>NW_026526821.1:24473798-29273798 GCF_024362965.1 Panthera pardus | reverse complement strand
GACACAGAATCCGAAGCAGGTTCCAGGCTCTGGGCTGTCAGCACAGAGCCCGATGCGGCGCTCAAACTCACGAAGCGTGAGATCGTGATCTGAACCGAAATCGGATGCTTAACCAACTGAGCCACCCAGGCGCCCCTCACCTGGAATTGTTAATTGGGAGGTGGTGGCAAGACTGGGGACAGTGAGGACTCCATTCCGGGGGACAATGGTGATGGCTCTGGGGGCCCAGATGGGTTCTTCTATATCTTATTCTTAGGTCGGCAATCATGTGCTCACTCCATGGGTTTTGTGATGCAATTCTCGCTGCAATGCTGCCTGGGTGGTCACCCTTTGGTCCTGCCACTTTCTTTTTTTTTTTTTTTTTTTAATTTTTTCTTTTTTTAACATTTATTTATTTTTGAGACAGAGAGAGACAGAGCATGAGCAGGGGAGGGTCAGAGAGAGAGGGAGACACAGAATCCAAAACAGGCTCCAGGCTCTGAGCTGTCAGCCCAGAGCCCAATGTGGGGCGCGAGATCATGACCTGAGCCGAAGTCGGACGCCCAACCGACTGAGCCACCCAGGCGCCCCGCTCCTGCCCCTTTCTAAGCCTTGTCCTCTGTCTTCTCCACCCGGTCTGGGAGTTTCCTGAGGTCCCTTTGAGATTTCCTCCTCTCCTGGGTCCAGCCAGAGTCGGCTTCCGTGGATTGCGGACAGACCCACCAAGTGTGGCCCCTTCAGGTCTGAGCTGAAAGACGACTCCTCAGAGAGACATTCGCTGGCCATGGAGGGAAGGTGGCCTGTTATTCCCCAGGACAACCCCCCTGGCTTTCTTTCACCGTGTGGATCGCAAACGGTTTGTATTTTATTTGTTCGCTTGTTCTGTCTGGCTCCGCATTACGGTATAGGCTCCAGGAGGCCACAGACCATCGTGTTCTCGTGTGTGGGGTGCAGTTCTGGACACACAGCAGGTGGTCCAGGTGGTTGCGATACAGACATGACTGGTGGATGGCGTGTTTGGGAAGGGGTTGATGTGGGAGGCACCCGATGGGCAGATAAGCCCCCCATCTCAGGTCTCATCTCTCCACTCCTCCCTCTCCCCCCAGTCTCCTCCTTCATGAAGAGCAGTCAGGTCATATTACAAGAAAGCATCATGAAGAGAAAACCCTGCTCTTAAACAGGATCACAAGGGTTGTCCCTGCCTTGGGTGAGGAGGGTGCCTGCCTCCCCAACGCACAGGCACCAGCCAAGCACGATGGGGAACAAAAGTAAAATAATATTTAGATAAAAGGCCATAATTAGCCTTAACGCCTGTGCATAAAGCCTACTCAGACATTGATAACCCTGGAAATAATATGGAGACATAAATGGCACTAGGAAATCATCCACCACGCTGACGTGTGTTGGGATGGTTCCAGTTGCTACCGATGCATAACAAACTACCCCAGGCTTAGCGGTATAAAACATCCATTAATAATTCTTATGTTCTACTGCACCCCATTTGTGAAGGCCGTCTCAAATTGCAACTCTTAGGGAGGAAGTTAGACTCCACCTTCTGATGGAATCTGGAAGAGTATGGATGGAATTCTCACGAGCACTGTGGCCCTTTCCGGAAAAATGGAAAACATCATCCGCTGCAGGGCTCCTCCCCCTGCTCCGCCCCGTCAAACTGTAGTGGACTCTGGCCAGTCAGGGTCAGGCCTCCTCTGGTCCTTGGCCACCCGCCTCTCCAGCCTCACATTCTGACACTGAGCCAACACGGCTTCCTTCTCTTGTCTCCCCCTGCCAGGGTGAGGGAGCCCTAACATCCTTTGCAGGCCGGCTCCTCTGAGAAGTCTGCTCTGATTGCCCCAGCCTCCCAGCTGGACCTCAAGCTTTCTTCCCCGCTGGACCCTGCTCCTCCTTCCAGGACTAGCGTTGAGCTCTCAGCACCTGGGAACTTGGCTGAAGAAGATGCTTTGTGAGCTTAGGCCAGGGTCCCGGCACAGTGGCTAAGGGGGCTGGACGCAGAAAGGCGGCCGATGGGGGCGCAGGAGGGAGCCTGGAGGGGGAGGTAAAGAGCCTCCCACTTTACCGTTTCCCACGGCTCACATTGGTGGAGGAAGAGCAAAGCAGCCGTGCTGCTTGAGGTCTGTCTGGAATCATCGAACGGCTTGGACTATCAGACGATGTCATTCCGGCCTCCTTTCTTCACGCCCCACATCCAATCCCTTGGGACAGCTGGTGGGTTCTGCCTTCTCCACCACGTCTCACGCCACATTGCTGCCACCTTGGTCAGAGCCACCGGCACCCCTGCCCTGGACGGTTGGTTACGATCGCTTCCTCACTGGACTCCCGGCAACAGCCGGAGGGTTTCTTTAAAAACACGAGTCAGAGGGGTGCCTGGGTGGCTCCGTCGGTTAAGCGTCCGACTTCTGCTCAGGTCATGATCTCTCAGTCCGTGAGTTTGAGCCCCGCATCGGGCTCTGTGCTGACAGCTCAGAGCCTGGAGCCTGCTTCGGATTCTGTGTCTCCCTCTCTCTGACCCTCCCCTGTTCATGGTCTGTCTCTGTCTCAAAAATAAATAAACGTTAAAAAAAATTGAAAAAAAAAAAAAACAAACACGAGTCAGATTCTCTGCTCCTTCCCCCTCCCCTACCGCTCCTCCCGCCCTCCGTTGCTCACAGCAAGAGTGGTGCTTCCTCTGTGTCCCCTGTTACTCCTGCCTCGGGGCTTTGTCCCCACTGTTCCTGGAACCCATTCCTTTAGATCTTCACATGGCTCTCCCTCATAGTCCACACCGAGTTTCTACCCAGATACCACCCGTCAGAGGGCTTCCCCAACACATACCCACAGCCTGGATTTTGTTCATCCATTATAGTTCGTGTTTATTCGATTACTCCTTTTATTATTACCTATCTCCCCACACCCACCCCTGTACCTCTGCCTCCCCGCGATGACAAACTTCCAGAAAGCACAGATCATCCGTGCTGAATCCCTGGAACCCGCTCACGGTTGGGGCCCATGAATCATCTGTGATTCAGTGAGATCTTGGCCATGGAATTTTTAATGGCTTGGTGACCCTGGGAGGTCACAACTTCCACGATCAGGTGAGTCAGACTGCCGGTGTCATACACAAAAATACCAAAATCACTCTGTAGAGTGGTGCCCCCAGCCCCCAAGGGCATTTCAAGTTTAAATAGAAGGCTAGGCTTTCAGTCTGAAGCATTGGCCATCAGATGCTTTTAGAAAAGCCTGCAATTCCCACAGTGGAACAGTGGGAGGCACCCCACTCATCCCTCAAGGACTCAGAAAAATCAGGAAGGACGCACACTCCAATCTCAAAACTCGGGTGTCCTCTGGGGGAAAAAGTGGAAGAGAAGTGGGGAAAGGGAACCGTCTATCATTTCACTCTCGCATGCTCTTGTATTTAAGCAATTTTTATATTGCGAACATATTTGCATAAAAATATTTTAATAAATGTGTGTGTATATTTTAAATTTTTTATTTCACAAGAGAGAAAGCTAATTTACTATGGAGTGGCCATAAACTCAAAATACATAAGTAATATTATTTTATTTTGTTCCAGATTGAACCCCCTCGAATACACTTTCCGAGGCATGCTAAAAGTGTGGGCTTATTCGATGGAAATCAGAGACATAGATCATCCAAGGCAGCGTGCAGGATTAATGGAATCGCTGTGTTAACACTCCAATTTTGTCGCAGTTTTGCACAGCACAACAAATTGTGCCGTGCAATAATTCAAACACGTTGAATTTATCATGCAATGTCACCGAATGTATCATATATTCTAATGTGATATCAATAAATCGTGTTTATGCATGTTTGCCAATGCTTGCACCCTGTAGATCGGCAACCATTGGCAGATAAACGGTTGCCATAAAATATTGTAGGTGATCATAAAGGCATGTGAAGGCTAGAATGAGAGCGAAGAATGGAGAGCGCTTGCTCTAAGCCTCTGCTTCCCCGTTGGTACAACGGTGGGTAAATACTGCCCCCTTTTTGAAGGTTGCCAGCGGGGAAAACAACATAATGAGGGAACCTCTCCTACTGGGCAGGCTCCGGGAGATGCTGGCTGAATCCAGTTGTCTGAGGCTGGCTTCTGAGGCACGTATGATCAAGATTGGGAGGAGGAGCGGTTGAGAGCCAGAAGCAGGGCAGATGAGGAGGCTGCTTCTGGGAAGAAGGACTCTAAGGTCCCTTGCTTATGGCACCTCCTTAGGTTGGGAATGCGAGAGCCAGGAGCCAAGCAGTCGCAGGAGAGTAGGCTGGGAGGAGGCATCCAAGAGTGGCTCTCTGGGGCTGGGTGCCACTGCACAGATACACTTCCTTAAGTTTCTGCATCCTTTAGCCCCTGTCTCTTTGCAAACCTGTGATAGAATTCATCACTGGATACCTTTTTAGAATTTGTGCATAACACTGAGGCGAGGCACTGGAGCCGGCCTGCCTGGGTACCAGCGCTGCCTTTGCTAACTCTCCCGCGACCCAATTCACTGGCTAAGTCTCGGTTCTCAGATCTGTAAAGTGACGGCAATATTATTAGCCCTTTCCTCAAAGGATTATTGGAAGGAGTAGATCAACAAATACCTATGAGACGCTTAGAACAGGCTTCCGGCTTCCAGCTTCTGGTCTGGCACAAACGAAGCTTCAAAGTCTCCACTCCATCCTAACAAGTAAAAAGCTGAACAAACCAATTTTTCACGGTGCAAACCACTCCCCGAAATTGGAGACACTGACAGGCGAATAGAGAATCATAATTTACAGGAGCAGAAACCCACGAATAGCATCTTCTGTAGAGGCCAGTGCCGGGGTAGGGAAACCTGAATGGTTATTGATGAAAGGCTAGAGGCTCGGTGTGGACAAGTCTGAGAGTTAAAATCCCCGAGGGGCCCCATCCTAGAGGGCACTTAACACCTCTGTGAGCTTTACCCCCCAGGAAGCTACCAGACTCTCACAGTGAAGATCAGAGAAAAATCTCCTCAGGCTTCAGGAAGGGAAAGGAAAAGAAACTATTTTGAAATATGCCAGAACATTCTGTTCTTCTTAGCAAGGTCGGCCCCCAGGAGAAACTAACCAGAGCTGGGCTTTTGTCAATGCCTAACTGACCCCGAGGAAGGGAAATACCTAATTTCAGCCCCTTCTAGCCTTCCATGTGGGAGAAGGGAAATACACAACTCCCGCACATCCCCGCCTTTCAGTCCCAACCCCCTATGGAGAAGGGGCAGGGACTGAGAAGCCTATGTAAATTTCACAGGTCAGAGGCACAGACACACTACAAACCAGACCTGACCATAGAACTATAGAATGCTTCCCCTCCTGCCACACCTGATGACCACATCACTAAAGCTTATTTACAGTAGTTCATCTTACCCGGTGCATCATGTCTTGCTCTCAAGAAACAAATTTACAAGGCATACTAAAAGGCAAAAGCACAGTTTAAAGAGACAGCCCAAGCATCAAAACCAGACTTAGATATAGCAGGGATGTTGGCATGATCAGACCAAGAATTTAAGACAACTGTTAATATGCTCAGAGCACTAATGGATAAAGTAGACAGCATGTAGGAACGGACGAACAATGTAAGCAGAGAGCTGGAAATCCTAAGGAAAAATAAAAAGAGAAATGCAAGAGATCAGAAACACTGTAACAGAAATTAAGAATGTCTTTGATGGGGGGCCCCTGGGTGGCTCAGTCAGTTAAGCATCTGACTTTGGCTTTGATCATGATCTCACGGTTTGTGGGTTCAAGTCCCACATCAGGCTCTGTGCTGACAGCTCAGAGCCTGGAGCCTGCTTTGGATTCTGTCTCCCTCTCTCTCTGCCCCTCCCCTGCTCGCTCCCCCTCCTCTCTCTCTCTCTCTTTCTCTCAAAAAATAGCTAAAATAAACTTTAAAAATATGTCTCTGATGGGCTTATTAGTAGACTGGACACTGCTGAGGAGACAACTTCTGAGCTTGCTATCTCTCAATAGAAACCTCCAAAACTGAAAAGCAAAGAGAAAGCAAAGAGAAAGAAGGGCTGGAAAAAAAAAAAGAAAAAAGAAAAAAAGAAGAACAGAATACGCCAGAACTCGGGGACAACTATATATGGTGTAACATCCATGTAATGAGAACACCAGAAGGAAAAGAAAGAGACAATGGAATAGAAGAGATATTTGAAACAATAATGACTGAGAATTTCCCCCAAATTAATGTCAGACCCCAAACTATGAGCTAGGAAGCACGGAGAACACCAGATAGGATAAATGCCAAAAAAAAAACCAAAAAAAACCAAAAAAACCCACAAAAAACAAAAACAAAAACAAACAACCCCCCCCCCAAAACCCTACATCTACATATATCATTCTCAAACTGCAGAAAATCAAAGAGAGAGAAAAAAATCCTGAAAGAAGCCAGAGGTGGGGCAGAAAACAAACAAACAAACAAACAAAAAATCCACCTTCTCTATATAGGAGCAAACATAAAAATTATGTCTGATTTCTCAGAAAACGTGCAAACGTGGAGCTAAATATTTAAAGTGTCAAGAGAAAAAAAAATCCATCAACCTAGAACTGTGAAATTATCCTTCAAAAGTGAGGAGAAATAGCGACTTTCTCAGACAAACAGAAATGAGGGAATTTGTTACCTTGCAAGAAATGTTAAAAGCAGCTCATTGGAGAGAGGAAAAAATGATCTAGTTCAAGCACTCAGCTCTACATGAAGGAAGGAAAAGCACTGGAGAAGGAATAGGTGAAGGTAAATAAAAACCTATGTATTTTTTTCTTTTTTTTTGTTTTTATTTTATTTTATTTTTTATTTTTTTAAATGTACATCCAAATTAGTTAGCATCTAGTGCAACAACGATTTCTGGAGTAGATGCCTGAGTGCCCCTTACCTATGTAGCCCATCCGCCCTCCTACAACCCCTCCCGAAACCCTCAGTTTGTTCTCCAGATTTATGAGTCTCTTCTGTTTTGTCCCCCTCCCTATTTAAAAAAAATTTTTTTTAATGTTTATTTATTTTTGGCAGAGAGAGAGAGACAGAGCATGAGCAGGGGAGGGGCAGAGAGAGAGGGAGACACAGAATCCAAAGCAGGCTCCAGGCTCTGAGCTGTCAGCACAGAGCCCGACGTGGGGCTCGAACTCACGAACCATGTGATCATGACCTGAGCTGAAGTCAGCGCTTAACCGACTGAGCCACCCAGGCGCCCCTCCAGATGGATTTTTAATGTCACACCTTAGGAGTGTCACTCCAGGAGAAACCCAAGGATAGGGATCATGCTGTGGTTGATTTTTAATCTCTCTTGACCCCATGCCCAGCAGAAAGCCTGGAACAAAGTAGGTCCCTCCGGAAATGCTTGCTGATAAGATGACTGTTTGTGGAAAGTAAGGTCTGGGGCAGGCCTCCCAGGGATGGCAAGATACGGATTTCCTTCTTTCTCTCAGAGACCGGAGTAGGTGTCTGTTGATTTCACCCTCTCCTACCTCACTGGGGACTGCTGCAGAATTTCCGAGGAGGAACGGAACACCCCATCTTCAGGCCTAGTGCAGGGCCAAGGCCCCCAGAACGCTTGGAGAGGGTGGCAGAACTTTCGGGAAGAGAGACAAGCCCCTCGCTCTGCAGGGGAAGCCTCTGCTGCGTTTAGACATGGGAGCCGGGGTCTGGTGATGGTTCCTTGATGTTGGGAGCAGAGTTGGGCACGAGTGCTGGTGGCGGCTGCCTCCAGGAAACTGTGGAGGTGGGAAGCTGAGCCTGGAGCGGCTTGAGTGGCAGGAGGAGGAAAGAGGCAGCTGGGGCCGGCCAGCCCTTTTGGTGGATCAAGGAGGTTGCGAGCGTCCCATGGGCCAGGGGACCCCACTAAGGGCAAGTGGGCTCTGGAAAAAGCACAGGACCTTCCAGTGCGGTTAGAAGTAGTGGGGTGAATCTCTGGGGGCTGAAATTAAGGGCCATGTTGCCCCCATCATGGAACACGTAGTGGCGAAATCCTGCCTTCACACGCTGGCCGACATCAGTGGATCAAGCCATACGAGGGGAAGGGGGAAGGAAGGAGGAGCAGGTCGGGCCTGAGCCGAGCAGAAGGCAGACGCTTTGAGCTGGACGTTGAGGCAGAAGCTTCTGTTTAGCCCGGACTGGCCGACTCAAGAGAGCACGGTACTATTGCCAAAACGGAATCTGTCAGCACAAGGGACCGGGAAGCTATGGGCTCTGCTTGGGGTCATTTCGAGGGGCAGGGAGACCGAGGAACCACCAAAGCGTGCACGAAGGCAGAGAAGGTTCCGGCTGAGTTAGCAGTGCTGTGGCCTCCTGGCTGCAGGAGGAGAGGTGCGGCTTTGAGGAGGGAAGAGCCCGGTGCGAGCAGAGGCTGGGCCTCTCCGGGAGTCTCCTCTGCAAAAGGGTTCCAGGGAGGACTTTGAGGTCCCTTCCCACTCGGCCCAGCAGCCACACAGAGAGCACGCAAAGCCTGCCTGGGACAAGGGGCTCCCTCTCCCGGCAACCTTGTCTATTTTTGGACATCCTATTAGAAAGTTTATTCACTGAACAGTGAATAAACAGTGATCTGTCCCACACAAGCCCACACTCCCTTTGGACACTGGCATGTGGGGAACAAGATGTCCTTGGGTCATCCCTTCTGCAAAAGAACATGGCCGCTGCCCCCCTTCCTCCTCCACCACCTTAGGCAAAGCAGCAGTCTAGTACAGCCCGTGCTGATTGTGTTCTTTTTAACTTTTATTTTGAGTGTAAAGATGTGAGTGCCACGACAGTGTGAGTGCGGGACAGTGCCTCCCGCGGTGGCCGGAGGGAGGAGCGGGAATGTCCCAACTGCATAGGCTTGGGATCAGCAAACCGTCCGCACCGTCTCCTCCCCCACAGCCATTCAGAGAGTCGCTGGGTCAGATGCCACTCTGTCCTGCAGCATTGCCGGCCTTGAGGGCCGAGCAGGGCCACGGGGCTCATGGGAACGTGCAAAAGTGAATGCGTCTCAGGGCGGGAGGTAGCCAGCCCAGCCCGGGAAAGGTGGGGGGGGGGGGCGGGGGCGTGCATGTGCCGGAGGCTGGGGGTCCCGTCCGGGCTGGCTCGGGGGACGTCGTGGATTTCCCAGGCTGGACATCATGGGCGGGAGGGCTCACTCCACAGGCGAGCGCCGCCTGCCCCGTGTTACCCAAGTTTGTATGGGGCCCCCTCGCGCCCTTCATTCGGCCACGTCGATGGACAGCATGGCCTTGATCGCAGGGAATTTGTTGCAGGAGAAGTCAGCGAGCAGCTGCTTGGTGCCACTCCGGGTGGGCAGGATCTCAAAACGCACCCGGGACCGCTCCTTGGGGCGCAGGGTCGGCACGCTGGTGGGGAAGCGCACCGTCAGGGTTGATGGCGAGGTTCGCGGACCTCGGGCTAGAGGGGCCCCCTGCAGCCTCAAGTCTTGCGCTGGTGGGGCTCCCTCTGGCTCCCTCCCTGAGTCATGCCCCACCCCCTGCTAGCTTGGGGCCCCTCAGCTGGGGAGGGAGGGAGCCCCATGATCTCCCACATACGGAAAGCCCTGAGGACTGGCTCCCAGCACCGGTGATCTGGACTTCCTGGGAGTTCAAGTCTGGTCAACCCCCAAACCAGATGCAAACGTGGGTGCCCGCGTGCGGACTCTCCCAGGGGCTGCGGGGAGGCTGCCTCCGACCCCCTCCCACCGCCCCACACTGGCCCCTCAGGCCCGGGACTCACTCAATCCTGAGGCTTCCCAGCAGCAGCCCGCTGCCCTCCACCATCAGCACGCAGTCCTTCACGGGCTCATCCAGCGGGTTGGAGAAGAGCATCTGGACGTTCACGGGCTGCTGCACCCGGGCCTGGTCCAGCACCTACGAGGAGAAGGGTTGCCGGAGTCAGGACATGGGCTGGTAGCCTCACCTGCCACTTGGTGAGAGCCCACGCAGGCTGGGTGGACAGCTCAGTGACAGGCAGCCACCCCTGCAGGGGCTCCCTGGGGGACCGCTGCCAGGCCCCGTGCTTCTGACGGGACCCCAGGCTCGGAGGGAGAGGCGGCACGTTGTAGTGACTGAGAGCACTTTGTCTTCTCTGCCCCTCTTCCTGGTCGTGCTGGGAAGGGCAGCCCTGCTTCCCAGGAGGGCCCGTTCCACGTGGGCTGCTCAGAGGGCGGGGGACTGTTTCATTCTGAACTTAGAACTTTCCTGGGGCGCCTGGGTGACTCGGTCGGTTAAGCGTCCCCCAGTCTTGGTTTCAGCTCCGGTCGCGATCTCACAGTTCGTGAGTTCAAGCCCCACGTGGGATTCCGCGCTGACGGTATGGAGCCTGCTTGGGATTCCCTCTCCCGCTCTCTCTGCCCCTCCCCCACTTGTGCGTGAGTTCGAGCCCCGCGTGGGGCTCTGTGCTGAGCTCCAGCTCAGAGCCTGGAGGCTGCCTTGGATTCTGTGTCTCCCTCTCTCTCTGTGCCCCTCCCCCACTCACACTCTGTCTCTCTCTCACTCTCAAAAAAAAAATAAACATTAAAAAAATTAAAAAAAAAAAAAAAAAAGAAAAGATAAAAGCAGTATTTTCTTTGAGGCTCCCACTCACCGGTCTTTTTCTTCCCTTCCAGCCTGGAAGCCCTCTCCCTGGGAGGCCTGAGCCCACTCAGACCCCCACTCAGAGCCTCATGCTCCTCTCCACAGGACATGGCATTGGGCCCCTCAATTCAGGCCACTCTCTGATGACACCCCGGTCTATCGATGTCCTTTGAAACTTCTGGAGCCAAAGTTTTCCCTGCGTGTCATGTGTGGTCTGGACAGGGCTCCCTCCCCGCACTGTCCTTGGCCAGAGAAGCCTCGGGTTCCCATCAAGAAAGCAACCTGGACTATTTGTTTGCTGTCGAAGAGAGAGCTGTGCTTCTGTCCCTCCTTGCCTTCCAAAGAAGGAGCCAGATGAGCTCATGGATACGTAAACACTGACGTAGTGTTCACACTGATATTTGGTTTTCGTGTTATTTGTTCTTCTTGCCTTATTGCTGCTTACCACCCTGTCCAGTTGACCCAAATCTGTATGTGCACCCAAAAGGGAGGATAAGAGCCACCAGAAATCTGAATCTGATTATCAGTGGTTCATGGGCCAACGTGAGGGACATCACCCTTTGGGACAAAGTTCAGATTTCATGGTCTGATTCCACAGTATAACGTCCTCAATGCTTGCTGCGAATCCGTGCTGGGTTAGAGAACGGGACTTCATCCGAATGGTTACCTTTTCATACAGATTACCCTCACGGGTTTAAAAATCCGCACCCTGCTCTGAGTGAGCTGTGCACGGATTCTTTCAAATCAAGGTAAGAATGCGTGGTGCTCTGCAGGCTGATGTCAAGGCGAGATTGTGTTAGGAGCAAATTCGCACAGAGACGTCCGAAAGAAGAGAGATCAGATGCCCTTTTGAAAGATTAAGTAAGAGAGTTCTTGGTGGCACATTTCCAGCCTATTTGTATTCTGATCTCCTTTCTAAAGATATTATAGTCTCTTCAAAGACAAAGGCCACTCGATATGGAAATCCAAAAGCAACAGTGTTGCACAACAGTGTTGAATAAAAGAGAAATGATAAAGCTACAGGGGCGCCTGGGTGGCTCCGGTGGTTGAGTGTCTGACTTTGGCTCAGGTCATGATCTCACGGTTCTTAAGTTCGAGCCCTGCGTTGAGCTCTGTGCTGACGGCCCAGAGCCTGGAGCCTGCTTCTGATTCTGTTTCTCTCTCTTTCTCTCTCTGCCTCTCCCCTGCTCATGCTCTGCCTCTCTGTCTCTCAAAAATAAATGAGCTTTAAAAATGAAAAAAATAAATACATTAAAAAATTAAAAAAAAAGATAAAGCTATAAGAATATTTGATGATACTGGATAAAGGAGTATAATGGGGGGAAAATTACCTTCACTTAAACACTGATCATTTTAACACAATGTTTTCATAACTGAACCAGCTGCTACCCAGCGTCCCCTCCCAGCTTCAGCTGTCCATCACGTCCATGGAGAGGATGCGTGGTTCTTGGAAATGCCTTGGGAAGCAGGAGAGGCTTTGGCACACAGGGGACAAGCACCAGCTGATGACGAGGACGCGCGGGTGGGGAAGAAGGCAAGCCGGAAGCCAAGTGCCCTGCTCTGCTCATGACTATTTTACAAAATCTGATTAGCTTCTAAGATGTGGCAGCAGGGGAGCCAGTGATGGGCCCAGAGCAGGGACAGCGCCTCCCCGGGTGGAGTTTACAGATGGGTAGGAGAATGGAGCCAAGGTCAAAGTGCACAAATACAGGTATAACTTCAACTAGAACAGATGCCATAAAGTAAGAGCACAGAGGGCTCTCAGGGACCTATAACTGGAGACCGAGCCTTATTTGGCGGGGCAGGGAGGGGACGCGTCAGGAAACGCTTGTCTGGGGAAATGGCCCCTGCAAGGGAGGTATTTTATTATCGCGATGACAGAGTTAGAGCAATGGAGCCACAGAGATCAAGGGACTTAACTCAGGGTGGCTGCTGGGAAATTGGTGGGGCCTGGGTACAAGGTCAGGCCCAAGGGCTGAACGGCTGCCCCTCTCTGTTTTCCCCTAAACTCCCTGGCCAGGACAGGGGCTGCTCTTCTGAGGTGGGGGACCACTGCCCACTCTGAAGCACAGTCTAGACGATGCTCTGCAAACGTGGCCAGCAGCTAGGCTGTGGGCTAGACCCACCCCTTGTGAGTCTCTGTGATTCTCGAGCCTGGCCCCGCCCGGAACACAGCAGGTGCTCAGAGCTGAGGAACCCCTCCAGCGGCTTCTCAGCTGATGCCCCCAGTGCATCTGGAACCTGATCCGAAGAAGCCCAGGGGCAAATGTGTTTGTTTATTACCAGAAACAAGGATTCCGGTCTGAGCGGGAACGCTGGGCCATCCACTTGGCGGAGGCTGGACCTAGGTCCCTGACCCTCTCAGCGGGGAAGGAGCTGCTTTGCGGTTTGGGGGTATTGGTAGGGCTGGGCTGGCTGGGGAGGCGCCCATTCACCGCCCCCCTTACCTCCAGGGTCAGGCTGGGGTTGTCCAGGATGATGTCCCTTTCTACCACCACCTCTGCCTCGTCGGAGACCTGGCACACGGCGGTGGTCCGGATCATGTTGTCTGCCTTTAGGTACTTCTCGTACTGAGCGTATGTAATCTTCACGGGATGCTTTATTTCTGGAAGGAGAAGCCGGGGAGGGCAGAGTGAGAGAGAGTGGGGTGGACTTCTGGAACCTTCAGAGCTGATGATACCAAGCCAAGGCTTCGGGAGCTGGCAGGGAATGTCTGCAGCCCGGGGCTTGACTGAGCCCTCCCTGCTGGGCCCGGTGGGAAACAGGCCCCTGTTCTGTGCAGCCTCTAGAGCCGAGGCTGGGGAGAGACCAGGACTCCGGCTGGCTGGGCAGCTTCCCAGGAGGATGGGTTGGATGGGCTGGAGACACTTCCCTTCCTGGAACATGTCAGAGGGCAGGGAAGAATACAAATGTTAGCCGATTGCCTAACGATGACGACAATGGCGATGACAACAAAATCTTAACTAGGAAGGGAAGCCAGGGATCGGCTGAAGAAATCGAATAGCCTGGGATTCTATTGCGACAGGTCCCCGAGCCACCTCGCCACCGCTGGTCTCTCCTGCTTCCGAGTCCCCCCAGCCCACACACCAGGCGGACGCGGCTTTGGAAGCGCTCCCCCCACCCACCCCCTCCAAAATCATGTTCCTCCTCTCCCATGCCACTTCACAAAGCTCCTTGCTGGCTCAGAAACGAACAGATGATCATAAGGGGGAAAGGATAGGAAAAATGAGGTAAAAACAGAGAGGAAGGCAAACCATAAGAGACTCTCAAACACAGAGAGCAAAGTGAGGGTTGGTGGGGGGGGGGGTGGGGGAAATGGGGGATGGGCATTGAGGAGGGCGCTTGTTGGGATGGGCACTGGGTGTTGTATGGAAGTGATGAATCATGGGAATCCACTCCCAAAGCCAAGGGCACACTGCATACCCTGCACGTTAGCTAACTTGACGATAAATTAAACAGAAAAGAAAAGAAATCACGTTCCGATGCGTCCGTCTGGCCCTGCATCCCTGAGCCCAACTCACCTCCCCCTTGAAAGAGCCCTTAGTGATTGTCATTGTTCCTTTGACCACACAGACACATGGTGGCCAAACCACAAGGTTCCTTCGGCTAGAAATGCCTCCCCCAGCTTCTGTCCATTCACCTGGCTTTTCCCAAGTCTCAGGGCCCCTCTCCCTCCTCTGTGGTCCAGGCCATTCCCGCCTCTCTCCCAGGGGTCACACTGGGTGGCCCGGGGTGCCCCGGCACCCCTATGCCCTTTGAGAGGGAAGCTGCCTCGGCTGTTCGCACTGGAGGAATGTACGAGGACTGCCTCGACTGTACAGATGGATGTGCAGAGTTGTGGTTGTTTCAACCCTTTCTCTCATGTGAATTCTTTTTGGTCCACAAAAATAGCTCTCCCCTAGAGCCTTGAAGGGAGACAGCAGCCCGGCGGTTGCTTCTGGAGGGGGGAAGATTTCTGCTGAAATTCTGCCAGAAGACAGGTTGCTAGGGCTGCAGCCTCCTGACAGGTGTAACACCTCTCAGTGTCCCTATAGACAGAGCTCTTCTTTCAAGACGGGCTGTATAATTAATCAGTTTTTATTATGGGAAGCAAATAGCCACCCCACCCTTGTTAATCTGCTTTGTAAGTCCCAACTTTTCATAACAGCTTGGCGGATTTTGCCAACGTGGGCACGCCTGCCTTCTAATCCTCTCAGAGCGCCGGGCCTTTTTCTGCCCCGCCTCGCTCCTTTCCCATCTGCGCTACCCAGGACCGGGGAGTTTCTGCTCCTCCCAGATTCTCTGGCCTCCAAGAACACCCATCACTGCCGAGGGAAATCGGGAAGCTTCCCCCGTGGCTGCGGTGTGGGAAGGAACATTGGACAAGGGTTTGAGACCCTGCTCTGTATTGCGACCCGTCCGGGGGCAAATCTGAAAAGTGGTTCGTTGTGGGGTGGGGGTGGGGTGCGCTGGGGTGGGGGTGGGGGTGAGGCGTGTGGGAGGGGTAGGCAGACATATAATCTAGAAAATGGGGGGTGGGCCTGGATTTAGCATCAGGACGCCCAGGGCTGAGACCCCCGTACTGCCGCTAGCTGTGACGCGTAAGCTCTTAAAGCAAGGTCACAATGTCTGCAAGCCTCAGTTTCTGCCTCTGGGAAAGGGGATACTGAAATCTGCCCGTTTCAGAAGATCAAATGAGAGAGGATGTGAAGAAGCTCTCTGCACGCTGAGCGAAGTGCGTGTACCTGCAAGGGACGTCGCGGTGTGGCTATTAACTGCCAGAGCCTCCTTCCTTCCTCCCCCCAGGGGTGTAGAAGGATCTGGGTTGGCACCGCCCTGACCTGCACTGTTCTCACTGTGACAGCTTTCAAAACTTCAAAACCCAAGGCTTAACCACAGCAACCATGGGCTGCTCCTCTCTTAGTCAGCTGAATCCGTTCCAACAGGAACCCTCCAACCCCAAAAGAACATGAGCCGCCTTGGATGCATGGCGTCCCCACAAACCACAGGGCGAGTTACCTTCTTCGGGATCCAGGGATATTGTGACAGAGTCCTTCCACACTTCGTGTACCAGTGTGCCGTTGTAGACGATGGTCCAGGCCGTCATGTTCACGGTCACCGTCTTCATGTCGCTCGTCAGGTTTTTGAGTATCAGGGCCATGTTGACTTCTTTGCCCACCTCCAGGATGCCGGTGACCTTGAACTTCCCAGAGATGCTGGGCTCCCTCCCCCCTCTTTCCAAGTGTCTCGCAGACGTCGCACCAAAAGCCATGCGGGGTTTAAGTTTCCCCAAAGCCTTCTCAAACACTTGTCTCTCCTGGCTGGAACCTGTGTGGTTGGAAAAGAGGGAAACATCTCAGGGAGGGGGTGGAGCCTGGACAAAGGACAGCGCTCTACCTGGAAAGGCAGCCTGGGACTAGTTGGCTTTGCCCACTGAGCCACGATTCTCATCGTAGCAAGTGGCCACGCTCTTGGGGCCTCCATTTCATCCTCCTTAACGCGAGGCTCACAGACCCACCAGTCTGTGGCGCTTTCCCATTCAGTGGGGAAAGCTTTAGCGACACCTGCACCAAGTTACCATCTGGCTTGATATTTTGCTCAGCTTAATCAGTGTAGATTTCGTGCCCCTTTTCTTTGTTTTATTTATTTATGTTTGGATAAAAGGTCCCTGGCGAGAACAAGCAGGTACTTTAAAAATAAGTGACGGGGACATTCGTGTGGCTCAGTTGGTTAAGCGTCCGACTCTTGATTTTGGCTCAGGTCATGATCTCAAGGCTCGTGAGTTCGAGCCACACGGCAGGCTCTGCAAGGACAGCACAGAGCCTGCTTGGGATCCTCTCTCTCTGCCCCTTCCCCTCTCACGCTCGCTCTCGCGCTCTCTCACTCAAAATGAAGAAAGGAGCTTTTAAAACAGAAAAAGTAACAAAAACGGAGTAAAAAAAGGTTAGAGTGAGTTCATAAGCAAAAAGTGGGGAAAAAAGGTTATGATTTAGAATTGGCTTCATTAAAAAAAAATTTTTTTTTTTTCCAAACCACTTCACCGTGTTATTCTGCTTTGTTTCTAGAGGTACTTTGGGGTCAAAGAGTGGCACTTCTGTCCGTGTCAAAAAAGAACTTCCTGTGGTTGATTTGGTCCCGCATTATGACTGGTTTAAATTGTCGAGAGAGTTCAGGTTTTAAAACCCCAAGGATGGATTTTCTGACTCCGACTCAGATTGTGAACACTGCTAAATGTGACGGTAGAGATGTCCCCTGGAGAATGGCCATGGTGACCCTCAAGGTCGTGGCTCTTGGGCATTAAGGTGAGTAGCCACCTCCACGCCTCTGGGCCAATGGTGGCCACACAGTTCACATAAGGCTCCCTGCCTTGACCTGAAGATAGACCCAAGATCAAGGAGAAGGTGCACTGACCCTCCAGGAATGTGGGCAGACATACACAAGGAAGGATTCCCATGTTTGTATCTGCAGACCATACTTAATGGCCCCCGTCTTCCCCAACCAACTTGTGACATTTTTAAGACACCAGATGACTTATCGTAAGCACTTTACAACTTAGCGAGGCCTTTCCCGTAAGTGACATGTAACAACTGGCTGAGACCTCAGAGGCCAACCCATCCAAGGCCATCGTGTTAAAAGGAAGGCCTTAAGAGAAGACACGACCGATCCAAGCAACTGGTCTAATCATGGGGTTAGAAGCAGAGAAGAGGGCCAGTCCCCACGTGTCTATACCCGTAGTCCAAGCTTCCCCCCGAACATCCTACTGAAAAGGAGACAGGCAGCCAGATTACCCAAGCTGAAAGCTCCTGGTGGGCTGGGTTCTTTCTGGTGCCTTCCCATCTTCTAGCAGAGTTGTAAGTCCACACCCAGGGCTGGTGTCTGTGCAGGGAGCTGAGCCTTCTGTCCCCAGGACCTCAAAGCAGGCGTGTTTGCACAACGAGGCGCAGAGCCCAGATACCTATATAGGTCACCTGCTGAGCTTACTCAAGACTCAGCTTCCTGCTACTGTCTTCTCCCTTGGTGTTGACGTTGTGCAAATGCTTAGCAACCCATTTTATGAGCTTTTCCTCCCCGGGGCCCTCGGAGACAGGCCGGCGGGCATCATTAGGTAAGGAGAACCGGGGACAACAGTCATCAGCTCTGCTGTCACGCAGAGGCTGGGGCACTGTCCTGCATGGACTCACCCCAACCTGGCCACGGCCCAGCCCTTCTCCATTGGTGAGGAGGTTTGGCTGGGACAGGCAGAGCCCCTCAGTAAGCAGAATCAAGGGGTGACAGCAAGGTAAGGAAATCCACAGGATATATGTCCAAGGAAGCAGTACACTTCAAAAGGCACCTTGGGAGGTCATCATTTCAGTGCAGCGACAGAAGTCCAAGTTGATAAAAATCACCACTATTTAATACATCCTCACTGTGCCAGGCACTGCTCTTGGCCCTTCCTGTGCACAAGCTCATTTACTCATTTATTTATTTTTTAACGTTTATTTATTATTGGGAGACAGAGAGACAGAGCATGAGCAGGGGAGGGGCAGAGAGAGGAGGAGACACAGAATCCGAAGCAGGCTCCAGGCTCTGAGCCGTCAGCACAGAGCCCGACGCGGGGCTCGGACTCACAAACCGCGAGATTGTGACCTGAGCCGAAGTCGGGCGCTCAACCGACGGAGCCACCCAGGCGCCCCTGCACAAGCTCATTTAAATCCTACTGAAGACAGGCATTGCTGTTCTCATGTTACCGGGGAGGGAGCCAGGGATCGGAGATCCTAAGACTCCTGCGTGAGGTCTCCTGGTTATAGGTGTATGACGGGAACTGACCTCCTGCCCCCCGGCCCCTACCCTTGTTTCTACATCATGACAGTGTTGAAAATTCTTCGACATCTCCCTTCCCCCTGGCCTGTGAGCTCAGGGAGGGCAGGGCTCCCGTCCGCTGTGTCGCTCATTGCCTCCCCGGAGCCGATCACGCAGTGGGCACCAGCTGGGTCTCAGTCCATGTTTATTGACTGAGAGAAGGGCTGTCTGGTCCCAGCCCTGGGGATGGCCTGCAGAGGCACCTTGGGGACCAAACTGAGGCTACCGATCTCATTACCCTAGGCCTATGCTTCCAAATGTCCATAAATACCACTACCCGGGCAGGTTCCCTGCCCTCCACCACCAGACTTGGAATCAGACCCCGTCTCCCGTGCTCAGCTTTCCTCTTTTGTGAGCTGCAGCCGACATCAACAGCCAGCATTTGTGAGAGTTTTGGGCTTCACTCCAGGGCGTGCTCTGGGTCCCTTTAGGGGAGCACCGAGGCAGGGACCCACATCCTCGGGGGCTTTGCCCATTTCGGAGTCCGGAGAGTGTTTCCTGCCTGTGTTTCTTTTAGGCTAGCAATTTCTCCTAAAGCCCCCGGGCAGCCTCCCACGGGAGTCGTGTTTCTCCCCGTGATGTCCCATCGCAGGGCTGTCACCCCAGTTGTGGGAAAGGGTCCCGGCCGGAGAGGAGCCGCACTGCCAGCTGCCAGGCCCCGCGGCAACATTCCACGGGCGCCGCGTCTGCCTGTGATGGTTCCGTCCCCACTGGAAACAGTCGGAGGAACTGGGCGTTAGGCGCCAGGGAGCAGTCCTCCCATTCAGGCCGAACGGGCTGAGAGCACAGGAGGAGGAGGAGGAATTCTCTCCCTCCTCCGCCCTCAAAGCCGTCTTCCCACCGCCCAGCACTGGGCGGCGCAGCCCCCAGGGGCTGTGCCCCCTTCCTACCTTCTGGATACTTGTACTTCTCCGTGATGTCCATGCGAGAGTTGCTGCCCACCGCCTTGGTGCTGATGTACCTGCCGATGCTGCGGGTGTCCGTGGAATTCTGCTTCTGGGTGTTGTTGCGGACGTCGTGGATCCAGGTGATGCGGTCGGCGTTCACCTCCGCGAAGACGAAGGGCATGTCGAAGTCCAGGTTCACGTCACCCTCTCGCACGGCGGTCACCGAAGCGGGGCCGCACTGGAACACCCCTGGTGGCCCAGGCGTAGAGATTGGATGCGTGCCAAAGCCAGGCCAGGCGGGCGAGAGCTCACCCCGGGGAGGCCGCCCACGGCGACGCAGCTTCTCTGCCTCTACCCCCTGAGACTCCTTTGGCCCCGGCTGCCTGCCCCACTCCTTTGGCCCTGGGCACGGGCCCTCCCGGGGGTGCTGTTATCTGCCGTGGTGACACCCCGCTCAGACGGCACTTCTCCGGAAGACTGGCCAGTCCCGCAACCCGCTGGCCGCCCCGGGGGGCTGTCTCCTAAAGAGGAAAATCTTGCCGTCTTGTGCCCTTTTCTACCTTCCCAAATCCTCACCCCCTATTCCCAGAAGAATACCCTAAACCCAGCCCGCAGGGGTCTTGCTCCTCTGAGCTCCCAAGCCCTGCCTGTCCCCTCGCGCCTCCCGCACTTGGCCGAGGTGGATCAGACAGGTAGAGACAGGTGTAGATGTGGATACACAGGATACAGTTTCATGTGACATTCAACATGAACGTAGCCCGCGACACACGGCCCGCAGGTCACAAGCGGGAAGAAGAAGACTTCCTGGAGAGTCTGGGGCCCAAGCCGCAAAGGGAGAGGCCGGAAGTGGGAGCCGAAGCCCTGGGCACCGGGACAGGGAGGGGGCCAGCCTGCATGAGGAGAGCTTGGCTTGGCAGAGGGGCACCGTGGAGGGGACAGAGGTGCTGGGGGCCCTGATCACGGAGGTCTCCAGCTGAGCGGGGGACTCTGGGCGAAATCCCTGGGCAACAGGGGACCGGAAGGTTTCTGTGCTGGGAGGGACAGGCTCCTCGAGGCAGTGTGGGGAAATCCCTGTTGGCAGAGCGTGGCGTCTTCCCCTTGTCGCCTGGCACGTGCCAGGGCCTCCACAGCAGTGACAACAGTCACGTGGGCGAAGCCACTCGTCCAAGTAGCAGCCTGAGCCAAGGAAAATTAGGATGGGAAATCTATGCTGAAAATATTTTGTCTTCGTTCCATCGAGCCTTCCTGACATCGAGCCTTCCTTTCCTTCCATCGAGCCCTCGGGTGGCTTTCCTGAGCCGCGTCCACTGCTGCACAGAATTGAGAGGCCGGGACATAGGGTGAAACCCAGAGGAGGGGGCGGTAAGCAGGGCTGCTGGAGGGTTACCTTGGCTCCTCTCCTGGGGGGTGGCGTCCAGGACCTGCCATCCACTGTACGAGGGGCCCAGGTCAGTCCGCACAAACCAGCCTTCGTTCCAGACGTGGAAATTCCTGCGGACAGAACCACAGATTGCAGAGCTGGCCAAAGGCCACGAAGCAGGAGGCGGCAAAATACCACACCTCTGCCTGACAGTGCGGCGCCCCTTAGTCACCGAGCGAGTTTCCCCTGTGCCAGCTACTGTGCTAAACCTCACCGAGCACCTAAGTCCTCACAGCGCTAGGAAACAGCGCCTTCATGCCGATCTCATAAGAAGGAGAAACTGAGGCTCAGGGAAGTTAAGCAGCTTCCAACAGTACGGTCACAGTTTGGATCCAGGCACCCCTAACCCCCAAACCTGGGTCCTCGACCACGATGCTCTACTGCCTTTCTGAGGAGCAGAATGGCCCCAGGTGGGAGCAAGCATCCAAGCAGGGAAACCCACACAGCTTTTTTTCCTGCGCGTCCTGCTGGGAAACACGTCTGTATCTCACGCCAGCTGAAAATAAATGGGGCTGCAGCAAGAGTGACAGGTCTGGCTAAGAGCCACGTGCTTCTGGGCTGAGGTCTGGCTGAAGAATGACACACGCCAGCGCAAAGATGTTCTTCGTCAACCGAGTCACCTCGTCTCCCAATCTGCGGGGCTCCGTCGCGTCTCCAGGGATAGCCAATTAGCCGATGTCTCCGTCATCCCACCTGGTGGTTCTGCCCTCTCCTGTCCTCTCTACGCCCACTGCAACTACATTAGCCTTGGCTTTGGCAGCTTTGATCCAACTAGAAGAAACTGCACATCGGACACGAATCCAACTTCCATTCGACTTGGAAACACAGCGTTTTATACTCGTGAGGTGGAGAGAGTTTGAAGCCGAGTGCCCACTCAGAAACCATAAAGGAAAAAGATCGATACATTTGACTAGGCAAAGATATTAAACTTGCATATACCAGCCAAGCAAGCAAAGTGTAGTTCCATTTCCCGTATGGAAGAGGAAGCTCCTTGTACGTGGTCCCTTCCGCAGGTAACAATAAACTCGGAAAAGGAAAGCAAAACAAAACAAGCCCCCCCCCCCAAAAACAAAAAGAAAATAAAAACCAAAAAAACTAGACAACTACCTGAGCGTGAACAAAACAGAAGGATTTTGGAAAGGAGTCTGAACTTGGAGGAAGGAGCCAGCGTGGGGCAAATTGGACTTTTGGTGACTTTGCCCTAAGTCAGACCACATCTGGGGCGAGGTGCGGGGCAGTAAAAACTTCAACGGGTAGCCCACATGTTTCTGACCTGAGGAGCCAAGAAACAGCCTGGGTCAACCAGGGCCACTAGACAGTGAGGGGGAAGCCCTGGAGGGAAGGAGTCAGAGAAAGAAAATCCCAGATTTGTATATAAACTCTGCCCAAGCCTCTGGGCGACTCTGATCCATGCATGTATACAGCAGACAGCAAGCAGTCGGCTAAAGATAAAAGAAGTGAGCTGAGATTCGAGTTGTTTCCTCCCATAGGGTGAGATGAGGTTTGCAGTTTGGACCCAGCCCAGGCAGGCTGCTGAAATAAAATAACAGAATCCAGACATCTCAATGCCCGGGGTTACAGTCCCAGATGACTCAACATAGGAAGAACCAGAAAAACATGACCCATTCTTCAAGGGAAAAGGCAACAACAGAGAGTAACCTTAAACCAATATAGATGTGGGAATTATTGGACAAGGACTTTAAAGCAGCTCTCGGAACGAGGCTCAGTGAAATACGGGGAAATATGGCAATAACAAGTGAAAAGAGAACTTTTAGCCGAGCAAGAGAAACTATTTGAAAGAAAAAAAAAAAAGAACCAAATGGAAATTCTCAACAGAAAAAAGACGAATATCTTAAATTAAACCATTCAATGGGTGAGCTTATTTGTGGAATTGAGAGGACAGAGGAAAAGTTCTGTAAACTTGAAGATAGACCAGTGGAAATTGTCCAAGCTGAAGAAGAAAGAGAAAAGTGGTTGAAAAAAGATCAATAAAATAGGGAAAAAATACGTAACATATACATAGACAGAGATTTACTATAATTAATATTACAAAGTACTTATAAATCAGTAAGAAAAACACAAGAGGACGGGTCAAACACACCAAGAAAGGACAATGAGCAGGCAATTTTGGTAAGAAATACAAACGATTAGGGCACCTGGGTGGCTCAGTTGGTTAAGCGTCCAACTCGGTTTCAGCTCAGGACATGATCTCAGTTCGTGAGTTTGAGCCCCACATCGGGCTCTCTGCTGTCCTCGCAGAGCCCGCTTCAGATCCTCTGTCCCCTCCCCCACCCCCGACCTTCCCCTGCTCATGTGCTCTCTCTCAAAAATAAAAAAATAAAAACTTAAAAATTAAAAAAAAAATAAAAACTGTCAAGTAAACATATTAAAAAAAAAAAAAGAAATACAAACGATCACTGAACATATGATTACCCTAGCATACATTTAATCCCATGACCATGGAAAGAAAATTAAAGTGACAAAGAGATACCATCACACCCATGCAAGGAAAAAGACAAAGGCCCAGGATGATGCATGTGGTTGTGTGATGCCTGTTTCCAGATGTAGGAACACAGGCACTGTCAGAGCTCACTGGTGGGAGTTTAAATTGGGGTGACATGTATGGAGGGCCATTGGGTAATGGGTACGAAAAACCTTTAAAAATCTACATACCCACTGAGCTGGTAATTCCACTTCTAGGCATTTTTTCTATAAAATAAGTCACACGGGCTCACATAGGGACACGTGGAAAGGCGCTCACCGTGGCATTGTTTGCAATAGCAAAAACAATGGAGGAGAAATTCGTCAGGAGGGAAATTGCCAGAGAAGTTGCGGCACAGCCATGCACCAGAATATCAGAAAACCGTCCAAAAGAATGAGCAAAACCAAGCTAGCATTTACGTGGAAAGACGTCTAAAATATATCAAGTAAGAAATGGTGCATGGTCCCTGATTTTTAACCACCACACGATCCTATCTGTCTCTCTAAATTTTTACTTATTAAAAAATTTTAAGAAAAGAAAATGCAACAAAAAGAAAAGAAAGAGAAAAGAAAAGAGAAGAGAAGAGAAGAAAAGAAAAGCCAAGAAAAAAGAAAAAGGGGCACCTGAGTGGCTCAGTCGGTTAAGTGCCTGACTTCAGCTCAGGTCACGATCTCATGGTCCGTGGGTTCGAGCCCTGCATCAGGCTCTGTGCTGACAGCTCAGAGCCTCGACCCTGCTTTGGATTCTGCGTCTCCCTCTCTCTCTGCTTCTCCCCAGCTCTCTCTCTCTCTCTCAAACATAAAATAAAACATAAACAAATTTAAATTTTTATTGATTGACATAGAAAGATATAAAAAATTATAAAATAGTTTAACTTGATCCTATTTGGGTCATGAAAACCACCACACATCCATCTAATGTGTGGACAGGACAAAGGGTCTGGGAGAATCCATCTCAAAATGTTATTAGTGTTTTTCTTTGGGAAGTAATTTTGCGCATTACTTATGTACTTCTTTGTTATTATTTTATAATCAGGAAAAATTTGTTTTCATGTTGCATGTTTGGAAGAGGCTTCCTGTGGGGCCAGACGGAAATCTGTGTATGCTAGGCAGCTACCGAAGGAGTTAGAAGCACCCCGTCAGTACTTATGGGGTGCCACATGACCGTGCTAGTCCTGCAAGGAACGAGGGGAGATATAAAAAGTCAGCTCCAACACAAGGCAGAAGGGGATAAGGCCATAAGAGGTGAATAAACAGATGAGTAAGAATAATACGAAGCAAGGATACGAGTGAAGAAAAACAACGCTCTTATTCACGACTGCAGTGACCATAGGTCATCACAATCTTTCTGGAAGGCCACAGTAGTAGATGTCAGAAGCCTTAAAAATGTTCCTTCCCTTTAATCCAGGACATGCCATGTCTAGGAATCTTTCTTACGGGACTAATCACAGATTGTGCTCAAGATTTATATCTGAGAACGTCCATTAGTGTGTTATTTATAACAGGGAAATAGATAGGTAACCTAGGGAATAGGGATTATAGTAATAGCAAAGGTAGGAAAAGAAATAATGGTTCAACCATACAGTGGAATTTGACACACTCAAAACCTTATTTTGGAGATTATTTAAAGACAGGGAAAATGCTCATCATGTAATGTTTGGGCGAAAGCCCAGGACTTTAAAACAAACAAACAGGGGGCGCCTGGGTGGCTCCGGCGGTTGAGCATCCGACTTCGGCTCAGGTCATGATCTCACAGTTCGTGAGCTCGAGCCCCGCGTCGGGCTCTGTGCTGACAGCTCAGCGCCTGGAGCCTGCTTCGGATTCTGTGTCTCCCTCTCTCTCTGCCCCTCCCCTACTAGTTCTCTGTGTCCCTCTTCCTATCAGAAGTAAATAAATGTAAACAAATAAAATAGAAAACAAACAAAACAGCGAGGTTCGTTTCCAGGTGTGGAAAAAAAGGAGGATGCATCTGTGATACGCTCTGTCTTGCACCCTGCCTCGTAAAATGTATAATCCCAATTCCATAAACAACTGATGGAGGAAAGATGGGCTGGAAAACGATCAACTACTCAAAGTATGTGAACAATGGGACTACAGATGGCTTGCATTTCTTTATTCTGAAACTGCCTGTAACTGGGGGGGAAAAAGGGTCATCATAGAAAGGATTGCTAGGAAGATCCATAAGTCTTTTGGAACGGGCCTCCAAGATCAGTGAGAGTTCGCCCGGGAGAAAGCAGGGGGTGTGAGGTGATCAAGGGATGGGACAGGGATGGGAAAGCAGTAGGAACACCAAGTTTCGCGTTCGTCTACTTCCTGGCAGAGAACCCTAGGGGAAGGGCGGGTTTGTATCAAAAATTGATAAGTTGCTGGATTTTAATATTTATTTGCAGGGCGGGAATTTAAGAGCAGATAACAGATTACATCCTGGTCCCTCCCGCATTTGGAAGCCAGGACTTTACGCACGATTATTTGGGATGCATGTGCCTGTCTCTCGAGGGGTTTCAGGAGGGGGGGGGGCGCTCAAGAAAAGGACACACTGCAGGTGTTAGAACTACCTGAGGCGTTTACTAAAAGATGCAAATTCCCCTATCTACCCCCACCCCCCCACCTAAGTCGGTTCTAATATAATCTTGGAAGTTTATAAACCATTGCCTTAGAGATGGCATCTGCCTTCTGCTGAATTCATGGGGTCAGGAGACCCCATCTAGAAAGGAACCCCCAAAGCCCTCTCCCTTCCCCTGGTAGACTCCCATTTGTCCTCAAAGCAGTCCAGACACAACCTCCTCCAAAAAGTCTTTTCCTGATGCGGGGAGCCAGTGCCAGCCGCATTCTGGGCTGTCTCTGAATCTCGCTCAGGATGCGGTTATCTGGGCTTTTCTCCTCCACACCTGCCAGTCTCCTTACGCAGCCGCGAGCTCCTCTGGCCCAGTGCCTGCGTCTCGCTCCTCTTGGGGCCCTGGGCCCCGGGCAGGGCCTGGCACGGGGGACGCACGTCATCGTGTTTTCCGGGGCCCGGGCCATTCTGGGAGCCTTGGTTTCCTCGCCGCAAGTGTGAGCGAGGCGCGTTGGGGCGGCCGCGTGTTCGTGGAGGCCGGTAGCCATGGAGAGATTGCATCACGAGCCAGCTAACAGGGTGAGGTGTGGTTGCCAACAGCTCTGCCCCAGAACTGGGCAACTCTACCTCCCTGTGACCGGGCAGGGCGGGCCCCACGTGCCTTCTATCTCAGAGCTATATAAAGTCTGCAAGTAGAGTCAGGTCTGTGACTCCAGAAATTGAGGAATCGAGTCAGGCGAATAAGGAAAACAGGCCAGAGATGTCAAGGGAACGATAACCTTGGCCGTACTTGTTCCAAATCTTTTGCTTAGCGTTCAGTGACAGAACAAGGCCCCACAGGCCTCCTCTACAGTGGCTCGGAAAGGAACCGAATGAAAGAAGCATCTCAAACTAAGCTCCCTGCCCCCACCCCCAGAGGAGCCTGATTCTCGAGAAGCGAATACTCCAGAACCCTGTCCCTCTTAAGCCGAACCACTGGCATGAGCAGCATGGCTTGGAAGAAAACCTACCCCACTGGATGCAGTTAATGTGATTTGAAGAAAGATCTGGAAGAAATTGCTGAGGTCCCCCGGCCTAGCCCTTCGTTTTGCAGATGGGAAACTGAGGCACAAAAAAGTTAAGGAACCTATGTAAAGTCATACACTTTAATTTAGAAAGCCTGAGTGTCTCTCTTATTTCTCTCTGGGCCTTTGTTTTCTCATGTACGGAATCAGCAGGTCCCTCCCCAAGATCCTTCCAGTCTCCTAAGGTTCTCTGACTCGGGAGAGTCCTGTTGACAGGGATCTGTGTTCCACCCCTCACTTGGACCCGAATTCACAGTTTGACTTTGGGCAAGCCATTTCCCCTCACTGAGCCCATGAGATAGCGTTTAGTCTTTTTAAAAGATGTTTATTTTTTAATTTTGAGACAGAGAGAGAGAGAGAGAGAGAGAGAGAGAGACAGTGCACCAGCGGGAGAGGGGCAGAGAGAGAGGGAAAGAATCTCAAGCAGGCCCCTGGTTATCAGCGCCGAGCCGGACTCAGGGCTCGATCTCACCAACCGAACCGCGAGATCCTGACCTGAGCCGAGATCGAGAGTCAGACACTTAGCTGACTGAGTCACCCAGGTGCCCCGAGAGAGAGCGTTCAGTCTCCCAGAGAAGGGCCATCTGCCACCGAAGTGTGAATCAAAGAACCAGTCCCCTCCATCTGCACGGGTTGGACGGCACCCAACCTCACCGCAGCCCTGCTTGGCATCCAGCCAAACCAGGAAAATCTCAGAGTCAGCAGGGTTCGATTGCTCAAGGTAACATTAATCAGGAATAATAACAATGTTCTCTGGCATGTCTCTGGTACCAAGTTGCCTGGGTTCCGAATCCCACCTCCACCGTTTGCTGGTTATGTGCCCTGGGGGGGGGGGGGGGGTGACTCTGTGTCTCAGTTTCCTTGACTACAGAATGGGGGTGATGACGATACCGCCCTACCTCATTGTTCCTGAAGACCCCGTGTGGGCCCCGAGAGAAGTGTCCGGTAAGCAGCGATTGCTCAACAGGCTATTCGTCACTGCTGTCATTATCAGGCACTATTGGCCATTTCACCTCACTTGATCCCTACCTTCTATTTATTACCTGAGGCAGATCTGAGCAAGGTTCTCCAGGCTTTCAACATTTGCAACCCGCAGAGATTCGGATCAAGGTTTTTCTGTCCAAACCCAGACTATCCTTCTACTAAGAGGTTAGCGAAGTCCCTCCAGGCGGAGGACGACTTGTGGTTTCTCTCCCTCCCCGCCACCACCCCCCCCCCCCGGGTGGCATCTGCACAGAAGGGACAGCACGGGTCCCTTGGGAAGGGAGACAAAAAGTGGGGTGAGCCGGAGTTGCAGGGAATCGAAACAACGAAAGCCGGTGAGAGTCTTAAGGGAGCCAACCCTCGTATGTCACTGATGGATAAGCGTGGAACCAGAAAGATGATGTAGCTTACCGAAAGTCCTCGGGCAAGATGCTAGCGGGGCTGGAACCAAGACTCAGGCCTCCCTGTCCTTCTATCAACCAGTCCCCACCTGCAACCGGTAGGGAGTGGGGTGGGGAGGGACCCCTGGTTGCCACTGCTCTCTGAGGAAACTTCAGAAGAAGCTGGTGGGGGGTGAGAGGGTGAGGGGTGAGGGGTGAGGAGACCCCCAGCAAGAATCAGAGCTTTTGGGGCCTGATACCCTCCAACAAGCCCCCCCCCCCAAAAGACAGCAGAGACACCCTGGAATGCCTCCAGGGGCCCATGCTTGTCCTAAGATGGTCGCATCTGGAATGAATTATAAAGCTAATGTGGTGTGGTAGTGTGAACCAATAACCACGAGAGCTGGATCCTAATTCCAAATTCAGCTTAAAGGCCCCACATTTCTGTTCTCAGGAAGCCTTCCTTGAGGCCTCCTTTCCCGAGCTCCCACGGTGCTTGCCGTCTGATGTGTTTCCCTGGCATACCACACACCATCCTGTGTTGCTAAATGGTCTTGACTAATGGCTTGCCCCTTCCCTGTCTTCTGACAGCAGCAGAGGGACCGAGTCTCAAGCTCTCTGGTCCCTCTGAGGTTCCTAGCATGTAGGACAATCACAGAAGTGTTGTGCCCAATGGGACCTCCCCTCCCAAATGGTATTGGGCCAAGCATCAACTCTTGTGAAGGAAACCAAGGCCAGGAATGACATTGCCCCAGCGATGAAAACAGGTTGCGGTGGGATTTTGGACACAACAACAAAAAGGAGAAGAAAACCAGGGAGAAGAGACCAGGGAGAAGAAAAAGTACCCATTTATGAGAAGCTGGAAAACAAAATCTTGCTAAAGCAGCAATGCCATTAGAGAGGAAGTTGTACGTGCACAGATCAAGAAAGGACATCCTGAAATGAGCTTTCTCTCCCTCATTACTCCCTGGAATCCACGTGACCTTGGGTGAGCTACATAAGCCTTACGCTCCTTCCGAGGCGAGGGGATATTGATATCACCCAGTTCCATTGTTGGTGTGGGGGTTGTTGTTGATTTGTCTGAACAACTTTTCCCATTAGTATTTAGTCCCCTTTGACTCATTAAATCGGTTACACTAAGAGCATTTCAGAAAAGCTGGACCTCCCTCTTCTGAGAATATTAAGTAACAGGGAATATTTTATAAGACTGTCTCAGAATTGAACGTCTGGAAATAGATGGCATCAGGTTATCTAGCCATATGCATGCATGTGAGGGATGGTGTGTATGGGGGGGAGGGATAGCCTTTGAAATGGATTAAAACAGTAGATTATCGACATAGGCCTGTAGTTCTTTGCATATATCGGCACAGAGATATCTACGTGTATGTACAGATATAGACATAATTATTTTCAGTTGCCATTTGGTAATAACTTGGCTTACTGCACAATCTCAGATAGCTGTAATAATATTTATTGCATGTATATATATTGCCATATGAAGTCATAGGTCTATGTCTATAAGTTTTATATAGCCTGCCTCTGGGGGCCATCTATTATACATTACATGTGTATGTGTGTGCACATGCCATATATACGGTTAGAAATGTATATGTTCAATTACATACCAAGCTTCTTATGTTCAGCTGGAATCCAGAATAAACTAGCTTTGTATCGTATCGATCCAGGTACACGAAAAGTACATATGCATAAGAGAAAATGTGTTGCTTTCCTTTAAGAAAGCCCCTAAGTCATACGAGTCGCCTGAAATAAGGTAAATTTATATTTATCAACGGAAAATCAATAGTTTCAGCATTTACCGTTCTGAAGTACAGAGGGTCTAATGGGCCCTGTAAATTCAGGGCGATTGTGCACAGCCTGTGAGCCATTGGTTTTCACTGGTATCAGAGCCTTCATCTGAAGGCAGGGGGGTGGACTGCCAGACTTCCCAGGACCCTGGGAAGGGGTGTTTTGGATCTTCCTAGACGTCTAATCGGCACCGCCCACGTTTCCATTCCAAAGCTTGTGTCGATGCGTTAACTTGCCTCCCAGCTCCTGTTGGGAGCTGGGTCCCAGAAGCCGCTCAGGGCTGGTGCTCAGAAAGGGTCAACTACTCACCACACGCTATCACTGCCCTTGTCCATGGGTCTCCCATAGGCGTCATAGTACACGTCCACACTGAGGTTTCGGTCTGTGTCATGAGCCGAGTTGAAGTTGGTGACCACCCGGGAGGGAATCCCGAAAGAGCGCAGCACTGCAAGTCAAGGGGGCCATATGAGGACCCAGGCTGCTGTGGACATGACCCTCCTGGGGCCCCCTACTGCGGCCCACTGACGCAGAGTACCTGTGTTGAGGGTCCCAGCAAAGACCCAGCACTGGCCATATCGGACTGGCCTGAAGCCAGACCTTTTCCACTCCTTGAGGATCTCCACACTGCCATTCCAGTTCCGTGGGTCCCGGCCACCCGTGTAGCTGCCGCTCCAATTCCCAGAGATCACACCGTTGTCATCATTGCCGTTGACCTGGGCAGGAAAAACCCCACATGAATCAGCGTAGAGTTCAGGGGACAAGGCGGCGAGATGAGGAAGGAAACCGGGGACATGGTCAAGTGGTTTCTCTGTGTCTTTCTGGCTGATTTGGGGATGATCATTGTAATAGCGATCCTCTAGGGGCACGGAACAGTTTAGCAATTTAAAAGTGCTTTGGGCCATGATCGATGGCCCATGACCCATCTATCAATCCTGTGAGCGGACTCACATGACCAACTGAGGCTCCACGGCTTTTCAGTGGCAAGGCAGAGTCAGTACCCCAGCCTGCCAGAACTCAGGGACTGTCGTTGATGTCTGACTTGGAAGTCTATGAAGCAGCCAACTTCTTGGAACGCATAAAGATGGAATATTGCTTTTCATTCATTCACTTCATTCATTCATTCATTCATTCAACTTAAGATGTGATTCTTGGGGAAGTAACAAGCAAGATGCAATGTGAACAGGGCACCCGATTAGGAATCAAGAGACCGGAGTTCCATTGTCTTTTAGAGACACATATTGAAGTCTTTACGAATGAAATGATATCCTCAAACAATCTGTAAAGGAGGGGGTCAGAGTGACACAAGACTGGCCTTGAGTAAAGTAACTACTGAAGCTGAGGGTGGGTCCACGGGAGTTCAGTTTACTCTTTCCTCTACTTTTGCGAAGGTCTTGGCTTTTCCATGACAGAAAAGTTAAAAGAGAAAGAAAGGAGAAACCAAGTTATAAGGCCAACTTTGCCACTTGTCAGCTGGGTGACTAGGGGCAGGCCATTCAACCTCTCTGGGCCTTGGTTCTTCACCTTCCTTCCCCTACAGGGAAAGTTAGAAACAAATGACTTCCAGCGGCTCAAGTGTTCGAAGTTTAGGAAACTTTGACAGGCATTTAACCCAACCATCGAGGCTGCGAGGCCTGCTCCCTCTCTTTGTGGGGCTCCGCGAGTGGCAAGACCGGTGAGAACAGATAGTCTGGACCCAGAAGGATCTTCACCCAGCCTCCCGCAGCCCCTCCGTATGAGGGATGTGCTCTTCTGCCCAGCTTACGGGAAGGCCTGGGCTATAATCGTGGAATCAGGCAAGACGGGCCTCCTCCAAGATGGAAGATTGCACGGCCCAGCCCATCTCCTGAGTCACAGGTACCCCCGCCACAGCCACCGGAGTGGTAATCAGCAGGGTCATCTCCAGCTGAAAACAGAGCATCTCAAAGCACTGCACAGGCCATAATTAGCTCAAAGCCCAGCCCGACCAGGAGGTCTGGAGAGAGTGGCAGGGAGGTGCAGCTCAGGAACTTGGCACTGAGATACGGTGCTTTGTCCCCAGGGTCAGAGTGAGTCAGCAGCTGCCAGAGCCGGCTGGCCTCACCCACCCTCTCCTGGGCCTGTGAGGCTCAGCCTCCCTTAACCTAGGCCTCAGCTCCGTCCCACCCCTCCCGGGCCACTTGGTTTTCAAAGCTCAGCCTAGGCCCCACTTCCCTGGTTCTAGCCCACCGCCTCCATACTCCCTGGGCCTCCCCTCTCCTTTCCTGCAAGGCTCCGTTTTAGACTCCATGCCCTTGCAGGAAGCCCTTTGGTTAGTAAGCAGTCAGAAGATGGTTCCAATTTCTAACAACGTAACGAGCTCATTAACTCAGGCTCCAACTCAAAAGTAGAGACCAGGAATGCCTCGTCCATTAACAACATCCAGAAAGGGGGACACCTTCTGGGCAATTAGTTTCAGAGGATTAACGTTCAAGAGCTCTTTAGCTTTCAGCTTTTTTTAAAAAAAATTTTTAATGTTTATTTTTGAGAAAGAGAGAGAGAGAGAGAGAGAGGGAGACACAGAATCTGAAGCAGGCTCCAGGCTCCGAGCTGTGAGCACCGCGCCCGACATGGGGCTCGAACTCACGGACCGTGAGATCGTGACCTGAGCCGAAGTCGGATGCCGCCCAGGCGCCCCAACTTTCAGCTTTTTAACTGGTAACTTTTGAGCAGATTGACTCCATGTTTGGACCCTTTCTAATGGAGGCTTTCTCTACACAGCCAGTACCTGAGAGAGAGAGAGTCCTCCAGGATCCAGCCTGTGTGTGTGTGTGTGTGTGTGTGTGTGTGTTTGGGGAGGGGGCACAGGTCTTCCACGTGGAAGAACTGAGTGAATGCCAGAGGCCGTGCAGGCAGCTTGCAGACTTGCTCTGGCTTGACTCAGGCTGTGTGCTGTGAGCAAGTCACTTCGGTTCCCCCATGGGTTCCCACTTCGGTTCCCACTTGGGATTCCCCATCTTGATAAAGAGCGGGTGGGCCTGCTGCCTTTCCAGTCTGACATTTGAGCACTCTGCTGCACGGGATGGAGCACAGCAGAGGCGGGTTGATACCCCGGGCTCACTTGGGAACTCACCTTTTCCCCCCTAGGGGGTCCGGTGATGGAGCAAAGTTTCAGTTGTGCACCCTACTTAGCGTGGGGGACGGCAAAAGGGCAAGTGCCCTTATCATCTGAGAAAGGCTTCAGGATACAACGGAAAGGGCCTTGGGGCCCGGCCAGTTTCTGCCTCTGCCATTCACTCACCATGTGTCTTTAATTTAGAGGAGCCTCACCTCCATATGTGCCAAATGGGGTGGTTATAGCCACCAACTAGATTTTGTGAGTCTTCAATGACAGGTGTAAAGGACGCAGGTGCCTAACCCATAGCTGGGTTTGATCTATGGGAGCCACGAGTTATTATGGTTCTCCTGTCACTCACCATGGCACTCAGCACTCGGCCGACATATTTGGGGTCGCTTCTGCGGGCCACATCGGTAGCAGGGTCCCGACGGAAATTCAGGCTGTGATCCAGGATTGAGAGGCAAATGTCCAGGATGCCTTCTTCAAACTGTTCCAAATGGGACCATCCGTTACGATGAGACAAATGACAAGCAGCGTTCACTATTGAAGGGTACAGGAGCTACATACCGGTGGGAACCACAGGAATGACTCGGGCCCTTTCGCTCCGTGGCCTCTGGGACACGGAGCTCTCTAGGAGCAGCCACCTCGCCCAGCCTCTAACCTGCAAACTCGTCCGGAGCCCTCGCCATGCACGAGGTCCCGTGCCGAGGTCCCGAGAGGGGACGAGACCCCCTCACTGTCATGGCCCGGGGAACAAATCACTTAGCCTGCCTGGGCCTCGATTTCCCCATCTGTACGACAGGGGATCGGGCCAAGCTCATCCCAAAGTTTCCATCTGGCCCTGACTATGATTTTGAGCATAGTCTTTAGACTCCGGGGAACTAGTTATAAAGATAAAATATCTCACTAAAAGATTTTGAAGCCGTGTTCCCCAAATAAGACTTATTTGTTGTCACTGCTTCTCAAACAGAGAAGGCCACGCTCTCTCCTGCCTTAGGCGCTTTGTGTGTGCTGTTCTTTTGCCTCTGATGTGTTTCTCCAAGATATCTATCTGGCTCCCTTCCCTTTCTCAGGTTTCTGATTAAAAGTTCCTTCCTCAGAGAGGTTTTTCCAGACCATGCCGTCAAAATCAGCCTGCCTTCCACCCCTGGGTGCACTGTATGCCCTTATACATTTTTTCCCCCTTTTGTCTTCCTTCCAATGCACTTCAACCCAAAGGGCCAACATCTAACTAGGCTGAGCACAGCTGAGAACTCTGTGGACTCAGATTGGGGGGGGGGGGGTGGGGGTGGGGGTGGTCATAGTAACGAAGGACCAAGAGGCTACGGCTTTGAGAGGCCAAATGCTCACGCTAGGGAAGTTTCGTCATATTCTTACGCAGAATTACGATTAACAGAAAGTGTGTGGTTAACCCGAGCGTCTCTCCTAGGTCTTATCCTCATTCGTCTGTCATGACACCAATAATTCCTCAATGTATTGATTTAGCTGTATATTCGTTTTGCCCCCCTAGACTGTGTCCCCCTCAGAGAGACAGATAATGTGCTTTTCTCCACCTTCCGTGTCTCGAGTGTGCGGCTGGGGCCTGGCACACAGCGGCTGGTCAATAAATGTCTTCTGAACGAGTACATGTATGACTAGAAGGGCAGGCAGGTAGGCAGGTTTGGGAACTTCTGCCTTTCCGCTGGGACTGCCACAGAGCTTCTTAAGACCCTTTTACCTGCCCGAAGTTCCAGCCGACCATGCCCATTCGATTTGTGCTCCCCACATAGATGATGCCGGCATCTTCCTGAACGTACTCCTCTCTCTCCGCGTGGTTGCTCATAAAGACACCATCCTCTGTTTGATACAAAAGTCAGATCCCAGGCACTAGACTCCTACAGAGGACTATGGAGACCCGTTCTCCCATTCCTGAGGGCCGGCCTGGTGGCTGGAGCAGGCCACACCTGCAGCCCGTCCCCCAACCTCCACCGAGGAACGAAGCCTGTGAGCTCTAATGTTTCCAACTCATATTGTGGGAACTATAAACTTGTAAGAGAACCTGAAATGACCTGGAGGGCAGAAAATGAGACCCTAGGAGGGAGATACTTGCTCCTTCGGGCAAGAAGCGGCCTCCATGCTGTAGAATTATACTGTGGTCATTGTTTTTTTATAGTTACACCACGTGACGTGCTTTGTAAAAGCTCATGGGGTCCCCACAGTAGCCCCGGAGGCGACAGCAGGATTTCCACGTAATGGTAAGGAATTTGAGGCTCAGAAGGATAGAGCCACTGCCCAGACTTACAGAGCTGATTAGGTGGCGGAGCTGGGATGAAAATCTGTGACTTCTGACTTCTGGCTTCTATGCTATTTCCTTATCCCACGCACTCCTGCTACTCAAACTTGAGCCTATAAAAATCATCCCCCCATCTCCTTTCCATCGGTGTTGCTTAGCTGATGGCTAGGCGTGTGGCTGGTTGGATGCCTACCTTGCACCCATGGGTTAAAGAGCAGTATGAACGTCCCAAGTTTCTGAACGAAGTCATTGCCCTGGGAGGAGATCTGGGTGCTCAGCGTGTACCATCCGATGGGCGCATTGGCAGGACTAGAGATGGAGATGGTCAGAACATTGTCCTTGTTGGACACGAGCTGTGCGCTCCAGCCACCACGACTTATCCCACTGGAGAGCGGAAACACAGCCTTTGTCCTGGCCGACTCTGAGGGGTAAGGCCCTGTAGAAGAAGACAGAGGGCAATGAAAACAGCTGGCCAGACAGTGGGGAGCGATCAGATTCCAACCTAACCACAGGGGTGCTTTGGAGGGGGACGTCATCCCCCGAAGCACCACAGAAGAGCGCTGAAAGCGACGACAGAGAGCAGGTAGGCCAAATCTCTCCTGATTTGAAGAATAGGACTCTTGGGCTCAAAGACCAGCAGAGGCTTGCCCAAGGTCACACCAAGTATCAATGGCAGAGCGGGGTTAGGACCCAGAGCCTAGTGGCCCAGTGTGACGCCACCGAACCCTTGGAAGCACAGCCCCAAGGGCTGTTCTAGGCCTGTGTGTGGGAGCGGGGAGCAGGTACCTGTGGAGGCTATGAAGCCCAGACTGTCTCCACTGTCAAGACTTCGGTTCAAGTTCATAGAGAAGCTGAAGGGTTGGCCTCTGCGCACGGTGAGCTGCTGGCCAGAGAACCTGTCTGTGCGATGTGCCTGCCGGTTGGAGGTCACCTGCCAGTTGATACTCTGGGGTTCTAAAGCTGGAAGACAGAAGAGGGGACCTAAGGTCCTGGAAGGCGAGGGAAGGTGGGGTGGGGAAAGGCGTACGTTACCACAAGGACAAGCTTTTGGGTGGGGCCGGTTGGGGAAGAGTCCAACTTCTAGGAAGCACCCCATTAAAATTCAAAGACCTTGATGGAGAGAGGTGAGCCCTTCACACCCTTCTCCCCGTTCTGTCCCTTCAGGCAGCTGAGCCTCTCTGCACACACTACCCACACGGCTTGAGAATATCCTCTCTTCCACTCGATCAACCTTCACTGGACCCTGAAAGAACAGGCCATGCGTTCAGCATAGCTTCACCCAACCAGCCAGGAGAACCAGGTAACCAGCCCTGGGTAATCACACTCTGTGTCGCGGGAGCGTCATTGCTTTGGGGGTGGGGGGGCTCACGCAGGACCGGGAGGGGGCGCTGTCTCTCAAATCCGCCACGCTGGTTTGCCTCGCTTTGCTTTTTTCCCCTTCGCGCCTTCCCAGATACCAAGTGCCACATCCAGCAAATACTGACCCGTGTATTTCTTGCTTTCCCTAGATGTGCAGCACCCGGATGTCGGCCTGGGTCTCTGCTGCTGGCTGAGGAGGACAGCAGGACTCCTTAGTGCTCTAAGGAGCACTTCTAGGCCTAGAGATGGGGCGATCACTGGTCCGGAGGGGACTTTCAAATGCTCACCGAAAACAGTGGTAGATAGCAACAAGTCAAAGCTCCAGGAGTTCTCTGGATAAGATGCTGAGGGCAAACATCTCGGACGCCTTCTTTTTTTAAAAAAAATTGTTTTTAATGTTTATTTATCTTTGAGAGAGAGAACGAGACAGAGTGGATGAGCAGGGGAGGGGCAGAGATAGAGGGGGGACACAGAATCTGAAGCAGCCTCCAGGCTCTGAGCTGTCAGCACAGAGCCCGATGCGGGGCTTGAACCCACAGACCGCGAGATCATGACCTGAACCGAGGTCGGATGCCCGACCGACTGAGCCACCCAGGCGCCCCCAAACCCCTTCTTATGTGATTGTGGAACTAAACTGAGGAGGGTTTATGACCCACACCATGATGTACAAGGAGTGTCACCTGCATAAACCTTCTGAGAAAGTTTATTCCTTCAAGCAAGAATTTGAGATGTTTTGTGATCCATTCCTCTGCAAACCAAACCGTTTTTCTGGCTTTATGATGGGAGTGTGGTGACGCATTCCCATAGACGTGCCGGGCACAACTATTTTTTTTTTATATGTGTCTGTCTCTCTCCATCAGAATATGTCTTCTTTTTTTTTTTTTTTTTAAATGTTTATTTATTGTTGAGAGAGAGAGAGCTCGTGAGCAGGGGAGAGGCAGAGAGAGAGGGAGACCCAGGATCCGAAGCAGGCTCCCGGCTCCGAGCTGTCGGCACAGAGCCTGACTCGGGGCTCGAACCCAAGAACCCGTGAGATCGTGACCTGTGCTGAAGTCAGATGCTTGACCAGCTGAGCCACCTAGAATGTGCCTTCTTGATCTTCCCGTTCTGATGCCTGGCGCCTTACTTGGTGGTGTTAGGACAAGTAGATAAACCAATGGATGAAGGAATAACTGAACAAATAAAAAAACTAGTCACGCAACGGCCATGATGACGACAGTTCAAAATTTTGTCCATAAGGAAAGGTGTGCAGGGGGCATCCAATCACCAAACACATCTAGAGTACCTAGTATTTGCAGGACATTACATTAAGCACGACGCCGGGGGTGTAAACATGTATGAAAAGCAGTTTTAACCCTCCAAGAGCTTCAGCCGTGGGTAAGACAAGCCCAAGTGGGACTGGATGATGGGAAGGGGGTGAGTCCACTCTCCCCCGATAAAAGGTGGCTAGGAGAGGCAGGCAGAAAAGAACCACTTCCGGTCGTAGAGATCAGAAAAGCCTTCATTGGAAGTGCCAGGTCTTGGAGAGAGTTTTGTTCGATGTGAAGGGATTCCAGAAGGTGGGGAAGGGAATCCGAAGGCAGGGCAAGCAGGGGTGTCATTTGGCTAGCGCAGAGGCGCTGCGCACAAGAGGAAGGGGGGGCGGGAGAGGGTGGGCCTCCGAGGCAGGCCTGGGGCCAGGGGCTCCGGCCCAAGCAGCTGGAGAGATGGGTACAGGCTCATCAAAGACACTCCCAAGTGAAATGCAGGCTGTCCGGGCTGGTGTGAGCCAAAGACAGCGGGTCCAGGGAGGGATCTTGCCACAAGCTCAGGGTTTAAACCCCCGTGTCCTTCTCTGCATCTCCCAACACCAAGCGTGAGCCCCGGCACGAAGGAGCCAAACTCCGCAGCAGGGTGCCTGCGGGATGCACCGGGGCCTCTCTGAGCGGGGAGGTGAGGAGAGCGGGGCTCACATGTGGCCTCGGTCTCCTGCATACGCCAACTGCTGTTAACAATACACTGAGCACATGGCCGACATCGTGGGTGGAATCCTCATACGTGTTGGAAACTGACGCTCAGGGGGATAAACTTCTGAGTTGGGGTCCGTAGGCCTAGCAACTGGCAGAGCCAGGTTCTGAACTCAGATCTTACTGGCACCGTCCTGTTGCCGGCGGCCCCTGGGTCCCTGCTTGGAAGGGGGACCCGTGCAGGACCTTCAGTTCCCAAGTTACCCAGGGGGTGAGTGGACCTCACCATGCATTTTCCTCCCCATGGGCATGTTCATTCCGACAAAGAAGAGAGAGTGAGCAGGGCAGGGAAGGGAAATGTGTTCCCAAATAGCATTCGCTCTGCACGGGGTGGGGGCATAAAACGGGAGCAGCCTGTCCCTGCCGCCCGGAGTGGACAGGGCAGCTCGAGTGCCTGCTCGTGAAGCCTCCGGTGTGGTTTCTGGAAACTTTCTCCTTCCACTGGCCGCCACCTTCAGTCACTGTCCTGCCTCTGAACCCTAGGACTGGCTCTGCCAGCCCCCAAATCGAGGATCTGGTCACCCTGTCTGTGGATTTCCTCATTTCCCTCCCCCCTCCACCCCTTCATGTCCCCCTAATCACAGCCCCCTCTGCCAGAGTGGAAGGGAGGGGAAGGGCAGGGAGCGGGGGAGGGACACAACCATGTAAGGTTCTTCTCAGGTTTACGAGCCTCAGGGCAGTTTTCTGCACCAGTCTGGACAGAACAAAGGGAGGAAGGGAGAGTTGTGTGATGTGACTCCGACAGTGGACTCATTAACACACACTCTTAAAAAAACATCAGAGGGAAAGGAACCTTGGAGACGGATCATGTGCTCACGTCCTTATTCCGGATGCGAGCACAGGGAGGCCCGGAAGGTGGCTTGCCCACAATGGGACACTCTGGATTCTCATTCCCGTGTTCTCCTGGTCCCATGCCACCTCCCTGAGTTCTGCTCGCCTCTCGTGTCAGGCCTGGGGCCACGACTCCAGTTCCTTCTCCTGAGAATAGCATTGACACCAGCAGTCCCAATGGGGCAGAGACTGCTAAGTGTCCCTCCCGATATTTCCTCACCCCTTCTTTCTTGGTAATTAAATCCCCCATATAACTGGGCACTACATTTCCTGGGCCCCCCTGCAGCCGGGGACGGGGGCGGGGATGGGGAAGAGTAGTCACGTGAATGAATTCTGGCCAATGACCCATAGGCAGAAGTTCTATATGTTAACTGCCAGGACACCTCTTTTTTTTTTTTTTTTTCATTGAGCTAAAATTCACAGAACATGAAATTGGCCACTTTAGCCGTTTTAAAGTGGACGCTTCGGAGGCGCTTAGTACGTTCACCATGTTGTGAAACCATCACCACTATCCGGTTTCAGAACCACTCATCAATCCCCATTCCCCCTTGGCGACCACTAACCTGTTTTCTGTTCCCCATGGACTGGCCTCTTCTGGACATTTCGTATAAAAGGAACCACACAGATAGGTGGTCTTTAGGGTTGGTTTCTTTCGCTTAGCATTACGTTTTCAAGGTTCAGCCATGTGATGGCATTTTGGGGGAGTTCATTCCTGCCTCTGGCTGCATGATATGGCTATACCATATTTCGTTCAGCCGCTCATCAGTTGAGGGACATTTGGGTTCTTTCTGCCTTTTGGCTCTTCTGGATAGTGCTGCTATGAACGTTCATATGCAAGCATTTGTTTGAATACCTGTTTTCAGTTCCTTTGAGGAAACCTCTTTTTAAAAGCAGTTGGCAGGGGCAACCCCGGGTGGCTCAGTCGGTGAAACGTCTGATTCTGGCTCAGGTCAGGATCTCGCAGTTCGTGAGTTGGAGCCCAGCGTCGGGCTCTGCACTGGTGGTGTGGAGCCTGCTTGGGATCCTCTCTCTCTCTCCCTCCTTCTCTCTCTCTCTCTGCCCCTTCCTCACTTGCATGCTCGCTCGCTCTCTCTCTCTCAAAATAAAGAAATCAACTAAAAAAATGAAAACAAATAAAAATAGTTGACAAATGCCCTTAATCTGCTTACCTCCAGAGCCCGGGCCCCCGGGGATCCGTGCACCTGCCTTCTGCACCCAGAACTGCCTACATCAAGATCAATTGTTGAAGGAAGAAGTAAACTCCTGTCTTGTGTCTCTAAGCCATTGCTCCTTGGGAACTCGGTGTTATTCATTACCAAACCTAATCGCATACACCCGAAATGTAACTCCCACCCACTTATTCTGTGGTCTACCTTTGGCAGGGATAACATGAGAAGCACAGAACAGATTCCAGACTGTGCTACTAGTCAGCTGTCTCCATCTTTATCAGCCTGGCTCTGTAATTGAATCACCCACCGCAGACAGGACAGCAGTAGACAGAGGTTGCCAGCTGTGTGGCTGGGGTTCTTGCTTCCTATTCCTGGGGGGGGCCACACCATGCAATTGCTGGTAGGTGATCCAACATGACATAATTGATACTCAAGTGGTTAGGTCTTCCCCACCTGCCCAGGTCCTGTCTCTAGACAAGACAGATTTTTATCTTACAGATTTCTAGACCTAATTAGGTTGATAGATAAACTAAAAACCGTCTAGCTGAGTGTCTTCAAGCATTTTGTTAGAGACCACATTAAGAAATACATTTTCCAGAGTATGGGGTGCCTGGGTGGCTCGGTTGGTTAAGTGTTCACCTCTTGATTTTGGCGCAGGTCATGATCTCACAGTTCATGAGTTTGAGCCCTGAGTCGGGCTCTGAGCTGAGTGGAGCCTGGTTGGGATTCTCTCTCTCTCTGCTCCTACCCCACTCACTCATGCTCGCTCTCTCTCTCTCTCTCAAAGGAAGGAAGGAAGGTAGGAAGGAAGGAATGAAGGAAAAGGAAGGAAGAAAGAAAGAAAGAAAGAAAGAAAGAAAGAAAGAAAGAAAAGAAAGAAGGAAGAAAGAAAGAAAGAAAGAAAGAAAGAAAAGAAAGGAAGGAAGAAAAGAAAGAAAGAAAAGAAAGGAAGGAATAAAGAAAGAAAGGAAGGAAGGAAGAAAGAAAAGAAAAGAAAGGAAAGAATGAAGGAAGGAAGAAAGAAAAGAAAGAAAGAAAAGGAAAGAAGGAAGGGAGAAAAGAAAGAAAAGAAAGGAAGGAAGAAAGAAAGAAAAGAAAAGAAAGGAAGGAAGGAAGGAAGGAAGAAAAGAAAGAAAGAAAAGAAAGGAAGGAAGAAAGAAAGAAAAGAAAGAAAGGAAGGAAGGAAGGAAGAAAAGAAAGAAAAGGAAGGAAGGGAGGAAGAAAAGAAAGGAAGGAAGAAAAGAAAAGAAGAAAGGAAGGAAGGAAGGAAGGAAGAAAGAAAGAAAGAAAGAAAAGAAAAGAAGGAAGGAAATAAGAAAGAAAAGAAAGAAAAGAAAGGAAGAAAGAAAAGAAGAAAGAAAAGAAAGAAAGGAAGGAAGAAAGAAACAAAGAAAGAAAGAAAAGAAAGGAGGGAAGGAAGGAAGAAAGAAACAAAGAAAGAAAGAGAGAGAGAAAGAAAGGAAATTTTAGAGTGTTTAGATACATGGGTCTACAACTAAGTTTCATAAAACAATACTAACCTTTACTATGTACAATGTACCGATATTTTCTCTTCTACTTCTTCCTTTTTTTTTTGGATGGCTGGTCATAATCCACTAAACTGATTTTACAGTCTTCTAATGAGTGACAACAGGCAGCTTGAAAAACAGTGATGTAATCCCATATTCCCGTCTTACAGGAAGAACACTGAGGCCCCCAGAGGGTTATAGGGTAGTTTAGAAGCAGAGCTTGGCTCAGAAACCAGGTCTGAAATCCTGGTCACTGAGGGGCTGTGAACCACTCCCAGTTCTCCCTCTTCTCCCTGTCACTCCCCTCTAGGCACCTGGAACACCCCCTAGTTCCTGGCCAGTCTCCCACTGGCCCTGGGCACACAGGGCTTTCCTCTCAGATCTCAGGTCTCTTGAGCCTGGCCCATTTCCCTTCGTCCCCCCCCAACCCCCACCATGTTCGGACAAGTTCAATCCCTGTGCAGCATGGGGGGGGGGGGGGAGGGTACTGTCCCTTGGCACCCAGCTGGTGGGGAAGACGGGGTTCTGCGGGCAGCTGAACAAGGGGCTGGTGAAGCTCCCTGGGGTGCTGGGGCATGAGCCCTGCACTGGCAGTCTGGAGGGCCTTGGGCAAGCTCCCCACATCTCCATCTGTAGAAGGGACAGTGACACCTGAACATCCTCCCTTGTAGGGTTATTACTGGGATCCAAAGTGTGCCCTTCACTAATGCCTGGGCCCCAGCGGGGGCAGGGCAGAGGGACAAATCCCTTGGGCTCCTTCCCACACATAATGGCAATAGCAACACAGGATAGAAGAGGGCTTGAGCTTTCTCATGGGCTGCCATCGAGGGCCTCGGATGCACCAGGCACCGTGCATTTTTTACCTGCGTTACGTCCTTCGATAGTTACAAAACCCCTACGATGTCGTTATGCCCATCTCACGGATGAGAGATTTGAAAATCCAGTTGGCTGACGTCATCTGCCAAGTAGCACATGCTCAGGCAGCTCCTGGACCCAAGCCCAGACTGGAAGCCAAGTTCTGCCTGACCACACGTGACTCCTAGCTGCCACCAACTTTGACACGGTGCCAGGAAGCTGCCAGAGAGAAGGGGCCCCCATGGCCTACTCCCTGCCTTGACATTACATGGTCAGGGGCACGGGGAGGAAGAAGGATTCCTTGGCCCCTTCACTTCCAAAGACAGGTGAGAACCTCTTGGCCCCGTGGGTCTCCAGCCTGGCTGCACATAAGAATAGCCTAGAGAGTCTTACTGGCCTGAGCCCCTTCCTAGACCAACTAAATTAGGATCTCACGGTTAGGGTCAGCATTGGTGGGTTTTGTTGGTTGTTTTTTGCTGTTTTAAACCCTGCTGGTGATTCTAACACGCCAGCAGGACTGAGAATCACTCCCGTAGGCCTGTGCATCATTGGACATCCATCAGAGGACTCTCACGACCAAGTGCCTCACCGGAGCCACACGGCAGCTCTGGGAAGCAGGAGGGGGAAATCGCTGCCTCCTTTTTACAGGGGGAGGAAGCTAAGGCTAAGAGCAGGGAAGGCCAGGCACCTTCTGAACCCATCCCCCAGCCCCTACCAAAAACCCTGGGGCCTTGTTCCCTCCGCTCCGAGGTGATAGGGAAAAGAATTTCCTGCCTTCAGCTCACACCCCAGGCCGGCATGTGGGCCCTGGGGAGAGGGATTGCCCCATCCGTGGAGCACAGCCCAGCAGGGTGGAGACAGACTGAGAAGTTATATGAGGTGAATAAAAACGACACAAAGACGAGAACTGGGGACTTGAGAAGGGGCTGGTGAGGGGGTCGGGGATGGGGGTCTTAGTGGGAGAGGTTCCTTGGAAAAACTCCTCCATTAAAAAAAGGGACTTCATCTCATAGCGTTTGTCTTCAGACCCCAAGGCAAGGAGGAACTAGGCTCAGGAAAAGAAGTTCCCAAGTAATAATGAGCCATGCGGCCTGAGCATCTAGAAAGGGGATATTAAAAGAGCCCCATTAAAAAAAAATTTTTTAATGTTTATTTTTGAGAGAGAGAGAGAGAGAGAGATTGAGCACGAGTGGGAGAGGGGCAGAGAGAGAGGGAGACACAGAATCTGAAGCGGGCTCCAGGCTCTGAGCTGTCAGCACAGAGCCCAACGCGGGCTCAAACCCACGAACCACGAGATCATGACCTGAGCTGGAGTTAGACGTTTAACCAACTGAGCCACCCAGGCGCCCCTAAAAGAGCCCCATTTCAGAGAGGAGAGAGCTGAGACACATGGTTAAGTCAGCTGCCTAAGGTCACTCAGCTAGCAGAGACAGAGCTGAGACGCAACCCAGGGCCCCTCTCTGGATGTGAGCCTGTCACCCTTTGGCGATTCGACCTCCCCATACAATCTTGGGTAGCAAAAGTGGAAACGGGCAGCCTGCGTTGCAAGGGGATACAGCCGCTGGCAGGTCTGGGTCCGATGAGGGCAGGGGGACAGCAGTGGCGACCCCAGGTGAGAGGAAGCCGCTGGGCCTGAGGCAGGCAGGGGGCAGCTGTCCTCCTCCACAAGCTGAGCCTGAGGGCTGCAACCCTGAGCCCCGGAGCCTTACAGGGCGGCTCGGCCTGCAGAGAGAGCCTAGATGTTGCTCTGGTCCCGGGGGCTGAAACGCAAAGCGAGGGCCCCTGCGAGGAGAGTCCTGGACGCTTCCGGGTCTACAGACGGAGGCAGGACCCCAGCAGGAATGCCCGACTGCTTCTACAGCAGAAAGAGCCGCCGGTGTCCCAGCTCCGGGGAAAAATGCTTTGTGGCAGACCCACAGCCCAGAATGGCACGGGTCCTTTGCACATCGGGAACGAGGCCCGGAAGGTAGTGGTCTGCCCAGTAAAGCAATTGGCAAGAAAGCTGACGGCCCCAGGGGGACGGAGGGTTTCATCCCCAGAAGGTCGGTCCTGGTCTCCCACAGGTTTGTACCCTGAGGACTCTGCCTATGACCCCAGGCCCCCAAGAGGCTCTGGGGGAGAGGGAACAAGGCTTCCCCTGCAGGTGAGCCCAATGTCCCCAGTGGGCAGCAGGCCCAGGACACCCCCTCCACCGCTGCCAGCCACACCTTCCTCTGCCACCGTGGTCCCCACCGCAGCCCAGACTGCTCTCTCTGAGCCCCTGCAGATTCCAACTAGAACCTTAAGTTAGGAACGGGACACAGAGTCCTCTCAAACCTGCACACGTGGGACCCTGCTGGTCCCCTGGGTCACGCCTGCTGGCCCACCCACATTTCTTTTCCTGTTCCCTGTGCCCAGAACACTCCTCACCCCGCAAAACTCCTCGCCGTGCCCGACTCCTTGTGACCAAATGCCGTCTGCTTCGCTCCCCCGGCGCCATCCCTGGTTGAGTGAATCTCCTCCCCCCCTCGGCCCCCACAGCACGGGGGTCCGATTCGCAATGCAGCCTCGTGACAGTCCACCTTGCGGGTCACTTGCCTACCAACTGGTGTTTCCAAGCGCTGTCAGGCTGAGAGCTCACGGAAGGCAGAGACCACAGTTCATTTGTCTTTGTCCCCATCTGCACCTCCCCTTGGCTCCTTTCCCGAGGTGTCCAACAGGTAAAATTCATTCATTCGGAAAACATTTTCTGAGCACCGCCTGGCTGGGGGGCTAAACGCTGAGCTAGGAACTGCCTGTGTGACAATGTGACACGTCGAAGGGAGTGAAGATAATTCACCTGTCTCTCCCCTGCCTTTTTAAAAAATTGATTTTTTTTTTCCCCCAACCGGCTATTGTCTACCTTCTGTTGTGACCTTAGGACATCTCTGGTCGATTTAGATGCTGAGCTCTTAGAGCTCAGCGTCTCCACGAGTCACAGGCACTGACACGCTGGGCCCACACGTGTGGAGCAGCCTCACGGCGGGCAGGTTTAGGGGGACGGGGCTTGCAGGGCCTGCAGAGCTATTGGGGGGGTACACTAGGCCCTGGGGCCCATGCTCCCCGCCCCTGGTTTTCCTCTCATGGCACAGCATTTCCTACTAGAAGGAGCCTGGAGTCTATTTACTCCAGGCCTTTCCTCTTGCAAACGGAAACCTGAGGCTCGGTGACATTAAGGAACACAAAAGCAGCTGGGGAGGAGAGTTCAAGTTCGGTACCGCTTTTCCACGTCACAGAGGTCACACACGGCTCATCTAGGAGCTCAGCTCTGGTAATAGGACAGAATGGAAAGGGCAGTCTGGCTTCTGCTACCAACTTTCTGTGCGGCCCCGACAGTCTGCCTAGAGGGAGGGAGTCGGCCCAGGGGACCCTGACATCCCCTCGTGCTAACGTCTGCGGGATCCAGAGCTCTTCTCGGCAACCCAGCAATGCTGCAGGTGCACAGGAGGAAACGGGGGACCGTGGGGGCCGGGGGGGGGGTTCGTGTTTGCAGCCCCCCCCCGCCCCCGTCCTGCTCTTTGGGATTCCGAAGTAACCGGCCTTCGCCGTTTGCATCGTGCTGAGCGATTTCTTTGGCAAAGCTTCCCCAGGTCCTAACCCCCACTCGCGATATTTTACAGGTTTGACTCATGCCTTGTTTGGGTTTGGCGTCTCTGGCAACCCACTAGGCTGAGCACCCATGACAGGCAATAATTAGCACGCTGCCTGGCAGGGGTGCTCACAAGAGCCCAGAGCCTCCACCGGCAACCGGCGACCGCAGAACTAAAAAACCTGTACTTCCTGTAGCTCCTTTTCACCTCCTTCCCGGGTGCTGCTTGCAGGGATGGCCTGTGGTACACCTGCTCCTTCCGCCCGGGGGAAGTTTCAGCTCATCAAGTCCCTTTCAAAAAAGAGCCTGCGGTGCTTCCGGATGTGTGGTTTACTTAGGAACATTCCAGCCGCGCTAATGATTTTTTTTTTTTTTTTTTTTTGAATCAACGTACACGCCATCACTCTCTCTCTCTCCCTTGGAGCTCTGAGATGTGCTTTTCTTTGCCGACATGACTGACAGCTGGGAAAACCGCACTGAGAAATACGGGAAGCAGGTCTCAGCCAGCTTGAAAGGGGCGAGACTCGTCCATCTGTCCGAGGGATGTGAGGTCCAGCTGGGTTGAATACACGGCCCATTACTCTGGACTACATTCCAAGCATGTTCTACCCCTGGAACCAAGCTGGAGGGACTAGGCAGCCACTGAGAAAGAGGCGCCTTTGAATGCCCTCCTTAAATACTAAGATCTAGCCTTCAGAGCCCCTGGGGCAGCTGTCCCGAGCTGAACACTGGCCTCTCAGGCTGGTCCAGGAGAAGCTTCCAGCAAGGACCTGTAGAGTAGACGCCATGCACTCACCCGTCATGTTCGCCTTCCTCTGCCTCTTCTCTGGGAATGGCGCGGACAGACGGACAGAAGGTGTGGGGAGACAGCTGGGGATCTCCTTACCATTTATAGCAGCCTCTCCTACACATCCAATTAGAATTCTAATGAGGTGGGCGAGGCACCAGGTCATTCCTGTCGTGCATGTAAACGTTTCACTTACGACATACTTGTCACCCAATGGAAGGTCATCCTGCTTGTGCAAGACCAGCTTAGGGAGAAGAAGGGAGATAAGAAACACCAGGCGTTCACTTTTATGATTTTTTTTTTTTCCCGAAGACAAACTTCCTGGATTGTAGGGTTTAGGAAATGATGTCATGCTTTTCTCCAGGTACCTTGTCCAGAGTTGGTGCTAAGAAGTCCTCCGGGAGGTCAACTCTTTCTAAAGAAGCAGCAGGGACAGCCACAGAACGCGTAGTCGTGACACGGTGTCATGCCACTTCTGCCTCGTGCTCTCTGTAAGAGGGAGGGTAGGTCCTGCATGGTCTGTCTCGGGGCCCAGGCTCCATACCGGTTTAAAAAAGGTGGAGGGGGGCATGGGGGTGGGGGGGACTCAGACAGTCTACCTCTTGTGTGTGCTTGTTTGTCATTTATGTATTTTCCCCCAAACCCCTCTTGTGGGTATTTACAAGCACCAAGGTTTCCTGTGATCGACAAAGGAGTTTAAAAACATCATAATGCCGGAGCGCTGGGGTGGCTCAGTCCGTGAAGCATCCGACTCGTGATGTTGGGCTCAGGTCACGACCTCACAGTTCGTGGGTTCGAGCTCGGCTTCGGGCCCTGCGCCGAGAGCGAGGAGCCTGCTTGCGATTCTCTCTCTCCCTCCCTCTGTCTGCCCTCCTCCGGCTTGCTCTCTCTCTCTCAAAAACAACGAACTGAATAAATAAACAACCAAATAAACGCTAAAAAAAAAAAAAAAAGTAGCATAATGCTTCAAAGATTCATGACAGAGCAGAGACGACTCAAGGCCTCCCCCAGAGGTGGAGGGGGAATGGAGACCTAGCACCACAAAGACAGGATTCAGTCTCTAGGGACAAGGTGGGCAGGCTGGGCCTTGAGAAAGCTGAGACGGAATAGACAGGTGGGTTGGAAAGGAGAAATCAGCATCCTCTGTCCAGCCTCTCAGCTCCCACGGGCATTTTGCGCCGTGCGTACTTTGGGACCTCGTTTACCGATGCATGTCACCACACCAGATCACCTGTTTACGTCTGCCCCCATCCCTAGACTGAGCTCTGGGAAACACGGGCTGTGTGTTACTCGCATCTTCTCAGAGCCTAGCGTCGGGCTTGGCACACGTATTTTTGGATAAGTGAATCAATCAATCACCATAAACGCGGAAGTGTTGAAAGTTTATTTGTTTATTTGGCGGGGGGGGGGGGGGGGTAGGGGCAGAGAGAGAGGGAGACAGAATCCCGAGCAGGATCCGTGCTGTCAGCGCAGAGCCCGACTCAGGGCTCGAGCTCACGAACTTTGAGATCGCGACCTGAGTCGAAATCGGGAGTCAGATCGTAACCGGCTGAGCCACCCAGGGGCCCCAAACATGGAAATATTAACCGCCGTCAAATTAGTGCTCGCCGTGGGCAGATCAAACATCTCATATCTGTTACCTTTTCTCATCTTGGTAGCAATCCTATGACATAGGATTTCTATCTCACAGCGGGAGAAACGGGGTTAACTTGAGTCTCTGCAAACCGGGAGATCACACCCATATGTGAACACCTCCAGAGCCTGTTTGAAGTCCGCTGGCCAAGCGAGGTGCCATCACACCCATGACAGGCAGAATGTGACCCCCCCCCCACCTTGGCTCTGGCAAATGACCAAGAAGAGAGCAGAGGGGTGGATGACAAAGAGTGCTGGACCCTGACGAGGGGGTTTGAGTGGGGGTCTTGGCCCCCACTGGCTGTGACTCGAGACCCTAAGAACTTCGTGCATCATTTCGGCTGAATGGGTCTGATGCCCTAAGATGCACTACTTTGGGCACGTGGATTTTTTTCAAGCTGACAGCAGTCAAGGCCCAAAACACGCAGGAAGAAACGTTGACCTCCCGCCTCCCCAGTTGCCTAAAATGGTTTTTTATAGAGGACCTCCTCCAGGAAGGGAGCCATCACCACAGATAATGGCAGCGTGACATGAACTTGGCTTGGTGAATAGGGAGGAGCCCAGCAAGGCCTGTCTGATCCAAATCCTCCCTTTGTCCCGTTGTTCCTGGGTGGCCCAGCAGTGACCTGCTCACCAAACCTTGACCCTTCCCATTCTTCCAGGGGTGCACTGCTTTCCTTTGCTCTGAGTCCCCAGACCCCTACCCCATTCCCCTTAGTCCAAGAGGGCACACATACCTCATCTTGCCTGACGGTCTCGGGAATCGCTCACGTTTATGTGGATTCCCCGCATGTATGTAATTAAATTCGATCTCCTCCTGCTAATCTGTCTCGTATCAAGTTAATTCTTTTTTTTCTTTAACTTTTTTTTTAACGTTTATTTATTTTTGAGACAGAGAGAGACAGAGCATGAACGGGGGAGGGGCAGAGAGAGAGGGAGACACAGAATCCGAAGCAGGTTCCAGGCTCCGAGCTGTCAGCAGAGAGCCCAATGTGGGGCTCGAACTCACAGACAGAGAGATCATGACCTGAGCCGAAGCCAGATGCTTAACCGACAGAGCCACCCAGGCACCCCACATATCAAGTTAATTCTTAGACAAGCCAGAAGAACCTTGAGGAGTAGAGGAAGACTTTTCCTTCTCAATAGTTGGCGCGGCTAGCTGGGTAGACTGTCCTGGCTGGAGACGCCACAGAGGAGAGATCCTAGGACAAACAGCCGGCAGAGGTAAGAATTCTTACCACGGCAGCAGCCCGGAATCTCTGTCTGCAGCATCTGGTGGAGCAAAAGTGGGGAGTCCTTTCTCTCTGTCTCTAAATTGAGATGAGCAGGGAAAAAACATATGGGGAAGTCGTTCCTCGGTTTTAATGGCTCTGGTAAATTTGATAGAGCGCTCTTGGGTTTTACTGACCCATTTCCTCTCAGAGATAGTCACCGTTTTTCTGTGTCTTCTGTGTCATTTGTCATAAGAAGAGTACGAACACAAGCGTAGGTCCTATAAGCCTACTGATGGAGCCGGCCTCACAGACTGCTGAGTTCACGGTTCTCCCAGACCAGTGTCTGTTTAGACAAGCTTGCTGTGGGCCACTATGCCCACGAGGTAAAAGCTGTTGCTAAGGGGCGCCTGGGTGGCTCAGTCGGTTAAGCGCCCGACTTCAGCTCAGGTTGTGATCTCACAGTTCGTGGGTTCGAGCCCCGCGTCGGGCTCTGTGCTGACAACTCGGAGCCTGGAGCCTGCTTCGGATTCTGTGTCTCCCTCTCTCTCCCTCTCTCTCTGGCCTTCCCCTGCTCACACTCTGTCTCTGTCTCTCTCTCTCTTTCAAAAATAAAATAAAATAAAATAAAATAAAATAAAATAAAATAAAATATAAAATAAAATTTAAATTTAAATTTAAAAAGAAAAGCTGTTGCCAAGGGACATCTTGGAAGCGAAAGTCACAAAATTGGTGGGCATGGGTGGGGCACTTGAGAGCTGTTAGAGCACTAGCCCCCTTGCCCAGAGACTCCCGGGTTAGAATAAGTTGGCCACAGAATAGGTCAGATGGACACTAGATCCCCTGCTGACTTCAAGGAAACTTCTGTCCAACCAGGCACGCTGGACAACACACTGTCCCCCACCCCTCTGAGGTATCAGTGTGGCTCAGAGAGAACCAGGGCTTAGCTAAAGCTGTGAATGTGCATATATAAAAAACTGGGTTAGGTTTTGCTTTCATCTTGTTCTGTGTTCTCAACTGAAAGCTTAACTTTAAGCCCAGGGAGGGTACTCTCTCTGGTCCCTGCCATCTGGAGGTGCGCTAACCAGAAGTGGAAGAGACTGGGGTTCCAAGACCTCCTTTTTGCCCAACTGAGCCGGCTTCCAGGGGGCAAGGAAAAAAAAAAGACTTTAAAGCAACGATTCTTGCTTTTGCAAGAATCTTTGAATCTGAATCTTTGGAAAGGCAAGAGGGTGACTCTGACAGAATGCAAAACCCATTCCCTATTTGCCTCCAGGCAATTGCAGATATTGTAAGAATCTAGAACATTAAAAGAAAAATGGTGCCGCGGTTCAGAAAAAGGAAAGCTTGGGGCACCTGGGTGGCTCAGTCGGTGAAGCATCTGATTCGTGATTTTGGCTCAGGTCATGATCTCATGGTTCGTGAGATCGAGCCCCGTGTCAGGCTCGACACGTGTCTGGGCCGACAGCACAGAGCCTGCTTGGGATTCTCTCTCCCTCCCTCTCTCTCTGCCCCTCCCCCAGCTCTCGCTTTCAAAGTAACTAAATAAACATTTAAAAAAGAAAAAAGAAAAAGAAAAGTTTAGAAGCAATTTCGCTAAACCCCATCACCATCAGAAAGTTCATTTATCTCCTCTTGAGGGACAGTTCCCCCTCAAATGACGGGTCAGCTGAACCTAGCCACACCCCAAAACCCACTATTAAGCCGAAAATAGAGGATGGGGAACATTTCTTAAATGACACTGTGTGATTTTCTCCACTATCGGCTCAAAGAATTTTCCCCACCTGTCCCCTCGGATCCCATTCAGGCTGTCGGAGAGTCTGGGCAGCCTTTCACTGCACACGTCCCAGCCCTCCCCAATATCTTTTTCTTTTTTTTCCTTCTCTTCTCTTGTCTTTTCTTTAGTTTTCTTTTCTTTTTTGAGAGAGAGAGGGCACAAGTGAGCAAGGGGCAGGGAGAGAGAGAGAGAGGGGAAGAAAATCCCACAATGCACAGAGAGAGAGAGAGAGAGAGAGAGAGAGAGAGAGAAAAGCAGGGCTCACCCGAAGCAGGGCTCAAACTCGTGAACCATGAGGTCATGACCTGATCCAAAGTCAGATGCTTAACTAACTGAGCCACCCAGGTGCCCAACACCTTTCTAGTTTCAAACTGCTCACTAGCAAGTCTTTTAGGTAGAAGTATGTTATATAGATTTAATGCCACTATAAAATGCAATGAAAAGGGCATTTTTATCTCCCTTCCTTCAGGCCTAGCCCCAAATCTCTTACTTCCCTTGCTAGAAACTCATTTTGGTTTTAATTCCTCTGAAGAGGAAGTCTTTATTTATTTAATTTTTTTTTTTTAAAGTAGGTTCCACACCCGGCATGCAGCCCAATGCAGGGCTCGAACTCACCACCCTGAGATTAAGACCTGAGCCAAGATTAAGAGTCAGACACTTAAGTGACTGAGCCACCCAGGCACCTTTGAAGAAGATGTCTTTAAAAGATGTTCCAGTTAGGGGCACCTGAGTGCCTCAGTCGGTTAAGCATCCGACTTCGGCTCAGGTCATGATCTCACGGTTTGTGAGTTCGAGCCCCACGTGGGGCTCTCTGCTGACAGCTCGGAGCCTGGAGCCTACTCCCGATTCTGTCTCCCTTTCTCTCTGCCCCTCCCCTGCTCACATTCTGTCTCTGTCTCTCTCAAAAATAAGTAAACATTAAAAAAAAATTTTTTTTAAGATGTCCCAGTTCGTTCCTGGGCTACACATGCACATGGGGTTGGATTGAGTGCTGAGCCTGTGTGCACGGCATTAATTTGGGGAAGGAATAAACGGGTTCTAGCAGTAGCTCAGTACGGGTTTCCCTCCCTATACATAGGCAGAGCACCGCTATGAAATCTCACGTCAGCCAAGATTCAAAATTAACCTCTCTTAGGCTCTGCTGGTACCTCAAGACACATCTTGCTAACCGATGCACAAAATACATCAAGACAAAGCACAGATGCTCACAGATACTTGGAAGCTCTTGGTGTTTTGACGCTGAGATGCTGAGGGTAGTTCCCGGGGAAGGAGCTTGGCGGTGGGGGGGCCACTCACCGTGCTCGGGGTGTGTGCAGCCTCTCTCTATAAGGGCTCACTACGAGACAAACGCTTTTTGCCTTTTCCCGTAAAAAAACAAAAATCCTCTTGGGATTTCTTGCAGTTAGCGAAAACAGGGACCAGTGTGGGTCTTTTGTAAAAGCCAAGTAGTGTGATGCGAATTTTTGGAAAAGCGGGGGACGCCTGAATGCTCTCTCCGACCACGCCAAGTGAGGAGTTGAATCTCTGCTAGACTTTCTCTTGCAGGAGGGTGTGCTTTTCTTTACTCCTTGACCCTGTAACACTCCAGGCTTGCCCGTAAAGAATGAAGGTACATCTGATGCAGACTGGAATCAGATCTGTCTTTTGGTGCAAGATCGAAGGGCCATAAGCCTTTGTACTTCTTCTGCACCCTTCAGTCCCCAGTCTGGCTATTATTCTTACCTCGATTCCTGCTGATGCTGAGGCCGCCTGGTTTATAGTGACTGATCGCTGCTCAGCTTTCCTTTCGATCTCATTGCACCCCGACTCACAATTTCTTTCCGCACTCACAATCAGAGGGAGACAATTTAGTACTGACTCGTGAACTTCAGGAACACTGGGAGTCTCCCTCAACGTCTTCCGCGTACTTAAAGCAGCCTTAGCTTCTGTGACCTTTACCAGAGGCTCCACCACTGGTTCAATATGTTGACGGATCTTTTGCTTTGTAATCAAACTAAGCTCTTACAGACCCTCATTCTCCTAAAGGCACTAGCTGAATGAGGCCAGAGGGCGTCCAGCTCCGACTTCAATGGGGGCAAACAACTATTATCTGCTTAGGACATGAGATGATCCCAGGGCATTTAAAAGCTCACCCTAAAATGCCTTGAGTCAATTTTGTCCAAAATTCTTCCCCAAACGAAAGAGTAATGTTTTAGAGGCAGCTGGCTAAGGCTACCCATGCATCCCTAATTTTGCAACCCTTGCTAACCTTGTGTCCCCTTTTCCCAGACATGTTCCCTCAGAGCATGTTCCCTGGCTCTCAGAGACATTAACCTCCTTTGAAGCCTTGAAATTAACATTGTCAGCACCCCCAGCTCTTGGCTTACCGAATTTAACCAACCTTTTTATCTATACTGCCATAAAAATCACGGAATTGCTGCAGGCATTTTAGGACGATCTTTTGCCTCTCAGATACATTTCGTAGTATGTTGCTCATGCCAGTTAGACCTTGTGGCATCAGGTGCGGCCCCATGTCTACATGCAGCGGCAGCGTTCGGATCGACAAAGCCAACGCTCTTACGTTAGGCTCCCACATTCCCCTCTGTGTTCCCCATGCGGTGTCTGCTCTCTTCCAAGTTCATAAGACCCAGCACCCCTCTACACAGCGACAGACCACTTGTGAACAAGCTCTTGACCAACGCTTCCATCATCTTACGTGGTTGTTAACACTTGAAATCCAGCTACCTTACTATCCCCCGATCACGGAGAGCCCACTCTCTTCCCCTTGATTGCCTTACGAGTATCAAAATGGTCTCAAGGCCACAAGAGGATCTCTCAGACACCTCTCTCCACCCAACTTTTAAACCTGCCTTTATCCTTGACCGATGTTATTAACTCTCAGGCAGAGGCCCCACCATCTGAAAAAGACAGTCGTGTACAAAGAGTGCCAAACAATTACCAGATGAATTATATATTTATCAGGCCAAACGGACCTCCTAGAGCCCCCTACCTTTTTTTTTTTTTTTTTAATCCTTTGGCTTGTACTTTTCTTGCACCAAATGAGACATATGTGCAGACAGGGGATCGTGAAGGAACTAAGAGTCAATTGGTATTGCCCTGGTATCCACAACATTTCTGAGCAAATGGTTTCCCTGTGTACTCCTTGTGAATCTCACCAAATTTCTGGAAGGAAGTGATGCCCCCCCTCCCCCCCAGGAAGTCCTCCTGGGCCCACCCTGCCCTTTCCTGTACTTCAGATGGATTTTGTACATTTGCCCTTGGCCTCGGGCTGTTCTCACTGGTTATTGTCTGCATGTTTGGTGGATGGATTGATGCTATCCAACTAGATGAGCCCATGCCACAGCAGTGGCAAGGACATTAATAACTGAGATTTTTTTTCTCATTTTGGCATCCCTTTATGGATTGAATCGGACCGGGAAACTCATTTTACGGCAGAGATGAACCACTGACTTGCAAAAACTCGGGGGTACTCATTAAAATTCCATACCCTGCATCACCCTCGATCATCAGGGCAAGGGGACAGTAGCAGTCTAGACAGAAAAAGGAGTGTAGGAAAACTCTGTCAAGAAACGGGGCTTCGATGTCCAGAAGCAGTGCCCTTGCCTCTTATAAAGGTCCAGAATATTGGACAAGCCCTACCATCCCAGTCTCCTGGCCTTTAGAAGAAGGTCTTTAGAAGAAAACATGAGCTGTCACCTCGCTGGGGAAGACCTTACGAGGTAAAGCTAACCACCTACACCGTGATCAAAATAAAAGAACAAACCCTCCTGGATTCATGCAAACCACACCAAAGCAGACCCAGCTCATTGCTCTCAAGACCATTGGCGACAAGCCCTACAGCTGACCTTAAAGTGAGGATTTCCAGGGCCAATTCCCAGGCGCCAGAAGCCAGCAGCATCACGAAGCAGACAGCTTATCCCCCCTCTAAACCAGCCGGCAAGCAAACAAAAAGCACCCTACATTCACGCCGCGAGCCAACAGCAACGACAAAACCAAACTCTCCTTGTTCATACTTTCCTGCATTTATGAATCGGAGAGCCGGCTGGAGAGCCGGCTGGAGAGCACGTGTCTCTACGGGTCTACTTCCTGTCTCCCAGTTTCCTCCATGGGCGCGTTTTCAGTCTGTGTCCTCTATCAGCTTCTCTTTTTCAACAGGTGGAGCACAGACCGCCCATCCCCTGGGCCAGGTCGCCACACCTGGCCCCACTATGGACGGCCCCACTCCTGGGACTGGGAGCCGCTTTAAGGGGCTGCGGGCACACGTGTTTCCCCTTGTTCTTCCCGGCTTGTCCTCCTTAGAATCTGTGTCTTCCCTCCCTTTGCAGCTCCCTCGCCACTCGGCTACCAGCCCGTTTTTCTCACTCCACAGTCCCGGGCTCATCTTTTAATATGGGAAACTTCCGGGGAAGTTTCAGAGGCCGGAACCGTAGGGGTTCAGCGTGAGTCGCCCTAAGATGCACTACTCTGGGCACGTGCATTTTTTTCAAGCTGAAAACAATCAAGGTCAGGGAGAAATGTTGGCCTCCCGCCTCCCCAGTGGCCTAAAATGGTTTTTTACCATTTTAGTAAAATGGTAAATGGCACCCTCCTGCTCCAGGAAGGGTGCCATCACCGTAGATAATGGCAGCGTGACATGAACTTGGCTTGGTGGATAGGGAGGAGCCCAGCAAGGCCTGTCTGATCCAAATCCTCCCTTTGTCCCATTGTTCCTCGGTGACCCAACAAACCTTGGCCCTTCCCGTTCTTCCAGGGGTGCACTGCCTTCCTTCGCTCGGAGGCCCCAGACCCCTACCCCATTCCCCTTAGTCCAAGAGGGCACACATACCTCATCTTGCCTGACGGTCTCGGGAATCGCTCACGTCTATGTGGATTCCCCGCATGTATGTAATTAAATTCGATCTCCTCCTGCTAATCTGTCTCCTATCGGTTTCATTCATAGACCAGCCAGAATGAGCGTTGAGGGGCAGAGGAAATTTTTCTTCCCCAACCCTTTCAGTGACCTAGCAAGGCCACCTGCAGAGGTGACCGGGAGGCGGTGCTGCCCTTGGAGAGGAACCCAGAGGTAACAGACACAGGGAACCAAATTCTGTTTCTGCCACGTCACCTCACTTCTCCGAGCCTCGGTCTCCTCGTTAGTGAAGTTGACAGGTTGAAATAGAGCAAGATCAAAGCAAACAGAAAATGAAGCACTTAGCCCATGTCTGTCTGGCATAGCCCAATGCCATCCGTTAGTATCGACGTTATTAGTATTCTGATTATCCTTACAGAGCCCCCAGTCCCGAGTGGTGCAGATTCTTTACTGGGACCCACCAAGCACGGACAGCCGTGCCTGGCCGCTTGGTCTTCCCTTGGAAGGGTCTGTGGCTGATCAGTCTTAACCCGGGTGTGGTAGAAAGACGCCCAGGTCAGACCCAGAAGACCCTGACGGAAAGCCGGGCTCTGTGGCTGGCCCACCGTGTGACCTTGGTAGGATCCTTTGACTTCTCTGAGCCTCAGTTTCCTCGTTGGCCTACCTACACACTTCCCAGGGTTGTAGCCAGGCTCAACGCGATGCAATCGTGGATATGACATACGACGCTCCTCCGTAGACAGGGTGGGGTGGCGCAGACATCAGGCTGGCTTCCTTCCTCCCCTCCCTGCCGCCCCAGCCCGCTCCCCTGCAGCCTGCTAACCAGGGGCAGGGCCCTGCCGGTGCCACCAGAGTCTGCCCGGAGTCGGCTTAATGTCAGGTGTTGGAGGATTGCACCACGGTTCTAGACACAGCCCCGACCTGCAGGCAGGCCATAATTTGCATGTTTATGTCACAATTCTAGCTAAATGACTTTCAGCTCGTAGGTGGAGTCATCCAGCGACACGCAGGATGAAATTCCTGCTCGGCCACACTCCGCACCGTGGCCTCGGTTAAGATGAACGTGCGAGTCTGGGCTTTGTAAAAAAAGGCAACGTTAATTCATCATTTACCCCCTTTTTTTTTATGTCTCTCTCTCTCTCCCTCCAATTATGGGATTTAGGGTTGCCGGAGATTTTGCAACCTGCGGAGAGGCACAGAGTCTTATGGGGAGGTCAGCGGCCCAGGCTTTCTCTGAGCACAAGCATCCCCTTTCCTGACAAATTTCTCTTGAAAACGCCCGTGACGGGGGTGGTGGGGGACTTGCACCTGTCAAAGCAGCCTAAACTCGCGCGAGACAGCTCCGGCTGTAACATCCATTTCTGGGGCGCTTCTGTTCAAGGTGTATCTTTATAGGGGCTCCATGAAGGCAGGGCAGGACAGGGCAGGAGCTGTCCGTATCCATCACTGCCCCATCCCCAGCGCACCCCGGGGCCAGGGGCGTGCCATGAACTGTCAGTAAACTGGGGTTCAAGACCAGAAAGGACCTGGGGGAAAGGACCAGAAAGTTCTCCCTCCTTTGAGCTGAGAATTGGTCTCCCTAAAGCATCTACACTGCTGCTTCGGTCCCCCTCCAATCCCTCATTGAGCCCACGTGAACTGTCTGTTCTCCCTTCACGCAGCAATGACCCTGTTCTCCTCCAGATCTGGTAAACGGATTTTTACGCCCCTCCCCTCCCGCCGCCCCCGCCGCCATGCCACGAGTTTTCTCTTTTCCAGGTTAGACATCAATTCCTTCGACCATTTCTCATGAGTCATGATTGAGAGACCCCTCCCCATCTTGGTGAGATCACGTGGGTCCCCTCCTCTGAAAGCTTCAATGGCTTTCCAGGGAACGCAGCCCACTTTCCTTAGTCTGGCATTCAAGGCCCTCCAGTGTATGTTCAACCTTAATTCCATTGTTTCCTCCTATTCAAGAAAGCACATCTCATCATGTTTCCTCGAATCCAACCTGACTGTCCCTGCCTCGATACTAAAACGCCCTTGCTTGGAACACCTTCCCCGTTCCTTCTGTCTCCAGGTCTCATCATTACCAAGGCCCGTAGCGAGCCCCTCCCCTCCTCCTGACCCAGCCAGCGTGTTGTGGAAAGAGGGTTTGCAATGAAACAAGCAAATCTACGTCGAAGTCTGAGACCCGTTTTCCCTCATCGCGAGCGTGTATTTTTATAATCACACCGACCTTGGGCGAACGGCTTAAATTCCCGGAGCCTGAAGTTTCTCCTTTGAAAAATGTAACGAGGCCTGCACCCCCTCACCCTTTAGAGCAGTCGGAGGAATGGTGACAGGACGTACTAAAAGCCCTCTGCAAATGACAAGATGCCTCGACTTCCCCACCTCCGAGCCTCTCGAACCTGGCCTGTGCCGTTCAGTGGGCACTAACAAAACACAATCTAGATGCCTCGGTGATGCCTCTTTAGGAGGGGAGTATACCAGTCCCCGTGACCAGCTGCCGTGTCCTGAGCCCCGAGCTAAGGGGTTCCACAGAAGTTAACTTCCAAGCCTCGTGACAAGCCTGTGGGGGAGACAGTCCTATTCCACTGCACAGATAAGAAACCAGAGGCTGGGAAAAGCTACGTAACGTATCAGGGTCACACGGCTCACCAGCAGTAGCACCGGGATCTAAATCCAGGCTTGTCCGACAGCAGAGGCTGTCAGTGAAGCCGGTTCAGTGAAGCCTGCGTCCGTCATCAGGAGACTGTTTCTGGTACCGGGGATGACGGTCTCAGGAACTCGGGCTGAACAGGAGGGCGAGGCCATTCCCAAGAGGAATCTCAGAGCCTTGACCTTCATAAGTTTCTGCCCAAGTTTGCCACCTCCCGCCCAAACAAACTAAAATCTTGAAGGAAGAGTGGACGCGTAAATGTCCTTATAACTCATGGTGTGCTCTTCTCGTCCAATGCCTGCTCGCATGAAATGGGTCATCGGTGCTAAGAGACCCCCAGCCCAGGAGGAGTTAGACTGGGAGCAACAGCATTTTTTTTTAATGTTTATTTATTTATTTTTTTTTTTGAGAGAGAGAGAGAGAGAGAGAGAGCGAGTGGGGAAGGCGCAGACAGGGAGGGAGACACAGAATCCGAAGCAGGCTCCAGGATCAAGCTGTCGGTACAGAGCCCGACACGGGGCTTGAACCCACGGACAGCGAGATCATGACCTGAGCCGAAGTCGGACACCCAACTGACCGAGCCACCCAGGCACCCTGCATTTTTTTTTTTTTAAAGACGGAACCCAATAAGAGCTAAAAGGTGTGTAGTGCTCATGGAAAGAGTTCAGAAGCAATGATTTATAAGATGGCGGAGATAAGAGTTATTTATTGAGGAGGACGCCTTTCAGGCATGCCCTGAAGGAGATCATAGGGAGACATTCCAGGCAGGAGGGAATTCAGTGGGGGACAGCATGGGACCCTGCCGGGGAAGTCTGTGGAGTTGATCTAGAAGGAGATGATCTAGAAGGAGGTCATCTAGAAGGAGATGATCTAGAAGGAGTTCATCTAGAAGGAGATGACGTAGAAGGAGTTGATCTAGAAGGAGATGACCTAGAAGGAGTTGATCTAGAAGGAGATGACCTAGAAGGAGTTGATCTAGAAGGAGGTGACCTAGAAGGAGTTGATCTAGAAGGAGTTGATCTAGAAGGAGGTGATCTAGAAGGAGCTGATCTAGAAGGAGGTGACCTAGAAGGAGTTGATCTAGAAGGAGTTGATCTAGAAGGAGATGACCTAGAAGGAGCTGATCTAGAAGGAGGTGATCTAGAAGGAGTTGATCTAGAAGGAGCTGATCTAGAAGGAGGTGATCTAGAAGGAGTTGATCTAGAAGGAGATGATCTAGAAGGAGTTGATCTAGAAGGAGATGATCTAGAAGGAGTTGATCTAGAAGGAGGTGATCTAGAAGGAGTTCATCTAGAAGGAGATGACCTAGAAGGAGTTCATCTAGAAGGAGATGACCTAGAAGGAGTTGATCTAGAAGGAGATGACCTAGAAGGATATGACTTAGAAGGAGTTGATCTAGAAGGAGATGACCTAGAAGGAGATGACCTAGAAGGAGTTGATCTAGAAGGAGATGACCTAGAAGGAGATGACCTAGAAGATGACCTAGAAGGAGTTGATCTAGAAGGAGATGACCTAGAAGGAGTTGATCTAGGAGATGACCTAGAAGGAGCTGATCTAGAAGGAGGTGATCTAGAAGGAGTTGATCTAGAAGGAGATGATCTAGAAGGAGTTCATCTAGAAGGAGATGATCTAGAAGGAGTTCATCTAGAAAGAGATGACCTAGGAGTTCATCTAGAAGGAGATGACCTAGAAGGAGTTGATCTAGAAGGAGATGACCTAGAAGGAGTTGATCTAGGAGATGACCTAGAAGGAGCTGATCTAGAAGGAGGTGATCTAGAAGGAGTTGATCTAGAAGGAGATGATCTAGAAGGAGTTGATCTAGAAGGAGATGATCTAGAAGGAGTTGATCTAGAGCACTCAGGGCCCAAGGACAGTGGGAATGGGCTGGAGAGGCCGAGCTCCACCCTGAAACAGAATCAGGGTGCTGAATCCTGACGCATGGGGAAGGCAGAGCTGTGGGCAGCCCCGGCTCGCCCTGGGACTGACACTTCCTGATGGAAGGGGTGGTTTACCCTGCCAAGCTGTCACTCGGCTGTCAGTGAGCGAGCAGCAGCGCGAAAGCCAAAGAGCGAGGAGAGAAGAAGCCACAGCCCATGACCTGTGGGCTCCCCGAGGCCACCACCCGGAAGGCCCAGTGGTGGGTGGCACAAGAGCCCGGACACCAGAGGACAGGGTGTCGGAGGGCAGGTCACTGGGGTTGTGTAAAATCCCAGAAGGAAACGATCAGAGAGGTCACCCAGCCTGACCCCGTCATTTTCGAGAAGAGGAAACGGAGGCCTTCTGAGAAAACACCGGCCTGAAGTCACAGAATAGCTGACTGACTCTCATCTCAGAGCCAGACGGGCGTTTAGGGGTCGTGTTGTTCACTTCCTCCTCTTACCCGACACTGAAGCTCAAATCCCCCGGGACTAGAATGGGGCCTTTCTAGCCCCCTGGACCCACTTTCCTCCGCACCATGTCAGTCTGTTCCTTTCTTTCAGCGGAGAAACCCATCTTAGGAAGGCCAAGAGGAGGGAAACGTAGCAAGTGGAGGGGCAAACGTTAATAACATCTTTAAACACTTGTACAACGGTCACCCCTTTTGCTCTTGTATTCACCCCCTCATCTGATCCTAACCCAGCTCCCAGGAGGCCCATCTCAGTACAGCCGCCATGTTGCAGGCGAGCAAGTGAATGCGCAGAAGGAGCGCTGTGTCTCGGGAGAAGCCAGACTCAAATCTGAGACCCGGGATTCCAAATTCAGTACTCCTTCCCCACTTCGTGTTAGGTGCTAATAATGAATGGGGTTCAGGGGCGCCCGGGGGGCTCAGTCGGTCAAGCGTCCTACTTTTGACTTCGACTCGGGTCGTGATCTCGCCGTCCGTGAGTTCGAGCCCTGCACGGGGCTCCGTGTGGACGGTGCGATTCTCTCTGACTCTCCCCCACTTGCGTTCTCTGTCTCTCTCCCCCTCTCTCAAAATAAATAAATAGACTTAAAAAGAAAAAAATCACGTTCGGCTCAGGTCATGATCTCCCGGTTCATGAGTTTGAGCCCCGCATCGGGCTCGACGCTGATGGTTGGGAGCCTGCTTGGGATTCTCTCTCTGCTTCTGTCTGTGCTCCTGCCTTGTTCATGTTCTCATTCTCTCTCTCTCTCTCTCCCTCCATCAAAATAAGTAAGTTTTATTAAGAAAAAAAAAAAAATGTTCTGTATCACACCTGTGCTGAATGCTTTATAGTAACTTGTACACGCTGTGCTTTGCTTTAATTTTTGCCATAGGACACAGCATGAGCCTGTGGAATGTAAATGTGACTTATGAAGAGGCCTAAAGCCTTGGGAAGGGGTGCAGGGTGGTCCAGGGGAGTGTGGTAGGGAGGGAGGCACAGGCTGGGCTGAGTTGGCTAGCTACAGGGAGCGGGCCCTGGCTCCAGCCCTGAGGCTCACCTACAGGCGAACTCAGAACAAGGCACGCCCTCTCAGTGTCCAAGAGACTTGAGGTGGTTATGCACGCCCTTCCTCTACTCTGGGTCCTTCCCAAGGGGACTGGGGCCTCCGTTGATCTTTCTCTGAGGTCTCAAAAGAAAAGAAAAAAGATTTGAGGGAGGGGCAAACGCCTTTGGAATCCATTCATTTATCCGCCCAACATTTATGATGTCCGTTGCGCACGGGGCTCTCTTCTGACACTCTGGGAAATCGAAAAACAAACACGTTTTATGGGAGGGTAATGCGTACCAAGACCTGTAAAAGTGTACAAGGACAAACGCCTATGAAACAATCATTGAGGGGCGCCTGGGTGGCTCCGTCGGTTGAGCGTCCGACTCCAGCTCAGGTCGTGATCTCGCGGTCCGTGAGTTCGAGCCCCGCATCGGGCTCTGTGCTGATGGCTCAGAGCCTGGAGCCTGCTTCGGATTCTGTGTCTCCCTCTCTCTCTGCCCCTGCTTTGCTTGCACTCTGTCTCGCTCTCTCTCAAAAATAAATAATAAAACATTAAAAAAAATTTTTTTAAATCATTGATAACATCTGTTAATAAGAGGAAGTAGTTTAGGGAAAAATGTGCTCGATAGTAGGAAGTTTATTAAATCGTGGCAGATCTACACAGGCCGATATTAGAAAGATGTCGATGTTTATGTATTTGACATCGAAAGATGTCCATTGATACGTTCAGTAAAAACCAAAACTGGGTGTAAGAATGAACATATTTAAAGAAACGTATGCGGGGGCGCTTGGGTGGCTCAGTCAGTTAAGCATCTGACTCTTGATCTCGGGTCAGGTCTTCAGCTCGGGGTCGTGAGGTCAAGGTCCATGTTGGGCTCCATGCTGGGCGTGAAACCGAAGAAATAAATAAATAAATAAATAAATAAATAAATAAATAAATAAGAAAGAAAGAATGTGATACATATACATATACTTGCTGTCACAGGAAAAAATCTAGTACATTCAGTATATTGAACACTATACTACAATGTAAACAGTGGTCTCTGTGTCGTGATTGAAAGAAAATCTTGACGCTTTATGCGACTCCATATTCTCTCAATGTTTACAAATCATATTATAAACCATATCACACATCTTTACAATAAAAAAACCAAATTTCAAATTATCATTTAAAACAAGTGACCAGATTGGGGCGCCTGGGTGGCTCAGTCGGTTAAACATCCGACTTCAGCTCAGGTCATGATCTCGCAGTCTGTGAGTTCGAGTCCCGTGACGGGCTCTGTGCTGACAGCTCAGAGCCTGGAGCCTGCTTCTCCCTCTCTCTCTGCCCCAACCCACTCACATTCTGTCTCTGTCTCTCTCAAAAATAAATAGACATTAAAAAATATTAAAAAAAAAAAAAAAAAGGTGACCAGATAATCACGGATGTTAACGATTTATTGAGATATAAAAGTAGATGGGGCACCTGGGTGACTCAGTCAGTTGAGCTTCTGACCCTTTATTTCAGCTCAGGTCACGATACCTGGGTTGTGGGATTGAGACCTGCGCTGGGCTCTGTGCTAGACGTGGAGCCTGCTTGAGATTCTGTCTCTCTCTTCCTTTGCCTCTTTCCCCCACTCGTGCACTCTCTCTCTCTCTCTCTCTAAAATAAAAAGTAAAAATAAATGAAAAAAAAGAAATATAAAAGTAGATTCAAAACTATGTATAGGATGATTCCATTTTGGTGCATCTTTTTTTTAAATTGCTTTTTAATGTTTATTTTTGAGAGAGAGAGAGAGACAGAATGCCCCTTGGTGCATCTTTATAACAAATGTAGGAATTTTATTTTATTACTATTTTTTAATGTTTATTTATTTATTGGGGGGGAACACAAGTGGAGGAAGGGCAAAGAGAGAGAGAGGGAGACACAGCAACCGAAGCAGTTTCCAGGCTCTGAGCTGTCAGCACACTTGGCTTGAACCCGCAAACCACAAGATCATGAGCTGAGCCGAAGTCGGACACTTAACCGACTGAGCCACCCAAGCACGCGCCAGTGTAGGAATTTTAAAAGCCTAGAATGCTGTACAATACAATGCAAAGGGTTTGTATTCCTGATTTTGTTTTGCTGTATTGTCTGGTGTCCATATATATATATGTGTATATATATATGTATATTACATATATATGTAATATATACATATATATGTAATATATATATGTAATAATATACATATATACACATATACATATATATGTGTATATATGTATATTACATATACATATATATGTGTATATATGTATATTACATATACATATATATACATATACATACATATATACATATTACATATACATATATACATATATTATGTATATAATACACATATATAAAATATATATATTATTTATTTATATATGTATCTTTTTATAGATACATATATATAAAATGTAACAAAAAAGAAAAGGAAGTTTTTATTTTTCTAAGAAAGTACTAATAAAATACTGGGGCGCCTGGGTGGCTCAGTCGGTTGAGCGTCCGACTTCGGCTCAGATCATGATCTCGTGGTCCATGAGTTCGAGCCCCGCGTCAGGCTCTGTGCTGACGGCTCCGAGCCTGGAGCCTGCTTCCGATTCTGTGTCTCCCTCTCTCTAGGCCCCTCCCCCACTCACGCTCTCTTTTTCTCTCTCTCGAAAATATATAAACATTTTTTAAAAAGTAAAACTAAAATAAACTAGAGTCCCTGCCTTTAAAGAGCTACAATTCAACAGAGGAGGTGAGAGCAGGATATACTTGACTGAAGTAGGCACCAAGGTTCTGTAGGTTTGCCTTCTGTCACAGGCGAATAACCAAAATGGGATAAGAAAGGATGTATGGAAGAGAGAACATTTGGGCCGTGGCTTCCAAGGTCCACATGAACAAACAAAAACTGGAGGAAAGGCATCCTCAGCTGCGGAAAGGCCGCACTGGATCAACTCTTCCTTATAAGCTGCCTGCCAAGCCCCCGCGAACATCAGGCTTCGTCACCAAGTGAGCGTGCGTCTTTTCAGACGAGGCAGCCATGAATGAGTGTGGAGGGTCCCCTTTCCATTCTGATTTGATCTTGGTACATATTGAATAGCTAAGTAAAAATCGATTCAGCCCTAGATGGCTTACGAGCGAATTATTTCAGTTTGAGTCTTGGCTCTTGGTTGCATTTGATTGGCAGTTGGGATCTTTATGAAATTTATTCAACTTCTTTCATTCTCAAGGGCGAGGAGGGATATCCCGTGCAGTAGATTGAGATCTTAGTTTCATGCACCCGTAAAGAAAGCTGTAAGACTTGTCCTGGCATAACATGGGCCTTCATAGCAAGGAGGTTAATAACTTTGCCCTGGCAGAATGGCTTGCAAATGATGCTAGAAATCTCCGGGTCCCGGAAGAGTTGGGATAACCGGAAGGCTGGGGGGTGGGGGAGGGGGAGGTGGGAGTGGAGTTCTGAGAATGGCTTTGTTCACCTCTCTGGAACGTAAAGGTCTGGAAAGTCCAAATAAGTCTTGCTGTTAGAGATGTGGCAATATTCATACGACGCGTGCGGAGGGACAGGAAATGGAATTATTCAGTCGAGGCAGTCCCAACAGGCCCCAAATACTTGGCCCCTCTTCACCTTCTGCCCTGCAGCAAAGCAGCCAGGAGGACTTCCTCAGGCTGGGAGTCTCTGTCCTCAATGCTTGCATTTGGGTGAAAAAGAAGCCTGGAATTAGATGCCTGGAAATATAGGTTCTAGTCCTGGCTCTGTCACTTATCTCACTTGGAGCCCACGGAAAATGAGGAGTTTGGTCGAAATCAGAAGTGCTCAACCTCTTCTTCTGCCCACACACTCATCAAAACGCCTCTTATTAGACACAGCGATTGTCAACCAGCGTGGCTAACTCCACTCATTCTCTGACCGCCACTGAGAATCTCTGAACAAAATCATCTTTGTATGTTTCAGGCACACCCCCCCCCACCCTTAGCTTTTAGGAATCTAGACTTAAATTATCATCAGAAGAGCCCTGAAAAAAATAGACACGTACACAATCACATCTGCATTTTCGCGCATGTCCGCAGACAGTATCTGGAAGGATCTAGAAGAAGATACTAACAGTGGTTTTTCTTTGGGGAAAGGACCTAAGAACCTGGTAGTTAAAGAAATGAAGAGGCTGACTTTTTACTGTATACTCATCGCTTGTTTGTTTTTTTTTCCTGGATACATATTCAGTTAGGAATATGTACATACATATTCAATAACTATGTATTCAATGAATACATATTCAATTGACTGTGGGTAAAGGAGGAATGGTGACTTAAGCAAACACGTGGTTTTATTTTTCCTACTAAATGAAAAGTCTGGGGCCAGGTGTCTGGAGCTGGTATAACGTAGTTAAAGATTCAGACTCTTGCAACAATCTGTCCCACCCTCCTGAGATTGTGGCCAGCATCTGGCCCCAGGCTCACGAATTGCTTCTATACCTCCAGGCAGGACCCCTGTCTTTGAGGCCACGAGGAGGAAGGGCAAAGAGCACTGCCTGCGGATTACGGCCCCTTTCGAGAGCTTTTCTGGAAGTTCATCTCAGCAACACACAGCCTCTCCCATTATCAACATCCCCCACCAAAGGGGACATTTGTTGCAATGGATGCACCCATACTAACATGTCATAATCACCCAAAGCCCATAGGGCTCACTCTTGGTGTTGTAGAGTCTATGCATTTGGAAAAATGTAGAATAACACGTATCCACCATTACGGTATCATACAGTCTTTTCACATCCCTGAAAGTCCTCTGTGCTCCATCTACTCAACTGCCTCTCCCCAAGCCCTGGCAACCACTGATCGTTTTTCTGTCTCCGTTGTTTTGTCTCTTCCAGAATGCCATGTAATTGGAATCGTGCAGTATGCAGACTTTTTAGACTGACTTCTTTCACTTGCTAATATGTGTTTAAAATTCTCCCATATCTTTTCATGGCTTGACAGCTCATTTCTTTTTTTTTTTTTTTAAATTTTTTTTTCAACGTTTTTTATTTATTTTTGGGACAGAGAGAGACAGAGCATGAACGGGGGAGGGGCAGAGAGAGAGGGAGACACAGAATCGGAAGCAGGCTCCAGGCTCCGAGCCATCAGCCCAGAGCCCGACGCGGGGCTCGAACTCACGGACCGCGAGATCGTGACCTGGCTGAAGTCAGACGCTTAACCGACTGCGCCACCCAGGCGCCCCAACAGCTCATTTCTTTTTAGCGTGGAATAATATTCCCTTGTCTGGAGGTACCGCCATTTATTTATCCATTCACTTGTTGAAGGACGTCTTTGTTGCTTCCAAGTTTTGGTAACTATGCATAGAGTTGCTATAAACATCCCTGGGCAGGTTTTGGTGGACGTAAGTTTTCGGTTACTTTAGGTAAATACCAAGGAGAAAAAGTCACACTGTGAGGAGTGAGTGTGTAAATGGCAGAATGGGAAACTCAATCGACTCCTACCATGAGACAACCATTGCACTGTGGAAAATTATAGACCATTTAAAGTCCCTGGAAATCATTCTAAAGCCGTATGGAAAATTGAAAAACATTTATTTACAAAAATCTACTGAATTTCAGTAGGAACAGTAGAGTCTGTGACGTTTGAGCCCTCTTCTCCCCACTGGCTTCATGTGATGAGAGATCTCCTCCAGGCGGCTGATTCTTCCACCAGTGCCCATTCATTTGCATCATGGAACTACTGGGTCCTTGACCTTCAAGAGTATGGATTTGAGAAGTATTTAGTCTCGGGGCTTTTGTTTTTGTTTTGTCTTTAATAGCAGAGCCTACTTTTAAAGATGCATTTTGATTCTTCCAGGACTGTAAAGCCCAGATGTCCCAGTTTGGCAGAAAGCAAGGAAACAGGACCAGGAATCTTTTAGTGTAAGGATCTTACCTGTTTTCTTGGGCAAGTCACTTCCTCTTTCTGGATTCCCACTTCCCTGAGAGAGAGGAAAAGAAAAATGCCCATTTAGGAAACCGGAAGACAACTCAGTACCGTCCCAAAGACTCAAAAGTCCTGACTGGACTCTACTGTCCCCACAACCTTCCCCTCCCCGGTTGTTCTCTCCTCCATAAATAACTCTTCTCTCTCTCTCTCTCTGTCTCTCTATCTCTGTTTCTCTCATGTCTGTTACAAAGTTTATCTCTCGAAAAGCTCTGGGAGCCATTTTGGAGTGTGTTAGACATGAGTACTAAGTAGAGGTGGTTAGAGCTTTGGATATCTGAAGATATCTGAGGGCTTAAGGCAAAAAAAAAATGTCCAAGTGGGAGAGCTAAGAGCCAGATCGGGGAGGAAACACAGGTAAGGGAAACAACTGTACATAAAGGCAAACTTGGAACCAGGAGAGTAGGGCTGAAGTAGAATTATAAGTTAAGTACGTAGATGAGTAAGTAGGTTTGCTCCCCCCTCATTCCTCCCTTCCTTTCCTAGTCTCTTTCCCTTCCAGTCCCCCCCAAAAAAGGAGGAAATGACCCTCAGTGCTCCTGTATTAACTCCTCCGAGTTTCCCATACTTCAGCCACTCACATAGCATGTTCATGGGTCTTGCCTTATCCACACACCAGCTCTACCATTATTTACTTAATATTTTTCTTTAGGTCAACTCTCTTTTCTTTTTTTTCTTTGACTTACATGTTTACTTTAGCCTTGTGCCTATCAATAACGTCTATAAAAGGGCTTGGTTTGTTACTTTTCTAATGTATATTTATTTTTTTTTATTAAACATTTTTTTTAACGTTTTTTTATTTATTTTTGAGACAGAGAGACACAGAGCATGAACGGGGGAGGGGCAGAGAGAGAAGGAGACACAGAATCGGAAGCAGGCTCCAGGCTCCGAGCCATCAGCCCAGAGCCCGATGCGGGGCTCGAACTCATGGACCACGAGATCATGACCTGAGCCGAAGTCAGACGCCCAACCGACGGAGCCACCCAGGCGCCCCTCTAATGTATATTTAAATCAACACTGAACTATTAGAATTGAAAAATGTTTGTCCCCATGTCAGGGTTACATGTGCCACACTTCAGGATGCATCTAGATGAGCTCATTTGGTCTTCCCAACTATCCTAGGAAGTGGGGGTGATTGCTTATCCTACACATGAGGAAACTCATGTCCAGAAGGGTCCAGCAACATGCCCAATGTCATGAAACTAGCAAAGACGAAATTAACACTTGAAGCCACTTATGTCTCTAAGGTCCGGGTTCCACTGCCCAACAGCAGGAAAGGAGGAAGAAAGAGTGGCACAAAAACAAGACCCGTCCAAAGAGATTCCAATGCGTTTGCTACAACCAGCTTAATCAGTCTCCACAGAGCCAAGCCCCGTCGCCCATTCTTGCCTCCCTGGCAGACTCCTGGTTTCCTCCTCCACACTCAAGCCTCGTGTCTGGTACAAATCTGGTGCTTGACGTGTGTCTGTCAAGCGGTGGCTTTGTGCCAAGGGCAGGTCCTGCAATCGCTGTCCCAGTGCCAAGCCTCCTAGAAGCCATCCCGAGCCCTGCCCTTTGCACATGCCATTACTCAGGTCACCACTGTGGTTTCAGTTTCTTGCCCAGGCAAACGAGCCAAGGCTCTGCCTTCAAGTTGGGGCTTGGGCAGAGTTTGCTATTTCCAGTAGCACATTTATGACAGTGGGTGTTCATCCTTGGAACAGTTTGAAAGCCTTCTTTCATTTTTTCTTTTTACCGACAGCATCTGGTCGGCCAGCACAGACAACTGGTTTGGCGAAGAAGGGCAAGATTCTCTGCCACCTCCCCCTCGGCCTCTTGGTCTTAGCCCTGCTGGGGTGTGGTACTTCCGTGAAACTGAGAGAACACAGTCAGGGTCACGGGACGAAGACCTGGACTCGGCGTGCCCATCCGCTACGTTCTCTGCCCCACTAGTGGCTGGCTCTGGGTTTGGGGGGCATGGGGTAAGAAGGTGAAAGAAGAGTGTCAGGAGTAACGGGGCAAAGGGACTAGTATTTCTTGTAGGCTTATCGTTTATCAAACACTAAACTAGGTACTTGATATCTGTTATCTCATTTGATACTTTCAACAGCCTACAAGCTATTATCGGGCTCATTTTACAAATGAGGAAATCTATGTCTGGAAAATTAAGTCACTTGTTGAAGGCCACACTGCCACTAAAAGGCAGAGCCAAGATTCGAACCCAGGGCTATCGGCCTCGAAAGCCCACAGTCTTTTCACCATACCGGGCGACATCTTCTCTAGATGAGCTATAGTTTACAAGGGATGGAAAATCATTTAGTTTACGATTCCCAAGGCTGCTGGCTTCACAATTCCAGCTCCTCAGAGAGAAGGAGGAGGCCAGATGTACTGTGGAGAAAGCTTATTTAAATAGAATTAAATAAATGTCTTTACTGTAGGACTGTGGGAGTCTTCTATTCTGAGCACACGAATCTCCAAGAGGTAGCTACAGCATGCCACAAATTACCTAAGGAGACTGTTTATTTTCCTAAAAAACACCCAAGAAACCAGGATGTTACAGACCGGTTTGGAAATGAGTCATCAAATCAGACCCCTGTAAGTGTAAAAAAAGGAGGCAGGAGACTTGCCCAAGTAATATGACAAGCCAAAGCAAGCATCCCACAACCTCACTCCTGTCCTGCCTTCTCGTCTCCATAGAGAGATGCTCTGCCTATTTCATCAGTCGTTAGGGACGAGGTAAATACCCACCACGTGCCAGGCACTGGGGTAAACAAGACACCGTGGAGAGGCAGCCCACGGCAGTGCGGAGACAGTGTTGTGGATGGCCCTGCCCTGGAACCAAGCTTGGGGGTCTGGGAGGTTTCCTTGAAGACTGAGCAAGTCCAGGGACTCTGCTCCTGTTGGGTACCAGCATCCTACACGAGAATCTGGAGCATCTTCCCCTGACCACCCCCCTCTTCACGGCCACACCCACACATTATGGATAGAAGGGCCATTTCAGGACTTCACCTCCTGTCACCTCCTCAAAGCTCTTCCTTCTTTGTTGACTTTAAAAGCAGCGATTGGCAAAAAAAATAAAAATAAAAAAGAAAACAAAAAGCAATTGGCAGAGATATAGACTCCTTATGAATTCCACTAACTCTGCAACGGAACTAAACAAGTCCCTGGGGTGCCTGGCCTCAGAAAAACCCCAGAAAATCAGAGCTGGGAGAGATCTTGGTGTCTGGTTACTCCCCACCATGCTACAAATGCGCAAAGCGAAACCCGGAAGCTGAGGTCTCACGGCCATTGAGATCCAACATGGCGCCCCACTCTCTTTGTCAGCCCATGCTTTCCATTCAGGGTGAGGTGGGAACTCAAAATGTAGTGTTGGTGAGCCCAAGTCCCATCTGTGTCAAATGGGTGAAGGAAGGGAACCACGCACGTTAAGCACCCTCTCACAAGGGAGCCTTCATGGAAGGTCCTAGAAAAAATAAGACTGGCTGCTCCAGCTTCTAGGAGGTGGGTCCTGGGTCCTTCTCAGCCTCTGCTTCCACAACGCTGTGTGCCCTCGGGTGGGTGTCACTTCCCTTCTGCGGACCTGCTTCCTCATCTACGAGAAGGAGGAGAGGATGTTTCTTTCAGCTCTATAGTTCTGTGATTGTGCCACGGGAGGGAACTTCATGTCAAAGGCCAAAGTGTGGCTGACACCTGACTGCCTCTCAAGGCCCCTGCTCTATGGTCTCACCCTCTTTTATTTTTAATTTTTAAAAAATGTTTATTTATTTTTAAGAGAGAGAGAGAGAGAGACAAAGAGCACTAGTGGGGGAGGGACAGAGACAGAGACAGAGAGGGAGACACAGAATCCGAAGCAGGCTCCAGGCTCTGAGCTGTCAGCACGGAGCCCGACGCGGGGCTCGGACCCATGAACTGTGAGATCATGACTTGAGCTGAAGTCGGACACTTAACTGAGCCACCCAGGTGCCTGGGTCTCACCCTCTTTCTTTATGCTTATTTATTTATTTATTCTGAGAGAGAGAGTGTGTATGCGAGCAGGGGGGAGGGGCAGAGAGAGGGGGAGAGAGAATCCCAAGCAGGCTCTGCATTGTCAGTGTAGCGCCCAACGCAGGGTTCATTCTCACGAATCGTGCGATCATGACCTGAGCCAAAATCAAGAGTCGGACGCTTAAGCAACTGAACCACCCAGGCACCCCAGGCCTCACCCTTTTAATCTCTGTACATGTGCTGAGCACTTTTTCTTTCTTGAGGTTATAGAACCTGGATCTGAGAGACTTAAGGCCCGGGACGGGCAGGTTGTGCTCCTGGCAGAGTATAAATGACAAGCAACTTGTTGTGACAGGAGTGGCCTGATAAGGTTGCTGCCTGAGCTGCAGGGAGGGAGGGTCTGCCTGCCCCTGAGGGATCCTTTGGAGAATGCGGTCCTACCTACCCCTCTGCTGGGCCCACAGCCAGGGGTGGCGCAAGCCAAGGCCAAGCCCCGATATGGTGCCGAGCTTTGACATGCCGATGCCTGTTGCCTTGACAACCCAGAACGGTCCTGGGCCGTGGACCCCACTCGTTCTAAAGCCCCCAGCCCCGAGATCAGGGGCCATCCTTCCATCCTACACAGTCTCCCTGCTTAGTAGGCCTTTTCCTGAGGTCACAGGTAGATGTCGAGTAACTATCTTAAAGGAAGTATCCTCTGCAGTTCCGGCTATCTCTGGTATTTTCCAGAACTCAGATACAGACTAAGAGTAGATCCAGGGATCTACTGGATCCTAGTGGTTTGTCCACCACTGAAGGACACATGGAGTCTTGATGACGGGGACAGGAATGTTTTGGAGACGGTTGAAAGACCAGCCAGCGTCAAGGGCATTGTGCTAGATGGTCAGCGTAAGGTCCCTTTCAATTTGGAGGTGTGATTTCTGGAAAGCTCCTGAGAAGAAGATACTTGCCCTTCTGGGAAGAGGTTGCCCAGCCATGGCTGAATCCTTCCTAAAAGAAAACAATGTGTACACCTCTCCAAATACCTCTGGTTTGATAGAAACTGCATCTTTCCCCTGACCAATAGCTCTATCATTCCTCCCTTGGGACTTCATAACAAATGCCTGGAGTTCTAAACGTCTAAGGTTTCTCTTTTATCTTGAAATTCTTGGGGAATAAATAAGCACTATCTCTCTGTTGAGACATCTGTCCCATAAGTGGGGTTTTAGTACCTGGTGCTATTTGAGGGTGTGTGTGTGTGTGTGTGTGTGTGTGTGTATTTTTCCACTTTCTTTGCCAAGCTGCCATTACTTTATACTTGTGACTGATGGCTCATCAATTAACCCTTCTGCTCTGGTTTCTTGATGAGATGATTAGAAATTTGGCTACAGTTCACTGCCGTCTTCACTCTGCCTTGGGCTGTTCGGGAGGTGGAATGTTAATTTGGTGTTTTTACTGCTGTTCCATACGGAGTGAATGATGATTTAATTTATATAAATGTAAGTGATTAAGAATGATTGGAGATACCTGAGGTACTCTTAAATCCTTATTTCATGAAAAATATGACTCTTTTCCCCAGTGATATTCCATGATGCATGTTCAGAAACCAGATCTCAAGGGAGAATTCATGTAAGAACATGATGAGACTAAACTCAGATGATGCGGGGTGTAGGGGCGCCTGGACGGCTCAGTCAGTTAGGCGCCTGACCCTTGATTTCGGCTCAGGTCATGATCTCCCGGTTCATGAGATCGAGCCCTGTGGTGGACTCTTCACTAACAGCGTGGAGCCTGCTTGGGATTCTCTCTATACTCTCTCTCTCTCTCTCTCTCTCTCTCAAAATGAATAGATAAACCTAAAAAAAAAAACATAAAAAAAAAAGATTTTAAGAGGATATGGGTTTTAGTCATGGTTTCCTCACTGGGATACCACTCACTCTCATTGGATCTCATTTTTCTCATCTGCAAAATGGATATTCATTCATTCATTCATTCATTCATTCAACAAAGCACTGTATGCAAGAGAGAATAACTGTTCTCCATTTGTGGAAATTGCTACACATATGAATGGATGGAGATGTCTGGGAAAAGTCTCATAAATTATAAAGTGCATTGAGAAGAGAAGGGGTTGTATCTTATATATAAGATGGGATCTAGGGTATTTTTTCCCTTCTAATAAAGCCCATTATGTTTAATTCTAGGGAAGTGTTTCTTAGGAGTGATCCTACTCCTTTTGTGGCTGATACCCCTGGAAATACAGTGGATGAGAACAGCTATTTTCCTTTCTTTCCATCCTGTCCAAAGTGAAAAGTCTTATGCATTTATGCAAGAATGCATTTCTATGCTCGGGTTCTCTTCAGTTAGCTGAAAGTCTATTGAACTGCTGGGACCCCTCTAGACACGCCCTTTTTTAAGAAGCACCACACACGTCTGAAGGCACACAAGGCATCAGGGCCACTTTCCAGTTCTGGGGAAGCCTGGGAAGGCAGCAAGATGTGGTGATGAAAAACAAAAATAACAATTCACCACTTACAGACATCTTCGCCATGCACTGAAAGCCTCTGCCCCCTTAATCTGTAAAATAAGGATCATAACACACGGCAGAGCTGTTGTCATTCTCCAATGGGACACTGTCCCATTTCACAGCACTCCGTAAAAGCACTTTGCAAACCTAAAAGGCCATGTACCAATGTCAGGGATGATTTTTCGGTGCTTACCACCTGAACGTGCATTAACAATGGCAGCCTGGGCTGCAACCTCAAGTGATGATATCGGATTTTATGATCATTATCTCTTTAATGTTGCCCACACTTCTATTTTCTAAGAGTCATTCTCTCTCCTTCTAAATGCCTGTATAGAATCATTCGCCCAGCACAGAAGTTGAAAACTGACTTCACCCGACAGTCCAGCTCTATGGCTAACGCTGACCTGTTTCCAAGAAGTATAACTCCATTTCCTTTTTCTATTTCAGCTGCAGTCACTCCTAAGTCATGGCCGCCCACGAGTTAATGAATGTGATTTTATTTCCAAGCCTTCCAGACAGCTCCAGCATACTCCTTGTGACACCTCCTATCTTCCCACAGTTAAATCTACTGATAGACAGGAATGATTACTTGGCATTTACAAAGCACTTGGTGTCACAGAGGAATTTATGACTTGTTTTATTAGTTCTCCCTAAGAAACTCCCTGCAAGGATGGTCAACAAGACACTGGTGAAGAAACTGGGGTCAGTATGACAAATCTGTTTCTATAGATAAGACTTGTGTGATTAATTCTTCCAGTTAAACCCTATGGGGTTGATCAAGCTGTGCCATTAATAATAAAGGGGTTGGGAGAGGTCCATCAACACTATCAATGAAAGCGATTGGTTCTGATGGCCTTTCAAAACTCCAGCAGTAAGCTCATGGCTTCCAGGTGCAGATTCCCCCCAGCTGGCCCCAAGATTTCTCTCTTTCCTATAGGGGTATCTTAATTTTCTCAGAGGTGCAACAGGGAGCCTGAGGCCCTGAGAAGTGACTCGTCCAAAGTCATTGAATGGGTTGGCTGTGAAGCTAAGACCGTAGCATGTGGCACAAAGTAGGTGTTCAATAAACACTTGAAGAATGAGTGACTGAATGAACCCAGATCTGGTACTCGTTTTTCTCCCTTCACTATACCCTACAAGGAGCTCTTCAGAGTCCTGTCACATTTTCTACTTTTCAGAAATGAAGTTCATTTCCTCAAGCCTAACCAAGTTCTAGTTCTAGTCCTACACTGTCCAACGCGGCAGCCACAGGCCACATGCAGCTGTGGAGCCCCTGAAATGTGGTGGGCCCGCATTGAGATGGGCTATACATAAATCTCAAATTCTCAAGTTTTCACGTAAAAAAATATCGTCAGATGTCCCAAGGGTTATTTTTCATACTGACCACACATTGAAATGATAACAGTTGGGTTATGCTGGGTTAAAGAAAATGTTAAAATTACTCACTTGTTTCTTTTTACTTTCTTCAGGTGGCTACTAAAATTTTTCCCCCCTTTTTTTTTAATTTAAATTTTAGTCAACATACAGTGCAATATTGATTTCAGGAGTGGAATTCAGTGATTCATCCCTTTCATACAACACCCAGTGTTCATCAGAAGTGGCTCCTTAGTACCCATCACCCATCTAGCCCATTCCCCACCCACTGCCCTCTTTCAACCCATAGTTTGTTCTCTATCCTCAAGAGTCTCTTGTGGTTTGTTTCCCTCTCTTCTCTTCCCCCTTCCCCATAAGTTCTTCTGTTTTGTTTCTTAAATTCCACATATGTGTGAACTTCTGTGGTATTTGTCTTTCTCTGATGGACTTATGTCACTTAGCATAATACATTCTAGCTCCATCCACGTCATTGCAAATGGCAAGATTTCATACACACACACACACACACACACACACACACACATACACACACACACATACATACAATGTCTTCTTTATCCTTTCATTGGTCAGTGGACATTTGGGCTCTCTCCACAGTTTGACTATTGTTGATAATGCTGTATAAACATTGGGATACACGTACCCCTTCGAACCTGTACTTTTGTATCCTTTGGGTAGATACCTAATAGTGTCATTGCTGGATCACAGGGTAGTTCTAGTTTTAGCTGTTACTAAAAACTTTTTAATTCTATTTACCGCTTACATTTGTGGCTTCCAATATAGTTCTATTGCACGACCCTGTAGTCTGCAGAACTTTTAGAAAAATAATTATGCATGAGTTTTTAACTCTTCAATAAAAATGATTTCTTCAGGCTAGCCGAGAACTTAGGAAACAAAGGGAAGGTTAATTAACTTTCTTTTGCAATAAAGAAAGAAACATTCCTCCCTCTTTTTTCCCCTACCTAAAGCCTTTCCCTCAAGTTCCCATTGCATTCTCCTTAACCACACACTTGGAAACCTGGGACGCCCGGAGCTGGCTGGGCAGCTGGCCAACCAACCCAGGAAGCAAGGTGCTAATCAGAGAAGCAGCTATCTCCACCTGACTGCCACAGGCACAGTAGGTCACCCTTGGGACCGGGGACGTGTTTTTGGAGTAAACTCTTTGTGAACAAGTTTTAAGAAAAAGGACTACCATAACAATGGACACTTTGCAAATAAATTGCACTTTGCAATTTATAAAATACTTCGACATTTACCACCTCACTCGATTCTCAGAACAGATCCATTTATATGGACATGATTAAGATACCCTTTAACAGATAAAGGTGCAAACCTCAGACAGGCTGAGAGGCTCATTCACAGCCACACAGCTAGGACGTGGTAGATGTGGTTTTAAAGCCTGGTCTCCTGTGACAGGGGTTAGATCTCATCTTAGGGCTCGCCAGAACCCAGCAGGGGAGCCCTGACGGATGGACCCAGGGCTCAGTGGCCCCCAGGTTTTCTTCGGCGCCTCTCTAGCACAGACCAACAGCGGGGGAGGAAAGGAAAGATGGGCAGAAGCAGTAGAGAAGAAAGAAATCCAGGTAAGGGGATTCCACGTGTAATATCTTGAAGAGAAACTTCCCTAGTTTCACTGTAGTTCACCTTTATGCCCAGACATAAAAGGAAGTGCTGTCGTGGCTAAATCCTTATTAGCAGAAATCCTACCTACTGTCGGGCGGAAGGGGGTGTTATTATCTCCATCTGAGAGACGAGGAAGCTGAGGCTCAAACATTCAATGTCCATTCCACTGCCCTAAGTTGGCTTGTACATCAATATATAAATCACATGGGGGCGCCTGTCTGACTCGTTCGGTAGAGCATGCAACTCTTCTTTTTTTTAAAGTTTATTTATTTATTTTGAGAGAGAGAGGGGGCAGGGGTAGAGGCATAGAGGGGAGAGAGAAAATCCCAAGCAGGCTCCTCTGTGCTATCAATGCAGAGCCTGACGAGGGGCTTGATCTCACGAACCACGAGATCACGGCCTGAGCTGAAATCAAGAGACGGATGCTTAACTGACTGAGCCACCCAGGCGCCCCAGAGCATGTGACTCTTGATCTCAGGGTCATGAGTTCAAGCCCCATGTTGGGTGTAGAGCCTACTTAAAAAAATAAAGTAAATGTATAAAATATGTATATAAATCATATGTATTTTTATTGTTGCCATTTATTTTTTGTCTTTATTCATTGACTATTCAATAACTATCTTGATTATTTATATCCTCGTTTCTTAGGGTTTACTTTGTTTTCTTCTCCTGGCTTTTACAATAGAACACTTTAGGTTCTTAAAAAAAAAAAAAAAATCTTTGTGTTCTAATAAATGCACTTAAGATCATGAATTCCAACCCCCCCCAAGTACGTCTTCCATTGCATCCGGGGTTTTTGCTTACTTCCATTACGTATGATAGTATCGAAACCCATTGTATTACTGCTGTTTCCTTAATAATTTCATTATTAGCCAGATCTAAATATTTTATAATTTTCCTTGGCTTTCCTCTTTAACCCATGGATCATTGGAAGTATCTATTTTTTATATCTATGTTTTGTATCTCTTTTTTGAATAGATAGGAAAAAATGTATCTATTTTTTGAATAGATAGTATGTACCAATGGTACAAAATTTAGGAGGTACAAAAAAATGTACAGTGAAAAATCTCTCAAAAGCTACAGCTGTATGGTTCCACTTATGCAACATAACAGAAAAAGCAAAACTATAGGGACAGAAAACAGATCAGGGGTTGTCAGGGCTGAGGGTGTTTGGCTATCCAGAGACAAGAGAAAATCTGGAGGACGAAGGGGCCGTTTTATACCGGCTTTGTGTTGGTAGGTACAGGCTGTATGCATTTGTCAAAAGCTGGAGAAAGGTATAGCGAAAATAACAAATTCACTGGATGTAAATTACACCTTAATTAAAAAAAAAAAAATTAAAGTCTCTCTTCCCTCTCCGGAACTTAATGGTAGTTTTCCCGTTTGTCTGAAATTTGCAGTCGTGGTTTTTCTCTTTATACCACAGCAGTCTCTATTGTAGTTACAAAGAAATTTCTAAAGCTATCGTTCTGAAGGCTGCTTCACAGAATAATATTCTCAGCTAGGGCATATCGTTCACAGATCTCTGCGTTCTCCTGGGATTCCCTGGGAATAAATCACCTTGAATGCACTCACTCCTATACCTGGGAGCTACCATCGCTGTTAGAACCTTCCAGCACTTCCTGGAAAGCTTAGGCGTGCCGGCGAAGTTCAGTATCCACCTGTCTGGGTCACTGCTGGAAAGCTAGCTGAAAGGTCAAGTCGACATTATACTTAAAGCCTTGTCTCTGCCATGACATCTTCTGAGTTAGCGTTAAGTGGCCACAGGAGAAGCTTGCTAAGATCGCATGTTATAATTACCCATAGCCAAACTCAAACAATCTAATTGTCATTAATATTGCTGGCTTGTGATAGCCAAACATCTAGGATGAAGCAGGGAGTGGGTGAGGTACATCATCAATCATCATCACCACCATCATGTACAATAATAATCATCCCTCCCTGAAGTCTGTATATAGCAGGCAGATGGGACAAAAGAAAGCCCTAATTCGGGAGGACTGTTTATTAATGTATTTTTCACCTTAAGCCACAGGGTATATTTAAAGATGTCGAGTCCTTACTTAGCCATTATGTATAAGAGTATTGATGGAGAAGTCAATTTCTTTAAGCCTCGGCTTTCCCCCTCCATAAAAGAGAGAAAATTCTCTCCATTTTGCAAGTTACCAGAGAGACTGAGGGAGATACTAGGCAGAGATACCATCCAGAGAAGATTCTTTCAGTAACCTCTGTGTTGGGCGAACGGAGGCCCCCAATCCGCCTTCTATAATGATGAGGCTAGCCTTCCGTCTCTGTCCCTCAGAGAATGCCCAGAAGAAAGTATCAATCTGTGAATTTCCCCAAGAGAGTCATAGCAACACGAAATGAAATAATAAATGGACAGGGGCTTTAGATTTTGTAAAACATGGTAAACGGCATCGCTACCTCCCTTACCCACACACCCCTTTCTTTCTACCTGGATAATTCAAACCCGTCCTTCAAAACTCAGCTCAAGGGCCAACTCCTCCAGGAAGTCTTCCGGATGGCTCATCGGGAGCCTTAATGGCCCTCCTCTGGGCTCCCAGAGTCTCTCACACTACACCACGATTGCACGTACCCTTGTCTGTCACGTCCTCTGATCTGGAGGTTACAGATCAAAGTGCACCTCCTTATCTGCATCCCGTGGGAAGGGCAGAGACGGGCACAGGCACAGGGTGGGTGTGCATAGGTGTTTGTTGGCAAATTCTCACTGACGAAATGCAAGGCGTTATTCTTTTTTTTTCACGTTTGTTTATTTTTGAGAGAGACAGAGACAGAGCACAAGTGGGGGAGGGGCAGAGAGAGGGAGACACAGAGCCTGCCGTGGGGCTCGAACCCATGAACCGCGAGATCATGACCTGAGCCCAAGTCGGACGTTCAACCAACTGAGTCACCCAGGCGCCCCCGAAAGGTAAGATGTTATTAAGGCTTATCTCATGAACTACTGCTTTCCCAAAGTCTCCCTCATTTCTTGACCGGGCATTATCTTGCTTTATTCAGAATGACCCAGAGTTATTTCCTGTTTTCTTCCCTCACAGGGCTTGGGAGGGGTCACCTCACCCCGTGGGCCAGACAAAAGCCACAGTGAGCAGCTCTGAGGAACAGACACAGGGGGCAGTTACTCTGAAGGGGCTGAGGGAGAGGCGCTAACAGTCTTCAGGCTCAAGCTGCTGCTTCCTTTCCCCTCCCTGTCCCTTTCCTGTGACCCCAGGAGCACATCTTAGGGCCTGAGTCAGGATGACCCCTCAGCCAGGCATTCACTTCCCTCCCTGCTCTGGAATGCCTGACTCCTCTGATCTCTTCTGTGGAGGCCACCGATCCTTCCCACTGGCTTCCTGTGGGTGACACCTACCTTGGTGATTTCCTAGGGTCCTCAAGACAGTGGTTCCCGGCCCTCGCTGCCCACGGGGATCACTGGAGAGTGTTCCAGGTCCTTCTCTGTCGCCCCGCACCGCAGAGTCTGACGGGACCCAGCTTAGCCAGGACCCCTGTGGGAGGGACTAGTGTATCATGTGGAAAGTCGGACTCAGCAGTCCCCAGAATGCTGGTAGCTGTGACCCTGCGTGTCTATGCACCTTCCCTGCTCCCCCGACGTGAGAAAGCTCGGCAGTCAACGGGCCCAGCCCCCTCGCTCTCAGATCGGGAAGCTGAGGCCCAGAGAAGGTCTGTGAGGGGGGCAGGGCCAGGACCTGAAGCCGGCTCTCCTAACCCAGGTTAGCGATTCTTCGGTGACCCGGGCTGCCTTCTGGGACAGTGCTGAGCTCTCTGCATCAGGGGGTTGGGTGGGGGAGGTTCTTAGCACTTCTTTCAAATGAACTGCCAAGGCTCAGAATAAATCTACACCAACCCCTGCAGAAGCCTACCTCTTTTGTGCACTTTGGCCAAAGTCATTCAGGTTTACCGTCCAGACAATGACGAACAGGAAGATTCTGAAATTGAGGGAATCAGGAAGGCGTCAAACGGGGATGGGCTGAGCCCGGCCCTATCACGTATGAGCTGACTGACCTTGGGTGAGTTATTTCTGGGGGCCTCGGTTCCCTCACGTGGGCGGGCTGGGCGGACGGTGGTGGCCGTGATGGCCCGGACGAAACCTGGGAGTCACGCTGGGTTCCCCCAGCTCCCCACCCCGCACAGCCCATTGGGCATCAGGTGCTGACCACCACCCCCCCCACCCCTGCCCTGGTACTCTCCCAGTTCAGGCTACTGTCCTCCCTGCCGTGCATCTAGCCATGGCCCCTGGCTGACCTCCCCGCTTCCCGCCCTGTGTACCCTCCACACCAAAGCCAAAGCCTTCTTTAGGACAGGGACGTTCGATGCTGTCATCCCATCTCTTGGAACCTTTCCTCCCGTCTTGGGATGATCCGGAACGTCTTACCAGGACTTCCAAGCTCTGAAATCTGCCTCCTCCGAGGGCCTGGTTTCTCATCTTCCTGCCACCCCTCCCCGGGCCCCCATTCTCACATCACTGCCCCAGTCACCCGGGCCCTTTCACTTCCTCCAGGAAGCCCTCCCTGATCTCTCCAAGTCTGATTAGGACCTGTCTATGTGCTCCCGCACAGTCCGAACTTCCCGTTATAGCCGCAGATTGCACTGCAGTCACCCCTTTGCCTCACTCTCCTCCACAGCCCGTGCAGGGCCATGCCCGCCTGTCTTCAGTGTATCCCCAGTGCCAAGGACCGTGCTGGGCACTGGGGGAGGCTCTTTCGTCTTTATTTTTGGAAGCGTGAATGGATGTGTAAAACGATGGGATATCGATTTAACAGGATTGTCACATAGGGTAAACGAGGTAACCCCTGCACAAAACCTTCACGGTGTCTGATGTCAGGCAGCATTACAGCATCACATAGCAGTGATCGATAATCAGCTTTCCCCACCCCTGAAACCCTTCCCGTGTTTACATCCACGTTCTGGGTCTAAATTTTGCCTCTAACCAGTTACTTGGCTTCTCTGGTTCTTTGTTTTCTTCCCATTAATGTGACAATATGGTTCCAAAGAACAAAACAAAACAAAACAGGGAAGGAAGGAAGGAAGGAAGGAAGGAAGGAAGGAAAAGAAAGAAAGAAAAAAGGAAAGAAAGAAAGGGAGGAAGGAAGGAAAAAGGAAAGGAAAGGAAAGAAAAAAGAAAAGAAAGAAAAGGAAAGGAAAAAAAGAGAAGAAAAGAAAAGGAAAGAAAAGAAAAGAAAATTCTAGAAGTCTGTGAGCTCTCTTTCCTTCCCCCCCTTCTGGCTCATCTTTTCTCCCTCCAAGAATCAGAAGTGGGGAAGGACACAGTCTATGCTCCTCCCCAGCCCTTCTATGTTTATTGCAAGGACTATTATCAGGCTGTTAGAAAAGATTATATTCTCGGGGCACCTGGGTGGCTCAGTTGGTTAAGCGACTGACTCTTGATTTCTGCTCAGGTCGTGATCTCACCGTTCATGAGATCGTGCCCTGCGTCGGGCTCCACACTGACAGTGTGGAGACTGCTTGGGATTCTCTCTCTCTCCCTCTCTCTCTCTCTGTCCTTCCCCCACTCATGCTCTCTCCCCTTCTCTCAAAATAAACAAACATTAAAAAGAGAGAGAGAGAGAGAAAGATTGTATTCGTTCAAGTTCAAAGAAATTCCTTCTGAGGCCAGACCTGCTCCCTTCGTGGGCATACGATCATGGGCTTGTAGATTTTGGCATTTGTCAGCCCTGGCGACATTAAGTACCTCTTTGTTCCAAGGCTGAGCCCTGCCTGAGTGATGACAGGTGAAGTTTCCCCCACACCCTGTGCCACTGTGTGATCACCCTGAGTGTCGGGAGGGTGGGGGGAGAGAGTGGGCAGGGCAGGGGCGACGGTAAGGGAAGCCTGCACACACCCTTGCAGCTCGTGTCATGCTTCTGTGGCTGCCAGCTCAGGACCTGGGGCCCTCGGGCAAGAAGCAAGAAGCAGGAAGGAAGGAAGCAGGAGAGGGGCCGCCCTTCCCCCCAGTGTACTTAGTCTCCCAGTCAACCTTCGCTCACCTGCCCTGGTGCAAGAGTCCCCAGACTTTCTTCTATAACCCTGACCTCACAGCAGCTCTGGAATCTACCCCGGCCCAACACGCAGAAGCAGAAGCAGGAGAGAGGTCGGCCACCAGCTCTGGCCGTGCTGGGGATCTGCAGTGCAGCTACCCAGGCATCCTACCAAGGAAAATCCATTCTGGGGTCTCCTCCTCTGTGTGTGACAATTCTGGGGCCTGGGAGCCCACTCCGGGTCCGGGTGCCTCAGTCGGTTAAGCGTGCGACCCCCATCTCATAGCTTCTACAACTCAACCCATGGATCAAAAGATTGATTCTGGGGGCGCCTGGGTGGCTCAGTCGGTTAAGCATCCGACTTCCGCTCAGGTCATGATCTCAAGGTTCATGAGTTCAAGCCTTGCGTCAGCCTCTGCGTTGACAGCTCAGGGCCTGGAGCCTGCTTTGGATTCTGTGTCTGTCTCTCTTTCTGCCCCATCCCCACTTGCGCACGCTCTCTCTCTCCCTCTCTCTCAAAAATAAATAAACATGAAAAAAATTAAAAAAAAAAAAAAAGATTGATTCTGGCTGAAAAGATCAGAAAGTTTTCACAAAAGAAACCACATCTGAGCCAGACCCTAAAGGAAGAGCTGAATTCTTATGAGCGAAGACGTTCTCATTGGCTCTGTTGAGTTAAGACTGGGTTAGCTTGACGTGGAAAAAAGTCTCTGGGTTCCGGTAAAGTGTGCTCCTAGTCTCTACTGCTATGTTGGAGACTTTGGTAAAAGGACTGTTGTGCCGTGTGTCTTTAGACAATCACCTTATCTCCCTGGGCTTCAGATTCCTCTCTTTGTTTGTAAGATCGGATTCAGCTGTGTGCCCTGCTTCTCTTGCCCTCCCTCTTGTCCTTGTTACAGTCCATGCCCCACGAAAGCATCCTTTTTTTTTTTTCCTCAATGTTTATTTTTGGAAGAAAGAGAGGGTGAGCAGGTGAGGTGCAGAGAGAGAGACGGGGACCGAGAATCCCAAGCAGGCTCTGTGCTGACCACAGAGAGCCCGATGTGGGGCCTGATCTCTCGAACTGTGAGATTATGACCTGAGCCAAAGGCGGGCACTCAACCGACTGAGCCACCCAGGTGACGCCCCACAAAAGTATTCTTAAAAAAGAATTTATAGGGGCGCCTGGGTGGCTCAGTCGGTTAAGCGGCCGACTTCGGCTCAGGTCATGATCTCGCGGTCCGTGCCTTCGAGTCCCGCGTCGGGCTCTGTGCTGACAGCTCAGAGCCTGGAGCCTGTTTCAGATTCTGTGTCTCCCTCTCTCTGACTCTCCCCCATTCATGCTCTGTCTCTCTCTCTGTCTCAAAAATAAATAAACGTTAAAAAAAATAAAAAAAAGAATTTATAATTGGAGTGTTGGGTTCCTTCTCCAGTTAACATTGCACCTTCTCCTAGGACTCCAGCACATTTCTCCTTAAAAATAATAATAATAATAGAAAAAATAATAAGGAAGCAGTGGATTTGTACCTGGAAGAAGGTTTGTTACAAAAAATGGCTTTTCCATTACCATGGTGGAGAAAATTACTATTTTAAAAGCAGATCAAAATGGCAGACAACCCAACAGAGAAATGGGAAAAAGGCTTGAACAAACCTTTCATAAAAGAGATATGCCAAATGGCAAGTAAGCATATAAAAAGGTGCTCAATTTCGTTAGTCATCAGGAAATGCAAATTAAAACCACCATGGAATACCACTCCCACCCTCCGAAATGGCTAAAATGAAAAGGACTATAGCAGATATTAGGCAACTAAACTCTCTCACACACACTGCTTGTGGGTGTGTAAAACAGAATGACTACTTGGGAATAATGTTCGGCAGCATCTAGTAAAATGAACACAGACATACCCAAAGACTTAGCAATTCCACTCCCAGATGTGTACCCAACAGAATCACAGGCACATGTTCACCAGAAGATACACTAGAATGTTCACAGCAAAGACTGGAAACCACCCAGATTTCCACCGACAAGTTGTGATTCATCTACGCCACTAGAATTCCACGTAACACGCTATGCACAAATCACGGACGAATTTCGCCTGCAGCACGATGAATGAAAAGCGCCAGACACAACAGGGAACACGCAACAATTCCACCGTGTGTGAGGTCGGAGAACAGGCGAAACAAATTAGGGCGTTAGAAGTCACAAGCGTGGTCACCCTTGGGGGAGATAGATCGATGACCGGAAGGGGACACAAGTGGGGCTTTTGGAATTCCGGGAAACTTCTTTCTTTTCAGGTTCTTTCATTTATTTTTTTTTATTAACATACAGGTGGCACGCAACGTCCCGGGAGTTTCAGGTGTACAACTTAGTGATTTGTTCTCTCTCCCTTTCTCCAGAGGTAAATCGTATCATTTATTGAGTTACAATGCACAGGCAACAAAATTCGCCAGTTTTAAATGTAGAATGTGATGAGTTTTGAAAAGTTTTCAGTAGTGTACCCGTTACCACAATGATGATCTAGAATATTTCCATTACCCCCGAAGGGTTCCCTCGCTTTCTACGGTTGATCCCTTCTCTTTACCCCTGGCCACCACTGATCTGCTTTTGAAAGAAACTTCACTGTGGGTTTTTTTTTCCCTTTTCTAGTGGAGTGTTACCATATTCTCTTTAAAATGATTTCCTCTGAACACGACAACATACAGTTGGTTGGTAAGGTCCCGCTGTCACCCTGCATTTGTCCCTTATTACCACGCCATCTACCCTGACGAAACGCACAAGGCCCTTCATGAATGTCCAATGTCAAAATGGAATTGGCTGGTTGGAATTGGCTGGCTGAAGGCTGCACAGCCTAAACCCAAAGAAGGATTATATGGGAGAGATGAGGTATACCGCAGGTAGCCCCAGAGGTCAAAGCCAAGACCCGGGGGGCGGTGGCATGGGAGGCAGTAGTCGGCAGCTTAACAAAAGGAAGATTTCTCCAAAAGCTAACGTTTATCAAACCTTGAATGTGCTGAGCCCAAGGCAAATCAGCTCCCTGTCCAGAATGGACAGAACGACAATATGGTTGAGTTAAGCGTCCAGGTGTGAGAAAGAAGATTCTGGCAGGCAATTGGACTCAGTGGCTTCTAATGCCTATTCCAAATCTTATAATCCCATTACAGCTAATTGGGCTCTAAAGCAAATCACAAAATATTTTTACATCTAGTAGGATAAAACAAAAAACTACATTTGTCATACATTCATTTTACAGCAAGACCGGACCCTTCAGCTACTGCAAGGGGACATAACTCAAGGCCAAGGAAGCTTACTGGGTGGGACAAAAACCCAAGAAATAGTTGTAATTAGAAGATAAGGAGGCCGCCTTTTTTTTTTTTTTCCCCATCTGTTTTATGAACAGCTTCCAGGCTCTGAAATGAAGGAGGAAGTAGAAGAGATGTTTTCCAAAGCGATGTCTCAGCGCTTTGCTAAGACTCTGATCTCCTCTGTGCAATTAACACGTGGGGCAGTTCAAAAACTAAGCAGATGCACAACACCAGTCCGGGCCAGCCCAGGAACAGCGCAAATTCCCATGAGAGCGGAAGACAAGTTAAGGCTTGTAGGGGAATCGGTTGGCTCACCTTGGACCCGAAGAACAGGCTGATGGTCCACGAGGAAATACAGCATCCTCATGGCGTGCGTGGAAGAAGGTTCCGAAAGCCAGACCACTTGCTTATTTATTTTTTGTCTCTCGTGAGAATGAGCGGCCCCATCTGGAAACGTTACGAGGCAATGTTGGCTTTCGTTCATTTTGTGCAGGAGGCGCTTAGGGGCATTTACTGAAAACAATAACCTTAGCGACAAAATGAGCTGGGACTCCAAATAAATGGGTTCTGTATCTAAGATGGCAAGACCTTGGCTGAGCCTTGCGTTTACTATCTGGAAAAATAAATGAGGTTGTCCGGAATCAGTGGTTTCCACCACGGTTTTGATTGGAATGGCAGGAGTAGGAGGGGGCAGGGAGGTGACCCCCCCACTCACTCAGCACACAGGGCCTCCACTTCTGTGCCTTGATTGGACTTCGTTTGAATAAAGAGTTTGCTCCTCCGAAAAGTTAAAATATAGGCCTCATTAAATAAGTCATTGGGCTTGTCCTGCACCCAGAGTCTGGGCCTTGAATGGTTGATCTTCTCCAAGTAGAAGTTCAGGACATTCTGTGATTTAACACATGTCTTTCTTTTTCTTCATTATGATATTATTATACAACAGTTTGTTTTCTAGCCATTTTTCTGGCCTCAGACTTAAAGTTTTCTTCTTTTCCTCTTCTGCTCCACTCTTTTCTCCTGTCGTATTATTTTTTGCTCTCTTGTCTCTTTTATTTAACCATGCGCTTTCCTTTCTTTTTAGGTAGAAAGAAGTTCGTGTCTGAGATCACCACCTTTAGAAACACCTGCTTGAGGAGCCGGCCCTTGGCTGATGTCTGGGAACTTAGATCTGGGGAGGGGTCCCCCCATTCCCTAAATGATGAGACGCTCGCTGTGCTAAACCGTATAAACCAGGTGGTGAAAGCTTTCCTTCTGGGAGTCTGGAGTTTCGGCCCACGCTAGTGAGGGCTGCCTATGTGACCTACCCCCGCTAAAACCTTGGGCTCCTGGATGCAGGTAAGGGTCCCTGTAGACAACATTTCAGGGCTGCTGTGGCAGTCCCACGATGGAGGAATTAAACACGTCCTGCATGACTTCCCTGGGAGACTCAGAGGCTGGCACGTGGTCCCTTCTGCCCTTCCCCCACCCCACCCCACCACCCTCCCCTGCCCCCCCCCCCCCCGCCCCTGCATGCCTTTTCCCTTCACTGATTTTACTCTGTGTCTGTTCATGGCTGTGAGGACGGTCCTCGGGAGTCCTGCTAAGTCAAGCAGTGAACCTGCGTGGAGGGGACTTGGGGACCCCTGCCGTGGGTCAGAAAGACCCTGCTCCTGAAATACCTTTTGGGGAAAAGGATAAAAGGGCAGCAGATGAAAAGCGTAAAACAGTGGCCGAGCTGCTGCCTGTCGCGAGGAGTCGAGCCCCGGGTCGGGCTCTGTGCTTGCCACCTCGGAGCCCGGAGCCTGCTTCGGATGCTGTGTCTCCCTCTCTCTCTGCCCCTCCCCCGCTCACGCCCTGTCTCTGTCTCTCTCTCTCTCCATCAAAAAATGAATAAACACTTTAAAAACTTTAAAAAGTAAATAAATCGATCCAAGGAGAAGGAAGGGGAGGGGGGGGCAGGGGCGATCCAGCCACTTCTTCAGGCCCAAGCCCATCTCGCATTCCAGCCAAGATCCCTGGCGGCTGTTACGGTTAATCTGTCAATGCTGGATTTACTGCTTAAGATTTGAATCTACTACTTGCAATGATAGAAAAAAAAAAAAAAAAAACAGAGAGGGGCGTTTTAAAAATGGCTTTGTATCTTGCAGTTACGGCATTTGGATGTGTGGACAAAAGTGGGGCAGGGTGTTATGGGCTGGCAATTTCATAAAGGCCAGAGGGATCATTCCAATCAGGGAAACTGAAAACAGCAACAAAAAAAGAGGTAAGACCAACGTCCTTGCTTTTTTGGTCACTGACACGCAAATTAGAATTTAAACTCTTTGGGTGTTAAAACAGAGTCAGTCCCCATACTGATGATTTTTACTATAAGTTTTGCTATTGGAGCCGCTGGGTAAATGCAACTAATATGAAAAGAGGCACTCACCAGCTGAACGCACACTTTGGAGTTTTAAAAAGCCATTTTTAGCAGCTAATGACCTCCTGTGAATCATACCCGATCTTGGAAATGCTGCCCCTCCCAGGCTGGTGATTTTCTGGCCGGCTGTGCGTGTGTTTGAGTAGGTCAACTTGAACTCTATGAAGATAAGCCAGAAATCAAGCCTGCTTGTCACCTGGGCTGGGAACCCAGCCCTCTGGCCCTCCAGGGTCTGCCTTTTCTGCTTGCCGTAGAAATGCCTGGGGCCTGCTGGGTGTCCTCCATTCACTGATCCTAATTGCCTGGGTCAGACCGGGACCTGAAAGCTGATTCCGTCCGCTGTGGGCCATTTCGGCCTCAACCGAGCTGAACTAAACGCTGGAACAGGCCCCAAGAGCAGGACCTCACTGCTGGGGCTGCCTTGGGTAGAGGACACCCCTCTGGGACCCTAAACCATCGGGATGTCATGGATGCTGGCTGGGCTGGCTGGGTCACACACAAATGTCCCCAGGAAAGGATTTAGGCTTTGATGGGGATCATCCGAAATGGAGCTGCCGATAGGATCGGCAGGTCTGATACAGAGACCGGGCTGCATTGTAACGTGAGATTACTGCTACAAGGCGGGGGAGGGCACATCACAGGGCCTGTGACCCCTTTGCCCTCTTCTGACAGCTGGGACCCTGGACCACCTCCGGGAGAGGCCCCGCTGCTGCTGCTTATCAGACTCAGCTTGCAACCGTGCACCTGCCGCCTGACTCCTCTCCCCACCGGCCCCCGGGGCACACACCTTGTGAGGCAGTTTGATGATGAAACTGCTCCAGAAAAGTCTGCTCTCTGGAGAGAAGAGGAGGATAAGAAGGAAGGGAGGTTACAGAAACCCATTTAGAAAGTTGTTGAAAAATCCAGGATGTCGTTGCGGCCAGTCCCTGAACAGGATCATCTTTTCTGGTTCGGTTGCGCAAAAACATTTTTCCGTGAGCCGTGCGTCTGTCCCTCCTGCGTACTACCCTTCGAGGCGACGTTTCGGATGCCATAGGGGATGATTTTTAAAACGTAAAGTTGGGGCGCCTGGGTGGCTCGGTCGGTTAAGCGTCCGACTTCGGCTCAGGTCACGATCTCGCGGTCCGTGAGTTCGAGCCCCGTGTCGGGCTCTGTGCTGACAGCTCAGAGCCTGGAGCCTGTTTCAGATTCTGTGTCTCCCTCTCTCTCTGGCCCTCCCCCGTTCATGCTCTGTCTCTCTCTGTCTCAAAAATAAATAAACGTTAAAACGTAAAGTTGCGGTCGTTCAGCGGGACACCCTGAGTTTTGAAACGGCAGCCGAGAAAAAGAAACAAACCAAAAACCCCCCAAGAAACAAACGTCCCAGCATCCGGGGAGGTTTGGCGAGCACTCACGCTCTGTGTTTTTGGAACTGTCTCCGGAAGCTTCCCCCTCTTCCTGAAGGAGAACTCCCTGGAACTGCCTTTGCAAGCTGCCGGGAAGCTTTCAACTCACGTGGCCTGCTGAGCGTCTGATCGCAGCCGACAGCCTGACCGGGACAGCAGCGGGTGGCGGCCCGCACTTGCCGTGCTTCCAGACGCTTCCAGGTGCGTCTACGCTCCAGCTGGAGTCACAGACAGCAAACCTTTGGTAACTGACAGCCTCAGGCAGTCCCTCTGAATCCAGGGACTGAACCGAATTAATTGGCTGGGGCTGGGAGCCTGTGGCCAGAGTTCCCGGGATCAGAGACCACCCTGGGGTTCCTGTTAACCGAGCTACCTGACTCATGAGTGTCCTATAATTGTCGGCTCTTTCTTTCCAGGGGGACCAGGTGCTATACCTTGGGCCAGTCCAAAAAGTTCATACTAAAACATAAGGAGAAGGCCACTTGGTTTTGAACGATAGACCTTTATGGTTTTGTCTTTTTTTTTTTTTTAAGTTTATTTATGTATTTTGAGAGAGACAGAGAGAACATGAGCAAGGGGAGGGGCAGAGAGGGAGAGAGAATCCCAAGCAGTCTCCTCACTGTCAGCACAGAGACCCATGGGGGGCTCGAACCCACGAAACCGCGAGATCACGACTTGAGTCCAAATCAAGAGTCGATCTTTTCACCGACCTAACCCCCCCGGGGCGCCCCTGGTTTTGTCTTAACGAGCAAAGACCAGAACCCCTAAGGGCACGACTGAGTTTGGTAGTGCAAGGTGGTCTCTCCCTGCTGCATGGGCTCTCGGTGAGCATAATTTTGCTGCAAAGACGCTTTGGCCAAGGGCCGAGGAGGTGAGCTGGGCAGAACAGAGTGAACAGAGCAGACGCGAGACTGCCACGTGTAGAAAGACCTCGCAAGTTTAGTCCTGGGCTGGCCCTGGAAACACGGATTTCAGGGGAACAGAGTGACCAGCACTCTCAACTCTATCCCGGGCACACAAGCAGAAACCATCATTCTTTACAGGATGCACAGGACCTGAGAGCTTCTGCGCAGGGTGCTGAACTTCCGGAACCACGGAAGACAGGACAAGCATTATCATTGCTCTGAATTCACAGAGTGTTTCAAGGCTTCTTGCTCCTAGAATCAAAACTGTCCCCACCTGATTGCACTTCTTTGACAAACCTTTCCCTGATCTGCCGTGTATGTTGGCTCCCTGTGCACATTTGTCTTTTCTCCTGGACTCTGATTTCCTTTAAAAGGGGCATCGGGGGGCGCCTTGGTGGCTCAGTCGGTTGAGCGTCCGACTTCGGCTCAGGTCATGATCTCACGGTTCGTGGGTTCGAGCCCCGCGTCGGGCTCTGTGCTGACAGCTCAGAGCCTGGAGCCTGCTTCGGATTCTGTGTCTCCCTCTCTCTCTGACCCTCCCCCGTTCATGCTCTGTCTCTCTCTGTCTCAAAAATAAATAAACGTTAAAAAAATAAAAAAATAAAAAATAAAAGGTGCATCGGTTTTTTGAGTGAGGGAGGGGATAATCTTTTCTCAGGATCAATGCATCGTGGGAAGATAATGAAAATAAAACGTAGTAAAAACCATATGCAATCTCTATTTTAGTCATGTCCGTATTCCACCCAGATTCGAGAATAACCTGGCACGAAGGAGGTGTTCAGTCAACAATTCATCGATCTATTGTTAGCTAGAAGTTCTGGTCACGACAACACCTGCCTCGTGGGGCTCTCAGGAGGATTAAATGAGATCATGGATAAAGGGGAACGTTATAAACTGCAAACCCTCTGTGGATCTAAAGTATTATTAGATCTAATAATAATGCATCATCAAATTTATGTTCATTTAAAAAAAAAAAAAAAACTTTGAGAAAATGCCTGCGTTTTCCAAGTACGTTGATGGTCTATACCGCTTTCCGGGGCCTGAGTCTCCCATTTATAGGTAAGGCAACGGAGGGGCGGAGAGTTCTAGAGACTTACACAAGGTCATAAGTTTGTACCTGTGTTGACCTGTGGTTTCTCCTCAGTCATGAGACTTGACTTTGCAGTTTGTTCTCACTTAATTTCCAAGTAACGTCGTAATAGTTTTAACATTATCAGTAGCCTTTTCTCTGCCCTATTGCTTCTTCTTTTTGTTTGCCAAAATTGTCACAAAGCTTTAACGCCCAGAAAAGGCATGGCGTCTCTTTATGGGAAGGTGGACAGGACGTGAGCACTGGAATCAGACTTGGGTTTGAATCCAGCCTCTCTGCTTCTTTCTAGCCCGGCAACCTTGAACAATTTGACTGAATTTCCACGAGATTTACTCATCTGCAAACTGGGATACTTACAGCCACTTTCCAAAGTGATGAAGATTAAAGACGACGTATGTGGAGCCTCTAGCTCAGGCCTGGCAGCTAAGAGACACTGCAAATACTAAGAGTTGAGTACCCGTGTCATTGTCACTGCTATTATGAATATGTTGCAACAGGAGAAAGAAGAATTACAAATTTTGGCTTCGAGAACCCTAGTGAGACTGGTCTAGCAGGTCCCTTGTGAAACTAACCTCAAAAGGTCTTCCCCCCACCCCCCGCCACCCCCCACCCCCGAGAGACCACAAAAGTAAGACGTTCAAGTCAGCAATTTCCACCTCTGAGATGAGACATTGACCGGAATCAACAGCCTCAAACAGGTGCAAAATTTCTTTCTGGCATCAGTTTCACTGCCTCCCTGTGAGTCACCCAACCTGGAGACAAGGGTAAGAATGGTAGGATTCATCACCGCTTCACATGAGTGAGTGTCTGTGGCAACGACAAAGAGAGGATTGGGGGTGGGGAAGGGCAAATGCAAACTCTGATGAAGGCAATGAAGACTGGGCAGAAACAAGCAACGAACGGAGGTAAGACGCGTCAGCCTGAGATCACATGTCACAATGATTCTTAACTCAATTATCTCTTTTAAAAAAATTTTTAATGTTTACTTATTTTTAACAGAGAGAGAGAGAGAGACAGAGAGACAGAGCATGAGCAGGGAAAGGGCAGAGAGAGAGGGAGACACAGAATCCGAAACAGGCTCCAGGCTCTGAGTTGTCAGCACAGAGCCCGACACGGGGCTCGAACTCACAGACCGCGAGATCATGACCTGAGCCGAAGTCGGATGCTCAACTGACTGAGCCACCCAGGCGCCCCGATGATCTTTTTGTCAAAACCCCAGTAGTCGGGGTTGAATTACAGTTGATGGAGAACGGGGGTGAGGGGGTAGCTGTCACCACCATCGGAAAGGGCACAGGGTCACTGAGCAGGGAGGGAGCTCGAAGGTCACCCAGGCTGGTGATTTTCCCTACATCCACAGAAACACCTCAAATCAGGAGGTATTTCTTGCCAAGAGGATGGCTTGAGAAACCTATTCAACCCATTTTGTTCTGGTACTAAAGATCTAAAACTTAGTGATGTTTGTCAGTGCCTGTCTCTTACCAGGGCCTCCAAAGCCCAGAGAGGACAATTAACTTGCTCCGAGAAACACAGGGCAGACCTCGGTCTTCAACCTGTAAGTCCTACTTCCCAGCCCCCCGTAGGAATTTTAGACACACACACCGGTGACCCATTCCAGTTGACATAGGACGCCAGACACGAGGCTCTCTACCTCCCCCAAACATAAAGGAGATCTTCATGAGAGCCCTTCTCTTGCTATTAGGAGTCGGGGTGCAGAGGGCTTCAAGCTTGGGGGATTGGAGTTTCTGGCTTCCTGAAAACATGACCTCCCCAGATTGTTCTTCACTAACCTCTTACCCCAGCTTCCTTACCCAGTCTCTTTTACATTTTGCCCTCCCTGGTCCCGCCCCCTGGGCTTGGCTTGCTCCCATACTTGTGCATTGAGAGGTGCTTGGCCGCCTCTGCCCCCCGGTTTTACTGGCTCTCACTGGGCCTGAATAGGCTCCACCTCCTTGCACGGCCCTAGGGCAGCTAATCAATCCCATCCCGAAGAGTCCTTGAGTTCCTAAAGCGGGAAAACGCCTTGGAGACCGTCTAAATCAATTGAGACACGGAGGTGCAAGAAGGCCTTGCAACTCCTACAAAGGAACCCAGTGAAAAGCAAGATTCAAATTCCAGCCTCCTCACCCAACACTCGCATCCAACGCCTTTCCAAGAACCACCCGACTCCTCTCCCTTGTAATTCAGCTCAGTTTAAATCAGCACACACTGGGGCGCCCGGGTGGCTCCGTCGGTTAAGCGTCCAACTCTTGATTTCAGCTCAGGTCGTGATCTCACAGGTTCGTGAGTGAGTTCGAGCCCCATGGGGGGCTGTGCGCGGACAGCCAGTGTGCAGAGCCAGCTTGGAATTCTCCCTCTCTCTCTCTGCCTCTCCCCCACTCACACTCTCTGCCTCTCTCAAAATAAATAAATAAATAAACTCCAAAAAAAAAAAAAAATCAGCATACACCGATGGACTGTCTAACCTGTGCACCTTAGGAAACGGGAGAAGGAGGAAGGACAGGTGCGGGAGGGGCGGGAATCACCAATTGATCCAAAAGCAGCTGCGAGGGAGACAGGATGTGATCCCCGAGAAGTTTATGATCCAGAAGAAAAGGGAAGGCAAGCACATGACACCAAGCAAACTGTGAGGGCTCTAAAAAGGTTCACGCGTGCTAGATAAAAGTGCAGGAAGTTTAAGATGCTTGCAAAAGGCTTCGGGGAGGAGGTAATATTTAAGAGGTCAAATCATTTGCCAGCTCATTTGAACTCCCTTCTAGCTGGCCCTTGGAGGCTAGAGAGCTAAAAAGCTTCCCTGACCCCCTCGCAGTTGACGGTGGCTAGAAGGTGACTCCTTTCCGGCCAAGAAGGCAGAAACAGGTTTCTGCAAGGGCAGCGTCTGCCTCTTCTTTCTTCTCTCCTGGAACTTGGGAAATGCTCAGACTAGAGCCGCTCTCGTGACAGCAGGTGGAGAAGGGCAGGTGGAGAGAGCTGGTTCCTGGAAGGAGCCCAGGATGAAGCTTGCATACCAGCCCCTCAGCGGCCTGCCCCTGAACTTCCTGTCGCATGAGGTGAATCCCCTGTAATTCAGCCACTGGAGCGGAACTTCTCCCAGATGGGAAGGAAAGAGCTGAACCCAAACCTGGGAGGTTCACAGGCCTTGGAAGAGTCATCAGATTTCGCCAAGCAGAGGCAGAGGCCAAGGTCGGGGTAGGCCACTGCTCCAGAATGGGGAAGGCATGGGGCAGGTTCTCCGCAAAGAAAGAGTGAGGACGGAGGGCGGTTAGAAGAGGACTAGAGAGAGGCAGCGGGCGTGGGCGAGAGAACCCACGGGGGGCTCCTGCTGTGCCCGTGGACCTCAGAAAGCAGAGAGGGGGCTGCTGAGAGAGGGGACATCTTGGGGAGTTGAGGCTGGCTCTTCGCACCAAACACCGAGTGCCTCAGTGAACGTGCCTTGGGCCCCGGTTGAGCAGGCTGGGTGGCTGGTGAGGAGCCTTGGGCGAGAGTGGGTGGCCTATTCATTCTAATCTGCAGTGCGCGTGTTACATTCCTGTTTGGTTAGTGTTTACGCGGCACATCAGGAACCACAGTACCGCAAACTCACTCCCATTCTGCAGGCACTACCCTCGCCGGGCCACTTTCCTCCCACAACCAATTGCCAGGCTGGCAAACCACAGCTGTAGCCCTCTGGCTGCAGAGCACGGAAGGCCACAGACACCTCTGCCGAGAATGGTCAAGGGTGGAAGCCACAAGACCAATACCAATAAGCCTACTTCTTAGCCAATAAGACCAACTACCAACAGCCTACTGTTGACCAGAAGCCTCACCGATAACATAAAAAGTCAACTAGCACATATTTTGTATGTTATGTATATTATATACTGTACTCTTACAATAAAGTAGGCTAGAGAAAATAAAATAAGGAAGAGAAAATACATTTTCAGTACTGTACTGTTTTGCCGGAGAAAAAACAATCCGCCTCTCAGCCGCCTCATGCCGTTCAAGCCTGTGTTGTCTAAGAATCAACTGGCTACATAAAAATAAACATCGCAGGGGTGGGGGCGCTGCCTGGGTGGCTCAGTGGGTTGGGTGTCCGACTTCGGCTCGGGTCATGGTCTGTGGGTTCCAGCCCCGCGTCGGGCTCTGTGCTGACAGCTCGGAGCCTGGAGCCTGCTTCCGATTCTGGGTCTCTCTCTCTGCCCCTCCCCTGCATGCGCTCCGTCTCTCTCTCAAAACCAAATAAACATTACAAAAAAAGATTTAACAGATATTGGGGCACCTTGGTGGCTTAGTCGGTTAAGCTTCTGACTCTTGATCTCACTCAGGTCTTGATCTCAGGGGTAGGAGTTCAAGCCTCACGCCCCCCACCCCCCTCTATCCACCTATACCCTGAGAGGTCTGGACCAGAGAGACTGGTTTCATCCTCGGTCCGAGCTGCCAAGCACAGCCAGCAGAGGGCCCTGCTCGTACCCATCTTCACACCTGGCCTCTGGGCTGAGTCCCCAGTTAGCTCCCTGGCGGCCGGAGCCCTCTTTCCCCCAAGGCCAGTGCACAACAGCAGAAGCTCGGTGAATCTGTCCTGAATGGATAATTGAGCTGCCACAGTTCCTCTGTGATAAAGGTTTTAGGAGAGCAGTACAGATGCTCTATAGGCCTGGGACCACGGATGGTGGTTAAATGGCCCCCTAATCACAGCCTCCAAGCCCCAGGCTAGTCGGCGCTGGGAGAGAATGAGGCGAAGCCGGGGCAATTTTTCATCAACCACATTCCATAGAACTAGTCCCACAGCTGTTGATAACGTTCAGAGCAAAAGGTCCTCTGGTCAAAAGAGGTTAAGAAATTTGCTAATTTTATCCCGCAGTCTCTCCTTCCACCCTTACTTAGCGGAGTAAAAGAGCTGAGAAGGACTTAGGTAATGGTATCTGGTTAATTTCGTGCAAGTTAGCGTTTCCCAAACATTTATTTGTGGAAGCTGTTTCTGGAGAATAAGTATGAGCTTAACACGTGGTGGGAGGAACACTGGTTTAATGCAAAAGGTTTCTACGGTGAAGTTTTCACTTTCACAGGTGAAGTTTTCACTTTCACACCCTCCCGAGGATGTGAGAAGCCCCCCTCCGGGACAAAACAACAACAACAAAAAAACATTGTGGGGTGCTGCATCAATAAATTGACAGGACAAGGAAATGAGGGTAGATAGAAGAATTCTGACCATTATTATTACAATCATTATCTCCTTCGGTGAATATCTATGCAACACCAACAAATGATCTACTGTGGGTCACACACAGGGGTTATAAAGATAAACAAGGCAGGGTCCTGTCTCTCCTTGAGAGCATTGCCTAAAGGGAAGAGTAAGTAACGTACAAGTACCTGTAAAGAAGGAACCTAGAGAAATCATGGAAACTGGACCCTGAATGCTAAAAATAATAACATTAGCAGCAATGCCTTTATACACTGCTTACCACGTACCCAGTGCTGTTCTAAGTAAGCACTTTACAGCTACGAACCCACTTGGACCTCACAAGAGTTTTACCAGATACCTTTAGTCCTTGCATTTTACAAATCAGTTCAACGAGGCTCAGAGAGGTTAAGTAACTTGCCCAAGGTCACACAGCTGGAAATGTGGAAAATCCATGAGGATTCCACGTTCCACACCGTAATAGAATTGTTGTCTTAATATAAAACTTTTTAATCCCTTACCAGCTCCATTTCGGTCTTTCTGGGCGGAACCCCAAGCAGACCCGTCTGCGTCTCTGGTTCCCAGCTAGGAGCATAGCTGTAAACAGCGGAAGTCATGTAAGGTGCCCGAGCCGGGGAAGGGCAGATCAGAGCTGTGTCTTCAAACAGCAAGAGCCTAGAAATCATTCAAATACCCATCAGAAGGGAACTAGTTAAATAAATCACACTCACACACTAGAACACTCTGGAACTTAAAACACAAACGAGAAAGACCAACACGGGAGGAAAAGTTTCTAAGGTGACATATGAAGCAAAAAAGAGCAAAGCCATGGGCGCCTGGGTGGCTCAGTTGGTTGAGCATCCCACTTTGGCTCCGGTCATGATCTCACAGTTCCTGAGTTAGAGCCCCGTGTCAGGCTTGTTGCTGTCGGCGCAAGGCCCGCTTTGGATCCTCTGTCCCCGTCTCTCTCTGCCCCTCCCCTGCTCGCTCTCTCTCGCTCTCAAAAATAAAACGTTAAAAAAAGAAAAAAAAAAAAAAAGCAAAACCAAGTCTACAGTGAGTATAGTGTATGGGATCTCACTCGTGTGAGAGGTGTGCAAAGCCTCTGTGTTTTAAGGATGTACGAACACACGCTCGTATGGGCAGAGAACATTCTGGAAGAGTACACAACAAACTGTCAACCTCCAGGGAAGGACACTGGGAATTACCACGTGAGAGAACTTAACTTTTCGACAATGTCATACCCTTCGGGACTATTTGAATTTTTACCATGTGCCTGTGTTACCTACCCGAATTAAAGAAACAGCTTAGCGAGTCAGACTGCTTCAGGCAAAAAGCAGGAAAACACGGTTCTTAAGCAAAAGGAAAGGGGCGCCTGGGTGGCTCAGTCGGTGAAGTGTCTGACTTCTGCTCAGGCCCTGACGTCACGGTTTGTGAGTTCGAGCCCCGCATCGGGCTCTCTGCTGTCAGTGGGATTCTGCTTGGGATCTTCTGTTCCCCGCCCCCCCCCCCCCCCGCTGTCCCTCCCCTCTGGTTCTCTCTCTCTCTCTCTCTTGCCATGAATACAACTGTACGTTCTGAGTCCTGTGAGTCCTTCCGGCGAATTGCCAAACCCCGGGGGCTGGTCGCGGGGACCCCTGACACGCCTTCCTGCAGGTGGAGGTGCGGCGGGAGGCACACTCTAAACCTGCGTGGCCCCTGTACTCCTCGCCAACCTCTGATCTCTGTCTGCCGCGGCTCCAAATGAAGACAGAACGTTAAATAAATGTTTATTCAAAGAAAGCCTAGAGCTTCTCAGAAAAAGAGAAAAAGGTGTAGTGCAAGTAAAGTGTGTTCCTACAGCAACATAGGTCTCGTGGCTACATCTCACTGGCTCCGGGGCGTGCCCGAAGCCAAGCTCCCTGTCTACAGGGGCTTTAACAACACGCTTGGTGGTGACTGCATCGTCTCTAAGTGCCTCTTCTTTCTCATCACCTGTGGCTCCCTCATGGCTCCATATTGGAATGGTTTGACATCGTCCTGGGGCAAAATCCCAACAGAAGGAACAAAGGCTGTAAGAGGAAGTTCACCACGAATCTTCCACCCTTGGCCGGAATCCAAAGTAGCCCCAATTAACATGTGACGAATGGAGTGAGGCGCCACGGGCTTTTGATCTTTATTATCCCCAAGCATCTGGTCCAGGAATCTGCTCCTTCTCCCAGCCAGTCCCTGGCTCCAGGGGGTCTCAGTCATAAAGGCGTGGTCTTAGGGAGGAGCTGTTAGGACGAGCAATGGTTCCTCCAACTGGCTCCCCTCTGGAGACTGCCAAGGTCCCAAAGTACTAAGCCACGCTTCTCTGAGAAATGGGTGTGTGTGTGTGTGGGGGGGGGGGGGGTGTTGGCCTTTTTGTGCTACAAGTCATAGTTTTTGTTGTTGCCATGCCTGAGAGGATAATACCGTGAGCTGGAGTGAGAACAGCAGGCCTGGCCAGCCCTTCGCTGCTGATTCCCCATTTCCTTCTTAGAGCTTTAGCATTGGCCACACAGTCTTTCGAGAATACGCCTCACTCCTCCCAGGAGAACGTAACATCACCAGTCTTTCTCAACTGCAGATGGGAGGGTCTATCGGGTTACAGAGGGTGCAGCCCGGGGGCTGCTCACACACAATTTCATACCTGGCTGCGTAAGGAGGTAATTGAATCCCCTATACAGGGATTAAGACCATCTAAGCCTTTATGACAGTTACTTTGTTTATCACTGGCTTTTTAAAAGAGAATCCCCAGTCTTAATTCTTTGATGTAGGCGTCTGGGTCCAGCCTTGCCTAATGTGGGTCTTGCTCTTGGCAATTTTCTAAGAAACCTCTATCTTCTTCTTAGTTCTACCCAAGGCCCGTTTATACCCAAACCTGTCATGCATTAGTACCTTGCAGAAACACCCAGTTCTGAATAGGTAAGACCCACAAGGGCTTAGTCTCAAACATCACGTATGGACTTTGGACAGGTGACATAATCTCTCCTGGCCTCGTTTTCCTCACCTGTAAAATGGGGTAGGGGGGCTCTGAGGAGTAAACGTAATACTATGCTGTGACACACGTTGCCTTATGCCTGTCACGCAGCAAGCAAGGAATAAAAGGTGGTTACTATTACTGCGTCACTTGCCCCAGCGAAGGCATTCTCCAGTTCTCCTTCAACTCAGATCTTAGAGGACCCAATGCTGACAAAAGTACTAACCTGTCCCATTTCTATCTCTTATTAACTCGTATTTGTTTGCTCTTTTCTTTTCCCCTTCGAGATTATTCTCTTGGACATGCGAGTCCTACGAGCCCCCTGCCCTGGGCTCAGCAATCCTTACCCGTTCACTGTGAGAACTTCCATATTAGTCGACGTGCGAGACCTTTCCAGACTACAGCATTTTCATGTCAGACAGGACACATGAAATTTGTCCTCATATGAGGCACTAGGAGTTAACCATTAATGAGGGCTTCTAGAAAAAAGTTCATTTCTTGATTTGGTTCTGAGTGTTGAAATATCTGTTACAGGGGCGCCTGGGTGGCTCCGTCGGTTAAGCGTCCGACTTCAGCTCAGGTCATGATCTCACCGCTCGTGAGTTCGAGCCCCGCGTCGGGCTCTGTGCAGACAGCTCGGAGCCTGGAGCCTGCTTCCGATTCTGGGTCTTCCTCTCCCTCTCCGCCCCTCTCCCACTCACGCTCTCTTTCTCTCAAAAATAAATAAACGTTAAAAAAACAAAAACAAAACACGGTGAGATACCGCTTCCTACCCACCATTATAGGATGGCTATAGGCAAAGACAGGTAATAAAGATGGGTAACAACAAGGGTTGGCGACGGTGGAGAAGTTGGCATCCTGATACAATGCTGGAAGGACTGTAAATGGTGCAGGTGCTTTGGAAAATAGTGTGGAGGTTCCTTAAAAGGATAAACAGTGCTGCCATATATATGATCCAGCAAGTCCACTCTTAGGTATATACCCAAGAGAAATGAAAACATACATCCACGCAAAAACTTGTACATGAATATTCATAGCAGTGTTATTCATAAGCCAAATAAATAGAAATGAGCCGGATGTCCGTGAACTCATGAATCGGTAAGTAAAATGTGGTAAAGCCATACAATGGGATGTGTCTTGGCAACAAAAAGGAAAGAAGCACTGACAGATGCTACAACACGGATGAAACTCGAAAGCATCGTCACAAACGATGAAACCAGTCACAAAAGACCACACGTTGTACGATTCCTTTCATGTGACGTGTGCAGAATAGGTAAATGTATAGGGACAGAGAGTAGATCCGTGGCTGCCCAGGGCTGAGGAGGGTGACACAGAAATGGGAGTGACTGCTAACGGGTACAGGATTTCTTTGAAGTGGGACGAAAATGTTCTAAAATTGATGGCGGTGAGGGTCGCTCAAATCTGAATATGTGAAAAAAACCACTAGATCGTACACTTTAACTGGGTGAATTGTATGGTATGTCAATTACATCTCGGTAAAAGGATTGTGTCATAAGCAGGTAGATAAAGAAGGGAAGGAAGGAAGGAAAGAAGGAAGGAGGAAGGAAGGCAAAAGGAAGGGAGGAAAGGAAAGAAAGAAGCAGTACAGGATCTTATCTTGACTTTAGCGACTCAAAACTGAAGGTCAAAAGATCATCTGAGTAATGGCAAACCCCTCGGCAAACCTTATCGCCAGTGCAAACCTGGTAAGGCAAGGCGCTTAAGGAAGGCGCTGCAAGAAAATCGAACCATCAGAAACAGACAAGAGTCGATCAGTGAGAAAGATACTTCAATATCACCTTCCGTTGGTTACTTTAAATTATTCTGTAAGCCAATCTGGGTGGCTCAGGAATAAAAAGGTAAACTATCGATGCTAGATGGCAACCGGACCAGGTAAAGATGTTGCTGACCAACTGCGTATTCCACGCCCTGCAAACAATGCCTGGCTTATTCTAATCCCTGCCTGGGAGTTGTTTACAGCATCTGATTTAGTGCCTTGTCTGTAACATGGCAACCAAAATCAGCTTAGCCATGTGTCTCAAAAGTTCTCAGTTCACCTCTTCTCATGAGTAACCAACTGAAAAAACATAATCACCAAAGCCCTACTGACAAATGGCAACAAAGGAACACAAAATGTTGGGTCCTCTACAGAGGACTATAAAATTTTACTGAAGAGCACAAAACACCTGAACAGAAGGAACAATATTCCATGTTCTAGCATGGGAAGACTCCATGTTGAAATCAAACCCCTCCAGGTTCTTCGACCGGTTCAACAGAATCTCAGTGAAATTTCCAGTGGAAGCATGCGTTGTGTGAGAACGTGTACATGGCTGTGCACTAGCAGGCGTGTGTGCGCATGAGGGCAGACTAGTCCTTTGGAGGGGTTGGGATACAATTTGGACACAAATCCAGACACAAGACGTCTAGACGACAAGTCTAGATTGGCAGTTATGGAGTGGTTAATTGTGGAGGGCCGTGTTGGGAGCTGATGTATTCCCGTTATGACTTCCCACAGTACTGGCAATGAAAGCACAGAAGATACAGAAGATTCCCCTAATCCTAATCTCTGCAATCTCAGTGAGCCTCAGAGGGATAAGGGAGACCACAGGGAGCCGTGAAAACTGTGCACTGAGGTATCTTTTAGCCGAGTTAAGGAAACGCTGGTCCTCTCTGATCCCACGTCTGAATGTCCGATTTCTGCTTCGAGCTGACCCCAAAACTCACAGGGGAGTTGGCCTCCTCTGACTTTCCATTTGGAAAAGTGCAAAATTTGATCTCTCCCTTATTATAGACACAAAAAATAAACCCCAAGGAAATTAGCCTTCTTTTTTTTTTTTTAAATTTTTTTAATGTTTATTTTGGACAGAGAGACAGAGCACAAGCAAGGGTGGGGCCGAGAGAGAGGGAGACCCAGAATCCGAAGCAGGCTCCAGGCTCCGAGCCGTCGGCACAGAGCCCGATGCGGGGCTCGAACTCACAGACCGCGAGATCATGCCCTGAGCCGAAGTCGGACGCCCAACCGACTGAGCCACCCAAGAGCCCCAAGAAATTAACCTTCTGATGCAACAATTCAACTTCTAGGAATCGCACCTCTTACAATATTCAGAAATGCTGTATCAAGATATTTGTGAAAGAATGTTCATTACAGCAACCCTTCAACTAACTGGTCAAAAGAGTCAGATCGTAGTTACAATCATAGCTAATATCTGTTGAGGACCTACTACGAGCGCGGCCTTGCGCGAAGCCTTTACACCGAGTCCCTCATTTGAGCTTCACAACAATCCCAGGAGACAAGTGGCATTAGAAATTCCACGTTACAGGGGCGCCTGGGTGGCTTGGTCGGTTAAGCGTCCGACTTCGGCTCAGGTCATGATCTCACGGTCCGTGAGTTCGAGCCCCGAGTGGGGCTCTGCACTGACAGCTCAGAGCCTGGAGCCTGCTTCGGATTCTGTGTCTCCCTCTCTCTCTGGTCCTCACCTGTTCATGCTCTGTCTCTCTCTGTCTCAAAAATAAATGAAGGTTAAAAAAAAAAATTAAAAAAAAAAAAAAAGAAATTCCACGTTACAGACAGGGAAATGGTGGCACAGAGAGGTTATGGTGCTATCCGAGGCCACACAGCTGGGTTCGAGTCCAAATATCTGGCTCCAAAGCTCACCCTCTTAACCAGTACACTTTACTGCCTCAACCCAAATGTCCGTCAATTCGTTCGCTCATTCAAACATGCTTATTGAGCACCATCATGTTCTAGGCACAGTGAAAAAAAATGGACATGGTCCTACCCTCGCTGAGCTTACAGTCTAATGGCGGGCCGCAAAGACATACGAAAACACGCGTAAGTAGAAACTATGATGAGTGCAAGAAAGGAAGGCTATACAGGGCTTTGCTATGAGACCAAATCACGGGTCACGTGATGGAACCCAGGGAAAGCTTCCTGGAGGAAGCGACTTCAGAGCCAAGATCTGATGCAGGCGTAAGTTGGAGGCAGATAAGTGTATGTGCGTGTAGGGCAACTTGTAGAATGATCCTGCGGCCAGAGGGCGTGTGGTGAACTCACTTGTATGGTGACTAGAGGCACCATTTTTAGAGCCCTGGCCTCCGAGAAACCCATGCACGTCACACTTTTTGCAACCTCCAACCCGAGGACCCTGGAGCCTGGCAGGGTGAAGGGTTATGGCAGTTTGAGCCATGTCAAGAGTGTGTGCCTCCGGGGGTTGGGAGGGAAGGAGGTGCCCACACATTTGAGTTGCTGGGCTGGGGCTTAACTCTGCATGCCGACAGCACCTCTGGAAATGCATACCAGCAGGATGGAGCGGCTCTCCTCCGGTCCAGAGGGAGGCCACTCCTTGTGACCAGTCAGTCCTTTGGACACGCTCCTCTCCAGAAAAGAGACACAAACACAGACGCGCACAACAAAGGACCAGGGATAGAACTCAGTGTCAAAGGCACTAGGCTGCAGCTCGGCTGGGGGGTACTGGCTGCTTCCTGAGGTCAGGGACAATCACGCATCGCTCATTCGCTCCATAAGCACTTAGTAGGATTAAGGCACAGCTTGCATGCTGCAGGCAATAGAAAGAAATTGTACTTACATATCTCACAGGGCCTCAAATCCTTTTTGGAATAAAAAGCAGTAAAAAATAAATAAATATGACAGGACAGAAAAAGCAAGGACAACACACGTAAAAAGATCAAATTCTACACAAAATATATTGAGAATATAACCGTATAAAAAAACCAACCAGGGCACCTGGATGGCTCAGTTGGTTGGGTGTCCAACTTCGGCTCAGGTCATGATCTCACGGTTTGTGGGTTCGAGCCCCGCGTCGGGCCCTGTGCTGACAGCTCAGAGCCTGGAGCCTGCTTCGGATTCTGCGTCTCCCTCTCTCTCGGCCCCTCCCCACCCCGTCAAAAATAAAAGAAACATTAAAAAAAAAAAAAAAGAAAGAAAGAGAAAACCAACTGACCAAAATACCACAAAGAGTAAAAGGCTTGGGAAGAAATATTTTTTTAAGAGAGTGTAAATTATGTTTTGCCTTTCAAATGTGGAATTGTGTAAGGGTTTCCTACACTTTTATATTCCCTAAAGTTCTAAAATAAACACAGGTTACACTTTTGATGGCAAGATAGTAAACTGTATTTAAATCCACTTAGTAATGAATTCAATAGCTCTTCATTGAATGCCTCTTGCATCGACCTGGTTCTAGGCACTGGGGATTCAACAGTGTGTGTGTGTGTGATGCCTCAAGGGTCAGGAAGGTCAAGGTGACTGAGGCTGAGGAAAGAGGCAGGAGGGAGGACACGGCAGGGTAGCAGGATCACGGAGACCCTTGTAGAGCATGAAAAGATTTTGGACTTTAAATGGGATTAAACAAAACACTAAGCAAGAGGTAAACGCCTTTGCAGGAGAAATAGCAAAACAATATGTAATTGTGTGGTTCTGATAATCACAGTAAGGACTTCTTTTTTTGAGAGAGAGAGAGAGAGAGAGAGAGAGAGAAAGGGTGCAAGTGAGAGAGGGACAGAGGGAGAGAATCCCAGGAGGGGCGGAAGGAGGAGAGAGTGAGAGAGAGAAGCAGGACTCACTCGATGTGGGGCTCGTGCTCACCCAAAGCGGACCTCGAGCTCACCCTATGTGGAACTTGAACTTGTGAACCGTGAGATCATGACCTGAGCCAAAGTCAATGCTTAACAACTGAGCCACCCGGGCGGCCCGGGGATGCACACACAGACATAAGAAAAGCCACGCTGTGCAAACAAAACCCATTGTGACCCAGCCCTTTGTTTAACAAAATCAAAACCCAAAGCTTACCTTGACAAGGAAACACTTTACAGGTAGGAAGCTCCCTGTTCCTAATGGACAACTAGACCTTTTGAGATGAAAATATGCCAAAACTGACAGCAGGAAATTGTCAAGATGTTGTCTGATATACTCGTATTTGTTTCCGTAAGACCTGCTGACTGCTGTGAAATAGTCACACTAGGGAGAAAAAGGAAATCCTACTCAGAGAGCAGCCCAGAACTTTTGTGAACCTATGGAACAATGAGGAAGAAGAGCTTTCAATTCCTTTTTTTTCTTCCCCCCTGCTTTCTTGGTACCTGCTAAGTGGACCTGCCTAGCCATCAAATACGGGCAGGTGACGGCACATGACAACCGTCAGCCACGTGTTCAGCCAGGCGAGTGGGGCTTGGCTCCCCGAGCCATTATACAAGGGTACAATTTCAGAGTGCTTTGGAGACAGGTAGAGTGCCAGGCACAACATCAAGTCAACTGTGCGGGTCGCCCAGCAAGCAATTATTGCACAAGGAGCCAGGGAGGAAGGGAAGGGGCGGAGGAGGCCAGGGTGCTCTCGAAAAAGTGACTGACTGAGATGGTGTTTTACATCCTCCCACCACGAGGAAGGTGACCGAGGTCCGATCTTCCCCGGGAACAGAAGGCAGCCCAGGCTAAGCTCATTCGGGGCTCCTTTCTCCCCCAGATCTAACAAGTATCTCCCCTACAACACCGGGGGAGCTGGCAGCACTGGCAAGAGGGACAGATTGGGAGACAGGCTGGGAAAAAAAAAACAAAAACAAAGGCACAGCTAGAGAAAGTACGCTGCTTCTCCACTGTGCCCAAGACTTCCATCCCCACCAAGAGATACTGGGGTGGTGGGTGGGAGTGGCAGGGGGGCGACTGCCATAAGCAGTCATAAGCAGCCCAGGAAGCTTATTTGTCCCCATGGGCCTGAAACTCTATCCCCCACGCAGAGATGGGGGTAGCCAGGCGACATCAACAGGAGGGGTTGTGCCACAGCAAATGCCTGGCCAAAGAAACCTCTTTGGCCGCATGGGCCTGAGACTCCCCTCCCCGACTAAGAGACAGCCATAGGCTCCAGTCTGGGGAAACCCCTTCGCCCATGGGAGCCCCAGCATCACCAGAGAAACCCAACAGAACCAGATGACGTTGCAGAGGCTCTGAAAATGAAACTGTCATCGACACCAGAGCCGGCCAAAGTAGGCCAGTGCTTGTGTGCTAAACCTAAGCCTTAGTGAAGGCCTGCGAAAACAAAAAAATATGAACAGGACCCTCACTATCCTAACACAATAGACAGCATGTCCCGAAAACAATAAAAAGTGATCCGTTATACCCAGGACCAAGATCATCACAACATGAATGAAAAAGGACAATCGATCAACTGTTGCCAATCCAGATGCCTTAGATAATCGGAATTATCCGACAAGGATTTTGAAGCAGTTGTTGTAAAAATGCTTTCAACAACCAATGACAAATTCTCTTCAAACAAATGGAAAAATAGAGAATCTCAGCGAGAAATAGGAATTATAGAGGCTCCTGGGTGGCTCAGTCAGTTAAGCTCCGGCTCAGGTCATGATCTCACGGTTCATGAGTTTGAGCCCCACGTCGGGCTCTGTGCTGACAGCTCGGAGCCTGGAGCCTGCTTTGGATTCTGTGTCTCCCGCTCTCTCTGCCCCTCCCCTGCTCATGCTTTGTCTCTCTCTCTCTCTCTCCAAAAAAAAAAAAAAAAAAAAAAAGAATAACATATTAAAAAAAAAAACATTTCACAAAGAAATATAAAAAAGAACCAATGAGGGGCACTTGGGTGGCTCAGTCGGTTAAGCGTCCAACTTCGGCTCAGGTCATGATCTCACGGTTCATGAGTTTGAGCCCCATGTCAGGCTCTGTGCTGACGGCTCAGAGCCTGGAGCCTGCTTCGGCTTCTGTGTCTCCCTCTCTCTCTGCCCCTCCCTTGCTCATGCTCTGTCTCACTCTGTCTCAAAAATAAAATAAAAACATTTAAAAAATTTTTTTAAAAAAAGGAAAAGAACCAATGAAAATGGTAGAACTGAAAAATGTGCTAATGAAAATGAAAATCTCACGGGATGGTCTCCATGTTAGACTGGAAATGAGGGGCACCCGGGTGGCTCAGTCAGCTGAGCCTCCGGCTCTTGATTTGGGCTCAGGGTATGATCTCCCCAGGGTAGTTCATGAGTGAAGCCCCGCGGTGGGCTTTGCAGTGAGAGCGTGGAGCCCGCTGGCGATTTTCTTTCTAAGCCCCTCCCCCTGCTTGCGCATGCGCATTCGCATGCACATGTTCTCTCTCTCAAAATAAATCCATAAATAAACATTTTTTTAAAAATAGAGGGGAGATGAAAGAATAGAGCCAGTGAACTGGAGAGCAGACCAGTAGAATTTAACCAGTGTGATCAACAGAGAGAAAACAGACTGAAAAAAAAAAAAAAGAACAGAGCTCAATAACAAAAAAGCCGACATTCATCACTGGAATCCCAGAAGGAGAGGGCCTAAACGACTATTCAAAACAATAATGGCCGAGAACGTTCCAAATGTTACAGACGCAACCCTGCAGAGCTGAGTGAATCACAAAGAGGGTAAATCTAAAGAAATCCACACTAAGGCGCGATAATTAAACTTCCAAAAACTAAAGGCAAATACATTTTGAAATCAGCCAGGGAGGAATGATGCATAACTTGTGGGAGAATGTCAATTGGAATGACAGATTCTCACCAAATCCACAGAGCCCGCTAGAAGGCGTACCACATTTTTCAAGTGGTAACAGACAAGCTGTCCACTGGGAGTTCTCTGTCTAGCCAAATGATCCTTTGTGAATAAAAGGGAAATAAAGCCATTCTGATTCAAGGGAAAGCTAAGAGAATCCGACACCAGCAGACCTACCTTAAAACTGGCTAAAGGAAGTTCTGTCAGTAGAAAGAAAGTGATAGAAGAAAGTATCCTGGAGCGTCAGGAACCAAGAAGAAACAATGGGAAAACAGAAATATGGGCACCTACAAGACGCTTCTCCTCGTGAGTTTTACAAAGTACAATTGATGACTGAAGTAAAAATAAAACATTACCTGATTCTTATGTCAATAATGTTTAAAAGCAAGGACCTAAATGAAAGTAAAGTTTCCACACTTTACTGAAGGTGGTAAAGTCACATATGTATAATGTAATACTGAGCACCCGCTAAGAAAACCATACAAAGAGATATACTCAAAAACATGGTAAATAAATCGAGATGGAATCCTTTGTTCAGGAAACCCATAAGAAGGCAAGAAAGGAGAAACAGAAGAAACATAATAAACAACGAATAATAAAATGGCAAGCCTAAACTCTGACATATCAATAATTACCTTTCATGTAAATAGTCTAAATACATCAATCAAAGGACAAGAATTAGCAGAGTGGATTTTTTTAAAAAATGATTAAAATAAATGCTGCTTACCAGAGTCTCACTTCAAATTCAAAACACAGGTAGTCTGACCCATAGGTAGAATGTAAAAAGATATACCATGCTAGCATTAAGAAGAAAAAAAGTTGGGATGCCTGGGTGGCTCAGTCAGTTAAGTGTCTGATTTTGGCTCAGGTCATGATCCCAGGATCATGGGATCAAGCCCCGCCTCAGGCTCTGCTCTGAGCATGGAGCCTGCGTAAGATTCTCTCTCTCTCCCCCTGCCTTCTCCACTGCTGGCACACACTCCCTCTCTCTAAAAGAAATAAAAAATGGAAAAAAAAAAAAAAAGAAAAAAAAAAAAAGCCAGAGTAGCCATATTAACTTCTGATAAAGTAGATTTCAGAGCAAAGAAAATTACTAGAGACAAAGAAGGACATTACATATTGAAAAAAGAATCAATCCCGAGACATAAAGATTCTAAATATGTATGCACCAAACAACAGGGCACCAAAATACAAGAAGCAAAACCTGAGAGCCAAAAGGAGAAATAGACAAATTCACTGTTAGAGTTGGATTCAATGCCCACCCCTCTCCGTAACCAATAGAGCTACTGGACAGAAGATCAGTAAGGATATATAAGCTTTTGGGAAAAGGCTTTGTGGAGATCATCAGATCTGTGTCTCCTGAGGGCACAGAGGAGCAACATACAGATTGGATTTCAGAATCAGCACAAAAACTTCACATGGACAACTGGCCAGAAAAATATAAGCATCATACAAAGCTCATTAACATTGGAAAGACTCTTAAAGGTCATTTACCCCAGCCCCGGAATAGCCTTCATCCCGAAAGCTCACTGCCTCCCATACTTTCTTTGGCAACCCTGTTAGAAAGTTCTTCCTTGTAAAATGAGCACTCCCCTTCGATGCTGTCAGTAGTCCCAATTAGGCCAAAATCGCAAGGTGATAACATGCATGAATTGCCTTAAAATGTTCATAACCTCTTGGCGAGAAAATCAGAAATGTGCACTAAGATTTATGTAAGGATATTTATAGCAACACTGTACAACAGGCAAACCTTGCTTACAACCTAAAAGTCCACGACGAGACTGGTTAAATTAAACTATAGTACACCTATACGATGGAATACTAAACCATCCTAATTATTAAAATCCTATTTAAGAGAATACTTAGTGACACAGAAAAAGTTTCATAATATATTTTAAGGTGAAAAAACAGGTTATAAAATGTTACAAAAATCTTTCTTTCAATTTTTCAAAATACACATATATGTGTACCAGTATGTATATGCACACGTAAGGATAAAAACTTAATGAAACAGGGGCACCGGGGTGGCTCAGTCAGTTAAGCGTCCGACTTCGGCTCAGGTCATGATCTCACAGTTCGTGGGTTCAAGTCCGGCGTCGGGCTCTGTGCTGACAGCTCAGAGCCTGGAGCCTGCTTTGGATTTTCTCTCTCTCTCTCTTTCTGAAAAGTAAACATTAAAAAAATTTTTTTTAATTAGTAAAATGAAATATGCCATTAATAGGGACTATACCTGGCATTATAGTACCTTTTAATGACATTTTTGTTTTCCTCATAGTCTACAAAACAGAGGAAAACAGTTATACATACATATATACATATATATGTATATATACTTAATGTTTGTTTATTTTGGGGACAAAGAGAGACAGAACATGAATGGGGGAGGGTCAGAGAAAGGGACACACAGAATCTGAAAGAGGCTCCAGGCTCTGAGCTGTCAGCACTGAGCCCGACGCGGGGCTCGAACTCACAGACTGTGAGATGATGACCTGAGCCGAAGTCGGACACTTAACCGACTGAGCCACCCAGGTGCCCCAACAGTTATATTTTGATATTGACAAGAATGTTTCTCTTTACGGCCACCAGCTTACCTCTTGTTCCCTTCCTCCCATCCGTCAACAATGCCATCAGAGATGGTTCTCAAAGTTCGGGTTCCGCCACCCTTCCCTGTATTACTTTCGTCCTAACAACAAACCCAAATCCCTTTGCTTCTTTTTCTTCAGCAGGCTGAGACAAAGTGACATTTTCCAAATTCCATTGGGAGAATTAAAAGGAAAATAATGATAGAAAATACTAGTAGGAAGGATGCCTGGGTGGTTCAGTCGGTTAAGCATCTGACTTCGGCTCAGGTCATGACCTCACGGCTCAGGAGTTCGAGCCCCACATCGGGCTCTGTGCTGACAGCTCAGAGCCTGGAGCCTGCTTTGGATTCTGTGTCTCCCTCTCTCTCTGCCCCTCCCCTGCTCATGCTCTGTCTGTCTGTCTCTCTAAAATAATAAACACTAAAAAAATTAATTTTTATATGGATTCCAGGCTGAGATGATTTCTGGATATATGGCATTAAATAAAACACGTTTTAGATATGGATTTCAGCTGGGGCTTTTTGTTAACGCCTGGTTTTAAACGTGGCTGCTGGAACACTTTCAATTACACACACTGCTCGCGTGATAGTTCCATGGGACGGGGCCGCCCTGCCCGTTCCTCGCTCGTCTGCCTTTGCAAGAAAGGTGGAGAGGCTGAACCCTCAAAGATCCAGCCGCCCTTTCAGCCTCGGGCAGCCACGTGACACAGTGTGGCCCGGAGAGAGATGCTGGGGTGGGGAGGAGGGGGGTCTGAGAAAGCTTTTGCTTTCCTGATAACAAGAAACCGACCCAGCCGGCCCTGCCCCTTTCCACTTCTCCCTGCCTTGAATGAAGATTTAACTCCAGGAGCAAGGGTAGATATTTGTGGCCAGGACATCCAAACCAACCTGCCAAGGAAGAAGGGAGAGAGAGGGCACACAAAAGCAACATTCAGCAGCTGAGCCAAGGCCAGCAACTACCCAGTTCCGATCTCTTGTAAAAACATACGCAAAAACAAAAACAAAAAAAACCTGGGGCGCCCGGGGTGGCTCAGTTGGGTAAGCGTCCGACTCTCAGTTTCGGCCTAAGCCATCATCTCAAAACTCGTGAGTCTGAGCCCCGTGTCGGGCTCTGTGCTGACAGCGAGGAGCCTGCCTGGGATTCTCTGTCTCCCTCTCTCTCTGCCCCTTCCCCACTCTCTGTCTCTCAAAAATAAAGAATCTTAAAAACAAAAACCCCGAAAAACAAAAAAGCAAAAACCTGTTTTTAAAGGCACTTCCGGCGGTGTGGGTAATGCTGTTACTCGTACGTGTTCCCAACTGATGCAACGGTTAAGTTTCCAAAGGACAGACCTCTGGGCCTCAGCGGACAGCATGTGGCCTCCACAGCTGGCATAACTTTCTGGGCTGCATCCGGGCTCTTCTTCCCCCCTGGAGCGCCTCTCCAGCTCATTCGGGGCCCCCACCTTATTTCATGTTCATTACAGAACAATTTCTGCTCCCTGTAGGTCAAAACCCTACAGGGAGACCCAGTTTAAAATTTTAGAGAACTCCCCCCCAGGCTAAATCAATCACAATGATTAAAATCCTATTTGAAAAGAATATTTAATAGCACAGAGAAAGGTGCATAATAGATTTTAAGGTGGAAAAAAACAGGTTCTGAAATGTTACACACATCTTTATTTCAATTTGTTTCAAACTTTTCAGTCTGGGGAACACACATCAGCTAGATGCCGGCAAAACCATGGTGACAAGGAATGTTGGCCCCGTCTCCAAGGGGAAGCAGTCAAACCTATCAAGAGCTGAGGGCAAAAAGTTTCATTACATGAAAACCACAAATGCTAGGGGCGCCGGAGCGGCTCAGTCGGTCAAGCGCCCGAGTTCAGCTCAGGTCATGATCTCATGGTTCATGGGTTTGAGCCCCGTGTCGGGCTCTGTGCTGACAGCTCGGATCCCGGAGCCTGCTTCGGATTCTGTCTCCCTCACTCTCTGCCCCTCCCCTCCCTGCTTGCTGTCTCTTTCTCTCTCTCTCAAAAATGAACACTAGAAAAAATTTTTTTTTAAAAAAAGAAAGAAAACCACAAATGCTATGTAATCAGAACCAGCAAACACAGAGCCGGGGGAAGCATGCCTCTCCCAGAGACTCTGGTGGTCAGAGCGCTAATCCACGGGGTCCCCTCCAGATAAAGTGCCCCTGCCGGTCTTGAACGTGCTCTTCCCAGTGGGTTCCGGTCTGTCTCCTTCTCCTTCAGCATGCTCCTGGGGAAAAAGAAGAGGCTGGCCCTCTCGCCGGTCCGCATGACAGGTGCTCTTCTCACAGCACTGGACCATCTAGGCATCAAAGCCCACCTTGTGCCTCTGGTCACAGCTGCCTGAACCCAAAGTGGAGCCGGAGGAAATGAAATTCTGTTGACACTACTGGGCGCTCGGAGGCCTCAGTACTGGGATCTGTGGATCTAGCTTCTAGATCCAGCTTGTGTTACCTTGAGCAAATCACCTTTACGGGAAAACAGCTGAAACTGCGGTCTCGGAGCTTCTAATGGTGATCCCCATAGGGCGATTCCTTGTCGATCCCGAGAGACAGCGCAATTGGCAAACCGTGGTGCGTGCCTTGTCGTTCCCCCCACCTCTGCTGGCAGGAGATGGCACCTTTCACCCAGGGGCCCAGTCCCGAGCCCTGGAGTCAGTATGGACCCAACATGGAACTCACTGGCAGGACTCTGAAGCTCTGCCTTCAACATGCATCCCAACTCGTTCCTCAAAAGAGGAACGTGCAAAGACGTCACAGAGCTCACTCTGGTTTAACCAGAGGAAGGATGCCCCAAGCTCTACCTGTTCAGGTAGTTTTTCTCCCCCAAAAGCAACTCCTGGTGGGGGGGGGGGCAGAGAGGGGGATCTTTTGAACCCAAAACCCCCCACAGAACAGTATCAAAAGCCCTGGATTAGGGGCGCCTGGGTGGCTCAGTCGGTTAAGCATCTGACTTTGGCTCAGGTCGTGATCTCACAGTTCGTGGGTCCGAGCCCCACGTCAGTCTCTGTGCTGACAGCTCGGAACCCGGAGCCTGCTTCTGATTCTGTGTCTCCCTCTCTCTCTGCCCCTCCCCTGCTCGAAAGTTCTCTCTCTCTCTCTCTCTCACACACACACAAATAAATAAATAAACATTAAAAAAAAAAAAAAAAAAGAGCCCTGGATTAGATGATTCCCAAAAGTCAAATACAGTGGGGGACGGGCTTAGAAGAAGCAAAAATACCTTCCCTGGGCCTGTGCCTCCCTCAGAGCTGCTACTTCTCTGAAAGCAGCCAGAGAGGTAGAAGGGAACACCTGATGTCACGTGACGTTCTCGTTCTGATAACTAGGGCCCTTGCAAGCGGTGGGGCTGCAGTGACAAATTCTCATTGAGTCCTGCTGTCTCAGGAGTGTAATGTCAAGCAATCCACTAATAGATGAGGAAATTGCATCAAGGAAGCCAGCTCATCCTTGGGGAAATGAGAACACAGGGCCTGACGTCAGCACGACACCAGACTCCTATGTTAGCAGAGGCTACGTCGTTACAGAAACGAGGCTGCTGTCGGCCTCATTACGGAAATGACACAGAAATCCACGGCAGATGTCCCTGTCAGCTGGTGGACTGCGAATCAATGACACCAACGCGTCAGGAGTCAAATTAGAAGGCTAGACAAGGTCATTGAACTTGAGCATTAAGCACGGTAATGGGATGTAATACAGTTTCTGGAACAAGTGTTCAATAAACGCTAGCTGCTGTTAGGGCAATGTGAAATTGATTATTACTAGTTTCCTGGGTGGATTCACTCATTCATTTGCACGCATTTGCTGGGCCCCTACTATGTGCTCGGCAATAAAGAGAGGAAAAGGGCTATGAATGATGACCCTGCCTTTTGTAAGCTAACAACAGAATACAAATGCTAATGGTGACAAAAAGTGCAGCTAACAGGGGCGCCTGGGTGGCTCAGTCGGTTAAGCGTCCAACTTCCGCTCAGGTCATGATCTCACCGTTCGTGGGTTCGGGCTCTATGCTGACAGCTCAGGACCTGGAACCTGCTTCTGATTCTGTGTCTCCCTCCCCTCAGTTCCTCCCCTGCTCACACTCTGTCTCTCTCTCTCAAAAATAAATAAAGATTAAAAAAAAATTTTTTTTTTTAAAGTGCAGCTAACATTTCATGAGCCCTTGCTCTCTGCCCCAGAGACTGCTGGACCCTTCAAGCACAATACCTTGGATCCTTGTTACTATCCTTGTTTCGAAGATGAGGAAACAGAGGCTCAGAGACTTATCTGAGGTCTCAAGGGGCTCAAGTCTCTTCTGACTTTCCAAGCCAATTCCCTCTAATAGCCACAAAACATGGCTCACCATTTAACCTAGTGGGTTCTCACTTAAGGAGGATAAATACAAGCCTGACCTCCTGGTGAGTTTCTGTAAACAAAAGAAGAAAACTATTACCAGATTCTCCTGCTTCAGCTGTGGGAGGAGGTCAGTCCTGGGTCCAAATCTGGGAATACGTAGCCGCAGACAGACTAGACTGGCAAGTTGAAGTGCATTTGGCGGCATCCCTGCCAACTGAGAACAGGAGGGGGACGGGGGGCAGGCGGTGGGAGGGGGGTTCTTCCCAGATTTTTGGTTAGATGGAGGGATGGACCCATCCTCATTTTACCCCCAAACTTCCTGGCATTTCTACCTATTAGAAATACAAAGTAGAAACAGAATCTACTTCTCAGAATCCCCACAGCATCTCATCTGTAACCCTCACAGCACTTGCCACTTTCTTCCTAGAGATTCCCTGACATAGAAGGGGCTAATTTTTACTGAATACACTACCAGGAAAGGCTAAACATATACAAATACATAATACTAGGCACCCTTTGTGGAAAGAGGCCCCGAAGCGGTTGAGGAAACTGTAGATGATCTGCCCAAGGTCACATAAAGAACCAGCAGCATACCAAACAACAAAAGCCAGCTGAATCCCTGCCCAGTGGTCTTTTGAGGACACGATACCGCCTCTCCTAACCACGACAAAGGCGGAAAAACTTTGAGAGGGAAAAGGAGAAATGCAGGCAAACAGATCCCTAATGCAGCCAGAGGCTAACGGTCTTTGTGGCAGAGGGACAAAATCAGTCCTCTCCCATTCCCGAGCAACCACGGGCAAACAGATGATAACAGTGATAACAAATATAATCATGGTAATAACGGGGAGCATTTATATAGCATTTACTATGTGCCTGGCACCGTCCTAGGGACTTTATAAATACTAACTCTTACAATCGCCGCAACTGTTACCACCTCCCTTTTTCAGTGAGGTTAAGGACAGCAAGGGTAAGTCGTCTGCCCAAGTTAGCGAGCATGTATTGCTAATAGGAATTAACATGTATTGAGCACTTGCCACGTGCCAGGAACGGAGCCCGGAAACGGGTACGAGTCCCATTATCTCGTTGAGCACTCAAAGCAACCCTAAGATAAATGCTATCATTATCCCCGCTTTCAGATGAAACCAGGGCGCTCGGGAGGGTAACTTCTCCCAGCCGGTTGAGCTCAGAGGCCCTGCTCTTAGTTCCATCGCCGCGTGCAGGGCCAGATGCTACAGGCCGGGCGCGAGGGGACCGCGCACTGGGCACAGGCCTGTTCGCTCCGGAGCAGGGAGCGTCACGCGGAATCCTCGGCCGGGGCGGCACGGGGGGGGGGGGGGGGGGGGGTCGGATCTGAGAGCGAGGAAGGCCGTCGTCGGCGTCTCAGAGCTCGGCGCCCAGCCCGGGGACGTCCGCGCCCAATCAATCCCTCCTGCACTGCGAGCCGCTGCTGCCCCCTGCTGCCCGCCCACCCGGAGCCCAGGCCCCCGCCCGCCTCGGCCCAACCGGGGAGCCCGGCCGGCGGCCCCCGCCCCCTCGCAGCACGACCACCGCACCCCTGCGGCCACGGTTCCGCCGCCTGAGTCCACTGCTTTTCCCTCCGCCCTTCCTTTCACGCAGCCCGCCCCTCCCCTTCCCGCCCCCCTCCCCAGGACAGCCCCCACCCCTCGGCTCACACCCTGGGTTGCTATGGTGACGCGGGGCCCCAGAGAGGCGCAGGAAGGGGCGGGGTCGCGAGGCCCCGGGCGCGCGCCCGGGTTAGGGCACGCCGGCGGGACGCCCCCGGTTGCCAGGGTGATGCGGGGTCGAGCGGCTGCGGGCGCGCTCCCGGCTCCAGGAAGCGCGCGGGAAAGGCGGCCGCGCGCGTTCTTCCTCGGCCCCCGGCTGGTCTGGCACATTCGGGCTCTGAATTCCACGCCGGATCGGGCCTCGTGTTCCCGCCGTCGGTGCGGGGGAGCCTCAGTTGCCGCGGTGATGTGGCCCGCGGGGGCCGTCTCCCTCTCCCCGCACCCCATCCTCCGGCTCTGGGCAGTAGACAACGACGAAGGAGTTACACCAAGGCCCTACCTAGCCTCTTACGACCGTCGTGGGGTAGTGGTGGGGGCGCTCGCTGTGGCCTTGGACCTGCTTCCTGGGGCTCCTTGTGATGCCACCCTCTTGGCTTCGCGTGGCTGTGGGAGGGTGCGCGAGGGTGGGCTGACCGCTGTCGCTGCAAGACCAGCTGACCTTTGTGAGGCCACCTGATTTTCCTAGCATGGATGTGCCATCATGTGTTTAACCGTTCTCCCACTGGAAAACACCAATTTTTTAGCCAGTCTTTTGTTCCTACACACAGCGCAACGGTCACCTGCTTGTCTATGCCTCTGCGTACATGTGCGGTGTTCTCTGTAGCATAAACTTCCAAAAGTCACATTGCTGTCAAAAGCCAAGTGCAAGTTTAATTTTCACGGATGTGGCCAAATTGCTCTCCAAAGACATTAGCAAATTTACATCCCCACCAAAACTGGAATGCAATCATTTCAATTAGGATTATATCAACAGTGATGAACTGTTGTGAAAGAATTTTTCCAGAGCCAATTCCATTAAGCCAATTTAATTTTTTAAAGTCTTTCTTTCTTTCTTTTTTTTTTTTCTCTTTTTTTAAAGTAATCTCTACACCCAAGCTGGGGCTAGAACTCTCAACAGCCCTCCCACCCCCTTCAAGAGTCACTGTGCTTTACTGACTGAGCCAGCCAGGTGCCCCACAAATTTAATTCTTTGATCCGTTTTTTTTTGTTTTTTTTTTTTTAATATACGATATAGTCAAACAGTATCTAATCCCATTTTTATTTCATGGAAATTATCTTCCTTAAATGACTGTTACATGGAAATGTCATAATAAATTTTGTGACTTAAAGGTTGGGCTCAAGGGGCGCCTGGGTGGCTCAGTCGGGTGAGCGTCTGATTTGGCGCAGGTCACGATCTCATGGTTTGTGAGTTGGAGCCCCATGTCAGGCTCTGTGCTGACAGCTCAAGGCCTGGAGCCTGCTTTGGATTCTGTGTCTCCCTCTCTCTCTGCTCCTCCCCTGCTCCCGTGCTATCTCTCTCTCAAAAATAAATAAAGGTTAAAAAAAAAAAAGTTTGGTTCAAGAGCAAATGGCCAAGAGAGAATTCTTGAGGCCGTTTTGTTGAAAAAAGGTAATTTTATTATAGCATGGGGACAGGACCGTGGGCAGAAAGCTGTACTGGGATTGTGAAGAGTGACTGATTATATACTTTTTAATTAGTGGGGGTTAGAGATAGCATAAGTCTCTAAGAAATTTGGAAGCAAGGCTTTCAGGACCTTGAGGGGCTAGCTGCTGTGAAGATAAGGTTACTCTTAGTCTTTAATAAAACATCAACACCGAGGCAGCCATGAGTTCCTTGAGGAAGGTCACGCTCTGTGAGTTTCAGGTGTCTATCTGTGGGCTGCAAGCTGTAAGGAGATTTAATTGTGGCTACATTTCTCTTGTCTTTGTTTTCCTCATCAATAGACATTTTACTTACTTAATAATCTGTATACCGAGTTTTACTTTCATTATATCAAGGTGAAGTATCTTATGTCAACATCACTTTACTGAAACGAAACAAAACAAAACAAAACAAAAAAACTCCTGAGATCGAGAAGCTGGTCTGACATTCCGACTTGGCCATATTACTCTCCTATTGGACATAAACAAATCACAGAATATCATTCTCAAACAAGCTTACTCTGATAGCGTGATAAAATGAGACAGAGCAAGGCTACTTTACAATTTTGATTAAGCACGGACAAAAACATGGTCACTGTCACAGGTACAAAATACCAAACGTTCCCCTCTCTTGGCTAGAGTGAGTGACTGCCACTTCTTCACCAATTAGAGTCTTCCTCCCAATCTAGAGCAAACCTTGCTTTCGTAGACTCCTTGATCACTCAACCAATGCTCCATTCCTACAGATTTCTAACCCTTTGACTGAAATGCCCCATAGCTCCCCCCACGGCGTGCAACTTGTTCAAGGATGGGTGTGTTCCCAGGTCTTTGGCCAGAGGGCACTGCCGCTAGCAAGTGCAAGTTTTCCTTGGTAAAATTTTGCAAGTCTAAAATTTCCCAATGGCAGTCCTTTATCAATGTTTGATAAAGCACACATTTTACGTGCGCCGTCTAGTCTATTTCAGTTTGACTATTTCAACCTGTTAAAAAAACAAAATGCAAGCGACTGAACTTTAAGATCGCTCTGGCTTTATTAAACGATCCAAGAATCGAGGAGCATCCCGTCTAACGAGTAGAGGAGTTTTTAAATGGAAGGTTTTTTTGTAAGGAAGGAGGGTGGGACCAGCAGTTATTAGCAAGAGAAAAGAAAGGATCATTTCAGGCAAGGTTACCAGCCCTTAGGGGGACAGGCGGGAGCAGGGCAGTGGGGAGGGGGCTGGAAGGGGAGGGGAGGAGGTGGGGGGGTGGAGGAGTCTGATTAGGTGGATTACCTTGTCCTCCTTTGAAGGATGAAGAGTCCCTACAACCGATTACCTCTTTGGTGCTGACCAGAAAATTCCAGATTGATTGGTGTAAAATTCCACTACTGGAAAGGTTGAAACTGCAATTAAGTCTTGGTTTGCTGTCCTGGGGGCAAGTGACTCCACCTTGGCCATGTGGCTTTCTTTTTAACAAACCAGATCTGAGTGTTTCATTTTTTTTTCAGTTTTCAGTGTTACCCTCAAGATAGGAATCTTCTGAGTTGTTTAAAACACACACACACACAATTTTAACAGGTGCATCTTAACTGTTATCAGTTTTATTTTGTATTATTTATTTTTACCAGGCAGAGTCATTATGAATTGGACAGAAGATTGATAATTTGGATCTATTTCCTGAGTCGAGAACCATCAGTAAAGGCAGTGGGATGGGACCCGGCTACAAAGCGAAACAAGCCAAGATGTGCTTCAACTGGCAGGTTTAGCCTCTGCCACCATATCCGTACAGGCGCAGGGAACACAGACCCTGCTGTGAAGGAGCTCGTGTCCTTGTTTTTTAAAGTTTATTTATTTGATTTGACAAATTGACGGCGCGAGTAGGGGAGGGGAGAGAGAGGGAGACAGAGAATCCCAAGCAGGCTCCGCACTGTGAGTACTGGCTCGAACCCACAAAACCGTGAAATCGTGACCTGAGCCAAAACCGAGAGAGTTGGATGCTTCATGGACTGTGCCCCTCGGACGCCCTGGGTAATTCGCATTCTAATCAGAAGAAGTAGGAACTGACTGGCCTCAATTTGTCCATTGGACTCTGGAGAAAGGCCTTCCAGACAGAGGGAACAGCCAAATACAAGATGTTTATTCAGTCAGCACGTGGTCCTGGAGTGCGCCTCTATGCCAGGAATTGCGCTTGGCATCGGGATACGGGGATGGATAAGTTCCACGAGGCCCCTGCCCTCACAGAGCAATCAGTCCGGTGGGAGGGATGCACGTTAAATAATCACGCGGATGATGACTGTGTGTCGTAACTGTTGCAAAGAAACCCCAGGATTCCTTGGGAGCTGGGATAATGGCAACCTCACCAATCAGGTCAAGGAAGTGGGGGTTGGTTCGTGGAAGGCTTCTTTGAGATAGTGACTTTAAAAAAAATTTTTTTTTAATGTTTATCTATATCTGAGAGGAAGAGAGAGACAGTGTGTGAGCAGAGAAAGGGGCAAAGAGAGAAGGAGACCGAATCCAAAGCAGGTTCCAGGCTCTGAGCTGTCAACACAGAGTCGGACGCGGGGCTCGAACTCATGAGCCCTGAGGTCATGACCTGAGCCGACCTCAGATGCTCAAGTGGCTGAGCCACCCAGGCTCCCCGAAATAGTGACTTTTAATGTGAGATGTGAAGGATGATTTGGAACGGTGTTCCTGGGAGAGGGAACCACCGACAGCCTCAAGTGAGAGCCGCTTGGCTCTTTTGAAAGCACGAAAACAGCCAGTGGGGTTGGAGTAAAGCGGACTGGGCAGGGGGTCGGGGAAGGAAGCCAGAAGACAGGTGTAGGTCCTGCAAGGCCTTGTCCAGCATATTAAGCCATTTGCATTTTAACTGAAAAGCAACCGCTGGAAAGAGTGTCAAGATGAATGGTATGATTCGATCTGATATATATTTTTACAGTGTCGGTGCGGAGAACGGATGGGGGCAGTTGGGAGGATAATAAATGCGTGAAACCAATGAGAAGGAGACCCCTACACTTGTCCGAGGGAGCAAGGATCGTTGCCTGGCAGTCCTTGGCACAAGGAAGTATTCAGTGGGGTGCTGGGATGGCAGGAGATTGGTTTGGATGGGGGACTGTGTGAGGGGAGGAAACGTCTAGCGAAAAGTACGGAAACACCCCTGTTCATGAAATGCGTTGTTTCCCTCACACTCGTGTGTTGAGGTCCTAGTGGCCGGTCCCTTAGAACGCAGCTGGATTTGGAGAGAGGTAATTAAGGTGAAACAAAGTCATCTGAGTGGGTCCTGAGGGACATGCGACCCGTGTCCTCGTGAGAAGAGGACCAGAGACAAGGCTGTGCGAGGGCGCGGCAGGAAGGCAGCTCTCTGCAAGCCAAAGAGACAGGGGAACCCGGACCTGTCTACACCGCTCTCCGGGCCATCCCCTGCTCCGGGACTTCGAGAAAACACATTTGTCGTGTGTATGTCACTTGGGGGCTGTGCTATTTGGTTATGGCGGCCCTAGCGGATCGCTATAAACCCAAATGTCCAAAATAACAGGGCCGTTGGGAAATAAATTGTGTCCGTGTGGTGAAGAAGAGTGTCATCCCAAGATCGGCCCGTGTAAATCCAAGACTGTGACTTCACGAGGAGTTTCACTTCATACCCTCTCTTCCGGCTGGAGGAATTTCATTGCGTTTCCAAGGACCCATAGTGAGATTTAAGAGCAGCCACTGGCTGTCATTGTGACAGTGGCCTCTTGAGTGCAGGTTGTGATTAAACTGGCTACTTTGGGCAGGGCCGCGGGGGCCTGGGGCAGGAGGGAGGGCTCGGGCCTGACCCCGCCCCCAGGCCACGGCAGCCGGCCAGGGGTCCTTGACAAGTGGCGGATGGGGCTCGTGGACAGCAGGAGATTCAGTCTCAGCAGAAAAATGCCAAAAAGCAAGCTGGACAGAAGAAGTCAAGAAGGACACGACTGACGGCAGAGGTGCCTGCCAAAGCCACCTTCATATACAGCAACGGCAACATAAATGAATGAATGAATGATTTGCTACTTTCTAGAAGTAACAGTTCCAAGCTTCACTTGCATTGTTTCTTTTGCCTTTCTTTGTCTCTATTATTGCTTCTTTTTTTCAGTTTATAAACTCTTGCAGTAATTGGGTGCCATCAGTTTACATAGTCCTTTTCTTTCCCACTTATGAAAATTCACCCTATGAATTTTTTTTTGAATTTTTTTTTTAACGTTTTATTTATTTTTGAGACAGAGAGAGACAGAGCATGAACGGGGGAGGGGCAGCGAGAGGGAGACACAGAATCCGAAACAGGCTCCAGGCTCTGAGCTGTCAGCACAGAACCCGACGCGGGGCTCAAACTCAGACTGTGAGATCATGACCTGAGCCGAAGTCAGACGCTTAACCGACTGAGCCACCCAGGTGCCCCCACCCTATGAATTTTTTAAGGAACGAAGTAACCTTGTAATTGGGGGGGGGAGGGGAGCTATTCTATACAAATATTTAAAAGAGTAAGGCAGGGAAAACATGAGGTAGAGCCCTGTATACTGACATGAAAAGACGTCCAAACCATATGGTTAAGTGGGGGGAAAAATATGTTGATTATGAACCGATTTTTGTTTTTTAATAAAACCATCTATTACTTAGGGGAAAAAAAATCTGGAAACATATGCAGCCAACTTTATTTAATTTTTTTAATGTTTATTTATTTTTGAGAGAGAGACAGAGCATGAACAGGGCAGGGCAGAGAGAGAGAGGGAGACACAGAATCCGAAGCAGGCTCCAGGCTCTGAGCTGTCAGCACAAAGCCCACCGTGGGGCCTGAACTCATGAACTGCAAGATCATGACCTGAAGTCAGATGCTCAACCAACTGAGCCACCCAGACACCCCTATGCAGCCACCTTTAAAATACCTTAGAGGCACCTGGGTGGCTCAGTCCATTAAGTGTCTGACGTTGTCTCAGGTCATGATTTCACCACGTGCTGTGCTGATGGCTCTGTGCTGATGGCTCAGAGCCTGGAGCTTGCTTTGGATTCTGTGTCTCCCTCTCTCTGCCCCTCCCCTGCTCATGCTCTGTCTCTCTCTGTCTCTCTCAAAAAAAAAAATAATAAACATTGAAAAAAAATACCCTACAAATTCTACTATTTAAGGATCTAAGTTCCGTCAAATTGATGGGCTTTTGGGGTGATGGTGGGGTTCAGAGCTGATGGCCAAGAAAGAATTCTTGAAGACGTCTTTGGTGCCAAAAGGTGATTTTATTAAAGCACGGGGACAGGACCCGTGGGCAGGAATAGCCTCACTGGGGTTGTGAAGAGTGACTGGTTATATACCATGGGGCAGGGGGAGGGCAACGTCAAGAGGAAGTTTCTGAAAGGGATTTTCCATCTGCTAAAGACTCACAGATTACCAGAGGCCTAGCTAAGGTTGTTTTTCCCCCAACAAAGCATTACCATTAAGACTGTAGGGAGGCCCTGGAGACAGTTTAACTCTGCCAGCCTCAAGTATTTGTCAATGGCTGCAGGTTCCAAGGAAATTTAATTTTTCCTGCCATTTCCTTCTTGCCTTTGTTCCCCCCATCACCATGGAGGGGTGATGTTGGGGCTCCAGGAAACTGAGTCTACAGGTTTCTGGAGATTAGGCTGTTGATAGGATTGCCTTTTTCTTGTAATTTACTAAGATAGTTGTCAACTAATTGAGACCCCTGTCCTGCATGACTGTGATCTCTATCAGTTAACCATTTGTTTTCTTTCCTTTCCTTTGTCCTTGGGCAGCCAGGGGTGCCTGAGGAATGTCACGCACATCCCGCCTGGGGTCGGGGCTAGCCGGAGCCTTGCCTTCAGCTTGCCTTAATGCTCCCTCATCAGAATGAGCCTTGTTGCTGATTTCCTGTAGCAGGGAAACTGCAACACATAATACGTGAAGACCAAGAAAGGAGTTACTGTCCCTGACATGTAACTGAGGGTTACGAGGGCCTGTCCCGTCAAACCACATATAAATACTAGTAAAGCTTACTAGTCTTATTGTGTCGTGTGTCTTATTGTGTGTGTGTGCGTGTGTGTCTTATTTTTATTTACTTATTTGTTTGTTTCAGGAACATTTTCTTTTTTTTTTAACTTTTCTTTTTTCTTTTTTTTAATTTACATCCAAATTAGTTAGCATCAAGTGCCACAATGATTTCAAGAGTAGATTTCTTAGTGCCCCTTCCCCATGTAGCCCATCCTCCCTCCCACACCCCCTCCCGTAACCCTCAGTTTGTTCTCTTTATGAGTCTCTTCTGTTTTGTCCCCCCTCCGGTTTTATATTGTTTTTGTTTCCCTTCCCTTATGATCATCTGTTTTGTCTCTTAAAATCCTCATATGAGTGAAGTCATATAATTTTTGTCTGTCTCTGACTGACTCGTTTCACTTAGCATAATACCCTCCAGTTCCATCAACGTAGTTGCAAATGGCAAGATTTCACTCTTTTTGATTGCTGAGTAATACTCCACTGTGTGTGTGTGTGTGTGTGTGTGTGTGTGTGTGTGTGTATACACCACATCTTCTTTATCCATTCTTCCATCGATGGACATTTGGGCTCTTTCCTTACTTTAGCTCTTGTTGATCATGCTGCTATCAACATGGGGGTGCATGTGTCCCTTCGAAACACCTGTATCCCGTGATAAACGCCTAATCGTGCAATTGGTGGGTTGTAGGGTAGTTCTATTTTTAGTTTTTTGAGGAACCTCCATACTGTTTTCCAGAGTGGCTGCACCAGCTTGCATTCCCAGTGTGTGTCTTATTTTTAAAATAAGCATATCCATAAATATGGGGCGCCTGGGTGGCTCAGTCAGTTAAGCATCAGACTTCAGCTCAGGTCATGATCTCGTGGTTTGTGGGTTCGAGCCCTGCGTTGGGCTCTGTGCTGACAGCTCAGAGCCTGGAGCCTGCTTTGGTTTCTGTGTCTCCCTCTCTGCTCCTCCCCTGCTTGCACTCTGTCTCTCTCTTTCAAAAATAAGCATTGAAAACATTTGTTTAATAAAATACAACAAGCATATTCGGGAACATAAATCCTAATATTCTCTGCTCCCACCCCGGGGGGATAATCTTATACACCCCGTGTACCCTACTTGGGACAATACCAGTCACTATACAGATAGAGCGTTCTGCAAATGCAGTGAGTGATGCTTCGTTAGAACAGTGTGTTTATGCGATTAGAATACAATCTTGTATATGAAACACCCACTGTGTATGATTCAGAGCACACAGCCGTTCAGAGAAAGGAGTCACCGACACTATCAGGTGTTTTCTTATTGGAGAAAGGAGATGATGGACTTTGATGATCTCTGAGAAGTTTTCCCACTGGTTTTCTGCAAGTCCCGGGTCTCTCCAAGTCATTGATTCCAGCATTTGAAATGGCTGTGCCGGGCTCAAGTGGTGTCCTTAAAGGAAATTGTGCCCAGAGGGACTGTTCAATAGGGTGCTGTGTGGCAATCTTCGAAGTAACGTTATTTAAAGTCATTTAGTGTGATTCGGTGTGGCTTTTGCCACGTTGAAGAGGGTTTGTTTTCTGAAACCTGGATTTAATAAAAGAATTTAATAACCACCACTTCCTAATACATTGAAACATTGGTTTACTGCTGGAGGTGGCTGGGTTATCTGTACAGCTGCCCACAGTGCTACTCTGAGAGCAGCACTAAAATGTCAGCAGGACACATGGGAAACTGGGGCCGGTGACTTGAGAACCTCACACAAGAGTCCTTCAGGGTTGGCCGACTGTTAAGCGGTCTTGCTCCCACTGATGAAGGTCGCCTGGGTTGGGGGAGAGGGAGGGCGTAAAGGGGCTTAGATCAAACTGAGAAGGGGACTTTCAAGTTAGGATAACCCAAAAGTGAAGAAGGGGCCAGCCATGCAGGGAACCCACAGAAGAGTGTTCCACGCAGAGGGACAGTAAATGAAAACGCCCCAGTCCCAAGTGTTCCAGAAAGAGAGGGGAGGCCACCGTGGCTGGAGCACAGAGCCTGGGAGGGAGGCGTCTGGCTGCGGGGGATGAAGAGAAGTGGACAGATCCGGAATGATACTTCTAGTTAGAACCAACAGGGTTTGCTGGACCGAAGATGGGAGAGAAATATGACTTCTGAGATTGTAGTTCATGCATCTGGGTGAACGGCGGATGGTTGGCCGTTTACTGAGATAGGCGGTGGAGCCGGGAAGGCAAGGTTGTGAGTAGAAGGTCAAGAGCTCTGTTTGGAACGTACGTGTGAGCTGTTAGACATCCAGGTGACAAGTGTCAAGCAAGCCGCTGAGTGTCCAAGTCCTCGGTGGAAAACTCCAGGAACAACCGGTTAAATAAACCGTTCTTTTAAATTAATGAACGCTTACTTATTATCCGTTCCACCCACGTAATGAAATACTATGCAGGCATGCCAAGAGCACTGTGATGAGAAGGCCCTACCGGAACGGATACAAATGAGCTGCAAGCCAGGAGACGAAAAAGCCGTGTGTGACTATTTGCAAAAGCACAAGGGGGCAGCGAGAGTAGGCGAGCCTTTGACTGTGTGATATCTCTTGTCAACAAGCACAAGGCACCGGCACCCAGATGACGTCCAGGCGGAGGATCAGGGCAGGTTGGGGATGGTGAGGAGGGAGACGGCTTACCTTTGGTACTTCTGAATCTTGAATCGCATGACCATACCACCTGTCCCACGATAAGTCAGTTGAACTACAATGTTTATGTGAATTAATTAACGGACTCTCTGATCTGACTTTCCATCTCACTTAACAGAAAATCTAGTTTCCTCACCCTGCCGAACAAAGCCTCCCAGTGGGACCCTGCCCCATGTCTGTGCTAGCTTTCCAGCACTTTCTCACCAAGGTCTAGCCACTCTGACCTCCTCTTGAACCTCAACAGGCCAAGCACAGTCGCCACTTTGGGCTTTTGATCCCTGCATCTTGACCTTCCTGATGATGGCCCTCCATGGCTCACTCCTTAAAGTCTCTGCCCGGAAGTCACTTCCTTAGAAATGTCTTCCCTTGGGGCGCCTGGGTGGCTCAGTCGGTTAAGCGTCCGACTTCGGCCCAGGTCATGATCTCACGGTTTGTTGGTTCGAGCCCCGCGTCGGGCTCTGTGCTGACAGCTCGGAGCCTGGAGCCTGTTTCAGACTCCGTGTCTCCCTCTCTCTCTGTCCCTCCCCCACTAGCACTCTGTCTCCCCCTGTCTCAAAAATAAATAAACATTAAAAAAAATTAAAAAAAAAAAAAAGAAATGTCTTCCCTGATCTCAAGTACATGTACTACCCCCCACCTCCCATGTTTTACTTCCCCCATAGCGATTACCGATCTAACATTATTTCGTTTGCTTGTTTACTGTTATGTCTCCCCCACCATGCTCACGTGCCGCCATAATCTCGACGCTTAGAAGGGTGCCTGGTGCACACTCTTCAACACATATTTGCCAATGACTGAATGATGTCATTCGGTTCTTGCTGCAGCCTCCCGGTGGCCCTGGCAGCCACGATATTTGTCATAGCTCTTGCTTTGTTTCTTTACAGTTCCGGAGGCAGCATCTAGACTAGTGTTCCAACGTCGGCTTCTCTTCTTCTCAGCTCCGTGACCGTGGGCAGGTCACAAATGTCACTGGGCTCTGTGGCGACTACATGAAATCCCACGTAAGAAGGGCGCTTCTGGCTTACTCAGTAGATGTTCACCGCAACCCGGGGGGCTGGCTGAATGGGAAAGGCCATTGTCCATTTGAGGGTGAGGAGATGTGCCCAGTCGGGGGCGGGGAGGGCAGTGACCTGCTCAAGGTCAAGTAACCTGCGTGGCAGAGACAGGTTTTTTTCCTCCTGATTGCCTGTGAATCCTGCAAGAAAGAGCGCCTGCCCTCCTCCCCTGGGAGCAGAGTCTATCCTTATAATCAAGCACCACAATAATTTCCCTCTTTACGGGGAATTGGCCGTTTGTCTTTTGGTTTTCTTCTCATAAATGCTTGCTATGCTTTGGCCTGGAAAACAGTACGTAGAGTTTCTAAACACCATCGTCAAATTAAATGCAGTGACACACTGGCTTAGGGAAGTCGTTCGTCTCGCTGTGTCTTAAAAGCGATGAAACAGCTGATCGGTTTTGCTTCTGCATGTTTATCTCTTATAAGTGATGGAAACACCCATGTCGAAAGCCGGAGAACTGAACCTGCCTCATAATGTAAGCGCCAGAACAGAAAGTCGTTTCCCAGACATCGTGGTCGCATTTTATTTTCTCAATTTAGACCGCAGACCGCAGGAACAAGGGCTGGATTTGTAATGACCCGGAGGAAGGTAGTGAATCTCTGAAATCTGACAACAGATGTCACCCGCACCGTGTTGCTCACAGAGACGTCCGTGCCACCTTGCGTTTCGGTGCTCAGACATCTTCTCAGATGTAATAAAATTATTTGTGATGGTGCAGATGCTTATTGTCAAAAACGTCTGCCTCCCCGTGCCACCGCATCCGACCTCCTTTATCCCCGCAGTGACTTTACGAAGTCATGAACACGCTCCCCGTTTGACAGGCAGGGAAACTGAGGCTCAGCGTGGCCCGGTATTGCTCACGGTCACGCCTGTCTGTCTCCAAAGCTGTGGTCTTTCCATGCCGTCCTTGGACAAAGTCCAGGGTCCCTATAACAGTCCCCAATGTGTGCCATCTCTGGAGGGTGTCCACCTTGCATCAGTCCTTCTGAGCCAATGAGAGCTGCTCAGATTAGGAATGTCAGACGGAAGCAGATCCATAGAGGCAGAGGGGGCTGAAATGTAGAATTTAAACGAGCAGAAGGAAGGCACGGAAGCTCCCAGAAGCAGAATCCCCAAAGGCGCCCCCCCCAGCTTACAGCGCCCTGATGCTAAGTCACTGACGTTTGAAAAGCCTTAACAAAACGTGTGTCCTATTTTCCTTTTCTGCCTCTTCTCTGTGAAGCAGCAATCAGCTTTGTCATTCATTCTTCAGGAAACCAGTCAGGGTGTGCAGGGCAACTGCAGCTGAGAACCTCAGATGTCTCTTTCTTGCGCAATCTAGGGAACAAAGAAGCTGTTTTGTGCCCTTTAATTCACAGCCGGCCTCAATTCAGTGCGAGAGAAGGTGTCACCACGCCACCAAAGCCTGCGGGAGGGTAGGGATGGAAGAGTGTGAGGCATGGAGGTCGTCGTCAGCCTTTTTGGGCAGAGGACACGGGGGACAGGGGACGAGGAGAGCGGCCTGCTGAGCAGAACCTCTGGCCGTGGCACCCAGTCACCTGGGGGTCAACACACGCCGCGGGGAAGGCTGATGCTCGCTCAAGTGCGAGAACCACTGAGCTAAACCATCTCAAGGGGACGGGTGGGGGTAAGGCTCCCGCAGCCCCCGGTTCAGGCTCCTCCCGGCCTCGAGGTGTCACGGGCATCCTCTGAGTCTGCCGGTTGACTTCTCCAGTTCATTCCACACACCGAAGGGGAGTGAGGGGGAGGAAAGCTAGATTCAGAAGGTGCTTTGGTTTGGAAAACGATGATTCTGGGGCCAGAGGCACTTCCACAAGGGAGACGTCCTAAAGTGTGACCCATCCGACGGCGTGGGCGAGTGGGCACGAGTGGCCGACACTCTTAAGCCGACTCATTGTCAGCCCCCCAAGTGCAGGCGTCCGTCCGGCGGGTCCTCTACCAGATTAAGGGCGGCCGCCAGCTTGCTTGTCCTCAGGGGTCGGAGTGTAACCCCCATTCCACATATCCTCTTTTCGTTTTCTCCCACCCGACCATGTTCGACATATTTATCTCTTTATTATATGTGAGGAGTAAAGGAGATGATTCATTTGCAGAAATACCAAATAAAAGCTGTGTTGTCTAGTTTAACAGCAGGTTTACAACCTATTGGAAATATATACGAACCCCTCCCCCGCCTTAGACGCTTCACTTCCTGGTTCTTCTTCCCCCCCCTCTCCATTTTGCGGGCTTCTTTTCTTTTTTCTTTTTCTTTTCTTTTTGGATATAATTTATTGTCAAATTGGTTTCCATACAACACCCAGTGCTCATCCCAACAGGTGCCCTCCTCCCTGCCCATCACCCACTTTCCCCTCTCCCCCACCCCCCATCTACCCTCAGTTCGTTCTCAGTATTTAAGAGTCTCTTATGGTTTGCCTCCCTCCCTCTCTGTAACTTTTTTTTCCCCCCTTCCCCTCCCCCATGGGCTTCTGTTAAGTTTCTCAAGATCCACATAGGAGTGAAAACATATGGTATCTGTCTTTCTCTGCCTGGTTTATTTCACTTGGCATGATACCCTCCAGTTCTGTCCACGTTGCTGCAAATGGCCAGATTTCATTCTTTCTCATTGTCAAGTAGTATTCTGTTGCATATACAAACCACAACTTCTTTATCCATTCGTCAGTTGATGGACATTTAGGTTCTTTCCATAATTTGGTTATCGTTGAAAGTGCTGCTATAAACATTGGGGTACAAGAGCCGCTAGGCATCAGCACTCGTGTATCTTTTGGGTAGATTCCTAGCAGTGTTATTGCTGGGTCATAGGGTAGATCTATTTTTAATTTTTTGGGGAACCTCCACACTGTTTTCCAGAGCGGCTGCACCTGTTTGCATTCCCACCAACAGTTCAAGAGGGTTCCCATTTCTCCACATCTTCACCAGCATCTATAGTCTCCTGATTTGTTCATTTTGGCCATTCTGACTGGCATGAGGTGATATCTCATTGAAGTTTTGATTCGTATTTCCCTGATGATGAGTGATGTTGAGCATCTTTTCATGTGTCTGCTGGCCATCTGGATGTCTTCTTTAGAGAAGTGTCTATTCATGTTTTCTTCGCGGGCTTATTTTCATGGGTTTTGCCATGAGCATGCACCAAAGAACAAAGGAGGGACTGAAAGTCTGCGTCATCTCAGGAAATGTACATTTGTTCCAATCAGACTACTTTTCGCCTTCCATGGCCATAGGCGACATCCGGGTAAGGGTGTAACCTCTGTAGCACTCAGCCAATGAGGAACCAGGGGAGGGACTTCACACTCGGAGATAAATTGTCTGCTGTAAGTGCCCCAAGTGTGCCTGTCCATCAGACACTCGCTCTTGCAAGAACTTTGATTAAAGCTTCATTTCATTGCGCCCCGAATCTCCACATCCCTCCTTTGACTGGGTCGGTGGGCTTATTTTTCACATCGTATGCCACACTTCCCACTAAAACCCCAGCTGCTAGAACAAGAACAAGCACAGGATAGGGTCTGGGACTTTATTGAATGAATGAATAAATGAATGAATGAGCGAGGTCCTCATGATATACTTGGCTGAAGTAAACGGCTGTGTTGGCCGGGTACAGACACGACTGTAGTTTTCTTACATGCAAGATGGGGGTAATTATAGTACCTGCCTCATAGGGTTGTGGTGAGGATTAAATCAGCTAATACGTGTAGAAAGTTCAGGACAGTGTCTAACGCACGGCATGCACTCAATAATGTTAGCTATTACTATCGTAAAATGTAATGTTGACTGGTATTGTTGCCCCCAAGGAACAGATGCAAAACTACAGTACCGAGAAGTGAAGCTACATGTCCAAGGTTGTTAGGCAAAGCGATAGCAAGCAATTCAAACCCCGTCTAATCTCTGCATTCTCAGACATGTCAGCCACCAAGATGGGTAGGTCAGTCCTCAGAGCAAAATTCCAAATTCTATTTTACAACAGATCTGGGAAGTTTGTGGGGACAGACCCAAGGGTGAATGGTCCCAGAGTAATTACGTGACCTTATTAATAGCCATTCATTCATGGCTAGTTTTCCGTATCCAGAGTAAGCACCACTCCTAATGCCAGAAAGCAGGAATATTGAAATGTTCAGAACACAGACCCTGACTCAAAGAGATCACATTCTAGTGAAAGAGACAGGCCAATAAACAGAAAAAAATAACATGAAGGTGTACTAGGTGTTGTGATCGGGTGCCTTTTACGCTAGATCTTATGTGATGTCACCTTCCTAGAGGGAGAAAGCTCTGCCAACCTTTGCTTGGGCTTCGATAAGTTTAGGACTAATCTGGATGCTATTGGCTATAGGTAACAGAAACATGCAAACAAGAAGTCAAAGGCGGGGAATCTCGGGTTTAGCACGGTTGGCTAAAGTGAAGATACAAGTTCGTCTTTGCAATAACTTCCAGGGACACTTGGGTGGCTGAGTCAGTTGAGCATCCAACTTTAGCTCAGGTCATGATCTCATGGTTCGTGAGTTCGAGTCCCACACTGGGTGAGCTCAAGCCCCATTTTGGGTGAGCCCCACTTCTCTCTCTCTCTCCCCCACCACTGCCCCTTGTGGGATTCTCTCTCTCTCTCTCTCTCTCTCTCTCTCTCCCTCCCTCTCTGAAAGAAAGAAAGAAAGAAAGAAAGAAAGAAAGAAAGAAAGAAACTTCCAGAATGGTGGCACGAGAAGCTCTGTAGACCATCTTCCCAGTGAAACAACCATAACCGGCAAAAAGTATTTTTTAGAAAGATACTTAAAATTGTCTTATCGACATACAGAAAATGAAGCAACACTTCATGGTACGTAAGAACAGCAAAAGTCAATGACATTTGAGCCATGGCTGGTCCCCTCTCCTGTCTCCCAGCTCAGCACAATGAAGCTCTGACCCAGGTGGGTGCGGATAAGAACACAGGACTCCTTCCTCCCCCAGATCCCTGCTTAGGGCTAGAATACTGCAGGCCACCTGGAGTTCTCATCCCACCTAGTTCCATGTGGCAAGATAGAATGGCTAAGATATCTGGGATGCCCTTCCTCTACCCAGCCCCCATGCAGAGGACAGAAGCTCCACCCCAGGAATGGTAGGTCGAGTATACTGGGACCCCGATTGCCCTTCTCCCTGTTCGATCTTAGGGCAGAGGTTCCATACCAGGAGAGGCAAGTCAAGGAGACCAAGGCTGTGACCCCACCCAGCACCCTACTTTGCAGTAGGGATATTATTGCCAGAGAAGTAGGCTGCTGGAAGAGTGGTGCAGAGGTTTATTTCAGGGGAAGAAGGGAGGCCTGAAACACAGAAAACATGGACGCTTTCCGCAAAAGAACGGACTTTATTGGGAACAGAATGAGGGGAAATTCAGGCCTAAGGGTGCTCTCAAAAACAGTGAAGACTTTGGTGCAAGCACTTACCAGGAGATTGGTACCTCCTTGAAAGCAACAAGCTAAGCCTTAGACCATCTAGTAGGTTAATAGAGAGAGTCAGGGAAAGAGACAGCTAGAATAGCCCTTCTGGGATCAGAACGAGCCTTAGAGACGATCCCTGCGAAGAAGTCCAAATGACATTGGAGCAGACTGTGTAGCAATTTATGCCCCAGAGCATTGTCAAAAACAATAACCAGTCGTCAATTAATGTAGGCTAACAGGCGGGTATGATACCAAAAGAGGAAGACAGTTAAACAGAGATAAGAAAAAAGACAGTCTAAGAGAGTCCTGCTAAATCCGTTGGCATTGAAGAGCGACCATGCTCATGCCCAAGGCTGCGGTTTCTAAGAAGCAACACCACAGGCTGAACCCTATAGGGGAAATAGATTTTCCCAAAATATTCCAGCAAAGCCACCAGCCAAATAAATAAGCAAACAACGAGTCCAGGGGAGGGTAAGGAATCTACGTAGAGTTGCTACAGTATATTATCTAAAACGTTCAGTTTTCCCAAAACATCACGATATACAACGAAGAAATGAAAAGCGTGGCCAATCAAGAACAGAAGCAGGCAACAGAAACCGCCTTTGAGAAGGCCCAGATACCAGACTGCAGACACCAATGCAGACGTAATAAATATATTCAAAGAACTAAAGGAAGCCATTCTTAAAGAAGTCAAGGAATGGGGCCAAGGCACATTGAGGGAGTGAGAAGTGACAGCTGAGAGCCTAACAGAGGAAAAGAAATTCCTAACAGGAGACACAACAATGGGAAGAGGCGGGGCCTCTGAGAGAATGGCCTTCAACTACCTTCAACAGCTACATACCTTCTCCAATTTATAGAGCACATTTCAACAGTTCTCTCTCTCTTTTTTTTTTAAGTCTAAATGTGTTCAACGTTGTCTCATAAGACAGGAAAACATAATATGTTTTAGATGGATTTTCTTCCATGATGAGTAAGACTTAGCTATCTGCCAAGTTCACACAGGCGACAGAGATTACATCTGATAGATCTCTGTGAATGAGTTGTAATGGTTGCACCCCCTCTGCCAATATCAGAGAAAGGCTTGTAGTACAAAAGAAAAATATGAATTTCATTAAACACATCCCTATTCTCGTTACTCTTACCATTTAGTAATGGAGGCAATCATCATTAAAAATACATCAATAAATCCATCAAGAGCATCTTGCAGCTTTGAGCTAAACATTTGCTCCCGTATCTCAAAATGTGGAGGGCATCTCATGTGGCTAAATATTTTGATGATCACGTTTTCTGGGAATTTCCTCATTTGGCTGTTGGGTTGGAAGCAAAATCATCCAAGAAAAACAAGTTCTATTTGAAAACAAGACAACTTTCTGTTGGCCACCTTTCCTTGTATGCAACAAACACTCGTAAGAGGAAAGTCCCCTTCTAATCAATGAAACAAGAGCAGAGACATACTTCACATTAAAAATTAAAAAATGGAGGGGCGCCTGGGTGGCTCCGTCGGTTGAGCGTCCGACTTCGGCTCAGGTCATGATCTCGTGGTCTGTGAGTTCGAGCCCCGCGTCGGGCTCTGTGCTGACAGCTCGGAGCCTGGAGCCTGCTTCGGGTTCTGTGTCTCCCTCTCTCTCTCTGCCCTACCCTGCTCATGCCCTGTCTCTCTCTCTCTGTCAAAAATAAATAAACATTAAAAAAATTTTTTTAATAAAAAATAAATAAAATAAATGAAATAAAAAATGGAGGGGTGCCTGGGTGGCTCAGTCGGTTAAGAATCAGACTTTGGCTTGCGTCACGATCTCACAGTTTGTGGGTTCGAGCCCCGTGTCGGGTTTTGTGCTGATGGCTCGGAGCCTGGAGCCTGCTTCAGATTCTGTATCTCCTCTCCCTCTGCCCTTCCCCTGCTCACGCTTGATCTCTCTCTCTCTCAAAAATAAATAAACATTAAAAAAACATTAAAAAATAATAATAAAAATAAAAAATCGAAAACCTGTTTTTTAAAGTGGTAATTTAATAACAGTTCTAAATAAATATGTTTGGTTCATTAAGAAATAAAGAAAGAGAGAAGGAAAGAAAGAAAGAAAGAAAGAAAGAAAGAAAGAAAGAAAGATGTCTCATCAGATAGAGCATATCAATAGGGAGATAGAAATTATAAAAAAAAAATCACATGGAAACTCTGGAGTTGAAAAGTACAATAAGGGAGATGAAAAAATTCACTAGCAGGATTTGATACATTTGTGACGGCACAAAAAAGAATCAGTGAATTTGAAAGTAGAGTAATAGAGATTATGCAACGAAGAACAGCAAAAAGAAGAAAAATGCACAGATCCTCAGAGACCAATCCTACCAATGTACATATAATGGGAGTCTCAGAACAGGAGGAGAGAAAGAGAAAGGGACAGAAAAGGCAAACAGAATATTTGAAGAAATGGTGGCCAACACCTCTCTGAATTTGTTGGAAACTATTTATCTAAAATACAAGAAGCTCGGGGCGCCTGGGTGGCTCAGTCGGTTAAGTGTCCGACTTCGCCTCAGGTGGCGATCTCGCGATCTCGCGATCTCGCGGTCCGTGGGTTCGAGCCCCGTGTCGGGCTCTGGGCTGATGGCCCAGAGCTTGGAGCCTGCTTCCGATTCTGTGTCTCCCTCTCTCTCTGCCCCTCCCCCGTTCATGCTGTGTCTCTCTCTGTCTCAAAAATAAATAAACGTTAAAAAAAAAATTAAAAAAAAATAACATACAAGAAGCTAAGTGATTTCCTAGTAAAATAAATTCATAAGGATTTACACTGTACACACTGTAATAAAATTGTTGAAGTATGAAAATGAAGACAGTGTTACAAGCAGCAGTGGAGAAGCTGTCATACAGATGGGATCCTCAATAATATTAACAGCTGATTTCTCATCAGCAACTAAGGCCGGTGGGATGACGTACCCAAAATGTTGGAAAACAAATCTGTATCAAGTAAAACCGTGCTTCCGTGAAGAAGTTAAGACATTCCCACATACACAGAAATGGAAAGAATTGTTGCTAACTGAATTTTCTTGAAGTTAAGACATTCCCACATCAACAGAAATGGAGAGAATTGTTGCTAACTGAATTTTCTTACGAGAAATATCAAAGGGAGTTCTCCAGGGTGCAATGAAATGACACCAAAAAGTAACTCAAGCCCACACAACGAAAACAAATTACCAGCACATGGTAAACATAAAAGACAGTGGATATTTTGTTTGTAACTTTTTTCTCCTGTATGATTTAAAAGATGATTGTATAAAGCAATAACTATAAAACTCTTTTGAGGACTTCCGATGTACAAAGATGTGTTTTGCATGATAACAATAGGACAAGCGAGGGAGAAAATAAAGTTATAAAGGAGCATGCATTTATTTACATGCTATTGAAAGTAAATTGGCATTAATTTGAAGTAGATTGTTATAATTTAAGATGTTAATTGAAATCCCCAGGAAAAATCTCTAAGAAAATAACTCAAAAATATAATAGGGGTGCCTGGGTGGCTCAGCTGGTTAAGCGTCCAACTCATGATCTTGGCTCAGGTCATGATCTCACAATTTGTGAGCTCAGGCCCTGCATCGGGCTGTGCACTGATAATATGGAACCTGCTTGGGATCCTGTCTCTCCTTCCCTCTGCTTATCCCCCACTGGTGCTCTCTCTGTCAAAATAAATACATTAATGTAAAAAAATACACACATACACACACACACACATATATGTATGTATGTGTGTGTATATATATATATATATAATAAAAGAAAGAAATTAAAATGTATGCTAGAAAACAGTTCTAACAAAAGAAGGCAGTGTGGAATAATAAAGGAACAAAAAGACATAAGAAATACAGAAAATAACACAATGGCAAAAGTAAAGCCTACTTTTTCGGCGACGGTATTGAATGTGTATGGATTGAACACACCAAATAAAAGGCAGAGATTGGAAGAATGGATGAATAAATATAATGCTGACTCCATGAAACAACTCTATGTTGACTATAAGAGACAAACTTTGGATACAAAGACACAAACAGTTTAAAGTGGAATGCTGGGAAAAGATCTCCCATGCAAACAGCAACCAAAAGGGAATCGAAATGGTCATTAAAATAAGAGACAAATAAGACTATAGATAAAACTTGTTATTAGGGGGAAAGGACATTTATGTGACAAAATGGTCATTCTTTGATGCACATATAACAATTATAAACACATATGCAGCTAATAAAATAGTCACCAAATACACAAAGCAAAACTGACACACTTGAAGGGAGAAGTAAACAATTCAACAATAATAGTCGGATACTTTAGTAGCTCACTTTCAATAGTGGATAGAACAACTCAATTGAAGAGCAATACATAAACCAACAATACCCAACAGGCATTTATAGAACACTGCACCCAACAAGAACAGAATGTACATTCTTCTCAGGTGCACATGAAACATTCTACATTTTACAGGACACGCCATGTATCAGGTCATTTCAATCTTTTTACATTTATTAAATCATACAGAGTATGCTGACAACAATAAAACAAAAGTAGAAATCAATGTCTGGGAATTACATAAATATGTGAAAATAGAACAGTATAGGAATCACAGGGGAAATTGAAAATACTCTGAATAAGGGGCACCTGGGTGGCCCAGTCGGTTGAGTGACCGACTGTTGACTTCAGCTCAGGTCATGGACTCACAGTTCGTGATTTTGAGCCCACTGTCAGTGCAGAGCCTGCTTGGGATTCTCTCTCTCCCAGCTCTCTCTGCCCCTCCCCTGCTCGCTCTTTCTCTCTCTCAAAATAAATAAACTTAAAAAAATTGTTTAAAAAGAATAAACTGAATCATGGATTTAGATTTATGATTTTACATTAAAAAGTGTAAGTGATTTTATGAAGTTTGCGAACGGATTTGAAACATGCAAGAAGCCCATATGCTAAGTGTTACTAAAGTATTTCAAAGTTTTTATTTCGTGGGCAGATGAAACACCTAAAAATAAAATCAACTGTATTAAATTTAATAATGCAGTTTAAAACGTTAAGTTAATTGCAAAGGCCCCCTGAAACTTGATTATTAAAGTTTGCTAGATCTAGAGATAGAATAAAGATGTAGAAGTTGGATTTAAAAGTTTAAGGAACTACATTTTTAATTTATAATTTTAATATATTTAATGTAAAATTTAAAACTTGAAGTAAATAAAAATGGTCTTTTCTGTGTATAAAAGTCATTTTCAGGGGACCCACACTAATACTTCAGGGATGGGCACATGACCCACCAGAGCCATTCAGAAAGTGTTTGCCAGGATTTCTGGAAAGGTGAAGCTGTTTATTCCTCCTTTCTACAAGGGCTCTCAAGGCATACCTTCTCTCTTCTCTTAGTCAATAACGGAGATGATATGAAATCTACAACAATGGGACCACTGTGTACACAAGAGAATCTGGGCCTATTTTAGGATGGGACAAATATGGAGCCAGAGGAAAAAACTAACCCCAGCATTGTCAGATAAAAAGAAATTAGGCCTTTGGTGACATAATTTGGGCTGCTGGATCAAACCTTACCTGAACCTACTGTTAGACTCTTTGGTTAGGTGATCCTGCAAATCTCCTTTTCTGTTTAGGACAGTCTCAGGTAGGGGCGCCTGGGTGGCTCAGTCGGTTGAGCGTCCAACTTCGGCTCAGGTCATGATCTCACACTCCGTGAGTTCGAGCCCCGCGTCAGGCTCTGTGCTGACAGTTCAGAGCCTGGAGCCTGCTTCGGATTCTGTGTCTCCCCCTCTCTCTGCCCCTCCCCTGCTCATGCTCTCTGTCTCTCTCTCTCTTTGTCTCAAAAATAAATAAAAACATTTAAAAAAAATTTTTAAAGACAATCTTAGGTAGATTTTCTGAAGGTATCCTGACAGGTAGAAGGAGTTAGTATAGTGGTAGTGTTGTGGATTGAGTCTGGATTTGGATTCAGATATATCTGGGTTTATATCCTGACTTAGCACTCACGGGTTATGAGGCCATGGACAATACTTCTCCTTTCTGGGACCCAGTCCTCTTCTGAAAAATGGCAGTAAACCCTCTACCCACATACCAAAGGTGCCCAGCATTGTTCCTCTCAAACACTGTGGGTGACTAATAAATATGCTCATTTAACGTCTTCTAGTTGCTGGAGACCAATCAGGAACAGACACCCTGCCTCATGCATGTCTGTTCCTTTCCCTCCTTTTCCTTTTCCTTTTATTTTTTTTAAATTAATTAATCCTTTTTAAGAGAGAGAGAGAAGAGAGAATGGGAAGGGACAGAGAGAGGGGAGAGAGAATCCTAAGCAGGCTCCGCATTCCCAGTGTGGAGCCGACGTGGGGCTCAAACCCACAAAAACCGCGAGATCGTGACCTGAGCCCAAACCAAGAGTCAGCCGCTCAACCGAGTGGACCCCCCCGGGCGTCCCTTTTTATTTTTACATGCTGATGCCACATGTGCCCCAACAGTAACTGAACAACCGAATGGAATCTTCCTCTCGTCCACTGGAATTGCAAAACCAGAGTTGTCTCACTCCCCAAGGCTCCGGCACATTCTGTTTCTCTATCAAGATTCCCGAGATCGCTTTGGTTTATGTCGTAGTTTTTTGTGTCCTTGGTTTGTTGTCCCCACTACACGCAGAGTATCTTACTGATACCCGGCATGAGGCTCAGTACACAGTACGTACTTAAGTGTTTGACGGATGAATCAATTAATTTAAATTCTAACAGGGACACCTGGGTGGCTCAGTTGGTTAAGCGTCTGACTCTTGATTTCAGCTCAGGTCATGGACTCACAGTTGGTGAGATTGAGCCCCACATTGGGCTCCGCACCGACAGCGTGGAGCCTGCTGGGAATTCTCTCTCTCCCTCTCTCTCTGCTCCTCCCCTACTCACATGAGCACAGGCGCGCCCGCTCTCTCTCTCGAAATAAATAAATAAACATTTTTGAAAAATTTAAATCCAAACAAAGCCCTCTAAACTCTCATTCTGTTTTCTCATACATAAAGTAGGGACGAGAGTCACCTCCTCCTGGCTGTTTTTTCCTGCCCATGAACGCCTGCCCCTGCTCCTGCAGACTAGAAGTGGACATCTTTTCTCGGCTCTCCTGTTGGATTGTCCATTTCTCCACTGGGATCTTGAAGCTGTTGATGATTAAGGGACTAAAAGCACAGCAAGCTAACAGCTGATGTGGCAGCATCCATCACTGGCTTCATTTTGCTGCCTTGGCTTTGCCTGTGGATGAGATTGAGATACACTATTAACTTTGATGCTTCACTGGAGGGCTGTTCTGTGCCTTCGATAATGAGATTTGGCAGTTCTTTGCTATTCTCTACTGGGGCTGGAGCTGAGCCTGTTTGGTTCCAGGCATCTGGTTAAATTGTCCTTTGAATTTGTCTTTGATTCTCATAGATGAGTAAAATCAAGTCATTTGGGGAACAGTTTCCTTCATCTACCTCTGCATCACTTAGAAATGTGTTTAGTGCAAGAAACAGAAAACTGGGCTCTGGTGGTTACAATCCAAGAGAGGTTTGTTTTTCTCATGTAACAAGATCAGAGGTAGTTGGCTGCTGATTTTGGTTCAGCAGCTCAACCACCTCAGGATATATACCTCCATGATTCTCTTGACATTTCCCTCATGGTTACAAGATGGCTGCCACCACGCCAATCATCATGTCTGTGTTCAGGGAAGAAGGAGAAGACAAAAGTTTTCAGAACCCTCAACCCCGTCGGCAACCCAGCAGACTTTTGCTTAGGTCTCTTTGGCCAGAACTGGGTCATGAAGCCACCCTTGGCTTGGAAAGTGGGAAATAGGACTGTAGAGATTGGCCTCGACCAATTGTGATCCATGCCATTGGTCTGGACCCAAAGTCTTCCCGGGCAATGTCTACCTCAGCCTTCTTCAGATGCTGCTGCTGTTGCGTTTGGGCGATGATGTTTGGAGTTGTAATCTCTTAGGTTTTTATTCAACTCTTGTGTTCGGCTGGGCCTCTCTGCCTCTTGGGGTCTACATAAGATTGGCTAGAACCCTTCGCCCCAAGCCCCGTCAAAAAGTCCTTTGGAGTATCTGTGGATTTCCAGGGTGGGGCAGGAGGGGTAGGAATATGGCTGACACTCTCAATGTCAGTTCTAGCCCTGGACTCCTATTTCCCCAAGGGTTGTCTCTGCTCCATTCTGGGTCCCTTCACATGTTCCCATACTGTTCTGTCCTATCCATTCTCACCTGAGCCCCTCCAAACAAAAGAAAACCGAACCACACAAAGTGAAAATGGCAGACTTTAGTGATGTGTGAGAGTCACCGGGAGGACCTGCCTTGTAAACCATCCTTCAGGCACCCTGCGTTGCCCACCCTGTTCTTAAAATCCATCTGGTCTCCCGGGGGGCTTCCTTCAGGCGCTTTGCCCCACACAGTGCAGGGCACCACATCTCTGTGGCTAATCCCCTTCCCGTCTCTGCTTTCTTTTCTCTCCTTCCCTTCTCCCTCCCTGGACGAAAGCACGATTCTCAGCAAAACGAACACCTCAGGCAGAGCCGTTCCAGCTTTTCCCCCCTTTGGTGCCCCGACCCTGCCAACACTGGAGCCCCCCTCCCCCCGCCCCGTCTTCTACCCTTTAGTGATTTATCAAGGTGTTTTTTTTCCAAATGATGAACGATCCCCACCCCAACTCCCCACCAGAGAAATGCCAAGGATTAACAGCATTTGACTTTGTCTCATGCCCAACCATAGTGTGGAGTGATAGAGGTCTTAATTAATTCCTGAATTTGAGCATCTGAGGGAGAAGGGGTGAGGCCATTCCAGGATGCATTGGCTCGAAGCTATTTTATTCTGACACCCTGAGACAGGAGGGACTCCTTATGGTTCACGTCACTCACTAGGCTCTCTCCACTGATATCTGGGGCAAAGGCAGCCCCTCATACGGGCTTATCATGCTTCCATTCTGTCTCGATGTTCTCTCCGTAGATACCTACTCAAGGAGAGATTGTAGAGGGTTTCATCTTTTTGCTTATGTGCAAGGAGCATGCATGAATCAACACGCTGATTTGTACATATATCTGTGTGCAAACGCACACACATGAAACTCGACTTCACACAAGGATTTCAGGCCCATCGTCTCCCTGGATTTTCCAGTGACACCAAAGTTCAGAGCTTCCGGGGAAGCATAGCGTTTCTAGACCCGGATATCGGATACACGGGAATTTTGCCAAAATACTGTGAAATTCACTGAGCAGTCTGGTTATGATTCGTGGTCGTACCTTAATTTTTATTTTTTAATTTTTTTAAGTTTATTTATTTATTTTGAGAGAGGGAGGGAGGGAGAGAGAGAGAGAGAGAGAGAGAATCCGAAGCAGGGACCACACTGTCAGTGTGGCCCGAACCCACCAACCCTGAGATCATGACCTGAGCAGAAATCAAGGGAGGGATGGATGCTTAACCCAACTAAGCCACCCAGGCGCCCCAATTTTTATTTTTTAAATTTTTAATTGAAGTATAGTTGACATACAACATCATTTTAGTTCCAGGCGCACAACATAGTGAGTTGACAATTCTGTCCCTTACACTGTGCTCACCACGTTAAGTGTAGTTACCGTGGGCCACCATACACAATTTTTGTGATGTTATTGACTGTATTCCCTATGCTGTACTTTTTCATCCCCTTAACTTCGTGTTTTTCAATCTATGTTATATTGCAACTTAAAAAAAATGTGTTTCAAATGCTTCCCCAAGATCTAATCCCCGCTACAGGGTCCATGGAAGGGTAGACACTGCTTGGCCTGATGGGAAGGCACTGCATTAAAGCTTCAGAAAGCTTCTAGACCAGTCCGCACCTTATCTTAACCTGCCTCAATGTCCAATGCCTTCTTTCTTTCTTTTTTTTTTTTTAATTTGAGAGAGAGAGAGAGAGAGAGAGAGAGAGAGAGTGTGCATATGCAAGTGGCAGAGTGGCAGAGGGGGAGAGAGAAAGAGAGAGAGAGAGAGAGAGAGAGAGAGAGAATCCCAAGCAGTCTCCATGCTCAGCAGGGAGACCAACACGGGGCTCGATCCCATGACCTTGGGATCTTGACCTGAGCTGAAATCAAGAGTCAGATGCTGCACCGAGAGCCACCTAGCTGCCCTCCAATGCCTTATTTCTGTAAGGAGAATGTTAATACTTTTCCTGCTAAATCCATACGATTGTTTTGAGGACAAATGAGATCGTGGATGTGGAAGAATGTTGAAAACAGACGTGTGAGTTTTCTGCTCTCCACTTGAGGTCTCATAATTCTCCTTTTGTGGGGGGCGGGGGCAGTGGGAGGGGGTGAGGCGTTAACTCAAAAGGGACTCAGTGATCCAATCCCTCCCAGGAGCAAACTTCAAAATCCTGTTTCTGATGAGGGCAGCAAGTGAAGGCGACATCGAGACAAAGCCAAGACAAATTATTGGCAGGGGTGGCCCGTCTTGACCCTCCGTGCATGCTCTCTGTGGAAGCTGACCGCTACCCTTGCCGACGTCGCGGGCCTTAGCCGCCTCCCTCTGCCATCTGTCAGGGCTGGGGCACCGCCACCGGGAGATGAGGCCAGGGTCTCTTCCTCTCTCTTCATTAGCAGCTCCTTCCAGAAGAAGCGGGCCAGCAACCTCTGCCCTGGGGCTGCAGGTTGGGGACTGCAGAAGATCAGCAGGGCCAGAAGACGAACTGTCAGGAGCCCAATTAGAAGTTTCTGGCGATCTGGGTCTTCAGTTCTCATGCCATCCGTGCCTCTGACGTTGTAAGATACGGTCCAAGTTCAAGACTGAAAGCAAAACACTGTGGCGTGGGATCAGGCCGGAGAGAGGGAGGCAGAGGGGCTGAGGGTGGGCTGAAGGCGGGGAGGGCTCAGCTCCGGATCCAGTGGATTCTGCAGAGCGCCCCCCCCAAAACACACACACACATCCAGCCCCACCTACTCTGCCCCACATACCGTGTCTCGCCTCAGACACCTGATGCAAATCGGTTGTGGTTGTTGCTGATCGTGCATGGGGGGCGCCAGGCCCCTCAAGGCTCTGTGGCCCTCTCCCTGGAGGAGGAGGCCAGATCCCCCCTTGGAGTTGAGTCCCCGGAGCCCGCAGTGGTAACTGCATTTCACTTCCCTGTATAACCCCCCTCCCTTTCCTGTCTGGATCCACTCAGATCTTACCCTCAGGGCCTGCTTCTGCCGGATCCAGCCTAAGACAGTGTGTCTTCCTTGCTGGAAGGTACATTCTACGAGAGCAAGGGTGTCTGTTTGGCTCGGGGATGCAGATCCCCGGCGCATTGGGGCCCCTGCAGAAACATTTGTTGAACAGAGTGTTGATGCACGGGATGACAACTCCCAGGTGTTGGTGGAGTGCCCGCTGCCAACTCTGTGCCGGGCATCTGGAACATTCCGAGAACAAGACAGGAGTTAAGTCCTGCCCCCTGCTGCTCACAGTCTAGGGGGAGGAGAAAAATAGACTGGATGGGCAGAGGCACGGAAGAGGCCCGGAGTGGAGACACTGGGGTGATGGACAGGAGCGGGCCTGGCTTCATGAATGTGTCACCTGTGCGGTCATACAGGGCCCACGCTTAGGAGGGGCCCAAACTTGGTTTCATGCTTTGCTGTTGCCATCTGGAAACTTTTTTTTTTTTTTTAAGTTTATATATATATTTTCAGAGAGACAGAGAGAGTGCACAAGTGGGGAAGGGGCAGAGAGAGAGAGGGAGAGAGAGAGAGAGAGGGAGAGACAGAGCATGAGTGGGGGAGGGGCAGAGAGCAAGGGACACAGAGTCTGAAGCAGGCTCCAGGCTCTGAGCCATCAGCACAGAGCCCAATGCGGGGCTCAAACTCATGAACTTCGAGATCATGACCTGAGCCGAAGTCAGACGCTTAACTGACTGAGCCACCCAGGCACCCCTGGAAACTCTTAATAAAGTTTCAGCACGGTCCCATGTTTCCATTTTGCACTGTGCCCATCCAGTACTTTCTGGTGTGAGATCCACACTGAGACCTGAGAGGCTGCATGGACGGAGGGGGAATAAGAAGTGCAGTGCTCCATGCAGGGCCCGTGGCACGTGTGAAGGCTCAGAGGTGGGAGAGATCCCAGAACATTCTGGAAACGGTAGTACTCTGGTCCCGCTGGAGTTTCGAGGGCAAAGGGGTACCGGAGAGGGTGGCGGGGGCCAGGCTGTAAAGGGCTGTGCGGGTGTCCAGAGGCCGTATCAGGTGTTGCTTGCAGAGCAGGGGTGGGGAGTGGGGGGTGGGGAGGGTGCAGGGGCAAAACTGGAGGCAGAGAGCCCGGTCAGCTGCTTCCAAGAGTCCCAGGCAGACAGACAGGGAGAAGCTGGCAGATCTGAATGGCATTTAGGAAGTGGAAGCTGGTACTCAGTGGCTGGATATGGAGAGCGAAATCATGCCAAGTCCATGTTTACCCAACACCTTCAAATTGAGAACTCTGGGGAGGGGCTCCCATAGAGGCCTGGGCATCGCGCCCCTCCTGATGCTGGCTTGTGATGCGTCCCAGCTCCAGCCGCGGAGACGAAACCCCTGCAGGAGGGGCTTGGTTCCAGCCTCTCTTCTCCCAGCTCAAACATGCGCTCCAAATGAGCTTTCTGCCCAGAACTTTAATATGTTAAAAATGACCGTGGAGTCTGTGTCTGCCTCCCAGCACCTGATACTGCAGGACCCACCCCCGGCCCCAACCGGGGTGTGAGAGAGGGAGAGAGAGGAGCGGATGGTACAAAGGGGACTGGCTTGACACCACCTGAGTCTTCAAGGTCAGATGGTACCGTTCTGGTGAATCTGGAGTGTCAAAGCCAGAAGAAAAGTTAGCTGTAACCTCACCCAACCTCCTTCCCATGTATGGATGGAGAAGACCCCACAGGGAGGAAAGGAAGTGCTCAAGGCATCCTGGGCTCTTGACTTCCATTCTGCTGCTAGTTCCATCCCCCCAGGCTGCCTCCCTGACCGTGACCCCTGGCCTCCCCTGCCCTAGAGGATTTGGGAGGCACACAGCTCCAGGTCACAGGATGCCTCAAGGTGCTTTGGGCTTCCTAGAATAAAAACATTGACTCAAAATGCTTTCAACAGTAGTTCTCAAAGTGTGGTTCCTCAGACCAGCCAGCATCTGCATCACCTGGGAACTTGTTAGAAATGTAAGTTCTTGGGGGCCCCTGGGTGGCTCAGTGGTTGGGCATCTGGCTCTTGATCTCAGGGGTCTTGAGCTCAAGCCCTGCATGGTGCTGGGCATGGAACCTACTAAGAAGGAAAGAAAGAAAGAAAGAAAGAAAGAAAGAAAGAAAGAAAGAAAGAAAGAAAGAAAGAAAGAAAGAAGGAAAGAAGAAAGAAAGAAAGAAAGAAGAAAGAAAAAAGAAGGAAGGAAAGAAAGAAAGAAAAAAGAAGGAAGGAAGGAAAGAAAGAAAGAAAGAAAGAAAGAAAGAGAAAGAAGGAAGGAAAGAAAGAAAGAGAGAGAGAAAGAAAGAAAAAGGAAGGAAGGAAGGAAAGAAGAAAGAAAAAAGAAGGAAAGAAAGAAAGAAGAAAGAGAGAAAGAAGGAAAGAAAGAAAGAAGAAATAAAGAGAAAAGAAGGAGGGAAAGAAAGAAAGAAGAAAGAAAAAAGAAGGAAGGAAGGAAAGAAAGAGAAAGGAAGAAAGAAAGAAAGAAAAAAGAAGGAAAGAAAGAAAGAAGGAAGAAAGAAGAAAGAAAAAAGAAGGAAAGAAAGAAAGAAAAAAGAAGGAAGGAAGGAAGGAAAGAAAGAAGAAAGAAAAAAGAAGGAAGGAAAGAAAGAGGAAAGAAAAAAGAAGGAAGGAAAGAGAAAGAAAGAAGGAAGGAAGGAAAGAAAGAAGAAAGAAAAAAGAAGGAAGGAAAGAAAGAGGAAAGAAAAAAGAAGGAAGGAAAGAGAAAGAAAGAAGGAAGGAAGGAAAGAAAGAGGAAAGAAAAAAGAAGGAAAGAAATAAAGAAGGAAAAAAGAAGGAAAGAAAGAAAGAAAGAAAGAAAGAAAGAAAGAAAGAAGGAGAGAGAGAGAGAGAGAGAGAGAGAAAGAAATATAAATTTTTGGCTTTGCTTACTGAATCAGAAACTCTGAGAGCGGGGTCCAGCCACCTGTGTTTTAGCAGGTGACGTTAATGCCCACTGCGGTTTGAGAAGCAGTGATGTTTCTCATCTCCCAAGAGGCCTCAGGGCTGCTGACGTCAGTGGCTTGACAGCTTTGTGAGGACCCTTGGACGCTGTCTGTCTTTCCAGGCCTTCATCCGTAGTGCACAGGGCTCTGTCTTCAGGCTCGGCTCTCCCCACGCACTGGGTGGCTGTCTCCATTGACAGCTTCACCGTCACATCAGGAGGCAGAGGAGGATGCCATGCGTCTCTCTTAATCCACGAGGAAATCGGATTACCCCCCCCCCCCTCCATTGCATGGGCCACAGGGGGCCGTGTGCCCTTCCCAAAGCAATCACTGGTGGCGGGGGGGGGGGGGGGGGGGGGGGGAGACAGTGATTATGATCGATGGGGAGTCATCTCCAGCTTCCGACGGGAAAGACAGCAGAGCGACAGAGAGCTCAGGTTTTCCAGCCCCTCCACCCTTCAAGCTTGGCCCTGCCATTCGCTCATTTTGTGACCTTGGTCAAGTTCCTTAACCTCTCTGTGCCTCCGTTTTCTCATCTGCAATACGGACGGAATACTAACACCTATTTTACAGGATTGTTTCGACTAAGTGGATTCATATGTGTACAGCACAATTTATTAAACAAATAACATACGCCCTGCTCTTTATCTTGATTTTTAAATTTCTTTTGCCTTTTTATAATTTCCCTGTAGAGCTTGGGGATCATCCAACAATAGTACAGAGAGCACGCTCTCATTCCCTGTCTATCATCTATCTATCTATTTTGGTTGTAGAATATTCCATCACGTGAGTGTACATAATTTGCTCAGCAGTTCGGTTATTTTAATTTCTTTGCTCGTACAAACAATGCTGCAATGGATAAACTTGTAGATACGCGGTTTCAAGTGTGCGTGAGTACAAATGTAGGATCATATTTTAGAAATAAAAGGAAGGTTGAGGATTTGTGCATCTATGATTTTTTTTTTTAATGTTTAAATATTTATTTATTTATTTTTGAGACAGAGACAAAACATGAGTGGAGAAGGGGGAGAGAGAGAGAGAGACAGACAGACAGACAGAATCTGAAGCAGGTTCCAGGCTCTGAGCTGTCAGCACAGAGGCAGACGCAGGGCTTGAACCCTCGACCGGTGAGATCATGACCTGAGCCGAAGTCGGATGCTTAACCGACTGAGCCGTCCAGGCGCCCCTGGGCATCTACGATTTTGACACATACTGCCACCCGGCCCTCCCTAGCCATGATACGGGGCCTGCTTCCCCACGGGCTCACCACCCAGAGAGTCACCATTGCTCAACCCCTCCCACCCTGTGTCAATCCACGTGCGTAGTCGCTCTCCTTGGCCCCGGAAGAAATAGACCCGGAGAGGCAACATGACTTTCCCTAAGGTCGCCCGTGAGCTGGGAGAGGAGCCCAAACCTGGTAAAGCCCTCCACTGTTTTCAGAGCACTTCCCCTCCGGTAGTAGATGACCCCTTGGGTGCCGGCTCCCACCAGGCTTCCACCCCCAGCAGCCAGCACCTGTCTCTTTCAGAGGAGCGCACCTGGCCCGCATTTATGGAGAGCAGGAAGTGCCTGGAAAAGCACTGGAAGCATCCTCCTGAGGGCAGTGGTCTTCCTCCCATCACCGATGAGCGCAGGGGTACAAATACCCCAGCATCACTGCTCTCCCAATGCGACAACTCTGAGACGCTCCCTATACTCTCTGCCGAGCACTGTTGCAGGATCGACCGGAAGTGAGACTTTAAGATGATGCCCCTGGTGTAGCTTCTGTCCCTCCCCTGCTCGATTTCCCACCGGCTCTCCTGGGGAGAAGGCTCTACAGCAAGGTATATTCTATTCTGTATCATTATAATACATGGGATTGCCGCGAAACCTTGGTTTCGTAATTTTGCGTAATTCGTTCCGGAAACATGCTTGTAATCCAAAGCACTTGTGTTATCAAAGAGGATTCCCCCATAAGAAATAACAGAACCTCAGATGATTCGTTCCACAACCCCAAAATATTCAGGTAGAAATGATTGTAATAGTGTAATATAATACAAAATAATAAAGGAAATACAAAACGAAAAGTAAATTAACCTGCATTTGACTTTTGAAACCTTTGCGGCTGGTGTGAGGGAGAAAAGAGAGAGGAGGGCTATTGGGTAGGACAACTTTCACGATCACTAATGGAATAACTGCTATTTATTGGCTCAATGGAGTCTTTTTCTTTTTGGGCAACTTTAACCAGGAACTTCTCCAATGACCTAGAATGAATCAAAGCATTCCTAGGCTTACTCTCTTGTGGAAAAGCAAAGGTGCTTTGAAGTGGCAAAAAATACATTAGTGCTAGTTGTGGGCACCTTCCGGTGTTTTGAAAATCATTGATTTCTGCCAAACACCGTGGCCTGAGACCAAGCCTGAGCAGGGGAGATGATCACCCACAATTCGGCGGAGAGAGAGAGAGGGAGGGAGGGAGAAAGAGGGAGAAGAATCGTTGGCTCAGTTGTGATCATGTGATACCCGGTATCCATACTGCTCGTTTGGCGAGACATCGCTCGTTTATCAAGTTAGAATCTTCTGGAAACGTTCGCTCGTCTTGTGAAAGTCTCGCAGCACAAGTCACTTGCCCTCCAAGGATCTGCCGTAAATGGAATTCTTTCCTTACTTTCACGGGAATCCTTGTCTCGGGGTCAACTTCTGCGACCCCGAACCTCGGGCACCTTCCGTGGTCTCCTTCATGCTTCCCTGTCATTGTACCCATTACACAGAAGAGAAAACAGGTTGGGGAAGTGAACAGAGCTGTCAAGCAGGGCCGGTGGGACTAGAACCCAGGACTCCTAGCTCCTCATCCGTGGTCCTTCAAAAGGACTGAAGGCCAGCCCTGCCTGAGAGTGAGATTTGTTCCTTCCTCTCTTCTTACCTCCTGAACACAGCGAATCTTCTCCACGCACCTGAGCCTTACAGGCGCCTCTCTCCATACGGCGTGTCTGGGTCTCTGGGCCTCTGCCTCCTCTGGTCTCCGAAGCGATTATGCTGTCTGACGCGAAAATCAGTTCCATATTTCATGTTGGTCACATCCTAAATGCTGAGTTTGACTATGACCGCAGCGAGCAGACCACAATATATTTATTTAACAGACCCTGAGTTAGGACCTCTCGCATACATTTGCATGCTATTTGCATCTATTTGATTAAACTAGAGAAAAAAAAATCAACAGATGCAGCCCTGAAGTCAGGCCAGCGGGAAAGGACGGGAAGAGCACCAAGCTTCATCCTGCCCCAGGATCTGCACTCAATCAGTGGCTGAGAAAACCCTCCCCTGTGTTCTTCCGCAGGGCTGCCCTGGGCCAGAGCTGAGGCTCCTACGTGAGTCTCGCTTTGCCCCAGGACTCACCATACCCAGGACTGGGGGGATGTCCTTCTGGGGCCAAATCCCCCCCTCCCACATGGACCAGACCATGCTTCATGAAGGCCACTCTCACCTCTGGTCACTGCTGGAATCCCAGAGGCTGTTATATGAATGAATGAATGAATGAATGAATGAATAAGTGAATGCACATGGTCTGGTTTATCTTTCTGAAGGACAGATCTGCTGCGATCCCTCTCTTGTTGAGAAACTCTCGGAGGCCCCTTATGAACTGCAGGATGAAGTCCAGAGCTTCCTCCCAGCATTCAAAGCTGGTTGCGTCTTATTCCAAACCTTCAAGAGAGTAGAGACACGTACCATAGAAAGCCTGTGATAATGATCCTGAAACTTGGCCTGGAGCGGTAATAGAGGTGAGTGAGCTCTCCCCGCACCCTTGGTTAGAACACCCTGAAGTCCAGGCCTGGGCAAATGCCAGGGTAGGGAGAGAAGGCTCAGAAATGACACAGAGACCCACCTGGCAGGGGACAAGCGGGCAGGAGGGCCCTGGTTGGTATCCGCAAGGATGTAGACTCAGGGTTAGGCTCAGGTCGGCAGCAAGACTCTGCCTGCACTCCCCCGATATGCCCAGGAGGGGGCGGCAGCGTCTCTGGTTACAGGCACCTGAGCATCTCCAAGTTTCTGGGGCAGGATGAGTCTGGGAGTGTCTGAATGCGTGAGCCAGGTGTGGATGGGCGTGTGTGTTTGTTAAGAGCGGGAGAGGGTCTGGGCGTGTGACTGAGTGCCCGGAGTGAGAATGTGTGTGTCTTATATAGTGCATTTATTCATTTGCCTCTCTCACTCCTTCACAAGTATCTGTGTCAACCCTGCGCCCAGCCCCACTCTAGATGCTGAGGACACAGCAGTGAGCCGGCCGGATATGGTCCCTGCTCCCATGAGAGGCTGGGTAGAGGGGAGACACATCAAAAAAGCAGGCAAATAACTAGAGTGACGTCAGAGGATGCGTTTGGACCAGGAAGTCAGAGGGCGCCCCTCCAAGGAGGTGGCGTTGGAGCTGAGACCAGAAGGACGAGGAGGAATCGGGTCGAGCAAAGCTGTGAGAGATGGTTCCCAGCAGAGGGAGCCAAGAGGGCCCAAGGGCTGGCTGGTACGAGTTTGAGTTTGAAGAGTTTGGATTGTAGTCTAACATAGAAAGTCCTCGGAGTTCAAATACAGGAGTGATATGATGTTTGGGTTACAGTTTTTAAAACTCTCTGGCCAGTGAGTGGAAGATGATTTGGAACTGAGCAGGGTAGACAGTAAAGAGGCTACTGCAATGGTCCAGGCAAGAGCTACAGCGGCTGGGCCCCTGGACCGCGGTGGAGATGACCAGAAGGACACAGACTCACGCACTTTGGACGGGGCGCTCGCTGACTGTGGGGCAAGAGGAGGAAGCAGGGGCACCCCTGGGATCTCAGCCTGGACCCCTGAGTGGGGGGCAGCTGTGGCAGGGGCAGCTTTGCATTTTATTTTATTTATTTTATTTTATTTTATTTTATTTTATTATTTTATTTTATTTTATTTATTTTATTTTATTTTATTTTATTTTATTTATTTTATTTTATTTATTTTATTTTATTTTATTTTATTTTATTTTATTTATTTTATTTTATTTTATTTATTTTATTTTATTTTATTTATTTTATTTATTTTATTTTATTTTATTTATTTTATTTTATTTTATTTATTTTATTTTATTTATTTTATTTTATTTTATTTTATTTTATTTTATTTTATTTATTTTATTTTATTTTTAAATATAATTTACTGTCACATTGGTTTCCATACAGCAGCTTTGCATTTTAAAGGCTTGCTTCTGGGGCGCCTGGGTGGCTCAGTCGGTTAAGTGTCTGACTCCGGCTCAGGTCATGATCTCACGGTTCGTGAGTTCGAGCCCCGCGTCGGGCTCTGTGCTGACAGCTCAGAGCCTGGAGCCTGCTTCAGATTCTGTATCTCCTCTCTCTCTGTCTCTCCACCGTGCTCTCTCTCTCTCTCTCTCTCAAAAATAAATACACATTTAAAAATTAAAAATAAGTAAATAAAGGCCTGTTTCTGCCTGGGGTCTCGCTCCCTGGCTCCTCTGACCAGCGCTGGCCTCCAGGAGCTGGTCCCTCCTCCAGGCCCTCCTCCCGCCTCTGCCTCTGCGAGAGGGACTTCCCGGGGCTGCAGGTTCGGGGCTGGAACATTCTGCTTGGATCCTGCTGGGGGTCATCAGCTCCAGGCAGCTCCCCCCTCCCAGTATTTCCGGCTCCTTCAGTCCTTCCTGGGCGGGGGGGGGGGGGGGGGGGGGGGACAACACGGGCCTTGGAGACAGACTCACAAGACTTGACTCTCGGAACCCCCAGCCCCGTGTCATGGGGAAGCCAGGGCCCCACGGCGGGCTGCTCGGCCCAAGTCACCGCTAACACCCCACGCGCGGGTGGAGAAGGCAGATTCCAGCCCCAGCCCCCAAGCTCCCCCAGCTAACACCGACAGGAGGGGGGACGCTGGTCTCCACCACGTCCTGGCCACCTCCCACACGCCTGCACGCAGTGAGCGTTGCTGTTTTAAGTCACCACGGTCGCACGGCAACAGAGAGCTGAAACGAGTAACCTTGTGTCCCGGCTCAGCCCACCTCTGCCACCAAAGCTGCGCTGAAACCCCGTCTTGGCCTCTGGCCCTTCTGCCCCTTCCCCTCCTCGGGCCACAGTCTAGGGGCTGTCTGCTGACCTGCTCCCGGGCAAGACACGTGGCCGGGCTGGGTCTAGCTTTCCTTGCCTGTACAGAAGGGATGACAGTCCCTTATTTGCCGAGGGTCTTGGCAGGATGAAAGGTAGTAAGGACTCTACAGTCATACCTGGGTGCTTCTAGGAGATGCTAGAAGGCTGGGGGCGGGGAGGACCACATGGAAATACCCCTGCAGGGGGCAAGCCTGGCTTCGGAGCCTCCGAGGACACGCTGCCGGCCTCGTCCTGCACCCCGGGGGCCGAGCTGGTCTGGGCTGGTGACGTGGGCCACAGCCAGAACCCCTTGCCACCCACGGTGTGTGAACGGTGCCTGTTGCCAGGCAACAAGCCTCAGTTCCGGCCCTGAGTCCCGAGGTCAGCCGCCCACCAGCTGGCCTGCTATTTCTGGGCCGTGGGGGCTGCCAGGGGCCTTCCAGATTTCTCTCCTCCATCGGGCCGGGAGGGAGGAGGGGGCAGGCTGTGCTTTGGGGACTCCATAAAGCCGTCATGCCCCTGGAGAGGCAGACCCTGGAGAGGCGGGAATGAGGACTCCCAGTCTGCCATCGGGTTTGGGGACCAGTGAAAGGAGGGGGCTGGGGGCTTGCCAAGGCACAGAGCGAGGCAGCAAGGGGGCCCAGGCCCTAGAAACCCAGGTCTACCCTCTACTTCCCATCCTTACTGCAGAGATGATACAGATGGGACAGAGAGGTCAGAGGACTGACCCAAGACCACACCGCAAACAAGGGGCAAAGTGAGAATTCCAGTCCCATGTTTTTCTTCCTAGGCATCCTTTCTGCTGCTTCTGTTTTGCAGGCGGGTCTCCTTGGAGCCTCAGGTGTCTGCACGGCAGCGTCTCCGGGGCCTCGGAGGGGAGGCCGCAGAGCAGCTGGGCTCACCAGTGGGACTCTGATACTCCCCCTGCCCCTTTCATCCATTTTATTTGGCTCTCGCGTGGAACAAAGGGAGCCTAAACCGTTTCGGAAAAATCCCTGACCCCTTCCAGCACCTCAATCACATCAGCAAGAAAGCCGAGGCCCAGAGAGGGGAAGAGGCTTACTCCGGGAGCCCAGCAAGGGCCCGGTTCCTGCCCCCCAGCCAGAAGGCCGGCCCGGGGGGCGGAGACTAGGTCCACCTTGCCGCTGTCTCTGTCCCCACACACAGCGCGGGGCGACAGCATCAGGAATGATGATGTTGGGTCCTCACAACATCCCCAAAGGGAGCATCTATCGGTTTTGGCCCAGTACCTGTCCCCCTCTCCTTAACAGTGCCCCGATCCCCTCTGGGGGATTACCTTTCCCACATCGCATGGAGTCTTAGTCATGTGACAGATCCCTCAGGATGACGTCTGCATTTCTCGTCTCCCGCTGCAGCACGCAGAATATAATGATGATGATGATAATAATAATAATAATAATGATATGAATTAACTTATCAAGGGCCTTCTGAATGCCAGGTGCTGTCCTCAGGGCTTGACATGCATCAGGTCATTGCATCTTTGCAGTTAATCCAGCTCGTTTCCGGAGGGCCAAAGCAAGCTCAAAGATTAACGTGCTCCTAGGGAGCAGACTGGGATTTGAGCGGAGGGAGGCTGGCTCCGGGGGCCTCATGCTTTATCTCTGCCCTGTGGCTGTCTTTTCCTTGGGCTTCTCACTGTGATGCTACAGCCCAGGCCTGACACGTGACCTCCTTCCGCCCTATGGGATTGTGACTCCGAGGATGGGGGGGGGGGATGCAGGGGTGGAGGGACGGTGGACCTGCTCATGCGGTACTCAGGGCCCTGACAAATCTTCTAGAAACCGTTCCGGTTCCTGCTCAGACCAAGCCTGGTTCTCCGGGCTTCCCCTCAATTCTGTGATCCTCAGTAATCTCCCAGTGAATTCTCCTTCTACCCCTGAACCAAAGGACCTACCAGATACGGGACCAACAGCTGATGTAGCAGTGAGCTGCTGCTGTGGAACAAAACAGCCCCTGAAAAATCAGTGGATGCAACAGCCGGCAATTATTTCTCACAATCCTATAGGTTATTGGGAAGTTCTTCCGGTCTGGACCAGCTCATCTGGGACTGGATGGTTCGCCTGGTCCCCTGCACCTGCCTGGCAGTTGACGGGCTGGTTGGTCTGGGGGCTCGAGGCTGGGACGGCTCATGTGTCTCGTGCGGCCTCCCATCCTCCAGCAGGGCTGGCTCAGGCTTGATCACGTGGTGGCCTTGGAGTTCTAAAGAGGAGCACGCGCTCTGCAAGCCTCTGCGTGTGTCACATTTGCTGTTGTTCCATTGGCCAAAGCAAGTGACAAGGCCATGCCCGGAGTCAGGCGAGGGAGGACTGCAAAAGGGCACGGACGGGAGGGCGGGGATATGTGTGTGGCCGTTTGCACCATCTACCAGCGGCGGGAATGCTGCTCAGAGGCGGGTGCTGTGACTGTGACGATCGCTTTTGCACAGACGAGACACTGAGGGCAGAGGGGACCGTGGCTATCCCGGGGGCACACCGTGGGGTAGCGGCAGAGGTGGGATTTTCCAGACCCTCTGGAATCCCTCACCTCAGCCTCCCTGGTGAAGGCAGGGGCCAGGTTTACCTCCCTGATGTGAAACAAGCTGATTTAATCATCCTTCTCGCAGTAAGGAAAAGCTACAGTGAAACATTTGTTGTGTAAAATTAGCGGGTCCCATTTCCCGTGTGGAGTGCTGACCTGGGATAATTGCCTTTTATGCACAGAAAAATAAGAAAGGAACCTGAAAGCGCTTTCCAGAGCCCAGAAAGGTCGCCTTCTTTAAAAAAATCAATTACCTATTCCCACTTCAGAGAAAACACTTCACACACACATTTTACATTCTAAGTAGAATTCAGCGCTCCCGGCTGAAATCTACCTGAAAATTCTTTTCAGGGACCGAGCGGCCAGACAGAGGACCCCAATTACCTTGGCTATCGACATTTCAGGTGGCAAAACGCAGTGGCCGTCTCCATAATGAACTGCTTTTTTCATCCAGAAGAAAACCCCAAAGTGTAAAAGAAGCCTTGGGTTGGGATCCTCCGCCCTCCGCCCGGTCTGTTATCGACCAGGGTTTTGTGTCCCCCTTCCCCCTCCCAGAAACACTCAACCGTCTCCTGTAACAGGCTCGGAAGAAACTGCCTTCTGCGTCTGCACAAGCTCTGACATCGCACAGACCTGCGTTTAAGCCTCGTCTGCTGCTTTCTAATTATGCGAAATTGGCTAATGCCTCCACTGCTCCGGACCTTGGTTTTTCTCATCTGTAAAATGGGCGCAGTCACAGCGCGTCACAGAGTCGGGCACAGCAGTGGGTGTCGTAAGGAGCCATTCCAGGAGGCGGCACTTTGTACAAGGGCAAGGGCAAGGGAGTGGATGCTCGTCAAGCACTTTCCATGTTCATCGAGTCTTAGCCCCTCCCCAGTCCCGGCTGGCCGACAGTGGAGGGTAGGGTTAGGCTCTGGAGTAGGACTGCCCGCTTCAGAGCCCGCTCACCAGCCAGCTGACTTGAGAGGCAAGCCGGCTCACTTATTTGTGCCTTGGTTTTGTCATCTGTATAACGGGGCCATCCAAAAGGTACCTCCTTCCAAGAGTAGATGCAAGGGAGGGGCAGGGTCCTCACCCACCCAGGGATGGGAAGAAGAGTGTGGGTGTGCGTGGGAGAGCAGGTAAGCTCTTTGGAGGTGCCCTTGAGTGGGTGGGTGGGGCTATGGGAACACCAGGGTGCAGGGCGAGGTGCTGGGCAGGTGGCTGTGGCATTGATACACAGAAGGCGCACGGAGGTTTCACTCGCCCTGTAATGAGATGGGGGGAGCTCTCTCAGAGCAAAGGGCCGTGAGTGGCTGGAGGGAGAGTGTGCAAGCCCTGGCCTGGGCCACAGCCTCCCAGGAGAGGAAACCTGTTCCAGGGGGTGGGGAACAGAGACTACTCTGCGCCACCTGCCCCGGGGTTCGTGTCCTCCCGTCTCATGGAGCCCCCGTTTCTCTATCTTTACAATGAGGTCAGCACACAGCTTTCAGGGCACTGTGGCCCTCTGAGACATTTCCGTAGGTAAGGGCATGCCCGGGAGCGGGGACGAGGTGCCAATAGATGTCATTAGTGCACCTTGTCATCATCTCGTCTCGTCCGCTGATCCCGGGGGCCCTGCTTTCAGGATCGCCCCCCGACTCTGACCACTTCTTGGATCTCCTGGGTCCCCCGGCTGCTTCCCTGCCCCCTCCCCGCTGGCCTCTCACCCAAATCTATTACCAGCATGGAAGCTGAGAGACCCTATGAAAATGGAAACCAGGTCCTGTCACCTGGCTCAGAGCCCTCCAGAGTCTCCCCGTACCACTGGGAGGAAAAGCCAAAGACCTTGCAATGACCGACAACACGCCCTGCGTGATCTATCGCGTCCCACCTCCTTCCCACACCCGCTTATTCTGCTGCAGCCCCCACCCCAGCTCCCGCCCCACCTGGACCCGCCACTCAGGGCCTTCGCACTTGCCGCACCCTTCCCCAGCCGTGGCCTGGCTCACCCCTTCCTTCAGGTAGGCCTTGCCCCCCCACCCCCCCCATCCCCTCTGCGGGGAAGCCTGCCCTGCCAGCCCCATGCTTTCTGTCCCGTTGCTTGATTTCTCTCCTCTTTCTTTTTTTTAACTTTTGAAAATCTTTATTTTTGAGAGACAGAGAGAGAGAGCACGAGCAGGGGAGGGGCAGAGGGAGGCCCAGAACCCGAAACAGGCTCCAGGCTCTGAGCTGTCAGCACAGAGGCCGACGTGGGACTTGAACTCACGTGAGATCACGACCTGAGCTGCAGTCGGACGCTTAACCGACTGAGCCCCCAGGCGCCCCTGATTTCTCGCCTTTAAAGCGCTTACCGCTCGCTGCATGCTTTCATTTGTTTGTCTCTGTTTCCTTGCTCTGGGCTGTTAAGTGCCGGGAAAGCAGACGCTGAGGGCATGGAGGGTTCTGGATCCCCAGCACCTGGCCTGGGCCCGGCCGACTGGCCCCTCTGTGACTGGGACCATACCAGTAGCTCTCACTTGCTGACCTCTGAGGGGGACCCACCGCTTCCTGTAACTCTGTGAGGTCCGTTACCCACACAGCTTCCTGGTAAAAGAGGACGCCGAGGCCCGCAGGGCCACCTGACCTGACCTGGGTCACTCTGTGGGGAAGAAGAGGCTGGGGCGCTGGGTTGCGCCCCTTGAGGCAGCTCAGGCCTGAGTCCCAATGCAGGAAACGTCGGCGGGCACTTGGGCTGGGTGCCAAGCGAGCACATGGAAGCCGGGGCGTGTGTGGGCAGGTGGACAGGTGAGCTGGGTCTCACAGGGTCATCAGTGTCCAGGTGGGGCACACCGGGACCCGAGCTCCTCCCGCGCCCCAGGCATCCGTGCAGGCTCCTTTCAGAGCCAGTGGGCAGGCTGAATGGGCGGTGGGTCCTGTCGGGGCGATTAGAGGGCACAAAGCTGAAGGGTTGGCAGCTTGGGACGTGGCCTGGGAAGCTTCTCTGGGCAGACACAGAATAAAGGCCCTGCCTGCCCCCGTCACCCCTGCCCAGTGCCAGATTATGTAATGTGTTGATGCTGCGAGTGGCATCCACCCAACCCTCTGAGAACTCTGCCCACACCCCAGGAAATGAGTCTCAAGAGACTGACCCAGATGGCTCCCGGCTCACCATCCCCCAGCCCGTCCAGCACATGCACACGCACGCACGCACCGCCGTCCGGAGGAGAGGGGAAACCTGGCCTCGGACGCGGTCGCTCGAGAAATCTGTACTGAGCACCTGTCGTGACAGCAGGCCTTCTCCAGGTGCGGGGAGTACAGGAGTGAACACGACAGACCAAAATGGCTCTCCTCGGGCAACGGGCACTCTAGTGGGGAGACGGCATGACAAACCCCCGGCAGGGTGAGGTGGTGACAGGTGCTCAGGAGAAATATAGAAAGAAAGCCAGCAAAAGGGACCAGAGGGGAGGGAGGGAGCTGAGTGGATATCGGCTAAGGGAGGGGGAGAATTTCAGGAGAACGAAGAGGTGCAAAGGCCCTGGGGCAGGGGTGTGTGGCTGGGATGTGTGTTCTCAAAACTGATGCAGAAGTGTGGGGGGACTGGCGCAGCATGAGGGAGGTGAGGAGAACACTTGGGGCAGGATGGGGACGGGAGCCGACCAAAAGCCTGTCAGGGCCTGTGTGCTGTAGAGAGGACTTTGGTTGTCACCTTCCATGAGACGGAAGCCATCTGGATGGGTTTTAGTGAATGGATCTTGGGGTAAACCTAGTCCCGGAAGCAGACGCAATGTCACTCATGTACAAACACAGCTGGTGGCCTGGTACCTCTTGAGGACATCGCAGCCTGCCCTTGTACTGCCCGCCCCCCTCCCCCCCCCCCTCACCCCCCCCCCCCCCCCCCCCCCGCCTCCCAACTCACCCATGCTTTATTCTGAGCTCCAGGGAGCTCTCACAGGGAAGAACCCAGCAGGAGGGGATAACCGTCCTGTCCCGCTATCATGGCCTGATAGGACCCGGCAGGGCTGGGGCTGCTATGAGGAGAAAGAGGCCTCCAGGAGGGTGGTAAGTCGGGAGAGGCCCAGGTATGGCCTGGTGCTCAAAGGTCTGAGCCCTAAGCTGTCTCTCCAGCTGGCAAGACCCTCTGGGCTACCTACCCTCACCGGTTCTCCTCCCGTTTTTTAAAAAAAGTTTATTTATTTTGAGAGAAAGATTTCGCACATGCACGAGCAGGGGAGGAGAAGGGAGAGAGGGAGAGAGAGAATCCCAAGCGGGCTCCGTGCTGTCGGCCGAGAGCCTGACTTGGGGCTTGATCTCACGAACCATGATCTCCTGACCTGAGCTGAAATCAAGAGTCAGACGCTTAACGCACTGAGGCACCCAGGAGCCCCTCTCCTCCCTTTTTTTAAAAAATGTTTATTCATTTTTGAGACCCAGAGAGAGACAGAGAGTGAGCGGGGAGGGACAGAGAGAGAGAGGGAGACACAGAATCCGAAGCAGGCTCCAGGCTCCGAGCAGTCAGCCCAGAGCCCGACGCGGAGCTCGAACCCATGAACCAGGAGATCATGGCCGGAGCCAAAGTCTGACTGAGCCCTCCCAGGCGCCCCCCTTTTATCCCTCCTATTTTAAACTGTAATGTTTTCATACCGACAGAAGAGTTTATTAAAAGGCTCGTACAACGAACACCCACACACCCTTGACCCCAGTTGTTTGCACGTGGCCCCATAGGCTCTCCCTCTCCTTCACCCTCCCTTTCTCTGTCTCTGCAGGGGTCAAAGAGAGAGGTACAGCTATCATAGCATTTCATCCCTAGATGCCTCGGCACGTACCCGTTTACCACCTAAAAATAAGGCCATTCTTCTATACAACGAAAACACCGAAGTAACCAAAACGTTGACCATTGTCCCAATACGATCGTCACACTCAGTATGCAGTCTGTCATCAGACAGCCCGTATCCGGAGTTCTCCAAATGGCTCGACGATGTCCTCTAGAACTGTTTTTCAATCTAGGATTCCATCCAGGAGCAGACCCTTCATTTGCTGGTTACATTCTTTTAGTGTCAGATCAAGAATGAATAGTGCCCACTGTACTGCCCACACCGCCTTTTTTTTTCTTTCGTGACACGGACATTTTTTAAGAGACAGCCCAGTTGTCTTGAATGACCCTCCATTTGGGCGTATCTGATCGTTTCCTCGTGATTAGGTTCGGGCGGAACATTTGGGGCAATAACACAGAGGTGAGGTCACAGCACGCCCCCCGCCCCCGCCCCCCAGGCCAGGGCGTTACATAAGGAGGCATCATGCCAGCTTGTCCTATCTTTAGTGTTGTTAAATGTGATCATTCGATTAAAGTGGTTCCAACAGATCTCTCCATTGTAAAGTTAATCTTTCCCTTTGTAAATAAGAATCCGTCTGTGTAATGAATTATGATGTCTGAGACTGTGTGAATGTCCTGTGCGAATTCCCCCACAAATTTTCACACAGTGATTTTTAGCAGCTACTGAGACCTTGCCTGAATCCATGAGGGCCTTGGGGGGGCTGCAATGTGGAGAATTTTCTAGTTCTATTAACCTTTCTATATTGTTCGGTAAAGGAAAGTCTTCCCCCACCTTCTTGTCGTATTACGATGCACTTAATAGATTCTTTTATCATCGTTACTATTCAATGGGTTTACAAATCTGCGATGATCCCTGTTCTTTTTGATGTCCTGAGTTTGGCCGGTGGAAGTCCCTTCAAGCTGACTCTTTATGTCCCCCAACAATTTTTTTTACGAACGACTTTATTGAGGCATAGCTGACATAGAATAGATTGCATGTATTTAAAGTGTACAATTAATCCGTTTTGACATATGTCTACACCCATGAAATCACGACCGTGTTCAAGGGAGCGAACACTCCAAATGCTTCCTCGTGCATTTCCATCTTCATCTGGTCACCTTCCCCTCCAGCCCTGCACCATCCCCAGGCCACCACTGATCTGCTTTCAGTCATGTCAATGAGCTTGCAGTTTCTAGAGCATTCTAGAAATGGAAGCACCCTTCTGTGCTCCTTCACGTTAGTTCCTTCCACTCAGAGTCATCGCCGGGCTCCTTCCCTGTTCCCGTGGGTCCCCAGACTTCATCCCTTGTGTGGCATCCATTCCGTCGGATGGATATATCGCAATGTGCTCACGTGTCGCTATGGCGATCGACATTCTAGCGGTTTCCAGCTGGCGACTCTTACAAATAAAGCTGCTATGAATATTCGTGTAAATCTTTGCAAAAACATATACTTCTCTTCCTCTTGCATAAACACCTAGGAGTGGGATGGCTTGATCATCTGGGAGGTGTGCATTTAATCTTGAAGAAACCATCAACGTGTTCCCAAGGTGGTCCTACCGTCTCGTATTCCTGCCAAGCAGTGTCTGAGCTCTGGTTCCTGCATATACCCCCCACCCCCCACCCCCCCACCTCCAGACTGTCGTGGTCAGCCTAAAGGAACAGAATTGCAGCCATTCTATTCGGTGTGCAGTGACATCTCACTGCGGAGTTAAGTGTCACGTTCGCATGTTGAAAACTTAAAATACTCCAATTTCCCTTAGCGACCAGGGATGTTGAGCACCTTTTCACACGCTATTCGCCCTATGTTTGCTCTCGCTTGTTACACGCCTACTCAAATCTTTGGCCAGTTTTGTGCTGGGTTGCTTTCTTGTTCTTCGGTTGTGAGAGTTCTTTAAATATCCCGGATGCGAGTCCTTGATGACATGTGGGTAAAGACTTTCTCCCAGTTTGTGTGCTGTCTTCACGTTCTACGAAGCGTCCCTGGAGCTGCGGGAGCGTCACGTTTGGATGTAGTGCTTCTTCTATGGATTGTGTTTTCGGTGGCAGATCTAAGAGATTCCTGCCCAACCACGGACCACAAAGATTTTCTCCTGCGTCGGTTAAGCGTCCGGCTCAGGGCATGATCTTGCTGTTGGTGAGTTCGAGCCCCGCATGGGGCTTTGCACCGACAGCACAGAGCTTGCTTGGGATTCCGTCTCCTTTTCTCTCTCTGCCCCTCGCCCGCTTGTTCTCTCTCTCTCTCAAAACAAATTTAAAAAAGGAAAAAAAAAGGCAGTACTTTCTCCACTGCATTGCCTTTGTAACTGTTGAAAATCAGTTGTCCGAATGTGTGTGAGTCTATTTTTTTTAAGTCTATTTATTTATTTTGAGAGAGAGAGAGAGAGAGCAGGGAGGGGGAGAGAAGGGGGCGGAGAGAGAATCCCAAGCAGGCTCCACACTGTCAGTGCAGAGGCTGACTCTGGGCTCGAACCTACAAACCATGAGATCATGACCTGAACTGAAATCAAGAGTCAGTCGCTTAACCCACAGAGCCACCCAGGCGCTCCTGTGTGGGTCTATTTTTGGACCCTGTTCTGTCTTGTGATCTATATGTCTGTATTTATGTCATACTGTTGTGATTACTATAACTTCATAATAATTCTTAAAAGCCGTCGGTGTTAGTCTTCTAAGCTTTTTTTTTCATATCTGTTTTTTTTTTTTTTCAGTTTATTTATCTAAGTAATCTCTGCACCCCGCATGGGGCTTAAACTCACAACCCTGAGATCAAGAGTCACATGTTCTTCTGACTGAGCCAGCCAGGTGCCCCCTTTCAGATCTGTTTTTGACCATTTTAGGTCCTTTCCATTTCCACATGAATTTTAAAATCAGCTTGTCAATGTTTACAGAGAAGCTTGCTGGCATGTTGGTTGGGATTACACTGAATCAATCCATAGATCGACCTGGGGAGAACTGCCATCTTAACATTGAGTTTTCTCATCCCCGAACAAAGTCCGGTGGACTCTCATTATTCACAGTAGTCACGGTCTAAAAAGTCTCCATGAATGCTGAATTAGTGGATCCCGAACCGTGGCTTCCTGGGGAAATACGACGTTAGCTCCCTGGAGCCTCCGGTCCCATTTTTGCCAATTGATCGATAAACAGCCTTGTTTTATGTGTGTTTCTGTCTCAAGGGAACTTAGGTAACATCTGTGGTTGATTTATGACCATCGAACTCACAGCCAACAGCGCTATTGCTCACGCCCGAGTGAAGTTTAACACGCACATTTTCTCAGTAAGGCACGTCACAGCCTTCTTGCACAAAGGACCCTCAGATAGCACTCGGTGGCCGTTTTCAAATCACGAACAAAAAGTACAAACGTGAAGAGCATACCCCTAAAGAGATTACGGAAAGGACCCTGGCTCACTTGCTTATGGTCTGGGAGCAGGGACGAGAAGGCAGAGAGCATTGCCTTGTCTGACCTCAGCTAGGAATGTGCATCGGGCTCCTCAAATGTTTTGCTGCCCTGCGCGTGTCTGGGAGTTCACTGCGACAGCACCGCCATTATTGATTTGGCGGGCACGAGTACGTCTTCGCGAGCGCGTGAATTCGCAAACGTGGAATCTGCAAATAAAGAGCACTGACTTATGTCCCTCCACTTATTTAGGCTTTCCTTCATTTCCCTTGACAGTGCTTTGTCGTTTTCACTGCCCAAGTCTTTCGTATCCTTTGTCAGATCGATCCCTAAGTAGTTCAGACTTTCTGATGATACCGTAAATGCTATTTTTTTTTTTTTTTTTTTTTTGGTTCCTGTTTCAATCCTCGATTATTCATCGCTGGCATGTACAAATACAGTTGACTGTTGTGTATTGATCTCGTGTCCCGGAACCCCGCCAAACTCGATCAGTTCTAGCGTTTTTTTTTTTTCATGGATTCCCTCGGATGTGCTCCAGAGATGGTGATGTCATGTGCTGATCGTGACACGGTTTTACCTCTTCCTCATCTCGTGCCTCGTCTTGAGTTGTAGTTCTTGTCTGCTGGCACTGGCCGGAAACTCCAGAAAAGGTGGAATGCTAAGAGGGGACGTCCCTTCTTATTCCTGATGTAAGAGGGAAAGGATCCCATCTTTCAACTTGAGGGGTGATGTTGGCTGTAGGTTTTTTTCACAAATGCCCGAGGGAGGATGGCGGGGTTTAGACCTTGTTGGAAAAGGCGTAGGGCCATCACCAGGTAGCGGGAACGTGCGATGCCTCACCAGGCTGGAGCCGGTCTGGGATTTCTGGGGGGAAGCCACAGGCCACGCTCCAGAGGGTATGTGTAGGGGGGAGCAGGCCTTCAGCCAACTGCCGAGGGCAGCGGGAGACTGGGCGCCGGCTGGGCGGGTGACCTCCAGACTCCCTGGGCCGCACATGGGCTTGGAGAGAGAGCACTGTTGTGTCTGTGAGACTCCCCAGGCCACAGGCGACTGTGTGTGGGTCACAGAGGGGCTTTGGTTACAGGAGGGCTGTAGAAAGGTTATCACCGGGCTGAGGCCGCAAGGGCACAGGCGGATCACCTTCTGGGTCTATGCCAGGTAAGAATCCACCGCAGGACCCCCAGCCCCACCTCCCAAGCTGTAATTGCAAGAGGCCTTTCTTTTCCTTCTACAACGACCCCCCGGAGTCCTCTGCTGAGATCTTAAAATCATGCTCACTTTGCAGGAGAAATACTTAAAGGAATTTTGTTGCTCACCGTAGAGTATTTATGGAAGGAGCCATCGGAACCGAGGGGCTATGAATTAACTGATACGGGTTGCTGGGCGGGGGTGCGCCTGGGTGGCTCAGTGAAGCGTCTGACTCTAGGTTTTGGCCCAGGCCACGATCTCATGGTTCGTGAGTTCGAGCCCCAGGGTTGGGCTCTTGTCCTGACAGTGCGGGGCCTGCCTGGGATTCTGTCCCCCTCCGTCTGTCTCTCTGCCCCTCCCCCACTTGCTCTCTTGCTCTCTTTCAAAATAAATGACAAGAAACTTAAAAAAAACAACAACAAAAACCAAACCTGATATGAGTGGGCAGAACTCATGATCTTCACCACTCTCCCAAGCTGGCTGGGGTGGGAGGGTCTCAAGAATAGGCAGGGGTAGGCGAGGGGTCACAGGAACTGTCCCGGGAGGCGAGCTTGGGGCCCTGAGAGCAGAGAACTGGCTGGACTTTGCAGGCATCCAGGGCTAATCACCTTTTGTTCCCTGATTACTGCTCATTCGATGACCCAGGAAAATAAAGGATGACTTTTCTGTGCTGGAATCGGTGGCCTCCTCTCCCAGGCCCTGTCCACAAGGCCCGGCTGGGCTGCCCGTCCAGAGTCATGGGACACAGGCGTCCACAGGCAGCGCCCCACCAACGGAGCCGGGGCCAGACCCCGGGTCTCCTAGGTCCGTGTCTGAGCCAGGGTGCCCACCGTACGCCCTCTGCGGGTCCTGCCCCGACGCCACACCTCTGCCCCGTTCCCTTCGGGACGGTCTGCTTGTGACACGGAGCTTGGCACACAGTAGGGGCTCAGGAAACATCCCTGTGGCAAAGGAATACGGACAGGCCTGGATGCATCTCATCTCTGAATCTCCAGGGAGCAGCCGAGAATGTGCTCGGTGAATGGTCAGTGCGGGCAGGAAGGAAGCGGAGAAGGTATGGACAGGCTTGCTGGGTCCATTGAAGAGATCAGAGGGATTTTTTGGGCAGGGTTCCAAGCCCTTTATTTGTATTCACTCCTTTAGCTCTCCGAATCACCCTGTGATGGTGTTTATCGTCTTCTCCATCTTAAAGGCGAAGACGACAAAGCCCAGAGAGGTTAAGGAAATTGTCCAGCAACACACAGGAAGTGGCAGACGTGGGACTCTAACCCAGGCCCTGGATTTCTGAGCCCGCTCTCCATCGCCGTTAAAAGAAACACTGGCTCTCCGCCCGTCTCCCCTGGGTCCCCAGCCCTAGAGGGTGGCGCTCCATACACACGCACTGAAGAAGTGACAGGCCGGCAGACAAGAACGCAAGGCTACAGCTTTCCGCATCGGGCAGTTGTGCTGGTGGCACCATGTGGCCATCAGCCCAGCTCTGCCTGAGCCTCCCTAGACGTCCACTGGCTAATTTGGTTATCTCTTTTCTTTTGAACCCAGGTCCGCAGAATGGTAATACTTGACCTTCCTTAGCATCAGCCTCCCTCAACCTCAGTAACAAGACAGCAGCCGCCTCTGTTTCCCAGCCTCCTTGGCACCGGAGGTGGCCATGCTAAGCTCCAGCCAGGGCGGTGTAAGCAGAAGGGGGGGTGTGGGACTTCAGGGAAGTTTCCACGGAAGGAGGGGGCAAGCTCTCTTCCTCCCTCCCTCCTTGACGTTGCCCGGGATGAGAACAGGACGCTCCCGCGGCCATCTTGGGCTGGGAAGTGACCTTGAGGGTGAGCCACTTGCTGAAGAGGTCAGGACAGGAAGGCAGGAGGAGAGGGGATCCTCCGTGACTTCCCCGCGTGACCAGCGTGACAGCGCTTGGATTGCCGCCTCACCCTTCCTTCACGGGAGAGAGAGACCCAGCTTCTCTCCTGCTCTCTCCTTCTCACCTGTTCAGGCAGCCACACCGAGTCCTCAAAGCCACGGTGTGGTTAGGACGCCCGCTTTTCATAGGAGGAAACTGAGTCCTGAAGAGGTAAAACAACTTGACCCCAGGCGGTCTCACCGGAGGGCCTGCGGGCGTATCCCCCAAACTGCAGGTGCCTCCCAGCGGAGTGCTAGATCTGTGCTGGGTCAACACTGGCCGCAGAGTGCCTGGGCTCCGGCCAGACGGGCACCAGGAGCGAGAGGGCTTTGGCAGTGGCCCGGTCTGCTGGCTGGGGCAACTGCTCTCTGTGTTCTCACCACATTCGAGCCGTCCGGGCCAGGGCCCTACAGCATTTTGGCAGGGGGCCCGGACCGTGGTTATTAAATTCCTCATACTCCGATCTGCCCTCAAGGAACCAGCAGACCAAGCAGAGGCAATTATTGGAGGCTTTTGCAGAGGGAAGTCACTCCAGCCCCATGGGAAACCGGATGGGGTGGCTAAAGTCCCCTGATGGGGAATTAGGATCTGAGAGCTGCAGAAATGGTCTTGTTTAGCTCTCCAGAACCCTGACGTCAGGAGACGTTAGTAGGTGTTCAATGTGGAGGCATCGGCGAAGCTTGAGAAGCTGGGCTCATACGGACCTTCTCAGGGCCTTTAGTGGGCACTGGGACACGGAGGGGGTATGAAACACACAACATTCCTTAACAATATCTGTACTCTGAGTGCTTTTTTTCTTTGGAGAAACACCTTAAAAAGGATGTTTTTTTGCCCCTCCAAAAAATATTATCAAGGGGCGCCTGGGTGGCTCAGCCGGTTAGGCGTCTGACTTCAGCTCAGGTCACCATCTCGCAGTTCTTGAGTTCGAGCCCACAGGGGGGGCTCTCTGCTGTCATCGCAGAGCCCGCTTCAGATCCTCTGTCTCCCTCTCTCTCGCTCTCTCCCTGCGCCTCCTTCAAGGCTCGTGCACGTTCTCTCAAAAGTAAAGAACAGTAAAAAATAGTATCGATAGACATCATTTATGGATAATTTATTTCACGTCAGGCACCACGCTATGGATGACATACGCATTATCTCATTAATTCTCAGAAACACCTATGAAGTGGGTACAGGTATCGCTGCCATCTTATAGGTAAGAACAGGCTCAGAGAGTAACACGCCAAGGTCACGAGCCTGTACGTGTTAAAGCAGTGATCCAGACCCTTCTGTCCGATTCCTAGCATCTACCGTACAATTCGGCCCCGGAGAGGAGAATTTGCCACACCCCACACAGCCGGCAGGAGACCTTGCTGGGTCTGGATCCGGGTTTCTTGATTGCTGTTCCAGTTGGGTTTTCGTACTTTGCTGCTTCAAGATTCACGAACATAGGTCAGACGGGGAGTGACGTCCGTGTCCCTAACAGGGCACTTCCCTCCCACACACCCAGAGCTGTGGCCAAGGGACCAGCTGGAGATGGAGCAGAAATTCTGGGCCCGGTTCTTGCCCCGTCACCGACACGCTGCATGCATAGCCTCTCTTTCACCTTTACGGATCTGACGCAGGGACACATCCCTGAACTGGCTCCATCGGTTATAGGCCATGCTGCCCACCGTCGGCCCCGCTCACAGACGCTCGCCCCCACCCTGTAGGCGCCCAAGCAGGTTCCTTCCCCTGGGGCTGTGTTCGTACCGATGCAATCTGATCTCATCCATCTACCTACTAAATATGTATTGAAGGCCTACCATGGGCCGTGTCAGACACTGTTTAAGGAGAGATTATTTACATATACACACACACTTGCATGGGTGGTGTATATATGCATGCTATACGAAAGCTTCCTCCTGGTGACAGGGCTACCCAGAAACAGAGAGCATGTTAAAGAGATGGTGACAGTGGTGAGATGTTTCTTTAAATAAGGAGGCCAGGGAAGGTCTCTCAGGTGTGTGAGCAGAGACCGATATGAAGCGAGGAGGTAATAATGTGCTGCAGGCAGAGGGGACAGCAGGTGCAAAGGCCCTGAGGTGGAAACGTCCCATATGTGTGTGTGTGTGTGTGTGTGTGTGTGTGTGTGCGTGTGCGTGCGCTTAAAGGACAGCAATCAAGCCCAGCCCGCCAGAGGGTAGAGCCTGGGGGTGGGAGGTGCTGGGCAGCAAGCAGGTCTGAGGAGTAAGGGGAGGAGGTGGAGAAGCGCCTTATATAGGCCAAGGAGAAGGTCTGGGCAATACTCCACGGGCAAGGGAGGACTACAGAGAGTTTTGCGCATTGGCCCGTTTTGATGCTTTAAAAGGAAATCTGTGATGTTGGGGGCTGGGTTGAGGGCTCCGTCTCAAATGCCATAGACCCTCCTTGGGCTCCTCTGGGTGGGACGTGGTGCAGGGACCTCCCAAGCCAGGGAGGTGCTGCAACCCTTCAAGCGGAAAGACCAGTGAAGGGCGAGGGTGCCGTGCCGCTGCGGTGGGTTTGTCCAGGCCTCGCAGGCTCAGGGCCCAGGCCGGGCAGGTCGGACGAGCGTGGCCTCCCGCCTTCAGTGGGTCTCCGTGGCCTGGCTCCACGGCCCCCGGAGCTCCCCTCTTTCCCGGTCCGGCTTCTCTGCGCCCTGCTTCCTCTGGCCCCGGAGCGCCTTGCCGGCAGGGCCCGTCAGGTTCAGGTCTGGAGGGGAAGGTCAGTGAGGCCCCGCGGGGGAGCCGGGGGGGACACACTTCTCTCTGCTCGTGTGGCCAGTGACGCAGACACACTGGGAGCCCCAGGAGCCTCTTCATTTGTGAGCCCTGCCCTAGTTAGCCCCGGTGCTGGGGACACAGGGCCAAGGAGGCGCCCTGAGGAGTGCCCACCATGTAGCTTGCTGGACAAAACTTTAGTCTTGCCAACTACCCTATGCAGGGGATAGTTACTCCTCTGCAGAAAGGTCATCTGCCACAAGGTCAAGGGAGCCAGTAAATAGAGTCAGCCTGCGTTCTTTGAACTCTGCTAGGCACCTCGTATTCGCTGGGTCGGGACCGAACTACCTATTTGCTCTTCTCCCCTTGTCTGCCATCAACAAATCGCACAAGGGCGTAGACGTCTTTACCACGCTAGGAGAAGCACAATAAAAAAAGGAGGGTTACGAGTGGGGGCCAGGGTATGGGGAGAGCAGAACCCTTGTGCGTCCTTGGCGGGAACGTAAGATAGCACAGCCTCTTTGGAAAACAGTTTGGCAGTTCCTCAACAATTGCACAGGCCCCACAGGCCCCACCAGTTCTGCGAGATACGCATGTGCCCAGGGGAGTTAAAACCTTGGGTCTGCACAAAGCCTTGTCCACGAACTTTCACGGCAGCAGTATTCTTAAGAGCCCCCGGGCGGAAGCAATCCGATGGCCGAGGACGAAGGGATACATTCTAGAACGCGACGTTTCCCCGACCATAGAACACGATTCCACAGTAAGCCGGGACGAAGCCCGGTCGCACGCTAGGACACGGACGGGCCCTGCAAACACTGGGAAGTGACAGGAGCCAGGCACAAAAGGCCACCGGGTGTCTGATTCCACTCACACGGAATGTCCAGAATAGGCAAATTCACCGACGAAAGGTAGATCAGCGGTTGCCCAGGGCTGGGGGTGCGCGTTTGGGACGGGGCATGAGAAGTGATTGCTAACGGGTGTGATGTCTTTCCTGAGGTGATAACAACGTTCCGGAATCGGCCGGTGCGAAAGTTGCGCGGCTCTGGATATATGAGAAGCCACAGGCTCGTGCACTTCAGAAGGGTGAATTATCTCGACCAAGTTATTAGAGAGAACTTGCGGGTCGTCCTTCTCCGAAGCTTGCAGGCTAAGCACGGAAGGATCCTTTGCAGGAAGCTCTGTCCCCCCCGCAGCCTCTCAGACACCAAAGCCTGGGCCTGGAATGCGGCATGCCCACTCTCAGATCAGGCAGGAAGCCTGACTTATCTGTTCCTCTAGCACACATTCCAGAAGACTGACTCAGCCCCCGGCACTTTTAGTATTCCTGGGTCAACAAGGTCCCTCCGTCCACGAACACCACCACCGGCCCGTACGGATTGATAAGCTTTCCGGAGGCCGCGTGGTACCTTATCAGTCGGCAGACTCCGGGAAAATCCCAAACCTGTCTCCCTGGGAAGAGGGAACTATAGAAGCATTTGCTGGGAGCCGAAGTGCCGGGCCCAGTGCGAGGTTCCTATTTAGTCTCGGGTGCCCTGGAGGTAGTGATCATCACCTCCATATTGCTTGCGGACCTCACTTGTGCGGCGAGACGGAATCACCCGCCCCTGCCCGCCAAGTGGCATTAGTTCCCTTCTTCCCCGGTGCGCCAGGCACTCAGCCAGCAGTCTGGATTATTCTGGGCCTCAGTGTCCTCGTCAGCAGAGGGGCACACACCCCGAATCTACCATGCAGGTCGGTGGTGGCGACCGAAGCACCTGCTTTTTTCTTTTTTTTTTAAATGTTTATTTACTTTTGAGAGAGTGCGAGTAGGGGGAGGGGCAGAGAGCGAGGGAGACACAGAATCGGAAGCGGGTTCCAGGTGCTGAGCTGTCAGCGCAGAGCCCGACGCGGGGCTTGAACTCGCGAACCTCGAGATCATGACCGGGGCGGAAGTCGGACGCTCAACCGACTGAGCCACCCAGGCGCCCCGAAGCACCTGGCTTTTATTTTTTTTATTTTTATTTTTTAACGTTTATTTATTTTTGAGACAGAGAGAGACAGAGCATGAACGGGGGAGGGTCAGAGAGAGAGGGAGACACAGAATCGGAAGCAGGCTCCAGGCCCTGAGCCATCAGCGCAGAGCCCGATGCGGGGCTCGAACTCACGGACTGTGAGATCGTGACCCGGGCTGAAGTCGGACGCTTAACCGACTGAGCCACCCAGGCGCCCCAGCACCTGGCTTTTAATTAACGCCAGTCCCGTGGAATTAACTGGCTGCTGTTGGCCAGGCAAAGGGAGAGCGGCTCTATGGCCAACCAGTGCGGCCTAGCTCGGAGAGAGCCCTCTGCTCTCTGGACGCGTGTGGTACCCCCTCAGCTCGCAGAGGTGTTCTGTGCTCCTCCGTCAGCACACTTCCCCCCCACCCCCCCCAGAGCTTCTCAAGGACAGTCCCCGGTCCCCTTTCCCCTGCAAGACCCTCCTTATCTCTACATTAAAAATCCTGAGGGCCGGAGTACCTGGGTGGCTCAGTCGGTTCAGCGTCCGACTTCGGCTCAGGAGTTCGAGCCCCACACCGGGCTCTGTGCTGACAGCTCAGAGCCTGAAGCCTGCTTCGGATTCTGTCTCCCCCTCTCTCTGCCCCTCCCCTGCTCACGCTCAGTCTCTCTCCCGCTCTCTCAAAAAAAAAAAAAAAAAAAAAAAAAACATTAAAAAAAAAAAGGAAATCCCGAGGACAGAACTTTGTAGAAGCAGTGTTGGGGGCTGGAAGGGCGTTTGAGTGCCTGGTAACACTGGCCGAGGCCCTGGAATCCCCTGGAACCCCTGTGGCGGGGTCTTCTTTCTTGTCTGGTGCTGTGCCCCGCCCCCCACACCCACCCCGACCCCGGGCCCGGGGAGCCACCGCACGGGCTGGCCTCTGCACGGGCTGGCCTCTCCCTCTCCCAAACAGGTGGCAACGAAACCACAAAGCACTCGTTTCCAAATCACGTATGGCTTCTTTGACCCCATCAAATAACTTTATTCACACAAACGTCCCTTAATTTACAAAGCCTCAGTCATTCATACACATTAGGGGGATCCACAGTGTTCAAGGAACTTAAATATAATGTATCATACCAACCCGAGTAAACCAAGTACAAAAAATAGTCATATAAAGTTGTTCACACGTAGGTCCTAGATTACCAGCTTCTGTGCAAAACAAGAAAATAAAGAAAAATAGATTTATCAACTAGTATTCGAAGCTAACTTTGTGCCTGGGCTACTTCGTGCCTCCCGCACCCCCAAATGAATGTGAAATCGCCCGCAAATGCTCCCCTGCTCTGCTGAAAGAGGTCCCTGGGGCACGAAGGATTTCTTTACAATGTTCCTGAACATTCCTTTCCTCTTGTGGCCTCTCGCGGAAAGTGGGGACCCCCTCCCCCCCGGGGCAACCAACGGCAGCTGGATTCACTTCTCCACGGGTGGCCGTGGAGGCAACCCTCATGTGGCAGCTGGATTCACTTCTCCACGGGTGGCCGTGGAGGCAACCCTCATGTCTCACCTCCTGCTTTCCCTTCTGAGGGCATCGCTCTAGACAGGAGTCGAGTCCCTGCCCACCAAGCCCGGCAGGCAGGAGCAGAGACCGGCCCAGCGTCCCAAAGGCCTGGCCTCAGCCCCAAGCTTGGCTGTGGTCAGGCTGCCGGTTCCTAGGTGACTCCAGCAGTGCTGTGTCTGTCTGGGGGCCACCGGACAGGCCATAGAAGGGGAGAGGGGTTGGGGGAAAGCAATCGCCCAGGAGCCCCCGGATGTGTTTCGGGGGGAAGGGGTGGGGGGCGCGAGCAGGATCGAAGGTGAGAGGCGCACTTCGGGGGCAGGGCCGGAAGCCCAGGCAGCAAGGGGCAAGCTGAGGGCAGAGAGTTGGGGGGTCCCCTCCTTACGGGGTAGAGGCCCAACTCCTGCGGTCCCAAGTTTCCACAAGAGACTCTGAGGCTGAAACCCAGACATCCGTCCTATTAAGATCCGTCTTCTAAAAAGGTGAACTGCGACAGCATAGAAAGAACGTTCCTACCACGCCAGCTCTACCCTTTCTTAGAAAGACTCAAGCAAAAAATAACCTAACACTGGTTTTCTAGGAGCCAGCTGATATGTCAAGGAGCAGAGAACCTTGGAGGAAGGGAATGGTCGAGGCGGGGAATGTCCAGGGGGCAAGAAGGCTGCGAGGAAGGTGGTGAGTGGGTAGTCTTAGCACCGCGGGGTCAGGGTGCGCGCCCGGCCGTCTCTGCCCTCATTTGCTCTGGGACCACCCCTGGCAGTGCCGTAAAGGAGGCCAGGCCCCGTAGGGAGGCAGATCTCCGCCAGCGTTGGGCACGTTTCTCCTCCAGCTGTAAACAGGGTATTTCTCAAGTAAACATTGAACACACTTCCTCGGGAGGGCAGCCGTCGGGGGCAAGCCACGTCCAGGTGGGAGGAAAGAATTCCCACCCTCCTGTCCTGATGCCTCTGGGAAGAGAAGAGGCTAAGGCCCGGTCCTCAGTCCCCGGTGCCCAGAAACGGGTCAGGCGGAGCCGGTCTTGAGCAAACAGATGGCAGCATCCTCCTGGCTAGAGGTAAGAGGGAGGGGACCTGCTGGGGGGGTGAGAGCCAGAGTCCAGTCGGTGGTTCTTTTGTCCTCAGCTAAAGGACACCCTATGCCGAACACCCTATGCCTGGCCGCAACCCTCGGGGTGGGATGGGGCGAGGGGGCAGGGGGACCCTTCCTTCGTGGCTCTCTGTGGGCAGGAATGAGAGTGTGACAGACGGGCACGACACGGACACGGACAGGGAGAGGGATGCCGCGGGCCTCAGGCGGAGCCAGCAGGTCTGGTCAAGGGAGGGCAGTGGGATAAGGCACTATGATCTGTCTTGCTGAGTCCTCGAGCCGAGGGGGGAACTGAGCCCAACACCCACAGGGCTCAGGCCCAGAAGCTCCGTCCTCCGGGCTAACCTTTTCACAGATCCAAGAAGAGAATGACTGCTATTTTAAGGTCTGGAAACTCCTAGAACTTGGACGGGCCTTCCGAAGGCGGTGGCATGGAGAATGAGGTGCCCCTGAGCTGCTGCGCAGGTGGAGAGGATGAAAAGGCAGGAAGCTGACGGGTGGGGGAGGGGGGAAGGTGGCCGAGGAAGAGGATGGGGCTCCTCGGGTCCAACCCTAAGCTGGTCCACTGGCCGCGGGCAGAGCCGGCGCTCTCTTCGGGGTGGAGAGGCAGGCACTTGGGGCTAAGGAGCGGGCCATCCTGAGCCAGGGAAGGAGGCCCCGCCACCAAGCAAGGATCAGCTGAGTTCTGCGAGGGAAGGGCACGCAGAAGCCGGCTATCCCTACCAGGCCACCTGCCTCGTCCAAGGGCACAGACACCCTGGGACCTATAGGGGCTACTCTGATGCCAAGAGAAGTAACAAAGGGGGACCGCGGCAGCTCCAAGACCTCGCCCAGATGGAGGGAAGGGACCTGGGGAGAGAGGGGGAAAAGTCGAGCAAAAGGTAAATACCTTGTTAGGCCTGAGCCTTCACCAGGGACTTGAGGGCAGGGGCCGCAGGCAGGGAGGGCTGGGGTCGAGTTCAGGGACTGTTATTCCCATCCGTTCACATACAGAGACAGCAGCTCCCCGAGGGGAAGTGGGGGCCAGGCGACAGGCAGAGAAGGGGAGTGTGCTGTAATTAGGGACACTGCGCTGCCCAACCCCGAGGCATCCGAGAGGAGACAGGAGGCAGGTGGGCACAACGGGTCTCACCAGGAAGGGAAGGGCCCGGCTCGCACCTGCAGCCCTGCTCCCAGCTGCCAACCACCTGCTGGGGGGCGGGTGGTGGGGAGCAGTAGGAAATGTGTTGCGGGGTTGCAGTCTGGGGGGTGGTGTCGTGTGGGTCTCTCCCAAACTCCCGGGGCCAAAGGACGGCTGCTTTGGGGTTGGGGGAGGGGGGGGAACCCCCACCTTGGTCACACACCAACCCGAATGCCCTCCAACTACCTCCCCTATCGATCCTATGCTGGTTTAGAGAGAACAGAAAACAAACGTGACACAATTCCTTTCCCCTTCCCCCAACACCCTTTCCTGCTTGGCCATTAGGGGGTGAAAAGCCTCTGAAGTGGCTCCAGCAGCTTCTGGGTGACAGGGACCACACGAGGCCAGTCCCCGTGCCCCTGCCAGGGTTCAGAAGCCCGAGAGGAGGGAGCTGCGAGAGCACTGCCAGAGAGCATGGACGGCCGGACAGACCACAGCCCGAGCAGACACTGGTGGTGAGGTCCACGGGGTGGCACTGGGGAAGCCTTAAGGTGGCAGGTCACAAACGGGTACCTGACAGCTGCAGGGGGTCTACCCCGTCCCCTTCTCTGCTCTCGGCAGGTCCCTTCTTTCCTCACCAGACACGCTTACGCTGAGTGGGGACCTAACAGTAAGTCCCTAGGGGTGAGGAAGATGGCACCTGACCCTGTCTCCAGCCGTGATACCACAGGCCCACACGCGGGGCACACCCTTCACGGGGAGAGGACAGTGGCAGGCAGTTCAGGACACCCTGTTCTTATGGCAATGGTCACAACGGGATCTCAGGGACTCAGGCAGTCTCTGTGACAACGGGGACGTTTGGCGGGCACATGTGGGAAGGGGACGATCCAGGAGGCAGGAGGTGACGGGCGCTGACCTCACAGGAGTGACAGCTGCCTGCGGAAGACCCGGCCGTGTCCCAGGTAGAGGTTTGGCACAATAGTTTTTTCCTGGGGCGGGGGGGGGGGGGTCTTCCTCAGGGAGGGAGACCCGATAACAGAAAGGTAGGCTTGTCGAGCTGGGCGGGGCTGACACTCAACCACTAGGAAGCTGGGGGAGGGAGGAGAGGGGGGGAGTCACCTCCATCCCCCCGCCTGCCCCCGCCGCCCGCGAACTCCCACCACTGCGTGTCCTGGCGTGGCCCAGAGTTTCCAGAAGCCGAAAGAGAACAAACCCGCAGTTTGGACTTTCTTGAGTTCTCCTGCCCAAACCCTGTCTTCCTCTTCCAGGTGGTTCTTCGCCTCTGATCATTTCTAAGGCCCGAGGGTGAGCGAGGAGCAGCACGGCAGTGCCCGCGTCTGGTGGGGGACACGGAAGGACAGCCAGCAGGCTGCCTCCTGTCTTCACGCCCCCGTGGTGGGACCGACCCCCTGCCCCGCTCTGGGGAAGTGAGGTGTTGGAAGCAGAACCGGGGGATGGGTAAAACCAAGAAGGCAGAGGGAAAATAAAGGAACAAAACAAAATAGCTCCCTAACCCCTTATAAAAATTAAAAATGAAATTTACACATATGCTTTGTCCGTGTCGTTTCTCCACAGCATTAGTTTCTTGCTCTTCTGAAGTCTTAATCGTTTAAATTAAAAAAAAAAAGAAAAAAAGAAAAAAAAAAAAAGGACAAAAAATGAAATAAGATTAAAAAAAAAAAAATGAAGCGAAACTAAAAGGAGGGGGGAAATCCCAAACAAAAGCTTCACATTGTCGGAGATCCAGCTGTTGGGAGATCGCCAACCGACCAAGCCGTCACCTGCATGTTCTGCCGTCCTCTGTGTGAGACGTGATGAGACTGTGGGTCCCGAGGATCAACCTGGAGGACAGAAGGCAGGGGATGAGTGGACACAAGGCTGGGGATTTAGGCTCCAGCATCCGACCACAGGACGGCAGGACCTGTCATGTGCTGGGGGCCGGGGAGGTTCCTACATTCTCCCCCTGCTAGGGAGTAAATCTAGTTATGCTATAACCACCCTGCTGTAGGGACACATTATTCTTTCTTTCTTTCTAATTTTTTTTTAAATGTTTATTTATTTTTGAGACCGAGAACGAGTGGGGGAGGGGCAGAGACGGGGAGACACAGAATCCGAAGCAGGCTCCAGGCTCTGAGCTGTCAGCACAGAACCCCCACGCAGGGCTCGAACTCGTCAACCGCGAGATCATGACCTGAGCCCGAGTCAGACGCTCAACCCGCTGAGCCACGCTGGCACCCCGAGACACATTATTCTTTCTCACAGAGGGAAACTGAGGCACAGGTTAAATTACATGAGTGACATCACGCACTGACCAAGGGGCAGGCCCTGGCCGGGAATCCAGGCTTGTGGGCTGCAGCTACAAATCCGATCACGAACTCCTTCCCTATGCTATTAGGAAGAGTTGCCACGGGACCCCAGCTGTCCGTCCCTGCAGGCCCTGGCCCACTGTCCTCCTCGTCCTGATTGTGCCTCGTGGCCATGCTCTCGAGTTGACTTACCCTATCTCACAGACAAGTGAGGTCCTGTATGAGGTCTGAGAACCTGTAGCCGAAGCTCTCAGGTCTCCGGAGGATACAGCATCCCATAGCCACGGACGAACAGGGGTGACTCAGGGCCGTGGTTTAAGAATGAGGTTCTGGAGCCAGAACCTGCAGTGGTGAACAGGTCCTGCCACTTGACCATGGGGTAGATTTACGTCCTCCGCCCTGTGGTCCCATCGCCTGTACCAAATCGCAGGCTATGATGAGGACCAAATGAACGAATACATGTGACGTTAGAAACAGTGCCTGGGGTGCCTGGGTGGCTCAGTCGGTTGAGCGTCCGACTTCGGCTCAGGTCATGATCTTGCGGTTTGTGGGTTCGGGCCCTGCGTCGGGCTCTGTGCTGACAGCTCAGAGCCCGGAGCCTGCTTCGGGTTCTGTCTCTCCCTCTCTCTCTGCGTTCCCCACCCCCCGCCCCACCATCTCTCTCTCCTTCAAAAATAAATAAACATTAAAAAAAAAAAAAAGAAAGAAAGAAACTGTGCCTGGCCCTATTATGATTAGCTGTTGTTTGGGAACGGCCTTGGTGCCAGGTCTCGGGAGCAAAACCAGCCACCAGCCTTTCAGGGACCTGTTTTCTTGGAGGCTGAGAACACAAGAGCCTACGGAGATTAGCCTTGGCCAGCCCCTGGCTCCAGCCTGGCTGTCCCCGTCTGAGCTAAGCAGAACCCCGTCCTAGGCAGGCCGGGCACCCAGGGCAGCAACGCTCCATCTGTGTGGCACACGGCCTCATCTCGGGGTTTTGGAGTGCCTGCTCTCACCCTGAACAACTGAATCACACAAGTCTTCCACGGCACACTTGAAATCCCTCCAAATCCGCCCCGCCCCCCCCAAGGGCCTCACTGTTGGATACGCTCTGTCCGGCCTGAAAGGTCTGCCCTCCCCGCCCAGGGCCCTGCCCACCATCTCTCGCTGCCCGTGCAGCCCGACCACACAGGCCTGTCGTCCTCAGGTCCCAGGGAGATGCCTGGCTAGTCCTCACGAGAGGCCGTGGGGTCCAGCAGTTTTAGACAATTTGCTTCCTGTCAGCCTGTTTCCTCCTGGGCGAAATGGGGGTGGGGGGGGTGCTTCTTTAAGGTCTGACTTGAATAAATGACTGTAAACTACCTTGCCCACGGTGGGAACTGACTTACTCCGCGAACCTGTTCTCCCCTCGTTGCTGGCCAGAAATCGCTAATGTGTGAGATCTGAGCAGGTTGTAGTCCTGTGACCACCAGAACTGCTCCTAGCTATGGGTGAGGGGAGCAGGGGAGTCCCTGCTGGAGAAGTGCACGGGCGCCTTCTGGAAAGCCATCTGGCCATGTGTTCTCAGAGCTTCAGATGGGTGTAAGACCTCTAGACCCCAAAATTCCACTTCTAGACCTAGTTTAACGGATCATCTTAAAACATGAAAAGGGCTTTACGAATAAAGATGTTCACTGGAGTGTTATTTAAATTTTGATGCAACAACCCACAAATCCAAAGATAAAAGATTGAAGCCAATGATCCATCTACTCAGTGATATAATTACAGAGGAAATAAGGCTGTGTGGCGTTTTGAACATACTTCCCAGGGTTAAGAAAGAAGCAGGTTACGAAGTTCCGTGGCAGACGGTACGGCCATCACTGTGCAACAACCAAAAACCTCCAAGTGGATGGAAATTGGCACGAAATACGTCGAAACGTGGTACTCGTCACGGGTGTGTTTTCTTCTACCCTCACTTAGGAGCGAGGACACATCGCGTTTTCATGCTTTACTTTGTGATGGGAAAAATCGCGCACTCTAACAGATACGAAAAGCGGGCAGCCCCCAAGGAAGGTTGGGGAGGAGCAGCCCAAGACGCCAGACCCAGGCTCTTTTCTGGGCTCTTCCACACACAGTGCACGGCGAGAAATTGCCACATCTGTCAGGTGCGGTTAGACCGTGCAATTCCTCCTCTAGTTCAAGGCGAGGGAGGGGGCTCCCGGGGTCTGTAGATGAGTCAAGTGGGGAGTGCATTATAAAGGCACTTTTCGGAAAAGTATTTGATCTGGAAGAAAACACTGGACTTCTCAGCCCCAACCTTTTCCTCTGCTGCCTCTGCTTCCCTGCAGTTAGGTTCCCTCAATCGACAGCAACAAATCCACTGGCGGGTCTGGTATCCCAGTTTCTGACTTGGAAAAATAAAATCATCGTTAGCACACCCTGGGATGATGTAGAAGCCACCTCAAACTCTGGCTTTATTCAGCCGTGCCCGCTGCCTCCCGGCCCCATGCTTTCAAGATGAAGCAGAGCAACCAGCAGCCAGGGGGCGGGAAGGCTTGGGGGGAATCTCACCATCCAGGACATCCTAAGTCTGTGTAAAATAGGACAAGAAAAGCCCGGAAAATTGTAGGCTCGTGTGTGATCTCCTAAGATACTCTTTGGGACCAGTGACGACCAGTTTCAACCCTGCCTTCCTCCCTCCCCTGGCAGGATGCAAGCTGAGGACAACCTGCTCGAAGGGATGCCCATCAGCAGAGAGGTGGCCCATGGCAGCAGCAAAGCAGTGGTGGAGGAGGCGGAGAGATTCAGAACCCGGGACTCCCTTGTACACACTGAACGAGCAGAACCAGAGTGTGCCCATGGAAGGTCAAACCAACAGCACAGCTCTCCGCAAGCGCTCCCGAGACACCAGCGTGTAATGACCGCTGTGATCACCGGGTCCCCTGCCAGGAAGCCAGGCGGACATTTCCCACCGGCTCCTCCCCTCTCCCCCTGCTTTGGCACTGGGTCTGGTCCTCCTGGTAGGAGGTCCCAGGACGGCCTAGAGGTCAGGGTCTGCTTCTTCCCCGGGGCAGCGGTGGGGGGGGGGGGGGGGGGAGGGCAGGGACAATGAAAGTAAGAGGGCTGTCTTCCAGGAAGAGGACCTTGGCTTTGGGTTTCTCTCCCATCTCCCATGACAGAAGGTCCTCCGACCCTCTTATGGAGCCAATGGCAGCGGCCACATCAGAACACAGGATCTGCGGTCACGAGTGGGAATGGCTCAGACCACCCAGTTCTGGGTTAAAGCAGCAGCGGACCCTCCCGGGCACCTGCTGGAACAACGAATGGGCCCCCGGGCTTCATCCTAGCAGACGTCAGACCCAGCTCCCTGACTGCCCCTTCCGTTCTCAGCTTCACCCAGGGGCTGCCTCATCCCTCCCAGTGAAAAGCTTACCTCTGACCACAGAGCCCTCTTGGGAGGAGGCTGGGGCACAACGAAGAGTCGTGTGTGATTAACCTACAGATAACGTCAGCAGCACACTGAGCCATTCGCCTCCCTGGCCATCTCATTCGGTGAGGGTGACTGCCCCATTTTAACAAGGGAACGGGCCCAGAGAGAGGCCACAGTTCACCCCCCCGCCACAGAGCTGCTGAGCAGCAGACGTGGCACCGAATCCAAACTTCCCCAGTGTCCCTGCCCGGTCTTTCCGCTCTGACGGTCCGCACTTGGTGCTCCCAGAGCTGCCTGGCCGGTGGCTTCCGACAGCCCGAGTCTGCGATGGTCCTGGGTCGGGGGGAGAGGGGCCGGTGATCCGGGAAGGCGTGTTGGCAAATCCCGCGCTTTCTTATTTCGGCTCTCGGATGAGGGCCCCTCAGCACATCCAACCTTATTTCTCTGTACTTATCGTAACAGCAATCACTCACGGGGCACTAACATGCACACGCTATGGGTTTTGTAGGGATCAAGGCGGTGTTCAGCTCTCTTACACTGCTACCCGGCGTGTCCCCTCGCGGAGCCCTCAGCCAACCACCCGGTGACGCAGGACCTATCGTCACCCGGTTCCAGGGAAGCTCAGAGAACAAGGACTGCACGGCGAGGGGGGCAGGAGGGGAAAGGGTTTGCGCCTAGGTCGGCCTCCGCCCCCACCCACCCCCCACCCCAGCACCTGCTCATACCATGTCACGGTCACGGGAAATCCCTTCCTGGAGCGACCGGAGCTTACGTGGAGCTTAAAACCCACGTAATCCCTTCATCTACGGACACGGTCACCCAGGAAAGGGTTCACGGACAGCCTGGCTCAGGTACCGCCGCACAGGCCTGGGGTCTAGAGCACATCACGGGATGCGGTGTTCCTCTGCCTGCAAAGCGGTTGTCTGGTCTGATCAAGGAGACCGGGGAGCAAAGTGCTCCCGTTAATGCCACCAGCAGTTTGGACAACGGAAGTGGGGGGGGGGAGCGTGGTGGCTGCGAGGATGACGGTGCAGGATGGATGTGCTCCCACGTCCCCCCTTCCCGCCCCCCAGGACGCAGACGCGGAACACCCGGGTGACGAGGGGCCTGTCCCGTACTCCAAAGGTGCGGCCTTCCTACTCTGTTGATGTCAAAAGGTCATGTTTTGATGGAACCAGTTGGGACTGGTTGGTGATCCCCCAACTCCTATACTCCGCCTCCTCCTTTCAAACTGCACAGGGTCCTTCAAAACGCGCAGGTCTGGGAGCCGCAGGATTTAAAAGCCTCCAGGAGCCACGCCTACGTTTTAACTCCGTGTCTTCACTCAAATGCTCTATCGGGGAAACAGCACAGGCTGAGGTGGGCGGTCCTGGGTTCAAATCCTGCCTCTGCCGCTTACCAGCCATTTTTAATCATCTGAGCCTCCTTTTTCCTTACTGGCCGATGGGGTTTACCCTTTCAGGGTCTGCCGTGAGGATTCAAGGGAACTGCCCGCCCCAGCACTCGCCACCGGGCGGGACACCGTGTTGTTAGCTGTGTTAATGGTCACTGCGGTTCTCAGACCCAACTGTACAGCTTATCCAGAGATGGGGCTTAATTCAGGAACTTTCTGCCCCATAAGTTCCATATGGAGATGTAACATGAAGGCAGCGGACGGAGTAGTGGAGGAGAGGGGGGCTCTCCAAGCACCTTCTCTGAAAGCGAGTCCCTGCCTCAAGGAGTGCCAGCGGGCAAAGGTACCCTTGGCACCCTTCAACCTGCTCAGGCCTCAAGATGGGAGTTTTAATGTTTATTTTTTGAGAGAGAGAGAGACAGACACACAGAGTGCGAGTGGGCGACGGGCAGAGAGAGAGAGGGAGACACAGAACCCGAAGCAGGCTCCGGGCTCTGAGTTGTCAGCACTGAGCCCAAAGTGGGGCTCGAACCCACAGACCGTGAGATTGGACACTTAACCGACTGAGCCACCCAGGCGCCCCTCCTCTCATCTGTTCAACAGAAAAGGAAACCATCTGGTTGGCAGGCCCATACACTAAACACAGCACAAACTCAAATTGCAGTGTTAAGAACTCAACTCTTACCCAAGTTCTCCCCGCAGTCCGGGGTGGTGGTGTCACCATGGAGTTAATGATGCCTCTGACACGCTACACACCATGCAAGGCCTCATCAGTAATGTTTCCTTTGCCCCCAGCGAGGGGCCACGTAGGAACCGTCTCCACTTTACAGATGGGCAAACCAAGGCTCAGGGATTCGTTTTCAACCTATCATATGCCGCGGAGGCACCAGAGGAAAGAGGACGGCAGGGTCACAGAGGGGCAGTCCCCTCCCAAGTAGGATCAGCTTCAAACCAAGTCATTCCTCACTTGTTTAATACACCAGAGCCGCTGGCTTTTCTCCTATTCAGCAATCGACATGCCCGCCCCACTTCAGCGGCCACGGCAACACCGCCTGTCCCCTCACTGGCAGAGGGACCGAGGCCAGGAGCCAAGCTTTCTGACGTACCATTTATCTAAGGCTTTGTTAGCAACCATGGGGCTCGGAGCGGGGCTGTTCCACTAGGGAAAACCTTGCCACGAGCGGCCCATGGCACAGCACACGGGCGGGGTCCTGGCATGCGTTATGGTCTCTGAGCCCCGACCCGGAGGCCCAACGGAGGTGCCAAGTTTAGAAGCAGGTGCCGAACGTGGGGAGAAGATAGATCGTTCGTGGAGCATACTGTTACAGAGTGGCAGAGGGCTGGTGCTGTGTCGAGGGTCTGGGCTTTGAGGGAGAAGATCTAAAATGGACACCCCACCTTTTCCCATTACTAGTCAGGGCCCCGGAGCCTCGGTTTTCTCAACTTACAACGTGGACGTGCCCGCCACGCAGGGTGTGCATCTGGTGGCGGCATGGGTACACGGGCATGGTGGGGGGTGCGGGAGGTCATGGATGTGCGGGGACGGCCGCGTGAGACCACACCCCAAACCAAAACCTCACGGCACCACCAGCTGAGGCAAAAATGCCTGGCAAGGCGACTTGGCTTCAAGTCAGCCCTCTCTCGAGGGGACAGCCTCCTTTCTGCTTGGGGCCTCAGCAAGTGCTGGTCTGGCTGCGTCTTCCCCTGGCCCTCGACCTGCCCCCTCGCTGTCCCGAGACCACACTCACCCTTCCAGGCCTCTTCCACATGCTTCCTCCCGGAGGCCCCAGTCCCTGCGCTCCGGCAAGCAGACCCCCACGAGCCAAGCCGTTGTGCTCCCCTCTTTCCACCGCTAACCCCAAGCTGCCTTAAAGGACAGGACCGTCCTGTGCTTCTCCTGAGCCTCTCGGGCTGCCAAGCCCAGAAGGAGTCCAATCCTGGCTGACGGACAGGAACCGGGAGTTCACACGAGGCAGTAAGAATTAATTTACAAACTTCACAGAATCATTCAGCGTGACAAGATCTTAATGTGAAAATATGGTTATGAAATCCCTGCCTGTAGTTGGGGTCCCATTGGAGGGGACTCTACGTCCCCCACCAAGCTGGGTCAAGAGAGATGCTCGCCCTCACCTTGGAAAACCGGGCCACTTGTCCAGGCTCCAGCAGGTGGCAAGGCAGGAGCTGGGATGCTGCCTGTGCAAGCGGGCCACACCATGCCGCCCCCACATACCTTCCGAGCTGGGTGGAGAGACCAGGCGCACGGGGATTTCCCCGACATGACATCGCCTACCCGTTACAGGACCGGGGGGCTCCCCGGCCGATTTCGGCCCTCTCCCCCATCCCCTCCCTTACTGCCCTTCTGTTCAGTCTAGAGAGGGAAGCCTGAAATCCAGGGGTGGCCACCTGGAAAATGCAACAGTGCTCAACGACGCGCCTTAGCTGGCCAGGGAGGGGGTGGCGGTGAGCCGGCCGGGGTCCTGTCGGGCAGGGCAGACACCCACACTCTACACTCAAAGCACACGGGTTGTTGCAACAGGTGGTGGCAGGGCGGAGAGGGGCAGGGCAGCCTCCCCCCTCCCGAGGAAGCAAACACCAGCTCTCCTGCAGCCAGTGGCCCACCTCTGTCTCAGAGGCCACCTGCCCTGTCTTCGGCATCCTCTTTACCCACTCATGCGTCTCCGGAGGAAGCAGCCCCAGGAATTCTGAAAGGCAAACCGTCACCCAGGCTGTAACGGGCACAAACCCAACTACAGGAATTTACTCTTGTGCTGCAATCCGCTAAGAGACACTAAGGTAAAATGCGGAAAAAATGATACAGGACCTCGCCTGGCCTTGGGAACCCGTTTCCGGTCATCTAGCTTTCCCTGCTCTTTGCCGAGGACCTCATTTCTTCCTGGGCCACCAGGGCGCTTGGGAGCAGGGCAGGGGTTCTAAATCTGGGGTCCTCGGAACTCCAAGGATGCACGGGGTCTGCAAATGCCCTGAAGCCACATGAAGTATCACAGTGCGTGTCAGTCCTGGGCCTTTTTCTGGAGGGACAGCTCCAACACTCAGATTCGGAGAAGGGCCCGCGATGCAAGGAATCTTGAGAGCCATGGGCACCTCTGCGGGCTCCCTATCTATCAGAGCAAAAACTCTAAGCAGAAAGCAATGCTGGAGGGCTTACTGGGGTTCCCCACCGCACAGGTGAGCATGACAAGCCAGGCTGGGGCTCAGGGCTGCAGGGCGCGCTGCTGGGGGGCAGGCTCCAGCTTTACTGTACCAGAGCCCTTCCTCCAGGTGGGCTGGGGAAGATCCCCTCCCTGCAGATGTTCAAGGCAAACCACAGACTCCTCTTTTTTTAATTTTCTTAATGTTTATTTATAATTGAGAGACAGACAGAGACAGAGCACGAGCATGGGAGGGGCAGAGAGAGGAGACACAGAATCCGAAGCCGGCTCCAGGCTCTGAGCTGTCAGCACAGAGCCCGACGCGGGGCTCGAACCCACCAACTGTGAGATCATGACCTGAGCCGAAAAGTCAGTCGCTTACCCGACTGAGCCACCCAGGAGCCCCAAACCTGAGACTCTTAGAGCGGACAAAGGCCGTGGGGAGGAGACAGGCTCTGTGCCGAGTCAGCTGAGCTCGATCGGTGGCCCACTTACCACAGTGAGGACACACACTGTCGCGGCAACAGCTGGCAGGGCCTGGTTTGCTGAGCGAAAGGGGAGCGGGCAGAGCTTGGAGCCAAGATGGCGAGCGGCTGCAAACAGATGGCAGCCTCATCCCCAGGGTGTCAGCCAGGTCGTCCAGGGCAGGGAGCGTTTCCGCATACGACGCAGCCAGCAGGTACCACGGAAGCTTGCAGACTCCGAGCCCGGGACGGATTACAGCAGTGTTCCTGTCGTCACCGCTGTGGACTTGCTGAATAGTGTTTCAAACCTTCCCATTCGTCCAAGTGCGTGGCCCCAAAGCATGCCAGATGCCCAAAAGGAAGTATTTTAATTTTTTAAAAATATTTTATTTATTTTTGAGACAGAGAGAGACAGAGCATGAGCAGGGGAGGGGCAGAGAGAGGGAGACACAGAATCCAAAGAAGGCTCCAGGCTCTTAGCTGTCAGCACAGAACCCGACGCGGGGCTCGGACTCACAAACCACGAGATCATGACCTGAGCCGAAGTCGGACGCTCAACCGACTGAGCCACCCAGGCGCCCCCCTCAAAAGGAAGTACTGGCAAGATCCAAGAGTCGGACATCTGGAAGGTTCTCTGGTGACCAGCAACCACAGGACCGTACCCCGCATCACCCCCACCTGGGTCCAATCTGAGGATGCAGACCCACTTAAAGCCAGTCTTCCTGGCCTTGGGAAGTCACCTCGGGAGACCTCAGGAGCCGGGGAACACCTGACCTGGTAGACAGGTACCAGCTGGCGCTCCAGATGAACTAAGGGGGAACTTTCTGTCTGCAGAAACAGCCCTGGTAATTGGCAGTAGGCTACAGGGACACCCTAACTAATTCCCCTCCTCAACTGATTAAGCGTGGGGATGAAATGATCGCTGCCAAGGGCCTCAATCGGTCCCCGAAGAGACTGAGGTGCAGCTGTGGCTGCTGTGATGAACAGACAAAGGGCTCCGGGGAGAATTCTCCTCGCTGGCCCCCTGCCAGGAGGAGATCTAAGGTGCGGGCACAGCTAAAGGGAAGAGGTGGTTCTTCCATATGGTGATGGGACAGTTGGTGGTTATAAAAGGCAAGACTCCGACGAGGTCATGCCCACAGTGGTCTGGGCAAAAGGAGACCATATGGATTTCTGGCTACAGCCACCAGGCGGAACGAGGCCCGGCGTGCCCAGGGGAACTCACTGGGGCCACTTGCTAAGGGGCCTGGCGCTCTCTCAGCGAAAAGAAGAGCCCTGCGGATCGCTAGCGGAAAGCCACGTGAAAACGAATGATTAGCCCATACGGATTTGGCAAAAACAAACAGGCGGATCGAAGGCCAATGCACCGAGCTGTCGGTTAACCGAGCTCTCCCCGTGTGCTACGACTTGCGTCGGGCCCTTCCTGCTTCTCGTGCATGGAGTCTTTGCAACAGCGGACGGTGAACGGCCGTGTCCAACGGGTACCACTGAGCAGACGGGAAGTGGGGATCCAGAGAAGTTAGGGGGCTTGACCAAAGTCACCCAGCTAGGAAGCGGGAGGGCTGCAATTCAAACCTAGATTTATCAGCATACCAGATCCCCAAGCAGGTGCCTTCCTGGCACGAGCGTGGAAGCACCGGGCTCCCGATGGCTTTCCCGGGTGTGGCCTCATCGCCCTTCATGGGCTCAGAAAAGGGCTGTGCCGTCGTCTCGCACCTTCTGGAGGCTGGCACGGTCGGGTGTGGCATCTCCTCCCTCCCCCTGTGCGGACTGGCTCATCTGCTGAGAGTAATGCAGCCTTGTATACAACCACTGCCACCCACCCCCACCTTTTCTCCAGGGCGAAGGTCACCCTCCTTAGGTTGACATTCAAGGCTCTCGGCAACTTCACGCTATTTCGCTCTCCCACTGCACCGCTGTGTGAACCAACCCAAAGACCCGCTCTTGACACAGATTCTCAATGTTCTCATGCGGTGTCCCTTGCTGAGAACACCCGTCGGCCCTCCTTTCTTCAATGGCTACCTTAAGTCACAGGTCCCACGTGTTGCCATTACCCACTTTCTCAACCAAAAGCCAGTGCTACCTCTGCTGAGCTCCCAGGAGCACTGAGCACCGGGCCGCTAGACTTGCTAACGTGACCTGTCTTCAGAAGCGGGTGGAAAAGAGCAGGGACACCTCTAGCCCTGGAGGTGGCATTTGCTAGCCACGTGGCCAGTGGGGCAAGTCACTTCCTGTCTCTGGAGTGGAAAGGACGCCATACCCAGGACGCACGTGAGGTTTTAACAAGATAATAAACATAGTGGGAGAGTACGAAGTCTGGCCAACGGCATGTGCTCAGTAAGCGAGTGAGTGTGAGAGAGAGAGAGAGAGAGAGAGAGAGAGAGAGAGAGAGCCCCCCACCGCCTGCCCTCACGCCTTACGATAATAATAAAGACTCCAGGCTGTACCAGGCCTGTTCCTATACAGAAACAAATACAGCAAAGGCAAGGCCACCAGCTAGCTGCGAAAGCTCTCAGGAAGCATGTGTAAAGGAGTAAAGAAATGGACGGTTCCAGGGAAGGAGATGTGAACAGGTGGGGCCAGCCTCTACCCTGTGTCCCACGTGTCTTCTACCCTGTGCCCCACATGTCTTGAAAACCAAGGCGTCTGGGGACAGCTGAAGGACTGACTTTGAAGCCCCTTTCCCCGTGGCAAGTTCAGGCCATGGGGCCACCCCGCAGCTCTTGGTTCTTGCACAGACATGCCCGAAGGCGACCGAGAGCAGAGGACTCCCCCGCACCTTCTCCCCCTGTACTCCTGTCCTTAACCCAAAATAGAAAGTAGTTCCCAGTTTACAAATTAAAGTAGCTCTCAAAATCAATTTTATAGCCAGCAATCATGGTCCTGATGTTATATAACCACACACACACACACACACACACACACACACACACACACACACACACCCACCCACAAAGAGCAAGATGCCAGCGCTAGAAAGCTGCTCTCTGGCAGAACCAGCAGCCTGCCCATGTGACAGGACGCTGCACAGGTTTTCAGCTCTGAAAAAGCAAAAGTAAATACAAAAAAACAACAAAACGCTATGTTCTTGGGACATAATTATAGCAGAGTGCATATGCAAATCAAGACAGAAGAGCCAGACACATCAGTCACCTAATGAGAAGCTGATTACAAAAGAACAGATCACAGGAAGGCACGGTGATCAAACGAGGGCTGCGAAGGCAGCCTCGGGTCTCAGGGGGGCTCTCGGGGCTCAAGAAGGTTTCCCGTGTTTAGCCCCAAATTTGGGATCCAATGGCACCCCCAAAAAGACCCAGAAAATCACATACAACTTACCAGATGCCTGTCTAGAGGAGAGAGGATGGGTTTATGGCCACACCTCCAAGATATATCTGTGTATTTTCCACCCCCCAGAGCCCCTCTCCTCCTGCAGGTTCACGGCCTCGTACATGGCTCTGACCCCCAGCCCAGAGATTCACGGAGCCACCCCTACCTTCGTCTCCCTCATTCGGTCCACCTGCAAGCCTCCGGCGATTTCCAAATGCACCTTGAATTCACTCTTCCCCATCCCATGCACCATCCACCCTAACCTGGAAACCCGACTTCCCAGTTGCCCACCCTGTCCCACCTGGGTCTGGACTTGCCCTCTCCAACCCTGGGCACAGAGCCACAGTGCTCCTGTAAACATGGAAACTGATGGTTACCGGTGCAGGGACTTAAAACCACCTCCAGAGCCTCACAGATCAGGCTCCTGTCTCCTTCACCTGCCCCTACCGATTCATTGCCCCCCTGCCTGGTAGACAGCTCATTCCTCAGGTCTCAGTTTCAATGTCACCTCCTCTACAAGACTTTCTCAGACCGCCTCGGGCAGGTCCCCTATCTTCTGCTATTTCCTCTACCCATACATGCTTGAAATCATAGCTCTAGTTTTCCTTTAGGACCTGACCTGTCTCTCAAACCATGGTCCAAGTACCTGGACGGTGGGGACCAGATCTGAGCTGTCCCCGATATACTGCAACACCTACAGGCTATCAAGGAATTTAACGGGGGGGGGGGGGGGAGGGGCGCCTGGGTGGCTCAGTTGGTTGAGCGTCCGACTCTTGACTTCGACTCAGGTCATGATCTCACGGTTCGTGAGATCGAGCCCCCACATTGAGCCCATGCGCTGACAGCACCGGGCCTGCTGGGGATTCTCGCTCTCTCTGCCCGCCCCCCCCCCCCCCACCTCTCTCTCCCTCTCAAAATAAGCAAACTTAAAAGAAATTAAAGAGCCCCTCTGGGGTGTGTGTTTTCTTTTTATTGGTGGGGGCAGGTGGGAAGCACATGAACGCACACACATTCTGAGACTGCTTCTAGCTGTTACCGGTGTGGCCAAGAATTAGTATGGAAAGACAACAGAACGCAACAGCTATGGAGTGGCTAACGCATGCCTAGCATTCCTAGGCTAGCTGTATATTAATTTTCCTTTTAATCTGCATGCAAACCCTATAGGGGACGTGCTAGCAGGCCATCTTATAAATGAGGGCTCCAAGGCTCAGAGAGGTGCCAGAGGTTTAGCCAGACTGAGGTCAGGGATTAGCTTCATCTCCATGGCCCAAGCTGGGCACAGAGCAGGGGCTCCATGCGCGCCTGGGGGACGAACAAGTGAAGGTTTGGAGTCAGGATTCAAAGCCACGTCTGAGACTCCACTTAGACGTCTAAGCCCTCCCTGCATATTGTTGCTCCCCCATTCCCTCGGTCCAGCTGCCTCTCAAATTCCCCCCCTTTCTGGAAGGGCGATCGCCCGTCCTACCACGGAGACCTCACAGGGCGCCGTATTCCCCTGGCGGTACTTGCTGGGGATCCTCCCAAGAGGCCCACTATATTATTATGGCTCAGCAGTCTAGTCTCCCAGGGCCACGGAAGCCCACGGAGAAGTTCAGTTATTTCCTTTCTCCTCCCAGGAGCAGGTGGCTGCAGGAACTCAATCTCATCCTAAGGACACTTGCACAGAGGGAGAAACCGACAAAGAATCGGGAGTCTTGAGTCCTGGAAACTCCTCCACCTTGGAGCCCACGAGTGCGCCAGGGCTGAGGGGGCGGGAGGGAGGGCCGCCAGCGGTCCTTCAGCTGCCCTGGTTTTCTGGATGAGGAAACCACGGCCCACAGAGAAGTGCCTTGCCTGAAGTCCCAATGCTAGGTAATTATGGAAGGCAGAGACAGGATCAGGATCTGGTGGGGTCCCTCCTCCTAGTGCTTAAGCCTAAATCTAAGCTTTTTGAGGGCAAAAGGTTAAGAGGCAAGGTGCAACAGACGGCAAGGTAGGCAGGCTGTGCCGTAGCCCTCTTTTGTGCGGCCCGCTCGCAGTCCTGAGTGGGCATCAACTTCACCCAGAGGGCTTGCCCAATACCGCTCCCTGGCTTCCAGCTCCATGGGACCGAAGTGGGGCCAGAGATCCGCATTCTAACAAGTTCCCAGGGGATCCCGCCAGCCTCGGGACCACACTCTGAGAAGACTGGTCACTAATGCCGTGTGTGCTGGGGCGTGGGAGCTCGTGAGGGGTGGCGGGGAGGAGTGTGGCAACAGCTTGTCAATATCTTCAAGTCCACGGGATAGAATCTCGATCTATCAAGTAGGAGACTTCTTACTTATGTCATTCGCAGTTCCTGCCACTGCTGCAATGGAAGCAACCTTTCGGACCCTGGTTAAAGCCTACCCAAGGCCACGTAATCAGGCTGCAGACCCTGAAGACTCACATCTGGGTCTGCCTACGGCACCACCAGCTTACGCCCAACTCCAGGACACTCTAAGAGTGGGCGGGACGCCAGAGTTCCAGAACAGCTGTCCTACCGCCACAGGGCTTCCAAAACACTGGGCTGGAGCGAGGTGCTCTGCCGAGGTTCCTCGTGCTACACCTGGTTGGTGCCCCTGCCCTGAGCATCTGAGGGGCAGGGGAGAGGGGTGGATGTCTGGATCCCATCAGCGGGGACATCTGGATTTCAGCTTAGGCAACTGGCCTAACCTCCCAAACAATTTTTTTTTTTCTAGAAGGTAAAAGCCACTCTGTTGTTTGTCCGGGGTGTGGTATACTCACCCTCATTTCTGTTGCCCCATGCGAACCAAGGGTTCCTTCCAAACATTCGTCAAACCGAGTATGCAATCTGGTTACTAACAACAAATGAGTCTTTACTTGTGACTTCCAGTTCTCCTTATGTCTGCGCGAGGCTGGGCTGGGCCGCGAAGGCCCACGTACTCTGCCAAGATCTGACTGCATCGTACTTCCAGCCCAGGCCTCAGATGTGCCCTAGACCAGAGCCTTCTGGAAGGACATGTCTGAGACATGTCTGAAAAAAGCAGAAAGGAAAAAACAGCAACAACAACAAAACCAAAAGGGTGCTGCCCATGAGATTTCGGGGTTTCCTTTTTCCAGAAGGATGGACGTAAATGCAGAACGAGTCCACTGGAACGAGTCCATCGCTCTGACTTTCCCGTTGGAGCAGCTGGCCGATGCCAAAATCCCACATCATATACCAAAGCTGACCTGCTCTCCATCACTGCTACAGTACCGACCAGGCCTTGGAATGACGAAGAGCCAAGGTTTACCACGCGGCAGGTTACCTGCCCAGGTGCCTTCCAGGCTCCTTTTTTGCAGCCTAGAAAAATAGAGGCATTTTCATCTTCCTCACTATGCCCTATGGTGTGCCTGGGTGGCTCTAATCCATTCCTCCCGAGTCCCTAGACATCATTTTCTTTTACAAAGAAACAAAACACAGAAATCTGACCTGTGTATGATGCAGGCTGAGTTATAGCTTTCCCCTGGCACCTCTAACTGAAAGTGAAATTCCTTTAAAGTTGGGAAATTCATTGCAGTATTTTATGGTATTGATTTATTTTAAACTTGGCTGGCAGTTTTAAGGCCTGCCATGCCTCTGAATCCCAGAAATGCTGGAGGAGGTCTCCATTTCCTTTGATTCGGTAAGACCACAGAGGACTCACTAGTGGAAATGAAAGGAAGGGCTGCGATACTGTATGTTGCTGCCCTAGTTTATCAAGACAGCACCCTGGGCGTTCTCCCCAGGTCCTGGGTCCACAGCACATCTCTGGTTGGGATTTCGCTACCAGAACCGTATCCTCTCTCCTCGCCAGCTGGGTCCTGTACCCAACAAAGCCTCGGTAAAGCTAAGGCGAGTTTCTGGCAAGCCCTGAGCTGTGACCTGCTCGCTTATCACCTGGTTTACAAGGTGCCTCTGAATTTGCCTTCGGGAACTAGCTCAAGGTACCACCTCCTCCGGGAAGCACCCCCTCCACTCTCTCCAGGCTTCCTATAGCTCTCCGGAGCCACAGTGACCACAACTAAGCACCCGTGTCTCATCCGCGCTGCCACACGGGTCAACCGCCAGGGGGCAACACTGGAGGCCATACGATCGACACCAAATGTGACGTGGCCCCATTGAGAGGCACCAAATGAGGACATCCTCTGCTTTAGTCAAGATTTAATAAATGCACTGGAAGTTTTGTCGGGGAGAAACCCAACAACCACTGCCATTTTGCTTTGGGTCCAGAGCCTCAACTGCCCAGGCTACTTCCACTTTTACTTGGGACGGGTTTCCACCAGGATACCTGGCAGATGGAACGGGCAACAGGTTGCTTCGGGTCATGTCGGAGCCCCTTCCGCACACTGGTGTCAGACGGTTCCGGCACTCCCTCAGCGCAAGCGCCCTCCTGGCGGCCATCAGCGGCAGTGGGCTTCGGGTCTCCCACGGTCCAACCTTTGGCTAATTCTCACTTCTGCCTGCTCATGTGGCCTCTGCCTACCGCTCCCCGACCCCTGGTTAGGTGGGTGCCTCCCGTCTCCCAGCCTCGCCTCCCCTGCCCACGTTGGAGGCCGCGGCGGTGTGACACAGGAGGCATCCACACACAGGTGAGGTCACCCGAAGGGGCGGGTGGCGTCCAAGATCGGCTGTCAGACTGAACGTTGCCCACGGGTGGCACCGTGCACGAATGCCTTAGGGGTCGCCGATGCGGTGCTGCTTGGAGAGGGACCCTGTCATCTGCCTGAAAACGTCAACCCATCGAAGGCCGCTTTTGAAGAGGCTGCAGGAAGCAGAATGGAGCAGTGAAACCTCCGGTCGGACACCCTGCTTTGAATCCTGGCTCTCAACACTTAGTAAAAGTGGTTCTCTGCTTCCTCAACTGCAGAAGGACGGCCGCCCGGGACAGGTACGCAGGTGCTATGGGCTGATTATATACAGCGTCCACTATAGAAAAGATGTGGAAAGTATTTAATTCAGAGGTGAGGACAAAGGACAAAACCTCTGCTCAACACCAGTCAGGGGCCCCTCAGAGCAGGTTTTGATAACCAGGGGCTATGATCGTTGGTAGGAGTGCCTGTGTCCTGGAGTGGGGGGCAGGAAATGGGACTTGGAAGGACCCCAACCATCAGGCAGGCCCGCTTACAGCTGGATGATTACAAAAGCGATTTTGCTGTGCGCTGCCCAAAGGGATGCCGTCTGGGCTCAGAGGAGCCAAGGATGCCAGGGAGGAGCAGAATGTGAGGAACAACAGCCCTGGGGCAGGCCTGTCCCCTCACTGAGGCTTTGATGTCCTGAGGAGCTTCAAGGGACAGATTATCCCTGGGGGCCACCAGCCCCATTACATAACCCACAGCTCAGCTTAGCTTCCTCCCGTTGATACAGCTGGAGCCGGAGCAGGGATGGCGACAGCAGGGGCAGAAGCCAGCCCCTCCCAGGGAACTGTCTGGTCTCACAAACACCAGCCTTTGTGACCCAGGGGAGCCTCCAGAAAACATGAGTGGACGGACCAGGCCCTGCGGCCTCCCTGTAAGCTGGTACCCAGGGCTGCCAGGTCGTCACAGTGAAGGCTGAGCTTTAATTTCCAGGGGAAAGGAGAAGCGAACCTTCTGGATCTTTGCTCCCGACCCCTGCACTCTTACGCAGCCCCACAGTCCCGTGGAGTGCGAGTGGGGAGATTTCCATTTTACAGACGGGGACTCAAGAGAGGCTCAAGACTACAGATCTCCTTGGATCAAAGGATTGATAAACACCCACTCAAATCTATTCCCCTTCCAGTGAGCTCTCAATTTTAATGTTTTTATTTATTTTTGAGACAGAGAGAGACAGAGCATGAGCAGGGGAGAGGCAGAGAGAGAGAGGGAGACACAGACTCTGAAGCAGGCTCCAGGTCCTGAGCTGTCAGCACAGAGCCTGACGCGGGGCTCGAACTCCCAGACCGTGAGATCATGACCTGAGCTGAAGTCGGACGCTTAACCGACTGAGCCACCCAGGCGCCCCTGAGCTCTCAATTTTAAATAAGACCCCCACTCTTTAAGGATCTAGGTCATCTACTTAGGGCAAGGATGGCGTCTCCCTCCTCCCATCCTCTCTTTGGAAGGGTCAAGGTTCCACCAGAGACTAAGTGGGATGAGCCTCTGGGGTGGGAGGAATCAAACGGACTCCAGTCCCCTCAGCAGCTAAGGCTTCACGGACAAAGTGTCCTTCTTATCCCTCTTTGGGCTACCTAGCTGTTCACCAGCACGCAGTGCTTTCCTGGAGAAGAAACTAGCTCCCAACTAGAAACCTACTAGGTGCTCCTGGAGTACCCATATTACTCGTCTCAGCCTTCACTTGGTGCTCAACCGTTTGCCGAACACAATTACAAAGACCCATGATTTCAGGGCGCCTAGGTGGCTCAGCTGGTTAAGCATCCGGCTTCGGCTCAGGTCACGATCTCGCTGTTTGTGAGTTTGAGCCCCGTGTCGGGCTCTGTGCTGACAGCTCAGAGCCTGGAGCCTGCTTCCGATTCTGTGTCTCCCTCTCTCTCTGCCCCTCCCCCACTTGCATTGTCTCTCTCTCTCAAAAATAAACATTAAAATAAAGAAAAATGCAAAGACCCATGATTTCCATAGATGATTCAATGAGGCAATACCCCATATCGGCTGACACCAGGGACTTAGACCTGGGTTTAAGTCTAGACTCAGCTCCAGACCAGCGGTGACCTTTGGGAAGTTACATGAAAAGAAATAAATGAAATAATGGTCAAAAACACTTGGCCCACGGACGGCCAGTGACTACCCCCATCCTGGACACCTTCGGAACTGTCGCCCTCCTTCAAAACCTACCCCCTTAACCTTAACCTCACATGCACAGGGTCTCCAGGTGGGGGTCCCATGGCCCGGAAGCTCAGTTTCATGTGTCTGCTTCCCACAGGGCCTGCAGTCCTGTGAGGGAAGGGCAGGGCAGGGCTTATGTGCTCCTGGATTCACAGCTGGGGCAGGAAGTCACTCTCAACTGAGAGGGGACCCAAATGCCTATTTGTCCCAGGTTCCCAATTTCCCCCTGACAACCTGTGTTTTAATTTACCCTCCAGGGATCCTGTTTTGGAAATTCAGCTGTTTAAAACGAACCACGTTAAGCATTTCTTTCCCATCTTTTAGTCTCCAGCATCACCGCTGATTAACTGGACACTCAGAATGGGACACAATTTGGGGAGGATTCTGCCAAAAGCAAACAAATGATCTGAATAGATTTCTACAGCTCCGATGAGAACGAACATGCTGTTGCCTGTTGGATGATCTGAAAAAGGTTGGGAATCTGCAGAAGACCGTGAGGGGCCCCGCCAGAGGTTGGGGGACCGTCCTCTCAAATCTCACAAAACAAGAAAAATCTGAAGCCCGGGTCAAGGGGTCAACTCAGGTCATCCAGCATGCGAGCCCAGAGCCACGTCTTTGGACCACAGGCCAAGGATAAATATATCCTTTATTACTTCAACAATAACTTAAGCCGGATTCTTTTTTCTCCGATGTTAGGCAGCTACCAAGATCACATATGGAACAAAGAGTATTTTCTATGACCCTTCAGGTCACAGCAACATCTGATTTCCTTCAGCAGGCCTGAGCCACCCGCTCCAAGTAAATGTCACTCAAGGGCCCTGGCTTCGTCCGGCCCTAGTAACCGAGGCTTGTATAGGAGACAGCAAACTTGGACACGAATGTGGATTCCCTCGTCTTACAGCACCCTCCCTGGTAACATGGGCGGTGGCACGCAGAACACCAGTCTGGCTTACCCACTTTGGGTAAGGTTTGTGGCCGGCTGGGAGGAAACATTAGGAATTATTAAACATCTTTAAAAAATGACAAATAAGGGAGCGATAAGACCCACCATTGAGTAATCTTTAAAAATAGAGAAGTTTTCTAGAACAAGCAATTGGACAGAGTTGCCTCTGAGCCCAGCTTTGTTTAAAAAAAAAAAAAAAAAAGCAATCTGGTAATCCTCTGAGGCAAGGCTACTAAAAACCATGGTCTTCGGACAGGAACAGAAGACAATACTTTCGCCTCGAGCCAAAGTGTGTATCTAAAATTTAGCATTGCACTTACATAGTTTACACAGGGCACTTGCACAACCTCTTGTGATTCCAGCCACCTCAACAAGAAATATCTATCTCATTTTACGGACAGTAAAACCTCAATAAGATAATTATGATCTACCCCATTTAATGGAGGATAAAATCCAGAGAGGTAAAATAACTTGCCCGAGGTCCCACAGCCAGGCAACCACGAAAACGGAACCACTTGGTCCCGGACGGTCCACCAGGCTCTTTTCAGAGGAGCCCTGTGTTGTCAACCCCAAGTGCATGCGTTCAGTGCTGCAGAGAGCTAAAGCCAGAGGGACCCTGACTTGGACATTACTCTGAAATCTACAACCCCAGATTACGGAGGCGGTTCTCCATCATGCCGGTACCGGGGACAAGAGTGTTGCCTACACGTGGTGGGAGTTTGAGCCACGACAACAGGTCTAATGGGAAAGCTGGCAAGGACTAAGGACACACGAGTTCCCTGTCTTCATTTGGGACCTTGAATAATTCCTTCTTTCTAGGTCTCCAGCTGCCCTCCACACAAAATTCCTCAGGGAGAGACATCTACACCCCCGGTTCTCCAAAGTGTGGTCTGGAGCGCGGGACTCCATGAAGCCAAACCTTTTCTTTTCATAGTAACACCGAGACACGTTTGCCTTTTTACTTTCCTCCTCTCTTGCATGTACCGTGGAGTTTTCTGGAGGTTATGTGAGGAGGGACGTGGCACCAGGTTAAACATCAGAAGCAGACAGGAGAACCCAGCTGACTGTTAAGGCAGATGGTAAAAAGACTTGCAAGAATAGATAGAAAGCACGGCCACTCTAGTAAATTTTTTTTTGAAAATATTTTTCATAAACTATGATGCTTACATTAAAGTGTAGCTGATTTTTATTCATTTGAAAAGAACATTTAAAACGCTTCTCACTTTTAATTGTTAATTCTGCCAGTATCCACAGATAGAACCCAAACCAGGACCTCTTTGGAGTCCTCAATTTCATGAGTGTAACCGAGCCTTTAAACCAAAAACTTGGAGAATCAATGGTCTCTTCTTTCACTGTCTCCAACTCCTCTCCTTTCATTTCCTCTCAAACCCACCCTCATCAGGGGTTCTCCCCATTATGTGCCACCAAAATTGCTGGTGAGCGCTAATGTCTTTCTTCCTGATCGCTGAAGCCCAAGGTCAATCCTCGGTCCGCCTCTCCCTCAACCCGCCTCTCCCTCAACCCACCGCCACAAGGACCACAGCTGATTACTTCCCCCTCCTGATGGCTCATCTTCATCCGGCTTCCAGGACACCAGACCCAGGTCTCCTCTCTCTCTGGCTCCTTTCCTTCTCCCCAACCTCACTGTGGGATGGCCCAGAGCTCGGTCCCTCTTGGAAATCACTATGCCCGCTGCGGTGCCTTGGCAATCTCTAAATTTGTTATCTCTAGACCAGATCTCACCCCTGAACCCCAGACTCCTCTAGCTACCTGTCCCACCTCTGTGCCTGGATTCCACTTAGGCATTCCAAACTTTCACACGACAGCAAAGCCTAACTTTCTCCAGCCAAACCTCTTCCTCTCGATGCCCCTCCCATCTCATTTGGTGGCAACTCCATCCTTCCAAAGGCTTCCAAGGCCAGAAACCTCTAAGTCATCCTGGATCCCTTTCTCTTGTACCATTTGCTCCAGCAGGAAATTGTTGGCTGACTCCAAAACTCATCCCCAATCCAATCTCCCCTCCCTGGCTCCATGGTTCCAAGAAGGACATACCCAGGACTTCCCATCTTACCCAGGCACAAAACCCCAAATCCTTACAACGGCCTCCAAGGCCTACCCTAGTTGACTCCCAGTCACCTTTCTTGCTTCTTTTCGTACATTCCCTTCCCTGTTCTGTCCAGCTTCTGAGCCTTTATACTGACTGCTCCCTGTCTGGGATGCTTCCTCCCCCCCCCCCCCCCCGAAATCCTCATGACTCACTCCCCCTCCACTCCTAACCTTTACTCAAATGTCACTGTCTCGAGAGACCCACCCCGATCTCTTCCACTGAAAAGTACACCTCTACCCTCCACCTCTCAGTAGTCTGATGTCCCTTGTCCTGCTCTAAGGCCCCCAGAGTACTGAGTATTTTCGAACATATTACTTATAAGTCCATCTCCCCAACAGAATATAAGCTCCACGACTGCCGAGAATATATGTCTAGTTTATCTACTGATGTATCTTTTGTGCCAAAGAGTCCTGGGCAAATAGTTTCCCAACAGTATGTTGAATATGTGGAATTAGCTTCTCCGTCTATAAAACTTAAGTGGGGAGCAGGGGGAGGCTGCACAATAGTTCATCCCAACTCAAGCCTCTGATCCCTGAACTGGCCAGATACAGCTCACAACTATTGTCCTCACTAGCAGTCAGAGCCTGGGGCACTTTGCAGGGCTACACGCCCCATCTTATCTTATGTCAAGGTCATCTATTTCTCCTACCTGAAGGAATCACCCCTATAGGAGCTAAAACTGTGCCCTGCAAAATAGCACAAATCCCAACCGTGGCTGTGCAAATGGAGCCCCGATCTCAATCAGTTGCGACAACCCCACGATTCTAACCCACATTCAGGTCTCTCTTCCAATGACAACCGTCATCTTACTCCAGGGCAAACTTGAATTCTAAGAGGTCTTTTATAAGCGGAAGGGAGGAGATGTGACGGCGTGAAATACGACGAAACCTGGTCTAGCCAACCCTTTCTGGGCTCTGACCCGGCACTGTCTCCTACTGAGCTTTAGGGAGCACTCTTTCTCGGTGGGCAGTGGGGACGAACTGGCCTGGCATCTGGAAAGTGCTCAGGGGTTTTGGAAAGGATTAACCTGGTGACTCAATCCAGAAGTTCACGGAGAACACTACAGATGTGACCAGGCTCAACTCGGCACTCACCGCCACCAACTAGCACTCTGAGGGTGATGAAGGGGAAGGAAGGGACTAAGAACCAAGCCGGGTGACCGACGGCTCTGTGCCCAATGTGACCCCTGGGATTAGCACCACCCCTCATCGCCTCATCTCAAGGATTCAGCGAATTTAAGAGGAGCTCGTTTCCAACCTGCCCTCGTAAGAAAAAGAAGGTAGGAGGGAGGGAGAAACACACCTGCAACTTAAATTAGGACGGTGGAGAAATGACTCAACCCCCTGCGGAGTCGCAAAGGTGAACCAAAATGCTACTGTGTCCCCCTGGCGTATCTGGCGGTCGACGTTCTTTTCCCTTCCCACAAAAGTAGGCTGGACGATGTGAGCTTAATTCACATCTGACCAAAGGAGCCCCTTGTGCTTCCACATCCGGCCAGCTGTCCTGCCAACCGCCTGCCCTGAAGACCCAGGCACCGTTCCATCCTCACGGCTACTCAATTTCAGGTTCACCGACATCCCTCATGGTGGGAATAAACTAATTGGTCCGTCTGGTCTCCCAGGCTCCAGTTCAACTCAACTCGCACGTGCCGGAAGTTCTTAATTGCTGCACTGCTCTGCTCCGCGGGTGGCTCCCAGATGCCTACTAAGTCAAGGTCAAATTCCAGGGTCCCTGGTGCCACCTGATTTCTGATTTCATTTCCCTCGCTCACACCTCAGCCTCTGGTCCAGGTGAACTCCCACTGCCACGGCTGGTACCCTGGGATTTGCCACCTCAGCTCCGTCTGCTCTCCTGGCAGGTCACAGTCTCTCTGGTTACCACCGGTCTGCTGTCTCCGCGACCCCAAACCAGGGGAGGTACTCAAAGGCGCTAGGCTGCCTGTCTTCAGGTCCTCTGCAGAGGCTAGTCCTTTTCCCTGCAATGCTCCCCTGACCCCCAATTCCCCAACTCCCCTAAAAGGCTCATTTCCCTTCCTATCAGTTCTCCTTTGTGGTAAAGCAACTATGGTAAGTACCGATCAATGTTTCTCTCCCCAGCTAAGCTGCAGAATTCATGGGGATGGGGCCATTTTCTGAATTTGCTGACCACTGCTACCCCAGGGCCCAGCACAGCACTCAAACGAAAGCCCAAATCAATCTCCTTAAATAAGCAAAGACTTCCACATAAGACTATTCACTCGCACGTCATTTACAGTTATCTAAAATGGAGAAAACCCATCAGATGCCTAAAGCAGGGGAAAGGTTACGTTATGGCACATGTAACGGAATGCCAATGTTGGAAAACTGTACTTTCAAAGGATCACATGGGGAAATGCTCAGATTAGTGCCGAAAGGGCAGGAAACAAAGCGGTGCCTAAATATAGCACGCTCTAAACCGTGCAGAATTGCACGTGTGACCAGGAGGGATACCATCAGGGGTAGCGTGTATTCTCTGAAAAAAACTGTCCGTACCTCTTTTGCACATTTATTGATCAATGGATGAGGAAAAGGGATTTCTAAAAACCTTGAGACTCCGCTCAAATGCAATGTCCACTCGGAAAACCTCGCTAGACTTTCAGCCTCTTTCTTCCTCCACCCCACAGATCTCCTCCTCGTGACCTGTGGGGGGGTGGGGGCAGTGGGGGGGGGTGTCTCTGATCACAAGCACTTTGTGGTTTTTAACCCTACAATCTGCCCCCCCCCCCCCCCCCCCCCCCAACGCCACAGGGCTCCCTCAAGGGCCCAGGATGAAGGATCCAGTCCAGGAAGTGTGCATGCAGAGCAAAAAGAGTACACTCACCTAGTTTAAAAACACTCAAGATGCTTTGCCCTGAATTTTAAGCAGCACATGTGACCTGGTCCATTCTGGTTTCAAGTTCAAAGGCATCAGGCCGGTCCTGTGGGTTAGCAGCTAACATATCTTTCAAGAGCTGCTTGATCCCCTCAGACATGGAAGTCCTGCGTTTCTGGGGGATGTGCAACTCCATCTTTGGGTTTTCTAGCAGCGCCTCGCCAACAGGGACGATTTCGGTCCCCTGTTTGATATAGGTCCCCAGGAGCTCCTTCTTGGTCTCAGAGTCAATAAAAGTGATTCTTTCTATCATTGCCCAGATGATAATGCCCAGGGCAAAGATGTCGGCCTTGGCTGTGTAGTGTCCCTCCCAGACTTCGGGGGCCATGTAGAAGTCTGAGCCGCAGGCTGAGGACAGCCAGTATTTATTCACATTCACATTTTTGTTGTCTTGATGGCCCTCTTTTCCTCGGGGGGCTAACCCAGCACAGACCTTGCTTAGTCCAAAGTCTGCCACCTTGAGGATGGGGGTGCCAGACCGCTCCGTGATGAGGATGTTGTCTGGCTTTAGGTCCCTGTGCACGATGTGGTTTTTGTGCAGGAAGGCAATGGCGCTCGTGAGCTGTAGCATGAAGCTTTTGTTGGTAGCTGGGTCCGGCCTCCGGGACAGGACGTACTGATTCAGGTCTCCACCTTCACAGAACTCCATGACAAACCAGAGATAGCAGGGCTCCTCAGCGTAACCCAGGATCCTTTCTCCTAAATCAAAGAAGACCGGAAAGAACTTGAGTGCCATAGACACATTCGCGTCACCGGTAAGGCGACAGGCACGCGGCTCGGTAAGGGAAGAGTGACACTGGTGACAACGCTCCGGTCCAAGAGGACCCGCCAAACTGGCACTGAGCCAACACCGCACAAGCAGGCCCATCTCTAAGCACGCAGGAGGAAATCAGGGTCAACAAGGTAGGAGCGGCACGGGCTGCAGGGGCGGGTGTTAGACACCTGGCTCTGGAATCACCCGGCGCCTGGGTACCAAGGGGCTTACTGCTGGCTGGTTGGATGAATAACCAGGAGGCAACTGCCCTCGGTCCACTTGTCCAAGTTTGCTTCCGCTGCTTCACCTGTAAACGGCCACATGTAATCACTCGCAGAATACCTATACCGGCACCTGCCATTCAATTCGGTATTTACCACCGCCCAGGAGGTGGGAGGAAATAGCCCCATCTTACAAGATGAAGCACCTGAGGCTCACAGAGACTTAAGAGTCCAGGGACTCAAATGCGTGATTAGGAAGCCACGGTATCTCATTACCGTGCCTCCAGACAGCGGCACGCCCCCACAGCTTGCGGGGCTGCGGGCCAGACAAGGGCAAGTGTGCACGGAGGCCATCAACGGTCTGCTCATCCACTCCAAGCGAAGGACCTTTCCCCCCACCCCGCTCTCCTATAACCGGTGAGTCTCTTGTCAATGCACTTAGAATGGCACCACGATTTCATTTCAGAGGCATACTCCAACCAGAGTTTCCTGCTCACCCACATCTGCCCAGCACAAGCTAGTTATAGAACAGGCCCCTGTCTCCATAAAGTTTAGCTTCAGGGAGATAACAGGTATCTAGAACGGCAAGCATCTTAAGCATCTGCATCGAGGTCAGCTTTTACGAACAGGGAAGGGTGGGTGGGAGTTGCCAGATCTGGGAGTCAGGAGGGAGGCGGAAGACTGGAGTTACACCTAAAGGACAGGCAGATCAGTGGGGATAAGCAAGAGAATTCTAGGCTGCGAGACGGGATGGATAATGGAACACAGGAACAAACGGACCAGAGGCGTAAACAGGAAGTCTGGAGGAACAGTGGGGTCCAAAGTAGACGTAGGGGTTAGAATCAAACTGTGTCGGCCGGAAACTCCGGCTCTGCCTTTCCAGAAGTCTTTCCTTTGGACCCAAAGAAACTCCAGGAAAGTTGGTGATTGGCATCTACCAACAAATCCCAATGTTCTTTATAAAGCAATAAATGGCACATGGGAGTCCTTTGGTGGAAGTTACTTGAGGACTGGAACTGCCCCCAGAGTCTAAAGAGGCAGACGGCTTATGTTGCTGATGAAAAGGCTGGGCCCACCGGGGGTGGGCATATGGGTCATTCATGATTGAGCCAATGCCCGAAGATAGTCCTCAGATCCCTACCAGTGTCCCCATTCCCCCGGAAAGCAAGAGTCACACCTCTTCATGCAGCCTCCACCAAGGCAGAGTCCTCCAGAAGCTGCCACTCTGGGAGCTCTAGGGTGAGGCAAGACCGATAGATGAACAAGGCAAAAGCTCTAGGTTTTTGACCACGATCTGTCAGACCACACTTCCCCTGTAATTATATAATTTGTTTAGATTACTCACAATCAAAGCAATACAGGTAGAACCAGTTTAGGGCAGATGGGTGTTGTTGTTGTTATTATTTTTTTTAATTAGCTTGTTCCCACCTCCTCATCCTCTTTCTAGGTCACTGGCTCTGGTGGGCTGAGGTTCTTTATCTGAAAACACTGCAAGATGATGCAGTGATCTGAAGCCCAAATCAATCCAGGCTCCAGAGTAAAGACTCATAAAAAGGAGGGCAAGAAAGGTTTACTGGTGGTACAGCCAGAAAGGAAGCGATTAAAAAGCCATCAAATTCCCTCGGCAAGGGCGACCATCAGAAAACAGTGAAACTTTTTCACTGAAAGTGGGGAAATAGAGGGTGGGGAATGGTGATTACTTTATATACAAAGTTGGTAACCACGGAAACTAAAGGCAAAAGAAAACAAGTCGGCAAAACAGACTACACTGTAGGTCCAGGTTGGAAGAACCCGGTGGGGGGGAGAAGGGTACGTAAGTGCCCTAAGCAGGGAATGGGGGGTAGGGGAGGGGGGTAGATGGGCCCCAGGACTGAAGAGCTAGCACTGGGGGAATGATCCAAGCCCAGAAGGTGCTACAGGGGGGCTGCTGGATGAGAGGTCAGGACGAAGCAGTCTCAGAATCAGACACAGACGGCATCAGCGAGCATGACAGAATGGAAAACTGGGGAAGGCGGCTACTTGTCCCAGACGCAAGAAGCCCTTTCCCTGCACAGGCACGGGGCCGTGGGCTCCTTTCGTAAGAAAACCACAGCATGTGTTTTCACGCAGGAATCCCCAGGTACCTACTCATAAACATAAGACAGGCATGTGAGAATTCCAGTCCTTTCCTCCGGGAAGACTGCCTACCTGAGCCCCTACCTACCTCACAGCAAGAGGGAGGAGGGAGGGCACAGGGCACTTGATGCATTTTTGTGGAGATGCAAGGCCGGGCAAAGAAATGGGAAGGGTTAGGAGGGGAGACTTAGAAGATGAGGAGTCTGGTTTAGACACCAGCTCTGCCCACTGGTTAACTAGGTGGTTCATTAGTTCAATGGAAAATAAGGAGGGCCAGAGATACCATGGAAAGATGGCTAGAACCGTGGGCAAAGGTTGGGAGAGATGGCCGAACCCCTCTGAGCCTCTGCCTCGTCTGCCAAACGAGAGGGACACCTACACCACATATTCCTGGGAGTTAAGTCTCAGGCAAAAAATACACTTCGCAGAGCCTAAGATACTTTGGGGAAAGGACATCCTAACCATCAGTAACATCCCTCCTGGGCCTCAGCCAAGTCCGAGGAAGCCACCGATTCCAACAACCCCGGTGCTGTAGGCCAGAGTGAAGCTCCCACATGTTAGGACCCTAGAATCAGAAAATGAAAAGTGGAAGATTCTGTCGTGTTGCTCAGGTTCTTACGAGCCAAACCCATGTTCTAGCCAGACCAGACGGTTTTGAGGTGCTCTCTCCCTATAAGACCTCCCCTCTTCCCAGGTCTCTGCAGGTGCATCTGAATGCGTACCTTTGGGTCCTGCCTGAATGCCAACCGACTGGATGCCTGCCTGATCCCCCAGTAACTTCCTTCTTCCCACCGGCCACCGCCCTAGCCTTGTAATTTACCAGCCCTAGCCTTGTAATTTACCAAGGTGACTGCACACCGGGAAGGAAAAAGGCTCAAACCTCCAGGGATTACCAAGCACGGATTCCCGGAGACACATTGCTGGGGTCCACCAGTCAGCAGGGGGCTCATGAAGGTCAGGTGATCCAAGGGAGCTTCGGCGCCCGTCCATCTCCCGGCGGGCCCAGCGGTCACCAAGGCACCCCATGCTTATCCCCAATTTCAAGATGTATAAGTGGAATACACATGCGCCGTCTAGCAGAAACCCCACGTGAAGCTTACAGCTCTTTGAATGGATAGAAACGAAAGTAAATTTTATAATTCCTTTGGTGCAGCCTGACAGTTCTGTAAGGTGAGGAGTTAAAAATTTAGCTTCCCCAAGGCGGGAGAAAAGACTGGTACCTGGAACTGTTCAGGATTTGGGAGAGGCCACTGGCCTCTGGGTCCCAGGCACCATTTAAACGTCAACGTGGGAGCGGTCTCATCTCTCCGACACTGTTTTATAAGGTGGGGAAACTAAGAGGAAGGTTAAGTAACTTGCCCAAGATCCCCGAAATGACTGGTTGGGTAAGATGTGAACCTCCATTGCCAACTCCTTCCACCACCCAAGGCTGTCGCCTGGGTCCCAAGAAATGCAGCTTGATTAAAGCGAGACAGGCCCACTTTCAGGATAGTTTGATTACCTTCCCCTCAAGGCCAACAGCCAGGAGACCACAACATAAACTCTACGTCAAAACGTATGCTAAGCCACAGCTCACGGGTGAGAAAATGGGAGGGGAAAAAAAAGTCAAGCAGGTGTCTACTATCTCATTACTCAGGGGAATAGGTACTGTTGGCCTCTCCCAACAAAAATGGGGCCTGCTTTGTTCAGAGACTTGAGGCCAGTAGGCTCAGCATAAGGATAAGTCAGCGGGAGCTTTGGGACAGCAGCAACCTTCCAGAAAGGGACACAAAATCCCCAGGGATTTAGAAGCCTCTACCCAAAGCTGCCTCCAGAAGTTGGATCTCCTTGCTCTAGTCCATTCCATTTAAACATTTCCTGGGCACACACTGCTGGTCAGACACCGGCCCTGAGATAACCAGTGGTCTCTGCCCTCGCAAGGGATTCTGGTCTTTCGATGCAGAATGACCAACCGCAGCTAAGAGAGCAAGGAATAGGCCACAGTTGTGCCCGAGGAAGCGGGAAGGGTGGTTAGGAGAGAAGAAAGGCAGGCTGCAATCACTCAAGAGCGACCCCTGAGCTGGGTCTCCAAGGATGCAGAATGAACACACCGCACAGGGCGGGTGTGAGCTTGCAGCGAGGGACCCAAGTAATCTGGGGGTCAACGCAGAAAACGGAGGAGGAGGTGGGCAGCAATGAGGCTGGGAAGGATGCCTGAGTTGGGTCAGAAGAACCGGTGTCTGGCCGACTGAAGGATTTGAACTTTGGCTCTAAGAAACAGGCAGTAAAGGGGGGGCGTCTGGGTGGCTCAGTCGGTCGGGCGACTGACTTTGGCTCAGGTCATGATCTCGCAGTCTGTGAGTTCGAGTCCCGCGTCGGGCTCTGTGCTGACAGCTCGGAGCCCAGAGCCTGCTTCGGATTCTGTGTCTCCCTTTCTCTCTGCCCCTCCCCTGCTCATGCTCTGTCTCAAAAATAAATAAAAACATTAAAAAAAAAAAAAAAAAAAAAAAAAAGAAACGGGCCATAAAAGTTGTTGGCATATTTTAGAAGGATATACTGCTTCCTGAATCTTAAGTCACTGATTTGGAGACATACCGTTTACGTTAAGACGTACAGGCTGCTGACAACCCTACCACACGCGACTGTTGAAGCTGGGTTCTGACCGCCAAGATGGCAGGGGAGGGGAGAGAAGGGCACAGAGGGGGAGAGGGGGAGAGGGGGAGGTCTCGGGAGGTTTAGAATCAACAGAACTTAGGAACATCACCCATCCTCCGTGATGGAAAGGAAGAACTGAGAGAGAGCTCTGGCCAACCCTCTTCTTACTCCGAACCCCTATCTACTTAGACCATAACTGTATCCCCATTTCCGGGTGAGGACACTAAGGCTCACGATTACATTACTTGCCTGTGGTCTCACAGCTAGTAAGAGGCAGGGCCCAGTCTCTACAGCCTGGATTCCTTTTTAAGTTTAGTTTTGAGGGAGAGAGAAAGACAGAGTACGCGTGGGGGAGGGGCAGAGAGAGAAAGAGAGAGAGAGAGGGAGAGACAGACAGACACAGAATCCGAAGCAGGCTCCGGGGCCCGAGCTGAATGGAACCCCTAGACGTTCTACACCCCCTGTGACGCAAGGTCCCTGTTAAGTTCAGGAACGTATGCCCCCAAGGAGTTTAACGTTCACCAAGTCCCCAGTGTTGATAGACCAACCACGCAATTTTCAGCGGAGCACTAATTAGGATTTTGACAAGTCTTCAAGATGCTCCATCCATGCGACATAAAAAAATCTCACTCTAGGAATTTATTCTAAGAATACCAAAAAGACAAAAAAAAAAAAAAAAAAAAATCCTACGGCCGACAGCAACAAGAAGGGCACAGCAAGCGCCCAAAGCACCAGAACTGGTATTTGATACAACAAAGTAAAAGTGAAGGACCGGATGGGGCGCCAGGGGTGGCCCAGCCGGTTGCGCGCGTCCCACTTCGGTTCAGGTCGTGATCTCGCAATCCGTGGGTTCGAGCCCCACTTTGGGCTCTGTGCTGACAGCTCAGAGCCTGGAGCCTGCTTCGGATTCTGTGTCACCCCCGCCCACCCCCCCATCTCTCAAAAAATGAATAAACGTTAAAAAAAAAAAAAAAGTGAAGGACTGGAAACAAGAGCCCAAGAAGGGTTAGTGGATGATTATGGTATTGCCGCTTGGCTGAATGCTTTCAAGGGTCGTGTTATACTTCTAATTCACTTAAATAAGTCAAAAGAGGAGGTCACATACCATGTCGGATGCCAAGTTTAATACAAAATTTTAAAAATAGAAAATTATAATTTTTTCTAAGAAAAAGGGTTAGGAAAAGAAAAAAAAATCGAGGAAGATGAACTCCCAGTCTCAATGACCTTGGGCTGTGTCAGGTTACTATAAGGAGGCTGGGTCCAGTATCAACACACAGGGTGTGTTCCAAGTACTCCACAAGATTAGTCAAATGTCATTGTGCTCTGGACAATCAACCCCTGATGGTGGCTGCCAAGACAAGACACAGCATCCTACAGAGGCCAAGAGGCCAAGAACCCAAGAAGCCGCAGGACTAACAGAAAAGGACAAGGGCTGTGGAGCCAGCCAGGCCCAGGGTCGACGCCCCCACTCTTCCACTTACATGGCTATGTGACCTCTGGGCGAGTGTTGTAAGACCCTATGGGTTGGTTTCATTTCCATCAACTGGGAGACCTCTACCTCCTGAGGCTATTGGAAGGCTTAACTGTGACACAGGAAGCATTCTGCATGGTACCCGGATGCCAGAACAGACAACTACTGGGCGTTAATTATGTTCCTGTGTCTGGACACCACTGGTGGCCCTCTGACAGTCATAAGGCAGCGTGTCAAGGATGCGGAGATTGGAAAGAGCATCTGGATGTAAATCTACAGCTGACCCTTCGCTGGTAGTACTGGACGAGTTACTTGACCTTCACAGATCCGGATTTTTCCACGTAGGAGACCCAGCTACAAACACACACACTTGCAAGGGGGAGGATTAAAGGAGACAAGGAGCATGAAAATACTGAGGCCGGCTCTTAGTTCTAGAACATTAGAGGGGTCTTGTTAGAATGCAGACTCCACCAGCCAGGCAGGGAGTGGGAAATAACCCTTGGCGGCCAACTCCTTCCTCTCTCCACCCGTGAGGGCCTTACCGCTTCCCCACGCCTCACCTCTTGCCAAGATTGCTTCTGTTTACCCTTTCACAGCTCCTCCTTCCCTCCCCTAAACACAGTCCACCTTCCTGGCCGCCACTCAGCTAGAGCACCTCTCACAGGCCATCCTGAGGTAACCTCTGCTGTGCTCTGTTTATCTCCTCCATTAGACTGGGCACTCATGGCGGAAGGAAACCAAGCCTCTGGCCTCCTCACGGTGCGCCTCACACACAGTAGGTGCTCAGTAATTGGGCGAAATGAAGCCAGATGAGAACTGTGAGAGGCTTACAACAACAGCAAGGAAAGTTCCAGTAGGAAGCATGCAGAATATGTACATTAAAGACAACTAGGTAAGGGTCCAGAATTCTGGAGTCACTAAGGACTCTACCAAAGGCCAAATCGGAGTTGAAAGTGAACGGATGTTTTATAGGGGGTTGAGCAATTCTTAGGAATTTCCACTATAAAAAGCCTACCCAGTGCAACTCAGTTAGCCAAAACTCTCGATTAAGCAAGGGCTGTTCCCGTCTCCCGAGGCCGATATCTACAATTCCCAGTGCACACCGAAGGCAGTCAGTAGTGAGGGAAGTCTGCGTGGTTGTCTCCGGACGTTCAAGAGCAGACCAGAAGGGAGGTAACAGGGTCCCCGGCAGCTGAGACACAGGGGCCCAGTAGAAATCAGCAGTGCCAAGTACTGATTAGTACATAATTAAAAACAAACAGTAGCCATTAGTTTCGGAGTAAAATGTGATCATGCCCATTTAACCACCAAGAAAAACAGAAGCGCACCCAGAACTTAAGCCACCTGTCCCAAGAGCGCGGCACAGCTGGTCAGGAGAATGGAGTCGAGCCCTAACGCCCGTGCTTGGTTATTTGCTTGGCTGTTTTTTTTACACTGTGCAAGTTCACAAACTTCAGTCTCCCCACTGGTAAAACAGGGGTAATTGCAGGACTCACTTCTACACTAGAGAATTCAGAGTTGCTTTCTAGGGGTCTGGCCTAAGGTTTTCCTAGGCACTCAACAGGCGGGGGCGGGGGCGGCTAAGACCCTGGTTTCCCATCCCACAGGAACTCTGGCCTCAACTTACTTATCTAGTCTACCTTCTCTGTTTCCCCCGTGTCTCCCCACTCCAGAGGGAACCTCTGCCATTTGCTAGGCTACCCATCACTCATGACTTTGAATTGCGGTCACTTGGGCCTGTGTCTTCTGCACGCCCCATGGAGGGAACTTTGCAAAGCCTCTCCCAATGCAGTGCCTGACTCACCGTCACCACTGGGCATAGATGCACAGCCAAGACTTCCCAAGGACCTGGATTCCCGCCCCTGGGAAGCCACCTAAAGATCTCTTGATATAGTAAACATGAAAGTTGGTGAAGCAGAACTTGTGTCTTACCAAGACGGGATAAGCCAGACCCCCAGCTTTTCCAAACTTATTTGGTTTAACAAGCCTTGGGTTCGTCCTGGAGATTATATATTATATATATAAATATATATATTTATAAATATAAATTTATTTATTTATAAATATAATTTATATTTATAAATATAAAATTTATTTATAAATAAAATTTATATTTATAAATATAAAATTTATTTATAAATATAAATTTATTTATTTATAAATATAAATTTATTTATTTACATATATAAATTTATATGTGTAAATATATATATTTATATATACATCACTTGTTGCTGTTTGTCAGAAGGATCAGCATGTGCTTTAGAGTGTGCCAGAATTTGAGTTTAGGTTGACAGTGAGTCTTAAGTCTTAGACTTGTCTGCCGTCTTCTAAGCGGCAGCCACCTTGAACTTAGTTTTAGGTGCATTTGGGACAGGGTCCTTTGGCAATGGAAACGGGATAAAAGCAAGCTGTTGATGTTTTAACTCCTGTTTTTTGTGAAAAGTACTAAAAAAGCTAAACAAAGACATCAACTCATCAGCCAAATAATTTACAGGATTGTTAATCTGGTTTAAAAAAGCCTAGGAGGCTGGTTTGAATGCTACCACTAACTCTGTAGGGGGGCAAATCCTCATTTCTAGGCTTGTTTCCGTCCACTGACTCTGAAACTTCTGTTCTCTACTTAACACAGAGACTTGTTTGGTCCATGTTCAGAGAGAAGGGAACGACATAAGACACAGAAGCTACCAAAAAAAGTTGGACAGAACCAAGAACTACATTAAGTTTCTCTTTTCGACATTGGATTTATAGGTCAAATGATTAAGACTATAGAGATGGCTACTGTGTATTCACGAGACAGCAAGATACTGAAGAGGGAAAAAACCCAAACTATTCTCTATTTGGCCCAACTGTGAAATAAATCCCCTTTCTTTACCTATCTACACGGTCCTACGCATCCTTCTTTCAAGCCTACCTTCTCTGCCAACTCCTGGCTAACTCTAGATTATCATTCCTGTTAATCCTGTGCAACACTCTGTAGAAAGCCCTCGTTAACCAACTTACCTTTTCCTCAGGTGACCCTGATTAGCACTTAAAGTCTCCTACAGGTCCTCAAACTTTCCCAATTTAGGTTGCTTTGGGGGCAAAGACTGTCCTTCCCCCACCCCCCTAATCCCCAGAAATGCTACTATGGGGACTAAGTAAAATTATGTAGATTTGGTTCAATTGAGGCTTTAAAATCAGATTAACACTTTTTTGGCCTATTTCAAAATTAGTCTAAATTGCAGGAGACTGGGCAAAAGGTGACCGCAGAAGAGTTTGTTTAATGACAGGGTTGAACCAGATTATCTGTAAGATTCCTTCCAGCTCGGACATTTCTGAGTGATAACAGCATACTGCAGCGCCCCAGGGCAGTTTAAGACTGCAAATTTTGGAAGCTGAAGGCAAGGAAAGCTTAACCTAGAGTAAAGTGGGCCTTTTTGTTCTTTACTTTAATACTAATAGCAGAAAACAATGCCTATTTACAGCTTGCTAAATTTACATTTGACATGTAAATATCAATGTTAGTTTCAACAGCTAGGTTGTCTACATTTCCTTTATTGCTCTGAGCCCAGAGGGTTACCCGACCCACAGTAGAGGCTCCCACACTTTATAGAAGACTCCCTACAACTGAAAGGGACAATTAAAGTGTGTGCCCTAAAGCAAAATTAATTTCCTTTCTCTAGACCGGTTTTAATTCACACAAAGAGGTAGAAAATACCAGTTTTTCCCTCCACCTGGTGTTGTGGACAACGCAGACAACAGGATGGGTTCCATGGTCAGACAAGTTTTTCAGAAACTTGAACAAGAACACAGTGAATCTCGGAGCGCCTGGGTGGCTCAGTCGGTTAAGCCTCCGACTTCGGCTCAGGTCACGATCTCGAGGTCTGTGAGTTCGAGCCCCGCGTCGGGCTCTGTGCTGACAGCTCAGAGCCTGGAGCCTGTTTCAGATTCTGTGTCTCCCTCTCTCTGTGACCCTCCCCCATTCATGCTCTGTCTCTCTCTGTCTCAAAAATAAATAAAAAAAAAAAAGTTAAAAAAAAAATTAAAAAAAAAAAAAAAAGAACACAGTGAATCTCAAAAGGGATGATGACAGAGAATTCAAAGTGTGGACTGAACTTGCTGAGGCTGCTGGTTCCTCCTGACCTGAGCACTTAGGGACATTCCCAGAGTGCACCGCAAGCTTCAGGACATAGGCACACGTATCTTACGGATAGAGGAATGCTCCCCACAGGTTTTAAACAACTTGTTGTAGGTCTCATGTAGTCAGTTCAGACAAGCCAGGACTGAAAGTGAGCCTAACGCCAAAGCCTATGGTATTAACCACCAGACTAGGCTGCGGCCGTTTACCATGGAGTTTCGACAAATCCGACACGCGAGAGAATTCGAACCGTATCTGTAGGCAAGGAGAGGAAGTCAAGACTCCACACCCAGGTGGAAACTTCGAGATTGGCGTCGCCGAACTGAGGGTAGAAGGGGACCACTGGCAAAGTGTGAAATCCCACATCCCAAGGCAGTCCTGTATTATGGAAATCCAGACTATCCAGGGGAGAAGACAGCCTCAGAACGGAAGTGAAAAGGGAGCAGAACACAGGTAAGCTCAAATCTCCTGGAAAGTCCGTTCAAAACAAATGTCTTTACCCTGGGGAGACAGGGTGGGCTTTTTAAGGTGGGAGGCAGGGCTGGGCATAAAAAGTAAAAACCTGTTTTGAAAAATAGGACCCCAGGTGATCCGGATCGTGTCCCTCAACCCACTGTCAAACAACTGAAACGGAACAGAGTTCTCTTGGGATGGGCTGTAGGAGATTAAAATCAGGCAAAAGCTTCAAAGAAAATGCCCTCTCCAGCCCCACCCCAAATCCTACCCATTCTTAAAGGTCACTTCCACCTTCTTCTCTGGGGAAGTGAGGGCATCATTACCCATTTCAAAGAATCTAGGCCTTGAATCAAGACACATCTGGGTTCACTGTCACTTAAGCTCTGAAAAACTGTAAAGAAACCTAACTTTCCTGTACAAGCTGATTAACCTCATCAACTTCTATTTGTTCACCTCTAATCCTTAGTTTCTTCATTTATAGAAAGAGGAAAGGGTTTTACCTTTAAAATAACCCAAAGTCTAGGACCTAGCTAGGACTCAGATTGGTGACCTCTCCCTTGAGAAGGTCTCCTAAGACCTTTCTAGCCCAGCTGCCCTCTCCTCTCTGAAGAGATCCTTGGCTACTTGTAGTCTGAACAAAACTGAACACTCAGCATGAACTCACTCCCTAACAGCAGCTAAAACCCAAAATTTTGGATTAGCCCTCCCATGACTGCAAAGTTCCCTTGCCTCCCGGGGGCCCCATCTTCACTATGAAGAAAAATACCCCACACAGCCAGTCTTAGGGAGTTAAGAAAAAGATTAAGTATGTAAAACAGAGAAAAGGAGGAAAAAGGTGTTATAAGTTAGGTGACAGCTCTAGGCCCTCCTGGGGGGTTATTATTCTGCAGGCCCCAGAGGATTTAGCCAGGGAAACCCACCAGTGTGTTTGACTGTCCTGGGATGGGCTGTGGGGTCCCCAAGGAAAATGGAACACTAGAAAGTTAAGATTTTGGGGGTGGAGCTGGAGGGTGTCAGGACATTTGGAACCAGACAGGGAGGAGGTGTGGGTGGGTCCAGTAAAGTTCTTTTTGTTTGCTTTGGGAGGGAAAGAGAAGAGGCCCTAGAGAGGGGGCTGTGAAGTTCTTGCACCAACTCTGAACCCAATCCCCTTCTGGCCCTGTGGAACTTCCAAGTGCTAGAAGTTTAATAACAGTTCGCCTTTACTGAGCACTAAGATAATAGTTAGCACTTAAGGGGCCCTTTTTACGAAAATACCAGCTAACGTGTGCACCAGGGGCTGATCCTGGGTCCTGAGAGGAGAAGAGGGCCCAAATGCCTGGGCCCTGGGAAGGAGGGTGTGTCTGGGCCCAGGGTGACAGGACCAGGACCAGGGCCTACGGTCCTAGGGGTCAGCCGGGGCCGAGCCATCCAGGGGAGCGGGTTCAGGCCCCATGGGGGCGGGACAGCCGGCGGCGCTCCTACCTTTGAGCGAGGTCTCCACCAGGCGCAGGTAAAGCTGCGAGCTCTTGTTGCCGTGGCTCATGCGCTGGGCTAGCCCGTTGCGCTGCAGGACGCACTCCTCAAACTGCACGACGTTCTGGTGGCGCCGTTTGAGGCTGGTCAGGGCCCAGAATTCGGCCAGCGCCAGCTCCACGTTCTCGGGGGCGTCGCAGCGGATCTTCTTGACCGCCACCCGGGCCCCGCTGCGCCCGGCCACTGCCTCGTAAACCACGCCGTAGCTGCCGCGCCCGATCTCTGCCAACAGGCTGTACCGCGGCCGCGCCGACCCGCCGCCGCCCTCTGGCCGCCGCCGCGCCAGGTAGGCCTCACCCGGGGCCTCCGCTGCCACCGGATCCATGGCCTGGGCCGCTGCCGGCCTCAGCTTCGCGCTGGGCGCCCGCGGCACAGGGCTTCGCCTTTTCCGCTCGGGGCTTTGTGTACCTCTGCGGGCGCCGTCCTCCTCCCCCGTTTCCATGGCTGCGGGCGGCGGGGGGAGCAGCAACGGCGCTGCCCGGGTCCCCCCTGCCTCATCCCTCCGTCCGGCCCCGGGACGTGGAGGAGCGGGACCTTGGATTGTGACCTACGGACGAAAGGATTGGTTAACCAACTAGGCCGAAGCAGGGAGGCTAGGAGCGCAGGCCGCAGGGCGTCCCACCTCCTCCTTCTCCTCCTCCGGCCGCCACGGCCCCTTTAAGACGGAAGCGGCCGCTGATGACTGAACAGGGGAGGGGAGGGGAAAGCGGGAAAGACGAAACCAATAGACTGTGGCTCAGAGGGGGAACCGGAAAGAAAAGCAAAACATCCCCGTCTTCTCAGCTAAACTGTCGCCTAAAAACAGAAAAAACAAGGACCAGCAGTCTTTACAATTTAAGAAAATTGCCTTAAGAAGCAATTCTGACTGTGGAAATCTTCTTCCCTGCCTGGTCTCCTCTGGGATACCCCTCCCCGCATCCCGCTTTAGGTTCTCCCGGGTGTAAACAGTCCATTGAATTAAGCCAGAGCTGAGCCCGGCGGACCGACCCAAGTCCCCGAAGGCGGCGGGTTGGGTTAAGAATTCCGCGTCCCTGAGCCCGCCAAACTGGGCCCGATTGCCCTCCCCAAGCGCCCGAGGTGATGGGGATGGCTCCAGCCTCGGCGCCTGCTGTGACTCCGCAGACTGCGCCCTTACCTGGCCGGCGCCCCTCCACTTCCGGGCGGCCCGTTTCCCCCCTGGCGTCCCGGGCTGGGGATGGTCCGCTCCCGGCCAGGGCTGCCTCCTGTACAGAGCGGCGCCAGAGGCGGCGGTCCGGGCCGGGTGTGCTCCGAATTCTGCTGCCGCGCGGGGGGTGGCAGCGGCGCTGGCGGGGGAGAACCGAGTGTCCGGGCTCCCGCGGCTCTCCACGTGTTCGCGCCAGCTGAGCCCTTTACATAACCTGTTTATATAAGCCGCACCTCCCGCCCGTACTCGGGCCAGCGGGGGCTCTTGGTGGCCCATCCCCCGGGAGGCCGGTCGAGTACCGCGCCGCCTGGGTCTTGCCAAGGTCGACAGAGCAGCCGCAGCCAGGCGCACCGGGCACGCCGCGCCGGGGCCCAATCACAGGCGAGAACACCCAGCCGACAAAAAATAGGCGCCAAATTCCGCGATCCGCTGCGTCCTCCTGGCCTCCGCGGCAGACTGCGCGCCGCAGCCCCCTCCCTCCTCGCCCTCGCTTGGTGAAGTGGGGCTGCGCGCAGTAGGCGCCTAATAAATACTGATTGGTTGATTGGATTGGTCGGTTTGATTGATTCATAGGTAGTGCCTGGGAACCGCCCGGCCTGGGTTGGAATCCACACCCTGCCCCCCATAGCCCCTTGACTCTGGGTGAATCATCCGCCCATTCCGTGCCTCAGTTTTCTGTTCTGCAAAATGGGTGATTGGACCTTACCTTGCCAGTGTTGATAGCGCCAAATGAAATATATATAATTTAAATGCATATATTAAGAGTAGCAAAATATATATAAGGTGGCTAATAGGATGCAAGGCGGAAAGTGCTAGTTTGTTCACTGCTTTGTACTCCAGTGCCTAGTAGGTGCTCGTTATTTTTAAGCTGAACCTGTACTAATTGGAACTCCTGTAATGTGCTAGGCACTGTTGTAAGTCGCTGCGGAAAGAGCAGTGAACAAGTCAATCTCTACCTTAGTTGAGGTTCTAGGCCCCTGGAGGAGACAAACGATATGGGTGACCTTGTGCAAGTTAATTAACTTTCTTGTGTCTTTAGTTCTCATCTGTAAGATGGGAGGAACCGTAGTTGGAGGAATCACTGTAGTTATACAGTTAAAACAACAGGACAGGGCCTTACACGCAGTAAATGTTAGATATTATTAACTAAACAATGGAATAATTTTTGACATTGGTAAGTATGATGGGGAATGTGAAAGAGTGCCTTGGGTTTGGGAATAGGCCACTTCTGATAATGTGGGCATCCATCGAAAAGACTAATTGTGTGTGTGGGGGGGGGGGGATTTCAAATTTACATGTAAATTGCAAGAATAGTAAAGAATTCTCATATACTTTTAACCAGAATAACAAATTGTTATATTTTGCTACATTTGCATTACCATATTCTCTCCTGTGTATGTGTGTATAATATGCACATACACTTTTTTTCCCCACAAATCATTTTAGAGTGGGTTTCAGACATTATGCCTCTTTCTCCCACATACTTCTGTGTATATTTCCTAGAAACATGGACATTCTCTTGCATAATCTCTGTATAATTATCAAAATCGGGAATTTCAACAATGGTATGATTCTTTTAACACCCCTTTAATATTTAAATTTTGCCAATTGGCCCAATAATGTAGCCATTCCCCCGGATCCAGTTCAGGATCACAGGTTTCCTTTAGTTGTCCCCTCTTTTTAGTTTCCTTTAATCTGGAGAAGCAGTCAATTACTCAGCCTTTCTTTGTCTTTCATGACTTTGACATTTTTGAAGAGTACTGTGGGGTTATTTTGTAGATGTCCTTAATTTGTATTTGTCTGATATGTTCTCATGATTAGATTCAGATTATGCATTTTTGGCAGGAATGCCACTGAAAGAAAGTTGTGTCCTGAGTGTATCACATCAGAAGGCACAGGACATTGGTTTGTCCCAATATTAGTGATATTAGTATCAACTAATATCAAAGTTCAACGTATGAATTTAGGGGGCAGACCTGAAGTCAGCCATGCTAAAAACTAGTGGTAAGGCATTTAAGGAAGAAGGAAAAAGTATAGAAGCCAAAAGACAGGAAGGAACAAGCTTGATGTTCAACTTTAGCTGGTTGGTGAGTGTGTAAAGTGGTACAACCACTTTGGGGGGAAAAAAAAGTTCGGCAATTTCTTATGAAGTTGAATACAGATCTACCCGATGGCCCAGCAACTTCATGCCTAGGCATTTACCCAAGATACACGAGAATTTATGTTCACAAATGCACTTTCATAAAAATGTTTATAGTGGCTTTTGCCATAAGAGTCCCAAACTAGAAAACACTCTAATGTTCATCAGTAAGTGAATGGATAACTAGACTGTGGTCTTCCTATACCATGAGATGCTGCTGGGGGTGGGGGTGGGGCGATGGGGAGGCCTGAAGTATTGATATAAGAACATGCATGAATTAGAGTAATTATGCTGAATGAAAGATGCCAGGCACAAAAGAATACATACTGCATGATTCTGTATACGGTTCTTGAAAATGCAAACTAATATACAGTGACAGCAGATTAGTAGTTGGGGTGGGGAGGGAGGTACACGAGGAAACTTTTGGGGGTGATGGATATGTTTATTATCTTGAAATTATCTTGTGGTAGAGGCACCTGGGTGGCTCAGTTGGTTAAGTTTTCCACTTCAGCTCGGGTCATGATCTCGCTGTCTGTGAGTTCGAGCCCCGCGTCAGGCTCTGGGCTGACAGCTCAGAGTCTGGAGCCTGCTTCAGATTCTGTGTCTCCCTCTCTCTCTCTCTCCCTGGCTCAACGCTCTGTCTCACTCTCAAAAAAGAAATAAACATTAGGGGCACCTGGGCGGCTCAGTCTGTTGGGCGTCCGACTTCGGCTCAGGTCATGATCTCACGGTTTGTGAGTTCGAGCCCCACGTCGGGCTCTGTATTGTCAGTTCAGAGCCTGTAGCCTACTTCGGATTCTGTGTGTCCCTCTCTCTCTGCCCCTCACCCACTCACGCTCTGTCTCTATCAAAAAATGAATAAATGGGGGCGCCTGGGTAGCTCAGTCGGTTAAGCATCCAACCTCAGCTCAGGTCATGATCTCGCGGTTTGTGAGTTTGAGCCCCCCCGTCGGGCTCTGTGCTGACAGCTCAGAGCCTGGAGCCTGCTTCAGATTCTGTGTCTCCCTGTCTCTCAGCCCCTCCCCTGCTCATGCTCTATTTCTGTCTCTCAATAATAAATAAACGTTAAAAAAAAAAGTTAAGAAAATTTTAAAAAATGAATAAACGTTTTAAAAAATAAATAAACATTTAAAAAAAAAGTTATCTTGTGGTAGTTTCAGGGGAGGGATATGTTAACATCACTTCAAATTGTACACTTTGAATAAGTGCGGTTTTTTGTGCATCAGTTTTACAGCTTAACCTCATTAAAGCTGTAAAAAAAAATGAATTAAAAAGAGCACACTAGATGATCCCATTAATATACAGGCAAGCAGCACTGATCCATGGCAGCAGAAAACCTATCGGTGGTTATCCTTGGGGTGGGAGTGGGACTGCTGAAGGGCGCAAGGGAATTTTCTGGGTGATGGACTTTTATGGGATGTAAATTATATGGCAATGAAGTTGGTTTAAAATGTGAATACACAAACCCAAATCCCACCAGGCCATGAACACCGGTGTCCTTACTTAGCACTTCTCAGGACGGAAGGCTATGTAGTGCTGAGGCAGGGCTGGCCCTGTTCGTGCTGTTCCTGGCCCCAGAAGCTGAACAAGGCCAATGGAGTCTTTCTTCCAGCTAGTTTCCCAACTGAGCCTTTTTATTTTTGTTTGTTTGTTTATTTGAATGTTTTATTTATTTTTGAGAGCGAAAGAGAGAGAGTGCAAGCAGGGGAGGGACAGAGAAAGAGGGAGACAACCCAAGGCAGGCTCCAGGCTCCGAGCTGTCAGCACAGAGCCCGATGCGGGGCTCGAACCCATGAACCAGGAGATCATGGCCTAAGCCGAAGTCAGAGGCTCAACCGGCTGAGCTACCCAGGTGCCCCAAGCAGGTGCTATATTCGAATGGCGGCTTGGGAAACCCTCTCTAAGGAGGTGCCCGTTGAGCAGAGACCTGATAGAATCCACCAAATGCATATCTATTGGAAGAGCATTTGTGTCCGAGGGAAACAGCAGGTGCAAAGGAGGCCAGCGTGGCTGGAACGCAGGGAACGGGGCAGGAGAAGCCGGAAATGGAGAGAGAGAGATGTGGTAGGTGGGTCGTGAGGCAGGGATGCATGGGCCCTATGAGGACTTGGGATTTATTGAGTCTTTGTGACATACGGAACCTCAAGGAAAGAGAGGGAGCGGGAGGGGAGAGGTGGGGCTCTCACAGATGGTTACTCTGAGTACTGCCCAGGGGGAGGAGGCAGAGTGGTGATGCTCCCGCCCATCCTGCAGTATTTCAGGGGGAGGAGAACACCCCAGGGGCCACCCTAGGGGTGACTCCCTGGGACAGTGGTGAGCTCTAGCCCTGGAGGGGAGAGTTGGGTGGAGTGGAGGGGTGTGGAAGGAATGGTGGGGAAGGGGGAGAGCTGGCTCTGGTGGGCTAGGAGGGAAGGGGGAAGCGGAGGGAGGGTAGGGCCAGGCAGCAGAGGCAGAGAACGGTATGAAATGGTGGCTGTCATAGGGGGAGGGGAGGATGGGAGGCGTTAAAAAGAGGAGAGGCTCCTACAGGGGTGCCGGAGGGGGCTTCACTTTGGAGGTGCTGACAGACAGAGGCTTGAGGTGTGTGCTCAGAGGAGGGCTGGTTCTGAGCAGGAGACCCTGGAAGACTGGGGGAGGCTTTGCAGCTGGCTTGCACTCCCCTCCCATAATGGAACTGGTTCTACTGGGCTCCAGGAGGGGTGTCTACAAGAAAAGCTAGAGCCTGTGGCACCTACCTGCCTCAGTGGGTTAAGCCTCCAACCCTTGATTTAGGCTCAGGTCATGATCTCACAGTTCGTGAGTTCAAGCCCCACATGGGGTTCTGTGCTGACAAAAGCATGGAGCCTGTTTGGGATTCTCTCTCTCTCTCTCTCTCTCTCTCTCTCTCTCTCTCTCTCTGCCCCTCCCTGCTTGCACTCCATCTCAAAAGGAAAAAAGCAATGCTGAAGCCGGTTATGCTGCCCAGCTATGTGGGAGGGACGCTTTGGCCCCATTTTATGGATGGGAAGATTGGGCCCTGGAAGCTGTTCCATCACAAACGGGTGCAGTAGTTGGGATCCGAACCCCAGTGGCTTTGGGTTTGGGTATCCAAACTCGTAACCATTGTCCTGGTGCTCTCGAGCGTGAGTGCGCGTCGTCATCCCTTGGAGGTGGAGGGCTGGTCAAAAAACCAGATTGCTGGGGCCCAGCCCCAGAGTTGTGGCTCATCAGTAAGTCTTTGGGTAGGGCTTGGTAATTTGCATCTCTAGCTAGGTCCCAGGTGATGCTGTTCCTGTTGCTGGTCCAGGGACCACACGTGAAGAACCACATTACATTACGCTGCCCCTAGACTGAGCACAAAGTTGAGACAATTATAAAGGATTGGAGTTCTGGCAAAGAAGTTGGAGATAGATTGGAGCTATTATAGAGAAAACTAAGCAAATAAGACACACAGTGATTATTAAAGCCAAGAAAACAAAAGCGATTCATAAGAAAAACGTTGTAATTATCATAAGCATCAACACTTAGCTGGAGATAATATTACATTGTCATTATAATGTGAAAACAGCACATTGATTTAACCAAAAATTATGATGTAATTATTTGGGGAAAATTGGAGAGGGTGTGTGTGTGTGTGTGTGTGTGTGTGTAGAGAAAGAGAGAGTGAGAGAGAGCGAGAGAGAGGAAAACGAAATTCTTTTTCTCCGTAGCCGCAGATCAATACAAAAAGCCTAAAATGAAAAGATCTTGGAAGTGACCCCATAATCAGGTTTGAAGAGATAACTACAGAATGAGTTATTGCTTCATGGCTGTGACTGGGGGTAGCACGGGAAGTTCTTCTTATAAGCCTTGTAGTAGGGTCCAGTCTGCAGTAGTAACTAACTCTTCAACATTATGTATATTTACTACTTGGATTAAAATGAAATTAAAAATAAACATGGGCATGGGATTTAGCTACCACTGAAGCAGCCTGTCAGCTTGGTGGCGCTGTTCAGCTTCTGGCTCTGACATCCACCTGTTGTCCTGGTATTACCTAAAAGCATCAGAAGACCTACAAGTAAGTTAGGTACTCAAATCACACCCTGGGGACGCTGCACTGGAGACATCGCACCTCCAGTAAGACTCGACAAAGAGGGCCTCTGGTCTCTCCAAAGAGGGTCCGAGTCACGGAAAATAAAGATGGAAGCAGTTAGAGGCACCTGTTTCCCAAACTTAATGGATTGTTGTAATTTCGAATGGTCTTCCTATTGGCCGCAGAAGAGGCTCAGAAATTCCAACCTTTTCTCTTCTCCCATCTGAGAATAGCGTAAACATTCTTTGTCAGGCTATGTGTCCGCAGAACACTGGTTGCTAGATTCTTAGGAGTTGTTTATGATTTTTGGAAAGATGAGGGAATATAACGCAGAAGTAACAGGGCGAAGTCCCTGATTCTGGTTAACTACTGGGACGGTCCAAATAAATGGTTGGGGGAACCCGGTTAAAACATCCACAGGCACAAGGCAACAAAGTACACTCGTTGATCAAAGTGTAAAGGATACAGCCTTTGGGGGAGGCAATTTGATAACTCATTGTTTATTAATATAGTTAAAAATTCATACACTTGGATCCAGCGATCCCATTTCTAGAACTTATCCTATAGAAATACCCAAGGATAAAGCAATATATAGACAACGAGGATTTTTATTGTGGTTGTTTGTAATGGTAAAATATTAGAAATACTCAGGTGGCAGAGACAGGAGATTACTTATATACACATTTGAATATAATGTAGGCATCAGAAAGAAGGAATTGGCTCCCGTATGTACTGCCACAGAACGAGTGTTTGCAACATATTGTTACATTAAAAAAAGCAAATGCAAACTAGGATCTATAGTGTGACTTCAAATTTTGTTTAAATATATGTACGTACATAATCGCTAACCTTCACCGAGTTGTTTCTCTGTATTTGTTGCTATCCTAAGTGCTCTATTTAGACTTATAGCCTATAAGCCCATAGGGTAGGTTTCATTATCTTCATTTTCCATAGAACATGAGGCACGGGGAGGTTATGTGACTTTCTCAAGACCATGCCACTAAAAAGGTGGAGCTTGATTTTTAAAAAAAATTTTTTTTAATGTTTATTTATTTTTTGAGAGAGAGAGAGAGAGTGAGCAGAGGAGGGGCAGAGAGAGAGAGGGAGACACAGACTCCGAAGCAGTCTCCAGTCTCCGAGCTGTCAGCATAGAGCCCGATGCTGGGCTTGAACTCACAAGCTGTGAGATCATGACCTGAGCTGTAGTCAGACGCTTAACTGACTGAACCACCCAGGTGCCCCAAGGTAAAGCCTGATTTTAAACCCCAGCATATCTGATTCCAAAGCTCGTGGTCTTAAACCAGTACATGATATAGCCTTGGTACTTACATGTTAGATTATGCATACATAAAGGAAACATTTTGATAAAGAATACTCTAGATGCCGAGAAGCATTCTCTCCAGGTGGTCCTTCTACTCTCAACATTTTTGTATGATTTGAACTTTTAATGTATGCCTTTTTGGGATTAATTTTTAAGTACTTTTTTATAGATGTGAAAAAAAACAATACAATTCAGTGAAAAATAATGTGCAGTAACGTAGACTGCACCTCATTCTCACTTGCTCAATGAATACTGATTAAGCACCTACTGTTTGTCATTTGGGGACTGAGATGAATAAAATTCAGTTCCTGTTGTGAAGAACTCACTGTAGGGATGTAAAGAAATATCCAGTCTAGGCTTTTTTTTTTTTTTTTTTTCTTCTTTAATGGAGGTGTAACTGACACATAACATATTAGTTTCAGGGGTAAAACATAAGGATTCACTATTTGCATGTATTATGAAATGATCACCTCAGTAAGTCTAGTTAGTATCTATCACCACGCATGGTTACACAATTATTTTTCTTGTCATGAGAACTTCTTAAAATTGTTTTTTTAACATTTATTTATTTTTGAGACAGAGAGACAGAGCATGAACAGGGGAGGGTCAGAGAAAGAGGGAGACACAGAATCTGAAACAGGATCCAGGCTCTGAGCTGTCGGCACGGAGCCCAACGTGGGGCTCGAACCCACGGACCGCGAGATCATGACCTGAGCCGAAGTCGGCCACTTAACCGACTGAGCCACCCAGGCACCCCGATGAGAACTTTTTTTAAATAACTGTTTTAAGTTTACTTGTTTATTTTGAGAGAGAGAGAGAGAGAGAGAGAGAGAGAGAGAGAGAGAGAGAGAGAGATGCAGTGGGGAAAGAGAGAATCCCAAGCAGTCTCTGCACTGTCAGTGAGGAGGAGGAACCCCACTCAGGGCTGGAACTCACGAACCACGAGATCAAATCAAGAGTTGATCGCTCAGCTGAAATCAAGAGTGGGTCACTTAACCAACTGAGCCACTCAGGCGCCCCTGTGATGAGAACTTTGAAGATCTCCTTTCTTACCGACTTTCAAATATGCAACAGACTATCATTAACTATAGTCACCATCCTGTATATTACATCCCCATGTTATTTTCTAACTTCAGATTGTACCTTCGACCCCCTTTACCCGTTTCCCCCACCCCCTGCTTCTGAAAGTGACCACTAATTTGTCCTCTGTATCTGAGAGCTTGGGTTGTTGGAATATTTTTTGGTTTTGTTTTTGTTTTGTTTTGTTTCTTTTCGTAGGGTCTGCATATAAGTGAGATTATACAGTATTTGTCTTAGTCTGGCCTCTTTCACTTCCCATAACGCCCTCAAAGTCCATCCCCGTTGTCACAAATGGCAAGATCTCCTTCCTTTTTACGACTGAGTGATATTCCTATACATGTATCACATTTTCTTTATCAGTTTATCCACTGACGGACGCTTAGGTTGTTTCTATCTTGTGGCTGTTGTAAATAATGGTGCCATGAACTTAGGGGTGCACGGATCTTTTCCGGTTAGTGTTTCCATTTTCTTCAGATCAACACACAGAAATGGAATTGCTGGATCCTATGGTAGGTCTATATTGAATTTTTTGAGGAATCTTTGTCCTGTTTTCCAGAGTGGTTCCACCAATTCCGGTCTACAGCTCTGCCTGTGTGTGAGTTGGGAATCCTGATGAGCAAGACGGGTTCCCTGTTGATGATGAAATCTCGCTGCATTGTGAAGAAAGCTGCCATGTTCATCAATAGAGTTCTCCGTTGCTGAATGTCATGGTAATAACTAACAATGAAGAAACACTTACCAGGTACTGGTTCAAACACTTCTTACATATACCGATCTGTTGAAGTTCTAACCACGGGAGATACTCTTATGATCTCTAGTTTACGGATGAGGCACAGAGAGGTTAGGCAACTTGCCCAAGATCACACAGCTAGGAAGTAGCTTGGGGAATTTCAGTCCAGGTGAGTGCTTTGAGGAGCACCGCCAAAGATCCCAGCTGGTGGTGGAACATTCAGAATAAAAATAGTATTAACCGTAATAGTTCTTGTTACAGATCACACAGGGCTATGTTGAGTTTTAAGTGCTTGCACATTCTTATCTCAGTATTTGGTAGTTGTAAATATAAGGCGACCCTCCCATTTTTCACAACGAGAAGATTGCAAAAAAGAAACCATTTGGGGGGTCAACTTGAATATACAAATTCCTTTTTTTAAAGTTTATTTATTTATTTTGAGAGAGAGCGAGTGTGCACGTGGGCATGGGTGGGGGAGGGGCAGAAAGGGAGGGAGAGAGACAATTCCAAGCAGGCTCTGTGCTGTCAGCACAGAGCCTAACACGGGGCTTGATCCCACGAACTGTGAGCTCATGACCTGAGCTGAAATCAGGAGCCGGACGCTAAATAACCCCACTGAACCACCCAGGTGCTCCTTGAATACATAAATTCTTAAGGCCGTAGATGAAATAATCAAATGTCCATGTGCAATATTTAATTTATTATTTTAGGTATGCACGTACTTTCAAGTTTATTAATATATTATTTAAATAATATTTAAATATATATTAAGAAATAATATGTTAATTGAGATGTACTGGGTTTTTTTCCACTCTCACATTTTACACAATGATTTTTTAAAAAAAAAATTTTTTTTAAACGTTTATTTATTTTTGAGACAGAGAAAGACAGACAGAGCATGAACAGGGGAGGGGCAGAGAGAGAGGGAGACACAGAATCTGAAACGGGCTCCAGGCTCTGAGCTGTCAGAACAGAGCCTGACGTGGGGCTTGAACTCACGGATCGTGAGATCATGACCTGAGCCGAAGTCAGACACTTAACCAACTGAGCCACCCAGGCGCCCCCAAAATGATTTTTTTTAATATAATTTACTCTCAAGTTGGCTAACATACAGTGTATACAGTGTGCTCTTGATTTTGGGGCTAGTTCCCCCCAAAGTGAATCATTCATCACTTACAGGCAACACCCAGTGCTCATCCCAATAAGTGCCCTCCTCAATGCCCATCACCCATTTTCCCCTCTCCCCTATGCCCCCATCAACCCTCAGTTTGTTCTCTGTATTTAAGAGTATATTATGGCTTGCCTCCCTCTCTCTCCGTTTGTAATTATTTTTTCCCCTTCCCTTCCCCCATGGTCTTCTGTTAGGTTTCTCAAGTTCCACATATGAGTGAAAACATATGATATCTATCTTTCTCTGCCCGGTTTCTTTCACTTAGCATAGACCCTCCAGTTCCATCCACATTGCTGTAAATGGCCAGATTTCATTCTTTCTCATTGCCAACTAGTATTCTGTTGTATATATAAACCACAACTTCTTTATCCATTCGTTAGTTGATGGACATTTAGGCTCTTTCCATAATTTGGTTATTGTTGAAAGCGCTGCTATAAACACTCGGGTACATGTGCCCCTATGCATCAGCACTCCTGTATCCCTTGGGTAAATTCCTAGCAGTGCTACTGCTGGATCATAGGGTAGATCTATTTTTAATTTTTTGAGGAACCTCCATACTGTTTTCCAGAGCGGCTGCACCAGTTTGCATTCCCACCAACAGTGCAGGAGGGTTCCCATTTCTCCACATCCTCCCCAGCATCTGTTGTTTCCTGAGTTGTTAACTTTAGCCGTTCTGACAAGTGTGAGGTGGTATCTCAGTGTGTTTTGATTTGTATTTCCCTGATGAGGGGTGACGTTGAGCATCTTTTCATGTGTCTGCTGGCCACCTGGATGTCTTCTTTGGAGAAGTGTCTATTCATGTCTTTTGGCCATTTCTTCACTGGATTATTTGTTTTTCGGGTGTTGAGTTTGATAAATTCTTTATTGATTTTGGATACTAACCCTTTATCTGATATGTCATTTGCAAATATCTTCTCCCATTCTGTCGGTTGCCTTTTAGTTTTGTTGATTGTTTCCTTTGCAGTGTAGAAGCTTTTTATCTTGATGAGGTCCCAATAGTTCATTTTTGCTTTTAATTCCCTTGCCTTTGGAGACGTGTTGAGCAAGAAATTGCTGGGGCTGAGGTCAAAGAGGTTGTTTCCTGTTTTCTCCTCTTGGGTTTTGATGGTTTCCTGTCTCACATTTAGGTCTCCCATCCATTTTGAGGTTATTTTTGTGTATGGTATAAGAAAGTGGTCTAGTTTCATTCTACATGTTGCTGTCCAGTTCTCCCAGCACCATTTGCTAAAGAGGCTTTTTTCCATTGGATCCTCTTTCCTGCTTTGTCAAAGATTAGTTGGCCATACATTTGTGGGTCCAATTCTGGGGTCTCTATTCTATTCCATCAGTCTATGTGTCTGTTTTTGTGCCAGTGCCACACCCCGCCTTGGTGATTACAGCTACAAAATGATTTTATTCCATCTTTTTCTGTGCGTCTTATATTTCAGGATCTTTATTATTGCTGGGGATGGTTTCTGAATCGCCTGGATTGCTTCCTGGATCGCATAAATTTCCCTCCTATTTAAATTGTGTGTGATGCAGCACTTTTTTGAGCCTTTATTGATTCTCTTGCCGAAAGATTTTAATCTCAAAGTCCTGACTCACTTAATCTTAGGACACTATTGTTTTTCTGTTTGTTCTATTGGTTTCTGTTTGCAATCACAGCATCTTAACATTTAATTTATTGCTTTCAAAGTCATTTTATAAGGCTTGCTTCATTATAGGGGGTATGAGGCCAACCGCAGTATAATGTATCAAAAATTGTTTTTAATTTTTTTTAATGTTTATTCATTTTTGAGAGAGCGTGAGTGAGGGGAGGGGCAGAGAGAGAAGGAGACACAGAATCCAAAGCAGGCTCTAGGCTCTGAGCTGTCAGCACAGAGCACGATCCTGGGCTTGAACCCACAGACCGTGAGATCGTGACCTGAGCCAAAGTCACTTAACAGACTGAGGCACCCATGCGCCCCTGTTTGCTTTTTTTTTTTTTTTTAAAAAACTTCTTTCATCAGGTGACTTCTATAAATGGGTCTTCCTGGAAGAATACTTTGTTGTTTAAAAGCAAGTAATTGAGAGTCTAGGGAACATGGAACATTCTATGAGCCTTCATAAGATCCTAAATATAAGACAGCTCTCACTTTATGCTGTGGGGTGATTTTTTAGGGAGGAACACCCTGCCTCATCTCTAAGTATACACCACGTGTTAACCTCATCTATTAAATGTGGTGAACGTGTCTGCTCAAATCTGTGATGCCACTGTCCTCACGTAGCCCATGTGCAAACTGGGAGTCAGAAGGTAAGGTGACTTACTCAAGGTGCCTAGCAGACGACAAAGCCGGGACACCACGCAAATCCAAGTCTGTCTGGTCCTCTCGCCACCACCTCTGCCATTAAAGCCCTGGGAAAGTTTCTACGCCAACTTCCTAATGTAGATTGCTGGCCCTGGTAAGTCTGTGGGGCTGTGTTGACAGAATGCTAACACTGATTAATTTATTATTCTTTTATTGCCTTCTGCTGGTATGGCTGTGGCAGTATTTCATAAAGAGAATGGCAGAGCAATTTGCAACTATAAAACCCAGATGCTTAATTTTAATTTCGGGGTGTCTGTTTCAAATCCGTTGCAGAACAAGCCAGGCTATTTACACTACAAATAAATGCTCCAGCATCTATGTCTAAAGATCCCCGGAAGCTGCCCTTAGGTCCTGAAGTGGTGTATTTTACTTACATTTGTTTTGCTCTTGAAAAGCAGCCCTTTCAGGTGTGAAGCGGGAAGCCACGGGTGCCTTCCTTGGCAAGATCCCCGACAGACGTGTGCTGGAACTGGTTCCGCCAGGCCCATTAGAGCTGATCATGTGCGTGTCTTCCCAGCTCTGCTCGGTGGTGTCCCATTGGCAGCTTGAAATTAGCCACGGTGGGAGAAGTTACCTCATGGGAACTGGCAAACCCTACCGATCAAGGCTCCTTCCGCCGCCTCCCCACCCCCATCCTTCCCCCAAATGAGTGAACGTCCTTGTGCCTTGGAAATAGTAAGAGTACTTCCCTTCTAGGTTATTCAGTTCGATAAAGTATGTAAAGCATATGGCATTGTTTGTATGTTTATTTATTTAAATAAATAATGCATACCGAGGGTTGAAAAAAAAAAACAGACAAAAAAATGTTGCAGTGAAAAGTAAGTTTCTTTCTCACCCTGGACCTCCGTTCCAATTCCTGTCTTGAACAGGCAAGCTGTTTCTCCAAATCCTTCCAGAGATAGGTAAGCATATATATATATATATATATATATATATATATATATATATATATATATGTATATGTGTGTGTGTATATAGATGTGCTCTTTTCTTCTTTACACATTTATATTTTTTTTAAAAAAATTTTTTTTTTCAATGTTTTTTATTTATTTTTGGGACAGAGAGAGACAGAGCATGAAAGGGGGAGGGGCAGAGAGAGAGGGAGACACAGAATCGGAAACAGGCTCCAGGCTCTGAGCCATCAGCCCAGAGCCCGACGCGGGGCTCGAACTCACGGACTGCGAGATCGTGACCTGGCTGAAGTCGGAGGCTTAACCGACTGCGCCACCCAGGCGCCCCTACACATTTATATTTTTTAAATGCAGGATATCATGGCAGTATTTTGCCTCTTCCTGTATCTGTGTGTGTGTATCTCCCTTTCTCATATATATATATATATATATATATATATATTACATATAGCCTCTTCCTGTATCTGTGTGTGTGTACATGTGTGTACATGTGTGTGTGTGTATCTCCCTTTCTCTCATATATATATATATTACATATAGCCTCTTCCTGTATCTGTGTGTGTGTGTGTGTGCGTGTGTGTATCTCCCTTTCTCTCATATATATATATGTATATGTGTGTGTGTATATAGATGTGCTCTTTTCTTCTTTACACGTGTATATTTTTTAAATGCAGGATGTCATGGCAGTATTTTGCCTCTTCCTATATCTGTGTGTGTGTGTGTGTATGTGTGCGTGTATCTCCCTTTCTCTCATATATATATATATATATATGTATATATATATATTACATATAGCCTCTTCCTGTATCTGTGTGTGTGTGTGTGCGTGTGTGCATGTATCTCCCTTTCTCTCTATGTATATATACATATATATATATATATATATATGTATATATACATTACATATAGCCTCTTCCTGTATCTGTGTGTGTGTGTGCGTGTGTGTATCTCCCTTTCTCTCATATATATATATATATATGTGTGTGTGTGTGTGTGTGTGTGTGTGTGTGTATATATATTACATATAGCCTCTTCCTGTATCTGTGTGTGTGTGTGTGTGTGCGCGTATCTCCCTTTCTCTCATATACATATATATGTATATATATATTACATATAGCCTCTTCCTTTATCTGTATGTATGAGTGCGTGTATCTCCCTTTCTCTCATATATATATATATATATTACATATAACCTCTTCCTGTATCTGTGTGTGTGTGTGTGTGCGTGTATCTCCCTTTCTCTCATATGTGTGTATATATATATATATATGAAATATACATATATATTGAGAGATACACACACATACCTATATATATTTATCCATGATCATCATCATCACCATCATCAATCTCTGACAGGTAAACTGGCTTGTATAGACCTAACTTATTATTTTGAAGGGCTGTCCATTATTCCATTTGTGAATGCACCATGGTTTATTTAACCAGCCCTCTCTGGATGACATCTAGGTTGTTTCCCGCCTCTGGCCAGTACAAACAATGGGTGTTGAACAACCTGTCTTTTGCACATAAACGTGAGCATATCTATGGGCTTATTTGCTGGAAATGTAGCTCTCGGATCAAAGGGCATGGACATCTTACATTCTGGTTTGATTGTCAAGTTGCCTTCGGGGGGCATGCCATTTTACTCTCCAAGCTACGGTGCCATGGGTCTGTGAGTCCCCACAGCCTCAGGACATTGGCCAACTTTTTGATCTGTGCCACCTGACAGTCATCGGCACCCCAGATAGGTAAATGCTCCTCATGAGTATTATTGGTGAAGAAACCCAGGGCCAGGGAGGAAAGGCACTTGCCTACCCTCACCCCTATCCAGGCTCCTGCACTCAATGCCAAGAGCGGGTCGGTCCGGGTTGGTACCGATGCAATCAGCCCTGCCAGGAAGTAGGGAGTGACCCGTGAGCACTGGCGTTCTGTGAACTCTGCTTTGTAGGCTCTTTATCATCCCGGTTTTTCTTGAGTGAAATTTCTCAGGAACACACAGGAACAAGAGGGTGAGAAGTCCTAGTGCTCTGGGGAGGCTCCAGTACAGCTCGTTCTCTATCCCTGGACAGAAACAGCCTTCTGAAAAACAGATCTTGTCGTCTCGTTCTTCTCTTTAAAACTTTCTGCGACCCCACATTTCTCAGTTCCTGTAGCACCGGGGGAAGTGATTAGCAATGTGCATTTGTGCCCCCCCCCCCCCCCCCGGCAGATTTGCTGAATCAGACACTCTGGGGTAGGGGGGCGGCTCAGGATTTGGGCTTCAACAGGCAGTCTGGTGATGCTGATGGGTGTGCTCAAGTTTGGGCCTCACCGACTTCCAGAATGAAGTGGCCCTTCTTCACTGGAGGCCCCCAACCCATCTCTCGTTTTTCCTTCCTGCAACTTCGAAACACACCTAGCTACTGGCTCCTCGAACCTCCCTGCACTTTCTCCCCTCTATGCCTGGGGCAGAGACCTCCAGTTGTCCCCTGGTCTCTATAGAGCAATGGGAGGTGGCGTTTTGCAATCGCATTTCCCAGCCTCCCTTGCAACTGTGCTCTGGCCCATCGGGAGGTGAGCAGAGGTGAAGCGGGAGTTGAGCGACTTCCTACGCGTGCCCTTGTTAGGAAAGAACTTGTCTTCCCTTCCGCTTCCCCTTGGAAATCCACTGGCTGGAGTTCCTGGCCCCCTGATACTGTGGGGGTCACCATCGGGGGCCCTGGACCATCTAAGCCCCGACTGTGACAAAAGAAAGAAAGAAACTTCCATTTTATTTAGCCCACTGTTCCTTGAGGTCTGTGTCAACACAACTTCCCTAACACACCACCTTTAGGTGTGCTGACCCTTCCTCTGCCTGGCAACAGCCCTCTCCTTCCTTTTAAGGCAAAAGCAAATGTATCTCCTGTCCCTGATCCTAGGAGAGAGGATTTCTGTCTCCGCTTCAGAGCCCTGTTGCCTCCTCACATGGAGCCAAGCTATCTCCCCACCAGAGCAGGACTTCCTGCTGGGGGCGGGGCATGAGCCTGGTCATGGTGGAAGAGCCCACAGGCCTGGCTCAGTGTCTGACACAGAGTGGATTCTAACGAGCCTTTCTCAGTGGCGACTCGAAGTCCGCTTCTGCGTCTTTCTAGGCTCCCTGCTCTATGCTCTGGCGAACTCTTGGGATGAGAAATGAGAACCAACTTGTAACCTGGAGCGGTGGTTAGAATGGGTGGCTGTGGACCAAGTGGACAGACTGGTCACCAGTGGGTGCTCCGGGGATGACCTAGGGACTGAGGGGTAGGAGGATAATAGAGCGGGAGAAGAGAATTCGTTATGTCTCGGCACAACCCACAAAGCCCCCATCTCCCCAGGTTTTACTCTGGGTGGTGTGGCAAGGCTTCAAGGTCAAGACTTGTGAGAAGTTGTGACACAGCGAGACCTTTCTCCAAAGGCCACTCAGTCCTTGCAAACCCATGTTTCATGCCCCAGGAGCCTCCTGGTTTCTCAGAACAATGTTTGTTCTTTGGGACCGAGCTCTGCCAGAACAGTCTGACCTTTATTCTGACTCAGAACTGAAAAGTCTAAAGCACATATTGTCAAGCAGATTGGTGATCTCGCTCGTTCTCTCTTGCTCTCTCTCTCTCTCTCTCTCTCTCCAAGGGCTGACAAGCTGTTAATATTCCAGTGGTTCATCAAATATTTATTGGGTATCATCTTTTTGCCAGGCATGGTATAAGGTGCTTGGAATACAAAGATGACAGAGATAGTCTCCCTGTCCTCACTCACTAAGCACCGGTGTGGATGTGGCAAAGAATGATCGCGATAATACAAGAATTTCCAAAGTGTGGCCCCAGGATACCTGGGGGGCCCCTGAGACCCTTTAAGGGGGTCCATGAGGCCCAAACTATTTTCACCATAACACTAAGATGCTCTATGTCCTTTTCACTCTCAATTTTTCATGTGGGTAAGATGGACTTTTCCAAGGGCTGCATGAAGTGTGTTATCACAACATATTTTAATGCAGAAGCAGACAGGAGAATCAGTTGTCTGTGAAGCAGACATTAAAGAGAATTTGTAAATTTGCAAAACAAGGTCACTCTTCTCGCTATGTTTCGAAAACTATGCTTGTGTTTCATGAAAAGTGGTTTGTCTACATTAACACGAGATGGGCTTATTACTGTTTTGAAGATAAGTTAGGGGCGCCTGGGTGGCTCAGTCTGTTAAGCGTCTGACTTTGGCTCAGGTCATGATCTCATGGTTCGTGGGTTTGAGCCCCGCGTCGGGCTCTGTGCTGATCGCCCAGAGCCTGGAGCCCGCTTCTGATTCTGCGTCTCCCTCACTGTCTGCCCCTCCCCCACTCGTACTGTTTCTCTCTCGAAAATAAATAAACATTAAAAAATTAAAAAAAAACAACAACAAGAAAAATCTCCATTTTAGTGTCTAATATAGTAAATGCCAGTTAACATGGCTCACGTCAACAAAATCCCTTTGCGGACCATATATGTTTTTAAACTTTCACTTTGAGACCATGGGAGGTTCACGTGGGGTTGTGAGAAAGTACAGAGAGAGCCTGGGTGCTCTTCACCCAGTTTCTCCCAATGGTTAACATCCTGTGTAAGATCGGCAGTGATACAATCCAGCTTCCTGATCCGGATTGCATCAGTTTTACGACTGTGTGCGCTTAAATCGACGTCGCTTTATCCCATGCAGAGATTTGTGTGGCCCAAACCACAGTCAAGATGTAGAACAATTCCGTCACAGGCGTCTCCCCTACTACCTACTTGGACCCACAGTCCCCTCCTTCCCCCTCCCCTCCCTGACCCCTGTCTCCCTCTCTGTAATCTTGTTATTTCAAGGATGTTCTGTAAGTGGAATATATATTGTGTAACCTTTTGAGATTGGCATTTTCGCTCAGCATAAGTCCCTTGAGATCCAGCTGAGGGGTTGTGAATATCAACGGTGCCCCCTTGTACTATGGCGAGTGCTCGATGCCATGGATACATGATGGTTTTGCCTCGTTCCCCTTCTGGAAGGACATTTGGATCGTTTCTGACTTCTGGCTGTTGCAGATAAAGTTGCCATGAACATTCATGTACAGGTTTTCGAGTGAACAGAAGCTTTTACTTCTCTGGGGTAAATGCCCCCCAATACAATTGCTGGGTAGTATAGTAAGCACGTTTCGTTTTGTACGAAGTCACCATACTTTTTTTTTTTTTTTTTTTTGCTGAGTGGCTGTACCGTTTGACATTCCTACCAGCAATTTATGAGGGATCTAGTTTCTCCCCATCTCCACCAGCATTTGGTGTTATCACTGTGCTTTATCTTGGCCACTGTGATAGTTGTGTAGTGATAATCTCATTGCGATCTGAATTGGCATTTCCTGATGGCTAATGATGTTGAAAATATTCTTATGTGCTTACTTGCCATCTGTATATCCTTTTCAGTGCAGTGTCTGTTCATGTTTGCTGCCCATTTTCTAATCAGATTGTCTGTGCTCACTCTTGGGTGCAGAGAGTTCTTTATGTATGTGGTTTGCACATATTTTCTCCCCGTGCTTTTGTCCTCTTTATAGGGCCTTTCACGGAGCAGAAGGTTTTCATTTTGCATGGTCCGATGTATTATTATTATCATTTTGATGACTCATGCTTTTTCTAAGAACTTTTCACCCAGCCCTAGGTCACAAAGATTTTTGTAAGTTTTTTTTTCTGAAAAGGTGTGTTTTTTTCCCTAAAAGTGTTACATTTTACATCTAATCCTTTTTTGATGAAAAATTTTTGTACAAACTGTGGGGGTTAGTTCGAGATTCATTTGCCTCTGAATCAATAAATTCTAAGGGATCCTGGGACCAAAGATTTCAGAACTTCGATAATAAGGCATATGAGGTACTCAAGATAGGTATGTGCGAAATGCTACAGGAAGGTTAACTTTGAGCAAGGCAGTTAGTCTTTTTTTTCTTTTTTTTTTTCTTTTAGTGATTATGTTTATTTTTGAGAGAGAGAGAGAGGGGGAATGAAAGTGTGAGCAGGAGGGAGGTGGTACAGAGAGAGAGGCAGGTAGAGAGAGAGGAGAGTACCAAAGCTGGGTCCACACTAACAGCAGAGAGCCGGATGCCAGGCTCGTACTCATGAACCACGACATCATGTCCTGAGCCGAAGTTGGATGCTTAGCCCACTGAGCCACCCAGGTGCCCCAGCGAGGCAGTTCTTAAAGACTTCCCAGAGGAGGTGAAATTTGGTTCTGCTTTGGAGGGTGAATAGGATTTTACCAAGCAGAGGAGAAACCTTGTTTTCATTTCTGTCTTCCATAGCCAGCAATATTCTCGGTGTTGAGGAAAACAGAGAGAAGGGCCAATGGAGTCAGGCAGACCTTGGTTGAAATCCTTCTTAGCTAAGTTACTTACTTTTCCTAAGCCTCAGTTTTCTTACCTGTAAAATGGGGTGAATAATCCCTTCTTTTCAAGGAAACTGTAAGGATTAAATAAGTATGGAAACTGGATGGGGCGCCTGGGTGGCTCAGTCGGTTGAGCGTCCGACTTCGGCTCAGGTCACGATCTCGCGGTCCGTGAGTTCGAGCCCCGCGTCGGGCTCTGGGCTGATGGCTCAGTGCCTGGAGCCTGCTTCCGATTCTGTGTCTCCCTCTCTCTCTGCCCCTCTCCCGTTCTTGCTCTGTCTCTCTCTGTCTCAAAAATAAATGAAAGAAACTTAAAAAAAAAAAGTATGGAAACTGGAAAGCACGGTATGTGACACATGGGAGGCACTCAGTGACTTACTTTCTCTTCCTAGTTCATGATTTCCTTTACATTTTATCCGTGTTATGAAGTTAGACCCTTCCTTTGATGTTCAGCCTATACTTGATTTCTCTTTTATTCTTTAATTCCCTTTTTACTTATTATTATTGTTAGTTTTTGAGAGGGAGCGTGAGCACAAGTGGGGGAAGACGCAGAGAGAGAGGGAGAGAGAATCTTAAACAGACTCCATGCCTGACACAGAGCCCCACACGGGACTGGAACCCCCGAGCCGTGAGATCATGACCTGAGCCGAAATCAAGAGTCAGGCACTTAACCGACTGAGCCACCCAGGCGCCCCAGCCTGTACTTGCTTTCATTCTTTCCCGCACGCCCCCCTTTGCTGAAGTGAGTGGTTCTCAAACTTTATGTGTCAGCTGTCACAAAGCTGATAGGCAATGTTTAGTCATGGAGGGCCTCAAAACACACATTGCAGAACTTCTGAGTCAGTAGTTCTGGGGTAGGACCTGGGAATGTGCACTTCTGGCAAGCTTCCAGGTAACGCCAGGGCTGCTGGCCTGGGGACCACACTTTGAGGACCACTGCCGTGGGTATCCCCAGTAACTGTCTCCATCGATTGTGTAGAAGGAATCAAAATATCCACGTGCAGCAGGTAAATAGGGTTTCAAGGAGATGGCTTGTTGTGTTTGGTTTTCAGAATCCATAGAAAACTCAGCGGGGAGACTTGGGGTTTGAAGGTGGCTCAGTTTTGTTTTGCTTTTCGTGGCAGTGAAAACCACATGACAGTGCGTGCACCGTCTGTTTACCATTTGCGAGTGTGCAGGTCAGTAGCGTTAAGTATATTCAAGGGTGGCCGGGTTTTCTTTCTCTCTTGTTCTCCGCTCATCAGCTCCACTTCAGACGATAAGAAGAATAAGCAAACACCCTCTACGTCTTTGATGAGATCAGGAGACACCTCTAAGCGTGAAACACAATAGGAAGACAGTAACCGGGCTGGCGGATGGCAAAAGATTTGGCAGAGTGGAGGAGGGTCAACCATCCTGTTGAAGGAGGAACACATGTAAAGGAACAGCCGATTCACCCCGGAATCCTGGAAGGCTCTAGAATTGCCAGAGAACCAAGTACTGCAGGAAGTGGAGGGAAATCGGGTTGCCAAAAACGAAGAGGACGGACTGAAATTCTTTGTCGTGGGGCACTTGGAACCCATGTCGTCAGGTGCTTCTCTCCTCGGAGGATACCAGGGGTTTAGTCTCTGGAGGACTTTAACCAGAGAGGTTCCAGATTTTGGGACCACAGTCCCAGCATATGGGAAGAGAGGGGGGTGCTGAATTTAGACACAGGGGTTGCCTAAAAAAGGGCTTCAGAATATTTGCGTTGAGGCTCATTAAGCAACACCCCCTGCAGCTCCCTTGCCCCAAGCAGTGGCTTGGAGCTTCCTTTTGTGAAGAAACCCAACTGCCCCAAAGAAAAGACCTGCAATCATGACATTTGGGCCTCCTCGCCAAGTCTGGCTGGGCACTCGTTTGCCCTACAGCGAAACACATCAGTTGTCAAACCGCCTCCAAGCTCGGGAAGCTTTGAGTTGGCTTTTCCTTGCCTCCCTTTGAAATAAAGATTATTAGTCACTAAGTGTCCGCTGGCCGAGAGAGAGGAAAGAAAACAATGTTGCAGAGGCAGGGGGTTGCTGCAGTTGCCACGCTGGCCTTCTCTGGGGGCTGTTTGGGTAACGGCTACAGACCAGGGTTGACCTAAGGAACGGATCCTGAACCTGGGATCCCTGCTGCCGCTGGGTGCCAGTTTCTGCGTCCGTGTATATTTGAGCTCACAACGGGGCTAGAACGCATCAGGTTCTCCGGCGGCGGGGGAGTCTGAGGTGCGAGAAGAGATGAGCCACTTACCGACTGGATTTCTAAGCTCTCACCCTGGGCTTGTTTCCTAAGTGTATTTATTTTGCCTTCTCACACCTCCAGGCTCTGCATACACAGACACTTTGGGGAGCATCTGTTCCTTGTCAATAGGGTTAATTCCCGCCCCTCCTTCCAGACTCATCTGAAATACCGGGTTTCCAGGAAGTCTTCCCTGACCCCCAACCTCCTGTCTGGGTTGGGTGACCCCCTTGGTGCTTCCCTGGGCCTCTGTACGCCTTCCTCACCTCCTTTAGAGGAATACATCTGCTGCCTCTGGATGCAGAAGCCCAGGCTGGCTGGAGAACCGAGTAATAACATCCCAGCAGCACCCATCTGCCCAGTCTCAGGATAAAGTGCTTGTTAATTGGGCAGAGAGCTGGGCTGGGCAGGTGCTTGGGAGTAGATCAGCTCAGGCCTTTGAATTACACTTCAAAGCTCAGCAGAAGGCAGAGTGAGCTGACTAGAAAAAGAAAAAAGGGAAGACAGGGCAATCCCTAAAACTCTTTTTGCCTCTGTCCTTAGGTTACCTGCTAGGGCTGGGTTTACTGAGGCTCTTCTGAATACTGTGAACTTGAACCTGAACTTGGTAAAGGGCAGGTGAGGTCAGGGCAACACCTGACCCCTCTGGTTCAACACCAGATACTAATATCTACCAGGAGAAGAGTGTGAAGTGTCTGAGTTGGTCCAGCCCTAATCCACATGATGTGTTGAATAGAATTATTATCTGGGGGCCACCCCGCATCTGAACCCCTATGCTATAGTTGTTCACATAACCCCTCGTGTTATGTGTCTTGAAGGGAGGCAGACTTCCTTTCTGTTACAGGGTTTTTAAACTGTAACCTTTCTCTTTCTGTTCTTTGTTAGAATGTCTACGTCTCTGCTTATATTGCCCATCTGTTCTTGCATGATGTTTACTTTTTCCATGAGCGCCTTTAGTATATTAATCATGTTTTATTTTACTTATTTTTTAATCATAGTTATGTTAAATTCCCAGTCTGATCACTTCAACATCCTGCTATCTGAGTCTGGTTCTCATGTTTTCTCTGTCTCTTTGAACTGTGTTTTTGCCTTTTAGTATGCCTTGTGATTTGTTTGTTTGTTTGCTTTGAAAGCCCTACTGGATAAAAGAAACCCTGGTAAATAGACCTTTAGTGATGTGGTGATAAAACGTAGGGAGGGCCAGCATGCTATTGTCCCGTGATGAGGTCTCAGTCTTGTAAATGAGTCTGTATCTCTGGGCTGTGGACTTGACAAACATTTCTCAGTTTTTCCCTCCCAGAGAGGGGACACGATGGCTAGACAGTTGCTGGAGCTGGATATTTCCTTCCCCTGGGTCAGTTAGGCTCTGATAAAACCCAGTAGGTAAAGCTCTGGAAGAAATGGTTTCTCCTGAGGGCAGGCATTGGGAGGAAGAACAGAGTGCTTTGGTGTATTTCCTACTTGCCCTGGCAGAGGCTTGATGGGATTTTCCTTCCATAGTCACTGAAATTCCAATATTCACCCTGAGAACCTGGTCAAGCTGCTGGAGGAAAAACTTGTAAAAAGTCTCGGGGCTCCCCGTGACTGGGTGCCCCTGGAGGTTTTATCTCTCAGTCTTATTCACACCCGCTGCAAGTTGTCGATTATCGCTCAGGTTTTCCTACCCTGGCACTGGTTCCCGTAGAAGTTTCTGCTTCGGCAAGTTGTGATTCTCTGGATCTGCCTGTCTGTGCAATTTGGGGGGAGGAGTGTGCCCTGGGACCTCATGTCTCTTACAGATTTAAGAAGAATTGTTGATTTTTCGGTTTGTTTAGCTTTGTCCTTGCTGTCGGGACAGAATAACGACTTCCAAGTGTCTTGGGTGCTGGACTGGAAACGGGAAGTCGGGATTTTTTTTTTTTTTTTACATTTTTTTTCCATTGTAGTAAAATATACATAACATAAAATTTATCGTTTTAACCATCCTGTAGTGTCCAAGTCAGAGGCATTAGGTACATGCACATTGTACCATGCACCATCACCAACCATCACCAACCATCCCGTCTCCAGAACTTTCTTATCATCCCAACTGAAACCCATTAAACAGTAACGCCCTGTAGTGTAAGTGCTAACTTTTATGCTGTGGTTGATGTTATCATTATTATCATGCAGTGAAGGGCTGCAATTGTGTGGGTAGGTCGGGCATCATTCTCCAGAACATGTTTCGGGTGGGGCATCGTGATTTGCTTGATTTTTTTATTTTGAGAGAGAGAGCGAGTGACGGAGCGGCAGAGAGAGAGGGAGAGAGGGAAGGGGAGAGAGAGGGAGAGACCGAGAATCCCAAGCAGGCTCCGCACTGTCAGCTCAGACCCGGGTGCAGGGCGTGAACCCATGAACTGTGAGATCATGACCTGAGCCGAAGTCGGATGCTTAACTGACTGAGCCACCCGGGCGCCCCTCGATTGGCTTTTAAGAAGCCGGCTGATGGGCTCAGTGTGCCTGGTTTAGGAAGGAAGCGTCACCAGCGGAGAACAACTGGGGACAGAGTGTGCTGTGGCTGCTCCTTCCAGTCAGAGCGAAGCAAGCCCTGGAAGTCAGTCCTAAATGAAAACACTCATCAGGGTAAACGTCCTGGCTCCACACTGACTTCCTCTCACCGGTTTTGTTTCACTGTTTCATCTGCCCGGGAGCGGAGCCTTGAAACTCCCAGAGAGATGAATGGGGGAGATTCCACATGCTCATCTCATTTCCAAATGTAATTGGTACCTGAATGACGAAGCTCTCCGCTTCCAAAGGCTGTGTTAACAAAGCCACCCGTTCTCCTCTCCGGCGAGGTGGGCCAGTGATGCATGTTCATTGTTCCAGCGACGGAGTTGGTGCAACCTTTCTTGGAGGGTGATTTGGCGGCGTGTATCAAAAATTTTTAATGTGCAGCACCTTCGGCCCAGCAATTTCATTTCAAGGATTTAATTGATCTCCAGGAGGTAATTGGACAAGTGGGTAAGGAGGTTTGTACAAAGACGCTTTCATGCAGCTTTGTTTACAGTTGTGAAAAATGGGAAACATTCTAAATGTGCGACAAGAGAGGACAGTTCCCGTCAATTATGGCACCCACAATGGCATGTTTACTGTGGGACTGTTGCCAAAGATGGGGTCAGCTGTAAGGACGAGCCTCCACAGTATTCAGGCGTGTCCTGTGGAATGTTCTCCCACTAGAATGACTGTGATTGATAGCATGGATGTGTCTGTCGGTAACAATGCTTTTGGGGGGCAAATATTTATGTAGGAGAACATTTATATTTGAATTTTTTTCATGTTTATTTATTATTGAGAGACAGAGAGAGACAGAGCGTGAGCAGGGGAGGGACAGAGGGAGAGGGAGACACAGAATCCGAAGCAGGCTCCAGGCTCCTAGCTGTCGGCACGGAGCCCGACGCGGGTCTCGAACTCACAAACCGCGAGATCATGACCTGAGCCTAAGTTGGACGCCTAACCGACTGAGCCACTCAGGCGCCCCAGGAAAACATTTATATTTAGATCCTCAAATTCATTAGGACATTTGAAACAAAATTATTTGGGAGAAAAAAGTTTCATATGTAATATTCCAAATAAAACAGATAGATGAGACACTCACGTACAAGTGTTGAAAACTCAACCAAGCGACCCAGACTGTCCAGCTCCTAACAGGATGGTTTAAAAAAACATCTATATGTATATGTATATATATGCATATGTGTATATGTATATCCAGAAAACACATACATGCATGCATACATTTTACTGAGTTTTTACCTCAGTAAAATTTCAGGAAATTGGTTGAGGGTTTTGAATTAATGTGTGTTTAATTTTTCCTATTTAATATAATGGGATTAGGTTCCCTTTCAGTATTTTTATTAAGGCCATCTGTGTTTTAGGACTTGGTTAGTGAAATGAAGTGGGATATGCCAGGGCTGGGTAGTGGACCCTGCTGCCTGATGGCCAATTCCAACCTCCATGGGTTCCCTGGTCCCCCGTTCCCGTTCTACCTGTTCTGCCCCCAGGGCTTGGGATCTGCTGACCTGCTGATCCTTGCAGGGGCTCCTGACCCTGATTGACCACATCTGGCACAGCCCCTGGACCCCTCGCTGCTGAAGCTGAGCTCAGCCAACCCCCCTTCAAGCATCTCCCCACTTTGCCCCCCCCCCAGCTACTCCCAAACCTGGGGAGAGTAGCTACTTTTCAGGTTCCAGGCTGGAGCCTCTCAACTGCCTCGCCAGCTTCCAGTCCTCGCCTCTGGCAGTGGATCTTCCTCAGCAACCAGAATGGGGGCCTGGGAGCAAACCAGCAACAAATGCACAACTGTAATAAAACTCAAAACCAAAAGCCAACTAAGTTGAAAAGCAGGTTATAAAGAACGGTTACGCTCGTCAGGAAGAAGCTTTTGGCTGTATGTGACTCAAAAAGTGCTGAAAAACTTGAAGGATGTCTTATTATCTCACTCAAGAAGTTCAGATTTGGCAACACGTTTCCACTTTGCCACCTCCAGACCATTGGCTCGTCCTCTGAGTCTACTCCCCGTCCTGGTCCCCGGGTGACTACCGTCGTGCCAGGAATGGCAGTGTATAGAGGCAGAGAAGACCTTAGGATGCCTTTCTCTGAGACTAAGGAAACTTTCCCAGAACATCCATCAGTTTCCCCTGATTGGACCTGGCGAGAACTGGGCCATGTGCCTCATTCTTCAGCCAATCAACGCCCACGGGGGAATGGGCATGTCACCAAAAGTTGAGACCAGCAGATCTCAACCCGAAGTGACTATTAGCAATCCCTGCGAGGTCTGGGTGCCCGAGTCCACAGCAAACCCAGTCTGCGGGTATCTCTCTGGGGGTGGGACCAAGGCTTCACACGTATCTTTTAATCCCCTAAGTATTTATGGTGGGCGGCAGGGATCAGAACCATTCTTTCGCGCTAATAATTCATCTCCTGGGACCAGGGAAGGGACTATTTTCCCTGAAGCACTTGGCCACTGGACACCTGAAGAATAATCACGCCTGTTGCAGAGAAAATGATGGAAAGCGTTTGTTGCGTTGATGGACGATAGTGTTTGACAAATACGGTGGGCTCCCGTTTCTTTAGGTTCAAAAAATCATATAAATTTGTAAAATGACATATACGTGAAAAAAAAAAATGTCTGGAAGAGCATGGACCAAACTTGTACTAGCGATTATCACGGTGTGGGGTCGGGGAGAATTAATTACAGCTGGTTTTCACTTACTCGTTGAACTTTTACAACGAACTAATCACTTACACAGACTACCAATGAGGATATATACGTCTTGGGGGGAAACGATTAAAAGAAGACGAAACAAGAAGTTGTAAGGGCTGAAATGCTGCTTTATCCCTGTGAGGTAACTTCTGTGGGGCGAGGAAGTTCCCTGTTCAAGAATCGATTGCTATGAGCTTAGAATTTGTCACTAACCCACTGAGGGTTCCTCTTTTTCCCTGTGACCGGGAGGAAGGTAAACTCTGATCAGGACAGTCTCCTTGCCAGTGATTGGGTGAAGCCAGGGCATGTGATCCAATAGTGACCAATAAGATGTGAGGAGGCACCTGCTGAGGGCATGGTGTGTGTTTCTGGGAAATGTTTCTTTACTTTCCAAAGAGACCAAAAAAAAAAAAAAAAGAGGGTCTCCTCTTCCCTCAGCCATATTCTTGACTCTGTGTGATGCCTTGACATTGGAGCCACAATCTTGTGATTGATCATATGGGGACAAAGTCCACGCCCAGAGGATGGCAGAGTGAAAACCCTTGGTAGGGCGTTTTTAAACTGGAAGTGTAATTCCCATACAATACAGTGCATAAGCCTTAAGCGTACGGCTTGGCAAATTTTTATGTACGTATACAAGTAACCACCGCTGGATCAAGATGCAGAACATTTCCAGCACTCCGGAGGGTTCTGTCATGCTCCTTGCTGGGCAATATCCAACACCCACTGTTCTGATTCCTAGCTCCATAAATTATTCAATTATTTTAACTGAAGTTCATATAAATGGATTCACACAGTACATACTATTTTGTGTTTGGCTTCTTTTGCCCAGCATGTTTTCTTTGACATCCATTTATGTTTTTATGTACATCCGTAGTTTATCTTTAGAAAAAAAATCACTGTCTAGTGTTCCAATGGTACCATAGTTTTGTTTATCCATTTTCTGCGGATGGACATTTTAGCTATTTCTAGTTTTTGGCTATTAATGGGGGAAAAAGGTGCGGTAAACATTCTATGTGCCCATCTTTGGTGGATGGGTGTCCCCATTTCTCTTGTATGTATACCTAGGAGTGAAACCGCTAAGTGATAAGATAAATAACACTTTATTTAGTTAGTAGATACTGACAGTTTCCAAAGAGGTTTAACCAACCTATACTCCCACCAGAGGTGTGTGAGATTCTCAGTTGTTCTAGAAGCTCCTCAACACTTGATGTTGCCAGTGGGGGGAGTAGTGGTACCTTATAGTTTTAGTTTGAATTTCTTTGATGAGCTTTTCAAGTGCCTTTGGTCATTTCCCCTTCTAAGAGGTGCCTGTTCAAGTCTCTTTCCCTTCCTAAAAGTGAGTTGTTTTGTCTTTTACTTATTGACTTGTAGGTGTTCATTTATGTTTTGGGTGGAAGTTCTTTGTCAGATACGTGAAATGCAAATCTCTTCTCCCGGTCTGTAGACTGCCTCTTCCCTTCCTTTATAATGTCTTTTGATGAATGTACATTCTTACATTTAATGAAGTCCAAATCAGGATAGTGGTTTTTTGTGTGTGCATATGCTCAGTTTCAGAGATATTTGTTTACCCTTAGTTCATGAAAGTATTTTTTTTTAATTTTTTTAACGTTTATTTATTTTTGAGACAGAGAGAGACCGAGCATGAATGGGGGAGGGTCAGAGAGAGGGAGACACAGAATCTGAAACAGGCTCCAGGCTCTGAGCTGTCAGCACAGAGCCCGACGCGGGGCTCGAACTCATGGACTGTGAGATCATGACCTGAGCCGAAGTCGGCCGCTTAACCAACTGAGCCACCCAGGCGCCCCGAAAGTATTTTTTAATAGTTTCTATTTTTAATATTTTCCGTGAGAAGCCTGATTCTTTCTGACTTTTACATTTAGGTCTGTGATCCACATCACATTCCTTGTTATGTATATGGTGTGAGGTAAAGATTCATTTTTCCCCCCATACAGATTATTTTCCATATGGATGTCCGATTTCAATCAAATCAAATGAACATACATGTTTGGTTCCATTTTTGGACTCTCAATTCTGTTCCACTGGTCTATTTGTTTATCCTTGTGCCAATACCACACCGACTTAATTACTATGGCTTGATGTTTTTTAAAACTAATTTATCATTTTTTAATGTTTATTTTTGGTGGAGATACCGTGCGCACGCGTGTGTGCGAGCAGGGGGGGGGGTGGGGCAGAGAGAGAGGGAGACGGAAGATTCAAAGCAGGCTCTGCACTGACAACAAAGAGCCCAACGTGGGGCTCAAACTCACGAGCTGCGGGATCATGACCTGAGCCAAAGCTGGACGCTTAACCGACTGAACCATCCAGGCGCCCCTACTATAACTTGATGTTAAGTATTGATATCTGGTAGTGTATGTTTTTCTTCAAGATAGTCTAAGCTGCTCCTTTTTGTTTTCATATAAATTGTAGAATTAGCTTGATGATTTCCGCACATAAACTTCGTGGGAATTTGATTATGATTGTATTAACTCTATAAATCAATTTAAGCAGGATTGACTTAACAATATTCAGTCTTCCAATCCATGGTTTAGTTCTCTATTGAGATCTTGTGGATGACTTTGTTGAACATCTGATTTTATTTAATCAACCCCGAGTTACCTTGCCTTAGTCTTCTTGTTGTTATATAACAAGATTATATAAATGTATTATACAAATATTTTCCTTGCTGCTTAAGTAATTTTTTTTTCCCCTGGCTATTTGCAGCCCCAAACATCTCAACTAATATAACTAATATAAACTTGTCCTGTAGTGTGATGGATTAAGCAGAAGGCTTGAGTCAGTGCTATTCCCTGTGTGGCCACAAGTAAGTCACCTAACCTCTGGTGGCCAGTCTCCTTATCCATGGAAGCCTCGCGAGGCTGGAAAGTTCTTCTCTGTTTCACAAACTGGCCAACACGGACTCATCTTTCTTTGTTTCAGTTTAAGTATCATTTTCTTTAGGAAGACTTCTCTGATTCTTCCATTTAAAACCGAGATATTTTGGGGGCACCTGGGTGGCTCAGTCAGTTAAGCATCCGACTTCGGCTCATGTCATGACCTCGCGGTGGACAAGTTCGAGCCCCGCGTCGGGCTCTGTGCTGACAGCTTGGAGCCTGGAGCCTGCTTTGGATTCTGTGTCTCCCTCTCTCTCCGCCCCTTCCCCCCTCAAAAAAAAAAAAAAAAAAAAAAACCATTAAAAAAATTTTAAACCTAGAGATTTTGGGGGCACCAGGGTGGCTCAGAACTCACTCAGTTCGTGAGTTCAAGCCCCACTTTGGGCTCTGTGCTGACAGCTCAGAGCCTGGAGTCTGCCTGGGATTCTGTGTCTCCCTCTCTCTGTGCCTCTCACCTGCTCATGCTCTCTCTCTCTCTCTCTCTCTCTCTCTCTCTCTCAAAAATAAATAAACATTGAAAAAAAATTTTTTAAACCTAGATATTCTTTTCCTATATACACCTTTCAAAGCAGTCGGGACACTGTAATGTCATTGTTTGCGTGTATATCTCCATCAGTGCCTTACTGAATCAGTCAGAGGCTTGGTAGGGAACAGAGGGCGCACTTAAAGGGCTTAACTGAGGAGAGATGAATAAAGAGATGATTATAGAGGACTGGAGGGATTAAGGAAACCCATAAGGGATGATGAAGCGGCCCAGGGATTAGCCACAGAGGCAAGCCATTATCTCTGAAGAATGGAGACAAAAGAAAGGTTGCTGGAACCCAGTGGGATCTGTAGCTATGGAAGAGGAGCTGCCCAACAGATATTCTGGGCTATAAGGGAACAAAGCCATCATGAGAACCATGGGTAGATGGGGAGGGGAGAGTAAATACCCCCTCCCTTCTCCCCTCACCCTCTGACTTCAGCTCCCATTGGCCCTTCCATTGGATCAACCAACCAGAACAGAGGGCAAAGGAATCCAGGTGATACAGTGTGTAGAGGGCACCCTCTTGGGGCACAAAGCAGAGAAACAAAAGGCAGAAAACGGATACGGGAGAAGAAACAGGTAATGTTCCATATGCTCACCTTCAGCGTAAACCTCTTGAGATTGGACACCAGTCTTTGAAAAATATGTTGTCATAGTGTTTTACACACCTGTCATGAAAATCCAAACATCATAGGAAATTTTTTAAAGTGCCCTATTAGCTCCGAAATAACCATAGCCAACAACTTGTGACATAATATCTCAGGTCTCACCCCCATGCACATTGAATATGTGGGTCTGCGGAAGACTGTGTTTCCAAAAATGACCACATCAATATTTCTGGTCCCATATGCTCTTGCAGACCCTGCCACTCCCTATCGCTAGGTGAATCTATTTCCCTTCCCCTAGAATCTGGAGAGGGCTCTGTGATTACCTTGACAGAGAGAATATGGCAGAAGTAATGCTACGTGACTTCCAAGGCTAGGTTATAAAAGGCAATATGGCTTTACCTGGAGATCTCTGCTTCCTGGGATGCTCACTCTGGGAACCCAGCCATCACATTATGCAGAAAAGCCGTGGTCACATGAAGAGGCCTCATGCAAATGTCGTGGCTCATTGCCCAGCTGAGGTCCCGGCTGATAGTCAGCATTAATTGCCAGATAAGTGAAAGAATGCGCTTCCAGATGATTCCAGCTTCCAGCCGACACTGCATGAAGCAGAGGGACGCATCTCTCCCAAGCCCTGCCCAAACTGAAGAATCGTAAGCAAGATAAAAGAAGTTTTTAAGCCACTGGGAGTTTGAGTAACTTGTTAGGCAGTCATACTAGGTAGAACAGAGGTCACGTTAGGGGGTTAAACTCTCAGGCTCTGGAGTCAGGCTTCGTGAGTTCTTTCCTGCCACTTTTTCCCTGCGTAGTATCGGGCAGGTTGTTCAAATTCTAATTCTCACTTTCTTCATCTGTAAAATGGGAACAATGATATTAACCAGCTCAAAGAGGAAGGTGTATAAAACAATCAGTTTTATTAAGGTGTTTTAAGGTGGGTCATATAAGGCAGGTGACTGGTTAAAAGACTGGGCAAAATTTATGACCTCAGAGATTTGGACGGGTGGGCCCAGGGAGGCAAGGGACTTGGAGGAGTCCAGATGAGCAACTTTTGTTTCGATAAGTAAAGCGTTTTGTTGGTTCTGTCTTATCTTCCGAGAACAGGTACTTCCTAGAGCAAGCAGCTAAATTATGACTTGGTCGCAGTAGTATTTAATGCAGGGACAGAAAATTGTCTTGCTTTCAGTTCTCATTATTAGATTTTTTTTTTTTTCGTGGAAAAGGGCTCATAGCCTACCCCACCTATTATGTTAAAACTTGCCTTTTCTTTGAACGACGTTTCTTGGATATCTTTCCTTATCGGTACATATCAGTTCATTTTATTCTTTGTAACAGCTGCTTGATATTCACTAGGATGGCTGCTGCATGATCCGTTTGCCTTTTCATGTATCAGCAGACCCCTGGTGTGTATATATAGTGGGGTGAGGGGCCCAGACCCTTAGCATCGTGCCTGGCGCAGAGTAGATAGTCGGAAAGGGTTTGTGATTGAAAGGAGCGTGTGCATGAAATCTGTACAAGTCAGGTATGGGTGGATGGTGGGGCTCCCCTGTTACTGCCATCCTGGTTTGTCGCCTGTGTTAGGAATCATCTCAGGGTATGCACAGCACGGGAGAGAGACCCAGAGGTCCCCTCGGTGCCCCCAGGGAGGAGTGGGGAAGAAGCATGAAAAATAGTGAGCCTGAAGAGGGGCCAGGTGGCAGGCTGAGACTCTGAGCCGCTCAGGTGCCCAGGAGAGAGGTGGAGACATTGAATCCATGCCAGTGGGAACAGATCATGAGTTTCAGCTCATGCCATCAGGACGCCACTGACCAGGCAGGGCGAGAGGCCCCTCATGGAGCCAGCAGGGCCCCAAAGGACAGGATAAGAGCCACTTCTTCCTGTCGCCATGAGGACAATTCTCCTACATCTAGATATCATCAAAGAGGAAACATTTGAAGACCAAAAGAGCATCGCTGTAGGGGTTTTCAATTTGTAACTCGACACAACATTGAAGAAGAGGCTGATGTAAAATGAAGTCCTAGGTTTTTCAACAAGGGGCGGTACCACACCGGTCAGGGGCATTTGGAAGTAGGTGGGGTGTTTCCTCCCACTTGTTGATGATGAAAATTTTCTTTTTTTCAAAAAAATTATTTATTCTGAGAGAGAGGGAAAGAGAAAGAGAGCACGCCCGTGAGAGAGCAGGGGAGGGGCAGAGAGAGAGGGAGAGAGGAAATCCCAAGCAGACTCTGTGTTGTCAGTGCAGAGTCCTGCTCGGGGCTCGAACTCACAAACCAGTGTGGTCATGACCTGAGCCGAAACCACGAGTCCGAGGCTTCACTGACCGAGCCACCCGGGTGCCCCTTGATTATGAAAATTTCCAAGCAGGAAAGTAAGAGTAATTCAACAAACGCACATATATCCATCATCTAGATTTCTCGATTGTTGTGTTTTTCTCCCCACAATTGTTTTACCTACTTTTTGAAGTTGTTTAAAGTAAATTGCAAACATCCTGACATTTCACCCCAAACGCATTTCTGAAACATAAGAACGTTTTTCCCTGCATAACGCGAGGCGTTCTTAGTCGACAGGGGGCAGCTTTACTGGCACTTATGTGGGCGAGGGGCAGGGAGGCTAAGTGTCCTGTGATGCGTGGTTTACTTCAGCTCAAGGAAGCATTGTTGGCCCAAAGGTCTGATAGCATCATCCTGTGCAAAGCCTGCTCTACATAAAGACAAGTTTTGTGTGGGAGGATGTGTGTGTGTGTGTGGGGGGGGGGTACGTGGGAAGGGTGCTATCATCTATTTATTCATTTTATGTGTATGTCTTTATTACAAAAGTAACGCATAAACTGGTAAGATACGGGGAGGCCCACAAGAAAAGTTATAAAGGAGAAGCTGGAAACAAATCACCTATGGTCTCATCCTCCAGAGTCAACCACGGTTACCGTTTTGGTAAATTTCCTCTGCCTTCTATCTTTTCATAGGGTTGACATCACACTCTCTCTCTGTACTATCCTATATATCTATATCTGCATTTCATATCTATACGCCTTTTCTATCTTAGGAAGGCCTACTTTTAACTGGTTATTTAAAGTCTTCTGACTCCTGCCTACTCACCACAACCTAGTAGGGTGGGGAGCTGGACAGAAAGAAGAAATCTGTTTCTGAAGTGAAAAATATGCCATATTAAAAAAAAAAAGAGCCTGCTGGGTCCTCAGCTAATCCTCAGATTGACTTTGTGATGTACGGCATATCATACCCATTTTCTGGATGAGATACTTAAGGCTGAGGGAGCTTAAGAAGCTACCCAAAGGCTCTGCAGCCTGTGCGCCTCACCATTCTGACTTACGGCCCTGAAGGCAACCATGGGTTCCCTGACCGGCTCCGGGGAGGGGGAAGCAGGGACCCTGGGGATGAACAGCGGGTGCTTGACCCAGGGATCTTGGGAGATGCGGGACTCTCTCGCCCTGAATCTGGAACAACAGATCGGACTTACCCAGTCTGGAGGGGTTCCCTCTGTCCCCCTTTGATCATCCACTTCTCGGTTGGGGTGTGGTGTGGGGAAGAAGAGCTTACCACGTACGTCTGTGTTTGTGGACCCGAGGCCAGTCCCTGGAATGAAAACACAAACTCTCTGTAGTAGATGAAAGATGGCTGCAAATTCTTCGACATTCTTTCCATTCAAGAGGAGGAGTCTATCTTCCTCCCCTTGAGATGGGGCAGGCTCAGGGAGTGCTTGACTAATAGAACACAGGAGAAGTGAAGTTGTGCCCATTTTCAGGCCAACACCTTTAGAGGCTGGAAGCTCCCCATTCCGTCTCTTGGAACACTTGCTCTTAGAACCCAGCTGCCATGCTGTGAGGAAGCCCAAGCAGCCCTATGGAGAAGCGCCCATAGAGATAATATAGACCATTGGTCTATAGCCCCGTGGAACCCTTAGCCATCAGCTAGCACCAACTGGGTGCCCGCAGGAGTGAGCCATCTTGGAGGTGAATCCGCCAGCCCCCCACTGACCCTCCCCAGCTGAGGCTGTGTGGAGCAGAGATGAGCCAACCTTGCTGAGCCCTGCCCAAATTGCAGAATTGTGAGCAAAGTAACTGATCGTTGTCATTTTAAGCCATGACGTTTTGGAATGGTTTTTTAAATGCAGTGTTAGATAACCAGAATTCCACCACTTTCCAGGCTGATCTTCTAAGGCAAAGGCTACGTGAGACCTTACACCCATACTGTCTGCTTTCGTCCTCACGCTTCTCTCTAAGGTAAGAAAAACAACAGCTAACGTTTATTGAGTGCTTACTATCTGCCTAGTGCAGCTCAAAATCCTTTTCCTATGCCAATTCATTTAATTGTCCCAGTGACCCTGTTCCATAGGTGCTCTTATCCTCACTTAACGGATGTGGAAACAGGTGCCAAGAAACCACGCAAGTAGTGGTAGAGCCGGGGGCTCAGTTGTCTGACCTGAAAACCAGTGATGCTAACCACTGTAGCGTTCTGCCTCTCAGGCAGACGGCTGATGAGAAAGCCGAGTCCAGAGGGGCAAAGTGACTTCCCCAAGGTTGCACAGCTAATGAGTGCCTTTGGAACGCATCCGCTAGGCTCCTCCATTGGAGCTGCCATAGTCCTCACAGTGTTGACTGCCCTCTGGGGCCCGTCTCTGTGTGAGCAGGGCTGGCTCTGACCTCTGATGGTGTTCCCCTAGCTTGATCTGCTTCCTTACCCTCCGATGTGACACCGAGTGGCCATTGGCTGTTCCCACATGTTCAGTTCCATCCTCAAAGCACTGGATTTTTCCAATGAAGAAAGTGCCGTAGAAGAACGTACCTCAGGCTAGGAAGGACTTTCCAAAAACACTTAAAAAAAAAAAAAGTTTATTTATTTTTGACAGAGAGAGAGAGAGAGAGAGAGAGAGAGAGGCAGAGCATGAGTGGGGGAGGGGCAGAGAGAGGGGGAGACACAGAATCTGAAGCAGGCTCCAGGCTCTGAGCCATCAGCACAGAGCCCGACGCGGGGCTCAAGCTCACGGACCGTGAGATCATGACCTGAGCCGAAGTCGGACGCCTAACTGACAGCCACCCAGGCGCCCCTCTGAAAACACTTTCTGACATTCCAAGGATAGTTTGTGCTTTGACCACAGCCTGGCTCCGGGAGATCTCTCTGCCCTTCCTGCCCACTCTACACTTTCCTGTACCTTCTGGTCCCTCCGATTTGCAAATGAAGGATGGAGGTGTCCAGGGCAGGATGTCAAGGGTAGGGAATGGCGAACATGAGCTTTGCAGTCACATAGACTTGTGACCTAGGGCGATTATTTAACCTCTACTTACTCAATAAAGTGGGATTATGAACAGCCTCTTCTTCACAGGGTTGTTGTGAAAATCAAATGGGGTGATGTATGTGTTTTCCAGAGCCCCTCCCAGGATGAGACTTATTGCCTGTAACTCCCCAGTTGCCTGTAGGTCCCACAGTTGTAAGAGAATGTCCAGAGGCTTCTGCAGAAGCCTCTGTGGTCATCTGCCGACTAGCGTCTGCCCACTAGCCTGACATGTGTCTGCCCACTCGTACAGAGAGACAACATGTGCCTTCTGCCTCATTTCTGCCTCCCAGATGTAGGCAGAACTTCCAGGCATGTCTCCCAGAATGTACTAGGAGGATCGGTCCGCCACAGGAGCTTCTACGACCAGGAGGATGAAGGTTCGGGAAGTCTCTGTTTCGGTTCCTGGCTCCAAGGCCACGTTGCCTCCGCCGAGATGCGTAGATCAGAAAACTGCCACCACTCTGGGTTCCAGGGCCACAGTGCCTCTGCCTTGATTGAAGACAACAAAACGGATGTCCCATGACCTTCCTCTCAACAACCCGAAGTGAAGCCCCGGTCACTGGACCCCTGCTGTCACTGCCGCAAGAAAAAAACCCGAATGCTCCAAGAATGTGCTGGGTAGTGCTGGGAGTGGAAATCCAAATTCCACCTCAATCCTAGCTTCCAAACAGCGCATCCAGTTTTGGAAGACAGGTTAGTCAAGGACCCAGGCTGTAGATGTGGGTTTGCCAGCCTCTGGTATGTGATAAAGTATGCACAAAGCGGGGCCTGGGGTTCGACGAGCCAACCCACGATGTCAGAAACACACGGCAGATATATGGGAACCACTCTTCCTGCTCACTGCATTGGTTTGCACTTATCTCCGATCCCTTTTCGGCACCTTACTTTGCCGGTACCCTAGGCACACGCTCGGCCTCCTCCGCTAGGCTCCAAACCCAATGAGGAGAGGGTTAGCAGCTACAGCTTGGGCCTTCCAAAGCAGCAGGACACAAAGTAGGCGGCATGTCTATTTCTTCTGTGCACAGACGAACCAGTTGACAGAACGTAGAGCCTGGCCACGCAAGCCTGGAAGCCCGGACTCAAAATTAATTTCCCCCAAGGAGGCCCTCAAAAGGTGAGGCCATGTGATGCCTCTGGGCCATGTGTGGGCAGAAGGGGACAAAGCCCGAGGCAGGGAGAAAGAAGAATTTCTCCCACCCACCTGAGCTGTCTTGGTGGGACACCAATTACGAAGGAAGAGAAGCAGAAGACATGTCAGTTCCTGGCAGCAGCTTCTCCCAGAGCTAATCTGGGTCGCGTCTGGCAAGGGCAGATGCTGGCTGAGGCATCCAGCACCCGGGCTCCTAAATAAGCACATGGGCTAGCATGTCAGAAATCAGCCCCCGGCAGCTCAGTGCATCACGAGGCTAAGAGCTAGGGCGCTGGAGTCAGACAGTCGTGGTTCTCATGTGCACAGTGACCTGGAGAAAGTGACTCAAACCCTCTGAGCTTCTGTTTCCTCTTCTGTATAGGATGGTTGACACCTGGATGTCAGAAACGTGTAGCACCAAGCACAGTGCCTGGCACAGAGTAAATCCTGGATACAGGGAAGCGATGACTAAAATGAAAAGGGAGAGGGAAGAGACTCGTGTTGAGGATGGCCACTTTGTCAGCTGCTCTCTCTACACCGTCTCTCTCAGCTTTCCCAGCAATTCAGGGATTGATAGTCCTGGATAGTCACGTCCAAGGACTTGGATAGTAACTCCCAAGTCATGGATAGTAACTCCCAGAGTTTGCAAGTCAGCGGCACAGAAAGGACCTTGCGAGGCAGGAATTCTCTTCCCTGTGTTAGAGGGAAGGAAACCGCAGGGAAGCAGACATTTTCAGGGCCTCACCTGCATCCACCTGCCCTTACTGCCTCTTGCCACAGCTGGCACCTGCATTTCTTTGCCTGGGCGTTTCCCGTTGCCATTGGCCTGGCAGGCTAACAGTAGAACATTAACAGCCCCCTGTAGCTTTCAACCACTGACTGGTGGAAGTTTGTGCAGAGAGAGTGTGTGTTGACCCTTGGGCGACAGGGGGAGGAGGGGATAACCCTGAGAGGTGGGCTCTATACTGCATCCCAGAAATCCCCAATGGGATTAAACTTTCCATCTATAAGATATAGCTATCCTTATTACACGTGAAGAAGTTCTCACCCTCTCTCCCAAAAGAGGAGAGGCACCATTCCAACAGGCACTGTATCCATTGCTAAGCTGTATTAGTTGTCCCCCAATTCTGTCACAGTCCCACTAAATATTGTCACCTGAAGGCCCAACTGAAAAATTAAGTTTCAAAAACTTGTATATAAAACAAAAATAAAGGGGGGGGGTGCGCCTGGGTGGCTCAGTCGGTTAAGTGTCCCACTTCGGCTCAGTTCATGATCTTGCAGTTCTTGAGTTCGAGCCCCGCGTCGGGCTCTGTGCTGACAGCTCGGAGCCTGGAGCCTGCTTCGGATTCTGTGTCTCCCTCTGTCTCTACCCCTTCCCCACTCATGCTCTGTCTCTCTCTCTCAAAATAATTAAACATTAAATAAATAAATAAATTAATTAATTAATAAATTAATAAAACAAAAATAAGGGAAGAATAAAATAGCTCATCAGATCCAATTAGCAAAATGTCATCAATGTAGTGAACTGGTATGATATTTTATGGAATGTCAAGACAATCAAGATCTCTATGGATTATTATTTATGGCAGAGAAGAGGAGAATTGATGTATTCTTTTTTTTAAACATTTTTTTTTACTTTTATTTATTTTTGAGAGGGGGGGGGCAGGGGGAGAGGCAGAGATAGAGGGAGACAGAGAATCCATAACATGATCTGAGCTGTCAGCTCAGAGCCCAATGTGGGGCTCCAACTCATTAACCTCGAGGAGAATTGATGCATTCTTGAAGCACAACCAGGAAGGTAGACTATTGTCCCTGCTAGGTAAAAGCAAACCTCTTCTAATTATCCTTACACATTGATATGCAGCAATCCAATAGCTGCATACTAAGTGCCCAGAGCTATGTTGATTTCTTCCAGGAAAGATACTAAATCTGGAACAACATCTGGAGTGGGAAACATCACTGGTTACATATATAATAGATCACTCTCATTTTTCAAGATCTGTCTGACTTCCTCATAGGTCAAACTAGTGAGTTAATTGGGGGATGTGATAGTTATCACTATCCCTACTTTTTGCAAGTCTTTGAAAGTGACATTAATCTTTGCAATTTCCCCAGTGATGTGGTATTACTTCTGGTTTACCATAGTAATCAGAGGGGAAGTTCTAAAGGTTTCCATTTAGTCTTTCCTACCATAGTGATCCTCCTCCCATTGGTCAGAGTGCCAGTGTGAGGATTCTGCCAGTTGTCAAGTAATGTCTATTTAAATGACAAATTTAAACTCTAGAGGAGAAAATAGGAAACAAACTCTTTGACCTCAGCTGCAGCAATTTCTTGCTTGACATGTCTCCAAAGACAAGAGACATGAAAGCAAAAATGAACTATTGGGACCTCATCAAGATAAAAGGCTTCTGCACTGCAAAGGAAACAATCAACAAAACTAAAAGGCAATTGATGGAATGGGAGAAGATATTTACCAATGACATATCAGATAAAAGGTTAGTATCCAAAATCTATAAAGAACTTACCAAACTCAACACCTGAAAAACAAATAATCCAGTGAAGAAATGGACAGAAGACATGAATAGACACTTCTCCAAAGAAGACATCCAGATGGCTAACAGACACATGAAAAGATGCTCAACGTCACCCATCATCAGGAAAATACAAGTCTAAACCACATTGAGATACCCCCTCATACCAGGAAGAGTGGCTAAAATTAACAACTCAGGAAACAACAGATGTTGGCGAGGATGTGGAGAAATGGGAACCCTCTTGCACTGCTGGTGGGAATGCAAACTGGTGCAGCCGCTCTGGAAAACAGTGTAGAGGTTCCTCAAAAAATTAGAAATAGAACTACCCTATGACCCAGCAATAGCACACTAGGAATTTATCCAAAGGATACAGGAGTGCTGAGTCATAGGGGCACACGTACCACAATGTTTATGTCAGCACTTTCAACAATAACCAAATTATGGAAAGAGCCTAAATGTCCATCAACTAATGAATGGGTAAAGAAGATGTGGCTTATATATACAATGGAATACTACATGGCAATGAGAAAGAATGCAATCCTGCCATTTGCAACAATGTGGATGGAACTGGAGGGTATTATGCTGAGTGAAATAAATCAGTCAGAGAAAGACAGATATCATATGTTTTCACTCATATGTGGAACTTGAGAAACATAACAGAAGACCATGGGAGAAGGGAAGGGGAAAAGATAGTTTCAAACAGAGAGGGAGACAAACCATAAGAGACTCTTAAATCCAGAGAACAAATTGAGGGTTGATGTCGGGGGAGGAGAGGGGAAAATGGGTGATGGGCATTGAGGAGGGCACTTGCTAGGATGAGCACTGGGTGCTGTATGTAAATGATGAATCACAGGAATCTACCCCTGAAACTAAGAGCACACTGTTCTACTATATGTTAGCTAACTTGACAATAAATTATATTTTAAAAAATAATAATAAATGATAATTTTAGGAGCTGGGAAATAGCCTACAGGGTGGATTTGTGGATCAACTGGGTCTAATGTGAGTCTGACTTGAGCTAAGATTCTATCACCTGACCACTATAACCCCTACTTTGGGCTGCAGTGGTGTTTTGGGTCTCCAGTAATAAGCATCAGTTCTGAGCTGGTGTCGAGTTATCTCTGAACTTTTCTTTTTCTTCCTAATACAGTCACTCTAGCAAATGACTGTAGGTCCCTTTGGGGAATTCTTAGAAGAAGATTTTCCGTGCCTATTTGAGGCAATGGTGTGGCCATTCTTCAGGGGTACCCCACCACCCCTTCAATCAAAGGGCTCTGACTGTGAATTGGCCTAGGCTTCGAAATTGGGTGAAAGCCATGACCCTTGACTGTGGATACTAGGTCAGATTTTTGGCTATCAGACCTCGAGCCTTTTCCTGTTACAGAGGCCAAGCAGCTCTCTGCTAGGATGGCCATGTATTCCATCCTTGGGATTCCATGATCAATTAACCATGTCCAAAGATCTTTGTGTACCAAGACATTCTGGTTCCTGGTACATTCCCGCTGCTATTTAAAATAGATGTACTCACCTGGTCTTTAGCAGTTAAGTAATGCCATTTGTCCTCTGCTGCTTCAGGATCCCATGATTTTCCCTGAAATCAGGGAGCCCATATCAATGGTGACCTTCCCTATAGTGGAACCTATCATTCAAAAAGAGCAACCACGGAGATTTCAAGATTGCAGGTGCACCCCTCTCACATGTATTTCTCAATGCCTTAATCAGGGGAATGTGTTCTGGCTGTTCTCATGGAACACAGTTGGTGGGTGGGTGTGCAAATTGTACACGATAAATCCGATCATATCTACTCATGCCCCTACATCTTTGAATTTCATCTTCCATATAATTCCGGGCATATAAATCCAGGCTGTGGCCTCTCAATATCATTACATGTGGGTCACTGTTGAGTTCAAGTTTCAGTCAATCACCAAGTGAGCAGTTAGAGACACCTCCAGGGGCATGAGATAACATATTAAATCTGGAGTCTCTAGTAGGTTCATCTACATCAGTGAATTTGCTCACTGTAGTGTTAGGGTCCACCGTCCTTGGTCTAACACTCTTCAGATCCAGACCCACATATGATCCCAGATCTCTGTTGATATAGATTAGTATGATTTTACAGTTCTTGTATACTTAACCTTTTCCTCCATGGTCATAATGTGTACCTGTCTCCACAAAGCATACTGATATGTGACCCTAGTTATGAGTTTAGTGGCAACAGGGGGTGGTCATGGTGGGTCTTGAGGAAAGAGTGTACCCTCTCAACTCATTTGCCTCAGATGAAGTTATCGAAGGGTTCAAGAACGAAAAAATGCTAGTGTCCTAATACACCAGAGGGAAAGCTACTGCCATGGGCAAAGGATGCTCAGAATGACGTGGGGGCTCAAGACCGTCAGTCCCAATTGGATTCAATCAGAGGACCTCCTTTCACGTTCTGTGATCCCTTTCTTGCCCAATCCAGTTAAACATGAACACCTTGATGAAGCTGTGAATTCAGCTGTTGTTGAAATTCAGCAACTTACACAATGAAATTGTGTGTTTTCAGTCATATCAACTTCGTGTCCTTAAGAAAGAAAATATTCCTCTAACTTCTGTTCATTTTACTACTCAGACCATGGTTTGAACTGAACTTGGCATTCTCTTCTCTGTAAGCATGCAAGTCCACGCAAAGGAATATATCCCACACTATAATCATTATGGTCGCCATTACAGCCATAATAGTCAAGCGAAGCATCTAATTGGGCTCCCTGGGCGCCTGCTTCCGTTGGCGCTTCATCATAATCAAGCACAGGTGATAGCTTACTTAATCCACTGCACACAGTGGATTACTAGCCTCCCATTTCCCATTGATGAGGAGCTCATTATTTCTCTCAAAGCCCAAGGGCATGACCACACCAACACCCAAACCCCATGTTTACGGGTCTGTCTCCTGAGACGACTCCTATAGCAGCCAGGGTCCAGTCCAGAGATGAAAACTACACAGACATTTGAACAGAGAAAGTTTAATGTACAATTAACCATAAGAGAAGACTGGAGTAACAAAGAATTGGTTAGTAAGAAGCAAAGAGCTGCGAAGGATACAGGCGTAGTGTAACCAAGGCTCTGAGGGTAGTCTTATCCCTGGGACTAAGAGAGTGCCCTAGGAAAGCCCCCCGGCCCCAGAGCTGTGATCCAGACCTTGGAGAGGGCCTGGATGAGGCCAATCGGCTAGTGGATGAGTCTCTCTGGGCTACTGTACCTGCAGGATGTGCTGGAAATTTGCCACCTGGGGTTCTAACGGGGAGCCGTCTGCCCCGAGACGCCATGCCTTAGAACTTGGGTAAAATTGCCCGAAGGGGAGCCAGGGGAGGCTGTCCACAGAGAGGTGCTTCATCTGCAGCATTTCACCCCGAAGTCACTTGAAGAGGTTCTGGAGCTTCTTGCCTCTGGGTACCGTTGGCTCCAGTACACTCTACCAGCTGGTGCCTGCTCTCCGGTGGTTGAGTGTTGGAGAAGGCACTCATGTTCCTGGAACCGGGCACTGGAGAGGCCACATGGGCTGCCAGAGTCTGGTGCTGACAAGCTTCAGAAGCCTACTCAGAAGAGTGGGCTGGAAACGAGAAGAGAAGCCCCTCCCTCCTTCAGGGTCCCTCCTCTGCCGCCAGTGACAAAACTTAACATTGTACCAGCTGGCAAAGGAGAATTAATTCCGAGGCCTGCCATCAACATCGCAGGCCAGGCAATGCGGGGTAAATTTCTAACTGGCACACCGAGAAAGCATCGCGAATTATCTAAGGTTGCACTGTCCTACACTCTGTCTCCATAGCCACACGTGGCTCGAGGCTACTACTCTAGAGCGGTGCAGATACAGAATATTCCTGTCTTCACAGAAGTTTCTATCAAACACTTCTGATCTAATGAATCTTGATTGCCTCTTTGCTGTGGCTGCTAGAAATCTTGGAGATAAATTCAATCTCCAAGGTCAAGGCTAAGGTTAATCTCTAGGAAGGTACAAGCCTGTCTTCCTACCCTTGGCCTCTTTCATCTCAATTTCCTAATCAATTCATTTTTATCTTGCTCCATTCATTTTGGTAAAAAATTTTTAACATACATTTTGGAATGAGGACGGGCATATTAAAAACCTTTTGAGGAGAATTCACTGATTTTAAAAGCTGGGTGAGTCCATAGAGATCAACCAGCTCATTTTCCAAACGTAGAAGTCAAGGCCCAGGGAGTGAAAGTAAGTCACCCAAAGTCAGAGAGTCAGAGCTGGGATGATGATTCAGGTCTCCTGGCTCCCACCCCAGGCCTTACTGCACAAAACTCACTCTGTGTCCGAGATGTGAGAGGCAGGGTAATGTCATCCGAGGAAATAATTAGACTTTGAACCATGGCTCTCCTTTGAGGCTCAGAGGCTCTGATGAGAAGGGAGATATAAGCAGGTACAGGGAGGGGTCGTGGCAGCCGAGGACAGACCTGTCAAGACCACTTGTCACCCTTACATTGGTCTCCTTATCCATGGGCAGAGCTGGCAGTGTCTCTGCGGCCATCGCTCGGGACCCTGTCCACACCTTAGGTGTATCTTGACTCCAACCTGCGCTGCTCTCCTCCTGTGAATCTCCCTTCCACTCTGTCCCCAGTGATGCCTCTGCCCCCTCCCCTGACAACTGTCCCCCATGAACCTTGCAGCCCATAGCACGCTGTGACTGGCAGAAGTTGCAGGTGTGTATGTGAAAGTTATCTATGTAGACGTGAGGCTCATGTAAATGGCACACAGACAGCAACTGAGAGAGAAGCTGTAAGGTGCCAGCCTCATGCTGGGTGGCATTTTGTGTGTATGCTCACCTCTGGGCCAGTTCTTGTATCTGCCTACTTCTCTATCCCTACTGTGCCCCCCCCCCCCAGCACAGTCTTGTCATCTTTTATCGCCGACATATAAAAGCCTTCTAACTGCCCCCCAGCCCTATCTATTCTCCTTTCTGTAACAAACATGCTTTAAAACAAACAAACAAACAAACAAACAAACAAACAAACAAACAAACATAATTCACCCACAGTAAAATTGTCTCTCTTTGGTGTACGTTTTTGTGAGTTTTGACAAGCACACACAGTAAGGTAACCATCACCTTAATCAAGATATATAGGACAGTTCTACCACCCCCAAAAGTTTCCCTGTGTCCCTTTACTGTCAAGCCCTCCTCTTCCCCTATCCCTTGGCAACCATTGATCTGTTTTTAGCCATAGTTTTGGCTTTTCTAAAATAGCATATAAACAGAATAATACAGTATTCTCCTGAGTCTTCTTTCGCACAGTATAGTTCTTATGAGAGCCCGCCATGGGCTGCATGTATTCGCAATTTGTTTCTCTTTGCTGCTTAGTAGAGCTTCACCCAAGCAAGTGGTTTATCCCTTGACCAGTCGCTGGGCATCTGGATTGTTTCCAGGTTTTGGTCATTTTGTGCAAGGTTGCTACAAACGTTCTTCTCCAGTGTGTGTGTGTGTGTGTGTGTGTGTGTGTGTGTGTGAACATATGGTTAATTTTACCTGGGTAAATCCCTAAAAGTGGGCTGCTGGGTTAGATGGTAAAAGTATTTTTAACTTTACAAGAAACTGCTAACTTGTTTTCCAAAGTAGTTGTACCATTTCATACACCCACCTGCGGTGGAGCATTCTAGGTGCTCCATAACCTCACCAGCACATGATGTGGTCTTTTTTTTTTTTTTTTTTTTTTTTAAATACAAGTGTTCTTTTTTTTTTCAGTTTTTTTTGTTTATTTTTTTTATTTAATATTTTTTTAATGTTTATTTATTTATTTATTTAAATACAAGTGTTCTTTAAAAAGCTCAGATTTGATCACCTCATGCCCCTGCTGAAAATCCTTTATTACTTCTTCTTGCTCAGAATTCTCACGGTGGCCTTCAAAATTCTGGAATTTTGCCCACCAAGTTCCTGCTCTCAGACCAAATGTTACTATTTCCCCACCTGTCCTTACCCTCGTGCATCAGAGGGAGTCCCTCTTACGTCATCGGGTATCTGTCACAATTGTAATAAGGTAGTTGGCCTTGTACCTGGATGTTGAATATCTCTCTCCCTCATTAGAATGTCTGTTCCACGAAGGCAGGGGGACATCTGTCTCGTCACTGCCATACCTGCGGAGCCCGCATATAGTGCGAGCTTAATAGGGGTCCTCATTTCATTGTCTCAGCCACCTACATGGAGGGATAATTATTTTTGTTTCACAGAAAGGCGCAGAGAGGCATAGTATATCTGTCCATGTCACTTAGCTGGAACCAAGTTTTGAGTCTTGGTCATTCTGAAGTCATTCCTCTTCCCCCAGTCACCTGGTCTGAAGGCCCTCTGCCTTCTGTATTTATAACTCCTGGGAGGAGCCAGATCCCAGGGAGGGGGAAGCCACTGACTGAGAGCGACCCAGACACTGATGGTTTTCTCTTCACAGGAAGGGTCTGCCCTTTTCCAAAGCCAGGGAACTAAACTGCGGAATCAGCTGGGGCCTACCTTTGGTCCCGGGGACAACTTCTTAAGGTCACCTGGAAAGACAAACCAGAAGCAGGAGAGGTCATTCAGGCTTGTCATATTCCTTATATCGTTGGCTTCCCACACCAGCCCTGTATTTTCATCCATTTCACAATGGAAAAGACCTGTCCTAAGTCACATCACACAGCTAATGCTGCCATTTTCATTCGTCTTAGGGACTGACCAGTTATGAGTGTTTTAGAAGAAATGGAGGGATGCCATCCAGATGTCATCGTGTATCAGTGTCATACAGTAGGCTTATTAAAACCCAGATTTATGGCTCCACCTAAGAGAGGGTCTGATTCAGTGGGTCTGGGTGGGGTCTGAGAATTTGCATTTCTGACAGGTTCTCTGGTAAACCTGGGGACCACACTTTGAGGACCATTGCCTCAGGTCTACTTATTTCTTCAGGCCAGTGGGAGCTCTCACTATGCATGGAATCCTAATAATAATAATGATAAGATCCCACATTTTGTTGAGCTGTTACTACGTGCTTGACACTGTTCTTATGACTTCACAGACAATAACTCCCTTAAGCCCACAATATCCCCATTTTCTACATGGGGGAACTGGGCACAGAGATGTTAGGTGACTCGCTTAAGGTTGTAGCACCCACAAGAACCAGAGCTGGGCTTTGAACACAGGCAGTCTGGGGGCGCCTGGGTGGCTCAGTCAGTTAAGTGTCCCACTTCGGCTCAGGTCATGATCTCAAGGTTCATGAGTTCGAGCCCCGCGTCGGGCTCTGTGCTGACGGCTGGGAGCCTGGAGCCTGCTTCGGATTCTGTGTCTCCTTCTCTTTCTGCCCCTCCCCTGCTCACGCTCTGTCTCTCTCTCAAAAATAAATGAAACATAAAGAAAATGTTTTTTGAACCCAGGCAGTCTGGCTCCAAGCCCACACCCACAAATACCACATGATAATGCTTCTTCCTCTTCTGCCAAGGTGAAGGAGGCCAGCCCTACCTGAATAGACTTCAGGACACAAGCCAGAGGCCATGTTCACCATTTGGTTTACAAGCCTCCCCCCCACCCCCACCGACCCCGTTTAGTTCTTGGACTACGTTTAAATGGAATGCAGACCTTCCCCAGAGTCTCAGCCAAGTGACAGTTGACGCATATGCTGCCATTAAGAGAGCCAGTCTCCGGCATAACGCTCCTTGTTGACAACGCCTCAGCTAGACGCAATCAGCAATTATGCACCCTCAGAGGCTTATAAATAGCTTTCCCCTTGGAGTTAGTGGCTCCGGAAGGCAAAGGTGTCTTGAAGGGGATTCTGGAGAGACAAGCTGGTGATGACACACGAGGGCTGGGAGAACAAAGCTTTCTATTGAATAGTGGCCAAAAATAACTCTTTTATGTTGGGGAGGAAGAGCCATTGGAACTTCATGGTGGTGGGGGAAAAAAATGCAGGTGTCAACTTTCCTGAGGCTGTTAGGAGTGGCTGAAAGTGACACATTTAGCTGCGTAGTCCCAGAGAACATCAGAGGGACGTATAATGTCAGAGCTGGAAGAGATTCGTAAAGATCTATGAGCCAACCCCTTCCTATAAGGCATCTGAAACCCAGTGGAGGGGCAGGTCCTGCTTAAGGTCCCGCAGAGAAACAGATGTTCTGGCGTCCGATCCAGTGAGTGGGCTCAGGGACCTGGGAGGTGGCGATGCGGGTTGTCTAGGCAGAGGGAGGCATGCAGGAGAGGCCAAAGGTGGGCTTATAGGACAGACCGGTTTTGTCTTACTCTGCCCAACTCCCACAGTCACCAGAGGGGACATAGCTAATGTACACATTTGATTAGGTTATCCTCTGTTCCAAAACTTCCAATGGCTTCCCATTAGAGAGGAGGAAGTCCAAACCCTTGCGCAATGGCTAGAGTTGTTCAAGCCCACACATGGTGGTTTAGGTGTGGACTATGGAGTCAGAAAGACGTGGGTTCACGTCCTGGCTCTGCCACCTGTTAGCCGTGTGACCTTATTAAAGTTACTCAGTCTTTCAGATTGTTCAGCTGCAAAATGGATGAGTAGTTAGCAGCTAATCTCACCTACTTGGGAGGATCAGATGAGCTAATACAAATAAAGGTACTTAGGAGAATGCTTGATGCCTAGTGCTCATTGCTATTCATATTACTATTAATTAGTCTAGATGCGGCACTCAAGGCCCTCCTCAACTTGGTCCCAGCCTACATCTCCAGCCTCCTCCCTTTTCTTGCTTCTCTCTCACAAGGAGGAAGGATTTGTTATGTCTCCTCAGTGCTGGGCTCTCTGTTCTTTCTACCTTGACAGCCCTGTCTTCTCCTGGCTTTTAAGACTCAGCTGCGGTGTCTCCTTCCGTGGAGCTCGATGAGGGGCTCGATCCCACGGACTGTGAGACCATGACCTGAGCCAAAACCAAGAGTCAGATGCTTAACCAACTGAGCCACCTGGGTCCCGCCCTACCCTCCCCTGCCCCAGGAAATAGTTCTTGACTCCTCGCTGGTGCTATAAAGCTTCTTCTATGAGGAAGAAGGTCAAGCAACCACAGAGGTTAAGGACAGGAGCTTGGCGTTTTCAGCAGCCTGAGTCTGAGTCCTGATGCTGCAAACTACTCCCTGTGCAACCTGGCGATGTTCCCCTTAAGCTCCAGTTTCTGTATGGGTATGACAATAATGACCTCAGGATTTTTGTGAAGTGCTAAAGGGCTTAGCACAGGCTCTGGCACACAGTAAGTACTCAATTATGGCACTTATTAACTGCCATTAAGTAGCTGTTATTCTGTGGTTTCTTTTTTTATCCCCCCTTCACCCCGGGCTCGTGCTTAACCTATAGGTTGCATCTCATGAGCATTTACATATGAAGCAAATCTGTGTCTCTGTCCATCCAGCTGCCATCCCTCCATCCCCCCCCATCCATCCATCCATCCATCCGTCAACTATCCATCCACCTTCCATTCTGCCAGCCACCCATCCACCCGTTCTTCCATCTGCCATCCCTCTATCTATCCCTCATTTCCCATTCATGCACCATCTACCGTCTCTCGTCAATCCACCCACCACATACCATCCGCCCACCCTTCCATCCCTTCCACCCACTATGCTTCAGAACAGTGGCGATGTTGACAGAAGCCAGTGAAGGCAGTGGGACGTCCTCGAATGGCCTCAGGTAGACCTGAATTCTGGGCCAGGCGAACCTCATGACCTACGTCCTCCGTGAGAATCTAGCCAGACGCTTCTCGAACCGTATCTGTCCGTAACAAACGCCCTCGTTCTCACCATCTGAACACGTATGTGTGTCTGTGTTCACCTGAGCCTCTCCTTGGGCTTGAGTCTCTACTGATTCCCAGCTGGAGAGGAATGCACTCCCATCCCACCCCGCGGAGCTCGCTCCAGGGCCTGTACCAGCATCTGGGCATGCCACCTGGAAACATCTTTTCCAGAGACCCCTTTTTAATTGTTTGTGTTACTATTGTGCTTGCTCCTGATTTTTGTCCCCCTTTCCCCTCCTAGTTGTGAGGTCCTTGAGAGCGGAGACACTCATCTTGGGCCTTGTGTCCGCCTCCATGTCGAATATCATGCTTCTGCCCGGAAGCCCTCCGAGACTGCTTACCCACCTTTGCCATCGCCGGCTTGTCTGCAACGACAACAACAACAACAGTAATAGCTAATACTTCTTGAGCACTTACCGTGTGCCAGGTTTTGCCACTGCGTTCATTATTTCATTTGAGCTTTACCACCATGCCATGAAACAGGCGCTTCTGAGCCCCTGTTGTACAGATGAGGGAACCAAGGCTCGGAAAGAGCTGAGTCACTGGCCCAGGATTACAAAGCCTCTAATTGGCAGACCCAAGAGTGAACGCAGGAGTCTGACGCCAGAGCTCATGTTCTCCTCCGTGGCGCTACACCACTTCCTCTGCTCTCGGAGGGACAGATATGACTATATTTGTCCCACTTGCGTCAAAGGATGGTCTGAACACAATAAAATGAGATGGCTGGAGAATGCTTTAAAAAAAAAAAAAGTTAGGCGTTCAAAAGGGAAGACATTGTCATCAAGCCTTGGGGATTTCCAGAACGTATTGAATAGTGCAGATCCCCTGACACGATCATCCGGTGCCATCTCCCCTCTACAGTCTCCCAGGGGAATGGCGTTGAGCAGCTAGTGGTAATTGGGAGGAAATTGCTCCTCGCGGGTCTTTTAGAGGCAACCTTAAATCTCCGCCTTGCAGATAAAGCAGGTTTCGGAGAAGTTCAGTTTGGGTGCCTCATTTGAAGGAATGACAGAGAAGTGAAAAGTACTGATCTTTTTGGGATTTGGGGTGCTAGGGAGCTGCCTCTTCATATTGTCTGTCTCCCCTTTCTAGACCTAAGGATCAACTCTGTCCGGAGATGGGAAGTATCTATTTTTTTCAAGTTTATCTATTTTGAGAGAGACAGAGGGAGGGAGGGAGGGGCAGACAGAGAGGGAGAGAGAGAATCCCAAGCAGGCTCCACGCTGCCAGCGCAGAGCCCCACGTGGGGCTCAAACTTACGAACCCTGAGATCACGTCCTGAGCCGAGATCAAGAGTCGGATGCTCAACCGACTGGGCCACCCAGGTGCCCCTGGGCTGGATCTATTTCTGTATTTCTGGTTCATCACAGGTGTGCCAGATTGTGTTGGCAAACAACTCCCAGGAAGGCTTCTGTCTAAGGGGATGCTTATTCTTAAAGTAACCGCCACAACCAGGAGGAAAGGGCTTTGTCTAGGACTGGGTGGGTCGCTGCCCCACTGGCAGTAGAAGCAGCAAAGTTAACACAGGTCACACCACATGGCATGGGTTTTCCTTTGAAAAGGAAGCTCTTACACAAAGGAGGTAGGGAAAGGGGCAGGTGTCCACTGACCAGGCATCCAAATTCGACAGTCGGGCGAGACCTCTTTCTGCTCCAATCCCTGCAGACAGCACGCACTGTGGTCATCTCATCATGCGCTGACAAGAGCAGAGCTCATTAGCTGGGTGGTGACTTTCCTGCCAAATCAACAGACACTCAAGACAATGGAATTTTGCATCCAGTAAAGAGAACGAGGCAGATGATTGTGACAGTTAACGTTTGCTATGTCAGGAGCCCTGAGAGGCATTTTGCAGGCACGATCTCATTTCATTCAACAGGCTCATGAGGTAGGTTCCATTATGCTCAGTCTTGACAGAGGAGACGCCTGGAGAGACTGAGTCTCCTTCCCAAATGGATCGTGTAGATCGGTCTCCAGAGGTCAGCCACTTATCCCCCACCTTTTTATTGTGAAACATGTCAAACTCACCGAAAACTTGCAAGATAGTACAGTGAACATCCGTATATTCTTCACCCACTTTCACCAATTGCCAACAATTTGTCACGTTTGTGCCACACTCAAGAAATACAACAGTAATACTTCACATTTTCTTTTGAAGTTTGCTTATTTATTTTGTGTGTATGAGAGAGAGAGAGAGAGCACACGTGAGCTGGGGAGGGGCGGGGAGGGGCAGGGAGAGAGGGAGAGAGAGAACGTCAAGCAGGCTCTGTGCCGTCAGCCCCCCACATGGGGCTCGATCCCATGAACCCTGAGATCAAGACCCCAGCCGAAATCAAGTCAGACACTTAACCGACTGAAGCCACCCCAGGCGCCCCAAGAAACACAACCGTAAGACTCTAATTAATACGGTCTATATACATTCTATATTCAGATTTATAGTCTGTATTCAAATTTCCCCAGTTGTCCCCCAAATGTCCTCTTAGCTAGCTTCTTTCCAGTCTAGGATTCCACTGCATTTGGCTGTTGTATCTCTTTAGTTGCCTTCCATCTAGAACAGTTCTTGGGGCTGTTGTTTTTTTCTTTCTTTCTTCTATTACATGGACATCTCTGAAGAGTCTAGGAGACCATCTCGCATTCGAGATTTGTCTGTTTCTTCCCAGCTAGATTCAGGATGTGCGTTTTTGGCAATATCTTACAAGTAAATGTGTGCTTACTAATACATCACGTAAGAAGGCGTGTGGTATTAGTGAGCCCCTCACTGATGATGCCAGATTTGATCCTTTGAAGCGGTGGTCACCAATCAGATTTCTCACTGGAAAAGTGCCCTCCTCCCTCTGTAAATAAGTAACCTGTGGGGTGACGCTTGGAGACTGCATGAACGTCTTGTTCTTCTCACATACCAGTCTACCGCACAAAGAGACTTAGATGTACACACACGGGATGTGTCCACAGCACATTATGAAATTTAAAATGCAAAAGGCAGGGGCGCCCGGGTGGCTCAGTCGGTTGAGTGTCCGACTTCAGCTCAGGTCATGATCTCACGGTTCGTGAGTTCAAGCCCTGCCTCAGGCTCTGTGATGACAGCTCAGAGCCTGCAGCCTGCTTTGGATTCTGTGTCTCCCTCTCTCTCTGCCCCTTTCCCACTGGCACGCTCTCTCTCTCTCTCTCAAAAAGAAACGTTAAAACATGGGCTGCTCATTTTTTCTACGACGGAATCTTCCAGTGGCCTGGTGGGGTAAAGACTGACCCTCTCAGAGTAGAGAGGAGAGGAAGGCCTCAGCCTTCAGATTATGCCTCTCACTTAACTCAGCCCCTTCCTGGCTTCCGGATGCAAACTCCCAAGGCCAGAGTCACTTGCCTCAACCCAGAAAGACACCCTGTAGTCTTCTGCCTGGGTGAGGGGTCCCCACGCAGAGACCTGACTGCTGCTTTTTACAGACTTCTAACACACCTGCCATTTCCTGCCCTGTCCGCACCCTGTTTCAGGAGGCACGTGACACCTCCAATTCCTAAGCCTTTTGGGGCGTCCAGGCACAAATTAGATGGCTTGCCTGGTCTCTGCGGTCTTACCTGGGCTTCAGATCTCTTAGCTCTGCCAGGTCGGTCACCCTTTGTCCATTTGTTGCAGAGCTTCTGTGTTTTGCTGCTGCTGTCCTCTCCCTCCCGGGCTTCACCCCTGTGGCTCACCCCTTCCACCTGTTTCCTTTCGCCCTAATGGGAATTTGCAAGGAGCCCTGCCGATGCTTCATCGGTTATGTTTGACCTCAGATCTACACCGTACACAGTTTTGTATGGCTTCAATTTTTCTTTTTTTCTTTAAAAATTTGTTAACGTTTACTTATTTTTGAGAGAGGGTGCACCCAGGGGAAGGGCCGAGAGACAGAGAGAGACACACAGAATCCGAAGCAGGCTCCGGGCTCCGAGCTGTCAGCACGGAGCCTGACGCGGGGCTCGAACCCACGCACTGTGAGATCATGACCTGAGCCGGGTCAGACACTTAACCAACTGAGCCACCCTGGTTTCGATTTTTAAAATGAGCCCTTAGTTTGTAAAATAAGCAAAAATGTTATATATAAAATATATATATTAACATTTAGTTTAAAAATAGATGATTTATATGTTTTTCTAAAATATATATATTGTGGTGTGTGTGCGCATGTGTGTTTTAAAGATCCCACATATAAGAGGCATAATAGTCAGAAGCCTGCTGGCTGCACGTGAGAGAGATTCACCTCGACCTGGCTTAAGTAAAGGAGAGGATTTATTGGCTCATGTGACCCAGTTGTCCAGGGTGAAGGCCTGGGAGCTCCACGGACCCCAATAACGTTGCCAGGACTCTCTCTCTCCATCTTTGGTTTTCGGTTACAGCCTCTCTGCCCTGCTCTGCGTCGGCACATTTTTCCACCTGCAAAATGGGGCTGTCAGGAGGCATGAGTGATGGAAAAGGTTGGGAATTCGTGCACTCTGCAAACAGAGCAGGCTTCTGAAATCCTAACCAGTAATAAGCATAATTGCTTTTCAGAAATCCACCCAAAGCCCCCGCCCCCGAGAACAGGCACACAATGAGGCAGAGGAGAAAGTTCGGCTCTGCGTCAGGAGCTGCCTGAGCTGAGCAAACGGGAAGGCATCCGGCTGAATGAGTCACTTGCCAGCCTCGGTACAAGCTGATCTCTACCTGTGGCCCGAGGAGCCGTGAGCCCCTCCAAAGTTACCCCAGGTCTCCTGTTCTCCAAGGCTGACCCCTGGGGGTGCCAGACAGAGGGGTCTGGAGGTCACAAGCGGCTCGCCTTTCCTGCTGACGTGGGCGTGTGTCTGTGACTGACCTCTCCAGCTCTTACGGGCTGAGCTGTTTTGGCGGCTGCAGGATGTGGAAAGATGGCCCAACCTGGCCCAGCAGATATTGGGAGGAGGGGAGAATGTGGTACAGTCCGAGGTCAACACCGGCAACCGCAGGAGGGAAGGCCTGGGGTCAAGTTTAGGGTGAATAGATTGTTCTTGTGCAAGCGGCAGCATCCCTTGGAGTTTCTTAGCCTACGTAAGCGTAGGACCTCAGACAAATTATTGTATTTCTTTCAGCCTCAGTTTTCTCATCTATAAAATGGGGCAGCATCAGCCCCCCAGCTTAGAGATGTGGACAGCCTAGAGAACATTTTATCGTCCACTTTTTTCCCGCTGTATGTATGGAAATAAATACCTCGATAAGACTGTGAAGGGGAAGAGACACATACCCTTACCGGGGCATGCCAAAATCACCAACGGCGATTCCTAGGCTGCTGTGTGGACAGAGAGGGATGATGCTGCTCCTGAGAGGGAGAGAGAAAACAAGAAATGGTGACGTTGGCCAGACCGCGTGCAGTAAGCCACTTGCCTACCTCCTGTGGATCTCAAGTCTCTAAGTGAAGAGGCTGACTAGGCAGGGGGTGAAACGGAGACGTTCCTGCGGAAGGTACAGGGAAAGAAACCTCTTTGCAGAAATACGAGGGAGGACTTTATAGCCATGAAACTGCAGAGGTCTGAGTGAACCTCTACAAGAGGGGGCCCAAAAGGAAGGCGTCACGTATGATGTCGGAAGAGGTTAAATGCGATGACGAATGGACAGTGTTGGGCACAATGCTTGATCATTGCAAACGCTCCATAACTGTAGCTACTGCTGTTTAAAATTATCGCCCCCGGGGTGCCTGGGTGGCTCAGTTGGTTAAGCGTCCTACTTCGGCTCAGGTCATGATCTCGCGGTCCGTGAGTTCGAGCCCCACGTCGGGCTCTGGGCTGATGGCTCAGAGCCTGGAGCCTGCTTCCGGTTCTGTGTCTCCCTCTCTCTCTGCCCCTCCCCCGTTCATGCTCTGTCTCTCTCTGTCTCAAAATAAATAAACGTTATAAAATTATCACCCCCCGTTAGTGTGGTGGTTACTCCCCACTGCTTCTCAGGGATTGGGAGCTGCGGGTCTTGAGTCAGTCTGCCCTCGCCGGCATTCTTCTTCTTTCACAGGATATGCAATTAATGGAAGGAAGTGAAAGGGGCGCCTGGGTGGCTCAGTCGGTTTGCCTGACTTCGGCTCAGGTCATGATCTCACGGTCCGTGAGTTCCAGCCCCACGTCGGGCTCTGTGCTGATGGCTCAGAGCCTGGAGCCTGCTTCGGATTCTGTGTCTCCCTCTCTCTCTCTGCTCCTCCCCTGCTCTCTCTCTCTCTCTAAGATCAATAAACATTAAAATTTTTTTTAAATGTTAAAAAAAAATGGAAGGAAGTGAAATTCATTGAACCTCACTAGCAATAAGACAAGAAAAAAAGAAAACTACAAAATACCATTCTGTCTCTTTGGCAAAGATTTTATTTTTAGTTTTAGTATCCAGTATGGGTCTGGGTAGGGAGAAATCACCACCAGTCTTAACTCACGTGGGTGGGAGTAGAAGTTGCTACAACTTTTCATGAAGGCAGTCTACAAAAAAAAAGGCATCAAGAGCGTTAAAACCATGCATGTCCTGGGGTGTGTGGCTCAGCCTGTTAAGTGCGCAACTTTGGCTCAGGTACTATCTCGTGGTTGGTGAGTTTGAGGCCTGCATGGGGCTCTGTGCTGGCAGCTTGGAGCCTGGACCCTGCTTTGGATTCTGTGTCTCCCTCTCTCTCTTTCTCTGTCCTTCCCCTGCTCGTGCTCTGTCTCTCTCTCAAAAATAAATGAACATTAAAAAGAAATTAAAAATATGCATGCCCTTTGACTTGGCAATTCAAAGATTTAATTAAAAGGTGAGCTAGGGGCCTTTTAATAAATGGCATAAGTAGAAAGTTAATTGGGCAAAACCAGGGACCCAGGCTATTCAAGGCAGGCCATATCATGAGAGGAGGCCCTGGACTCCCGACTCAAGCTGGGCCAATGAAGGCCATCCCCAGGATGATGCTAAAACTCTCAGAAGAGAAGCAATTCTCTTTCTATAAGCCTAAGGCCTGAGAATCACACATGCCAAGTGTGGGAGAGCTTGCCTGAGATGACATCAAACAAGGGAAAGTAGAACCAAGAGATGTGATAAGACAGATCCTGATGACATTCATTGAGCCCCTGGATCCACCTGTTCCTGAAGTCCCTGGGATTTTCAGCTCCGTGAGCCAGTGTGTTTCTTTTGTTGCTTACATTAGTTTGAATTGGATTTCTCTCACTTTCAAGTAAAGGAGTCTTGACTAAAATGAGCCCGGTTTTATAAAAATAAAAAAGTATTCATAAAGGTACACACTGAGATGCTGACTCTGATTTTCTCTGGGTGGTCAGGGCTATGTTGCTGCATATCATCTTTTTTTGTTTGAATATTGTAGGGATTTTATTTTATTGTATTTTTTTATTAAATATAATTTATTGCCAAATTGGTTTCCATACAACACCCAGTGCTCATCCCAACAGGTGCCCTCCTCAGTGCCCATCTGTAGCGATTTTAGAACATGTTCACAAATTATTTGTTATCTCTGCCAGGAAAAGATGGGGCCTCCGTTCTTTCCCACTTAGTGACTCGACGACCTTCGTGACTGAATGCCCTCTGGACTGTGGTAGAAACTATGTCATGTGACTTCCAATGCTAAGTCACAAAATGCCATGAAGCTTTGGAGATGTACATTCTTCTGGGACGTAAGTCTTGGAACCTTGACCTTCCGTGTAGGCAGTCTGAGGCAGACAGGCTACAAGGAAGCCCAGACCACATGGACAGCCCCTCTTTATGTGTTCAGCTGAGGTCCCAGCTGACAGCCAGCATTTACGTTCAGACACTTCCAGGTAATTCCGCCCCCAGCAATCAAGTCAATCCCAGCCTTTGGTTCTCCCTGTTGATGGTCCATGGTGGTGCAAGTATATGCCATGGCCACTGTGTCCTTCCCAAATTGTTGACCCGCAGAACGTTGGCCCACAGAATTATGGTAAGCTGCTAAATCTTGGCATGGTTTGTGACACAGCAATAGATAGTTGAAATACAGATATTTTCCAATTTTTCTGTGATGAACAAGGTTGTTTTATATTTAAAAAGAAAAACCAGGGGTGCCTGGGTGGCTCAGTCAGTTGAGCGTCCAACTTCGGCTCACATCATGATCTCACGGTTCATGAATTCGAGCCCCAGGTCGGGCTCTGTGCTGACAGCTCAGAGCCTGGTGCCTGTTTCTGATTCTGTGTCCCCCTCTCTCTCTGCCCCTCTCCCATTCGCACTCTGTCTCTGTCTCAAAAATAAATAAACATTAAAAAAAAAAAAGAACCAACAGGAAAAGTTACTCTTAAAAGTTGCAGACATTAAGGAAAAAAAATCACAGTGATGTCTGGGAACAGAGATTGGTCTCCAATTTACCTGTTCCTCCAGGTCAGGGTGACAGATACTGTTTGACCTTATATTCTGCTGCTCACTGGGAGGGGGAGCAGTATGAATGAATCAAAATTCTGGAGTCTTTGTGACCCCTGATCTCCTGAATTATTGAACTCTTAGAAGCAGCTGTCTTATCAAACAGTTTAAAACAATTTCAGCCTCATTGCAAATGTTGACAAATCCTTGGAAAACAAGCGGGCAGCATGTGTTAGGATGCTTATGTTTGAAAGGAAAAATGAAAATGCTACTCAGAAACCGGACTGGCTTCCCCTGATGGCCACAAAATGGATGTCACCAGCATAGGAGCCATACGCTTTCTGGCTCTGGTCAGAGCCCTGCGTTTTCCTGATAGTGAAAAAAAAAAGTGTTGAACCTGAGTCTGGTTGGTCCCACAGCCCGAGCTTTTATCATGGAATTATCCTTAAATTCATCACTGCTTGTGGCAGTGAGTGGGTGTGGGGAGTGATAGGATATCCTGATTGGATTAAACTGAAAATTTCCTGAAGGGATTAAAGATAGGTCAATTCTACCCAAACTCTATGGGTGGCTAAAAAAGAAGGGAGAAAAGGAATGTATGGAGTGAGACATATACCTGTAGCAAGAGACACATGAATCATTGTGTCCTTGTCTCAGTAGCTCGACTTCTGGGGGAATGTTCTAAAACACAAGAAAAGGCTTATTTATGGAGATGTTCACTGTTATTTACAAGAGTAAAAATCCAGAAGCATCCTCAACGTTCGATTCACCCATTTATTTCAGTTATTAATGTCTTTTACGATGGGGTAGGCATTTGAACTAGACTCTGGGGACACATGCAAGTAATAAGACACAATTGGGATGTGACAGTCAAGGTTCAGAGGGGAAAAGAAAGTAAATGTGCAGTTTTACCAGGGCAATAAGTGTGAATACAGTGGATATGCAGGGCTGTGGGAGCTTAGAGGAGGCACACCCAACTTGGGTTTTGAGAATGACATCAAGAGGGCTTCCTGGAGGAAGAAAGACCTCAAGGGCCAGTGAGAGTTAATCACACAAGGGGATTGGAAATGGTGGAGGGGATGGAAGGGAAACATTTTAAACTACCAATGCCTGGGTCCTTCCCCCACGGATTTGTTTTCTGTTGGTCTAGGGTAGGATCTGGGCATAGTCTGCCTTAGGGGAGCCCTGCCATTGTTTAAAATCAATAGATAGAAGGTACTTGGGTGGCTCAGTCATTTAAGTGTCCGACTCTTGATTTTGGCTCACATGATGATCTCATGGTTCGTGAGTTCGAGCCCTGCATCGGGCTCTTCTCTGACCATGTGAAGCCTGCTTGGGATTCTTTGTCTCCCTCTCTCTCTGCTCCTCCCCCCCCCCTCAAAAATAAATAAACATTAATCAAATAAAATAAACGGATGAATAGGCTCTTTGGGATGAGTCAAATGTGAGATCCTCAAGGCCGTCACATCACTGTGGAGAGGTGATTGCTATAATGTGGAAACTGAGGCAAGGAGAGGCGTCTATTCTGGTTCTGAAACGAATTCAGAATGGTGATGGAGTAGGGTGCTACCCATGTGCTTACCACTCCCTCCCTTCCCCCCCTGTTTCCTCTCGCCTACCAGAGTGCCTTCCAGGGTCAGGCTGTTCCCAGCCACCAGGGAGCCCTCCAGGACATCTCCCCAAGAAAGTGCCTCTGGATTTGTTGAACACTTCCTAGGATTGGACAGCTTGTGGAGTCCACAGAGGGGGCCACATGTGGGGTTTGCCCAGGTATCGGAGGCAGTGGCCCCCAATACAGTCAACAGAGGGGACCAGGCACAGCCCCATAGAAGTCACAGGAGCTTAAAGGTAGTTGTATTTCCATAGGCTGTGGGGTGGGAGTTTCCAGGCTCTTCGGGGGCAGCAGGGCAGGATGCCAGGTGAGCTGGGATAGGGGCTCTGGCACCTCGGGAGCCACATGTCATTTGACTCTGTGGCGTGAGAAGTAAGGGAGATGATTCATTTTCAGAAACACCACATAAAAACAGTGTTGTCTAGTTGACAATAGGTTTGCAACCTGTTGGAAATATGTACGACCCCTACCCCCTCCCCCACCGGCCAAATGGAGTCCCAACCCTTAGACACTTCACTTCCTGGTTCTTCTTCCCCTCTCCATTTTGCAAGCTGATTTTCATGGGCTTTGCAACGAGCAAGCGCCAAAGAACTGAAGTCTCTGCGTCACCTCAGGGAATGTACTTTTGCCTTACGTGGGCATAGGTGACCTCTGGGCAAGGCTGTAACCTCTGTAGTACTCAGCCAATGAGGAATCAGGGGAGGGACTTCAAGCTAGAAGATAAATTGCTTGCTGTGACTGCTCCCAGTGTGCCTGTCCATCAGACACCTGCTCTTGCAAGAACGTTGATTAAAGCCTCGCTTCCCTGTGCCCAAGTCTCTGCATCCCTCCTTTGATTGGGTCCGTGGGTTTATTTCTCACATTTGGGGGCTCGTCCGGGATTCACCTTGACCTGTGGGGTCCAGGTCCTCTGGGGAAACGGTGAGTGATGGAGCAGGATGAGGCAACAGTTGTCAAGCCTGGTTAGGGTGCCTGGACTTCATCCTGAGAACAATGAGGGGCCACTGAGGTGTACAACACAGTGATTCAACAAGTTCAAACATTATGCTATGCTTACCCCAAGGATAGTGACCAACTGTCACTTTCTCTGATCGAGAAAGGGGCCTGATCAGCTTTGCCCCCCAGGAAAATGGTAGTGTGAAGAACTCCTCACCCATGGCAGACCTGGCCTCTGTCTTGGGGCACTGCCACTTCTAAGCCGGAGGACCACATAAGTGGTTGTACCTCTCTGAGCATCTGTGTCCTCATCTGTAAGGTAGAGATGAAAATATTTACCCACCTTGGGTTTTTGGGGGGATACGTACAATGTGATAAGGTGAATAAAGCCGGAGAGTGTCATGCTTAAGAAGGCTGATGACTGTGGTGCCAATCACCTGGTTTGAATCCTGGCTCTGTCGCTACTGGCTCTCTGACCTTAGGCAATTTACCTGACCTCTCTATGTCTCATTTTTCCCATCCATAGAATGGAGATACAATAGTTCTTCCTTCATAGAATTGCTGTGAAGAATAATATTAGTGAAATGTTAAAACAGTGACCAGTTAGGGGACGAATAAGTCATGGGAATAAAAGACACAGCATAAGGAATATAGTGAGTGAGGGGCACGTGGGTGGCTTGGTCAGTTGAGCGTCTGACTTGAGCTCAGGTCATGATGTCACAGTTCAGTTCATGAGTTCAAACCCCACATTGAGATTGCTGCTATCAGCGCAGAGCCTGCTTCGGATTCTTTGTCCTCCTCTCTCTGCTCCTTCCCTTCTTGTGCTCTCTCTCTCTCTCTCAAAAATAAATAAAACATTAAAAAAACTATTTAAAAAGGGGGAATACAGTCAACGGTATTGTAATAGCAATGTGTTGGGACAGTTGGTCGCTATACTTGGGGTGAGCATAGCATAATGTTTGAACTTGTTGAATCACTGTGTTGTACACCTCAAATTATTGTAACACTGTGTGTCAACTACACTCCAAAAAAAACCAAAACAAAACCCACCCTATTGACTACAAGTGGCTGAAAGGGCATTGGAGGGGAATTGACTGGCCCAAAGCCATATGGCAGGTAAGTGACATCAGAGCCTGATCCGAATTAAAGCCTTTCCCTGTACAATGCCTTTCAAGTTCGACTGTTCCTCTCATCACTATTGTTATGGATCTTTTCTCTAAAGCAAGAGAAGAGCACGGATTTGAGCCATCAACACCAGACAACGCTTCTCCTACGAAATACCTAGCACTCAACAATGATTCATGATCAAAGAAGCAATGTCCCCTCTGTCGTGGAGCACGGGCCATCACATTTACGAAAAGGGTGCCAGCAGGGTGCTAAAGATATCCTGGGGTGGTCTGTGACCCCCCTGGATCTGGGTTTATATTCTGAGTTCAAGGCTTGGCCCCACTGGTGAGTATAAATGTGACCGTGAGCCAGTCACTTAATATCTCTGTGTCACACTTTCTTCATTGGAAAAATTGAGGGAAAGTAATAGCATCTCTCCCAGGGGCATTGTGAGGAATAAATGAGCTAGCACAGGTACCTGGCCCCCAGTGAATGCTGAAAAAGTAATAAGTGTGATGATCACAGTGACGAGGATGGTCATTCTTCAGTGTTGACTCTGTGCCAGGCATTACCTTCATTGTCTTATTCCAGACTCACCCAAACTCCAGAAGCCACAGTTTGCATCTATCTTTACCCATAGAGGCGAGAGCTTGGGCTCAGAGACTTTACATAACTTGCCAAGGTCACACAGCAAGTACAAGGTGAAGCTGGGATTTGAATCTCCATCTATTTGATTGCAAGAGTCTAAATCCTCGGGGCGCCTGAGTGACTCAGTCGATTAAGCGTCCGACTTTGGCTTGGGTCATGATCTCACGGTTCACGAGTTCGAGCCCCGCATCGAGCTCTGTGCTGACAGCTCAGAGCCTGGATCCTGCTTCCAAGACTATGCCTCCCTCTCTCTCCACCCTTCCCCTGCTCATGCTCTGTCTCCCTCTCTGTCTCAAAAATAAATAAACATTAAAAAAAGAAGAGTCTAAATCCTCAGCCACCCACTATCTTTCCTCCTGTCGGTCAGCGGTGCCCCTAGACTTTAATGGGGGTGAAAAGCGTATCTTACTCATTCACACCTCCACCACCCCACTCCTACTCCCAAGGGCTCGTTTCAGAGTGGGCACCAGGAAGTGTTTGCTGAGTGAATTGGTGATCTCCCGCCCCTCACACTTCTGGCCCTTCAAGGCCCTCCATCTCTACATCCTTGAACCGGTTGCTCCTGAACACAAAAGAAAGAGTGACGACAAAAAAGGGTTACTCCCCAAGGATACAATTAGTCAGAATGCTTCAGTTGCCTCTGTCTGTATACATACATAAATTTGTATCTATATAAATAGTCACACTCACAAAGGTTGCTGGCTCAGTGATGTGGTTGAATGGGAGACTGACAGCGTGATTCATGGCTCAGGTCAAATTTAACTCTAACCTGTTGTGCAAGACAGATTTACTTCAAGAGTCCTTTCTGCTTCATAATTGGCATGGGCCCACCTTCTCCCTGGGGGAGAGAATATTTCCACATCAGCCCACAGTCTCTTGCTGCGGCACACCCAAGTCAGATCTGGAGTCTCTTGGCTACTTTCCCAGCACTGTGGGCCCAGGTGAGATCCAACCAGGCAGTCTTTGTCAGCAAAGGAAAAGGGAGCAATTGAAAGCCGCAGCCTGAGGCAGCCTGCCAGGAATCTGGAATGTGAGACAGAGACTCCTCTGGGATAGGTGGTCTAGGAAAAGCTTCTCAACCATCCATCCATCTGGCTGTCCTTCTGTTCATACATAGTATCTCTCCTTCCATGTGCTCCTCCATTCATTTGTTCCTTCATTCATCATATCCATCCATCCATCCATCTATCCATCCACCCACCCACCCAACCATCCATCCGTCCATCCGTCCGTCCATCCATCCACCCAACCATCCATCCACCCAACCATCCATCCATCCATCCATCCATCCATCCGTCCATCCACCCATTCGTCCATCCACCCATTCGTCCATCCACCCATTCGTCCATCCACCCACCCACCCACCCAACCATCCATCCATCCATCCGTCCATCCATCCATCCATCCATCCATCCACCCAACCATCCATCCACCCAACCATCCATCCATCCATCCATCCATCCATCCATCCATCCAACCATCCGTCCACCCAACCTTCCACCCATCCGTCCATCCACCCATCCGTCTGTCCATCTGTCCATCCATCTGTCCGTCCATCCGTCTGTCCATCCATCCATCCATCCATCCATCCATCTATCCATCCATCCATTATACCCACCTGTCAATTACAGCCATTTATGTATGCCTTCAGACATGGAGTACCTCCGCAGCATCTTCTGTGTGCCAGGCACTGTACTGGACACTGGGAATATAATACACAAGTCACATAGTTTGCCTTCGTGGAGCTTATATTCTGGCATGAGTTCAGAAAACAGACAGATAATCATGCTTGTATCTTTTTAGTTATGGGCTCCAGGAAGTGCTGTAAAAGAGGTGTAGGTAGTGTTTAGAGGTCCTCTACCTGGGGGACTTGACTTCATCTTGGAGTCAGGGAAGGCTTCCAAGAGGTGATGGCTGAGAAAGAGCCATCCACCCACCTGGAACCCCAAGGGAGCTTTCAGGGCAGAGAGAAGAGCCCAAGGACAGCTCTGAGGTGGAGAAGAGCTCGGGGTGAGCTAGGGGCAAAGAGATTTGGTGTGCATTAGGGACATTAGAATGACAAACGACTGGGTGGGGGGTGGGGGCATTGGGAAGTCCGACTGGGGTGTTAATGGAGGATTTGGTGTCTGGAAATGTTCCAATTTCCCTGTGGTTCCCTGTGGTTTTCTCTGAAGTGGGAGTTTCACAGCCTGGTTTAACAGGAAGGCAGTAAACCATGGTGGAAAAGCACAGAGCTGGGCTGAGCCGTTGGCTTTACCATGCTACAGATGTATGACTTTACGAGGCAAGCCCTTTAACCTCTCAATTAAATGAGATAATGCAAATAAAACATTCAATACCGTGCCTGGCCCACTGTATATGCTTATTAGATGGTGGTTGTTTGGTTATTATTTTAAAATGTAACCGAGGAACACCTTCCTAACGTTGTTCAGTATACTGAACGCCCCAAGGAGATAGCAGGTGGCATTTTTCTCTGCAGTCCTCGCACCCCCATTCACCTGTTCTGCCAGCTCAGAAATGAGAGGCATCCTTTATTACTCTCTCCTCCTCGTACCCGATAGCCAGTCACCAAATTCTGCCCTTCCTGTCTTCTAAATATCTCATAGGTACCCACTCATCTTCAGCCCCCATTCATTGACGTAGCTTGGGGCTTTTCATCTCACACCTGTCTGACAGACACTGTCAACTGCTTACCCAAAATGTACATTCCCTCCTTCTTCTACACTGAAAGTGTCGTTGTTTGTGCCTGTAATGCCCATTATCTCAGGTTACTCACATCCCCAGCCTCTTTTGCTCTTAGGCACGAGAGGTATGACCAAGAAGAGGGAAACAGAAGTCTCCCGGAGGTAAAAGGGATAGGTGTGGGGTCTTATACCTGTGCTGAATTTTTCTTTCTTTTTTTTTTTAAAGTAGGCTTCATGCCCAGCATGGAGCCCAGTGTGGGGCTTGACCTCATGACCCTGAGATCAAGGCCTGAGCTGAGATCAAGAGTTGGATGCTTAACTGACTGAGCCACCCAGTGCCTCCTGAGTTTTTCTTTCTTTAAACATGGATGTGATGTCTGGAGCTGTGGCAGTCATCTTGGAACCGTGTAGTGTTAAGATGGAACAGAAAGACAAAAAAAAAAAAAAAATCCTGGATCCTTGATGAAATAGCTTAACACCAATAACTGCCAACCTCTAAATTTCTCGTGAGAAGAAGAATAAACTCGTCTTTTGTGTAAGCCACTGTCAATCGGGTTTTCTATTAGTTAGATCTCAGTGGATTCCTAAATGGTCTATGTATTGTCTTATAACAGCTTCCCAACTTGCCTCCGTCGGGTTGAGCCCCTAATTCATTCCCTGCATAGCAGCCACAGGTATGTTTTGAAGCATACAGATCAGATCCCTTCTGCGCTGAAAACTTTTCGAAGGCTTCTCATCGCCTACAGTAGTCCCTGGGCATGGTGTTATTTTCTGGCTAAATAAGGGTTTTCAAAGAGCATCTCGGCACTTGATTCGTTTTTTTCTGATGAATATTGAGGCAGTAATCCCTCATGCAACTCATATGACGCTGGTGTTATTGCAACAGTATTGTAAATAGAGTATTCAATTTTACCCAACTTGAAGGAAGAAGAACCGAAAGTGAAATTGACGTCATTGCTCTTTTTCAAATAATGTTTCCTCACACAAGGGATCTTATGTCTTAACAGACTCTCTAAGGAAATTATTATTATTTTTTTAATGTTTATTTATTTTTGGGAGAGAGAATCAGTGGGGGAGGGGCCGAGGGAGAAGGGGACAGAGGATCTGAAGCAGACCCCTCTCCCATAGCAGTGAGCCTGCTGCGGAGCTCGAACTCAAGTACTGCGAGTCAGATCAGGACCCGAGCCGAAGTCAGACACTTACCCGGCTGAGCCACCCAGGTGCCCCGCTCTAAGCAAATTATTAAGGACACGTGACCACTGAGTGCCATGTGGGATCGGGATCAGATTCTGGACCAGAAAAAAGACATCATTGGGAAAACTGGCAATATTTTAATAAGACCTGTAATTTTGTTAATGGTATTATATCGGCGCCGATTTCCTGGTTTTGATAACTCTATCTGGTCATGCAAAGCGTTAACGTGAGGGGAGACTGGTGAAGGGCCACACTGAATCCTCTATATTATTGTTTCGACTTCTCTGCAATTCTAAGATTACCTCAAAATACAAAGTTTTTTTTTTTTTTAAACCACTTTAAATTTAAGAAAACATTTACAAAACACGAATGATTAGGTTTTTTTCTGCATTACAATGGACATACGGGATTAGAGTGGTTTTTAATTAGGTTTTTATTCAAGAGGGTATGGAACGCCCCCTGTGGTGAAACATGATGGCATCCGCACCCCTAGAATTCTTCTCATTTTCTCCTCTTAAACGTGCACATTTTCGTTAATTATCTTGATGGTGTCAAGATTTTAGAACATTGACTTCTTTGTGGCCGTCATAATTGTTACCAGAGCTGTTTAATCTTGATTATATATTGAAATAATTCTGTGCTCACCACTGTTTGTTTGGTTTAACTCTTTATTGTCTGGATTTCATAAATAAATACTTTTTTTTTTTTTTTTTTGAACTGTGTCTCTTTGCTCCTGTATTCACACACACTTGAAAATGTCTTTGTGCCTCCATGTCCGTTACACAAATGAAAACTTGACTGGGTATGAACTTATGGGGTTTTGGTTCAGAACTTTGTAGACATTGCTTTACTGTTTTTTCTGTCACGGGGTGTTTTCCTTCTTCTTTTTTTTTTTTCTAAGTTTATTTATTTTGAGAGAGAAAGGGCGTGAGCAAGGGAGGGGTGGAGAGAGAGAATCCTAAGCAGGCTCCGCACTGTCAGTGCAGAGCCCAACTTGGGGCTCATCCCACAACACTGGGATCATGACCTGGGCTGAAACCAAGGGTTGGACGCTCAACTGACTGAGCCACCCAGATGCCCCGGTCATCGGGTGTTTAAAACAATTTACACAGGGTTGGCACTGACGATTTTTGCTACACCGTTTTATGAAATTTAACACATGTAATGTTGATATAACCACGACCAGAATCAGAATACAAAACAGTTCCGTGGGGCGCCTGGGTGGCTCAGTCGGTTGAGCGTCTGACTTCGGCTCAGGTCAGGATCTCACGGTTCGTGAGTTCGAGCCCCACGTCGGGCTCTGTGCTGACAGCTCAGAGCCTGGAACCCGCTTCCAATTCTGTGTCTCCCTCTCTCTCTGCCCCTCTCCCGCTCATGCTCTGTCTCTCTCTCTCTCCTTCAAAAATAAATAAAAAAAATTAAAAAAAAAAGAATACAAAACCGCTCCATTATCCTCCCAAATTTCCTATTTTTTGTGTTATTACTGCTGAATTTTGAGAGTTCTTTACATATCCTGAATAAAAGTCCCTTGCAAGAATATGTGATTTGCCAATATCTTCTCCTTATATGTAGCCCGTTTGTTCACTCTCTTAGTAGAAAACAAAGTTTTAAATTTTCATGAAGCCCAGTTTACCAGTAATTCTCAATGGGTTATGTTTTTGGTGTCCTATCTGTGAAGCCTGCCCAACTAAAGGTCATGGAGAGCTCTCCTATCTTTTCTTTCAGATCATTTAGGTTTTACATTTTACGTGCGATCATGTTGCATTAATTTTTGCATAAGGTATGAGGTACACATTGAGGTTTAGTTGTTTTTGTTTTTTTGTGTTTTCTTGGTGCATATGAGTGTCCTATTATTCCACTATCATTTGTCAAAAAGACTGTATTTTCTCTACTGAATTGCTTTTGTGACTTTGTTGAAAAACAATTGGCAATGTTTATGTGGGTCCGTGTCTGTACTCTCTATTCCGTTCTGTTGATCTATGTGTCTGTCCTTTTGTTAATACCTCAAGGTCTTTATTACTGTGGCTTTATAATAAATGTTAAAACTGGTTAGTGCGAGCCCTCCAACATTGTTTTTTTCATCAAGATTGTTTTGGCTGTTCTAGTCCTTTTGTATACCCATATAAATTTTAGAATTATCTTGTCTGTATGTACAGGGAATTCCCTGCTGCAGTTAGTTGGGGGATTATTGACATCTTAACTATGCTGTCTCTCAATCAGTGAGCATGGTGTGTCTTTTCATTTAGTTTAGGTTTTTTTAAATCAACATTTTGACATTTTCAGCATACAGATCCCATGCATGTTTTGTTAGGCCAATGCCTAAATATTTTACTTTTTATTTATTTTTATTTTAATTTTTAATTTTGTTTTACTTTTAATTTTTTTATTTTAAATTAAAAAAAAATTTTTTTTAATGTTAGGGGCACCTGGGTAGGTAGCTCAGTCGGTTAAGTGTCCGACTGCGGCTCAGGTCATGATCTCGCAGTTTGTGAGTTCAAAACCCTGCATCAGGTACTGTGCTGACAGCTCGCAGCCTGGAGCCTGCTTCAAATTCTGTTTCCCTCTCTGCCCCTCCCCTGCTTGCTTCTGTCTCTCTCACTCTCAAAAATAAATAAACATTGAAAAAAATAATGTCATAAATTTTTTTTTAGTTTAAAATTTTTACTTTTAATTTTTTTATTTAAAAAAATTTTTTAAGTTTATTTATTTTGAGAGAGAGAGAGAGAGTGCACATGCATGCAAGTGTGGGAGGGGCAGAGAGAGAGAAAGAGAGAGTATCCCAAGCAGGCCCCGTGCTGTCAGTACAGAGCGCAATTCTGGGGCTCAGTCCCAGGAAAGTGAGATCATGACCTGAGCTGAAACCAAGAGCCTGACGCTTAACCAGCTGAGCCATTCAGGCGCCCCTAAATATTTTACTTTTTAAAGACTTACTGTAAATGGTACTGTTTTTAAAACTTCCGTTCCTAATTGTTCATTGGTAGTATATATAAATACAGTCAATAACCATTTTTAAAAATAACAGTTTACAAGTTGACCTTCTATCTTACGACCATGCTAAACTCACCTATGAGTTCTGGAAGGGTTTCCTTTTTGTAGCTTGTTTGAAATTTCCTGTATAGACAATCATGTTGTCTGTGAATGCAGTTTTTCTTCCTTTTCAATCTGGATGGCTTTAATTTCTTTTTCTTGCCTTTTTGCAGTGGCTAGGACTTACAGCGCAATGTTGAGTCAGTAGTGAGAGCGGACATCGTTGCCCTGTTCCCAGCCAGGGAAAGCATTTAACCTTTCACTCTCATGTGTGATGTTAGCTGCCTGTGTTCTGTAGAAGCCCTTTATCAGGTTAAGGAAGATCCCTTCTAATCTTAGTTTGCTAAGAGCCTTCAAGAAAAAAAAAAAATGGATCTTGAGTGTGGTTTAAGTGCTTTTTCTGCGTTAGTTAATTTGATCATGTGCTTTTCTTCTTTACTCTGTTCATGTGGTGGGTTACATGGACTTTCAGATGCTGAACCAGACTGCACTCCCAAGATAACCTGCACTTGGCAAAGATATATTATGTGTACATGTGTGTATATATACACATTACACACACACATTTTATATATATATATATATATATGTTTGATTTGCTAATATTTTGATGAAATCATGTGGCCCTGGAGTTACATTGTTCAGAATATTTTAAGCTGCTTATTTGATTTCTTAGACATGGGAATATTAAGGTCATCTATTTCTTTTTGGGTGAGTTTTGGTAGTTTGTGGTTTTTGAGAACCACAACTTTTCAACTAAGTTGTCAAATTTAAGTTCATAGTATTTTTTTAAAATGTTTATTTATTTATTTTGAGAGAGAGAAAGAGAAAGAGAGAGCACAAGCAAGGGAGGGGCAGACAGAGGGAGAGAAGAATCCCAAGCAAGCTCTGCACTGTCAGCTGCAGAGCCCAACTTGGAACTTAGTCTCACGAACCATGAGATCATAACCTGAGCCGAAATCAAGAGTTGAGCTCTTAACCAACTGAGCCACCCAGGAGCCCCTTCATAGTATTTTATTATCCATTTATTTCTGTGGGGTCTGTAGTGATAGAATCTATTTCACTCATTTGATAATTCATGTCTTCTTTCTTGTTTTCTTTGTTAGACTGGCTAGAGATTTATCAATTTTATTGATCTTTTCGCAGATGCAGTTTTCGGTTTGAGCAATTTTCTCTATTCTTATTTTCCAATTCATTGATTTCTGGCCTTTATCATATGTATCTTTATTATTTCATTCCTTCTGATTATTTCTGGTTAATTTTGCTCTCTCTTTTCCCCGTTTCACAAGGTGGAATCTTAGATCATTGATTTGACACCTATGTGACACCTTTTCAATATATGTGTTTAATGATCTACATTTCCCCCTACATGCTGCTTTAGCTGTATCCCACACACTTTCATTTTCCTTCAGTTCAAACTTTTCTAATTTCCCTCAAGACTTCCTCTTTGACGCATGGATTATTTACGAGTGTCTTGTTTGTTTGTTTGTTTCATTTTTTAATCTTTCTAAGTGATTGGGGGATTTTCCAGATCACTTTTTGTTGTAAATTTCTATTTTAAGTCCGTTATCTTCAAGGATATGTCTTGGATATTTTCAGTTTTTCAAACTTGTTAAGGCTTTTTTTCATGACCTGGAATATGCTCTATTTTGGTGACTGTTCCTCAGACATTTGAAAGGAATGTGTATTGTGCTGTTCTTGGATGAAGTGTTCTATGAATGTCAGTTGGATCTAGTTCCTTGATGGTGTTGTTTGGTTCCTCTCTGTCCTTGCTGATTCTCTCTGTGCTTGTCCTGTCACTCACTGAGAGTAATATCACATCTCCAAATATAATTATGGATGGTGTTCATTTCTCCTGCCAGCTCAGCAGTGTTTACCTACTTTGAAACTCTGTTGTTAGATATGCAAATTTAAGAATATTGGGCCTTTTTGTGAGTTGAGTCTTTTATCATTTTTAGTGCCCTCTTCATATCTTTGGTAGTTTTCTTTGAGGTGTAGTTTGATATTAATAAAGCCACCCCGGTTTTCTTTTTCTTAGTATTTGTTTGGTATATTATTTTTCATCCTTTTACTTCTTTTTTTTTTTAAGTTTATGTATTTATTTTTGAGAGAGAGAGAGAGGGAGAGTAGAGGAAGGACAGGGAGAGAGAGAGTCCCAAGCAGGCTCTGCGTTGTCAGCACAGAGCCCAACTTGGGGCTCAATCCCTTGAGAGATTGAGCTGTGAGATCATGACCTGAGCCAAAATCGAGTCGGATGCTAACTGACTAAACCACCCAGCCACCCCAAATTCTTTTTTTTAAGTTTCTTTCTTTCTTTCTTAATTTTTTTTAATGTTTATTTATTTTTGAGGGAGAGAGATAGAGAGACAGAGTGCAAATGGGGGAGGGGCAGAGAGACAGGGAGACACAGATTCCAAAGCAGGCTCGAGGCTTTGAGCTGTCACCACGGAGCCTGATGCAGGGCTCGAACCCATGAACTGTGAGATCATGACCTGAGCCAAAATCAAGATGGACACTTAATGGACTGAGCCAAAATCAAGAGTCAGACACTTAACGGACTGAGCCACCCAGACACCCCTTATCCCTTTACTCCTAACCTACCTATGTCATGAATTTAAAATGGGGTTCTTCTAGGCAGCGTGTAACGGAGTCTTTTTAAACTTTAAATCTGATCATCTCTGTCTTTTAATTGGTGTGTTTGCACTATTTTCATTTAATGTGATTATTGGTAAGTTTGAATTTAGGTCTTCTATTTTATTATTTTTTTCATTTTTGCCTTCTGTTTTTCTTTGCTTTGTTTTCCTTCTCCTGACTTTTTTGGGGAGTTTTTGAATGTCTTTTAGTATTCTATTTAAATTTGCCTATTTTTATTTACTATATCTCTGTATGCAGGTTTTAGTGGTTGCTGTATTACAATATACATACTTGAGGTAGGGATTACAATATGCATACTTGACTTTTAGCAGTTTACTGAAATCAAGAGGATGTGGTAATTGACTTAATGTGAGGACGGGAGGTAAAAAGAAGGGATTAAGTATGACACTGAAGTTTCTGGATCAGGAACAGGGTATAAGGTGATATCATCCACTACCAGGGCGAATTTAAATGGAGGAGCAGATCTCAGGGAAATGAGTTTTGTTTGGAACATGCAGAGTTGGGGATACTCGTGGATCATTCAAGTGGAGAGGTCAGGAGGCCATTTATCACACGGATCTCAAGCTAGGACAAGGTTCCGGGACTGAAGGATAGATTTGGAAGGTCCTCAGTTGCACTTGGCATCCTTTGTTTTTGACACTTAACACCTGTTTGCCTCTGGCACCCCACCCCCAACTCTTGGCTTCATGAAAGGGACTAACCCACTCTCAACTGTAGAAGTGGGCCTTGAGTGGACTCAGCTAATTATCATGTCCCATTCCACCTGGCCACAGGGATTGGCTCAGGGTTAGACCTGTAACCAAATGTGGCCAACGAGAATAAGGTCCAGTTCTTCTGTCCCACCATCTTGGAGAGACACACTCTGTTTCTAGTTGGAGTTAATCTGACAGGTGTAAGATCTGAAGATGCTGCTGCCATCTTTCATCACTGAAGGAAGAAACATCTGTAAATATGTGAGCAAGAGAGGAGGCAGAGCTGAGGGATGCTGGGAATGAGTGGGTCCAGGGGATACCATCTGAGCCCCCTGGCCAATCTGTGCTCAGGCTCTGGACTTTTCAATCACACGAGCCCATATATGTTCCATATTTCCTAAATTATGTTTCATTAGGCTTTTGGTTCCTTTTGAGGGAACGAGTTCTGGCTGATGTGTAAGCATCTAGCGGGTATAGAAGCCATGGTGGTGAAACAGAGGCTGAATAAGAGTGTGTTGTGTGAGAGAAGAGGGGTAGGTAGAGGAAAAGGAGACCATGAAAAAAAAGCATGACAGGAGTGCTCAGAGAGACAAAAAGCCAGTTCTTTGTCTTAGAAGCCCCAGAAAGAGAGTGAGTCATGAAATAGAGAGGAATTAGCAGTGTAAAATACTGACAGGGGATCAGTCAAGATAAGGACTGAGAAGGGTCCTTTGGATCTTCCAACAATGAGGCTGTTTGCAAAACAGTTGTAGTTAACCAAACTAGAAGGATTCTCTGAAATCATCACTCTATACCCTCTTCTGCAAATGAGGGAATTGAGGCAAGGAGATACTTAGATTTTTTTTTTTTTTTTAGTGGCTGATATAAAATTACAAGTAAAGAACAGAACTCTAAGAATCCTTCAAGGTCTCTTGATCTAATTACTCATCTAATACTTGAGTCTCTTATACAACATGTCTCCGAAGCCTGTGCTTAAATGCAGCTACTGAGAAAGAACTCATTACTTCCTAGGTCTGATGAGAACCCCTGGTTTCCGACTTCTTAGCCATGTTCTCTTTACAGAGCAGACACATGCCAGGAGACGGTATGCATCCTTAGTCGAGCCCTTGGAAAGCTGGTTGGATTTGGGAAACTCAGAAGATTAAGTCAGATTTTGGATTTTAAGGAGGGTTTTGGTGGAGATGGAACCCTCTTTTCTTGACTCCATCCACTCCTTCAATGAAGTCAAATCCTTCAGGAATTCCACGACCAAGACAAGACATCCCAGGCCCAGCACAAAATTTCCACCTGTATGCTCATAGGTAACAGACACACGGTATACCAGAAGTTGAACCCCTCACCTTCCTCTAGTAAAACCTGCTTTTACTCTTGTGATTCTTGTTTTTAAAAATATTTATTTATTTATTTTAAGAGAGAGAGAGAGAGAGAGAATAAATCCCAAGCGGGCCCTGAGCTGGAGCTGTCAGTGAAGATCCCAACGCGGGGCTCCATCTCATGAGCGGCAAGTTAAGGCCTGAGCCAAAGTCAAGAGTCGGATGCTCAACTGACTGAGCCACCCAGATGCCCCTACTCTTGAGATTCTGACTGCCCCTTACATCAAGGTACTGGAGGTCTCCTCGACTCTTCTCTCTCCTCCACTCTCCATTGCTTGTGAATCACCGTTATTCCTCCCAGGTATCCCTAAGACTTGTTAACTTCTCTTTGATCCACCATCACACCCAAGAAGAGGCCACCATTACCTCCTACCTAGACAATGATCAGTCTTCCAACTGGTTTCCTACCACCAGTGTCTTCCCATGTAATCTGCTCTCCACCCTGAAGCTTTATCAGGCCCCTGCTCAATACCCTTCAGTGACTTTCCACTACCCTCAGGAATGGTCCAGAGTTTGTCCTTAACCCTGAGGCTTCTGCCTGCCCTTTAGCCACATCCTGTGCCTCCTTTTCTCACCCCCGTGTCTTCCACGTCCTTGAAGAAGCCATGGTATTTTTATCTTTCATTCCCTTGTGCTATGTGCCATTCTTGGAACTTTCTTGTATCCCCTCCTGCTCTCCTTCAGTAACACCTTAAAATCCTTTGTTTGGATTTCACCTTCCCAGGAGAGCCTCCTCTAACTGCGTCCACCACAGGCAGAATTGGTACCATCAATTCTCACTAACCCTTGGAACTCCTCTGTTCCAGAACTCGTGCTATTCTCTCCCCATTTTGGAATGTTCCTCCTGCTTGACTTTAAGACCCATGAGAACAGGGAACACGTCTTCCCTCTTTATCACTGCATTCTTATAGCCTGGCACAGTGCCTAGCACACAGTGTGTGTTGTATATACAATTCTGTGGTTTAATTATTTGTTTAATGCTTATGGCGCTGTTGGCGCCATTTGGCTGAAAAGAAGCTGAGCTCAAACGAGTTAATATTGAAACATTGTTACTGCACCTTATAAAATCCAGCTGGAAGTCCTCTAAATCCTCCACTGCTGTCTCAGAAGGTGCTAACTGTAATACCTGAAATGGGAATCATTAAGGCCTCTCCAAGAGACCAGCCCTCAAATGTCTATCATCTTTAAGACTGGAAACGTCTTCCCTGAAGACCAGGAAGCCCCATTGACGACATCAAAGCCAATGAGATCTTCTGATTCGTATCAACTAATTTCTACTAATAAAGGTGACTCAAGCCCACATCTAAAGCCTTGAAGGTCCAACCACCCATTCACCCATTTTATTCAGCAAATATTTATTGAATGTTTATGTCAGTCTCTCTGCTAGATGCTGAGGACGCAAAGTGTTCTTCAGGCAGAGGAAGCAGCAGAACAAAGGGGTTTAGAAGATGGCAGGGGGGTGTTATGCTTTTAGTTGCTGGAGGGAGACAAGTGGCAAGGCACTTGAGAGAAATGGGCAAAACAATGTTGGAGAAGAAATTACATCCAGACCATACGGGTCCTCATACAACACAGTAGGGATTCATAGATTTTTATCCGAGAATAATCTAAGACTAGCGACAAGCTCTCACAATGGACTATTCAATCCTCTGAGGAAGCAGGAGTAGCTGGTGTCAATCATTTGACAAGCATTTGATTGTTATGACATCCATGCACAGTAGGTGTGGTGGTTTTAAAACTTGATTGCAAATTGACACTCCTTTCATTTACAGCTGGGGTCTATGCCCCCTCCCCTTAATCTGGGTGCTTTGTGATGGCTCTGACAAATAGAATACAAAGGAAGTTACACGAGGTGACTTGCACGAAGTTGCCAGGTCATAAAAGGTCGTGCAGCTTCAGCCTGTTGACTGGAACTCTAGTGCTGTGGGTCCTGAGCCACCCCCCTGAGGCTGCCATGCTAGAGAGGGCAGAGCTAAGTGTTCCAGTCATTGTTCCAGGTGAATTCAGCCTTTGAGTCACCTCAGCCTGGGACTCGATGAGTGAAGAAACCTCCAGGCTAGTCCAACTCCCATCCTCTGGGTTCTCCCATTTGAGGTCTTAGACTTCGTGCAACAGAGACAAGCCATAACTCCTATGTCCTGTCTGAATTCCTGACCTAATAGTTTATGAGCATAATAAAATGGTAGTTTTATCCAGCTGGAGAAAGTATTAATATGGTTTCTTTCTTTCTTCCTTTCTTTCTTTCTTTCTTTCTTTCTTTCTTTCTTTCTTTCTTTCTTCTTTCTTTGTTTTTAAGTTTATTAATTTTTTGAGAGAGACGCAAGGGCAGAGAGAGAAGGAGAGAGAATCCCAAGCAGGCTCTGTGCTGTCAGGGCAGAGCCCAGTGTGGGGCTGGAACCCATGAATGGTGAGATCATGACCTGAGCCGAAACCCAGAATCGGACACAACTGACTGAGCCACCCAGGACCCCCTTAATGTGGTTTCTTATGCAGAAATAGACAGTTGGAAGAATAAACACTGTTATCACTATCCTGTTTTACAAATGTGGAAACTGAGTTTCAGAAGGATTAAGCAACCTGATCCAGGTCCCACAGGTAATCAACAGCAGGGCCAAGATCAGAACTAAGATCTGGCTACTTGTAGGGCTTGTTCTCTTCCGGTGATTCTAGACGTGTCCGACGGAGTCAGGCCCCTTGACAAAATCTCCCAAGTCCCCCATTACTGTCCTTGAATCTGGAGATTAGCCTTGGCCACTCTACATTTCAATGGCTAAGATATGGTTAGAGAAGCAGCCTTTATGAAACATTTGATTCACATCCTTTTCAAATAATTTAAAGACATTTACTCTGCGATCAGTTCTTTCCTGGTTTTATTTTCTCCCCCACACTCCCAAGCAGGATCCAGATACTTCTGCTAAGCCTGACGGATCTGTTCCTCCTCTCCCCGCACTGCCCCCGGTGCACAAATACCCACTGGCCCCCATTAAATCCCAATCAGGCCTGGAGGTAGCTGATTCAGCCCCCCTCCCCTGCCTCCCAGGAAGAGTTAGGGATGAGCAAATCACTTATTGGAGTAATTCTGGGAGCTGAGGCAGAGCCATGGCTGGAAGCCACCCGCTAACTAGAAACCCAGGACATCAATCAACCAAACTGATTTTTCCGCTGCTGCAGCCATTTAAACAGTTATCTTTGCTCAGGGCTTTGTCCAAAGTTACTCAACCAGTGGGTTCCTGGGCGATAAGTCACTGCAACCTCACTCCACTGTCTCTGTGTCCTGGGGCTGCCTCTTTACTCACTCCTCAAGAGGGGTTGAAGTTCATTTGTTGTACTTGAAAAAGAAGAGAGCCTGTACTACTTGTGCACACGTTCCGGTTACAGCAGGAAGATGAAAAGGGAGCCCAAGGTCTGTTGGGATATCAATATACTTCTCATTTGGTGCCCTGCAGAGGCTGGGGAAAGAGGTTTTAAATTCATTTTACACCGCCCCCTGCTGGTCCCCTCGCTCAACTGCAATGGATGCATGATTCAGCCAGCGGATGGGGGTGGCTAGGAGTGGGGAGCCCTTATAAACCAGGTGCAGGGGGAGGAGAGCCTTTAGCCACACCAATCTCCTTTCCTCCCTTCACCTATGGGGAAGCTGATGCCAGAAAAAAAAATGTGATCTCCTCAAGGTTGTGATTTATTCAAAGTCATGTTAAGGTTAGAACTAGTCTTTACACGGCTAGTACTGTTTCTAGGTTCTAAGAGTGCTGAGCACATACTAAGTATCTCTGATTGGCCTCGTAGCATGAAATCAGAAGGTCTTAGTTTTGAATCCAAGCTCTGCCACTTAATAGCTGCCATGAGAAGACAGTTCTCTGAGCCTCTGCTATCTCATCTGTAAAATAAGGGAAATAGAGGAAGGTATAAAATAGGGTTTTATAAGAATTCTTTTGTCTACACATCTATTCAAAAACTGCTGAGTGTTTACTCTATGCCAGGCACCGTGTTGAGTATTTGGAATATGACAATGCATAGGATGGCGCATTACCTGTTCCCTTTGAGGGTGGAAGTCCAGTGAAAAACTTAGATGGCATGAGTCAACACACAGGCAGAAATTCAACAATTGTTGAGAAAGAAAACATTTTCCGTTTGATTCTCCAAATTCTCAACTATCAGGAGGCTCAGGGCCTTGCCCCAGCTGTATCAGTCTAGTTGATGACTCGAAGAGATTAAGTTATTTGAAGGTCAAGACCACATAAATCTTTGTATTCTCTCGTGTGTCTGGCCCCAGGATGTGCTCAGTAAATATTTGTTTGGCTGCATAGATGCCCCAAGTTCTGGCTCCCTCTGCCTTCCCGGCTGCCAGGCGATTGCTGTCCGTGGTGCTGAAAAGCAAATTCCTGCTACTCACCATGAGGCAGCGCAGGTGCTGAGGCAGAAAATGGAGCCCAGGGGAAGTGAATGGAGAGGGGGAAGAATGAGCCAACTTTTCACTGGCTATTAGTGACATCTTCATTTTGCCATATCTTGGAATCCAAAGCTGGTATTTCTTTTTCCAGCTGCCCCCATTTGGCATTTCTTGCTAGCTGGGAACATTAGGTAGATAGGTGTTCTTTCTAATAACCACACAGCGTGATAACCTCTCCAATGGGTGGGAGAGTGGTTTCTGGGAGCCCACAGCCCTATAAAGCACTGCTTGAGAAGGTTCTTGAAAATCGGTCGTCCTTTTTCCAGTCTCTTCCTGGGCAAGTAAAAGGCAGCAGTTACAGATGTCCCCCAACCCCCAGTTGATTTCACCCATGTCTGTCACCCAAGAATGTGTGAAGCTCTGAGTTAGAACTGACCATGGGGAAACCAGAGAGAGGCCAGACCTGAGATTGACAGTCTGGAGCTGGGTGAGTGCTCCAATCGGCTAAGGATTCATTTTGACCGGTATTTTATATGATAATATGTTTGTTCATTCATTCAGTCTATAAATATTTATTGCGTACCTAGCATGGCCTGGCATTGTTATAAGAGCTCCAGATAGAGTCAAGTACAAGAAAGTCAAGGCCTCTGGCTTCCTGGAACTTGCATTCCAGTGGGGGAGAAAAACAATAAACAACTATATAAATGAATGTGTCGTATAGTTCCAGGCAAGAGGAAAGATCATGATAAGGTACGCTCTTTTAGGTAAGATGATCACAGGAGGCCTCTTTGAGGAGGCAAAATCTGAGCATAGATGCAAATTAATTGAACATGTAAATATTGGGGAAGGGCAGTGTTCCAGTCAGAGGAAACAATAAGAGTAAAAGTCTTGAGTGGGAAAAAGATGTTCAAGGTACAGCAAAGAGGTCAGTGTGAGTGGAGCAGATTTATCAAAGGGACGTACCTGCTATGTACCCAAAGATCATTGTCTAATGCAAGTCTCCAGTCTAGGCACTGAGGAAAAGAGGGAATGAATCACTGGATGGAACCAGAATATCTAAAGGCAAGTAGGAAGCTCCAGAGAGCAGAAGGCTGAGGTCAAGCCACTTCTCTCTGATACTTATCTGCTCTCCAATAGGGCTCCTTGAGACATAGGAACAGCAGTGTTCTAGAATAGGCTACATCTTAAAAACAGGTGCTTTAGTCGTCCCCACCGCTGCGGTTCAGTATGAGTAAAGCAGCGTGAGCTACATTCTGCCAGATGGCATAGGGCAAACAGCTCACATTTCAGGCATCTTTGCTGAGGATTTTATTTAGTCTTCACATCAGTCCCATGAGGTACTTGGAGTCTCCTTATCACTCCCATTAGGAGACTCCCAAGTCCCTGAAATAAATCCTGCCAAACAAGAAGAGTCCCCCTTTCACTGGTCTTAGGTTGCAAAGGAATTTTATACGCCCTGCCTTGTAGCTGGAGGACTGTCAGCAACTTTGAGATGTTAGCAGAGTAAATCTATTCACTTGACAAATGACAAACCAAAGTTTGGACAAGTTAAGCGACTTCTCCAGAGTCACAGATTGCTTAAAGAGCAGTCACAGATTGCTTAAAGAGTCACAGATTGCTTAAAGGGACCCAGTCCCGAATCTGCCTGACCCCAAAGCCATTTACAGTCCTAGTATGTTCTTGGATCTCAAGCTTGGAGCTCATGTTTGGCTTAAAAAAAAAAAAAGACCAATCCCCTGGATATTCAGAACCAACTCTGATACTGGTCGCACCGGACATCTCTGCCCCCCTCCGCACAATCTCATTCTTAATCTCTCTTAATCCTCCCAGCAGTGCTGGAAGGCAGCAGTGATAACGTTGATAGCTGGCATTCGCTGAGAACTGAGGATGTCCCAGGCACTTTCCTAAGCATTTTGCAGATACTAATGCCCTATTTGCCATAAACCCATGAAGTAAGTGCCATTTTATTCCCATTTCACGTATTTTATTTCCCATATTTCGATGAGAAAAATTGAAGCCCAGAGAGGTTAAGTAACTTGCCAAAAGTCACACAGCTAGTCAGGGGCAGAGCCAGGTAGTGTGATTCTGGGGCCCTTGCTGTCCGTCACTCTACTCTGCTGATAAGACAGCCATTACTCCAAGAGGTCAGCAACACGCCCAGTTGTGCATAGTCCAGAAATGATGGTTCAACTCAAACCCGGGACCAAGCCCCAGAATATTTCCACGGCCCCACACTGCCTTTCTCAAAGGTAAAGCAGAAGAAAGGAGAGAGCCTGTTCTATGACCCCTTCATAGAAGCACAGAGTGATTTTAACGCTGCCAAGGGCCCCCCTGGGGGTTTTATTTAAACGATGATCTGCACGGTGAGGTTGTCTGATATTCCCACCCACTCACTTTTCTCAAATGTGGAAACCATGTCGCTCTGTGCACCCTTCCCAGCACATAAATGCTTCACCAGGGAAGCTGAGCCTTTTTTGTACAGATTGGAGGTGCTCATACAGCTTCCTCCTTAAGTGCTGTTTTTTCCAGCGACCTATAATGATGACTCAGAGAGGGAGAAGCTGTAATGGAAAATTAATTATTTTATCAGAGATGGGACCCAGGCTGAATACTCAGAATTAGATTGATGAAGGCCTTTCCACAAGGGCTGGGAGTCCTGCGTGGTCACGGACCAGTTAGTTACTCAAAGGGAAGTCGAGAACGGGGCTCCCCAGCTTCGATTCCATGCAATTTTTAATACCCCTGCTGTGTCCCAGAGCTGTGAGGGTGTGGGGGGTGACTGTCAGAGGGTGTGTTTGCAGGTGGCTGTCGTGTGCGTGTTTGGGTGTGGTTGTGTCTCTCTGAATTTGTGTCTGGATTTGTGTGAGGGTCCTTGTGGGTCTCTGGGTATAAGCGTCTGAGGACCCCCATGAGGGGATATTGAGTTAGAAGTTGACACGCAGGTAGGCCAGGACAGGGGACACGGTCATAGAGCGGGGCTTTTGATGCCGCTGTGATGGAAGAGAAGAAAAGGACATAACAGCCTAAACCACTATAAAACCTTCAAAAATTTTTTTTTGTCGTAAACGGGGGAAGATGAGCTACTATTAATAATAATAGCAGGGGGCGCCTGGGTGGCTGAGTTGGTTGAGCGTCTGTCTCTTGATTTCGGCTCAGGTCATGATCTCGTGGTTTGTGGGATCGAGCCCCACATCCAGCTCTGTGCTGGGCGTGGAGCCTGCTTACGATTCTCTTTCTCCCTCTCTCTCTCTCTCTCTCTCCCCCCTCCCCTTCTCTTTCTTCCTCTCTCTCTCAAAAAAAATAATAGCAGTTTAGAAATTAATAGTATAGTAGAACTTGTCATACTAGCTCTATTTAGAGAGTACCCACTGTGTGCCTTTTTTATACACGTTAGCTGCGTTCTTGTCACTACTCTGTGCTACCATTATGTCCGTTTCAAAGAGGAGGCTGCTGGGGCTCAGAGAGGTAAGGTAACTTTCCTGAGGTCACACACCTGGGAGGACTGGGGCCAGGAAGAGAACTCGGGTCCGTCCGACTCCGGGGCCTGAACTTTCCCCCCATTCCGGATTGCTTTTTTCTCCTGCACCGGCTGCCACTCCCAGCTCCAGCCAAGCCCCAGCCATGGCAAGATGCACCCCAGGACATGAAGGAGAGGGGCTTAGCCTGGCTGGCAGAACAGGTGCCATACGACAGGAGTAACTAAGTTCCAGGCCCAGCTGGCCTCTTCTCTGGACCTCAGTTTCCTCGTTGCTAAGATGACAATTTGGATTCATCTGGTTTGATAAGTTCTTCCCATTCTGACCATGTGGGCCACAGGGCCGAGGGCTTTGTGTGCACGGTGGGGGGGGTGGGCCCACATTATGTGGGGAGTGTTGACTGGGAAAGCGGGTTCTGTACTGGGGCAGACAAAGTTCAAGACGTGCGTCCACCCAGCCTACGATACCTTCCTTTCCGCGTGCAGTGGATACGCCAGCTTGGTCGTCAGGACGCACTCCCACCACCTTCTCCTACTTCTCTCTCCCGTGCCTTCCTGGACTTCAGCAATGCAAACTGTCTTTCTCAGACTCCCTTGCAGCTAGGGTCATGGATGCAAATCCAGTTCTGCCAATTAGCAGAGGTTCGGACGACAGAAACAAACCGGAGGCCATCTTTCTGCTGCTTTGGCGGTTTCCTCCAGCAAGAGCAGTTGTGGAGGTGCTGGGTGGGTGGGGGCGGGGGTGCTGCAGGCCCATTTCAGAGACCAGTGGCACCCCCAAGTGGGTGGAGAGCCTGTTGTGATGGCGGCACGGTGGCTCCCTGGATCATAGTGTTATTCTAAGTTCTTGAACTCACTGTGTGCGGGGACGGCCTCCTGTCTGCCCACTTTCTGATGGTGTGACTGGTGGCCATACAGTGTTCTGAGAGTCATTCCTGGAGGCCATCTAGTCCTCCAGCACATGCCCCCTGCCAAAAAAAAAGAAACCACCTTTTTAAATTTCCCAGTTTGCCGCATGAAGTCTCTGCTGATGAAAGCTTGGGATAGTTTCTATCATCTGCACTGAACCTTGGTGGACCAGCGTGGCGCACTCCTACTTTACCTTCAAAACCCAGCCTCATCCTCCAGGCCGGACATGACATCCCCTCTCAGCTGGGCTGACCTAGGTATCTCCCCTCTGTGATCCCACAGTCTCCCTCCCCGCCCCCACCCCTATCTCCGACTTTTCCACATGGGACTGAAATGAACTGTTCGCTTTCTGTCCTCCCCGCCAAACCATCATCCCCAGATGGCAGGGACCGAGTCTTCTCCGCGGTGCCCACCCCACCCCCCCCAGGTGTTTAGCAGAGAATCTGGCCTAAGGCAGGTACTCTGTGAGCATTTTGTGGCATGAATACAGAAAAGGTAGCAACCTGCTAGGGTAATGGGATTTAGGAGAAACTCCGAGAATTACAGGCTGAGAATAAAGCGATTTAATCTCCCCTTTTGGCAAAAAGAAACTCGCGTCTCATTAAGAGCTATTGTTAAGGGTGACGGGCCTCACGGAGCTCGTGGGGTGATGAGGGGCACTTCTCATGTCAAAGCTCTCATTTCGGATCAAATATCCAGAATCCCTCGGTAGATCTGTCCTCCCACTGATGCCCGGGCTCCTCCTAAGGGATGTAAGAACCGGGGGCTTTTGAGAGGCCGTGTGATGAGTGAAGAGACAGACCCGCCGGGATTTACAGCTCAGCTCTACTGCTTCCTGGCTGTGCAACCTTGGGCAAGGGACTGCACTGCTCCGAGCTCAGTTTCCTCGTCTGCAAAGTGGACCTAATGCTTTCTGCGTCATGAGGTGGTTGTGAGGGCTCAGAGGGGTGGTTTCGGAGAAGTGCCCAGTGCCTAGGGGAAGCCTGATACGCGGTGGCTGTGATAAGACGTGGGTGATTGGAGATGCCAGTGTTTTTCTCTTCTTCATCTGGGCAAAGACATTTCCCACCATCGGCCCCTTGTTTGACGGGTGGCAGAGGTCAAGAGCGGGCCCCAGATAGGGGAAGTTCTCTCCAGGCTCAGGCCACCGACTCGGCTATCGGCATCCATCTGTGCCACTTGGCTATAGGAGGAAGCAACCGCTTTTTCTCCGTCGTTACCCCAGAGCTGTCCTCAACAAGGAAAGCAGACACCTTCTCCCGTGCCTCCGCGCCCTCCATTTTTAACCATTTAAACGTGCACCGTTCGGCGGCCTGAACTACATACACTGTGCTGTGCGTTCATCACTGCTGTCTATTTCCAGAATGTTTTCATCGCTCTCAACCAACACGCTGTGCCGTTTAAGCAATACCCTGCCCCGTGGTGACCTCTGTTCCGCTTTCTGTCTCTGTGAGGTTGCCCGCTTACAGAAGCACTGAGCTGGGCACAGGTCAGGTCCCGCAAGAAAGGAGCGTGGATCTTATCCTAAGTGGGATGGAAACCACTGGAGTGTTTTAAACAGGGGGGTAGCACAATCGGGGTTATGGGTTATTTTTTTTTAACTTTTTAATGTTTATTTATTTTTGAGAGACAGAGAGAGACAGACCCTGAGCAGGAGAGGGGTAGAGAGGGGGAGACACAGGCTCCAGGCTCTGAGCTGTCAGCACAGAGCCCGACGCGGGGCTCGAACCCATGAACTGTGAGATCATGACCTGAGCCGAAGTCGGACGTCCAACCGACTGAGCCACCCGGGCGCCCCAGGGGTTACGGTTTTAAAAGAATCTCTCTGGCTGCAGAGGAGCCGGTAATAGGTGGGGGCGAGAGTGGAAGCAAGACCCAAGGGGACAAGTGGTGGGGGCCAGGCCAGGGCGACAGAGCCTTGGGCAGTGAAGGCCTCTGATGGGTGGGATGTGGGGCGAGAGAAAGAGGGGAGTCAAGCAGGAGTCCTCTCCAGGATGGCACCCTCCTCAACTCTCCTTGCCTCTCGGCCTTTGCCTGGGCCATTCTCTCTGCCTGGATGTCCTCTCCTCCCCTCTGCCTGGACAGCTCCCACTTGTGATGAGTTCTCACTTAGCTCTCCCCCCATCCTCCAGGAAATCTTCCGTGACTCCCCTCCTCCCCCCACCCCACCCCTGGCTGGGTTGGGAGCCCCTCTTCTGTGTTCCCACGGAATTTCAGGTCTCCTCCCAGCCCGGAACGCGTCATGCTGCTGGGCACTGCCTGTCCCTGCGTCGCCCCCCAACCTGGACCATGAGCGCAAGAGACAAAGTTAGGTGTGGCACATTTCACTCCCAGGGCCAAGCACAGAATGGCACACTGTGACATTTCAATATGAGAGTAGGAGAGGGAGGCAGAGGGAGAGAGTGAGAGGCAGACAGAGATGGAGTACTGGGACCCTTCAAGCACAGCTGCTGACTTTCTGGTCTCTGTTCCCGTGGCAGCCACACGCAGCCATGGTCACCATGCCCGCAATTCACTGCAGCATGAGAGTGATCCAGGAGATCAGAAGCCAGCTGGAGACGGGGACCGAATTCCACCCAAATGCTCCGGACGGATCCGTGTCAGCGGCTCCTACGTTCCCGGCGCAACAGGGGAAGAGAAAAAACACACAGAGCTTTGAGATGAGACAGAGCCGGGGCGGAGAGAAGCTGGGAGACTGTACGACTCGTGCTTGGGGCCCAAACCTGGGACCCGCCGGCCTGGTTTCAGGCTGGGCCCTGCCCTTTTTCTCCCTGCCAGTGACTTAACCTTCTCCCAGCCTCTGCTCCTTACCTGTAAAGTGGGGGTAGGAATTGCATCCAATTGCAGGCTTGTTGGGAAAATCAAGCGTGTTAATAACTGAATGGTTTCCAACAGGGCCTGGCGTGGAGGGAGGCCTTAAGAAATGCTGGCTTTATTTGTTCACTTTTCCGCTCTCTGCCAAGTTCTTCCTTGTTCCTACCTAACAGAATGATTCAAGCTGGTTGTTTCAAATATTTCCTTCCCTTCAGTGTTTGCTCTTGGCCACTTCGAGATCTGAGTTGGAGCCTCGTCACGCGGGGAGGAACATGGCGGGGCTTTGGAATGAGTCCCGACACCTGCATGGAGCTAGTCTGCCTGTCTTCAGATGACTCAGGAGCCCAGGGGGGCGAGGGACCCAACAACTGCCACGCAGTGAGTAAGGAGGAGCATCGGGGCTCCACGTAACCGATTCCATGGGTTTCCTGTCCCACCTGCTGCTGCCCGTGACCCTGATGTGACCCTGAGCACCACTGAGCCGGGGAGAGGGCTGAGCTTTACGACAAGCTTCTCTAGAACCGAGGGAGAAAGCTGTTCCTGGCCTCGTCCTGCATGTGTGCGTAAAGGATGCTCCAGAAGGAAAGGCAAGGCAAATGAACAAAACCATTTGTTTCTGGGGCTGACAAGAGGCTCCAGGAGTGAAAGATGCTAAACACCGATGGCATAAAGCGGGCTTGTTGCAGGGTCTCTACCCTGGCTGCCCTTACTCCTCTCGAGGATCAGCAATGGTCAAGAGAGTCACCTACTCCTCTCGTCCGGTGCCGGCTGGCCCCCAGGAATGGGAGCCGTTGTACCCCATATCGGAGAGCCTTTCTCTATGCCAAGGTTTTTACCAAGAGCTTCTAGAGATAGGGGTGGGGAGGACGACCGGGTATGGATTTGGCCTTGCAGGTGAGGACGTAGCTGTAGCCCCGGGCTCCCAGATTCCCAGGGTGGCAGTGAGCAGACTCCACCCAGTCCTCTGGGTCCCCAGGCAGAAGCCAGCCTGAGGTGCAGCCAAACTCTCACGGAGCCTGGGCCATGGCCATCAGACGCTGGGGACGGGGGCTTCCACACTGGCACCCGAAGTCCTTTGCACCTGCCTGTCAGATCCCGCGTGCTGCCTGGGAAGAGGGACAAGGAGGAGAAGAAAGGCAAATTCGGATCCTGAAGAACCCTCTCCGGAAGGGAGGAGGTAGACCTCAGCTTGAGGCTGGAGGGGCGTGTGCAGGGGCTGAGCTCTGGGGTGCGAGGCAGTGGGCTCAACTCCTCCTCCCTCCCTGTGTGGCCGGGTTGTCCCCGAACTCCAGCGGCCTTATCGGTTTGAGGATGCATCGTGATATCCGTGCCACACGTCTGCTCGTTGTGAGGATACGGCGCCACACGAGGAAGCGCGTGGAACATAGCAGGTGCCCGGCAAAGGGCTCCTGCCATCTTCCTCCTTGAAATGAATCAGGCACAGGAAGAGGACAGCGCCCCAGGGAACGTGGGTGCGGCAGAGCGGGAACCACGTGATCAGTCACAAGGACAGATGGTGGTGGAGGACTCATTAAGTGTCTGCTGCGTTAGGTGATGTTGCCCACATCCTCTGTCTCACCTCCCCCCTCCCCGGAGCCCGATGAGTTCGTTACTGTTATGTCCCCATTTTACGGATAAGCAAACTGAAGCTGAAGGTGGAAACTTCTCAGTTCTCTCTGCTGGTTGAGCTGGCAGAGCTGGGGATCAAACCCACGTCCTCAATACTCCCAGGCACAGCCCTGTCCTACGTTGTAAGGGTGGAGAGACAGTCCCCAAGAAAGGCAGCCCTGGGCCCCCACCCCTCCAGGTGGGCAGATGCAAGGCTTCTCTCCCAGGAGGGCTGAGTGGGGGCGGGGGAGCAGGGGACTCTGGGGTCCGACAAGCCCGCATCTGGACCCTCCCGGTAGCTGGATGACTTAACCTGCTTTATGTCTTTGGATACGTTCCTCAGCTCTGGGACCTGTCTTTCCTCACCCGCAAGACGGGAATCATATTCGCTACCTGGCCAGGTGGTGAGGACAACTTTGGCTGACGGCCTGGTACAGCGTCAGCTCCCGGGGCGCGGGCAGTCCCCACCAGATTTCTGCGACAATTGTGCCTCCCACCATAAACTCCGTGTCTGCTGTTGACTGAGGAGAGAACATGTTCTCCTCCAAACTCAGTCCCCGCCCCTCCCCCGGCCGCCCTCCCCCCCCGCCCCCCATGTTCTGGAAGGTATTCGTAGCCACAAGGGTGCAGCCTTCAAGCTGCTGCTGGCAAGGGCCAAGGGCTCACATGAGGTAGGGATGCCCCCCACCCGGAGTGCAGGCAAAGGCACATCGCAGCCCATATTTTGAGGGGGATTTCGTGATCTTCATTTTGTGTTGCTATCGGAGGAAAGTAAACTGTGGCTCCTGGCTGCCGGGGAAGGGGCTGAGCTCCTGCCAGGGCTGCTGGCGGCTGGCGCCGGCCCAGGCCCACACCCGCGTCGACTGCGGGCGCAGGCAAGGGCACACACAACGTTCCAGCACACGCGTGACCGGCCGCACATGGAGGTGCCCAGGGGCTCAGCGCAGGGCGACGCTTGGCGGCCGGCTCCGTCCACCTTCCCCTCCTCGGCACTTGCCCTGTCTGGGGACCCTGCCTCTTCTGTTGTTTCCAGATGGCTGTGGGGTCTGAGCCTGTCCTCCGTCCTGGTTTCCTCATCTCTCTTCCTCTGGCTCTCCCTCCGTTTCCCCCGGTGTCTCTGGGTAGCCCCGTTCTCTGACACCCTGTGTCTCTCCGATTTTCTCTTTCCTCCCCTGCTTTGTCTGTATCATGCCCGACCTCTCTGCTGACACTGTCTCTTTCTCTTTCTGATTCTCTCTGAATCCTGTTTCCCTGCTTCTCCAACTCTCTCTCTGTCCCCATCTGTCTCCATATCTGTCTGATTCCCTCTCTCTGTCTCCATATCTGTCCGACTCTATCTCTTTCTGTGTCTCCATCTGTCTCTGTATCTCTCTGTCTGCCTGTCTCTGACTCTCTGGGACTCTCTTTTCCCAACTCTTTCTGTCTCTGTCCTTCCTACCTCTCTCTCTCTCTCTCTCCCTCTTTTTTTTTTTTTTTTTTTTTTCCGTGACACTCTCCTGGAAACGCATCAAAGACTGAAGTGGCCGGATTTCAAGTGACAAACAGCACTACACCCAGGATCCAGCCCCCTCCCTGCACGGCTGCTTCCTCCTCCACATCCCCTGTCACGAAGAGAAGCTTATTGTGTCAGGCCCAGGGAGTTCGAGTTGAAGGGCCCGGGGGTCTGCGCCTCTGACTGCTCTGAGCTACTTCCCCATTGGCTCCCAGCAGCCTGTGCTCAGCAAGGGCTGAGCGACAGGAGGAGGCTCTAGTCCATAAAAGGGGGGGCGAGGCACCAGAACTGCCATTCTGAGGGGCTTTGGTGGTGCTCACAGCTGCCTCTTTGGCACCTCCTTCCCAGCCAGAGTCAGGGAGACCCCTGAGCCACCTGCCACCACCCTCTGTCCGACCTGCTCGGCCAGAAGCTGCCCAGGGACGAAGAAGAACACAGGTAATATCCACAGGGGCAATGGAACCTCTCTTTTGATTGTATTTGTTTTTCCCGGTCCTCCGGATCTGGGGGCTGTAGGAGCACGGGCTGGGGGATTTCAGCTCTGGGTCTGATAATCTGGCAAATATAGTTACAGTTACGAGGCTAGTTTACAAACGCCAGATCAGTTAGCGGGAGACAGACGGTTCTTCGGAATTTCCCTCTCGGTACAGCCCCGGCTTGCACAGGTGGGTACTCCTCTCCCAAGAGGACCACCCCTCGGTTTCAGCTCCAAGGTCGTCTTCTTCCCCAGCAGTCTGCACACATGGTGCCCAGGTGAGGATGGGAGGCCCTGGGTGGAAGAAGTGAGTTTAGCCACTCGGGGCGGTTTTAAAGGTCAGTGATTCTCGCCGGACGTAGAGAACAAGGTCTGGGGGATGTTAATGAGATTCAGGGCTCTGGCATTTACCAAGTATAATGTACATCAGTGTACAACCAAGTTCAGCCTTTTCATTCTTTTTTGGATCGTGTTTAATTGCTGACAGGGTGCCGGCTTGAGTGTTTCCTTGGGCATGATTTCACGCAGAAATGAAGTTGGGGCTTATTTCGTTGGGAGGAAATGGGGAAAGAGAGTGACAGCATGCCAGGAGACTCAGGCTGAGCAGGATTTTTCTTGTGGGTTTTACTTCGAAAGGACTTGTTGCTTTCATGTAAATTACAGCAGGGAAGTCGGGCAGGGAGGAAAGCTCAGATGGCAACGCCATTTGCTCCCTGGTAAAGATATCCATGTTCAAAGAAAGTATTACAGAATCCCAAAGTTTGACTCCAGCAAAACAGGCTGATGAGTTTCAGAGGAAAGAAAAAAGGAGGAAAAAAAAAAAAAAGCCCGGTGACGACATAAAGGTTGAATAGTAAATTCTGCGACCTTGTACTTTTTCCCCGGGTGTCTTTTATCTAGAATCTCTCCAAGCTTTACAAACATTCCTTAATTAAGTCTCCAACCTTCCCAGGGGAAACACGCTCTTCAGGTTATTGGATCTGATTTCAGTTCCCTTCCCACAGACTGCAGATCTTCATTTGGTAAAATATACAAGTCTTTCTCCTTTGACAGGCATTCCAGGCAAGATCCGTTGCAAATTTCAGAATGTCAGTCCTCTTTGCCCCGCCCCCCAACCCCCTGCCTCCCCCTCCCACACCTACCTCTTCCCTCTCTTCTCCCCTTTCTTTCTCCCCTCTATCCCACCCCACCTTGCCTTTTGTTCTATTTTTGCAGGTCATTTATCTCCAGGCTTTGAGATGTGCGTGGGGGAGCTGTTGCAGCAGCCCAGGGGGGGGAGCTGAGCTGCCCTGGGGGAGGTTTGCGTTTGCTGCCGGGCTCTCAAGCCCACTGCTTTGCCCCAGATGAGCTAGAGGTGTGATGGGGGGCAGGCAGATCCTGTGTCTCAGCTGCCAGCTGGGAGCGGGGTTGTCGGGGATGTCGCAGTGCTTCCTCGGGAACCCAGCATGCTTTAGCAAGAGCGGGCACAGGGACTGGCTCCGGGGCTGTTTGAGAAATTTGCATTCGCCATAAAGCAAATGGAAAGGGGTTAGGGTCTTGAGATAACTCCCGGGAGCCATGAACGTTCCATGTATTATCTACATGAGTGTCCCACAGATCTGGGTTCAAATCCCAGAGCCCATCCGTCATTTGCTGTGTGATTTGGGGACGATAGCTGAGTGTTCATTTCCTCATCTCCGCAGTAAGGACGGTACTGTTGGCCTCCTAAGGTTATTGTGAGACTCCCATAGGATGCTGGCATTCAGTAGGTACTCAATAAATGCTAGCGTTGACTGCTCACGTTCTCCCTGTCCACCCTGGCAATGTGTTATAATATCCTTCATCATCCACTCCATGGAGCCGTGTGCTATGTCCGGGAAGGATGTCTAACATCTGGTATTTCAGTTTGTGGGGCTGGCACTCTCCTCCCCTTCCCACCCCATAATCTCCACACCAACAGAAGACCATCCCTTCGTCTGTCGCCTCGGGACCATGAAGTCTCTTCCCGATCGATCCTCCCGGGCCCCCCTTCCCACTGCCTACCTCCTTGGGCCATTCTTGCACAATTGTTGTATTTATTAGATGTCTTCCATCATTCTAAGCAGGATCAATAGTCCGTGGTTTGATTTCGACGCGTGTCTGAGAAAGCACAGGCAACTAGCTGAATTCTCTCACCGTTTTCGCTCATCTCAGCCCATCTCGCTGCGTCTGACAAAGGGCTAAAAGGATCTCACCGAGGCTGGGCGGCCGGCTGAGCCCGGCCATTGAGGGCAGGCAGTAAATATTTCTGGGGACACCCAGTAAGCCCAGGATCAGGCCCTGGAGACAGAGAGGTGTCCCGGGTCCTTTGATGTCGGGCCTCATTAATCTTCCCCAGCCCAGGTCCAGACTTGTGCTCCTGGCAGAAGGGTAAAGAGCCCGGTCCACGAGGCACAGGAACGTTCTGGAGGCTTCTCCCTGAGGCCGTCCGGCTGTCCCACCGGCCTGAGTGGGAGGCTGCGTGCAGCAGGCACATTCATCGTGTTTGTCCACCGTCCTTTGGCTCTTTGACCTGTTACTGGACAGTTCAGTTTAAGCCGAGAAGGGTTTACTGAGCAGTTACTACGTGGCTGGGTCTCTGGTCCACTGACAGGAGGAGGGATTGATATTTGTGACTCACACGGTAGGTCAAGGCCCCGAATCCAAGTCTCTCTGTCCCTTCCTCCTTCCTTCCTTCTCCTTTCTCCCCTCCTCTGCTCCTTCTTGTACCTTCTCCCTCTGGTTCCCGGCACCTCTTCCAGCTCTGTTGAGTTTCCATCATCTCTCTGCTTCTCTGGTGTCTTTATCAATTTCTCTGTGCGTGCAAGAGTCTCTGCCACTCCTATGGGCACACGCGTGTCTCTCTATGTGCATGTCTGTCTCTGTCTCCCTCTCTGTCTCTGTCTCTCTCTCTTTTTTTCTTCATCTCTTCATCTCCACCCCTCCCTGGCCCATCTTCCTTGGCCTTTCTCCCCATCCCTTCATTGCGTCAAATAACAAAGGGTGAGGGTTTCATGTGACTCCTGCTCTTAAAAATCGTTCTTCTAAGGGGCGCCTGGGTGGCTCAGTCAGTTGCGCATCTGACTCTGGATTTCCGCTCAGGTCACGATCTCACAGTTGGTGAGTTCGAGCCCTGAGTCTAGCTCTGCACTGACTGCCATCGTGGAGCCTGCTTGGGATCCTCTCTCTCCCTCCCTCCCTCTCTCTCTCTCTCTACCCCTCCCCTGCTCATGCTCTCTCTCTCAAAATAAATAAACAAAAGCTTAAAACACATGTAAAAAAAAAATCATTCTTTTATAAACGAGGTTAATAATCCCACCATGATCCCTGAGTGCAGGTTTGTGCTTCTCTCTGGTCCCTGAACCGCAAATGGCCCAAGAGAGGCTCTGCGCTTTGAGTCTTGCTGGACTCCATAGTGGGTTCACTTTCCATCCGGAATCCGAGCCCCCTCACCGCCAGCCAGGTGATAATCCATTCCTTGTTAATGACCCTAAAAGCCTCACGGGGACAGCAGCCCTCACTTCTCAGGGTCTCCCTTTGCCAGCCCCTGGGGACCCACAAAGGTGAACTTTGTGGTTTGGGGTGGGCTAACACTCCAGAAGACTGTCTCATCTTCAGGAATGTGGGGGCTCCGTGGGAGGGTCTGATGGACACTTAACGTGACCCCTTGCCCCGGGGACGGTTTGTAGGACGAGCGGCAGGCTGACTTTTTAAACCTGCTTCTTCTATGTCCTTGCCTCTCGGCCCTGACCTGGTGATCTTGCCTCTCTAAGACTCTATGTGCCCATCTGGAAAACGGAGCTGATCGTGCCAAGCCTACTGGAGTCTCCAGAGGGTGAACGTGCAGTCACGGAACTGACATGCATAGCAGGGAGCCGGGTCCCGTAGTGGTGCCTTCACCAGGGATGCTATGGGCTCAGAGAATCCCAGCTACGCCACGCAGGTGCTCGGGACCCTAGGGCGCTTTGTCACTTGGTCCTCCTCGCTCTCCCCACCCGGAACCCGAGCCTGTAACAGTAGCACCTGTCCCGCTAGAGGCCAGGGGAGACCAGGGGAGGCCAGGGGCCCGGCACAGGGAGGCAGTGCAGTGGGCTGTGGGAGGGTCATTGAAAGCCTCAACGCGAGTCAGTGCGAGTCATGGCCCGGGTGTGGGAGGCCCCAGCTCTGTCTCTGCTTCCCTCCTGACTCATGATGTGACCTTAAACAAGTGACTTCATTCCTACCTTTTCCCATTTCCTCTTCTATCAAATAGGGATAATCATATGCAATAAAGTGCTGGGAGAGATAATTGCAATGTTAAATCAAGCCATTATTATTCCATGCTGGCTTTTTAATGCTTGCTGTTCCTCTGAGCCCTCTGACTACAATATAGAAATATTGCCAAGAGGAGATGAGAGGGCGGGCAGGCAGTCCCTTCCCTTTCAAGAACTCTGGGCCCTGGGTAGGAAAGGGGACTACAGCGTGCTGGCCCTTTAAGTGATGCCCTCTGGGCAGCCCTCCTGAGGGACAGGGGGGTGACACGGCCCATTTATAGACCAGAAGTGAGAAGCCCAGGCTCAGGGAGGAGAGCGATCCCTCTCTGATTTTTCCCAGAAAAGTCAGCTTCCAGATGACGAGAATAATCCGAATTAGAAAATGGTTATGTAATTGATGAAAGCAGGGGTCAGCACGGCTTGTCCGTAAAAGACCAGCTAGTATATGTTTTTGGCCTCTGGGCTGTGCGGTCCCCGTTTCAACAGCCCGCTGTGCTTTGTAGCACGAAAGCAGCCGTGGACCGCGGTGAGCAGTTGGGGTGGGGGTTGTGTTCGTTCTCGGGGTTCTCCAGAGAAGCAGGATGTGTACGTATTGAGAAAGAGATTTAGTAGAAGGAATTGGATCATGGGATTGTGGAGGCTGGTGGGTCCAAAATTTCCTTTTCTGCCAGGGAGAATCACCGCTCCTCCGCACTGGCCCCTGCGTCCCTCACTGGGCTGTCACTAAGCCCACGAGGCAGTGGCCGAGGAAATGTTTTATAGACCTGCAAGGGAAGAGGGTTTTTCCTTGGGAGGGCTGTGAGGACCCCGCGCCCCCCCACCCCACCCCCGGCCCACCCAGTCCGTGAAGGAGGCCCCTCCTTCCCCCTGGGCCATGCACACTCTCCACTGATGTCTATGCACCTGATACTCGCCCCCCGGCTCACCAAGCGGGCTCGCTGCTTTGTCTTACCCCGGGAGCATATCTTTTTCTCCTCAGCTCCTTCCGGATCAGGCCTGACTCGCAGGCAGGGCTACTAATCTGATGCATGACTTCGAGCACAGCCCCAGAGCAAAGGTGAAATGCGCTCCCTCAGGACCCATCTGATGTGACCCGATCCTTTGTTTAGCCAACGATAAGGAAGGACATCAGATTCCTCAGGAAAATCCGCAGGGCTGATGTGTCTTTATTAGAGTCGCCTTTTAACCCCGAGAGATCTGGACAGAAGCCTGACTCTCACTTACAGGCCAAGCGAACGTGGCCAACCTCTCCTCTCCCCAGCCTCAGTCTTCTCCTCTGTACAAAGGGTACAGAGACACTCACTGCGCCCCCCCCCCCCCCCCGCCCCGGCTGTGGTGACGATTCGAATCACGTGTCTAACGGTAATGCACAGCCTGGCACCTAGTAGGCTCTTGAGATGTGCTGGCACTGTTATTGGACTGGTGTTACCAGGAACAAGGAGCACTCAGCCCTGCCTGGCACACAGTAGGTCCTCCATATGGCAGTTGATTCGTTCACCAACTTTTTTTTTTTTTGGAATTTCAACTGCGTTCCAGGACTTTTTGCCGTCTTCTTTTCGCGCCTCCTGTAGCCCAAGAGTCGAACTGGGCCCCAGCCTCTGCTATGAAGCCCATCATAATATCACTGTGTGCCAGGTACCCCCCCCCCCCCACGTGTCCTGTGCGTGATCTCTTATTCGATTCCACCCACCCCCTAAAGCATTATCGTTAGCCCCATGATGGGGCTGAGGAAACGGAGACCCAGCAACGTCAAGTAAGTTCCCTGATCTGGTGGTAAGTGGCAGACCGGGATTTGAATCCACATAAACTAAGCACTTGGTGACCCCGCTTCGGGGCCAGGAAGGAATTGGAGGCGCCCCCCTCTTTTCTCTCCAGCTGCACCCCTCTGGCCCCAGGCTGCCTCTCGTGGTTGTTAAGAGACGGCAGTTCAGGGCCAGCAGACTCAACTATCCAGCTCTGCTCAGCAGTGGAGATAAGGGAAGCTGCTGGGTGGGGACAGTGGCGACCAGGCTGCATGTGTCCCTTGGGGCGACTGTTGCCATACTGTAATGCAGGCCCGATGTCTCCAGGACTTCTGTTTTTTTAAGGTAAGGTGGAAATTACGACTTTGAAGTGTAAAAATTTCCCAGTTTAAAAATGTTGGCAAGAGAGATTAAAAAGAAAAGAACAGAAAAGAAAAGACAAGAAAAGGCAAGAAAAAAGAAAAGAAAATCCCAGTGCAAAGTCAAAATACCCAGTGCCCATTTTACTGAGTTTGTCCTGCGGGCAGTCACTCTGAAGTGTCTGGACTTCTGCAGGGCTTGGGTTAGGGTTGGTTAGGGTCAGGGTTAGGGTTGGTTAGGGTTAGGGTTAGGGGTTAGGGTTAGGGTTGCTGGCTGGGTAGGAGGACGCCAGAGGTCTCAGCTCTGCCCCACCCTGCCTGACCTCCTTCCCTGCTCTGACCCTTCTCGGGTAGCCCTCTGTTCTATCTTCCATGCCATCAAATTCTCTCTCCAATTTCTTCCTGGGAGACCCTCTGCGGCCACAGAGCCATGGCTCTGATGGTGGAGTGTGGGGGCCTGGGGTGATTTGGGCTTTCTCGGCAGCCAAGGCTTCCTAGGCCATGCCCTTCCCTGGGTCAAGAAGCCCCTCCTCAGATCATTGCTCTGAACAAGTGAGAGAAAAATTCAAAGCTTCAGAATAATGTCCCTAATGTTCAACCTGTGACCTGTTTCCTTCTGTCTCCTTCTGTCCGGGACCTCTCTCTTTTTGTGTTTCGTGTCTGTCTGTAGTGTTAGTCTCTCTCCCTACGTGTCTCTATCTCCCTCTCTGTCTCTCTCTGGACCATTTTGCACTGTCTCCCTCCTTTTCCCCTCCCTCCTTCCCTCTTCCTATGTGAGGTTTTCCCTTACTTCCTCTTCCCTCCCCTCTCCTGGCTACCTGGTTTCATTACCCTTTGCTGAATATCCGTTGGCCTCATTGGTTTCAGACAATTGCAGACTCCATGGCCTCCTTCCTGCCTTATGCCTCCTCGTCCACCCGGGTGTCCTTATCATCCTCCAATGCACCACACACCCTCACTGTAGGGACCTTCACTTACAGAGATAAAGTGCCCTCTGGGTAGGAAACTCAGAAAGTGAGCGGCCATTATTTGATAGAGCCAGCATAGGTGACTGTGGGAGTTCACAGGAGGGGCCCAATACAGACAGCCTTCCTGGAGGAGGCAACTGAGGTTGAATTTTGACGAACAAGAGTTATCTGGTCAGAGGGAGATGGGAGTAGATGGGTGGGGCGAGACAGGCGTTCCAGGCCGAGGGAACCCCTTGGGGGAAGCTTGGAAGGTGGGGCCCATGGGGCACTCATTTGAGAATTGCAGGTGGTTCGAGCCAGACCCCCTGGATACAAATCCCAGCTTTCCCTCTTACTAGCTCTAGAATCTTGGCAGGGTTCTTAACTCAGTTTCCTTATCCGTGAAGAGGGCACGACAACTGTACCCGCCCCAGACAGTCGCTGTGAGTAGAAAGGAGTTTTTTAGAATTCACGAGAATTGCTCGGAGCATCATGAGTACATAACAACCATCTGATCAGCTAGAATTACTATTAAATATCAAGTTAGTGGATGAGAGGCAAAGTTGCCGACACTACCTCTGCCTGGGACAAAAAGGATTTCAAATCGGGCCTCCTACCTTGGCAGCCAAGCTGTGTGCGAAGCCTCTGGCCAGGAGTTAAGAATGTGCTGGACGGTCTCCTCCCCCGCAGGCAATTCACTGCTGATCTCGTCACAAGCCAGCTCCGCCACCGCCACCGGCCACCGGCCACCGCTGATACCAGAGAAAACACGAGCTGCCTGCTTCGCATCTGCACATAAAAGGCACAGCTCGCTCTCCTGGAACCCAATCCACTCAGCAGCCGGTAGAATGTGAGAGAACACGGAGGGCGGGCGGGAGAGGTGGGACGGACCCAGGTCCACTTCCCTGGGCTTTCTTCTCTGAGCTTCCTGGCTTAGGGGAGCAAACCTTGTTCAGCCTCAGGACAGTTCTCACCTTCAGTCGCTGTGTGACCTCAGGAGATCTACCAAGCCTCTCTGAGCACCAGTTTTCTCGTCTATAAAGTGGGGATGATGATACCCGCCTCTCACAGTTGGTGGGTGGACTGAAAACAACAGGCAAGTTCAAAGGTCCTGTGCGTTGGGTCCTCTGGGTCTCATGGAGGTACCCACGGTAATGAGTTAAAGTTCTCGAAATTGTAGTCATTAAGGGCACACGAGTGGGGAGTCAAGCAAACAGCCTTGCACCTTCACTGTTGGACACAGGTCTTGGGTGATTCCCTGAACCGGAAGTGCCCACCTCACTGGGAAGGAGTAGATAGGATGACAGGCTTGAGGAGGGGTGGGGGGACCTCCTGTGTGCCCTGAGGGGGAGACTCAGCTCTGGGCTGTAACACGGGGCTCTGGGACCGTGGGGGAAATACCCTCTAAATCCCCCGAGGAAACAGGGTCGTTTGCAGGCTTGGGAGACTTGGAGGAGGGAGGGAGGGAGGACAGCATCCCTGTGAACAGAGTGACAGGTGTCAGGCTATAAAGACCAGGCTGGGAAGAGCCTGGAGCCTCCTGCCCGGAGTGGGGTGTCTCAGGGGATCTCCCCATTTCCAGCTGGGAGAACGGTACTGTGCCCCCATTTGAATGGCTTTGAGTCTTGATATTTGGTTTCTAAGGAGTTAATTAGGAGAGGAAGGAACCGACTGAATTCGAATGCCTAGCGAGTGCCTGCTATGGGCAGGTCAGTGTCCCGGTGCTAGGATACGGCAGGGACTGTGACAGGTAGCGCCTGTGCCTGTAAGGAGCTAACGCTCCAGTGGGGGAGACGAGGATCACCGACAGGGAACAAACACCTAATCGATAGGGTAGTAAGAGATGGTGAACGCCCCGATGCCAACAAAGCAGGGTGATGTGAGAGCGGCCCGGGAAGCCACATTAAACACAGGAGTCAGCAAATGCCTCCCTGGCGATTTGCCATTTCGTTCATTTGATCACAAGGAGGAGCGAGCCATGTTTAGATCTGGGCGAAGCGTATTACAGAGGGAGGGACAGGAAGTGCAAAGACCCTGAGGCTATAAAGACCAGGCTGGGAAGAGCCTGGAGCCTCCTGCCCGGAGTGGGGTGTCTCAGGGGATCTCTCCATTTCCAGCTGGGAGAACGGTACTGTGCCCCCATTTGAAGGGACAGGAAGTGCAAAGACCCTGAGGCAGGAGCAACGTGGCATATTTGAGGAACCCAGAGACGGAAACAGGACACCGCTCCTGCCTTCGCGGAGCCAAAGTCTGAAGAGACACATAGATAATTACCAAATAGTGGGATATTTTGATGCAGGGGTGAATACAAAGCAGGAATATCCCATTGGGCCTCAGAGATCTGGAAAAGCTGCCCGGAGGAAGCAATATCTAACATAGGGCCCAAATGGCAGGTAACAGAAGAGGAGAGGAAGGGTTTTTCAGTAGAGAGAACAGCATATGCAAAGGCCCAGAGGTGGGACAGGGCCTGAAACATTGATTAGAGGAATGGCAAGTAGCTGGATGTGGTTACGGTGTAGGGATGGGATTGAGGGTGTTCCTGTCATTTAGGAAAAGGGCCAGGCCTGACCTAGGGTGACATATCTGATTGCTTAATTGTCATGCTGAGCAGTTCATTTCGGGGTGGGCAGGAGGGATCCAAGAAGGAACGAGAGGCCAGAAGGCCAGCGTGGAGAAGGTGGAGCTATGGCCAAGGTAAGAAGAAGTACTGGGAGGAAAAAGGCAAATTTCAGAGACCTTTCAAGGCAGAAAGGACTGGCCTGGGGACGCGCTGAAGAGTTGGGGACAAAGGCAGGTGATGGAGCCTCAGGAAATCCAGGAAAGCAGATGCCAGGTGACTTCTGGCTTCCTGGGTGGGCAAAGTGGGTTTTGAAGGCCCACAGACCCAGGTCAAGTCCCAGCTTGTCCACTGCCTAGCTGTGTGGGCAGGTCCCTCGCCTTCCTGAGCCTCAACTTCCCCATCTGTCTGATGAATACAGCACAACCCGCCTCAGGAGCCATTGGGCAGATTGAACGCACATCTGTGGGAAAGCTACTCAGCAGGTACTCAGTACATTAATCCCCTTCCTTGACCCTTGGCCTGGGGCACCTACGGTGCCTCCTGCGGCCTCTATTTTCCTGTGAAATGGGAACGAGACCGTTTGCCTTGCAGGGTCGGCCGCAGGGCTTGGTGAGATGGCTCAGGACACGGACGCCGAGGAGGCGCTCATGGCTTCATTTTCTTCTCTTTCTCCCCCCGCAGCAGGAAGAGCTGAGACGGGATGGCGTGGCAGGGGCTCGTGCTGGCTGCCTGCTTCCTCGTGCTCCCCTCTGCCACAGCGGACTGCCTGTCCCGGTGCTCCCTGTGTGCTGTGAAGACCCAGGATGGGTCCAAACCCGTCAACCCCCTGGTAGGTTTCAGGACGCCTAGGTCCTACACCTGCATGCGGAAGGGACCGTCTGCGTGTGGAGTTTGGGTGGCTGTGTATCTGTCCTGTAGACTTGTCCTACCTGTGCGGGACGCGTCCTGCCCTGTGGTCAGCCTGGGCACCTGAACTCCATCCCCACCTCAGACCTCAGAACCCCCTGGCTCGCTCAGGTCTGGGACGAGCACTCAGGTTTCCAGGGAGTGTCATTATCGAGGCAGTGCTGGCTCTGGGAGTTTGCAGCCTGATGGTAACTTTTCAGGGCTTCTTAGCATCGGGCTGACGGGCACATCCAAATCTAGCCACTCCTATGGAAGGAGCGCCCTCCCCAGCCACTGGTGGACAGGATCCAAGCCTCAACCCCTCTCCTGGGTCTTAGCATCTCTTGGCCCATCCTTATTGGCTTTGCTTTGAATCAAACGCCCCCCCATGTGTCTCTCCCTCGATGGCAGCCAGGTTAGAGTCAAGGTCCCAAAGGTGCGATGGACGGAGCACAGGCTTTGGTTCTGCCACGTTCTCATTCCGTGACTTCTGGAAACTCCCTCTTTGAGCTTTAGCTTCCTCATCCGCAAAATGGGTCGATTCTGTGAGACAGTGACGCAAAGTGTCAAACACACGATTCTAGCAGCTCCTCACAGAGATGCACGCGGTGCGTAGGGCACAGTGGTTAAGCGTGAGGACCTGTGACATTTAGGCTGCCTGGGTCCAGGTTCCAGAATCGTCCGGTGTTGTCATCATCGTCCTCATGATCACCATCGCGATCACATTTGTAGCCCCCCAGCACTCCCATGAAATGGATACGATTGTCCCCCCAGGTTTGATGAGCCCCCAAACCTCTCAGTGTGTTTTTTCTACCATCCCGCATTGCTTTGGTGCCTCTCTAGAAAGTGTTAAGAGCATCCTTCACACCGAGGAAAGGGTGGGAGAGGCAAGTGCTCCCTCTGGAGTGAGAAGTTGAGGAGGATGTGTGAGCGCCACACAATGTTCTGGGAAGATCTTACTTCCGATGTTGGCATCGCCATTTGCAAGACACGTGTCCTTGGGAAAACCGTCTCACCTCTCCACATGGCTCCTCTTCCACTCAGACGCAGGGTCACCTACCTCAGTGCACCTGGGGAGGGGGAGGGATTAAAGTGGGAAGCCTGAAGTTTAGGAAAGGCAGCTACTTTCGATTGTCTCAGACATTGGACAAGGGACTGTCTGGGGCAAGGGGGGGGGGTGCATGTGGCTTGACAGTTGGATGGGGGCGACGTTACCACTGTGGTTTTTTGGGGATTTGCAGATTTGTTCCCTGGAATGCCAGGCCGTGCTGCTGCCTGCCGAGGAGTGGGAGAGATGCCAAGGCCTTCTGTCTATTTTCACCCCCTTCACCTTCGGGCTCAATGGCAGAGAAGATTTGGAGGCCAAGTCCTCTTTGGAGGGGCCTTATAGTGAGCTGGCCAAGCGCTCTGGGCCCTTCACGAAGGAGCTGGAGGAAAACAGATTTCTTCTCCGCACCCCAACAGAGGAGAATGCTCCGAGCAGGAGCCTGGCGGAGATGCTCAGGGGTCTCTCTGGCAGGTTGGGGGAGGGAGGGGAGTCTGAGCTGATGGGGGGCACCCAGCTGCATGATGATGCCATGGAGGCTAGGGCACTGGATTCCAATGAGGAGGACCCCAAGGAGCAAGTCAAACGCTATGGGGGCTTCTTACGCAAATACCCTAAGAGAAGCTCAGAGGTGGCTGGGGAGGGGGACCGGGATGGGGATAGGGTGGGCCACGAGGACCTGTACAAACGCTACGGGGGCTTCTTGAGGCGCATCCGTCCCAAGCTCAAATGGGACAATCAGAAGCGTTACGGGGGTTTTCTCAGGCGCCAGTTCAAGGTGGTAACTCGGTCTCAGGAAGATCCCAATGCCTACTCCGGAGAGATTCTTGATGGGTAAACCCCTCCCCATCGTGGAGTTGAGTCAGGAGCTTCCCCTGACACCCTTCCAGATTGGAGTACCCTCATTCATCCTACCTTGTACCCCCCAATCCCCATGCTCAGTTCAGCACTGTCTGCAAAACATTCAAACCCAGCCTGCCTCTTTTCTGCCTGGTGTGCAGAGCTTGTCTGGAGTCAGTGGGGAGAAAGGATGGAGGTTCCCCTGTCCAGTAGACTCAGTGCTTGGCTCCAACTCTAGGCCTCTGAACTACCGCCAGCAGCGGCTTTTGATATTAATCCCTCCACCCCATTAATGTGCCCCCACCCCCACTCCGGTCCCAGGAATCCAGACTGACTTGTTCTTCATTCCTCTAGATAAATAACAAAACAAGGTAAACAAACAAATAGAAATCCTAACACTTTATCCCAAACCTTAAAGGACCTCCTTGTGCTCCCCGCTTCGGAGACCGATGCTTTAGATAAAACGCTCAAACACCACATTTTATTGGAGCAGGAATGCCTGCACTGGAGAGTTCAGTCCTCCAGTGGGCAAGTGTTCAGTTGTACTCTCTGTGTTCTCATTGATTCGAAACACACCTCTTGAGGAAACGAGTTCCTGGACTCCTGTCCATGTTGGTACCCTGGACAGCACCCAGCTCCTCACCGGAGAGGAAGGGGGCAAAAACCCCTTCCAAAATGGTAATGAGAGCAGTGCTCCTACTGAATACTTAAAAGATCATGGAGAGAGCGAGACAAACCAATTTGCTCTGTGTAACAAACTCAAAATGTGGACCAGTTCCCTCAGCCCTCATTAAACTAATTAAACAGATCGGTATCACACTCCTACCCCAGGATGAACTGAAGCTGAGTCAAGTCGATGAGGTTAAGCACAACCATGTTCTTGAGCAGCTGAATTGGCCGCCAAGAGTCTTAACCATCTGGCCAAACATATGCAATGGGCACTGGGTGAGGAAATCCAGAAGCAACAGCTAGAACGACAAAAAAGGACGTCTTCAACCCCTGTGATGATTCTTTCCTCTTCATGTCTCCGAATAAAACCAGAAAGGGGAATGAAATGATTAAGTGCCTGAGGCCAAATGAATTCCCTTGATTCAAATGAATCAGAGGCAGAGACCTCCCAATTCCTTGGTTTCAATCAAAGTCTCTCTCTTTCTCTCTGCTGCTTTTGCTCGCTCATCCCCAGGCATTATGGTTTGGTTTGTGGGTCCAGGAGGCTGGGCTGGAAAGGAGAGGGAATAGTCACGAGTTCAGTTAATTTGTCTAAGATGCTACTGAGCACATACCTCTTTGCGTGCAACCCCCAGCTCTCTCATGATGTTCCGAAATGTATAGATTGTTTTAGGGTTACTTTGTGTGCTTTTAAAAAAATCCCACGTATGCAGTTTACCTAGAATTTGCTTATTCCTTAGTAGGCCTGTGTTATTTCCTACTCTTCCGGTGCAATAAATAAAAGAAAGTTGGTAATGACTCAGAGTGTGTATGCGTGCGCCTCAGTCCCCAGAGCATGAAAAGACCATTTGCAGAAAAGAGTGCTGGGGAATGAAAAATACACACACACACACACACACACACACACACACTCATGTCAGAAAACTAAGGGCAGGATAACAGAAAGAGCACAAACTTTAGAGTGTCATAGACCTAAATTTGAGATCTGTGTGATGTTGGCTAAGTTATTGGACCTCTTTGAGCCTTTGTTCCCTCTTCTGTAAAAGACCGACCTAACTCCTAGAGACTGTCTCCTGTGTTGGATTACCAAGGCAAGAGGGACAAATTTTCCTAAGACAAAGGTGCTGGTGATGAAGAACTCTCTAGAGAATGGATGGCATCATGTACTTTACTAAAATGACATGGTTTATTAAATGGCATTGAGGACTGGGTACCCAGGTAGCTCAGTCAGTTGAGTGTCTGAGTCTTGATTTCAGCTCAGGTCATGATCTCACAGTTCATGGTTTGAGCCCCAGGTATGGTTCTGTGCTGACAGCACTGGAGCCTGCTTGGGATTCTCTGTCTCCCTCTCTCTCTGCCCCTCCCCTGATCACTCTCTCTCTCTCTCTCTCTCTCTCTCTCTCAAAATAAATACATAAACAGTAAAAAAAAAAAATGGCCTTGAAGATTAGTGTGAGGGGCATCTGGGTGGCTCAGTTGGTTAAGCATCCAACTTCAGCTCAGGTCACGATCTCATGGTTCATGATTTCGAGGCCCACATTGGGCTCTGTGCTGACAGCTCAGAGCCTGGAGCCTGCTTTGGAATCTGTGACTCCCTCTCTCTGCCCCTCTCCCACTTGTGCTCTGTCTCTGTATCTCAAAAAATAAATAAATGCTAAAAAATATTTTTTAAAAAAGGGTTAGTGTGAAAGAGACTCACTCACTTAGTGGCTCCAGACCTCATGGGTCCCATTTGGCCAGTGGCTTTCTGTGTGACTTCATAGAAAACACAGGGTCGGAGAGGTCTCCTTTCTTCTTTCCTTCATTCAAGAAAGAATTAATTGAAATCTTACTGTGTGGTAGGTCTTTTTCTAGGTGCTGGAGGTATAGGAAAATAAAATGGACAAGATCTCAGCTCTTGTGGAACTTACAGTCTGTGGGGAGAGAAAAATAAACAAGTAAACAACAATATAAATCTAAAATTAAATTTAAAAACAAAATATAATGAATTTAAAACTAAATATAAATGAAGTTTAAAATAGTGGCAATTATTGTGAAGGAAACAATTGAGATTTAGTAATAATGGATGATAGGGGTAGGGGAGGAATATCCCCAGGCTGTTCAGAAAATCCTTCTTTTAAAAAAAAATTTTTTTTTAACGTTTATTCGTTTTTTGACAGACAGAGACAGAGTGCGGCTGGGGGAGGGTCAGAGAGAGAGAGAGAGGGAGACCCAGAATCCGAAGCAGGCTCCAGGCTCTGAGCTGTCAGCACAGGGCCCGACACGGGGCTCGAACCCACAAACCGTGAGATCATGACCTGAGCCGAAGTCGGCCGCCCAACCCACTGAGCCACCCAGGCGCCCCAGGAAATCCTTCTTGAGGAATATTCCATTCTTGTTGTTCATAGGATCATCAAGTTAGAAGGAATCAAGTTGGAAGGAACCTAAGGTTGGGATTATCTCCTCCAACTGCCTACTCTGTGCCAAAATTGACACATTGCCTATAAATTTTAATCTACTTGAATGCTTTCATTGAATTTGATTGCACAGGGGCGCCTGGGTGGCGCAGTCGGTTAAGCGTCCGACTTCAGCCAGGTCACGATCTCACGGTCCGTGAGTTCGAGCCCCGCGTCAGGCTCTGGGCTGATAGCTCAGAGCCTGGAGCCTGTTTCCGATTCTGTGTCTCCCTCTCTCTCTGTCCCTCCCCCGTTCATGCTCTGTCTCTCTCTGTCCCACAAATAAATAAAAAAACGTTGAAAAAAAAAATTTAAAAGAAAAAAAAAAAAAAGAATTTGATTGCACAACATATTGCTACTCCTTAATGATTCAGTGTGGGGAAGTTCTTTCCATATATTGGGTTGAAATGTAGGCTTCTATCACTTTAATGCATTGGGTCCTGATCTTGCTGTCTGCCAGCCTTTCTAGCAAGAATTTTTTGTTACTTGCAAACAAATGGCTTCTAACAATGTCAACTAGGTTAAGTGAACAAACAAAAAACCAAGTAATTTGTTGGCTCACATAAATAAAAAGTATAGGGCATTTAGCTTCAGTTCTAGCTTGGTCAAGGGGCTCAGACAGAACACTGGGACTTCTCTATCACTAGGCTCTTTTCTCTCTGTGTTGGATTCTTTCTAAGACTGCACATGCGTTTAAGATGCAGACAGCAGCTCCCGGCTATACCATGCAGGTTCAGGTCTAGGATGCTGTTTTCACAGAAAATTCCCATCAAAGTTCACTGTACCTCATTAGCTCTGATTGGGTCATATGTCCAACCCTGAGTTAATGCCGACCATTATGGACAGGTTAATGTGATGTGCTGATTGGTAAGGACTGAACCTCATGGGCAGTTACGGATTAATTCCACCCAACTCAAAGTAGTTAGACAAGGAGCGGGAAAAGGGAGTGGTTTTTTTTTTTTCTGTTTTGTTTTGTTTTTTGTTTTTCAGGACAATTGGAGTATGATTCACAGTAGAAGAAAGAATAAATGCTAGCCCACCAATCAGTAGGTGGTCACTCCTCCTAGTGAGTGAAAGTAGCTCCGTGGGAACCGGGGCAAGCTGGAGAGTGTGTGTCATGGGGAATACGGGCTTAGAGTGGCCAGATTTGATTTTTTTTTTTTCAGATTTGATTTTTAAGAGACCACAGAGATCAGAATTTACATTTCTTCCATGTAAATTAGAATTTTTTTCAAAGAAGTGGTGAGTTAGGACAAACAATACCATGACTGAGATGAGACAGATCGCTTTCTTACCACGATTTTGTGACTTATTTCTAAATCTTTTTTTAAAAGATAAGAAACACTTTTTTTTTTTTTTTTGGTCTTTAGATTTTCCCCATATGCCAGGGATCCCAGAATGCTATTGTTCCAGATTCCCTTTCTGGGCCCATTTCACTTGGTCAATGGGGCATGGCCACGTAAGGTGCAAAGAACACGGCTAAGGGTCACAGAGACCTGGGCACAGATCCCACTTTCCTGGTTGGCTCTGGGCAAGCCACTGAGCCTCAGTTTCCAATCTGTCAGCGAGGGGAGGAAAATACTTCAGGAGGCGAGGATTCAGTAACATAAAGTCCATGATGCCCCTGGCACTCAAGAGGCGTGTGACCCAAGTTGCCGCCCCATCTTGGTGCGTGGTGCCTCTGGTTACGGTATTCCAGATGTCACCTGAGTGAGGCATACACCTGTTGAAAGAACAAAATTCTCTTGATGGTAAGAGAAGGAGGAAATTTTTAAAAACCGTTTTATTGAGCTGTAACGTACGTGCTATAGAGTGTACTTAATCTTAAGTGTGCAGCTCAGGGGGTTCTTACATATGCCGACACCCGTGTGACCACCATTCGGATCACAGTATAAAACATTTCCAGCAGCCCAGAGGGGTGATCGTTTTTTTATGAGCTGTTGGAGGGGGATGGAGAGCAAGCCGGAGGAAGAATTGGAACAAAAATATCGCAGACCCTGCGGAGTACTGATTCTTTGTCCATGTCACCAAGGCCACTGTGCAGCGATCACAGAGCAGTCATTGGTTAAGGGATGCCAACATCCCGGTAACCTTAAAAGAGCGCGTTACTAATAAGCACGCCGTTTCCATGACAACGCCATACAGCATCAGCAGCGAGGAAAGTCTTGTTATAATGATCATGACAATCATAATGATCCCGCGGATTTGGATCGCCCCTCCCCCACCCCCAACTCCGAGCCCTTCACACTAACGAGCCCAGTGATGGGGCTTGTCTATTAATTAAAGGCCCCAAAGTGAAGACAACAGAAGTCCCCACGACAGTGCCAGGGACAATGGTTCCCTAATAGATGTCATTTCGGCATTCTTGATTCATGTGCTGGGTCCGTGTGGACTCCCCATTGTAGCTGTGGAGATTTACAACAAAGATTTATAATTACTCTTCTGATATGTAAATTTGCACGCAAGTCGCGCCCCCGCCCTATTTGTCTTGTCTCTGTCAAACTTAAGCCAAGCTCATTATTCTTTGTCCCCGGGACTCCCTCGTTCTTAATCGCTTTTGACATGAAGTTTGCCACGTGAAAATGCCCACCTTTTTGCTCGTAAGCTCCCTGTCATGCCAGCAGAGCTCCTAAAGGACCCGCCCCAGTGTTTGTGAAATTTGAGAGTACTTTCCTGTCCCCCGGTGAGATCCATGTGGGGTATGGAAGGAGCACTGGACTGAGAGTCCACGGGCCTAGGGACCTGAGTGTGGCCCGCTCTGCCAACCGGCCTTGGGGGTGGGCTCTGAATTCTCTAGGACACAGTTTTCTCTTTCGTACAATGGAAAATGTGAAACAGCTAATATCGTAAGGGCTTTTGTCCTTCCCAGAGCTCACACGTGATATTTGCATCAAGCACTGAGTCAGTAAACGAGGAGCAAAGCAAGTGACTCTCAGTTCCCTTGTCTGAAAACGGGGGTGGTGATTTCTACCTGGCGGGTGGAGGGGAGGGTCCTATGAGAAGACACAGGGGATGGTCCCTGGCTCCAAGCTGGGTGGCCAGTGCCAATGCCGTCCCAACTCAAATCCATCCAATCAACCTGATGAGCGTTTGTTTATTGAGCAGCTGTTGTATACCCTGCACTGGGGTGGGGGCAGGCACTCCGACGGTGATTAAGCAGAGCCTCTACGTCATCGGGCTCACTTTCTCGGGGGAGACCAGTCACCTATAAATTACCCAACGGGTCAGTGTTGCAGTGGTCACGAGTGCTATGAAAGAGCATAAGAGGGTACGAGATGCAAGTGATGGCAGATAGGAGGGGGTGCTCAGGGGATCCTGGAGGCCTGACTGGTGGGGGAGGACATTTGACCAGAGGTCAGCGTAGGAGGTTGAGGCGGGGGGAGCTTTGTGCGTATCTGGGGGGAGTCGGTGGGGAGCATTCCAGGCAGGGGAGCAGCACGTGCAAAGGCCCAGAGAAGAGTGCACAGTCGCTGTGTAAAGGAGAGTAAGAGAGCCTAGGGGAGGGGTGAGGGCAGCGGGCAGATGGCAGGAGGCAGGAGCAGAGAGGACAGGTCACGGAGGGCCTCCAGGACTCGGCACCACCCTGATATACACTGCCCTGTGGAATTACTAAAGCCTCCTTCACTCTCAGAGTGCCCTGGTTTGGGCAACGTATCATCTTGCTGCCTCACGTTCGGGCATGGGAAGGACCTTGGCTTTTGCTCCGGGTGAGCTGGAACGCTAGAGGGTCTTCAGCAGAGGAGGGACGGACGTTGTCTGACACACCAATTCAGAGGGATCAGGCTAGCTACCGTGTGGACAGCGGGCTGCAGGGAGCATGGGGGTCGTTCTGTGGTCCTGTCCGCCAAGGGCGCCCTCCAAAGTGAACAGGAGAGGTGCATGAATGCCGCAGGTGCTTTTCTTCCTTGGGATCGAGGCCCCAGATACAATATTCTCTTCTCAACTGCCGGCAGCGATGGGCACCAGGACCTCGGGCGGGCAGAGGCGAGCTCTCAGGACTCTGCCAGGGGTGTTGGCGGCTGGCACTTAAGAAACCGGTTCTGCACAAGCCAGCCGGCCTCAAACCCCACTTGCCCTGCCACATCTCAGGCTTGAAAGATGTGGCCTTGGTGGTTTGAGCTTTGAGCTTCTGGGGAGAAGAGCCCCTGAACTGGGACTTACTTGTTTTACGTAAGGATGCATCATTGGAAAGCATATATATCAAGTTTTTGCAAGTCCGATTGTATTTCAATGGATTAGGGAATATGGCTACTCAATTTCCTTATTGACTTTACAGATTTTAACAGGGTCCCCTTTGGAAACATTTGAAAAACTCAGAAAAGCATCCAGGAGGCTGCCGTGAAATGAACCCACGGTCAGGGTTCCCACATCAGACGTTTACTGAGCCTCTACCCTGGGCCAAGGCAGTGTGGGGGCCAGAACACGTGTGACCTCGGCCCTGAAGGAGTTTCCGGTTCAGCAGAGAAGACCTGATACGGCAAATAACTGTGGAGAATACATGAGGAGTTACTCTGGAGAGGGGTGTGTTACATAGTTTGCTGCAGGTGTGGAGAACAGGGGCCCAGCCTGATGGCGGTGCTGAGAAGCCTTCGTGAAACCCCACCCTCCCCGAAGCTGAGATCTGCAGGAGGAGCAGGAGTTAGCCAGGCATGAGTGCAAGTGAGCGCAGGGCAGGTTTTCAGGAGAAGGGTCGGCAAGGGCAGACAGAGCTCCAGAAGGTGGAAGGAGCTCCGTGGGCCCAAGCATCCGGAGGAAAGCCAGAGTGGCCGCGCAGGGATGCCGAGAGGGCACTTGATCACGCAAGACCTGTAGGCCTTCTGGGATGGCTCTACTTCAAGAAGAAAGGAAGCAAGTAGAAGATCTCAAGTCATGAGGTGACATGGGCAGATGTGCTGAACCAGAGTTTTCTGGAACAAGGTGAGGCATAAAACAGTCATCTATTAACCTACAACCAAGAAAAACAATACCACCGTTGATCCCGCCCCCTAGAAACGGCTGTGATGAATGCCTTGGCGCGCCTCCTCCAGGATGGCCTCTCTGCTCATCTCCGAACACTGGAGGACACCCTGTCCTCACTGAACACTTGGTGCCTTAAGCATTTTTTAATACATTCTTCGTAAGTGCCATTTCAAAATCTACGTAATCGCAACAGTTCACAAACCGGATACCCCATAACCTACCCAAGCATTTCCCTGTGGGTGGAGGGACGGAACATCCCCATCTGTCTGGAGCATTCCCGAGATTGTGCCTTCGCTCTGGTGTCATCCCAGCACTGCTTTTCATTTTTAAAAGAGTCCTGACCGAAAGATTACGTGGGCCCCCTTCCTAGGGGCTAATCGTTTGAGTTGTTCGTGTTATTATCAATATTATTGCCCCGCGGTTGTGTACAACCCTGCGATAAGTGCGTCGCAGCCAATCGGCTTAAACAAACCGGACGGTCGCCACCGGACCTTGCTGAAAGCACCCTCAGCACTCACCTCGTCGTGTTCCTCAAACTTCATCTGCCACAGACGCGCTGCCGACACCGCCCCATGTTTAACGTTTGTCTTTCGTCGGGCTTACTCCTTTTTTCGAAACTTCTGTGAATCGGTTGATTAAGGAAGAAAGCTTCCCGTCACCAGCATCGTTGGGAAGCCCGTATTCGATTCCATCGGTGGAAGGGGCATCACGATGAATTCAAGGAATAACATTGCGAGGGGGCAGCCCCTGTCTGCCAGAGACAGAAGGAAAGGAAGGTTTGCAAGCGTCGCAGGGTGGCTGTTAAAGATTCGCTAGCATTAGGTGGAGCCTCTCTCTCTGATAGAATCAGAAGGTTGCAAAGAGTATGATAACCTTTCCCCCTCTGGGGTTTTGGGGGGGGAAGTGCCAAAGCGGGGCCCTGCATCAGTGAGGGCTGAGATAGTCTCAGACCGTGGCTTTGTGTGCGGTAATGAGTTTGGAGTTTACTCTCAGGGTTTTCGGCGTGACGGTGGCACTGTTATGCCGGGTTTCCGTGCAACAGATGCTACTCTGTGCCAAGCCCTGAACTGTCAACTGACTCACCGGCTCACTCGTCATTTATCATGGGGACACACAGGCCAGCTGCCTGTTCTCCTGGAGAATGTTCCCTCTAGAAAATGAGACGGCGGCGAACCAGTAAAACCCCATGGTAACTTTACGTGAGTTAAATGCCGTAAGAGCTTTGAATTTTGAAGACGTCAAGAAGCTTTATTTTTTAGTTTTAGGTTTCCAGAAGAATTGAGTGAAAGTACAGAGTTCCCATATACCGCTTTACGTAGGGCAACACATATGACATTCGCTATTCTTACCATCTTGCATTGTTATGATGCATCACGATGCATTTGTTATAACTGATGAGTCACAGGCCGATACATTATTACTTGGGTTCACTCTTCGTGCTGCATAGTCTATGGATTCTTGTTCCTCTACCGTCTCCGTGCTTGTGCCTTTTCCAGAACGTCATATAGTTGGAATCATACTATATACTAGGTATAACATGGATAATATTTTTCAGACTGGCTTCTCCCACTTAGCATCGCATTTAAGCTTCCTCCGTGTGTATTCCTGGCCTGAGAGATCATTTCTCTCTAGCCCTGAATAATGCTCTGTTGTCCCAAGGCACCACAGTTTATTTATCCACTCACTTACTGAAGGACGTCTTGGTTGTTTCCAAGTTTTGGTAATTCTAAATCAAGCTGCTATAAACATCTGCATTCAGGTTTTTGTTGGGGGCGGGAAGTTTTCAACCAAGAGTTTTACTTTGTATTAAAGTTGCAATTTAACTGTTAACATTGTTTTTATATCAAAAAAAAAAAAAACAACAAAATAAGACATGAAAAGTGGGAAGGAGCCAGCCATCGCAGGGCTGAGGGGAGAGCATCCCAGACAGGGAACAGCAAGGGCAAAGGCTCTGGGTGGGGTGAGGCGGGGCGAAGGGGGGCACTGGGGTGTGGGGAACAGCAAGAGGCCAATGTGGCTGGTGCTGGCTGGAGGAGGTGGTGATCTAGGCAGGCCTCCGGGCCACAGTGAGTATCCGAGATTTGATTACCAGTGCTCTGGGCAGTCATTTGGGGCCTTAAAGCCGGGGGTGGAGGGCCGAGAACTGCCAGGTGTTTGTAGACATTATCTCAGGGAATCTCCCAGAACCCCGTGGGGTCAGAACACAGTCTCCATTTGCAGAGCCGAAAACTGAGGCTGAGAGCCAGAGGAGGCTCGCAGTCCCTGTCTAACTCCACTTCCGGGATGCTGTGGCACAGAGCATGGGAAGAGAGAGAGGCAGAATCCGAAAGGAAGACTCGGAATATCTATCTGAGTTGCAGCTGGGGCAGACAGCTTCAGAATTCAATTAGGCCTTAAGGAGATTAGCGAAGGAAGTCGGCTTTGACCTCCAGGGCAGAGGGTGGGCCACGCAGGGAGTGGGGTGGGGGGGTTGTGGTTTCAGAGCAGACAGAAGAATTAGGTAATGGGTATGGCCAGAATCTAATTGCCCAGCAGCCCAACCTCTTTAGAGGAAATGGAGTCCCCCTGTTGCCATGGCAACCAATTAAAAAAAAGGGCTCAGCAGGTCCATCACCGCAAGAGAGACATCACCCTGGACACCGAGGTATCTATCACATCCCAGCCAGCTCTCTGGTCAACCGGTGCGTCGGGACCCGTAGCAGTGATGCCTTAAACCAGGTGAAGTTTCTTTCTCATGAAAAAGTCAGAGGCGGGCGGCCCAGGGCTGTGTTTTTATTAAGCTTTTGCTGCAGAAACCGACTGCCCCAACTCTTAGTGGCTGAAAACAACTCTTTACTTCTCCTCTTCGGTGTGAGGGCAGAGCACCTCCCCTGCGGGCTTTATCTGGGCTCCCTCATGCAGCTGCCGTTAGCGGGAGGCTGGCAGCTGGTGCTCAGGGCTGAGACCCTCACCCTGGGGTAGGCTGAGCTGGCTTCCTCACATGGGGTCTCAGGTCAGCACTCTCAGGGGGCAGACGCAGAAGTTGTGCGGCAATAGCCTCGCCTTGGAAGTCACCCCAATGCCATTTCTGCCTCGTTTGACCGATCAAAGCCCATCCCAGGACCAGTCCAGATTCAGGGGAGGGAAATAAACATCTCTTGATGGGAAGACAGCAAAGTCACATGGCTGCGAGGCATTGGGATGGGAGGGATTGTTCCAAACGACCACAGGCGAAATGGACGTTCTGCTCTACGGAGTCATCCGAATCCTGGGGTCCTTCCTGCTCACCGCTCCCCTATCCCTAGCGCAGAGCCCTGGTCCTCAAGGTCCAAGAGAAGAGTTAGACACAGACTACGACACCCAAGGTTCAGCTGGGAGACTGGAGGGACGAACAAAACAGAGGGAGGAAGGATATAAAACACCAGCTGTCTTTTCAGAAGGGTTGCTGGAGGGGTGCCACAGAATGTTTCTGCTTATTTCTCACTGGCCAGATCTTAGTCACATGGCCACACTTAGCTGCAAGGGATGCTGGGAACTGCCATCTTTATTCCAGGTGGCCAAATGCCCATTCGGAATCTGAGGTTCTATTTCTATGGAGAAAGGGGAGCATGGATAGTGGGACCCAGCAGTTTCCGACACGAGATGACATTCTGCCCCTGAGATGACAGTGTACTGAAGGAAGTCACCCCAATCCACTCAGGATGGAGAACTGTCTCCTCACTGGACAAATGCCCGGAACCCCACAAAGGTTTAGAAGTGAGACCCATATCATTGTGTATTTGGTATTTAAAGTATTCATAACATTGAAGAGACCTTTTTTTTGCATATTGAAGTCTGAACAAATTAGCCTTGTGACTCCAATTTAAACTGTGTAATTAATTTTAGACTTGTGATTTCTTCTGTCAAGACGCAAACAAACCCTCTTATACCAGATTTATAAATAAGACCAAAATGTGTAAGAGAGTTTGAGACCCATTGTGTGCATAAGTTTTTAAATTAGATTTTCCAACGCGGTTTAAGTGCTTTGGAAAGTTTTGCTTGTCAGGTCAGGCAATGGGAGTATTTAAAACAAGGAGATTGGATGTGTTAAATTAGTAAGTCCTGTGTAAAATGTTGAAGATAATTTAATTAACCAAGTTTGCAAATGGGATGGATCATTTAACTGAGTATGAGTGGATTGACCATTAATCAAAAACCCCTTGAAAGTGACTGTACAGAAATAGAATAATGGTTTATAAATTGAACTTAAAGGCTGAAGAATAAGTAGGTTTTTTTTTTTTTTTAAAAAAAGCTACTGTAATACATTGAATGTTAATTAAATAATAAACGCTAGCAAGGAAATTTTTCTGTATACAAAAGAGCTTCTCCACACTGACATTCTCAGTCTCGCTCGGGAACTAAGTTGGGGTTTGGGGGTGACCCCAAAGTCCCTGCTTATGTCCTGGCCACACAGTGATGCCAGCCTGGGGGGGGGGATGGGATGGAACTGGCAGGACATGGCACCTGCCTGGATGGCGGTGGCAGGAGAGGGGTAGCAAAGGAAAAGATGGAGAATATACTGCCTGCATGCTGGGCACAGGTGTGTGTATTCAGAGTCTAGGTAGCTGCAGGTGTCCTTGAGAGGATCCCCACGGTCCCATCTCACTCGTCTCACTCCCAAGGCTACACATTGACTTTCAATGGAGACTTGCCTTTGGAGAGAGGGGGGAGATCCCGGGAGACAGTGATGAGAGTGTCAGGGTTGACACTGGGAAGCTCTGGAAGGCAAGGGCTCTGTGAGTCATCCCCGCACCCTGTGCCTGGGAAGGGACGATCCCGGACATAGTGATAGCCTGGAAATGACCATCGCTGACTTTGGTAGTCAATGCTGGGAGCTACACCACATTTCCGGCTGGTGCACCACCATTGCTGTGAGTCCAGGGCACCTTCCCTGCCCTCTTCTCCAGAAAAGTACCTTCTCTCCAGCAACTCTGTCCCCGGCCACCCCAGGCTTGGAGGTACAAAAGCCCAGTCCCTCACCTGGTGTAGGTGCAATTCACACTCCAGAAGCTCATTTGGGATCAGGCTAAACTAGTCCACGGTTGGCACCACTTTCTTGCTTAGCGACGTGTTGTGGGAAGTGGTGTTGGCTGCTGATGAAGTTCATCTGAAGGTCAAGCTTCTTCCTTGACCCTCAGTCTACTCTGCCTAGTGGATAGCCATCATCAAAGACCCTCAGTACTTGTGGAGTGTTGACTTGAGTTATGTAAAGCCCTGGCACACAGTAGGCCTTCCATTTAGTGTCCATTGCCTCCCCAGAGCCCCAGCCTCTTTTGTGGTGATCCAAGGAAGTCTCAAGGAAAATCCCGTTCCTCTGTAGTGACCTTGCTGCAGTCTTCAGAGCTGCACCTGGTCTTCATGGAGGTCTTAAGTGAGCAGCAGCCCCTTGGTCCAACTCTTCTGGATGGGTCTGCAAAGATGCTGCATCCACAGGAGGTGGCAGCAGCGAGGCAGGTGGCTGAGAGCCACCTGTGTCTGATCTGGGAGCGCCCCCTTGTGGCGAGACAGAGCAATACATGCTGAGGGATGTTTCCCACCATCCTGGTGGTCTTGTGGTTGCAGACAAAGAGAAAATGAGAATTTCAGGTGAGAGCTCAGGATCCTATTTAATATAAATGGGTGGTTGTGAGCATTCTGGTCAGAAATCTTCTCTGCACTTCCTATTAAAACAGGCTGTTCTTAGGGCTGTCTTTTTCCTTTGGCTGCAAATGATGAAGCAATTTCCTCACTGTGAAGAGAAGGAAGTCATGCTTGTTGTAGCTCTCGTCAGTAGGGAGGACAGGGAGCTTGGGCAATTGGCTTTCAGAAATTTAAGCCTCACTCGAGAACAAAGCACTTTTCTGTTTCCATGCATCCTATCTTTTTTTTTTTTCCACTCAAAATTTACAATTAAGATAAAGCCAGGACCGATTTATTTTGTCGTCTGGCCCTGAAGCTCTGGGGGAAAATTTAAATCATAACGATGATGATGATGATGATGATGATAAAAGCAACAATAATAAACTACACACGCTGAGGGCTCTCAACCAAGATTGAAATACGTGAGTGGAAGAGCATTTCTGAGCAGAGACCAGAATCCCAGGAGGTGTCATGGGTTAAATCCAGCTGCTCAGATGGGTAAGTGAGAAAGTGTGCCTCCAGGAGAGGGGAGACTAGGAGGGGCTTTGTAATGCTAAGAAATATTCAAGGTATTTCAAATAGGACAAAAACGTGGGCGTGCTGGAGTGAACTAACATTTGTTGAGCCCCTATTATTACCACGTGGCTCTTATTACTACCTCTTTATAATAGACTTGACAAATAAAGGCAATCATCTCATTTACTAACGGGGGAAATAGAGGCTTAGAGAAGAAAAAGGATGAATTCAAAGCAACAAAATCGAAAACTCGAGGGATTGAAAACTGATTAGAACCAAAGCCTCTTACTATCAGCCCTAGTGTTTGCCACCGCATTGGGTGAACTCATCTACTGACATTCATTTGGTCCTTCATTTATTTAACAGATGTTTGTTGAGTACCTACTATGCTCCAGATGCCTTCCAAGCTCTGATTGCTTGGGTGGCCCAGATTATCTTCCTTCTCTACTTTTGTTCATCAACTCATTCACCTATCTACTTGTTCTTGACTTTATTCATGCAAGTTGTTTACTCATTCATTCATTCATTCTCACTCATTTTCTCCTTATTCATTCACTCACTTGTTCATCAATTCACTTGCTCATTCATTCTTAGTATCATTCACTTACTCATTTATTTATTTGCCTGCTCATTGTTTGCTCTTTCTCTTACTCCATCTTGTCGCTTCTCTAATCCTCATTTACTCATCGCTTCACTAATCTGTAAACTCACTTATCTGTATATTACTCCATCTACCCATTCCTTCACCTATCCTTCACATATCCACTTACCGTTCCATTCATCCATAACTCACTCATCCATCCATCCTTCCATCCACCTATCCCTCACATACCTATTATCCCTCCATCCATCCATAACTCACTCTCTCCTTCCACCCACCCATGCAACTATCCATCCACCCATCAATCCAGCCATCTCTGTTATTTCAGGCCTCTTGTTGGTCCTGAAAATCAAGAAGTAGATAAAACACAGTTCTAACCCCTGAGGTACTCATCATCCAGTGGTGGCAAATAAGAAGAAAAGCTGTACTTCACTGTAATTAGAACTATGGCAAGGGGCTGGCAGAGCACAGAGGGAATCCTAAATCATCTGGAAGGTGAGAAGTCCTGGAGGAGATCTCGGCAAAGTCCTAAAGAAAGAATTAGCAAAATGAGGCATGTTGGAGGCAGTAGGAATTTTAGGCAGAGGGAATAACATGAACGTATACTTGGAGGCAGAGCAGGGACCTGCAAGTGTGGCTGGAACTTAAAAACAAATAGAGGGAAGGGCAGAGAGGTAGTGAAGGGTGAGTGTGACTGCCTGGGCCCACACCTGCTTCTCTCCCAGGCATTGACTTTTAAGATATTTGGCTCTGTGCATTGTGAGGATGGCCGTGTTGGGAGCTCTCTGCCCTAATCCCCTTCTGGCTTCCATTAGCTCTGAAAGAACAGGCCTGTAGGACTATGAGAAATCCAGGCATCTCCACATGTCCTTGGTGACAGAGCCCACCTCTCCTGATCACTGTCACAGCCAGTGGTGAAGAGTCACCCTTAGCCCTCTCCTCTGTCTGTGGTCATATCTTCTAGATCAGTCTAGCACAGCCCTCCCCCGCTTCCACTTCCTCTCCCATGTCTGGTAATTCTCCAGGCCCTAACATTCCACCTCTTCACCCCATCCACCCCCTACTTATTAGCCAGACTGACATTTACCTAATTTGATTCCCCATTATTTCTTGCCAGTATCTCTTTACCAGCCCCCTCTCTCATCTTTCTGTCTCTGGTGGCTTTCTGCAGTTCCCATCCACACGGCCATTCCTCTGGCACCAGAATGGCCTCCCTGAAACTCCAATATCCCCATGCCATGCACCTGCATCAAACCCTTCAAGGGCACCTTGTTCCAGGCCAATGGGTCAAATCCAAACTCCCTGGCCAGGCATTCAAAGTCCTTTCCCATTTCTCCAGGCTTGCCTGGCATTCAGAGTCCTTTCCCATTTCTCTAGGCTTGCCTGGCTTCACCTCCTTACATGTATACTCCATGCTTACCAAAGTCCCAGGAGCTCCCCAACACATCCTTCTATTCACCTCTGCCTCTGCAACACTGGCCCTCACCTACGATGGCCTTCCCTATCTTGTCTCCCCAGAAGACTCCTGTTCCTCCTTCAAAACATGGCTGGTTACATCCATTTACCTTGTCATGGCTGCTATTTTTCCAGCCATGATGCTTTACTGCAGAGACTTTTCTTCTGGCTGGCTGTCTCCCCCAACTAGACTGCAAGCCTCTGGGAGGCAGAGCCTTTTCACAGTCCTCACTGTATTCTCAGAGCCGAGAGCAGTGCCTGACATGTGGAAGGTGCTCATTCAATCTATAGAAGAATGAATGAGTGAACAAAATATCTCTATGGATGCCTGACTCTCAATTAGACCAGTGTTCCTCGGTCCTCTGAGGTATGTGTCCAGCCTAGTCATTTATCCTGCCATCAGAACAGGTCTGCAGACCTTGGCAAAGGTCTGAAAAAATGCTGGGACAATCTGGTTGCTTGGCATTTGGAACTGGCTTCCAAGGGCTTGTCCTCCCAGAGAGATCTTATCTCTAACGCTGATGGGCAGAACAGTGTTCTGAGGGTGGGACAGGCCACCCAGAGAATACACAGCTGCCAGGCTCTCAGTGAGCTCTGGTCTGGAATCACAGCCAAGGCCCCTGGGAAGAAGGCGGTGGCACACGAAGATTCATTTGGAGGTGCTAGCAGCTGCTTCCCCGGGCTAACTTGATGCTGCTCTGCACTGACATTCCTGTACCACATGCTGGGAAGTCCTCCTCATTCTCAGCCCCCGGCACAGATGGCCCAGCCTTCTGCTTTGGCCCTACAGGGGAGGGACCACACGTCCAAGAGGAGGCAGAGTGGGATGTTAGAGCACAGCTACTGGGGCTCCACCTCTGACTTGGAGGTGGAGTTGTCAAGTTCCTCCACTTCTTCGGGCCTCAATTTATAACCTCAGCCATAACACAAGGGTGACATTAGTATCTACCTCATGGGGCCATTGGGAGGATTAGATGACATAATACATCTCAAGTCCTTGAAACACTATGAGGCAAATAAGAAATGTTCAATAGGAGTTAGTTGTTATCATTTCCTGAGTCTTTACCACAAGGGCAGCAAACACCAAGTGCCTAAAGGACCAAGCATATTATTGGGTCTCTTTTTTTTAAGTTTATTATTTTTTTTAGTAATCTCTAAACCCAACTTGGGGCTCCAACTCACGATCCCAAGATCAAGAGTCACACACTCTTCCAACTGACCCAGCTAAGCACCCCTGGGGTCTTGATTTTAATCCAATCTGATAATGTCTGCCTCTTTAATTGGGGCATTTAGACCATTTACATTTAATGTGATAACTAATATGGTTGGGTTTAAATGCACCATCTTGCTCTTTGTTTTATATTTGTCCATTTGTTGTTGTTTGCTTCCTTTCTCTTTTTTTCTGCTTTCTTTTGGATTGACTATTTCTTATTATTCAATTTTATCTCCTTTGTTGGCATATTAGTTAACAGCTTTTTTGTTTATATTTAAAATCTTTATTTTTTTAGAGCAGTTTTAGGTTCACAGCAAAATCCAGAGGAAGGTGCAAAGATTTCTCACATACCCTCTGCTCTCACACATGCACAGCCTCACCCATTACCAACATTGCCAACAGAGGGTACATTTGTTACACCTGATGAACCTACATCACCCTACAATACAATGCTGATTCTTCCCAGGATCCACCACCACCACCCCTCTTTGTTTCCAGACCTAGAACTGGACTTAAATCTTGGAAGGTCCCAACATTTGAGTTACAAAGTGAATTACACTCCGAAAGAACTACTTGAGTTTTCCAATTTTTATGGGCAGAAATTCCAGGAACATGTGTGAGAATGAATACTAAGGTGGTAGGATAATAGTGGAAGGAACATAAAGTAGGATCAGGCCAAATTTATTGACGTGGGCTCACTAAGCAAGGGTTCCCCATTTGACATTGTAGTTCAAGGAGTCAGGAAGGGCTCTGTTTGGTTGATTGGCTGAAGCATGAACCAAAAGATAGACAGCTCACTGTGAGTGAATGGAAATGCCCAACGTTCCTTGGTTCAATGTAGGTATAGGGATTCAGAGGCTTAGGGAGATCGGAATGTTAGAGTGGATTTGTAATTTAAGATCTAGCTTGATCCCAGTGTCGTGAGACTGAGCCCCACATCAGGCTCTATGTGGAGCATGGAGCCTGCTTAAGATTCTCTTTCTTGGGGCACCTGGGTGGCTCAGTTGGTTAGACATCAGCCTTCAGCTCAGGTCATGATCTCACAGTTTGTGGGTTCAAGCCCACATTAGGCTCTGCACTGGCAGTGAGAGCCCACCTTGGATCCTCTGTCTCTCTTTCTCTGTACCTCCCCCATTAGTTCTCTCTCTCTCTCTCTCTCTCTCTCTCTCTCAAAAATAAATACAACATTGAAAAAATTATTTTAAAAAAAGATTGAAAGATTCTCTTTCTCCCTCAGCCTTTCTCCCCTGCTCACACTCTCTCTATAAATAAATAAATAAAGTATTAAGATTTAGCTCACGTGAGGAAGTTCCAGAAGACATATCTTTCACCAGTACTCTGAGAAATCCATTTGTGAGAGGAGTCCCAGCATCCTTGAAGAGCCCTGTGATTGCTCTTCTCTATAGGCTAGACCTTAGCCTGCGAACTGAAGCCACGCAACTGGAAGACCTAAATGCAATGGGAGCAAGTGGGTCCTGGGGTGGTAGGAACCACGTGGTTGCACTCAACCACACCAAAGGCAAGGTTAGTGTGATTGCCAGAATGGACAGCAGAATCCAAGCATCAATTAGAATAGTGTGATGTGTGATGACCCATGGTATTCCTAGAAGGGAAATAGGTATTCATGGTATTAATCATGGCATCCCTAAAAGGGAAATAGGAAGCCTAGTAAATTCTTACTTGATCTGTTTAAGCAGAGGAGTTCTAGGTCAAGTGAACAAGAGTCTAACTCAAATCATAACAATGGAGTCATGGCCCCTCAATTGATCCCCAGACTTGAGTCAGTTTACAGATCCAGAACCCCTTAATTGAGGGGATGCTGGGTCCCCTTAAGGAAGGATCCTGATATACTCCCCAAAATTTATACTGATAATCTTTTCCCAGTCTTCCCCCCCAAAAGACCTACAGCCTTTTGCCAGGGTACCTGTACATTAGGGAAAAGGAAATAACCAGACTGTTCAGGGAATATTGGACACTGGCTCTAACTTTAATTCTAAGAGACCCCAAATGTTGCTGTGGCCCACCAGTCAGGGTGGGGGCTTATGGAAGTCAGGTGATCAATGGGGCTTTAGATCATATCTGTTTTACAATGGGTCCCCAAACTCAACCTGTGGTCATTTCTCCTGTTCTAGAATGCATAATCAGAACTGACATACTTAGCATCTGGCTGAATCCCTGACTTTGTTCCCTGACCTGTGGAATGAGGAATGTTATTGTAGGAACAAGTGAAAGGCCAAGTGAAAACCACTAGAACTGCTGCTATGTAGAAAAATAGAAAATCGGAGCGCCTGGGTGGCTCAGTGGGTTAAGCGTCTGACTTCAGCTCAGGTCATGACCTCAGGGTCTGTGAGTTCGAACCCCCCCTCACCACCCCATTGGGCTCTGTGCTGACAGCTCTGAGCCTGGAACCTGCTTCAGATTCTGTGTTTCCCTCTCTCTCTCTGCCCTCCCCCCACTCACACTCTGTCTCTCAAAAGTAAATAAATGTTTAAAAAAAATTTTTTTAAAGAAAAATAGTAAATCAAAAGCAATACCACATCCCTGTTGGGTTGCAGGAATAGCACCACCATCAAGAACTTGAAAGATGCAGGGTTGGTGATTCCAAACCATATCCTCCTTCAATGCTTTTATTTAGCCTGTGCAGAAGAGAGACACAGCTTGGGGAATGACAGTGGATTATCATAAGCTTAACTAAGTGATGCCTCCATTTGCAGCTGCTGTACCAGATGTGGTTTCATTCTGTGAGCAAATTAACCCATCCTCTGTTGCTGGTGTGCAGCTACTGATCTGGCAAATGCTTTTTTCTCCATCCTTGTCCATAGGGCCCACCGGAGCAGTTTGCTTTCACCTGGCATGGTGAGTAATACACATTCCCTGTCTTACCTTGAGGGTATATCCGCTCTCCAGACCCACGTTATAATTTAGCTGGCAGGGATCTTGATCACCTTTTCCTTCTACAAGATGTCACGCTAGCCTGTTACATGGATGACATTATGCCAATTGGACCCAGTAAGCAGGAAGTAGCAACTACTTTACATTTACTGGTAAGACGTTTGCGTGTCACAAAGTGAGAAGTAAGTCTGACAAAAATGTGGGTGTCTTCTACCTCGGTGAAAGTTCTAGAGGTCCGGTGGGGTGGGGTGTGTCAAGACATCCCTTCCGAGGTGATAATCAGTTGCTGCGTCTGGCCCCTCCTAGGGCCAAGAAAGAGGCACAATGCCCAGTGGGCCTCCGTAGATTTTGGAGGCAACGTATTCTCCACTGGGGGATGTTAGCCCAGCCTAAGTAGTGAGTGACCCGAAAAGCTGCTAGTGTTGAGTGGGGCCCAGAGTAAGAGAGAGCTCTGTCATTGTGCCATCTGATCCAGCAGATCCAGTTACAGAAATCAGGGCGATAATTGTCTTGAGTATTTCCTTCTTATTTAATTATGAATACATTTGTGTGGATACATATTTCTTAAGTAAGTATCTTTGTTTCCTCTGTTCTGTTATTACCTTATCATGTAACATAAGATGTTTTGACTTTAAAATACCGGTATTTAAGGATTGTTAATTTTACATCGTATTTCAGTAATCCTCCCTTATCCATGGTTTCACTTTCAGTAATTTCAGTTACCTGTGGTCACCCACCGTCCAGAAGTAGTGGTTCCTCCTTTTGACAACATCCGAAAATCCATAGGAACCCAACGCTTCGTCAGGAAGCCCCTGTCATTCACCACACTTCATCTCATCACGTGGGCACTTTAGCACTTTACATCATCACAAGAAGAAAAAGAGTGAGTACAGTACAGTAAGATATTTTGAGAGAGAGAGACCACATTCACATATGTGAATTACAGTATGTTATTATCATTACGGTATGTTGTTATAATTTGTCCTATTTTATTATTAGTTATTGTCGTTAATCTCATTCTGTGCCTAACTTACAAATCAAACTTTGTCATAGGTATACATGTATCAGAAAAAGCATAGTATATTTGGGGTTCAGTACTATCCACGTTTTCAGGCATCCACGGGTGGTCTTGGAATGATCCCTTGCACATAAGGGGAACTACTGTATTTCAGTTATGGGATTGTCAGGAGAGGAGTAAACATCATTCAAAGACCTTTCGCTTCTTTTGGGAAAGAGATTGGTACATTTTTGGTTGTACACGGAGTAATTCTGTCATGTTAGATGGAATTACGGCTTTTTATTGCTTTTATTTGGAGATTAAGTATAGCTTAAGGAAATATATATGTGCACCAAGTTGACAAGTGGTAGATTTATGATGATGATGGTCATAACCTCAGTTTCCATGCATACTGATGGTTAATTTTATGTGTCCAGACTAAGGAATGCCCAGAGAGTTGGTAGGACGTTGTTTCTTAGTGTGTCTGTGAGAGCTTTTTGGGGAAGAGATTAGCATTTGAATTGGTAGACTGAGTAATGAAGATGGCCCTCACCAGTGTGGGTGGGCCCCATCCAATCCCTTGAGGGCCTGTCTAGAACAAAAAGGTGGAAGAAAGATGACTGTGCTCTTTGCTTGAGCTGGGACATCCATCTTTTCCTGCCCTCAGACATCGGACACCACTCTCCTGGTTCTTGGGCTTTTGGACTTGAGTTGGGACTTAAATCATTCGTCCCTGGCCTTTACATATTGGATATATATATACATCTATCTCCTACTGGTTCCATTGCTCTGGAAAACTCTGGCTAATCTAGATGTGGTCATCAGTATTCAGAAGAAGACTCAAAGTCTTCTCTGCAGATCTCCAGAACTTTTTCATGCTTGCTCGCTCTCAATCTTTCTTTCTTTCTTCCTTCCTCCCATCCTTTCCCTCCCTCCTTCCCTCCTCTCTCTCCCCACCCATCTCCCCTCTCTCCTCAGTGACACTACCCTGTGAATTCTAGCTGCCTTGGCCTCCCAGGTGCACCTCCTCCACTCAGGGAGACCACTGGACTCCACCTAGGGGCACTGTGGCTTGAAAACTCTGTCTAGATAGTCAGATGGGGGCAATTGTTGGGATCCTCTCTCTCTCTGTCTGTCTCTCTCTTTTTTTTTAATCTCTTAGGGATCACTTCCTTTGTTCTCTGATGCCTAATGTCAAACAGTTGGCTTGTTTATTTTGCCCAGTTTTTTGTTTCCAGTGAGAGTATAAACTCATTTCATGACACTCCATTGTTACTCCGTGTTACTGGCCAGAAGGAAGGTCAGTGAATGAGCCCAGCTCTCTTCTCAAGCAACCAATACATCTCCAGGTGTTTCTCTTGGTCAGCTAAGATGGAGAACTATTGGCCCAAGCCATTCTAACTCCTCCTTAAACATTTTTTCATAACCACTGGAGAGACCCAACAAGACCTTCAGGCTATATTTGGCCCTTGGGTCACCATTTTGAGATTCATTGCCTCCCTGTTTCCAGATATTCTTCACTGATTTGAACTCATTTGAGTTCAAATAGCCTTCACATTTTACAGGTGCAGAAATTAAGACTCAGAGAAGTTAGGCAATGTGCCCAAGGTTAGGAGCTGGAAGGCACAGGATTTGAACCCAGGTCCACTCTGACTTCAAAGCCATGCCATTTCTTAGGAAATTCCTACCCTTTTGTCCTTATCTGCACCCTCATTCACATTGTGTGTGTGTGTGTGTATTTTCTGTGTAGCTCTCCCCACTCTCTTCACCCCCATGTGTGGAGACTTTCTGGTTTTTGCGTTCACACCCCTCTGTGTTTAGCAGAGGGACTGACCTGTGGGGAGACGATGAGGGAGTTTTTGTTGAACAAATGACTTCTCTACCTCTGTTTGTCCTATTAACGCTTCATGCCTTCTCGAGTCCACACCTGTCTATTAAGTGGGAGGTATGTTACCAGCAGCCCAGGTGGGATTTCAACAGGCAGCTCTTACCTGTGAGGTGATGCCTCTGCTACCATGGGGCTGAGTGATGCCAAGATATTTGGTTCATTGGAGGGGAAAAGGGCTGGTTGACTTCACGTAAACACAACTTTTGAGGAGTCTTTTTTTTTTTTTTTAAGTTAAATCCTAAGGTATTGGAGGGGATACTCGACTCCGGTAGTCATCAAAAAAATTCAAATTAGCAAACCAAACGTTAGCATAATTTAAAAACCCAACACGGGCATTAACAAAAATAGAAGAGATGTCCCCAGATGCTGCCGATGGCATTATAAGTCAGTAGAACTCTTCGGGAAGGCCATCTAGCAAAGCATATCAAAAGCCTTAAATATGGTCATACCATTTGACCCAGCAACTTTACATCTAGAACATTCTATCCAAAGGAGATAAGCAGACAGGTATACCATGATTTATCCACGAAAATGCTTATTGCAGCCCTGTGGATATTCTATTAGTCAAAAAAACAGGGACTTGATAAACGGATCAGTTTGAAAGACAACTCTGCAGACTTTAAAAAAACAAATATGTAGGGGCGCCTGGGTGGCTCAGTCAGTTAAGTGTCTGACTTCAACTCAGGTCATGGTCTCACCATTCGCGAGTTTGGACTCTGTGGTGACAGCGCAGAGCCTGCTTCAGATCCTCTGTCCCCCTCTCTCTGCCCCTCCCCACTCCTCAAAAATGTGGAAGAAAAAAATAAAATAAAAAACCAATACGCCGAAAAATAATGACTTAAAAATGTTTATGAACAATGGTTGAGCTCAGAAAGCTCAGGTATAAAATTATATTCACATTAACCATAATTAATACTTCCTGTGTGCCTCACTTCTCTAATTAACTCATTTAGTCCTTCTAATAATCTTATGAGGCAGGCAGTGTCCTTGTGGAGGTAGAAGGTAGGAGCACGGAGGCCCATGACTTCCCTGCAGGCAAGTCGTCGGTGGCTGAGTCAGGTTTCCAACGCTTTAAGGCTAAAACCCAGAGCCCAAGACCTTAACAGCCACACCAGGAACTCCCCAAATGTGGCCTCTGGACCAGCAGCTCTGTACTACCCGGAGCTTGTTAGAAACGCGAATCCCCTTCAGAGCAGAAGCTCTGGGGTCGGGTCCAGCAATGTGTGTCTGAGGGAGCTTTCTAGGCGGATGCATGCTGGTTTTGGAGAACCACAGCTCTCTCTACACTGTTGCCTCTTTTCTTGAAATTTTGTTCAAAAAAAAAATCTATGAATGTAAAACATCTGATGAATTAGCCACTAAAGTATTAACAGCCATCTCTGGATGGTGGAATCCTGGGTAATTTTGATTTTCTTCTTTGTGAGGTTTTTTTTTGTTTTGTTTTGTTTTGTTTTGTCATTTCCAAAGCTTGCACAATGAACACTTGTGACCAGGACAAAAAAAAAAAAAAAAAAAAGCCCCAGGGAGAAGGCATATATTTGCAGGGCAAGGGGGATGTACAGAAGGAAACGGTTTTCCTCAATCGTGCGCAAGCTCAAGCAGTGCCTCTCAAGTGTGAATCACCAGGGGGTCTGTTAAGACGCAGACTCTGATTCGGGAGCTCAAGGTGGCTTGAGGTTCTCCATTTCCAACCAGCTCCCAGATGAGGCAGGTGCAGGAACCACACTGTGAGAAACAACGGACCGGGGGGCTGTAAGCCCTCAACCCCCAGAATGCAAGCGTCACGAGGGGACACCTTTTCTTGTTCAATGATGTATCCCCAGTGCCGAGAAGAGAACAAAAATAGTCATCGAATAAACCCGGGGAGACCCTGCCGGCCAGGGAGGTCCTGCCGGGGATCCAGGACGCTGGGTTCTGATCATGGTTCTACACCTCCTGCCCAGGTTCACGGACAGCTGGGCAGGGTGACACCCAGCTGGGCAGGGTGACAGCTCGGGGCCCTCCTTTCCTCTGACCCGATGCCGAAGCCCCCCCTCGGCGTGGGCTGGGGCTGCCTTGAGCCTTGCTCCAAGCAGCACTGGGAACTCTGCAAGTCTTGGCTGGGAGTTCTGAGAAGCCCAAGGAGAGAACTTAGCAATGAAGAAATCCCTAAGTTGAGGCTTCTGCAGAAACCTGAAGTCATCCACGTAGACTGTGCGCTGCATTTGGATTACAGGTTAGGCTCGTAAGCCTGAAATAAATTATACACTCTTCATATTATTCAACACTGTACTGTATAATAATAAATTATACAGTTATAGGCCTCAGCCCAAGTTATAACAAATTATTCCACAGCATATAATTACCCTGCACTGCACCATATAATAATAAATTAGACAGCTACAAACCTAAGTTGCGATTCCAGAAAAGAGATATGAGAAAGAACAGGGGTTGTTGGTCCATTCCTCTGATTATAACCTTGTTGTTGGGCAAGGCTGAGGAGAAAGGGGTTGATCCTTCCTCCTTCCTCCCTTCCTTCTTTTGTTCTTTCTTTCTTTCTTTCTTTCTTTCTTTCTTTCTTTCTTTCCTTCCCTCCTTTCTTTCTTCTTTCTTTTCTTCCTTTCTTCCTCCTTCCTTCCTTCCTTCCTTTCTTTCCTCCCTCCCTCCCTTCTTTCCTTCCTTCCTCCCTTCCTCCCTCCCTCTCTTCCTTCCTCCCTCCCTCCCTTCCTTCCTTCCCTCCCTTCTTTCCTTCTTTCTTTCCTTCCTTTCTTCCTCCTTCCCTCCCTTCTTTCCTTCCTCCCTCCCTCCCTCCCTCTGTTCCTTCCTCCCTCCCTCCCTTCCTCCCTCCCTTCCTTCCTCCTTTCCTTCCTCCTTTCCTTCCTTCCTTCCTCCCTTCCTTCCTCCCTTCCTCCCTCCTTTCCTTCCTTCCTTCCTCCCTTCCTTCCTCCCTTCCTCCCTTCCTTCTTTCCTTCCTTCTCTCCCTTCTTTCCTTCTTTCTTTCCTTCCTTTCTTCCTCCTTCCTTCCTTCCTTTCCTTACTCCCTCCCTCCCTTCTTTCCTTCCTCTCTCCATCCCTTCCTTCCTTCCTCCCTTCCTTCATCCCTCTCTCCCTCTCTCCCTTTCTCCTTTCTTCCTTCCTTCCTTCCTTCCCTCCCTTCTTTCATTCTTTCTTTCCTTCCTTTCTTCCTCCATTCTTTTCTTCCTCCCTCCCTCCCTTCCTTCTTCCCTCCCTCCCTCCCTCCCTTCCTCCCTTTCTTCCTTCCTACCTTCCTTCCTTCCTCCCTCTCTCTCTTTCTTCCTTCCCTCCCTTCCTTCCTTCCTACCTTCCTTCCTCCCTCTCTCTTCCTTCCTTCCCTCCTTCCCTCCCTTCCTTCCTCCCTCTCTTTCTTCCTTCCCTCCTTCCCTCCCTTCTTTCTTTCCTTTCTTCCTTCCTTCCCTCCCTTCTTTCTTTCTTTCCTTCCTCCCTCCCTCCCTTCCTTCTTTCCTCCCTCCCTCCCTTCCTTCCTTCTGTCCTCCCTCCCTTCCTCCCTCCTTTCCTCCCTCCCTTCCATCCTCCCTCCCTTCCTCCCTCCTTTTCTCCCTCCCTTCCTTCCTTCCTCCCTCCCTCCCTTCCTTCCTCCCTCTCTCCCTTTCTTCCTTCCCTCCTTCCCTCCCTTCTTTCTTTCCTTCCTTCCTCCCTTCCTTCCTTCCTTCCTCTCTCCCTCCCTTCCTTCCTTCTGTCCTCCCTCCCTTCCTTCCTCCCTCCCTCCCTTCCTTCCTCCCTTCCTCCCTCTCTCCCTCTCTTCCTTCCTTTCTTCCTTTCTTCCCTCCCTTCTTTCCTTCTTTTTTTCTTTCCTTCCTCCCTTCCTTCCTCCCTTCCTTCCTTCCTTCCTCTCTCCCTCCCTTCCTTCCTTCTGTCCTCCCTCCCTTCCTTCCTCCCTTCCTCCCTTCCTTCCTCCCTTCCTCCCTCTCTCCCTCTCTTCCTTCCTTTCTTCCCTCCCTTCTTTCCTTCTTTCTTTCTTTCCTTCCTCCCTTCCTTCCTTCCTCCCTTCCTTCCTTCCTTCCTTCCTTCCTTCCTTCCTTCCCTCCTTCCACATATGTGGATGCCTCCTTCATTCCAAGAACAGACTGGCCTTGAAAGCCTGGACAAATTGGAGCTAATGCCCATCCTCCCCCAGGCTGTCAGGGAGAACCACATGTGAGTTGACAAGGCAACGCAGTGTGATAACAGCTGTAGGAAGAGGAAAAGACTAGAAGCAGCCAGGTGGCAGATGTATTAGCACAGGTGTTCACTCCTCACAGCCCTGCAAGGCGGGTACCTTCTCTCCACTTGGCCGGGGGGAACGAGCAGGGCTGAAATTCCTTGCTCAAGGTCACACAAGGAGAACCGGCAGGAAGGGGATTCGGGCCCAGGACTGTCTGCTGGTTACAGTCCTCGGAGGGTGCCATTCAGCGGAGGCAGCTTGGAAAGCAAAGGTCAAGTATAGTAAGAATTGCACTTGACGGAGCCTTGGGAGACACCAGGTGGGGGACGTCTACGGTGAGTCCGGCACAGCAGGGGTTGTCTGTAGCCCGGGGGCAGTCCTGCTGTTCCTTCCCTGAGCTCAGGGGCCTGGTGTGTGTGTTATCGGAGAGCAACGCCAGTGGGCGGGTTTCACCCTTATGAAACTGTATTCTCCTTACACCCATTTTATAGATAGGGAGCCTGAGGCACAGAGGGGTAGCGGCCGGCTCCAAGTCACGCAGGGAGTGAGCGGCAGAGCTGGAGTCTGAACTTAGGCCAAGTCTCGTCTGCCAAAGCTTCCATTCTTCACCACTGTACTGCTAGTTAAAAAAAAAAAAAATCTTCGAAGTCTAAACTTATCCCCAGGTAGTTATAGGATAAGAGACCCCGGGGGACTGAGCCCCAGAGAACAGATTCTCAGCTGCATCTCATATCCAGTCGGGGCGTGCAGGTGCCCACTGGGCCACTGGTGCTCTAATTATTCACCTTTCTTTTCTCTTCAGAGGACATTAGACACACGTAAGCTGCGATTCCATTGTAACGTAAGCGTGAGAGAAGCCCAAAGTGAGGGGCGCCCAGGTGGTTCAGTCGGTTAAGTGTCTGACTTCGGCTCAGGTCACACGATCTTGCGGTTCGTGGGTTCGAGCCCCGCGTCGGGCTCTGCGCTCACAGCTCGGAGCCTGGAGCCTGCTTCGGATTCTGGGTCTCCCTCTCTCTGCGCCTCCCCACTCTCTCTCTCTCTCTCTCTCTCAAAAATGAATAAGACATTAAAAAAATTAAAAAAAAAAAAAAAGAAGCCCAAAGGGACAGAGAAGTGAAGAGAGTGTCTCTGCCTGCAGTGGTCAGGGAGGACTTCTGGGAAGGGGAGGCATTAAAGGTGAATAGGAGTTTAGGTAGCATTCAAGGGAGGGAGAGGTGTTCCAGGCAAGAAGAGTCAAGGTAAAGCCCTGCAGGTGAGAAGAGATGGTCTTTGGGGAAATATCAAGTCCTTCTCGGTGGTCATGTGAGCTGGGCAGCAGGTGAGGTCCGGTGGCAGGCTGGACCTTTGGACGCCTCAGGAAAGAACCAGGACTTTATCCTGCAGGTGATGCTGATCACGATGTGTGTGGACTTGGGGTTCCTTGGGGACTTTGTAGCTTCCCGATGTCGCCTGAGGGGGAAACTGAGGCCCAGCAAGGACCAACCAGGGCCTGTCCTACATCCTCCGAGGCTCTCACGTGCCGATCAAGTGCTTGCGCAAATGTTCTTATCATGTCGGTCAAATGGAAGACGCTCAGTTTGGGGGAGGGGGGCTCTCCCTAGAAGAGCATCTATTGGGGGATGGGGATAGGGTGCCCATGCCCAGTTCAATCCGAATTTCAGATGAACACCCAGTCACTTTTAGTGTAAGTATGCCCCCAAATATTGCATGAGACATACACACACTAAAAAAGTATTCTGTGTGTGTGTATGTGTGTGTGTGTGTGTGTGTGAGAAATTAAAATTTAATTGGCTCTTCTATATTTTTATTTGCTACCTCTGCCAAATCTAGAGAGGGCCACTTTCCAAACAAAACCCGAACTCTTCTGAATCAGTCAGGGGCCCGTCAGAGCTTCAGAGCCTTTAGGCGTGACCTGGAAGGAGGGCTCCATCCCAGGGCTGTGACCTCATGCAGGGTGGGAGGAGGCGGGGCCATCTGCACAGGCTGTTCCCTCCACCTCTAGCGGCAGCCAGATGTGTCTCTGGACCAGCCGGGCCGGCACCCAGAAAGGGGAGCTGCCAGGGATGCGAGCAAGGCCAAGCTGGAGCCTGCATCTATCTGTCACCACCCCAAGCCTCAATGCTGAGGGGACCTTCAGGGATTCCTGGTACCCTTCCCTGGAAGCTGTGTGTGCACCTGGTCCGGGACTCGGAGGAGCTGAAGATCCCGTTGGAGCTGCGGGATCCTGGGGATCTGACCGCTGGACCTCCCACCCTTCTACCCCCCTTCCCTTCAGCCCCTCACCCCCCACCTCCTGCCACCCAGCTGAACAGCAAGCAGCTCGGGGACAACATGCGTGGGTGGCCTCTCTGCCTGGGCCCTGCATCGGCCTTCAGAGCATAAAACGGTGGCGGCTTCTTCACTTGTGTCTTTGAAACCTTGAGCAAAATGTCGCGCGGGGCCAGCATCACCCCCGGAACCATACGGGGAAAGGAATTCTGGGACCCACAGCTCCAGCTTGGCTAGGTTGACACGGTTGGAGGCCCCGTGGCGGGTGATGACCGTGATTACAAAGGGAAGGCCCCGGGAGTGCTGGATTTGCCTCCGGTTCTGCCCTTGACTGGCTCTTGGGTAACTTAGCTGCTCCATGGCTCTGTTTCTCACCTGTAAAATGTGACCAAGACCCGTACCTCCCTGATAGAGTCTCTGAGAAGACAACGGGTCCCCTCTAGCAGCTGACAGCTCATAAGCAGTTAATGAATAATAATTCCTATCTGTGTCAGAGTTTGCTATCCAGCTGTTTGGCAATGGGGGCAAAGAAAGAAAGAAAGAAAGAAAGAAAGAAAGAAAGAAAGAAAAAGTCCCTTGTCTTAAAAGATAAAATATTAAGAAGAGTCTGTTGCAAAATCCTCTTTCAAGAAACTCACCAGGTCAGTCTTAGAAAGATAACATACACCATCTTCAAAAGCATCTCCAAATGCCAAGATTAAAATCAGACGCTGCATGCACACTGGTTGTGAAACGCTGAGCTCTTAGCACTCCTTCCCCTTCCCTGCAAATAAACAGAAATAAACCCGAAATGATACGAACATTGGAAAAGCATGCCTCCACACTGCTGCAGATGCTGGGGCTGTTGATTACTAGAGAACGCTCTCTTTTAAAAGGCCACTTACGGAAAGGAAACCTAGCAGTGGAGACGGCTTGGAATGGAAGCCGGGAGGCTGGCTGGCAGGTGGCAGCCGTGGCCACAGGACTCTGACGAAGCCAGACGGGGCCCCCGAGGGGTGGGAGGCAGAGAGTTCGGAGGACAGCAGCTCTCTCCTTTCCTGGTGTCCAGAGAGCGGCCAGGAGAAGGGTTTTCCAACCAGCCCTCCGTCATTTATAACCCTAGGGCCTGTTTTCAATGTCATCTCAGCACTGTGCCTTATTTTCACGGCTGAACAGAAGAAAACAAAAAAAAAGCAGCTTCTCTGTGGTTGGAAGAATATGGGTAAATTGGCCTCTTCGGGGTGTTGGAGGCCTGTGTCTGACTCGCACTGGAAAAGGCAGCCCCTGGGCGGTCTTTTCAGCCACCACTTAGCCTGATTCTAAGATTTTCTCCTCCACGACTTGTAATTGCAGATGGCGACGAGTGCTCCGAATGCGTTCGGGACTCTGGGGGTCTGGGCCAGGGCGGGAGAGGTTGGGCAAAGTGTGGCCGGGGGCGCAGCAGTTCGGGGTGGAGGCTGGGAGGCCCACACATACGATGGGGACGGCGCGGAACGCGTCCAGATGGCAATCTGGATATCATGAAAAATATGCCCGCGTGTTCAGTCCGGCCATCCCACTTCTAGGGACTTCTGCGCAGTGATGTGTATGCAAAACTGTTTGCAAGGAGGAAATAAATAGATGCGGTCCAAACCTCCATCAATGAGGAGTTCATGACGATCCTCCTTCTTCCATTATTCCCCCCTCCAATCCATTCCTGCCCAGCAGGGTTTTTGTTTCTTGTGTTTTGTTTTGTAAAAAATCATATTGGGGCAGGCTGCTCCCTTGCTCTAGAGGGTTCCTACTTCTCTCAAGAGAAACCCCAAGCTTCCCGCCGTGGCCCCAGCCTGACCGTCCGACTTCCCAAAAATATCCACTCGGTGGCGTAGAGGGATGATCTCAGCGGGTGGAGATGGGCTGAGATGAGATTTGGGAAGCCCTGGGTGGCCGGGGAGGGGCTCAGGTGCACTGTTCTTATAGCATTTGTACTCCCTCCTCGGTGTTCACCTGGGACCCCAGGGTGGTGGTCTACAGCTAGGAGAGGAGTCACTTTGTACCCAAAGCGCCCCGCTCAGGCCCTCACCACCTGGTAGCTATCAGCAAAGTTGTAAACGTTCAGGGAACCGGCCTGTAACCTTTGTCGCCTGAAAGCTGCTTTCAATTTCCTGGAGCCAAGGCCACCCAGGGTCTCCCAGGGGCCTGAGTGTTTGGCCTGAGGCCAGGCTCTTCCCTCGTGGTGGTGGGGAGGGCAGGCACTCCCAGCTGTCGCCCAGCCCAGCCTTCCAGCGTTCCAGCGTTCCAGCGTTCCCGCATTCCCACTGTGCTGGAATGTGACTCCCTGGGCCGCCGGGCCAGGGGAAGGCACAGGGACCATTCTTGGAATAGCTGAGCCTGGGGCTCAAGGTGCTAAGAGCCGGGCAGGCGATTTCAAAGGGCCTTTGTCACATCTCTTCAAAGACGAGGCTTTCGAACTTGTTCTGTGTCAGCGGGATACACAGCTTGGAAGGGAAATCAAGTTAGGGGCAGGTGGCTCGGGAATTCGGTGCAAGCCAGGGCCCTGCTGTCTCCACATGAATACAAAAGGAGGGTGTGCTCTCCATGGAACTCCCAACTCCCCCTTCGGATGGTGCATTTGGGCTCCTATAACCACCCCTTCCGACACTCGTCGCTGACTGCAACTCCACCTTTATTTGGGGGATTATTTGGTGATCCCCTCCCCCAGAGACACCCCCAAAGGCCTGGGACTTTTCTATTGTTCCCCATGTGTCCACAGTATAAGGTATAGGAGACGCCGGGTACATGTTTCTTGAATGAATGTATTTTCCCCATGTTGGAAAGACCCTGGGATTTAACCCCGCCTCTAAGACCAACTAATTGGGTGACTTTGAACTTTGCTTTCAAAACTATACGGCCCTGGAGCGCCTGGGGGGGTCAATTGGTTAAGTGTCGGAGTCTTGATTTCCGCTCAGGTCCTGATCTCCCGGTTTGTGGGTTTGAGCCCATGAGGTCGGCTCTGCATTGATGGGGAGGGGTCTGCTTGGGATTCTCTCTCTCTCTCTCTCTCTCTCTCTCTCTCTGTCCCCCCCCCCCCCGCTCAAAGTCTCACTCTCTCTCTCTCTCTTTCAAAAAAAAAAAAAGCATTAAAAACCAAAATGGAACAAAACTGTATGGCCCTGTAGTCAGTCCATCTGGATTTGAACCCAGGCTCTGCCTCTTATTAGCCTCATCACCTTGGGAAATTTTCTTAACTCCCTTGTGCCTCGGTTTCTTCATTTGGGAAATGGGGCCCTCAAGGTGCCTGTGTCACAGATCAGTGTGGAGGATAATAGCTCAGCACATGGAAAGCACTTACGACAGGGATTAGCACAGAGGAAGGTCTAGATAAACATTAAGTCACATTATTTTATTATTATTATTTTTAATGTTTATTTATTTTTGAGAGAGAGCCAGAGCACGAGCAGGGCAGGGGCAGGGAGAGGGAGAGAGGGAGACACAGCATCCGAAGCAGGCTCCAGGCTCCGAGCTGTCAGCACAGAGCCCGACGCGGGGCTCGAACCCACAAACCACGAGCTCACGACCCGAGCGGAAGTCGGACGCTTAACCGACTGAGCCACCCGGGTGCCCCTATTTTGTTATTAAATCCACGTTATTAAGGTAGAACTTCCAAGCAATAAAAGGCACTCATTTTAAGTCACCGTTCCATGAGCTTTGATGGCCACCTGCGCCCATGTAAGGACCACCTCAGTCAACGTAAAGGACACGATGTCCACCTCCCCAGAAGTTCCCTCTGCCCCTTCGGCCAATATCCTTCCCTTCTCTGGCACCCATTTCTCTGCCTTCTGTCACGGGAGCTTAGTTTTGCCGGTTCTAGATCTTGGCATAAGGTGCACGATGGTTTTTGAGACCCGTCCGCATGTTGCATGTATCACTACCTTGCTCCTGTCTGTTGCCGTCACTCGCTATGGCCTGTGACTTTCTCAGTCCCAGTTTCCTCATCTGTAAACCAAGGTCAGCAACTTCCACCTCGTGGACTGTGGTGAGGGCCAGGCAGCACCCTGAACCCCCTTGCTGCCCCACACGGCCCCCCCTCCACCCCCCGGAGAGGGGCTCCCCCTCCAACTTCCCAGGGAGCCCAGAGTGCAAAGGGTCAAGGGCTTGGAGGCGGGCGGCGGGCGGGGGGGAGCAGCCTTCTGAGTAGATGCGCACCCGCGACATGATGGCTGTGTTTATAAAGCAGATTTGTTATTTTTTAATTCTTCGCCTCTGTGTCCTTTCCCCTACTTCCCTCTTTTAAGGGTAATTACGATGCAGGCAGGCACTCCCTGTGAGGAGACAGCTGAAGATTTAATTGTCCCAAGAAAAATTTTCCAGCGAAAGGTCCCCGGGTAACGGCAGCTCCGGGCCGGCCGCCCCAGCGCCTCTGCCCCCCCACCCCCACCCCCCACTGTGATATCAGCGGTAACGTGTTCATCTGCATGTGCACGGGGGCCACTCGCTGGCCCCCCTGGGGACCGGGCCGAGCGGAGCCCACAGCCTCTGTCGGGCCACAGCCTGCCTGCCATTAAGCCCTCACCCGGCCTCCTTCTGGAGACAGCTCCGTGGCCCAGATCCATGCGACCACGACCGGCTGCCGCACCAGCTGACCCGGCCCAGAGCGGGCCCGCGGGGGCAGATGGCCCGGGTGGCTGGGAATGGCACCTTCCACCACGAGGGCCCGGCCTCTTGTCCTTGGAGCGGGGGCCGGGAGGACACCAGCAGCCCCAGCAGCTTCCAAGTTGGGCCGGCCGCACCAGGGTGGCGCAGTTTCCGGGCGGAGGGAGATCTCTGCAATCTCTCATCGGGTTTTCTAAGCGCGGCCCCAGAGGAGGCATCAAAGGCTCAGACAGCGGTCACTGGCTCCTTGCCTGTCGTCGGGGGGTGGGGGGGGGCACGCATCCATTTTGAGAAAAGGGACGGCTCTGAGCACGGGCTCATGATGAAAGGCAGAGTGACTCAGTGGGAAAAGTCAGCCGGATTGGGTTTGAAGCCCGCTTCCAAACCTGCCAGCTGGGGCATTTTCAGTTCTCCTAAAATGCCCCGCAGGCTCCAGCTTCTGGGCTTTTCCACACGCTCTCCTTTCCTCATCTTTCCTCTCCTCCCTCCCTCCCTTCCTTCCCACCCACACATCCATCCTTCCCTGCATGTATCCAGCCACCCATTCGTCCTCCCTCCCTCCTTCCCATCCATCCAACAAATATTTATGGGGTGCATCACACCGACTAGGCTCAGGGGTTATACTGGTGAGCATAGCCAGCACCCTCTGTGCCCTGAGGCAGCTCCCAGGGCAGTGGAGGAGGGGGATGTTAATCAAGGAATCCCATGGTCACTAGCCAGAAACAGTGACAAGGGTTACAAAGAGAGGTCCTGGACGGGGTCGTTACGGTGTTGTTTTAACAAGGGGACGCTCTCAGGTTGATCATTGGAAGACAATCAGGAAATAGGCCCAGCAGGTGTTCCAAGCATTGGGCGGGCGTAGCATGTGCAAAGGTCCTGTGGTTCATTCCAGGAACCACGAGGAGGCTGGTGTTGCCAGTGCAAGGAGCGATAGGGAAAGTGATGCAAGATGGGCCTGCAGAGTTTGGCAGGGGCCAGTCCTCGCGGGGAAGGGTTGCTTCTGCGCAGCCCTGACTCCTTCGGACCCTTTTTATCCGGTGCATTCTTTTTTTTTTTTTTTTAACGTTTATTTATTTTTGAGACAGAGAGAGACAGAGCATGAACAGGGGAGGGGCAGAGAGAGAGGGAGACACAGAATTTGAAACGGGCTCCAGGCTCTGAGCTGTCAGCACAGAGCCCAACACGGGGCTCGAACTCACGGACTGTGAGATCATGACCTGAGCCAAAGTCGGCTGCTTAACTGACTGAGCCACTCAGGCGCCCCATATCCGGTGCATTCTTACTCGTCTTTTAGGCCTCAGCTCAGGGTTTCCTCTCGTGAAAGCCTTTATTGCCCTATGCACACTGAGTGAGGCCTGGGAACTTTCTCCCATTAAGAAAAAGCATCTGGTAGTTGGAAATAAGGCAAAGAAGGTGAAACTTCCTTTCCATCCCATACTCGGGCATTGTTTAGAAAGGTCCCTGACCTTTGTGGAATCAGTTGACCCCACAAGGAGCGTAGCTGAGCTGGGCTTTGCTATTCTGTTTTTGGCATCCATCGTGTTTCGTAACTTCTCGAAAATTACACACGGACACCTCGTCCAGATGCTCTGGCCCCCGCACACCCCGTGAGCTCATAAGGGTGTGGCCTAGCTTCCGTCGGCCTGGTTTCCCTGGAGGTTTGCAGGGCTAGGCTCACAGCCGGAGCCAGAGAAATAGTGACTGGCTGCATGAGTGATCTTGTCTCTTCTCCTCTCCGAGCCTCCATTTTCTTATCCGTGAAATGGACCTCATGGCACCCATCTCCAGCGGAAGTAAACGTTCGGTGACTTGAAGAATTCAGGTGCCCGGGTGGGCTCCTGTCTGGCACATGGTGGGCTTCAGTCTCCCTTCTCCCAGGGGCTGGATCTCCAAGGCAGGAAGTGATATTCTGGTGTTGGGGAGCTCACGGTCTGGCTGGCGGGGGCGGGGGGGGGGGGCAGACAGGAGAGGGGGGGAGCAGGAGGTGTCGTTAAAGAGGTCAGAGGGGGCGTGAGGAAGAGGCCGGGCTGGGTGTTGGATTCCCCAAAGTTGGTAAGAGGGAGCCACCCCAGGCTAAGGAGGGAGGGAGGGACCTGGTAAGATTATTTCAGCCAGCAGGCGAGACCCACCATTGTTGAGCTCCTCTGAGAACCTGGCCTTGGCGTGTGGATGTGAATGTATGTGTGAGCGGTGTGTGGGGGGGGAGGGAGGTGAGTGTGGATGTGTGTGTGTTCACTGCTGTCTGCCCCACGCCGTTGCCGAGGTCTTAGATCTATTCTCTATTTAACCTTCGCCAGAACCTGCAGGTGAAGGGTCCATCCCATTTCCCAGGAGAACAAACCGAGGCTCGGAGGTGAAGCCACCGGTTCAAGGTCACAGGCGAGGACTCTGCAGCCGCCCGCGCCTGTGTAGCCCTGGGTGGCGGGAGGAGGGCGTAGGCGTGGGGCGAGGTGGGGAGGCAGCCTCCGTAGGCAGAGCGATGACAGATAAATGGCTTGTCCTGTAAAGGCTGTACTTTTTCTTTTCCTGTTCTGCTTGCTCTGTTGGTCACTGGGGTGCTACCTCTCCACGTTCCCAGAGCCCTCACCGGGGCCAGGCCCCGGGCTGGGCTCCAGGACTGTCAGGTCGGGGCAGGCAACCACAGTTGAGGGTGGGGGGAGGTGGGGGGTGAATCCCCAGGGGGACGGGGCACCGGTCTCTTGTGGGGTCTGACTTCTACACAGGGAAATGCAGACACGTTAAACATGCACTTGACGGAGATTAATGTCCACAAGCCCCCACATCACACCACTCGCGTGGAGATACAGGACCTCCCGTCACCCGGAGGGCTCCTCAGACCCCTTCCCATCGCTGCCTCCCTACAAGGATCGTCCCCCACCACCCCCCCCTCCGCCCCCCACCCCTGTTTCCAAGGTTTTGCCTGTTTTTGGACATCTGGGGCACATGTCTTTTCAGAAAGCATTTTCTAAATTTTTTTTTTTAAATGTTATTCATTTGGAAAGAAAGAGAGAGAGAGAGAGAGTTCACGCATGGGCAAGCAGGGAGGGGCAGAGGGAGAGAGAGAGAATCCCAAGCAGACTAGTGCTGTCAGGGCAGAGCTCGACGTGGAGCTCGACCCCGTGAACTGTGAGATCATGACCTGAGCCGAAATCGAGAGTGGGAGGCCCAGCCGCCCAGGCGCCCCAGTGTTTTCAATTACAAAGTCTCGCGTTCGGAAAACAAGCCCAGACCCCTGGTAAACAGAGTGCCGTGGTTAAGGGAGGGCAGGAGAGACCCCACTGGCGGCAGGCTGAGCCCCAGGGAAGCCCAAGGGCATGTCAACGGGCTGCTGACCAGGCAGGCGACGGGGGCCGCCCTGATACTCGATGTTTTGGTGGCAGAGACCACGTGGTGTCTCCTGGTTCCCAGCAGAGCCCAGTGCCTGCCAACACGTCTGTGCCCCCTGCTGTGTCTCCAGCAACCCCCCCCCCCCCCGCCCCGCGCCCCCCGGCCCTGTCGCGCCCGCCCGGTGCCCACGCACACCCACAGTGACGCCACTTCCTGGATGGCGGGTGGCCCCTGGACAAGATGTGCCATCTCTCTGTGCTTCAATGTCTTTATTAAACAGAGGATCATCATAGCACCTACCTTGTAGGTTTGTTAAGAGGACGGAGTGAATCGATTTTAAATAAGTTAATATTTATATAGAGTTGAGGAGGCCGATACGACAAAAAGCGCTTATGTAAAAATTAAATAAACAAACCTCGGTCCAATTTTGGCTGGTGGGAATATGCTAGAACACGCGGGGTTTTTCACAGTGGGGCGTTAGAATCTCGTGGAGAAGGCAGAGATTTTGCTGATTATCACGTAAAGGGGGGGGGAAGGGGGCCGCAAATGCCCTCTGGGTCCTCGTGTGGTGGGGGTTGGGTTGGAGGGGGCTGGAGGAGGTCGATGGAGTCCTGTGGTTCTCCTTTGCACAACGCGGAACCAGAGGAGGTACCCGATAAATGCCAACTGCTTGACTGATTTCCTGGCGGGCAGGAAGAGGGTCACTTGGCTCCTATCAACTTTCATTCTGCCTGCCAGCCCGCAGCCCTGGAGATTTGGGCCTTGGAGAAGCAAGGCCCAGGTGCTGCATAAAATCCATCCTGCAAGTCTCTTTGCCTGGACACGCAGTCCATCACACACCACCCCCCCCCCCCCCGGCCCTTCCCAGAAAACGGGAGGCATTTCCCCACCCACTCGGCCTGGCATGCCTTGAACACCTCATCCCCACAAGCGGCACATGTATTTTCCAGGTTGGGCCCTGAGGGAGGCTGAGAGCTGAGTTTTCTGCCACAGCCAAGGTCCTGGCCTACGAGGCAGGTGACTTGTCTACACCCTGCAGGAGGCTCTTTGCCTGAAAGTGTCTTAGGTCCCTGAACACGTGCCTCAGGCCAAGGACTCGGGGATGATCCCACGTGGGCCTGTGGATCCAAGCGCCAAGTCCCAACTCGACTACAGGTTCATTCGCGTGGGATCTCCAGGTCCCCCGCACTTCCCTAGCCTCAACCTTCCTTCCCTGCAGAATGGGCACAACCCCCTGCTGACGGCTGTAATTGAACGAAGCAGTGCGATGTGATGCGGGAGAGCCAGACTCTCCGGGTTCAAGGCCGGGCTCTGGGACGCTGGGGGAAATGAATTCACCGCTCGGTGACTTGGTTTGCGCATCTGTAAAATAGGGATGAGGGGAGTGCCAACCTCCTATGGTGGTCGCGGGGCGGTGGGGGGGGGGGGACCAAATGAGGCCAACGACTGTGCAGCACTTGGCACGCGACTTCCCATAGTTCACGGTCAATGCCAGTACATGATTGTACCAGTTGAGGACGCAGGGGTTAGAGGCTGGGCACTGAGGTCAGAGGGCCGGAGTCTGCGTCCCAGTGACATCACTCGTTAGCTGTGTGACCCTGGATAAATTAAACCACTTCCTTACCTGTTACGTGAGGTCAGTAATAATACCTAGCTCCGGCTGTGAGGTTTGAAGGGGCCGATCAAGGCAGAGTGCTGACACACGGTAAGCACTACTTATTGTCAATATCATATAGCCATCGTCATATAACTGTCGTTAATATTAATATTCTAATGGAGAGGCAAGGAAGCCAACACTTGGTGAACACCTCTTACGGGGTAGTACTTGACGTGAATCCTCTGGCGAGGATATTCAAGGCCCAGCACTGGGTTTCTGCCTTCGGTCGAGGGGGTACGTGAGGTTCCCGGGGGGGCGGTGACCCACTTGTCCAAGACCCCAGAGGTGGGGAGGGGCAGTCGGTCCCAGCTGTGCGATGTCCAGGGCAGGAAGGAAAGACCGACACTTAAGCGAAGGTCTTTCACGTGGCAAGCGGGGGGGCTCGGTGCCCCCCGGCCCCCCTTTGATCCGCACGGGAACCCTGGCTGCGGGTAGTACTGTCCCCCTTGGGTGGGTGACAGGCCTGAGTCTCTGGGAGGTGAGCTGTTTCAACTCTGCAAAGTCGCAAAGCGGGGACGCGACCGCGGTGGTCTGTCGGAATTCTGTTTACGCAGGTGTTTGGGGCACAACCTTCCACCGACTCCCTCTGAGCCAGGGGAAACAAAGTCTTTGTGTCCAGAAAACCCCAGAGAGAGGTCCAAACCCTGCAGTCCCCAAGCCCTAGGGGCCGCATGCGATCCTCTCCCAGGCTCCCGAGGATGAGGACGGGTGGCGGGGAGGGGGAGGGGCACACTCCCAAAGACAAAGACACTCCACACCCAAACTGGTCGTTGTTACCCAGAAATCTTTATTACAAAAATATTTTGCAAGCCAAAAAGTTTAAGTTGCAACTATATACAAAATGGGGCCTGTTTCCTTCCTAGCAGTCTTAAAATAAACTCCCGAAACCACGCTCCTTCCGTAGTGTTGTTTCGACCTCTTCCTTTTCCTGGGGTTCGATACACAAGGTATGGGAATCTCCAGGCTGCCAGGCCGGAGCTAAAGCTGCACAGCTTCCTTGGCCTCATTCCCTTCCTCCCCTTCCAAAATTCAAAATAAAATAAAATAAAATGGCACCAAGAAAACACTCTCTTAAAATTCTGTGTGCATATGTGGGTGTGCGTGCACATACATGGGACACACTCAAGCACATGTGCCTTCTCTGGGCCGCAGAGAGGGAGGCTAAGGTTGACAAGCCAACCTTTTGGAACTTGGAAATGGCCCGAGCCAGGTGGCTGGGTCACTGTGCTCCCAGATGCCACAGAGAAACCCTGGCTCATCGGCCAAAACTGTCCACATGGCCCGTTGGCTCACCCGATTCCTGGATGCCATCGTGTGAAATGCCAAATCTCTGTCCCCAAAGAACTGGGTCTGAGCTGAGCTCCCAGGGTTCCATGCGTAGGACCTGCTGATGGGCAGCATGGCTCAGCTTCTTGTTCTGATGGCCTGGAATCCCTGGGGCATCCGATGGATGGCCGGACCCAGGGGGCGACGAAGATTAACCTTTCCGCTCTAAGACTTGGTTGGTTACGTGTGAAGACCGAATCGACAGGGCTCGCAACATCTGCTGGCCCTGGGCCCAGCCAGGCCCCCGACTGGAAGGGTGGGGATCAGAGGCAACAGGTCACAGCATCTGCCCAACCTCCTGAGACAGAGGGACAGAAGGAGGGTCAGTCTTGGCTTCACAGCTGCCCAGTCCTCCTGGCTGTTTGGGATTTATTCCAGTTTGATCCCCAAAGGGTTTGAGAGCAGAAGTAGAAGATTCCTCCTGCAGGCACCAGCTCAGAGAGCTGGAATGGGGTCGTCGTTAAGGGGCGGGGAAAACAGACGGGCATAGCTTCCCTCCCCTGCGTGGCCTTCCAGCGCTGGTAAGATGCCAGGGAGCAGGGGGGGCATCTTTTCTCTCCCCTCTTTCTGGATGAGAAAACTGAGGCCTCGGGTCTTGACAAGCTTGCACTGTGAAGGACGCAGCCAGGAGGAGGAGCACTGAGCAGGTCTGGACTTAGCACGATGGGGGCACAGAAGACCGCAGTACCAGCCACGTGGCTCGGCTGAGAACGTGACCTATTTTGCCCTGGAGGGAAGGCTAAGCGTCTCCACGGGGCAGCCGCACTGCAACCTTCCTCCCCATCCTCGGGGTCTGGGATGTGGGGGAACCCAGTTTCCGCCGTAAAGAGGGTGCCCCCCCGGGACGACCAACTGGTAAACCTTAGACCGCACAAGACCCGACCAGGTACTTCGACACATGACAAAGAGCCAAGAGAACGTTGCTGTCGTTTTAAGAAAAAAACCAAAACAAAACGAAACACCACAGATCAAATTTTCTAACACCTCAGGTTCAAGATTGCACATTTCACATTTCTCGATAATTTACAGGCGTCCGCAGCGAGATGTTGCTGAGTTAGTGCTAGCTGGAGGAAGCAAGCTCGGGTCTAGAAAGGAGAGGAGGGGCCGTGTGGAGCGTCACGGTTGGGACGGCGGGTCCTCAAGGAGTCTCGGAGGGCCACCAGGAGGAGGGGGGTTTTGTTACTCAGTCCTTGGTGGTGGCGGTGGCGGCTGTGTGGGGGTTCCTCGGAGGCTCCTCCCCTCCCCCGGGGCTTGCGCCTCATCAATCCCGGGATGGGGAGGCTAGGACTCTTGGCAGCAGTCTCACCAAGTCTTGGGATGAGGGTCCCGGAGGGTTTTTTTCCAGCTTCTCCACGGACGGGGCAGTTCGATCGAAAGGGACAATCTTCCCCAAGCCCCAGGTGGGTGGTGGTAAAAGGAGGTGGGGTTTTCTCCCTCCTCACCCTGGAAGATCAGGCTGCAGAGCACGAAGGGGGGCAATCAGGGTCTCCAAGACCGTGACCGAGACCCGCATGTTGATGGAGACAGGCATGAGGGTTCTTGGACCCTGGTGGTTCTGGCCAGTTCCCAGGTGGGTCCCCCGGCTAGTCTGGCAACATCGGCCTCCGCGTGTGGTGATGTGGGGGGACTGTGGCTGCCCTGGAAATGTCGAAGAGCCACGTGGGTTGGGGAGACAAGAGCCAGCCTCATCCTGGAGTTCCAGGGCCTGCACCATCCCGGCCCTCTGGGAACTGGGCTGGCTGTCCCCATCACGGCTGTCCCACACGGGACAGGAAGGCTCGTGGGGACAGACCCTAGAGACGACCACGGTCCCATTCACTTCCTCTGGACCTGGACGCTGGCATACTCCGAGTAGGATGGCTCGGGCTTGGGGGCTGGCTGCTTGGGGGCCCGGTTGAGGTGGACCATGTCTAGGTCGGCGTAGGTGAGGGTGTCCTCGGGCGCGGGCGGCGGGCCGGTCTGAATGCTGGCGTACTCTGTGTGGTTGTTGGGCTCGGCGGCCCGCGGGGCGGCCTTCTTCCCCTTGGGCAGGTTCAAGTCTGCGTATGTGATGTCATTGTTGTCCTGGATCTAAATGTGGTGGAGAGAAGTTCATTCTGGAGCCCCCAGCCACTCCTCCGCCCATCGGTACCGAGGCTGGACGCTTCTGTCTCCCCTTGGGCCCCGCTGGCTCAGCCCTAATTCACGCCCCCCTCTTCTTCAGCCCGGGTTCCCCGCCTCCGGCCTTACCCTTCCGATCCTCACCTGGCCCAAAGGAGCCTCCTACCCGCCAGTGGGGTCACCTCACGGCGCCGCCTCACTGTCCCTCTGCCCGACGTTCCATTCTGTCCTTTCAGGGTTCTTCCCTCTGCCTGTTGTCCATTCCCCTCCTCCTCGTAACGAAACCCCTTCCACCTTGTGCCTTTTAGCACGTGCATCACTTCAACCTAAGACCACCCTCCCCTCAGCTGGCTCTAGGGATCCTCTCCGTGCTTCCTCAAGCCGTGTCTCTCCATGACAGCACCCACCACCCAGGACCGACTCTGTCTGGGGGTCTGAGTAGGTGCCGACCCCCAGTGGGTGGAGATACTCATCCGTTCACTGGTTTATTCAACACATCTTCACTAGGTTATTTGTTATAATGCAGAACCCAAGGCTGGCATTGAAGAAGCCCCATCGGTGTGGAATGAGCGAACGAACGAAAGAATGGATGGCAATTTCAGCCTCACTCAGGGTGCAGCTGGGGTCTGGGAGACTGGGAACAGGGGCATGTGAGAACGAGAGCCCAGGTTGCAGGTGCAGTAAGGAGCCTGGGGCTTCAATCCTTCTCCTGCTCCGTCTAGCTGAGGGCCTTGGGGCAATCCACTTAAGCCTCTCTGGGCCTCGGTTTCCCCATCTGTAAGGCGGGGCTGGGATAGTGTCTGTTTCCAGGGTCCCTGTGAGGCTCAGACATGATCGCCCAGGTAAAGCGCACAGAACAGAGCCTGGCACACATCGAGGGAACCCGTGTGTCCGATAAATGCTAGCAATCATCAACCGCCTGGCAAATCTGAACATCTCCCGTGTGCTAATCTTATCGCTCGCAACGGCTGCCTTCAAATTACTCATCATGAATTGCAAACTTTGCTTCTTCCGTGCCCAGCACCTATGCTGTAGAAGGAGGCGGGGAAACACCACCACGGCTCCTCACTGGTGCTCAGTAAGCACCACGGAGCGCAGCTCCCGCAGGCTTGCAGGCCCTGTCTCAGCCCGTCGCTAGGAGCCCCCTCCCCCGCTTTACAAGTGAAGAAACTGAAGCCCAGAGAGGTTAAACAAATTGGTTCAAGTCACACAGCTGCAAAGGATCCAGAGTCTGTTGGACCCGACAGCTGTGGTCTCACCGCACGGCCCCCTCTGTCCCGAGCCTTGCACACTCACTCACTTCTCTCTGGGAAACCCACAGCAACAGCATTTAAAGTTCCTCCCTGGCAGGGGTCGGCACCTAGCACTGGGGATTCGAGACACAAGGCTGTAAGAAGCTCCGTGAGGGCCGGGCTGTGGCTGCCTTGGTCACTGCCCAGGGCCTGGCACATAGTAGGTGCTCAGGAAGTCGTGGCCGGCTGCGAATTCTGTGCAGGTTTTAGTGACCACCTCTCACCATCATCCTTTCCCCTGAAAGTTCCTGAGAGAAGTCCAGAGGTAACAATGACTGGGGAGAAGGCCGCGCTTTGTAATTACCCCTCGGGCTTGTGCCAGGGGCCGCCGGGGGCGGGGCTGTCCCAGGTCGGGAGAGCAGGCCACAGTTGGGGCTTTACAAAGACCGTGCCTCTCAGCAGCCCGACTCTGTGCAACAGATTGCATCTGAAACGATGACAACACCCCGGGAAATGTCAAGGACAGCTGGTGCTCTCTCCTCGCGGGTTCAGGGCAGGGCCTGTCTCATCACAAGAGACAGAGGAACCCTCGGCCTCCAAGGTCTGACAGCGTCAGCCCGTGAGAAGCAGGGCGAGGTCTCTCGGAATCAGGCCAACCACGCTGCCTGTGAAATCGCCCCGGCAGTGCTGCGGAGAAAGTGCCAGAAAGGGAGCATGCCCTTGCATGAGGCGATCGGTGAACAAACTGTGAGCGGTGCCCCCTGGAGTTGTGTGTTGGGTGCCCTGGGTCAAGGAGGTGGTGACCTTCTCCTGGCTGGGGCAGAGGACAAGGGGGAAAAGAGGACTGTGAGCATCCCCCCACTCTCTCCACCCCACCCCTTCCCCCACTCTGGGGAAAGAGTCTTAATTTAGAACAGAATCTGCAACTCTGGTTGATGCAAGGAGATTGCACCAGTGAGAGTACCAGGAAGGGCATCTCACCAAGGACTGTACCTGGGTTATTTCTCTGGTATTCTTCTCGGGCTCATGCAACCTAAAAAGGAAAGAGACACACAGATAAAAATATCCTCACTATCTCCAGTGCTCATGCAAATTGGTAAGAATAACATTTCGGTTCCATTTCCTATATGGTCGGAGCAAGTCACAACAGAAACACAACGGCTTTATCAAATGTTTGGACAAAGGGGTCAATCTCACTAAAGAGGAACTTTCAGCAAGGCGCTCCCCCCCCCTTTTTTTTTTAAACCCACTCTTCCCCAGCAAGGATCTTCAAAAGTTAATATACCGGGTGCTGGGGAAGGTATGGTGAAACAGACACGTTCACGCATTGCTGACGGGAAGGTTAAACCCACACCCTTTTGGGAAGGCAGCTTGGCAAAATCGAGAGCTTGACTCATAAGTGCACATTTTTTTGGGAGAATTCAAAATATAGAAAAAGCTTGCTGCACAGAGGCATTTGTCACAGAGCGGGATAGGGAGGAAGGTTTCCATGTTAGAGCTCTGCCAGTTGGAACTGGTTAAGGAAATCAGGATAGACTCATAGATAAAAACTTAAAAGGTTTATGAGGAAGGGCTTTTTTTTTTTTTTTTATTACAAATGATTACATTAAAATGATAAGCAAAAAGGCAACATTCTCTGGAATGATCCCAAGCCTACAAAATTGTGTGGATCACCGGGCAGGAAACGTAGTAAAATGCTAACCGCAGTGGTCTTTGGGAGGGATTTTTTTTTTTTCTTCCATTTCGTTCCCGTATTTTCCACACGTTCTCTATTCTACACATCTAGGTCTCAGCATTAAAAAAAAAAAAAAAAAAAAAAAGAGAGAGAGAGAGAGAGGCAGAACGGTGTCCTGGTTAATCAAAGAAGCTGTTCATGCACTTGATTCTGTAATTGGAGGCCATCGCTTGGCTCACTGCAGGGTCATGGTCAAGGTGGTGAGCAACCCTGAGCCACTGGTTCTGTAGGAGTTGTGTAAATTCTCAGGCCGGCAACTCCAGGGATGTTAGCCTGGATAATGTCAGAAATGAGCAATGGGGCTTGGCAGCAGGGTTATTAATGGATTTGGCATGAGCTCTTGGCTCAGAAAGCAGTTCTGGGGCATGACAAGCCCCACGTGGCCACAGAAACAACCCTCTGGGAGCAGGGACGCTGGCTGCGGAGGAAGATCACGAAGGTCTATCCACACCCCTATTGCTTCCAACCCTTCCAGGAACCCCCGCTGCCTCTGGTTCAAGTAAGACTCATCACCCTGCGCGTCAGCCGCGCACGGTCTGGCCTCTGCTGACCTCCCCAGGCCCCTTCACGCTCCTGACCTCAGTGACCCACTTACCCACCCACCAAGTCTCTCCTGAGGGTTATTTAATGAGACGCATTTTGCGTCCACAACGGCCTGGAAAGCTGCCGTCCGCCGCTCTGTCTCTTGGTGAACTTTTGTGCACTCTTCAAGACTCAACTGTGGTGTCGCCTCCTTGGGAAAGCTTCTGTGACAGTGGTGGACTGTCTAGACTGCCCCTCCGTGACAGCCCCAAGCCCCCTTGCCTATTTTCCAATGCGTCTGTCTGCCACCTGCCTGCCACGCTTCCTCAGCACGTGGGTACAAGTGCCCTAAAGTGACCTGGCATGAAGATAGACTGCCCCGGGGCCTTTGCACATGCAGCCCTCCTTGCCTCTTCATTTGCTTCACTGCTTCTCTTCCCTCAGGTGTGGTTTCAAACAGTCCTTTCTCGGGGAAACCTCCACTGAACCCCAAACTCCAGTCTCAGAACACTGGGTTCCTCTCTTTCAGAGCGGACTGGAAGTAATCATCCATTTGGTTGTGTCCGACTGTCCTGTGTCTGAGAATGGCACTGCTGTTACCCACCCCTGTGTGCAGGCTACAGAAGTGGGAGTCAACCCTGATCCTCCTCTGTCCTCCTTTACAACCCATGTTAACCCATCCCAGTGCTTGCTGACGCTGCTTCCAAACTCCCAGCCACTCAGCCTCCCCCACCATCCTAGCTCCCTCATTTCCTCGTCATATTCCGCTCCAAACCCTCAACCCACTGTCAGCACACAGGGAGATCCATGTCTGTATCCAGGATGGTGCGGCCGCGCGATCGCTGCCCCCGCCCCCCACCCCCCCGGAATGTTCTAGCCTCCCATCTCTTCCCCTCACCCACTCCAGGCCAGCTGCTCTGACCTCCTCCGTGTTCCACGAACATTTCCAACTGCTCCTGCCTCGGGGTCTTGGCACTGGCCGTTCCCTCTGCCTGGTCCACTCTTGCCCCAGATATTCCCGCAGCGGGAGCCTCCTCGTCCTTCAGCTACCTTCTGAATGTCACCTCCTTAGACAAGCTTGCCCTGACCGCCCACGGCACCCCACCCCCTGCTCTGCTCCGTGCCCAGCTGTATTTTATTTAGTCAGCGCCCGCATCACATCGTGCATTAACCTCCCCCCCACCTTGCTTTGTGACCTGCCCCCTGATGGACCGTGGGCTCCGCGCTGGAGCCCCAGCACCCGGTGATGGGCTCATACACTGGCAGCGCCCCCAAAGTATTTGTTGAGTGAGTGAATGAATGAATGAATGAACGCGGAATCAAAAGGGCCACGAGACCGGGGCGAGTGTCTGTTTCGCTCTCCTTCACAATCCCCCAGCTTAAGACCTGGCATGGAGCTGGGCTCAATTCAGATGAATAAATGAAAGAATCAGAGAAGCCCTAAATATTCCAAGAATAAATGCACTGAATGTCTGACAAGTGAACAAATGGCTGCCCGAAGGAACCCCAGTGCCCAATTAAGGGAGTGGAGACATAGTTTTCTCTCGTCTGAGCTGGGGGAGACTACAGACAATGTTCTACCTGCACGCTCCCAACCCAGGGAGTGAGAGCTACCCAGGCCCTCACCAGCCCTGCAACCTGAAGGGCCCTTTGAGCTCAAAGCGGCGGCCTCCCCCCGCCCCTCCCTCGGCACCCTCCCCGAGGTGCTCGGTTGTTACCCACGCCAGCGTCCTCTGGAAAGCGTCTGATCCCAGCCAGCCGACTGAAGCCAGCGCTGCATGGAAATACCATTACCTCTCACCAGCTATCGCTTTGGTTTAGAGAGATGAAAGGGAGAGAGCAATCTGACGGCTGGCTCCCTTGGTAGGTTCACGTTGGAAAAATAGAAAACAGGCAGAAAACGGTTGGCTTCTCTGGGGAAGGAGAGCATCAGAGCACCAGCGTTCAGCGTCAGAGGTATCTGGGCCGGCCTCAGAGTTCTGGCACCTGCTAGCTGTGGGACCTCGGGAATGTCCCACGACTTCTCTGAGCCCCGGTTTCTTCCAGCACACACACACACACACACACACACACACACACACGGCCAAGAAGAAGCTTCTAGAACAAGGGTTCTCAAAGTCTGGGTTGGAGGCAGCAACATCAGCACCACTTGGGAACTCGTTAGGAATGGAAATTCTGCATCAGAAAGTCGGGGGCGGGGGCGCCCAGTAATCTGTGTTTGAACAAGCCGTCTAGAAAATTCTGCCACACACTTGAGGTGGAGAAGCTCTGTTCAATTAAAACGGGATGATTGCAAATCAGAGGGGTTTTGCTATAATTAAAATCACCAACGGGCTACTATAGGAAAAGGCATAGATCGGTTCCCGGAACGCAGTCAGTGCTTGATAAATGTTAGCGGCCGAGGCTGTTATTATTATTATTATTGACACCGCCCCTTTCTTTCGGGAACTTATTGTCTAACTGGGGAGATCAGACAAGTAAAAAATAATGGCGACAATAAGGAAAAAAAAAAAGAAAAAAGAGCGATCCGTATCTGAGGCCGCGAAGCACTTGGAGAAGGAGAGTTTTAGGGATCCGGGGGAGGAAGAGATGGGGATTGGGACCACGGTCTGGGGTGGCATTTGTTCAGTCCGCATTCATTTGTTCATTCAACACACCTTAACTGAGCACCTACTCCATTCCAGGCATGGTGTGAAGTTCAGCAGTCACGGGGTGGGTTATAACACGGGGCACGTGCATTGACAGTTTGAATATTCCACCAAGGTGTCAGTGCAGGGGCCCCAGGAGAGCTCGCAGGACGGGCTTCCGTCCTGGGGGGGTGGTAATGCCCTCTCCGAATCGGGAGAAAGGGCGGGAGGTAAGCAGATGAAAGGGTGACCTCCCATGTGGCACATCTCCAGGGGGCGCTGTTCACAGAACCCACTGTGACTGCTGCCTCCTGGCACGGTAGAGACCTTGGGTGGTGCCTGAGCACATCTCAGGGAGAGAGGCCAGCACGCAAGGGCTGGAAGGACAGTGAGGACACAGCGTGTGGGAGGCTGTGAAGGGAGTGCAGCCGGTCTGAGTCACCAAGCACGAGGGCTGGGGAGTGGCCAGGAATGAAACTATCCAAGTTAGTAAAGGCCAGACCACGAGGGGCTTGAGGGCCTCAGTAGTGCGGCTGGACTATGTTGAGGGCCGTAGGGAGCCACTGAAGGTTTTTAGGCAAAGGACAGAATTCGAGTCTTGCCCTTGGAAAAGAGTGTACCCGGCATACACACACACACAACGCCCCCATTGCCCCCAACCTTGGCGTTGTCCTGGACTCTATAGTCCATCAGCAAGCCCTCTTGACTCTACCTCCAAAACGTATCCAGGATCTGAGCATTTCTCAGTCATCCCACTGCCACGGTCCAGGCCACCATCACGTGCTTGGACCACTGCAGTAGCCTCCTCCCAGGCCCCTCTACCTCCTCTACCCTCAGCTCCTACAGCTTGTTCCCCATACGGCGGTCAGGTGGTACTTTTAAAACCAAAGTCAGATCAATCTCCCTCCTATGGCTCCTCATCCCACAGGGAGTAAAACCCTAGACCGTTGGCCTCCACCCCAGAACCTCAGTTCCTGCTCTGCATTCAGAAATCCACAAAGCTCTTGAAAGAAAGAAAGAAAGAAAGAAAGAAAGAAAGAAAGAAAGAAAAAAAAGAAAGAAAGAGAGGGAAGGAGGGAGGGAGAAAGAAAGAAAGAAAGAAAGAAAGAAAGAAAGAAAGAAAGAAAAAGAGAGAGAGGGAGGGAGGGAGGGAGGGAGGGAAAGAAAGAAAGAAAGAAAGAATTGCACAACCTATTTGTTAGCAAAACCTGACCTGAACCAACATGAAGCTATTTATGGCTTTTATTTATTGCCCATGCGGGGCATGCCCATGCAATTTATTTATTGTTTCCATGCAGTTACATTCAAGTGGTAGATTATGGGGATCTCTAGATCTCTCCACTGGGGGTGAATATCGGGGGCTTTCCTTTAGAAGCTGAAAAGTCTGAATTAGTAATAAACCTGGCTGCACGGCCTTGGGCTGAAACCGCAGACCTGAATCTCTCTAGGCTCATCTCTTGCCCTCCCTCGTTCCTTCTGCCCCTCGGCTCCTCTGGCTTTGGCCACACCCACTCTCTGGCCCAGCAGACAGCCCTCCTTCACAGCGTCCTGGCTCAGGTCCCTGCTCACATCCTCTTTTCAACAGAGGAGGCCTCCTCCCCGGCCTAAACTAGCTCCCCCCATTCATCTCCATCCCCTTGCTGGGCCTGACTCGTTACCACCTGACATGACATTACACATCGCTTCCTTCTCTCACTGGAGTCTGAGGCCCACGAAGGCCTGGATTCTTGTTCACTGCTGTCTCTCCAGCACCCGGAACAGCTGGCACATAGTAGAGACTCAGCAAAAATCACTGCAAACATGAACCAGCAAACTAATGTACCATCTATGACATAATGTCACACGGTAGCCCCTGACCAGGCCCTGGGCTTCAAGAGGGCAGTACGAGGCTTCTACCCTACGTACCTTGGCATTCCCAGGGTCACCCATGCCAAGGAAGTCAACACACAGTGAACGAATGAAGGCAAGGGCAGAGTATCCAGCTTGGATCTGGGAGCTGTGTGTGTGCGGCAGCTTTCTGCCACCACCCAGATGAAATGTGATGAAGGTCTTGCTGTCTATGGACAGCAGGCAGGAAACCAGAGCCTCTGTGTGCGGAAATCGCCTCATTTGAGACAATCATGAAAAACAGACCTGGCAGAGCAGCTGACAAAGGAGAGAAATGGGAAGGTTGCCTGGCACAGGAGTGAGGGTCAGTGGGTGTGGACTCTGCATTTCAGGTTTCGGGCGTTGTCAACCAACCAACCAGCCAACCAACCACCAAGCAACCAACCCCCAACCAACCAACCAATCAACAACCAACCAGCCAACCAACCACCAACCAACCAACTAATCAACAACCAACCAACCAACCACCAACCAACCAATCACCCACCCATCCACCCACCCACCAACCAACCACCAACCAACCAACCACCACCCAACCAACCAACCAACCACCAACCAACCAATCAACAACCAACCAACCAATCAACAACCAACCAACCAACAACCACCCACCCAACCAGCCAACCACCAACCAACCAACCACCAACCACCCAACCAACCACCAACCAACCAACCAACCAATCAACCAACCAACCACCAACCAACCAACCAACCAATCAATCAACCAACCAACCAACCACCAACCAACCAACCAACCAATCAGCAACCAACCAACCAACCACCAACCAACCAATCAGCAACCAACCAACCAACCACCAACCAACCACCAACCACCAACCAACCAACCAATCAACAACCAACAAACCAACCACCAACCAACCAACCAACCAATCAACAACCAACCAACCAACCAACCACCAACCAACCAGCCACCAACCAACCAACCAATCAACAACCAACCAACCAACCAACCACTAACCAACCAACCACCAACCACCAACCAACCAGCCACCAACCAACCAACCAATCAACAACCACCCAACCAACCACCAACCAACCAACCAACCAATCACCAACCAACCAACTAACAAATCAATCAACCAACCAACCACCAACCAACCAACCAACCAATCAGCAACCAACCAACTAACCACCAACCAACCACCAACCAACCAGCCACCAACCAACCAACCAATCAACAACCAACAAACCAACCACCAACCAACCAACCAACCAATCAACAACCAACCAACCAACCAACCACCAACCAACCAGCCACCAACCAACCAACCAATCAACAACCAACCAACCAACCAACCAACCACTAACCAACCAACCACCAACCACCAACCAACCAACCACCAACCAACCAACCAACCAACCAACCACCAACCAACCAACCACCAACCAAGCAGCAGGCAACCAACCAACAAGCAACCAACCACTGCAGAGGCATCCTAGCCCAGCGGCACACTTACCTCGTAGAAGAAGTGGACCCCTTGGCTGAAAGAGAAAAAAACCAAAAAACAAAAACCAGTTATTTAACCTAGAAACACTGTTCTTACGTAACTCTTTTGGTGGGGGGGACAAAGGTTTGCCTCCAGGGAGGTTGTGAGGAATTGTTGAAATCACCTCCTTTGAACCACAGGAATTCCCCCATGCTCACTCCAGTGGGGTGCTCCATCATCTTCTGTCAGGAGGGCCAGTGGGCTGGGCCTTCCCACTTCCCCACTTCTGGGAGTTACCAAGGTCAGATCTCAAAGCAGCCTTCAGCCCAGGAGGGGCCAACTGCCCTGCTCTGTCTGGGCCTCAGTTCCACTCACCACACACCTTACCTGAGACCCTACAGGAGCCCTACAGGCCCTTCACTGCTGGAGAACAGACTCTAGTCGTCGGGGGGGGGAGCCGGTGTGCATCCCATGTCTCCCCCTGCCCCGACCCCAGCTCACTCACTGTGTGACTCTGGTGGGTCACTTCCCCTCTGTGAGCTTGGATTTCAGCTCTCCAGCTCACAGGGTTGGGCTGGACATCCATTTATTTTCATGTCACCACTTTCCAAAAAAGGATCTTAGGAGGGAAGAAAGGGTCCATCTGGTTCAGAGATTTTAAGCCTATGATATGGGGCATCCCACAGAGAAGCTGCTGGGGTTTGGCCACTATTGGACTCCCATGCCACTGTAAAATTGTAATTAAAAAGCAACCTGCACACCAAACGCGCTCTGCACCGCGCTTTGACAGGCTGGAGGCTGCCACAAGGCGAGAATTCTCCCTGCCGGGTGAATGCCTGGTGCCTGGACAGGCGGTGGAGTTTTAGGTGAGCGGGTACCAGCTGGGAAGGCTGTAGCCCGGCATCCAATGTCCAAATGGACGCCGATGGGTTGCAAAGTGCCGGGACGTGGGTCGTCTCAGGGAGTCCAATGACAGGACACTGACCACTCACTTTATACCAAAGAGACTCGGTGTCTCCCTGGAGCCACACAGCTGGTAAGCAGGAGGGCTGAAATCAGGACATTTCATCGCGAGTATTGGGAGGATGGGCAGACTCCTCCAGGGACCAATGAGGGGAAAGGTCATCTCACCGGGGAGGAGACGATGTGTAGAGTGATCCCAAGCATGGTCCCTGGGGGACCCGCTGACCAGGTTTGAGTCCTGGCCCCGCCACTGACCAGTTGTGAGGCCTTGGGTAAGTTTTAGAACATCTCCATGCCTCAGTTTCCTCATCGGTAAAAGTGGGTTAGTAACACCACTACAGAAGTCTGTGGTGAGAACAATGCCTGGCACATGAGGAGAACTGAGGGAGTGCTAGTTGTCGCTGTCACCAAGCCTCCGTGTGACAGCTGGGCTCTGCACCCAAAGAGACCCGTCACCCAGGGGCTGGGATTTCGCTAACGGCCACCGCGAATGCTATCCGACCCTCACCGGGCAGCGGACTCTGCTTCGCCACCCTTCCCGTGCGAAGGCTCTCCTTGGACGTTAGGGGAAAACCACCGGGTGGATCACCTGGCAGAAGCCCTTCCAGATTCCAGAGAGGTGGGGCCTGATGCCAGCCTCCCAGATGGGGAGCTAAGGCTCGGCCAGGACTCACAGCCAAATGCTTTCAGCCAGTCCAGGAAGGAGGGAAACTTGGGGGCCGGAGGGGAGGGGGTGCTAGAGGAGAGGTGTGAACAGCACGCCCATCTGAGCCCAGCCTAGGGGTCTGGGTGCAGAGAGGCAGCTCGGGACAGCACTTTGCACCTCACAGTCCGTGGCATATGGTGGGTCACAAGCAGCATTTTAAAGAGAATTTAGTATAGACTAGGACAGAAAAGCAAATATCAGAGTTCCAATTTTATCTATAGGAGTGTGGTACGTACGTGCTGGGTTGAGGCATGAAGTGTATTTCTATAACTTGAAGTCAAGTTAAGTTGCAGAAACGCTGGCTTAAAATGGTCTCCTCCAAAGGAGGCACTGCTCTACCCATTTTACGGATGAGGAAACCGAGGCTCATGGAAGCCAAACTGATCGTTCAGAGCATATAACAAAGGTCTGGAGCCCTGGTTTGTCTGACTCCAAAGTCAGAGGCCTTGTTACAGCAGTAACTACACACATATGCATGCACTCAAACAAGGGCATGGTGTCCTAGATTTGAACTGGTGCCCTCCTGCTGGGGAGCCAGAGGCTGTGTGCCTTGCTGCCGTGAGGACAGCTTTCCAGGAAGGTGGCTCATGTTTCTGGGCTCATGTACAATTCTGACAACATTTACTGAGCACCTGCTGTGTGCCAGGCACTGTCCTCACATTTCATGTGACATCACCCATTTAATCTTTCCAATGGTCTTAGGGAAGGTGCTGGTATGATCCCCACTCCCTCCAGCCTCCTGCCTACGGGCTGGACGTGTCAACCTGGACAGGTAAGAGGAAAGCAGGAGTTTGCCGGGGTTACCGGCAAATACTGTTTCCTCGGGAGGCCCTCTTCACACCCTGGCATCTCCCTGCTCTTCACCTTGGTGGTGGTCCCGTGAGGAGGTGAGGCCTGGAGCAGTGACGGCTGTCTTGCGCCCATGAGGCGAGGCGGAGGGAGGGCCCCCCCGCCCCATTCCAGCCTGGTGATGGTGCTGCACCAGCCATGGCACCAGCTACTGCTGGGCTCTTTGTGGAAGAGACTGGACTTCCTCACGGCCTCGCCCTCTGGGAAGGACAGCCCGGGGGGCAAACTCTTGGGGAGGAAGAGGAAAATCCACGCACCTTTCTTCTGTCGGATTCGGAGGAGGTAGAGGGCTGCGATCACGAGAGTCACCAGCAGGGCACAAACCACGCCCACCACAATGAAGATGGTCTGGCTTTCGTTTTTGTCTAGGGACCACACGGAACAGAGGCTTCATGTATACAACTTAGAAACAGCGAAACTTAATACCCACCACCCCTTTTCACCGCGAGGTAGGCATCATGAACTGAGAACATCTGGCCGTACGTGTTGGGAGCCACGGGGGCACGTTCAGGGGTAGGCACACCCTTCCTGGCGGGGGCCACCGTGGGCAGTGCTAACACCACGCTGATGTGCCAGGAGGGAAGATGTTTGTTGCTGACTGCTATGGAGGAACCCTGGCTTCAGGATGTGGGCAGAAATCTCACTCCCAAGGAACAGAAACATGTTCCCTTTCATCTGGAACGAGCCACAGGGTGGCCACCACGACAGTGGTGAAACTCCGAATCACAACTACTCTACAGAGCTCTCAGGAGCAGTCGACTCATCTGTGCCCGGGACCTGGGCATAGGAGCTCTGAACCCGGGACACCTGTAAGGGAGACTGTGTGGGCGGGGCTGGTGCCAGGGCACAGGTAGGGGATCCTGTACTAGAGCATTGTGGGTAGTCAGGAGCAGGGCTCTGAGCCATGGACACATGGGTGCAAACAGTGCTCCTGGTTGTGTGTCCCTGAGTGAGTCATTCAAACCTCCCTCTACACACTGACTTCCTCTTGTGTTATTGAGGCCAATAGTAACCTCTACCTCATTGGATAGCTCTGAGGATTAACTTACAAAATGAACAATCAACCAACAAACTCACTCTTTCATTTGTTTTAAAAGCATTTCCTGTCTACTCTGTGCCTGGGTGTGTGCGGGTCCTAAAGCTATGAGGCCGAACAAGACAGCCACGGTCCCTAGCAGCTGAGTCTCAAAGCTGAAGGGTCAAGTGCCTCCTCTTGCATACTGCCATAAAGCAAGCAAGGAGGCCCAGAGAGAGGCACTGACTTGTCTGAGGCCACCCAGCACGTTTGCGACAGAGCCAGAGTCGAAATCCACGCGTCCCAGCTCCTAGTATAGTGCTCATCCTATGGAAGCCAGGCATCAGTGACATCAACAGGACACCCTGGAGGGTCCCACGCCTCCTAAAGCTTCCCTGTTCCCTTACAGGATGCAGTGAGGAAAGAAACGGTCTCTACTGTAACCCATGCGAAAGGTCGGCCACGTACAAGGCAGAGCCAGGCGAACGGGCAAGTGATGGAACATTCCACAGTGGCACCAGAACGCCAACTGGGTGCTAATTTGATGACAGAAGAGAGATACCCCGACAACGCGTTGGGAGGGGCTGAGAAAATGAAACCCTGACACCTTTCGCTCCAACACGGGGGTGGCCGTCTTAGAGGGGCATATGCACTTTGGCCTAGAAATGCTTTTTGGGAAATCGTTCCCCAGAAACAGCTGCACACTCACAGAGCAGGTGCAAGGTCATTCATTACAGCAGTGATTGTACTTGAGATAAGCTGTAAAGATTCTGAGGCCCTCCACCCCATTCCTGGGGTGCAGGCTTGCAAAGGCAGCCAGAGAGATCAAGGTGAAGTGCGAAAGAACAGGAAGAGGAGGTGGCTGGCCTGGCCTGGTGAATTAAGCTCTGGCAGGTGAAGGAGCAGGTGGCAGGAAGCTAGGGACAGTCCAGTCTCCCTCCCTCCCAACTCTCTTTAATGTATGTTTATGTCAAAAGATCTACAGAGACACGAACCAAACTCTTACCAGTGGTCACTCTTGAGAGTGTGGGCTATGGGGGAGGGGCACTCACTTTAAAATTTGACTGTATATCTATAGACTTCTAGATTATTCTATTATAGCCATGAATGACTGCTTTTCACATGAAAAAAGATAGAATTTAAAGTGCCAGGTCAGTTGGCATCTTGACCTCACCCTGGGTCGTATGCGTTTCCTGGTCCTTCTGGTGGGCAGAGACCACAAGGGTATGGTTTTTGGTGACCGCGGGCTGCCCGTCATGCTGCACCTGGCAGGTGAAAACCACATCTTCCCTGTGGGCGGATAAATTCACCAGGAGCCAGCTCGTCCAGTTAAAGGTCCCATCCTTGTTCTCTATGAGGTTCGAGGCCGTCGAGGCCGTTTCTGTTCGGGACACGTTTCCGTTCTCCAACCAGGTCAGCTGGAGGCGCTGGGGGTAGAACTTCTTCACTTGGCAAATGACCTTCACCTGGTCCCCTGTCACGGGTTGCTGGGCAACCTCCAAGGTGGGTGGAACTGAAACAGCACAGAGCAGAAGCTCTGACCTCATGGAACAGACATGTCACCGGGGAGGGGCTCGAGAACCTAGCTCCCCCCACGCAGCAAGGGAATCACCCAGATCAGTGCTAGGCATACAGCTGGTGCTCAAACACTGAGGGTAGTCTTTGCATGTGAATGAAATCCCGTAAGCACAGTGCCCAGTACACAGTAGGTGCTCAAGGTACCTACTGGTAGCTCCTATTAGGGTAATGATGAGTGAAATCGAGCCCCCAGCATGCATTTGGAATCCAATAACTAGCAAAATCCATGAAGTCACCGAGCACACAGTGGCTGGATTACAGTAGGTGCTCAATAATTGGAGTGGCTATGGGAAAGTAAATCGAACTACCTAGCATGGTAGGTGTTCACCCGAACTGCCGTTAAAACAGGAGGAGGTGACGGTACCCCTGGGTGCCCGGTGGTTGGGAGGGTCTGTCAGGAGGCAGGTTCCAGGGGATGGAAGGCTGGGAGCACGGAGTGGGGGAGGGGCAGGCTGGGAGGCTTGGGGGCCGGAGCTGGGCTTGGGTGGGGGGGGTGACGGGCATCTACCTCGGAGGGTCTCGGACAAGTTGGCAGTCCCACGAAGAGGAGGGCCCCCCTGCAGGGTCACGTGGGCCACCTCGCAGATGACCTGGGAGCGAACGTCCCCCGGGGCCAGCGGCAGCGTGGTTGTGCTGAAGATGCTGTAGGAAGCGCTGTCTCCCTCTGGGTCCACGGTGGTCTGGGAGGCTGCCAGCTCATTCCCGTTTTTGAACCATTTCAGGGTGACGTTTCTGGGGGAGAAGCCGTGGGACTCGCAGGTGAAGCTCACAGTCTGCTCAGGTGTGGCCCTGGCCGTGGGGCCCGACACCACGGGGGGAGAGGGTTTGGCTGCAAGAGGAGCATTTACGAGCAGTAAGCATGACTCTGGTCATCCTCAGCAACGACAGGTATGTGACACTGTGCAGAACCCTCACGGATTATTTTCCAGCCCTGCAGGGGTGGAGGGGGCCCCCGAGGAGAGCCGGAACCAGGTGGCCAGTCGCCCGCAGGCCTGGATGTGGCCAAGCCCAGCGCCCCCGGTGAGAGGGGACCGCAGGCCTTTCTCCTACTCGGGTGGGAGTGAGGGGCACGTGAGGCAAATACAGGCAGTTTTGCTTTGAATTTAACACTGAAAATGCTTCTCCAGGACAAAACTCGGATCTGTCTTTATCCCAAACTTAACTTACACCTGGAGCTCTCCCTTCAGGTATTTGTGAATTTACTCTAGTTTTCACTCTTTCCACAAACATTCCGTAGGGTCTCATCTCCAATTCCTGAGTCTGAGAGGGAGGGAACGAGGGGTTGTTTTTCTGAATCTGCGTTCTTCTCTTGGGTCGGTGTTGGGTTGAACACCAAGATCACGGAGTGCTGAGAAAGCCAAAGATGGTTAATTTTTCAATCGTGAATCAATTTCAAGGACAGAGACACCGGTCTATGGAGCAGGCAGAAGCCCTCTTGTGTCCTGGGAACACACACATCAGTGACTCGAGAGGGAGGGCATTTCAGAAGGTCCTATAGGGGGTCTCCAAATTGTTAATTATTACCTAATGCCTTCCGTAACAAACATAGGAAATATTACAAATATTTACATTTGTAAATATTTAACTTGCTTTCGAAAACTCATCAGACATTTTGGGGACACAGAAAGGAGGTGTCACCAAATAAGACATGAAAACACCAGCAGTCCGGATGCCCTACAGGGACAAGGTGATCAGTTACCGGTTGCAGACAGCATTTTGGGCACCTGACACCAGGCTGATTCCTCCCCTCAGCTCCTTAATCCCTCCAGCAGGCCTTGGAGGGGGGCCCAGTATGATCCCATTTATGGGACAAGGTTCAGGGAGGAACGCAGCTAGCCGAGGGCACACAGCAAAGGGCGGGGCTCATCTCCCGGCACACACGAATGATTAGTTTTAGCTTCGCTGTTCTTTCTTCCTACACCTCCGTGTCTGTTTGGGTACCACGCGGATCAAAATACCACCTTGGTAACATGTGAGGATGTATGTAAAACACAGAACCTGGCACACAGTAGGTGCTTAATAAACAACACCTATGATTATTATCGTGAGATCTGGTCGTGCCTACGTCTGAAACGACTTGTTTGTTAGGCAGTAAGAGAGCAGAACAAAAGCTTAGCAGAAATACAAGAAAAGTCCCAAAGCCAGCTCCCTGCAGCTGCCATGCAAAACCCCAAATGAGAAAAGCAGCAGAAACCAACAAATTATGATTCTCTCCCTCTTCTTTTAATAATCCCCTCAGGAAACAAGTTTGGCGAATTGGCTTTCAAAACACAAACGAGATCACAGGCGTTTTCCCGCAGATTAGCTATTTACAGAGAGCTGGGAGCGTTTTGAAAGAGGGAGGACAGATTTTGTCCGTGACATTTTGGTGTGTCGAGGCAGAGAGGGCTCTGGGGCTGAGCAGCGAGGCTTTGCGTGGATTCTGGCACCTGTTCAGACACACGTGTGGTTAAAGATGGGAAGGTCCCCTGGCGGGGCAGCTCGGATCTGAGCAGGGTGTCGCCAGCCCCTCTTTGGGCCGGAGGACAGGAGGCAACTCAGCCCCAGGCATGTTCCTCAGGAGGGTGCCCTGGCCACCCCGATCAGGCTCATTTTCCAAGGAGCTGTCACGCGCACGGGTGATTCTGAAGCACCCACCCACTGAGAAGCTCCTCTCCGGCCCCAGTAGCACAGGGAGCCACCCTTATCAGGGGGAGAAGAAATTCAGCGTTTCCTCTGTGACCTCGGGGAGCGTCCAGCTCAGGGCGCTTCTGTGCTGGCAGTGAGCATCCCCCGGAGTCGTTAAATAATTCACCTGCCCAGACTCCTGTCTGACCAATTAAAGCAGAATTTCTAGGGTGGAGTCAGGGTCTGGGGATCTTTTTCAGCATTTCCCAGGTGATCCCAATGAGCAGCCCAGGTTCAAAGGCACCCACCACCGTCCCCACACCCCCCTTACACTCGAGGCCTGGGAGGAACAGGGACCCAGCCAAGGTCCTATTATAGCTACATTCATGGGATACTGACCGCGTGCCAGGCCCTGCTGTTAGCACCTTATCCGCATTCGCTCACTCAGTCCCTGCAGTGGGGTTGTGCTGTCACACAGAGATGAGGACACGGGGCCCGATGTGGGGATGACTCATCAGAGATCACAGAGCTGGAAGGCAGGGCTAGGTGGGAACCCAGGCAGCGGGGCTCGGCCACTTCCGAAGTCGCTGCATGCAGATACCCAAGAATCACCTAACCCCCACATCCGGGGCTCTCTGGACCTCCTCTCCAATCCTGAGACCACTGACCAGCAGCCCGATTATCACCACAGCACAGATGGGACACAGAGGACCTGAGGGACGCCAAGACTGGCCCAGGATCGGACAGCTCTGGGAGGAGCACCCAGGGCTCACTGAGGGTCTGTCTGCTCACACGGATCACTGTGTCCCCCTCATGTCCTGCCGAGGTTGGTCTAATGATCCACTTCCTGCAGGTGAGGAAACGGAGCCCAGCAAAGGGAGCCGGGTCACAACCTTGAGGGGCCACCTCCTCCGTGTCAGGTGACGCAGTCAGAGCGCCTCAAATCCTTCAGCTCTCTTAAAGGGAGTCCACGATTAGGACCATTTTGCAGATGAGGAGACTGAGGCAGAGAGAAATGAGGACAGCTCATTTCTGAGGACAGCTAGAGTCTAGAAAATGAACTCTTGCTCACGGGGCTCCGGACAGTCTCTATGAACTGCCTCCCCGTCACCCGCAGTCTGCAGAGCCAGGAATGGGGTGTCTGGGTGGTGTCTCTGGCATGGCGGGGGCCCCCCTGCTCCGCCCAGGCCCCTGCCCCAGGCTGCTCAGCGAAGGAGCCACATCCCACAACAGGGAAAGACTCCTGATGCTCTCACGTGTGTGGGTGCGTGTCCTCCAGGAACAGGCTCAACACTTCATGAGACGTTTGCCTATCTGTCTGATCTGGGGGTGTAATGCTAGCCCCGCCTCCCCCCAAGGACTCTTTCTTGTTCATGCTTACTGCTGACGAACAGAACAAGGCACAATTTTCAAGGAGAGGGTTGTAGCGTTTCGGAACCTTTGGGGGAAATGATAAAAAGGAAAAACGCGGGCTCACTGTTCAAAGGTTCAGGGTAACTTGGTTTTAGGCCACACCTACTATGTGCTAGGCCCTTCTGTGGAAACCGAATCCAAAGCCGGCTCAGGAAGGAGTCTGCCTGGAATGAGATGGGTTCTGGAATGTGCTCCTTCCTCACGGGACACGTGAGCATGAGCAAGCCCCTGTCACCTTGTGACCTCAGGCTCTGAATCCGTACATGGGGGATCGGGCGGGATGGGCCCCTCAGGTGCCAACCTCCCAGGATTTTGGATCCTAGGCCTCTGGTAGGAAACCCCCAATGATCACCTTCTGCTTCAAGGAGGCAACTCCTAACGTGGACATTCTGAGATGCCCCAGCTCTGCCTGCAGTCTTCAGTGACCGCCTGAGTGGGTCTCTGAATCCGGTGACGGATTTCTGAACAGACCCACAGCAAATCCCCAACCTCTGGCATCTCCTCCAGCCAGGGTGTCAGAGTAAACAGCGAGCCTGTGCCTCTCAGGACTTTCTTTCGGTGTGGCTTCTGAAAATGAAATAAAGAACTGCATTCTCCCCCTCCCTGCCCTGGGTGCACTTGTCGTACCGGAAGGGAACGTAAGCTTCATGAGAGAAAAGCCTTCGCCTGTTTTGTTCCCTGCGACTTCCAAAGCACCCGGAACAGAGAATGCACACAGCAGGTGCTTAGTAAGTGCTCAGTAAAGAGAACCCTGGCCACATCGAGTGGAGGTCTCTCCGGAGGCAGGGGTGTGGTTGGGCCTTGTGACTGGGATAGTCACTCAGACTTTCAGTCCCTCATTGCTGGAGCCAGAGGGCTGGTCAGGATTGGAAAAGGGAAGAGCTGGGAGCCTGCAGACCGCGGTTCCAGATTTTCCCACTGTTTACCAGCCGTGGGGCCTTCAGCAAATAGCACAAGTTCTCCAGGCCTCAACTTTCCTGATCCGTGGAAGGGGCTGATTCAGGGGCACCCGCCAAAGCACCTGATCCTTATCTGTTGCTCAGACAGTGGAGGGCATTCTTACTGACTTGCCGTCACAACCAGGGGACGGAGCGATACTCACCGCTCACGGTGACCTGGGTGCCTGGTCCAGACTTAAGCTCCACATCGGGGTTCCCTTTCTGGAACTTCACACAGTAGTAGGTTCCCGTGTCTTCCGGGGTGATGTTACTGATGCGGATGGAAAAGTCCATGTTGTTTCTCCTTGTGGCGTCTGAAACATTTGTTACTCGAGGGGAGTGAGGGTCTCCTCTGAAACTGAAGATTAACTCCCGGCCTGGCCCTGTGCCCCTGAACCACTCGACCTTCCCAGCGGGCTGCAGGGAGGTCAGGGTGCAGCGCAGAGTGGCCGTCTGTCCGGCCGCCACAGACACCGACTTCTCGGGCTGGATCACCTGCAGTTCCGCCTCACCTGCCACACCTGGGGGGAGAACAAAACAGCTATTTAGCATCCTTGTGCGATCCTGTCCGTCCGCGCAAGTGTTTATCCACAACAGCTTTCACCGACCGAGTGCACACCGTGAGCTCAGCACACTGCGTGTACACGGCATGTAGCCCTGGCGACGAGCCTGTGACACGGGACCCTGTTGCAGACGAGGAAACAGCTGGGAGCAGGCTGGAGGTCCTGAGCCCCTCTCCGGAGAAGTCACGTCTGAGCTGGGCTCTGAGCTCACCAGGATGAAGGGGCGCCGTGTTCCTGACAGAGGGCACAGCTGGGCAACGGCCCAGAGGTGAGGGGCAGCACGGTGTGCGTGGGGCTCCACGGGGAGCTTAGATTCTCTTTTGGGCCTGGCCCAGGAAGCAGGCCCCGAGCCAGGAAGCCACACTCGGCAGCTGGGGCTCATCCGGGCTGTGAAGCCGTGAGGCCGGAGGACCTGGGTTTGAATCCTGGCTCAGGCCTTACTGCCTTATGACTACAGCCATCACCTGGGCCACCGAGGAGATCCAAAAGGGATTGACTGCCCAGCTCCTCGTGGATGGGAGTGGCGGCCTTAGTTCGAGCGGGCGCCTTCACGGCTCTCGAGCCTCAGTTTCCTCATCTGCCTAACAGTTACTATGACCCCATCTCAATGGATCCCCGGCAGCACCACACAGTAAGCCTCGGCCAGGGACAGTGTGGACAAGAAGCATCTGGTCTTTGGAGCCACCTGACCTGGTCTGAAATCTGGCTCGCCTTTTACTCACACATGACCCGAGTTTATCCACGGGTTTTGAGTCTCAGTGCCCTAATCTACAAGATGGCTGGGGCACCCCCTAGCCCTCTGCTCTGTTCTGAAAACAGGATGACACAGAGAAGTGACTTAGCACCACGCGGGGCACAGGAAGCTACCGTGTGTCATTCCGTGACAGGTAAGTGAGCAAGGGTCTGTTGTGTGAACTTCACTCCCACCCTGGCTGATGTGTCTCCAGGCCAGACTGTACTGGACGCTGGGGGCACACGGGCTGGATGCATGTCAGGCCTCAAGGGCTCCCGGGCTAGGGAGCTGGAAGGCTTCCTCGGGCTCAGTGGGGGCGGGGGGAGGCCCGACTCCTAAACTGGAGAGCAGGGGCGCCTGGGTGGCTCCGTCGGTTGAGTCCCTGACTCTCGATTTCGGCTCAGGTCCTGATCTCCCAGTTCGTGAGTTTGAGCCCCCCAGCAGGCTCTGTGCTAACAGCGTGGAGGCTGCTTGGGATTCTCTCTCACTGCCTCTCTCTCTGCCCCTCCCCTGCTCTTACTCTCTCTCTCTCTCTCTCTCTCTCTCTTTCAAAATAAATAAATAAATTTAAAAACTGGAGAGCAGTGGGGCAGAAGACACGGGGTGGGGGCGTGGGGGGGGGACACAGTCTGGAAGTGACAAGGCAGGGTCAAGTGGCTGAGAGAAGTCGCTGAGATACTCAGGTATCTCAGGGGCGGGGGAGAGAGGACACATAATAAGCCCCTGGAGAAACACAGAGCCAGGGAGACAGTGAGGGCAGGGGGATAGACACAGGCCGAGGGAGAGGCAGGCAGGGACAGGGACAGCGAAAGAGGGGGACAGAGTGGGGGAAGGGAGAATAAGAAATGCAGACACGGAGTGGCAGCAGCCTGGTGTAGGTGCTGACGGGCCACGTGTCTCCTCCTGGTCACTCGCCGACCTGCGGTATGACCTTGCCCCGCCCTGACACCTGTCCTGGTGGGGACAGTCTTTGCCTCGTCCCCATCCAAAGGTACGTCTTTGCCTCGTACACCAGACAGGGTGCAGCCGACACCCTGAGCAGCCCCCTCCGGCTCTGGCTGGGCAGGAGAGAGACCTGGGGGTCTGCCCACCCGCCCGTGGCCTGGTGCCACCCACCGGCAAGGGCAGCGCGCCCAAAGCAGGGAAGGCCCTGGACTCCAGGCTGCCCTCGCTGCTGGCGAGCCCAGGGCCTCCGCACAGGCCTCTCAGCCCCCTGGGCCGGTCGTCCCAGCCCTGACTCCCCAGGCCAGGGGTCACCCGGTTCTCCCAGCAAGTGCTAGAAATGCAGGCTGGGGGTGGGGCGGGGAGCACAGGCGCGGGTTCCCCTCCTCGCCAGCTCAGCACCGCCCTCCCTGGGCCTCCCTTCCATCATCCATAAGGTGGGGTATGAGCATCCACTCCCAGGGCAGGCATGAGGACTGGGTGCCGGCCTCGTAGGTGCTGGGTAAATTTTAGATTCTGTTCCCATCATCCCCACAGACATAACATTTACAGACTCGATTGTGGGGTTTCCCCCCAGCCGGGAGGTAGCATCCACAAGGAACTGCTTCCAACCCCCTGCCTGGAACCGTGTCTGGCATACAGGGGGCCCCCAATAACCACACGTTGAACGAACACACGAAGGAAGGAGGGATTTCGCTTGCTCGGGTGTCGAATGGCGCTGCCGTGGGCGCATCCAGGAGCCGGTGCGAGCGAAGCCAGGAGCCTGGGACCGCGCCTGGCCCCCGGGGCGCGCAGAATAGCTGCCAGTTATTATTATCCTTATCAATAACACCGTGCAGGGCTGTGAGTCAGCAGCTGGGGAGGGGAGCGACGCGAGCAGGAGAGGGCTACAGCATCAGGCGCGCAACGTGTTGGAGCAGGGCTATTCTTGGGGTGCAGCCGGAGGCCTGTAATCACACCCCGGGCAGGCGACAATAAAATCTGGAGTTGGGTAGGGCTGGTCCCCCCCAACCCTTTTTTTTTTTTTTTAGCTTCTCTTGAGCTCTCTACCAACTGCAGCCAGATTTAGGCAGCTTAATTAATTAGCTAGTGTTTATAAAGCGTTTGAAGAATTTTAAAAGTGGGACGTAAGTGCCAAATATTATTTTAATCTGTGTATATGTGTGTTTTTTCCAGCAGAGAGGGTTTTTTTTTTTTCTCGCTTGCCTGCTTTTCTTCTTCTCTGCAGGTTCTGTTCTGGGAACCGGGCTTGTTAAAAATCACTCCTGCGGTTCTGGGCCTGGGGTCATCGTGCTGGCATCGCGGACAAAACCATTTCCTGCTCTCCCCTGCCCTCCTGGCAGGGAGAACCACCGTCCAGGGGCCTGAACCGTCTCCGGGAGAGGAGGGCGGCTGAACAGGCATTCTCACACGCTGCTGGTGGGGGTGGAAATTGGAACATCCTCTCGGGAAAGCAGTTTGGCAGGAAGTACCAGAGGTGTGAAAGCTGTTCACCAGCCTTTGTGGGGCTGTTCCATGAGGACATAACCCCAAACACGGTGTGGGGTTCCCACACGACGAGCTTGAAAAAGTTGGGGGAAAACCCAAACGGCCAATGAGAGGGGATGGTTAAGTGAATTACGGCCTATCCCCTACACGGAGTTCGCGGACAGAAATAAAAAGCCATCGCCGTGGAAACTGGTAATCTGGACAGTTTTGCATGGCATAATTTTAAATGATATTGTGATTATGCAAATAAAACCTGTTCACTGCAAAGCATTTAGAGACAACAAAAAAGTATGAAAACACAATAATAATCTCCCAGAATACCAGCAAAGGTAACTGCAATACGAGTGAATAAAATAGTTATAAATATGAGTAAATAAAATGATGTGAAATCATAGGCAGATAACTAAGGCTATGAGAAAACATTTTACTTCATTCACTCAAGTGTTCTTATAAAAATGAAAAATCAGAACTATCCTAATGTCCACGAGAAGGAGACCAATCGATCCCGTGACGGTGAATTCACATGATGACCAAGTTTACAGCCGCTATAAATGATGGTGTAGAGGCACCTGGCTGGCTCGGTCAGTAGAGAGTGCGACTCTTGATTTCGGGGTCATGAGTTCGAGCCCCCTCTGGTATAGAGATTACTTTTAAAAAAATCTTTAAAAAATGATGGGTTAGGGGCACCCGGGTGGTTCAGTCAGTGAAGCGTCTGACTCTCGATTTCAGCTCAGGTCACGATCTCCCGCCCTGCATCGGGCTCTGCGCTGACAACACGGAGCCTGCTTGGGATTCTCTCTCCCTCTCTCTCTGCCCCTCCCCCTGCTCATTCTCTCTCTCTCTCTCTCTCTCTCTCAAAATAAATACATAACACGTTTTGAAAGATGACGGCGTAGAATTACAATTATCAATGCAAAACTATATTATGAGATCAGAGTCACTCAGGAACATAGTCAGTGAGATCTCAAACTTCTAAGTTTTGAAAGAAAAAATATATATTAAAGGTTAGCAGTGGTTAATTCTGTCGTAGATTTACAACGGACTTTGCTTTCATGTTTTCTGTTCGCACGGCTTGTGCCATAAAAAAGTAGGAAAAACTATGCTTTCAGTACGATTATGACTTTGTAAAATAAAATAAAATAAAATAAAATAATTATCTAAATAAACAACAGCAAGGTCCTATATACAAGGCTGTAAAATGCAACTCTCTTTGGATCACGCATCTAAAACTGAAGGCTTTTTCCTTCTATTTTGGGTATGTTACTAGATGAATGTTAAACATTTACAGTATTCTATTTTGTAATAGGAAAAATGTACACGTGTGATACATATGTTGGTCATGTTACGTACACGTTTATTGTTTAGATGAACCTCCCTTCCAAGAACTTTCCTTCCCTTTCCTTTCCTTCCACTGCTACTTTCCCCCAGCATCTGATACAGTGCTTGGCACAGACTAGATGCTCAACTAATTCCTGCAGAGGGGCGCCTGGGTGGCTCAGTCAGTTAAGCGCCCGACTCTTGATTTCAGCTCAGGTCGCAACCTCACAGTTTGTGGGTTCGAGCCCTGTGTCCGGCTCTGCCCTGGTAGCAAAGAGCCGGCTTGGGATTCGACTCTCTCTCCGCCCCTCTCCTGTCCGTGCTCTCTCTCCCTCTCTCAAAATAAATAAGCATTACAAAAAATCTGCAGATAGTGACTGACCAATGGAATGTCTAGAGAAAAGGGTCTGCGACGAGAATCTCCATGATGCTGTGGTGAGTTACTTCTGGGAAAGGAGGCCAGCAGTTGGCACATTTTCTTTTTCGCTTCCTAGTCAACAATATATTGAAATCTGCTCCTTTAGCGAACATTTACTCCTTTTGGAAAAAAAATAAAGTTTTCTAGCAGGAGAAGTGTGCACAATGGGTGCTAACGGCCCCGTGTTATAGGAGGGACTCAGTGTCCACAGGACGTGGGGGGGCTTACAGCATAGTGCAGGTCAGCGGTGAATGATTGGAGCCTACTGTGCACCAGGCCCCGAGCAAGGGCTGTGCAACGTCCCTGGGCTCACGGAGTCCGCACACAAGTGGAGAAGATACAGTTCAAAGAAATAACTCAAATGATCACATTTGGAATGAGCCCCAGCCCTTCAGACAAGTGATTCCTGCTGGCCTCTCTGACCCCATCTCCCGCCCCCTCCCAGGGACCTGCTGCTCCCGCCGCCCCAGTCTGTCCCCCACAAATAAGTCAGGATGGTATGAGGGAGGCCGTAGGATGGGGGCGGAGACCTGACCGTCGAGCTCGCAAAAATAGATTTGATTCTTTTTTTTTTTTTTTTTTTACGACATTCCTCTATGGCTTTTGAGATCAAGCAAAGATGAAAACAATTTTCATTGGAAGTGAAAAAATAAGAATGGATGCTTTCTAATGGGAAAAACCAAATCAACGTAGAACTGAAACTTGCCTAGGGTTCCTCCCCAGCCTGCCTCATCAGGGCGCGAGAACAGAGCTGGGAGGTGCCTCGCCCAGGGACAGGCTTTGGCCCACATGGGTGCTCACTGCCACTCACGTGGCGGCCTGCCCATCCCCGGAAGCAGGTTTCCACAAACTCAAGGAGCCCAGGGGCCTGGGGGGCTACGGCCAGAGCTCTGGCAGGGCCCAGGGCTAAGTACCCCGCTAAGGCCCAAATAACACCCGGCCCCCACAGCGGGGTTGGAGCTCAGCAACCCCCTCCCTGAGCGCGATCATCATCACCCGCCTTGGGGGACGGCTGCCGGTTTATGATGCCACACACACACCTCGCCGGGCGCTGCCTTTGGCATCTTCCGGGTTACGATTTACGGGCCGTGTGTGAGACTGTGCAGTGCGGGCGTGTGGAAGAGTGAAGGAGCAGACTCCGCTGGAGCGTGCACATGTGTGCCCGAGTGTGCCCGGCGAAAGCACACACACTCACACGGATGCGTGTGGGCCCAAGGGGGCGTGTACAAAGGGAGCGTGGGCAGGAGGGAGCCACAGTGCTGCTCAAGAGTGTGTAGAAGCGGGGTGAGGGGGTGTGGACTGTGTGCGGGAGAGTTGCTGAGTCGCAGGTGGCCTGGGTGCGCGTGAGCGTGGCGGCGGCATGAGAGGGCATGTCTGTGCCCAGGGGGTGTGAGCAGATGTCGGGGGGAGGGGTGTGAGCACGGGGGTGCTGGATGGGTGAGCATGGGGTGAGCATGGGGGTGTGGATGTGCCCGCAGGCAGGGGGGCACAGGACCAGGACGTGCGCATGGGCGTGTGCTTGTGGGTATGCACACTCTTGGGGGGGGGGAGCATGAGCGCGATGGGAGCAGTGTGCATATGAGTGTGAACATGAGTGTGTGCGGTAGCAGAGTGCTAGGAGCAGGGACGACGGCGTGCGTGGGGACCACTGTGCGTGTAACGCTTGTGTGCCCACGTGCCCAGCTGTGCAGGTGCCGGCGTGAGTTTCCACACGCAAGGCTGCTAAGAGTAGGGGCGGGAGAGCCGCTCCCCTCACCCCTGCCATCAGCTGCTGGTGGGCGACCCGGCGTGGCAGCTGGTCCAGGGTGCTGCCCTTGACCGGGGGCTCGAACCGTGCTGAGCACCCGCTTACTCCATGCTAGCCCTGAACTCGTGCCCCGGGGCAGGGAGCAGACGCCCCCCCCCGCCCCCCAGGGATGATCCATGGGGGGCCTTGCGTGGATGGCTGTGGATCCTGCAGTTAAAGAGGGGAGCTCAGGGCTCGATGCCAGTGTGCTGGGGCTCCGACAGCTGCAGCGAGGCCCTGATTCTCTCTCGAGGTGGCCCGATTCATTCGTGCCCTCTCGAACCTCACTCAGCTGCCAGGCCCAGTCCTAGACGCTACAGGACACCAAGATGGGTCCCTGTCCGTGTGGGGCAGAGTCCTGGACATGGGCAGTGACCACCTAGAGAGAGATAAGTGGGTGAAAAAGGGGCTTGGGGACGGGGTCTCGGGACAGGGGTGGGATGTGGGAAGACTCGCTGGAGGTGGTGGCCCCCGGGCCGGGCCGGGAAGGCTGACAGAGGCTGGGGAGAAGGGAAAGCATTCCAGGGAAGGGGATCCGCAGGAGCAAAGGCGCAGAGGAGAGGAAAGGGGTCTGCACAATCGAGGGACCGGAGCGGAGTCCTTGGGACACGCTCATTTAACCACGAGCAAGCTGGGATAGGGCTAGCCTGGGACTGGGCTAACCTCGCACCTTAAAGGATGGCTTCAGTCACCATCTGAACAGCAGACCATCGCCGGGAGCAGTCGACTGGCACCGCTGGGCAAAGCCATCGGACAGACTCCCCAGATGCCGTGGCGGGCACTACCAGCCGCATTAGAGCCAGCATAAACGGGGTGCACGTGGCCTTGTAAATAAAATGGGGGTGGGCCCAGGGTGCCCAGGGTACTCTCTCCTCCACCCCCACTGCAGGCAACTCTGAGCACTGGGCATGGTGCCATATCCCTGCGGGGAGAGGGTAGACCCCAGCAGCCCGCTCCACGGAGCAGGGAAACTCCTGAGGTGCCAACAATGGGCTTGGGTTTGGGCTTGGGCTCCGGGGCCAGAAGACCTGTATGTCTCGTCCCTACAGGGGTGACTTGGCAAAGTCACTCTTCTCCAAGCCTCCCCTTTCTCACCTGTAAAAAAGGGGGTACCACTGTCTCTCTCCCCAAGGCAGATGGTAGTGGTTGGAAAACTGGACTGAGAACGGTCCCCCTTCCCCACCATGTCCTTGCAGCCCATCCACCAGCAGATCGTGCCGATTCTGGCCGATTCGTGCCGATTCGTGCCGATCGTGCCAAGATCTGGCCGGACTCTGATCTCTTCTGGCCACCTTTCTGCACCACCTTCCCTTACCTGGATGCAAACTGACCTTCCTGTAGTCGTATCGCTATGAGACACACGAGAGAACACACGCTCCCCTTGCAGCCAGGGGAGCCTTTAAAAACTAAGCCAGGTAACATCCCTCCTTTGTTCCAAACCCTCCTGCAGCCTTCACAGAATCCTTCTGGTGGCCGCCAGGGCCCTACAGCTGGCTCTCAATCACGTCAGATTCGCCTCAGGGCCTTTGCACTGGTCACTGCCTCTGCCCGGTACTCTCATCCCCTAGATATCTACACTCTGGCTCCTTTGCCTCCTTCAGGCTTACCTGAGAGGGCCTCCCTGGCCACCCTGTATGAAATGCCGCCCCCTTCAAGGTCCCTTGGTCTGTTTTATTTTCCTACATATCACCTACCACCTGACGTATTACACCGTTATTTGTCAATTTCATTAGCTCCGCTTATAAGCTCTTGGAGGGCAGAGCCTCAGTTTTGTGCCCTGCTGTATCCTCCAAGTTTATGCCACTGCCTGGTATTTGTCGCAGGCACGTTCTGGCTTAGATTCCAACTCTGCCACATACGAGACCCCAGGAAGTGTCTTCACCCCTCTGGCCCTGTGGTTTCCCATCTGTAGACGGGGGATGACCATAATAATGACCACACTAGGGTTATTCTAGGAGGAAGCAGGCTACTGCGCGTGAAGAGCTCAGCACTGTGCCCGGCAGAGAGGAAACCGCTCGGCGCTGGCCAGCCGTTACTGTGCAGCCGATATTTCAGGAAGGGGGGGGATGATGGGTGATCACAGCTTTAAGCCTGAGAAGCGAAGGACTCTCTCCAGCCCAGACCCGGCTCTGCCTCGACACCCACATGAAACTACTCCCTGCTGCACCTGTGACCAGGCGGGCCGGGCCTCCTTCTGACTAGGAGGCCGGGGAGGGGGGGGGGGGGCGGTGGGGAGGGGGGGGGCGGGGGGGAGGGCCAAAGGTCTCAGCGAGTGTTTGCTGGGTGTAGACGGGACAGGGAGGTGCTGAAGCAATTTGCTTGCAGTGTGGCCCCATTTGCAAAGCAGCAGGGAAGGAACTATCAATACACGTGCTCTGACCCCCCCCCCCCTTTGTGTTCACCCGGCCTGGGTGGACCAGATGAGGCTGGGAGAATGACCTAAGGGCCCTCTTCTCACCTTCCCATGTTGCAGCGGGAGAAACTGAAGCCCAAAGGTGGGGCCTGGAAAGGCTGAGAACCCACCCCGCAGGCCCCACTGTTCCTCCAGGCCAGGCCCGGGTGCCCCCTGGCCGCGCTCTCACGGGTGCAAAGTGTGCATGAGGTCAGGTAATGGGAAGCCCTCACTAAACTGTCATGACAGCCCCGGTGAGGCTGTTGTCACCACCCCCCTCCTCCAGGTGAGGAAGCTGAAACCCTGAGAGGCAGAGGAGGGGCAGAGGCAGGACTCAAACAGACAGCTGCTCCCGAAACTTGTGTGCGACCGCTTCTCCCCGCCACGACGGGGTCCCCTCCAGCTCAGGCTTCTGGATTCTCAGGCTGCCAAGGACGCGCACGCGTTTCCCCAGCCGAGATAAAGGCCCCCTTAAAAGCGACACGCATTTATTAAACGACATTTGCCAAGGTTTCAGCACACCCTGCTGCCGACAGCAGACAGCCTCTGGATGAGATTTTTCCCCACGCTGACACTATTCACTGATGCCTTTTATAGCGCTCTTTGCAGCTCACAAAGCACTTTCCACAGCTCTTACTTCCCTTAACCCTCAACAGTCCCCACGCGAGAGGGAACAGTGGCACAGTTGCCATTTTGCGGATGGAGAAACTGAGGCTCAGAACAGGGCAAGGCACTTGCCCCGGAGCACATGCTTCCAGAGTAAGTGGCCTGTGTTTGGATTCGAACTCAGGAATGTGCCCCGGAGCCCATTCTACTGCTAGAGAGGGGCCCGAGGGCACCCATCGGGGGAAAGGGCAAGAGAGGGGGGTCTGGACGGAAGGAGCCCGCAGGACGTGAGCCTCCGTTTCCCAGGAGGAGAAATTGGGGCTGACAGGGGCAGCGTGGTGGGTTTCATTCAGGTCGTCCTGCTGACGAAGGATGCTCTTTCAAGCCCCCAACCATGACATGATGGCCGTGCAGCAGTAACAGTGACAGTAACAACGGCTGGAAAGCGTCAAACACCCGCGTTACCAGGAGCCCTCACTAGGCCTCGCCAAACCGCCACAGGAACCCAGCAAGACAGGGCTGTCCCTACTCCCATTTTACAGACGACAAGACTGAAGCTCAAGGAGCTACGGCCCCTTGGCCCAGGTCCTGGGGCTGCGGATCAGTCGTGCTCCACCGGCACCCTTACCCTCCGCACCAGGCGGCCTCACGCAACGAATGGCTCTTTGGGAGACGCTGGCCCCAGGCTGGGCGCTCCAAATCCCACCCGGCCGCGACACTGGAGGCACTAATTGTGTCGCGTTTCATGGTTTGCCAGCTCATCCATCACGGTGTCCACACCGGGGTGAGCGGTTCAGGATAGCCAGAATTTTCATAAGCACAAATTCTGGGGTCTCTTGGCCACCTCCCTCCACCCCGGCTGCCACTGACATCTTGGACTTCTTGATGTTTTAGGGGGTCCCTGTGACAGCAAGGGGGGGCGGGGGTTTGTGGCGCGGCCAGGGAGCCAGACGCAGAAGCAGAACCGCGTCGTGGTGAGGGCACAACTCCGCTCTCAGACCAGGGTTATGGCCCGGGTGACCTCGTGGCTCGGAGCCTTCTCTCGAAAACAGGGATCTTACTAGCCACCTGTCCTTCCTTCAGCCGTACGTACTAACCTGCCTACCGCTGCCAGCCCCTGTGCTAGGGTCCCAGGAGGCGCAGCAGGGACTAAGACAGACACAGCTTACATCCTAGTCGGGGGAGAGAAGGCTGAAATAATGACACAAGTACAGAATGGCTAGGAGGGCTCGGAAACAAACTTGTCGCCATGGGAGAGATTACGAAGGGGGGACCGCTTTTAGAATGGGGTGGTTGGGAAGGGCATCTCTGGGGAGACGAGATTATAGCTGCAACCCGAAGGAAGCAAAACCAGGGAAGGTAGTCCAGGAGGACAGAGCTGCGTGTGCAAAGGCCCTGAGGCCGGAAAGAAGGCTGCTGTGGCTGAAGCCCACAGAGAAAGGAGAGTGTGGTAGGAGATGAGGTCACAAGACAGACGGGGCCCAGAAAATGCTCTGCCCCGTGGATCACGGCAAGGGTTTGATTTCGTTCAAAGTTTGGAGCAGCAACAAAGAGGATTTGATTCACCTGGCTGCTCTGGGTGACAAGACTGGAGGGGGCAGGAGTGGAAGCAGGACAGCAGGGATGCAGACTCAAGGGCACCGAGGGCCTGGACTCAAATCCTAGCTCTGCACCGACAAGCTGTGTGACCTTGGGCAAGTCACTTCACCTCTCTGAGTCTCAATTTCTTCATCTGCTCAATAGGTATAATAATAGTTCCCATCTCACGGAACTGTAGTGAGAATTTAATGCGGTGATGCAAAGAGTAATGATCTTATCCCAATGGCCTGACGTGTTCGATGTCAAGGTGGTCGATGAACCAGACCCCATTTGGTCTGGCCCTGACCTCTCCCGATCGCCACACTGCCTGTCTCCCTTCACTCCAGCCTCACTGGCCTCCTTGCTATTCCAGGAACATAGATAACTCATTGCAACCTCAGGGCCTTTGCACTTGCCATTCCTTCTGCGCAGCTCACTCTCCTGATATCCCCATGGCTGCTCCCTCAGTTTTATTCGGGCCTCTGCTCCTGAGAGAGGACTTCCGTCTGTCCCCACTCGATCTTCTGTTCCCCTGCCCTGCTTTACTTTCTTTACAGCACCTGTCTCTACCTAATGCAGTATTTACTTGGGTCTGTTTTCCTTCCTCACTAGGACGTCAGCTCCATGAGAACAGGTGTTTTTGTCTATCCACGGTTGTATACCCAGCAAGTCGAGCCACCCTGGCACATAGTAGATGCTCCAAAATATTTGTTGAATGAATATTTATAATTAAAAGGGTTGTGACGAGAATAGCGAAGAGTCGCAAAGTGGGTAAGAGTAAACCGGGGCTGGGATCTGGCTTTAACTCTCGCTTGCTACGTGGCCTTGGGAGGAGAACAACTTGGCTTTGGGGAGCCTCGGTTTCCTTATCTGTAAAATGTGGATGAAGGACCCCCACGCCTTTTGGCACGTCGGGAGCGTTAGACAGCGGGGCACGTCAAGAGATGCATGGCAAAGTAGTGATGGCTGAAATGATACCCGATGCCCAGCATTTGTTCCCCCAAACTGCCCCCGGTCCCCCACCCCCAGGAGAGTGAGGGCCAGGTGAGACAGGAATCACAGACCAGCCTTGAAGCCAGGAGGCATCCCTCCTTCCCATTTTGTGTAGGTTTGAAATTTTCCAAATGAAGAAGCTAAGGAAGAGACAGCACGGATTCGAGGCTCCGCTCATCCCTAAGCACATACTGCACTGTTTCCTTCTACCATTTCTGGAGGACACTGTCGGCTCTCAAGAGCGGCGGCCACAGACACGGGCCTGGCACCGGCCCCCCCACCCCCCACTCTGGCCGGCTCTCCAGGCTGAGGCTCACCGCTCACTCCTGGCTCCCTGTCTCCCTCCTGATCCCCTCCCGGCTCCCGGCGCCAATCTGCGGCCATCTAACACCCTGCGCCCCCAAATGGATGTGCCAGGAAATCTCACAGACACAAAGAGCCGATTTGTATCATGTCTGACTTCCACCTCGGCTGTTTTGCATCTCTCTGGACCGAGGGCCTGGCAAGACACCTGGCCGGGAAAATCCATCTTGCCGGGGGCTCCGTCAGAAGACCTGCCCCAGCAACGCCCAAGTGAACAGGAAAGCAGTTTCAGCTGTGAAAATAGATGCTTCCTTCTCCGGGATGGGACGGAAACCCGTCTTGGGAACACCCGCCACCTCGGCCTCCCGGGAGGATACGCTGATTGACAGAAATACGAGACGAGCACCAAGACGGCAGGATGCCAGCACCCCTGGGCCTCAGTTTCCCCACCGGTCAAACAAGGCGGAGGGATACCCACTTAACAGCAGGGGCTCTGCAGTCAGGCTGCTCTGGGTTGTGATCCCAACTCTGCCACTTACGGTGAGGCCTTGGGCAAGTCACTCGACCTCTCTGCGCCCCGTTTCCCCCTGGGTCGAACCGCTCTGATAACTGTGCACCCCACCCGGGCTAACTGTCCATACCGCTGGGATCAAACGCACCAAGTGCTGAGCCCAGTAAGTGGCTGGAAACAATGGTTCCCATTATTATTACTTTAGTATTTTTCCACGGAATTCGGGATCCCGTCAGATTTCTGGCTTTAACGATGGAAACTTCCAGCTCAGCCCAGTTTTAAAAAGCCTTGGCCTGGAAGAGAGGGCGCTTGGCGTCCCACCCAGGCCTTGCAGTGGCTCTTGCCGTGTGAGCCCACAAGTCCTTTGCTCTCTCTGGGCTGCAGAGGGAGGCGCTCCGGGAGGGCACGAAATGCCCCCCTCCAGGCCTCTGCCGGCTTTCCGGGTCCGGGAATGCACAATTCCAAACCTGTGGATCCGGACAGAGACACCTAGAGGCAGCCCGCGCCCACAGCCTCAGTCCCAGGAATAGACAATTATTAAATCACACTCGCCTGGGTTTCCGCTCAAGTTGTCCATTCCCCAGAACGGCACAAAAGCCGCAGGGAAAAAGAAAAGAACCCCGGACCGAACGGCATTCACTCCCGTGGAAGCTTTTGTTGTTCTGCACCCACCGGGCGCAGGAAGCTGTGCTAGGCACTTGACGAAACTCAGCCCCGCGTTTGCAATGATGAGCAAATCCAAACAGAACAAGACAATGATGGCTACGAGGCTGGCTACCACGCGCTGAGCGCTCCCTGCACGCCAGGCACGGCTTCAAGCATTACCCGTGCACCTACCGACAGAAACAGAGCAGCTCTGTTTTACGGATGCGGGAACGGACACGCAGAGCGCAGTGAATCGCCCAGTACACGGTGGCGCTGGGATTCACACCCAGGGCTCTGGCTCCAAGCCTGCGACTGCGCACCCGGGCTCCGCTTGCTATGGCTGCAGAACCACCGCACCAAGCGAGGGTTAGCCACATATGCAGCAGGCGCCAAAATGAGGAGAAAGCAACAAGTAGCCTCAGTGAGGGGCAGATGGAACCTGGGCCGGGTGCGGGGGGGAGGTCCGGAGAAGGAAGAGCTCCCTCGGATCACGAGGCCAGCATGCACCGAGGGGGAGGACCGGGTTTGGACACATGACGATCAGGAGGTGCAGGGAAGGGCATCTCTGACGGCAGGAACAGCGTAAGCCAAGGCGCAGAGATGAGCGAGTTGAGCTGAGGGCATGGATGGGTACCAAAGCGTTTACCAAACTGGGTTAGGCCGCATGGTAACGAGCGGTACACAAGCCAACCGCCTCGTGTTCATATGTTTGGGGAACGCTGGAGTAAACAGGGTCCAACTTGGGATCCTACAACTCCTCGGGCCTTAGGTGCTAGCTAACGTGCTTGAGGGGCCGGGAAAGCTGCGGTCTGCAGGGAGGACGCGAGGTTCTCCTGCAGCCCCTCGGGTCAGCGCTTCGGAAAACATGTGGCTGGGAAACCAGGCCTGTCAGGGAGGGAGCCCAGCGCTGTCACACACTTCTTTTCTTTTAGATTTTTTTTTTTTTTTTTTTTTTTTGGAGAAAACTTGGACCCACTCAACAGTTTTGAGGCGGGAGCGACATGATCTGCATTGTGTTGACAGGCCAGAAATCTGAGCACATTTGAAACAGAGGGAGGGGGTGGGGGAGAACCTTCCATCAGTCCAAGACTCTACAAATAAGAAAATAACCTGTCGCACGGAGCCATTGGAAGCAGGGAGCAAGCGTGTGTGGGCTCCACACAACAGTTTTAGACTCCTTTCCTCTCACACACCCCCTCTCCATCTGCCTCAAAGGGCACCAGGAAAATGCAAGGAGGAAGACTGCAGCTCTGGGGGCTCCGGAGCGTGGCAGCCCAGAGCAGGGGAGGGGGGGGCTCTGGTGGAAGCCGTGTCACTCCCGTGAGCTGTCACTTGCAAAGGGCTGTCGCTTGGTGTTTCCATCCTCAGCGTGCCTTCCGAGAAAGCACCGTGACTCAGTGGAGGACTCCTGCCCTAGAAGGAACCCTTCACACGTCCTCTGTCGAAGCCCAGAGGGGGCTCCTCTCCCTCCCCCCAGCCTGGCCTAAGTCGCCCTGATGGAGTCAGTGAGCTTCTTCCCTCAGAGGCTGCCCAGCCAGGAGGACTGGATTCAAACTCCCAGCCCCCTGCCGCTTACTCCGGGGACAAGTTTCTTCTCCAGTCTGGGGCTCGGTTTTGCTCATCTGCAAAAGGGGGCTAGCGGCCAGCCCGTGCTCTGCTTTTGCTGACTGATATGATGGCAGAGACAGGCAGTCGGCACACAGCCTGGATTACAGTTAACTTTCAAAGGCATGGGTTCGCCTCCCTTCTCTCAAACGCGTGGCTCCAATCAGGACTTCATATGTGCTGAATGACGACAGGTACAAGAATGAGTCACACCGTAGGTCTCCAGGGAATTGGTAAAGGAATAATTAATGGGCAGAAAGTACCCAGAGAACACCATGGCTTTAAAGAAACTTCCAACGGCCCGAGCCCATTGGGGCCAAAGTGCCTGCCGCCCCCTTTCTCTTCTTTTGAAAGAGGAAGTGAGATTACCGTCACCATTTAGGAAAGTACACGGGAGACACCAGGATGTCCCCCTCTGCCAAGGAATCAGAAAGTCACCAGAGGGCCCAGCTGTCCCCCAACACCTGAACCCCAACTCGGCCTGGCCTTCTCCAAGGCCAGAGTGAGGGGCGAGTGGGAGCTCGCCCGGGTCTGCCCAGCAGGGGACCCAGAAGTCCCATGACCTCGGTGGGGCCAAGGCAGGGAGCCTGAAGGTTCAGAGTCAGGCTGCCTGGCTGTCCCTGAGCCCCTTGCCCTGCTCCCAGTCCCCAAATCTCCCTCAGCTCAGGTCGTTTCAGGAAACAGGCCTCACGTTGGCTCCAAGAACACAGGTTGGTGACTTCACTGGCGTCTTTTTAGAATTTCCCTCTGGCAGCATTTGCGCTAAAAGCAATCTTTAGAAACTTCTTCTCCTGCCTTCCCCAACCCAGATAATTCACATGACCGGCCCCCTGCAAAGAGTGATCATGTGCAGCCCCAGCAATCATGTGACACCTCCCGGGCTGACAGTGCTGCCTGAGACACTAATAGTCACTCAATCTAACGCCGCCTTCCTATGCCTGACATTTGAGTTTCTCACTCGAACAAATCTATTTTCTTGGAAAATTGGCCAACTGCCTCCTTCCTACCTTCCTGCCCTTCTGTCCTGCCTCTCTTCTGCTTTGTCATAAATTCCATGCTGGGAGAAATCGAGGGAGGGGCCCGAAGCCCCATCCTTCGGGCAGACCAGGTGATTCCGTCCTGGGGCCCAGAGTGTGGCCGGGAGCCCCGTAGGCCACAGAGTGAAGGATGCCGCGAGGCTTCCGCGATGTGACGGTGACACCCCACCCCTTCCCACCACCCTCAGCTAAGAAATTTATTCCTACCTCCTAAGATTTATTTATTTCAAAGTTAATCTTGGCCCCTCTGCTGCTCCCACTTTTTCAGGCTATTGATGCTGAATGGATTGGAACGGAAGTTTTATGGCCTAATCTTTGCCATTTTATAGATTGTTTTTATAGGCAAAAAGGGGAGATGTGCTCACAAGAAGGGGGCTGGTGTTCCCAGCCGGCGCCCCAGGAAAGGCAGGCCGCCCATCTGAATGCTTGTTAATCAGCGTCACTGGTCATTTGCCAGAAACCGAACCACAGGGTCCTGGTTGAAGAAGGGTCTGGGATAGACATTTAGAAATTGACTTGGGCCCGGTTCCCTATGTCAGGAAAATGAAGCACTTGTGAGAGACACTTGTGCATGTCCAGGCCAGGCCAGGAAGGACGCGGGGCAGGAACCAGGACTTGTGCAGGGTATAAATGGCCGGCTCCTGCGGGAAGGAGCGGATCGGACAGACATGAAATGTATCAGGGTTTCCTTCGCCCGGGGCCAGGACCCAAACGTAACGGGAACACCCAGGGTGGGGTGGGGGGGGGGATGCCCATGTGGATTCCTGGGGTTTTGGGGAAACTGCAGGGCAGAGAGAAGCTGCTGTCTCCCCCCCCTTCTCTCTCCACCCACTCTTTGCTAGTTCTCCCTTCCTCACTGCTATCAGATGGTTACCAGTCTCTAGGCAAATGCAAAAGGCGGGTGGTGGGGGGGAGGTGGGTACTGAGCTCATCTTTACCTCCCTCCTCGAGGCGGCTGGTGCAGACCCCTCAGCCTACAACACAGCTCCCAAGGAGCCAAAAAACAAGATCCCCATTCTTCTCCCCAATCCCAACTCCTTTAAAGCCGTTACTCCGCCCCCCGTGCCCTCCCAGGAGACCCAGGGTTTTGCAAAACCCCTTTAAGAAGCAGGACTCCTGAATGGTGACCTCACCCCTTGGCGAACACACACGATAGCCTTCAGAGCCCGCCTGCTGGAGACAGCCAGGTGTTTGATGTAGGCCAACAAAAAGACATGCTCAGAGCCACAGGTAACAGCCCCACAGAGCACCTGAACTGCGGGGAGCTGCCTGGAAGCCTGGGGAAGGCAGGAGGAAGTGGGGGGGGGGGCAGAGGACAGCAAGAGGCTTTGGCAAACACAAGGACAATCCGCCGAGCTTTCACATCAGGATCTGTTGATCACAGCAGCTCATCCCAGAGTTACTGCGGCCTCCCTTCCTCTCTCTTTCCCATACACACACCAACACTGTGTTACTCTGTGCACCAGAGGGAGAGCTCACTCTTCCCTAATTGCAACAGCCTGTTTCTGTTCCATCCCAGGCAGTACCTGGGGGACCCCCCCCCCCCACCCCGGCTCTGGCGGCGACCCCCTTCTCTCAGACCCTGAAGTCAAACATGTGGAAAGCAGAAGTCCAGGGAAAGAGCTCTTTCTAGAGAAGCCAGGGGCACTTAACTCTAAAAGCCGCTGACAGCCTGCCTCCCCCATCAGATGGGGCAGGGATCGGGTCAGCCAACTCATCTGGGTATGTCCCAGTGCCCAGCACAGAGCCCAGCACAATGCCAGCACGATCAGAGTCCAGGGCGAGTGGGTCCTATCCCTGGCTGTGTGACCTTGGGCAAGTGGCTGGCCCTCTCTGGGCCTCAGTTTCTGCATCTGTATCCCTGCTTCCAGATATGTCTCCCCTTACCACCGCTGGACATTAGCCCAGGGGCTCCCAGTGGCGCTCTGACAGGCCTGGGCCCGCAGTTTGCGGCCGGCAGCGGCGGGGGGCAAGGGTGCTTACCTGTCCAGACGCAGGACGCGGCGAGCAGCAGGCAGAGCAGCGGCCCGAGGCGGCCGGGGGCCGGGCCGGCGGGCTCCATGGGCCGCGGCTGCGGAGCGAGGAGGGAGAGCGGCCGTGAGTGCGCGCTCGGGCGGGCGCAGGCTGGAGCGGGGAAATGACTAAGGCTCCCCCCTCTTCTTCCCCCCCCCCCCACCTCCCCTCCCGGCCGGGCTTCCCCCCCCCCCCCACCTCCCCGGAACAGGCGCCTGGAGCGGCTTAGGAGCCGCCGTCACCGCCGCGATTTTCGGAGAACCCCCCCTCCCCCCCGAGAGATCGAGAGACGGAGAGGGGGAGAGACCCCAAGCGCGCGAGAAATAAAGCCAGGGACGGCCAGGGAGAGGCGGCAGGAGAGAGAAACAGACCCGAGGGAGCCAGGCGGAGAGCCAGAGACGCGGAGAGGCGAGAGAGGGGGAGCGGGGAAGCGGGGAGAGGGGGAGAGAGAAAGAGAGAGAGCGAGCGGGAGAGGAGTGAGCGAGGCGGCGCGCAGATCGCGGCCGCCAGCGCGGGAGAGAGGAGAGGACCGCGCGCGCAGGGGCGAGGGGCAGCCCGCCGAGCCCCGCCGCGCCGCCCCCGCCGCTGCCCACCTGCCCCGCCCGGGCTCCTCGCGGCGCCGGCGGCTCGGCTCTGCTCGCTCCGGGCCCGCAGTCCCGGCCGCTGCCCCCGCCCTCCCGGCAGCCCGCCCCCCCCCCTCCCGCTCGCCCTCCCCGCCTCCCTCCTTCCCGCCCGCCCCGGGAGGCTGCGGGGCTCGGGCCGATCGGCCCCACGTCGCCCGCCAGCCGCGCGCCGGGGGAGGGAGGAGGGGGAGGAGGAGGGCCGCGTCGCCCCCTCGCCCGCGCCGCGGCCCCGGCTGCCCCGCCGGGCCCGCGCGGCAAGCAGCCCGGGGAGCGGTCCCCGCGAGCGCCCCGGGACCGGACGGGCCGCCGGCTGCAACACTGTGCCGGTTCGGGCGCCCGCGCGGCGCCCTCCCGGCTACCCTGTCCCCGGCCCCCTCTCCGCTCCGTCCGCCCGCCGAGCTCGGACCTGCGCCGCCGGAGACGGCTGGGAGGCGGTGGGAGCGCCGCCGGGGCTGCCCAGAGGCCGGGGCCCCCGCTCCACTTTGCGCAAACTTGTTTTTCTAAGGTCAGCGCCGCGAGCTGGCTACATCGTCCTCTTAAGGTGGACTGGGGAAGTTGCGACCGACCTCCCTCCCCTCGCCTCCGGGACTCCGGCCGCGGTTAGTCCCCGCTTCCCGCCGGCTGGCGAGCGGCTGGAGGCGGCGCGGGAGTGGGGATGGAGGGGGGGGGCGGGACGGGGAGAGGGTGTCTGCCTTCTGCCCCTCCCCGAGTGGCCCTGCCCCTGTGCCCTAAAGCTCAAGGCCCCTCTGGGGGGGGGAGGGTGGGCGCGCGCGCCCGAGGGCCCCGGTTCTTTCAGAGCTGGGCCGAGGTGAAGGAAAAGCAGGAAGTAAGTGAATGTAGGGGGAAGGGGGAGAGGAAGGAGAGAGTGATGGTACAAAAATAGCGTGTGTGTAGGAAGGACTTCAGTACCGCCTGGAAAAGAGGCGCAGGGAAGCAGGGAGGAGAGGGAGCGAGAAGGGGGGCTGTGGCCGAGAAACCGGAGGGGATGCGTCGGGGCCTCCCCGGGGCAGTAGGCTCTCTCGCCAGGTGCCTCGGTGTCAGGCAGGGCCGATTCAGAGGGTGGGGAAGGCCCAGGCAGGGGTGTGGGGGAGAGATGGGACTTGAAGGCCTGGACTCCAGGAAAATGACAGATGGGGGGAAGGTGAGGGGAAAGGAGAGCAGGGGCTAGAGGCCTGGAGACAGAGGACAGAGCCTCCTGGTGAAAAAGCAATTACTCTCTCTCTCTCTTTCTTTCCCCGGCTCTCTGTCTCTGTCTCTCTTTTTCCTTGAGGGAAAGCTGTGTTCCCAACAGCAGCCAGGCCAGCGATAGAGAGCGGGGGTGCCCTGGTCACCTGGCAAAGGTGGGTGGACGAGGGTTCCAAGACCCTCTGCTCACGGAGGGACTGGGGCTTGGAAATAAGGCCCTTCAGAGGACGTGAATGAAGCACGGTGGAAGACTGACCAGCCCTGCAAATAGAGAGGGGGTTGAGACCCACAGAGGGAGCGGACTTGTGCAAGGCCACACGGCGAGGCCTGGGGTAAAAAAACGAGATTTTAATTCCCGGTTCCCAGGCTAAATAAAGACCTTCGCAGGGTGACCCTACCCTCACCCCCAGCCCAGCCTCCTCGTCAAATGCCTGGTCCTGGTGTTGTGCTAAGTAAGGCAGGCGGGCAGGCAGGGTATACCTGTTTAGGGCCTGGACCAGGCCCCCGGGGTTCTGATCCCGCCAGCCATCGCTTGTGACGGTGTGGACTTGAGAAAATACCTTGTCATTTCTGTGGCCCAGCTTCCTCATCGGCAGTGACATAACAGGAGAATGGACCTAAAAAGGCTGTTGTGAGGATGAGATGAATTCATTGTGTATAGTACTTCGAAAAGTGTCTAGTGAGTACCCAGTCCTAGATACCATTTGATAAATAAGTAAACTGTTTGGCGACAGTCCTTGGGACCCCACGGGGTTCTGAGCCGTGTCTGAAGTACAAGGGGATTTTCTTTTCTTTGGCGGGGGAGGTACAGCAATGACCCATTCAAGGTCCCTGTCCCCAAGGAATTTACATGCGAGTGTGTGTGTGTGTTGGGGGGGTGCGGATAAGTAGACAAGTGGAAATAATTCATGTACAACAGAAGAGTGAGCGTAGAGAGTGAGAAATGAGGGCTCATTCGGATGTCAGGGCCTCTCCGAGAGGCTGGGAGCTGAGCCACCAGATGGGGCAGCAAGGTGAAGATTTGGGGGTTTGCTGTTCCCGGAAGAGGGAACAGCATGTATAAAGGCCCTGGGGCCACTTGGCTGGAAGGGAAAGAGCAAGGATGGGGAAGAGTGGTCCGGCCGGGTGGCCTCGCGGCCCTTGGTAAAAAACCTGCATTTCTTCTGCAGATAGGAAGTCACCAGAGAGTGCAGAGCGGGGAAGCTCCAAGGTCTGATTTATGTGTTTTAAAAGGCCACTCTGGTGGAGAGTGGATGGTGGGGCTTGAGGGAGGGGAGTGTGGAATCGGGACGCCAGTGAGGAGGTGGTGTTGGGGGGCCTCCTCATGTCTGAGGTGGGGGGTAGAGAGTCTCTAACTCCACAGGCCACATTGGGCAGAGACCATGAAGGTGACCAGCTGAGGCTCTTGGAAAAATCCATCACCCAAATCTATCTGGGGTACAAGGCAGAGCAAAAGCTGCTGCTTGAAGGTCAGCGACGAGGCGGTCTCCGGGCCTGGGCTTCCAGAAGGCTCTGCCATCCACCGTTCCCCGGGACACACACGCAGACCTCCCCGGGATTAAGAAACTGCGGATTAAGGAAGGATAATAATTGAACCACCTGCTATTTATGTATAGCACCTTTGGCAAAGACAGTCAACAGGCCTTCCCCACACTGGGGCCCCTTTCATCCCCCCTTCTGCCCCAGGAAGCGGAGAGCGGTGTGTGGCGGGGGGGTCTGGCCTTGTTCTCCTAATCCAGAGACCACAGAAAAATCACCCTTGACTGACGGTCAGGGCTGGGAGTGGGCAGACCAGTGGGCAGCTGGGTATGCTGGGGTCGGGGGACAGTTTGCCTGAGGTCACCCCGAGCGATTGTGGCAGATCATTGAGGTGAACCAGCCACCTCCACGGGAGGCCTCCTGGGTTGCCCTGGATTCAAATCGAACTTCCTTCCTACGTATGCCATTCATTCACGCACTCGCCAATACTCTTTAAGCATCTATCGTGTGCCAGGCACTGTGCTAGGCTTGGGAATACAGCACTTGGGGGGGGGGGGGACAGACAAAAACCCCTGCCCGCAAGACAGGGAAGGGGCCCAGGAGTGCCCACGAGAGGAGACGGGTCGGGGAAGGCCTCTGACGACGTGCTACTTGAGGGAAGACTGCAAGATTCGGGAAAGGAAGCCAGAGGCGGCCCCGTCTGTGCTTTGCTTTTCTCTGTCACTCCCCGTGCGCAACCTGTCAGCGATGCCTGTCTCCACCTCCAGAACCAAGCCGCTTCTGAGCGTCTCCACCACCTCCCACCTGGGCACCTTTTTTCCACCCTCGGCCTCCCCTTCTCCCATCGACTCTCCACTCAGCAGCCAGAGGCGTCTGTTCTGGAAGGCAGGTGTCATCCTTTCCCTGCTGTCCAGGACTCGGGAAATGAAATGTGTTTTGTGAGCCTCAGTCTCTTCATCTGTGAAATGGGAGTAACCCGGCCGACCCTGACATGGGGGGCGGCTGTCAGTGTGGCAGGGATGTGAAGGCAGCCATGGTGGTAGCAAATCTGGAGTTTGCCTCTACGGGTTGCGGGGGGGGGGGCGCCCTGTGTGTGCGAGGTTCCCCTGGCGGGCATCGGTCTCACGGAAGCCCCAGCGACTCCACTGCGTTCCCAGAGGCAGAGAGTAAGTGGACCAGGGTCATTCTGCCAGGGCATGCCGGAACCTGCAGGGACCCAGCTCTGCAGGGCAGTGGCCCTGCCTGGGCTCTGCTCCTCTTCCCAGAACCCTGGGCTGGCATCAGCGGGCAGGCCGGCCAGGCTGCCTTTGTGTGGGGCCCATTAGGAGGCTGGAGTTGCCAACCACCTAGTTTTCTGGGCAGCAGGAACCATTTGGAGTTAGAGGCCTCAGCCATGGAGCCAGAACAATAAAAATAAAAATAGCGAGGACTCCCGGGCAGCCTGGACCAGGGCACCAACTGCCCCAGAGAGATGTTCCTGAGGAGCTGGCGAGAAAGCATGGTGGGGGCAGGCGGTGGGGTGGGGGTGGGGGGGTCCTTGCCCTGCGTCTGCTCTGCTCCCTGACCTGTATCGTGGGGTATGGCCAAGGCTCCCCGAAGCCATTTTATAGCTGCAGAAACTAAAGCTCAGGGGGATGGAGTGACTTGCCCGGGACACACAGCTAGTGAGCGGCTGAGCCAGTTTAGGATTCGAACTCAGTTCCCCGGATTAATAGCGGTTCCCCTTTGTTCCGCAGCTCCTCTGCTTGCCGGCCCAGTGCCTGTGACGTATTCTGACCACACCTAGGAGAGGTACCAAGCGTTGCCTTTGTTTTGCAGACGGAGGTCTCTGCCCACATCGCAGGTCACCTTGTGGGCCCCCCCTGTGACAACAGCCACCTCTCCAACCCCCAGAGCGCTCCGCCCCTTCCCAGCTTTATTTTGTCTCCCTAACGTGCCTCCTGACCTGCCAGCGTTGGGGGGTCTTCATTGCATTTTGTCCGTTTTCTCGAGTAGCCACAGGTCAACCTGGCCCACCGTGGTCCAGTGCCTGGCTGACGCACATCCTGGGGTTCAGACGTCAGCGCTGCACGGACAGTGCCTCACTTGCCCAGACTGGCGATTCACGGAAGCGTACCTACTAAAAGGTCTCTTGCAAGGGATGAGTTCATAGAGCAAAAGATATTGCTGGTTGCTGTTGTTTTCTCCCAGCACTGAAGCCCCAGGGCCTTCAACAGTAAACAGTAGGTTGTCAGCAAATGTGTATTCAGTTAAAAAAAAAAGTGAGCTGCCCGAGGGGGCGGGGCGAGAAATCAGCAGAGCCTGGATTTGAAGGGTCTCTCTGAGCCTGCGTGTCAAAGCGCCCCACTTACAATCGCCTCTCCACAGTACCCCACCTTTCCACACGGGAATCAGAGCTGTGGTTTTCCCACTGAGCACCCGGAGGGGTTGTTGATGCAGGAATCCCAGGGCCCCACCCCCAGAGGTCTTAGGTAAGGCCTGAGAATTTGCATTTTGACAAGGCCCCAGGTGGTTCTGGTGCTACCGAATACAGGACAGGAACGTTCCAGAGCCCAGTCCCAGCTTTCCTGTGGGTGGGGTCTGTCTACCCCTCTGTTTCCTGTCCTCCCTGCCCAGGGGAGAGCAGAGGGGGCACGGGCGGTGGCTCAGAGACTGCAGCCAGTGCCCCGAAGCTGAGACTGCAGCCAGTGCCCCGAAGCTGAGGGGCTGTGACAGATCACCCAGCCGGGGCCTGGGGGAGCCATGCTGTAATTAGTGCTTTCCAAGGGAAGTCAGCGACTTAAGTATCTTGGCAGGCAGGCAGGCAGGCAGGCAGCTTGCCTGAGCTCCTTAGGGGTGGGACCACGCTGTCAGGCCCTAAACACTGTCCTCAGGCTCTGGGAATCTGGCTCTGCCAGGAGCCGAGCCCAGCTGTGCAGAGCCAGGCGTTCCTTAACACCCCTGGGTGGGGGTCCCCTGCAGGGTGGTGACGGAAGGGCTGGCGTCAGGCCACAAAGCTGATTGCTTTGGCGCGTGTCGGGAGACCTGAGTTCAAGTGCGGACTCTGCCCGACAGTAATACTGACCTAGCTAAAATGCAGGAGCGCCTGCTAAGCCCCCAGGCTTGAAGGACTTCAGCGGATTCTGTCATGCGCCTCACTCTGCCTCACGTGACCGCAATTCTTATCCCCATTTCACAGATGAGAAAACTGAGGCATAGAGAGGTTAAGAGTAAGCTTTTGAGCTGCAGAATTCGACTTTGAACCCAGGGGTGCTCCTCACCCAGCCCCTGCTCCCCACCTCTGCACATTCTGACTTCTCCTTTACTGAGAGTCTGGGGCCCCACGGTGCTATCTCTGGGTGTCCCTCCCTACCGCAGGGCTGGCTCTGTGATTTCCGGGCCCCTCTGTGGCATCCGGACCTGGGCTCGTTGACTGGCCATAGGCACGCAGGCATGTGTCTATCTGTCTCTATCTCAAAAAAAAAAAAAAAAAAAAAAAAATTAAAAACAAATTTTTTACATATTTATTTATTTATTTTTGAGATAGAGAAACAGAGAGTGAGATGGAGAGGGGCAGAGAGAGAAGGAAACACAGAATCCGAAGGAGGCTCCAGGCCCCGAGCTGTCGGCACAGAGCCCGCCCCGGGACTCGAACCCACAAACTGCAAGATCATGACCTGAGCCGAAGTCAATCGCTTAACCGACTGAGCCACCCAGGCGGCACCCCCCCCCCATCATTTTGTATCCCTTCACCCCACTTTCTCTTTCTTGGTAGCATGTAAATACTATATAGTTCTTGGTTGCTGTGGCTTTCCCCCTCTCAAGTTGGAGCTCCATGCGGGGCCTTTGAGTCTGTTCTCCGGCACCCGGAGCTGTGCCTACAGGGGGCAGGGACCTCAGTAAATGAGGTCGACGAAGTGAAGGAGGGAGCCGAGCGGCCAGCAGCTCCGTCCATGGGGACGGACAGCCCTGCTTGGCCTGGGATTCCTCGAGGAACAGATGTCCTCATTGAACTTGGGTTTCCTTCCCGGGCAGCGAGGCCGGGACTCCAGTTGGCCCCATTCCTGTTCCAGAAAGGAAGTATCTGTCCCTGGGCAGGAACCGGCCTGGCTCTCAGGAAAACTGAAGCAACATACACCACTTTCTCCACTCAGCTTCTGTGGCCTCGGGGCCGCAGGTGGCCACGTCAGCCTCCACAGGGCCCCGGCCTCTGGAGCAAGGAGGACGGTGGGATGGGAGGCCGTGGGAGCCGTGCTGTGTGAAGGGGGCCTCGCCTGCCTGGAACCGGGCCCTCGCCCTCCTACCCGTTTGTGTGGCCACACAAACAGAGGCTCCGTGAGGGGCAGAGCCAGCCTGGGTGACACGGGATTGGTGACACGGGATTGGTGACACGGGATTGGTGGCAAGCAAGGTGATGAACCAGGCCTTTCCGTACCAAACCCCCGACGTGTCCTCCTCGCCTGCAACCCACCCTCCTCCCTGTCCCACCTCTAAGTGCCTGGCCTCGCACCTGACATCCACCGCCAAAGTGTCCTCTCTCCCTGAGCGTCAGGCCCTGTCCAGTCGAGAAAGTAGCAACTGTCCCCACAGAACAGACAAGACTGGAGCGTCGAGAGGGAAACGCTCCAAGTTAACCTGACCGCCCTCTCAGGCTTTCCGCGCCCCCCGCTGCAGGCCAGCGACTGGGTTTAGTCAACAGGTGTTGCAGGGGTTTGGGCGCAATGGCCCGGAGTTAAGACCTTCTGCGTTCTGGCTAAAGTCTCAAACAGGGAAATTGCCAGAGAGAACTGGGCAATTGGGGAAGAAGTGGGGGCTCCCCGACTGCCTGGAAATGGTGCCCCTTTGCTGAGCAGGGCTGGGGGCCTGGGAGGAGGCCTAGGGGTCAGCATCGGGGTGGCCCCAGGAAGCCAGACCTGAGTGGCAAGGCCTCTGGCCTCACCGCAGACCCCACAGGCCCACAGCCCTGCTGAGCCAGGGAAGATGGCAGGTCTTCATTCAGTCACAGGTATTTCCTGAACACCTGCTGCGGCCCAGGGGGGGGGGGGGAGGGGGTTCCAGTGGGGGTGGAAGATACGCGCATGGCTGAGGAACCGCACCCGCATACTGCATACTCGGTAGGTAGTGATAGCTGCCGAGGAGGAGAAGTGTGGCCCTGAGTGTCTTGCTCAGGGAATGGAGTTTCCAGAAGAAATCGAGAGACAGAGTCATGCCGGAGTATCGGCAAAAACAACAGCTTTGGGGCTTTTGTTCAGAGCAACATGGGGCCCGGGAGCTACAGGGAAGGCGGTGGAGACTGGAGACGGATTCCTGGAAACCACCTCAATCCCACCTGCTGCTCAGTTTCAAGCCTAAATCTTCCCGGGGTGTCACTTGAGGCTCTGGACAAAATTTCGCAGCCTCTTCCTCCCAGCCTGAGGGCCCCAAACTTGCCACCATCTGTGCCACAGGAACCAGAGAGAGAGAGAGAGAGAGAGAGAGAGAGAGAGAAACAACCCATGATAGCCTCTTTACACGGGGCTATTCTGAAGATTCAAAGAAAGACTGTATATCAAAAGTCTGGCACACAGGAGGCACTCAATAAATGTTCTATCACTTTCCCTCCAGCCCTACCTGTCCTTGTAGGTAGCAATCTATGTGGTTTCGTCTCATTATTTCAGGGTTTTCTGTTTGTGCGTCTGTGTGTTCCGTGAAGCATATCAGTGCTCTAAAAGGATGTGCATGCGCACACACGGGCACACATTGGGGGTGCGTGTTTAAAACGTTTTTACTGACTGGGACCATGATCAAAATGTTGAAGACGGCCGTTTGGAAGTCCAGTGGAATCGATAGAGACTATCAGAGCCGGAAGGGATTTTAAAGGCCATCGGTTGCCCCCCCCCCCCACCCCCAGCAGCCGGTCTCCCATCCGATACGCAAACCTCTCTGTTACACCAGCTTTGGCTCTGGCAACAGGGAGCTCATCCCCTTTCCGGGCAGGTGCGTGTTGTACAGGCTCTGGGGATGGTTTCCTGGCCTCAGTGCCCGTGTGTGTTTCAGCTGCTCCCACGCTCCCTGGCACCGGGTCACAGCTCTGGGGTCTCCCAAGGGCCCAATGCCAGGCCGTGCGCATAGTAGGTCTCCAGTAACGTCCCCTGAAGGAGTGCGGTGGCGGAGGGATGAGGGGGGTTGGGAAGGATGCCTTTCCTGGCAATTCTCCTTTGGAGGGCGCACCCACTAACAACACAGCGCTGTGGCCCTCTGGGGTGGGGGGGGGGGGTGGGGGTCTCAGTCTAAATAACACACATCTTTGAGTTTGTGTGTGTGTGTGTCTGTCTATATATGTGTGAGCATGCCGTTGTGTTGCTCTGTGTGGCTCGGCCTCTATAGATGTGTGTGTGTTTCCCTGCAAATACCCACGTGTGCTGTGCATGTCTTTCTCTAGATCTTCGTGTTTATGTGTATTGGCGGTGGGGGGGGGGGCTGTCACCGTAGGGTCGTGTGTCCGCCTCTGTTCGTTTGGCTTGTTTGAATGTGTGTGAGTGCACGCGGTCTGCAGATGCCTGTGTGTGATGTGGACGTCTCTCTGGGTCTTTGTGTGTCTGTGGGCTCGTGGGCCTTTCTCTGTGCGTCTCCCCTCCCCTGTTCAGCCCTACTGGGGAGCCAGGAGTGAGTCCCTGCAGCCCGGTCTACGGAAGGCCGTCTGGCTGGCAGACAGCAAGGGCTCCACACCCCTCCTCTCCTGCTCAAGCAGTGGCTGTGCTAATCACTGGGTTATATGCAGATGGCAAATGTGGGCTGCCAGGCTTGGAGGAGGGACTGTGGAGGGGGCGTGCAGATGAGCAGACACGAAGGAGCATGAAGACAATTTAAAGGCAGAAAGGGGAAAACGAGCCTGCTTGGTTTTGGAGTTCGAGGTGCGGGCTTCTCTCCAGAGGCATGAATCCGATGGAGAGGATGTGATGTCTGTGGTAGCTTCCCTCTCATCAAGCCAGAGTCTTACGATCACAGGATTCTAGAAGGCTAGAATTTTAGATCTGCGGGATTCTGGAATCTCAGCCTCCTGCAGCTCCAGCCTCTTCGAACCACGTTCGCAGACTCTAATCTTCCTGGGATCTTAGGATCTTCAAACACAGATCTTCTCTTTCTCCCCATTCTCTTGCTTTTCTTCGTATAGAATCATGACCAAGGAATGACCTTGAAAGTTCGTCCCGTCCACCCTCTGGCTCTGGGCTGGGCAGCGGAAAGAGAGAGAGAGGCCCATCAGCTGAGACATTCTTGGGCGACGTTGAACTGGAATCTTCCGTTGGCAAGGACTTGTCTCCTGAATGATCTGGGCTCTCATATTACCGCTGTCACCTTCTGCTAGGACTGCGTTCTCCTCAGAGACAAAGGCGCCTATGTTCCCAGGATATGTTTTCAGCCATTCAGGAGCTGGCATAATAGCCTGCAGGTGTGAGGAGAGCCAGGGTGGGGCTCCTCTGAGGCCCTTGGCCGTGGGGACTCAGCAGCCCAGCCTGCGGTGGAGGGGGTGGCCAACCAGCCACCTTCCTCTCATGGCTTCTTGGGATGGCAGCCTAAAAGGCTAGTCCTATCGCCGGGAGCCACGGACTGTCTCTGAGGGAGGACACTCTACCGTACTTTGATCTCCTCCAGGACTCACCCAAACTTCTGCGCGTGGCAGCTTTTCAGGCCCTGACTGCTAGCCATCCCATCTCTCCCTCCACGTGTGTCCAGCCACCCTGACCTCCCTCCCCACCTCGAATCTGTTTGACTTCTTCGTGCCTCCAAATCGGCGTGGGGCTTGCTCCTCTCTGCCTCTTCGTCGTGATGCAAACTCTTACCCATCCACGGAAGGGAAGGTCGCACTCAGTTTTCAGTGCCATGAGAGAGAGAGAGAGAGTTTGACTTACTACTTTATTTCCCGGAACCCACAACAATGTTTGGCACACTGTAGGTATTCGATCAATGTTTGTTGAACGACTAACAGGTCGGATGCATCCTGCAGAATCGCCCTTCTGAAGCCTCTGTTCCTCGCCTCCTTATAGGTGTCTCCCTGGGCCTCCACCCCTCCCCTGGGATTACCCGTGGCCCAGAATTTACCACCCTAGGTCAAAGGTCTTTGCTTACTTTGTCTTCTTTACCAGACCAGGAACCCCTTGAAGTTAATGACCACGTCTGCTCAATCTTTCTGCCGACAGCGTCCAGTTCAGAGCCTGCACCCAGCAGGTGCCCAGTAAACGTGGAGCCGTTGCCAGCAGCCCAGCTTGGTGACTTGAAATCCCCTGTTGGTCCCAACTGTGAGCACTGGTCCAAGCTGTTGGCAACATCTGCTCTAGAGTCTCATTTGCAATTATACGTTCCCAGGCTCTTGCCACTTAATATTTAATAACCAGGCGGCTGGCCTTCTCTGGCAGCCACTTAAGCCCCTGATTGCCTCTTGTGTGAACTTGGCCCTGAGTGAGGCAGGGACCACACTGGGGTTAACTGTGAAGCCTGTATCTTGGGTCTGGGGCCAGCATCAGGCCGGGGCCTTAGGGACAGGAGGAAGGAATGCCTGTTGGCTTGAGGCTCCTGGATGACCTTACCAGGCGAAGCAGGGGTGCGTTTGCTCTAACTGGCTCCACCCCTCCTCCCTGCCCCGTAAGGCTGTGCCTGCTCATGCCCTCGTGAGCCAGGGAGGAGGGCAGAGGAAAAATGTCAACGGGACCTTCCCTGACTCACATCCGAGCTGAGCCAGGAAGAAGAAAGGGGGATTCCGCCTGGGCCATATATCCCAGCAGGAAAGGTGGGTCTATCCTATGTGGCCCAGTCCATTGCATGGGGTGGGGAGGGGGGGGTTGGGCTGTGGCGCCACAGCGTGGGTGTTGGCAGCCATGCTGGCCTCTCCTGGCATAGGGCTGGGGAGTCCTTCCAAGTTGGCTGTGGAAGGAGGTAAGGCAGTGGTAATGTCCTGACCTTCAGCATCGCCTGTACTGCTGCCCCGTGCTGGGAAATCCTGCAGGACCAGGGAGGCTTCTGCAGGATTGCAGGGGAAGGGGGGGGGGGAGCCATCGCGGGAAGGTTCAAGAAGAGGGAATAGTAAGTGTGAAGGCTCTGAGGTGGGACCGTTGGGCACCACTGACGCCTCAAGATCAGGAAACAGTCTCGAGAGCCCATTTCTCAGTGGATTCCGGAGGAGAGTGCTGCCAGCGAGCAGCCTGGGAAATCGTAGAATTTGCAGATCGCGGGGTAGGGTGGATTTGATAGCATCAGGGGGCTCGGTTTCTGGGTCTTGCTCTGCCCTTAACAAGCCCAGTGACCCTGGGCCAGTCCCTGCCCAGCGCTTCTGCTGCCACGGCACACGTTGGACGCTTCCAGTGTGGAGAGTCCTCTGTTCTCCCCTCCGAAGTCATCTGGCCCAGCCCGGGGAAGCTGAGACCTGAAACGTCACCCTGCATGATCTGCAGGGCCGGTCCTGGAAGAAGGTCGGACTTGGGGCAAGACGCTGAGCTCTTCTGATGGACGGTATTTATCGAGCAGATATTACGTGCAAGGTGCCACGCTCAATAAACCCTTTACCGACATCGAGTCTCGTTCAGTCCCTGTCACCCTCCCCCACTCTTTCCCTCACACCCTCACCCATTCACAGGGCCTGTGGACAGCACCTTTGAACCCCAGTTCTAGTCCATTTACCTCTTTCCACCTCGCCCACACTACCCTCCCCAGCCACCACCTGCCCTCACGTGGACGCTGTGCCGGGCCCCCTTTGGCTCTCCTGCTCCCATCCTGGCCCTGGCCGTCCTTCCCCAACCGGCAGCCAGGGATCATCTAAATTGGGTCGTGTCCCTCCCCTGCCTTTGAACCTCCACGACTTCTACAGTGCTTAAAATCAAACCCAAATCCTACAGCTGACACTGCCCTCTATGCCCGGTCCCTCCGTCCTCCCAGTCCTGAGGCCAGACTGTCTTTGCTGCCCACTTTGCTTCAGCCACACTGGCCTCCTTCCCATCCTTGATGTGCTGGCCGGATCCAACCCGGGGCCTCTGTCCTTGCTGTTCCCTCTTCCTGCGCCCCTTCCCGGGACTGCCGCCACGGTGGTATCTGGGATGTGTTTCTTGATTTTGCCCCCAGCCGCGTCTCCTGCCTTGAGGACAGGGGCTGAGGGTCTAGAAGGAAGCCCAGCTTCACCCACACGCTTCCACCCAGAGGCCACCCCCCTGCAGCTCCCAGAAGTCCCCTCGTCTGGTTGCTGGTCAGTGATCTCAGCCCCCCAATCTCACTGTGGATTTCCAACACCGGTTCTCTCTCTCCACTGCTACCCGAGTTAATGGAGTAACTGAGGCACTTGACCCATCATCTGATGCAAATACCTTGTGTCACCAGCACCGGCCCTATGCTCTGATCTCCCTGTGGCCTGGCCCACCAGCTTCCTGCTCCAGGCTGCAGCCGAGGCCAGGCCAGGGGACTCTCCCCGCCAATAGTCCCTGCAGTGCGAGGGCCCCGGAAGTCACCCATCCGATTCTAGCCGCCGTAAAGCGAGGCCCACTGTGTGCAGGCCTTGCTCATTTTCAGTCTCCCCAAGACGACATACGATTCTGACCCCCGTTGTGCAGACTTAGAGATAGAAGTCTATGTACACTCAGATGGGGGGGGGTCCAGTGGGGTCCCGACATGCACTCTAGGGCTTGACCCCTTCCCCCATCCCTTCCTTAGGGCTTTATCCACGTGACCCCTTTAGAGCGGATTTCTCTATCAGTTACATCTTAGCATCTCTATTTACAGATGGCGATGAGGGCGGCGGCTGGCTCACAGCCACATAGGTGGCGAGAGGGGCTCTGTGCCCTTGCCAGGGAGCCCAAGAAGGTGGATGTGTGGATGTGGGGGGGGGGGCGGGGGGCTAAGGGAGTGCCTAAAGCTTGTCCCCCTTGGAAACTGCCATCCTGTGACCCCACCCTAACCGAACATACCTGACTTAGTTTCCATTTAGTGCCTCGAGCATGTCCAGGGCACCTGGAAGGTTCTGGGGTCACCCAGGGATAAGACAGACCTCCTCCAAATGACTGTGTGAATCTCAGACAGGCAGTGGCCTGCGACCCCAGGCTGAGAATGCGGCGGGAAGGGATGAATGGTTGTGGCACTCCACAGGATGGAAGTCTGCTCCAGGTGGGACCCCCAGTGTGGGCAAAGGTTGGGAGATTAGGATGTGAGGGGTGCCCCAAAGGAGCCTCCCCTCCCACTTCTCCCCTCAGTGGGACACCTCACCCACCTCAGACTGAAGGTTGGCCCCTGCTGATGCCTCCCACCCAAGTATCTCCAACTCTTCCCAGATACCCCTCTTGGATGCCCCAAGGGCCCTTAAGAAGGAACTCGCCAACTCCCCACCCACCCCTGGGCCGTGGCTCTTCAATCTGGCCTCCACACAGCATGGGTCAGGCCTTCTGCAAGTCTAGACTGTGTTCTCCACCCTTCGGTGGCTCCTCTGTCGTTCTCAGGGTACAGTCCAACTCCTTGGCCAGGACGGCAAGGTCTTTCCGAGCTACCAAGCTCTCCCCTAACCCCATGCGGCTGTCTCATGGCGTTTCCCTGAATGTGTTTCCAGGTGTTTGTACCTCTTGCCACATCTGCCTGGCAAACTCCTACTCATCTGGCGGAGCCCAGCCCTCAAGGGCTTTTCCAACAAGCTCCTCATTCTGGGTTAGGGGGTCCCGGCCTATGCAGCTGCCTCCCTTAATGAACGTCCCCATGAAGCTTAGAATCTGTGCTTACAAACTTCTTTTCCCACTAGACTGTGGAATCTGGGACAGGGGTGGGGTGGTAGCAGACGGGACCCTGATTTGAGTTTAACACTAAGAGGCACCTGGGCTCAAATCCTGCCCCTGCCATCTTCTAGCTGCACAACCTTGAACGAAGCCTTGCCCCACCCCCCACCGTCCTCCATTTTCCCGCCTGTAAAATGGACAAAATAATCATATCACCTCTTCTTCGGGGCCTTTTCGAGGATGAAATGATCATGGGGCGGTGAGAAGAGGACCTGGCAGGGGGCGCCTGGGTGGCTCAGCTGGTTGAGTGTCCGACTTCCACTCAGGCCATGATCTCACAGTCCGTGAGTTCGAGCCCCACATCGGGCTCGCTGCTGTCAGATTATCAGCACACAAGCAACCCGCGTTGGCTCCTCTGTTCCCCTTTCTCTGCCCCTCCCCCACTTGTGCTCTCCCCCAAATAAATAAATATTAAAAAAAAAAAAAAAAGAGGATCTGGCACATAGTAAATGCTCAATAAATAGTAGTTCTTATCGGCACCTCCAGATCCCACACAGGCAGCTCTTTGAAAGGTCCATTCACCTAACAACTAGAAAGCTAGTTCTGTCTAGGTCAGAATTGGGTCTAAGCCAGTGGTTCTCCAACTCAGACGAGCACCAGAATGGGTGAGGGTGGTGTGAATAAGACAGATTAGTCGGCTCCAGCAGGTGCTGGGTGGGTCTGGGCCTGCGCTTTTTAGTAAGCTCCCTGTATCCCATTCTGATGCCCGTGGTCCAAGGCCAGACTCAGACCCAAGGCTCTGGGGGAGGCGTGGTGAAAAAAAAAAAAAAAGACAGCTTTGCCATGGAAACGCGCCTCCAGCGATCAGCTCCCGCCCCAGCAAGGAAGGTTCGGGGTGTGGCAGAGCCATCCAGGCCCTGTCTCTGGAGACAGGAGGCCCGGGTTCGCATCCTGACATCCCTCTTCCGGCCAGGCGGCTTTTCCTCTGTGCGCCCCGTTCCCCTCCCCGAGAAGGGGAGATCCCATAAGCTCCCACCTCCCCACCCCTGGAGGGCTGGGTGAGTCTCCATTCAGAGACGCCCCTGAGAGCAAGACAGGCAGTGCTCAGCAGGCAGGGGTGGATGTTACCTTCGCCCTGCAGCCGTTTGTCTTTGGAGGCCTGCTCTCCCTGAGTGTTTTATTTTCTGGTGATGGATTCCAGCTCATGTTCGGGGCCTGCAGCTGCATACAAATGCGAGGAGCCTAGGCGGCCCCGGGATCTGTCCTCGCCTGCTCTCTGCCAAGCACCGGGCTGTGAGTTCCCAGCGGGCCCGGAAGTCCCAGGGCCTCTCATGAGGCCGGGACCACCATGCCCCGTGGCGGCCGGAAGCAGCCAGACTGCCGGGCCCCTTTGAGAGTGGGGTGTCCCTGTGAGAGAGTGCCGGCTGGGAGGTCTTCGGGGACTCGGGAGCCTTGGGACAATCAGTCGCTGTTTGGGGGAGTGAGGTTGGCAGGGCCTTGCCCCTCGGCACTGAGCCCCTGCCAAGCCCCTGCCAAGCCTGGGCCTGGTTTCCCGCTGCCTGCCAGTTCCAGGGCACTTGGGGCGGGGGGCCCCGAGGGACTCACTGCCCCTGCTCCAGAGCCTTGGCTGTGGCGGAGGAGGCCCAAGCAGGCCGGCAGAGCGGCCGACACCCTCTGCCTGGGCCTCGCCGTCTGCAGGGTAAGAGCCAAGTGCTTAGCAGGAGCCCCGCACAGCCACCTCCTCCCAGGGCTGCCGGGGGGGTCGGCACGGGCCACGGGGATGCGAGGGCCTGTGTGCTTGGGTGGCCCTCGTCACGTGCCTGCGTTGGAGAGACAACAGCCGACCCGACCAAGGCTCCGGCCTACCGCGGCCTGCGTTCTCATGCGGGGAGATGGGGACAAAGCTGGTGACAGAGCAGGGGAGAAAAATAAGGAGCCCAAAGGGGACACGAGGTCACGGGGGAGCGCTTTTTTTTTTCCCACTTAAAAAAAAAAAGGAGGTAGAGCCGACACAGGAAGTTCCATGAATTTCAGGCGCACAACGTCGCGATCCGACAAGTCTATACGGAAGCCTGTGCTCACCCCAGGCATAGCTGCCGTCTGTCACCACAGGACGCTATCACCACACCAGTGGACTATATTCCCTGCGCTGTATTTTCTATCGCAGGGGCCCTTTTTTGCCAGAGCGACGAGCGACAGTCTCTCCGGAAAGGTGACAGTGGACGAGAGAGACTCAAGGGGTGCGGGGGAGAGCAGAAAAGACACGTGGCTCTCCGGAGGAAGAGTGTCCAGGCACAGGGAACAGCACGTGGGAGGCTGTGAGCAAAGAGAGGGCCTGGCCTGTTTGAGAAGAGCCCAGAGGCGGGAGCAGTGGGAGGGGTGGGGGGTGGGGAGGGAGAGGGAAGGTGACCGACGAGGACGAGGAGCCCAGAGGGGTGAAACCCCTCACACCTGCCCTGAGTGCCGGTCCCTCCATCACCCTGCCTTACAGAGGGGGGGGAAAATGAGCTCAGATAGACTGGACAACTTGCCCCGGGCCACATAGCTGGGGAACAGAGTCACCCCGGCTGGACGCTCGCTCATTCTGACACAAGCACCTCTTCTTACCGTGTGACCAGGATCCTCTATGGTGACGTACAGGCGGTACCTTGTGAGCGGTCACCCCCGGCTCACTGGCTGCTGGTGACTCAGTCCCTTTTCACAGCCAGGAGGGCTATGTGCTGGGCACCCAGAAGCTGGGCCTTCTCTGAAGGGATCCCCGTCTGGGGATCTGGATTCTGACTAGCCTGGACGCTCTCCCTGCTGTGCGCCCATGACTCAGTGGGCTTTTCTGGGCCTTGGCTTGCTCCTCTGCGCGTGGGGCTAATTCTCTGTATGCGAGAGGCTGGCAAGAGGTGGGTAAGGTCGGGATATGGTGGTGATGGGAAAATATTGACCCCGCCCCCCGCAAGGCCTCTAAAGCTGCGGTCCTTACACTTCAGGGCGGCCTTCTCTGGGCATGTGTGTGTTCAGGAGGATGCATCCCTCCCCAGGATGCTAGTCTGCAGGCCTGGGGGGCTTAAACAGGCTTCCCAGGGCGGGGCTCCGAGGCAGGGGGCTGTAAAGTCTTGCACAAATGGGAGACATCAGTGCCCCCCTCTGGTCCCCTCCCTGGGCTCTCTCTGCTTTTCCTCTGTGGCATCCATCACGCTTGTAATTACTTGTTTAGCATCTGTCTGCTTCTCTGGGCTGCGCGTTCTCGTTCTCGGTTGGCCTTGTTCATGGCTGGGTCCCCAGCACCGAGCAGCCTGCCTGGGGCGTAATAAATGTTTGTTGGGAAAACAAACAAACAGACGCCTGGCTGGCTGAGTGAATGCATGGATGCCCTGTGGAGCTGCAGGAGTCTGCGTCCCCCCTCAAGGACTGGGTTCCAACATGGGCTCTGCTCTGCGGCCACACACTTCTTTTGTGATCTTGGGCAAGTCCCAGGTTTCTCTGAAAAACTGGCTGTGTGGGGAGGGGTGGGTAGAGAGGATCCCAGAGGATTCTGGACAAACGTGTGGGAGCGATTCCAGGGAAAAGGATTGATGTGAGCAAAGGCAAGGGGGCACGATAGCACCCGGCTTATTCGGGGGACAGCCAGATGTCTGGGGGACCAGGGACGGGTGTGGGCATGTGCTGTGTGTGCAGGTGCGCCATGGGTCTTGGTGTGTGTGAGTGTGTGTGCAAGCTAAGGCACAGAGAGGGGTAAAGCCGTTGCCCGATGCCCCTCAGAGGTGGGGGGGCCAGGCAGTTCCCACCTTTTCATAGGGAAAGACCAAGTCGAGGGGGTTATGCTGGGGAGCGGGGGAACAGGGCAGGCCTCTTAGGAGAGACTTTCGGGCCAGTGAAGGTCAGGCTGATGAGCCCAGACCTGGGAGTGGAGGCCCGAGGAGCCCAGGGAACCCTGGGGCTTCTTCATTTTCTTCTTGAGGAAGCAAATGCACCATCAGGGAAGTGCCCCGTGGCTGTCGGCCCTGCAGGGCACTGGGCATTTTGTAGATGGAGTAATCACCCAGACCTCAAGCTCACTTCTTCCTCACAGAGGAACCACAGTGAGCCTTTCTCAACTGGGGCTGGGGCTGGGGCTGGTGTCTGGGCAGCTGAGCTCAGTGGCTGGTGTGTGTGTGCGTGCGTGTGTGTGTGTGTGTGTGTGTGTGTGTGTGTGTGTATTCCTTCCAGGGTGACTCGGAGTGGACCCCGCGCCTCTACAAGAGGGAATTCTATCATGGAAATCGTTTGGTGGCCCCCCGGGTGGCACAGGGTCGCACGGCAAGCTGGCACAAGAATATTTTGAGCTCGCGGTAATGAAAGCAAACGGCAATTTGGCGTGGCTTCAGGCTTGAAAGCCGCAGCACGGGCGTTCCGTCATTGGCGGCCCGTGATTACCCACTGCTAATGGGGGCCGCATTCCCAGGCCGGTGAGGGAGAGAGGGCTCAGAGAGGTTAAGTGACTTGCCCAGCGTCACACGGCTGCTAATGGGAGGGCAAGGTCCAAGGCGCTGAAATTTGGCCTCCCCCCCTCCCCCAAGGCCAGGCTGCTCCCCAGAATGGATCGTCTCTCTGAGCTGTTCCTAAGCGCTGGTTTCCATAGCAGCAAGGCCATTCCTGCACAATGGATCCCCCACCTTCCCTGGGCTTTGCTGCCGAGGGGGCTGCAAGGGTGGGAGATGCTCCGTCTGGGGGGACAGCCAGGGGTGAGGAGGTGAGGATTTGAGTGGTCACTGGGCCCCCGGCCCTTACAGAAGGACCACTCTTTTTTTTCCCCCCCCAGTTCTTCCATTTCGGCTCTGGGGTTGGGTTCGCTTCTAGGTAGAGGGTGAGGAGAGAGGAGAGAGAAAGAAATATGAAAACATCAGAAACAGAGCACGGGAAAGGCAGAGACAAAAGAAATCATACGGAAGCCAAGACAGAGAAAAATGGAGAAACACGACGGCCTTGCAGACAAATCACGTCATTTCATCTTTACCCCCCTGGGGAGGTGGGTTCTCTTTGCTCCCATTTTACAGATGAGGAAACTGAGGGCAAATGCAGGGCTTCTCGAAGGATAGTCTAAGAACCAGCCTATCTCCCCTGGGTGGTGGCGGGGAGGGTGCTGGGTAAAATGCAGGTTCTCTGACCTTGCCCTGGACTCATGGAATCAGACTCTCTGGAGTGGGGCCGGGAATCTGCACCTAGGAATTCCCCAGAAAAAAAATTCCTAGAGCGTCGAGTTTGAGAATGTCCACTGTCAGAGGATGTCTGCCCTGCACCCTGCCTGAGCTTATGCAGCACAGACACGCAGAGCCAGGATTTAGGACCCAGGAGGGCGCGAGAAAGAGAGGAAAGTGACAAAGAGAAGCTTTTCTGCCACAGAAGAGAAGACAGAGAGGGAAACAGGCAGAAGGAGACACACGGGGGAGAAGTGCGCAGAACTTTAGGGAAGGAGGGATCTGGCAGGACCTGAGGGAGCTCTGTTGCTTATAGACCATCTCCCTTCTAAACACAGCCCCTCGCTAGAGTCTCATGATGAGATGACACAGGTCCTATTGCTTGCATTTTCTGGATAGGGAAACTGAGACATCTAAGTAACAGCCAGCTGTCAGGAAGTACCTAGAAGTGCAGGGGTCCTATAGAAGGTCCTCACCCATCGTGTGTTCCTTAGGGGCTCTCTTTGCCCTGAACTGGGGCAAGGGAAGGCGAAAGGCTCCCAGTGAGTCCTGCTCTTCTCTGAGACCAGGGTAAACACAGGATCCCCGACAGAGCAGAGACAGGGACCCAACCCCCGCTGACACCTGCCGCCACAGGTCCCCAGCCCCAGCGAGCATCACTGGGTTTTATGGAGCGCTCTCAGCCTGGGACTCAACAGAGCTCACACCCCAGTCTGCTCCCAGATGCTGCGGTGGCTCGGATGGCCACCACCGTGTCCACTGGGCCTCTCTTCCAGGTATCCTCTGGGCACCTTAGTGAGGACCCAGGGGAGGCACGGGAGCCCCGGGGATGCCCTCTTCACCCTGCTGGGAGGAATGAGTCCTCCCATTTTATGGATGAGGAGACAGAGGCTCAGAGAAGTAAAGTGACTCGCCCCAGGCCACAAGGTAAATGGCACAAAGCAGGACACGCACACGCCTCTAGCTGTGCTGTGGCTGTGGCCGGTGAGGATTCACTGAGCCCCTGCTCTGTCCCAGGCGTTGGTGATACACATGAGCCTGTCTCACTGGCTGGGGCCAAGCAGCGGAGGAAGGATGTCCTTCCCAGGCGACGTGAGGGGAGTCGAGGCAGCGGCTGACGTTTCCGAGCCCGCAGGGCACGCTCCCCACGACGGTTCACACAGGGTCTCAGGGACTCGTTACCGCTGCCCACAGGTGCTGACATCCCTTGGCTGGTGAGAGGCAGCCAACCTTGGTCCAGCACCTGTTCAGAAATGTGGACAGTCTTGGGTTGAGTGGGAAGTCGCGGCAGAGGGGGGGCGGGGGCAGCGGGGCGTGACCTTTGTGCAGGGGGTGGGGGTGGGGGCTGCGTGACTTTCCTGTCTTCACTCTTCCGACAAAGCTAAAAGCTCGGGTGTCCGTTCACCCTGGGATTGCACCAGGCTGCACTGCCCGCGATTAGATCTCTGGGACTCCACGGACTCGGTGAGGGCGAGTCTGTCGTCATCGCTCCATTTTCTGGATGAGGAACACTGAGGCACAGCGATGCTAACTAGGAGGACTGGAACGTGGTGCATGGCCGCTGAGACCCGTCGCCTGCTCCTGCTTCCTGGTTGTCTGGGAAGGGAAGGATGAGGGCAGGTGAGGAGGGGGGACGCAGACGGCGAGCAGAGGACAAGCAGGAGTCAAGGCCGAGACCTGGCTGGAGGGGCTGGGGGCCTGGAGTGCGGGCGCTGGGGCTTGCCGGGCGGGGCCTGTGAGCCTTATTCTCCTGCCGACTGGTGACATCTGCTTGTAAGCAAGGTCACACCCTCCTCCGCTCAGAAGCTCCCGGGGCTCCCAGTTGTGTGCAGAGAAAAGCCAAAGTCCTTACAGTGGCCTGGGAGGCCCCGGCCTACTGAGACTACTGCTCCTCTGACCTTGTCTTTCTTGTCCTTCTCCAGTCTCCCCCTCGCTCATCAGGTTCTAGAACATGCCTGCCTGCAAAGCTCTTCCCTGAGATAGCTCTGTGGCCCCCTCACCTGGCCCCACTCTTTTCTGGAGAGGCTTTCCCTGGCCACCCTCCCCGCACCCCGCTCCCCTTCCCCTTTCTTGGTTTAATTATTACGTTCCACGGCCCCTATCATCATCCCATACATCATGTATTTTACTTACTTGTTTAGGTCGTGGCGGCCCTGTGATAATATTGGCTCCGTCAGGACCAGGATGTGGTCTGTTTTGTCCCCTGCTGGGTCCCCAGAGCCTACAACGATGCCCGGCACAGAGTAGGGGCTCAAAAAAAGCGGTTGTTGGATGACTATAAATAGCAAGAATCTCATTCTATCATCATCATCCCTCTGCAAGTGGTTTTTTTCTATGAGGAAACAGACTCAGAGAAGACAAGGAACTTACGCGAGGTCACACAGCAAGTAAGCGGGTGTGGTGGGTCCCCAGCTCCCCCGTGGGAAGGAAGGGTTTGCTGCCCAGCTGAGGGGATGTAGTAAGTAGGGTCTCAAAGATCCCAAAGAAAGAGCCCAACATGCAACGTAGTGCAATCATAGGGATAAGGAACATCAGAGCTTTTAACCGGTCTGTGCTGTCACAAGAGTAAAGACACGAAATTTACACTACCCGCCACCCCCTGGAGAGAGACCCAGGGGCCACAGCCGTGTCCTGCCTCGAGGTAACTCCTTTAATGTTCCCAACAACCCTCCAGTGTGGTTACTGTTATTATCATCCCACTTTATAGATGAGTACACTGAGGCTCAGATCAACTAAGGAGTCCAAAGCCTCAGAGCTAGTGAGTAGCCAGAGCCAGGATTTGAACCCAGGCATTCTGGCTCAAGCTGTCAACGACCACACCATGCTGCTTGGACAAGCCGCCCCCATTGCCGGCCCAGGCAGGCAGTTTGGACCTTAGCCCAGGAGTCTTGGGCCAGATCCCTGGAGCCTGCGTCGGACAAGTAGGACTGGGTGCGAGGAGTTTCCATTTCCTGAGATGAGATCTCAGGCTGCTCAGGGAAGCTTTACCCCAGAAGCACATCAGGCATCCCACACCCACCTCTGTCCCGAGGCAAAGGAAAGAAAGAAGTCTGCCTCAAGGCTGCTCACGCAGCCAAAGCCTTCAGAAGGTTGTTACCCACAGTGTCTCCTCACCCCGACCACAGCCTACACCTCCTGGGACCGGGGCTCCCTCAGAGAAGCGTTGACCCCCTTCCCCTTCCCGGGCTCTGCCTCCTGCATGGACTCTGGGGCCAGCCAGAGACCAGAGAGAACTGTCTGGAATGTGTGGGGCAGAACAGCCCCAGTTAACCTCTGCCCTCCCTCTGAGAGCCTTCCCCAGCCCGTGGGTGTCCTTCTTTAGCTCCTTGTGACTATTTCCTGAGGAATTGCTGTGTGCCCTGTGGTATCACAGTCAAAACCTCACTTAAGCCTCAAACAATTCTGTGCATGTGGCCGTTTTGCAAATCAATATTTACTGAGCACTTAATGTATGCCTGGCACTGAACTAGTCACTGGGACACAGCATAGGAAGAAGATAGACCGAGGACCCCGCTTTGGGGGGAGCTTAGGGTCCACGCAGATAAGACAGATAGATGGAAAAGGAGGCCATCGAGGCCAGAGTAGGATAAAGAGAAATATAGTGGGGCCGTGCAAACTCAGAATGGGAGCTCAATAAATATCTTCAGTGGAAAGAAAGCTCTGAGACCCCCGCGGGGTCACAGCTCTCGGGTATGAACTCCCAAGTGCCACCCTATTGTAGCGATCAGGGCAGGATAGCTGCTGTAACAAACAGCCCCCAAATCTCAGTGGCTCGGCCCAATAATGTGTGTGTTTCTCACGCGTGCTCTAGTCTAGTGCTCTAGTATCGTTACATGTTGGTGTATATCCCTCGTGGGTCTACTTGTCACGGTCATTTGGACACCCCACCTTCCACCCAGTGGCTCTGACGTACATTTGGACGATCCTTGCTGGATCTTCTGTGTCCAGAGAGGAAAAGGGTAGGGCTTGGGGGACCGTGTAAGAGTTTTCATGGGCATGCTTGGAAGAGGCTCCTGGCTAACTCACCCGGTCTGTTTGGGGATCCAGGGAAGTGACCCGGCAGTGATGGAGGGACCAGGTCATGACCCAGGAACTCTTCCAGATATTTTCGCTGACCACCAGTTTTCGTCCGGTAGATGTGCCCTCCAGGAAGCTGGGCAGGATTCCTTCCCTTTCCCGAGACAGAAACCCAACTCGTGCCCACTTAAAAAGGAAAGGGAATATACCGGCTCTTTTCTAGGAAAGCAGTTTCAGGAATGGCTGGACAGAGGGATTCAACAAAGTTATCTTTTCTGCTTGGCTTTATTCCATAAGCAGGCTCTCCACACGTGGCAGGGAAGAAGGCTACTCTTGGGAGACCCAGACTCATGTGCCCCGAGATCAGCAATCAACACAACTTGTCTTTCTCCCCGACTCAAGTGCAGAAGCCGTAGAGGGGCCCAGGCGCCTAGAGATGTGGGACAAATGTCAGCTTGGAGAAAGGCCATCTAGAGAAGGTGGCTTGGGCACACGGGTGCATGAAAGCGCCCGCACCTGTCCACAGCACCGGACAGCTTTTCCTCTCCAGGCGTAGGTCGGTGGACAAGCCCAGACTGAGTCCTCAGACACCAGGGGCAGGGCCGGTCTTCACGGGCAGACTGACGGGGAGCCCGACTCTTTCTCCCAGCTCGTGGTCAGTGGGTCCAGCCGCTCCAACGGCTGCCCTCCACCGCGCACTGCACTCGGGGTGAGGCCAGGCCCCGGGACCCTGGACAGGGGGATCTCCTGCTTCCCCAGAAAGCGGATGAAGTTGGTGAGGGGTAGGGAAGTCAGAGAAAGAAACCTATTTGTTTTCCTTTCTTTTTAGAAAATGGCAATTTAGATAATACAGTCCGCTGTGAAATTTTAAAAGAAAGAAAAATAAAAAAACCCCCACAGAAAAGAATTGTAGAAATGCCAGCCACCTTCAACTCCCCCATCTAGTGTTGAGTATCGTTACATGTTGGTGTATATCCCTTGGGCCTTTGTGAGTGTGTGTGTTTAAACAAAATTAGAATCAAGCTCTATGCATAATTTTCTATCTTGCTTTCTTTAACATTCTATATAAAGCGCTTCAGCATGTCCGCGAGGCTCCGGGCTGCACGAGGGCAGGGGCAGGAACTGTGGGTGTCTGATGGCCGCCGGATCCCCGGGGACCTGATGTGCACGCCGTGCTCAGGAAATACGGCCCCCAAATAACAACAAGAACAGGTCATATTTTTTAGGTGACTTCCGGGCATCTCGAAGCAGCATCTAATTACATCCTCACAACAAGCCTGTGCAGCGGACCCTTCTATAAACCGCGTCTCATTACAGCGGGGGGGGAAACTGAGGCCAGGAGAGGCGAAGTCCCTCGCCCGAGGTTACACATCCGTGCTACATCTCTGCGTGAACGCTTCCTTGCACGTGCGTTTTCCCAACCGACGCATTTGCTTGCCACGTTCCACATTCCGTCAGGGACTGAGGGGGTAGCTCTGTCTCCCCGAGACCCGAGGCTTTCCGTTCGGAAGGAACGTCTAACCCACCCCGTGTGGGCCCCGAGAGCTGCTCTGGGGGCCTCCTGCCCGGTATCTGATCAGTCTCCACTTAGCCTTAACCTGCGTGGATCCAGACGGCCTTGGGTCCATCCTCACTTGGGGCATGTTGCCCGGGGCCCCTGGACCGGGCTGCATGAGTCAGTGCGCTGCCCAACCCCCCGGATGTCAGGCTCCATTGGGCCCACTTATTATCTTTCAGAACTTCGCTCGGGCGGATGCTGTTGATGCCCCATCCGTATCTCTTTGGCCTCTCTCTCCTATTTCAGGGCATTCTGGCCCTGCGTCCGGCTGCCTGCACACGAGTCTGTGTGGGGACTTTCTCTGGCCACTGGAGCGGCTCTGCTCCTAAGCCTGAATGGCAGGTCCGATGTGCCCGGGAAGTGATCCTTCCAGGGGAGCAGCTCTCGGCCGATTCATACAGAAATTGGCACTTAAACATTCCAGGTCCTTTGCCGTCAGGGGGCACAGCCCCGGGGCGCCCTGGACACTGGCTCCAGGGCTCCCCAGCAGAGCTCAGTTCTGGTTGCTCCTTGCGAAACGCTCACTGGCTTCCTCTCCCTCCCTTGCACATCCCCACCCGGAATCGCTGCTTCTGGGGATTACCTCCCACGTGCTTTTGAACCCTTGGCTCAGATCTGCTTCTTGGGGAACCCAAACTAACTCCTTTCACCCTGCAGCCACCACCCAATTTAGGCCACTCCCCGCTGCATTCGGGCTGTCTCCACTCCAATCCATTCCCCGCGCTTGTCCCCAGAGTCACCTTCCAACATATGTCTCGTTCACCCCCCCTACTTCGCTGATTTCTCTTATCTTCTAAGCCCAGGTCCTCAGTGCAGTGATCCAGGCTCTGTCTGATTATTCTCCACTGGTGTCTCCGGCGTCCCACTGAGGCACAGCCCTCGCCCTGTGTGTGGGCCCCACCAACCTGTCTCCCGTGTCTCTGCCTTTGCACACGCTGTTCCACCTACCTGGCGTGCCCTTTCCTATCTTAGGCACTCAGGAAACTTCTACTCATCGGCGAGACCTATCTCAGGGGTCACCTCCTCTCTGAAGCCTTCCCAGACCACCCTAGATATTGAACTTCTTTGGGGCCCCATTTGTACATAATTCACCCCTTTTAGCCAAGACTTGTCTTACCTTATTGCAATGATCTGTTTATATGCCTGTCTCCCTCACAGGGCTTTGGGCTCCTTGAGGGCAGGCTCAGTCCTCCTCAGCTCTCTCGCCCCAAAGCCCAGCACTCTCCCTGGGACAAATTAGGCTTCCAGTGAATACAGGTGTCCCGTGCTACCCAGACTCTTGCTCCTATCTACTCAAAACTTAGGAACCAAATACGTTAGATAACATGGTGTCCCTCACGATTCTGAACCCACTGTCCAACATCCTGTAATCGGAACTCAGCAGTGGTGTGGATCTGGGTGCAAGAGATACTTGCAAATGAATGAATGAATGAATGAATGAATGAATTGCTTCATGAATAAACGAGTTCAAAGCTGAGAACGTTCATCCACTCTGGGCACAGACCTGCATGAAGTTGGTACAGAGGAGGGAAGGAGGGAACATGGAGATGCCAAGCCAGAGCCAAGAAAGTTGTTTTGCTTTGGAATATATTATTTTTGCAGGTTGCTATAGTTACCGCTGTGAAATTAAAAATTAAAACCTTGTGAAAGGGAGAGGGTTGACTGAGATGAGGCAGTTCCTTGACAGGCTGAGTTATTTATCTTTTCCCCATGTAACATCTGGTTATGTGCTTGCAAATTTATTTTTAATTCAGGCTCTAAAAAGGATTTCGCGGTGGTGTCGGGTGCCCGGATGATCGGCTCGGGAGGGGAAGGTGAAGGGGGTGGCATCCCAGGGCGGCTGGTGACCTCCAGCTTGTCCCCTGGAACCTCGTTCCGGCTTCTACACAACCTCTAGGAGCCAGGGGGCGGCTCCGAGGCGTTCCAGATCCCCTGCCCATCAAAAGGCAGCTGTAACCATGGTTCCCAGATGCAGAGCCAGGATGGGGGCTGCTCGCTGTGGGTTCCTGCGGTTCTCTGAACAGGAGGACGAGCGTGGCTGGCAGTGGAGGGACAATTTGAGTTTCTCTGTCTCCAGATTGTCCCCGAACCTGTGTGATCCTCTGTGTCTCCCAGGATCTTCCTGACCCCTTGATGTGACGTCCAGAAAGGCAGTGAGTGGTTTTGTGAAGACAGCACTGGCTGGAGTCAGGACGCGTGCCCTTGCTGGCTCTGTGACCTTGGGAAACCCCCTTCCCTCTCTGTTCCCTGTTCTCCCAACTCTCCGGAGAGGGGTTGGAGTCTGAGATGACCTCTCAAGCCCCCGTTCTAGGAGCTTGAGTGAGTCCAGGGAGCCTCCCGGCTTATCAGTGCCTGTTTTTGTGTTTCTGCCTGACCACCTGTGGTGGCCGGCTGGGAAGCCAGGGCAGGCTACCCCGTGGGACTCAGATGTCACCTCCGCGGGGGGACCTTCCTTCCCCAGCCAATTCAGAACGGCCCTTCCCGCCTCACCCTCTTGTAGCCTCCACACCTGGGGGGATAGCGTACTTTTTGCCCGCCTGTTGTCTGTCTTCCCTTTGGGGATGTAAATCCCGTGAGGCTCTGTCTCAGTCACAGCAGGACCCGGCACCCCATAGGACTTACTGAATATTTGTCCAATAGATGAACGGATGGATAGATGAGCGAGTGAGCGAGTGAGTGCGCGCGTGAAGAAAACAGTCACTGGTCCCTGCTAGATGCCACACTAGGTTAGGACAAGTTAGCATACTTTGGGACACAGGGGAAGCGAATGAACCACAAAAACAAAAAACTCACAGGGTAGGAGATATGAGTGTCCAAAGCAACTCTGAAGGAGGAGATAAATTCTCTGAAAATAGTTGGTGTTTTTGTCCGTGTGTGCACGCGCGTGCACAAGTGTGCAGGGGCCAAAATGCTGTGGTAAAAATGATCATCGAGGGTGGGGGATAGAAAATAGTTGTATACGTAAAGCCTAAGTTCTCTTATAATAAGTAAAGTAGTAACGACCAGGTCCTGAGTCCTTATGAATATGGGCCACAATGCTATGTATGCATTCCAGTCTTTACAAAAGCCCCGCTGTGAGGACAGCGGCTTGTCTGCTATTTTCATTGCTCTATCCCCGGTGCCTAGAGCATGGTGGGGGCCCCAGTGCCCATTCATGGGATGGATGAATCTCCATTTCGTATTCAAGGTACCTGATCAGAAAGGGTGAGTGTCTTGTCCAAGGACACACAGCTAACCACTGACAGATTTAAGCCAAGATTTAAGCCAGGTCTGTTTGATTCTGTCCGTGTGGAGATCTTATCTGGTGGCTTCTTGGACCCCTGAATCACTGCCTTGCCCCAGTCGCCCTGAAGAAATGACTCCCCCACCCTCACCCCTCACCTACCCTCCCTCACAACTTCCTCTGCTTAGCTGGAAGGCTGAAAGACCTTGGGCTGGATGGGATGGAGATCGGGCCAAGAGGTCTTAGCCCTCAAAACTGCAAACCCAGCCCATATTCCACTGTGTCTGGCAGGGCTGGTGTGGGAGGACCAGGGAACATTTTGTGGGCAGACAGATTCCAAACTTCTTGACAGGTCTGGACTCATTACCCTGGCTCCCTCATGGGTGAGCTCCAAACAGCATGGCTGAAGCCCTGGGCCGGTGTTCAGCGGGGATGAATAATTAAAGAACCATCAGGCGCCAACATGGCGGAGGGACCTGCTTTGATCGTTCTAATGAACAGAGCACATGCTTTGGGGAGCACCACTGAGGCCAGACCGACCAAGGTTCGAACCCCTCTGCGGCTGGGTGATCTTGGGGAAGTCTCAGCTTAGTGTCCGTCTGGTGTCTTTGTTTCTTCTGTAAAACCAGAACGTGGCCCCGACTTGGCAGGGTCGTTGAGGGGGATGGAGTTAGGCAACGTCAACTGCCAAGTGCTTGGTAAGGACGAGGGGTGGTAACCAGAGGGCTACATCTGCTGGCTTGCTTTTTGTCTGCCTTCCCGCTAGGATGTGAGCTCTGCCGGCAGGGACTGGAGGCTTGGTTCACCTGGGAGCACCTACAACTTGGCGTGCCCTTGATAAATACTTGTTCAATAGTCAGACAAAGGATGGGTGCCGTGGGGAATTGCGGGCCAACCCTAACGGGGTGCCCGGAAGTCCAATTTGCCGGATACTCGACACCCTGGAATTGTCATGTTGGTGGGTTCAGGGCAAGACCCCCTCTCCATTCCTGGCAGTCCTCAGGTGGGTTCACGTCCGTTGGTCTTGGCTCAAGGGTGTGGCCCGAGGGGTGACTGATTGTTCGGAAGCCTTTTCTGAGCCCTGATCCGGGCAGAGGCCTGTGGCTACTGCCTTTGGGGAGAGAGAGGAAGAGGGAAAGGGTGACCCTTGGGAGGCCGTGGGGTTCCACAGACGGAGCATGGACTTGGGGTCACACGGGACTGCGGTCCCATCTCGTTCCCACCATTAGCAGAACTGGTAATGCATGCAGCTACAAATAACAGAAACCTGACTATCGGGCTGGTGCTTCTTGTCTTATATGGCAAGAAGTCCAGGGTGGCTCTCGGGACCTGGGCTCTACTCACTACTCCTTTGCCACCTTCAGCGTGTAGCCCTTGGTTTCCTCCTTGGTTCTTCATGGTTCCAAGATGGCTGCCAGGTCTCTGGCTTTGCATCTTTGTTCCATGGAGGAAGAAGGGAAAGGAATAAGTACACAAGAAAGGGCTTTCTAGTTGTGGAGAAATGATGGCTCTGAGACGTTTGCCTAAATCTCATCGACCATGTCCGTGTCCCATGCTACCCCTGGCCCGAAAGGGAAGCTGGGAAAAACAGTTTTCTGACTTTCCTGTAGCCAGTGTGAGAATATTAGCTGTGGGGAAGGCAGCTGCCCACACACGGTTTCAACAGCTCTAGAGTGGCTCCCCAAATGCTAAAGTCCCCATCACCCGCGTTCACTAATGCTCGAACTTCCAGGAAGAAGGTCCTCTCCCTGCTGACAGAGGAGGGATCCAGATGCCGGGGGCATAATCCCCACTCTCCCGAGTACCAGCTGTGTGCCAGACAGGTGCTGTAGCCTTGCTGTGCCTCATCTGTGAAACGGGGCTTATGGTCCTTCCCCACGGGGTTGTTTCATGAGGACTTAGAATTGCACCTGCCCCATAGTGGGCGTTCAAGCCCAAAATGTCGTCCTTAAATTGTCGTTGTTATCACGAACTGGGATGCCGGTGAAAGCGATAAGGCCCCCATGTCGCATGGGTGATCCCAGCTCTGCCCCGACCCGCTGTGTAACTTTGGCTAAGCTGCTGCCCCTCTCTGGGCTGGTGTCCCCTCTTTATAGTGAGGGTCTAGAACCCGGCGGTCGCTACAAGCCTCGCCTGGTGGGACTCCGACAGAATCCTATCAGACAGGACCCCTCAGGCAGCCTGTGGCCATGCCTTCCCTGAGAGCCCGCCCTAGGACAGGGAGCAGGGGGTCCCGGCTGGCAGGGGTGCAGGGGGCTCTTCTAGGTGTGCTGATAACAGCTTCCTCCCTGCCGGGCGAGTGGTGCTGGGCAGAGCCTCTTTCTGCCTCTGGAAGGCCTGAGTTGCCTCACTCTGCCCGCCCCCTGCCCCAACCTTCTCTCCTTTGCCACCCCTCTTTCCTTCTTCAAGTATCACTTCTAGGAGACCACAACGGCCCTCTGAAGCCAGCGTCCTGTGGTGAGAGGCCCCGCTTTGGGGAGGGGGCCTTGGGGAGGCTCCCCGGGCCCCTCTGTGGCCCAGTGTTTTTGTTTTTGTTTTTGTTTTCTGGAAACGGGGCTGAAAAGCCCCTCCGCCCTCTGTCCGTCAACTGGCCGGTGACTTCAGCGAGCTCCCCCTCCTCTCTGGACCTCAGTGTCCCCCATCTGTAAAGTGTGGTCGCTGACCGCCATAGTTCTGAGAGTCCTGAAAAGCCTGGATGGTTTTGACGGCAGGAAGCATTTCTGAGCCTGCCAGGTGGAGGGCCGACAGCGGCACAGGCTGTGGTTGGCACGTCGGCCACAGAGGCCCTTGACGTGGGGTCGAGACCGCGGCAGGAGGACGTCGCAATTGCTGGGGCTCCTGCGCCGCCTGCCCCCACCTCCTTGGGCGAGCAGCCTCTCCCTGATCTGCTTCTTATACTGGTATCCACCCAACTTTTGATTGGAAGATCGGACTCCAAAGTTAAAAGCAAAAGTTTGAGAGCAATAGCTAATGCTTGAAGCTTGTATGCTATAAATTTGCCACGTGCCAGGCGTTCTGCTAAATGTTTCTTCACACGTATTAATTTGTGTAATCTTGCAGCCACGCGGCAAGATAGATCCTGTCACCAGTTCTGCTCTGAAGGAAAGGATATTGAGCAAAGAGAACCTTAGTAACTTGCCCAAGGTCAGACAGCAAAGCAAGTAGGATTTGAACCTAGGCGGTCTGGCTCTCCGCTTCTGTTTTCTTCCAGAAAGCCGCTGATTTAGCTCATCCTCTGTCTCCCCAGCTGGTGTTAGAAACCGCTACAACATTCCCCGGAATTCATCGCCCGGCCTCAGCTTGCACACCTGCGAGGATGGGGAGCTCACTACCTGCCTGGGGATTGGTAGCCATCTGCATCAATGGGAGAGCTCTCCCCCCCGCCAAGTTCGCGGGCTCCTTAATAAGTCCTCAGGGCTCAAAATGGTTTCCTGGGAAAAAGAGCAACTTGCTCGGCCCCAGGGAGCTGACGTGGTCTGGACTATAGAAGGAGAAATTCAGAAGGAGCCAATGTATTTAGGGGCCATGGGAGGGGATGCAGGACAGACATCGGAGTGGCGGCTCAGAGCATGTGCTCTGGAGTAATTTCCCTCCCTGGGCTTTAATCTCATCTCTGTAAAATGGCACTCACGATGCCACTTTGTGGGGTTGGCATGAGGCTTAAACAAGATAATCCATGTTAAGGGCCCGGCTCATAGGTTGGTTGCATTGAAACATCTTGGTATCGGGGCGCCTGGGTGGCTCGGTCGGTTGAGCGTCCGACTTCGGCTCAGGTCGTGATCTCACAGTTCATGGGTTCGAGCCCCGCGTCGGGCTCCTTGCTGACAGCTCAGAGCCTGGAGCCTGCTTCGGATTCTGTGTCTCCCTCTCTCAAAAATAAATAAACAGTAAAAAAAATAAATAAATAAAGCATCTGGTATCGTCACCAACACCACAACCATCGGTGAAGCCCATCTTCTCGCTCTGGAACTTAGGAATCACTTGGTCAGTGACTCATCATAGAACCAATGAGGTCCAGAACTTGATCCTTGGGTCTAAGCGGTCTTCTTTGGCACATAAAAGATATCGAGTCCCAGAGAAGGGTAGGGTTTTGCCTAAAGTTTGAGGCTAGTCAGTGGCAGAAAAAAACAGAGTCCTGTGCTGCTCTCACAGTTCCAAGTGAGAGATGATTGGTGAGTCCCATCTGAGTTTCTTGGAAATGTGAGGTCAAAGATCAGAAGCCGGCCCAGTGGGAGGGTGCCGGCTCATGGGCACTTGGTTCTGGAAGCAGCAGGGAGCTATCTCTAGAAACATAGCATAGGTATTTGGTTGAACACCTAGACTTGTTGTCTGACTAGGGATTTCTATGCTACATCTGGGTGGGAGGCACAGTTTGGCCAGGCAGGGGTGAGGAGGGCGGGGTGGGGCATAGCCTGGGCTGGGCCAGAATCGTAGACTTTCTGGAGTCCGTTTAGGTGGTTTGGGGACACAAGGGGCAAGAAGACACCTGAGCGGTCCGGTAGGACCCAGGAATGACACGTGGGTTTGAATCCCAGCCACTCTACTCACTCGCTGGGCTGGTGACCACTCTGAGCTTCGGTCTCTTCACCTAGAAAATGGAGATGGCTTCGTTGAAGAGATTAAATGCGACGACAGCAGCTGAGTAGCTAGAAACCCAGAATTTATTTTAACCCTATTGAAAACTCAGGAGATTTGACATCGAAATCCAGTCTGCCGCTCTCGCTCAGGCAGTCGGAAAGATCCAGCCGCCTGGAACGGCTTTCTTGAGAGAGAGGTCGAGCTGGGCATCTCGGACCACCTCGGACTAGGTGGAGGAACATGTGCTCTCAGATCTGCCAGTCCGGCCCCTGACTGCAGGCGGGTTTGAGGTCCGCTGGGCCAGCCTCCCACCCGACAAACCTACCCCAGGCCGCAGAGCCCACCCGCTGCCCGGCTCCAGGAGGAGAGATCCCCGGGAGAAGAAAATTCCCCGCCCCTGAAGGCATTTGCTCAGGGCCTGCTACAGGATGAATCTTTCCCGTCCGTAATGTTGCTAATCATTTTCCCCTCCAGGCACGAGTGGAGGTTGTCCCAAACTCCTGCAGCTGCGGTGCCCTGTGGGCTCTTAATCAATGTTACATGGTAATTAATAATGGATCCTCCTGCTCCAGTGCCGTCACTCCCGGCTCCCCCCTCCCTCTGACAAGCTGGCATCTCCTGCGCCAGATGAGGCCAAAATCAAAGGCCTGAAATGTGAGCCGAAAACTTGTCCTCCAGCAGCTCGTGGGAGGACCCAGGGAAGCTTGAGAACCCCTGCCAGGTCCGGCATGGAGTCAGAGTCCCGTTTCTCGTTTTGCTCTCGCCAGGACCCTACCGAAGGATCAGCCCCGCTTCAGGGACGGGGTGGGTGAAAGGTGGGGGGCCTCGGTTCATTTATCCCTGTGGTTCTGACACTCCCGGGTGGGTGCGCAACAGTGTGACTCAGTCGGTCTGCGGCGGTTGGAGAAGCAACATTTGTAACAGGTTCCCAACTTTGCTGCTGCGCAGAGACTTCACTTTGAGAACCGCTGATTTGTTTAACCCATCCTCATCCAGAGCAAGTTGGCGCCAGGCACAGGGGACTACAGCAATGAATAATGCAGACGGGACACCTGCCCTCTCCTTGGGTGAAATCCACCCAGCCCCATCACGTGGTGGGAAGGGAAGTACGTTCTAGAATCAGACATACTTGATCCAAGTCCTGGCTCCGCTGGTTATGCTCTCTGATTCTGGGCGTTGGACCGGACTTTCTGGAGCCTCAGTCTCTGCAGCTGTCAAATGGAAATAATTCTATTCCCTGCCTCGGATGGTCGAGAACAGGGTAAAGAAGGAAAGGAATGTCAAAACACGTGCTCAGCGATGTTCCTTATAACCGTAAGAACGTACCTTTCATAACTATGCTGTGATTATTGTTGTCGGGTCATTGCCTAAGCTTGTATAACTAAGTCCCGAGAGAGCGGAGGTTCATTTATTTACTCATTAATTCCTCTGATACCTCTTGAACAGCAGGTATGCACCAGGCATTGGCCACCCAGGTGAACCCCAAAGCTGAACTCCCTACTGTCGCAGAGCGCACTTTCTTGCCATCAGCAAATACATACAGAAGAGAGGCCATAAGTCCTATGAAGAGAAAGCAAGCAGGGCAGGGCAGGGCATAGCTGTTGGGGTTGGAGTGAGGGGCAGGTGAACGTGGTAGATAGAGCAGTCAGCCGAGGCCCCTCTGGTAAGGTGAGCTTGGGAGTCAGAGCGAGCCCATTGACATCAGTGGGGTATTCCAGGCCGAGAGCACAGCCTGTGCAAAGGCCAGGGAATGTCTGTACACATGTCTTGCCTAGATATCTAATGGCACTGCCTCTCCCTTGTCTCCTCCGCACTGAGGACTAGAGGACCGGAGGACTGGAGGGCCAGAGATCCCACCCCCAGTGCCCGAGGACCGCCTAGCCTGGTCCCAAGCACCACCGGCTTATGGACTCAGCTGGTCCCTCTGTGACCTTGCACGGATCATCTCCCTCTCTGAGCCCCATCTGACTCACTTGCCAAGTGGGGGAGAAATCATCTCACGGATACCTCCGGGTGTGCTCAGAGGTGGGGCAGAGGAGCTCCAGGCTATGAAACTGACTTGCAAGCCATACACTTAGTAGGTGCTCAGTGAATGGGGGTCGCCACTCTTCCCTCCTCCCCCCTCCTCTCTTCCCCGCCCAGCTCCGGGAGACCCAGGATTCCAGGTGGGAGCTCAGGCCCAGAATTCTCACTTAGCCAGGGACCGTGTTGCATTTGCATAGATTTGCATAAGGCCTAGAATGGTGTGTACCTCTTCTCGAATTTAGTTCCTGTAAGCTTACGTCAGCGTTTAAAAATAGGGTGTTGATCTTCCCTTTCCCCACCACTCCCTTTGCCTATTGAAACAATTTCAAGCTGCTGATCAAATATGCCAGGTTTGGAAGCTGGTTTTTATTTTGGCCCGGTGCAAAAGGGGTCACCGGCTCTAGGAAGTCCTTGATTAGCCGCTTTACTGGAGGGGAGATGACAGCAATGAGCTCCTGCAGGGGAGGGTCCTGGAAGCTTTAAAAAGAAAAGTCAATTTTGTTCTTTCTGCTCACAGGAGTATTTTCACGTCCATGTAATATTCCACCATAGTTTTTCTTTTTCTTTTTTTTTTTTTTTAACGTTTATTTATTTTTGAGACAGAGTGCGAGCAGTGAAGGGTCAGAGAGAGAGGGAGACACAGAATCTGAAACAGGCTCCAGGCTCTGAGCCATCAGCACAGAGCCTGACGCGGGGCTTGAACTCACGGACCGCGAGATAGTGACCCGAGCCGAAGTCGGACGCTTGACCGACTGAGCCACCCAGGCACCCCTACAGTTTCTTAATCCTTCCCTTGCGATGGGACGGATTTGTTAGATTTGTTAGATTTGTTTGGTTTTTTGGCTGTGGCCTATGAGGCTGTGGATGATGATGTTTAGGTCCTTGGCTTTTTCTCCGCTTATTTTGGGGGGATTTTCTCCGGGGAGACCCCAGAATGACCGGGTTGGAAGGGGGAGTAAGTTTCAGGCTCCGGAGGGGTTTTGCTGAGCCCCAACTGGCATCTGGATTGAAGAATGCGCTTTTGTGTTGGCATTGCTAAAGGCCCCTGAAATCAGCCCCAGAGCAACCTTGGGGTGCCCTGGGAGGGGAGCAGATGAGGCGGTGGCTGCCTTCAGCAGCCTGCTGCTCGATGTGTGGCTCCTGGCACCTCATTCAACATAGGGGACATTCGGCCCTCTGCCGGAGTGGAGAGAGGTTTGGATAATCTGCTTTCTCATGAACATCCATGGGGCAGAATGTGCTCAAGAAGTCTTTGGGAATCAATGAATCTTTTTTTTTTTTTTAATGTTTCTTTATTTTTGAGAGAGAGAGAGAGAGAGCATGAGCAGGGGAGGAGCAGAGAGAGAGAGAGAGGGAGACACAGAATCCGAAGCAGGCCTCAGGCTCCAGCCGTCAGCACAGAGCCCGACGCGGGGCTTGAGCCCACAACGGTGAGATCGTGACCTGAGTCGAAGTTGGACGCTTAAAACCGACTGAGCCACCCAGGCACCCCTGGGAGCCAATGAATCTTGAAATGTGCCTCCAAGGCTGTGTCTCTGTACCCACACAAGTCCTAGTCTGCAAAAAATGGCTCGGCCTCTTGTCAGTTAGAAATGCCTTTGGCATGAACGAATCAGGAGACTATAGATGCTGGAGAGGATGTGGAGAAACGGGAACCCTCTTGCATTGTTGGTGGGAATGCAAATTGGTGCAGCCGCTCTGGAAAACAGTGTGGAGGTTCCTCAGAAAATTAAAAATAGACCTACCCTATGACCCAGCAATAGCACTGCTAGGAATTTACCCAAGGGATACAGGAGTACTGATGCATAGGGGCACTTGTACCCCAATGTTTATAGCAGCACTCTCAACAATAGCCAAATTATGGAAAGAGCCTAAATGTCCATCAACTGATGAATGGATAAAGAAATTGTGGTTTATATACACAATGGAATACTACGTGGCAATGAGAAAGAATGAAATATGGCCTTTTGTAGCAACGTGGATGGAACTGGAGAGTGTGATGCTAAGTGAAATAAGCCATACAGAGAAAGACAGATACCATATGGTTTCACTCTTATGTGGATCCTGAGAAACTTAACAGAAACCCATGGGGGAGGGGAAGGAAAAAAAAAAGAGGTTAGAGTGGCAGAGAGCCAAAGCATAAGAGACTCTTAAAAACTGAGGACAAACTGAGGGTTGATGGGGGGTGGGAGGGAGGGGAGGGTGGGTGATGAGTATTGAGGAGGGCACCTTTTGGGATGAGCACTGGGTGTTGTATGGAAACCAATTTGACAATAAATTTCATATATTGAAAAAAAAAAAAGAAATGCCTTTGGCTTAAACAAATACGAATTTCTAATTTTGTACTGAAGACAGCAGTGCAGGGGATGTGCAGCTGCCTGGTGTTGTTGTCTAGGCCTCGGGCTCCACCCTTCTGTGCTGCCATCTCGGGTACGGGGGCATCTGTTTTCACAGTGGTTGCCTCATGGTCCCAAGATGGCTGCCACACCTCTACCGCATCAAATCCTCATTCTCGGTTTGATGGAGAAGGAATGGTAACTGGGCAAAGGGGCATGCCTAGAAGTCTGTCCTGTATATCAGAAAAGCAAAAGTTTTCCTAGAAGCCCCACCCAGCAGATTCCTGCTTGCATCTAATCAGCCAGAACCACGTCTTACAGCCATTCCTAAACCAATTGTGTTTTTTTTTTAATACGAAATTTATTGTCAAGTTGGTTTCCATACGACATGCCTAAACCAATTGTTAATGAGGAGAATTACGTGGCCTTTGGACAAATCAGGATTTATACCCGGGGCTCAGGAGGGAGCCTACCTTCCTTAGGATCTTAACAGGAAAAAATGGGGTGGGGTAGGTGGGGTGGGTGTTACTGGAGAGAGGACATTGCCATGGGCTTTATAGAGAGCACTATGATTTCATCCTTGGGGTGGGCTTTCGCTGGCCTGTTCCTCTCACCTGATGATTGGCTCAGGGATGGGCACTTGGTCTAAATAGGGTCAGAACATGCAGTGCGTAATGGGGAGAAGAGAAGGCTTCTCTTCCTCTGTGAAGTGGGTACTCAAATGTGATGCCCAGCACTGCTGCAGCCCTTTTGCTGCCATGAGGGAAGCCAGACTAAGGATGAAGCTGAAAAACACACAGAGGAGGGAATAGACATCCGAGGGGAACTCCCCAGAAATGGAGTCGAGCTCTTGATGTAACCACACCCGAGGCCCCCGTGACTTCTAGACTTCTCAGTCACAGAGGCTAACGTACCCTTTCGGTTGTATAGACTGGCTCAGGTGGGGCGTCTGATGCAACAACAGAAAGAATGGTAACTGATAGAGAGGCAAACAGGAACTTTGAAAAAAAGGGTATGTGGTCAAATAAGTTTGAAGAACCCGGTTAGACAGAGTTTGACAAACTTTTTGTTTCTTTTTGCCTGAGTTAGATTCTTTCAGGTGCTTATGTGTAACGTGAAGCTTCCCGAGGGGGAAGACCTCACATAGAATTTCCAGAACATCTGTCCCCAGAATCCTTTCGCAGTGGACGTAGGACATCACTGAGAAATGCTGTGAAGCCTGACCCCTACCTCATATACCTTGGCTTTTAACTTGCCATGAGACACAACAGTCAATGTAGACAGAGCGGGGAGGAGAGTCGAGAGAGGGTAAAGGTTTCGGTTCCCCAAATTTCTCCCCGAATGGTCTGCGAGTTTCATCCTGAGGGAGGGCCAGCGTTGATGAGGTTACACACAGATGTTAATTGGAATCGGGTACAAAGGACGCTCCGGGGGGTTCCGTGTGGCCTAGAGAGCCCCCGCTGGGCAGGGGAGGTCGAGGTGACCAGGCCTCTGTCCTGCGGATTCTGCTTGTCCTTCGGGGTAGCTTCAGGGGGACGCCTTCTCGCAGACCACAGTCGTCTCACCTGTGAAAGGGGACAGAGCCAGCTGTCAGTGTCGCTCTTTCCAGCCGCCTCCGGGCCGCAGGCAGGGCTGAGTGTAGGATGAGCCTCGGTGAACGCTTCACACAGTGCCAGGCCTTCTGTGGCATCCCGGAGAGACAGAGAAAGAAGACGCTTGACTCTGCCTTCAGGGAAGCCATGCTCTATGGCTGTGCGTGTGTGTGCATGTGTGTGCACACGCGCAGTGCATAACATTAACAGGCAACTGGAGATGGAAAGATAGGTTTTAACCTATCTGTTCGCCCCTTTTCAATTACCATTGGTCCCAGGGTGCCGCGGTCCGAAGGCTGTATTTGGGCTCAGTGGGGAAGACTGCCCTGATGGCTCAGTGATATCTCCCATGGACAGTGGGGAAGGCCACGTGTGCCCCTCTGGAGAGGAGGGCATTGAGACTGGACGTGATGGGCCAGTGGGGGTTTGCACAGTTCAGAAAGGTAGAAAGGGACTCCACCCTGTTGACATATTTTTCAGAAAGGCCCCTGTGAGTGGGGTGGGTGGAAGGGTGGGGGGTGGAGGGGACGTCCCAGCAAAAAGCCCATGAGAGCCAGCAGGTGGAGAGCGGGGCTGGCCTGGGCAGTGCTATGAGGGAGAGGGAGGGGTGGGGAACCAGGGCGTCTTGGAGAGGTTGGTTCCTCTATGAGGGTTTCGGGGAGAGGTAGGGCCACCTGCTATAGGGATCAGCTTCTCCTGACGAGTCTGCTGTTGACCCCTGCCGACTGTGAGCAAACCAAAGAGTCGGGCTGGAAACTTGGCAGCTGGGGCCGCAGGAGCCGCCCTGAGCCTGCCACCCATCCCGGGCTGCCTGGGCCCAGGAGCCTGTCCCGCCACGTCCCTAGATGGTCATTGGCGGCTGGCCACCCAGCGGGACCCGCTTCGCTTGTGCTTCTCTGGGCGGGGACTCCCTGACCAAGCTTTCGAGGTGCTGATTAGCCTTCACAGCGGCAACGATAACGATGATGATTCTCCCAACGTCAGCCGAGCCTTCAAAATGCACCTTGACTCTAAAACAGGCCAGGGCCTCCACTGCCATTACCTCCCACTCCGGGCGTCATAATTGCACCTGGGTGGTCACTGGGAGACTTCCCACTGGCCTCCTGCTTCACCTGGTTTCCATCCCATCTGCTGTCCACACAACAGCCAGAGGGATCCCATTAAAACCGAAGTTTTGTGGTGTCACTCCTCTGGTTAAAATCCTCCAAAGGCTCCCGTTTCATTCACAGTTGACGTCAAAGTCCTTACATAATCGGGCGCGGGGGTGGCTCAGTCCATTGAGCACCCGACTTCCGCTCCGGTCATGATCTCACGGTTCGTGAGTCTGAGCCCCGCGTCGGGCTCTGCGCCGCCAGCTCAGGGCCTGGAGCCCGCTTCAGATTCCAGGTCTCCCTCTCTCTCTGCCCCTTCCCCACTTGCATTCTGTCTCTCTCTCTGACTTAAAAACAAATACACAGGGGTGCCTGGGTGGCTCAGTCAGTTGAGCGGCCGACTTCGGCTCAGGTCATGATCTTGCGGTCCGTGAGTTCGAGCCCCGCGTCGGGCTCTGTGCTGACAGCTCAGAGCCTGGAGCCTGCTTCAGATTCTGTGTCTTCCTCTCTCTCTGACCCTCCCCCGTTCATGCTCTGTCTCTCTCTGTCTCAAAAATAAATAAACGTTAAAAAATATTAAAAAAAAAAACCAAAACAAATACACATTTCAAAAAAATCCTTACATAACCATCCCCTGGTGGCCCTCACCTCCCACTTACCTCTCTGACCTTATTTCCCATCATTCTTGATCACTCAGCTCTGACCACCCTGGCCTTCTAGATTTCCCACTAATGCTGTGAGCACCCATGCCCCAGGACCTTTGCACCGGCTGCTGTTCTGCCAGGAATGCTTTTCTAGATAATCACACAATTCCTTCCATTACCTCCTTCGGGTCTTCCCTCAAATGTCACCTTCTTATTGAGGCCTCCCTGAGCACCCCTCTAAAACTGATCCCCACCTCTACTCCTGACCCCTCCTAAATTTTTTTCTCCATAAGATAGAGCACCTCTATATAACCTATGTTTTACTTATTTATTAGTCTGACTCTCTCCTGAGGTGTGTGTTCCATGAGGGCAGGAACTTTCATCCTCTTGCGGACTCTTGAGATCCCAGTACCAAAAACACCGTCTGGTACGTCTTACCAGCGCAATACGTCTTTGTTAGGCGAGTGAAAGACGGATGTCATTGACCATCCCATGTCTGGCCCTGGGCTTCAGCCATCTTAGCACGTCTAGGGAGCCCGCACTATGAATTCTGATGCGCGTTTTCACTTTATTCAGTTGCGAGAAGTTCTCGTGACCCATCACCAAGTTCACTTGCCTCTTTTCAGTTCAGTCTGCGGATAATCTCTTCGCAAGAATTCTTCCTCTCTTTCTAGCACTTTCTAGAACTCCCAGTCAGCTCTTTTGGTTTTCAGGGGTTCCTTCTCTCTTCCTAAACTCCTTGCCTGTTTGTGCATATTGCCCACCTTTTCTTTTCTTTTTTTTAAATTTTATTCTTTATTTCTTAAAATTTACATCCAAGTTAGTTAGCATCTAGTGCCACCATGATTTCAGGAGTCGATTCCCCAGTGACCCTTACCCATTTAGCCCATCCCCCCTCCCACAACCCCTCCCGTAACCCTCAGTTTGTTCTCCAGATTTATGAGTCTCTTCTGTTTCGTCCCCCTCCCTGTTTTTATATTATTTTTGTTTCCCTTCCCTTATGTTCATCTGTTTTGTCTCTTAAAGTCCTCACGAGTTAAGTCACATGATTTTTGTCTTTCTCTGACTAATTTCATTTAGCATAATACCCTCCAGTTCCATCCACGTTGTTGCAAATGGCAAGATTTCACTCTTTTTGATTGCCGAGTAATACTCCATTGTAGATATATACCACATCTTCTTTATCCATTCATCCATCGATGGACATTTGGGCTTTTTCCATCCTTTGTCTATTGTGGATCTTGCTGCTATAAACATGGGGGTGCATGTGCCCCTTTGAAACAGCACACCTGTGTCCTATGGATAAATGCCTAGTAGTGCGATTGCTGGGTCGTAGGGTAGTTCTATTTTGAGTTTCTTGAGGAACCTCCACACTGTTTTCCAGAGTGGCTACACCAGCTTGCATTCCCACCACCCTTTCTTTTAATTGTTTTTTTCTAATAGTTATTTTAAAGTCCTCATTTGCTAGTAGATGATCATTTATTGAGGACTGTGTGTCAGGCATCGGGCTAATGACTTTTATCTCTTCGACACATTGATTCAGATGAGAAATTTGAGGTTTGACAGTAGGAAGTGATCTGCCCCAGGTCCCCTGGCCAGGACGTTACAGGCACTGGGGTTCCAACCCCAAACTGGCTGTAGAATTTTTGTTTTATCCAACCCTGTTAGCCCGACTTCAGTCAGGAGCTCCCAGAGATCTGGACTCAGCTCACCAATTTATCCACAAAGAAGGATCCAGGTGGCCGGTCCCCATGGCACCTCGGTGTGGCCAGGTCTCTGAAGAGTGGAGCCGGCTCGGATTCCAGCCCCTCTGTTCGGCCCTGCAGACCCCCACCATCTGGCCCCATCCACCTTTCCCTCCCATCCCCAAGGCTTCCCAGCAGGGTGCCAAGCTGGTCCCCTCTTCCGCCAGGATCACCACCAGCTTTTCTCAGCCTCCTCACCCCTCCCTAAACCGCCTTCTCTGTCTCTCTCATTCACTGATTCACTCGCTTAACATGTATTTCACTCAGTGTAATTAACTCCGTAAAAGAGACAGGGTAGAGAATGGCAGCTTCTGGAGCCCGACAAGCAGGTCTGAATTCTGGTCTTTTACTTACCTGCTGCGTGATTTAAATAAGCACTTCATCCCTCCTGTCTCGCTTTCCTCATCTGTAAAGTGGGAACGACGGGAGGACCTGTCCCCGAAACCTGCTGTGAGGGTTCAACCAGTCAGCCTAGGTATGAGTATAGACCAGGGCCTGGCACTCAGCCAGCTCTGGGCGTCAAAGATTGAATGCCGTGACACGGGGACTCAGAAGTGACTCAGACATGGCCCTACCCTCTGACGTCTCTCAATCCCGGGACCGTCAGGCATGTAAACCCAAGCCTCGGGATCAGGGCTCGAGATGGTTCCAGCGCAAGCCGTGGCAGCCCTGGGAGGGGCCCCTCCTTTGCCCGCCTTTCTGGCCGCTCGGCCACTCGGACGGACAGACCGAGTCACTGCGCTGTGAAAAGTCCAGCTGGCCAGGCCATGGAGGAAGCCCCCTCCTGCCAGGCCTTCCCCCGGCTGCCACCCCAGCCATCACATTTGCTGTCGGAGGCCAGAGAGGAGACTAAGCCCTGCAAACGCACGGCTGAGACCGAGGCTGTGCCCGCAGACAGACACACGGACGGGGAGCACGTTCCGACCAACAGACGTCTGCAGACCCAACGTAATGACAGCTGACGCATTGCTCTTAGCGTGATCACGGGGGCAAGACGAGGCTTCCCACACGCACTCACCCCCCGATGTGGGGGGCTAAGCAACCCCCCACTTAACTCCAGACCCCCGCCCAGGCTGCGTGACAGGTGTGTTCAGACGTGCCCTCAGAGCACACGCGTTGTATGCACCTGTGCCCGGCTCCCCACCCCACCCCCGCCCCACCCCGTCGACACACGCAGATGTGGAAACATCACACGGGTTCTTGCAGAAACCAGCCTCCCCTTCCGCCGACTCTGCACAGGCTCCTCCCCTCTTTCCTCTGGAACAACAGCCCCAGGAGGGTGGGCTACACCCGCGTGGTGACCTGGGGTGCCGGGACTGGCTCTCAACCCCTTCCACTTTCCTCCCCAGACTGTCAGGCCCTCTGTTGGTAAGAACCCCAACTTTACAGTCAAGCCCGGCATAGTACTTTCGGCTGCCCTCCTCCTTGTGAGGCAAGTGACTTCACTCGGCTGAGCCTCCCCTACCTAGAGCACGCCCCCAGCCACAGTGGCCTCCTCCCTCGTGCTGCATGCAGCACCCCAGGGACGCTCCTGCCTCAGGGCCTTTGCACTTGCCTTTGCCGGCACGGCTCCACATGGCTCTCTTCTGCACTCACCTCCTTCAGGCCTTTGTTTATATGTCACCGTCCCAGTGAGGGTCCTGGTGACCTCCCTACTTCAATTGCTACCCCTCCTCCCCATACCTCCCCTGCCCCGCCGGCCCGCCCTGTCACTCTCTTACATTTATACGTAGCATTAGTCCCCCACGGACAAGTTCTATTTACCAGTTTATTGCTTGTCTCGCCCCCTAAAGTGTAAGCCCCATGAAGGCGGGATTGTTTCTTCACTCTGGTGTCTCTGAGCCCAGAACAGTGCCTGGCATGGAGAATAAGATTCACTCTCAAATAGGGAATAGGTAGCCATACCCCCCCCGCCCCCCCACTACAGGTGGTTGGCAGGGTAGGTGAGAGAATCACATGGGGATACTTACCACAACCTCAGACCTCTTTTTAAAAAAAAAATCATACAGGTGGGAGCGCAGGGGTGGCTCAGTCGGTTGAGTGACCGACTTCGTCTCAGGTCACGATCTCGCGGTTGGTGATTTCGAGCCCCGCATCGGGCTCTGGGCTGACGGCTCGGGGCCTGGAGCCTGCTTCCGATTCTGTGTCTCCCTCTCTCTCTGCCCCTCCCCCGCTCATGCGCTGTCTCTCTCCGTCTCAGAAATAAATAAACATTAAAAAAATAAATAAAAAAAATCACAGATGCCACAGGACGGACCCTGTTCTCCACTGGAAGTCTCAGGCAGTACCTGGGGGTCCTGAGTAAACCACGAAAGATCCATGGCCCGCAGCCCCTTCTGCCCGCTCCCCTTGGCTCACTGTTGTACACCTGGTGGGTATCCTTCCAGGCCTTTCTGGTATATTCACATCCGCACAGATATAACAAATACTGTACATCAGCGGGGTCCTCTTTCCTTCCTTCAAAAACAGTTTCGTGAGCACCTACTACGTACCAGGTATTGTTTGAGGGCATATAAAAGTGAGATTCTGCCTTCCGGAGTTGACATTCTAGTAAAGGAGACAGCAGGTAAGTGTACAGGATTGCTTCGGGTGGTGATAGATGTTACGAAGAGACACAAGTCCAGGTAAAGGGGGAAGGAATGATAGGAGGCGGGGTTGGGGGCCATGAGTCCATGTGGTCGGGGAGCCCTGAGGAGCCGTCATCTAACCTGAGAGTTGGCGGACCAGGAGGAGGCAGCCCTGTAGAAATCGGGGGCAGAGCCTTCCCGGCAGAAGGGAAGGCAGTGCCAAGGCCCTGAGGCTGCCATGAAATCAGTGGGTTGGAAAAAGAGCAAAGTGGCCAATGGGGCTAGAGCGGAGTGAGCGGGGGCGGGGGGTGTGGTCAGAGAGGTTGGGGTGCAGAGCCCAGGGGAGGGGCCGCCGTGGGGGCCGCAGTGAGCAGGAGGTGTGATGAGAGCTGCAGGAAGGCGCCCAGTAGAAGAAAGGCTTGGGGTCTTCCTACGGGGATGTGCGTGCGTGGGAGCATGCGCCCGCGGGCTTTGGTTGGGATAAAATTAGCACGACGTGAAATTGGTCATCTTAACCATTTGCAAGCGTAAGGTCAGTGGCATTACGTATCAGTGTTGGGCCACCACCGCCGCCATCCGTTTCCGGAACTTTCCTCTTGAAAACCCAAAACTCGGTCCCCCAGAAACGCTAACGGCCCATTTCACCCCTCTCCTGGCACCTGCCAGCCACCTTTCTGCTCCCTGTCTCTCTGGGTTGACTCCTCGGGGTGCCTCATGTAAGTGGAATCGTGCAGCGTTTGTCTTTTTGTGACTGGCTCATTTCACGGAGCCTGACGTCCTCAAGCGCCCTCCATGCTGTGGCCTGTGTTGGGACGTCCTTCCTTTTAAAGGCTGAATAATACTCCCTTGGGCGTGTACCCCACATTTTCTCTAGTCGTTCGTCCATCTGTGGGCACTCGGGGTTGCTTCCGCCTCCTGGCTGTTGTGACTAACACTGCTGTGAACGTGGGGTGCAAATGTCTGTTCGAGTCCCCGCTCTCGGTTCTTTCGGGTTTATCCCCAGACGTGGCATATTGCTGGATCCTGTGGTCATTCTCTCACCTAGCATTCGACGAAGGGCATCCCGGGGCTTTGGGGGAGAGGGACCCCGGGGAAGGGCAGAGGCAGGGAGATCTGCAGGCTACTGTCCTCAGACCCATCTACACCGGAGGTCTACCTGTCCCCTTCACAATTCGGGGCACTTTGACTTTCATGCTTTCGCCTACCTCACCCCAGCCCTGGGAGTCAGGGGGACAAGGCTTCTGATCCCCTTTGAACGAATAAGGATGAGGTTCAGGGCAGGGGGGCGCTCCTCAGTCGGCTGCCTGAACCCCAGCCTGCCTTGGAGGTGACTGGGATGTGGGGCTGGACCACGTCACTGCGTATCTCCCTCCGGTTCCCCACTCCTGCCAAGCAGGGCTGGGCAGCTGGACAGCTCACGTCTGGAGAGGTTCTGCTCATCTGTGCCAAGACACTGATGGGCCTAAAATCCAACCCGGGGCATCCCGCGGCCCGGAAAGCAACCGGAGGCAGCGTCCTAATTAACTGCCTGCCGCCTAGGAAATCCATTCTGTCACCCGAAGCTGAGGGGGCTCACCTCCGGGGACCACAGGCTGCCCCGCACCAAGGCTGGGGTGTCTCTGAACAGGTTTAGGAGCCCTGAAACCGTGCACCCCTCTTCTGTGTCTTCTGAGGCCCCGTGACACCAGTCTGAGGGCACACCCCCCAGCCACAGGCCACCGTAAGACATCTGCTGAGGAAAATGAACGACGGAAACCAGGATTCACTGAGTCCTGTACACATGCCCAACCCCGTCCTGATATCCCAGGGATGAGGGTATAGTCGGGCTACCAGCAGAAGCTCTGGGGGGGGGGGGGGGGGCGGGGGGGGGGGGGAACCTGCCCCAAGGCACACTGGGAGAAAGTGCTGGAGGCAGGCAGGCTGACCTGACTCTTCAAGCTCTGTTTGCCTCTGTCCCGTCCACCTCCCCTTTGCACGCGAGGGCAGCAGGAGTTGTGACAGGAGCCACGGGAAGAAGTCCCTTCCAACCTGGCCCAGGGTCTGTCCTGCGTGAGGGCACAATTTCAGTGGCTTCCCTTCCAAGGGACAGTTTGTCCCTCCTCCCCTCTGTCTTTTTTTTTTTTTTTCTTCACTTTTTGGCCGATGAAAGTTTAGGGGATAAAAGGAGGAAATTCTGCTTCCTTGGCCCAGGTCTCCCCGGGGCCAATGGGGACAGGGACCAGGCCTGACCTGGAGCTCTTGCCTTCCCCCACTGGCTCCCCTCCCCCCTATAAACATCCATGTCCCTCCTCTCCCTCCCTCCTCTCCCTCTTCCCTTCCTTCCCTCTCTCCTTCCCTCTCCTCTTTTTGCCCTGTCTTACTTCACCACAGTCACATAAACCTCCTCGCTCTCCTCCACACGGGGATCATCCCAGGTATGATCTTTGCCTCAGGGCCTTTGCACAGGCTCTTCCCTCTGCCTGGAGCTCTCTAACCCCTAATTTCACTCTGGCACCTCCTTAAGATCTTTGCCCAAATGTCACCTTCTCAGTGAGGCCTTTCTGCCCCTCCCTGGCCTCCCCACCCCTCCCTTCCCTGCTTTGTTTTCCTCCACAGCACACAGAGCCATTCTTTACCTGTTGATCTTTTGGTTACAATACAATTCGTTTACTCGGTTACCTGGTTACCTTTGTCTAGATCGTATACCCGGGAGGGCAGGGATTTCTGTTGTCGTGGGCTGCTGTGCCTCCAGTGCCTGTAACGGTGTGCTTGGTGAGGTGTAGGAGCTCAACAAAAATGCCCTGAAGGCACAAGTTCACGGCCGTCTCTCTCCACCGCCATGGCCAGTATCCGATGACAGCCCACAGTCGCCTCTCCCCTGGATGCTGCCACCGCCTTCATTCTGGTCTTCTTATGTCCGGTGTTACCTACCCCATGCAGACACTTTCCTCCCAGCAGCCAAGGTGAACTTACTAAGATGTAATTCTGACCAGCTCGTCTCCTGATGGAAACCCTTGAGTGGGTCCCGTCTCACGCGTCATGAAACCCACAGCCCATAACGTGGCCTGAGAGGGTCCTAGCTGATCTGGCCCCCAGTTGCCCTCAGACTCCTCGTTTGCCCCTCACCCTCCCCTGCAGTGTCCTACTTGGGGCTCCAGGAATGCCCTGCTCTGACCTCAAGTCCTTTGCACCCACTGCTCCTGCTGACTGGAAGGTCCTTCTCTCCATCCTTCCACGTCCAGCCCCATCCCATCCAACTCAGGCGACTATTGCCTCCCCGGAGAAGCCTTCCCTGACCACCCTGATCTCTCTCTCGACCGACTCACTCTCCTTGGCCGAGTCTCACCATTCAAAACTGTTTGGTTTATGCCTTTGTCATCTCCCCAACTAGATCGCAAGCTCCTTGAGAGCAGACTCTTGTTAGCTTGCTTCTCAGAAGAGCTATCTGGCACATGGAAGGTGCCCGGCACATATTGGTAGAGTCGATAAAGGCCTCTAAGTTCGTGTAGGCATTTTTCTCATCACCTCTCCCCTGTCCTCATGAGCTGGGGATTATGAGGCCCATTTGACAGAAGACAAGACTGAGGTTCAGAGAGGTCAGGCAATGGACCTAGGTCACGCAGCTGGTGAGGGATGCATGTCTGTCTGTCCTTTTGTATATGTGTCTCTGGGTGCTCAGGTGCCCTCTGTGTGCTTCTCTGGACACCCAAGCACCCCTCTGGATTTCTGCCTCTTTCCCAGTGGCTGCCGTGTGCATATCTCTCTTCGTGTGCGTGTGTGAGTGTCACGACTTTCAGAGTGGCTGTCCTTGTGTCTCTGTGGGTCCCTTAGCATGTGGGTCTACCCCCTCCAGCCCTGTTGGCTCTCCATGCCTCTGCTCAGTGGCCCCGTCTCATTTCCCAGGCAACCCCAGTCCCCTCCAGGACTTCAGGGGCCCCACGATCTCCCAGCTGCAAGATTCCTGAACTCCTCGGCACCCAGGAGCCGGAGCAGAGCAGAGGAACCGGCAGGCACCGTGCACCCCCGGGGCCCCATAGACCCCAACCTTTGGATCCCCACCACCCCCCCAGGAGCAGCTCCCGACTTAAAATTGCCAATCCCAGATGGAGCTGCCTGGAGTCCGCACCAAGCTGGTTCCCATGGCAACGTGGAAGCCGCCAGGCCGTGCTCATAAAACAGGTCATAAAGCAGACAGATGGAGGAGAAGTGGGGGCTGCAGGGCTGAGAGATGGGCCCCTTCTTTCAGAAGCCTCCCCGTCCACGGGCCCAGAACTGTCTCTGCCCCCCACCTTGTGCCCCTGGGGAGAGCTCCCGTGTCTCCTGAGCCTCGGTTTTCTTCTCCATGAATGGGAGTGAATCTGTCCCATAGATCTGCCTCCGGGTACCATGTTGCCTGGGTTCAAGAAGGCTCTGGTGAGAGTCCCAGGAGGACTAGAGCCCAGGATTCAGCTCTCTGAGCCTCAGTTTTCCCATCGGTGTAACAGAGACCTGAGGGGACACACCGTAGTGAGGGAAAGAAGTGGCTCTGATAGAGTACTGTGCCTGCACCCAGCTCTCCCTGCAAGCTGTGTGACCTTGGGCAAGCGGCATGTCTCTGAGCCAAACTTGTTCACCTCTCAAAGGGAGACCAGAAAGTCATAGGGTTTTTGCAAGAATTCAATCCAAGGTTGTAAGACATTTAGCACGGTGCTTGGTCCAAAGCCCGGCTGGGGCTATTAGTAATAATAACAGCTAATAGTAAAACTGGGGTGTTCTGTGCCAGGCGCTTGACTAAATGCGTTGCACGTAACAATTGACTTCATCCTCCCAAGTTACAGTTATTCCCATTTTCCGGATGAGGGCACCAAGGCCCAAGAGGCTAAGCCAACCGCTGCAAGTGGGGCAGCCCCCGGAGGAGAAGCTCCAGTTTAGATCCGGACTTCAGGCACTCTGGGCCCCAACTTTGTACTGCCTCTCGCCCCGGGGCTCCTCCCACCCCTCCCTGTGGCACCAGTGAAGAGGGAGGGAGGGCAGCGTGGGACTGCCCTGGTGTGCGCCACGCTGAGGGATCCGTGGGCGCGGGGCCTGGTCCTCCGGAAGGACCGAGGGAGGCCAGCCGCAAGGATCGTGGGGACTGTCCCCTTCCACGCCCCGTACTTGCATTCCTCAGATGGAGAACTGGCGGCCCAGAAAGGGCTAGCGACTCGTGCGAAGTCACACAGCAAGGCAGCAGCTGCTAGGGCTCTAACTCAAGCCCTCTTTCCCTGAAGCCAAGTACACTATCGACAAGTCCTCCTGCTGCCCAAATACCTTGGGCCACTGAGCCAAACTGAGGAGGGAACAAAACAATAGCAATAATTTTGTGCTAGTAATCCCCACGGGCTGTGTGCCTAGGAGATACCGGGTGCGGGGCTGTGCCCTTTACACGTAGAAGGTAAAGCCCCAGAAGGTAGAAGGTGCACATTATTCTCATCATTCCCATTTTAAAGATGAGAAGACTGAGGATCAGAGAGGTAGTGGGATTTGCCCCGGGGTCACAGGGCTGGACAGCTGGAGAGCAGAGATGGGGTCTCCGACCTGCCGATCCCGGAGCCGTGCACCAGAGCCCAGATTCCCAGTCCTGGGAGCTTTCTGCCATGTCACCCTTGGGGGTGCCCACGGAGGTGGCCTTGCACTGGCCGCAGCCAGGGCCCTGGGCGAACTCAATGCCAGCGGGAGCAGGTTGGGCAACCGGCATTTCCCATTAGGTTTTTTTTTAAAAAAACAATTCACTTATTTATTCAATCATCCACTCGACAAACATTTACCAAGAGCCTGTTCTGTGCAGGCAATATTACAGGCGTCGTAGACACAGCAGTGAAAACAGGCGGGTCCTGGCCCCACGGACCTCGCGTCCGAGTGGGAAGAGGCAGACAATAAACAGAGAAACAATAAAGATGTGTGTCAGGTGGTGGTAAGTGCTATGGAGGGGAAAAAAAAGGGCGGGAGGAGGGGACAGCACACAATGGCGTCAGAGAGGCCTTCTCTCAGGTGGTGACATTTGGACAGGATCTAGAGGTGAGGGCACGAGAGCCATGCGGGGACACCCAGAGAAGGGTGTACGGCCGAGGAAAGGGCTGGAGGCAAGACCCCGGGGTGGGAGCGAGTCTGGCAGGTCGGAGGGGCTGCTGCAGAGCCGGGGAGGGGAGGGTGTTGGGGGGGTGTCGGAGTGGGGTGGGGGGGCCGGAGGGGGATCGGGCCTGGCCGACAGCAGAGTGAGATGGGAATCGTCGGAGGTTCTGAGCAGAGGAGTAGAATAATCTGATTTCATTTTTAAGAGGCTCCTCTGGCTGCAGGGGTGAGGAGGTGCTGCAGGGGCGAGGGCAGAGGTGGCTGGAAAGTTATTACAGCAAGTGCAGGACGGAGGAGGCTGGTGCCGCGGGAGTGGAGGAGGCGGTGAGCAAGGGGCACCCTTAGACACGTGTTTTTTAATTGAAGTCTCGTCGACACACAATATTATGTGAGTTTCAGGTGTATGCGTCCTGATCCGACATTTATACACGTTAGGAACCGCTCACCGTAAGACCACTTACCATCTGTCACCGCACGGCATTATGACACTCTCATGGACTAGATTCCTTACGCTGCGCTTTACGTCCCCGTGATGTATTTATTTTATAACAAGAAGTTTTTAACCTCCTAATGAGAACTAAAGGTTCCGCCGCGGGCTTGGGTTTGGAGAACCCTGATCCGGGAGGACTCTGGGCCTTTTGTCTGCAGGAAGAATGCAGTTGCCAGCAACGCGGGGTTGTGCTGGGGCTTTGCGCACCTCCATCGGTTTCAGCCTCTCTCTATCCCAGTGATCGTCACACTTGAGCAAGCATCAGTCACTTGGGAGACGTGTGAAAACCCAGACTGCTGGGCCCCACGGCCAGGGGTGTCTGTTCAGCGGGTGCGGGGCAAGGCCCAAGACTTAGAAGTGCGCACCAGTTCCCCGTGGGTGCTGATGCTGCTGATGCCAGGATTTCATCATGAGAACCACACGAGGGTTACAGCCAAGGAAACAGGCTCAGAGACCTGCCAAGTTCACATGGCTGGAAGGTGACCGGTCATCAAGCCCGCAATTGGGCCAAGACCTCTGGGGTCCTTGGCTGGCTTCCGGTCCCTGATGGGGAGAGAAGGGAGCTCCTGGGGGTCTACCCCCAAGACCCTCTTCACGCCCTCCCCACCCCAAGACCTAGCCTCCCCCCTACCCCACCCAAGACCTAGCTTCCCCGCCTGACACACATTCAATGTCGCATCCTAAGGAAAGGACCCGGCGATCCTCTGGTCTCACGGTTGTTGACCTCACAGGTGCCATGACAACGCGGGGGAGCAAGGCTGGGGTGCCATGTCTGTCTTTTCCAGGTTCTTCACTCCCTGCACTTGAACCCTCCTGGCTTAGCTGAGCCCTGCGCCCACGAGGAAGTCCAGCGAGGTTCGCTGTGAAACACGGCGTCGCCGGCCCTCCCCTTCCGTACCGTCTGCCACGTTCGCTGGCCACAGTCGTTAGGCACGCGGCCCAGCGTCGGCGTCCGCCTCTCCTCGTGCAGGGCACGCGGAGGGATCGCGCTTTTCTGCCCCTGGAGTTGGGCGTGGCTGTGGGGCTTGAATTAGCCAGACATCCGCGGCGCGTGGAAGGGAAGCATGCGACTTCCCAGTGGAAGCCTTGAGAGCGGTGACTACCTCTCATCCCCACCCCTGCCGGGGAGACTGGCCAGCTTGGGTGCCTGACCGAGGACAACACGGAGGAGAGGCGCCGCCAGCTAGAGATGGACGTGCCACAGGGTAAGAAACGAACCTTTGTGTTTTCCAGCCAGGCGTTGGCAACTTTCTCGGCCAAATAATGAGTACTTAAGCTCCTCACAGCCACTCGACGCTGCCACTGGAGCCGCGGACAACGGGGGCGCGAACGAGTGCTTGTCGCTCTGCTCTGTCGAAACTGTGTCTCCAAAATCAAGTGGCCGGCTGGCGGGCCCAAAGTTGTTCACCTCGTCAGAAGCCTTGGGAATTGGGGGTTGTGTCTTTTTGCATCATGACCTAGCCGGACCGCCTACTCCACGTTCACGAGCGGCCTCGCCCGTCTAGGCAGCGGGACCTGCTCACGCCGAGCATAGGGCAGTAAATAAGGATAATGCATCTACCTTTGGCTGGAGACCTTGTGGTTTTCCTCCTGGATCCCCTTCCCACCCTTCTCCCTGCTGTCTGTCCTGAGACGCTGGCCTTTCGGGAACGTGCCGATAACCTTGCCTGTTCTCCAGCATCCAGTTGGATCTGGCCCATGGGGAGCCCTGGCAGGTTATGGGAGGAAGGAGGGTAAGGTTGAACTATTTATTCCGCAGCTCCTCTCCCCCCCTCCAGCGTCACCTCATACTGTCCAACTGAAGACCACAGCCACTGTCAGAGAAGGAAAGGAGGTTTCATAAACTCTGATGTCTGTACAATGTCATGCGGTATCATAATTAGTGTTAGGAAAGAAGGGAGGGAGGAGGAAGGAAGGAATCCTCACGACAGCTTAAGGAAGGCAGGGCCATCAGCCTATTTGCCAGGGAGGGACTGAGGCTAAAGCTAGCTGGGGCTCTGATAGGGTCTGAGCCCTGGACAAACATCCAGGGCCCAGTGCAGACATCTCTGGTTCAGTCCCTTCCGGGGATACTGCTGGAAAAGGGTCCCTAAAAGCAAGATACAAGTCCTCAGCCAGGCCTAGTCTAAACAGTGGGCTTTGCTATGTGATCATGGGCAAGTGACACGATGTCTCTGTGCCTCATCTAAAAATGGGGATAAAAATACCTGTCTCGGGGAGCCTGGCTGGCTCAGTCGGTGGAGCGTCCGACTTCGGCTCAGGTCATGATCTTGCGGTCCGTGGGTTCGAACCCCGCGTCGGGCTCTGTACTGACAGCTCGGAGCCTGGAGCCTGCTTCGGATTTTGTGTCTCCCTCTGCCTCTGCTCACACTCTGTCTCTCTCCCAAAAATAAATAAAGATTGAAAAAAAATTGAAAAAAAAAAACCTATCTCATGGGGGATTAGAATGTGATGTTTGTTTGTTTAGAGAACACGAGCAGGGGAGGGGCAGAGAGAGAGAGAGAGGGAGAGAGAGAATGAATCCCAAGTGGGCTCCACGCTGTCAACACGCAGCCCGATGCGGGGCTCCAACTCACGAACTGTGAGCTCGAGGCCCGAGCCAAAATCCGGAGCTGGACACTGAGCCAGCCGAGCCACCCGTGTGCCCCCTATGGATGCGTTTTCACAGAGCACTTAACACAGCACCTGCCATCATGAGTGCCAAGGAATGGTAGCTTCCAATAAACAACCCTTGTCATTACCCGAGTCTTGTCTGTGCCCGCCTAACAAGGGCCAGGCTGCCCAGTAGTTAACTGCCTGGGCCCTGGAGCCTGCCTGCCTGGGTTCAGGTCCTGGTTCTACCAGTTCCCAGCTCTGTGGCCCTTGGTACCTCGTTTAAACTTCCTCATGTAGATGAGACGGCAAGTCGTGCCTGCCTCACGGCACCGCTAAGGATCGCATGAACCTTCATGCCAGCACTAGCCCATGACAGTTATCACTCTCTGCCCTTTGGCTGGGGGCCGGGCTCTTCAAGGCACCAGTGGGCTTGCTGGAATTACCCCTTGCCTGGGGACAGGAGCCCCGAGCACCCCGCTGTGTGACCTTGGACTATCACTGCTCTCCAAGGGCCTCAACTCTCCCATCTGGGAAGTGGAGGGAGGTGCGGGTGGAGCGGGGGGGGGGGGGGGGGGGGGGGCGGGTACCTCTGAGGTCCCTTGCCGCTTGTAACTAGTTGCACACCGGCCACTCTTCTGACCAGGCCCACGCTCCCCCTGCCCTCTGCATGGCCGAGAAGGTGGGGCATCCGGATGTGAGCAGAGTGGGGACCAGAGCCCTCGTCACCTACCGGGGCCGGTGCAAGAGTCACGATTTCACAAACAATACTCCTAATGACAAGCATCCTTGTACTATTGTTATCATTTAAGCGCTTCCAGGGGGGAGGAAGGCATCGTCTCGCGGGAGTGAGGTTTTCTGCCCTTTCTGGGCCCCCTCCTGTGCACCCTCCCCCCTCCCCCCACCCCCTGTGGTAGAGCCCAGACGCTGGGAGCTCCGGCCCCCTTGACTCCCAAAGCTGGGAGATGCATTCTTTACGGGTGCTACTGAGGCTTTTTTTTTTTTAACCACCACGAGCTGACTAGTGCCCAAGATTGTCGGTCCCTCCTGCTCCGGTGGCAGCACAAGTGGCCAGGAGTATAGGGGTGTGAGGTGGGGAACCACCGGTACGGAGAGGAACCTGCCGCCTCCAGGAGCTGCCGGCATGTCTGAGGCCGCTGTGAGTCCCCGGAGCCTGGACCCAGCCATTGGGTCCACGTCCCGGCCCTGTCCCTCTGTCAGGGCTCCTGCCTTCTGAGCCGCAACCCCCTCTGACTGTTGTGGATGGAAGCACCCCTTCTTACGCTCTCATACCTCTTGAACCTCAGCCTCCTTGCCGAGTCTCCACATCCTTTTCCAGATGTCATCCTGTCCCCTCTCCGAGGCCCTCTGTCTCCCTCTCTGGGCATCTGCCCTGCCCCCTCTGCCTCCCTCCCTCTTCCCATAGCAGACCCTTGGTCCGTGCCGGCCGGGCTGGCTGTGGGGGACTCAGCCCTGCTCTGGGAGTCAGGAATCCTGGCTCAAGACTCAGCTCAGCAGCTTGTAACTCTTAGGGGACTTTGTCCAGCTCTGGCCCCCATTTGGTTCTCAGTTTCTCTATCTTTACAATAAGAGGGTCGGACCAGATGAGTGAAAGGTCCCTTCCCAACTGGGCAGGGAGGTTTCCATAGAAACTCCAGACCCTGCCAACTGGGTGGGACCCAGGCACTCCAGCAACCTCTCTTCCACAGAGATGGACCCCCTCACCGGAGTTCACTTCCCCTAAACAGCAAGGGTGCTCAGCAGCTGTCTCTTTGGTGTATTTTCGGATTTGCCTTGCTGTTGCAAGAGTGGTCCCAACTTCCCCTTCCTAAAGGCAGCAGTGTCTGGTCCCAATGGGCCCTCCTTTGGTCTGGTTCCCACGATTTTTTCCATCTTGCACAATTCAAAACTTCTCCAGAGTGTGTGTGTCTTCTGACATTGGCCAAGTCCCCTCCCCATAGTTCCCCTAGCCGGTGAACTTGTCTCACTGAGGGCACACAACGCTGCCGCGCGAACTCGCTGGGGTAGGTTTTGGGGGCTCTCTGGGTCCAGGGCCGAGCGTGGTTTCTGCGGCAGCTGGGGAAATGTGCCACTCAGCTCTCGTGCTCCAGGGAGCACGTTTGACCGACAGCCCCAGCCATCTTGCCCCAGCTGAGCCCCCGCTTCCCGTGGGCTACTCTCAGCCCCTGACTGTGCGTGATGGGAGGGGGGGGGGTTCCAAGACAAGGCCATCCTGGAGAGACGCAGCATTCCCCCAACGCCGACTTTGGCTCAAGGACTCCCCATCAGCACGGTCGAGCCTTTCTTGGAACGGGGCTATGGTCTGGGACTCTCCGTATCCGATCGACCTTCTCCCCCACTTGCCACCCCCAAGTGCCAGACTTGCATCATTACGGCACAAGCCTCTCCCTGTTTTCTCCTGTTCTCGCTCTCTCTCAGAATCTCTTGCCTGTCGAATCCAATCTTGACACCTGCTTCTCGGGGGACCACGCTAACACAGCTATCAACTGGTTGGCCGTTGAAGTTATGTTGCTCCCAGCAAATGGTCACAGCCACAGCTAGTGTTTAATGAGCACATATCATGCATGGGCCAGGCCGTATCTCCACCAACCCCTTTTGCAACCATCCTGTTTTACCACGAGGAAACCGAAGCTCAGAGAAGGAAGTAACTTACTCAAAGCCACGATTGCAACATGACCGTAGTCTCCAGCAACGTTTTTTGTTCATCTCTGTCTCACCCTTTCTACCATAAGCTGGTGGGCACGGGCACCAAATCACTCTTCGTTAATCATTGCACGCCCCTCCTCGGAGTCCCACGTAGTCCCCGGCATGTAGAATGCTCTCGATAAATATTTGCCCAACGTACAGATGAATAAATGAGCAGCCAAAGAGCTGTGAACAATGGCCAAGTGGCTTATCCACATTGCAAAAAGGTTGTACTTAGACTGTAAAAAGAGGCTTTTGTTTGAAAGTCCTCAGCCCTGGGTAAGCGTGAAAGTGTGTATTTGAGTGTCTATAGGTATTAAAAGATATTTAGCTTCTCTTTTTCTTCTCTGTCACCCCTGCTCTCTCCAGACTTAGGAGGCAGAGTAGAGTGAGCATGGAATTAGTCAAATGTACATGTGACTCTTGGCTTGGCCATCCACAACTTTCTGGGTTTCAGTTTGATCCATAAAATGGGGGTAGTAACATCTACTTCCTCCAGTGCCTGGCAGAGAGGGGATTGAGTGGGCACCCAGTGGGTCCTGTTCTCCCACCACCAGCTCCGTTCGCCCACAGAGGTGGGGCAGAGTCAAGCTTGGGCTGAGGGGGAACGCTTGGTGGCTCCAGTGGCTGCGACATCAGTCCCCAGAGGGGATCAGGAAGCCCAGTGCTGGCAGCCTGGCTCCCTCCCCCCAAGCTGAGTGGTGGCATCCTGCCAGGCTTTTCCAAGCCTGCGGGCAAGTCTCTGGCCCCCGGCTGTCCCAGTTTCTGCCCACAGCCAGAAGGACCAAGCGTGAATCACTACATCAACACCAGGTTTCTGCAGCTGCCCTCGGGCCAGCCAGGCCTGACTGGATTAGTAACTGGATCACAGTCCCCGCCCCTGAGAGTGTCAGGGGCTCAGGAACTCAAAGCTGTCTGTTCGTCGCTTTGTAAATGGGGAAACTAGGGCCCCAAGAGCGGTGGGGGCTTCCCTAGGGACACACTGGTTCTCAGTGACAGAATAGGAATCAGAATCTACACTTGCTAGCTCCCACCTCAAGGGTTCATTCATTCATTCATTCATTGTCTGTGTCCTAGCTCTAAAAAATATATTTCACTTCTGTTCACTCCCCCCCCCCCCCCAGCCCCATCCCACAGGCCCAGCCCCTGGGAGCTCTCACCTGAATGGCTGCAGGAGACTCTATCATTTTTCACACAGCACCCAGAAAAGCGTTTTAGAAAATAAAAATTAGATCATGTTACCCACGTGCACACTCTTCCAGTTTCCTATCTCACTCAAAATAAAAGTCCAAGGCATCACTGAGGATCCACGAGCCCTATGGATCTGTACTCCTTGCCACTCTCCCACTCACATGCTTGGTTCTAATCATGTTGGCCTCCTCAATGTATCTGGAAGATTCCAAACTGGTCCCACCTCAGAGCCTTCCTGTATGCTGTTCCCTCTGACTTGCACACTTGTCCCCCAGGGTCCCCATGGCTGGTTCCTTCCTTCTTCCCCATCTCAGGGCAAACATCCCCCCTCAGACAGCCCACCCCCCCCCCCAGCCAACCTCTGCTCTGCCACCCTGCCTTATTTCCTCATAGCACATGGCTTTACCCAGTTACCCTGTTAGCTCATCAGCTTATTTGTTGATCAGTGGGAGCCCCCACAACAGTGGACGCTTCCTGAAAGCAGGGGTCTTATTCTCCATTGTGGCCCCAGTGCCTAAAAGAATCTCTGGCATACAGTAGATGCTTAACAAATGTTTCTTGGATGGATGCATGTATGCATGCATGGATGGATGGATGGATGAATGGATGGATGCATGGATGGATGGATGGATGGATGGGTGCATGGATGGATGGATGGATGGATGGACAGATGGCTGGATGGCTGGATGGATGAATGGATGGATGAATGGATGGATGAATGGATGGATGCATGGATGGATGAATGGATGGACAGATGGACTGACGGATGGATGGATGGATGAATGGATGGATGGATGAATGGATGGATGCATGGATGGATGCATGGATGGACAGATGGATGGATGGATGGATGCATGGACGGATGCATGGATGAATACATGCATGCATGCCTGGGTGCATGCATGGATGGATAGATGAATGCATGGATGCATGGGTGGATGCATGGGTGCATGGGTGCATGGGTACATGGATGGAAAGACAGATGGATGGGACAGATGGATGGAAGCATGGATGGATGGATGCATGCATGCATGGATGCATGGATGGACAGATGGATGGATGGATGGATGGATGGATGGATGGATGAAAACTCCAAGCAATAGGGCTTGGTGGATGTGGATAGGGAAGGACTAATCTTGGGGGAAACTTACAAAAGAAAAAAAGTCTACGTATATTTCCTCACTTAATCCCACATCATCTGTGAGTAGTACCTTCCTCCATTCTCCTAGGCCTCCTCCTCAGCTCCTTGTGGCCCCTCTCTAATGTTTGCTCTCTCTTGCTACTGACTCACCCCTGTTTTCAGGAAAACTAATTCATGCTCAGGTGCAATTAGCAGAGCACTCACATTCAAAGGAAGTTTTCATTTTTAGCTGCCTTCAAAGGTTGAAGTCAAATAAATGAATAGCAAATGGTGGAATTTTTGCAACCAGTGAGGTTGCGGGACTGTCCTGACTCCCTGAGATCAGATTCAGTATGCAACTATGCCTCTGTCTCAGGTAAACGTTGGCTGCCTACCCCCAAGTCAGGCTCGACTGCATGGCCTTCTGGATTTTGCTGGTCTCTGTCACCTCACTCCCCTCCCTCGCCCACCACTTTCCCAAGATAAATCAACCAGGTCAGTCAACACGTTTCGATGAAAAAGAAACAAGTTAGTCTTTTGATTCGACAAAGTGGGCCTTTCTTGAGGCAGAGGGGCTGGGGCGGTCGGGAGCATGTGGAATAAGCGTTGCCGGGCCAAGACAAGGCCCCTTTTGTGTCCAGGGACAAAGATAGAGTGTCCCAGCAAGATGGGGCCAGGGCCTTTCCAACACCAGCTCCGGCAGCCGGGATTGGCTGGCCATCAGACAAGTCCACCCCGTGACTGGGCAGCCCAGGCTCCTAGCCACCAGCCACCCCCCACCCCTCCCTTTGGCAAACAATTGGGTGGGAGTGAAATAAATTATGAAGCCGGACCGTCTGCTCTGTCATGGCCACCTGGTACTCATGGAATTGGGAATTCTCATATCCTACAGACCTGGTACTCGAGGGATCAGTGGCCCTGGAGCTTCCACAACCTTTGGACATGAGCAGACTTCTTGGGTTTGGCTCCAGCTCGGTGACCTTGGGCAATTCACCCCACCTCTCTGTTCGCCCTCCGCAAAATGGCACAAGAGTAATTCACCCTCCAGCTATTGTGTAGATTCAATGCAATGGCATCTCTAAAGAATAAGGCACATGCCTGGCACAGAGAGGGCCCTCAGTCATTACGATGCACAGTATGTCACGGTTTATATATCACTTTACATCCATGACCTCATTCTATGCACAGACTGCCACCCCCCAACCCTCTCTAAGGAGGCAGGATAACCATTCCTATTGGCTGAAGAAGAAAGGGAGGCTTGAAGGAAATTTGGAGAATCTGAACCCCTGGGGAGTTGAGGTATTCTGAGAGGAGACCAGCAATGTTATGAGTGGCCCCGGCTGACAGCTCGAGAGATGGTAACAGAATCGCCAAGAGAGAAATATCGCGAGAACCAGAGACTAATGCTAGGTCACACCTCCAGGTCTTTGCACGTGCTGTGTCTCTGTAGGAAATGCCATGTCCTTTTTGAGGGGAAGGGGGACAGAGTAATGGTGCCCTGCCTTTAAGACTCCACTTAGCCTAGGGAAGCAGGAAATTCACTCTTCCTTTCATACTGTTTCAAATGTTTGCTGTGTGGAAAAAATTTTTTAATGGAAACATCCGGTTGAATGTGTTCATTCAACAGATACTTACTGAGCACCTACTATTCATCAGACATGATGGGGTTGCTGTTTAAGACAACTTGGTCAGAGAGAGCTACTGGGGAGGTGACACTAGAGCAGGAGAGACCCAAAAAAAAAGCGAGGGAATGAATCATGGGAAGCCTGAGGGAAGGGAGTGGCCAAGGTAAGACTCTAGCTGGACTGATGAATCCTTGGCCAAGCAAAAGTTCTAAAGCTATTGCTCTTACTGATGGGTAAGCTCCAGTAGCCTGATTCCCCAGGCCTGACAGAGTGAATGTTGTTTTGAGGTCCTGACTCTCTTCCTCTTCCTGGCTGTGGTTTCTTGGCAGATTCTCTTACCCCTGGCCCTAGTAACCCTAGTAGAAGGTGGTAAGAATAGCCTGATCCAAATATTGGGATTGTCCTCATCTGTCCCAGTGTGCTCGCAATGGGATCAAAACCAACTCTTCTTCCTTTTCCCTCACCCCCCGCCCCCAGCACAGCCCAGCCCACAGAAGCATGGGGCCTAGGGGCGGGAGGGTAGGGAGAGATAGCCACCAGAGGCCAAGGAGCCCCACCCCATGTCTCAAGAAGTATCCTCCATGAGGCTCGAAAGCTGAGTCCATCTGACCTGGGTCTTGGGGGCCCCCAGAGCAGGGGAGTGCCCTGGCCTTTGTAGATCAGAGACAGGCTGGGCACGGCCAGATGTGGGGGGCCGCGAGCACTGATCGGCATGCCTGGGGCTCTTGTCACCTTATCCAGTGGAATTCAGAGGCTTAGAATCTCAGAGTCCTCGGTATTAGAGTAATAACTTAGAAAGTTATTCTAAAACGTTGCATTAGAATTGTGTTCAAATAATATAGAAATGTCATACCATCTTAGCAGCTTAGATTAGAATGTTGTGTTACAATGTCTTATAATATTGTAGCAGGACGTTATGTAATGTTATGTGTTAGAGTACTGTGTTGCTTTGGAGCATTGATTAGAATGTGGGTTAGAACTGTCCTAAAATGTTGAATTAGAATATTAAGCTGTGTCAGAATGTTATATTTGAGTGTTCTGTTATAAGACTATATTAGAGTGTTACAATAAAATATTGTGTCTCACTGTTTCGTTAGCATGTTTTCTTAGGATGGCACGTTGAATCTTAAAATCCAAAGCCAGCTCGTGGAATTGTTGGGTGCTTAGATGGGGGGCAGAGTGATCCCTGGCCTGGGAATCTCAGGAGGCTGGATTAGGGCTCAGCTGCAACCTGACCCTTTCCCTGATTCTTTCTCTCTTGGGGCCTCAGTTTCCCCATTGTTAAGACAACGGCTGTTGAACAGTGTGTTCTCTAAAGCCTCCTTCACATTGAATGTTTATGGGGCTCTGAGTGTTGGAATCTTACCCTTTCCCTCCTCCCGGGCAGGAAGTGAGAATTCTAGTTAACAATGAGCTTGATCTTATCGGGAATAAATGACTTTCTGGGAGTAAACAGCTTCCTCACTGACAGGAAAAGTAAGAGAATCAAGTGACCAGGGTGAGAGAAACTCCCAGCAGCCAGAACGAAGGGCCTCCTGCCAACTGCTCACTGTCTTCCTGAAGGCACAGGCGTCCCATCCCTCCCCAATCCAAGGATCAAGCATGGTCCCTGTCCCCGCCTCCCTGAAACACTCCCCACTCCCCCCACGCCCAGCCCTCTCCAGACCCCACCACTGACCACAGTCCTGGGTTCCCCACCACTGACCGAAGGGAGGAACTGCTGAGTTCTGAGCCATCCCTCCCCCACCAGGCTTTGGCCAGACCTGCCTCATCTCACAGCTCTGCCCCTTCCCCCTGTGGGTCAGGCCCCTTTAGAAGTAGGCCTTAGACAAGTGATCTGAGCAAAAATATCCTGGCCAAACTTCACTGCTCCTTACTCCTGACAAGAGAAATCACAGGGGCGCCTGGGTGGTGCAGTCGGTTAAGCGTCCGACTTCAGCCAGGTCACGATCTCGCGGTCCGTGAGTTCGAGCCCCGCGTCGGGCTCTGGGCTGATGGCTCAGAGCCTGGAGCCTGTTTCCGATTCTGTGTCTCCCTCTCTCTGCCCCTCCCCCGTTCATGATCTGTCTCTCTCTGTCCCAAAAATAAATAAAAAACGTTGAAAAAAATTTAATAAAAAAAAAAAAAAAAAAAGAGAAATCACAAGATATCAGGGTGACCTGGGAAAATCCACATGCTCACGCAGACTCTGTTCCATACATTTCCAGGGTTTTCACACACCCCGTGACCCATGATCTAAGGCACTGAAGGGGTTAAGCACACGTCCCACAGACCGGCTACTAGCTGCGAGTACTCTTGTACTAGAAGCCCCTTCCTCCTCTGAACGAACGTGTGTCCTCCCCTGCAAAGTGGGAGTGAGGGCTTGGAGTTTGTTGGGCCTGGTGGGCATGAACTTGAGATCACATCTGCAAAGCGTTGAGCTCAGTATCTATCAATGCACAAGTGTGCTGAGTTTGTTGAGATCTGGCCACACTCCACACTCCATCTTGCCTCCAGTCTGGAGTCTGGGCCCCCACCTCTCCACATACTCCAGTTTGGAGAATAACATCCATACCCACGGTCATGCTGAGATGAAAGAGGGGATCCATAGGATTAAGGGAGCCAGGAGCCCTTGTGCCTAGAAGGCTCCTTCCCTAGGAAGTGAGCCTGATGGTTTTTGCTGAAACAAGTCTCTTGATACCTACAAGGTCATCTGAGAAAGCAGACCCGGCCTTGACACCTGGCGTCAAAAGGCTGGGCAAGGTTCTAGCCCCACATTCATTGGCTCACCTCTTCCTATCACATGGCTTTGTTTATCTAATCTGTAAAGCGAGGCTTAAAAACGCACTTCTTTCCTGGGTCATCCTGGGGGTCAAATAAGGTGATATAACTCTTACATCTAGAAAAGACCATCAGTGGCCTTGTGTGCTGTGGGGATGGAGAGTACAGAATGTCTTGCAGAAACAGAGAAGAAAGGGAAGGGTGGAAGGAAAAGTGGGGAGGGAATGGAGAATTTAGAGAACTGGCCATGTTATGGGCAGTTCCTGGGGCAGTTCCTAGGGCAGTTCCTGGGGCAGTTCCCTGGGCAACTTACAGAAAGAGCCTGTGTGAGCAGTCAGCAGACTTGAGTCTGAATACCAGGTCTGCCATTAGGTCACTGTATGACCTTCAGCTGGCCCCCTGCCCTCTCTGGGCCTCAATGTCTTCATAGGTACCATAAACCAGTCAGACTGGTTGAACTCCAATGGATTTCTTGCTGTGTGGCCACAAGTCCTTGGCTTCTGGCTTGGCTGGGGAGATTCTAAACACTTTCCTTTTCACCTTCACGATTGGCCATAAGCTGGGAGGGAGGGAGGGAGGGGAAGAATCTTAGACTCCTGAGGTGGGGGTGGGAGGAGGCAACTGGGAGAGCTGAGGACAGCCAGTGGCCAACACCCCTGCCTGAGGGTTGGTAACAATTCCTAGATCCTACTTGGTCTGCTTTGCTGCTGATCACATGCAGGGAGCAGTGAGAATGGAAAGCAGTACCTGGCACTGGAGTAAAGCAGTGAGAAACCCAGATCCAGTTCTTGCTTGCATGGAACTAACATTCAGGGCGCGTAACAGGCAACGCATTAGAGCCCTGCTGTTTGCTACATATACATTTATTATTGTTATAGTCTCTTGTCGAGTCAACACTTTTATCGATATATAATGTCCTTCTTTGTCTCTTGTAACAGCATTTGGCCTAATGTCTATTTTGTCTGATATTAGTACAGCTACCCCAGCCCTCTTTTGGTTACTATTTGAATTGCGTATCTTTTTCCATCCATTCATTTTGGACCCATTTGGGTTTTTGGATCCAATGGGAGTCTTTTGTAACAGCCTAGGATATATTTTTTTTATTAAAATTTTTTTTAATGCTTATTCATTTTTGAGAGAGAGACAGAGTGTGAGCGGGGGAGGAATAGAGAGAGAAAGAGACATAGAATCTGAAGAAGGCTCCAGGCTCCAAGCTGTCAGCACAGAGCCTGATGTGGGACTTGAACCCAAGAATGCAAGATCATGACCTGGCCGAAGTTGGATGCTCAACCTGCTGAGCCACCCAAGCGCCCCTGTTTTTTTAAATTCACTCTGTCTATTTATGCTCTTTGATTGGAGAGTTTAATCCATTTTTATTTAAAGTAATCACTGCAAAGGAAGAAGTTACTTTTGTCGTTTTATTGTTTTCTGTGTATGGTATAGGCTTTTTGTCCCTCATTTTCTCCATTATTTCCTTTTTTGTGTTCAGTCGATTTTTTTTGTAATGACACATTTCGATTCCCTTCTCATTTCCTTTTGTGTATATTCTATAGATATTTACGATATCTATAGAAATGCCTATAAAATATAAATCTGCTAATGGTTGTCATGGGGATTATGTAGAACATCCTGAAGTTATAACCATCTAATTGAGTTCATACCAACTTAATTTCAATTGCATACAAAAACTCTATTCCAATACAGCTATGGTACTGATGTCACAAATTACATGTTTATACATTACATACCCCCTCACAGAGATTTATAAGAATGTTTTATTTGTGTGTTTTTTAAACCTTGTAGAAAATTTTAAAAATGGAGTCACAAAAAAACAAAAATAAAAAATGGAGTCACAAACCAAAATTATAATAATATTTGCTTTATATTTGCCCAATTATTTACCTTTCCTAGAGGTCTTTACTTCTACAGCTTTGAGGTGTAGTATCTTTTTATTTCAACCTGAGGGACTCTCCTTAGCAAAACTTGTAGGGCAGGTCTCATGGTAGTGAACTCCCTCAACTTCTGTTGATCTTGAAATTTCTTTTTTTTTTTTTATTTTTTAAAATGTTTATTTATTTCTGAGACAGAGACAGACAGGGCATGAGTGGGGGAGGGGCAGAGAGAGAGGGACACACAGAATCTTAAGCAGGCTCCAGGCTCTGAGCTGTCAGCACAGAGCCCGACGCAGGGCTCAAACTCACAAACCATGAGATCATGACCTGAGCTGATGTCGGCCGCTCAACCCACTGAGCCACCAGGCATCCCTGATCTTGAAATATCTTAATTTCTACCTCATTTCTGAAGGACAACTTTGCTGAATATAGATTTTTTTTTTTTCTTTTTGATATAGAACTCTTAGTTGAAAGGTTTTTTGTTTGTTTGTTTCTTTTGTTTTTTAACACTACAAGTGTATCCCTTCGCTGCCTGCTGGCCTTCAAAATTTCTGCTAATAGGCTGATAACTGTATCTGAGGATCCCTTGTATGTGATGAGTCACTTCTCTCATGCTGCTTTCAAGATTTTGGCTTCTGTTTGGGCTTTTTACAGTTTGATTATAATGCACCTCGGTGTGGATCAGCGTATATTCTACTTGGGGGTTGGTTCAGCCTTTTGGATTTGCAGATACATATACTTCATTGATTTTAGGAGGTTTTGGCCATCATTTCTTCAAATAAACTCTCTGCCCCTTTTTTCTCCTCATCTTATGGGACTCTCATAATCCATATATTGCTCCTTTAATGGTATCCACAGTCTTTTAGCTCTGTTCACTTTTCTTCATTCTTTTTTTCTTCCCATTCTTCAGACTCGATAATTTCTTTTTTTTTTTTTAACGTTTATTTATTTTTGAGACAGAGAGAGACAGAGCATGAACGGGGGAGGGTCAGAGAGAGAGGGAGACACAGAATCCAAAACAGGCTCCAGGCTCTGAGCGGTCAGCACAGAGCCCGACGCGGGGCTCGAACTCACGGACCATGAGATCATGACCTGAGCCGAAGTCGGACGCTCAACCGACTGAGCCACCCAGGTGCCCCCAGACTCGATAATTTCAATTGTCTTGTCTTCTTCCTTCAGCTCAAATCCATTGCTCATCATCATAGGCAGCAAGATGGCGGACTAGGAGCTCCAAGCTCTCATCCCTCCCACGGAAACATCAAAACAAAACAAAAATAAAAACTAGAAACTGCACTGAACTAATATAGGGGCCCTGGAAAACAGTCAGAGGCTCATAGTAACCAATCGAACATCCAATCAAAATGCCTGGCACAAGATCTTATGGGTGGGTACATACCATAGACCATCTACGGACCCAGGCATCTGTGGATCTATAGTCTCCCTGCAGTTTTCATAAGCAATGCCTGCTGCTTCTTCCTGCCTGAGATCCAAGTTGGATGAAAAAGGTACCATCCCTTCAGGAAGCACTCATCAGGTTAGAATGCTGCAAATAAGATCTGCTTCCCAAACTCTGATTTGAGGGAGGCAGTCGGGAACTAGATTGCTGCCTTGTCCAGCCCAAGAACACTGTTTTTCCAGGGAGGGGAGGGGACAAGGGCTAGAGTAACTACCACGAACCTTCTACGCTGTTTTGAGGGTGGCCTTTTCTTGACTGGATGGTCAGCTGGTTGCTGTAAACCTTTGACTCTTTTCCAGAGCATTTATATTGGTTCAGCCCAGTTTCTAGATTTTTGTGTTTGTTTTTGATGCTTCCGTGAGAGGGATGGGGGCTTAGAGCTTCCCAGTTTGCCATTTTGCTGACTCTGATGGACAATACACTAGAGACGGCCCAAATATCCAACTGCACAATACAGGGAAGTGAACTGCATTGCTAGAGTGAATGTGTGCAGGGCAGAAGCTACTATGGATCATTGGAATGAGGAAAAGCCTTGGGAAAGGGATGATTTTTGAACTGAAGAAGGGGGGAAGGAAGAATCCAAGAAAGGAACTAGGAAAAGAGCAAGGACAAAGGCCCCAAGGCAGGAAAGAACCTGGTTTGTCCCGGGCACTGTTAGAAGGCTAATGTGCCTGAAGCCCAGGGAGTCAGAGAAGACAGGGCCTGGGGGGCCAGGATGAGCAGTTTGGGCTTTACTCTAATTGTAATGGAAACCCATGGAGGGCTTTAAGAACTAGAAAGACTTTGTGCGTTTGTTTAAAATGAGACAAGGCTGCTGTGCGGGTGAGGCCTAGAGTAGAAGCAGAGAGACCGGTGAGGAGGCTGGTGTAGACGCCCTGGTGAGAAATGAAGCTAGAGTCTGCAAATGAGGAGGCAGCCCTGGGCAGGAGTCACCATGGCAGCGTCCCTGAGGGCTTTCACAGGTGGACCTGGGAAGAGCCCCGGCCAAGCCAAACCCAGTCTGGTGCTGGAGCGAGAAGTGGAAGGGCACTGCTTTGGCTCCCGTGGGCTTCTTTTGAAGTTCTGGGCTCCACCTCTCCCAGCCGTGCTTTTCTCTGGGGAAAAGAGGGCAAGCTGTGATGGCTGAGGGTGGCGGAGGTGGCAGTGAAAAGGTCCATGGAATGAGGAACTTGACCATTGAGAAGATGGGGAAGCAAGGGCCCAAGGGAGGGGAATGTGGCTTTGGCCTCACGGTGAGTAGGTCTTCTTTAGTGGGGCTGAGTCAGGTACCGCATGGCTCAGTTCCTGCTGGTACCGAGATGTCAGGATTCTCAGTGTGCCTGAGGTTAAGCACAAAGATTCCAGCGTTGGGCTGGCCTCGCCAGAGTCCTGATCCTCTGACTCACAGCATGATGTTGCACAGGCTGCTGCCCCTCTCCCAACCTCCGTTCCCTCGTGTGGACTACCGAGGTGACAAAAGTCCCCACAACACTGGGTCATCACGAACTATGTGAGATCACGTGTACGAAGCACTTAGTAGGTGTCTGTCGACACCGGCCACCTAGCACACAGTACTGAGTAAGTACTCAGTAATTGATCTTTGCAATGACAACAGTCATTATCAGCAGGGTAACAATTTTGAGGAACCCATCAGAACCACAGAATCCAGCTTGGTTTGGTTTGGGGAAACGTCTGAGCCCCAGAGTTCACCTGCCCTCAGGCCTCGCAGCCCATCTCAAGGTCAAAGTGAAATGTCGTGGGTCAAAGAGAAAGAAAAAGAAACTGCACGGAGAAGGGCAATGAGCGATTAGATCCGTGCCTCACAGATGGGTGCCATTGGAGACGAACTTTGAGGGGGGGTTGGAGCTACACATGTGAAGACCGCAGGGTGGCCTTCCGGGGGGAGAGAGGAGACTCAGCCAAGGCTTGGACGTAGGAAAACGTTTCTTATTCCTTTGGGGTAGACACGAAAGAGAGGCTCATTTGGGCCACGCTGCAGTGAAAAGTTTGTGGTGGGAGCGTGAACATGAGGAAATCAAGTTGTTGGATCGTCGCTAGACCACGGATGCAGAAGTGGGAGGGTTTGTCTGCACTCTGGACGTGGTGGGGGGCTGTGACTCTTCCTGGGGAAGAGAGGACTGTCCTTAGAGCTGAGCTTCAGGAAGGCCGCTCTGTCTGCCTGTACACAGGCCCACGGCCCTGACCCTTGCCCCGGGGCCAGGTCGGTGGTCTAGGCCAGGGATGCTGAGGCCCAAGCTTAGTCAATGGGAGTGTGGATGGAAGGACACTCCAGAGGGAAGGGGTGGTCAACAGCCTTGTCAACCACCTAGAGGTGGCAGGGGTGAGGGAGGACCCAGGGAGGACTCCCAGCTTGCCAGCCCAGGACACCGGGTGGCTGAGAGGAAAGACAAGGACAGCAGAGATGCAGGACGGAAGACAGTGGTGGCTCTGGGCCTGTGAGCCCTCTGCCCCGGGGGCAGTTGGTTCTGTGGGTCTGGACTGCGGGGGGGATCTCAGGATTTGGGGGCACAATTGTATTTGACAGTGGTTATACCTTGAGTTTGACTGGTTGGTTGAGGAACACGGGCAGAGGAGAGAAGGGTCAGGCAGGACGCTGGGCTGCCGCTGTCCCTTGGCCCACGTGTGGCCCGTCGGGCCCTGGAACAAGCCTGTCGCTCTCTTCTGTGCCATCCCCCCTCTTCTCATCTTACACTTCCTTTCTGGCCCTCACTTAGCTGCGTCATTTTAGGGAACTTGGAAACCAGGCCTCGTGTCTTTAACTTACAAAATTATACACTCCAATGAGCCGGAAAGGGGCTTTTGGAATAATTCTATTGAAAATATGTGGGTTTTCGCCTTGAAATGATCTTCCTGAAATTATCCCCTTTCTCTCTTTATAAATATTAAAAAGAAGGAATCAGAGCTTAGTGCTTTAAATCCCTATTCAGGGACTTTCTTGTCTGCCTCTCAGGAAAGCAGCCAGTCATTTCCGAGGAAGAAAGGAAGGCTGGCTCAGTTCCCTTTTACGTGACCCTGCCCCAGATCCACCTTTCGGAGTATCCCTGACCAATCCCTCCTTGTCCCCTTACAGCGAAACTGGGCTTTACTGGAATATTACACGTCAGCGTGAAGGGTGTGAGAGAGAAGGCGCAGGCTCGGGAGGGGAGGGGAGAGGGGAGGAGAGGAGGAAGGCTGCAAAGATGGAGGCAGACAGAGACAGAGAGAAGAAGAGAGACAGAGACAGGGAGGGAGGGAGAGAAATCGCTCTGGGGAGAAAGGGAGAGACATGTGTCCCCTACAGAGACAGGCTGGTGACAGAGACACAAGCTCAGGCGGAAGATCAGGGGGGACACAGAATACGGGGGCAGAAAGCAGCACACAGATGTAAGTGGGGTGGGGGGCGGGGAAAGGAGACACGGGAGCGGGACACTGGCAGAGTTGGAGGAGGCCATGAGGCCAGAGGCCCACAGAATGGAGTTGACACTGACTGACAGGTGGGGTAGGGAAGAACCATGGGAGAGAGACGCAGGTGGATGGTGACACACGGCGGGGGGGGGCGGGGGGGGCGGGGGGGCTGTGGGAACAAGGAGACCGGATGGGCCTGTGCCACCCTCAGGCTGAAGGCCAGCGTGTGCTGGGGACAAATGCGTGGCTCGTGTGCAGGATGGCATCTGATGGAGGGAAGTTCCTCATCCCCAGCCCGGGCCCTCTGGCACTTGCCTCAGGCCCATGATTCCCGTTAAGCCCTGCTGACCTTTGACATCCGGGGGGAATGGGGGCAGAGGGCAGAGGTCAACAGAAGGACCTGAGTTCAAGCATCAGCTCTGCCAATCACCGCCACGTCACCCTGGGCACGTCATGCCGTCTATGGAACCTTGGTTTTCTCACCTGCATGGTGGGGGACGGTGATACCCAATCGCGGGGCTGTTGTGCCGCCCGCTGTGAGACACCCGCCCGTAAAGGCCTTGGCACAGCGCCCAGATCGCTACCCTCACAGGAACGGGGGTAGACGTCACCCATGGTGCAGTCTAGGGCTCAACTGCGATCCTTCTGTAGACCTCAGAACTCACCAGTCAGGGCTGACCCTGGGGACCTAGGTGTAAAACCCCTCCCCCACAGGCACCCCAAAAGGGGAAATCTGCGGAGGGAAGGGAACAGGAAGTTTTAGTGGCTGGGAGAGATTCTGAAAAGGCTTTCCCAGGCAGCCCTGGTGGGTACAAGAGGCAAGGGCAGTTGGATTCACCTAACTGGCCTCCACCTCCCTGAAAGGGGACGCGGGAAGAAGGGGCGTGCCCTGGCCCACGGCTCCCTGTGTGACCTGGAGCCCCTCCAGGACTTCGTCTGCCCGTCTGACCAAGGGTAGCAGACGACAGGCTCTGAGAGGGCCTTTGAGGCCCTGACCCTCAGGGTTCTAGGAGCCCGTCATTGTAAGCAGCCTGACCTGGGTGGGGTGGGGGTGGGGAGGGTGTTCCCGGCTCCCCCTCCCCCACAGACTGCAGCAGGAACCAAGGCCCCAGCGCCTTCTGAAGGCTCGGTCACAAAGCGCGGTGGTCGGTCACCGGTTACCACATAAGCCAAGCCCTTGATCTGCTGTGTTTGAGGAAACTCTTTGTTCCTTTCAAGCCTCTATTCTCTCAGCTGGGGCTGGTGCACAGACCGAAGCAGTGAGTTTGCTCTTTCTTCCTTTTCTTTTTGGATTTTTAAAAATAACCGGCTTGTGTGTGCAGGCAGCATTCCAGAATTGGGTTCCCAGGCTGGGGTTCAAGGCCAGGCACTCCAGCAGCCCCTCGCTCCCGGGAAGGCCTGGGCGGAGGGAAAGCCAAAGGGCCGGGTGAGGGGGCAGGGCATTCAACCTGTGCCCCAGAGAGACTCAGGTTCGGGAGCCAGCCCGGGAGGGCCCACACTGGTGCCCTCCCACCGGCTTCTGGACTTTAGTTTGTCGAGTGTAAGATAAGAGCCAATCGTGGAGACAGCTGCCTCTCTCCCTTGCTGGGTCCGTGCCAGACATCGCTGATCGATCGCCCTCCCCCACGGAGCTTGGATGAGCCCTGAGAATCCTTTTCAGCACAGTGCTCTCTCTGGGTGTCTACCACCAATAGGATTTGGCTTGCAAACAGACCTACCTTCCATCCCGGGACATGGTTATCTCTGAGAGGTCAACACAAAGTAGGCACTCGATAAATATTTGTTGGATAAATAGACTTTCCTTTTCTTTTCTCTCTCTTTTTTTTTTAAATCTTTACGGCACGTCAGCCACTATTTTCGAAGCACTTGCTAGGCTGTGAACAAAGCAGAGTTCCTGACCTCCATCCAACATGTGGGGGAGACAGACAATAAGCAAATAAGCAGAGAGAACTACATCGGATGTCAGGTGGTGAGCAGTGCGATGAAGAAATATGAAGCCGCGTAAAACAATGGAGAGTGACAGGGTGTGGGCATAGGCGCTCCTCGTAGGTAAGGTCATCGGAGGAGGGCTTCTGGAGCGCGACACTGGAGCAGAGACCTCGGCAAGGCGAGAATCTCTGAGAGCCCATCCCTCTGAGGCTTTGAGGCTAAACTGGTTTGACACTAAGATACTAATCTGCGTTGTGTACGATTCCAGAATTCCACGACTCTAAGAACCTCTAACTAAAATTACACATTTCTACTGTTCTCGCCTCCCATGGAAATGATTCTAGAATTTTGTGATTCTGAAATGTTAGGATTCACTGAAGCATCTTTTTGCTTGAATAGACCAGGATTCATTGCCTACCCTCTCCCCGCTACCCCCAGGAAATGGAGCTGAAAATAGAAACCGTCAAAACAACAAGCCATTCCAGCTCTAAGTGCCATAGTAAACAAATGGTCCAATGTTGCTCCGATGGGTTAATTGCAAGCCCATTCATGAGGGATCATCAGTTGATGGAGAGGAGGAGTGAGCCCCTTGGGAGAAGGGGTGGCTTGTGGCCGGCCCTGGGGTGGGGCAGGTCTGTACCAGCGGCCAACGCTCTGGATGTCTCGCTCTGGCCCCTTTGGCTTTGGGGATCAAAATGGTGGACATTTTGACGAGGAGTGTAAAGAGAGGCCTCTCTGAGGGGGTAGCATTAAAGCCGCACCTGAGAACTGATAGGATGCCAGGTTCACAGCCGGGGGGGAGAACAGTCCCAGGTAGAGAGAACAGCAGATTCAAAGGGCGAGAGAGCTTGGCTGGTTCCCAAAGCAATTGGAGGACAGGAAAATGAGATGAGATCAGAAGGGCAGGAAGGGGCTGGATCCTACAGGGGTTTGTCGGCTAGGATTGGGAACGTGGAAGCTACTGGAAGGTTTTAAACAGTGAGTGATGTAATGTAATTCCATATTTAAAAGATCCTGGGTGCTCTAAGTACAGCGGACTATGGGGGGGTGGGGCACGAGTGGAAGCTGGAAGGCCAGTAAGAGACTGCGGTGTTTGTCCCCGGAAAGAGTGGCAGCGGCATGGATTTACATGGTAGCAGGTGGATCCATCTGTTCACCCATCTCTTCTTTCTGCCCTCCCTTCCTCATCCCTTCATCCATCCATTTATTAACCGAACACTTATTAAGTGTCTATGGAGAGCCAGGCACAATGCTGGGCTTATAAGGACGAATTAAACGTGGTTCCCGACCGCAAGGAGCTCACAGAACGGCAGGTCCCTGAGCCTGCAATGTAACGGTAACGAATGTCCCAGTGCAAAGTACCCCGCGGGCTCATGGGATGTGATTCACCGAGCCCGGGATGTTGGAAAAGGCCTCGTGGAGGACATGTCGGTGTTTGAGATGTTGGAAGGTCTGAGATGTTGGAGGGGCAGCTCGGGGAAGGGTGAGGAGGCAGCACGAGTGAGTGTCCTGCAAATATGTGGCTGTCCAGGTTGGTGGGATCAACGACCAGGTGCGTGGAGGGACACCACGGGAAAGGGGTTCTGGGCCAGCTTGGGGAGGGGTGGGGACACATGCCTGTGACTTCCTGCTCAGCTCCGCCTGCCCCTACCGGAGCGGAGTAATTTAATTAAGTACCAGCCCTTAAACAAGATGCAGCTGTTTAGCAGATGTTGCCTTTCACCCCAGATGGAGGCACATCTTGGCGACGGGCACAGCGTTTCCAGGGCGCCTAATTTGTAAGGCTACGGAGAGGAAAGAAATTCAAGATGCGGCCATTATTATTTAATGGCCATCGTTCATGACACACACACACACACACACACACACACACACACACACCCCAGCACCACAGCCACATGGCCACCATTCCTGTTGGCTCGGAATGGAGACAGAGGCAGGCCCCGGGGAGGGTGATTTGCTGGTTCTCAGAGAACAAGAGAAGAAAAGCAGAGGAAAAGGTCACCAATCTGCAGAACCCCCAAGAACGTTTATGCGAGTGGAAAGCAGCGACTTATCCCTCATTTTGCGCGAAAGGGGCACAATCGGTAACCACGATCTATTGAACTCTAACTCAGGAGCCAGGCGCTGTGCCAGGTGCTTACACATACCTTGTCTCTGCCTCTCTAATCCTCCCAACAGCCATGCTCGGTCCTACCTCAGGGCCTTTGCCCTTGCTTTCTCCCCTGGCCAAGGAACACTCTTCTTTCAGAGGCCCACAGGGCTAATTCCCCAAAGACCTTCAGGCCTCACAATAAATGTTGCCTCCCCATAGAGTCTTTCCCTGACCAGCCTACATAAAAGGCACCCTTCTCCATAAGTCTCCACCCCTTACCTTACTTGCTTGCTTTTCCTTTTCCTTCATTACCATATATATATATATATATATATATATATATATATATATATATCTTGTGTCTGTTTCTCTCCTCTAGAGTTTAAATTTCCAAGGGCAAGGATTTTTGTCTGTTTTATTCCTTGCCAGCTCTCCAATATGCACAAGAATGCCTGACTCAAGACAGAATCCTATAAATATTTGTTCAATGGGTAGAGAAATGATCAATGGATCTCACCGAACATATAAAAAGATTGTCAGGGAGACAAAATTACTCTCCCAAGAGTTACACATCCGGCAAGGGGTGAGTTGGGATTTGAGTTTGGGTCTGTCCCTTTCCTAGGGACTTTTCCTTCTCCGTAGCACTTATCACCGCTTATGTATTATTTCTGGGGCTGTGTTTGGTGTCTTTCTCCTCTCCCACCGGAATGGGGGCTCCAGTGAGAACAGAGTTCATGTGTTTTGCTCATAGTTATCTCCCCAGCACCCAGACAGAGCTCCCCAGCACCCAGGAAGCAGCTCATAAATATATGCTGAGCGACACTTTATTCTCACAAGCAATCCTGCAAAGTATGTTTCCTCTGTGCTATTTTACACATGGGGACATTGAGGCTCAACCAGAGAAGTGATTTGCCTTGCTTAAGGTCATCTGGCTAATGAATAGAGAGCTGGGATTTGAACCCAGGCCTCCTGAGCTCATTGGTCATGGAGAAGGGGACCCCCATTTAACGCTTGCTGGTTCGACCCACCCAAAGGCAACAGCTGCTTGGCCGAAAGCTCCACTCACAACCTACCAGGGAAGGCATTTCCCCCTCAAGGTCAGCAGTGTCAGGGCCGATGTGAAACTCACCCTTAATACACAACTCCCCAGTTTCGTCCATTTAAGTGAAAACTTTGATGTTATTTTAACCCAAATCCCCCGTTGACTTCAATGGAAGCTTTGAATCCACGAGGAAGGTCAGACAGTGTTTTTGGAGGTAACATGGGCACCCAATGGAAATCATATTAGCATACTCATTATCATCAGGGCCCTTTGAATGTGTTTTTTAGCTGCTCCCTTAAAGTTGACTTGGTGACAATGGATCCTTTCTGTTCAGGAATCACTGGGCCAGAGTGGAGCTGTGGTCGGCTCCTGTGTGCTTTTCTGTGCTTTTCAAATGATGACAGTGAACCCATGTTGCATAAGGTAATGGAAAGAACGCCATCCACCAGGCACCCTGGTGGTGAATGAAGTACATTGTCTGGGTTTGAAAGAAATAACTCTTTAAGTCACTTGTGCTGGGACCCCAGGGATGGGCTCAGGTAACAAAAGGTGTTGCTAAACGGCCTTCCAAGAAAGCTGGCCCCTGTTAACGGGAGGCCCCTGGGCGCAGCAAAAAAAAAAAAAAAAGAAAAAGAAAAAGAAAATCAGGAATTGGCCTTGGTTGACAAGATGGTTGTTCAACTTGAGAAAATTCCAGAATTGCCTGGGGAGCATTTACTACACCCAGTGCCCAGCGCCCCCACATCAGACCATTTGGTTCCAAATCCTGGGAAGTGGGGAGACCAGAAGGCATCAAAGGTTTCTAAGTGTCCTCAGATGACTCCAGTAGGCCAAGCGGCAGCTAGTAAGTAGAGCTGAACTGATCTCTTGTCAAACCAGAAGGGAGGGGAAGAGAGAAGTTGTGGGTGGTGACAGTGGAGAGGGAAGGGCGATCGGAAGTCCTCTGGGGATGTGTCCGGGAAGAGGAGCTTCGGAGAAGACACCCTCGTTTTTATTTCTGCTCTTAGGGAAATGTTCAAACTACGGAAAAGTGCAGAGAATCATACGACGACCCCACTACCTGGTACCAGCCTCATCAATCAGCAACACGGAGTCCCTCCGGTGTGAGGGGGTTTAAGGTGCGTGCTGCAGGCCGGTGGGGCGCCCCAGCTTCCCTGGGAGCCTCCTGGAAAGCCCACGCTGCTCATCAGTGATTCCGTGACAGCAGATCCTTGGCTGGAACACAGAACTCCAGCGCCGAGTTCTTGGGCTGGAACGTGATTTGACAGGAGAGCCAACAGCTGGGACACAGCACTTTTGTATTAAGGCAAAAACAGTTATATTCAAAAAGAAATTGCCACGCATTTGTCCTAATCCCTCCTTGACTTGTCTCCTTGGTTCTCTTGTTTGGGGATAGGGCCTTGGGGCTTACCCCTAAAAGGATCAAGGAGGTGAGTGAGTAGCCTGGGAACACCCGGAGGGTGACAGCTGGGCCAGGGTGTCTCCAGAAAGTCCTACTTTGTGTGCTCCTTTGTTCTTCCGACAAAGATTCATGGAGCGCCTGCTTCATGCCAGGGGTCGTGTTCTAAGTTGTGGGTTCACGCAGCTCACACAGTCGAGTGCAGGAGATGGATGGTCAACAGAAAGGACAACGGGCAGCAAGTCGGATTGTGACATGTAGCACTCTTGCTACAGAAAAAAAATAAATAAAGCAGGGAAGTGGATGAGGGCGGCTGGCACTCGTTAGTAAGATGCCCAGGGAAGGGCTCTCTGCCAAGGTGACCCAAAGAAAGTGAGGGAGGAGCCAAGAGGGAGGAGCATTCGAGGCAGAGGGAATGGCACATGCAAAGGCCCAGTGGTGGGAACATTCCTTCCAAGAACAGTGAGCATGTTGTGTGGCTGGAGCAGAGGGAGAGTGGGGGACAGGGCTGGCAGGTGATGCCAGGGAGGCAGCCGTGGGAAACCGGTGAGGCCAGAGTGGCAGACCATGAAGGCCTGTAAAGACCTTTGTTTCTCCCAAGTGAGGGGAGAGTAACTGGTGGGTTTTGAGAAAAGGGATTGGAAGATCTGGCTTTTGTTTTCATGGGACCCCTCTGGCTGCTGAGCACAGAACGATTATAGAAGGTGAGCACAGAAACTGGAGAAGGCTACTGTGTTCATCCCAAGGAACAGGGGACCGAGGCCCAGATCGGGGTGGTCAAGGTGAGCATGTCTCTGGAACCACAGAGGTGGTCGGTTTCTGGAAATGTTTGCCGGGTAGAGCCAACGGGATTTGTTGGCTGAAAGAATGTTGGAGTAGGAGACCAGCAGGGGGGTCAGGATGACGCCAAGGTGTTTAATCTCAGCAACTAGACAGGGAGGTTTGGCATTTCCTGAAATGGAAGTCCTGCAAGGAGGGATGCTTTGGGGAGGCATGGTGGGAAGTTGTGTTTGGAACAGGTTAAAATTGAGGTGCGTGGGCAACACAAAATGCATATGGAGGTATGAACCTGGGGTGCAGGGGAGCGGCCTGCCCTGGCGTCCCGCCGCCCAGATGGTGTGTGATAGCCTGATCATAGGCAGGGGAGTGGACCAAGCACAGACCTGGGCCTCTCGTGAGCCAGGCACCGGGCCAGGCTGTGTCTTCTGGCCTCCTCAGGCCAGAGTCACGCCTGGGGCTTACACGGAGGGGGTTACTGCCCCCTCTCCATTGGCCACTTCCCATTATTAGCATTTACCCTGAGGTTGAAGAGGAAGGCTGATCCAGCCAGATTTAGGATGAAAAGGGCTGAAACTCTCAAGTTACCTGGAGCCGCGGGAGCTGTTGTCAAACTACGTGCAGGGATTGAAAGGCAGGAATTCTGAGCGCGCCTCACAGAAGGTGGTTTAGCCGCCGGGAGACCATTCAGGACCCAGGGCTCAGGACCCAGGACAGAGCTCACTCTCCGGCCTCCTAGGCAGCAGGTGTCTGCGGGCCTCCACCTCCCCTACCGTCTCCCCTCTTCCCTCCTCTCCCTGGAGGTTTGGGCTTCCTCATTAACCCTGCGCCTTCATACGGTCTTGGCACCATCCGACCTGGCCTGGTCTTCCAGCTTTTGTGCATTTGACCCAACTCTCTTCGACCCAAACCCCAACCGGCAGCCCGGATGGGTGCCGATTGGTTTGGTTAATGCTGATTGGTTTGGTCGAACCACCCTCAGCTGTGCTGGGTGGAGCTTTTGCCCCAGGCTATATCATTGGTTAGCCTATCTCTTGGCAGCCTTTGGGTCAGGTGACTTCTCCTGCTCCAATCGGCTGTTGGGGCACTTACGGAAGTGGATACAGACTCTAAGAGCCACCGTGGCAATGGCGATAGTAATAACAGCCGCGTAAGGTATTGATCACGGTGGACTCTGGATCAGGCAGTTTGGGTACAGGTTCAAACCCTGCCCCTACCACTTACGGTGACCTTGGGCAGCTTTCAACCTAACCGTGTCCCCATCTCCTCCTCTTTAAGTGGAGAATAATAACGTTAACTACGTCTTAGGGTTACAGTGAGGACTACTAAACTAGGCAATGAAACATCTACAGGACATATTTAATGAGGGTTGCATTCAAAAATGTAATTAAAAATGTAATCACCGTTGTCATTACTACTGGTCGGACAGTTCTTCTGCCCTTAAGTGTTTTAAAGGCACGTTCTCACTCAATTCTCCACAAAAATGCCAATGCAACAGGCTGTGTTTTTAATCCCACCTGACGAACGTGAAAATGGAGGTACAAAGGAGTTATGTGAATTGTCCAAGGGTCCCTCAGCTAGTGAGGGGTAGAGCCGGGTTTATAACCCAGGTTTGACTGGCCCTTGACTCAGAACCATTGCTCTGAATCATCATGTCTCCTGACGGGCGCATCTATGTGTAACTGCCCACTGTGGCCCACTTCTTCCGTGAGGCTGCGGGTAGGAGCCCCCCCAGAGGGGGCAGCACTCTGCCTGAAACTGCCCCCAGCCCCACCCCAACTCTCCCTGCCCTCCAAAGAGACAATGCAATCTGCTGAAGTGCGTTCTGCACAGGTCACCAGCTCTGATCTGCAAAGGCCGTTCCTATCCCTTGTCCTGTGTGGTCCTTAATGCCTGAGTAAGTCAGCAGAGCAGGGATTATTCCTCCCATTTAACGGATGCAAAGACTGAGATTCACCAAAAGGGAATCAGGATTTGAACCCAGGTTTGTCCCTTTCCCTTCCTCTATCCTCCCCACGCCCTGCAGGGCAAAACTGAAGCGAATTTGGGAGCCACTAGATGTTCTGGAACTGGGTAAAATTAAGGCGAGAAGAAACTGGGATTAGAGCTGGAAGGCGCCTCCTTGCACTGGGCGCACAGAGGCCAGGAGGTCACTGGGCCTGTATCCTGACCACTGCTTAGCAATGTAGCCAGTTCTACAGTCTCCTACTCACACTCATGGTCCAGAGTTCATTCAGGGTATAAAGAAAGTGGAATGACATGAATTTCTGGTGGCAGCTTAGTTTAATGAAATATGCCCACTACCCCGGCCAAAGGATCGCAGGAAGGAGGGGGCATCTGCAGGCTCACGGCTTATGTTTACCTCTTCTGGCACTTAAATTCCAAGCATGGGCCTTGTCCGTGCTCCAGGGTAATTTCCAATAAATTTCCAATAAATTTCCAATAAATGATCCCGGGCTGCACATGTGTGGGTGCCTCAGCACATCCCTGGAATCTGACAGACGAGGATATGAATCTCCACCTTGCACCTACTCACTGTGTGGCCTGGGGCAAGCCACTTAACCTCTCGGGGCTTCTCTTTCCTCATATATGATCCTTTCTCATTGGGTTACTGTGAGGACAGAGTAAGATATATTCATATGGTGCTTGTTTAAAGTGCCTACGCATTTATTGTTATTTTAGGCATTAAAATCCCTGGTCCCCCCCACAAAAAACTTCAGAACTTGCTGTTGGCATGGGAATGATTAAAAGATTTACCTTTTAGGAACATAAAAAAAAATAATTAAGAAGGAAATGTTATTATTTTGGTGACAGCGTGGAGGATGTCGCAGGAGGGACAAGAATGGAATTGAAACATGTCCGCTAAGTATGTGTTTGGCTACTGGTAGCAAAAAAAAAATCCAACAGTGCGACAGATTTCTAGTTTTTCCTCAATATCCACTCTCTCCTTTTGTCAACAGAATCCCTAATTTCAGCAGGACATGTGGCAGCCCAGAATGAAGATTACACTTCCCTGCTTTCTTTCCGAATCCCAGGTATGTCCATGTGAGTTCTTACCAGTGAGAAATGTTTTGTGTGGCTTCTAGAAAATGTCTTAAAAAGGAGAATAGATATCTCACTCCTCTCTTTCTCTTTGCTGGCTGGAATTTGAAATGTGACGACTGGCTCTCAAACAGCCATGCTGGACTATGTGATGAATTAAAGATGGCTACTGATTCTTTGGTCCTTCTCCCTTCAAGAGGAAGAGTTTGTTTGGCCTTCCTCTCCGCTTAAATCTGGGCTGGCCTGTGACTTATTGGACCAACAGAATACAGTGGAAATGATGCTCTGCCAATTCCGGACTTTGTCCTTAAGGCAACTGGCAGATTCTGCCATGGTCTCTTGGATCCATGGCTGCCAAGGAAAAGGTCAAACCACTCTGCTGGAGAGACCCCCCCCTGGAGAAGCCCTAAGACCTTACGGAAAGGAATTAGGGACCCGGCTGAGCTCAGCACTGCAGTCTTCCCAAACCATCTTGTTCCTCCAGATGAAACCAATCATCAGCTGAACGCGGCCAAGTGACTAGTCAACGCCCATGGATCAGAAGGACCGCCCAGCTGAGCCCTGGCCGAATTTCAGGCCTGCAAAACTGTAGAAAATAATAAACATGATTATTGTTTGGGGAGTGTCTGCTGGGTACCAATACGTAACCAGAACAGACCATGAGATAGAAGGTATTTGTTGAGGATGCTGTAACAATTACACCATCTGGAGGCCTGGCCGCCTCCGGATATTTTGTCCTACACGAAAAGTAGACTCTGTTTGTTTAAGCTTTGATGATACCTTGGGTCGTGGCTCATGGCCTCAGTTTCCCCACGATTATTCATTGGAGCATTAACGCCTGCCCTGTTACCTCCTTTTGCATGTAATACAAACAGTGCATATCCAAAAAGACCATGGGGCGTGCCCAAGTCGTTATGATACATTTCATGTGTCCGTAATCGGATACGAACTTGTCAGGGGGCCAACTGCGATGGGTTTTGGAATCAGATATGTTGGGACTGGAGGCTCAACTCTGCTACCTTCTAATGTGAAAAATCGGACCAGCCACTGAATCTCTGTGAGCTTTGTTTCCTCATCAATAAAAAACAGACGATGCCTACTTCCCTTGTAGAGTCTGTGTGAGGATTAAATTAAATGAGATTAATCCATCTGGCTGATAAACGCTGAATATCTCCTATGTGCTAGGCCAGACCCACTCCTGATATTGGTGGGGTCTGGGCTCCCCCCCATCCCCCCAAATCTAAATGTTTAAACATTATACATCAAGCTAATATATTGTTTTTAACATGTTCTATCCTTCTCCTCGATGAATGTAAGTAACCTCACAACAACCTGGAAGGCCAGGTTCAGTTTGGAAACCTCAGACCCCCCAGACGTGCAGAATGGTGGCAGTGGGGAGGGCTGGCCCCTTCCCTTGTCATCCCCAGCCCCAGGCCGCTCTGTGCAGACCCCACATGCATGTGTGTAGACACCCCATGCCTTTACAAGCTCCCTCCACCCCCATGCTCCACACTGCCCTTTGCCTACCCCCCAGGCCTAGTGTTCTGCCTCCAGAGAACATACCAGCAAGAGGCTTGCACAGGCCCTGGAAGCCAGCTTGGAACCTTTGGATTTCAGGAATCCTGGGAACCCAGAGTATGTCTAGAAAAGAGATAAAGTCTTGGGTGGCTATCTCCCCTTGGCCCTGGGGGGTCATACACAGCTGGAGGAGGGCCAGAGAGAGGCCCTTTAATCCGTGAGGACAAGGGTAGGGTCCCCCTTGCCTGGATCTAAGGGCCAGGTCAGGCCTATGCTGGTGGGGCTCATCAGCAAATGAAACTGGTAACAAGCCACCTGACCCATTCCTTCAGTCTGGGCCTCAGTGTCACCTTGTCTATAAAATGAGGACTTAGCTGATCTGATACCTTGGTTGGAGACCAAGGGCTGATGAATGTCACCAGCAATCTCTTAGAGGCCAGGAGATCAGAAGGCTAGGGGGCGGGTTGAAGAGCTAAGCGACCAATTTACGCTCTCCGTCCTCCCTGTGGAAAGAGCCCTCCTCTAGCCTCAGCACTCTCTTTCTGAAGTCATCATCCCTCCTCGCACAGCCACAGTGCGAGTGATTACGTGGCCACACTTGGAGCCCAGCTGTCACCTGCAGTCCGAATCTGGTCTCCACCACGTACTGGACGCTCGAGGAAATGGGGAAATCGTTCAACTGCTTCAACTTCTCATTTCCCTCCAACAGGCGATTCAGCCTCCATTTTCCCATCTGTGAAAGGGGGTCATGCTCTCCCTCAGGTTTGCTGTGAGCTTGGGGCCGACACAGACACGACAGCATTCAGAAGGGAGCCTGGCACAGGCTGTACACTTACCTGTGCTTCTATTATGTTACCACTTGGTGTTATTTCAAATGATCTTGTCTGTTTTCTCCTTTACTTGTTTACGGTCTTGGAAACACAGACGACCCACAGGCAGCCCTGTCTGCCCCGCTCCCCGCCGCCTCCCGCGCGCGGCGCTTGCAAAGACCGAATTCCAGCCGGCGGCTGGGCCCTGATGCACGCCACCTCCCGGTGCAGAGGGGGAAACTGAGGCAGGGGTGTAACGCCTGGGAGCGAAGGGCCGCAGGGACCAGCCCCGCCGCCCGCCGCCCGCCGGGCGGGCACAGAGACGCGCTCTGAGCGCGGGTTGCCGCAGCGCGGCGTTTCTGTTCCTGGCGCGTGTGTGTTTCAAGACGCGACCCAAGCGACCGAGGAAAAGAGGTCTCCGTCCCGGTGCGCGAACAAAGGCCTGTGCACGCAAACAAGAACTGCGCGCTTGCTGAAGGGCCTGGTTTGCGGAGCGCAGCGTGCGCCCCGGCCCCCCGCAGCAGCGCGCCCTCCTCGGGCCCGCTGGGGGCGGCGGGGCCGCGGGCACAGCTGGCGGGGAGCAAGCCGCGGCCGGCTCATCTAGGCTATTCTCGGGGAGGGGGGGGAGGGGGGAGGGCTGAGACGCAGGGCGCCTCCCGCTCCTCGCCTGTCCCAAGGGGGCGCGAAGGTCACACGGCCCATCTCCAGGGGAAAGCACCTCCCTGAGGGGTGCGCGCCGGGCACGCAGACGGGACTCGGGAACGCGGCCTCGTGCCCCTTTCCAACGCTCTTTCGCGGCCACCTCTCCGGTGCAATCCCTCTCGGCGGCCCGCGGAGGCAGGATAAGTTAAGCGGTAAGAGCTGGGAGTCAGGAGCCAGGGAAATCTGGATTCGAACCCAGCTCGCCACTTGCCAGGTGTGCAGCCAGGTGCAAGTTGCTCTGCCCCATGAAGCCACAGCTTCTGTAAAATGGGGATAAGACAGCCCAGAAGGTCCTTAGGTCAAGGGCACAAATGAACCCCTTCATTCGTCCTTACAGCCACGTCTTCAGTTTACAGAGGTGGAGCAGGTTCAAGGTTGAAAGGGGCTTTTTCAGGGGCGCGCGGAGGGCGGGGGGGTCAATGGCAAACCCTCCAGATCTCCTGAGTGTAAGGATTGTTGGTCTCGGCAGCCTGAAGGGCGAGTTCTCCGGCAGGTTTTATACAGCTGGGTGCAGGTGGAGGGCAAGGTCATCTCCCTCCACTCCCCACCTGCCTCTCGGCCGCGCACCCTCAACCCTGCCCCCCAACCCCTACAGAGGCACAGGCTTCCCCTGGGGACGCTATGGGAACTGGATGGATGATCCAGTGCCTGGAGGGGGTTTGGGGATGAGTTTTGGTCCCAGATCGAAACCATTTATTTTTTCTATCGTTATTGTTGATATTATTATATTTCATACGTAAAGCCCGAGCCCTTTCGGGAGGAGCCAGCCAGCCTGCTATGCTGCTCGGGCCGACCTCCACCTCTCCGCAGTTCCTGCCCGGGAAGGTAGCCTCCTGCTGCCTCCTAGTGGCAGGCGCGGTCGTGGCGGCCTGGCAGGGCTCGCAAACAAGGGAACCGCAGAAACAGGCTTCCCTTAGCGCGTGGTGGAGGCTGTCCGCGGGGAGGGCGGGAGAAAATGCAGCCTGGCTCCCCCGCTGCCCTTTGTAACCCCGCGGATCTGGGGAATCTTGCGAGTGGAGAATAACAGGCCGAAATGGAAAGGCACGGGAGGTTGTTGGGGTTTTTTCTTTCATTCTGCTTTTATTTATTTTTGAATAGACAACACGTTTCCACGTCTCAAAAGACAAAAAAGATCGTAGAGTGAAAAGGGAGTGTCCCTTCCACGGCTGTTCCCAGCAGCCAGTTCCCCTTCTGAGAGGCGGCGATTGTCACCCGCCTTGTGTATATCCCCCAGCAGAAAGTCTGTGCAAATATAAATATTTCACAGGATGGGTAGCTGCCTCTCTATGCTCCTCGGCATCTCGAAGCTTCACTTAGAAGATGTATCATGGGATTTGTTCCATGGCGATTCATACGGAGCGGCCTCATTCTTTTGAACAGCTGCATAATATTCCGTGGTACAGATCTCATAATTATTTGATCAGTTTTCCACGGATGAGCCTTTAGGTTGCTCGTAATCTTTTATAATCATATTGTTGCAACAAAATAACCTTGTACACACACCATTGTGCTCCAGTACGAATGCATCAGTTAGCTATTAGCTGTATAATAAAAAGCTTTTCTTATGGTTCATATGAGTCACTTGTGGCCCTGCTGATCTGGGTAGGGCTGAGCTAATTTTGCCTTGTCTCTCTGTGGCTGGAGCAGAGGGCAGGTCTGCAGGTCGTTGTCTAGGAGGAAGGGACTCAGTCACATATCTGGTGTTTGGTTGGCTCCTGGCTGGGCTACGAAGGGTGCTTGGGCAATGTCTCAGTCAATAGTGCAAGGCCTTTGAAACTCCATGACTGGTACCACATTCTGTCCCCATTCTTTCAGCCCAAGCAAGTCACAGGCTAGCCCAGATTCAATGGGGAGATAGAAACCAGCTTTCCAAGGGAAGGGTGGCAAAGTCACATTGCAAAAGGGATGATGCATGGGACGTGAACTGTTGCGGTCATCGAACAATATGTTTAAATAATGTTTCTAGGGGCTCCTGGGTGGCTCAGTCGGTTAAGCGTCCGACTTCAGCTCGGGTCACGATCTCACGGTCCGCGAGTTCGAGCCCCGCGTCAGGCTCTGGGCTGATGGCTCAGAGCCTGGAGCCTGCTTCCGATTCTGTGTCTCCCTCTCTCTCTGTCCCTCCCCCGTTCATGCTCTGTCTCTCTCTGTCTCAAAAAATAAATAAACGTTAAAAAAAAAATTAAATAATGTTTCTATTTTACAATAGTTAGATTTACAAAAAAGCTGCAAAGCTAATACAGGGAGTTCCTATATACCCCTGTACCCAGGTTCCCCCATTCCTAATATCTTATATCACCGTAGGACACTTGTCACCACTAAAGAACCAATCAGTGATGCATCACCGTTAGCTAAACTCCGTACTCTATTCAGATTTCATTAGTTCTTCCTGAATGTCTTGTTTCCATTCCAGGATCCCATCCAAAGTACCATATTACACTTAATCATCTTAGCTCCTTAGGTTTCTCTTGGCTGTGACCATTTGTCAGACTTGCCTTGGGTTGGAGTCTTTGACACTTTGGAGGAGTGCGGATCAGGTTTTTTGGGTCGACTGTCCCTCAGTTAGGGTTTGCCGGGTGTTTTTCTCATGATTAGATGGAGCTCTGGATTTGGGGGAAGAAGACCACAGAAGTGAAGTGTCTTTCTCACCACATTACCTCAAGGGAACACGTTACCAGTGTCACTTCTCACTAACGATGAACCGGCTAGGTAAGGTGGTGGCTGCAAGGTTTCTCCACTGGGATGTTACTCTTTTCTCCCTCTTTCCATATTGTTCCCTGTAAAGGGAAGTCACTGTGCATAGCCCACACTTAAGAGAGGAAGAGTTATTCCCCGCTTCCTTGAGGGGGCAGGGTCTACACAAGGTGTTCGGAACTCTACTGTTACTTGTTTATGTCATGTATCATTTCAGCGTGGACTCATGGGTATTTCTTCTTTACTTTGTGTCATCTAACACTATGTTATATGTTTTGTTGCTCACATTTTTCCCGTTGGGGCTAGTAAGATGACTGGCCCCCGTGCCCTTGTGACATACCCTCATCATTTGTTTTTGGTTTTATTTTTATTTTTGAGCACTTGCTTACTTTCTGGCACTGTAACTACCTCTAAGTTCATCTCCTTTGTTTTCGGCCCCAGCCCTACAATCAGCCATTTCTCCACGGAGCCTGTTTCCTTTCACTGGAGAGTGGTATTGCAAATCAGGACCTTGGGGCGCCTGGGTGGCTCAGTCGGTGAAGCGTCCGACTTCGGCTCGGGTCATGGTCTCACAATTCGTGGGCTCGAACCCCACATCGGGCTCTCTGCTGACAGCTCAGAGCCTGGAGTCTGCTCTGGATTCTGTCTATCTGTCTCTCTCTCTTTCTGCCCCTCCCCCCTCACACTCTGTCTCTCAAAAATGAATAAACATTAAAAAAATTTTTTTTTAAATCAAGGTCTGTACCCTGGGTGTGCTTGTTGTGACTGGAGTCCATTCTCAGTGGGTACTATGTGTAACACACACACACACACACACACACACGTATATACACATAACTGTATTTCTATATCTGTTCATTAGCATCTATATTAAGCGAAACATGACTTCATGCTAATGCCTCCCACTCAACCCCATTCATAGCGTTCATCCTATCTCTCTCCTCTTGCTTATCTAGAATCCCCCACTTCAACAGCGAGACACCTGCTCCCACCATCTGGCGTCCTAATTTATTTAATTGGGCAATTCCAGCACACATGCATGGGAGTTTCGGAATTCTCAGCCCGTGCTCCCATGAGAAATAACTTTACCAACTAGAGTACAGTGCTTATGGACGGACAGTTCTTTGGCCTCCAGTGTTGTCTCCAGATATTCCCAAAGTTATTTAGGTCGGCACACCTATTGCCCACATCACTCGGTGAGACTATGTCATACGTTTACGATACAGTTAAACTCTTTCTTCAAATCTGCCTGCATTACGATTCGCTTCGATTCTTGTTCGTAAAGGTCTCCGAGTCCTGACAAGTGGATAGTCACGTGCCCACTGCTACAGGGCCAGGCAGGATGGTTTCAGGGCTCTAGAATGGTGCTTCACCTAATCACCTATCCCGCTCTCTTCAAATCTGCGGCAGCCACTGGTCTGTCTTTGCTCTCTATAGTTTCACCTTTTTGTTAATCATATAAATGGAATCAAACAGTGTATAGCTTTTGAGACGGGCTTCTTTCACTTAGCAAATACGCATTTAAGACGCATCCGTACTGTTGTACGGCTTAACAGCGGCTTCCTTTTGATTGTTGAATAGTATTCTATCGTATGGATGTACCACTGTTGTCCATTCACCTATGAAAGGAAATCTTAGCCGCTTCCAGCTTTGTCGGGAATGTAAGGCTGCTATAAATATTTGTGTGTGGGCTTTTGTGTGAGCGTAGTATTTCTAATCAGCTGGGTAAATTTCTGAGTCATATGGTAAGTTGAGAAGTAGCTTTGTAAGAAACTGCCAAACTGTCTTCCAAAGTAACTGTGCCATTTTTCACTCCCAGCCGCAATGAGTAAGAGTTCCCGCTGCTTCGCATCTACATCTGCACTTGCTTTTGCCAGCTTGGGGGGGAGGGATTTGTCCATTTTAATAGGCGTGTAGTCGTTGTTTACATTTGCACTTTATTTTAATTTGCATTTCCCCGAAAATAAATGAGGCTGAGAATCTTTTTGTAGGCTTGTTTGCCACCTGTGTGTCTTCTTTGCTGAGGTGTCTGTTCATATCTTTTGCCCATTTTAAAATTGGGTTGTTTGTTTTCTTCCTCCTGGTGAGTTTTCGACGTTCTGTGCATATTCTGGATATGATCTTTTATCTGATACGTGATTTGTAAATATTTACTCCCATCCTGTGGCTGGGATCTTTTCGTCCTCTTAACAGTGCATTTTACAAGGGCACCTGGGTGGCTCAGTCGGTTAAGCATCCAACTTCGGCTCAGGTCATGATCTTGCCGTTCATGAGTTTGAGCCCCACATAGGGCTCTCTGCTCTCAGCACAGAGCCTACTTCGGATCCTCTGTCTCCCTCTCTCTCTTTCCCTCCCCTGCTCTCTCTCTCTCTCCCTCTCTCTCAAAATAAATAAAAACATTTAAAAACAACAGTGCATTTTACAGAGCAAAGCCTTAACAGGTGTCCAACTTAGCAACTTTTTTCTCTCATGGATTGCATATTTGGTTTTGCATCTAAAAACTCACCACCAAACCCAGAGTCAAGCAGATTTTCTCCTGTTTTCTTCTAGACTTTTATTGTTTTGTGTTTTGCCTTTAGGTCTGTGATCTGAGTTCACTTTAGTTACTTTTATGTAAAGTCTAAGGTCTATACGAAGGATCTTTTTCTTCTGCATATGGTTCCAGCAGCAGTCAAGAGACTATCTGTTCTCCATATAACTTCAATCTTCTAAAGTGTAGTAAGACTTTTTCTGTGGCCTAACCTACGGAACCCTGGAGAATGTTTTTCCTTTAGAATCTTTAACATTATAGTCGCAGGTATTCTAAATTCCCTGTCTGATCATTCCAACATCAGTGTGATATCTGAGTCTGCTTCTGATGTCTGTTTTGTCTCCGAAGTCTGTATTTTTCCTTGCCTTTTGTTCCTTCCCCTGGGGGAGGCTGAAGAACCAGATCTGGAGATGGGAAGATCATCCTGGATTGTCCAGGGTAAATGCAATCACAGCCATCGTGTAATCACACAGAAGAGGAGAAGGCGATGGGACCATGGAGAAGACAAATAGACTCTCCACCGTAAGCCAGAGAATGGCGGCCGCCGCCAGATGCAAGGAAGCGCTTCTCCTCTAGAGCCCTCAGACAGTGGCAGTCCAGCTGCCATTTTAGCCCGGTGACACTGATTATGGATTTCTGGCCTCCAGGACAGTAAGGAAATAACATTTCTGTTTTTGTTATTTACTTATTTACTTATGAGGGAGAGAGATCCGGCACGAATGGGGGAGGGGGGGCAGAGGGAGAGAGCCAGAGAATCTTAAACAGGCAGCACACTCAGCGCAGAGCCTGACTCGAGGCTTGATCGCACGACCCTGGGATCCCGTGTGACCCGAGCCTAAACCAAGAGTCGGCGCTCTTCAGCCTGATCCACCCAGGTGCCCCAAGTTCTGTTGTCTTAAGCCACTGGGTTCGTGGTAATTCGTTACAGCAGCCTCGGGAAACTAACACAAGCCTGCCTTGTAAATTTTGGTTGAAAGCTGGACACGTTGTATAGGATGATAAATACTGAGGGCTGGCGCTAATCTTTCTAGGAGCTGAACTGCACTCAATACTTGTAGCTCTAGGCACAAGTATAGGTTTCAAGTTCCTCTGTGTCCTTGTTCTCTCTTTCTTTTTCATTTCTGGAGCTTCCCTGTGGTTTGCAGTAATTTCAGCCGTCATGCACTATTATGATTCTGGAGCCTTACAGGTGTGATGGTAAAGCTGGGGGGTGGGGGCATCCCTGACCTTCTAATGAAGTTTCAGGCTTTTAGTGGGTTCCTCTTATCTCAGGAGCATGGCCTTTGGGGAGTGTTTCTATTCCTCCTCCCGAGGTAGCGCTCCCCTCCCCCTGCTTCTGGTATCTTCTCTGGCTAAAACAGCCCAGCCTATTCACTCTGTTGTCTAGGGTATCCCCCCCACCCCCACCCCCACCCCCTTGAGTGAAACAGGAAGTCTGGAGAGGACTGAGGAGGCACAGAGTTCCTTTTGCCTTAGCTGTGGTAAAGTCTCTGAACTGCCTTCTGGCAAAGTCCTATCCACCAGAGCTGAGGAGGAAGGTCCCGGGAGGACTTTACCATGGCCTCTCTTTGCCTCTCCCCGCCAGAGCCACATGGGGAGCTCTCTCAGACCCTCCCCCATTGGAGCCTGGTGAGGTTCCTGGAGGAAAAGGCTGCAAAAGTAAGAGGTCTCCCCCACTGCCCATGACCAGGGTCCCTGGGGGCTTCTGTCTCTTACACTGGTGCCCAAATCACCTTCAGCAGTTGGAAGCCAGTCTTGGGTGCCGTATCTTTCTGGATGTGCCTGACTGCTCAGATTCTGGGGTCCCAGGGTGCCTTGCAACCTCAGTTCTGGGGTGGATTCAAGAGTAGTCATTGTTTTTCAGCTCACCTAGTTTTTGCTTATGGTTAAGACAGAAGCAATGGCTTCTCAGCACTTTACGTGTCAGGCTTGACACCAGAAGCCCCTGTTGTGGCCATTTTTTATACCAATCTACCACTGCAAGTACGAAATTATTAAAGGGTCACAAAATCATAGGGCTATAATGTTGGGATCATAAAGACATTGGCACATAGAGTTTTGCAACTGGGGAATCATAAACTCCAAGAATAAAAATTCCCCAGATTGAAAATCACCGTGGGCTCTCCACTGCTTACAGGGTGCTCGTGAAATGATCGTAAATGTGACATAAAATGCTTTTCAGTATGGCCCGCCCCATCCCTCCAGCCCCCTCTCTCACCACCCAAATCCTGTCCCCGCTGCCACTCCCCCCACAAGACGAACTCAATGTCACACTCAGGGGTCCAGCTTGTGCTTCTGAACTAAGTGAGATTCTCTGATGCGCCTGGAACTTTGCCTGCACCGAGGCGATCCCTCAACAGTCATTTGTTATTCTAATGAATGAATACAATTATAAAGCTCTTATCACAGCCCGTAGCTTGAGCAAGTATTGACAGTGGCCAGTCTCTACCGTGCACCTTGATTTGGACCTGCCGCTCTTTTAAGCACTTCCTTCACATATAGTGATTTATTCTATTTTCATAGCCTTACGTGGCAGGTACTCTCATTATTCCCCTTTTAAAGATGAGGCACAGAGACGTGAGCCACTTACCCCAGGTCACCCAGATGGTAAGTGCCAAAGCTGGGATTTGAACTCAGGGGAAGTGCATCAATGGATTGTAACCAGCATGAAGCTTCTGCTATTGTGCTAATGCTAGATGTGTTACATACATACGGGATCTCTACTCTCATGATAATCTTCCATGAAAAGAATGGAGAACCAGAGAGGTTAAGTGGCTTGCCCAGGGTCACACAGCTAGTAAAAGCTGGAACTAAAGTTCAAACCGGGTCTGTTTCCTCTAAAATCCTACCCTTTCTTATTCTCAGCATGGCTCCTGGCTGTCTCTTGAGAGAAGAAAAGCCTTTGCCACCTTGCCAAGCCATCAGACTCCCACACTTCCTTCGGGAGGTAGTTCAAGGGTCCCTTCTACTGTGATGCTTTCCTGGACTCTCCCTCACCACCCCAGCTGCCCCAATCTGACCCTTCCTCCTCGAGCCCCCATACCCCTGACCTGTACCAACAGGTGGTCTTGGGGGAAAATCAGGGCTCTGCTGAGTGTCCTTGATTAATCCTTTGTGTGACCAACTTAGCTTTGATTTTTTTTTCTCACCTGCAGAACAGGTGCTGAGAAAAGCACCCCCCTCATGGGTTTGGATGAAATATGCACACGCCTTGGCCAAATGCTTACTGAAGCGCAGTGTCGTTATATACGACGCTGTATATAATGATCTGCTTAAATGTCTGTCTCCCTCACTTGACTTGAGGGCAGGGACTGATTCTGATCTATCTCTGTGCCTCCGGCACCCAGCGCGGTTACAAGAGCTGTTAAATAAATGTGAAGTAAATGAATGAAAAAGAAATAAATGAGTCTCAGAATTCTAGTCTCATAATTCCACACATAAAATCGAAGACCCTTGCCTCACATGACCGCAAAGCTGAGAGGTTCTTGGAGAAGAACTTTCTGAGGCTGTTGATCTTTCTGACTAGCATCCACCATTAGTAATGCACTTTATGTCGCTGTCCAGTGTGAACACACACACACACACACACACACACACACACACACACACATGCCTAGACACACATACACACGCATAGAAAGTTTCATGAAACGGCGTTTTTCCTAACTATGTGGGATAAACCCAGACATTTTCTCTTGTCTTCTCTTACGTCGTCTCCTATCTTTTCCATTCTTTTATTTGATTAAAAAAAATTTTAATGTTTATTTATTTTTGAGAGAGAGAGAGAGAGCCAGGTAGGGGCAGAGAGAGAGGGAGACACAGAATCCGAAACAGGCTCCAGGCTCTGAGCTGTCAGCACAGAGTCCGAGGCGGGGCTCGAACCCACGGACTGCGAGATCATGATCTGAGCCGACACCAAGAGTGGGACGCTTACCCGGCTGAGCCACCCAGGTGCCCCTTGTCTCCTATCTTTTCCATTAAAAAAAAACAAAACAAAACAAAAAAAAAACTACTGCTTTGGGTCCATTCAACTGATTTCATGTCCCAAGTTTGCATCGTGGCCCATGGTTTGAAAAGCCCTTTCCTCGTCCCACGGCTCTGCCAGAACCTCCCTCCAGCATCCGTGACATGCATCCAGCGCCCCTGGTGAAGGGAAGTCCCCCCCCTCAGAAGGTAAGAGGTTTCACTATTGGACAGCAGCCTTCAATGTTAGAAAGCCCTTCTTTCTCCGAAGGTGAAATTCACCTCCCTGGAACTTCCCCGTTGGCTCCTGTGGGGCTGCGGGTCTCTATGAAGGCGATCACTCCTCCCCGGGCTTCACTTTCTTCCTCCTGCTCCCACGCACGTGCCCCCCTCCCTAAGTGCACGGAGCCCGCGAGTCCATCATCAAAGCCACTCTTTGGGCCTTGATCTTCACCTGTCGTCTCCTGTTACTTGCTTTTATTTTCTTTTGCTTTACGGGAGTGGGGTCACTGGAGTCCATCCATCCAAGTGGTCAAAGTCTTTGGTCCCGGAACAGGGAAGCTGTTGGCACTGTGGGGGATATCAGAGAGTCTGGAGGGGTGGAGAGGGGCCGGAGACGGCAGGGACTCAGGCCCCAGGGAGGGGCCCAGCCAGGGTCGCAGGTCCTGAGCGGCCTCCTCTCCTCCCTGTCGCCACCCCGCTGCGGGATGCCTGCAACCTCTGGGGAAGCTCACCTCCTCTCAGCGAGGAGGCCAAGGGCCTGTGGCGGCTCAGGCCACACACCGAACAGGGCCCGGTGCGGGCTGAAAATGCAGGGCCCCTTGTTCAAAACTGTTCGAAAACGACGCGTTTCAAGCCAGTGAGGGCACAGCAATGAGTGTGAGTCTGTCCCAGCGTGGGCCCGGCCCAGCTGCAGGGATCTCGTACCCGTGATGCCGACCCTGCCCTTTGTCTGGGGAAGCAGGCTCAGCAGACATTGTGTGAGGGAGGCCTGGGTGGGGCTGGGACCCCAGACTGCAGGAAATGAACCCGGCTCATGAAAGTTCAGGCAAGGGGGACCTTTGAGGTCACCTGGCCCAAACCCCTCCACATCCAGTTACAGAATCTGAGGCCCAGAGAGATGGCCCGAGGTCATCCTGCAAATTGGTTCCAGAGCTGAATCACAACCCCAGCCCTGGGATCCTTCCCTCTCCCCCCACCCCTGCCGCTCCTCTCCGTTTGTTTCCAGTCGCCCCTGCCACGTGCTGTACGGAAACCCGTCACATGCTGACAACACCTTGCAAATGTCTATCTCCCCTCTCTGCTGTCTTTTCCCCAAGCTCCAGACTCCACCCCTGCAGTAGCCTCTTGCTTCCTCTCCTACCACCCCCTACGCTTCCTCTCTGACCCTCCTCCCGCCCCACTCCCTGAGCCACCTGAGTGTGAGTTTTTAACTTACAGATCAGGTCCTGCGGCACCTCTGCCCTCAGCCTATCGACGCACTGCATACAGATTGCGATCCCCCTCCTTGCCGCAGCCCACAAGATCAGGCCCCGTGGCTTCTCCCATGACCGTCTGCCCCCTGCCCTCTGCTCCCACACGGTGACCTTGCTATGGTCCAGCTGCACCCAGCTCAAGCCCACCCTGCATGCCGATTCCTTCTCTAGAGCATTCTTCCCCACGATGGCCCCCTGGCTTCCCTTCATTCAGGTCTCAGCCCACAAGCCTCTTCCCCCAGGAGGTTTTCCCGTGCGGTCCTTCATACCAGTTAACCCTCCCTGAACTGACGGTACCTATTTGTTCCTTTATTTTCAGGATCCCCTGTAGAACACGGCTTGCCGGAGGGTGGAGACCTGTCTTGCGCCCTGCTTGCTTGCATGGTGACTTGCTGGCCCCCGGCACGTCACTGGCGCCCTACGAAGAGCTGTTGAAGGGATGAACAGATTCATAATGAAATGAATTCACTTAGCAAGCATTTTTGCAGGGTATTCTGGGCCAGGTGTTGTGCCGGGCACAGAGAACTCAGATGTGAAGCAAGAGGACAATGGTGCCTGCCCTCAAGGAGTTGGCTCACCGTCTTGGGGCAACACAGATCTTTGGAGGAGCAGTAGGGTGACGGGTGGCTTGGCGAAGCCGAGCCTAAGCCGTGTCTAAGAAGATGAGGTGAAGGGGAATGGGAATGGGTCCTCGCAGTTAGGGGGTGGATTTGGGGGACCATCGTCCCTTTTCTGAGGAACTAGGAAGGCTCTGTCTCCCGGGTTCCTCAGCCCATTAGGCCGAGGCTGGGCTCCGCCCGTATGATGAGCTCCCTTGGGGCCCTCCACCCATAAGACGTGCTTGCACATTGTTTGAGACCCGCTTCCTGCTGCCGCTGGAATCAGGAAGAAGACTGGCGTGGCTCCACTCAGGAAACCCAGCCTCGCCCGGTGGGCATGAGGCCCAGCCTGGGTGAGCCTTGTGGGTACCTTGGCACTCCTCAGACCACCCCCGAAAGGATTCCAATCTCCCACTTCTCCTCAAGCCTTCCAGCTTCACATGACACCCTGCCCATGGCTACCCACCCCCTACAGCCCCAGCCTGGTGTTGCCAGTCCCTCCCTTTCTTGTAGATGGCATGATTGAAGCCTAAGGGCAGAGCAGGGCCCTTGAAGACAAAATCACTTCCTCCGGGAAGCCTTCTGTGCTTTCTCATTAGTAGTGCCTCCTCCTTTTCCTTACGCCCAGAGTGCACATCCTCTGTTTGTTTGTTTGTTTGTTTATCCAAACATCCATCCATCCAACCAACCTACATTCACTGAGCACTTACTAAGCTCCTAACATGTGTTCACAGAGGTGAGCAAAAACATGGCCGCTGCCTTCACAGAGCTTACAGTCTAAAAAGGGGAATTGTGCAGCTAGTTGCAAATTTCAAAACGAATCACAGCTGTGATAAATGCTATGTGAAACTTGTACCTGAACCTATGTGGTGGGCGGGGGTGGGGGTGGGCGTCAGTGCAGGGACGGTTTTCCCGAGGAAGGAATGTTTCACCCAACACAGCACTGCCCACAATGGCAGCCGGTAGCTGCATGGGGCTACTGAGTACTTGAAATGTGGCCAGTGCCACAAAGGAAATGAAATTAAATGTATATATATATATATATATATATATATATATATATATATATATTGAAGCAAACATAACGTTATATTAGTTTCAAGTGTGCAATGTCATGATTCAACAATTCCACACGTTACTCAGTGCTCATCATGATAAGCGTCCTCTTATCCTCTTTAACGATTTCACCCATCGGATTTCACCCACCTCTCCTCCGGCAACCACCATTTTGTTCTTTGTGTTCAAGAGTCTGGGGTTGGTTGGTTTGTCCTTTTTTCCTTAACTCGTTCATGTGTTTTCTTTCTTCAAGTCCACATACGAGTGAAATCGTATCGTATTTGTCTTCCTCTGTCGGATTTATCTCAGCGCCATATTCTCTCGGCCCGTCCATGTTGTTGCAAATGGCCAGATCTCATGCTGTTTTATAGCTGAGTAACATTCCATTGTGTATATACATTACATCTTCTTGGTCTGTTCATCTGTGGATGGATACTTGGGTTATTTCCATATCTTGGCTATTGTAAATAAGGCAATAAATATAAGGGTGCGGTTATCTTTTCAAATTAGTGTTTTCATTTCCTTTGGGCAAATGCCCAATGATAGAATCACCGGATGGTGTAGTAGTGCTATTTTTAATCTTTTGAGGAACTCCCGCAGTGTTTTCCACAGTGGCTGCACCAGTTTGCATCCCCACCAACGGCACACAAGGGTTCTTATTCTTCCATATCCTCACAAACACTTGTTACGCCTTGTCCTGTTGATGCTAGTCTTGTCTTGTCGATACTAGCTAGCTATTCTGACAAGTGTGAGGTGATATCTCATTTTATTTTGATTCGCATCTCTCTGATGATGAGTGATTTGAGCATCTTTTCAATGTGTCTATTGGCCATCTGGATGTTTTCTTTGGAAAAAAATGTTTCCAAACATTTTAAAATCAGAGTGTTTAACGGGGGTTGGGGGGAGGGTTTCATACTGAGTTGTAGAAGTTCTTGATATGTTTGGGATATTAACTCCCTATCGGATATATCATTTGCAAATATCTTCTCCCATTCAGTAGGTTGTCTTGTCATTTTGTTGGTGGTTTCCTTTTCTGTGCAAAAGCTTTTTATTTTGATGTAGCCCCAAGAGTTTACTTCTGCTTCTGTTTCCCTTGCCTCAGGAGACAGATCTAGAAAAAGGTTGCTAAGGCTGATGTCCGAGAGACTACTGCCTATGTTTTCTTTAAGGAGTTTCATGATTTCAGGTCTCACATTTAGGTGTTTAATCCATTTGAGTTTATTTTTGTGTATGGTGTAAGAAAGTGGTCCAGTTTCATTCTTGTGCCCGTAGACGTCCAGTTTTCCCAACACCACTTGTCGAAGAGACCGTCTTTTTCCCCTCGCATATTCTTGCCTCTTTTGTTGTAGATTAATTGACCATATAAGCGTGGATTGATTTCTGGGCTTTCTGTCCTCTTCCATTGATCGATGTGTCTGTTTTTGTGCCAATACCATACTGTTTTGATTCTTAGAGCTTTGTAGTATATCTTAAAGTCTGGGATTGTGATACCTCCAGCTTTGTGTTTCTTTCTCAAGACTGCTTTGGCTATTTGGGGTCTTTGGTGGTCCCATGTAAATTTTAGTATTTGTTCTAGTTCTGTGAAAAATGCGGTTGGTGGAGAAACTGAATTTCTAATTGTATTTCTTTAAATATTAAAAAAAAATTTTTTTTACATTTTTATTTATTTTTGAGAGACAGAGAGAGACAGAGCCCAAGTGGGGGAAGGGCAGAGAGAGAATGAGACACAGAATGCAAAGCAGGCTCCAGGCTCTGAGCTATCAGCACAGAGCCTGACGCGGGGCTCAAACCCACAAACGGTGAGACCATGACTTGAGCTGAAGTCTGACGCTTAACCGACTGAGCCACCCAGGCGCCCCTGATTGTATTTCATTTTAATTAATTTAAATTTAAATTTAAAAACTGAAGCAGTGTAAAAATATGTCTATTATATTAACACAGCTTTATTGCCTTAATAGGGCTACATTGCACTTGAAACTTTCAAAGACTAGAGGAAAAAATCATGTAAAATATCGTAGTATTTTTCTAGTGTTTACATGTGTTAATGATACTATTTCAGATGTTGGGTTAAAATGTGTTAGCTAAAATTAATTTCATGTTTCTTTTTACTTTTTCAACGTGGATACTAGAAATCTAAAACTCCCTGTGGCTCCTGCTGTATTTCCATGGAGACAGCTGAGCTCAGAGAAGAAAGGTGAGTAGGAGGGGTTAACAGGTAGAAGACTCATCAGAGCTATCAGGATGGGGTCGCGTTTCTCAGGATGGAAACTCACGTTTACTTAGCTTTTGTTTTATGCTCAGGACTTCAGATGTTACATGCATAAGACTCACTCACAGGCAGATATCACTGGCCTCTTGCTACAGATGAGGAAACCGAGGCTCGGGTTTGACCAAGGTCCTGTGGTTGGTGCAACCCCCTCATTGAACAGCCTGAACGTTTCAGGGGTGCCAGCCTGAACCAGTTTGATTTATCTCTTCCCTGCTTCCAGCTTGGCTCTATCATATTTCTTCTGCCGGCCCCTCTGTCTCTTAGGCAGTGCCCACATTTCTGGACACGTGTTGAAAGATCCTCTGCCATAGTTGAACGAATGGATGATCATGGGCGAACTGTTTCATCAAACTTTTATGAAAAAGCTCTACTGTGTCAGGCAGGCCCTATTTTAAAGCCCAGCCCAACCAGAGCCGTTTCCAGATGCCAACACTACGTCCAGCGTAGGGACATCACACCTTCACTCACTACGGCCCGGCACCCCCCCCCCCCCTCCGTCTCTGCTTCAGGATATGGAAGGCGCGGAGGCAAAGGGGCTCCTTGGTTTCTCCTCCCGCCCCCTGAATCGGGTCCCAGGCGTGGGCCTCGTGTGCGTGCATGCGTGGCGAGCGTGCACGTGTGCGTGGTGGCGGGGGACCCACGGCACAGCCCCCTCTGCATGGTCTGCTCCCGCTCTGCAGCCCGCATCCCCAGACTCCATCCCGCAGCTTCTGGGGCCTTCTTGAGTAGGCTGCTAACGGCATGCTCTAAGCTTGGCCATCGTCCTCCCTGGTGGGGGCCCTGGTGGGGGCGGGGGGGGGGGGGCGAGGGGGGCGGTTCTGAGGACTAGGCTCCGCCCCCTCCACCTCCACCCCCACCCCCCCGCCGCCACGCCCCATGGGGGAAGTTCAGGCCGCACCTCCACCATCCTGTCTGGTTTCAGTTCCTTTTTCTCTTGCCAGCGTGGCCAGCCTCAGGAGACATCTGGAGGGGAGAAAACCGGCTTCCTCTTCCCGCAGGCACCCCAGTCCCGAGGAGTTGTTTTGGGGGAGCGCCTTGCTCGGCGGAGGCAGTGAGGGGACAGATTCCAAATCTGTCTCCCCCAGGCTGACATCTCCCCTCCCACAGTTAGCTGGGTGAACAGAGCATGGGGGAGGTGGGAGGGCTGGGGCCCAGCCAGACTTTGCGGCTGTTTATTAGCCCTGAGAACATACCTGGTCCCGTTTGTTACTGTTGAGTACCTACTATGTGCCCAGCACAGCATGAGGTGCTGGTCACAGCAATGAATGAAAGACAGCAATCGTCACGGCCAAACATCATTTTATTTATTTTTTTTTTTTGAAGGGGCGGGGGGGGAAACACAGAATCCGAAATGGGCTCCAGGCCCCGAGCGGTCAGCACAGAGCCCGACGTGGGGCTGGAACTCACCAGCCAGGAGATCATGACCTGAGCCGAAGTTGGTCGCCTAACCGACTGAGCCACCCAGGCACCCCACTGGCCAATCGTTATTAATGGGGGAAAGGGATCAGGAATAAGTAAGTAAACACGTCAGGGCTAGAGAAGCCAAATCTAGCAGCCTAAGGGGACGGGGCGTGACCCAGGGGAGAGGTCAGGGCATCGGTAGCATTCAGCTCCCCCCACCCCCACCCCGGGGGCTCCTAGAGGATTCTGGGCAACAAGAGAAGCCCAGCCACGCTGTGCCAGCCCCGGGGTGGGGGAAGGGGGGGGCTGGGTTTCCAAGTCTGTGCACTTACTTGGTTTTATTCGGTCATGGATGTCCCAGCTCACTTTACCAGCCAACCCGTTCTGTAGACCCAGGAGCCACCATGGGCTGGCCACAGCAGGCTGTCAGTCACATCTGCTCAGCATGGAGGAGGCTCTCACCACATCACAGGGAGCTGGCTCCCAGCTCGGGGTGAGGGTGGGGGGAGCCCAGCCCCTTCTGGGTCCCCTTCGTGGGGCCTTGGGGACAGTCAGCACCCAGGCCAGAGGCAACAGACGCCTCCCCAGCTACACACCCCAGGCCTGAGGGTTTGGGGTTTGGAAGGAGGCCTGGGCCACAGTGACCACTTCTGTCCCTGTGGCTCAAGCCACTGCTTCAGGCCCGGGGTGGGAAAGTGTCCAGGAAGCGTGTGGCCCGCCTTCGGCTGTCGGGAGACCAGACAGTGCCTCCTGGGCTCATGCAGAGCCTCATCCGGGGTTGGTGCCCAGCACGACCAGGGACCCGGAGCCTCCTCGCCATGGCTGCTAAGTGTGGGCAGGTCCTGACCTCCATCCTGCCTGCCCTCCTGCTGGGACTCACAGGTAAGTCCTGGGTGCTGCCCCAAGACACCCTCAGAGCTGGCAGGGAGGCCCTCGGGGATTACTACATGCAGCTGCCTTGGGTTGCAGGGGTCTGGGGCCCACAGGACCTAGCGGGGCCCTTTGCCTACCTGCCAGGGCGTGTCCTGTCCTCACCTGTGAGAAACAAAGGTGATGGGGGGTTGGGGCCAGGAGGCCACAAGGACGACAGACTGGGGGAGGGCAGGGGGTGAAGGGGGAGCCCACCTCCCACCCGGTCTCCCTGATGTCAGCTCTGGTCCGAGTGGCTAACACATCTAGGTCAGAGAGGGTGTGAGGGTGGGAGGGACAGAAAGGGAGGACCCCCCCCCCCCCCCCGAGTGATGGCGCCTCTGGCCTCGCAGGAAGATTGCAGGGTTCTCAGTCAGACTGCTTAACCTCCCTCCTTAGCGCCCCCCCCCCCCCCGCAGGCTGTGTGACCTCGTACAAGTCACTAAACCTCTCTGTGGCTGTCTCCTCTTCTGGAAAGCGGGGACAACAATACCAGCCTCCCGCAGTGGGATGCAGATGAGAATAAACACACACCTGGAAACGTTCTATGAGCCACAGGGTGCCCCGTGCAGTGGGGTGACGATGATCAGGAGGGTCTACTCAGAAGAGAGCATGACGCAGAAGGTTCCGGAGCTGGGTGCTGAGAGGATACGCTCCACAGCCGCCCGAGCTGCCCTCCGTCACCCAGAACCCTGCGTTGTCAGTGCTGGTTTGTCTGTCCTCCCCACACCCACACACCTGACCAGATGCTCCTCCCGCGCAGGGGTCCTGTCTGACACCTGTCTGTGTCCCCAGCACCCAGCTCATAGACCGGCTCAGCGCAGGGGCACGGGGGTGGGGGGGGAGGCCAGGGGCAGTGAAGACTTGCAGAGGTCACCGCTGTCACGCCCCTGCAGGCTGTCATGAGGGGGAGGGGAGCCCGGTCCTGCAGGTGTCGTGGGATGAGTCTAGGGCACAGATTGGAGGCTAGAAGAGGAGGAAGGGGGATGCTGCCTCAGGTGGAGAGAATGTCGCTTCCCCGGAGCTGAGCAAGCGGAGATGTGGACGGGAAGGACCAGATTAGGAGGGCCGGCCATCCCTGCCCGCAGTGGCTCTTGATGTCACACTGGTGTCCAAAAGGGAGATCTTTGTGTCCTCGCCACACCTCTCCCCGAACCTAGAACCGTCCGCCCAGATGCCCGACAGAAAAGCCTGGGACACATTTCCCCATAGCCCGCTGTGTCCAGTCTGTGACCGAGTCCTGCTGGCTGTTTCTGCCGAACGGGTCTCAGGTCCCCCCCATCGCTCACCGGCCTGGCCCAGGCAGTCCTGGGTCCCCTCCTCACTGCTGTCGCTGCTCCCATCCTGCCACCCACTTTCCATCCTCCACATGGCAACCACAGTATCCTTTTAAACCACGTCGGTGAGGCCACCTGGTCCTGTGTTCATGGTCTCCAATGGCTTCCGGTCGCACTCAGAATAGAGTCAGCAACATTACCTTGAACCACAGGCTTTTCCCCATCTGTACCTCTTTGCCCATGATGCTGGAGTCCTACAGATCTCTCAGCCTCTCAAGGTATTCTCACCTGCCATTCCCACTTTCTAGAATGTTCTTCCCATGCCCCTCCTCATGGCTGGCTCCTATCCATCTCTCAGTTTCAGTTCAAAATGTCACCTCCTCCAGGAAGCCTTCTCTCATTTTCTTCTAGACGAGATCAGGCGCGCTCAGGGTGGTATGGCCGTAGACTACTATTTTCTTCTAGAATAAGCCTTCTGGCATTTTTTTTTTTTTAACCTCAGCACTCTGTTTCCCTGAGGTTGAGCCTCAGTTAGAATGCTATGTTTGTCTGTTTACTTGTCATCATGCGTCCTATGCTCCCCAAGGCCGGAACAAGACACAGCACACAGTCAGTCCCCAAGGCCTGACGTGCCACCGGCAGCCCTTACAGGCTGTTGAGTGTCAGATGCGCCTTGTATGGTCACAAGCTCTCTTTCACAGCCGGGCAGCCCTTCATCTCTCTGACGGGCCCATCTCGAAGGACGACCCCGGGAAACCCGGTGCCTTTCAACTGTACCGCCGGCCCCTTCAGCTCCTGGGATTTCAATGTCACCTGGATGAAGGGCAGCGATGAGCATCCAGCCTCAGCCCAGCACCTGGTGACCAACAACCAAGGCAACTACTTCGTTACCAGTAAGGTGTGGGTGACACTGACCCTCCAGGATCTCTTACTGGAGATCACCTGTGAAGTCACCCACAGGGCGCTGGGAGAGCCTCTGCGAAAGACCATGAACCTCTCCCAAGTGCTCCAAGGTGGGTGGGCAGGAAGTGTGGGGGGAAGGGTGTCACCTCCCAGCAGCATTAGCTTTCAGTGTCTTCTGCCCAAAGTCCCATTCTCCCCTCCACTCCCCGGGAGACCGGGGGCGGCCGTCTGGGTTTAATCCTGGCTGCACCATTTTATGACGTGTGTGATCTCGGCTAAGTCCCCTAACTTCTTTGGGCCTCAGTCCCCTCCCAGAGTGGGAATAAAAATAAGCCCTTGTAGGTTTCATGTGAGGATTACATGAGTCATTCCTTATGAAGTACCTAGAACAGTGCTTGGCACACAGGAAGTTGTTGATGAATGTTTGGTCCCAACTTTCCATTTATCACCATCATCATCATCTTACTATTATCTCATGATCTTGTCTCAACTTTCCATCCCAAACACCTCTATTAATATCTATTAATATCATTGCGATTAATATCACTGCTACTATCATTGCATCTATTAATATCATTGCTCTATTAATATCATTGTTATTATTTTTAAATTTAAAAAATGTCCTGGAGCACCTGGGTGGCTCAGTTGGTTAAGCATCTGACTTTGGCTCAGGTCATGATCTCGCGGTTCGTGGGATCGAGCCCCGCGTCAGGCTCTGTGCTGACGGCTCGGAGCCTGGAGCCTGCTTCGGATTCTGTGTCTCATTCTCTCTGCCCGTCCCCTCCTTGTGCCCTCTCTCTCTGTCTCTCAAAAATAAATAAATGTAAATTTCAAGAAAATTTTTTAAATGTCTTATTCATTCAACAAATAATGAACATTGACTGCCTGCCAGGCACTGTTCTGGGTGCTGAAGATACAGCAACGAGTACAATTAAATCCTTGTCCTTGTGGGCATCATATTTTAGCAATTCTTTTTTTTAATACATTTTTTAAAATTTTAATGTTTGTTTTTGAGAGAGAGAGAGAGAACGAACAAGGGAGGGGCAGAGAGGAAGAAGCAGGCTCCAGGCTCTGAGCTGCCAGCACAGAGCCTGACATGGGGCTCGAACCCACGAACCGTGAGATCATGACCTGAGCTGAAGTTGGAAGCTTAACCAACTGAGCCACCCAGGTGCCCCAGTAATTCTTTTTATTAACTTAACTTAATTTGATTTGTTAAATGTTTAATTTGAAAGAGAGAGTCAAAGCAGGGGGTGGGCAGAGAGAATCCCAAGCAGGCTCTGCACTGTCAGCACGGAGCCTGAGGCGGGGCTCAAATTAGTGACATCATGACCTGAGCTGAAATCAAGAGCCGGACACTTCACCGACTGAGCCACCCAGGTGCCCCAGTGATTCTTAAAATTGTGCTTCATGGTACTGAATATTTCAAACATACAAAAAATGACACACCAGACACCTAGGCACCCCTACTCAGATTTAATGAATGTTAACATTTCACTTTATTGGCCTTACATTAAGCATACAAGAAAGGTAACAGATGAGAGTGACAGGTCTTGTGTCTGGTTCTTGGGAGAAGGAAAGAGGCCAGCTGGGCAGGGGTAATCTCAACAGATGTTCCTTTCTGGTTGTCTAGTTGTCCCCACCCTGAAGATCACCACCAAGACCTCCGGGACGTACATCCACGTGCAACAGAGAGTGAATCTCACCTGCCACGCGAGCCACTTCTACCCCTCCCACCTACGTCTCACCTGGATGGAGAACAGACACCAGGTCCACACGGTGGAGTCCCCACAGGTCATGAGAAACCCAGATGGCACCTACTCTCTGAAACACACGTGGCAGGCGGAGGCCACGCTGGACGGGAGCGAGTTTGCTTGCTGGGTGGTCCAGGATGAGCAGCCACCCTTCCGGGCCAACATCACCCTGCGGGCCCAGGCACCCAGGCTGGGGAAAGGTGGGTGCGGTCTCTTGCTGGCCCCTCTGGGCGGCATGGATGGGAGAGTCAGGCATGAAAACACCAAGCATGGGCCTGGGGTGCAGGCTGTAGTAGGTCAGGGGCTCGGGGTGGCACTGGATGAAGGTGACGAAAGGGAGGGTTCCCTGGGCTGGCGATAAAACTCGGAGCCATTCACCCCTAAGTTCCCTCCCTCCCTCCTTCCCCCCCACCCTCACCAACAAGGAGCAGGACTTCCCTTCCCCAGTCCCACGCACTCTTCTGGTAGGAAGTTTGCTGCCTTCACGCTTGACTGCAGGAAATGGCAGAGATTAGGGACTGCTGGGCACCAAAGGTTTTTAATCAAGACTGGTTCAGCTGGAAGTTTCTGAGAGTCAATTTCAAAGAGGCCAGAATTCTCAACTCCCTTAGCTGGGAAACAGAGTGGGTGCCAGAGCAAGATTCTCCTCTCTCCTATTCAGTTCTCTCTCTCTCTCTCTCTGCCTCCTTTCTCTCTCCTCCTTGCCTCCCTCCGCCCATCCTAATCCTCTCCAAGCTCCCCTTCTCTCGCCCTTTGTGGCCGTGTGTGACTGTGTCCACTAGGGGGAGCTGCCTGCTCGCAGTTCAGACCCACACCAGCCGCGCAAGCTGCTTCTCCTGGACCAGCTTGGATCAGCTCGGGAGAATGAATGACGGGCCAGGAGGGGATGTGGGGATGGGAAGAGAAGAGAGTAGCATGATTGGCCAGGCCTAGGGGAGCCCCAGTGCGGACTGACAGCTCTCCAGAACCGCCCTAAGTGGGGGAGGACAGCTCCCTACAGGAGGTGTGTGCAGGTGTGAATGGCTGCGTCTGTGCACATGTCTCAGGGTCCCTGCCGCTCCCAGCAAAGGGTGGATGGAGGCCGGGCTGGCACAACAGCCCGTCTTCCCAGCAAGGGCTTCGACCCTGCATCCTATCTCTCCCGGACAGATCCGGCCTTGATCTGCCTGCTATAAGAATTCTTGGGGAATGATCCTACTCACCATTCAGTTTCTCCAGGTTCTTTTTTGTCCACGTCCAGCAGAAATAAGAGAAGTGTCCCCCCCCCCCCAACCCCACCCAGTGGGATACACAGATCTGGATAGAAAACTCCAAACTGGTCTTTTGTCCTCGGAAAAGCAAGTATGGTTATTTCATTCTGAGTCACTTCTTTACTGACTCACTCCGAGTTTTTTCCTCTCTCTGTCTTATCTTTCTTCCTTTTCTGGCGTTCAGGGCCCCTTCCGTTCGGTGCGAGTGCCCCTGCACAGCAGCACCTCCCCGGTCTGGCCCACAGAGCCCTTCTTTGGTATCCCCACCTCGGCCCTCCGTTCGCGTCTGGCTGATGCCTGTAGGGCACTTACCGTGTCCCAGTCGTGCTCGCGTAGCTTGGCTGACATAGGACAGGACAGGCAGCGGAGGGGCCGAGGTCTGAGAGGTCTGAGCTGGGGTCAAAAGGCAGGGCGGTCTGTCTGCAAAATCACTGTGCTCTTTTGTATTTTTCTCCCCCATCCTGCCGGAGAAGATAGACCTCAGTGTTCCCTCATGTCTCTTCTCAAACTCAGGCTTACGTGCTCTGTTTCTGATTTGTCCTTGTCCCTGAACGGCCCCGCTGTGCACATGGTTCGGTCATCACACTGGCACTTTCCCGCGGGGCCTCCTGCTGCGGGGCTCTGTCTGCTTGCCGACGGGACCCTCGCTCCTTGGAAGCGGACTCTGGATCTTGTGTTTAGAGGTGGCCAGACTCTGGAGCTGAGCAGATCGGTGTCCCATCACAAGGCTGCCACCAACCATCTGAGCCCTCGGGCAAAGCACTGCCTGCCCAGGGCTCAGTTCCTCATCTGTGTCCTGACACCTGTGGGGTTCGCCTGGCCTGCTGGGGATTCCTTTCCTTGACCTTTGCTTGGCACCCGGACTGTTTGCAGTTGCCGGGGTGCCCAGCCCAGTGTGACCCCCAACGCCTGTGCTCTTAAGGTCTTCTCTGTGCCACCTGCTTTTCTCTGACCCAGGAGCTTTGCGCATGGACGTGATATTCCCTTGTTGGGGATAGAGGACACGCCTGAGCTGAGACCGCAAAGACCCTGGGGCCAGACTGTCTGGCTAAGAACCCCGGCTCTGCCACTGACTGGCTGGGCACCGTGGGCAAGTTACCTAGCCTGTCTGGGCCTCAGTTTCCTCATCTGTGAAATGGAGATGAGTCCAGTGATGCGGGTGTTGGCCGGGGGGTGTGGGTGGGAGTCGGCCCCATACACACTGCTGTGCTCCCCGTCTAGCCACTGTCGGGCCTCCGATGTTGGCTTCAGAATCCCACTCCTGTTGGAATTAACCTTTACACCCTAAGGGGGAGGACGCGATGGGGCTTCTCATGGAGCCGTGGTCTCTGGGCACCTCCGTGCCTCTCATGGGAGGGGTGGTCTCTCCCTGCAGGCCGGAGCACCTACTCCTACTCCTTGCAAGGCCCCCTTCAGCGATCTGAGCCGGGGAAGAGCATCCAGCTGACCTACGTGTCCTCCGGGTTCCCGTCGCGCCACATTACCGTGACCTGGTTTAAAAAGAACCACGAGCTCCCAAAGACGCAGACCTACGTCCACCCCAGTGGGGACACACACAATGTGACCAGCCGAGTGCTCGTCCCGCTGCAAGCGGACGATGTGCTCTCCTTCGTCCAATGCCACGTCAGTCATAAATCCACACCGGTCTTCCAGAAAGCCATCAGCCTGGACCAGTACCTCCGTGGTAAGGGCGTTCTCGCTGCTCAGGTGGGTCCGTGCAGAGTTGGGCTGTGGATGTCTCTGCCTCTGTTTCCTCCTCTGAAAATGGCACAGCCCTCACTTGGTGGTGGCACGGGTGCAGTGAAATGACACCTGTAAGGTGCACAACACAGTGCCTTGCTCGTGCTAACCTTTCAGGGTGGCAGCCGCTGGGGTGGCTACTAATTATTATTTGTACCATTCACGTCACCTCTCTGAACTCAGTCTCCTCATCTGTAAAATGAAGAACAGTACCTTCCAGGAAGTTTATGTTTTTATTATTGCTGTTTTATATGAAGAGGATGTAAGTGTTTGCAGCTTCTAAATTTTAGGGACTATGTCGTCTTTGGACGATTACTCATACTTAGGCAAGGGCCTAATGTGTCATCTGATTTTTTTGTTGTTGTCGATTTTCCTGGCCTGGACCCATGCTTGGCAGGTCTGTAAATTCGGTGAGGTCATGGGCATCATGCCTAGAAGGAATTATAGCAAGCATCCCGTTGTTTATGACGAGTCTAACCCCCAGAGAAGGCAAGTGAGTGGTCCAAGGATGCACAGCAGTAATATTTAATTCCTTAAATGTGCATCGGACTTTAAAGTCTATAAAATATTTTCTCAATATTTTCGCTATTATTGTGGCAGGAAAGACATCATTTTACACGAATAAAAATACTGACATTAACACCTCAAATGAGCATAGCACACAGTGAGTAAAGCACACTCATGTGGGTTGACGAATTAAAGGTATGCCACTGCCCTGTGCTGTTTGTGCCCTTGAGGATTTACGGAAGGAAACTCGTGTTCAAAGAAGTAAAGCCATCCCCAGGTTGCAAAGCCAGCGAGTGAGAGATTTTTCATATGAACTCAGGCTTCTTTTATTATTATTATTATTATTATTATTTTAAATTTAAATCCAATTTAGTTAACATATAGTGTAATAATAATTTCAGGAATAGAATTCAGTGATTCATCACTTACATGTAACAGCCAGTGCTCATCCCAACAAGTGCCCTCCTTAGTGCCCCTCACTCCTTTAGCCCTTCCCCCCCACCCAACACCCCGCCAGCAGCCCTCAGTTTGTTCTCTGTATTTGAGTCCCTTGTGGTTTGTCTCCCTCTCTGTTTCGGTCTTATTTTTACTTCCCTTCCCTCACATTCAGCTGTTTTGTATCTTAAATCCACATGAGTGACATCATATATTTGTCTTTCTCCGACTGACTTATTTCACTTAGCGTCGTACATTCTAGCTCCATCCACGTTGTTGCAAATGGCAAGATTTCATTCTTTTTGATTGGCGAGTAATACTCCATTGTATAGATATACCACATCTTCTTTATCCATTCATCCATCGATGGATATTTGGGCTTGTTCCATACTTTGGCTATGTTGATAGTGCTGCTATAAACACGGGGGTGCATGTGTCCCTTCGAAACAGCACACCTGTATCCCTTGGATAAATGCCCAGTAGTGCAATTGCTGAGTCGTAGGGTAGTTCTATTTTTAACTTTTTGAGGCACCTCCATACTGTTTTCCGGCTGCACCAGTTTGCATTCCCACCAGCAGTGCAAGAGGTGAACTCAGGCTTCTATCCACTCTTTACCATCTATGGGATTGCCTGCTTAGTTACTTAGGCTCTCCCAGCCTCAGTATATTTGAGCATAAAGTAGGAAAATGATAATTCAGAGGGTTCTTCATTACCTGAGTATTTATTATATAACTCCCTGGAGTTAGGACAATGGTGTAGGAAAGCAAAAATCCTAGAAAATACAGATATTCACAAATGAATTACTTGTAAAACTAGCCCCCACTCAAACCCCTCGCTGCTCAGCACTGGCTGCACCTCTGCTGGGTTTCCCGTCCCAGAAATGCCACTGTGGGTGTCTTTATCTGGGTTCCCTTGACGGCAGAGCCTGAAACCAGGACCAGGTGCAGGTGTTTGGGAAGGGATCCACAGAGGCACAGCGGTTGGGATAAGGGGTGGGGAGGGTCAGACAGGGAAGGCAGGACACTCAAGAAAGGATGAGTTATTGAATGGTTGCCCTTGTGGACAAGTGAGGCTCAGCCCTACTGGGACCCTCTCAGGAACTGGGAAGAGCATTCCTGGGGATTGTCCCTTGGAGGGGGGGGGGGGTGGGGAGAGGGAAGCTGGGATGTGCTTGCATGGTCTGGGTGACATTTCATGGTTATGGAGAAATCCCAAGGCGGAGAATGCGGGAAGTGTCGTGGGAGTTCAAGGAGGGACAAGTCTCCCAGCACGGCCACTCTGAACCAGCAGCTGGGGGAGGCGGTGCGTAGTCTAGAAACCCTCTGCTCTAGATCAGTCTTGCCTTGATTGGCAAGCTAGAGACCACGCTATGCAGAAGGAATCTGCATCCATTGTGAAATGAAATCAGAGATCTTGCAAAAGTTGTATTTCGAGAAGTTGATGCCAACGATGGGGGGACCGCAGGCATCACAGGCAAAGCCTCTGAGTGCTTCCAGATGGAAAACGAAGAAGATCCATGATACTCATCATTCCGTGGGCACTTCAAAAGAGAGAACACGTTGTTGGGACGCCTGGGTGGCTCAGTCGGTCGAGCGTCCGACTTCGGCTCAGGTCATGATCTCGCGGTTCGTGAGTTCGAGCCGCGCGTCGGGCTCTGTGCTGACAGCTCAGAGCCTGGAGCCTGTTTCAGATTCTGTGTCTCCCTCTCTCTCTGCCCCTCCCCTGCTCGTGCTCTGTCTCTCTCTGTCTCAAAAATAAATAAGCATTAAAAACTTAAAGAGAGAACGCATTGATTGAAAGAGGCCCCTGTGAAAATCGACAGGACATTCAAATAATTTTTCAACGACCTTTTAATGATGGTGCCGCGAATGTGAAATGTGCAGGTACCGTATGGATTCACTGGTAGGACGTAGAGTCAGGTTTGGGGGAAAATTCTCTCTACTTCCTTAGACTCGCAGCACTCGCTCCTTCCAAGAGTCGGCACATCGCTGTGGTTATATTTTATATTGAATTAAGATGTAAATTAAACAAAATTAGTTTCATCACTGAAACGTTTTACCAGATGAAGTTTCAACCAGTTCTTCCTTGAGAATTTTTATGAGATCGGGGCTTGTTTGGTACAGGTTCCTTCTAAGTGGCTGTTGTTGTTTTCTGATACTAGGTAGCATATGCCCTGTTCAGCTCATGTGGTTTTGTAAGGATTAGAGGGGACCACACATGCACTGCCATTCTGTGTCGAAACAGTGATCGTCTGCTGGGCCCGGGTCTCTGTCCTCCGGACGCTGCCTGGATACCACACAGCCAGGAGAGCTCCCTGGTGGCTAGAAAGGGCATGTGAGCCTGTCCTTCCTTTCTGTGGTCTTTGGCGTCCTCTGACGCCCTCTTACTTACCCTGGCCAATCCTTCCTGGACCCCAGGCTTCCTCCATCCTGAATACTCCCTTCTCCAGTTCTTCCTCTTTGCTTGGGAGTAATCCTTACCTGTGTGCTGAGGGGGGAAAGGCTGAGTACAGATAGTGGCTTCTGGGGATGGCGTCCTGCCTTGGCTGTCCCACTCATCTTTTTAAAAAAATTTTTTAACATTTACTTATTTTTGAGAGACAGAGAGCGTGAGGGGGGAGGGGCACAGAGAGAGAGAGAGAGAGAGACAGGGAGACACAGAATCCGAAGCAGGCTCCAGGCTTTGAGCTTTCAGCACAGAGCCCGACGCAGGGCTTGAACTCACGGACCGCGAGAACAAGGTTGTGTCATATTGAAACATATTCCAAAGCCTCCTCATTGTGAATACATTCTACTGCACAGCTGAAAACCCAGTTGCAAAGAGTTCTAGAAGTCGTTAGATCATGATTTCAGAAGCCGGAATCATAAATGCATAGAGCCTGAAAGTTGGGGTGTCCGACTAGCACGACAGTAAAACACGCTGTGTCTGGTGTAACCCCAGCTTTGCCACTTGTGACCTCGGGCAGGTTACTGAACCTCTCCAAATCCTAGTTCCTTCCGATGTAAAATCTCAGTACCTTGGAGTCGTCAAGATGTAGAGTCCGTGAATCTTCAACTCGTAGAATCATCAAGTCATGGAGTGGGTCACCTGACTTGTAGGTTCTTAAATGGCATTTAATGTTCATCTTTGTATCTTTCATGGCCAAAGTGGAAAAAGAGAGAGCAAGATTTTGAGGCTTTCATCAAGCCCATTCATTCTTTCATCCATGCATTCCTCCTTCCGACCATGCATCAAGCATGCATTCACTCAAAGCACACTCTCATTCAGCCATGCATTTACCTACGCAGGAATCTGTTCACAAGTACCTGGATCCTCCTCTGGGGCAGACATCTGGGCAGATGACCCATCGTCAAGGAATTCCCAGGCTCCCACAGTGGCCTTCCTATAGTAATTGTCTGCTCTCTCTGGGCTGTGTCAGTTCCCCCTACAGTGACAGTGTCCCAGTCTTCACCCTCCTCGGACTTGGTGGTTGTCACCTGCCTCGTGCAGAGATTCTATCCACAGAGTGTGCATCTCACCTGGACGGACAACTGCCATACGATCGAGGGAGCTGAGCAACTCACATCCAAGCAGAATAGCGATGGGACCTACACCCTGGAAAGCTTGCATTTGGTGAACGTGTCAGGGCCGGGGTCCGAGCAGGTGCTCACCTGTAAGGTGCAGCACGAGACCCAACCTCCCATCCAGGCCAGCCTCATACTGTCTGCGGAAGCACACGGCACATACAAGCCCATCGGAAGCTCAGGTAAGCCCACCTCCACTGCTCTGAGCAACTAGGTCACCTTTGTCTCCTAAGTGGAGTGAGGTATTTAAACTCACAGTGTCCCCTTTGCCGTGTCCTTCTGCCCATTGGTACTTAGGTCCCGAGATGCCTGCCCTCATCTTTGTGGGATTCCTTCTGGGCTTCAAGGTGCTGCTGGCGATGAGTTTCATAGTCACCTACATCTGCAGGTGGCGGAGCCGGTAACAGGTGAGTTGGGGGCAGGTCTTAGTACATAAGGAGAGAGGTCATGGTCACCATCATGGGCTGGCAAGAGGAGTCCAGGGTAAGGCCACTGTTTCACACTGTACCTCCCAGGGAGATCCAGGCTCAAGAAGAGGCTGGAAACACTTGTTTTCTCCAAAGGTCTGTTGGAAATCTCAGAGGCTTCCAGATCTCACCCATCCAGCAGTGCCCTGGGTTTGGAGGCTTTTAAATGAAGTCCCTTGGAACCCTGGGTGGGGATCCAAGGTGTGGAGGTGGGATGAAGGTCAAAGCTTTGAGCCTCAAGCTCCAAAGAGTGCCCCCATATACTGTTATATACGCCAGTTTTCGTAGGACTTATTTTGGAATGAATTAGAAAAGTATTGCTAAAATCTAATGGAGCCCATCGAGGGACAGGGAGGCTCAGACTACTGGCAAACATGAACGTGGGGTGGGGGGAGTTCAGAATACCAGACAGAGGGGGCTGGGGTGTAGTGAGTAGGGGTCTTATTTCTGATCTGTACCATGAATCCAGGCAGTATTTGGGGAATTAATACAAGAATGAATGAATGAATGAATGATTTTTCCACGATCGCTCTTGCATACTCTGCAATGAATTTCCTCCCACCCCGTCCAGGAGGCTCACATGGTGGGAGAAGCTGCCCCCCACCCCCATTTCCATCCTGGACATGCCCCCTTCCCCACACCCTCCTGATGTTTCTTCTCTCGGAGCGGAGTCCTGATGTTCCGCTCTCTTCAGAGCAGTGTCAAGGATGGACCCTGGTCTCAGGGACCCAGAGACCCTGATGCACTGAGCTTCACACTGGCCCTGCCTCTGCCCCGAAGACAATCAAGAGGGTCAAGAAAAGAAGGTTCCCATTGTGTCTGTGATGAGGAACAGCCCTTCATTTTCAGAGCACATTTTACTTTCCTTTTTTCTTTTTAAAATGTGAATTGCAGTACAGTTAGCATACAGTGTTATATCAGTTTCAAGTGTACAACATAGGAATTCAACAATTCTATGCATTCGTCACGGCTGATGACGATTAAGTGTACTCTTACTGCCTTCACCTATTTCTCCCATCCCCCTCCCCACCCCCCACCCCCCACCTTCCTCTCTGGTAACCATCGGGTTGTTCTCGACAGGTAAGGGTCTGTTTTTCGGTGTGCCTCCTTTTTTTAAATCGTTCATTGGTTTTGTTTTCAATTCCACATGGTGAGTGAAATCATATGGTATTTGTCTCTCCCTGACTTATTTCAGCTGGCATTATATTCTCTAGATCCATCCATGTTGCTGCAAGTGGCAAGATTTCATTCCTTTTTATGGCTGAGTAATGTGTGTATATGTGCAGTGTATATATGGACATATACCCACATCTTCTTTATCCATTCATCTCTTGGTAGACACTTGAGCTGCTTCCTTATTTTGGAGGAACGCATTTTACTTTCATACATACCTTCTGCAAGTACGATTTTATTTGACCCCTGTATGTTTTGAGGTCACTGCCTGGAATGAGCCTGTTTTGGTTCCGAAACATATAGGAAATATGTAAGAAATCCTTGGCCTTCCCCATCCTGTCTTTGCAAAATAGTAACATATTGCTGATACGGTCTCCTGTTTCTTTTAAAAACACGGTCTTGAATTTCACGTTTATCCTTCTCAAAGTGGATTTTAAAATTTTACAACGTGTTATAAATCCTTAAGGAATACACAATTTTAGTTTGCATGTTTTAAGTTTTATATAAATGCTGTTATACAGTATACAGCACTCTGGAACTTTTATTTTTTGGGCTCAGCGTAGCATGTGGGCTTTCTTCACGTTGGTATATGTAGCTGCATTTTCTTAACTTTCCACAGCTCCATGGCTCTCTATTCTAAGAATACTCTGGGGGGCCTGGGGGGCTCAGTTGGTTGAGCATCCGACTTTAGCACAGGTCATGATCTCACGGCTCATGAGTTTGAGTCCCGCATCAGGCTCTATGCTGACAGCTGAGAGCCTGGAACTTGCTTCAGATTCTGTGTCTCCCTCTCTCTCTCTGCCCCTCCCTGACTCATGCTCTGTCTGTCTGTCTCTCTCTCTCTCAAAAATAAATAAATATTAAAAAAATATTATAAGAATATTCTACAACTTAGGGCCGACTCTGAGGATAGTATTAAAGCTCTATCTGCTGTTTGGGTAATACAACTTTGCAATGAGCATTTTTCTCTCTGTTTCTGTGGGCACAAGTGAGAGAGTCCCTCTTGTTCCCTTGCTGTGGTCCACACAGCAGCTGTATTAGTGTCATTTGGGAGCTTTTCTAGTAGAAAAAAAAAAAAGCTTTTCATTTTTTTTTCTTAACGTTTATTTATTTTTGAGACACAGAGAGACAGAGCATGAACGGGGGAGGGTCAGAGAGAGAGGGAGACACAGAATCTGAAACAGGCTCCAGGCTCCGAGCTGTCAGCACAGAGCCCGTTGCGGGGCTTGAACTCATCGACCGCGAGATCATGACCTGAGCCGAAGTCGGACTCTTCACTGACTGAGCCACCCAGGCGCCCCAGAGCTTTTCATTTTTGATGACTTTTTTTTTTTTCAAAAAGTTTTCGATGCTCTCATTTATTTTTGAGACAGAGAGAAAACACGAGCTGGGGAGGGGCAGAGAGAGAGGCAGACAGGAACCAAAGCGGGCTCCGTGCTGACACCAGAGAGCCCGAGGTGGGGCTCAAACTCACAAGCCACGAAGTCGTGACCTGAGTCAAAGTCAGATGCTTAGCCGACTGAGCCACCCAGGCGCCCCAACTTTTGACGTGACCATTTCCTTAGAACATACACAGCATTTAATACGGTCTTAAAAGAATATTACCTTATAGAAAGATTATCGTACAATGCACACAAAAATACTCAGAACAAATGAATGTGTTCAGTGGGATCATAGACCTAAATTTTTTTTCTAGACCTAAATTTGAAACCTAAAATTGTAAAGCTTCTAGAAGGAACTGGAGGAAAAAACAAACAAACAAACAAACAAAAGTAAATCTTTATGATTTTGGGTGAGCAGAGACTCTTTTAGGTAAGACATGGGAAGCACAATCTGGAAAGGAAAACATTGATCCATTTGACTTCATAAAAATTTAAACCTTGTTCTTCAGAAGATACTGTTGATAAAAAGAAAAGGAAGGTGACCGATGAGAAAGTATTTGTCAAACGAATCTACTCGAGGACTTGTATCTGGGACACAGGCGGCCTAGGTACAACCCCCTGTTTGTGCAAGTCAAGTTTTATTCTGTGGCTTCTTTTAGGCTGAAATGTCAGAGAGAAGTGATTGCCATCCGGACCTGACGGTCCACAAGCATAAAGCATTTACTGTCCGGCCATCTAAGACAAAGCTCGCCAACGCCTGAGAGACAATATTTAAAGACAAACAATCCCATTTTATAAGTGCATGAAAGATTTGACGAGCCGCTCCACCAAAGAACAAAAAATAAAATGCGTTAAAAAACAAAAACAAAAAACTGCTGTCTTCATTAGAATAGCTGTAGAACACGTTTCGATACCTCTTTTGGGCAAACCTTCCCACCTGGTCCTGGTTTCTCAGAACGGCCAGGCTCTCCTTGGCCCACACGCATTTGAGAATCACTTTGTCAACGTTCATTATAAACACCTTTACGATTATGATTTGGTTACACTGACTTTACGTACTCATTTGGACGCACTGACATCTTCCAATGAGTTTTGCCACTCATGGACATGAGACACCTCAAGTTCGGTTTTCTTTGATGACTTTTAATTCACCATTTTATAGGGCTTTTTGTTCCGTTATTCTTATGCATCCCTAGTTAGAGCTATTAACTAGAGTATTAACTTTCTAGTTTATGGAATCTTTAAAAATTATTATTATTGTTTGCACTGGGTTTTGGGCCTCTGTATAGGATGGTAATTGAGTTTTGAACATCGATCTTAGATTCAGAAAGCTTATCAAGCCTGTATTACCGCTTATCGTGTGGACATTCTTTAATGAGTACCTCTTATCGATCTACTCACCTAGATTAGATTTTACCTTTATTAAAGTTACATATGCACGTGGTTTAAGAGGCAAAGAGTTCGGTATGTTCTACATATTAAAACCGGAATCTCCCTACCTTCCACTATTTTCCATCCGTCAGAGGCAACCATTTTCCACTCTTTTAATTGATTATCTTTAACTGATTATTCTAGATGTCATAGCCAGATCTCATATAGCATGCTTACGCTGTCACTTCTAGACATCTCCCCCATAGGCATTGTTCGCTGACATCCTACTATGAATGATGGGGATACAATGCTCTGGTGTTCCGGACCCCACACCCCGCGTGCACATTTCTATCCCATCATCTTAATATGTTAATTTTAGATAACGTCATAGTGGGTGTCCACCTTAGAATGACAACGGCACTGTGTTTTACAGCTCAGTCTTGTAACATTCCCAGCTTTCGTTTGTGTCTTTCCGCTCATGTGTATTTGGTGTAAACACCACCATATTCAGGGTGCAGAACAACTCCGTGGCCGCAAAGTTTCCGTTGTGCTAGCTTTTCAGAGTGCCCACCCGCCCCACCACACCAAGCCTCTGGCACATGCCCATCTGTTCTCTACAACTTCGACAATGTTGTGTAAGTGGATTCCCACAGTACGTGACGTTTTGAGATTGATTTTGTTCACTCAACATAATGCCTTCGGAAACTTACAAGTTGTGCAAATGAAATAATTTATTCCTTCTTACTGCTGAGAAGTAGTTCAAGCCTTCCCTTATTACTGGATGTTTGGGATGTTTCCAGCTTTTTGTCATTACAGAATGTTGTAAACATTCCCACATGGGTTTTTGTGAGGTCCTGGTTTTCATTTCACTCAGATAAATGCCTGGGAGTGTGATGATTTCTGGGACCTATAACCCACTGCCTCTCCTGAAAGAGGAGAGAAAATGATGTAAGCACATACAACTGCTTTTTTTTATTCTAAGATATTTTTTTTTAGGTAATCTGCACGGGTGTGGCCCAAACCCACAGTCCCCAAATCAAGAGTCACACGTTCCACGGACTGCGCCAGCCAGGTGCCCCAAGCACAGACAACTTCAGAGGTCCACTCTGTACTGTGCCTTTGGGTGAAATTTTACCAGTTGCAACATACAGGGTTGGAGTGGGGAGTCATTTCTGGAACAGACCTCGTTCAATCACAAAGTTGGGCAGGCTCTGGTGAACCACTTTTCTTCCTGCTGAGTAACTCCAAAGCATGGAGTTACTTCACTTCTAGACATCTCGCCCGTCGTTTGGCAGGCTGGTGGAGCCTGAGGCCACAAGCCAGCCACCCCTAAGTGTTCTGGGCTCAGGAGCTTGGGACACAGCCCCCAACTGCAGATCCGCCTTGGTCTGGGGCTCCCAAGTGGGAATCACCATGAAGACCTCAAGATGAGGGGAGGGCCCACTGGAGGGGGCAGAGGCCCCATGCAGGCAGGAAGCATTATCTCTCCTGGGCCTCTCCACTCTCTCTGAAAGAGAGAAGAGGACCCCTCACCAAGTGAGGTGTTCTCTGCCTGACTTCTCTTTCACAATCTAGAAGCAGACTGTTGCCCCACAGCCATGTCACCCCATCATAGGCACTTCCCCTAATGACAGGAGAAGGAAGGCTTTTCCCCTCTACAGAACAGAGGCCCATTCTACCCAGCATACACATTTGCACAGAGCAGGGTCCCCAGGCCTCCGCAATGTTGGCCCCTGCCTCCGGGCCCCACCTGCCTCCTTACCTGCTGCTGGCTCTGCTGTTGGGACTCACAGGTAAGCACTGCCTTGGGGTACAATCCCCTCTTCCTGATCCCACAACACCTCCCATGTCCCTGGACATCAAGGGCTTCCAGGTAACCAGAGGTGTGCTACCCAGGGCTGCCACAGAAGACCAAGGACTGGGTGTCATCTGAGAGCAGGAAGTCGGGGATCTGAGCATTTCCTCTATGCATCCATCACCTACAGCTTGTTACCAGAGGCATCCAGACAGTGGAGGCTTCAATCTGTCACAAGGACAAGTTTGTAGGTATTAAATGACCTAATTCTCACAACACCCCTGCCTGATAGCTAGGGCTGTACTGCTGATCAGCAGATGGAGAAATTCAGGCAAAGAGAGTTAATGGCCCAATGTCAGCTACCTAAGTCAGTGCATCTGCTGGGATTCACGTCCAGGCCACCCAGCTACACGGTTCATTCTTTTCACCGTGTTATGCTGCTCGGCTTCTCGGTGGAGGCTAACTAAACAAACATCAGAAAATACAGAGAGGGAAACAGAAGAAGAGGCATCACTTAGCACACTCCGAGGTCTCCAGAGTTCCAGTTCTGCTGTGTGTCCTCCCAAACTTTGGTTAACGATGTGTTGGGTGATTCCTATGCGCCAAATCTTTTACTCGGCTTTTAACATGTATGACAATTTCATGGAATCCTCAAAGTGATCTGTATGCTAGCATGCTGGGCCACACTTCATGTATACTTGGGAATGCACTTGTGTATGTGTGTGTGTGTACATGTTTGGGCATGAGGAAGGGTGCACACGTGGGTATGGGATATCTGAAAACGCTTTCTTATCGATTTCCTCACGCCACGTCCACTCTACGTGAAATGCACAGTGAACAGATGTTTGGTTCCCTCTCAGCTCCTCACCCACTTTTTCTACTTCTCTAAAGTACTGCTCACCATCCACCAAGCTCTTAAGACAAGCAAACTTCTCTCTGGGTAGAAGGAGTAGAACTTTGTGCATTACTACCTTGGAGGTCCTCCATGCTGGACCGGAGTGGGGAGGAAAAGAAGGGGTCCAAGATACAGAGGATCCTGCCTGTATGATCCGCACCTGTAATTATATCCTGATCCCAACCATCTAGTGTCAGCTGATGCCTCCAGGCCTCAGGAAATCTCATGCGTAATCACTTTCCAATTTCCTGAGCACTCACCATGTGCTACACCCACTTGGAAATGCATGTGTCTGTTATGTCCTGTGATCTTTGTACCCAAGGTAGACATTTCTGTCCCCCTACCTTACAGATAAGCAAAGAAGGCATGGAAAAGTCCAAGGTCACTCAGTGGTGAAGGCAGGGCTATGATTTGAACTCAGGCGGTCTGATTCTAGATCTCACGGGTCTAACCATTGCTCTTCTCGAACCCTATGGCCCCACATCCATCCCATGAGATTTCTGCAGATCTGCCAGTGGGTGGAGGGAAGGGTAGGGTGGGGGGGAAGAGCATTTGTGATTTGTTTCTTTTGGGCTCTTCCGTTTTCTGAGTATATGCAAGTAGTTTTTTCCCCCACAGTCATCTTCATGGGAAATTCAGCTTCTCATTATATTTTCCTGAGAAATTCTCCACTGAAAATAGAGGGCAGGGTCTCAGACAGGGATCACACTGGGCAATTCACACATTACACCAATATTTACTGGGTAACTACTAGGTGCCAAGAACTGTTATGTGAGCTTTGGGCATACTGGTTATTAAAAGAGAAAAAGTAGATGCCCTCATGGAAGTTATATCGTAGCGGAGAAAAGGAAAAGAAACAACAGACATACCAAATAAGGAAATAACATAGTATGTTAGAAAGTCATGAGTGTTATGTTTTCACTCTTAGGTGGATTCTGAGAAACTTAACAGAAACCCATGGGGGAGGGGAAGGAGAGAAAAAAAAAAGAGGTTAGAGTGGGAGAGAGCCAAAGCATAAGAGACTCTAAAAAACTGAGAACAAACTGAGGGTTGATGGGGGGTGGGAGGGAGGGGAGGGTGGGTGATGGGTATAGAGGAGGGCACCTTTTGGGATGAGCACTGGGTGTTATATGGAAACAAATTTGATAATAAATTTCATATATTGAAAAAAAATTTAGAAAGTGATGAGTGTTAAGGAAAAACATGACAGTACAGCTGGAGAAGACAATGAGAGACTCTTCAGGGTGGGATGTATTTAAAGAGGTAGCCTGGGTGGGCATCACTGAACAGGGAGATTAGAGCAAAGACTACAAGAATTTGGGGTGTGAGCCATGTGATCTTCTGGGGAAAGAGCCTTCCCGAATAGCTCGGGAACAGCAGGAGAGTAGAATCCTCCTGTTCTGTTCAAGGGTTTGGGCTTTCACTCTGAGTAAAATGGTTGCCACTGCAAGGTTCTGAAGACAGAAATGACATGATCCACCATGAGTTTTAACTTATACCAGCATTTGGTTGAGATTAGACACCATAGGGCACAGACAGAAGCGACTAGAGCATTCAAGAGTTCGTCGTGTTCATGCAAACAAGGAAAAGCATTTTGCACCCAGACAGCAGCCAGGAGAGGAAGGGGAAAGAGGTCGGATTGTGGGTGCATGCAGAAGGGGAGACAACAGGATCTCCTGATACATAGGATTTGGAGTGGAAAGAAAGGTTCCCAAGGGCTTGGACCTGAGCGTCTTGGAGAATAAAGGTGCCTCATCTGAGATGTACAAGGATGTGGGGGAAACTGAGGAGTTCAGTTGGGGACAGTGTAAACAGTGAGAGGTTTGCTTCTATCTATGCAAATTGTTGAGTGGCTCATTGCACATACAAATCCAGAGTTCAGAGACGAGGCCTGGGCCAGAGATGGAAATCTATGAGGAATATAGATTCACAGATGGCAGAGTTTACACCTTTCCCTGGTTCCTGTTGTTTGTTTGTTTGAAGTATTTATTTATTTTTGAGAGAGAGAAAGAGAGAGAGACAGAGTGTAAGCAGGAGAGTGGCAGGGAGAGAGAGAGAGGGAGACACAGGATCCAAACAGTCTCCAGGCTCTGAGCTGTCAGCCCAGAGCACGGCTCACACTCACAAACCATGAGATCATGACCTGAGCTAAAGTCCGACGCTTAACCAACTGAGCCACCCAGGCGCCCCACCCTGGTTCCTCTTGATGCTCTGATCCCTCTTACCTCCTCCCTCTCCTGGTCCCTCCATGTCTTCCTCCAAAAATGCATTCCTGTTTCTTCCCATTTTTGTCTTAGCAGCTCAGTTTCCTCACCCCAATCTCCTCGTCCAAACTTATAAACCAAACCACTTGATGTTCTTGGCACACCCAAGACCTGGCTGTGGTGACACGTGCCCTCCTGAGGAGACATGCTCGGTCGCAAATCGTGCTAAGTGCATGGGTCTTACCAGCTCACACTCTGCAAGAGTGAACCACAGATTTTCTCCCCGAGGAGTAGCTGAGCAATAGAAAAGAACACAGGTGTGTGTGTGGTGCCCGTTTCTCTGATTTATATCCCTGCCTAGTTTTTAGGACACTTCCAGTAATAAGGAATAATTTTGTATTTCTCTGTGTCTTCAGAGACTGGCTAGTCACTGAGGCAGTGAAATCCACCTGCAAAGTCTGGCACGCGCAGTTCAACGATTGCTCCGAAGGCGGCTCGCGTCCTTTCAATGCATAACTCAATGTTCAGCCATAGGCAACGTCCCACAACTCTTTGCAGAACATGAACAATTTTGTAGCCTACTAGTTCGCCTGCTTAGACATTCCCATGGTTCTATCTCCCCCTTCGGGGGCAGATTTCTCAAATGCATGAGCCCCTGGAACGATACATTTTCTTTCTCCTAGAGCCATTTAGTCCAATTGAAAGGCTCTACATGGGGGGGATCACCTTGTTTGTAGATATTTGTAGATATTTCTTACTGTGCTAAAATATACATAACACGAAATCTACTATTTCAGCCATTTTTCAGGATACAATTCAGTGGCATTAAGTACGTTCACATAGTTGTGAAGCTGGTACCACCGCACATTTCAGGATTTTTTTCAACATCCTAAGCAGACACTGTACCCATTAAGCAAGAATTCTCCATTCCTTTCACCCCCACAGCAACTACTTTTTAGTATCTATGAATCTGTCTTTTCTAGGTACTTCATACACATGGAACCGTATATCTGTCCTTTTGTATCTGGCATATGTCACCCTAGAATGATACTTTTGAGGTTCATCCAGATTATAGTACATATCAGATTATCACTGCTCTTGGTTGTTGTTGCTGCTGTTATTGTTTGTTTATTTTTGAGAAAGAGAGTGTGAGCTGGGGAGGGACACAGAAAGAGAGGCGCAGAGGATCCGAGGCAGGTTCTTTGCTGACAACAGTGAGACCAATGCGGGGCTCGAACTCACAAACCGTGAGATCATGACTGAGCCTAAGTCAGACGCACAACCACCCGAGCCACCCAGGCACCCCAAGACTATCATTGCTTATTAATGCTTATTAAGGCCGAATAAAATTCCATATATATACATATATATGTGTGTGTGTGTGTGTGTATGTGTGTGTATATATATATATATATACACACATATGTGTGTGTGTGTGTGTGTGTGTGTGTGTGTGTGTATATATCACATACATACCTACAGCAACATTTTGTTTATCCATTCATCTATGGATAGAAATGAATTTTTTCTGCTACCTTTTGGTTATCATGAATAATGCTGCTATGAACAAGGATGTACAAGTATTTGAGTACTTACCTGTAATTTGGGGGATATTTACCTAAGAGTGGAATTGTTGGATCATACGGCAAATTCTACATTTAAATTTTAATGATAACACAACTGTTTCCACAACGGCCGCACCATTTTATATTTCTACCATCGACACACAAGAATTTCAGTTTCTCCACAGCTTACTCAATCCTTATTTTCTGATTTTTAATTTTCTTGTATTTTGGTTTTGCTTTCTTTTGTTTTTGATAAAAGCCATTCTCAGGGATGAAAGGGTATCTCATTGTGGTTTTGATTTTCATTTTTCTAATGACTAGTGATGTTCAATATCTTGTGCTTACTCACCATTTGAGTATCTTCTTTGTAGACATGTCTATTCTAGTCTTTGGTCCATTTTTTAACAGGGCTATTTGATATTTTTTTGTTGAATTGTAAGAATTCTTTATATATGCCGGTTATTAATTCTTTCTGAGACATATGCTTTGCAAATATTTTTTCCCATTCTGTGAGTTCTCTTTCACTTTTTTTTGTAAGTTTGTTTATTTTGAGAGAGACAGAAAGAGTGCAAGTGGAGGAGGGGCAGAGAGAGAGAGAGAGAGAGAGAGAGAGAGAGAGAGAGAGAAAATCCCAAGCAGGCTCCACACTGTTAGCACAGAGCCCAACCTGGGGCTTGAACTCATGAACCGTGAGATCATGACCTGAGCTGAAATCAAGAGTTGGATGTCTAACCAACTGAGCGACCGAGGCGTCCCTCTTTCACTTTTAATATTGTCCTCTGCTGTGCAAAAGTTTTTAATTTTGATGAAGTCCAATTTACATATATTTTAATTTTATTATGTGTTCCTTTGGTTTCTTATCCAAGAAATCATTGTCAAATCCAATATCATGAGTTTTGCCTACGGTTTTTTCTCTGAATTTTATACATTTAGCTCTTACATTTAGGTCCCTTCATCCAATGAGCTCATTTTTCTATATAGAGTAAAATGAGGGTTCAAATTCTTTTTTTGCATGTAGATATCCCGTTTTCCCAGCATCTCATGTTGAAAAGAGTACTCTTTCCCTCACTGAATGGCCTTGGCACTCTTGTTGAAAATCTTTTGACCATATATGTGAGGGTTTATTTCTAGGCTTTCTATTCAATTTCATTTCTCTATCCCCCTATTCTTTTCAGTACTATAGTACTCTAATTATTATACTATGTAGTAGGTTTTTAAATCAAGAAGTATGAGTTTCCCAACTATTTTCTTTTCCAGGATTGTTTGGTGATCTAGGTCCCTGGAAACTGCATATGAATTCTAGAATGGGCTTTTCCATTTCTGCAAAAAAAAAAAAAAAAAAAATGCCATGGGGGTTTTGATAACAATTGTATTGAATCTATAGATCGCTTTAGGTAGTATTGACATCTTAACAATATGAAGTCTTCCAATGCACGAACAGAGGAAGTTTTTCCATTTATTTATGTCTGTTGGGATGAGTGCTGGGTGCTGTATGGAAACCAATTTGACAATAAATTATATTTAAGAAAATAAATTCAAGTTAGTTAACGTATAGTGTAGTATTGGTTTCAGGAATAGAATTTAATAATTCATTGCTTACATATAATACCCAGTGCTCATCACGACAATTCTGCTTCTTAATGCCCATCACTCAATTAGCCCATCCCCCCACCCACTTCCCCTCCAGAAACCCACAGTGTTCTCTATAGATAAAAACTCTCTTATGGTTCGCTCTTTTTCTATTTCTATCTTATTTTACTTTTCCTTCCCTTCCCCTCTGTTCATCTGTTTTGTTTCTTAAATTCCACCTATCACTGAAATCATTCGGTATCTTTTTTCCGACTGACCTATTTCCCTTCGCATAACACACTCTGGTTCCAGTCACGTCATTGCTATCGGCAATATTGCATTCCTTTGGATGGCTGAGAAAACGTACAAACGACTGACAGATACGTGAAGAAACATGCTCAATACCACTCATCGCCAGGGAAATACAAAACAAAACTACAATTAGATACCGCTCACACTTGTCAGAATGGCTAAAAGTAACGCCTTAGGAAACAACGGATGTTGGCCAGGATGCGGACAGAGGGAAACCTTCTCAAACTGTTGGTGGGAATGTAACCTGGTGCAACCACTCTAGAAAGCAGAATGGAGGTTCCTCAGAAAGTTACAGACAGAGCTACCCCATTAGCCAGCAAATGCACTACTGGATATTTCTCCAAACTATACAAAAACACAGATTGGAGGACACATGCACCCCAGTGTTTATAGCAGCACTATCAACAATAGTATGGAAAGAGCCCAAATGTCCATTATTGATGAATGGATAAAGAAAATGTGATATATGTATCACTGAATCTCTCTGTGTTTTCCTTTCCTCGTCTGCAACAGGGTCCCGTGTCACAGGCTCGTCGCGAGGGCTACATGCTGTGTACACGCAGTGGGCTGGGCTCACGGTGTGCACTCAGTGAAGGCTGTTGTGGATAAACACTTGCGCGGATGGACAGGATCGCACAAGGATGCTAAATACCTGCTTTGTTCTCCCTCCAGGTGTGGCAGGTGAGGCGGAGCTGCAGGTGATCCAGCCCGAGAAGCTGGTGTCTGTCACAGCCGGAGAGACGGCCACTCTGCACTGCACTCTGACCTCCCTGGTCCCCGTTGGGAAAATCAGGTGGTTCAGGGGGACGGGGCCAGACCGGGAGTTAATCTTCAGTTTCGGAGGAGGCCACTTTCCCCACGTAACAAATGTTTCAGACGCCACAAGAAGAAACAACCTGGACTTTTCCATCCGCATCAGTAACATCACCCCAGCAGACGCGGGAACCTACTACTGAGTGAAGTTCCAGAAAGGGGCCCATGAGGTGGAGTTTAAGTCTGGACCAGGCACCCAGGTCACCGTGAGTGGTGAGTATCGCTCCATCCCCTGGTTGTGACGGCAAGTCAGTAAGAATGCCCTCCACTGTCTGAGCAACAGATAAGGATCAGGTGCTATTATGGGTGCCCCTGAATGAGCCCCTTCCACAGATCAGGGACGTTGAGGCCTGGAGAGGTTGTGCTATTTGCTCAAGGCCCCATGGCTGGTAATTGGTGGAAAATCTGGAACCTCAGCCTGCAGGCTCCCAGCTCTTCCCTTTTCCAATCCTGACCAGCCCTCTGGTTCCAGCGATGAGGGACTGAAAGTCTGAGCGACTTTCCCAGTTACAAGGCCTCACCTCACCCCTGCCTCTGGAGAGACCTCTGCTTCATGTGGCCAGTACTCCCTTTACTCAGCACTTACTCAGCACCTGCTGGGGTAGAGTCGGTGTCCTTGCTGTTCCAGCGCCTAGGGTCCCATTCCTGACCTATTTCTGCTGCGGTCAATATGCCTCCTGCTCCCACTCTCCTGTGTCCCTCCTTCACTTGTAAAGGTCTCTGTGATTAAGTTGGCTCCACTCTGATAATCCAAGATAACGACCCGCTCAAAACCCTACCTAATGACCACACAAGTCTCTCTTGCCATGGAAGGTACCCTATTCACAGACTCTGAGGGATCTTGGCCAACCATCCCAAGTCCCAAGTCAGGCATACTTTGAAACAGTTTCCTATAATCTGTGTCCTGATGTGCGGGACATATTTCAATATTTTCTAATTTAAGTTGGATTTAATATTGGCAGTGAGATTTCTAAATAACTTTCAGGCTCCTTGGCCCCTTCACCTGCCCTTTCCTTTGGCTGGTGAGGGTGGGAGGGCAGCAGTGTAGGTGACTGAGCTTTTGGATTTGGTGAATTTTCTCTTTTCTCTCCCAGAGATTTTGAAGGTTGGGCATTGTCTTCAAGGGCTATTGAGAACCAGATTTCCATAGAATTTACTGTCCTTTTATTCTTTTTCCTTTGGGTTTAGAAGTTCTATTTGGAGATGAGTAACTAAGGTGCTGCCTTGTCCTCAGCAGACACAAGTGCCCTGAGGGCTTTGAATGCCCTGTCTCCAAAGTCCCTATCCCACATCTCAGTATCTGTCTCCCATCGTTCCCCATCACGGCCCAGTTCTGGCAAAGCAGGTGCACTGAAGCTGAGAATCCAGTCTTCTCTGTAGCGCCGATGCTCTTATGGTGATGGTGGACCCAATTGTGTCCTTAGCTTTTTTTTTCCTCCGGCTCTAGGAGATGTGAGTCTACAATGTTGCCCGGATGTCCTCTTTCACACTTGACCTTTCAGGTGTGATTCACTGGTCTTAGTTTGCATCGTCTTTCTCTGAAAGGCATCAGCCCAGCAACACCCATCCAATCCCATAGTTCCTGTAATTCCCAACTCATTTCCAGATTGCCAGGGTACTCCCATCCTCTGCTCACATCATCCCAGGTCACCACTGTGAGGTTTTAGCAGTGACAATATCAGGGACTGCTGGGCCCTACCCCTGCCCCAACACCCACCAGGCTGGGGACCTCTTGGCCAGTCAGCTGACTGAGACCCGGGTCTGTATCTGCACCTTAGAGCTGGGTTTCCAGACCCCTCCCAGACAAACTCCGCAGGTCACCTGCCTTGGGAAGCAGCCTCTAAGATACACAAGAAGGGGGATAGCTCACTGTGGAGCGCTGCCCAATTCATGTGCATGTGAGACAGGGAAGGAGGCAAGACTGGCAAAGGGAGATAGTGAACACAAGGCAGCACAGAAGAGTCATACTTGGACGAGCCGGATGCTATTTTTGACTTTTTAAAATGGAGCGGAGGGGCGAAACCTCTGTACCCGCTCTTCCTCCAGGCCTCTGCTGCAGGCTGCCCTCTAGAAGCAGGTGCAAACATGGGCAATGCACCTCTTTCAACTGAGTATAAGATCAGAGGGCCACCCAGCTAGGACCCACCATCTGCCAACATGCCAGGGGTAAAAATGGTGTCTCTGCCTCTTCCTCAAAGATTATTCTGTATATTTCAAAAACTTACTGGAACTTCTTGATGTAAATCTAAGAGCAAAAAGCAATCATTATAAAAAGGCAAAGAATCTGAAGCTATGCATCCAGAACAGTGATCTATGTACAACAGAAAGATGTTCCCTGATGTTGGCACCGGGGTCTGGGTGGGGGATGGTGTTTGAAGCCCCATTTCTTACCTCTCTAGGGTGTTGTCCAGGCAGCAGGTCTTGTGAGGTCAGGTCACCCTGAGGGCTCCTTCAACACATGAGAACACGGGGTCATCGAGGCCCGTGCGTGGAAGAAAACAGGACAGCCTTGCACCTCATTCACCATGACATTGTCCTCACTGTACTCGAGGCTGGGCTGATATTCGTTGCTATGACCCTGAAAGGTTGGACATGTCCTGGTCCAAAGACAAGGTCACAGATTCACCCTACGGGACAGCAGTGAGTGATTTCCCACTCATCTTGTGACCCTCCGTAAACTATGAGCCTGTTCCCTCCTCAGAAAGAGAGTGTCAGACCTGCCCCATCGGGTGTGGGGAACAAGTCAGTAAAGCTCACTTGCATGTTGTTGAGTTCTCATTGTCCCCATGTCTTCCCTCAGGAAGGAGAGCTGGCAGCCCGGGAAAAGGTGAGTGAAAGGGAGTACCTCTTACCCTGAATTCTGCCTCGAGGCCCTCACAGGGGAAATTCATGAGCTTCAGACCATTGATGGACCCAGGTTCCCTCGGTTGGGGTAAGTGGAGGCCCCTGGGAGTAGACTTCTGGATCCCTCTCTGATGCTGCCTCCTGTCCCTTCATTTCCAGACCTAGAACTCTCTCCTTCACTCTTGGTGGCTCTCTCCTTGGGCCCCAAGCTGCTGCTGCTCGTCTCTGTCTCTGCCATCTATGGCCACAGGAAGCAATGGATTGACTGTGAGTCATGGACAAGGAGGACAAAGCCAGGTCAGTCCTAGAAGGAGCCAGGTCAGTGGAAGGGGCAGCCCACAGGTCATACAGGGTCAGTGCCCACCTGGAGTAAAGAGCAGGTGACGCATCTCCGTCCACACCCTCTGGAGCCTCAGGGATTGTTCCGAGAGGTTCCCAGCTCCCAAGAAGACTGTGGGGGTCCTGCAGGAAGTGGGTGGGGTCAAGGGCTGTCAAAGGATGTGCACAGAGTCCTAGGGCTTCTTGGAAGGAAGTGGGTAGAGGGGCTGGATGGTGGGAAACCCCGTGGAGACCATCTCTAGATTATTTGGGCGCAAGGTGTCCACATTTAGAGGAATGCTGACAGGTGCCCGCTGGCTGCTCTGAGGATGGCTCCCACTCTGACCCTCCGTGGGACAGACTGGAGAGGATGGGGAAGGGTGATCAGGACCTAGGGAGGAAGGCTGAGGAGGCACAGTCCATGTCAGGGACCGCCTGTCCTCTCACTACAGGTGACCCAGGAGGAAAATAGCACCGAGGACATAGGAGACACGTGGAGAACATTTCTGGAATGATGAGCAGATAATCAAATGTGAACATGGGTCCACGGCTCCTTCCTTCCTCCCCTGCTACATGCCATCCTCAGTCTCTGCTGCCTCCTTCCTTCCCTGAGGGGCCCAGCCTAAGACAAGGAACAACTAGAAGCTTCCACAACCCTGCCCCAGATGCCCGCTTCCCCAGAGACCCACCTGCCCACAGTTCCTGCTGCTACTGTCCCAGTCCTTGATGCCCCCAGAGCTGGTCTTCATACCTGGTCCTGAGCAGGGACCATGGGAACGTGCTCTGGAAACTGACACATGGGTATCTTCCTAGAATGTGAGAAATAAGTCACGTGTACGTGTACCAGGCTATCTCTCATCCATTTCCTGGGGACCGTGGCCATTAAGTACACACTCAAGGCCATGCTCTCATGGGCCATTCCTGCCAACCCCCAGACTTGCCAGCCTCAGTGAGGTTTTCCAATGCCTCCTGAATGCAGATGAATCCCATCTTGTGTGGAAGAAGGGAAATGATTCTCCTTCCCCTTTGCCTACATGTCCTTCTACTCAAAGTAGAGAGTTTCCCTCCTCTCCCTGTGATGGGGACACCAGCTCTCCATTCAGCTTCATCTTTCCTGATCCCCCCGCTCGTGTATAGGTGCTGGCAGTCCAGAAACCTGGACCCTTCCCTGGTTTCCTTCTTTATACCCCGTGTTCAGTTCTGCCTTCATAATGCTATGTCCAGTGGTGAGATGGTAAATGTTCAACAATCCACGTTCGGAAAGAAAAAGAAGCCTCATTTGTGGTGGTTGTCCACTTCTGTGTTGTCTACACTCCCAATGCGGCCAATTTCAAGCTGCCAACCGTGGAACAACTAGCTTGCAAAATTTCTGGAAAGCTCTCAGGAGCGAGTGTAAGCCTCCTCCCGCCCACCAGGGAGCTCTACCCAGCACCTGCACACTGCTCGCTCCCGGGCTGCCCCCTGGTCCCGGCCACCAGCATCCCTTCCTGGGCCATTGCCACGTGCCTAACAGACTCTCCGGGTTCCGCCACAGTGACCCTTTGGAAATGGAGGTCAAATTGTCTCCCTTCTGGCACCTTCCTTAAACCACCCACATAAAATACCAATTCCTGTCTCCACTGTGTGTTTTCACAGCTCAAACCCAAACTGAGTTGTTTCCCTAGAACTTAAGATCAGCTGACAGGATAAATAGAGACAGTGCTCACTTTGCACAGTGACGCAGGACTCAGGCAATGACAGCGCCGCTGAAAGCAAGCGAAGTGATCTCAATAATCAGAGGGGAAAAGTAACAATTTTTCTGCGACCTTTAAAAACTTCTTTCAACACATTAGAAGCCCTCCAACTATCAGTTAGGAATGTATAAGGACATGAAAAAAGAAAAGTAAGGCTGTTATTCATTTGGTATGGGGTCACTGCAAACATTAGAAATGTTGAAAAGGGAAGTGTTTTATCTTTTGTAAAGACTTATCAAGAGTAGTTTGCAGAGGGCTTGCCTTCTTCTAACCACAGTCTCACTCCTTTCTCAGTTGGGATCAGTTTCTAACATTCCATCCCTTGCACTTCCAATGCTGTGATATCTTTACAATATTAATGTGAATATATGCTGGTGTCACTCCCACCGGGACATTCCCTGTCCCTGTCCCCGTCCCCACCCCCAGCCCCACCTCCTCAGGCACTTGGTAAGTTTATCTTCACTCTGCTCCTCTGGGTGCATATCTAGACTCGGGCAACGGTATTCCCGGCAGCATTCCCATGAAGGCCGCCATGGCTTCATGAACCCCTCTCACATTCAGTTTGAACTTGACCTCTAACCTCATCTTTTCTCCTTTCTCCTGTGCACTTTCAGCTTTGTGCCCATTCCCTTTTGCCATTTCTTCACTTTTGTACAATGTCACGCAGGTTTATCGCGGGAAACCAGGAGACTACATAACCACCTGCTTTGCTATTGTGGCAAACACACATCCCAACCCAATGATCTTGGCACCCTGATCTCAGACTTCCAGCCTCCTTAACAGTGAGAAATAAGTTCCTGTTGTTCAAGGCATCTAGTTTACAGTGTTTTCTTCTAGTAGCCCAAGTCAAGTAAAATCTAGAAAAATTATGGACTTCGCTTAATAATAATGTACCAATATTGGTTCATTAAGTTATAACAGATATACCAGATTACTGTAAGACATTAATAAGAGGGGAAACTGTGTGCAGCTGTATATTGAAACTCTGTATGATTGTTCCAAGTTTTTTCTAAATGTAAAACTGTTTCACAAAATTGAGTCCTATAAAAAAAACTTTAACATCTTGTCCTCAGCTCTCTATCTTCCTTTTGCACCCCTTTGGGGGACACTGCAAGGAAATGAGTGGTGGGGGGATTTTGTGTTTATATCCAGGTTTTATCTCCCTTCAGGTCTGAGGTTTCTTCTCCTCCTTCCTCTGTCCTCTGCCACAGCTCACTCCAGAGCCAGGCACTCAGAGATCCCAGAAGGAGCTACTTCTCAGTCCCCCATGACGTTCATCCTAAACTTTTCCAAGTGGTAAAGCCCAGTTCATCCAGGTGTGCTCAGAGACCTCTAGGCCCCTGGATGAGTGGGGTAGTTCTAAGGACCTCAGTGGGGGTAGGGTAGGGGGGTTTATCCATGTGCTGAGGTCAAGGAACAGAGTTGGAAGGGGCTCTGCAGAGCAAGGTGGATGCTGTGACGCACCAGGTCTCAGGAGGTGGCCCTGGGCTGTGACCCTCTTTGAGATGGCCTCAGCTGAGGAGAGCCACCTTGCCCCAGGTCATGCCTGGTAACCTGCCACATCCAGTGGCTCCTCAACATGGGGATATAGAGGCCCAGCCCGCTCACCCCAGCTCAGGATAACTCTGAAATCACATCCTAGCACCAGATCACATAGGAGATGGGCTGAATCTTCATTGGGACCTCACGGCAGCTCAACTTCTTTTACACATTCCTACTCCCTTCTCCTCCCTTCCACACGTTCGGTCCTGAAAGTACTCCCTGAAAAGACCCGCCTGTTAATATTCATCTTAGTAACTGTTTCCCGTGTGGAACAAAGAGGTGGTCGTTGATACCAGTAAAGGTGGGAAGCCTTTTGACTCTAGGGGCCAAGGCAGTCATGGAAGGATGGACCACATATCATATACCATACACTACAAGGCGTAGTCCATATACCATATACCTCATGCCATATACAATATACCATATGCTATACACCATTACCATTTACAAAATACCAAGCACTCTGACTATACAAGAGCAATGAGAAACCACAAAACTCCTTATGCAGGAAAGGGGTATAATCAGATCTGTGTCGTAGAAGACCACCTTGGATGAAGGAGAAGGCAGAGCTGACACCGGGCAAAACAAGATGGGGGTGGCCATTTAGGAAGTAATAGTTTTCATTCGGGCAAGAGATGATGGTGATGGAGAAACAGATTCCACAGGTGTTTAGGAGGTAAAACCAGCAGGGCCTCGAGCAGGCAGACAAGAGTGGACAAGTGAGGGTGTAGAGCATGGGTTCCTTCTTGGTTTGACCAAATGGGTAGAGGATGTGCCACATACTGAACATGGTGGAAGGGGAGAAGAGAATGTCTGAGAGCAGACTATGAACTCAGTTTGGGATGTTTGAGCCATACAAATGAAAATTTCAAAGTCAAAGGATGTATAGCTCAATCACCAAGAAGTGGATTCAGGATTGGGAGCTTGACTGCATCTGGCTGCAAAGCCTGTGCTCTTGACCATCAAGGCACTAAAAATCCCAGTCTCTGAAGAGTTTAGAGTCTGATGGAAGGTGTGAAGTCTCCTGGAGGTGGGGGGAAGGGAGAGATGCTGGCGACTGGGGGAAAGATTCTGTCCAACTCTCAGCAGGGGGCATGGATAGCTTCACAGCATGGAATTCGTCCTTCCAGAAAAATGTGATACAATGGTGACATCACTGGTGGAGGGGAGTCTTGGCATCTCCTATAGGCAGTTTGGGCCTGCCTGGCATTCGCCTCTTCCTCCACCACCCCTCCTGGCCTTGACATCCTGTATATCCCTAAGAGGAGGCAGGGCTCACAAGGAAGCAGTAGCAAAATAGCCCTAGCCGTCAGTGCATGACTATGGGCTCATGGACATTAAAGGGTCACCAGCTGAGTGTGGACTTAGAAGAGTCCCCAAACACAACCTTGGTGCTTGGGTATAGCTCATTCCAGAGGTGAGAGAGACGGAGGCCAGCATGCTGGTTCCTTTCTCTTTCTGAGAGCATTTCTTGAATCCCTCCACTCCCTTCCTTCCGAGCTGGCCCAGGACCCAGAACAGACAGCAAAGGCAGCCCTCACCTTCCTGGGTGTGTTTCTAGGTATGTTGCTTTCCCTCTTGGAGAGTGTTCCCTGAGCCCCACCTTCTTGCGGTCTCTCCTCTAAAGCACAAACCATTGCCATGTCCAAAACTCTAACCTCTTCCCCACACCTTGTCTCTGAAGCCTCTAAAATTGGCAGGGCTGTGGGTTGGCGAGAACCTCAGATGGGACAAGGCTCAGAATGAGGCCAAGCCTGTGGGTGTCATGATCTTAACTCTGGAAACCCCAAACATTTCCAGTAGCAATTGCTCAGCTTGTAACCACCTTGTCTGCTCAACTGATAATCTCGAAGAAAAAGTGTTACAGTCCCATGGTCTTTCCTCTCATCACAATCCCCTTCCTCTGACATCACAGAAGCAGGGAGTGTCTTCTCTTCTCGAAGCACAGAGTCCCAGGCCTCTCCAGGACAACACTCAGACAGAGAAGGCTCCAAGGTCCACCATGATGTCTGTCCCTTCTTCCCTATGCTGCCCTTCTCTGCCATCCCTGATGCTGACTCTGCTGCGGGATTCACAGGTGAGTGGGGTCTCAGGTATATTTGGTGGGGGTTCTTCCATGCCTCTTTACTGTTCTCCTTACCTGTTTCCCTAGAATTTCTTGGGGGAGGGTTTTCTCTTTCCCAGCCAGAAATTACAGAACTAAGTTGGAATGGTCCTCAGCTCACAAAATCTCCCAGTGGTCACATCTGTTCCAGACCTTTTTGTTCAGATAATGGACACACCTCCCATGGTTACAGGGCTCAACACAGCACACCTGAGAGCTCTCATCCCTTAACCCCTAGGATACAATACCAAGAGTGAACCATATTGGAAGTGTAAAACCTGAGTTTTACACTTATTACCACTACACAGATGCCACCTCTCAATGGAGAAAAACATGTTGGAAAACATGAAATTATGAAGCAAGGAAAGGATCCACAAATGCTTCACCCGAAGAGAATCACTGTTACAAATTGGCAGAGGTCTGTGTGCTCAGGGAACGTTAGCTGGAAGTGGTCACTAGGTCTCACCAGGTAAGTGACGGGAGCTGAACCCCGCAGGTTCTGAGTAGTTCTCACTGAGAGTTCTGCTAAGTTCTCACTGAGTAGTTCTCACTGAGTAGTTCTGCCTTTGCTTGCTAAGCAAGCATGTGAAGTCTCTTTCCTAAGGCCATTGATCTATCTGGGCAGAGGACTTGAGTTCTGATAGAGCAGATGGCTGCAGGGGGTTAGATCAGATGAAAGAGGAAACCAAGACCATTATCTTAGTAGAAGGAAGGAGGAATAAAGTTTGGATGTTTTAGGAATGAGTAATATATCTGAGACACTCAGGCCCAGTTAGCAAACCTTTAAAAATGAATTAATACCAATTTTATACAGTCGTCTCCAGAAAACAGAGGAGGAAACATTTCCGTACTCATTTGATGAGGCCATTATTATTTCAATAGCAAAACCTCATAGACTGTACATAAAAAAAGAAAACTACCAACCAATATCTCCCATGATTCTAAATGCAAGAATTCTCAACCGAGTGTCGGCAAACAGAATTTCACAAAGTGTAAAGCTATGTATATGTGACTAAGTAGGATTTATCCTGGGCATACAAAGCTGTTCCAACATTTGAAAATCAATCATTCTAACCCATCACAACAACAGGCTGAAGAAGAAAAATTGCATGATGATAACAATTGATGCAGACAAAGTATTTGACAAATCCAACACCCATTAGTGATGAAAACTCTCAGCAAACTAGAAACAGGAGGGAATTTCCTCAACTTGATTAAAAGCATCTGCAAAAAACCCTACAGCCCTCAGAAGTGCCTAGGTGGCTCAGTTGGTTAAATTTTACACTCTTGATCTCAAATCTGGTCTTGACCTCAGGGTTGTGAGTTCAAGCCCTGAACTGGGCTCTGTGCTGGGGATGAAGCCAACATTAAAAACAAAACAAAACAAAACAAAACAAAACAAAACAAAACAAAACACCTCACTCTAAGCAACAAAAAAAGAACTAAATAAGCAAAGACACATGCCATGTTCATGGATAGAAAGACCCATATTGTTAGAATGCAAGTTCTTCACGATTTCATCTATGAATTAACTGTAATCCAGATAAAAATACCAGAAAACTATCTTATGAGTATTGACAAACGGATTCTAAAGTTTATATGGAGGCATTAAAGATCCGGAATAGCCACACAATGCTAGAGAAGAGCAAAGTCAGAAGTCTGACACCACTTGATTACAAGACTTACTAGAAATCTCCAGTTATTGAAACACTGCATTGGTGAGATAATAGTCACACAGATCCATGTAATAGAATGGAAAGCCCAGAAATAACACCCACATAAATACAGCAAAATGATCATTGGGGAAGGAGCAAAAGTAGCCGTTTCAACAGATGTTGCTGGGACAGTTGGACATCTGGACGTCCATATGCAAAAAAACTGAATCTAGACACAGATGTAACAGCCTTTATAAATATAATGGAAAACACAAAATTATAAAATACTTAGAAGCTATCATAGAAGAAAATCTAGATGATCTTTGATATGGAAATGACTTTTACTTATAAATAGATACCATATTTTAAAGCAGTTTTAGGTTCACACCAGAATGGAGCAGAAGGTACAGCTGATTTCTCATACTGCTCCCTGACCCCACACATCACAGCCTCTCCTATTATCAATATCCTTCACCAGAGTGGTACATATATTACAAACAATGAACCTGCACTGATATTTCATTAACATCCAAAGTCCATAGTTTTCAATACGGTTCACTCTTGGTATTGTATAGTCTATAAGTTTGGACTAATGTATAGCGATATCCTCCTTTATATATTATAGAGTATACAGTATTATATCTTGATGCCCTAGAAATCCTCTGTGTTCTATTTCTCTCTTCCCACCCTAACCCCTGACAATCACTGATGTATTTACTTACTGTGTCCATAGTTTTGCCTTTTCCAAAATGTCATATACTTGGCATCACGTAGTGTGCAGGCTTTATCCTTTCAATTAATAATGAGCATTTAAGGTTCTTCCATATCTTTTCAGAGCTTGACAGCTCATTTCTTCTAGCACTGGATAAGATCCCACTGTCTGAATGTACCACAATTTCCTTATCCATTCAACTACTGAAGGTCATCCTGGTTGCTTTCAAGCTTGGCAATTATAAATAAAGTTGCTACAAACTGTATTAAGGACAGTCTGTTCCGGGCCTCTTTCCTAGCCTCTCATAGCCTCAGATGGTCCTCAGACTTGTACATGCCATTCTCCCTGTGACTCACATCAACTTCCCTCTGTGCACAATAGAGCTGTGTCTGAAATCCTGGTTCACACGAACTATGAAAGAGTATGTGTTTTCTTAGATCATTAAGTTTGTGGCCATTTGTTATTCGGCAAGTTCCCTTGTTTATTACAGTGTCTGCCATGCTGCAGCCCATCCTCATATTAGGATGCAGAAGAAAGATACCCACCCCGTTCTGTACACTGGTCCTCTTCCCCTCATCCTGTATGGCAACCCAATTTGTAATTGTCATCCTTCTGTGCCAGTACATGTCGCTAAAAGAGTATGTAATGAGACCCCCACCTTGAGCTAGAACCAGTCCCTCAGAACATCTTGGACCAAGACAAAGAACATGAGAAATGCTGCAAAGTTTCTTTCCAGGAAATTTCAGGTAAAGAGTTCCAGATGAACCAGGCTGAAGAGTTCATTGTCAGTCAGAGCTGGAGACATCGTTACCCTGGCCTGCAACGTGTCTGCTCACTCCCCAGCAGGGCCTGTCTTGTGGTCCAGGGAGAACGGGCCTACAGTTTCAATGGAAGTCACTTCCCCTAGTAAACCAAGTGGAAACACAGAGGTCAACCAAACAGACTATTCCATCTGCATCAGTGATTGTTGCCCAAGAATATGGGCACCTATTACTGTGTGAAGTTGATAAGAGGGCATCCTGATGTGGGGTATACGTCTAGTTCAGGCATCTATGTGTCTGTGAATGGTGAGTACAGTCTGACAACCCCTATCCTTTTGGTTTATAAAACTAAATTTTTCAAAATCTGAAACATGTACCAAATCATCATAACACACTGGATACTGTGCCCCTTCATCCACAAACAACCCTGTAGGCTGGGATTCTATACATGGCTCTTCTGTCAGTCTGGGCCCTGTGCCCACTCTTGAATGAAGCCATGTGACAGACCATGCCCTTTATGATGACCCAACTACCAACATGAACACAGGGCCAGAAAAACTCCAAACTCAAAAGATATTCAAGTAGGTTAAATGCAACTACATGTGTGCACGGAATGATCCAAAAAGTTGTTAAACTGAGCCTACAAGTCTGTCTGGCCTTTCTGAGGTTTAGGGACAAACCTGAACTCAAGAATATGCATTGTATCTATTTTGGCCCGCTTCCTGACTCCAGACATAAGCCATAGACACTCCATATAATCCTCTGGATTTGGATGGAATCTCAACATGGGGAACCTCTCCAAATCCTAGTTCCTTCCTATGTAAAATCTCAGTATCTTGGAGTCATAAAGATGTAGAGTCTGTGAATCTTAAAATGTTAGAATTATCAAGTCATGGAGTGAGTCAACTGACTTGTAGGTTCTTAAATGGCATTTAATGTTCATCTTTGCATCTTTCATGGCCAAAGTGGAAAAAAAAGAGAGAGAGAGAGAGAGAGAGCGCAAGTTTTGGAGGCTTTCATCAAGCCCATTCATTCTTTCATCCATGCATTCCTCCATCCGACCATGCATCAAGCATGCATTCACTCAAAGCACACTCTCATTCAGCCATGCATTTACCTACGCAGGAATCTGTTCACAAGTACCTGGATCCTCCTCTGGGGCAGACCCTGGGCAGATGACCCATCGTCAAGGAATTCCCAGGCTCCCACAGTGGCCTTCCTATAGTAATTGTCTGCTCTCTCTGGGCTGTGTCAGTTCCCCCTACAGTGACAGTGTCCCAGTCTTCACCCTCCTCCGACTTGGTGGTTGTCACCTGCCTCGTGCAGAGATTCTATCCACAGAGTGTGCATCTCACCTGGACGGACAACTGCCATACGATCGAGGGAGCTGAGCAACTCACATCCAAGCAGAATAGCGATGGGACCTACACCCTGGAAAGCTTGCATTTGGTGAACGTGTCAGGGCCGGGGTCCGAGCAGGTGCTCACCTGTAAGGTGCAGCACGAGACCCAACCTCCCATCCAGGCCAGCCTCATACTGTCTGCGGAAGCACACGGCACATACAAGCCCATCGGAAGCTCAGGTAAGCCCACCTCCACTGCTCTGAGCAACTAGGTCACCTTTGTCTCCTGAGTGGAGTGAGGTATTTAAACTCACAGTGTCCCCTTTGCTGTGTCCTTCTGCCCATTGGTACTTAGGTCCCGAGATGCCTGCCTCATCTTTGTGGCATTCCTTCTGGGCTTCAAGGTGCTGCTGGCGATGAGTTTCATAGTCACCTACATCTGCAGGTGGCAGAGCCGGTAACAGGTGAGTTGGGGGCAGGTCTTAGTACATAAGAAGAGAGGTCATGGTCACCATCGTGGGCTGGCAAGAGGAGTCCAGGGTAAGGCCACTGTTTCACACTGTGCCTCCCAGGGGGATCTAGTCTCAAGAAAAGGCTGGAAATACTCTTGTTTTCTCCAAAGGTCTGTTGGAAATTTCAGAGGCTTCCAGCTCTCACCCATCCAGCAGTGCCCTGGGTTTGGAGGCTTTTAAATGAAGTCCCTTGGAATACTGGGTGAGGGTCTGAGGTGGGGAGTTGGGATTAAAGTCAAAGTTTTGAGCCCCAAACTCCAAAGAGTGCCCCCATATACTATTATATAGGTCAGTTTTCATGGGACTGATTTTTGGAATGAATAAAGAAAGTATTGCTAAAATCTACTAATGGAGCCCATCGAGGGACTGGGAGGCTCTAGCTACTGGCAAAGATGAATGTGGGTGGGGTGGAGTTCAGAACCTCAGACAGAGGAGGTGGAGTGTAAGAGTAGGCACATCTGGTTTCTGATGTGCACCATGGATGTAGGCCTGTAGAGGGCCTGCCTCATAGAAGGTGCTCGATAAGTATTTGGGGAATTAATACAAGAATGAATAAATGAATGAATGAATGAATGAATGAATGAATATTTCCCTACAGTTCCTGCATGAACTGCAATACATTGCCTCCCATCCTGTGCAAGAGGCTCACATAGGGGAGAACCTGCCCCCCACCCCCCGCCTTCCATCCTGGACATGCCCCCTTCCCCACACCCTCCTGATGTTTCTTCTCTCGGAGCGGAGTCCTGATGTTCCGCTCTCTTCAGAGCAGTGTCAAGGATGGACCCTGGTCTCAGGGACCCAGAGACCCTGATGCACTGAGCTTCACACTGGCCCTGCCTCTGCCCCAAAGACAATCAAGAGGGTCAAGAAAAGAAGGTTCCCATTCTGTCTGTGATCAGGAACAGCCCTTCATTTTCAGAGCACATTTTACTTTTCTTTTTTAAATGTTAATTCCAGTATAGTTAACATACAGTGTTATTATAGTTTCAGGTGTACAAAAATAGTATTCAGCAATTCTATACATTACTCAGTGTTCAAAATGTAAGTGAACTCCTAATCCCCTTGGTCTGCTTAACCCATCCCCCCACTTCCCCACTTACCTCCCCTCTGGTAACTATCAGTTTGTTCTCTATAGCTACGAGCCTGTTTTTTGGTTTGACTCTTTTTTTTTTTTTACTTTTTTTTTGTCTATGCTTCTTTGATTCCACATATGACTGAAAGAAAGCATGTGATGTTTGTCTTTCTCTGACTGACATTTATTTTAGTGATAGACTCCCTAACTCTAGCCGTGCTGTTGCATATGGCAAGATTTCACTCTTTTTAACGGCTGAATAATATTCCATTGTATATATTGACCACCTTTTCTTTATTCGCTCATCTGTTGATGGACATTTGCTCTGCTTCCAATAATTTGGACAAGCACATTTTACTTTTATGCAGCGCTTTCTGCAAGGATGATGTGATTTTAACACCTATATATTTTGAAATCACTACATGGAATAAGCATATTTTGGTTCTGAAATTTATAAGAAATATACAAGAAATCCTTGGTCCTACTACATTATCTTTGCAAAAATTAACATTTCGCTGTTATGGCCTTCTGTTGCTTTTAAAAACACTTACCTGAATTTGGTGTTTATCATTCTCAAATTTACTTTTATAATTTTACAGCATGTTATAAATCCTTAAGTGATATACAATGTAACTTTGCATATTTAAAATTCTATAAAGATGCTGTTGTACTATATACAGCACTCCAGAACTTTTCTTTTTTATGCTCAACACAGTGTGTGAGGTTTCTTCAAGAAGCTCCATTTTAGTAATTTTCCATGGCTCTATGGTTATGTATTATAGTAATATGCTACAACTTATGGATTCTTCTCAGGATTGTATCAAAGCTCTATCTGCTGTTTGGGTAATACAGCTTTGCAACAAGGGATTTTTTGTTTCCTCTATTTCCTTGGGCACACAATGGGAGAGTGCCTCTAGTTCCTCTGTTGTGGTCCACACAGCAGTAGTATTCTTACCATTTGCAAGCTTTAGTAATACAAAATAAAAGCTTTTAATTTTTGGTGAAGTTGTGCTCTTTCCATTTATACCTTTTATCCAACTTTACTTTTCTGAGCAATATGTGTGTGTGTCTGTGTGTGTTATGAATGAATGGTATGGATCTCATATGTTTTTTATTTTTAGGATAAATGATAGAGAACTTAATCAGCACAGCCATTTTGCCACATAACAAACACTCCATAAAGGTGTGATTCTTTTTATGAGGTATTATTGCCATTGGGCTACATGTCTATCTCTACATGTCCCTGCATTACCAACAATAGCCAAGCTATGGAGAAAGCCCAAATGCCCACCAACTGGTGAATGCATAAAGAAGATGTGGTATAAGCTTTCAACAAGTACAAAAAGATCGAGGTCATACCATGTATATTTCCAGAATACAATGCTTTGAAACTTGTAATCAAGTTCAAGAAAAAAATTGGAAAGACCACAAATACATGGAGGTTATACAACATCCTATTAAAGAATGAATGGGTTAACCAAGAAATTAAAGAGGAAGTTGAAAAGTACAAGGAAACCAAAGAAAATGAAAACAAGACAGGTCAAGACCTTTGGGACGTAGCAGAGGTGGTCATAAGAGGAAAGCATATTGCAATCCAGGCCATCCTAAAGAAGGAAGAAATGTCTCAAATACACAACCTAACCTTACACTCAAAAGAGCTGGAAAAAGAACAGCAAATAACATCCAAAAACATCAGAAAAGGGAAATAATAAAGATTAGAGCAGAAATCAATGATACCGAATTTTTTTTAAAAAATGGTAGAACAGATCAACACAATGAGAAGCCGGTTCTTTGAAACAATTAACTAAACTGATAAACTCCTAGCCAGACTTATCAAGAAGGAATAGGAAAGGATCCCAATAAGTAAAATCATGAATGAAAGAAGAGATCACCATCAACACCACACAAATATAATTATAATAAAATATTATGAGCAATTATATGTCAACAAATTGGGTGATCTGAAAGAAATGGATAAATTCCTAGTAACATGTAAAATGACCACAACTGAAACAGGAAGAAATAGAAAATTTGAACACACCCATAACCAGTAAAGAAATTGAATCAGTAATCAAAAACCTTTCAACAAACAAGAGAACTGGGACAGATGGTTTCCCAGAGGAATTCTACCAGACATTTAAAAAAGATTTAATATCTATTCTTCTCAAACTGTTGCGAAAAAATAGAAATGGAAGAACTTCCACTCATTCTATGAGGCCAGCATTACCTTGTTTCCACAACCAAAGACCCCACTAAAAAGGAGAATTACATCCAATGTTTCTGATGAAGATGGATGCAAAAATTCTCAACAAGATACCAGCAAATTAAATCCAACAATACATCAAAGAATTATTTCCCTGATCAAGTGGGAATGATTCCTGAAATGCAGGGCTGGTTTAATATCTGCAAATCAATCAACATGGTACACCACATTAATAAAAGAAAGGATAAGAACCACATGATCCTCTCAGTAGATGCAGAAAAAGCATTTGACAAAATACAGCACCCTTTCCTGATTAAAAAAAAAAAAAAAAACCTCTGGAAAGTAGAGATAGAAGGAACATAACTCAACATCAATACGGCCATATATGAAAGACCTATAGCTAATATCATCCCCAGCTGGGAAAACCTGACAGCTTTCCCCCTAAGGTCAGGAACACGACAGGGATGTCCACTCTCACCACTGTGCTCAACACAATACTGGAAGTCCTAGCCTCACCAATCCGACAACAAAAAGAAATAAAAGGCGATAAACTGGCAAGGAAGAAGTCAAACTTTCACTCTTCACAGATGCCATCATAATCTACATGGAAAACCAAAAACACACCACCCAAAATTTGCTAGAACTGATACATAAATTCAGCAAAGTCACAGGATATAAACTCAACATACAGAAATCAGTTGCATTTCTATACACCAACAATGAAGCAGCAGAAAGAGAAATCAAGGAATCAATCCCGTTTACAATTGCATCAAAAATCATAAGATACCTAAGAAAAAGCTAACCAAAGAGGTAAAGGATCTATATGCCGAAAATTATAGAATACTTATGAAAGAAATTGAAGAAGACATAAAGAAATGGAAAAACATTCCATTCTCATGGATTGGAAAAACAAATATTGTTAAAATGACTATACTCCTCAAAGCAGTCTACACATCCAATATAGTCCCTATCAAATAACACCAGCATTCTTCTCAGAGCTAGACCAAACAATTCTAAAATCTGTATGGAACCACAAAAGACCCCAAATAGACAAAGTAGTGTTGAAAAAGAAAACCAAAGCTGGAGGCAACACAATTCCAGACTTCAAGGTATCACAATGCTGTAGTCATCAAGACAGTATGGTACTGGCCCGAAACAGACACATAGATCAATGGAACAGAATAGACAACCCAGAAATGGACCCACGAATATATAGCCAACTAATCTCTGACAAAGCAGAAAAGAATACTCAGTGGAAAAAAGACAGTCTCTTCAGCAAGTGGTGCTGGGAAAACTGAAAAGCGACATGCAGAAGAATGAACCTGGACCACTTTCTTACACCATGCACAAAAATAAACTCAAAATGGATGAAAGACCTAAGTGTAAGACAGAAAACCATCAAACTCCTATAGGAGAAAACATGCAGCAGTCTCTTTGGACTTGGCCACAGCAACTTCTTACTTGACATGTCTCTGGGGCAAAGAAAACAAAAGCAAAAATGAACTATTGGGACCTTGTCAAGATAAAATGTTTCTGCACAGCAAAAAAAAAAAAAAAAAAAGTCAACCAAACTAAAAGGCAACTGATGCAATAGGAGTAGATATTTGCAAGTGACATATCAGATAAAGGGTTAGTATTCAAAATCTATAAAGAACTCACCAAACTCCACACCCAAAAAAACAAATAATCCAGTGAAGAAATGGGAAGAAATATGAATAGACACTTTTCCAAAGAACACATCCAGATGACTAACAGACACATGAAAAGATGCTCAACATCGCTCATCATCAGGGAAATACCAATCAAACCACAGTGAGACACCATCTAACATCTGTCAGAATAGCTAAAATTAACCAGTCAGGAAACAACAGATGTTGGCGAGGATGCAGAGAAAGAGGATCTCTTTTGTTTGCATTGTTGGTGGGAATGCAAGCTGGTGCAGCCACTCCAGAAAACAGTATGAAGTTTCCTCAAAAAGTTAAAAATAGAACTACCCTGCGACCCAGAAATTGCACTACTAGGTATTTATCCAAAGGATATAAAAATGCTGATTTGAAGGGGCACATGCACCCCATTGTCTATAGCAGTGCTATCAATAATAGCCAAATTATGGAAATAACCCAAAGGTCCATCAACTTATGCATGCGTAAAGAAGATGTGGTATATATATACGATGGAAAATTACTTGGAAGCCAATAGAAGGAAATCTTGCCATTTGCAACAATGTAGATGGTAGAGTGTATTATGCTAAGCAAAATAAGTCAGTCAGAGAAACATAGGTGGAATTTTAAAAACACAACATAACATGGGGAAGGGAAGGAAAAATAAACTAAGTTGAAAACATAAAGGCAAACCATAAGAGATTCTTAAATATAGAGAACAAACTGAGGCTTGCTGGAGGGGATATGGGTGGGGGGTGGGCTAAATGGGCAATGGGCATTAAGGAGGGCACTCATTGGGATGAGCAATGGGTGTTGCATATAAGTGATGAATCGTTGAATTCTACTCCTGAACCCGATACTGCACTATGTGTTAACTAACTTGAACTTGAGTTAAAACAAAGAAAAATGTTTAAATTTACAGTTTAGTTTAGCTGTTAGTTTCCTAGCTCACCACAAACAGAATCAGTAGATTTATAAATGTTATTCAACATGGTTCTGCACTGTGAGGTTAGGTAACTCTTCAGCGTGGTCAGAGGCCTCCAATTCATAAACTGATTTTTTTTGTTTGCTTTAAATAAGAATAAATACATTCCTACTCAGGTTACCACGTATTCCTATATAGTACAGGTCTAGGGACAATATATGAAAAGTTCCAAACTCAATGATGATAACTTTTCTCACGCTTCTCTGGTTTTAAGGTGCTTATGAAATAGTTGAATTTTTTTACAGAACAGTTTTAAATAAAATGAAACAAATACTAGTCAAACCTACCAGGAGTCAGATATGGAGCTAGTTACTATGATGTAAATAAACTTACGTGGTTCTTAGAGTTGTCTTTCTAGGTGGCTACATAAATTTCAGTGATCATTTAGTCCTGAGGGGCCCACAGATAGGATTGAACAAGATTCTTAATTGTGATATACTGTGATTAAACACAGGGTTTTAATCACGTTACTTAGGGAATAAATACAGAGCAAGGAACTTGCTGTCAGCAAAATGATAACTATCTGATTTGAGCCAAACACACGACTGAATCTATTTGTTTAGCTCTCTCAGATGTGTAAGTGCCACTTCTCCAGGGGTAATGTGGTTGCCTGCAACTGTCAAAGAGCCAATAGAGAAATATAGTGGTATAGCTTGGAAATTTCTCATCTGGCTGTGATGCTTTTGGGGAATAGAACTGTTCTTTGATTCATCTCTGTATCTGTTAATCTAGCATACAGTCTAGGTATAGAAGGAGTTCAGTAACTGCTTTTGAGTAATAAACTATTCAAGAATATTTATAATAACTATACAAAATATGAAAAGAATTTCTCCTCTATTCCTTCAACCTCTATTATTTCTGGGATTGCTAAACTGGTAAGGAGCCTGTATTTGTGTTAAATCCTTCAAAATTTTAACAGGAACCCATGGGGGAGGGGAAGGAAAGGAAAAAAAAAAAAAAGAAAAGAGGTTAGAGCGGAAGAGAGCCAAAGCATAAGAGACTCTTAAAAACTGAGAACAAACTGAGGGCTGATGGGGGGTGGGAGGGTGGGGAGGGTGGGTGGTGGGTATTGAGGAGGGCACCTGTTGGGATGAGCACTGGGTGTTGTATGGAAACCAATTTGACAATAAATTTCATATATTGAAAAAAAAATAAAATAAATCCTTCAAAATCAATTTCAAAATACTTGATATAATAAATGAAAAATACAAGCATAAAAGATGAAGCATATATATGCCACACATATGTACGTACATACACAAAGGAATATTACTCAGTCATCAAAAAGGATGAAATCTTGCCATTTACAATGACATGGCTGGAGCTAGGTATATTACGCTAGGCAAAAGAAGTCAGTCGGAGAAAGACAAATATCACATGATTTCACTCATATGTGAAATTTAAAAAACAAAACTGATGAACATATATGGGAGGAGAGAACAAAGAAAAAGAGAGAGGATGAAGCCATGAGAAACTCCTAATGACAGAGAACAAACTCAGGGTTGATGAAGGAAGGTAGGTTGGGGTGAGCTAGATGGGTTTTGGGTATTAAGGAAGACACTTGTTCTGATGAGCACTGGGGGTTAAATGTAATTAATGAATCACTGAATTCTACTCCTGAAACCAATCTTGCACTGTATGTTAACTAACAAAAATTTAAATAAAACTTTGGAAAAAAAAAACTACCCTGCCCTATAAGTCACAGGGATGAACATATAGCACAGGGAAATACAGTCAACAGTATTGGAATAACATTGTATGGTGAGAGATGGTGACCACATTTACCATGGTGAGTGTTGCAAGATGCACAGAATTGTCAAATTAATTACTATGTTGTGCACCTAAAACTAATAGAGCACTGTATGTCAGTTTAATAATACTTTGTTTAAATATTAAAAAATAAAATTTTCCCTGGCATGAAAAACAAAAGAATTGGACCCATAAATAATACATTTTTGGCCAAGTGAGTTTTGTCAAAAGTGCCAAAGCAATTCAATGTGGAAAGGATAGTCTTTTCAACAAATGGTGTTGAAACAATATTCATGTTAAAAGAAGAGGAAGGAAAGAAGAGGAAGAAAAAGGAGGAGGAGGAGGAGGAGGAGAAGGAGGGGGAGGAGGAGGGGGAGGAGGACAAGGACAAGGACGAGGATGAGGAGGACGAGGAGGACAAGGAAAAAAAATGAGAAGAAGAAGGAGCAGGAGAAGAAGGGGAAGAACACGGAAGAGGAGGTGGAGAAGGAGAATCAAGACCGTCTCCTTATAACATACACAAAATTTGGTATTATCTAAAAATATATTAACTTATACAAACATTACTGTAGAATATACACAAAAATACTAAGACAAATTAATATGATCGGGTGGATCATAGACATACATTTAAAGCCTAAGACTATAAAAATTCTATAAGAAACTGTAGGAAAAAACCCAAACCTAAATGTTAATGATCTTGGATTAGAACAGGCATTTTAAAGGGCTCCTGGGTGGCTCAGTCAGTTAAACATCCGACTTTGGCTCAGGTCGGGATGTCTGTAGTTCGCGAGTTTGAGCCCCGCGTCGGGCTCCGTGCTGACAGCTCAGAGCCTGAAGCCTGCTTCAGATTCTGTCTCCCTCTCTCGCTGCTCCTCCCCTGCTCCCACTCTCTCTCTCTCAAAAATAAATAAACATTAAAATTTTTTTTTTAAAAAAAGAGGCATTTTGGGGCGCCTGGGTGGCTCAGTCGGTTGAGCGTCCGACTTCAGCTCAGGTCATGATCTCACAGTTTGTGAGTTCGAGCCCCGTGTCGGGCTCTGTGCTGACAGCTCAGAGCCTGGAGCCTGCTTTGGATTCTGTGTCTCCCTCTCTCTCTGCTCCTCCCCCACTTGCGATCTGTCTCTGTCTCAAAAATAAAAACATTAAAAAAATTTTTTTAAAAAGAGGCATTTTAAGATAAGATGTGAAAAGCACAATTTATAAAAGAAAACATTGCTCCATTTGACTTCAGTAATCTTTACACCCAATTTGGGGCCTCAAGATGAGGGGAGGACCCACTGGAGGGGGGGGGCAGAGGCCCCATGCAGAAGGGAAGCATTATTTCTACTGGGCTTCTCCACTCTCTCTGAAAAAGAGAAGAGGACCCCTCACCAAGTGAGGCCTTTTCTGCCTGACTTCTATTTCACAATCTAGAAGCAGATTGCTGCCTCACAGCCACGTCACCCCATCATAGGCACTTCCTCTTAATCATGGAAGGAGGCAGGGTTTCCTTTCTACAGAACAGAGGCCAATTCTCCCCAGCACACACATTTGCACACTGCAGAGTCCCCAGGCCTCCACAATGCCGGACCCTGCCTCCCGGCCCCACTCTCCTCCTTACCTGCTGCTGGCTCTGCTGTTGGGAGTTACAGGTAAGCATTGCCTTGGGTACAATCCCCTTTCCCTACCCCTTCAACCTCACCCATGTCCCTGGACATGAAGGGCCTCCAGGTAAGCACAGGTGTGCTACCCAGGGCTGCCACAGAAGACCAAGGACTGGGTGTCATCTGAGAGCAGGAAGTCGGGGATCTGAGCATTTCCTCTATGCATCCATCACCTACAGCTTGTTACCAGAGGCATCCAGACAGTGGAGGCTTCAATCTGTCACAAGGACAAGTTTGTAGGTATTAAATGATCTAATTCTCACAACACCCCTGCCTGATAGCTAGGACTGTACTCCCGATTGGCAGATGGAGAAACTCAGGCAGAGAGTGGAACTGGCCCAGTGTCACCTACCTAAGTCAGTACAGCTGCCGGGATTCACGTCCAGGCCACCCCGCTCCACGGTTCATTCTTTTCACCGTGTTATGCTGCTCGGCTTCTCGGTGGAGGCTAACTAAACAAACATCAGAAAATACAGAGAGGGAAACAGAAGAAGAGGCATCACTTAGCACACTCCGAGGTCTCCAGAGTTCCAGTTCTGCTGTGTGTCCTCCCAAACTTTGGTTAACGATGTGTTGGGTGATTCCTATGCGCCAAATCTTTTACTCGGCTTTTAACATGTATGACAATTTCATGGAATCCTCAAAGTGATCTGTATGCTAGCATGCTGGGCCACACTTCATGTATACTTGGGAATGCACTTGTGTATGTGTGTGTGTGTACATGTTTGGGCATGAGGAAGGGTGCACACGTGGGTATGGGATATCTGAAAATGCTTTCTTATCGATTTCCTCACGCCACGTCCACTCTACGTGAAATGTACAGTGAACAGATGTTTGGTTCCCTCTCAGCTCCTCACCCACTTTTTCTACTTCTCTAAAGTACTGCTCACCATCCACCAAGCTCTTAAGACAAGCAAACTTCTCTCTGGGTAGAAGGAGTAGAACTTTGTGCATTACTACCTTGGAAGTCCTCCATGCTGGACCGGAATGGGGAGGAAAAGAGGGGGTCCAAGATACAGAGGATCCTGCCTGTATGATCTGCACCTGTAATTATATCCTGATCCCAACCATCTAGTGTCAGCTGATGCCTCCAGGCCTCAGGAAATCTCATGCGTAATCACTTTCCAATTTCCTGAGCACTCACCATGTTCCACACACACTTAGAAACGCTTATGTCTGTTATGTCCTGTGAACTTTGCACGCAAGGTAAACGTTTTCGTCCCCCTGGCTTACAGATAAGAAAAAGGAAGCACAGAAAATCCAAGGTCACTCAGTAGTGAATGGTAGGGCTACAATTGTTTTCTTTTTTAATTTTTAAATTTACATCCAAGTTAGCATATAGTGCAACAATGATTTCAGGAGTAGATTCCTTAATGTCCCCTTACCCATTTAGCCCATCCGCCATCCCACAATCCCTCCAGCACCCTTATGTTTGTTCTCTATTTATGAGTCTCTTATGTTTTGTCCTCCTCCCTGTTTTTATATTGTTTTTGCTTCCCTTCCCTTATGTTCATCCGTTTTGTATCTTAAATTCCTCATGAGTGAAGTCTTTCTCTAACTAGTTTCGCTTAGCATTGTACTCTCTAGTTCTATCCACATAGCTGCATATGGCAAGATTTCATTCTTTTTGATTGCCGAGTAATACTCTATTGTATGTATGTATATGTAATATGATATCTTCTTTATCCATTCATCTGCTGATGGACATTTGGGCTCTTTCCATACTTTGGCTATTGTTGATAGTGCTGTTATAAAATTGGGGTGCATGTATCCCTTCGAAACAGCACACCTGTATCCCGTGGATAAATGCCTAGTAGTGCAATTGCTGGGTCGTAGGGTTGTTCTATTTTTAGTTTTTTGAGGAACCTCCATACTGTTTTCCAGAGTGGCTGCACCAGTTTGCATTCCCACCAGCAGTGCAAAAGAGATCCTCTTTCTCTGCATCCTCGCCAACATCTGTCGTTGCCTGAGTTGTTAATGTTAGCCATTCTGACAGGTGTAAGGTGGTATCTCATTGTGGTTTTGATTTGTATTTCCCTGATGAGGAGTGATGTTGAGCATTTTTTCATGTGTCGGTTGGCCATCTGGATGTCGTCTTTGGAGAAGTGTCTATTCATGTCTTTTGCCCATTTCTTCACTGGATTATTTGGGGTTTTTTTGGGGGGTGTTGAGTTTGATAAGTTCTTTATAGATTTTGGATACTAACCCTTTACTTGATATGTCATTTGCAAATATCTTCTCCCATTCCGTCGGTTTCCTTTTAGTTTTGCTGATTGTTTCCTTCACTGTGCAGAAACTTTTTATTTTGATGAGGTCGCATAGTTCATTTTTGCTTTTGTTTCCCTTGCCTCTGGAGATGTATTGAGTAAGAAGTTGCTGTGGACGAGGTCAAAGAGGTTTTTGCTTGTTTTCTCCTCTGGGATTTTGAGGGCTTCCTGTCTTACATTCAGGTCTTTCATCCACTTTGAGTTAATTTTTGTGAATGGTTGTAAGAAAGTGGTCCAGGTTCATTTTTCTGCATGTTGCCATCCAGTTTTCCCAGCACCATTTGCTGAAGTGACTGTATTCCATTGCATATTCTTTCCTGCTTTATCAAAGATTAGCTGGTCATACGTTTGTGGGTCCATTTCTGGGTTCTCTATTCTGTTCCATTGGTCTGTCTGTTTTTGTGCCAGTACCATACTGTCTTGATGATTACAGCTTTGTAATACATCTTGAAATCTGAGGTTGTGATGCCTCCAGCTTTGGTTTTCTTTTTCAGGATTGCTTTGGCTATTTGGGGTCATTCCTGGTTCCATCCAAATTTTAGGATTGTTTGTTCTAGCTCTGTGAAGACTGCTGGTGTTATTTTGATAGGGATTGCGGTAGGGCTCTGGTTTGAACTCAGGCAGTCTGATTCTAGATCTCATGGGTCTAACCATTGCTCTTCTCAAACCCTATGGCCCCACATCAATCCCATGAGATTTCTGCAGATCTGCCAGTGGGTGTAGGGAAGGCGGGGCAGGGGGGGCGGGGGGTTGCAGTGTAAGGAAGAGCGTTTGTAGTTTGCTTCTCTCAGGCTCTTCTTCTTACTGGGCATATGCAAGTGACTGTTTCCCCCATGTCATCTTCGTTAGAAACTCAGTTTCTCATAATTTCCTGAGAAATTCTCCACTGAAAATGGACTTCATGTCTCAGACAGGGGTTGCACTGAGAAACTTGCACATTGAACAAATATTTACTAGACAACTACTTACTAGGTGTCAGAAGCTGCTATGAATTTAAGGCATACTGGTTATTAAAAGAAAAGTAGCTGCCCTCGACGCAGTTATATTGTAGCGGAAGAAAGGACAGGAAACAATAGACATACCAAATAAGTAAATAACAGTATATTAGAAAGTGGTGAGTGTGAGGAAAAAAACATGATAGTGCAGCTGGCTAAGATAATGAGAGACTCTTTAGGGTGGGATGTATTTAAAGAGGCAGACTGGGTGGGCATCACTGAGAAGGGAGATTTGAGCAAGATTATGAGAAGGTGGGGGTGTGGGCCATGTGATCTTCTGGAAGAAAAGCCTTCCTGAACAGCATGGGAACAGCATGTGCACATGCCCTGACCCTCCCGCTCTGTTCAAGGATTTGGGCTTTTACTCTGAGTGAAACGGTTGCCATTGCAAAGTTTTGAAGACACAAGTGGCATGATGCGACATGAGTTTTAACTTATTCTAGGATTTGGTTGAGATTAGACTACCACAGGGCATACATAGAAGGAACTAGAGCATTCAAGAGCTTCCTGCATTCGTACAAACAAGGACATATGGTGTGCACCAGGACTGCAGCCAGGACAGAAAGGGGAAAGAAGTCAGATTGTGGGTGCATGCAGAAGGAGAGGCCACAGGATCTCCTGATACACAGGATTTGGGATGGAAAGAGAGGCTCCCGAGGGTTTGGACCTGAGCATCTGGGAGAATAAAGGTGCCTCAGCTGAGATGTACAAGGACGTGTTGGAAACTGAGTTCAGTTTGGGACGAGTTAACTGTGAGAAGTTTACCTCTATCGAAGTAAAGTGGTGAGTGGCTGGTCAGACATACAAATCCAGAGTTCAAGGGCAAGGCCTGGGCCAGACATGGAAATATGAGGATTACACATACACAGATGGCAGAGTTTACACCTCTCCCTGGCTCCTCTTGACCCTCTAATCCCTCTCACCTCCTCCCTCCCCTGTTCCTTCCATTTCCTTCCCCAAGATGCATGCCTATTTCTTCCCATTTGTCTTAGCAGTTCGGCTTCCTGACCCCAACTTTCCTCTCCAGACTTACAGATCAAACCACCTGATGCTCTTGGCACACCCAAGACTTGCCTGTGAGAGCATGCACCCTCCTTAGGAGGCATGGTTGGTTTCAAATTGTGCTAAGTGCAGGCTTTTACCAGCTCACACTCTGTACGAGCGAACCACAACTTTTCTCCCTGAGTAGCTAAGAAATAGAAAAGAACACAGGATGTATGTATGTGTGGTTTCCAGTAGCCCTCTCCTCTGATTTATATGCCTGCCTAGTTTTTAGGACACTTCAAAAGGAAGGAAATATTTTGTATTTCTCTATGTCTCGAGAGATTGGCTAGTCACTTAGGCAGTGAAATCCAACTGTAAAGTCTTGCACTTGAAGTGAAATGAATGCCCCCAAAATGACTGTGTCCCTTCAATGTATAACTCAATGTCCCGACATAGGCCACCTCCCACAACTCTTTTCAGAACACGGAAAAATTTGCAGACTACTATTTCTTTTGTTTAGGTGTTCCCATGGTGCTATGTCCTCCTTCAAGGACATGTTTCTCAAATCTACCAGTCCCTGGAACAATTTTCTTTGTCCTCGGGCCATTTAGTCCAACTCAAAGGCTCTACATGGCGCGATCACCTTCTTTGAAGCCATATTTCTAATTATGCTAAACTACACATCACATAAAATCTACCCTCTCACCATTTTTAAGGGTACAAGCCAGCGGCCTCACATACATTCACAAAGTTGGGAAGTCAGCACCACTGTGCGTTTCAGGAACTTTTTCAACAACCGAAGCAGACACTTTGCATCCATTAAACAAGAATTCTCCATTCCGTCTTCCCCCACAGCCACTGGTAACCTCTGTTCTTATACTTATAGATACTTTTTTGTATCTATGAATCTGTCTCTTCTAGGTGCTTCATGTAAGTGGAATCATTTATGTGTCCTTTTGTATGTGGCATATATCACGTAGAATGACATTTAAGTTCATCCATATCATAGTACATATCAGACTATTAAGACTGAATATAATTCCATTGTATATACCTATCAACATTTTGTGTATGCACTCATCTATGGATAGAAATGAGTTCTTTTTCTGGGGCACCAGAGTGGCTCAGTCAGTTAAGTGTCTGACTCTTGGTTTCGGCTCAGGTCATGATCTCATGGTTTTGTAGGTTCGAGGTCCATGACAGGCACTGTGCTGACAGTGTGGATTAGGATTCTGTTTTAGGATTCTGTGTGTCTCTCTCTCTCTGCCCCCCACCCCACTGGTGATTTCTCTGTCTTTCTCAAAATAAATAAACTTAAAAAAAAATGAGTTTTTTCTCCTTCCTTTCAGTTATTATGAATAATGCTATTATGAACATGGATGTACAAATGTCTGATTACATACCTGTAATTTGGTGGGTATTTACCCAAGATTGGAATATTTGGATCATATGGTAATTCTATATTTAAATTTTCATGAAAAAAACCACTGTTTCCACAGTGGCTGCACCATTTTATATTCCTACCAACCATGTACAAGAGTTTCAATTTCTACAGCTTACTCAATCCTTATTTTCTGATTTTTATTTTCTTGTATTTTGGTTTTGCTTTGTTGTGCTTGATAAAAGCCATTCTCAGGGATGAAGGGGTATCTTATTGTGGTTTGGATTTTCATTTTTCTAATGACTAGTGATGTTCAACATCTTTTCATGTGCTTACTCACCATTTGAATATCTTCTTTGAAGAAATGCCTATTCTAGTCCTAAGTCCTTTTTTTAATTGGGCTGTTCATTATTTAGTTGTTGAATTATAGTTCTTTATATATGCTGGCTATTAATCCTTTCTGAGACACATGCTTTGCAAATATTTTCTCCCATTCTGAGTTCTGTTTCACTTTTGATATTGTCCTTTGCTGCACAAAAGTTTTTTTTTTTTTTAAGTTTAAGTATTTATTTTAAGAGAGAGAGCATAGGAGCAGGGGAGGGACAGAGAGAGAGGGACAGAAAGACAATCTCAAGCAGGCTCCACATAGCCAGCACAGAACCCTATGTGGGGCTTGAATTCATGAATCATGGGATCATTTCCTGAGTTAGAATCAGACACATAACTGATTAGCTACCCAAGAGCCCCCACACAAAAGTTTTTAATTTTGACGAAGTCCAAGTCATATATATTTTTATTTTGTTATGTGCGCTTTTGGTTTCTATCCAAGAAATCATTGTCATATTGCCTACGTGGCTCAGTCGGTTAAGCATCTGACTTCAGCTCAGGTCATGACCTCGTGGTCTGTGAGTTCGAGCCCTGTCAGGTTCTGTGCTGACAGCTCAGAGCCTGGAGCCTGCTTCAGATTCTGTGTCTCCCTCGCTCTCTGCCCCTCCCCTGCTCAGGCTCTGGCTCTCTCTCTCTCTTTCTCAAAAATAAATAAACATTAAAAAATTAAATTAAAAAATTAAAGAAATCATTTCCAAACCCAACATCATAAATTCTGCCTACAGTTTTGTCTCTGAATTTTATTGATTTAGCTCTTATATTTAGGTCCCTTTACCCAATTTGAGCTTGTTTATCTATATAGAGTAAGGTGAGGGTTCAACTCCTTTGTTTGCATGTGGATATCCAGTTTTCCCAGCGTCTCATGTTGGAAAGATTACTCTTTCCCCCATTGAATGGTCTTGGCACTCTTGTTGAAAATCTTTTGACCATATATGTGAGGGTTTATTTCTAGGCTTTCTATTCTATTTCATTGCTCTATCCCTCTATTCTTTTCAGTACTATAGTACTCTAATTAATATACTATGTAGTAGGTTTTCAAATCAAGAAATGTGAGGTTTCCAACTACACTCTTTTCCAGGATTGTTTGGTGATCTTGGGTCCCTTGAGATTGCATATGAGTTCTAGAATGGGCTTTTCCATTTCTGCAAAAAAAAAAAAAAAAAAAAAAAACGCCACGGGGGTTTTGATAACAATTGTATTGAATCTGTGGATCGCTTTAGGTAGTATTGACATCTTAACAATATGAAGTCTTCCAATGCACGAACAGAGGAAGTTTTTCCATTTATTTATGTCTTCCTTCATTTCTTTCAGCAAAAACATTTTACACGTTTTGGTGTACAAGTCTTTCATCCCCATGTGAGACTTTACTCCGAAGCATTTTATACTATTTGATGTTAGTGTAAGTGGAATTATTCTCTAATCCCTTTTGAATTGGTCACCACTCGCTTATAGAAATGCACTTGATTTTTTAGTGTTGATGGGTTTTTTTTTTCCAAGATTTTCTTTAAATTCAAGTTAGTGAACATCTAGTGCAGTCTTGGCTTCAGGAGGAGAACCCAGGGATTCATCTCTTACATATGACACCCAATGCTCATCCCAAAAAGTTACCTCCTTACTGTCCATCACTCATTGAGCCCATCTCGCCAACCACCTCCCCTACAGCCACCCTCGGTTTGTTCTCTGTATTTAAGAGTGTCTTGTGGTTTGCCTCCCTGTTTTTATCTCATTTTTCCTTTCCTTCCCCTATGTTCATCTGTTGAGTTTCTCAAATTCCACATATGAGTGCACTCATTTGGTATCTGTCTTTGTCTGACTTATTCAGCTTGGCATTATATCCTCTAGTTCCATCCACGTTGTTCCAAATGGCAAGATTTCTTGCTTTTTCTGGCTGCATAGTATTCCATTGTATATACATACTACATCTTCTTTATCCATTCCTCAGTTGATGGACATTTGGGCTCTTTCCATAATTTGGCTATTGTTGATAGCGCTGCTATAAACATTGGAGTTCATGTGCCCCTTCAAATCAGCATTTTTGTATCCTTTGGACAAATATATAGTAGTGCAACTGCTGGCTCATAGGGTAGTTCTATGTTTAATTTTTTTTTTTATTTTTAATGTTTGTTTTCGAGAGAGAGAGTGAGCTTGAGCCAGGGGAGGGGCAGAGAGAGGGAGACACAGAATCTGAAGCAGGCTCCAGGCTCCGAGCTGTCAGCGCAGAGCCCGACACGGGGCTCGAACTCACGAGCTGTGAGGTCATGACCTGAGCCGAAGTTGGACACTCAACCAACTGAGCTGCCCAGGCGCCCCTCTATGTTTAATTTTTTGAGGAACCTCCATACTGTTTGCCATGACGGCTGCACCAGTTTGCATTCCCACAAACAGTCCAAGTGTTCCTCTGTGTTGTTTTCCTATTTGCATTTTATTTATCTCTACACTAGTGTTTTTTATTTCCTTCATTCTGCTACCTTCAGGTTTATTTTTCCTCTTCTTTTTCTGATTTCTCAAGGTCCATAGTTGTTAACTGAATTGTGATCTTTCCTCTCTTTAAATGTAGGCATTACAGCCATAAATTTCCCTTTAGAGCTGCTTTCACTGCAGTTTGTAGGTTTTGGCAAGTTGTGTTTCCATTTTCATTCATCTCAAGGTGTTCTCTAAATTCCCTTGTGATTCCTTTTTGCTTAATTTTTGCTTTTTTTAAGAATGAGTTCTTTTATTGCTATAAATTTGAGAATATACTATTTCTTGTTCTGTTGTTGATTTCTAGTTTTATTTCACAAACTGTTTCACCAGTTCACTGCTTGAAAACTCCTTCCAGATTCCAGTAAATTGCCTGCTTTTCAGCCTGTGTAGCAATGGCTCATACAAAAGTTTTTTTACAGTAACTGGTTTCTGTAATAGTCTGGGGATACATATGTGGTAGACAGAACAATGTCCCCCACAAAGAAGCCCGTTTTATAACACCTAGACCTGTGAATAGTTTTATATGCCAAAAAAGATTTTGCAGAAGTGATTAACTGGAGACTATTAAATGGGGAGATTATCTGAGATTATCAAAGTGGCCCAAATATATTCACAAGAGTCCTTATAAGAATGAGATAGGGAAGTCAAAATTAAAGAAGGACAGGTGACAAGACAGGCAAGAATTTGGAGTGACTGGAAGATGTGAAACCGTGAGAAAAGGATTGTGGGCAGCTTCTAGAATTTGGAAAGACAAAAACCCTAACTCCAGAAGAAATGCAGCTCAGCTGACCCTTGATTTTAACTCAGCAACACCAATTCTGGACTTCTGACCTCAAGAATTGTAAGATAATAAACTTCTGTAGGTTTTGCCATTAAGTTTTAAATAATTCGTTATGGAGCACATTGGTGGTTCAGTAGGTTAAACATCCAACTTCGGCTCAGGTCATGATTTCACGGTTTGTGAGTTTGAGCCCCACGTTGGACTCTGTGCTGACAGCTCAGAGCCTGAAGCCTGCTTCAGATTCTGTGTCTCCCTCGCTCTCTGCCCCTCCCCTGCTTGCACTCTGTCTCTCTCTCAAAAATAAACATTAAAAACCTAAAAAAATAATTTGTTGTAATAGCATTCAGAAACTAAAATAATATGATTATGATTCAGCAAAGTCACAGGGTACAAAATCAATGTACAGAAATTGGCTGCATTTTTATACACCAATATGGAAGCAACAGAAAGAGAAATACAGAAACTGATCCCATTTACAATTTCACCAAGAACCATAAAACACCTAGGAATAAACCTAACCAAAGATGTAAAAGATCTGTATGCTGAAAACTGTAGAAATCTTATGAAGGAAATTGAAGAAGACACAAAGTAATGGAAAAGCATTTTGTGCTCATGGATTGGAAGAATAAATATTGTTAAAATGTTAATACTACCCAAAGCAATCTACACATTCAATGCAATCCCAATCAAAATTGCACTGGCATTCTTCTCTAAGCTAGAACAAACAATCCTACAATTTGTATCAAGCTGCAAAAGACCCCAAATAGCAAAAGTAATATTGAAGAAGAAAACCAAAGCGGGAGGCAACACACTCCCAGACTTTAGCCTCTACTACAAAGCTGTAATCATCAAGACAGTACGGTATTGGCACAAAAACAGACACATAGACAAATGGAATAGAATAGAGAACCCAGAACTGGACCACAAATGTACGCCCAACTAATCTTTGACAAAGCAGGAAAGAGCATCCAATGAAGAAAGACAGTCTCTTTAACAAATGGTGTTGGGAGAACTGGACAGCAACATGCAGAAGAAGGAAACTAGACCACTTTGTTACACCATGCACAAAAATAAACTCAAAATGGATGAAAGCCCTGAATGTGAGACAGGAAACCATCAAAACCCTAGAGGAGAAAGCAGGCAACAACCTCTTTGACCTCAGCCGCAGCAATTTCTTATTCAACACATCTCCAAAGGCAAGGGAGTTTAAAGCAAAAATGAACTATTGGGACCTCATCAAGATAAAAAGCTTCTGCACTGCAAAGGAAACAATCATAAAACTAAAAGCAACCGACAGAATGGGAGAAGATATTTGCAAATGACATATTAGATAAAGGGCTAGTATCCAAAATGTATAAAGAACTCAACAAACTCCACACCCAAAAAACAAATAATCCAGTGAAGAAATGGGCAGAAGACATGAATAGACACTTTTCCAAAGAAGACATCCACATGGCCAAAAGATACATGAAAAGATGCTCAACGTCACTCATCATCAGGGAAATACAAATCAAAGCCACACTGAGATACCACCCCACACCGGTCAGAGTGGCTAAAATGAACAAATCAGGAAACTACAGATGCTGGCGAGGATGTGAAGAAATGGGAACCCTCTTGCGCTGTTGGTGGGAATGCAAACTGGTGCAGCCGCTCTGGAAAACAGTATGAAGGTTCCTCAAAAAATTAAAAATAGAACTACCCTATGACCCAGCATACAGGGATTGTATTTACCCAAGGGATACAGGAGTGCTGATGCATAGGAGCACAGGTACCCCAATGTTTATAGCAGCATTTTCAACAATAGCCAAATTATGGAAAGAGCCTAAATGTCCATCAACTGATGAATGGATAAAGAAGATGTGGCTTCTACATACAATGTAATACTACTTGGCAATGAGAAAATGAAATCTGGCCATTTGCAGCAACGTGGATAGAATTGGAAGGTATTATGCTGAGTGAAATAAGTCAGTCAGAGAAGGACAGATATCACATATTTTCACTCATATGTGGATCTTGAGAAACTTGACAGAAGACCATGGGGGAAGGGAGGGGGGGAAAATAGTTATAAACAGAGAGGGAGGGAGACAACTCATAAGAGACTCTTAACTACAGAGAACAAATTGAGGGTGGATGGGGGGATGGGGGAGAGGGGAAAGTGGGGGATGGGCATTGAGGAGGGCACTTGTTGGGATGAGCACTGGGTGTTGTATTAAGCCCAACTGGAACAAACTATATTAAAAAAAATAAAATAATATGATTATGATATAAGAAAAAAACCCACAGATTTTTGAAAGAATATTTTACTTCTCATTTAACTTCATGTTTGTGTGTGTTGAAAGCTCTGCCCATCACTGCCACTCAGTTATCCAGGCTGCTAGAACAGACCCCAGCATGTGCACGTGCTAGTGAAGGAGGGAAGTTGATCCATAGAGGTTCCAGAAGTTAAACACACAGCCCAGAAACTACATCCATCACTTCCGCTCACACACAATGGTCTAAAGAAGTCTCACGGCCCCACCTAATGCAAGAGACCAGAAAGTGTAACACCCCAAGGGGCCAGAACACAGACAAGCAGGATCATTTGGCGAAGCACGACGCTTTCAGAGAGGGCTGGGGCCGTCCGCCTGCCGTGTGCCACATCACCGAATCTCTCTGTGTTTTGCTTTCCTCGTCTGTAACAGGGTCCCGTGTGACAGGCTCATCACAAGGGCTACATGCCGTGTACACGCAGCGGGCTGGGTTCACGGTGTGCACTCAGTGAAAGCTGTTGTGGATAAATACTTGAGCGGACGGACAGGATCACACAAGGATCATAAGTAGCTGTCTTGTTCTCCCTCCAGGTGTGGCACATGAGATGGAACTGCAGGTGATCCAGCCCGAGAAGTCGGTGTCTGTGGCCACCGGAGAGACAGCCACTCTGCGCTGCACCCTGACCTCCCTGCTCCCCATTGGGAAGGTCGAGTGGTTCAGGGGCACAGGGCCAGGCCGGGAGTTAATCTTCAGTTCTGTCGGATACCGCCACTCCCCCCGAGTAACAACTGTTACAGACATCACAAAGCGAAGCAACCTGGACTTTTCCATCCACATCAGTAACATCACCCCAGCAGACACGGGAACCTACTACTGTGTAAAGTTCAGGAAACGGGCTCCGGATGTGGAGTTTAGGTCTGGACCAGGCACCCAGGTCATCGTGAGCAGTGAGTATCGCTCCTTCCCCTGGTTGTGACAACAAGTCAATAAGAATGCCCTCCATCGCTTGGGCAACAGATAAGGATCAGGTGCTTTGGCGGGTGCCCCTGAATGAGCCCCTTCCACGGATCAGGGACGTTGAGGCCCGGAGATGTTGTGCTATTTGCTGAAGACACCATGGCTGATAAACAGTGGGAAAATCTGGAACCTCAGTCTGCAGGCTCCCAGCTCTTCCCTTTTCCAATCCTGACCAGCCTTCTGGTTCCAGCGATGAGGGACTGAAAGTCTGGGTGACTTTCCCAGTCACAAGGCCTCACTTCACCCCTGCCTCTGGAGAGACCTCCGCTTAATGTAGCCAGAGTTCTCCTTACTCAGCACTTACTGAGCACCTGGTGTGTGCATTCTGGGCTCTGGGTGCTGTGGACGTAGCAGAGAACAGAACAGCCAAGGACTTTTCTCTCATGAAACTTACGTTCCCCTCCCTTCCAATGCGGGTAAATGCACCGAGGGCAGGGAGGCGGGGAATGTGCTTCGTTATAACCGTTCAGAAATATCACAGGGAGAAGAGGCACAGCAGCACTGTTGACTCTGCTACCCCTGCTTGGAAGAGATGCCCGATGTAGGTCATTCGCTGGGGGTCTTTTCGAAAAATGCTCCCGTGATACAGGGACTGACTCTTAACGGTAGCAACCGAGTCTCCCTATACCCTCAGACATAGGGAGGAAACGGGGCTTTACCCTGATTGTGAGGGTGTCACGCAAGTTCCCAGTGGGTATGTCCCTTGCCTGGTCACCGCAGCCAGTACCAGTGCCTGGGCTCCCAACCAGGTCTGCCGTCCTGGCTCTGGGACCTCAGAAGACTCATCCCCACATTGGGCTCGGTGTCGTCGTGTGTCTATGACAACACAGCCCCACAGCACCGCTGCAGGGACTGAGTGAGCGAATGCATGTAAGTTGCTTATGACAGGACCTGGCACGCGGTGGCTGTCCCATGAATGCTGGGGACATACCACGGACCCCATCACAAGGCAGGCACGGGCCTGAAGGAGCTGAGGGTCAGGGAGTCAGCCTAGCATCAGGGGCCCGAGACACTCTCAATACAACCAATCACAGCGCTTTGTCCCTCTAGGGGGGTCAGGGCTGCTGGTGTTTTCATGACTTGACTTACTCATGTGACACCTCCTACCTATGTCCTCAGAATGTTTGCTGAGTTTTAGAAAGGAAGTTGAACATTCACAAATACACATATCTGCAATATGTGCCCTCTGACGACTGTTCTAGAAGGTGTTTGGTAATAAGGGACAATTTGGAGACCCCCTATAGGACCTTCTGAAATGCCCTCCCTCTCGCGTCACTGATGTGTGTGTTCCCAGGACACAAGAGGGCTTCTGCCTGCTCCATAGACCGGTGTCTCTGTCCTTGAAATTGATTCACGATTGAAAAATTAACCATCTTTGGCTTTCTCAGCACTCCGTGATCTTGGTGTTCAACCCAACACCGACCCAAGAGAAGAACGCAGATTCAGAAAAACAACCCCTCGTTCCCTCCCTCTCAGACTCAGGGATTGGAGATGAGACCCTACGGAATGTTTGTGGAAAGAGTGAAAACTAGAGTAAATTCACAAATACCTGAAGGGAGAGCTCCAGGTGTAAGTTAAGTTTGGGATAAAGACAGATCCGAGTTTGGTCCTGGAGAAGCATTTTCAGTGTTAAATTCAAAGCAAAACTGCCTGTATTTGCCTCATGTGCCCCTCACTCCCACCCGAGTAGGAGAAAGGCCTGCGGTCCCCTCTCACCGGGGACGCTGGGCTTGGCCACATCCAGGCCTGCAGGCGGCTGGCCACCTGGTTCCGGCTCTCCTCGGGGCCCCCTCCACCCCTGCAGGGCTGGAAAATAATCCGTGAGGGTTCTGCACAGTGTCACTTACCTGTCGTTGCTGAGGATGACCAGAGTCATGCTTACTGCTCGTAAATGCTCCTCTTGCAGCCAAACCCTCTCCCCCCGTGGTGTCGGGCCCCACGGCCAGGGCCACACCTGAGCAGACCGTGAGCTTCACCTGCGAGTCCCACGGCTTCTCCCCCAGAAACGTCACCCTGAAATGGTTCAAAAACGGGAATGAGCTGGCAGCCTCCCAGACCACCGTGGACCCAGAGGGAGACAGCGCTTCCTACAGCATCTTCAGCACAGCCAGGCTGCCGCTGGCCCCGGGGGACGTTCGCTCCCAGGTCATCTGCGAGGTGGCCCACGTGACCCTGCAGGGGGGCCCTCCTCTTCGTGGGACTGCCAACTTGTCCGAGACCCTCCGAGGTAGATGCCCGTCACCCCCGGCCCAAGCCCAGCTCCGGCCCCCAAGCCTCCCAGCCTGCCCCTCCCCCACTCCGTGCTCCCAGCCTTCCATCCCCTGGAACCTGCCTCCTGACAGACCCTCCCAACCACCGGGCACCCAGGGGTACCGTCACCTCCTCCTGTTTTGACGGCAGTTCCGGGTGAACACCTACCGTGCTAGGTAGGTCGATTTACTTTCCCAGAGCCACTCCAATTATTGAGCACCTACTGTAATCCAGCCACTGTGTGCTCGGTGATTTCATGGATTTTGCTAGTTATTCGATTCCAAATGCATGCTGGGGGCTCGATTTCACTCATCATTACCCTAATAGGAGCTACCAGTAGGTACCTTGAGCACCTACTGTGTACTGGGCACTGTGCTTAGGGATTTCACTCACATGCAAAGACTACCCTCAGTGTTTGAGCACCAGCTGTATGCCTAGCACGGATCTGGGTGATTCCCTTGCTGCGTGGGGGGAGCTAAGTTCTCGAGCCCCTCCCCGGTGACGTGTCTGTTCCATGAGGTCAGAGCTTCTGCTCTGTGCTGTTTCAGTTCCACCCACCTTGGAGGTTGCCCAGCAACCCGTGACAGGGGACCAGGTGAAGGTCATTTGCCAAGTGAAGAAGTTCTACCCCCAGCGCCTACAGCTGACCTGGTTGGAGAACGGACACGTGTCCCGAACAGAAACGGCCTCGACGGCCTCGAACCTCATAGAGAACAAGGATGGGACCTTTAACTGGACGAGCTGGCTCCTGGTGAATTTATCCGTCCACAGGGAAGATGTGGTTTTCACCTGCCAGGTGCAGCAAGACGGGCAGCCCGTGGTCACCAAAACCCATACCCTTGTGGTCTCTGCCCACCAGAAGGACCAGAAAGCCCATACGACCCACGGTGAGTCCGAGATGCCAACTGACCTGGCACTTTAAATTCTATCTTTTCTTTTTTTATGTGAAAAGCAGTCATTCATGCCTATTATAGAATAATCTAGAGGTCTACAGACATAAAGTAGAATTTTGATATGAGCTTCCCTCCCCAAAGCTCGTGCTCCAAGAGTGACCACTGTTAAGATTTTGGTACATAGCTTTTTAGATCTTTTGACATAAACATGCATTAGAGAAGGAAACAACAGAGGGAGGGAGATGATCTTGTCGCTAGCATCTTGCCTCCTGCACCTTCACCTGACAGTAATTATGTCACCACGCCAGGCCAGCCACCTCCTCCTTCTGTTCATTCTCACCTGGGCTTCATATCAATCCTTCTTACACCCTTCTATCCCCTTCTCAGCAAAGGTCTGCACTTGCCACTCTGAAATTCTGGACGGGAACCCTGAGGACAGAGTGTTGAGTCTGGACCAGGCTCCCAGGTGACCATGGGTGCTCACAGCACAAACCACCTTTGTCCCCTGATTTGGGACAACAGGCCAGCAATAATCATGATTACTCACTGCACATTTACTTGATGCCAATTCCAGTTCATTTCTGATCTGCTACAACCACCCTGGGAGCTTGGAAGTTTACAGAACCGACTCAGAGAGCAATGGGGGACAGATGGAGAAGATGTCCTGCCCTTAGTCCAGGTGATGGGCTAAACCAATCAAGAGAAACCTGAGTCCCTGAGGACAGGGACCACCAGCCTATATGACAAATGTGTTAGAGATAACAGCTGGGCATTGTCCCAAGGACCTATAGGTCCCCTTTCTATGACCAAATTATATCTTATCTCGCTCTTATAATATATGGAGGAGTTTGAGCCATGTTTCCAGGAGTCTTTGTTCCAGAAGACCTTTCAAAGGCCCATTTCCTTATAACATACCCCATGACACTGTCCTCATTGCTGGGTCAACACTGAGTCACCGAGTGTCCATGACCCTGCCAACTAGGAGAGGAGAGATAGGAAGGGGAGAACAACTTCTCTTAACACTAGAGGTCCTGCCTAACTGTGGCCACTAATGACTCAGTCATGGATGCACATCCAGTTGCAAATGGAGTCCATAATTGTGTGGTCATGTGATTAATGACTTTTGTTTTTCAACAAAACCAATACCATTACACACTTTGTAAAATTAACAGTAACTCCCTACAATCAGTTATAATGGAATGGATAGTTCTCAAAATTTCTTCTGAGACTTTATTTTGTGCACCAAACTTGGTTTTATTTCATCTCTAAATGCTTGGGGGAACTTTCTTGTGAACCACATGGGACTCCACAACTCTTTTATATATATATATATATATATATATATATATATATATATATATATGAAGAGAATCTGGATAGCTAGGGCTACTCAAATTCTTCATTTCATATTGGATGCTTGTGGCACGTTGTGCTTTGAGGAAGCTGGTCCATTTTCTTGAGTTGTCCAATTTCTACCCATAGAGTTCTCATCATATTACCTTGTTATCGTTTTGCTGTCTGTAGGCTCTGTAGTAATATCCTATTTCTTTCCTGATATTGGAAATATTTATTTTCCCCTTTTTTCATTGTCAGAATTACTAAGAAGTATTTCAATTTTACTAATCTTTTCCACAAACTCTCTTTTGTTTTAGTGATTTTCTCTCTTGTGTATTTTCAATTTCATTAATTTTTCTCCTCTTTTTTTCCCTGTTCTGCTTGATTGGGGTTTATTTTGCTCCCCGTTTTTTGAAATGGGAGCTAGGGTTGCTGACACTAGTCTTTGTTTGAATGCCACACCTGGGTCTCCTGTGCTTGGGGATTCAGTAGCATGGAGCCAGGATACCTGGTGCTGTGTTCTTCCAGACTGCCGGCATCTAGACCATCTGCCTTCATCTTCCACCTTTCAGAGTCCTCCTATTCTTGGACCGTGTGATTTCCAGGGGTCAGTCTTGACCTGACTTTCCTGAACCAGGAAAGCAGGAAGAGACAAATCAACATCACCTCCTCTGGACTGGCTTGGGTTAGACTTTGGTCTTTGGCCTTGCATTGGGGCTCATACCAGGGCTGTTACTTCTGGTGCTTCCAGTGTGCCTGTACTAGCAAGCTTGCTTGTGTGCTAAGACTGGAAATGGGTATTAGGGTTGTCTGGGTTGGAAGGCTGGATGCCTATGTTGCCGACCCTGCTGTACCAAGATGCACAGCCTCAATCCCTTCCCTCAGGAAGGACCCCCGGTAGCCAGAGAAGGGGTGAGCCAGATGAGGTACTTCAACTCTGAATTCTGCCTTGAGCATCTCACAGGGAGATTCATTAGCTTCAGAGCATTGATGGGTCCAGGTTCCCTCAAATGGAGTAAGTCGAGGCCCCTGGGAGTGGACTCCTGGATCCCTCTTTGATGCTGCCTCCTGTCCCTTCATTTCCAGATCGAGAACTGTCCACTCCACTCCTGGTGGCTCTCTTCCTGGGCCCCAAGCTGCTGCTGCTCGTCTCTGTCTCTGCCATCTATGGCCACAGGAAGCAATGGATTCACTGGTGAGATATGGACAAGGAGGGCAGGGCCAGGTCAGTCCCAGAAGGAGCCAGGTCAGTGGAAGGGGCAGCCCGCAGGTCACACAGGGTCAGCGCCCACCTGGAATAAAGAGCAGGTGACGCACCTCCCTTCATATCCTCTGGAGCCTCAGGGATCCCTCTGGGAGGTTCCCAACTCCCAGGATGACTATTGGGTCCTGTAAGAGGTGGATGGGGTCAAGGGCTATGAAAGGATGTACAGAGAGACCTACAGCTTCTGGCAAGGGAGTGGGCTAAGTGAGCAACACCTGGGTGGGAAACCCCACAGAAACCATCTCTAGATTATTTGGGCACAAGGTGTCCACATTTAGAGGAATGCTGACAGGTGCCCGCTGGCTGCTCTGAGGACGGCTCCCGCTCTGACCCTCCGTGGGGCAGACTGGAAAGGATGGGGAAGGGGGATCAGGACCTAGGGAGGAAGGCTGAGGAGGCACAGTCCATGTCAGGACTCTTGGCCAGCCAGCTGATTGAGACCCAGGTCGGTATCTGCACATTAGAGCTGGGTTTCCAGACCCTTCCCAGACAAACTCCACAGGTCAACTGTATTAGGAAGCAAACTCTAACATCATATGAGAAGGGAGAAACCTCACTGTGGTGTGGTGCCCATTCACAGGTATGAGTTAGAGAAGGAGGAAAGACTGGCAAAAGGAGATATTGAACACAATGCAGCACAGAAAAGTCATACTTGCACAGAGAACAGACGAACTGGATGCTATTTTTGCCTTATTTTAAATGGTGCAGAGGGGCAAAACCTCTGTACCCGAACTTCCTCCAGTCCTCTGCTGCACACTGCCCTCTAGAGCAGGTGCAAACATGGGCAATGCAGCTTTTTCAACTGAGAAAAAATTCCAGAGGGCCACCCAGCTGAGACCTGCCGTCCCCCAACACACCAGGGGTAAAAATGGTGGGTCTTTGCTCCTCCCTCTAAGATTATTCCATATATTTCAAAAACGTATTTGAATTTCTTGATGTAAATCTAAGAGCAAAATCCAGTCACTGTAAAAAGGCAAAGAATCTGAAGTTATGCATGCAGACCCAATGATCTACGTGCAAAAGAACAATGTCATTACCTGATGTTGGTACTGGGGTCCAGGGGCGTGGGATGGTGTTTGAAGCCCCTCCCAGGTTTAGACCCCATTTCCTTTCCTAACCAGGGTGTTCTCCAGCCAGCAGGTCTTGTGAGGTCAGGCCACCCCGAGGGCTCCCTCAGCACAAGAACATGGGGTCGTCGAGGCTCGCGTGTGGAACAAAGAAGGGCAGACTTGCACCTTGCTCACCTTGACACTGTCCTTCCTCTACTTGAGGCCAGGCTGACATTCGTTCCTATGACCCTGAGAGGTTGGACTGTCCTAGTCCAAACACAAGGTCTCAGATTCATCCTAAGGACAGCAGAGTCCCACTCATCTTGTGACCCTCAGTAAATTATGAGCCTGTTCCTTCCTCAGAAGAGAGTGTCAGACCTGCCCCATTGGGTGTGGGGAACAAGTCAGCAAACCTCACTTACATGTTACTGAGTGCTCATGTCTCCAGCCCTTCCCTCAGGAAGGACACCCAGTAGCCTGAGCAGAGGTGAGCAAGATGAGGTACTTCTTATCCTGAATTCTGCCTCGAGCCTCTCACAGGGGAAATTCATGAGCTTCAGAGCATAGATGGATGCAGGTTCCCTCAGATGGAGTAAGTCGAGGCCCCTGGGAGTGGACTCCTGGATCCCTCTCTGATGCTGCCTCCTGTCCCTTCATTTCCAGATCAAGAACTGTCCACTCCACTCCTGGTGGCTCTCTACCTGGGTCCCAAGCTGTTACTGCTGCTTGTCACTGTCTCAGTCATCTATGTCCACAGGATGTAATGGATTGACTGTGAGTTATGGACAAGGAAGACAGGGCAAGGTCAGTCCAAGAAAGAGCCAGATGAGCAAGAGGGGCAGCCCACAGGTCATACAGGGTCACCGCCCACTTGGAGTAAAGAGCAGGTGAAATAACTCCTTCGATACACTAAGGGGCCTCAGGAATCCCTCTGGGAGGTTCCAAACTCCCAGGAGGACTCTCAGGTCCTGTAGGAGGTGGGTGGGGTCAAAGGCTGGCAAAGGATGTGCACAGAGGCCTAGGGTTTCTGAGAAGTAAGTGGGCTGACTGAGCAACAGCTGGGTGGAAAACCCTGTGGAGACCATCTCTAGATTATTTGGGCACCAGGTGTCCACATTTAGAGGAATGCTGACAGGTGCCCGCTGGCTGCTCTGAGGACGGCTCCCGCTCTGACCCTCCGTGGGACAGACTGGAGAGGATGGGGAAGGGGGATCAGGACCTAGGGAGGAAGGCTGAGGAGGCACAGTCCATGTCAGGGACCGCCTGTCCTCTCACTACAGGTGACCCAGGAGGAAAATAGCACCGAGGACATAGGAGACACGTGGAGAACATTTCTGGAATGATGAGCAGATAATCAAATGTGAACATGGGTCCACATCTCCTTCCTTCCTCCCCTGCTACGTGCCATCCTCAGTCTCTGCTGCCTCCTTCCTTCCCTGAGGGGCCCAGCCTAAGACAAGGAACAACTAGAAGCTTCCACAACCCTGCCCCAGATGCCTGCTTCCCCAGAGACCCACCTGCCCACAGTTCCTGCTGCTCCTCTCCCAGTCCGTTGATGCCCCAGAGCTGGTCTTCATACCTGGTCCTGAGCAGGGCAATAGAATGTCTCTGGAGACTGACACATGGATATCCTACTAGAATGTGAGAAACAAGTCACATGTACGCATACCAGGCTCTTATCCTTCTCCTGGGGACCATGGTCATGAAGTACACACTCAAGTCCATGTTCTCACAGGTTATTCCTGCCAACCCTCAGACTCCTAAGCCTTGGTGAGTTCTCCAATGTCTCTCGAATACAAATGAATCCCATCCTGGTTGGAAGAAGAGAAGGGATTCTCCTCCCTCTTTGTCTACATGTCCTTCTACTCAAACCCACAGAGGAATATCTCTTCCTCTCCCTGTGATGGGAACACTACCTCCTCTGTCACCTTCATCCTTCCCGACCTCGTTGCTCATGTACACGTGCTGGCAGTCCAGAAACCTGGACCATTCCCTGATTTCCTTCTTCATATCCCGTGTTCATTTCTGCCTTCATAAAGCTATGTGCAGTGGCAAGATGGTAAATGTTCAACAATCCACGTCTCAGGAGGAAAAAGAAATCCAATTTGTAGTGCCTGTCCACTTCGGTGGTGTCTACACTCCCAACGTGGCCAATTTCAAGCTGCCAACAGTGGAACAAGTAGCTTGCAAAATTCCTGGAAAGCTCTCAGGAGCGAGGGCAAGCCTCCTCCTGCACACCAGGGAGCTCCATCCAGCACCTGCACACTGCTCGCTCCCGGGCTGCCCCCTGGTCCCGGCCACCAGCATCTCTTCCTGGACCATTGTCGCATCCCTAACAGACTCTCTGGGTTCCGCCACAGTGATCCTATGGAAATGGAGGTCAAATTGTCTCCCTTCTGTGCTTCTTCCCCCTACAGATGTGCATGGCTCGGTCTCTCCCCCTTTCAAGCTCTGCTGATATGTCCCTTTATGAAAAGCACCTTCCAAAAACCACCCCATGTAAAATATCAATTCCACTCTCTCACTCTGCATTCCCACAGCTCATACCTGAATTGAACTACTTCCCTAGAACTTAAGATCAGCCAGCTTGATAAATGGAAACAGTGCTCACTTTGCACAGTGATGCAAGACCAAAACAATGACGGTGCAGCTGAAACCATGAAAAGTGATGCCAGTAATTGGTGGGAAAAGTAATGATTTTTCTGTGACCTTTAGAAACTTTTTTCAACATCTCAGAAACCCTCCAACAGTCAGTTATGAATGTATCGGGACATAAAAAAACAGTAAAACTATTATTCACTTGGTATATGGGCTTTTGAAACATTAGAAACGTTGAAAAGGGAAGAGTTTTATTTGTTTGCAAAGACTTATCAAGAGTAATTTGCAGAGGGCCTGCCTTCCTCTGACGGCACAGTTTACAACAGAGAGCAAGTGTCTGGATTATCTCCCTCCTTTCTCACTTGGGATCAGCTTCCAACACTCCATCCTTGGCACTTCCGATTCTGTGAAATCTTTACAACATTAATGTGAATATTTGCTGGCATCACTTCCTCCGGGACATTGTCACCCCACCCCACCCCCACTGTCCTCAGTGACGTGGTAAGTTTATCCTCACTCTCCTCCTCTGGCTGCATATCTGGATGCTTGGGAACAGTATCCCGGGCCGCATTCCCATGAAGGTCTCTGTGCCTTCATGAACCCCACTCCCATTGAGTTTGAACTTTACCTCCAGCTTCTTCTCTTCTCGTTTCTCCTGTACCTCTTCAGCTTTATGCCCATTCCCTTCTGCCATTTTTTTCACCTTTGTACCTTATGCAGGTTCATCGGAGGGGGGTGGGGCAGACCAGGAGACTACACAACCATCTGTTTTGCTATTGTGGGAAATGCATATCACAACCCTAATTATCCTGCACCCTGATCTCAGACTTTCATGCCCAGAACTCTGAGAAATTAGTTCCTGTTGTACAAGGCATCCAGTTTATGGTGTTTTCTTATAGTAGCCCAAGCCAAGACAAAATCTAAATAAATTATGGACTTTGCTAAATAATAATGTACCAACATGGGTTCATTAAATTATAGTAAATGTACCATACTACTGTAAGACATCAATAAGATGGGAAACTGTGTGCAGCTGTATATTGGAACTCTGTATGATTGTCCCAAGTTTTTTCTAAATGTAAAACTGTTACACAAATTAAGGCCATTAAAAAAAGTCAACATCTTGTCCTCAGCTGGATCTCTCCCTCTCACACCCCTTTGGGGGACATTGCAAGGAAGTGAATAGTGGGGAGATTTTGTTTCGTAACCCAGGTTTTATCTCACTCCAGTTCTTAGGTTCCTTCTCCTCCTTCCTCTGTCCTCTGCCAGAGCTCACTCCAGAGCCAGGCACTCAGAGATCCCAGAAGGAGCTGCTTCTCTGTCCCCATGATAGTCATCCTAAACGTTTCCAAGTGGGAAAGCCCAGGTTAGTCCTGGTGTGCTCAGAGACCTCAGGGCCCCTGGGTGAGTGGGGTAGTTCTAAGGACCTCAATGGGGGGGGCACAGTTAATCCATGTGCTGAGGTCAAGGAACAGAGTTGGAAGGGGCTCTGCAGAGCAAGGTGGATGCTGTGATGCACCAGGCCTCAGGAGGTGGCCCTGGGCTGTGACCCTCTTTGAGATGGCCTCAGCTGAGAAGAGCCACCTTGCCCCAGGTCATGCCTGGTAACCTGCCACATCCAGTGGCTCCTCAACATGGGGATATAGAGGCCCAGCCCGCTCACCCCAGCTCAGGACAACTCTGAAATAACATCTTAGTATCAGCACGCACAGGAGATCACCTGAGGTTGTCATTGAGACCTCACTGCAGCTTAGCTTCTTCTAAAAATTCCTACTCCCTTCTCCTCCCTTCCACAGGTTTGATCCTAAAAGTACTCCCTGAAAATGACCTGCTTGTTCATATTCATCTCAACACCTCTTTCCCAGGGAACCCAATGTGGAATAAGAGACTGTGGTCAGTACCAGAAAAGGCAGGGATCCTTTTGTCTCTAGGGGCCAAGCCTGTCATGGAAGGGTGGATTGTTTACACTACCACATACCATATACGATATACCACATAGCACACGATATGTCATACACCATATACTATATACCAAACACTCTGGGTTTGTAGGAGCAATGAGAAACCACAAAACTGTTTATGCAAGAAGGCGTATAATCAGATGTGTGTTGTAGAAGACCACCTTGGAAGAAGGAGAAGGTAGAGCTTACGCTGGGCAAAACAAGATGGGGGTAGCCTATTAGGAAGTAATAGTTTTCATTTGGGCAAGAGATGATGGAGATGGAGAAACAGATTCCACAGGTGTTTAGGAGGTAAAACCAACAGGGCCTCTAGCAGGCAGACAAGAGTGGACAAGTGAGGGTGTAGAACATGGGTCCCTTTTTGGTTTGCCCAAATGTTTGGAGGATGTGCCACGTACGGAACAGGGTAGAAGGGGTAAGAGAATGTCTGAGTGCAGACTATGAACTCAGTTTGAATATTTGAGCTACACAAATGAAAATTTCAAAGTCAAAGTGTATATAGCCCAATCACCAAAAAGTGTATTCAGGATTGGAACCTTGACTGCATCTATTTGCAAATCCAGTGCTCCTGATTATCAAGGCATTACATACCCCAGTCTCTAAACTCTGAAGAGTTTAGAGTCTGATGGAAGGTGTGAAGTCTCCTGAAGGTTGGAGGAAGGGAGAGATGCTGGAAGCTGGAGGAAAGATGCTCAGTAGGGGCCATGGATGGCTTCCCAGCATGGAATTCGTCATTCCAGGACAATGTGAGAGGATGGTGACATCCCTGGGAGAGGGGAGTCTTGTCATCTCCTATGGGCAGTTTGGGCCTGCTCTGCATGCTCCTCTTGCTCAACCACCCCCCTGAACTTAACATCCTGTAGATCCCTAAGAGGAGACAGGGCTCACAAGGAACCAGTTGCAAAATAGCCCTGGCAGTAAGTGCATGGCAATGGACTCGTGGACATTAAGCGTCATCAGTCTTGTGTGGGCTGAGAGTCTCCGGACACAAGCATTGTGCTTGAGTAGAGCCCGTTCCGGTGTGACATAGAAGCCAACATGCTGGTTCCATCACTTTCTGAAAGCATTTCTTGAGTCTCTCCACTCCCTTCCTCCAGAAGCCCATTCCCCCAATTAAACCAAGTGGAAAACACAGAGATCAACCAAACAGACTATTCCATCCACATCAGTAATGTGTCACCCAAGGATGGGGGCACCTATTACTATGTGAAGTTAACAACAGGGCATCCTGATGTGGCGTAGGTATCTGGTTCAAGCCCCTTGTGTCTGTGAACGGTGAGTACAGCCTGACAACCTCCATCCCTTTGGTTTGTAAAACTAAAATTTTCAAAATCTGAAGCATGTACCAAGTCATCACTGCACACTGGATACTGTGCCCCTTCACCCACAAACAACCCTGTAGGCTGGGATTCTACACATGGCTCTTCTTTCAGTCTGGGTCCTGTGCCCACTCTCGAATGAAGCCATGTGACAGACCATGCCCTTCATGATGACCCAACTACCAAAACATGAACACAGAGCCAGAAAAACTCCAAACTCAAAAGATAGTCAACAGGTTAAACACAACTACATGTGTGCACCGAATGGTCCAAAAAGTTGTTAAACTGAGCCTACAAGTCTGTCTGGCCTTCCTGAGGTTTAGGGACAAACCTGAGCTCAAGAATGTGCAGTGTGTCTTTTTTGGCCTACTTCCTGACTCCAAACATAAATCACAGACACGGTAGCTCCATATAATCCTCTGGATTTGGATGGAATCTCAACATGGAGAAAGGTAGCCCCCAAGCTTAGTATCTCCTGAGACAAAACAAAGGGATCCAAAGGCAGGCAGAACCTCTACAAGCCTGCACAATTCCACTCACTCATTTCTAACTGGAATGTCACTGGGCCCTGGTGACAGCTCCCTGAAGGGTCACCACAACACAGTCAAGACATCGATCCCCACACAGGAAATCCACGCGTGGCTGTGGTCTACTCCTATGGCTTCTGGGGAGCCGAGACACCAGCAGGAAGGTTCTTGTGTGTCACCCGCTCCCAGGTCTCGTTTGGATAAGTTGTCCCGGAGGGGTTGAGTCTCTCTCCTGGCACTTGATCTTTCCATGGTCTGCCCTGGTCTACCCTCAGCTCTGCTGTTCTCTCATTCTCTGAGGACAACCAGTGTTTCCTGCTGCTCAATTTGCATTAATTTCGTCAAATACAGTGTCATTAGGGTGTCCATCTGTTCTTCTGGGAAAACTAGCTTTCCTCAGTAATGTTCTCTCCAAGTCCAATCACATTCCATGCCATCCACTGGCCATGGAACATTCACATCTTTCCCTCAAGCTGAAACATGTGGCTTCCCTGCCATTCCCCTGCATTGGGCTGTGGTGTCAGTGTAGGGACCACAACCCAGTCTCCCTGCCTTTGGCTTAGTGTTAGCCTATGTCATACTGTGACTTCCTATGAATTCTACTGAAATATATAACATCTTATAGTATTTGACAATCGTGCCGTTTTTCCTCATTGTTTTTCCTTATTCTACTGCACAGCTGAAAACCCAGTTGCAAAGAGTTCTAGAAGTCGTTCGATCATGATTTCAGAAGCCAGGAATCATAAATGCATAGAGCCTGAAAGTTGGGGTGTCCGACTAGCACGACAGTAAAACACGCTGTGTCTGGTGTGACCCCAGCTTTGCCACTTGTGACCTTGGGCAGATTACTGAACCTCTCCAAATCCTAGTTCCTTCCTATGTAAAATCTCAGTCTCTTGGAGTCAAAGAGATGTAGAGCCTGTGAATCTTAAAATGTTAGAATTACCAAATCGTAGAGTGAGTCACCTGACCTGTAGGTTTTTAAATGGTATTTAATGTTCATCTTTGCATCTTACATGGCCAAAGTGGAAAAAAAAAGAGAGAGCAAGATTTGGAGGCTTTCGTCAATCCCATTCATTCTTTTCTGCATGCATTCCTTGATCCGACCATGCATCAAGCATGCATTCACTCGAAGCACACTCTCATTCAGCCATGCATTTACCTATGCAGGAATCTGTTAACAAGTACCTGAATCCTCCTCTGGGACAGACCCTGGGCAGATGACCCATCTCCAGGAATTTCCAGGCTCCCACAGTGGACTTTCTATAGTAATTGCCTGCTTTCTCTGGGCTGTGTCAGTTCCCCTTACAGGGACAATGTTCCAGCTTCACCCTCCTCGGACTTGGTAGCTATACCTGCCATGTGCAGAGATTCTATCCACATTTGAACCAAGCATATGACTGAATCTATTTGTCTCGCTCTGTCAGACGCGTAAGTGCCACTTCTCCAGGGGTGATGTGTTTTCTTGCAAACTGTCAAAAAGCCAATAGAGAAATATAGTGATATATCTTGGAAGTTTGTCATCTGGTGGTGATTCTTTTGGAGAGTAGAACTATTATTCGATTTCTCTCTGTGTATCTATTAATCTAGTATATGGTCTAGGTATAGAAGGACTTCAGTAACTGTTTTCGAGTAAACTACTCAATATTGTAATAACTATGCAATATATACACATATATGAAAAGAATTTCTCCTCTATTCCTTCAACCGTTATCATTTCTGGGATTAATAAACTGGTAAGGAGCCTGTATTTGTGTTAAATCCTTCAAGATCAATTTTTAAACACCTGATACAATTAAGTTGCAAATATAAACCAAAAAGATCACACACACACGCACACACACACACACACACACACACAGGAATATTATTACTCAGCCATCAAAATAAATGAAATCTTGTCATATGCAATGATGTGGATGGAGCTAGATGTATTATGCTAAGCAAAAGAAAGTCAAAGAAAGACAAACACCATATGATTTCACCCATAGGTGGAATTTAAGAAATAATAGCGATGAACATACATGAGTGGAAGGAAAAACAAAGAGAGGGAATAAAAACATGAGAGAGTCTTAATGATAAAGAACAAACTCAAAGTTGATGAAGGAAGATGGGTAGGGGGTGGGCTAAATGGCTTTGGGGTATTAAGGAAGGCACTTGTTATGATGAGCACTGGGGGTTGAATATAATTGATGAATCACTGAAATCTACCCCTGAAACCAATCTTGCACTGTATGTTAACTAACTACACTTTAAATAAAACTTAAAAAACAAAAAACTACCTTGCCCTATAAACCCCAGGGATAAGTGAACAGCACAGGGAACTACAGTCAACACTATTGGAATAATGTTACATGATGACAGATAGTGACTATGCATACCATGGTGAGTGTTGCATAATGCATAGAATCGTCGAATTACTGTGTTGTGCACCTAAGACGAACACAGCACTGTATGTCAACCCTAAAAATAAAAATTTTTTAAATATTTCCAAAATAAAATTTGCCCTGGCATGAAAAAAAAAAACAACTGGACCCATACATAATACGTATTTGGTCAAGAGATGTTTGAAAAATGTGCCAACGCAACTCAATGTGGAAAGGATAGTCTTTACAACAAATGGTGTTGAAACAATTACATATTCATATGTAGAAAGACGGAGAAGATTCTTGACTGTTTCCTTATAACATAAACGAAACTTAATATTGTCTAAAAAATATTACTTTATCATAATGTGACTATACAGTAAACACAAAAATACTAAGAACAACTTAATATGATCAGTGCATCATAGACGTAAATTGAAAGGCTACCTATAAAACTTCTAGAAGAAACTATAGGAAAAAAACAAAACTGAATTTCATGGCCTTGGTTTAGCATAGACATTTTAGATCAGACACAGGAAGCACAATCTATAAAAGAAAACATTGCTCCATTTGACTTCGGTAATCTCTATACCCAACTTGGGGCCTCAAGAGCGGGGAGAGGCCCCGTGCAGGGAGGAAGCATGATCTCTCCCGGGCCTCTCCACTCTCTCTGAAATGTGACAGGATCCCTCACTCAGCAAGGGAGGCCTTCTCTGCCTGACTTCTATTTCACAATCTAGAAGCAGATTGCTAACTCACAGCCACATCACCCCATCATGGGCACTTCCTCTTAATCATGGGAGGAGGCAGGCTTTTCCTCTCTACAGAACAGAGGGCCTATTCTCCCCAGCACACACATTTGCACAGGGCAGGATCCCCAGACCTCTACAATGTCAGCCCCTGCCTCCGGGCCCCATCCTCCTTCGTACCTGCTGCTGCCTCTGCTGTTGGGACTCACAGGTAAGCATCGCCTTGAGGTATAATCCCTGTTCCCTACCTCCTCAACCTCCCCCTATCCCTGGACCTGAAGGGCCTCCAGGTAAGGACAGGTGTGCTGTGCAGGGCTGCCACAGAAGGCCAAGGACCGGGTGTCATCTGAGAGCAGGAAATCAGGGATGGGAGCATTGTGTGTATAGATCCATCACCTGAAGCTGGTTACCAGCGATATCCAAACAGCGGGTGCTTTCATCAGCCACAAGGACAAGTGTATGTATTAAATTATTTAATGCTCACAACACCCCCGCCTGATAGCTAGGACTGTACTCCCGATTGGCAGATGGAGAAACTCAGGCAGAGAATGGAACTGGCCCAGTGTCACCTACTTAAGTCAGTACAGCTGCCGGGATTCACGTCCAGGCCACCCAGCTCCACGGTTCATTCTTTTCACCGTGTTATGCTTCTTGGCTTCTCGGCGGAGGCTAACTAAACAAACATCAGAAAATACAGAGAGGGAAACAGAAGAAGAGGCATCACTTAGCACACTCCGAGGTCTCCAGAGTTCCAGTTCTGCTGTGTGTCCTCCCAAACTTTGGTTAACGATGTGTTGGGTGATTCCTATGCGCCAAATCTTTTACTGAGCTTTCAACATGTATGACAATTTCATGAAATCCTCAAAGTGATCTGTATGCTAGCATGCTGGGCCACACTTCATGTATACTTGGGGATGCACTTGTGTGTGTACACGTAGGAGTGGGCATGAGGAAGGGTACACACACGGGCGTGTGCACACACACAGGATATTTGAAAGCGCTTTCCTTACTGTTGCCTTCACATCATGTCCACTCTACATGAAATGTACATTGAACACACGTTTGGTTAGCTGCCTCTCAGCTAGTCACCCTCTTTTTCTACTTCTTTAAACTTACTGCTCACTCTCCACCAAGCTCTTAAGGCAAGTAAACTTCTTTCTGGGTGAAACGATGAGAACTTTGTGTATTACTGCCTTGGTGGTCCTCTTCCATGCTGGATCAGAGTGAAGAGGGGAAAGGGGGATACAAGAAGTGGAGATTCCTGCCTATGGGATCTACACCGGTACTTATATCCTGATCCCAATTATCTAGCATCGGCTGATGCCTCCAGGCCTCAGGAAATCTCGTGCATAATCCCTTTCCAATTTCCTGAGCACTCACCCTGTGCCACACACACTTGGAAATGCACGCGTCTGTTATTTCTTAGGATCTTTGTATCCGAGGTAGACATGTTTGTCCCTTAGCTTACAGATAAGAAAAGTAGGCACAGAAAAGTCCAAGGTCACTCAGTGGTGAAGGCAGGGCTATGGTTTGAACTCAGGCAGTCTGAGTCTAGATCTCCCGGGTCTAAGCATTGCTCTTCTCAAACCCTGTGGCCCCACATCCATCCCTTGAAGTTTGCAGATCTGCCAGTGGGTGTAGGGAAGGCGAGTGTGGGTGAGAGCATGTGTGGTTTGCTTCTCTGGGGCTCTTCTGCTTCCTGGGTATATGCAAATGATTGTTTTCACCAAGACATCTTCATGGGACACTCGGCTTCTCATAATTTCCTGGGAAATTCTCCACCGAAAATAGACTCCAAGTTCTCAGAAAGGGATTGCCCTATGCAAATTCACACGTTGCATAAATATTGACTGGATAACTACAAGGTGCCAAGAACTGTTACATGAGCTTACGGAGTACTGGTTATTAAAAGAGAGAAAGCAGTGGCCCTCGTGGAAGTTATATCATGATGAACAAAAAGACTGGAAACGATAGATATACCAATTAAGCAAATAACACAACATACCAGAAAGCGATGAGTGTTAGAAGAAACACAATAGTACAGCTGGGTAAGAAAATGAGAGACTCTTTAGGGTAGGATGTATTTAAAGAGGCAGCCTGGGGGCACCTGGGTGGCTCAGTCGGTTAAGCGTCGGTTAAGCTCAGATCATGATCTCACACTCTGTGAGTTCGAGCCCTGCGTCAGGCTCTGTGCTGACAGCTCAGAGCCTGGAGCCCGCTTCGGATTCTGTGTCTCCCTCTCTCTCTGCCCCTCCCCCGATCATGCTCTGTCTCTCTCTATCTCAAAAATAAATAAAAACATTAAAAAAAAACTTTTTTTTTTTTAAATAAAGAGGCAGCCTGGGTGGGCATCACTGAGAAGGGAGATTTGAGCAAGATTATGAGAAGGTGGGGGTGTGGGCCATGTGATCTTCTGGAAGAAAAGCCTTCCTGAACAGCATGGGAACAGCATGTGCACATGCCCTGACCCTCCCGCTCTGTTCAAGGATTTGGGCTTTTACTCTGAGTGAAACGGTTGCCATTGCAAAGTTTTGAAGACACAAGTGGCATGATGCGACATGAGTTTTAACTTATTCTAGGATTTGGTTGAGATTAGACTATCACAGGGCATACATAGAAGGAACTAGAGCATTCAAGAGCTTCCCGCATTTGTGCAAACAAGGACATATGGTGTGCACCAAGACAGCAGCCAGGAGAGGAAGGGGAAAGAGGTCAGATTGTGGGTGCATGCAGAAGGGGATCTCCTGATACATAGGGTTTGGGGTGGAAAGAGAGGCTCCCGAGGGTTTGGACCTGAGCGTCTGGGAGACTAAAGGTGCCTCAGCTGAGATGTACAAGGACGTGTTGGAAACTGAGTTCAGTTTGGGATGAGTTAACTGTGAGAAGTTTACCTCTATCAAAGTAAAGTGGTGAATTCACAAAAATAAACTCAAAATGGATAAAGGACTTGAATGTGAGACAGGAAACCATCAAAACCCTAGAGGAGAAGGCAGGAAAAGACCTCTCTGACCTCAGCCGTAGCAATTTCTTACTTGACACATCCCCAAAGGCAAGGGAATTAAAAGCAAAAATGAACTACTGGGACCTTATGAAGATAAAAAGCTTCTGCACAGCAAAGGAAACAACCAACAAAACTAAAAGGCAACCAATGGAATGGGAAAAGATATTTGCAAATGACATATCGGACAAAGGGTTAGTATCCAAAAATCTATAAAGAGCTCACCAAACTCCACACCCGAAAAACAAATAATCCAGTGAAGAAATGGGCAGAAAACATGAATAGACACTTCTCTAAAGAAGACATCCAGATGGCCAACAGGCACATGAAAAGATGCTCAACATCGCTCCTCATCAGGGAAATACAAATCAACACCACACTCAGATATCACCTCATGCCAGTCAGAGTGGCCAAAATGAACCAATCAGGAGACTATAGATGCTGGCAAGGATGTGGAGAAACAGGAACCCTCTTGCACTGTTGGTGGGAATACAAATTGTTGCAGCCGCTCTGGAAAACAGTGTAGAGGTTCCTCAAAAAATTAAAAATAGACCTACCCTATGACCCAGCAATAGCACTGCTAGGAATTTACCCAAGGAATTAGGAGTACTGATGCATAGGGGCACTTGTACCCCAATGTTTATAGCAGCACTCTCAACAATAGCCAAATTATGGAAAGAGCCTAAATGTCCATCAACTGATGAATGGATAAAGAAATTGTGGTTTATATACACAATGGAGTACTACGTGGCAATGAGAAAGAATGAAATATGGCCCTTTGTAGCAACATGGATGGAACTGGAGAGTGTTACGCTAAGTGAATTAAGCCATACAGAGAAAGACAGATACCATATGGTTTCACTCTTATGTGGATCCTGAGAAACTAACAGAAACCCATGGGGGAGGGGAAGGGAAAAAAAAAAGGTTAGAGTGGGAGAGAGCCAAAGCATAAGAGACTGTTAAAAACTGAGAACAAACTGAGAGTTGATGGGGGGTGGGAGGGAAGGGAGGGTGGGTGATGGGTATTGAGGAGGGCACCTTTTGGGATGAGCATTGGGTGTTGCATGGAAACCAATTTGACAATAAACTTCATATATTGAAAAAAAAAAACAAATAAAAGTTGGTGGATTGGTGAACTATAGAGTTCCAGAATTAAAAAAAAAAAAAAAAAAAAAAAAAGAAGTAAAGTGGTGAGTGGCTGGTCAGACATACAAATCCAGAGTTCAAGGGCAAGGCCTGGGCCAGACAAGGAAATATGAGGATTACACATACACAGATGGCAGAGTTTACACCTCTCCCTGGCTCCTCTTGACCCTCTAATCCCTCTCACCTCCTCCCTCCCCTGTTCCCTCCATTTCCTTCCCCAAGATGCATGCCTATTTCTTCCCATTTGTCTTAGCAGTTCGGCTTCCTGACCCCAACTTTCCTCTCCAGACTTACAGATCAAACCACCTGATGCTCTTGGCACACCCAAGACTTGCCTGTGAGAGCATGCACCCTCCTTAGGAGGCATGGTTGGTTTCAAATTGTGCTAAGTGCAGGCTTTTACCAGCTCACACTCTGTACGAGCGAACCACAACTTTTCTCCCTGAGTAGCTAAGAAATAGAAAAGAACACAGGATGTATGTATGTGTGGTTTCCAGTAGCCCTCTCCTCTGATTTATATGCCTGCCTAGTTTTTAGGACACTTCAAAAGGAAGGAAATATTTTGTATTTCTCTATGTCTCGAGAGATTGGCTAGTCACTTAGGCAGTGAAATCCAACTGTAAAGTCTTGCACTTGAAGTGAAATGAATGCCCCCAAAATGACTGTGTCCCTTCAATGTATAACTCAATGTCCCGACATAGGCCACCTCCCACAACTCTTTTCAGAACACGGAAAAATTTGCAGACTACTATTTCTTTTGTTTAGGTGTTCCCATGGTGCTATGTCCTCCTTCAAGGACATGTTTCTCAAATCTACCAGTCCCTGGAACAATTTTCTTTGTCCTCGGGCCATTTAGTCCAACTCAAAGGCTCTACATGGCGCGATCACCTTCTTTGAAGCCATATTTCTAATTATGCTAAACTACACATCACATAAAATCTACCCTCTCACCACTTTTAAGGGTACAAGCCAGTGGCCTCACATACTTTCACAAAGTTGGGAAGTCAGCACCACTGTGCGTTTCAGGAACTTTTTCAACAACCGAAGCTGACACTTTGCATCCATTAAACAAGAATTCTCCATTCCGTCTTCCCCCACAGCCACTGATAATCTCTATTCTATTTTTTTGTATCTATGAATCTGTCTCTTGTACATACTTCATGTAAGTAGAATCATATGCCTGTCCTTTTGTATTTGGCATATTTCACTTAAAATGATATTTTTTTTATCATTTTGTACAATACATATGTATATACATATACAATGTACATATGTACAATATGTACATTGTATAGTACATATCAGACTCTCACTGCTTATTAAGGTTGAATAGAAGTCCAAGTACATCAACACTTTTTATCCACTCATCTATGGATAGATATGAATTTTTTCTGCTACCTTTTGGTTATCATGAAAAATACTGTTATGAACACAGATGCACAAAGATCTGAGTACATACCTGTAATTTGGGGGGTGTTTGCCTAAGAATGGAACATTCTGATCATATGGTAAATTCTATAGTTCAATTTTAGTGAAAACACCAGTTTCCACAGTGACTGCACCATTTTTTATTCCTACCAACAATGTACGATGGTTTCAATTTATCCACAGCTTACCCAATCCTTTTATCCTGATTTTTTATTTTCTTGTATGTATTTTGGTTTTGCTTTATTTTGTTTTTGGTAAAAGCCATTATCAGGGAAAGTGGCATCTCACTGTGGTTTGGATTTTCATTTTTCTAATGACTAGTGATGTCCAACATCTTTTCATGTGCTTACTCACCACTTGAATATCTTATTTGAGGAAATGTCTGTTGGAGTCCTAGGTCCTTTTTCTCAACGGGGCTGTTCATTATTTCGTTGTTGAATTGTACGAGTTCTTTTTATATGCTGGTTATTAATCCTTTCTGAGACATATGCTTTGCAAATATTTCCCCCCATTCTGTGAGTTCTCTTTCACTTTTGATTTTGTCCTCTGCTGCCTGATAGTTTTGTTTTTGTTTTTTTTTAATTTACTTATTTATTTTAAGAGAGAGAGCACAGAAGTAGGGGAGGGACAGAAAGAGAGAGAGTGACAGACAATGCTAAGCAGGCTCTGCGCCACCAGCACAGAGCCCAATGGAGGGCTTGAATCCATGAACCATGAGATTATTATCTGAGCCTGAGTTAGGCACATACCAGACTGAACCATCCAGGGACCCCTGCAACAATTTTTTTAAATTTTCATTAAGTCCGTTTTAAATATTTCTTAGTTTGTTATGTTTGCTTTTGGTTTCTTATACAATAAATCATTGCCAAATCCAATATCACAATTTTTCCCTACAGTTTTTTCTCTGAAAATTTGTTTGATTTATTGATTTATTGATTTAGCTCTTGTATTTAGGTCCCTTCATCCAATTTGAGCTCATTGTTCTAGATAGAGTACGGTGAGGGTTCAACTTCCTTATTTGGATGTAGATATTCAGTTTTCCCGTGTTTCTTTTCATGTTGAAAAGATCACTCTTTCCCCCACTGAGTGGTCTTGGTACTCTTGTTGAAAATCATTTGACCATATATGTGAGGGTTTATTGTTAGGCTCTCCATTCAATTCCATTGCTCTATATCTCTATTCCTTTTCAGTACTGCAGTACTCTAATTATTATACTATGTAGTAGGTTTTTGAATCAAGGAGTATGAGTTTCCCAACTATTTTCTTTTCCAGGATTGTTTGGTGATCTGAGACCCTTGAAACTGCATATGAATTCTAGAATGGGCTTTTCCATTTCTGCAAAAACAAAAACAAAAAACTGCCATGGGAGTTTTGATAACAATTGTATTGAATCTGTAGATCGCTTTAGGTAGTATTGACATCTTAACAATATCAAGTCTTCCAATGCACAAGCAGAGGAAGTTTTTCCATATATTTATGTCTTCTCTCATTTCTTTCAGCAAAAATGTTTTACACTTTTTGGTGTACAGCCTTTCATCCCCATGAAAACAATTTACTACTAAGTATGATGTTAGTGCAAGTGGAATTGTTTGCTAATTTCCTTTTTGAATTGGTCACCACTCACTTAGAGAAATGCACTTGAGTCTTGACTGTTGATATTGGTTTTGACTGTTGATATTGGTTTTATTTTTCCTCTAGGATTTTATTTAAACTCAAGTTAGTTAACACCCACTGTAGTCTTGGCTTCAGGAGTAAAACCCAGTGATTCATCTCTAACATATGACACCCAGTGCTCATCTCAAAGAGTGATCTCCTTCATGCCCATCACACATTTAACCCATCCCCCCCATCTCTCTCCCCTCCAGCAACCTTCAGTATGTTCTCTGTATTTAAGAGTCTCTTATGGTTTGCCTCCCTCTCTCTTTTTATCTCATTTTTCCTTCCCTTCCCCTATGTTCATCTGTTGAGTTTCTCAAATTCCACATGTGAGTGAGCTCATTTGGTATCTGTCTTTGTCTGACTTATTTCACTTGGCATAATACCCTCTAGTTCCATCCATGTCGTCACAAATGGCAAGATTTCATTCTTTTTTTATTTAAATATAATTTATTGTCAAATTGGTTTCCATACAACGCCCAGTGTTTATCCAACAAGTGTCCATATTCATATACATTGTATTATAGTATTTACTATGTATATTGTATGTTACTATATAGTATATATATTAGTGTATTATATGTATATAGTATTATATACATTGCATGTATGTATGTATGTATGTGTGTGTGTGTGTGTGTGTGTGTGTATACACATACCACATCTTCTTTATCCATTCATCAGTTGATGGATACTTTGGCTCTTTCTATAATTTGGCTATTGTTGACAGTGCTGCTATAAACATTGGGATTCATAAGCCCCTTTGATTCAGCATTTTCGTATCCTTTGGATAAATACCTAGTAGTGCAATTTCTGGGTCATAAGGTAGTGCTATGATTAATTTTTTTTAGGTACCTCCATATTGTTTTCTAAGGTGGCCACACCAGTCTGGATTCCCACTGACAGTGCAAAAGGGTTCCCCTCTGTTGTTTTTTTTTTTCACATTGTATTTATATATAGCATAGAGATACTACTCCTTTTTATTTCCTTCATTCTGCTACCTTCTGATTTATTTTTCCTCTTCTTTATCTGATTTCTCAAGGTCCGTAGTTGTTAACTGAATTGTGATCTTTCCTCTCTTTAAATGTAGTCATTACAGCCATAAATTTCCCTCTAGAGCTGCTTTCACTGCAGACTGTAGTTTGGGGAAGTTGTGTTTCCATTTTCATTCATCTCAAGGTGTTCTCTAAATTCCCTTGTGATTCCTTTTGGCTTAAGTTTTTATTTTTTAAGAATGAGTTGTTTTATTTCTATAAATTTGAGAATGTCCAGTTTCTGGTTTTGTTGTTGATTTCTCATTTTATTTCACAAACTATTTCACCAGTTCACTGCTTGAAAAGACTTTCTTCCAGATTCCAGTAAGTTGCCTGCCTCTTAGCCTGTATAACAATGGCTGATACAAAGGTTTTTTATAGTAACTGGTTTCTGTAATAGTCTGGGGATACATATGTGGTAAAAAGAACAATATCCTTCAAAGAAGTCCATATTATAATACCCAGAGCCTGTGAATAGTTTTCTCTTACATGGCAAAAGAGATTTTGCAGAAGTGATTAACTCAAGACTATTAAATGGGGAGATTATCCGAGATTATCAAAGTGGCCCAAATATATTCACAAGAGTCCTTATAAGAATGAGGCATGGAAATCAAAGTTAAAGAAGGACAGGTGACAAGAAAGGCAAGAATCTGGAGTGATTGGAAGATGGGAAACCAAGAGAAAAAGATTGTGGGCAGCTTCTAGAATTTGGAAAGACAAAGACAATAACTCCAGAAGAAACGCAGCTCACCTGACCCTTGATTTTAACCCAGCAACACCAATTTTGGACTTCTGACCTCAAGAATTGTAAGATAATAAACTTCCGTAGGTTTTGGCATTAAGTTTTTAAAAGTGTTGCAATAGCATTCAGAAACTAAAATGATTACGATATGAGGGGGAAAAAACCACATATTTTTGAATGTTTTACTTCTTATGAAACTACATGCTTATGGTGTGTTTAAAGCTCTGCCCATCACTGTCTCTCAAGCATCCAGGCTGCTGGGACAGACCCCAGCATGTGCACGTGCTTGTGAAGGAGGGAAGTTGATCCATAGAGGTTCCAGAAGTTAAACACACAGCCCAGAAACTACATCCATCACTTCCTCTCACACACAATGGTCTAAAGAAGTCTCACGGCCCCACCTAATGCAAGAGACCAGAAAGTGTAACACCCCAAGGGGCCAGAACACAGACAAGCAGGATCATTTGGCGAAGCACGACGCTTTCAGAGAGGGCTGGGGCCGTCCGCCTGCCGTGTGCCACATCACCGAATCTCTCTGTGTTTTGCTTTCCTCGTCTGTAACAGGGTCCCGTGTGACAGGCTCATTGCGAGGGCTACATGCCATGTACACGCAGCGTGCTGGGTTCAAGGTGTGCACTCAGTGAAAGCTGTTGTGGATAAACACTTGCGCGGACGGACAGGATCGCACAAGGATGCTAAATAGCTGTTTTGTTCTCCCCCCAGGTGTGGCAGGTGAGGCGGAACTGCAGGTGATCCAGCCCGAGAAGTCGGTGTCTGTGGCGGCCGGACAGGCGGCCACTCTGCGCTGCACCATGACCTACCCGCTCCCTGCTGGGAAGGTCGAGTGGTTCAGGGGCACAGGGCCAGGCCGGGAGTTAATCTTCAGTTTCAGAGGAGACCCTCACTCCCCTCGAGTAACAAATGTTTCAGACGCCACAAGGAGAAACAACCTGGACTTTTCCATCCGCATCAGTAACATCACCCCAGAAGACACGGGAACCTACTACTGTGTGAAGTTCCAGAAAGGGAACCCCGATGTGGAGTTTAAGTCTGGACCAGGCACCCAGGTCACCGTGAGCGGTGAGTATCGCTCCGTCCCCTGGTTGTGACAGCAAGTCAGTAAGAATGCCCTCCACTGTCTGAGCAGCAGATAAGGATCAGGTGCTGTTATGGGTGCCCCTGAATCAGCCCCTTCCACAGATCAGGAAAGTTGAGGCCTGGAGAGGCCTTGCTATTTGCTGAAGACACCACGGCTGATAAACGGTGGGAAAATCTGGAACCGCGGTCTGCAGGTTCCCAGCTCTTCCTTTTTTCAATCCTGACCAGCCCTCTGGTTCCCAGGATGAGAGACTGAAAGTCTGGGAGACATGCTAGTCACAAGGCCCATCCTCACATCTGCCTCCAAATAGCACTCATGTCGATGTGTCCGGAATCCTCCACACTCGGCATTTACTAAGCACCTGCTATGTGCAAGCTCTGTTCTGGGTACTGTAGGAGGAGGAGGTGGAGACCGAGAGTGACACCCACCAGAAATGTCCTTCCTGTGCCCAGATTGGTGGGAAGTCCCCTGGCAGAGAAGACAAGGGGGACTTTGAACTGAGGCTGGAATTGCACGGGGGCCCTGCCCCTGACTCAGTCTCCGACACCGCCCTCCCAACACTATCAGCAGGGCTAAAACATAACCCATGCGAGGGTTCTGCACAGTGTCACATACCTGTCGTTGCTGAGGATGACCAGAGTCATGCTTACTGCTCGTAAATGCTCCTCTTGCAGCCAAACCCTCTCCCCCCGTGGTGTCGGGCCCCACGGCCAGGGCCACACCTGAGCAGACCGTGAGCTTCACCTGCGAGTCCCACGGCTTCTCCCCCAGAAACGTCACCCTGAAATGGTTCAAAAACGGGAATGAGCTGGCAGCCTCCCAGACCACCGTGGACCCAGAGGGAGACAGCGCTTCCTACAGCATCTTCAGCACAGCCAGGCTGCCGCTGGCCCCGGGGGACATTCGCTCCCAGGTCATCTGCGAGGTGGCCCACGTGACCCTGCAGGGGGGCCCTCCTCTTCGTGGGACTGCCAACTTGTCCGAGACCCTCCGAGGTAGATGCCCGTCACCCCCGGCCCAAGCCCAGCTCCGGCCCCCAAGCCTCCCAGCCTGCCCCTCCCCCACTCCGTGCTCCCAGCCTTCCATCCCCTGGAACCTGCCTCCTGACAGACCCTCCCAACCACCGGGCACCCAGGGGTACCGTCACCTCCTCCTGTTTTGACGGCAGTTCCGGGTGAACACCTACCGTGCTAGGTAGGTCGATTTACTTTCCCAGAGCCACTCCAATTATTGAGCACCTACTGTAATCCAGCCACTGTGTGCTCGGTGATTTCATGGATTTTGCTAGTTATTCGATTCCAAATGCATGCTGGGGGCTCGATTTCACTCATCATTACCCTAATAGGAGCTACCAGTCCTTGAGCACCTACTGTGTACTGGGCACTGTGCTTAGGGATTTCACGCACATGCAAAGACTACCCTCAGTGTTTGAGCACCAGCTGTATGCCTAACACTGATCTGGGTGATTCCCTTGCTGCGTGGGGGGAGCTAAGTTCTCGAGCCCCTCCCCGGTGACGTGTCTGTTCCATGAGGTCAGAGCTTCTGCTCTGTGCTGTTTCAGTTCCACCCACCTTGGAGGTTGCCCAGCAACCCGTGACAGGGGACCAGGTGAAGGTCATTTGCCAAGTGAAGAAGTTCTACCCCCAGCGCCTACAGCTGACCTGGTTGGAGAACGGACACGTGTCCCGAACAGAAATGGCCTCAATGGCCTCGAACCTCATAGAGAACAAGGATGGGACCTTTAACTGGACGAGCTGGCTCCTGGTGAATTTATCCGTCCACAGGGAAGATGTGGTTTTCACCTGCCAGGTGCAGCAAGACGGGCAGCCCGTGGTCACCAAAACCCATACCCTTGTGGTCTCTGCCCACCAGAAGGACCAGGAAGCCCATACGACCCACGGTGAGTCCGAGATGCCAACTGACCTGGCACTTTAAATTCTATCTTTTCTTTTTTTATGTGAAAAGCAGTCATTCATGCCTATTATAGAATAATCTAGAGGTCTACAGACATAAAGTAGAATTTTGATATGAGCTTCCCTCCCCAAAGCTCGTGCTCCAAGAGTGACCACTGTTAAGATTTTGGTACATAGCTTTTTAGATCTTTTGACATAACCATGCATTAGAGAAGGAAACAACAGAGGGAGGGAGATGATCTTGTCGCTAGCATCTTGCCTCCTGCACCTTCACCTGACAGTAATTATGTCACCACGCCAGGCCAGCCACCTCCTCCTTCTGTTCATTCTCACCTGGGCTTCATATCGATCCTTCTTACACCCTTCTAACCCCTTCTCAGCAAAGGTCTGCACTTGCCACTCTGAAATTCTGGACGGGAACCCTGAGGACAGAGTGTTGAGTCTGGACCAGGCTCCCAGGTGACCATGAGTGCTCACAGCACAAACCACCTTTGTCCCCTGCTTTGGGACAACAGGCCGGCAATAATCATGATTACTCACTGCACATTTACTTGATGCCAATTCCAGTTCATTTCTGATCTGCTACAACCACCCTGGGAGCTTGGAAGTTGACGGGACCAACTCAGGGAGCAATGGGGGACAGATGGAGAAGATGTCCTGCCCTTAGTCCAGGTGATGGGCTAAACCAATCAAGAGAAACCTGAGTCCCCGAGGACAGGGACCACCAGCCTATAAGACAAGCATGTTAGAGATAACAGCTGGGCATTGTCCCAAAGACCTACAGGTCCCCTTTCTATGACCAAATTGTATCTTATCTCGCTCTTATAATATATGGAGGAGTTTGAGCCATGTTACCAGGAGTCTTTCTTCCAGAAGACCTTTCAAAGGCCCATTCCCTTCTAACATACCCCATGACACTGTCCTCATTGCTGGGTCAACACTGGGACACCGAGTGTCCATGACCCTGCCTGCCAACTAGGAGAGGAGAGATAGGAAGGGGAGAACAACTTCTCTTAACACTAGAGGTCCTGCCTAACTGCGTCCACTAATGACTCAGTCATGGATGCACATCCAGTTGCAAATGGAGTCCATAATTGTGTGGTCATGTGATTAATGACTTTTGTTTTTCAACACAGCCAGTACCATTACATACTTTGTAAAATTAACAGTAATTTCCCACTATCAGCTAAAATGGAACCTATATTCGGATTTTCCAAAATTTCTTCTAAGGCTTTATTCTGTGTACCAAATTTGGTTTTATTTCATCTCGAAATGCTTGCAAAAACTTTCCTGTGAAACCACATGGGACTCCACAATTCCTTTTTACATATATATATCCATATATATATATATATATATATATATATATATATGGATATATATATACAGAGAGAGAGTATGAATAGCTAGGGCTACTCAAATTCTTCACTTTATATTGGATGCTTGTGGATGCTTGAGGAAGCTGGTCCATTTTCTTGAGTTGTCCAATTTCTACCCACAGAGTTCTCATCATATTACCTTTGTATCCTTTTGATGTCTGTAGGGTCTGTAGTGATATCATATTTCTTTCCTGATATCGGAACTATTTCCCTTTTATTTCATTGTCAGAATTACTACAAGTTTTTCCATTTTATTGATCTTTTCCACAAACTCTTTTGTTTTGGTGATTTCCTCTATGGTGTATTTTCAATTTCATTGTTTTTTCTCCTCTTTTTTTCCCCCATTCTGCTTGACTGGGGTTTATTTTGCTCCTCCTCATTTTTTGAAATGGGAGCTAGGATAATTGACACTAGTCTGTCTTTGTTTGAATGCCACACCTGGACTTCCTTCTGCACTTGGGGAGTCAGGAGTGTGGAGCCAGGATACCTGGGGCTGTGTTCTTCCAGACTGCAGGCATCTAGACTGCCTGACTTCGTCTTCCACCTTTCAGAGTCCTCCTATTCTTGGACCTCATATGATTTCCAGGGGCCAGTCTTATACGGAACCAGGAAGGCAGGAAGAGGCAAATCAACACCACCTCTTCTGGACTGGCCTGGGTTAGGGTTTTAGTCTTTGGCCTTGCACTAGAACTCATACTAGGGCTGTTAACTTCTGGTGCTTCCAGTGTGCCTGAACTAGCAAACTTGCTTGTGTGCTAAGACCGGAAATGGACATTAGGGTTGTCTGGGCTGGAGAGCTGGATGCCTATGTGACCCTGCTGCACCAGGATGCCATAGCCTCCCCTGGGCATCCCAGGGCTCCAGTCACTGCGATAATTGGCCCAACGGGTTGGAATAAGAATGCACATCTTTCGGTTCACGTTTATGGTATTGAGGTATTTTATAACACTTCTAGTTTAAGAAACCTCTGTTCTCTCAGTATAGCGTCACCGGGTATGTTAAAGGGGTTGGTTGGCCGGTTTGGGCATTTGGAGGAGAGAGGTTCTGAGTCCTCTGATCTTTCTGTTCTTCTTTCAGGATGCCACGTGTGCCTGTCCCATTTTTCCTTCTTCCCTTCACCACTCAACTTTGAAACAGCACCTCTTGAATCTTGTTTGTCTTTCCCCCAAAGTTATGCATTTTAAATCATGCCTGCCCCCTTTATGCACATCTATCTTTTTAAATTTCCCTGACTCCCTGCATCAGGTTCCTATTGCTGCTGTAATCATTAGCACACGCTTAGTGGCTTCAAACAACACAATTTTTTTCTTCCACTTCTAGAGGCAGAAAGTCTACAATGAGTTGGCAGGGCTGCATTCCATCTGGGGGAGCAGGGGGACAGTCTGTGTCCTTGCTGTTCCAGCTCCTAGGGTCCCGTTCTGGACTACCCTCTGCTGCGGTCAATATGCCTCCTGCTCCCACTCTCCTGCCTCCCTCCTTCACTTGTAAAGGTCTCTGTGATTCCGTTGGCTCCACTCCGATAGTCCAAGATAATGACCCACTCAAGACCATAGCTGGTTACCACACAGTCTACCTTGCCATGTCAGGGACCACAGACTCTGGGGAATCGGGGCCAACCATCTTAAGTCAGGCATACTTTGAAACTATTTTCTGTGATCTGTGTCCTGATGTGCAGGACACATTTCCAATATTTTCTCATTGAAGTTGGATTTAATATTGGCAGCAGGATTTCTAAAAAACTCTCAGGCATCTTGTATAACTGCCCTTGTCTTCTTCACCTGCCCTTTCCTATGGCTGGTGAGGGTGGGAGGGCAGCAGTGTAAGCTATTGTGCCTTCAGATTGTGTGATATTTCCCTTTTGTCTCCCAGACATTTTGGAGTTTGGCCATTGCTCTTCAAGGACTTCTGAAAGCCAGGTTTCCATAGAAATTTCTGTCCTTTTATTGTTTTTTCTTTGGGTTCAGAAGCTGTATTCAGAGATGAGTAGCTAAGCTGCTGCCTTGTCCTCAGCAGACACAAGTGCCCTGAGGGCTTTGAATGCCTTGGCCCCAAAGTCCCTATCCCACATCAGTACTTGTCTCCCGTATTTCCCCATCACGGCCCTGTTCTAGCAGAGCAGTATACTGAAGCTGAGAATTCAATCCTCTTTGTAGCACCAATATTCTTATAATTATGTTGGACCCAATTATGTCCTCAGCTTTTTCTGCCCTCGGGATCTAATAGGTGGGAGTCTACAATGTTGCCCAAAAGTCCTCTTTCACATATGACCTATCATGAGAGATCAACCAGTCTGAGTTCTGCATTGTCTTTCCCTGAAGGGTTGATGCTCAGCAACACTCATCCACCCAAGAGTTCTTATAATTCCCAACCGATTTCCAGATTACCAGGTTACCCCCGACCTCTACTTACTCCATCCCAGGTCACACTGTGAGCTTTTAGCAGTGACAATAGCAGGGAAAGCTGGGACCTTCCCCTGTTCTTCTGCCCACAAGACAGGGACCTCTTGGCCAGCCAGCTGATTGAGACCCAGGTCGGTATCTGCACATTAGAGCTGGTTTCCAGACCCCTCCCAGACAAACTCCACAGGTCAACTGTATTGCGAAGCAAACTCTAACATCATATGAGAAGGGAGAAACCTCACTGTGGTGTGGTGCCCATTCACAGCTATGAGTTAGAGAAGGAGGAAAGACTGGCAAAAGGAGATATTGAACACAATGCAGCACAGAAAAGTCATACTTGCACAGAGAACAGACGAACTGGATGCTATTTTTGCCTTATTTTAAATGGTGCGGGGGGAAAAACCTCTGTACCTGAACTTCCTCCAGTCCTCTGCTGCACGCTGCCCTCTAGAGCAGGTGCAAACATGGGCAATGCAGCTTTTTCAACTGAGAAAAAATTCCAGAGGGCCACCCAGCTGAGACCTGCCGTCCCCCAACACACCAGGGGTAAAAATGGTGGGTCTTTGCTCCTTCCTCTAAGATTACTCCATATATTTCAAAAACGTATTTGAATTTCTTGATGTAAATCTAAGAGCAAAATCCAGTCACTGTAAAAAGGCAAAGAATCTGAAGTTATGCATGCAGACCCAATGATCTACGTGCAAAAGAACAATGTCATTACCTGATGTTGGTACTGGGGTCCAGGGGCGCGGGATGGTGTTTGAAGCCCCTCCCAGGTTTAGACCCCATTTCCTTTCCTAACCAGGGTGTTCTCCAGCCAGCAGGTCTTGTGAGGTCAGGCCACCCCGAGGGCTCCCTCAGCACAAGAACATGGGGTCGTCGAGGCTCGCGTGTGGAACAAAGAAGGGCAGACTTGCACCTTGCTCACCTTGACACTGTCCTTCCTCTACTTGAGGCCAGGCTGACATTCGTTCCTATGACCCTGAGAGGTTGGACTGTCCTAGTCCAAACACAAGGTCTCAGATTCATCCTAAGGACAGCAGAGTCCCACTCATCTTGTGACCCTCAGTAAATTATGAGCCTGTTCCCTCCTCAGAAGAGAGTGTCAGACCTGCCCCATTGGGTGTGGGGAACAAGTCAGCAAACCTCACTTACATGTTACTGAGTGCTCATGTCTCCAGCCCTTCCCTCAGGAAGGACACCCAGTAGCCTGAGCAGAGGTGAGCAAGATGAGGTACTTCTTATCCTGAATTCTGCCTCGAGCCTCTCACAGGGGAAATTCATGAGCTTCAGAGCATAGATGGATGCAGGTTCCCTCAGATGGAGTAAGTCGAGGCCCCTGGGAGTGGACTCCTGGATCCCTCTCTGATGCTGCCTCCTGTCCCTTCATTTCCAGATCGAGAACTGTCCACTCCACTCCTGGTGGCTCTCTTCCTGGGCCCCAAGCTGCTGCTGCTCGTCTCTGTCTCTGCCATCTATGGCCACAGGAAGCAATGGATTCACTGGTGAGATATGGACAAGGAGGGCAGGGCCAGGTCAGTCCCAGAAGGAGCCAGGTCAGTGGAAGGGGCAGCCCGCAGGTCACACAGGGTCAGCGCCCACCTGGAATAAAGAGCAGGTGACGCACCTCCCTTCATATCCTCTGGAGCCTCAGGGATCCCTCTGGGAGGTTCCCAACTCCCAAGATGACTATTGGGTCCTGTAAGAGGTGGATGGGGTCAAGGGCTATGAAAGGATGTACAGAGAGACCTACAGCTTCTGGGAAGGGAGTGGGCTAAGTGAGCAACACCTGGGTGGGAAACCCCACAGAAACCATCTCTAGATTATTTGGGCGCAAGGTGTCCACATTTAGAGGAATGCTGACAGGTGCCCGCTGGCTGCTCTGAGGACGGCTCCCGCTCTGACCCTCTGTGGGGCAGACTAGAAAGGATGGGGAAGGGGGATCAGGACCTAGGGAGGAAGGCTGAGGAGGCACAGTCCATGTCAGGGACTTCCTGCCCTCTCACTACAGGTGTCCCGGGAGGAAAACAGCACCGAGGACATAGGAGACACGTGGAGAACATTTCTGGAATGATGAGCAGATAATGAAATGTGAACATGGGTCCACAGCTCCTTCCTTCCTCCGCTGCTACATGCCATCCTCGGTCTCTGCTGCCTCCTTCCTTCCCTGAGGGGCCCAGCCTAAGACAAGGAACAACTAGAAGCTTCCACAACCCTGCCCCACATGCCTGCTTCCCCAGAGACCCAGCTGCCCACAGTTCCTGCTGTTCCTCCTCAAAGACCTCGATGCCCCCAGAGCTGGGTCTTCCCACCTATTCCCGAGCAGGGGCTATGGGAACGTCTGTGGAGACTGACACATGGATATCTTACTAGAATGAGACAAGCAAGTCCTGGTACACACACCAGTCTATCTCGCATCCATCTTCTGGGGACGGTGGTCATGAACTACACATTCAAGTCCATGCTCCAACAGGTTATTCCTGTCAACCCCCTGTCTCCCCAGCCTTGGTAAGGTTCTTCAATCCCTCTTAAATAGAAACGAATCCCATCTTGGTTTGAAGGGGAAAAAAGGATCCTCCTTCCTCTTTGCCTACCTGCCCTATTCCTCAATCCCAGAGAGAAGATTCCCTCCTCTCCCTGTGATGGGAACACTAGCTCTTCTGTCACCTTCATCCTTCCCAACCCCCCTGCTCATGTACACACGCTGGCAGTACAGAAGACAGGAGCCTTCCTTGATTTCCTTCTTTATATCCCATTTCAAATCTGCCTTCCTAATGTATGTCCAGCGACCAGACGGTGTTAAACCATCTACATCTGGACAGAAAAAGAAGCCCAATTTGTAGTGCTTGTCCACTTCTGTGGCGTCTACACTCCCAACGTGGCCAATTTCAAGCTGCCAACAGTGGAACAACTAGCTTGCAAAATTCTTGGAAAGCTCTCAGGAGCGAGCTCTCCTCCCGCCCACCAGGGAGCTCCACCCAGCACCTGCACACTGCTCGCTCCCGGGCTGCCCCCTGGTCCCGGCCACCAGCATCCCTTCCTGGACCATTGCCACGTCCCTAACAGACTCTCCGGGTTCAGCCACAGTGATCCTACAGAAACGGAAGTCCGATTGTATCCTTCCTCTGTTTCTTCCCCCTACAGATAAGCATGGCTCCGTTTCTCCCTCTTTCAAGCTCTCCAGTCATGTCACTTTATTAAAAACACCTTCCTTAAACCACCCACATAAAATATCAATTCCTGTCTCTCACTCTTTGTTCCCACAGCTCATACCTGAACTGAATTCTTTTCCTAGAACTTAAGACCAGCCAACATGATAAATGGAGACAGTGCTCACTTGCACAGTGATGCAGGACCAAAACAATGACGGGTGCAGCTGAAACCAGGCGACATGATCTCAATAATCAGAGGGAAAAGCAACAATTTTTCTGTGAACTTTAGAAACTTTTTTCAACACATTGGGAAACCCCCAACTGCCAGTTATGAATGTACAGAGACATGAAAAGACAGTAAAACTATTATCCATTTGGTAAACACTCATTTGAAACATTAGAAACGTTGAAAGGTGGGGCGCCTGGGTGACTCAGTCAGTTAGGCGTCCACCTCTTTGATTTTGGCTCAGGTCATGATCTCACAGTTCATGGTTTCGAGCCCTTCATTGGGCTCTGGTTGGAGAGCAGAGAGGCTGAATGGGATTTCTCTCTCCCCCTCCCTCTGCCTCTCCCTGACTTGCTCTCTCGGTCTTAAAAAATAAAACAAAAAACATTAAAAAAATTTTTTAATTAAAAAAAAAGAAACCTTGAAAAGGGAAGTGGTTTATTTTTTTTAAAGACCTACCTAGAGTAGTTTGGAGAGTGCTTGCCTTCTTGTAACTAACTGCACAGTTTACAAGAAAACAAGCATCTCAATGATCTTATCTGCTTCTCAATTGGGATTAGATTGCAACGTTGCTGCACTTCCAATGCTGTGAACGCCTGACAACATATTCGTGAACATTTTCTGGTGTCACATCTTCTGGGACATCGTCTCCCCACCCCTCTCCCTTTCCTCAGTGACGTGGTAAGTTTGCATTCACTCTCCTCCTCTGGCTGCATATCTAGACTCTGGAAACGGTATCCCTGGCAGCATTCCCATGAAGGTCTCTGTGTCTTGATGAACCCCACTCACATTGAGTTTGAACTTCAGCTGCAGCCTCAGCTCTTCTCATTTCTCCTACACACGTTCAGTTTGGTCCCCATCCCCTTTTTTCATTTTTTACTTTCATACAATGTCACCCGGGTTCATCTCGGGGCAGGGGGACCAGGAGACAACATAACCACCTGCTTTGCAATTGTGGTAAACAAACATCACAACCCCAATATCCTGGCACCCTGATCTTAGACTTCCAGGATTTAGAACGGAAGGAATTGGTTCCTGTTGTGCAAGACATCCAGTTTATGGTGTTTTCTTACAGCAGCACAAGCCAAGACAAAATCTAATAAATTATGAACTTTGCTTAATGAGCAGGTACCACTATTGACTCATTAATGATAACAAATGTACCGTACTACTGTAAGACATTAATAAGAGGGGAAACTGTGTGAAGCTGTATATTGCAACTCTGTATGACTGTGACAGTTTTTCCTAAATGTAAAACCGTTTCACAAAATTAAGTCTATTAAAAAAAAAATTGCAACACCTTGTCTTCAGCTGACTCTCTGCCTTTTGAGCTCCCTTGGGGGAAAATTTAAGGAAACAAATGGTGGGGAGATTTCGTGTTAATATTCAGGTTTTATTTCACTTCGGGTTTGAGGTTCCTTCTCCTCCTTCCTCTGTCCTCTGCCAGAGCTCACTCGAGAGCCAGGCACTCCGAGATCTCAGAAGGAGCTGAATCCCAGTCCCCCATGATACTCATTCTAAATGCTTCCGAGTAGTAAAGCCCATGTTAGTCCAGGTGTGAACAGAGAACTCTGGTCCCCAGGGTAGTTTTAAGACCTGATGTGGGGGGCAGTTAATCCATATCCTGAACCCAAGGAACAGAGTTGGAAGGGGCTCTGCAGAGCAAGGTGGATGCTGTGATATACCAGGTCTCAGGAGGTGGCCCTCACCTGTCACCCTCTTTACGATGGCCTCAGGTGAGGAGAGCTACCGTGCCCAAGGTCATCCCTGGTAACAACCTAACTCCGGAACACACGGGACATCAGCTCAGGTTGTCATTGAGACCTCACTGCAGCTCAGCTTCTTCTAAACATTCTTGCTCCCTTCTTCTCCCCTCCACAGGTTTGTTCTTAAAAGTACTCCCTGAAAATGACCTGCTTGTTAATATCCATCGCAACATCTGTTGCCCAGGGAAGCCAAGGTGAACAAGAGATTGTGACCAGTACCAGAAAAAGATGGGGATCTTTTGTCTCTAGGGGCCAAGCCACTCCTGGAAGAATGGATTGTTTACACTGCCGCATCCCATATACATATAATACATACCACATCCCATACTCCATATACCATACAAAATATACCATATATCATATACCAAACACTCTGGGTATATAAAAGCAATGAGAAACCACAAAACTGTTTATGCAAGAAGGGGTATAATCAGATGTGTGTTGTAGAAACCATCTTGGATAAAGGAGAAGGTAGAGCTTACACTGGGCAATACAAGACGGGGGTAGCCTATTAGGAAGTAATAGTTTTCACTGAGGGAAGCGATGATGATGGAGATGGAGAAATACATATTTAGGAGGTAAAATAGATATTTAGGAGGTAAAACTAACAGGGCCTCTAGCAGGCAGATGAGAGTGGACAAGTCAGGATGCAGAACATGGGTTACTTCTTGGTTTGACCAAATGGATAGAGGATGTGCCACATACGGAACGGGGTGGAAAGAGTAGGAGAATGTCTGAGTGCAGACTATGAGCTCAGGGTTGAATATTTGAACTATACAAATGAAGATCTCAAAGTCAAAGGATATATAGGTCAGTCACCAAGAAGTGGATTCAGGATTAGAACCTTGATTGCATCTGGTTACAAATCCAGTGCCCTTGACCATCAAGGCACGAAATATCCCAGTCCCTGAAGAGGTTAGAGTCTGATGGAAGGTGTGAAGTCTCCTGGAGGTTGGAGGAAGGGAGAGATGCTGGAGGCTGGAGGAAAGATGCTCAGTGGGGGCCATGGATGGCTTCCCAGCATGGAATTCGTCATTCCAGGACAATGTGAGAGGATGGTGACATCCCTGGGAGAGGGGAGTCTTGTCATCTCCTATGGGCAGTTTGGGCCTGCTCTGCATGCTCCTCTTGCTCAACCACCCCCCTGAACTTAACATCCTGTAGATCCCTAAGAGGAGACAGGGCTCACAAGGAACCAGTTGCAAAATAGCCCTGGCAGTAAGTGCATGGCAATGGACTCGTGGACATTAAGCGTCATCAGTCTTGTGTGGGCTGAGAGTCTCCGGACACAAGCATTGTGCTTGAGTAGAGCCCGTTCCGGTGTGACATAGAAGCCAACATGCTGGTTCCATCACTTTCTGAAAGCATTTCTTGAGTCTCTCCACTCCCTTCCTCCAGAAGCCCATTCCCCCAATTAAACCAAGTGGAAAACACAGAGATCAACCAAACAGACTATTCCATCCACATCAGTAATGTGTCACCCAAGGATGGGGGCACCTATTACTATGTGAAGTTAACAACAGGGCATCCTGATGTGGCGTAGGTATCTGGTTCAAGCCCCTTGTGTCTGTGAACGGTGAGTACAGCCTGACAACCTCCATCCCTTTGGTTTGTAAAACTAAAATTTTCAAAATCTGAAGCATGTACCAAGTCATCACTACACACTGGATACTGTGCCCCTTCACCCACAAACAACCCTGTAGGCTGGGATTCTACACATGGCTCTTCTTTCAGTCTGGGTCCTGTGCCCACTCTCGAATGAAGCCATGTGACAGTCCATGCCCTTCATGATGACCCAACTACCAAAACATGAACACAGAGCCAGAAAAACTCCAAACTCAAAAGATAGTCAACAGGTTAAACACAACTACATGTGTGCACCGAATGGTCCAAAAAGTTATTAAACTGAGCCTACAAGTCTGTCTGGCCTTCCTGAGGTTTAGGGACAAACCTGAGCTCAAGAATGTGCATTGTGTCTTTTTTGGCCTACTTCCTGACTCCAAACATAAATCACAGACACGGTAGCCCCATATAATCTTCTGGATTTGGATGGAATCTCAACATGGAGAAAGGTAGCCCCCAAGCTTAGTATCTCCTGAGACAAAACAAAGGGATCCAAAGGCAGGCAGAACCTCTACAAGCCTGCACAATTCCACTCACTCATTTCTAACTGGAATGTCATCGGGGCCTGGTGACAGCTCCCTGAAGGGTCACCACAACACAGTTAAGACATCGATCCCCACACAGGAAATCCACGTGTGGCTGTGGTCTACTCCTATGGCTTCTGGGGAGCCGAGACACCAGCAGGAAGGTTCTTGTGTGTCACCCGCTCCCAGGTCTCATTTGGATAAGTTGTCCCGGAGGGGTTGAGTCTCTCTCCTGGCACTTGATCTTTCCATGGTCTGCCCTGGTCTACCCTCAGCTCTGCTGTTCTCTCATTCTCTGAGGACAACCAGTGTTTCCTGCTGCTCAATTTGCATTAATTTCGTCAAATACAGTGTCATTAGGGTGTCCATCTGTTCTTCTGGGAAAACTAGCTTTCCTCAGTAATGTTCTCTCCAAGTCCAATCACATTCCATGCCATCCACTGGCCATGGAACATTCACATCTTTCCCTCATGCTGAAACATGTGGCTTCCCTGCCATTCCCCTGCATTGGGCTGTGGTGTCAGTGTAGGGACCACAACCCAGTCTCCCTGCCTTTGGCTTAGTGTTAGCCTATGTCATACTGTGACTTCCTATGAATTCTACTGAAATATATAACATCTTATAGTATTTAACAATCGTGCCATTTTTCCTCACTGTGAATACATTCTACTGCACAGCTGAAAATCCACTTGAAAAGAGTTCTAGAGTCGTTAGATCATAATTTCAGAAGCCAGGAATCATAAATGCATAGAGCCTGAAAGTTGGGGTGTCCGACTAGCACGACAGTAAAACACGCTGTGTCTGGTGTGACCCCAGCTTTGCCACTTGTGACCTTGGGCAGATTACTGAACCTCTCCAAATCCTAGTTCCTTCCGATGTAAATTTTACTCAGTCTCTTGGAGTCAAAGAGATGTAGAGTCTGTGAATCTTAAAATGTTAGAATTACCAAATCGTAGAGTGAGTCACCTGACCTGTAGGCTTTTAAATGGTATTTAATGTTCATCTTTGCATCTTACATGGCCAAAGTGGAAAAAAAAGAGAGAGCAAGATTTTGAGGCTTTCATCAATCCCATTCATTCTTTTCTTCATGCATTCCTCCTTCCAACCATGCATCAAGCATGTATTCACTCAAAGCACACTCTCATTCAGCCATGCATTTACCTATGCGGGAATCTGTTAACAAGTACCTGAATCCTCCTCTGGGGCAGACCCTGGGCAGATGACCCATCGTCAAGGAATTCCCAGGGATCCACAGTGGACTTCCTATAGTAATTGTCTGCTTTCTCTGGGCCGTGTCAGTTCCCCCTACAGTGACACTGTACCAGTCGTCACCCTCCTCAGATTTGGTGGCTGTTTTCTACCATGTGCAGAGATTCTACCCACGAATGTGCATGTCACCCAGATAGAGAACTATCATATGACCAAGGGAGTCAAGCAACTCATACCCAAGAAGAGCACTGAGAACTACACAGGAAAGCTTGCATTTGGTGAGTGTGTTGGGGCAGGGGTCTGAGTAGGTGCTTACCTCTAAGGTGCAACATGAGACACAATCTCCCATCCTGGACAATTTCATACTGTCGGCACAGCACACAGCACTTCTAAACCCACTGGAAACTCAGGTAAGCCCACCTCTACTCTCTGAGCGTGTGGGTTACCTTTGACTCCAAAGCAAGTGAGGTATTTAAACCAAGGGATGAATGAATAAAGATGCTGTAGTGTAAGCCCTCAACCGGTACAAAATGATCAAGATCACACCATGCATATTTCCAGACCACAACGCTTTGAAACTTGTTATCTAGCTCAGGAAAAAATTTGGAAAGACTACAAATGCACAGAGGTTAAAGAACATCCCACTAAGAATGAATGGGTTAACCAAGAAATTAAAGAGGAAATAAAAAGTACAAGGAAGCCCACAAAAATGAAAACATGACAGTCCAAAACCTCTGGCATGTACCAAGGTGGTCGTAAGAGGGAAGTATGCAGCATTCCAGGCCTTCTTAAAGAGGGAAGAAATGTCTCAAATACACAACCTGACCTTACACCTAAAGGACATGGAAAAAGGACAGCAAATAAAGCCCAAACGCAGCAGAAAAAGAGAAATAATAAAGACTAGAGCAGAAATCAATGTTATAAAAACAACAACAACAGAACAGACTCACAAAACTAGAAGCTGGTTCCTTGAAACAATTAACAAATTGATAGCCCTCTAACCAGACTTGCCAAAAAGAAATAAAGAAGGTCTCCAGGAAACAAAATCATGAATTAAAGAGGAGAGATCACAAACACCACCACAGAAATACAAACAATTATAAAAGAATATTATGATCAATTATATTTCAATGAATTGGGCAATCCTGAAGAAATGGATAAATTCCTAGAAACATATAAACTACCACAATTGTGACAGAAGAAACTGAAAATTTGAACAGACCCATAACAGTAAAGAAATTCAATCAGCAATCAAAAATCTCCCAACAAACAGGAGAACTGGGACAGACGGCTTCCCAGGCGAATTCTACCAGACATTAAGAAGAGTTAATACATACTCTTCTCAAACTGTTCCAAAAAATAGAAAGGGAAGGAAAAATTCCAAACTCAAGTATGAGGCCAGCATTACCTTCATTCCAAAGCCAGACAGAGACCTGCTAAAAAGGAGAATTACATCCAATTCCCCTGATGAACACGGACACAAAAATTCTCGACAAGATACTAGCATACCGAATCCAAAAGTACATTAAAAGAATTATTCACCAGAATCAAGCAGGATTTATTCCTGAACGGCAGGGCTGGTTCAATATCTGCAAATCAATCACCATGATACACCACGTTAATAACTGGAAGGATAAAACCACATGATCCTCTCAATAGATGCAGAAAAGGCATGTGACAAAATACAGCTTCCTTTCCTGATTAAAAAAACTCTCAAGAAAGTAGAGATAGACAGAACATACCTCAACATCATAAAAGCCATATATGGAAAACCCACAGCTAATATCATCCTCAATGGGGAAAGCCTAAGAGCTTTCCTACTAAGATCAGGAACACAACAGGGTTGTCCACACTCACCACTGTTTTTCAACAGAGTACTGGAATTCCTACCCTCAGCAATCACGCAAAAGAAAGAAATAATAGGCAGAGTAATTGGGAAGGAAGAAGTCAAATTTTCACTCTTCTCAGAGTGACATGATACTCTACCTGGAAACGAAATCACTACACCAAAAAATTGCTAGAACTGATGCACAAATTCAGTAAAGCCTCAGGATATAAAATCACCATACGGAAGTTGGTTGCATATCTTATACACCAATCATGAAGCAGCAGAAAGAGATAGCAAGGAATCAATCCCATTTACAATGCACCAAATGCCTTAAGAAACCTAGAGATAAACTTAACTGTGCGGAATAAGCTTAGGAATTCCCTGAGCTTGCACCCCATGGGTTAACAAGGCATAAAGATATAGAAAGGCATGGGATGTACACACCCAAGTTTGGGTAAACAAGATTAGGTTCATAAGATTAGGTAAATGGGGCAAAGGCCCCCAGTATAGGACAAAGGTGTAGGAATAGGGAAACTCAGGACGAAAACATCCAGGATGGGGTAAACAAGATTAGATATTCAGGGCAGAAATACCCCCCAACTGAGTACAATTGCAGAAAGCTGCTTTCACAGGAAGAAAGGACCAAATGAGGTAAACCGGTAAATAGGGTATAGACCTTTGCAGGGTGAAGTTCCCCAGAGCAGAGGTAATTAGCAAAAGAAAGGTGCCTTGTTGACCCTGAGGTAGCATGCTCTGTCTTTCCTGTCCCCTAGATCAGTTCAGGTAAACGGAGGTGATGCCTCACATCTGCCGTAAACAATCTTCCACGGGGCATCAGGATTCTGTTTTATATTAACCTAAACCCCTAACACCACATATCTTCAAAACCCCCTTTCCCTCATGTAGACGGTGACTACACTTACTATAGTGAGCGTTGCACAATGCACAGAATTGTCATAGTGCTATGTTGAGCACCTAAAACTAATATAGCACTGTATGTCATATTTGATAATGACAATTTTTTTAACTATTTTAAAAATAAATTTTTCCCTGGAGCAAAAGCAAAAATATTGGATCCATACGTAATACATATTTGGCCAAGTGATTTTTGACAAAAATGCCAATGCAATTCAATGTGGAAAAGCTAGCCTTTTCAACAAATGGTGTTGAAATAATTAGATATTCATATGTAAAAAGAAGGAGGAGGAGAAGGAGAAGAGGAGGAAGGACAATCTTGACCATTTCCTTCTAACATACACAAAATCTAATATTGTCTTAAAAATATTACCTTATAGAAATATTACTGTACAATATACACAAAAATACTAAGAACAAATTTATATGATCCGATGGGTCACAGACATAAATTTACATCCTAAAACCATAAAACTTCTAGAAGAAACTGGGGGGAAAAAACCAAAACTAAATCCTAATGATCTTGGGTTGGCAGAGACATTTTTAGATAAGACGCAAGAAGTGCAATCGATCAAAGAAACCATCGATCAATTTGACTTCATGAAAATGTCAACTTTTTTTTTAATGTTTTTTTTCCAATATATGAAATTTATTGTCAAATTGGTTTCCATACAACACCCAGTGCTCAGAAAATTTCAACTTTTATTCTTCGAAAGATACCGTTAATGAAAAGAAAAAGAAAGTTACCGAGTAGGAGAAAATGTTTGCCAAGAGAATCTGCTCAAGGACTTGTATCTGGGACAGAGGTGGGCAAGTTACGGCCGGCTGTTGGTGCAAGTCAAGTTTTATTATCTGTGGCTTCTTTCAGACTGAAACGTCAGACAGAAGTGATAGTGGTCCGGACCTGACGGCCCACGAGCATAAAGCATTTACTGTCTGGCCAGTTTGCCGACACCAGACAGAGAGTATTTAAAGGACTCTAACGATAACATGGCAAAAAGACAAAGAATCCCATTTTTTAAACGCACAGATTTGACCAAGCGTTCCATCAAAGAATATCTACTAGCGGCCACAAGGGTTTCGCTTACACAAAATGTCTTTTTTTTTTTTAAACTGCTCTAATTAGGACGGCTTTAGAACGCGTTTCGATACCTCCTTTTGGGCAAACCTTCCCACCTGGTCCTGTCGCTTGGGACGGCTGCGGCTCTCCTTGGCTCACACGCATTTGGGAATCACGCCGTCAACTTTTATCGCAAACCCTTTTACAAATATGGCTTGATTGCACTGTCTTTATATATTCATTTGGGCAAATTGGCATCTTTCCGATACTGAGCTCTGCAACTCACAGACATGAGATACCTCAATTCCCTCGTTAGGGCTGTCTTTACTACTTTCCAGTTTCTAGTATAGCATCTTTAAAAATTATTTATTTTAAACAATTTAAAACTTATTATTACTGTCTACACTGGGTTTGGGAGGTTGTATAGGATTATAAGTGGCTTTTAACGTCGATAGTCTGTCCAGCAAACTAATCAAACTCGTACTAGTGCTCACAGCATGGACATTCTCTTATGTGAGCTCTTATAACGTCAGTCAACTCACCCCAGATTAGCTTTTACCTTCATCAAAGTTACACACGCACACGGCTTACGAGGTAAATGGTTCTATACACACTACCTGTGACAACTGGAGCCTCCTACCTTCCACGGTTTTCCACCCCAAAGGCAACCATTTTGCACCCTTTTCTGATTATTTTTAACTGATTTTTCTAGAAGTTACAGGCAGGTCTCTTATAGCATGCTGACACTGTCACTTCTAGACATCTCCCTCTTAGGCATTATTCACTGATGTCCCACCATGGATGACGAGGATACAATGGTCTGTTTTCTGGACCCTGTGCCACATACCTTAATTTATTTTTATTTTTAGTGTTTTTATTTATATTTGAAGGAGAGAGAGACAGAGCATGAGTGGGGGAGGAACAGAGAGATAGGGAGACACAGAATTCAAAGCAGGCTCCAGGCTCTGAGCTGTTCAGTAGAGCCCGACGTGGGGCTCGAACCCACGAACCGTGAGATCATGACGTGAGCCCAAGTCGGATGCTCAACCGACTGAGCCACCCAGGCACCCCCACGTTAATTTTGGCTAATGTCATAGTCATTCAGCAGATTATAATGACAAAGGCCTTGTGTTTTATAGCTCAATCTTGTAACATCCCCAGCTTTTGTTTGTGTCTTTCCGCTCATGTGTATTTGGTGTAAACACCACCACATTCAGGGTACAGAACAACTCCGTGGCCGCAAAGGTTTGCCTTGTGCTACCCTTTCATAGTGCCCACCTGCCCCACCACACCAAGCCTCTGGCACATGCCCATCTGTTCTCTACAACTTCGACAATGTTGTGTAAGTGGATTCCCACAGTACGTGACGTTTTGAGATTGATTTTGTTCACTCAACATAATGCCTTCGGAAACTTACAAGTTGTGCACATGTAAATAATTTATTCCTTCTTAGCGCTGAGAAGTATTTCCTGGTATGAATCCACTAGTTTGTTCAAGCATTCCCTAATTCCTGGACATTTTGGATGTTTCCCTTTACTTCCTATGCCAAAGAAAGATGCTTTAAATATTCACGCGAGGTTTTTGTGAGGCCATGGTCTTCTCTGCTCAGATAAATGCCTGGGAGTGTGATTTATGGGACATATAACCCACTTCCTCTTTCTTTGGTTGGAGGAGAGCACATACAAATTCTTTTCTCTTATCAATTTTTCTAAATAATCTCTACACCCAATTTGGGGCCTCAAGATGGCAGGGGAGAGAGGTCCACTGGATGGGGACAGAGGCCCCATGTAGGAGGGAAGCATCATTTCTCCTGGGCCTCTCTACTCTCTCTGAAAAAGAAAAGAGGACCCTTCACCAAGTGAGGCCTTCTCTGCCTGACTTCTATTTCACAATCTAGAAGCAGATTGCTGCCTCACAGCCATCACCCCACCATAGGTGCTTCCTCTTAATCACGGAAGGAGGCGGGGTTTTTTCACCACAGAACAGAGGCCCATTCTCCCCAGCACACACATTTGCACAGAGAGAGGGTCCTCAGGCCACCATGATGTTGGTCCCTGCCTCCGGGCCCCACCTGCCTCCTTACCTGCTGCTGGCTCTGCTGTTGGGACTCACAGGTAAGCACAGCCTTAGGGTACAATCCCCTCTTCCTGATCCCACAACATCTCCCATGTCCCTGGACATCAAGGGCTTCCAGGTAACCAGAGGTGTGCTACCCAGGGCTGCCACAGAAGACCAAGGACTGGGTGTCATCTGAGAGCAGGAAGTCGGGGATCTGAGCATTTCCTCTATGCATCCATCACCTACAGCTTGTTACCAGAGGCATCCAGACAGTGGAGGCTTCAATCTGGCACAAGGACAAGTTTGTAGGTATTAAATGATCTAATTCTCACAACACCCCTGCCTGATAGCTAGGACTGTACTCCCGATTGGCAGATGGAGAAACTCAGGCAGAAGAGTGGAACTGGCCCAGTGTCACCTACCTAAGTCAGTACAGCTGCCGGGATTCACGTCCAGGCCACCCCGCTCCACGGTTCATTCTTTTCACCGTGTTATGCTGCTCGGCTTCTCGGTGGAGGCTAACTAAACAAACATCAGAAAATACAGAGAGGGAAACAGAAGAAGAGGCATCACTTAGCACACTCCGAGGTCTCCAGAGTTCCAGTTCTGCTGTGTGTCCTCCCAAACTTTGGTTAACGATGTGCTGGATGTTTCCTATGCGCCGGTAATAGCATGGTCTCTCCTTAGGAGACACGTTTAGTTGCAAATACCGCTAACTGCCAGGGTTTTCCCAGCTCACACGCTGCAAGAACGAACCACAGATTTTCTCCCCGAGAGGTAGCTGAGAAATAAACAGAACACAGGATGTAAGTGTGGTGTCGCAGCAACCTGCTCCTCTGATTTATATCCTGACGAAGTTTTTAGGACATCTCAAGTAAGAAGGAACGATTGTGTATTTCTCTAGGTCTCCAGCCACCAGATTGTCACGGAGGCGGTGAAATCCAGCTGCATAATCTGGCCCCTGAAGTTCAGTGTTGGCCCCAAACGTGACTGGTGTCCCTTCAAGGCATAACTCATTGTCCAGACACAGCCGACCGTCCACAACTCTGTTCAGAACATGAGTTTGAAGCCTGCTGTTGCCCTTGCTTTAGCTACTCCCGTGGTTCTATCTCCCCCTTCAAGGGCAATTTTCTCAAATCTGCCAGCCCCTAGAGCAACACATTTTCTCTTTCCTTGAGTCATTTAGTCCAATTCAAAGGCACCACATCGGGTGATCCCCTTATTTCAGTACGTATTTCTTATTGTGCTAAAATATACATAACATAAAATCTGTATCACATCAACCGTTTTTAAGGATACAATTCACTGGTATTCACATAGTTGTGAAGCCAGTAGCACTGTACCTTTCAGGAATTTATTCAACATCCTAAGCAGATACTCTGCACCCATTAAGCAAGAATCCCCCACACCTCCTTCCTCCACAGCCACCGGCAACTTCTATCTTACTTCCTTGTGTCTATGAAGCTGTTCCTTCTAGATACTTCACGTAAGCGGAATCAAGTATTTGTCCTCGTCTCTGGCATATTTCACTTAGAATGATATTTTCGAGGTTCATCCAATTAGGGAACATATCAGGTGGCCATTCTTAATAAGGCTGAATAACATTCCATTGTATGTGTCTACATCAACATTTTGTTTATCCATCCATTTATGCATAGATATGAATTCTTTCTGCTACCTTTCGGTTATCATGTATCATGCTGCTATAAACACGGATGTACAAGTATCTCAGTACGTACTTTTAATTCGGGAGTATTTACCTAAGAGTGGAATTGGTTGATCCTGTGGTAAATTCTACATGAACACGAACACTGTTTCCAGAGTGGCTACACCATTATATATTCCTACCCATGACATACAAGAGTTGCAATTTCTCCATAGCTTACTCAATCTTTATTTTCTGAAGTTTAATTTTCTTGTATTCATTTTGGTGTTTCTTTCTTTTGTTTTGTTTTTGATAAAAGCTATTCAAAGGGATTGTGGTTTTGATTTTCATTTTTCTAATGACAAGTGATGTTGAGCATCTTTTCATGGGTTTATTCACGGTTCGAATATCTTCTTTGGAGTAATAGCTCTTCTAGTCCTTGGGTCATTTTTTAATTGAGCTGTTTGTTATTTTGTTGTCGAGTTGTAGGAGTTCTTTACATATGTTGGTTATTAATCCTGTCTCAGACATAGGCTTTGCAAATACTTTCTCTCCTTCTGTAAGTTCTCCTTTCACTTTTGATATCGTCTATTGACTTTTGCTGTGCAAAAGTTTTTAATCTTGATAAAGTCCAAATTGTATATATTTTTATTTGTTACTTGTGTTTTGGGGGTCATACGAGGACATCATTCCCTAATCCAATATCATGAATTTTGTCTACAGGTTTTTTCTCTGAATTTTATAGTTTTAGTTCTTACATGTATGCTGGATCAACATAGTGCTGGGTCCTTCATCCAATTTCAGTTCATTCATCTATATAGAGAAAGGTGAGGGTTCAACCCCATTCTTTGCATGTAGATATCCAGTTTTCTCAGCAACTTGTGTTGAAGAGTCTGTTCTTTCCCCTGTTGCATGATCTTGGCACTTTTGTCGAAAATCATTTGACCACGTATGTGTGGGTTTATTGCTAGGCTTTCTATTCTATTCCATTGCTCTATATCTCTATGATATTTTCAGTACCACAGGAATCTGACTATAACACTTTGTAGTAAGTTTTGAAATCAAGAAGTGTGAGTTCTCAGAGGAACTAACATGGCAGAGAAGTAGGGAGACCCTGGGCTTTCATAGTTCTCCAAGCACACCTATATTGAGGTCAGAACACTTGGAACACCCAAGAAACTGATCCGTGCAGTGGCAGAAGGATCTCCTCAGTTGCAAGGAGACAGTGTGGCAGGTGTGAGGTATGTGGACGTGAAGTGGGTGAGAGAAAAATAGTGTTGCCATGGAGAGGAGGGCAACCCTTTCCACGGAGACAGAAAAGGGAAAGAGAGATGGGTTGAGAAAGTGCAGCATCGAATTTGCACAAGAGGAAAAGCTCTCTGGAGCATGGACTGTGGAGAAGGATGTACTGAGTGTCACAGGGATTTTTTGCAAACAGCATTTGGAGCTCAAACTCTGAGGTTTGGGAAGTGCATGACTTTCTCTGGGTGGAGGTGTGGTGTGAGCTCCTGGGGAGAAAGGATTTGGCCTGGGAGCGTAGGGATCTCCAAGGTGCGTTGGAAAAGAACATTCCCCTTCCTGGAGCACTTTTGGAAGAGGGTATATTGCTTCTCCGAGGACCAAAGACCCTGCATGCATCAGTGAAAGGCCTTTCATTATCAATGGACAAAGATACATCCAAGGGGAATGTAACTTTTGCTGCTTTTTGCTGTGCTGCACCATAGATTTCATGCACTGTGCAGGCAGGGGACTATTTTTGAGGGACAAGGGACTCCAGATACAGTCTGGAGAGGCTCTACCCCTGGAGGACAGGACTGGATCAGCATAGTGCTGGGTCCTTTAAGACTTCAGGTTTTGAATCCCAGTCCCACACCAAAGAAAAAAAGGATTTCTATGGTGCAGGGCAATTTGAGTGCCTTCATTATTCTGTGAGGGTTGCCTGAACAGCGGGAAGTGTGAGATCCCCAGTCCTGGGATGAGATTGGGGTGGTGCCATTCCCTCCCCCCTTCTCCCCATGAGAACACAGTGGGACTTCAGAGAGCAGTGCAGCGGCCCCCAGTGGAAGCGGGACCTACTCACACAAAACCCCATCTGTCCCCACCCCGGCTCTGGGTATGACAAATGCTTATTCACTAGGGCAAGACTGACTCTGACCCAGGCAGCCAGCCTCTCCTTCACAAGATCAGCTTAGCCAGCTCCCTCCAGACACGAACTGTACTAAAGATTAAGTGCTTCAAAATGACACCTACGATTTCCAGTAGTTACTATCCGTTAAGATGGCAGAGAAGTAGGGGGACCCTGGACTTTCATAGTTGGCTCAAACACAGCTATATTGAGGTCATGATATTGGATTAGGGAATGATTTCTTGGATATGACACCAAGTATTTCCAGTACTTCTGGAAATAGGATAAGGCTTACATTTTTCCCTTTATTTCTTTCTTCCTTTTTTCTTTTGGAGACAGCCTCATGGTTTCTTGCTTTTTCTTTTTTTTCCATTTACTTTTCTAGCTCTTTCGTTTTTAGATAAGCCTTTTTATTTTTTTTCTTTTCTTTTTTCTTTTTTCCCCCTTTCTTTTCCTTTGGAATCAGTCTTAGTTTTTTGATTCTCCTCCCCCCCTTTTTTTTGTTTCTTTATTTTTGTCTTGTTTTCTTACCATCCCTTTTATTTTCGGAGGAGATCAGCCTTTTTGGTTTGTTTTGGTTTGTTTTCAGGATTTTTTCCCCCCTGACTTTTCCAGGCTTACTTCAACACGCAAACCAAAGCATACCTAGTTAAAGGTCTAAAGAATCCCCACTACAAGCAAGGAGGAGCTCTGCAGAAGACTTAACAGTGGGAAAGAGCAGCCAAAACACAATGTCAGAGTGCACACAGCGTATACCAGAGACATTTCATGAAGTTCTAGGCCCTGGACAGTGTATGACATATTTTGAATATAGCAGTACTCTTAGGTGCTGGACACTTTACAAGCTTTTAAAAGATGCAAAAGACAGAAAATTAGCAAAATGACAACACAGAGGAATATTCCCCAAAGAAAGTTCAAGAAGAAATCACACGCAAGGACTTGCTGGAAACAGATATAAGCAATTTCTCTGAATCAGAATTTAGAATAACAGTCATAAGACTACCAGCCGGGCTTGGAAAAAGCATAGAAGACACCAAAGAAAGCCTTGCTGCAGAGATCAGAGACCTAAAATCTAATCAGGCTGAAATAAAAAAATGCTATAACTGAGATGCAAAGCCGACCCGATACAGTCACAATGAGGACTGAAGAAGCAGAAGAGATAATAGGTGAAATAGAAGATAATTTATGGAAAATAATGAAACCAAAAAAGAGAGAAAGGAAAGGAAATCAATAAATCATGAGGGGGAGACTTAGTGAACTTAGTAATTCCATAAAGCAAGGCAATATCCCTACTCCCCAGTAGGAGTCCTAGAAGAAGAAGAAAAGAAAAGGGTTTATTTGAACAAATTATAGCTGAAAACTTCCCTAATCTGGGGGAGGAAACAGGCATTCAAGTCCAAGAGGCACAGAAAACTCACATCAAAATCGACAAAAACAGGTCAACACCTGAACAGCTCATAATGAAACTTGGAAAATGCAAAGAGAAAGAGAGAATTCTCAGAGCAGCTAGGGACCGAGGGTCCTTAACCTACAAGGGTAGACACATAAGGGTAGTAGCACACCTGTCCACTGAAACTTGGCAGGCCAGAAGGGAGTGGCAAGAAATATTCAATGTGCTCAATGGGAAAAATATGCAGCCAACAATTCTTTATACAGCAAGGCTGTCTTTCAGAACAGCAGCAGAGATAAAGACTTCCCAAGACAAACAACAACTGAAGGAGTTTGTGACCACTAAACGAGCCCTGCAAGAAATTTTAATGGGGACTCTCTGAGTGGAGGAAAAAATAAAAAAGATCAAAGCAACAAAGACGACAAAGGGCCAGAGAACATCACCAGAAACACCAACTCTACAGGTAGCACAATGGCACCAAATTTATATCTTTCAATAATGACTCTGAATGGACTAAATGCTCCAATCAAATGGATTAAAATGGGTTAAAAAAAAAAAAAAACAAGTTCCATCTATATGCTGCCTAGAAGAGACTCACTGTAGACCAAAACACACCTGCAGATTTTAAGTGAGGAGGTGGAGAACCATCTGGCATGCTAATGGAGATCAAAAGAAAGCCAGAGTAGACATACTAATATCAGGCAAACTAGATTTTTAAACCAAAGACTGTAACAAGAAATGCAGAAGGGCATTGAATCCTAATTAAGGGATCTATCCATCAAAAAAAAAGTTCTAACAATTTAAAATATTTATGCCCCCAAATTGAGAGCACCCAAATAGGTAAATCAATTAATCACAAACATAAAGAAACTCATTGCTAATAATACCTTAATTGTAGGGGCTTTAATACCTCACTGACAGCAATGGACAGATCATCTAAGCAGAAAATCAAGAAGGAAACAGTAGTTTTGAATGAAACACTGGACCAGATGGACTTAACAGATATATTCAGAATATTTCATCCTAAAATCGCAAGATACACATTTTTCTTGAGAGCACGTGGAATGTTCTCCATACACTGGGTCACAAATCAGCCCTCAACAGGTACAACAAGATCATGATCATACCATGAATATTTTCAAATCATAATGCTATGAAACTTGAAATCAACCACAGAAAAAATTTGGAACGCTCTTAAATAAACTGAGATTAAAGAACATCCTACTAAAGAATGAATGGTTTAACCAGGAAATTACAGAAGAAATAAATACATGAAAGCAAATGAAAATGAAAATACAGCAGTCCAAACCATTTGGAATGAGACAATGCACTGCAATGCAGGCCTATCTCAAGAAGAAAGGTCCGAAATACACAATGTAACCTTACACATAAAGGAGACATAAAAGGAGCAGCAAATCAAACCTAACACCAGCAGAAGAAGGGAAGTAATGGAGACTAGAGCAGAAATGAATGATATAAAAGCAAACAAATAAAAAAGTAGAACAGACAGAGGCTTCTGGGTGGCTCAGACAGTTAAGTGTCTGACTTTGGCTCAGGTCATGATCTCACAGTTCGTGGGTTTGAGCCCCGTATTGGGCTCTGTGCTGACAGCTCAGAGCGTGGAGCCTGCTTCACATTCTGTGTCTCCCTCTCTCCCTCTGCCTCTCACCGGCTTGCACTCTGTTTCTCAAAAATGAATAAACATTATAAAAAAACAAATATGCAAAAAAGTAGAACTGATCATTGAAACTAAATCATTCTCTGAATGAATAAACAAAATTGGGGGCGCCTGGGTGGCTCAGTCGGTTAAGCGTCCGACTTCGGCTCAGGTCATGATCTCGCGGTCCATGAGTTCGAGCCCCGCGTCGGGCTCTGTGCTGACAGCTCAGAACCTGGAGCCTGCTTCTGATTCTGTGTCTCCCTCTCTCTCTGACCCTCCCCCCATTCATGCTCTGTCTCTCTCTGTCTCAAAAATAAAGAAACGTTAAAAAAAAATTTAAAAAAAGAATAAACAAAATTGATAAATCCTTAGGTAGATTTATTAAAAAGAAAAAAAAGGGAGGCCGAAACAGATAAAATCACGAATGAAAGAAGACAGATCACAACCAAAAGCATAGAAATACAAACAATAAAAAGAGAATACTATGAAAAATTATATGCCAACAACTGGGTAATCTGGAAAAAGTGGTTAAATTCCTAGAAGCTCAAACGCTACCAAAATAGAAATAGGAAGAAACAGAAAATTTGAACAGATCCATAACCAGCAAAGAAATTGAATCAGTTATCAAAAATCTCCCAACAAACAAGACTCCTGGGCTAGATGACTTCCCAGGGGAATTCTACCAGACATTTAAAGAAGGGTTAACACCCATTCATCTCAAAATGTTCCAAAACATAGAATGGAAGGAAAGCTTCCAAATTCATTCTACAAAGCCAATAGCTCTTATTCCAGAAACAGGCAAGACCGCACTAAAAAGGACAATGACAGGCCAAATAGCCCTGATGAACCTGGATGCAAAATGTCTCAACAAGGTACAAGGAAACTGAATTCAAAAGTATATTAAAAGAATTATTCACCCTGCTCAAGTGGGAATTATTTTTGGGCTGCATGGCTGGTTCAATACTCACAAATCATTCACCATAATATGCCACATTAATAAAAGAAAAGATGAAAAATATATGATCCTCTCAATGGATGCAGAAAAAGCATTTGACAAAACACACATCCTTTCTTGATAAAAACCCTGAAGAAAGTAGAGAAAGAAACATACTTCAACATCATAATGGCCATATACAAGGACCCACAGCTAGTATTATTGTCAGTAGGGAAAAACTGAGAGCTTTCCCCTAAAGTCAGGAATTCGACAGGGGTGTCCACCCTCACCACTGTTATTCAACATAGTACATAATATTCAACTTCGAGCCTCATCAATAAGACAACAAAAAGAAATAAAAGACGTACAAATTGGCAAGGAAGGAGTCACGCTTTCACTCTTCTCAGAGCAACATGATACTCTAGTTGGAAAATCTGAAATATACCACCAAAAATTTGCTAGAACTGATCATGAATTCAGCAAAGCCACAGAATATAAAATCAATGTACAGAAATCGGTTGCATTTCTATACACCAATAACGAAGCGGCAGAAGAGAAATCAAAGAATAAATCCCATTTACAATTGTATTTAAAAAAAAAAAAAAAACATAAGGTGCCTAGGACTGAAGCTAACCAAAGAGATAAAATATCTATTTGCTGAAAACTATAGAAAGCTTATGAAAGAAATTGAAGAAGACACAAAGAAATGAAAAAACATTCCATCTTCACGGACTGGAAGAACAAATACTATCAAAATGTCTATATCGCCCAAAGCAATCTACACATTTAATGCAATTCCTATCAACATAACACTAGCATCCTTCTTAGAGCTAGACCAAACAATTCTAAAATTTGTATGATACCAGAAAAGACCCTGAATAGACAAAGTAATGTTGAAAAAGAAAACCAAAGCTGGAGGCATCACAAGTCCACACTTCCAGCTCTATTACAAACCTGGAATCATCAAGACACTATGGTACTCCCATTAAACCAACACATGGATCAATGGAACAGAATAGAGAACACAGAAATGGACCCACAAATATATAGCTAAATAATCTTCGACAAAGCAGGATAGAATATCCAATGGAAAAAGGCAGTCCCTTCAGCAAATGTTGCTAGGAAAACTGGAAAGCGATGTGCAAAAAAATGAACCTGGACCACTTTTAGACCATTCACAAAAATAAATTCAAAATAAATGAATAACCTAAGTGCGAGACAGAAAACCATCAAAATCTTAGAGGAGAAAACAGGCAGCAACCACTTTGATTTCAGTCACAGCAACTTCTTACTACACATGTCTCCAGACGCAAGGGAAATAAAAGCAAAAATGAACTATTGGGACGTCATCAAGATAAAAATCTTCTGCACGGTGAAGGAAATAATCAACAAAACTAAAGGGCAACGGACAGAATGTGAGAAGATATTTCCAAGTGACATATCAGATAATCTATAAAGAACTTATCAAACTCAACACCGGAAAAACAAATAGCCCAGTGAAGAAACGGGCAAAAGACATGCATAGATACTTTTCCAAAAAAAAAAAAAAATCCAGATAGCTAACAAACACATGAAAAGATGCTAACGATCACTCATCATCAGAGAAATACAAATCAAAAACCACAACGAGGTACCAACTCACACCTGGGAAAATGGCTCAAATGCACAACACAGGAAACAACAGATGTTGGATGGATGTGGAGAAAGGGGACCATTTTTGTAGCGTTTGTAGGAATGCAAACTGGTGCAGCCATTATAGAGAACAGTATGTAGGTTCCTCAAGAAATTAAAAATAGAACTGCCCTGTGACCCAGCAATTGCACTACTAGGTATTGATACAAAGGATACAAAAATGCTGATTCAAAGGGACACATGCACCCCAATGTTTATAGCAGCGCTATCAACGATAGCCAAATTATGGAAAGAGACAAAATGTCCATCAACTGATGAATGGATAAAGAAGATGTGGTATATATGTACAATAGAATATTACTGGGTGATCAAATAGAATGACATCTTGCCATTTGCAACAGCGTGGATGGAACTAGGTGTATTATGCTAAGTAAAATAAGTCGGGCAGTGAAAGACAAATATCATATGATTTACTCATATGTGGAAATTAAGAAATAAATTCCACATTTATTGAACATAGGGAAGGGAAGGAAAAATAGGATAAAAACAGAAAGGGAGGCAACACTCAAGAGACTCTTAAATGCCGAGAACAAACTGATGATTGCTGGAGGGGTGGTGGGTGGGGAGATGGGCTAAATGGGTGAGGGCCAACAAGGAGGGCACTTGTTGGGACGAGCACTGAATGTTATATGTAAGTGATGAATCCCTGGGTTCTACTCCTGAAAACAACACTACACTGTATATTAACTAACTTGAATTTGAATAAATAAATTTTTTAAAAAAGGATGTGAGTTCTCCAACTATGTTCTGTTTAAGGATTGCTTGATGCTTGCACTCCCTTGAGATCGTATATGAATTTTTAAGGGCTTCTGAAATTTTGCAAAAAAAAAAAAAAAAAAAAAAAAAAAAGGTGACTGTATTGAATCTGGAGAGCGTTTTAGGTAGTATCGATGAACTCTTCCAATCCACAAACGGTATTTGTTTTTCCATTTATTTATATCACATTTCATTTCTTTCCACAATGTTTTGTACTTTTTGGCATACAGGCCTTTGATCTCCGTGCACAAACCATTCCTATATATTTTATACTTTTTGATGTGTGCGTAGTGGAATGGTTTGCAAAATTGTTTACGACTGTTCATCAATAGCATATACAAATGCACATGATTTTTGACTGTTGGTTTTGTATAGCACACATTAGCTGATTTCATTATTATCTCTAACAGTTTGTTTTTACATGTGGAAACTTTAGGGTTGCAACGCATGAAATCATGTCGTGTGCAAAGAGATAGTTTCACTTATTCCTTTGAAATTTGAATGTTATTTCTTTCTCTTGCCTAATTGCATTCTCTAGGATTCCATTGTGTTCAATGGAAGTGCTGAAAGCAGGCATCCTTGCCTTGTTCAGATTTCCACCATCAAAGGTGATGTCACCTATAGGTTCTTCACATATGACTTTATATTTTGTGTAAGCTTCCATCTACTCCGAGTTTTTTTTTATTGTTTTTATCATAAAAAGGTTGACTTTCGCCAAATAATTTTCTACATCAAATGATGACTATGTTATTTTTTTCATTCTATCAATGTGGCCTATCACACTGTATAATTTTCATATGTTGAATCCTTCTTACATTCCAGAAAGAAATCCCACTTGGTCATTGTGTATAATTCTTTTAATATGCTGTTGAGTTGTAATTGCTAATGTTTTGTCGAGCATTGTCGCATCAATATCCAGACAAGATACTGGTCTGTAGTTTTGTTGTAGTGCCTTTGTTGGCTTTGGTCTCAGGATAACGCTGCCCTGAGAATGAGTCTCACGATGACCCGAAATAACTTAGGAGTCTTCCTACCGCTTTTATTTTTGGGAATACTTTGAAAAGGATTAGTGTTCAGTTTATCTTTCAGTGTTTGGAAGAATTCGCCAGGGAATCTTCATGATCATGGGCTTTTCTTTGTTGGGAAATTGTTGATTGATTCAAACTCCTTACTAGCGATATTCTATTCATTTTTCTAGTCTTCATTATTCAGTCTTGGTAAATGGTATGTGTCTAGAAATTTGTCCATTTACTCTAGGTTTTCCAATTTATCGGTCTACAATTGTTCGATGTACTCTTTTAGAATCCTGTGCATTTATAGAAAAATACTTAATAATGTCTTTCTCTTATATCTGATTTCAGTTCATGAAATCTTCTCAATCTCTCTCTGTTACTCAATCTAGCTAAAGTTTTGTCAACTATGTTGGTTTCTGAAGAGCTACTCTTGGGTTTACTGATTTTCTCTGTTGTTCATGTATTCACAATTTACTTATCTCTACATTAGTCCTTTTTATTTCCTTCATTCTGCTTGCTTTGTGTTAATTCTTCTTCTTTTTCTGATTTATTAAGCTGTATACTTGTTAATGACTTCTGATCTTTCCTCTCTTCAACTGTCGGCATTACAAATATAAATTTCCCTCCATGGTTGCTTTCAGTGCAGAGTGTAGGTTTTGGCATGTTGTATTTCCATTTCCATTCATCTCAAGGTGTTCTCTAATTTCCCTAAGAGTGTGTTCTTGTATTTCAATACATTGGAGAAGATTCAATTTCACTTCTGTTGTTGATTTCTAGTTTTATTTCACAACTCTCACCAGTTCACTGCTTGAAAAGCCCTTCTTCCAGATTGCAGTATGGTGCCTTCTCAGCCTGTATAATTTGGACTAATACAAAGGGTTTGTTTGTTTGTTTGTTTGTTTTGTTTCGTTTCATTTTTTATGGTAACTGGTTTCTGTAACAATCTGGGGAGACATGTGTGGGAGACAGGACAATGGCTTCTCCAAGATGACCACATCTTAATATACATAAAATGTGAATATTTTTCTTTATTCAGCCAAAGAAATTTTGCCAAAATGATTAGGTTAGACTCTTGACATGAAGAGATTATCCCAGATTATCACCGTGGCTCCATTTTATTCACAAGAGTCCTTATAAGAAGGGGGCAGGAAAGTCAAACTTAGAGAATGACAAGTAACAATACAAGCAAAAGTTTGGAATGATAGAAAATTGGGAAGATGAAAAGACTTGTGGGCAGCTTCTAGAATTTGGATGGCAAGGAACAACATCCAGAAGAAATACAGCTCAGCTGCCCTTTGTGTTGAGCCCAGCAACACCAATTTTGGACTCTTAATCTCCAGAATAACAAAATCGTACCTTTATGCAGTTTTCAGGCACTACATTTTTAATCATTTGTTTCACTGCGTTAGGAAATATTTTAATATAATATGATTGCTTTCTAGTAAAAAAAACCTAGGTATTTTAAACACTCCTTTACCTTTCATTTAGCTAGCTACATGTTTATTATGTGTTGGCAATTCTTCCCATCACTGTCTCTCACATATCCAGATTGATGGATAAGACCCCCACCTGTACATGTGCTTGTGGAAGAGAGAAGTTGATCCAGAGAGGTTCCAGAAGCTAAACCCACAGCCCAGAAACTACATCCATCACTTCCGCTCACACACAATGGTCTAAAGAAGTCTCACGGCCCCACCGAATGCAAGAGACCAGAGAGTGTAACACCCCAAGGGGCCAGAACACAGACAAGCAGGATCATTTGGCGAAGCACGACGCTTTCAGAGAGGGCTCGGGCCATACGCCTGCGTGTGCCACATCACTGAATCTCTCTCTGTTTTGCTTTCCTCGTCTGTAACAGGGTCTCGTGTGACAGGCTCGTCACGAGGGCTACATGCCATGCACGCACAGCGTGCTGACCTCACGGTGTACACTCAGTGAAGGCAGTTGTGGATATACACTTGCGCGGATGGACAGGATCCCACAAGGATGCTAAATAGCTGTTTTGTTCTCCCCCAGGTGTGGCAGGTGAGGCGGAACTGCAGGTGATCCAGCCCGAGAAGTCGGTGTCTGTGGCGGCCGGACAGACGGCCACTCTTCACTGCACCGTGACCTACCTGCTCCCTGCTGGGAAGGTCGAGTGGTTCAGGGGCACAGGGCCAGGCCGGGAGTTAATCTTCAGTTTCAGAGGATACCCTCACTCCCCTCGAGTAACAAATGTTTCAGACGCCACAAGGAGAAACAACATGGACTTTTCCATCCGCATCAGTAACATCACCCCGGAAGACACGGGAACCTACTACTGTGTGAAGTTCCAGAAAGGGGCCCCCGATGTGGAGTTTAAGTCTGGACCAGGCACCCAGGTCACCGTGAGCGGTGAGTATCGCTCCGTCCCCTGGTTGTGACGGCAAGTCAGTAAGAATGCCCTCCACTGTCTGAGCAACAGATAAGGATCAGGTGCTGTTATGGGTGCCCCTGAATCAGCCCCTTCCACGGATCAGGAAAGTTGAGGCCTGGAGAGGCCTTGCTATTTGCTGAAGACACCACGGCTGATAAACAGTGGGAAAATCTGGAACCGCGGTCTGCAGGTTCCCAGCTCTTCCTTTTTTCAATCCTGACCAGCCCTCTGGTTCCCAGGATGAGAGACTGAAAGTCTGGGAGACATGCTAGTCACAAGGCCCATCCTCACATCTGCCTCCAAATAGCACTCATGTCGATGTGTCCAGAATCCTCCACACTCGGCATTTACTAAGCACCTGCTATGCGCAAGCTCTGTTCTGGGTACTGTAGGAGGAGGAGGTGGAGACCGAGAGTGACACCCACCAGAAATGTCCTTCCGGTGCCCAGATTGGTGGGAAGTCCCCTGGCAGAGAAGACAAGGGGGACTTTGAACTGAGGCTGGAATTGCACGCGGGCCCTGCCCCTGACTCAGTCTCCGACACCGCCCTCCCAACACTATCAGCAGGGCTAAAACATAACCCATGCGAGGGTTCTGCACAGTGTCACATACCTGTCGTTGCTGAGGATGACCAGAGTCATGCTTACTGCTCGTAAATGCTCCTCTTGCAGCCAAACCCTCTCCCCCCGTGGTGTCGGGCCCCACGGCCAGGGCCACACCTGAGCAGACTGTGAGCTTCACCTGCGAGTCCCACGGCTTCTCCCCCAGAAACGTCACCCTGAAATGGTTCAAAAACGGGAATGAGCTGGCAGCCTCCCAGACCACCGTGGACCCAGAGGGAGACAGCGCTTCCTACAGCATCTTCAGCACAGCCAGGCTGCCGCTGGCCCCGGGGGACGTTCGCTCCCAGGTCATCTGCGAGGTGGCCCACGTGACCCTGCAGGGGGGACCTCCTCTTCGTGGGACTGCCAACTTGTCCGAGACCCTCCGAGGTAGATGCCCGTCACCCCCGGCCCAAGCCCAGCTCCGGCCCCCAAGCCTCCCAGCCTGCCCCTCCCCCACTCCGTGCTCCCAGCCTTCCATCCCCTGGAACCTGCCTCCTGACAGACCCTCCCAACCACCGGGCACCCAGGGGTACCGTCACCTCCTCCTGTTTTAACGGCAGTTCGGGTGAACACCTACCGTGCTAGGTAGTTCGATTTACTTTCCCAGAGCCACTCCAATTATTGAGCACCTACTGTAATCCAGCCACTGTGTGCTCGGTGATTTCATGGATTTTGCTAGTTATTCGATTCCAAATGCATGCTGGGGGCTCGATTTCACTCATCATTACCCTAATAGGAGCTACCAGTCCTTGAGCACCTACTGTGTACTGGGCACTGTGCTTAGGGATTTCACGCACATGCAAAGACTACCCTCAGTGTTTGAGCACCAGCTGTATGCCTAGCACTGATCTGGGTGATTCCCTTGCTGCGTGGGGGGAGCTAAGTTCTCGACCCCCTCCCCGGTGACGTGTCTGTTCCATGAGGTCAGAGCTTCTGCTCTGTGCTGTTTCAGTTCCACCCACCTTGGAGGTTGCCCAGCAACCCGTGACAGGGGACCAGGTGAAGGTCATTTGCCAAGTGAAGAAGTTCTACCCCCAGCGCCTACAGCTGACCTGGTTGGAGAACGGACACGTGTCCCGAACAGAAATGGCCTCAATGGCCTCGAACCTCATAGAGAACAAGGATGGGACCTTTAACTGGACGAGCTGGCTCCTGGTGAATTTATCCGTCCACAGGGAAGATGTGGTTTTCACCTGCCAGGTGCAGCAAGACGGGCAGCCCGTGGTCACCAAAACCCATACCCTTGTGGTCTCTGCCCACCAGAAGGACCAGGAAGCCCATACGACCCACGGTGAGTCCGAGATGCCAACTGACCTGGCACTTTAAATTCTATCTTTTCTTTTTTTATGTGAAAAGCAGTCATTCATGCCTATTATAGAATAATCTAGAGGTCTACAGACATAAAGTAGAATTTTGATATGAGCTTCCCTCCCCAAAGCTCGTGCTCCAAGAGTGACCACTGTTAAGATTTTGGTACATAGCTTTTTAGATCTTTTGACATAACCATGCATTAGAGAAGGAAACAACAGAGGGAGGGAGATGATCTTGTCGCTAGCATCTTGCCTCCTGCACCTTCACCTGACAGTAATTATGTCACCACGCCAGGCCAGCCACCTCCTCCTTCTGTTCATTCTCACCTGGGCTTCATATCGATCCTTCTTACACCCTTCTAACCCCTTCTCAGCAAAGGTCTGCACTTGCCACTCTGAAATTCTGGACGGGAACCCTGAGGACAGAGTGTTGAGTCTGGACCAGGCTCCCAGGTGACCATGGGTGCTCACAGCACAAACCACCTTTGTCCCCTGCTTTGGGACAACAGGCCAGCAATAATCATGATTACTCACTGCACATTTACTTTATGCCAATTCCAGTTCATTTCTGATCTGCTACAAACACCCTGGGAGCTTGGAAGTTGACGGGACCAACTCAGGGAGCAATGGGGGACAGATGGAGAAGATGTCCTGCCCTTAGTCCAGGTGATGGGCTAAACCAATCAAGAGAAACCTGAGTCCCCGAGGACAGGGACCACCAGCCTATAAGACAAGCATGTTAGAGATAACAGCTGGGCATTGTCCCAAAGACCTACAGGTCCCCTTTCTATGACCAAATTGTATCTTATCTCACTCTTATACTATATGGAGGAGTTTGAGCCATGTTACCAGAAGTCTTTGTTCCAGAAGACCTTTCAAAGGCCCATTCCCTTCTAACATACCCCATGACACTGTCCTCATTGCTGGGTCAACACTGGGACACCGAGTGTCCATGACCCTGCCTGCCAACTATGAGAGGAGAGATAGGAAGGGGAGAACAACTTCTCTTAACACTAGAGGTACTGCCTAACTGCGTCCACTAATGACTCAGTCATGGATGCACATCCAGTTGCAAATGGAGTCCATAATTGTGTGGTCATGTGATTAATGACTTTTGTTTTTCAACACAGCCAGTACCATTACATACTTTGTAAAATTAACAGTAATTTCCCACTATCAGCTAAAATGGAACCTATATTCGGATTTTCCAAAATTTCTTCTAAGGCTTTATTCTGTGTACCAAATTTGGTTTTATTTCATCTCGAAATGCTTGCAAAAACTTTCCTGTGAAACCACATGGGACTCCACAATTCCTTTTTACATATATATATCCATATATATATATATATATATATATATGGATATATATATACAGAGAGAGAGTATGAATAGCTAGGGCTACTCAAATTCTTCACTTTATATTGGATGCTTGTGGATGCTTGAGGAAGCTGGTCCATTTTCTTGAGTTGTTCAATTTCTACCCACAGAGTTCTCATCATATTACCTTTGTATCCTTTTGATGTCTGTAGGGTCTGTAGTGATATCATATTTCTTTCCTGATATCGGAACTATTTCCCTTTTATTTCATTGTCAGAATTACTACAAGTTTTTCCATTTTATTGATCTTTTCCACAAACTCTTTTGTTTTGGTGATTTCCTCTATGGTGTATTTTCAATTTCATTGTTTTTTCTCCTCTTTTTTTCCCCCATTCTGCTTGACTGGGGTTTATTTTGCTCCTCCTCATTTTTTGAAATGGGAGCTAGGATAATTGACACTAGTCTGTCTTTGTTTGAATGCCACACCTGGACTTCCTTCTGCACTTGGGGAGTCAGGAGTGTGGAGCCAGGATACCTGGGGCTGTGTTCTTCCAGACTGCAGGCATCTAGACTGCCTGACTTCGTCTTCCACCTTTCAGAGTCCTCCTATTCTTGGACCTCATATGATTTCCAGGGGCCAGTCTTATACAGAACCAGGAAGGCAGGAAGAGGCAAATCAACACCACCTCTTCTGGACTGGCCTGGGTTAGGGTTTTAGTCTTTGGCCTTGCACTAGAACTCATACTAGGGCTGTTAACTTCTGGTGCTTCCAGTGTGCCTGAACTAGCAAACTTGCTTGTGTGCTAAGACCGGAAATGGACATTAGGGTTGTCTGGGCTGGAGAGCTGGATGCCTATGTGACCCTGCTGCACCAGGATGCCATAGCCTCCCCTGGGCATCCCAGGGCTCCAGTCACTGCGATAATTGGCCCAACGGGTTGGAATAAGAATGCACATCTTTCGGTTCACGTTTATGGTATTGAGGTATTTTATAACACTTCTAGTTTAAGAAACCTCTGTTCTCTCAGTATAGCGTCACCGGGTATGTTAAAGGGGTTGGTTGGCCGGTTTGGGCATTTGGAGGAGAGAGGTTCTGAGTCCTCTGATCTTTCTGTTCTTCTTTCAGGATGCCACGTGTGCCTGTCCCATTTTTCCTTCTTCCCTTCACCACTCAACTTTGAAACAGCACCTCTTGAATCTTGTTTGTCTTTCCCCCAAAGTTATGCATTTTAAATCATGCCTGCCCCCTTTATGCACATCTATCTTTTTAAATTTCCCTGACTCCCTGCATCAGGTTCCTATTGCTGCTGTAATCATTAGCACACGCTTAGTGGCTTCAAACAACACAATTTTTTTCTTCCACTTCTAGAGGCAGAAAGTCTACAATGAGTTGGCAGGGCTGCATTCCATCTGGGGGAGCAGGGCAATAGTCTGTGTCCTTGCTGTTCCAGCTCCTAGGGTCCCGTTCTGGACTACCCTCTGCTGCGGTCAATATGCCTCCTGCTCCCACTCTCCTGCCTCCCTCCTTCACTTGTAAAGGTCTCTGTGATTCCGTTGGCTCACTCCGATAGTCCAAGATAATGACCCACTCAAGACCATAGCTGGTTACCACACAGTCTACCTTGCCATGTCAGGGACCACAGACTCTGGGGAATCGAGGCCAACCATCTTAAGTCAGGCATACTTTGAAACTATTTTCTGTGATCTGTGTCCTGATGTGCAGGACACATTTCCAATATTTTCTCATTGAAGTTGGATTTAATATTGGCAGCAGGATTTCTAAAAAACTCTCAGGCATCTTGTATAACTGCCCTTGTCTTCTTCACCTGCCCTTTCCTATGGCTGATGAGGGTGGGAGGGCAGCAGTGTAAGCTATTGTGCCTTCAGATTGTGTGATATTTCCCTTTTGTCTCCCAGACATTTTGGAGTTTGGCCATTGCTCTTCAAGGACTTCTGAAAGCCAGGTTTCCATAGAAATTTCTGTCCTTTTATTGTTTTTTCTTTGGGTTCAGAAGCTGTATTCAGAGATGAGTAGCTAAGCTGCTGCCTTGTCCTCAGCAGACACAAGTGCCCTGAGGGCTTTGAATGCCTTGGCCCCAAAGTCCCTATCCCACATCAGTACTTGTCTCCCGTATTTCCCCATCACGGCCCTGTTCTAGCAGAGCAGTATACTGAAGCTGAGAATTCAATCCTCTTTGTAGCACCAATATTCTTATAATTATGTTGGACCCAATTATGTCCTCAGCTTTTTCTGCCCTCGGGATCTAATAGGTGGGAGTCTACAATGTTGCCCAAAAGTCCTCTTTCACATATGACCTATCATGAGAGATCAACCAGTCTGAGTTCTGCATTGTCTTTCCCTGAAGGGTTGATGCTCAGCAACACTCATCCACCCAAGAGTTCTTATAATTCCCAACCGATTTCCAGATTACCAGGTTACCCCCGACCTCTACTTACTCCATCCCAGGTCACACTGTGAGCTTTTAGCAGTGACAATAGCAGGGAAAGCTGGGACCTTCCCCTGTTCTTCTGCCCACAAGACAGGGGACCTCTTGGCCAGCCAGCTGATTGAGACCCAGGTCGGTATCTGCACATTAGAGCTGGTTTCCAGACCCCTCCCAGACAAACTCCACAGGTCAACTGTATTGCGAAGCAAACTCTAACATCATATGAGAAGGGAGAAACCTCACTGTGGTGTGGTGCCCATTCACAGCTATGAGTTAGAGAAGGAGGAAAGACTGGCAAAAGGAGATATTGAACACAATGCAGCACAGAAAAGTCATACTTGCACAGAGAACAGACGAACTGGATGCTATTTTTGCCTTATTTTAAATGGTGCGGGGGGAAAAACCTCTGTACCTGAACTTCCTCCAGTCCTCTGCTGCACGCTGCCCTCTAGAGCAGGTGCAAACATGGGCAATGCAGCTTTTTCAACTGAGAAAAAATTCCAGAGGGCCACCCAGCTGAGACCTGCCGTCCCCCAACACACCAGGGGTAAAAATGGTGGGTCTTTGCTCCTTCCTCTAAGATTACTTCATATATTTCAAAAACGTATTTGAATTTCTTGATGTAAATCTAAGAGCAAAATCCAGTCACTGTAAAAAGGCAAAGAATCTGAAGTTATGCATGCAGATCCAATGATCTACGTGCAAAAGAACAATGTCATTACCTGATGTTGGTACTGGGGTCCAGGGGCGCGGGATGGTGTTTGAAGCCCCTCCCAGGTTTAGACCCCATTTCCTTTCCTAACCAGGGTGTTCTCCAGCCAGCAGGTCTTGTGAGGTCAGGCCACCCCGAGGGCTCCCTCAGCACAAGAACATGGGGTCGTCGAGGCTCGCGTGTGGAACAAAGAAGGGCAGACTTGCACCTTGCTCACCTTGACACTGTCCTTCCTCTACTTGAGGCCAGGCTGACATTCGTTCCTATGACCCTGAGAGGTTGGACTGTCCTAGTCCAAACACAAGGTCTCAGATTCATCCTAAGGACAGCAGAGTCCCACTCATCTTGTGACCCTCAGTAAATTATGAGCCTGTTCCCTCCTCAGAAGAGAGTGTCAGACCTGCCCCATTGGGTGTGGGGAACAAGTCAGCAAACCTCACTTACATGTTACTGAGTGCTCATGTCTCCAGCCCTTCCCTCAGGAAGGACACCCAGTAGCCTGAGCAGAGGTGAGCAAGATGAGGTACTTCTTATCCTGAATTCTGCCTCGGGGCTCTCACAGGGGAAATTCATGAGCTTCAGAGCATAGATGGATGCAGGTTCCCTCAGATGGAGTAAGTCGAGGCCCCTGGGAGTGGACTCCTGGATCCCTCTCTGATGCTGCCTCCTGTCCCTTCATTTCCAGATCGAGAACTGTCCACTTCACTCCTGGTGGCTCTCTTCCTGGGCCCCAAGCTGCTGCTGCTCGTCTCTGTCTCTGCCATCTATGGCCACAGGAAGCAATGGATTCACTGGTGAGATATGGACAAGGAGGGCAGGGCCAGGTCAGTCCCAGAAGGAGCCAGGTCAGTGGAAGGGGCAGCCCGCAGGTCACACAGGGTCAGCGCCCACCTGGAATAAAGAGCAGGTGACGCACCTCCCTTCATATCCTCTGGAGCCTCAGGGATCGCTCTGGGAGGTTCCCAACTCCCAAGATGACTATTGGGTCCTGTAAGAGGTGGATGGGGTCAAGGACTATGAAAGGATGTACAGAGAGACCTACAGCTTCTGGCAAGGGAGTGGGCTAAGTGAGCAACACCTGGGTGGGAAACCCCACAGAAACCATCTCTAGATTATTTGGGCGCAAGGTGTCCACATTTAGAGGAATGCTGACAGGTGCCCGCTGGCTGCTCTGAGGACGGCTCCCGCTCTGACCCTCTGTGGGGCAGACTAGAAAGGATGGGGAAGGGGGATCAGGACCTAGGGAGGAAGGCTGAGGAGGCACAGTCCATGTCAGGGACTTCCTGCCCTCTCACTACAGGTGTCCCGGGAGGAAAACAGCACTGAGGACATAGGAGACACGTGGAGAACATTTCTGGAATGATGAGCAGATAATGAAATGTGAACATGGGTCCACAGCTCCTTCCTTCCTCCGCTGCTACATGCCATCCTCGGTCTCTGCTGCCTCCTTCCTTCCCTGAGGGGCCCAGCCTAAGACAAGGAACAACTAGAAGCTTCCACAACCCTGCCCCACATGCCTGCTTCCCCAGAGACCCAGCTGCCCACAGTTCCTGCTGTTCCTCCTCAAAGACCTCGATGCCCCCAGAGCTGGGTCTTCCCACCTATTCCCGAGCAGGGGCTATGGGAACGTCTGTGGAGACTGACACATGGATATCTTACTAGAATGAGACAAGCAAGTCCTGGTACACACACCAGTCTATCTCGCATCCATCTTCTGGGGACGGTGGTCATGAACTACACATTCAAGTCCATGCTCCAACAGGTTATTCCTGTCAACCCCCCGTCTCCCCAGCCTTGGTAAGGTTCTTCAATCCCTCTTAAATAGAAACGAATCCCATCTTGGTTTGAAGGGGAAAAAAGGATCCTCCTTCTTCTTTGCCTACCTGCCCTATTCCTCAATCCCAGAGAGAAGATTCCCTCCTCTCCCTGTGATGGGAACACTAGCTCTTCTGTCACCTTCATCCTTCCCAACCCCCCTGCTCATGTACACACGCTGGCAGTACAGAAGACAGGAGCCTTCCTTGATTTCCTTCTTTATATCCCATTTCAAATCTGCCTTCCTAATGTATGTCCAGCGACCAGACGGTGTTAAACCATCTACATCTGGACAGAAAAAGAAGCCCGATTTGTAGTGCTTGTCCACTTCTGTGGCGTCTACACTCCCAACGTGGCCAATTTGAAGCTGCCAACAGTGGAACAACTAGCTTGCGAAATTCTTGGAAAGCTCTCAGGAGCGAGCTCTCCTCCCGCCCACCAGGGAGCTCCACCCAGCACCTGCACACTGCTCGCTCCCGGACTGCCCCCTGGTCCCGGCCACCAGCATCCCTTCCTGGGCCATTGCCACGTCCCTAACAGACTCTCCGGGTTCAGCCACAGTGATCCTACAGAAACGGAAGTCCGATTGTATCCTTCCTCTGTTTCTTCCCCCTACAGATAAGCATGGCTCCGTTTCTCCCTCTTTCAAGCTCTCCAGTCATGTCACTTTATTAAAAACACCTTCCTTAAACCACCCACATAAAATATCAATTCCTGTCTCTCACTCTTTGTTCCCACAGCTCATACCCGAACTGAATTCTTTTCCTAGAACTTAAGACCAGCCAACATGATAAATGGAGACAGTGCTCACTTGCACAGTGATGCAGGACCAAAACAATGACGGGTGCAGCTGAAACCAGGCGACATGATCTCAATAATCAGAGGGAAAAGCAACAATTTTTCTGTGAACTTTAGAAACTTTTTTCAACACATTGGGAACCCCCCAACTGCCAGTTATGAATGTACAGAGACATGAAAAGACAGTAAAACTATTATCCATTTGGTAAACACTCATTTGAAACATTAGAAACGTTGAAAGGTGGGGCGCCTGGGTGACTCAGTCAGTTAGGCGTCCACCTCTTTGATTTTGGCTCAGGTCATGATCTCACAGTTCATGGTTTCGAGCCCTTCATTGGGCTCTGGTTGGAGAGCAGAGAGGCTGAATGGGATTTCTCTCTCCCCCTCCCTCTGCCTCTCCCTGACTTGCTCTCTCGGTCTTAAAAAATAAAACAAAAAACATTAAAAAATTTTTTTAATTAAAAAAAAAGAAACCTTGAAAAGGGAAGTGGTTTATTTTTTTTAAAGACCTACCTAGAGTAGTTTGGAGAGTGCTTGCCTTCTTGTAACTAACTGCACAGTTTACAAGAAAACAAGCATCTCAATGATCTTATCTGCTTCTCAATTGGGATTAGATTGCAACGTTGCTGCACTTCCAATGCTGTGAACGCCTGACAACATATTCGTGAACATTTTCTGGTGTCACATCTTCTGGGACATCGTCTCCCCACCCCTCTCCCTTTCCTCAGTGACGTGGTAAGTTTGCATTCACTCTCCTCCTCTGGCTGCATATCTAGACTCTGGAAACGGTATCCCTGGCAGCATTCCCATGAAGGTCTCTGTGTCTTGATGAACCCCACTCACATTGAGTTTGAACTTCAGCTGCAGCCTCAGCTCTTCTCATTTCTCCTACACACGTTCAGTTTGGTCCCCATCCCCTTTTTTCATTTTTTACTTTCATACAATGTCACCCGGGTTCATCTCGGGGCAGGGGGACCAGGAGACAACATAACCACCTGCTTTGCAATTGTGGTAAACAAACATCACAACCCCAATATCCTGGCACCCTGATCTTAGACTTCCAGGATTCAGAACGGAAGGAATTGGTTCCTGTTGTGCAAGACATCCAGTTTATGGTGTTTTCTTACAGAAGCACAAGCCAAGACAAAATCTAATAAATTATGAACTTTGCTTAATGAGCAGGTACCAATATTGACTCATTAATGATAACAAATGTACCGTACTACTGTAAGACATTAATAAGAGGGGAAACTGTGTGAAGCTGTATATTGCAACTCTGTATAACTGTGGCAGTTTTTTCTAAATGTAAAACCGTTTCACAAAATTAAGTCTATTAAAAAAAAATTGCAACATCTTGTCTTCAGCTGACTCTCTGCCTTTTGAGCTCCCTTGGGGGAAAATTTAAGGAAACAAATGGTGGGGAGATTTCGTGTTAATATTCAGGTTTTATTTCACTTCGGGTTTGAGGTTCCTTCTCCTCCTTCCTCTGTCCTCTGCCAGAGCTCACTCGAGAGCCAGGCACTCCGAGATCTCAGAAGGAGCTGAATCCCAGTCCCCCATGATACTCATTCTAAATGCTTCCGAGTAGTAAAGCCCATGTTAGTCCAGGTGTGAACAGAGAACTCTGGTCCCCAGGGTAGTTTTACGACCTGATGTGGGGGGCAGTTAATCCATATCCTGAACCCAAGGAACAGAGTTGGAAGGGGCTCTGCAGAGCAAGGTGGATGCTGTGATATACCAGGTCTCAGGAGGTGGCCCTCACCTGTCACCCTCTTTACGATGGCCTCAGGTGAGGAGAGCTACCGTGCCCAAGGTCATCCCTGGTAACAACCTAACTCCGGAACACACGGGACATCAGCTCAGGTTGTCATTGAGACCTCACTGCAGCTCAGCTTCTTCTAAACATTCTTGCTCCCTTCTTCTCCCCTCCACAGGTTTGTTCTTAAAAGTACTCCCTGAAAATGACCTGCTTGTTAATATCCATCGCAACATCTGTTGCCCAGGGAAGCCAAGGTGAACAAGAGATTGTGACCAGTACCAGAAAAAGATGGGGATCTTTTGTCTCTAGGGGCCAAGCCACTCCTGGAAGAATGGATTGTTTACACTGCCACATCCCATATACATATAACACATACCACATCCCATACTCCATATACCATACAAAATATACCATATATCATATACCAAACACTCTGGGTATATAAAAGCAATGAGAAACCACAAAACTGTTTATGCAAGAAGGGGTATACACAGATGTGTGTTGTAGAAACAATCTTGGATAAAGGAGAAGGTAGAGCTTACACTGGGCAATACAAGACGGGGGTAGCCTATAAGGAAGTAATAGTTTTCACTGAAGGAAGCGATGGTGATGGAGATGGAGAAATACATATTAAGGAGGTAAAATAGATATTTAGAAGGTAAAACTAACAGGGCCTCTAGCAGGCAGATGAGAGTGGACAAGTCAGGATGCAGAACATGGGTTACTTCTTGGTTTGACCAAATGGATAGAGGATGTGCCACATACGGAACGGGGTGGAAAGAGTAGGAGAATGTCTGAGTGCAGACTATGAGCTCAGGGTTGAATATTTGAACTATACAAATGAAGATCTCAAAGTCAAAGGATATATAGGTCAGTCACCAAGAAGTGGATTCAGGATTAGAACCTTGATTGCATCTGGTTACAAATCCAGTGCCCTTGACCATCAAGGCACGAAATATCCCAGTCCCTGAAGAGGTTAGAGTCTGATGGAAGGTGTGAAGTCTCCTGGAGGTTGGAGGAAGGGAGAGATGCTGGAGGCTGGAGGAAAGATGCTCAGTGGGGGCCATGGATGGCTTCCCAGCATGGAATTCGTCATTCCAGGACAATGTGAGAGGATGGTGACATCCCTGGGAGAGGGGAGTCTTGTCATCTCCTATGGGCAGTTTGGGCCTGCTCTGCATGCTCCTCTTGCTCAACCACCCCCCTGAACTTAACATCCTGTAGATCCCTAAGAGGAGACAGGGCTCACAAGGAACCAGTTGCAAAATAGCCCTGGCAGTAAGTGCATGGCAATGGACTCGTGGACATTAAGCGTCATCAGTCTTGTGTGGGCTGAGAGTCTCCGGACACAAGCATTGTGCTTGAGTAGAGCCCGTTCCGGTGTGACATAGAAGCCAACATGCTGGTTCCATCACTTTCTGAGAGCATTTCTTGAGTCTCTCCACTCCCTTCCTCCAGAAGCCCATTCCCCCAATTAAACCAAGTGGAAAACACAGAGATCAACCAAATAGACTATTCCATCCACATCAGTAATGTGTCACCCAAGGATGGGGGCACCTATTACTATGTGAAGTTAACAACAGGGCATCCTGATGTGGCGTAGGTATCTGGTTCAAGCCCCTTGTGTCTGTGAATGGTGAGTACAGCCTGACAACCTCCATCCCTTTGGTTTGTAAAACTAAAATTTTCAAAATCTGAAGCATGTACCAAGTCATCACTACACACTGGATACTGTGCCCCTTCACCCACAAACAACACTGTAGGCTGGGATTCTACACATGGCTCTTCTTTCAGTCTGGGTCCTGTGCCCACTCTCGAATGAAGCCATGTGACAGACCATGCCCTTCATGATGACCCAACTACCAAAACATGAACACAGGGCCAGAAAAACTCCAAACTCAAAAGATAGTCAACAGGTTAAACACAACTACATGTGTGCACCGAATGGTCCAAAAAGTTATTAAACTGAGCCTACAAGTCTGTCTGGCCTTCCTGAGGTTTAGGGACAAACCTGAGCTCAAGAATGTGCATTGTGTCTTTTTTGGCCTACTTCCTGACTCCAAACATAAATCACAGACACGGTAGCCCCATATAATCTTCTGGATTTGGATGGAATCTCAACATGGAGAAAGGTAGCCCCCAAGCTTAGTATCTCCTGAGACAAAACAAAGGGATCCAAAGGCAGGCAGAACCTCTACAAGCCTGCACAATTCCACTCACTCATTTCTAACTGGAATGTCATCGGGGCCTGGTGACAGCTCCCTGAAGGGTCACCACAACACAGTCAAGACATCGATCCCCACACAGGAAATCCACGCGTGGCTGTGGTCTACTCCTATGGCTTCTGGGGAGCCGAGACACCAGCAGGAAGGTTCTTGTGTGTCACCCGCTCCCAGGTCTCATTTGGATAAGTTGTCCCGGAGGGGTTGAGTCTCTCTCCTGGCACTTGATCTTTCCATGGTCTGCCCTGGTCTACCCTCAGCTCTGCTGTTCTCTGATTCTCTGAGGACAACCAGTGTTTCCTGCTGCTCAATTTGCATTAATTTCGTCAAATACAGTGTCATTAGGGTGTCCATCTGTTCTTCTGGGAAAACTAGCTTTCCTCAGTAATGTTCTCTCCAAGTCCAATCACATTCCATGCCGTCCACTGGCCATGGAACATTCACATCTTTCCCTCAAGCTGAAACAGGTGGCTTCCCTGCCATTCCCCTGCATTGGGCTGTGGTGTCAGTGTAGGGACCACAACCCAGTCTCCCTGCCTTTGGCTTAGTGTTAGCCTATGTCATACTGTGACTTCCTATGAATTCTACTGAAATATATAACATCTTATAGTATTTAACAATCGTGCCATTTTTCCTCACTGTGAATACATTCTACTGCACAGCTGAAAATCCACTTGAAAAGAGTTCTAGAGTCGTTAGATCATAATTTCAGAAGCCAGGAATCATAAATGCATAGAGCCTGAAAGTTGGGGTGTCCGACTAGCATGACAGTAAAACACGCTGTGTCTGGTGTGACCCCAGCTTTGCCACTTGTGACCTTGGGCAGATTACTGAACCTCTCCAAATCCTAGTTCCTTCCTATGTAAATTTTACTCAGTCTCTTGGAGTCAAAAAGATGTAGAGTCTGTGAATCTTAAAATGTTAGAATTACCAAATCGTAGAGTGAGTCACCTGACCTGTAGGTTTTTAAATGGTATTTAATGTTCATCTTTGCATCTTACATAGCCAAAGTGGAAAAAAAAGAGAGAGCAAGATTTTGAGGCTTTCATCAAGCCCATTCATTCTTTTCTTCATGCATTCCTCCTTCCAACCATGCATCAAGCATGTATTCACTCAAAGCACACTCTCATTCAGCCATGCATTTACCTATGCGGGAATCTGTTAACAAGTACCTGAATCCTCCTCTGGGGCAGACCCTGGGCAGATGACCCATCGTCAAGGAATTCCCAGGGATCCACAGTGGACTTCCTATAGTAATTGTCTGCTTTCTCTGGGCCGTGTCAGTTCCCCCTACAGTGACACTGTACCAGTCGTCACCCTCCTCAGATTTGGTGGCTGTTTTCTGCCATGTGCAGAGATTCTACCCATGAATGTGCATGTCACCCAGATAGAGAACTATCATATGACCAAGGGAGTCAAGCAACTCATACCCAAGAAGAGCAATGAGAACTACACAGGAAAGCTTGCATTCGGTGAGTGTGTTGGGGCAGGGGTCTGAGTAGGTGCTTACCTGTAAGGTGCAACATGAGACACAATCTCCCATCCTGGACAATTTCATACTGTCGGCACAGCACACAGCACTTATAAACCCACTGGAAACTCAGGTAAGCCCACCTCTACTCTCTGAGCGTGTGGGTTACCTTTGACTCCAAAGCAAGTGAGGTATTTAAACCAAGGGATGAATGAATAAAGATGCTGTAGTATAACCCCTCAACCGGTACAAAATGATCAAGATCACACCATGCATATTTCCAGACCACAACGCTTTGAAACTTGTTATCTAGCTCAGGAAAAAATTTGGAAAGACTACAAATGCACAGAGGTTAAAGAACATCCCACTAAGAATGCATGTGTTGACCAAGAAATTAAAGAGGAAATAAAAAGTACAAGGAAGCCCACAAAAATGAAAACATGACACTCCAAAACCTCTGGCATGTAGCAAGGTGGTCATAAGAGGGAAGTATGCAGCATTCCAGGCCTTCTTAAAGAGGGAAGAAATGTCTCAAATACACAACCTGACCTTACACCTAAAGGACATGGAAAAAGGACAGCAAATAAAGCCCAAACGCAGCAGAAAAAGAGAAATAATAAAGACTAGAGCAGAAATCAATGTTATAAAAAAACAACAACAGAACAGACTCACAAAACTAGAAGCTGGTTCCTTGAAACAATTAACAAATTGATAGCCCTCTAACCAGACTTACCAAAAAGAAATAAAGAAGGTCTCCAGGAAATAAAATCATGAATTAAAGAGGAGAGATCACAAACACCACCACAGAAATACAAACAATTATAAAAGAATATTATGATCAATTATATTTCAATGAATTGGGCAATCCTGAAGAAATGGATAAATTCCTAGAAACATATAAACTACCACAATTGTGACAGAAGAAACTGAAAATTTGAACAGACCCATAACAGTAAAGAAATTCAATCAGTAATCAAAAATCTCCCAACAAACAGGAGAACTGGGACAGACGGCTTCCCAGGCGAATTCTACCAGACATTAAGAAGAGTTAATACATACTCTTCTCAAACTGTTCCAAAAAATAGAAAGGGAAGGAAAAATTCCAAACTCAAGTATGAGGCCAGCATTACCTTCATTCCAAAGCCAGACAGAGACCTGCTAAAAAGGAGAATTACATCCAATTCCCCTGATGAACACGGACACAAAAATTCTCGACAAGATACTAGCATACCGAATCCAAAAGTACATTAAAAGAATTATTCACCAGAATCAAGGAGGATTTATTCCTGAACGGCAGGGCTGGTTCAATATCTGCAAATCAATCACCATGATACACCACGTTAATAACTGGAAGGATAAAACCACATGATCCTCTCAATAGATGCAGAAAAGGCATGTGACAAAATACAGCTTCCTTTCCTGATTAAAAAACTCTCAAGTGGGGCGCCTGGGTGGCGCAGTCGGTTAAGCGTCCGACTTCAGCCAGGTCGCGTTCTCGCGGTCCGTGAGTTCGAGCCCCGCATCAGGCTCTGGGCTGATGGCTTGGAGCCTGGAGCCTGTTTCCGATTCTGTGTCTCCCTCTCTCTCTGCCCCTCCCCCGTTCATGCTCTGTCTCTCTCTGTCCCAAAAATAAATAAAAAAATAAAAAATAAAAAAAAATAAAAAAAATAAAAAATAAAAAACTCTCAAGAAAGTAGAGATAGACAGAACACACCTCAACATCATAAAAGCCATATATGGAAAACCCACAGCTAATATCATCCTCAATGGAGAAAGCCTGAGAACTTTCCTACTAAGATCAGGAACACAACAGGGTTGTCCACACTCACCACTGTTTTTCAACAGAGTACTGGAATTCCTACCCTCAGCAATCACGCAAAAGAAAAAAATAATAGGCAGAGTGATTGGTAAGGAAGAAGTCAAACTTTCACTCTTCTCAGAGTGACATGATACTCTACCTGGAAACCAAAAGCACTATACCAAAAAATTGCTAGAGCTGATGCATGAATTCAGTAAAGCCTCAGGATATAAAATCACCATACGGAAGTTGGTTGCATTTCTTACACACCAATCATGAAGCAACAGAAAGAGATAGCAAGGAATCAATCCCATTTACAATGCACCAAAAGCCTTAAGAAACCTAGAGATAAACTTAACTGTGCAGAATAAGCTTAGGAATTCCCTGAGCTTGCACCCCATGGGTTAACAAGGCATAAAGAATTAGAAAGGCATGGGATGTACACACCCAAGTTTGGGTAAACAAGATTAGGTTCATAAGATTAGGTAATGGGGCAAAGGCCCCCAGTATAGGACAAAGGTATAGGAATAGGGAAACTCAGGACGAAAACATCCAGGATGGGGTAAACAAGATTAGATATTCAGGGCAGAAATACCCCCCAACTGAGTACAATTGCAGAAAGCTGCTTTCACAGGAAGAAAGGACCAAATGAGGTAAACCAGTATATAGGGTATAGACCTTTGCAGGGTGAAGTTCCCCAGAGCAGAGGTAATTAGCAAAAGAAAGGTGCCTTAAGATGAAGTCAAGCTTTCGCTTTTTGCAGATGACATGATATTATACATGGAAAATCCGATAGACTCCACCAAAAGTCTACTAGAACTGATACATGAATTCAGCAAAGTTGCAGGATACAAAATCAATGTGCAGAAATCAGTTGCATTCTTATACACTAACAATGAAGCAACAGAAAGACAAATGAAGAAACTGATCCCATTCACAATTGCACCAAGAAGCATAAAATACCTAGGAATAAATCTAACCAAAGATGTAAAAGATCTGTACGCTGAAAACTATAGCAAGCTTATGAAGGAAATTGAAGAAAATATAAGGAAATGGAAAGACATTCCCTGCTCATGGATTGGAAGAATAAATATTGTCAAAATGTCAATACTACCCAAAGCTATCTACACATTCAATGCAATCCCAATCAAAATTGCACCAGCATTCTTCTCGAAACTAGAACAAGCAATCCTAAAATTCATATGGAACCACAAAAGGCCCCGAATAGCCAAAGTAATTTTGAAGAAGAAGACCAAAGCAGGAGGCATCACAATCCCAGACTTTAGCCTCTACTACAAAGCTGTCATCATCAAGACAGCATGGTATTGGCATAAAAACAGACACATAGACCAATGGAATAGAATAGAAACCCCAGAACTAGACCCACAAACGTATGGCCAACTCATCTTTGACAAAGCAGGAAAGAACATCCAATGGAAAAAAGACAGTCTCTTTAACAAATGGTGCTGGGAGAACTGGACAGCAACATGCAAAAGGTTGAAACTAGACCACTTTCTCACACCATTCACAAAAATAAACTCAAAATGGATAAAGGACCTGAATGTGAGACAGGAAACCATCCAAACCCTAGAGGAGAAAGCAGGAAAAGACCTCTCTGACCTCAGCCGTAGCAATCTCTTACTCGGCACATCCCCAAAGGCAAGGGAATTAAAAGCAAAAGTGAATTACTGGGACCTTATGAAGATAAAAAGCTTCTGCACAGCAAAGGAAACAACCAACAAAACTAAAAGGCAACCAACGGAACGGGAAAAGATATTTGCAAATGACACATCGGACAAAGGGCTAGTATCCAAAATCTATAAAGAGTTCATCAAACTCCACACCCGAAAAACAAATAACCCAGTGAAGAAATGGGCAGAAAACATGAATAGACACTTCTCTAAAGAAGACATCCGGATGGCCAACAGGCACATGAAAAGATGTTCAACGTCGCTCCTTATCAGGGAAATACAAATCAAAACCACACTCAGATACCACCTCACGCCAGTCAGAGTGGCCAAAATGAAGAAATCAGGAGACTATAGATGCTGGAGAGGATGTGGAGAAACAGGAACCCTCTTGCACTGTTGGTGGGAATGCAAATTGGTGCAGCCGCTCTGGAAAGCAGTGTGGAGGTTCCTCAGAAAATTAAAAATAGACCTACCCTATGACCCAGCAATAGCACTGCTAGGAATTTATCCAAGGGATACAGGAGTACTGATGCATAGGGGCACCTGTACCCCAATGTTTATAGCGGCACTCTCAACAATAGCCAAATTATGGAAAGAACCTAAATGTCCATCAACTGATGAATGGATAAAGAAATTGTGGTTTATATACACAATGGAATACTACGTGGCAATGAGAAAAAATGAAATATGGCCTTTTGTAGCAACATGGATGGAACTGGAGAGTGTGATGCTAAGTGAAATAAGCCATACAGAGAAAGGCAGATACCATATGGTTTCAATCTTATGTGGATCCTGAGAAACATAACAGAAACCCATGGGGGAGGGGAAGGAAAAAAAAAAAAAAAAAAGAGGTTAGAGTGGGAGAGAGCCAAAGCATAAGAGACTGTTAAAAACTGAGAACAAACTGAGGGTTGATGGGGGGTGGGAGGGAGGGCAGGGTGGGAGGGAGGGCAGGATGGGTGATGGGTATTGAGGAGGGCACCTTTTGGGATGAGCACTGGGTGTTGTATGGAAACCAATTTGACAGTAAATTTCATATATTAAAAAATAAAAAATAAATAAATAAATAAAATAAAAAACTTTAAAAAAATAAATAAATAAATAAAAAAGTAATTATTAAAAAAAAAAAAAAGAAAGAAAGGTGCCTTGTTGACCCTGAGGTAGCATGCTCTGTCTTTCCTGTCCCCTAGACCAGTTCAGGTAAACGGAGGTGGTGCCTCACATCTGCCGTAAACAATCTTCCACCGGGCATCAGGATTCTGTTTTATATTAACCTAAACCCCTAACACCACATATCTTCAAAACCCCCTTTCCCTCATGCCCATGAGTTCATGATTTCATTGTCTCTGTGCACGTCCATTACCATGTTTGTAAGCCTTCTGATCCTAATAAAAACGGAGCAAGGACCCTTTCTCAGGGCTCTTGTCTCCTCCTGGACATTAGCCTGTCGCACATTTTTAATCCTGCATCACATTTCTGGCTGGACAAGAGAAAATTCCAGACCCAGAGTCTACGACACTTAACCAAAGAGGTAAAAGATCTGTACGCTGAAAACTATGACAATTTTCACTTACGAAAGAACACTTATCAAAGAAATTGAAGACACGAAGAAATGGAAAACCATTCCACGCTCATGGATTGAAAGAACAAAGATTGTTAAAACGTCTATACTACCCCAAGCAATCTACACGTTCAAGACAACCCCTATCAAAATAATACCAGCATTCTTCTCAGAGGTGCAGCAAACAATTATAAAATTTGTATGGAACCAGAAAAGACCCCGAATAGACAAAGTAATGCTGAAAAAGAAAAGCAAAGCTGGAGGCCTCACAATTACAGACTTCAAGCTGTATTACAAAGCTGTAATCATCAAGGCAGTATGGTGCTGCCATAAGACAGACACCTATCATTGGAACAGAGTAGAAAACCAAGAAATGAACCCACAAATGTATGGCAAACTAATCTTCAAGAAATCAGGAAACAGTATCCAATGGAAAAAAGTCTATTGAGCAAATGATGCTAGGAAAACCGGACAACGACATGCAGAAGAATGAAATCGGGCCACTTTATTACAACATACACAAAAATAAATTCAAAATGGATGAAACACCTAAATGTGAGATAGGAAACCCTCAAAATCCTACAGGAGAAAATAGGCAGCAATATCTTTGACCTTGGCCACAGCAACTTGTGACTATACATGTCTCTGCAGTTAAAGGAAACAAAGGCAAAAAACAAACTATTGGGACCTCAACATCAAAACCCGCACAGTAAAGGAAACACTCAACAAAACTTAAAGGCCACTGATGGAATGAGAGAGGATATTTGCAAGTGACATATCAGATAAAGGGAGAGTATCCAAAATCTATAGAGAACTTACCAAACCCCCAAAAACAAGTAATCCGGTGAGGAAGCGGGCAGAAGATATGAATAGACACTTTTCCAAACAAGACATTCAGATGACTAACAGACCCATGGATAGATGCTCAACATCACTCATCATCAGCGAAATACAAATCAAAACCACAACGGGACACCACCTCACACCTGTAAGAATGGCTCAAATGAACAACTCAGGAAGCAACAGGGGATCACTTCTGCACTGTTGGTGGGAATGCAAACTGCTGCATTCACTCTGGAAAACAGTATGGAGGTATCTCCAAAAGTTAAAAATAGAATTCTCCTGTGGTCTTGAAATTGCATGACTAGGTCTGTATCCAAAGGATACAAAAACACTGATTCGAAGGGACACATGCCCCCCAATGTTTATAGCAGTGCTATGAACAATAGCCAGATTATGGAAAGAGCCCAAATGCCCATTGACTGATGAACTGATAGAGAATATTTTATATATATATATATATATATATATATATATATATATATATATATATTAGACTAAATGGTTGACAGGCATTAAGGAAGGCACTTGAGATGAGCACTGGGTGTTATATGTAAGTGAGGAATTCTACTCCTGATACCAATACTACACTACATAGTAACTAAATGGAATTTAAATTAAAACAAGAAAAATATTTAAATGTATCATTTAATTCAAGCTCTTAATTTCCCAGCTCACCACGAATAGAATCGGTACATTGGGGGCACGAATGTTATTCAACATGACTCTGCACTGTGAGGTTAGGTAACTCTTCAGTGTGGATAGAGGCCTCCAAGTCATGCACTGCTTTTGGGGGGGGGGGTTCTTTAAATAGGAATTCTTACGTTCCACTACATTCATACATCAATTACCATTGATTCCTATATAATACAGTTCTACCGACAATAAATGAGAAGCTCTAAACTCAACAAAGATAACACTTTCCTCGCACTTTTATGCTTTTAGGGTGCTTCTGAAATATTTAAACTTTTTACAAACAGTTTTAAATAAAGCGAAACAGATACCAGTCAAACCTACCAGGAGTCAAACATGGAGCTAGTTATGAAATAAATAGACTTACGTGGTCTTAGAGTTGTGTTTCCAGTGGCTACACAAATTGCAGCGATCATTTATTGCTGAGGGTACCACAGATAGGATTACACACTTGCACAGAATTCTTCACTACGATATACTGTGTTGTCAGCAGGCACAGAGTTTTAATCCCATTACTCAGGGCACAAATACACAGCAAGGAGTTTGCCATCGGCACGACGAGAACTCTATCTGAATTGAACCAAACATACGACTGAATCCGTCAGACGTGTAAGTGCCACTTCTCCAGGGATAGTGTGGTTGCTTGCAAAACTGTCAAAGAGCCAATGGAGAAAAACAGTGGTGTATCTTAGAAATTTCTCATCAGGCTGTGATTCTTTTGGGGAAGAGAGCTATTATTCGGTTTCTCTCTGTGTATCTGTTAAACTAGTGTATGGTCTAGGTATAGAAGGAGTTCAGTAATTGTTCTTGAGTAATGAACTATTCAAGAATATTTGTAATAACTACACAATATATGAAAAGAACTGCTCCACTATTCCTTCAACCTCTATCATTTCCTGGATTGATAAACTGGCAAGGAGCCTGTATTTGTGTTAAATCCTTCAAAATCAGTTCCTAAATGCTTGATACAATAAATTACAAATAAAAGCAAAAAAGATATATATGTACAGCAGAATATTACTCAGCCATCAAAGAGAATGAAATCTTGCCGTTTGCAATGATGGGGATAGAGCTAGGTATATTGTGCTAAGCAAAAGAAGTCAGAGAAAGACAAATACCACATGATTTCACTCATATATGGAATTTAAGAAACAAAACAGACGAACATGTGGGAAGGGGAAAAAGGAAGAGAGATGGAATCCAACCATGAGAGACTCTTAATGACAGAGAACACACTGACGGTTGATAGAGGCAGGTCAGGGATGGGCTAGAGGGGTCTTGGGTATTAAGGAAGGCACTTGTTATGATGAGTACTGGGGGCTGAATGTAATTGATGAATCACTGAACTCTACTCCTGAAACCAATATTGTACTGTATGTAAACTAATGAGAATTTAAATAAAACTTTGGAAAAAAAAAATCACTCTGCCCTGTGAGTCATGGGGATAAACGTACAGCACAGGGAAATACAGCCAATGGTTTTGGAATAATGTTGTATGGGGACAGACGGTGACTACACTTACTATAGTGAGCGTTGCACAATGCACAGAATTGTCATAGTGCTATGTTGAGCACCTAAAACTAATATAGCACTGTATGTCATATTTGATAATGACAATTTTTTTAACTATTTTAAAAATAAATTTTTCCCTGGAGCAAAAGCAAAAATATTGGATCCATACGTAATACATATTTGGGCAAGTGATTTTTGACAAAAATGCCAATGCAATTCAATGTGGAAAAGCTAGCCTTTTCAACAAATGGTGTTGAAATAATTAGATATTCATATGTAAAAAGAAGGAGGAGGAGAAGGAGAAGAGGAGGAAGGACAATCTTGACCATTTCCTTCTAACATACACAAAATCTAATATTGTCTTAAAAATATTACCTTATAGAAATATTACTGTACAATATACACAAAAATACTAAGAACAAATTTATATGATCCGATGGGTCACAGACATAAATTTACATCCTAAAACCATAAAACTTCTAGAAGAAACTGGGGGAAAAAAACCAAAACTAAATCCTAATGATCTTGGGTTGGCAGAGACATTTTTTTTTTTTTTAATTTTTTTTTTCAACGTTTTTTTATTTATTTGTGGGACAGAGAGAGACAGAGCATGAACGGGGGAGGGAGAGAGAGAGAGGGAGACACAGAATCGGAAACAGGCTCCGGGCTCTGAGCCATCAGCCCAGAGCCTGACGCGGGGCTCGAACTCACGGACCGTGAGATCGTGACCTGGCTGAAGTCGGACGCTTAACCGACTGCGCCACCCAGGCGCCCGGCAGAGACATTTTTAGATAAGACGCAAGAAGTGCAATCGATCAAAGAAACCATCGATCCATTTGACTTCATGAAAATGTCAACTTTTTTTTTAATGTTTTTTTTTCCAATATATGAAATTTATTGTCAAATTGGTTTCCATACAACACCCAGTGCTCAGAAAATTTCAACTTTTATTCTTCGAAAGATACCGTTAATGAAAAGAAAAAGAAAGTTACCGAGTAGGAGAAAATGTTTGCCAAGAGAATCTGCTCAAGGACTTGTATCTGGGACAGAGGTGGGCAAGTTACGGCCGGCTGCTGGTGCAAGTCAAGTTTTATTATCTGTGGCTTCTTTCAGACTGAAACGTCAGACAGAAGTGATAGTGGTCCGGACCTGACGGCCCACGAGCATAAAGCATTTACTGTCTGGCCAGTTTGCCGACACCAGAGAGAGAGTATTCAAAGGACTCTAACGATAAAATGGCAAAAAGACAAAGAATCCCATTTTTTAAACGCACAGATTTGACCAAGCGTTCCATCAAAGAATATCTACGAGTGGCCACAAGGGTTTCGCTTACACAAAATGTCTTTTTTTTTTTTAAACTGCTCTAATTAGGACGGCTTTAGAACGCGTTTCGATACCTCTTTTTGGGCAAACCTTCCCACCTGGTCCTGTCGCTTGGGACGGCTGCGGCTCTCCTTGGCTCACACGCATTTGGGAATCACGCCGTCAACTTTTATCGCAAACCCTTTTACAAATATGGCTTGATTGCACTGTCTTTATATATTCATTTGGGCAAATTGGCATCTTTCCGAGACTGAGCTCTGCAACTCACAGACATGAGATACCTCAATTCCCTCGTTAGGGCTGTCTTTACTACTTTCCAGTTTCTAGTATAGCATCTTTAAAAATTATTTATTTTAAACAATTTAAAACTTATTATTACTGTCTACACTGGGTTTGGGAGGTTGTATAGGATTATAAGTGGCTTTTAACGTCGATAGTCTGTCCAGCAAACTAATCAAACTCGTACTAGTGCTCACAGCATGGACATTCTCTTACGTGAGCTCTTATAACGTCAATCAACTCACCCCAGATTAGCTTTTACCTTCATCAAAGTTACATACGCACACGGCTTACGAGGTAAATGGTTCTATACACACTACCTGTGACAACTGGAGCCTCCTACCTTCCACGGTTTTCCACCCCAAAGGCAACCATTTTGCGCCCTTTTCTGATTATTTTTAACTGATTTTTCTAGAAGTTACAGGCAGGTCTCTTATAGCATGCTGACACTGTCACTTCTAGACATCTCCCTCTTAGGCATTATTCACTGATGTCCCACCGTGGATGACGAGGATACAATGGTCTGTTTTCTGGACCCTGTGCCACATACCTTAATTTATTTTTATTTTTAGTGTTTTTATTTATATTTGAAGGAGAGAGAGACAGAGCATGAGTGGGGGAGGAACAGAGAGAGAGGGAGACACAGAATTCAAAGCAGGCTCCAGGCTCTGAGCTGTTCAGCAGAGCCCGACGTGGGGCTCGAACCCACGAACCGTGAGATCATGACGTGAGCCCAAGTCGGATGCTCAACCGACTGAGCCACCCAGGCACCCCCACGTTAATTTTGGCTAATGTCATAGTCATTCAGCAGATTATAATGACAAAGGCCTTGTGTTTTATAGCTCAATCTTGTAACATCCCCAGCTTTTGTTTGTGTCTTTCCGCTCATGTGTATTTGGTGTAAACACCACCACATTCAGGGTACAGAACAACTCCGTGGCCGCAAAGGTTCGCCTTGTGCTACCCTTTCATAGTGCCCACCTGCCCCACCACACCAAGCCTCTGGCACATGCCCATCTGTTCTCTACAACTTCGACAATGTTGTGTAAGTGGATTCCCACAGTACGTGACGTTTTGAGATTGATTTTGTTCACTCAACATAATGCCTTCGGAAACTTACAAGTTGTGCACATGTAAATAATTTATTCCTTCTTAGCGCTGAGAAGTGTTTCCTGGTATGAATCCACTAGTTTGTTCAAGCATTCCCTAATTCCTGGACATTTTGGATGTTTCCCTTTACTTCCTATGCCAAAGAAAGATGCTTTAAATATTCACGCGAGGTTTTTGTGAGGCCATGGTCTTCTCTGCTCAGATAAATGCCTGGGAGTGTGATTTATGGGACATATAACCCACTTCCTCTTTCTTTGGTTGGAGGAGAGCACATACAAATTCTTTTCTCTTATCAATTTTTCTAAATAATCTCTACACCCAATTTGGGGCCTCAAGATGGCAGGGGAGAGAGGTCCACTGGATGGGGACAGAGGCCCCATGTAGGAGGGAAGCATCATTTCTCCTGGGCCTCTCTACTCTCTCTGAAAAAGAAAAGAGGACCCTTCACCAAGTGAGGCCTTCTCTGCCTGACTTCTATTTCACAATCTAGAAGCAGATTGCTGCCTCACAGCCATCACCCCACCATAGGTGCTTCCTCTTAATCACGGAAGGAGGCGGGGTTTTTTCACCACAGAACAGAGGCCCATTCTCCCCAGCACACACATTTGCACAGAGAGAGGGTCCTCAGGCCACCATGATGTTGGTCCCTGCCTCCGGGCCCCACCTGCCTCCTTACCTGCTGCTGGCTCTGCTGTTGGGACTCACAGGTAAGCACAGCCTTAGGGTACAATCCCCTCTTCCTGATCCCACAACATCTCCCATGTCCCTGGACATCAAGGGCTTCCAGGTAACCAGAGGTGTGCTACCCAGGGCTGCCACAGAAGACCAAGGACTGGGTGTCATCTGAGAGCAGGAAGTCGGGGATCTGAGCATTTCCTCTATGCATCCATCACCTACAGCTTGTTACCAGAGGCATCCAGACAGTGGAGGCTTCAATCTGTCACAAGGACAAGTTTGTAGGTATTAAATGATCTAATTCTCACAACACCCCTGCCTGATAGCTAGGACTGTACTCCCGATTGGCAGATGGAGAAACTCAGGCAGAGAGTGGAACTGGCCCTGTGTCACCTACCTAAGTCAGTACAGCTGCCGGGATTCACGTCCAGGCCACCCCGCTCCACGGTTCATTCTTTTCACCGTGTTATGCTGCTCGGCTTCTCGGTGGAGGCTAACTAAACAAACATCAGAAAATACAGAGAGGGAAACAGAAGAAGAGGTATCACTTAGCACACTCCGAGGTCTCCAGAGTTCCAGTTCTGCTGTGTGTCCTCCCAAACTTTGGTTAACGATGTGTTGGATGTTTCCTATGTGCCATATATTTTGCTGAGTTTTTAACCTGTATTACAATTTCATTTGATCCTCAAAATGATCTATATACTAGCTGCTAGGCTACACTTAATACATACCTGGGAATGCACTTGTGTGTGTGTGCATGTGTGTGTCTGTGTGTGTGTGTGTCTGTGTGTACACATAGGAGTACCTGAGAAAGGGTACACACAAGTGAATATGCAAACATATGGGATATTTGACAACACTCTCCTTCTTGTTCTCTTCACATCGCATCCACTCTATGTGCAATGCACACTGAGGGGCACCTGGGTGGCTCAGTCGGTTAAGCGTCCGACTTCGGCTCAGGTCACGATCTCGCGGTCCGTGAGTTCGAGTCCCGTGTCAGGCTCTGGGCTGACATCTCAGAGCCTGGAGCGTGCTTCCGATTCTGTGTCTCCCTCTCTCTCTGTCCCTCCCCCGTTCATGCTCTGTCTCTCTGTCTGAAAAATAAATAAACGAAAAAAAAAATTAAAAAAAAAAAAGAAATGCACACTGAACAGGTGTTTGGTTCCCTGTCTCTCAGCTACTCACCCCCTTTTTCTACTTCTCTAAACTAACTGCTCACTCACCACCAGGTATTGGGACAAGCAAACTTCCCTCTAGGTAAAATGAGGAGAAATTTGTGCATTACTACCTTGAAGGTCCTCCTCCATGCTGGACCGGGGTGGGGAGGAAAAAAGGGGGTAGAGTATGTGGGGACTCCTGCCTGTATGATCTGCACCTGCAATTCTATTCATATTCACATCCTGATCCCAATCATCTAGTGTCAGCTGACGCCTACATGCCTCAAGAAATCTCATGTGTAAATAACTTTCCAATTTCCTGAGCACTCACCACGTGCAACACCCACTTGGAAATGCACGTGTCTGTTATGTCCTGTGATCTTTGTATCCAAGGTAGACACTACGTCCCCCCTACCTCGCAGACAAAAAAGGAGGCACAGAAAAGTCCAAGGTCACTCGGTGGTGAATGGCAGGGTGGTGATTTGCACTCAGGCAGTCTGATTCTAGATCTCACAGGCTTAACCATGGCTCTTCTCAAACCCTACGGCCCCACTTCCATCCCCATGAGGTTTCTGCAGATCTGCCAATGGGTGGAGGGAAGGGTGGGATGTGGGGAAGACAGAGCATTTGTGGTTTGCTTCTCTCTGGCACTTTCCCCCAAGTCTTCTTCATGGGAAACCCAGATTCTGATATATTTTTCCGAGAAATTCTCCACTGAAAATAGATGGCAGGGTCTCAGAAAGGGGTTATACTGGGCAATTCACACATGACCCAAATATTTACTGGATAATTCCTAGGTGCCAAGAGCTGTCACATGAGCTTAGGGCATACTGGTTATTAAAAGAGGGAAAGCAGGGGCGCCTGGGTGGCTCAGTCGTTGAGCGTCCGACTTCGGCTCAGGTCATGATCTCACGGTCTGTGAGTTCGAGCCCCGTGTCGGGCTCTGTGCTGACAGCTCAGAGCCTGGAGCCTGTTTCAGATTCTGTGTCTCCCTCTCTCTCTGACCCTCCCCCGTTCATGTTCTGTCTCTCTCTGTCTCAAAGATAAATAAACGTTAAAAAAAAAAATTTAAAAGAGGGAAAGCAGTGGCCCTCACGGAAGTTGTATTGTAGTGGAGAAATGGAAAAGAAACAACAGACATACCAAATAAGTAAATCACATAGTATACTAGCAAGTGATGAGTGTTAAGGAAAAACATGACAGTACAGCTGGAGAAGACAATGAGAGACTCTTCAGGGTGGGATGTATTTAAAGAGGTAGCCTGGGTGGGCATCACTGAACGGGGAGTTTAGAGCAAAGATTACAAGAAGTTGGGGTGTGAGCCATGTGATCTTCTGGGGGAAGAGCCTTCCCGAACAGCACGGGAACAGCAGGAGAGTAGAATCCTCCTGTTCTGTTCAAGGGTTTGGGCTTTCACTCTGAGTACAATGGTTGCCACTGCAAGGTTCTGAAGACAGAAATGACATGATCCTCCATGAGTTTTAACTTATGCTAGCATTTGGTTGAGATTAGACGCCATAGGGCACACACAGAAGCGACTAGAACATTCAAGAGTTCGTCGTGTTCGTGCAAACAAGGAAAAGCATTTTGCACCCAGACAGCAGCCGGGAGAGGAAGGGGAAAGAGGTCAGATTGTGGGTACAGACAGAAGGGGAGACAACAGGATCTCCTGATGCATAGGATTTGGGGTGGAAAGAGAGGTTGGTTCCCAAGGGCTTGGACCTGAGCATCTCGGAGAATAAGGTGCCTCATCTGAGATGTACAAGGATGTGGGGGAAAACCGAGGAGTTCAGTTGGGGACAGTGTTAACCGTGAGAGGTTTGCTTCCATCTAAGAAAGAAGTTGAGTCTTGGCTGGACATACAAATCCAGAGAGAAGGAGCAAGGCCTGGCCCCATGATGGAAATATGACAATTATAAACACACAGATGGCAGAGTCGACACGTTTCCTGGGCTCCTCTTGACGCTCTGATCCCTCTCACCTCTGCCCTCCCTTGTTTTCTCCATGTCTCCCTCCCATATGCAGTCCTACTTCTTCCCATTTTTGTTTAGCAGTTCAGCTTCATAGCCCCAATCTCCTTCTCCAGACTCACAAACCAAAGTACCCGATCTTCCTGGCACACCAAAGACTTGCCAGTAATAGCGTGGTCTCTCCTTAGGAGACACGTTTAGTTGCAAATACCGCTAACTGCCAGGGTTTTCCCAGCTCACACGCTGCAAGAACGAACCACAAATTTTCTCCCCGAGGAGTAGCTGAGAAATAAACAGAACACAGGATGTAAGTGTGGTGTCGCAGCAACCTGCTCCTCTGATTTATATCCTGCTGAAGTTTTTAGGACATCTCAAGTAAGAAGGAACGATTGTGTATTTCTCTAGGTCTCCAGCCACCGGATTGTCACGGAGGCGGTGAAATCCAGCTGCATAATCTGGCCCCTGAAGTTCAGTGTTGGCCCCAAACATGACTGGTGTCCCTTCAAGGCATAACTCATTGTCCAGACACAGCCGACCGTCCACAACTCTGTTCAGAACATGAGTTTGAAGCCTGCTGTTGCCCTTGCTTTAGCTACTCCCGTGGTTCTATCTCCCCCTTCAAGGGCAATTTTCTCAAATCTGCCAGCCCCTAGAGCAACACATTTTCTCTTTCCTTGAGTCATTTAGTCCAATTCAAAGGCACCACATCGGGTGATCCCCTTATTTCAGTACGTATTTCTTATTGTGCTAAAATATACATAACATAAAATCTGTATCACATCAACCGTTTTTAAGGATACAATTCACTGGTATTCACATAGTTGTGAAGCCAGTAGCACTGTACCTTTCAGGAATTTATTCAACATCCTAAGCAGATACTCTGCACCCATTAAGCAAGAATTCCCCACACCTCCTTCCTCCACAGCCACCGGCAACTTCTATCTTACTTCCTTGTGTCTATGAAGCTGTTCCTTCTAGATACTTCACGTAAGTGGAATCAAGTATTTGTCCTCGTCTCTGGCATATTTCACTTAGAATGATATTTTCGAGGTTCATCCAATTAGGGAACATATCAGGTGGCCATTCTTAATAAGGCTGAATAACATTCCATTGTATGTGTCTACATCAACATTTTGTTTATCCATCCATTTATGCATAGATATGAATTCTTTCTGCTACCTTTCGGTTATCATGTATCATGCTGCTATAAACACGGATGTACAAGTATCTCAGTACGTACTTTTAATTCGGGAGTATTTACCTAAGAGTGGAATTGGTTGATCCTGTGGTAAATTCTACATGAACACGAACACTGTTTCCAGAGTGGCTACACCATTATATATTCCTACCCATGACATACAAGAGTTGCAATTTCTCCATAGCTCACTCAATCTTTATTTTCTGAAGTTTAATTTTCTTGTATTCATTTTGGTGTTTCTTTCTTTTGTTTTGTTTTTGATAAAAGCTATTCAAAGGGATTGTGGTTTTCATTTTCATTTTTCTAATGACAAGTGATGTTGAGCATCTTTTCATGGGTTTATTCACTGTTTGAATATCTTCTTTGGAGTAATAGCTCTTCTAGTCCTTGGGTCATTTTTTAATTGAGCTGTTTGTTATTTTGTTGTTGAGTTGTAGGAGTTCTTTACATATGTTGGTTATTAATCCTGTCTCAGACATAGGCTTTGCAAATACTTTCTCTCCTTCTGTAAGTTCTCCTTTCACTTATGATATCGTCTATTGACTTTTGCTGTGCAAAGTTTTTAATCTTGATAAAGTCCAAATTGTATATTTTTTTATTTGTTACTTGTGTTTTGGGGGTCATACGAGGACATCATTCCCTAATCCAATATCATGAATTTTGTCTACAGGTTTTTTTCTCTGAATTTTATAGTTTTAGTTCTTACATGTATGCTGGATCAACATAGTGCTGGGTCCTTCATCCAATTTTAGTTCATTCATCTATATAGAGAAAGGTGAGGGTTCAACCCCATTCTTTGCATGTAGATATCCAGTTTTCCCAGCAACTTGTGTTGAAGAGTCTGTTCTTTCCCCTGTTGCATGATCTTGGCACTTTTGTCGAAAATCATTTGACCACGTATGTGTGGGTTTATTGCTAGGCTTTCTATTCTATTCCATTGCTCTATATCTCTATGATATTTTCAGTACCACAGGAATCTGACTATAACACTTTGTAGTAAGTTTTGAAATCAAGAAGTGTGAGTTCTCAGAGGAACTAACATGGCAGAGAAGTAGGGAGACCCTGGGCTTTCATAGTTCTCCAAGCACACCTATATTGAGGTCAGAACACTTGGAACACCCAAGAAACTGATCCGTGCAGTGGCAGAAGGATCTCCTCAGTTGCAAGGAGACAGTGTGGCAGGTGTGAGGTATGTGGACGTGAAGTGGGTGAGAGAAAAATAGTGTTGCCATGGAGAGGAGGGCAACCCTTTCCACGGAGACAGAAAAGGGAAAGAGAGATGGGTTGAGAAAGTGCAGCATCGAATTTGCACAAGAGGAAAAGCTCTCTGGAGCATGGACTGTGGAGAAGGATGTACTGAGTGTCACAGGGATTTTTTGCAAACAGCATTTGGAGCTCAAACTCTGAGGTTTGGGAAGTGCATGACTTTCTCTGGGTGGAGGTGTGGTGTGAGCTCCTGGGGAGAAAGGATTTGGCCTGGGAGCGTAGGGATCTCCAAGGTGCGTTGGAAAAGAACATTCCCCTTCCTGGAGCACTTTTGGAAGAGGGTATATTGCTTCTCCGAGGACCAAAGACCCTGCATGCATCAGTGAAAGGCCTTTCATTATCAATGGACAAAGATACATCCAAGGGGAATGTAACTTTTGCTGCTTTTTGCTGTGCTGCACCATAGATTTCATGCACTGTGCAGGCAGGGGACTATTTTTGAGGGACAAGGGACTCCAGATACAGTCTGGAGAGGCTCTACCCCTGGAGGACAGGACTGGATCAGCATAGTGCTGGGTCCTTTAAGACTTCAGGTTTTGAATCCCAGTCCCACACCAAAGAAAAAAAGGATTTCTATGGTGCAGGGCAATTTGAGTGCCTTCATTATTCTGTGAGGGTTGCCTGAACAGCGGGAAGTGTGAGATCCCCAGTCCTGGGATGAGATTGGGGTGGCGCCATTCCCTCCCCCCTTCTCCCCATGAGAACACGGTGGGACTTCAGAGAGCAGTGCAGCGGCCCCCAGTGGAAGCGGGACCTACTCACACAAAACCCCATCTGTCCCCACCCCGGCTCTGGGTATGACAAATGCTTATTTACTAGGGCAAGACTGACTCTGACCCAGGCAGCCAGCCTCTCCTTCACAAGATCAGCTTAGCCAGCTCCCTCCAGGCACGAACTGTACTAAAGATTAAGTGCTTCAAAATGACACCTACGATTTCCAGTAGTTACTATCCGTTAAGATGGCAGAGAAGTAGGGGGACCCTGGGCTTTCATAGTTGGCTCAAACACAGCTATATTGAGGTCATGATATTGGATTAGGGAATGATTTCTTGGATATGACACCAAGTATTTCCAGTACTTCTGGAAATAGGATAAGGCTTACATTTTTCCCTTTATTTCTTTCTTCCTTTTTTCTTTTGGAGACAGCCTCATGGTTTCTTGCTTTTTTTTTTTTTTTCCATTTACTTTTCTAGCTCTTTCGTTTTTAGATAAGCCTTTTTATTTTTTTTCTTTTCTTTTTTCTTTTTTCCCCCCTTTCTTTTCCTTTGGAATCAGTCTTAGTTTTTTGATTCTCCTCCCCCCCCTTTTTTTTGTTTCTTTATTTTTGTCTTGTTTTCTTACCATCCCTTTTATTTTCGGAGGAGATCAGCCTTTTTGGTTTGTTTTGGTTTGTTTTCAGGATTTTTTCCCCCCTGACTTTTCCAGGCTTACTTCAACACGCAAACCAAAGCATACCTAGTTAAAGGTCTAAAGAATCCCCACTAAAAGCAAGGAGGAGCTCTGCAGAAGACTTAACAGTGGGAAAGAGCAGCCAAAACACAATGTCAGAGTGCACACAGCGTATACCAGAGACATTTCATGAAGTTCTAGGCCCTGGACAGTGTATGACATATTTTGAATATAGCAGTACTCTTAGGTGCTGGACACTTTACAAGCTTTTAAAAGATGCAAAAGACAGAAAATTAGCAAAATGACAACACAGAGGAATATTCCCCAAAGAAAGTTCAAGAAGAAATCACACGCAAGGACTTGCTGGAAACAGATATAAGCAATTTCTCTGAATCAGAATTTAGAATAACAGTCATAAGACTACCAGCCGGGCTTGGAAAAAGCATAGAAGACACCAAAGAAAGCCTTGCTGCAGAGATCAGAGACCTAAAATCTAATCAGGCTGAAATAAAAAAATGCTATAACTGAGATGCAAAGCCGACCCGATACAGTCACAATGAGGACTGAAGAAGCAGAAGAGATAATAGGTGAAATAGAAGATAATTTATGGAAAATAATGAAACCAAAAAAGAGAGAAAGGAAAGGAAATCAATAAATCATGAGGGGGAGACTTAGTGAACTTAGTAATTCCATAAAGCAAGGCAATATCCCTACTCCCCAGTAGGAGTCCTAGAAGAAGAAGAAAAGAAAAGGGTTTATTTGAACAAATTATAGCTGAAAACTTCCCTAATCTGGGGGAGGAAACAGGCATTCAAGTCCAAGAGGCACAGAAAACTCACATCAAAATCGACAAAAACAGGTCAACACCTGAACAGCTCATAATGAAACTTGGAAAATGCAAAGAGAAAGAGAGAATTCTCAGAGCAGCTAGGGACCGAGGGTCCTTAACCTACAAGGGTAGACACATAAGGGTAGTAGCACACCTGTCCACTGAAACTTGGCAGGCCAGAAGGGAGTGGCAAGAAATATTCAATGTGCTCAATGGGAAAAATATGCAGCCAACAATTCTTTATACAGCAAGGCTGTCTTTCAGAACAGCAGCAGAGATAAAGACTTCCCAAGACAAACAACAACTGAAGGAGTTTGTGACCACTAAACCAGCCCTGCAAGAAATTTTAATGGGGACTCTCTGAGTGAGGAAAAAATAAAAAAGATCAAAGCAACAAAGACGACAAAGGGCCAGAGAACATCACCAGAAACACCAACTCTACAGGTAGCACAATGGCACCAAATTTATATCTTTCAATAATGACTCTGAATGGACTAAATGCTCCAATCAAATGGATTAAAATGGGTTAAAAAAAAAAAAAAACAAGTTCCATCTATATGCTGCCTAGAAGAGACTCACTGTAGACCAAAACACACCTGCAGATTTTAAGTGAGGAGGTGGAGAATCATCTGGCATGCTAATGAAGATCAAAAGAAAGCCAGAGTAGACATACTAATATCAGGCAAACTAGATTTTTAAACCAAAGACTGTAACAAGAAATGCAGAAGGGCATTGAATCCTAATTAAGGGATCTATCCATCAAAAAAAAAGTTCTAACAATTTTAAATATTTATGCCCCCAAATTGAGAGCACCCAAATAGGTAAATCAATTAATCACAAACATAAAGAAACTCATTGCTAATAATACCTTAATTGTAGGGGCTTTAATACCTCACTTACAGCAATGGACAGATCATCTAAGCAGAAAATCAAGAAGGAAACAGTAGTTTTGAATGAAACACTGGACCAGATGGACTTAACAGATATATTCAGAATATTTCATCCTAAAATCGCAAGATACACATTTTTCTTGAGAGCACGTGGAATGTTCTCCATACACTGGGTCACAAATCAGCCCTCAACAGGTACAACAAGATCATGATCATACCATGAATATTTTCAAATCATAATGCTATGAAACTTGAAATCAACCACAGAAAAAAATTTGGAACGCTCTTAAATAAACTGAGATTAAAGAACATCCTACTAAAGAATGAATGGTTTAACCAGGAAATTACAGAAGAAATAAATACATGAAAGCAAATGAAAATGAAAATACAGCAGTCCAAACCATTTGGAATGAGACAATGCACTGCAATGCAGGCCTATCTCAAGAAGAAAGGTCCGAAATACACAATGTAACCTTACACATAAAGGAGACATAAAAGGAGCAGCAAATCAAACCTAACACCAGCAGAAGAAGGGAAGTAATGGAGACTAGAGCAGAAATGAATGATATAAAAGCAAACAAATAAAAAAGTAGAACAGACAGAGGCTTCTGGGTGGCTCAGACAGTTAAGTGTCTGACTTTGGCTCAGGTCATGATCTCACAGTTCGTGGGTTTGAGCCCCGTATTGGGCTCTGTGCTGACAGCTCAGAGCGTGGAGCCTGCTTCACATTCTGTGTCTCCCTCTCTCCCTCTGCCTCTCACCGGCTTGCACTCTGTTTCTCAAAAATGAATAAACATTATAAAAAAACAAATATGCAAAAAAGTAGAACTGATCATTGAAACTAAATCATTCTCTGAATGAATAAACAAAATTGGGGGCGCCTGGGTGGCTCAGTCGGTTAAGCGTCCGACTTCGGCTCAGGTCATGATCTCGCGGTCCATGAGTTCGAGCCCCGCGTCGGGCTCTGTGCTGACAGCTCAGAACCTGGAGCCTGCTTCTGATTCTGTGTCTCCCTCTCTCTCTGACCCTCCCCCCATTCATGCTCTGTCTCTCTCTGTCTCAAAAATAAAGAAACGTTAAAAAAAAATTTAAAAAAAGAATAAACAAAATTGATAAATCCTTAGGTAGATTTATTAAAAAGAAAAAAAAGGGAGGCCGAAACAGATAAAATCACGAATGAAAGAAGACAGATCACAACCAAAAGCATAGAAATACAAACAATAAAAAGAGAATACTATGAAAAATTATATGCCAACAACTGGGTAATCTGGAAAAAGTGGTTAAATTCCTAGAAGCTCAAACGCTACCAAAATAGAAATAGGAAGAAACAGAAAATTTGAACAGATCCATAACCAGCAAAGAAATTGAATCAGTTATCAAAAATCTCCCAACAAACAAGACTCCTGGGCTAGATGACTTCCCAGGGGAATTCTACCAGACATTTAAAGAAGGGTTAACACCCATTCATCTCAAAATGTTCCAAAACATAGAATGGAAGGAAAGCTTCCAAATTCATTCTACAAAGCCAATAGCTCTTATTCCAGAAACAGGCAAGACCGCACTAAAAAGGACAATGACAGGCCAAATAGCCCTGATGAACCTGGATGCAAAATGTCTCAACAAGGTACAAGGAAACTGAATTCAAAAGTATATTAAAAGAATTATTCACCCTGCTCAAGTGGGAATTATTTTTGGGCTGCATGGCTGGTTCAATACTCACAAATCATTCACCATAATATGCCACATTAATAAAAGAAAAGATGAAAAATATATGATCCTCTCAATGGATGCAGAAAAAGCATTTGACAAAACACACATCCTTTCTTGATAAAAACCCTGAAGAAAGTAGAGAAAGAAACATACTTCAACATCATAATGGCCATATACAAGGACCCACAGCTAGTATTATTGTCAGTAGGGAAAAACTGAGAGCTTTCCCCTAAAGTCAGGAATTCGACAGGGGTGTCCACCCTCACCACTGTTATTCAACATAGTACATAATATTCAACTTCGAGCCTCATCAATAAGACAACAAAAAGAAATAAAAGACGTACAAATTGGCAAGGAAGGAGTCACGCTTTCACTCTTCTCAGAGCAACATGATACTCTAGTTGGAAAATCTGAAATATACCACCAAAAATTTGCTAGAACTGATCATGAATTCAGCAAAGCCACAGAATATAAAATCAATGTACAGAAATCGGTTGCATTTCTATACACCAATAACGAAGCGGCAGAAGAGAAATCAAAGAATAAATCCCATTTACAATTGTATTTTTTTTAAAAAAAAACATAAGGTGCCTAGGACTGAAGCTAACCAAAGAGATAAAATATCTATTTGCTGAAAACTATAGAAAGCTTATGAAAGAAATTGAAGAAGACACAAAGAAATGAAAAAACATTCCATCTTCACGGACTGGAAGAACAAATACTATCAAAATGTCTATATCGCCCAAAGCAATCTACACATTTAATGCAATTCCTATCAACATAACACTAGCATCCTTCTTAGAGCTAGACCAAACAATTCTAAAATTTGTATGATACCAGAAAAGACCCTGAATAGACAAAGTAATGTTGAAAAAGAAAACCAAAGCTGGAGGCATCACAAGTCCACACTTCCAGCTCTATTACAAACCTGGAATCATCAAGACACTATGGTACTCCCATTAAACCAACACATGGATCAATGGAACAGAATAGAGAACACAGAAATGGACCCACAAATATATAGCTAAATAATCTTCGACAAAGCAGGATAGAATATCCAATGGAAAAAGGCAGTCCCTTCAGCAAATGGTGCTAGGAAAACTGGAAAGCGATGTGCAAAAAAATGAACCTGGACCACTTTTAGACCATTCACAAAAATAAATTCAAAATAAATGAATAACCTAAGTGCGAGACAGAAAACCATCAAAATCTTAGAGGAGAAAACAGGCAGCAACCACTTTGATTTCAGTCACAGCAACTTCTTACTACACATGTCTCCAGACGCAAGGGAAATAAAAGCAAAAATGAACTATTGGGACGTCATCAAGATAAAAATCTTCTGCACGGTGAAGGAAATAATCAACAAAACTAAAGGGCAACGGACAGAATGTGAGAAGATATTTCCAAGTGACATATCAGATAATCTATAAAGAACTTATCAAACTCAACACCGGAAAAACAAATAGCCCAGTGAAGAAACGGGCAAAAGACATGAATAGATACTTTTCCAAAAAAAAAAAAAAAAATCCAGATAGCTAACAAACACATGAAAAGATGCTAACGATCACTCATCATCAGAGAAATACAAATCAAAAACCACAACGAGGTACCAACTCACACCTGGGAAAATGGCTCAAATGCACAACACAGGAAACAACAGATGTTGGATGGATGTGGAGAAAGGGGACCATTTTTGTAGCGTTTGTAGGAATGCAAACTGGTGCAGCCATTATAGAGAACAGTATGTAGGTTCCTCAAGAAATTAAAAATAGAACTGCCCTGTGACCCAGCAATTGCACTACTAGGTATTGATACAAAGGATACAAAAATGCTGATTCAAAGGGACACATGCACCCCAATGTTTATAGCAGCGCTATCAACGATAGCCAAATTATGGAAAGAGACAAAATGTCCATCAACTGATGAATGGATAAAGAAGATGTGGTATATATGTACAATAGAATATTACTGGGTGATCAAATAGAATGACATCTTGCCATTTGCAACAGCGTGGATGGAACTAGGTGTATTATGCTAAGTAAAATAAGTCGGGCAGTGAAAGACAAATATCATATGATTTACTCATATGTGGAAATTAAGAAATAAATTCCACATTTATTGAACATAGGGAAGGGAAGGAAAAATAGGATAAAAACAGAAAGGGAGGCAACACTCAAGAGACTCTTAAATGCCGAGAACAAACTGATGATTGCTGGAGGGGTGGTGGGTGGGGAGATGGGCTAAATGGGTGAGGGCCAACAAGGAGGGCACTTGTTGGGATGAGCACTGAATGTTATATGTAAGTGATGAATCCCTGGGTTCTACTCCTGAAAACAACACTACACTGTATATTAACTAACTTGAATTTGAATAAATAAATTTTTTAAAAAAGGATGTGAGTTCTCCAACTATGTTCTGTTTAAGGATTGCTTGATGCTTGCACTCCCTTGAGACCGTATATGAATTTTTAAGGGCTTCTGAAATTTTGCAAAAAAAAAAAAAAAAAAAAGGTGACTGTATTGAATCTGGAGAGCATTTTAGGTAGTATCGATGAACTCTTCCAATCCACAAACGGTATTTGTTTTTCCATTTATTTATATCACATTTCATTTCTTTCCACAATGTTTTGTACTTTTTGGCATACAGGCCTTTGATCTCCGTGCACAAACCATTCCTATATATTTTATACTTTTTGATGTGTGCGTAGTGGAATGGTTTGCAAAATTGTTTACGACTGTTCATCAATAGCATATACAAATGCACCTGATTTTTGACTGTTGGTTTTGTATAGCACACATTAGCTGATTTCATTATTATCTCTAACAGTTTGTTTTTACATGTGGAAACTTTAGGGTTGCAACGCATGAAATCATGTCATGTGCAAAGAGATAGTTTCACTTATTCCTTTGCAATTTGAATGTTATTTCTTTCTCTTGCCTAATTGCATTCTCTAGGATTCCATTGTGTTCAATGGAAGTGCTGAAAGCAGGCATCCTTGCCTTGTTCAGATTTCCACCATCAAAGGTGATGTCAGCTATAGGTTCTTCACATATGACTTTATATTTTGTGTAAGCTTCCATCTACTCCGAGTTTTTTTTTATTGTTTTTATCATAAAAAGGTTGACTTTCGCCAAATAATTTTCTACATCAAATGATGACTATGTTATTTTTTTCATTCTATCAATGTGGCCTATCACACTGTATAATTTTCATATGTTGAATCCTTCTTACATTCCAGAAAGAAATCCCACTTGGTCATTGTGTATAATTCTTTTAATATGCTGTTGAGTTGTAATTGCTAATGTTTTGTCGAGCATTGTCGCATCAATATCCAGACAAGATACTGGTCTGTAGTTTTGTTGTAGTGCCTTTGTTGGCTTTGGTCTCAGGATAACGCTGCCCTGAGAATGAGTCTCACGATGACCCGAAATAACTTAGGAGTCTTCCTACCGCTTTTATTTTTGGGAATACTTTGAAAAGGATTACTGTTAAGTTTATCTTTCAGTGTTTGGAAGAATTCGCCAGTGAATCTTCATGATCATGGGCTTTTCTTTGTTGGGAAATTGTTGATTGATTCAAACTCCTTACTAGCGATATTCTATTCATTTTTCTAGTCTTCATTATTCAGTCTTGGTAAATGGTATGTGTCTAGAAATTTGTCCATTTACTCTAGGTTTTCCAATTTATCGGTCTACAATTGTTCGATGTACTCTTTTAGAATCCTGTGCATTTATAGAAAAATACTTAATAATGTCTTTCTCTTCTATCTGATTTCAGTTCATGAAATCTTCTCAATCTCTCTCTGTTACTCAATCTAGCTAAAGTTTTGTCAACTATGTTGGTTTCTGAAGAGCTACTCTTGGGTTTACTGATTTTCTCTGTTGTTCATGTATTCACAATTTACTTATCTCTACATTAGTCCTTTTTATTTCCTTCATTCTGCTTGCTTTGTGTTAATTCTTCTTCTTTTTCTGATTTATTAAGCTGTATACTTGTTAATGACTTGTGATCTTTCCTCTCTTTAAATGTCGGCATTACAAATATAAATTTCCCTCCATGGTTGCTTTCAGTGCAGAGTGTAGGTTTTGGCATGTTGTATTTCCATTTCCATTCATCTCAAGGTGTTCTCTAATTTCCCTAAGAGTGTGTTCTTGTATTTCAATACATTGGAGAAGATTCAATTTCACTTCTGTTGTTGATTTCTAGTTTTATTTCACAACTCTCACCAGTTCACTGCTTGAAAAGCCCTTCTTCCAGATTGCAGTATGGTGCCTTCTCAGCCTGTATAATTTGGACTCATACAAAGGGTTTGTTTGTTTGTTTGTTTGTTTTCTTTCGTTTCATTTTTTATGGTAACTGGTTTCTGTAACAATCTGGGGAGACATGTGTGGGAGACAGGACAATGGCTTCTCCAAGATGACCACATCTTAATATACATAAAATGTGAATATTTTTCTTTATTCAGCCAAAGAAATTTTGCCAAAATGATTAGGTTAGACTCTTTACATGAGGAGATTATCCCAGATTATCACCGTGGCCCCATTTTATTCACAAGAGTCCTTATAAGAAGGGGGCAGGAAAGTCAAACTTAGAGAATGACAAGTAACAATACAAGCAAAAATTTGGAATGATAGAAAATTGGGAAGATGAAAAGAATTGTGGGCAGCTTCTAGAATTTGGATGGCAAGGATCAACATCCAGAAGAAATACAGCTCAGCTGCCCTTTGTGTTGAGCCCAGCAACACCAATTTTGGACTCTTAATCTCCAGAATAACAAAATCGTACCTTTATGCAGTTTTCAGGCACTACATTTTTAATCATTTGTTTCACTGCGTTAGGAAATATTTTAATATAATATGATTGCTTTCTAGTAAAAAAACCCTAGGTATTTTAAACACTCCTTTACCTTTCATTTAGCTAGCTACATGTTTATTATGTGTTGGCAATTCTTCCCATCACTGTCTCTCACATATCCAGATTGATGGATAAGACCCCCACCTGTACATGTGCTTGTGGAAGAGAGAAGTTGATCCAGAGAGGTTCCAGAAGCTAAACCCACAGCCCAGAAACTACATCCATCACTTCCGCTCACACACAATGGTCTAAAGAAGTCTCACGGCCCCACCGAATGCAAGAGACCAGAGAGTGTAACACCCCAAGGGGCCAGAACACAGACAAGCAGGATCATTTGGCGAAGCACGACGCTTTCAGAGAGGGCTGGGGCCATCCGCCTGCGTGTGCCACATCTCTGAATCTCTCTCTGTTTTGCTTTCCTCGTCTGTAACGGGGTCTCGTGTGACAGGCTCGTCGCGAGGGCTACATGCCATGCACGCACAGCGTGCTGACCTCACGGTGTGCACTCAGTGAAGGCTGTTGTGGATAAACACTTGTGTGGACGGACAGGATCGCACAAGGATGCTAAATAGCTGTTTTGTTCTCCCCCAGGTGTGGCAGGTGAGGCGGAACTGCAGGTGATCCAGCCCGAGAAGTCGGTGTCTGTGGCGGCCGGACAGACGGCCACTCTGCGCTGCACCCTGACCTCCCTGCAGCCCGCTGGGAAGGTCGAGTGGTTCAGGGGCACAGGGCCAGGCCGGGAGTTAATCTTCAGTTTCACAGGAGACCCTCACTCCCCTCGAGTAACAAATGTTACAGACGCCACAAGGAGAAACAACATGGACTTTTCCATCCGCATCAGTAACATCACCCCGGAAGACACGGGAACCTACTACTGTGTGAAGTTCCAGAAAGGGGCCCCCGATGTGGAGTTTAAGTCTGGACCAGGCACCCAGGTCACCGTGAGCGGTGAGTATCGCTCCGTCCCCTGGTTGTGACGGCAAGTCAGTAAGAATGCCCTCCACTGTCTGAGCAACAGATAAGGATCAGGTGCTTTTATGGGTGCCCCTGAATCAGCCCCTTCCACGGATCAGGAAAGTTGACGCCTGGAGAGGCCTTGCTATTTGCTGAAGACACCACGGCTGATAAACAGTGGGAAAATCTGGAACCGCGGTCTGCAGGTTCCCAGCTCTTCCTTTTTTCAATCCTGACCAGCCCTCTGGTTCCCAGGATGAGAGACTGAAAGTCTGGGAGACATGCTAGTCACAAGGCCCATCCTCACATCTGCCTCCAAATAGCACTCATGTCGCTGTGTCCAGAATCCTCCACACTCGGCATTTACTAAGCACCTGCTATGCGCAAGCTCTGTTCTGGGTACTGTAGGAGGAGGAGGTGGAGACCGAGAGTGACACCCACCAGAAATGTCCTTCCTGTGCCCAGATTGGTGGGAAGTCCCCTGGCAGAGAAGACAAGGGGGACTTTGAACTGAGGCTGGAATTGCACGCGGGCCCTGCCCCTGACTCAGTCTCCGACACCGCCCTCCCAACACTATCAGCAGGGCTAAAACATAACCCATGCGAGGGTTCTGCACAGTGTCACATACCTGTCGTTGCTGAGGATGACCAGAGTCATGCTTACTGCTCGTAAATGCTCCTCTTGCAGCCAAACCCTCTCCCCCCGTGGTGTCGGGCCCCACGGCCAGGGCCACACCTGAGCAGACTGTGAGCTTCACCTGCGAGTCCCACGGCTTCTCCCCCAGAAACGTCACCCTGAAATGGTTCAAAAACGGGAAGGAGCTGGCAGCCTCCCAGACCACCGTGGACCCAGAGGGAGACAGCGCTTCCTACAGCATCTCCAGCACAGCCAGGCTGCCGCTGGCCCCGGGGGACGTTCGCTCCCAGGTCATCTGCGAGGTGGCCCACGTGACCCTGCAGGGGGGCCCTCCTCTTCGTGGGGCTGCCAACTTGTCCGAGACCCTCCGAGGTAGATGCCCGTCACCCCCGGCCCAAGCCCAGCTCCGGCCCCCAAGCCTCCCAGCCTGCCCCTCCCCCACTCCGTGCTCCCAGCCTTCCATCCCCTGGAACCTGCCTCCTGACAGACCCTCCCAACCACCGGGCACCCAGGGGTACCGTCACCTCCTCCTGTTTTAACGGCAGTTCGGGTGAACACCTACCGTGCTAGGTAGTTCGATTTACTTTCCCAGAGCCACTCCAATTATTGAGCACCTACTGTAATCCAGCCACTGTGTGCTCGGTGATTTCATGGATTTTGCTAGTTATTCGATTCCAAATGCATGCTGGGGGCTCGATTTCACTCATCATTACCCTAATAGGAGCTACCAGTCCTTGAGCACCTACTGTGTACTGGGCACTGTGCTTAGGGATTTCACTCACATGCAAAGACTACCCTCAGTGTTTGAGCACCAGCTGTATGCCTAGCACTGATCTGGGTGATTCCCTTGCTGCGTGGGGGGAGCTAAGTTCTCGACCCCCTCCCCGGTGACGTGTCTGTTCCATGAGGTCAGAGCTTCTGCTCTGTGCTGTTTCAGTTCCACCCACCTTGGAGGTTGCCCAGCAACCCGTGACAGGGGACCAGGTGAAGGTCATTTGCCAAGTGAAGAAGTTCTACCCCCAGCACCTACAGCTGACCTGGTTGGAGAACGGACACGTGTCCCGAACAGAAATGGCCTCAATGGCCTCGAACCTCATAGAGAACAAGGATGGGACCTTTAACTGGACGAGCTGGCTCCTGGTGAATTTATCCACCCACAGGGAAGATGTGGTTTTCACCTGCCAGGTGCAGCAAGACGGGCAGCCCGTGGTCACCAAAACCCATACCCATACTCTCTGCCCACCAGAAGGACCAGGAAGCCCATACGACCCACGGTGAGTCCGAGATGCCAACTGACCTGGCACTTTAAATTCTATCTTTTCTTTTTTTATGTGAAAAGCAGTCATTCATGCCTATTATAGAATAATCTAGAGGTCTACAGACATAAAGTAGAATTTTGATATGAGCTTCCCTCCCCAAAGCTCGTGCTCCAAGAGTGACCACTGTTAAGATTTTGGTACATAGCTTTTTAGATCTTTTGACATAACCATGCATTAGAGAAGGAAACAACAGAGGGAGGGAGATGATCTTGTCGCTAGCATCTTGCCTCCTGCACCTTCACCTGACAGTAATTATGTCACCACGCCAGGCCAGCCACCTCCTCCTTCTGTTCATTCTCACCTGGGCTTCATATCGATCCTTCTTACACCCTTCTAACCCCTTCTCAGCAAAGGTCTGCACTTGCCACTCTGAAATTCTGGACGGGAACCCTGAGGACAGAGTGTTGAGTCTGGACCAGGCTCCCAGGTGACCATGGGTGCTCACAGCACAAACCACCTTTGTCCCCTGCTTTGGGACAACAGGCCAGCAATAATCATGATTACTCACTGCACATTTACTTTATGCCAATTCCAGTTCATTTCTGATCTGCTACAACCACCCTGGGAGCTTGGAAGTTGACGGGACCAACTCAGGGAGCAATGGGGGACAGATGGAGAAGATGTCCTGCCCTTAGTCCAGGTGATGGGCTAAACCAATCAAGAGAAACCTGAGTCCCCGAGGACAGGGACCACCAGCCTATAAGACAAGCGTGTTAGAGATAACAGCTGGGCATTGTCCCAAAGACCTACAGGTCCCCTTTCTATGACCAAATTGTATCTTTTCTCGCTCTTATAATATATGGAGGAGTTTGAGCCATGTTACCAGGAGTCTTTGTTCCAGAAGACCTTTCAAAGGCCCATTCCCTTCTAACATACCCCATGACACTGTCCTCATTGCTGGGTCAACACTGGGTCACCGAGTATCCATGACCCTGCTTGCCAACTAGGAGAGGAGAGATAGGAAGGGGAGAACAACTTCTCTTAACACTAGAGGTCCTGCCTAACTGCGTCCACTAATGACTCAGTCATGGATGCACATCCAGTTGCAAATGGAGTCCATAATTGTGTGGTCATGTGATTAATGACTTTTGTTTTTCAACACAGCCAGTACCATTACATACTTTGTAAAATTAACAGTAATTTCCCACTATCAGCTAAAATGGAACCTATATTCGGATTTTCCAAAATTTCTTCTAAGACTTTATTCTGTGTACCAAATTTGGTTTTATTTCATCTCGAAATGCTTGCAAAAACTTTCCTGTGAAACCACATGGGACTCCACAATTCCTTTTTACATATATATATATATATATATATATATATATATATACACAGAGAGAGAGTATGAATAGCTAGGGCTACTCAAATTCTTCACTTTATATTGGATGCTTGTGGATGCTTGAGGAAGCTGGTCCATTTTCTTGAGTTGTCCAATTTCTACCCACAGAGTTCTCATCATATTACCTTTGTATCCTTTTGATGTCTGTAGGGTCTGTAGTGATATCATATTTCTTTCCTGATATCGGAACTATTTCCCTTTTATTTCATTGTCAGAATTACTACAAGTTTTTCCATTTTATTGATCTTTTCCACAAACTCTTTTGTTTTGGTGATTTCCTCTATGGTGTATTTTCAATTTCATTGTTTTTTCTCCTCTTTTTTTTCCCCATTCTGCTTGACTGGGGTTTATTTTGCTCCTCCTCATTTTTTGAAATGGGAGCTAGGATGATTGATACTAGTCTGTCTTTGTTTGAATGCCACACCTGGACTTCCTTCTGCACTTGGGGAGTCAGGAGTGTGGAGCCAGGATACCTGGGGCTGTGTTCTTCCAGACTGCAGGCATCTAGACTGCCTGACTTCCTCTTCCACCTTTCAGAGTCCTCCTGTTCTTGGACCTCATATGATTTCCAGGGGTCAGTCTTATACGGAACCAGGAAGGCAGGAAGAGGCAAATCAACACCACCTCTTCTGGACTGGTCTGGGTTAGGTTTTTAGTCTTTGGCCTTGCACTAGAACTCATACTAGGGCTGATAACTTCTGGTGCTTCCAGTGTGCCTGAACTAGCAAACTTGCTTGTGTGCTAAGACCGGAAATGGACATTAGGGTTGTCTGGGCTGGAGAGCTGGATGCCTATGTGACCCTGCTGTACCAGGATGCCACAGCCTCCCCTGGGCATCCCAGGGCTCCAGTCACTGCGATGTTGGCTCAACGGGTTGGAATAAGAATGCACATCTTTTGGTTCACGTTTATGGTATTGAGGTATTTTATAACACTTCTAGTTTAAGAGACCTCTGTTCTCTCAGTATAGCATCACCGGGTATGTTACAGGGGTTGGTTGGCCAGTTTGGGCATTTGGAGGAGAGAGGTTCTGAGTCCTCTGATCTTTCTGTTCTTCTTTCAGGATGCCACGTGTGCCTGTCCCATTTTTCCTTCTTCCCTTCACCACTCAACTTTGAAACAGCACCTCTTGAATCTTGTTTGTCTTTCCCCCGAAGTTATGCATTTTAAATCATGCCTGCCCCCTTTATGCACATCTATCTTTTTAAATTTCCCTGACTCCCTGCATCAGGTTCCTATTGCTGCTGTAATCATTAGCACACACTTAGTGGCTTCAAACAACACAATTTTTTTCTTCCACTTCTAGAGGCAGAAAGTCTACAATGAGTTGGCAGGGCTGCATTCCATCTGGGGGAACAGGGGGAGAGTCTGTGTCCTTGCTGTTCCAGCTCCTAGGGTCCCGTTCCGGACTACCCTCTGCTGCGGTCAATATGCCTCCTGCTCCCACTCTCCTGCCTCCCTCCTTCACTTGTAAAGGTCTCTGTGATTCTGTTGGCTCCACTCCGATAGTCCAAGATAATGACCCACTCAAGACCATAGCTGGTTACCACACAGTCTACCTTGCCATGTCAGGGACCACAGACTCTGGGGAATCGGGGCCAACCATCTTAAGTCAGGCATACTTTGAAACTATTTTCTGTGATCTGTGTCCTGATGTGCAGGACACATTTCCAATATTTTCTCATTGAAGTTGGATTTAATATTGGCAGCAGGATTTCTAAAAAACTCTCAGGCATCTTGTATAACTGCCCTTGTCTTCTTCACCTGCCCTTTCCTATGGCTGGTGAGGGTGGGAGGGCAGCAGTGTAAGCTATTGTGCCTTCAGATTGTGTGATATTTCCCTTTTGTCTCCCAGACATTTTGGAGTTTGGCCATTGCTCTTCAAGGACTTCTGAAAGCCAGGTTTCCATAGAATTATCTGTCCTTTTATTGTTTTTTCTTTGGGTTCAGAAGCTGTATTCAGAGACGAGTAACTAAGCTGCTGCCTTGTCCTCAGCAGACACAAGTGCCCTGAGGGCTTTGAATGCCTTGGCCCCAAAGTCCCTATCCCACATCAGTATTTGTCTCCCGTATTTCCCCATCACGGCCCTGTTCTAGCAGAGCAGTATACTGAACTGAGAATTCAATCCTCTTTGTAGCACCAATATTCTTATAATTATGTTGGACCCAATTATGTCCTCAGCTTTTTCTGCCCTCAGGATCTAATAGGTGGGAGTCTACAATGTTGCCCAAAAGTCCTCTTTCACACATGACCTATCATGAGAGATCAACCAGTCTGAGTTCTGCATTGTCTTTCCCTGAAGGGTTGATGCTCAGCAACACTCATCCACCCAATAGTTCTTATAATTCCCAACCGATTTCCAGATTACCAGGTTACCCCTGACCTCTACTTACTCCATCCCAGGTCACCACTGTGAGCTTTTAGCAGTGACAATAGCAGGGAAAGCTGGGACCTTCCCCTGTTCCTCTGCCCGCCAGGCAGGGGACCTCTTGGCCAGCCAGCTGATTGAGACCCAGGTCGGTATCTGCACATTAGAGCTGGGTTTCCAGACCCTTCCCAGACAAACTCCACAGGTCAACTGTATTGGGAAGCAAACTCTAACATCATATGAGAAGGGAGAAACCTCACTGTGGTGTGGTGCCCATTCACAGGTATGAGTTAGAGAAGGAGGAAAGACTGGCAAAAGGAGATATTGAACACAATGCAGCACAGAAAAGTCATACTTGCACAGAGAACAGACGAACTGGATGCTATTTTTGCCTTATTTTAAATGGTGCAGAGGGGCAAAACCTCTGTACCCGAACTTCCTCCAGTCCTCTGCTGCACGCTGCCCTCTAGAGCAGGTGCAAACATGGGCAATGCAGCTTTTTCAACTGAGAAAAAATTCCAGAGGGCCACCCAGCTGAGACCTGCCGTCCCCCAACACACCAGGGGTAAAAATGGTGGGTCTTTGCTCCTCCCTCTAAGATTATTCCATATATTTCAAAAACGTATTTGAATTTCTTGATGTAAATCTAAGAGCAAAATCCAGTCACTGTAAAAAGGCAAAGAATCTGAAGTTATGCATGCAGACCCAATGATCTACGTGCAAAAGAACAATGTCATTACCTGATGTTGGTACTGGGGTCCAGGGGCGCGGGATGGTGTTTGAAGCCCCTCCCAGGTTTAGACCCCATTTCCTTTCCTAACCAGGGTGTTCTCCAGCCAGCAGGTCTTGTGAGGTCAGGCCACCCCGAGGGCTCCCTCAGCACAAGAACATGGGGTCGTCGAGGCTCGCGTGTGGAACAAAGAAGGGCAGACTTGCACCTTGCTCACCTTGACACTGTCCTTCCTCTACTTGAGGCCAGGCTGACATTCGTTCCTATGACCCTGAGAGGTTGGACTGTCCTAGTCCAAACACAAGGTCTCAGATTCATCCTAAGGACAGCAGAGTCCCACTCATCTTGTGACCCTCAGTAAATTATGAGCCTGTTCCTTCCTCAGAAGAGAGTGTCAGACCTGCCCCATTGGGTGTGGGGAACAAGTCAGCAAACCTCACTTACATGTTACTGAGTGCTCATGTCTCCAGCCCTTCCCTCAGGAAGGACACCCAGTAGCCTGAGCAGAGGTGAGCAAGATGAGGTACTTCTTATCCTGAATTCTGCCTCGAGCCTCTCACAGGGGAAATTCATGAGCTTCAGAGCATAGATGGATGCAGGTTCCCTCAGATGGAGTAAGTCGAGGCCCCTGGGAGTGGACTCCTGGATCCCTCTCTGATGCTGCCTCCTGTCCCTTCATTTCCAGATCGAGAACTGTCCACTTCACTCCTGGTGGCTCTCTTCCTGGGCCCCAAGCTGCTGCTGCTCGTCTCTGTCTCTGCCATCTATGGCCACAGGAAGCAATGGATTCACTGGTGAGATATGGACAAGGAGGGCAGGGCCAGGTCAGTCCCAGAAGGAGCCAGGTCAGTGGAAGGGGCAGCCCGCAGGTCACACAGGGTCAGCGCCCACCTGGAATAAAGAGCAGGTGACGCACCTCCCTTCATATCCTCTGGAGCCTCAGGGATCCCTCTGGGAGGTTCCCAACTCCCAGGATGACTATTGGGTCCTGTAAGAGGTGGATGGGGTCAAGGGCTATGAAAGGATGTACAGAGAGACCTACAGCTTCTGGCAAGGGAGTGGGCTAAGTGAGCAACACCTGGGTGGGAAACCCCACAGAAACCATCTCTAGATTATTTGGGCGCAAGGTGTCCACATTTAGAGGAATGCTGACAGGTGCCCGCTGGCTGCTCTGAGGACGGCTCCCGCTCTGACCCTCCGTGGGGCAGACTGGAAAGGATGGGGAAGGGGGATCAGGACCTAGGGAGGAAGGCTGAGGAGGCACGGTCCATGTCAGGGACTTTCTGCCCTCTCACTACAGGTGTCCCGGGAGGAAAACAGCACCGAGGACATAGGAGACACGTGGAGAACATTTCTGGAATGATGAGCAGATAATGAAATGTGAACATGGGTCCACGGCTCCTTCCTTCCTCCCCTGCTACATGCCATCCTCAGTCTCTGCTGCCTCCTTCCTTCCCCGAGGGGCCCAGCCTAAGACAAGGAACAACTAGAAGCTTCCACAACCCTGCCCCACATGCCTGCTTCCCCAGAGACCCAGCTGCCCACAGTTCCTGCTGTTCCTCCTCAAAGACCTCGATGCCCCCAGAGCTGGGTCTTCCCACCTATTCCCGAGCAGGGGCCATGGGAACGTCTGTGGAGACTGACACATGGATATCTTACTAGAATGAGACAAGCAAGTCCTGGTACACACACCAGTCTATCTCGCATCCATCTTCTGGGGACGGTGGTCATGAACTACATATTCAAGTCCATGCTCCAGCAGGTTATTCCTGCCAACCCCCCGTCTCCCCAGCCTTGGTAAGGTTCTTCAATCCCTCTTAAATAGAAACGAATCCCATCTTGGTTTGAAGGGGAAAAAAGGATCCTCCTTCCTCTTTGCCTACCTGCCCTATTCCTCAATCCCAGAGAGAAGATTCCCTCCTCTCCCTGTGATGGGAACACTAGCTCTTCTGTCACCTTCATCCTTCCCAACCCCCCTGCTCATGTACACACGCTGGCAGTACAGAAGACAGGAGCCTTCCTTGATTTCCTTCTTTATATCCCATTTCAAATCTGCCTTCCTAATGTATGTCCAGCGACCAGACGGTGTTAAACCATCTACATCTGGACAGAAAAAGAAGCCCGATTTGTAGTGCTTGTCCACTTCTGTGGCGTCTACACTCCCAACGTGGCCAATTTGAAGCTGCCAACAGTGGAACAACTAGCTTGCGAAATTCTTGGAAAGCTCTCAGGAGCGAGCTCTCCTCCCGCCCACCAGGGAGCTCCACCCAGCACCTGCACACTGCTCGCTCCCGGACTGCCCCCTGCTCCCGGCCACCAGCATCCCTTCCTGGGCCATTGCCACGTCCCTAACAGACTCTCCGGGTTCAGCCACAGTGATCCTACAGAAACGGAAGTCCGATTGTATCCTTCCTCTGTTTCTTCCCCCTACAGATAAGCATGGCTCCGTTTCTCCCTCTTTCAAGCTCTCCAGTCATGTCACTTTATTAAAAACACCTTCCTTAAACCACCCACATAAAATATCAATTCCTGTCTCTCACTCTTTGTTCCCACAGCTCATACCCGAACTGAATTCTTTTCCTAGAACTTAAGACCAGCCAACATGATAAATGGAGACAGTGCTCACTTGCACAGTGATGCAGGACCAAAACAATGACGGGTGCAGCTGAAACCAGGCGACATGATCTCAATAATCAGAGGGAAAGGCAACAATTTTTCTGTGAACTTTAGAAACTTTTTTCAACACATTGGGAACCCCCCAACTGCCAGTTATGAATGTACAGAGACATGAAAAGACAGTAAAACTATTATCCATTTGGTAAACACTCATTTGAAACATTAGAAACGTTGAAAGGTGGGGCGCCTGGGTGACTCAGTCAGTTAGGCGTCCACCTCTTTGATTTTGGCTCAGGTTATGATCTCACAGTTCATGGTTTCGAGCCCTTCATTGGGCTCTGGCTGGAGAGCACAGAGGCTGCTTGGGATTTCTCTCTCCCCCTCCCTCTGCCTCTCCCTGACTCTCGGTCTTAAAAAATAAAACAAAAAACATTAAAAAATTTTTTTAATTAAAAAAAAAGAAACCTTGAAAAGGGAAGTGGTTTATTTTTTTTAAAGACCTACCTAGTGTAGTTTGGAGAGTGCTTGCCTTCTTGTAACTAACTGCACAGTTTACAAGAAAACAAGCATCTCAATGATCTTACCTGCTTCTCAATTGGGATTAGATTGCAACATTGCTGCACTTCCAATGCTGTGAACGCCTGACAACATATTCGTGAACATTTTCTGGTGTCACATCTTCTGGGACATCGTCTCCCCACCCCTCCCCTGTCCTCAGTGACGTGGTAAGTTTGCATTCACTCTCCTCCTCTGGCTGCATATCTAGACTCTGGAAACGGTATCCCTGGCAGCATTCCCATGAAGGTCTCTGTGTCTTGATGAACCCCACTCACATTGAGTTTGAACTTCAGCTGCAGCCTCAGCTCTTCTCATTTCTCCTACACACGTTCAGTTTGGTCCCCATCCCCTTTTTTCATTTTTTACTTTCATACAATGTCACCCGGGTTCATCTCGGGGCAGGGGGACCAGGAGACAACATAACCACCTGCTTTGCAATTGTGGTAAACAAACATCACAACCCCAATATCCTGGCACCCTGATCTTAGACTTCCAGGATTCAGAACGGAAGGAATTGGTTCCTGTTGTGCAAGACATCCAGTTTATGGTGTTTTCTTACAGAAGCACAAGCCAAGACAAAATCTAATAAATTATGAACTTTGCTTAATGAGCAGGTACCAATATTGACTCATTAATGATAACAAATGTACCGTACTACTGTAAGACATTAATAAGAGGGGAAACTGTGTGAAGCTGTATATTGCAACTCTGTATGACTGTGGCAGTTTTTTCTAAATGTAAAACCGTTTCACAAAATTAAGTCTGTTAAAAAAAAAATTGCAACATCTTGTCTTCAGCTGACTCTCTGCCTTTTGAGCTCCCTTGGGGGAAAATTTAAGGAAACAAATGGTGGGGAGATTTCGTGTTAATATTCAGGTTTTATTTCACTTCGGGTTTGAGGTTCCTTCTCCTCCTTCCTCTGTCCTCTGCCAGAGCTCACTCGAGAGCCAGGCACTCCGAGATCTCAGAAGGAGCTGAATCCCAGTCCCCCATGATACTCATTCTAAATGCTTCCGAGTAGTAAAGCCCAGGTTAGTCCAGGTGTGAACAGAGAACTCTGGTCCCCAGGGTAGTTTTAAGACCTGATGTGGGGGGCAGTTAATCCATATCCTGAACCCAAGGAACAGAGTTGGAGGGGCTCTGCAGAGCAAGGTGGATGCTGTGATATACCAGGTCTCAGGAGGTGGCCCTCACCTGTCACCCTCTTTACGATGGCCTCAGGTGAGGAGAGCTACCGTGCCCAAGGTCATCCCTGGTAACAACCTAACTCCGGAACACACGGGACATCAGCTCAGGTTGTCATTGAGACCTCACTGCAGCTCAGCTTCTTCTAAACATTCTTGCTCCCTTCTTCTCCCCTCCACAGGTTTGTTCTTAAAAGTACTCCCTGAAAATGACCTGCTTGTTAATATCCATCGCAACATCTGTTGCCCAGGGAAGCCAAGGTGAACAAGAGATTGTGACCAGTACCAGAAAAAGATGGGGATCTTTTGTCTCTAGGGGCCAAGCCACTCCTGGAAGAATGGATTGTTTACACTGCCACATACCATATACATATAACACATACCACATCCCATACTCCATATACCATACAAAATATACCATATATCATATACCAAACACTCTGGGTATATAAAAGCAATGAGAAACCACAAAACTGTTTATGCAAGAAGGGGTATACACAGATGTGTGTTGTAGAAACAATCTTGGATAAAGGAGAAGGTAGAGCTTACACTGGGCAATACAAGATGGGGGTAGCCTATTAGGAAGTAATAGTTTTCACTGAGGGAAGCGATGATGATGGAGATGGAGAAATACATATTTAGGAAGTAAAATAGATATTTAGGAGGTAAAACTAACAGGGCCTCTAGCAGGCAGATGAGAGTGGACAAGTCAGGATGCAGAACATGGGTTACTTCTTGGTTTGACCAAATGGATAGAGGATGTGCCACATACGGAACAGGGTGGAAAGAGTAGGAGAATGTCTGAGTGCAGACTATGAGCTCAGGGTTGAATATTTGAATATACACATGAAGATCTCAAAGTCAAAGGATATATAGGTCAGTCACCAAGAAGTGGATTCAGGATTAGAACCTTGATTGCATCTGGTTACAAATCCACTGCCCTTGACCATCAAGGCACGAAATATCCCAGTCCCTGAAGAGGTTAGAGTCTGATGGAAGGTGTGAAGTCTCCTGGAGGTTGGAGGAAGGGAGAGATGCTGGAGGCTGGAGGAAAGATGCTCAGTGGGGGCCATGGATGGCTTCCCAGCATGGAATTCGTCATTCCAGGACAATGTGAGAGGATGGTGACATCCCTGGGAGAGGGGAGTCTTGTCATCTCCTATGGGCAGTTTGGGCCTGCTCTGCATGCTCCTCTTGCTCAACCACCCCCCTGAACTTAACATCTTGTAGATCCCTAAGAGGAGACAGGGCTCACAAGGAACCAGTTGCAAAATAGCCCTGGCAGTAAGTGCATGGCAATGGACTCGTGGACATTAAGCGTCATCAGTCTTGTGTGGGCTGAGAGTCTCCGGACACAAGCATTGTGCTTGAGTAGAGCCCGTTCCGGTGTGACATAGAAGCCAACATGCTGGTCCCATCACTTTCTGAGAGCATTTCTTGAGTCTCTCCACTCCCTTCCTCCAGAAGCCCATTCCCCCAATTAAACCAAGTGGAAAACACAGAGATCAACCAAACAGACTATTCCATCCACATCAGTAATGTGTCACCCAAGGATGGGGGCACCTATTACTATGTGAAGTTAACAACAGGGCATCCTGATGTGGCGTAGGTATCTGGTTCAAGCCCCTTGTGTCTGTGAACGGTGAGTACAGCCTGACAACCTCCATCCCTTTGGTTTGTAAAACTAAAATTTTCAAAATCTGAAGCATGTACCAAGTCATCACTACACACTGGATACTGTGCCCCTTCACCCACAAACAACCCTGTAGGCTGGGATTCTACGCATGGCTCTTCTTTCAGTCTGGGTCCTGTGCCCACTCTCGAATGAAGCCATGTGACAGACCATGCCCTTCATGATGACCCAACTACCAAAACATGAACACAGGGCCAGAAAAACTCCAAACTCAAAAGATAGTCAACAGGTTAAACACAACTACATGTGTGCACCGAATGGTCCAAAAAGTTATTAAACTGAGCCTACAAGTCTGTCTGGCCTTCCTGAGGTTTAGGGACAAACCTGAGCTCAAGAATGTGCATTGTGTCTTTTTTGGCCTACTTCCTGACTCCAAACATAAATCACAGACACGGTAGCCCCATATAATCTTCTGGATTTGGATGGAATCTCAACATGGAGAAAGGTAGCCCCCAAGCTTAGTATCTCCTGAGACAAAACAAAGGGATCCAAAGGCAGGCAGAACCTCTACAAGCCTGCACAATTCCACTCACTCATTTCTAACTGGAATGTCATCGGGGCCTGGTGACAGCTCCCTGAAGGGTCACCACAACACAGTTAAGACATCGATCCCCACACAGGAAATCCACGTGTGGCTGTGGTCTACTCCTATGGCTTCTGGGGAGCCGAGACACCAGCAGGAAGGTTCTTGTGTGTCACCCGCTCCCAGGTCTCATTTGGATAAGTTGTCCCGGAGGGGTTGAGTCTCTCTCCTGGCACTTGATCTTTCCATGGTCTGCCCTGGTCTACCCTCAGCTCTGCTGTTCTCTCATTCTCTGAGGACAACCAGTGTTTCCTGCTGCTCAATTTGCATTAATTTCGTCAAATACAGTGTCATTAGGGTGTCCATCTGTTCTTCTGGGAAAACTAGCTTTCCTCAGTAATGTTCTCTCCAAGTCCAATCACATTCCATGCCGTCCACTGGCCATGGAACATTCACATCTTTCCCTCAAGCTGAAACAGGTGGCTTCCCTGCCATTCCCCTGCATTGGGCTGTGGTGTCAGTGTAGGGACCACAACCCAGTCTCCCTGCCTTTGGCTTAGTGTTAGCCTATGTCATACTGTGACTTCCTATGAATTCTACTGAAATATATAACATCTTATAGTATTTAACAATCGTGCCATTTTTCCTCACTGTGAATACATTCTACTGCACAGCTGAAAATCCACTTGAAAAGAGTTCTAGAGTCGTTAGATCATAATTTCAGAAGCCAGGAATCATAAATGCATAGAGCCTGAAAGTTGGGGTGTCCGACTAGCACGACAGTAAAACACGCTGTGTCTGGTGTGACCCCAGCTTTGCCACTTGTGACCTTGGGCAGATTACTGAACCTCTCCAAATCCTAGTTCCTTCCTATGTAAATTTTACTCAGTCTCTTGGAGTCAAAAAGATGTAGAGTCTGTGAATCTTAAAATGTTAGAATTACCAAATCGTAGAGTGAGTCACCTGACCTGTAGGCTTTTAAATGGTATTTAATGTTCATCTTTGCATCTTACATGGCCAAAGTGGAAAAAAAAGAGAGAGCAAGATTTTGAGGCTTTCATCAATCCCATTCATTCTTTTCTTCATGCATTCCTCCTTCCAACCATGCATCAAGCATGTATTCACTCAAAGCACACTCTCATTCAGCCATGCATTTACCTATGCAGGAATCTGTTAACAAGTACCTGAATCCTCCTCTGGGGCAGACCCTGGGCAGATGACCCATCGTCAAGGAATTCCCAGGGATCCACAGTGGACTTCCTATAGTAATTGTCTGCTTTCTCTGGGCCGTGTCAGTTCCCCCTACAGTGACACTGTACCAGTCGTCACCCTCCTCAGATTTGGTGGCAGTTTTCTACCATGTGCAGAGATTCTACCCACGAATGTGCATGTCACCCAGATAGAGAACTATCATATGACCAAGGGAGTCAAGCAACTCATACCCAAGAAGAGCAATGAGAACTACACAGGAAAGCTTGCATTTGGTGAGTGTGTTGGGGCAGGGGTCTGAGTAGGTGCTTACCTCTAAGGTGCAACATGAGACACAATCTCCCATCCTGGACAATTTCATACTGTCGGCACAGCACACAGCACTTCTAAACCCACTGGAAACTCAGGTAAGCCCACCTCTACTCTCTGAGCGTGTGGGTTACCTTTGACTCCAAAGCAAGTGAGGTATTTAAACCAAGGGATGAATGAATAAAGATGCTGTAGTGTAAGCCCTCAACCGGTACAAAATGATCAAGATCACACCATGCATATTTCCAGACCACAACGCTTTGAAACTTGTTATCTAGCTCAGGAAAAAATTTGGAAAGACTACAAATGCACAGAGGTTAAAGAACATCCCACTAAGAATGAATGGGTTAACCAAGAAATTAAAGAGGAAATAAAAAGTACAAGGAAGCCCACAAAAATGAAAACATGACAGTCCAAAACCTCTGGCATGTACCAAGGTGGTCGTAAGAGGGAAGTATGCAGCATTCCAGGCCTTCTTAAAGAGGGAAGAAATGTCTCAAATACACAACCTGACCTTACACCTAAAGGACATGGAAAAAGGACAGCAAATAAAGCCCAAACGCAGCAGAAAAAGAGAAATAATAAAGACTAGAGCAGAAATCAATGTTATAAAAACAACAACAACAGAACAGACTCACAAAACTAGAAGCTGGTTCCTTGAAACAATTAACAAATTGATAGCCCTCTAACCAGACTTACCAAAAAGAAATAAAGAAGGTCTCCAGGAAACAAAATCATGAATTAAAGAGGAGAGATCACAAACACCACCACAAAAATACAAACAATTATAAAAGAATATTATGATCAATTATATTTCAATGAATTGGGCAATCCTGAAGAAATGGATAAATTCCTAGAAACATATAAACTACCACAATTGTGACAGAAGAAACTGAAAATTTGAACAGACCCATAACAGTAAAGAAATTCAATCAGCAATCAAAAATCTCCCAACAAACAGGAGAACTGGGACAGACGGCTTCCCAGGCGAATTCTACCAGACATTAAGAAGAGTTAATACATACTCTTCTCAAACTGTTCCAAAAAATAGAAAGGGAAGGAAAAATTCCAAACTCAAGTATGAGGCCAGCATTACCTTCATTCCAAAGCCAGACAGAGACCTGCTAAAAAGGAGAATTACATCCAATTCCCCTGATGAACACGGACACAAAAATTCTCGACAAGATACTAGCATACCGAATCCAAAAGTACATTAAAAGAATTATTCACCAGAATCAAGCAGGATTTATTCCTGAACGGCAGGGCTGGTTCAATATCTGCAAATCAATCACCATGATACACCACGTTAATAACTGGAAGGATAAAACCACATGATCCTCTCAATAGATGCAGAAAAGGCATGTGACAAAATACAGCTTCCTTTCCTGATTAAAAAAACTCTCAAGAAAGTAGAGATAGACAGAACATACCTCAACATCATAAAAGCCATATATGGAAAACCCACAGCTAATATCATCCTCAATGGGGAAAGCCTAAGAGCTTTCCTACTAAGATCAGGAACACAACAGGGTTGTCCACACTCACCACTGTTTTTCAACAGAGTACTGGAATTCCTACCCTCAGCAATCACGCAAAAGAAAGAAATAATAGGCAGAGTAATTGGGAAGGAAGAAGTCAAATTTTCACTCTTCTCAGAGTGACATGATACTCTACCTGGAAACGAAATCACTACACCAAAAAATTGCTAGAACTGATGCACAAATTCAGTAAAGCCTCAGGATATAAAATCACCATACGGAAGTTGGTTGCATTTCTTATACACCAATCATGAAGCAGCAGAAAGAGATAGCAAGGAATCAATCCCATTTACAATGCACCAAATGCCTTAAGAAACCTAGAGATAAACTTAACTGTGCGGAATAAGCTTAGGAATTCCCTGAGCTTGCACCCCATGGGTTAACAAGGCATAAAGATATAGAAAGGCATGGGATGTACACACCCAAGTTTGGGTAAACAAGATTAGGTTCATAAGATTAGGTAAATGGGGCAAAGGCCCCCAGTATAGGACAAAGGTGTAGGAATAGGGAAACTCAGGACGAAAACATCCAGGATGGGGTAAACAAGATTAGATATTCAGGGCAGAAATACCCCCCAACTGAGTACAATTGCAGAAAGCTGCTTTCACAGGAAGAAAGGACCAAATGAGGTAAACCGGTAAATAGGGTATAGACCTTTGCAGGCTGAAGTTCCCCAGAGCAGAGGTAATTAGCAAAAGAAAGGTGCCTTGTTGACCCTGAGGTAGCATGCTCTGTCTTTCCTGTCCCCTAGACCAGTTCAGGTAAACGGAGGTGGTGCCTCACATCTGCCGTAAACAATCTTCCACCGGGCATCAGGATTCTGTTTTATATTAACCTAAACCCCTAACACCACATATCTTCAAAACCCCCTTTCCCTCATGCCCATGAGTTAATGTTCATGATTTCATTGTCTCTGTGCACGTCCATTACCATGTTTGTAAGCCTTCTGATCCTAATAAAAACGGAGCAAGGACCCTTTCTCGGGGCTCTTGTCTCCTCCTGGACATTAGCCTGTCTCACATTTTTAATCCTGCATCCCATTTCTTGCTGGACAAGAGAAAATTCCAGACCCAGAGTCTACGACACTTAACCAAAGAGGTAAAAGATCTGTACGCTGAAAACTATGACAATTTTCACTTACGAAAGAACACTTATCAAAGAAATTGAAGACACAAAGAAATGGAAAACCATTCCACGCTCATGGATTGAAAGAACAAAGATTGTTAAAACGTCTATACTACCCCAAGCAATCTACACGTTCAAGGCAACCCCTATCAAAATAACACCAGCATTCTTCTCAGAGGTGCAGCAAACAATTATAAAATTTGTATGGAACCAGAAAAGACCCCGAATAGACAAAGTAATGCTGAAAAAGAAAAGCAAAGCTGGAGGCCTCACAATTACAGACTTCAAGCTGTATTACAAAGCTGTAATCATCAAGGCAGTATGGTGCTGCCATAAGACAGACACCTATCATTGGAACAGAGTAGAAAACCAAGAAATGAACCCACAAATGTATGGCAAACTAATCTTCAAGAAATCAGGAAACAGTATCCAATGGAAAAAAGTCTATTTAGCAAATGATGCTAGGAAAACCGGACAACGACATGCAGAAGAATGAAATCGGGCCACTTTATTACAACATACACAAAAATAAATTCAAAATGGATGAAACACCTAAATGTGAGATAGGAAACCCTCAAAATCCTACAGGAGAAAATAGGCAGCAATATCTTTGACCTTGGCCACAGCAACTTGTGACTATACATGTCTCTGCAGTTAAAGGAAACAAAGGCAAAAAACAAACTATTGGGACCTCAACATCAAAACCCGCACAGTAAAGGAAACACTCAACAAAACTTAAAGGCCACTGATGGAATGAGAGAGGATATTTGCAAGTGACATATCAGATAAAGGGAGAGTATCCAAAATCTATAGAGAACTTACCAAACCCCCAAAAACAAGTAATCCGGTGAGGAAGCGGGCAGAAGATATGAATAGACACTTTTCCAAACAAGACATTCAGATGACTAACAGACCCATGGATAGATGCTCAACATCACTCATCATCAGCGAAATACAAATCAAAACCACAACGGGACACCACCTCACACCTGTAGGAATGGCTCAAATGAACAACTCAGGAAGCAACAGGGGATCACTTCTGCACTGTTGGTGGGAATGCAAACTGCTGCATTCACTCTGGAAAACAGTATGGAGGTATCTCCAAAAGTTAAAAATAGAATTCTCCTGTGGTCTTGAAATTGCACGACTAGGTCTGTATCCAAAGGATACAAAAACACTGATTCGAAGGGACACATGCCCCCCAATGTTTATAGCAGTGCTATGAACAATAGCCAGATTATGGAAAGAGCCCAAATGCCCATTGACTGATGAACTGATAGAGAATATTTGGTATATATATATATATATATATATATATATATATATATATATACATATATATATATTAGACTAAATGGTTGACAGGCATTAAGGAAGGCACTTGAGATGAGCACTGGGTGTTATATGTAAGTGAGGAATTCTACTCCTGATACCAATACTACACTACATAGTAACAAAATGGAATTTAAATTAAAACAAGAAAAATATTTAAATGTATCATTTAATTCAAGCTCTTAATTTCCCAGCTCACCACGAATAGAATCGGTACATTGGGGGCACGAATGTTATTCAACATGACTCTGCACTGTGAGGTTAGGTAACTCTTCAGTGTGGATAGAGGCCTCCAAGTCATGCACTGCTTTTGGGGGGGGGGGTTCTTTAAATAGGAATTCTTACGTTCCACTACATTCATACATCAATTACCATTGATTCCTATATAATACAGTTCTACCAACAATAAATGAGAAGCTCTAAACTCAACAAAGATAACACTTTCCTCGCACTTTTATGCTTTTAGGGTGCTTCTGAAATATTTAAACTTTTTACAAACAGTTTTAAATAAAGCGAAACAGATACCAGTCAAACCTACCAGGAGTCAAACATGGAGCTAGTTATGAAATAAATAGACTTACGTGGTCTTAGAGTTGTGTTTCCAGTGGCTACACAAATTTCAGCGATCATTTATTGCTGAGGGTACCACAGATAGGATTATACACTTGCACAGAATTCTTCACTACGATATACTGTGTTGTCAGCAGGCACAGAGTTTTAATCCCATTACTCAGGGCACAAATACACAGCAAGGAGTTTGCCATCGGCACGACGAGAACTCTATCTGAATTGAACCAAACATACGACTGAATCTGTCAGACGTGTAAGTGCCACTTCTCCAGGGATAGTGTGGTTGCTTGCAAAACTGTCAAAGGGCCAATGGAGAAAAACAGTGGTGTATCTTAGAAATTTCTCATCAGGCTGTGATTCTTTTGGGGAAGAGAGCTATTATTCGGTTTCTCTCTGTGTATCTGTTAAACTAGTGTATGGTCTAGGTATAGAAGGAGTTCAGTAATTGTTCTTGAGTAATGAACTATTCAAGAATATTTGTAATAACTACACAATATATGAAAAGAACTGCTCCACTATTCCTTCAACCTCTATCATTTCCTGGATTGATAAACTGGCAAGGAGCCTGTATTTGTGTTAAATCCTTCAAAATCAGTTCCTAAATGCTTGATACAATAAATTACAAATAAAAGCAAAAAAGATATATATGTACAGCAGAATATTACTCAGCCATCAAAGAGAATGAAATCTTGCCATTTGCAATGATGGGGATAGAGCTAGGTATATTGTGCTAAGCAAAAGAAGTCAGAGAAAGACAAATACCACATGATTTCACTCATATATGGAATTTAAGAAACAAAACAGACGAACATGTGGGAAGGGGAAAAAGGAAGAGACATGGAATCAAACCATGAGAGACTCTTAATGACAGAGAACACACTGACGGTTGATAGAGGCAGGTCAGGGATGGGCTAGAGGGGTCTTGGGTATTAAGGAAGGCACTTGTTATGATGAGTACTGGGGGCTGAATGTAATTGATGAATCACTGAACTCTACTCCTGAAACCAATATTGTACTGTATGTAAACTAATGAGAATTTAAATAAAACTTTGGAAAAAAAAAATCACTCTGCCCTGTGAGTCATGGGGATAAACGTACAGCACAGGGAAATACAGCCAATGGTTTTGGAATAATGTTGTATGGGGACAGACGGTGACTACACTTACTATAGCGAGCGTTGCACAATGCACAGAATTGTCATAGTGCTATGTTGAGCACCTAAAACTAATATAGCACTGTATGTCAAATTTGATAATGACAATTTTTTTAACTATTTTAAAAATAAATTTTGCCCTGGAGCAAAAGCAAAAATATCGGATCCATACGTAACACATATTTGGGCATGTGATTTTTGACAAAAATGCCAATGCAATTCAATGTGGAAAAGCTAGCCTTTTCAACAAATGGTGTTGAAATAATTAGATATTCATATGTAAAAAGAAGGAGGAGGAGAAGGAGAAGAGGAGGAAGGACAATCTTGACCATTTCCTTCTAACATACACAAAATCTAATATTGTCTTAAAAATATTACCTTATAGAAATATTACTGTACAATATACACAAAAATACTAAGAACAAATTTATATGATCCGATGGGTCACAGACATAAATTTACATCCTAAAACCATAAAACTTCTAGAAGAAACTGGGGGGAAAAAACCAAAACTAAATCCTAATGATCTTGGGTTGGCAGAGACATTTTTAGATAAGACGCAAGAAGTGCAATCGATCAAAGAAACCATCGATCAATTTGACTTCATGAAAATGTCAACTTTTTTTTTAATGTTTTTTTTCCAATATATGAAATTTATTGTCAAATTGGTTTCCATACAACACCCAGTGCTCAGAAAATTTCAACTTTTATTCTTCGAAAGATACCGTTAATGAAAAGAAAAAGAAAGTTACCGAGTAGGAGAAAATGTTTGCCAAGAGAATCTGCTCAAGGACTTGTATCTGGGACAGAGGTGGGCAAGTTACGGCCGGCTGTTGGTGCAAGTCAAGTTTTATTATCTGTGGCTTCTTTCAGACTGAAACGTCAGACAGAAGTGATAGTGGTCCGGACCTGAAGGCCCACGAGCATAAAGCATTTACTGTCTGGCCAGTTTGCCGACACCAGACAGAGAGTATTTAAAGGACTCTAACGATAACATGGCAAAAAGACAAAGAATCCCATTTTTTAAACGCACAGATTTGACCAAGCGTTCCATCAAAGAATATCTACTAGCGGCCACAAGGGTTTCGCTTACACAAAATGTATTTTTTTTTTTTATACTGCTCTAATTAGGACGGCTTTAGAACGCGTTTCGATACCTCCTTTTGGGCAAACCTTCCCACCTGGTCCTGTCGCTTGGGACGGCTGCGGCTCTCCTTGGCTCACACGCATTTGGGAATCACGCCGTCAACTTTTATCGCAAACCCTTTTACAAATATGGCTTGATTGCACTGTCTTTATATATTCATTTGGGCAAATTGGCATCTTTCCAAGACTGAGCTCTGCAACTCACAGACATGAGATACCTCAATTCCCTCGTTAGGGCTGTCTTTACTACTTTCCAGTTTCTAGTATAGCATCTTTAAAAATTATTTATTTTAAACAATTTAAAACTTATTATTACTGTCTACACTGGGTTTGGGAGGTTGTATAGGATTATAAGTGGCTTTTAACGTCGATAGTCTGTCCAGCAAACTAATCAAACTCGTACTAGTGCTCACAGCATGGACATTCTCTTATGTGAGCTCTTATAACGTCAATCAACTCACCCCAGATTAGCTTTTACCTTCATCAAAGTTACACACGCACACGGCTTACGAGGTAAATGGTTCTATACACACTACCTGTGACAACTGGAGCCTCCTACCTTCCACGGTTTTCCACCCCAAAGGCAACCATTTTGTGCCCTTTTCTGATTATTTTTAACTGATTTTTCTAGAAGTTACAGGCAGGTCTCTTATAGCATGCTGACACTGTCACTTCTAGACATCTCCCTCCTAGGCATTATTCACTGATGTCCCACCGTGGATGACGAGGATACAATGGTCTGTTTTCTGGACCCTGTGCCACATACCTTAATTTATTTTTATTTTTAGTGTTTTTATTTATATTTGAAGGAGAGAGAGACATGAGTGGGGGAGGAACGGAGAGAGAGGGAAACACAGAATTCAAAGCAGGCTCCAGGCTCTGAGCTGTTCAGCAGAGCCCGACGTGGGGCTCGAACCCACGAACCGTGAGATCATGACGTGAGCCCAAGTCGGATGCTCAACCGACTGAGCCACCCAGGCACCCCCACGTTAATTTTGGCTAATGTCATAGTCATTCAGCAGATTATAATGACAAAGGCCTTGTGTTTTATAGCTCAATCTTGTAACATCCCCAGCTTTTGTTTGTGTCTTTCCGCTCATGTGTATTTGGTGTAAACACCACCACGTTCAGGGTACAGAACAACTCCGTGGCCGCAAAGGTTCGCCTTGTGCTACCCTTTCATAATGCCCACCTGCCCCACCACACCAAGCCTCTGGCACATGCCCATCTGTTCTCTACAACTTCGACAATGTTGTGTAAGTGGATTCCCACAGTACGTGACGTTTTGAGATTGATTTTGTTCACTCAACATAATGCCTTCGGAAACTTACAAGTTGTGCACATGTAAATAATTTATTCCTTCTTAGCGCTGAGAAGTGTTTCCTGGTATGAATCCTCTAGTTTGTTCAAGCATTCCCTAATTCCTGGACATTTTGGATGTTTCCCTTTACTTCCTATGCCAAAGAAAGATGCTTTAAATATTCACGCGAGGTTTTTGTGAGGCCATGGTCTTCTCTGCTCAGATAAATGCCTGGGAGTGTGATTTATGGGACATATAACCCACTTCCTCTTTCTTTGGTTGGAGGAGAGCACATACAAATTCTTTTCTCTTATCAATTTTTCTAAATAATCTCTACGCCCAATTTGGGGCCTCAAGATGCGGGCAGGGGAGACCCACTGGATGGGGACAGAGGCCCCATGTAGGAGGGAAGCATCATTTCTCCTGGGCCTCTCTACGCTCTCTGAAAAAGAAAAGAGGACCCTTCACCAAGTGAGGCCTTCTCTGCCTGACTTCTATTTCACAATCTAGAAGCAGATTGCTGCCTCACAGCCATCACCCCACCATAGGTGCTTCCTCTTAATCACGGAAGGAGGCGGGGTTTTTTCACCACAGAACAGAGGCCCATTCTCCCCAGCACACACATTTGCACAGAGAGAGGGTCCTCAGGCCGCCATGATGTTGGTCCCTGCCTCCGGGCCCCACCTGCCTCCTTACCTGCTGCTGGCTCTGCTGTTGGGACTCACAGGTAAGCACTGCCTTAGGGTACAATCCCCTCTTCCTGATCCCACAACATCTCCCATGTCCCTGGACATCAAGGGCTTCCAGGTAACCAGAGGTGTGCTACCCAGGGCTGCCACAGAAGACCAAGGACTGGGTGTCATCTGAGAGCAGGAAGTCGGGGATCTGAGCATTTCCTCTATGCATCCATCACCTACAGCTTGTTACCAGAGGCATCCAGACAGTGGAGGCTTCAATCTGCCACAAGGACAAGTTTGTAGGTATTAAATGATCTAATTCTCACAACACCCCTGCCTGATAGCTAGGACTGTACTCCCGATTGGCAGATGGAGAAACTCAGGCAGAGAGTGGAACTGGCCCAGTGTCACCTACCTAAGTCAGTACAGCTGCCGGGATTCACGTCCAGGCCACCCCGCTCAACGGTTCATTCTTTTCACCGTGTTATGCTGCTCGGCTTCTCGGTGGAGGCTAACTAAACAAACATCAGAAAATACAGAGAGGGAAACAGAAGAAGAGGCATCACTTAGCACACTCCGAGGTCTCCAGAGTTCCAGTTCTGCTGTGTGTCCTCCCAAACTTTGGTTAACGATGTGCTGGATGTTTCCTATGCGCCATATATTTTGCTGAGTTTTTAACCTGTATTACAATTTCATTTGATCCTCAAAATGATCTATATACTAGCTGCTAGGCTACACTTAATACATACCTGGGAATGCACTTGTGTGTGTGTGCGTGTGTGTGTCTGTGTGTGTGTGTGTCTGTGTGTACACATAGGAGTACCTGAGAAAGGGTACACACAAGTGAATATGCAAACATATGGGATATTTGACAACACTCTCCTTCTTGTTCTCTTCACATCGCATCCACTCTATGTGCAATGCACACTGAGGGGCGCCTGGGTGGCTCAGTCGGTTAAGCGTCCGACTTCGGCTCAGGTCACGATCTCGCGGTCCGTGAGTTGGAGCCCCGCGTCGGGCTCTGGGCTGACGGCTCGGAGCCTGGAGCCTGCTTCGGATTCTGTGTCTCCCTCTCTCTGTGTCCCTCCCCCGTTCATGCTCTGTCTCTCTGTCTCAAAAATAAATAAACGTAAAAAAAAAATTTAAAAAAAAAGAAATGCACACTGAACAGGTGTTTGGTTCCCTGTCTCTCAGCTACTCACCCCCTTTTTCTACTTCTCTAAACTAACTGCTCACTCACTACCAGGTATTGGGACAAGCAAACTTCCCTCTAGGTAAAATGAGGAGAAATTTGTGCATTACTACCTTGAAGGTCCTCCTCCATGCTGGACCGGGGTGGGGAGGAAAAAAGGGGGTAGAGTATGTGGGGACTCCTGCCTGTATGATCTGCACCTGCAATTCTATTCATATTCACATCCTGATCCCAATCATCTAGTGTCAGCTGACGCCTACATGCCTCAAGAAATCTCATGTGTAAATAACTTTCCAATTTCCTGAGCACTCACCACGTGCAACACCCACTTGGAAATGCACGCGTCTGTTATGTCCTGTGATCTTTGTATCCAAGGTAGACACTACGTCCCCCCTAGCTCGCAGACAAAAAAGGAGGCACAGAAAAGTCCAAGGTCACACGGTGGTGAATGGCAGGGTGGTGATTTGCACTCAGGCAGTCTGATTCTAGATCTCACAGGCTTAACCATGGCTCTTCTCAAACCCTATGGCCCCACTTCCATCCCCATGAGGTTTCTGCAGATCTGCCAACGGGTGGAGGGAAGGGTAGGATGTGGGGAAGACAGAGCATTTGTGGTTTGCTTCTCTCCGGCACTTTCCCCCAAGTCTTCTTCATGGGAAACCCAGATTCTGATATATTTTTCCGAGAAATTCTCCACTGAAAATAGATGGCAGGGTCTCAGAAAGGGGTTATACTGGGCAATTCACACATGACTCAAATATTTACTGGATAATTCCTAGGTGCCAAGAGCTGTCACATGAGCTTAGGGCATACTGGTTATTAAAAGAGGGAAAGCAGGGGCGCCTGGGTGGCTCAGTCGGTTGAGCGTCCGACTTCGGCTCAGGTCATGATCTCGCGGTCTGTGAGTTCGAGCCCCGCGTCGGGCTCTGTGCTGACAGCTCAGAGCCTGGAGCCTGTTTCAGATTCTGTGTCTCCCTCTCTCTCTGACCCTCCCCCGTTCATGCTCTGTCTCTCTCTGTCTCAAAGATAAATAAACGTTAAAAAAAAAATTTAAAAGAGGGAAAGCAGTGGCCCTCACGGAAGTTGTATTGTAGTGGAGAAATGGAAAAGAAACAACAGACATACCAAATAAGTAAATCACATAGTATACTAGCAAGTGATGAGTGTTAAGGAAAAACATGACAGTACAGCTGGAGAAGACAATGAGAGACTCTTTGGGGTGGGATGTATTTAAAGAGGTAGCCTGGGTGGGCATCACTGAACGGGGAGTTTAGAGCAAAGATTACAAGCAGTTGGGGTGTGAGCCATGTGATCTTCTGGGGGAAGAGCCTTCCCAAACAGCACGGGAACAGCAGGAGTGTAGAATCCTCCTGTTCTGTTCAAGGGTTTGGGCTTTCACTCTGAGTACAATGGTTGCCACTGCAAGGTCCTGAAGACAGAAATGACATGATCCACCATGAGTTTTAACTTATGCTAGCATTTGGTTCAGATTAGACGCCATAGGGCACAGACAGAAGCGACTAGAGCATTCAAGAGTTCGTCGTGTTCGTGCAAACAAGGAAAAGCATTTTGCACCCAGACAGCAGCCAGGAGAGGAGGGGGAAAGAGGTCAGATTGTGGGTACAGACAGAAGGGGAGACAACAGGATCTCCTGATGCATAGGATTTGGGGTGGAAAGAGAGGTTGGTTCCCAAGGGCTTGGACCTGAGCATCTCGGAGAATAAGGTGCCTCATCTGAGATGTACAAGGATGTGGGGGAAAACCGAGGAGTTCAGTTGGGGACAGTGTTAACCGTGAGAGGTTTGCTTCCATCTAAGAAAGAAGTTGAGTCTTGGCTGGACATACAAATCCAGAGAGAAGGAGCAAGGCCTGGCCCCATGATGGAAATATGACAATTATAAACACACAGATGGCAGAGTCGACACGTTCCCTTGGCTTCTCTTGACGCTCTGATCCCTCTCACCTCTGCCCTCCCTTGTTTTCTCCATGTCTCCCTCCCATATGCAGTCCTACTTCTTCCCATTTTTGTTTAGCAGTTCAGCTTCATAGCCTCAATCTCCTTCTCCAGACTCACAAACCAAAGTACCCGATCTTCCTGGCACACCCAAGACTTGCCGGTAATAGCATGGTCTCTCCTTAGGAGACACGTTTAGTTGCAAATACCGCTAACTGCCAGGGTTTTCCCAGCTCACACGCTGCAAGAACGAACCACAAATTTTCTCCCCGAGAGGTAGCTGAGAAATAAACAGAACACAGGATGTAACTGTGGTGTCGCAGCAACCTGCTGCTCTGATTTATATCCTGCCGAAGTTTTTAGGACATCTCAAGTAAGAAGGAACGATTGTGTATTTCTCTAGGTCTCCAGCCACCAGATTGTCACGGAGGCGGTGAAATCCAGCTGCATAATCTGGCCCCTGAAGTTCAGTGTTGGCCCCAAACGTGACTGGTGTCCCTTCAAGGCATAACTCATTGTCCAGACACAGCCGACCGTCCACAACTCTGTTCAGAACATGAGTCTGAAGCCTGCTGTTGCCCTTGCTTTAGCTACTCCCGTGGTTCTATCTCCCCCTTCAAGGGCAATTTTCTCAAATCTACCAGCCCCTAGAACAACACATTTTCTCTTTTCTTGAGTCATTTAGTCCAATTGAAAGGCACTACATGGGGTGATCCCCTTATTTCAGTACATATTTCTTATTGTGCTAAAATATACATAACATAAAATCTGTATCACATCAACCGTTTTTAAGGATACAATTCACTGGTATTCACATAGTTGTGAAGCCAGTAGCACTGTACCTTTCAGGAATTTATTCAACATCCTAAGCAGATACTCTGCACCCATTAAGCAAGAATTCCCCACACCTCCTTCCTCCACAGCCACCAGTAACTTCTATCTTACTTCCTTGTGTCTATGAAGCTGTTTCTTCTAGATACTTCACGTAAGCGGAATCAAGTATTTGTCCTCGTCTCTGGCATATTTCACTTAGAATGATATTTTCGAGGTTCATCCAATTAGGGAACATATCAGGTGGCCATTCGTAATAAGGCTGAATAACATTCCATTGTATGTGTCTACATCAACATTTTGTTTATCCATCCATTTATGCATAGATATGAATTCTTTCTGCTACCTTTCGGTTATCATGTATCATGCTGCTATAAACACGGATGTACAAGTATCTCAGTACGTACTTTTAATTCGGGGGTATTTACCTAAGAGTGGAATTGGTTGATCCTGTGGTAAATTCTACATGAACATGAACACTGTTTCCAGAGTGGCTACACCATTATATATTCCTACCCATGACATACAAGAGTTGCAATTTCTCCATAGCTCACTCAATCTTTATTTTCTGAAGTTTAATTTTCTTGTATTCATTTTGGTGTTTCTTTCTTTTGTTTTGTTTTTGATAAAAGCTATTCAAAGGGATTGTGGTTTTGATTTTCATTTTTCTAATGACAAGTGATGTTGAGCATCTTTTCATGGGTTTATTCACTGTTTGAATATCTTCTTTGGAGTAATAGCTCTTCTAGTCCTTGGGTCATTTTTTAATTGAGCTGTTTGTTATTTTGTTGTCGAGTTGTAGGAGTTCTTTACATATGTTGGTTATTAATCCTGTCTCAGACATAGGCTTTGCAAATACTTTCTCTCCTTCTGTAAGTTCTCCTTTCACTTTTGATATCGTCTATTGACTTTTGCTGTGCAAAAGTTTTTCATCTTGATAAAGTCCAAATTGTATACTATTTTATTTGTTACTTGTGTTTTTGGGGTCATACGAGGACATCATTCCCTAATCCAATATCATGAATTTTGTCTACAGGTTTTTTTCTCTGAATTTTATAGTTTTAGTTCTTACATGTATGCTGGATCAACATAGTGCTGGGTCCTTCATCCAATTTCAGTTCATTCATCTATATAGAGAAAGGTGAGGGTTCAACCCCATTCTTTGCATGTAGATATCCAGTTTTCCCAGCAACTTGTGTTGAAGAGTCTGTTCTTTCCCCTGTTGCATGATCTTGGCACTTTTGTCGAAAATCATTTGACCACGTATGTGTGGGTTTATTGCTAGGCTTTCTATTCTATTCCATTGCTCTATATCTCTATGATATTTTCAGTACCACAGGAATCTGACTATAACACTTTGTAGTAAGTTTTGAAATCAAGAAGTGTGAGTTCTCAGAGGAACTAACATGGCAGAGAAGTAGGGAGACCCTGGGCTTTCATAGTTCTCCAAGCACACCTATATTGAGGTCAGAACACTTGGAACACCCAAGAAACTGATCCGTGCAGTGGCAGAAGGATCTCCTCAGTTGCAAGGAGACAGTGTGGCAGGTGTGAGGTATGTGGACGTGAAGTGGGTGAGAGAAAAATAGTGTTGCCATGGAGAGGAGGGCAACCCTTTCCACGGAGACAGAAAAGGGAAAGAGAGATGGGTTGAGAAAGTGCAGCATCGAATTTGCACAAGAGGAAAAGCTCTCTGGAGCATGGACTGTGGAGAAGGATGTACTGAGTGTCACAGGGATTTTTTGCAAACAGCATTTGGAGCTCAAACTCTGAGGTTTGGGAAGTGCATGACTTTCTCTGGGTGGAGGTGTGGTGTGAGCTCCTGGGGAGAAAGGATTTGGCCTGAGAGCGTAGGGATCTCCAAGGTGCGTTGGAAAAGAACATTCCCCTTCCTGGAGCACTTTTGGAAGAGGGTATATTGCTTCTCCGAGGACCAAAGACCCTGCATGCATCAGTGAAAGGCCTTTCATTACCAATGGACAAAGATACATCCAAGGGGAATGTAACTTTTGCTGCTTTTTGCTGTGCTGCACCATAGATTTCATGCACTGTGCAGGCAGGGGACTATTTTTGAGGGACAAGGGACTCCAGATACAGTCTGGAGAGGCTCTACCCCTGGAGGACAGGACTGGATCAGCATAGTGCTGGGTCCTTTAAGACTTCAGGTTTTGAATCCCAGTCCCACACCAAAGAAAAAAAGGATTTCTATGGTGCAGGGCAATTTGAGTGCCTTCATTATTCTGTGAGGGTTGCCTGAACAGCGGGAAGTGTGAGATCCCCAGTCTTGGGATGAGATTGGGGTGGCGCCATTCCCTCCCCGCTTCTCCCCATGAGAACACGGTGGGACTTCAGAGAGCAGTGCAGCGGCCCCCAGTGGAAGCGGGACCTACTCACACAAAACCCCATCTGTCCCCACCCCGGCTCTGGGTATGACAAATGCTTATTTACTAGGGCAAGACTGACTCTGACCCAGGCAGCCAGCCTCTCCTTCACAAGATCAGCTTAGCCAGCTCCCTCCAGGCACGAATTGTACTAAAGATTAAGTGCTTCAAAATGACACCTACAATTTCCAGTAGTTACTGTGAGTTAAGATGGCAGAGAAGTAGGGGGACCCTGGGCTTTCATAGTTGGCTCAAACACAGCTATACTGAGGTCATGATATTGGATTAGGGAATGATTTCTTGGATATGACACCAAGTATTTCCAGTACTTCTGGAAATAGGATAAGGCTTACATTTTTCCCTTTATTTCTTTCTTCCTTTTTTCTTTTGGAGACAGCCTCATGGTTTCTTGCTTTTTTTTTTTTTCCATTTACTTTTCTAGCTCTTTCGTTTTTAGATAAGCCTTTTTATTTTTTTTCTTTTCTTTTTTCTTTATTCCCCCTTTCTTTTCCTTTGGAATCAGTCTTAGTTTTTTGATTCTCCTCCCCCCCTTTTTTTTGTTTCTTTATTTTTGTCTTGTTTTCTTACCATCCCTTTTATTTTCGGAGGAGATCAGCCTTTTTGGTTTGTTTTGGTTTGTTTTCAGGATTTTTTCCCCCCTGACTTTTCCAGGCTTACTTCAACACGCAAACCAAAGCATACCTAGTTAAAGGTCTAAAGAATCCCCACTACAAGCAAGGAGGAGCTCTGCAGAAGACTTAACAGTGGGAAAGAGCAGCCAAAACACAATGTCAGAGTGCACACAGCGTATACCAGAGACATTTCATGAAGTTCTAGGCCCTGGACAGTGTATGACATATTTTGAATATAGCAGTACTCTTAGGTGCCGGACACTTTACAAGCTTTTAAAAGATGCAAAAGACAGAAAATTAGCAAAATGACAACACAGAGGAATATTCCCCAAAGAAAGTTCAAGAAGAAATCACACGCAAGGACTTGCTGGAAACAGATATAAGCAATTTCTCTGAATCAGAATTTAGAATAACAGTCATAAGACTACCAGCCGGGCTTGGAAAAAGCATAGAAGACACCAAAGAAAGCCTTGCTGCAGAGATCAGAGACCTAAAATCTAATCAGGCTGAAATAAAAAAATGCTATAACTGAGATGCAAAGCCGACCCGATACAGTCACAATGAGGACTGAAGAAGCAGAAGAGATAATAGGTGAAATAGAAGATAATTTATGGAAAATAATGAAACCAAAAAAGAGAGAAAGGAAAGGAAATCAATAAATCATGAGGGGGAGACTTAGTGAACTTAGTAATTCCATAAAGCAAGGCAATATCCCTACTCCCCAGTAGGAGTCCTAGAAGAAGAAGAAAAGAAAAGGGTTTATTTGAACAAATTATAGCTGAAAACTTCCCTAATCTGGGGGAGGAAACAGGCATTCAAGTCCAAGAGGCACAGAAAACTCACATCAAAATCGACAAAAACAGGTCAACACCTGAACAGCTCATAATGAAACTTGGAAAATGCAAAGAGAAAGAGAGAATTCTCAGAGCAGCTAGGGACCGAGGGTCCTTAACCTACAAGGGTAGACACATAAGGGTAGTAGCACACCTGTCCACTGAAACTTGGCAGGCCAGAAGGGAGTGGCAAGAAATATTCAATGTGCTCAATGGGAAAAATATGCAGCCAACAATTCTTTATACAGCAAGGCTGTCTTTCAGAACAGCAGCAGAGATAAAGACTTCCCAAGACAAACAACAACTGAAGGAGTTTGTGACCACTAAACCAGCCCTGCAAGAAATTTTAATGGGGACTCTCTGAGTGGAGGAAAAAATAAAAAAGATCAAAGCAACAAAGACGACAAAGGGCCAGAGAACATCACCAGAAACACCAACTCTACAGGTAGCACAATGGCACCAAATTTATATCTTTCAATAATGACTCTGAATGGACTAAATGCTCCAATCAAATGGATTAAAATGGGTTAAAAAAAAAAAAAACAAGTTCCATCTATATGCTGCCTAGAAGAGACTCACTGTAGACCAAAACACACCTGCAGATTTTAAGTGAGGAGGTGGAGAACCATCTGGCATGCTAATGGAGATCAAAAGAAAGCCAGAGTAGACATACTAATATCAGGCAAACTAGATTTTTAAACCAAAGACTGTAACAAGAAATGCAGAAGGGCATTGAATCCTAATTAAGGGATCTATCCATCAAAAAAAAAGTTCTAACAATTTAAAATATTTATGCCCCCAAATTGAGAGCACCCAAATAGGTAAATCAATTAATCACAAACATAAAGAAACTCATTGCTAATAATACCTTAATTGTAGGGGCTTTAATACCTCACTTACAGCAATGGACAGATCATCTAAGCAGAAAATCAAGAAGGAAACAGTAGTTTTGAATGAAACACTGGACCAGATGGACTTAACAGATATATTCAGAATATTTCATCCTAAAATCGCAAGATACACATTTTTCTTGAGAGCACGTGGAATGTTCTCCATACACTGGGTCACAAATCAGCCCTCAACAGGTACAACAAGATCATGATCATACCATGAATATTTTCAAATCATAATGCTATGAAACTTGAAATCAACCACAGAAAAAATTTGGAACGCTCTTAAATAAACTGAGATTAAAGAACATCCTACTAAAGAATGAATGGTTTAACCAGGAAATTACAGAAGAAATAAATACATGAAAGCAAATGAAAATGAAAATACAGCAGTCCAAACCATTTGGAATGAGACAATGCACTGCAATGCAGGCCTATCTCAAGAAGAAAGGTCCGAAATACACAATGTAACCTTACACATAAAGGAGACATAAAAGGAGCAGCAAATCAAACCTAACACCAGCAGAAGAAGGGAAGTAATGGAGACTAGAGCAGAAATGAATGATATAAAAGCAAACAAATAAAAAAGTAGAACAGACAGAGGCTTCTGGGTGGCTCAGACAGTTAAGTGTCTGACTTTGGCTCAGGTCATGATCTCACAGTTCGTGGGTTTGAGCCCCGTATTGGGCTCTGTGCTGACAGCTCAGAGCGTGGAGCCTGCTTCACATTCTGTGTCTCCCTCTCTCCCTCTGCCTCTCACCGGCTTGCACTCTGTTTCTCAAAAATGAATAAACATTATAAAAAAACAAATATGCAAAAAAGTAGAACTGATCATTGAAACTAAATCATTCTCTGAATGAATAAACAAAATTGGGGGCGCCTGGGTGGCTCAGTCGGTTAAGCGTCCGACTTCGGCTCAGGTCATGATCTCGCGGTCCATGAGTTCGAGCCCCGCGTCGGGCTCTGTGCTGACAGCTCAGAACCTGGAGCCTGCTTCTGATTCTGTGTCTCCCTCTCTCTCTGACCCTCCCCCCATTCATGCTCTGTCTCTCTCTGTCTCAAAAATAAAGAAACGTTAAAAAAAAATTTAAAAAAAGAATAAACAAAATTGATAAATCCTTAGGTAGATTTATTAAAAAGAAAAAAAAGGGAGGCCGAAACAGATAAAATCACGAATGAAAGAAGACAGATCACAACCAAAAGCATAGAAATACAAACAATAAAAAGAGAATACTATGAAAAATTATATGCCAACAACTGGGTAATCTGGAAAAAGTGGTTAAATTCCTAGAAGCTCAAACGCTACCAAAATAGAAATAGGAAGAAACAGAAAATTTGAACAGATCCATAACCAGCAAAGAAATTGAATCAGTTATCAAAAATCTCCCAACAAACAAGACTCCTGGGCTAGATGACTTCCCAGGGGAATTCTACCAGACATTTAAAGAAGGGTTAACACCCATTCATCTCAAAATGTTCCAAAACATAGAATGGAAGGAAAGCTTCCAAATTCATTCTACAAAGCCAATAGCTCTTATTCCAGAAACAGGCAAGACCGCACTAAAAAGGACAATGACAGGCCAAATAGCCCTGATGAACCTGGATGCAAAATGTCTCAACAAGGTACAAGGAAACTGAATTCAAAAGTATATTAAAAGAATTATTCACCCTGCTCAAGTGGGAATTATTTTTGGGCTGCATGGCTGGTTCAATACTCACAAATCATTCACCATAATATGCCACATTAATAAAAGAAAAGATGAAAAATATATGATCCTCTCAATGGATGCAGAAAAAGCATTTGACAAAACACACATCCTTTCTTGATAAAAACCCTGAAGAAAGTACAGAAAGAAACATACTTCAACATCATAATGGCCATATACAAGGACCCACAGCTAGTATTATTGTCAGTAGGGAAAAACTGAGAGCTTTCCCCTAAAGTCAGGAATTCGACAGGGGTGTCCACCCTCACCACTGTTATTCAACATAGTACATAATATTCAACTTTGAGCCTCATCAATAAGACAACAAAAAGAAATAAAAGACGTACAAATTGGCAAGGAAGGAGTCACGCTTTCACTCTTCTCAGAGCAACATGATACTCTATGTGGAAAATCTGAAATATACCACCAAAAATTTGCTAGAACTGATCATGAATTCAGCAAAGCCACAGAATATAAAATCAATGTACAGAAATCGGTTGCATTTCTATACACCAATAACGAAGCGGCAGAAGAGAAATCAAAGAATAAATCCCATTTACAATTGTATTTTTTTTAAAAAAAAACATAAGGTGCCTAGGACTGAAGCTAACCAAAGAGATAAAATATCTATTTGCTGAAAACTATAGAAAGCTTATGAAAGAAATTGAAGAAGACACAAAGAAATGAAAAAACATTCCATCTTCACGGACTGGAAGAACAAATACTATCAAAATGTCTATATCGCCCAAAGCAATCTACACATTTAATGCAATTCCTATCAACATAACACTAGCATCCTTCTTAGAGCTAGACCAAACAATTCTAAAATTTGTATGATACCAGAAAAGACCCTGAATAGACAAAGTAATGTTGAAAAAGAAAACCAAAGCTGGAGGCATCACAAGTCCACACTTCCAGCTCTATTACAAACCTGGAATCATCAAGACACTATGGTACTCCCATTAAACCAACACATGGATCAATGGAACAGAATAGAGAACACAGAAATGGACCCACAAATATATAGCTAAATAATCTTCGACAAAGCAGGATAGAATATCCAATGGAAAAAAGGCAGTCTCTTCAGCAAATGTTGCTAGGAAAACTGGAAAGCGATGTGCAAAAAAATGAACCTGGACCACTTTTAGACCATTCACAAAAATAAATTCAAAATAAATGAATAACCTAAGTGCGAGACAGAAAACCATCAAAATCTTAGAGGAGAAAACAGGCAGCAACCACTTTGATTTCAGTCACAGCAACTTCTTACTACACATGTCTCCAGACGCAAGGGAAATAAAAGCAAAAATGAACTATTGGGACGTCATCAAGATAAAAATCTTCTGCACGGTGAAGGAAATAATCAACAAAACTAAAGGGCAACGGACAGAATGTGAGAAGATATTTCCAAGTGACATATCAGATAATCTATAAAGAACTTATCAAACTCAACACTGGAAAAACAAATAGCCCAGTGAAGAAACGGGCAAAAGACATGAATAGATACTTTTCCAAAAAAAAAAAAAAAAAAATCCAGATAGCTAACAAACACATGAAAAGATGCTAATGATCACTCATCATCAGAGAAATACAAATCAAAAACCACAACAAGGTACCAACTCACACCTGGGAAAATGGCTCAAATGCACAACACAGGAAACAACAGATGTTGGATGGATGTGGAGAAAGGGGACCATTTTTGTAGCGTTTGTAGGAATGCAAACTGGTGCAGCCATTATAGAAAACAGTATGTAGGTTCCTCAAGAAATTAAAAATAGAACTGCCCTGTGACCCAGCAATTGCACTACTAGGTATTGATACAAAGGATACAAAAATGCTGATTCAAAGGGACACATGCACCCCAATGTTTATAGCAGCGCTATCAACGATAGCCAAATTATGGAAAGAGACAAAATGTCCATCAACTGATGAATGGATAAAGAAGATGTGGTATATATGTACAATAGAATATTACTGGGTGATCAAATAGAATGACATCTTGCCATTTGCAACAGCGTGGATGGAACTAGGTGTATTATGCTAAGTAAAATAAGTCGGGCAGTGAAAGACAAATATCATATGATTTACTCATATGTGGAAATTAAGAAATAAATTCCACATTTATTGAACATAGGGAAGGGAAGGAAAAATAGGATAAAAACAGAAAGGGAGGCAACACTCAAGAGACTCTTAAATGCCGAGAACAAACTGATGATTGCTGGAGGGGTGGTGGGTGGGGAGATGGGCTAAATGGGTGAGGGCCAACAAGGAGGGCACTTGTTGGGATGAGCACTGAATGTTATATGTAAGTGATGAATCCCTGGGTTCTACTCCTGAAAACAACACTACACTGTATATTAACTAACTTGAATTTGAATAAATAAATTTTTTAAAAAAGGATGTGAGTTCTCCAACTATGTTCTGTTTAAGGATTGCTTGATGCTTGCACTCCCTTGAGATCGTATATGAATTTTTAAGGGCTTCTGAAATTTTGCAAAAAAAAAAAAAAAAAAAAAAAGGTGACTGTATTGAATCTGGAGAGCGTTTTAGGTAGTATCGATGAACTCTTCCAATCCACAAACGGTATTTGTTTTTCCATTTATTTATATCACATTTCATTTCTTTCCACAATGTTTTGTACTTTTTGGCATACAGGCCTTTGATCTCCGTGCACAAACCATTCCTATATATTTTATACTTTTTGATGTGTGCGTAGTGGAATGGTTTGCAAAATTGTTTACGACTGTTCATCAATAGCATATACAAATGCACATGATTTTTGACTGTTGGTTTTGTATAGCACACATTAGCTGATTTCATTATTATCTCTAACAGTTTGTTTTTACATGTGGAAACTTTAGGGTTGCAACGCATGAAATCATGTCGTGTGCAAAGAGATAGTTTCACTTATTCCTTTGCAATTTGAATGTTATTTCTTTCTCTTGCCTAATTGCATTCTCTAGGATTCCATTGTGTTCAATGGAAGTGCTGAAAGCAGGCATCCTTGCCTTGTTCAGATTTCCACCATCAAAGGTGATGTCACCTATAGGTTCTTCACATATGACTTTATATTTTGTGTAAGCTTCCATCTACTCCGAGTTTTTTTTTATTGTTTTTATCATAAAAAGGTTGACTTTCGCCAAATAATTTTCTACATCAAATGATGACTATGTTATTTTTTTCATTCTATCAATGTGGCCTATCACACTGTATAATTTTCATATGTTGAATCCTTCTTACATTCCAGAAAGAAATCCCACTTGGTCATTGTGTATAATTCTTTTAATATGCTGTTGAGTTGTAATTGCTAATGTTTTGTCGAGCATTGTCGCATCAATATCCAGACAAGATACTGGTCTGTAGTTTTGTTGTAGTGCCTTTGTTGGCTTTGGTCTCAGGATAACGCTGCCCTGAGAATGAGTCTCACGATGACCCGAAATAACTTAGGAGTCTTCCTACCGCTTTTATTTTTGGGAATACTTTGAAAAGGATTAGTGTTCAGTTTATCTTTCAGTGTTTGGAAGAATTCGCCAGGGAATCTTCATGATCATGGGCTTTTCTTTGTTGGGAAATTGTTGATTGATTCAAACTCCTTACTAGCGATATTCTATTCATTTTTCTAGTCTTCATTATTCAGTCTTGGTAAATGGTATGTGTCTAGAAATTTGTCCATTTACTCTAGGTTTTCCAATTTATCGGTCTACAATTGTTCGATGTACTCTTTTAGAATCCTGTGCATTTATAGAAAAATACTTAATAATGTCTTTCTCTTCTATCTGATTTCAGTTCATGAAATCTTCTCAATCTCTCTCTGTTACTCAATCTAGCTAAAGTTTTGTCAACTATGTTGGTTTCTGAAGAGCTACTCTTGGGTTTACTGATTTTCTCTGTTGTTCATGTATTCACAATTTACTTATCTCTACATTAGTCCTTTTTATTTCCTTCATTCTGCTTGCTTTGTGTTAATTCTTCTTCTTTTTCTGATTTATTAAGCTGTATACTTGTTAATGACTTGTGATCTTTCCTCTCTTTAAATGTCGGCATTACAAATATAAATTTCCCTCCATGGTTGCTTTCAGTGCAGAGTGTAGGTTTTGGCATGTTGTATTTCCATTTCCATTCATCTCAAGGTGTTCTCTAATTTCCCTAAGAGTGTGTTCTTGTATTTCAATACATTGGAGAAGATTCAATTTCACTTCTGTTGTTGATTTCTAGTTTTATTTCACAACTCTCACCAGTTCACTGCTTGAAAAGCCCTTCTTCCAGATTGCAGTACGGTGCCTTCTCAGCCTGTATAATTTGGACTCATACAAAGGGTTTGTTTGTTTGTTTGTTTGTTTGTTTGTTTTGTTTCGTTTCATTTTTTATGGTAACTGGTTTCTGTAACAATCTGGGGAGACATGTGTGGGAGACAGGACAATGGCTTCTCCAAGATGACCACATCTTAATATACATAAAATGTGAATATTTTTCTTTATTCAGCCAAAGAAATTTTGCCAAAATGATTAGGTTAGACTCTTGACATGAGGAGATTATCCCAGATTATCACCGTGGCCCCATTTTATTCACAAGAGTCCTTATAAGAAGGGGGCAGGAAAGTCAAACTTAGAGAATGACAAGTAACAATACAAGCAAAAATTTGGAATGATAGAAAATTGGGAAGATGAAAAGAATTGTGGGCAGCTTCTAGAATTTGGATGGCAAGGATCAACATCCAGAAGAAATACAGCTCAGCTGCCCTTTGTGCTGAGCCCAGCAACACCAATTTTGGACTCTTAATCTCCAGAATAACAAAATCGTACCTTTATGCAGTTTTCAGGCACTACATTTTTAATCATTTGTTTCACTGCGTTAGGAAATATTTTAATATAATATGATTGCTTTCTAGTAAAAAAAAACCTAGGTATTTTAAACACTCCTTTACCTTTCATTTAGCTAGCTACATGTTTATTATGTGTTGGCAATTCTTCCCATCACTGTCTCTCACATATCCAGATTGATGGATAAGACCCCCACCTGTACATGTGCTTGTGGAAGAGAGAAGTTGATCCAGAGAGGTTCCAGAAGCTAAACCCACAGCCCAGAAACTACATCCATCACTTCCGCTCACACACAATGGTCTAAAGAAGTCTCACGGCCCCACCGAATGCAAGAGACCAGAGAGTGTAACACCCCAAGGGGCCAGAACACAGACAAGCAGGATCATTTGGCGAAGCACGACGCTTTCAGAGAGGGCTGGGGCCATCCGCCTGCGTGTGCCACATCACTGAATCTCTCTCTGTTTTGCTTTCCTCGTCTGTAACAGGGTCTCGTGTGACAGAATCGTCGCGAGGGCTACATGCCATGCACGCACAGCGTGCTGACCTCACGGTGTGCACTCAGTGAAGGCTGTTGTGGATAAACACTTGTGTGGACGGACAGGATCGCACAAGGATGCTAAATAGCTGTTTTGTTCTCCCCCCAGGTGTGGCAGGTGAGGCGGAACTGCAGGTGATCCAGCCCGAGAAGTCGGTGTCTGTGGCGGCCGGACAGACGGCCACTCTGCGCTGCACCCTGACCTCCCTGCAGCCCGCTGGGAAGGTCGAGTGGTTCAGGGGCACAGGGCCAGGCCGGGAGTTAATCTTCAGTTTCAGAGGAGACCCTCACTCCCCTCGAGTAACAAATGTTTCAGACGTCACAAGGAGAAACAACCTGGACTTTTCCATCCGCATCAGTAACATCACCCCAGAAGACATGGGAACCTACTACTGTGTGAAGTTCCAGAAAGGGAACCCCGATGTGGAGTTTAAGTCTGGACCAGGCACCCAGGTCACCGTGAGCGGTGAGTATCGCTCCGTCCCCTGGTTGTGACAAGTCAATAAGAATGCCCTCCACTGTCTGAGCAGCAGATAAGGATCAGGTGCTGTTATGGGTGCCCCTGAATCAGCCCCTTCCACAGATCACGAAAGTTGAGGCCTGGAGAGGCCTTGCTATTTGCTGAAGACACCACGGCTGATAAACGGTGGGAAAATCTGGAACCGCGGTCTGCAGGTTCCCAGCTCTTCCTTTTTTCAATCCTGACCAGCCCTCTGGTTCCCAGGATGAGAGACTGAAAGTCTGGGAGACATGCTAGTCACAAGGCCCATCCTCACATCTGCCTCCAAATAGCACTCATGTCGATGTGTCCGGAATCCTCCACACTCGGCATTTACTAAGCACCTGCTATGTGCAAGCTCTGTTCTGGGTACTGTAGGAGGAGGAGGTGGAGACCGAGAGTGACACCCACCAGAAATGTCCTTCCTGTGCCCAGATTGGTGGGAAGTCCCCTGGCAGAGAAGACAAGGGGGACTTTGAACTGAGGCTGGAATTGCACGCGGGCCCTGCCCCTGACTCAGTCTCCGACACCGCCCTCCCAACACTATCAGCAGGGCTAAAACATAACCCATGCGAGGGTTCTGCACAGTGTCACATACCTGTCGTTGCTGAGGATGACCAGAGTCACGCTTACTGCTCATAAATGCTCCTCTTGCAGCCAAACCCTCTCCCCCCGTGGTGTCGGGCCCCACGGCCAGGGCCACACCTGAGCAGACTGTGAGCTTCACCTGCGAGTCCCACGGCTTCTCCCCCAGAAACGTCACCCTGAAATGGTTCAAAAACGGGAATGAGCTGGCAGCCTCCCAGACCACCGTGGACCCAGAGGGAGACAGCGCTTCCTACAGCATCTCCAGCACAGCCAGGCTGCCGCTGGCCCCGGGGGACGTTCGCTCCCAGGTCATCTGCGAGGTGGCCCACGTGACCCTGCAGGGGGGCCCTCCTCTTCGTGGGGCTGCCAACTTGTCCGAGACCCTCCGAGGTAGATGCCCGTCACCCCCGGCCCAAGCCCAGCTCCGGCCCCCAAGCCTCCCAGCCTGCCCCTCCCCCACTCCGTGCTCCCAGCCTTCCATCCCCTGGAACCTGCCTCCTGACAGACCCTCCCAACCACCGGGCACCCAGGGGTACCGTCACCTCCTCCTGTTTTAACGGCAGTTCGGGTGAACACCTACCGTGCTAGGTAGTTCGATTTACTTTCCCATAGCCACTCCAATTATTGAGCACCTACTGTAATCCAGCCACTGTGTGCTCGGTGATTTCATGGATTTTGCTAGTTATTGGATTCCAAATGCATGCTGGGGGCTCGATTTCACTCATCATTACCCTAATAGGAGCTACCGGTAGGTACCTTGAGCACCTACTGTGTACTGGGCACTGTGCTTAGGGATTTCACTCACATGCAAAGCCTACCCTCAGTGTTTGAGCACCAGCTGTATGCCTAGCACTGATCTGGGTGATTCCCTTGCTACGTGGGGGGAGCTAAGTTCTCCAACCCCTCCCCGGTGATGTGTCTGTTCCATGAGGTCAGAGCTTCTGCTCTGTGCTGTTTCAGTTCCACCCACCTTGGAGGTTGCCCAGCAACCCGTGACAGGGGACCAGGTGAAGGTCATTTGCCAAGTGAAGAAGTTCTACCCCCAGCGCCTACAGCTGACCTGGTTGGAGAACGGGCACGTGTCCCGAACAGAAATGGCCTCAATGGCCTCGAACCTCATAGAGAACAAGGATGGGACCTTTAACTGGACGAGCTGGCTCCTGGTGAATTTATCCGTCCACATGGAAGATGTGGTTTTCACCTGCCAGGTGCAGCAAGACGGGCAGCCCGAGGTCACCAAAACCCATACCCTTGTGGTCTCTGCCCACCAGAAGGACCAGGAAGCCCATACGACCCACGGTGAGTCCGAGATGCCAACTGACCTGGCACTTTAAATTCTATCTTTTCTTTTTTTATGTGAAAAGCAGTCATTCATGCCTATTATAGAATAATCTAGAGGTCTACAGACATAAAGTAGAATTTTGATATGAGCTTCCCTCCCCAAAGCTCGTGCTCCAAGAGTGACCACTGTTAAGATTTTGGTACATAGCTTTTTAGATCTTTTGACATAACCATGCATTAGAGAAGGAAACAACAGAGGGAGGGAGATGATCTTGTCGCTAGCATCTTGCCTCCTGCACCTTCACCTGACAGTAATTATGTCACCACGCCAGGCCAGCCACCTCCTCCTTCTGTTCATTCTCACCTGGGCTTCATATCGATCCTTCTTACACCCTTCTAACCCCTTCTCAGCAAAGGTCTGCACTTGCCACTCTGAAATTCTGGACGGGAACCCTGAGGACAGAGTGTTGAGTCTGGACCAGGCTCCCAGGTGACCATGGGTGCTCACAGCACAAACCACCTTTGTCCCCTGCTTTGGGACAACAGGCCAGCAATAATCATGATTACTCACTGCACATTTACTTTATGCCAATTCCAGTTCATTTCTGATCTGCTACAACCACCCTGGGAGCTTGGAAGTTGACGGGACCAACTCAGGGAGCAATGGGGGACAGATGGAGAAGATGTCCTGCCCTTAGTCCAGGTGATGGGCTAAACCAATCAAGAGAAACCTGAGTCCCCGAGGACAGGGACCACCAGCCTATAAGACAAGCGTGTTAGAGATAACAGCTGGCCATTGTCCCAAAGACCTACAGGTCCCCTTTCTATGACCAAATTGTATCTTATCTCACTCTTATAATATATGGAGGAGTTTGAGCCATGTTACCAGGAGTCTTTGTTCCAGAAGACCTTTCAAAGGCCCATTCCCTTCTAACATACCCCATGACACTGTCCTCATTGCTGGGTCAACACTGGGACACCGAGTGTCCATGACCCTGCCTGCCAACTAGGAGAGGAGAGATAGGAAGGGGAGAACAACTTCTCTTAACACTAGAGGTCCTGCCTAACTGCGTCCACTAATGACTCAGTCATGGATGCACATCCAGTTGCAAATGGAGTCCATAATTGTGTGGTCATGTGATTAATGACTTTTGTTTTTCAACACAGCCAGTACCATTACATACTTTGTAAAATTAACAGTAATTTCCCACTATCAGCTAAAATGGAACCTATATTCGGATTTTCCAAAATTTCTTCTAAGGCTTTATTCTGTGTACCAAATTTGGTTTTATTTCATCTCGAAATGCTTGCAAAAACTTTCCTGTGAAACCACATGGGACTCCACAATTCCTTTTTATATATAGATATATCTAGATATATCTATATCTATATATATATCTATATATATATAGATATATATCTAGATATAGATATATCTAGATATATATATATACAGAGAGAGAGTATGAATAGCTAGGGCTACTCAAATTCTTTACTTTATATTGGATGCTTGTGGATGCTTGAGGAAGCTGGCCCATTTTCTTGAGTTGTCCAATTTCTACCCACAGAGTTCTCATCATATTACCTTTGTATCCTTTTGATGTCTGTAGGGTCTGTAGTGATATCATATTTCTTTCCTGATATCGGAACTATTTCCCTTTTATTTCATTGTCAGAATTACTACAAGTTTTTCCATTTTATTGATCTTTTCCACAAACTCTTTTGTTTTGGTGATTTCCTCTATGGTGTATTTTCAATTTCATTGTTTTTTCTCCTCTTTTTTTTCCCCATTCTGCTTGACTGGGGTTTATTTTGCTCCTCCTCATTTTTTGAAATGGGAGCTAGGATGATTGATACTAGTCTGTCTTTGTTTGAATGCCACACCTGGACTTCCTTCTGCACTTGGGGAGTCAGGAGTGTGGAGCCAGGATACCTGGGGCTGTGTTCTTCCAGACTGCAGGCATCTAGACTGCCTGACTTCCTCTTCCACCTTTCAGAGTCCTCCTGTTCTTGGACCTCATATGATTTCCAGGGGTCAGTCTTATACGGAACCAGGAAGGCAGGAAGAGGCAAATCAACACCACCTCTTCTGGACTGGTCTGGGTTAGGTTTTTAGTCTTTGGCCTTGCACTAGAACTCATACTAGGGCTGATAACTTCTGGTGCTTCCAGTGTGCCTGAACTAGCAAACTTGCTTGTGTGCTAAGACCGGAAATGGACATTAGGGTTGTCTGGGCTGGAGAGCTGGATGCCTATGTGACCCTGCTGCACCAGGATGCCACAGCCTCCCCTGGGCATCCCAGGGCTCCAGTCACTGCGATGTTGGCTCAACGGGTTGGAATAAGAATGCACATCTTTTGGTTCACGTTTATGGTATTGAGGTATTTTATAACACTTCTAGTTTAAGAGACCTCTGTTCTCTCAGTATAGCATCACCGGGTATGTTACAGGGGTTGGTTGGCCAGTTTGGGCATTTGGAGGAGAGAGGTTCTGAGTCCTCTGATCTTTCTGTTCTTCTTTCAGGATGCCACGTGTGCCTGTCCCATTTTTCCTTCTTCCCTTCACCACTCAACTTTGAAACAGCACCTCTTGAATCTTGTTTGTCTTTCCCCCGAAGTTATGCATTTTAAATCATGCCTGCCCCCTTTATGCACATCTATCTTTTTAAATTTCCCTGACTCCCTGCATCAGGTTCCTATTGCTGCTGTAATCATTAGCACACGCTTAGTGGCTTCAAACAACACAATTTTTTTCTTCCACTTCTAGAGGCAGAAAGTCTACAATGAGTTGGCAGGGCTGCATTCCATCTGGGGGAACAGGGGGAGAGTCTGTGTCCTTGCTGTTCCAGCTCCTAGGGTCCCGTTCCGGACTACCCTCTGCTGCGGTCAATATGCCTCCTGCTCCCACTCTCCTGCCTCCCTCCTTCACTTGTAAAGGTCTCTGTGATTCTGTTGGCTCCACTCCGATTGTCCAAGATAATGACCCACTCAAGACCATAGCTGGTTACCACACAGTCTACCTTGCCATGTCAGGGACCACAGACTCTGGGGAATCGGGGCCAACCATCTTAAGTCAGGCATACTTTGAAACTATTTTCTGTGATCTGTGTCCTGATGTGCAGGACACATTTCCAATATTTTCTCATTGAAGTTGGATTTAATATTGGCAGCAGGATTTCTAAAAAACTCTCAGGCATCTTGTATAACTGCCCTTGTCTTCTTCACCTGCCCTTTCCTATGGCTGGTGAGGGTGGGAGGGCAGCAGTGTAAGCTATTGTGCCTTCAGATTGTGTGATATTTCCCTTTTGTCTCCCAGACATTTTGGAGTTTGGCCATTGCTCTTCAAGGACTTCTGAAAGCCAGGTTTCCATAGAATTTTCTGTCCTTTTATTGTTTTTTCTTTGGGTTCAGAAGCTGTATTCAGAGACGAGTAACTAAGCTGCTGCCTTGTCCTCAGCAGACACAAGTGCCCTGAGGGCTTTGAATGCCTTGGCCCCAAAGTCCCTATCCCACATCAGTACTTGTCTCCCGTATTTCCCGATCACGGCCCTGTTCTAGCAGAGCAGTATACTGAAGCTGAGAATTCAATCCTCTTTGTAGCACCAATATTCTTATAATTATGTTGGACCCAATTATGTCCTCAGCTTTTTCTGCCCTCAGGATCTAATAGGTGGGAGTCTACAATGTTGCCCAAAAGTCCTCTTTCACACATGACCTATCATGAGAGATCAACCAGTCTGAGTTCTGCATTGTCTTTCCCTGAAGGGTTGATGCTCAGCAACACTCATCCACCCAATAGTTCTTATAATTCCCAACCGATTTCCAGATTACCAGGTTACCCCTGACCTCTACTTACTCCATCCCAGGTCACCACTGTGAGCTTTTAGCAGTGACAATAGCAGGGAAAGCTGGGAACTTCCCCTGTTCCTCTGCCCGCCAGGCAGGGGACCTCTTGGCCAGCCAGCTGATTGAGACCCAGGTCGGTATCTGCACATTAGAGCTGGGTTTCCAGACCCTTCCCAGACAAACTCCACAGGTCAACTGTATTGGGAAGCAAACTCTAACATCATATGAGAAGGGAGAAACCTCACTGTGGTGTGGTGCCCATTCACAGGTATGAGTTAGAGAAGGAGGAAAGACTGGCAAAAGGAGATATTGAACACAATGCAGCACAGAAAAGTCATACTTGCACAGAGAACAGACGAACTGGATGCTATTTTTGCCTTATTTTAAATGGTGCAGAGGGGCAAAACCTCTGTACCCGAACTTCCTCCAGTCCTCTGCTGCACGCTGCCCTCTAGAGCAAGTGCAAACATGGGCAATGCAGCTTTTTCAACTGAGAAAAAATTCCAGAGGGCCACCCAGCTGAGACCTGCCGTCCCCCAACACACCAGGGGTAAAAATGGTGGGTCTTTGCTCCTCCCTCTAAGATTATTCCATATATTTCAAAAACGTATTTGAATTTCTTGATGTAAATCTAAGAGCAAAATCCAGTCACTGTAAAAAGGCAAAGAATCTGAAGTTATGCATGCAGACCCAATGATCTACGTGCAAAAGAACAATGTCATTACCTGATGTTGGTACTGGGGTCCAGGGGCGCGGGATGGTGTTTGAAGCCCCTCCCAGGTTTAGACCCCATTTCCTTTCCTAACCAGGGTGTTCTCCAGCCAGCAGGTCTTGTGAGGTCAGGCCACCCCGAGGGCTCCCTCAGCACAAGAACATGGGGTCGTCGAGGCTCGCGTGTGGAACAAAGAAGGGCAGACTTGCACCTTGCTCACCTTGACACTGTCCTTCCTCTACTTGAGGCCAGGCTGACATTCGTTCCTATGACCCTGAGAGGTTGGACTGTCCTAGTCCAAACACAAGGTCTCAGATTCATCCTAAGGACAGCAGAGTCCCACTCATCTTGTGACCCTCAGTAAATTATGAGCCTGTTCCTTCCTCAGAAGAGAGTGTCAGACCTGCCCCATTGGGTGTGGGGAACAAGTCAGCAAACCTCACTTACATGTTACTGAGTGCTCATGTCTCCAGCCCTTCCCTCAGGAAGGACACCCAGTAGCCTGAGCAGAGGTGAGCAAGATGAGGTACTTCTTATCCTGAATTCTGCCTCGAGCCTCTCACAGGGGAAATTCATGAGCTTCAGAGCATAGATGGATGCAGGTTCCCTCAGATGGAGTAAGTCGAGGCCCCTGGGAGTGGACTCCTGGATCCCTCTCTGATGCTGCCTCCTGTCCCTTCATTTCCAGATCGAGAACTGTCCACTCCACTCCTGGTGGCTCTCTTCCTGGGCCCCAAGCTGCTGCTGCTCGTCTCTGTCTCTGCCATCTATGGCCACAGGAAGCAATGGATTCACTGGTGAGATATGGACAAGGAGGGCAGGGCCAGGTCAGTCCCAGAAGGAGCCAGGTCAGTGGAAGGGGCAGCCCGCAGGTCACACAGGGTCAGCGCCCACCTGGAATAAAGAGCAGGTGACGCACCTCCCTTCATATCCTCTGGAGCCTCAGGGATCCCTCTGGGAGGTTCCCAACTCCCAGGATGACTATTGGGTCCTGTAAGAGGTGGATGGGGTCAAGGGCTATGAAAGGATGTACACAGAGACCTACAGCTTCTGGCAAGGGAGTGGGCTAAGTGAGCAACACCTGGGTGGGAAACCCCACAGAAACCATCTCTAGATTATTTGGGCGCAAGGTGTCCACATTTAGAGGAATGCTGACAGGTGCCCGCTGGCTGCTCTGAGGACGGCTCCCGCTCTGACCCTCCGTGGGGCAGATTGGAGAGGATGGGGAAGGGGGATCAGGACCTAGGGAGGAAGGCTGAGGAGGCACGGTCCATGTCAGGGACTTTCTGCCCTCTCACTACAGGTGTCCCGGGAGGAAAACAGCACCGAGGACATAGGAGACACATGGAGAACATTTCTGGAATGATGAGCAGATAATGAAATGTGAACATGGGTCCACGGCTCCTTCCTTCCTCCCCTGCTACATGCCATCCTCGGTCTCTGCTGCCTCCTTCCTTCCCTGAGGGGCCCAGCCTAAGACAAGGAACAACTAGAAGCTTCCACAACCCTGCCCCACATGCCTGCTTCCCCAGAGACCCAGCTGCCCACAGTTCCTGCTGTTCCTCCTCAAAGACCTCGATGCCCCCAGAGCTGGGTCTTCCCACCTATTCCCGAGCAGGGGCCATGGAAACGTCTGTGGAGACTGACACATGGATATCTTACTAGAATGAGACAAGCAAGTCCTGGTACACACACCAGTCTATCTCTCATCCATCTTCTGGGGACGGTGGTCATGAACTACACATTCAAGTCCATGCTCCAACAGGTTACTCCTGCCAACCCCCCGTCTCCCCAGCCTTGGTAAGGTTCTTCAATCCCTCTTAAATAGAAACGAATCCCATCTTGGTTTGAAGGGGAAAAAAGGATCCTCCTTCCTCTTTGCCTACCTGCCCTATTCCTCAATCCCAGAGAGAAGATTCCCTCCTCTCCCTGTGATGGGAACACTAGCTCTTCTGTCACCTTCATCCTTCCCAACCCCCCTGCTCATGTACACACGCTGGCAGTACAGAAGACAGGAGCCTTCCTTGATTTCCTTCTTTATATCCCATTTCAAATCTGCCTTCCTAATGTATGTCCAGCGACCAGACGGTGTTAAACCATCTACATCTGGACAGAAAAAGAAGCCCGATTTGTAGTGCTTGTCCACTTCTGTGGCGTCTACACTCCCAACGTGGCCAATTTGAAGCTGCCAACAGTGGAACAACTAGCTTGCGAAATTCTTGGAAAGCTCTCAGGAGCGAGCTCTCCTCCCGCCCACCAGGGAGCTCCACCCAGCACCTGCACACTGCTCGCTCCCGGACTGCCCCCTGGTCCCGGCCACCAGCATCCCTTGCTGGACCATTGCCACGTCCCTAACAGACTCTCCGGGTTCAGCCACAGTGATCCTACAGAAACGGAAGTCCGATTGTATCCTTCCTCTGTTTCTTCCCCCTACAGATAAGCATGGCTCCGTTTCTCCCTATTTCAAGCTCTCCAGTCATGTCACTTTATTAAAAACACCTTCCTTAAACCACCCACATAAAATATCAATTCCTGTCTCTCACTCTTTGTTCCCACAGCTCATACCCGAACTGAATTCTTTTCCTAGAACTTAAGACCAGCCAACATGATAAATGGAGACAGTGCTCACTTGCACAGTGATGCAGGACCAAAACAATGACGGGTGCAGCTGAAACCAGGCGACATGATCTCAATAATCAGAGGGAAAAGCAACAATTTTTCTGTGAACTTTAGAAACTTTTTTCAACACATTGGGAACCCCCCAACTGCCAGTTATGAATGTACAGAGACATGAAAAGACAGTAAAACTATTATCCATTTGGTAAACACTCATTTGAAACATTAGAAACGTTGAAAGGTGGGGCGCCTGGGTGACTCAGTCAGTTAGGCGTCCACCTCTTTGATTTTGGCTCAGGTCATGATCTCACAGTTCATGGTTTCGAGCCCTTCATTGGGCTCTGGCTGGAGAGCAGAGAGGCTGCTTGGGATTTCTCTCTCCCCCTCCCTCTGCCTCTCCTGACTTGCTCTCTGTGTCTTAAAAAAATAAAACAAAAAACATTAAAAATTTTTTTTAATTAAAAAAAAAGAAACCTTGAAAAGGGAAGTGGTTTATTTTTTTTTAAAGACTTACCTAGAGTAGTTTGTGGAGAGTGCTTGCCTTCTTGTAACTAACTGCACAGTTTACAAGAAAACAAGCATCTCAATGATCTTACCTGCTTCTCAATTGGGATTAGATTGCAACGTTGCTGCACTTCCAATGCTGTGAACGCCTGACAACATATTCGTGAACATTTTCTGGTGTCACATCTTCTGGGACATCGTCTCCCCACCCCTCCCCCTTTCCTCAGTGACGTGGTAAGTTTGCATTCACTCTCCTCCTCTGGCTGCGTATCTAGACTCTGGAAACAGTATCCCTGGCAGCACTGCCATGAAGGTCTCTGTGTCTTGATGAACCCCACTCACATTGAGTTTGAACTTCAGCTGCAGCCTCAGCTCTTCTCATTTCTCCTACACACGTTCAGTTTGGTCCCCATCCCCTTTTTTCATTTTTTACTTTCATACAATGTCACCCGGGTTCATCTCAGGGCAGGGGGACCAGGAGACAACATAACCACCTGCTTTGCAATTGTGGTAAACAAACATCACAACCCCAATATCCTGGCACCCTGATCTTAGACTTCCAGGATTCAGAACGGAAGGAATTGGTTCCTGTTGTGCAAGACATCCAGTTTATGGTGTTTTCTTACAGCAGCACAAGCCAAGACAAAATCTAATAAATTATGAACTTTGCTTAATGAGCAGGTACCAATATTGACTCATTAATGATAACAAATGTACCGTACTACTGTAAGACATTAATAAGAGGGGAAACTGTGTGAAGCTGTATATTGCAACTCTGTATGACTGTGGCAGTTTTTTCTAAATGTAAAACCGTTTCACAAAATTAAGTCTATTAAAAAAAAATTGCAACATCTTGTCTTCAGCTGACTCTCTGCCTTTTGAGCTCCCTTGGGGGAAAATTTAAGGAAACAAATGGTGGGGAGATTTCGTGTTAATATTCAGGTTTTATTTCACTTCGGGTTTGAGGTTCCTTCTCCTCCTTCCTCTGTCCTCTGCCAGAGCTCACTCGAGAGCTAGGCACTCCGAGATCTCAGAAGGAGCTGAATCCCAGTCCCCCATGATACTCATTCTAAATGCTTCCGAGTAGTAAAGCCCAGGTTAGTCCAGGTGTGAACAGAGAACTCTGGTCCCCAGGGTAGTTTTAAGACCTGATGTGGGGGGCAGTTAATCCATATCCTGAACCCAAGGAACAGAGTTGGAAGGGGCTCTGCAGAGCAAGGTGGATGCTGTGATATACCAGGTCTCAGGAGGTGGCCCTCACCTGTCACCCTCTTTACGATGGCCTCAGGTGAGGAGAGCTACCGTGCCCAAGGTCATCCCTGGTAACAACCTAACTCCGGAACACACGGGACATCAGCTCAGGTTGTCATTGAGACCTCACTGCAGCTCAGCTTCTTCTAAACATTCTTGCTCCCTTCTTCTCCCCTCCACAGGTTTGTTCTTAAAAGTACTCCCTGAAAATGACCTGCTTGTTAATATCCATCGCAACATCTGTTGCCCAGGGAAGCCAAGGTGAACAAGAGATTGTGACCAGTACCAGAAAAAGATGGGGATCTTTTGTCTCTAGGGGCCAAGCCACTCCTGGAAGAATGGATTGTTTACACTGCCGCATCCCATATACATATAACACATACCACATCCCATACTCCATATACCATACAAAATATACCATATATCATATACCAAACACTCTGGGTATATAAAAGCAATGAGAAACCACAAAACTGTTTATGCAAGAAGGGGTATAATCAGATGTGTGTTGTAGAAACCATCTTGGATAAAGGAGAAGGTAGAGCTTACACCGGGCAAAACAAGACGGGGGTAGCCTATTAGGAAGTAATAGTTTTCACTGAGGGAAGCGATGATGATGGAGATGGAGAAATACATATTTAGGAGGTAAAATAGATATTTAGGAGGTAAAACTAACAGGGCCTCTAGCAGGCAGATGAGAGTGGACAAGTCAGGATGCAGAACATGGGTTACTTCTTGGTGTGACCAAATGGATAGAGGATGTGCCACATACGGAACGGGGTGGAAAGAGTAGGAGAATGTCTGAGTGCAGACTATGAGCTCAGGGTTGAATATTTGAATATACACATGAAGATCTCAAAGTCAAAGGATATATAGGTCAGTCACCAAGAAGTGGATTCAGGATTAGAACTTTGATTGCATCTGGTTACAAATCCACTGCCCTTGACCATCAAGGCACGAAATATCCCAGTCCCTGAAGAGGTTAGAGCCTGATGGAAGGTGTGAAGTCTCCTGGAGGTTGGAGGAAGGGAGAGATGCTGGAGGCTGGAGGAAAGATGCTCAGTGGGGGCCATGGATGGCTTCCCAGCATGGAATTCGTCATTCCAGGACAATGTGAGAGGATGGTGACATCCCTGGGAGAGGGGAGTCTTGTCATCTCCTATGGGCAGTTTGGGCCTGCTCTGCATGCTCCTCTTGCTCAACCACCCCCCTGAACTTAACATCCTGTAGATCCCTAAGAGGAGACAGGGCTCACAAGGAACCAGTTGCAAAATAGCCCTGGCAGTAAGTGCATGGCAATGGACTCGTGGACATGAAGCGTCATCAGTCTTGTGTGGGCTGAGAGTCTCCGGACACAAGCATTGTGCTTGAGTAGAGCCCGTTCCGGTGTGACATAGAAGCCAACATGCTGGTCCCATCACTTTCTGAGAGCATTTCTTGAGTCTCTCCACTCCCTTCCTCCAGAAGCCCATTCCCCCAATTAAACCAAGTGGAAAACACAGAGATCAACCAAACAGACTATTCCATCCACATCAGTAATGTGTCGCCCAAGGATGGGGGTACCTATTACTATGTGAAGTTAACAACAGGGCATCCTGATGTGGCGTAGGTATCTGGTTCAAGCCCCTTGTGTCTGTGAATGGTGAGTACAGCCTGACAACCTCCATCCCTTTGGTTTGTAAAACTAAAATTTTCAAAATCTGAAGCATGTACCAAGTCATCACTACACACTGGATACCGTGGCCCTTCACCCACAAACAACCCTGTAGGCTGGGATTCTACACATGGCTCTTCTTTCAGTCTGGGTCCTGTGCCCACTCTCGAATGAAGCCATGTGACAGACCATGCCCTTCATGATGACCCAACTACCAAAACATGAACACAGGGCCAGAAAAACTCCAAACTCAAAAGATAGTCAACAGGTTAAACACAACTACATGTGTGCACCGAATGGTCCAAAAAGTTATTAAACTGAGCCTACAAGTCTGTCTGGCCTTCCTGAGGTTTAGGGACAAACCTGAGCTCAAGAATGTGCATTGTGTCTTTTTTGGCCTACTTCCTGACTCCAAACATAAATCACAGACACGGTAGCCCCATATAATCTTCTGGATTTGGATGGAATCTCAACATGGAGAAAGGTAGCCCCCAAGCTTAGTATCTCCTGAGACAAAACAAAGGGATCCAAAGGCAGGCAGAACCTCTACAAGCCTGCACAATTCCACTCACTCATTTCTAACTGGAATGTCATCGGGGTCTGGTGACAGCTCCCTGAAGGGTCACCACAACACAGTCAAGACATCGATCCCCACACAGGAAATCCACGCGTGGCTGTGGTCTACTCTTATGGCTTCTGGGGAGCCGAGACACCAGCAGGAAGGTTCTTGTGTGTCACCCGCTCCCAGGTGTCATTTGGATTAGTTGTCCCAGAGGGGTTGAGTCTCTCTCCTGGCACTTGATCTTTCCATGGTCTGCCCTGGTCTACCCTCAGCTCTGCTGTTCTCTCATTCTCTGAGGACAACCAGTGTTTCCTGCTGCTCAATTTGCATTAATTTCGTCAAATACAGTGTCATTAGGGTGTCCATCTGTTCTTCTGGGAAAACTAGCTTTCCTCAGTAATGTTCTCTCCAAGTCCAATCACATTCCATGCCATCCACTGGCCATGGAACATTCACATCTTTCCCTCAAGCTGAAACATGTGGCTTCCCTGCCAGTCCCCTGCATTGGGCTGTGGTGTCAGTGTAGGGACCACAACCCAGTCTCCCTGCCTTTGGCTTAGTGTTAGCCTATGTCATACTGTGACTTCCTATGAATTCTACTGAAATATATAACATCTTATAGTATTTAACAATCGTGCCGTTTTTCTTCATTGTTTTTCCTCATTCTACTGCACAGCTGAAAACCCAGTTGCAAAGAGTTCTAGAAGTCGTTAGATCATGATTTCAGAAGCCAGGAATCATAAATGCATAGAGCCTGAAAGTTGGGGTGTCCGACTAGCACGACAGTAAAACACGCTGTGTCTGGTGTGACCCCAGCTTTGCCACTTGTGACCTTGGGCAGATTACTGAACCTCTCCAAATCCTAGTTCCTTCCTATGTAAAATCTCAGTCTCTTGGAGTCAAAGAGATGTAGAGTCTGTGAATCTTAAAATGTTAGAATTACCAAATCGTAGAGTGAGTCACCTGACCTGTAGGTTTTTAAATGGTATTTAATGTTCATCTTTGCATCTTACATGGCCAAAGTGGAAAAAAAAAGAGAGAGCAAGATTTTGAGGCTTTCGTCAATCCCATTCATTCTTTTCTGCATGCATTCCTTGATCCGACCATGCATCAAGCATGCATTCACTCGAAGCACACTCTCATTCAGCCATGCATTTACCTATGCAGGAATCTGTTAACAAGTACCTGAATCCTCCTCTGGGACAGACCCTGGGCAGATGACCCATCTCCAGGAATTTCCAGGCTCCCACAGTGGACTTTCTATAGTAATTGCCTGCTTTCTCTGGGCTGTGTCAGTTCCCCTTACAGGGACAATGTTCCAGCTTCACCCTCCTCGGACTTGGTAGCTATACCTGCCATGTGCAGAGATTCTATCCACATTTGAACCAACCATATGACTGAATCTATTTGTCTCGCTCTGTCAGACGCGTAAGTGCCACTTCTCCAGGGGTGATGTGTTTTCTTGCAAACTGTCAAAAAGCCAATAGAGAAATATAGTGATATATCTTGGAAGTTTGTCATCTGGTGGTGATTCTTTTGGAGAGTAGAACTATTATTCGATTTCTCTCTGTGTATCTATTAATCTAGTATATGGTCTAGGTATAGAAGGACTTCAGTAACTGTTTTTGAGTAAACTACTCAATATTGTAATAACTATGCAATATATACACATATATGAAAAGAATTTCTCCTCTATTCCTTCAACCGTTATCATTTCTGGGATTAATAAACTGGTAAGGAGCCTGTATTTGTGTTAAATCCTTCAAGATCAATTTTTAAACACCTGACACAATTAAGTTGCAAATATAAACCAAAAAGATCACACACACACGCACACACACACACACACACACACACAGGAATATTATTACTCAGCCATCAAAATAAATGAAATCTTGTCATATGCAATGATGTGGATGGAGCTAGATGTATTATGCTAAGCAAAAGAAAGTCAAAGAAAGACAAACACCATATGATTTCACCCATAGGTGGAATTTAAGAAATAATAGCGATGAACATACATGAGTGGAAGGAAAAACAAAGAGAGGGAATAAAAACATGAGAGAGTCTTAATGATAAAGAACAAACTCAAAGTTGATGAAGGAAGGTGGGTAGGGGGTGGGCTAAATGGCTTTGGGGTATTAAGGAAGGCACTTGTTATGATGAGCACTGGGGGTTGAATATAATTGATGAATCACTGAAATCTACCCCTGAAACCAATCTTGCACTGTATGTTAACTAACTACACTTTAAATAAAACTTAAAAAACAAAAAACTACCTTGCCCTATAAACCCCAGGGATAAGTGAACAGCACAGGGAACTACAGTCAACACTATTGGAATAATGTTACATGATGACAGATAGTGACTATGCATACCATGGTGAGTGTTGCATAATGCATAGAATCGTCGAATTACTGTGTTGTGCACCTAAGACGAACACAGCACTGTATGTCAACCCTAAAAATAAAAATTTTTTAAATATTTCCAAAATAAAATTTGCCCTGGCATGAAAAAAAAAAACAACTGGACCCATACATAATACATATTTGGTCAAGAGATGTTTGAAAAATGTGCCAACGCAACTCAATGTGGAAAGGATAGTCTTTACAACAAATGGTGTTGAAACAATTAGATATTCATATGTAGAAAGACGGAGAAGATTCTTGACTGTTTCCTTATAACATAAACGAAACTTAATATTGTCTAAAAAATATTACTTTATCATAATGTGACTATACAGTAAACACAAAAATACTAAGAACAACTTAATATGATCAATGCATCATAGACGTAAATTGAAAGGCTACCTATAAAACTTCTAGAAGAAACTATAGGAAAAAAACAAAACTGAATTTCATGGCCTTGGTTTAGCATAGACATTTTAGATCAGACACAGGAAGCACAATCTATAAAAGAAAACATTGCTCCATTTGACTTCGGTAATCTCTATACCCAACTTGGGGCCTCAAGAGCGGGGAGAGGCCCCGTGCAGGGAGGAAGCATGATCTCTCCCGGGCCTCTCCACTCTCTCTGAAATGTGACAGGATCCCTCACTCAGCAAGGGAGGCCTTCTCTGCCTGACTTCTATTTCACAATCTAGAAGCAGATTGCTAACTCACAGCCACATCACCCCATCATGGGCACTTCCTCTTAATCATGGGAGGAGGCAGGCTTTTCCTCTCTACAGAACAGAGGGCCTATTCTCCCCAGCACACACATTTGCACAGGGCAGGATCCCCAGACCTCTACAATGTCAGCCCCTGCCTCCGGGCCCCATCCTCCTTCCTACCTGCTGCTGCCTCTGCTGTTGGGACTCACAGGTAAGCATCGCCTTGAGGTATAATCCCTGTTCCCTACCTCCTCAACCTCCCCCTATCCCTGGACCTGAAGGGCCTCCAGGTAAGGACAGGTGTGCTGTGCAGGGCTGCCACAGAAGGCCAAGGACCGGGTGTCATCTGAGAGCAGGAAATCAGGGATGGGAGCATTGTGTGTATAGATCCATCACCTGAAGCTGGTTACCAGCGATATCCAAACAGCGGGTTCTTTCATCAGCCACAAGGACAAGTGTATGTATTAAATTATTTAATGCTCACAACACCCCCGCCTGATAGCTAGGACTGTACTCCCGATTGGCAGATGGAGAAACTCAGGCAGAGAGTGGAACTGGCCCAGTGTCACCTACTTAAGTCAGTACAGCTGCCGGGATTCACGTCCAGGCCACCCAGCTCCACGGTTCATTCTTTTCACCGTGTTATGCTTCTTGGTTTCTCGGCGGAGGCTAACTAAACAAACATCAGAAAATACAGAGAGGGAAACAGAAGAAGAGGCATCACTTAGCACACTCCGAGGTCTCCAGAGTTCCAGTTCTGCTGTGTGTCCTCCCAAACTTTGGTTAACGATGTGTTGGGTGATTCCTATGCGCCAAATCTTTTACTGAGCTTTCAACATGTATGACAATTTCATGAAATCCTCAAAGTGATCTGTATGCTAGCATGCTGGGCCACACTTCATGTATACTTGGGGATGCACTTGTGTGTGTACACGTAGGAGTGGGCATGAGGAAGGGTACACACACGGGCGTGTGCACACACACAGGATATTTGAAAGCGCTTTCCTTACTGTTGCCTTCACATCATGTCCACTCTACATGAAATGTACATTGAACACACGTTTGGTTAGCTGCCTCTCAGCTAGTCACCCTCTTTTTCTACTTCTTTAAACTTACTGCTCACTCTCCACCAAGCTCTTAAGGCAAGTAAACTTCTTTCTGGGTGAAACGATGAGAACTTTGTGTATTACTGCCTTGGTGGTCCTCTTCCATGCTGGATCAGAGTGAAGAGGGGAAAGGGGGATACAAGAAGTGGAGATTCCTGCCTATGGGATCTACACCGGTACTTATATCCTGATCCCAATTATCTAGCATCGGCTGATGCCTCCAGGCCTCAGGAAATCTCGTGCATAATCCCTTTCCAATTTCCTGAGCACTCACCCTGTGCCACACACACTTGGAAATGCACGCGTCTGTTATTTCTTAGGATCTTTGTATCCGAGGTAGACATGTTTGTCCCTTAGCTTACAGATAAGAAAAGTAGGCACAGAAAAGTCCAAGGTCACTCAGTGGTGAAGGCAGGGCTATGGTTTGAACTCAGGCAGTCTGAGTCTAGATCTCCCGGGTCTAACCATTGCTCTTCTCAAACCCTGTGGCCCCACATCCATCCCTTGAAGTTTGCAGATCTGCCAGTGGGTGTAGGGAAGGCGAGTGTGGGTGAGACCATGTGTGGTTTGCTTCTCTGGGGCTCTTCTGCTTCCTGGGTATATGCAAATGATTGTTTTCACCAAGACATCTTCATGGGACACTCGGCTTCTCATAATTTCCTGGGAAATTCTCCACCGAAAATAGACTCCAAGTTCTCAGAAAGGGATTGCCCTATGCAAATTCACACGTTGCATAAATATTGACTGGATAACTACAAGGTGCCAAGAACTGTTACATGAGCTTACGGAGTACTGGTTATTAAAAGAGAGAAAGCAGTGGCCCTCGTGGAAGTTATATCATGATGAACAAAAAGACTGGAAACGATAGATATACCAATTAAGCAAATAACACAACATACCAGAAAGCGATGAGTGTTAGAAGAAACACAATAGTACAGCTGGGTAAGAAAATGAGAGACTCTTTAGGGTAGGATGTATTTAAAGAGGCAGCCTGGGGGCACCTGGGTGGCTCAGTCGGTTAAGCGTCGGTTAAGCTCAGATCATGATCTCACACTCTGTGAGTTCGAGCCCTGCGTCAGGCTCTGTGCTGACAGCTCAGAGCCTGGAGCCCGCTTCGGATTCTGTGTCTCCCTCTCTCTCTGCCCCTCCCCCGATCATGCTCTGTCTCTCTCTATCTCAAAAATAAATAAAAACATTAAAAAAAAACTTTTTTTTTTTTAAATAAAGAGGCAGCCTGGGTGGGCATCACTGAAAAGGGAGATTTGAGCAAGATTATGAGAAGGTGGGGGTGTGGGCCATGTGATCTTCTGGAAGAAAAGCCTTCCTGAACAGCATGGGAACAGCATGTGCACATGCCCTGACCCTCCCGCTCTGTTCAAGGATTTGGGCTTTTACTCTGAGTGAAACGGTTGCCATTGCAAAGTTTTGAAGACACAAGTGGCATGATGCGACATGAGTTTTAACTTATTCTAGGATTTGGTTGAGATTAGACTATCACAGGGCATACATAGAAGGAACTAGAGCATTCAAGAGCTTCCCGCATTTGTGCAAACAAGGACATATGGTGTGCACCAAGACAGCAGCCAGGAGAGGAAGGGGAAAGAGGTCAGATTGTGGGTGCATGCAGAAGGGGATCTCCTGATACATAGGGTTTGGGGTGGAAAGAGAGGCTCCCGAGGGTTTGGACCTGAGCGTCTGGGAGACTAAAGGTGCCTCAGCTGAGATGTACAAGGACGTGTTGGAAACTGAGTTCAGTTTGGGATGAGTTAACTGTGAGAAGTTTACCTCTATCAAAGTAAAGTGGTGAATTCACAAAAATAAACTCAAAATGGATAAAGGACTTGAATGTGAGACAGGAAACCATCAAAACCCTAGAGGAGAAGGCAGGAAAAGACCTCTCTGACCTCAGCTGTAGCAATTTCTTACTTGACACATCCCCAAAGGCAAGGGAATTAAAAGCAAAAATGAACTACTGGGACCTTATGAAGATAAAAAGCTTCTGCACAGCAAAGGAAACAACCAACAAAACTAAAAGGCAACCAATGGAATGGGAAAAGATATTTGCAAATGACATATCGGACAAAGGGTTAGTATCCAAAAATCTATAAAGAGCTCACCAAACTCCACACCCGAAAAACAAATAATCCAGTGAAGAAATGGGCAGAAAACATGAATAGACACTTCTCTAAAGAAGACATCCAGATGGCCAACAGGCACATGAAAAGATGCTCAACATCGCTCCTCATCAGGGAAATACAAATCAACACCACACTCAGATATCACCTCATGCCAGTCAGAGTGGCCAAAATGAACCAATCAGGAGACTATAGATGCTGGCAAGGATGTGGAGAAACAGGAACCCTCTTGCACTGTTGGTGGGAATACAAATTGTTGCAGCCGCTCTGGAAAACAGTGTAGAGGTTCCTCAAAAAATTAAAAATAGACCTACCCTATGACCCAGCAATAGCACTGCTAGGAATTTACCCAAGGAATTAGGAGTACTGATGCATAGGGGCACTTGTACCCCAATGTTTATAGCAGCACTCTCAACAATAGCCAAATTATGGAAAGAGCCTAAATGTCCATCAACTGATGAATGGATAAAGAAATTGTGGTTTATATACACAATGGAGTACTACGTGGCAATGAGAAAGAATGAAATATGGCCCTTTGGAGCAACATGGATGGAACTGGAGAGTGTTACGCTAAGTGAATTAAGCCATACAGAGAAAGACAGATACCATATGGTTTCACTCTTATGTGGATCCTGAGAAACTAACAGAAACCCATGGGGGAGGGGAAGGGAAAAAAAAAAGGTTAGAGTGGGAGAGAGCCAAAGCATAAGAGACTGTTAAAAACTGAGAACAAACTGAGAGTTGATGGGGGGTGGGAGGGAAGGGAGGGTGGGTGATGGGTATTGAGGAGGGCACCTTTTGGGATGAGCATTGGGTGTTGCATGGAAACCAATTTGACAATAAACTTCATATATTGAAAAAAAAACAAATAAAAGTTGGTGGATTGGTGAACTATAGAGTTCCAGAATTTAAAAAAAAAAAAAAAAAAAAAGAAGTAAAGTGGTGAGTGGCTGGTCAGACATACAAATCCAGAGTTCAAGGGCAAGGCCTGGGCCAGACAAGGAAATATGAGGATTACACATACACAGATGGCAGAGTTTACACCTCTCCCTGGCTCCTCTTGACCCTCTAATCCCTCTCACCTCCTCCCTCCCCTGTTCCCTCCATTTCCTTCCCCAAGATGCATGCCTATTTCTTCCCATTTGTCTTAGCAGTTCGGCTTCCTGACCCCAACTTTCCTCTCCAGACTTACAGATCAAACCACCTGATGCTCTTGGCACACCCAAGACTTGCCTGTGAGAGCATGCACCCTCCTTAGGAGGCATGGTTGGTTTCAAATTGTGCTAAGTGCAGGCTTTTACCAGCTCACACTCTGTACGAGCGAACCACAACTTTTCTCCCTGAGTAGCTAAGAAATAGAAAAGAACACAGGATGTATGTATGTGTGGTTTCCAGTAGCCCTCTCCTCTGATTTATATGCCTGCCTAGTTTTTAGGACACTTCAAAAGGAAGGAAATATTTTGTATTTCTCTATGTCTCGAGAGATTGGCTAGTCACTTAGGCAGTGAAATCCAACTGTAAAGTCTTGCACTTGAAGTGAAATGAATGCCCCCAAAATGACTGTGTCCCTTCAATGTATAACTCAATGTCCCGACATAGGCCACCTCCCACAACTCTTTTCAGAACACGGAAAAATTTGCAGACTACTATTTCTTTTGTTTAGGTGTTCCCATGGTGCTATGTCCTCCTTCAAGGACATGTTTCTCAAATCTACCAGTCCCTGGAACAATTTTCTTTGTCCTCGGGCCATTTAGTCCAACTCAAAGGCTCTACATGGCGCGATCACCTTCTTTGAAGCCATATTTCTAATTATGCTAAACTACACATCACATAAAATCTACCCTCTCACCACTTTTAAGGGTACAAGCCAGTGGCCTCACATACTTTCACAAAGTTGGGAAGTCAGCACCACTGTGCGTTTCAGGAACTTTTTCAACAACCGAAGCTGACACTTTGCATCCATTAAACAAGAATTCTCCATTCCGTCTTCCCCCACAGCCACTGATAATCTCTATTCTATTTTTTTGTATCTATGAATCTGTCTCTTGTACATACTTCATGTAAGTAGAATCATATGCCTGTCCTTTTGTATTTGGCATATTTCACTTAAAATGATATTTTTTTTAGGTTGATCCATTGTATAGTACATATCAGACTCTCACTGCTTATTAAGGTTGAATAGAAGTCCAAGTACATCAACACTTTTTATCCACTCATCTATGGATAGATATGAATTTTTTCTGCTACCTTTTGGTTATCATGAAAAATACTGTTATGAACACAGATGCACAAAGATCTGAGTACATACCTGTAATTTGGGGGGTGTTTGCCTAAGAATGGAACATTCTGATCATATGGTAAATTCTATAGTTCAATTTTAGTGAAAACACCAGTTTCCACAGTGACTGCACCATTTTTTATTCCTACCAACAATGTACGATGGTTTCAATTTATCCACAGCTTACCCAATCCTTTTATCCTGATTTTTTATTTTCTTGTATGTATTTTGGTTTTGCTTTATTTTGTTTTTGGTAAAAGCCATTATCAGGGAAAGTGGCATCTCACTGTGGTTTGGATTTTCATTTTTCTAATGACTAGTGATGTCCAACATCTTTTCATGTGCTTACTCACCACTTGAATATCTTATTTGAGGAAATGTCTGTTGGAGTCCTAGGTCCTTTTTCTCAACGGGGCTGTTCATTATTTCGTTGTTGAATTGTACGAGTTCTTTTTATATGCTGGTTATTAATCCTTTCTGAGACATATGCTTTGCAAATATTTCCCCCCATTCTGTGAGTTCTCTTTCACTTTTGATTTTGTCCTCTGCTGCCTGATAGTTTTGTTTTTGTTTTTTTTTAATTTACTTATTTATTTTAAGAGAGAGAGCACAGAAGTAGGGGAGGGACAGAAAGAGAGAGAGTGACAGACAATGCTAAGCAGGCTCTGCGCCACCAGCACAGAGCCCAATGGAGGGCTTGAATCCATGAACCATGAGATTATTATCTGAGCCTGAGTTAGGCACATACCAGACTGAACCATCCAGGGACCCCTGCAACAATTTTTTTAAATTTTCATTAAGTCCGTTTTAAATATTTCTTAGTTTGTTATGTTTGCTTTTGGTTTCTTATACAATAAATCATTGCCAAATCCAATATCACAATTTTTCCCTACAGTTTTTTCTCTGAAAATTTGTTTGATTTATTGATTTATTGATTTAGCTCTTGTATTTAGGTCCCTTCATCCAATTTGAGCTCATTGTTCTAGATAGAGTACGGTGAGGGTTCAACTTCCTTATTTGGATGTAGATATTCAGTTTTCCCGTGTTTCTTTTCATGTTGAAAAGATCACTCTTTCTCCCACTGAGTGGTCTTGGTACTCTTGTTGAAAATCATTTGACCATATATGTGAGGGTTTATTGTTAGGCTCTCCATTCAATTCCATTGCTCTATATCTCTATTCCTTTTCAGTACTGCAGTACTCTAATTATTATACTATGTAGTAGGTTTTTGAATCAAGGAGTATGAGTTTCCCAACTATTTTCTTTTCCAGGATTGTTTGGTGATCTGAGACCCTTGAAACTGCATATGAATTCTAGAATGGGCTTTTCCATTTCTGCAAAAACAAAAACAAAAAACTGCCATGGGAGTTTTGATAACAATTGTATTGAATCTGTAGATCGCTTTAGGTAGTATTGACATCTTAACAATATCAAGTCTTCCAATGCACAAGCAGAGGAAGTTTTTCCATTTATTTATGTCTTCTCTCATTTCTTTCAGCAAAAATGTTTTACACTTTTTGGTGTACAGCCTTTCATCCCCATGAAAACAATTTACTACTAAGTATGATGTTAGTGCAAGTGGAATTGTTTGCTAATTTCCTTTTTGAATTGGTCACCACTCACTTAGAGAAATGCACTTGAGTCTTGACTGTTGATATTGGTTTTGACTGTTGATATTGGTTTTATTTTTCCTCTAGGATTTTATTTAAACTCAAGTTAGTTAACACCCACTGTAGTCTTGGCTTCAGGAGTAAAACCCAGTGATTCATCTCTAACATATGACACCCAGTGCTCATCTCAAAGAGTGATCTCCTTCATGCCCATCACACATTTAACCCATCCCCCCCATCTCTCTCCCCTCCAGCAACCTTCAGTATGTTCTCTGTATTTAAGAGTCTCTTATGGTTTGCCTCCCTCTCTCTTTTTATCTCATTTTTCCTTCCCTTCCCCTATGTTCATCTGTTGAGTTTCTCAAATTCCACATGTGAGTGAGCTCATTTGGTATCTGTCTTTGTCTGACTTATTTCACTTGGCATAATACCCTCTAGTTCCATCCATGTCGTCACAAATGGCAAGATTTCATTCTTTTTTTATTTAAATATAATTTATTGTCAAATTGGTTTCCATACAACGCCCAGTGTTTATCCAACAAGTGTCCATATTCATATACATTGTATTATAGTATTTACTATGTATATTGTATGTTACTATATAGTATATATATTAGTGTATTATATGTATATAGTATTATATACATTGCATGTATGTATGTATGTATGTGTGTGTGTGTGTGTGTGTGTGTGTGTATACACATACCACATCTTCTTTATCCATTCATCAGTTGATGGATACTTTGGCTCTTTCTATAATTTGGCTATTGTTGACAGTGCTGCTATAAACATTGGGATTCATAAGCCCCTTTGATTCAGCATTTTCGTATCCTTTGGATAAATACCTAGTAGTGCAATTTCTGGGTCATAAGGTAGTGCTATGATTAATTTTTTTTAGGTACCTCCATATTGTTTTCTAAGGTGGCCACACCAGTCTGGATTCCCACTGACAGTGCAAAAGGGTTCCCCTCTGTTGTTTTTTTTTTCACATTGTATTTATATATAGCATAGAGATACTACTCCTTTTTATTTCCTTCATTCTGCTACCTTCTGATTTATTTTTCCTCTTCTTTATCTGATTTCTCAAGGTCCGTAGTTGTTAACTGAATTGTGATCTTTCCTCTCTTTAAATGTAGTCATTACAGCCATAAATTTCCCTCTAGAGCTGCTTTCACTGCAGACTGTAGTTTGGGGAAGTTGTGTTTCCATTTTCATTCATCTCAAGGTGTTCTCTAAATTCCCTTGTGATTCCTTTTGGCTTAAGTTTTTATTTTTTAAGAATGAGTTGTTTTATTTCTATAAATTTGAGAATGTCCAGTTTCTGGTTTTGTTTTTGATTTCTCATTTTATTTCACAAACTATTTCACCAGGTCACTGCTTGAAAAGACTTTCTTCCAGATTCCAGTAAGTTGCCTGCCTCTTAGCCTGTATAACAATGGCTGATACAAAGGTTTTTTATAGTAACTGGTTTCTGTAATAGTCTGGGGATACGTATGTGGTAAAAAGAACAACATCCTTCAAAGAAGTCCATATTATAATACCCAGAGCCTGTGAATAGTTTTCTCTTACATGGCAAAAGAGATTTTGCAGAAGTGATTAACTCAAGACTATTAAATGGGGAGATTATCCGAGATTATCAAAGTGGCCCAAATATATTCACAAGAGTCCTTATAAGAATGAGGCATGGAAATCAAAGTTAAAGAAGGACAGGTGACAAGAAAGGCAAGAATCTGGAGTGATTGGAAGATGGGAAACCAAGAGAAAAAGATTGTGGGCAGCTTCTAGAATTTGGAAAGACAAAGACAATAACTCCAGAAGAAACGCAGCTCACCTGACCCTTGATTTTAACCCAGCAACACCAATTTTGGACTTCTGACCTCAAGAATTGTAAGATAATAAACTGCTGTAGGTTTTGGCATTAAGTTTTTAAAAGTGTTGCAATAGCATTCAGAAACTAAAATGATTACGATATGAGGGGGAAAAAACCACATATTTTTGAATGTTTTACTTCTTATGAAACTACATGCTTATGGTGTGTTTAAAGCTCTGCCCATCACTGTCTCTCAAGCATCCAGGCTGCTGGGACAGACCCCAGCATGTGCACGTGCTTGTGAAGGAGGGAAGTTGATCCATAGAGCTTCCAGAAGTTAAACACACAGCCCAGAAACTACATCCATCACTTCCTCTCACACACAATGGTCTAAAGAAGTCTCACGGCCCCACCTAATGCAAGAGACCAGAAAGTGTAACACCCCAAGGGGCCAGAACACAGACAAGCAGGATCATTTGGCAAAGCACGACGCTTTCAGAGAGGGCTGGGGCCGTCCGCCTGCCGTGTGCCACATCACCGAATCTCTCTGTGTTTTGCTTTCCTCGTCTGTAACAGGGTCCCATGTGACAGGCTCATTGCGAGGGCTACATGCCATGTACACGCAGCGTGCTGGGCTCAAGGTGTGCACTCAGTGAAAGCTGTTGTGGATAAACACTTGCGCGGACGGACAGGATCGCACAAGGATGCTAAATAGCTGTTTTGTTCTCCCCCCAGGTGTGGCAGGTGAGGCGGAACTGCAGGTGATCCAGCCCGAGAAGTCGGTGTCTGTGGCGGCCGGACAGACGGCCACTCTGCGCTGCACCCTGACCTCCCTGCAGCCCGCTGGGAAGGTCGAGTGGTTCAGGGGCACAGGGCCAGGCCGGGAGTTAATCTTCAGTTTCAGAGGAGACCCTCACTCCCCTCGAGTAACAAATGTTTCAGACGTCACAAGGAGAAACAACCTGGACTTTTCCATCCGCATCAGTAACATCACCCCAGAAGACATGGGAACCTACTACTGTGTGAAGTTCCAGAAAGGGAACCCCGATGTGGAGTTTAAGTCTGGACCAGGCACCCAGGTCACCGTGAGCGGTGAGTATCGCTCCGTCCCCTGGTTGTGACAAGTCAATAAGAATGCCCTCCACTGTCTGAGCAGCAGATAAGGATCAGGTGCTGTTATGGGTGCCCCTGAATCAGCCCCTTCCACAGATCACGAAAGTTGAGGCCTGGAGAGGCCTTGCTATTTGCTGAAGACACCACGGCTGATAAACGGTGGGAAAATCTGGAACCGCGGTCTGCAGGTTCCCAGCTCTTCCTTTTTTCAATCCTGACCAGCCCTCTGGTTCCCAGGATGAGAGACTGAAAGTCTGGGAGACATGCTAGTCACAAGGCCCATCCTCACATCTGCCTCCAAATAGCACTCATGTCGATGTGTCCGGAATCCTCCACACTCGGCATTTACTAAGCACCTGCTATGTGCAAGCTCTGTTCTGGGTACTGTAGGAGGAGGAGGTGGAGACCGAGAGTGACACCCACCAGAAATGTCCTTCCTGTGCCCAGATTGGTGGGAAGTCCCCTGGCAGAGAAGACAAGGGGGACTTTGAACTGAGGCTGGAATTGCACGCGGGCCCTGCCCCTGACTCAGTCTCCGACACCGCCCTCCCAACACTATCAGCAGGGCTAAAACATAACCCATGCGATGGTTCTGCACAGTGTCACATACCTGTCGTTGCTGAGGATGACCAGAGTCATGCTTACTGCTCGTAAATGCTCCTCTTGCAGCCAAACCCTCTCCCCCCGTGGTGTCGGGCCCCACGGCCAGGGCCACACCTGAGCAGACTGTGAGCTTCACCTGCGAGTCCCACGGCTTCTCCCCCAGAAACGTCACCCTGAAATGGTTCAAAAACGGGAATGAGCTGGCAGCCTCCCAGACCACCGTGGACCCAGAGGGAGACAGCGCTTCCTACAGCATCTCCAGCACAGCCAGGCTGCCGCTGGCCCCGGGGGACGTTCGCTCCCAGGTCATCTGCGAGGTGGCCCACGTGACCCTGCAGGGGGGCCCTCCTCTTCGTGGGACTGCCAAGTTGTCCGAGACCCTCCGAGGTAGATGCCCGTCACCCCCGGCCCAAGCCCAGCTCCGGCCCCCAAGCCTCCCAGCCTGCCCCTCCCCCACTCCGTGCTCCCAGCCTTCCATCCCCTGGAACCTGCCTCCTGACAGACCCTCCCAACCACCGGGCACCCAGGGGTACCGTCACCTCCTCCTGTTTTAACGGCAGTTCGGGTGAACACCTACCGTGCTAGGTAGTTCGATTTACTTTCCCAGAGCCACTCCAATTATTGAGCACCTACTGTAATCCAGCCACTGTGTGCTCGGTGATTTCATGGATTTTGCTAGTTATTCGATTCCAAATGCATGCTGGGGGCTCGATTTCACTCATCATTACCCTAATAGGAGCTACCAGTCCTTGAGCACCTACTGTGTACTGGGCACTGTGCTTAGGGATTTCACGCACATGCAAAGACTACCCTCAGTGTTTGAGCACCAGCTGTATGCCTAACACTGATCTGGGTGATTCCCTTGCTGCGTGGGGGGAGCTAAGTTCTCGACCCCCTCCCCGGTGACGTGTCTGTTCCATGAGGTCAGAGCTTCTGCTCTGTGCTGTTTCAGTTCCACCCACCTTGGAGGTTGCCCAGCAACCCATGACAGGGGACCAGGTGAAGGTCATTTGCCAAGTGAAGAAGTTCTACCCCCAGCACCTACAGCTGACCTGGTTGGAGAACGGACACGTGTCCCGAACAGAAATGGCCTCAATGGCCTCGAACCTCATAGAGAACAAGGATGGGACCTTTAACTGGACGAGCTGGCTCCTGGTGAATTTATCCGTCCACAGGGAAGATGTGGTTTTCACCTGCCAGGTGCAGCAAGACGGGCAGCCCGTGGTCACCAAAACCCATACCCTTGTGGTCTCTGCCCACCAGAAGGACCAGGAAGCCCATACGACCCACGGTGAGTCCGAGATGCCAACTGACCTGGCACTTTAAATTCTATCTTTTCTTTTTTTATGTGAAAAGCAGTCATTCATGCCTATTATAGAATAATCTAGAGGTCTACAGACATAAAGTAGAATTTTGATATGAGCTTCCCTCCCCAAAGCTCGTGCTCCAAGAGTGACCACTGTTAAGATTTTGGTACATAGCTTTTTAGATCTTTTGACATAACCATGCATTAGAGAAGGAAACAACAGAGGGAGGGAGATGATCTTGTCGCTAGCATCTTGCCTCCTGCACCTTCACCTGACAGTAATTATGTCACCACGCCAGGCCAGCCACCTCCTCCTTCTGTTCATTCTCACCTGGGCTTCATATCAATCCTTCTTACACCCTTCTAACCCCTTCTCAGCAAAGGTCTGCACTTGCCACTCTGAAATTCTGGACGGGAACCCTGAGGACAGAGTGTTGAGTCTGGACCAGGCTCCCAGGTGACCATGGGTGCTCACAGCACAAACCACCTTTGTCCCCTGCTTTGGGACAACAGGCCAGCAATAATCATGATTACTCACTGCACATTTACTTTATGCCAATTCCAGTTCATTTCTGATCTGCTACAACCACCCTGGGAGCTTGGAAGTTTACGGGACCAACTCAGGGAGCAATGGGGGACAGATGGAGAAGATGTCCTGCCCTTAGTCCAGGTGATGGGCTAAACCAATCAAGAGAAACCTGAGTCCCCGAGGACAGGGACCACCAGCCTATAAGACAAGCATGTTAGAGATAACAGCTGGGCATTGTCCCAAAGACCTACAGGTCCCCTTTCTATGACCAAATTGTATCTTATCTCACTCTTATAATATATGGAGGAGTTTGAGCCATGTTACCAGGAGTCTTTGTTCCAGAAGACCTTTCAAAGGCCCATTCCCTTCTAACATACCCCATGACACTGTCCTCATTGCTGGGTCAACACTGGGACACCGAGTGTCCATGACCCTGCCTGCCAACTAGGAGAGGAGAGATAGGAAGGGGAGAACAACTTCTCTTAACACTAGAGGTCCTGCCTAACTGCGTCCACTAATGACTCAGTCATGGATGCACATCCAGTTGCAAATGGAGTCCATAATTGTGTGGTCATGTGATTAATGACTTTTGTTTTTCAACACAGCCAGTACCATTACATACTTTGTAAAATTAACAGTAATTTCCCACTATCAGCTAAAACGGAACCTATATTCGGATTTTCCAAAATTTCTTCTAAGGCTTTATTCTGTGTACCAAATTTGGTTTTATTTCATCTCGAAATGCTTGCAAAAACTTTCCTGTGAAACCACATGGGACTCCACAATTCCTTTTTACATATATATATATCTAGATATATCTATATCTAGATATATATCTAGATATATCTATATCTAGATATATATCTAGATATATCTATATCTAGATATATATCTAGATATATCTATATCTAGATATATATCTAGATATAGATATATCTAGATATATCTATATATATACAGAGAGAGAGTATGAATAGCTAGGGCTACTCAAATTCTTTACTTTATATTGGATGCTTGTGGATGCTTGAGGAAGCTGGCCCATTTTCTTGAGTTGTCCAATTTCTACCCACAGAGTTCTCATCATATTACCTTTGTATCCTTTTGATGTCTGTAGGGTCTGTAGTGATATCATATTTCTTTCCTGATATCGGAACTATTTCCCTTTTATTTCATTGTCAGAATTACTACAAGTTTTTCCATTTTATTGATCTTTTCCACAAACTCTTTTGTTTTGGTGATTTCCTCTATGGTGTATTTTCAATTTCATTGTTTTTTCTCCTCTTTTTTTTCCCCATTCTGCTTGACTGGGGTTTATTTTGCTCCTCCTCATTTTTTGAAATGGGAGCTAGGATGATTGATACTAGTCTCTCTTTGTTTGAATGCCACACCTGGACTTCCTTCTGCACTTGGGGAGTCAGGAGTGTGGAGCCAGGATACCTGGGGCTGTGTTCTTCCAGACTGCAGGCATCTAGACTGCCTGACTTCGTCTTCCACCTTTCAGAGTCCTCCTATTCTTGGACCTCATATGATTTCCAGGGGTCAGTCTTATACGGAACCAGGAAGGCAGGAAGAGGCAAATCAACACCACCTCTTCTGGACTGGTCTGGGTTAGGTTTTTAGTCTTTGGCCTTGCACTAGAACTCATACTAGGGCTGTTAACTTCTGGTGCTTCCAGTGTGCCTGAACTAGCAAACTTGCTTGTGTGCTAAGACCGGAAATGGACATTAGGGTTGTCTGGGCTGGAGAGCTGGATGCCTATGTGACCCTGCTGCACCAGGATGCCACAGCCTCCCCTGGGCATCCCAGGGCTCCAGTCACTGCGATAATTGGCTCAACGGGTTGGAATAAGAATGCACATCTTTTGGTTCACGTTTATGGTATTGAGGTATTTTATAACACTTCTAGTTTAAGAGACCTCTGTTCTCTCAGTATAGCATCACCGGGTATGTTACAGGGGTTGGTTGGCCGGTTTGGGCATTTGGAGGAGAGAGGTTCTGAGTCCTCTGATCTTTCTGTTCTTCTTTCAGGATGCCACGTGTGCCTGTCCCATTTTTCCTTCTTCCCTTCACCACTCAACTTTGAAACAGCACCTCTTGAATCTTGTTTGTCTTTCCCCCGAAGTTATGCATTTTAAATCATGCCTGCCCCCTTTATGCACATCTATCTTTTTAAATTTCCCTGACTCCCTGCATCAGGTTCCTATTGCTGCTGTAATCATTAGCACACGCTTAGTGGCTTCAAACAACACAATTTTTTTCTTCCACTTCTAGAGGCAGAAAGTCTACAATGAGTTGGCAGGGCTGCATTCCATCTGGGGGAACAGGGGGAGAGTCTGTGTCCTTGCTGTTCCAGCTCCTAGGGTCCCGTTCCGGACTACCCTCTGCTGCGGTCAATATGCCTCCTGCTCCCACTCTCCTGCCTCCTTCCTTCACTTGTAAAGGTCTCTGTGATTCTGTTGGCTCCACTCCGATAGTCCAAGATAATGACCCACTCAAGACCATAGCTGGTTACCACACAGTCTACCTTGCCATGTCAGGGACCACAGACTCTGGGGAATCGGGGCCAACCATCTTAAGTCAGGCATACTTTGAAACTATTTTCTGTGATCTGTGTCCTGATGTGCAGGACACATTTCCAATATTTTCTCATTGAAGTTGGATTTAATATTGGCAGCAGGATTTCTAAAAAACTCTCAGGCATCTTGTATAACTGCCCTTGTCTTCTTCACCTGCCCTTTCCTATGGCTGGTGAGGGTGGGAGGGCAGCAGTGTAAGCTATTGTGCCTTCAGATTGTGTGATATTTCCCTTTTGTCTCCCAGACATTTTGGAGTTTGGCCATTGCTCTTCAAGGACTTCTGAAAGCCAGGTTTCCATAGAATTTTCTGTCCTTTTATTGTTTTTTCTTTGGGTTCAGAAGCTGTATTCAGAGATGAGTAACTAAGCTGCTGCCTTGTCCTCAGCAGACACGAGTGCCCTGAGGGCTTTGAATGCCTTGGCCCCAAAGTCCCTATCCCACATCAGTACTTGTCTCCCGTATTTCCCGATCACGGCCCTGTTCTAGCAGAGCAGTATACTGAAGCTGAGAATTCAATCCTCTTTGTAGCACCAATATTCTTATAATTATGTTGGACCCAATTATGTCCTCAGCTTTTTCTGCCCTCAGGATCTAATAGGTGGGAGTCTACAATGTTGCCCAAAAGTCCTCTTTCACACATGACCTATCATGAGAGATCAACCAGTCTGAGTTCTGCATTGTCTTTCCCTGAAGGGTTGATGCTCAGCAACACTCATCCACCCAATAGTTCTTATAATTCCCAACCGATTTCCAGATTACCAGGTTACCCCTGACCTCTACTTACTCCATCCCAGGTCACCACTGTGAGCTTTTAGCAGTGACAATAGCAGGGAAAGCTGGGACCTTCCCCTGTTCCTCTGCCCGCCAGGCAGGGGACCTCTTGGCCAGCCAGCTGATTGAGACCCAGGTCGGTATCTGCACATTAGAGCTGGGTTTCCAGACCCTTCCCAGACAAACTCCACAGGTCAACTGTATTAGGAAGCAAACTCTAACATCATATGAGAAGGGAGAAACCTCACTGTGGTGTGGTGCCCATTCACAGGTATGAGTTAGAGAAGGAGGAAAGACTGGCAAAAGGAGATATTGAACACAATGCAGCACAGAAAAGTCATACTTGCACAGAGAACAGACGAACTGGATGCTATTTTTGCCTTATTTTAAATGGTGCAGAGGGGCAAAACCTCTGTACCCGAACTTCCTCCAGTCCTCTGCTGCACGCTGCCCTCTAGAGCAGGTGCAAACATGGGCAATGCAGCTTTTTCAACTGAGAAAAAATTCCAGAGGGCCACCCAGCTGAGACCTGCCGTCCCCCAACACACCAGGGGTAAAAATGGTGGGTCTTTGCTCCTCCCTCTAAGATTATTCCATATATTTCAAAAACGTATTTGAATTTCTTGATGTAAATCTAAGAGCAAAATCCAGTCACTGTAAAAAGGCAAAGAATCTGAAGTTATGCATGCAGACCCAATGATCTACGTGCAAAAGAACAATGTCATTACCTGATGTTGGTACTGGGGTCCAGGGGCGCGGGATGGTGTTTGAAGCCCCTCCCAGGTTTAGACCCCATTTCCTTTCCTAACCAGGGTGTTCTCCAGCCAGCAGGTCTTGTGAGGTCAGGCCACCCCGAGGGCTCCCTCAGCACAAGAACATGGGGTCGTCGAGGCTCGCGTGTGGAACAAAGAAGGGCAGACTTGCACCTTGCTCACCTTGACACTGTCCTTCCTCTACTTGAGGCCAGGCTGACATTCGTTCCTATGACCCTGAGAGGTTGGACTGTCCTAGTCCAAACACAAGGTCTCAGATTCATCCTAAGGACAGCAGAGTCCCACTCATCTTGTGACCCTCAGTAAATTATGAGCCTGTTCCTTCCTCAGAAGAGAGTGTCAGACCTGCCCCATTGGGTGTGGGGAGCAAGTCAGCAAACCTCACTTACATGTTACTGAGTGCTCATGTCTCCAGCCCTTCCCTCAGGAAGGACACCCAGTAGCCTGAGCAGAGGTGAGCAAGATGAGGTACTTCTTATCCTGAATTCTGCCTCGAGCCTCTCACAGGGGAAATTCATGAGCTTCAGAGCATAGATGGATGCAGGTTCCCTCAGATGGAGTAAGTCGAGGCCCCTGGGAGTGGACTCCTGGATCCCTCTCTGATGCTGCCTCCTGTCCCTTCATTTCCAGATCGAGAACTGTCCACTCCACTCCTGGTGGCTCTCTTCCTGGGCCCCAAGCTGCTGCTGCTCGTCTCTGTCTCTGCCATCTATGGCCACAGGAAGCAATGGATTCACTGGTGAGATATGGACAAGGAGGGCAGGGCCAGGTCAGTCCCAGAAGGAGCCAGGTCAGTGGAAGGGGCAGCCCGCAGGTCACACAGGGTCAGCGCCCACCTGGAATAAAGAGCAGGTGACGCACCTCCCTTCATATCCTCTGGAGCCTCAGGGATCCCTCTGGGAGGTTCCCAACTCCCAGGATGACTATTGGGTCCTGTAAGAGGTGGATGGGGTCAAGGGCTATGAAAGGATGTACACAGAGACCTACAGCTTCTGGCAAGGGAGTGGGCTAAGTGAGCAACACCTGGGTGGGAAACCCCACAGAAACCATCTCTAGATTATTTGGGCGCAAGGTGTCCACATTTAGAGGAATGCTGACAGGTGCCTGCTGGCTGCTCTGAGGACGGCTCCCGCTCTGACCCTCCGTGGGGCAGACTGGAGAGGATGGGGAAGGGGGATCAGGACCTAGGGAGGAAGGCTGAGGAGGCACGGTCCATGTCAGGGACTTTCTGCCCTCTCACTACAGGTGTCCCGGGAGGAAAACAGCACCGAGGACATAGGAGACACATGGAGAACATTTCTGGAATGATGAGCAGATAATGAAATGTGAACATGGGTCCACGGCTCCTTCCTTCCTCCCCTGCTACATGCCATCCTCGGTCTCTGCTGCCTCCTTCCTTCCCTGAGGGGCCCAGCCTAAGACAAGGAACAACTAGAAGCTTCCACAACCCTGCCCCACATGCCTGCTTCCCCAGAGACCCAGCTGCCCACAGTTCCTGCTGTTCCTCCTCAAAGACCTCGATGCCCCCAGAGCTGGGTCTTTCCACCTATTCCCGAGCAGGGGCCATGGGAACGTCTGTGGAGACTGACACATGGATATCTTACTAGAATGAGACAAGCAAGTCCTGGTACACACACCAGTCTATCTCTCATCCATCTTCTGGGGACGGTGGTCATGAACTACACATTCAAGTCCATGCTCCAACAGGTTACTCCTGCCAACCCCCCGTCTCCCCAGCCTTGGTAAGGTTCTTCAATCCCTCTTAAATAGAAACGAATCCCATCTTGGTTTGAAGGGGAAAAAATGTCCTCCTTCCTCTTTGCCTACCTGCCCTATTCCTCAATCCCAGAGAGAAGATTCCCTCCTCTCCCTGTGATGGGAACACTAGCTCTTCTGTCACCTTCATCCTTCCCAACCCCCCTGCTCATGTACACACACTGGCAGTACAGAAGACAGGAGCCTTCCTTGATTTCCTTCTTTATATCCCATTTCAAATCTGCCTTCCTAATGTATGTCCAGCGACCAGACGGTGTTAAACCATCTACATCTGGACAGAAAAAGAAGCCCGATTTGTAGTGCTTGTCCACTTCTGTGGCGTCTACACTCCCAACGTGGCCAATTTGAAGCTGCCAACAGTGGAACAACTAGCTTGCGAAATTCTTGGAAAGCTCTCAGGAGCGAGCTCTCCTCCCGCCCACCAGGGAGCTCCACCCAGCACCTGCACACTGCTCGCTCCCGGACTGCCCCCTGGTCCCGGCCACCAGCATCCCTTGCTGGACCATTGCCACGTCCCTAACAGACTCTCCGGGTTCAGCCACAGTGATCCTACAGAAACGGAAGTCCGATTGTATCCTTCCTCTGTTTCTTCCCCCTACAGATAAGCATGGCTCCGTTTCTCCCTCTTTCAAGCTCTCCAGTCATGTCACTTTATTAAAAACACCTTCCTTAAACCACCCACATAAAATATCAATTCCTGTCTCTCACTCTTTGTTCCCACAGCTCATACCCGAACTGAATTCTTTTCCTAGAACTTAAGACCAGCCAACATGATAAATGGAGACAGTGCTCACTTGCACAGTGATGCAGGACCAAAACAATGACGGGTGCAGCTGAAACCAGGCGACATGATCTCAATAATCAGAGGGAAAAGCAACAATTTTTCTGTGAACTTTAGAAACTTTTTTCAACACATTGGGAACCCCCCAACTGCCAGTTATGAATGTACAGAGACATGAAAAGACAGTAAAACTATTATCCATTTGGTAAACACTCATTTGAAACATTAGAAACGTTGAAAGATGGGGCGCCTGGGTGACTCAGTCAGTTAGGCGTCCACCTCTTTGATTTTGGCTCAGGTCATGATCTCACAGTTCATGGTTTCGAGCCCTTCATTGGGCTCTGGCTGGAGAGCAGAGAGGCTGCTTGGGATTTCTCTCTCCCCCTCCCTCTGCCTCTCCTGACTTGCTCTCTGTGTCTTAAAAAAATAAAACAAAAAACATTAAAAATTTTTTTTAATTAAAAAAAAAGAAACCTTGAAAAGGGAAGTGGTTTATTTTTTTTTAAAGACTTACCTAGAGTAGTTTGTGGAGAGTGCTTGCCTTCTTGTAACTAACTGCACAGTTTACAAGAAAACAAGCATCTCAATGATCTTACCTGCTTCTCAATTGGGATTAGATTGCAACGTTGCTGCACTTCCAATGCTGTGAACGCCTGACAACATATTCGTGAACATTTTCTGGTGTCACATCTTCTGGGACATCGTCTCCCCACCCCTCCCCCTTTCCTCAGTGACGTGGTAAGTTTGCATTCACTCTCCTCCTCTGGCTGCGTATCTAGACTCTGGAAACAGTATCCCTGGCAGCACTGCCATGAAGGTCTCTGTGTCTTGATGAACCCCACTCACATTGAGTTTGAACTTCAGCTGCAGCCTCAGCTCTTCTCATTTCTCCTACACACGTTCAGTTTGGTCCCCATCCCCTTTTTTCATTTTTTACTTTCATACAATGTCACCCGGGTTCATCTCAGGGCAGGGGGACCAGGAGACAACATAACCACCTGCTTTGCAATTGTGGTAAACAAACATCACAACCCCAATATCCTGGCACCCTGATCTTAGACTTCCAGGATTCAGAACGGAAGGAATTGGTTCCTGTTGTGCAAGACATCCAGTTTATGGTGTTTTCTTACAGCAGCACAAGCCAAGACAAAATCTAATAAATTATGAACTTTGCTTAATGAGCAGGTACCAATATTGACTCATTAATGATAACAAATGTACCGTACTACTGTAAGACATTAATAAGAGGGGAAACTGTGTGAAGCTGTATATTGCAACTCTGTATGACTGTGGCAGTTTTTTCTAAATGTAAAACCGTTTCACAAAATTAAGTCTATTAAAAAAAAATTGCAACATCTTGTCTTCAGCTGACTCTCTGCCTTTTGAGCTCCCTTGGGGGAAAATTTAAGGAAACAAATGGTGGGGAGATTTCGTGTTAATATTCAGGTTTTATTTCACTTCGGGTTTGAGGTTCCTTCTCCTCCTTCCTCTGTCCTCTGCCAGAGCTCACTCGAGAGCTAGGCACTCCGAGATCTCAGAAGGAGCTGAATCCCAGTCCCCCATGATACTCATTCTAAATGCTTCCGAGTAGTAAAGCCCAGGTTAGTCCAGGTGTGAACAGAGAACTCTGGTCCCCAGGGTAGTTTTAAGACCTGATGTGGGGGGCAGTTAATCCATATCCTGAACCCAAGGAACAGAGTTGGAAGGGGCTCTGCAGAGCAAGGTGGATGCTGTGATATACCAGGTCTCAGGAGGTGGCCCTCACCTGTCACCCTCTTTACGATGGCCTCAGGTGAGGAGAGCTACCGTGCCCAAGGTCATCCCTGGTAACAACCTAACTCCGGAACACACGGGACATCAGCTCAGGTTGTCATTGAGACCTCACTGCAGCTCAGCTTCTTCTAAACATTCTTGCTCCCTTCTTCTCCCCTCCACAGGTTTGTTCTTAAAAGTACTCCCTGAAAATGACCTGCTTGTTAATATCCATCGCAACATCTGTTGCCCAGGGAAGCCAAGGTGAACAAGAGATTGTGACCAGTACCAGAAAAAGATGGGGATCTTTTGTCTCTAGGGGCCAAGCCACTCCTGGAAGAATGGATTGTTTACACTGCCGCATCCCATATACATATAACACATACCACATCCCATACTCCATATACCATACAAAATATACCATATATCATATACCAAACACTCTGGGTATATAAAAGCAATGAGAAACCACAAAACTGTTTATGCAAGAAGGGGTATAATCAGATGTGTGTTGTAGAAACCATCTTGGATAAAGGAGAAGGTAGAGCTTACACCGGGCAAAACAAGACGGGGGTAGCCTATTAGGAAGTAATAGTTTTCACTGAGGGAAGCGATGATGATGGAGATGGAGAAATACATATTTAGGAGGTAAAATAGATATTTAGGAGGTAAAACTAACAGGGCCTCTAGCAGGCAGATGAGAGTGGACAAGTCAGGATGCAGAACATGGGTTACTTCTTGGTGTGACCAAATGGATAGAGGATGTGCCACATACGGAACGGGGTGGAAAGAGTAGGAGAATGTCTGAGTGCAGACTATGAGCTCAGGGTTGAATATTTGAATATACACATGAAGATCTCAAAGTCAAAGGATATATAGGTCAGTCACCAAGAAGTGGATTCAGGATTAGAACTTTGATTGCATCTGGTTACAAATCCACTGCCCTTGACCATCAAGGCACGAAATATCCCAGTCCCTGAAGAGGTTAGAGCCTGATGGAAGGTGTGAAGTCTCCTGGAGGTTGGAGGAAGGGAGAGATGCTGGAGGCTGGAGGAAAGATGCTCAGTGGGGGCCATGGATGGCTTCCCAGCATGGAATTCGTCATTCCAGGACAATGTGAGAGGATGGTGACATCCCTGGGAGAGGGGAGTCTTGTCATCTCCTATGGGCAGTTTGGGCCTGCTCTGCATGCTCCTCTTGCTCAACCACCCCCCTGAACTTAACATCCTGTAGATCCCTAAGAGGAGACAGGGCTCACAAGGAACCAGTTGCAAAATAGCCCTGGAAGTAAGTGCATGGCAATGGACTCGTGGACATTAAGCGTCATCAGTCTTGTGTGGGCTGAGAGTCTCCGGACACAAGCATTGTGCTTGAGTAGAGCCCGTTCCGGTGTGACATAGAAGCCAACATGCTGGTCCCATCACTTTCTGAGAGCATTTCTTGAGTCTCTCCACTCCCTTCCTCCAGAAGCCCATTCCCCCAATTAAACCAAGTGGAAAACACAGAGATCAACCAAACAGACTATTCCATCCACATCAGTAATGTGTCGCCCAAGGATGGGGGTACCTATTACTATGTGAAGTTAACAACAGGGCATCCTGATGTGGCGTAGGTATCTGGTTCAAGCCCCTTGTGTCTGTGAATGGTGAGTACAGCCTGACAACCTCCATCCCTTTGGTTTGTAAAACTAAAATTTTCAAAATCTGAAGCATGTACCAAGTCATCACTACACACTGGATACCGTGGCCCTTCACCCACAAACAACCCTGTAGGCTGGGATTCTACACATGGCTCTTCTTTCAGTCTGGGTCCTGTGCCCACTCTCGAATGAAGCCATGTGACAGACCATGCCCTTCATGATGACCCAACTACCAAAACATGAACACAGGGCCAGAAAAACTCCAAACTCAAAAGATAGTCAACAGGTTAAACACAACTACATGTGTGCACCGAATGGTCCAAAAAGTTATTAAACTGAGCCTACAAGTCTGTCTGGCCTTCCTGAGGTTTAGGGACAAACCTGAGCTCAAGAATGTGCATTGTGTCTTTTTTGGCCTACTTCCTGACTCCAAACATAAATCACAGACACGGTAGCCCCATATAATCTTCTGGATTTGGATGGAATCTCAACATGGAGAAAGGTAGCCCCCAAGCTTAGTATCTCCTGAGACAAAACAAAGGGATCCAAAGGCAGGCAGAACCTCTACAAGCCTGCACAATTCCACTCACTCATTTCTAACTGGAATGTCATCGGGGTCTGGTGACAGCTCCCTGAAGGGTCACCACAACACAGTCAAGACATCGATCCCCACACAGGAAATCCACGCGTGGCTGTGGTCTACTCCTATGGCTTCTGGGGAGCCGAGACACCAGCAGGAAGGTTCTTGTGTGTCACCCGCTCCCAGGTCCCGTTTGGATTAGTTGTCCCGGAGGGGTTGAGTCTCTCTCCTGGCACTTGATCTTTCCATGGTCTGCCCTGGTCTACCCTCAGCTCTGCTGTTCTCTCATTCTCTGAGGACAACCAGTGTTTCCTGCTGCTCAATTTGCATTAATTTCGTCAAATACAGTGTCATTAGGGTGTCCATCTGTTCTTCTGGGAAAACTAGCTTTCCTCAGTAATGTTCTCTCCAAGTCCAATCACATTCCATGCCATCCACTGGCCATGGAACATTCACATCTTTCCCTCAAGCTGAAACATGTGGCTTCCCTGCCAGTCCCCTGCATTGGGCTGTGGTGTCAGTGTAGGGACCACAACCCAGTCTCCCTGCCTTTGGCTTAGTGTTAGCCTATGTCATACCGTGACTTCCTATGAATTCTACTGAAATATATAACATCTTATAGTATTTGACAATCGTGCCGTTTTTCCTCATTGTTTTTCCTCATTCTACTGCACAGCTGAAAACCCAGTTGCAAAGAGTTCTAGAAGTCGTTCGATCATGATTTCAGAAGCCAGGAATCATAAATGCATAGAGCCTGAAAGTTGGGGTGTCCGACTAGCACGACAGTAAAACACGCTGTGTCTGGTGTGACCCCAGCTTTGCCACTTGTGACCTTGGGCAGATTACTGAACCTCTCCAAATCCTAGTTCCTTCCTATGTAAAATCTCAGTCTCTTGGAGTCAAAGAGATGTAGAGCCTGTGAATCTTAAAATGTTAGAATTACCAAATCGTAGAGTGAGTCACCTGACCTGTAGGTTTTTAAATGGTATTTAATGTTCATCTTTGCATCTTACATGGCCAAAGTGGAAAAAAAAAGAGAGAGCAAGATTTTGAGGCTTTCGTCAATCCCATTCATTCTTTTCTGCATGCATTCCTTGATCCGACCATGCATCAAGCATGCATTCACTCGAAGCACATTCTCATTCAGCCATGCATTTACCTATGCAGGAATCTGTTAACAAGTACCTGAATCCTCCTCTGGGACAGACCCTGGGCAGATGACCCATCTCCAGGAATTTCCAGGCTCCCACAGTGGACTTTCTATAGTAATTGCCTGCTTTCTCTGGGCTGTGTCAGTTCCCCTTACAGGGACAATGTTCCAGCTTCACCCTCCTCGGACTTGGTAGCTATACCTGCCATGTGCAGAGATTCTATCCACATTTGAACCAAGCATATGACTGAATCTATTTGTCTCGCTCTGTCAGACGCGTAAGTGCCACTTCTCCAGGGGTGATGTGTTTTCTTGCAAACTGTCAAAAAGCCAATAGAGAAATATAGTGATATATCTTGGAAGTTTGTCATCTGGTGGTGATTCTTTTGGAGAGTAGAACTATTATTCGATTTCTCTCTGTGTATCTATTAATCTAGTATATGGTCTAGGTATAGAAGGACTTCAGTAACTGTTTTCGAGTAAACTACTCAATATTGTAATAACTATGCAATATATACACATATATGAAAAGAATTTCTCCTCTATTCCTTCAACCGTTATCATTTCTGGGATTAATAAACTGGTAAGGAGCCTGTATTTGTGTTAAATCCTTCAAGATCAATTTTTAAACACCTGACACAATTAAGTTGCAAATATAAACCAAAAAGATCACACACACACGCACACACACACACACACACACACACACACAGGAATATTATTACTCAGCCATCAAAATAAATGAAATCTTGTCATATGCAATGATGTGGATGGAGCTAGATGTATTATGCTAAGCAAAAGAAAGTCAAAGAAAGACAAACACCATATGATTTCACCCATAGGTGGAATTTAAGAAATAATAGCGATGAACATACATGAGTGGAAGGAAAAACAAAGAGAGGGAATAAAAACATGAGAGAGTCTTAATGATAAAGAACAAACTCAAAGTTGATGAAGGAAGGTGGGTTGGGGGTGGGCTAAATGGCTTTGGGGTATTAAGGAAGGCACTTGTTATGATGAGCACTGGGGGTTGAATATAATTGATGAATCACTGAAATCTACCCCTGAAACCAATCTTGCACTGTATGTTAACTAACTACACTTTAAATAAAACTTAAAAAACAAAAAACTACCTTGCCCTATAAACCCCAGGGATAAGTGAACAGCACAGGGAACTACAGTCAACACTATTGGAATAATGTTACATGATGACAGATAGTGACTATGCATACCATGGTGAGTGTTGCATAATGCATAGAATCGTCGAATTACTGTGTTGTGCACCTAAGACGAACACAGCACTGTATGTCAACCCTAAAAATAAAAATTTTTTAAATATTTCCAAAATAAAATTTGCCCTGGCATGAAAAAAAAAACAACTGGACCCATACATAATACGTATTTGGTCAAGAGATGTTTGAAAAATGTGCCAACGCAACTCAATGTGGAAAGGATAGTCTTTACAACAAATGGTGTTGAAACAATTACATATTCATATGTAGAAAGACGGAGAAGATTCTTGACTGTTTCCTTATAACATAAACGAAACTTAATATTGTCTAAAAAATATTACTTTATCATAATGTGACTATACAGTAAACACAAAAATACTAAGAACAACTTAATATGATCAGTGCATCATAGACGTAAATTGAAAGGCTACCTATAAAACTTCTAGAAGAAACTATAGGAAAAAAACAAAACTGAATTTCATGGCCTTGGTTTAGCATAGACATTTTAGATCAGACACAGGAAGCACAATCTATAAAAGAAAACATTGCTCCATTTGACTTCGGTAATCTCTATACCCAACTTGGGGCCTCAAGAGCGGGGAGAGGCCCCGTGCAGGGAGGAAGCATGATCTCTCCCGGGCCTCTCCACTCTCTCTGAAATGTGACAGGATCCCTCACTCAGCAAGGGAGGCCTTCTCTGCCTGACTTCTATTTCACAATCTAGAAGCAGATTGCTAACTCACAGCCACATCACCCCATCATGGGCACTTCCTCTTAATCATGGGAGGAGGCAGGCTTTTCCTCTCTACAGAACAGAGGGCCTATTCTCCCCAGCACACACATTTGCACAGGGCAGGATCCCCAGACCTCTACAATGTCAGCCCCTGCCTCCGGGCCCCATCCTCCTTCCTACCTGCTGCTGCCTCTGCTGTTGGGACTCACAGGTAAGCATCGCCTTGAGGTATAATAGTTTGTTCTCCATATTTATGAGTCTCTTCTGTTTTGTTCCTCTCACTGTTTTTACATTATTTTTGTTTCCCTTCCCTTATGTTCATCTGTTCTCTCTTAAAGTCCTCATATGAGTGAAGTCATATGATTTTTGTCTTTCTCTGACTAATTTCACTTAGCATAATACCCTCCAGTTCCATCCACGTAGTTGCAAATGGCAAGATTTCATTCTTTTTGATTGCCGAGTAATTCTCCATTGTATAGATATACCACATCTTCTTTATCCATTCATCCATCGATGGACATTTGGGCTCTTTCCATACTTTGGCTATTGTTGATAGTGCTGCTATAAACATGGGGGTGCATGTTGTCCCTTCGAAACATCACATCTGTATCCCGTGGATAAATGCCTAGTAGTGCAATTGCTGGGTCGTAGGGTAGTTCTATTTTGAGTTTTTTGAGGAACCTCCATACTGTTTTCCAGAATGGCTGTACCAGTTTGCATTCCCACCAGCAGTGCAAAAGAGATCCTTTTTCTCTGCATCCTCGCCAACATCTGTTGTTGCTTGTGTTGTTAATGTTAGCCATTCTGACAGGTGTGAGGTGGTATCTCATTGTGGTTTTGATTTGTATTTCCCTGATGAGGAGTGATGTGGAGGATTTTTTCATGTGTCGGTCAAAGAACCCACTTTTGTTTCAGTGATTTTCTCAATTGTTTCTGTTTGCAATTTCATTGCTTTTTCTCCTCTTTTTTTTTCCTTCACTTTCTTTGAGTTGATTTTGTTCCTCCTCATTTTTTGAAATTTGAACTGAGATTTTTTTTGTTTAATTTAAATTCCAGTTAGTTAACATACAGTGTAATACTGGTTTCAGGAGTAAAATTCAGTGATTCATCACTTATATATAATACCGAGTGCTCAACACTGGTACCCTCCTTGATACACATCACTCTTCCAGCACATTCCCCACCTCCCTCCATCGACCCTTGGGTTATTCTCTACCATTAGGAGTCTCTTGTGGTTTTTTCCCTCTCTCTCTTTTCCCCTCTTCCCGTATGTGCATTTGTTTTGGTTCTTAAATTCCATGTATGAGTGAAATCATATGGCCTTTGTCCTTCTCTGACTGACTTCTTTCCCTTAGCATAATACACTCTAGCTCCATCCATGTTGTTGCAAATGGCAAGATTTCTTTCTTTTTGATTGCTGAGTACTTTTCCACTGTGTATACATATGTGTGTATATATATATACACACACACACATATGTATATATATACATATATATACATATACATATACATACATATACACATATATACATATATATATACATATACATACATATACATACATATACATATATATACATATATATATATATTCCATGACTTTACTCATTCATCAGTCAATGGACATTTGGGCTCTTTCCATTGTTTGGCTATTGTTGATAATGTTGCTATAAACATTGGGGTGCATGTATCCCTTTGAATCTGTATCTTGGTATCCTCTGGGTAAGTACCTAGTAGTGCAATTGCTGGGTCATAGTATAGTTCTATTTTTAACTTTTTGAGGAACCTCCATACTGTTCTCCAGGGTGGCTGCACCAGTCTGCATTCCCACCAACAGTGCAAGAGCGTTCCCCGTTCTCCGAATCCCCGCCAACAACTGTTGTCACTTGTGTTAGCAATTCTGACAGAGTGAGGTAGCTTCTCGTTGGAGTTTTGATTTGTATTTCTCTGATGATGAGTGACGTTGAGCATCTTTTCATGTGTCTGTTAGTCATCTGGATGTCTTGTTTGGAAAAGTGTCTATTAGTGCCTTCTGCCCATTGTTGGTTTGTTTTTAATTCAAGTTAGTTAACATACAATGTAGTCTTGGCTTCAGGAGTAGAACCCAGTGATTCATCTCTTACAGATGACACCCAGTGCCTATCCCCAAAAGTTCTTTCCTTAATGCCCATTACCACTAGCTCATCCCCCCACCCACCTCCCCAACAGCAACGCTCAGTTTGTTCTATGTATTTAAAAGTCTCATTTGGTTCCCCCATTTCTTCACTGGATTGCCTTTGGAAACTGAGATTGATGCTAGACTTTTGAGTGTCACACCTTGGCCTGCTTCTGTTTCCAGGGATTCAGGCACGTGAAGCCAGGGTACCTAAGCTGTGTTCTTCCTCCAATCTGCTGACATTTAACTGCCTGCCTTCCTCCTCCACCTTTCAGAGTCCTCCTATGCTTGGACCTCATGCCATTTCCAGGGGTCAGGCATGCACTCAACCAGGAGACAAGTCCACAGCATCTCATCTTGACAAGCCTGGGTTTGGTTTTTAGACTTCTGTCTTACACTGGGGCACACACGAGGGCTGTTACTTCTGGTATTTCTAGCGTGCCTTAACTGGCAAGCTTGTTAGTGTGCTAAGGCTGCAAATAGGATTTTAAGGTTGGCTAAGCTGGCAGGCCAGAGCCAAGTGTAAGATGCTTCTGTGACCCTACACACCAGGATGCCACTCCATGGACGTCCCAGGGCTCTGGCCACTGCCTTTCCGGGTCCAGTGCGTCTGATGTAAAGATACACATCTTTTGGTCAATGGTATTGAGGTGTTTTATGATAGTCCTAGCTTAATGGACCTCTTTTCTCTCAATATAGCATGACCACGCGTGTTGCTGAGGCCTGGGGTTGGCTGGCTCTGTTTGGACAGAGATTCTGAGTCCTCTGATCTTTCTGGGTCTTCTTCAGGATGCCAAGTTTGCCTGCCCCATTTTTCCATCTTCCTTCACCGCTCAATTATGACACAGCACCTCTTCCTTCTTGTTTGCCTTTCCCTCCTTGAAGTATCCATTTTAAATCATGCCTCTCCCTTTTACTCCCATCTGCCCTTTTGAATGTCCCTGTCTCCTGGGGCGCCTGGGTGGCTCAGTCGGTTAAGCATCCGACTCTTCATTTCAGCTCAGGTTCATAATCTCACGGCTCATGGGTTCAAGCCCACATCGGCCTCAACGCTGGCAGTGCAGAGCTGGCTTGGGATTCTCTGTCTCCCTACTCTCTGCCCCTCCTCTGCTCGCTCGCCCTCTCTCTCTCTCTCTCTCTCAAAATAAATAAATATTTAAAAATAAATAAAATAAAACGCCCCTGCCTCCTGACCTTAGGTTCCTACTGCTGTTGTGATAACTGGCACATGCTTAGTGACTTAAAACAACCCACATTCATTATCTTCCATTTCTAGTGTGGAATGTCTAAAATGGGTGGCTGGGCTGCGTTCCTTCTGGGGGCTCTCGGGGAGAGTCTGTGTCCTTGCTGTTCTAGCTCCTAGTGGCAGCTCCACTCCTTGGCCAAGGGCCCGGCATCCTCTGACCTCTGCTGTGGTCCTCACGCGTCCTGCTCCCAATCTCTGCGTGCCTCCTACGCTTGTAAGGGTTTCGGTAATTAAGTTGGCTCCACTCCAATAGTCCCAGATAATGACCCACTCAAGACGTTAGCTAATTACCACACAGTCGTTCTTGCCACGTAAGGTACCACATATTCACAGACTCTGGAGGTTCAGGGCCAACCCTTTTAAGTCAAGCACACTTTGAAACCCATTCCTAAGATCTGTGTCCTGATGGGCAGGACACATTAAAATATTTTCTGATTTCAGGGTGCCTGGGTGGCTCAGTCGGTTAAGCGTCTGACTTCGGCTCAGGTCATGATCTCACCGGCTTGTGGGTTCGAGCCCCACATCGGGCTCTGTGCTGGCAGCTCAGAGCCTGGAGCCTGCTTCGGGTTCTGGGTCTCCCTCTCTCTCTCTGCCCCTCCCCTGCTCACACTCTGTCTCTCTCAAAAATAAATAAACATTAAAAAAATTTCTAATTTCAGCTGGATTTAATATTGGCTGTGGTATTTCCATAACTCTCAGGCTCCTTGACTCGCTGCCCCTTGCTTCACCTGCCCTTTTCCTGTGGCTGGTGAGGGTAGGACAGCGGTGTAAGTGACTGAGCTTTTGGATTTGGTGAATTTTCTCTTTTCTCTCCCAGAGATTTTGAAGGTTGGGCATTGTCTTCAAGGGCTATTGAGAACCAGATTTCCATAGAATTTACTGTCCTTTTATTCTTTTTCCTTTGGGTTTAGAAGTTCTATTTGGAGATGAGTAACTAAGGTGCTGCCTTGTCCTCAGCAGACACAAGTGCCCTGAGGGCTTTGAATGCCCTGTCTCCAAAGTCCCTATCCCACATCTCAGTATCTGTCTCCCATCATTCCCCATCACGGCCCTGTTCTGGCAAAGCAGGTGCACTGAAGCTGAGAATCCAATCTTCTCTAGTGCCGATGCTCTTGTGGTGATGGTGGACCCAATTACGTCCTTAGCTTTTTTCTTCCCTCCGGCTCTAGGAGATGTGAGTCTACAATGTTGCCCGGATGTCCTCTTTCACACTTGACCTTTCAGGTGTGATTCACTGGTCTTAGTTTGCATCGTCTTTCTCTGAAAGGCATCAGCCCAGCAACACCCATCCAATCCCATAGTTCCTGTAATTCCCAACTCATTTCCAGATTGCCAGGGTACTCCCATCCTCTGCTCACATCATCCCAGGTCACCACTGTGAGGTTTTAGCAGTGACAATATCAGGGACAGCTGGGCCCTACCCCTGCCCCGCCACCCACCAGGCTGAGGACCTCTTGGCCAGTCAGCTGACTGAGACCCGGGTCTGTCTCTGCACCTTAGAGCTGGGTTTCCAGAACCTTCCCAGACAAACTCCGCAGGTCACCTGCCTTGGGAAGCAGCCTCTAAGATATACGAGAAGGGGGATAGCTCACTGTGGAGCGCTGCCCGATTCACATGCATGTGAGACAGGGAAGGAGGCAAGACTGGCAAAAGGAGATAGTGAACACAAGGCAGCACAGAAGAGTCATACTTGGACGAGCCGGATGCTATTTTTGACTTTTTAAAATGGAGCGGAGGGGCGAAACCTCTGTACCCGCTCCTCCTCCAGGCCTCTGCTGCAGGCTGCCCTCTAGAAGCAGGTGCAAACATGGGCAATGCACCTCTTTCAACTGAGTATAAGTGCAGAAGGCCACCCAGCTGGGACCTGCCATCCCCCAACACACCAAGGGTAAAAATGATGGGTCACTGCTCCTACCTCTAAGATTATTCCATATATTTCAAAAACTCATTTGAATTTTTTTTATTCTTTAATGTTTATTTATTGTTGAGAGAGAGACAGAGACAGAGAGAGAGAAAGAGAGAGCATGCACAAGTGAGGGAGAGGCAGAGAGAGAGGGAGACACAGAATCCGAAGCAGGCTCCAGGCTCTGAGCTGTCAGCACAGAGCCCGACGCAGGGATCAAACCCACAAACCATGAGATCATAACCTGAGCAGAAGTCACATGCTTAACCAACTGAGCTACCCTGGCTCCCCTTAACTTGAATTTCTTGATGCAAATCTAAGAGCAAAACCAGTCATTATAAAAAGGCAAAGAATCTGCAGCTATGCATCCAGATACAATGATCTATGTCCAACAGAAAGATATCCTACCTGATGCTGGCACTGGGGTCCAGGTGGGCTGGATGGTGTTTGAAAGCCCTCCTGAGAGTTTCCTTGCCTCCCTCAGGTGTTGTCCAGCCAGCAGGTCTCGTGAGGTCAGGGCACTCTGAGAGCTCCCTCAGCACGTGAGAACATCAAGGCCTGAGTGTGGAACAAGCTGGGCAGACTTGCACCTCGGTCACCACGACACTGTCCTCACTGTACTCGAGGCTGGGCTGATATTCGTTTCTATGACCCTGAAAGGTTGAACGCGTCCTGGTCCAAAGACAAGGTCGCAGATCCATCCTACGGGACAGCAGTGAATGATTTCCCACTCATCCGATGACCCTCCGTAAACTATGAGCCTGTTCCCTTCTCAGAAAGAGAGCGTCAGACATGCCCCACTGGGTATGGGGACAAGTCGGTAAAGCTCACTTGCGTGTTGTGGAGTTCTCTTTGTCTCCACCCCTTCCCTCAGGAAGGACACCCGGTAGCCTGAGAGGGGGTGAGCGAGATGAGGTACTTCTTATTCTGAATTCTGCCTCGAGCTTCTCCCAGGGGCAATTCATGAGCTGCAGAGCGTTGATGGGACCAGGTCTCCTCAGATGGAGTAAGTGGAGGCCCCTGGGAGTGGACTCCTGGATCCCTCTCTGATGCTGCCTCCTGTCCCTTCATTTCCAGATCGAGAACTGTCCACTCCACTCCTGGTGGCTCTCTCCTTGGGCCCCAAGCTGCTGCTGCTCATCTTTGTCTCTGCCATCTATGTCCACAGGAAGCAACGGATTGACTGGTGAGTTATGGACAAGGAGGACAGGGCCAGGTCAGTCCCAGAAGGAGCCAGGTCAGTGGAAGGGGCAGCCCACAGGTCACACAGGGTCAGCGCCCACCTGGGATAAAGAGCAGATGATACACCTTTCTCAAAACCCTCAGGAACTTCGGGGATCCCTCTGGGAGGTTCCCAACTCCCAGAAAGTGTGTGGGGTCCTGCAGGAAGTGGGGGAGGGGGTTCAAGGGCTGTCAAAAGATATGCACAGAGTCCTAGGGCTTCTGGTAAAGAAGTGGGCAGAGAGGCTGAATGAGGGCCACCTGGGTGGGATGATCCCTTGGAGAGCATCTCTCGAGTATTTGGGCACTAGGAGTCCACAGGAATGCTATGGAATGCTGACAGGTGCCCTCTGGCCGCTCTGAGGACAGCTCCCACTCTGACCCTCCATGGGACAGACTGGAGAGGATGGGAAAGAGGGATCAGGACCTAGGGAGGAAGGCTGAGGAGGCACAGTCCATGTCAGGGACCACCTGTCCTCTCACTACAGGTGACCCAGGAGGAAAGTAGCACCGAGGACATAGGAGACACGTGGAGAACATTTCTGGAATGATGAGCAGATAATCAAATGTGAACATGGGTCCACGGCTCCTTCCTTCCTCCCCTGCTACATGCCATCCTCGGTCTCTGCTGCCTCCTTCCTTCCCTGAGGGGCCCAGCCTAAGACAAGGAACAACTAGAAGCTTCCACAACCCTGCCCCAGATGCCTGCTTCCCCAGAGACCCACCTGCCCACAGTTCCTGCTGCTCCTCTCCCAGTCCTTGATACCCCCAGAGCTGGTCTTCATACCTGGTCCTGAGCGGGGGCCATGGGAACGTGCTCTGGAAACTGACACATGGGTATCTTCCTAGAATGTGAGAAACAAGTCACGTGTACGTGTACCAGGCTATCTCTCATCCATTTCCTGGGGACCGTGGCCATTAAGTACACACTCAAGGCCGTGCTCTCATGGGCCATTCCTGCCAACCCCCAGACTCGCCAGCCTCAGTGAGGTTCTCCAATGCCTCCTGAATGCAAACGAATCCCATCCTGGGTGGAAAAGAGAAATGATTCTCCTTCCCCTTTGCCTACATGTCCTTCTACTCAAAGTAGAGAGAAGTTTCCTTCCTCTCCCTGTGACGGGGACACCAGCTCCCCACTCAGCTTCATCTTTCCTGATCGTGTATAGGTGCTGGCAGTCCAGAAACCTGGACCCTTCCCTGGTTTCCTTCTTTATACCCCGTGTTCAATTCTGCCTTCATAATGCTATGTCCAGTGGTGACATGGTAAATGTTCAACAATCCATGCTCAGAAAGAAAAAGAAGCCTGATTTGTAGTGCTTGTCCACTTCTGCGGTGACTACAGTCCCAATGCGGCCAATTTCAAGCTGCCAACAGTGGAACAACTAGCTTGCAAAATTCTTGGAAAGCTCTCAGGAGCGAGGGCAAGCCTCCTCCCGCCCACCAGGGAGCTCCACCCAGCACCTGCACACTGCTCGCTCCCGGGCTGCCCCCTGGTCCCGGCCACCAGCATCCCTTCCTGGACCATTGCCACCTCCCTAACAGACTCTCCGGGTTCCGCCACAGTGATCCTATGGAAATGGAGGTCAAATTGTCTCCCTTCTGTGCACGGCTCAGTCTCTCCCCCTTTCAAGCTCTGCTGATATGTCCCTTTACGAGAAGCACCTTCCAAAAGCCACCCCATGTAAAATACCAATTCCACTCTCACTCTGTGTTTTCACAGCTCATACCCAAACTGAGCTGTTTCCCTAAAACTTACGATCAGCTGACACGATAAACAAGGCAGTGCTCGCTCTGCACGGTGATGCAGGACCCAAGCAATGACGGCACAGCAGAAACCACGCGAAGCGATCTCAATAATCACTGGGAAGCATAACAATTTTCTGTGCCCTTGAAAAACTTTTTTCAACACATCGGAAGCCCACCAACTGTCAGTTAGGAATGTATCGGGACATAAAAAAACAGTGAAACTATTATTCACTTGGTATATGGGCTTTTGAAATATTAGAAACGTTGAAAAGGGAAGAGTTTTATTTGTTTGCAAAGACTTATCAAGAGTAGTTTGCAGAGGGCCTGCCTTCCTCTGACGGCACAGTTTCCCATATAGAGCAAGCGTCTGGATTATCTCCCTTCTTTCTCACTTGGGATCAGCTTCCAACACTCCACCCTTAGCACTTCCGATGCTGTGAAATCTTTACAACATTAATGTGAATATTTGCTGGCATCACTTCGTCCGGGACATTGTCACCCTACCTTCCTCCCCCACTTTCCTCAGCGACGTGGTAAGTTTATCCTCACTCTCCTCCTCTGGCTGCATATCTGGATGCTTGGGAACAGTATCCCGGGCCGCATTCCCATGAGGGTCTCTGTGCCTTCATGAACCCCACTCCCATTGGGTTTGAACTTCCCCTCCAACCCTCTCGTTTCTCCACTGCACTGTCTGCCTTGGGCCCATTCCCTTTTTGCCATCACTCACTTTTGCACAATGTCACCCAGGTTCATCGCCGGGAGACCAGGAGACAACACGACCACCTGCTCTGCTGCTGTGGTAAACCGAGTGACAGAGTCACAGTGATCAACCCCTGTGGGCTTTGAAAGACGTGATGCTGACTTACCGTAATGTGCATCTGTTAGTTACGTAGGGACCTGCGGCTAAAGAAGACCCGGCGAGAAGGTTTATACTTCATGCAATTGTCCGTGGTAAATTCCCTGGGGTAAATAAAACTGGAAGCGTGTGTCGAAGGACTGGCTGACATTTGTGCACATCGACACCATACGAAGCGAGAACTGCCTCCGTGTGTTCGTCTCTTCCGCAAGGAGGACGTCGACTCTGACAGAGAAGGGCCTCTGTGTCCTCAGTTCCCAGAACAACGACCGCCACGTCTTAAGCCATCGCATTACAAAATAAATAAATTAGTGACTACTTCACGGAGGACCTCACTTTCTACTAGATGTCAGATTTTAAAATGAAATTGTTCTTTATTGAATCAGCTGGTGCACGTATCCAAAACCATTCTGTTAAACGCTGCTCTGTCTTCTTTGTGTTTTAATATTATATCATAACATCCTCCAGGAGGCAAGCGAGCGGATTTTCAGGAAACAAAACAGTAAAGCACAGGAACCACCGGGAAGAGCCCCCAGGGGCCAAAGCTGCAAGAGTCTGAGCAAAAAATAAGTAAAGTCGTACCTGGTTCCGGTGTGGCCTGAATGTTGGTGTCCCCATAAAATTTGCGTGTTAGAATCCCTCTGGTCCACATGATGGTGTTAGAAGCGGGGGGGGGGGGGGGGGGGGGGGCTCTTGAAAGTGAGTAGGTCATGAGTGTTCCACCCTCATGAATGGGATCAGTCTTATAAAAGAGACCTCCCCCGCCCCGCCCCAGAGCTCCCGAGACCCTTCTTCCCTGTGAGGCCACAATGAGAAATTCTATAGCGGTCCCTCTCCCAATCATGCTGATCTCAGACTCCAGCCTCCACAAGCGTGAGCGAGATGTTTCTTTTGTTCAGCAGCCACCCAGGCTGGGATGTTTTGCTATAGCTGCCTCAATAGACTATGACTGATAAGGCCAATGTAAAATAAATATCAATGAGTCCATATTGATATAAACAAATAACCGCACACACTAATAAATGGAGGGAAAGAAAACATATCCTGGGCAGAAAAGTCCCAGATAATTTACAAAGATACTTCACTCTAGGGTGAGAAAGCCTAACTCCCCATTCCTGAAGTGTGGGCTGTTTGTGGTGACTCCCTTCCAAAGAGGACAGAATGGAAGGAGGAAAAAGGAGTAACTACAGTGGAGACAGTTGACAAAGTTCAGTCAGGTGATCACGATCTCCCCAACAGTCATACACCATTGGTGACACTGTGCACCCTGGATGTAATGTGATGAAAATGGCATTTTTCTTCTGTGACCTTCCTCCCCAAACCCATCACCCCCAGCTGATTATGAGAAAAGTATCGGACAAACGGCAAAGAGGGACATTCCCAAGCGGCGCTCCTAAAAACTGTCAGACCATCATGAACAAGCAAAGTCTAAGAGGCGGTCCCAGCTAAGAGGAGCCTAAAAAGACATGACAAGACAGTGTAATGTGGGATGCTGCATGGATACATGGTTAAAAACTAAGGAAATCTCCTCTGGACTGAATGTCTGTGTGTCTCCAAAGTTCACGTGTTGACATTTAATCCCCAGTGCGATTGGATACGGAGGTGGGTCTTTGAAAAGTTAATTGGGTCCTGAGTGTAGAGTCCTCATGAATGAGATCGGTGCCCTTATGAAAAATACCAGATGGACAGCTCCCCCGGTGCACCCTGTGAGAATACAAGTAGTGGGCACTCTACAAATGGAAAGAGTGTTCTACAAATGTAAAGAGTGTTCTAATCACAGCATAATATCCTAGCACCCTGATCTCAACTTCCAGCCTCCAGAATTGTGAGAAATAATTTCCTGTTATTCAAGGCATCCAGTTTATGGCGTTTTCTTATAGTGGCCCAAGCTAAGGCAAAATCTAAATAAACTATGGACTTTCTTTAATAATAACGTACCAATATTGGGGTTCATTAATTTTAACGTATCCACCACACTACTGTGAGAAGTGAATAAGGGGGAAACGGTGGGCAGCTGTGCCTGGAAACGCTGTATGATTGTCACAAGTTTCTCCAAATTTCAAAACTGAAGTCCATTAAAAAAAAAAATCCCAAGGGGCACCTGGGTGGCTCAGTCGGCTGGGTGTCCGACTTCGGCTCAGGTCACCATCTCACGGTGCGTGAGTTCGAGCCCCACCTGTGCTGACACCTCAGAGCCTGGAGCCTGCTTCGGATTCTGTGTCTCCCTCTCTCTCTGCACCTGGGCCCCCTTGTGCTCTGTCTCTGTCTCTGTCTCTCTCTCTTAAAAATAAATAAACATTTAAAAAAAAAATCTCAACATCTTGTCTTCAACTTGATCTCTGCCTCTTGCAGGCCCTTGGGGGACACTGGAAAGATGTAAGGGGTGGGGAGATTTTTCATTCAGGCAAGAGATGATGATGGACATGGAGAAATAGATTCAACAGGTATTTAGGAGGTAAAACAGGGCCTGTAGCAGGCAGACAAGAGTGGACAAGGGAGGGTGTAGAACATGGGTCCCTTTTTGGTTTGACCAAATGGGTAGAGGATGTGCCACGTACCGAACAGGATGGAAGGGGATAAGAGAACACCCGAGTTGGGACTACGAACTCAGTTTTGAATCCTTGAGCTCTACAAATGAAAATTTCAACGTCGAAGGATGTATAGGTTGAGCCACCAAGAAGTGGATTCAGGATTGGGAGCTTGACTGCATCTGGTTGCAAATCCAGGGCTCTTGACCTTCAAGGCACTAAAAATCCCCATCTGCTGTAAAGTATGAAGTCCACCAGAGGTGAACAAAAGGGTAAGAGGCTGGAGACTGAAGGAAAGATCCCGTTAATCCCTCAGCAGGAACTGTGGATGGCCTCCCAGCATGGAATTCATCTTTCCAGAACAAGGTGACGCAATGGTGACATCACAAAGGGAGGGGGAGTCTTGTCATCTCGTACAGGACGTTCAGCCCGCTCTGCATTCTCCTCTTGTTCTAACACCTCTCTTGGCCTTAACATCCTGTTGATCCCGAAGAGGAGGTGGGGCTCCCAAGGAAGCAGTAGTGAAATAGCGCTAGCCGTCAGCATGTGACTACGGATTCCTGGACATTAAAGGGTCAACAGCGGAGCGTGGGCTGAGAGTCCCTGGAGACAACCTGTGTGCTTGGGTAGAGCGCAATCCAGTGGTGAGAGAGAAGGAAGCAAACGTGCTGGGTCCTCTCTTTCTGAGAGTGTTTCTTGTGTCCCTCCACTCCTTTCCTCCAGAACCGGCCCAAGACCCAACACAGACAGCAGGACAGCCCTCCGCTGCCCAGGTATGCGTCTAGGTGTGTTGCTTTCCCTCTTGCAGAGTATCGCCCCAGCCCATCTCCCCTGTGACTCCCTCCATCTTCTAAAGCACACATCTTCACAATCTCCAAAACTCTAACCTCTTTCCCACACCGTATCTCTGGGATCTGTAAACTGGCAGGTGGGCAGGTTGGCGAGAACCTCAGATGGGATGAGGCTCAGGAATGAGCACAAGCCTGTGGGTGTCAGGACCTTAACTCTGGGAACCCCAAGCATTTCCAGCAGCAACTTCTCAGCTTACAGCCACCTTGTCTGTTCAGCTGATCATCTAAAAAGTGTTACAGTCCCATGGTCTTTCCTCTCATCACAATCCCCTTCCTCTGACATCATGGAAGCAGAGAGTGTCTTCTCTCCTCAGAGCACAGAGTCCCGGACCTCTCCAGGACAATACTCAAGACAGAGAAGGCTCCAGGGGCCACGACGATGCCTGTCCTTTCCTCCCTACACTGCCCAACTCTGCCATCCCTGCTGCTGACTCTGCTTCTGGGATTCACAGGTGAGTGGGGCCTCGGGTGTGTTTTGTGGGGGGCTCCCCTATGCCTGTTTACTGTGTTCTCCTCACCTATTACCCTAGAATTTCTTGGGGGAGGGTTTTTCTGTCCCAGCCAGAATTTATAGAACTAGACTGGAATGGCTCCCAGCTCACAACATCTCCCAGTGGTCATGTCTGTTCCACACCCTTTTGTTCAGGTAATGGATACACCCCCCATGGTCACAGGGCTCAGCACAGCACACCTGAGAGTTCTCATCCTTTAGCCCCTAGGATCAGAGAACCTGAGTTTTACACTTATCACCCCTACACAGATGCTACCTCTCAATGGAAAAAAAAAAAAAAAACGTGTTGGAAAACATGAAATTATAAAGCAAGGAAAGAAAGCGCGGTGCTTCCATCCAAAGATAATCACCTTTAAAATTTTGCAGAGGTGTGCGTGCTCATGGAATTTAGCCAGAAGTGGTCACTAGAGGTCTGTCTGGGTCACTGATGGAAGCTGAACGTTGCAGCGTCAACAACAGGACTGGGCAGGTCTCCTCTGCTTGCTGAAAAAGCCAAGCAAGCATGTGGAGTCTCTTCCCCAAGGCCATTGGTTCATCTTAGCAGAGGTTTCAGTCCCAGTGCCAGAGCACATGGCTTTAGAGGTGCACATCAGATGAAAGAGGAAGCCAAAACCATTATCTGAGTCTAAGGAAGAGGAAGAAAGCTTGGATAGGAAAGAGTAACGTATAGGAGACACCCGGGCCCACTGGAGAATGTCAGCAAACATCTCAAGAGAAATTAACACCAATTTTGTACAACGTCTTCCAGAAAAAAGAAGAGGAGGAAACACTTCCCTACTCATTTGATGAGGTTATTATTATCTTGATAGCAAAACCAGATAGACTTTACATAAAATAGAAAACTACAGACCAATATCCCTCACGAATCTAAAGGCAAGAATCCTCAACAAAGTGTCGGCATATAGAATTTCACAATGTGCAAAGTTATATGCCATGCGTAAGTAGGATTTATTCGAGGCATGCAAAGCTGCTTCAACTTTTGAAAATCAGTCATTGTAATCCATCAGATCAAAGGGTTAAGGGAGAAAAACTGCATAACGGTATCACTTGATGCAGAGGAAGCATTTGACAAATCCAAAATCCGTTCATGATGAAACCTCTCGGCAAGCCATAAATAGCAGGGAACTTCCTCTATGTGATAAAGAACATCTACAAAAAGTCTCACAGTTATCATTATACTTAATGGTGAAAGACACTCTATGTATTTCCTAAGACAAGGACTGAGGCAAGGGTGTCCATTCTCACAACTCTTGTTCAAAATAGTACTGGAAGCTGTAGCAGAAAGAGGGACAGGAAGAAAGGAAGGGAAGAGAAGGAAGGGAAAGGAAAAGAGTGTAAATTGAAAAGGAAAGAATAAAACCTCCTTGTTTACAGATGACATGATTGTCTACATAGAAAATCCCAAAAGGATCTCCTAAAAAAAAATAAATAAAACAGCAAAAAACTCAGGATAATAAGCAAGTTCAACAAGGAAACGAGATCAACGCACAAAAGTCAGTGTATTTCCATAGACTAAAAACACACGTGACCATTTATATTAGCACCCAAAAAAGAGAAATACTTAGGTATAAATCTCATATAATATATACAAGATCTAGGGGCGTCTGGGTGACTCAGTCGGTTGGGCATCTGACTTCGGCTCAGGTCATGATCTCACAGCTTGTGAGTCCGGGCCCCACCTCAGGCTCTGTGCTGACAGCCCACAGCCTGGAGCCTGCTTCAGACTCTGTGTCTCCCTCTCTCTCTGCCCCTCCCCCGCTCATGCTCTGTCTCTCTCTCCTTCAAAACTAAACACTGAAAAAATTAAAATATATATATACACACACAAGATCTATATAAAGAAAGCTAGAGAACTGAACAAAGCAATCAAGAAAAAACAGAGATACATTCCATGTTCATGGATAGGAAGACTCAATATTGCCAAGATGTCAGTTCTTCCCAATTTGATCTATGGATAAATGCAATTCCAATCAAAATACCAGCAAAGTACAGATATTGACAAACTGACTCTGAAGTGTATATGGAGAGGTTAAAGATCCAGAATAGCCAACTCAACGTTGGAGAACAAGTCAGAGGACTGACACCATTTGACTACAAGACGTACTAGAAAGTTCCAGTAATAGAAACAGTGGCATTGGTGAGAGAATAGACACACAAATCAATGCAATAGAATAGGAAGTCCAGAAATAGACTCACATAAATACAGCCAACTGATCTTTTGGAAAGGAGCAAAGATAATCTTTTCAACAAATGTTGCTATAACAATTGGAGATCTGCACATCCACGTGCAAAAAAAAAAAATTCTAGACACAGACCTAACAGGCTTCATAAAAATAATGTAAAACACAAAACTATAAAATTCCTAGAAGATATCCTAGAAGAAAATCTAGATGATCTTTGATATGGAAATGACTTTCATTTATAAACAGAGTTCGTATTTTAAAGCAGTTTTAAGTTCACACCAAAATGGAGAAGAAGGGGCAGAGATTTCCCTTACCATTCCCTGCCCCACACATCACAGCCTCCCCCATTATCAATATCCTCCACCAGAGTGGTGCGTATATTACAAACAATGAACCTACACTGATGTCATTAACACCCAAAGACCATAGCACACATTATGGTTCACTCTTAGTATTGTATAGTCTATGGGTTTGGACAAATGTATAGTGAGATCCGCCTTTGTAGTATTTTACAGAATAGTTTCGCTACCCTAAAAACCCTCTGTGCTCTGCCTATTTACCTCTTTCCACCCTAACCCCTGACAATCACTGATGTATTTACAGTCTCTATAGTTTGGCCTTTTCCAGAATGTCATACAGATGGAATCGTGTAGTATGCAGGCTTTTCCTGCATTAATGATAAGCTTTTAAGGTCCTTTCACATCTTTTCAGGGCTTGCTTGAAAGCTCATTTCTTTTTAGCACTGGATGATATTCCACTGTCTGGATGTACCACAATTTCCTTATCCATTCAACTACCGAAGGTCATCCTGGTTGCTTTCAAGCTTGGCAATTATAAATAAAGCTGCTATAAACTATGAGATGGAATCTGTTCCCGGCCTCACTCCTAACCTCTGGTAGCCTCAGATGGTCCTCAGAGGGTACATGGCATTCTCCCTGTGACTTCACACCATCTTCCCTCTGGGCATGACAGATAAGCTAAGCTGCACTTCAACTCCTGGATCACATGAGCTATGAAACCGTATGTATGTTCTTAAACAGCTAAGTTTGGGTCATTTGCTTTTCAGCAGGTTCCCTTGTTTATTAGAGCCTACTATGCTCCAGCCCATCCTCATATCGTGATGCAGAAAAGAAGGTATCTGCCCCCTTTCTGTGCATTGGTCCCCTTTCCCTCATCCCATATGGCAACCCAATTTGTAATTGTCATACTTTGGTGCCAGCTGAAAGAGTGTGTAATGAGACTCCACCTTGACCTAGAACCAGGCACTCAGAACATCTTGGGCCAAGACAAAGAACACGAGAAATGATGCAAAGTTTCTTTCCAGGAACTGCAGGTGAAGAGTTCCAGGTGAACCAGCCTGAGGGTTCAGTGTCAGTCAGAGCTGGAGACATCGTTACACTGGCCTGCAACGTGTCTGCTCACTCCCCAGCAGGGCCTGTCTTGTGGTTCAGGAAGAATGGGCCCAAACAACAATTAATCTACAGTTTCAATGGCAGCCACTTCCCCCGAGTAAACCAAGTGGAAAACACAGAGGTCAATCAAACAGACTATTCCATCCGCATCAGTGATGTGTCACCCAAGGACACGGGCACCTATTACTGTGTGAAGTTAACAATAGGGCATCCTGACATGGCGTACGTATCTGGTTCAGGCACCTACGTGTCTGTGAATGGTGAGTACAGGTCTGACGATTTCCATCCCCTTGGTTTGTAAAACTAAATTCTCCAAAATCTGAAACATGTACCAAATCATCACGACACACTGGATACTGTGTCCCTTCATCCACAAACAACCCTGCAGGCCGGGATTCTATACATGGCTCTTCTGTCAGTCTGGGACCCTGAGCCCACTATTGAATCAAGCCTTGTTACAGACCAGGTCCTTCTCTGATGACCCAACCACTAAAACCCGAACACAGAGATACTCCAAAATAAAAAGATGTTCAGTAGGTAAAATGCAACTACATGTGTGTACCTCATGGTCCAAAAACTTGGTAAAATGGGCCTAGAAGTCTGAGTGCCCTTTCTGAGGTTTAGGGACAAACTTGAGCTCAAGAATATGCATTGTGTCTCTTGTGGCCTATATCCTGACTCTAAGCATCAGTCCCAGACAGTTGCAGCCACATATTAGCTTCCGGATTTGGGTGGAATCTCAACCCAGTTGAAGTTTGCCCCAAGCCTAATATCTCCTGAGCCAAAACAAAGGTTCTGCCACAGCCAGGCAGAACCTCTACAAGCCTGCACAATTCCACTTGCCCATTTCTAACTGGAATGTCACTGGGGCCTGGTGGAAGTTTCCTGAGCAACCACCACAATGCAGTCAGGGACTTCATTCCCCATACAGGAAGTCCATGAGTGAGTGTGGTCTCTTACTGTGGCTTCTGGGGAACCTAGGGACCAATAGGAGTGTCCTTGTGTTGTCACCCACTCCCAGGTCTTGTTTGGAAAAGCTGTCCTGGAGGGGTTGACTCACTCTCCTCACACTTGATCCTTCCCTGGTCTGCCCTGGGCTACCCTCAGCTCTGCTGTTCTCTGATTCTCTGAGGACAACCAGTGTTTCCTGCTTCTTCCTACGCTCTGAGTTACTTCCATTAAATACAGTGAGATTAGGGTATCCATCTGTTCTGCTGGGAAAACCAGTCTTCCCCAGTCATGTTCTCCTCAAGTCCACCCACGTTCTAGGCCATCCAACTGGCCATGGAACATTTACACATTTCCCTCAAGCTAGAAAATGTGAGTGTAGGCAGCCTACCTGCCATTCTCTCCCAGCCTCCCCAGCCAGGAGTTCCCTTGTCTCTCTAACCTGCACCTCACCCCATCAGTGACGTTGATGGTTTGCCAACCTGAAAGGAGAGATATTACCAGGACCTGACACAGCACGTGGTAGGGATGTTGGTGGCAGTGGGTGTCGGGGGTCAGTCGTGGACCCTTCAAAATTGACAAGGTCCCTTGAGGCTCTACTCTCTTTTGTTGGGAAGAGGAAACTGTCTCTCTTTCCTATCTTGAGAGATAAACAGAGGAACCACACCCTGCCTGCATGCACATATAGTAATCCTAAATGCCCCCCCCCATTCTTTAGGTTTACTCTCTCTCGACTTCCCCTTTCTCCATACCTGTCAGCACTAATAGCTCCACAAATTCCGTGGCTGCTCACCCTTCAGAAAAGAGATGAAGGTCAATCCCAAACTCACTGTAAGTATGAGGTGGGCAGAGAGTACTTGGACCCATCTCCAAATGTACTGAGTGATCTTTGGCATTTAGATGGGGGAGGGACTAGTCTCTCTCCATGAACCCTAACAATTCATAATCCCAGCCCTCTTCCTCCTTGTCTTCTTACCTTGGTTAGGGGCTGAGACGTGGAACTGGGGAGGTGACACATCTGATCCCCTGCACTGACCCCCCCCCCTCAGTCAGTGAGGTCAGGAGCTTCCACCACTTGCAGAGGCCCCTCTAAACTCAGCGTGTGCGTGCTCCCATGTGGCATTAAAAGAACTAAGTAATGAATTGAGGTCCGACCATGATCTGGATCCAAGTTCTCTCCCATCCTCTCTAGGTCAGAGCATGGGAAGTAAGAAATGATTTTGAGTTTCTTTGCAGGAGCCTCACATGAGCTATTCCAGGTGCAACAAGCTGAGATGACACAGACTGTATCGACCGGAGACACAGTCACCTTGAGTTGCAGGGTACCAGATTCGTTCCCCAAAGGACCTGTCTTATGGTTCAAGGGAACTGGGCCACACCGGGAATTAATCTACAATTTCAAAGGAGGCATCTTTCCCAGAGTAAAAGAAATCGGACGCACCACCAAAGCGGGCAACACAGACTTTTCCATCCACATCCGTGAAATCTCTCTTGCAGACGCCGGCACCTACTACTGCGTGAAGTTCAAGGAGGGGCAACCTGACCTGGAGTTCCAGTCAGGTCCAGGCACTGAGGTGTTTGTGACTAGTAAGTTTGTCTCTTCCTTCCCCTGTTATGGGCTGCTATCTCAGTTAACCGAGTCCTCTACTCATCGAACAACTAGATTATGCTAAATATTATTGAGCATGACTCCCTACCAGTGATTAACTCAAATATGAGACTGTCTTAAGCCAGTTTGTGTCCCTAAAAGAAAAGAACAGGCTTGCAGAGAAATCTGGGAAACTAATGCAATTCTCTCCCCTGTTGGCTAGGAACAAGCAGTCATATTGCCCCAGGTGCTCCTGAGAGACATCTTATGACCATGAGGGGAACCAAGTTGAGGAAAAATCTGCTCTAGAGAGTGCAAAGATACAAAGAATGTGGGTTGACGACATTGCACCGCCATATTGTTCCTGGTTCCAACCCCACTTCTGGACCTCCAGTTATGGGAGAGAAAACATCTCCTTGTTAAGCCAGTTTGCTGAAAGTTACCACTGTCCTAAGGGATGCCAGGTGATAAAGTTCCCACATCCACGGAGCACTAAAGTACGATTTCAAATCATGGTTTTTTTCTGTTCCTAAAGCCTTTTTAATTTTATTTTTCTATTTTGTGATAATCTCTGAACTCTGAGTAATACCCAGCCTGAGAAATGATTATATTGGTGATACTACAATACTACTATTTTGGGGGCATCTACTATATACCAAGGATCTACCTTTCCCATACTACTGTCTTCACCTACATAGCAACTTGAGTAGAAGAGGGATTGTCCTTTTTGTACTAATGTGAAAACTGGGGCTCAAGAGGAATCAGGGGTACAGAGAGTAGGAGAAAGAAGTGAGGTTGGTCTGGGCTCTCTCTCTTCACTTTACCTATTAGTGAAGAGCCTTTCATTACAAGAAATAAGAACCCAAAATATTGGTTTAAAGTGATCCAGTAGCTGAGAAGGATTCTAGGTTCCTCCCGGCATCCAAGGCAGAGCTTTAGGACTAAGGACTCAGGGCCACCAAGACTCTTATTCTTTTAAATTCTCTCATCTCTATTCATCTCTGCCTGGCTTTGTCTCTCCTGATGTACACAGGCCTTATCTGTATAATGGAAGGGATAAGGGATAAGTATCTGTATAACGGAAGGGATAAGGGATAAATGTTGACATTCATTACATCATCTCAGTGGCCAGGATGGGAAGAGAGCTTCTTCTTCCCAGCTTCCACAAATGAATCCCAGAGAATCATTTGAACTTGCCTTTCCTGTGCCCTTCACTTACCCATTATTACAAAGGAAAGAAGGTGCTAGGTAGGGAATCCATCAACCCAACCCAATGAAATGAATGTCCAACAGACGACATGTGTCCCCACCAAGGTCCAAACCCGTCGTGTAACATATTAAGAAGTTGAGACCCAGAGACTGGGCTTGCCTAAAGTCACAACGGTTAACAGAACTCTGATCTCTTAGTCCCATAATCCTTGGGTTTATGACTTTATCTTCTTCCTAATAAGAAGACTCGAGTTAGAGTGGGGATGTGGATGTGCATAAAGATAATTTACCAAAAAAATACTGTGAATGAGTTCAATCTCCCTGTTAAAAGCCAGAGAGTCAGAAATGTATTAATTTATACCATTTCTACATAATAAATAAAAAGCATATATACATACAGTTTTGAAATACTGAGCTGAGTATAAGTTTGCTGTAGTTGTTATAACTAATTGTCACAAACTTCGGGGTTTAATACAGAAATAGTCCTATGTGAGTGGTATGACAGTGTGAGGAGCTCTGTGCCTCTACTCCCAGAAAAAAAATTTTGGTGAAAAGAAATTGTTTTTAATCATTTAAAGTAGTGACATCAGCAAGATGAGCAGACTAGGAAGTCCCCAAGCCTTCCTCTCCCAAGGAGACAACCAAACAACAACCCTCTATGGACCAGAATACCTTTGTAAGAATGTTAGAAATCAGCTGAGAAGCAGCAGCCCCCAGACCAATGGAAAACCAGGAAGGGATTCCAATGAAAGCTGTAGTAAAGCTTGCGATGTTTTGGATACTCATACCCCACTCCCAACCTGGTATAGGGCACAGTTAAGGAGGAAACCTCCCATACATGTTTCACCCTCAGGATGGAAACAGAACAGATCATACATCAAACACTCTGGATTGTCTGGGGGCTGCCTGAGGGGATGGTTTCTGTCTCATCTGATTCAGTGCACTAAAAGGAACAGCAGTGCAGGTTAGAAGTGCTGAAAACAGAGACCATCAAAATGGCTTATTAGAGCTACACACGTTATCCAGCTCCACAAGAAGACACCAGGGAGAATAAGAGACTGTGATCTCTCAGGAAGAAAAGGCAAGCTGCTTAGAGAATTTCGGGCAGCTAAAAAACCATACACAAGCCCAGAGAAGTTACATCCCCAGAAAACATTTGAAAGGTCCCAGAACTTCTTGCCAGGCTGACTGAGGAAGTAAGCCAGTCCATAAAACGGTGGTTATCTTAGTCCATTCAGGCTGCTGTAACAAAATACTAGACTGGGTAGCTTATAAATAATAGAAATTTGTTCCCTACAGTTCTGGAGGCTGGAAATCCAAGATTATGGCACTAGCATGGTCAGGTGAGACTCATTGTGGCTTAACATGGTAAAAGGGGCTAGGGACCTCTGTGGGGTCTCTTTTATAAGGCACTAATCTCATTCATAAAGCATCCACTCTCATGACCTAAGCACCTCCTGAAAGCTCCACCTACTAATACCATCACCTTTGGGGAGTAGAATTTCAACATATGAATTTGGGGGAGGATGCAAACATGGTTTTTTCAAATGCCCAAATCCCAAAAAAAGAGCAAAAAGCCACACAAAGAACCAGGAAAACATGGCCCAATGAAATGAAAAACATAAAACTCCAGAAGCCAACCCCTTTAAGAAACTCAGATGGCTGGACTTCCTGCCAAATAACTCAAAACAACTATGTTAAAGGTACTCAATATACTAAAAGAGAACATGGATAACCAATGAAATGAAATCAAGAAAACAACATATGAAAAAAAGAAAACAACATATGAACAAAATGAGAATATCAACAACAACAACAACAACAACAACAACAACAACAACAAAAACTGTAATAAAGAACCTAACAAATTCTGGACCTGAAAAATACAATAGTGAATTGAATATTTACCAGAGGGGTTAAACAGCAGACTTGATGAGGTAGGAGAAAGAACCAGAGAACCTGAACACAATTCACTTGAAATCACTGAGTCACAGAAGACAAAAGAGTTAAGAAAGTGAAGACAACCTAAAACATTTATGTTACCATCAAACAGACCAATATACACATTATAGGAATCCCGAGAGAGAGAAAGAAGCAGACAACTTATTTGGGGGGAAAAAATGGCCCCAAAACTTTCTGAATCTGAAGAAATAAATTGACATATAAATTCAAATAACTCCAACCAGGATAAATCCAAAAATACCCACAAGGAGAAACATTATAATCAAACAATTGAAAGTCAAAGACAGAGTAACTTGAAAGCATCAAGAGAAAAGCAGCTCATTACATAAAAAGGAGCTTCTGTAAGATCATTAGTGAATTTCTTGGATGAATCCATGCAGCCCAGAAGGCAATGGAATGATATATTCAGATTGCTGAAAGAACAAATCTGTCAACCAAGAATACTATATCTAACAAAACTGTCCCTCAAAAATGAAAGCGATATTGGGGCGCCTGGGTGGCGCAGTCGGTTAAGCGTCCGACTTCAGCCAGGTCACGATCTCGCGGTCCGTGAGTTCGAGCCCCGCGTCAGGCTCTGGGCTGATGGCTCGGAGCCTGGAGCCTGCTTCCGATTCTGTGTCTCCCTCTCTCTCTGCCCCTCCCCCGTTCATGCTCTGTCTCTCTCTGTCTCAAAAATAAATAAACGTTAAAAAAAAAAATTTTTTTTAAAAAAAATGAAAGCGATATTAAGACTTCCCCAATTAAACAAATGTAGAAAGCGTTCATTACCTCTAGAGCTTCCCTATAAGAATGCTAAAGGGAACCCTTCAAGTTTAAGTAAAAAGATAATGGACAGCAGGGGCGCCTGGGTGGATCAGTCAGTTGAGCGTCCAACTTCGGCTCCGGTCATGATCTCGTGGTTCATGAGTTTGAGCCCCGCGTCAGGCTCTGTGCTGACAGCTCAGAGCCTGGAGCCTGCTTCAGATACTGTCTCTCCTTCTCTCTCTCTGCCTTTCCCCCACTCATTCTGTCTCTCTGTCTCTCAAAAATAAATAAACATTAAAAATTTTTTTTAAAAAAAGGAAAGCTACTGGACAGCAAAATGAAGCTATACAAAACTATAAAGTTCTCCAGTAAAGGAAAATACATGTACAAACACATTAATCTGTATTATTGTAATTTTGGTGCATAAGTTCACTCTTAATTCTTGTATAGAATTTAAGTGAGAAAAACAAAAAGCTATAAATCTATATTGAGTATACAATATATAAACATGTAATTTGTGATATCAGTAACAAAGCTGGGGTGGTGGAGATGTAAGTGGTGGCATTTCTGTATGCAATTGAAGTTAAGTTGCCATCAGTTTAAAATAGATTGTTGTAGGGGTGCCTGGGTGACTCAATTGGTTAAGCATCTGACTTCAGTTCAGGTCATGATCTCGCAGTTCATGAGTTCGAGCACTGTGTTGGGCTCTGCTGACAGCTCAGAGCCTGGAGCCCGTTTCGGATTCTGTGTCTCCTTCTCTCTGCTCCTCCTCATCTCACTCTCTCTCTCCTCTCTGTCTCTGTCTCTGTCTCTGTCTCTCTCTCTCTCTCTCTCAAAAATAAATAAACATTAAAAAAAATAAAATAAAATAGATTGTTATAACATTAAGGTATTTTTGCAATGGTAACCACAAAGAAAAGATCTATAAATACAGACAAAACAAAATGAAAAAGAAATCAAAGGATGCCACTGCAAAATCAATGAAAAACAAAAGAAGGCAGTAAGAGAGGAAAGAAAGGGCAAAAAAGGTACAAGACACGCAGGAAACAATGAACAAAATGACTATAGTTCAGTCCTTCCCTACTAGTAATTACTTTGAATTTAAATGGACTAAACTCCCTGATAAAAAGATATAAATTGGCTAACTGATTTTTTTTTAAATGTGGATCCAGCTATATGCTATCTATAAGAGACTCCCTTTACATCTAAGAACATACAGAGGCTGAAAATGAAAGAAGGGAAAAAGATGTTCCATGCAAATGATAACCAAAAGAGAGCATATGTGGCTATTCTGATACCAGATAAAATAGACTTTAAATAAAACTCTGATACAACAAACAAAAAGGACATTACATAATAATCAAAGGGCTGACTCAACCGAAAGTATATAAAAATATTTATTCACTACACATCAGATCTCTAAATTTTGGTAGCAAATATTGACAGAATTGAAGGGAGAAATACACACAATAAGAAGGAGATTTCAAGACCCCACTTTCAATAATGGATGAATAACCAGAAGGTTAATGAGGAAACAGAAGAGCAGAATAACACTACAGACCAACTAGACTTAACAGACATATACAAAACTTTCCATCCAACAACAGCAGAATATACATTCTCCTCAAAGTACACATGGAACATTCTCCAAGACAGAACATATGTTAGGTCACAGAACAGTCTTAACAAATTTTAACAGGTGGAAAGTATCTTTTCTCATTACAATAGAATGTAATTAGAAATCAAGGAGAAAAACAGGAAAAATTTTAAAATACACAGAAATTAAACAACACAATCTTAAACAACGAAGCGTCAAAAAAGAAATCACAAAGTTAGTTAGAAAATATCTTCTGACAAATAAAAACACAACATACCAAAACTTAAGGGATTCAGTAAAAACAGTTCTAAGAGGGAGTTTATGGTGATAGATGCATACATTAGAAAAAGGTTGATAGGAATATAAACTGGCGAAGCCACTTTGGAAAACAATGTGGAGGTTCCTCAAAAAAATTACAAATAGAATTATCTTAGAACCCAGCAATTGCATTCTTAGGTATTTATCCAAAGAATACAAAAATGCTGATTTGAAGAGGTACATGCACCCCAGTGTTTATACCAGTGTTACCAACAATAGCCAAATTATGGAAAGAGTCCAAATGCCCATCGACTGATGAATGGATAAAGAAAGATTTGGTATATACCAAATGGAATATTACTCGGCAATCAAAAAGAATGAAATCTTGCCATTTGCAACAACATGGATGGAAGCAGAGTGTATGATGCTAAGCAAAGTAAGTCAGGCAGAGAAAGACAAATATCATAGGATTTCACTCATATGTGGAATTTAAGAAACACAACAGATGAACACAGGAGAAGGAAAGGAAAAATAAGCTAAAAACAGACAGGGAAACCAAACTTAAGAGACTCTTACATGCCAAGAACAAACTGATGGTTGTTGAAGAGGAGGTGGGTGGGAGGGTGGGTTAAATGGGTGATAGGCATTAAGGAGGGCAGTTGTTGGGATGAACGCTGGGTGTTATATGTAGGTGATGAATCACTGGGTTCTACTCCTGAAACCAATACTACACTGTATGTTAAGTAACTTGAATTTAAATAAAATTTTTAAAGAGGAACCAGAAAAAAAGAAAAGAAAAGAAGAAAGATCTCAAAGCAAAAGCCTAACTTTTCAACTCAAAAACTAAACACAAAGCAAGCAGGAGGAAGAAAATACAAAGATTAAAGCACAGGTAAACAAAATAGACAATTTTAAAAATTCAACGAAACTAAGAGCTGGTTTTTTTAAAAGACCAATTGACAAACCTTTTGCTAGATTAAAAAAAGAAGACTCAACTAAAATTAGAAATGAAAGAGGGGACAATACAATTGAAGCCACAGAAATAAGAAGGATTATAAGAGAATGCTATGAACAACTATACCTCAATAAATTGGATAACCTAGAATAAATAAAAACCTAGAATAAATTACCAGAAACACACAACTTAACAATATTGAGTCATGAAAAAATAGAAAATCTGAACAGACCAATAACTAGTAAGGAGATTAAATCAGTTATCATAAACTATCCAACAAATAGACCAGAACTAGATAATTTCACTTGAGAAATCTACCAAACATTTGAAGAAGATTGAACATAAATCCTCAAACTCTTTCAAAGAATTGAATGAGAAGAAACACTTCCAAACTTGTTTTATGAGGCCAGCATTACTCTGATACCAAAGCCAAAGACACTACAAGAAAACTACAGACTAGGGGAGCCTGGGTAGCTCAGTCATTTAAGTGCCCGGCTCCTGGTTTGAGCTCAGATCGTGATCTCACGGTTCCTGAGTTCGAGCCCCACAACGGACTCTGCACTGTCAGCCCACCTGGGATTCTCTCACGTGTGCTCTCCCTCACTCTCTGTCCCTCCCCTGCTCACTCGCTCTCTCTCAAAAATTAAAAAAAAAGAAAAAAACTTTTAAAAAAGAAAAAAATTTTAAGAAAACTACAGACCATATATATGGTAAATATTGATCAAAAAATCTTCAATAAAATACTATCAAACCAAATTTAAGATATATTAAAAGGATTATACCCCATGACCTACTGGGATTTATTCCCAGAATGCAAGGATGGTTCAATATATGAAAATCAATCAATGTAATATACCACATTAACAGAATGAAGACCAAAAACACATAATCCTCTCAACTGAGACATAAAAAGCATTTGACAGAAGTCAATATCATTTTATCAGTAAAAAACAGGAATAGAAGCAAACTACCTCAATATAATAAATAGCTTATGTGGAAAGCTCACAGCTACCATCATACTAAATGGTGAAAGGCTAAAAGCTTTTCCTCTAAGATTAGGAACAGACATCACTCTATTCAACATAGTATTGGAAGTCCTAGTCAGGGGGGCGCCTGGGTGGCAGTTGGTTAAGCTTCCAACTTCAGCTCAGGTCATGATCTCATGGTGCATGAGTTTGAGCCCCACTTTGGGCTCTGTGCTGACAGCTTGGAGCCTGGAGCTGCTTCAGACTCTATGTCTCCCTTTCTCTCTCTGCCACTCCCCTGCTCACACTCTGTCTCTCTCTCTCAAAAATAAATAATAAAAATTTAAAAATAAAAAAAAAGAAGTCCTAGTCAGAGAAATTAGGCAAGAGAAGGAAATAAAAGTCATTCACATTGGAAAGGAAGAAGTAAAAGTATCTCTATTCATAGTTGATTTTATATGTAGAAAACACTAAAGATTATGCACACACACACACACACACACACACACAAACTGTTATAACTAATAAAATAATTCAGAAAAGTTGCAGGATACAAAATCAGTTTGTTTCCATGGAATGAATAATTTAAAAGGAAATTTTTTTTAATTCCATTTACAATGGCATCAAAAAGAATAAAAAACTTAGGAATAAATCTAACCAAGATGGCGAAAGATGTGTATACGAAGAACTACAAATCAATGCTAAAAGAAATTAAAGAAAACACAAATAAATGGCATGACATCCTATGGTCATGGATTGTAATACTCAATATTGTTAATATGGCAGTACTACCCAAAGCAATCTAGAGATACAATGCAATCTCCATCAATATCCCAATGACAATTTCTTCTGAAATAGAAAAATCCATCCTAATAGTCATAGCAAATCTCAAGGAACCCCAAAATTTACTGCAAAGAAACAGTAATCAAACAATGCGGTACCAGCATAAAGACAGACGTATGGACCAATAAAACAAAACAGAGAGCCAGAAATAAACCCTCATGTATTGGCTGAATGATCTTCAACAAGGATGCCAAAAGCACTCAACTGGGAAAGGACAATCTCTTCAAAAAACAGTGTTGGGTCAACTGGATATCCACCTGCAAAAGAATGATATTGAACCTTTATCTTACACCAACCGTACGTAAAATTTAACCAAAACGGGTTAACTAAGCTAAATGTAAGACCCAAAACTGCAAGACTCCTACAAGAAAACATGAGGGAAAATCTTCAAGATGTTGGATATGGAAGTAATTTCTTGGATGACACCAAAAGCAGACAATAAAAGCAAAAATACACAAATAGACCTCTATCAAACTTAAACATTTTCTGTGCACCCAAGGACACAATGAACAGAATAAAAAGGCCACCTGTGGAATGGAAGAAAATATTTGTAAATCGTGTGTCTGATAAGGGTTAATATCTAGAAAATATAAATAATTCCTACAAACCAACAGCAACAAAATAACCTAATTAAAAAGTGGGCAAAGGAATTGAAAAGATGTTTCTCCAAAGATGATAAAGTGACTGGCCAACTATCACATGAAAAAGATGCTCAACTTCACGAATGATCAGAGAAAAGCAATCAACACCACAATGAGTTATCACTTCACATCTATTAGAATTTGTTACTATTAAAAATAATAATAATAAGTGTTGATGAGGATACGGAGAAACTGAAACCCTTGTGCATGTAGGTAGGATTATATAATAGTGCCAGGCTCTATGGACAAGACACTCATCCATATGGTAGTATGGTATGGTATGATATATTCCTTGGTAGGTATTTCCTTGACAGATTAAAAACAGAACTACCATATGTTCCAGCGATCCCACTTTGGGGTATATATCCAAAAGAATTGAAATCCAGGTCTCAAAGAGATAGCTTCACACCCTGTTCATAGCAGCGCAATAGCCAAGAAATGGAAGCAACCCAAATACCCATCAATAGATGAATGATAAACAAAATGTGGGGTATACATACAATGGAATATTATTCAGCCCTAAAAAGGAAGTCCTACCACGTGCTAAAATGTTGGGTGAATGTTGAGAATATCATACTACATGAAATAAGCCAGTCACAAAACGGCAAATTCTGTACGATTCCACTTATATGAGATATCTACCTACAATAGTAAAACTCATAGAAACAAAGTAGAAAGCTTACCATAGCCTGGAAGAACAGGGAGAAAGAGAGCTATTCTGCGGGTACAGAGTTTCCGTTTTGCAAGATGAGAGTTCTGAATATCTGTTGTATAATTGTGTGAATAACAACACTACCCTGTACACTTGAAACTGGTTAAGATGGTGAATTTTATGTTTTTTGCCACAATAAAAATAAAATAAAATATATTTTTTAAATGCAGAAGATTTTGCAAGCTAGTAGAATTGGTGATGGACTGACAATAAGTTGTCTGGGTTTTTCAAAGAACTCATTTATTCTACAAGTATTAACTTTTACAAAAATATGCATATATAGTAGAATATAGACATAAAAATTACGACCTAGGGGCACCTGGGTGTCTCAGTCATTAAGCGTCCGACTTCAGCTCAGATCATGATCTCACAGTTCGTGAGTTTGAGCCCTAAGTGGGGCTCTGTGCTGACAGCACAAAGCCTGCTTGGGATTCCCTCCCTCTCTCTCTCCTTCTCTCTCTCCCTCCCCCTCCCTCTCTCCCTCTGCCCCGCCCCCATTTGTGCACTCCCTTGCTCTCTCAAAATAAATAAACTTAAAAAAAAAGAATTACTACATAAAAAATACAGCAGACACCTTAATATAAGACTTAGTTAAGATATCTTAGCATGGATAATCTGTCAATTCAGAGACATTTATTTAAAAAGTTAGTTTTCTTTACCCCTGTTTTTTTCATTGGTCAAAAATATCTCGAACAAGCCTAATAATCAGTAGATGCTCAACAACTATCTGCTATTAACAATGACAGAAAAAGCGAAGAAAATACCGTCACATGCTACAACGTGGATGAATCTTGAGGACATTATGCTAAGTGAATGTGCTAATCACATAAAAACAAATTCTGTATGATTATACTGATAGGAGATATCAAGAGTAGTCAAACTCACCAAGACCGAAAACAGAATCATGGTTAATAAGAGCTGGAGGGAGAGGGAAATGGGGGTTGTTGATGGCTACAGAGTTTCAGTTTCGTAAGAAGAAAAAGTTCTGGAGATCTATTTCCAATAATTCCAATGATGGACTGTACTGAACTGTACTCTTAAAAATGGTTAAGATGATTTTAAAAACACACAGTGGAAAAGGACACAGAGGTTCAACTTCATTGAGTCGGCAAAACTGGCTATATGACTGTTTTTATATCTAGTGAGTAATGTTTGTGCGAGTGACATAATTCAGATTATATCTCTCTCTCACTGTAATATGTGACTTGGTAGCAACGTTTTGGGGGAAGAAATCTAGAGGCTTTTCCTATCCCAACTAACCGAGGCTATCATGACCGATCTAAAAGAACCCAATAATTACGCATGACCAAATTGGCCTAGGTTAGTTTGAAACAGTATAGATTTTTTTTTCTGGCAACTTGAAATGTTATTAATCACAGACCAAACAGAAGCAACTATCATCTATCATTATCCTTTCATAACATGACATGTGATGTCATGTAATGACAGTGATAGTAGTGATTAAAAGCTTTAATGCCAAAGACATGTAATAAAGAGCAATCCTTTAAGTGAAATAGGTTTAGGGTTTTTTGCTCGGTTTTACCGAGATATAGTCGACATACAACATCATTTTTATGTGAGGGGTACAATGTAATGATTTGATATATGTATATATTGCAAAATGATTACAGTAAAGTTGAGTGAACATCTGTCACTTCACATAGTCACAAACTTTTTGTCCCCAGAACTTAGTTAACTCATAACTGGAAGTTTGTATCTTTTGACCACCCTCACCTCTTTCCCCCACCCCCAAGGCCTCACCTCTGGCAACCACCTATCTGTTTTCTATATCTGTGAGTTTGTTTTTTTTAGATTCCACATACAAGTGAGATCACAGTATTTGTCTTTGTCTTTGACTTATCTCAGCATAATGACCTCCAGGTCTACCCATGTTGTTGCAAATAGCAGGCTTTCCTTCTTTTTAATGGCTAATTAATATCCCATTATACATTGTGATATCTGTTAACATTTTTGTTATCCATTCATCCATTGATGGACACTTAGGTTGTTTTCTGGTCTTGGCTATTGTAAATAATTCTGCAATGAACATGGGAGTGCAGACACCTCTTCAAGATACTGGTTTCACTTTCTTTGGATATAGGCCCAGAAGTGGAATTGCTGGATTATATGGTAGTATAATATGTGATATATGATAAGATATATATGGTGCTGGACTATATGATAGTCATATTTTTAATTTGTTGAGGACACTCCATACTCTTTTCCACGGTGGCTGCACCAATTTACATTCCCAAAAATGATGGACAAGAAATCTCTTTTCTCCACAACCTCACCAGCACCTGTTAGCTCTTGTCTTCTGACAGCCATTCTAAGATGTGTGAAGTGATATCATTGTGATTCTGATTTGCATTTCCCTGGTTATCAGTGATGTTGAATACCTTTTTATGCACCTGTGGGCCATTTGTATGTCTTCTTTGGAAAAAAACAAAAAAAAGTCCGTTCAGTTCCTCTGCCAATTTTTAAATTGTACTATTGGGTTTTGTTGTTGTTGCTTGGGGCTTTTTTGCTATTTAGTTGTATGAGTTCCTTTTATATTTTGGATATTAACTCTTACCAGATTTGCAAATATTTTCTCCCATTGATAGCTTACCTTTTCATTTTGTTGATGGTTTCCTTTGTTGTACAGAAGCTTTTCCATTTGATTCAGTCCTACTAGTCTATTTTTACTTATGTTGCCATTGCTTTAGTATCAAATCCAACAAAACTTTGCTAAGACTCGTGTCAAGGAGTTTCTTTCCTATGTTTTTGTTCTAGTTTTATGGCTTTAGGTCTTATGTTCAAGCCTTTAATTTATTTTGAGTTGATTTTTGTACATGGTGTAAGAGAATAGCTCAGCTTTATTCTTTTGCATGTGGCCATCTATTTTTCTGAACACCATTTAGTGATGAGACTATTCTTTCCCCGCTGTATATTGTCATCTTTGTCAAAACATAATTGACCACATATGCATAAGTTTATGGATGGGCTCTCTATTCCATTCCATTGTCCTAGGTGTCTATTGTTATGCCAGTACCATACTGTTTTGATGACTGTAGCTTTCTAAGACAGTTTGAAATCAGGAAGCATGATGCCTCAAACTTTGTTCTTCTTTTTCAAGCTTGCTTTGGCTATTTGAGGTCTTTTGTGGTTCTATACAAATTTTGGGACTGTTTGCCCTATTCATGAAAAACGCCATTGGAAAATTGACAGGGATAACCTTGAATCTGTGGATTGACTTGGGTAGTATAGGTACCTTAATTATATTAATTCTTCCAATCCATGAGCATGGACTATCTTTATATATGTCTTCTTCCATTTCTTTCATCAATACCTTACAGACTTCAGTATATAGATCTTTCACCTCTTTGGTTAAGTTTATTCCTAGGTATCTTATTATTCTTTATACAATTATAAATGGGATTGTTTTCTTAATTTCTCTGATAGTTGGTTATGCTTACATAAGATATTTTTGCAAACTGATTTAGTACCCGCGACTTTACAAAACTCATTTATTCGCTCTAATACTTTTTTGGTAAAGTCTTTAGGATTTTCTGTATACAATATCGTGTCATCTGTAAATAGTGACAATTTTACATTTTCCTTTCCGATTTGGACGCCTTTTATATCTTTCTTACTCAATTGCTCTCGCTCAGATTTCCAATACTATGTTGAATAAAAGTGATGAGAGTGGACATCCTTGTCTTGTTCCTAATCTTACAGCTTCACTGTTGAGTATGATGTTAGCTGTGGGCTTGTCATCTATGGGCTTCATTATGCTTAGGTACTTTCCCTCTATACCAAATTTATTGAGAGTAAATGATAAATCCTTCTTGTCCAGCATGTGGTTTAGATCCAAAGCTCTTTATAGATTTTTTTCTCAGGATGATAGATCTATTGTTGAAAGTGGCATAATAAACTTCCCCACCATTACTGTATTGCTATCTACTTCTCCCATTAGGTCTGTTAATTTTTGCTTTAAATATTTGAGTACTCCTGTGTTGGGTGCATAAATATTTACAAATGACATATCAGTTCTTGTTGGGTTGACCCTTTATCATTAGATAATGACCTTTGTCTCTTACTAGAGTCAATCTCTGGCTTAAAGTCTATTTTATCTGACATGAGTATAGCTACCCCTGTTTTTTGTTGTTGTTGTTCCATTTACATGGAATTTTTTTTTGTCCTTTCATTTTCAGTCTCTGTGTGTCCTTAAAACTGGAGCAAGTCTCTTGTAGGAAGTATTGAGTTGGTTTTGTTTTATACCCATTCATCCACTCTATGTCTTTTGATTAGAGAATTTAGTGTCTTGAGGTCCCTCAGATCCTCATAAACTGTAAGCTTTTTCACAACCTTTCAACATACAGTTGGGAAAACACATGGATTTAGGAGTATTCTTTTTTTGTTAATTTCCTTCCCAAAAAATACCAATAAGGTGAACTTTTAAATAAGGTGAACTTTTAAAATATTGCCAAATTGGGGCGCCTGGGTGGCGCAGTCGGTTAAGCATCCGACTTCAGCCAGGTCACGATCTCGCGGTCCGTGAGTTCGAGCCCCACGTCAGGCTCTGGGCTGATGGGTCGGAGCCTGGAGCCTGTTTCCGATTCTGTGTCTCCCTCTCTCTCTCTGCCCCTCCCCCGTTCATGCTCTGTCTCTCTCTGTCCCAAAAATAAATAAAAAACGTTGAAAAAAAAATTAAAAAAAAATATATTGCCAAATTAAGAAATACCCTTTGGCACAAAGGTAAACCTAAAATATTTTTATTTTGTACTAACTCTAGGAAAAAAGGGGGTAAGTCTGAAAGAAGAGTAGTTGAGTAAGTTTAAATATATATATTATATATAAATACTCTCTATATACAGCCATATGTATAATAGAGAGATACTTCCTTAAAATTAGTACAAATAGATCTTGAGTATATCATTCATTGGAGAAATATCACTTCACATGGCAATATGTTTTTATGGGTCATTTCATAGATTGCTCAAATTCACATATTGCTGACTTTTCACTTTGGACTTTTTCTATCTTCACTTTGGGGACAGGGACTGGGAATGGCTCCTTGAAAGGGGAATCGGCTAATAGCCCAAATATTAATAAATATCTTTTCTCATTTATAGGCTGAATTAATATTTTATACATAAATGGTAGAACTTTTGTTTTAAGCTCATCTACTGGTTTTGGAATAACCAATCCCTTAATTTGAAGACATCCATTCAAATACTTTTCATCCCAAATAAGAAATAAAGAAGGAAAATGAACTTCTCAGCTACAATTTCCAAGGAATCACTTCCTTCACACTAAGGAAGTTCATCACCCCTGCCCTAGAAATCCCTCCATGGAGGCTCTCTGACTCAAGCAATGTGAGGGACGAGGGTGTCTAGTGTGTCTGTCATGCCTAAAGTCCGCTTCCATTTGCTGCCTCTGACAGCCAAAATCTTAGCTTCTGGCTGATCCAGAAAAGAGTCTCAGCAGTGATGAGGTTTGTCCCCAGATGCCCTTTATCTCTTCAATGGAAAGGAGGTCATTCTACTGTCTGGAGCCCCAAGCAAAATGAGTCTCTCCAGGCCTACACATACCTCCCATCATGGACTAGAGTGTGACTGGGCTTGCCAACAGGGACCTGAGTGGCCACACAAACCAGTCTGGGACCATATTCCCCACACTGGACGTCAATGAGTGGTTGTGGTCTCCTGTCAGAGCCTTAAGCTGTATTCGGGGGATGCCAGAGCTAAAGGAGAGGTCCTGTTTATCACCCTCCCTTAGATCTTGCTTCTTGGAACCCAGGCAAAGGGAGCTGAGTTCCACGTACAATAACTCCACATTCCCCAGTATTTGGGGAGGTCTGAACTGAGACCACCAAGCCCCACAATGCAGTTCTCTTTGTTCTCTCAGCAAACCTCCCTCGTACCCTCCTTTTCAAATTCACATCAGGAAATCCTGTGAGAATTCAGAAAGCTGAGCTTCCCAAGCATTGTTTCACACCCAGTCACCTTCCTGGCTGTCTACTCCCCCAGGGATATAATTCATGAATCCCGTTAGGGCCAAACAAAAGCAGGCAGGCTGATCATACCACCCTGATTTCAGTTTGGTCAGCTCCCTGCTGCCCCTTTCTTCATGTCTTAATGCCATTTAGCTGTCTGCCAGTTCACAGTTCACCCACTAAGTGTTTATTTAGTGCCTACCATGTTCCAGTTCATCCTCATACCCTGATGCAGAAGGAAAGTGCTATCCTCCTCTCTGAATGCTGGTTTCCTTCCCTTCATCCCATATGGCAACGAGATCTGTAATTTTCATACAGTCGGTGCCAGTACATGTTGCTGAAAGAGTATGTGATGAGACCCCACCTTGACGTAGTACAAGAACCTAAGGCTGCCTTGGGCTAAAATAGGATATGTGGTTCCAAATTTCTTTCCAGGAACTTCAGGTGAAGAGCTCCAGGTGAACCAGACTGAAAAGTTAATGTTGGTCAACACAGGAGATGCTGTCATTCTTGGCTGCAACATGTCTACTCTATCCCCAGCAGGGAATATCTTGTGCTTCAGGGAGAATGGGCAGGAATGACAGTTAATCTATAGTTTCAATGGAAACCACCTCCCCAGACTAACCCAAGTGGAAAACACAATGGTCAACCAAACAGACTACTCCATCTGCATCAGTGATGTGTTGCCTGGATATTCTGGCACCTACTACTGTGTCACATTAAGAAACGGGCATCCTGATGAGCATGTGACGGGTTCAGACACCTATGTGTATTTAAATGGTGATACAGACTGATACACTTCTGGGTTTGTAAATATCAACTTTTAAAAATATACATGCACCAAATCATTGTTCTACACTGGATGCAGTGCCCCTTCATCTACAAACAACCCCATAGGCTAGTAGTATTCTACAGATGGCCCTACTGATCAACCATTCTACAGTCCTGTGCCCAATATTGAATCAAGTCATGTGGACAGGTCCCTGACAACCAACTCCAAAAAAAAAAAAAAAAAACAACCTGGTGACATTTGGCAAGGGAAACTCCCACGTAGGAAGACATCCGGTAGGCAAAATGCAACTACTGTGTGCACTGCAAGATCCAAAAGTGAGAAAACCAAGAGCTTGATGGATGACTGGCTTTCCTAAGTTTAGGAGATAATCCTGGGAAGACAGCTATCCACTGAGTCTCTTTTAACCTATGCCCCGAGACCCAATTTCCATTCACTGACCCTCGTAGCCACATCTTATCTTCCAGACCCAGGACAAAATCTCAACATAGCAGAGTCTGCGCCCTAAACCCAAAATCACCTGAGTCAAAACGAAGGGATCCACAGGGAGGCAACCTCTACAAGCCTGCACAATTCCACTCTCCCGTTTCTAACTGGAATGTCATTGGGGCCTGGTGGCAGGTCCCTGAAGGATCACCTCAATGCAGTCAAGACATATCCTCCACATAGGAAGTGAGTGAATGAGTGTGGTCTCCTACTATGGCTTCTGGGGAACCATGAGACCAACAGGAAGGTCCTTGTGTGTCACCCACTCCCAGGTCTTGTTTGGAAAAGCTGTCCTGGAGGGGTTGACTCACTCTCCTCACGCTTGATCCTTCCCTGGTCTCCTCTCTGCTGTTCTCTGATTCTCTGAGAACAACCAGTGTTTCCTGCTTCTTCCTACTCTCTGAGTTAATTCCATTAAATACAGTGAGATTAGGGTATCCATCTGTTCTGCTGGGAAAACCAGTCTTCCCCAGTCATGTTCTCCTCAAGTCCACCCACGTTCTAGGCCATCCAACTGGCCATGGAACATTTACACATTTCCCTCAAGCTAGAAAATGTGAGTGTAGGCAGCCTACCTGCCATTCTCTCCCAGCCTCCCCAGTCAGGAGTTCCCTTGTCTCTCTAACCTGCACCTCACCCCATCAGTGACGTTGATGGTTTGCCAACCTGAAAGGAGAGATATTACCAGGACCTGACACAGCATGTGGTAGGGATGTTGGTGGCAGTGGGTGTCGGGGGTCAGTCGTGGACCCTTCAAAATTGACAAGGTCCCTTGAGGCTCTACTCTCTTTTGTTGGGAAGAGGAAACTGTCTCTCTTTTCTATCTTGAGAGATAAGCAGAGGAACCATACCCTGCCTTCAAGCACATATAGTAATCCTAAATGCCCCCTGATTTTTTAGGTTTGTTATCTCTTGACTTCGTCTTTCTCCATACCTGTCAGCACTAATATCTCCACAAATTCAGTGGCTTCTCACCCTTCAGAAAAGAGATGTCCTCCTCAATATCTCTCATAAGTCTTCTATAGGTTTTAGAGTACAGATTTTTCACCTCTTTAGTTAGGTTTATTCCTAGGTACCTTATTGTTTTTGGTGCAATTGTAAATGGGATCACTTCCCTGATTTCTTTTTCTGCTGCACTGTTATTGGTGTATAGAAATGCAACAGATTTCTTCACATTGATTTTATATCCTGTAACTTCACTGAATTCATGTATTAGTTCTAGCAAATTTTGGTGGAGTCTCTCCAGTTTCCTATAGAGTATCATGTCTGCAAATAGTGAAAGTTTGACTTCTTCCTTGCTGATTTGTATGGCCTTTATATGTTTTTTGTTGTCTGATTGCTGAGGCTAAGGCTTTCAGTGTTTTGTTAAATAATAATGATGAGAGTGGGCATCCTTGTCTCCTTCCTGACCATAGGGGAAGAGCGCTCAGTTTTTCACCATTGAGGATGATATTAGCTGTACGTCTTCTGTATGTGGCCTTTATGATGTTGAGGTATGTTCCATCTATCCCCAATTTGTTGAGGTTTTTATCAAGAATGAATGCTGTATTTTGTCAAATGCTTTTTCTGCATCTATTGACAAGATCATATGGTTCTTATCCTTTCTTTTATTAATATGATGTATCACGTTGATTGATTTGCAAATATTGAACCAGCCCTGCAGCCCAGGAATAAATCCCACTTGATCATGGTGAATAATTCTTTTAACGTATTATTGAATTCGATTTGCTAGTATCTTGTTGGGAATTTTAGCATCCAGGTTCATCAGGGATAAAGGCCTGTAATTTTTTTTAGTGGGGATTTTGTCTAGTTTGGAATCAAGTTAATGCTGGATTCACAGAATGAGTTTGGAAGCTTTCCTTCCATTTGCAACAATTTGAGAAGAATAGGTATTAACTCTTCTTTAAATGTCTGGTAGAATTCCCCTGGTAAGCCATCTGGCCCAGGACTTGTAGTTGGGGGATTTTTGATAACTGATTTAATTTCTTTGCTGGTTATGGTCCTGTTCAAATTTTCTATTTCTTCCTGTTTCAGTTTTGGTAGTTTGTGAGTTTCTAGAAATTTGTCCATTTCTTCCCAATTGTCCAGTTTGTTGGTATACAATTTTTCATAGTATTCTCTTGTAATTGTTTTTATTTTTGTGGTATTGGTTGTGATCTCTCCTCTTTCATTCATGGTTTTATCTATTTGGGAACTATCTCTTTTTGATAAGTCTGGCTAGGGATTTATCAATTTTGTTTATTCTTTCAAAGAACCATCTCTTAGTTTCATTGATCTATTGTACTGGGTTTTTTTGTTTCCATATCATTTATTTCTGCTCTAATCTTTATTATTTCCCTTCTGCTGGCATTAGGCTTTATTTGCTGTTCTATTCCTAGCTCCTTTAGGTGTAAGGTTAGATTATGTATTTGGGATCTTTCTTGCTTCTTGAAATAAACCTGAATTGCAATATACTCTCCTCTTAGGACTCCCTTTGCCGCATCCTAAAAGGTCTGTACTGTCATGTTTTCATTTTCATTGGCTTCTATGTTTTTTTGTTTCTTCTTTAATTTCCTAGTTAACCCTTTCATTCTTTAGTGGGATGTTCTTTAGCCTCCATGTATTTGGGAGCTTCCCAAATGTTTTCTTGTGGTTGACTTCAAAGCATTGAAAGATATTGAAAAGGACACAAAGAAATGGGAAAACATTCCATGCTCATGGATTGGAAGAACTCACACTGTTAAAATGTCTATACTACCCAAAGCAATCTACACATTAATGTAATCCTTATCAAAATACCACCAGCACTCTTCACAGAGCTAGATCAAAAATCCTAAAATTTGTATGGAACCATAAAAGACCCTGAATAGCCAAAGTAATCCTGAAAAAGAAAAACAAAAGTGGAGGTATCACAATTCTGGATTTCAAGCTATATCACAAAGCTGTAGTCAACAAGACAGTATGGTACAGGCACAAAAACAGACACATGGATCAATGGAACAGAATAGAAAACCCAGAAATGGGCCCATAACTATGTGGTCAACTCATCTTCAACAAAGCAGGAAAGAACACCCAATGGAAAAAAGACAATCTCTTCAACAAATGGTGTTGGGAAAACTGGATGGCGACATGCAGAAGAATGAACCTGGACCACTTTCTCACACCATACACAAACAAATTCAAAATGGATGAAAGACCTAAATGTGTGTCAGGAAACCATCAAAATCCTAGAACAGAACATAAGCACCTACCTCTTTGACCTCAGCCAGAGCCACTTTTTACCAGACATGTCACCAAAGGCAAGGGAAACAAAAGGAAACATAAATTATTGGGATTTCATCAAGATAAAAATCTGCAGAGAAAGAAACAATCAACAAAATGAAAAGGCAGCCCATGGAATAGAAGATATTTGCAAATAACATACCTGGGAAAGGGTTAGTATCCAAGACCTATAAAGAACTTATCAAACTCAACACTCAAAAAACAAACAACCCAGTTAAGAAACAGGCAGAAGAGTTGAATAAACACTTTTCTGATCCTGGGAAGATGGCGGCGTAGGAGGACGCTGGGCTCACCGCGCATCTTGCTGATCACTTAGATTCCACCTACACCTGCCTAAATAACCAAAAAAACCGCCAGAAGACTAGCAGAACGGAGTCTCTGGAGCCAAGTGCAGACGAGAGGCCCACGGAAGAGGGTAGGAAGGGCGGAGAGGCGGTGGGCGCTCCACGAACTGGCGGGAGGGAGCCGGGGCGGAGGGGCAGCCCGCCGGCCAAGCAGAGCCCCCGAGTCTGGCTTGCAAAAGTGGAGGGGCCAGACGAAGTATGTTCCGACAGCAAGCGGGACTTGACATCTGGAAGGTTATAAGCTAACAGCTCTGCTCGGAGAACGGGAGGGCTGGAGGACAACGGGAGGGAGAGGTGTTGAGCCCCGAACGACAGAGCTCAGCTTGGCGGGAAACAAAGGCGCTTGCCAGCGCCATCTCCCTCGCCCATCCCCCAGCCAAAATCCCAAAGGGATCCAGTTCCTACCAGGGAACTTGCTTGCACCGCGCAAACACCCAACGCTGTGCTTCTGCGGATCCATCCCTCAGGCGGATCTGACTCCCTCCCGGTGCCGGAGGGCCCCTCCCGAAGTGGATCTCCGAAGGAAAAGCGAGCTGAGCCTGCCCCTCCCGCCCCTGTGCACCTTGCCGATCCACCCCAGCCAATACGCCAGATCCCCAGCACCACAAGCCTGGCAGTGTGCAAGTAGCCCAGATGGGCCACGCCACCCCACAGTGAATCCCACCCCTAGGAGAGGGGAAGAGAAGGCACACACCAGTCTGACTGTGGCCCAAGTGATGGGCTGGGGGCAGACATCAGGTCTGACTGCGGCCCCGCCCACCAAGGCAAGTTATTCAAGACAGCACAGGGGAAGTGGCCCGCAGTCCCGCACCACTCCAGGGACTATCCAAAATGACGAAACGGAAGAATTCCCCTCAGAAAAACATCCAGGAAATAACAACAGCTAACGAACTGATCAAAAACGATTTAAACAATATAACAGAAAATGAATTTAGAATAATAGTCATAAAATTAATCGCTGGGCTTGAAAACAGTATAAAGGACAGCAGAGAATCTCTTGCTACAGAGATCAAGGGACTTAGGAACAGCCAGGAGGAGCTAAAAAATGCTATCAATGAACTGCAAAATAAAATGGAGACAACTACGGCTCGGATTGAAGAGGCAGAGGAGAGAATAGGTGAACTAGAAGATAAAATTATGGAAAAAGAAGAAGCTGAGAAAAAGAGAGATAAAAAAATCCAGGAGTATGAGGGGAAAATTAGAGAACTAAGTGATGCACTAAAGAGAAATAATAGACGCATAATTGGTATTCCAGAGGAGGAAGAGAGAGGGAAAGGTGCCGAAGGTGTACCTGAAGAAATAATAGCTGAGAACTTCCCGGATCTGCGGAAAGAAAAAGGCATTGAAATCCAAGAGTCACAGAGAACTCCCTTCAGACGTAACTTGAATCAATCTTCTGCACGACATATCATAGTGAAACTGGCAAAATACAAGGATAAAGAGAAAATTCTGAAAGCAGCTAGAGATAAACGTGCTCTAACATATAAAGGGAGACCTATAAGACTCGTGACTGATCTCTCTACTGAAACTTGGCAGGCCAGAAAGGAATGGCAGGAGATCTTCAATGTGATGAACAGAAAAATATGCAGCCAAGAATCCTTTATCCAGCAAGTCTGTCATTTAGAAGGAGATATAAAGGTCTTCCCAAACAAACAAAAACTGAAGGAATTTGTCACCACTAAACCAGCCCTACAAGAGATCCTAAGGGGGATCCTGTGAGACAAAGTACCAGAGACATTGCTACAAGCATGAAACCTATGGACATCACAATGACTCTAAACCCATATCTTTCTATAATAACACTGAATGTAAATGGACTAAATGCGCCAACCAAAAGACATAGGGTATCAGAATGGATAAAGAAACAAGACCCATCTATTTGCTGTCTACAAGAGACTCATTTTAGACGTGAGGACACCTTCAGATTGAGGGTGAGGGGATGGAGAACTATTTATCATGCCACTGGAAGTCAAAAGAAAGCTGGAGTAGCCATACTTATATCAGACAAACTAGACTTTAAATTAAAGGCTGTAACAAGAGATGAAGAAGGGCATTATATAATAATCACAGGGTCTATCCATCAGGAAGAGCTAACAATTATAAATGTTTATGAGCCGAATACAGGAGCCCCCAAATACATAAAACAATTACTCACAAACATAAGCAACCTTATTGATAAGAATGTGGTAATTGCAGGGGACTTTAACACTCCACTTACAGAAATGGATAGATCATCTAGACGCATGGTCAATAAAGAAACTAGGGCCCTGAATGATACATTGGATCAGATGGACTTGACATATTTAGAACTCTGCATCCCAAAGCAACAGAATATACTTTCTTCTCGAGTGCACATGGAACATTCTCCAAGATAGATCATATACTGGGTCACAAAACAGCCCTTCATAAGTATACAAGAATTGAGATCATACCATGCATACTTTCAGACCACAATGCTATGAAGCTTGAAATCAACCACAGGAAGAAGTCTGGAAAACCTCCAAAAGCATGGAGGTTAAAGAACACCCTACTAAAGAATGAGTGGGTCAACCAGGCAATTAGAGAAGAAATTAAAAAATATATGGAAACAAACGAAAATGAAAATACAACAATCCAAATGCGTTGCGATGCAGCGAAGGCAGTCCTGAGAGGAAAATACATTGCAATCCAGGCCTATCTCAAGAAACAAGAAAAATCCCAAATACAAAATCTAACAGCACACCTAAAGGAAATAGAAGCAGAACAACAAAGGCAGCCTAAACCCAGCAGAAGAAGAGAAATAATAAAGATCAGAGCAGAAATAAACAATATAGAATCTAAAAAAACTGTAGAGCAGAGCAACAAAACCAAGAGTTGGTTTTTTGAAAAAATAAACAAAATTGATAAACCTCTAGCCAGGCTTCTCAAAAAGAAAAGGGAGATGACCCAAATAGATAAAATCACGAATGAAAATGAAATTATTACAACCAATCCCTCAGAGATACAAGCAATTATCAGGGAATACTATGAAAAATTATATGCCAACAAACTGGACAACCTGGAAGAAATGGACAAATTCCTAAACACCCACATCCTTCCAAAACTCAATCAGGAGGAAATAGAAAGCTTGAACAGACCCATAACCAGCGAAGAAATTGAATCAGTCATCAAAAATCTCCCAATAAATAAGAGTCCAGGACCAGATGGCTTCCCAGGGGAGTTCTACCAGATGTTTAAAGCAGAGATAATACCTATCCTTCTCAAGCTATTCCAAAAAATTGAAAGGGAAGGAAAACTTCCAGACTCATTCTATGAAGCCAGTATTACTTTGATTCCTAAACCAGACAGAGACCCAGTAAAAAAAGAGAACTACAGGTCAATATCCCTGATGAATATGGATGCCAAAATTCTCAATAAGATACTAGCAAATCGAATTCAACAGCATATAAAAAGAATTATTCACCATGATCAAGTGGGATTCATTCCTGGGATGCAGGGCTGGTTCAACATTCGCAAATCAATCAATGTGATACATCACATTAATAAAAGAAAAGATAAGAACCATATGATCCTGTCAATCGATGCAGAAAAGGCCTTTGACAAAATCCAGCACCCTTTCTTAATAAAAACCCTTAAGAAAGTCGGGATAGAAGGAACATACTTAAACATCATAAAAGCCATTTATGAAAAGCCCACAGCTAACATCATCCTCAATGGGGAAAAACTGAGAGCTTTTTCCCTGAGATCAGGAACACGACAGGGATGCCCACTCTCACTGCTGTTGTTTAACATAGTGTTGGAATTTCTAGCATCAGCAATCAGACAACAAAAGGAAATCAAAAGCATCAGAATTGGCAAAGATGAAGTCAAGCTTTCGCTTTTTGCAGATGACATGATATTATACATGGAAAATCCGAAAGACTCCACCAAAAGTCTGCTAGAACTGATACATGAATTCAGCAAAGTTGCAGGATACAGAATCAATGTACAGAAATCAGTTGCATTTATACACTAACAATGAAGCAACAGAAAGACAAATAAAGAAACTGATCCCATTCACAATTGCACCAAGAAGCATAAAATACCTAGGAATAAATCTAACCAAAGATGTAAAAGATCTGTATGCTGAAAACTATAGAAAGCTTATGAAGGAAATTGAAGAAAATATGAAGAAATGGAAAGACATTCCCTGCTCATGGATTGGAAGAATAAATATTGTCAAAATGACAATACTACCCAAAGCTATCTACACATTCAATGCAATCCCAATCAAAATTGCACCAGCATTCTTCTCGAAACTAGAACAAGCAATCCTAAAATTCATATGGAACCACAAAAGGCCCCAAATAGCCAAAGTAATTTTGAAGAAGAAGACCAAAGCAGGAGGCATCACAATCCCAGACTTTAGCCTCTACTACAAAGCTGTAATCATCAAGACAGCATGGTATTGGCACAAAAACAGACACATAGACCAATGGAATAGAATAGAAACCCCAGAACTAGACCCACAAACGTATGGCCAACTCATCTTTGACAAAGCAGGGAAGAACATCCAATGGAAAAAAGACAGTCTCTTTAACAAATGGTGCTGGGAGAACTGGACAGCAACATGCAGAAGGTTGAAACTAGACCACTTTCTCACACCATTCACAAAAATAAACTCAAAATGGATAAAGGACTTGAATGTGAGACAGGAAACCATCCAAACCCTAGAGGAGAAAGCAGGAAAAGACCTCTCTGACCTCAGCCGTAGCAATCTCTTACTCGACACATCCCCAAAGGCAAGGGAATTAAAAGCAAAAATGAACTACTGGGACCTTATGAAGATAAAAAGCTTCTGCACAGCAAAGGAAACAACCAACAAAACTAAAAGGCAACCAATGGAATGGGAAAAGATATTTGCAAATGACATATCGGACAAAGGGTTAGTATCCAAAATCTATAAAGAGCTCACCAAACTCCACACCCGAAAAACAAATAATCCAGTGAAGAAATGGGCAGAAAACATGAATAGACACTTCTCTAAAGAAGACATCCGGATGGCCAACAGGCACATGAAAAGATGCTCAACGTCGCTCCTTATCAGGGAAATACAAATCAAAACCACACTCAGATATCACCTCACGCCAGTCAGAGTGGCCAAAATGAACAAATCAGGAGACTATAGATGCTGGCAAGGATGTGGAGAAACAGGAACCCTTTTGCACTGTTGGTGGGAATGCAAATTGGTGCAGCCACTCTGGAAAGCAGTGTGGAGGTTCCTCAGAAAATTAAAAATAGACCTACCCTATGACCCAGCAATAGCACTGCTAGGAATTTACCCAAGGGATACAGGAGTACTGATTAATAGGGGCACTTGTACCCCAATGTTTATAGCAGCACTCTCAACAATAGCCAAATTATGGAAAGAGCCTAAATGTCCATCAACTGATGAATGGATAAAGAAATTGTGGTTTATATACACAATGGAGTACTACATGGCAATGAGAAAGAACGAAATATGGCCCTTTGTAGCAACATGGATGGAACTGGAGAGTGTGACGCTAAGTGAAATAAGCCATACAGAGAAAGACAGATACCATATGTTTTCACTCTTATGTGGATCCTGAGAAACTTAACAGAAACCCATGGAGGAGGGGAAGGGGAAAAAAAAAAAAAAAAGAGGTTAGAGTGGGAGAGGGCCAAAGCATAAGAGACTCTTAAAAACTGAGAACAAACTGAGGGTTGATGGGGGGTGGGAGGGAGGGGAGGGTGGGTGATGGGTATTGAGGAGGGCACCTTTTGGGATGAGCACTGGGTGTTGTATGGAAACCAATTTGACAATAAATTTCATATATTGAAAAAAAAAAAAAGATCGGGAAACTGAGGCTCAGAGAGGCGAGGCGATTCCCTCAACCCAAGGTACAGGCTTGGTCCCGGAGTCTGGGGTGAGGCTGAGCCTGTCCAGGGGTTGAGCGGTGGGAGCAGGAAGCCTGGTTCATCCTGGTATCTTTCCGTCACCAGATGCCAGAACATTTAGCTCCCTCTTTGGAACCCTCATTCCGCTTGGCTGGAAGTTGTTTCCCCTGACTGTACTTTGCATCTTCTGTGTCCTCAAGAGGAGATTCCCTTCCAAGTAAGAGGGAACCTCAGACAGAGAAATGGCTTCCAGGGGGCGGGAAGATTCCAGGGCAACAGGGGGCACTGAGAGCAGAAGCCACGCCGCACTCCTGCTGCACATCTAGCTTGAAAGCATGTTGAATCCAGACCATCCCTAAGAGTCACACCCCAGTCCCGTCAACCGTCCCCTCTGCCCCTCACAGCTCCAGTCTAAAGATGCACAAAGACGCAGGCTCCCCTGGTCCGGGCAGGGGGAACACTTAAGGAGGGAGAGTTAGTCTGGAGACAACACTCTCAAGGTGGTGTCCAAGGCGAAGTCTGAGAACAAGGGCTTTGCCCCAGCTCCCCACTTCCTCCGCAGGTCACGGGCACAAGGCCCTCCTCAGTGACGTAGGATCCTCGGTGCCCTCCTGTTTTATTTAGGAGTGCTGACCCAGGAGAGGCACTTGCCATGACGTCTGCAGCCACTGCCAAAGCTTCTCCTGCCTCAGCAGCCTTCTGAGACCTGTCTGGTGCTGGCTGTCCCTCCCTGTCTCCTACAGTTCCCGGTGGAGGTGAGAGCCTGGACCGGGAAAGTCAGTAGTGAGAGGTAGACTCTCACATCCAATGAAGGAAAGAAGCTTCTCTGGAAATTCTGGGAATGAAGTTCATGGCCCTGAGCAAGAAACCCAGCAGAGGCAAAACAAGCTCCTACCCAGGGAGAAACACATTACCTGCAGTTCGGAAGGCCCCTCCCTGACTCCTCCAGGAAAGCCCATTGCGGGCACCCAAGCTGCCATGAAACCTTTACAGCTCCATCATTAAAACGGTATTTTTTATAAAGTCTATTTATTTATTTTGAGAGAGAGAGAGTGCATGCACGAGTGGGGGAAGGGCGGAGAGAGAGGGAGGGAGAGAATCCCCAGCAGGCTCTGAGCTGTCAGCACAGAGCCCAGCGCAGGACTCGATCCCATGAATCGTGAGCTGAAATCAAGCGTTGGAAGCTTCATGGGACGTCTGGGTGGCTCAGTCAGTTAAGCCTCTGACTCCGGCCCAGGTCATGCTCTGGCACTGCATGAGTTCGAGCCCCGCGTCAGGCTCCGTGCTGACAACTAAGAGCCTGGAGCCTGCTTCAGATTCTGTGTCTCCCTCTCTCTCTGCCCCTCCCCCACTCACACGGTATCTCTGTCTCTCAAAAACAAACATTAAAAAAAAAAAAAAGAGTTGGAAGCTTAACCGACTGAGTCACCCAGGTGCCCCATCATCATTAAAATAGTATTAAAGGAAACATTTACGGCCAATACACTTATGAAGAGATGTCCAATCTCATTAGTGATCGGGAAAGGCCAAAGCAAAACCACACCGAGATGCCATTTTTCCCTATTCAAATAGAAAAAGTAAAGAAGCAACTGGGTCTTTCCCACGTTGCTGATGGGTATGTAAATCAGCAGAGCTACTTCGGAAAACAGCTTGAAAAATTTGAACTTGAACATTCACATACCCCATAACCTGCCATTTACACCCTTGAGTTATACATACCCAAAGAAACCCTTGCACATGTGCTCCAGGAGATATATTCAAATACATACAGGGTAGCACGGTTTAAAATTAGAAAAACCTGAGGGACGCCTGGGTGGCTCAGTTAGGCGTCCAACTTCGACTCAGGTCATGATCTCACAGCTCGTGAGTTCGAGCTCCACGTCGGGCTCTGTGCCGACAGCTCTGAGCCTGAAACCTGCTTCGGATTCTGTGTCTCCCTCTCTCTCTGCCCCTCCTCTGCTTGTGTTCTGTCTCCCTCTGTCTCTCAAAAATGAATAAGAATAAAAAAAAATTTTTTTTATTAGAAAAACCTGAGAACAATCCAAATGCACATCAACAGAATGATGAGCAAGTAATTTAGTACAATCCCAGAATGGAATATTATACAGCAATAAAAGTGAATGAACTACAACTACACACAATAAATAGATAAATTTTAGCAAAAAAAAAAAAAAAAAAGGAGAAGCCAGCCCCAAAAGATTTCATACAGCATGACATTATTTTTAAAAGCTAAAAACAGCTACCAAATGTTTTTTAGGGAAACATATAAATATGATAAGCATGTGTTTTTTCAAAAAAGAACAATGAGCTCAAGATTTTAAATAGTCACACGGAACTAGAGGGTATTATGCTAAGCACAATAAGTCAGGCAGAGAAAGACAAATATATAATTTCACTCCAATGTGGAATTTGAGAAACACAACAGACGAACATAGGGGAAGGGAAGGAAAATTAAGATAAAAACAGAGAGGGGCGCCTGGGTGGCTCAGTCAGTTGAGCATCCGACTTCAGCTCAGGTCATGATCTCGCCGTTTGTGAGCTCGAGCCCCACGTCGGGCTCTGTGCTGACAGCTCGGAGCCTGGAGCCTGCTCTGGATTCTGTGTTTCCTTCTCTTCTGCCCCTCCCCCACTTGTGCTCTGTCTCTCTCTATCAAAAATAAATAAAATATTTTCAAAAATTAAAAAAAAAACAGAGAGGGAGGCAAATCCTAAGACTCTTAAATACAGAGAACAAATTGAGGGTGGCTGGAGGTGAGGTGGGTGGAGGGAGGGGCTGAATGGGTGATGGGCCAATAAAGAGGGCACTTTGGGGGAATGAGCACTGGGTGTCATCTGTAAGACATGAATCACTGGGTTCTACTCCTGAAGCCAAGACTATACTGTATGTTAACTAACCTGAATTTAAATTAAATTAAAACAAAACAAAACAAAACAAAGCTGGGAGAAGGCCAGCCCTCAGACAAAGGATGGTGGGTCCTATGATTCATAAGCTTACTAGAATCTTTTTAGCACTTATGGCTAGGGTTTATTTACAACCTTACATTACTACTCTGGTGTCATGTAATATTTGAACCTATGTCAAAACAAAAGTCCTTGAGAACATGGATCATAATTTCTACTCCTCTATATGTAGCCTGTGCCTTATATACAGCGTCCTAGCTCAGGGGAACAATAACAAAAAAATACAATAAAATAAAACACAATAAAATAAAACACAATAAAATAAAATAAAATAAAATAAAATAAAATAAAATAAAATAAAATAAAATAAATACAATAAAATACAATAAAATAAAATACAATAAAATAAAATACAATAAAATAAAATAAAATAAAAATAAGGGACTTGTTTTGGTCTGAGTGTAGCCTGAAATTCTGCAATTATTGTCACTGAAACAAGAATTTGCTCTTGAATTAGAAAGAACAGGAAAGTCCTATTTAAAGGAGTCATTTTTACTGTGGATAATGTGACTGGTATAATTTGCGATGTTCATGGAATTTTAAAATAAAGATCTTTCCCCTAAATTTCTCAGCAAAACAAAACAAAACTAAGAAAAGATTTTAAGTAGTAGTCGCCTAGAATGGGGGAAGGGAAAAGGATGAGAAAGGTGGGTACATAGAGGTAGATGGAAGTTAATATCAGGAATCTAGCTTCCATGCTGGATGTTGGCTTCATGAATAGTCATATCATCATAAACAAAAAATAGAAGAACAATATAAGGTTGATAAATAAATATTTAAATGCATAGGTACACAGATGGGCTGATTTTTGGAAGGAAAGGAGGGAGGGAGAGAAGATGGATAGATGGATGGATGGATGGATGGATGGATGGATGGATGGACAGATGGATGGACAGACGGATGGGTGGATGGATGGATGGATGGATGGATGGATGGATGGATGGATGGGCAGATGGATGGATGGATGGATGGATGGATGGATGGATGGATAGATGGATGGATGGACAGATGGATGGACAGACGGATGGGTGGATGGATGGATGGATGGATGGATGGATGGACGGATGGACAGATGGATGGATGGATGGATGGATGGGTACGTAAGTAGATTAATAAAAGAGGGTCATGCATGAATCAGTGAGGGAGTCGTAAAGCAAAAATTATGACAGGTGCCCTTCTACACACTTCCTTTAGATTCAAAAGAAAAAAAAACAGAAGAACAATGCCTAAAGAGCCCCCAAGCTCCCTTCCTGTTATGACATTTACAAGTCCACATTAGGAAGAAAGCACAGCTAATGGGTGTCACCATGGGTCTAGCACTTCACATGCAGTATATTATTTCATCCTCATACCAATCCCACAAAGTAGACACCATTCTCCATTTTACAAGTGAGGAACCTGAAGGAAGCCACTCAGTGTTACTCAGGTAAGAAGTGGTGGAACCGGGGCGCCTGGGTGGCGCAGTCGGTTAAGCGTCCGACTTCAGCCAGGTCACGATCTCGCGGTCCGTGAGTTCGAGCCCCGCGTCAGGCTCCGGGCTGATGGCTCGGAGCCTGGAGCCTGTTTCCCATTCTGTGTCTCCCTCTCTCTCTGCCCCTCCCCCGTTCATGCTCTGTCTCTCTCTGTCCCAAAAATAAATAAAAAACGTTGAAAAAAATTAAAAAAAAAAAAAAAAAAAAAAAGAAGTGGTGGAACCAAAACCCCTGGATTCAGACACAGCTCTGCTCAGTGCTTTCTAAGGAGCCACACCGCCTACTGTCTATGGACAGATGGGGAGACCTTGACTCACCCTCATTTTATTGCTTCCAATCTCTCAGGCCTGCTGTTCTATGTTAAAGCCCACCCCATGTCCTCAATGGGAGCAGAAGGGGAGAACACATGCACTTTTCCAGCCCTGGAGTAGATCTAGGGTCAGTAGATCGATCCATCCATCCATTCATCCATCCATCTTCTCTCCCTCCCTCCTTTCCTTCCAATAATCAGCCCACCTGTGTACCTGAGCCCCAAAATGGCCCTGGTGAAGATCTGGGGGAGGTAGGGTAAGCCAAGTTCTGGAGAAAGGCTCTCTGTAGGACAAATATGCCCAGAGGAAACAGGTATCCTACAGTGAGTTTGTTCAACTGTGGCCTTGAACCTTTGTAGTCACAGGGACGGAGGGCTGAGCCCAACCCCCATTACCCCTCAGGCATGAATCTGCTCTTCAACATTTTCTACTCACAGTAGAGTGGCTTCCGCTTCAGCTTCCCCATCCCCAGCCTCCGACACTGGGAGCCTTGGGATGTTCTGGCCTTTCTCCCTCACCTCCCCCTCCAGAAATGGGGCCAGGACAAGGATGAGGCCAGCAAAGGGCCTAGGGAACAAAATTTAGGGAGACACTTTCTCTGGGTTGAGCGAGGACAGCAGAGACTTGCCACCTCGTATTTTGTGTCCTAGACGCCACAGGTGTCCAAGTGTCACGACTTCTGCTCCCTCCCATTCGTCTTCCTGGTTGCTCAGACCCTGATCGGCATGTACCTCCAGCACGCCAATTGCCTCCTCACGACCCTCACTCTGGAGTCGCCAATCCATACACTACACAGACATGACAGTGGCCTTTTTTAAACACTTGCTCAAGAATTTTAGGCATCAACTATACTTCAATTAAAAAATACACATAAAAAAAACTTTAGGTAGTTCCTCACTCCCTAAGTCATACCTCAAGAAGGCGACAGTGATTATCCCAGGTGTCCTGTATCTTGACACCAGAGGGAAAATGAAGCAGTCAGAAGAGTCCTAACTCAGACCTGAAGGTTCCTCATCCCTTCAGGAGACAGCTCACGTCCTGAGCAAGCCCATAGCTTCCACCCAAATAATTGCTCATGGCGAAGAAGGTAAGGTCTTCATTTATTCCACAAATATTACCGAGTTTGTACTATGTAACAGGCACTGTTTAGACACAGAGGACTGGTGTCTAAACACTGGTGAACGTTGGCAGGGATGGTCCCTTTTCTTGTGGGGTTTACCGTCTGATGAGGACAGATACTAAAGAAAGGAGGGAAGATAGCAGGGAGGGAGGGGGAAGATAGGAAGAAAAGAAAGAAGAATGTGATATGTGTTCTGGAGAAAATAAAGAGCACGCAAGATGTGCACAAGGTACTTCCGATGGCAATGACAGAGAGCTCCACAGGAATCAGGAATTAAGTGGCAGCTATCTAGAAAGCATAGCAGAGAAAGCCTTTCTGAAAAGGGAATATTTGAGCTGATATCTGAAAGTTGCAAGAGCCTGGGGAGATACACCCCCGTTACAGGAACCCACTGTGTCAAGACCTAAGGTATGAAGGAATTTGGAACCTTCAAGGAAGAGGAAGGGGGTGCCGTAGGGCTGGAACTAGAGAGTAGTGGGACAGGGAACAATGCTGACGAAATGGGCAGGAGACAATCACACAGGGCTCTTGGCCATGGTGGGGAGTTTGGATTTCACTCAAAGAAGAATGGAAAGACATTAAAGAGCTTTAATACACAGAGCAAATGACAAGATCAGATACACGTTTTGAAGAAATCACCATGACTCCTGCCTGGGGGGTAAGTAGAGGAAAGCCGGTAGCCAGAAAATTCAGATGTGAGGTTACTGCAGCAAACCAGGGACAGCGAGGGTGGCTGGAGCTATGGCGGTGCCAGCGGAGATGAAGAGAATGCGACTAATGTGAGGGGTACTTGAAGACAGAAATGATGTGACACGTTTGAAGACTGAATGTGGAATGTGATGGAGAGGAAGTCATTGGTGATGGCTTCCTGGCAAGGCTGAGCAACGGATGAGATGGGGCAGACAGGTAGACTAGGCTTGGTGGTGAGAATTAAGGGTTGAGCTTTGAACACGTTCAATGTAACATTTATTCATCATCCTCGTGCCGATGTTGAATAGGCAGATGAACATATGCGTCTGGAGTTCAGGGTCAGAGCTGGAGAGAAATTTTTAAAGTCATCGGGTCTGTAAAACTGGTTGCTAGGACAGCTTTTCCTTTTCCATCTTTCTTGCCTCCCAGAAGCCCTAGGATGCAATGCAGACTCCAGGCTCTGGTACGAAAGGGGTACTTCTGGAGGCATGGATTGGAAAGGGAAGCGGGACAGAATGTTTCCATTTATCATGATGGCACGATTGTACCTATTTTTTCTTTTGCATGTTCATGTGATCTCTACAGGGGCTAAGAATGTCTCCCTTCTCCCCGGCCACCCTGTGCTATATCGGTGATTCTCATTGTCTTACTGGACACGGGGGCAAAGGATTGCAAAGAGAGTGACATATAAGAAAAATATTCACAAGTGGGCAGTGAAACCCCTGAGAGGCACTGAAACTTTCGCATCCTGGTCAAGCTGAGCTGAAAAGGCTCTTGATATGCCTAGTCCGACCCTTCTTCTCCAACCCCTGTTGACAAATAGGGAAGCTGTGTCTTGGGGACATTAGCTGACATGACTAACCTAACGCAACCAAACTTTGATGCAATTCTCAAGCTACCATTCCAAGTGTGCAAAAAGTACCACATCTTTGAACTTTTCCATGATTTACCATAATTTCTATTTTAAGTTTCCAGGGACTTAACCGTGACATTCAAGTTTTCCTCAGTCAACTCAGGGCTCTCCCAATCTCTCCATCCCCAGTAGTGTCTAAGTTGACTCTGTGACATCAGTCTACGTAAGCATCTGCTGACATGTCCAAAACCCCGTGCTGCCTTTAACTACAGATCCCCACAAGTGGCCCTAGAATTAACTTCTTCCTGATCTCGGGGCTTCCCTACACCCCCTTGCTTTCAGCTCTGTGCACACTGGAAAATCTGGCTACTCTGGAACCCCAGGAAGCTCTGCAGGGTGGTCTCGGGTCCTCTCCACCCAGGCAGAGCACACACCCAGTTCTGTTCTATTGCCAGGCCGGACTGGGGGCAGGAACGCCACAGGTCATGTCACCAAGAAGGAAGACGTGAGTCCTGACTCTCAATCCCTCCAAATTGGACCCGAGGTTTGCAAAGAGGAACAAGTTGCAGGACCCTTCTTGTAGGGAAACAGGCTCAAGAATTCCTTATACTTACATAAATGGTTTAAAAAGCTTAGGGTGGAAAGCTGCCACCACAGGGAGAAAGATATTATAAGCCAGAAATTATAATGGGATCACGAGTAACTTGTTGTATCACCTGCAGGAAACTACTTTCCATCTGGCACCAATATACTCTCGTGCTCTGATCACAACTTCAAACACCACTTGACCCCCAGACCCTTTGCTTCTTACACACCCAAGTTAATGATTACTATCTGATTGTTTTCTTCGAGTTTACCACCTGCGTAAGATCTTGAGCGCTCAATAAATACAGAGAGGAAGCCCCTGTTCAGGGCTCTTGTCTCCTCCCAGACATTAGCCTCTCTCGTAATCAATTCTCCATCTGCTCTCTTGCTGGACAAGCGAGAACTCCAGACTTACAGTCCGCAACACCTTCTTGGGGACCCCCAGCGTCGGTTCCCTCCAGTTTCCCTCCTCTCTGCCACAGATGGGGCAATGCTGCTTAGTTTCAGAGGTGTGCGGAAGGGGATGGAAGGGGATGGAAGGGGATGGGAGGGGATGGGAAGGGATAGGGTGGGAGGGACTGCCTCTACAGGAGACTGTTTTTCCACACTTTCGCATCTTTCATCTGGATCTCAGCTTTTGAAACTCGAAGGTGCATTTATACTCTATTTCTGCAATGACAATCTCTCTTGAGACAGATGTGTTACATTTATCTGCTGCCTAACTTGGCCACAAAAAAGCCCCCAGAAAAACTGGACTGCAGAGCTCTGCAGTGACACCAACAGCCATGTTTTATAACTACATGTCAAAAGTCTACACTTTGTAAAATTCAATGCATCTCAACTCTGAGTATACTCAAAACCATTGAATTTTACACTTTAAACGGGTGAATTTTATGCTAGGTGAGTTATATCTCAATAAATCTATTTTAAAAAGGTGAAAAGGTTACAACAATGTGGGGATATTGTACAAAGTTACTCTTTCCTTTTCCTTTTTCAACATCAATTTTACTTTGAGGGAAAAACATCTAATGCATCCGACCACATGAAACACCAATTCTCTCAACCCCACAAGCACCAACTCTCTATGTGCTTTATGCCTACAAGTTTCCAACACTTCCTCCAAATGTGGGAAGAGAGAAAATAATGAGTTTCATAAAAACGATTTGGAAACCTCATTTTTTTTCCCAGATTCCCGGGTGGAATTGATTTCCAGACTTGGCAGAAAGAAGCAAAAAAGTCATGTAGAGGGCAAATTCCAACAGGGGGATATATTAACCGGTTCTCAGAACCTAAAACTCTTTATCTCCTGCTGACAGTCCCTAGGATGCTTAAATAATAATTAGTATTAGACTTGTCCGTGTAGGTTTCTTACTAAACCTGCTGTGCAGAGGCAGCTAGCGAATTCCACTCCCCCTCCCCGCCCTCCCAGAAGCCTCCCATGGATTTCCCTTCACAACCGATCGGTCAAAATCTTGATGTCTGTCCCAGCTTCGACCAATTACTCAACCAATCACTAGCCAGGAGGTGGAGCTCCATAACTGATGCGGCCCAATGAAGATCCAGATCCTGAGGCTGGGGCAGGGCCTAGCTAGGTACCGCGAAACCCAATGCTGGACAGACTGGGTTCTCTTAGCGAGGCAGAAGGGGGATGTGGCTGTGGAGAGGCCCAAACAAGGGGCTCTTCCAATGAGTAGGTGGTGAATCCAGTGAGCTGTGGAAAAATGCACCCCGCTAGGAGACAATGCCCTGGAGGTGTCCAGACCTGGGGGCAGGGAACCAGGTGCGCACCGGATAAGATCTGGTTCCAAGAACCAAAGCCTTTATGCAGGAAAATAGCTACTGTTAACTCTCTCCACCCTTGCTGGGGGCAAGGACTTAGACTGGCTTACAACATACTTACTAATGACGGGAGTGGGGTGGGGGGCGCTTTACGGTAAAAATGCATGGCCAACATCATCTAAACCAAAGAATCAAAGCAAACATCACCAGCAATGAGACAAATTGAAAGAATGTGCTTCCTGATGGATGCAACGAGAACTCAGCATCGTTTTTGGATATTTCTGCCAAAGATGCAAAACCTGACTCTAATAATGGAAAGTACCAGAAACATCCAAAATGAGGGGCATTTTACTTTCTATGCCTTTCAAAAGTACCAGGGTCATAAAGGAAAGCGGAATTGTTCTATATTAAAGGAAACTAGAGAGGCATGGCAAGTGACTGAAACTGGATCTTTTTTCTATAAAAGACAAATTTTCTTGGGCAATTGGCAAAACTTGTTGGGGGCCTGAAGATAATAGGAACGTGTCAGTGTGAACTTCCTGATTCGAATGGTATTGTGGCCATGCAGAAGCATGTCCTTATTTGTAGGAAATACAAATATTTGGGCGTGATAAATCGACATGTCAGCAATTTATTCACAGAGGTTTCGGGAAAAAAAATTCTTTGCCCCATATTTGCAGATTTTCTTTAAAATTAAAATCATTTTCAAAGTTTAAAAAAAACTGGTGACACTCTGGCGTCAGGAAGAAATTCATATCTGTTGCAAAAACATGGGGCACCTGGCTGGCTCAGTCAGTTAAGCATCCAACTTCGGCTCAGGTTGTGATCTCGCAGTTTGTGGGTTCCAGCCCCGCGTCCAGCTCTGTGCTGACAATGCAGAGCCTGGAGCCTGCTTCGGATTCAGTGTTTCCCTCTCTCTCTCTGCCCCTCTCCCGCTTGCTTTCTCTCTCTCTCAAAAATAAATAAAGGCATTAAAAATTAAAAAAAAAAAAATAACCAGTAACAAGTACTGAGAGTTTACTATGTGCCAGACTCTGTTTTGAGCACTTTACATGTATGAACTCACAACAACCATGTGAGATATAGGTTGCAATTATTCTCTTTCACAAATGAGGAAATCTGGGCACAGAAAGGTTAGGTAACTTGCCCAAGGTCACACAGCTGGTAAGCGGCTGGCTGAGATTTGAACCCAGTCATTCCAGTTCAAGCTCCCTTGCTTTTAACCACCATATAGTCTCCTCGATGCTCTTTTTCAGTCCAGTAACCTTAATTAACACTGTCAGCCCAACAACTCCTAAATATTTTTCTCCAACTGGGAACTCTCCCTTAGATATTGTATCTAACTTCTTACTCAGTAGCTTCACTTGGGCGCATAATAATATCTCAAACTCAGCATTTCAAAAACTTACCTACTTGCCCCCCACCCCCACCCCAAACCTGCTCCAGCCACAGCCTTCCCCATTTCAGTTCATGGCAACTTCATTCCTCCAGGGGTTTGAGCCAAAAATCTGGGAGGCATCCCTGACTCCTCTCTTCGCTCATCTCACAACGTTTCTATCAGGAAACTGTGTTAACGCTACCTAAAAATGAATCCAGAAACCGAGCCTGTCTCTCCGTCTCTACTACCTAAGTTCGCCCACCATCCTCTTTCCTGAATGGCTGCAATTAGCTCCTCACTGGCCTCCCTGCTTCTGCCCTTGCCTCGCTCATCCATGCTCGATACAGTCAGCAGCGGAGCCTTTCTTTTTTATCTTATTTATTTTGAGAGAGAGAGAGAGGCTCCGGAGGTCAGGCTGCAAGTTCTTACAAAGATCCCACTGTGTCCTCATGGGAGCCCCTTCCTGTCTGTCTCACTTTCCCCCGTGTAAACCCGAAATGCTGCTTACCTCGCCGCCACCGGATGCTGCGTTTGGTCCCTGCGTTTGGTCCCTGCGGTTGGTCTCTGCGTTTGGTAGGAGGACTGCCGCAGGGCGCACTCAGAAGTGCCCCAGGGTCACGTGTTCTCAACCGAAGGGCTGGAAGGGGTCTTTACAGGTGTAGGAATAAGGGGGCGGGAACTAGGGTGGGGGCGGGAACTAGGATGGGGGCGGGAACTAGGGTGGGGGCGGGAACTAGGGTCGGGGGCGGGGATAATCCTGGCAAAAATCTCCAAATGCCCTTCTGTTTAGGGGTGTGGCTTTCTCAGCGTCCTTTTCTTCTGCGAACGTTTCCTCCCACGTCCTCCTGTGTTGCAGTAGCGGTTTCATGACGAGTTTGTGGAACAAATCGTTGAGTACATTCGCACGCATGTACCACGGTGCTCTGAGGATAATGTTCGAATTTATGGAAAAAGGGTTAAACATTTCTGGTTTCTGAAAAGGAAAAAAAAAAATATTTTGAGAGAGAGAGAGAGCAGTGGGCTTGAACCCATGAACTGTGAAATCACCACCCAAGGAGAAATCAAGAGTCAGCGGCTTAACCAACCGAGCCCCCCAGGCACCCAGCAGAAGATCCTTTTATTTTTTTTTAACATGAAATTTATTGTCAAATTGGTTTCCATACAACAACCAGTGCTCATCCCAACAGGTGCCCTCCTTAGTGCCCATCACCCACCCCCCTCCCACCCCCCCCATCAACCCTCAGTTTATTCTCAGTTTTTAAGAGTCTCTTATGCTTTGGCTCTCTCCCTCTCTAACTTTTTTTCCTTCCCCTCCCCCATGGTCTTCTGTTAAGTTTCTCAGGATCTACATAAGAGTGAAAACATATGGTATCTGGTTTTCTCTGTATGACTTATTCCATTTAGCATAACACTCTCCAGTTCTATCCACGTTGCTACAAAAGGCCATATTTCATTCTTTCTCATTGCCAAGCAGTATTCCATTGTGTATATGAACCACAATTTCTTTATCCATTCATCAGTTGATGGACATTTAGGCTCTTTCCATAATTTGGCTATTGTTGAAAGTGCTGCTATACACATTGGGGTACAAGTACCAAAAAATTAAAAATAGATCTTCCCTATGACCCAGCAATAGCACTGCTAGGAATTTACCCAGGGGATACAGGAGTGCTGATGCATAGGGGCAGAGGATCCTTTTAAAACAATAGTTAGATCTTGTCCTTCCTCTGCCCAAAACCTTGCAATAGCTGCTCTTGTCACTGAGAATCAACACCAAGGTCCTTCCCTTGGTCCCCGTGGCTTCTCACCATCCACTCACCTCATCCCCCTTTTGTCATTCCATATTTTTTCCCCTAAGACTGATCACTTTCTGACATACTGCACAATTTATTGCATATTGCCTGTCTCCCCACACGCATACCCTTGAACTATATGCTGTCTACAAGAGCCTCATTTGAATTCTAAGGACATATGTAGGTTAAAAGTGAAAGGGTGGAGGGTTGCCTGGGTGGCTCAGTCGGTTAAGCCTCCAACTCTTGGTTTCTGATCAGGTCATGATCTCACGGTTCATGGGATTCTCTCTTCCTCTCTCTGTGCCTCCCCTGCTCACTTGCTCGCTCTCAAAATACATAAACATTAAAAAATAATAAAAATAAAAAGAAAAGAAAAGAATGGAAAAAGTTATTCCATGCAAATGGGAACCTAAAGAGCGTAGGGTAGCCATACTTATATCAGATAAAATAGACTTTCAGAAAAAAAAAAAGTTACAAGAGACAAAGAAAGTCATTATATGATGAGAAAAGAACCAATCCATCAGGAAGATATGACAATTAAAAATACACATGCACCTAACATTTGAGGTCTTAAATATATGACACATTGAGGAACCTCACTATCCCACTTTCATTTATGGATAGAACACCAAGACAGAATATCAGAGGACTTGAACAACACTATAGACCAAATGGACCTTACAGACGTACACAGAACACCGTACCCAATGACAACAGAACACACAATCTTCTCAAGCACGTGTGGAACATTCTCCAGGTTAGACCACATACTAAGCCACAAACCCAGTCTTAACAAACTTATGATTAAATCATGCAAAGTATCTTTGCTGACCACGACAAAATGAAATTAGAAATCGACAGCAGAGAGAAAACCGGAAAATCCACCAATCTGCAGAAATTAAACACCTCATCCTTAAACAACCAAGAATCAAAGAAGAAACCACAAAGGATGTGAAAATGTCTGGAGACAAATGAAAACAAAACCACAACATACCAAAATTCATGGGATACAGTGAAAACAGTACTAAAAATTAAGTTTATAGTGGTAGATGTACTTACATTAGAAAAGAAGAAAGATCTCAAATCAACCACCTAACTTTATATCTCACAGAATTAGAAGAGAACAAAATCAATCCAAAATTAATAAAAGGAAGAAAATAATAAAGTGTGCAGCAGAGATAAATGCAATAGAAAAAGAAAAAAAAAACAACAGGAAAAGAAATCAATGAGACCAAGAATTAATTTTTTGAAAAGATCAACAAAATCGACATACCTTTCGATGGACAAAGAAAAATAAAAGTCTCAACTAAAATTAGAAAATAAAGAGAGGACGTTACAACTGATGTCACTGAATCAAAAAGATTATAAGAGACTACTATGAACAATTATATGCCAACAAATTGGATAAACTGGAAGAAATGGGTAAGTTTTTTACAAACATAAAACCTACCAATCCTGAATTACACTGAACTAAAAATCTGAACAGAGTAATAACTCTGTAAAAAGAATGAAACAATGAGAATGAAGCAATAATCAAAAACCTCCCAACAAAGAAAAAGCCCAGAACCAGATGACATCACTGGAGAATCCTTTCAAACATTTAAACAACATGAATCCTTCTCAAACTCTTTAAAGAAAAAATTGAAGAGGAAAGAACACTTCCAAATTCATGATATGAGGTCAGCATTACTGATACCAAAACCAGATGAAGATACAACAAAAAACTACAAAGCAATATCTCTGATGAATATTGGTACGAAAATCCTCAACAAAATACTAGCAAAGCAAACCGAACAGTATATTGAAAGCATTATACACTATGACCAAGTGAGATTTGTACCTGGAATACAAAGATGGTTCAACATATGAAATGTTATAAATGTTACATTAACAAAAGGAAGGACAAATACCACATGATCTTCTCCATCAAGGCAGAAAGAACACTTAACAAAATCAACACCATTTCATGATAAAAACACTCAACAAACTAAGAACAGAAGGAAACCCTCAACATAATAAAAGCCTAACATCACATTCAGTGGTAAAAGAGTGAAAGATTTTCCCCTAAGGTCAAGAACAAGGATGCCCTTCTAACTGGAAGATCAATTAGATAAGAAAAAGAAATAATAAAAGGCATCTAAATTGGAAAAAAAAGAGAAAGGAAAATTATTTCTATTCTCAAATGACATGATTTTACTTACAAAAAGCCATAAAGATTACACACACACACACACACACACACACCCCTTACTTACAACTAAGAAATGAGTTCAACAAAGTTACAAGGTACAAAATCAACATACAGTGACCAGCTGCATTTCTATAAACTAATAATGACCAATCAAAAGTTAAAAAAGGAATTTTAGAAAACAATTACTTGTACTATTGCATCAAAAAAGATAAAATACTTATGAATAAGCTTAACCAAGGAGGTGAAAGAAAGTCCAAAACAGTGAAAACTTCAAAATGTGCTAAAAGAAATCAAAGATACAATTAAATGGAAAGACATTCCATGCTCCTGGATTAAAAGACTTAATATTGTTAAAATGGCCATACTCACCAAAGCACTTTACAGATTCAGTGAAATTCCTATTAAAATCCCAATGGCATTTTTTTTCAGAAATAGAAAAAAACATTTTTTTTTAAATTTTTTTTAACTTTTTTTTTTTTTTTTTTTTTTTTTTTTTTGAGACAGGGAGAGACAGAGCATGAACAGGGGAGGGTCAGAGAGAGGGAGACACAGAATCCGAAACAAGCTCCAGGCTCTGAGCTGTCAGCACAGAGCCCAACATGGGGCTCAAACTCACAGACCGCGAGATCATGGCCTGAGCCGAAGTCGGCCGCTCAACCGACTGAGCCACCCAGGCGCCCAGAAAAAAACATTTTAAACATTCATATGGAATCTCGAGGGCCCTGAATAACGAAAACTATGTTGAAAATGAAGGACAAAGGTGATGACCTCACACTTCCTGATTTCGAAACATACCACAAAGCAACAGTATTCACAACAGTGCGGTAGTGGTGTAAAGACAGATATATTGACCAAACACAATAGAATAGAGACCCCAGAAATAAACCCTCCCATATACAGCCAAGTGATTTTTGACGAGGTTGCCAAGACCACTCAATGGGGGAAGGATAGGTTCTTCAACAAATGATGGTGGGGAAAGTGGATTCCCACATGCAAAAGAATGAACCTGGATGCTTATCTTACACTGTGAACAAAAATTAACCAAAAAAAAAAAAAAAGAGAGATTTAAGACCTAACTATAGGACTTAAAACTATAAACTTCTAGAGAAAAACATGGGGGAAAGCTTCATGAGGTTTGACAATGATCTTTTGGGTGACACCAAAGCCAAGACAACAGAAGCAAAACTGGCCAACGGAACTACATCGAACCTGGAAACTTCTGTGCATCAGGGTGCCTGACTGACTCAGTCAGTGGAGCATGCAACTCTTGATCTCAGGTTGTGAGTTCAAGCCCCATGTTGGGCAGAGAGATTATGTTAAAAAAAAATTTTATGACATACGTGGTGTTTTAATGATTCCAAGAAACCTGTTTGTAATGTAAGAGCCTGTATTATCAGCTTTGAGCTTTTTCTGGAAGGTAGAGCACTGAGGAATGTAGTGTGTGGTGATGAGTAGCATGTACTCAATAAATGTGTTGGAAAAGTAATTGAAATCATGGGAGATCCAGTCAATCCTGGTCCCAGTCCTAACTCTTCCACCAGCTGTGTGAGCACAGGCAGGTCACTGAACCTCTCAACCCTGCTTTTAAAAATGAGGGTAACCACTTGAGGACTTGTTGTGTGGATTCAATGTTATTGCGTTTAAACACTTAGCTCTGTGTAGGGCATGCACCAGAGACTCAATCACAGGCCCTTGTCTGGGTTCAAAGGAGCCTGGGTGGGTGGGTCTGCTGCTGTCAGTCTCTGTGCTGGGAGGGGTCTCAGATGCTGGGCAGTCAGAAGGAATGTCAACCCTCCACTCCATCATCTGATGCTTCCATCAACCCTGCAGGCAGGACATGTTTTCCCATCTCACAGATGAAGCATCAAGGGCATTCAGAACTTTGAGTGTCCCCCCAGGCAGGAGATGACAGAGTTTGATGTGAATCAGGCTTGACTCTAGAGCCACCAAAACTTGCCCTCTGCCTGTGTGGCATAGAGAATACTCATCACCATGGCTTTGGAAATCAGACCTCGGGTCCTCAGGCAGCCCCTGTCCACGTGTGTGAATCCTGGCGTCTGGTCAGATGGGTTAAATGATAGCAGGGTCTGGTCTCTTATATCTGAGCTTATCTACACTTCCTGATTGATAGCCATTTCACAAAATCATGGCAGCTCTCACTCATGCATGGGCCATGAATATGATATCCCAAATAAAGCTTCAAGTTGTAGAAGGAAAAATATACTCCTTTGGCGTACAGAGTATTTATTGCCTTTTGTGAGCAGGACCTTGACTTACATCTGTTATATTCTCTATCCCCTAAGAGCCACTCTATGGATTTGAGGTGTTGGAAGAGGTCATCAAAACGACGTGACCACTGGCTGACCCGCGAGCTAGACCCAGGCAATTGGAGGCTCCTCACTCCCTCCCCAGTCGTGGAAATGTGTGTTCCACCTGCCTTCTCCACTCCCAGAAGCTGTCCCACGGGTACAGCCTTGAGACAAAAATATGCCTAATATTTGGGACCTTTGCAGAGAGCTGTTACTGATTTCTAATTCAGTCTCTTGTGGTCAAAAGACAGATTCTGTAATTTCTCTCCTGTTCAATTAATTCATCTTGTTGTATGGACCAAACATGGTCTATCTCCATGAATGGTCCATATGGACTTGAACAAAACTTGGATTTGCTGGCGTGGGGTGAAGTGCTGTAGAAATGACACTTTGGTCAAGTTGGGCGGTGATGGTCAAATCTTTCCATTCCTGCTTTTTTTTTCTCTGTTCCCTTGATTAGTGACGGACGAGTATTGAAATCTCAAATGTAAATTGTCAATTTTTGTATTTCTCTCTTTGGTTCTATCAATTTTCACTTTATCTATGCTCGAACATATTGATTAGGTGAAAACAGAGTTAGGATTATGATGTCCTCTTGACGAATTGGCCCTTTATTTGTGTATGAAACATTCATTATCCTGAAGTCTAATTTCATAAAAATATGGACATTGCTTTTTTTTATGCTAAGTGTTGCATGGTCTATTTTAGTCCAATTATTTCTTTGTAACTTACTTGCGTCCGTTTTTTTTAAACTTTTTTTTTATTTTATTTTTTATTTTTTAAAATTTACATCCAAATTAGTCATCATAGAGTGCCACAGTGATTTCAGGAGTAGATTCCCCAGTGCCCCTTACCCATTTAGCCCATCCCCCTCCTCCCACTACCCCTCCCATAACCCTCAGTTTGTTCTCCAGATTTATGAGTCTCTTCTGTTTTGTCCCCCTCCCGGTTTTTATCATATTTTTATTTCCCTCTCTTACCCTAACAAAGAAAAAAGAAGACATCTACACACACTAAGCTTTGAGAGGAGTCAAAGCAGCCACACATCGCCAGGCACTGAATGATTATATATACAGAATTCAAGAACCAACAAAACCAATCTACGGCCATAGAAATCAGATTGCTGGTTGCCTATGAGGCCACAGTGCTGTGTGCCCGTCCCGGCCTATTAATAACCAAATGTTGTGGTAGGACTCACCCTTGTGGCTCTTCTTACGATTGCAAGATGCACTTTAGCGACAACCATCGGGACACTTTGAAAACATACAAAGGTTTATTACTTAGGACACCTGGGGCCACACAGCAAGGTCACAGGAAGAAAGCGAGTGCTGCGCAGGGGCCGGGAGTTCTGTTTTTCTTGGGGACAGGGGTAGGGGGGGCTAGGCTTGGAGGGCTCACTCTTTTTTGGTGAATTTAAAACAGGAATTTCGGGGCGCCTGGGTGGCTTGGTCGGTTAAGCATCTGACTTTGGCTCAGGTCATGATCTCACGGTCCATGAGTTCGAGCCCCACTTCGAGCTCTGTGCTGACAGCTCAGAGCCTGGAGCCTGTTTCAGATTCTGTGTCTCCCTCTCTCTCTGCCCCTCCCCTGCTCATGCTCTGTCTCTGTCTCAAAAACAAATAAACATTGAAACAGGAATTTCAAGGGGGAAAGTGAATAGGCAAGAGGACCTGAGGGTCAGTTACGGAAATTGACCAAAGTCTCTAAAACAAAGGAGGCCGTGGAGGGAGGTGGCCTGGCTCTTTACCCAGCCCTGGGGCTGGCATTGTGTTTATTTGAGATGTGGATGCCTCTTTGAAACGGATGCCTTCGCAATCAAAGCCTAAATCGGGCAGTTGCATTACAAAAGAGAAAAAAAAGCAACAATTGTCAGTTCACAACCCTCTGGGGAACGCCCTGGGTGTAATCTGAAACTGGCCCCCAAATGCACCGAGGGCTCGGAGAGGCTGAAGAGACTGGCAGGCCACCCCAGCCTGGCCGGTTTAATGAGCAAAAGGGACTTACTTACCAGGCTTGTCTTGGGCAGCAGCAGGACAAAGAGATTCCCCGCATTCCACTGCCAACACTTAAAAGTTTCTATAGCGATCTCGTCACTATCTCATCGCTTGGAGCAGCCTCTGGGAGCAGGGAAAGGCAAGTGGAACCCATATTCCAAGGACAGGAGGAGGTATGGAGTTTCCCAGTGCCCAGGTCCAGCTCAGGGGTCAATGGGTGGTCACATCCTTCCGATGACCTTCCCCGACTTCCTGAAAACACACACCTGCTGTTGGCTTGGGTGGCTCACACTCCCACTGCACTTGCCAGTTGCCGCGGACAGAATGTGTACCCCGCCCCCCAGATTCTTATGCTGAAGTCTACTCCCCAGTGTGATGGTGGTAGGAGGTGGGGTCTTTGGGGGGTGACTGAAAGGGCGGGCCTACGCCGGCCGACTCCATCTTGTTCTGTGTCCTTCACCTTGACCACACCTCCTCCCCTTGAGTAACCCTTAACAGGACTCGGACCCTTCCCCAGCCAGTCGGTTGAGGCCATAGCCATTACCTCACCAACTGCCCCTAGGCCCCAATAAAACCTTTGTCCTTTTGAAATTCGCTCTCTCTCCCTGGTATCTCACCGCTGCCTCGGTGCAGGTAGGGGATTGAGCTCGAGCTAGCTCGAATAAAGGCTCTTTTGCTTTTACATTGGACTCGGCTCCCTGGTGGTATTTGGGGATCACGAATTCTGGGCATAACATTTGGGGGCTTGTCCGGGATCCCCAAGACCCCCGAGGGACCCCCGACCCGGAGAGCCTGACTGGCCACGGTTAGTGTCTGTTTGTTCTGTCTTTTCTGTGTGAGCTCATTTCTGGAATTCTGGTAGTGCCCGATGCGGTCTAAGTGGACGCACTGGAGGACCACGGGCCAGGAGTTTCGGAAGACATTCCGATCCTCCCTTCTGGAGGGGCGTGGAATCCCCTCAAAGGTCTGAGACGAGGCGGGTCGCTCCCGCTGGTTGGCGTGAGGCTGTCGTCTTTGGAGGGACGTGGAATCCCCTCATCGGTTTTGGAGGGACGTGGAATCCCCTCAAAGGTCTGAGACGAGGCGGGTCGCTCCCGCTGGTCGGCGTGAGGCTGTCGTCTTTGGAGGGACGTGGAATCCCCTCAAAGGTCTAAGCTAGCTTTCAGTTTTGCTTCCATGGAGTTGGAAGACTTTCTAGGGGCCCTCTGTTTGTCTGTTTTTGTGTTTCTCTGTTTTGTTCTGTGGACTTACTGGACGGACGTTATGGGACAGACTCAGACTACTCCTCTAAGTATTATGACTGATCACTTTAAGGATGTGAGGGGAAGAGCTAACAACCTCAGTGTGGAAGTCCGAAAGGGTCGGTGGCAGTTTTTTTGTTCTAGCGAGTGGCCAACTTTCAATGTCGGATGGCCACCAGAGGGGACTTCGACCTCCCTACCATCCACCGAGTCAGGAGTGTCATCTCTCAGCCTAAGATGGGCCATCTTGATCAGCTCCCTTACATTATCACTTGGCAGGACCTTGTAGAAGACCCACCCTCTTGGCTTAAGCCCTTCCTAGCCCCACTCCCCCCGGAGCCAAAACCCATTCTTGCTTTGCAGGGGACAAAGAAGAAGAAAAGTCTCACCCAGCCTTCAGCACCCCTCTACCCTGTCCTACAAGGGGGGACTGAAGAAGAATTAATTTTTCCTCCCCCGTATAACCCCTCTAGGATGCCGGAAGAACACCATCCTCCCCCTCCGGGGGAGGCAGACGCTGTTCCGAGAGCGGGAGGCGGAAATGCTCCAGTGGGAAGCCCGCCCTTTACCAGACAAAGGGCTCAGAGGGAGCAATCCGCCTCCGCCTCCGCCGCCGACTCCACTATTCCGCCCCTGCGAGCCACCGGACCCCCAGACGCGGAGGGGAATCAGCCCCATCACTATTGGCCTTTCGCCACTAGTGACCTGTACAATTGGAAAGCTCAGAATCCTAAGTTTTCCGAGAAACCGGCAGGGCTTATTGATTTATTAGACTCTGTTCTTTTTACCCATCAGCCCACGTGGGACGATTGCCAGCAGCTTTTGCAGGTCCTGTTCATGACTGAAGAAAGAGAAAGAATCCTCAATGGGGCCCGAAAACTAGTTCCGGGCGCAGACGGGAATCCCACCACCAACCAGGCTCAGATAGATGCCTCCTTCCCCTTAACTCAGCCCCAGTGGGATTTCAACATGGCAGAAGGTAAGGAGAGGCTCCGGGTCTACCGCCAGACTCTAATGGGGGGTCTCCGAATGGCTGCTAGAAAGCCAACCAATTTGGCCAAGGTAGGAAATGTACAACAGGGAAAAGATGAATCTCCGGCTGCCTTTTTAGAACAGATCATGGAGGCATTCTGTACCTACACCCCCATGGATCCAGAGGCTCCAGAAAGCAAGGGAGCTGTTATCATGGCCTTTGTAAACCAATCGGTCAAAGACATTAGCATAAAATTACAGAAAATAGATAGACTAGGAGAAAAAAGTCTGCAGGACTTACTGGTGGTAGCCGAAAAGGTATATAATAACCGGGAGCCTCCTGAGGACAAGCAGGCTAGTGCCATGGCGGCTGCCAGCAGTAAGCAGACTCGAGACCTGGCCAGAATACTACTAGCTACCACTGCTGACTCCCCCGAGGAACGAGACCGCCGTCTCCGGCAGCTGGCAGACGACGCAAGAAAAGGTAAAGGAACCACCAAGGGAGGGAAGCAGAGGCTGCAGAAGGATCAGTGCGCATACTGCAAGGAGACAGGGCATTGGGCCCGAGATTGTCCGAAAAGGGCCGGCGGGAAGGGAAGCAAGACTGATCGAGTAAAAGTCCTAGAGCTAGATGAACTAAGTGATTAGGGGAGTCGGGGTTCGGACCCTCTCCCCGAACCCAGGGTAACTCTTAAAGTGGAGGGGACCCCTGTTGACTTCCTTGTCGACACCGGACCACAACATTTGGTCCTCTGCACCCCACAAGGAAAACTAGCCAGCAAGAAGTCCTGGGTACAAGGGGCAACTGGTATGAGCCAGTATTCATGGACTACCCGAAGAACAGTAGATTTGGGAACGGGCCGGGTATCCCACTCCTTTATGGTAATACCAGAATGCCCCTACCCGCTGTTAGGACAGGACTTACTGACCAAGATTGGAGCTCAGATAACTTTCAGACAAGGGGAGCCTCAGGTCACCGATGGCAAGGGCCACCCCATCCAGGTCCTGACCATGAAACTGGAGGATGAATACGTCCTCCACCAGGAGGCGCTCCTGAGAGAGGATAATATAGACAGATGGCTACAAGAATTCCCCTCGGTTTGGGCAGAGACGGGGGGGGGGGGGGGGGATGGGACTCGCCGCTCATAGGACCCCAGTCCTGGTAGAGCTCAAGCCAGGAAAGAGTCCGATAAGGATCAAACAATACCCCATGTCTCAGGAGGCCTGGAAGGGGATCCAGCCACACATCCGGAGACTACGAAGCCTAGGGGTACTAGTTCCTTGCCAGTCTGCCTGGAACACCCCCTTACTGCCGGTCAAAAAGCCTCACACAAATGACTACCGACCGGTACAAGACCTCCGGGAAGTAAATAAGAGGGTCACGGATATACACCCAACTGTTCCCAACCCATATACTCTCTTGAGTTCCTTGGCGCCCTCCAGGGTCTGGTATACTGTACTAGATTTAAAGGATGCCTTCTTCAGTCTGCCGCTGGCACCCCAGAGCCAACCCTTGTTCGCCTTCGAGTGGCATGATCCGGAGGAGGGCTACAGTGGGCAACTCACCTGGACACGGCTACCTCAGGGATTCAAAAATTCACCCACCATCTTCGACGAGGCACTACACGAGGACCTGGTATTTACAGACACCTTCTCTGGCTGGGTGGAGGCATACCCAACCAAGCATGAAACGGCTCAGACGGTGGCTAAGAAGCTACGAGAAGACATCTTACCCAGGTATGGTTTTCCTGCCATGGTAGGATCAGACAATGAACCAGCTTTTATCTCGCAGGTAACACAGGCAGTAGCCAAGGCGGTGGGGGCAAACTGGAAATTACATTGTGCTTATAGGCCCCAGAGCTCAGGACAGGTAGAAAGAATGAATAGAACCCTAAAAGAGACCCTTACCAAATTAACCATGGAGACTGGCGGGGACTGGGTGACTCTCCTACCGTACGCCCTTTACCGGGTTAGAAACACTCCTTACACTCTGGGTTTTACTCCCTACGAGATCATGTTTGGCAGGCCACCCCCTGTTATTCCCAGCCTTCGAGCTGAACTTATTGCTGAGTTTAAAGATCAAGAACTTTTTCTTTCCTTGAGCAGGCTCCAGAGGGCGCACAACGACATTTGGCTGTGCCTCCGTGCTATCTATGAGGCTGGCCCGACCCCAACACCTCATCAGTACAGGCCGGGAGACTGGATCTATGTCAAGAGGCACCACCGAGAGACCCTCGAGCCGTGCTGGAAGGGACCCTACATCATGGTGTTGACAACCCCCACCGCTCTCGAAGTAGACGGCATCGCGACCTGGGTCCATCACACCCACGTTCGGCCAGCGGACCCCTCCTTGATCCGGAAGGACTTCGTCACACAATGGGCCATCAGTTGAGACCAACACAACCTGCTCAAGCTCAAGCTACAGCGCATTCGACCCACCTAATGTTGGTAACTCTGTTAACTCTGCTTGTCATTGCTCATGCTGCCGGGAGTCCCCACGCCCCCCAAAACATCACCTGGCAGATCATAGACACCAGCTCGGGGACAATACTTAATCAGACCTCCCAGAGCCACCCCAGGGACACTTGCTTCCCAGAACTTTGCGTAAACCTCTAAACTCTGTTCCCCTTGTCACCATAAATGCAGCCGGTCCCATGATTGGGTCCCTAAGCTACATGACAAGGGAGGAATGAAAGGGCGGGCCTATGCCGGCCGACTCCATCTTGTTCTGTGTCCTTCACCTTGACCACACCTCCTCCCCTTGAGTAACCCCCCCCTCACCTGTCTAACAGGACTCGGACCCTTCCCCAGCCAATCGGCTGAGGCCACAGCCGTTACCTCACCAACTGCCCCTGGGCCCCAATAAAACCTTTGTCCTTTTGAAACTCGCTCTCTCTCCCTGGTATCTCACCGCTGCGTCGGTGCAGGTAGGGGATTGAGCTCGAGCTAGCTCGAATAAAGGCTCTTTTGCTTTTACATCGGACTCGGCTCCCTGGCGGTATTTGGGGATCACGAATTCTGGGCATAACAGTGACTAGGTGCTGAATGAGGGAGTCCTCAAGAATGGAATTAGTGCCACTGTGAGAAGAGACAGGAGACAGTTTGCTCCCCCTACAAAACTGTCAGGGCTTTACACAGAGATTGAATGGGAAGGATAAAGAAGGAACCTTGTATGTCTCATGGTGGTGACTACACGGGTGCACATAGACATAAAAATCTAAAAATTCAGTGAGCTGCGTGTAATATTTGTGCAGTTGCATACAGCACAACGTATGTCGTACGTCAATAAAACCTTCAAACAACACCAACAAGCATGTCATGGGATCTGACGTGAAACAGGAAAAGGAAACAAGAAAGGCAAACGACGCTGTAGAACAGGACAAGTTGCAAATAGCAGAAAGTCAGGTTCAGGGACCCCAGAGGCTTCATTATTTTTTTTTTAATTTTTTTTTTAACATTTTATTTATTTTTGAGACAGGGAGAGACAGAGCATGGACAGGGGAGGGTCAGAGAGAGGGAGACACAGAATCTGAATCAGGCTCCAGGCTCTGAGCTGTCAGCACAGAGCCCGATGCGGGGCTCAAACTCACGGACCGCGAGATCGTGACCTGAGCCGAAGTTGGCCGCTTAACCGACGGAGCCACCCAGGCGCCCCGAGGCTTCATTATTAAAGAGACATCAAATCCTTCCTCCTAAATGAAGAGAATGGCAAAAATGATGCGAGGTGACTTCCAAGGTTAGGCCATAAAAAGCCATGCATTCCTGATGTCTTCCCCAGGTAATTGTGGGATTTGGTGCTTACTTAGAGACTACTGGAAATCCTCACTGCCTTAGCGCCCGAGTTCACTGCTAGCTCCTAGAGAATCAGGAATCTGCAAAACACACAGGAACTGCCACCAGTGATGACAGCTGCTTGTGGTTTACAGGTGGTTTATGGAGGAGAGTCTGAGGACCTCTGCAAACTTCACGTTCGCATCTGCTCCTGCCCCCGCTCTGCCTCTCTCCATTTCTAGAGAAGGAAGCCAGCCAGGCCTCTCCTCTTCCACCTTCCAATTCTAATGCACGCACCTCTCCTCGGCAGAACCCAATCCAAAACAAGGAGTTCTAGAAAATGCGGTTCCCAGGCTTCCAGTCCTCTGGTAAGGAGGAGAACAGAGAAAGGAATGGAGATGAAGACTGATTGCAAAAACACCAGTATTGCTGGGGTGCCTGGGTGGCCCAGTCGGTTGAGCATCCGACTTCGGCTCGGGTCATGACCTCGCAGTTGGCGAGTTGGACAGGACTAATATTATTGAAGAACTTGCTTGTGCATTTTTCTCTGTCCCTATAGTCTCATCCCTTCCAAGCAGCTCTGTCCCTTATCAAAACTGGACCTTGAGACTTGTTGTCTCAGGGAAGGGGCGGGAGTGAATCCAGCTAGAACAAAGATCACGAGTTCAGAAGAGGGCCGAAGTTAGGAAAGTCCCTACAGAAGAAAACAGGGGACTGCCTCCCCTCATGACTTCAGTGCAGGGTGACAAGAGAAAGAGGGAAAAGGGCAGGAGTTGAGGTGCTAGGGGCCCGGCACCGCCAGTCCCTGGGGTCAGAACTCTGGGCTGGGGCGGGAAGGGAATATAGAACCCCCAGGTATGTTTAGAGATTCCTAGAGCAGAAAGGACCATGGCCCGGCTCCCACGGTGTCCAGGGGGCCACAGGGGCCGTCTCCAACCTGGCTTCCGAGAAGCAGATAGGCAACAGTGCCGGAATTGAATGTGTCCAAAAGTGGTGACTATGGTCAACCCTCAGGAAAGTGGTATCTGGGAGCCCTACAGAGGAGACTTTGAATCCTGTGAATTCTGCACCCTGTGGATGCCGTGGTACATAAATTACCAGTAGGTCCACAATTCTTCACCCCCTCCCCACATCCACACCCTCGGCAATATAACTTTACAGCTCCTCCTATCAAGAGGTGGACTCTATTTTCCATCCCTTGAATCTGGTCCAGTCTATGACTTGCTCCGGCCAAAAGCCGGACCACAGAAGCGACACTACACCTTGCAACTCCTGCGGCCTCTCAACGCCACCCCTCTCGTGTGAACAAGCCAGACTAGCCTCCTGGAGAATGAGAGACCACATGGAGGACAGCTGAGGTGGTCCAGGAGACAGTCAGCCAACGCCAGCAGAAAAGAGTTCCTAGCCAGCCTGCTGCTGACCTCAAATGCTGAGTCAAAATCAGCTGAGATGAGAAGAACCATGGAGCTGAGCCCAGATAAAATTGTCAATCCACAGAATCACAAATCAAATAAATGGGTATTGTTTTAAGCCACTGCATTTTGGGGGGGTGGTTTGTTATGCAGCAATAGCTAACTGTTACAGCACCTTACCTAGTCACACAAATAAAATGAATTCTAAGAAACTCTTGAAAAGGAAAGGAATAGCTGCAAAGGAGCCCAGGCAGATGAGAAGGTGATTTAGAAGCTCTGCTGGGAGGATGATATGGAGGCGCTGAGGGTCTGGTGGAATTTTCTAGGCCTGTGGTCAGTTCAAAGAGACTCCAATATATGGGTCCCCTCAACAGGAGAACAAGTGGAAGAAGCAATGGGATTGAGAAGACAGGACCAGCCACACCTCAGCAGACCCAGAGCAAAGTGCTCAGGGACTAGGCCAGACCAACCTCCCCATGGCAGATACCAGGCCCCGAGACAAGACTCAGACCCAAGGCCCGCCATCCTGCCCAGAAAGAAACTTCAGCCTCCTCTGCACCCAGGACCACTCAGGAGGGAGGGAAGGGTAGAAAGCTTGAGCTATTTTTTTTTCTAGAAAAAACAAAACAAAACTGAGTTAACCTAAAAGAGTACGATGGCAACATGTACAATATTCACTTCACCTCATAGTTTTTTTTCAGTTCATTTATTTATTTTGAGACAAAGAGAGAGAGTGTGAGCAGGGGAGGGACGGGGGGGCGGTGGGGGAGAAGGAGAGTCCCAAGCAGGCCCCGCACTTTCAGTGTGGAGCCCAATGCGGGGCTCGAACTCACGAACTGTGAGACCATGACCTGAGCTGAAATCAAGAGTCAGACGCTCAACCAAGCGGGCCACCCAGGTGCCCCGCGACCCTATTCCTATTACTGTTTTACAGATCATATGATAGGGACTCCTGAAGAAGTTACAGAAAATTATGATGCCACAAAAGCAAATTTTTATATGATCCAGGTGTGTTACCGTTGGACCCCAGGAAATGGAGGTTTCAAGAGTTGCCCCCAGTTATGCGTTTAGGAACGGGATCTGTGCCCACCCCTCACTGCCAAAAGGAGGCCTCCATGGGGCTTGCTTTATAACAAATCCTTCTTCCTAAGCGAACGCCACCTCCTCTGTTTCCTGCACATCGTGAACAATGATGGTTGGTACGTTCAGCATTTACATTGTGCTGAGCCTTCGCCCACGTATCTTGTAATCCCTGCAATACCTTTCTGAGGAGGGCACTGCTACCGTCCCCATTTTGCAGATGAAGAAACAAAGGCTCCGAGGTGGCAGGTGTGCGTGAAAGGTCACGCAGCCAGGAAGAGGCAGACCCAGGACTTGACCCCACGTCTGGCTGACTCGGGACACACTAGGCATGCTCATCTTCCTGCCAGGGTGCCCAGGACAGGGCCTGTGGCAAAAGGGGTCATGAAGGTTTTGACAGAGTGATTACAGGAACACTCGCTGCCCAGACACGGAACCCGGAAACCCCTCCAAACAGCTCCTTCCTCTTGCACCAGCAGCCTCGTCTTGCCATATGAAAACACTTCCCCAAGTAGCCTTGGCCCCAAGGAACGCCCCGTTTCAGGCTCAGACACCCACCGGATTGCAGAACGACAGCCAGTCTTGGGAGCCACAGGAGGCACATGCGCCCCTCGCGATGACCACCCCGACCCAGCCGGCCTACTCGCCTCCTTGCTCCTGGCTGCTGATGCTGTCCCTTGTCCTCTTGGGTGAGTGGGACCCCAGACATGATAGGACCCACCCCTGGCTGGTCCCAGAGAGGAGCCCCAGGTGCTCTGGCAGGCCTGGAGGGGCTCAAGCCCACCAAGAGGGAATGGGAGCGGGTAGCCGAGAACGTTCTTGATCCCAGTGTCCCAAGAAGCAGAACTTTTTCAGGAGGCAGCACAGTGAAGTTAAGCCCCCAGGCTCTGGAATCTTGCAAGCTGGGCTCTGCTCAGATACCCGCGTGCTCGTGTCACAGGCCACTTCACTCTCCTCTTGAGCGAACAGGGCTGCTAACGGGGTGCTGTGCGTATTAAATACAAAAAATGGTGAGGCTCACAGCCCAGGATCAGGGGCATAATCTGTGGGGCCTATGTCGTGCAAAACGTAAACGCGGTTTCAGAAAGTGATAAGAACTTTAAGACAGCAACAGCAGACCATTATCGCAAGCACGGGGCCCTTCTAAGCACAGGGCCCTGTGTGACCATACAAATCAACCACCCACGAGCCGGCGCCGGCTCAGCCTGAGAAAACTGGGCTCAAACCTCACCACTGACTTCTCTCTGAGCTTCCATTTCCCCCTCGGTAAAATGGGGCTAATCGTGGGGACCCACCTCATGACTTTTGTTTGGAAGATTCGACAAGACAACACCTGTTGGTGCCTAGCACGGTGTAAAGATTTACATAAAGATTTTCTTACCCATGTCTATTGTAAGTCAGGATCAGGCCGATTTAACTCCTGAGTCTTGGGGCTCCTGGGTCCAGCTTAGCCTCTGAGCCCAGAACCCTCTGACCCAGCAGGCAAGAGACTCGGCTTTCACCTCCTGTCCATCTGGACCCCTGCCCCAGCCCCTGCTAAGACCCAGCCCCTGCTTGGGTCCTCCAAGATGGTCACTCCTGGAGAGGCCCTGGTGGGAACCAGATCTGAGACCAGACTCGGCTGCTCCTTTGCTCCCCAGCTGTGATTTGGGGCACCACTTCCCTTCTCTGAGCTGGTTTCCCTGATCGTAAAATGTGAACTCTAGCTCCTAGTTGCTCACTCCACAAATAATTCTGAGTGCCCACTACGTGTTAGGCACTAGGCTAGGAGGTCATATGTCTAAACTACTCAGGATCAGATAGGTTTTGAAAAATGGGGGTTTTGTACCAGGCCTCCAAAGGAGAACCCACCATCAGGGATCGTGAAAGGTAGGGCCTGCAGGTGGAAGACAGGGGGGAAGGGATCCCAGAGCTGTGGCCAAGGGGTGCCCAGCTCCGCAGACAAGGTACCCAGGACATTTTCCAGAGAGGGGGAAGGGGTGAGGGGCACAGGGCTTTCATTCATTGAGGTTTGATGGACGTACAACAAATTGTACATATCTAACATGTACACTTCGGTAAGTTTTGGGGGCATTGGATATGCTTCACTCTTGTGAATTCATCACCAAAATCAATATAATGAACATATCCAACACTTTGAAAAGTTTTCTTGTGATTCATCCTTTCCATTCCTCCTCCTCCCGTGGCAACGCCTTATCCGCTTTCCATCGCTATAGATTCATTTGCATTTTCTGAAACTTTATACAAGATCATGCAGTAGGTACCCCTTTTATTCCGGCTTCTTTTCCTCAGCATAATTATTTTGAGCTTCATTCATGTGGTTGCACATATCAATAGCTCACATATGTCTTTTTATTTCTGTCCCCTGTGTGGATAAAGTACAGTTTGTTTCTCCATTCACTTGTTGGCAGACATTTTCTGCTTTGCAATTTGCGGCTGTCACAGATAGAGCATCTATAGACGTTCGTGTGCAAGTCTTTGTGTGGACTTACGCTTTCATTGCTCTTGGGAAAATACTTGAGAATAATATGACCGTATCATATGATAGGTGTGTGTTTAACTTTTAAGACACTGCCATACTGTTTTCCAAGGAGGTTGTACCATTTTGCATTTTCATCACCAGTGTACGAAGATGACATTGCCCTTTACATCCTCGCCAACACTTGGTATGATCAACCTGTCTCATTTTAGTCATTCTCACAGGTGCGTAGGAACATGTCATTGTGGTTTTAATGTTCACGTCCCTAATGTGTAATGGTGCTAAACATTTTTCACGTGCATCCTGTATCCTGTCTGGTAAAGTGTCTGTTCAACTCCCATTTTTCGATTGGTTTTCTTATTATTGAGTTTTGAGAGCTCTTTATATATTCTGGTTGCAAACTTTTTACCAGATAGATACTTCACAAAGATTTCCTCCTACTCTGTGGCTTTTTCATTCTTTCGCAAGTGCCTTTTGAACAGCAAGAGTTCTTAGTTTTCATAAAGTCTAATTTATTAATTTGTTCTCTTATGGATCATGATTTTGGTGTTGTATCTACATGTGTGGCACAATTCACTAACAAAACCATCTGGGCTTGGAGTTTTCTTTGCGGGAAAGTCTTTAATACAAATCAAACGTTTGCAATAGATAGTAGGGCTATTTAGGTAATTTATTTCCTCTTGAGGTAGTCTTGGTAGTTGGTGGTTTTTAAGGAATTTGTCCCTTTGTCAAATACATGCAGCCATGACCTTTCCATAGCATCCCCTTATTGTCCTTTAATATCTGTAAACTCTGTACTTGTGTCACCTCCCTAGTTTTTGATTTTAGTAATTTGAGTCTCTCTCTCTTTCTCTCTTACTCTTCCGTATGGCTACAGGTTTATCAATTATAATGATCTTCTCAAAGATTTCACTCATACTGATTTTTCTCTCCTGGTTTTTGTTTTTTACTTTATTGATTTCACTCAGGTCTTTGTGGTTTCCTCTCTCCTACTTCCTTTGGGCTTAATTTGCTCTTTTTTTCCCCTTGTTTCTTAAGGTAGAAACTAAGGTCATTCATTTATGTCCTTCCTTCTTTCCTAATCTAGTCACCTAATTCAATAAATATTCCCCTCTGCTTTAGCAGAATCCTACAGATTTTAATATTGTGTTTTTATTTTCATTCAGATCAAATTGCTTTCTAATTTCCCTTTTGTTTTGTCTTTTAACTCGTGTGTTATCGCAAAGTGTGTTATTCGGCTTGTGAATATCTGGGAGTTTCCTAGGCCTCTGTCTGTTATTGATTCTAATTTAATTCCATTCTGTCAAAGAAGATGCTTGAATTCTTTTAAACTTGTTGAGACTATTTTATGACTCAGAATATGCTCTCTCTTGGTAACAGTTCTCCGTGCACTGGAAAAGAACTATATATCCTCCTATTTGGGGGGCAGAATGTTCTATAAATATCAATTAGGCTGTTAGTTGTTAGTGCTGTATTCTTTTTGATTTTCTGCCTACGTGTTCTATTAATCATGAAAAGGAGGATATTGAAATCTCAGAGCATAACTGTGGATTTGTCTGTTTCTCCTTGCCATTCTATTGGGTTTTGCTTCATACACTTTTAAGTTCTGTTATCTGGTGCACATATTTGGGCTTTGTATGTCTTGATTTTTTTGAAGCTTATTCATTTTTTTTTTTTAATTTTTTTTTCAACGTTTTTTTATTTGTTTGTGGGACAGAGAGAGACAGAGCATGAACGGGGGAGGGACAGAGAGAGAGGGAGACACAGAATCGGAAACAGGCTCCAGGCTCTGAGCCATCAGCCCAGAGCCTGACGCGGGGCTCGAACTCACGGACCGTGAGATCGTGACCTGGCTGAAGTCGGACGCTTAACCGACTGCGCCACCCAGGCGCCCCATGAAGCTTATTCATTTTGAGAGAGAGAGAGAGAGAGAGAGAGCGCGAGCACACACGAGCAGGGGAGGGACAGAGAGAGAGGGAGACAGAGGACCCCGAGCAGGCAGCCCCCCTCCACCCCTACTGTCAGAGCAGAGCCCAGTCCAGGGCCCAATCCCATGAATCAAACTGAACCATGACTTGAGCCGAGATTGGATGCTTAACCAACTGATCCACCTAGGTGCCCCTATCTTTTTGATTAATTTGCTCCTTTACCATTATGAAGTGGCATTCTTTATTCTTGGACATATTCTTTGCTCTGAAATCTACTTTATCTGATATTAACATAGCCACTCCAGCTTCCGTTTGATTAGTGTTATATGCTCTACCTTTTTCTATCATTTTTCCTTTTAACATATGCACAGCTTTAATATTTAAAGTGCATTTCTTGTAGGCAACAGATAGCCTACAAGATCTTACTTTTTATCCAAGCCGACAATCTCTAATTTTTACATCGGGTATTTAGACCTTTTACCTTCAAGGTGACTTTTTAGAGGATTAGGTGTAGGTCTTATCACCTTCCTATTTGTCCTGTCGGTTCTTTGTTCCCTTTTTTCTCTTTTTCTGTCTCGTTTCAGTTGTTGAATATTTTTATAACGCTATCTTATCTCCTTTATTGGCTTATTAGCTATTACTCTTTATTTTGTCATTTAGTGGTTGCTTTAAGGTTTAGAAGTTTCAAATTTTCCAAGATGAAAAAAAGGGGGGCCATGGGCTCTCCCACCCCAATACTTTCTCTCTTCTATTTGATCCTCATTGGTTCATAAGAATAATAGAATTTCCCTGTGTTCCTAGGATCCCACTGGGAGTATATTTTTATTTTGAGAAAGAAATGGGTATCAGTTTACAAGCTCTATAGTTTCCTGTGAATATTGAAGAGTCCACTGGACCTTCCCCCTTTCTTAAGTGTGCAATTTGCACCATCCACCTTTCAGTGACAGCATACCATTTCCCAGACCGTATAAGAGACTTACAAAGTATACTAGGGTTTCCCTCCTCCCAGCCTTTGTTGTGTTGCTGTCAGAACTTCACTCAGACATGTGTCAAAGTTACTTGAATGTTACTTGTTTTTATCATTTCCGGGCCTGGCTTTTCGGAATCGCTAGGTGGGACCACAACACTTCTCTCTGAGTACCGTCCTCTCTCCTGTCTGTTCTACCCATTGCTCTGTCAAACATGAGGTTTTCCGGTTTGGCGGGTGGGGAAAGGCAATATTTCAGCCCTGTGCTGAGCGGATGGGCACCGTTCAGTGCCTGCGCACGAGGAAACCACCTGAGAGGCCAGGGAACGAACCACCAGAAAGGATTAGAGAGAACAGATCTGACTGCCTCCCCTCATGGTGTTTGAAGGTGGGTGTTGCTCAACATTTTGGAGCTAAGGACACCGAGGGCAAAAGCAATCCCTAGGATTGAACATGAGGTATCCCTTGGTGATCAACTGTGAAGGAGTTCTTATAGAGGCTATTATTAGCACATGCCTAGCTGAGGACACACAGGAAAGGAATTTAGAATTCCACACCCCCTCCCCAGATCCTCTTAGAAGGAAACGTCTGCCTCACCTCCCTACTCCCTCGCCTCACTGACCACTGAGAAACACCATGCTATCCTGCAAACTTACATCTTGGAGCAAGACTGAGTCATTCACCAGGCCTGACGGTCACACACACCCAGGGAAACTTGGGACACAAAACTGATGACCCGTCTGGAGCAGAACCTTAAGTCACCTGATCTGAGTCCAAATCCTGGCCATGACACTGACTGTTTCTTCCCCTCTCTGACCATCAGATTTCTCAAAAATGGAGATGATAATAACACCTACCTCAGGGAGTTCTTCAGGGGAGCACCTGTTCATAACCCAGGTGCAAAAGAACTTGCATGGGAGGTCTCGGCCCTCTCTCTCCGTGCCCACTCCGAGGCCAAACTCAGCAGCTAGACCCCCGAAATAGATCCACTTCCCAAAGCACCAAACAAGCATTGCAGCCTGGTAAAGAATTCACAAGAGACACCTGAAACTAATATAATATTATATACCAACTCCACTTGAAGTTTAAAAATGTTTTCAAAGCGATAGAACTGCATATAGGACATAAAATTGCTGGTATTTACTGTGTGTAAATAATATCTCAATAAAGTAGTTTTTTAAAAAAAGAATTCGCAGGGGGGCACCTGGCTGGCTCAGTCCGTAAAGCATGTGACTCTTGGTCTCAGGGTTGTAAGTTTGAGCCCCACATTGGGTATAGAGATTACTTTAAAAAATAACTAAAAGTCAAAAAGAATTCAGGGGGTGCCTGGGTGGCTCAGTCCGTTAAGCGTCTGACTTCAGCTCAGGTCATGATGTCACTGCTCGTGAGTTCGAGGCCCACATCGGGCTCTGTGCTGACAGCTGGGAACCTGGAGCCTGCTTCGGATTCTGTCTCCATTTATCTGCCCTTCCCCTGCTCTCTCCCCCCACCTCTCTCTCTCTCTAAAATATAAGACATTAAAAAAAAAAAAAAAAGAATTCACAGGATGCCAGATGATGTTTACTTTGTGCGATACATTTGAGGGCTGAGAGCGGGGGCTCCAGAAACAGGTTGTCACATTCGTATTGGATGGCATATTAGTTTCGGGGGCCATGACAAAGTGCCACAGACTGGTAGTTTAAACAACAGAAATGCATTATCTCACGCTTCTGGAGGCTAGAAGCCTAGGCAAAGGTGTCAGCCAGGTTGATGACGTCTCCTGAGACCTCTCTCCTTGGCTGTCTTCTCTCCGTGCCTTTAATTTCTTCTTATAAGGATGCCAGTCATATTGAATTAGGGTCCACCCTCATGACCGCATGTTAACTTTTTAAAAAATTAAAAAAAAATTTTTTAATATTTATTTACTTTTGAAAGAGAGAGAGAGAGTGGGAGAGGGGTAGTGAGAGAAGGAGACACAGAATCCGAAGCAGGCTCCAGGCTCTGAGCTGTCAGCACAGAGCCCGACGCGGGGCTCAAACTCACAAGCTGCGAGGTGGTGACCTGAGCCGAAGTCTGATGCCCAACCAACTGAGCCTGGGCCACCCAGGCGCCCCTCATGTTCACTTAATTGCCTCTTTAGAGACCTTGTCTCCGGATGCAGCCACATTCAGAGGTACTGGGGGTTAGGACTCTGACATATGAATGTAGCCAGGAAGACACCAGTCAGCCCATAAACTGTGATCCGGGGAAACTTACCTGGTCATCGGGGCTCTCAGCACTTCTGTGAAGACGGGAAGAATGCGGTCACCTATTATTTGCAAGTTCTCCATTATTTGTAAGTTCTGCTCTCCCTTTCCAGACAACCTCCTCATCTCTCACGCTTCCCTCCCCAACAACATCCGTCCGGCGTCCTGAGCAATTGTTGCTGGCCAGCTAATGACTAGGTTGTGGTAAGCTCACCTCTGAGGGCTCCAGGTCCTTCCAGCTCAGCACAAAGCCAGTCTTCCTCTGTTGCAGGAGCCTCTGGGCAGAGCGATGGGAGTGAGCGGCAGGTGTTGCAGCCCGAGGGCCCCCTGCTGGTGGCGGAAGGAAACACGCTGCTGCTGCGGTGTACCGTGGCAGGTTCCTGCACTGACGACAGGATTAAATGGGTCAAGGTGAGCGATCGGGACCAGCAGGAGATTTATAACTTCAAACACGGCTTCTTCCCGGGGGTGACGCCGGTGATCCAGCGGACCCTGGAGCCCCTTCATTGTGACTTTTCCATCTATATCCACAATGTCACCAGCAAGCATGCTGGAACCTACCACTGTGTGGGGCTTGATGACTTGAGTGAGAACCCAGAAAAGAAGCTGCAGGAGGGCACCTCAGTGTTTGTGAAGGGTGAGTATCAGGCTCTGTGGGTCTTAGGCGCTCAGCTCGGACCGGTCTCCCTGCGTCAGCTGCCTTCATCCATCCACACCCATACCGTCCACAGAAAATCCCAGTTGGCGCACAACGCGAGGGTGTCTCACCCACACATGCACGGGCATCTGGAGTGGTTCTGCTCCACGTGTCTTGTTCCAGGGCCGCGTCTTCTTGCAGCTGCGAAGAGTACAGCTGGGTCGTGGAGATGGCAGAAGCAAAGAGGACAAGCCCCAGTGCCCCCAAGCGCTTTTCAAGTTTCTAATCACGTAACATCTGCTAACAGCCCATTGGCTAAAGCAAGTCATGCGGCTCAACGCAAAGTCAAGAGACCGGGATGCGTACCCACCCACCACGAGGCAAGAGTAGGGATGCACCACCCTAGGGGAGTCCAGAACTAGGGCTGATAATTTAATCTACCACACTCCCCACGTAATCAGTCATGCTATCTGTAAGCCCAGCAGTGGCGACCTGGGCACTCACATCCTGGGTCTGTCATTCAATAGGAGTGTGTTCTTTTTTTTTTTTTTTCAATGTATTATTTATTTTCGAGAGAGAGAAAGAGAAAACGAGCAGGGATGGGGCAGAGAGAGAGAGAGAGAGAGAGGGACACAGAATCCTAAGCAGGCTCCAGGCTCTGAGCTGTCAGCACAGCCCCCGACGTGGGGCTTGAACTCACAAACCTCGGGACCATGACCTGGGCTGAAGTCCGACGCTTAACCTGCTGAGCCACCCAGGCGCCCCGCCCTGCAAACTGTTAACAGAGAGAATATCTGTGTGTGGCAGTTGGAGGTGAGGGGAAGGGTTCATTTTAACTTGATGCAAGCATTTCGGGAAGGTTTCTCCGATTCCTCCCACACCGTGACAGGCGCCCCCTCTTGGCCCTACAGTCCTCTGGCTTTCCAACCTCAAGGGGATTTTCTGGACCATCTCCACCACCGGACTGAAAACTTCTTCCCAGCCGGACATTTGCATGTCTCGCTGAGCTCCATTTCCCCCAGTCGTAACCTCAGCACATAGCAGGTCCTGAGAACTTCTTTACTGAGTGAACCGACTTGAGCATAATGTGGGGATCCAGAGGGAGTAGCTGAGTAGGGAAATCAGGGCAGTGGGGAGGGAGGGAAGATATCAGGGAGGAAATAAGTGGACAATGGAGGAAGACACAAAATGCAACAAGGACCCTCTCTTTGGCTTCAGGAGCCGGGGCCCCAGAGCCAAACCTCTGGATCCTGCAGCCCCAGGAGGTGGTGTTGGCAACCCCCGGAGACACTGTGTTCCTGAACTGCACAGTGCTTGGACAGGGTCCCCCGGGACCCATCAGGTGGTTTCGGGGGGCTGGTCTGAGCCGCGAGGCCATTTACAACTTTGAAGGCCTCTCCCACCCCAACGTGACAGCCGTCCGGGCCTCCAACAGCGATTTCAGCATCCTCCTGCAAGGCGTGTCCCCTGAGTACACAGGCACCTACTACTGTGTTAAGTTTTACAGGAAACCCAACAGACAATACCTGTCCGGACAGGGCACCAGGCTGCGAGTAAAAGGTGAGACAGGTGGTCTAGAAGGCACTGGGGGAGAGGGGCAGGGGGTCCACAAGGAAATTCCCAAATAGGCCAGCTCTTCTCAGCCTCCAGCTGTTACATAAGCCGTTCCCTCTGCCTGGAATGCTTTCTCCTTCTCCCTGGCGAATTCCTACTCATCCTTCAAGGCCCAGCACAAATAGCCCCTCCTCTGTGAAACCTTCTGCTTCTCCCGGGCAGAGTTCATTTCTCCCCATTCTGGGCTCCTCAAAACTTTGGATAGACCATTAATGGTTTAACAGTATCTGTTGAGTGCCTGTTTACTGCTCTGCACTCTACTGGGTGCTGTAGATACTGCAGTGAATCAGACATTGTCCCCACCCCAGGGATGTTCAGACAGGTCTAACTAGTCCCTCATAGTCACAGGGTTTGACTTCTAGCCCCCATTCCAGACACACTCCTCTCGATGACCCTAAGTCCTAGCACAGGGGCTCAGGAAGGGGCAAGACAGAAAGAAAAGGGGAATGTGAGACTGTCTCTCTTTCTTACAGCAAAGCCCATCACCTCTCCCCAAGAGAAAGAACTCACCAATGAACATATAGGCAGGACATATCCCTCAGGTGAGTGTACCTAGTCTTGGGAAGGTAACCAGTCCCCACAGGCAAGGCTTGGCCATGGGAAGGGAGCAGTCCTTGCCTTCTAGGGCTATGCGCCACCCAGAAAGTCCCCAGGACTTCATCTCAACATCAGAACCAGGAACTCAGAGAACCACGTTAAAGCTCAACCAAAGATGGGCGCCTGGGTTGGCTCAGTCGGTTGAGCGTCTGACTTCGGCTCAGGCCATGATCTCACGGTTTGTGAGTTCGAGCCCCCCGTCGGGCTCTGTGCTGACAGCTCAGACCCCAGAGCCTGCTTCGGATTCGGTGTCTCCTCCTCTCTCTGCCCCTCCCCTGCTCGTGCTCTGTCTCTCAATGATAAATAAACGTTAAAAAAATTAAAAAAAAAAAAAAAAAAAAAAAAGCTCGACCAAAGAAAGAACAGCTGACTGTTCAGTGGTCAGCCTTGCTTGGCAGGTAGTAAGCTCCCCATGATTCAGTGCAAGGAGACCCTGTGAAACTGTACATAACAGTGCTGAAGATCATGGCTTTGTAGCCAGGCCTCCTGGATTGAGTCCCTTTCTACCTGTGTGACTGCAGGAAGCTTGCCTCACTCCCCGAATTTCTGTCATCCTGCACTGGGGACTAGGGGCGGAGAGGGGATAAGAGTCGGAGAGCGTACCCCATGAGGCTGGTGCGTAGACCCCATGAGATCACACGTGCCAAGCGCCCAGAACTGTGCATATCATACCACCTGTTAACGCTCAGGGGCACTTGGCAACAGGGTGGGGTTGAGGGTGAGACTTGGGGTAGCGCCACCAGATGCTCCCTGTCACTGAGCCCTGTTCCTGCCATTCGTAGGAGCCAGACCACCTGGTCCCGTCACTTCTCTAACGTATGTGCCCCTGAGCAAATCATTTCCCGACTCTGGCTCTGCCTTTTCATCGGTACCAATGGCATTATTATCCTGCCTTGCGGCATACGTTTAAGGATTAAATTAGGCAGTTAGGAAGTGCTTAGCCCAAGGTCTGGGGCAGAGGAGCTGAGCAGCCAGTAAATGAACAGTTTTCTATTATGATGGGAGGTCAGGGATGCTGTGAGGATGACTAAACACAGGGGTAGGATATTGGGCAAAGCCTCTTTGGGCCCCGGACAAAGGGAGGGGAGGTCTTCGAGTAGAAAGAATGTGGCCCCACAGGTTTACAGCAGCTGGGCCAGGCCTCCCCGTGGGGACACTGAGGTCTGGACTGTTGGGGGATCGCCCAGGGTCCTTCCTGAGCTCTCCTCTGTGTCCTCCAGGCCTCCTGTCTGTGCTCACACTTGTGGTCCTGGGGCTGAAGGCCATGACCTTGGCTGCGCTCCTGCTGGCCTGGGCTGCCTGCCGGAGAAGGCAAGAAGACACCAAGACCCCAGACTCAGCAGAACTGTAATCTGTACGGGGCATGCAGCACGGGGCATGGGGCGTTGGGGGGGGGGGGGTCGACCTCAAAGTAGGTCCTCTGAGTCGAAGAGAGGTCAAGGCTCCCCAACCACTTCATCGCCTCCAACCCCAACCTCCAGATGCTCCCCAGGCTTTGTGCCAAACTCCAGGATCCCTACACCTGGCTTCCGTTCACCTGGCGAAGTACCCCACTTGGCACTGACTGGGCTCCCTTCTGATGTGCTGTCCTCTCTCTTGACAGCCAGCTCAAGCCCTCCTTGTCCTTCAAGGCTTTGCCGGGCTCTCTTCTCAAGGCCCTTGTTCCTGCGGTAGTGCCCGCCCCCTTCCACCCCCTCTCCTCGTTTTCTTATCCTTCAAGATCCAACTCAGAGTCCTTTCCGGAAGATTTTCCTAAGCATCTCTAAGCTCACAGAGCCAGACTGCTCAGGCCTCTCCATTTACACCCTTCTCTCCTCATTTCCTGCCTTTTTTCCCTTCCTTCCTTCCTTCCTTCCTCCCTTCCTTTCCTTCCTTTCCTTCCTTCCTTTCCTTCCTTCCCTTCTTTTCTTTTCTTTTCTTTTCTTTTCTTTTCCTTTCTTTCCTTGCCTTCTTTCCTTCCCTACTATGGCTGCTTGGGTGGCTGCAATAGTTAAATGCAGGCTCAGCAACTGTAACAAAACTCTTAAATAACAGTGGCTTAAGCCAGAAGAGAATCGGTTTCGCTAGTAATAACTGAGCACAAGCAGGCCAGGCAATAGGGGGACTCCCTTGTAGTGAGACCCAGGATTCCTCGATCTCTTTGCTACCAGGTCCATATCTCAGGCAGCAAGACTACGGAGGAAGGCAGCAAAGGGGCGTATGACCCTCCCCTTCAAAGGCACAGCTAGAAATTTGCCCACATCACCTCCAATTGGCTGGAATGTGGTCACATGGTCACACCTAGCCGCAAGGAAGGCTGGGAAATGTAGTCTTCATTCTGGCAGCAAGGTGCCCAGCCATCAATTTCTCACTAAAGGAACCAGAGGCTAAATGCCAATAGATAACCAGGGGCATAGAGGCAGCCTCAGGGGCATAGAGGCAGCCTCTTCCTTGCTCTGCGTAACACGTGAGTTCAACTCCCAGCTGAAACAGCACCCCTCTGTAACACCACCACCACTAGGATAGTATAATGGAGGGCAGTGGTCCTCGAGAAGAGGAGGGTTCCCCCCCACCACCAGGGTACATTTGGCAATGTGTAGAGACACTTTTGGTTGTCACAACTCGGGGGTTGTCACAACTTGAGGGGTGTCACAACTGGCTATCACCCTCTAGTGAGTAGAGGTCAGGAATGCTGCTGAATGCCCACGGCATCCCCCACAACATAGAGTTGTGTGGCCCAAAGCATCGGGAGTGCTGGGGCTGAGAAGCCCGATGTGGGGGAAAGTGCGACACGCCTGGCTTCCCAGCCCGAACCTCCACTCCCTCCCTGTGTGCCCTTAGTGACTAATCAAGCAGTCGCTTCACCCCTTGGACCCTCGTGGATAAGAACGTGAACAAGGATGGCAACGTGGACTTCTCTGCATTGTACGAAAACTAATTCGGTTCATTCACTAAGGGCTTCACATGTGCTGTGTGCACTGTGTCCGTTCAGTATCTGTGAACCCCATTTTTGCTTTCCACGCGAATATCTCCTAGCACCTACTCTGTGGGGCGGTGGATTCGTCTGGCCGTTTTTCCTTATAACCACAGAAAAAGAGCTTGAAAAACCTAAGCCAAAGGGGACATTAGTTTAGTCTGAGGACGGAATAAATCACTGAATCACCAGTCATCAGAATAATAACCCCCTACCAAAAGATAACCACGTCCTAATCTCTGGAACCCGGAACCTAAGCTCTGGACCTCACATGGCAAAAAAGGACTTTGCCTCTGGAGTTAAAGATCTTGAGGTGGGGGTTTATTCTGGATTACCCAGGGGGGCTCTAAAGGCAATCACAAGTGCCCTGATGAGGGAGAGACAGGGGGAGATTTGACACAGAGAAGGAGACAGCAACGTGACCACAGAGGCATAGATGGGAGTGATGTGGCCGCAAGAAGACCGGCAGCCACCAGAAGCTGGAAGAAGCCAGAATCACTTCTCCCCAGAGTCTCCAGAGGGAGCGGGCCCACTGACACCTTGATTCCTGCCCCATGTTACTGATCTCAGACTTCTGGCCTCCAGAACGATGAGAGGGTAAACTTCCATTATTGTAAAACCCCAGGTTTGTGGGACGCCTGGGTGACTCCGTCTGTTAAGCGTCCGTCTAACTCTTGGTTTCGGCTCGGGTCGTGATCTCACAGTTTGGGGGATCGATGGTGCTGACAGCACAGAGCCTGCTTGGGATTCTCTGTCTCTGTCTCTGTCTCTCTCTCTGTCTCTGCCTCTTCCCCCCCTTGCACACACTCTCTCTCTCAAAATAAATAAATATTTAAAAATCTAATATAAATAAATTAATAAATAGATAAATAAAGCACCAGGTTTGTGGTCATTTGTGGTCTGCAGGCACAGAGCATCTGAAAGAACCACTCGGCCTCCCAAACCTCCTCGCCCCCCGGGGCCCTGCAGGATCTGGTCCCTGCAAACCACCCCCCTCCCCAATCATCTCCCACCACCACCCCTTAAACTGACTCCGCCCTGGCACCCACCCGGGGCCTTGGCCACACATTCCCTAACTCATCCAAGGCTCCCCTTCGCAAGGGCTCCCGGACTGCTCCATCCACCGCGATGTCTCCATCCCTCTGGTGGCCCTCACGCCCCTCCCTGTTCTTTGCAGCGCTACCGTGGCCTGAAATAAACGCGTGTGCATTTCCTTCATGACCGCCAGTTGTCTCCTCTGGAACTCGAGCGTGCCGAGGACGGGAACCTAACTTTTCACCCTATGTCGCCCCTTCCATCCAGTCATAAAAAGTGGGTGAAGGCCAAGGCACTAATCAGTGTGCTGAGGATTAAAGAGTAAAGTCTGCTCTCTCAGGGCGCACCTGCTACTGGGGGAAGACGGACAACGAGCAAGTAAATGTAATAAGTAACGTGTCACATGGTGGTGAATGCCAAAGGAATAAGAAGGCAGGAGGGCGGGGGGAGGTGCCAGAGCGAGGGAGAGGAGATGTATTTTATTTAGGGTGCTCAGAAGAGTCCTCACAGATAAAGTGACGTTTGAGCAGAGACCTGGAAGGAGTGAGTACAGAGACTCGTAGATGTCTGAGGAGAGGAGCAAGTGCAAAGGCCCTGAGGCAGGAGTGTGCTTGACATGGCACCGGAAGCATAAGCCCCAAGCAGATTCTTGGCACGTGTTAGACCCCTGCAATCCCCCCATCTGAGGGGGGAATAGAGAGTAGAGGTAAAGTTCACAGCCTTGGGAAGCTGCTCAGATTCAAATTCCAGTTCTCCTACTCATCTCTTGGGTAAGTTGGTTTCTCTTAGAGTGTCCCGGCTTCCTTATCCATCTGCCGGTAATGACATTAGCGTCTCCCTTCTTAGGCGGTTTTGAGAATAAAACGCATGGGTGCATGTTGGGCATTAACTGTGCCAGGCCCAGCGGATGTGGGGAGGGGGGAACAGTCCCCAAAAGAAGTGCAGGGGGTGCTGGCAGGTGAAACAAATCATGGATAAAAGCGAAGAAGGGGTGACACCTGGGTTCGAGGACTCGTCCACCAGCCAGAGAACTGGAGCTTGGGGAGCTGGTCACCCACAGATCTCTCATGCCGGCAGCCGAGTGCAAGCATGACGCCCGCGAGTCTCCAGGCCCCTGGGCTTCCTGGGAAATTGCAGGGCATTTCAGGTGGACACAACAATGGAAGGGGAGGGTCCACGACCAGGGCTGGTGCCTGGTGTCCCTGCAGGAGAAAGGGGAGTCTGCGCCACAAGGAAAGGTCCCTCTTCCCACATGTCCTTCCGGGACCTCGAGCAGCTGAAAAGCTATGCTTTTTTTAAAAATTATTATTATTAACGTTTTCATTTATTTATTTATTTTGAGAGAGAGAGAAGGCACGCATTCGTGCACACATGGGGGGGGGGGGGGGAAGGGCAGAGAGAGAGGGAGAGAAAATTCCAAGCAGCCTCATCGATCCCCTGCACCATGAGATCTGAGCTGAAATCAAGAGCCGGATGCCCAACCAACTGAGCCACCCAGGCGCCCCTGAAAACCTGCTTTTAATAACATGAACTTGGGGCACCTGGGTGGCTCAGTCGGTTAAGCATCTGACTTCGGCTCAGGTCATGATCTCTCGGTCTGTGAGTTCGAGCCCTGCGTCAGGCTCTGTGCCGACAGTATGCACCCTGCTTGGGATTCTCTCCCTCTCTTCCCCTGCTCAGGCTCTGTCTCTCTCAAAATAAATAAATAAACACTTTTCAAAAATAACTTCATTTTCGCCCACTTACTTTGTAAGCAACACACTTACAATATTTTAAGTACACATAAAACAGCCCTGTACGTGGAGTCAAGCACCTAACTGATTCATTTATACCTGAGAATTGAAATACAGATCATTTTATTCCAAATTACTTCCTCTTTATCTCACCAGTTAGGGCATGATGTTGATTTTTTCAATATGTATAGGTCAGTTTTATGATCTATGAATTCCACTGAAGGTATAAAGGGGCGATAGGAAATATTTTTTATGAAAAAGGGGTAGGGCGCCTGGGTGGCTCGGTCAGTCGAGCATCCGACTTCAGCTCAGGTCACGATTTCGTGGTCCATGAGTTCGAGCCCCACAGCGGGCTCTGTGCTGACAGCTCAGAGCCTGGAGCCTGCTTCGGATTCTGTATCTCTCTGTCTCTCTCTGGCCCTCCCCCACTTATGCTCTGTCTGTCTCTCTCTCCCTCTCTCAAAATAAATAAACAAATAAAATTTTTAAAAGGGGGCGAGGTGGGCCAGAGAAGGCTTTGAATGCCAGGCCGGCCCAGCTCCCATACCCCCTCTTTAAAAGTCGGCCCTGAAGCCCAGAGAGGGCAGAGGCCTGGCCTGGCCACCCGGCTTGTCTGGGAGAGCCTAGTCGCAATCATGATGAATACTGACGACAATGTCTTTGCGGCCGCTACCTTGGGGAAGGCACATTTATGGGTCCGAGGGCTCAGGCCGTTTCTCCCCACCGTGAAAGCATCTGCGTTATGGAAAAGGAAGAGTTTTATTTACTGGAATTGGATCACATACCACAGTCAGCTCAACACTCATCGGGGGTCCAGGTACCTGCCTGCCTCCTTGACCTTGAATTTGCACTCCTTGACCTTGACCATGCACTCCTTCATTAATTCAGCAAAGGATCATTAAGTGGCTATTTAGTGCCAGCAACTGCAGGTCCCAGGAGATAAAATGACAGCTAAGCAGAGGGCTTAGAAAGTGTCAAGCATTACTCTGAGCAGTGCACCCTGGATCCTCACACATCCCTCTGAAGGACGGTAAGGAGCTTCACTTACTGCAAGGAGCTTCATTTATCAAGACACGGAAGCTTGGAAACGTAATATACCCAAGATCATGCAAGCAGGAATATCTGGGCTTCAACCCCAGGCTCAGTCCAGAGTGCATGCTGATAAGCCATATCATGCTGGAGACAGCCAGAGCCTCTGCTGTCACAGGGATGGTGACCTTTGGGGAAGGCTGACACTTGACATGGCCTCACAGGGCATGCACAAGGATGTCTGATGGAGCCCAGGGCTGTCGAAAGGCCTCCTTGAAGAGGGAATACCTAAACTAAGAGGAGGGGGTGTGCAGAGGCTGACAAAAGGGAAGGAAAAGAGAAGAGAATCCCAGGCCCGGGGCCAAGAGGCAAGAGGGCAAAGGAGCTGCGGGCCCAAAACACGAGATTGTGTCTCAGAAGGTGTCCTCAGCGCAGAAGCCTGAAGAAAGTGGGAGAGCACCTTGCACACCAGCAAAGGAAAAGCGTTCCAGGAAAAGGGAGTCGCGGATGGCAAGGCTCTGATGAAAATGCACACCTGGCACACCGAGAAAGCAGCAAGAAGGGAGTGTGCCTGAAACAGAGGAATTTAGTGGAAAGCCTGGGCGATGAGACGGAGAGGCTGGCACGTTTCACATGAGTCTTGCAGGCCATGAGATTGTGTCTGGTAGGCGGAGTGAGATGGGGTGGCACGAAGCGTTGGGAGCAGGGGATAACCTGTTGCTCCAGATCTATTTCCCTAGAATGTGGACCAGAGGGCAGGGACTTTGTTTTGCTCCTGCCTATCCCCAACCCTGGAAGAGCACCAGGGTACTCGGTAAATACGGAAACAAGTAAGTGAATGAACGAATCTATAAGTGAATAAAATGAAGGGATGAGCCAATGAATAATTGTGAATCGGAGTCCTTGGGAGATCTCATGTTCCACGAAGGCATGGAGACCCGCCCCGCGGCTCATCCTCCGCCGGGCTTCCAACCCCGTCCTTGGGCTGCAAGTCCGCGCCGCGGCCGCCAGAGGGCGCGGAGCCGGGGAGTTTCCCGCACGGAGGACTTTGCGTGAGGCACCGCATGGGGCGGGGCCTGCGGGCGGGCGCCGCAAGGCTGGGCCGGGTCGACCGGTAGGCGGAACGCGGCTGCGGGGCTGAGGCTGTGCGGCGGCGGGCGGAGCGCTTCGGGCGGCGCACAGAGCGAAGATGGCGGCGGAGCGGCAGGACGCGCTGAGGGAGTTCGTGGCGGTGACTGGGGCCGAGGAGGACCGGGCCCGCTTCTTCCTCGAATCGGCCGGCTGGGACCTGCAGGTAGCGGCGCGGGGCCGGGTGCGTTGGGCCGGCGGGGGGGCTGCGGGACGCGGGCGTCTGGCACACCAAGCCGGCGGTGGCCGAAGCGCACAGTCATCCCGCCGGGCTGCGGCCCGACCCAGGCCTCGGGGTCCGGGGGCCGCTTGCCACGCGTCGCCGGCTCGGCCTGGGCGTGGGAAAAGGCGGGCCAGCCCCGGCCCTGCTCTGCGGGCCCTCGGCACCCTCCTCTGCCTCGCCCGCTGGCGGGGTCAGCGAGACTTGGGGCGCTGCCGCGACCCGCGTGGAGAAGGGAGCTGGGGGCGTGGCGGCCGCGCCGAGGCTCGGCTGAGGGCCTGGCCGGTGGGAAGGACCGGGTCCTGGGGGGAGCTGCGGTGAGGCCGAGGGGGTCGTTCATCTCCATTTCCGCCGCCCCGGCAGCCGGTGGAGGGAGAAGCGCAGCCCCGCGGTTGGCCCACGCCCCCTCCTACCTAATTGCTGGGAGAAACTGCCTCCGAGGTGGTGGCGCCAGCTTGGGGCCTGTGTCAGTGTCTGTCTTAGCTCATCTGTACAGTGGGAGTCTCGAGGAGTTTATCGTCTAGTTCGCTGGCACGTATTAAGTATTCATTAAATGTTTGTTAGCTAAGTCATGAAGATGAGCTACACGAGGGAGGGTTTTTTGTAAACTGTTGAATCCCCAGGGCCGAGCACAGGTCCTCGCTCATCGTAGACGCTCGGCAATTAATTACAGAAAGAATGGCGTAAATGGCATTGGCCAGCCTGCGTCTTAGGTAGGTGATGATGATTAGTGATTTCTTGAATCCTTACGGTGGAGCCAGGTGCTTTTCTAACTACTTTCCGTGCCGGAAGTTATTTAATCTTTGCATTTTGCAGCTGAGGATTAGGGAGGTTAAGTGACTTGCGTGAGGCCTCGCTAGTTACCAGGTGGGAACAATAGCATTAGAACTCAGTTCAGTCCGATTCCAGAGCCCAAGCTCTGAACCACCAAGGGCCAGGCACTTTACATGTGATGGTGTGTTTAATCCTAGCAACATTGAGGTAAAGAAGACTAACCAGCTCCGTTGTATAGATGAGGAATGGGAGGCTCAGAGGGCAAGTGACATGCCCGAGGTCCACAGCCAGTAAGTAGTGAGGTTGGGATCTGAATTGGGGCTGACTTCACCCATTTAAATTGCTTCCCCAAAGTAAAAGAGTTAGGTACAGCATCGCGCCTGTATGCGCGCATGTGGACGCGCGTGCGCACACACACACACACAGTGTGAAGTTCCTGTGCAGGGCAGCGTGGAAAGCCTAGACTAACGTCACACACTTGTCGGGTCATTCAGTGTGTCTCCTCACACTACAGGTAGGGAATATGAGGCTCCCACGTGCGACATGACTTGCCTGGCAGGGCCAGGACTTGAATGTAGGCCCCCCTCTACCCCCCCCCCCATACCAGTTCAGTGCGTGTCCTATGACAGCATACTGCCTCCTATAAGGCTGGTGATCTTGAGGACAGGAACCACGCCTCTTTCATCTGCATAGACCTAGGTGCTCGTATTTTTGTACAGAGTGATTAAATACTTCACCATTGAGTCAGCGAGAGAAACACTCGCAAATGGCCAAAAGACTCCCGTAGACCTTCTGTATGTATAGAGCTAAGACGTGCCTGTGCATAAACGCTAATGGGTCCTCTCATTCATCGTGCAGGGTTGGTGGGCCAGGTGTCCCTGTTGGATAGATGAGGAAACTGGGCCTCAGTGGGAAAGCAATAATAGCCATCTGGACTGACCTCACCGTTCCTGACTCCTGGTTGTCCCGTAAAAGCTGAGAGTAGGGGCCTGAGCAGACTGCCTGGCTTGGAACCTGGCTCCACTCCTTACACACTGTTTAACTTTGGGCAATATTTTTCTCAGTGTCTCCGTATCCACTATAAAATGAGACAATGATAATAATTACATAGAGTTCTTTGAGGATTAAATAAGTTAACACATGTAGAGTTAATGCTCAGAACGATGTGGCACATAAATAAATGCTCAATAAATGTACGCTGCTTTCACTGGACCACCTTTCCTGGTAATGTGAGAATGAGGAGTGTCTCCATCCCGGCCTTCCTTCTTGCCTTCTATTCCCCTTAGGATATGGAATTTGTTTCAGGTGATATGAGGAGAAATAGTTGGGCTGCTACTTTTTTTTTTTTTTAATGTTCATTTATTTTTGAGAGGGCACAAGCTGGGGAGGGGCAGAGAGAGAGAGGGGACAGAGGATCTGAAGCTGGCTCTGCACTGACAGCAGTGAGCCCTATGTGGAGTTTGAATTCACGACAGCAAGATCACGACCTGAGCTGAAGTGAGCCGCCCAGGTGCCCCGGGCTGCTACCTTTTGATCTCATTTTCCATGGTCCCCAGATACAGACCATCTCGTAAGTGTGGGCCATACCTTCGTGACTTTGCTTTTTTGCACTCAAAGGAAATATGTCAGACGAAGGCCTGTTTAAGAACCCAGGTTACTACCTCTCTGTTTCAGATCGCCCTAGCAAGCTTTTATGAGGATGGAGGGGACGAAGACATTGTGACCATTTCGCAGGCAACCCCCAGTTCAGTGTCCAGAGGCACAGCCCCCAGGTAAGGGCCAACTTCAATTACTGCTACACGGGTGTGCTTCCAACAGTGAGGAGCAATTTCCTGGCTTGATGGAAGGTTCAGGCCTGGAGATATGAGCCAATAGATTGCAGTGAGAAAGTTAGACTAACTGGTGGGAATTAGTACCTCATAAGATTTGCTCCTTTCCTGTAGAGAGGTGGACAACACACTTAGGTGGAGTGTGGTTTATGGTCCAGGCCTGGGGGAATCCATGGAACCTACTCTGAAGATGTTTGAGAGTCTTGTATTTATGAATGTGAGGAGTGACTCTCCATCTCTGGAAGTTTTTTTAAATGCTTATTTCTTTTTGAGAGAGCGAGGGAGAGTGAGTGGGGGAGGGGACAGAAAGAGAGGGAGACACACAATCTAAGGCAGGCTGCCTGAGCTGTCAGCACAGAGCCCAACGTGAGGCTCGAACCCACAAGTGGGGAGATCGTGACCTGAGCCAAAGTCGGACACTTAACCGACTGAGCCACCCAGGCACCCCCTCTGAAAGTTTTTAAGTAGAAAGCAAAGGACTTCCTCTCTGGGGTGCTGTAGATGGAAAAGATTAGATAACTTTAGAAGGGCTCTTTTGATATTTTTGGTAGGTAATTTTCATTACCCTATTAAGAAGTCTTAGAGAAAATAAACCTGTGTTGCCCACTCTTCCCCAGATTGATGAGGGAGACCTTATTCGGTGAACCAGAGTTGACCTTCATGATCCCGTTTGCATCCCCTATCCCAGACACCTGGCTGCAGGGTTCCCATGGCGGACCACTGCTATGATCTGCAGAGTAAGACAGTGCTGATCCTCCAGGAGACAGGCAGGGCCTCTTACTACAAAGGTGTCTGAACCACAGCTCCCCTCTCTGCTCTAGCCTGATTTGTCTTTACTCTCTGGTATATGTTTTCACCAGGAAAATTTGTGTGTTTTTTTTTTTTAAATCAGCCCCAGAATACAGATGGAGTGTTTCTTTGACAGTGAAATGGTAAATTTTGTTTCTCTCTAAAGGCATCCAAGCTTTAAACTACATTTCTTCCCTCTGAAGAAGGAACTCTAATCCCAGACCAGATTTTGTGCTTCCTTAACTTGTTTCCTCCCTCCCACGTCCAGAGAAAAGAGGTAGTAGTAGGCAGTTGATCTTTTAATTATTCACAGGGGCTGACCTGTAAGGTATGGGTGATGGCTCATCTGGACGTTACTGCCTGGAACGTGGTTTTAGGAAGATGGCTGATTTCCTGGGTATGAGTCTTTTACAGGCCCCCCAGGTTACTGGTGGGACATCAGCGTGTCAGACATACAGAGGGGGGCCTCTGGTGAGATGTTCACATCTCTCTCCTCTAGTAGCCCCAAAGTCCTGTCAAGACCGTGGTTCATCAGAGCATAGGCCTGTGAGCCTGACTGCCTGCATTCCAGTCCCAGCTCTGCTACCTGGGAGCTTTGAGACCTTGAACGGTTTACTGAGCATCTCAATCCCTCGGTTTTCCTCACCTATCAAATGGGAACAATAGCAGTGTCTACCACGTGGGAGATTAAATGAATTCATAACTTACGAAGCACTTCGAACATAATACATATTAGCTGCTGCTGTTGTCATGTTTTTATTATCAGCATCCATTTTTGTCTTCCTCATTCTTTTTTGTGTGTTCCCTGGCTCTTTCCACAACAAATTCGTAGACTGAAAAGTAGACCTACTAGTAAAACAATCGAGGAAATAGAGTTTAATGTTAAGACCGAGGCACGTGCGGGCCTGGATGCCTTGCTTTGTTGCTTCGGGGAAGCCAAGAAAAAGAGAGAGGAAGGGCATGGTTTGATGTCATTGTCCTTGTCTGGAAGGAAAGCACTGAGTGCACTCTCAGGAGAAGCCATGCTTTACAATAGCGCCTCAGAGGAGTTCTGTGTGGACCTGCCTCCGCCCCCACCCCAACTGACCTGTTGCAGGACACTTAGCCTGCCCCCGGCTCACCCCACTCCACCCCACCCCCCACTGTCCTCCTCAAGTACTCTTTCGTGTCCTCACCATTCCTTGGAGCCACACTCAATTAGGTCCTGCTCTGATTCTAGAAGGGGGTTCTTAATGTGGAGGCCCTGAACCCCCAGGATAAGTCTGCAATGGATGTGAGAAGGTTTATAAATTACCTGAAACCACCGGCTAAATTGTGTGTGTGTCTTTTCTGGCAAGGATATCCATAGCTTTTAACAGATTTTCCAAGGTCTATGGGACATAAGAGGTTAACACTGCTGCAGGATAATCTAAACTCCTCGATAGTAACAGCTGTCATTTATTGAGCACTTGCCAGGTGCCGTGCCCTGGGTTAAGCCTTTACATGTACATCTCTTTAGTCCTCACTACAACCCTGTGTGTGGGTATTGTCCCTGTAGCCATTTTACAGATGAAAATACTAAAGCTGGGCATCTTCCCAAGATGCACAGCGAGTAAAACAAGGATTTAAATGAAGGTCTGTTTCTGTTTCCAGCATTCCCTTCGTGGACATGCAGCGTCCTCCCGAGCGAGCCCTGAGCCTACCTTCCTAGACTTACCCTCGTTTCTCACATCCTTATTCCAACCAAACCGATCTCTTTGGTGTCTTAATTTGACCTCCTTTTTGGTTCTCCTGCTTCTGTTTGAGCCTCTCACCTGACTGGATGTACCTGCTGTCTTGCATTCTACCTGTCCAAACCCCGTGGGTCTTTCTAGGCTTAGCTCTGTGCCCGCCTTCTCTGTCGAGAGCATCATCTCCAGCCCGTGGGCAACGTGCCATAGTCCCGTCCCGTTCCTCAGGAATCCAGGCCACCTATGATTTGTTCACTTTGACCCATATCCACATACTACTCGGTGACATCACTCGTGGGCTGTCTTGAACTCTTCTCCTGATATTTAACTTTTTGTTCCTCAGTAAATTATAAGTTCCTGGAAGTGGGAGAACTGGGATTTCAGGAGCACCCACCATCCGCCTGGCTCTGCCAGATACTCTTACCTACGTTGTCATGCCTCAACAACTTTAGAAGTAGGTAGGTGCTTGTCAGTTCACAGGTCAGGGTGCTGGGTCTTACAAAGATTGAGTAACTCCCAGCTGCTGGTATGGCAGATCCAAGGCCAAGTCTGTGTAAATCCGGAGCTGCTTCTGCCACACGCTACTCCCTGTCCAGCTCCTCCCACCCCTGTACCTAGCGCAGCAAGAGGTAGCGGTGAGCTTCTTCCTTTTCTTCTTCTTTTCTCCAACTAAACTATGCTTTCTGAGGATGTCTGGGGCTGCCATTTTCTGATTCTCTAAAACTACTATCCAGTGTGGAAGCCAATAGCCTCATGTGGCTTTTTAGATTATTTAAAATTAAATAAAACGAACATTCAGTTATTTATGCTAATCACATTTCAAATATTCCATAGGTCACATGTGACTGTGACTTCCATACTAGACAGCACAGGTACAGCATTTCCATCACTGTGGAAAACGGATCTGACAAAGGACTTTTGTGGCACTTCAGGGTGCCAGGGTACCTGGGAGATAGAGTCTGGGTGCTGAAATTTCTGAGACATTTTGCCACTTTGTGGAGGACACAGAACAAAGTGTTCTAAAATTGCTGGTGTCCCCTTGACGTTCATGCTATAAGGCAATTCTCCGAGCGCTACTCCAGAGCGGCTCTCAGATCTGAGCATGTGCGGCAGAATTGGAGAGCGCTTCAGACGCAGGGTGCCAGACACTCTTCCCCGAGTTTCTGACTCAGGAGCTCTAAGGCAGGCCTGGGGATTGGCATTTCTAACAGTCTCTCCAGTAATGCTCGTGCGCTCGGTCTAAGGACCGGCACTGGGAGAACCACTGCTCGAGCACAGCACTTGAAATGTGCTGCACCGTGGGGTCGGTGCTGTGATTGTCCCCATTTTCACTTGGGAATGAAAACTTAGAGCGCTTCGCTAGCATGCCCAGGATCCCAGGGTGGGAGGCTCAGTTGGGATCAAAACCAGGTATGTGGACACCAGAGTCTGTGTCAGAGTCCGGATGTAAGAACTTTTGGAGAAAAACCTGTAGGCAGAGCAAGTGGTTTGCTCAAGCATGTGTGCGTGTGTGTATTTGAAGGTGTTAACAATGGGGGGGGGGGCTTTTTTCCCACGGATACTAGGCCGAGCATCTGTGGAAGACTCCCCCTGGGAAGGTTAATGAGTGGAATTAGCCTTTTGGGGCACTGGCGCACATCTGTCACTTGGATCCTTTTGAACCATGTCGTAGAGAGCATCCAGGAATGCCCAGGAGATTGCCTCAGCTAACTCAAGCAGGGAGTGTATTTGCTACATTAATTGGTCTTTGTTCTCTCATTTCTAGTCGATGCAACTTCAAAGCCTTGTTCTGTCCTCTGATTATCTCTTTGGTATAAATCTGCAAGACTGATCTGCAGCTTTTCTCTAGAAAATAACTCCTCGAGGCTTCTCGGTCTAGCCTCACTAGACCTGTATTCCCCTTCTTCTTATAGAGACGTTACCTTCTTACTCTAAGAAATACCAGAAGTGTTTTTATCAAATGCCTCCTCCTTGAAAAACTAAGTTCCTTGAGGACAGTCTAAGCTAGGAAAAAAGTGGCAGTGTAAAACAATGTCAGAAGAGGAAGGTGACCCTTCTCACGCCCGTTTTTAGTGTACCCTCTCCAGCCCCACACACAGCCCTGCTTTTTTCCTAAACACCAATAAAGACTCTTTCTTGACTAGCCTACAGCAGAAGCAGAGGCCTCCACCCACATATTCATTTCCTTTTCATTTGTTGATAGCTCACCCTTCCTCGAATGTGTTACTCTGTGTGTGTGCATATACCTCTTTCTTGCAGTGCGCTGCTGCCCCCCTTCTCCCACCAGCCCCTGCCTTTTATCCACCTGACAGTCCTCATTCTTCAGCACTCAGTCCAAATGTCCATTTTGCTGGGAAACTTGTCTTGATGTTCCCCCATCCCCACCCCATGAGGGATAGGATGTTCTGTACCCACGCATCCCATGTGCCTCAGCCCCCATTTAGCAGAGGGTTTCCTGGCCCAGGGGCCACAATGAGCCTATAAGCAACTCAAAAATAAGAACTTTTGGGGCGCCTGGGTGGCTCAGTGGTTGAGCGTTTGTTCATTTCGGCTCAGGTCATGACCTCACGGTTCAGGAGTTTGAGACCCACATCAGGCTGTGCACTGACAGCACAGAGCCTGCTTGGGAGGCTCTCTCCCAAGCCTCTCTCCCCCTCTCTGTCCCTCCCTGGGGTGTATATACACTCTCTCTCAAAATAAAGAAATAAAGTTAAAAAAAAAAAAAAAAAGAACTAGGTCTGATCATCTTTATAGACCTAGTATCCAGTTCAGTGCCTAACACATAAGCATCCCTCAGTATTTAAAAATTAAACGATGAGGGCTGCCTGGCTGGCTCAGTTGGTGGAGCCTGTGACTCTTGATCTCAGGATTGTAGGTTCAAGACCCTCATTGGGTATGAGATTACTTTTAAAAAAATAAAAATCTGGGGCGCCTGGGTGGCTTGGTCAGTTAAGTGTCCGACTTCGGCTCAGGTCATGATCTCATGCTCCGTGGGTTCAAGCCCCGCATCGGGCTCTGTGCTGACAGCTCAGAGCCTGGAGCCTGTTTCGGATTCTGTGTCTCCCTCTCTCTCTGCCCCTCCCCTGTTCATGCTCTCTTTCTGTCTCAAATAAACGTTAAAAAAATAAATTGAAAAAAATAAAATAAAAATCTGTAAAATAAATAAATAAAAATTAAATGATGAAAATAGTAAGTTTTTAAATTAGGACACACCCCAAACTGTTGCCCTCTCCTCCCCCTAGGAGAGCTTAAATTGGGACTCCATTTTATTTCATGATAGCCCTTTTTAATTTATTAGTAGTCCTGTGGACTTTGAAGAAGTAAACGCCACGTTATTTTGCATTTAGACTTAGAAAGGCTAACCCTCTTTCACATAGATCCTCTTCTGCCCCACCAAAAATATCTAATCCCTATGTTTTCAACTCCTTAGCAGCTGATAATGGGAGTTACTTTTAGTTCTCCCTGAGGTCATTTTGCTCCTTTCTGTGTCTCCAGCGATAATAGGGTGACATCCTTCAGAGACCTCATTCATGACCAAGACGAAGAGGAGGAGGAAGAGGAGGGCCAGAGGTGAGTCTTTGTTAGGGGGCACAGTCCACAGGAAAGTTCATGATAATGTGTAAATCATCTAGAAGGACCCAAAAGGATAATGTGCTCAGTTCTCATTAGCCATTACTACTGTGGGCTAGTCTAGGTGGGTTATATCCTAGAAACAGTCTCCCACTCCCTGTAGCTTAGAAGTGATCCCTTTCCCCTGTCACTATTTTTTTTCTTTTGGGATGTTTGGGTTTGTTTTTCTATTTTTAATTATTAATACATATTTGTTGAGTATTAAGGGAAGGGAAACAAACTGATAAAGAGGAAAAAAGTTGTTCTTTGTACTGCAACCTAGTGCTAACCAGGTATCAGCATTTTGGGTGTATATTTTTCTAGCTTTTTCTTGATTAAAAAGGCAGTATATCGCATAATGAGCAGAGTAAAAGCTTATCAATGTGTTTTTTCTCCAACACACACACACACACACACACACACACACACACACACACACACTCACTGTCTGTTTTTAACCATTATGAATGTTATAGTAAAAATAGTGCCCATTGTAGAAGAAACAGAATAGTGTACTGAAAAAAATATAACACTCATCCACCTTTTGGTAATTGGAGTTAACATTTTGGCATAGGTCTGTTCAGTGTTCTGTATATAACTGTGCTTTGTTTTGTATTTTACATGGTGTCAGTCAGGTAATTTTGTGTCTTGGTTTTATTGGATTAAGGCTATATATTCAGTACTTCTCTGTGCCATTAAGATTCTTCGTTAGTGTTTTCAGCAACTATAGTAGCTCATCAAATGGGTTGTCCAATATTTAAGTTGTTTACAGTTTTTTTTACCACTAAACATCAGTGCTTTGAACATCTCTGTGTATTAATCTTTGACTGCATTTCAGATTATTTTTCTTAGTGGAGTTTCTAGACATGAAAGGGACAAGGGAGTGAATATTTTTAAGCACTTGATTACACGCTCTCAGTTCACAAGCCAAGGCTTTGAGATTCTATGATAAAGACCACCGAGCAGAACTTCATCTGCAGCCTCATTTCACAGGTTTTAGTTCCCCATGGGCCCTGCCTCGGTCTGTCAGACATTCCTAAGGAACATTACAGTAACCATTATAGAAATGTAATTATCTCATCATGGTCACTCTTTGGGAAGTGGGCTGAGAAATTACATGTGTTCTATTCTCTGTTTCATCCATATAGTGACCTTTACACTGCCTCACAGCCTTCTTTTTAGATACATTCAAGGTTCAGAGTTTTACACTCCTTGAGTGAAAGGCAATGCCATCAAGTATGTGAATGCCCAACTCCTAAATGGCCGCTGCCTCCTTTTCCTGTCCTGTCACATCCTCCAGGTGATGACCTTCCTTTATTTCACATCCTGATTACCTCCTCGGCCCCTCAGCATTTCAGACCTGATGACATTGGTGATGTCATCCTTGTCAAGGCCTGTGGCTTGCCTTGCATTCAGTGGGGAATGTCAGGAAATAGAAGGCTGAGACTAATTTTGTAGGTTCTCAATGTCCCCACTTAGCGACATGCTGTTGACCTGGCAGTGAATAGGAGTGATGAGCCAGGCTACGTGAGTACTGGTTTTCAGAACCGGCGTAAAAACTGCTAACTCCTTCTCAAGCTGTGCTTGGCCCATTGCAGAGCCTGGTGTGGGTATCTTGGGGCTGGCATTTAGCTTTCCCTGACCTTCTTCAGTGCCCTCTTCTCATTGCCCCCGGTGTACGTCACAAGAATAGCGAGGTGAGGCGAGGCTCGGGTGAGCTCTCGGTGCTGTATCACACCACCTTACATGTGTGCATTATTCTGCTTATTCTTTTGCATACATCCGCTGATTTGAACCTCATGGCCCTGACTTAAGGAGCAGGTAGGTAGGGCATGTGGTCCTTCCCTCCTATTTCAAAGATACGGAAAATGACATGCAGGGCCATGCACTGGCTTGCCCTGGGTCACTCAGCAGCAGGGCCGACACTGGAGCCTGGCTGCTTGTACTAACGACGCCACTGCCACTATTAACCCAGAGCTGTTAGTGGTAGCTGCTTCTGACTGTGACCACAGTTGCTATCTCCTAGAAAGGTGCCGGCCCCTGGACGAATAATTCCCAGCTGGGGCTCTTTCTGGAGCTGGCATGCTGTCGTGCATGCCTGGAATGCCCTTCCCTGGTTTCTTCACCTGATAAACTTGTCCTCGTCCTCATCCTCAAGATTCAGCCCAGAAGACATTCTTCTAGGAAGCCTTGATTGTCCTCCATAGCTCAGTGCTCCAGAGCATCCCTTACTGACCTCCATTGCTGTTCACACTGCATTATGCCTGCCTGCCTGCTTACATGTTTCCCCAACTAGACGGTAAATTCCTTGAAGATGGGCGTTGCACCCATTATTGCCTCAGTGTGCCTAGCACCCAGCCCGGAGCCTGGCATGTGCTCTATTCATGTTTTCCAAGTGCGTTTAGTGTTAGACATATATTTTCTGCACAGGTTTTATGCTGGGGGCTCAGAAAGAAGTGGACAGCAGATTGTTGGCCCTCCCAGGAAGAAAAGTCCCAACGAGCTGGTGGATGATCTCTTTAAAGGTGCCAAGGAGCATGGAGCTGTGGCTGTGGAACGAGTGACCAAGAGTCCCGGAGAAACCAGTAAACCGAGAGTGAGCACAGGGGATCATTGTCTGTGTCCACAGGACTCTGGTTCTGGAGACTGGGAGGAGCCCTTCCTCACCCCAGTAGTGACTGAATTTGTTTTTGTTTCGTCTTTTTTTTTTATTGCTCATTTGCTCTGGTGTCCAGAAGAGCGGTGCACTTTCTCTCATCTTGTAACATGAGATCAAGATTTGGGGCAACTTTCAAGCCTGTGGCCTGTGGGCTGGAACAGGTCCTGCAGACATGTTTTATTTGGCCTAAACCAACTTGACTTATTTAGTATTTTGCTTTATTTTGTTTTAATTGAATTAGTATTGAATTGAATTGATGTGTTACATAAATTCTAGATTTCTGTCTTTGGGAACATCAGAAGGTCTTTGCTATTATCTTGCACCCAGATTCCTACCTGGCCATGATTAAGTAGAGCTTAGTAGCAGCTGTTGCCTTTAGCCAAGCAGCCCCTCCCCCCTCCCTTCCAGTTCTCACCATTCCTGGCCACTTAATTCATCTACCATACTGCTTGGCCCTGTAGCTGTGAGTTCAGTACCAGAGAAGGTGCACCTAGTAGGTAAGATCATTGTATCTGAGGGCCCCACACCTCAAGTGTTTATGAACGTGTCTTTTACAGCCTTTTGCAGGGGGTGGCTACCGCCTTGGGGCAGCACCAGAGGAAGAGTCTGCCTATGTGGCGGGAGAAAGGAGGCGGCATTCCGGCCAGGATGTGAGTGCGCATCTACCTTCCTTAGGGGAGCTCAAAGCCTGTTCTGCCAGTTTTCAGAAGGGATTGGTCACATGTTATGTGTGAACCAGCAGCCTCTGGAAAGGAAGAGGCAGTGCCATCACTGTGGGCCAGGAGTGGAGAGGCTTACTTGACAACAAAAGTCAGCTCTCATCTGGCTGTGCAGGGGCACCCGAGAGAAGGAGTGAGCAGAGGGGATGGGCAAACGAAGGAGTTTTCTGAGCATTCCATGAATGTTGGGCGGAGGGATCATGATTCTGAGGTTTTCTGGTGGTGCGGACATGGCTAAAGAACTTAGTCTTCAGGGGCGCCTGGGTGGCTCTGTCGGTTGAGCGTCTGACTTCGGCTCAGGTCATGATCTCGTTGTTTGTGAGTTCGAGCCCCACGTCGGGCTCTGTGCTGACAGCTCAGAGCCTGGAGCCTGCTTCGGATTCTGTGTCTCCCTTTTTCTCTGCCTCTCCCCTGCTCATGCTCTGTCTCTCTCTCTCTCCCAAAAATAAATGAACATTAAAAAAAAAATGTTCTTAATAAACAAAAAAAAAAAGAGCTTCAGTCCACCCAAAGCACAACTTTGAAAAAATTTACTATTGTCCAACCCTTTTTTTCCTGTGCATAGGGTCCCTCTCCAATCAGTGTCTCAGACTATATAGATAATTGTGAGGTTTTTAAATTTAATATTATGCCATAAATAGATGTTTGGCCTTGGGACCATTAGTTTTTATAATATATTTGTTTTTAATCATTTTGGGTTTATTCCAAAATGAAGTCAAGAAAATTAAAATTGTATCCACCTGAGGCAGCTGCTAATATTTTGGTTTGTAACCTAGACCGTTTTCTGTGAAAATGTCTAGGGAGTTAACGCAAATTGTAGATAATCATTTTAATGACTGCAAAGTAATCCCATGAGTAAATTTGCCATGGCAGTTTAGTTGAGCACGAGCTACATGCCAGGCACACTGGCAACCCTACAGATAAGCCACAGATTTGATTTAGTCACTTGCTCAGAGCCACTTAGGTAGTGAGTGCAAAATCAAGATACACACCCAGGTCTGCTTAAATCAGAACCCATGCTCTTAACCTGTTGCCATATCACCTTCTTACTTTAAGTTAATACTTGGTTGTTGATTGATTTCCTTGTGCATGCGCGCACGCGTGTGTGTGTATGTGCGTGTGTGTGTGTGTGTGATGTTGTCTTTCTGTGTTTGGATAATGACACAGTAAAATGGTAAAAACCTGCTAACACAGATCGGTGTTACTACTGCACACACTGATGTGCTTGCCAGCTTCCTGATAATGTATGGACTGCTTACCTCCTATTGTCACAGGTTCACGTAGTGTTGAAGCTCTGGAAGAGTGGGTTCAGCCTGGACAATGGTGAACTCAGAAGCTACCAAGACCCGTCCAATGCCCAGTTTCTGGAGTCTATCCGCAGAGGGTGAGCAGAAGAGCCCTCCTCTGGGTTCCATGTTAGTGAGTAGAATGGCAGATAAGAATGAAGAGGCTGATTTAAGAAGTAAATTTGGGGGACACCTGGGTGGTTCAGTTGGTTGGGCATCTGACTTCGGTTCAGGTCATGATATCACAGTTCGTGAGTTCGAGCCCTGCATCCGGCTCTGCATTGACGGCTCAGAACCTGGAGCCTGCTTTGGATTCTGCGTCTCCCTCTCTCTCTGCCCCTCTGCCACTTGTGCTCTGTCTCTATCAAAAATAAAAACCTAAAAAAAAATTTTTTTTATAAAGAAGTAAATTTGGGGGTGACTGGTTGGATCAGTCAGTTAAGCATCCATCTTTGGCTCAGGTCATGATCTTATGGTTCGTAAGTTTGAGTCCCACATCAGGCTCGCTTCTGTCAGCACAGAGCCTACTTTGGATCCTCTTTCCTCCTCTCTCTCTGCCCCTCCTCTGCTCATGCTCTCGCTCGCTCGCTCTCGCTCTCTCTCTCTCTCTCTCTCTCAAAAATACACAGACATTTAAGAAATTTAAAAAATTTTTAAAAAGTAAAAATTTTAAGTGAATTTAACAGATTCACAGATCTAAAACCTTGTGTGTCTGTTATTCCCTTTTGGGCCTGGGGCAGGACCAAGTGACCAGATAAGATAGAGGTCTCAGCCATGACTTTGAGCAGGTGAGAAACCAGCAGGAGGCAGACCATCGCCACTAAAGTAGCCGCGCCCTGGGGAGACCCAGTGATTTTCACATTTGGAACTACAACATTTCTCCTCCCCTCGCACCCATCACTGCTGTTCCCGTGCCGCTCCGTGTGGACCCAGCGTTGCCTTTTCTCTTGCAGGGAGGTGCCAGCAGAGCTGCGGAGGTTAGCTCATGGCGGGCAGGTGAATTTGGACATGGAGGACCATCGGGATGAGGACTTTGTGAAGCCCAAGGGAGCCTTCAAAGCCTTCACTGGCGAGGGTCAGAAACTGGGCAGGTAAGAGCAGCACAGGTGGAAGTGGCACGTGCCGGTCACTGCGCCAGGCCCCCCAGACCCTGGGTACCATCACCGTGCACGTAGCTCTTTGCCGTTTCCGAGCACTGCGGATTTTATCTTTAGGGGCGGAAAAGTGTGGAGAACGTGGATTTTGGCGTTAAACGACCTGAGTTTAAAATCTCTTCATTTTCTAGCCATATGACCTTGGACTACATAGCCTCAGTTTGCTCAAGCGTAAAATGGAACTGAGGGTTCTTACTCCTTAATCATTGTGAGGAGCGCAGAGCACTGCCCCACAGTGCACAGTCAGTGTGAGCACAAAGGGTAACACATTGCTGTTTTGACTCCGTAATCTAGCACGTTCATGGCAGCAGTGATCTCCTTCGTAGCTTAAGGCCAGGACAGACACATGTGTTCTCAGGAGTCACCTGAAATGGGGATGCGGAGGGACAAGAAATCTCTGACTCTTCTGCCCAGCCAGTCTTGGAGCCTTGCGGCAGCATTGTTCAGGATCCAGAGAAGCTCAGGGACATCGTTGCCCTGTGCCGGCTGCTCTCCACCATTACTGCAGCTCTTATCTCTACTACTTTGGCCCTGCATGACACTCACTGTCACCTCCTGTGCCTTTTTCTGCCCTGTGTCCTCTGCCACTGTCTCCATCTTCCATTTAGACTCCTGATGGGATCTGATCGGTTGAAGTCACTGTTGCCTCTAATAGGCAGAGTTCTCCCACCAGACCTTGGCCCACGCAGAAGCAGGCTTCCTTCTCTCAGAAGCCCACTCGTCTCTGTGTGATGGGTCACTTGGTCAGTATTCTCCAGAGAGAACTGTGTGCAGAAGACGCATGCAGGGAATAGTGACCCTCCCTGCAAGTACATTCGTTACTTTACAGAAGGAAAGCTGAGGTTCTTGGACCCTAAGGGTTATCCTTGGGTATATAGCTGGTATGTGGTGGAGCCAGGACTGGAACCGAGGCCTTGTGATTGGCATTCCTTCCCACACCTGCACAGCAAGCACCCTCTCTGAGCCCCATCTGGCAGCTCTTGAGCTAGGCACTGCCCGTCTCCCCTCATCCCTGTCGGCAGAGATCAGAGTGTGGTCTGCCGGTAGCTCTGCCCTTTGAGCTTTGGGTGGGGACTCTAGGAGACTCCCCGTCGGCCATTCGTGCCTTATCAAGAGCAAAGATAATGCCTCAGGACATTAGAGTGGTCTCTAGTAGACTGATTTACCATAACCAGGATAGTAAGTTCACCCTGTTCTCATTTCATCCCCCACATTGGGCCAGTCGGTTAGTGCAGGACAGCTGTTCTCAGATTGGCCCTGTCTGGCTTCCCTGCCATCTGTGCTCAACTTTGTAGAGCAATAGGTAATTTCTTTTTTCTTTTTTCTTTCTTTCTTTTTTTTTTTGTTATTAAAACAAAATGTGTTTGTTTGTTTTTTTTTTTAAATAATAGAAAGTACAGATTAAGAAAAAACCTAAACCTAATACCCAGACATATCCGGTTAGTATCCTTCTAGTCTTATAAACATGCTGTTTTATCATTTGCTGTTTTGCCTAATGAAAGTAGCATGGCTGTCATTCTATGTCAGTAATTGTATTTCTGCAATATTATTTGTCATACTCACATAATTTCCTACCTTATGTATGTGCTATAGTTTTGTTTTTTTTTTTTAATGTTTGTTTATTTTTGAGACAGAGACAGAGCATGAACGGGGGAGGGTCAGAGAGAGAGGGAGACACAGAATCTGAAGCAGGCTCCAGGCTCTGAGCTGTCAGCACAGAGCCCAATGCGGGGCTCGAACTCACGGACTGTGAGATCATGACCTGAGCCGAAGTCAGACGCTTAACCGACTGAGCCACCCAGGCGCCCCTATGTGCTATAGTTTAATTAGTCCCTGCTTTAACCATTTAGACAGCTGCCAGTTTTAAGAACAACACTGCAGTGAGTGTCTCTAATTAAATCTTTGTATACCCCTTAATTTGGGGCTAGAAGTAATATTGCTGTCTTGAAAGGTCTTCATATTTTTAAGATGGTGTCAAATTGCTCTCCTGGCTCAGAACTCAGAATACCGTGTAGCTTGGGCTTGGTTGGTTTCATGATACTAATGGGAAATGCTACTCCTGGGAAGTCTATAGGATTTGTGCAAGACTCCACATCTCAAAAAATTAAAATATATTTAAGGAGGTCTATTTTAGCAGGATGGGAAATAAATAACTTTATTAGTGTGGAGGATGCACCCAACAAGTTGAAACAGATCTTGATAATCAGGGTTGACACAGTTTGGTTTTGTCAGCTAAATAAATATTCTTTGCCAGTTCCATTTTCATTTTATTTCAGTGCTGGCTTTCTATGAAAAGTGAGCAAAAGACAAGTTTCATATAGCTAAGTGAGATGAGGTTTTAGCTTTTCAATCTAAACCAGATGGATAGCTTTTTTAGTTTTTCCCATAAATTTTGCAACGTTTTCCACTGTCATCTTGTCAACTAAAACGATCAAGAGCCAGAAGTTTAAGAAAATGTTCTCAGGTTTGCCTCAAGAATTAGTCAGTCCTGGGTTTTTTTCCTCTAATTAGCTGAATGTATAAATTGTTCTCAGTTCAAAAATTTGAGAAAACTCTTACAGTTGTATTAAACTTTGTTGTTTTAGGTTTTACAGTTGTTTGTCTGGATGGGACCTAATCTTGAAGGTCCAGAAAGGCTGCGTTTATTCAGTTATGAGTAGCAGACGCCCAGAGTGCCCCGGGGGTGTGCGGTTGCTGCTACCCATGTTGAGTCTCGGCTACTCACCGTGCTTTCTGCAGTGGTCATTTTTGTAAAGAGATGACAAAGTGTCAGCACGTAATGGTGACAACAAAGTACCTTCGTGCCCAGTTAATTCCCAGCCACAAAGGAAATGAGCAGTCGGTGATCCAGGCTCTCCATCTGGGGGAGGCTGTTTCCCTGTGAGTTGTATGGTGTCTGCAGGGAGACAGTAAAGAAACTTCCTGTAGATGTCTGATCGGACCGTTCCTTCCCCGGGGGAGGTGCCTTCACTGCTGCCGATGGCGTGGCCGCCCCTGGAAAGGAGTGGTTCGAGTGTGAGCAGTGCTCAGGAAGCGCCAGACCCAGGGCTGAGCTCCTTTGGGCAACTGCACGTGGCTGTCCTACGTGACGAGAGCAATTTGGACCTACTGCTGTCCGAGTGTGAGAGCCGTAAGATCCGGTGTTGCGGTTCCTCCTGCTCCAGTCCTTGAGGGCAGCGTAGGTTGGGAGGGGCCTGTAGGGGATTTCCAGTTACAGCCCTTGGACAGGCACTAGCATCGGGTCCAGAATTTAGACAAATAGAAGTAGGGCAGGACCTTGAAAAATGATAGGAAACAGTAGTTACAGAGTGTTTTTTCTGCTGTTAGCTAAGCACTGTAGTAAGCATTTCATGTGTGTTATCACCTTTAATCCTGTTTTCACCCCCAAATAAGGGGAGGAAATAAGGACTCTGAGCCTTGAAGAGGTCAGATCACATCCAGGTCACACTACTGGTCAGTGCAGAGATGGTTCCCTCCAGTCTCTGCTCTTCCCTACCGCGCTGCATTGCATCCTGGATGTTCTTACATAGCCACGTAGGCATTTGTGCCTCTAGTACCTGCTGGGTACGGTGCATTATTTTTAGCTGTTATCCCAACCAAGGGAAATTTCATTTAACTCCCTTTTTATTGACGTGCAAACTGTGTCTTGGGACAGTGTTCCTGAAATCCAGGTCTAGGTCTACCTGACTCCAAGGCCTGGAGGGAAAGTATGACAAGAGCCAGGCAGCTTGGATTGTATCCTGGCTTCGCGTCAAATCAACACCGGGATCTTGGGCACGTAGCTTAATTCCATTATGCCTCAGTTCCCTCATCCATAAAGCGGGGATGATGAATCCCTTCCTCACCCGCCATTGTGAGAATTAAATGAACTACTACATGTGAAATACTCAGCACAGGGCCCAGCTCGGTGATGAGTGCATCATAAACATACAGCGTGTCCCTCACACTTCCCCAGCTCACCGGATTCACAGGGTGTGCAAGAGAAACAGAAGCAACACGGCCAAGTGTGCACATCGGGCTTTCCTTGACCCTCAGGTGATGAGCACCAGCTCCGTGTGAGAGGCTGTGCTGGGAAAAGAGCCAAAACCTCAGTTGCCTCCTTGTGTGGGGGACTTGCTGAGTGTCTGGTCTGTGTCCAGCCTGCACACGGTATGTCAGCTAACCCCCACGGCAGAACAGTTCCTCGTGTAGCACGTGCACACAGTGAAGCCCTGGGAAGTTGAGTAACTTGGCCACAGCCGCCTCTGTTGTTTAGTTCAGTGCTAGAGCTGGGACCCGATGGCTCCAGGAGCACAGTGACTCTCCTTAGTAGTGCTGGCTGCCATTTAGTGGACTGCCTGCCCTAAAAGGTGCGGAGGTGTAGGGATAGTATTGCCTGTTACAGAAAAGGAAATTGAGAAGCCCAGATGTTCACTAACTTGCTGAGCATCAGGCAACTTGTAGGAGAGGGGGGTATCAGACTCTCTGGGAGCCGGGGAGGAGTTTGAGAAGGCAGTTTTAATATATTAGTTTCCTAAAATAAACCCTAGAGTTTGACACTTGACAAAGTCCTGGCTGGAGGAACACACAGAACGTACAGGGAAAAAGCTCGTTCATTACATGAATTTTTAACAATTGAAAAACTGCTCTACAGCATGTGCTTCTGTTTTCCTGTCTATAGGATGGAAACAGCACCCATCTCAAAGGACAGTTGTGACGAGTCCAGGGGGCTGTGGACATCAATTCCCCTTCCCCCTCCCCTCCCCTAGACATCGTGTGAGCAGTCAACGTCATTCCTGGTTCCCTTCCGCCCCCACCCTAGGTGAAACTGGTTCTCTGGGCCATCTCGCTTCTTTCTCATTGCAAGCCTGACTGACGATGTGAGAGTTCCCTTTCTGGCAGGCAGTAGCTTCACGGAGTACCTGTTCCGTCCTTGGAATTGTTACTTGAACAGTTGAGAGACAGGCTGTCTATAGTCTAATTAGAGAGTTGACCTCATGCCCATAAAACTAATGAACAGAGTCAGTCTTAGGCATTTACGGGTGTAGTATTGAGCCCTCCACTGTCTCTGAACATCTCTTGAAGTCTGTGATGGTGTGATGTCTGCATGCGTTGGCCCACATTTGGGTCCCACCTACTGAGAGGCTGATGCGTAGAAAGAAACTCCTCTCATAGCTGGGTTCTCCCCTGAGCTCTGCTTTGTGATTCTCTGAGCCCTCATTTTTTAACAGTCACAGAAAACAGTTCACTTTTCCGTTCTTCTTTGCTAGTTATATGCTCTAGGGCAGTGTTTCACAAACTGAGTTCCAGGACATACTCTATATGCAGGAGGTTTAACAAGTGTAGCTTGAAAAAAGGACAAGGTGGTCAAATGAGTTTGCCTTAACCGCACAGCCTCTCAAGACCTGTGATATGCAAGTGGCCTCTGGTGCTGCCGGTTTGATGTGTGGCATTTCCACAGCCTTCCTGGGGATCTCTCAGGGGATTAGGGTCTCAGGAAACACACTTGGGAAAGCACTTTCCGATGGCTTTATTAGGAGTACCATTTTTAGCTTGTAAAGATCCAGGGGAGAGGGAGAGGTGTAGGAACTGATGTAATCCGAAGCTTGGGGGAGACAGGCAAGCTGCCACCTCCTGGCCTCTCTTCTCTGCAGGGGTCTAGGTGAGGGCGGCTGCTCAGGGAAAGGCTGGGAGGGGGACTCACAGGTGTTTACAGGAGAGGGGCAAAGCCTCCAGAAGTTGTCGAGAATCGGGAGTTCTGTGTACATTTTGTGTGTCAGCGCTGTGTGTATTTCTCTCCTTCATCCCTCACAAAAGCTGAGCAAGGCAGGTCAGGTAGCCTTAACCTTTGTTAAAGAGCTTCATTACTACCCTTGTTGAAACTAAGGGAGCTCGAGTAACTTGCCCAGCGCCACCTGACTAGTGGGAGCATTCAGACGCCGGTCCGCTTGATCGAAGATCGGTAGCAGACGCCGTGTCCTGTTGATACTGTGCAAATAATCCCTGTGGTGCGGGGTGCTTGAGTTGACCTGTGGGAAATCTCTGTCCCCTTCTGGTAGTTGACACAGGAGGATGAATGTGCACACGAATAAGGCTGCACTGGGGGGTACAGGCCTGACAATTCCGTGACCGGGAAGGAGTCTGGACTGGTCCCTGCATCCCGGCAGTCACCTGCCCGGCTGTCAGGCCTGCCTCCGCTACAGACCTGGAGTACCCTTGGCCTCTCTCGTTGAGGCTAAAACCCATCCTGATCTGGTCCCGCCACAGGCTGTCATGCATACTGCTTTCGTCCCTTCGGGCCTTTGTCCGGGTGAGGGCACCGAAGCAGAAGGGGTGAGTCACTTGCCCCGGGTTACTCAGGAGTTTGGAAGCTAGCCGCAGCTTGGGGCCTGAGTGCCTTCTGCCGGGCCTGTAGGTTCCGCGAAGGCAGGGCTTGTCTGAGTCACTCCTTGTAGCCACAGCAGCGAGCAGAGTCCCGGACACAGCGCGTGCTCAGGCTGACTCCAAGGCGGGATTGTCCTCCTGCAGGGGCCTTGTTGCTATGTGCGGCCTGACAGGCTTCTCTCTCCTCAGCACGGCCCCCCAGGTGCTGAATACCAGCTCTCCAGCCCAACAGGCAGAGAATGAAGCCAAAGCCAGCTCTTCCGTCTCAATCGACGAGTCCCAGCCCACCACAAACATCCAGATACGGCTCGCTGATGGCGGGAGGCTGGTGCAGAAGTTTAACCACAGCCACAGGTGCCTTGCGCCGTCTGGCCTCGCTTGCTTGGGGAGGGCCCCCTAAACGCCAGCGGGCGCTCCGTGCGGTCCCCGAAGGGGTCAGTGGGACGGGAAGGTCTGAAGCCTGTGGTTCTAGTCCCCACTCTTCTGTTAAGTGCGGCCAGCAACTGCTCACTTCCTGCCTATAAAGTTAGGGGACTGGACTTCTCAGGGTCTTTTTAGCCCCCACAGTGTGTGTTCACAGGAAATTTCATGGCAGAGCCTGAGTGCAGAACAATAAAATCTGAACTGCTGTGGTTAATGGAGAGGAGGAGGGGACACAGCACCAGCCTCTCCTCCAGTTGGGTGTCCCTCCCCACAGGGGATCTCTGAAAACCACTGGGCTGTGTAAGTCTCTTCTAGATCTGCCCTTCGAAAATTCTAGAATACCTGCTCTACTATTTCAGATCATCTGGGCTGGATCAAAGCAAACTGCCAACCCCATTTGAAAGATGGGGAAACTGAGGCATGCAGAGATTAGCAGGGGAGGACTGTTAAACCAGTATTCTAGGTATTTGGCAAACGCCTTTTTCTAGGATAGCAGTATCCATATTTCATTAGGCATAGGCCAACTAAACCAGAAGCACGTGTGGGGCCCAGGGAACGGCTTGACAATCCTTGAGTGCTGACAAGGGGGTCACGTGGGCTAAGTTCTGAAAAGGTTTGATTAGGATTACAGGACAGGAATCAGGCAGAGGAGCCCCGAGGGACCCCAACGTTGGCAGGAAGCACAGCATGAGGAAAATCTAGAAGGCGGGACATAGCAAGGGGAAGGAGCATGGGGGTCAAATTAGGTAGGGCTTGGGATCACAGTAAGGAGGTGGTGTTTATCCCACGGAAACTGGGAGCAGTCGTGAAGGGTTTTAGGCGAGGGAGTGCCGTGATCTGATGTGCTTCCAAGTGAGTGCTTTGGCTGCCCTGTGGAGAAGGAAGCCCGGGGGCTATGGACGGCAGAGGCCGGCCCTGCTCACCCCCCTCCCCACTCACCCCCCCTGCTCTACCAGGATCAGCGACATCCGACTCTTCATCGTGGACGCCCGACCGGCCATGGCTGCCACCAGCTTTGTCCTCATGACTACCTTCCCGAACAAAGAGCTGGCTGACGAGAGCCAGACCCTGAAGGAAGCCAACCTGCTCAACGCCGTCATCGTGCAGCGGTTAACATAACCGCCCGCCTGGCCGGCAGCCTCCTCTCCCTCCTGCGTCCCCCTTGGCCGGCCGCCCCACGGGGACCGCCCCTCCCGCCCCCTCCCGCACACCCAGCAGGCCAGTGCCACGTCTCCTCCGTAGCTCTGGGTTCTTAGATCTCGGTTGGACATTTGTTTTCTCCTTAGTTGCATTTCCTGGGTTTTTGTGACGATCAATGGACTTTAAAGAAAAAAATAAAAATGACCAAAAAAAGGAAGGATATCACCAGCACGTTGTATGGAACGTCTCCCACAGAAGCCAGCTTTCATTGCTTTAAAATCACACTACTCTCCAGGGCGTGCGGGGAGGAGCCTGCCTTCCACCGTCTCTGCTTAAACATTGCTTGTGGCACACGACACCCATCCGCTGGCATCCACCCGCCAGCCCTGAGAGGACCGGTGGGCTTCCCCCGTTACTGGGAAGGGGGCCGAGCGCTTGTAGAGAGAGGCTCTGCAGCCTCTTGCTCCCACAAGAACAGGCCTCTTGCCCAGATACAACTGGGCAGCAGCAGGGGTGCCTGAGTGTGAGGTCAGGTCTGGATGCACAGAGCCCTTCAGGTGAAAATACTTCCCTGCACTCCTTTCACTCAGACGCTGGGAGATTCCAGCTCCCCGGGCCTTGGCTGGTTGAGATTCTAGCGATGCCTCTCTGTCCCAGCCCTTCTCCCTCGTCTGGACTGTCGCCCTGATGTTCTCGGCTGCACTGCCATTGCCTTGGTCGCTCCACGTGCAGAGATCTGTACCTGGGAGATCGGGTGTTCTCTCACTGGGAAACGGCTCACACTGGCCCACACGAGTGCAGGGTTAGGGCATCTTGGCACAGAAGAGGAACAATCAAAATGTCACCGAGCCATCTATCCACTAGTGGTGAAGGGGCAAATCAGATGGTGAAGAAAGGGCGAGTTGCCCGTGCTACAAGCCCCTTTTACGGTGTTAGCCTTTGTAGGAGGCTCCCGCTGAGTCCGTTTTGAGGGGGAGAGCAGTGTCCGTGGCCTTGGTGTGCAGGTCCCGTCCACAGTTCTCTGCCCTGCTGGCTTCCGACGGGCAGCAACTCAGGGAGTAGTTCCCCCGTGAAGACCCCCTCCCGTAAGCGTGCTTCCTGTGTGAAGCTGGGAGAGGAGGTCGCCGGGGTCTTTAGATGGAAGTCCTTCCACCTCCCTATCAGAGGAACCACAGACAGGATCGCCACTGTCTCAAAGTCCCCCGGTCTTGAAACCTAATGTGCCTCAGCCCTCTTCCCAGGCACTCATCACCACACACTTTTCTCTTCCTGCTTTACGCCTGCGGCGAGCAAAGAACACGACACCCAGCCGGGGCTAGCGAAGGGCTTGGCGTTCCACGCCGTGCCCATCCCGGGAAAGGGACGTGGCTTGGTGTTCCCCATCCCACACTGGCGGAGGGGGGCCTGCCGGGACAGCAACATCCATAGCGTGTCCGGCAGACGGAGGTGACCGTGGAAACTAAGGGCGAGTCTGGAAAAACTAAATTGTCGTCCCCCTGCCCATTAAAGACCAGAATGAGGATAGTGGAGTTTGGTAGCTTCTAATGGGTCGCTCTGAAAAAGTGTAGTCCCAGTAGTGTAATAACTACTGCAGAATCTCAAGCCCAAGTCACATAGCTGGCAAGTGGTAAGGTGCCGTCTGCTTCTAAGGCTCGTGCTCTTAACCACCCTGCCCTCAACATACACTCCCTCCCCCTGTCCCAGACCCTGCACGCATACACTCTGCTTACGTTAATTCTGCTTGCATGAGTGAGCACACACCCAAAGAGATCATCAAAACACCACTTAGAACCTGCATCATCTAGAAGAGTTTACAAAGGGCTCTTGGGATTCCCAACCAGCCCTGGGAAGTGGGTGAGGAAGCTGACGTAGTTGTAATTGTCGCAGCCACCCCAGTTCAGACAGACTGGGCCACCGTCTGGCTCAAGGTCAGACCTCTGGCCCAAGGTCAGAGGGACTATGGCCACTGAGCCAGGGATCACCCTGGTCCAGATCCAGGCTGGGCAAAGATGTTTTTAGCTCTAGTTCTCTGTTTTGGGTGGCTCAGGTGGAAAGGTCCAGTCACCCAGATAGGCTTTCACAGGTTTAAAGACAAATAACCACTGGTTCTGGGGGGTCTGAATGCAGGGCAGTCGTTCTCAACTAGACATTCCGTTCATCTATGGGAGTATTTTGAGTCCTCGCCAAAATTGGTTGGTTGGTAAGGGAACCTCCTGTCATTACACGGGCCAAGGACCTATCGCAAAGCATGGGACGTGTCCTGATGGAACGATGTTTAAAACTCAGCACCGAGTGATGGGGCACCTGGGTGGCTCATTCGGTTAAGTGTCTGACTTTGGTTTTGGCTCAGGTCATGAGCTCACGGTTCGTGAGTTCAAGCCCACATCGGGCTCCATGCTGACCATACGGAGCCTGAAGGGGATTCTCTCTCTCCCTCTCTCTCTCTCTCTGCCCCTCCCCCCTCAAAAATAAATAAAACTTTAAAACTACCTAAAATAAATAAAATTCAACACCAAATGAAAAACATGAGTTAACTGGGCTGATGATGCATCCTCACCGAGTTCAGCTTAAAAGCGAGCACGTGGGCCGGAGGCCGGGCGCAGCTCTACGCCTTTGGGTGGCATTGACAAAGTGCCCTCCAGGGACTCCTTAAGGTTGACCTGGAGCTCACCGAGGGAAGCAGCTGGTGCAGAAAGGTGGGTTCGCTGCTCCTCGCCCTCTGCCCTAGCCAGCAGCATGTTCAGAGGGGACTGTTCCAGGACTGCCTCCCAGGGCCAAAGACAAGGTCTTCCTTCTTTAAATGGGTTCTGCTCCTGTTCACGGGTGGTGGCTGTGCCCTGCCCCCCCTTTCCGGGTCCAGTCTTCTCAGGCTAGGACAGGGAAGCAGAGCAGAAACCTTACGCTGTGGACTTCAAGTGTCCCACCTGGTCTCCGTCTGAGCAGCTCGTGCACCTGTGACTTCTCTCTCTGAGGCCCCGAGCCTCACCCCACGTCCCGTTCATCAGCAAGTCCTCTGGGCTCAGCCGCACACGCGTCCCAGATCAGGCCGCTTGTCCTCCCCTTGCAGTGTCCCAGCCCGGGCGCTGTCATCTCTGCCGGTGACAACTGCCCTTACCCCACTGATCCCCTGCTGCTGCCGTTGCCCGGCAGTCTGCTCACATACAGGCACCACACCTGTCACTTCTTTCCTTTAAAACCCTCAGGTGCTCTCCACCCTCCCCCCCCCCCGCTCCCCCCCCCTCCCCCGCTGCCGCCCCAATCTCTGGAAACTGCTCACTGAGGCCTGAAGAGTTCTGCAGGGCTGGCCCCTCGCGATCCCCTTGTCCTGCCTTATTTTCCTTCTTATCCTGCCTGTGGTGCGTTGTATGTTCTATGTGTCTGTTCACTCTTGTCCCCTGAGCACCTGCCATGGTGCCTGATGCATAGCAGGTCCCCCACAAATAACTGGTTGGATGAACCTGCGAAACAAAGATAAGACCTCCCGGTCTAAAGGATGACAGGATGACGACCAACCGTGCTGCTCGTCAAGGCCCCATGGGGTAGGTGCTCCAGTAACTGCGGTCCCTCCCTTCCCCCCAAAGCAGGTGCTCGTTCAGCCACAGGGGGGCATCGTTGCAAAGGGCACCTGTTGCTTCCAGCAAAGCCACTTAAAAAGGTGGAGCTGAAGACAGCCGAGTGTGTAGGTGGGGGGTGGGGGGTGGGGGCGGGGGCAGGGTGTGAAGGGAATGCCCTCTAGCACTTTCTCTGCCCTGCCTGAGCTGGACTAGGGAGTTTGGTAAGGGCCAGTTACCCTCTATATTGAGCGCCTCAGGCCTTCAATGTCAAGGCCAGGTCTTTAGTTACGACTGATGATAATAGCTGCGTCCATCATTTGAGCAATATCTTTGTGCCAGGCCCTGTATGTACCTTACCTCATGTAGTCTGACAGCGACCCAAAGGTACTATGGTTAGTTCATTTTATGAGAGTCTCAGCATGGTAAAGGAACTAACCTCAAGTCCCACTGCCCACACTGATGAAAAGGCAGAACCAAGATTTGAATCCCCAACTGTCTGACCACCAAACTACTGTGGAGAAGGCAGGCCCAAGGGCACGGCCAGGGGGGAATGACTAGGGCAGAGGGGAAATCAGGGAGGGCTTCTTAGAAGAGGGCACCCTTGGGGCACCTGGGTGGCTCAGTCAGTTAAGCGGCCGACTTCGGCTCAGGTCACGATCTCACAGTCCATGGGTTCGAGCCCTGCGTCGGGCTCTGTGCTGACAGCTCAGAGCCTGGAGCCTGTTTCAGATTCTGTGTCTCCTTCTCCCTGACCCTCCCCCGTTCATGCTTTGTCTCTCTGTGTCTCAAAAATAAATGTTAACCAAAAAAAAAAAAATTAAAAAAAAAAAAAAAGAAGAGGGCACCCTTGAGCTGGGTTGTGAAAGGTGATCAAGGGTTGGTTCTTTGACAAAGAAGAACGAAGGCTTTCCTTCCTTAAGAGACAACCCCGGGCAGGCAGATGGGGCTGACTCTGAGAGGGAGCCAGTACCAGGGACAGCATCTGGTCCCCTACTGAGGAGTGAGAGTAAGTCCCCCCCCCCCCCCCCCAGCAGACTTGTGAGATGGGAACAAACTGATGAAACCAAGAACGGACCGCAGTGGCGAGAGTCCAAGCCCTTCCTCCTCGACTGGTCTCTCTCTCTCTGCTCCATGAGTAAAGTGTGTTCTCCGCAGAGTTCAAGGAATCAACACACCTAATGCTCTCAGCCCAGTGACCTGAATTGTCAGGACCAGTCTCCCAAACCTCTGAGTTCCTGTGTCCCCAGATCAGCCAGTACCGTTGGTTTTGACCACCAAGCTTGCACTTCCAGGGCAGATGGGGACATCCAAACTCCCCACCAGTGATAGGGTTTGTCAGATTTCAGACTGACAAAGTGGTGAGTCAGCTCCAGTGACCCTTGTACCGTCTCTCTCTGGGCCCAGGGTATGTCCTTTTCAGCCAAGAACCTGAAAGTCGAGGTCCCAATCGGCTGAGCCCCAGAAGGCTCTTACCAGGTGAGCGATCACTGATCCCTCCATCCCAAGATGAGACAGCTTTCCCTCCAGACAGGCCAGACAGGTCCCCAAATCCCAAGTGCTGGCCAGAATTTGAGAGAGACTTTGAAGTCTGAACACTCTCAGCTCACCAGCCAGATGACAGAGATCTGAAGTGGAGGGGGGAGGGGGGGAGCCCCTGGGGACAAGAGTTATCACAAAGGCCCAACAATTATCTAAACCAAGTTCTTGAAGCCCCAAGGGCTCAGGTAATAGTAAGCAAGAGACAATTTTCCCACGGCCCTGAGCTAGACCTGGATTTGAATTTCACCCCACCCTTTCCTGGCTGTGTGTCCTTGGACCAGCTTCTCCCCTCTCTGACCCTTAATGCCCTCATTTCTTTTTTTTAATCTTTATTTATTTTTTAGAGAGAGACAGAGTGCGAGCAGGGGAGGAACAGAGAGAGAGGGAGACACAGAATCTGAAACACGCTCCAGGCTCTGAGCTGTCAGCACAGAGCCCGACGCGAGGCTCGAACTCACGAACTTCGAGATCATGACCTGAGCCGAAGTTGGCCGCTTAACCCACTGAGCCACCCAGGCACCCTTAATGCCCTCGTTTCTAAAGGAAGAGAGTCATTATAACTTCTTCAGATGGTTACTGTGAGAATTAAGTGAAACAGTCCACAGAGGCTCACACTTGAGCACCCAGTGTTACTTGGTCAGGGGCAAGAAGTAGAGACTGTGAACTGAGACCAGAGAGCTTGCTAACAGCCCTCTGTTTTCACCAGGGGCAGCTGGGATCTTGAGCACAAGAAAATGCGTTTTCTAAAATCCAGATCTCTTGAAGATTTAAAATATTAAAACAGGTGAGAGATGTGTAGACCACGGTGTCCATTGGCCAGCAAGGGTTGGTGAGCACCTGCTTGGTGCCGGGGCCAAGGGTTCACGGTCGGCCACCAGGTTCCTCCAGGGTCCCATCCCATGTACAGTCTGCAGAGAAGGACAGCAAGGATGGTGGGGGGTTGGGGGAGGGGGAGAGAGACCCAGGGAGCCCTCTCCAAGGAGGAGACTTTGGGGCTGAGAACTGGTCGTTGCACAGGAAATCAACCAGGTGGTCAGAGAGTAGGTGAAGAACCTTCCGGGAGGAGGGACAGAAGACGCAAAGGCCAGTTAGCTCAAGAGAGTGTGGTGCACACATGAATGAGTGAACGGCCTTGAATCGGTCTTTGTGAGACCTTTCCAAATGAGTTTAAATGCCCATCAACCCAGATGGTTATGTCAGTTATGGATACATTCACATGGCGGACACAGTACAGCCATTTGTAACCATTGAGTTCTCCGGACATGTTAAAGGATGTTCTCTAAGGTACCTGGTAAGTCATTTCGAGGAATAGCATTTACCACGGGGCAGACACTGTTCTCAGCATTTGATGGGTATTAACTCGTGATCCTTACACCAACCCCATTCGAGAAAAGGAAAAGAGAAACATGCAACATAGGTTACTTGTGCAAAGTCACTCAGCCAGTAGGTGGAGGAAGCAGGATTTGAACTTGGGACTGGATCCAATGTCTGTGCTGGACCATTTCCCCTCCCTCCCTCGGAATGTGCAGTTTGCTTCTGTAGGGGAGGCAAAACTTTACCTCTACCCATCTTAGTTTTCAGCAGGGACTTGAACAAAACTTAGACTAACAAGAGAAAAAACTTTTATTAAGTCACGCAGCACACATTACACGGGGAAACCTAATGAAAAGTAACCCAAAATGGCAGCTTAGAATTCCAGCTTAGATAGCATCTTCAACAAGGAACAATAAATTTGCCAAGAAATGACAAGGCAAAGGGAAATGGCTTAAGGCTTCTGAGGGCAGAAGGCTGTGGAAAGGTAAATATATGAGAGGGAATGGAGGAAGGTTTGCAAATTCCTCTGGTGTCATCTCTAGATTTATGTCTGTCTCCAATAAAAGAAGAATTTATACCCTGCCTTTAGGCAGAAAAGAGGGAGCTTTTTTTCCTGGGCTTGCTGCTTCTTAACTGCCTTCAGCTCAAAATACTTTTTAAGTCAAAGAGGCATATTTTGGGCTGACATATTCTGGTTTCCTTCACTTCCACCCATGTAAAATAAAATGGTTAGAAATATGTATTTGATTATATCTACATAGACACCCCCCCTCCCCAATTCCGGAAAAACGCACCAGACAGCAATTGTGGGTATGGGGAGATAGGACACCTGGGTGGCTGAGGGATGGTGTGGGAGGGGGACTTATCTATATTGCCTTTTCTTTGCTTTTTGCTTTAGAATTTTGTACCATGCACTTTTTTGGGGGTCGGGGGGCAAGTGACAAGGGGCGGGGAGATTGAGAGAGAGAAGCAGGGCTCACCCAGAGCTCGCATTTTACCCGAAGCGCGGGGCTTGTGTGACTCAAAATCACAAACTGTGGGGGGTGCCCGGCTGCCTCTGTCAGTTAAGCGTCCGACTTCGGCTCAGGTCACGATCTCGCGGTCCGTGAGTTCGAGCCCCGCGTCGGGCTCTGTGCTGACAGCTCGGAGCCTGGAGCCTGTTTCAGATTCTGCGTCTCCCTCTTTCCCTCTCCTCCCCCGCTCATGCTCTGCCTGTCTCCTCTCAAAAATAAATAAACGTTAAAAAAAAATTTAAAAAGGAAAGATATTAACAGTAATTTTTCCGGATTATGCCCGATCATCTGAAACATCTGAACTCACAAGACTTACTGTCCTCCATGATCCACCGTCACCGCCCAAGATAATGACGTCATTTAATGCGGCTCCTTCCTGACTTCTTCTCTGTGATGACAGTTGAGAGCCATCAGTGAGCGCTTACTTACTGCCAAACAATTCCGAGCCCTTCAGACGAAAACTTTCCACAACGGAATTATAACTGTGGCGCTCAAAACAGCCTTGTGAAGTGTGTGCCATTTGTTCTCCGTTTTACAGGTGAAGAAACTGAGGCACAGAGGGTAAGATGAGTTGTCCTGCCCCCTTATCCCCCCCCCCTCCTCCCCACACCGGGCTCCTTGCTGTTCCTCAGGCATCGCTGGCATGCTCCCACCTCCCAGCTTTTGCACGTGCTTTTCCCTCTGCCTGGAACACGCTTCCAGATCTTTACACAGCCCACCCCACCCCCACCGCCACGCGCACGCACACACACACGCACACTGTATGTAGGTCTCTGACCAAATGCCACCTCCTGGAAGGCCTCCCCTGACCCCCACCCCCTTCAACCAGCTTTGTTTTGCTTCATAACCATGTTTACCACCGGCCATGTTCATTCATTCATCCCTTCAGCACTTACGTAGCAAGGCCCTCCAGTGCGCCAGGTACTGTTCTGAGTACTGGGGCTGCGGTGAGGAAAAGACAGACGCAGGTTCCACCCTCACGGAACGGAAGCCCTCGGGGAAACAGACATTATTCCACTGACTCCTAACAGCAGGCCTGTATCCCGGCTCCATTTATGAGCCGTGTGGCTTAGTCCTTAACCTTTCTGAGCCTCCGATCTCCCGTCTGTAAAACTGGGCTAATCACAGAGCCCCCACCACGAGGGCTGTTGCAAAAACGAAATGAGGCAGTGGTGCCTGGCTGGCCCAGTGGGTAGCACGTCCGACTCCTGATCCCAGTGTCGTGAGTTTGAGCCCCATGTTGGGGGTAGAGATTAAATTTTAAAAAATGAAATCTGAGGGGCACCTGCGTGGCTCAGTCGGTTAAGTGACCGACTCTTGGAGTTCAGTAAAGGTCATGATTTCACGGTTTGTGAGTTCAAGCCCTGCATCGGACTCCACACTGACAGTGCGGAGCCTGCTTAGGATTCTCTCTCCCTCTCTCTGCACCTCCCCAGGGCATGTGTGCACGCGTGCTCTCTCTCAAAATAAATAAGACTTTTTTTTTAATATAATTCTTTTAATGTTTATTTATTTTTGAGAGAGAGAGAGACAGACTGCGAGCGGGGAAGGGGCAGAGAGAGAGGGAGACACAGAATCCGAAGCAGGCTCCAGGCTCTGAGCCGTCAGCACAGAGCCCGATGCAGGGCTTGAACTCACGAACCGCGAGATCATCACCTGAGCCGAAGTCGGAGGCTCAACCGACTGAGCCACCCAGGCGCCCCTCAAAATAAATAGACTTTTTGAAAAAAGTTTTAAAAAATGCCATGAGCTAATAAAAAAGCAACTGTTTAGTAATTATTAACACTTACTATTAGGGTTGCGATTGTCATCCTTAGGCGCCACAGGGAGATAGAAGTAGTCATTATTTCCACCATCAAGGAGGTGGTAGATGGGTCAGGAAGACACATATGGATGACAGCAAGACACCAACGTTTCCCAGAGCAGGCAGAGAGATCAACGGGGGCAGAGAACGCATGAAAGAGAAAGTGTGTGTTGAGCCAGGGCTCAAGGGGGGTGGGATTTGGAGAGATGGGGGCTGGGGAGGGAAGGGTCTCCACAAAGGCCTCTCTGCACAGAGGTACGGAGGCAGGACGGAGCACACGGGCCTAAGTGTGCTTCTCCCTTCTTGTCCCCCCTTGGAGAGAGTGCACACGATGGCTGGGCACCTTCAGCTGCCTCTCCTGCCTGGTGCTGGTTCTGGGGCTGAAGGAACAGCCCCGCAAGGGAGCTGGTATGGCAGCTAATAGGTTTAAGAGGGTGGGAGTGGCCTCGTGCCCCGGGGGACTGTAGGAGACTGGGGACACCCAGACAAAGAAGAGATGCACCAGAACTCTCAAGTGAGGCTCAGTCCTACCCTGAACTTGGCCGAACCCCGGAAGGGTGGCAGAGCGGAGGCCAGCCTGGCCAAAGTCACTTTGCCCTGGTGTGGATGGAGCAGCCCAGGTGTGACAACTGTTTTTTCTCTCCTGCCTGTCTGCCCTGTCAAGGTCACCAACCCCTCCCCACCGCCAACGTCCACTGGCCACTGCTTTGGCCCCTTGTCCTCCCGGCAGCCTCCATATAGCCTCCACCTCAGGGCTTCCAGAGGCCCTGCTCTCACCCACCTGCCTTTCCCAGCCTCCTTTGCGGGATCGTCGGTCGATTGGTTGGTTGGTTGGTTCGTTGGTTTTGAGCACTTTCTTACTTCCTATCACTACAAGATGCTCCAGGCTCATGTGGTATATTTCCTCCCCCCAGTCCTAGAATCGGGTATTTCTTCAAGGAGCCCAGGTTCCTTTCATTGGAGTATGGTATTAGAAACCAAGGTCTGGGTGCTAAGTGTGTTCTTGCTCTTTGCGTGTCTTTCTTTTAGGCCCTGGCAGCCAACAGAGCAAAGAAATATATGTGTGTATACTAATCTGTAATATACACATAGCCATAAATATTTCTGCACGTAACCATCTGTATCTATATTAAATTTAACATAGTTCTTACTAACAGCTCTTTTTACTGCTTTTCTATAATGTCTATTTCATTGCTGAGATTATCATCTATTTTTTCCCTTCATTTCAAGGCAATTTCTAATTGATTGTTGAAGCATTTTTAGGATGGCTGCTTTCAGGAGCGCCTGAGTGGCTTAGGTGGTTGAACGTCCAACTTCAGCTCAGGTCATGATCTCAGGGCTTATGAGTTGGAGCCCCGCGTCGGGCTCTACGCTAACAGCTCAGAGCCTGGAGCCTGCTTTGGATTCTGTGTCTCCCTCTCTTTCCGCCCTTCCCCTGCTTGTGCTCTCTCTCTTTCTCAAAAGTAAATAAACATTAAAAAAAATTGTTTTAAATGATGGCTGCTTTCAGACCTTCTCGGATAATTCCAACATCGGATTCATCTCAGTACTAGAGTCAATCGATTTGTTTTTCTCACTCAAGTTGCGGTTTTCTGGGTTCCTATTAGGGTGGGTGATTTTAGGCATATCCTTGTCATCTTGTCTATTATGTTTGGGAACCCTGGGTCCTATTCAAACCCTTTATTTTAGCAGGCAGGCACCCTGTTCAGGTTTACCGTGCAGGTGCTGGACTATTTTGGGGAGCTGTGGTTCCAATGACAGCTTAGTGTTCAGAGCCTTCTCTGTATTATTTTGCTCATTGTGGTTTATCTGGTATCACTGGGTCTTCGGGGGCTAGAAGGGGTTTCCCCAGGCCTCGCTGCCCCGTGTCTCGTGGTAGGGAGGGAAGTGTCAGCCCTGCTGTGGTTGCTTATTCTGCCAAGGCCCTTCCTGGCTGTTCCACCTGCTCACCCCCATGTCTCCCTGGGGGGAAGGGGAGTGCTTCTCCTGAGTGCTTACTGTAAGCAGTGCTGGGCTCACCTGACATTGGCAGGGAGGCTCCCTCCAATCCCGGCTGCCTACCTGAGCCAGACAGACGGGGGCACGTGGCTGGTTCTACATGGTAGACTGGTTTCCTAAAGCTCTTGTGGCAAATTACCACAGACTTGGTGGCTTAAAACAAACAGAAATTTATTCTCTCAGTTCTGGGGGCCCGGAGTCCAAAATCAGTATCACTGGGGCAAAGTAAGGTGTTGACAGGGCTGTACTCCTGGGGGCTCCAGGGGAGACACTGTTCCCTGACTCTTCCAGCTTCTGGTGTCGGCTGTTTCTCCTTGGTTTGTGGCTGCATCGCTCTGGTTTTTAATGCCAGCATCTTGAAATGTGTCAGCTCTGTGGTCACATCACTTTTGTTTCTGTGGGGGGTGGGGATGGGAAAGGGAGGGATGGAGGGAGGGAGGGAGGGAGAGAGAGAGAGAGAGAGAGAGATCTCCCTCTGCTTCCCTCTCCTATACATGTAATTGCATTTAGGGCCACCCTGATAATCCAGGATAATCTCCCCATCTCAAGATCTTAACTTAATATATCTGTAAAGGCCTTGTATCCATGTAAGGTAGATTTACAGGTCCCAGGGATCTGGCTTCTTTGGGACATCAATTTTTAGGTTACCACCCACAACTGGAGGCAACTTACCCCAAAACTACACCTCAGTTTTCTCTTCTGTAAAAGGGGGTTAATAACAGTGATGTTGAGATGAAGGTTATATAAACCAGTGTATACGGAACACCTATCACTGCATTTCTTATACTCAGGTCCGCTATCTATTGCCTTGCTAGATGGGAAAAAAGATTCCACCATGGGAGAAGGATGGGGTCACAAAGGATGGGAGGCAGGTGGGTAGAAGGCTTCCCACTGAGGGCACAAATCCCACAAAAGGCAGTTAGCTAGAAATAAGGGGAAAGCCGAGAGCCCCGGAGAAGGTCACATCACGAGGTAAAGCCCCACATCTTAGGTGAGGCATACAAGGTTTGCTGATGCTCCCCATACATCTAGATCAGACTGGGTTCGAGCCCCGCATGAGGCTCTGTGCCGACAGCTCGGAGCCTGGAGCCTGCTTCGGATTCTGTGTCTCCCTCCCTCTCTCTCCCTCTCTCTCTCTCTGCCCCTCCCCCACTGGCTCGCGCTCTCTCTCTCTCTCTCTCTCTCGAAAATAAACAAACATTAAAAAAGAAAAAAAAAGAAACCTGGACAAAACACACAGAGTAGCTATTTAAGAACTCTGAAAACTTAGTAGCAGATAGGTGGAGGAACAAGACCAGCATCAGACGGACAGCCACGCTAGCAATGAGTTTACCATCCCCCTCCCCTCACCCCCCCCCCCCCCCCCCCACTATTTCCCAGCCTGGACTCAATGCGCCTTTCAGCCTGGAAGTGCACACCAGGGCAGACAGAGAAAGCTCTAGGGTCCCACTCATTCTGATTAAATTAGGAAAACATCTCCTAATACTCAGAGCAGGGGAACAATAAACTTCTGCACCCATCCCCGTTTCATGTACGTGAATTAAACACGAAACAGTTCACGCAGACTTTGAGAATTTACTATCGGATGGCCTGGGAAAGGCTCTGAAAATACAAATGACCTTGAAGTCATAAGCCACGGGAGGCTGGTTGGAACTCACAGCCTGAGCCCAATCTGGTCCACGGCCTGCTAGAACAATATGGCAATAGTCTCCGCAGGATTTTTAGAAAGGTCTAATGGTACCCGGAATGTCCAGGTATATTCCAGAGTGACTTGACATATGAGGAAACATGAAAATCCCAACTCGCATGGGAGAAGACGGCCAACAGCTGCCAGTGCTGAAATGACACGGCCGTGGGGATTATCTGACAGTCATTAAAGCAGATATTACAAAAACCCTCCAGCAAATAAGGGCAAACCACCTAGAAGCAAACGGATAGAGGGATATTTTAAGCAAACAGGGCTACCTGGGTTAAACATCTGACTCTTGACCTCAGCTCAGGTCTTGATCTCAGGGTCATGAGTTCAAGCCTTGCATTGGGCTCCGTGTTGGATGTGGAGCCTACAAAGAAGGAAGGAAGGAAGGAAGGAAGGAAGGAAGGAAGGAAGGAAGGAAGGGAGGGAGGAAGGGAGGAAGGAAAGAAGGAAGGAAGGGAGGGAGGGAGGGGAGGGGAGGGGAGGGGAGGAAGGCAGGAATTTTAAGCCAACAAATAGAACATAAAAAGGACAAAATGAAAATCTTATAACTGAAAAATAAAATAAGCAAAAACTTAAAAACCCTTTGTATGGGTGCCTAGCAGAACGGAGATGGCAGAGAAACAAGTCAGTGATCTTGAAGTCAGAAAGTATCCAATCTGACAACAGAGAGAAAGATGGGGAAGAAATGAACAGAACTCCAGGAATGGTGGAACAATTCCAGAAGAGTGAATGTCTGGGTCATCAGAATCTGGGAAGAACAGGAGAAACCGTGGTGCAGGAAAAATATTTGAAAAAACAATGGCTGAAAACCTCCCATGTGGGTGAAAGATATAAACATACATGTTCGGGAAGCTGAATGAAACAGAAACAGGATAAACCCAAATAAACCCCCATTTTTCAGATTTTGGAGCTGCAAGGAAGGAATCACTTTCCCCATCACCCGGGATGCTTATAACTTGAGACTCAAATGACATCCTGTGTCCTTTAGAAACCATGAAAATAATACACAGAGTAAAAATAAATTCCATCAGTTCAGAATGATATTAAATGAAAAGTCTAATCTGTCTTTCTCCCAGTCCCACCTCTTAGGGTCACTCCCTATTTCTCTTTTAAGTTCTTCTGGTTGCTAAAGTTTGATTTAAAAAGATTTGAACGCTTATCATTTTTATTAATGAATAACCAGGCTTAAGCTAACCAATTAAGTCTTATAAGAAAATAAATCATGGGGTGCCTGGGTTCGCACAGTCGATTGAACATCCGACTTCAGCTCAGGTCATGATCTCATGGTTTGTGGGTTCAAGCCCCGCATCAGGCTCTGTGTTGACAGCTCGCAGCTCGGAGCTGGAGCCTGCTTCATATTCTGTTTCTGCCTCTCTGCTCCTACCCCGCTCACGCTCTGTCTCTCTATCTCTCTCTCTCTCTCAAATATAAACACTTTTTTAAAAGTTAAAAAAATAATAAATCATAATTTTGTAAAAAAAAAAAATCAGTAATTGGCTAGGTACGAACATAGAATCAAAACCAACTTGGAACTCAACACCAAAAAAAAAAAAAACAAAAAAAACAAATCCAGTTAAAAATGGGCAGAGGACATGAATACACATTTTTTCAAGGAAGACATATAGATGGCCAAATGACACATGAAAAGGTGCTCAACATCACTCATCATAGAAACGCAAATCAAAACCACAATGAGATGATCACCTCACACCTGTCAGAATGACTAGAGTGAAAGAGACAAGAAATGACAAGTATTGACGAAAATGTGGAGAAAAAGGAACCCTTGTGCACTTTTGGTAGGAGTGCAAACTGGTACAGCTACTGTGGGAAACCGTACGGATGTTCCTCCAAAAATTAAAAACAGAAGTACCATGCCATCCCCTAATTCCACTACTGGGCATTTTTTACCCAAAGAAATATATATAGACATATCTGCAGTGGAATATTACTCAGCCATAAAAAAGGGTGAGATCTTGCCATTTGCGACAACATGGATGGGGCTGATGTATCACACTGAGTGAAGGAAGTCACTGGGAAAGACAAAAGGTCTTTTACGGGCTCATCATCATGCCAGCAGCAGTGACATATTTAAAATTAGCTGCCGAGGGGCGCCTGGGCGGCTCAGTCGGTCGAGCGTCCGACTTTGGCTCGGGTCATGATCTCACCGTCCGTGAGTTCGAGCCCCGCCTCGGGCTCTGTGCTGATGGCTCAGAGCCTGGAGCCTGCTTCGGATTCTCTGTCTCCCTCGCTCTCTGCCCCTCCCCCGCCTGCTTGCGCACGCGGTCTCTCTCTCAAAAATAAATAAACATTAAAAAAAAAATCCTTACAAATGTTTAATAAGCGTCCCTCGTGTTACATAGCGCATACCAGTCTTGGGTTCATCTCGGGTCTGTATCACATGCCCCCACTGATAGCCGAAATGGCAGTCACGGGTTTCCATTCCCCAAAGCGGTGAAGAAGAGGGAGTGCAAACCTGAGGCTCTTGGAGAATCCCCCCTAGGAAAAGGTGACGTCTTCTATCTGTGGATTGACACAGATGGATAGGATGTGCACTGTCTCAAAGACAGATCTGTGTTTTGAACTGAGGCCCCGTCCAGAACCATGAGAGAACCACCAGATCACAGAGTGAAAGTGAGGGAAGCCGCAGGCTGGGGGCTTCCAGGAAGGCTGGACCAGGAACCCTGCAGTCTGACTTCCTCTAGGTGGTGGGAGAGGTGTCGGGGTGGGTTGGGAGGCAGTCCTGGCCCCTCTTGAGCTCTCCCTTTTTAGTTTTATTTCTCAATATGCATTCTTCCCTTCTTCTATAGGCACAGAACCCCTATTTTTACTTGGGCACAGGGACACCCAGAATGAAGACTGTATTTCTCAGCTTCCTGTGCGGCTCAACTTGACCGCACAGCTAGGTAGCAGCCAATGAGGTGTGAGGAGAAGCGATACCTGCGACTTTTAGGTCATGCACTTAAAGGGAGGGGGACATGCCCTCACGTTCCACCTTCTCCCCTTTCCACTGGTTGGGATGCAAACCCGCTCTGGTCGAGCATAACAGAAGAGGAGCATAGGGATGGAGAGGCACAAACAGAAGGATCACGGGTCCCTGATCAGCCTGGGAAGCTGAGCCGCCCTACCTGCCTCTGCACTGTGATGAGAGAGAGGCGGCCACTTTTGTCTCATTTCAGCCACTGTTAATTTGGTTTCTGTTAGAGCCCGCACCCTAAATAACACAAAAATTGCCAAAGCAGTCACGAGCTCCCTGAGATTCTAGGGAAGGGGACACAGACGACAGGAAGAGTGTCAAAGGACTTTGACATTTAAAGAATCTCGGGGGCGGGGCACTGGGGTGGCTCAGTCAGTTAAGCATCTGACTCTTGATTTCGGCTCAGGTCATGATCTCACGGTTTGGGGGTTCAAGCCCCGCACTGGGCTCCGCGCTCAGAGCATGGAACCTGCTTGGGATTCTCTCTCTCTCTCCCTCTCTCTACCGCTCCTGTGCTCTCTTTCTCTCTCAAAAATAAAATAAACTTATAAAAAATTAAAAAAAAAAAATCTCAGGAGCACCCGCAGAAGACCTAAAGGATTATCCATCCACATCTACCTCTCTCAGGTCCTGCACTGTGTCACAATGTTCCCTGGGGCCACAGTGCTTCTGCCTATTTCTTCTACCCCAACATACACCCAGCTGGCCAACTCCTTCAGACCTTGGCTAAACCTGGCAATCTCAGGGAAGCATTCCACACACCCCAGACTGAGTAAGGCATCTCTGTTATACATGCGTCAGAGCATAAGCCATGTATCACTCTACTGACATGTGATACATAAGCCATGCATCACAGTACTGACAGCTTTGAAACTTTGTATTTATCTCAGTGGTAATTTGATGGTCTCGCCTTCACCAGACTGTAAGCTCGTCGACGTCAGGGACTGAATCTATCTCCTTCACTGTTGTTTCCCCAGCACCTAGCACAGTGATTGGCATATAGTAGACGCTCAATTAGAACATAAGTAGATAAAGCATGAATGAACGAATGGATGGATCCCGACCTGACAGGACAGGCTTCATGCAGGACGGTGTGAATACCGACTCCTCTTCCAACGAAGAAAAGCAGAGCTCAGAATCCTGAATCGTTTGTTGATCGCTAACGTGAACGCACACATGCGCTGACCTCCCACAACCATCGTTTTTCACCCAAGTGTGCACTTCGAAGTGTGAACCTGCCCAAAGTCACCCAGCCGGGAACGGGCCGACCCCCCGGCCATTACCCCCATTTCCCACACGCGGAAACTTGGGGAAAGAGGAGGCCGCCGGCCGGGAGCACGAGAAAGGAAGGGCGGGGCAGCAGGACGGCGCTCCAGACGGCTGCATCCGGAGGCCGCGGGGCGGCCTGGCTTCCGGTCCCCCAGCCCCGCGGCCCGGGCTTCGGGGACGTGCGCGCCGTGTGGGGCGCGCACGCAGGGCGGGGCGTGCGGGGGCGCGCGCGTGCGCAGGCCAGGCGCCCAGGGCCGAGGCAGAGCCGGGGAGCTGCCGCCAGGTCCGCTGTGGGTCCACGCCGCCCGCCGCGCCGCCCGCCAGCCCAGCGTCCCCAGCCGCCGCCGCCGCCGCCGCCATGGGAGTGCAGGTGGAGACCATCTCCCCCGGAGACGGTGAGTAGGCGCGCTCGGCGCTCCCAGAGTGCCCCCTCCGCCGCGCGCATCCGCTCACCGCTCCCGTCTGTCTGTCTGTCTCCTTAGGGCGCACCTTCCCGAAGCGCGGCCAGACCTGCGTGGTGCACTACACGGGTGAGTCGGCGGGTCCGCGGGGTGGGGGGGCCCGGCCCCGGGTGGCCTGTAGCCGCCGCCTGGGGGCAAAGGCCCGGGGCGTGGCGGCGGCGGCGGGGCCCGCGTGGCCCGAGGCGGAGGCCTGGGCGGTGGCAGCGCCCCCGAGGGGGCGGCCTCGCGCCTGCCGAACCCGGGACGGTGTGAGCCGGCGGTTTCGCGCTTCCCGAACAGCCCTGTGCCCACTGCACAGATGGGGAAACTGAGGTTTGGGGAGGCGAAGTCGCCGGCGCAAGGTCACATGCTCCGGAACGGGCAGAGCCCTGGCCCCGGACCATCAAAGGATTTGTACCATTTCTGTGTCCCGGGTGACACCCAGCCTCCCCTTCCGGCCCTCCCTTGGATGGAGATAAGAAGGGCGAGGTAATTTCCAGTCTGCGGAGGGGCCTCTTCCAAAGTCGGGATTCATCCTGGTTCCCAAGGCACGGCTTTGACTTCAGCCTGGCCTCGGATGAGCTAGATCCGCTCATCTTACTTTTGAGCCACTTTGAAATCCAAGCCTCGGTAGCCACGACGGCCTGGGCTGCCTGAACGTGTAATTTCGCCCCTCAGCCCCTGCCCCCCAACCCTTCTAGGAGTAGAGGTTTTCTCATCCCCATTTGAAAGTTAAGGAAACTGAGGCCCAGTTAGGGTAACGAACAGTAATGAAAACCAAAGGAGATTGTAGACCTTCAGCCAGAATTCAGACTTCAGAGTCTGGTGCCTTGAGACCATCTTTTAACTCCATGCCCTTACAAGGTCCTCCTGGGTTGTATTGGGGAGGGGGGTGGAGGCTAAGCAGGCGGAGACTCTGTGGCTGTGGGCTGGAGGGGGGGTGGTGATTGGTGTAGCTGCACTGTAGATTCGAATAACCTTCCCTCCCCGTCCTTCTTCCCCTTTCTCCTCCTTCCCACCCTTTTCTCTGTTCCTCCTCCCCCTTCCTCTGTTTCTTCTCCTTCCCTCCCTTCTCTTTTTTCTCCTCCTCCTCCTGGGTAGTAGGCTGTAGGCAGTTGTGACCAAGCTGCTCAGGCATAAGCTTTACCCTTCCCTCCCAGATTATGGGGGGAGCCCTGTGTTAAGGGAAGTGACTTTCACTGGGAAGGAGAAGGAGGCACCCAACATCCCCTTTCCCAGGCGTTTTGACTTATTTGGCTGTTTTGTTTCTCTGGCCCTTCTCCGTGGGCAGAAATGGGGGCAGGGGGTGGAGGGAGTCAAGAACTAGAACCTTTTAAAAGGCTACCAAAGGAGGAGGTACTGCAACCCATCTTCATAGGGAACTTTCTCGTGCCTGTGAAATGAAGCTGGAAAGTGGTTCTGACGTTTTTAAATGGCCATTTTTGTAGGCCATGGTCAGCACCCGAGCCTGGGAGGTCTAATGGAGGAAAGCTTGTCAGTTTGGTTGCTTGTGATCGGTGGGATGAGAAGAGTAAGCGTTGCCTTTTGCAGTGCTGGGGTGAGTGGGCAGTTAATGCGGTTCCCACCGCCAGCTTGGTGCGGACCCTGGGACTCGGAGAGGTAATGAGGTGACTGTCCCACCCCCATTTTATAAGTTAGCCATACTAGGATAACTGGCTCTATCTGTCTCACTCCTGAGTCTGTGCCCCTCAGCCTTGGCTTACCCGTCTTTTAGTGCTCATGGCGGGATTGGATCCACAGCATGTCGACAGAACCATGCCTCACTGTGCCTTTTGGTGAAATGTCCCCACACAGCACGTCTGGAGCCTTTCCTAAGAGAACAGATGGTCGTGGGACCCAGAACACCATCAGGGCTCCCAGTGCCTCTTCTCCAAGTCTGTGTTTTCCTTGAGGGTGGCACCCACCCACACATTCCCCGAACAGCCGCAGGACCCTGGCATGCATCAGGACAAAAGCTTTCTTTTTTATGTCATTTTTGATAAGCTCTACAAAGACGCCTCAGTGAGGAGCCAGCTCTGCCCCTTGCTCACAGAATAGGCTGTTCTTGGGCAGGCGGCTTTGTTCCTGTGGGTCTTTGCCACCAGCCTCCCAGGAAGAACCTGTTTGAGGCCTGTGGGGGCGTGAGAGGAATGGGTAGGCGCTTTGAGATTTCATCTGTAGCAGTGAAGGCTTTCAAGCCAGTGGGAGCAGAATTCATCTTGATGGAACATAATGGGGGTGGGGAGAGTTACCATAAGAACCTGAGGGTCTTCCCAGGCAAGGAGCCCACTGGGGCTCAAGAAGGGAGAAGAAATTCTCATAGCACTCCTAGTTTTTCTCCCTGTTTTTCTCTACCTGGTTGCCCCAGTATTCCCTTGTCGGATTCGTTTTTCTTTGCTTCTCCCAAGTGGAGATGTTGGATGTTGGAAGGCCCCTGTGTGCCCCGCCCCTCCCACCCCATGCCCAGTGTCTCCGTCTCCTTTTGAATATCCAGCTTACGTTGTTTGGCCGTGGGACTCCAATGATGATAGTTCCTAGGAGGGAAAAATCTAACTGGCCCAGGTTCAGGTCAGGCAAACACTCTTGATCCAGCCTGCTCTGGCCTGGTATCCCCTGCTGCTGACTGGGGGCAGGTCCAAAGAAAGAGCAGTGGAAATAAGGTCTCAGCCAGCAGAGACATGCATAGCCCAGGCTGACTTTGACCACATGGACATTTTAAGTGCCGCTGGTGGCTGCCAGTCGTAGCCCTGATGCCACTCTCAGGGCTCCCTCTGGTGCCTTCTGTGGCCCCTAGCAGAGCACAGCCTGCACGCAGCTTCAAAGAAAGGCCTGCGTCACCTCTTTGTGGTGCCAGAAGGGAAAACGAAAACTTTGCTGCCACCAGCCCAGCGCCTCCCAGTAGCATGACAGGCACTGAGGTGGGAGGAAGGAGGTGGAAGGGTAACTTGCCAAGTATGTGCCTTGAGGACCAAGTGGCTTCTCACAGCTCCCTCCTTGCCTCCAGTAGTTCGTCATCTGTATTGTTGAGCCTGTCCTGACACACAGCCAGGCTTGTGTCCCTTTTACTCATGTCAGCAGGCCACATGCCTGCCTTTGTCAGAGCAACCTTAGGTGGATTGAAGGAATTCTGGTTTTATCCTCCTGAAAAGTAACTGACATCATGTCCTTGGGGTTGGGTTTAAGCTGTCAGCAGCCTGGCTTCTAAACGAGGAGGACCAAGGGTCCTTCAGCCCTGTCTCCTCAGAAGGTCCACTTAGAGGGCAGCCGAGGTGACCACTGTCCTGCAGCCCTCTCCCCAGCCCCTTGCTTCTCTTTAACCTCTGTCTCCCCTCCCCTCTCCTCTCTACTTTATTCCGTCCCCCCCCCCCCCCCCCCACCAGCCGAGTGTTTCTCGGCTGATCGGATGTCTGGAGGAAGGCTCACCCCCAGCAGAGGCTCCTCCGACGGGCCCCCACTCGGTGCTGACTTCAGTCAGAGAGGCTGTGACTGGAACAGGACCCTGTTTCCTTCCTACGGCAGGTGTTCACTGAGCAGCAGCGACAAGCCAGGCACTAGGGACATGGCCAGTGGACGACATAGGCAGAGACCTGATGTGGTGGGGCTTCCTTGCGTGGCAAGGCCCAGGCAGGTGCGAATGTCAGGTGGGGAGAAGCACTGTGGAGAGGTGAAAGCAGAGTGCAGGCGTGGGCAGGGGGTCGCTGCTTTTGGGGAGAGTGGTTGCCAAAGGCCTCTGACAAAATGACACGCTAATATTTACCCACGGGAAGTTGAGTGAGCGGTGTGGGTGTCGGGGCAAGAGTGTTGCAGGCAGAGGGCCCGAGGCTGGGGCGTGCTTGGTGTGGTGGGAGAATGGCAAGGAGACCCGTGTGGCTGGACCGGAGGGCGTGAGGGGAAAGCGGTGGGAGGAGGGGTGATGGGGGGGCCTTGCAGGTTGGTGACTCTCTCTCTGAGTGAGATGGCAGCCCTAAGAGGGTTGTGAGCTGACCTGGATTTTAACAGGCCCGCTCCCTTCTGGCTCCTGTGTGGACGTTGAACTTTTTGAGGGCAGGGACAGAAACAGGGTTCCGGTTGTATCCTGGGTGTGTGGCGTGCCAGCCTGGGCAGGTGGGGAGAGGTGGTGCCAGGTGGACGGTGATCCCCGAAGAGGAAGTGGGCCCTTGGCTAGGTTTCGGCTCTTGCCCCTGCCGGATAACATGTTATGAGAGCTCAGCCGAATTGTCCCACTTTTCTCAGCCTCCGTGGCCATCCGTAAAATGGGAATAAGAACACCTGCCAGGAGCAGTGACAGTGCTGCTGTTATTATACGACTGTATGAAGGCTGCTCGTGTCCCAGGCACTGGGTGATGCGTTCCCCGCCCTCCTCCCCACCCCACCCCCCCCCCCCCCGCCCTTCCTCCCACCAGCACTGCCCGTGATGTCTCAAGTGGGAGAAAGGCAGAGCCCCGGTGTCAGCCCTCAGTTCCTGGAGTGGCCCAAACTCCCACGCAGGGCGGGGTTGGCCCTGAGACCTCAGCCTCTGTTCCTCTACAGATAGGGAAATGGGCACTTATAAGAGAGATGGGTCTGAGTGAGGATTCAGGTTAAAAAAGGCTAACCTTGGGGCCCCTGGGTGGCGTAGTTGTTAAACGTCCGACTCTTGATCTCGGCTCAGGTCATGGTCTCATGGTTCCTGAGTTCAAGCCCCGCATCAGGCTCTGCAGTGATATTGCAGAGCCTGCTTGGGATTCTGTCTCTACTTCTCTCTGACCCTCCTTCACTTGTGCTCAGTCGTGCGCTCTCTCTCTCTCTCTCTCTCTCTGTCTCAAAATAAATAAACTTACAAAAAAAATTTTTTTTTTAGATAAAATAGGTCTAACCTTGCCTACAGAATAGAATAAATTGGCTAAGAAAGTTGTAGCTGAGTTGCTAAACGTGGGTACCGAGGGGGGTTGTTGGTGTTTGTTTTCCTTTCTTGTGTCTTGAGGGGCACGAGCCGAGCAGAGTTGGGCCGTGGCAGCTTGGCTGTGTAAGCCGAGGTGTTGGTCCTTTTTTTTCCATGGAAGCATAGCTGACACACGACGCTTCGTTGGTTTCAGGTGTACGACACGGGGATGTGACAAGTCCGTGCGTTGTGCTGTGCTCACCACCAGCACAGCCGCCATCTGGGGGTGTCCGTTCCTCTTCTCCTCGAGCTTCCTTAACATAATGGGGTTTTAACATTTTGGAAATAGACCTTGCTACGGAAGCATCATTTTCTTTCCTCTGGGATCGTGGTTACCAGAGTACAGAATCCTGCAGGTGCCCTTTTCTCCTTCCACCGGTAAGAGTAGGAGGCTCGCCGGTCTTAAGTGAACCAAAGGCCCCATAGCATGCTTGTGTATGTGTATGTGTGACTCTTACTTGCGAAGTTTTCACACATAGAGAAAAATCTAAACAAATAGCCACGTGCCCACCACCGAGATTCTGTGATGGTTGACATTTTGTTGAGTTTGCCATTTCTGTCTCCTTACAGAATATGCGTGTGTGTGTGTGTGTGTGTGTGTGTGTGTGTGTGTGTGTACATGTGATCTGTGGGTTTTTCACGGAGTCATTTCAGCCACAGACATCATGACACTTTAAATACTCGAGCATGCTGTAAGAATACGGATATTCTCCTTATCCTCCTACTGGTCACACCTAAGAAAATTTGAAATGACTTAAGTGACCTAAAACCAGATGCATTATTGTAACCCCCCCCCCCCCCCCAGTGGTCCTGAAAGTGTTTTTTCTTTCTTTAAACCAGAATTCTTTTAAGTTTTACTCATTGCAGTTGGATGTTGTGTCTACTGCCAATCTAGGAGAGGCCTCGTGCTGGTTTTTTCTTAATGGCCCTGGTTTTTCAAAGAGAACCGTCTTGTGATCTTACCGAATGAATGCCCTGCGTCCGTCCACTCGTTTTCTCCCGGTGTCATCTGGCCGCTTCCGCCTCGTGTCGTCTGCCGTCCAGTCATGCCTGGTGCTGTGTGCTCGATACTCAGCACACCGTGGGGAACAGCATTATTGGTGGTGCCGAATTTGATCTTTTCTGTAAGGGTACGTTTCCCCCTTCGCAGTTAGCAGCAGTTAGTGGGGCCTTGGGCATCCTGCCCGTGCCTGGTCTCCTCCACCTTCCCCCTCTGGTGTGGACATCATTGCTGATTCTTGCCAGAAGTCTCCATTTCATTGGCATTTGCAAAGAGGCGGTTTTAAAAATTCCTTCATACCTTCCACATTTATCAGCTGCCATTCCATAAGATAGGGTAGAGCTTAATTCTTTCCCTTTAATTTAAATCTTCATTTTAAAGAATTTGTTTTGTCATCTTTCCCAGGGGTGGCAAGAGACTTTCCCCCCCTTTATCCACTTGTTTGTTTGTTTGTTTTTAGTATATGGACTCATAGTAAATTTTCCTGAGGGCTTAAAATCACTGATGCTCATTATCCTTCTTGATCCTCACGTTGTCCCAGATTCGGCCAGCAGGAGCCCCTTTGGGCTGGCTCCGGTACCCTTTTGATATGCTCGCCCTACTCCCTAGTCACTTCCTTGGTGTCCCTACTCTGGTCCTGGCATCAGTTGTTCTCTCCAGAGAGCTCTGGTTCCTTTCAGTAGGTCTCATGGGCTTTTTTTTTTTTTTTTTTTTTTTTCATTAACAGCTTTATTGGATATAATTTATGTACTATAAAAATTTAACATAGGCTTTTTAACTTGAATGTTTTTGGTGGTTAGAAACTGATTTTATGGGGCACCTGGCAGTAGAGCATGTGACTCTCGATCTCAGGGTCATGAGTTCAAGCCTCATATTGGGCGTGGAGCCTACTTAAAAACAGATTTGGGGGGCCTCTGGGTGACTCAGTCGGTTAGGCGTCTGACTCTGGCTTTTTTGGCTCAGGTCGTGATCTCACGGTCTGTGAGTTTGATCCCCATGTCAGGCTCCGAGCTGACAGTGTGGAGCCTGCTTGGCATTTTCTCTCTCTCTCTCTCTCTCTCTCTCTGCCCCTCCCCAACTCTCAAAATAAATAAAACATTTTTAAATAACTGATTTTATGAGGTGCTAATGGGTTCATTGTATCTGTAAACTAGGAATTGCTTGTCTGCTTTGGGATTTTCTCTAAAAATAGTATTGTCACCTTTTATTTCTCCTGGAAAAGGCTGGGGGTACTTTGGATAACTTAGGCATGTACTATTCAGTTCTCCCTTTTGGTGCTTATGATGATGTTTGTTTATTTTCATTATTTTTTTTTACCGTTTATTAATTTTTGAGAGAGAGAAAGAACACAAGCGGGGGAGGGACGGAGAGAGAGAGAGAGACATAGAATCTGAAGCAGGCTCCAGGCTCTGAGCTGTCAGCACCGAGCCTGACTTGGGGCTCAAACCCGTGGACTGCGAGATCATGACCTGACTCTCACATGACTGCGAGATCACTGACTGAGCCACGCAGGTGCCCTTGTTTATTTTTATTTCTATTTTTCCTCTCCTGTTCTTGTACCTACTTGAAGAACTCAACTGAGTCCTTGTGTGCCTTCCCCTAGCTCACTTTAACTTCGGCCAGATAAATACTAGCTGTGGAAAGAGGAGGAGGAAAGGGAGTGGGGAGAAACAACCCTCTCCTGGGTGCTGTCTTCTGTTCTCAGTGCCTTTTCTCTCCCCTCCCAGGAGCTCAGACCACCCTGGCCCACCTCCAGTTCCTGGGACACACCAAGGGCCCCCCCCCCCCCCCCCCAGAGAACTCTCTGGCCCTGTGCTTAGGTGCCACCACTCCCCACCTCAGGCAGACTCCTATCTATCACACTTACATGGCACCCCCCTCAGTGGGTCTTCCCCGATTGACCCTTGGCTAAAGTGGTTCTTCACAAATGCATCACACACGTACCTTGGATTCTCCGGCAAGGCATCTGTCCATTTCCTTCATGGCCTTCCTCGCGGTCAGGTTGTATACAGTTACACCCACCCTTTCCCCAGTAGACTGCAGGCTTCAGGAGGCCAGAGGCCTAGTGGTGGTGTTCTCCAGGGCCTCTCCCCATCAGTGCCTGGCATGGAGTCTCTCAGGGACAGTTTGAATAGTGGTCACTTAGGACTCTAGCTGGAGTGGAGAAAGGCCACATTCCTGTTACATTTGGTATAACGTTTCTGTTTCCTTTAAGCTAGAATAAGAGCAAGAATCTACCTTCTGCACTTTGCCCAATCCCCGTGGATTAGTAAAATTGTGACTGTTTTCTCTCACACCTACTACACACAGGGCAGCACACCAAGCCCTTCCCTCAGTCATTCAGCAAACATGTTAGGAGCTGGGGAAGGCTTCACCCTTGCCCTTGAGGTGCTTACCTTGAGGGAGTGCCTTCCCCTGCACCTACCTTTTCGAGAGAAGGGCCTTGAGCAGCCCCCACCTGGAGTGGAAGGGCCACGTGGTCTTGGATGTGTATGGCTCGGGCCGGCAGGAGGGGAGAGCTTGCCAAGTGTGTGCAATGGCCTGGAGGGGGAAAGGGTGCCTTTGGTTTCTCTACAAGCACTCACTGACTATCGATTATGTGCAAGGCACTGTTCCGAGCACCAAGAACATAGGACTGAAGAAGACACAGTGCCCGTCCTCGTAGATCTTACACTGTAGTGGGAAAGTGGTTAACAAGCGAAGATATATTGTATGTTAACCAGTAAGTGTGAAGGAAGGGACAGGAGAAGGTTTAGTTTTAGATAGACCAGGGAAGACTTTAATGAGAGAGTAACATTTGAACCAAGACCTGAAGGGTGTGAGGGAGTAATCCATGTGACCATCTGGTAAGAGCATTTTAGGCAGAGGGAACAACAGGGACAAAGGCCCTGGGGGTGGGCGTATCCCTGGTGTGTCTACAGAACAGAAGGAAACAATGTTCTTGCAGCGGAGAAGTATGAGAGTCACCAGGGATGAAGTCAGAGGGATGGCAGTGTGGGGTGGCAGCTCTTACAGGGCCTCCTAGGCCATTTTCAGGACTTGAGATTCTGTTCTGAATAAGATGGGGGGCCGTGGGAGGGTCTTGAGCAGAGGAGTAGTAGGGTCTGGCTTGTATTTTAAAAGAATGTCCCTCTAGCTGCTGTGTCAAGTTTAAACTGTAGGAGAAAAAGGGCAGACGCAGGGATACCAGGGAGGGGATTACTATGGTCATCTGGGCCCAAGCCCCAGAACTCACGCCATTATACCCTACAGCCTCCCGCCTCCGTGTTTTCTGGAAAAGAAGAAAAGCTAAAGATCATGCATATTTCTCCCATTACCAAATAGCCACTGTTAAGTATTGTTTTCCTTCTGTGGGCTCTCCCCCACCCCGCCCCATGAGATACAATGTGGCGGTATTTTTACTCATATTATGATAAAGTGGAAGATGGAGAGGCATGCCCACAAGGATTTTATTCTGGTTTGTGTACTTCCCATCATGGGATCTCCTTTGAAAATACACTTTTGGTCATAGAATCTAAAGAGATTTAGCAAAAGTTTAGGAGCATTTCCAGATAACAGAGGGGATGTGTTCTTGTGCTCAGTTGGTGCAATGGTGGGGAGGAAGCCGGCTCTCTCTTTGGGTAGGCACTTGGCCTTCGATCATACCACGTTTGTGGGGCTGTCAGAGCTCCCAGTTCAGGAAGGTTGCCCTGGGAGTGCAAACCCAGAGACCTGGAAATGGACATGAGACATAAACTTTGAATTCATATGTCTTAGCTATCTCAGGTGTAGAGTCTCTTTTCATTCATCATGATGGGGACTAGTGGGTAGTTGATCGTAAAAATGACATGACTTCTCTAAACATTTTATTTCAAATCCAAACATAAATCGTTTACTCAAGGCCCATGTCTTTCTGTTAGGATGGCTCTTCTGGTAGAGTTTCCCGTCAAGGTTCTTGTAAAAACTAATTTGGATTCTTTTAAAGCCAAAACAGCAAGGACTGTTGGGAGGTCATCTCAACGCCCAACCTTTCTATATGCTTAAGATTTCTTTCTTCAGACATACATCCGTCTCATCCACACAGTTACTCACGAGCAGTATTTTTCAGTGACTTGCCTTTATTGAGTCTTTCCAAACAGCTAGGACCACTCTTTTTTTGTTGTTCACACTCCTGTTTCATTTTTTTGCATACTGTTTGATTATGTTTTCTCTACTCGGTAAGTATAACTGACATAAGTGAGTCTGGGAGTCAGCATAGCTGACCAGCCCTTGGTAAGCATAAAGCTCACATGGGAAAAAAGAAATGAGCATCACTAGAGACTAGGAGATACAGGCTCTTTCTCCACTCTGGGGCTGTGCATGCTGCGGTTTGTAGGAGTCTTTGGTGAGGCAGTTAAGTTAAAGGCTGTTGAGGAAATTTCTGTACATAAGGAGGAGAAGGAAACAGCTAAGCCTGGGTCGGTACATCCATTTGTATCTAGGTCAGTACAGCCATTTGAGAATGTTCCAGGTGGCTTTGAATGCACGTCTGCAGAAAAATTGGTGACTTTCGGTTCAGTTTCCCCACCTCCATTCAACCATTGTACTTTTGTACTTAAGAAAACACGTGTTGAGGGGCGCCTGGGTGGCTCAGTTGGTTAAGCCTCCCACTTCGGCTCAGGTCATGATCTCGTGGTTCGTGAGTTTGAGCCCCGCGTCGGGCTCTGTGCTAACAGCTCAGAGCCTGGAGCCTGCTTCGGATTCTGTGTCTCCCTGTCTTTCTGCCCCTCCCATGCTCATGCTCTCTATCTCTCAATAATAAATAGACATTAAGGAAAAAAATTAAGAAAATACGTGTTGAGGGGCACCTGGGTGGCTCAGTTAAGCGGCCGATGTCAGCTGAGGTCATGATCTCTTGGTTTGTGGGTTCGAGCCCCGCATCAGGCTCTGTGCTGACAGCTTGGAGCTTGGAGCCTAGAGACTGCTTTGGATTCTGTGTCTCCTCTCTCTCTGCCCCTCCCCAGCTCGTGCTCTGTCTCTCAAAAATAAACATTTAAAAAAATTAATAAAAGAAAATATGTGTCGAATTGAACATAGAAATCCTTTCTCCCTCTTCCAACTGTGAATGGCAAGAGCTTTGTTTTGTTTGGAGGTTGGGATGTTCTTTGTTGTTGTCATTGTTTGATTTAGCTTTGGGTTTTTTGTTTTTAATTTAAAAACTTTCTAAATTCTGCACCCTGCAAAATGCCTATGAAAACCACCTGCAAAGATTCCATCCGCAACCGAAAACCACACTGTGAGTCACAAGCTTGAGCTGCAACAGGTGCTGGAGCCCTCGCTACCGGTGCCTTGTGCAGCCACTTCCCTTACCCTGTAGTGGGGATATGGGGGTGCTGCCCCCCTGAAGCCCTGGAGGTAGCTCCATTTCTGTTGGATTATTAGTGAAATAATAACCCAGTGGTCCTCTCGAGTCTCCACATCCTGGCCTTGGGTCTTAATCACTGCTTCTTGGGCAGTGACTCGGGCCAAGTACCAGGAGCAGAGTCCGAGGGCACGTGCTCCTCAGCAGCTGCTGGCCAGGTCTGCCTTTGCTGGTTCCTTCTGAGCGAGCACACCCTGAAACAGAAGAGCAGCAGGAAAGAGCAGGCTGCTGTGGGGGAGGTGAACTTGAGATTGTTCCCCACATTTTTTTTTTTTTTAAGCCCTCCTGCTCCCTCCCCAGGGATTGGAGTCTGGTTCTTCCCCAAAGGAACAGCTAAATCGTTCGGGAGGAAACTCAGACAAAGGTGACATAAACTGTCTTGCAGCCAGAGGCTGCTTTAACACTCTCTCCTGCAACCCTTTCACACAGGCTTGTGCTTTTAACTGGAGACCCCCAGATTTTCACATTTTTTCTCACTGATTAGTAATTCAGAGGTGCTAGAAGTAAAAGCTGCCATTCTGGGATTACCCCTCAGATCCTTCCTACCGTACAGGGAAGAGGTCTAAATATGGAAGCCTCATGCTTGTCCTGCTGATTCTTAAAAATCGTGCAGGCAGAGCCAATCTTAAAGTAGTCGCGAGTGCCGCCAGCACTGCGGGTGCCAGGGGTGGAGCTGAGTACATAGCACATACAGGGACACAGCACTTTGCGTCCAGGTCTGTGACCTTAAGCTGCGTTCAGTCAGGAGAGACAAAAATTCATTCTCGAAAGGGAGACTATGGAGCCATCCCAGGCGGTCTGTGGACCATGAGGCGTAGCTTTGTGTGTAGTCAGAAGGGACATCGGTCGGTTCCGCAAATGGAGGGCCATGCCGTTGCTGGTTTCTGCTGGGAGTGCCCTTTGGAGCTTAGAGTGTCAGCTGTCAGGTCTGAACTGTAACCTCAGTTGCCTTCTCTCATCAGAGCGTGCTTTCTCTAGGAAATTACGGCACTGGCTTGGCAGGTGGTTTCACCGTTCAAGGGCTCCCGGTCCTGGCACACAGATGTCCAGAGTTGGGAGCAACTGCTGAGACTTGACGGGCCGCCTGCTTTCCTTGCCCCCTCCCTAAGCAGAGAAAGTCCCTCGCCATCCGCCGCCAGCTTGGGTGTAGGAGGTAAACGCACGTAGGATTTCAGCGAAGCACACTTTCTTCACTTTTTTTTTCCTTTCGGAAAAACCCCCCAGTTTTGTAGAGGCCTAATTGACGTTCGATAAACTGCAATTAATGTGTACAATTTCCTAAGTTTTGGTATGTCCCTTCGTTATCCTCTGAAACCTCCTCTTTCCATCCCCAACAACCACTGGTGCGCTTTTCTGTCAGCAGAGTTTGTATTTTCTAAAGTTTTGTATATACGGAATTGTACAGTGAATACACCCTTGTCTGGCTTCTTTTGCTCAGCATAATTATTTTGAGATTATGCTGTTCGTGTATCAGTAGCTCATTCTTCTTTATTGCTGAATAGGTTCCTACTGTGTGGATGTGGTTTGTTCATTCACCAGTTGGCAGATGTTTGGGTTGTTCCGGTTTTTGGCTATTCAAGGGAGGCTGCTGTGCATATATGTATATAAGTCTTTTTGTGTGGACATAGGCTGATATTTATCCAAGATGAACGGAATGGCTGGGTCGTATGGGAGGTGTATGTTTCACTTAAACGGGCCGGCCTGTTGTCCAGAGTGGTCGGTCCACTTGATATTCCCAGCAGCAGCAGCGTGTGGGAATTCCAGTTCCTCCACATCCTCACCAGTGCGTGATTATGATCAGTCTTTTTAGTTGTACTCTTTCTAATTCAGTAGTCGTCATATCGCCTGGTGGTTTTAATTTGCCTTTTTTCAGGGAAGTATCTGTTCCAATCTTTTGTCCCTTTTTAATTGAGCTCTTTCTTTTCCTATTGTGGAGTTTTGAGAGCTCTTTATATATTCTGGACACAAGTTCTTTATGAGGTACATGCTTTCCAAAGGTTTTCTCCCAGTCTGTGGCTTGACTTTTCATTCTCTTAAAAGTACGTTTTAAAGTGCAGAAGTTTTTAGTTTTGATGACGTTCAGTGTATCCTTTTACGGATGCTGCTTTCTGGCCTCATGTCTAAGAAATCTCTGCCTAACCCACAGTCACAAAGATTATTTCCCTGTGTTTTCTTCTAGAAGTTTTATAGGTTTCATGTTTACAGTTTTTGGGTTGATACTTGATGATGTGAAGTATAGGTCCATGTTTTTACTTTTTTGCCTATGGGTGTCCAGTTGTTCCGTCCCAGTGTCATTGTCGTCTTTGGACCTTTGGTTTGAATCTTACTGCCCTTCTCTACTGATTCTAACAACTGTCAGCTCTGGGTGAGTTTCAGTTGATTGGTTAGTCTCTTTCATTGTGGGTCGTGTCGTCCCGCTTCTTTGCATGTGTGCTAATCTGGATGCTAGACATTGTGAATTTTACCTTTTGAGGTGCTGGCTATTTTTGTTCCTATAAATCTTCTTGAGCTTTGTACTGAGAAGCACTTAAGTTACTTGGAAACAGTTTGATCCTTTTGGATCTTGTTTTTATGATTTGTTAGGTGGGTCTGGAGCAGTGCTCAATTTGGGGCTGATTATCCCCCACTCCTGAGATGAGATCTTCTGGATATCCTCCTACTCAGTGCCTCATAAACCATGATTTTCTCCAGTCTGGCTAGCGGAACAGTCACTGATCCCAGCTCTGTGTAAGCACTGGGCACTGTTCCTTCTAATCCATCCTTTAGATCGTTCTTTTCCTGGCCTTAAGTAGTTTCCTTAAACGTGTGCTGATTAGTTTTCTGCTGAATACTCAAGAGGGACCCTCTGTAAATCTCCGGGGATTTCACTCTACACTTGTCTCCTTCCTGGTTTGTGTCCTTTGGACTCCCAGCTGCTTTGAGCTCCATCCAGGTCCCTCTCCCCGGAAATGCCCAAGGCTGTAAGCTGGGCATTCATAGGGCTCGGCTCGCCTTGCTAGTTCCCCATCTCTCAGGAATCACTGTCCTTTGTTGCAGTGTCCAGAGTCTTGTCTTAAAAACCATGTTTAGCTGTTATCTGGGTTATTTCTCTGTCTCTTGCTCTCTTTTCTTTTCTTTTTTTTTTTAATTTAATTTTTTATTTTTTTTTTACATCCAAATTAGGTGGCATATAGTGCAACAATGATTTCAGGAATAGATTCCTTAGTGCCCTTTACCCATTTAGCCCATCCCTCCTCCCACAACCCCTCCAGTAACCCTCCATATTTATGAGTCTCTTCTGTTTTGTCCCCCTCCCGGTTTTTATATTATTTTTGTTTCCCTTCCCTTATGTTCATCTGTTTTGTCTCTTAAAGTCCTCATATGAGTGAAGTCATGATTTTTGTCTTTCTCTGACTGACTCATTTCACTTAGCATAATACCCTCCAGTTCCATCCACATAGTTGCAAATGGCAAGATTTCATTCTTTTTGATTGCCGAGTAATACTCCATTGTAGATATATACCACATCTTCTTTATCCATTCATCCATCGATGGACATTTGGGCTCTTTCCATACTTTGGCTATTGTGGATAGTGCTGCTATAAACATGGGGGTGCATGTGTCCCTTGGAAACAGCACACTGTATTCTTTGGATAAATACCTAGTAGTGCGATTGCTGGGTCGTAGGGTGGTTCTGTTTTTAGTTTTTTGAGGAACCTCCATACTGTGTTCCAGAGCGGCTGCACCAGCTTGCATTCCCATCTCTCTCTCTTTTCATGACGGAGGTTTTGTTTTGTGTTTTATTTCATGTGTTTATTTCATGCATTTCATTTTGTTTTTGTTTCTGTGTGGGTTTTGTTTGTTTGTTTGTTTGTTTCGTGGGAGGGTAAATCTGATCCCTAATACTCCACCTTTGCCAAAGCTATTTTGATGTAACAGCTTCTGTCATATTCTGCATTCGGCACTGACCAACCTAATTCACACTCTAGAAAACACTGTACACATATCCATTTCTCCTTCTTAATGGACACTGCTTCCTCTCCTACATCACCTCCTCACCTGGCCTGACAACTTACAGGCATATATAAGGTGGTCTTTTCCTCCCCATTGGGGAAGCCCTCCTTCTAGCCCCTCCTTGCCCGTATAGCCTGTGCCAGTTGCGTGGCATCTTGCGCAGCTCTAGAGGTGATGTTTACCCTTCAGACTTAGATTATAAGATAACCCCTCCTCGGGCGTAAGGCACCCCACCATTACCAACACCACCACCCACCCTTCCTTAAGAAGATTTCTCCTCCAAGGAAGTGGGAGTAGGTGAGATTGACAGGTGGGAACAGTAGTCTGAAGTTGTGGAGCAAGGCTCATGTCCTTGTCCCAGGAGAAACAGCTCATCTGAAATAGGGGAGGAGAATAAGGATCCTCAGCAAAGCTCCTGCTTACAGCCCCTTTACTTAGAAATCCTTCTTGGTTTTTCTGGTTTCTTAAAGTAGTAGGGAAAGGCTTTGTCCTTCAGTGTCCCAGAAAACCTGAAGAGATCTGGGGCTAGACAGACATGCTCCCAGACCCACAGTCTCTGCACTGAAGAGCATCCATTTCTCCAGGTTGGCTCAACAGCAGGTAGCACCTTTTGTGTTTGGCCTGGAACTGGTCAGACAGTAAGCATCTGGAGATAGCTTGGCAATGCATTTAATCAGGTATGAAAGGGAAGTGTAGGGAGTCTGTCCCCATACCCTGTGGTTTCTCATTGCAGTCAGAACATGATCTTGCCCTGGTTGGGGTCATGTTCCTATTTGGCTGAAAGAGGCTAATTCTTTTGTAGATACACTGTATTTTTAAAATTTTTTTTTAAATGTTTGTTTATTTATTTATTTAGAGAGCACAAGCAAGGGAAAGGCAGAGAGGGAGAGAGGGATATAATCCCAAGCAGGCTCCGTACTGCCAGCATAGATCCCCATGTGGGGCTTGATCCACGAACCACAAGGTCATGACCTGAGCCAAGATCAAGAGTCAGACGCTCAACAGACTGAGCCACCCAGGCACCCAGGTATACGATATCTTTTAAACTGTGAGTTGCAAGCCAGTAGTGTATTATGACGTAAATTTAGGGGGTCACAGTCAGCTTTCTTTTTAAAAATGAGAAGTGCATCCCATGTCGTAACTATTACGTGTAAGTCTTGTTTTGTTGATAAACATTTATGTGTCCTGGGTCCTGGCAGGGCACGCTGGTCTGCTGTCAGAACGGTGACGGCTCTTTGTGGTGTGAGTTGTTGAGCTCCAGTTTTACCCCCTCATGGCAGCACTGCAGTGGGGTGTGTGTTGTGTACATATCCAGTAAAGGGTCACCTCATACCTGTTCGGTTATTTTCAGTAATATTTCAGCTGACTTAAGGCAAAGCAGATTTTTAACCACCTCAGAACCTAAAGCTTGAGGGAGGCAGTGTGGGGCTGGTTCATAATAATGGGACAACTACTCTGTGGTACTCCTGACCTTCTCATGGTTACAAAGTGGCTGCCAAGGCTCCAGACATCACATCCTCACATGATGGTGTTCAACAAGAAGGGAGGGCAGGAGTTTTCTTCCTGAATGGGTTTCTTTTTTTTTTTTACCCGTGAGGCAGGTCTTTCCAGCAGGGCTCCAATAGACTTCGCAGTTGATCCTAGTGCCCAAACTGGCCCATGTGCCCACTCCACACCAACCCTGGTGAAAGGCTTAGATTGATTCCAGTTCATCTCCTGGGCCATGTTGTTGCTGCTCCTGGAAAGTTGTTCAGTTGGAAAGAGGGATGGGAGTACTTGGTCTGGATTTTCCAAGGGTGTGGAATGTGCAACAGCCTGGGTTCCAGATGGCCCTCTAAGCAGGTTTTTCTGTGTGTGTGTGTGTGTGTGTGTGTGTGTGTGTGTGTGTGGTGTTGTTGTTGTTTTTAATTTTTCTTTTTAATGTTTTTTTTTGAGAGAGACAGAGACAGAATGTGAGTGGGTTGAGACAGAGAGAGAGGCAGACACAGAATCCGAAGCAGGCTCCAGGCTCTGAGCTGTCAGCACAGAGCCCGACGCAGGGCTCGAACTCATGCACTGCGAGATCATGACCTGAGATGAAGTCGGACGCTCAACCGACTGAGCCACTCAGGCGCCCCTTTCTCTGTGTGTTTTGTCCAGCCAGCCTTCACAGGCATGGCTCAGAGGTCAGGGACCACCCTGTCTTCTAGGCTCTTTCCCAGGGGGCTTCCTCACCTAGTGATTTACATATCAAGGCTGCTTAGGAAGCCCTGGGGCTCTATTCAAGGTCTCCTTAAAAGAACACAGACCAGGAAGAGGCTGTTTCTGGTCTTTGGTCTCCTTCATAGCTCTCAGTCCCCATTGGGCTAAATGAAAGCCTTTTGCTAGAGCCAGGCCCCACTACCCACTGACTCTGACCTTGGGTGAGTTAACTAAGCCTTGGAGTTGATTTCCTTATTTTTGTTGCAAGCAGTCTCGGTGGGTGCACGGAAAGGCTGTCTGGCTGGTCAAAGAGCGGATTCTGAGAATCCAGCTCATTGTCTGCTCTCACCCTTGATGCGGGGTTCAGTTAGGCTGGGTTCCGTGTATGCAGTAGAGCCTCCAGGGGAATGTCTACAGTGAAGGTGGACACCTATTCTCCCAGCTACTCATTTATAGGAAACTGTTCAAGTCCTGTCATTTGTCACTTCTTTCATCTGGTGGTAGTTGTGTTCTGGTGGAGAGATGAGCTCCGTGTACGCCCCAGCTTGCTGGTCGTGGGGCCTCAGTTGCTGGCTGTGCACTGACCTGGCAGGGGTGGGGCCCCGTCCTCCCGTCTGCCTCATGGTCCTCAGCTCCCAGCTCTAGGCTTCCGGCGGGGTCAGCACCCGCTCTGCTTGGGACATCTGTCTGCCTTCCTGCTCCGTGAGGACAGCAGTTCCCGTTCCCGCCACTGCCCATTTCCTATTCGTCAAAGTACAGCTAGTCTGGTGGCTCTGATAAAGCTCTCAACTGCTCTCTGCTTCCCTATCCCGCTTACAAGTCTTGACATTGTTTTTTAAGTTGGGATTTTGTTAGGGTTTCCCTCCTCCTCTAGAAGTGGCCAAACTCAACAGAATTTTGTGTTTCACGGGGTCTCCTGAGCGATGCTTAGAACCGTGGAGGCCCCCCACCCCCACCCCACGGCCCCCAGTGAAACCTGCTCTGTTAGCTGTATGTCAACAACTGGCTTGCCCTTCCAGTCTGGGATGGACGGCTCTCCCGTCGGTCCCTCTGGCTTCCCAAGAACCCACTGCAGACGGTTGTCTTTGAAGGAGGGGCTGCAGGTGTATGTCCCTGTTGTGGCATTCACCCTCTGGCGTCTCCACCTCTGCAAGTCCCCCTTTGAATAGTGGCTGCCATTGTGGCTCGTCCGGCTCCCCGGACACGGGGGTAGTCCAATGAACGTGGCGTTTGGACTGCTAGTCTAGCTTGGGCAGGCGGCTTCCCTTCCCTCTGCCTCAGTTCCTTCCTCTGTGAAATGGGGACAGTGCTGGTGGAGGATCAGGTGCGTGCAACGTCGCTGACTCCGGGTGGAAGCCCTGCCCGCAGTTCGGCTGGAGCTGCCTGGGGGCCACCAGGAGAGGTTTGTGGTGGCTCTTGCATGGCCGCCTCTCCGGCCGTCCGACGCCCACTGGTGTCCTCCAGTTCGGTTCGGCTGTGCCGCCGCCCGCCATCAAGGAAGGCCTGTTGCTCCTGGGCTGTGTGTGACTTTTAGCTGTTGCGTGTGCCTCCGGGGCCCACGGCGACTCTTAGTCCGGGGGCAGGGGTGCCGGGAAGCCCCGTCAGGAGCGCGCAGTTCCCCGTTCTCACACCAGGTAGACAGCCGCCTGCCTCTGGGGCCCGGCCCGCTGCTCAGAGGCGGGAAGAACATGCGCAGACCCGGGTGGAGGGCCCGTCCCAGCTGCGGAGGCCCCCGGAGGACACGGGACGCCCTGCCGGGCCCTTCAGCGCTGGCGTCTGGGACGGCCACTCTGCTGCCGGCGTCTGACCGGTCGCGCCGTCACTCCTTGTCGCTCATGTTACAACTGCCCTTTTTCACAGGGATGCTTGAAGATGGAAAGAAATTTGATTCCTCCCGGGACAGGAACAAGCCCTTTAAGTTTATGCTAGGCAAGCAGGAGGTGATCCGAGGCTGGGAAGAAGGGGTTGCCCAGGTATGCTCTCGTTTGTTTTGTTTTGTTTCCTAGTGTTTACCTTTTAAATGATGCTTGTGGCTAGGACATTCACGTGGTTCAGAAATCAATGAAGGTGTAAGTGGAAAATTTCACTTCCGTCCCACCCCGTCTTGCCAGTCCCCTCACCCCCAGGAAGTCATGTTACTAACGTTTTCTGTAGAGTTTCTTCAAGCACGTACTTTTTTTCCCCCCGCTGTGGACCCACACAGTGTTCTGCCCTTTGCTTTTTCACTGAATCTCTCTTTCACGCTTTATATATCTGCACATAAAGAGGGGAGGAGGCTCTCTTACCACATTCCCTTAGGTGGGTGAACAGTAATTGACGTGATCGGTGCCCTATTGATGGTCATCTCCAGTGCTTTGCTGTCATAAACAGTGCCGCAGTGACCAGTCTTGTGTGGACTTAATTTTACATTTGTGTGAGCGTTGCCGTAGGCAGACTCTCAGAAGTCGGGGTGAGGGCTTCACTGGCTGTGCACGCTGTATTTTGACACTTTGCCAAGTTGCCGTCCGTAGGGATTATACCGAGCTGCCACCAGCAGGCTGTGAGGGGGCCTGTCTCCTCCCAGCCCCTCCAGCACAGTGTGTCGTTAAACTTTTGGATTCAGGACAATACAGCGAGTGAAAAAAAATGTGGTCTTGGTGTGGTTTTAATTTGCATTTGTCTTATTATTGGCCCTGTTGTGTCAGACCGCTTCCGAGAGGTCATACTCCTGGAGAGAGTCATTTTGTTTGTCTTGAGTCCGTTTCCTCGGCCCTTCCTCCCCGTTAGTGTAAACAGCTTTTGTTCTGCCAACATGACAGAATTCCCAGTGGACAACAGGGGACCCAGGGTTGCCAGATTTCAGTTGGGCTCTAGCCTTCCATCGAGCCCAGCAGGTTTTTTCTCGGCGCTGACCAGGTTCCAGCGTCCTGAGACTCGGGGCTTTATGTCAGCCCTGTGTCATAGGTAATTAGTCTCTTTCCTTCCACCAAAGAGAACTGAAATGTAACCAAAGTGGAGAGAAAGATTTCTGTCTTTCTCTTTTCCAGAATACACACTGATTTATCTCCAGATGAACTGTTTAACCTGCAGAAACTTTAAGCCACCCCACCCCCCAAGCGTCTAGATTTCTGTTCCTGCAGGGCAGAGGGTTGGCAGTGCGAGGAGGAGAGAGGATCTTCATGGTTTACTTCCCTTTGGAAATCTCTGTCCCCACTGCCCTCGTCTGGCTGGCTCTTGGTCTGTAGCCCATCCCCCAGCGACCATGCCACCCATTGTCCACACCACAGCCATCTTCTGTGGCTGTTCCGGCACTGGAACAATAACTGCGTTGTGTTCCAAGAGCCGTAGCTGCCCCCGAGATAATGTTATCAGCCTATTTTACATCCCAGGCTTGGTGAGGCCTCGCGGGTGTTGGGGAGATGCCCAGCCAACCCCCGGACCCACAGCTCTGTCACTTGTGAGAAGTCTGAGTGGTCTGAGACCTGCATAGAGCATCTTTGAAACTCCACGGGGTATTTGTTTGAGTGAGTTAAAAGCACAGGAAGAAGGGGGGTTATCTTGTGCCCCTTTTCCTTTTCTTCTGAGATCGTTGTTTTGCTTTTACATGTTTACAGGTACGCAGTCCTGCCACAGGTACTGTTTTGGCAGCTTGCTTTTTTTCCTCTGACTGTGTCTGGGCCATCTTTCCGTGTTAGTGCATTTAAGGCCACTGTGTTCTTTCTGGTGGCTGACCCATGTTGCAGATGTGCCAATGAAACCACTCCCCTTATAATGAGCATTTCGGGTTGTTAGAAGATTCTGGAAGTAGAATTGCTGAGTAAAAGGACATGATCTTTTTTAAATTTTTTTATTTTATTTTAGAGAAAGAGCGTGAGCTGGGGAGAGGGGCAGAGGAAGAGAGAGAGAATCTCAAGCAGGCTCCATGCTCAGGGCGGTCTGAGGCAGGGCTCGATCCCACAGCGCTGGGATCATGACCTGAGCTGAAATCAGAAGTCAGATGCTCAACTGGCTGAGCCTCCCAGGCGCCCCAGGACACGAACGTTTTGAAGTTCATTAGATTAAGCCATAATGCTTTTAACTACTCTTATCACCGTAGTTCAGCGTGTCCTCGTTTCCCAAAGGAGAGGGGAACACGGTTTCTGAGTTGTGTTATAGAGGAGCGCAGCCTGCAGCTCTGTCCTTAGTTGCTGTCTCCTGGGCTGGGTCAGGGAGCCAGGAGTGCACAACGGAGGGCTTAGCGGAGAGTGCTGGAAAGGTGGGCAGAGCAGAGAGCCTGCTCACCGTTCAGAAAATATATATTGAAACTCACTTAGTGTAAGTTTTGATTTGGAAATGAAAAAGGACAAATGTATTTTTTTTTTTAATGTTTATTTATTTTTGAGAAAGAGTCAGAGTAGGGGAGGGGCAGAGAGAGAGGGAGACACAGAATCCGAAGCAGGCTCCAGGCTCTGAGCCATCAACACAGAGCCTGATGCGGGGCTTGAACTCACAGACTGTGAGATCATGACCTGAGCCGAAGTCGGACGCTCAACCGACTGAGCCACCCAGGTGCCCCCAAATGTATTTTTTAAAGTGAAAAATTTCCCTCCACCCTGGCCACTGTACTCTCTCCTCCCCATGAAAAACCTGGTATTATTTGTGTCCTTCCAAAGGTGTTTTCTGTTTATCTAGGCAAGGTACAAGTATATAAATATTTCCCTCTTTTTACACTATTGGTAACGTACCATACATGCTTCTTTGTAAAATTATGTTTTTTAAAAAGTTTTCTATATGTCTGACTAGAAGTATAAATAAAGTACAGAAAAAGTAGACTACCCCATATATTACCTTCTGTGTGTGTGTGTGTTTTCTTTTAAAGCGGAGTTTTGATCAGAATACTTTTTTAAGAGTGTAGGTGCCACACACATATGCTTTGGGTGACAGGCCACCAAAGGACTGAGTGGTGACACTTCTGTGGCGCTGGCTGCCCAGAGCCGGGTCAGTAAGCCCTGGGCAGAAAGGTGGTTTTTATCTGCCATTGGGCCCCTGAGAGCCAGATGCAGGGATCGTGCAGCCTGACTGTCAGCCTCCACGTTCCGCACGGTCGCTGTCCTCGCCCCACTATGCCGCACCAGCACACCCCGGTAAACGGCCCTGCTTCTTACAGGGACAGCTGGGGAGGGCGTCCAACTGAGTCTCTCTCTTTGTTCTTTTCACAGATGAGTGTGGGTCAGAGAGCCAAACTGACCATCTCCCCAGACTACGCCTACGGTGCCACCGGCCACCCAGGCATCATCCCACCGAATGCCACCCTCGTCTTTGACGTGGAGCTTCTGAAACTGGAATGACAGGGACAGCCCCCCTCGAGCCCCCTGCGCCCCGTTCTTGGGTGAGGAGCTGAGTGCCCAAGGGCCTCCTACCGCCTTGGCACCCCCCCCGTTTACCGGCTGTTTTCTGGGTAGCAGAACCAAAAAGGCCTTGGGTTCCCCCTGCGTTCTTGCGCTATTGGGTAGTGTTTCGATTTTAGTTACTGGTATACACCTCAGATGCCACAGTTGGTCATCCTGGGGAAAGGAAAGGCACGTGCTGTTGAGCAGACTCATTGGGACGGGGCCGCTGATAGTAGCTGTTGAAATAAAGTATGTTTTTGTATATAATTTGCAAACTAAAACCGAGCTGGGAACCGGAAATACGGCCAAATTTGTAACGCTAGCATTTTGGTTCTGTAGAAGTAAGACTGTTGAGGACTACACCCTAGTGTGTGCAGCCCCCTCGCCATGTAGAGTGTGGTCACTGCCTGTCAGGGGGTGTGAGAGAGGCACTGTCACCCGAGCCAACTGCCTCGGGGGCAAGTCCGGGACCCTGGAGCGCTCAGGCCAGCTCATTTTCCGTGCATGGGAAGCTGAGGCCAGGGCGTGCTTTTGAAATGTAGAGGACACTCCCAGACACTCCTAGGAAAGGACCTTAGGGACCATCAGCCTTCCTGCATAACAGGTGAGGAAACCGAGGCCTGGAGAGAAAGACCTTACTCGAGGTCACTTCCAGACCGTGGCAGACTAGCACCAGAACCCCTTCCTGGGCTTGTTTTCCTTCCTTTACCCTCATTTCTAGGAAGCCAAACTCCATGTCGTAATGACTCATAACTTTTCATGTGGGTTTTAGGATCATAAAACACACGAATGGTGTCATCTTTCCAGCTGGCCCTAGACCTCTACTTTTGCCCCCTTCCTGGCCCTTGGAGCCAGAGGACCACAACTGGGGCCTGAGGGAGAATGCCTTTGTTCGAAAGTGGTCACAGGTGGCTGCCAGCCTGTCTGTTATGGTCTAACCTTGTCCTGCTCTGGACTCCATTAAGCACAAGGGCTTTTGAAATTCTTAGCTCTTTTCCTCTCCCTGTGCTTTGAGCCCTACATACCTGGGTCATACAGACCTGGGCCAGTTTGCTGACCTTGGCTTCTGTACTTGTCATTCTTACTAGGAAGGAACTCCTTACAGAGCCTCTGTCTGCCCAAAGGTCTATACCTAATCTAAACCCTCTTTCCTGTTCTCTGAGAGTTAAGCCCTTTGGACGTAAAAGTATTTGAGGAGAGCCTTGGGATTGTCTTGATTTGGGTACCAGCGTTCTATAAATCTGGTCGGATGGAGGGAGGGGAAGGAAGGGAGAGAGGGCTGTGAGTCACCCTGGCCTACACCTCCCCACACACGGCCAAAGAACATCTCAGACCCTCTTGCAGAGCTCTTGATGGAAAGCCCAAGGGCAGATCTGGAAAGTTGTAGGTTGGAGTAGATGAATAAAGACTGCAGACATTGTCTAAATCCCTTCAACATGAAGGATATACCAACGTGGGGTTGTGCACACGGAAGTCACCTGGGAAGCCTCCTGATGCCCAGGCCACACCTTCGGCCACTTAACCACAATTACTGGCAGTGGGATCCAAGCATTGCAGTTTTTTAAAGCCCCCCAGGTGATTCTTGTGTGCATCCGGCTTGGAGACCCAGTGACCTTGGGGAACTGTACCGTCACTGCTCTCCTCAGCAGGTAAACGTAAGCTTAGGTTCAAAACAAAACAAAAAAACTGCCAATTGAGGCAGGAAGGAGCCTGCTCACCTGGGAATCCAGCCCAAGCCCGGCCAAGCCCGGCCAGAGCGGAAGGCCAGAGCGGAAGTGGCTCGTTCAAAGGGAGACCTGGGAACTCTTGGGGGAAGGGACCTGCCGTGGCAGACAGCCTCGAGTCCGCCCCCCGCCGCGCACGCAGGGCACTGTGCTGCCGGAACTGACAGGTTTTCTGTCCCCAACAGATGTGCCGTGGAGGGATGTGGCGCCTCCAGATGCGCACACGCGAATCCGTATGGAGCTTTTCCTGATGTTCCACTACACTCTTTGTATAAACATCGACCCCGACTGAATGTGTTGTCACCCGGCTTCGCTCTTTCCCTTTCTCCTCGTATGTGTGTTGACCTAAACTATCTGCCGTAAACCTCAAGTTACTCATTTTATTTCGTTTTCGTTTTGGGGTGAAGGTTCAGTTTCAGTCTTTTGGATCTAGGTTTCCACTTAAGTATTAGTCAAGTATTAACAGCACAAGTAATGGGTTAATTTTAGAATAGGAATTGGTGGGGGTGGGGGGGGTTGCAAGAATCTTTATTTTATTTTATTTTTTTTTTGGATGAAATTTTTATCTATTATATATTAAACATTCTTGCTGCTGCGCTGCAAAGCCATAGCAGATTTGAGGCGCTGTCGAGGGCCGAATTATCTCCAAGTTGAGAGATGTCCTTGGGTTGAATTAAAAGCCCTACCCAAAACTGAAATGGGGAGGGGGAGGAGAGCCTTTGCCTCCACTGCCCTGCCCCACCCTCCCCTTAAACCCTCTGCCTTTTGGAAGCAGATGGTTCTCACTGCGATGTTGGACACTACAGGTATCTGTCCCCAGGCCAGCAGGGACCTCTGAAGCCTTCTTCGTGGCCTGGCTTCCCCCCACCCCCCACCACCCACCCACCCCCCCCCCCCCCCCCGCCCCTCCATCCTGTGGTTTTTCTAACGGATATTCAGGACTTTTGTAATCTCATAGCTATCCAAGCTCCACTTCCTAAATTTTAAGAAACTTTAATCGAAAGTTTAAATTGAAGGTGCTGTTTGTAGACACTTAACACCCAATGAAAGCCCAGCCATCATGACAAACCCTTGAGTGTTGTCTTGAGAAAAATGATGCTGGTCATCACAGCTTCAGCATCTCCTAGTTTTTGATGTGCAGCATTGATGTTCAGCTCCCCCTGCTGATCTCAGAGTTTCCTGCCTTTTCCTCCCCCCTCTCACCCCTTTGCTGTCCTGTGTAGTGATTTGGTGAGAGAAATTATTGCTGCCTATCCCCCACCCCCACCTCCCTGCACTATGTATAAGTTCCAAGTTTTATTATTGCAATAAAAGTGCTTTATGCTGGCTTTTCTCAGCGCTGTGTGATGGCGGTTACTTTCAGGTGCCTCCTCGGGCCGTTTGGTCCAGGGGGTGGGCTAGGGGCTGTGACAGCGGGGATGTCGTGTCAGAGGTTGCGTTTTGGCAGAAGGACTGCCGCAGGGATGTCCTTCCCTGTTGGCCCCTCTGGGGGTGGGGGGCAGTGGTACGTTTGTAACTCCACTGGTGGAGAGAACTATCAGGGAGCGCCCTCCTCCCCCTGCCGCACACCCTCAAATGTCTTACCCAATATGTGTTCTGAGTAAAGCACTCAGCCAGGTTCTCTGGAGTTACCAAGAAGTTGGAGGCAGCGACCAGCTGTTAGGAGATGAGCCACCACCCAGTTGATGTGCTGCAGCAAAGTGATGGAGGGTGACGAAGGGAAGACCGGGGCTTTGAATTGGTGTTCCTTGGTGACATTGGGGTGGAGGTTGTTTGTCATGTGGGGAGGCTGGCTGCTAGCTTCCCCAGCCCCTACCCTGTGTGTGTGAGCAATACCCCCCTCCTCCCTTGTGACGGAGACCATTGGTAATACTCCCACACCTTCCGCAGGTGCCCTGGTTGAGAGATTTTTCTGGAGAGAGCTTGTTCAACGAGTTGCCTGACGATTTTCCAAATCCATCTCTTTGTTTGAAGTCACTGGAGCAATATTTCGGGGTCACAGCTCGTTTTTTCCAAAATTCCCTTATAAAAATCATCGAACGACAATGAGAGATTTTTATAGCAAACCTTTGTATACCCCCCCCCCCCCGCCGAGATTCTACCATGAACACTTTACTGTACCTACTCCTCACACATCCCCCCGTCCCTCTCCCGGTCTATCCTTTCGTATCACCTTTCAGAATAAATGCCAGACATCACTACAGTTCCCCCTAAATACATATTAGAATTTAGCGTTTGTTTATACTCACTAAGGTTACAAGCTGAAAGGGACTTTGCAGATGTGCTTATGCTCCGGACCCGAGGTGGGAGGTTATCATGGATTACGTAGGTGGGTCAGTAGAATCACAGAGTCTTGAGGAGTCAGGGGAAAGACATCTGAAGATGCCTTGCCTGCTGGCTTTGAGGATGGAAGAAGGGACTAGAAGCCAAGGACTGTGGTGGTCTCTGGAAGCTGGAAAACACAAGGAGACCTTTCTCCCCTGGGGTCTCTGGAAGGAACCAGCCTGGCTAATAGCACTTTGGTGTTAGCCCGATGAGACCCATTTGGGACTTACGACCTCCAGAACTATTGATAAATGTGTGTCGTATTTTTTTTTTTTTTAACATTTATTCATCTTTGAGAGACAGAGACAGAGCATGAGCGGGGAAGGGGACAGAGAGAGGGAGACACAGAATCTGAAGCAGGCTCCAGGCTCTGAGCTGTCAGCACAGAGCCTGACGTAGGGCTTGAACCCATGAATGCAAGATCATGACCTGAGCTGAAGTCAAATGCTTAACCGACTGAGCCACCCAGGCACCCCCAAATGTGTGTCGTTTTAAGTCACCAACTTTGTGGTAATCTGTTACAGCAACAATACGAAATTCAAATGGGCCCTTTCTTAGTTTAATTTTATTTTTAATTTTTTTTTTAAAGATTTTTAATTTAGAAAAATTTTTTAAATGTTTACTTATTTTTGAGAGAGAGAGACAGAGAGAGAGACAGAATGTGCATGGGGGAGGGGCAGAAAGAGAGGGAGACACAGAATCAAAGCAGGCTCCAGGCTCCGAGCTGTCAGCACAGAGCCCGATGTGGGGCTCCACCTCACAGACCACAGGATCATGACCTGAGCCGAAATTGGATGCTTAACCGACTGAGCCACCCAGGCACCCCTTAAAGATTTTTATTTTTAAGTAATCTTTACATCCATCATGGGACTTGAACTCACAGCCCCAAGGTCAAGAGTCACATGTGCTACCAACTGAGCCAGCCAGGTGCCCTTCTCTTAGTTTTAATGTATAACAGAACAGAATAATAAAAAGTCAGGATTCAAAAAACAAATCTCTAGGGTCCTACCACCCTAACAAATCACGCTTTAATTTTTTTCTCCTTCCCTTTTAGTATTTCCCTGGGCACTTAGAATTTTTAGTTCTAATCACAGCCTAGTACAAATTTTGCATTCTGGTTTTTTTCCCCTCCACGTAATGTTTTATTAAGAGGATTTGTCCATGTTGCCATACGGTCTTTATAACTATTTTGAAGAGGGGCTGTAAGTAAGATCAAACGAATGTACTAAATTTAACTACCTTGCTAAAGGATATTTATTTTTTAGAAAGTCAAGTCATGACTCAAGTACAAAACAAACACGTTAAAGATTTTATTTAAGTTGTTCATTAATGAGAGAACTAGTAAGATGTTTTAATTGGTTCAAAGGAGAATCCAAAGAGGAAATAAAAATATAATAAGCCCAGTAGGACTGCTGAAATGAATTTGCTTAGTAGACACAAAACTGGCAAAATCGGCCAATATCCACACAGTAATAATCGGTTACATTTAGGACTTTAGAGTGTACAATTTGTATCTGTATGGACAAGAGTCATCTACATTATCTGTTTCCCTCAATTTACATCATTATAAAGTTGCTTAAAGAGCGTGTGGACTACGTTGAACACCCCATTAAGTGCAGACGGGTTAGGGGGGACCTGTTTCAAAGTCTTGCCACAGTGTTTCCTGACACCCTGTTCTTGGATACTTGGGGTAGTTCCAATTTTTTGCTGTTATTAAAACAAAAAGCCAGTATGTCTTTGAACGTGTTCATTTTTTTTCTTTCCTAAATAACCTTGATTCTATAGGATAACATACTAGAAGGGAGATCAGAGGGTCAAAAGAGATTTTGATTCTCAGTTCCCGTTGCCAAGTTGTATAAGCCTTTTTCCCACACATGGAAAACAAACCCCACCCGTGTCCCACAGCAGAAAATATCATTTCCATCAGCTCCTAAAAAAAACCTCAAACTTTCTTTTCCAGATGCCCTCCCAGCCACCCACTTTTCCCTCATGTTCACTGGTGAGAATGAAATCTGGAGAATTGGCTGATTTGGACCAGTTGAGGACTCTCATCCCTTTGCTGGGGAAGGGCTCAGCCGCCCCCCCCCCCACCGCCCCCGCCCAAGCCCAGAGCCCCTGAGGTCAGCACTCTGTTAGTAAGGAAGCAGGGGGTATCCTTTGGGCCCAGCCAGAGCTTGTTTAGGCTGCTACTGGCCGTATTTTCATTGTTTTCCTTCTTGTTTTATTTTTGAGAAGCGTGGCGTTTCTATCCACGGCGCTAGGATTCAGGAAGACTTTCTAGTTCTGCTTCTGCCGATTGCTAAGGCTTAGACACCGGATCGCCCTGTTTCTGAGGTTTTCCATTCACTGAATGCACTTGGGGTGAAGACCACGGGGTGATGGGTCAAAACGAGCAGATGCATTTTAAGATCACTTTCAACTCTACAATTGTAACGATTTTAAGTTTGCTGATCATGTAAGGAACTTTCTGCAGGAAAGCAGCCACCCCCCCCCCCACCTTCCCAATAACCATGATGACAGCTTGATTACAAAAAACCATTCTGTCGACCCCCACTTGTTCTAGGAAGTTGCTAGCCACAGAAAATCCTCCGCCCTTTCCTCTTTTGAAATGTCCCCCAACTGCTCGCGGGCCCGCCTTGCAGCCAACCGAGGATGGCCAAATGTACTGGAAGACCAGCGAGTCTCCCTTCACCCCACTAATCCTACCCTTGCAGATCAGTTTTCAAGGAGACAGTATTTCCTTCTTAGTAAAACGTACTCCCTGACACCGTTGAGCCCCCGCCGAAACAAGGGTGGGGGCAGAAGGGTCCTCTCCACAAGTTTATGTGTAAACCAGCTTTGTTAATACTGTCTTGGACCCAGATTTATCTTTGACACGTGTGGGATGTGTGTAAGAATAATTCCCTTACCGCATGCCTACTCCCTGGATATATGTGGGTTCACTTTGATTACGGTGTTGGACTACCGTGGCTTCTTAGAAATCACCAAGAAGCCATGGTTTCGGGGTTTTCACTCAACTCTCTAATTAAATTTGGTGACTTAGTGAGGGACAGCTGACACCAAAATGGATTAAAATAAAAATGCCAAGGGCAGCGCTCTCCTGGCTTCCGCCCAGAGTGTGTCTGATGAGTTCCATGCATGCGTAGGGCAGACTGACGACGGACCCATCAGAGGCTGGGCTTGCAGCAGCTGTCCGGCAGGGCACACAGGGAAAAACAGCTGTCCGCTTTATTAGGAAGGTAGAAATGTTTGCCAGTGGGTTTGTGGAACGGGTACACTATTGGGTCTGTGTGATAATTACCACTGTAGTTTTGCCTATTCTAAAATTAATTCATCCATTTCTCAAGGCAGCACATGCCCAAGATTTAGGGATATAAATTCAGCTAACCACAGAATAGATTTATGGTATGCCAGCCCTGTGATTAATGTTTTTCTAGGTGTCCGGAGTAAACACAGGCTAGGACAGAGAAGGGCACTGCTGGTGAGGACCTTACATGCTAGTGGAGAGCCCAAAACGTGAATAAATAAATAATGTCAGATATCCAAAGTGTGAAGTACCTCACTGAGGCTTGGAGTGATGAGTTAGGGGTGCTGGGAAGGTAGGAAGGACCAGTAAGTGTAAGGGGCGGAGTTGGGCAGGAACCAGGTCAGGCAGGGCATTAAATGTGACAGGTATCATGAGTATGATGGGTGTCGTGGGAGGAGTGATGCCTCTGTTTTTAAAAGATGTCTCTGGAAAGTGGAAGAAAGACTGAAGGCTGTTGTCATGGTAGGTAGTCTCCAAAGATGGCCCCCAGTGATTCCTCCATTCGCCTGGAGTCTGGGCTGGCCTCGTGGCTGCTTTGACCTATAGAAGACAGTAGAAGAGATGTTCTGAGACTTCGAAGCCCAGGCGTTAAGAGAACTGCCAGCTTCCACTCCCTTCCTCTTGGAACACTAGCTCTTGGGCCCAGTCTACACAGAGAGGCCACATGGTAGAGAATTGAGGCCTACAGCCCAGAGTCCAGATGAGAACCCAGCCAACCGCCAGCACCAACCACCAGCCAGGCTCAGTGAGCCACTTGGACCTTCTGCCCACAGATGCCCATGGCCCCAGCAACATCGCATGACTAGAAGAACCACCTCCCTCAGCTCAGGAAAACCTAAGAATTGCAAGATTTAATAAATTGGTCTTGAAGTAGCTTATTTCCTAGCAGCGGATAACTGAAATGGGGGCAAGGGTGGAAACAGCACACCAGTGAGCCAGCTGTTGGAGTCGTTTAGGCCAGAGATGATGGAGACTGCTAGAATGAAGACAGTAAGTAGTTAGATTCAGGACACATTTTATCAGTGTAACTTTCAGGCTGGACTGTGAGAGAAGTCAGTAGAAAAGCAGTGTGGCTTCTTGCCTGGCTCTCCTAACTCCGGACGGCTCCCTAGAGACAACTATTTAAAACTCTTAGCTCTCTCTTTGACAATGAGGGCCATATTGCACCAACTGCTTATATTGGTTCGGGGAAGGTTTTGTTTTGTTTTGTGTTAATTTTTTTATTTATTTTTGAGACAGAGACAGAGTGTGAGCAGGGGAGGGGCAGAGAGAGAGGGAGACACAGAATCCGAAGCAGGCTCCAGGCTCTGAGCTGCCAGCACAGAGCCCGACGCTGGGCTCGAACCCACGGACTGTGAGATCATGACCTGAGCTGAAGTCGGATGCCCAACTGGCTGAGCCACCCAAGCGCCCCTGCTTTGTTTTGTTTTTGAGAAAGAAAATAAGATCAAGTCTTTGAATTGAAAGAATCTTCTTTAAAAAAAAAAAGACATCAACACAAAGGAAATTGAAAAAAGATTTTTTAAACGTTTATTTTTGAGAGAGACAAAGCAGAAGCGGGAGAGGGGCAGAGAGAGAGGGGGAGACACAGAATTCAAAGCAGGCTCCAGGCTGTCAGCACAGAGCCCAATGCAAGGCTCGAACCCATGAACTGCGAGATCATGACCTGAGCCAAAGTCGGATGCTTAACTGACTGAACCACCCAGGGACCCCGAAGGAAATTATTAACAGATGTGACCACCTCGAAATGCAATAAAAACCAAAATTTCTCTACCCTGAAACACACCATAAACAAAAGATAAGCCATAATGAAGAGAAAATATTTGCAAAATATAAAAAAATCTCCTGCCCTAAATACATAATAATATGCAAACAAGTATAATAAGACACATAAAGTAAATATATAAAATAAAGAATATATAAACAATTCTAAAGAAAAAGGCAATAGAAACACCATGAACTTGCTCCAAGAATTTCACATCACACTGCTGTGTCTTGATGCCTCACTCTGAGATATTTTCTCATGTGGCCTCATCCTCCAGTAGATGTGCCCAGCTTTCGCAGCATGGTGGTCTCAGTTCCATTGTGGTCTCTAATCCAGAAGATGAGAGGAGGTCATTTCAAGGCCACTCGAAGAAGATCACTTTAACCTGGAAATGTGTCCTTTAGTCTGGAAGTTTTTCTTGCATTCTTTCTTGGAGAGCTAAATTTTCCACAAATGTATTTTCTCCCAAAACATATTAAAAGGGTGGCATTTCTCTGTCTCTCTCAAAAATAAAATAAACATTAAAAAATTAAAAATATTGCCAACCTTGCACTGGTAGAAAACAAAACTTGGTTCTGTATTCCTGTATGAAAACCACTTAGCCCTTCATTTGTGAGAATATAGAGTATGTGAAGATAGCAGTCAGAGAAATCATGAATCCACTTTGTGCATGTAACTAGCCAGGAGAGAATCTGTAAGGTCAGGTCACCCCCCCACACACACACACACACCATAGCCAGCGTGTCACTTGCCATCACAAAGTGAATCAGCCACCTGGAGTACCAAATGTCTTCTACCGAGGATATGAGTGCATGGATTGGACAGAAGACATGAGGGTGTGGATAAGAGCATTGGTGAGGTACCCAACTCATCACAAGCCACCAGGAATTCAACACGGAGGGATGGCATTAGTTAGGCATCCCTGTGATCTGGTAGTTATTCTTGCATAAAATGGAGAGCACATTCATACTCCTATTACTAATTCAGAGGACACAGACAGCAATGTAAGATCGAAGTTAGAACCCCCTAAACTCTGCCAAGCGAATGACTGTTTTCATGTACTTTGGTCTGAGCACGTGATTAGTAAGTACACGACAGATCGATGCAGGCAGATCCAGAAGAGACCATCCTTTTATTCTGAAATCATATCCTACCCATGCCTTGAAGTAAGTACTAAGTGACGGATCTCGTCTTCCCTTGGATCAAAGAGAAGGAGCTCTGAGAGCAGAAAACACGGCAGGAGCTACTGGGGTCCGTTGGCTCTTGGGATTTGCCAGGTAAGGGCAGAACATGGCGACAGCCCAAACAAAAGCATACAAACATATAATGGACTTCTACTTAGCAATGAAAAAGAATGAACTGCTGTTACACCTGGTGATAAGGATGAATCTCACAGACACACTGAACTAAAGAAGGCACCCTCTGCCCCTCTCTCTCTCTCTCAAAACTAAATAAACATTAAAAAAAATGTAGGGGCTCCTGGGTGGCTAAGTTGGTTAAGCATTCGACTCTTGGTTTCGGCTCAGGTCATGATCTCAAGGCTTTGTGGGTTTGAGCCCTGCGTCAGGCTCTCCGTGGGCAGTGTGGAGACTGCTTGGGATTCTCTCTCCCTCTCTCTCTCTGCCCCGTCCCCACTCGTGCTGCCTCTGTCTCTCTCAAATAAATAAATAAACTTAAATAAATACATAAGGGGGGGCACCTGGGTGGCTCAGTCGGTGAAGCATCCAGCTTCAGCTCAGGTCATAGTCTCGTGGTTCGTGGGTTCCAGCCCTGCGTCGGGCTCTGTGCTGACAGCTCAAAGCCTGGAGCCTGCTTCAGATTCTGTGTCTTCCTCTCTCTCTGCCCCTCACCCTCTTGCGCTCTGTCTCGCTCTCTCTCAAAAATAAACACTAAAAAAAAATTTGTTTAAGGCAGACTTTTATCAAAGAATACGTTCTTTGATAGTTCGATTTTATCTGAAGCCCTGGAAAAGATAAGTGTAATCCATAGTGACATAGATCAGTAGTTGTCTGAGGCCTGGGATGGGGGAATTGATCGGGAAGGGGCACAAGGGAACCTTTTGGGGAGATGGGAATGTTCTATATTTTGACTGTGGTTACATGGGCACACACCTTTGTTAAAACTCATGGAAATGCACACTTCAAATGGAGACATTTTATTGCATGTAAATTATACTTCAAAAAGTTGACTTAAAAGAAATATACAGGGCTTCCATTTCCAGACAAGATGAGTCAGTCGATTCCACCCTGTTGCTTCCACTTAAAACCCAAAACTTGACAATATATAGAAAGCAACTACCAGACTCCTTTGACGGTGGAAAAAAGGTGAACTGGCGAGACAACTTGGGTCTCAAGGGATGACTTAGCTGGGAGTCCTCACGGGCTTTACTGCTTCCTAGATCCCAGCCTGAGCACCAGAGAAGGTGAAACCGAAGACCCTTACCAAGCACAAAGTCCCAACGAAAGCCCGCCTTCCGGAGTCAAAGGGCTGGGAGGGACAGCAATGAGAGACATTCCTTTTGACAATGTTTGCCTTTCTCCAGGTGAACACCATGAAATAAGCCACAGCCCTCCCTCTCCCAGCAAGCTTTGGGGAGACAGACTGGTGTGGGGCTTGTCCACCACCTGTGCTGTGCACTACCGGGTAGGTGGTCCTCTCTCTCCTTACCGGTGACGACTGTGATGTGGAGGTCCATCAGTCAGCCCCATTCTGCACAAATGTGATCAGCGAGGATCCCCTGCCCTCCTTCCCCGTCCCCAAAGGAGTGTTGTGACTGAAGGGTGGAACCCTGTTGCTATCCTTGCTTAGCACTAAGCAAAGCCAACAAAGAGGCAGTATCCACCCCCACACAGCTAGATTGCGTGGGGCGGGTTTCAGAGAAGAGGGAGCTGTAGGAAGAGATTCTTTGAATTTGCGTCTGAGGTCCAGGGCATACCCACAAGTGAAACCCCCCCCAGAATTAGCAGCAAAAAGCTTTGAGAACTGAATTACGATGTGGAATACTGTACAGTTCCAGATCGGCCTCTGGGTAACACACAGCAGGACAGACCAAAATAGTGCCGATTCGAAACTACATTGGTATTACATTGACATTCAAGCTCACAGACCACAAGAGTGAGCCGTGGTGTTCATTCTGAACTTGAACAAGTTGAATGCGTACTAAAATAGATTCAAAAGGGAACCAGTGGGAACATAATACCCAAAAAGTCCAGGATAAAATAAAATATTATGCATCATACCAAAAGCCAGAAAAAGGCTGAACTGGAATGAGAAAGGGCAGTCAACAGATGCTAACATCAGGGGCCTGCCTGGCTGGCTCAGTCGGTAGAGCATGTGACTCTTGATCTCAGGGTCGTGAGTTCGAGCCCCATGTTGGGCGTAGAGCCTGTTTAATGAGAGCAAAACCAAAAACCAGATGCTGACATCAAGATGACAGAAGTTGGGGTTATCTGACGAGGATTTTAAAGTAGCTATCCCCAAAAAAGGAGAAGAAGAAAGGGAGAAAAAGAAAAGCTTCAGCAAGCAACCATGAGCATTCCAGAAACAGGAAAATAGAAAATTTCCGCAAAGAAAAAGAAGATATAAAGAAAAACCAGATGAAAATTGTAAAACTAAAAAATACAGTAACAGGACCAACAAACTTACTGATGGACACTGTGAGCCATCGGAGATGACAGAGGAAAGAAGCAGTGACTTTGAAGATAGATCACTAAAACTTTTACAACTTGAGCAAAGAAACCACAAATGAACAAAATGAACAGAACTTCAGGGGCCTGTGGGAAAATACCAACATCCGTGTATGTCACTGGAATCCCACAAGGAGAAGAGAAGGAGTGCGGTGTAGAAAATAGACTAAAATAATAGCTGAAAGCTTCCCACTTTGGGCAAAAACATAAACCTACGGGTTTAAGAAGCTGCGTGAATCCCAAACCAGGAAGTCATAAAAATCCTAAAATAGTGTGCACTAACAGCCAAATAGAGTCATAGAGACAGAGTTTCCAAGGTTGGGGGACGAAGGAAAACAGAGATATCTGGTCAAATGTTACAAACTTCCAGTTACAAGATGAGTAAGTTTGGGGGATCTAACCTACAGCATAGTGACTATCGTTAACAATATACTGTATTGTGTACTTGAAAGCTGCTAAGAGAGTAGATCTTAAATGTTCTTTGCTAGCCAGAAAAAAAAAAAGTAATTATGCAAAACGATGGAGATGTTTACTAACCCTATTGTTGGTAATCATTTTGCAACATATAAGTATGTCAAATCATCATGCTGTACGCCTTAAGGTTACAAATTGTTACATGTCAATTATATCTCAGCAAAGCTGGGCAAAAGAATGAGGTGAAAAGTAAAAAGGTAAAAACACCTAGAACAGAGTATCTAGGAACTGTGGGACATTTACAGAAGGTGTAACGTACACAAAACAGGAAAACTAGAAGAGAAAGCAGAAGACTGTGATGGCTTACGTTTTCCAAAATTAATGATAGATACCAGACCACAAACGCCGAAAGCTCAGAAAGTACCAAGCAGGGGCACCTGGGTGGCTCGTCGGTTAAGCGTCAGACTTCGGCTTGGGTCATGATCTCCCAGTTCATGGGTTCGAGCCCCGCGTTGGGCTCTGTGCTGACAGCTCAGAGCCTGGAGCCTGCTTCGAATTCTGTGTCACCCCCTCTCTCTGCCCCTCCCCTACTCACACTCTGTCTCTTGCTCTCAAAAAATAAATAAAACATTTAAAAAATTAAAAAAAAAAAGAAAGTACCAAAAATCTACACCTAAGCATAGCATATTCAAATTTCAGGAAAAGAAGGGTGTGTGGCTGGCTCAGTCAGAAAAGCATGCAATTCTTGGGGCGCCTGGGTGGCTCAGTCGGTTAAGCGTCCGACTTCGGCTCAGGTCACAATCTCGCGGTATGTGAGTTTGAGCCCCGCGTCAGGCTCTGTGCTGACTGCTCAGAGCCTGGAGCCTGTTTCAGATTCTGTGTGTCTCCCTCTCTCTGACCCTCCCCCGTTCATGCTCTGTCTCAAAAATAAATAAAAACGTTAAAAAGAAAAAAAAAGAAAAGCATGCAATTCTTGATCTCAAGGTATGAGTTTGAGCCCCACATTGGGTGTGGAGACTCAGAAAAGTAAACATTAAAAAAAGAAAAGAAAAGTCAAATTGCAGGAAAACAAAGAGAGTATCTTGAAAGAAGCCAAAGTCGGGGGAGGGGGGGGGAATGCACCTTACCTATTGAGGAACAAGGATGAGAATTACATTAGACTTCTCATCAGAAACCACGCAAGCAAGAAGAGAGTGGAATGAAATATTTAAAGTGTTGAAAGAAAAACACCAGTCTAGGAGCACCTGGGTGGCTCAGTGGGTTAAGCGTCCAAACCTTGACTTTGGCTCAGGTCATGATCTCAGTTTGAGAGATGGAGCCCTGAGTCGGGCTCTGCGCTGACAGCCCGGAGCCTGCTTGGGATTCTTTCTCTCCCTGTGTTTCTATTCCTGCCCTGCTCGTAGAGGATCTCTCTCTCTCTCTCTCTCTCTCAAAAAATAAACTTAAAAAAAAAAAAAAAAGTAAAAACTTCAACTTCGTGAAAGAATGAATGTTCTTCATTCTTTCTTCATTCTGGTTCTTCATTCACCAGAAACAGCCAAAATGTTCCTGAACTGGTGAGTGGGTCAACAAACTTTGTTACAGGCAGACAATGGAGTATTATTCCCCAATAAAAAGAAACGAGCTATCCAGCCGCACAAAGACCTGGAGAATCCTTCAATGCCTCGTGAGCTTGGGGAAACAGAGATCTAGGTCATTGGAGGGCTGGAAACAGAGGTCCTGAAGCCTCAGGAACCAGGGGATTCAACTTCAGTAAACATTCCTTTTGAGGAACTGCCTACATGGTGATGTCCATTCTCCTGGAACGAATCCTGAGTACAAAAGACTTTCCGGCACAGCAAGAACTCAGCCTTTTTCCTCTGCTCTGGAAGGATCCTACCTACTCAGAGAAAGTAGCAACTGGGAGGCCCCACCGAGAACCCTAAGGAAAGGGCAAAGGGGGGCCAACACCTGCTTTGCCTGCTCTTCCCCTGGGGCCACCTTGCTTCCCCGAGATCTACCCTTAGCTGAATCTGTAGGAAATTAGGGTGTACGTTTGAGTCAGTGTGCTGTTCCGGGGGATCCGGTGTTCCCACAGCCCTGCGGCGGCGGGTTGGAGAGCCATCAGCGTGAAACTGGGAAGGAAGCAGAGGTTCCGGACAGCGAGTGACGCTGCTCTCCAACCAAGCTCTGCTGTAGCACAGCCCATCAGAAAGGAGACGTCTGAGTGACAGGCTTGAAAGATGTCACTTGGGGCCCCAGCCGGGGCTGTGGGGCCTCTGCAGCAGCTGGACATTAGGAAGGCATTTCTTAGAGGCTGGACACGGGGTGGCCACAGTGGCAAACACGAGGTAAGTCCAATGGCGGGGGTCACTGGGAGTTGGGGGCGTCCAGAGTGCTGGAGTTGCGCCCCTTCATGCGAGGGGCCCCTATGGAGCATTCAAGGCCTAAGGAAAGCTAGGCAGCCGTAGCAGCAGGCGAGGGGGGTTTGACTTCTAAACAGGGGCCCAGGGTTGGGGCCAGCCATGCGTTTGTCACGTGCTTCTGCCCCTGGGCCTGACATCTCTATCCTCCGGGCTGAGTAAGGCTGGGCGAAGGATGTCCCATCGCATCTGAAGCCCAGAGAAGGTACAACTTCCCTAAGATACACAGCATGTTATAACTGAGTTAGGCCTAGGACTCAGAAGGCATGGCTCCCTGTTCCAGGCTGCCTCCCTCCTTCCCTCCCTCATTCAACCCTTCCTGGGGATGCCCACTGGCTAAATCATTATATGACAGCTTGTCCTATGATACACACTGGGTTCCACACGGAAGTTAGTCCAGAAACCTCGTTCTACGCCTGGCTCCCAACACAGCCAGACTCCACGCCAGGCATTTGCTTCCTTTTTACCAAAAAAAAAAAAAAAAAAAAAAAAATTTAATGTGACTTAGAAGTATTAATTCATTACTGTTTTCCTTTTCCTATTTACAAAAGTATAATTTTGTGGCATTTAGTTTATTTATTTTTTTAAATTTTTTCATGTTCATTTATTTTTGAGAGAGAGACAGAAACAGAGCATGAGCAGGGGAGGGGCAGAGAGAGAGGGAGACAACAGAGTTTGAAGCAGGCTCCAGGCTGCGAGCTGTCAGCACAGAGACCGACGCGGAGCTCGAACTCAACAAACTGTGAGATCATGACCTGAGCCCAAATAGGTCGCTCAACCGACTGAGCCACCCAGGTGCCCCGCATTTAGTTTATTTTTGACTGCCACCATTATATATGTGTGAAGTCCAATAAAAAAATGTCACAATCTGCTTTTTTTTTCTGCCCATTTTCCTTATTATTCATTTTATTTCGTGATTATTAAGGTCAATAATTATGTCGCATAGGGGCAAGGGAGGGAGGAAATGGCTGTTGCACAAAGGCTCTATGCCAGGTTGTGATCAGCCCTGACCTTTCCAGAAACTTCACGCTGACCCCATGAGATGGGCTTTTGTAGCCCGTTTTACAAGGGAGGACGCTAAGTGGCAGAAGGGGGATTCAAACCCAAGGTCGGCCTGACTCCAAAGTGCACGTCCGAAATGCCAGCAAACGTTGAGATCCTGCCGGAGCAAGGTGTGGGGAGGTGGGTGGTCAGGGACGGCTTCTCGGAGGATGCGGCGGCGGGAGAGATGCCCACAGGGGCGGGCAGTGAAGCATGAGGACATGTGAAGAGTCAGGGAACGGGCACTTCCAGCCTGAGCTCTGTCACTCCCTGGCTACATGGCCTTGGACAAGTCCTATCTCTTCCGAGGCCTTGGTGTTTTCTCTCTGGAGTTTTCAAAGACCCAGGGTTCCACAAATCAGACCAAGACACTGAGTGTCTGGGCAGTGAGCTTGGCTGGTGAGTGAGCTTGACATTACCCTGCCCCATGTCTAAGAACTGGGCCCCCAAGTCCCCCTGGCCCAGCCCAGCCTACACCCTTGGAGGTGACCTAGGACATGCCCCCTTCTTGCCTCTGATGTCAGGGTCCTAAACCACCAAGTAGGATTATCCTGTTGACCTCCAAGGGTAGTTGTGAGAATTAAAATATCAATAGCTGATACGTATCGGACAATCCTTATATGCCAACGCTGTGCTAAGAGTTTTACACTGATGTTTCTCAATAAATCTTCCCAGCACTTCTGTGAAGTTGTTATTCTCACTGACAGATGTGGCAACAACAGAATCAGAGTGGTGATATTACTTGCCCAAGGTCATATCTCTGTCCTGCTTAGCTTGGTGCCTGTCCCGCAGGAAATGGTAACTCCATCGGAACTAGTTCTGACACATGGGCCCCACACTGGCATCTTAACATTTCTGGAATGAGGATGTTGCCCCACAACTGATGTCCGAGGAACATGTGAGTCAGCGGGCGGAGGGTGACCAGGGGACTTCGCTGTCTGCTGTCCGGTTGTTCAGGGAGCTGCAGTCAAGCCTGATGGAATTTTACCAGATTGGGTCCTTAGATGTCACTTGACGTGACTTCTAAATTGATGCCGCGTGGAAATACAAGGCTATGAAGTATACAGAAGGCTATGGCCAGACAGGCAGTACAATTGGAAGTACAACGTGCCGAATGGACCCAAAGAAAGTTTAGACTCTGGATGTGAAGAACTTTGATCCGATCACCAAAGGAGACGATTTCATAAATAAAAACATACTACTGTCAGTCTTTGAAGGGCTTTGATACGCTTTTGTCATCAAAAAAGCTCTTATTTAAATGGGTATCATATTTGCCTTGAAAAAATGACCTTCCTATTGATGGCGCCATAGAGTCAAGAAAAATCCAACAAAGCAGTCGTGATGCTTCCGGTTGTGAGCAACAGAAAACCCACTTCAAACTGGCTGGAAGTGACAAAGGCGTATTGGCTCCCGGTCATGAAAAGCCCAGGGCAGTTGGCTTCAGGCACAGCTGGACTGGCGGGAGGAAGCGAACGGCAGCAGGTAGATCTCTCGGCCCCCAAGCTCTGCCTTCTCTGCCGCGGCTCCAGTCCCCGTGGAGGCAGAACGGATGCCAGCGACGCCAGCCGCCAACCCTCCCAGGTTTTACGCTTCCAGACTCCTCAGCATTTGGAACCAAACCTGAACCTGACGCCGTTGGCTGGCATTGGGTCACATGACTACCCTGGACAGCTCAGGGAACGGAAGGTAGGCATTGCCCCGTCTGGTCACCTTCCTCCCAATGGACTCAGGCATGGAGTCCACTCCACTCACTGTACCTGGCCAAGGTGGAGGAGGGAGGCTCCTCCCAAGGAAACTTGGGGGCTGCTACCCTAAAGACGGGAAAGTGGATGCTGGGTGACCCCCAAGTAGCAGCCGTCCTTGGAAGGCAGTAATTACCGGTGAAAGGAAATTTCGGAGAGGTGACTTCTACCAGATCATCCCCCTGACAGCTCAGGTGACCCCAGAAAGAAAAAGCACCACTGCCAGAGCCCCCATCAGAGCGGGAAGAGCCCTTGGAGGTCCCTGCCGAGGTAGGATTGGGAAGCTAGAGGAGGGAAGGACTGGTCCAAGGCCATAAGACGGCCCATAGTTGGGAATGAAACCAGAACACAAATCTCAGGTTTCCTGGTTCCACACCCAGTGCTCCCAGCTGGCCTGTGAGGGCCAAAGGGGGCTCTGGAAGGGGACCTCAGCTGGTTCATCACTCTTGGATGAGAAGCCCCTCCACCTCTCCCAAGAGTTTCTCCCAGCATCCTTAGTGGAGTGTCTTTAACAAGTCTCCTGGGGCACCTGGATGGCCAAGTCAGTTGAGCATCAGACTCTTAATCCCAGGGTCGTGAGATCGAGCCCTGAGTTGGGCTCTGTGCTGAGTGTGGAGCCTGCTTAAGATTCTCTCTCTCTCTCTCTCTCTCTCTCTCTCTTTCTCTCTATCTCTCTATCTCTCACTCTCTCTCTCCCTCTGCCCTTCTTCCCCAACTCGTGCACTCTCTCTCTCTAAAATAAAAATAACAGGGACGCCTGGGTGGCTCAGTTAAGCATCCGACTTCGGCTCAGGTCATGATCTCGCGGTTGGTGGGTTCAGGCCCCACATCAGGCTCTGTGCTGACAGCTCAGAGCCTGGAGCCTGCTTCAGATTCCCTCTCTGCACCTCCCCTGTTTGTGCTCTGTCTCTCAACAATAAATAAGTGTTAAAAAAATTAATAAAATAAAAATAACAATAATAAAAGTAAATGAAAAATAAATAAAAAGCCTCCTGCTCTCCCCCCGCCCCCACGGCACTGGGGTCTCCCAGTCTGCCTCAGATGGAAGGGTGAGAAGTGCCCTAGATTTGCTCAGGCATTCTCTGTCATCGATGGCGCTGATCTAAGCCCTTGATCTTACGTAAAATGCAGGAAGCACAGCCCCTCTTCCAGCTCCAGCTGTCCCATCCTTTCTGGAGCTTCTGGACCCCCCCCCGCCACCCAGCCAGGCTGGGCCTTTATGGGTCTTCCGTGGCCCTGGGCCGGACCCGATTCTAAGAAACCTTCAGTGTGTCCACATATTGTGTTCAAAGCAGGACACCTGGTGAGCATGAACCCACCAGCCAGGCTGTCTCCAGAACTCCTCTGAGGGAGGGGCTTGGACGCAGCAATCTCATGTGGGTGAGGGAGGGGGCCTGCCTTTAAGCCTCCTTTGCATAGTAAGCAACTTCTATCCAGAAGATGCATCTGTTTGGCTGGCAGAAGGGCTTTTCTGATGGACATGAGGAGGCGGTTAAGCACCCATCCGTCCACCCCTTGGCGCCACCATGGTCATCATCAATTTAGATTAGAGGAAGCCTACCTTAACTCGATGACAGGGTGCCAGTGGTGGGAATCCAAGTCCCTTAGCGGGTGGGGAAGATGGGGTGGGGCGGGGTACAGGACGAGATCTTCCCTAGCACGTCAGGACTTTGAACAAGGATCGCTGAGGGCTGTATTTATGACACAGAAAGCTGTCAATGATGTAAGTGAAAAGGAAAAATATGAGAAAGTACATATATATATATATATATATATATACACCATGAGTGTGTGTGTGGGTGGGTGTGTGTGGGTGTGGGTGCGTGCACGCGCCTGCAATAACTAAGAGCTCAGGATCTGGAGCCAGATTGTCTAGGTTCAGATCTCACTTTCACCTCTTCCTTACCTTGGGCATTTTACTTAAAACTCTGTGCCTGCATTGCTTCATCTGTAAACTGGGGCTAAATCATAGGGGTAAGAGGAGGATCCCATGAGATAAACCAGGTACGGTGGAGGCAGGTCCCGGAAGACAGTAAGGGCTCAGACGGTGACATCCGATAATCTCGTTCGTCCCCTGAGCAGGGACCCCGTTCTCAGAGTGCCGGTGGCGGGGCGGGCCGCACCCTGGCTCCGGAACCGGGGCTCCCCGCCGCTGTCGGCCCCCCATTGTTGCGCCTTCCTGCTCTGCGAATCCGCCGCCGGGGGCAGCTCGGGGCCGGGGCAGGGGAGCATCCGGCCCGGGCGCCCTCCCCGCGCCGTTCTGGGCGCTCCGCCAAGCCCCTCCCGCCGCCAGCGCCCGGGGACAGAGCACTGGACTGCGAGTCCTGGGGCCTCAGTCCTACTCGGCCCAGCGTCTCTGGCCACCCGGAAAACAGCGGAAAAGCCTACCCTCCAGGGCCGCCCGCGGGTTAAGTGAGATCGCGGGTGCACCAGGGCGGGCACCTGCCCTGGCTCCCCACCTTGAGCACGTCTGTCCTCAGATACTGTCTTGCTCGCGTGGACTTTGAGAATGCTGCTCGCCCGCCCCCCGGGGTGCAAGGGGGACCGATGCAGCTCCTGGTGTCTGGGCCTGAGTGAATTTCTCAGAATATCCTGCCTCTGCTAACCCCGCTCAACCTCTCCCCGGCACAAGGCAAAAAGTGGGTGAAAGGGCTGGGCAGCTTTCCCAGGCTGGCAGCCGGCAGAGACCAGGATCTGGAGTCCTTGCATCCTGGCTCTGCTGCTGAATTGCTGTGTGACCTTGAGCAAGGCCTTCCCTCTCTGAGTCCCAGCCTCCCTCCTCTAATGGCACGGGAGGACAGGTGTGGCCCCTCACCCTGGCTGCCCCGCTGGCTGCCTGGGGCACCACGGGAAAGTAGTTTGATCCCCTGGGCTCAGTTTATCTTTTCTGCAAAATTGTTATGCCCACACAGATTCAGCAGATAACACCTGATCTTGAGATGCCTCTTTCTGCTGCCCTCTGCCCCGTTTCTCTGCTCAGAAAGCGATTTGAGTCTTCCAAAGGGGAACCCCAGCCTCAGGATTGTCCCTCTGCACTGGGCAGGACCACGTCTGGCTTTTGATATGGGTTCTCCCCACCCCCCAGCCCCAGGAGGCAGAGGGGCTTCTGTGGCCACAGGTTGGCTTTCAGTGCTGATGGTGCAGGAGTGAGCCACCCGTCAACAGAGGAAGTTTACTCGGGATTTAAGGAATGAGAAGGAATCGGGGCTTACAAAACCTGTTCCTAGAGTACCCTCTTGCTGCCTTCCTTCCCCCTGCTCCCTTTTCTATCTGCCCCCTGGTCTTGTGGACTGCCACAGAAACACCCAAACCCTCTCTGTTATGCCGAACGGTTGATCTGTTCCCAGTTTCTATGGGGGCAGCGGGGGTTGCTTGGATACCCCCATAATCGCCATCAACCCTTTCAAAGCCGTCCCAAATAAAGTCACTCCCAAAGAAATCTTAGGAATATATTGTGATTTTGTAACTGCCCCCCATAACGCCTCCCCCCAAGCCACTCTCAGCCGAGCTTCTGTTCTCACATTTACCCTAATTCATCAAAGGGCTTAGTACGGCAAAAAGTTCTTCCACCAAAAAAGTATCACCTTCCAGGGACAGCCACTGGGAGTATAAAGGCACATTTCCCCATGTGATCTTCACTAAAATTCCACCTTTTGGGAAATGCTGTTCCGATTTTTACGGAAGTGGCTGGAACTGGAAGGTAGGACTGTCAGGCACCACAGCCCCGGGCTCTGGAACGTCGTGTCTTTCCTTCTCTCCAGTTCCCCCTCGCCCTAGGTAGGTTCAGCTGGGCTGTGTGCCGCACCCCAGGGCACAGCTGCTCCCCCTGCCCGAGCTCTGGTGGTCACAGCTGCCTGGCAGACACCCCAGACGGAGGCCTGAGGTCCTTGTTAATGTCATTCTCCATATTCCTTCCCATGCTCTGCCCTTCATGCATGTGGTGGGACTACGCCTTTCTGTCCCCTGAGATTAGGTGGGGTCATGTGACTAGCCATGGCCAAGGAAGTGTGAGAAGTGACATCTGTCACCTCAGGGTGGGACATTATTGCCAGGTGGAGACCCCGTGACTACTGACAGCTTTTGAGATGGTGGCTGCTCCATTGCCCTGGGCCCCGGAATGGGAAGCGGTTGAGAGCCCTCCAGCCCTATGTGGACATGCCATGTACATGAGAAATAGTGTTAGGAGCCACTAGGATGTGGGGCTGTTTGTTAGTGCAGTGTGACCCAGCCTACCGAGACTGGCAGAAATCTCCAGAAAGCAAAACCAAAGTGGAAGGGAGAAACAGTGTGGGGGACATTCTGTCCCTAAAGACCTGTTTTGTGTTCTTTCACGAGATGGTCAGTCTGGTGAGAACACAGAGGAGACTTGTTATTTATTATTATTATTTTTTAAGTAATCTCTACACCGTGTGGGGCTCGAACTCACAACCCCAAGATCAAGAGTCGCACGCTTTCCCAACTGAGCCAGCCAGGCGCCCCAGAGGAGTTTCTAACACTCACAGGTCCTAGAGACAGGAGGCAGGAGGCACACAGGCCATGCAGGACCTCGTGGAAATACACCAGGGTAGGCGGGAGGCAGAAGACAGGAGGGGGTGTGGCTTGGACCATGGCATTTATTGGGGTTTCCGTGGGAAAGGCAAGACAGGGCAAGGCGGACAGTTTAGGATTGGCTAGTTTGAATGATTTCGGGGGGCTCTGAGCTGTATGGGTGGTCTCTGTTTGCCTGATAGCTGGCTCTGGGGTGATCGAGGAGACGAATACTGCCTCCTGGGGCTCACAGGCCTGAGAGAGGAGGTCTGGCACGGGTCTAGAATACCAAATGCCCAAACCGACTCTACATGGTGCCCCAGGACCGGCAGGGACCGGGGTGACACTGGGCTGGCCCTTTGTTGGATCTTAGCACGTTGGGCATGAGCGGCTGAGACGGATCGCTGCCCACCCAATATCCATGTTCCCCCTTTTCCTTCATAACAGAACCCCAGTGTTACCCTGGCAGCGTGCCCAGCCCGCGGACTCCATTCCCAGATCCGCATGCAGCTGTGTAGCTGTGTATCTAGATTCTTGCCTAAGTAAGTTGAGGTCTGCTTCCAGGTGGGCTTCCTGTAGGAGGCTGACCCAGCGGGAGGTGTCGTTCTTGTCCCACCCCCTCCCTCCTGCCGTCTGGACTGTAGCTGTCGTGTCCGCAGCACTGGCCGCCGTCCTGGACAGTGTAGGTCCTACGCAGTGAGCGTGACAATTGTGAAGGGCAGGGAGACGTGGCATAGGATGAATGCTTCACAAAACATCCTATAAAAACGGACTCCCCGGGAAGGTGTGCCACATGTCTCACGTGGTTTGGGGCCCAGCTAGAGAAGGCCCGCGGTATCAGGTACATCACAGAAGGGCCTTGACAAGAGGGATCTCTGGGCAGGTTGAGGGGACTGGGATCATTTTCTCCAGGAGCAACTGGACAGCCCGGGGAGTGGGGCTCTGAACATGCCTTCTAGAACTTTCTTCACCTTCATTTCTGCCCCAGTCCCCCAGACCTCCACCCCACAGCCATCCCCAGGACTACTGCTCTGCCAGGCAAACATTCGTTGTAGGGGGTGGTTTTCCCACCTGGGTTTCCATGCAGGTTGCAGAAGGGCGGCTAGGATGTGAGGCAGAGAGAGCTGCCCAGTGGGGAGAGACCCCAGCTCTGCACTGACTCCACCGTGAGCCAGATAAGCACCCCAACTGTACTCAGGTTTCCCGTCTATAAAATGGGGCAATAATACCAGCCCCACGCCCCTCCCAGAGTGCTGGGGGATCATCCTCCTCTGTGCGAGGAGGCAGGCTGGAGGCAAGGGTCAGGCAAGCGTGCAGTCGGGCTTTGTGGGCTAGTCTCAGTCCCAGGAGGCACAAGGCAATGACACATGCGTGGGTGGTCAGGAGCCCTGGCCACGTGTCTGATGGACTTGGGGTCAATAGTGTGACCCGCCACTCGCACGAGCCTGAGCTTTCTCACGTGTAAACGGGGCATTATTCCTGTAGACAGGATTAAAGTAACGGATGTGAACCACTTAATGCAGTGGCTGGTGCACAGAAGCCCTCAGTGACTGGTGGGTCAGCCCCACCCCTGGTCTTAGTGGACACCTGTCATTTTTATTGGCTGCCCTATTTTCAAAGCCCCTTCCCGTATCAGATGAGTCCCCCACCTAATGATGCTTCCAATAGAGGAGCCCCAGTGTACCAGCATGCTTTGCAGTGAGGGCCTGGGCACATGACCCAGGTGCGACCAGCCACAGTCCCCTGCACAGACCTTTGGAGGAATCCGTGACCCAAGGAGGCAGGGGCACATAGGCCCATTCTGGTGGTGCCTCCGTCCAGTTTCTGGAGTCATCAGGGACAGAGGTCTGCAGGGACTGACCACGGCTGGGTGTCAGCGGGATGGGCTGCCCGCTCAGTTCCCCACGCAGGGGGCCGAAGCCATGAGAACTCCAAGCTGGCCCTCTGACTCTTCTAGCCCGTTGGCTCCCCAGTGGTGTTCGGTAAGTTCCTTTCCTGCTTAAGTAACCCGCGGCCGGTCTCTGCTGACCGCAGCCACAAACCCCCGCTGGCTCTGCTCCCCGCGCCCAAGTACTGACCCTCCCTTTTGAGGCTCTTCCCTGAATTGCTGGCCTTCCCTTACCCCAAGCTCCCTGTGTGTTTGGTTGCTCTCTCTGTGCCTCCAGCCAGAGCCTGGCTGGAGCAAAACCAGCTTTTGCTGGGAAATCCCAAGAGGAGACCCAGGCCCAGATCTGGGGTTGGCACCAGCACCTTTAAGGATACACATTCGCAAGGGGAAAGCATGAAGGTTCTGGGTTCCAATCCCCGTTCTGTGACTTCCCGAAGGCGTGACCCTGGCTCCACGGCCTACCCCTGAGCCTTGGTTTCCTTTCCTGTTACAACACTCCGGAGGTCGCTTTTTGACAGATTTGGGGGGTCAGAGGAGGTCGGGGAAGGGAAGCCCCGCACCCAGCGTGTTGTTGGCATGGGACTGAGAAGAAACTGGGTCAGGAAGACGTGGCAGAGGGTAGCGTTCGTGTAATTCATGTCAGAATCACCTGAGAGGGGAGTCAAAGGCAGATTCGTGGACCCCACTCCCAGAGTTGGATGTGGCGAGGCTGAAGGGGCCCCCGGGATCTGTATTGTTAACACATGTCCCCCCCCCCCCCCAGAGGTCTGTGCTGCCAGTGGCGGGGGCCACTGCTCTTGGGAAGCAAAATGGAGGGTGGTGAGGGCCCATGTGGCTGAGCCAGCACAGTAGTGGGGCCCCTGACATTGGTTTCACTCTCACCAGAAGCTTCTACAGTAACCTTCTCAGGCAGAGTCCAACTTGGACTTATGTTCCAGAAAGGATGCAGGGAGTTTCTGCAGGGTTCATCTTTGATCACATTTACAGCAGTAATGGATCCTTTTCTCACTTCAGCAAGGCAGTAATCCGATAACATAGATACTAGAATGGTCCAAGTTTAGTTAGCCCTTCCCATGAGCCAGGCATTATGCAAGTACTCTATCTGTGCTAATAAATACAAGGTGAAATTTTTCTCCTCATCTCTCAGGTGGGGAAACCGAGGCCCAGAGAGGTAAAGTCACTTGTGTAAGGTCGCGTGGCCCGAGTAGGGATTTAAATCCAGGCAGAGTGGGATTCCGCATCCATACAATAAGATACCACCTTGGGGTAGTGTGAGGGCGTTAGAGGTTGGGGTCTCCGGCAGGTGCCTGTGTTTCCAGGAAAGGGACCGGCAGGTGCCTGTGTTTCCAGGAAAGGGGCTGAGGTGGTGGGTGGGACCAAGCGGGGTACAAGTGCGAGGGAGTGTGGGACATCAGCCTCCTGGACCTCTGACTCCCTAGGGCCGCCAGCTACCACCTCAAACTTCTATGGCCAGTTGCTCAGGAATGGGAGACTCTGAGACCAGGAAGCTTTGTTCAGTTTACAGCCAAGGTCTGGCCTTACCACTCAGGCTGTGTGGCCCTGGGCAAGGTACTTCGCTCTCTAAATCTGGGGGCCGCTGGGAAGAATCGGAGATGCCCAACATGCAGAGGAGCTCCACAGACAGCTCTGCCAGCCAGCATTCAGTGGTGTGGGTGCAGCGGCAGGGCCCCGCCATCCGGAGTCCACGCAGAGGGTAGGGGCCCACAGCTGGTGCTTCTGTCTGCTCAGCAGCCATTCCTCCTTCTTCCAGGAAGAGAGAGCACCTGCCTTTTCACTTGAGCCAGATGACTTGTGTTCCGGTAACTTACAGCCAGACCGATTCCACGAGGAAGTCAGAAACTGAACGTGTGCTGATCGAGCTGGGTCTTAGGCTGGCAACATCTAACCCTCAGGATGAGCCTGTAAAGCAGGTACCGCTACTTCTATCTGTAGATGTGGAAACAGAAGCTGAGACAAGTGTACTACGTGCTCAACGTCACAGATCTGGGCCTCGGATCAGATGCCCCAAGGCAGCCCATCTGTTAAATAAGGGTGAGCCACTGCGTTTGTAACTGATAGAGGGGCATTCGTTTGTTCGTTCAGCAAACACTTCAAAGAGCCTACTGTGTGCCAGGCACAGTGCTGGGCCCTAGGGACAAGAGCCCCACAGGCCGGGCCCCTGCCCTCCCAGAGCGCCCATTCCAGACGGCACAGAGGTTTCACCCCACAGGCTAAATCCAGGTGGCAGTGGCTGTCTGCGACGTCTAGGCTCCGCGGGAACGGCCGGCAGGGCGCTGTTAGGGGGTTTCTGAGCATACAGCTGCATATTGGGATACCCGTGTCTTAGACTTTTGAAGATTGTTCACACGCATGTGTAACAGCAGAACTATATCCTGGTCGGAGCACAAGTTCCCATTTTTATCCTGAAAACAGCCGCTATAGATCTAGTAACTAGGCCCTGTCCTCAGGGAGCTTTGGGTTCAACTGGCAGCCTAACGTACACAGGAAGAGTCTGACCCGGAGCTCAGAGGCTGGGAAGGCCCCACGGATGCGGGTGACCAGGGTGCCCTCCTGGAAGAGGAGTGGTCTGGTGGGGCAGGGGAGGCGTTCCAGAAGTAGCAGGCAGGCACAGGTACGGACGTGTGAAGTGTACGTGAGACCGGGGCGGGGGGGGGGGGCGGGGGGGGGGAGATTCCGCCTGAAAAGGCAGTAACGGGACAGGCTGTGGAGGCCCCATGTCCGGTCTGGGAGTTCAGTCCTGACCCTTTGGTAGGGAGCCACTGAAGACTGTGGGCAGGGGCATGACCCCGAGAGATCCTCCCGGGTAGCTGGATGCGGGGAGACGTGGGAAAGGGAGGTGGCCAGAACACCGTGGAGTGGAACGAAGCCCCTGCATGCAGGTGGGGGTGAGGGGACCCGAGTTCTTGCCCCAGCTCTGTGCTGACGTGCTGTGTGACCACAGGCAAGTCCCTTACCCTCTGGGTTGGCTTCCTCTCAAAGACCCTTTCAGACTGTGACCGAGTGAACTGAGGGGTGTGTGTGTGTGTGTGTGTGTGTGTGTGTGTGTGTGTGTGTGTGGGGGGCGGTCACGTGGTTCATTTAGACTCGCTATTTCCTACTTTTCTTTGGCCTTGAAGACCTGGCCTGGTCCATCCCCCATGGCTTATTGCTTCAGACCCATATGGCTCAGCCTTCAGGTATGTCCACACCTCAGCTTCAAGTGGCATTTGTCTCACTGAAGAGAAAACATGACCTTGGAGCCATTTTCCAGCTGTGTAACTTGAGAGGCACTTTGCCTGTCACACCTACTTAGCAGGGAGGATATAAGCCATTGAGACGATGCCTTTAAAACACAGGGGGCAGTAAGTGCTCGATTAGTGGCAACTGCCTTTCTTGCTCCGGTTCCTGTTCCGTTTCCTGCGTAGGACTCTTGGCTGTAAGCCCCCCAGAGGCTGGCAGTGTCTCCTCCGTGGGGCTGAACACCAGCTGGGTCCCCAGTCAGGATGTGACGGACGCCCAAGGCTAGTGCAGCTCTGCCCAGGCCCGTCATGGGGACTATGACGTGAGCCTGCCTGTCCTGTGAGCGGTCTCGATACTCACCCCACCCTGGGTGGGTGCCCTGCGTCATTCCTCACGGGACTGCCCAGCACGCAGGTCCCCAGGCCCTCTCCAGGCACCAAATGTGACAGGCACCTGTGTCCAACCAAACCCAATAGGACCTGAATTATTTTCCTCCCACTTTGCTATGTGATTTTATTTGACTGTTTGGGGGGATAGGTAATACAGTCGGATCTTTCCAAATTTAAGAGGCACCAAAGAGGGTACTAGAAAAAATCCCCTCCCACCCCAGCACACGGCTTTTGTTGCTCTTTCTGCAGACAACCTATCTAAATTCCTTTTTATTTTTATTATTTTGAAAAGTTTATTTATTGTTAAAAATTTTTTTTCTATGTTTATTCAGTTTTGACAGAGACAGAGCGCGAGCGAGAGAGGGGCAGAGAGAGAGGGAGACACAGAATCCGAAGCAGGTTCCAGGCTCTGAGCTGCCAGCACAGAGCCCGACGCGGGGCTCGAACCTGTGAACCATGAGATCATGACCTGAGCTGAAGCTGGAGGCTTAACTGACTGAGCCACCAAGGCGTCCTTAAATACTTTTTTAAAAACAAACTTAATTTGCTCCCCGCCTTACAAAAATCATGAGCATTCAAAGCAAAAACTAACTTTAAAAGCAAACCCACCCCACCCTCAGCACCTTGGAACACATACCCCGCCATCCAGACTTTCCAGCATTTTAGTACATGTCCTCCCAGACTGTTGGCAATGCATATCCGCTTTTCAAAAAAAAAAAAAACAAACCCGAAAACCAAACACAAGATCAGAATCACAACATTGATTTTTCAATATCTTGCCAGTGTCTCAGGAACATTTCCTTGCTGTCTTCCCTTAAATGACATTAACAGCTTTGTGACCTTCTGAAAGCATGGATGTGTTTAACCAGACCCCAGGGATGGGCATTGGGATTTCCGGATTTCCCTGTGATAAGCAGTGTGGTGATGGGACCTCAATGCCTAGTTTATTATAACACATTCCTAGAGGGGAAACGCTGGGTCACAACTTACGGCCGTTTTTTAAGACCCCGGATACCCATCAAACCGTCCTCATGTTCAGCAGGACGGGACGTTCAATCCGATTCCGATTTCCTCAAGGCCCAGAAGTCTTGGTTCCTACCCCTCCCAACAGCAGCTGTGTGCCCCTGACCCCGCCTCCACATCTGCACTAAGGCCCAAGCCGTGCTCTGGGCCTTGTGACCTGCCTGGTTCACAGGCTCACGGGGCTCTTACCTGGGTCCACCCGGCTGAGTCAGCTGACAGGGGGCGGGGCGGGCACCACCCTTCCCAGAGCCAGAACCTGGCTGGGACAAGGGCCACCACCCTCCAGGGAGGGGAACAGACTCTCTTGGCAGTAGCCGGAAAAGGACGTTCGGCAGCATCTGGCCGGCAGGTAAGAGCGGGGGCCTGTACTGACTGGGACCGAGTCAGGCTTGCTTTCTCGCTATCCTGACCCTCCTGGGTTCCCAGGCAGCTTCCTTTCAAGGTGCCTCCCTCTGGGAGCACAATGTGAACTGGCGTCTCCTTCTCTGACCCCAGCCCTGGGTCAGTTCGAGGGCCCAGTGATCTTTATCCAGACACCGTGAGGGCTGCGGGCTCCTTCTGATGGCCTGTGCCAGTGTTCGAGAGATGGGACCCCCCCCCCCCACTCTGTTCCTTGAAGTGTGCTTTTGGAAGGCCAGGCAAAGAGTGGGTTTCCACAAGGCACTGGGAGTGCAGGCCTCGGTTTCTGTTACTTGTTTTCTCTGTCTGAAGCGGTTTCTAGCAACTTCCCTACCACGGCAAGGAAAAAGCTGCTGGGGAGCTGGGCCAGTGGCCTGACCTTCTCAGAACTGGTTTCTTCCTGTGGAGACTGGAAACCTCTCCCCCCACTCCCCACACACACCGTCGGGAGAACTGAATGAGCTCATGGCCGTGAGGGGAGAGTCTGTGCCCTCCGCACAGCACAGTCTCAGAAAATGGTGCTTCAGACGAGGCTGCCACACTGGCTCGTTACCTGGGGCGGCCCAAACTAAAACAATTCTTTTTTGTTTTTACCTAGTTTTTCTTTGTCTAAAAATGTTGATTTCCAAACCAGTAACGATTCTGACAGCACCATCGCTGCTTACCGGGGCTCCCTGCGTCCACCCCTGCCCCTCTGGTCTGTTCTCCAAACGTCGACAAGAGGGGGGGACTGTTAAAATTTAAGTTGGACCATGTCGCTCTGCTGCTCAACGTTCTCCAGTGGCTCCCATCTCAGCAGAGTAAATGCCAAATCCTGGGGAACTGGCCTGCTCACTCCTCCTGTGACCTCTTCATCACTGCTCCCCCTCCGAACGATGGACTCCAGTCTCACCAGCCAGATGACCTCGAAACAACAGGCGTGCCCACCTCAGGGCTGCCGCCGCAGTGGCCACGCCCTCCACCTCGTCACTCTTCCTGCTCTTCCCTGCCCCTTTAGGCTTTTACACAAGTCACTTGCCACCCCCACCTGGCAGTGAGGCCCTTCTGGACACTCCACCCTCCATCCTGCGTTATCTTTCTCCCCATCACTTCCTACCACAGCAAACACACTTATCCAGCTAGAAAGAAACCCTCCTCAAGGACAGATTTTCCTTTTGCTCCCTGCCTCAGTACGTAGAACAGCCCAAGGACGTAGCTACTCAGTAAAGGTCCTGAATGAATAGCTAATGATGACTGCATGCCCTTTACATGCCAAGTTGCACTCTATACAGATCTCTCTTTTTAAGGATCTTTAATTTTTTTTTTTTTAACATTTATTTATTTTTGAGAGACAGAGCGCAAGCAGGGGAGGGGCAGAGAGAGGGAGACACTGAATCCGAAGCAGGTTCCAGGCTTGGAGCTTGTCAGCACAGAGCCCGACGCGGGGCTCGAACTCACACACCGCGAGATCATGACCCGAGCCGAAGTTGGACGCTTAACCGACCGAGCCACCCAGGCGCCCCTCTTTTTAAGGATCTTTACGTCCCCACGACAACTCTGTGATGCAAGTACTGTCACCCTGTTACCTGTATCACAAAAGGACACTCACAAGGGACTTGTCCGTGCTTATTTGCACCAGCGAGAGGCAGCAGTCCGAATCCAGTCCTGCCTGCCTCCCAGGATTTGCTCCTGCTCTGCCTCTCCAGGGCCTGCATTTGGGAGCACCTGCATTCCCTGTAGACGTTCACAGCTTTTCTCCAGCATGCGGTACAGCCCTGAGGGGGAGGAGGGTACCTGCTGGTGGCCTAGCAACAGCCTCTTCCTTTCTAACTCCCCACTTCCCTGGGCTAATCTGGCCTTCTAGGAGCTATTCCTCTGACACTAACCCACGCTTCCCTCCCGCACACACTGTCTTCTGAAGGGTGGATGAGCTGTCCACAGGAACAAGTAGGAGTCCTGTAGTTTCAGCCGGTTGGAACAAGGTGTGCCAAAGGAGTGTTCTCATCCCAAAGTCCAAAGATGGAAGCTGACGCCCTTGTGAGCCCTCTTGATCTCCAAGGACCTGACTGCTGGACTGTTGTGGGTGGTGGTATTGCTTATATCCAAAAAAAGCACAGAAACTCAGGGATGGAAATTCTGTGAAGTGCAGGGGGAAGGAAAATTCCTTTGAGAGAGATGGGTTATTTTCCTTTCAGAGGAGCCAATTAATTGCAGGAAGCCGGTACTGAACTGAGCACTGTCAGATCGTAGGAGGCAGCCTTTCAATCTACCTCATCAGGGCACTGGTTTGTTGGTGTTTTTTTTTTTTTCCCTCCCTTTCTAGGCCCAGGGTTTCTCTTCAAAGGACTTTTTTTGGCTTTCTCTTCCCCCTCTGTCTTTTCCATTCCTTTAAGAAACAGTAGCTGGATGCCTGCTGTGTGCCAGGCACTGGGGAGGGAGATAGGCAAATACAGCACAGCACAAATCCAATCCAGGAGGGAGGGAGGAAAGAGGGAAGGGAGGGAGGTAGGAAGTTGGTTCAAGAGGGTGGAAGTGGAGTGTGCTACTCCAGGGATAGGGAGGCCCAGACCTAAGGGTCCAGCTGCCTTCCAGATCTTTATTACCTCATTTTTTCCTAGCTTTGCTGCCCTCTACAGCTGGCTACCAAATCCATTTCGTGGCCTGAGCCAGAAATCTGGTGTGAGTTCACCTCAGCTTCTGTGCTTGGGAGCCATACCCAACTCCTGCCCTCAGGATAAATCTCTAAATTTCAACGTGGAATTCACATCTCCATGACCTGACTCTTGTTACCTTCTGCCGTCACACCTCCTCACTTTCCACACTCACCCTGCATTTCATTCATTCCAGACTGCCTTCTGATACTAAAACTCACTCTGCTAGTTCATGCCTCCATGCCTTCTCAGGTGCTGTTCCCTGTCTTGAATGCCATTCATGCCTTCTCCCTCCCCCTTGTTCCTCTGGTGAACTTCAATTCTAAACTTTCTGATCCCTCAATTCTAAGCTTTCCCCCAAATCCCCCCACACGCACAGAATTAGGCAAACCTCTCTTCTCTAGACCAAAGAATCTCATAGTCACCTATTCATCATTCATCCCAAACCATCGGGCTTTCCTGGTTGCCTTAGCCTTTTGTCCTGCATCCCATAAGCCAAACTGCCCGAATCCCTTATAAGAAGCAGTGGGTCCAATTCGGCTGTGGGAAGTGATCTGCCCGGCCAAGCACAAACCCCTATCCTGGGTAGCGGGGCTCACTCAGCCACTATCGGGTGGGATCCCAGGGTGAATCTGCGTAGGGGTGGGGGGACACCTGCAGCTAAGCACCTGGTCAGAAGTCAGCGCCAGGCAAGGAAAAAACAAAACAAAACAAACGGCGAGAGAAAGAGTGGGAGGGCCGACGATGTCACAACAGGTAGGAAATACTCGAGAACTGCTTCGGCAGCCTTGGCGAACAAGAGGGACCTTCTTCTCCAGCAACAGGCAGCGAGGAGCGGGGAGCGCGGAGCGCAGGAGTGTCTTTACCCTTCTCCCCTCCCACAGCTGCCTTAGAACAGAATCTTCTCAGCAGGAAACGGATCAACCGCCTCCTCCCTCCTCTGGAGGCCGTGAATGGCCCTCTGGAGTCAGCGGCATGGGGTACGCGCGCTCCTTTTAAAGCTCGATTTGAGCCGCGCAGCCTCCAGTCAAGAGGGGTCAAGGGGCCCGATCGAGCCTTCCCATCCCTTCCTCTGCAGCTTTACCTGATTTCTTTTTGTGGGTGCTGGCGCCAGCCACGAGCACCTGGATAAGGCGAGAGGCCGGCTGGATTCTAGCAACCCAGCCAGCTTACCACCCGCGCAGAGAGAGAGAAGACCGCCATTTTCCACCCCGCTACCGCGGGGCAATCTGGGAGCCATCGCGGGCGCCGCGCGGGCCTGGGTGGGTGAGGCGCATGCGTTCTAGATGCGGCAGCCAGCCCTCGCGGCCTGGCGGGGTCTCTGCGCAGGCGCGGTAGCCCACAGCGGCCGCGAGACGTCGCTTCCGGTCCGGTTTGAAGCGAGTGGTGGAGCCGCCTGGGAGTAGTTTGGAAATGTTGAGCGGTGTGACAGATTGGGAAACTGAGGCTGGGGTGAAGAACAGTCCCTCGCGACCAGCGGGGCCTCCACCGGTCCCCAGTGCGTGGAGTTTGTGCCTACCTGCGGAAGTCGGGGAAATTGAGTCTGAGAGAGGAGGCGGATTCGTCCGGAACGGTGGTTCCCCGGGGGTGAAAAAAAATCAGTATGATGCCCTGTATTTGTTATAAAGGCGACACACGGGCAATGAAAATAATTTATAGTAAAAGACTATGCACCTCACTTTGTAAAGGCTGGAACTGGATTACACCAGGTGATGTTTGTGCCTAACGTAAAATGAGTAAGTTTGGACTTAAGACAGTGTTCACCTGAATTTTGCCGACAGTTTGTATTTGACTTCTCGAGTCAAAGGCTAGATATTTGTATACAAATGTGTAATTCGGATGACAGCCACAATGCAGACACACATGGGCGTGTTCTGGTGACTCACCGGTGGTGAGAAGGACTGACACTGATTTTCCAAAATGGTGAACAAAACAGAGTACGACCTCCCTTGATTAGCCTGGTATATGCATTTCTGGATAACATATTGCATATTAAAACCAGGAAAAACTCACTGTATTTTTTTTTAAGTTTTTATTTTTGAGACAGCAAGTGGGGGAGGGGCAGGGAGAGAGAGAGAATCCCAAGCAGGCTCTGCACTGTCAGCGTAAAGCCTGATGTGGGGCTTGAACTCACAAACCCCTGAGATCATGACCTGAGCCGAAATCAAGAGTCGGTCACCTAACCAACTGAGCCACTCGGGCACGCCAAAACTCATCGTATCTGTATATAAGATAGGTTGCAAGCAGGCTTTTTTGCCCACATGAAGGTTTGGAAGGACGCTGGGAAAATTGCACAGGATGGAGGACAGTTTTTTATGGTGAACCATTCTGTGCCTTACAAGAGGTCCAGGTGTCTGCTCGCTGTGTCTTAAATGTTATTAGTGTCCCCTCAGTCTTGTGACACCCCAAGTCCCCACACAAATTTCCAATCTGTTCTTGGAAAACCACTGAGTTATTCAAATAACAGTTTTTGCCACCATGCATGTGTGGTGGGGAGGCACAGTGTAGTGAACAGACACAGCCTCTGCCCTCGTGAGGCGGGGTCTAGTATGAGAAAATACCCAGATGTTAATTGTGTAATATGATAAATAGCTTGATGATAGAGGCAGCACAGGTCAGGGTTAGGAACACGTGGAGACCCAGCCAAGTAGCAGGGGGTCCGATGGCCTGAAAAAGACAACCTAAGAAACAGCATTGGAGCTAAGCCTTTAAAGACCACCACATAGCAAAGGGTGGTGTGCCAAGCAGAGGGACCAGGACGACTAAAACAGGCCCAGGGTCCCCGGCACGCCGTAGATACCCAAATGCTGTCAGTGGATAGAGGGATGATTGAATGAGACCCAGCCTATTTGCTGGCTAGGAGCCATTCCCCGCTGTATCATAAACTGTTCAAAGTTGGGGGAATAGCTGCTTCTCGGTTCTGCCCAGAGCCCAAAACTGAGGTGGGGCTCGCAGAAGGTGGCAGTGGCGAAGGTCCCAGACGCAGAGAAGGTGTTGTGTGGTCCTGGCCTGGGGGTGACTTCCAGGAAGTGGATCTCCAATTCTGCTCTCCCAGAGGGCAGCCGCTAAAAATATAACTGCTGTGCTGCTTCAGTGTTAGAAAAAGCAGGGCAGGGTTGGCCTCTTACTTTCATATCTGCTCTTCATGCATGATCCTGGAAACAGTGACTTGTTTTTGACAGATGGTACCTGCTGAGGACTGTCCCAAGATAAAAATCTCCCCGAGTGTGTGCAGGGGAAGGCCACAGACAAAGGGGTCTGTTCCCCCAGTGGGTCTAAAGGGGTTCAGAGCCAGTCTCCCTCTCCCCCTGGGACAATCTCTGTTCCTTTTGAGGGTATCATTTCTGCTCCAAAGACTAGACTAGGGCAAGGGTCTGGAGCAGCCTGCCTTCAGGAGCCAAGCAGGAAGTGTAAATTGCCAGCTGGAAACTTTGGGAACCAAGAATACACAGGCAGCCCTGTCTAAGAGGCAGAGATTGCAACGCGGCCTGGACTGGGTGTTGCCATGCACGATCTCTGCTCTCGCGTTGCCAGCTGTTTTTGTTTTTTTTTCAATACAAATTAGAAGTGAAGAATCTTATTTTCCCAGACTTTAAAAGGTCGGCACTAGCTCAAACTTGAAAAAACAAAAAACGAGACTGAGAGGTGAGTGAAACATATTTGGGACCCCTGGTCTTCATGTCCATCCTAGGAAGGTGGCGTCATCAGGACATCAGAACAGCTGTACACAGTAAAGGGGTGGCGGGGGTGGTCACAGGAACTGAGTGGGCTGTGTGCCAGGGGTGATGGGACACCAGTCCCGCCTGCCCAGGTGCAAATCCTCTGGGCATCTTCCCTGAGTGACCCACAGGGGCCAAGGTCGTCCTCATCCATCACTGCTCCTTCTCCTTCTGCACCTACTGCCTTGACCCTTCACGCACACCATTCCTTCTAATTTGCCATCAAATCCCTTCTCTCCCGCATCCCACCCCTAAGCCCCAGGCTGTTGTGCAGACCTCCCCACCTTCCCGCCTCTCCCCAGGGGCTACGACATCTGCCAGTGGGCCTTGCCTCCTCTCTAGTTGTTCTCCACATGTAGCCAATAGGCCTTCCGCATGAGCCTGGGATGTCTTACCCTTGCTTCAAGCCCCCTGGTGGCTCCCCACTGCTCTCAGTGTCTAGTCCACATTCCCTGAAGTGGCCCACATGGACTTCTGATTCCTCCAGAGGTTGGAACTGGTAGCTCACAGGCCAGATGCAAACAGATTTTATTTGACCTTGCAGAGTACTTTGTACATTCAAATTGGGCTACTGCCTAAATGCAAAACTCAAGACACTGCATTTCATGAGATCAGAGGTTTACAAGGAGAAGAGTGGAAGCCCAGGCTAAGATTAAGGCTGGAAATGGGTGGTATACAGTAGGAGCTCAAATACCCAGAGATGAAGAGGGGTGTGGAGGGTGGGGGAGGGATTCTCAAGTACCCTGTTGCCTTTCTGTTGTAACTAAGACCCCACCTACTTTAACACTGGACTGAATTCTGTGTAGCTGTGGGATGGTGTTGTGCACACCCCTAACAAAGGCCAGGTATGCAGACGGTACTCGCTATGAACCTGCCAGATTGAACTTGGATCCTGAGTGATCAGACCTCATAAGCCCGCCTGACCTTTGAGACATGACCGGGAAGGACTTGGCCCCTAGTCCTCCTCTTCCTGGCCAATATAGCCCAGAATCAGGTGAACATGGTGGGATGGAATTTTGCAAGGGTGGCGATCACGGGCTTGGGAAGAAAACAGACTTGGGTTCAAACTCAGCTCCCCCATCTCTAAAACAGGGACAATGCCTTCCCGATAATCTTTCTCATCCTGAGAGTCCTGAGTGGTACACATGGATGGGAGGTAGATGCCCATGCTTCCTGTCACCCCTCCTCACTTTCTGTGCCCTGTAGAGTGTTCCAAGGAGCAGACATGTCCACGCTGTACCCATCTCTGGAGGACCTAAAGATGGACCAAGCCATTCAGGTAAGCCACCGGGCGCGTGTTAGCCTAGGCCCCCTGATGGGGCCTTTGTGACTGCCCCAAGGTAAGTAAGGGAGGCTTGCTTGTCTTGGAAGGCGTTGTGTGTTGAGGGCCCCTGGGCATGCAGGTCGCCACTGTAGGGCCTGCTGGTGGACAGGTGTCCAGAGGTTAAGGGAATGGAGTTACAGCAGGAATGGAAAAGTCCAAGCAGCTGCAGCAGACAGGCCTCTCTTGTGCCCACTCTGTCCCAGTGCTTCCTCCAATTGGGTACAGGTAGACTCCATACTGTAGACAGGCTTCCAGAGTAAACCCCAGGGGTCTGGTGTTTTGCCAGCTCATCCACAGAAGCTCCTCTTCTTCCTATCCACCTGTGGTTCCAGTGGGTTTTGGGAATTTGGGACTTCTTGACTGAGAATTCGGTTGGGAGGGGCCTCAGTTGTTCTGGCTGTCCCAGGTAGTACGTGGGACCTGACAGTTGGCGGGTCACAGGCTGTGAGGAGAACCTCCCCCAGAAACAGGAACACCTAGAGAGACCGCATCTACATACCTCCCAGGTTCATGGACACCCCACCTTAGGCCCACCAGCATAACCAATGCCCTGACCCTCAGCCTCAGGGAGCCCCAGGCCACAGCTGACCAGTGCTCCCCACCTGTCCCCAGGCCCAGGCCAGAGCTGCGCCCAGGATGCCCGCCCTGCCAGTCTCCCAGCCTTCAGGTGAGTGAGCAGGGCAGGGGTGTTCCTGACTGACAGTGACCTCTTGTGGCCACTTCCAGGCACTTGCCTCTTGTCTGTCGCTGTGCTGTGGGCTTCCTGCACATTTACTCCCAGCAGAACCCTTTGAGGGGGACCCGAAGGCCACTAACTCCCCTGATTTGGGGCTACCTTCTGTGGCCGAGTGAGGAGACCAAGATGTTTGTGGTGGTCCTTTGAGTTGTTGGTGGAAGTCGTGATTTAGGTCCTGTAGCAGCTCAGTTGACTTCAGGCCACTCTCTCCCTCCTGGCCACCATGCGGTTTCCCTGGAGCTGCCCTGGGGTCCCACACCGGCCTCCCACAGCCCCCACAGCCCGTGGATTTCCTAGAAGCTGGGGTGTCACAGCCCCAGCACCACCCCTGCGTCGGATGTCCAGCTAGTGCCAAAGGAAGTCCATTGAGTTGAACAGCAAAGTGATCTATGAGGGATTCTGTGTCCCAGGCTGCTCCTGGGGAGACCCCTGCCCCTCAGCCCTTCTGAGGGGAGAACCCACATCACCAGCAAGTGTTCTGTGCATTCTTGGAAGTATGCACAGTATCTTGGAAGTATCCCCAGGCCCTGTTTCTTAATACAAACGAGTGACCACATGGGAGCCAGGCAGGTGTGGCCAAGCTCACACTCTTGAGTAACACCTTTCCTCTTCCTTCCCTTCCTTTCCCGTCAGTTTTGTACCCAAGCCTGGCGGAATTGGAAAATTATATGGGTCTTTCCCTCTCCAGCCAAGAAGTCCAGCAGAACCTGCTTCAGATTCCAGAAGGTGCTAGTGTAGGTATTTGTCTCTTGCCTAATGTCGGCACAGAATCTCCCAACTCTTCCTCCTTGTTGGTCTGGCATTCAAACCGACTGGAATCTCCTCTTCCCCAGCATGCCTGTGGCTCTGTTTCTTGATAGCACTTTTCATTTTGAACCATTATTAAAAGTGCTGTGGGGTTTCCTGCAGACCTGGGTGCTAGAGGGCCACTGCCTGCCCTTTGACCTGTGGCTTCAGGCTGCTGGCCTGAGCCCGCTGGATGAGAAGGGAGGGCAGGGCATTAAACCCAGCCCAAGCCTGCAGGCTTCGAATGAAGGAGCTGCCTGTGCCTTGAGAGCCGGTGCATGGACGGCAGAGCCGAGGGGCAAGTAGCTGGTCACCCAGCTCCGGTCCCCAAATAAACCATAATGCTTGCTTGATTCCTTCTCTCCATGGTTTTAGGGAGCAAGAGAAACCTTGACACAGAAATGTTCACTCCTGAAAATAGGTTCACTTAGAGACTCAGTCCTCACTGAAGCCCCCTCCCAAGGAGCTCCAGCATCTCCTTGGGCCTTGGTCAGTGTGCTTGTCTGCCATCCATCCTTGAACTGGTGAAAGTCAGTGGCAGAACCATGATGGGAACCGCCACAGCCACACACACAGCCACTGGCAAATGAGGGCCTCATGGGAGAAAACCCATAAGGATGAGGGCGTGTGGGGCCCTGAGCAAAACTGGTGACACCTGGGTGTTTCTGCCCAGTGACCCTTGACAGTCATGCTGTGAAGTACAGACATGAAGCAAGGAAAGTCATGTTCTATAAACTTCAGTTTGAAGCCTTTGATTTGATTCCTCTCTGTTACCAGTAATTAGGACACGAGTGTGTTTCACCTAAATATTGATAAAAATATGACAAATGAATTCATTTTTCTAATTTTTAAAAACTTTTAATCTTTATTATTATTTTTATTAAAAAAAGGTTTTTTTTAATGTCTTTATTTATTTTTGAGACAGAGAGAGACGGAGCATGAGCAGGGGAGGGGCAGAGAGAGGGGGAGACACAGAATCCAAAGCAGGCTCCAGGCTCCGAGCTGTCGGCACAGAGCTCCAAGCGGGGCTCGAACTCACAGACTGTGAGATCATGACCTGAGCTGAAGTCAGACGCCCAACCGACTGAGCCACCCAGGCTCCCCTAAAACTTTGTATCTTTAAATAATCATAGATTCATGGGAAGTCACAAAGATAGCACAGAGAAGGGTACAGAAGATTGTACCCTCCCTCCAGTTTTCCCAGTGGTTATGTGGGAAGTGGCTGCATAACTACAGGGTAAAGAAAGGGGGTCTTTTGTGTTGCTACAGTGAGTGTCTGCAGTGGGATGTCACTGTTATCACCTGCATAGATAGACTCACGTAAGTACCAGTGCAGCTGAGGCACAGACTATTTCATCATCACAAAGGTCTCCCTTGGGCTGACCCTTCATAATCAGGCCCACCTTCTCCCCCTCACCATCCCTCATCCCTGGCGGCCACTAGTCTGGCTTCTGCCTCGATAATTTTGTTTCAGAATGTTATATAAATGGAATCCTTTCCAGATTGGTTTTTTCCACTCAGTATAATGCCCTTGAAATGTTTCCAGGTTATTGACTGTATTAATAGCTCATCCCATTTTACTTATTTGTTTTTATTTCTTTATTTCTTTTAATTTTCTTAATGTTTATTTATTTTTGAGAGACAAAGACAGAGCACAAACAGGGGAGGGGCAGAAGGAGAGAGGGAGATACAGAGTCTGAAGCAGGCTCCAGGCTCCAAGCTGTCAGCACAGATCCCAATGCCGAGCTCGAACCCATTGAACTATGAGATCATGACCTGAGCCGAAGTCGGATGCTTAACCGACTGACCCACCCAGGCGCCCCTGTTTTTATTTTTTAAAATGTTTGTTTATTTTGAGAGAGAGAGAGCATGTATGTGTGTATGAGCAGAGGAGGGGCAGAGAGAGAGGGAAAGAGAGAATCCTAAGCAGGCTCTGAGTTGTCAGCATGGAGCCCCACATGGGGCTTGATCTGATAAACCTGTGAGATCATGACCTGAGCCGAAGTCAAGAGTCAGATGCTTAACTGACTAAGCCACCCAGGCTCCCCTGTTTGCTTTCATTTCATTTCATTTCATTTCATTTCATTTCATTTCATTTCATTTCATTTCATTTCATTTCATTTTCATTTCATTTTCATTTTCATTTTCATTTCATTTCATTTCATTGCATTTCATTTCATTTCATTTCATTTCATCTCCAGTGTAGTTAACTTACAGCGTGATATTAGTTCCAGGTATACACTACAGTGATTCAGCAGGCAGTTCCATATACATCACCCTGTGCTCATCACGACAAGTGTACTCCTTCGTCCCCATCACCTATACCCCTGCCCGCCACCCACCTCCCCTAGTTCACCCTATTTTGTTGCTGAGTAGTATTCCACGGTATGGAGGTACTGAGGTTTGTTTAACCCACTGAGGGTCGTTTTAGTGGTTTCCAGTGTGGGGCTATTACAGACTAAGTTATCGTGGGTATTTGTGTACAGTTTTTTGTGCAGACATACGTTTTCCTTTCTCTGGGATAAATGTCCGGCAGTGCAGTTGCTAGGGTATATGATAAGTGCATGTTTACATTTAAAAAAAAATTTTTTTTTACTGTTTATTCATTTTTGAAAGACAGAGAGAGACAGAGCACAAGCAGGGGTGGGGTGGAGAGAGAGGGGGACACAGAATCCAAAGCAGGTTCCAGGCTCTGAGCTGTCAGCACAGAGCCCGACACGGGGCTTAGAACTCACGAGCCGTGATATCATGACCTGAGCCGAAGCCGGATGCTCAACCGACTGAGCCACCCAGGCACCCCTATAAGTGCATGTTTACATTTTTATTTATTTATTTATTTATTTTTATTTTTTTAACGTTTATTTATTTTTGAGACAGAGACAGAGCATGAACGGGGGAGGGTCAGAGAGAGGGAGACACAGAATCTGAAACAGGCTCCAAGCTCTGAGCTGTCAGCACAGAGCCCGACGCGGGGCTTGAACTCACGGACCGCGAGATCATGACCTGAGCCAAAGTCGGACGCTTAACCGACTGAGCCACCCAGGCGCCCCATGTTTACATTTTTAAAAGAAACTTCTAAACTATCTTGAGAGTGACCGTAGTGGCTGTACCATTTTATTTTCCTGCCAGCAACACGTGTCACTCCGGCTCTTCCTCACCAGCATCATCACTAATTTTAGCTGTTATGACAGGTGTGCAGTGATGTCTCATCGTGGTCTTAGTTTGCATTTCCTTGATGGCTCATGATGCTCAACATCTTTTCCTGTGCTGTTTACAAGCCGTAAATTCTTTTCAGTAAAATGCTGTTCGTAGGTTTTGTTCATTTTCCTCAATGGATTGTTCGTTTTTTTAAGTCCAGTTTGGAGAGCGTTTTATTCTAGAGTCCTTCGTCCTTCGACTTTATTCTAGAGTCTTTGTCTGGAGTGTGGTCTGTCGTTTGTAAAAATTTTCTCTCAAATGTAGCTTCTCTTTTCAAGCTATTAAAAGGATCTCTAGCAGAACAAAAGTTTTTTAATTTTGATGATGTTCAATTTATGGATTTTTTTTTTCTTTCGTTGATCAGGCCTTTCTGGTCTATCTAAATTTTAGTTAATTTTTGTGTAAGGTGTGAGGCTTAGGTCAGGGTTCATATTTTTGTTCTTCTGATCCATGAATAGAAAATACCTTTCCATTTACTTAGATCTGCTTTGATATGTTTTATCAGTCATTTCTTGGTTTTTTTTTTCAGTATACAGTTCTTACATATGTTTTGTTGGATCTCCTGTTTTTTATTTTTGAGTGATTATAGTTGGTATTGTACTTTTTAAAAAGTTTTTATTTATTTTGAGAGAGAGACAGCATGAGTGGGGGAGGGGCAGGGAGAGAGGGAGATAGAGAGAAACCCAAGCCCTGATATGGGGCTCGAACTCATGAAACTGTGAGATCATGACCTGAGCCAAAACCAAGAGTTAGACGCTCAACCGACTGAACCACCTAGGCGCTCCTAGGCGCATGAGTTTCCATGCGTTCACTGTTAGTATATAAAAAATACAGTTGATTTTTGTGTGTTGATCTCGTATCCTGTGACTTTTCTGAACTCAGTGATGAGTTCTAGGAGTTTATTTGTAGATTCCTGGGAATTTCCTAGTAGACCAACATAGCATTTGCAAATAGGGACCATTTTATTTCTTTTCCAATCTGTATGCCTTCATTTCCTTTTCTTGCCTTATTCTTCTGGCCAGTTGTTCGAGTACCGTATTTAACAGTAGTGGTGAGAGTGGGCATCCGGCCTGGTTCTGGGCCTAGGGGGAAAGCGTTCATTTTTATACTTTTTGCTTAAATTTTTTTCAAGACAAAAACCAAATTGAGCCTCCCCCCCCCCCCCCAGTTGCTCACTATTTGCTGTGAAATTTTCTTTTATTTTTAGGTGGATTTTAAAGGGGTCCTCTCCTGATGCCAATGTACCTTGCAAAATGAGGGTCCCCTTTCTGTATACTCATCCTCTCTCTGTGTCTCGTCATTTCCCTGGCTGTTTTTCAGCGGTGTAGACTTTGACGCCCCCTAGTGGCTTCATGGAGCCATGTCCCCTAGTGGCCCCCACAGAGGAGTGTGGTCTGGGGATAGGATAGGGCCCAGGGACCACTACATCTTCCTTTCCCCACCCTTACGAGGCCCCAGGGGCCGGCTGACCCCACCCTGGTGTGTGCAGATGGTGGGCTCTGGCCCCTTGCTGGGCCAGCTGGTGGCACCGGTGTCTGGGAACAGCCAAGGTGCGCGGCGTGCAGAGATCAAGCCTGGAATGCGCGAGATCCACCTGTGCAAGGACGAGCGTGGCAAGACGGGCCTGCGGCTAAAGGCCATCGACCAGGTAGGGCTGGGGGCTGGGCAGGAGAGAAGGGGGCATCCCCGAATGTATCAGCCACCGGCCCAAGATGGGGCAGCACGGGGCCCTGTCCGCGGTAAGGAAGGTACAGAGCAGGCAGGGGAGCCGAGGCTCACCCAACCCCAAGCCCAGGCTCTTCCTCTCAGTCTCCATCCTGCAAGGCCCTAGGGCTGACACTGGGCTCCAGCAGCAGGGACCCTCCACCTGCCCCTCCTGGGCTCCTGCTACTCAGAGCCTCCCGCCCTCCCTCCCCTCCATCACAGGGATCTGGCTTCCAGGCAGCTGTCTGTAGACAGTGGAAGCCAGGGGTGCCGATGCCGTCACAAGAAGCCATGCAGTCCGGGGGTTGGGGGTAGAGCCTCCAGCCAGGGTTGAAAGCTGCTCCCTGGCTACGCGGCCTGGAGCGTTTCTTCCCCGGGAAAGTGTTTCCCCAGGAAAATTGCTGCCCTGCCCACCCAGAGCTGTGGTCCCCGTGCCCCGTAGCTCCTAGGCGGTCAGGAGGAGAACAGCAGCACAGGGACCTGGGCACAGACCGGGCCGGGGAGCTGACTGTGGAGCCCCGCCTCCCCCAGGGGCTCTTTGTGCAGCTGGTGAAGGCCAACAGCCCTGCGTCTCTCGTGGGGCTGCGCTTCGGAGATCAGATCCTGCAGATTGATGGGTGTGATTGTGCCGGCTGGAGCACAGACAGAGCCCACCGGGTGTTGAAGAGGGCATCGGCCGAGAAGATCGTCATGGTCGTTCGGGACAGGTGAGTGGCCTGGCCCCCGGAGCCTCTCTGTCTGCCCCCAGCCGCGTCCCAGGCAGCTCATTGTCTCTGCCCGCCAGGCCGTTCCAGCGGACTGTCACCATGCACAAGGACAGCACGGGCCACGTTGGCTTCGTCATCAAGAAGGGAAAGGTCGTCTCTGTGGTCAGAGGGAGCTCCGCAGCCCGCAACGGGCTCCTCACCAACCACTCCGTGTGTGAGGTGAACGGGCAGAACGTCATCGGGCTGAAGGTGGGCCACACGGGACCGGAGGGGCTGGGAGGTTGCCGGGTGGAGGGGAGGCTTGTGTCTGTGGGCAGGCTGCTGCCCCATCCGAGCCTCCATTTCCTCATCCTGAGGTTGCTGCGAGGGTTCAGTGAGACAAGGAAGGTAGAGCTCTGAGCACAGTGCCAGGCGCGGGCTAAGTGCTCAGTAAATATTCCTGTTGTCACTACCACGTGGAGGCCAGAGGAGAGGCAGAAGGAGGGGCGAGAGGCGAGAGGGCACGTGCAGGACAGGACGCCGGGCTGGGCAGCTGCTTGCAGGGCACCTCCCCCCTCGGCACATCTACTTGCACACTGGCTCACGGTCAGTAATAGGGATGCTTTAGAAAATGACTGTTCGGAAATACACTCTGACCTCTGTTCATCTTTTGAGGGTGTGTGTGTGGTGAGTTTCATCTTTAAAAAGCAAGAAGGAGGGGTGCCTGGCTGCCTCTGTCGGTTAAGTGTCTGACTCTTGATTTCGGTTGAGGTCATGATCTCACAGTTTGCAGGATTGAACCCCGGGTTGGGCTCTGCACTGGCAGGATGGAGCCTGCTTGGGATGCGTTCTCTCTCTCTCTCTCTCTCTCTCTCCCCCCCCCCCCCACTTCCCCCACTTGTGCTCTCTTTCTCTCTCTAAAAAAAATCACTTTAAAAAGCAAGAAGGAGCAGGGGTCTAGGGTCTAGTGGACACGGACTGAGGGGTGGGCACCTTCAGGGAACAGACCACAGAGATGGCGAGTCATGTGGCTTGAACAGGTCACCCTGAATAGTGGTTTGATCCTGACTCACTGCACCTCGACCGAGAGCAGTTCTGTCGCAGGTGTGATTTAGAGTGAGGGTCCCTTCCTCACCCGAGGCCAGAGCTCCAACCTCCCCAAGCCCCCGCCCCCGGCAGAAGTGGCCTGAGCAGCGGCTTCTCACTCCACAGCGGGCACAAGCTTTTCAGCCCGTTCTCGGCCCCTGTCAAGGGCCGGCGTCAGGCCATCCCGTCCCTTATGTGCTTTCCACGCTTGACAGTCTCCCCCTTTCTTTGGAGGCTTGCGCTCTTGGCTCATAAGCATTGTGGCCAGGAAGTTCTTCCTGATGTGGGTCTAAGATGCCCCCCACTGTGTATTCTCCCCTCCCTTGGGGGTCAGGCCTTATGCCCCCAAAATTGGCTACACCAGTAAGGATTGCGAGTGGCCGTTGCTCTCGGGTCCTAGAGAATCCACTCCTTTCCAGGCCTTCCAGTTCTTTGATCTTCACTATTCTGGAGAACAGTCAGTCTAAAATGTGCGGCAAATTCTTCCCCGCCAGAGGCTCAAGGCATCGTCATGAACTTGTTAGTTATCCTGGCAGACCATGGTGCTGGTTGCTCTGAGGACTGGGTCTGTTTCCTGAAGGGCCCCAGGTGGCTATGCTTTTTGAGATGGTTTGCTTCTCTTAAATTTTTTTTCAACGTTTTTTTATTTATTTTTGGGACAGAGAGAGACAGAGCATGAACGGGGGAGGGGCAGAGAGAGAGGGAGACACAGAATCGGAAACAGGCTCCAGGCTCCGAGCCGTCAGCACAGAGCCTGACGCGGGGCTCGAACTCACGGACCGCGAGATCGTGACCTGGCTGAAGTCGGACGCTTAACCGACTGCGCCACCCAGGCGCCCCTTTTTTTTTTTTTCTTAAATTTTTTTTCAACGTTTTTTTATTTATTTTTGGGACAGAGAGAGACAGAGCATGAACGGGGGAGGGGCAGAGAGAGAGGGAGACACAGAATCGGAAACAGGCTCCAGGCTCCGAGCCGTAGATGGTTTGCTTCTCAAAGCTGATCTAGTTCCACCCTGTCACTGTCACCAGTCCGATCTCACACGTCTTCTCCACTTGTCCCGCGACAACTAAGCGCACAGCCAGGTTCGATGTATGTGAAAGGTCAGCGGTCTCAGAGTAAGAGCCGAAGCTCTTCTGTGGCCGTAGCTTTAGAGTTTGATCTATCTGGCCCGCTTTGCATGGAGGCTTGTCCTTTCTTGTTCTCCATGGTCTGAATGGTATCTGTAGGCCTTTCTCTTTTTACTGGTCAACCGGATGTAAGAGGAAGAGGTCCCACGAGGGCTCGGCTCAGCTGGCTGGCTGCCAGGAGCCCACTGGGTGGACAGGTGCACCTAATGGTTCCTGCGCATGGTAATTTTCCTTGTGCTTTGGGGCCAGAACCTGAGTGTGACTGCGTCAGGGAGATGGGATAGAAAATGTGGGCTCTGGGAGCTCTCTGGTGGGAGGGGCGAGCAGTGCTGACACCCTGGTGTGTTCGGGCCCACAGGACTGGCCTTCAGGGTGAGGGTGGGCAGGGGTCCTCAGGTCAGCGGGCCTGCGTTCTTGCTCAGGCCCGGGCCTGTCCTGGGTGTCTGCCTGGGAGTCTCACCTAGAGGCAGCAGGTCCTCCGGCTGGGGCCGCGCTGACCCCTCCTCTGCCCCCGGGGTGACTGCTCACTCACCTCCTCCCCAGGACAAAGAGGTCACAGAGATTCTGGCCATGGCCGGGAGCGTTGTCACCTTGACCATCATCCCCACCGTGATCTACGAGCACATGGTCAAAAAGTAAGGCTGCCCCCCTCCTGCCTGCCCCCTCACCCCCCTGCCCACAGCCATACCAACCTCCTCAGCCTCCTCAAGGCTCCCGGCCTGCCCTCCCCTGCCCTCCCTTCCAGGGAGCTGGTGGCTTCTGGCGATTTGAAAGTCTCAGAAATGGAAATAAAGGACCCCGTGGGGGATGTATGGGCTAGTGGGGAGGAGAAGGTGCTGCCGGTTTGGGCGACTGTCGTTGTTGCTGTATCTAGGTTGTCCCCGACTCTGCTCCACCACACCATGGACCACTCGATCCCAGATGCCTGACGCCAGGGGAGGGCAGCGCAGCCCTCCCACCCTCCTGCAGGGGAGAGCAGCGAGCGTCCTGCGTCCTCCGGGTTCCAGGGGCCTGCTGCCGGGGGCGGGGTCGTCTGGAGGGGGCGTGTCCCACGCAGGGTCACGTGGGGCGGCCACCGATACCGGGCCTCCGCTGAGCCTCCGACTCTGAGCTGGACTGAGGCCCACAGGCGGAGATTCTCTGTGCGGGTTTAGATGCCGGACACGTAGGCAGGTCGGCGCAACACTTCTTAAAGTTGCAGCTGGGGCTCTTGCAAGATTTTCGCCTCCACCAGAGACACAGTTCCACGTTTTGAGAGAACAGAACTACATTCTTTGAGAGGATTTTTTCTTTTTCCTGTACTTGCCGTGTGTCACAAACTGGCCAGAGTCCTAATCCTTCACTTCTTTTGAATAAAGATTTGATTTTGAACAGAAGCCCTTCTTCAAAAGTAATTGAAAATTCCAGAATCCTTGGTCCCGTGACCCACCAGGCCTGGTTTTCTTCTAAGCAGTGGTGAGACCGCCGCTTTTTCAAGACACACAGGTCTCTGAGAGCCTGCCACCGTCACGTGCTGCCTGCAGGTCCGAGGCAGGGGTGACTAGAGCCAGGGAGCGGTGCGGGGCTCTGGAGGAGGGGCACCGGCTTCGGAGCACCCCTGCTCAGCCTGTGTCTGCATCTGCCGAGCAGGTATGAGATCCACTTTGGGAGGGGACGGGGTGCATTTACAGGCCCTGCCAAGTCTGACCCTGAGGCAGGCTGGGGGACGCCCGTCTGGATCCTTCACATGACCCGGGAGGGGAGTGATCCCAGCTGCTGAGACAGATGCGTGGCTGCACGGAACCTGCACGCGGCTCTCTGCTTCCCTCCAGCTCAGAAAGGATCTCTTTCTGCTCAGCTTTTCCCAGCATGCACCCTGGGACTCCCAGGTTGGCAGGGACGGTTTGAGTCCCCTTCACCCCTCCTCAGAAAACAGACACGACATAAAGAAAACAGGCCGAGGGTCTTGCTGCGTTTTCATGCTTTAATTCAGAGCTGTCTGCTGCAGGTACAACTCTGTCTGAACAGGACAAAGGAGACAAAGTGAAGACCCTCCCCACCTCCCCCCTTCCCGTGTCCCCTAAATTCTCTGTCGAGGGGATGGCCGAATGGAAGAGTACACCGTGACATGTTTGCACTGTCCCCCTAGGTCAGAGTGGGGGTCATGAGTTCCCTGGGCTCCGGCCCTCAGTGGGCCCTGGTCCCAGAACTTTGTCGATGCCTGCCCCTCCCCAGGGCGCTGTCAGTTCCCCGGTGCTAGTGACGACTGGGAAGGGTGTTCAGTGAAAAGCTTAAGTTATCCCCTTGGGAGATGCTCGGAATAAACTCCGCTGGAGGCCAGCTCTCTGTGCAGAGTCCCAGCCCCAGCTCTGATTCCTGCCTGAGCCTGGACCAGAAGAGCAGCAGGGAGGCCCAGGCCCGGGCCCTCCAACTAAGTGGAAGCCACTTCCGGCTACTGGGCTCTAAGGGACCAGCAGTTCCAGGAGGTGGTTCCTGGGAAAATGTCCCTTAGGATCCAATCGGCTCCAGCTGGAGGCTGGGGAGAGGAGAGGCCCCGACGATTTCTGCTCCAGAAGCCGAGGGCAGGAGGGGAAGGCCACAGCCCAGCAGGAGGAGGTATTAAGCAAGAAGGAAAAGGGGAGCTTTGGAGGAGGAGCACTGTGCGGGCGGCCCGGGCCCCTGGCCTTGCCCTCCGGCCCCACGCTCTGTGCCCTGCGTCACCAGGGCTGGGAGCCCGAGCCGGCAGGCCGCTGTGCCTCCGGCGCCCGGAGCCGCACACGCAGCGCTGCCCCTCTTGCATAGATGCGGACACTGAGCACACACACGCACACACGGAGGGCCGGGCCCGGGCCGCCAGCCAGGGGCCCCCCCAGGGTCCGTCCCAGGGCCGCCGCCTCTGCTGACACGGAGAAGTAAAGCCCCTCAGAGGCCCCAAAAGAGAAGACCCTCAATGCTGTGGGCGGGGGCCCGGCAACCCGGAGCAGCAACAGATGGGGGCAGCGGCCCCACTCACCTCATGCGCCGCCCTTGGCGAGGGCCTTCTCCAGCAGCCCGGACCACGTCCACCAAAACACAAGACACGACAGGAAGGCCACAGATAGCAAGACACAGATGAGAGCAGAGGGGCTACGCGGCTCGACTAGATTCCAGTGGTGAAAAATATATAGATTTTATGTTGTCAAATATAGCCATACATTTATTTTCTCGGCAAAGCTTTGACTGTTTCTAAGGAGACGCTACGCAGCTTCGTGAGTACACGGCACAGGAGGCTGGGTCCACGGCCAGTCCCGGCTTGGCTTTGGATTGGGTTTGTCCACTGCCCCTCCATGTCACGACCCCAGTGTCTGTGGGGTAGCCCCAGCCGGGCCCCAGGAGTTCAGGTGTGGCTTGGCTGGGGTAAGGGTGCTCCACAAAGGATGGCTGGTCTGAGGCCCCCAACCGGTGGGGGGAGCTTTGGAGGCACAAAGCATGTGGCAGAGGGGGCTGTCGCCCCCATGGCTGGGCTAGCTGCCCACGTCCAGTGCATGCAGGTGCCCCCCCACCCCGCCCCCGAGTGGAGGGCGCAGAGAGGAAAGGCGGAGCCCATAAGTCAGGCAACGGCTGTCGGAGCAGCTGGGGTGGGCAAGCAGCCTTGGCAGAGAACCGGAGGGGCCCCTGGGCCGGAGGGACGAGTAAGACACGGGGGTCCCACCAACCCCTCCCAAATGCGGGGCCCAACCTCTGAAGGAGGGGCGACCAGATGGGTGTAAGCCCCACCAGGGAGAAGGAGCGGTTTACTTTGTCAAATAACAGTGGTGGTAAAAGGTCAGCAGCTTTGCCGGGGGACCAGATGTCCCAGGGAAGGAGGGGGGCAGGCCAGGGAAGCTCCCAGGCCAACTGGCCTCAGGCTGTGAGTGGGGAGGCTCAGGGCACCCCCGCTTGCCCCGCCCCATCCCTGCCTGGGAGACATCCCAGGGCACCCTGCTTTGGCCTGGACGAACATCATGGCTTCAGTATCCCATCTTGCCATCCATCCTGCTGGAATTCCTTCCAGAGGCAGATAGGTCAAAGTTTAGGAACCCTCGCCCTCGAAGGCAAACAACCCCTCAGTGGAGACGCTGGGGTGCGTGAGAACCGAGCCCCAAAGTGAACATAGTGCAAAGCAGAAGTTGGGCCTGAAGCCCCCAGAGCAAGTCGGGGTGAGCTCCAGGGGCGGTCGTGGCCTGTGGCTTCTCAAACCAGCTGAGGACTGTCCCCACGGTGGCGGGGCCTCATCTCGGAAGGCTGGAGGAGCCCCCTGGAGCCGCCGGCCCCTGCCTCCTCCTCGGGTGCTGGCAGAGGCTCGGGACAGGACGGGAGCTGGGCTCAGGTGTGCACTCCGGCCCCCGGCGCTGGCCTGTCTGGCTCGGCTGTCGTGGGAGGAATGATCTGCGCCGAGAGGGGACCGGATCCCGGGGAAGGTCTAGGACGAACAAACACAGAGAACCCACGCTGCGCTCTGCCACCTCCTGCCCCTCGCGGTCTTTCCTCTGGCCCGTGCCCACGGCCTGGACGACGCTTCTGAATCCCAGCGCCGGGAGCGGCCTGAAGACGCCAGACCCGGTGGCTGCAGACACGGCTCCGAGTCCCGGGCCAGCTGCCTGTACTCTGGGAGGTGGCTGCCTCCGGGTGAGGAGATGATGCTGGCCCAGGAGGCTGGACCCAGGGCAAGGGGCGGCCTGAGAGAGAAGGCGTGGGTGGGAGGCCACCAGACAGGACGTGGGGGTGGGGGACAGGGAGGCTCCAGGCGTCTCAGGCCCAGCCTCCCCAGATCAACACACCAGAGACACTGTGGGCCAGGGCCGCCCCGCGGGAAGGTCCAGGAGGACAGGGCTGGGCCGGGGGGACCTCGCTACCTCCTCTGTCTGCAGTTCGTACAATCGGCGTGCCTCCCTGCCTTCGGTCTCTCTTCCCTTGTCTCCCGTCAAAGTTTTGGGACGCCTTCCCCCCACCCTGACTCTCAGCCCCCTGACACGGTTCACATCCTGAAAAAAAAAAAAAAAAAAAACCAGAAAAAAACAAAACCACTTCCAAACCCGAGACCAAACAAGTAAGATGCTGCCCTCCGGGAACGAGCGAGGGGGAGAGCGGCACCCCTACAATCAGTGGTCGGGCCGCCGGAGCCGCTGGCGGGGACGCGGACCCCTCACAGCTGGGAGCCGCCGCCCGGCCCGCCCGGGCCCTGCTGGCTCAGCGAGCGGCAGCTGATCCTGCGGATGGAGTGCAAGGCCACCGTGCAGCAGCCCCGCAGCAGGGAGCTGATGTTGTAAATGGGCTGGCCCTGGCGTCGCTGCGAGCGGCACAGCCAGGCCACCGTGGGCACGGCCGGCACCACCACGGCCAGCAGATCCACGATGTAGTGGCGGCTCCAGTAGCTCTTGGGCTCCTTCTCGGCCGCGGCCACCTCCTCCTCGTCTTCCACGGGGCACGCCACGCTCACCGACGGGCTGGGGTCGGCGCCGGGCCGGTGCGGGCTCGGCCCTCGGGTGACGGGCTCGGGGGCCTCGAGCTCGTCACCCACCGTCACCACCACGGCCGAGTCGGGGTCTTTGGGCCCCGGGGGGCGGGGCTCCGGCTCCGGGCACCCGTGCCCCGATTCGGGGACCGCCCCGCAGACCTGGGCCCTGGTCACTTTCTCCAGGATGGTGTCCAGGTCCGGCTGGTACTGCACGAAGTCTGTCTGGATGGCACGCTCCTGCACGCAGCTGGCCTGCACGCCGGCCTCCGTGCCACACAGCAGCTTCTCGTAGGTGTTGCTGGCAGGGAAGCGGGGGCCCAGGCTGAAGCCGCCGTGCAGCGAGCCCTCCTCGGGGCCGCAGTCCACGCCCGACGACAGCAGGCTGCTGGCCTCCAGCGCGTCCGTCCGGCTCAGCGTGTCGTCGGTCACCGCGAAGCCGCTGTCAGCCCCGTCCTCGCCCGAAGCCCCGGGCTGCTCGCCGGGGGGCCGGTCCCCGCACACGGCTGGGTCACTCAGCTTGGTGTAGGTGGAGCTGCGGGTGAGGGAGCGGGGCGGGGGACCCGCCGGCCGACTCCCCGGCGCCGTCCTCCTTGGCCATGCCGTCCTGGGCCACCTCCATGCTGTGCAGCAGCGTCTCCAGCTTCTTGTTCTGGATGTTGATGTCCACGAAGTACTTCTGCAGCCCCTTGTCCTTGTCAATGAGGTTGTTCTTGACCGTGTCAATGACCTGCTTGAGCTGCTTGATCTCCTTGCGGGCCTCCTTCAAGGCCAGCTGGGCCTCCACGCGGTGGCACTCCTCCTCGATCCAGTCCTCCTGCATGCGCGACAGCTGTGTCTTCAGGTCATCGATCTCCGTGTCCCTGCGAGCAGATGACACACACACGCTCACTGCCTGGCCCGTCACCACCACCAAGGGCAAGCAAGGAAGGGGCTGTCACTAAGGACAGAGGGCCGGAACACACAAGGCCTGACTCAGTGCCTCCTCCTTGCTCCACGGGGGATAAGGGGGCGGCCAAGGGGGCCTCCTCTTGGGGGGGAGAAGACACATTCGGGCCCCTCTGCATCCCCAGCCCTGGAGGCCGTAATGCAGACGACTGTCCCCATTTAAATCCATCACCTACAGAAGAGATTAGACAAGAAAAACGCTCAGTGTATACATATATGCTGCTGCTATAAAAACCAAACACATCCACTTTAAAATCTTAACGCGTGACAATAAAAACTAAACCTAAAATCTCCGCTCTAGGGGAAGGAACACGGCCCCGTATGAAATCCGGTGCTGAAAACTGTCCGCGGAGGGACACCGGGCCGGGGACCGCTGGGGGCAGGCCGTGGGCCGCTTTGCTTTGCTGAGGGATGTTCCAGTCGCCATGTGGGGGGAGGCTGCCGATTTCACACCTTCCCTCAAGTGGGGGGATGAAGAGTGGAGGGTGGAACAGAGGAAAGTGATGACAACAGATGGCCCTCTTTTAGTCACACTCAATGTCTCTGCTGTGTTTCTACTATGAAGAGGGTGGGCCCAAAAGATGGACAAAAACGCACGGGCCACTCCCAAGAGGCGACGCACGTGCCAGGCACACCAGACACAGGCGTCTGAAACCCCCGAGTCACAGATGAATCCGGGGTGCGGGGGACGGAGGCGAGTTAGGCAAACATCCTATCAAGTCTGGAGGTAAAGGCAGCGCGAGATCGGACAGGACGCAGTGAAAGCAGTGAGGACGGAGGAAAGCCATTCCTGAGACGGGAAGTCCTGTCAGGGGGGTGCCCACCGCAGCATCCCTCCCAGCCATGCGGCCCACGTGCCCCGAATTCACGGAAATGTAATCCACGCGTGGCTAGACCATCACTCTGAGGGTCAGGAGTCCACCAGGGACATCATTCCAGATCAAGCGCCGCGCGCTTTTCAGAGTCAGATGGAATGTGCAGTTCAGGAAACGAGGCCAGGACTCATGGTCACAGGGACCGGGATGAGGGGCTGTGGTGGCCGTGAAGGTCGGCGATGGCATTATCTGGAAAGCAGCGGACTGGACCACCCAAAAGGACACAACTCCGTGATGGAGCTGCTCAGAGTGGCAATACTAGATGTACCAGCAGGCACGGGGGACCCTAACTGGGACTCACTCTACGGATACCCTCTGCACTGGCGTGGAGTCCTGGGAGGGAGAGGGAGCTTGGAGGAAGGGACTGGGCATGCTCAGTGTGGCCGGGCCCTTCCCCTCTCTCCTTGGAGCCAGTAGGACCCCAGGCCAGGGAGCTGTGGCTTCCCCACCCCGTCTAGGACGTTACATTTGAACTGAGCCTCGAAGGAGGAGTTCGCCAAGGAAGCAGGACGGGGGCAAGGCCATCTCGGGATGTGGGGACACAGCAAACAAAAGCACAGAGTCTAGAAGCTTCTTTAAGGAGAAGGTAGGTGACTGCAGGAGGCAGGTATCAAAGCAAACACACGGAGAGCCGGCCGTGTGGCAGGGGGGCAAGCAAAGAGCCGCCGCAGGTTCCCGCAAGCGTGGCCAGGGATTTGAGGTGTCGGCACGTCCATGCCAGGGCGTCGTGCCCAAACCACACAGGGCAGACGTCTGCTCCAGCCGCTGGACCAGCCCCAGAAAGGAAGCGACGTGATGGGCCGTCTGCTTCCTGAGGACATTAGTGCAAATGGCCAGGCAGAGCCAGGGCATCACTGAGAAGATGATGGGGGCTAAAAATAGAAATCCCAACTCTACAGACGAGGAGGCCCACAGAATGCCACCTGTAACTTCCTGTGGTTCAAAACCACAACAAACCCAAACCGGATTGGCTACTTGGCAGAGCACTGGTCACGGAAGGGGTGCTCACGCATGGCGTATGCTTCTCTTTATATGCCGTGTCCAGGATAGACAAATCCAGAAAGAAAAGATTAGAGGTAACCAGGAGCCTGGGCCGTGGCTGCGGTTGTGAATGGCGTTTGTTTCTGGGGTGATGGGAATAGTCTGGAATTAGATACCAGTGATGGGGGCACGATCCTGTGACTATACTAACCATCACTGAATTGTACACTTTGGATAGGGAAATTGTAGGGTTTTTTAAAAAGAGGAAAGAAGCCATGCTCGCGGTGGCCTGCCCCGGCCCTCAGTGCCCGGCACAGCGTGGGATCCAGCTCCCAGCGGCTGCGAATTTGAACTGACACAGCGCAGAGGAAATGATTAAGGTGATGAAGAGATCAGAGGGCAGTCCTGAAGCTTCAGTCATAAAGATTGAAGCCGCTGGCCCAGAAAGGTAGCAGCTGAGAGGGTCACGGTCTGCCCTCAGGTCTGGAGAATGAGCTCAGATGGGACCGGGGGGCTGGGGTCCCCTGGGCTGGGTAGGAGCTCAGGAAAGGTTTCTCAGGATCTCACATCGTCTGTAAGTAGATGAGCAGAAAGGCTTATGGGGCCTGAACTGGTGGGCCCAGAGCCCCCACCCCCCCACTGGTGACTCCTTGGGTGGAAACAAACAGGGGCTGAGGGGGTGTCCCCTCCCCCCCAACAGGGAAGGTGAGCCAGGAAGGATGCCCTGTGGCCCTGCTCCCCAGGTGGAAGGGAGCCAGGGGGTAAGAAGTGGCCAAATGGGGCTGCCAGGCCCAAAGTGGGAGAGCACCACCTTGGGGTGTGGGGAGGACTGGCCGGCTGTCAGGGGAAGCTGCCTGCAGTCAGGGAGAGCAGCTGAGGGGAGCATAGGGGTGGCTGAGGGCTCTGGAAAGGGGCTCCCCCAGGGCTTTGCCGGAAGGAAAGGGCAGGCCAGGTGCCGGGAAGCCCTCAGCGGCTCCTTCCTCCTGGAAGTGCCCCAGGGCCCTGGGTCTCCAGGGCAGCATGTCTCCAGGGCTGCCCACCCACCCCCAGCCCTCCAATAGCGGCTCACCGGTCCTGGAGCCGGTCCTGCGTGTCCTTCAGCCGCGCCTTCAGGTGCCGGATGCACACCTCCTTCTGCTGCAGTGGGGTCAGGTACTGCTCTGGGGTGGGGGGCTTGACGCCGTGGTTGTCGCTGCACAGTGTGTACTTCATGGAGCGCCTGCGTGGGGACACATGTCAGCACGGAGGGAGGAAGAGGTCCCCAACCATCACCAGACAGCTCCGGGCCAGGCTTTCCTCCAGGAGCCCGGGTGGGCATGAGAACACCCAGACCTTCCGGAAGGTAGGTTCTGTTAAAGCTCTTCTGGGGGCACCTGGGTGGCTCAGCCGGTGAAGCATCTGACTTCCGCTTAGGTTGTGATCTTGCGGTCGGCAAGTTTGAGCCCCGTGTCGGGCTCTGGGCTGACAGCTCGGAGCCTGGAGCCTGCTTCGGATTCTGTGTCTCCCTCTCTCTCTCTCTCTCTCTGCCCCTCCCGTGCCCACGCTTTGTCTTTCTCAGTCTCTCAAAAATGAATAAACGTTAAAAAAATAAAACCTCTTCTGCGTGAAGACCACAGTGGGGAGCTCGGGGGTCCTCTAGTTGGGGTGGGGACACACGACAGCACACGCACAGCCTGGCACCGTGTTCTCTGCCCTCCTGACGCTATTGGTCAGCTCAGTCCCAGTGGCGATCCCAGAACTCATGTGTCCAGGCTCCTAACCCAGAGAATGAGTTTGGGGGCCAGAGGCCGGCGTGGTCCCCCTCCCTGTGTCATTCCCCCAGGGTCTGCGTGGCGGCAAGGACTTCCCCCCCGCCCCCCCGCCGTGCAGGAGCAAACACCCCCCAGAGCCGAGAGCCGTCACCGCCTGGCCTGCAGGACCGTGGGGGAAACAGCAGGTGCAGACACGTGTGCACGTTCAGCAGTCTCCAAACACACTCTGACACCCTGCTTGCCATCCTCACGGACACACGAGTTTGCACGGCCATGCACACGTATTTCCTTGGAGTACACATCTGAGTACGATTACCCCAGTCCGTCTGTGTCTGCGGCCCCACCTGCGTGTGCGCACACCCGTGCCCGTGCGTCCTGCCACCCCACAGCCACCCTCAGGGGCCACTCATGCATACTAGGACGCCGGCCCACACGCGGGTGCACGCAGATGCACGCAGACCCTTGCCACCCGCATACGCGCTCGTGCTCTGAGGGCACACACAAACGCACGTGTGATCGCTCACCAGCTCGGGGCTTCTCCTCATTAACGGCTGAACCCTGAGCTGGCAGCAAGCCAGGTGCCACATGCAACCTGGCCCCGGGTAGCACAGGTGTGTGTGTGTGTGTGTGTGTGTGTGTGTGTGTGTGTGTGTGTGGTGAGCACGCCCTGGACCCAGCTCAGCAAAGGTGGAGGGATTCCCACCCAGTGGAGGGCGGAGGGCCAAGGCTTGCACCCAGCGGAGAGCACCCGATTTCACCAACACACGCGGCCCAGCCACCTCGACTCACAGCTTCCTGCCTGCGGGTTGTTCTGTTCACGAGGAAACCTCCTTGGGTCTTGTCTTAAAAGCCTGGGCACGTTCTCACACAGCCTGGCAGAGGCCTTGTGGCCGTCTGACTCCTGCTCCTTTAGGGGCCGGCCACCCCTGCATCTAGGGAGGGGCAATGACATCGCCAGGTCTGACCCTGGTTCGCAGAAGCAGCCACCCTGGAGGGAGTGTGAACGGCTCTGTGGGAGCCGGATAATGTTTGTGGAGGAAAGAAGTCTTTCTAAACCGTCAGCCATCGAAGAGAATGTGTAGACAGAGGCAGAGAGAAAGAGAAATGATTTTCCTCTACTTCCTCGCCTCGTGGTCCCTAGGTTTAACTCAGGTCACATCACACGCTGGCCTGTTTTTCCGCGTGACAAGGGGCAGAGGGGTGGCGTGGGTCGCGAGCCGGGGACTCCCCCTCTGCGGACTCTAAGAATCTCCTTCCGAGAGAGAAGGCAGCCAGCGGGGGCCAGGGCCCCACGCTGCGGACATCCCGGCGGCTGCCACGCAGGGACTCCAGCTAGAGGGGCGCCGGTCTGTGCCGAGTGACAAGGGGCTTCTCGCGGGGCCCCGGGCTCCAGGATCAGTTAAGCCAGCGCAGTTGAGAATTACAGAACAAGTAGCCATTCTCACGCTTCCCATGCGCTTTCATGGGTTTCTCTCTAATGTGCTTTTTTGCTCTAATGTAACACTTAACACTCATACGTTCTTAGTCACTAGCTCTATCCTTGAAGGGGAAAAAATATGTTTATATATAACCGAGAAGAAGAATACACCGTGATTCATGGCTCTCCACTATTCACGCCCCGGAACACCTGGCTGTTTGCACCGAGGCCACAGCCAAGGCCCCGCTGCTCACCCGCAGCTGACACTGTCCACATGGGCAAGGAGACCCTCTCACGGGATTTCTCAGCCTCGGGGCTGGGGCCGCCCCCGTGGACTGCCGTGATGACACGCGTTGCAAAAATCTGCTGTGAAGAAGTATTAAAGTTGCCCGTCATATACTTTTCGAAGGGAACGCATCCGTCAGTGCCACTCACACCTGCTGCGCGCCACCCCGAGCTGGGGTTGCAGCCAGGAGGCTGAGGCGTGGGTCCTGCACACGTGTGTCACCCGTCACGCGCGTCGTGGCGGAAAACTCTGAGAACAGCCGTCTCGGCCTGATCTGAGCATCACTTCACACCAATGACACCGTCTCTGCGGGAAGGCCAAGGCCAGCCTTCGCCAGCCTGGCGGTCCAGGACCCCCAGGTGGGACCAAAGTCCTCACGAGGGCAGCGGCCAGTACGGGCCACCTGCAGACATCAACCCACAGAGACCTGTGGGATGTTGGCCCCTCTTTACAGATAAGGGAATGGAGACTCAGAGACGGGAAGTACGAACGCCAAGGCCGCGCTCCCCCGGCTCCACTGGGGAACGAGGATGGGCCGCCATTACGGCTGTCCCTCCCTGGTTTTCAAGGATGCACAGCTTCCCTTCACCTGTCTCCCCAGCCGATCCTGCTTTTCCCGTTACGTTCCGCCATTCCCTGAGGGCACAGCCTGGCAGGTGCCACGCTGTGACACACTCCGCTCTCCTGACCAGCTCCACCTCGGTCTCTCTCACAGGGGCCCCTCAGGAGAGCGGGATGGCAGATGCCGCGAGTGGCTTGTCCCTACCTATCTTGCCTGGCACCACCTGCCCTGCAGCCACGGCCAGTGCCAGCTGGCAAGGCGGAGACAGAAGTCCCGGGAAAGGTGTCCCTCCTCAGGAGGCAGGAGCGCCTTGCACTGGGCCCTTGTTCCTTCTGGACCCGATGCTGGCCTGATGCCTGGAGGGGTAGGAGCCTCTTGGAACGGCAAGGACAAAACCGTACCCCAAGGACGGCGGGGCAAGAAGACGGGACGGGGTCCCAGACACTTCCGGGCCCTCGCTCTGAGAGCATCACAGGGTGATGTGCGGCTGGCGGTGTCACATCCCTCCCTCAAACAGGAGGAGCTGAGGCTCTGGGACAGTGACCCGCACAGCCAGTGACGCTGGAGTCCTACAGCCCCGGCCCGCCCAGGGCGCCCAAGTGTGCAGCCAGCAGGAGACCAGGCACAGGGGAGGCCTTACCTGGGCGTGGGGCTGCTGTCGCTGCCCTTGCAGGAGCCCGAGTTGCTGCTGCTGCTGAGAGAAGAGGTGCCGTAGGCGTCCCGCACGCTCACTGGCGGAGAGGTGCGCCTGGAGGCAGGGAGAAGAGGCAGGTGCTCGTTCTGGCTGGCGGGCAGCTGCGGACACTGGGCGAACACCGCCAGGCCGCTGCGGCCCAAAGGGCCCCCGCTGAGGGGTCGGCACCGGGGAGAGAAGCAGAGGGGAGAGGGGGACGCACAGACAGGGGTGACAGAACAGACAGCGCAAATCAAGATGGAAAACCAGGAGCAGACCGGTCCTCCTGGCTCCCCAGGACAGGAATGGAGGCTGGGCAGGGCCAAGGGCAGCAGGGGGGGGGGGTCCCATCTGTCTCGCCAGGGGTCCTCAACTTTCAGGGTCCCCCAACCCCAGAGGAGGGCCCTGAGTGGGCTGAGACAGGTGGGGCAGAGCAGGGCAGGCAGGGGTAGGGACAAAGGTCAAAGTCAAGGGGGCAGGGGGGCCTGAGTGAGCCAGAGTGGATGATGGCGTGAGTCCCCTCCGGTAACTGTGAAGCGTAACAACAGCACTGGTGATGGTAGGAATCCAGTGGTTTGATTCTTCAGAGAACTTTTATATCCACTGCGTCATTTGAGCCCTTAAATAGTTCCAGGAGGAGGTGAGTGTTGGCCAGCCCAGTTTTAAAGCTGGGGAAATGACTTGCTCACGGACACACTGCATGTTGGTGGCAGAGTGGGGACGGAGACCCTCCCTCCTCCCGCCCTCTGAGGCCAAGGGGGAGACTCACCTGCGGGATCCAGCAGAGGCCCGTCTACTGCCCGGCAGGGACATGGCCATGAGGCTGCGGGTCCGGGTGAGGGGCGGGATGGGCGGTGTCCCCGGGGCTGAGGAGAGAGGGCGCGTTGGGGGGGCCGCGGGGAGGGCCGGACCAGGCCACGTCATCCTCTCGCTGGGGCCGCTGCCTGGCATGGCTCTCCTCTCGCCCTTCAGCAGGACACCCCAGGACCGAGCGAGGGCCCGGCCGGCAGGCTCTGGCCACAGCTCCCTCCACCAACGAAGTTAGCACACTCCTGCCACCTGACTTAAAATCTCGAACATCAGGGCCTCGGGGGCAGCCGGAAATCAGAGATCCGACCCTGTGTTCTCCAGACGATCGAATGTGGAGGGCGAGCTCGAAGGCCTGGCCCAAGGTCACACGGGCTTCGGGGCAGGGCTCCTGACTCAGCACAGCACTGAGTTCTCTACACTACAAGCCGGGACCCCCGATCCCTGACTCGGACCCCACCCCACGGTAGACAGTCCCTCCTCGGCGGGGGCTGCAGGCTGGAGGACTCCTGGAGCAGGACCAGGAACCCCAAATTAGGCTGGGCTAGTCGTGACGTCACCTTCCCAGGGCGCCCGCTGGCGTGTGGCTCAGGGCTTCCTGTCTATAGGGGAGACAAGACAGACCAACATACCAGCACACGTGTAGAAAGACATACGGATACACACGAATGTGAGAAGGTACTATGTCCCTGCCCTTCTAAGGCAGGCCACACACATCTCAGTGAACATGCTCAGGGCCCGCCCACAATGCAGCATGTGCAGCCAGGCCATCCCCCCCACCCCCCACCCCCCCCAGCACGCATGCTACACACAGGCAAGCCTGCACCCATTCATGCAAACACGCATGCTGATTTGGGCATGCGTCAGGACCTCAGAGCACAGGCTCAAAGCAGATGAGGAAGGGGGGTGAATGGGTACAGAAGCCCTCCTCTGGGGCGGGGGTGGGGGGTGCTTGGCGGGCTGGACCTAGTAGGAAGTGACCAGGCCTGTAGGGACCCTTCCTTGGCACTCTTGACAAGTGGGTAGGGGCTTAGGCTCCAAGGGCAGCCCTAGAAGGGTCTAAGGAGGGGAGAAGCCCCATGGCAGGCTGAGCGTTGGCTGTTGTCGGGAGGCCTCCGGCACTGGGCGTCACCCCAGACCCCTGGAGTCTGAGGCGGGTGGGCCTGGGCTCTTTGCGCCAACCTGCTAGTCCTAGGCCAGCTCCAGAGACCCCAGTTCCCTCCTTCTTCCGTGCTCAGAGCAGGGACTGAGGCCAGCAGCCTGGGTTCCTGGAGACCTGGCCAAGGACACCATGCCCCAACCTTCCCCCATGCTGGAGAGCAGCTTTCACCGAGCCCCGCTGCGCGCAGACCCCGTGCCAAGCACTTTACGTACAGTGTGCCATTGACTCCTCCCAAAAACCCTATGAGGAAGTGCTGTGATTAGTCCCCTCACAGATGAGGAATCCGAGCCTCCCAGAGGAGGGACTTGCCCCAGTCACGCCCCCAGAGTGTGGGCAGGGCCAACATCGGAACCAGGCCAACACCAGACGCCCGAGGGCCTGGGTCTCAGACTCCGGAGTCCCCTGGCTGGCCCCACCCCTGGTCACACGGGCCTCCCACGTCCACGTCCTCCCGGGAGCCTGGTCAACCTGCACGGTGGCGGGGCTGCCTCCTGAGAGGACAAAGGCTCTGCTCAGGTGGCCTGTTTCCTGGCCGTGACACAGAACGTGGCCTGTCCCCCCGGAGGGCCTGGACACAGCCAGCATTGTCTGCCCGGAGGTGTCGGGTGCCGGGTGCAGGAGCTGCCGACACCATGCCCGTCACCTGAGCTGCTCGCCCCAGCTCCCACCCATCATGCCCCAATCAGGCAGGGCCTCCGGGCAATGTAGGGCCGACCCCTGAAGGAGGAGCCAGGGGACCGAAGACAGTGCTCCCCACACTTGTCAGGAAGGCTACCAAGGGCTCCGGGCCTCCTGGGCACAGCTTGGGGCCGACAGGGGGGTGACGCGTTATGACATGTGGGCCCCAGCTCGCAGAGCCACAGGGCCCGACAGGCCCTGGCTTCTCGTCCCAGGCAGCCCGGCTGCCCCAGCCACCCTCCCGGCCTCACCCCCTTCCCTTGTCGCTTTTGGGGGGATGCCCTGAAGAGGCTGTGCCTTCAGGAGGACTTTTCAGCAGAGGCAGGACTCAGCAGGACTCAGATCCGAGGACAGGCCTCGCTCTCCCAGGCCAGCTTGGGTAAAGGTTGCTAAGGAGCGAGGAAAGTCCAGGCGGAGTCCCGGGCCTCTGTCCTGGGAGGCAGGCAAGTTGCCTGGTTTGCCTTGGAGCTGAGTGTGGCCTCAGTACAATGACAGCTTTGTCTCCTCTGTCCCTGCTCCTACCTGCTCGGCAACCCCACACCTCCCTCCTCCTGTGCTCCCTCTTCCTTCCTCTCTGGCCCAGGGGGCGGGAAGGAGACAGTGTTTGTACCTGGATGGACCTCCCGGTCTCCTGGGAGGCCAGAGCCAGCCATTCATTCAGGACAGGGGTGGAAGAGGCATTTCCCCTGCTGGGACAGCACCTTGCAGGCGGGGGGGATGGGGGATCCCTCAGGGGAGGGCAGAAGCCACCCAGGCCCAAAGGGAGCCACCTCTCCAGGATCCTACTCAGAAGCCTCGGTGCGCCCCGTGTGCTCTCTCGGGTCCCTCCTCCCCCTCCAGGCCCCAGAGAGGAGGCGGGTTGCCATGGCATCTGTCTCCGTGCCGCCTGCCAGCTCCCCGGAGTCCCACAGCCCTGTCCCCTGGCAGCCAGAGGCTGCCACTTGGAATGAAAGGTGGAAAGGAAACCCTTCACCGTGGGGCGCCGGACTGAGAGTCTCTTCTCGCCTCAACACCAGAGTAAACCCAGGCCCTCACTCCGGCCTCCCTCCATGTCCCCATCCTGCCCACATCATGACCACGCTGCTGCACCCCCGCTTTGATCCGTCCCTCACACACCCAACGGTCTCCCAAAGGCCTACAATGGGGGTCCAGGGGATACAGCAGGATCCAGGAAACAGGAGACAGAAGGACGTAAAAACAGAGACAGATCTGGGCTCAAATTCCAGCTCTGCCAGTCTCCACACGCATGCCTTGGGTGAGCCACACCACCTCTCTGAGCCTTTGCTTCCTCATCTGTGAGTGGGGCCGTCGTGGGGTGCACCTCACGTGGTTACTGTGGCAGGATAACGCATGCCCAGGGCTCAGCCCAGTGCCCGCCACACAACACACGCTCGAAAGTGGGAACTGCCAGTATAGATAAGTGCAACGCAGTGCGAGCTTCAAAACAGAGACCCATTCGAGGCATCACGTGGCCTCACGAGGGTCAGAGACAGCTCCTCCAAGAGGAAATTTACGCTGGGTCTTGAAGGATGAATAGGAGTTCGGCAGCAGGAGAAAGCGGGTGGGAAGGAAGGAGAAGGCTGGGCAAAGGCAGTGAGTTGTTCAACTGCATGGCATGGCTGGAGAGCTGCTGAGGAAACTAGGGGGTCTGGTGATGTCAGAGGCCCAGTTTAGACTTGCAGTTTAGAAAGCCCCCCGGGGTAGGGGGCCTTTGTGGAGCGTGGCTGGGAAGGGACAGGAATACAGGCAGACGACCAGTCAGGAGGTTATCACGAACTTCCAAGTGGGAAATCAGAAGAGCCTGGGTCAGGGCTGCAGGAGCAATGGAGAAGAGCATCTGGAACCTTGAGAGGCATCAGGGGCCCCCGATTAAGTAAAAATTGGGCACGGCTCTTGATTCTGGCTTTCAAGGCCCGCTTATCTATACCCTTGCCAACATTCAAGGCCCGCTCACCCATACCCTTGCCAACGTGCTGTCAGCAGCCTGCTGACCCCCAGGAAAGCCCCATCAGTCACTCTGGCACCTCCACGCGGGCTGTTGGCCCAGCCTGCAGCACCCTCCCTGCCCTGTTCTCATGCACGCATCACACGCCTCCTGCAAGGCTCTGACCTGCACGGCTTTCCCCCTGGACTTTCCCATCACTTACTGTCATGACCACTTAGCATGCCATGCCTTGGGTTGAAACTCAGGGACCACCACCCTCTGGGGGACTTCATAAAAAACAACACAACCAATGCACAATGGTCTGAGCATGTCTGGTAGGCCAAAGGGTTGGCTTAGATGGTCTCTAAGACACTTCTGGATCCAACCTTCCGTGATCCTGAGCTGTTAAGGAAATGACGGACTTACAATGAAAGCCTCATTCTCCCTCAATGACTAGGGCTCCTGGGTTTCAGTTTCCACCTCGGTAACACGAGGAAGCTGCATTTCTCTGAAGAGACACCATGGCAGTTTACTCAATCAGCGAATCGTGGGGGGAGAGACCAGGCACTTGGGTTAATCCAATATTCTGGCTAAGTGAAAGTCCCTGTATGTACTATCAATGAGTTTTTGCAACGACTCGGCCATCAGTAAAAGAAGAAAGCCATCCTAAAACCCCAGGGAACAGAACAATCTGTCTCTGATGACTCAGGCCTCCGACAGCTACAGAAAGCAGAGGACGCAACCGACAGAACAGAGCTTGGGAGGGGTCCTCTCTCTGCCAAGGCAACACGAGAATGCCGAACAGTGCTCCCAGCAAACAGCAGAGCGTCTGGTGCTCCTCGAATGCCAGTGTGGTGCAAGCCTGGGCTGGGAGCGTGCCAGCAGCCGTACTCCGAGTCCCGGAGGATTAGTGCTCTGGGGGCTATCCGCGGCCGGGGAGCTCGGTAAACCTTCCGCTGGCTTCGTGACCCCGGCTACTGTGGGTGTCCAGCCCCCGAGAAACAGATGGCCTTTCTTCCTGAACCTGGAAAGGCATTTCTCCAGCTCGCTTCCTCCGTCCTGCGCAAGCCGCCCTCAGCGCTGGAGCCACAGGTGGGGGCCATCGGACTCCTTCTTCTCACTGCGACAGCCCCAGCACAGCGGCTGGACGGACCCCCAACCCAGACGCCAGGGGTGGGAGAGGGGTGCTGCCCCAGGCAAGCAGGCCGGGGCTGGGGGCTGCGACGGCTGCCACGCCACAGTCTTCAGCGACTAGACTCAGATTCCGGACCTGAGTGAGCGTGGAGCCCGGCTTGGTCTTCAGACCCCCCAGAGGATTTGCCTCTGGGCCTGCTGAGCGGTGGGCTCAGGCCTCCTCATCACCTGCAGAGGCTCCCCTTGTATCTGTTCCATATACGGAAGGCCCTGCCGTGAGACTGCTTCTCTGAGAAAGGTTTTGCAGGCTTAACCGCGTACTACGTATTTTCCACAATGAGCTACTTCGCGTCTAGTGGGAGGGCTATCATCAGACAGACCAAGACGAGCGTGGGCGAGGCTGTGGAGGAACTGGAGTTCTCACGCACTGCTGGTGGGAAGGTAAAGTGGTGCAGCCGCGGGGGAAAGCAGCACGGCAGCTCCTTGGAACGTTAAGCGTAGGGTTAACGTGTGACCTGTCAATTTCCCTGCTAGGTCGATATCCCCCGGAGCATAGGAAACCGGGGTGCAAACAAGAACTCGTTTCGCAATGTTTGTAGCCACAGCGTTCCGCACGGAGGGAAACAACCCAAATGCCTGCCAGTGTTCAACGAATGCATAAATAACATGAGGGACAGGTAGGTAACGGAATATCACTGAGTCCAAAAAAAAAAAGGCAGGAGGTATGGACACCTGCTACAACATGGATGAACCTCGGAAGACGCTAAACGAAAGAAGCCAGATGCAAAAGGCCACACGTTATATGATTTCATTTATATGAAATGTCCTTGGCAGGCAAATCTATAGAGACCGAAAGCAGATGAGGGGTTGCCAAGGGCTGGGGGAAGGAGGAGCAGGCGAGGACCGCTGGCAGGAGTCTCTTTTGGGGATGATGACAATGTTCTGGAATTAGACAGTGGTGATGGATACACACCTCTCTGGGTATACTAACCCTCCCTGGACTGTACATTTTAAAAGGGGGGATTTTATGGTGTGTGAATTATTGTCACAATAAAAAGCACATTTTTAAACTGCCATAATATATATTTTAAGCTATTTTTTTAATGCCTGTTTTTGAGGGAGCGAGCGTGAGCGGGGGAGGGGCAGAGAGAGATGGGGACAGAGGATCCCAAGCTGGCTCTGTGCTGACAGTGCAGAGCCCCGAACTCACGAACCGTGAGGCGGCCTGAGCTGAAGTCAGATGCTCAACCGACTGAGCCACCCTGGCACCGCCACGTAGTATATATTTTACGTGAACAGTTGTAAAAGGACGGGGATGGTCCAAAGAGGGGAAGGTAATCACTGAGATGGGTCAGCCAGTTGCTGTGGGGTGGGAATAGAAGCAGCCCTCCGCCCTCCACCTGACTCAGGCAGCCGGGCCCGGGGGGCCTCCCTGGTGCTCCTGACCCTGGGTCAGCCCAGAGGAGACAGGAGACCGTGGCTGCCCCTTTGGAAGCTTTGCATATCCAACAGCCCATCTGCGCCTCACCGGTCCCCTGCGCAGGGAGATCCGGTGGAGACGGTTCCCACTGACACATGGGAAACCTGAAGCCGCAAAGGTGGCAAGATTGCCCAAGGTCACACCTTGGCCTTCCAGGTTGTAGGCGCCTACATTTCTACCGCATCACGAAGGTCTCATCACACAATAGAACTGGGACACATATCGTTATGCTGCAGAAAACCAGTTTCCCAGGAGACCCTGAGGCCATGGTGTTGATGAGGGGGACACCACCGAAACGGGAGGCAAGCAGAGCAAGGCTGAGCGTTGAAAAAGAAATTCCTCCTGTGCCTCTCCCCAGCCAGCACCTCCAAGACCCCAGGCCATGTGCCCTCCTGTATGGGGAGGGGGCGGCAGGGGAACACTGGGTTCCATCCCCCCTGCCTGCCTGCACACACCCATGGGGAGGCGGGGGAACCGAGGGGCTCTGGTGCTGGCCCCAGCTCGGTGGCTGCCTGGCAAGGGGACTCTGGCAGATGGAGACCCTCAGCGACCTTGGCCGCAGCATATGCTTTCCTGGGCTTCCTGGCTGATAGAGCTGTCAAGCCTGAGCCTGGCTCCTCTCCCTGCCTCCTCCTCCTCCTGAACTTCCAGCACCAGAGGAAGAAAAGATGGTGGGGCCGCCACGTCTAGGGACTCTGCCTTTTGTCCAGGTCCCTGCCTTGCCCCCTCCCCCACTCCCACATCTGTCCCCAGGTACCAACAAGGCCAACCCACTCTCAGAATTCCAGGGTGGAAGGGGTCTTGGCCAGACTTCGTCACAACCCATCATTGTACGGAGAGAAAATGAAACCCAGAGGCTGTGATCTCCAGTGATGAGGCTTCTGCACTGCGGCCCATCGCCCCCCCTTCCCCATCCTCCTTTGAATCTAGGCAGAAGTTCCATAAAATGAGAACAAGAGGGGCAGCTTAAGTAAAACAGTCATGGAAGGAAGCCTAGGGGTGAGACAGAACAAGTCCCACCCCGCCCCTGAGAGCAGCTCACAAATGACCTGTAGTAAAATAGACGCCGAAAGCGAGGCTGGGGAAGAAGGGAACGAACACAGCCTGACCACGAACAGCAAACACCGCGGCAATAACGAGGCTCAGAGTCAACTCTGGGCCTCCTGACTGCCATTGCGATAAAGGAAACCATGCCCAGTGCTCTTGTTCTCATGATTAAGGGAGGGCAAGAGGCAGACCAGGTCTTCCGGGAGAAATAAAGATCTTAAAACAGAGGCTACAAGAGACATTGTTGCATGGGATTTGCTGTGGGGGAGGAAGACTAGGGAACCAACAGGGAGAGTCCTAAGACAGAGGAGAGCCAGTGTCCTCTTACCCAAGGTGTCCTGTGTGTGTTGTGCCTTGGTGATGAGAGACTGAAGGACATGAGGAGCACAAGGACCAGAGGCCTAAAGGGATGTAGACATGTCCTCCGATCTGCCTGGGACCACAGTCCCTTTCTGCGGGGACAGCGCCCTCCTAATCTGAGATCAGCGCGCTTCCTGGGAGGCACATAAACTCATGCTGCCTCTGGCTCCCCCTCCCTCCCTTCCCCTCTCTTCCGACAAGACACGGCATGACAATCTAGTCCAACTGCCACATTGTCCTATAGCCAGAAAACCGCAGACTCGCCAAAGGCCACGGTGTGAGCTGCAGGAGCAGGGGACTGAAGGTGGGCCAGCTGATTCCCATCCCACCAGCCACTCTGGACGTGTGGCTCCTGGTTGAAGCCAAGTGCCATCCGTCTCCTTGCGGCTCCTGGCGGCTCCACGTGGGGACACCAGCTCCGCTCACCCCACTGTTCCTGTTTGAGCCCAGGAGCCGTGCCTGCCCCACGTCAGCGTCCTTCATGTCTCCTCCCGGGTCCCCTTTCCTTCCCAGCTGCCAGCTGCCCGGACATCCTTAGCAGCTGGTCCCTGTCCGGCTGATTTCTACGGGCATTTCTTGTGTCAGGCTGAAGTCTCTCACCTTTGCCGAGGTCCGGGGCCTGCGGCAAGACCCAGTATGGCTCACACTCGCTGTAGGAGGGTAGGTGATTACAAACCCTTCTCTCGGGAAGCCTTCCCTCCCTGGAGGAGCTGCCCAACCCCTTCATTTACTGAAAATGAGGCTTTAAAAACACTTTGAAAAGGAACTTCTGCAAACATCTATGTTCTATTTTAAAAGTCCTTCGGAAGAGGTTAAAAGGCTTAATCTAAACGAAAGAAACCATGGCTTTGGGCTCAAATATACCTGGATCTGAATTCCAAACTCCACCATCCGCTATATGACAGTAGGACTTTACTTCTCTGAGCCTTAGTCTATCTGTAAAATGGGGCTACTTACAGTGTGCCTGAGTATGGTTATGGTTAGCAATGACGCAAGTGAAATGCCTAGCAAGAATCCAGCATACAGAAAGCATTCCACACACAGTGGAAATTATTTACTAACCGAAATCTATTCTCGCTTTTAATCATATATATTAAACCTTTATCCCAGTCCAGAATCTAATCTGAAGTGTTATATAATAGCTGGTATCTCCGGGGTGCCTGACCACAGAATCATTTACACACACTTAGGGTCTAATGGCCAAAATAAAGAAGGAAAAGGAAAAAAAAAAAAAAAATCACAAACCAGTCATTGCCTACCAAACGGCAGAATTTCAGGACATCGTCACTTTGATCCGACAGAATGTCTTAAAAATGAATGTGTCCAAAATGGGAGTTCCTGATGGGAATGTGACGCCTCTGAGGGCCTCCCTGCTCCCTCTCTGGCCCCAGCCACCATCTCTTCCGGGGGGCTGCAACAGTCTCAGCCCTACAACTTCGGCACAGTGGCCAGAGGATCCTTTTAGAGTGTGAAATCTGGTCATGTCTCTCCTCCGCTCAAAACCTTTCCCGATGGTCCCATCTTGGAATAGAAGCTTTGGCTTCTCTTACTTACTCTGGCTGAGGCTGAGCCCTGCATCCCGCCCCACCCTCCACCTCTCTCTGACCTCACCTCTTGCTCCCCTCACGCATGGCTGTTCTGTCCACACTCGCACTCAGGGCCTTTGCACATGCTGTTCCCTCCCAGCTCTCTCCCTCCTGCAGGTCTTTACTCCAAGGTCACCTTCTCAGTGAACCTGCCTTGACCCCTTTATTTAAAATACAACTGGGGCATCTGGGTGGCTCAGTCGGTTAAGCATCCGACTTTGGCTCAGGTCATGATCTCATAGTTTATGGGTTTGAGCCCTGTGTCGGGCTCTGGGCTGACAGAACCTGGAGCCTGTTTCAGATTCTGTGTCTCCCTCTCTCTCTCTCTCTCTCTCTCTCAAGAATAAACATTAAATTTCTTTTTAAATACAACCCTCCCTCCCCTCTTTTCTCTTCATGCTCTATTTTCTCCACAGTCCTTATGTGAAGACATTTATGCATTTACTTTATCTTTGGAATAGAAGCTGCAGGGAGGTAAGGATATTTGTGCATTTTATTCTTTATCTAATTTGAAGCACCTAGACCAGTACACCTAAGTACATCATAGGCCCTCGATAAATATTTGCTGAATACGAGTGTCTGCGTGCACTTGGGTTGAGGTCACCACCCAAGTAAGTGCAGGTTTCTGAGCAAATGAAAACAGGGGCAAAAAAAAAAAAAAAAAAAAAAAAGCTCTATGGCACTTTGTTTGTATCATGACAGTCCTTTCTACACACGGTGTCTTCTTTAGGGGCTGGTCTCTTCTACTAGAATCATCTGAATCTTCAGTAGGTAGCAGGGACTGGAGTGCAACCCACTTAGTAACCGCATCTTCAGGGAAAGGATGAAAGCTGTTATTTAACTGGCATCTTGCCAGGCACCCAGGATTATTCTCTCAATTCACGCTTATGTGTCCCCCACAGGTTGGGGTGCGTTCCCTCCATTTGACCACCAGGGACGCTTAGGTTCCGGGGGCCAACTCACATGTATGAGAAAAGTGTGACAAAGTTAGGACTCAGGACTGGTTGCAGCTGCCCCTCCAAATCACATCTCCACACCACAAAATCCAGTTCGTTGTCCCAACTACTCCTAATCCTGACAGCAGCCCCCCGTAGAAAGATGAAGGAAACAGGACTATAGTTGATCCTCATTATCTGCGGATTCTGTATTTGCAAATTCACCTACTCGCTAAAAATGATTTGTAACACCCACAGTCAACACCCACAGTTCTTTCCCGGGAGGGGTGGAAAATGTCAGTTTCCTTGATGTGTAACTTCCCAGCTGGGGTGGAAGGCAACCTTGTTTCACTTCTTATACTGCAAACAAGTGTCCTCTTTGTGCCACATTTTTCACATTTTGGGGCTTTTTGTTGGTGACTTTGCTGTTTAAAATGAAAACAGTGTAGTGCTGAAAAACCGTCTAGTGTTCCTGGGCACAAGAAGGCTGTGATGTGCCTTTTGGGAAAATACGTGTGTCAGATGAGCTTTGATCAGTATGAATTACAGCGCTGTCCGCATGAGTTCGATGTGCATGAAATCAACAGCTGACACTAAAGAAGGTGTCTTTAGACAGAAACACACACAAAACGAGGTTCAGTATTGATCTGTTGATGAAAACGGTGTGACCGGAGGCTCGCAGGAGCCTCACCCTGTGTTCTCCCTCAGGAACAATGGTTCAGTATTCACTAATTCAGGGTTTGCAGCGGCTTCACAGAACATACTACTGCAAATAACAAGAGTTGACTATACTAAGCCCAGCCATCCAGTGCACAGTTCTGCACACAATAGGTCTAGCTGTGGCTATGCGTAAGCATGTACACGCAGACCCACTCGTGTGTGTGTGCTCCGCTCCATGTACTAAACACTGCCATTAGCACCAGCACTGGCAGGTCCCCTCCGAGGGGTGTAATGACCGCATTCAGGAGCTCGGGAGGTAGAACCAGATGCTCCCAGATCCAAATCCAAGGGCAGCTGGGAGTTGTGTGCCTTCATGCTGGTCACACCCAACTTCCTTGTAGATACGGGAGGTTAATCAGTGTCCTGATGATAAAGAGAGGTTGTGCGGGACAACTGCCAAGCACAGAAGCCACAGCTGGGATACAGTATCCAGCAGGCAGCTGGGCAGAGCCTTTTAAAGCCCATGTATTTGCCTAGGGCAGGTAAGGGGGGCCCAGGAGAGCCACTTAGGGCCACCTCCTCCTGAGCAGACTGGCCTTCCTCCTCTTACAGACCTGGACATCATTCTGCCTAGTATGATCTCCAGGAGCATTTGTAGACTAGGAGTCCAGGAGTCAGAGGGTCAAAGCCAGAAGGTACCCAGGGGCAGGGGACTCCAGAGGTCCCAGACTGGCAGCCCAAAGGCCATATCATGCCTATGGACCACTTTCCCTCAGCCTGCACGTGTATGTGTTTTAATCTGAGTCAACATGAATAAATCGAGACATTTCATATTTTAAAAAAGTCCGGATCTCTGTCTTGTCTTATGCCACCCAAAAGATCTTGCCTCTCTGTGTCTGCATTCCTGCACGGCACTGACCGGCTGAGGCTGGGAGGTGGCTCCTTTTCGGTAGTGTTCTTATCAGTGCCCTTGTACTTACACCTGGACTGTTTTTCGCTTGTTAGCTGCCTAGCACTGGAGTTTGGAACCTCTGGTCTAGTCCAATCTCACTTGACAGGATCTGAACTCAAGGGTGGGTGGTACTTGCCCAAGCCCCCAGGTAAATCAGTGGTGGTGCTGGGACTTGAACCCTAGACCTGCAGCTCTGAATCCAGAGCACTGAGATGCCCAAGGAGGCTGGGGACGCGGAACGGGGAACTGGGGTGAGGGGGACATCCTGTTCAGGAAAAGGCTGCTGGGGCCAGAGGGGTAAGGCAGAGAACACCAGCTCTGGCTGCAATCGGCAGAAAGTTCTCTTCTTCCCACCTGCTGGCAAACACTGACCTTCCCTACCCTGTAAGATAAACTGCTGCACGGGCTCTGTTGACACAGTGTTCTCAGGTGCCCCTCTACCTGTCCTGTTCCACCCCCCAGCTCCCCCACCCCTGCCTCAAAGGCAAAGATTTTCATAATCATGGGGGGGGGCGGGGGGGCATGCGGAGCCAGAGGTGGGTGGGGGGAGTGCTTTGTCCTAGGGCAAAGCCTAGTTCTTAGCAAAGGACTGACCCCGAGCTTTAGCTTCCTTATCTGTAAAATGGGGGTTTCAATTATGAAGATTTAATTAGATAATGCACAGGAAGAGTCTGGCGCATACCTCCCAGTGAACATTCGCTTCTTTCCCTTATTTTATAAACCAAGGGCCTGGAGACAAGTGAATGATTCATTCCAAGAAGGTCACAAAATGAAAAGGGATTCCCTTAGCTCCCATGGGGTAATTTTAAAAGGTTAGATATAGTTACATTTGTGAAAATATTTATTATAGCTATAAAAGTAGCACACACTTAAAAAAAAAACCCTCCAGTTTTGTTGTTCAAAGACGAGCCCCTGATTAGTTTCACTGCTGCTTCTTCCAGTCTTTTTCTTTTTTTTTTAATTTTTTTTTAACATTTATTTATTTTTGAGACAGAGAGAGAGCATGAACAGGGGAGGGTCAGAGAAAGAGGGAGACACAGAATCTGAAACAGGCTCCAGGCTCTGAGTTGTCAGCACAGAGCCCGACGCGGGGCTCGAACCCACGGACCGCGAGATCATGACCTGAGCCAGAGTCGGACGCTTAACCGACTGAGCCACCCAGGCACCCCTCTTCCAGTCTTTTTCTAAGCAGAGGGGAAAAAATGTCTTTTAGGGGAGGTGGGGGTTATTTTTATGTGGTTATAACCCTGGTGTGTATGCACCTTTGTATCTTTTAAAAATTTAACATAGCTTAAGAATTGCCTGTGCCATGGCATATTCTTAATAAAAAGTTCTGTTTTTAAAATATTTTCTTTTTTTTAAAGTAATCTCTACACTCACTGTGGGGCTCAAACTCACAACCCTGAGATCAAGAGTCGCACGCTCCCCCCACTGAGCCTGCTGGGCGCCCCTATAAAGAGTATTTTACGGGCTGCATGATTTTCCATTTCATGGGTCATCATGGTTAACTTCTTCCCTTGTTGAATATTTAGTCTTTCTCACTACCAAAAAGAATGCTCCAACGGATACCTTTGTGCATAATTGTTTTTCTGTATTTTGAACTACTTCCTCAGGATAGATCCCCAGTGGTGGGTTTATAGCGTCAACGAATACGCTGCCAAACTGCTTTCCTAATGGGCTGAGTTACCAGATGATTCTCCCACCCATAACACATCCACATTGGCTGTGCTTCCCGTTTCACAAAACCACTGGCACTGAGCTCTGTCTCCTAAAGGGCAAGGCGTTCAAGCTCAAACACGGGAATTATCCAGGGTGATTCTTCTGAGTCTCTTCGGCTTTGGGGCAAGTAGGGTCACCCCCAGTGGCAAAGGGGTGGGGTTAACTCCCGGAGAGACATAGCTCAAAAGTAGCCTAGCTCCAAGCAAGACTGAAAGCAAGTCCCCCAGAGCCTCTCCCATGTCCCAAGCACAGCACCCCTTACCCGTGTGGCAGCTCTGGCAGGCCCCTTTAGTCAGTGTCCACCTAGCACCTGCCTGCTGTGTGCTGGGTCCTTGAATGGTCCCAGCACTCAGATCCTGTCGGTGAAGGGCTGGGCTCAGGAGGGAGTAAGTCCCTCTCCAGAACTCAGGAGGAGGTACCTGTGAGCAGGGCTCTGAAGGATGAGCTGCCTGTGCAGGAGCATTCCGGATGCAGTGTGGGGTGGGGGCCAGCATTATGGAGGCGTGGAGGAGGTGGTGGTGAAGGAGGAGATAATGGTAGAGGAGGGGGAAGAGGAGGAGAGAGGAGAGGGGAGAGGAGGAGGGAGATGGGAAGGAGGAAGAGGAGGAGAAGAGCTACAGGGGTAGGGGCCCAGGAGAGTAGAGAGGGAGGCTGGGTGCTGGGGGAGGGCCTTTCACGCCTCTGGGTTCTGAGCAGAGGAATGACAAGGCTGGGATTATCTTATGGAAGCTAATGCTGTACCAGCTCTGCGGGGAACGGGCTAGAAAGAGGAGGAGAGGTACCAGGAGACCCTAGATGGAAGCAGGGGAGAGGGAATGAGAGAGGCAAAGATGGCTTCCAGAGAAACTGAGGACAGAGGCTCCTCGAGGCCCAGAACGGAGGGGCTGTGGGGAAGGAGGGCGAGGGGAGAAAAGTGATGGCGCCCAGGCATCTGGGAAGGTCAGGGGCGATAGACACTAATCCTGCCTACCCAGTGTTCAGTCTCCCCCTTAGTCACAGAACCCTGTTGTGGTTCCGGGGTGGTGGTACACCAACTTAACCTGCACAAGCCTGGAGGGTGGCAGGGGCAGTTCTGGGAGTGGCAGCACCCGGCCTGGGCTTGCGAATGTGGCTGTGGTCGCTTAGCCCTCAAGGGCCCAGAGACAAGCGGGCATCATGCCTCCAGTGGCTCGGGTCTTCCCAGATGCCAGGAGCAGAGTGGACTCCGAATCGAGGCCTAGCAGACACGTGCTGAAGGAAGTCAGGCCAGGCCGCCAAATAGATGACCCAGAAGTCCTGAGAACCCCATGAGGTCGGTCAGTCTGGGTACAGGAAAAATGGCCCTGAGAGGGCTCCACGGTCCATCTCTCCTGGGACACAGCCTGGCACAGAGTCGGGAGCCAGGACATGCAGCTCTGCCACCAACTGAGTCACAAACCTAAGGGCACGACTCTCTTGACCCCTTGGGACCTCAGTCTCCCCATCCACAAAATGGCGATAATACCCCCTCCCTGATGGAGCTGCTGTGATGTCCCAGGATCTGCCTTCCTTGTCAGCCTGCTTCCCATCACATCTTCTTCCTAACCATCTCCCCTGAGCTCACCCTGTGGGCTCATGCTTTCGCTTATGCGGTGCCCTCTGCCTAGAAAACCCTTCCAAGCTCTCCGCCTACTTGTCTTCCAAGTTCAATTCAAGCATGGATGCCTGTGTGTAACTTCATGGGAGACAGAGTTCATGCTCCCTCCTGGGTGGTCCCTTGCACACGCTCCCTTCAGAGCCCTTCTTCCACCAACAGGACACAGACTATTTGCACACATGGTCACCTGTGGACCACAATCTTCCGTTTTTTGAGGGTTTCTAAGAGCCCCCCCCCCCCCCCCAGCCACAGGCGTCTGGCATAAGCAGCATGTGGGCTGCCGGCGAGTGGTCAGAGGGCTCTGGCACCAGAGGCGACGATGCCCTCAACCAGGCACCACCCAGCCCCGAGCAGAGCAGGAAAGGTCGCCCAGCACAGCTCCAGCCCGCACATGCCCACACCTGGCCCAGTGTGAGGTCAGCAAACCTTCCTCCTCCTCTGCCTCCCAAAGGCCTTTCTTTGGATGGCAACAGACGGTGCTAACACTGCTCTGTGTCCTTGGAGTTGGGACGGTCAGCTAGAGAACTCCACTGGCCTCTTGCTCACGAGCTGTGCCCACCTTATAGACAGCTGAGGGATGCTCAGAATTACCTGACTTGCCTAGGGTCAAGGAACAAGAGGCATAAAGTACCACACCGTGGGCCCTCCTCCTCTTGAGATCAGATGCCACGCCCCATGGGATCTCAGGGACTGAGAAGCTGTTGAGATGTGTGACCTTTAAGAACCTCTAGGAGCCGTCCTTCTGGATTCTCCATACAGTGCAGAAGACAAGAATCCTTCAGAAGTAGGGGACCCACAGGAAGCCAGTCTCCCTGTGAGTCTCTCTCTCTCTCTCTCTCACCCACACGTGCACATGCACACCGAGTCTGAAACCCCCACTGGGCCCTCTAGGGCAAGACACAAATTGGGAGAAAATATTTGCAGAATATGTATTTGACAAAGAACTTGCATCCAGAACGGATGAAGAACTCTCACAGCTCAGTAATAAGACCAACAACCAAATGATTAAATCTTTAACCGTGGGCCAAACGTCTGAACAGAAACTTCACCAAAGAAGATGCACGGATGGCAGATAAGCACACAAAAAGATGTTCAACATCATTGGTCATTAGGAAAATGCAAATTAAATCCGTAAAGAGAGACCACTGCACACCTGTTAGGATGGTTAAAATTTAAAAGACTGATCATAACCAGGGTGCCTGGGTGGCTCAGTTGGTTAAGTGTCCAACTTCGGCTCAGGTCACAATCTCACAGTTCATGGGTTCGAGCCCTGCGTCGGGCTCTGTGCCGACAGCTCAGAGCCTGGAGCCTGCTTCGGATTCTGTGTCTCCCTCTCTCTCTCTGCCCCTCCCCTGCTCACGCTCTGTCTCTCCCTCTCTCTCAAAAATAAATAAACATTAAAAAAAAATGTTTTTAAAGACTGATCATACCAAGTGCTGGTGAGAATGTGGAACTGGAACTTTCATACACTGATGGTGGGATTGTAAACCCAGAGTGGGGGTATAACCACTCTGGAAACACTTGGGAAGTTTCTTAAAGAGTTATATATTTGCCAAACGATCCAGCCATTCTACTTCACTCCTAGGCATTATCCATACAAAGACTTACATGCAAATGTTCACAGCAGCTTTGTTTGTAATAGCAAAAAACTGGGAAAAAAAAAACAAACAATTGTCCATCAGCAGATGAAGGGATAAACTAATCGTGTTTTTTCCTTTATCCATATACTTGAATACTACTCAGCAATAAAAAGGAATATATTGATATGCAAAACATCATGAATCCCAAAATAATTATGCTGAGTGAAAAAGTCAGACCCCTCCCCCCCCAAAATCACATACTGTATGATCCCATTTATATAAAATTCTAGAAAATGCAAAGTCATCTATAGTGATAGAAAGCATATCAGGGGTTGTTGGGGGATGGGGGAGGCATGAGAGGGAGGAATATTACAAAGGGGCAGGAGGAACCTTTTCAGGATGATGGGTTTATTCATTATGTTAACTGCGATGATGATTTTAGGGGTTACACGATGTCAAAACCTACCAAATCACAGACTTTAAATACATGCAGTTTGGGGCTCTGTGCTGACAGCTCAGAGCCTGGAGCCTCCTTCAGATTCTGTGTCCCCCCCCCTCTCTGCCCCTCCCCTGCTCATGCTCATGCTCTGTCTCTCAATAATAAATAAACATTAAAAAAAATTTTTTTAAATATGTGCAGTTCATTGCATGCTGCCTTCAATAAAGTTGGAAGAAGGAGAGAGGGGAAGGGGCCGGGGAAAGAGGAGGAGCACACAGGAGTCTTTCTTAGGATGCCAGGCACACGCACGGATACACACACGCAGACACTGAGTATGAAACTGCTGCTTGGCCTCTAAGAGTCTCTCAACCCAGGATTCCATCTAAAAGGGACACCAAGCTACTTGTCATTTGCTCAATGCTTTTCCAGAGTCCTCTCCATGTGCCTGGCTTGAGCTGGGCACCGGGGGTTCAGAGATGAAGCAAACCCAGTCCTTGCTCTAGGAAGTTCATTCTTTGCTCGAGGAAGTCCATTCTGGAGCAGATTTCCCAGAATTCAACCTACACACTTAGCCACACGCCTCAAGCACACCAGCTGGGTTCCCTTCACACCTCCCCTGAGGTCTTTCTCTGCTCTAGGCTTCCTCCACAAGCAGAGGCCAGCTTTTCCTCTGTGCTGGCCAGGCGGCAGGGCTGTCTGTGGAGACACCGCTCGCTGTTTAGACCTCAGCACAGCCCAAGCAGAAAGCGGCGGACCTGGGCTGCAGGGCTGGCGTGACTTCTGCAGAACGGTACCTGCCCCTCCCTCTGAGGGGCTGCCAGAAGCCTCTCCTGATGCCTGTCTCTCTAGGGTGGCTTCTGTGCCAGGCCTCACAGGCCGTCAGCCAAGTCCCCTCCTTCTGAGGCTGCAGACCAAGCTTCCAGAGACCCTGTGGCTGGGAGGCCCGGCCAGCGCCAGCTTCAAGGGGGCAGTCTGGAGGCCTCAGGCCCTAGAGACGCAATCCTGACAGAGCTGCTGAAAGGGACACAGTTATGGCCTTTGAAGCTGTGGGCCCAGAAGCAGATCACAAACTGCCAAAGTTAAGGACGCCATATGCCCTGACCCAGGCCTGCTGTTCCAGCCTTGTTTCCCTTCTTTGCCCTCACTCTGGAACTTTACATGAAAGGCACAGAGGGACAGCCTGCCGCAGACACATTTTAATATGCGCACTTGAAAATGTTGCCTGGTTGGCCACATTTTAAAAACAAGGGAGATCACAAACATCCCATTTCTAGCTTATAAATCAGAAGGCCTGCAAACACCAGACCCACTCTCTTGCCTGGGAAAGGTGGCAGGAGCAGGCCAGCAGCCACCCTCTTCCAAACAAGCACTTTCCAGTTTGCTGCAGTCCCTGAACAGCCCAACGGACCTGTTTTGCCTCTGTCAATAACTGCCTTCGAGGCCCCTTGCCTCACACATTTGATTCTGGCATAAAGACCTAATGACCTTATGAGGTAGACGGCATCATGTCCCCATTTTACAGAATAGGAAACAGAGCAGCGTGGCTCCAAAGCCAAATACAAGAACACTGGTCGGTGACTAAATGAGTGAACCATGGACCGTACTATTTTTAATAAAGCAAAATGTATTTACTTTGAAGGCATACCTTTTGCCCCCCCCGATATTATATAGTCTCCTTACTCTGGGGACAGAGGTGTTAAAATGCTCCTTCTTTCACTCTACCGCAGCGATAGTAAACAGAAATCTCTTTAAGTGTCACTTGAACGTCCTTATCGGGCAAAATAAAAAGTTGGCAAACCTAGGATGGATTCCCAAATGTACTGATCTTTGAAATCTAAGTGTGAGAAGCACTGCTCTGCTATATAGCCTGCTTCTGCCATTTCTCCTGGTTAAAAAAGAAGAAGAAGAAGAAGAAGAAGAAGAAGAAGAAGAAGAAGAAGAAGAAGAAGAAAGAAAAAGCAAAAAACCCACCCCTATCGGCATCTCATCCTATCTTTGAAGAGTTGGCTTTTGAACTGAGCATTCCCCAAACCTTCTCTGTCCAGCAAACCCACAGAGCATTTGTTCATGCCTCTTGTTATATTTATCTCATTCTTCCTCAAGTTACGGTTATCTATATCCTACCCACTCTTGCACCCCCTAAAGCGGTGACAGAACAGAAGAAACTGCTGAATTGTTGGCCAGTCACCGCTTCAAGAGAACCCCACCTCTGCCTGGCATTTTGTAGGTGGGGAAGAGCAAAGGGCCTGGCCTCAGGCCACCCAGGGAGTTGACAGCAGAGCCGAGGTGAGGACGGGAGTCTCCCGATGCCTCGGTGCTGGCTTTCTTTCCACTTCTTTCCACTTCACCAGGCTGCTTCCCAGAAATTCCCTTCTGCTTGGCTCAGCACCTCAATTCAGAGGACAGTGCTGAGCATGTGACAAACACTTCATGAATCTCTGTCCATTAGGAGGTGCAAAGCAGCCAGGAGAACACAGGCCTCCTCCTCTCCAAGGGCCCTCAGCTCTAGCTTCATATCACCTGCATCAAGCCTTCACTCAGCGTGAGCTGCCCATCAAATAAAGAAATGGCCCTCCGGCCCCTGGTGACCTGGATGTAGAAAGACCCCATATGGCTCAGGAATACAATCCCAATTAGGCCAGAGTTATGATCCCAGCCCTGCTGAGTAACCTTGGGGAAATGCCTTCACCTCTCCAGGTGTCAGGTGCTCCAGACAGGTGGAAAGCTGAGAATAGATACGAAGAATTCCCCAAGCCTACTGGCTTGGTTATTCAGCACTAGACAGGCTTTCCAAGAGGAATTTCAGAGTCCTTTCTCTAGAGTGTCTTAAGGACAGGAAAGGTTCTCGTCCACCTGGGACAAATGGATTATTCCATTAGAGCTGTGCCAGAGTGAGCTTGAATGGCTCCCCCCTGCCCCCAGACTCTGTGGCCACTTTTTGTGTTGCTGGGGTCAAAAGCCAACATATCTTTTTCTTTTTTTATGTTTTATTTATTTTTGAGAGCAAGAGAGACAGAGCATGAGCAGGGAGGGGCAGAGAGAGAGACAGAGACAGAATCCCAAGCAGGCTCCAGGCTCCGAGCTGTCAGCACAGAGCCTGATGAGGGGCTCGAACTCACAGACTGCGAGATCATGGCCCGAGCTGCAGTCGGATGCTTAACTGACTGAGTCACCCAGGCGCCCCAAAAGCCAACATATCTTTAAAACAGTTTGGAACTGCCCTAAGCTGGATGGATGAGGATGATGCTGATTCACAAACTCAATTCAGAAAACAAGGACACGATGATGGCATCATCTCTATAAAGCCTTCCTGATCCACTGAACAGGAAAGATCATCTCCCCTCTCCGACACCCCACTATATACCATTATCAGTCCACAACCCAGCTCCTAGACGGTTTGTCATACCTACATGTTTAGATGTTTGTCTCCTACTTAGACATCGTTTTCTTGAAATGAGGGATCACCTCTTACTCTTTCCTGTACCCCATGCACTTAGCCCAGGGCCTGGCTAAGAAACCATAAACGAACGCTGAGCCATGTTTAGCTAGACAAGGAAGCCCTCCCACCTCTATTCTGGGACAAGGTGGCATTTAGTTCTTTTAGAGCCCACGGATGCATCCAGTCCATCTGCAGGACGGGAACGCCAATTTTCAGAGGGACACTGGCTTACCCAAAGTTATTCAGTTAACGAGAGGGCTCAGACGCGAAGCAACCCTTTTGACTCTCAGTACGGTGCGCTTCCAGCTCTTTCTCAGCCTCTCCAACACATTAGCTGTGTAACTCTGGGCAAGGCTCTTTGTCTCTCTGCCCTGGCTTTCTCTTTGTGAAATGGGTAAAAACCATAATGGGATTGTCTCAGGGATAAAACAGAGCACAGCACACAGGGAGCACTCAAAAAGCGTGTCTGTTGTGACTGTCATTCATGACCAGCCCTTCTCCTCAGGGAAAGGGCACCCACCACCCATCAGCAGAGCAGGGCTCAAGGTGAAAGGAAGTCTTCCCAGCCCCGACCTATACACAAGTTCAAGCAGCAAGTTCCCTGCAGTCATCAGTTTGGGGAAGGGCCTGATCTCCGCCCAAGAGCACACACAACTCACAGGGATGGCGGCAAGGTATGTATGCAGAGGCAGCAAAACCTTTGGAAGAGCATGCTCTTCCGGGTCAGACAGACCTGGTGTCAGGTAACAGGCTGCCCTTCCTGGCTGTGCCATCTTGGCAGCCACTCTCTCTAAGCCTTGGGCTCCTCGTCCTTCAAATAGGTATAATTTGTTATGAGGATCACCTGAGGTAGGTAATGGCCTGGTACTCCATAGATGATACTAAGAGTAATAATACTTGTCCCATTTTTATTTAACCAAATGCACGCGATAAAATGTCCAAACCAGAAAGGGCCTTAAGGATCCAGGAGCCCAGTCCTGTCATGTTATAGCCGGGGACCCAGAGGTCGTGGTTGGCCAAGGTCACACAATGGGGTGCTGGTGGAGTGAGAGCCAGGGCTGGGGGTCTCCGGATTTTCTACCGCATGTCCATTCTGGCCCACTCGATTCTCCTCATCTGTTCCTCCCATCCCCACCCCCACCCCCCACCCCCCAGCACAGCGAGGGGAAGAGTCACGTTCTTTCCAACCCTCTTCCTTTCACACTCCTCTGAAACCAGCCAGCGCTATCTGTTTGCCAACGTCACAGTTCTCCCAGGCACACGGGGCCCCTTCCAGCCTTGAGGAGAAGGTAAAACAATTGCTGGCTACTGGCAATAGCAATAATAACAGTATTAGTAATTAACAGTGATAATAATGGCAACCAACAACCTGCACAGTGCCCTGTGCTTAACAGTGTTTTTCCTACAAACGTCAGCACATTCCACAGTTTCTCCCTAACCTCGTTGGCTTAGGGGCATAACTGCCTCAAACTTATTCAACACTTCCTGAGCACCTACTTTGTACCTAGCCACAGGCTAGAGGTTAGAGAGGACCAAGATGAGGCCTCTGTTGGGAGGAGTTCACAATCTAACGGGGATTTAGGGCAGGTGGGGACATAACTTCACTTGGCCCAAATGATGCAGCCACAAAATGCCCTGCCCCAGCCTATGGGGAGCCTTCTTTATCACGATGCCAAGGGGCACAGTGTATCTGTGGAATAAATGGGAGCAAGGAAGGGCGAGGCCTAGGCTGGAAAGGGCAGCAGGAGGAAAAACAAAGAATAGAAAGTCCAGACACCAAACACTCGATTGCCTGTCTCAGAGAGGTTCTAGTGGGAGACTCCAGGGAGGGCAAGGGAGCAGCAATAGGACCCGTATGGAATCAGGAGGCCTCGGCCCCTGACCCCCGCCAGCACACAAGATTCTGATGCTTCTTGTCCCTTAGGGACTTTGCCCTCGGATGCCAAGATTTTCCAAACCCAGTGCTGGGGTATATATGCCTCCTTGGGACCATCATTCGCTAGAATGATGTCACAGCCCTTGCAGTGGAAATGTTTGTACCTCCTGGTTGCTTCCTAGGCCCTCAGCCCAACACACTCCAGCATTCATTATCCCCTGGCAGGGACGCCATCCGCAGGGATGTGGAAGAGATTGGCAGGGTGGGGGAGGGGGAGAGAAGAGGCTAAAAGCAGCCACCCCTCCCCTCTTCCTCCAGTCTATCTCTCAAGTCCTGAGTCCCTGAAAACCTACTATGTGCCAGGCACAGGCACTATTTTAGGTGCTTTCATATACATCTCATTTCATCATCCCATCGACCTACTCAGGCATGTATGCCTCTTCCCAGATGTGCAGATGAGGAAACTGAAGCTTGGGGGTGGGAAGTAACTCGAGGAAGGTCACCCCAGTGACAGCGTAGGGATATCAGTATAGGACTGTCTGATGCCTCCGGTTCCACGAGGCTCACAAGGTCATGTTTCACTGGAGAAGTCCACAGTTGAAAGAGACCAATTGAGGAAACCCCAATTATTTCATAAACCCAAGTTTAAATTCTGGGTTGCTCTGGTAGAGAGATCCCTGACATGTCAGAGCTACCTGAGTGGCACGTGACAACCACACAGACCATCTAATCCAACTCCTGCATTTAACAGATGAACAGACAGACACCCACGCCTAAAGAATTTTAAGATGGCTACTGGTGGCCTCCTAGCAAGCTAAGGGACTAGAACCCGAATCTCTGGCACTTTCCCTACACCACCCTGCCTGCAGAGATCACCTTTTCCTGATAAGCTCCTGCAGCCCATCCCACACCGCCAGATGGGCAGAGAAGGCAGAGGAAACAGGCAGCTGTGTGACCAGGCCTCTCCTCAGTCTGTCTGCAGGGTTGAGGAAGAGAATCTGGGGCTTACCAGGCTAGTAGGTGTTCTGCTGAGCGGAAGGAGAGAGCATCCTACCCCATGGAGGGTCCAGAGAGACAGACTCAGATCTCCTGCTTCAGGGGTCATGGGCATGTTTTCCAGACCTACTGCAGGGCCCTGACGCTTCTCAGGGGGGAATGTGGTAAAGAAGCAGTCGTTGGCACTTGACCTTGGGTTGGGTGTGGGGTTCCACCCGTCTCCCACCCCTAGGTACCCTTGCTCCTCCTCAAAAAAGGAAAGGGGCTTAAATATTTGCCAAATGCTGAAAGAGGAAGACATTTAGGAACGGGGCGGTCCCTAGACCTCTCCTAATCGCCCACCTTGGGCATCTTCCCCGCTGCAACCAGCATCCTGTAATTAGTGATTTTCACGGGTTTGGGGCGGGGTGGTGGGGGGGAATGAAGGGAGGGTAAGAATGAGTCACAGTTAACCCCTCCTCGGCCGATGCCCTCTGAGGGATTCTACCGCAGCGGGCGGTCGCCAGCGGCCCCCGCCCGCCCGCCCGTCGGGTGCAGCGAAGGGCCCCCTCCGGGCTCGGCCGCGGCCTCCTCACCTGAGTCCGCTGGCGCTCCGCAGCCCCCGCCGGCTCGCACCGCTCCGGCCCCGCTTGGCGCAGCGCCTCTGCAGTCGCGGCTGCAGCTGTCTGGCCCGGATCAGCAACCTGCGGCGGAGGGGGGAAAACGCACAGACAGGGGCGGGTGAACGCGGGCGGGGACACCCGAGCCCCCCGCAGCTGACAGCTGGGCCGCCGCAGCCAGAAAGCCTGGAGGGCAGGCTGCCTGCCGGGCGCTCGGTCCTGTCTGCTCCCCGGCGCGGCCCGCGCCTCCCCTCCCCCCACCCGCACTCGGCACTCGGTGGGAGCAGCTGGGCGGTGGGCCCCGAGGTCCCCGGGGTCGCTGTCATCACCTGCCGAGGCTTCCATGGCTTCGGCTGCCCTGCCCAGGCCGCCGACCTGCTCTCCGGAGCCCCTGCTGGAGGCGGCTCGCCAGGGCTGGGGCTGCCGGGAGGGAGGAAAGGGGAGGGTGAGGTGGATGGAAGGGACCAGCCAGTGGGCGGCTCGCTGGCAGCTGCGTAAGCGGCCCGTCTTCACTTTCCTTCTTAAAGAGATAGTTTGCATCTTGCCTCAGAGGGTGCGGGAGTGGGGGCGCGAGCACGCACGGGGTGGGGTCCTGTCCCACCTACTGTGTACAGCCAGCCTGTGTTTAGAGTTGGGCATTGCGGCCGAGAGGAAAGCACATTGTCTGCCCACTGACAGGCTGTGTGATCCTGGGCAAGTCCCTGCACGTCCCTGGTCCTCAGTTTCCTCACCTGCAACGTGGATTGATGATACCGATCTCACTTCCTGGCACGCTGCCGGCTTATGCTAAATAGTAATGGCATCTGGATTCCATTCGGAACATTTTTCACTCCCTCATTTTTCACATCCGAGTACCAGGTTGCTTATTTAATGCGAACAGCATTTGGGCTATGAAGAAAAATGATGGCAAGAATCTTAAATATCTGAAAAGTCACGTTTGTCTTTGAAGTATTAAGATGGCGAATCTTTGAAAACATGGAAAGATAATCACAACCTAAATTAAACGTTCATTATACACCTTGTCCCTCTGTGTTCCATCTGCTATTGTAAGGGAGACAAGGGGACCACAGGAGACAAAGGGACCTTGAGGACCCTACGTGACATAGTGATTTCCTCCTCTCCTACTCCCTTTGCCCTAGTTTTGCTGGATTTCCAGCTAACATATTGTATACATACCATCTGTCATTGTCACCCCCACTAGAACGTACGTGCCATGATGGAAGGAACCCTGCTATATTCCCAGTGCCTAAAGTAGTGCCTAACACATAATCAGGTGCTCAGTAAATATGGACTAAATGAGAGAGAGAGCAAGCATACATTGTGCCAGGGCCCCGCCTTCCCTAAGAACACTAGGCCTGATGCCATCCTGGTCTCCTAAAACTCTTATATCCTTAAATCTCTGTCTGCTCTTGGTGAGGCTGAACTTGGTACCCTCTACCTAAGCTGATGGAGAAGCATTTGTATAGTGATTTTACCAATTTTATATCTTGACTCTGCAGGACTGGCCTGGTGAGAAATAGTTAATATTTATAATGTACATGAAAAAAACAGTTGCTTTGAATTTAGTGTTACTTTTCAAAGTTAAACCTTTTTCTGGAGCTCAAGTTTGGGGGTAAATCCACCACTCTATAACAATGCCTATAATTTTGAAACATATGCCTATAAATTTTTTTGGCTCTATTTCCCCCTCTATTCCATTAAATTGAATTTTCCTATCAGATGGCCACCATTATGTTATGCTTTGTGGAAAAATATGGCAGAGCAATTGTAGCAGGAATAGGAAATTGTAGTTGAAAAAGCCATGTGAAATAAGGTCTGCTGTCTAAACAAAACAAAAACAAAAACAAAAAACAAAAAACTAATGCTTGTATTAGCAAGTTAATGCATAAATTTTATCTGCCCTAAGGCCCACTTAAATTATGTAAGTGACTTCTTTACATTTAAAGCAAAACCGAAAAAAGCCATGCAATTAGTTTGCTTGTCAAGAGATAATTTCTAAGATCCTTATTAAAAAATTGTCTGTCCCCATGTTTTTTGTTTGTTTTGTGTGGGGTTTTTGGTGGGGGGAGGTGGTGGCTTGGTACTTAGAAGACTACATTTCCCAGAAACCTCCACAAGGAACTTCCCCAATCAAGAAAGCACCTCCACCCACATTACTTCCACATGAGATGGTGTTATCTAGGGAAGAATTCTCTCCTTAGCATCGTCAGACGTGATGGAGAAGAGAGCCAGTAGTTAGTCATAATGTAAATTACAACAAATGAGGGTTTCAAGCATAAACAAATTATTCTAAAGAAATTAGTAGTTTTGTTTGATACTATTTGGGAAATATTTAAATTTGCTGTTTCAAAAGCAATTTTGGTTCCAGTTCTGGGTAAACACACTGCTCCTACGGAATGCAGCGATAAAACCTGAATGAGTAGCAGCTACTTGTGGATTCTGACGAGAAGACACTATCAGGCAAATTGGGGAAGAAGGCCAGAATTTTCTGTACCAGTGAACTAGTAAATTTATCATTTTTGTTTCCTCTGGTATCCCCTGGCCTAATCTCGAGACAGCCCAAATCTGGAATTGGTAAATCAACACAGAGAGAGCTCCCAAAGAATCTCTCTAGTCCTGACCTGAGGATCAGGAGAGGACACCCCTTAAGCTCAACGTGAGTGATGGAAAACAAGTTTTCTTTTCTTTTTTAATCTTTTCTCCATTGTCTCATGATCCATCTCCCAGGCAATCTTGCAGTGGGGACTGGGACAACAGGGACCCATATGCCTCAAATTCTGAGGGAGGAGACTTCTCCAATCAGAGTAACTATGGTCTTGAGAGAGGGTGAGGCAAGATGTTTCTTGCCTCCTTCAGTCATCCCATCATTTGGCTCCAGTTGTGGGAGGTGCAATTGTGGGAGGAAGCCAAAAAAACAGAGAAGAGTCCATAAAACTCCAGCTTTCCAGTGAAACCCAAAGAGGAGAAACCAAGGGGCACCTGGGTGTCTCAGTCGGTTGAGCGTCCGACTTCGGCTCAGGTCATGATCTTGTGGTTCGTGAGTTTGAGCCACGTGTCGGGCTCTGTGCTTACAGCTCGGAGCCTGGAGCCTGCTTCAGATTCTGTCTCCCTCTCTCTCTGCCCCTCCCCTGCTCACTCTCTGTCTCTCAATAACAAATAAACGTTAAAAAAATTTCTGCAAAGAGGAGAAACCAAATAATAACAACAACAATAATAATGAAATAATAATTTTCAGTTACTATTGAAAACTTAAGGAAAAAATCTTGAAAGCAATCAGAGAAAAATGATGTATTAATTATACAGAAAGAATGATTTAAATAACTGGATTTTTCAACCAAAACCATAGATGGCAAGAAAAAAAAATGGAACAAAATGTTTAAATTGTGGAAAGAAAAGATCAGTCAACCAGGATTCTATATCCAGCAAAAGTATCCTTCAGGAATAAAGGTGATATAGACATTCTCAGATAAAGGAAAACTAAAAGAATTCATTGTCAGCAGACCTGCTCTGAAGGAACTGCTGAAGAAAATTCTTCAGACAGAAGGGAAATGATATTAGAAGGAAGTGTGGACTATAAGGAAGGAAAGGACAATAAAAATGGTAAAGATCTGGGTAAATTTAGTAGACTATTTTTCCCCTCTTGAATTATTTGAAATAAGTTTGACAGTTGAAAAAAAATTGTAACATAGTCTGATGGGGGCTTCAATATATGTAGACAAGATAATTACAATATAAAGGAGGGAGTGGAAGGGAACTTCTATGATGGTAAAATACAAATTCTAAGTAGAATGTGGAAAGTTAAGTATATATTTTGTAATCCTTAAGATCCTTAAAAATACCTATAACAAAAGATACAGTAAAAAAAAAAAACAGGTAAATTAAAATGGAATTCTAAAAATATGTTCAAATATTCCAAAATAAAACAAGAAGGGGGGACAGAGAAATGAAAAATAGGGGGAACAAATAGTAAACAAATAATAAAATGGTAGATCTGTGTCCAAACATATCAATCTTTACATTAAAAATAAATGTTTTAGGGGCACCTCGGTTTCTCAGGTGGTTAAGCAGCTCACTCTTGATCTCAACTCAGGTCTTGATCTCAGGGTCGTGAGTTTAAGCCCCGTGTTGGGGTCTGTGCTAGGTGTGAAGCTTACTTAAAAAAAAAAAGAAAAGAAAAAAATGGTTTAGGTACATCAATTAAAAGAGATAATCAGAATGGATAAAAAAAATGACTTAAATAGATGCTGTCTATAAAAAACTCACTTTAAATATAATGATATAGGTGGGGTGCCTGGGTGGCTCAGTTGGTTAAGCGTCCAACTTCAGCTCAGGTCATGATCTCACAGTCCGTGAGTTTGAGCCCCACGTCGGGCTCTGTGTTGACAGCTCAGAGCCTGGAGCCTGTTTCAGATTCTGTGTCTGTCTTCCTCTCTCTCTGACCCTCCCCTGTTTATGCTCTCTCTCTGTCTCAAAAATAAATAAACGTTAAAAAAAATTTAAATAGAATGATATAGGTAGATTAAAAGTAAAAGACAGAAAAATATATACCATGCAATCACTAATCAAGAGAAAGCTGGAATGAATGATTTAAGATGAGAAAAAGTAGACTTAAGATAAGCAAAGAAAATTACCATAGATAAAGAGAATCATTATACAAAAATAAAAGGGTCACTTACCAGGAAGATATAATAATTGTTAATGTGTATGCACCTAATAAAAGAGCTTTAAAATACATGAAACAAAAACTGTCAGAACTGAAAGGAGAAAAATACAGATTCACAATTACAGCTGCAGAGTTGAATACTCTTTTCTCAGTAATCAGTAGAAGGGGTAGGCAGAAAATAAGCAAGGATAAGGAGAAGTAAACAGCGCTATCAATCAATTAGGCCCAATCAACATTTATAGAACACTTCATCTAACAACTGCAGAATATATTCTTTTCAAGTGCCACGGAACATTGACCAAGACAGACCCTATGCTGGGTCATACAACAAACTTTAACAAATTTAAGACTCAAATTCATTTAAAGTATGTTCTCTGACCAAAATGATGCATACTAGGAATGAATTACAGAAAGATAACAGGAAAATCTCCCTTGGAAATTAAACAATATCCTTTTAAATAATCTACAAGGTCAAAGAGGAAGTCTCAAAAGAAATTAAAAAATATATCAAAATTTGTGCAATGCAGCTAAAGCAGTACTTGGAGGGAAATACATAGCATTAAGGTTTAAATTAGAAAAGAAAAGACCATTTGCAAGTACGTAGATGGAACTAGAGGGTATTATGCTAAGCGAAATTAGTCAGAGAAAGACAAGTATCATACGATTTCACTCATATGAAGACTTTAAGACACAGAACAGATGAACACAAGGGAAGGGAAGCAAAAATAATATAAAAACAAGGAAGGGGACAGAACATAAGAGACTCTTAAATATGGAGAACAAACAGAGGGTTACTGGAAGAGTTGTGGGAGGGGGGATGGGCTAAATGAGTAAAGGGCATTAAGGAATCCATTCCTGAAATCATTGTTGCACTATATGCTAGCTAACTTGGATGTAAATTAAAAAATTAAATTAAAAAGAAAAAAAAAAAAGAGGGGTGCCTGGATGACTCAGTCGCTTAAGTGTGTGACTTCAGCTCAGGTCATGATCTCATGATTCATGAGTTTGAGCCCTGCATCAGGCTCTGTGCTGACAGCTCAGAGCCTGGAGCCTGCTTTGGATTCTGTGTCTCCCTCTCACTCTGCCCCTCTCCCGCTCATGCTCTGTCTCTCTCTGTCTCTCAAAAATAAATAAATGTTAAAAAGAAAAAAAAAAAGAAGAAAAGTCTCAAATCGATTAAGCTTCCACCTTAGCAAAATAAACTCAAAGCAAGCCAAAGGAAGGAAATAATAAATATCAGAGCAGAAATTAATGAAATTGAAAAAATAAAAACAAAGGAGAAAATCAATGAAACCAAAAGCTGGTTCTTTGAAAAGACCAATAAAATTAATAAGTCTCTAGTATGACTGAAAAGAAAAAAGAGAAAAGACACAAATTACAGTATCTGGAACAAAAGAGGTGTTATTACCATGGACCCTGCAGACATTAACAGGATAATAAGGGAATACTCCAAACAACTCTCTCTATATAATCACCAATTTAGATGAAATGGAACAAATTCCTTGAAAACTGGAAACTAACAAAAGTCACCCAAAATGAAACAGATAATACCTCACAACTATTTTTAAAATTGAATTCATAAACATTCCTAAATATAAATCTTCAGATCCGTATCACAATTCATTTGGTGAATTCTACTAAACATTTAAAAAAGAAATAACACTAATTCTACATATTCTCTTCCAGAAAAATAGAAAAGAGGAGGAAACACTTTGCAAGTGATTTTATAAAGCCAGTATTACCCTGATACCCAAACGAGAAAAAGACAGTTTAAAACAATTTTTTGAACATTTATTTATTATTGAGAGACAGAGCATGAACAGGGGAGGGGCAGAGAGAGAGGGAGACAGAATCTGAAGCAGGCTCCAGGCTCCGAGCTGTAAGCACAGAGCCCGACACGTGGCTCAAACTCACGAACCACAAGATCATGACCTGAGCCGAAGTCGGACGCTCAACCGACTGAGCCACCCAGGCGCCCTGAGAAAAAGACAGTTTAAGAAAAAACAAATACCCTCATGAACCAATATCCCTCATGGACACAAATGCAAAAATCCTAAATAAAACACTAGCAAATCCATATGAAAGCATGCTCAACATCATTAGTTATTAGGGAAATGCAAATCAAAACCATAAGATATCATTTCACATTCACTAAGATAGCTGTAATTAAAACAAAAAAGATAATAACAAGCAAGAACGAGGATTTAAAGAAATTGGAGCTCTCACACATTGCTGATAGAAATGTAAAATGGTGCAACTACTTTGGAAGACAGCTTGACGGTTCCTCAAAAAGTTAAACATAGAGTTATCATATGACCCAGCAATTCCACTCTTAGGTATACATCCAAGAAAGATGAAAACACAGATACACAAAAAACTTATATGCTAATGTTCACAGCAGCACTATTCATAATAGTCAAAAAGTGGGAACCACATATCTACCAACTAACGAATGGATAAACAAAATGTATATCCATATAATGGATTTGGCCATTAAACAGAATTAGGTACAGATACATCCTACAATGTGGATAAACCTTGAAAACTTTATGCTAAATGAAAAAAGCCAGATGCAAAAGACCATACACTGTCTGAGAGTTAAAAAGTGCATTAGTGGTTTCCAGGAGTTGTGGGGAAAGAAAGAATGGGGAGTGACTGTAATAAGTATGGGGTTTCTTTTTGAGTTTTGAAAATGTTCTAAAATTAGATAATGGTAATAGCTGCATTCTTGAATATACTAAAAATCATGAAATGAACACCTTAAGAGGGATGAATTCTATGGTATGTAAATTATGTCTCAATAAAGCTGTTAAAATAAATTAGCAAATTGAATCCAGAGATATATCATAGCTAAGTAGAGTTAACCTGGAAATGCAAAACTGTTTAAAAATTCAAAAATCAGTTGGTGTAATTCACCATATTAACGGTCTAAAGAAAAACCTCATCAACCAATCAATCAATTCAGAAAAAGTGTTTAACAAAATTCAACATCAATTCATACATGCACACACACACACACACACACACACACACAAACCCAACTCTCAGCAAACTAAGAATAGAAAAAATAGAAAGAATAGAAAGGAGTATCCTCAACCCAATAAAAATTATTCCTCTCTCCCAAAACCAGTTATAGCTAACATCATACAGAATGGTGAAAGTGAATGCCTTCTTCCTCACACTGGAAACAGACTGACAAGGAAGAAATGAAACTGTCCTTATTTGTATACAGCACGATTGTCCATGTAGAAAATCCCAAGGAATCTATAAAAGACCAACTCCTAAAACTAATTTTTTAAGTTTAGCAAAGTCACATGAATGACAAAATTATGGAGATAGAGAACAGATTAGTAGTTGTCAGAAACGAGGGTGGAAGGTAGGGAAGCAGGTGGCTGTGGCTTCAAAAGGGTACAAACAAGTGATCCTTGTGATGGAATTATTCTGTTTCTTGACTGTGGTGGTGGTCACATGAAGCTACATATGTATTAAAGCACATAGAACTAGGGGTGCCTGGGTGGCTCAGTCGATTAGGTGTCCGACTTCAGCTCAGGTCACGATCTCGCAGTCCGTGACTTTGAGCCCCGCGTCGGGCTCTGGGCTGATGGCTCAGAGCCTGCAGCCTGCTTCTGATTCTGTGTCTCCCTCTCTCCCTGCCCCTCCCCCGTCCATGCTCTGTCTCTCTCTGTCTCAAAAATAAATAAAACGTTAAAAAAATAAATAAAGTACATAGAACTAAATACACACAAATAGTGCATGTAAAACTGGTGAAGTATGAATAAGGTGAATGGACTGTATCAGTGTCAGTTTCCTATGATAGTGTACTAAAATTATGCAAAAATTGGGGGAACTGGGTAAAGATTATACAAGTTTTTCTGTATTATTTTTTACAACCACAATTATGTCAAAATAAAAGGTAGCAAAGGGTCAATTGTAAATCTCATACTGCTAGTGTGAGTCCAAAAAGGTACATCCACTCTGGAAAACAACTTGATAATTTCTTATCAAGTTAAACATGCGCTTACCATATGACCCAGCAATCTCACTGCTAGATATTTACCCAGAGAAATACACTTATGTTCACACAAAAACTGTACAGGAGTATATTAAGCAGCTCCATTCATAATTGCCCAAAACTGAAAACAACTTCAATGTCTTCCAGGGGGTAAATGGATAAATAAACTGCTATATCCAGACACCAGAATACTACCCAGCAACAAACAGTACCAAACCACTGATACATGCAACCGCTTGGAGAAATCACAAAGGCATTATATTGAACGAAAGTTTCAAAAAGGTTACATATTATAGGATTCCATTTATATAACATTTAAAAAAAACCCAAAACTATAGTCACGTAAAAGAGTGGTTGCAGGAGTTAGGATGCGGGAAGGCAGTGATTACAAAGGGATAACACAAGGGAATTTTTTGGGTGATGTTACTGTTGGTATCCTGATTGTAGTGGTGGTTACAGGAATCTGGACATGTGTTAAAATTCACAGAACTATGTGCCAAAATGAAAAAGTCAGTTTTTCTATATGTTAATTTAAAAAATAAAAGACTTTTTTTTTTTTTTTGGATTTTAAATCATGTATCTTTAGAAGAATAAAAGATATTTTTTAAATATTTTAAATTTTTAAAGATTTAAAATTTTGACATTTCAATATTATAATTAATACATTCAAAGAGGCCATTTAGGATTTCATCTGCAGGAAGATAAGTCTAGATACAAGGAGATTTAAGAGAGTACTATCAGCTTCACTTCACAGAACACTATGGAGCTCACAGAGCGTTATATGAAAATTCCCTAACTCAAACTTAAACTAAGAAAAAAGAAAAACAATGGTTTTAATGTAAAAAATGCTCAGTAAACACCAAGTAAAAGAACATTTATTTTAACGACCTTTACTTGAATTGTAGCTGCAGACAACGTGCTGAATAAGTGTCTGCTAATTTTTTCAACGTAAGAAGAGATTTAGTTTTGCTGACACACGAATGGTAGTTATAATAATCATTAAATAGTAAATAAAATGTTAAATAACCCATAAATAGACTAAAAGTCATTCAGATAATTTAAGACAAAGATTAATTTTAGAACTTTTAAATTAAGATATAGATTAAAAAATATGGCATTAGGTCAAATCAAGGATGATTTGCATTAGAATCAAATAAATTACCGCCTGTGGGGAAACAAAATATTAATTACTCCCATAAAACTTAAGTAAATAATCCAATATAAAATAGCTTTTAAAAATATCCTTAAATATTTCTTGAAGGCACATAGTATTTTAAAAATATATTCTAAATGCAATATTCAAGTCAGGGAAATGGTAAATACTATACATTCAAGTTAGCTAAGTTAAAAATGTTACTTAGCTACAATTCAGTATTTCTGTGAGCAAACAGGTTTCCAATTCTGGCTATGGTTATTCTGACTTTACAAACATAAAATAGGCAGTTGGCTAATATATGAAATGGATCAGACCTTCAGCTGCTTCCAGACAGCTTCTGCATTAAAGTGAACCATCTACACAGAAATTCCAAATGTGACATAAATCTGCATGTTCTGGATTTCCTTCACATTTTATGGAACATTGGTCCCACTGTAGCTATAATATCTGCATAGGGAGCACTCTGGCTCAGCTCAATAGCCCGCTGTTTTTTTAGGACAAGAAAGCTATAAAATTTGGCAGCAGCTTGTTTTCGGTCACTGTGTCTGCAGAGCTTCATCAGACTAAAGTACTGCATTCCCATCTTGTTGGATTCCTGGAAAAATAATTAGAAAAGAAGAAAGGAAAGAGAAACAACATCATTAAAAGTCCAGCAGGCTGTGGATGCAGGATGAATAAAATATTGATATTTTTGATAAGTGAGTGTGAAATCCTTAAATAGAGAAATGCAAATGACTCATTAGTAAACTTAAAAAAAATCATAGGTCACTGAATACAAGCTTGGCTCATTGAGAAAATGCATGCAAAAGAACTTTTAAAGTGTTATGCAAATTTCTAACGTGTTATACAAATGTTAGGTCTTTTAAAAATTTGATGTTAACATAAATAAATGGCTCTCGTGGAAGGTGCAGTTAGTTTAGACTTGTAGGCAGAAAACAACCCACAGGACTTTGGGAGGCTTCAAATACAATGAAAATTATCAGCCTCATCGGGCTTCTTTTCCTTAAAGGTACCGGGGGGGGGGGGGTGGGGGTGACTATAAACAACTATAGTGATAAATGTAAAATTATATTTATATATCTTAGTGGCAGAGGAATATGGCTTTATAAACACCTCCCAGTTTCTTGACACAGATCAAAAAGATATCAGAGTCACCATAGGGCACCTATGAACCTACCAGAAAAAGTTGAGCTACAATAAAGCATTTAATTATGGATGAAGATAACGCCTTTTAGGAAGACTAGTACTTGGAATCAGATTTCTAGAATAGAAGCACAGATGAGGATGATTATTGAAAAAAAAAACCCACATTAGTGGGTTGCTTGGAGGTGTGGGAGGAGGACCAGTGGGAGAGATGGGACAAAGAATTATCAAGAGGCACAAGGAAACTTTTTGGGGTTATGGATACATACGTTCACTATCTTGATTGTGGTGATGGTTTCACAGGTATATACATATGTCAAAATTGTTCTACTGTATTTTAAATAGGTATGATTTATTGTATGTTAATAATACCTCAATAAAGCTGTTTAAAAAAGTAAATAAATAAATGAAATATAAGGATGCTACAAAACAAAACAATAATTAATAACTAAGAAAAATTCCTGGAAAACAAAAAACGTGAAAGCAGAAATAAAATTCAATAAAGACTAGAAGATAAAGTTGAAGAAATTTTCTAGAGGATAGGAAAAAAAGCAAAACAAAGGGAATTGATATAAAGGATAAAAGATTCTTTAAAATTTAAAGGTGCAATTCAGGGGATCAAACATCTGATCCATAGGCAATTCAGAAAGAACAGATTAACAAGGAGGCAATTCAAGAAATACAATAAAATTTCCTAGAATTCAAGGACATGAACTTTCAGAATAAAGAAACCACTACACGGTCAGCACAATAAATGAAAAAAGATCCATATCAAAACACATCATCCTGAAATTTCAGACCACTAGGAGTAAAGAAAAGATCTAAAAGTTTCCAGAGAGAAAATAAAGGATTGGCAACCAAGCAGCATCTAGCTTTTCAGTAACAGCACAAGAAGCCTAGACATGTTACAAAGCCTTCAACATCTGAAAGATACTATTTTCAAACTAGGTTCAGAGACATACAATCAAGTTAAAGGTAAAATAAAGAAATTTTCAGACTTGTATATAGGGTGTATATCTCCTATGCACTCTTTCTCTCAGAAATTATGAGAGGATGTTAACCACCAAAAAGTTCAAAGTAAAGGAAGACCAAAGCATCGAGAACCAGAGAAAATAATATAGGAAAGAGACAAAGGAATTCCCATGTTACGATAAAGCAATGTCCCAAGACAAAAACTATAGAAAAGACCTAGAGAGCAGCTAGTCCAATTAGAATAAAAGGATGATGAGCTCTGGAAAGAGTATCTTCAAGAAAAAAAAAAATGGAACTGATGAATCAATTGATATATTTGCCCATACTAAACGGGGTTTCATTATATGTCAGAGAATTTTTAAAAAGAATTAAGGATGAGTATATAGACACTAAGCAAATGGGGGAAATGAGGCAATGATTAACTAAAAAAAAAAGCGCCATAAAATTGACAAGAAAAGAAATGCAATGACAATAATTTTTACATAGTCTTTGGGGTTCTTTTATTAAAAAATTTTTTTAACATTTATTCATTTTTGAGAAACAGAGAGAGACACGACGTGAGTGGAGGAGGGGCAGAGAGAGAGGGAGACACAGAACCTGGAGTAGGCTCCAGGCTCTGAGCTGTCAGCACAGAGCCTGACACAGGGCTTGAATCCATAAACCATGAGATCATGACCTGAGCAGAAGTTGGACGCTTAACTGACTGAGACACTCAGGTGCCCCTCCATAGTAACAGTAACTGCTGATTGTCTCTTACTATCCATTCTTGTCTTCCATCGGAATAGAATTACTCGCTGAGCCCAAAGCTACCAGACAAAGGACTACATTTCCCAGCTAGATGTGGCAAGGTGACTACGTCCTAGGCAATGAAATGTGGGAAGTGATACACACAATCTCTGTTGTACACCTAAAGAAATTTTTGCTGCTGAACAGAATGTAGACATGATGGGTACTTAGCCATTTTTGATCCTGGGAATAAAGGAAATGAGATAAAGGTAACCTAGGTCTCTGATATTTTGTGAGCAGAGCAGCCATACCAGGTTATACTTTATCTTTTTAAACCACTGGTATTTTGGCTCTTAGTCGAAATCAAACCTGCATCATAACTGTTACAATTATTGTAAACACTGAATATTGTGCTAAAAACAGACTGGGGTTAGGGGAGATATAACTCAGCGAAATATTCATTTTATGTTGAAAGAAGTTAACAGGTAAAATTTAAAGCTGAAATATCAAGAAAGAACAGTAAGAACATATGATTAGAAATATAGCTATAAATGCTAAAAGAAACAGCTGAACATAGTTGCCTCTGGTGAGCAGGACTTAGAGATAAGGAGGAGTAGGACAAAAATCTTCTGTGTTTCCTTTTCATTCTTATAGCATAGAACTATGTAACTTTTATATACATGTATTATTTTGATAAAAATATAAGTTAAATTTAAAATTATCTGTTTTACTCTTATACTATTTTTTTTTAAGAGAGAGAGAGAACGCACCCGAGTGGGGAAGAGGAGCAGAGGGGGGCAGAAAGAGAGAATCTTAAGCAGGCTCCATGCTCCTCGTGGAGCCTGATACAGGGCTCGATTCCACGACTGTGGGATCACAACCCTGGGATTATGAGCAAAGCCGAAATCAAGAGTCAGACACTCAATCTACTGACTTATCCAGGTGCCCCACTCTTAAGCTATTATAAACTTGGTTCCATATAGAGAATTGGTTGATAGCCTCCTAAACCCAAGAATGGGAAATACACTAGATGTCTAGAGGTCTGAGTATAGGTAAGAAGTTGTTTAGAATATGCAGGCACCAAAAGCAAACTCTCATAGTTAGCCCTGGGTATACTGCTCAAAATCATTTCATTCTAGTGGAATTTGGTCTCAACAAAAAAATAATGAAAATGGGTTTTTTTAAGTTTATTTATTGAGAGAGAGAGAGAGAGAGAGAGAGAGAGAGAGACAGAGATAGCACATGCAATTCAGGGAGGGGCAGAGAGTGAGAGGGAGAGAGAGAATCCCAAGCAGGCTCCACACTGGCAGCATGCCTGCATGCCTGACGGAGGGGCTTGAATTCATGAACTGTGAGATCATGACCTGAGCCAAAACCCAGAGTCGGACACTTAACTGACTGAGCCACCCAGGCACTTCAAAAATGATTTCATTTTTATTAATGTCTAGAAGATTGAAGTCAACATTTTATTTATTTTGAAAAAAAAATAGGATTGACAAACCCTATCATCTTACCTGCAAGCTATTTAACATCTTAAGAATTCTTCCATTCCACCTCTCTGCCTCAAAATTTTGTTGATTCCCCAATGACTCCTGTTTGAATGAATAATAAAATACCTCAATGAAACAAATTTTACTGAATGCTACTATTTGCTAAGCACAGTGTTAGCTGCTACAAGAAACCCAACCATAACACTGGGTCCTGCTAAATAAAGGAGCTTATAGTCTGACAACAGAATAGGAAACATACAACTTCAGATCAGTCTTTGTAGGATGATATCTATGCTCCCTAGGTGATGAGGGGCTCCGGAGTAGGAGATTCTGCAGTCTTTACTGGTAATGCATACCAGGGCACTGTGATCTTACTTCCAAAAGTTAAGTCAGCCATGACTTTTGGTTAGGACTATCCCAGCTCTGGTCAATTTGAACTGAGTTGACAGGGTAAATATAAAGCTATAGAAAAACTGCATTGTAAAGGCCTTTATCTGAGCTTCCCTGGTGATACAGAAGCTCTAATTAATAAATGATGTTTAGCAATTTGTGTACAATTGGGTTAGAACCTTTTGGATTTCAAGGGTAACCTGTCCAAAAGAGATCAACCCATTTCCTGTCATATTATCTGAATAGATTAGTTCTTTTCAGTCTTTAAAGCTTAGCCACCTTCAGAAACACCTCAATATTTAAAAACAGTCAAGTTGAAATCCCTTCACAGGAACTCACTCTAAGCTCTTATCACCTAACACTTTATGAGCTAGGAACAGAATTGGGCATAGGAAAGGTGCTGATGAATCTGACAAAAGAGCAAGGCTACAAAGTGCAGGGGCGGGGGGTGGCAGGGACGAAGGTGGCACAGATCTGAACTACTTTATAATTTTTCCCAGGCTAGCTCTGACCATGCAACCCAATACCTCTGTGTCATCCTTATCAGAGGTGCAATGTTTGTCAAGCCTTCATGTGTACCTTTGAAGCCAAGACACTTCCCACAGTGTTTTCAATTTCACAGACTCCAAGATGATTTCAGAAAGTTCCAGAATATTCTGGATAGTATTTTAAATCACTTAAAGCTAAGGGGACTGCCGAGTCCTCATTCCTACTAGCTATGCCGGCTTCCCGGTCCTGATTACATAGCATCCTTTCTTATGCTCCAAAAGGAGTGATCTGAAAATATGGTCACTTCATTCTGAAGAGTTTTCCGAATCCCTCCAGGTACAATTTATTTTTATCTCTTTCTGGTCTGCCCTGGGATAAATGAATTCACCCAATTGCTAATGTTTATTATATTGTTAAATACACAAATGCTGTTTTTCATATATAAAAAGCAGTGGCCCATCTCTTTGGTAAAGATCCATGAGATTGCAGCTTCACCTATATCGCACGACTAAACTAACCAGGAAAAGGCTCAGAAAAAATAGTCTATGCACTTTGCTGAAGCCTGTCTACTTGATCTATCTGGACACCCTACAGCTGAATCCATTGTGTGGAAAGCCCAGTGGATTATTAAAAACAGCTGAACTTGTGCTGTGTTGTGGTTTGCTTGACCATGTATGAAAATAACCTGTGTCTACAGAAGCAAAGAGAAAGGCGAAAATTAACCAACCCTCTCCTGGCTTAGTTGTTTGGATATTTCAGGTAGAAAATTCAGGTATCTTTCCCGTCTTAGATTATCCAGAGAATGCAGTGTTCTCCACATATGAAAAAACAATCTAATAGTCTCGGAACTCATTATAAAGATTATTTATTTAAGAACAACTTATTTATGACATTAATAGCTATTTTGATATTATTTAATAGGAATTCATTACAAGCTTAAAAATGCCTTTAGCACTGTGGTACAAGGACTAGAGAAAGAAGACAGTAATACACATGAAGTCAGGTAAGTCCATGTTACTTCTCGCTTTGCTATTTAATTGTGACCCTTTGAGCAGACCATTTTCTCTTTCTGATCTCTAAAAATCTCGGACAGTATAGGCCTTGAGCCATATAATGTTTTGGATAAAAATTGTTGTGTTTTTTGTTTTTTTATTCATAAATGAAGTAAAATTTCAAATGCCATAGGATGTACCTCTAATATACCTCTGTTTCTTTAAAGCTGTTACAAGAATAACTCAACAGTGATTCTCAATATTTCTAACCTATGACTACCTTTGATAATATAAAAATCCCATAGTTTTATTTAAAATTATTTGAAGTTTCAAAATAAATTAAAGAAAGAAAAAAGGTCAAAGCAATTCTGAGTATGTTTTATCAAACTACTGACACATCTCTTTGTTGAGATCACTAAATAATAATTCTAGAAAGCAACATGATCGCTCTAAAACCAAGTTTTAGGTAAATAAAGTGTTAACTATTTAAGAACAAAGTTTTTAAGAAAATTTTCAAGACTATGAATATATTTACCAACTCAACTGGACTATTTTCAATTTCTTGTGCTAAGACGGCATTCGTTAAGGAAGATTCCTCAGTAGCTGAAGATACCACTTCAACAATATCCTCCTAAAGCAAATTAGGGAAATACAGGTAGGTCATCACAGTAGTAGTAGTTTTCATAGGAACAATTTTATTTTGCTAAATGCTTTCGTCACATGAATGCTCATTTCTAAAACTGATTTATTTATTTATTTTAAATTTTATTTATTTATTTTGAGAGAGGTAGAGCACAAGCAGCAGAGGGGCAGAGAGAAGGAGAGACAGAATCCCAAGCAGGCTCTGTGCCATCAGTGCACAGCCAAAAGCGGGTCTCAAACTTACGAAATGTGAGATGATGACCTGAGCGGAGATCAAGAGTTGGATGTTTAACCAGCTGCGCCACCCAGGCACCCCTCTGAAACTAATTTAAAATACCACCTGCATTCGCAAAATATTATTCCTGAAATATCCCAGGTAGGCAGCCCCTGTTCTCCATAAGCCTCCCACAGATGAAGAACTGGCACATTCCTGCCCTCTTTGTTGCCTATCTTTTCTAGTCCTGTTTTCTCCACCACTGCAGACCCCACATCAAACATATTTTTGGCTGAGTGGCTGAGACCACTTTCCTTTGAGGCATTTTGTCCAGCCCCAGCCCCTGCCTCTATCCTCATGCCAGTACCAGGTGGCAGAGGAAGAAGCTCTGTAAGCAGAGGGGGTGAAAATGGGGGAAGCGATATTAATATCTCTACCTAGGGCCATGACACGATTCTTGCCACCACTGCTGGAGCTGTCGCTGGCAAAAGGGAAGAAAAACTATGTCCTCTGAAAGAGGAGCAAAGGCACAGAGAAGAAGGAAAAAGAGAGAGCCAGAAATTCTCCATTCCTTATCATCTCCTTTTTTTCATTGCTATAGAAGCTGTTGGGCCCTGTTTTCATCTTTAACCAGTCTTCAGGTAGGAGCTTCCTTCAACAAAGCTTCCTTGATTTTTCATTTCAGCTTTCAGAATGTTTAGTGAGTATCAGGAGTTGCATTTTATTCTTTAACGTGCATGTTTGTAGAGACTTATGTCTTTTCCCTTTTAATCTCTATGAATATTCTACATTTTAGATACTCTCAATTTTGCAGTTACTTTACATAAAAAATGCTTTATAAAGATTTGAAAATGACTAATCAGAATCAATACTTTTCTGTCCTGTCAATGTGCTCCCATTCCTGACTGTATTTCACATCTGTTCACCGTTTTTGGAAGCAGAATAAGAATGGAATTGAAGGCTAAAGCATAAGTTAGGGCAGAGGAGCTAAATGGTTCAAGAGAACTCATACATCAATCTCTTCAAGCATGAGGGAAAATCTGTTTTGTTAATATGTTAAAAAATCATGAACTAAACAAGCTTGACTGATCATAATTTTCAGTAGGTGCACTCTAAGAAATGCCTGAGCCCAAATAAGGAAGATATTGGCAACCTAATAATTCAATATCTAGTATACTATCAAATATTTAGTAAAATACATTCTGTGTTAGTGCGTTGTGAAATTGTCTTTCCTTCCAAGAGCATTCAGTTTCAATGTGGACTGACTTTGAATTCCCTGAGTGGTTATCAAAATGCAGTGATGATGGAGCAAACCAGAAGAGCACTGGTTTCTTTCTATCTGGTGTGGCTAATGCTCTGGTTTCTCTTCAGATCGTATAAATCTTTCGCCTTTTACTATCTGGTGTGGCTATATTTGTACAATCACTAAAGTGACAATAGGAAAAATATATTTTTTTTAAAATTTTTTTTAACGTTTATTTATTTTTGACACAGAGAGACAGAGCATGAACGGGGGAGGGTCAGAGAGAGGGAAACACAGAATCCGAAACAGGCTCCAGGCTCTGAGCTGTCAGCACAGAGCCCGACGCGGGGCTTGAACTCACGGACCGCGAGATCATGACCTGAGCCGAAGTCGGCCGCTTAACCGACTGAGCCACCCAGACGCCCCAGGAAAAATATTTTAAAGCACACTGTTTCCAACTATGTTTTTAAGTAACGTTTTTTGAATAAAAATTATGTCTTCAAGTAAAATTTTTAAAAAATTTCTCTTTGGTCATGGATCTTCAGATAGTCTCTTGGATTCAAGGCTAAGGTAATCATAGGTCTAAAACATATTCTTAGAGGTGGGAAGAGTGACTTTCTGATCAGAAACAAAACATGGGTGTATTGTCTAGAGTCCTAAAAACATTCCATGATATACTGAATGTGGGGCCTAAGAGGATTTTCAGGATATAACTGGATTCAAGTACAATCACCTATTTGATTACCATGCAAATTATTACAGCATGAAACTACTATCTTCTTATTTACTCTCTTAAACTTCTAGAAAATACTGTTCTACAGATGAAAATCATGCTTTACATACCACTGCCCCTTACCAAACAAATTATGGACTAACATAAGACTAAATATAAACTATAAATGTAAGAAGACATGTCAGAGTCTCAAGTTTCCTTCACTGTATCTGTGTCAGAAAAATAATACTTTTATGATTCTCTTTGGTTAACTTACCTCAGAATTAATATTTTTATTGGTATCCTCATGAGAGCTACACTTCGGTCCATTGATCACATCCTTCCAAGTTTTGGGTTGACTTAAGTCTTGCCGGGAATTTGGCTCTTCCATCACGGAGGTCTCTGAATTAGTAAGTAGAGAAGACTTGACCAAACTATCTTTCAAACTTAAATTGGGATATGGTTGTTACAAAAGAAAACTTCTGACACAAAACTTGGAATCTAAGAATTTAAGCAAAGTGTACACAAACTTTCTTATAGTTTCCCAAGTCTCACATATTATCTTCCCTTGTCCCTTGTCTGCTTCTTATCACCTCCCTCCCCATGGTCCACCTACTATCTCCTCCACACTCACTCCCAAACAGGCACTCACAAGATAACATGGATAGTTCAAGCCCATCTTGGTGTATTGTGTGGCAGATTTTAATGCCTTCAGGACAGGTGATCACGAAGCAGAGATTCACTCGTTACATAAGCTGGTTTTATTATTCCTTTATAATAGTCACAATAATAATCAGCAATTATCAATACTCCAAGTAGCTTCTGGGTGGATGGAAATTTCTACATCTCAGATTCATTGTACTGTTGAAATGCTATTCTTACTAGGTGACTTTTCCTTTTAGTTGTCTTAAAGTGAAACACTATCCTACAAGATAAAATAATTTTATCTGTTGAAGTTTTGTGAGTACTGGCTGTAGGGATGAGGGAGGTAGGAAGGAGTGAGACTAGGAGGAATCCACATAGTATATATACTTCATCTTTTTAGTGTACTTGTTGAACAAAAATTAATCTGCAAAGAAAAAAGGCAATGCTGATGTAACAATTTCTCTTAAGCGGAAATATTCTTCTAGAGATAGCATTTATACTTGGGAATATGGAATTGGATCCCATCTTCATTTTGAAATATAAAATGACATTTTTGTTTCTATAACAATCCCCTCAACACCAACAGTTAGGATGTCTCACCTATTATGTTTTCATTTCCCACTTCTTCCCTTACTGATTCCTTCTGTATCAATTTCCTTCCAAGTTTAAAGCCAGAGGACAGAAAGCACTTTGTAAACAACTGTAAAAATATACACTTCTATTACTTGCTTTTGTACAAGCAAAGCAATTCAATAAAATACAAGCACATATGCTAAAGAGTGAAAACTATAATTCAGGCACACACATCAAGCAAATTAATTCAAAAGTAAGGGAGTATTTTTCACCAGTTTATATTCTGTTATAGTATACATGAACGTAAATATGCATTTATTTATTTATAACCAAGCACTGCAACTATGTAAAAAGATGCAAACTATTACCATTTTCAGTTCCGCATGAGTCATATCCTGGGCAGGACTTGACAGAAGTATGTCCACTCCTCCCTTCTTCTTCCACATCATCAGTCTTCGGGTAGGAGGTGCAAGTTCCAAAACCATGAGTGTGTCCGTAAAGGAAGTAAGCTGTTTATGCATAATTTTGCTACTGATCTCCTTGACTGGATCTATGAGCAATTTCCTCTTTTTGCCTTTTCTTTTCTCAGCAAGGTCTAAATATAAGAAATAGACACAAATGGGATTGGTTGTACAGCTTTGTAAAATGATATTCTAGACACTGCATACCTAAGAAATGTCTACCACAATGCAACCTACAGAGTTGCCATGGGAAGAATATCCCTTTCTCTCTACTGAAAATTATGCTTCACGAGACTTTTGCGCAGCTAGAGTATCTGAGCAGCCAATAGTTGATGCAGTTTATAACGTGTTCCTTCAAAGTGCTTAGGAGGGACGCTGTTGACCTACCAGGTAGATTAACTCAGGAAATGTGGAGCACAGAACATAATGGGAGGGAAGTTGCTCAATTTTGAAGTTCCCTAAGATATCTATACAACAGGATATTCTGAAACATTAATTTGTATTTGTCAAGTATATTTTTCCCTCTTCCATTGAAATTCATACACAAATTCCAAGTATGCAAAAGGGGAGGGTTAGATTTCCCAGAATGGATGAAGATCTGAGATCAGATGGAGCCAGAAGGAACAGTAACCTGCTTGCTAACGTGCCTTAGTAAAATCCTGGGAACATGACAAGATCCCAGAAGGGCTGGGTGTGTGATGACCCCAGAGGCTATATGGTCTGGGACAGTAGATACCACAAACTGTTGTGGTTGATGACCAGTTTCCCTTCCATCTGCCACACTCCTCTCCCAAATTTTGACACCACATGGCTTAGGATAGATAGGGGAGCTATACAGATTGAAACTTTTGCCAACCCAGTGGGATAGAGGCTCAGAGTTGAATGTGGTAAATAAAAAAACTTGAATGCTTTATTCCTTGCATGCCTGAGTTTATAACTGAAATTCATATCAATTATACTACTTGAAACCAGGATGTTCTTACAAGGTCAAGTTATATATTATATTCATATTTATTTTTTATTCCTAAAAATATGCTTGAGGTTAAATGTTAGAGGGCACAGACCTCTCTTCTGATCCTTTTATTCTGCCTTATTTTATATGCATGTGCATGTTTATTTATCTTTCCAATCAGACTACAAGCTTCTTAAAAGCAGGTACTATTGTTGGTACCTGGGTGGCTCAGTCGTTGAGCATCCGATGCTTTGATTTCAGTTCAGGTCATGATCTCATGGTTTGTGAATTCAAGCCCCTCATTGGGCTTTACGCTGACACTGTGGTGCCTGCTTGGGATTCTCTCTCCCTCTCTCTGTGCCCCTTCCTGGCTTGCACGCACACTCTCTCTCTCTCTCTCTCTCTCAAAATAAATAAATAAACATTAAAAAAAAAAAACAAAAAAAGCAGGTACTATGTCTTCTTAACTCCTGTGCCCAACAGAGAGTAATGGTTCAATAACTACTGGCATTGAACTGAGTTTTATATTTTCCAATTTCCCAAACTGGGTGTATGGTTTGACCAGGACTGACTATGATGAAAGAATCACCTCAAATTTCCTCCACACTCTTTCCCTACCCTTTCCCTATTGTATTGCAAATGTTATTACTAGGTTGGCTACTTCCTATAATATTTCACAGATTACCTCACAGTAAATAAGATAGTAGCGTAACAAAAATAAAAAACAAAACCATGAATGACGCTGACCTGAAACATCAATTGGGTCAAGGGTAAATCCATGTTCTTCATTTGATAATGTGATTTCATCCATTTTTTCATTTTCAGGTAGACATATACACTCTGAATTATCTGGTTCTACTAATAACATCACCATAAAAAGAATTATTAGAAAAATAACAGTTATGTTTAATCTAGATGTTTATATAAGAATGAAAGCAAAAGATAAACTAATTGAAGATTTATATTGCTAACTGGAGCCAAAACTTATTTTTAGAATCATGTACTTAAGAGAGTTGAAGAGACACAGAGATTATATGGTCTGGGGCCCAGTGTCTAGGTGAGTCATGCATCGTCACCTTCTTCTGCACATGTGACATCTAAGGCTGGACTTAGTAGAAACAGTGGTAGCAACCACAGTAAATGACTGACATAAATTTGATTATGTCTGCTAAAAAAAACTTGTATTCTGGGGGTGCCTGGGTAGCTCAGTCGGTTAAGCAACTGATTTCGGCTCAGGTCATGATCTTGCAGTCTGTGGGTTCAAGCCCTGCATCAGGCTCTGTGCTGGCAGCTCAGAGCCTGGAACCTGCTTCATATTCTGTCTCTGTCTCTCTCTCTCTGCCCCTCCCCCTCTCATGCTCTGTCTCTCTCAAAAGTAAATAAATGTTAAAAAAAATTTTTTTTTTAATTTGTATTCTGTTAATACTTAATTATTAGTTGACCCATAAAGGACCATAAATAAATTTATATCATCTCTCTTTTTCACATTTTAAATTTCTACTATGTGTTAGGAAGGAAATGTAACATAAAAAAGAATGAGGAATCAAAATGGGGCTATTTGTACTTTCAATTCTTAAGAAAAATCATACAAAAATACTTCAAATGATCTGAGGTACCTTCACATGAATTTCAAGTAGAAAATATCCCCACATTTGTAATTTCTCTCAAATTGTATACAGATTGTCCAGTTATATTAATGTCAATATGGTATTAATATTAATAATTAATAATCATAGCAATGTCAAATATTAATGATGTTTCTAACATGTAACACATATTATTTTAATGACTCAAAGGCATAGTATTTTGCCAGAGTATTTAGATGTGCTCTCATATCAAATAAACCCAATCCTGGTTAAATACCACTGTTGTACCTTTCTCGGAACCGAGTTTCCTATTCCATATTGTCTACAGTCAGACTCAAAAGAGTTTGAGGGACAACATTCTTTATTATTTTTCACTATATTATATTGCTACTTAAACCGAGCAAGTTGTAAGGTTTAATTTGAACACCAGTATCTGTTCACTTTCTACACAAAAGATAATTTCATCATACCCACTATAGTATCAGGAGGCTCAGGAGGCAGGGAAATTTCTCTGTTCAAATGCATGTCTTCTAACAGGATATTTTGGTCATCTTGCAATAGATTGTCTTGAAAAACACAATAAATACTTCTGTCACAGAATTGAATCTGTCATTTTTTCACTAAACGTTTAATTGACATTATTGTATATAAGGATTATAAATAGATACAAAAATGAATCAACCTTACTTAAGTAGATTTGATTGGCTACATAGACTATCATATTTCATGCAGGATAATATAGAATTTTATATATTTTATTTCCTTTCCCTTATTAAATAGATGTTTAATCTCAGGAGATATTTACTAAACTAATACTGTGATAGTAATCTTGTTACAAAGCCATGTTTAAACTCCAAATCAAGAAGTGAAAGCTTTCAAACTTCTTTGGTAGATACCTAAGGTAGAACCACTATTTTTTCATAATTTTGAAATTTCAAAAAGTTTGCCACAACCAGTCCTTTAAAGTAAACTAGAGAATCTAAAAAAGACTTGTTATATAACCATCACTATCTTTAAAATACAGGTATGTGTATTCAGATTTCCCAGTTTTTGTCTACTCCATTTCTATGATTCTTTTATAGTAACATCATGATATAAATATAAAATTACAATATAAAATGTTGGACAGATTCTTAGAATAGCTGTTTCACAATTTCTCTTAAGGGAAACAATGATTCCAATATATGATCTAATATATCTTGTGAGGAAATATACTAACTTCATTCCTTCCCCTCTAAAAATTAAGAATTTGTAAAAATAAAAACAAGTAGTATTTTATGACCTTTAGGGAAAATGTGTTTAAATAGATGCCTATTTACTTAGATCTAGCCTAAATGTTTAAATACACCACAGACTTTGAAAATGTATGTAAAAAATGTATTGACTAAAAAAAAAAAAAAAAGTATTTATTTAGGGGCCCTTGGGTGGCTCAGTTGGTTGATTTCAGCTTGGGTCATGATCTCACGGTTCACGGAATAGAGCCCCACATCAGGCTCTGTGCTGGCAATGTGGAGCCTATTTGGGATTCTCTCTCTCTCTTTCTCTCTGCCCGTGACCCTCTTGCACGTGCACGCATGTGCTCTCTCTCTCTCAAAATAAATAAACTTTATTTTTTTAAATGTTTATTTATTTTTGAGAGACAGAGACAGAGTATGAGGAGGAGAAGGGCAGAGTGAGAGAGAAAGGGAGACACAGAATCCGAAGCAGGATCCAGGCTCTGAGCTGTCAGCACAGAGCCTGACGCGGAGCTTGAACCCACAAACCGCGAGATCATGACCTGAGCCGAAGTCTGATGCTTATCCAACTGAACCACCCAAGTGCCCCTAAATAAATAAACTTTTAAAAAATGCATTGATTTATATGACACGGGGCATACCTGACATTTTAGTTTAATATAATAAGCCTATTAATACATTCTTAGCATGACTGAAATAAATATCCAATTTCTTTTTTTAATATTCAATTTCTATATAACCAGACAACATACCAATCATCTCTCCTGCAGCCCCTTCATCTCCAAATCCATCTCCACTGTCATAGAACAGAGATTTTTCTCCAATGAGGCTTTCAGAACTATGTTCAACTAAAGGATCACTGGAATTCAGCAATATGTTGTCATCAAAAAAGCTATGTCTTCTGAGAATTTCAGATTCCTCCCCTAAATAAATATATATCATTAATACTGAGTTAGCCATAGAAACATAGAGTTTTAGGGTTAGATGGAAATTCAGATATCTTCTTGTACAGACCATCCCATTTTACAGATAAGAAAAATGAGAGCTAAACTTATTTGCATAGTCAACTGAAGTCATTCAGTTAATCAGCAGAGGCTGGATTTCTAGTCTAACGCTTTTCCCAAAACAATAGGGAAAAAACATTAGGATAGAGTCTTTAGTTGTGGTTCAGTTTAATAATTTCCCAAAATGATTTCTTCTACTTTAGATAGTCATGTCCTGCTTGATCAAGTATTATTTCATATTATTTCAGGTACAATTGCTTGCACTGTTTATCCACAGTGGGGATTTGGAAAATAAGGAGCATATCTGCCTTCTTGGGAATGGAAAGGTAGATAAAATATTAAATAATGGGTTTACAACATTCATTCAATAAGTATTTAATGAATGGGTATTAGGCAATCTGCTAGGTATTAGAGATACAGTGATAAAAAAGACAAAACCCAATCAGCTAACATTAACCGAGTACTTATTATATGCATTATATTATATAATAGAAGATACTATTATAATCCTAAATTTACACAAGGGAACATGTCCATAGAAAGGTTTTATAATTTGCACACAGTCATACCCTAATAAATGACAAAGCCAGGATCTGAACCCAGCGGAGACAGTGATAGTTAAAACTTACACTGGTAAAATATTTTGCAAAATGGAGACTTATGAGAGCAAACTCTTAAGACACTGACAGTAGCAGGTAGAATGAACTCCCTGCTTCAAATTGACTTGTTTCCAGATTGGTTGTCAGCACATGTATATTCTTAATATTCTTTGCCTTCCTTGGGTTTGAATCTCTAGGTCCAGGAGTCTGAAACCCCAGAGATCAGACAGAGGTTGTCGTTCTCCTCCCTTTCTCACAACCCATGTTAGTGCTAGTTAGTAAACAAAATCATGCAGTATCACTTATATTAAAATTCTTCTATAGGCTTTTATCTTGTAGAAAGGAAGAGTTGAAAAAGGCAAGCTTCATTGTACTGGATTAAAGATTTGCTCAACAGAAAAGACTAAAAAATAAAAACAAAAGTAAACTAAAAATATGTTCATATCTTCCAGGAGCAGCTTGAAAGCTCTCAAAAGAAAAACTAGCCTTGGTCAATAAGATAATAACATTTTTGAACAGACACTATATTCTGAGCACTGAGCATCACAAGAACCTGAGATTATTCAAATAAATTAAAGAAATGATCATTGCTTTCAATCTTACATTGTAATTCAGAATAGGATGGATTAATAGTAAACATTTCTTAGAAGACATTAGGTTTGAGCTAGTTTTTGAAAGAGAGAAAAATCACTTATTGGTGAAAAGAACTGAAGGAGGGAATGAAGGAAATAACTCTGTGATGCTGCTAGTAGTATCTCAATTTTACAAATAGGGTAGTAAGTCTCAGAGAAGCTAGGTGATTTGCCCAGTATCACACAGCAAGGCAATAGAAAAAGCTGATGCAAACTCAGATCTGTTCATACACTGAGAAAATGTTCTTCCCCCTTTTTGAATTGTAGGAGACACAGACTGAGAACAACTAAATTATTGGTTGGTAATATATTTTCTTAACTAGAGCAAAAAGTCTGTATCAAGAGTAAAACAAATAAAGTCGATAAAATACAGAAGGTGATAAATTGATAGAGGCCCTTGAGGATAGGCAGCGTGTCTAAAATAAGTCATAAGGACCCAAGGTATTTAAGTAGAGGAATGTGATACCAAAAAAAAAAAAAAAAAAAAAAAAAGGGAATTTAAGGACAATTGCTCTTGCAGAGCTACATAAAATGTGGGAAGAGACTGTGAGATGTGTAGGAGGGTATTACTGCAGGTCTTTAGTACTGGTGAACTATACTGGTGGCTAGAGAAATAGAAGACCTAAGAGACATGTCCAATTTTGTTGTTGTTGTTGTTGTTAATCAGTAGTGGTATAAAGCTTACAGAAAGTGTAGTTAAAAGTGATCCTAGGGGCACCTAGGTGGCTCAGTCGGTTAAGTGTCCGACTTTGGCTCAGGTCATGATCTCACAGTTTGTGAGTTCGAGCCCTGCATCGGGCTCTGTGCTGACAGCTTGGAGCCTGGAGCCTGCTTCAGATTCTGTGTGTGTCTCTCTCTCTGCCCTTCCCCCGCTCATGCTCTGTCTCTTTCTCTCAAAAAAAAAAAAAAAAAAAAAAAAAAGTGATCCTAAAGTTTTAGGCCTAAAGAACAGCAGTAGTGTTTATAGGGAAATGTGTAAAGAGTGTCTTGGCAGTAGGAAATATGATTAACCCTTTGCCAATGTATTACATTTTAAGGCCTGGGATTACAGAGAGTGAGAGATCCAGGCTACTCAAAATATGGTCTGTGGGTTGGTGCTTGTCCATGATAGAGTAAATACACAGACTAGAGGTAAATGTTTAAAAAATTTGATAGCAATTTCACAGCGTAATTTTATATATGTTGAATTTAATAAGAAAAATTGAAGCATATATTTTGATTTTTAAACTTTCAATTTTTCTGGATTTTACAAAAGCATCATTCCATGACAGACTGGAAATTAACAAAAATTCTAAAATTTGTCCCACACCACAGATCATTTAAGAACACAGCTGTAGATCAGAAGAGTTACAGAAGAAGAGTAAGGATGAAAAATGGAGGTTGGAGATGTAGTTCAAGCATTACTGGCTTGACCACCCTCCCCCACGGAACACAGAGTTAAGCCACACTTCTTCTACACTCACTGCTTCGGGCACTATAAGAGAACCAAACATGAATACGACACAGATTTTATCCTCATGGAGTTTTCAGATCAATACAGGACGTACATAATATAATGGTTCAAGACAGAGGTAAATGCCATAAAAAGAACAGCTTAATTATAAAATATACTCAACAGTTTGTTTTATAATCAATGAGTATATATTTAGCATGTGTTATTTCCTCCTCAGTCCCAAGCCATGCTAAACTTTTTCATTTTACAATTGATATCATCACATATTGGAGAAATTTTCATACTTTGAAGGCACGATATACAGCACACACGTAAAACACTATATACACACACACACACACACACACACACACACACACACATATACACACATATATATATATATAGTGTTAGGGTTATATGTAATATATGTGTATTATGTAATATATATGTATTTATACACATATATTACTATATGTGTGTGTGTGTGTGTGTATATATATATATATATATATATATATATATATATATATATGTTTATTTGCATATCTCTCTCCCAGCCTGAAGCTCCTTGTGGGCAGGAAGTGCTTCTGCAAACTTTGTACTGCCTATGCCTATGATAGAACATGACATATAGTAAGTATTCAATAAAGGACTGCAGACTAAGAAGGGAAGTTTATAGCCTAAGACTGAATCTTGGTATTAACACCTATTTAGAACAAGGTAAAAGATAAACTTACTGAGAGTTGCATTTAGACATCAAGAGATCCATTCTAAAGATAGCTATTTCTATTGACATGGTTTCAATACAAAAATGCATATTTATTTTATAAGTTATTTTGCAATTATGCTTCTATTTTATAAATAATTTTGCAATTATTTTATAATTGCAAAAATGAATTATATTTTATAATTGATTATAGCTTGTGATTTTAATTTCTCAAAGATTCTCACCAAAGCTCCCAGCTTGGAACAGTAGATCATTACCGTAATATTCTCTAAGTGTGATTTCTTCTGGTCTGCTTTGGTTCTGAGTAACATGTTCTGAAACATCAATAGCACTATGGAGAAACATAAGATTGAGAAGATTGAGAAAAATATGCCAACAGAACACAAGGATTGCAGTATACTGAAAAAAAGCCCAAAACTCTAAAACAAAAAACAGCTTTTATTATAAAAAATAAACACTTTTATTTCCTCAATAGTATTATTTATACACACTAGTTGATTACACATGTATACATAACAAATGGTCTCTGGGTTGCTGAACCCAGGGGTCAATTCTCAGTCCTTGTCTTACTTATTCTAACCAACTGCATCTGAAACAGATGTTCACTCCCTCATGGAATGTATTCTTCTCTTCACCTCCAGGATACTACTTTCTCTTGAGTTTTTCCTTACCTCATTGGCTGCTCCTTTTCTTTCATTAGTCCTTTCTCATCTCCCAGACTACTAGCTATTAGGAATGACCTAACACTGTTCTCAGATCTCTCTCTTTTAAAATAATTACACTCACTCTCTGGGGGTTGAAATTCCATCTATATACTCACAACTCCTAAATTTATCTATCCCATCCAGACCTCCTTCCTGAATTTCAGACCCAGATATTCAACTACTTGCCTACTCCCCTTGGATGTGTAACAATCATCTCAAAACTTATGTCTAAAGCCTAATTTATCTGTGACTATAGGATGACTGTAGTCATCCTTCCTTTCTCTTTTCCTTAAAGCCATATCCAATTCTTCAGCAAATTCTGTTGGCTCTGTCTTCAAAATATATTCATAATTTGACTGTTACCACCTTGATAACATGAAGACTGAGAAGTGATTACAGACACTGTCATTTCTCACCTGGACTTCTTTTTTTTTTGGCAGGGATAGCACCATTTATTAAGGAAGATCAAGACAAAGACCACAGGAGGGTCCCTTCGAGGGCACAGAGGCCTGGCATCCTGATCCCACGTCTGTGAGCTGCTGGTGGGAAAGGCGCGTGCCCCTAGTTGGGCCCTCGGGCTCCCACAGATAGGGCAGGGCTGTCATGTCCCCTTCTTGTCCCTCCCAGCCATGAATCCTGGCATCCCCCACTCAAGGCACTAACTGTTTTCACTGCCCTTCTCCCCCCATGTACCCTGGGCCTTCACTTCCAGATCAATGGGGCTGGGTGATACGGCCTGGTGTGAGGGGGGAGACCCTTTCAGTGCTGGGCTCTGCCTGCAGCAGCTCCTGGTAAGAGGTGGGGTGGAGTTTCCCTTGCAGCCCTGAGTAGGTGTTGGGTGGGAGGGTCATCTGGACTTCTTACTGAAACAATTTTCTCATAGGCTCTCTGCTTCCTCCCTTTCCCCTTTATACTAAGTAACCTGAAGAAGCATGTTGAAATCAAGTCAGATCTGTCACTCTCTTATTCAAAACCCTCCTGTGCTCCCTATCTGAATAAAATTAAAGTCCTTACTGTGGCCTGCAACACTCAACATCATTTGCACCCCCAACTACCTCTCTGACTTCATTTCATACCACTCAGACTGTCATTTACAACACAGTCTCACTTGCCTCCTTGCTGTTCCCAGAAAAGGTCCAATATGTTCTGCCTTAGGGCCTTCTCACTTGCTCTACATGGAACATTCTTCCCCACATTACTGAATGATTTGTTCCTATACCTCCCTCAGGTTTCAGTTCTGACCTTATTAGAAAACCCTTTCTTGAGAATCTTATCATTTTTTTCTTTATTTTCTGTTTCTTTTCATATTGCTGATCATTTACTGGCAAAGTGTATATTTCTTTGCTTATTGTCTGTCTAAAATGTAAGATTCATGCACACAGAAGCTGTTGCTCAATGTCCTCAGTGTCTAGAGCAGTGCCTGGCGTATGGAAGGCACCCAATACATATTTACCGAATGAATGGAAGAACATACTGTTAATATCGCAAATTATATTCAGCAAATATGATGATACATTTTTGGTGTTATATTTCAAAATTTCACACTAAACTTAAGTCTTCTCAACTACATGTGTATTTCAGTTCTTAACTAGAGTCCACTTGTATTCATGAAATCTGAAGATGAAAGCAAGAAAATCAAATTGAGGGTCGCCAGCATGGCTCAGTCGGTTATGCTTCCAACTCTTGATTTTAGCTCAGGTCATGATCTCAGTTAGTGGGCTTGAGCCCCTGCTTGGCATTCTCTCTCTCCCTCTCTCTCTGCCCCTGCCTCACTTGCATTCCCTCTCTCCCTCTCTCTCTCAAAATCAATAAATAAACTTTTTTTAAAAGAAAATTAAATTGAAGGAAAATAAAAAAATAATTTACTTCACATTGTGGGTGTCAAAATCATGAAACTCTTCTGGCAATGTGATAGCATTGTAAGCAGCTTCAAAATTCTCTTTTGGAAGGTCAACCAGTCCTGAAAAGAATAAAAAACCACATCCAATGAGCAATAATGCTATATAAGAAACTCCCAATTCTTGCCCCTCTTCGGTCCCATTCTCTACAAACAGCCAGAGTGGTATTTAAAAATATTTAAAGAGCAATCAGCTCAGCTCATTCCCATGCTTAAAGTGATTCAGTGACTTCCCCAGTGTATTAAATAAAATTCAAATTTCTAATCAGAACCTCTGCAGCTGTACAAACCTGTCAGCATCATCGAAGGATCTTTCCCTCACTCACTAGACTCTAGCCATACTGGCCTTTTTGTTACCTGAACAAGTTGAGCACTTTTCCCCCTCAAGACCTTTGCTCTGACAGTTCCCCTCTGCCCGGAATGCTATTCCCTCAGGGACTTTTTACATGGCTGGGTACTTCTCATTCTTCAAGTTTGAGCTTAAATTCTACCCTTTCTGAAAGGCTTTTTCTAATTAGCCTAATGCAAGTAAAGTTTTCTGCTATTTTTTGTTGTAATACTCTGTTTAGACTCCTGCATAGCACAATCATTATCTACAATTATTATAATAATTTTAAAAAACTTTTTTATTATCTGATATCCTCTCCAAACTGAAAGGGACCTTATTTGCCTTCTTTGTCCTTGTATCCCAGAGCCTTAAAATAGTGTTTGGCACAAAGTATGGCATCAATAAATATTTGTGGATCACATAAATGAAATAATTGACAAATGAACCATATTTGATATGAGTATAAATCTACGTAGAGAATTTACAAATATTTTAAATAAAGAAAAACAACCTGTCAACCCTGATTCAACAAATATTAATTGAGGGAACAGTATGTTCAAGACACTGAAACAAGTACCGTAAGAGATTTAGAAAATACCACAACAAAGATATTGCCTTCAAGGAACTTACAAACTAGTGTGAGAGACAAGGCCTGTACCTAAATAACCATAACACAAGGTGGAAATGATGAATGTCTTAACATTGAGTTAAAATTTGAGGGGTGCCTGGGTGGCGCAGTCGGTTAAGCGTCCGACTTCAGCCAGGTCACGATCTCGCGGTCCGTGAGTTCGAGCCCCGCGTCAGGCTCTGGGCTGATGGCTCGGAGCCTGTTTCCGATTCTGTGTCTCCCTCTCTCTCTGCCCCTCCCCCATTCATGCTCTGTCTCTCTCTGTCCCAAAAATAAAAAAAATTAAAAAAAGTTGAAAAAAAAATTTGAAGCCATCATATTTATGACACATGTAAATCTCTAGCACTCTGGAAGGTCTAGAGATTTTCTACAATATTTTGGGGCGCCTGGGTGTCTCAGTAGGTTAAACGTCTGACTTCACCTCAGGTCATGATCTCAAGGCTGGAGAGTCTGAGCCCCAGGTCAGGCTCTGTGCTGACAGCTCAGAGCCTAGAGCCTGCTTCAGATTCTGTGTCTCTCTCTCTCTCTTTATGACCCTCCTCCATTCACATTCTGTCTCTCTGTCAAAAATAAATAAACGTCAAATCTTTTTTTATGTTTCATAAATAGTAAGAACAACCTAAGCTACTTAGAGTCTTGAGAATTCTGAAAACAATGACAATTATGATATCTAGGCTTTGTCAATTACACTATTTCTAATTTATCTCATACAGGCAAAAATAAATGTGGTAAATTAAGCAATCCATTAAAACTGAATATCAGAATTTCTTACATAAGTAGACTTCTTATGTAAATATGCGGGAACTTTACAAGTGTTTGAAAGCACAAGCTTTTCTTGCAAACACAGGTAAAGAGCAAGGGAAAGAATATAATTTGTCCTTAACCACGGAAACTTAGAATCAGTGAAAAGGAAGTTTATATTCACATATACACGCTGGAATTACGGAGTGCCACCAATTAAAAGAGCCCACCCAAAATAAAAATGCAAAAGAGAAACAAGGTGAGTGAGACAAATCAATGTTGCAAGTATACCTGGGCGAAATGTCATCTTCATTTTAAGCAATGCTTCGTTGCAATCTGCCAAAAGATATTTTGCCTTCCTATTATAGATTCGCACAACTCCCAAAAGAAGGTGTCCTGAAGTTCGAAGTGCAATTTTCACCTTTCAAGAATTTTTAAAGCATTAGAATATTGAGAATTAGATTCATAAACCCTGTTTGAAAATTATAAAATCACAGAATTCCCTCTCTTTAAAAAGAAGACATTTTGTATTCTTTTATTTATTTATTTTTTTAATGTTTATTTATTTCTGAGACAGAGAGAGACAGAGCATGAGCAGGTAAGGGGCAGAGAGAGAGGGAGACACAGAATCCGAAGCAGGCTCCAGGCTCTGAGCTGTCAGCACAGACCGTGAGCTGAAGCCGGTTGCTCAACCGACTGAGACACTCAGGGGCCCCTTGTATTCTTATTTAGAGTGAATCATTTGGAATGCCTGTGTGGCTCAGTTGGTTAAGCGTCCCACTTCAGCTCAGGTCATGATCTCATGGTCCGTGAGCTGGAGCCGCACGTCAGGCTCTGTGCTGACAGCTCAGAGCCTGGAGCCTGCTTCGGATTCTGTGTCTCCTTCTTTCTGCCCCTCTTCCCCGACCTGCACTCTGTCTCTCTCTCTCAAAAATAAACATCAAAAAAAACCAAAAAAAGTGAATCACTTAACTTCTACCTCATCTTGTAAAATGATTAACCTTTGTTCTTACTCAATGAAGATAATCTAATGTGCCATTTAAGTGAAATATGTGATTATTAGTTTCAGGGAAGAATATAAACTCTACAGTCAGGCAGACTTGGGTTCAAGTTTTGGCCTAGTTGCTGAGAATTGAAGTTCAATCTTCTTGAACTTCAATTTATTAATAATGGTTACAACTTATTATATACTTATTTTGTGCCAGGAGTTGTCCTAAGAGCTCTTCATGTATTACTTAATTTTGATATGAATCTCTGTTTACAGAAGAAAAAAGCCTGAGATTCAGATATGATAAGTAGCATGCCCAAAGTAAGAAAACTACCAAGAAATGGAGCAGGAATTAAGTTTGACTAACTCAAAAGTTCATGCTCTTAACTACCACACTTCACTGAGGCTCAAAGAAGCCCATCTCACAGGGTTGATGTGAAGATTAAATGATCTAATGAGTGTAAAGTCTAGCCCAGTGCCTGACACATGGAAAGTTTTCAATTATTATTCATCCTTCTTGCAAGCAGAAAAAATACTTACCTTCTAAAAATATTAAAATAATATTTTAATGCAAATTCTAATATCTTACAGTATTTTATTATGAACATAGTACTGTATGAAGTGTTTTCATATATATTTTGATTTATACTCATTCTTTTTTTTCTATTCTCCATATTCATTCACTCACTATTTTTTTAAGAAATACTTATTTGGTACCTACTGTGTCTACAGTATTTTGCTAAGGGAATAAGAAAGGATTACAAAACATGTACAAAATATGACCTTCCTCCTTCAGGGTCTAATCTATTTATGATAAACATATGAAAACAGTTAATTACCCACAGAAATTGACATATGTTTGTGCTCAGGTAATAAATGTTATAGGAATTAAAGAAGACCATTTCAAAAGTAAAACTTCCAAAAAAAAAAAAAAAAGTAAAACTTCCTTGGAGATGCATTTTCTGATAGAACATATTTTAGTTCCTTTCCTCTCCATAAATCATGCCAAATACATATTATAATCTGAATCAATAACATACCTTAGGTGAAATGATTCTTTCAATGGTTATCTCTAGATTGCATTCAAATACATGAGCCTTTGTGAGTTTCTTCTCCCAGTGAGCTGCAAGCCAGATTTTGGCCAACGGCCCTCGCTTACTCATAAGCACATGTGTGTAGAACATGTTGCCTGTATTCCTTAGGGGTATTTAACAACTAGAGAGAACATTAAAAAATATTTAAATTTTGATTACAAAAACATTTCAGTGCTATTTCTTAGCAAAAGCACTTTTTATCATTTCTGTAACAGATTATCTTCCAGTTGAAGCTATTATTCAATTCAGTTTCTTGTAAAGAAGCCATTATGTAAAATACAAAATTATAAACTAATGAGAACCCTATTAGATTGTGAACCACACCCGATTTACATGTGTTCTGATCACTGATGGTTTCCTACATTCTACTTACTTTTTCCTACAAAGAATTTAAGTTCTCTTATTAATAAGGTCAAATAAATAGAGGCGGAGGCCTGGGAAAAATAGGATGGAAATAGGGAAAAAACAACAGAACAGGAAAAGGCACACAAAAACTAAGAAAAGTGAACACATGTCACCTCTTTTCTAAAACTTAGGAATTTGAGAAATGTTGGACTATTGATTTATAACCAGGTGTTGAATTTCTTTGTTTTCTTCAAGATACTCTGGTTTAGTCAGCAATTTATTAACTTCTGAAGTTAAAATAATGGAATTCCAAAGGACTATAAAGTGGAAAAATGAAGGAAACAGAAACTAAAGGAAAAAGAATCAAAAGGCAAGAAAGAAAACAAGAATCAAATTTAAACGTTTCAAACAAGAATGGTGAAAAAAAAACTTCACCTAGAACTAAAACAATTTATGCACATTTCTACAAATTGTAGTATCTTTGAGAATATCATAAGGCTTCCTCTAAGCAAAGGGATATTATAATACTTTGACTTCTAGTGAAGAATCAGATTATTGCTCATATAAGAAATCTTAAGCTTCCACTATAAAAGCCTTTTTGCTTGTTTTCTACTTGAATTTCTGACTAAAACAGAAAATTGAGACAAAATGAACACAAAAACAAAATCAGCCACAGAATTCAAGATTTAGTGAATTTTGATCAATGCACATTTCCACCCCAAAAATCAAATCACTGGGCCCAAAATGAAAAGTTAGGCGATCTACCAAACCACATTCCCCAATGGTAGAGCTGGAGATTTTAATGTTTATGGCCTGTGCCTGCCTTGGTTTCACTTTATTCTTTTTACTGTTTGGTATCTTGGAATACATTCCAGTTTATCTTATAAAATTGCTCCCAGGTATATGGTTATTGATGTATTTTAAGGAAAAACAAATCTGTTTTTCAATCTGAGATATTGATTTTTCCCGAGTACATATTCTGCCCTCCCCAACGACCCCCTCCCCCCAACCTTCCTGCCACCCCTACTCTCTCTCTCTCCAAGGTTTATTTCTGGATTGGACTAGCTTGGAGCAAGGCAGAGCTGGCGAGAACCAGAGAAACGGGAACTGGGAGCCAGGGACAGGCCGCTGCTGAGAGAGGGCCCTGAGCACTGAGGGGGATGGGGGGTGGGGAGGGGGAGGGGGGAGGGGAGGGGGAGGGGGGAGGGGAGGGGGAGGGGGGAGGGGAGGGGGAGGGTAAGGAGAGAGGGGAGGAGGGTGGGGAGAGGGGGAGGAAGGGGGAGGGGGACAGAGGGGAGGGGGAGGAGGGGGAAAGGAGTGGAGGGGACGAGGGGGGAGGGGGGAGGAGGGAAGGAGGGGGAAGTGGAGGGGAGGAGGGGGTAAGGAGGAGAGGAGGGGGTAAGGAGGGGAGGAGGGGGGAAGGAAGGGAGGAGGGAGGAGGAGAGGGAAGGAGGAGAGGGGAAGGGGGAGGGCGGCCGCCGCAGGAGGGGGTGAGGGGCGCAAGCGGAGGGGACGCTCTGGGACAGGGCGTGGGGAGGGCCAGAGGGCGAGCTCCTTCCTGGGGACAAACGGGGTGCGTGGCAAGGAAGGGGAAGGCGCTGGAGGCAAGGTGAGGGCGTCCACGGCTGTGAGGGAAGGACGGCGAGCGCCAGGGTGAGGGACGCCAAAGGCTTCCTCCACAAACGTCTCCCCAGATTTCAAGGCCGGCTAGTCAGAGAGAGCAACTGAGGCCAGAGAGGTGACGCCAGGCGCCCGGTCCTCCCCGCGAGGGGGAAGAAGCGCCAGGTCACGCCTCCAGGTCACGCCTCCAGCCCGAAAGGGCTGCAGGCGACGGCGTTTCTCTCTCAGGCGCTGTCCGCGGGGCTCGCGCGGCTGAGGAGCCGGCGGGGCGCGCGTGTCGGGGTGCTGGTGGCCGTGGCCCCCGTCACTCAGCCCGCCTTCAGCCCGCGGCTCCCTCCCGGCCCCTCAGACTGCGCCCTACTTTCGGCGCCGGTTCTGAGGAGAGGTGCGCCACGCTGGGGCTAGAGGACGGAGTCGCCGGGGTCCGCGCGTCGAGTCGCAGACGCCACGCTGCGGGAGCTGCCGGGCTTCAGGGAGGGCGCGGCGGAGCGATGGGCGGGGGTGGCAAAGGACGGGGCGGGGTGATGGGCGGGGCGATGGGCGGGGCGGGAGGGGCGGGGCGGTAAGGGGCGATAGGCGGGGCAGTTGGCAGAGATGGGGTGGGGCGAGGGGATGGGGCGGGGAGAGGGGCGGAGACGGGCCGGGACGACACAGGCCTGACTGGCAGTCTCTGGCTTGGTGCCTCCAGTCAAGAGTTCTAACCTGGGACAGCACCGGTGGGGGGCGGGAGGGGGAGGATGACAGGGGCGGGGCCGGGCCTTACAGAACAATTCTGAAAGGTGATCTGACCCCTCTGCCAGGTCTCCCAAGGATGGACTCTCCTCTCTTTCGCTTACTACCTAAGGGGTCCCTGGAGAAGTTATTTAATCACTTGAACCTCAGGTTTCTTATCTGTAAAATGGAAATGATGATAATAAAGGTACCTGTGCCATAGATATTGTAAGAGATAAATGAGACAAAGCATGTAAAGAACCTGATAATAATAAATGCTCAGGAAATATTAGCTATTATCACTGTTGTTATTAAAAAGATCAATCACATTGACCCGCCCTTTGGGGACAGCAATTATTTTCTTGCCTGGGGACATCACTGCTTTCAATAGCCAGAGCCAATTGCTAGAACCTAATAAAAATCATACCACAGAATAAGGATCCAAGGCTGCTTTCCTCCCTTGAGGTTCATAGTAAATACTAATAAATCTTGGAACAAAAATGGCATTCAACATATAGGTTATTTATAAGATCCCAGGCTTCTCCTGATAGGTTGTCTCATTTACTCTTGTTAAATAACACAAATTCAACCAAGTACATTTTATTTTTTTTTTTAATTTTTTTTTAACGTTTATTTATTTTTGAGACAGAGAGAGACACAGCATGAACGGGGGAGGGGCAGAGAGAGAGGGAGACACAGAATCCGAAGCAGGCTCCAGGCTCTGGGCCATCAGCCCAGAGCCTGACGCGGGGCTCAAACTCACGGACCTCGAGATCGTGACCTGAGCTGAAGTCGGACACTTAACCGACTGAGCCACCTAGGCGCCCCCCAAGTACATTTTAAAGATCTAACTGGCTTTATTAAATGATTCGTGAGTCAGGCTGCACTCCATCTAGCAAGTAGAAGGAAAAGTACCAAACAGGTTTTGGAAGAGCAGTGTGGCAAGAAAGTTAGCAAAAGAAAAAGTATTGTTTCAGGCAAGCTCGCTTTCCTTTAGGGGCAAGAGCGAGCGGTCTTAATGTGCCCTCATCTTTTTGGGGGCAGGGGGGTGGAGAGGGCCCCTGCGGCACACTCAGTGGCACCCGTCAGAAAATTCCTGACTGACCAGTTTACGACTACATTTCTGGGGGAGGTTGCAACTTCAAATAGCTTACGCATGAAGCCCTGGTTTGGGGACTTGGCCTCAGCGACGTCATTTTAGGCCTATGGAAAGGGTCTCTTCAAGCAACCTCACAAGGTAGATGTTAGTTTTCCTCCTTTTGCAATGAGGAAATGGCCCAGAGAGAAGTGACCTGTCCTGGGTAACGTAGCTGGCAATGGTAGAGACAGGATTCCAACAGGTCGAACAGACAGGTCCATCCAGCTCCCATTTTCCCACCTCAGGGGGTGGGGTCGCAGCAACCATTCAAGGAGATACCTAGGAGACGCTTTTTTTTTTTTTTTAGTTTTTATTTTTTGATTTTTGAGAGACAGAGAGAGAGCAAGAGGGAGAGGAGCAGAGAGAGAGGAAGAATCTCAAGAAGGATCTGTGTTATCGGCACAGAGCTGGATGCTGGCTTTGAACTCATGGGCCATGAGATCACGACCTGAGCTGAAACCAAGAGTCAGATGCTTAACCGACTGAGCCACCCACACGCCCCTGGGAGACCCTCTTGATGCCCACCTCACCTCTACTGAATTTGAGTCAGCCCCCAAAATAACCTTCAAACCACTACCTCTACCCATCCCACCCTAGTCTAAGCCATCTCTCTCCTGGGGAAGGCCCACCAGCTGCCTTAGCAATGTCCTCAGCGATGTCACCTGCCTCCCTGAAGCCCAGCATCCATGCCGAAACTGGAGCAGTCTTTGAGAAATATAAATCAAATCATGTAACCCCCGTCCTCGTCCATTAAAGCCCTTTAAGTTTTCCTGTTGCTCTTAGAATCGAGTCCTAACTCCCTCCTAACAACTGCAGGGGCCTGCCTAGTGTCCCCCTTACTTATTTTCTAGCTTCATTTCATAGGGTAGATTTATCTCGACAATAGTGAAGCCTCAGGTTCGGGACCCTTGCTTGCAGGGGCCCTGGAGGAGACATAGCACCTGGGTGTACGTTCTTGTAAATGTTGTAGAAGTAAGATATTTAACTGTAATCCTTTAAGATTGATGTCTCTTTCCACTCCGCTCTCCATCCAGTGGCAGTGGAGTACCTGAAGGATGTAGCTGTTAACCTTAAAAATAAAAACTGCCAGTTATTCCACCAGCAAAAGACTGGTTTATTTGGGAATAAAAGAGAATCGCAACCTGGGACAAATAAGCTGTAGCCGAACTGTAGGCATGCCTGGGGAACAAGTGAGAGGCACGCGGTTTTTTGTTGGTTGGTTGGTTGGTTGGTTTTGTTTTTTGAGAGAGAGAGACAGCAGGGAAGAGGGGCAGAGAGAGAGAGAGAGAGAGAGAGAGAGAGAGAGAGAGAATCCCTTGCAGGCTCCATGCTCAGTGCGGAGCCTGACAACACTGAGATCATGACCTGAGCCAAAATCAAGAGTCAGACGCTTATCCAACTGAGCCACTCGGGTGCCCCACGGCACACTTTTTTAAGGAGAAAGGGGGTAAGAAAGGGGAAGGTGGGTATGAACTAAAAGTCCATTGGAGTAAACTGGGAGTTTGAAGTACGGTGGCTTTTTATGGGCTGAGCTGTTGCTGGGGGATAAGGAAAGGGTCTCTTCATCCAGCTGGAATAGTAGAGTAGTATCCATGTCCAAGGTCAAGTCCATGGCTCTTCCTGCGGGGTCTGCAATTGACTACAAGTAGTAGGGCATGAGAGCTCCCCTTGCCCAAACCTCTCAACTCCATTTTAGCGAGGTTTCCCGTTATTAATTTTCACACAGCTAAGGCAGAGTTGTGTCAGGCGTACATTCAATTTTGGTTCAGAGATATTTTGGACTGAATGTTTGTGTCTCCCCCATCCCAAATTCATATGTTGAAATCCTCACCCCCAATGTGATGGTATGAAGAGGTGGGGCTCTGGGAGGTGATTAGGCATGACGATGGAACTCTCATGAATGAGATTAGTGCCCTTACAAAAGAGATCCTGCAGAGCTCCCTCACCCCTGCGGCCACGTGAGGACACAGCGAGAAGAGGTGTCTCTGAACCAGGAAGCAGGGTCTTGCCAGACACAGAATGTATTAGCACCTTAATCTTGGACTTCCCAGCCTCCAGAACTGTAAGAAACAAATGTTTGCTTTTTAAGCCACCCGGCCTGTGGTTAGTTTGTTACAGCAGCCCGAAAAGACTAAGACAAGAGGGATCTGTTTATGTGGTTCACAGTTGCCTTCGTCTACAGCAAGGTCAGGAAAACTCCTCCTGGCCACTGCGGACTCATCCTACACTGTGACACGAGGTGCCAGCCTTCCAACATCTTAGGGCCCAGCATCAAGAGTATGTACATAGTGGGTGGGACACGAGATTTGAAACATAACAGAGCCAGAAGCTAGTCTACAAAAAAACTCTCCCAGTCATCAAACATACTAAACTATAAGCAAAAGATCTGGTTCTCAGCTGAGTCTCGTTAAAGCAGAAGTTCTTTATACTGTCAGAAATATATTGGGCAGTGAAGCCTATGCGATTAAACATGCACGGAGTGGTTTCCCTTCCCTTCTAGTAAGAATGGCAGAAACTAGAAATAGCAGAGTCCTGGGTTTATAGGTCGTGTGTCAAACACGTAGCAGTATATAAATAGCTAGCACATCCTTGTGGGAAATTGGATGTTTCATGACCTCGCTGTATTGGGTCCTGTCGTCCTTAGCATTTCTGCCCTAGCGATGTCTGGAGCTTATCGATGAAATGGCCTGCAGATCATAATAAAAGTAGTAATTCGTTGAGAGGAATAGGTACAACCATACACCAAATGTTACCTCGCTTGAATTTAAATAAATACATTTAAAAAAAAAAAAAAAGAAGAATTAGGTACATTTGAAACCAAAGTACTGAATAGACTTGGATTGTTTAATAATCTAGTTAATTGAAAGGAGTGAATTACAAAATTCACTGGAAAAAGATTAAAATGTCTCACTTATTTGACGTGAAATACTGACAAGGATAAAGATTTCTTTTTGTGGCGGGGCGGGGGGAGGGTGATATTGACAAACTGGTTAGGGTGCTTTCAACTCAGAGTAATTAAAATTAGTCACTAACTGGGGCCCCTGCATGGCTCTGACTCTTGATTTCCACTCAGGTCATGATCTCACAGTTTGTGAGATTGCACATCGGGCTCTGCACTGACAATGTGGAACCAGCTTGGGAATCTTTGTCTTCCTCTCTCTCTCTGCCCCTACCCTGCTTGTGCATGCAGTCAAGGGCATGCTCGATGTCTCTCTCTCTCTCAAAAATACACAAATGAACATTAAAAAAAAATTAGCCACGACTGTACATCAGAAGACTCCCAGCTCATACATAAGAGAAATTTATGTATGACAAATATGATAATAATCTGAAATTTTTACATGGCATTAAGCTCTACAACTTAAAGAAATTGTTTAAATTGCCCCCCCCAAAGTTAATTAATCCTGTAAAGACTGAATTATCTTCCATGTCTTTACAGAAAGACAAAAAAAAAAAAATCGCTGCTTTATGACGGGGTGATCAAAGAATACACAGCAAAAAATGTAGAGAAAAATTATTATAGAACTATATCATGCAGCTAATTAATAAAAAATTTTATTCAATGTCTCTAAAATGTATGATGCTATTGGTCAGCTTTATAAACTCTGTAATTTGTTATTTCTTCTGTCATTCTCTTAAAAATTCCCTCTCTAACCTAGTTCTGTATTTATGACTTGTATTCTGTTTCTTTAAGAAAAAAAGTATCCGAGATCTTTTATAAAAGCTTCAGGCCCCACAAAACCTGGTCCTATCCCTGATCAACCCTGTTCCCCTTGCTTCCTATATTCTAGCCACATTGGATCCCTCTGTGCTCACTGCTTAAGAAAGTGCCTGGCACATAGTAATACCAGAAAAATATTTGTAGATGGATGAATGACTCAGAAACTGGAATGCTAGAATGTTAAGTCCATGAAAATATACATTTTGTCTGTTTGAGTCATTGCTACATTCCCACATCCAGAATACTGCCTGGCTTAGAGCAGGTGCACAATTCATATTTTTAAAAACGAATCCAGGCCTATTCGACTGCAGATAATGCTTCTTTCCATTGCCTCCAATTATTCCCAGCTTACAAAGCACTTTCTCAAGATCCTCTCCATAGCTCAGAGAGGTGTAATTTGTCATTTCAGAGTTAAGGTTAAAGGGAGGATCAGAGGAGGAGAAGGGACTTGCCCCAGGTCACTCCATCAGTGGCAGAACTGAAATTCAAACCCAGACTTCAAGGACCAGAGGGCCTCATCCTCTGAGGCCCTCCCAATAAGATGTCCCACAACAGGAAAACGGACGATGAAGGAGCCTGTCCTATAACCCAGAGCGGCCAGGTTCCGGAGGAATTACTCGGCATGGACACCAGGTGGCGCCCATGTATAGAGTGGTTACCCCAGGCTGATGGCCCTTGAGAAGGAACGCAAAACGTTTGTCAAAAGTCAAACTTTGAACAGCCCGTTTAATTTGTCCTCAACTGTCCTGCTTTTGCTTCCTTGGCCATTGCTCTTTGGACATGACTAGAAAAAGTCTTTTCCTCCTGGGTAGGGAAGCACCCAGTTGTCCACACCTCCTGTGTGTTTCTCCTTTATTTAGATATAGAACACTTCTGGCACTTCCGGTTACCAAATGTGTGGTTTCCCCCCACCCCCCACCCCCCACTCCAAGCAATTCTCCATGACACCAGCTGGGTGGCCTACAGTTTAACTAAGTTTGACCCTATATACCGGGAGATCCCACAGGTGAAGGGCTCGATTGTGCCCACCCCACTTCGCACGATCATGTTGACTCATTTCATTCGCTCGATAGCCCTACGAGATCATTTCTGTTATGATCCCCACTTGATAGAGGAGCAAACAAAGCAAGAAGAGTTATTTGCCTAAAGTCACAGAGTTAGTAAGTAGCAGGCCTGGGATTCAAACCCAGGCAGCCTGGTGTCAAAGCCCTCACTCCTAATCACTATATTACCCCTATGTATCGATGGGGATGATGAATGAGAAAGAGACGTGGTAGGAGGAGGCAGAGGAGGAGGAGGAGAAAAGAAAGCTCCTTGACGCTAACAACCTCCAATGTGTCCAGGGGTCAAAATCTGAGCGAACCAATCCGATTCCCTCTGTGCAGACTCTGCCGTAGAGAAATAGCAGAGGGCGAAATCTTTTGCCGTTGGAGTGGAGACCGAAAAGATGCAAAGACCAGAAAGTAAAGCCCAGGCATAGTTACGGGAAGCTGAAGCCACAAGGTAGGTCAGAACAATCCCGAGGCCCCCACCCAGAAGCTCTGATTCAGCAGGCTGGGTGGGACCCAGGTGTCAGCATTTCTAATGGGTGCCTGGGGAGCTTCCCACGAGGGACTGACGGGACCCACTCTGACAAGGCGAGTAGCAGGTCTGTGGAAGGAGAATGAACTGGTGTTTGATGGGGTGGTACTCCCTCCCCTATGCTTCCCACATTTCCCAGCCTTTTGCTGGGGCAGACCGCATGACTAATTCTGGCCAATGGGCTGTGGGCAGAAGAGACATACATCAATCACGTCTTGGCTAAAGTATCAAAGAGCCAGTGTGCGGCTCTCCAAATGTATCTTCCCTGCCATGGCATCGGGTGACCTTCCAGTCGGCTAGGTCCCCTGACCACCCTACACATGAGACGGGTGGGGTGAGCAAGAAGTGAACCTCGGTTGGGTTGAGGCCCCAAGATCTCAAGGTTTGCCTGTCACAGCCGCGGAGCTGAGCCCACCCGTCAGTACCACACTGTGACACCGCCGTGCTGGAGCCACAGAATGAACTCTTGCACATCCAGACCTGTCCTTCACCTCCGAGCGTTCCTGCCCTTGGGCGGTGATGACATCCGACCTCTCCTATCATGCCACCTGTCTTTACTATAAGCCCCACCTGAGTTAGTGCCTCTGCCTGGCAGCCAGTGTGCCCAGCCAGAAGACCCCCAGCCTTCTTGGTGTGGTGGCTTTAAGACATGTCTCCGGACTCGTTGACACCCTCCCACCAAGAGGTGGAGTGTAATTCTCTTCCTCTTGAGTAGGAGCTGGTCTTAGTGTCTGGGTCCTACCGCACAGAATGCAGTGCATGTGACACCGTGTGACTTCCAGAGCTACAGCAGAAAGGCTAGAGAGCTTCCCTCTTGGCTCCGTTTGGATGCTTGTTCCTGAAACCAGCTACCATGCTGGGAGGCCGTAGGGAGAGGTCCCGCGTAGGTATCTCAGCTGATAGCCCCCGCGAAGGTCCCAGGCAACAGCCAGCATCTGCTGCCAGACCCATGCCTTTGAGGTGAATGGGGTCACAGCCACCATGCGACAGCAACCACTTGAGGGACCGACAGCAAGAGTCGCCAGCTGAGCCCAGGCAATCCCCAGGAACACGGGAAACGCGACCTACCGTGATCATGACGGGTTGTTGCAATGAGAAAATGATTGTTGTTGTTTTACACTGGGGGGCAGTTTGGTACACACCAGTATGTAGCCACCACACCCGGGCTCTGCAAGGTGTCACCCCTGGCCCAGGACTGGAAGCTCTGGCGTCACGTAAAGGTGAGCCTCTGGCCATTTCTCATTCGTCACAGTGTAAGTCCCGGGCTGCCTGCCCTAAGCCACTCTGGCTGTCACATCTTCAATGGCTCTTCTCCCCGCTCCTCATTTTTTGGCTTCCAACCTCATCATCCTTTTTCACATTACCTCCTCTCCTCCCCCTTGGATGCGAGGCTTGGGTGTATACTCCTGTGTTGGCTGCGTTAGCTGAGAAAACCCTGGATTTTCCTTTCTGAGACCAGGATCCACATGCCTCCTCTGGTGCCTACCGTCTGTTTTGGAATACGTGATTTCCAGCCCAGCCCTCTAGGAGTCCACGCCAAAGACGCCACTTCCAGTCCAAGCCCTGATGCCCCAGCCACTGGGCTCAGTCAGACTTTGCTCTGACCGGGGATCAGGAACTGAACGTCGGTTCCAGATGCGGGGTCTTGGAGAGCAACCAATACCCCAGCAGAGGGGGAGGCTCAGGGGCTCCAGGTCTGTCTTCCTCGACTGGTGGAGGGGCGGTTGCCACGGGGTTTTGGTCTGGGGGCCCAGCTGTGGGAAGCCAGGAGAGGCAGAGGGCGCTGGTGGTTGGCCCTGGGCATGGCAGACCAGAGTCTTTCTACTTTAGAAAGACACACAGCCAGGCAGGTATCTCGTTCGATGATGCTTGCTAACAGGCTTGTCTCTCTGTGATAGTCAGAGTTTCACAAATCAGGACACAATCACACAACAGTAATGACAAGCTGCCGTGTACTAGCCTTCTCAATGCTGGGTCCAGCGATTTCTGTGCATTATCTCATTTACTCTGACAACCATCCTATGAGGTAGATATTATTATCGTCCCTTCTTTCTTTCAGATGAGGCTCAGAGAGGTTGAGTAACTAACTGAAAAAAGTAAGTCAATGGCGGAGCTGGAATGAGAACCCGGGTTAACACCCACATATGGAACCAGGAGCATGCAAGTTAAGATCCCAATGCCATACCACTTTGCACCCATTCTACTGACAGCGATGAAGAAAGTTGACAATACCAAGTGTCGGTGACAATGTGGAGCAACAGGGACTCTCAGACACTGATGTGGGAGTGTGAGTGGCCCCCACGGTGGAAAACACGTGTCTCATACCGAACCTCCAATTCAACCCTCCATTACACGCCCTGGAGAAACTCTCGTTCCCGTGGACCGAGGGACATGAACACCAGTGATCCCAGCAGCACTGATGGGGATAGCCGGAACTGCGACAGCCAGAGCCAGGCAGGAGACAGAAGCCACTCCAGTTATTTTAAGGGAGAGATTTTAATATAGAGAATTGCTAACTAGGTATAAAGTTGTTAACTGGGTGACTAAAGGGTTATAAAAAGAACTCTAAGATATAATGAAGGTAGCGCTTGCAGGAAGCGTTTGCCGCCCCCAGGGCTGAGGGTAAAAAGAGAAGAGACTGAAATTATTAAAATATAGAAACAGAGGAGGAGCCCTGGGGAGTAAACTTCAGATATTTGAGAAGGGAGCTCTGCTCAGCTGGGGCTCATGTCTGGCACAGAAGGTTCAGATGAGGCAGGAACTCAGCTTTAGGGAAGGAGGCTCCGGGCCATCCGGAGCTGGTGTCTCTGGCTCTGGGGACAGGCCCCCCCCCCACCACCCCAGGGCCGGGCTCTAGAGCCTTGAAAAGGGAATCTGTGCAGTGAGATAAATAAGCACTTCTGGCTGGGTAGTGCTCCCTGGAGCTGGGGACCGCAGGCAGCTACAGCTACAGAGAACAGAGATGAAAAAGTAAGTCTCTCCAGGCTCACCCTGCTTGCCGGTAAAGTCTAACAAAGTCCAACCCGGAGCGGCTGGTAACGCAGAGATGTGGTTTTCGGGGCCCCACCCCCAGCATCACAGAACAGGTTTGTTTTTTTTAAGTATTTCTTTTTAGGGGCGCCTGGGGGATTTAAGCATCTGACTCTTGATTTCGGCTCAGCTCATGATCTTACGGGTCGTGGGTTTGAGCCCCACATGGAGCATGGAGCCTGCTTGGGATTCTCTCTCTCTCTCCCCCCTCTCTCTCTGCCCCTACCCCGCTCACACTCTATCTCTCTCAAAGTAAATAAATACACTTAAAAAAAATTTTTTTAAGTATTTATTTTCAGTTGTGGTAAAATATAACATAAAAGTTGCCATTTTAACCATTTTTCAGCATGCGGCTCAGTGATATCAAGTATATTCACAGTGTTATGGCCCCACCACCACCACCATCCAACCATAGAACTTTTCTCATCTTGCAAAACTGAAACCGTGGACCCTTTAAACAATAACTCCCCTCTGTCCCTTCCCTAAGCTCCTGGCAGCCAATCTTCTACTCCCTGCCTCTATGGATTGACTATGCAAGGTGCCTCATACAAATGGGATCGTACAGTGTCCTTCTGTGACTGGCTCATTTCACTTAGCATCATGTCTTCAAGGTTCACCCATGTGGTAGGACGTGCCAGAATCTCCTTCCTTTTCAAGGCTGATGGATATTCCATTTTATGTACATACCACATTTTGTTTATCCTCTCAGCTGTGGGACAGAGAAGTCTTTTTTTTTATATTATCAAACACTGTCTTTTTTTATATATTATCAAACACTGTATTGTATTAAAATCCCAGGTTGGTCTGACTGTAAGCATTGTACATACAACACATTCCCCCCCCCCTTTGCCTCTGTATACAACAGCTTTACTTTTCCAAAGCCAGAAAAACAATATTCTAACAACATGCAAGTTGATTCTCAAAAATAAAAAGGCTTACCAATCATTGGACCACCGTAACACAAGGCCTTTCACATTTTCACCTGCCTTATTTTTAAAGTCTTTCTTATAGGCAGATAGAACTTGTCAAAGTTATGACTCCAGCACTGCATACGACAGAGCGTTCTGTCACAGCCCAAACCTCATTGTCTGAGGATCATTTCAGTTGCACATGAGGGCAGCCCTACTCAAGTCAGCTTAAGCAGAAACAAATAGGGTGTGTGTGGTGGAGGATGTGGTGGTGGAATTTCCTGGTTTGTGTCACTGGAAAGAATGGAGGAGTAACTCACACAATCAGGGACTAAAAAGAGCCAGCGCCCTTCCTCTCTGTCCATCTGTCCTGTGGCCCTTCCTCTACACCCCCCCCTTTTTTTTTTCCTACTGAGGTCAAGTTTTCTTCACCTGGTAGGGAGAACACATGGCCATTTGCAGCACTCCCCCGCCTTGCAACCGCAGTGGAAAGAACATCCAGATAGCGATCCCAGAGAAGGACTGTGATTGGCTCTGTTGAGTCACATGCCCTCCCGTTGGGCCAATCATGTTATTAGGGTGGTTATGAATCATTATTGGCCAGGCCTGGCCATAGGCCCATCCCTGTGGCTGGAGTGGTGACTGGGCCTGTTGCTTTCAGAGGGAGGAATGTGAAGGCCCTCTGGGAAGACAGAAAACAACTATGGAGTCACTGTGGGGTGGGGGAGGGGGCGTTAATTTACCCCAGGGCAACACCAAACATCCTCTGCGTGGAGCTCTTCCTTTGTCTTGACAATCACCTTGTGAGAAATGCCCAAGGGTAGGATTACTGCTTGCCAGAGGCCACGAATCCACTGGTGTTCACACCCGATATCTTATTTGTGCCTCACCAAAAACCCTGATGAGCCAGCTGAAAAGGAACCAAGGCCACGGAGAAGTTGAGTGATGGGTTCAAGGACGCATAGCGGATGAGGGCAGAGAGGAACCCAGAGCCCTGGCTCCCCGACTCCCATTCCAGTGCTCTCTTCCAGCAGCATCACAGTCAAAAGCTTGGACAAGCAGGGGGAGAGTTCAAGGCCCGGCCTCGGGCCTGGCCAGTCAAGGGAGGGAGCTTCGCCGGCTGTCTGCCCCTCGGAGGAGCTGGGCCAACGCCCTTGGAGGAGATGGAGGGGCAGCCCCGGCTTTCAGAGCCCGCTCGAGCTCTGATGGGGGACGTCCCTCTGCTGGACGTGGCATCGTCCCAGTGAGCACTCTTAGCACGCAGTTCCTCCAGGACCCTGTGAAGATGCCTCAGTTGTGAGCAGGCAGTCTCTGGTCCCTGAACCTGCATCTCAGCCTAGAGAGAGAATGAGGGTGAGGGGGCTGGGCAGTCCCCAGAAAGCCTGTTCCTGTCACTGGCTCCCTGGACACAAACCCACAAACCTCACAGGAGCCCTGTCCACCAAAGCCTCAGTTTCTTCATCTGCAAAGTGGAAGGCACTTGCTTCCCTTTCAAGGCTCTCAGGAGGACTGAATGCGTTTGCCCGTGCTCTAAAATACAACATGCTCAACTACCAAGCTCTGTGAGAACCTTCATCATCATCATGGTTAAAAAAAAAAAAAAATTTTAATGTTTATTTATTTTTGAGAGAGAGAGAGAGAGCATCAGTGGGGGAGGAGCAGAGAGACAGAGAGGGAGGCACAGAATCAAAAGCAGGCTCCAGGCTCTGAGCTGTCAGCACAGAGCCCGACGCGGGGCTCGAACTCACCAGCTGTGAGATCATGACCTGAGCTGAAGTCGGACGCTCAATCCGACTGAGCCACCCAGGCCGCCCCAAATGTTATTCTTATTCACAGCCCCACTCTATGCCTTAATCCTCACTGCAACAAACAAAGCCACTTTATAGGGCATTAAAGTGAAAGCGACTTCGTGTTAAAACAAAGTAGAGTATACCTTGTAACGCAGGCGGGAGGAGCCCTTTGAAACAGCGATTCTCAACATAAGGTCCAGGTCCAGGGAAAGGCTTGGGGTCCCCAAAAACCCTTTCAGGGGTCAGGGAGGTCCAAAACTACTTTCACTACAATCCTAAGACATGATTTGCCCTTTCCCTTTCATCTTCTTATGAACATAGAGTGGAGTTTTCCAGAAGGTACATGACACATGATATGGCATTTGATGGCATGCATAAGCGGTAAGAGAATCCAGCAAATTTCTATTGTAATGAGCATACTATTGTTTGGGTTTTTTAAGTTTTATTTAGTTTGAGAGAGAGAGAGAGAGAGCATGAGTGGGGAGAGAGGCAGAGAGACAGAGGATCCCAAGCAGGCTCCGCACTCCCAGCGTGGAGCCCGAGGGGGGGGGTTCGAACTCACGAACCCTGAGATCCTGACCTGAGCTGAAGTCGGTCGCCCAACCAACCGATCCACCCAGGCGCCCCTACGATCGTGTATGTGTGTGTGTGTGTGTGTGTGTGTGTGTGTGTGTTTAATGCATTAAGTAAACACTTGGCATTTCTCAGTTTGGGCTTCTCATTCTGTCAACACTGGTCAGCGTAACTCACATGATAAGATGTTAAAACTTCACTTTTCTGACTGGGGTAATTCTTACACACGATACAAAATTGCAAAGCCACAAAGGGGCATGTGGTGTAAAGTTTCCCCCACATCCTCCCACCCCATGCTGCACTTCAGTCTGCTTTCCCAAAAGGCACCCCGAGGAATGGCGTCCCTACTGTCTGTCTGTCCGTCTGTCTGTCCCTCCAAGAGGTAATTATTAACATTACTTCTCCATTAGGGGAGTATTTTCTTGTCATGACAAATTATGTCACCAATGTGAATGGAAAGCCACCACAGGCGAGCAGCAGTGGTCCCAACAGAGTAGAGAGAAAACCACCTTCTGAGAACACGGGGCCTCCCCAGGCCACCTCTTCCTTGATGTTGGGGGAAAACCTGAAGTCTGTGTTTTGTTTTTATTTTTTAATTGTAGGGTTTTCCTGATACACGTTGTCATCCAATCTTTGGCACCAGCTTCAAGCACGGGCTCCTGAGGACGCAGTCAGGCACACGGGCGTGGCCGCAGTGTTAGGGGAGGTGGGAGACTCAGTGCCTTTGGACTTGGCCGGAAACCCTGAGCAAACCGGCTTCAACAGGAGGCGGGGGGGTCCCACTCACCGGGCGATGGGTCCTGGGGGCTGGAGCTCTGCACTGAAAGCTCTTTCCTGCCTCTGAAATGAATGGCCCTTAGTCATCAGACTGGTTTGCTTTGGCACAGTTCTCTCCCCTCTTTCAGGTCCCACCAGGTGTTTGGGGGCTTCCGTGATCCCCGTCACGTAAGGGCCACGGGAGGCGGGAGGGCCCTGGACTTTTCGTCTATGGTAGCGAGTGTTACCACTCTGCTCCCTCTGCCACGCCAAGTCACTGTCCAGGGCTGATCCTTCCCTGCTGGTCAAGTGAAGCCTCTTGGCTGGGCTCCAGGGGTGTCGTTATGGAGTTATGCGACTCCCTGTGATAGAAGGCAAAATCGGCTTGACGGGGCAATTTACAAGACCGGGATCGGCAGGTGGAGACTCAAGGCCTCCCGTCTCTTGGCACATGTGGAGTGAGGTGCTTGGGCCTGGGAGGCTTCCCCCAGCCCTGCCTTGTTTTTCCTCTTTATGTGGTGAGAGAGAGGTACCTTAGCAGGTGGAAATCGGACTTTGGGTTCAGGCACCAAGCGGACTCAGCGTGGGTGCCCAGGGTTCAGGGGAGGCGTAGGGAAGGCCCCTGCCCAGCCTCTGGATCCCTGGGGACTGTGAGAAGCTGCAGCTCCGACTGATGGAGTGCCCCCCCCCCCCCCCCCCCCCCCCCCCCCCCCCCCCCCGCGCCACAAGAAGCCCTACTGGGTCAGCCCCTCCCACTGGGGGTGAGGACAGGGTTGGGTCCCAGCTGGCCTGTTACCTGGCAACCGAGGAAGGTCATTTTTGGACAATCCCACCTGTCCCTCCCCTGACTAAAAAGCTGGGCTATTGGGATCCAAACCTTGGGTGCCTTCTGAGATTCCCTGAACCACTTCTTTCTCTCTCTTGGCCGGTGTCCTCATGAGCTCTGGGGCATCCCTCTGTTTTTGGACTTGGAGAAAACAGCACGAAGAGAGGCATAAGGCCTGGCTTCCGGAGCAGCCAGCAAGGAACCAAGTAACATAATCCATGAATTCAAGGAGGGGTAATGCCCAGGGGGTGGGACCTTTACCCACAGGAAACAGGAGACAGGAGTGAGCTGGGCAAGTACAGTTTCTCCTCTGTCCCCTTCCCCCAGGGTGCAGATTCCCCTTTAACCCCTGCATCCTGCAGAGAACATTGCAGCCAGGAAAACCAGCTGCGGAGGAGAGCACTGGGCCTCTTGAGGTTCCTTCCGAAGTGGTGGCCTGCTTGGTGACACAGTGCATTGCCTCACATGGCATCGCCCTTTGCCACCACCCCCTCTTTCCCTCGTTCTCACCTCTCTAGGCTGCGCCTCCAAATGTATCGTTCGTATCCCAATCCTTGTGCAGGTTTCTTCTCTCTAGAGGGCCCGGGCTAGGACAGTGGGTGTGGCCCAACCTCCCCCCTACCCCCCACCCCCGGGGCGGAGGCTTGTGATAGCCAAGAAGACACTAAGGGAATTACACCTGCCTCCTTACCAAACTATGACAGTAACCCCCAGCAATGTCGGTTTCTATTGCCATCCCCATTTGTATGGTAAGGAAATTGAGGTTTACAGGGGTCAAGTCGCTTGCTGGAGGCCACACAGCAGCAGAGCTGGGCGCTGATCCCAGGACTCGGTGTAATTCTAAGGCCAGTCTGGCCAGGCACTGCACCCAGAGCCTCCTCCTATGTAGGCCACGACCTACTTATCCCAGCACCTGAGACGGCGATTGTGTGCTTCATGGCTGGTATCAGAGGGGAACCTGCGGGGCCTATCCCCTGGTTCCAGGCTCTGCCCCCCGACAAGGGGCCCTAGGAGGGGGGCCCAGGGAACCCAGGAAGATATGGGTGGAGTTGTCAGGTAAAAAGAAATGCAGAGGTCTTACCAGCTCCTTTCTCAGCCACTCCAGGGTCTGCCCAAGACTTGGGGTTGGCTCTTCTGCTGTTTCCATCTCAGTGTCCTTGGAGGAGACCTTGATACTGACCAGTGATGGGCCTGAGGGGCCTTTGATTTGTACAGTCTCCTACCTGCTTCAAGCAGGGAGCAGGGTCTGCCTCAGTCACTGAGGATGGAGTTAATGAGAACAGGAAGTGGCTTACGTTGGAAAATGTGGCTTTTTTTTTTTTTTTAAAGGGCTTCAGTGCCTCTTAACAGTATAGGGAGGGGAAGGAAAGAGACCACTGGGGTATGGGCACCTCAGTGCCCAGTGGTTCCGGAATCCAAGGTCTGATGCCAAGAGGATATCATAGTGACTGTAAAGCTTTAAATAATGACAATTATTACTATATTATTAATGATTAATTAATAATTATGAGACTAGGTGGCTCTTTCTGAAGGCTGGGTTTGCTCTGAGTGCCTTTATATATATCTGATCCATTTGGGGCAGATCCTGCAGCCATGTCCCTAATCCCCTCCCTCCATCCTCACCTCTCCACAGAGTCTTAATAAAGGGACATCTTCACTTTCCAGGTCCCCTTGCTCCTGGGGTGTGCTTGCTCCCATTTCTAGAAAAGGAGATCAAAGCGGAAATCTGCTGTTAGACTTCTAAGAAAACTTATCTTCCTGATAAAAGGAAAAATGTCAATGAAGCTCCCCCTTGTACTCCTACTGTCTTCTCCTTCCTTCAGCCTGGAATGTGGATGTGATGCCTGGAGCTACGGGAATCGTCTTGCAACCTAAGACAGAGACCAAAAAAAATCATGGAGACATTAGAAACCACTGAGCCACAGAATCACCAACAGCATCTGCCTATTATGTGAGACGATAAAACCTCCTTTTTAATTGGGCAAACACAGGCCAACAGATACACCATTTATTCTTCACAACATACTGTGAAGTGGGTATACTTTAGTTGTTTCTTTCAACAAACACGTATTGACATTACTACATGCCAAGTTCTGCTCTCGGCTTTGGGGATATGTCCCCGAATCAAATGTCCCTGGAGGACATCATAGTGGATAGAGAAAACAGTGATCACATTGATATTATGATGAAAATACACAGGATCTATGCCTACATAGAGTTTAAAATAACTTATTCTGTCCACATGAACGAGGGGTACCCCAAACTAAGAATTAACATGGCTGGTCTAACTTATTCTGTCCACATGAACGAGGTACCCCAAACTAAGAATTAACATGGCGGTCCCAGATAAAGAGCAGAGGGGACCAGCAAAACTCATTTCAGGGGGATTTGCCTTCAAGCCAGGCTGCACAATCTGTCCACAAAGCTTCCCTCCAGAGGACTTCAGAATTCAGAATTACGAGACGCACAAGGAAACCATCAACCATAAGGGAGAGTCAGCAGCCGCCATCGACGGCAGGGTTAGGCCCCTCTTTTCCGAGCAACTTCAAAGGAAGACAACAACAAAGTATTTTGCAAAGAATTAAATTCGTACAAGAAAGAATAAAAAGATAAGGAAAAAGCACCGTTAAAAAGGCAGACTCGGGGCACCTGGGTGGCTCTGTTGGTTAAGTGTCTGACTCTTGATTTTGGCTCAGGTCATGAGCCAAATGAATAAACATGAAAAATAAATAAACATTTTTTTTAAAAAGGCAGATTCAAAAAAGAACTAAATAGAATTTATAGAAGCAAAAATGAAGGCAAACGTGTATAAATGAAAGAAAAAAAGAGTGTACCTTTGGAGTAGTCCCAGAAGACAGAGCGAGGGTAGTGAGTACAGGACCTAGGGAGGCAGCCTGGGACTCCATGGGAGGAAACTTCTGCACAGAATTCTGCCAAGCTGGCATTCAGTGGAGTGCCCAGGGCAGTCTGGATGCTGAGGGAAGGGGAGGAGCTCCACTGGCTTGGAGGCGGGACCTGGGGCTCCTTCCAAGCATGAGATGGACCAGACAGGAAAGGGTGGCCATTCAGGAAACCAGGACACCTGGGTTGTAACCCCAGCTCTACCAAACTTTGTGTGTGAACTTGGACCTCATCCTTTCCATCTTAGGTATAATGAGATTCAAAGTAGTTACTAAATTGAGTTGTAAGAAATGTCACATTTCTTGTGCCCTGGGGTTTACAGCCTGAGATGCATTCTGTCACATGCAGAACAGATTTTGGGTGCAATTTCTCCTGGTTCCGTGGTCACTCTTTAGAACCAGAGAGGGTCCAAGAAACTCTTGTCTGCCACGTTGGCCAGAAACAATTTCTTCCAGGTTGTGTGTCACATGACCCTGTAGTGCCCCCAGCTGGAGGCAGCCATCTACAGATGGGACAGGACGGGGTGGTTTGTGGGTCACGGTGTGAAAGGAGTTAAGTCCGGGGTGGTGACCAAATGACCCAATCAGATCTTCTCTCTGAGAAGGTGAATTTGCAAAGATGGACAATCCAAACCTGGATTCTGTAACAAAGCTCTCCAAAACTCCATCCCTTCAAACAGCAGTCATTTATTTTTGCTCTTGAGTTTGTGGGTCGACTGGGATGGTCTGCGGATCTGCAGCCCCGAGCCCGCTTTGTGGAATCACTGGGTTACTGGGCGATGTTTTCCTCTTGGCAGTGGCAAAGGGTAAGAGGGCAAGTGGAACCATACAAAGCCTCTTAAAGCCTAGACTCGGGACTGCCACTGTTTTCTTTGCCACGTGCCACTGGACAAAGGGAATCACCTGGCCAAGCTCAAGGTTAAGAGGCAGGGATGTGCACTCCACCTACAAAGAGATCCTGGCGAGCATGTGGAGTTAGGGAGGAGTGGAGAAGAGGGAGCGCCAATTCTAGACCAGGAAGGAAGTTAGTTCAGGAGGGGGGGCCCTGGACCTGGGGGGCCCAGAGGGAAGGCGGCAAGCAGAAACCAGGAAGTGGCAGGAGCTGGAGGCAGAAAGAATTGCCGTGGCAGTGGCAGGAGGCACGGAAAGAACCAGAGAGATGGTGGTTTCGGAATGACGGTTGAAGGATAATCTAGGACCACCAACATTTATTGACCTTCTGCTCTAGACCAGGCATCACGCTAAGCCCTTGACATACAGAACTCCGTTTCATCCTCAAAAGCTCATGGCCGCAGTTCCCAAACCATGTGCCAAGGCACCCCAAGGGACTGCAGAATACTCACGGGGGCACTGCGAAATATTTTTAAATTTTGAGGGAGATACAAAAACCTCTAGTGGCTACTGGACAAGCTATTAAGGTGTTTGAACCAGATGTTTAACAAACAGCCCTTAGGTGTTTCTTTGAGCCTGGCACACTGTGAAGAAAATACTGAGCTTTGGGGTTAACAAACAGCCCTTAGGTGTTTCTTTGAGCCTGGCACACTGTGAAGAAAATACTGAGCTTTGGGGCGCCTGGGTGGCTCAGTCGGTTAAGCGTCTGACTTCGGCTCTGGTCACGATCTCGCAGTTCGTGAGTTCGAACCCCGCATCGGGCTCTGGGACGCCAGCTCGGGGCCTGGGAGCCCGCTTCGGATTCTGTGTCTCCCTCTGTCTGTCCCTCCCCTGCTCACGTTCTCTCTCTCTCTCTCTCAAGAATAAACAAACATTAAAAATTTTTTAAAAAATTACTGAGATGCTAAGGGTGCTGTGAACTTCTGCCTGTAAGGTCAGTACCATTGTTCTCTGCACTTCATAGTTGGTCATAGATAGATCCCATTATCAACCTCTTTTACCGATGAGGAAACTGAGGCTCAAAGTGGCATGGATTTTTCTAGGATCAACCAAGCAGGTGAACAACAGGGCTGGAACGAGAACCTGTCCTCCCTGGCCTGCATGGGAGGATCTTGCTTGATGTTACAAAGTAGTGGGGGGGGGGGGGTCGTGCAGGGGCTCAAGCCAGGCCATGTTCTGTCCCCCTGGGCAGGCCCGGTGGCTTCTCTGCCCGACACAGTAGTGGTGTTGATAGGAGCTCTTGGCACTTAGAATCTGACGCTCTGTCCTTGGCCTTTAGCACTGATGCCTCATCACCCTGGAAAGCCATTTCTCGTGGTTAACTCGTTTTGATGCATTTTCATTGATTTTTAATCCCACTCTCAAGATGCTGGCTCATAGCACATTTCACTTCACAGACGCAGCAAGGCTTGGCACACAGGGATAAGTCTGGTGGAGCCGGGAGGCCCGGAAAGGGAGAAGCTTAAATCCCTGAGGGGGGGGGGGGGAGAGGTCCTCACCAAATAAAAAAGCCAGAATGGCCATCCATTCATCATCCATGGGCAGCTAATAACATGGCTTCCATGTGCCAAAACCCTCCACTGGGTGCCGTGGGTATATACTGGTGAGCAAGAAAGACCACGCACGTGACCTCTGGGGCTTATAAGGTCCATTAGCAATCAGAGGGTTCGAAAATTGTTCTTTATACTACAAGAATGGCATAGATATAGATGTAGATATAGATATAGATATAAATTAGGTATATAGATATAGAGGATATAGATAGATATAGATATAGATATAGATATAGATATAGATATAAATTAGGTATATAGATATAGAGGATATAGAGGATATAGACATAGATATAGATATAGATATAGATATAGATATAGATATAGATATAAATTAGGTATATAGATATAGAGGATATAGATATAGATATAGATATAGATATAGATATAGATATAGATATAGATATAGATATAAATTAGGTATATAGATGTAGAGGATATAGACATAGACATAGATATAGATATAGATATAGATATAGATATAGATATAGATACAAATTAGGTATATAGATATAGAGGATATAGACATAGATATAGATATAGATATAGATATAGATATAAACATAGACATAGATATAGATATAGATATAGATATAAATTAGGTATATAGATGTAGAGGATATAGATATAGATATAGATATAGATATAGATATAGATTAGGTATATAGATATAGAGGATATAGATATAGATATAGATATAGATATAGATTAGGTATATAGATATAGAGGATATAGACATAGATAGATATAGATATAGATATAGATATAGATATAGATGATATAGATGTAAATAGACATTGAATGAATGAAATGAATTTGCAGATGAAGAAACTGCTCCACCGGAAATGTGAATTGCCCATGCAAGTCAGCAACTATGGTAAAGCAGGGTGTCCCTCAATATCCCTTCTTCCATTCACACATGCAAAAGACTACATTCCCAGACTCCCTTGCAGGTGTAAATGTGGCCACGTGACTCAATCCTGGTGGATGGGACAGGAATGGAACTGGTGGGTGCAATCTCTGGGCTGTGCCCTTAAGAAGAAGGCGGAGGAAGGTTCCTGCCCCCTCCCCTTGTCCTCCTGCGGATTGGACGTAGTGAGTGTCGGAAGGGCTGGAGGTGGAGCAGAGCCTTGGACCACAAGGTAGAAGATGGCAGAGCAACAAGATAGAAGGAACCTGGGTCTCTTGTGATCGGTGAAGCCACCAGCCAGCCTTAACTGCCAAGTGCACTTTAACATGAGAGAGAAATCAGGTCATGATTGTTCCGGGTCTCTTTATTACAGGAGTTAAGCCAGTGTCCTATAAAAACAGCAGCAGAAGCCGGGCCCTTGATTTCCCCTCCGTCACGTCCTTTCCGCAATCTCCTCCCGCCTATGTGTTTTATTTTCTCACACACGTTTTCTTGGCCATGACCTGATCTGCTCCTCTGTGAAGTTCGCAAGCACGTGGGAACATGCCAACCACAGGGAGCACAAGAATGGAGTACAGCTGGCTTGGGGGGCCCGACACCCCCTCTCCTTCTGTGGCTGCGTGTCCCCTTCCAGCAGGCCCCACTCGGGCCCAGACAAACAAGACCGGTAATCCATCACTTGTCTGCTGCCTGCGCCCTGTATCTCTGCATTCGTAGGTCCCCGAGCCCGGGCCCGGCACCCCGCGTCCTGTAGCAAATGCTCCCCGAGCCGTGTCCATATCCTCTCAACACCCACCTTCTCCGTATGTGTCCAGGCCTCCTACCGCAAAGCACGCCTGACCCTCTGCTTCGGAAACGTGCTTGACCTGTGCGGAGACCTGTACGGACCGGAGCACGGGAACAGCCCTCCGCAACGACAAGCCGCGGTCAGTGGGTAGAGACGTCCCTTCCCTCGGCGCTCGGGAATCCAGCTGGACTGAGCCTCAGCTGCCCACAGCGATCACAGGCTCGTCGATGCACCTGCAGTGTGTTAGAAGCCTTCCCTTCTCTCTCACTTTCCCATTCCATCCGCTGCGCCCCCTGGGACCACCTCCCAAATAAGGCCCCTTGCCCTCAAAAGTTTTGTCTCAGGTCTGCTTCTCAGGGAACTGAGGCCACAATACGTCCTATCCTCGGGTGCCCTGTCCACATGGGTCCCGTGCATCTCTTTCTGAGCACACCTGTGCTGCCCTTGAGTGTCCTATGCGTGGTATACTAGCCCCTGGTACACAAGTGCCCCGTATACGTGTGCCTTACACACACCTGTCCCATATCCAGGCATCACAGTCCTACATCCCTACCTCCTAGGTCAGGGGAGTGTGGCCCCTGCCCCCAACGAGGTGGTGGAGACTCGAGTGAAGCAGAATGAGACAGAGGGAAGAAGGCCCCCTTGACCCCAGCTGGCCTTGGGGGCGACTCGGATGCAAGTTGCCTGGTTCTTCCGAGCCCCGGTTCCCTCTCCTGGTGAATAAGCTCCAGCTCTAAGCTGTCCTGGGACCAGGGGAAGATGACCCAGCATGGGGACTGGTGGCACGCAGGAGGTGCTCCATCAAAGCCCCCCCTCTTTTTTTCCTGGGCCCACCTTCTCCCGAGGGGTGCTTTAAATGCAGCTAACCCAGTGCCTCCAGCGCCCGGAGCCCGTGCTGGCCTGGGGAGAAGGACCCGTGGATGAGAGAAGACGAGGTCCCTGTCCTCACGGAGCTGCCAGGTGGAGGGGCTCGCTTTTGCAGAGCCTGGGGATAGGACTCTCCATTCCCCTTCTTTTTTTCTCTCCAGGGCAGGGAGAAATCACAGCACCCAGGTTTTTCACTCCCCAAGGCCGGGAGCTTCAGACTGACCAGGTGGAGAGGAAGGAAAAGAGGGTCGAGGTGGCTGAAGAGGTAGGTGTGTGTGTGTGTGTGTGTGTGTGTGTGTGTGTGTGTGTGTGTGCGCGCGCGCCGCTCTCTCTCTCTTTCTCTCTCCAGGGCCTGATGCATACACGGCCACCACCTCATTTCCTCCGGTCCCTGAACCGTGTCCCATTACCGTGATATCAGAGCCACTCCCTAAAAGCATCAGAGCTCCAGGAAAACCAGGTGAGCCAGGATGGTACCAGAAGGTAAATATAAAACGAGTGAGCCAACCCAAACACCAGAACTCAGCAAGATGCCCAGAGATGGACGAAAGTGAGTGCGGTAGGGCACAGTAGGATGTGGCTGGAACTTGAAGTCTATCTGAGGTCCCCAAATCAATCTGGAAGTCAGAGGCCCTTGGTTCTGGTTGTACTTCTGCTAATCCTCAGTGTGGCCATAGGACAACCTTTTTTCTCTTTGGCCACTCATGTATTTTCTTTCTTTTTTTTTTTTAATTTTTTTTAATGTTTGTTCATTTTTGAGAGACAGAGTGTTAGCGGTGGGGGGGGGGGTGGCGTGGGGAGGGGGGCAGAGAGACAGGGAGACACAGAATCCGAAGCAGGCTCCAGGCTCCCAGTGGTCAGCACAGAGCCCGACGCAGGGCTTGAACTCACGAACCGCGAGATCATGACCTGAGCTGTAGTCAGACGCCCAACCGACTGAGCCACCCAGGCGCCCCCACTCATGTACTTTCTTCTCAATTTTCGCCTACTACCTCTACATTGATTTACTTATAGTGTATGTCTTTAAACTGACCATATTAGAGAGGAATGGTTCCTCTGACAGAAAATCCCAACTAATAGTGTTTCCATAAGATAGGGGTTTATTTCTCTCACAAATAAAAGTTTGGGAAACTATTCCATGATCATCTGGGATCCAGATTCCTTCAATTTTGTTGCTTCTCCATCCTAATGTGCTTCCACCTCATGGTGCGAGCTGGCTGCACAAGCTCCAGCTATCAGGTCTGCATCCCGGCAGCAGGAACAACAAAAGAAGAGAAGGGGGCATATCCACTTCCTTTGAGAACACTTAATACATGGAGTGCCTGTGTGGCTCAGTCAGTTAAGGGTCTGACTCTTGATTTTGGCTCAGGTTGTGAGATCAAGGCTGGCATCAGGCTCTGCTCTGGGTGTGGAGCCTGCTTAAGATTCTCTCCCTTTGTCTCTCTCTCTCTCTCTCTCTCTCCCTCCCTCTCTCTGCCTCTCCCCCTCGGCCCCTCCCCCACTCGCACATGTGCACGCGCTCTCTCTCTCTCAACCCCTGCCCACCCCCCACAATACATTTTGCCCACACACTACCTCCTCTGATAGTCTAATGGCTTAGTGTCCATTTGGTCACATCTAACTGCAAGGGAGGCTGGAATATGGAATCCTTATTCAAAGGGCACTGTGCCAGGTGCCCTTTCCCAGTGGGAGAAAGGGAGAGTAAATATTAGAGGAAACCAGCAGACTATGTTGCCCCAACTTTTATAGAGACTCATATTTTCTTCTGTTTCACTCTAAGCTACATTATCCACAATATCTCTGGTTTCATGAACTAGTTATATATTTTCTAAAACACATTAAAATAAATACCTCGCCATACACACACACACACACACACACACACACACACACAAATACACGCACACACACACAGATATCTGTGTATAGATATAGATACACTCTAGAGGTGCGAGACTGTTACCATCCCCGGTGATCTGTGCCTGTTGGTATTCATACCCTTATGTAGACCCCTCCCCTCGACTCTGGACTAGACTGTCACCTGCACTAAAGCAACAGAATACAGCAGAAGTGACAGTGTGCCTGTTTCAACCCTCAGCTTTAAGAAGCTCCAACAGCTTCTTCTTTCGTACCCGGGGGAGAGTCGAGGGCCATTATCAAATCTCTGACCACCTTGAGACCGCCATTGTGTGAGGAAGCCCAAGCTAATTATCTAGCGACCACGTGGAAGAGAACAGAACAATCCAGCTGACACCTGACAGTGAGAACCAAGTCCCACATACGTGGTGATGTCTGAGTGTTTCCGGCCACCTCCCAGCTGTCTGGACTGTTCCAGCTGGCACCAGGTAGAGCAGAATTGAGCTGTCCCTGCTGAGCCCAGCCCAAAACTGAGCAAATAGATGGTGGTTTTCTTTTAAGCTGTTAAGTTCTGGGATGGTTTGTTATGCAGCAATATATAACTAAAACACATTTATCTATAGAACACCTAAATGCATCATTGCTCTTTTGGAAAATGCTGGATTAAGTGGTGCTCTAATGTTCTAGAAGAGCGCACACTCTCTCTCTCAGACTCAGATATCACCAGATGGATGCACAAACAGGAAACTGATCGAAGATTGTGGCATGCCAACACGACCACAATAATCTCCCAAAGGGTCTCTGTTTCTCTCTTGTCCCACCTGGGAGTAGCTGAAGAGAGAACGTTTTTAAAATGCAGATCTGATCACAGCACTCTCCTGCTTACCACCCACGGCAGTGTGCAGAAGGGGTCTCCTCAGGTCTGACTACACACTCAGATTCCACAGATGACCACGAGCCACACTTGACGTTGACCTACTCTGAAGGATGCAGGACAGGAACCTTAGCTTGCTAGCGAGGCACTCGAAGAATGCTAGCACCAGGCACTTCTGTCAGTGGGGGCCTCATGGGAGCCAATACCTTTGCACCTGCTGGGTGATACGAGTCACCATCCTCAGGAAGCCCAAAGTACGATTTGCCACCAAGTAGTTATCATTCCTTTCAGTCCAGATGTAGTTTACCAATCTCTCTTCCTGTTTTTATTTAAATTATTATTTAAACAATTTTTTTGATGTTTAGTTTATTTTTCAGACAGAGAGAGACAGAGCATGAGCGGGGGAGGGGCAGAGAGAGAGGGAGACACAGAATCCGAAGCAGGCTCCAGGCTCCGAGCTGTCAGCACACAGCCCGACGCGGGGCTCGAACTCACAGAGGGTGAGCCGAAGTCAGACGCTCGACCGACTGAGCCACCCAGGAGCCCCTTAAATTATTTTTTTAGAACAATTTTAGATTTATAGAAAAACTGGGAAGGTAGTATAGAGAGTTCCCATATATCTGGCGCCCAGTTTCCTTATTATTAACGTCTCACGTTAGTACAGGACGCTGGTTACAATGAATGAACCAATACGTTATTAGTAGCTAATGTCCATACTTACTCAGAGTTCCTTAGTGTTCACCAGTGTCCTTTTTCTGCCCAGGATACCACACAACATGCCTCTTTAGGCTCCTCTTGGCTGTGACAGTTCCTCAGGCTTTCCTTGTTTTGGATGACCTTGACAGTCCTGAGAAGTGGTCAGGCATTCTGCAGAATGTGCCTCAACTGGGATTTGTCTGATGTTTATCTCATAAGTAGACTGGGGTTGTGGGTTTGGGGAGGAGGAACACTGAGGTAAAGTGCCATTCCCATGACATCGTATCAAGGGTACATGCTAGCAACACAACTGGCTGATGTTGACCTTGATCACGCGGCTGAGGTAGTCAGTTGGTCATGCTTCTCCCCTGTAAACTTACCCCCTCTTCCCACTGTACTCCCTGAAAAGTCACTATGCTCAGCTTACACTTCACTGGGGAGTTATGTTCCCCCTCCTTGGGGATGAAGTTATCTATACATTTGGAATTCTGTGTGGGAGATTGATCTCTTCTCCCCTCCCCCTTTTTGTTTTCGTTGGTCATACTTCAGGTTTATGATCCAGTACTGCCTTATTTTATTTGTTCAAAATTGTCCAGCTTTTGAAAGCTCTTTCAGCTGCCCCCTATATCCTTTGGCACACCCCATCAATGTGTGTGTGTGTGTTTATGTATTGCGTGTTTTTTGTATTGAAGGACTTCCTTACTTCCCGGCACTCTAACACACCCCATGCTCATCTTGTGTATGTCCTGTTCCAGTCCCAGAATCAGCTGTCTCTCCCTGATTCCTTATGTTGGTGAACGGTATTGGAGACCAAATCTGGGGACCACATGTGCTCACTGCTGTGCGCTATCACTGTCCAGGCACCTGTTTACCTACCTGGGTGCATACACATATTTATAAGCATTTCTACATGTAATCTTCTGCATCTAAGTTAAGCTAAACAGGAGTTCCTACTGATAGCTCCAATTCTAATCAATTACCATATGGCTCGTTCCAGCCTCTTCCTCAGGGGTCATTTTTATCATAGCAATGTTGCCTAGTAACATAGTGGACATATGTTTATCTGTTTCCAAGGAAACAGAGCTAGATAGTTAACCAAAGGTCAAATTCTCCTGCAAAAGAGGAAAAGGTTTTGTTAACCCTTTACTCACACGGATCAGTGGTTCTCACTGCTTGGAGGGTGAGAACAAGCTTTGGCCCGCGAGTGAGCGAGCGAGCGAGCGGGCGCTGCAGTGACCTGGCTTGCCGACGGTCCGGAGTAGATAAATGCTATGGAGAAAAATTCAGAGTTAAGGAGTAAAGGGAGCTGGGGCACTGCTAGTTTTTTAAATGTTTATTTATTTATTTATTTTATTTTTATTTAAAAAAATTTTTTTTAATGTTTATTTATTTTTGAGACAGAGAGAGACAGAGCATGAACGGGGGAGGGGCAGAGAGGGAGGGAGACACAGAATCCGAAGCAGGCTCCGGGCTCCGAGCCTTCAACACAGAGCCCGACGCGGGGCTTGAACTCACAGTCAGTGAGATCATGACCTGAGCCGAAGTCGGATGCTTAACCGACTGAGCCACCCAGGCGCCCCTATTTATTTCTTTTAGAGAGAGTGGGGAGAGGGGGAGAGGTGGGGTGGGAGGGGGAATCCCAAGCAGCCTCCACACTCAGCATGGAGCCCAATGCGGGACTCGATCCCACGACCCAGACCCTGGGATCGTGACCTAAGCTGAAATCAAGAGTCGGACGCTCAACCGACTGAGCCACCCAGGCTCCCCGGCACTGCTAGTTTTAAAAGGATGGTCTGGGCAGGTGTCTCTGAGAAGGTGACATCTGACCAAAGACTTGAAAGACGTGGGGGAGTGAGCTCTGGGGATGTCAGGCAGCACAGTGTCCTGGGGAAGAATGGTAAAGGCAAAGGCTCTGAGGCAGGACTGTGCATGACCGCGGGAGGGGACCACGGGTGCTTTATAGGGAGGTCTTTATGGGGAGGTCTGACACCACAGCTGGCTTCCCCTCAAAGTCCCGAATGAGAGGCCAGGCCTGTGAGGTCAGGGAGACACTGAACCCTCTTCATTCCTGAGGTCCCACGCAGGTCTCCACCACACCAGCCTCAAAGGCCCAGGCACCCAGCTTCCAGGGCCGCCTCTGCAGTCCTGGCTGGCTATGGACCGCACAGGCCTTTGGAGCAGGACAGGTCAGGCTCTCCCACGAGGTGGCCGTGGCGCCAGGACAGGGTAACCTATCTGCCGGTCCTTCTAGGTGGCGGCCCCCAGCTGATCTTCTGGAAGCTCCTACAGCCTGCATTTTTATCCTGCATTTTTAGGATCCCACCCCCAGGTAAACACTGAGGCTCACAGAGGTGAGAGGTCCTAGCTGAGGACAAGCAAGTGAGCTGGCCTCAGTCTTCCTGGGGACCCATGATCTTCAGACGGAACTCGGGTCTTGTCCCCAACCTCCAGGAACCGAGAGTGTCACTTTCACTTTTGTGCTCTGGGCACCTCACTCGATCCCACTTGAACCCGATTCCTTTAATCTGGGCCCTGTAAAGGAAAGAAACACTGAGAGCCTCACCCGTGTTTCATCCACGCACACTGTGCTGGGCTCCGGGGGAATCGGGGAATCAGACAGGGGCCCCGACCTCCAGGAGCGGCCAGTCTGATGAGGGAGGCTGGCACGGAGAGGAAATAACTCTTTTTTTTTTTTTTTTTTTTAATATTATTTTTGAGAGAGACAGAGCACAAGTGGGGGAAAGGCAGAGAGAGAGGGAGACACAGAATCCGAAGCAGCCTCCAGGCTCGGAGCTGTCAGCACAGAGCCCGACGCGGGGCTCGAACTGACAAACCGCGAGATCGTGACCTGAGCCGAAGTCGGACGCTTAACCGCTTAACCGACTGAGCCATCCAGGAGGGAGTAACTCCTCAGAGATCAGGCAAAGCGCCAGTCCAGCTGGAGGGTCCCGAGGTAGGCCTCCCAGGGGAGGAGGCACTACAGCTGGGCCTTGGAGGGTGAAGGTGTGTGTGGCCCTTGGTAATTCCCCAAGAGAACACCTACCTTGGACTGTGCACCCCGCTGTCCCACAGAGAAAGAACAGGGAAAGGGGAGGGGGGAGGTTCGTCGGAAGCTTCCTTTCAGCCTTCAGGTGGCGCCCTTGAGCCACGGAGCCGCACGCGCCTGGGAAGACTGTCCCGACCTGAGGACCCAGGAGAGGACCCGGGTCCCACCTGGGGGCTGTGCGTGTGGGAGGGGGGGTGGGGACGGAGGGAGCGAAGGGGCTCCGCGCGGTAGGGGCTCCCCGGCGTGGGCGGGGGCGGGAGGAAGAGGCAGGCGGCGGGGGAGGGGTCTCCCCCAGCACCCACCCCCGCGCCCCGCCCCTGCACCCGTCCCCGCGGGCTCCAAGCTTCGATTCCCCGAGCCCGGGCGCTGGCGGAACAGATAAGCCCTCCGGGGACGGGGAGGGGGGGGCTGGAGCCTGATCCCCCGTCGGGCCCGACACCCAGCCTGCTACCCGCCTCCCGGTCCCTCCCCGCGCTAACTCTCCGGGCGCCCGCGCCGGCCGCGGGCGGAGCTGGATCGGCGGCTCTCCGAGCTCCCCGGCCCCCGCCCCTGCCCCTCCCTCCCCGGAGCCTCCAGCGGCCGCCGCCGTAGAGCCCCGCGCGGCGCGAGCAGGTACGTGCGCCTCGGCAGCGGCTCCGGGCCGGGCCGGGCCGGGGAGGGGGCGGGAGCCGGGGAGGGCGAGGCGGTGGCAACCGGGCCCGCGCCCGCCTGGGCTGCGCCGCAGCGGAGACACCGGCGGGCGGGCGCCGGGGCGGGGAGGCAGGCGGGCGCGCGGGGAGGACGCGCCCCTGCCCTGGCCCGCCGGCCGCCGGTGCCCGCGCCTCCCGCGTGCGGAGCCGGGGAGGGAGGCCCCGGCGCAGGTACGCACGCGGCCCGGGGACGGCGCGGGGGAGGCCGAGGGCCCCGGGCGCGGAGGGCCGGCCAGGGAGAGCTAGCCTGACCTCGCGGCCCGGCCGAAGGACACGCGGCGAGGGGGACCCGGGCGCACGCCGGTCGGCGCGGAGCCCGGCCTCCCCGGGCCGCCGGGCCGCCCTGCTACCGGCGCCGCCCGGCCCGGTCCGGCCTGGCCCGGCCCGGCCGCGTTTGTGGTCAAGGGCAGGAGCAGGGGGTGTGAGCTTCGGGCAGGCGGGCGCGCGGTGCGGCGGGCAGCCGGGGTGCTGGGGCTTTCTGCGTGGAACTTTGGGTATAACGGCGTGGACCTGCGTGTGCGTATGTGCGCGTCCCGAGGCTTTGTGTACAACTCGTGCGTGTGTGTATCGATTGGGTTTTGTGAAGCTTTACCCACGGCCGCTGTGCGTCTGTCTCCCCGAGCGTTGGTGCGCGCGGGTGGGTGGGGTGCCGGCCCCCGGGCGGGTCTTGGGGGGAGCCGTCCTGGGGGTACTTAACTGTGTGTGCGTAACCAGCTCTACCCCTTCCTGGGGTGTGAGTACCAGTGTGGTCTGCGGGATCTGTGGGTCACCCTGCGTGGCTTCCCACGTCTGTGGGTGCTGCCCGTGGAAAAGGTCCCTGGGGTTGTGGATGTGGCGCCCGGGTGCGTCTTGCAGATCCTGTTGGACTGCAGAGAAAATTGGAGGGTAACTGGTACCCGTTGGAGGAGCCGTGAACACTGGGCCCCCTCATCTTTGCCAGTTTGTTTCTGCTTGTGTTTGGGGTGACTGGGCGTGCCCTTGTATAACTGGTGGGTATCTCTGAATCCGTGTGTGGGAGACGTCACAAACCTGGGTGACAGGACGCCTCCTTTTCCTCTGCCCTTGTCCTGACGCTGGTGTCCTCTAAGAAAAAGTTCTGGGTTCCTGCTGGGTGAAAAGAAAGCCCTGGTCCCAGAATTTGGGTGCCCTGAGTTTCCTTGGGCTATGGAAGCATCGGCATGCTGGTCTGGGAGGGGAGTTCTTGGGCCACTCCAGGAGCTGAGTTCTGTGTAAGGTGTTAAAGATCTGGGTGTGTGCTGGGGGGGGGGAGGGGGTTGGGGCGGGGAAGGGACACATCTGGACACCCACTGGGCAGGAGGGGTCACCGCCAGTCCCTGTTCTCGGTGGCAGTCAGGAAAATGGTTTTGGTACCAAGAGTAAAAAAGCCAGCTAGCACGCCACACCTCTTCTGTCCGTTTACTGGAAAGTGGGAGCAGTCTGGGCAGAGCCTGGCTCTGAGTAGGTACCCTGCTACCCCGGGTTGGGGTTGGGGGAGGGATTGTCTGCCTGGGCAGGTTGCCGCGCCATTCTCGAGGGCTGGCTGTGTTCCAAGCCAGGGAGCTGGGCGGGACCCAGGTGGGATTCAGACATATCCCTGCCCTCAAGCTGCTCACTGTGGCCTTAAACACTGGGGCAGAGTAGAGTCTACGAGTGGGGGCTGGAAAAGCCAGGGATGCAGGGCGGAATGGTGCCACTGGGACAGGAGAGTTGGGGTTCCCAGGTTTGTGGGTGATCATAATTCTTAGGGAAGCCATGTTCAACCTCTGGCCCCCACATGCCTGCCAGGGGATCGTGGCTGTGGTTTGCAAAACGGAGACAGTAATTTCTGCTCACGGGGCTGGTGAAGGTTGCAGGAGACACTCCTGAGTGAAGTGCCTGCTTTGGGGCGTGTAGGTGCTCAGTAAAGGTTTATTAAATTGGAACTCAGGAGAGAGGGACGTGGTGGTAGGAATGGGTTGTAAGCGGAAACTGGCTTTGTACTCAGATGAAAGGCCCTGTGTGTGCCAAGAGGAGGGATCTACTGCAAAGTCCACAATGGAAGGAAGATCAGAAAGATCGAAAAACGTGCCTTCCTGCACTGAGGCTCTTTTTCATTCATTCATTCACTCTATTCACTTCATTTGCTCATATTCTCTCTCTCTCTCTCTCTCTCTCTCTCTCTCTCACACACACACACACACACACACACACACACACACACAGAGAACCACAGAGCACTGGAGAATAAACTCAGGCATGGGAATGCAGAGAAACATCTAGAATCATGTGTATACGTGTGTGTAGATGCACCAGGGTGTGTGAGCCACCCTATACCGCGGGGTCTCCATACAGCGTGGAGACCCGGGTCTGTGTGCCTGGGGCCCTGGGTGTCCGTGTGTACAGGGAACAGAGTAGTTCCACTGTGGGATCAGGAGTTCTGTCTGCTGCATGGGGAAGGGGGCTGAGGTAGGACCTGGAGGGGGACAGGCTTTGGACCTGCCCGAGAGGATGCGTCATCCACTCCGGCTGAGTGTGGCTGTCGGGGAACGAGGGCCTGGGGTGGGGGGGCAGATTCTTCCATTATTGCAAGAGAAGCCAGGAACCCAAAGTTTAAAATGTAAACTCTTTTGCTTTTTCTATACCGGCAACTACTTCAAAAACAAATGAACAGACCAGAAACAGAAAAAAGCAAAACCTCTATGAGCCAAAAATGGTCTGAGAGCTGGTCCCAGCTGGCCTCTGAGGCACCCTCTCTACAATGCCCTCATCCCCTCTCACTGCCAGGGGATTTCCCACTCACCCTCTGAGGTCTGGCTCAAATGCCACCAAGCCTTAGAAGCTTCTCTGACTTTCTCCTCTTTGTCTGTACGTCATCTTCCTCCTCTCCACCCCTCCCCCCTGCCCCCGGCCATTCTCATTTCATGACAACCGTGTCCCTTAGTTGAACTGGCTGGGGCCTTGCATTATTTTGCGAAATCCTCACGTCGACCTCGGAGGGAGGCGTTTTGCTTATTCCCATTTAACAGATGAGAACATTGAGTCTGAAGAGGTCACATCGCTTGCCCGAGTTCAAGGGGCGAAGCTGGGATTTGAGCCTGATCGCCACCATCTGAATGATAGTGATAGCTTGCTGCTCATACTTACTGTTTTGAGAAGTTTACAGGGATTATCTCAAGCCCTACTCTGTCCCATTGAGTAGGGAGTAGTGGTATGTTATCACTTACTAGGGAAACTGAGGCCCAGAGAGGGTAAGTAAATTGCCCAAAGCCACCTGCCAGCCAGTGGGGGACAAGGTCCCAGGCTGGATTGGATGGCACCACTCGGTCACTGTCTAAGACCCCACCCCCATCTGTCTGGCAGGTTCCCCCAGGGACTGTGCCTGGACCACCCTCACATTGCTCGTGGTGCCAGCAGACTCTTGGTCGAGGTCTGCTAAATTCAACTGACTTTTTCTTTTCTCTTCCAGCTGCCAAGGGGCCAAGGGATGAGCGGGGGCCCTCCTTCCCAATGGCATCTCCCCCCAGCCTGGAACTGAAGACACTGCACAATGGCCCCCAGATCCCAAGGAGACCAGCCCCTCTGGGCCCGGTGGGCCCACCCAGGGAGGGTGTGGAGAATGCCTGCTTTTCCTCAGAGGAGCGTGAGACCCATTTCCAGAACCCTGGGGACACCAGACTGGGCAGCTCCCCCAGCCCCCCTGGGGGCGTCCCCTCACGACCCCGATCGCAGCGGGACGATCTATCCCTGCATTCAGAAGAGGGGCCAGGCCTGGAGCCCGTGAGCCGCCCGGTGGATTATGGCTTTGTTTCTGCTCTGGTTTTTCTGGTGAGTGGGATCCTCTTGGTGGTGACTGCATACGCCATCCCCCGTGAGGCCCGCGTCAACCCTGACACGGTGACAGCGCGGGAGATGGAACGACTCGAGATGTACTATGCCCGCCTGGGCTCCCACCTGGACAAGTGCATCATCGCGGGCCTGGGGCTGCTCACAGTGGGTGGCATCCTCTTGTCAGTGCTGCTGATGGTCTCCCTGTGCAAGGGCGAGCTGTACCGCCGGCCCACCTTCGTCCCTGGCAGGGGCTCCAGGAAGACCTATGGCTCCATTAACCTGCGCATGAGACAGCTCAATGGGGACGGGGGCCAGGCTCTGGTGGAGAACGAAGTCGTCCAGGTCTCAGAGACCAGCCACACCCTCCAGGGGTCTTAAGTAAGAGCTCACCCTGTCTGGCTGCTTCAGCTTCAGGGCTACAAGGCCCCCGAGAGCCTGGGGTTGCAGACTGAGCTCCACGGAGGGTCCTGCGGAAGCAGTCTTGGGTGCTGTGGGGGGAGTCCGGGGCCGGGCCCAGGCTGCACATGTGAGAGCAGCCCCCCACCCCCCCCCCCCCGCCCCGATGTGTTTGCAGCTTGAGGTTTTGCATAAGGTTTGTTTGGAGGATGGCTTCTGCTGCTAAAAATACAAAAGTTTGGAAACCGCTGCCCTGGGAGGATGAGGTTTCTTGGCATTTCCAAGGATCGAGAGCCCTTTGAAAGGCTGTCCATACTGTTTCTCATGCCTTGGGGAATTCCTGGAGCTCTGCTGTCCTCATCAGCCAAGTGCAGGTGCTGGGCGACCTTGGAGGGACCCCCCCCCCCTTTCAGCCCTGACCATCTGTTGGGAGCTGGCTTCCCGAGGAAAGGAGAAATCAACACCGAGGCGACCATCCCTTCTCCAGGCCTCAGTCCCCCTGACTGTGAATTGAGAGGGTTGGGCTGCATGATCCCTGGGGCCCCTCCAGTTCTGCCCTCGGAATGGGAGCCCAGTAGATACAGGAAAGGAGGGTGTGGGGCTGCTGCTCGCCAATCTCCGCCATTTTCTGGCCCGGCTTGGGTGGCCGCCGCTGTCCCACATCTAGCCGCTCACGTGGTCCCGAATCCCCTGGTTAGGCTGGGTTGAAGTCCAAAGTTTGCTACAGCCCGATTTTGGTCTTGGGATCGAATTACCTGCAGCGACCACATCGTTGCACACATTTTACAAAGTCCAGTGCACCCCTGGACAAGAGCGGTCTTTCATACAAAAAAGGGTGAGAGGCCTTTGTTGTATTTCCGTGGACAGGATGTGGGCTTCTGTCACCTCCCACTTCTCAGTGTTACCTCTCTGGTCCCGGACCTTATCCTGGGAGCAGAAAAAAAAATTTTTTTTTAGTGCTGAATTTGTAACCTCCCTTCTTCCCCTTAGCGGTAAAGTGAGCCCCAATGTATTGGGGGAGAAATCAGGCATGTTCTGGTGGCCTCGCTCTAGCTGCAGTGACCACTGTTTGTTCCGTTTTTCTTGTGGGGTGTTTGCAGAGTCCCTCCAGACTCTAAACTGACGAGGAAAGGAAGTGAGCTCTAGGGGGCGGGGAGATACAGGTGCTTGAGGCCCAGGGGTGGGGGAGGCATCACCCAGTGTGACCGGTCCTAGAGGGCTTTGAGAGGACACGCCTTCTAGGTCATTGACGTGAAGACTCTAAAGGGGTCATTTCCATGAGCCCCCTGACCCCAGGCAGGTCCTACCCACTCCATCTCAGTTGGCCACGTGGGCCCTGGATCCCAACTGTCTCTTGGGGGTGGGAGGGTGTGGTGGGAATGGGGTCTGTAGGCTAGAGCAGCCCTGATTAGCCGTAACCTGAGCCTTCAGTCCCGGGAGCCGAACATCTGGGAAATGTAACAGCACAGCTTCTACCACAGATCAAATATCTGCTCCTGCTGGCAGGTTTTGCCAGGAGCAGAGGGCTGGGGGAGGACTGGAGGGGACAAGGGCTGTTCAGCTTGGCCCGCTGGGCTCTGTTCCTGGTGTCAAAGGGGTGTGGTTTGAAAAGAACAAAGCCTCTAGCTGGTGAAAGATTCACAAGTCAGGGCTTCCCTGATGTGTCAATTTCCACTCCCCCCCCCATCCCCCCCCTGCCGCCCTGCCTCCTTCCAAGGAAGAAGTGAATGCTCTATGTAAACTACAGTCAAGTTGGACATCCCAAAGGATGGGTTAAGGCCTTTCAAATCCATAGTGAGAATAATAAAAATACTGGTCCAAGCCGTATAGATTACTGGGACAGTGGGGGGCTCATTTGAGTCTCACCTGTTGAGTGGATGCATCTGGGACCCTCAGTTCCTATCAGTGTAAATGCAGTGAATTGATTTAGGGGCGAAATCTGTTGGAAGATCATATCCTGGGAATCTCAGGTTTTCTCCAAGCCAGAGAAGCCTGCTTTGCATCCTAATGCAGAAACTCCTTTAGAAAATGTGTATAAATGGATCGAGGCCGTCATTACCTTGTCAGTGAATTAAGAAAACCGGAGAGCCAAAAACATTTCCCCAAGAGTGAGGCTCAGATCTGCCAGCCGGTGGGTCAGAAACAGGTTTAGGAAGGAATCGGGGAGACACGTGGCACAGGGTGCCGAGAACCTTCTCTGCAGGCTTTGTTGGGGGGTAGCTGTGAAGTGGTCCCAGGGAACCCCGTGGTCCCTGGGATGTGCCTCACTTCTAGGAACTGCCTTTCCCACCTGACATGCTACCAGGGTCCCCAAACCTTGCTTCCCTAGTGTGTTGGTTATCCACTTTGGAGTTGGGAAGACCTGGGTCTGAATCCAGGCTCTGCCATTCACTGGCTGTGTGACCTTGGGCCAGCCACTCCACGTCTCTGAGTATTGTGTTATCTGTGAAGTGGGAGAGGTAGAAGGTGCAGTCACTAAGATCACTCCTTCCCCACCTCAGTTGGGGGTAAGTAGATTAGGCCTAAGACCTTGGGGCTGCCCTTCTGCCTGCCGCCTCTCACACCTCTCATCCTACCCATGAGCACATCTGGTTGGTTCTATGTTTGGAATCTGCCCGTGCCCGCCCCTTGGCCGCAATTACCTGGTCCACATTGCTCATCGGTATTCCGATTTCTCTCCTGTCTGCCCTCTGCCCCCAGTTCATCTTCCACACTGCGGCCAGACAGATTTAATTGGGTCAGGTCATTCGTCGGCTCAGAACTCTCCTATGCTTCCCTCTCATTCTGGGGCAAAAGCCAAAAGTCTCCCTCTGGTCAGGTGTACTGTCCAGGCCCCTCACTTGCCCCAGGCACCTTCCGAGGCCCAGAGTCAACGTTTTATATGTATTTTTTTTTTTAAAGGATGGCCCCTGAAATTGCATAGATTCAGGTCTCCCCAGATGTGTGTCCCTTCCCCACAGTGGCCCATGAAATCCTATCGCAGTCTGGCCCCTGTGCCTCTCTGGCCTTATTTCTCACACCTTGCCTCTTTGCTCACTCCAGCCACACTCGCCTCCTTGTGCTGTTCCTCAAGCCTGAAAGGCACACTCCCACCTCAGGGCCTTTGCACTTGCTGCTCCTTCTACCAGGAAGGCATTTCACCTTAATACATGCAAGGCCCACTTGCTCGCCTCCTTAGGGGCTTTATTCAAATACCCCTTTGTCAGCGAGTCCTTTGCTGATGCTGATTTAAAATTGCACCCTTTCAGGGATGCCTGGGTGGCTCAGTCGGTTAAGTGTCCGACTTCAGCTCAGGTCATGATCTCACAGTCTGAGTTCGAGCCCCGCACCAGGCTCTGTGCTGACAGCTCAGAGCCTGGAGCCTGCTTCGGATTCTGTGTCTCCCTCTCTCTCTGCCCCTCCCCTGCTCATGCTCTGTCTCTCTCTGTCTCAAAAATAAATAAAAACATTAAAAAAATTTTTAATTGCACCATTCCCCCACCTCAACCTCATTCTCTTTCTTCCTTTCCTGCTTTTTCTCCAGAGCTAATCACCACTCAGCAGGCCATGTTTTACACTTACTTACCATCTCTCTTCCCCCCTTGCAAGCAACACGAGGGCTGGCATTTTGTAGGCCCTGGGCTAGAACTGTGCGTGACACAAAGTAGGTGTTCACTGTTGGAGGAACAGTGCAGGGTCCTGGAGACCCCTAGCCCCTGCCTCACCTCCCGGAGCCCCCCTCTAGGGGTGGGCGACAGTCATGCAGAAGATCCCAGGGCTGGAAGTATGGAGTGTGTTTTGTCTCTGGGACCTGACGTTGGAGCTTGGGAATCCGTTTGCCTTCTGCTCTCAGGGCCTTGGTACTTACTGCTTTATGTGGGGGAGGGGGAGGGATTCTCTGATGGAGGAAGACCCTTCTTCCCCCCAGCCTTGTTGGAGACAGGTTCCAGCTAGTCTTGGCGGGGGGGGGGGGGGGGGGGGGGCATTTGCTGGGTATTTAGGAGCCTGTGATACACCAGCCTGATTCTCTCTTACTCAAGAACCTTGAGTGGCCGGGCCTGGACCTCTGAAGCCCCCGTGTCTATCATCACAACTGTTCACTGACCCCTGGGATTCCCCAGGCTGAAAGTGCTTGCTGCTGGGAGGTTCCACCATTATCCACCTCTCTTCCTTGAGAATAAGCATCACCTTCTCTGGGATTCTGTTTAAAAATGCCCTCCTCGTTACATGCACACACCCACACATACACATGCACACGTACAGGGGCACATACCTAGGCAGGGACATCTCACACACACACACACACACACACACACCCCTTTCTCTTGTCTGACCTCGCTCAGAAGCCAAGGACACCTACTCTTTTGAAGCAGCTCCAAGCCAAAGCAACCACTGGATTATTGATAATGTTTTCTCTTTCTCCAGAAGCCACACGGGCCTTGCCGTTCCCAGGAAGCTAACCTCATAGCCACAGTCAGGTTCCCCCGCTCCAGGTTATGCTGGTATCTCTATCCTTCCTGCTCCCTCTCCTGCTTGGGTGGAGGAGGAGAGATGTCCACACGGTGTTTCCACCTGGCATTTTGGGAGGGGACTGTGTGGTCCTGGCTGGGAACCAGGTGAGCCAAGGTCCTGAAGTCACCCCTTCCCTATGGGCCATGGGCAAATCGCTCCACCCCTCTGGTCCTCCAGAATGAAACTGGAAACCTTTCCACTCTGCCTTGTCTGGTGACTCGGGAGATCAGGAAACACGAGCGGAGGGCATTCTAAAGTTAAGAGCATGTTACCCTATGTCCGGAGAGCTTTGGAGGGGCAGGAGGAGGGAGGAAGAAGGGAGGCGTTATGAAGAAGCCCCAGGAGCTGGCGTTCTGTCTGGGAGAAAAGTAGGGTGTTGGCGGCACTGGTAAAACCGAGATGCCTTCCATCGGGGCCTGTTGGTTTCTCTGGGAGAGAGTAGACTCCCCTTGATGTCCCCAAGGAGGTTAAGTTTCACCTGAGGGAAGGAGACGCTTGCTGAGACCTTGTCCCGGTTGGAGTGGTAGGGAGCTCCTTGTTAGGGGAGGTATGTTAGGTTACTGGTCAGGTTGTTGGGTATCGTTAGGGATGGAGCATAGTAGAGTTGGGTAGGATTGAATCAAGAGACTCCCCCAGCTTCCAACCCCCATTCTTTAAGGAGAGCCAATGTCCCAATCCCCAGAGCCTGGCCCTCTGTATCTTCTGGTCTTTGGCCCAAATATCCTCTTCCCCAGGTCATTCCTCTTCCTGGGTCAGGTCATCCACGAGCAAATGAGAAAACCCCAGGATATCTGAATGGTGCCCCAGGTGGCAGGATTACTGCCCTCCTTCTCCCAGGAGGCCAAGCACTTCTGAGCTTTGTCCCTACTCAAATTTCAGAGGTCTGAGAGGGGGGCCCCTCTTGGAGGGGGCCGACTGAGGATGGTCCATCAGGTAAGAGCAAATGGGAACTGGCTTTGGAGTCTGACTGCCTGGATGCCTGGTAGATGCCTAATGTCCCTGAGCCTCTGTTTCTTCCTCTGTAGACCAGGGATGCTAATAACAGCACCTTCCCCGGGAAGGCATGGTCAGCAGTGAATGAGATACCTGTAAAGTACTTAGCCCGGTGCCTGGCACTCCATAATTACTCAATACTATTAGCTATACCCATTCATTCATTCATTCATTCACTCACATCTAATCAGCACTCTTCCCTGGGCAAGGCACTGCAGGAACACACAGCCCCTGCCCCTAAGTTAGTCACAGAATGCCTGGGGCAACAGGACAGTGCCCATCAGGCTATGCGTGTGAGTGTGCAGAGAAAGTATCTGACTGAGTTGGGGGTCAGGAAAGGCCTTCCTGGAAGCCTTTTGAGGATGACTAGTAGGAATCGTAAACAGTGAGGCAGCGTCTGACATGAGGACAGGTATCTGATGCGGGGAGCAGGAAAGGTATACTGGGCAGGGGAACAGCATGATCAGAGGCTCAGTGGCATAGAAAGCCCAGGGTTTAGCGGGGAGGGGGATGTGGGGGGAGGGTCTGTAGGGTCTACGCTGGGGTGTTGAGACGAGGCACGCTGGCGGGCATGTGTGTCTTCGTGGGGATGACCGCAGTCCTCCACTCACAAGGTCGTTAAGAGGACTCTGGGTTCACACTGGTATAGGGCATAGCACGGGGTCCGGGACATGGTGAGAGCTCACTGCCAACCATCAGATGTGTGTGGCAGGAAGACTCTTCTGATGGCAGATGTATTATAGGGACGACACTGGCACTGGGGAGGCCAGTCTGTGGGACTGTGGTCTCCGGCTGTAGCCAGAGGACATGACCTCAAGGTGGAGGCTGCTGCTCTCCTGGGCCTAAGGGGAGGTTCAGGAGTAGAAGGATCTTCTGGCAGGAAAGCCAGAGCCGGCCCCGGGGGGAGCAGGGAGGGTAGGGGAAGGAGGGGCTGCCATGCCAACCTCTTCCCTGGAGGCCAATACTGACTCAGTGTCAAGGGCATTCAGAAAGGGCCATGTCCTTCCCACTCCCAGCTCTTCTCTTCCTCCAACCTCCCTGTTCTCCTCTTTGACTCCTTTCTCTGTGTCCACACCTCCTTTCAGTGAAGCCACTCCTGGGGGTTAGGGGCCCACAGGCGAGTTGTCACAATTCCAAACTCACCTGTTAGCCATCTGATCTTCCTCCTGAGAGTCCCCACCCTCTCCCATCAAACATGAACGCAGGGCCCGGTGCACATGCCTGCAGAGTTCAGCAGGTCACGTTCACGAGGGAAGCAGGTGGCTGTGGACAGCCAGGGCAGGATTAAAGGGGTTCTTGCTTCAGCTCTGGCTGCCCAGTGCCCTGTGGTGGAGGGGCTCACGCTCGCCAGAGCTTCTGATTTTCCACGAGCAGCTGGACATCTGGACATTGTGGGTAAAAGGATGCCGATGGGGATTATCCCACGGCCTGGGAAATGTCACATTTCTGTCACAGGCCAAAACTGAGGCCACGAAAGTGTCTGGTAAGATGCCGACTGCGGGGCCCAGATATCCGCCCCTTGCCCCTGCCCAGTCACTCAGATGGCTGCGTCCTCCAAAAGTGGACAGACCTCTGCCTCTTGGCTGGAGGTTTGAAGGGCAAGGCCTGCAGACCACCTGAGTGCTGGCCATCCAAGGATCCTTCGTTCAGTCTTTCAACAGATTTGCGCCCCAATTCTCTGCTAGGGTTTGGAGATACTGCACCGAATAGATGAAAAACCTAAGGAGAGTACTCTTCAGAGGGCTCGAAATGCGTCCCCTGGAACTCTGGGCTATTTGTGAACAAGGGGATGAGATCTGTTTCTGACTGGAGAATTTCTGATGTGGGAGGCCACAGACGTGGCCTGTGCTGGCTTGAAGGGACAGTGGTGCTGGGGATCAGGGAGGATGAAGGGCAGTGCTGCCTTCCCTCCTGGTGTTCTGAGGCCCTGAAACTCTAGGCACATGGAGGACCCCGTGGCTCGAGGGGCCCCAAGTGTTGGTGCACGGAAGTGAGAGGAGGCTGGAGCTTCTGGGGCACAGGTGGCTGTGCGGCCCGAACGGTAACTCAAGAAGCAACTGGGCTGTGAGCCTCTGGTGGACTAGATAAGCCCCCACTCTCTCTGAGGGTCCAGGACAAAGCTCCTGGCACCCCACAAAATTACACCTGCTGTCTACTGGGGACCCCGGCATCAAAAAGCCCGCCCAAGCCAGCCAGTGTGGATCAGAGCAAGAGTACCTCCCCCCACCCCATCCCCATCCCCATCACTGCCAGCGAAGAGATACTTTGCTGTTTTCCTTCTCCTTTGCCCTGCCACAGAGGAGCAGGAAAAGGTCCAAAAGAGGTCAGCGGAGACCTCCTGGAACTGGATGTGAGTTGGAAAGTTCTAGCTGGGACTGGACCAAGCTGGAGAATCAAAGGGATGAGTTCTTGCTTGGGCCATGACGCACAGATGAGAAAGGGGGCACTGACAGAGGTCCGCTGAATGAGAGAAAACTCTTTGTGTCTGTACATGTCAATGAACCAGTTACACGTTACACACACGGGTCATTCCGTTTGTAAGTGACATCTCATGATGGTCTCTCTGCCAGGTGCTCTTCTAAGCATTTACAACTAGTAGCTTATTTAAACCTCACGACACCTTGCGGAGTAGGTGCTATCATTACTTCCGTTTTACAGGTGGGGAAGCTGAGGTTAAGTGACTTGTCCGCTGTCACACAGGCTGGTACACAGCAGAGTCAAGACTCAGATTTGGTAATATGCCATCATGCCTTGTATTAAGTTTAATAACATGCAAGCCAGAGCTTGTGTGGGGGCAGATCTGGGCCATGGGCTGCCACTTTGAGGCCTGTGGTTTAAATGTGTTGGGGAGCTCTGTGGGGAGGAGGCAGAGGGCAGGTGGGGGAGTACTGAACTCGGCCAGGCCCATGGCCCACTTAGAATCATGGAATCTCACAGCTGGACAAGATCTTGGAGACAGCTCCACCTTCAGCCCCATATTACAGGTGGGGAAAGCCATAGGGGGGTAGGACTTGCCCAGGATCATCATGGCTCAGGGCCCCTGCTTGTCTTTCTCTTCTTCATAGGCATAGGCTTCTCACTTGAATTTATGTCCTGGGAACCAAGCAGCCTACAGGATGAAACTGCGGTCCTGTGATTCTAACTGAAGAAGAGGGGCAGGGCGGGGCTGTGTCTTGGAGGCAGGACACCCAAGTCCAGGTCCTTTTCTCTTAGGGATGCCTGCCTGCCTGCCCCAAGAGTGGGCCATCCTGGATTGGAGAGTGGCAGACACGATGCGGGCTACCCTGGCCCAAAGGCAGCGGCAGAGAAGGTTGGTGCTGACCAGGGTGCTGAACCTGGACCGTACCTCCCTCCATCGCTCAGACCAGCTGAGGGGAGAGGGTGAAAGGGAAGGAGATTCATCTTTTGTCTCGGGGACCAACATGACTGTTTGGGGCAGTTTTCAGTGGCGCTATGATTTCTGTGGTCTGTGAGGCCTTGGGAAAGTCACTCAACTGCTCCAGACCTGCTTTTTCAGCTGCTTAATGAGGAGAGTAGCTTCTATCCTACTCAACTTGGAAGGTAGAGGTGAGCATCACTTGGGGCCAGGTGACAGCCCTGTGTAGACTCCAAGCCCATCTCTGGGGCCTGGTGAGGCCTCTTAGGAGCTCATGCTCACAGAGGGGCTTCACAGGCTTGTTTCTTCCTCTGAAATGGGGGTCGGGTTGGGTAACTTCTGACGCTCTTAACCTGGGCGCTCTGGGCCCTGTGGCCTGTAGGTGGACGTGCTCAGGAACACGAGATACACATTGCAGACTTGGGAGTCTTAGAACATCCCCGGGATTGTGCTGCATTGTTCCTTTCTCATACAAGTCCTGACTTGATTTTCCAGCTTCAGGAATGGGTTTTGCACAGAGACCCATGCTCTTTCCCTGGAGAGGGCATGGGGATCTGGGGAAGGCAGTTCTACGAGAAGAGCACTGGCTTTAGAACCAGGCCGACCCAGGTTCCCATCATGGTTCTGCCATCCCTAGAGGGGCAAGCCTAGCACCTCAACCAGTGCTAACAGTGTTTACCTTGGGGGTGGCTAGAGTGGTGGCTAGGAAAAGCCAAGCACGCCATGGGCACCAGATAAGTGCTTGTTGCGTGCACTGGAGGACAGCCTCATCCTTGAGCCCTCATGAGGCCTTATCTATCCATATGGCCTCCTGAGCTCCAACTGTGTGTTAAGACACACTATTTGGTCGGACCTTGTAACAGTCCTGGAGGTGCAGGTAATGTGCATTTTGCAGATAAAGCCACGCACCAGCAGAGGGAAGTCTGTGACTCACATCCATGCCAGCCTGATTCTTAGACTCCTGCTTGGCTTTGAGGAAGCCAAGCTTACTGAACCTTTCCAAACCCTCTTTTTCTGGCCTAGAGAATGAGGATACTACCTTATTGTGGTTATTATGACTTGAAGATATATGCCATTTTACAAGGGTACATGCAGTTTTAAAACATACGTGAAACACATGTGAGTGACCCATGGGAGCAAGGGAACGGAGTGGGTATCGGGGGTAAAACCTGACAAACAAAACGAGGGAATTCTTGCGTGCCTTAGTCATAGTGTGTCACGAACCAAGAAGACTGGCTGAATTCTTTGCACCTGACGGCCAGGTAAAAGGAAAAGACACAAAGAGCGTACAAAGAGCGTCTCAAACGTTTAATGTGCACGTGAATCACCCGGTGAATTTGCTAAAATGCAGATCCTCATTTACCAAGTCTGGGGTAGGGCCCGGGACTCTGCATTTCTCGCAAGTTCCCACGTGATGCTGCTGGTGCAGCTGGTTTGAGTAGCAAGGATCTAGTCTTCCCTCCTGGAGAGTTCTCAAACTTACGTGATCATATGAATCTGAGGAACCCATGACCAACAGATTTAAAAGCCCGACCCTGGAGATCTGGATAAAGGTGTGGGTTGGGGCCAGGACATACTGTGTACTTTGAGCAAGGAGGTACTTTGAGCCTCAGGAGACCGTGAGGCTCGAGCAAGCTGGGGAAGGGTGGCTGTGGTACTCCTCTGTACCCTGGCCAACAACGCAGACACAGGACACGGAGTAGACAGAAGCAAAGGGAATCACAGCCAGCTCCAGGAACTGGGAAGGAAACAAGGCAAGGGAGAGAAGATGGGGCTGTGGGGGTTGCGAAAGACAGTACAAGTGGTCTATGGCCTGCCACCAGAAGATGAGGATTTGGAATCCAGCTTTTATTCTCCTTGTAAGCCATCGGGCAAACACAGAAATTTCAAACCAAGCAAGAGTGGTGCCATGAACTGCACCAGACTTGGAAACTCCCCTATAGGCCGGACCCATCCTGTACCGCATCCTGACCAGAGCTTCCCAACTCAAACCCAATCCCTTTGTGGCTCACCAGCCATGGTCACCCCAAGGTGGCGATGACCAAAGCCGTCGTCTGCTCCCCTGAGGTGACTGGTTCTGGTCTCTCTCGCTCAGCCCAGGTCAAGTTCTTTTTCTTAAAGATAAGCCAAAAACACCTCACACCTACTAGGATGGCCACATGCAGGAAGGCTGACAGGCACTGGCGAGGATGTGGAAAAACGAGAAGCTTCGCACCCTGCTGGTGGGAACGTAAAGTGGTGTGGCCAGTTTGGAAAAGTCTAGCAGTCCTTCAAAAAGTTACACGATTATGATGCGATCCAGCATATACCCAGGAGGAATGAAACCCTAGGTCTACGCAAAGACCTGTACACAAACGTCCACGGCAGCACAAAAAGTGGCAACAACCCAACACCTGTCCGGTAACTGAGAAGTGGATACGGAAAGAGGGATATACATAAGAGACTCTTCGATAGAGCACAAACCGAGGGTTTGTGGGGGGAGGGGGGAAAACGGGTGATGGGCAGTGAGGAGGGCACTTGTTGGGATACGCGCTGGGTGTTGTATGGGAGCGATGAACCATGGGAATCTACCCCCCAAACCAGAGCACACTTCACGCACTGTATGTGTGTGAACTTGACAATAAACTATACTTAAAAAAAAAAAAAAGAAAGAAAAAAAGAGAATGGGGGTTTCTGTCCACACAGCGGCATTCTTCAGCCAGAAAAAGGAATGCAGCAGTGACACACGCTACAACATGGAGGAACCTTGAAGATGTCAGTGAAAAGAAGGCAGACACAAAAGGCCACGTGCCGTGTGACTGTCCCTGTGAGAAGTGTCCAGAACAGGCAAATCTTTAGAGAGAAAACAGACTAGTGGTTGCCTGAGGCTAGGAGCGGGGCAATGGGAGGGACTGTTAATAGGTACAGGGTTCCTTTTTTTTTTTTTTTTGAGGTGGTGAAAATGTTCAGGAGTTAGATGTGGTGATGGATGCACAACACTGTGAATATAGTAAAAACCGCTGAATTGCACACTTTTAAAAGGTAAACTGTGGGGCGCCCGGGTGGCTCCGTCGGTTAAGCAGCCGACTTCGGCTCAGGTCACGATCTCACGGTTCGCGGGTTCGAGCCCCACGTTTCTGTGCTGACAGCTCAGAGCCTGGAGCCTGCTTCGGATTCTGTGTCTCCCTCACTCCCTGCCCCTCCCCTGCTCATGCTCTGTCTCTCTCTCTCTCAAAAATAAAGATTAAAAAAAAGAAAAAGGTAAACCTCATGGGTACATGTGGGTATATCTCAATAAAGCTGTTTTTTTTTTTTTTAATTTAAAAAAAAGGAACAGGTTATTAAGTGCTGATATTTATTGTTAAGGATCCCACCTTTCCACAAGGCATACCCTGGAACTGTTCCCGCTCGGCCTGGTGATTACTCCTGGCTGGAAGGAGGAAGTGGCCTAGACTACAACAAACACTGACAGCATGACATGGAAGTTCCTGAAGGCCCCATTCACTTCCCCCCACAGAACTAAGACACGATGTTCCTCAGTGTCCTTGATACAAGGAGACCCACGCAAAAAATGGCTGATTCTGCAGATGAGAATCACTGAAGTTTCTGTTTTCAGAAAACAATTATGTATAGGACTATCCTTTCAACCTGTGCTACTAGAAAAACCAAGTGCCAAATTTATTGTCTGAATCCTCTTTTCCTTAAATCACAGATCTAAAAGTGATCTGCTTCCCTGCTCGTCTGATGGTTTCTAGTGTGATGTTCCTTTAATGCTTCCTTTTACAATGAAGGATGCTTATGTGACCAAACTGCCCCAAGTCCTTCCCGTAGCCAGCATGACCCAATTCGAAAACAAAAACACTCCACCCATTTGTAGGCCCTTAAGGAAGAAGGCTAAAGGCTTCAAGGTGGTCTTCACTAAATCAGTGCTTGAGATGGGGTCTCCCAGATATGGCCAGGGCACCTGCTCATGCTGGCCTCCCCACCCAAGCCCCAGTTGAGGGTACCCTTAACCCCCTCTCAGGCAGTTCCAGGCTACAGCATATTAGCAGACACCTCAGGAAGGCTCTGGTAGCCTACCCTGTGCCCACAGATAAATAATGTGTCCTCATTTAGGAGAAAGAACCCAAGGATCTGAGAAGCAGAAAGGCCCATCCATGGATGCAATGCTAGCTGTGGAGGGAAAGTGCCTAGTGCCTTGATCTCTTGCCTCTGGGCCTGGTGCTCTATGGTGCTCTCTCCACTCCAGCACAGGGGGGCTCATCACTGACCGTGTCTGTCAGGCCTCGGGCTGAAAAGAATCCGGAGAACACCAGAGGTCAGGTGGGCCTGGACAGAGGACACAGGCTTCTGGAGGCTGGGGCTCCCTGGGGGTGAAAGGCCCTCCTGGGTTGTTTCCTGCTTCACTGGCTCCTCCATCCACCCCAGCCACTGGCTTCCAGAGGCTGGGCTCCCTGCTCCTACGGGGGTTCAATACCACACTCAGATGGAGCCCGTGCTCCTGTGCTTTTCTTGCGTGGGCCCCAAGGGACACGGAGTTACCCTGTAGGTAAGCACCACACAAAGCGTCAAAAATTCATTCTTTTCCTTTGCCCAGTTCCGAGAGGTGGCCACACACAGAGGCAGGCATCAGAATGTTGTAGAGTAGGAAGGGCACCTCCCAGGGCAGCAGGAAAGCCCTGGGAAGGGAGAGCCCTGCTTAGGGTCAACTCGGTAAGTTAGTGGCAAAAATGAGATCAGACTTCAGGTCTGTGCGGGCAAGCAGAACTGGAGGATTCTGCCCTTCTCCGCATGACGCAGTCTCTCTGCAATGTGCCTGCCCCTGTGAAAGTCTTCCTTGTGGCCTATGCGGCCTATGGGGCTTTCTAGTCTCTCATTTTCGTCTGTGTAGCCACACTGCAAAAGCAATTTATGAAGGGAAGGTGCCTGAGAAGCAAGAACAGGCCCTGGGTAGGAAAAGAGTCATTTGGCCCCAGAAAGATTTCAACTCTAAAGTCTCAGAAATGGAAAGAGCTGCGCAGAAAAGAAGAGTGGGAGCCTGGCAACATGATTTTTGTATTGACATTTGGTTCTTATAATAACATCCAAAATGCGTTCTGTTCTTATAGTGCTGCAGCTGCGACTGCATCGGGCCGAGGGTATATGTTGCCGAAGTGTCCCTTGAGAAGTGTGCGGGAGCTGGTGGTGAGAGAGACACACAGACTGCTCTTTGGGACCTATATGCAGCCGGGTGGAGAGCTGCAGCAGGTGTCTTGGCTCTGACAGGGGGTGGGGAGGCAATCCCAGCCAGCCTGCAAACACATGGGCAGAGTCCCTCGCCCCCAGACCGCAAGAACACGGCTGCTGACGGGGCCAGCGGCGGCAGCTCCAGGAGAGTGGAGGGAAGGCTGGGATGTTACATTCTTGAGGCCTTCACAGGTACATATCATCGTAGCCCGGTGGGGGGAGATGGTCTGGGTTAGGTCTGGAATGGAAAGAGGGGCTGGTGAGTTGGGAGTGATGGCGGGGTCAGGGGCGCACAGGCAGACGGGGCCTGAGCAGAGGGAGCCTGCCCTCCAGAACAACGTGGTGCTCTGTGGGGTTGAAATGCACATGCTCTACAGCCATGATCCTGACTCTCCCACCCTGGGTAAGTTAATTCATCTTCCAGGGTCTTGACTTCTGCATCTATGCAATATGCACAGTAATATGTACCCCTAAGTGTTGCTATTAGAATCCAGCGTCCTGACACGGACTTAAACTTCAGTGAGTATGAGCAGCTCCTCCTCTGAGTGCTCCCTGAGGGGGCTGGAGGAAGGGAAGCACCAAGGGCTGGGGAGCTCTGGGGAGGCCTCAAGCATGGGGCCCGGAGGAGGCTCCACTCCCTCGGCAGTGGGGGATGACGGAGCCAGTGGTGACTCCGCACCTAGAGTCAGACTGCTTGCTCCCGCAACGCTGAGCTGAGCTGAGCTGCCATCAGGCCCTATTTCTCAGCGGGCCTGAGTGAGTACCTACCCAGACGGGCTGGTCCCAATGGGTCCAAAGGGGTCAAAGCGTGCTCCTGGGGGCACAGCGCCTGGAGGAAGACGGTTTGGGAGGCCCGAGGATGGGTCAATGAGTGCTCTCGGGAAGCCAGATCTCAGGGGATCCACGATCATGCCACCTCTCCGACACCTGAGGCAAGAAGAAAAGGTGGGTAAGCAGGTGGGGCGAGGAGCTGCTGGAGAAGAGGCGAAGGAGGTGAGTGGACTAAAAATGCCTGGGATACGTACTCTGGAGAGCTCAAGCAGACACTGATGGACGGTTGCCCGGGAGTCAGCAGGAAGTGGGCAAGAATAGGAACACCAAGAGCACACCTTTCCCGGCATGTACGGCCTGCCCTTTCAGCTTTCCAGGCTGCCCAAACCCACAAAACTGAGATCCCTGCCATGTTCTACATCCAAGGGGGACAACTTGATCAAGAACAGGTGCCAGAACTTGCCAAGGTCAACGGAGAACCATCATAAGGTTCTGTAGGGCACTATTTTAGGTCTAAGGACTAGTAATGGCATTGGGACAATTCCGGATGATGGCTTTCTTGCAGTTTCCTGAGAGCGCCTCAGGGTGATCTAGGACTGCACGTGGACTGCCCAAATCTGGCTCCTGATAGCATCTGTCCCTCAAGGAGTTCCACGCACCTGACCTCCTGTGCTCAAAGCAGGATGTGTGAGCTGATGTTCCCCAAACTTTGCGGCCACTGTTCAAGCTTAACTTCAGGCTCATGCGATTTCCCACTGTCTAAAAATGAGGTGCTCAAGTTGGGGTCGCTTTGCAGCACAGGTTGAAATCTACCCGGAAGCATTCAGAGAAGACAGGGCCTGGCTAGGCTGTAGTGACTTTGTTGGGTGCACGACAGAAACCACACACACAGTCTACTGGGGATCAGAGACTCCCCTGAGCAAGTGAGGTGACTGCTGAGGAGCCCTGAGCTGCCCTTCAGTCTGTCGCCCACCATGTGCTCTTCAGCCTGCACCTGAGAAACCCTTCCATCCAAGGGAGGCTGCTGTCCTCCGCCAGGGCCAGCGGGGTCAGCTAATGACAGGGGAGTTGTCTGCTGGCTTGCTCGGCGCCTCCCCCACCCCGCCAGCAGAGCTCTCCCTCACTGCTGCAGGCACGGCAGAGCGGAACAGCGGCGGTGACTTCTCAGCCGCTCAGCCCCAGCAGCCTCCTTCACCCCAAAGCAAGGCTGACGAAAAGCTCTAAGATTAGAAGGTGAGCTGAGCCTGAAAAGTCACAAGAGTAAGTTGTGTTGCTGCCCCCTCCCTGGCAGGACTCACCCAAAGGGGTCCAGATCCTCTCCCCCGACAGCAAACGGGCCCAGGGGATCACACCTGAAACAAACAAGGGACAATTACCACAAGTCCCATAGCAGCCGGGCGCCTGGGCTCCCGGGGGCTTGAACCCAATGCCCGTGGGGGCACAAATGCACTCCCAGGTATGGAGGACAGGGGAAATCCCCGCACGAGACCATAACACGAGGGATATTTCAAAGTGGTCTTTGGCACAGACTAATATATTACAAGGGCAATATTGAAAAGAGTTGAACACAAAGCTAAAAACAAGGAGACCTCGATACTGTAGAAAATAGACGTACTGACAGTGGTTAGTAACCTCAAGATAAATTTTATTTTATTTACACTTTTCTCAAGTTTCTAAACTTTGTATCACGAACCAAGAACTTTCAGATTAGAAAATATCGTAAAAACAAAACCCAAACTCCAAGACTAAGACTTAAAAGCTTCCAGGGATGAAATAAGATGGGTGTCCACACTCAGCCAGAACAGTATGGCCTCTCCACGACATTTCGATCCCACAGACACCGTGTATCTGTTCATGCGCTGCCCACTGGAGGGCCACAAACCACTGTAACCTCTAAGATTTTTTTCACCTCTACACCAAGAACCCACTTTTGTTCTCACTGGGAATGCATGACCTAGGAGCATAAATGAGAGCATCCTTTCTGGAAAGCAATTCTGTACTGTCTAATATATACAAAACACCTGTGTCTTTCACAAGTCTTAACGTATCTTTATACTCTTTGATCCAATAGTTCTTTATCTAGGCATTTATCTTAAACAATACGTAATTCAAATTAAAATATCACCATAAAGACTTTAATCAAGGGAATTGGAATTGGCTTAAGTAGGGACCAGTTAGGCACTTTATGGTGGATCCCTAAATGCAGTTGTGGAGACAATGTTCTCAGAGGTTTCAAAATGATATGAAAAGGGGAGCCTTGGGTGGCTCAGTTGGTTAAGAGTCTGACTTCAGCTCAGGTCATATCTCACGGTTTATGGGTTTGAGCCCCTCATCAGGCTTGCAGCTGTCAGCGCAGAGCCCGCTTTGGATCCTCTGTCCCCCTCTCTCTCTGCTCTCTCTCCCTCAAAAATAAACAAACGTTTAAAATAAAACGTTTACAATAAAATAAATAAAATAAAATAAAATAAAATAAAATAAAATAAAATAAAATAAAATGATGTGAAAAAATGCTTATGCTCTAGTGCTAACTGTGGGGGGGAAAAAGAGATAGCCTAGGAATAGCCCAGGGAATCAACTGTGAAAAATGTGTGCGGGGGCGTGTATGTCTAAATAAAAATTGAAAGGAACACAGAGTGACAGTTACTCCTGGGATGATTTTCTTTATGCTTTTCTGGTTTCTTCCTATAAAACAAAAATACTTAAAATTTGCAAAAGTGTGCTTTGGAACCTGCTTGGAGACCTAGCAAGCAATACAAACCTTGCAGTTCTGGAGGGGGTGGGGGTTCCTGCCAGACCTCAGGAGAGCCTTGTAAATAGCAGCTAATATACACTTACAGGTAAGAAGCCATTAATTAAAGAACTGGGAAAAAATCCAAAAGGAGATGCTTCTTCAGTCAGTTCTACCTATTATGCTGGAAAGGATACTGTGATTTAGGTGGATGTGGCTAGGTTTCCAAGGGAAGGAATTTTTCCTGATGTAGATGACTGTTCCCAAGTCCTAGTTCAAATTTGCTGGTGGCTTCTGTTAACATCATGCCACACTGTGGATGGACAGGAGTGCTGGAGAGCACCGAGTGTATCTCCATGAAATGGTCCACTACAGGTCAGCAAACAGAAGGGGCTTCTAATGGCCATAAAAATGCCTAGGAGAACAGCACCTTATAGCTCCTGAAACACATAGCCTTTTCTCCTTTTCTCTCCTGGGCCACAGAGCACGGGACGGGGCAGGGAGAAGGAACAGAGAAGAGAAACTGGAAAAGGCAGCTGCCAGGCCCGTGGCAACCATTTGTGTACTTGAAATTGTCACAGCCTATCTCTTGACTCAACACTTACCACAATCTTGCCGCAACACATGCACGCACACTTCTGTGAATTTATTATGCACATGCTCAGAACCCATTTTAAAATAGTCTCAGTCCTGGGTCCCCTGGGTGGCTCAGTTGGTTAAGTGACTGACTCTTGATTTCAGCTGAGGTCATGATCCCAGGGTTGTGGGATTGAGCCGTATGTTGGGCTCCATGCTAGGCGTGGAGCCTGCTTAAGATGTTCTCTCCCCCTCTCTCTGCCCCTCCTCTGCTTGCACTCTTTCTCTCTCTTAAACATTAAAAAAAAAAAAAAAAAAAAAAAAATTAGTCTCAGTCCAGCAAGTCCCCCTGGCTATAATTTCTTCTTGACCGTTCTTTTGAGGGGAATGCCTCAAAAAAAAAAAAAAAAAAAAAAAAGTCTCAGTCCAGAATATGTTGAATGAGGCTACAGGGATTAAAATAAAGCTGACTTTTGTATAAGGTCTCTGAAATCAAGCCCCTCCTTCAACTGGTAATCAGCTCCACATGACCATATGATCCTGGCTCCAACGGGGGCCCCCCTAAGGGATTTGAAGGTGATCCCAAACACACACGATTTCCTCCTTCTGTGCTCCCCTCTCCTCTTAGATAAAAACGACACCCACTCCTCTCTTGGGCACACAAATCCCGCTGACACCACTCTAACAGCTACACGGTCTGGTGATGTGGAAAGGCCTCGGGACTGGAGGTCAGAAGACGGGCCCTGTGCTCTGGGTGGAGGATGATCTAGGTGGTTGGCAGGGGTCTGTCACAAACCTCTGCACCTGAGTCTTTTAAGAAGACTGAAGTCTAGGGGCGCCTGGGTGGCTCAGTCGGTTGAGCGTCCGACTTCGGCTCAGGTCACGATCTCGCGGTCTGTGAGTTCGAGCCCTGCGTCGGGCTCTGGAGCCTGCTTCCGATTCTGTGTCTCCCTCTCTCTTTGCCCCTCCCCTGTTCATGCTCTGTCTCTCTCTGTCTCAAAAATAAATAAACGTAAAAAAAAAAAAAAAATTAAAAAAAAAAAAAGAAATTTAGAAGACTGAAGTCTAAGAAGTAACACTCACAGGGCCTGCTGTTGACAATGACACAGCCGCAGCAGGCTCAGACAGACATGCTGCCAGGCAAGGCCTGGAAGAAGTGGGTAACAGCCACCACTGCTATTTACCAAGAGCCTGCCCTGTACTAATTTAGTTTTAAAAAAACTAATTTTGAAAATGTAATCTTCTCAACAGGTAATGCATCTACCCGTTTCAAAATTCAAGACTGATAAAAGACCCACAGGTCCATAATCTTAGGCTAGATGTGTTCTGGAATTCAGAATTCTTCAGGTTTAGAAAGGTCAGATGGGTGTACCTAACTTACATTGTGTAACACTCCCAAGCAGCACCCAGGCTGTAACAAATACCCTAATGTTTCTGCAAAACGAATGCCTATTCATATGTAAGTGGGATAAATGAATGTATGAGGAGCTTCATGCCACTTCAGGACAGGGTTTGGCACCAATCTTATGGGAGAGGAAGGGGGAGGGGGGGAGAGGAAGGGAGAGGAAGGGGGAGAGAAAGGGGGAGAGGAAGGGAGAGGGAGGGAGGGGGAGGGAGGGAAGGACGGAGAGAGAGGGAGAGAGAGGGGAAAGAGAGGGAGAGGGAGAGGGAGAGGGAGAGGGAGAGGGAGAGGGAGAGGAAGAGGGAGAGAGAATATATCTCAAGGTCCATGCTCAGCGCAGAGTCCAACATGGGACTCAATCCCACTCGATCCCTGGGATCATGATCTGAGCCGAAATCAAGAGCTGGACGCTCAACGGACTGAGCCACCCAGGTGCCCCTCAGAGCTCCTTTGATATCAGAATTGTACATAAAAGATTGTGGGCCCACAAAAGCAAAAATTCTCCCTTTCACCCTTGTTCCCCAGCCTACCAGGTCTTCCTACAGACAACTAAGATACCAGCTTCTTGTATGTCCTTCCAAAAATACTATGCATAGAGAGCAAATATGTATCTCTCCTTTTTTAACAGCTGGATGCACTGAGCGCCTTATATACATTATCATATTTCACCTTTGCAGCAGCCCTCTGAGTACGTATGATTTTTATTCTTATTTTACAGATGAGGAAACAGGCTCAGAAGCAAGGTTTCTTAAACAAAGCCACATAGGTAGTAAGTGGCCAATACAGTATTCATCCTGGGTCTGCCCAACATCAAAACCCATCCATGCTCAAACTGATGTGTTGAGACCATTTACATTTAGTGTGATTTTATGTGATAGGTTTAGATTTATAGCTACTACCATTTATTATTCGTTTTCCAAATGTTCCCTCTGTTTTTCATTCCTCTGTTTCCTCTTTCTTTTTATTCAATTTTAGTGTTTTTTACTCGATCTCAGAGTTTTTCCAAGTGGTTGCTTGAGGGATCAAATATACAGACTGAACCTCTTCAGTCTACTTTGAAACAGTATTTTACCATTTCAAGTAGGAGGCAGAGACCGTAGAAGGCATATACAGGTCCATTCATTCTCCTCTATGTTACAGTTGCTCCCTATTATACTGACATAAAGTGAAATGTGTAATTTTTGCTTTCAACTGTAAAACACATTTTAGAGAATTCAAGAGAACAGTTCTATTTACCTAGACATTTACCATTTCTATTGCTCTTCCTGCATTCCTGACGTTCCAAGTTTCCATCTGGTCTCATTTCCCTTCTGTCTGAAGAACTTCCTTTAGCAATTCCTTTTGAGAAGAGCTGTTGACTGTGAATTCTTAGTTTCCTTTCACTAAGAACTCTTAATATCCTTCAGAAATAAAGTGAAATATTTGCTGGATACAGAATTCTGGGTTGACAATTCTTTTTTCTCCATACTTTGAGAACATCTGTCTACCTCTTCCTGGTCTCCATGATTTCTAATGAGAAATCCACAATTGTTCACGTTCTTATTCTTCTATAGGCCAGTCACTGTTTTTCCCTAGCTGCTTTCATGATTTTTTTTTTCTTCATTTTTAGTTCTTGGCAGCTTGATTATATGTCTGCACATGGACTTTCTTGGGTTTATCCATTTAGGGTTTGCTGAGCTTTTTCAATTTGTGGGTTTTTTGCCCAAAATGTCTTTTGCCAAATCTGGGGAGTTTTCAGCCCTTATTTTCTTGGGATAATTTTTCTGTACTGTCCTCTTTCTCCTCTTTTAAGACTCTGATTGCCCCTATGTTAGACCTTTTATAACTGTCCCACAAATCCCTGAAGCTTTATTTTTCAATCTGTGTTCAGACAAGATAATTTCTACTGCTCGGTCTTCAAGTTTATTCTTTCTTCTGTTATTTCCATTCTGATATGCCTTCATCCAGTGAGCTTATTTTGATTATTTTACTTTTCAATTCTAAAATTTCCATTTGGTTCTTCTTCATACCTGCTATTTCTTTGCTGAGACCTGCTGCTCTATTCAGTTCAGGACAGTCTGCCCTCACTTCTTGCAGTATTTTTATAATAGCTGCTTTCTGTCTTTGCCAGATAATCCCAACATCTGGGTCACCTCGGTGCTGGCACCTGTTACCTTTTTGTGAGTTGTGTGAGTTGAAGTTTTCTTGGTTCTTTGTATGCCCAGTAATTTAGAATTGTATCCTGGAGGCTCTGAAGAATCCTGATATTTCTGTTTTAGCAGGCAATCAACATAGCTGGCTTCAGGATCCAAGTTCTGGTTTCAATGTCAGTTGTTTTCAAAGCCTTTGCAGTGCTGTCCAGTGCTGTACCACGTATGTGCTGCCAAGCATTGTTTGGACCACCCAGTTCTACTCAAACTGTAATGTGCAGATGCATCAGTGGGGGATCTGGCTAAGGGCAGTTTTCTTTTCTTTTCTTTTTTTTTTTTAAATATACTTTATTGTCAAGTTAGCTAACATACAGCATATACAGTGTACTCTTGGTTTCGGGAGTAGATTCCCGTGATTCATCACTGACATACAACACCCAATGTTCATCCCAGCAAGTGCCCTCCTCAATGCCCATCACCCATTTTCCCCTCTCTCGTGCTCCCCCATCAACCCTCAGTTTGTTCTCTGTATTTAAGAGCGTCTTATGGTTTGCCTCCCTCTCTGTTTGAAACTATTCTTTTCCCTTCCCTTCCCCCATGGTCTTCTGTTAAGTTTCTTAAATTCCACATATGAGTGAAAACATATGATATCTGTCTTTCTCTGACTGACTTCTTTCACTCAGCATAATACTCTCCAGTTCCATCCACGTTGTTGCAAATGGCAAGATTTCATTCTTTCTCATTGTCAAGTAGTATTCCATTGTATATATAAACACATCTTTATCATTCATCAGTGGGTGGGCATTTAGGCTCTTTCCATAATTTGGCTATTGTTGAAAGTGCTGCTATAAACACTGGGGTACATGTGCCCCTATGAATCAGCACTCCTGTACCTTTTGGATGAATTCCTAGTAGTGCTATTACTGGGTCGTAGAGCAGTTCTATTTTTAATTTTTTGAGGAACCTCCACGTTGTTTTCTGGAGTGGCTGCACCAGCTTGCATTCCCACCAGCAGTGCAAGAAAAGGGCAGGTTTTAATCCAGAAGATCACGAGTGGGACTTGAGATTCTGTATGTTTCACAAGCTGAGTGAAACGTGACTGGACTTTGCTAGTCTGGGGAACACCAATGACTAAGACTGCCAGGGTACAAGTTCAGCTGGAAAATTCTGGTAGCCTAGGATTATTTACTCTGTTCTGCTAAGCGTAGAAATTTAGGACTGGGGACATGGAGATGCTGAGGACAGTAGACAAGAGTGTGCGTGCATATACACGTATGGCAGCAGTTACAGTGCTCTGAGCAAGCAGAGCACTAAACCTTCTCTTTTCCCCCTGCTGAGGATATCCTGTGAGTTCAAAGGTGAACTGGGAATGGAGGATGGGTGGGAAGTATCGCATTTGGGCTAGGAAGACAAATATTTTTAGAAGAAAAAAAGAAACAGATATGCATAAATTTAAAAATTGTAAGAAAGATGTCACCATAATCTAACATGATTCTTTTTGCTAGTCTTTTCTAGTCTATTTTCATAAGCATGCTTTTATAAAATTATAATGCTATCATTTTAGATCCCACTGTTTTCCTCCACTTATGTCCTGTATTTCCCAAGTTGTCTGTCTTTGCTATTGACATTTTTAATGACCAAGTAATAATCACTCAAGTGAAGCAAATTTTTAACATTTACTTGACCTTCTACTGTATGTATTGGTATTGCTTCTGGTAGGTGTAACTATAAATGATGATGTAATTGGTGACTTTTGTGCACATGTTTTTTTTCTGTCAGAAATCAGTTAACTGGGGGGGCGCCCGGGGGCTCACTTGGTTAAGCATTCTACTCTTGATTTCCGTTCAGGTCGTGAGCTCACGGTTCACTAACAGCGCGGAGCCTGCTTGGGATTCTCTCTTTCCCTCTCTCTCTGCCCCTCCCCCACTCCTGCATGCGCGCTCTCAAAAAATAATAAACTTAAAAAAAAAGAAAGAAATCGGTAAATGTTACCCTCTGCCTGTCCTACCACTGTATGATGGGGACAACCTGCTTCTCTGATCAACAGACAGGAGTTGTGCTCAGAAGCCTCAACTGCACCTGACTTGGAGGATTCAGAAGGTGAGATTGGAGTTCTGCAAGCTGATGAAATTCAGGTAAGATTTTACACTCAGCTGATGTAGTCATGGGTACACGTTACCCCGAAGGTGATGGGGAGGGGAGGGGAAATGTATTTTGCATTTGGGAAGCCAGACGGTAGGCTATGGTAGGTAACATTTCTAGAAATGGCCCCCTCTCAATATTCCACACTGTCTAATCCCCAGAACCTGTGATATGATGACAAATCACTCCTGCGATTGTTTTAGGTAATACTGCACAGTTGACTTCAAAAAGGGGAGATTATATGAATGGGCTAATCTACTTACATGGGCCCTAAAAAGCAGAAAACTTTCTCTAGCTGGCAGCAGAAGAGAAGGTGGAAGGGGAGAGTCAAAACATGAGAAGGACTTGACATACTATCGCTGGCTTTGAAGACGGAGGGGGCCGTGTGAGAAGAGACGTAGGGAATCTTAAGGGGCTGAGAGGCCCTCAGCCCACAGCCAATGAGGAATGGGGAGCTCAAGTCCTACAAAAACAAGGAACTAAATTTGGGTTCAGTTAGCTCACAAATGTTACGGGGGTGATGCTTTTCTAAACAATTTAAAAGAAAAAGGAGACCAACTCCAGCAACATGGCAAGGATAGGGACACAGCATCAAAATACCGTGGGAATGCCAACAAATACAATTGTTTGGTTCTACTTCCAGTGACAGATGCTAAGGAAACATTCAGAGATGTGCTCTAAGTTTCAAAGTATGTTCACTGAGGTGTTAGCTATGGTAGCCCCAAGTTAGGGATGACTTAGGCTAAGAAACACAAAAGCCTTGCATCATCCTGGATCTGTCTCTCCTTCATTAAACCAACCCATCAGCAAGTCCTATCAGGTATACTTCCAAACATACCCCAGATCATCTGCCTCGTCTCTGCCACCATTCACCCCCCCACCGCCGTTGTTTGTTCCCTGGGTGCCCATGTCAGCTCCTGGCGCCATCTTCCTGTTTCTGCTCTTGGACCTTCATACTCCATTCTCCACAAAGGAGCCAGAGTGATTCAAAAATAAAACATAAACAGTATGAAGTCCCTCCCAGGGATCCCTACTGCTTTTGATCTTGCCCCCAAGACTCCGCATGCCCTGGCCTTTGCTCACCCCCACAGTGTCATCACCGATCTCTCTATTCTCCACCCCCAAGTTTACTGAGTTCCAACCACACCACTTTCTCTTTATTCTCGGAACAATCCAAAACGATCATTTCTTTTGAAATGATTGCTGATACATGTGTTACAAGGAGGAAATACTAGGCGTGCCTGGGTGGCTCAGTCAGTCGGGCATCCAACTTCGGCTCGGGTCGTGATCTCACGGTCTGTGAGTTCGAGCCCTGCGTCGGGCTCTGTGCTCACAGCTCGGCCTGCTTCGGATTCTGTGTTTCCCCCTCTCTCTGCCGCTCCCCTGCTCATGCTCAGTCTCTATCTCTCAATAATGAATAAACATTAAAAAAAATTTAAAAAAAAAAAGGAGGAAATACTAAAGGCTGAATCTTGCTCCAATGTTTATGAGCTATGTTGGTTTGGCTAAGTTAATTAACCTCTCTGTGCCTCAGTTTTCTTTTCTATAAAATGGGAATAGAAGCATCTATCTCATTCTCATTAGGAGGATTAAGAGATTATATTTTACACTTAATGTAACTGCTTGGCACACAGTAAAGACTTGCTAAATATTAACCACGTTAGTTGTCAGAACCTAACCGGGATTCCTCCACAGAAAAAAGTCAGTGGTTCATGGGGTCCCAACCAGACTGCTTTCTGTCCCAAATGTTTTGATGGTTCCCATTACCCAGGATCAAATCTAGCTCCTTAGCACATGGGGCCCCTTGTGATGTGGTCCTCACATTCACCTACTCTCCTTTCACATGCCAGTACAAATATAATGCCCTCACTCCCTCCCTTGCCCCAACATACACACGCATGAGACGATTTCAGAGCCTCATTTAAACCCACTGTCCCCTCAGCCATACATGCCAATTACTTTCAATATCACAGAATTTTTATTAGTCCTATAGAATTTAGCTCATCAGGCATTATCTCTGTGAAGCCTTTCCTTCTATCTTGTACCACTCAATCCTTCAGAATATTATTCAGAATAATCACCCTTCTCTGTGCTTTAGCAGACCTCAGAAAATACTTGTCATTGTTTTTAAAGGACTTATGATCTGGAATGAACAGGGCAATCAGTGGGGGATCAACTGTGAACTCCTTCAAGGCTGGGTCCACACCTCATCATGTATTCCCAGTGTCCAGTACAGTGCCTGACACATAAGCAACACTTAAACGACTTACTTGGGAACGAGAAATCGTAAGAAGGCAAAAGCAAAGGCTTTAGAGTTAGACCCACGTTCAAATTCTGGCTTCACCATCTAATGGCTGTGTGACTTGGGGTAGGTCGTGAAATCCCCACACCTTAGCTTTCTCTCCTGTAAAGTACGACAACAGTATTTCTCGAGGTTGTTGTAGGTATCACACGAGGATGTTTACAAGAGTGTAACACCTGGTACATAATAAAAAGTTCAAGAGATGGTATCCAATATTCTATTATTATATCACAACTGCTTTTTACTGGTTGTGATCAAATTACTTATACACGAACCTCAGTCTCCTTACTTGTAAAATGAGGAGAGCCCTTGCCCATCTCATGGGGTTGAGAGAATAAAATACGCGCATATGGATGAAACGCCTAGCTTGTGGCTTACGATAATTGGCACTCAACAGCAGTGACTGAATAATTATTATTGAACTAGCTTTGCCATACATGAGAAAGACAAAGAGATCAAGATTATTTGCCTCTAAGAGGAAAGACAATGAGGGCAAATTTTAAGAATACGGAATAACAGGGGCGCCACCTGGGTGGCTCAGTCGATTAAGCACCTGACTCTTGATTTCAGCTCAGGTCATCATCTCATAGTGGGTGAGTTTGAGCCCTGCATTGGGATTCTCTCTCCCTCTTTCTCTGCCCCTCTCCTGCTTGTGCTCTCTCTCTCTCAAACTAAATATGTACACACACACACACACAAAAAAGGAAATAGTTTCATGACGAGTAGAAATTGAAAATTTAATTATTACTGTGACATAGGTAGAGGATAAATCGTTTTGGAATATGGTGCTGTACCAACTGGATTCAATATAGTAAGACATCAATCTATCTTGTACCACACATAAAATTAATTTCAAATGGGTTATAGATCTAAATATAAAAGGTAAAACAACAGAGCTCCTAGAAAAAATATCTGAGAAATCTTCCATGACTGTGGGGTAGGGCAAAGATTTCTCAAACGTCAAAAAGAACACCAAACATAAAGGGAAAGCACTGATAAGCTAGATTACATAAAAATTAAGAATATTTTAATTTAAAAAACACCGCTGATAGAGTGCAAAGGCAAACCACAGAGGGAAAATATTTGCAATACATGTATCTGACCAAGGACTTAAATCCAGAATATACAAACAATGCCTACAAATCATAAAAAGATAAGACAACCGAATATAAAAATGGGTAAGAGATCTGAAAGACTCTTCAACAAAAGGGAATATCTAAAAGGGCTTGTAAACATTTTAAAAAAAGAAAAAGAAAGGATTCAAAATGTTCTCCAGAGAACTCTAGGGGTCCCTGAAACTCTTTCATTTCAGGGGGTCCATGAGATCAAAGCTATTTCATCTTAGAAGCTATTTGCTTTCTTCACCGTGTTGACATTTGCACTGATGGTACAAAAGCAGCGGTGAGAGAAATCACTGATTCCTTAGCATGAATCAAAGCAGGGACACTAAACTAGCAGTCGGGTGTACCCTCCCTCACCAGTCACTTGCTGCATAACTCTCGTGTCACTTTAGAATGTCCTTGATGAAGCAGTAAAAAATTACCCAGTGTTCTAAAATTCCCATCTTTGAATACACCTCTTCTTGGTATTCTTTGTGACGAAATGGGAAACAGGCATAGAGCACTTCTGCATAAAGAAGTACAATGGCACTTACCAATACTTTCACAGTTAAGTTGCTAGCTCAACTAGCCATTTTTTCATGGAAAACCATTTTAACTTGAAAGAATGACTGACAGACAAACCATGATTATTCAGACTTGGGCTACATAGTAGACATTTTCTCAAAACAATGCGGGCCTGTTACTACAAGACAAACAACTGACACTGTTGCCAATGATAAAACTGAAGCTTTTGGGTGAAAATTAACGATTTGAAAATTTGTATTCATCAGTAGCTTGACGGCTTCCCAGTCCTGATGGTGATGAGAATAGTAATATTGATGAATGGGACTTTTTTGCTACTGGATAATGAGTCAGCATTTAGCGGATCTGCATTAACTCAGTGAACCAATATTTTCCAAATGATCGATACATGATCTTCCAATATCATACATGGGTAAAAGATCCACCCAAAGGACATGACAGACCAGTGGATTTTTACGTAATAATGTACAAGAATGTACCTTCGCTGTTAGGTATTCAGATTCCACACTACAATTAACCCTTCAAGAAACTATCACTTGTCCAGTTTTGGTGTAATGCAAATAAGAATATCCACAATTATTTGAAAACATTATTAAGCCAGTCTTCTCTTTTCTTATAACTATTAGGGTAAGGCTCAACAAAAACATTACCGCCTGCAGACTAAATGCAGAAGCAGAAGTGAGAACCTAGTTATCTTCCATACCTAATGATAAACAGGTCTGCAGCAAAGTGAAACAAATCATTCTTCTCGTGCAATTTCTGTGTTTGGGGGAAAATAGTATTTTTGTAAAAATGTGTTATTTGTGTTAATATACAATGGGTTTATTATTGTTTTTTAAAAACTTTTTAATTTTTTATATTTAAGAGAGAGAGAGAGATAGTGACACAGAATCCAAAGCAGGCTCCAGGCTCTGAGATGTCAGTCAGCACAGAGCCCGACGTGGGGCTCGAACCCATGAGATCATGACCCAAGCCGAAGTTGGATGCTCAACTGACTGAGCCACCTAGGCGTCCATTGTTATTTTTTAAGTGAATGAATAAATATGTATTTGTAAAATTTCAGTTGTAATTTCTAATATGGTAAATATTGATTGATAAATAAGAACTCTTTAATAATTCAGAATTTAATAATTCTTTCTCAGTAATTCAGAGTTCAAGAGGGTTTCTGAGACTAAAAAATGTTGAGCTCTGCCAGCATTGAAAATATAACTCAATGAAGTAAAAGGAAAAAACTCTATGCAGATGCACAGAACTTTACTATTTAAGATGAAAAACTGAACATGCTTAAAATACTCCATGGAGGTTAGGCAAGACTACAGCATATCAGCAAAATAAAATATCAGATACTAAAAAAGAGATGTTTGGCACTTTAGTAAACAGATTATGAAACTTTAAAAAGGAAATGCACGACACAAAATATCAGAAACATTAAAAATATGCAAAGACACAGACTGGGACTGAAAATGAATTTTGAAAGACAAGAGCTTTAGATCTGAGGATTTATTTTTAGTGAAGCCAGATAAGCATAGGAAAAACTGGTTTTTCAAAACAGCGAGTAGGATCTGGGGCATACGGTCTGACTGAGGACAGATGGGGCAAAGGGAAATGGGTTAGAATTGTAAGACAACAACAACAAAAGTTAGGCTTAGATACACACACACACGCACACACACACACACAACCCTTCCCTTACAGATGGGCTGTTTTCAGTAACTCTTCCCTAGAGATGTCAGGAGTAGGACAGACCTACTTTCTGCTATTGAGTCTCCATCACAAGGGAATGTCCTCGCCACGTACATCCCTGGCCTAGAAGCAGCCAGCACCAAACTGGCAGACTCAGCATCCTTTGACAAGCGCTAGCTACACGTCCCCACACACTCAAATCTCCTTCCACGCTAGGACAGACACCCTATTTTGGTTTGGTTTAGAAGTTTCCAGGGATGGGACAGACTTAGATGGGGGTGTGGAAGGCAAGCAGTGAGACACAGGACTGTGTCCTGTGGGAAGGGGGCAGAGGCTGCCATTTCCTGCTCAGAGCAGGAGCTGCGCTGTTCACTGATGGGCTAATTAACACCCCGCAGCAGCCAGATGGGAGGCTCCGGGGCTCTTTCAGGCCTTCCTGCCCTAAGGCCCCACCCCCAAATCCAGCATCTGAGGGAAAAACAAAAAGGTGAAAGTGTGAGTGCTGGTTGCCCGGCAACCTGGAGTCGACGGGGGCTCAACGAAGGAATCGGTGTCATTACAGACATCTGTGCTGATAGAGGAAGGGGGCTGGTGAGGAGCGGAGGCAGAGGGGGGTGCGTGGCCGGCAAAAAGCCTCCCTAAACACTCCACCTCCTCTCCAACCATCTCACCCAGTTCAGTGTGCTAGTCCTGGGAGACAGGTTTGCTTGAGAAAGACCTAATGGAGGGAGGGCAAGGCGATGGGTTTTCCTCCATACTCAGTGTGCGCTGACTACACTGAATTTGTACAAACTGATTACGTGCACTGAAACCGAAGGGTGTAGTGGGGAAAGCAGAAGCAGAGTTAGACCCACCTCCAAGGCCTCTGCTCCTGCCTGCCATTTAATACTCTCTCCTTGACATGGGGGGTGGGTGGGGGGGTGGAAAAAGTGGCAGGCGCTAAGAGTGGTATGCAGGAACAATGAGGGTCAGCCTTCTGCCCTGTCACCTCCACCCCCATCGCACCTGACTCTAATCACTTCCGAACCTTCCAGGGCTCTGCACAGGACAAGCCTTCATGCTGGAACACCTTCCTACCCTCCTCATTCTTTAGGAACCTGCCTTAGGGGAAGCCTTCCCTGAACACCAAGAGTGGTTCCGGCTCCTCTACCTATGTGCTCCCTAGCACCCTGTCCCTCCCTGTGATGACAGCAGGCGCAGATGGCATCACTGGTCTTCGTGAAGCACCTGGGGCTAGATCTAGAGCTTCCCACCTAGTGAGCTCAAGAAATACCGGAATTGAAGAACCTAAGTGGCCCCTCAGCATCTAAAGTTTTAAATACTTCTTAATTAAAAACATTTTTTAAAACATTTACTTATTTGAGACAGAGCATGAGCAGGGGAGGGGCAGAGAGAGGGAGACACAGAATCTGGAGCAAGCTCTAGGCTCTGAGCTGTCAGCACAGAGTCCGACGCAGGGCTCGAACCCACGAACCATGAAATCATGACCTGAGCCAAAATCAGATGCTTAACTGACTGAGCCACCCAGGCACCCCTAAAGGTAAAAATTTTACAAATTTCTTTTAAATGTTTAGTTTTTGAAAGAGACAGAAAGACAGACAGAACGTAAGCAGGGGAGGGGCAGAGAGATGGAGAATCCGAAGCCAGCTCCAGGCTCTGAGCTGTCAGCACAGAGCCCAACGCAGGGCTCGAACACGCGAGCTGCAAGATCATGACCTGAGCCAAAGTCAGATGCTTAACTGACGGAGCCACCTAGGCACGCTGTAAATTTTTAAATACCTTTTATCTTTAAATAATTAAAGAGTCACAGGAAGTTGGAAAAATAGTGCGGAGGAATCCTGGGTACCTTCACCCGGTTTTCTCCAAGTTATACCACCACAAAGCTCCCTCATGCTACCTCCCCTGCCTTTCTAATCATACCCAACAGCCTGCCTCAGCCCCCATTCCTAATCTCTGGCAACCACTAATCTGTTTAGAATGTCTAGAATACTATCATTTCGAAAATGTTCTATAAATGGAATCATACAGTGTGTGACCTTTTGGAATTTTTTTTTTCACCCAGCACAATGACCCTGAGCTCCATCCTAAATATTTTGTGCATCAACAGTTCGCTCCTTTATATTGCAGATAGTATTCCACGAGCAGTGCCACAGGGTGCTTAACCACTCACCAACGGAGGGACATTTGGGCTGTTTCTGTTTTTGGCTATTACAAACAAAGCTGCTATGAACATCTGCGTACAGGCTTTTGTGTGGGCATAATTTTTGGTCCTCTAAGATAAACACCCAGGAATGCGATTCCTAGATCTTACTAGTGTTTGTTTAGTTCTTAAAGAAACTGCCAAACAATGTTCTCGAGTGGCCGTACCATTTTACATTCCCACCAGCAATGCAGAAGAGATTCAGTTTCTCTGCACCCTCTCCAGCATTTGGTATCACTGCTATTTCTAATTTTAGCTATTCTAGGTGTGAAGGATCATGTTGTTTAATTTGCATTTCCCTAGTGGCTAATGATGGCGAACACCTTTTCATGTGCTATCTGCCATCTATCTGTTTATCCTTCTCAGTGTGGTATGTTTTCATATCCTCGTCCCATTTTCTAATTGGACGGTTTTTTAACCTGTCGAGTCTTGAGTGTTCTGGATCCTTAGAGATAGGACTGCTCTGTCACATGTGTGGTTTGCAAACATTTTCCCCCAGCCTGTAGTTTACGTTCTCATTAACAGGGTCTTTCCCAGAGCAAAAGTTTTTAATGTTGATGAAGTCCAATTTGTCGATTTCTTTCTGTTACAGACTATGCTTTTAGTGCCCTAAGAACTCTTCAACAAGCCCCAGATCCTAAAGATTTTCTCCTGTGCGTTCTTCTAAAAGTGTTGTAGTATTAAGCTTCACATTTAAATCTGTGATCCAATTGGAATTACCAGCTCACATTCATTCTGAGCCCTGAGCTGGTATCGTTGCTGAACACTATTATTATGATTATGATTAGGTAGATTCTGTAGGATTTTTCCATGTAGACTATTATGTCATCTGCAAATATAAACTGTTTTATTTCTTCCTGTCTTATCTGCATCCCTTTTAATTCTTAATGTGGTGGCAAAACTTTCAGTACTATGCTGAGTAAGAGTGGTGAGACAGGGTCTCTTTGCCTTGTTTCTAAGGGGGAAAGCACTTGGCAGCTAATTTTATTTTTTATTTTATATTTTATCTTATTTTATTTATTTATTCATTCATTCATTCATTCATTCATTCATTTGTTTTTGAGACAGAGAGAGAGCACAAGCAGGGGAGGAGCAGAGAGAGAGGGAGACACAGAATCCAAAGCAGGCTCCAGGTTCTGAGCTGTCAGCACAGAGCCCAACGCGGGGCTCCAACCCACAGACCATGAGATCATGACCTGAGCCAAAGTTGGACGCTTAAATGACGGAGCCACCCAAGCACCCCCGTTAAATTTATTAAGTATTTTTTCTTTGGGGGGCTATTATAAATGGGATTTCCTTAATTTTCAGATTTTTCATTGCTAATATACAGAAATACAACTGATTTTGTTTTTTGACTGTGTATCCTGTCACACTGCTGAACTTGCTTATTTTAAAAGTGTTTTTAGGGGTGCCTGGGTGGCTCAGACGGTTAAGCATCCAACTCTTGATTTCAGCTCAGGTCACGATCTCACAGTCCTGAGAGCGAGCTCTGTGCTAGGCATGGAAACTGCTTAGGATTCTCTCTCTCCCTCTGCCCCTCCCCCACTCGCTTGTACACTTTCTCTCAAAAAAAAGTTTTTTAGACAATTCCTTAGAATTTTCTATATATGAGATCTCATGTCATTGGCAAACAAAGTTTGCTTCACCTCTTCCTTTTTAATCTAGATACTTTTTCTTTTTATCGAGTGACTGTCCTGGCTAGAATCTCAAATATGATGTTATATAAAAGTAACAAGGGTATAAAAGTAACAAGAGTAGACATTCTTGTCTTGTTCCTAATCTTAGGGGAAAAGCATGCAATCTTTCTCCATTAAGTAATATGTTAGCCGTGGGCTTTTTGCAGATGCCATTTATTGAGTTAAGAAACTCCTTCAATTGCTCAATGCTTTTATCATGAAAGGCTGTTGGATTTTGTCAAATGCTTTTTTCTGTCTATTGAGATGAACATGTGGTTTTTAGCCTTTGTTCTATTAATATGGTATATTACACGAACTTATTTTCATATGTTAAACCAACCATTTCTGGGATAAATTTCATTTGGTCACGGTATATAATCCTCCTTTTATGTTGCTAGATTTGTTTTGCTAGTATTTTGTGGTGGATTTTAAAATCTATATTCAAAAGGGATACTGGTTTGTAGTTTTCTTGTGGTCTTTGGTTTTGGTATCAGGGCCTCACAGAATTAGTTTGTCTGAATCAAGATCCAAACAAGGTCCAACACTGTATTTAGTTAATATAACTCTTTTAGTAACAGCCTCACTCTCCCTTTTCCATGCTATTCATTTATTTGACAATTTTTTATCTTGTAAAAAATTTTCATGTTCCAGTTTGGGCTGCAACACACGTATCCTCATGTGTCTGGCCTGTTTAACTTGTTCTTCTATCCATCATGCTTCAATTAAACTGGGAGTTGGATCCGGGTACAGGCTGCGATGCACTTACTACCGCATCCCATTAGAAGACACTTCATGTCTGGCTATCCCACTTTTAGTGTTAAGACTCATCTACGGGCTCAGGTGCCCCCAGCCTGATCTATTCATTGTAAAGTTCCCCATCAACCTTTTACTGAGGGTTTTAGCAAACACTGACCATTTGTGCCTACGTACATTATTTCAGGAGAAGTTGCAACATGGTGATTTTGGATTCCTTCAGTTCTTCCAAGGCTAGGAAATTTTATCTTCACAATTGTAAATTCGAGGTCTGACTCCCAGTTAGAATGGGGGAGCCTCCAGGTGCTGTTGCGGAAGCCTTGGGAGAATTTCTGTTTGCCGTAGTGGTTGGAGGGGCCTTATGGTACTTAAGGCAGACTGCGCATTCTACATAACGAATTCTACACTGTAAGAATCACCTGCATCCCACACAACTTTTGAAAGTCTTGTTACAAATCACCGGAGTCTGAGACCATTTTATATAGGAGACACTGTCCATCTACTATTCTGTTTGCCATTCTCCTAAGAGCTGTGCAGCATTTCAGAAAAATCATGTAGCAGCAATAGTTTGTAATAGCAATACAGCAATACAGTCTGAGTTTTGCTACAACGCATCTGTATATGTCAGCTTCTGTTACTGTCAAATTCAAGATAACTCTACACACAAGTGCAAATGTCTGACGACATTTTCCACTGTAATGGTGTTCAGGCATCTACATGATCAAATATACATTACCTTATTATTAATTACTTTCTTTTTGCTTCTCATTTATATTACAGTTAGAACTTTATACTGATTCCTTTTGAAGTATGCATTCAGTTAGATTAGCTATGAATTTTTTTATTTTAGAATCTTTTTTTTAAGTTTATTTTTGAAACAGAGAGAGCGAGAGAGCGAGCACTCATGAGCAGGGAAGGGGCAGAGAGAGAGGGAGAGAGAACCCCAAGTAGGCTCTGCACTGTCAGCACAGAGCCCGATGCAGGGCTTGAACTCACGAACTAAGAGATCATGACCTGAACTGAAAGCAAGAGTCGGATGCTTAACCGCATGCCCCCAGAATCTTTTTTTTTTTTTTTTTTTAATTTATTTGGAGAGAGAGGGAAAGAGAGAGAGAGAGAGAGAACGAGCAGGGGAGTGGCAGAGAGGAGAAACAGAATCCCAAGCAGGCTCCACGATGTCAGGGCAGAGCTCAACATGGAGCTCAAACCCACAAACCGTGAGATCATGACCTGAGCCAAGAGTAAGAGTCAGATGCTTAACCAACTGAGCTGCCCAGGTGCCATTTTTACCTATGAATTTCAGTTCAAGAGAAGTAAAGGAGATTTCACAGAATATTTGTTTGAAATGGGCAGTGAGTCTGAGAGAGCTGAGAATTACTACCTACTTAAGTTGTAAAAATTCCTGCTCTCTCTGCCCTTGATTGTTGTCCAGGGCTTGTTCTGAAATCTTGTCACTGTTTTCTGGGAGCATCACAGACAGAGCACTGCACTGGGATGATATCTGAGCCGTAGCCCTGGCCCTGCCTCTTTATTAGTGGCTGGTGACCTTAGGCAGGCCATCTTATCTCTGTTCCTATCTATAAAATAAGGAGGTTAGATCAGACAAGCTGCCAAACCCTTCAACTACTTTTTATTATTCACCCTTCCCCAGGATTTCCGAAGAGTGCCTAAGGGATGTGCCAATTGTTACTTACCCTAACGATTCACTTTCCCAGTTTTTAATTAATGAAAGACATAGAACTGCAAAATAGGATAAAATATCAATGGCAGTTAACACTTACTGAGTGCTTACTATGGGCTCCACAGTGAACTCCCCAACCCCCCATTACTACTACACTGTGGACTCTAAATTGGCAAGTGCTGTCTCAGCCAAGAGACTAAGGTCTCCCCTGGTTCCTGTCTCCTTCCTCAGAGCACAAGTCTCCTTTTTTTTTTTTTTTTTTAAGTTTATTTATTTTTGAGAGAGAGAGAGAGAGAGAGAGAGGTATCTTGAGGCAGACTGTGAGCAGGGGAGGGGCAGAGAGAGAGGGAGACACAGAATCCAAAGCAGGCTCCAGGCTTCGAGCTGTCAGCACAGAGTCTGACAAAGGGCCCAAACCCATGAACCGTGAGATCATGACCTGAGCTGAAGTTGGACACTTAACCGAGTCACCCAGGTGCCCAACAAGTCTGTCCTAAATGCTGCCACCCTAACCTGCTGAGATCTTGGATGTGACATGCTCATACCCCATGCCATTTTGGAAAACTTCTGAAGTTGTCAAAGAGGTTTAGGCAACTACAATGGATGAAATGAAACAAGCAAGACACTGGGCTTACATCCCCTCTGGGCAAGTACTTCTGCATCCCTACATTCCCTGAAACGCCTGGCCCAGGTCACTGCAGCCTGGAGAACCTGAGGAGTTAGGGTGACTAGGAGCAGTACAAGAAGTCACCGCTCCATTGACGTCTTCATTTTCTTTCTCCATCCACCAAGACTCTGACAATTTGTTGAAGATGCATGGAGGGCAGCAGAGAGGGAGTCAGGTGGCAGGAGGGTTAATGGCCAGAGCCCTGCAGAAGCACGCGCTGCCCGATGGGGGCTCTGTACTTACCAGGGAGGCTGCCGGCTCGTGTGTGGGTGCTGTGGCTGAATCCGAAGGGGGTCCACCTCTCTGGCAGTGGCAGGGGGAAACTCCCGGTGGGGACTGCTCACACTAGCCTTGTCCCAGTGCTCATGGATAGGTGTGATGATCCCAGACACGATGCGAGACCGAAGTTCCTCGCTGTTCTTGTAGGTCCTGCAGGAAGGAGACGAGCTATCAGCTGCTTGCACCTGGCCGGCAACCCCACACACACTATTCTGGCAGCGGCGACGTCGGCGGCAATGGCGGCCCCGACGGCTCTTAGCTTTGCGCTTGGACTGTTTATAAGGGGGGGAACGGGCCGCCCGGCGGACCTGTGTGAGGGGGGCAACAGCCCGGTGTTGTTTCCGAGGTTTGGGCCTAAGCTTCTCAGGCATCTGAGTTGCCCCTCCTCGTTTACCACCCCATTAGAAAGGTGAGGGTGTAAGGGCGCAGGGCCTGGACTGGCTACTCCTCTTTACCTGCCCAACCCCACCCTCAGCCTCATTGTGTGTTCATCATGTGTCATGGGAAGGGTCACGGACGACCAAGCCTCCTCGGGGAGTATGAACCAGGCTCCTGGTCCAGGTAGGGAGGGCTCTGAGGGCTCAAGGTCCAGTCCTGTCATTAACTCAGGGGTTCTTGGAAGACTGCTCTGGGTCTCTTTTCTCTGCCTGTGATAGACAAGAATTGTAAGTTGTAGCTGAGGTGCTGAGGCAGACAGAGGTAGTGACAAGTGGGCAGTGCTCCAGAGTTTCTAAAAATTCGATGTTTTAAAATGAGCCATATCCTGGATCAAAAAACAAATCTTACAAACTTTAAAAAACTAAAGTCATAAAGAGTATGTTCTTTGACCATACAGATTCACACTAAACATCAAAACGCAAAGAAACCTGTAATACATGGAAATTAAGCAATATGATTCTAGATAATCCACAGATCAAAGAGGAAGACATGAAAAAAAAAACTATAAAGCACTTAATAAAAATAAAAATACAACCTATTAGGGGCAGTTGGGTGGCTCAACTGGTTAAGTGTCCTACTCTTGATTTTGCTCTGGTCATGAACTCAGGGTTCGTGAGATCGAGCCCCTCATGTTGGGCTCCACACTGACAGCATAGAGGCTGCTAGGGATTTTCTCTCTTCCCCTCTCTCTCTGACCCTCTTCTGCTCACGTGTGTTCTTGCTCTCTCTCAAAATAAAAAAATAAACTTAAAAAAAAAAAAAAGGGGGCGCCTGGGTGGCTCAGTCGGTTAAGCATCCAACTTCGGCTCAGGTCACGAGCTCACGGTTTGTGAATTTGAGCCCCAGCTTGGAGCCTGGAGCCTGCTTCAGATTCTGTGTCTCCCTCTCTCTCTGCCCCTCCCCTGCTCACGATCTGTGTGTGTGTCTGTGTGTGTGTGTGTGTGTGTGTGTGTGTGTCTCTCTCAAAAAGTAAATAAACATTAACAAAAAATTAAAAAAAAAAACTTCTTAGCACTAAAAACTTAACACTGGAAAAGAGGAAAGAAATCGATAATCAGAATTCTGACCTCAAGAACACAGAAAAAGGGCAAATTAAGCCTGAAGCAAGCCAAAGTAAGGAAGTAATAAAGAATAAAAATCAATGAAAGAGAAAACAGGAAAATGATAGAGAAAAATCAATAAAAAAACTAGTTCATCCAAAGAATGAATAAAATTGACAAACTTCTAGCAAAATTGGCAAACACAAAAAGAAAGAAGACACAAATCACCAATATCGAGAGCGACATGGGCTATTAAAACACATCTGTTGCCACTGAAAGGGTCATAAGAGAACTAAAAACAACTTACTTCGACAACTCAGAGCAGACCAAGTCTTCAAAAACCACAATCCAACCACTCCACCAAAATAAAATAGATAATCTAAATAGTTCTATTCTAGTAACAAAATTCATACTTAAGCACCCAAAACAAATCTCCAGACCCAGATGATTTCAGTAGAGAACGCCACCAAACGTTTAAAGAAGAGTTAACACCAATTTACAGTTATTTCCAGAAAACATAAGATGAAGAAATATTTCCCAACTCATTTTATGAGGCCAGTGTTGCCTCATGTCAAAACCAAAGACAGTACAAAAAACAAAAACTACAGACCCGTGTTTCCCATGAACTGGGATGCACAAATGCTCAAGAAAACACTAACAAGTTGAATTACAAATATATAAAAAGAATCATATGCCAAGGATTTACTGTTGGTATGCAAGGATGGTTCAGTATTCACGAATCCCTACCATATCAGTAAGCTAAGACAAATCGCACGATCCTATCAATTGAAGCAGAAAATGCATCGGACAAAATCCAACATGTAAATCCACTCATGATAAAAACTTTCAACAAACTAGGAAAAGAGAGGAACTTCTTGAGCTTCATAAAAAATACCTACGGGGCGCCTGGGTGGCTCAGTCGGTTAAACATCCGACTTTGGCTCAGGTCTTCATGTCATGGTTCGTGAGTTTAAGCCCCACGCTGGGCACTGTGCTGACAGCTCTGAGCCGGGAGCCTACATTGGTTTCTGTGTCTCCCTCTCTCTCTCTGCCCCCCCACCCTCACATTTTGTCTCTCTCTCTGCATCTTCCCTGCTCACGCTCTCTCTCTCAAAAATAAATAAACATTAAAAAAATTTTTTTTAAATACCTACAAAAACCTACAGTTAACAACATACTAGACTTGAGTTGATTGGAGGGTATTTCTGAAGCTAAGTGGGAGGGAGAGACTTAGGGAAGGAGGGAAGAAAAGCTACACTATGGCTTTCTATCCCCTTTTGGCTTACTGGAATGGGAATAGAGGTAAAAAAAAAAAAAAGTCTTACAAATTAAGTTTCTCTTTTACTGGGAAGCCACTGAATAGGCAGATATGGATTCAATTCCTATACGGATATACACCTATAGGTATATATCCCTAGGCAGTATGTTCTCTGGACCTTAAATACTGAGTTTTGGAAGAAGGCTGGTCATATGAGTGGAGTAATAATGACGTAACAACTAATATTTACCGATCATTTACTATGTGGCAGGTACTGTTCTAAGTCCTTTATATACATTAACTACATGAGTTTTCAGAAGTATTTATTACAGATCTAGTAAATAAAGGTAGAATTAAAAATAATAATAATAATAATAATAATGAAAGACTGAACACTTTGCCTCCGAGACTGGGAATATGGCAAGGATGTTCTCCCTCACCACTCTTAAATAACATATTGCAATAAGGCAATAAATAAATAAGAAAAAGGAAAGAAAAAGCACAGAATAAAGCAAAGAATAAAACTGCCCCTATTTGCACATGACATGATAGTCTATCTTGACGTTACCAAGAAATCCTCAAAAAAACTCCAAGAACACTGAGTTCACCAAGGTGACTGCATATAAATGATCTACAAAAATAAACTGCATTTCGGGGCGCCTGGGTGGCTCAGTCGGTTAAACGTCCGGCTTCGGCTCAGGTCATGATCTCGCGGTCCGTGAGTTCGAGCCCCGCGTCGGGCTCTGTGCTGACAGCTCAGAGCCTGGAGCCTGTTTCGGATTCTGTGTCTCCCTCTCTCTCTGCCCCTCCCCCGTTCATGTTCTGTCTCTCTCTGTCTCAAAAATAAATAAACTTAAAAAAAAAATTAAAAAAAAAAAAAAAAAAAACAAAAAAAACTGCATTTCTATACACCAATAATAAATATTTGAAAATCAAACTAAGAGCAGAACGCCATTTACAATCACTCCTCTCCTGCAGAGAAGAAATAGCAAAAGCATGTTTAATAAGATCTGCTGAAAATTACAAAATGATGATGAAAGAAATCAAGTAGGACCTAATAAATGGAGATACACCATGTTCATGGTAAAAATGTCGATTTTCCTCACTACAGGTTTAATGCCACCCCTATCAAAATCCCAGCAAGGTTTCTATAGACATAAACAAGCTTATTCTAAAGTCTGTACAGAAAGGCGCAGACCCCAGAATAGCTAAGACTATCTTGACAAGAAAAAGTCGGTGACAGAAATCATTTCTACTCAATGTTAAGGTCTACTATGTAGCTACATTAATCCAAACTGTTTGATACTGGCAGAGGGACACACACAAAGATCAATGGGAAAAAATAGAAAACCCCCAAATAGACCCACATAAACAGAGACGATCGCTTCTCGAAAAAGCTGTAAAAGCAAATCCAGTGAAGGAAGAACAAATGGTGCTGGAGTAACTGGACACCCACAGGCAAGACAATGAGCCCCTGTCTGAACTTCATACCTGATACAGAAATTAACTTAAAACCGACCGCAGACTTAATTCTAAAACATGAAACTATAAAATGTTTAGAAAAAAACATAGGAGGGATGCCTGGGTGGCTCAGTCGGTTGAGCGTCCGACTTCGGCTCAGGTCATGATCTCATGGTTCGTGAGTTCGAGGCCCGCGTCGGGCTCTGTGCTGACAGCTCAGAGCCTGGAGCCTGCTTCGGATTCTGTGTCTCCCTCTCTCTCTCTGCTTCTCCCTGACTCACGATCTGCCTCCCTCTGTCTCTCAATAAATAAATAAATAAATAAAACATGAAAAAAAAATTAAAAAACAAATAAAAGATGTTGCTTGTTATAAAATCATTAAAAAAAAAAAACCATAGAAAATCTTGGGGAGCTAGAGGTAGTTTGCAAAGTGTTCTTGACACCAAAAGCATAACCCATAAAATTGATAAAATAAATATTAGCAAAATTAAAAAGGTCCGCTTTGTGAAAGGCCCTATTAAGAGAATGAAGAAACAAACTACAGGCTGGTAGAAAACATTTATAAGCTACCATCTCAGAAAGGACTTGCATCTAAAAAATATAAAAACTCTCAAATGAGCAACAGTTAAAAAAAAATCAAAACAAAAAAACCCACCCAACCAATCCAAACAAAATGGGCAAAAGACACGAACAGACATTTTGCCAAAGAAGACACACGGACGGCAGATACACACGGAAAGACGCTCATTGTTAACCATTAGGTTAATATAAAGTAAAACCACGATGAGATATCACTACGTGTCAGAATAACTAAAATGAAAGAGTGACCACACCAGATGCTGGTGAAGGTGCGGGGAAACCATGTTACTCACACACCGGCAGTGGACACATAAAATGGTACAGACACCGTAGAAAATCATTTGGCAGTTTCTTAAAAAACTAAACATGCAACTACTATCGTGCTCTTGAGCATTTATCACAGAGAAGGGAGAATCACGTCCACACAGAAGCCTGCACGGGAACATCCTGAGTACCTTCATTTGTAACGGTGCAACAATGGAAACAATGAGATATCCTTCAAGGAGTGAATAGTTACACAAACTGTTGCACGCCCATGCAGCGAAGTGCCACTCAGCTTTACACAGGAACACACTATCAATGCATGCAACAACTCAGAGGGATGACAAGAGCACTACGCTGAGAACAGCCAATCCCATAAGCTTGCATACTGTATGATTCCATGTATAGGACATTTTTGAAAATGAGAAAATTTTAGAAACGGAGAATAAATGGCAGTTGCCAGGGAGTTAGGGATGGGGAGGGAGTGGGGTGGCCACATAAGGGCATCAAAAGGGATCATTACGGTGATAGAAAGGCTTTGTATCATTATATCAATGTCAACATCCTGGCTGTAGTATCCAGTAAGGTTTTGTACAATGTTATCACTGAGGTAAAACGTATAAAGGATACGAAAAAATGTCTGTATTATTTCTTACAAGAAGACTATAATTATCTCAAAATAAAAGGTTTAATATTTATAACCATAAGAAGAACAGAGAATATTAAACTAGACCAGCAATTTCGAGTTTTCTCTTGCACAGAAGGGGGCCCAAGGAGAACAAGAGAGAAAGCCAAGTGGATGGGACCCAGGGATCTTCATTTCCTGCCCCTACCCTTTCCATCGGAGCAATTTTACTTTAACTAGTTTAATATGTCAATCCTAAAGAACACTGTGCTTGAAAAAGAGTTCCGTGGTTCAAAAGTCTAACACCTACAAGGCCTTGGGAGATCTATGGGCCTGTGGTCTCTACATCCCTATAAAGATCAGGGTTTTGCTCAGAACCTAGAATTATGGGGACCTTGCTGCTTCCCTGAGCAAGCTGGGTGGAAGGGATAAATCTAAGTCCCCTTTCCTTTCAATCAGATGAGGTTGTGTGTGATACGGCCGGCCGGAAGGCCTACGATCTCCCTCTGGAGGGTGTGTGTTTACCTGTAGAGCTCAGGCAGGTCTGATTTAAAAACTGCCAAGTACTGAAGAAGTTCTGCACAATTTCTAAGCCTCAGTAGCACTGCCATTTTGGTAGCAGCAAAAGACAGCCTGTGGCCTGTCATCCTGAAGGACTGGAAAGAGAAGAGGCTTGGCAGTAAGGAACAGGATCGGACCCCTTAGCAAATCCGAGATTGCTCACCAAGGGGCACAAGTCCCCACCCAGAGGGGACAAGACATGCCATGAAGACCGAAAGAGGAGGGCCCGGTGGGGGAAGGTGACTAGAAGCAGGCACTTCAGTGTCGCCGGCAATAAGACAGAGCAGAGAGGGAGAGAGCCTTATGATTAAGAGGCAGATCCACACGCCAGCTCACAGAGCCTCAGTTTCCATGGAGATGATTCCCGGTGATCAGATTTTTCCCCTTTGCATGTCTAAGAGCTGCTGCACCCAGCACCGAACACTCTGTGCCGACATCTTGTTTTGTTCTCATAATGCCACGAGGTAGTACTGTTGGTCCCTCATTTCACAGTAAACAAAAACCAAAATACTCCCCCAACACAAAGCCCCAACAACAAAAATGTATTCACAAAAAAGAAATGGAGACACAGTCACTTTTTCTCTCAGCACCGCTCAGGGCTAAAAGCTGCAATGAGCATGAGCAGCCTCGTACGGTACCTGGGTTCTTCCACCTTCTCCCACAATAGAATTCCAGAACGAAGAATCAAGAGAAAGACTCCCAGTCCTTCCCTTACCCACTTTAGGAGCGTGGGAGTCACGGAGCGGGCAGCGCCCACAACAGCAGCTCTGGGCTGGCCTCGCCTCTCTCTTCCATGCCACAGTCCACTATACGCGAAACAGACCCAGGCCCTGCCCTCAAGGGGATCACAGCCGGTGGGGGAGAGCGACCGACCCTGATCATAGAACACCCACTTAGTAAATGCTGAAAAGGGTGTTTCGAAAGCTCAAACGTGGTGGGGAGCAGGAGAGGTTTCTCTGAAGAACTCTTCAATGGGAACTGAAGGGAGAACAGGAGTTGGCTGCATGGGGAGCTGGGGAGAGTATTCTAGGCACAGGGAAGAGCTCTGCAGAAGGGAGAGGAAGCAGGGCACGGAGGCCGAGACACAGGAACTAGGGGCGAAGTGGTCCAGGACAGGGTTACGCTTTAGGCCTCCTCAAGGCGTTTGTTCTTTATTCTAAGAGCAACCGACATTCGCTGAAGGGTTTCAGGTATCTTTCAGATTAACAAGAATTTTTAACTGCAAGAAAATACATACAAAATTTACCCTCGTAACCATCTTTAAGCATACAGTTCAGTGATGTATTCACGTTACTGTGCCATCGCCTCCACTGTCCGTCTTCAGAAATCTTGCAAAACTGAAACTCTGTCCCCATTAAACAGTAACTCCCCATTCTCCACGTTCCTAGCCCCTGGCAGCCACGATTTGACTTTCTGTCTCTATGAATTTGACTACTATAGGCACCTCATCTAAGCGGAATCATACTAAGTGTCTGTCTGCTTGTGGGTGGCTTATTTTGCTCCGCGTAAGGCCCTCGAGGTTATTCCACGTTGCAGCATGTGTCAGCTTCTCCTTCCTTCTTAAAGCTGAACAAATGTAGTCACCGACCACATTGTATGTATACACTACATTTTGTTTACCCCCGCATCTGTTCTAGGTATTCACGGATACCTACATGGCTTCCAACTTCTGCTGGTATGATAAATGCTTCTATGAACATGTGTGTGCAAATATCTATTCTGGACCCTGCTTTCAATGTTACCGGTTATACCCAGAAGTTGAATTGCTGGACCCCATGGTAACTTAATTTTGTGAGGAACCACAACACTGTTTTCCATAGTGGCTGCACCATTTTATGTTTCCACCAATGGTGCACAAGCATTCCAACTGCTCCACATCCTGGCCAACACTTGTGTTTTTTTTTTTTTTTTTTTTGACAGTAGCCATCCTAACATGAGTGAAATGGCACCACTGAAGGATTTCAAGCAAGCGTTTTAGCCACAATCTTATTATCTGTTTTAAAAGGCTGGTCCGACTACTGGGTGGGAAATCGACTGAAAGGTGGTAAGCAGGAACAGAAGTAGGCATCTCCTCACGTAAAGGCCACATGGAAGGGGGCAGAGACAATGATGGAGGCAGGTGATTTGGAAGTCTGAGAGGAGTGGAGGGGGTTAGATATAATAAAATACAACACAGGAATGCCTGGGTGGCTTGGTTAAGCGTCCGACTTCGGCTCAGGTCATGACCTCACAGTTCGTGACAGCTCGTGTCGGGCTCTATGCTGACAGCTCAGGGCCTGGAGCCCTGCTTCTGATTCTGTGTCTCCCTCTGTCTCTCTGCCCCTCCCCTGGTCAATGTGTGTGTGTGTGTGTGTGTGTGTGTGTGTGTGTGTCTCAAAAATAAACAAACACTAAAAAAAACCCCACAACAGGGTTTCTAGGCAGTTCTGGTGACTGAATTTACGGTGATGCCGGGCTTCCTCTAATCAAGGAGGCTGATGAGGATGGCAACAAAGTCCCTAAAATGGAATAAAGTGGAAATAATTGGGCCTGACTATGTAACAGACAATGTCATTACACCTATGGAGAAAGCAGCATTAATCTAAGTACATTTTGAACACAATACTCTGACTATAACATCCTCAGTGGGACACAGTTGAAGAACAAAAGAATTGGAAAGAAATTATACTTGGAACTTTACTGGGTTGATTTGTTCTTCGTTGGCACTGACGTCGCAGTTCAGAAACTGTGTGTACTTCAGGATCAAACAAATGAGTAAATATGCTGATGCTGTTGGAAATCAGGGTCCACGCCACAGAAGGATACAAATACGGAATAAGAGAGTTAAGAATCCCTTGGTGTTAGATTAAAAATGAAAGCATCAGTTTAAAATTTAAGAAAAGACTTTAAGGAAAAAGCTTTCAAGCTCTATTCATCTACAGGGCATGGGAGCAATAGTATCCTTGTATTAATGAGCACATTCAGGGCCCAGATTTTGGTTGTTAAATATGATTCCCCACTAACAGACATCATGGCTCCCTAGAAAACCGGCTGATTACAAGGCAGGGGCAAGGAAATTACAAGGGAAGGCGGGAATATTTTATTGTGCCAGAAAGTGTGAAACGCTCTAAGAATGATGGGGACATGTCAAAAGGACAAAGAGGCAGCTTGAAAGGGTTCCCACTGGCCAACTCTGGAACAACTGAAGCATCCAAAGCATGATAGAAATGGACCATAACTTAGAATAAAAAAGAATCCATTGTCTACACTGGTATTTAAAAGAAATAAAAATAAAGGGGACAGGGAGAATAGAAAACTCTTTTTTATAAAAATGCTGATAAATGTAGTTAGAATGATTAGAGTAGAAAATTACTGCCTTACAAACATCACTGTAGTAACTGACTCAGGCGAGAATCATCCACAGATGCCAAAACTACCGGGTAAAAGACCGTTAGGAGGCAGAACAGTATGGTCTGCTAGCACAATCCCGCAGATCGCTTATGAAACACAAAGGAAAACAGATGCCTTCACTATAGAAAGAGCTGGCAGACACTGTCCTAACCAAGTCATCAAAATGAACCAAGTCAACAAGACAGATGTCTATGCCTGATGCAAACACCCTGAGAGCACAGCCTCACCTATGTGGTGCTCTTGGCAAAAATGTTCAACCGGAATCAAATGAGGAGGAAATAACCTAATAAACCTGATCACGAGGAAACAATCTGAACCTCCTACACAACAACTGACCTCAAGTCTTTTTCAAAAATACCAAAACCATGGAAAATAAACATCTAGGAAACTGTTCTGGATTAAAAGTAATTAAAGAGCCAGGAAAATAAATGCAATATGTGATGTTTGGTTGGGTAAGAAAAAACCCCAAAGAGCCAAAAGACTAGTTAAAAAGGATACCGCCAGGATGACCGCAGAAATATCAACAGACTGTGTATTAAAGGACTATCTACGTTTCATTTCCTGAGCGTGATAACTATGTTAAGGTTATATAGGAGGTGCCCTTGATGAATACGGAGATACTGCTTGAGCTTAGGGGTGAAGGTTCACAAAGTGTGGAAATAATTCTCAGGTGGTTCAAGGACAGAACAGCACACAGCAAAACTAAGCAAATGTGGCAACACGTTAAAAACTGGTCAACAGAGATGACAGGTATGCGAGCGTTCACTGTAATATTTTTACAAACCATCCTTTCTGTGGGGTAGCAAATTTCAAAATAAAACGTTAGGAGAATGAGAAAATAAGCCAGACCGGGAGAAGATATTTGCAAAACTCACATATGATAAAAGACTGTACGCCAAATATACAAAGCACTCCTACAACTCAACAGTAAGAGAACAGACCAATGAAAAAATGGGCCAAAGACCCAAATGAACACCTCACCAAAGAAGATGTGCAGATGGCAAGAAAGCATATGGAAAGATGCTCGGCATCATGTGTCACTTGGGAACTGTAAATTACAAGAAGGTACCACCATACACTTATCAGAATGGCCAAATCTGCAAAACCGACACCACCAAACGCTTACAAGGCTGTGGAGCAACAGGGATTCTCATACGTTGCTGGTGGGAATGCGAAATGGTACTGCCACCATGGAAGACAGCACGGCAGTTTCTTAGAGAAGCAAACATACTCCAACATTCCCCGTAGTGAACCTGCAGGTCAACTATGGAGTCCGGGTGAGGATGTGTATTGATGGAGGTTCTTCCACTATAACAAATGGAGCACTTTGGTGCAGGACGCTGACAGTGAAGGAGGCCGTGTGGGGGTGGTTGGAGGGGGAGGTGTTCATGGCAACTCTTTGCGCTCGTTCACTGTGAGCCTAAAACTGCGCTAAAAAATAAAGTCCATTCAAAAGAAAACAAAGTTGGAAGCGGAGATCCAATCAGGTACACCTTTTCTCCAGGAGCCTCTTCTGACTGACCCACTCCCCTGAGGCCACTGTAGCACTTGTGGACGCTTGATTACATCACTTTACTTCACGTGGCACTTCCCATGTGAATCTTCTCTTAAAATAAATTAAAAACAGAAAAGAGAACTGAGAAGTGACTGTGCCCAGGAGACAAAGACCATTCTATTAACCTTTCTTGACTCTCTCGACTTCTCTGCCCTATTCCATTGTTTCTCTCCTCTTTTTCCCAGGGAAAAGCCATCACTTAGAAGTACCTGTGGAAGTCACCCAGGTGTTCTGAATCGACATAATCATCCAAGTTCAGTGTCAAATCTGATACCTGCTGTGAGCCACATTCCTAGAAAAATGAAAACAGAAAACAAAAGATTGGGAAGATTTCTGGGCTAATGGGTGGGTGGGTGGGTGGAGAACAACAATTAAATACTCAGTTTAAGGAAATATACATGAGCAAAGAAAGATACCAGGAATGTCTGTAATACGCGAAATACCTCCAATGCAGAGGGGGCTTCTCTGATTTAGGAATATTGCCTTTCTAGGCAGAGCCCAATAAACCTACTTCCCAGGCTCTTTTGTAGCTTGGGCACAGGCATGTAATTGAGGTACCAAATGGATGCACGTCTCTGACTTGGAGGCAGCAACGTGGAAAAGCCAGGGGCAGACATCTTGCTAAAGAGGGGAGGCACAGAGACACCAGTGGCTCACGAGAAGGTGCCGAGGGCCTGTAGCATCAGCCGGCACCTAATGCCTGGGGCGGCAGCAGCAGCAGTGGTTTCTACGGCCTGGTTTTGAGGGACTGTCTTGAAAGCCCAGCCTTGAACCTGTTTCTCTAGCCTTTCCAATAATTCAGTGAGCTATTTCACCTCTTGTAATAAACCCAATCTGTTTAAACTAACCTAAGGCAATTTTGTTATTTTTTACTAAGAACTCTGTCTGATACAAGATCTAAATGTTCATCAAAACAGAAAGGGATAAATACGTTATGGTTATTAGACACTACCTCGTAGTTAAAACAAATAAAGTATATCTTTACATGGGAACGTATGTAGACTGCATGGTACTTTTCTATGAGCACGCAGAGACAACCAGGACATACTTAACAAGAGTTCGCTGCCCCTGTGGTGCACAGTCCAGTGGCAGAATTCAAACACTAAATACCTAATTACAAACTGTGGTAGGTACCAGGCAAGGAAATAAAATGATGAAGTAGAGAGGCATAATTTAGATTTTTCTGGCAGGTGAGAGTAGGTAGTCAGGACTGCACTTTTTGAGGAAGTGAAAAACGGGAGGGAGTTAGCAGGGGCTAAAGGCAGAGAGGAGGGTGCGGGTGAGGTGGCCCACAGTGGAGGGGAAGTTTTTTCCATCCCCGGAAATAAGAAACGTAAGGGCTCCAGGATAGCAGAGAGCTAGGCTTATCCAAAGAAAAGTAGTCCTCTGGGCCTACAATAAGCATTTTTCCTCCTCTGTTGTCAGTGAAAGGATTTATCCTAATTTACATAATCATTCCCCAGTGATGGAAAAGTCCCTCCCTTGATAAAACCGGAAGGTGAATATCTTTGAACAGAAAGCTTTTTTATATTGAGGATTCTTGCCTCGCCTCAGTTCCAAAAGTAGGATCCCTTGGATAAAGGCCTCACAAACATTTAAGGCCTTTGATCTGTACTGCTAAATGAGCTACACAAAGGTGATCACAACGTGTGCTCCCACCAGCAGATACCAACATGTCCCCGAGACTCACCAGCACATTGATGATCACGCTGTTCTCCACGGTGACAGCCTTCACAAGGAGCTTTCTGGACCCATCCTTAGACTCATACCGGAGGACATACAGGTCTTTATTGCTGTTCCATTCGGCTGGGAGCAGTTCTGATTTCTTATCATTGGGACCCGGCTGAGAAGACACCAGGGTTGAGAGGAGGAAGATGACGACCTCAGAGCACAGAGCGAGGAAGGACTTCACAGATAATCTAATCCCACTCCCTCATTTCACAGATTAAGGACATGGAGGTCAACAGAAACAAAAGGCCCAAGTCAGAGGTCTGGGATCTATCTCTGGACTCCTGCTCTAGAGCTTTCTGCCTTGTAGCTGCCTGCCTTTGTGACACAGTACTGGAACCTGTCCAGAATCCGTAGCCTCGGGTTTACTAATAATGTCCTCTCCACCTCCCTCCCCAAGAATCAGGCCAATCTCCTGAAGGGATACTACGAAATTCTAAGGCAGCAGTTTTCAAAGCTCAGAACCTGGACCATCTGTAACAGGAGCACCAAAACGTTACCTAAAAATAAAGATTCTAGTGCACTCTCGTCCAGGCTACTGTGGTGGTCGTTTGATACTGTTGAGATTCATCTGTGTCAGAGTGTTTAACCACATACGATCCATTATACAGCACCCCGCTGCCGTGAAGTTCACAGCTACATACAGTGTGGTGCTGCATGAACACGCCGCAAGGTACGCATTCGGTGGGGATGCATATTTGGACTGTGTACAGGTTGGCTGTTATAAATGAGGCTGCTATGAACATCTGTGTACACACGTCCTGGCACGCACGTAGTGAACTTCCATAGAGTGCGTACGAGGAAAGAACTTTTAATTCATGACATAAAGTCAAACTGTTTTCCAAAGAGGTACTGATTTACACTTCCACCAACAACATAGGAGTTCTTGTATTCCACATGGTCAGCAACCCCGTCACTGTCCAATTTAAAAATTTTTGCCAAGCTGGTGTGTGTAAAAATGCATCACTGTGAGTTATGATGTCTTCTTTTTCTATTTAAATAACTCTAGGACTTTCCTTTTACACATTAAAGTTTGAGAAGCAGTTTCTACACTATTTTTTTAAAGATCAAGTTTTTCTTTTTTTTCAAGTTTATTTATTTTTGAGACAAAGACAGCACAAGCAGGGGAGGGGCAGACAGAGAGAGGGAGACAGAGAACCCCCAGTAGGCCCTGCGCTGTCAGCACAGAGCCCAACATGGGGCTCGAGCTTGTGAGTTGTGAGATCTTGACCCGAGCTGAAATCATGAGTTGGATGCCTAACCTACTGAACCACCCAGGTGTCCCCAAGCTTTCTTTTTTCTTAAGTTTATTTCGAGAGAAAGAGAGTGCTCACTCATATGCACATGGTGAGCAGTGGGAAGGGGCTGAGAGACAGAGAATCCCAAGCAGGCTCCATACCGTCAGTGCAGAGCCTGACCCGGGGCTCAATCTCAGAAACTGTGAAATCAGGACCTGAGCCAAAATCAAAAGCCAGACACTTAACCAAACTGAGCCACTCAGGCACCCCTAAACTATTTCTACAGTAATAGAGTGATTTACAGGTGGGGAAAGATTTCTTGAGATCCATAAATGAGAAAAAGTACTGTCTTTGAGACTGTTCCAAATTTAAAGCTTCTGCTCAACAACAGACACTGCAACACTAACAGGCAGCCACTCTGCCATGGCTACAAATGAAAAAGGATTAGTAACTAGCACGTTAAGGGAATGCCTGGAAAATGAACAATAAAAATTAGGAACCCACTTGAAAACTTGACAAAAGATATGAACAAGCAAAAGATAACGGCAGATAACAGTACATAAGGGCTGTTAAAAACTTGACTAGCATCCAGAGAAGGACAGGTGGAAATAATGAGATTCCAGGTTACAACCATCAGACGGGTATTATCCATTTTTCTTTTTTTTTTTTTTTTTTGCCAGGTGTTCATGTGGGTGTGGGGAGAATGTGAACCTTCAGACACCACTGGTGGCCCTTTACATTCCTACAACCCCTCTGGAAAGCAATCTGGCAGTATTTGGTGCGATTAGGTAAGCTGACACCCTATGACCCCAAACCTCTCTTCCTGGAAGAAACCCTGTGCACAAAAGCACAGGGGTCATGACAAGGGATCTTCGTCACAACCTTGTCATGAGCACCAAAGTGGAGGTGAAATGAAAAGATATGCTCACAGTGGAATACTATATAGGAGTTACAAGAAACAGACTAGATCAAATTGTAGCATCATACAGATATTGATCAAAAATACAACTTAAACTTTTCTTAAAATTAAGAAAAAATGTGATTTATAGCTAGGTATCACTCATGTAAAAAATTTTTAAAACACACAAAAACACTCTATATACTTTTTTCACGGATACCTACTTATGTGGCTAAACACAAGCAAGTGGACTGACTGGGAAGCTCTGTACTCAGGAGAGTGTGTTGGGAGAAGCTGGACCAAAGATGAAAAACAACAGCAAAACACAAAAATGGGCACCGCAGCCCTTACACACACCAAGGACGATGGGAGGTCAAAGGCAGAGAATTGTGGGCCTCTCCTCTTTGGTCACCCTTAGTGCTCAGGAATCCAAAGGGGGAAGTGGTCCCCAATACAATTTAAGATGTTGCAACTGGCATGGTTTAAAAGCTGGCTGGATGACAAGGAAACTCACAGGCCTGAAGCAAAGAAACGAGAGTGACAAAAACCGCAAGTGAAACCAATCAAAACAGTCCACTAAGTGATGAAGAGAAACAATCCCCCACATCCAACCGGGTAGATTTCCTGTTAATAGATCTAGTGCCGTGGATTTAAGGTTTACTTTGGAAGCCAAGAATTTGACAACATGCCTCGTTTTTGTTCTGTCAGAGGCCTCTGAATTTATGTTTATATCCACCACATACAGCGTTTAACACACCAGAATTCTTCCTCGGAGTATAGATAATTCATGAGGCTCACTCTCCTATGTCTCTCACTGCCGGGTAACTGATGGTACCAGCCCAAGGGCTGCCCTGATAATGGGAAAAACAGGTGGGACCAAGAGGGACTGGCCCTGGTGATAATCAGGCCAAACACGGCATTCAACTGTCTTCTAGGCACTGACATCAGTATCGGGCCCCCCAGAAAGCTGCAGCTGGAAAGTAGCCAAAGTATATGGTTATACAGTTTAACACCCTCAGGTGAAAAATTCAAGGGCTGAGAGGGGCTGGGAAGGGCCCAAGGTCACGGTAAGTCAGGTGCACAGCTGGGTTTGGGCTTCAGTGCTCCTGGTTGCTTGGTCTATGGCTGGAGATTTTTCCCAGCCAGGTCCACCACACTGGCCCCTAAAAAGTAAAGATAGTTGTCCACTTAGGCAAAATCCTAAGCATTCTTCAGTGACCATGAGTTCATCCCAGGGTCTCTGGGCTAAAATCCACCCAAAGAAACCCAAACATCATCTTGGGCATTTTCTCTCTTTTGTCAAAATCTTTAGATTCCTCCAACAGGAAACAAGATTCTCTGACCTCTACCTATGGCCATCTCTAACCCCTTGCTACCTGACCCACCTGACACCTCTGTAAAGCTCTTAGGAGGAGCGGCACTCACTTCGAGGAAGTGCTCCAAATTCAGTCAATTTTTATTGAAGCCAATGGCCTCACTGCTCCTCTAACCAAGTTTTACATATGCAATTTCCCTGAACAAGAGGAGATAAAACCAAAGAGAAAAGCAACAACTTTGTATTTAACTGTCAATATGCTGTATGATCAGGCACATACTTTTGGGACCTTCCTCTCTCTTATCACCCTTAGAAGGGTGGGGAGCAGGAGGTGGCTGGAGAGGCAACATGAACATCCTCCAGGCATGGCAAACACTGTTGGTCTCAGCTGAGTCTGCTGGTTTCAAGGCTGACAATTAAACCCTCTTTTAAATAAACTGATAGGAAAGATGCCTCTCTACAGGCCTTCTGCTCCAGGGGACGCTGACTCAGCAGCGGTTAGAGAAGGGGAAGTGCAATGTGAGCTTTAGCATTACTTGTGAGAAAGGGCACAGATGCAGACACACCAGTGTGCAATACAAACACCCATCCCCAGAGGGCACGCACGACTTAGCACTGGGGAGGGGGACACATGGACAGTGGGCAGTGCCTCTCACAACCTTCATCCCCACCCTCCCTGGCCTCCTGTAAGACATCTGGGGCTGGCAGCTTTTTCTGGCCTGTATGAACTCAACACGTGGCACCATGAACACAGTGGAATTAGATGGACCTTTAGGAATCAGTGAAGGACCTTTTCTGTTCTTTAAACCAGTATTAGAATGAGATCGCATTCTTTCTGCACAGTTCACCTGAAAATTCGGCAAGGGGATGATGCTGAAGGAGGCAATGACCTATAGGAACTGGTGTCCCTAAGCTGTCAAAGCAACTCAGAGCTGTGGACGGGTGTGTGAAGGGACGATGCTGGGAGCAGATCTGCTGTGTTGATACGTCCCTGTGAAATGGGGAGAAGGGCCATTTCAGGCCCTCTGTAACAAGTTCCTGTTCTGGGGGGACAGATTCTGACTGTCAGCCCAGAAATAGCTAGCTGGGAGGTAAACCAGGTGAGGTCCATGAGGAGGGGCAGAGAGTAGGGCAGAAGTGTTAGAGCTGAAGGACAGGGCAAGGGGTCAGGGAAACAGAAAGCCCACAGAGGAGCCCCAAGGACAGGACCAGACCAAATAAGTGTTCTTCCCCCTCTGCTCTCCCTCCAATCCCACTGCATTCGGCACCGTCCTGTACAGCAGCTGCCTGGACTTCCCAGGCCACGCTGAGGTGACATGACTGGGCAAGTGGAAGAGCCATTCAAGATCAGAAAGGTGACGTGAGGCAAGTGAGGCAACAGCTTCTCTTGGGGCCGCTATGCACCAGAAGGGGGGAGACTGACACTTCGGGGCGCCATCTCTACCCCGTCCCAAGGCCTGAATGCTGAAAGGCAAGGGAAGTGAAGTGCAAGATGGACCGAAAACCCCAAAACTGAACTACCTGGGAGGAAAACATGGTTTCTGCTTCCAAGTGTGTGTGTGTGAGGCTGCCCCTTCTTTTCCAGCCGTATCTCCAGTCCTAGATGCCACATGAGGGACGAAGTATGTGTGAGCCTGGAATGGGGCAGGGATGGAGCTGCTAAGTGTGTATCTGGGGTCCCCGTGGGATACTTGAAGTCTAGGAGGATAAGAAAAGCCAGACATCCATGACAGTTCTTGTACTTCTAATCTGACTCCTGGTGAAGTGTGAGATGGGGCAGCGGTCTGGCTCACTGCTCAGGACGGTGGAATGGGGCAGCAGGGAGTGGAAGGGAGTGCCTGCCTCTCGGTGCTCAGGATGTGCAAACTGCATTTAAGGAGGGATCCCTGAAGCTCTGTGTCAGGACAGGAAAACCCGAGATGCTAAGTGTATACCTGAGACACTCAGGATTAGGGAGTTTGAGAACTGAAGCAGTGAAAAATGAGAAGAAGGTTAAAAATCTCACCCTAAGAGATGCAAAGGGTGAGGTGCCCCGCTCCCCAGAGCTGATGCAGGTTCCGAGGGTGAGAAGAACGGTGACAGGAAGGGGCAGGCTTGGAATCCTACGTGTATGTGGGGAGTGAGGCTGGGAGGATATTTTCTCTGCCGAAGTAGAAGAGAACTGAAGGGGCAGGAAGGGGGCCAAGCCCAGTTCTCACCAGGAAGATGATGTGGAGGGTGAAAGCCACAAAGCAGGGGCAGAGAAGATGAACAAAGGCTCCAGCAAAGAATTATGCAGGAGCTTGGGCCCAGCAATCCCGGGGCTCTTTGGGTGTGAGGGCAAGGCCCCCAGCTCGGAGAGGCAGTCAGAGGACCTGCGAGCAGGAGGGGCTGACCCTGTAGGGCAGCTGTTGAGGAGGTAACCTTACCTGGCCCTCACATGCAGGGTGCAGGTGTGTACTTGTGTGGGGGGGCTGTTTCCCAGAACCTGAGCTGGGGATGACAGCGGTGAGCAGACTGCACGGGACCCTTCAGTAAAACGATAAGGGTGTGTATGTTCTCTGGGCCCCCATAAACGTGCTCGGACTCAGATATCTGGTGGAGGTTCGAGTGCAATATTGGGAACAGCACCCCCCCCCCCCAATCCCGCCGCTATGCGGGAAGGAGCTTGGCGGAGTTCAGGCAGGTGAGGAGTGCTCAGGGGAGCTACGCCCCTGTCTCGGCGTCAGGTCCACACGATCCTGGCCTGGGAGACTGCCAGGCTATGCTGAAGCGAGCTTCTGGTCCTTGGGTTCCAAAATCATGTTGTCCCAGCTGTGTTGAGGGGCGCTGGGGTGGGATAGCAGAGGACCTCCTCGACCCGCTGTCTATACCGAAGGTTCCAGGAGCCCCAAGGCCCGGACTCCGGCGGGGGGAGGGCCAGGCGCTCTGGACCAGTACTCCGGACCTTGGATCCACCACCATACCACCACCACCCTGACCCCAGGCTGCCTCTCTGGAGTACCTGGTCGCCGACTCCCAAGCCGTAGTAGCCGTGCGTCACCACCTCCCAGTGCAGGAAACAGACGAGAGCGTCCTGCGCGCAAGTGATGGCCGGCGCCGCCGACGCGAACAGTACCTCCAAGCCCGCCATGCGCTCCCCCGGTTTCTGCAGGCGGAGGGAGGAAGGAAGGGAGGGAGTGCTGTGAGACGACTCGGCCCTGAGAGCGCGGAGGGCTCCGCTCCGCTGCTCCGCCCGCCCAGGCCTAGCCCCACCTGCGGCCAAAATGGAGACGCCCGAGGGCCGAACACGGCCGCCGGAAGTAGCTCCAAGCGCCTGACCCGTTGCGCCAGCGCGCCGACTGGAAACCCGAGCGCAGCGCTTAAACGTTCCGCCACGCAGCTCGCAGGCGGGGCGGGGCGGGGCGGGGCGGGGCGGGGCGGGGCGGGGCGGGGCGGGGCGGGGCGGGGCGGGGCGGGGCGGGGCGGGGCGGGGCGGGGCCCTTTAAAACAGGAATCTCCTTTTTCCAGGGAGTTGGAGAGATCGCCACACACGCGGGATCCTAGGTTAGGTCCTCGAGGAGAGGCTACCTTGCTCTGAGCCACAGACTTCCCATCCTCAGAATAGGGTGGGCATATGCTGGTGGAGGAAGAGTTTATGAAATATGACTAAAATATATTAATAATAATAGTTGGCACTTATGCAATGCTTGCTCCATGCCCCATTATTCTAAATGCCTTACGTGTATTCATTAATTTAAGCGTCACGACCCAACCCTATACAGTTAGCGTTAACGGTAGCCCCGTTTTACAGAGGGGTGATTTTGACCCGAGATGACTCAGCCAGACAATGAGGGGCAGAGATGGTACCGGAACCCAGCAGTCTGGCTCCCAGGATAAAGTTTATTAAATGTTTATTGTGTGCTGGATCCTGTGCCCAAACCTCTACATCACCCTATCGACAACTCTGCGAGGTGTGTTCCATTATCGTCCCCGTTTTGCAGATGACAAAACCAGCCCAGAGAATTGAAGCCGCTTCCTCCAAGAAGATGCAGTTGCGCCTCTATGATTTTTGCCACCTGCTATTTCTTCAACAAGATTCTCGAAATCCGCTTACTGTTTTTGCTCAAGTAAATTCAGTTTTCCCATTCCAGTCAGCACCCTATAGCAAGCCACCATCACCTCTGACTTGGATGTCTGCACCAACCTCTGAACTGCCCGAGTTCATCTCTTGCCTCCCAAAGTCTGTTCTATACTCTGCAGCTGGAGATTCTGTTAGGACACACGCCAAGTCACATTCCTCCTCTGCTTAAAACTCTCCCAGGGCTCCTAACACACTCAGGGAGAGTCATGTCCTCCTTATGGTCTCTGGAAACCTGCATATGGTCTGCGCCCCGCCCCCCACACCCCTTACCTCTCTCTGACATCATCCCCTCCAACCCTCTTCTCATCCCCTGCACCCTTGGCTGCAATAACGTTGACTTCCATCCTCTCACACCCACATCTGATTCAAATGCAAAGCTAGTCAACTTTACCCTCAAAATGTATTCTGAATCTGACCACTTCCTACCGCCTCCACGGTCTCCACCCCGATCTGATCATCTAGCATCCCATACTTGGACTACTGCAGTAGCTACCTAACCAAGGTTTCCTCTCCCACACGTTCTGTTCTCCAGGTCTTTGCATGTGCTGCTCTCTCTGCCCGGAATGTTCTTTCCTCAAACATCTGCGTGGTTTGCTCCTTCATTTTAAGTGACTCTTTCTCTCACTTCCCTGGCTTCCCTGACGCTACATCCAAGATAACCTCTTCTATTTTTTTTTTTTTATGTTTGTTTATTTATTTTGAGAGAGACAGCAGGAGGGTGCACGTGTGTGTGCGAGTGAGGGAGGGGCAGAGAGAGAGGGAGACAGAGAACCCCAAGCAGGCTGCGCATTGTCCGTGCCGGGCCCCACGCAGGGCTCAATCCCACGAACCATGAGATCATGACCTGAGCCAAAATCTAGAGTCAGACACTTCACAGACTGAACCACCCAGGCACCCCATGTCTTCTGTTCTTTAATCCCTTCCTTACCCTGCTTTCTTTCCTGCAAAGCGTTAATCATAACCTGACCTTATATCAGGTATTTATTTGCTTGCTTGTTAATTTCATGACTCTGCTCCCACTAGACCGTGAAAAGGGAGCAGAGATCATATCTGTCTTGTGCACAGGTATATCTGAGTGCCTTCCTGGCTCAATACACACGAATTGAATGAATGAATGCATGAATGAATGCTACGTGAATGAATTACTGGTGTGGGCTCAACTTAATCGGGCCGGTCTCACCTTTTTGCAGTTCACCCCTCACTTTGTTAGCTGGCCCCATGCCACTCCACATGTTTTTGTTCCCAGGATTTCTCAGGGACACCCAGATTCTCGAACCCCATCGGCAGAGATTCCAGCTAAGTGTCTGAGGTAGATTGCAGGTATGTTGACCGCACCGTGGGTGGTGCTAAAGCTGATGGACTCCTGAGCTATGCTGCCTGCGGCCTAAAACCGTTTACCCCTTCCACTGAGAAGCTCTGCACTTTTCAAGCCTCCCTGCTTTTACTTGCTCTGTCTCTTCTGCTTTAAATGTCTTCCCCAGGGGGCGCCTGGGTGGCTCAGTCGGTTAAGCGTCCGACTTCAGCTCAGGTCACGATCTCGCGGTCCGCGAGTTCGAGCCCCGCGTCGGGCTCTGGGCTGATGGCTCAGAGCCTGGAACCTGCTTCCGATTCTGTGTCTCCCTCTCTCTCTGCCCCTCCCCCGTTCATGCTGTGTCTCTCTCTGTCTCAAAAATAAATAAACGTTAAAAAAATTTTTTTTAAATAAAAAAAAAAATAAATAAATGTCTTCCCCGGTTATTGAAAATTCCACCCATGCACCCATTCATTCGTTCACTAAACCTCCATAGGCTGTGTTGCCATGGATGGGGGTACAGACCGCGGACTGCACAGAGGTGCCCCAGGGGCAGACCCATTCCTAAGTGTCAACTGTGAGCCAGGCCCCAGATGAACAGGCTGTAGTTCCTGACACTTTGGAGCCCACGGTCTGGTGATTAAAAAAAAAAAAACAAACAAGAAAGTCACAAAGGTAACCCAGTGTGAAGACTGCCATGACATAGGGGCACTTGGAGGTCTGTGCAAGCCCAGAGGAGGCAATCTAATTCAGGCTGGGGGTCAGGGAGGGCTTCTTGGAGGAGGAGATACCCAACTGCACTGCATCATAATGGACGATTGGGAGAGAACTGAGGCACAAAAGGCGTCCCAGTAAAAGGGAATAGCATATGCAAAGCGTGGAGGTGTGAAATGCAGGTAGTGCTGTGTGTTTAGGGCATCGATGCTGCCTCCTGCATGAGGCCTTCCCCCATCTCCTCTGCCCACAATCAATTTCTCTGTCCTCAGTGCAGTTGGCATCAGTGGGGTGCCAAGGAGGGAACATGGGACAGCAAGAGCCATCAGTCTCACGGGGGAGGAGAATTTTATCATTGAAGCTTATTATAATGGCCGGTTTATAGTGATAATAAAAAGCAGACAGGCGTTTGGTCAGCTAAATTACTGCTTTTAACTTTTTTACAGACAACAGCCCCCCTCATTGCTTGTACCCGGGCAGACAGCTCCCCTACCCATCCCTTGGGTCGGCCACTGCTTTGCATACAATTAGGTATAACGCGAGTTTTGCAGAACTTTGTTTCCCTGTAATAAATCATCCTCCCTGTGCCAGTCTGGGTTCCCTCAGAAGCCAACCTGAGACAGGGATTTGAATGGCTTATTTGGGAGCTGCTTCCAGGAAATAGCAGCAAAAGGGTGGGGACAAGAGACTGGGAAGTGGCCAGGAGGTGTTAGGTGTTGGAGCCCTTTACCTCTGGGCACCTGAGCTCCGTCCCGTCCAGCCACTCTGGGAGACACACATCCTAGACTTGTCCCAACGGAGGGTGAGAGAATTAAGTTGATTTTTTTTCACTCACTCCCTGCGGTTGAGGGCTGCTTCTGGGGGCATGAAAAGCCTTCAGGTAGAGAACTGCAGAGTTTAGAGGAAGTAGCCTTTGGTGCTTAGAGGTGACTGCTAAGGAGTGAGTTGGATACCACGGCATCTGCTATCCTCCCCACGCAAGGATGAGCCATGACTTTGCTAGTCTGCGGCCCAGCCGGCAGCATGTAACAGATGCTAACATCTGCGTGTTGCAACAATGAGGTACGCTCTGTCTCTTGCACTAGGCTGGGAGCCCTTCGGGCCAGGACTATGTTCCATCCACGCTGAACCCCAGGGTACTCCATGGATGAGAACAAACGGGAGGATCCTCTGGGTCTGGAGGTTGAGGGTGCCCCGCCCCTGGTCCATCTGGCACTTTCTGTGGACTTACCGCCATCAACAAGAGTCTCAGTGGTCCCTGTGAGGCCTGTGATTGGCTGAGAAGGGAAGCAGGGAGAAGGTGCTTCCCCAGCTGGGCCCCCGCTACCTGGGCCGTGCAGAGCCCATGCCAGAGATGAGGGCCCAGGATGATGGAAAGAACTTGAGAGATGGCTGCAGCCACCAGCTCCTGGTTACCAAGTGACATCAATATGAGGATTCCAAGCTCCCTGGAAACTGTCTCCCTGGAAACTGTGAAGAGGTGAGCTGAAGGGCAGGGCCCAAATTATTCAACACTGGAAGCCTGCTTTTGTGGCCTAGCATCATTCCAACACCCTCACCTCCTCCAAGAAGCCCTCCCAGATTAATAATATTCGGTATTGGAACCTGCTGGATGGGTTGGAATGTAAAGATTAGGGAAAGTTGCCTCCAGCTTTCAGAGAGTCTGGAAGTTGCAGGAAGTGCAGGAGAGCACCGCTGCCTCTTGTCCTGAGGCAGTATTCAGAGAAAAATCTGCAAAGGTGGCTGCAAAACTGAATTGAAACTGAATCCGCTGCTACTGGAGAAGCAATAAGGTGCTTCTGCTGCCTCCCATTGGCTGAATCTAACCCAGAATCCTGCTGGCAAGTCATTCTGAAAAATGGCAGGCAGGATGGGGATAGGAGTGAGGCTTTAACAGACAAATTGTCCAGTATTGTCTTATTTAATCTCATTTTAAAAAAATTTTTAATGTTTATTCATTTTTGAGAGACAGAGCATGAGCGGGGAAGGGGCAGAGGGAGAGGGAGACACAGAATCCGAAGCAGGCTCCAGGCTCCAAGCTGTCAGCGCAGAACTTGATGCGGGGCTCGAACTCACGAACCGCGAGATCATGCCCTGAGCCAAAGTCGGACGCCCAACCGACTGAGCCACCCAGGCGCCCCATTAATCTCATTTTTAAAGTGAGAAAGCTATGGCACACACTAGTTGTACAACTGCTTCCAAGTGATGCAGTCAGGATTTGAACCAGATGGTATGTCTATACATCACCACGTGGCTGTGTCCCAGGATAGGATCGAAGGGGCTTGCAGGCACCCAAGTTCTGGGTTCTGATATCTAAGCAGGAAAAGGTGAGAGAGCCATGACTGAGTTTTTCAGACTTTGGCTGGAGGCTGGTAAGGCTGGGAATAGGGAAAAAGGTATAGGCTGGGGACAGAGAAATGGTCTAAGCATGGGAAGCCCCTCCAAACGCAGGGATGCAAGGGGTCCCTGCAGAGACAAGAGAAGCCACAAGAGGGCGCCCGGGCCCACCCAAGTGCCCACCGAGGGCAGCCGTGCAGGGTGAGGTGCATATCTCCCTTGTCCTGTACTGGAAGGTTCAGGGGAGCCCTAGACTGGGGACCCCACAGCAGGCTGTGTCCTCAGTGCAGTCAGAATCATCACTCATGGAAATACCTGCTTGTAACTCTGTGTGTTGTTGACCCCAAGGGGAGACAGTCCTCAGGAAACTCCAGTCCCAGTGGTCCCAGAGGGTCTGCTCTGCCCCTTCTGAGACCATTCTCCTTCCAGAATCCTTCGCTTCCCTCAGCAGACATCTTCGTATACCCATCTTTTCAATGACTTAGTCCTGATCCTTTCCCCTGCCCCCCACCTCAGCCAAGTCTAGCCCTGGCCCCAAAATTGCATCAGACACTTGCCCCACCTGGCCTGGCAGGTGGCATGGGTGACCAGCCTCACCTTGAAAAGCCAGAAGTTTTGCCCGTTGCTCCCCTAACTAGGACATCAGCTTCGTGAGCACTGGGATTGTGTCTGTTCGGTTCATTGCTGCCCCTCTAGCTACTACAACAGTGCCTGGTATATATTGTAGGTTCCCGATAAATACTTGTTGAATTATTGAATGAATGAACAAGGGGCACCTGGGTGGCTCAGTCAGTTAAGCATCTGACTTCAGCTCAGGTCATGATCACATGGTCCGTGAGTTCGAGCCCCGCGTCAGGCCCCATGCTGACAGCTCAGAGCCTGGAGCCTGCTTTGGATTCGGGGTCTCCCTCTCTCTCTCCCTGCCTCTCCCATGCTTGGACTCAGTTGCATGTCGCGCTCTCTCTCAAAAACGAATAAACATTTCAAAAATGAACACATGCTTAGAGTGGAAAAGCGTCTAGGGCTTGGAGGCAGGCAACCTGGGTTTACGTCTCCATCCAGCGCTTAGTGTCTGTGCAACTTGGGGCAGGTGACTTATCAAATTGTTAAATAAGGATTATAATGGTGTGTCCGGCAGCGTTGTCAAGAAGATTCCTGGAGATGATGTCGCTCAAGTGCCTCCCACGGCGCCTGGCACATGGCAGGGGCTCCCAAGCAGTGGCTCCTTATTCGAGCTAATGGGGCCTTGGAAAGCAGCTGCTATTTACAGAGGATTTACCATGTGTCTGGCACTGGGCTTACGTTCTCCGGGTTCCATTTTCTGAACGACTTCGTGAGAGGTTGAGGAGCTCACAGGGGTTAAATAACTGGCCCAGGGTCACACGGCTGAGAAGCACAAACTTGGGTTTATGTCCAGGTGTTGAAGACTGCAGCGTTGCAACGTGAGCCTTCTGAAGTTCAAGGCCTTTCTATCACTTACAAGTGGTTTGACTTTGGGCACGTTTCTCGGCGGGGAGATATGAGAAGAGGTGGAAATGGGCGGGCCACTCCATAGGCCTGGATCATTCTTCAGGATTTGGAGGGGTCAAAGACACCACCAACTGTTAACAATGTAGCTTCACTCCGTTGAGGTTGAGCAACCTACTGGGGCCTCTGGAACCTGCTCATTAACCACAGCACCACCTGGACCCCCCTTCCCCCACTAAGCCATTTCCAAATGCATTCTTTGGACTCCACTTGTAGCCGGATTCACAACCTAGTCAAGGAGGCAGGACACACACATCCACGCACAGCTTCAGAGGAAGAGAGTGCTGGCTTTAGCTGTGTCACCTGGGCTAAGTTGCTCGGCCTCTAAACCCTCGTTTCCTCGTGTGTAAACTGAACGGTGATACGTGGCATCCCGTATGAAGATCATCTAGAAAATACACATAGAATTGCTGAGTCCTGAGCACTGGAGGTAAGCAAGGGGCGATGGGGAGGCTGAGTTACAGGACCGCTGCCAGAAGGATCTGGCATCGATTTCTACGACCCTGTTAAGGGGTCATTTTTCAGAGCACGGCAAAATCATGATTCTCATACAAAAAGGTTAAATCATGATTCTCTTACAAAGCTAGACGCGAATACGTGTTAAAGATTTTATTTGCCTTGTTAAATGGGGGAATCTGACAGATGTTATGACCGGTTCAAAGAGAAAGAGAAAAAGGCAAAAATTCACCTGGAAAAAACGGAGACAAAGCTAGTTTCTCCACAAAAGCGGGAGTGGTGGGGTGGGGGTGGGGGGATTGTAAAAGATGGAGTTTGCACACCTATCAGTTACTTACCAAAGAGGTACAGAATAGCTCAAAGACAATGAACAGGGCCAGAATCAGACAGCGGAAGGGTGTTCTTTTCTCTACGGCCCATGTTGGCCCAGAGATTCCAGGCCCAGATTCTCATCCTGGCAAGTCCAGGGCTTCTCAGCTCTCCTGGGATCAGTGTCCTCATCTGCAAAATGGGGTCACTAACTGTCTGGCCTCCCAGGGTTGTTGCGAAGACGACACAAGCTGGTGGAGTCAAGTGTGTAGATGAGGGCCCCCCACCCGGTGTGGACCAGGCCCCATGTTGTGTGTCTCTTCCTGTCATCCGCCCCACAACTCGATACAGGAGAGGGAGAGACCGTTATAACCTCCGATGAGAGACCAAGGCTCACAAAGGTGGTGGCGCTTGCCCAGGGAGCCTAAACTGGGTTAAGACCCAGGTCGGTCTGGTCTCACAAGCCCAGTGATTCTGTCGAATGCCTGTGTGACCTTAGGCAGGTCTCCTCCCCTCTCTGGCCTCATCAGCCCATCTCCCCAGGTGGGTTGGGTCAGCTGACTTCTGAATGCCGTCTCCTGGTCCCTCTGCTCTGTGGGGCGCTCCGTGGCTGCCCAGCCGGCCAGGCCAGAACAACTGTGGTCAGTGGCCTGGTGAGCAGGTGTCGCGGGTATGGCAGTCGGGGAGACTGACTGCCAGGGACGCGGCAGGGCTGAAGGCCAGCCTCCAGCACGCAAACCTCAGCCTGTCCAGAACCACCATAGTTTCAACCTTGCTCACAAGCCTGGTAGAAAGGGCCGGCCCTGGCCGGACTTGAACAAAGGGAAAAAAAAAAGAAAAAGAAAAAAAGATGTTTCCCAATTGCTGGGTCAAACCCAGGTTGGTGAGAATGGGAAGGATGAGGCCCAGACCAGCTCATCTGAATCAATATTTTCCCTTTGCCCACGGCCTAGCTGTCGTCCTGCACACAGCCGTCATCTTGGAGAATCCCTGTGGCACTGCAGTTCAAGGCAGGCTGTCCTTCTTTGGGTCAGGGCCTCCCATGCACCCAGCTCTGTGTTAAGTCCTTTGGGGGAGCTAAGGGAGGGGCCCCTGGCTTCAGAGGGTTTTGCCGTTAAGTCTCCCTAGGGGATGCAATGCTTAGGATGCTTGGTATGCAAAGGAAGGAAAACCCAACTCAAACCGGTTTGGGCAAAGAAAGCAATTTATTGGCTTATGTAACAAAATTGTCTGTCCTAAGGAAACAAGTGAAATGAGGAGGAGAAAGGGGTGGTAGGAGTGCGGCAGGCATGTTTTACCTAGGGAGGACATGGAGAGTCTCACTGACAAGGGCCATTTGAGCCAAGACCTGAAGGAGGTGAGGAAGAGAGCCAGGTGGAAGTCCCAGACAGGTGGAACAGTGGGTGCAAAGGCCCTGAGGTAGGGGTGTGCCTACCATGTGTGTGTCCAGAGCTTTGGAAGGGAAGGGAGAAGTGAGAGTTGAGGTCAGAAGGGTCACCTGAAACCAAATATTAGGAAAAGACTTGGACAAAAAAACAAAAAATCTTTTTAAAAAAAGCTCTTTATCCTGTGGCCTGAAACTCAGAGTGTGGTTCCTGCAGGCTTTGGTGGGGATGGTGGTTGAGGTGGGAGGAGAAGAAGGGGAATAGTGGGGTGAGGCAAGGGCCACCCCTTCCAAGCCTGGCCCTCCTTGGCCTTGGGAGGCTCAACCTAGGAGCCAGAAGGAGAATTAGCGACCTAGCTCCACAATACAGCTGATAAGGGTCCTATCATCAGTGACAGCCCCAGCAGACAAAGCCTACTCTGGAGTCACCTAAAGCCTCTGGGCAACTGGGCTGGGCCAGAGCTGTGTGTGACAGCTGACCCACCAGGGATGAGCTCTGGTGCAGGGAACAGTCTCTATGGGGGGGGGGGGGGGGGCAGACCCCTGGCCCCCATCCAAGGGTCACAACTTCATGGGGGAGTGTCTGGTGGGCACTCCAGGTTCTGAACAAATTCAAAATCTTGAGCAGGAATAGGAGATAACAGCCAACTGCTTAATTTTATATATGGGGAAACTGAGGCAGAGGGCAAGGCACTGGTGCACCCAGGGTCACACAATGGGATAACAGCAAAGCTGGGACTTGGATTCAGACTCTCTGGTTCCAGTGCTCCTTTTTCAAGCCTGGGGAGACCAAAGAGCCTAGAGGGCATGCCAGCCCTGGAGTTCATCTCTACGTAAGAATCCTGGCTTCTCCAGTTTTTTGGCTCTGTGACCTTGAGCAAGTCACGTCACCCCTCTGTGCCTCAGATTCCTCATCTGTAAGATAATAGTAATGATAGTAACAATACCTGCCTTGTAGTTGTGGCCAAAAATATATTAGGTGATATCTGCAAAAGGTTTAGAAAAGTAAAAATGGTAGTGTCAGACTTCTGAAAATTCTTTTCTTTTGAAAAAAATGTTTTCATTAAAAAAAATTTTTTTTTGGTTAATGCTTATTTATTTTTAAGGGACGGAGAGAGACAGAGTGCGAGCTGGGGAGGGGCAGAGAGAGAGGGAGACCCAGAATCGGAAGCGGGTTCCAGGCTCTGAGCTGTCAGCAGAAAGCCCAATGTGGGGCTCGAGCCCATGAACCGTGAGGTCATGACCCGAGCTGAAGTTGGATGCTTCACCAACTGAGCCACTCAGGCCCCCGGAAAATTCTTTCTTCTATAAAAGCAATGACAAAATGGGCAAAAATGGTCAGAATCAATGTTTTCAGAATTCTTGGAATTAATCAAAAGCTTGCATCAATCGAGGGAGCATTTATTTAAGGAACAGCGCTTAACCTTGTTCAGAATAGTGACCTTTGTGGCATTTTAACTTGAGTTATCCCCTTCCCACCCCCCAGCCCCTCACCAACTCCATGGCAGACTTAGAATCCAGCAGCCTGGATTTGCCACCAGAGGTGACAAATAGGGTTGTAGCTCCTTCAAAGCCTCATTCCCAGGGAACTGTCATTATTTGGCCTGTCGGGTGGTTCCCTGGAATACCTCACTTGCAAGGCTATCTTTATTTGACCTGACCAGGAGCTCACCCAGTGCAAAAAGTTTTTCCCCTGGGGCCATTTGTCAAAACCATTCAGAGGCAATTGTTTAACTTTGGGGCAGACTGAGGTGGTAAATAACATTTGGCAGAAAACAATAGGCTTCAGTGGGCTAACCAAAAGGACAAACTGGAGAATGGACTGTCCACAGAGGGCTGTGAAAATCTGACATATTCCTGGGAATCTGGAAGGCCGTGTGTATGTGTACGATGCGTGCATCCAGGGCTGTGCAGATGCATAGGCAATATCTGGGAAGGTCCTAAACTCTCACCTCTGGCTACCCTCCAGGCCCTGCACAAGCAGGAAGTGAAGGCCAAGGCAGAGTTATTCAGGGCTTGGCCGGAGGGCTAGGAGCATGCCCCCACAAGCACAGACTGCCCCTAACAAAGACTGGGAGACTTACCCATTCCAGGCACTTAAGGAAATCTCTGCTTAACCATTGATGACCACTAAGGTAACTGAACAGAGATTTATTTCAGTCCCGCCTGCAAAAGAATACAGACTTCAGAGAATTAATTCAGAAAAGTCACTAAAACAAATAGTAGCAACAAATAGTCACAACGACAAACTGTGGGGATAGAGAGAACCTGACTTGCAGAGTCACCACGTGATAGTACGGAAAGTGTCCCATTTTTCACCAAAAAATTATGAGACGTGAAAAGAAATTGAAAGGGCGGACCTACGCCAGCCGACTCCATCTTGTTCTGTGTCCTCCACCTTGAGTGACTATGTCCCCGACATGCCCCTTTCCGGAAAAATCGCAGAAACCTCAAACCACGCCTCCACCCCTTGAGTAACCTCCCGCTCACCCATTCAAACTTCCCGATCAAAACACGCCCGGCGACCTGCCTGCATAACAGGACTCCGACCCTTCCCCAGCCAATCGGCTGAGGCCACAGCCATTACCTCACCAACTGCCCCTAGACCCCTATAAAACCTTTGTGCTTTTGAAACTCGCTCTCTCTCTCCTCGCTCTCTCTCTCCCGTATCTCACCGCTGCGTCGGTGCAGGTAGGGGATTGAGCTCGAGCTAGCTCGAATAAAGGCTCTTTGCTTTTGCATCGGACTCGGCTCCCTGGTGGTCTTTGGGGATCACGAATTCTGGGCATAACAAAATAAGGAACCATGGTCCTTACACAGGAGAAAAACAATCAGTGGGAACTGTCTAAGTAGGATCAACTCAGAGATCCACACCTAGACACATCATCATCAGACTGCTGAATGTCAAAGACAAAGCAAGAATCTTGAAAACAGCTAGAGAGAAGTGATTCTCTTCAGTGTACTCTTCAGGTACAAGGGATACTCAACAAGCTCACAGCTGATTTCTCCTTAGGAACCACTGAAGTCAGAAGGCAGTGAGACTGTAATGCCTGAAGTTCTAAAACCTCCCACAAAAGACCACCAGAGTCGTAAGTCAAAGCCAAGCGGCAAGGGTCGTTTATTGCAGGTTCGAACCTGGTTCTCTGCGCACTCGTCGCCGGTGACGCAAGAGGCCACGATCAGGGTTGGTATAGCGTTTTTATAGACAGAGACAAATAGCACAGGGGAGGTTTTTACTTGTGGCGGGAGGAAGAAAGGGGGAAGGGGGTAGGTGAGGAATGTGCTAAGCAAGCAGGTTTACAGAAGCGAGAAATGCTGGTTAGTTTGTATACAATTACTTATTCCATTACATATCAGACTACATTTAGGAAGTTTTACAGCCCATTCTACTACACAGCGGGTTACAATCAGGAAAGGTCTCACAATGCTCATAGCAAACAGCAAGCAAAACAAACTTCTCAGCAATTGTATTTTTTATCAAAGATCCATAATAAGCAGAAAAGAGAACGTAGCTTTAAACTAAGGCAGGGCTGTCACTTGGATTCAAAGCTGTTCCTTTCAAGACAAGATATTGAAAACACTAAAAGAAAAAGACTGTCAATCAAGCATTCGACATCCAGCAAAACTATCCTTAAAAATTGAAAGAGAAGAGGGGCGCCTGGGTGGCTCAGTCCGTTAAGCGTATGGCTTCAGCTCAGATCTTGATCTCATAACTAGTGAGTTCAAGTCCCCCCCCCCCCCCCCCCCACCGGGCTCTGTGCTGACAGCTCAGAGCCTGGAGCCATTTTGGATTCTGTGTCTCCCTCTCTCTCTGCCCCTCCCCTGCATGTGTGCTCAAGTGCACGAGCTCTCTCTCTCTCAAAAATAAATAAACATTAAAAACATTTTTTAAAATCATATATCCTTATTCAGAAAGAAATCCATTTAAAAAAATTGAAAGAGAAGATAAACAAAACTCGAGGTATTTTGTTGCTAGCAAAACTGTGCTTTAAGAAATACTTGCACGTTTAGGGGCACCTGGGTGGCTCAGTCGGTTAAGTGTCTGACTTCAGCTCAGGTCATGCTCTTGTGGTTCGTGAGTTTGAGCCCCGCATCAGGCTCTGTGCTGATGCCTTGGAGCCTGGATCCTGCTTCGGATTCTGTGTCTCCCTCTCTCTTTGCCCCTCCCCTGCTCATGCTCTATCTCTAAAAAATAAGTAAATGTTAAAAAATTTTTTTAAAAAAGAAATACTTGCATGCTGAAGATGAAAGACATCACTGAAAGAAATTAAAGATTGAAATTAAATGGAAAGACATCCTATGTTCATATATTAGAAAATATAATATTGTCACTACTCCCCCAATTGATCTACAGATTGATTGCAATCCTTATCAAAATCTTAGCTGTTGATTTTTTTTGATGTTTATTTATTTTTGAAGGAGAGACAGAGCGTGAGGGGGGAGGGGAAGAAAGAGAGGGAGACACAGAATCCAAAGCAGGCTCCAGGCTCTGAGCTATCAGCACAGAGCCCGACATGGGGCTCGAACCCATAAACCCATAAACCACGAGATCATGACCTGAGCTGAAGTCAGAGGCTTAACCAACTGAGCCACCCAGGTGCGCCTTAGCTGTTGATTTTGAAGATATTGATAAAATGATCCTGAAATGATATGGAAATGCAAGGGACCCAGAATAGTGGAAATAATCTTGAAAAGGACAATATTGGAGGATCCACCCTTCCCTGTTTCAAAATGTATTACAATGCTACAGCAATAAAATCTGTGTGGTACTGGTATGAAGATAGGCACATAGATCACTGCAGGAGAATTGAGAGTCCAGAAATAAATTCATATATTTATGGGCAATTGATTTTTGACAAAGATGCCAAGATAACTCAACAGGGGAAAAAATAGTTTTTTTCAACAAATGGTACCCAGACAAGAGGATATCCACGTGGAAGGGAGCATCCACGTAGAACCGAGATGGGTCACTATCTTGATCCATATACAGAAATTAACTAAAAACCAATCAAAGGCTTAACTCTAAGAGCCAGCACTTATAAAGGTCTTAGAAAAATATTTAGGAGTAAGTTGATTTCTTAGATGTGACACCAAAAGCACAAGCAGCCAAACCAAAAAAATTCTGTAATTCAAAGAACACTACCAAGAAAGTGAAAAGACCACTCACAAAAATGGGAGGCAATATTCACAAACCATTTATCTGATATGGTTATAGTATCCAGAACCTATACTGGAGTTTTATAACCCAACAAACAAACAAACAAACAAACTCAAACATCTCCATTTAAAAATGGGCAAAGGGGCGCCTGGGTGGCTCAGTCGGTTGAGCGTCCGACTTCAGCTCAGGTCACGATCTCGCAATCTCGCGGTCCGTGAGTTCGAGCCCCGTGTCGGGCTCTGGGCTGATGGCTCGGAGCCTGGAGCCTGCTTCCGATTCTGTGTCTCCCTCTCTCTCTGCTCCTCCGCCATTCATGCTCTGTCTCTCTCTCTATCTCAAAAATAAATAAACGTTAAAAATAAATAAATAAATAAATAAATAAAATAAAATAAAATAAAATAAAATAAAATAAAATAAAATAAAATAAAATAAAAATGGGCAAAGGACAGGGTGCCTGGATGGCTCAGCCAGTTAAGCATCCAACTTTGACTCAGGTCATGATCTCACAGTTCATGAGTTTGAGCCCCACATTGGGCTCTCCACTGTCAGTATAGAGCCTGCTTTGGATCCTCTGTCCCACCCCCCCACCTCTCTGCCCCTCCCCTGCTCATTCTCTCTCTCTCTCTCTCTCTCTCTCTGTCTCTCTCTCTCAAAATAAATAAATAAACTTTAAAAAAATGGGCAAAAGACTTGGCATAGACATTTTTCCACAGAACATATACAAATGGCCAATAAGCACATGAAAAGATGCTCAACATCCATTAGTCATTAGGGCAGTGCAAATCAAAACCGTAATGAGAGAGCACTTCACACCCACTAGGATGGGTCAAACAAAAAAGCAGACAATAACAATTGTTGGCAAGAATGTGGAGAAATTGAAACTCTCATACAGTGCTGGTAGAAATGTAAAAGGATGTCGCCCCTCTAAAGAATGATTTGGCAATTCTCCAGAAAGTTAAATGTAGAGATACCATATAATCCATGAATTTCAATCCTAGGTATTTACTCAAAGGAACTGAAGACATATTCACACTACAACTTGTATATGAATATACAGTATTATTCATAACGGTATTATTCATAACAACCCCGAAGTGGAAACAACCCAAATATCTACCGATAAATGGATAAACAAAATGTGTTATACCCATACAAGAGAATGTTATTCAGCCACCAAAAATGAATGAACTATAGGGTTGCCTGGGTGGCTCTGTCAGTTAAGCATCTGACTTCGGCTCAGGTCATGATCTCACGGTTTGTGGGTTCGAGCCCCACGTCGGGCTCTGTGCTGACAGCTCAGCGCCTGGAGCCTGCTTCCGATTCTGGGTCTCCCTCTCTCTCTCTGCCCTTCCTCTGCTTTTGCTCTGTCTCTCAAATATGAATAAAAATGTTGAAAAGTTAAAAAAAAAAAAAAAGAATGAAGTACTAATGTGTTAGATCACACGGAGGAACCTTGAAAATATTATGTTGCTTGAAACAGCCAGAGTGAAAAGGTCATATATTTGTATTCTATTTATATGAAATGTACAGAGTAGTCAACTCCTTAGAAACAGAAAGTAGGTCAGTGGTTTCCAGAGGCTGGGAAGAGGGGCAATAGGTCGTGACTGTTAATGGGTATGGTAATAAAATAGACTTTATTTTTTAGAGCATTTTTAGGTTCAAAGCAGAAGGTTACAGAGATTTCCCATTCCCATATACCCCAGGCCCCCATATAAACACAGCCTGCTCCACTATCGTACCCCACACCAGGGTGGGATGTATGCCTACATGACACAACAATATCACCTGAAGGCCATAGCTTACATGAAGGTTCACTCTTGGTGAAGGGTTTTCCTTAGGGTGATAAAGATGTTCCAGAATCGGTGTCTCTCAGTAGTTGCCCAAACCCCTGAACTGTACATTAAAAACGGTGAATTTTACGTGAATTATGTGAATATCTTCTAATGTGAATGATCTCTTAATAAAAAAAATTCTAGGGGCACTTGGGTGGCTTAGTCGGTTGAGTGTCCAACTCGTGGTTTCGGCTCAGGTCATGATCTCACTGTATCGTGAGTTCGAGCCCCGTGTCTGGCTCTGGGCTGGCAATACAGAGCCTGCTTGGGATTGTCTCTCCCTCTCTCTCTGCCTCTCCCCTGCCCCTGTTGTCTCTGTCTCTCTCAAAGTAAATAAATAAACTTAAAAAAAATTTTTTTTTTTAAATTTTAGAACAGTGCCAGACACAGGGTAAGCTCATTAAACGTTAACTGTTACTATTTTAATTTTTTTTTTTTTACTAAGCTTGGTGGGTTGGGTCTACAAATTAACTATAGTTTGTCTTATATTGACCTCTTCTTATTAGAAAAGAAAAAAAACAGGGAGAAAAGTAGAGTAAGAATGATTCTCAAGGGTGTGCAGCCCTTTTATTTTACAAAGCATTCTCAAATCTTTTTCTAAAGAAGCTACCCCACCCGTCACAAGGCAATTATACTCCTCGATTATCACTGTGATTATGTTTTCATCACCTCATTATCCCGTCTCTTCCCTCTCTAGGGGAGCAGATGCTTTGTCTAATTCACCTGGCACTTCCTAGCATACAGTTGGAATCCAGTACACCCACTTGTTGCATGAATGGATGAATGAATGAACACCCCCATGATCTCGCTTGAACTGCAAGCCGACACTGTAAGGTTAGAGTAGACTAGGTTCATTAGCTCCACAAAGTTAGGAGACTGAGGCTCAACGAGGGCAGGTGATGAGCCGAAGGCCCTCCTGCTCTGTGGGGGGACAGGGACCTGGTAAGTACATCTCCTTCTCTCCTCAGTGTTCCTTTTTCTGGCCAACACTGTTTCTCTTCCCAGACTGAGTGCAAGGATTACTCTTGCCAAATTTTCAGCCCTCGAGCGACCCCCGAAGTGTTATTCCTGATAGTGTGTCCCCTCAGATGCTTGTGACCATCTTTGTTTCAGAAATGCCTGGGGCCATTACTGAAATTCAATTTTCTCATCCCTAAAATGGGTACAATCCATGTTCATGTGTGTTCAGTATTGCAATGATGTCAGTTCTCCATGACCTGATCTACAAATTCAATGCAATCTCAATCAAAATTCCAAGACATCTTTCTTTTCTCTCTTTTTTTTGTTTTTTGGAGGGGAGAAAGGAATGTCCAGCTGATACTAAAATTTACATGAAAATCCAAACAGCCAAGAGCACCCAAGAAAGTCTTGAAGAAGAAAGTTAGGAAAATTACCTCTAGCAAGAATTAGGATGTATTACATGTAAATGTATTATGAAACCAGTAATTAAAACAATGTCGTCTTGGTAGAAAGAGACAAATAGAATGAGAGGAGAGGCTAGAAATAGATCTACACGTATGTGACACTGATTTGGGACAAAATTGACAGGGTAATTCAGCGAGGAAAGGATAAACTTTTCAATAAATGGTGGTACGTCAACTGAATATCGAGCTGGGGCAAAAATGAAATCTTGATTCTTTCCTTCACGCCATACAAAAAAGAATTCCAAGTGGTTTGTGAAATTAAAGGAGAAAATTAAAAGGATGAGTAAAACAATAGGTGAATATCCTCATAACCTTGAGTTAGGCTAAGTTTCCTCAAACACTTCAGAAAAATGCTGACCATAAAGAAAAATAGTGATAACTTGGACCTTATTAAGATTAGGAATGTCTCTCTTTCTCTGTCTGACTAACTTCACTTAGCATAATGCCCTCCAGTTCCATCCACGTTGCTGCAAATGGCCGGATTTCATTCTTTCTCATTGCCAAGTAGTATTCCATTGTATATATAAACCACATCTTCTGTATCCATTCGTCAGTTGATGGACATTTAGGCTCTTTCCATAACTTGGCTATTGTTGAAAGTGCTGCTATAAACATTGGGGTACAAGTGCCCCTATGCATCAGCACTCCTGTATCCCTTGGGTAAATTCCTAGCAGGGCTATTGCTCATATGTGGATCCTGAGAAACTTAATAGAAGACCATGGGGGAGGGGAAGGGGAAAAAAAAAGTTACAGAGAGGGAGGGAGGCAAACCATAAGAGACTCTGAAATACTGAGAACAAACTGAGGGTTGATGGGGGGTGGGGGAGAGGGGAAGGTGGGTGATGGGCATTGAGGAGGACACCTGTTGGGATGAGCACTGGGTATTGTATGGAAACCAATTTGATGATAAATTATATTTAATATTAAACAAATGAAAGTAAAAAAAATAAAATTAGGAGTGTCTTTCCATCTAAAGAAACTACGAAGAAGGCGAAAATTTACACCACAGAGCAAGAGAAGCTATTTGCTATATGAACAACCAACAAAAGACTTGTGAACCGGGGCATACAAAGAGTACCCCCATTCATGAAGAAATAGACAAACCAGTTTGAAAAAGGACAACACGTAGGGGCGCCTGGGTGGCTTAGTCAGTTAAGCATCCAACTTCGGCTCAGGTCATGATCTCACAGTCTGTGAGTTCGAGCCCCGCATCGGCCTCTGTGCTGACAGCTCAGAGCCTGGAGCCAGCTTTGGATTCTGTGCTCCCTCTCCCTCTGCCCCTCCCCTGCTCACACTCTGACTCTCTCTGTCTTTCAATAATAAATAAATGTTAAAAAAATTGAAAAAGAAAAAGTACAACACGCACAGACAAGCGTTACACAAGAGAGAATATCCAAATGATCAATAAAGCATATGAAAAGGTGCTCCCCCTCACTGGTTATCAGGGAAATGAAAATATCGGCCTCAGTGAGACAGCTCAGAACATTCACTGGAATATGGTTAAAAAGTAAAAAACCTGGGGGGTGCCTGGGGGGCACAGTCAGTTAAGCGTCTGACTCTTGTCTCAGCTCAGGTCATGATCTCAGTTTGGAGTTCGAGCCCCACATCTGGCTCTGTGTTGATGGCGCGGAGCCTGCTTGGGAGTCTGTCTCTCCTTCTCTCTACCCCTCATCCGCTTGTGCTCTCTCTCTCTTTCCAAATAAATAAATAAACTTAAAAGAAGACAAAAGAAAAGAAAAAAGTCTGGTACTACCAACTGTAGACAAGGATGTGGAAGAAACTTTGATACATCTTGGCTTACAATGGTACAGCCACTTTGGAAAACGGATAGTGTCTAGAATACCCAAACCCTATGGCCAGCGATTCCACTCCTGGGTTTATACCCCAAAGAAATTAGCTCGTGTGAGCACCAGAAAATATGTACAAAGTGTTCATAGAATTATTGTCTGTAACGACCCCAAACTGAGAACTGCATCAAATGTCCATTGCCAGCAGAATTGGTACATAATAGAAAACTAAGCAATAAAAGTAAATGAGTTTCTATCTACTTGGTGCAACCAGATGGATGGTCTCACTGTCATAGTTTTGAGCGAATGGAAGAAATTGGGCACAACAGATACACACTGCATGATTCCATGTGCATCAGATGCAAAATCGGGCAAAACTAATCCATGGTGTTAGAAGTCATGATGTAGATTGTTCTTTGGAGCAGAGAGTGGGGAAAAGCTGGGTGGGGGGGGCAGTGTGGGAGGTAACAATTACATGGTGTGTTCCCTTTGTGCATGAGTTATACTGTGTATAAGTTATACTTGAATCAGATGGCTTATTAAAAAAAAAACAAGTATAACACTTGTAATTGTGGGGGATAAGTGAAAATAGCGATAATAACATAATAGCTAAAAGAATTGAGCCCTCCTTTAGTGCCCCACAGTTATAAAATGCTTTATAGGAGTGTAACGAGGATGAAAATTTTGAAATATTTCAACGTGCTTGTCTCTTTTCCCTTCCCTTACACCAGGGCTTTTCTCCCGGGGCAGCCAGAGGCATCCACTTGCCTTCCAGGGTATCAGGATTGGTACAGCTAAAGCTCCAGGGGAAAAAGTCCACATTTAGCCTTGGACTCTCAGGAATTCTGAGGCCCTCCCAAGGAAATAATCTTGAAAGCCCATGTAATTTAGAGAGAAACAAATTTCCTCAATTCCTGGAGTTTCATCGGTACATAAAGAGCCTGGCCTGGTGGGCGGGAAGATGGACCTTGACTGTATATAATAAACCACACGAGGCAAAAAAAAAAAAAAAAAAACCGAGGTAAGTTGCGAGTGAAGTCCCTTCTGCCTGGGAAAGAAGGTCAGGAGAAGGAGGGAGAAGTTGGGGAAGAAGATGTAGAGAAAGGATGCTGTCAAACATCCAGGCAGGCAGAGAGATCAGTTAGAGGACGCAAACACTGCCTTGTTGGTGTGCACCTGCTGGCCATGATAAATTCTAACCCCGTATACACGCGCGCTCCTTTCTTCTCGCAAGGAGCTGTTAGGTAGGCGCTATCATCAATCACCCCCCACCTTTCGCACGTGGAAACTGAGGCTAAGACCGCGAGGTGCTTGCCAGAGGTCAGCTTGATTGCAGAACGTGGCTCTTCTCTGATGCTGCATGTGTGAAGCACTGAACGTAGCACCTACTGTGTTAGAAGATATTATTGTGACTGTCTTTCCTGTCCTTCCCCCCAGATAAACGGTCCACGATGCTACGATTAGAAATCGGGGGAAGGGAGTTCTCGAGAGAGCAAATTCTGCCAAGGGTTCACTAGAAGCCCTGGAGTGACAGTGACAATCGCCTTGCTGATCAGTAGGCCCTTCCTGCCCACAGTCCTGTCTGCTCCCCTCACAGGTGACTTGTGCAGGGGCGGGGGGGGGGGGGGGGCGGGGGAATGTGCCAGCACCATCCTGCCTTGTAGATAAGGAAACTGGGGGACTCAAGCGGCTTGCCACAGGCTACTCAGCAGGTCAGTAAGAAGGTCTGCGGTAGAGTCACTGCCTCTCCCTGGGCCTCAGTGTCCCCCATCTGTAAAATGGGTTGGGCAGTTTCTACGCCTGGTTTGAAGTTTCTGGAGTGGGAGAGAACAAAAGCCAGAGAGGAGGACCCAAAAAGGGAGAGGAAGAAAGGAGGATGAGATACAGAGTGCGTCAAAGTAGTGGCTGAGATTTCAGCTTCAATTTTTTTTTTTTTTTTTTTTTAGGTTGTAACGAGAAGAGATTCAAACCAGATGTGGTCCTGGTGACTCTTGGTAGCCGAGGGTGGAACTGTGCTGTGATAATACCATATTAGTTTGGAGCGACATATCCATCAACAGCCCCGGCCACAGAGCTAAGCGGTTGACATTTGCAGGAACTGTGTCCCCACGCTTGAGTTCGGCGTTTGCAAGGGCCTCAGACCCTCACTGGACTTCTAAGTTTTCCACGAAGGGGCTCGTTCTTCAGCCGTTGTCCGGCCCCTGTCTCCCAAACACACCCCCTGGGGAGAACCTCACTCACAGGGCAAGGCCAGGACCCCGGTCACTCCCTTGGCGACACAGCGGAGGCCGAGCGGGAGGCAGGCGCAGCCCAAAAGAGCCAGGCTCAGTGGGAGCCGGGGGAGCACGGCCCAAACAGCCCACGGGATCACAGGCCACATTGTTATTACTTTTTAATTAAAATGGCGTCTTTCCCCCTTATTACAAAAGCCATGTCTGTTTATTTCAGCAAAATTAGACAATCCAGACCGGCGAAAAGGAAAAATTAAAAATGACCCATGACCCAGAGAGAGAGCCGTTGTTAGCACCCCAGGGTATTCTGGGGTCAGAAACAAAATGCATGGGGGGGGCGCGGGTTGGGGGGCTGGCCAGTTAATGTAAATGTGAATTGGATGGTACTAAAATTAATAAAAATGTGGGAATCGCGTGGCATTCAAATGAATACAAATGTGTGAGTAGGGTGAATTTATATGCAAATTAATATCAATATGGGAGTATTGCGGTATTAAAAACTTTGGGGATGTTTGAATCTGCAAAGTAATACAGAGTATGCAGCTAGTATGAAGCCATTCAAAAGTCAAAGAGATTTTAAATACTGACTCAGGCTTTAGTGATCACCAGTCCGCCACCTCCAGCCCTCTTAAGATCGTACCCCTGCTGTATCTTTCTAGATGAATCAATTGACCTATCCATCCGTTCGTCGAAATGCATGTATACGCATGTATAGAAAGATAAACACGTGGGGCGCCTGGGTGGCTTGGTGGGTTAAGCCTCCGACTTCGGCTCAGGTCATGATCTCACGGTCTGTGAGTTCAAGCCCCGCGTCGAGCTCTGTGCTGACCGCTCAGAGCCTGGAGCCTGTTTCAGATTCTGTGTCTCCCTCTCTCTCTGCCCCTCCCCTGTTCATGCTCTGTCTCTCTCTGTCTCAAAAATAAATAAACGTTTAAAAAAAAATTTAAAAAAAAAAGAAAGATAAACACGTGTTTCCACTTACACACATATACAGATAAACACACATAGACCTGTGTACATCAAGCGGAACTTTACGTGGATACTTAATATAACACTCAGATAAAAATGGAAGTTCTTGGGTTAGAGGAAGATGGGGGGCTATTTTCACCCCTTCTTGCCATGTTCTTGCCCTAACAGCAGCCCCTAAATAACTCTGGGCACCACAGGAATCTGGGCTGAAAACCAGCCATTTTTTCCAGGGGTTCCTAGTCCTCAGCATTTCATGGACCCGTAAATTCCACTTTCCAAAAATTAGGAGGCACCGAACTAGGCCTGTCAACTCTCTTCCCATCAAATGTGGCAGGCTTGGCTAGCGGCCCTCTTATTAGTTGTTGCCCACCACCCTACCTCTTTCCTTCTTGGTTTTGTTTGAGGGGGCCATGTGTTCTGGCCCAGGAAATCAGTCATCATTAATAAACCCAACGTGGCAATCCCATTTGGGATCCCATATGGGATGCAGTCCTACAACCTAATTTAGCCAATAAGGCATAAGAGGTCTGCTGGAGACTTTTAGGAAAGATTTTGCTTTCCTGGAAAAGGGACAACATCACTGGTACTATCTCATCCCCACTCTTCCTGCCATGAACGTGGATACCTTGCCAAGACCAAGGGCAGCCTTGTTGGGTCCACGAAGGAAAGGGCAAGAGAATCACAGAGACTCCTACCTGCCTGGCATCGTAAGCACTGAAACTTCCCCAGTGCGTCTCTACCTCCGGACTTCTTCCGATGCGAAAAAATAAGCCCCTATTTGTTTATGCCACTGTGAATTATATTATTGTGAAGTTTAGAAAGAAAAGCGAACGTGCATTATCATCGTCAAGCCAAAGAGGTAGAGAGCAGACAATGTTACAGACAAGCAAGTTGTATGGATAGCTTGCGGTTGTCCCTGTGTTTCCGATTTTGCCATCCACTAAAAGCAACTTTTCGCAGAGCGGCCCTGGCCCCTGGACAGACGTCTGGAAGTTGTTGATGCTGACCACAGCGGCAGAATGAATGACTAAAGAATGTCCATCATCAGACTTCCAGTCATTCGATAGGACAGCTCCTGGTGTTGGGCATTCAGACCATTTCCAGTTATCTCCCTGTAAACAGTGTTGCAATGAACATCCTCAGAGCTAAATCTTCACCCCCATCTTCACTGAGTTTCTTAGGGTAACTTCCCACAAGTGGAATTTCTAGGTTGTAGGCTTTCCTTCATATTGCCCAACTGTCTTCCAGAAAGAAAATGCCAAGTTACATGGTCATCTCCCCACGGATGTTTGGCACCATTTGGATGGGTAACATGAGTTGCTCCAATATTCTTCCCCAAACAGCACTTTGGGCCAGGATGGTTTGAGTTGAGTGGCTTCTGCCCGCTCTAAGCAGAAGTGCTCATCTATATGCCTTGGCCACCTCCAGCCCTCCCAAGATCAAGGCCACTTGCATATTTACAAGCGGTCACAGCCCCTTACAATCCTCCCCTGCCCTCCTCTGTTTCCCCAGAGCGAAGGGAATAACGTCAGGGCTCTGGTCACAGGTCAGTATCTGTGACAACTGCCATCCACCTGTCTTCTTCCCCCAGCTGACTGTGAGGTCCCCAAAGGGAGAGAAAACTATTCCCTATCTTCCTCCCTGTTCTCCACGAAACTCTGTCCACACTTTGCACCCTTGCTCAAAGACCTCTATCATCCTTCCACACTAATACTATTCTCTGCTGGCCTTGGAACTCCATCAACTCCCTTGGGGTCTGACTCATTTGGCCTTGTCCTTGAGGAGGCTGTTGCCAGAGAGCAAGGCCTAGAACCACGCCCGGGCTTTGTCACTGTCTCAGTCGGCTCGGGCTGCTGTAACAAAATAAATACCCTAGACCAGGGGGCTTAAATAACAAACACTCATATCTCACAGTTCTGGAAGCTAAGAAGTCCAAGATCCAGGTACTGGCAGATTCAGTGTCTGGGGAGGGCTCCCGTCTCGGTTTAGAGACGGCTGCTTTCTTTCTGTGTCCTCACATGGCGGAGACAGGACTCTGTTCTCCTCTTCCTTCAAGAACACTAATCCCATCACAGGAGCTTCATCGTCATGACTCCATCTAAACCTTATTCCCCTCCCAAAAGCCCCACTCCTAATGCCATCATGTTACGGGATAGGGCTTCAACATATGGGTTTGGGGGGACACAAACATTCAGCCCATAGCACCCCTGACGAACTGTGTGACTACAGGCACATCGTTCCCCTCTCAGCCTGGTCTCCCCTTTTGGACAAAGACAGGATCAGAAAATTTCGACCAGCCGGTAAACTCTAAAGGAGCATTTATTGTTTGTGACTCCACGCTCCCGGTAGCCATTCCCCTTTCTTCTGGCAAACACCCCGACTCTTTTCGGGGTGTGTGTGTGGGGGGGTGCTCAGGCCTCCCTTCCTTCAGTCCAGGACAGCCGGGAGTGGAGCTCTGGACCTAAGCCAACCTGATCGGGCATGTGACCTGAGAGCCAATTAGAGGGAGTCCCAAAACTGCAGCTGGGATTGCTGGAAGATTGCCACCACTTTGTGTGGCTCTGGAACCCAAAGCTATAGAGATCGTTAGAGAAGGGGATCCTCGCGGAAGGTTCAAGAGAGGACAGAGTCTGATGACATTGTTTAAACTCCGTATCCAGCCTCTCCTAGGTTTGATCCTCTCTTCCCTCCCCTTCCCTCTTTCCTCTCTTTATTTTTCGAGACTTGGTCTCTCCTGTCCCCCTCCACACCGCACCCCTCCCCACACCTGCACCAGCTCCTGAGCAACTCACATGTTGCTCCTTGCTGCTGTACAACCCCCCCCCCCCCCCCCCCCGCCCTGGAAACCACCCCCGCCCCGCCCCCTCAGGTCAGGTCTCTCCCAGGCAGTGCCTGGCCCAGCTGCAACCTTACAACCCAGCAGGGTGGCAACTGGGTCCTCAGAGGGGCTGGGAGGAACAGGGTGCAGAAGGCACGTGGAAAGGGCAGGGAGACCGGGTGACAGGTAGTGTTCCTAATGTCCCACAGTCAGCTTCTTTATTCTGGCCTCGTGGCTCGGTTGGCATCGGCACCAGCTTGGGAGCTTGCCCTGTGCCGGCTCGGCGTACTTTTCACAGAACTGGGGAGGAGGAGGGCTTCCCCTTTATCTCTCCCATTTGCTTGTTATGGAGATAGTTCAGGATCCGCACGAGTGCAGGGAGAATGAAAGGACATGGTCTAATTATGGCTTTAACATCTCTCTTGTGAGGTTGATTGGCAGGAAGAACAAAAGACATCTATGTTATCACCTGGGTCCCTACATCTTCTCGCCCAAGACCGATATCATCATCTCTTCCTGGGACCACTGCCCCCCCCCCCCCCCCCCCCCCGCCACCACCAATGCCAGCAGCTTCTAATCCAGCCTCCAAATCACTGACAGAGTGCTCTGCCTGAGATGTGAGGTATTCAGGTACGCCACAGATTCAAGGAGTGGGTTAATTACATATTGCAGCACAACGAACCACAAAACAAGGTAGCTTAGAATAGAGATTTGCAAACTATAGTCCTCAGGCCAAATTTGGCTCACTGCTTATTTTGGTAAATAAAGTTTTATTGGAACACAGCCACGCCCATTCATTTATGTATGGTCTATGGCTGCTTTGGCAGAGTTGAATAGTTGTGTTTTTTTTAATGTTTTATTTACTTTTGAGAGGGAGAGAGAGAGACAGGGCACAAGTGGGGGGAGGGCCAGAGGGAGAGGGGGACACAGCATCCGAAGCAGGCTCCAGGCTCCCAGCTGTCAGCCCAGAGCCCAGCGAGGGGCTCGAACTCGTGAACTGCGAGATCATGACCTGAGCGGAAGGCGGACACTTAACCGACTGAGCCACCCAGGCGCCCCTGAATAGTTTTAATAGAGACTGTATGGGCCACACAGACTAAAACATTTACTATCTGGCTCTTTACAGGAAAAGTTTGTCAACCCCTGGATTAACAGTAATCATTTATTATCTCTCACGGTTCTCATGGTTTCTATGGGTAAAGGATCTGGAAGCAGCTCAGCCATGTGGTTCTGGTTCAGGGTTTTTTCGGAGGATCCAGTGAGGTATTGGCTTGGAGCTTCACTCACCTGAAGGCTTGACTGGGGCTGAAGGACTCTCATCCAAGAAGGTTCGCTCATGCTGATGCTGTTCTATGCTGGGGGACTCAATTCTGCTTTACATGGGCAACACAGGTGAGTTTGAGTGTTCTCATGGCATGGTGGCTGCTGTCCCCAAAGTGAGAGATTCAAGAGAACACGGTGGAATCTCAACGCCTTTGTGAGCTAGATTCAGAAGTCACACACTGTGACTTCTGCCATATTCTGCTGATCACACGGGCCAGCCCTGGTTCAACGTAGGGAAGGAGGAACAAGAGAATAAATACCAGGAGGTGGGATCACTGGGGCCATCTTGGAGCCTGGAAACCATAGGAAAGATACAAACTCATGCTTTCATGAGCATATTGATCTATATTGATGAGCTGCTGATAAAAGGGGGTGGGGAGGCATTTATCCCCCTAACCTCAAGGGTATCACTTCCAGGCTTCTAGGACGCTCAAAATAAATGTACTTTCTTTTTTTTTTTTTTTAAGTTTATTTATTTTGAGAGAGAGAGAGAGAGAGAGAGAGAGAGAGGATCCCAAGCAGGCTCTGTGCCATGAGTACAGAGCCCAATATGGGCTCTATCCCACAAACTGTGATATCACGACCTGAGCTGAAATCAAGAGTCTGATGCTTAATTGACGGAGCCACCCAGGCAATTCTAGAAATGTATTTTCTTAGGATTGCACCATGCTTTCTGTTAATATATTTTTTTAATTTTTTTTTTAACATTTATTTATTTTTGAGACAGAGAGAGACAGAGCATGAACAGGGGAGGGGCAGAGAGAGAGGGAGACACAGAATCTGAAACAGGCTCCAGGCTCTGAGCTGTCAGCACAGAGCCCGACGCAGGGCTGGAACTCACGGACCGCGAGATCGTGACCTGAGCTGAAGTCGGATGCTTAACCGACTGAGCCACCCAGGCGCCCCAATGTATATGTATTTTTAACAACTGTAATCATCACAGCTTGTAAACTTTAACTGCCTGGCCTGTGGAGGCCAATTTCCTTAGCTCGGCATTGAAGATCTTTTATAATCTGGCACCACCTACCTTAAAGACAATATGGCATAGAGACAAAGAGTTCAGACACTGGAATCAGACCAGATGGCTTTACATATCAGCCCCACCATTCACCCTTTGTGTCCTCAATTTTCTCATCTCAAAAATGGAGAAAATAACAATACCTATCACATAGGGGTTTGTGACTACCTTTCCAGCTCTATCTCCAGCCCTGCCAGCACTCCAGCTACCCGAACACTCCAGGCTATTTTAGGCCCCAGTGCCTTTGCACATTCTGTTTCCTCTGTCTGCAGTTCTCAGGTCCTGCTTCTCTGCTGCAAGGCTTAGTCCACAGTCATCCACTGAGGTTGTCCCTAACACTATTCACCAGACCTGTCTGGTGCTCTTGGACAGGACGTGGGATGGTACTTCTTGGCCCCCTTGTGATCGGGTCGGAGCCACGTGACAAGTTCCGGTCGATGAGTTGTGGGTACACACGACCCGTGTCTTTTCCAGGCTGGAGCATTTACCAGCAGTGTCAAGACTTTCCAGAATTGTCTCTTCCCTCTGCCACAGCCACTAGCCCCCAGAGCGAGGATGGTGGTGTGCACAGAGCCACATCCATGGCACTCTTAGATGTGTTGAGCCAAAAATCCGCCTCGCGATTCAGGTCTCCGGAGTTGTTACAACAGCACTACCTAGCCTGTGTTGACTTCTTTCCATAGGAAAGCTTTCTTTAACTTTCCTCAAACAGAGCTGATCATGGCCCATGGGTTGTCACGGCAACCAGCACGCACCTCTATCCATACATTATACACAGCAGCTGCGTGTTACAGAACTGGCTTTAGGGGTCAGGGTGCCCACTGGTACTGCTCTCTCCCCAGCATGGCTTTCCCCAACTACCCATCGTGAAGATGCTCCCCCCCGCCCCCCGCTCGTCTCTGCACGGACACCCAGCTTATTTAGTGCTTGGCACTTCATTCTCAAAGGTGACTCTTTTTATCTGCTTATTTAAAGAAGGCAGACTGATTTCCTGTCTGCCTCTCCCACTAAATAATAAGCGCATAGCCCTGGGGCGTAGCTTGGGGTCTGCTGCAGAAACACTAGTACACGAACGATTGAATGAATGAATGATCAGTGAACAGTGTGCAGCCAGTGAGTGAATGAGTGAATGGCTCGTGGTACGACTCAACAACTCAGCTACCCTCGGCCGTGTCTGCAAGCATCCCCTCCCGGGCCACTGGCGGCGCCTTGTATGACCGTTTAAAGCCAGGAAGCAAAATCAAAGGGCCCTGGATTCAAAGGACGCTAATTACCTTTCAAAGAGTTCCCCTTGGCTTTAGCCACACGATTCCCGTCAGAGGCTGTGGGAGTTTGTGGTTCCTGTGCCGGGCTTTGAAACCGGGAGGGATTAATGGGGCTTGATTAAACCACAAATGTCAGGAAGTGCGGAGGGCAGCTCGGAATGCTGGCCACCTCCGTCCTGAAAGGGAGAACAGCCACTGACTGCCCCTCCCCCGTGGGGCTTGAGCTGCTGATAAAAGGGGGTGGGGAGGCATTTATCCCCCTAACCTCAATGGTATCACTTCCAGGCTTCCAGGACGCTCATTTACATGTAAATGACTGACATGCTAATGAGAATTTAGTTTGGCATTTTGTGTTAAGGAGGAGTAGTAAGGAGACTGCCCACTGATTTTCCATGCCCTGAGGCCTGAACAGCAACCTTCTCAACTCCACAACAGGTGTGGGCTAGAGTAATTGATAGTGACAATGACAGGTACCAATTCACTAAACACATACCTTAGTACTTGACTCTGAGCTTGTGGCTTTATGTAGTTGATCTCATTTCATCCTTATAACCTGCCCAGAGGTAGGTAAGGGCTCTCGTGAGCTCCATTTCACAGATGGAGAAATGGAGGCTCAGAGAGGTGAAGGCACCCGCTCAAGGTCACACAGCACGGAAATGACAGCCTAGAACGGACAGAACAGTCTCCCTCTCAAAACCTGAACTGCTCTATTTTTTCCCATCTTTTGGAAATCTGAAGGCCTCTCCCTCTGATGTTTCAGGAGGAATGATTCTATAAAAAGCAAGAAGACAGTAAGATAAGAGACGGAGAAAGACACGTTGGAGAAACCCATACCAAATTTAGTTTGCGAGCTCACCCCGGTCTGACTCCCCAAGCGTTTTACGAATCCCTCCCAACTACTGAGGAAGGAGCTGGTGATGCTTCCTGTCAGGAAGCTTTTCAGCTTCCGGTAGCTAGGAGTCAACTCGGCGGGAATGTGGATTTGCTCGTCCCCAACCCTTCTTGGCACCTTCATTATAGAGCTTGGAAAAGCCAAACACCTACTTTCCCAGCCTCCCTTGCTGCTAGAGACGGCCATGTGACCAGTTCTAGCCAATGAGACATAGACTGAAGCCTCCACTTTCCCAATAAGAGGGACATACATTGCTTCGACAGTCTTCCCCATTTCTTCCTCCTGCCTGGAACATGATGTGACACCTGAACTGTGGCAGCCTTCCTGTGATCAGAGGGAAAGGCCAAGAGGCTAACACACACTACTGAGTCATCAAACCAATGCTAGTCACTGCTTACCTCCAGAGTTTTTGAAATAAATTAAAGAAATGAAATAAAACCCCTTTTATTTAAGCCCCTGTTAGCTGCTTGAAACCAAAAGCATCTTAATGGGTACAACCTTTCATCCTATGTTTCTTATTAAGAATGAGGGTAGTTCCCAGAAACCCTGTCCCTACAGCTTTGCCTCACATCTCTGTCCAGAATTTTGTTCAGTGTCTTTTCCTAAGCTAATTGTTTGTCAGAAGGAAAAAAAAACAAAACCCAACATGGTTGGCTTTGGACCGGTGGTTCTCTGACTTTGAAGGGCTTCCGCAATCTTACCGGGAAGGCTTGTTAAGACCCAGATGGCGGGGGCCTATCCCCAGAGTTTTTGATTTCGTAGGTCTAAGGCGGTGGCTGAGAAGTTGCATCCCAGGGAAATGTTCTGCCTCCCTACCTATTGGTGTAAAGTCAAAGAGAGTTCACTGTGGAGACAAGTGGTCAAGGAAGGCTTCTTGGAGGAGGGGTCATGAACTAAACCTTAAAGAAGGCTTAAGGATAAAGACATGTACGGATGGTAGCAGAAAGGAAGGCCCTGAGAGAGAAAGGAATAGTCAGGAAGGAGGTACATAGAGCATGAGGAGGTGTGGCCAGGAGTAAAATGAAGAGTAATACATTAACGTATCAACTGATAAAGACCCTTCGCCTTTAGCCTCAGAAGCCAGGAGGTGATTTTGGAGGCATGAGGAAATCAAGTGGGTTGAGAGCTCAGTCTTCATTGCCAGACTTGAGTTCCAGCCCCGGGCCTCCCTGTTATTTTTGCTGTGTTTTCTCTGAGCAAGTCAAACGACCTCCTGGGGCCTTCATTTTGTCAGCTGCAAAATGGGCCTAATGACGCCTCTCTTGCAGAGGCTGAGAGATGTAAGATATAAAAATGCATGTACATCACCTAGTGTTAAATATATAACAGCAAAGAGAGAAAACCGTTTTGAGAAACACCTGTATCCCAAACCCTCAGGATATGTTACCAGTCAGGTTAAGGGTTCTATCACCAAATGACCTGGGGAAACACTGAGTCAGTCAAGTTTTCTTTCCTGCAGGATTTTTCAGCCTTTAATATGCTAATATGAAGGATGGGTCTCATCTGCGAAGGCCCGCGGCATTTCCCCAAACTTGGTTTTAAAGACGCTTTTAAAAATATATAAATCCTTGGAAATATTTTGAGGAAGGCTCCTGTTCAGAACGATGAGAAACCAGTGTAAAACATCGGTGTACTAATTACAATAATTTGCCATTTCTACTCTGACGAAGGATAAAAACTGCAGCATTTTATCGATCCGTTAGGTTATATTTCTGTGTTAGTCAGCTTTCCTAAATTACGCTGAGGTCACAAACAAACCTCAAATCTCCCTGGCTTACAGCAACAAATGTCTATGTCTCCCCCGGCCCCCAAGAGCACTCCTTAACCCCCATCATCCCCCCCTACTCCCCATAACCATCAGTGTGTTCTCTATAGTTAAGAGGCTGTTTCTCAGATTGCTTCTCTCTTTTCCCCCCTTTGTTCATTTGTTTTGTTTCTGAAATTACACCTATGAGTGAAATCATATGGTATTTGTCTTTCTCTGACCGACTTATGTCACTTAGCATAATACTCTCTAGTCCTATCCATGTCATTGCAAATGGCAAGATTTCATTCTTTTTAACGGCTGAACAATATTCCATTGTATGTTTTATATGTATGTATATATACATACATACAACACATCTTCTTTATCCATTCATCGGTTTGATGGGCTCTTGGACGGTTTCCATAATTTGGCTATTGTGTAGTTCTTTTTTTTTTATGTTTATTTATTTTGAGAGAGGTTGAGAGAGAGAGAGAGAGAGAGAGAGAGAATCCCAAGCAGGCTCCATGCTGTCAGCACAGAGCCCAATGCAGGGCTTGAACTCACGAACCGTGAAATCATGACCTGAGCCAAAATCAAGAGTCAGACACTTAACTGACTGAGCCAAGCCCAGTGCTTCAGGGTGGTTCTATTTTTAACTTTTTAGTATATGTGCTGCGGAAGCGAGCACTATTTTTAACTTTTTGAGGAACCGTGATGGCTTTCAAAGCTTCTACGCAGGAGGGGCATTATATCATTCAAGGTCACGTCTTATTGGCCCAAGTAGGTCACATGGGTAGGCCTGACGTCAATGGCACAGAAGTATAATTGTGTTGCAAGGAGCAAGATCTTTGGGAACAAAAGTGTCCACTCTGTCATCATGGAAGCAGCCTCCTGTTTTAAAACACTGCCTGGGGGCGCCTGGGTGGCTCAGTCGTTTAAGCATCCAACTTCGGCTCAGGTCATGATCTCGCGGTCAGTGAGTTCAAGCCCCGCGTCGGGCTCTGTGCTGACAGTTCAGAGCCCAGAACCTGTTTCAGATTCTGTGTCTCCCTCTCTCTGACCCTCCCCCGTTCATGCTCTGTCTCTCTGTGTCTCAAAAATAAATAAACGTTAAAAAAAAAAAATTAAAGCACTGCCTGATTTGGATCGTTCGCTAATCTGGAAACACATTCAATGAATCTATATTTGGTGTTTCATGGTTTCACCACTATTACCTTAGAGTGAATGCATCTTGATGTCTTGTAGGACAAATCTTTCTTTTTTAAAGGCTTAGTATTTCTGATCGTTTGTTCTCCAACATGGATTTTAGCACCAAATTGTCGAGTTCAGTGAAAAACCCTGTTGGGATTTTAACTAAAATTGTGCCACATTTATAAATTAAATTGGGGAAAGACTTGCCAGGCTGAGCCTTCCCATCTGTGAACTTGGTATATTTCACCACTTATGTAGGTCATCATGTACATCCTTCACTACACAGTTAAAAATTTCTTCATAGAATTTTTGTACCTCTCCTGGCAGATTTATTCCGGCAATCTTACAGATTTTGCGGCTAGAATGGATGAAATCTTTTAAAAAATATGTATTATAAAATTTGTCACTGATGGTATATGGAAACGCTATGGATTTGGGAATCTTGACCATCTACCCAGCAACTTCACTGAACTCTTTTAAGCGTTCTGATATTATGTCCGGAGTTTGAAATTCCTCTGAGAATAATTCTGGCATTTGCGGACAGCAGTAATTTTTATTCTTTCCCATCACAACTTTCCCTTACACTCTCGTCTCTTTTTCTTTTCTTTTCCTTTTTTGTTCCCTCGTAATCGATGTATATGGAACTCTCCAGAGACTCTATAAATTTGGCATTTTGATCATTCCCATTTTACAGGAGAAGAAACATGTTGAGAGAGGACCCGAGTCCGTCTTACCCCTACGTTTGTGTGTCAGGGCTGCTTTGGGTGCAAGTGACAGGAAAGCAGGCCAGAGTGGCTCTCACGATCGGGAGGTGAGGCACCGCTGGGTCTGGGGGACTCGTGCTGGTGCCACAGGAGCCACCTCCCTCCCTCTGCCTCTCAGCCCAGCTGTCCTCTCTGCTGGCTTCATTCTCAAGTAGGGATTCCCCAGAGGCCAGTAAGCCGGTTGCCAGGGGTTCCAGGCTCACACGATGATCCCCACCGCCGACAACTTGAGAGGAAACACTGAGACTGTCTTTCCACCAGCATCCGTGTTAACCCCTGAGAAGTCCTCCGATTGGCCAGCCTGGCCTTACACTCATCTCCTATGGGACCCTATAACGGACAGCCCGCTGGAATAGAATCTCTTGGAGTCAGAGGTGAGAGGGAAAGATCCCACAAGGAAAAGATGGGATAAGGGGAGGGGATGCCAGGGGGCCAGAAAGGCAGCTGTCCACTCTCCCACTGACTAGGATGTGGAAGTCAGGAGGCCTGCATTCCAGCTCTGGTTTTGCCTCTAGAACTTTTGGCCGTATTGTAATTGCAGAGACTTACTTTGCCTTTTTTTTTTTTTTTTTTTAATGTTTATTTTTGAGACACACGGAGAGAAACAGACTGTGAGCAGAGGAGGGGCAGAAGGAGAGGGAGCCACAGAATCCAAAGCGGGCTCTGAGCTGTCAGCACAGAGCCTGACGCGGGGCTGGAACTTACGAACTGCGAGATCATGACCTGAGCCAAAGTCGGACGCTTAACCGACTGAGCCACCCAGGTGCCCCTTACTTTGCTTATTTGGTAAACAGAGAATGTAACCACATGGGTGGGAATCAAATGAGGAAACGTATGGAAAAGAGGACCTGTAAAATGAAACACGGTAAGGAATTGCATTCATCATCACTGGCCTTAATTCGTATAGTCACCCCTCGACTCAGGAACCTTGAATGAGCTCCCGGCTGTCCGACCCATCAAGCTTTGCGGGGCTCACAAGGCTCTTCTAGTCTGGCCCTGGCTGGTCCACCCCCTTCCTCTCTAACCCCCCTCCTCCACTCTAAGCAGGCTGGTCTTCTCTTGCACCACACACCTTTGCTTCGGCGTCAACCCCATGGCTCCACCTGGTGTGAACCCACCCACTTGCCTGGGTAACTCTGGGCAACCTATGTACTTTCTGTGAAACTCAGTTTGTTCACCTCCTAAATGGGAACCGTTGCTTCACAAGGTCATTGTAAGTATTACATGAAGAGAATGGATGGAAAGAGGCCAAGAGTACAATGCTTGGCCAACAGTCCATGCTTGGGCCTCCATCGAACACCCATTTCTGTGCTGTCCCCAGGGCATCACCTTCCAGAGGGTGATCGGAAAGGAAGATACTTCCCGCTTCGGAGCACTTGGGCCCGCCAGAGCCACTTCTGTCATATTGCCTAGGAAAAAAGTCGGATTGGCCTTCTACGTCCAATGACTTAAAGACCTTCCAGAGCGGAAGAGGAAGGGAAAATGGTTGAGGCTTTGGGTCAGTGAGGAAGTGGGTGCCTCAGCCATGCTGAGGATGGGTTCTGGGTCATGGTGTGGCTTGGGATTGGCCTGAGTCAAGGGACAAGGGAAAGGATGGCCATGAGCAGGCTCTGTGATGGCATGGGTTGGGACCCGGACCGGAGGTCCCGCGAGACTGTGTGTTCCAGGGAAAGCCCACCCAGGTAGACACCCCTCTGCTCTTGGCTCCACACCCGTAGGATGTGCCCCGAGGATGTCACTTCCAGGCTTCACTTTACTGTGTGAGCTGGATCTTTGTCCCCTTCTGCCCTTTGAAGACGCTGCTGGCAACGTTCTGGTCAAATCCAGCCTGCAGACCCATCTGGCATGGCCACACAGTGCATGGTGTTTTTATAAATGGCCGCAGACTCTTTGACTCTCCTCCCACCTGGGGGGGAGGGGTCTCTGTATCCCGTCCCTTGCATCTGGGTAGGCCTGTGGCTTCTTCGACCAGTCAAGTATGGTGGAGGTGACACTGTGGGACTAGAAGCCAGATCCCTCCTGCCTGGTTCTCCTGCAGTGCTCGCTCTCTAGATCCTTTGTCTTGGAACCAGCCACATGATGTGAGAAGCCCAGGCCACATGGAGAGGCCATGTGTAGGCGCACCAGTGGACAATCCCAGCTGAGCCCAGCCTCTGAATCATCCCAGCCCAAGCACCAGATATGTGAGCGGAGAAACGTCCAGATGATTCTAGCCTAGCCATGTGAGTCTTCCCAGCTGAAGCCCGGACGCCGCGGAGCAGGGTCAAGCTATCCCCACCGTGCCCCCTGTTCAGACTTCTGACACAGAGAATCCAGGGACATAATAAAATGGTTGCTCGACGTCACTACATTTGGAGTGGTTTGTTACGTGGAAATATTAACTAGAAAATAGGGCTTTAAAATTTTTTGATTCTGTGGCCAACATTTAAAATTAGGAGATTTCCAATACAAATTGGGATTTCTGGCTTTTAATGAGAAATCAGAAACTCTGGCTACGCTAGCATCCCTGTTTGGCAAAAACGGGTCAGAGCTGCTCTTTTCTGAGGGAATATGGAGGCCCTATCTGCCTAGGCCCCCATCTGGCCATGTTTGTTTGTTCGGGTACCTGCCTGGTCCCTGTGGGCATATGGGTGTGCTGACCCTGTTCCAGAAGCATCCAACTGCTTCACAGGACGCCCAAGGTCCCAGCCCCTTTTCTCCTCCCATGATGCCCTGGATGCCCTTGACCTCTGCGGGTGCCCCCTTTTGTCCCTGGGGCTACATAGACCCACCAAACTAGGCAGGGTTCTACCCTTTTCTCTGCTCAGAAAACCACTTACGTGAAATAAAAACCAGGCAGGAGCTGGGGGTGGTGATGGCTATGTCTGGAGCTCGCTTGGCCTGTAAACAATTTCCTGGTGATAATCTTTCCAATTATCCCTCCAAGCTGGAACTGCTGTGTGAAATCAGGCCGGGTGCCCTCAGCTTATCCTGTCCATCTTGGAGTCATTAAGATCTGGCTTTGTATTTCAGGGTAAGCTGTCCAGAGCCACCAAGGCCAGGATTTCCAGGATCCTTGACGCAGACACAGAGAATCACAGTATTACAGAAATTTTCAAACAAACACAGGGAAGATTATAGAATCTTACACACAGCAAGACTCTTAAAAAAAAAAATCAGTCTCTCCTAGCACTAAGCATAGATGAGCCAGGTACCAATTCCAGTAAACATAACTTTATTTTTCCTTGCATAAACTTAAATATATCAACTTTCATTCATACAGCTAGCAGACAATTAATTAGTTAATTCATTCAACAAATGTTTGTCAAGAGCCTCTATATACCAAGTACTTTCTTTTCTTTTCTTTTCTTTTCTTTTCTTTTCTTTTCTTTTCTTTTCCTTTCTTTTCTCTTCTTTCTTTTCTTTTCTTTTCTCTGCTTTTCTTTTCTTGGGCAGTAGGAATAAACCATGACATGTCAGATAAAAATCTCTGCTACCGTGGAGGTTAATTGGAGGTTAATTTACATTCTAGTGGAAGAGACAGATGAACAACAGGTTAGCAAATAAATATATGATGAAATGTCAAGGGTGGTGATAAGTGCTCTGAAGAAAAATCAGGAGTAAGAGATAGGTAGTAATGGAAAAGGAGTGTCATTTTATACAGAGTGGTCAGAGAACACGTCCTAGCAAGGCAGCCTTTATGCAGAGACATAGACGACATGAAGGAGTGAGGCCCATGAAGACCTAGGGAAGCAAGGTCCATCTGGGTGAGGGAATGGGAAGTGCAAAGGCCCTGAGGCCAGGCTGGAGAGTGCCTTGCCTGTCATGGGAGAAACAGCAGGAAAACCTAGATGGCTGGGCAGAAGTGAGTGAGAGGAGAAGGAATAGAGACTGAGGTTGAAATCTCAGTCAGTTTAATGTTCTTCACTGCCGGGTTATGTCTAAAACCTGGGGGGCTTATTGAATCCCAGCATAGGAAGGAGCATCTGGTCCTACAGCCACGTTCTCTGCTCCTGCTGTGCCTTCCTCATTCTGACTTTCAGCCAGGACTCGGATTTTGATGTTTCACCTGCGCCACCTTCAGGGGTCTGTTTCACTTCAAGTCTCTGACCTGTGGGGGACTCTGTCTGGGTAGGCACCTCCTGAAGAATTTTCCTGTACTGTGGCTAGGACTCAGTCCTTTTTTTTTTTTTTTTAATGTTTATTTTTGAGAGAAAGAGAGAGAGAGAGCAAAGCAGAGAGGGGGTGGGGGGAACAGAAGATATGAAGCAGGCTCTGCGTGGACAAGCAGAGAGCCTGAGGTGGGGCTCAAACCCATGAACTGTGAAATTGTGACCTGAGCCGAAGTCAGAGAAGACGGACGCTCAACAGACTGAGCCACCAGGCGTCCCACTCCTGTCTTTTTTTGGCCCTGATATGTCTTTGAAGGGATGCGGGGTGCAGGAGGAGAGTGGAAGCAGGGCTCAATCCAGTTTTGGTGAGGTCTAAACCTTATACCATTTGGGGTAACCCTTCTTAAGAAAAAGAAAAGAAAATTATGAATATACACTTAGGTATGTATGTGAATATTTATTTAAAATGAGGGAAGAAAATGGAAATATATCACATATTTTTAAAAGCCAATAAATACCACAAGCAATTCAAAATCCAGAAAAATAACATGCTATTTTTATTAACTGCCTGACACCCCCATAAAACTTTTCCCCCACAGTTTTGTTTCCAGATTTTACAGGAGAAGCCGTGGAGGTGAGAAGGCAGTAAAACCATACATTTAAGGTGCTGAAAAAAAAGAACTGTTACCTCAGAGTTCTATACCCAGCAAAAATATCCTTCAGGAATGAAGGTGAAATAAAGACATTCTCAGGTGAAAACAACAACAACAACTAAGAGAATTCATAGCCATCAAGTCTGCTTTAAGAGAATTGCTAAAGGAAGTCCTTCAAACAGAAGGGAATTTAGAAGACCAGGAAGAAAGAGCAACATAAATGGTAATAATGGGTCATCAATGGTAAATATTTAGGTAAAAACAACGAACTACTTTTTTCTCCTGAGTTCTTTAACATATAGGGACACATAACAGTGAATATTTGCCTAATCATTGTTAGAAATTTCAATGTACATAGATGTTATATATAAGACCACTGTAACATAAAGGAAGGAGGGTAAACAGACATATAAATGGTAAGGTGTCTATATTTCACTCAACGTGGTAAAATATTGACTCTAAATAGATGGTGACAAGCTAAAGTATGTATGTGGCCATCAATAGAGCAGCCACTAAAAAATACCCATACAAAGAAGTAATAAAAACACAATAGATAAGATTAAGATTAATAAAGAATTAATAAAGAATAAGATTAATAAAAACACAATAGATAAGTTAAAATGGAATACCAAAAACATGTTCAAATAACCCCCAAGAAAAATAGTCAGAAAAGGAAGAAATGGAATAAAAAATAGAGGAAACAAATAGAAAAGAAATAATAAAATGGTATCTGTAAATCCACACGAATAAGGATATAAAATGTAAATGGTCTAAACATACCACTCAAAAATCAGAGATGGGCAAAATAGATTTAAAAACTCAAACGTGACCCAACCATACGACATCTGTAAGTAACTCACTTCGAATATGGTGACATAGGCAGATTAAATTTGACAGGATGAAAAATGACATACCATGCCAACAAAAATCACAAGAAAGCTGGAACGACTATATCAATACCAAAGTGAACTTCAGAGCAAAGCAAATCACTGGGGATAAAGAGAAACATTAAATAATGATCAATGGGTCTATTCACTAAGAAGACAAAACAAACCCAAAGTGTGTACGCACCTAAAAAAACAAAAACAAAAACAAAATTTTATAATACAGGAAGTGAAAACTGACAACTGAAAGGTGGAATAGACAAATTCATAATTATTGTTGAAGACTTCAATACTCCTCTCTCAGTAATCAATAGAAATCACAGACAAAATTAGCAAGGAGACAGAACTGAACAACACCATCAAACAGCTGCATTGAATTGAAATTTACACAATACTCTACCCAACAACAGTGTAATACGCATTCTTTTCTTTTCTTCTTTAATGTTTATTTATTTTTGAAAGAGAGAGACAGAGCATGAGTGAGGAAGGGGCAGAGAGAGAGGGAGACACAGAATCTGAAGCAGGCTCCAGGCTCTGAGCCATCAGCACAGGTCCAACGCGGGGCTTGAACCCCTGAGCAGTGTGATCATGACCTGAGACACAGTTTTTTCAAGTGCACATGTAACATTCACTGAAATACACATTATTCTGTACTAGGAAACAGGACAAAGAGTATAATAGTGCAGGGGGAAATCCTCCGGTTAATATTCTAAGACGTAATAGCATTCATAGTCTTTGGATCTTGGAAACAAATCCAGAGAATCTCAGAAGTATAAACACAGATTCTTTGGAAATGAGTTTCATTGGCTAGTTGTTGAGTCCTAGAAGTATATAACAAAAAATATAAGCATCTTGAATATTTTAAAAGCTTAGAATCTTAGAATAACTGCTTAATAAATGTGTAGACTCTTGGGTGTAGAGAATGTTAGATACCTCAAGGGTATCTAATCCATCAGTCTTAAAATTGATCTCCCAGGAGATGGTACTATTTCAAAAAGCCTAAAAGAAATTCTACTAATAAATGCAGTTTACTAAAGACATAAAAATCTTTCACCATTTGGATGTTGCAGAAGAAAAATGAAAAAAAGTCCCCTATGGTGAAAGAGCTGAAAAGCTGATATAGTCCAAGGTCATTATCCTATGAAAGGTGAAACTTGTGAAATAATGCAAGCAATTGCATTACTGTGGGAGAGTGCAGTATTGGTCCCAATTCTTTACCTCTCCCTGTATCTATGTCCTTTGCAGTTCCTCCCACAGAAGAAGAAACGCTACCCTCAACCAGGTTTTGGTCAATAAAACGAGGCAGAAATGACAGTGTGCCTGGGCCTTATGAAAGCTCTCACGCTTCTATCTGCTGCCTTGTGTTTTTGCCATCACTGTGACGGTGCATCTGGGCTCCCACAGGAGGAAAGTGAGATATAGGGGGCAGTGCTGTCCCCGCTTAAGTGCCCTGGCCAAGCCCAGCCTTGAGCAAAATTCCAGGATATTAACTGGAAGATTTTCCCCTGCACTGCGATACTCTGTCCTGTTTCCTCGTACAGAATAATGTCTCTTTTAGCAAATGCTCTGTGTGCACTTGAAAAGAATGTGTATTCCTGGGGGGCACACAATCCAGCCCAGCCAAAACGGACAGTTCCAGCCGACCCACAGATGCGCGAGCTGCAGTGATAAAGGTTTCAAGCCACAGAGCTCTGGGGTGGCTGTTACCCACCAACTGCTGACCGATACAAGGAAGAGACTTAATGGCAACCAAGAATTCTTCTTTCAGTTCTTTTCCTGTGGTGTCAGTGTTTCCGCAAGTGTGGATGGAGCATCGTGGGTATACCCAAGGTACCCTAGCCAGGACTCAGGGCTCTGCAAAGCACTGAATCGCACACAGCAGAATGACAGAAGAGTGTTGTTTTACTTCTCATTTTTCATCAGTCCTCTAAGGAGAAAGTCTCAGTTGGGCAATAATACTCTTCAACACCTCTCCAGCACTTGCTAATATTTTTTTTTTTTTAAAACAAAGAAAGAACTCAGGCTCGAGTTTCTCAGGGAGGCAAGAGGCTCTAGCAAGAATTGAATACTGTTACTCAGTTTTTATTTTTTTTAATTTAAAAAAAAATTTTTTTTTAATGTTTATTTATTTTTGAGACAGAGAGAGACAGAGCATGAACGGGGGAAGGGCAGAGAGAGAGGGAGACACAGAATCAGAAGCAGGCTGCAGGCTCTGAGCCATCAGCCCAGAGCCCGACACGGGGCTCGAACTCATGGACTGCGAGATCGTGACCTGAGCCGAAGTCGGACGCTTAACCGACTGAGCCACCCAGGCGCCCCTGTTACTCAGTTTTTAGAGCGTTTACGTTTCTAGCATCTGCTTGTCATAGCAAAAGATAGATATCGCCTCCCCGACTTACATTTGTGATATGATTTTTGATTTTTAATTATATTTTAGTTCAGTAAGTACACTTAAAGATATTTGTTTGTGTAAAGGGAAAAAAAAGAGGAAGCTAAAGAAAAATATGGGGTCAACAGGAGTGCAGTTGTTGGCGGATCTGGCCCAAACCCTACCGTGGTGATACAGCGCCTTGGGATTGCTTCCCTCCGTGGCCGAGGGCACATCTAGGCAGTTCAGCTGGGCGCTCAACGTGGGGGGAGTGGGGAGTTAGCAACAGGCTGATTAGGGACCCTAAAACTGCCTTGGAGAAATTCAGACCCTGGGCTACCACTCTCAAAGAGAATGTGTTTCTCCTGCAGATACTTGGAGAGGCGTGGGCTTGGGTTTGAGTTTTTCCTGGGGCCGCAAGGGACCTTGGGGCCTATGGATTCTCCCCCAAAGAGAAGCTCCGGGGAAACCCAGTGTTGTGGCTTGACTTGTATCTCTACCCCACACCCTGCAAATTCCTGTGTTGAAGTCCTAATCCTTGGGTGACCCTGTCTGGAAATAGGATTGTCACAGATGTAGTCAGGTTAGGATGAGATCATGCTAGAGTAGGGCAGGCCCTAATCCAGCATCCCTGATGTCCTTATGAAAAGGGGCCATTTAGACACAGACACGCGCACCAGCGGAACACTCTGTGAAGACTGGAATTGGCTGCCGCAAGCCAAGCAAGTACCAGAATCTAGGAGAGAAGACTGGGACAGATCTTCCCCTGATGCCTTCAAAGGGAGCATGACCCTGCTCAGAATGTGAAGCAATGCATATCCGTTGTTCTAAATCACCCAGTGTGTGGTCCTTTGTTAGTTAGGAAGTTAACGTACCCAGAGTCCCCATAGTTCGGGAGCTGCAAGCTCAAAGCCTCTGGGACCAAGCAGATAACGTAGTGTGAAGTCAGCCGATGGGGACCGTGGAGAGCTAGAGAGCACACACCCCCTCTGAATGGGAGCCCCACTCTGCAGTCCAGCCCACTGTTGCCATGTTGAAATGTAGGCCCAGTATATCCAGAACTTCCAGCGTTTCCAGAGAAGTCAGAAATCGGTACTTGTATTCGAAGTCTTAACTACCGTTAAATGTTGACAACTTTAAATATATTTAAAATTCTGTGTTCAAAAACAGTACTATTGTCCCCCTGTTTTCGGTGCTACCTTATAGCCTCGCATTAAAAACTCAAGTTGGAATGTGATCTAAATTAAAAATTGCATTAAAATCTAAACTACAAATTTCCTGGGGCCGTGTGGGTGGCTCAATTGGTTAAGCATCCGAGGTAGGCTCGGGCCATGATCTCGCGGTCCGTGGGTTCGAGCCCCACCTCGGGCTCTGTGCTGACAGCTCAGGGACTGGAGCCTGCTTCGGATTCTGTGTCTCCCTCTCTCTCTGCCCCTGCCCTGTCCACGCTCTGTCTCTCTCTCACTCAAAAATAAATAAACATTAAAACTTTTTTTTTTTAATTTCGTGGAAAATTCTGGAAAGACGGCAGCAATACTAGATGCATAGTTTTTGGATCTTCCCAAACTCCCCATAAAAAACAGAGCAGACAGATAGCAAACCAAAATCCATAGATAACATTTATAGCAAACCTAAGTCACTGAGTTCCCTTCAACTCCGAGTATAAGCACACTGTGGAGAAACCATCGGCAGCCGCAAAATCGGTGAGATATCGAGCCTGTGCTGGAGGAAGCAGAGGTAAGCAACCTGTGTCCGGCAGACCTAAGAGTAGGATAAGCCCCAAAGCCAACAGGTCTTGAAAATTGAGCAGGATGAAAATGATACGGACGGAAGAAGGAGAAAGGCTCTGACTCAAGTGGGGGAGGAGAATAGAACCAGAACATCTCAGAAGGCAAGCCACCATATTTCTGGATGTTGTCTAAAAACAAAAAAAAGAGGAAGCTCTAACAATTCAGAAAAGCTCCTTTGAACAGTGTGTGCATTCTAAACGCCTCCCCCACTCCCGCCCCGCTTCTAAAACCTAATTTAACGTAAACATGAACCTTGGGAAAAGGATCAAGGTCAAACCCCAAACTAAGTTATTAAAAAAATATATGGACGATAATATCCCTCTGGATCCTGAAAGCCTTCCAGAGAAACATGTTCATAAAGTAGACTAGAACTGCGATGTGCTGTTTCCAATTGAGTCAGAAGCCATTAGGAAAAACTCAGAAATTATATTTAGAAATAAAAAGAACGCTATTAAAAAAATGAACTGTAACTAGAAGGACAGAGTGAATCAGCACAATAAGTAATACTAGAAGAGAAAGGGAAAGTAAAAATGGAGAAAGGTCTCAAACACTCAAAAAGAAATGGAGACATTAAAAAAACTCAAGAGAAAGTGACTGATATTGATAAGCCAAGAAGATACATCATATGGATAACAGGAGCTCCTAAAAGAGAAAATCAAAGGAAGAAGACCAAACAGAATAAACACTAAAAACCACAACTCAAGAAAGCTTTCTTGGGGCACCCGGGTGGCTCAATCTGTTAAGCATCCGACTCTTAATTTTGGCTCAGGTCAGGATCTCACTGTTCGTGCGTTCGAGCCCTGCACTGGGCTCTACGTTGATGGTGCTGAGCCTGCTTGGGATTCTGCCTCCCTCCCTCTCTGTCCCTCCCCTGCTTGCTCTCAATCTCTCTCAAAATAAATAAAAATAAACTTGTTTTTAAAAAAGAAAGCTTTCTTGAGGCAGAAAACAACTTTGAAATTATGTATTGAAAGAGAACCCCACACACCTGACGGTATTGACCTAAATTGACCAAGACATATTCCAGTAAAATCACTTGACAGAAAAATAAAGGGTATCTAGGCAAAAAGAGCCCTTACATAAACAAAGAACATTGGATTTCATCAGATTTTTTCTTTTTTTGAAAGCACTGCTTTATGGTAGCAGAAAACAGGCAACATTTAGGATCCTGGAGGCAAGAAAATGATGACCAAAGTTTTTGTATCCATCAAAATCAATTTTCAGAATACAAAGGGCACAGAGTGTTCTCATCATGCAAGTAGTCTGGCAACATTGTTTCCATGAATCTTTCCTGAAGGACAGAATTCCCCGGGTAAGAAAAAACATACACATACATTGGAAAGAAGTTAAACAGTCCGAGTTCTGCGTTTGACTTGAAAGTCCCAGTAGAATCTCCGTGTTATTCAACATACATGTGTATCCACTAGCAAGGCCACGACCAGCCCACTAACAATGAACATTCTTAGCATCCAGACCATGGTCTTGAGATATCATTTCCTGTTAAAAGGAATCAGGACTCCTTGGAGAAACAGCTGTGTTGGGCCTGAGGGTAAGAAAAGCCTGGAGTATTTTGTCGTACCACACAGAAATGTTACTAGATATAAAGACTAGTGGAGAAATGTCCAAAGGACTCAAGAGCCAACTTAAAGAGTTTCTTACTGGCCAAAGATGAGACAATTTGAGTGTCACTTAGGATAAAAATGCAATGGATTAGACACCATAAACCGTACTTAAATCTATAATTCAAGCATACGCCATAAGTGCAAAGGGCCTGTGGCAGGAACATATTCGGTGCGTTTCAAATAATCTTCATAAATTTCTCAGAACCACCCAGCAGCCCTCACTGGATGTTGTATCTCGAGTCCCAGTGACTCATTTGGTTCCAATTTTGATGATTTGTAGCACCTGATGCTGGAGCAGGGGCTACTCTGGAGTTGTTGACACCTTGTAAATCTGTCCCTTTTAAGCGGCACCATGTGCATATGCTTGGGCGCAGTTATAGTTTCACTTTTGGTTTTAATTAGAGGAAGCCCCCTGGGGGATTAACTACCCGCTAGCAAAGGCAGTTAGTCAGACGTCTTCCTGCAGAGAGCTCATAGAGCTCATAACGGAGGCTGTGCTCCAGTTTCTGGGACAGGCTGGTCCACTGGGGTCGCCTGGGAAACAGAGGGCTGCAGAGGGGGCAAGGGCAGCCCATGACCTCCATCGAACAGGGGTGACTGCCGGTCCTTCCTTCTAGGATGGGGTCCTTAGGTTGGCAGCAGTTCTGTCGGAAGGGGTATTAGAATCGCTCGCCCCGTTTCGTGGGGAAACTAAGACGAGACCGTCTTAGAAGTCCGACAGGTAAACACCGTTCAGATCATTCGGGAAGCTTTTATTGAACACCCACTCAGGGCCAGGGGCTGTGCACACAGCAGTCTAAAGGAGTAGGCAGGCTGTGGTCGCCATTCTCAAGGAACTTCCAGACATTTTCTCTCTCCCGGGGGCTGAGGCTCCAGCAGGGAACAAGGCAGACACAGTTCCTGCCCTCGAGAAGCTCACAGGCTAGTGGGAAACTCCTCGAACCAGTAAATAGGCAAATCAAAGAGTCATAGACCCATAGGGGCTGAGAAGGGGATAGAGGACAACCAAGTATATAACAAGTGGGCCGGGGTTAATTGTTTTGGGGAAGGTACCACTTAAACAGACCTAGAAGGTGAGAAGTCGCTGGCCCCATGCAGAGGGACCCAGGGAAGTCATCCAGGTGAGTGGAAAAGCAAATTCAAGAGATAACTGGGTATGTTTGAGGGAGAGAAGGCAGGCCAGTGTGGCGGGAGGTCACGTTGAGGAGGAAGCAGGAGTGGAGGCGTTGTTTTGCTGGACCTGAAGCCGGGGCACATCATGGTCTGGTGTATGATTTGCAGAGATGATTCTGGCCGCGCTGAGGAAGAGTGCGTTGGCGAGGGAGTACGGAGTGGAAAGAGCGAGAAGGTCAGGATGCTGCAGGGAAGGTGGTAGCCTGACCCAGGCGTTAGCAGTGCAGGTGGAGAGAAGAGGAGATTGGGAGCCGTGTTCTGGAGGCAGCCCTGGCAGGACGTGCCGAAGGATTGCAGGTGGGGCCGGACGGGGAGAGAGAGGTCAAGGGTGCCTCCAAGGGCTGTAGCCTGCGCAACCGGAGGGGTGTAGTTGCTGTGTTTTGAGAGCGGAAGGTGGAGAAGCAACAGGTTTGGAAGCAAAGATCCAGACTTCCACTGTGGTTGTGTTAACGCTGAGATGCTGTGCATCAGCCCGGTGGAGATACCGAGCGGCTGAATCAGGTGGGGATTCGGAGGGCAAGTCTGGGAAAGGGAAATGGATTTAGGAGTCCTCAGCATGCAGGTGGTATCCACCCGGGGGGCTCACAGCTTTGGGTGCACAGGGGAAGCACGTGTGGAGGTTTACAAACTGCAGGTGCCCAGGATATCGTGCAGACTAGTCAGTTCAGTCTCTGGGGGAATGGGACCCACGCCTCAGCATTTTAAGGCTTCCCCGGCGAGTCTAACACGCGGCCAAGGCTGAGAGCCAGGGCCCTGAACACCAGCTGAGACGGTGGGTGGTTCTCCAGGCGTGGTCCCAGGACCAGCGGCTTCACATCACCTGAAACGTTCAGGTTTCATCGCAGACTGTGGAGTCGCGGGCAGCGGCGGGGGGGGGAGACCGGCCATCTGCGCGTCAGCAGGTTCTTTGGGTGACGCTGAGGCGCCCGAGGCTTTGAGAACCTCGGGGACAGAGATAGACGGGGAGGGGAGACAGAGGAGAAGAGCAGAGGTGTGAGACCCGAGTTGATCCGCCCGCGGGGGAGGAGCACCCAGGATCAGATGGAGGAGGGAGAGGTCAACTGGTCAAATTCAGCAGCCCAAATGCTGAGGGGGATTTGAATAGTTGTAAGGTCAGGAAAAGGAGCGCAGGGTCTGGCAGTGAGGGGATCGGGGTGGTGTGGCGAGGCTGTTTCAGCTGGATCGAAGGGGTCACGGGGAGGATGCGGGGTCACAGGGAGGATGCATTGCCAAAGTCCTGGGACCCGGGCTGCGCTTAATAATTTCTTTTCTCTCCCGCTTTGAAAAGCCTGTAGTTACGCAAATGCAAAGTATTACCGATCGCTTCCAAAACTGATTTCTCTTACTAGGTCGTGAGTAATTAGGAAGGCAGATTGTTCTCGGACCTGCGGTGGCCTTCAGAGAGCTCCCAGCAAGTCGAGTTTTCACACAAGTTCTCTTCTGCTGTGAAGTAGAAAAGGAGACACGACGGGCTGATGATCCAGGAGTCCATTCTGCCTTCTTTCGCTTTGCTCCCTCCCACCAGGGAGGCTGAAGATCCGATGCCTAATCCTGGCATTCCCACTCTCCTTGCCTGTCGGAGTGGCTGTGTCTGCCCAGCGGGATGCGAGGGGGATCGGATGGGACAGTTCTCAGAAAGATACTGTTTCCTGATAAAAGCCACAGGCGTGTGAGCAGAGTCCGTAGATGGCATCTCGCCCTTCAGAGCTTTCTTCTGGCTTTGAACTTGAAGGTGGTGCTTGGAGCTCGGCAGTCATCTCGAGATCACGAGGCAGCAAGCTTTCGGACGAAAGGCAAATGGTTGATCAGCGGCAGAGTGGACGCGATGGGAAGAGGAAGATGGGGAGGGAGAAGGAAGGAGAGAGGGGGTGAGAGAGAGAACACGGGAGCACGTGGGTCCTTCGTCACGTGACCGTGCCGGTAAACCAGCCCTGGCATTCCTTTCAGGCTTCTTGCTTGGGAGATCATGTTTAAGCAGCTCATAGTCTGGGTTTCTGCTGTTTGCAGCTGCAGAAGCGTTCCTAACTGACCCAGGAAGGTATTCCTACTGACTTTTTGGCAGAGGAGAAAATGGAGGAGTGAGGAGACACAGCAGTGAGAGGTGGGGCTAGGGTTAGATCGGGTTCATGGGCTCACCCATCCATGCTTGTTCCTGGAATCACTATCTGCTGGACGCAAGGCCTGGGTCCACACAAATCTGTTTGCATAGGCCCAAGTGCTTGTCGAGGAAGCAACACTCCGGCTGAGATCTAAGCTGGGCTGGGCAAGGAGCAACTCAGGCAAAAGGGGCTGTGTGTTCCAAAGACCCAAAGGCCGCAAAGGACCAAGAGCTGGAGGGTTGACCTTGAGCATGGTGAGCCAGTGAGGAAAGGCCATGGGGTGAAGGTGGAGGGGTTGGCATTCCCTAGAAAGCATCTGCGTGCCGTGGCGATTACACTGTCGCTCCTATTTTCTCACGGTTTCCTGGAACACGGGGAGTTTTGCTCCTTCTTTTAACAGTGGCCAAGCAAGAATTGCGTGCACCCTGCCTGCTTTTCTGGTCCAGTGCACTTCACCATCGGAGGTTTCCCCGGGGCCGCCTCAGACTTAAAGATTTAGCTTCACAGCTGAAAAAACTTCGTGTGTGAAATAACTCGGCTTTTCTGGGGGTTTCTCTAGACCCGGTTTGGGGCCACACTGATGCCCCAGGACAGGTCTGCCTAATTGTGGTTACTGCGGTGGGCCTCTTGAAGAAGTGGCCTTAAGAATGGTGGCACTTAGAGCCGAGGCTGACCCTGAAGGACCCGACAGCCATAGGCGACGGCCAGGAGACTTCAGCGTCAGCCCCTGCAGGGTCGGCAGTTTTGACAGAGGTCGTGGCTCCCTGGGGCAGCCTGCATCTGGAGGACGAGAGGGCTGGGAATAAAGATCCAGACATTTAGGCCCCTTTGGGGCCACCCTGAAGGGCAATTCTTCCTCCCGACTTCCTCGTCAGCTAGGCCAAGGCTGTATTGGGTCTGCTGCTCAGTCCTCCTTCCCTCCCTTCCCTCCCTTCCACAGATGTTGGTCCCTAACAAGCAGCTTCTCCACCGCAAACTCCTAGCGTCTTCCTGCACAGATTCCCCCCCCCCCCCCCACAGCATCAATTCTGATTCCTGGAGGCCAGGTGTTGGCTCCTCCCGCTCTCTCCTTCCCAAAAGATCCAGGTCTCCTTATGCAAGCAGGACCCCAGGGGCAGGAGCCCCGCAGACCCGGGGTGAGGGGAAGGGTGGCCTCAGTCAGGCCACAAAGGCATCGGCTGCATCTGACCCCCGGTAAATGGCACCCAACTTCCCTGGCATATACGTAGTCAGGGCACCCCCCCCAGGGCCAGGATTGTCTAAGGCATCTTGTCATCTCTTCCCAGTCGGAGCGATCAGTGGGTGTGGCTTCTGCACCTCATTACGCACTTTACTTCTTTGTTCTTTGTCTGTCCCCCAGCTGGGGAACTTCCTCTTTCTTTGGGAAGGAATATCTTACTCGTCTCCGTACCTGAGAACCAGCATGGAGAAGGTCCCAATAGATGTGGATGGGATGAAGGTCTGTGAGTCTGGCTTCCTCCCCCGGACTGTGAAATCCTTGAGGATGGGAATTCTGTCTTATTCTTCCTTGGTACCCCAAGGCCTGTGGGTGGCCATAGAAAGTGCTAGTTAATGATTGTTGTGTGGATGAGTGGATGGATGGTTGCATGCTGTGAAGACTGGCCACTCAAGGGCCAAGGTAGACTACAAATGCCCCATGAGGCACCACCAGGGTAGTGGTCAACTTCAGCTGGGTCTTGGGGACAGCTTCCAGCAGAGGAAGCTGTGAGTTCAATGAAGACGAGTGTGGGGACTGGGGGATGGGAGGGGTGGGGCACTGGAAGGTACTCCTTGCAGAAGGGGCAGGGTGGGTGTGGAACCCAGCTGTCCTCTCTACCCTCTTAGTATTCATGACCTCTTTGGGAAACACCTTCCTGGTCTCCCTCTGAGGAACGGCCCCCACTCTAGGTCAAGGTGTGGTGAATCCCTTCCTACCCTTAAGCCACAAGGGTAGGTGGGTATAGGACCCAAGCCTGCTACGTGGTTAGTTTGGGGATGGGCTCTTGGCCCATCAGGGTCGGTGAGCCTCTGCCTCGGGATATTCGCTAGAACTTACTGGGAAAGAGAATAGAATGTCATGATGCCTTCAGCTGCCATTACAAAACAAAGCAAAACAAACAACAAAGGCAACGACAAAACAGTTGGACAGGCTTAACCGATGAGAGAAAATGCATTACTTCATGTAACAGGGAGTTCATGGCTAAGGCACCTTTAGGGATGATTACTTTGTTCAACAATATGATCAATGGTCTAGGTTCTGGTACCCTATTTGGCCACCCGAAGCACATCAAGGTTGTCCTCGTAGTCACAAGATGGTTGCCGCAGATCCAGACATCACACCCAGCCGTGATAAGCACAAAGGTGGAAAAGGAACTGTTTCCCCCATTGTGGCTCTCGCATCTATTGTCCACATCAACCTCACCGGTCCATGTTCTAGCCAATCACACGAGGGAAATGGCCTCAGCTGATGCATTCCCAGTGGGGGCAACATCTCCCCCCAGGGGGTGGCCATTTCTTTGGTGGAGGTGATTGAAAAAAATGGCAGACACTACGATGGTTTGTGGTCTTCCAAAGGGCCACAGTACATGAACATACAGTGACCGGCCCACGTGATAAGCAGAAGCTGTTAAGTTCTCTTGCACGACGTATGGTCCAGAGGTCTATTTCCTCCGGCCCCAGCGGAAGAGGCACGTAAAGCATGGAGGAGGCTCCCCGTGGCAGACGATGCAGGGGTGAGAAGCAACGTACATGGAGGCGAGATCTTAAACCAGTGTTGGTTGAGTGGGAAAGACAAGAAACAATTATAGTAATAGCATTTAGATAAAATTAAAAACACACATGCAGAGCACAACATCGCATAATCTCTGAGGCCATGTGCATATTTAATGGCATTTGCCAGGTGTGTTAGAGGGGTTGCTGAGGTGCAGGGAGATGACAGCGGGAACAGGGCCTGAGAGGGACAGATAATAAAATAAGGGAGGGTCTCACTCTGACCAGTGACAAAAGTGTGGCTGAAGGTAAGGCCTCGGATTAACCTAACTCCGCACCTGACTCCTCCCTGGGGGAAGAAAGGAGGTGGACGTTGGTGGGAGGGCAGAGGGTGCAAGGAAGGTAGAGAAAGGTGAAACTTGACATTGGAAACCCTTCAGGGCCTCTGCCCCAGGGGGATTCTGAGGCTGAGCGGGTTAGCTATGTTTTATAGACAATGGGGAGGGTTGGAAAGTTCTAAAGCTGGAGGAACATAGGCTCTGTGTTAGGCTTTTGGAAGGTCATTCTGAGCTGTGAACAGTTGACATCCGATGGCCTGTTTTAAAATGACCCTTGATCACGCCTGGGTGGCTCAGCGGGTTAAGCGTCCAACTCGGGCCGAGGTCATGATGTCACGATTCGTGAGTTTGAGCCCCACATCGGGCTCTGTGCTGACACCTCGGAGCCAGGAGCCTGCTTTGGAGTCTCTCTGTCTCTGTAGCTCTCTGCCCCTCCCGTGTTCACATTCCGTCTCTCTCTGCCTCTCAAAAATAAACACATGTTAAAAAAAATTTTTTTAACATTTTTTAATGTTAATTTTAATTTAGTGTTTTAGTTTTAATTAATTTTAATTTAATTTAATTTTAATTAATTTTAAAAATTTTTTAATGGCTCTTGATGGAAGGCCCGGGTGAGTCGGTTAAGCATCCGGCTCTTGATCTTGGCTCAGGTCACGGTCTCACGGTTCGGTCAGTGAGTTCGAGCCCCGAGTTGGGCTCTGTGCTGGTGGCTTGGACCCTGCTCGGGATTCTCTGTCTTCTCTCTCTGCCCCTCCTCCTCACTCACTTGCACGCGCACGCTCTCCCAAAATAAATAAGTAGTAAAAAGTAAACAAATAAAATGGCTCTTGACAGGGAAATAGCCAAGTAGAGGACTTTGGGTCCCTCGCCATTTCCTTCACATGATTATCTCAAAGTCCGAAGAGCAAGTAACTAGTCACTTATCAAGCAACTGTGGACGGGAATGAACACAGATGCTCCGTGCAGAGTGTATCTCTCGCACTTCTCGCCTGGTCCTCACGGCACCCGGGAGGTGGGTGCTGTGATCCCATCTCAGAGGTGTGGGAGAGGAGGCTTGGAGCCCACCCGCTTCACCAAGAGAGCAGGCAGACACTCAGCTCACTCCCTTCCTATTTATTTTCTGTTTTCCAGTTCAATTTGGGGGCATGTTTTTTCTATTTAAAATTATTTGCTGGCAATAGAATACTGTACTCAGAGAGACAAAAATACCCAGAATCTCCTAATGAAGAACAGGGGACACTCCCTTAGGGAAAGAGGGAAGAAACATCTCAGGGTGGGCAGAGCAATGAGCGGGAGAAGGGCTGGGGTAGGGGGTGAGAAAGACCCTTTGGGGTGAGGCGGGGGGGGGGATTGGTTGCTTGTGCCATTCATGTATGTTAGAGGGTCCTGATGACTCCTCTCAGGGACCTCAGATTTCCCATCTGTAAGATGGGGACAGAAAGTGGAGGAGGGGGAGATTTGTTTCCAGCACGGTTTCTAGGATCTGCTCTGTTAGCACAAAATACAGATTCTCGGGTCCCAGCCCAGAGATGCTGGGTTTTGAGGACCGGGACAGGGCCCAGGTCAGTCAGATGCGTGCTGGCAGCATTAAGCTGACGTTCTGGGGTTCTGGAAAGTGATGTATCTTTTTCTTCTTCTCCTTTTTTAATGTTTTATTTATTTTTGAGGGGGGGGGGTGGAGGCAGAGAGAGGGGGACAGAGGATCCAAAGCAGGCTCCGAGCTCTGAGCTGACAGCAGAGGGCCGGGTGCGGGGCTTGAACTCACGAACCACGAGATCATGACCCGAGGCGAAGTTGGACGCTCAACTGACTGAACCACGCAGGCACCCTGATCCAGGTGTCTTTTATTTATTTCTTTTTTTCTTTTTTTCTTTTTTAACGTTTATTTATTTTTGAGACAGAGAGAGACAGAGCATGAACGGGGGAGGGTCAGAGAGAGAGGGAGACACAGAATCCGAAACAGGCTCCAGGCTCTGAGCGGTCAGCACAGAGCCCGACGCGGGGCTCGAACTCACGGACCGCGAGATTGTGACCCGAGCCGAAGTCGGCCGCTTAACCGACTCAGCCACCCAGGCGTCCCCAGGCGTCTTTTAAAAATAAATTTTAGGGGCGCCTGGGTGGCTCAGTCGGTTAAGCGGCCGACTTCGGCTCGGGTCACGATCTCGCGGTCCGTGAGTTCGAGCCCCGCGTCAGGCTCTGGGCTAATGGCTCAGAGCCTGGAGCCTGTCTCCGATTCTGTGTCTCTCTCTCTCTCTCTGCCCCTCCCCCATTCATGCTGTCTCTCTCTCTGTCTCAAAAATAAATAAACGTTAAAAAAAATTTTTTTAAATAAATTTTATTCTCCCCTGCCGACCGCCCCCGCTGTGATTACTTGGTTCCACACTATTTCCTTGACCTAAGAAGCCTTCCTCCATAGACGTTAACTTTTTCTAAAATTGGGAGAAGTCTTACAATTCCGAACCATAGCATTTCCTCCTTTCCTCTGGAAAAAAAAAAAAAAAAAATGCCGTCGATGGTGCATATCAGAGCTCACGCCGTCCCAGAATTAGGGAAACGCGGTGTAATGTTCTTTCCATCTGAGAGCCTGGGGAAAAACAAATCCCGAAGAAGACAACAAAATCACCCGTCATCTCATCCCCAGAAGGTTCTATTGCCAATGTTTTGTCACATTTCTTTCTAGTTTCTTGTTTTTGTTGTTTCGAGCCTCCCGTTTGCCACCAAGGAGTGATTTTTGAGCACCTGCTCGGTGTGCCCCACTTCGGGACTTAGAAGTAAAGTAAGAATTCTGGCCGCTCTGTGCCAGCCCTCTACGTACGGGATGGCTTCGTTCCACAGAACAGCCCTGCAAGACGGGAGACGGTATTTCTACTGAACAAAGGGGAGAGTAGAAGCTGAGGCGGTAAAGGACGTGTCCGAGTTGTCATGGTTAGTGAAGGGCTGAGCTACGATTTGAGCCCAGGCAGCTGAATGCGGTGCCGTCTCTCCGGGCGGAGGCCAGCCTGGCTCAAGGTGGGAGGGTTCGCACGCTGTGGGTCAGGACCGCGGGACGGGGTTGTCTCTTGGTGGGACCACGGGCCTCCTGGAGAGGCTGCGTCAGCAAAACCATGGCTCTGCAGTTGGGACCTGGGTTCAAATCCAGGTATGACTCTTACAGATCATTTAACCACTCTGAACCTTGGGTTCCTCATCTGTAAAATGGAGAGAAATGATACGTCCCCCACCCAGGGCTTTAGAAAGGATGAGGAATTACATATGCAAAGTGCCTGTCTTAGAAAGAATTTTCCATGTGGAGAAGCTCGACCTATGGGGGTATGGACCGAGGGTGTAGAGGAAATATTGCAAGTCTTTATGACAGGCCAATAGCAATATAAATATTCTAGTATTTTAGCCAAGGGATATATTTTGGATAAATTCTAGGAGAATTCTTGGGGGCTTCTATTATGAACCAACTCGTCATTCTTTTTTGGTCAAGAAAAAAAAAAAGCAGTTTGGTTCACAATAAGCAAAAACAGAAAACAGTCTTCCAACGTGAGGTCTGGAGAAATAGTACATCCCCTTCTGGCTTGGAACTTCTCTTTCGGTTCAAGTTCAGCCCAGAACATCTAGCCCTTCACCACCAGGGCTGGGGCACAGGTGTCCATGCTTTTTAGTGCTCCCAGGGGATGCTGACAAGTGGTCGGAGTGGAGCCGGGCCCTCCTGAGTCGATCACGCCTGGGCCCCTACCCACCCTCCCGACGCCCACAGCCTAGCAGGCATGGGGTGGGGGGCAGCGGGGACAAGACAGCAGAGCTCGGGTTGAAGGCCAAGAGAGAGAGAGAAAGATACGGTGAAGCTGGGACGGAACGGGGGTACCGAGCTGTTACAGAGCATCTACAGAAGGCCAGCACCGGAAGGGGACCTGAAGATTGCAGGGGCTGGGGTCAGGATGCCCGCATTAGAATCCCAGCTCTTCCACATCTCTGCTGCTTGTTCCCAGGGGGGAGATCTTCAATCTCTCAGCCTCTCTGTTCTGGAGAGCGGGTTTTTGTGCAGATTGATTGCCAGGGATACAGGTGGGGGCCTGGCTCGGGGCCCTTCGTACAGCAGGGTATGCGTGGCTAGTAACCGTTACTCTCACTGGAGTTGTCATCATAGTCGCCTTGACCCCTCATCCCAACACTGAGAAGTTGGTGCTATTGTTTCTGCCATTTTACAGATGAGGAACCTGAGGCTCAGAGAGGTTAAGTGGATTGCCCAAGGTTGCATAGCTGGAGGCCGGCAGAGCCGGCGTTGGAACACCAACCTGTCTGCTCCAGAGCTCGTGCCCTTTCCTTTTCTGGGCTGGACAAAACAGACAAAGCAAGAATGGAGACTTCCAGCTCATAAGTGCACCCTGATCAGCCCTGGGGACACAAGACAACCTCTATCCTTTGCTTCTGACTCAGGCCACGCCAGCCAGCCAGGACCCCGAGGAGACAGGGCTGTGGATTGTATCCGACCCGGAGGGGTTTTGACAACCGGGCCTTGTTTGGGGTTAGTTATTTTGGAAAAGCAGAGGGGGGCACAGGAGAAATGGTCTCATTCCCAGGCATATGGGAGCCGGCTGTCAGCTAATATGGAAAATGATTAAGACAGCTTAATTTTTTTTATTTTTTATATATACTAATAATGAAGCGGGAGGAATTTGGAGGAGGAGGTCCACAAGGAGAGGGGAAAGTATTACAGATGTTGGAATCACGCATGGGGGATGGCCCTGGCCCTGGTGGGACAGCAGCCCCTGTAGCCAGGAGGGGAGGGGGAGGGGAGGGTCCCCTGGCATCTGGCTTCAGCGACGTGGAGCATCCCCCACAGTCTGTCCAGGGGCAAGAGTGTGTATGGCCTGGGGTTTAGTGGTGGGCAGGGAAGCTGGGGTTCCTCTCTGGGCTGGTTTTAGTCCCCGCTTTCTGGCATGATACATGTTGGGCAGGAGGGCTAGGGAACAAGGGGAGCATCTGCTCAACGGATAGGGCGAAGCATGTGAGAGATGGGCTGAGGACATCAGTGGAGAACTTTGCCTGGGGCAGCAAAGACCCTAGGGCCACAGGGCCATCCGTGGATGCTGTGAAGTCCAGGGGGGCTTCCTGGAGCAGGTGGAAACAGGGCTGGCAGGATGGAGAGGCTGTGAGGGGTGAGGAGGACTAGCATTTATTGAACAGCTGCTTTGTGCCAAGCACAGAACTAAAAATTAAATTCAGAGGCATTCATTCAACAGCTATTCATTGAGCACCTACTATAGGCCAGGCACTGTTCTGGGCTCTGGGGAGAGGGCAGGGAACAGCCAGAATCCCCGTCCTTATGGGGCCCACCTTAACATTTACTAGGGGGTCCAGCCCAGGCATTGGTCAAGGGCTCTGTAGCTGTTGCCCCTGCTTTAATGTTAGCTCCCATTTGCCACATGCCCAGCACTGTCCTAAGTGCTTAGATGGATTAACTCATGCGATCCTGACAAAACAATAAAGGACCTGCTGTTACTGGCATCCTCACTTTACAGGCGCAGCAACCGAGGTGAAAGAACCCAGGGAGCCTCTAGAACCTGCACGCCCAACCGCGGAGAGGCCGGATGTGGACTCCCCCTCTTGGTGGAGGAGAGTGGCAGGGTTCTCGAAGAGCACGTGGGAAAAAGAAATACTCTTGTGGCCGTTTGGGGAAGATACGATGTGCCACAGAAAGCCACTCGCCAGACAGGGAAACAGAAGCGCCTTCCCTCTTCCCAGGGGATAACTGGTCTCTGATCGCCCGCGTACAGAACCCGGTGGTCACGCCTTCCAGCCTGTGGCCCAGAAGCCTGGCCCGCCCCTCCCATCCTCTGCCCTGGGACACCCATTTCTGCCGGGCCAGGCCAAGGATCTGCAAAGGGTAGCCAGTCCCTGCTTGGCTGGGGGCACTTCCAGCCGGGGTGGAGGGAGGTTGACTCCATTTGCGGCTACACGCTTTCTTTCCGCTGGGATGGGTGGATGGGCGGGCACCCACATCTCCCTGGGGTCTCTGTCAGGGACAGGGCCCTGGGGTCTGATTGGCTGAGCCCCAATTATGAGCTCATCTCCAGTCTATTCAGCCACAGGGGAGGGGCCAGATTATGAACGAAGCAGAGTTCCCATGGGTGGCAGTCTCTCGGGAGAGGAGGTTGTGAGCTGGGAAAATACCCTCCCAATACCTATTGATCTGCATTGGCTTCCGCGTTAGATTTTGTCTAGTGGCTTGTGGATTATTTTATCTCTCTTGCCCCCCCCAATCAGCAACGCCTCCAAAATATACCCTAAATCAATTCCCTTTACTCCTTCTCTCTTGCCCTTGGCCTCATCCAGGCCACCACCATCTCCTGCCACGACCGCCCCAGCCCTTCCCTGTTCCCGTTGCCGCTCCTGCTCATCTCTGCACAGCAGCCAGGGGGGATCTTTTCAAAATGCACACCAAGGTGTGTTTCTCCCCTGCTTATGGCCCCATTCACAGTGGCCTCTCCTAAAAGCTGGACTCCCGACAGGCCACTGCCCCCACGTGACCCCTCTTCATTCATTCAGGCCACACCAGTGTCCCTTCTGTTCCTCCGATAAAGCCAAGCTTAGTCCTGCCTTGAGGCTTTTCCGCTCGCCATTGTCCGCCTGTGATGCCCTAACCCACTTTGCCATGTGGTCTCTAGGGTCTCAGTTCAAACATGTGGTATGCTCTAGATTAGGCTGGAGTGCTGTGACAAAAAGGCCCTGAAACGTGCGATGACTCAAGCACACTAAAGTGTATTTCTCACTTACGTAGTGACTGTGGCCGCACAGTGGTGGCTCTGCTTCATGTGATGATGCTGGGATCCAGGTTCTTTCATCCTGAAGCCTTTTTGTCCCTTGCTTTCAGCCATGGGAAGAGACAAGAGAGCATGGGGGACGCCCAACCACAGCTGGAAGCCTAGGTTTGCAAGGCCACTTATCGCTTCTGCTCCTATCCCATTGGCAGGAATGGCCTGGTCGCAGGGCCGCTGTGGGCAGCCACGTCCCAGCTCCAACCGTACAGGCAACAGGGAACACGGACTTTACAATTGCCTACCTTGGCCATGGTCACCTTCTCAGAGAGGCCCTGCCTCCCCAGCCGTCCCATCCCAAAATTGTCCCTTCCGTTGCTGTATATCTCATAATCCCTATTAGATTGTCTTCATAGTACATGTTATTTATCTGCTTGTTTATGATCTCCATCCCCTTCTAGAAGGTAAGCTCTGCGAGGGTAGAAACTTTGTTTAGCTAGCTAATGCCATACTCCTGGCGCCTTGATCAGTGTTTGGTCCAGAGTAGACATTGAATGAGGGCTTGTTGCATCAATGAAAGGACAAATAAATCGTTTCCACATTACCAGTGGGGGCGCAGAGGAGACCGGAGGCTTCGTGGACAGGAAATGCTTGGCCCGGGGGCTTCGCATATGTAGGAGCCCTGCTCCTGCCCATTCCTTTCTATCTCCAATGTCAATCTTAAGGCCGCAGATTTCAGAGAGACGCAAGGCTGCAGCCTGTGAGTTGGGAGACCTGAGTTTAAGGGTGGCTCTGTCCTGACTTCTGGGTGTGTCCCTTTTCCCTCCTGTGTGGGCCTTGGTTCCCCAGCCTGCAAGACGGAGGTGGAGCAGGTTGGGCCAAGGAAACTTCCACATTCCTCATGGCTCCATAGTGGATGACCACCCCAGAGAACATCTGTACCTCCGCTTTCCAACTGCTGACCTTTGTGAGAAAGGTCTCCTCCCCTCCTTCCTCCCACTCTGAGGGCTTAATAAGGCTTAATGAGGGACCTGGGTGGGCCCAGCTCCTCAGTGGCCACCAGCCCATACTTTCACCCAAGGGCCAGGGTAGGGGAACATGGCTAATAACAGGGTCCCGGTAGGGGGTGAGCTTTCAGCCTTGGCTGGCCTTTCTGGGCCTCTATTAACAGACCACACAGGGAAATGTCTTCCCAGGGCCCGTGATTTTCCATTTTCCACTGGAAAAGGCAACTTGGGGGAGGTGGCCAGAGGGCCAGAGATATTCGCCGCCTGTGCTTCTCTCAGCGTGTTCTAGTATCTTCCTTTCCAGCTCTTCCATCTGTCTTTCCACTGACCCACTCATTTACCCACCCAAGTATTCAGGTACCTGCCCACTTACCCACACATCCATCCTTCCGTCTTACCGTCTGCCAATTTACCCTTCCTCCAGCCACCAGACCAGGGCCCATCCTTCCTTCCACCTACCCACCCGTCTACTCCCCATTCATTCACTCTCTGTCCGTGTATCCTTTCTTGCATCCACATATACTCCCTTCTATCTGTCAACAACTTGGGTTACCCAAGATCTGTCTGGCATCGGTCTGGGGCTAAATCGGTTGTGGACGAAAACAAAGATGGGTAAATCATCCCATTCCTTTCAGGCTTTCTGTCATGGGATCCCAAGCACACAGCGAAAAGTATTACTTTGCTGGCAGGTTTGAATCTGCACTCAGCCTTCCCGACCTTAGACAATTTCATGCAATATTATAATTATTTTTTTTTAATTTTGTTTGTTTATTTATTTATTTTGAGAGAGGTAGAGACAGCAGGAGGAAGGGAGGGGCAGAGAGAGAGAGAGAGAGAGAGAGAGAGAGAAAATCCCAAGCAGGCTCCGCACGGTCAGCACAGAGCCCAAGGCAGGGCGTGAACTCACGAAACCGTGAGGTCATGACCTGAGCCCAAACCGAGAGTCAGATGCTTAGCCAACTGAGCCACCCGGGCGCCCCATAATTATCTTTATTTTTGAGAACCCACTTTATGTAGGCCATATGCCAAACATTTTACAAATGTTGGCTCACTCAATTCTTTCAGCAGCAATTTGAGACAGACCCCGTACTTCTCCCTTTACAGTCAGGGACATTCGGCTGGGCCTGCCACATAAGGTTGTGAAGGTTGCGCGTTGCACGACTCTTGGAGGCTTTTTTTCACACCATAATCTTGTAGGAGTAACAGAACTACAAAGTCAGCAATCTTTCTGGGACACTGCCGTCCCTTGGCACCTAAGTGGACACCCACCCCCAGTCACTAACGTGTCATCCCATGATTCTGAGTACAGGATGACCCTTTTCCAAACCCTGGCCTTGTTTTCTCCGAGTGGACTGAGTGGACGAGAGAAGAAAGGGACTAGAACGTGCTGGTTCCGTGACTTGGTAGAAACTGAGTCTTTGAGACATGGCAAGAGCTGTGGGTGGGGAAATCGAGTCCTGGAGAGACCCACAGAATCTGAGGCTTAAAGGTCCTCTGATGATAATGATAAACAGCAGCACTGACTGGTCACCTCCTCTGAGCTAAGGCCACATGATGCCCCAGTTTCCATAACTCAACAACAGCACCAACCTCACGGCGTTGCTGGGGAGATTGAAGACACACGAAGGACCTAGAATCATGCCTGCTGTGAAGAAAGTGCTCAATAAATGGTACTTACCATTATTCAGAATAACCCCCACAGAGCGCTGTGAGGACGGAGCCCTTTCTTCCTCCGGGCCCGTCCCATCTGAGGTCATACACACAGGCTGCTTTCTGTCCCCTCAGATAGTCCCAGATGGGTTGGCTCTGAGTGTGATTTTAATTAAAGCCAGTGCTACCAAGGGTCAGGCTGTCCGAGAGGGTATCCAGGAAGGCCTCCTGGGAACTTCTTAACTGTGAGCATGATCTCACCTTTCCGAGGCTGGTTCTCCTCCATAAACGAGCAAAGCCAACGACAGCCGCCTAGCGCACGGGAGGTAAGACGTTGGTCGCTCGCTTCCCTGGAATCCATTCCTCCTTCGATTTCTGTTTCGGGAAACTTTGTTTTCTGATCATTGTAATCTGGGGGGCAAACTTCCAACAATTTCACCGGAGTCCTTCGACCCTGCCCCATCTGAAGCTCCAGCTTGGGCTTTCCAGTCCGGCAAATCCCGTTTTTACGCAAGCAACCAAAGGAGTCGACTCATACAAACGCAGTGCCTGCAAGGGGTGTGGATGAGACCTCCCTCACGCGGGCAGCCTATGAAGGATGGGGTCTTGTCTTCCTCGGGCCTCATTCGGTTTGTGCTGCACACTTGGGCAGGGCTGGTTCCGTGGATCTGGGGCTCTGATGGGGTCCAAACTCTTTTGCTTCAGAGAGTTTTTGTTCCGATGGCGTCTGTAAGTAAGGGCTTTTGCAAACCTCCCTGTGAACAGTCTCACATTCTGCTCCATGGGAATCTAGGGACCATCCCCAGAGACGCCATTCCTGTTCCCAATGAGCTGGGCTCCAAGCCCCAATTTTTACCATCAGATGCTGTCTTCGGAGGGCTAACGAGTGGGTCATATGGGGGCAGAGAGATCCCACCTGTGCTGGGTAGGCGGGTTCACCTTCGTCCCATCGTACGCCTGCCGAAGGGTGTTCCGTGGTCCCCGATGGGCCTGACATCAGGAGCCGCAGATGGTTCTCCAAATTTGCAGCCCTCTCCAAATGGAAGGTTAAACTGGGAGGGGAAGGGGAGGTGATGCCGCAGGGTAAGGGAGAGCTATGGTGTCAGTCAGACTTCCCAGTGGAAGCAGGGCTGGGGCAGCCAGGGGAAATGGGCAAGACTGGGAGATGCAGAGGGGCATCTGCAGGGCACGGAGTAAGGACAGGGATGGGATTTGGAGAGATGGTGCGAGGAGAGGCTCTAGGTCACAGGATTCTATAAGGCTCACCTCCCATTTCTCGCTCATTGCTCCTAATCTGCAGGTTTAGGTCCCACTCCCTCCCCTGGACAGTTGCTCTAGACTCCTCACTGGTCCCCCTGCTTCCTGTCTGGATCTTCCAATCCACCCCCTCCCATCAGCCATCCATTTTTCTGTCCATCTGTCCATCCATCCATCCATCCATCCATGCATTCACTCAGCAAATATTCCTGGAGGGGCAGGCCTCGTTATGTAGGACCGTCTGGCCCACTCCCTCTACCTGGCCGAACGTGCCTCCCTTCCCTGACTCTCTGTCAAGATAGCCACCCCCCACCCCCAACTTCCCCAGGTCACCTGTCATCACAACACTTACCACAAGACATTAGATGTCTTGACTTGCCCCCTGGACTGTAAGCTCCTTAGGGGCAGGAACTTGGACTCCAGGCACCCAGAGCTGAGTTGGGTGAAAGGAAGGAATTCTTATAAGGGGCAAGGGTAGGATCCTGCGGTCCTATCTGGGTCGGGTTAGAGTCCCAGCTGTAGCGATCTCCAGGCATGGAACTCTGGGCAAGATCTTCAGTTCACTGAGCCTTGGTTTCAATAGTGTCACCCTCAGCGTTGCCACAAGGATGAAATGAGGGAAGCCACCTAACGTGTAAGGAGGTGCCTGATAGGTAGGCAGTGATCTGTCAGTGGGAGCCGCTGGAGGCATTCTTTGCTGTCAGACAATGGTGGGCGGGTGGCGTGGATGCTGGGGGCTCTGCCTGGATCCCAGCCAGCCACCCACTCCCCCTGATGGCTCCCAGCTGGGAACTGCCCTTAGCTGCAGGGAATTGCCTGCCCAAAGACACAGCCTTTCCCGGGGAGGTCCCTGGTTGGTGTGCAATACAAATCTTCGACTCCTCCTGCGGGATCTCCTGCCGGATCTCCTGGATCCCTCCTGCGGGATCTCCTGCTGAGATTTCACACACAGTTCCACTGTGTGTCATCCCAGTCTTGTCTTCCCCATTTCCTTCCTCCCTTCCTCCTGAATGAACCACTGAACACAGATCTCCATCTCAAGAACCACTGGAAGATAACAGGCGTTCAGGGCAAAATACCTACATAGGGAAGATGGTGCAGGGACCTGGGGAGTGGGGGGGGGTGGTGGTGGGAGATGGAAAGGAAGGCCAGAAGAGGAGGGTGGGGGCACTGGCCTGGGCAAAGCTTGGCCGCCCAGTCCTGGGTCTCTGGAACATTCCAACTTTCTTCCTGCCCTTGTCTTCCGGCCCTCCCTAGTTCTGTGGCGACTGGTCATAGTGATTGGGCGTGCTGGCTTTGGGGCCCTCCTTGAGTTTGAGTCCCAACTCTGTTTCTTGGACAAGTCCCTTCACTTCCTGAGTCTCAGTGGTGCCAACTGTGTAACGGGGCTGGGAAGAATCAACGAGGGATCCCGCGGAGCTCTTAGCGTAGTGGCTGAGTCTCGGGGGCAGGGGGTGCCCCCTAAATGCTTCTTGCTATGCAACCCCTCCCGAGGAATGAAGAAGGCAGTCTACAAATCAACCTGCATGGGCAGGGCCACCACTTCTAAAACGTCACCCCAAAGCATTCTTCTCTGCAACCTCTGTAACTGACCCAGCTCCCCAAGACCTTCCGGAAATCATAGGAGGTTTGTCCGCTTGGAAACTTTTATTCCATGCCCTTTTGTTTCATGATGGCTGATGGAACGTCAAAGGAGGATGGGTCGCCTGAACGGAGGTGTGACTGAGCACCAGGCAGGAGCGTAAGAGCTCTGCAGGCTTTGAACTTTCGCAGGAACCCTGTGTCATGGGTACTATTTAAACGATACACTGAGGCACCGAGCGGAGTCACGTGCCCTGACCACACAGCAAGCGGAGTAAGGCTGCGCGCAGTCATGGCCAAGACGCAAGACGGACCGGACTCGGGCAGGGTCCAGCTGGGACTCTGCCATTTACCAGCTGTGTGTACTTGGGTGAGTTAGTCTAACTTTGCTGTGGCCCCAGTTGCTTTATTCATAAAATGCGGGTGATCACAGCCCCTACTTCACCGACCGTTGAGATTAGATGAGATAGAACATATACAATGCCAGGTGCACGTACAGTCCTTTATTCACCCCGCATCAATGCCGAGCACCTGCTGTGTGCTGGGCACTGTTCTAGGTGCTGGCGCAGAGCAGTGAATAGACAGACATGGGCCCTGCCCCCATGGGGCTGATATCCTAGAAGTAAACGGTAATCAAATGTTGGAATAACAGTTAACTGAAGTTTAGCTGGAATTTGAACCTACAGCTATTGACCCCACAGAGAGGGCTCCGTTATGCCCTTCCCCTGCAATATATATACACATATAGATGTATATGTACATATGTATATATGTATATGTAGAACTATTTGTAGGATGAGTCTCCTCTACTAAAATGTAAGCTCTTCCCTGGCCTTTACTTTTTTCATCTCTAAAATGGGACAATAAAAAAACAAAAAATAAATAAATAAAATGGGACAATAGGGGTGCCTGGGTGGCTCGGTTGATTGAGCGTCCAACTTTGGCTCAAGTCATGATCTCACTGTCCGTGAGTTCGAGCCCCGCGTTGGGCTCTGTGCTCACAGTTCAGAGCCTGGAGCCTGCTTCAGATTCTGTGTTTCCTTCTCTCTCTGCCCCTCCCCTGCTCGCACTCTGTCCCTCTCTCTCTCTCTCTCTCTCTCTCTCTCAAACATAAATAAACATCAAAAAAAATTGTTTTTAAACGGGACAATAACCTCCAGGCTGGCAGATCATTTCTATAAGCTAATGTTTTCAAATCAAGGTAGTAGACAAGGGTTGTTGTCCTAACAAATGCATGCCTAGAGCAAGAGTGACTTATTCTGACAGAAGCAGGGTCAGGGAAGGGCCCTAGGAGACAGGACTATTTGAGCCTAGCCCTGACAATGAATAAAATATGAATCATCAGAGACAGATAGGATGGCGTTCCGGGCAAGGAACCTAGAAGTCTGTACTCACGCTTCAGCTTAGCCAGGTCCCAGCCTTTCCAATTGCTCTCTTCTCCCACTTGATTAGTGCTGATGGATCGTGGGACAAACACATAACACTAGTGTTTCATCAGATACCATCCAGCATTGGTTACTGACATTTCCAGCAAGGTGTGTTGTCTGGGGCTTCCTGGAGAGTGCCTGAGCATTGATAGGCAACTGTTCATCATTCATTCATTCATTCATTCATTCATAATGAATTGGTTTATTTGCTCAACAAACATTTCTCAAGGGCTTCCTCCATGCCTGGTGCTATGTCAGATCGGGACCCTCCGTTAGGACAGCCAGGGTCCCTGCCCTGGAGGAGCTCATGATCTCATGGGGAGAATGGATGTGAGCCATCCATGCTGACAAGTAACGACAAAATAGATGGTGATGATGTCTGTGAAGGAAGCAAACAAGCAGTTGAGAGATGATGCTCGAGAAATCCTCCTTTCTGTAGAGTGGTCAGGGTAGGCCCACCCAGAGGAAGTGACAGTGAAGCTGGAGAGGATGAAAGGAAAGCCACCAAAAGAGTGAAGACAAGGGTATTCCCAGCAGGAGGAAGATCATGGGCAGAAGCCCTGAGGTGGGAAAGGATCTGGCCTGTTGAGGGACTGGAAAGCGGCTGATGTGGGGCTAGGAGCTAGAGGCCCCTTGGGGCCTGGAGTAGGAGATGGGCTGGGGCACACAGGCCATAAAGAAGAGTTTGGTTTTTGCTCAGGGTGTGATAGGAGGACATCAGGAGACTTTAGGTGGGGAAATGAGAAGATCCCTTAGCTGTCAGGGGTGATGGGGCAAGAGGAGGCCTGAGGGCAGCTGCTGGAGACATCCAGACAAGAGACGCTGAACGCTTGTCCCTTTTCCCCATGCCTGATTCTTTAACCTTCTGTTTGCACGCACCTTGTCATGAAGACTCAATACCTCGACATATAGTCTCCTCCACTGTTGGGTAATTCCAACTGAAGGAACGGGGTCCCACTGACGAGTGATTCTCAAGCATTTTGGTCTCAGGACCCCTTTACCCTTAAAAACTATTGAGGACCCTATACAGCTTCTATTCATGTAGATTACCTCCAGAGCCAGGATAAGGGAGAACTAAATGAGCATAAAATTCGAGGGGTGCCCCAAAATCTCAGTAATCAAGATGAATATTTTAAAACAGTATTTTGAAAAATCCATATTGGAGCCTGAGGCAAAAGGAAAAATTAATAACATTGATCTTGTCTTTATTTAAAATTTTGACATTTGTTCATCATGAATTTTCTTTTGCATTAATTTTTTTTTCATTGTTTTCAAAGCGAAGGTTCTATCACAGGTCATAGCTTCAGAAAATTACATTGAGAGTGAAAAGGGTGAATGATGTCTTAGTATTATTATGAAATATGATATATCACCTGTAGCCCCCCCTGGGATGGGCATGGGACCCCAGGGATTCCAGACGATACTTTGAGAACCACTGCTTTTGACAGAAACCAAATCTTCTCCAGTAGTTTCCGCCCTTCGGTCTTAAGCATGCCCATAAAGCTTCTTCTGGGCTTTCCTCTGCCTTCAAGGGGGGTAGCATCCAGGAGGCTGAGTTTCCTGCTTCTTGCCCATCGGCTCCAGGCTAAAGACCTCCAAGTGCATGGGCTTCCCACCGACCTCTCCCCAGCCCTTCTCTGCACGAATCCCTTTGGCTGATGTCTCTGAGAGATCGAGGACCCCCAGTTAGGACGTACATTTCCAGGTGTGGTCTGAGAACCGTGGAGCCCCGGACCTGTCACCTCCTGCCTCGGGACACTCCATTTCTATCCCTGCTCCTGGGTCTATCCAAGCTCCCAGGGCACCAGCCCTGGTGATTCCTGTCCCTCCACTCTCCTGGGCTGCTGATGTGAGTGTGCAAAATCTCTATGTGCTTCCTCTGGGCCCCTGGAGAGCAGGCATCTCACCAAGAAACAGCACGCAAGCAAAGGAAACCTCCAATGTGTTAAGCTGGCTTCTAGGAAGCCAACTTCTGAAAATTCAGTTTGTCAGAAGTATGAACAGGATGCAGAGCCTGGCGAGGGCAGGCTCCGAGGACAGCATCGGAGGGCAAGAGTGGAAGTAACAACCGGCAGGGCAGCAAAATGCGAGCAAATTCCTCCTCACAAACAGATCCCTGCCTGCCTCGGGTCTGTCTTTGTTCCTTGAAGTTTCTCTCTCCAAACATCGACGCCCACTCCGCCAGGCTCTGCCTCTCCTGGATACCTCCCTTCCTCTCTGCGGGCCTCAGTTTCCCTGGCTGCCATATGGGAGGATGGACCTTGGGTTGCCAACCTTTCTGTCCAGTCCAGTATCCCAGAATCCACACTTCTCTGACTTGAAGCCCCCCCAGGCATTTAGAATTCCACGATTCTAAGCTGCCTGGATTTTACGACTGCAGAATTTGACAAGTCAATGACGGTGGGTTCTGAAGTGCTCTGAAGTTAAGATTCGGTGGCTCTAATATCCTGCCCATGTAACATTCTATAACTCTAAAACGCTGAGCCTCAATGCTATTCGGCATCTGAAGCAGCACAGCGTCCTCTAGGGCCAGATGGGCTGGGTTTATCTACGGGCGGCTCTACCCCTCCTAAAACTGGGCCAATTACGTGAACTTCTGGTGCCTCAGTTTCCACATCTGCAAAGTAAGGAGCATGATGGTTACGGCCTCGTGGAGCAGTTGCGATAAATGTTTCACTCCTACTATTGTTCCAGGTTGGAAAGTCTCTATCCTCTCAAGAGTCTCAGGTGGGTGCTTCCGGGCCTCCAACGCTCCAGGGTTAAATGTTTCAAAGAATCTCTCGTTCAATGGATTCAATGACGCGTGGGCTCTGGAGGCTGGACTTAGGTGTTTCGGTGTTCCTGCCCGATCATGAGATCATGAGGATGTATAGGGCAAGCTGAGGAGCCTGGCTGACTGGCCCAATCCTGGCACTCTCAGCCACCAACCCCAAAAGCATGACAAGCTTGGGATCCGCAAACCCTAAGAAGTCCCCATCTCTGCCCTCAGTACACACATACCCCTAGAGATAACCTGACTTCCTGTACAAAGTTTCATTGACCCTGAAACCCAGCTGCCTGACATGTTGGGCACACTCAGCCAGGGCTCAGCCTATAGGAAGGCCATCTTCTCACTTCCCTCCAACGTTCTCAGAGCTCAGGCCAACCAATCCCGCTGCCTGTATCAGCCCCCACAAGCGCACAACCTGGCCACACCCTCTCCCCTCTGGGTCCCAGAGTCCTGACGTAAGACCCGAGGAAACTCAGCTCTAAGACCTCGGCTGAATCAGTTGGGCATGATATGAAAGGCAATGGGGAGCCCAGCCTAGCTCTGGAGAGAGAGGGTCTCCAGATGAAGGGCGTTCACTGTCTTCCAGTGGCTCCTATACCCTTTGCGTCTTGTCCTCACAGCTGCCAGGGGCTCCCGCCAACTACTGGCCATGAGTCCCTGCTGTGTTTCGGGGTTAGGTTATTTTTTCATTAAGTTTGCAATTATTAAAAAAATGCAAGTCAAATTGTGACATGCTGAGCTGGGCAGGCTGGAGGTTAAAGCTTTTTCCCTGCCTGCGGCCCACTGGGCCCCCACCCTGTTCTGGGGAAAGGGGAACATTTTCGGGAAAATAAACAAGGAGGCCTTGATGCTTTGGGGACTTTATGAACTTGACCCTACCCCCACTCCATACCCGACTCCATTAGCAGGGCTTGGTCGCTCTCCCTGTTAATTAAAGGGAAGACTGGTTTCCAGGGCAATTTCAGCTCTGGCCAGGCCTATGCCCACATCCTTGAGAGGGAGGGCATGGTGATAGGCTGGCTGGGTGGCTGGTGGCCTCAGAGGTAACAATTTGTCTCAGGATGGAATCTACTCCCCCGAATAAAGGGACTTTGTGTTCTCTCCCTTTCTCATAGCCCCCTGACCTCCAAGGAGAGAATTCTTAGAGGAGAAGCAGCTGTGATTCCCCAAGAGAGGGGGGCCGCCATGGTAGGCAACTCAAGACCACTGCCTGGGCCAGCCAAGACCCTCTCATCCCCCCTCAGCCTCCACCCGGCCTCGGAACTCCTGCTTTCTTGTAGAAACCTGTGCACTCACACAGTCCTTCCTTCATCCATTCGTTCATGTACCAGCTCTTTATTGAGCCTCTGCTAATCCACCAGGCACGGTGCTAGGCACTGGCCATATGGAAGTGAAAAAGAAAAACTCCCTCCCGCCATGGAGCTCACATTCCAGAAAGACACGAAAGATGAGTAAGTCAATGTAAAATCATCACCAGGCAGTCAGATGAGGACAACTAAAACAGAGATTGTAGGTAACAAGTGACAGGTGGGCACGAGTCTCTCTGAGGAGGTGATGTCTGAGCAGACACCTGCAGGTAGGGAGGGGCGAGCTGTGGGGACAGTGGGCACTTCTGCCATAGCAGAGACAGCCTGGCCTTGTGCCCCCACCCCTGTTTTCCATCTCTGGTCTTTTGCCAGGACTTCCTGGACTGCCTTTCTCTCTGCCTGTATTTTCTTTAATATGTGATTTGCTATTTTATTAAGTGAGTCAAATACATTTGTAAAAGCAGAACACAGAGCTGTCTGGGTTATAGCACAAGCTGTCCAGTGAGAATCAGGAAACCCACATTCTTGACACGCTTCTGCTCAATATAATGGTGCCCTTACCATTTAAAACTCTCGAGAAATGGTATTTTTTTTTTAAGATGGCAGACAAAAGGCATTTCTACTCCGCTTCTCTCGTTAAAAAAATTTTCCCTAAAACAGGAAACAGAAACAAAAACTCGGTCTTTGAGAAACCTGGGAGATAGTATAACCCTGAACCACAGTTTACAGAGAAGGGAAGTGGATAAAGAAATGGCCAGTGGCTTAGCAGAGAGGAAGAGAGTCAGACCTAAGTGCCTGGGTAGATGGTTGCTATGGGGATGGATAGCTGCAAAAAGGAACGAGTCGATTTGCCTGAAAGGCTCAAAAATTGCAGATACCAGCTATCACAGAAGGTGCTAGTGAGTGGGGATTGAAGTGGGGGCAGGGAGGGGCTTGGGCTGGAAGTCCATACTGGGAGCAATGAACCCTCAGGTCCCTGACTCCTATTCAGCCCGGTCTGCAAATAGCCCCTGTCATATCCAGGGTGGGCCACTTCCGAGACAAAGACCTACAGATAAGATGATTTGAGAGAAGGGAGAATGCTCCACAGAGTGAGCCCAATAGCCTCTTGCTCACCCACTCCAGATGGAAGCCCACCAGTCCACCACCCCCACCCACAGCTTTCCAATCAGACTGTTAATATGAGTGAGCAGCCAGGGATCACTCCACATGTAAAGAAATTTCCAACATGAAAGAGACCAAAGCAAACCATGGGAGCAGGGGGGGGGGGGGGGGGGCAGGGACTTAGAGACAATGAAGGGAACAGAAGAAAACTGAAAAATAAGTCCTACGATTAATGTCCTTTGGGAGATGAAGATACTGCATCCATAAAACATGAACAGGATGTTATTAAAAAGGAACAGAGTAAGGAAAATTAAAAGTACATGTAGTAGATTGCACAAATAGCCACAAGTTCCTGCCATCCCCCAATGCCCACCCTTTTGCCCTTCTGGAGACAGAGGCTCTTCTAGTTATCCACTGCTACATTAACAAACTACCCCCCAAATTAGTGGGCTAGTTTTGTGAATTGGAAACTCAGGGAGGGCTCAGCTGGGTGATGATTCTTCTCCAGCTGGTGTCCTCATATGACAATACCCAAAAAGAGAAAGAAAGTAGTGGGGGGGAGGGGGATAAGTGTAGGTAGAGGGAAGAAACCCTTTCCCAGAAGCATCCAGCATACTTCCCCTCTTGTTTCATTGGCCAAAACTGGGTCACGTGACCACTCCTTGCCACAAGGGAGTCCAGGAAAGTATCTGGAGTAGAGAATTCATTCCAGGCACGAGCACTGTCCAGTCTCTGGTCTTCCTTTAAAGATTTTGGGCAGCTCAGGGCAGCTTGGTGGCTGAGTCGGTTGAGCATTCAACTCCTGGTTTCAGCTCAGGTCATGATCTCACAGTTTGTGAGTTCGAGCCCTGCATCGGGCTCCATGCTGACGGCACAGAGCTTGCTTGGGATTCTCTCTCTCTCTCTCTCTCTCTCTCGCTCTGCCCCTCCCCTGCTCACTCTCTCTGTCTCTCTCTCTCAAAATAAATAAATAAACGTAAAAACATTTTTTTTAAAGACTCTGGGCAGCTCAATCTTATATAGTTTGTTTTTCCTTTAGTGAGATTTTATATCCCCCTTCATAAGAATGGCCACCCTGTGTGTGCAGGGCTCCCTGCCAAGGCCTTCTGCACCCACTTCTCTTCAAATGGTATTATGTGGGTGCAGGGCTTTAAGGATGATTATCCTCATTTTATTGAGGAGGAAACAGAGGCCCAGCCAGAGAGGAGTCCCACCTGCCCAAAGTCAGATGACTAGTAGGTACCAGAGGGGGCATTTCAACTCAGTTCCATTCCCCTCCAGCCTCCTGTGTTTGGCCAGGGCCAAGGTTGCTCTCGTGCTCTAGCAGAGAGGTCAGGTTTCCTTGTGGCAGACCCCTCCCAGACCTCTGCAGTGTCCCCAGACAGTACTACTGTTAGAAGTGATGAAGATAGTCGTCCAGATATGGACCCCGGATCTTCCCAGTAAATACTACCCGGCCACAGGGAAGGCCTGCCTCTGTCCCCACCCCTGGAGCCCAGTATAGCCTCCTTGGAAACAGGGAGGGCGTCTCCCTCCCCCTTTCAGATATGGCCAAGTTTGGGGGTCCAGGAGAGAGGCCAGTGGAATCCCATGGGGTCGGGGAGAGTCACCTTCATGGAGCGACCCGTCACTTCGTCAGACAGCATGAAGATAGACGCCCCCCACCTCCACTCTCGCTGTGGTGGCTCCATGCTGCCCACCGTCTCGTGGGAGTGGCTCTTAGCACCAGCATGGTCTGCCACGTGGAGACAGAGGCCAGCCCCCCAACCCAGAATTCAAACACTGGAAGCCCTCTGCGATCACCTTGCACATGGGGCACCATCACCCTGAGTCTCCTTGTATCGATTCATCACCTTGTATGGATTCACTCATCCATTCCCTCCTTCATTCATCTCTCCAACAACTATTTTTTGAGTGCCTCACCTCAAAGAGCCTCTTAATTTTAGTGTAGCCCAATGTACCATTTTTGTTCTTCTAAAATAGTCCTTCTCTCCAAGGCTATGCCCTGTTCCTGGCCCCAGGACGACCATGGTGGTCTAGACCGCCTCGCAGAGCTGATGGTCAAGGGGAAGGAAGACTTTAAACAATTAGTCCCATCAATAATATGCAGTTTGAGCGTGGTGACACTAAAGGGAACAGGTGTAGGGACAAAACCAGATGATCCTGGTTAATTTGGGGAGGTGTGGGAGGGTGACTCCCTATGAGCCCCTGGCATTCTTATTTTTGAAATCAAATTGTATCAGATATTTTTAAATGTACCCACACTAAATATATTTTTAGCCGTAAAATTACTTGAAAGGGTTTTTCTAATTTTACCTTTTGTAAGTATCAGCTGGTGAACAATGTATTTAATTAACAATTGTTCAGGCTTAACGACAATTGGTCCACACCTCTAGGAGTTCTAGCAAAGTGGAAAAAATAGGGTCCACAAGGGTTTTTCAACTCCACCTTGAGCGGGATTTTATTTAAGCAGGGATCTGTGACTAAAACACTTTGGAAACTCTCCTCCTCCGGGGCCCCACGCACCAGGATTGGAGGGTTGGGGCCGGGTGGGAAAGGTGTTATAGGACAGTCTGGAGTGGTGGGGGTGGCACAGAGAGCCTGAAGCCAGAATGACTTGGGGGGTGGGAGGCAGGTTCAGCATCTGGGGAATGTAAGGGGGCTTCTCCTGGGTTGGGGATGGGGGATGGTTAGGGGAAGTAACTGTACAACTAGGTCTCACTCTCAGGACAGGCTGTGATCTTGGCCTGGGCCACCTTTACCTATAGCCACTGACAGCTAGAGCCTCCAGGGAGTGGAAGGAGGCATTCCTCTACCCACCCCCCACCCCCCCCACCCCCCCCCAAGCAAAGAATATGGACGGGAAGACTCTGACTGCTATCAGGGAAGGCAGGCCAAGCCCATCCCTGGGCCTGAGACCCAGATGAACTTGAGAAAGGAAACTTCCTTGGAGATGCACGAGAAAGGGAGATTTATTTTTTTTTTATTTAAAAAAAAAATTTTTTTTTTAACGTTTATTTATTTTTGAGACAGAGAGAGACAGAGCATGAACGGGGGAGGGGCAGAGAGAGAGGAAGACACAGAATCGGAAGCAGCTTCCAGGCTCTGAGCCGTCAGCCCAGAGCCCGACGCGGGGCTCGAACTCATGGACCGTGAGATCGTGACCTGAGCTGAAGTTGGACGCTTAACCGACTGAGCCACCCAGGCGCCCCTCGGGAGATTTATTAACAAAAAAAAAAAAGGTCGTTATTATCATCATGGATCAAGAGCTATAGGGCTAAGCTTCAACCATTCAGTTAAAAAAAATTAATTCCCAAATGTAAGAAAAGAAAATCGTTAAAATTCAATAAGAAGACAAGCCAGTGGCTCTCAAACGCAGGAGCAAATGCTTTCCGTCACTCCCAATTCAGAAACTCAGATTTTAAATGTACGACGGGTTTGACAAGGACAGGTGTTTAATGAGGATGGTAAAGTATATCCCTAAAAGTCAAAAATTAATTACAAAAGGAAAAGTAATAACTTCACAGTGGACACCACCTTAACCAAGTGGTCAAAGTGAACACGAAGGGACAAGTTGCCATCCTGTGCCTCTGCTGCCATGCACTAAGAAGGACACGGCACCACTTCTGGGGTATTCCCGACAAAAAGGCATAACCAGAGTCTAATTAGGAAGAAACATTTCACAAACCCAAATCAAGGGATGTGACATTCTGTAAAACAATGTATCTATGTTCTTCAAAAATGTCAATGTCACGAATGACAAAGAAAGGTCGGGAACTGTTCGGGATTAAAGGAGAATAAAGAGACACAACAACTAATGCAATATGTGATCCTGGGCTCCATCCTGCAGTGGGGGAAAAAAAATCTATAAAGGATATTATTGGGACAGTTGACAAAATTGGAATATAGACTGCGGCTCAGATGAAAAGTATGAGCTGGCGGGCCAGTGGGGAGCAGGCATTCCGCTACACCGGCTGGAATGTCAGGCCATTTGGCAATATCTACCCAGTTACAAACACACATCCCCTCTGCCCAATTCCTCTCCTAGGAATTTATTCTGCACATACACGTATTTGCAAATGACATCAGCATAAGGACAGGCATTGCAGCCTTCTGATAATAGCAAACGGCAGGAAACAACCTGAAAGAGAGCTGTATAATCTGTCTCCCACTGACGCCAAGTGGAGACTTTGACCCCCTCACCCCAGGGGAGGACTCAGGGGCCCAGGAGGTCTAAGATGAACCCCCAGGCCTCCTAACCCCCAGGTGCCCCGCCTCCTTCACGCAGACCTTTTGTATTTTGCCCCAGCCTCCCTGACCTCACCCACTGCCCCATTCTCTCCCCACTCACGCCTCCTTGGTGTGGATTTCTGTGCAGCCACATGCGTCTTGGTTTGCACGCTTTCATCTTTTTTTTGGCTGCCCCTTTCACCGCCAAATCGTAACGTACTGGCTCAGAATCTGAAACTAACACAGACCTGAGTTCAGCCCCCACTGCCCAAGTCACGTCTCCTAAACTGGTGCCTGCAAACACTTGGCAAGGTGGGGCGCACCACATGGAAGCTGCTGGTATCGTGGAAAATGAGCACCATCTGCCAAACCTCCAGCTCCCGTGAAAGCCTCGGCCAAAGCCCAAAGAAACCCCACAAAACAGGTCCCAGGCCTCCAGCCGCCTGCTCCGGGGTGAAGGGTCTGAAAGAGCAGCCTGCAACGTGGTCATCGATCCTGTGCTCCAGTCTTACCTGCGAAACTGCCTCTTGTACTTGGTGAGCACACACTCTCTGTTTATTCATTTTAATTAATAAATTGTAATTATCCAACTCACCTATGTAGAATGTAAGTGATACATTCTCTTTGAAAATAGTTGAAATGTACGGAAATCTATCAATGAAACACTTAAACAGAACGTTGCGTGAAAACAGCCAAACACAAAATTGTATCCACCTTATGATCCCGTTTACATAAAGTTCGAAACCAGGCAAAACTCACTTAAGATGATAAAGGGGATAGAACAGTGATAACTACCTTTGAGGGGATAGCCATCAGGACTCCTGGGACGCTGGCCATATTCTCGTCCTTCATCTGAGTGTTGATGACAGGGATGGGTACGGTTTGTGGAAACTTTTATCGACTGCCACGCTTATCCATGTGCATTTTAAATGTATCTCATACCAGATCCAGGCACATAGACACCCCAGGCACAAATAAAATCTCTAAGTAAGAATAGCTCTTTGCACGCCATGCCATTTTATTCTCTCCTTCAGATCCACCACTGTTAAGTTTGGTGCTTCCTTCTGAAATATTTTTCTATTTGTTTATGTTGATAGATTGATAGATGATAAATGGATGGGGGGGTTAGATGGATGGATGGATGGATGGATGGATGGATGGAAGGAAGGATAGATACATAGATGATAGCAAGTTAGAGTTTATGTTTTTCCCATGGACACTATACACTGTTTTTCTGTGACTGGCTGTTTCCTTTCTGTCCTATGTCTTAGAGATTGGACCATATCATTATCAGAGATCTGATCTTGTTCTTTTTAAGAAGTACAGAGTATTCCATAGCGAGGACAGACCACAGCTTACTTAATCAGTGCCGTTGGGCATTTAGGTTTTTATTTTTTTCAACGTTTGTGGTTTAAACAATGCTGTAAGGAACACTCTTCTACCCAGTCCTTTGGGAATTTGTATATTTCTATTGTGCGGATGCTAAAGGAGGAATTTCTGAGTCAGCGAATGCGCACTTAAAATTCTAATGAATGTTGCCAAATCACCTACCAAAAAATGCTACACCAATTTACATGCTGTCCATTCATTTGTTTCACTCACTCTTATGCCTGATAAATATTTATGAGACACCTTCTGTGTGCTGGGCATGCGGTTCTAGGTTCTGGGGCTTCAGCAGGGAACAGGAGATAGTTCTTACCCTCATGGAACCAGCAGTCTGGTCAGGCAACAGCCCCAAACAAATAAACACATAAATACATAATACGTCAGGTGATGAGATTCCGCTTTGCCCATTTTATGATGGAGTGCTTTGCCTTTTTCTTGTTGGTTTATAGGAGCTCTCAATATTATGTATTTTAATCTTCTGACCTATATATGTGCATCTATTTTCTCCAGCCGGTCGCTAGTCTTTTATCTTTGCTCCTGATGTTTCAAAAAGTCCTAATTAATGATGGAGAGCCACAGAAATTTTATTTCAGGGTTCTGTTCTAGGAAAAGTGGTTTGGGTCCTCCCCCCACCCCGCCCCATGAATCTATGTATCTTTGTATCTTTTTTTTTCTTGCTTTGACTACAAGGAAGCTCAGAACAAACTTTTCTATTGGCTTCTAGCAACTGCTCAGAACCTCACAGCAGGATCCTGTAACCTGATCTCGACCCTGGGTTCCTGTTCTTTCCTTTCGCACAGGTTTGTTATCTATTTCTTTTTCTATCTTCTAGTTTGTAACACCTGTAAGCTACTTAAAACCATTTTTTGCTTCCGGGTGGGGCTTAAATAAATGACTTCATTGCCTGCTCATAGCAGCCCGTTTCACAGATGACAAAACTGAGGCCCAGAGGAGGGCAGCAACTTGAGCCAAAGCTGCATTGAGACGTCAGAGAAGGCCACTCAGCTTCTCCATGTCTGCGCTCCTTCCCTGCTCTGTTTGTTTCTAAAGAAGAGCCTTGTCTGATTTGCCACCCGTATTAATCAGAAGTCTCTCAGTTGCCTGTGACAGAAATCCTGTGAAACGAGCAAAGGGGATGTGTTGATTCATGTGGAGGACGAATCCAGTGGGCTGCAGGTACGGCTGGATTCAGGCACGTAGACGGTATAGGCAAGCCTCCCTCCACACTCAGCTTCACTTCTCTCTGTCTCTCTACTCGGTAGCATCATCCTTTCCTGCTCCACTCCATGTGGCATAAATGCAACACCAGCAGCTCCAAGATCACATTCAGAGCCCAAAGAGGGAGACCCTCCCTGGAGCCTCAAGAGAGGGAAAAGATTCCAACTGGCCCCGCCTGGAAAGCCCTTCTCCGGTAGCCAGGGTGACAGGCATCTTGACTGACAGCTCTACGAGGCTCCTGGAAGTGGAGAGGAGTGCCCCAGAGACAGAGGAAAGGGGGAAAGAAAATGTGGTGGGTAAACAGAGTCTGCACCGACCAATGCCTATTGTCCCGGGGAAACCGATCTCCCGATGGGGGAGGAAAGCGACGCTCGCCCCGACAACAAATTAGCCCATGGGTGACTGGTCTTCCTTTAACAGAAACTCATCTTTTTTTCCCTCCCGCTCTTGAGCGCTCAGTGGCTTTGGGGACTAACCTACCATCGTCATTGCCAACCACAACCTCTTTCATGCCAGTCCTGACTGCATCCACTGGCTTTTGCCATTTCCACCTCCTGAATGCCCGCTTCTTAGCTCCTAACCAAATCCTAGCACCTCTTCCTTGGAGCCCCCAAGCCCAGGAGGTGCCTCCCTCTTCCGAACTTTCCACACCAACTTAAGACATTTTTACAGTAATGATTGTGTGCTTAGCTCCATGGGGAGAGACAAAGATCCACCCGGGGACGAAGGTGCACCAGATTTGACCCAAAATGCCCTTTCAGACAGGTGGCTGGATGGTTTTTCTCGAAGGCTATAGTTCATGCTGGAGAAAGCAAACAGCACTCTTACTGTGTCCCCCAAGGTCGTTTGGGAGATGAAGTGAGAAGAGACATAGGAAGGGAAAGCAGTGAATATGTGAGGCTCTTTTTGTGTGTTCAGATCTCCCCAGATCTCTGCCAGGTGCATATTAATTTACAGACAAGGAAACTGGTGCTCAGAGAGGTAAGGTGGTTTCCCAAGATCACACAGCCAATGAGAGGTCTGCGGAACCCAGAGTTGAATTGTCCCACTGTCCTGTCTTCTTTCTGCCCGTTCCTTAATAGGCACCCCCCATTATTAAGTGACGACTCACACTACGGAAACGTCTCCTAATTAAATCTGAAAATAGGAAAAGCATTTGGAATCTACTCTGAGGAGGCTAGCCTTAGCAGAATCACTTCCATGCCAAAAATTTGTTCTCCAGCTATGTAGCAGCTGGATTTTTTTTCCTTTCATTTCTTGATGCTCTCCATGGGTGGAAAATGTAAGATGACAGAAGATGACCAGTTTCTACCCTTCCCTTCCTTCTGCAGATGCCTCAAATCCTTTGTATAATAGGGACGTAGAAATGATGATCAATCAATTAAGAAGACTGTTGGCGAATTTCATAAATCCCCACCGCTTCTTTTTTTTTTTACCAGATATGCTTGTTTGGGGGCAGTTATTGCCCCAGAGTGGACACAGCAAAGTCCTGGACTCCATCCCACAAAACACAATGACAACCAGTGGGGTAGGTTGCTTTGTTTTACAGCCAACAGTCTGAGAACACATCTGTTGTCAGCCTCCAAGTCAGGCCACTAAAAAGTGTGGAGAAAAATATGGGCTCTTTCCCTTTCCTGCCATGTAGAGTTGTGGTAAACTAAGCCGAGTCTGAATATTCCAGCTTCGTCTCCTTTAAGCTGTGGGCTCTAAAGGATGAGCCTTCCTAGAGCCTCTGTGGCCCCCATCCCTGGCACCCCCATCCATCCCTGGCCACCCTGTGGCCCCTTCCCCCGGAAGAGGAGAAATCACCCTATTATCGGGGAGATTCTGTTGGTCCACTCGCTTGAAATAAAACCAGTTAAGGGGTAAGGTGACCACAGGGCCTGATGCCATCTCGCTCTAACTGGCCTCTTCAACTTCCCTCACCCTAATTCAGCTCCACCAGCCTCCTTGCTGCTCCTCAGGGCTTTTGCACAGCTGTTCCCTCTGCCTGGAATGCTCTTCTCCCAAGTTGTCCCAGGGTCTCCTCCTTCACTTCCCTTCAGGGTTCTGCTTCAATGCCACCTTGTCAAAGAGGACTTCCTTGATGACCATCTTGCCTGGGTTACTCCCAACATTGCTCCTTTGCCTTATTTTTCTTTGTAACACTTACATCTCATGTACAGTATGTGTTTATTTGTTTGTTATCTGCCTCCCACAGCCAGAACGTGAGCTCCATGAGGGTAGGGCTTGATCTGGCTCAAAGTTGTATCTCAGTCCCTGGAATAGTGATTGATGGATGGCAGGGTCTTAGTAACAATTGAATAAATGGGTAGGTGGCAGATAGGTGGATGGTGGATGGGAGGATATATGGATGGGAAGATGGTGGGTGGGTAGATGGGAAAATGGGTGGATGGGATAATAAACCGATGGGTTAATGGATGGATAGGAGAATCTGTCTATGGGTCAAAGGGTCAATGGCCAATGGGTTGATGGGTTGATGGGTTGATGGGTCGATGGGTAGATGGTAGGTGAGAGGAAGGATAGATGGGAAAATGATGGGCTGGAGGATGGGAAGATGGGTAGATGAGAGGATGGAAGGATGGGTTGATGAGTCAGTGGACGGATGGAAGAATAGGTCCATGATTTGATGGGTCAATGGGTTGCAGGGTCAATGGATAGAGTGAAGAGAGCACTGGATTTGGAATCAGACAGACCTGGGTTTTTGTTCCAATCCTCTCCCCGCTCCCCATGTGACCTCAGTTGACTTACTCATGCTCTCTGATCCTCTATTCCTGCATCTGCAAAATACACAAACTATTTCTTTGCGTCAAGCGTCTAGCAATGACTATGTACCAAGTGCCATGCTGAATGCCTTACAACACAATGTCCTTTAACCCTCTCAGCAATCCTGCAACGAGGAGGCTGAGGCCAAAGGAAAAGACATGACCTGACCGTGGACACATGCTAGCAAAACCCAAGCAGGAACTCAAGCAGTTCACCTAATACCAAGATCTAGGTATTTGTGAATATGGAGGGCTGAACAAAGGAGATTATTATTATTGTTGTTGTTAATCTTATTGATTGTTAGGGCCAGGCCTTGACCAGGAAGTATCACTGTGGTACTTTGGAATACACTTGGGGCCTTCCTATGGCTCTGGGGTCATCCTTTACACCTTGATCTTCCAAGAGGATCGCTGAGGGTGCACTGACCGGGTAAAATCAAGGGATGTCAGCAGAAAGCATTTCTTCCTCTGACTTTGTCTTCAAGAGGGAGACCAGATAGTCAAGATAAGACTGAAACAGTGGACCTAGAAAAGAGGAGAGGTGGATGGCGGAAACATTGGGAAGGGAGGCTGGATCGGACCAGTGACTCACTTGACAGAGAATCTCGGAGACGGTGGAATCTACACGTGGATCTGGTAACTGGAGGGAGGATGGGGCCACATCCCCAGCAAGGGAAGGTCTAAATCAAGCCAAAATGATCCTGGATCTCCAACCACAGATCATTCCCTGGAACTGTGTGACGATTTGGAGAGGCACCCCAACAGGTGGGAACAGGGCTTTGGAACCAGAGGGACCCGTGGTCCAGTCCTAGCTCCGTCTCTGACTCAGGCAAGTTGCGTCCTTTCCCTAAACTCTGATTTCCTCAGCTGAGAAATGTAGATAGTAGTCATTTCTGTCCCTTGAGGATGTTGTGAGAATCCAATGGGGCTCTGTGTAAAGAAGATAGATAGCACAGGGAACCAGCTGCCGTGTTGTGAGGGGACTCAGGCAACCCTGTGGAGAGGAACCGAGATCCCAGCCAACAGCCAGCTCCAACTCTTGGCCATGTCGGTGAGCCACCTTGGAGGCAGGTCCTCCGGTTCCAGACAGACCCTAGGGTGTGTGCAGTCCCAGCCAACATTTGCACTGCAACGTCCTGAGAGATCCTGAGCCACTAAGGATTATTGGTGTCATAAACCAAGGGTCAGTGAACTTTTTCTGTAAAAGTTCAGATAGTGAGTACTTTCATCTTTGAGGGCCATGTGATCTCTGTTGAAACTGTCTTGTCATTATAGTGCAAAGTCAGCCACAGGCAGTACATAAATAAATGTGACCGTGTTCCAATAAAACTTTATTTATAAGAACAAATGACAGCCCTCATTTGGTCCGTAGTTTGCCAATCCCTGTTTTAAGCCACTAAAATAAATGAGTCATGTATTTTTCATGGTGCATAAAAATAGTTGCTTTCTTTGTGGGGTTGATGGTCTTGCCTGGAATGCTGACCCCGTCTCCTGTACGTCTTCTCCATTGGATTGTTCAGACCTCGGGGCAAGGTGTATATAGACTGACTTCCACATCTCCACCTCTCCCAGCTCTTAGAGCCATGCACAAAGAAAATGCAAACCCGTTTTCTGGAGGAACAAACCAAGTAAAGCTCAGGACAGTATTTATGCCACAAGCAGGGAGCAGACTTTTGAGGCTGCGGAAACATTCCGAGGATTAATGTAATCTGGAAGCCTTCCTGAAGGAGGTGGACTTGAGCTGAACCTTGAAAGGGAGGTATACCTCAGATGAACATTAAGCAAAAGGACAATCATTTCAGAGCAGAGGGAACATTGTGAGCAAAGAATGGAAGGGCAGGCACATGGTGAAGGGGTCGGTGCAGGCCTTGAATGCCGAGTGAGGGGCTCGGCTGTCATCTGGGAGACCAGGGCCTCTCAAACGGAGCCAGATGGGCTTTAACGATGGGCTCTGGGGAGAGAAGCTGTGACTTTCATAAAATTCTGTGACCCAGAGACAATGAAGACACTGGAGTAAGCTGAAGATTTATGTTTTAGTTTAAACAGAAGGGGACATCTTGATTTGCGTTCCCCCAAAAGTAGACACTGAGATGAGGAATCAAGCAAGTGCTTGATTTGGGAGGTAATTCAGGGAAACACAGTACAACACAGGGAAAGATGGGGAAGTGAGGCCTGGAAGGAGAGGAGGCCAAAATGATGCGTAATCAAGCAGGCTGCTGATGGGGGCTACGGGATCCAGTCCCAACGGGATCTCAACTGGCCACCTCTGGGAGACAGTGAAAAGCACGTGAAAGCAGGAAGCTGGCACTTATCCACCAACTCCCACGGGTCACTGGCTGAGGGGTGCTTGGCCCCTTTGATTCCCCGGCACCTCTAGCCTCGGTGGAGAGCTCAGGTGTCTGCGGGAGCCTCCTTGGGCATGGAAAGGTGAGTACTGAGGGAACAATGACAGCGAGTGACATAGGTGGGGTGTCACCTACAAAGTAACGGGTTAGAAAGAGTAATTGAGTGCCCAGGGCGGGGCGGGCACAGACTCTGACCTGAGACCCAAGGAAGTGGCTGCAGCAGACCCTGAGGCCCTAGTGTTGAGGCCGGGCTGGAGAAGGGGGACCGAGGGCCAGCCTGGCTCCACAGACCCAGGGAGGGGGTGGATGGGCCCCTCCCAGAGCGGGAAGCCAGGAGAGGAAGGGGCTGAGTCGGGCTGCAGACACCCGGGGCTTGAGAGGCCCACCTCCAGTGGGGCCATCAGAGCTGGTAAAGGACTTGCCAGACAGCGGAGATGGAGGGAGGAGAACAGAGCCCAAAGGGACGCAGAAATGCAGCAAGGAGTGCAACAAGGAGTGGGAAGGGCGAGAGGAGTTTGCAAAGGAAGGGGGCGGGGGGGGGGGGCGGGGGGGGGGAGAGCGCAAACGGATTTGGGAGGGCAGCATTCCGAACTGATGCCTGTCGAGGGTTTAGCACCGGACCCTCAAGCTCTTGGGGGTGGACTTATTGCCTCTCAGATGCCTTTATATGGATTTATGTAAATGCCTGGGATGATGTGGCAGAGAAGTTCTACAGAATCCAGCCACCCAAGTGAGCATGGCTTCCCACCCCTTGCTGGGGGTGGGGGTCACTCTCTTCCAGTTCTTTCCACCCCGCCCCCCACCCGCCGCTAGCATGTCCCCTAACTGGCCCTCATTACCAAACCCACAGCTAAACGCTGAGGCCAGCACAGGGCCCCGGGGCAGGAGGCCCAGCTGGTGCATACCAGGTCCCTGCTTTCAGGGGCACAGTCAGCAAGACCACAAATCACTGAGGCCAGTCCAGATCCTGGGAAATGGCATAAAGGGAATGAAGCGAGGGAAGGGGATGGATGAAGGCAGGGGTGGGGGGGGGGGAGGGGGTTGACAGAGGGGTCGGGGAGGCCTCTCTGAGGAGGTGACCTTGGAGAAGACAAGGATGAGCTCACCGCGGGAGATCTGGGGAGCGCTCCAGGCCGAGGGAACAGCAAATGCAAAGGCCCTGAGGTAGTAATGAGTGGGGAGTTGTGTTTGAAGAACAGGGGGAACAGGAAGGTGACCGGTGTGGAGTGTGGAGAAGAGATAGAGATAAGGAGCGGGGCCAAATCCTATGGGCCTTGAAGGCCGTGATAAGGGGAAAACGGGGGCAGGGGGGTGGGCAGACATGGCAGGTTTCAAGCTGGGGAAGGAGACGGCCTGATGCTCTTTATGTCAAGATCCCTTTGGCTTCTTGGGGATGCGGGCAGACTGCAGGACAAAACCGGAGGACAATTTGGGAGGAGGCCTTTATATGCACGCAGGCACGAGATCCGGGGGCTTGGATGAACAGGCCGTCACGGGGGTGTTAGAGACGAGGGGCTGGCTTTGAGAGCTATTTTGCGGGTGAAACGGACTGGGTGTGGTGATCGCCTTAGCAGACCTAGAAATACGAAGTCAACGGCAAATTGGTTACTTGGGAGCTGATCCCAGAAAGCAGCAGCAAGGAAGTGAAGGAAGACAGGGAAGAAAAAGAAGCAAATATAAGGGGTGCTGAGAATCAGGTTGGACAACAGGGTTTCCATGCCACTGGGAACCTCGAGAGTCCCACCCTAGGGGCCCGAGCTGGGGGCTTATCCACCAACTCCCAACATCCCTGGTTGAGGGTTGTTCCGGGGAGCATTAAGTACCCTGAGGGCAGCTGGCCCCTGGGTCTGGGCCAGAAAGTGCCTGAAGGGTGAATGCCAAGCCGGTGTGGGCAGGGCACCCACTGAAGGCGCTAGAGAAGTGGGAAGGAGGAGACTTGGAAGCAAATACCTTGGCCAAGACCTCTCGGGAGCTGACCTGACAAATCGAGAGGGATTGGAGTGGGCAATGGGGGCCACTGGAGTGGACAATGGGGGCCATACGGTAATGGGGGCCTGGTCCTAGGATTAAGGGACTGAGGGAGACCAGAGAGTTAGTGCTTCTCACTTCCTCCTTGGTCCAGTTTTGGCTGAGCAGCTGGGAATAAGGTGGGTGAGGACTTGGTGGGCGGGGGGAGGTCATGGGTCCTGAGGGTCCTTGGGCTGGGAGGCAGAGGCCAGAGAAGACAGGCGAACTGGAGGCAGTCAGATCTGTGTCCCCTCGGAGTGCCTTCCTGGGACCTCCTTTACCCCATCTGTGAAATGGGGCTGTTGTTAGGATTAAGGGAGAGAGTGTGGAAGGACCCAGAACTCTAGACTTTCTAATGCCAGGGTCCCATCTTGTCTCTGCCCTGTCCAATGCCCCTCAGTGGCTGCTGATGGCTTTCAGAGAGGGTGGAAACTCCCCCACCTTTCCCTGAAAGAACAGGACTCCTCCCCATGTGTCCCGGCCCAGCTCTCTGGCATCTGCCTTTTCCTACCCACCGCCTCCCATCCCCACGGGAAGACACATCCCTCACCCCCTCTGCTCCAGCCACTCTGCCTCCCTTCACTGCCTTGGCCCCACATTCAGTTCATTCCTGCCTCTGGGCCTTTGCATCTGCTGTTCCCGCAGCCTCCTGGAATGCTTTACCCAGATCTCCATACAACCCACTCCTTCACCTCCTTCAGGTCTTTGTTCAGTGTCCCCTCTCAGAGCAGCCCGTCCCCGCCCACCTTGGTCCAACCCCAGCTTTCTTCACTGCACTCACCGTCACCGACATCACGTTCCACTCACTCCTTGTCTCTCCCCTGGACCGTAAGCTCCAGGGGGGTCGGATCTGGACCTGGCGTACCGTTGTTTGAGTCCAGGACATGGGGACCAGCACTCAGTAAATATGTGTTGAACGAGTGAAGGTTTAACCGCCACGAGCAGTTCAACAGGACTCAGCTCAGACGTCAGCTCTTACAGGCATCTTTCCGGCCCCTCGCCTGAGCTGCACAACCCCTCCTACTTGCCTGGATTTGAGAATTTCTCCGACTTTGTTATGGTTTCTGCTTTTTCTCTGTCTCCCCACCAGGCCACGAGGGCCTTGTGCCTTTAATGCTCAACTCAATTCATCAATTATCGACTGCTAATGGTCAGAACCAAGATGGGGGACACGGGGCAGCGGGCCACCAAACTCTACCACCTTTCAGGGGACAAACAATTGCATATAAATAATAACAACATCTATTCCGCGCACCTGCTCAGTGTCAGATTTGTGCCGGAGGCTCTGCGATTGCCTGGTCTTTTGATCTCCGCCGTCCTCCTTGGGCAAGTGGTATTGCCTCCATTTCATAGGTGAGAAAAGAGAGGCTCGGGGTTAAGGACGCACAGCAAGGAAGAGGCTCCGGGTCTTGGCGACTTCCAAAGTGGGAACGTGTGGAGGCCTGAACCTTGGCTCTTCTCCCCCACCTTTCTGCACTCAGTTCCCTTTCGCCCCACCCCCATTGCTCCCTTTGTGTTGACCCAGAACCAAGGCTGGCCCCAGGCCCCACGCCCCTGCCCCGGGGCCCACCAGCGACCTGCCTGCCGGCCCTTCCTTATGAAAAACTTCTCTTTGTCCTTCCCTACTCTCCCCCAGCCAATTACTGTGCGATCAACTTGGTTGTGGGTGTATTTTGGAAATATTTTCACTGTTTTAAAAGTTTTTTCCTTTGAAAGAGGGCTCCAACTCCAACCATGCAGGGGGAAGAAAAAACCCTACCCCAGAGGACCAGGGATGCAAATGTAGAAACCAGAAACGACTGTATTAAAGAATCAGAACTGAAAACCTCCCAAATAATAGAACTCCTCAGAATTCTGGCCTCAGGAGGACATGGGTCTTTGAGGCTGCCCCAGGGTGGGGTTGGGGGCTTTGCAAACATAGAAAATGGGTATCTTCCTCCTGTGATAGGATATAAACCCTGCTCTAAGGGTGCCGAGAGAGTTCTCTTCTCCATCATTTCCTGGGCAACAGACTGAAGTCTGGGTACGACGGGCAGTTGGGTTCACACAGCAGATCCAGGATGGGCTGCAAGTAGAATTCCAGGTTCGAAGCCCCACTGTGGGCTCCACGTGGGGCCAGAGCTAGCGCTCAGTATGACGCCAGGATCATGAGTCAGTATGGAGGCAGGAGTATGACTCAGTCTACAACAAGGATCAGAGCTCAGTCTATCACAAGGTCCAGGGTTCAATCTAAGATCGGGATCTGGGCTTAGTCTAAAGCTAGAGTCTAGGCCGAGTATGAAACAACACTCATGGCCTGACTGAAACCCAGGTATGGTTAGTGTGGGGCTCAGTCCACGAACAAGACGGGGATCAGAACCCTACTCAGGTCCAGGATTATATCTGGTCTAGGATCAGGGTCAAGTTTCAGTGTGTGATGAAGGACCAGGACTCAGTCTACAATGAGAGTCAGGGTTCAATGTGCGACTGGGACCAGGATTCATCTCGGGTCTTGAAACCACCAAAAAAAGAAAGTCTACCACCTCCTGAGACCATGGGTGAGTCACTGCACCCTCTAGGCCTCAGTTTCCTCTTCTGTGAGCTGGGGATAATTATAACCCCCATCCTGAAAACTTCCATGGTTAAATGTCAGGCCAAGTGAAATAGAGGATATTAGCAAGCTTTGCAAGCGGTAGGGTGTTGGGCAGATGTTTATATAAACACCGCAGGGGAAACCCCAAAGAAGGCTGATCGTGGAAAAGTCCAAATGTCACTAAGCCTCCCCCTCCACCTTCTACCCAAGTTTCTCTTCTGCCTGTAAAACTAATAATAGCTAACAGTTACACAGCAGGGCCTTGTGCTAGGCACTGTTCTAAGAACGTCACATATATTTAATTTAATCTTCAAACAACCCTATGAGGTAGGTACTGTATTATCCCTATTTTCAGAGGGGGAAACTGAGGCAGAGATAGGTTAAGTACTTTGCTTTGTCACCCTTAATATGTAGAAAGTCTCTGATTCGAACCTAGGCACTTTGGCTCCCAAGTCTATGCTGAGTGTAGGCACTGGGGGTGGGCGGGGGGGAACGGGGGACGGGTCTGGAAGATTCCTCATGGAGCAGACAGGGGTGAGAGATGCAAGTCAGCACCAGGCTGAGACATGACCCATGGCCTTTCCCCAGGAGGTTGTCTCTCAGCAGACCCCACTCCCACAAGAGGACATAACAGGCTGGGGTGGGGGGGAGGAGTTGGCGGGTGGCATTAAAGGCATTTCTGTAAACTTGTTTGTTTATGGAAAGAAATTTCAGGCCAGCTGCTGAAAACCTGTATTTTATGGGTAATTTTTCAATTTATTTCACACTGGTATTAAAAACAACAACCCAACCCACCACGGAGGCTGTGATTCCCCTGGGGTTGGCGAGGGAGGGGCGGCTGGCTTAAAGCAGCTCCTTTGTTTGCCTGAACAACCCAGGGACAAGGCTGCCTGCCTTCCCTTGGGAAAAACCAGACGGACGTGAAGAATGAAGACAGGGCATGATGCAGAGGGTGTGGTTTAACAGGAGAACAAGGTGAAGTTCAGCGGAGGAAGGTGGGGGGGGGGGTGTTCAATGCCTGTCTTTTATAGATGATGAGCTTGAGACCCAGATAATGAAAATTGTTAGTAAGAACTTATTCTGGAGGAGACATTGCTTTCACCGCCACTGCCTCATGGGTGGTCATGACAGTTAAGATACTGCCTTGGTTTGGGATTGCTGTGATGCAGACACTGAGACAAAGATCGGAGCTCAAGAAGTTTATTTGGGAATTGATCCTAGGAAGTGTGGGGCGGAGAATAAGCTGTGAAACAGGATGGGAGGACGGCCCAGGAAGGGCGGGTCATCAAGACAGGTACCAATGGGGACCACTGGAGCTCACCCCTGCTGGGCAGTTCTGGGAGACAGCATAGAACAAGCCTCGGGCTATCCCACCTGTTAAAAGAGGGCTTTGGAGTAACTGTCCATCATCGGATGTCTCCACTCTACCAATGAGTCTACCAGCAAGACTTTGATTTTTTTTTCCAGTCATTGTACTGTTCAGTTTTATACTTTCTCTTTGGTTCTTTTTAAAATAACTTCTATTTCTTTGTTGAGATTTTCTATGTTTTCCTTCATTTCCAAAGAATTTATAATTTCTTGGCAAGGCGCTTCTTGGATGGTGGCTTTAAAGTCCTTGACTGATGAGCCCAATATCTGAATCATCCCGGTTTTGGTATTAGTTGATTGTCTTTTCTCATTCAAACTGTGGTTTTCTGGTTCTCAGTATGACAGGCAATTTTGTATATATCCTGGACCTTTGGGCTATTATATTAGGAAACTTCGGGTCCTATTTAAGTCTTTTATTTTAGCAGGCAGTTTCACTTTTTAGGGGTAGCACGTAGATTCTCACCTACTTTTGGAGGCTGTAGTGGCAATGACCATTTTGTTTCCAGAGCTCTTGCATTTCTATTCTGGTCTGCTTTGTTCTTCTGGTGCTATTGGGGCTAGTATTAGCCTGATACCAAAATCAGACAAAAGACAGCACAAGAATTATATATAGGTCAACGTCTTTCATTGATGGATGTAAAAATCCTTAAGAAAATATTATCAAGTAGAATTCAGCAACATATAAGAAGAATTATGCACCATGGCCAAATGGGGTTTATTCCAGGGACAGAAGGTTAGTTCAATATTCAAAAATCAATGTACTACATCAACAAGCTAAAGAAGAAAAATCACATGATTGTATCAATAGATTGCCCCCCCCCCAAAAAAAAAAGAAAAGAAAAAAGCATTTGACAAAATCCAACACCCATTCCTGATTGAAAACTCACAGGAAAATAGCAATAGAGAGGAACTTCCTCAACTTGATAAAGAGTATCTACAAAAAACCTACAGCCAACATCACACCTAATGATGGAACACTGAATGAATGCTTTCGCATTAAGACTGGGAACAAGGCAAGCATGTCTGCTCCCATCACTCTTATTCAGCATAGTGCTAGAAGTTCTAGCCAATGCAATAAAGCAGGAAAAAGAAATAAAAGGAACGTAAATCAGAAAGGAAGAAAGAATACTGTCCGTACTTACCGGAGACATGTTATCTTTGTTGGAAAACCCTAGAAATCTACAAAAATACTCCTAAAACTAATGATCAAGCTAGGAGGATACAAGATCAATACATAAAAATCAGTTGTATTTTTATGTACTAGGAATGAACACATGGGGTAACAAAATTGAAAACACAATACAATGTACAATTCTTTTTAAAAAGGAAAGAAAAATTCTTAGGTGTAAATCAAATAGAACATATGTAGGACTTGAAAATGGCAAAACACTAATTCCATAAAAAATCAAAGAATATCTGAATAAATGGAGACATATACCATGTTCATGGATTGGAAGACTCAACAAGGTCAAGATGCTAATTCTCCCCAAATTGATATACATGTTTAATGCAATTCTGATCAAATTCCCAGCAAGATTTCTTGGTAGGTATAGACAAAATTATTATAAAATTCATATTGAAAGACAAAGGAACTAGAATAGCTAAAACAATTTTGAGAAAGAATAAGATGGATGAGATCAGTCTTCCCAACCTCAAAATTTCAGTAATCAGAACAGTAAGGTATTGGCAGACAGAACAACACATAGTCTGCAGAACAGATAAGTCAGAAATAGATTCACACAAATATGCCCAATTAATTTTTGATGAACAAGCAAAAGCAATTCAATACAGGTAGGACAGACTTTTCAACAAATCACACTGGAGCATTTGAACATCCATAGGCAAAAAAATGAACCTTGACGTGAATCTTATTCTTTATGCAAAAATTAATTTAAAATGGATCATGAACTTAAATGTAAAATGATATAACTTCTAGAGAAAAATAGGAGAAAATCTTTGAGATTTGGGACTAGGCAGAACAAGAGGGCACAAGACTAGGCAAATGTCCTTAGACTTGGAAAGTCTAAGATGGAAAGAAGATGAAGGGACAAATCATAAGCTGGGAGAAAATACTAGCAAACCACATATCCACCAAAGGACTTCCTCATGGAATTAAAAAACCCTTAAAATGCAACAGTAAAACAAACAAAAAAAAATCCCCATCAAAAATGTGCAAAAGATATGCACAGACATTTTGCCAAAGAGGATATACAGAAACTTGTACACAAACATCCATAGTAGCTTTGGACTTAATAACCAAAATCTAGAAGTTATCCAAATGTTTTTCAAAGAGTAAACGGCTAAAGAAACTATAGTACATTCATCCCACGGAGTATTACTGGGCAGTAAAAAGCAACTGTTAATCATGTAACAAGTTGGGCAAATCTCAAGAAATTATGCTGAATAAAGAAAGCCAATCTCAAAAGGACACAAACTACATGACTCCATTATATAATATCCATGTTACAATGTAATTATAGGAATGAGGAACAGATTGGTGGTGGTTAGGGGTTAAGGTGGAGGGGAGGAAGTAGTCCCGTGTGGCAGAAGGGCCAGACGTTCACCCAACTCTTATGGTTTTCCTCCTGAGCACACAGCTAGACTACATTTCCCAGCCACCCTTGCAAGCAGGTGTGGCTACATGACCGAATTCTGGCCAGTGGGAGGTGGGGGGACACACTCTGTACCTCTTCTAGGTGACCTTCCATGCCTTGCCCCTTCTACAGGGAACTTTAAGCTGCACACCGAAAGCGCAGAGCAGAAGCTGGAATTAGCCTGAGCCCTGGCTGTCCAAGGAGGAGAAGGATTTGCTCATCTGGGACACCCGATTATGCCTGTAATGAGTTGCAGCCATTATACTCGTCGTCATTTATTTGTGACAGTGTCCTGTCATTCCTTAACCGATGCCCCTGCTGTTCCTTAACTGATATACACCTCCTGGAATGTCATCAGCACCACTGGCCTCCATGTCCTCCCTGGGTGCTTGTGTTGGGGAAGAGCGACCAGATGACAGGCCAGGATTCCCAGACAGCCCCCTACAGCCACAGAGACCCCAAGACCCTCTGAGCGTCTCAGAGCAGGGTAGAGACCTGAATTCTGGCTCACAGAATCCAAGAAATATCGGATTGTCAAAGGATTGTAAAACTCTCAGGGAACACAAAATCCTGTCCGTACCACTGAACAAATGGGGAAACTGAGCCCTTGAGAGCAGGAATGAATGAATCAGGGCACGAGTGAGCACTCGTTCGTCCATTCTTTTATCCACTGCACAAATACTTAGTAAGCACTTTATGCGTTAGGCACACAGGTAAAATAGAAGATTCCTGCCCTCATGGAACTTACAAACAAGCCAACGGCAAACATGAACAGGACTATGTACTCGGTACCGTGGAAGATAAGGCGAGATAAGGGGATAAAGGAAATGGGTGTTCTGCTTTATCTGGAGTGGTTGGAGAGGGCCTCTCTGAGGAGGTAGCCTTAAGCCGAGACAGGCCTGGAAGATATCTCAGGAAGGATTTTCCAGACTGAAGGAACAGCAAAAAGTCCTGCTGAGGACACATGGCAGAGTCTGAGAAACACGGGGAGCCTGAGTAGCTGGAGCAGAGGGGATGGGAGGAGAAGGGGGGGAAGCTACAGCCTGCAGAGCCGTGCGGCTGTCTTGTAGCTGGGGCCTCCGCACGACCAATGCGCACTGCTCTTCCCCAGCGCGGCTCACGTGGGGGCTGTCCTGCTCTGGACTTTGGAGACTTTAGGACCAGGGGTGGTTGGGTAGGGGCTGACTTTCCAACTTCCTGACGTTTGATCTTCTAGGGTCACCTCATTTCTCCAAATACCTAATTCCACGTATAAACCGGGAGACTCCTGCATTGGGAGAACTCATTCATTCATTCATTCATTCATTCTTCACGAACATGCTGACTCCTGCTCTGTGTCTACTGCGTGCTAGCATTCCAGGGCTCTGGGTATGACCTCATCTCTGGCCTCAAAGACTTGATGATTTAGAGAGAGAGACAGAGACATCAATAGTCACCACCTGGTGTGATCCAGGCTGTGATAAAGAGACGGTGGGAGCCTGGAGGAGGCACTGAACCTGGCCTGAGAGGCAGGGATGAGGGGCATATCCAGGGCAGTGTCCTGAATGAGTCAGTGAGGAAGGGGGATGGGAAGCTGGCCAACATTCCATGGAGAGGCCACCTATGAAAGGCTCAGAGGTGTGGGAGGCCTAGAGGTGTCGGTCAAATACTGCAAGGAGTTGAGATCTCTGGGATCAAAGACGTGAGGGGTGGGGGGATGGGGGACACTGAGATCAGAGAGATCAGAACAAGAGGGATTTGTAGGGTGAGGCAGAGGGGATCCATGCTGGAACGCCTGGACGCCCATCCCACCTCTGTCCTAGACTTGCCAGGCTGCCAGAGCTGAGCACCCCCAATCCCGAGGCCTCAGTGACCCCATCTGCGAAATAGAGCCATTTTGGTGGAACCACTCCAACATTCTGCCAAGATCCCAGGATGCCATCTGCCCGTGTCTGTGGAGCCCCACAGAAGCATGGCGAGGCCAGTGCTACCTCCCTCTGTGTATTTCCTTTCCCTTGACATGCCTTCAAACGTCCTCATTGCACTGGGGACTCACTAGGATGGAGAGAAGGGGCTGGAGGCGACAAGCCACACACATAGGAAAAAGGAAGGACAGCTGTTCAGCAAGAGGCTGTCCAAGGGTAAGTTCCTCTGTGTCCTGAGCAGTGGCTAAGAGGGCAGGCGAGGGACCCAGACAGGGCACTGACCTGCCTCGTGTGGCCTTAGGCAAATCGGTCAGCCTCTCTGACTTCTTTCCTCCCCTGTAAAGTGGGGCTAATCAGAACAGAACCTCACTGAGTTGCTCTGAAGATTATATTACGTGTCAAGGGCTAAGCACAACCCCAAGCACACAGGCCCCGAAACTGATAGCTACCATTAATAGCACGGGGGTTGTTTTCAGTGGGCGGGGCCACGGGAGGCAAGAGTGAGTGCACTGTCTGTTGGGTAGGCGGAGGGGTCTGGCTCTGCAAGGGTTAAAACAGAACCCGCTGCTCCCAGTCCCGCAGATAAGGTTGGAGGAAACACAGTCCAGGTCCCCCAGACCCTTCACAAGTGAATTTATGAGGTGCTGGTCACTTCCAGGCAAAGATTAGGGGCTCCCCGCAGGCCGCGCAGGAAACATTCAGGGTCAGTGGCCAGAAGGGACGCAGGACTCTTGAAAGAGCAGAAAGGGCGCAGACCAGATGGCCGAGGGACGAGGCCACAGAGTTTGGGGGGTGGGGGGGGGGGGGACGTGAGACAAAGACAGAAGAAGAGAGGAAGTGCAGGAGTGGCCCTGAAGGGCCAGGCGCAGGAGACACGAGCCACCGAGAAGGAGAAGAGAGAAAATCGGCGGCAGGCGGGGAGTGGGGGGATCGCGACGTGCCGAGAGCACAAGGATGGGGGTCACTTGGCGGCCGCGCGTCTGTACCTGTGTCTGCCCGGCCGGCGGCGGCGGTGGCGGGGCTGGGGAGAGGGGCAGTGCAGGGGGCGGAACGACGCCAGACCGCGGGCTGCGGGACCCGCCGACCTCCGGACCCCCGCCGGGCGACCCCCGCCCCCCGCCGCGCGCGCCTCCCGAGCGGGTTAACGCGCCGCCCCGCGCGCCGGCTCCTCCCCGCCGGGGCAGTGTCCGCGCTCCGCCGACGCCCTCACTCGACCTGGCGGCCGGCCCCTGGGCGGACGGCGCGTCCCTGGCGGCGGCACCGAACCCGCGCCCCGTGGATGCGCCCGCGCGCCCGGAGCAGCCGTCGGACCTCCCGGGGAGCCCCCCGCGCGCCCGCCCCGACCAGGCTGCCCAGATGCGGGCGCCACTCTGCCTGTTGCTGCTCGTCGCCCACGCCGCGAACATGATCCCCCCGAACCGAAGGAAGAAGCAAGGTACCAGGGGCAGCGGGCAGGGTGGCAGGTCGCCCACAGCGGGGCCGACAGGGAGATGGCCCTTGGGACAGCTGCATAGTGCCCGGCGCCCTGGGCCACTAACTCCTCCGCGTAGCCTTCAGGCCCGCTTTACAGATGGGGAGACTGAGGCTCCAGGGTACCTGTTGAGCCAGCTGGCCCAAGGAGGCTCTCCACAAGGAAGGAAGGGGCTGGTAGGACTCTCTCACTGACCCGCTCCCCATAGTTGCAACATTGCTGAAAAGAAGGAGGGTGGCTCTGTGCAGAGATAGGAAGCCCAGGATACCGGGACTGCAGGACAGAATTTTGGGCTTAGAAGCTATGCCTGGTATCCGTGCTGAGCCAGGAGAAGACATACAGCCCTGGGCCAGGAGTCCAGATGCCCCGGACTCAGCCCCAGCATTGACCCTGACTCTCGCATCCCCTCGGGGAAGGCGTGATTCTCAGTGGGCTCCCCCTCTGGTAAGGACATGAGCTTTGTGAATTCAAGATCTGAGACCTGAGTTCAAGTCCGTTGGTTCTGGGATGACCTGGAAGAAGTCCCAGAGCCTCCCCCCCCACCCCAGGTTTTTCCATCTTGACCTCCTAGGAACACTAGAAAGATAACCCAAGGTTCAGACTCTAAGTGTACCTGGGGCACAGAGGGGACCCTTGCATCCTCACTGGGAGAGTCAGAACGTCCTCAGGAGGTGGGTTTGAGGCCGTCCCTGCAGAGTGGGGGTCGGCAGAGCCGGTGGGGCTGAGGAAGGCAAGCAGGCGAGCCTCCTCCTGAGCTGGTGCCGGTCGGAACCAACCTTGGAATGCCCGCCATGGCGCCAAGGCTGTCCTTCATTAAGGGAATCCCCACTGCCTCCTCATGAGAACACCCATGCCATTTTATAAAGCCGAGGCCAAGGCTCAGACAGGTTAGGTAACCTTGCTAAGTTGTCCAGCAGGTGAGTGGAAGATCCAGTGTCTTTCTTCCCAGCTGTGGTGTTAGGTCTCAGGAAGGCTACATGGGAGTAAGAAAGAGAGTCTGCCCTCTAGGGGCTTCTCATCCACTTGAGGGAAAAGCCCTGCCTGGACCCAGTGACTGCTGGAGCGGAGCAGGAAGCAGACGGGCTACGGGAGAACTGGGAGTTGGGATTGGGGGGGAGCAGGGAGACTGGCCCAAAGGGCTCCAATCTCGGGTGTGACTGAATGGAGGGACCCAGGGGGAGGAGAAGTGGGTGGGCTTCAGGGTAAGCCGGGGGAAGTTTGGGACCTCGTGGTCCTGTGTGGATGGCCCTTGTATAGTGGTTGATCCCATGGGTTCTGGAATCAGCCTGCCTGGGTCCAAATCCCAGCTTCCCCAGTGACCAGCTGAGTGACCTCGGGGAAGTCACTTTGCCTCTCTGAGCCTGGGTTTACCCACCTGAGGTTCTTTTAGAAAAGCTCTAAGATTTTTCTCAGTGTTAAAGCAGACCAAAGACATGAAAAAGAAAAACTTTCTCCTCATTGACTCCTCTTGAAAATAGGCATAGTAATCTGAAGTATCTAACTCACCAGGCAGCTGTGGGTAAGACTGAGTGAATTGGTGAGTATGTGAAGGGAGTAGCCAAGTACACAGGCTCCTAGTGGGCATTTGCAACACATCTTCATTTCCTGCCCATGATGTCCCTGGCTATGGGAGGTGCTTTTTATCTGGATGGGGATTCAGAGAGGGAAACTGACTCGTCCAAGGTTGCACAGCAGGTAAGCGGCAAAGCAGGCTCGAATCCCGATCCATCTGACAGGGTGTCGCCTGAGCTGTATTGGTCTTCCCTCTCAGAGCCTCAGTTTCCCCATCTGAAGAGGAGCTGGTTTAGGAGATCTTTGAGATGTTTCACAGTCCGAAAAAGACAGAGAGACAGACAGACAGACACAACACACACACACACACACACACACACACACACACACACACATACACACACACACACACACAGAATAAAGAAAAAGAAAACTTCCAATCTCTTTCCCTGCCACCAGTCGCTTGGTGAGGACGTTGGGCATGGCAGCCCCTGACGCTGCCCCAGTTTGTCAAGGGGGCTCTCGGCGCCCCTCCTGGAAGCGGTTGATGTCTTGCGTAGGGGTCACAAACATGCCCCATCCAGCATCTCCAGAGAGAGGCTTGTGGCTCCACTTGTCAGTCGGGTGCCACGGATTTCAGTCCCACTGTGGACCCCTTTGTACTGTGTGACCTTGGGTGAGTGGACTCCCCCACTCCTGCCTACAGCCTCAGTTTCCCCACTGGCCCTGGGGTGGGGGTTGGGGGGTAGGAAAACCTTTCCCATAGCGTATTACACAAGGGGGTCATAGGAATCCTGGCCAAATAGGTTTGGGAAACGCTTAGTTTAGCAGATTTCTTGACTGCAGGACTTACCAGAGCATTCATGGTCAAGCAGTGGGACGAGGCCTCAGTATCCCAAACTAATTATGTAGCAGAGGCCATTTTTCGTCAGATAGCTGCTTGGAAGATTCCACAGGACACCCCTACCTGCTTTGACATTTTCCGCTAATTTTAGCAGGAGAGTGCGTCCCGAAGGCACCTGGGTGTTGGTCTTGCTTCATTCATCGGTTCCGTCACTTGTTCATTCAACAAGTGCCACAAGCTCTGTGTTGGGAAACTTGGAGAGGCCAAGGTGTAGAGACCCTGGGCTGCCCTTGAGCAGCTGCCGGGTTGGAGGGATGTCCCTCCCCTGACTTCCCCAGCCTCCCCTCCGTGCCAGAGTCCTTAGCCTCTGCCTCCGGCCTGCTCTGCAAGGCCCAGCAGCAGCCCCCCTCGGGGCCTGACGCCCGCACACCCCTGCTTCCTCCAGCTCTGGCGTCACTGGTTTGTTTTTTTTTTTTTTTTGATGAAACCCAATTTTTCTGTTTCTAAGACAAGCAAGAATGAAAGGCAAGGCTTGAGAAAGGTTCTTGGATCTCGAGTGTCTCTTACAAAACAACATGTTGATTAATTAAGCGTAAATGAATCAGAACCAGATGGAAACATTTCTCTGGAAACATGCTGGGGTGTCCTGGCAAAGGGATAGTCAGGGAGTGTGAGGGGGCTCTGGTCTGCACCCCCAACCGCGATATGGAGCTTCATTTAGGCAATGACGAGAAGACAGGCTGTGACTGACTTCCGTGATGTCCAAGGCTTGCTGGGGAGGGGGCCTGGTGGAGGTGAGAATTTCCCCCACGTTTGCAGGGTGATTTTAAGATCCTTCTAGACCTGAGGCAGCCAGGGGCAGAGGGAATTCAGGGAATTCAGCTCTGGAATTCAGATAGCCCTGGGTTCAAATCCTGAGCCCTCTCCTACCCTACCATGCCTTCTCCAATCTATGATTCCACATCTGTGAAATGGGAACGGTTATACCTACCTCTTTGGCAGTTGGAAAGATTCACCGCAGTCCCAGAGGGAAGGTGTCCGGAAGCATACAGCAGGTGCCTCATAAAGATTCTCCTCCTTCCCCCCTCCCATTCTGCAGCAGGGTGGGATGTTCTCTGGACTTGGGGTAAGGGCATCTCACGTGGGTTGAACCTCACCTCTGCCCTTGTCCCTGCTGTGAGCCTTTTTCTTCATCTGTCAAAAGACTGTGACAGCGCTGACATCGGGGGGGGAGGGGGGGTGATCGTACTCATTCTCTGTAAATTGCAGAGCCCTGCGAGGACAGCCAGGCAGACAGCACTGTCCCCTGTGCATAGCAGAGATGCTGAGACCCGGCAAGCAGGTGCCCGGGGCAGTGGCAGAGACGGGGAAGGACCCAGGTTTCTTGTCTCCAGGGCTGGGCCAGGGCTGGACCCAGAACAAGGTGCATCCCCCCCCTAAATGCTGGCATCCGGGTGATGCCAGGTAAAGATGCATGTCAGGGGCGACTCTGGAAGGGGAACGAGTTGCTAAAGGACAGGGAGAGGGCTGCTAACCGCACCTGGAGGGGTCGGGAAGGCGCTGCGTATTGGCAGAGTCCTACTTAAGACAAGTCATTTTGGCCCCTTTGGGTCTGGGTGTCTTCATAAAAATATGGCTGGTTGGTTGAGGCCAGGAAATCAGGATGCTTGGCACATAGTAAGTACTCAATAAGTTTGGCTCCGCTCACATGCCGTCTCCCTCCGCAGCCAGTTCTGGAGCCCACACTGGGCTCATAGGAGATGCTGCTTTCATCTAGCGGGCTCCCCCACCCTTGGGGGGATCCACCTCCCTCTCCAGGGATGGAAACCGCTTAGCTACCACCCAGTCACCAAAGGAGAGCCCTGAGGCCACTTAGCGAGGGCTGGCCATGCGCCAGGAGCTCCACACACGGGGAATCCTCACCGTGGCACTGCCTGGTGTCCTACCCATTTCCCAGACAAAGGAACTGAGGCTCACAAAGGGGCAGTGACCTGCCCAGGAACTCCCAACATGTGAGATGCGGACTCAGGGTTTGGGGGCTCCAAAGCTTGTGCCCAGAAGTACAAACGGGGTCTGTTGATGGCTTGCAAGGTGGAGGTCTCCGAGAGGAGCCTTGTCACGGGTGGGACTTAACCGTTTATCCATCCATTTTTCCATCTAGTGGGAAAACGGACACTTGCTTTAATCCAAAGTTTTCAAACTGAGATTTACAAGCCAGCAGCGGATCAGGGAGATCCATTTATTAAGTACAGCCAGCATTTTTGAACGGTACAGCGAGGGACCAGAACAGAACGGTATAGAATGTAGAGGGCCGGAGAGTAAATATTTTAGGCTTTGCTGGCCACATTTGACCTGTCACCTACTGTCCTTTGTTGTTGTTGTTGTTGTAGTAAACCATTCTTAGCTCACAGGCCGTGCAAAAACAGGCTGAGGGCCAGCTTTGGCCCACAGGCTATAGTTCGCTAACCTTAGAAAATACCAGAATGTGTTGCGAGGGTTAAAATGAAATATTAAATGGGGAAGTGCGTTTCAGGCTACATGCACATGTGAACGTGTGTCTGAGTAGGTGAGTGCACTTGCTCATGTGCCCATAGATGTGGATTACGTGCGAGAGTGTGTGTGTTTGTACTAGCGTGTGTATTCTGCGTGCTGTGCATGAACGGATATGCAACTGTAATATTTACCATTGTCGAGGAAGTGTGGAGGCTGCTGGGTCAGCTGAGCCCAGTGTGGTCCCCATCAGTCTCTCCGAGATGGGTTCTAGGAGGATCCCTACGGCACAGATGGGGACACTAAGGCCCGGGGGCGGGGGGTCACATAGCAGGTGCACCCAGGGAGTCTGGCCGCAGAGCTACAAATGCGACACCAACTCGCCTCAATGAGCAGCAACCGCCCCTGACACATTTTGCAGGTCGTATGGCCCTGAGTCTGGTGGCTGCGTCCTTCCCAAGTCCTGTGGCTTTTAGTCTCAGAAGGTGGAATGATCGGTCAGGGCCCTGAATTTCCTCCTGCGTCAGACACCCCTGAGCAGCCAGTGGGTGCCAGATACCGCGTGGGCCTTTCTCGCTGACCCTGCCGGGTGGATGTGGTTGCACCCTCTGCCCTTACAGAAGAGGAAGCTGCTTCAGGGAGGGTTTGTCCAAGGTCACAGAGGATATGGATGTGTGGCCTGGGTCTTTCAGACTCCAGACCCACCGGAGCAAATCCGGGCTACGACAGACTTCTCTGGAAAACCCATCCAATGCCAGTAACCATCCTCTTGTCCACACGGCACTTTACAGTTTGCAGAGAATTCCGCTTGCCTTCTCTCTCTGGAGTTCTGGAGAAGGGTGATAGAATGATGGCATGCTGGGGCCAAAAAGGCCGACTGAGACCTCTGAGACTGATACCTGGGCAAATACGGAGGCTCAATCAGGGCAGCACGTCACCCAGGGTCACCCAGCGGGGGGTGGAAGTGAGGGTACAGTCGAGACTGGGGAGGAGGGGAGGGCGACTGTGGAGAGGCAGAGGAAGGCAGTCTGTTCCAGAGCCTGAAGGTCCTGGTGTAGGGCCTCTGAGAGCCTCAGTTTCCCTGGGTGGCTTGGCCGGGCTGGGTCTTCTGTGCCTTTCTCCCAGGTCTCGGGTAAACGTCAGATGAGGAGTGGAGTCAAGCGCACCAAGGCTGTTGGCGGAGGCTTCTTTTTTTAATTTTTTTATTAAAAAAATTTTTTTTCTTTAACGTTTATTTATTTTTGAGACAGAGAGAGACAGAGCATGTACGGGGGAGGGTCATAGAGAGAGGGAGACACAGAATCCGAAACAGGCTCCAGGCTCTGAGCTGTCAGCACAGAGCCTGACGCGGGGCTCGAACTCACGGACCGCGAGATCATGACCTGAGCCGAAGTCGGACGCTTAACCGACCGAGCCACCCAGGCGCCCCATGGCGGAGGCTTCTTAATAACGAGGGGCCAGCCCAGGACCGGGAGCCTCATATGGGCCCCTGGAGTTACCTGTGTGCCACATAGGTCATGGCTTGGCTGTGTGGTTCCATCCGAGGGAGCCGGCCGAGACCTGGGCGGGACTGAGAGCCATCCCTGCTTCAAGGCCAGACCTTCCCTTAGAACCTCAGGCCATGGACGCCGTCAGTACACAAAGTGGCCCCAGGCTCGATAAACACCCAGGATCACGCTTCTTACCTGTATTTCCACACACATACAGGTTCCTAAAAACATATATATGTATTTTTTTCTTTAAAAATACTTAACTCTCAGGGCGCCTGGGTGGCTAAGTCGGTTAAGTGTCTGACGCTTGGTTTCTGCTCAGGTGCATGAGTTCGAGCCCCGCATCGGGCTCTGTGTTGATGGACCGCACGGAGCCTGCTTGGGATTCTCTCTCTCTCTCTCTCTCTCTCTCTTTCTCTGTCTCTGCCCCACCCCCCCCCCCACCTCTCAAAATAAATAAATAAGGGGCGCCTGGGTGGCTCAGTCGGTTGAGCGTCTGACTTCGGCTCAGGTCACAATCTCGCAGTTCGTGAGTTCAAGCCCCGCGTCGGGCTCTGTGCTGACAGCTCAGAGCCTGGAACCTGCTTCGGATTCTGTGTCCCCCTCCTTCTGCCCCTTGCCTGCTCATGCTCTGTTTCTCTCTGTCTCTCAAAACTGAATAAACGTTAAAAAAAAAAAAATTTTTTTAAATAAATAAATAAATATAAAATTTAAAAATAAATAAATAAATAAACTAAAAAGAAAAATACTTAACTTCTGCTGACATCAAAGGTTTCAAAAAGTCTGTTTTTGATCTGGTTTTACGTTCAAGCGTTAACTCGATGCCAGGTGCCGTTACCCGTGTTATTTTATTTGATTTAACAAGACCAGGCACTGTTCTAAGTGCTTTATATATATGAACTGATTAAGTTTTCTTAATAAACCTATATGAGGTGGGCCCCGTTATGATCCCTGTTCTACAGATGAGAAAACTGAGGCACAGAGAGGTCAAGTAACTTACCCAAGGCCACACAGCCGAGGCTCAAATCCTGCCCGGTCCCAGAGCCCGAGCTCAGTCATTTCTCGGCCTCCCAGGTTTGCTGTGAGGACTCTTATCCATATTTGGCAAAGGAGGAAACTGAAGAGAGAGGGGCATTACATAAAGTATATGCAATCGCCATTTTTATAGGTCAAAACCGGCCCCACATTAACAATTTCATATGCTTCAGTCCAATAGCTTGGCAAAGTAAGTTTGGCAAAACCAGGATTGAAACCCAGACAATTAATTCCAAAGCTTGGGTGCATAACCAGCCCGCCAGGCCTTCTCCCAGTTCAACCACACAATAGCCCGTGAGGCGGTTTGATCCTATTATTCTACAGAGGAGGCCCTCCAAGCTCAGAGAGGGCAGTTGACTTGCCAAGGGCGCAGAGCCAGGACGGGGAGAAGCTGGGATGTGTCTCCAGGTCCCCAGGGGCCGGAACCTCTTATCTTGGCCCTGTGCAGCAGGTGGTGCTATTCAGACACACGCCCTTGGCCCAACCTCGGGGATCCCCCCCCCCCCCTCCAGGTCCCACAGGGAATGGTCCGGTTCCCACCGCTGACAAACTCGTCTTGGGCACAGCGGCTTCAGGCCGGGCCACCCCCTCCTGCCCCGGGATGATTTCTTGGAGTCATGCCATGTGATTCATAGAGCCCCCGCTCTGCCATCCATGGTGGAGGCTCCAGTGCGCCACCGTGGTGGGGGTTCTGTCTCACCAGCTCAAAAGAAAAGCATTCCCAAGCCGGGGGGACCCAGACCGCATGGGGAAAACCACTCCCTTTCGCCAGAAGCCTCCACTTTCCCTGAAGCCCAACAGCGGTGCCCACATCCGCCGGGGCTGAGACACGCAGAGAAGGAAGGTCACGACTGCCCTTCAGGAGCGTGCTCTGGTGTTGGCAGGCAGGCACAGCTGTCCCTAGCAAGTCCCAGATGAGCAGCGGGTGGCCAACAGGCTGTCACGAAGGCCATGGGCTCTGCCACTCACTGGCTAAGTGACCTTGGGCAGTTCACCTCTCCCTGCTGCGCGTCTGTTGGCTAACTTGCAAAGTAGGGCATTCCTAGCAAATAGGGGGTGCTCTTAAGAGTTCTAGCACCAGGCAGGGAGGATGGGATTAGGGCTGGACATTCATGGGCCCAGCTCCCACCTCTGCTACTGCCTTGCTTGGGTGAAAATATTCCACTCCCGGGTCTCAGTGTCGTGTATCAGTACAATGGGGACACTGATAGCATCTACATCATATGGTTGTCTTAAGGATTAACATTATGCATGCAACCCACCTGGGAGATAGTAGGTGCTCAATAAATTGTGACACCCATCACACACCGTGAGGGGTTGGCTCTTTCCAGATCAAGTGACTCTGGACTTTCCAGAGTCCAGAGCTGTCCAGCCTGGCGTCAGACACGCCCCGGCCTGCGTTTGAAAGTCCTCAGGAGACCTGACTTGTCAAAAGAAGGCCACTTTGAGGAGCCCAGATTCAAAGGAGATGGTGGTCCTAAGTGCTGTGTGACTGTCGCACAGTGACTACCGTCTCTGAGCCTCTGTTTACTCTGTGAAATCCGACTCCAGAGGACGGCAGCGAGGCTGGAAGAATGTGTGCGTGTGTGTGTGTGTGGTGCTGGCACATTATAAATGTATAAATGATGTGATGGCTATTTGTGGATGAGGCCGTCGCAGGGCCTGACGTCCTACCCTGTACCCAACGCAAGCTGGAAAAACACAGTCAGATGCCGTCTTTTGGACATGCTTTTCCTTCCTCCTGCCCCCGTCCCTCCCTTCTGGCAGGCATCTGAGTCCATCAGACTCCCTAATTCATAGCACATTATCCGCACCAGCCGTGCAAAATCCTGCCCTTGTTTTCTATTTTATTTTTCTTGCTTTCTTTTTTAAACTGTTACAAATTGCTGGTTTTTTATTTCACTCTTACATTTGTTTCACTTCTTTAAACTTTGTTCTCTTTTATCCCACGTAAACAGTTTAATTTTATTTTTAAATTTTTCACCAATTACTCCAGGGAAAAGAAAAAAAAATAAAGTTTTCACCATGTTTCCTGAATATTTTTCATCAATTTGTAGGACTCACGGTGTTACCTGTATATTGACCCCATGTTGGTTCTGACATTGAAAATGTCTTTCTTCAGCCCGACACCCATCTGCTAACTTTGTATGTCCTTTGGAGTTTAGAAATCATTACCCATGATGCTGTTCATGTGGTCAAAGCCCACGAGCTTTTTGGGGAAGGGGGTTGTCTTCTGCCTTCTGGTCTGGGCTTTTTAATCTTAGAAAATGTCCTTATTAGGGGCACCTGGCTGGCTCAATGTGTGATTCTTGATCTCGGGGTTGTGAGTTCGAGCCCCACGTTGGGCATAGGTTATTTAAAAAGAAAATCTAAAAAAAAAAGAAAGAGGGGCGCCTGGGTGGCTTGGTCGGTTAAGCGTCCGACTTCGGCTCAGGTCATGATCTCACGGTCTGTGAGTTCGAGCCCCGCGTCGGGCTCTGTGCTGACAGCTCGGAGCCTGGAGCCTGTTTCAGATTCTGTGTCTCCCTCTCTCTCTGCCCCTCCCCTGTTCATGCTCTGTCTCTCTCTGTCTCAAAAATAAATAAATGTTAAAAAAATTTTTTTTAAATAAAAAAAAGAGAGAGAGAGAGAAAGAGAGAGAGAAAGATAAAGAGAGAAAAGAAAAGAAAAGAAGAGAAAAGAAGAGAAAAGAAAAGAAAATGTCCTTATAAGAAAGTCTCATTACAAGGGTGTGAGCCCTCGGCTCTCCATCCCTCAAGCGGGCCACCCTTCCGTGACCCATGCCTTCCATGACAACATGTGGGCCTCGGCCCCTCCCCAGCACACTATTGGAATTCTCAAATGCAGGGGATGCTTCTCGGTTCACCCTCGTCCCTGAATGTCCCCTCGGTCACTGCATTCCAGCTGGCACTTGCTGGTAGCCAGACCCTGTCCTTGGGGGCCCCAGACTGATGGAGGTGTCAGGCCCACCAGAGCGGGTCTTAGTGTGCGAGTAGGAGAGGTGACAGTGAAGTTGGCTTGAAGGGCATCCCGAGGGGTGTCAGAATCCTCCCCACGGGGCTGAGCAGCCCCAGCCCGAGGCAGGCATTTTCTCAGGGCTGTTTTGGCTAAAGGGCTACAGTTTATGGATCATCTTATTCTCTAGCATCACACCCAAAACCACCAACAACAACAGGAGGAAAAAGAATACAAACACTCAGGACATTTGTATGCAAAGCTGACTTTAAGGCAGGTCCTCTCTTCTGCCTGGAATAAATCTCCTCCTGTCTGTCCTCACAAACAGCTCAGGGCCCCTCTTGGGCTGACCTTGGGCCCTGACAGACATATGGTTTTCAAGGGCTGTCCTCTGCTTTTGGAGAGCCACGGGGCAGGAGTCACCAGGGAAGCATGCCCCCAGCAGTTAGGGGCTGAGACTCTGGGTTGCATCCTTGCCGTGAGTTCGTGGGGCAACACTTCATCTCTCTGAGCCTCAGCATTCTCCTCCATGAATTTGGGGAACATGTAGCCCCAGCTTGTAGAGCCATAGTGGCCTTGAAGTGATCTGCCACAAGGACCAGAGTGGCACGGGTCCCTGCCTGCTGCAGAGACTCAGCCACCATGAGCCGGCCTCTGCCCACTTGGTAGTCCCGGTCCCTTCGAGGGCCTGCCAGAGCTCACAGTGACCGCCGTCCCCTGGCTCCGCTGCCCTTCCTGGTTTCAGACCTTAGTTCTGGTTTTAACTGGGCAAGAAGGAGTATGGTTCCCATTTTGCAGATGAGCAGACTGAGGCCCACTGACTGGGGATGTCAGATTTTCAGGCCTGTGCAAGCCCAGGTTCCTCAGACCGCCTGGGTTGCAGTTTAGTGGAGACAGTGCCTCGGGGCCACAAGAGAGTCAGAGCCAAGGCCGTCGATGGCCCCATTTCTGGGGACATTCTGCCACCCCCCACCACGTGCTGGGCCTGTTTGCCCTCTTCCGTTCAGTTCCTCCCCACTGGCATCATACAGTTTATTGAGCACTTACTGCATGCTGGGTGCTTTGTGTGCACTACTCACATCCTTAGGAGATGGGTACCCATTTTACAGAAGAGGAAAATAAGACCCAGATGGGGCAAGTCAGTTACCCAGATTCGCACAGCCCTCATAGAGCCTGGATTGGAACCCAGGCTGGGGCTCCAAAGAGCTCTTTTTCACTGTGCCCGGGATTGTCAGCTAAACCCAGGACAGAGCATAAGGATATGTTTGGCTCCCATTTAATGAGTGCTTAGCATGTAGGCGGGCACACAGCCAGGTCCTCTGCAGGCTATCACCTGCCTTTACCCTCCAGGCAACCCTTGGAGAGCATCATTCTGTATTGCAGATGAGACACTGAGGCCCCGAGGGTCAAAGCGCCCCTTCCCCGGCCAAGGTGGCAAAGCTAGGATTCAGCCGGGAGCCTCGTATACCCTGGGGAAGGAGTGTCACCTACACCAGCAAGGCCCCAGCCATCCTCAGCCCCCGGGGCAGCAGTGAGTAGCCTGGGCCTAGCCTCCCAGGTCAGGTGCCGAGGACCAGACCATACACAAGGCCAGATGGAGTGGACCAGCTGGCCAGAGGCTCTGTGGCCGACTAGCCAAAGGCACCTGTCCCATAATGAGGATTCCAGCCCTGCCCTCTGGTGACCAACCGGGTGACTCTGAAGGTACCTGCCTCTCTCTGGGCCTCAGGGTGCCATCTGTACAATGAGGTTACTGCCCTTGAAACTTTAATAGACTCTGCCCAAACCCCCTCCTCGAAAAAGAGGTGTGGGTGACTTCAATCTTATACAGTTTCTGTATCCTGTAGGTCACAAATAATATTTCCTTCTTGTTTTAATCTTCATTTTGAAAAGTAGTTGGGGCCCCCGGGTGGCTCAGTCGGTTGAGGGTCCGGCTTCGGCTCAGGTCACGATCTCACGGTTTGTGGGTTTGAGCCCCGCGTCGGGCTCTGTGCCGACAGCTCAGAGCCTGGAGCCTGCTTCGGATTCTGCGTCTCCCTCTCTCTCTCTGCTCCTCCCCCACTCATGCTCTGTCTCTCCCTCTCCTTCAAAAATAAATAAAAACATTAAAAAAAAATTTTTTTTTAAGTATTAGTGAGGTAAGGTAGCTCTCCTTGTGGTTTCTGGCTCATTTGTCTTTCTCCTTTGAGTTACTGGTAATATCTTTGCCCATTTTCCCACTTTAGTTGTTCCTGTTTTTCTTATTGATTTCTAGGAGTTCCTTGTATATTAAGAATGATGATCCTTGGTCTCCTCTGTGTGTAAGTGGCTTAATGATCAGACTGAACATGTGACAGAGGGTTGCAAATATGGCATGTGCTTTCTCTCTCTCTAGTTCTCTGTTGTATCTCTAAAACCCAGTCCCGAATTATTTGGGCAGATCTCAAAGCTTTCTGGTATTAAAAAACCCAGCCCGGTGCTACATTTTAAAAACATAGGTCTAATTTCCAACTCTCTTCTTCCCCCTCCCTGACTTGGCTCCTGAGTCCATTGACCTGCCCTGTGGGGAGATGTGTCGTGCCCTCTCCCTCCCTCCCCCTCTGCACGTTGGGGGGCAGAATACAGGGGGTAGGGACAGGGACAGTGGTCTCTTCGGTCTCTTCGGTCTCTGGTGCTGCTGTAGCCTCATAACTCTCAGCACTGAGTAAACCTGGGGCCTCATCACCAGCGAGCAGAGGGGCAGGGGGGTCAGGTCTGAATGTTCCTATGCCCCGCTTCATGCCCCCGCCATGGGACATATGTCATAACTGTGGCGGGGTGTGATTTATCGGGGGGAGGAGCATGGGCTCTTGTTCTCCTGATTTTCCTACCTCCCTCACCACCCCGTGGCGTCCCCACAGCCTCTTGGCTCTTTGGGTTGGGAATCCAGAGCTTGGATCAAGCTCACCTGCCTCTGTCAGTCGCTTAGGCAGACAACTGGCCCAACGGTGGCAGTGCGGTCTTCCCCGGGCCTGCGCTGGCCCCTTCGGCACTCCCCTCCTTCCCGGTAGAAATGAGAATGGTCCGTAAGTGTGTGTTCCATCAGGGGACGAAACGCCATTTCCACGATCCTCAGGCGCCCTCCAAACTGTGAGTGGTTCCCTTGCCACCCCAGCTGGGTCGAGGGAGGTGGGGAAGTGCGGGACAACCCTTCTTGGATTCTCTTCAGAAATCTGTTTATACAGGCTGGGGAGGCAGTGGCAGCAGAGAGGATGGGGGGGGGGGATGCCAAGATACCTGTCCCCCCTCTCACTAAGCCCTGGAGGGGGTGTCAGGTCCCAGTTGCATACCCCCGAGGCAGCTCTCTTTAGAACACAGCGGCAGGGGAGGGGAGGACTCAGACGGTTTCCACCCTTTGTCACAAGCTTGGGAGCAGCAAGTCCCGTTCCTTCATTCATTCAATGAACGTTTACAGAGCACCCGGCGTACCCAGCACTGTGCGTAACACTGGGAGCGGGGATGAGTAAGACAGAGAGCCTAGGGAATCTATCTTCCAATCTAGAATCATTCTGTGCATCTTTCTAAAATGTTTCCACAGGTCTGTGATTTGTCTCCTTTTTTTTTTTTTAATGTTTATTTATTTTTGAGACAGAGACAGAGCATGAACAGGGGAGGGGCAGAGAGAGAGGGAGACACAGAATCTGAAACAGGCTCCAGGCTCTGAGCTGTCAGCACAGAGCCCGACGTGGAGCTTGAACCCACAAACTGTGAGATCATGACCTGAGCTGAAGTCAGACACTTAACTGACTGAGCCACCCAGGTGCCCCTCCTTTTTTTTTAATGTAATGTTTTTATTTATTTTTGAAGGAGAGAGAGAGACAGAGCATGAGCGGGGGAGGAGCAGAGAGAGAGGGAGCCACAGAATCCGAAGCAGGCTCCAGGCTCTGAGCTGTCAGCACCGAGCTGACGCGGGGCTCGAACTCAAGAACCGTGAGATCATGGGCTGAGCCGAAGTCAGAGGCTTAACGGACTGAGCCACCCAGGCGCCCCTCTGTGATTTGTCTTTTAACTTTAATAAGTCGAACAAAAGCAAATGAGATGGGGTTTTTTGTTTCCTGTTTTACCCTGATGTTCCTGGAGTCTAGGAAAGGGTGTGGTACCTCATAGGTATTTAAGAAATGCCTGTAGGATGGATGGATGTGTAAATGCATACTGGACCCTTCCACACAATGGGTTTTGACAGATGGAGAAACCGAGGCTCAGAAACAGGGAGGGACTTGCCCTAGGACCCAAAGATCTGAGGCAGGAGGCTACATCTGGGGCTCTCTCCCTTCTGCTAGGATTCGAGAGGGGAAGGGAGCCTGTGGGAAGAGACCAGACCCAGAATTGGGTCCGCGAAGATGCTTAGCGCTTGCCTGGAGGCCCAGACTGGATTCTCAACTCTGTCACCCCTCGGAACCTCCTGATCCCCAGGGGGGTGCTGGTTGAGAGGGGCTGGAGCTGTCGCTGGAACCCTGACAGCCCTGACTTTTAGGGCTGGTCCCCTTCCCTGATGCTTACTGGCAGTGGGGCCCCAGGATTTCTCTGTGCTGAGCGCTGATCATCTACCCAAGGCTTCCTTGGGCTTAATTTTATGAGGTGAGGAGGGTGTTTATGTTGGGCCTGTCCTGAGGGCTAGATTCTCCCTAATACTCAATAACAGCCACCAGTTACTAAGACTGCCTGGCCTTAAATCGCAGCTTGCCGCTCATCAGCTGTGTGATTCTGGGCACCTCATTTACCTTCTCTGTGCCTTAACTTCTTTGTCTGTAAGGGAAGATACTAACACCTCACCGGGTTATGGCGACAGAGTCTGGCCATGTAGGGGCTCCACGCTGCTCACAGACGTCCCGCTGCCACACGTCTCCCGTCTGCCGGACACGGGTTTACAGATGGGGAAACTGAGGCCCAGAGAGGTTGGTTTGAGGTTTGAACCCAGGCTGTCTGCTGGCTGCTGTGCCACCTCTCCTGCCACCACTGGAACTGTGGGACTTTGGGGCTCGAAGGTCCTTAGAGATGGTCCAAGCCCTCAGGGGCTGCCTCCAGGAGGGGGTGAAGGGACCCAAAAGGACCGGGTTCAAGATCCTCACTCTCACACCCATCCAGATTTCAACCCAAGCAGCTCTATTCTTTCCTGCCCTGTTAACTGGATGCCCATATCTCATCTCCTTCTGGGGAAAAAAAGGCTTTCATAGCGGAAAATATTTTTAAAGCCCCTTATCAAGACCAATCCTTTCGTTTTCTGCTGGGGAAACTGAGGCGTGGGGCGAGGAGGAACTCTGCCAAGATCATACACAGAGTCTGAGTCCACGCTGAGACGGGTACCACGGTCCTGGTTCCTAGCCCTGTGCTCTGTGCCTCACAGGACTTCAACAGGACAAAGTAAAGGAGGTTGCTTATGTCAAACCTGGTACCTTTCTCCAATGAATCTTAGGAATCCAGGCTTTCTAGTTCCTCTTAGAAAGTTTCCCCCACCTTCCCTGGAATCCTGGCACTCACATCCTCCCCGGGGCTTGCGGGAGGCTCCTGGTTTAGCCCAGTGGGCATTGCCCCCTACCCACGGCATATGGCATCGGGGTGCCAATATTGGCTGGATATGTCCCACCAGAGTCCTAACTGCTGCAGACGTCCTCCTACTCAGCCAGAGCTGAAGTTTTATAGCCTCTCAAAGAGCCAGGAGGGGCCTCTGCAAATAAAGAGCAATGGGGAATCATAAGCTCCCCAGGGGAGGGAAAGGGTTAGGGTTGATTGAACCCCAGTTCTGCCAGCTACTTTATACACAGGTCTCAGGGTACTTTAGAGCAGCCAAGTAGGTTTAGAGAGGATCAGAGAGGCAAGAGACCTGCCCAAGGCCACACAGCAAACCATACAGAACCAGAACTGGAGGGAGCCAGGAGCTGTCTGAGTCCACTCCCCACCCTACAAGTACTAAGCACCTACTGTGTACCAGGCATCTACTCTGCCAGGTACTAGGGTGATGGCCGTGAGCAAGCCAGAAACGCACCCACTTCAGGGAGACTCCGTTCATGGGAAGGGTCATGAGATTTCTTGAGGACCTACTCTGCGCCCTTTTGAGCAGAATGCATTTGACCCTCAAAATATCCCAATGAGGTAACTACAGAAGAAGAAACTGAGGCACGGAGTATTCCAGCAGCTTGTTCCAGGCCACCCACCACAACAAACCGCCAGTCCCTGTAGCTGGAAAAGAAAAGGAACCGTTTTCTCGATACTTTTTCCCAAAAGAATGGCAACCGCATCTACTTGACAATTTTGTGACAGTCTCACACGTAGGACAATCGCGAGACAAGTTCTTACACAGTTTCACATGCTTGACAACATTACGACACCTTCACACCCAAGACGGTTTTGTGACAGTTCCGTAGGCAGATTGATTTGCTGACAGTTTTACAGTCAGAATAGCTCCATGATGATTCTATGCATGGATGGTGGGGTGCTGACCTCTGGGGAGATGTGGGTCCCAGGGAAGCCACCTGGAACATAGGACTGTCTCTGCCTGGTCCCGGTCTCAGCCAGCTGCTGCCACCTCCAGTGCTGCTTGCTGAGTGATGCAGGATCCAATAACAATCCTTTTTTTTTTTTTTTTTTTTTTTTTTTTGCAAGTGATTGTAAAATGACGATTTTTCTGAAGGTCACTAGCACTGCTTTGGGCTGCTCGGCTCCCACAGGGCTCCCCCAGGAACACAAGTGTGGCCGCCCTTAGCGAGTGGGTAATGGAGGGCAGAATACATCTGCTGGGTCCAGGGAGGGTCGTTAAGGGATAGGGAAGCGGAGATTTGGTTCGATGAGAGTTGGGAGGCCGGGCACGAGCAGACCGCTCCGGACTGTGTCCACCCCCCTCCCCCCTACCTGGCAGGAGGGCCAGGCAGGGCTGGCACAGGGTGAGCATTTCATGCTTCACCCCTGAGCACTGGAATCCTTTTGATGTGCGTTTCACCTGCCGGCACACACCCCTCATTGTCCTAGCAGCGCGCGCGCGCGCGCACACACACACACACACACACACACACACACACATAAACAACCCCAGTCCCTCCCCTTCCTGCCTTGCTGAGCTTGGTAGGGACTGTCCCCAACTCACGCCACTTGGGAAAGCCCTCCGATGAGTGGTAAGAGGAGCTGGGTTGCCCCTTCCAAATATTACCCCCACCCCTCAGCCACCATCAAGGCCACTGGAGCAAGGTAGCACTGTCTGGGGACTCTGTTGAGCTCTGCTGCTTACACTGGTTGGCCTAAGAGCCTCAGTGTCCTCACCTGTATAACGAGGGGTGAGAACAGCACCAACCCCCTTGGTTCTTAAGATGAGGTCAAGGACCAGCACCATCCACGTCCCTGGGGAGCTTTGTAGGAAAGCAGAATCTCAGACCCCACCCAGACCTTTGGCATCAAAATCTACACTTGAACCCAAGATCCCTGGGCACTTTTGTTGCAGCATCAGTGTTTGGGAAGCCCTGGCTGACCTCGCAGTGTGGATTTTGAAGAGCATCTGAGTTCATACAAATACAGCACCTAGCACACCACCACAGTCTTTAAACCAACCCCCCTATATTGAGAGGTGGTGATGCCCTCTGCTTTTGACAAGCAGCCCCGGATGATTCTATGTGGATTTAAATCTGAGGATCACCAGGGGCTGGGAAAGAACAGATGTGGGTGTAAATCCTGGCTCCCTTACCATCCTCCGTCCTGTCTTCCCCCGCCCATGTAAGCCAACGTCAGTAAAGGATTCCTTCTGGGTTCTGACCTGGGGGGAGGGGAGCAGAGCACTTCCCTACCTCCCAAAGCCCTGGTGGGGACAGCAAGAGAAATTCCCAGAGAGAATTTGGAAGGGACGGGGAGACAGGCATTTGCTCCCTGGTTGACCGCACACGTGCTAACCTGTTCTGTGTCACAGGGGTGAGAATGGCAAAGGGGGGAAATGAATGAGACATGCAGAAGGGGCAGACTCAGTCCCTGGACAGCCTGCACTTGTGTGGCCAGGGCCACCTTCCTGCCTCAGTCAAGGTCAAATGGACGTGGAAGGCGGCAGTGGCTTTAGCACAACACTGGAAACTTAGCAAAGACCATAGTAGGGGGACGTGTTATTCATTGTGGAGGATTAAAGGGGGGGTGGGATACCCTGGCACTCGGGAGGAGGTGTGGCCTTAAGATGAAGCCTTCGGGTTCTGCAGTCGCCCTGCTTGGATCTGGCTGTCCGCTCCACCTCTTACTAAGTGACCTCGGACAAGCAGCAGTGGTGCCCTGAACCTCAGTTTCCTCGTCTCTGAAGTGGGTATGATGATCGCACTTAAATGCCTTTTGCAGCATCCCCACATGGAACGGTGAGCAGCTACGAAAAAGAATAAGGCAGAGAGGTGCAACATTGGCCAGGATAGCTCGGATGAGCAGAAACAAGGTGCTGACTCGTCTGTGGGCGGCTCTGGGGTTTATCCCCGCCCTCCTGGGGCTCGCCCTTCAGTGGAGGAAAAGAGACACCATCAGCTTCCTTTACGATACATGAGCCTGGTCCTCCCACCCAGACTGCAGGCTCCCTGAGAACAGGTGCAAGGCAAGGGCGGTTTGAAGAACACTCCAAACTAGGCGCCAGCCCTCAAGGGAGCACCTTGGGTGCCTCCCAGGCATCTCGCATAAATCAAGTAACAAAATAGCGCTCATCCGTCTGCCCTGAGTTGTGCTGAGCACTTTGCGTGGATGAGCTCACGTCATGCCGACAAGTGCCTGGGAGCTGGTTGCCGCCGTTGTCCCCATTTTGCAGGAGACTGAGGTTCAGAGTAGTGAAGCCACTTGCCCAAGATCACCCAGCCAGGAAGCGGTGGTTGTCAGGCTCCAAAGCCAAGCGCACCTCAACATTCTGCTGAGTGTGTGGCCCTCTAGGTCCCCCCTGGGTACTGAGAAGAGGCCAGTGGGCTGGAGACCTTTAGCCCTGCACCCCGTGGGAGACTACAAGCTGGGAGTCATCTCCAGGGTCCATCCCTTGCCGGGATGGTGCAATCTGCCCTCCAGGCAGGGATGTGCCGCGGGGCTCCTCTGAGCCAGCTTCCAGCAGCGGCGACTGCCTCCCATATGTGGTGGCCGGAGTGGACAGGCGGGAGCCCACATGTTGTTTATTTCCTTTGGTCATCAGTGACATGTGTCCCCCACTTGCCAGGCAGGGATCAGAGGACGCACTGCCCAACGCTGTCTGCATGGGGCCCCCCTACAATGGTCTGGATCCTCCCCTGGGACAGAGCAGGACTGACCCAGGGTGGGGACTGGCCCTCCTCAGGTTGCACTGCCTCGGGGCAGGGGGTGGCATTCTCTTTTCACCCCCATCCTTCTCACCCCGAGGGAGAGCTTCAGGACAGCTGTGTTAAATCCTCTGTCGACCATGACACATGATGTTCTCACGCAAGACAGTTCCCCGGGCACACCCCAGTTAGGAAGAAACTCTACCCCCAAAAATGTTGACATCAAAATAAAACGTTCTGCACTGATTGCCCAAGCAAGTCCCGAATCACAAACAGCCACGAACGCATTGTAGGCGGTGATAGTAATATTCCTGAGTCGCTCATCGGTGTCAGGGTTTCTCAGGTCCTCACGACATTCACTGTAAGCTCAGCCAGTCTGATGCCTGTTTTGCAGGTGGGGAAACTGAAGCACAGAGAGGCTCAAGGACACCTGGGCAAGGATAAGGGGCAGAACTGGGATTTGAACCCACAGAGTCTGGCTCTTAACCCTACTCCAGTCTTCAAGCAGCGCCCGCATCCCCTGGGAACCTGTTAGCGATGCACGTTCTCAAGCCCTGCCCAGATCTGCTGCATCCACAACTCTGGGGGAGGCTCAGCCATCTGTGCTTTAATTTTTAAAATCTTTTAAAATGTTTTATTTATTTTTGAGAGAGAGAGAGAGAGAGATACAGAATCCGAAGCAGGCTCCAGGCTCTGAGCTGTCAGCACAGAGCCCAACGCAGGGCTCGAACCCACGAACCCACGAACCGTGAGATCATGACCTGAGCTGAAGTTAGATGCTTAACTGACTGAGCCACCCAGGCACCCAGCCACCTGTCCTTTAATAAGTCCAAGGTGAATCTGATGCATGCCCAGGTTTGGGAACCCCTGCTCTACATTGCTTTCTAGCATCAGTGAGTGAAGTGGGTATAACATAAACAGAAGCTCAAGGATGATAACCCAGAGCAGCTGACCTTTGCCCTCAGCAGCAGGGATAAGTAAAGGAAATGGTGGGGCAGAGTGGCGAGCCTGTGTCCCATCTAGGTAACTTCAACCGAGTATTGCCTTGAGGGAATGCAGGCACAGTGTTGGCAGATAGGCTGGCTTTTTCCAGAGAAGTCCAAATGTCCGCTTTTTATGTGAAATCTGATTTTTTAAATGTTAGCAATCTATTCAAATTAGGGTGGGGTTTTTTTTGGTTTTGTTTTGTTTTTTAAGTGTGGGGCTGGAGTTCTTAACTTGGGTATTGAGGGTGTTTCAGACTCGCTGTGGGCTGCTGAGGACATAAGCTTGCCTGGGAGGGCACGTAACTTTCACGGTCGTAGATGTCACCCTGTGCCTTTTGGCCCCTTCCAGGAAAGCTCTGCAGGCTGAAGGTGGGTGGGAGGCATGATATCGCAGAGGTGACCTTGACTCCACTTGAAATTCCCAAGTGGAAAAAAATATGGAGAGCACTTGCAAATGTTGAGCCATTGACTCCTCTTCCAACAAGGTGCCTGGGGGTGTTCTCAGGATGCGGTCACCCCGAGATTGGGAACCCTTGTTGGAAGACACAGGTCACTGCCTGATCCCCACAGAAAGGATAATATTGCCCTTCACCCAAGACCAAAGCTGCCTCCTCATGTCTGCCCTGAGCTCCTCACCTTCCAGACCATCTCCCTGGACCCTGCTGTTCACCAACCCCTCTGGTCTCCGTCTACCCACCTGTGAGAGGGAGGCGGGTCCAAATGTGGACTGACATCCCACCCTGGGCCCGTGACAGTGAGGGAACAGGAAAGGAACTTACACTTATAAAGAAGCACCTAGGCCCACAGATGATGGGGCTTCTGTGCCCAAGGTCACTCCATGAGTGGTGAAGCCAGGATTGGAACCTGGGCACCTGCACCGTAACACACGTCCTTAGCTTTTTGAGGGCACAAAACTGGTCATGGCTTCAATATAACAACAATAGCTGCCGTTTATGGGGGGCGGGGGCTGCTATGTGCTGAGCTCAAAGCCAAGTGGTTTTCATGGACCACCTCCCTCAATCATAAGAACCCTGCAAGATAAGCATCATCACCTCCATTTACATGAGAATAACTGAGCTCAGAGTTAAAGCGCTTTGCCCCCAGTCACACAGCTGTCCCCCAAAGCTCATAACCATTGAGCCCCTAGCACTGGACCTGACAGAGTCACATTGGTTGGATGCACGGACGAATGAATGAATGGATCACCCAAGCCTGGGCTCACGCATGCGCTCAGAGTAGTTACTAGCCCGCGTCTCTCGGTAAACTGCCAAGCCCGATGTCATCCATTCTGCTGTCATTTTCTCGGGGAAAGACGAAGGGACTCACATGTCATTTGAAACCCCTCCAACTGCTGGAGGAAAACCGGGCCATGCATTTTGGGCCTGGTATTTTGACTGGGGGAGGATGGCTGTGATCATGGGAGACAGTTGATACAGGAACTCACTGGGGTGTCATCCTCTCTGAGGACCCCCCCCCAAAAAAAACCCAGGGGGTGTTGCAAGTTGTGCTCAAATGCTTTCATTTAGAAATGTGCGTCTGAGCTGGGAGAGGCCAGTGATGAAGTCCAGGATCCAGCTGAGGTGTGGAAGAATCCAGGGGCTTTCAAAGTGTGCTCCCTAGAACCCGAGGGCCCGTGGGGAGCCATGGCAGTCAGGCTGGGTGGCCCGCGGTCCAGGCCCCTTGGCCTTGCTGAAGCAGAGCAGCTCTGCCGTGGTCTGTTGAGCCCCACATACCTGGTGAGCTGCATCGTTCTGATTGTGAGTTGATAGGAGGAGAGCTAGCTCAAGTGAAAAGCTATGGAGCTTGGAGCTTGGAGCTATGGGCTGAGCCCAGCCTTGAGGGAGCCTTGAGGGGTCTCCATCTTCCCAAATCCCAACAGAGCGGAAAAGAAAACGCATGCACATGCACACATACACACACCTGTTAACCACCACCACCACCACCACCCCCCAAAAATCTCAAGCCTAGCTCTTGTCGAGACACGTGCCTATGTCCGAACCAACCACTGTAGTCAAGGGCACCCAGTGTGGTGATTGCCCAAGTCTGGATTAAGCGCATCTGGGTGGAGAGACTCTATGTGAACCTCAAAGTCAGAGAGTGTGGAGGGATGGGGTCTCTATTAGCAAAGAAAGGGCCCACAGATGCTAGTGCCCGCCAAAGCTTCTCACACTTGGGCACTGCCTTGCCCTCCTGCAAATGTCCTCAGGTCAAGAGGCCAACCCAGACCATTTTCTGGTGGCCCAACGTCAAAATTCTCAAGAGAGGTGGTCTAATGGGCCCAGCTAGGAAGAGCCGTCAGTCCCTAGTTCAGTCCGTCCACCACTGGCCAGGGGACAGGGTCATGCAATCCAAGCTTGGTTGCCAGGTCTGCTTCTCAGGGAAAGGCAACTGTGAGCAGGAAAGACACATCCAGAACGCCTATCACATTTATTTTGGACTTACTGTAATGCACATTCCTGGACTCAGACCAAGCCTCCCTGGGGATTCTTACACACAGTCAAGTTTAAGAACTATCAAGTTCGGGTCTTTCTAAAGCAGCATGGTACAAATTCTAGTTGTCATCACTTATGATTCATAGCATTATCTTGTCTCTACAGCCATGACCTTGGGGAGGGGAGAAATAGCATTGCTCTTTCCGACACGTTCTAGAGATGTGATGAAAAGCCACAGACCATCAGCATTTAAAGTCATTACAACATAGAGGCACTAGAGGGCATCCTAGCCAACCACCAGGACCAAGGATGCAGGAGGAGGCAGAACCACCTGGGGTTGAAAGATGCTAGTGACATCTGTCCCCTATGTGTGCACCCATGTGCGCACGCACACACACACACACACACACACACACACACACACACACCCTCCGAAGTCAGGGGAGGGTCCTTATCAGGTTCTTTTGTCTTCGGCATGTCAAGATATCACTCTACAAATAGTGCTGTAGCTCTAATGGGGGCTTATTTGCTGCTTGGCTGCCTGACCTTGGGGAAGGCTCCACCCCTTCTGGCCTCAGGATCCCCAGTGAAACTGCAGGGGTCAGGCGAATGATCCCGAAGCTCTTCCCAGAGACTGGAAGAAGTTTTACTTTGCCCGTCTGCCACTTCTGTGGGCTTCAGCCCTCCCACCAGGCTGTGAGGTCCCATAACGGCAGGGGGCATGTGTGGCTCGTCCCTGTGGCCCCGGGCTCTGCCTGACAGAGTGGATCCCTGAACAAAATGCTCCAGGAGGGCAGCGGGGGCTGACTGCCGTGGGTCCCTGCCTCCACTGATTCTGCAGGACCCTGAAGGGTGTCTTTCGCCTCTTTGAGCCTGTTTCCTCCCCTGCATTGTGGACAAGGACCCCCAAGTTGGGGTGTGAATATGTCCACACGCTCAATGTGCAGGAAATATGATTTTGTTTTTCTGTAACTGAACATAACTTCTAATTTGAACTCCTGTTCTGCCAAGCGGCAGAGATCGCCTCAAGCCGATTGAGGGTCCCTTTGCCCTTTGTTGGTGGGGCTGCATCTCAGGTCCAGCGGCATTTCATAGCATCAAAGCACTGGGGAGAGGTACCCTGGTCTCCACTGACGTCACTCTGTGACCACCTGCATGGTTGAAGACCCCACATCATCAGTCGTTATCATGCGGTCCTCATGGCTTAACCAAGAGGATTGACACTTTCCTCCTTCTCCCAAGCGAGAATGTGAGGTAGACTGCCTTGGGCTAGTATGGCCTCGCGGTGGTCTCTCTGCCAGGTCCCTCTGCCGCCTGCACCTGCCCTGGCTCCTGCCTCCAAGTCTGCAGTCCCCGCAGGCCCACAAAGAAGGGGAGGAAAATAGAGCAGCTCTTCTTTGCAGGTCATTTGGCGGGTGGCACAGGACACTCCCACTGGAAGCCCATTGGTCAGAACTTAGATGTATCATCCCATACCACTGCAAAGGAGCCTGGGAAATGTAGTCTTTATTCTTGGAAGACATTAATTCGCTAAACAGGAGGGTTCCGTTATTGAGGAGGAGGGAGAATGAACATGGGGGGAGGGAGGACAACTTGCATAGCTCTCATGGCTGCAGGTCTCCACGGCTCTCAGAACTTCTGTCACCGTCCCCTGCCCAAGGCCTCAGCTTGAGGATGGGTCAGGGCTTGGGGAAGGAAGCTGGGAGGGGTGGGATTAGATGTCCTCTGCCCCCTTTTCCCTCCCCCAACCCACACACACAACAGAGGCTAAACATTTTTTAAAGTATATTTTTATTGTAAAGTAGCTCAACCCTACAGGCAAGAGTAAAAAACATAATGGACATTTGTACACCTGCCAGCCACTGGTAGCAAATGTTGCCATTTTCGTATTTGTTTCAGATTTTCAGAAATTACATATTACAGATTCAAGAGAAGTCTCCAGCCTTCTTCCCGAATCCCCTTTCCCACTTCTCACCTCACCTCGGAGGAGGAGCCACATTCTGAATTCAGTGTTTCATCGGTCCCCTGTGTCTTTTACTCTTAATACTAATTTAAGTATCGTAAATGACCCAGAGTATTGCTTTGCAGAGTTTGGAACTTGCTACGAATGGTCTCTTCCTGCGCGATTCATTATGTTCATTATGCCGTTTGCTTTCTTTGCTCTCAGCATCGTCTCTGAAATGTATCCATAATGACAGCTACAACTCAGCCTCAGGCATTTATCATGGGTCCTGGATGTGGAATGTGGCGAGCGTATATGGCTGCGTGCCAGCTGTGTTTCTCTCTTCTTTTGATACACGGGTTTTTGCAACTGTTTGCTATTCAGTGATGCTGCAGTGAACATCTCTGTTCATGTCTCTCTGGGCACAGACACCAGAGTCTCTCTGTCTCAGTGGTTCTGAGAGCATAGTCAGGGACCAGCAGCAACAGAGTAGCATCACCTGGAACCAGTTAGAAATACAAATTCTCAGCATCCCCTCGCCCCCCCCCCACCCAGATCTACTGAATCAGACACTCGGGGTGGAACCCAGCGCCGTGTGTTGTAACAAGCCCCCTCCAAGAGGCTGGTACAAGAATTTGAGAAGCTCTGCTCTAGGGTTTAGACCACAAGTCAAGTGGCTGTGTTCGGCAAAGGCACATCCTCAAATGTTCTAGATGCTGCTGGATTTTTCTCCAGCATTTACACTCTTATCAGAATGGAAAGTTTCCTTTCATCCTTGCCAGCCCTTTGTATTATCAGAATTTAACTTGTCTCCCGTTGGGCGGGAGGTGTGGGCTCTGTTCGTTTTTTCAGCCGAAGTTCTCTCTCTGGCCCCGGGGGTTCCCTCTTACGACATCACACCTTCTCTCCGCCCTCAGGTTCCTGCGGGTCTACAGCTTTGGAAACACGCAAACCTTGACTCTGCTCTTCCCAAGGACATTAGTGAGGGTTCTCAGTTGTAAGCAACAGCAAGGGGAGTTAGCAGCAGGATGTGGGGGGCTCCCAGAATCCAGGCAGCTGGAGATCAGGCTGGGAGAAATGCAGGATCCACACCACAGCGGGAAGGAGGGGAGGCAGAAAGGCCCCAGGCTGGTCTGGGCAGTCAGCTGGCTTCTACCTGGACCCTTATCCCCACATATCCTCCTTACTCTCTTTGTTCAACTCCCAGGACTCAGGGTCATGGGAATAATTATCTGATTGGTCAATGCCCAGTCACTGCCAACTTGAAGAAGGGCTTGGCCTCCTTGGTTTTTGTTCCAGGGGGACACCGGGATTTGCCCTTCTCCAGGTTCTTTCACACAATGGGGAATTCCTCTAAAAGGCAGGTCGGGCCCCAACAGAAAGGGAGGGCAGAGCTGGAAAGTCAAGAACATCCTGTGCTGAGTGGGCATGGGCTCAGTGAGCCGAGATGTGTAACTGGTGTATTAAGCAGTCTGACCTTAAATGGGGTATAAACGTGGAACAGTTGAATGTGTCCCCAGGGCACCTGGGTGGCTCAGGCAGAAAAGCATCCAATTTCGGCTCAGGTCACGATCTCGCAGTTTGTGAGTTCGAGCCCCACGTTGGGCTCTGTGCTGACAGCTCGGAGCCTGGAGCCTGCTTCAGATTCTGTGTCTCCCTCTCTCGCTGCCCCTCCCCAGCTCACGCTCTGTCTCTCTCTCCAAAATGAATAAACATTAAAAAATATATATTTTTAATGTGTCCCCAATCACCTCGAAGAAGCTGCTTGATCCTTCGTGACACCAGGTCACTTTCTGACTCTCCTCGGCTCCTGCCTTCCATGGTTTCCCTTGCTGCCTCTCACCGGGACACTTGCCATCAACCAGCCTGCCTGGGTAAGGCAATGGCAAGAGCACCGAAGCCTGGGTACTTCTAAGGGGCCCTTGCCACCGAGAAGCCCCTCGTGCTTGCCATGAGGGATGTGCAGGCTCTTTCACTGCTGCCCACCCACTCAGCCCTGCCCTTCTCTCCCTTGGCCTCTTTTCTCTGCTCAGAGAGGCCTGGAAAGGGGCAGATCTGCAGGGCTGCAACACAAGTGAGTGTCCCCCCGGGGCATGAGAAGCTGGTCACCTCTTTTTGCAGACACCCTGTCTCTGTGAGGAGCACCCTGCCTCTCTCCTCAATTGGTTTTGGGGGTTGGGAACAGAAGGAAAGCCACAGCAATCCGCCCCACCACCCCCCCCCCCCAGGCTGACAATTCCAGTCTCCCATGAGCCCCTCTCTCTAAGTGGTCAGCTTAATCAGGTGATGGCCAGGATAGCAAGGACCACCCCCCCCACCATGAGCCTGGGAGAAAATCTCTTTCTAGAGGATTCTCCATCTCCTTCTTCCCAGCTTTGGGTCTGGTTGCTGATTCTGGGGCAACAAAAATTTTCTTTCCTCAACTTGCTACGCTTGATGATGTTGGGAGCCCTTGATGGTGGTGACAGGCAGGAACGGAGTATTGTTCGGACCCGCCGCAGGGGGCCAAGGGTCTCCCCCACCCCCACATGCACGTGCACCCCACCCCCCACACGCTCAAAAATACACACCATCTCCCTGAAGGTTAAGTTTGTCTGTGAGTTATAGACAACTCCAGATGACAATGGTTTAACCAAAAGAGACATTGATTTCTCTCTCTTGTAAGTCGGCACAGGCAGTCCAGGGCTGGCACAGTAGTTCTACCTTCCTCGGGGACCCAGGCTCTTTTGCTTTTCTTTCTCTGCCATCCTCAACACGTGGTTCCTACTTCATGGTCCAGAATGGCTGCTTGAGTTCCGGCCATCATGTTCACGTTCCAACAACAGGAAGGATGAGGGGGTGACATGGGGCCCACTCGTGCTTGTTAAGGCAGCTTTTGAGAGGTTGCACACGTTGCTCTCCCTTATACCCCAGTGGCCAGATTGGGGTCACGTGATCATACCTGGCCGTGGGGGAAATGTTGTTCATCTGGGTGGCCGTGTGTTCAGTTAATACGCTCCGCGAGGCAGTCTGAGCTGCTCACCTACGTGGTTTGACTCTCTCTCCCTCCCCCTCCCCCTCACCTCCCACCCCGGCCTGGCTGGCAGCGGGCACTGGTCTGGGGGGCAACTGCACGGGCTGCGTCATCTGCTCCGAGGAGAACGGCTGTTCCACGTGCCAGCAGAGGTTGTTCCTGTTCATCCGCCGGGAAGGTATCCGCCAGTACGGCAAGTGTGTGCATGACTGTCCCTCTGGCTACTTCGGCGTCCGCGGCCAGGAGTTCAACAGGTGCAAAAGTACGTGGTTCCTCCCTTGTCCTGTGCTCGTGCTGGGCCCCTGAGGCCTCCGGCCCATATCCTCCCCGCCTCCCCCACCACCCCGACACGGCCACAGGGCAAGTGGTTTGTGCCTGAGCCCAGACTCTGGGATTTCAGGCGGGGTTTCGGGCTGACTCCGAAGCCGCAAGCAAGTCAGTGTCCTGTCTGGTCTCAGCGCTAAGGGGGCAGGGAACCTTCGCCTCCACCCTATGCGCTGTGTGGCCTTGGGCGTGTTAACTCGCGCCCTCTGGACCTAGCTCAAACGAGAAAAGGGGTCCTAAGTCCTGACTCTGCTTTGCATGGCGACCTGGGACAAACCATGGCCATTGTTGAGCTTTGATGGAAATGGGGCAGAAAGTCCGCACTCCCAGCCTAGATTTGCTATGTGACGACATCAGACGAGCCGCTTGCCCTCTCCGAGGGCAGCCGCCCTCACCGCGGGTGACCTTGGCTCTGTTGCAGAATGTGGGGCCACGTGTGAGAGCTGCTTCAGCCAGGACTTCTGCATCCGGTGCAAGAGGCGGTTTTACCTGTACAAGGGGAAGTGTCTGCCCACCTGCCCGCTGGGCACCGCGGCCCAGCCCAGCACGCGGGAGTGCCAGGGTGAGTGGGGGCCTCCTCGCCCCGCCTGCTTCCCTGCAGGGCCCGGTGCTGGGGGGGGGTCAGGAGAGCCGGAAGAACCTTAAGAGAATGTCGCGTGGTGAGTGGAGGCCCAACAGGTGACGTCAGGCACACAGAGGGAGCCTCCAGTACCGTCACTGTGATTTGCGGCTTCGCTGTCCTTGCCAGCGGGAGGCAGCAGAGTTCACGAGAAAAGTACTGCCGAGGAATAAGACAGACCCGGGTTCACATCCTTTTCACTTGTCCCCTTCGCCTCTCCCTGAGCCTGGCTAACCTCCCCACCCCTACTTCAAGCTTCAGGTCAGGAGTCACCTCCTCCAGGAAGTCTTCCAGCTCCCCCCAGGCCCCTGGGGCCCATGCCTCCTCTGGGCTCCGGCACCTGCCTGTGCTTCCTCCCGTTACCGCAGGAGCACCCTGCCCTTCCCGCCTGACTTTTCTAGGCAGTGAACTCTGGGAGGCAGAGCCAGTCGGTCTGGTCACCACTGCCACTCAGCACCTAGCACAGCATGAGGCACACAGTAGGTGCTCAGTCCCTGCTGGTCAAGTCAACACATCTAGCAAAAGGACCGTTGTTCTCAGGTCTGGAGACCTGGCTTCTGGGCCCGATCGGGTCTGAAACGCTTACAGTGTTCTGATGTTGAACCCCCTTCTCTGTTCCCTTAGCGGGCCCCTTACCTACTCAAGGCCTCAGTGGCCTCATCTGCAAAATGGGGGTATCCCATAGCTGCCCTGTTCTTTGCCTACTTCTCAGGGGCTCTTAAAAGAATCAAATGTGAAAATATAATATATATATTTTTATATATTTATGATGTATATATATTTATATATATTTATGATGTATATATTTATATTTATAAGTAAATATAAATATATACATCATAAATATATATTTATATTAATAAATATATATATTTATATACATTTATAATATATATTTATAATATTTCTATTATGTTTTTATATTTTATATATTTATATACTTATATTTATTATAGAAATATATAAATATATTATAAATATATAAATATAAAAAATATATATGTTCACATTTGATTCATATATATATGATATGATTTGATATATATGTACATATATATATATATATATATATATATATGGGTTTTTTTAAAGTTGTTTCCTACTGAGAACGTTCATGTCCCATGACCTCATTTTTCCTCACAACAGCACTGCACGGCTTCCACCTTCCACAGCCCATCAAAGGCACATGATCAAGGTCGAAGCAGTGTCTCGGCCCTGAGGGCCTCCCAGCAGACCTTCTGGCCTCTTCGCCTGGCCCTCCTCCTCCCAGCCTTCACCCTGCCCCTGCTCTAGCTGCCATCCCTCAGACTCGGTCTGCCAGGCCCCCAGGGCTGTGCACACCTACCCTCATGGTGCTTCCTTCCGGTTCCACTGGATCACCTCCTCTCCCTTTAGCCCCTCTGTCATCTCCTGGGGGAAGTCTTCCCCTCTAAAGCCAGTGGTCACCCCCCACCCCCTTCCCCCCCGCATCTGGCCTGGGCATGCTTTAGTCTAACACCCATCCCGGGCTCTCATAAATAGATATTTAAGTGTCTCCCCTCTGCTCCTTGTGAGAGCTTGCAAACCCCTTGCATGTGGAGACGGCGTTCGGGGAACGGGACCCCTCAGACCCTGCCCTTGGATCTGAAGGACACTCACTGCCAGCTGACCAGAACTGTCTATCTGTCTGTCTGTCTGTCTCCACCCAACAGAAGAATGTGAGCTGGGCCCCTGGGGCAGCTGGAGCCCTTGCATGCACAACGGGAAGACCTGTGGCTCGGCCTGGGGCCTGGAGACCCGGGTGCGGGAGGCCGGCCGGGCTGGGAAGGACGAGGCAGATACCTGCCAGGTGCTGTCGGAGTCACGGAAATGTCCCATCCAGAGGCCCTGCCCAGCAGGTGAGCACCAGGCCGGCATTCGGGGCTGCAGTGGGCAGGGCCCACGGGGGATTTGAGCAGCTGGGGACATTGCCTGCCCAAATAGTGCCTGTAAAGCTGCCCGAAAGTCCAAGAGTAGCCATTCCTTCCCATGGGCTAAGCATCGCCCGCCCCGGTGTCCTTCCTGGCTGGGGTCAGTCCCAGCTATTAAAGCCACTGACTTAAAGAGAAGAGAGGCCGCGGAGGGTGGTAGGTACGTCGTGAACAGTGAGTAGCAATAATGCGCAGGGGGCCAGCATTAACTGTGCATCTGCTATTGCCGTGGGCAGTGTGCTAATTCTCCACCTTCGGGTCATTTAATCTGCACCATGACTCGATGGTGTGGAATCGTTACCATCCCCCTTCAACAGATGAGGAGATCGGGGCCCAGAGAGGTTGTCACTTGCCTCAGGGTCATGCAGCTAGGAAAGTGTGGACCTGGGATCCAAACATAGGTCTGTGTGCAAAGAGGAATCTAGAGTCACACTTCAGTGTAAGGAACCCAGAGCCAGGTCACGGGGGGCCACACAGCTGGCATGTGGTGGGGCCAGGACTCGAGCCCAGGGACACGCCTGATTTCAGGAGCACTTGTAGTCTGGGTTGGGAGTGCAGACAGCAGAGCTGGGCGGCCGGGGACAGAGGGTGAGGTTGAGAGGGGACTGGGGAAACTAAGACCCCAGGCCCGTGAAAACACCCACACGGACAGACGGACAGACGGAAAGTTCTCCACAACACTTGATACTTTGGCCACGCCTGTCACGGCACATGATTGCTGGTGGTGATTGGCAATGGAGGGACAGAGAGAGAGGAAATGTCTTCCCATAGGTGATGATGATGATGATGATGATGAATGAAGAATGAATGACAGCAGCAAACATTCATGCGCTGGGCCCTGTGGTCAGTGCTCTGTAAACCGATGCCTTTCGTCCTCACGACAACCCTACTGTGGGCTACTTGTATCCTCCGGGGCTCAGCTCAAAGTCCCCTCCGCAGAGAGGCCCTCCACGACTGCCCCTGCCGAGAGACACCACCCGTGTCTGGGACCGCCATCCCGTGGTGTCACAGCGCTTACTTCCTCCCAAAATGATGGCACACACTCTTGTGCTGCCTTGTTTAGTGTCTGTCTTCCTTACTAGAATGCGTCCCCGGTGAAAGCCGAGTCTTTGTCTGCCTTGTTCACGGCTGCCTCTCCAGGGCCTAGAACAGGGCCTGGCACACAGCAGGTGCTCAGTTAACATTTGTTGAGGAGTGGATGGGTGGGTGGATGGGAGGAAGGTGGGCCAATATCAGGCAGGCAGAGGGAAGGGCTGGGGACCCCACACCACTCACCCCACCCTCCTAACTTCAAAGCTGGCACAGCCACTCAGGCAGTGGCCACCCTTCATCCCCCAGATGCTTATGTCATTTCAGCTGACACAGCCAGCCCCGGAGTTTAGAGTGGGAGCCTGGCCTAAGCAACCCCTAAGGGTTCAGGAGTGGGTGAAGGGAGGCCCAGAGGTGGGCAGCCTCATCTAAGAGGATGACCCAGAATCTGCCCTGAGGGGTAAGTGGAGGCAGGAAGGCTGGGGGGAGAAGGTGTGGTCTTTTCCTCCACGTGAGCCGGGAGCCACTTGAAAGTGACACCAGGAAGTCCAACCCAGACTATGTCACCAGCCAAGCAAGGTCCCTGTTGGGCCTCAGTCACTTTATCTGAGAAATGGGACGAATCAGATGTTTGTGCTAGAAACTCATCCCCGCCGCAGGGTTGGGGGACTGGGGGTACAGTAGGGTCAAGGTTCCCAGGTAGGTCTGGGGTTTGCAGGCCAGGCCACCCCTCCCCACAGCACAGACTGTCATATGGGGGCGGTGGGGCCGTGCCTGCTCCCACACCTGCGGGACGTGGCTGCATGCAGGGGTGCTGGCTGAATGCTACTGTCCTCGTCGTCTGAGGCCAGAGCTGGGGCCCGAAGGTGAGTGGGGGAGCTGGTGCCGGGACCCGGGCAAAAGGTATGGAGTCTCCAGCTTGAAGCCTTGTAAACTGCAAAGTGAGTGCCCCCAGGAGGGTCATGGGCACCCCCCCGCGAGGCCGCCCTAAGTCCTGACTGGCCCCCTCGCCCCATGCAAACCTCTGGGCCTGGCCAGGCCACATGCCCAGCATGGTGGGGGCGGGGGTGCCCTCAGCCAGTCAGTGCCCCTCCTCACCCGCTAGGGAAGTGGGAGCAGTGGTCCATGTCGGGTAAGTTCCCCCGCAGTCCACGCTCCAAAGTGGAGTGATTGTAAGGTCAGCACCCAAAGGTGGTTCTGAGCCCCGCTCAGGGAGAGTGGGGGCCCACCCTCATCTGGAAGGATGGAGGGGCCTCCCGGGGCCCCGAATGGCCTCAGAAACAACACCCTGTGCTCTCGGTGCAGAGAAGAGCCCCAGCCAGAAGAAGGGCCGGAGAGACGGGCGCCCGCGCAAGGACAGGAGGCTGGACCGCACGCTGGACGTGAGGCCCCGCCAGCCGACCGCCTGAGGAGCCCCAGAGCTGCAGCCCCCAGCGCCCCGCGCCTCCCGCTCCAGCCCTTTCCACCGCGGTTGCTGCTGCTGCTTTGTCCTTGCCTCTCTCCACCCCCTGTCCCTGTGCCCTTCCACCTTCCCTGTTTCTCTTTCTGATACTCCTTCATCTCTCTTCCTCTCCTCCCTCCCTCTAATCCTCTCCCTTCTTACTCATTTCCCTTTTATCTACCTGCCTTTCTTTTCCTTTTCCCCTGCTTTCCTTCCTGTTCTTCACCGTGTCCTCTGTGTCTCTTCTCTCTCTCCCTCTCTCTCTCTCACACACACGCACACGCACACACTTTGAGAGACCGACCGTCTGTGCCTTGCTCCCCAGATGCTCTATCTACTTCTTAAAGAAAGCAAACCACTTTTTCTAGGCCTTACCCTGACCTTGTCCTGACCCCAGCTTCGCAGAGAAGGGGTTTCCAAGGGCAGGGCCCAGGTCGCAGTACAGGCAGGCTGCTTGCGTCCGGACAGCCCCGCTTCTGCTCCAGAGGAGACCCCAGAACCCAGGGCTGTGAGTGCCCCCTGCTCAGGCCAATCCCTGGAGGCCATTTCCACGGCCCTTGGTCACTAGCTCGCATAGGAAGCCCCAGAAGAGGCCATCAAAGCTGGAAGGAATTTTGAGATTATCCAGGCTGCTCTGTTCCCCACCCTGGAGCCCCCTGTTGTACTCATGGGGAAACTGAGGCCCAAGAAGGGACTTGCCCAAGGTCACCCAGGGAACCCAGGTGCTAGACTTTTTACTTATTGGCTGCCCTGCAGGGCACAACTCTGGGGGCCTTTGGAGAGGAGATGAAGGAAGGAGCAAGGGAAGGGGCAGGAGCGAGGGAAGATTCTCCCACTCCCCCATGCCACCACTGAACCCTGTGCACTCGTATTTCACTGTGACAACCTCACACACCCAGGAAGAACACTGGGGGGGGGGGGGGCGGGTCTCCAGTTAGACCTAGTTGAGAAGTGGGTTTGTTCTCACTGCCTGTCATTCCACCATCATGGTACCAACCTCCTCCTCCTTGGCCTCCCGGATTCTCCAGAAGGGGGGCTCCCAGCTTGCCCTGGCATTACCTGCTGGCCTGAACTGAGAAGGTCCAGTAGCTAGGAGCTTTGAGGGTCTGGGGTGGCCTGGGGACGGGGTGTGTGCAGGCTGGAAGAGAGGCTGAAAGGGACAAAGTAGCACTCCCCCACCCCACAAGAGTGTCCACCTGCAGGCTTCCCTCTGCCTGGCACACCCTCTGAACACCCCCCAAAGGCCCACCCTCACTCCTAGCTCCCCTCCTCCTCCCTGAGGACAGCCACAGCCCTTCCTTGCCTGGCCAGACTACCAGCTTCTCTTCTGCAAAGTTTGTGCCTCTGAAATGCTCTATTGTCGTTGTTTCAAGATCCCGACTTTTTTTTTTTTTTTAATAAAGAGAAAAGAAAAAAGAAATTTGCAAGTGCTTCTTGGGCATCAGGCGGGTGTTACAAAACCATGATGCTGATGAGTTTGGAGTAGCCGAATCTAAACCATGTGGGGCGGTCTTCCCTGGAATGCGCAGAGGGCCTGGGTGTGTGGGGGACGAAGGGGGTGCTGAAAGAAGAGAAGGGGCCCACAGTCCCCCAGGCTCCTCTCAAGAAGGAGGCTTAGCCACAGACAGAAGACAGTAGCACTGTCGGCCCCCACCCCCAGCACCTCTCGGCCCCATGAATCACAGGAGGGGCTGGGGAGGCCCAGGAGGCACGACCATCCTAAGGAGCCATCTCAATCCCCTGGGCTGCTGGTGAGAGTGGCTTTAGCACTGGGGGCCCAGGTTCAAGTCCCAGCCTGCCACCAGCCATCTGTGGGCTTTAGGCCAAGTCATTTTTTCTTTCTGGGCCTCAGCTCCCCCCCACCCCCACCCAATCTGATGGATGCAGAGGGGGCCTGACCAGATAGAAGCCGTTGCCCGAATAGGAGTGGCCCAACAGCATCTTCTGGAGCCCTTTTTGTAAAAATTCAGATTCCAGGGCCGTACCCCAGGCCTACCAGTCTCCAACAAGTTTGGGGGGCAGACAGTGGGAGCCAACGACCCATTCCAGGACAAGCTCAGCGGAAAGGGTGGCTCTCGGGTGACTTAGAATCCCAGCTGCCATTTTGATTCTGAAAGCGGGGCTCAGCAACGTGGTTCTTCGGAGTCTCACGTGTGTATCTCTCCTCTATACAGTTTTCTGGTGAGATTTGAATTCTAGGATGCCAGATGCTATTCCACAGAGAAAACAAGGCTTGGCCTGAGCGGAGGAGTTGCTGTTCAGCCCTCCCGCCCAGCTCCGCCACGCTGCACCGGCCACCCCCAGAGCCCGCTCCGCAGGCAGACTCCCCACCCGGGAGCTCACGGTGTCCCGGTTCCCCCGGACCCGCACCACGGCCCTGCCTGTCATTCCCACCTCCTGTCCCTAGAGGGCGCCGCCCAACCAGGAACAGCGCTGCAGGCGCGCTTGCAGCCAGGCACTTTTTAGAAACAGGGGGACGCAAGGCTTTTCTCTTCTATGGGACCGGTGGGCAGGAGGGGGGGGGGGGTGGATGACGGGGGGGAGGCCGCCTCCCGCCTGAGGCTGGACGACAACAGACAACAGTTGCAATGGTGAAACCACTCACAACAGTGAAGGCCCAGGGCTCAGACCCTCCCTCGCACAGAGGGGACAGGGATTCATCCTACAGTGGTAATGGAGACTGTAGCAGTTCCTGACCTCCCGGCCTCCAGTCCCCAGTGACTCGGGGAGTTCTATCTCTCCCATGTTCACGTATGGAGGATTTCAGACCATCCTGTGCGGCCCATCAGACTCAGGAAACGTGCATGCTTCTGAGAACAAAAGCAGCAGTAGTGATACTGACGATTAATGATCGGAATGTCTTAAACGTAATTAACACGACCCAGGGCTTTTGGGGGCAGTATCTTCTTTCCTTTGCTTTTCTCTCTTCTATGTAGATCACCTTTCCAAATTCCCCCTGTGTGCGTGCCTTTCCGCGTCATCTCCTGCCGCTTCACAGCAGCGCTGCAAGCTAACTTACAGAAGGGGAAACTGAGGCTCGAGTTAAAGTCGCTCAAAATTTACCAGTCTCACCTCGCCATCGGTTCAGTAAATATGCACCAAGGCGCTGCTGTGTGCCTGGGACTGTGCTGGGTGCTGGTGATAAAGACCCAAGACCTTGTCCCTGGAGCTTTCCAGTCTGTACTCAAGTCAGTTACAATGGCGTGACAGGGCTGCGCACCGCGCCGCCCCCGCCCCCCCCCCCCCAGGCGACAGGATCTGGGAGGAGGGACAGCAAATGCGTCTACACAGCCCAAGGGGGCTCAGGGAGCACCTCCTCCAGGGCCAGATGGACAGGCTGGGAACGGAAGCCGGACACGGTTCTGGAGGGGGCCCAGCTCCGGGAAACAGGCTGTGCAAATGCCCGGAGTAGAAGCTGTTGGTGGAGGTGCCCACCCCAGAATGTGCAAGCTTCCTAGGCCCCCGACCCTGGGATCCAAGGACTCAGCCCTGGGATCTCTTGCTTCTCCACCTTGCCCTCCAACTGCCAGCCTTCCCCATAGTCTTCCATTCAACTGGACACTCACCACCCACGAGGCTAAATAGATCAGCCAGCCAGACCCGGGACTGAAGAAGCCAGCTCGGAAGTGACTCCTGCAGCCCTTAGCTGCACAGTCTGCCTAGCTAAGGCCCCAGCGGAGAGAATCTGCCCTCTCTGAACTCCTGATCCTCAGGACTCACAAGCATAATAAAATGGTTGCTGCTTTCTGTGCCTGAGGTTTGGAAGCTTTGTTTTGCAGCAACAGACAACTGGAATGGGGGTGAAGAGGGGTGAGGCAGGGAAGAGCCTCGCAGGAAGGCCAGAAATTTCACCTGCGGGCCACTGACCAGCTCTGAGCCCTTAGGCAAGATCCTGTCCATCTCTCCGTGCCTCAGTTTCCTCCTCTGTAAAAGGGGACAAGAAGAGTATCTCTCATGGTGTCACTACAAGATTTAAATAAGCTCCCATAATACATGGGAGTTTACACACGCAGTAAGTCCTCAATAAAGGTTTTTATTCCAATGCCTATTTCATTTATTCATTCAACAACCATCTCCCAAGCACTAAGTCAGGGCCAGGAGCTATGTCAGGCATTTACCATTAAAAACTTAAATTCATCCTCCAGCTCACCCTCGGAAGTAGCTTTTATTATTTATTTTTAATTTTTTTTTCATGTTTATTTAATTTTGAGAGAGAGGGACGGAGCAGGAGTCGGGGAGGGGCAGAGAGAGAGGGAGACACAGGATCGGAAGCAGGCTCCAGGCTCCGAGCTGTCGGCACAGAGCCCCGACACGGGGCTCAAACTCACGAACCGTGAGATGGTGACCTGAGCCGAAGTTGGCGCTTAACCAACTGAGCCACCCAGGCGCCCCAAGTAGATCTTACTATTATTCCTACTTTTTATACACGAGAAATCCAAGGCTCAGAAAGGAAGTAATGGAGTGGGAACTCAAAACCTCGCCTTCCACCAGGTGGCCACTTCCTGCGGGGCGCCAATGGGGTGCGCCCCACTCAGCCCAGGAAGACGAGTGTCACGAAAGAGATGCGTCCAGATCTCCACTGCTCTTCTGGGCAGTATTGCTCCTGTAACAGCAAAAAAGCCTCATCTGGAAAAGGGACTCCAAATGGCTCTTACACACGCGCCAGAAGAGATGGCCAGCTTCGTTCAAATGAAATGACAATAAAATCACCCAGAGCTCTCATTTGGGACCTATCTGATTGGCAAAGGGCCGGAATGGGAAACCACAGGGCTTGGCCAGGCTGTGGGTGAGCCCGCGCTCTCTCCTGCCTTCCTAGGGGGAGGGACATGGCCCAGCCACTATCGAAGATGAGTTGATGACATCTATCAGAATGACAATGCACTCGTCCCCTGACCCCGTGACCCACTTCCAAGGATGTGTAAAAACACAAGCATACGTGCCTCACAGCTGTTCCCTGCAGCCTGCGTGTGATCACAAAAAACCGGGCACATCCCAAACCTCTGTAGGAGACCCTCTTAAGGTATAATCGGCCAGCACTCAGTGGCACACCAGGCCGCTGAGAAAGGATCCCGAGGAAGTGTTTGATGTACTGACACAGGGCAATTGCCCACACGCATTATTAACGGAGAAAAGAAAGTTGCAGAACTTGCGTGGGGGCCGGGATTGGAGCAGGTGGAAGGAGACTGGCTTTTCTCTTTTGCTCCTTTGGACTTGCAAGACACGGGAATATACTACCAAGTCCCCAAAATAAAAATGAAACTAAAATGCTTTGGAGACAGTCACACTAGGCAAATGGGTCTTTAAATCCCCTGAATACTGGGGCGCCTGGGTGGCTTGGTCGGTTGAGCGTCCGACTTCAGCTCAGGTCATGATCTCACGGTCCGTGGGTTCGAGCCCCGCGTCGGGCTCTGTGCTGACAGCTCAGAGCCTGGAGCCTGTTTCGGATTCTGTGTCTCCCTCTCTCTCTGCCCCTCCCCTGTTCATGCTCTGTTTCTCTCTGTCTCAAAAATAAATAAACGTTAAAAAAAAAAAAATTTAAATCCCCTGAATACACATTCACATGGCTTTGCATCAACTCCAAAATGAAGCTTTTTTTTTTTTTTTTCCAACAGGGTCTTGGAGACATGGCCTTGAGCTCAAGGAGGGAGGCCCAGTGGGGTGTCCTCGCTGCCTGCCAAAGAGCAGGGGTGCGGCTTCCGGGGTGAGCCACTGCGCGGGGTCCCACAGCTTACTTCCTCTTGTTCACGCAGGCGCTACGTTTACTCCCTACGCAAACCTAGTGCGAAGTTTTGCTGAGACGCTGTCCAGTAGTCTCCTTGACTCCAAATCGTATCTGTTCTGCAGCATAGATGCTCCTCCTCCAGGAAGCCTTACCTGATCCACTGTGTTTTCCCAGTCGAGCTCCCTTCCTCGTGTGACTCAGTACTCCTCCCTCCTTCCACGCCCTTTGTTCCATACCTTGGGGCGGGGCCTGGGTGCTATAACTCTTGTGGCCATGAGAGGGCAGCATTGCCCAGGGAGCCCGCAGCACCAGGCTGGAGACCACCACGCTGGCCCAGGGCTCACCGCAAAGCCCTACTGGGTGCCAGACCCCACTCTGCGCACTCCGCTTACTTTAGCTCATTGGAGGAAGCCACTACCGTGGCTGCCTTCTGTCATCCCCATTTTGTCTTCTTCCCCCCCTTTTTTTTAGACTGTGGGTGTCAAGAGAGTTGAGTTCGTCATTCTCCATCCGGGCAAACCCCTCTTTTGCTTTATTGAATTTCGCTCTTTTTTTGTTGAATGTTTTTGTTTATTTTTGAGACAAGCTGGGGGGACGGGCGCAGAGAGAGAGAGGGAGACAGGAACCGAAGCAGGCTCCATGCTGGCCGCGGAGGGCCCCGATGCGGGGCTCAAACTCAAACTCACGAGTGGTGAGATCGTGACCTGAGCGGAAGTCAGATGCTTAGCCGACTGAGCCACCCAGGCGCCCCTATTTAATTTCTCTCTTGATGCCCCTACTCGTCTCTGCCCCCCACCCCCACCCCACCCCCGCACACCCACCCTCACGAACTCTGTGCTCTTTAATGTTCTTTAAGGTTTGCATGTTTTTATGTCCAGAAATGATTCGGGGGGCAGGGGTGGCTCAGTCAGTTAAGCGTCCAACTCTTGGTTTCGGCTCAGGTCATGACGTCACTGCTTTGTGGGTTCGAGCCCCACATGGGGCTCTTCGCTGGCAGTGGGGGGGCAGACTTGGGATTCTCTCTCTCTCTCCTCTCTCTCTGCACTGTGTCCCCCACGTGCACTGTCTCTGTCTCTCTCAAAATAAATAAACTTATACTGTTTAAACATTTTTTTAAAAAAATTGTTTTTAATTAAAAAAACTGTGTGTGTGTGCTACCGATTTCCTCCCGTCCCCTTCCCCCTCACCCACGCGGTGTTTCTTAGATCTAGCTCCCCTGCCCCCGCCGAGGCTCACTTACCCTGACCTTGGACGCGACTGTCCACTGCTCCCTTCCTCCGACTGCATCACAGTAATCACTGCCTCTTAGGGCCGACTTCCTGGGCCTGCGGTAGAATTTCTCTGGGCTACTTACGCAGGGAGAGGGTGGGTGGCGGGGTCACTGGCATGCCCCTGCTTTAGGTCCAGCAGAACACAGAATTCCCGCCTCCCACACCCTTTTGCTAACCCCGGGAAGCCCCTGGCTTTCTCGTTTTTTTGCCAGCTCCGTGGGGGCAGGTAAAGGAGGAGTGCTTTCACTATTGAACTCTCATTTTCTCCGATGACCACTGAGAGCGTAGGAGCCTCGACTCACCCTTTTGTCTGCGATGTTCTCCCCCATTTTACTGTGACACAACCGAGGCTGAGGCCGAGGTCCAGGTGGTAGGAGGTATAGCCCTCCCCTTGACCTGCCCCTCTGATGACAATGATGGGTTCGTTTTCCGTGGAGTTGATGACTTTACCGGCTGGCTCTTTTGTGTTCTCAGGGCAGTGGCTTTGTTAACCCAACAACATGGAAGGGGTGGGGGGGGGGAGGTGTAAGGACCTGGGAGCCTTCGTAAAGCGGATTCAGGAAGGGTGAGCCTCATTGCTGGAGGCAATGGAGGAGCCTCAGGACAGCCAACCGGCCCAGTGACATTGGTGACCAGAGAAGAGGAAGCAGGAGGCCAGGAGACATCAGGAACAAGGTGAAATCTCTACCCCTCATGGCCACAAGACCCTACCAAGTCGGCCCCTGCTCTGTCTTCTGTCCTGTCCTCCTTGCCCCCTCCAGCCACGCTGGCCTCATCTGTTCCTGAAATCTCATTCTGGCCCCAGGGCCTTGGCACTTGCTATCCCTAACCCTCTGCTCAGAGTGCTCTCCCTGTTGATCTAGATCGCCACTAGCTGCTTCCTTCTCTTTCTCTTAGTTCCAAAGTCACCTTTTCACAGAGGCCTTCCCTGACAATCTTATCTAAACAGTACAGGCCGCCCCAAGGCACTCGCTGCTTAGTACCCGTTCAAACGTTTCTTCATAGCCCTTATGGTGATTTGAGATGATCTTGTTTGGAGATGAGGGTGATCCAGCTGTGACGTCTGTCACCCCATCAGTCTCCAGGGTGGATTGGGCAGATGGGACTGGCTAGGCCAGGGTCCCCTTCCTCCCTCACTGTTCCGTGTGTGTCCCTCTTGAAGCTGCAAGCTGGGTCCAAGAGGACGACCTTCCCTGATGGAGGAGGACCGTTCTTCCGTCAAGGGTAGGCGAGGAGCTGTGCTCCCCCCGTAGAACCTCCAAACAAGCCCTCAAGGTTCCATTTGCAGGAGGACGTAGGGTGGTCAGGTTCCCAAGACTCCAGACGCATCCAAAGGAGGTGGTGCCTCATTTCTTTTTTTTTCTTAATTTTTTAAATGTTTATTTTACTTTTTTAAGGGAGAGAGAGAGAGAGAGACAGAATGAGAGCAGGGGAGGGGCAGAGAGAGAGGAACAGAGACACAGAATCCGAAGCAGGCTCCAGGCTCCGAGCTGTCAGCACAGAGCCCGACATGGGACTCGAACCCACGGACTGAGAGATCGTGACCTGAGCCGAAGTCGGACGCTTAACCGACTGAGCCCCCCTAGGCGCCCCCGTGCTGCCTCATTTCTAAAGCGAAAAAATAGAATAAAATAAAACGATCTGGTTTATCTAATTCTTTTTTTTTATGTTTTATTTATTTTTGAGAGAGAGAGAGTGGGAGTGGGGGAGGGACGGAGTGGGGGGGATGGGGGGGAGACAGGGGATCTGAAGCTGGCTCCGTGCTGACAGCACAGAGCCCGGGGCAGGGCTTGAACTCATGAACCGGGAGATCGTGACCTGAGCGGAAGTGAGACGCTCAACGGACGGAGCCAGCGTTGATCTAATTCTCGACCTCTTTGTGTCTGCCCCCGTCACTTGTGTTTGTCTTCCCCACCAGACTAGGCCCAGGGGCCACATCTGCCCCGAGCACCACAAATCCCAAACATTCAGAAGAGCAGCCGGTACAGGCTAGGCACCCAATCAGTGTTTGTGGAACGAATGGAAGAGGGAAGGAAGGCAGGCGTTGAAGGGGTAGCAGATCACTCACTTTCTGAGTGCTTCCCCTGTGCCGGGCACAGTTCACTCCGCCTTGTAGAGAAAGGGTCATTAGTGTGCTCATTTTACAGAAGAGAAAACTGAGGCACAGAGAGATCCCACCCCTTGCTTGAGGTCACACAGCTCAGGGGTGGGAGCTCAAGTTGTAACCTGCACGTTTTACCACTTTCTTGTACTCTCTGTTCCGCAGCAAGAAGGCCTCTTGTCCCAACTAGCCCCCTATCCACCTATCACCCTGTGTCCCTTCCCTCTGCCAGCGGGGTTTTCTCTCTTCAAATAGAGGAGCCGTCTCATCATGAGACTTGCAAAGGCCCCTCTTCATCTTGAATGCCTCCCCATCTCTCCTTCCCAAAGGACATAAGGGAATTGGGGGGGGGGTGGGGAGAAGGTGGTAAAATGTCCTATAACTTGTTTCAGCTGGTGGCGCCCTTGGAAGATGCACTTGTCTAGACTCATCTAACTGTACAACGAAGTTCCGCGTATTTCTCTGTATGTGAATTACACTTCTATTTAAAAATCAGTGAATTCTAGAATATCTTCAACAATCTCCTTCCACCTGCTCCCGATGCCAGCGTGTGACAGATACCGCTACACTCTCCCACTTCACTTTACTCCTGCCTTAAATGTAGATATAACGTCTGGAGCTGCAGCAGCCATCTTGTGTCCATGAGGTGACAAGTTTGAGGGAAAGACTTAAGAGGGTATGAAGCCGCCAGCCCTGACTTTGTTGAACTCCTGAAACTTTAACAGTTGCCACTGACCTCCAGGCCTCCGTTACCTGGGGAAAATAAGGCCCTAATTGCTCAAGACCCTGGTTATGGGTTTTCTGGGAACGATCTGACTGTAAGTATTGGAAAACCCGAACTCACAGAGGTGTCAGCAAATCAGCAGGATGGATATGCACCCGGCCCACACATGTACGGTCATGCCAAGTGCTCAATGTTTTCGAATCAGCCCCTTGCAAAATAATGGTTTGTTTTTCACACATAATATGAAAGTCTGGGGGTAGGTGGTAGCTTGGTGTTGGTTCAGCGAGCCAGTTATGTCAGGACCGCAGTTCTCTTGAACTTGCCCTCCTGGTTGCAAGATGGCTGCCTCTGCCCACACTCCCAAGGCAGGAAGAAAGGGGCAAGAACAGAAAGAAGCTGTGTCTGTGCCAGGAAAGCTCTCCCAGGAAACTTCCTGCTCCCTCCTCTCTCTCTTTCACCACCACCACCTCCCCCGCCTCCCCCAGCAAAGGTCTGCCTGCGTTTTGTTGTCCAGAACCAATTTCCACTCCGGCTGGGAGGTAGCTGGTGGGAACGGGAGTCGGGCTGACCTCAAGGGACGTGATCGGGCCTCAGAAAGAACCGGGCACTCTTTCCGGAGTGAAGTAGAAAGATCTTTAAAGTGTGTTATTAAGTAACAACAAAAAAAAAATGCGGAATGGTATATGCAGTTTGCCATCATCGAGTAACAAACTCCTGTGCATATTTCCAGCACGTACATAAAATAGCTCTACACAGATTCGCGAGGAATCGTCTCAGGGATGGGGGGAGCTCTGCGTGTCGGGAGGACAAGGCGGGGGGAGAGACTCGCTTTGCATTATGTCCCCTTTTGTACCTTTGAGGTTTGGTACTGTGGATTGGTATTACAGAGTCCGAAAATAAAGACAAATAGAAAAGTAAAACCAGCTTAAAAAAGCCCTCCATTTCCAGGCGTGCCTGGTCTAGGAGATTGCGCCCCATGCGCACAGCCCTCCACGGTTTGGGAAATCCTCCCATGTTCCTCCTCAGCTTTCCCAGTATGCAACAGCTCTGCGGGGCCAGCCGGGTAGAGAAATGCTTGTTTCTTAGATGGGGACACTGAGGCTCGGAGCGAGGTCGACATTGCCCAGGTCACCTGGCTGGAAACCAAGGTACCCTGTCGGGTATCTGCCGGGACACGAGAAGGACTGAGAACCAGGGAGGAGCCCCGCAGAGCCGCCCCCGCAGGGATCCGCAGACGGAACCACTCAAGGTGTTACTCACGGCCAAGCCCATCTGGAAGCTATCTCGGCCCCTCGTCCTGGGCTGCAGAGGAGGGGTGGGCAGGGCCCCCGACTCTGGGTGCAGCTGTTCCTCATCAAGACTGGTGCTCCGGACCCGGCTCCAGCCCTGGAAATCTCATTTCCCAGCCGGGCCGGCCACCCCCCCCCCCCCACCGGCCACCCTCCCCACTGGGACCTGAGCAAGGTCCCCAGAACGGCAGGCGGTGGGTTTCCAGTTTCCGGCTCGAAGTCCCTTTACCTCTCAGAGTTTCAGGTTTCCCCGGTTGTAAGGATTTAACAGGCCAGTTCATGCAGATGGCTTGGCACAGTTAGCACTGGACAGACACGAACTGCTGTGATCTTCTGGTGTCCCTCCAGGCCGCACGGATAGGTGCCCAAATACCGTCAACAGCTCATGTGCCCAGCACTGTCTGAAGCACTGAGTATAGATTAGCTCATCCAAACGTCACAACTTTCGGAGCTAGATGTTCCTATTGGTTCGGCTTTTCTGATAGCCCGGCTGAGACTCAGAGAGGTCGACTAACTTGCCCGCAGTCACACAGCCAGGGAAGGGCACAGCCAGGATTCGAACCCGGGCTACCTGTCTCCAGCACCCCCACTCCAAAGCTCTCCCTACCCTGCCTCTGTGGACCCGAACCTCTTCAGCCTGATTTCTGATTCCTGGGGGTGCCTGTGACGATGGCCGTGGCCTCAAGTGCCCTCCGTGGTTTCTGTGGATGTGGCAGGACGAGCAGCAGGAGAGCCACGTGAGGGGGTGGTGGGAGTCTGAAGGCCAAAGTCTTAGGGAGGGTCTGTCAAGGTGAGCCAGGCACTAGTCTAAGCGTGACATCTCCCATTACCACCCCCATTTTGCAGATGGAGGAATGGGAGCCTGAGGAGGGACCAATGGGCTGCCCACCCACCCCCCACCGCCCCTCACACCCAGCCTGAGCACCGGACCAGGAGCCTGAAGCCTGGCTGGTGATCCACTCTGGCCTCAGCTCCCTTGTCTGTAAGTCCGGTTCGATCTTGGGTGAGGACAGCCAGCAGCCAGTGGCTGTTCAGCCAAGAAGGCTGGGAGCGATTAAGGCCCAGCCACGTGTTTCAGACAAGGGCGCCTTCTGCATTTTCGTCAAGTGGGGCATCAGGAGACCTGCCCAGGGTGCTGTTCTCCCGTGGCCGGGGCAAGATGGGAGGGGGAGAAGGAGCATCCTCTCGGGAGAGCAGTGGGAAGGGATAAGGATGGGATGGGAGCCAGGATGAGGCGGGGAAGCACAAAGAATGTGGGGGAGGCTGGTCCCCTCCTGGACCCTGGTGAAGGCCAGGGGTAGCAGCTGGCCTTGGAGATCATCTCCATGCCCCCCACCCCGCCCCCTTCCCGCTCTCCCCAGGCTCTCCAAAAATTCCGCCCAAGTAGTCATTCAGGCCTCCGTGATGATTTCTGCTCCTGTCTTCTCCTCCCGTGGGAAGCCATCCTTTTCAAGGGAGGAAAGCTCGGGTCCCTGCTGAAGGGGGTCGGACCAGGAGAGCCGCAAGGCAGAGGGGGATTGGGTCCATCCACGGGAGGGGACATCCAGCCCAGTCCCCAGCCCCGCTCCAGGCAGGGCATCAGTGAGGTCGGTGAATACTGTCCTTCGCGCTGGCCAAGGGGTAGAGGTTTAGGCAACAACCAGGCCAAGCTGAAAGCCGGAAGGGGCCTCGAGACAGATACTGGGTCAATGCTAACAGCAACAGTAACAAAAGCAATCGAATGGTAAAATGATGGTAATGGCAGTGACCGCTAGCAGTTATGAGCACCAGCTGCGTGCGGTACCTCTGGTCCACACCATAACCCCGGGACTGGGCCATCTTCACTGTGCAGATGAGGAAACTGAGGCACAGGAGGTTAAGTAGCTTGTCCAAGGACAGCGAGCTGGAAAGCAGGGGAGCCAGACCAGCCCCTTCCTCAAACAGAAGAGAAAAGGGAGGCCCAGAGACGGGCCGGGACCAGCCCCAGGTCACACAGCAAATTCGAGGCAGGGCAGGGGCTGCACGGGGCCCTTTCTCTCAGCGCTGTCTGTCCCTTGATTCTGCTCCACGTCAGGCTCTCCAGGAGGGCAGGGGTGTGCCTCCGTCCTTCCAAGGGCCTGTGGACTCAAGCCTGGGCCTCATTCTCCCAAGGGATACAGCCTCCCCTTGTGCCAAAGAAAAGAGAGCGACGAGACGAGCGAAGAGAAGCACGGGAGTTAAATTTGGGCTGAGACCCTGTCTTCTTTCCTCCTTTGGACACTCTGTCCTGGTGCCTTCAGAACTGGCGCTCGGATGAATCCTGGTAAGGAAGTCCTCCACCCCTCCCGCCGTTGCCCACCCAAACCTGTCCTTTGTCCCATCCCGGTCCCCTCTGCAGCCGTCACGCCCCGCCCCTCCCCCCTGCCCTGCCCTGCTCCGTTCCCGGGTGACAAGCTCATTCCAGCCTCGGCACCTTTGTTCTCACACGTGGCACGTGCTATTCCCTCTGCCAGGAGCAGCCTTCGTCAGACCCTCGTGTGGCTCACTTCCTTCCCCTCTCAGCTTAGCGTCAGGGGGGTTCCTCCGACACCCCAATTCAAGGCACCACCCAGTCCCCTGGCCCACCCGCAGCTTCCTGACTTACTGTCTTCACGTTACTGGTCCTCATCTGAACCCCTCGTGTTTATGTGCCCAAGGGTCCGGTGCCCACGTTCCCCGCTAGAACATCAGCTCCACGAGGCTGGGGATTTCCTTCTCCTCTGTTGGCTGCTGTCCCTGCAGCCCCCACCGTGATGCCGGCCGCATAGTGACATATGAAGGCACAGCCCAAGAAACGGCAGAGGCTGTTCTCAGGGAAATGCTGTTCCCCCAAAGATTCTGCCCTCGGGGCGCCTGGGTGGCCCAGTCCGTTAGGCCGCGCGACTTTGGCTCAGGTCATGATCTCACAGTCTGTGGGTTCGAGCCCCGCGTCGGGCTCTGTGCTGACAGCTCGGAGTCTGGAGCCTGCTTCGGATGCTGTGTCTCCCTCTCTCTCTGCCCCTCCCCTGCTCATGCACTCTCTCTCTCTCTCTCTCATAAATAAACATTAAAAAAAAAAAAAAGATTCCACCCTTTGGGAAGCACCCTCAGTTTTTTCATCCGTAAAATGGGGCCAAAACCAGCAGTGCCTTCCTTGCTGGGTCATCATGAGGATTCGGTGAGAGAGACCAGGCCTCTGCAGGGATCAGCCCAGTGCCTGCCAAGTGGTAAGTGCTCTTGAATATTAGCAGCAACTCGCATTATTATGATCGCTTGTTAAACCTTTTTTAATGTTTATTTATTTTGACAGAGAGAGAGAGAGAGAGAGAACGCACGTGCAAGTGCGGGGAGGGGCAGAGAGAGACGGAGAGAGAGAATCTGAAGCAGGCTCCAGGCTGAGCCTGGAGCCCGATGTGGGGCTCGATCTGACGACCGACTGTGAGATCACGACCTGAGCCAGAATCAAGAGTCAGACGCTTAACCGACGGAGCCACCCAGGCGCCCCTGTTAGGATTATTGTTGTTATTAGTCTCTTACCCTGACTCCAGGATTGATGTCACGGCCGCCGTCCGGTGGTCCAATGAGGAGGGTTCAAGGACGGTATCCTCACCCCCCACCGTCTGCCTTTGCTGACGCCCATATGGAGTGCCTTCCCTGACCGGACATCCCTTACCCATCCTGTGAGCCACCCCCGGGCAGTGGTTAAGTTGGGGCAACGTTAGCAAGCCCAAAAGGTGAACGCACCCAACACCATGGAAGTTCACTCCTCACTCACCCAAAGTCCGACACAGGGGCGCTCAGGAAGCGAGAAGCTCGCTTCTCAAGCAATGATCCCAAGACCCAAGCTCCTTCCATCCCACAGCCCCGCCATCTTGCCCTGTGGCTCCGAGACCTCCACGCCTGTGTGCGCCAAGCCCAGGGAAGAGGGAGGTGCGCCGTGGAGTGGAACTCAGTCACATGACCACTCCTACCCGCCAGGGAGGCTGAGGACTATGGCCCAGCCACAGGTCTGGGTTTGCTCACCACCGGGTGGTTCACGCCTCAGGTGGGAGCGGACTTTCTACCTGGGATCCTCGGATCGTCCGGGAAGGGTTTGCAGAGAAGGTGTGGGCCAGACGCTTGGCCCGCTCTTTCTTGCACCGTCCTCCCCCGTGGAGGGTCCTTGTGTCCCCTCTGTTAGAGACGCAGGCCTACGGAACCAAGATAACAGTCTGAAGCCGCCCACCTGCTTGACGGGACGGAGGTGGGTTCGAACTCAAACCTGTGCGGAGCCAAAGTCTTATAGGAGAGGAGAGGACGGAGAAGGGGGAGGAGAGGTCTGCCTTCCTGTTCAGGGCGGCGAGGACTGAGAGGTGACAGGATGAGCTTAGGCAAGCTCGTGGCCTCAAGGACCCTGTGCACACTGCATTTAAAGCAGTCTTTGCGGCTTGTCCCTGATGCCCAGGAAGGTCCCCTAGCTGGACAGTTCCCCGAGCCTCCCCTCCGCCTCCCCCGTGAAAAGCCCAAAAGATGAACAAGGCAAATGACAATGTGGTGCCTCCGCAGGGTTTTCGTGGGGACTTGACAGAGATGTGTAGAAGCAGGAATGCTTTCGGCTACAAGTAACGCGAGAGTGAACGCCTGGGCTTAAACAGCAGAGGCTTATTTTTCTCTCTTAGGAAGGAGTCCAAAGATGGGGGTTCAGCAGCTTCCCCGGGTCAGGGATGATGACCCCCACCCCACCGCACCCCCCGCTCCCTCGTGGTTTGCAAGACTCTCCACCACCATGCTGTGTTCAAGACGAGATGAAGTGAGGAGGGGGGGCAGCTCCAGCCACAGCTGGAACGAAACTCTCCTGCCGGATGACTTTAGTTTGTCTCCTCAGCTAGTGCTGGGTCAGGAGTCCCCCGTCCCCGGTTGTAGAAGAGCCTGGAAATCTCGGTCAGTATTTGGCCATACAGACTCAATTGCGGGAGGAGGCTGATGCAAATGGGGGCTGGATTAGGCAACCCCAAGGCCTGCACTAGGACATTCTTTTTGCCCACAAGACTTGGTTTTTTGAGGCTAATAGGGAGGGGAGAGGAGGGGAGGGTAGGCATTAAAGGCAACCTCTTGCCACCATGACTTGAGAGGTCCTCTGGTCATGGAGCCAATTCTACGATGTTGCTTGAGATCCTAAATCCAGCAGTGCCTGAAGACTGATCTTCTTGGCTATAGCTCATAATGAGCAAATAATAATAATAATAATAATAGACTGTTCCATTTATATTTTACATTTTCTATAAATATAAAACGTTAAATACAACTATATATTGTATTAAATACTTTATGGAGTATCTTATATATAAAATGTCTATAATTTTATTTTATACAAAGCTATAGATATAGATTTTTGTTTGGGCCCCCCTAGGCCAGACTGAACTTCCTTCTCTTGAGCAAGAGGGGCCTCATGGAAGAGGAAATAGAACTCAGCTTAGTATCGGGCCGCCCAGGTTCCCATCCCGCTGCCGCCACGAGTTTGATTTGGGGGCGAGGCATCTCACCCTATGATTCATCTGCAAAATGGGCTCTTGTGAGGACCGAGCCAGATGTGAGATGCAAAAGGTCCTATCACGGCGTAGGCCCTCCACACACACTCACTGCCTTCCTCCTTCCTTCCTCTCACGTACATGAAGTTTGAAGAAGCCAGACACGGACTCCCCAGCGATGGCTTGCTGTGGCTTTGGTCAAACCTCTCCTTCCTTTACGCCGAGTTCTCTTTGAGGCCAAGGACGGTGTCTGATTTATTTCCATATCCACAGCTCACAGACCATAGGTGCTCAGGAAACGTCTGAGTTAGAGCATAGAGCACTTCACTCATTCACTTAACGAGTACTTATTGAGCACCTTCTGTGTGCCAGGTACGTTTTAGGCAACAGGGATGTGAATGGCTTGGAGACCGTCAGTGACCTCAGGGGCTCACAATCTAATGGGAGAGACAGAGAGCACACAGGCACCTTTAAAACACAATGTCAGATAGTCAAAGCGCCACGAAGAAACCACAGTGGGGAAGGGGATGGAGTTTATTTTACAGGGTGCCCCGGGAAGACCTCTCTGAGGGCAGGTGTTTGCGCCTAGCTAGAATGCTAAGAAGGTGGCCACCGGGCGAACAGTGATCCAGACGGAGGGAACAGCAAATACAAAGACCCTCAGCTCAGGCTGGCCTTACGTGACCCGTGTGCGGGAAATGCCTGAATAAATGAATGAGCCGAATACAGCAACTCCTGGGCCAAGAACATTCCTCTCACACCAGTGTGAAATGAAAAAATACCCCACTTAGAAAAATAGGCCGATTTGAGATTTTTCTGTCACCCGTCGAACTTCATCTTGCTGCCAACCCTCTGCGAAAGGTTTCTGCCAAGGATGTGAAATCGGGGGCCGGGGGGCGGGTAGGGAAACGTGCTTGCCCTCCAGAACTTCCAGGCTTGGCCTTCTTGCCTCTACCTGCCCCGTCAGCTCCACGGGGCACTAGGCCTTGGGCTCTGGCTTCCCACCCCCTTCCTCATCGATGCCCCCATGGCCCCTGTGGGGCAGGGACTATGTATGATCTCGGCTTCCAAAGGCAGACGCTGAGCTCAAGAAGGTGAAGTGGCTGGCCCAGGATCTCTCGGTGGGAAGGAGGAATGAGCCCCGGAGGTCCAAGGCCACAGCCCGGTGAGCCTGGCGCCCCTCCCCCACCATCAGTGTGCGCAGCCGTGCACCCTTGGGGGCTCAGAGTCCGCTCGGTGAGGGCCCAGGCCTCGGTGTCCCCGCATCTTCAGTTCACTGCTAGCTTTGCCTGCCCCACCTGTGGGACCTGGAGCCCATCCCGTGGCTTTGCTGACACTCCGTTGTCCCAACCCGCAAAAAGGGCGCTAGAACACCTTGTCGCTCGTGTGGTCCCGGAGGCAGCGGCCTGGCCTTGGGGTGAGTCCTTGCTCAATGGCCCTTGTAGCAGCAACAGGAAGAATAGCGACAATTCATGCCCCGGATTAAGCCCTTGCTCTGAGCGCTAAGGATGATGTGTGTTGGTCTGAGATCATCCCCCAGCAACTGCATGAAGTAGGTCGACGCCATATTAAACCCATTTTGCAGATGAGGAAACTGAGGCTCGAGAGGCCGGATGCAACTAACTCCAGAGTCTGTTTCCCACGCCTCTCTATCTCCCTGCCAATGTCACGATTACTGGAGAGAGGGTGCTGCAGAGAGGGGGTCAGGAACGGCCTCTTGAAGGAGATCCCCCTGCTCACCACCTCCTGGTCAGCTGCTGCCCCCACCCCCCATCACAAAGGCAGCAGCATCACAGGGCCAATGAACTTGTGAAAAGCAGGTTTCCGGCCAAGGGCAGCTGCCAAGTTTACCTGAGCCGGAGGCAGGAAGCTCCGTGTCAGGAAGTACAACATACCCTTGGGCGTGAGGAAGGCCTCAGACAAAAGGGATTTGAATTGGGCTGTTCAGAGGTCTGGACAGGTTTCTAAGAGAAAGTTTCAGTTTTCAGTGTGGGGCGGTGGGGAAGGCCAGGGCCTAGGAGAGGGGGGGTGAGGTGGGGTCTCCTGTGGCCAAGATGACCAAACACCTGTGGCTTGCAGTCCAGGCTGGGCTCCCCCTGCTCTCAACCCCAGCTCCCGGACCAGGAGGGAAAGTCATTCATGCAAGGTGAACAGAGCTGGAAGAGACTGTGCAGCCAGCAAAGTGTTCCTTCTCCATGGCCCTTCCCTGCTCCGGGCCTTTGCCTGTGCCATGACCCTGGGCCTGAGTGACTCCGCACCACCCCTGAGGGCCACCTCAAACGGTCCTTTACCAAGGAAGGGTCTCCTGACCCTGACTGGCTTAAGACCCTGTTACACTGGCCCATGGTTCCCTGGAGCCCCCTTCCCAGCATTTGTCACACTGGAATTCATCTTCTGTCTACTGTTTGCTTGGTATCCTTTTCTTGCCCTAAAATGTAAGCCCACAGGATAGCACTTCTTCTTCTCTATTGCTGAATTCATAGGGTGAAGCACAGTGCTGATCACATAGACAGGTGCTGGATGCGTGGATGGGTGCGTGGATGGGTGCTTGGGTGCGTGGATGGGTGTGTGGATGGGTGCATGGGTGCGCGGATGGGTGAATGGGTGCATGGATGGGTGCTTGGGTGCATGGATGGGTGCGTGGATGGATGCTTGGGTTCGTGGATGGGCGTGTGGATGGATGGATGGATGGATGGGTGCATGGATGGGTGCGTGGATAGATGCTTGGGTGCATGGATGGGTGCGTGGATGGATGCTTGGGTGCGTGGATGGGCGTGTGGATGGATGGATGAATGAATGGGTGCGTGGATGGGTGCATGGATGGATGCATGGATGCATGGATGGGTGCATGGATGGGTGAATGGGTGCATGGATGGGTGCGTGGATGGATGCTTGGGTGCATGGATGGGCGCGTGGATGGATGAATGGGTGCATGGATGGGTGCATGGGTGCATGGATGAATGAATGGGTGCGTGGATGGGTGCATGGATGGATGCATGGGTGCATGGATGGGTGCATGGATGGATGAATGGGTGCATGGATGGGTGCATGGGTGCATGGGTGCATGGATGGGTGCATGGATGAATGAATGGGTGCGTGGATGAGTGCATGGATGGATGCATGGGTGCATGGTTGGATGAATGGGTACGTGGATGGGTGCATGGGTGCATGGATGGGTGCATGGATGGGTGCGTGGATGGATGCTTGGGTGCATGGATGGGCGCGTGGATGGATGAATGGGTGCATGGATGGGTGCATGGGTGCATGGATGAATGAATGGGTGCGTGGATGGGTGCATGGATGGATGCATGGGTGCATGGATGGGTGCATGGGTGCATGGGTGCATGGATGGGTGCATGGATGGATGCATGGATGCATGGATGGGTGCATGGATGGATGAATGGGTGCGTGGATGGGTGCATGGATGCACGGATGGGTGCGTGGATGAATTCTCAGTAGATGGAGAGAGGACACTAAGAACGCTTAAGGAAACTTACCCTTCTTTATGATTATTAAAAGTAACAATCATTACCGTCATGTACTATGATCTTTTGGGGTCTCTCCCTGAATCACTTCTAATGCTCACAAGGGATCGCACAATGAGGCGGGTGGTGATTCTTACTTGGTGAGGAGGTATAATGACTTGGACCTAGTCTCACAGGCAGGCAGTGGTCTGATACTTTGGTGATCACCAAGAGTCAACCATTTCCCTAAGACCTGATGTTGTTGTTGTTGTTTTAAAGTTTTTATTTCTTTATTTTGAGAGAGAGAGAGAGAGAGAGAGAGGGAGGGAGAATCCCAAGCAGGCTCCACACGGACCGCGTAGAGCCGACGTGGGGCTTGAACCCACGGAACCTCAAGATCATGACCTGCTCCAAAATCAAGAGTCGGATCATTTAACTGACTGAGGGGCCCCAGATCTGTTATTGTTTTAATCAGTTTAATCTGTTATTGTTGTACTGAATACAACATAATTCATCCATTTTATGTTTATAATTTGTTGCATTGTAACAAATTTAACACACCCATGTAGCTACCCCTCTGGTCCGGCAGAGGACGCTGGCTTCCGTCACCCTCCAAAAACTTCCTTTGTGTCTCTTCCCAGTCAAACCCTTCCCTTCAGCTTCCCGGCCCAGGTACCCACTGGTCTGCTCTCTGTCACTATAGATTAGATTTGCCTCTTCTAGAGTTTCGTATGATGGAACCACTCAGGAGGAACTCTTGCTTCCTTTACTTAGTATAAGGTTTTTGAGACTCATCTATGTTGTTCTTTGCATCTATCACTCACTCCTTTTTACGGCTGAGTAGTATTCCATCCACTTTGTTTATCCATTCACCTGTCGATGGGCATTTGGGTTGTTTCCTGATTGGGACAATTAGGAACAATGCTGTTCATAAGAATGTGCGCACACATACAGATGGACATACATCTTTCATTTCTTTTGGATAAATACCTAGGAAGAGAATCACTGAGTTGTATGGTAAATATACATTTAATTTCATAAGACACTGCCACACGGGTTTCCAAAATGGCTGTAGCATTCTGTATTCCCACCCGCAATGAATGAGAGTTTTATTTTTATTTTATTTTTTTTTAATGTTTTGTTTATTTTTGAGACAGAGAGAGACAGAGCATGAACCGGGGAGGGGCAGAGACAGATGGAGACACAGAATCGGAAGCAGGCTCCAGGCTCTGAGCTGTCAGCACAGAGCCCGATGCGGGGCTCGAACTCACAAACCGCGAGATCATGACCTGAGCCAAAGTTGGACACTTAACCAACTGATCCATCCAGACGCCCCCGAATGAGAGTTTTAGCTGCTTCGAATCCTCACCGTACTTGTTGTCAATCTTTCTTATCATAGTCATTTCGGTGAATGTTGCTATCTCACTCCTTTTACATTTCCCTGATGACCGATGATTCTGAATACCTTTTCGTGTGCTTCTGTGGCATTTTTGTATTTTCTTATTATTTTTTAATTTTTTAATGTTTATTTATTTTTTGAGAGACAGAGACATGGCACGGGTTGGGGAGGGGCAGAGAAAGAGGGAGACACAGAATCCGAAGCGGGCTCCAGGCGCTGAGCTGTCAGCACAGAGCCCGACGCGGGGCTTGAACTCACAAGCTGTGAGATCATGATCTGAGCCGAAGTTGGACGCTCAGCTGACTGAGCCACCCAGGCGCCCCTTCTGTCTTTTCTTTTGGTGAGAACTGATTCACAATTTTTGCCCATGTTTTTATTGGGTAATTTGAGAGCTTCTCTATATATTGTGGATAGAAGTCCTTGGTTAGATATGCATATTTTTTTAAGATTTTTATTATTTTTAAGTAATGTCTACATCCAACATGAGGCTCAAACTCACAACCCCGAGACCAAGAGTAGCACGCTCCTCAGACAGAGCCAGTCAGGGGTCCCTAGATATGTTTTGCAGACATTTTCTCCTAGTCTGTGACTTGCCTTCTCATTATCTTTTTTTTTTAAATATAATTTATTGTCAAGTTGGCTAACATACAGTGTATACAGTGTGATCTTGGTTTTGGGGGTAGATTCCCATGATTCATCGCTCCCATACAACACCCAGTGAGTATCCCAACAAGTGCCCTCCTCACTGCCCATCACCCATTTCCCCCCCTCCCCCGCCCACCTCCCATCAACCCTCAGTTTGCTCTCTGCATTTAAGAGCCTTCTCATTATCTTAATCGTGCCTTTGGAAGAATAAAAGCCATGCATCTCGATGAAGTTCAATTTGCCAGTATTTTCTCTTACGATTTCTGTACTTGTGTCCTCTCTGAGAAATCTTGGCTAAAGCTGTTTTAATTTTTTTTAATGTTTATTTATTTTTGAGACAGAGAGAGACAGAGCATGAATGGGGGAGGGTCAGAGAGAGAGGGAGACACAGAATCGGAAGCAGGCTCCAGGCTCTGAGCTGTCAGCACAGAGCCCGATGCGGGGCTCGAGCCCATGAACCGTGAGATCATGACCTGAGCCGAAGTCGGACGCTTAACCGACTGAGCCAACCAGGCGCCCCTAAAGCTGTTTTTTTAAACTCAACAACATATCACAAATCTCTTTCCCCTGCAGTTTCATTTTTAATAGCGCCTTGATTTTCCAGTCCATGAACTTGGTACTTGGGACTTGGTTTCCCATTCCCCTTCTGGAAGAGGAGTCCAGGCAGAGGGCCACTAAATCTTCAAGGCTGGACCTGTGGGGCCTCCTTCCAGTCTCTGTCCAAATCCCACCTCCTCGGTAAAGCCAAACACACATCCACGTGGCCATCTTGTTCAGTGTCTATCCCTCTAGCCTTGCCAGCCTGCCAGGGGGCCATTTGGTTCCCTGTGCTTCCCCAGGGCTTGAGAGGAAAGTGCCGGGGCACGTGGTTGGAACACAATAAATAAAGTAGAGGTAAACAATAAAGAACAAAAATGAGTGAAACGATATTGTACGTGGAGCGCTGGGCATTGAGCCTGGTGCGTGCAGAGTGTCACTAAACGACACCGGGGTGACCGAAAGAGGTTGCCGTGGTCGACTGTTGCATCAGCCAAGGTACAGTCAGGGTATTCGTTTCCTGGGGCTGCCGTCACCAAGTCCGGAAGACTGGGTGGCTCACAACAACAGAAATGGATTCTCTCACAGCTCCGGAGGCATCGGTGTGGGCATGTGCCCTCTGAGACTCTGGGTAGAAGGCTCCCTTGGCCCTCCCTGGCTTCTGGTGATCGCCCCCAATCTTGCAGCTCCTTGGCTCGTGCCTGCTTTGCTCCGATCCCTGCCTCTGTCCTCACATGGCGCTCTGCCCTCGAATCGTCATGACATCTTGCTGCAAGGATACCAGGCGTGTTGGATGATCTCAGCTTAACTAATTACCCTTTCTCCAGACAAGGCCGCATTCTGGGGGTTAGGATTTCCGCATGTGTTTGGGGGAACAGAGCTCAACCCAGAACAGTGGGGCTCTGCTGCTGTGACAACGGCCAGCACGATACAAGACGGAAAGTTTTTTTCTTTCTCATACATCTAGTCCAACGTGAGTCATCAGGGAAGCCCATCGAAACTTCACGGGGGACCCAGAATTTCAGGACCACGTGAGGTTGCCGCGCTCTTAGCACAAAGCTCCGGGTTCTCTGCGGTAGGGGAGGGAAGCACACGGCGCCACGCGACCGTTCTTCAAAGTTACCATTCACATTTGAGTGGTCAAAACGAGTCACGTGGCCATGCCTGACTTCACGAAGGAGTGTCTGGAGGGACCAGAGACCTGGAATCCAAGCACTAGAGGTCTTCATACAACTTTACATACTTGAGTCCGCACGATTATGTTTACATTTAAATGCTGATAGTTCCAGAAAACCTGAAGGATGAGTCCACTTGGGATACGGAGGGACGGGAGGGAGAACCAAGGGGAAACAGGATGAGTCACAAGTCACATTGCGACCACCAGGATGTGAAAGGGGATCCCCTGGATATTGAGTCCTGCCTGGGATGCTGACATAACATCTCCCTGCGTCTTGGCAATGACTTTGAGGGATAAATAGCCCAACGTTCGTAGCAATTAGCTGAGCGAAAGAAAAGAGCCGACCTGAAGCTGCATCAGCTTTTCCTGTGTAACAAACCATTCTCGAGCTTCAGCGGCTTCAAGCAGCAAACCTGGATTATTCCCCATCTTTCGGTGGGTCGACCAGATGATTCTTCTCCTTTGGGCTGGGTGGTCTAGGATGGCCTGACCAGGCATCCGCGGTTGCTCCCAGGTCAGCTGGAGTGCCAGGATGACACGACCACCTAGGTCTCATCGCCCCGCAGGCTAGCAAGGCTTGTTCCCACCCGGGTCCCCCGGGGTCCCAGGTGAGCCAGAGAGCAAGCCCCAGCCCACGGCCCCTTTCCAGCTGCCTCACATGGGAAAGGGTTGCATTGGCCAAAGCAAGTCACATGGGCAAACCCAGATTCAAGGGACGGAGAAATAGACTCCGCCTCTTTGCGGGAGGAGCTGCAAAGTCACATTGCAAAGGAGCATGCTCGCTCCTGGGGTGGGAGGAATCTACGGTCAGTTTTGCAATCTACGGTGAAAACAAAGCCCAGTGTCCCAACAACAAGGAATCGGTTAAGAAAATCCTGGCAGCGCTCCAGCAGCGGCTTTTGCTACCATTAAACATGTGCTTATAAGAGAAATGTCTGCAGAGGAAAGTAGTTCATATTGTGCTGTTAGCCGGAAAAGCCGGCTATAAACCAGGTGTAACATTTCACAGCCCTCGGATTCTACAGAGTGAAGCCTGATGACACCAAGGGGTGGCAAGAGTGTGGAGCAAAGAAACCCTCATGTCCTGCGAGCGGGGAGGTAACCCGGTGCAGCGGATTGAAAGCACAATTTGGCGATCTCTTCGTAGGCACACGGGCTGGTGGGTAAGATAGCGGCAGGAGACTGGTTAGGAGTGACAGAGAATCGAATGGACCCAAATGTCCATCCGCCAGGGGCTGGGGAAATAAAAAGTGATACAATTCTAGGCTGCAAAGCTGCACAGCAGTGAAAAGAAAATGACCTAGTCAGAAGATCTGTATGTGTAATTTAATTTGGATAGATCTGGAAACCTTAAGGTGCAGGCGGAAGACTACGTACATCTTAATACCATATATTTTAGTTCTGAAGGCACAGAGTGTATATTATTTATGGACACGTATATATGTGCTGTCAGCACGGAGTCAGATGCGAGGCTCGAACTCAGAAACTGTGGGATTATGATCTGAGCGGAAATCAAGACCCAGACGCTTAACCGACTGAGCCACCGAGGCGCCCTAGTATTTTGCTTCTTTAAAAAATCCGGAACAAGCACGCAAAATGCTGGCATGTGCCCACTCCCAGTGATGGATATATGGGGTTGTATTATATTACCCTGTGCACGTTTCTGATTTCTTTTTTCAAAAGATAAATCCAAAATAAGTAAAATACAATGAAACACAATTTAAAGAAGATTCCAGTGTGTGTGTGTGTTTGTGTGTGTGTGTGTGCGCGTGTGCGTGTGTGTGTGCTAGAAAACCCATCCCCAAAATACACGCATCTATGTGGAGAGGGAAATGGTTAAGTGGGAAATACTCCAAAACGTGAGCTATGGTTTTTGCCTCTAGCTGATGACAGCACAAGCTGTTTATTTTTTTCCTTTTGCTAACATGTATTTTCTGACTTTTCTATAAAGGACGTGCTGTGCTTGTCTAGGAAAAACAAACAAAATATATAGGGGCCTGTTGGTTCTCTGGGTCACAGGCTTTTCTGGACCTCCGCGGGGTCCCAGGTTCAAAAATAGATCTGCCCTCTGACCTGGCAGGCTCATTCTTCACATCCTGGAGTGAGTGCCAGACGCAGGCTCAGAGGCAGCCTGAGAAAAGACGGGCAGGGTGGTGGCCCCGGCTGAGCAGCTCGGCCACAAGGAGGCCTGTCCTCTACCCTGGGCCCGTCAGCCTCTGGGGCGGCCGAACCAGGACACTCCCCTTGTTCAGAGGGGAAACTGAGGCCCTGGTGGTTGCCCCCGGAGGGACAAGCGTTGCTAACCACAGATGTAGCTGTATCTGACCCCATCTTGCCAGGACCCCGCTAGGTGACTTTGGACAAATCCTGAAACATGTCTGGGCCAATTTCTTTGGCTGCCTCAGTGGAAATAATCCATAAATATATATATTTAAAGTTTATTTATTTTGAGACAGAGAGAGAGAAAGGACGGGAGAGGGACAGAGAGAGAGGGAGAGAGAGAGAATCCCAAGCAGGCTCCGCACTGTCAGAGCAGAGCCCGATGCTGGGCTCGAACTCACAAACCCCGAAATCGGGAGTCGGCCGCTCTGAGCCATCAGAGGGTCTAAAGGACATTTTCATGCCAAGAGATGCTGGATCTTTCCAACGATAGCAAGGATGATAACAGCTACCTACGCTTGGGCACTGACGTGCCAATTACTTAAATGGCGTTTTCTCATCCTACCCCTGCAGCTGCTGTCGAATGGAGTCGAGTCAAGCCGTCCCCACTGAACCCGGCCAAAATTGTACATATATGAGGGGCGCCTGGGTGACTCGTCCGGTTAAGCATCTGACTCTTGATTTGGGCTCAAGGTCATGATCTCGCGGTTTGCGGGATTGAGCTCCGCGTCAGGCTCTGCGACAACAGTATAGACAGAGCCTGCTTGGGATTCTCTCTCTCTCCCTCTCTCTCTCTCTCTGCCCCTCCCCTGCTCTCACACACACACACACACACACTCTCTCTCTCTCTCTCTCTCTCTCAAAATTAAGTCACTCTAAAAAAATGTACATATGTGAATAAAATCGCACTGCCATTGTTTAAAACCGCAAGCGTTAGCTGCGTGGTTTAGAAACTGCTGGTAACTGGAACACAGCCTCGGCCCCGCCCCCAAACCACCCCCACCTTGCTAAGGAGGGACTGTTCTCCCTTTTCAAAGTTGGGGAAATGGAGTCTCTCAACCGAAAGGAGAATCAAGATCCAGTGCCAGGAGTGAGGGGCTCGTAACTGATAGGCCTGGGTCACAGGAGTGACCTCAAAACCCAGCCTCAGGTCCCTTCCGATTCATCAGCTGTGTTGTGGTTCTGGGTCCGGGGTGGCAGAAAGCGGAGGCAGGAAGCAGGTGACAAACAGACCATTGTCTTGAGTGGAAAGTCTCACAGAGACACCGCGATTCTTGCTGCACGAGATTCGCCCCTCGACCCCTGGGGACGCTGACAGGCCGCCCCCGAGGTAGCCAGCAGCCCCCGAGCCCCCTGCCAGGACTTGCCGCACTGCCATAGTGGCCCCCACGAGGCGCCCAGGTGATGTCCTCGGGGCTGTGCACAGCACAGTGCGAGAGGCTTGGGGAGCACCCCCAGGCTGCCCCACTTTCCACCCTCGGTTATCACCCTAGGTGTTGACATGCAGGGAGCAGAAAAGGAAGGGGGCTGGGAAAGAGCTGGGTTGTGGGGATGAGGCCCAGAGTGGGAGACTCAGGCTGGTGGCTTCATCTTCTTCGGATCCAAGCACTCGGGGAGCCCCAATTCAGCACGTGATTCTCCAGGAATGATCTCGTTCCCCCTGTCTTTGTTCCCAGGAGCGGGAAGATCAGTGCTTCCAGGAAAAGAGATTCCAGGGCTCGACTTGGGGCAAGTTGCCTCCCCCTCTGGGTGTGTTTTCTCACAAACTAAATGGGAGGTAAGGACGCATGGCGTCCCAGTTATGCGAAGGCTCCACTGGCCCCCCCGGGGTGGGGGACAGTGGTGGCAGAGGAAACCAATTCACTCGATGAGTGGCCAGCACCCGCCTCCTCTAGTCCCTCTACCCCAGAGTCCCTTGAGAAGCACCCTACCCCTCCCTCAATCCCTTTCGGTCCCATGAGGTTGACCCCACCCAAGGGCACCAGGGCTGGGCACATGGCCCAGCCTGACCAACCAGAGCATCTCAACCCTCTGGCTACAGTATTTGGTTCAGGAATGTCTGTGTGACCCAAGCCAGAACTTTCCCAAGAGCTATCAGGAAAGGGGCATTCTGCCTCAGGGCAGAGGGATTGCTAAGTCGAGAGACTGGAACTGTTGCCACCACTGACGGGGGTAAAGGTGGTGGGAACTGTCAGAGGATTAAGCCAACAGGAAAACAAGGGCCTAGAGCTGAGGAAGAAGAAAAAAGGAGGATTCCTGATAACATCTGAGCATCTGGATCCAGCTATGCCTGAAGCTAGAAACCCCTGTGCTTTTCAGTTACGTCGGCCAACAAGTTCTCTTTTTGCCTAAGCCATTTGAGCAAAAGCCAAATTCTCCAGGTGGGTTGAAGTACTTTCTCCATGCTCTGGCTCCATGATGACGACAGGCTAGCAGAGGGAAAATAAACTGGGGAGAGGGGGTGGTTGTTGCACATATTTGGAGACAAGACCCAAACAGACATACCCGAGACAGAAACTTCCTGTTGCCCCTGCCCTGGAAAGGGTGACTTCCTTAGCCTCCACTTTGGGACTCCAGCTCCAGCCCCCACCCTAGAGTGGTGACTATTCATTCAACAAACGCTCGTGAGAACCCACTATGAACCTGACCCTAGGCCAGGCAACAGACACAGAAATGGAAAGGTGGTCAGTGACCTGGAAGGGTTTTCAGACTAGAGGGGGACAAAAGTCTGCAAACAAGCCTTCATAATGCAGGGTGACGCTTTGACGGGGGACACACAGGCAAGGAGCATGGGGATCCCAGAGGTAGAGGGCCTATTCCTACTGACGTAGGGAGGCCATGAAGGAAGGCTTCCCGGAGGAGGTGGTGAAGCCTGAGGTAAGACCCAAAAGACAGGCAGAAGGAAAACCAGCGACTAAAGGTGGAAAGGGTTGTCCAAGCAGAGGCAACCTGGAGAGTGATGGCAGGGACATGATGACATTATTGGGCTGCCATGGATGGAGCACTTAGCATGTGCCAGGCTCTGTGTTAAGTCTTTTGTGGGGATCAGCTTTTTCATCCTTTTAACAACCCTATCGGGTAATTACTAGCATCCACCGCATTTGACGGAAGCAGAAACTGAGCGACAGGCAGATTGAGCACACGTTTGGAGGCGAGAAAGCCAACATTCCAACCGAGACAGGCTGGCTCTGGAATGTCCAGAATAGCGAAGAGGGGGCAGGGGGAGAGTGAGTTACAGGATCACCCTGGAAGAGCAAGTGTGGTTGGGGGGGAAGAGAGGGGGTGCGGTGGGGCAGGGGTTACGGGAGGCTCCTGTCCCCCCGGCAAGACTGGCAACCTAGTTTGAGGGGTCCAGCGCAGAACGAAAGTGCCAGATCCTTCATTCAGAATTTCCTAAGAATCTCCAGACAGTAACAGCAGAACATTACACAGAACATTACCCTTCCAAGCTTGGGCCCTGTGTGACCGCTGGGGTCACACGCCCACGAAACCAGCCCTGCTTCCAGGTTTCCGTCCCGGGTGCCTGGCGAAGGTTGGGCGGTTACCAGTGACTGAAGAGTCCAGAAGTCCGTCTGGGGCACCGTGGGGGGGAATAGAAAATGGGGAGTTCTGTTTGAGGCCTTGAGGTCCAAGTCCGGAAGGCGGATGGCTCTGGGTCTGGCGCTCACAGGTGAGGTGGGGGCCACGGGTCCGAGCGCAGAGCGCCCAGGATACCAAAGGCCCCTCCGGCTACAAAGTTCCGTTGCCAACGGACCCCGGATGATGTCTTTCCGGTTCCCTTTCTGGGTCCTGCCACCAGCTCCTTCCTGCAGCCACGCTGGCACCAGCTGCTTCTCCCGGGGATGGCTGGCTCCCATTTTCCTGAGGGCTGGAGGTTCCTTTTGTAAACCCTCGGCCTCCAGGCTAGATTTGTGTCCAACCTCCCTCAGACACCGGCCTTGAGGACCTGTGTTGAAAGATCCTCAGCAGGGGCGCCTGGGTGGCTCAGTCGGTTAAGCGGCCGACTTTGGCTCAGGTCATGATCTCGCGGTCCGTGAGTTCGAGCCCCGCGTCTGGCTCTGCGCTCACAGCTCAGAGCCTGGAGCCTGCACAGCTCAGAGCCTGGAGCCTGTTTCGGATTCTGTGTCTCCCTCTCTCTGACCCTCCCCTATTCATGCTCTGTCTCTCTGTCTCAAAAATAAATAAACGTTAAAAAAAAAAAAAGAAAGATCCTCAGCAGCCTGGCAGTGTGTAAGCTTTCCCTGGAGCTCACCTCTGCGAGATCTCCGGGAGACGCGGGTAGGGTCCGTTGCACACTCTCACCGTGAGGAGGAATCTGCAGCCCAAAGCGGTCAGCCACCTGCCCCCGTGTCCGTGTCAGCCGGGCTTGCTGTGTCAGCGCAGCCCCGAGGAGGCTCCCCAGCGTCCCAGCCTCCTGCTCCACGTCGGCCGGACCCGGAGAACCTGGCCCAAGCACTGCCTTCGTTCATTCACTCACCCTGTTCCTTCATTCGGCAGATATTTCCTAAGAACATACTACGCAACAAACACTGGGGGCGAACGGAGAGAGATGAGTGGTTGGTGACGCAAGTAATTAACTGCTTAGCACCTTGAGAAGGGCTAAGACAAAGGGTGGGACTGTGAAAGGGGGCTCAGGGGCCGGGGTGGGGAGCGTGTGGCAGTCCCCTTGGCTGTAGCGTTTCCCAGCCGTGGCTACATCAATGCACCTCCCGTCCTGTGTGCTCTTCTTGGGACAGTGACCTCCGTCAAAGGGTGTGGTCTATGTTCCCTGCCTTGAACTGGACAGACACTGACCAATAGAATACGCCATTGAGCTCCGCTCAATGACTTACCCAAGCCTAGGTCTTGTAGTGCAATGTGACTTCCACCTGGCCCTCTGGGGACCTTTGTCCCTGAGGGCCTTTGTAGCCCTGAGTGGCGGTGTAAAAGCCTGGCTGCCTGAAGCCACTCTGCTGGACCATGAGGGAGCTGGAGGGGTGGGGGAGAGGGGGCATGCCCAGGTGCTGACAGAACATGGAAGAAGCCTTTGGGATGACCCTAACTTGGCCACCAGCCAACTGCAACGTCATGAGAGACCCAAGCAGACGGCCCAGCTGAGCTGGTCCTGAATTCCTGACCCATAGAAACCCTGAGAGGTAATAAATGGTTTTTTTTAATGTTTATTTATTATTGAGAGACAGAGGGACACAGAGCATGAGCAGGGGAGGGGTAGAGAGAGGGGGAGACACAGACTCTGAAGCAGGCTCCAGGCTCCGAGCTGTCAGCACAGAGCCCGACGCAGGGCTCGAACTCACAAACTGCGAGATCATGACTTGAGCCGAAAAGTCAGTCGCTTAACCGACTGAGCCACCCAGGCATCCCCCCCCCAATGGTTATTTTTGTTTTAAGCCACTGAGTGTTGGTGTAATTGGTTGAGGGCCACGGTAACTGGAACACTGCTGAAAGGTGGGGGTGAGGGTGGGTGGACCAAAGTGCTCTGGACAGAGACAGCAGCATGTGCAAAGGCCCCGAGGTGAGAAGGAAGCACTGAAATGAAGGTGCAGAGGCTGCCAGGGCCATCTCCCAAGCTTTCCAGACTCTTCCTTTGATCCTACCCACATTTCTCCAGCAAACAGGTAATCCTGTTTCCTCTTCTGTACAGAGATCCATGAGCGTAATAACGGGACCATGGGAAGAAAATTACATCTCATGCAGTCATTCATTCTCTCCATCAGGAAGATTAAATGCACGAGCCTGCCCTCCTGCCCCAGCTCCAGGCCACGCATCTCCACGCTGTGTGACTTCGGGCAAACCACTCTCCTGCTCTGTAAAATGGGGACGATCGCGGCACCGGCCTCCTTGGGCTCGCACCGCGGGGCTCCACCAACACAAGACAGTCGCCCTGCACTCTGGGCTCATCGGTGCCAGACGCCAGGATAAACCCATGGCCGGCATTGACATGCGTCTTCCTCGCAAGGTCGGGGGTGGTATGACCCCATTTACAGCCGAGACAACTGAGGCAGAGGTGGGCAAGCAGGGTCTGGAGCACGCAGGAAGTTCAGTGAATGCTGGTGGCTGATAACCAGCGGCCTTTCCTTTTCCTGCCAAAGCCCCACACACCTGGTTTAATGTCCTCAGTCCCCCGGATGCGCTCCTGGTTCCCCCTGCCCCCAAGCAGCCTGCCCCATTCAAAACTCCCTAGGATTTGGGAAAACAAAGGGGAAAAAACAATAGCAAACAGCTGGTGGGGGGGGTCCACTCTGGGAAAAGCAGCAGAGAAAGGCGGAAGGCGGTGCCCTGGAGAGAAATGCAGCCACTGCTGGGTACCTCTTGCCCCCCTCACCCCCCCACCCCCGCCACGTCCCCACAAAACAAGTCCTGTCCTGCTCTCGTGGGCGGTACATGCTAGTGGGTCGAGGGAGGGGAAGTACACAGTAACTATGACGCTGATAACAGCAATAGAAAGTATTTATGTAGCACTCACCCTCCGCCATCCCTGCTCAAACTCACTTAATTTTCACACTCTGTGAAGTGGGTGGTGTTATTTTCCTCAGTTCGCCAAGAGGAAACAGAAGCACAGAGAGGTTAAGCGACTCGCCCAAAGTCACGCAGCTGGTCTAGCCAGGATTTAAACCAGGAAACAGGTAAACAAGCGAATCAGAAGGTCCTCAGTTTCCAGGCTGAGGACTCACATACATTCATCGTGCAAGAGATGGGGTCTACCCCGCTGGGGCAGGATGTGGATGCATAACATCGTCAGCTGGCCACCCAGGAGCCGGGGCGGGGAAGCCAGCCACCTCTGACCCCAGGGCTAGGAGAGACACTTCTTCACCAGAAGCTATTCTCCAAGCAATCCATTTCCCCCCCTCCAGCCAGAGGCAGTCCTAGAACAGCGTGCCCCGGGACAGGACAACCCCTCATTGCTGTCACATCTGCTGAGCAGGGCCACCCCAGGGCACAACATCCCCCAGGCCCCACGGGAGAAGGGAGGAAGGGAGCCAGCTCCCTGCTGGGAGCGCCCACTTCCCTGGCCTCGCAAGGATTTTCTCTTTCTCTAGAAACAGATTGGACTCTCTGCCTCCTTCCAAGCCTCACCCCTCTGCGCCCCTCCTTTTGCTCTCTCCGGGGGTCACTTTGCTCATGTTCCAAGCACTAACATGGAATCGGAGTGTGTGTGTGTGTGTGGGGGGGGGAAGGTAGAGGGGGAGAGGGAAGGGGAAGGGGAGCTGAAACTTGAGATCCCAGCCTTGGGGGCGGGGGGGGGGGGGGAGGTTGGAGAGAGACAGAGAGACAGACAGAGACAGGAAGAGAGGGTTCACTCGGGTTTGGTTTTCCGAAGCAGGCAGCTTTGGGGGTTTGGTGTTTGTGTCTGTGCGTGTGTGCGTGTGTGTGTGTGTGTGTGTGTGTGTTGTTTTCTTTCTCACAGGGAGGCCAGGCCTCCCCTGGATAGTAGATAACTCAGAGGGGAGGCCAAGCGGGGAGAGCAGGCCCGGTGCACGGGGACCGGGCAGCCTCTGGCAGGAGTGAGGAGGAAGGAAGGGAAAGGGTTAGGGGGTGTCTGCGGGGGCGGGGAACAGAGGCGGTGGGAGGAAGCAGCCGTGGTATTTGGAGCAAGTATAAATAGCTGCCCTGGACAGAGCTCGGCCAAAACAGGGGTTTGCAGCTGTGGAGGCTCGGTGGGCAGGCATCCCGGGCCTGGAGCCAGGGGGGAGCACCGGGGTGGGGGGGCCCTGACCCGACACCCCTCACCATCGCCGCATCTCCGGATGCTACCCCGGCCAGCCATGCTGCTGGGCGGCCTCCTCCTCGCCGCGGCCGCCGTGACTGTGGCCCAGCGGAGGGGGCAGGAGGCGGCCGGGCGCCGCCGGGCGCACCGCGTCCAGCACGGCCAGTGCAGCTACACCTTCGTGCTGCCCGAGCCTGAACCCTGCCCACCCGAACCCGAGGCCTTCGGGGGCTCCAACAGCCTCCAGAGGGACTCGCCCGCTGCCGCTGCACTGAACCTAGGGGACTGGCCGGCCCAGCGAGTGCGACAGCTGGAGAAGGTGCTGGAGAACAACACGCAGTGGCTGCAGAAGGTAAGGGCGGGGGGCCTACCCAGGGGGCGGTGGGCGGCACGGGGGCCTGTCCCCACGGACGGGGGGAGCGTCCTCCCCGGAGGCCTTCCCCGGCACAAAGGCCAGGCCCAGGCAGCCCTTGTCTCTGAAGTGTACAGATTGGGGTAGTGAGGAACAGAGAGGGGCAGGGATGGCCCTGGTGCCGCACAGCAAGGCTAGGCAGGGTCAGAGCTGGAAACCTGGCTCCCTCACAGCCATTCATTCGCTCATCCAATAGAAATCCACGGAGCTCCGATCACAGGCCTGGCGCATCCTGGGTGCGAGGCATGTAACAGTAAACAGAACAATACGTCCCCTGCTGGACTGGTGGGGGAAAGAGGCCAGAAAGAGATGTGCAATAAAAATCTGCTATGTGAGACGGTGAAGGAAAATGAAGGAGGGAAGACGGCAAGCAGTGGTGGGGTGGCTATTTGAGGTCAGGTAATTCCAGAGGACTTCTCGGAGGGGGTGGCGTTTGAATCCAGAAAGCAAAGTAAGGTAAGGGAGCAGCTCATGCAGGTACCTGCGGGGAGGGCGTTTGCTACAAAGGGAGCAGCAAAGGCTGTGAAGTGGGAACGCTGTCAGGGTGCCTGGGGAACCGGGGGGACCAGTGCTGCTGGAGCAGAGAAGGACGGGAGAAAGGGGTGCACCAGGAGATCTGAGAGGGGAGGGGAGGCAGGTCGTGTCGGGCCTTGGGAGCCACGGGGGGGACTCTGGCCCTCTCTTGCTCTGAGCATCAGAGCCAAGTGCATGGCTTTGAGCAGGGGAGACACCCCTGATTTGCTTTGAACAAAATACACTGTAGGGGGCAGGGGGCAGGGTGCATCGGGAGGAGAAGGCTGCTTAGCCACCGGGCAAGAGGCAAGAGGGGCCTGGAGCAGGACCGGGCCGGGAAGATGAGGATTTATTCTGACGGAGGAACATCGGTCCTGCTGATGGATTGGGTGCTGGGTGGCAGAGCGTGAGGAGCTGAGGACACCCCTCGCTGTTTTGGCCCGAGGTCAGGGCCACTCTAGGGCCTTCTGCCTTCGTGCTTTAGGTCGACACTCAGCACCCGCCGTGTGCCAAGCCTTCAACAAGGCACCGAGTACAGAGATGAATGAGGCAGGTTTGGCCCTGCACAGGCATGGGGGAGGGAAAGGCGTCCCGTGGGTTCCAAGATCAGGTTGGCAGGAGCCTCTAAGTGGCGGCAAGGAAGGGAAAGAATGAGCCCTGGGCCGCAGGTGCAGAAGACGGTCTGAGCAGTGGCACGGGGTGGAGGGAGGTAGACTGCTTCCTAGAGCCTTCAAACGGATTCAACAGTACACGGTGCCTCTCCAAGCATCAGTGCTTTCTTACTCCTTGGTGTCTAAATTGTTCAAAGCATGTGCCCAAGCAGCAAACAATGTCCACTCCCCTGATACGTGCATATTTACTTAATATTTTTGCGCATGTACCCATATTAATATACGTCCAGGGCATAAAACAAAAGGAAATGGAACCTTCCATTTTCAAAAAGATGATGTACGAAATCACGTTCGTTGAAGTTCTGATAGTTTCCCCTGCTTTCCGAAGGGTTGCCTTGAGCACACCCTGGGTTTATCCATCCCCAAGGTGGAGAGACTACCCTACACGTATCCAACCAAACTGCTTTGTGCATACTCACATATACACTTGTGTGCACCCACACTTAACCTCCTGTCTTATTCTTGCCCTAACCATCTAGCTCCTCAGCCCCCAACTCACCATCTTCTCCTTGTCCCTTGCCCACTTGCCCTCCCTCTCGCCTGCCCTGTCGGCTTGCCACATCTCATCCCTAGATCCCTCCCGAGGGAGTTCTTGGCCTCACGCACTGGAGCCAACCCAGTGGGGGCTCCGTGCTGCTCTGAAATCTGTGTGTTTCTGGTTCCACGAGGGCCATTTCAAACCTCACCTCCTCCTCAAGCCTCCGTTTTTATTGTCCCCCACCCTCCCACCAGACCAATGACCCCCTGCTTCAATGAGAAATGAGGACAAAGGGAGAGCCACTTTTCAGCTGCCTGCCCCACACCTGCAGATTCACCCGTACATCCACCAGTCCCCAGAGCCTTTCTCCAGCTCAGAGGGTAGGGGTTCCTCTATGGGCCAACGTCTCTTTTCCTTTCTAGGATGTAGATCCCATCCCCCTGCAGCCCCTGAACCTCCCCAAGACAGCTGTCCCCTTCTGTACTCCTCCTCTGCTGATTCTTCCCCCTTCAGTGTTTAGTCCCATATAAGTATCTTCCATGGTAAAAAAAGAGAGAGAGAGAGAGAGAGAGAGAGAGAAGGAAGAATAGAGCAAACAAGCCTCTTATCCAACCTACACTATCTGACTTCTGGCCTGGGTCTCAGAAGTCCACACAGTCTGCCTCCACTTCCTCACATCCCACTTACTCCTTCCCCCAAATGTCACCTCCCGCATCCAATGGCCATGGCTCGGTCTTCATCATACTTGATCTCCTGACAAATTCAATGTTGCTGACCACCACCATCCTTCCAGAAACTGTCTCCATCAGCAAGCCCTCATCCACCAAACATGCCTGATCTGACCTACCTCCCTACCCCTTTCCCTACCTTGCCCCACTCTGGACCACCTCCATCTCCTACCTGGGCGGTCATCATGGCAGCCACCCTGGGCTCCCTGTTTCCACCCTGGCCCCCACAGTTCATTCATTCAGCAGACAGAGGGGTCCTAAGTTAGATCCTGTCCCTCCTCTGCTTAAAACCATCCTGGGACTCCCATCTCTTTGGAATAAAAAGAAAATCCTTAGTCCCTGGAACACTCCTCTCCCAGATGCCTACATGGCTCACCCAACCTCCCTCAGGTCTCTCCTTAAATGTCACCTCTTTAGAGAGGCCCTCCCTGTCCACTCCATTTAAAATAACCCTCTGTCACTCTGTATCCCCTCAACCTGGATTTGGTTTTCTCTCTTAGCACTTATCACTACCCATTCTTAGAGCATTTCTGTTGGTCTGTGCCCTCCAGGAGGGAAGGATCACATATTCTTTGTTCACTACTGAGTTCCCGGAGCCCAGAACAGTGCCTGGCACAGGGTAGGTGTTCCAAACACGGCTGCGGAATGCATGAACATATGGGTGCGTGACCGTCCGTGAGTCCCTCCAGTCGCTCAGGCCCTCCCCCACCCTGAAATGCCAGTGTCTCCCAGGACTCTGTCCCTGCTCCTCCTTTCCACTCACCCTTCATGGCACTGCCCCCAGGGCTCCTGCAGCACCCTTTCCCACCTGCCCCATGATGATGCCAAACCGGCATCTGATGGGTTCCTGAGCCCCAAATCCGTGACCCGGACCCTGCAGATGTCTCCCCTCCGAGAGCCCATGGTGCCTCAATCCTGAAGCTGCCTGACACTCAGCTCTTCCCTCCCTGCCCACCTGTCTCTGTTTAAGGCCTCCTGTGGCCCCGGGGTATCCTTCATGCCCACCGGCCCCTAGGCAGAAGGACCCGTCCATCCTGTGGCCTCCGCTTCTCTCCTCGTGGTGTATCCTCCTGTCTCCCCAGCTGCCTCCCTACCTCGTGCGACCCCATCACCTCCCTCCGGCTTCTCTACCCCAAGCCTCACCCTCCCATCCATCTTTGACTCCCCCGGGTGCCTGGTGCTCAGGCATCACTGGCTGAGCCAAAGGAAGAATTTAAACTGGTGACTTTCAGATCAGAAGGGCACCCAGCCCACCTCTTCCACCTGTGGCACAACGCCCTCTCCAGATGTCCATGGGGCGCCGTGGGGCAAAGAGCTCTGTTTCAGGAGGCAGGCTGACCTGAGTTCACATCCCGGTCTGGCATTTACTTGCCACATGGCTGTGGATGAGCAAGCCTCAGTTTCCCTATCTGCAAAATGGGAACGTGTCGGGGGATGGCTGGGACGACCACGGCGACCGCTCCCACGCCGCTCTCAGCCTGCTGCCCAACTAGAGCAGGTGTTTCGTGAGGACACGGGGTAGCCTACCTGCGCCGGGATGCAGTGGACCGATGGGGTTTTATTTAACTCAGCCGTATCTCCAGTGTGAGCCCCGCACTGCTGGGTGAGGGCAGCGCACTTGGGAACGAGTCAGTCCAATGGTCCCCGTCCGATAGCCTTGAGGCTAGGAACGTCACTTGTCCATGCTGGTGGGCCCCAGGGGGCCCCCAGTCCTGCCTGGTCTCTGCTGGGGTCCAAGCAGGTATCTGCTCTGCCCTCCCCTGGGTAAGGGCTCCTTGGGTTGAATGCCCCCTTCATGCCCCTTGGGCTGGGAGTATCTCAGAGTCTTTGAAACTCAAAGGCCTCTTCTTGGCTTCTGCGGTAACATCCCAAGAGAGGAAAAAAAAAAAAAAACGAGTCTCAAAACACTCTGATCTAGAAGCATCACTAATTACCACTACCACCATTAGGGATTCCTGGGGATGAGCAGAGATGACCGGCTTCCCCAGACCAAGCTCTTGGCCAGATTCCCATCATCGGGGTAGCCGCAGAGGAGACCTTCTTTGCTGCAAGCGGCCAGCGGCCAGCCCCTGCTCAGCCCATGCCCCTGACTCCTGCCCCTGTCCCCCCAGTGCACAGGAGAAGACACAGGCCAGGGAGGGGAAGGGACCTGCCAGAGTCACCCAGCCGTGACAGCCAGCCCAGGCCCTCCAAGCTCCAGGTCCTTTCTCCTGACTCTGGAGGGTGTCAAGGAAGTGAGGGAGGCAAGGATTCCCGAATCCCAGACACCCAGTTGTCTTCTCCCAGCATGGAGCTGGCCAGCTGGCCCGTGTCCTTCTAAACTCAGAGCGCAGGGGGTGGCGGGGGGGGGGGGGGCGGGTGTTTGCGGGAAGGTCTGCTCCCTCTCCCCCTTCCTCGCTTCTCCACCCCCCCTTACCCCACCCCTCTCCTTCTTTCTACTCTTCCCCCCTTCCTCCACCTCTCTCCCCTCCCCTCCTCCCCCCTCCCCCTGGAAAGCCTCTGCACTAATGACTCACGTCTGGAGTCTGCTATCTGTGGGCCGCTCCTGGCTCTGCCCCACCCCCTCATCTGGGTGGAAAGCTGCAGCCAGGACTGTCGAGGGGGCGGGCGGACAGGCGGACAGAGCCAGCAGGGGGGCAGGCTCCCCAGCAGGCCGTGCAGCACAGTGGTGAGTCGTGTGGCCTGTGTGACCCGGTGTGTGTGATGCGCTCAGGGCCTCGTCTGTGTGATGAGAGTCTGACGTGGGCTTCAGAGTGGCAGGACCGGGCAAGCGTCTGCCCCCAGCAGGTGCCCAGCGAAGGGTCACTCTGGGCTGCTGTCACCCCTTGAGCGGTGGCCCCGGTCCCCGCCAGGAGGTGCCCTACTCTGCCGTCTCCCACGCAGGACCCATTCTACAGATGAGGAGAGTAGGAAACCCCGGGGCCACAGGCAAGGACGCAGGCTCCCCGACCCACCCCCAGCACCTGAGGGCAGCCCAGCTTCAAACTCCAGAAACGTGGGGACCTCCACTCTCCTTCCTGTACCAGTGACAGTCGGCCGTCTCTGCCCATCTCCTCATGTGTCTCTGCCTCCCCCTTTCTATCTCTGTGTCCCTCTGCCGCTCTGTGACTCTCTCTCCTGTCTGGCGGCATGTCCCTGAGGTCTCTCCCTGTCTGTCCCCAACCCCCCCCCAGCCCCCCGCCCCGGCCCCGGGCCAGCTAGCCCTCCCATATCTACCTCCCTGGGTGTCCACAACACTCTGTCCACCCCAGACGACTCAGGACACACAAGCCAGATGCCCAGGGCCCACTCCCCAGCCGGGGTGCTCAGCCGGGGCCCCTCTCTCTTCCCTTTCTGCACCCAAAGCCAAGCCAGCAGGGGTGAGGGGCCGGATAGGATCCTCTCAACCTGGCCCTGCCCCCGGCTTCTGCTGCTCGCTCCAGGCCCCTGACGCCAGACCTCAGAACAACTCAAGCCCTCAGCCCAGCGGTTGGATGCGGGTCAACAGCGCATCCAGCGGAGCGCAGCGTGGGGTCCTGGCCCAGCCCGGGACCCTCCCAAACTGGCCTGGGACTCCCAGCTGCCCCAGCCCCCCCAGGCTGCCCGTAAATTCTTGGCATTTTCAGCCTTCGGCTATCCAAACAAGAAATGAATCTCAGTTGCCGAACAGAACGTCTTGGGGTTTGATTTCCTAACCTCACCGCTGGCTGCTTTCTAAGCAGTTTGGGGCTGAGGGGGTTGGGTGGGGAGAAGAGCATATGCTTCTTAGAGAAATGGGGTTATTTTCCCAAGAAAGGAGCCTAGAAATGGCTGGCACAGATGCCCTTGACCTAGGGATGACCCAGGGAGCCCCAGGGCCAGCAGCCCCGCAAGAGGCATCCCCCAGAGGGACAGGTTTATTTTTTCAAGCACCTCGACCAGGCCAGCCCATGGGGGCAGGGCCCTGAGTTTCTGGCTCTTTCTTCCTAGGGCCCACAGCTCAGCTGGGCTGGGATGTACCCAGACCCTCTCCTCCTTGTCTTCTAGGGCAGGAAATGTGAGAAAACAGACCCCAGGCCTGCCCCCTAAGTCTGCACCTCCACCCAGACTCTGGCCTCGGAGCGTTTGCTTAACCTCAGAGTCAGCTCTGAAATTTCTGGAATGGACCCAGAGTCGGGGGTGGGGTGGGGGGGGCGTCACGTCCCAGCGGTGCCATTGACCAGCTGGGGAAGCCACCTGCGTCAACTGGTTCCTCTGTAAAGCGGAACTCAAAACACTCGCTGCCTCCTAGAGAGCGTGTAGGATAAAAGAAAGATAGGTCTCATGGCCAGAAAGGGTGAGGTGAGGTTTACTCTCAGGCTGGCTGCTGCCAGAACCCACGCTCTCAGCCCTGAGGCCAGTCTCCTGGCTAATAAGCAAGACGTGTCCCTTGTGGCCTGGTCCCTGGAGACCCAGCCGGGACCTGCAGAACAGACAGAACGCTGGCCAGCGAAAGGGAAACTCACGGATGCTAGATTTTTCCCTTCCCCCACGGGGCCTTTAGCCAATGAGTCTTCTTGAAGCCTCTTCCGCCAGCATGGGCAGCTCTTGAAAAGTTGAGGGGACCCAGAGCCCCCACTTGAGTGTCCTCATCATTATGTCCCCCCGCCCCCCCGCCCTTGGCCAGAGACTGGGGTGAATCCCACAGAGGGAGAGCACGGGCCGTGGAGCCCACCCGACTCAACTCGACTCCCAGTGGCTCCGCTGCTTGTGGGCTGTGTGGCCTCAATCGCTGGGCCGCTCTGTGCCTCGGTTTTCTTATCTGAGAGGCGAGGAAAGGGATAGAAGCCGCTTTGCAGGTTAGGGTGATTCGACGAGTTAGTGCGCGCAGGGCGGGGCACAGCGTCCGGCTGAGTGTCAGGGAGGGATGGCATACTTGGGACGCGTGGCCCAGCAAGGGAATCCGCCGTGGTGGCAGCCCGGGAATTCGACAGCGGCTTCTCCACACCTTGCCTCGTGTGAGCTCAGCAAAGTCCCTTTGCCTCCTGCCCCGGCCTCAGTGTCCTCATCTGCAAAATAGGGATCATGGAAACAACGACCTCGGATGAGGACAAAATAGGGCAAAACGTATGCAGTGACGTGGTGAGCGAGGGGGTGCCCACAGACCCTGGAGGAGGCTCCCCTCCCTCCCCTCTCCTCCCCTACAGAGGAGCAGAGCTTCCGAAGCTTAAGCCAGCAGAGCCTCGTGACCCTTCATTCCCGTCTCCAGTCCATCACTCTTGGGGCTTTCCCGACGTTTGGTGCAGACGCTGGGAATTGGGGAAGTGCGTGAAGACACGGAGGGGGAAAAGAAATCACTGGTCTTCCCAGTTCCCTGGTCATCTCCCAGTTAACTTCCTTGCAATTCGTTCTATGCATTTTATTTTATTTTTTTTTAATTTTGCCTTCCTTTCTTTAGTTTATTTATCTGTTTTCAGAGAAGGAGTGAGGAAGTGCAGGCACAATTGGGAGCGGGAGCAGGGGGAGGGGCAGACGGAGAGAGGGAGGGAGAGAGAGAGAATCCCAAGCAGGCTCCACACTGTCAGTGCGGCGTCCGATGCGGGGCCCGAACCCACGAACCTCGAGATCGTGACCTGAGCGGAATCCAAGAGTCGGACGCATAACTGACCGAGCCACCCAGGCGCCCCTGTTCTGTGCGTTTTAAAATTTTACTGAAATGGTTTGGAGGTATGAAGAGATAGAAACAAATCTAGTAAAATTCCTTGTTCCCACAACCCAGCTGAAGAGACCGTTTAGCTCCTGCCCCTCTCCTGTTTCCTTCCCCCAGGAGAGACAGCTACCGTGAGTTCGGTGTTGATAGCCTTTTACCCCGTGTCTATCCCTCCCCAACCAATGCATAATATTGGTTTCCTATATGAAATGCTATCTTCATTTTTCTGCGGTTTGCTTCTGTTCACCCAATCCTATAGCTGTGAGGTTTGTAGCTCTGCAAAGGCGGGAAAGGCCAGAGCCTCAGCTTTTCCCTCTGTAAACTGGGGGCAGAGGTACGCTCATGCCTGGGTTGGCCGTGAGGCCCAAATGACGAGTGCCCGCCAAGGTCTGCGCGTGTATCTGGTGCTGCTTCAACTCACGGGGAAGTAGGAGGTGCCGTTTCGGTTTCTTCTCTCTTCTGGGGTGAATGTGCTGCTGGGGCTTTCTGTGTGCCAGGCACTGCTATGCATGTCCTACAAACATCGGTCCCTGAGATTTCACAACATCCTAAAAGGTGAGGACTGTTGTGATCCCCTTTTGTTATGGGGAAACTGAGGCCCAGAGAGTTCACGGGGCTAGGAAGCGAGGGAGGTGGCTTCGAACCCAGGCAGGGGCTGGGTCCAGACCCCATACTTAACCACCACACGGACTGCCTCTCTGTGCCCCTTCCCGATTGTACAGACGGGTACCCTGACCCTGGGCGCAGGGAGTGACTCAACTACATTCACCCCAGAGCCCGTGGCAGGGGTCGGGTCAGAACTCGGGGTTCCTGAATCCCAGCTGAAGGCATCTGTGTCTCCTCCCCTGTAGCAACAGGATGCACCGTGTGTCACGAACCTCATGGAAAATTAACGCATTCCTTACGGTTAAGTTCTGGGGTTGCATGCAGGCAGCTATGAGCAGGCACACACATGCACACACACACACACACACACACACACACACACAGGTGAGAACATTCATGTCTCCATTTACCCCATCACCCCTCCCACCGACGTCTATTGAGAACTTGTGGTGTTAGGCACTGCGCGGGGCTGAGAATTCAGCAGTGAGCGAGAGAGGCTCAATCCCTCCCCTCCAGGAGCAGCGGGAGAGACACCAACCTGGTGATTTCTCATGTGTCATGATCAACCATGATACGCACTGTGAGGAAGTCCCCGCCTGTTCTAGGGATAGATAACGGGGACCGGGGGTGGGGGGCAAGGAGACTTGACCGTGATGGAAGAAAGGCACCAGGAGGAAGGACGGAGCTGAGCTCTGAAAGGTAGACTGGTCCTTCTCAGGCAAAGAAGGGAAAGGAAAAACATTCCAGGCATAGGGAACGGCAAGTGGGAAGGCCCCGGGGGAGAACGAACGAGGTGATTTGGAGGAAGTGAGAAGCGTTCCTTGTGGCCGAAGCCTGGAGAGCCAGGAGAGTGTGGCCAGGCTGAGACTGGAGTGCTCATCAGGGGCCATACCAGACCTCTCTGGGCCTGACCCTGCTCTCAGGGATCTTGGGTGCTGGGAACCAACGTAGCCCCTTTTCTGCCCTGTGCCCAGGGACGGTTGCTCTACTGTGGACATCTGGGCCTGCTTCTGCCCTTCTTGCCTGACCTTGACCCCATCGGCGTCACCCTGTTTTCAGGGTCAGCCTCAGACACCAAAGGTGCAAGAGGGCGGGCAAGAGCTCAGCCGTGGGATTCAAATCCTCCCTTACCAGCTCTGGGCAATGCTTGGCCTCTCCAGGCCTCAGTTGACTCCGTTGTCAAGTGGGGAACAATCACCCTTTTCCCCCAGACTGCTAGAAATCAGACAAGAGCGGTTACACGCCAGAGTCGCGCGGGCGGGAAAGCCTGGTGCCGCACGGCGAGGCCGCACTCCGTCCAGAACGCGCTTGGCTCTATTCTCCGAGGTAGAGCTGGGGTGGGGGGCAAGGCGGGGTGGTGTCAAATGATCAGCCAAGGAGACTTGGCAGAAGCGTGGCCTGGTCGATCTGCTCCCGGACAGCCTGGGTTTGCCCGTGACGAGCGGCCTGTCCTTGGACGAGTCGCTTAACCACTCTGTGCCTCATCTGTAAAATGGGCTGGTGATAGCTCCTACCACAGAGAGTGGCAACAAAGCCTTCATGCGCAGAGTGGCGAGAACGGCGCCTAGCACATCGCGGGTGCTGAATACACATTCACCAAGCAACGGGGACACACGTGCGAGAGGGCCGGCACGCAGGTGGCAGGAAGGTGTGCCGTCACGAGAAACGTGCTTCTTCTTCACTTTCTCCCGATTTGCTTCTCGATCTCTACGCCGGGGGAGAATAAGGGCTCATCACATAGGCCCCGTTGCAGACACACCTTCCAAGATCAAGGCTGAGACGCAGACGACTACAAAGGGATAGCAGGGCCTTGGGAGGCCGAAGGCCCTGGTAGCCGGTTCACATCCGAGAAGCACCCCAAATTCGGACAGAAAATGCAGGCCTAGCTCCCCCCACTCTATTCCCCATACCCCTCATCTTCCTGTGGCTTCTTTGCCTTGGACAGACACCCGCCACCCGATACCAACACACACACACACACACACACACACCCTCAGACAAGGTGAGGCTCAGAGGGTAAGACAGCCACAAACGTTCCACAGATAACGGTGCACCTACTATGTGCCGGGCACTGCGCTAGGCCCCGGGGCTACGCCAGTAAACAAGACGGAAGAATCCCAGCCTCCGGGGAAGCACAGATTCCAGCAGTCGCTTCCTTTATGCCCCTGGCCCCTGTGCCAAGAGGAACCAATGCGCCCCGTTTTTCCATCGAGGCCCCCGAGGCCCAGAGAAGCCCCGTCGCTGGCACAGAAAGGGAGTGGCGAAGCTGTGACCGAACCAGTGCCTGACTCGGTGCGCGAGGCCCCCGCTAGACTCGGGGCTGCCGCTGAGGTTGGGAGAAGCCCGGCCTGTGCCGGGAATCGTGGGCCGAGCTGAGAGCTGAACGGCACACCCCTCCACAACAGCCCGCTGGTCCCTGACACGCTCCACCCCTGGCTCCCTGCCCACTTGCTCGGCTCTCTCTGAGCACTGACCCAAAAGGAGAGCAACAGCGGGGCAAAGAGCCAGGAAGGCTGGGCCTGGCAGCTCAGAGCCGCGGGGTCAGGGCCTGGGTGGGCCCGGAGCGGGTGGGAAGGGGGCTGGGACCAGGCAGAGGAGGCAGGGCCAACCCTTGGCCACAGAGTCAGCCCCGTTGGAGAGGTGGGGAAACTGAGGCATGGGGAGGGTGTGGCAGGGATGCGGTGTGTCTGGGGGAGGGGGGCGGGACCTGGAAGCAAGAGGGTCTGGCCTCTGTAACCCCCACAAAAGTCTTATCTGCTGTGGCATAACAAATGACCCCAGAACATTTAGCAGCTTCTAATAGCCACAAACAATTCTGTCTCAGTTTCTGAGAGTCCGGAATTCAGGAGCAGCTTAGCAAGGTAGCTCTGACTCGGGTTTTCTCACGTGGTTGTTCTCGGATATCAGCCGGGGGCTGTGGTCGTCTGTAGGCTCCACCCGGGGCTGAAGGATCAGCCTCTCGGCGACCCGCTCCCGGGGCTGGTAGGCAGGTGCTGGCTGGCGGCGGGGGTGACGGGCTCCGTTTCTTTCCCGATGGGCCCCTCTGCAGGGCTGCTCGAGGGTCCTCAGGACGTGGTGGCCAGTTCCTGTCAAGCAAGAGGGCCAAGAGGGGACAAAGCAGGAGCCGAAACGTAATGACGTGGCCATGAGAGTCACACTCCAACATTTCTACGATGTGCCACAGTCACGGTGGCCGATCTCAGCCCAGCGAGGGACAGACTATGGGGACAGACTATGCGTGGCATGCAGACCAGGAGATGGGATCCTTGGGGCCATCTTGGAGTCTGGCTGCCTCAAGGCGCCCACTGAGGGTGAAGGGTGTGGTCTTGGGAGCCCGAAGGCCCGAGTTCCAAGCCGGTCGTGCTCACCAGCTGTGTGACGTGGGCAACAGGCTCAGCTTCTCTGTGCTTCTTTCCCTCATCTGTAAAATGGGGATGATGAGCGAGCCAAGGACTAAATGGGCTACATTTGTAAGGCCCTCAGGGCCATGCCCCTTCGGAGGCCTGCTCTCTCCCCGGGGGCCGGGCTACATCTGAGCAAGTCTGTTGAGTGGATGAAGGAGTGCTGAGACCCTGTCGTGGTCATTTCTAGCACGTTTCTCCTGAAGACACCCCAGTTTCAACAAATCTTTCCTGAGTACCTCTCCTGCGCCTGGGACCGCTGCCTCGAGGCCTGGAGGACGTGGCTGAGAACTTGGTGGCCCAGAGCTACCTTGCTAAGCTGCTCCTGAATGGCGGCCCTGCATTCCTGCATTTCTCCTGGGGAGAAAACGGAGGTTTCAGATGGGTGAAGGGCTGTGGGAAAAACAAAACAAAACAAAACAAAACCTCCGGCAGTCACAGTGGGAGGAGTAGGGCAGGGGGCTTGGTGTCTACCCTCTGCGGGGTGGCCAGGGAACGCTTCCCGGGGGAGGTGACGTTCGTGGGGAGATCCAAAAGTCAGAAAGAGGCCGATGAAGTGGTCCTGAGATCAGGGGTGTGGGTGTGTGGGGGGAGGATTCGGGTAGGCAGCGCTCTGGCTCCCGTGGCCCCTGCTGCAGCCCCCAGGGCCCCTCCTCCCAAACCAGTGTGGAAACCGCAGACACATCACGAGGGTACACACCCCTGAACCAGGCAGTTCTGCGTCAAGAGGTTTATCCCTGACGCAGCCTTGCAGGAGAGCTAAGTGACACGTGGGCGAGCGTATTCCCAGCAGCCCTGGTGTGATGGCCATAGCTGGAAATGAGCTCAGCTATTGGGGACCCGCTGGGCAAACAGTGACGGCCACAGACAGAATCCCATGTGGCTATTAAAGCAGCGAGGCCGGTCTGTCGGGCTGAATGTGGAGTGACCTCCAAAGTTGACGCTACGCGAGAAGCAGCAAGGTGCGGAATGGGGCGCTGACCTTGTGTTTGCCAAAGAAGGGCTGGGGGGAGAAGGGGGGGGTATGAGCACACTCACTGCTGGCACACGCGTCGTTTCCCTGGAAGTAAACCCAGCACATCCTTCAGTGGCCCGTGGGGACGGGAACCGGGGCAGGTCTGGGTTAGCGCTCCACAGCCTTTGATTCCTTGGACTTCCGAACCATGTGCTCGCGTCACCCGTTCCCAAAAAATTTTAAAGTACAAAAATTTACGTCTAAATGGAAACACGCGCGCAAAGCTATCGGAGGTCTGTTCTTCCAGATTTTCACGGGGCCGGCCACACTGGGCCACCAGCTCCTGTGTGCAGCCTCCTACAAATGGCTTTCCAGATCGGGGCCTCAGTTTCCCCTTGTGGGAACCAGGGCTGGCTGTGTGGTCCCTGCTGGTCTTTTGAGCTCCCATATCCCTCCTGCCCAGGCTTGGGTCCCTGTGGGGGGGAGGGGGGCTGCTTTCCCCTTCATCATCAGGCCAGGCTCTGATTTCCCCCACCCTGCACCCTGGAGCCTGGTTTCAGCCTGGCTGGCTTTGCCCTAATTCCCACCCCACCTCCAGTGCGGCGCAGTTTGGACCCTGCTCTATGGGGCAGTTTTGCCCATTTCCAAAGACTTTGTTTTTTCTCTCCTGGAAAGGAATTTACCAAAAAGCCTGGGCTGTAAGTGACAGCAGAGTCTGGAGCAGAAGGTGCTATGACCGGGCTTAGGTGTGCTGGGTTCTCTCTGGCTGCTGTGTGGGGCACGGACTGGGGCTGGGGAGCATGTGCAGAAGCTGAAGGCACAGCAGGGGTGGGGGGGTGGCGGGGAGGTGGGGGGCATCTGGGAAGCCCACAAGAGATGATGGGGGCTGGGGAGGCTTCGATGGGTGGAAGTGATGGGGCTGGGGGAGGGAAAGTGGTCGGATTCTGCACATGGCCCCAGAGTAGAGACCACAGATTGGATGTGGGGGAGGGGTGAAGGGGGAGGGAAGAAGGTTTCCAAGAGTTTGGGCCTGAGCCATTAGAAGGATGGTGTTAGCTCAGAGATGAAATCATTTACCCAAAGCCACAGAGCTCGGAGCTGGGGAGCAGAGACCAGAAACCGTGCTCCCCGCTGCCTCGTTGCGGTTTCATGGGGGTTGTTTTGGGGGGAATCCTTGGCCTTTCTGTACCTCGACACCACCCCAGCTTGCGGAAACCCCTGGTTCTCCTTCGGTCTGATTCAGGCACAAGCCTGGGCAGGGGACCCAGAAATGCAAGCAACAGGTAGAAGCCAACATGAGGGCTCACCTGGGCTCACTCGGTCTCTGGGCTCACGGGCTGGAAGGCTGAAACCCTGTCCCGCGTGGGGTGAGGGGGACACGGTTTCCACCTGCTTAGCTCCTGCCCTGACCCTCCTGTGCCCACTGGACCTGACCTTCTGGTCTCCAAAATCAGCAGACCTGGGTAGGAATCTAGGATCTGCCAGCTTGATGAGGGACCTCAGGGAAGCCACTCTGTGTCTGAGCCTTCATTTGCTTATCCATAAAATGGGATCAATGGCAGAGCCTCCATGCAGGGGATAAGTGGCTATTTCTTTTTTTCTTTTCTTTTCTTAAGTGTTATGTATTTATTTAGTGGGGGGGGGGGGTGGCGAAGGACATAGAGAGAAGAGAGAGAATCCCAAACAGGCTCTGCACCATCAGTGCAGAACCCGGTGCAGGGCTCGAACTCACGAACCACGAGATTGTGACCCGAGCCGAAACCAAGAGTCGGATGCTTAACCGACTGAGCCACCCAGGCGCCCCGCTAAGAGGCTCTCTCTAAGGCACCCAAGGACACCTGGCCATCATGGGGTGCCATAAGGAGTTACCAGGACAACAGCCATCCCCCAAGGGCCCGCAACGTCTGCCCCCACTCTCACTCCTGGCAAAGTCCCACCAGCAAAGGACAGAGGGACCAGAGGCCAGGACAAACGTTCTACACCAGGACAGAGCCTCGGCTTTCCAAGGCGTGCCAGCCCTGCCCTGCGCTGCAGGCGGAGTTGTGTGGCAGAACTTACAGCCGTCCCAGCAGCAACAACAATAACAATTGCCAAAGTTACTGTGCACCCGGCATGCGCCAGGCACGGCCTCACTGAACAGCCGTGGTCCCGTTGAACCCTGCGACAACCTCAAGGAGCAAATGCCTTGAGCTGCAGATACCAAATTTTTTTCAAACAGGTTGGCAATACAATCGTGTATTGCTGTGGCATTCATGCATTAAGTAACAAAATCTGACTAACGGTGGGTCTAGTCCCTACTACTGTGCCCATCTTACAGCTGGGGAAACGGACACTCTGAGAGACCACACCTCCAGGAGGCCTCACAGCTGGGTATAAAACAGAGGCCCTCTCCAGGCCCCCAGAAAACAGGTACCGTTAAAGCCAGATGAACTTTCCAGAACCTCTTCAGGGGTGATGCAGGGGACACCTGCTCCGTGCCAGGCGCCCCCTCTGGATCTTTATCCAAGTGTCCTTCGCACTAATCCCAAAAGAGTGGGTTCATGTGCCCTGGGGCCCCTGGGGCCCCATCTGACAGCTAAGGAAATCGAGGCTTGGAGCAAAGATGTCGGACTCGGGTCCTGCGGCCGGTTAGTGGAGACGTTGGGATTTAAACCCAGAGCCTCGAGTTCTTGTGCTAGAAGCCTTGCCAGCCTCTGGGGGGATTCCCGCCAAGTCTCTTTCTCCTCCGGTGTTCGTTCTTCCCACCCAGGGGGGCCAGGCCCGCACCCTCTTGATGAGGTCCCACCTGCAGTGATCCAGAGCTAGACGCTGTGAAGACATGCCCTTGACTCCCAGAGGGTCCCACAAATGTGGTGGGGACCCCAGCCACCCTCTCCAGTGTGGCTCCAGCCAACGGGGGTCATGACCGTGGGCTCTGCCCTGCTGGCCTCCCCACCTCCCCCAGCATCCTTGACCGGACATGCTCCAAGCACCTCCACCTCCACCCCTTCTCACCTCAACCCCACAGAGTGGCACCGTCACCCCCACCTGTAGATGGGGGAAACGGAGGCACAAAGGCTGGAAGTGACAAGCCCACTCGGCAGCTTGGGCTGGACTTCATTTTTTTGTAAGCGCGTTTCTTTCCTCACCTGTTGCTCCGTTTCCCAGTGGCTGCAGCATAGAACCATCTGGTGTCCTGTATCTCAAAGCTAATTCTTCCAGGAGGGGAGGTGTTCGAATCCGTCCGTTCGTTCAACGAAACGAATATCCACGGAGCACCCGAGAATTGCCAGACACCCTTCCAGGCTCCAGAAGAAAAGGCAGGCGAGGCCCCCGCCCTCTTGGAGCGGATGGTTCACCGAGGGAGCACCAGTGAGGAGGGATTTTCAGAGGCCTGCGCCCTCGGTCTCTCCGGCATCCGTCAAAGCTCTGGAGCCTCTCTCAGAAAAAAGATGATTTCAAACACGGAATTAAATGCACGGATTTGCAAAGGAAGCTAACGCCTTGAGCACAGACCCAGACATGGGGCTCGAACTCACGGACCGCAAGATCATGACCCGAGCCGAAGACAGACGTTTAACCGACTGAGCCACCCAGGCGCCCCTAGATACCGAGTTTTTTTAAAAACAGATTTGCGATGCAATCGCATAGTGCTCCTGCGTTAATACATTAAATAACAGCATCTCAGGCGCTTTACGTAGATAGCGCCAGGAATCTTCCCTGCGACCCAGAGATAGGAGCCATGATCACCCCCTTTCTAGAGGACAGGCCCAGACAGGCAGAGGTATCTGCCCAAGGTCACACAGCCCCTAAGCTAAGAGTTTTGATGTGAACCCAGGCTCGTCCGATACAAGACACTAACTACTCTTTCCTCGTTGGTTTCTATCCGTAGTTGACAAAACGCTCTTTCCAAATATGAACTATACGCACCATTTTCCAAGGAAGAGACAGGCAGGGCCTATCACCGGTATTGATCTTCTCCCTGATTCTCAAATACACCAGACACACTCACGTCTTAGAGCGTTTGCATTTGCCTTTCCCTTTGTCTAGAACTCCCGTCCTCCTGTCTTTCCCACAGCTGGCTCCTTCGCACCCTCTCAGCTCAGGCAGCTCCCTCCGGTGAGGGTTTCCCTGCCACTCTGGCCACACTTGCCTCTGACCCCACTCACTACCGTGTCTCATTTCCCTGCATGGCACTCATCACTATTGGGATTTAACTAATGAGTTCGTGGAACTGCCCTGGAATCAGAAAACTTGCCAATTTTGTTCACTCTTGATTTCCCAGTCCCTAGTAGAGCGCCTAGCACATAATAGGTGCTCAAGAAATTCCTGAGTGGGGTGGGGGTGAGGCGCGCCTGGGTGGCTCAGTCAGTGAAGCGTCCAACTCTTGATTTCAGCTCAGGTCATGATCTCACAGGTCATGAGATCAAGCCCCGGGCCAAGCTCTAGAGTGACAGCCCAGAGCTTGCTTGGAATTCTCTCTCTTCTCTCCCTCTCTCTCTGCCCCTCCCCAGTCAGCACACTCTCTCTGTCTCTCTCTCTCAAAATAAATAAAAATAAACTTAAAAAAAAAGAAAAGAAAACCCTGAGTGGATACACAAATGACACTCCGAGGGTGAGGGATTAGCGTAAGAAAATATATTTGTCGTTATAATACATACTTTTATATGGGCTATTTTATAGAATCTGGTTTTGGCGGGTTTGTTTTTTACTGTGTGTGTTTTTTACCTCTAATCTACAGGTTTGGTTTTGTTTTGTTAACGTTTATTTACGCTTGTTATTTATTTATTTTGAGAGAGAGAGAGAGAGAGGAGCGCGAGAGCAAGAGAGAGATTGAGCAGGGGAGGGGCGGAGAGAGGGAGAGGGAGAATCCCAAGCAGGCTCCACGCTGCCAGCCCAGAGCCCGATGTGGGGCTCGATCTCGTGAACCCTGAGATCATGACCCGGGCTGAAACCGAGAGTCAGGCGCTCAATGGACTGAGCCACCCGGGGCGTTTCTGTGAACACTGACAAATATACACGCTCAGTCATGACACAGAACATTGCCAACACCCTCAGAAAGTTCCCCTATGACCCTTCGCTGTCCATTCCCACCACAGACCCAGTCCTTGGCAAACCATGGGTTCTGGCTTTTCCAGATGGTCACATAAATGGAATCCTGCAGACTCTCTTAGCGTCTTATTATTGTGTGGATCACTAACTCCTTTCTTTTCTTTGTTGAGTAGAGTCCACTGGATGGACGGACCATGGTTGCTTATCCATTCCCCAGCTGCAGTCTTTTTTTATGTAAATGATGTGGGAGAAAAGCAGGCTTGAGGGGACCTCCTGGGCCACGAAGACTGTTCATCCCTTTCGATGCTCATCTGTGGTCTGTCCAGAATACCCTCCTTCCTCAACCGGCCCACTGCCCGTCTAAACTCCTTTCCTTTCCCTCGAGTCCCTTTTCAGCCGCCCTCTCCCCAACAAGGAGCAAGGTTTCCTGTCCTCGTGTCACAGATCAATAAAGTGAGGCTCAGAGGCACGTAGCCCTCGAGTACTAAAGACCCACAGTCGGAGTGTCATAGAGCCAAAACTCAAACCCGGGGCCAAAGGGAGAGGGTTGATAGCCCGAAGGCCAGAGATCAGCCCCTTTGCAGGCTGGAGAGGTGGTGGCAGGTCAGGCCCCTGCCCCCCCCCCATCTCAACCCTGAGAATCTGCAGCATGAGGGTGACAAGGAAGGGGCAGGTCCAATCCTATGGGGGGACGTGGGGGACTCCTTCATTGGGACCCCTCCCCCATCCTTCCAGCCTGCAAAGGGGCTGTCCCCACCACACATGCCAACATTACTCACCAGAGTCCAGCATGGCCATAATGGGCCCATCTGGCCCACATTACCCATCCTAGGACCCATGCTGGTGGGTGGGTGTGGTAAATTGGGTGATGGGCCCCAGCTGTGGGTGGCCTTTGCCCCACCCAGCCACTCGCAGCCACAGGACAAGTGTGGGACCAGTGCGGGTACTTAGGGAACTCCTGTCACTTGAGATGACCCCAAGCTACCGTGAGTCCCCAGCTCAGCTCTGCAGGCCCGAAGAAGGCCCTGGGCCAGGAGTCAGGGAACCTAGACCACCAGGTAGTGACCTTGGGCCAGTGTTCCGGGCCTCAGTTTGTCCGTCTGCAAATGAGAGGCTTGAGGGGAGACTCCCGAGAAAGTCTGAACGGGCTCTTTATCTGCCTGGAGCTGAAGCTCAGGGTCTGGTCGTCTGCGTTTGAAACCAGGGTCCCCGAGGTCTGTGACTCATGGGAGAGTGCGTGTGAGAGCAGCCTCAGGATAGCTCGGCCTCGTCTACGCACCCTGGGGTGCCCCAGCAGCCATGCATCAGCAATCCCAGGCGATAGAGGCAGGGCGGGGAAGCTGACTGGTGGGGAAGTGAGCAGATTCCAAACTCGCATCGGGATCTCGGTAGCCAGAACCCACTAGGGGACTGACTGCAGCAGACAAGAAAAAGAGAAGCGAGGAGGAGGAGGTCTGGGTTTGAGGCCAGCTGCCAAGATGGGAAAGATGGAGAAGGGGGGTGGGGGGCAGGGAGGCTGGCTTGCAGAGGGGAGTGGTGGGGGATGCCGAGACAGGGCAGTGGGGGTTGAGGGACCGAGGGTTCCATGGCGGGTGTTTTTGCTTGAGATGCTCGTTAGAAGCCCACGTGGGGACGGTGAGCTGGTGGCACACGGAGGGGAGAAGTCTGGGGGGGGAGACGGAGCCAGTGTCGTCGGCACGTGACCGTCCCGGGCCCAGCCAGAGCACCTGCAGCAGGCACTGAGGCGCCTGGGCCCCCGTCCGCTTTGACATCCGGTCTTGGGTGAAGCTAACGGATCCCTTTTCAGAGCGATACTTTTATTTATTTATTTATTTGTTTGTTTATTTTTAATTTTTTTTTAATGTTTATTTAGTTTTGAGAGAGACAGAGACAGAGCATGAGCAGGGGAGGGGCAGAGAGAGAGAGGGAGACACAGACTCCGAAGCAGGCTCCAGGCTCTGAGCCATCAGCACAGAGCCCGACGCGGGGCTCGAACTCACAGACCGTGAGGTCATGACCTGTGCTGAAGTCGGACGCTCAACCGACTGAGCCACCCAGGCGCCCCCAGAGCGATACTTTTAAATGCATAAAATAAAAGCATCCGAACGCCCAGCGATCTTGCCATTGCGGTCAAAATACTCAATATTAGATCTGTGCTACGGTTGTAGCTTTGTCCAGTGGTGGGCCCGAGGATGTCCGTCTTTCTGAGGTCCCAATGAGCAGAAACAGAATTTAAGATACTGTACCGCCTGCACTGTGGTATGGAAATATTGGTGATTTCTAGGGGTTAATGGAGGGGCGGGATGAGCTAAGAGTGCTATGGTTTGTGGCCCATGTTTGTCATCGAAGGAAATGCCAAATTTTACTTACAGGTTAGCAAAGTTCGTGGGCCCCCCTGAATTCTCTTTGCAGACCCTGTGGTCCCCACTAAGGACCCCTGACCTAGGGAGAGAACATGCAGAGAGACTAAGGCCCAGAACTGGGCTGAGAGCCCCCAGCATGTAGAAGCCTGGTAAAGGAGGGGGCAGAGCGGGGGTGACCACGGATAGGACAGCTAGAAGAAAGGAGCATCTGAAAAGTGTTTCCAGAACGCGGGTGTGGCCATCTAGGCTAACTGCTGCTGAGGGGGAGAGTAAGAGGCCATGGAAGGGTCCCTCCATCCAGGAGATGATGACCAGGCGGGTTAAGGAGGGAAGGGGGAGGGAGGGCAGAGAGCACCGAATTCAACAGTCTGGGTTATATTTGTTTTTCTTGAACATGGCAAATACACAGACTGCCTTGTATTATTCCTTAAGCTTTCTTGTATGCACACCATAATAATATTGTTAATGTTTTTAGAGGCGAGGGTGGTCATGGAGGCAAGGAAACGGAGGAGCTTGTTGAAGAAGTTTTGCTGTTGAGGGGACCGGAGAAATTGGAGACGCAGTTGGAGGGACTGTGGGGTCAAGAATTTGTTTTTAGATGGAAGCGGTTGGATCACGCTTGTGTGTTACAGGGAACAGTGGGGCGGGGCAGGGTGGGGGTGGGGTGCTGATGATGCAGGGAAGGAAGGAACGGGCCAATATGACGAAGACTTGAGAGGCTCCCATGTGCCCGTCTCCCTGGTCCTCAGTCCCTTTTGTGACTGCCACCCCAGTTCTCACACTTGAGCAGCAGATTCACCTGGGCGGCTGGGCGCCACCCCAGAATGTCTGACTCGGTAGGTCTGGGGTGGGACCTAGAAATTTGCATTTTTAACAAGCTCCAAGGGCCACACTTTGAGAACCCCTGCGGTAGTCAATACCAGCACCACCCACATGCGCCCCCTCCAGGATCTGATGTTGCACTACAAGGGCACGCACTCCAAAATCACAGTGGGGAGGGGGGGATTGGGAAGGGGGGGAGAGCAGGAGAGGGGGGCGGCAGGGGGCTGGGGGCAGGGAAAGGGGCAGACTGTTAAGATGCAAGAGGGGAGAAGAGACCGAGGAGGAAGCAGCCAGAGCCTGCCTGCCCCCACTCCAGCCAAGGTCACCACCCCTCCCTGGGGAATGCCTGTCTTCCCAGGGATCCTGGGAGCTGCCCTGCCAGACCTCCTGGAAGACTAAGTGAGAGGGCAAGGGACGCAGCCAGGGCCAGGGGGTAGGGATGATGGCCAGAGGCCAGGATGTGTGCAGAATGAAGAGAGAATAGAGGAGGGGCGCCAGCTCTCTGCCTGCGGGCACCGAGCCCTGAGAACACGCTGTTCACCTTTGCAACTTGATCCTGGTCTCATGCCAGACCAGCTTCAACTGCTCTTGGGAAAGAGATTAGCCCGTGGGATCCCAGAACATCCTAGCTGAGAGAACCCTTGGAGACTGTCCGGTTCAGTCCATTTGGCAGATGGAGGGGAGCAGAAAATAGAAAAGTCCAACTTGATGGATAGACCTGCAAACTCTCCTGCAGGGAAGGATACATCCCCACTCCCTGATGGCTGGGTAATGGGCATGACATTGGGGGCTATTCTCTGACCCTTGTAGCTCCCCTTTTTCTACCAATTCATTGAACACATATTTATTGAGTGCCTACTGTGCACTAAGCATTGTGCTAGACACAGAGATAATGGTTGAGGAAGACCAAGTCTCCGGCTTCATGGAATTGACATTCCAAGGGTAAAGCAGACAATTGACAGATAAATATGTAATACAAAGTCGGGGAGTCATAAGTGGTAGGAAGAGACCTGAAGTGACACGAGGGAGTGAGGCATGTAGATGGGGATGAGATGGAGGGAGTTTCCAGGCAGAGGGAACAGCATGTGCAAAGGCCCTGAGGCAGTGGTATGCTTGCTGTGTTGGAGGGATGTCACAGAGGCCAGTGATCTGGAGCAGGGTGAGGGAGAGGACTGGGAGACGAAATCAGAGCGGCAACAGAAGGCTGGATCATGGAGGAAGCTGAAGTCATAGGGAGGACTTTGGCTTTTCCTCTAAGATAGGAATTCTGGGAGGGTTTCTTTCTAGCAGAGGAGGAATTGGACTTGACTTAGGTTTAACAAGATCCCTCTGGCTGCTGAGTAGAGGATGGCTTGTGCATGGGACCTGGATGGAGGCAGAGAGGCCAGGGAGGAAGCTCCTGGGATGGTCCAGGTGAGAGGTTAGGGTGGCCCGGCCTGGCAGAGAGGCCTCCCATGGTTGCTCTTTGCCCTTCACGGAGACGCAGGAAGGGACAGGAGCCTTCCTCCAGCCCTTACCCATGACCCCAGCCCACGGTCTCCCCACAGCTAGAAAGGTACATCCAGATGAACTTGAGGTCAGAGCTGGCACAGGTCCAACAGCACATGGTCCAGAACCAGACGGCCACCATGCTGGAGCTAGGCACCAGCCTCTTGAACCAGACCACGGCCCAGACCCGCAAGCTGACTGATGTGGAGGCTCAGGTATGGAGGGCGAGCAGGTGGCGTGGGGGGAGGGGGAGGGGGGAGGCTGTGGCCAGCCGGGCCGGCTCACAGCCCAGGTCATCTTGCCTCGGCCTCTTTCCCTGGCTCAGGTCTGGGCCTCCTCTGGGCCTGTAGCACCCTGGGCCCCTTCCCTGATGAGCCGGTTACAAAACACTCTGAGCACCAGGCCACGAGCCCTGGGGGCAGACACCGGGTGTGGTGCTTCTGCCTCTGTGACTCCAGGGACACTCCAGGTCTGCGCTGGGCACTGGGATGAGCCCTCAGGGGGCTCAGAGGGCTCCGGGGAGAGATGGCTAATAAACAATTCACTCAACCTCAAGAGCAAAGGAAGGGGAGGGAGGGAGCAAACACATAAACGGGAGAGTAAGTGAATGGATAAAAAGATCGAATGACAAATAGGCATGTGTCCGTTGAATCCCTACTATGCGCAGGCACTGTTGGAGATGCCCGGTTCCGGGTTATAGCAGTAAATGAAACAGGCATGCATCCCGACCCTTGTGGACCTCCCTTTCCAATGACCACCAGGGAAATGAACAGGAAGAATAACTTGCATGTGTCAGGGGGTGACCGTGTCCAGGAGAAAACAGCCTGGGCAGGAGAGAGGGAGGGCGCGCTAGGGTGCAGGGATGGCTTGCGAGTTTAGACGGTGAAGCCAGGAAGGCACTGCGGAGAAGGTAGGATGGGAGCCAGGCTTACTCAGAGAAGGCCCAGCGGGGGGACGGGGCCGGCAAGCTCCAGGAACATCAGGGTGGTCAGTGTGGCTGGAACGACCAGGGGGAGAGGGGTGGGCAAGGGTTCAGAGAGAGGCACCGGGGGCAGACGACATCGCGGGGCACTGAAGGCCATGGCGAGGACTGGGACTGTTCCACTGTGTGCTGTGGGAGCCACAGGAAGATTCGGAGCAGGTGGGTCGCATTTTTAAAAGGCCGCCTTGGGCTGCTCAGCAGAGAAAGGACACTATGGGACATTGGGTGGGAACAGGGAGCCCTGTGAGGAGGTTGGCACAGGACGCAGGGTGAGAGACGACAAAGGCCAAGACCGGAGTGGGGGCCGTGGAGGGGCAGGGAATGGTCAGATGGCCATCTGGAAGGTGGATCTGACAGGACTTGGTGATAGATTAGATTGGGGTGGGGAGGGGGTGCTCAAGGGCGACTCCTCCTGGGCCCTGAGCAGCCAGAAGAACGGAACTGTCATGTGCAGTGATGGGGAAGAGCAAACTCAGAAGGCAGATCATAAACTCAGGGCCTGTGAGTGAGCGAAGTGAGCGACCGTAGAAACTAACTGCAGGGAGGATAGAAATAGGTCAGCGAGTTTCTGGAATGGCAGAGCCCCCGGGCAGGTGGACGGCGGCCGAGGCGCGTTCCCGCAGGGCTCGCGTAGCCCCCTACCCCTTCCTGTTTGCCGGGACAGGTCCTGAACCAGACGTCGCGAATGGAGATCCAGCTCCTGGAGACTTCGCTGTCCACCAACAAGCTGGAGAAACAGCTGCTACTGCAGGGTCACGAGCTGCACCGGCTGCAGGGCCGCAACAAGTGGGCACCAGCATCCTGGCACGGGGCGGGGGACAGGGCTGGGGGGCGAGGGCCAGCCCGGGACCCACATGGGGTTGGGACCCAGGGTGGGCGCCGGGGCCGGGGCCGGGGCGGGGGCCAGGGTTGGAAGCTGGACTTGGGCTAGTACCTTGGACAGGGGCGGGGGCCAGAGCTGGGGCCCCGGGGTTAGGACTGACATGAGGGAACACTTGGGCGGCTCAGGCTGGAGCCAGAGCTGGGGTAAGGATGGAAACCAGGGTTGGAGTCCAGACTGAAGCTGGGAGAAAAGCTGGGCCCTGGGGCTGGGCTGAGGTTGGGCTGGGGGCCCAGCAGGCACCCCTGGGTGGAGACGGGAGACAGGCATTTCCCTGGGGGCTCAGGACGCCCTGATTCTTTCTCCATTCCTTCCTTTTTTTCCTTTCCTTCTCCCTTCCTTTCTTCCTTCCTTCCTTAGGCAGAGAAACTGGCATCTGAGGCTGATTTCATCTTGGTTTCGAACTGAGTGGAGAAAAACTGTCAAGGTCAGGGTGCCGGAGGAGGCAAAACCCACACACTGACGCAGCCACCCGCTTCTGTACAGGGGGAGATGTTACAGTGTTACAGTTGCTTGCACGCCGGTCACAATAAGGACCTAAGGCTCATCCGGGTCTCTCTGATCTGCGTACAGCTAATGCTAGTTTGTCCACTTTCTTATTCCTACTCTGCCACTCCAAGGTGGGGCAGGCCAGGGACTGGGACAGTCTGAATGGGCACTGTCTAGAAATCCGTGTAGAGGGAGGATATCACCAATATGCTATATTGGCCCATGGAGACAGCTAAATTTCTAGAACCCGAGTGTGCCCCCGTTTTTTTCTCTTCCTATGGCATACTTTGGGGTTCGGCGGGGGGGAATTCCTTCTGCCTCGGCTAGACTCATTGTGCTAGTCTGGAGAATGGGTTGGCATAACCTTACAGATAGGAGAATGTCTCCCTCCTATCCCCATCCCTTAGCCAGCCACCCACCCATGGCAGAGGTAACCGCTCTCCCTGGCTTTGTGTGTGTGTGTGTGTGTGTGTGTGTGTGCATCCTTTCATTCATTCAATCACCAGTCATTTTTTGAGCTCTTACCACATGTGAGACACTGTTCCAGACACTGGGGGGTACAGAAGTGAACACCAGACAGAAATCCCTGTCCCCCAGCGGACATTCTGTAAGCTGACATTCGGGGGTTTCTTATGGATATGTAAACAAATATATCCCTTTTTTTTATCCTTCTTGATCCCAAATGGAGCGTCCAGCTCTTTTTTCCAAGTATCCCGGAAACCGTTCCCTCATTGCATGTTGCTCGTTCTTTTCTCCAACTGGATAACGTTCCACCTCATGGCTGTGCCCACCCTAATTTTCCCGCATCCCCAGCGAATGGGCAGTAAGGTTGTTGTTTCCTGTCTTTCTCTACTCTTCAATGTGAGGCGGTGAATAATGTCCCCGTACCTCGCTGCACACACACACGTGAGCCAGCCTGCAGGCGAAAATGCCAGAAGTGGAAGAGTTGAGTCAAAAGCGTTTTTATTTTTTTAAAACTCTTCTTTTTTTTTTTAAACCCGTGCCAAAAACGCTCCACGCTTGTTATATCGCCAGACAATAGAGACCCGTATAAAATGAAAGGGAAAGTCGGTTCCCTCCACCCGCCTCCTCTCTTCCTCCTCTCCATCACCATCCGCTCCAGCTAGCTCTCTCGCTTGGCAGGAGTAACGAGGCTTCGTGGATTTTCTTTCACTTTCTCTGCAAACACAGGCACCACCGTGTCCTTCCACGTGCCTCTCTAAGCCTTTTCCTATAAGTTCACGGGTCTCCCTCTGCATTTACAGCAATACCTTTTTCCTTCCTCTGTTTGGTCACCCACACGTGGGGCTGGACGAGATGCACTCGTGTCCAGAGCGCAGTCCCGCTCAGGTCCTGGGCATCTTTCCAATTCCGCCCAGATGCGCTCTGCCTCCAGAGCATTTCCAGGGACGGAGACAGCACAGGCCCAGCCGGCCCTGGCTGCTGGGCATTCAGGCCCTTCGTTTTTCTCTATTATAACCGATCCCCCAAGGGGCACTCCTGCCCATGCTCCCTAGAGGTTACCTCCTGGGAGTGGACTGCTAGGTCAAAGGGCAGGCATACTGTGGACTTGATAAGGACATCCTTATCAAGGCTGGCATTGATATCAAAAGCTTTGATATCAAAGCTATCATTCCTGGCACTTCCTTCCACCCCCACCTCTCTCTCTCTCTCTCTTTATTTCAATTTTATTTCGTATTTTATTTTGAGAGAGAGAGCAGGGGAGGGGCAGACAGACAGGGAGAGAGAGGGAATCCCAAGCAGGCTCCAGCGCAGTGCAGAGCCCCACGAGGGGCTGGATCCCAGGAACCCGGTAATCGTGACCAGAGCAGAGATCAAGAGTCAGGGGCTTAAGGACTGAGCCACCCAGGCGCCCCCGCCACCACCACCCCTTTCTTCTCTGGACCCCGATCCATCCATCTTCTTCCAGAGCCAGGTCTCCGGTCTCTCTTTCCTCCCCTCCTCGCTCTCTGCTGCCGGGGGGGGGGGGGGGGGGGGGGGGGGGGGGGGGGGGGGGGGGGGCACGCCCCCCCCCCCCACCTCCCCGGGGCTGTGTAACTCTGGGCAGGCGCCCCACCTCTCTGAGCCTCCTTACCGATCTGTTAGGGGAGTGCCCCCCGCCCCCAGGGCCCCGGGGACGAGCCCTCGAGTGTGACCTCGTGGCGGGGACAGCGGGCTGACGCGCGTGCGCCCCCGCCCCGCAGCGCGCTGGAGACGAGGGTGCAGGCCCTGGAGACGCAACAGCAGGCGGAGCTGGCTTCTCTCCGCGGCGAGAAGGAGCGGCTGCGGCGGCTGCTGGGCCGCCAGAGCGGCGCCCTCGCGGGCCTGGAGCGCAGCCTGCGCGCCGCCAGCAGCAACTCGAGCCTCCTGCAGCGCCAACAGCGCCAACTGCTGGAGTCCGTGCAGCGCCTGGTGCGAGTCGTGGCCCAGGGCCCGGGTGAGCGAGGGGGCGCCTGGTGCGGTGCGGGAGGAGGGCAGGGGAGGGGAGGGAGATCCTGCTTACCCTCCCGCTTCGCTGGAAGCCACTGCGGGCAAGGCCCGTCCCCTCTCCCGGCACCTGGGAGATAGAAATGACAACGAAGACTAACAACGAACGAGGAGCACGAGAGTCCTAGGAGGAGCCAAGGCAGATGCCACCCCCTAACTCCATGAGTGACCTTGGGCATGTCCCTCTCTTGGCCTCAGTTTCGCCATCTATTTGTGAAAGTGATAACAATAATAAGGATTCCCCCAGCCCAGACGCATAAGTTTGGGTTCCAGGATCCACCCGACACCCTCACTTGCTTCGGCTTGCCCCACCCTTCCCCCAGCCTCAGTTTCCCTATCTGTAGAGTGGACAGATTGGACTCAGTGTTCCCCAAGGCCTTCTCTCGCCCTGTTGCCCTCGTCCCTAAACCCAGGAGAGCCCCACAGAAGTGAGGAGGCATCTCTGGCCCTGGCTGCTGAGAGGGGAGATCAAGGCCGGGGTCGGTTCTCACTGACTCCTTCTGAGGGGGCCCGCTTGGGGTGGCCGAGACCCTGCTGGTTTCAGCTTGAGTCACTCAGTCAGCAGAACCCTAACTGAGCACCCACTGTGTGCCAGCAATGCAGCTGACATTTCCAGACCACAGAAAACCTAAAAGGCAGGGCTGAGGAGAAAGAACACCAACCTGAGGACAGTCAGGAGCCGTGGGAAGGTTTTTACACCCAGCGGGACTATGTTTTAGGAAGCTCAGTTGGAACCGGGCAGTGGAGAACGGCTGGGTGGGAGGGAAAGACGGAGGAACGTGTTTCTACTCCTTGCAGGATCAGCACGGCAGGAGGCCGGGGAACCTTTAAGGCACAAGGAATCCAGCCGGAGTGACGCGTTCCAGGCACTAAGGCTGGCAGCGATTTAGGACCAGAGGATGGCACCAGGGCTCTAAGTGGGGCAGGCCCTGCTGGGTTTGAGGGATGTGAGGCCCCAAGGAAGCCACGGGCAGAAGTGGAGTCCTTCCAAACCATGAGATGTGGAGGGACCCGAACGCATCACTGGCTTGTGCCATAGCCCTGGCAGTGACACTGCCTAAATTAGTCCCACGTGTGGGTCTGTTGTAGCTCAGCCCCAGATACAGGCCCGGGCCCGGCGCCTCTGCCCGCGGGCTCACCGCTAACCCAGTCTCCAGCTGTGATCCGGTGTCTGCTTGCCAGGCTGGGTAGGAGGTTGTGCTGGGCGCCTGACCTCAGGCACCCTTTGCCCAAACGCCCTGTGCCCCTGCCCTGCTGTCACCAGAGAAGGGCACCGTGGGGTTGTGCCTCCTACCGAAGGGCGCTCTAAGGACTCCTTCGTAAGACCTAGAGACAGGGAAGGCTCTGCCCATGCCCCCAGCTATGTGCCCTTGACCCAGTTACCTTTCCCTTAGCCCTCGGTTGAGGGGGACGTGCCTCACCGGGGTTCCGACCCCAGTTACCTCTCCCGGAAGACCCTAGCAGCCTCATCTGCGGCCTCCCTGGTTTGAGTCTTATCCCCTGCAGTCTCCGTTCCACGCTTTAGCCGGAGCCCTCTTCCTCCGCACAGTCTGGGTTCCTTCCTCACCCTGGCATCTGAGGCTGACCTGGCGCCTGCTGAAACTCAACCGCATTTCTCGTTCCTCTCTGAACGTCCCTGTGCCAGCCTCGCCCTGCTCCCGTCAAGTTCGTCAGACAGCCAGAGCTCTCTCTGGCTCAGCTCTGGTCTCATGGTGTGGGTCATTTCGCCTCCCTGGCCTCCACCACCTTCCCACATCACCCCATCCCTGGCACACGCCAGGACTGTTCCCACCTTGGAGCCCCCCCACGCGCTGTTCCCTCTGCCTGGAACATTTTCCCCTTCTCCTAGGTGATCCTGCTCCTTATCCAGACCCCAGCTCGCTCCCCTCCTCTAGGAAACTTTCTCAGGTCTGATACCTCTCCCTGTCCCCAGCATCTCCCAACCCGGAACCCGGCAGGAAGTAGGGCTCACCTGGCCCCTTCCCTCTCTCCTTAGCTTACCTCCAATTGCTTTTGCGTTGTCACATTGCAGCCTCCGTGAGGGCAGCTGAGCAGGTGTTCCAGGACTGTGCAGAGATCCAACGCTTCGGGGCCAACGCCAGTGGCGTCTACACCATCCACGTGGCCAATATGACGGAGCCCAGGAAGGTTAGGGGACTCCCTGGGGGCTGAGGTTAGCGGAGGGTGTTGAGCCAAGGGGCTCCCTGACAGGTCACCGCCTCCCCCCGCCCCAGTCAGCTTCAGGCCTTGTCCAACATCTGAGATACCAGAGAAGGTGGGATGACCCTACCTTCGGGAGCCTCCAAGGGAGTCAGAGGTCAGAATGTGGGGGTTAAAGCAGAAGTTCCCAGAGCTGGAAGTACATCCTTCTGCATCTTCTCCAGAGACGCTTTTAGTTGGAATGGCAGAAAACAGTTCTGTGTTGGTTAAGGTCATGCTGGCTGTGGGGCGCCTGGGTGGCTCAGCTGGTTATAAGCATCTGACTTCAGCTCAGGTCACGATCTCACAGTTCTGAGTTCAAGCCCCACGTCGGGCTCTGTGCGGACAGCTCGGAGCCTGGAGCCTGCTTCGGACTCTGTGTCTCCTTCTCTCTCTCTCTGCCACGTCCCCGTTCGCACTCTGTCCCTCTCTCTCTCTCTCTGTCTCTCTCTCTCAAAAATAAACAAACATCAAAAAAATTTTTAATTGAAAAAAAAAGGTAATGCTGGCTGAAACCGCAAACAAACGTTGAAAATCCAGGGGCTTAACACAAAGAAGTTTATTTCTAGTTTAAAAAAAAATTTTTTTAATGTTTATTTTTGAGAGAGAGAGCGAGAGCGAGCAGGGGTAGGGGAGGGGCAGAGAGAGAGGGAGACACAGAATCCGAAGCAGGCTCCAGGCTCTGAGCTGTCCGCACAGAGCCCGGGGTGGGGCTCCAACCCACAAACCGTGAGATCATGACCTGAGCAGAAGTCGGGCGCTTAACTGACTGAGTCACCCAAGCGCCCCACAAAGAGGCTTATTTCTAATTTACATATAGTCCAGTTGAATGCAGGTGTGGGGGCTCTGCTGCACGTGGGAAATGAGGGACCAGGGCCAATAGAGACCCCACCATCTCCAGTGAGTGTCTTCAGTGAATGTTGCCCTGGGCTTTGGAGGTCCACTTATGAGATGGATGAGGGGTCGAGGGGAAGTGTGGATATCAGGAGGGAGGGTTTGGAAGCCAGGCCCAGAAGTAAAAGAGTATGGAGAACAAGTAGTCAGTCTTTGCACTTCCTAATTCCCTTTTCAATTTTCTTTGACTTCCTATAATATATATATATTATATACATTTATATATGTTTGTTTCCGGGCCGTCTTTAACACTTCACACACACCTGCTAAACTCCTCTTTTAACAAAGAGATCAGGCCCTCGATGTCTAGCTAGAATTTCATGTTTTCGTTACATTTATTTTTACAATTATTTGACTAAAAGCAAGTGTTACTAGTGTTCGATTTGTGGTACTGATAAGATTTCCTTCTGAAATACATTTCATCTAAGTATTTAAGTTTTTTTTTTTTAAGGGACACTACTTTTTAGGTAAATATTCTATATGAAATTAGGTTCATTCTATATGAAATTCAGCTATGGTGAAATTCTGTGAGGCAAAAGAGCTGGGCTCAGATCTCAGCGTAATTTAGTCTCACTTGCCTCGAGAAAGCCCCTTCTCCTCTCTGGACCTCAGTTTCCCTTACTGTACCCTCCGCTACTCCCACAACAAATGCCACTGTCGCCTCTCCCTGAGCAGGCTTCTACTTTCTAAGAGCCGCTCCCTTCACTGCCATTTCCACTTGTCTGCCTGTCACATCATCGTCCAAAGCCCTGTTCCAATGCTACCTCCTCTGAGAAGCCTTCCGGGTTTGCCCAGTGACTCCTTCTTAGGAGCTCTTCTTGTGGCTGCCCAAATGTTCATAACCGATAGTCTGCCTGCCCCATCATAGCAGCCAGGCATATCCTCCAGACCAAGCCAGCCCTGAGGGTTGATTGATCTCTGACGCGTCTCTGTCACCTAGTATGGGACCAGGGACCAAGTGTGTCTTCACTGAACATTGAACATGTACTGAACTGGCTGGAAGAATAATACGAACAAAGATTAGGCTGAAAGAAGAGATTATGATGGATGGTGAGCTCTTTGAGAGAAAGACTCTTTCTGTCTTATCCATACTGGCACCTCCCATACTTTGAATGGAGCTTGGTATATAGCAGATGCTCAGAAAACATTTGCCCGCTGAATGTAATAACATTTCCTGAGTCTACGCCGTGTGCCAAGCATGTTACACCTGTCAGCATTTAATCCTTACCACAACCTCGCAATAATAGCGGGGGAAAAGCCTCCGTTTACTTAGTTCCCAATATGCCCAGACTCTTTTCTTTGGATGACTCATTATACATAGTTCTTGCATCAAGCCAACTTGCAGGTGAGAAACTGAGGCACAAAGAGGTTAAGGTTTTAACACTTACATTTTACAAACGAGGAAAGGAAGGCTCTGAGAGGACAATCACTTGTCCACGACTTTAGAAAAAATGATGACACTAAGTGGGAAATGTGAACCTGGATATTTCTGATGCCCTTGACCACCAGGCTCACCTGTTGCTCTGTGAAACTGTCAGCCAAATCAAAATGGGGCTGGTCCAGAGCTGCTTCTGACATCTTCCAAGGGCTTCCAACTCCCCCCCCCCAACCACCACCACTACCACCCAATTCCTTCCAGGTGTTCTGTGACATGGAGGCCAATGGAGGCGGGTGGACTCTCATCCAGCGCCGTGAGAATGGCAGTGTGAATTTCCAGCGGAACTGGAGAGATTACAAACAGGTAACACTGCTGAAGGGGCTTTTCAGCCCTGAAACTGGGGCAAGGGGGTTGTAGGCAGGGCACTGGTTTGCCTTCAACCCTCCCCGGGCGGGCGGGGGGGGGGGGGGGAGGGGGAATCAACCCACCTAAAACCAACCACCTTCAAACAGATTTTCCTAGTGCACATTCACTGTCAAGGACTCCGTCACCTGAAATTGAACCTTCTTTTTGCAGGTTCTGACATCTATCCTAAAAATAAAAGTTTAACTTTATTTTTTTTATTTGTGTAAAGATTATACATACATATTGCTTTAAAAAAATTTTTTTAAGAATACAAAAATGGAACAGAAAAAAGTAGTCTCCCCTGCCTACCCCTGACTGCGTTGCTTAAATGAATGTCCTTATCTTTGCACATATATATAATCACATTTTCAGGAGAGATTCTTTAATGTGGAATTGCTGGCTCAAAGACCCAGTGCATTTTACAAGATGAGAAGTAGTGCCCTAGTGTCTTCCAAGTTGTAAATTAACTTTTGAGTAAAGAACTTTTGGCAAGCTGGCTTAAAAGCTCTTAAAGTTTCCACAAGCAAAAGAAATAGAAGAAGGTATGTGGAAATGCAACAATATCATTAGTTGTGGCTGCGTACTGTTCATTTGACCAGCACTTAAAAATAAATACCAAATTAAGATATGAGTGTCCTTGAGCCAATTGAGTTTTAAACAAGTATTAAAATGGCAAAAAAGAAAGGGGATGCTCAGACACAGAAATACACAAGAGCACTGAATACTAACAGACTAATCGGCAGCGAGGCAGGACGGAAGTGGGGAGTGGGGTTTAGGTGTGCCCCTGTCCTTGGTGCTGAATTATTATTCGGGCCGAGGACAGGTTTCTCATCACCCTGGGACACTAACGCGCTTAGCTTTGCATTTCTGTGTTGTTGAAATTTTGCAGGAGTTGCCATGCCACCCAACAAAGGTCGCTCTACAATTTATGCCCCCGATTAAAATCTTTTAATGTTTTGTTGCGGTCCAACACACATGCAGCTAAGTGCACAAATCTTAAAAGCGGAAGATACTCAGTGGGTTTTTACCTGTGTGTTCACCGACGTGCCCACCATTCAAAGCTGGATATACAGCACTGCCAGCACCACAGAAGCCCCTCTGGTGCCCCCCTGTGCCTCCTCGTGCCCCAGTCAATACTCCCCCAAAAGGTAGTTGCCATTCTGACTTCTAGCACGACGGATTCATTTTGCCTGTTCTGAAACTCCACAGAAATGTGATTTCAGTTATTTTTAACAGAATTTACCCAGTTTTACAAAAATCTTGGGTTTTTTTTTTTTTTTTTTTTTTTTTTTTGCTCTAGGAGGTGGAGAACTCCCATCCCCAGGCCTGCCCACACTGTACTTTATGGACTTGGTCATTAGGCAAAGTGGTTTTGGATTAAGTGGCCCTGGAGCCCGGCCCAGCCCAGCTCCTCGGCCAGGGGCACGGCCTCCCATCGCAGCATGAAGCCCACCCCCACCCTTCACTCCCCACAGGGCTTCGGCGACCCGGCAGGGGAGCACTGGCTGGGCAATGAGGTGATGCACCAGCTCACTGGACGCACAGCCTACTCTCTGCGTGTGGAGCTGCAAGACTGGGAAGGCAACGAAGCCTACGCTCAGTATGAGCATTTCCAGCTGGGCAGCGAGGGGCAGCTGTACAGGTGGGCTCGGGGCCCAGGCTGGTGGGCGGGCTGGGGTCCCGGGCTAGTGGCTGTAGAGTCCGCACCAAGGGTCAATCCCTGGGCGTCTCCTGTTCCTACCATCTGTCCCCCATTTGGGCGCACGTCACGGGATCTGGAGGCGGGCGGTTAACACTCAGCACGTCCCGGCCACTGGGTGGGGTGGAGAGACTGTCGCTGACGCTGCCATCCCAGGAGCAGGAAAGGGCCTTCTCAGGTCAGTCACCCCGAGGCAGCCATATTCCTGAGGCCCAGAGCGGGGAGCCCAGCCTGTCCCATGCTGTGGGGTAAGGTAGAAAGGTCCCTGGGCTACGAAACAGGGAACCTGAGCTCCTTCTGGCTCTGTTCCAGCTCGCTTTGTCAATTTGGGCAAGTCAATGTTCTGGCTTGTCTGGACTTCCGCTGCTTAACTGCGGGATGGGCTTAAATATGAGCGTAATGTGAAATCATCAAGGTCTCCCACACCTCCCTCGGCTCGGTTCTTGGCTCTATTTCGGAAAAGAAATGAGCACTTACTGAGCACCTACTCTGTTCCAGGCATATTACTCCATTTAATCCTCCCACAACACGCTAAGGTAAGCATTGCCGCACCTGCTTTACTGATGTGGAAACTGAGGCACACAGCTTAAGTATCCTGCCCCAAGTTACAAGTTAGGTAGAGCTTAGATTTGAACTCAGGTCTCTCTGCTACCAACACCCAGGGTGTTTCTACTACATGATGTTGCCTCTCTGAGAAACTCAGGGTTCTTGAAGATACGACTGGGTCCTGGCTATCTTTGAACCAGGACAGGATTGAAATCATAGACTCCCACTCACAAGTCTGCAAAGGACATCACCTGTCACCTGGGGCTTCATGTGATGCTAGCACATATGCCCCAGCCACCAGCCAGCCAGGCTGGGATGCCTCCACTGACAGGGGAAGTCACTTCCTCCAAAGGAATCGGATGATTCTCCGTCTTCCTGCACTTTAGGTCTAATTCCATCTCAGGCAGCTTTTCAATACTATGCTCCACCCACTCCTTTCTCTTCTTATTAGACGCCCTGGATCCTTCAGCTAAGTTGTTCTGACATCCTCCTTACGGGACCCACCCCAATCTGATAATAGTCCTCCTTAAACAGCCAGGTTCAGAGCTGAATGAACCATGCCCTGGGTCTGGGCGAGGCAAGGGCTAAGCTGGATGGTCCTCTCCCCGCTACTCCTCGAGCTGACCAGGGAGTAACCACAAAACGCTGCCGACTCCTAGTCAAGCCACTAAAGCCAAGGCTTAAGTCCTGACTCCATCCCTATCTCCCTCAGTGATCCCGAAGAAATGCCTCCACTTTCTCATCTGTAAAATGGGTGCCCTAGGTGTACCTACCTTATTCAAAGTGCTATGAAGCTCAAATGAGATACTGCACACCGAGCATTAACACAGTGCCTGGTACTTAGTAAATGCTCAGCAAAGAATATAATTGCTGACCCCGAGGCAGCTGTTCACACACTTGGCTCGCCTGCTCTGTGTGAGTTCACTGCTATTCCTATCCCCATTGCTTCGTTCACAGTCGTGGGTCCTGTGTGTCTGGGGGGTGAGCATGTCCACAGGCAGTCCCACACTCCTGGGAAGACACTAGCTGCCTGTGGGGAACACACAGGGGCATAGAGATGCTTGTGCGAACAGGGAGGACTCCTTGGAGGAGATAATGCCTATAAAGGGTGGGCATCCTCCAGACAAAGAGAGAATAGGAAGGGCACCCCCAGGCAGTGGGGATGTTTTGAAAAAAGGCAGAGAGGGGGTTCCTCCCATCCAGCTGGCCACGGATACCCCAAACCTGAGCAAGTCTCTTTTAAGATCATAAGGAAGAGTCCCTGCTCTTTCAGGAAAGGCTTGGGAGTCTGGGGGGGGGGGGGAGCGAAGGGGGCAGCGGGGGGGGGGGGGGAGGGGTGGCACGGAGATCCTAGAAAACAGAGGGAGATGTGGAAACTGCCAGAGAAGAGCCAAGGGGAGAGTGACAGAACAGATGCTGGTCCCCGTGCCCCCACCGTAGGGTCAGCTGGCGGCTGAGGTGGGGAGGATCCCCACAGGGAAGCCCAGAGGCAGGGAAGCATAGGCATCAGGGGCGGGAAGGCCACCCTTATTTGTCAGACACAATAATGAGGGCCTTCTAGAGCCTGACTAAGGCACATGCGTAAGCCTGCAAGAGAAAGTGGCCCACAGGGAGGGAGGAAGCAGGAGGCACGGCCAAGGCACAGGCACATGCCCCCCAAAGGTGCCCACACACCCAGATCTGATTACAAGTGCGAGATACACAGAGATACGCAAGGGCGGGCACAGACACACGTGCACATGTGGAGGGGCTCACCACACCTCTGGGGCACACACGTAGGCCTACAGAGCGCACAGACTCACACAAGCGCATCGCTACACAAGCAAGCACAGACACGTGCAGCGGTGCTTTGCAGAAGCCCTCACAGGTAACACGCGCGCAATTCCAGACACAAAGGCAGATTCCACCATAGATACTGACACACAGACTCAGAACACACGCACACATATGCGCGCAGGCACGCACAACGGTATCCAAACGCTCACAACTGTAGATGCACAGACCCACCCACAGATCCACGGACACGTGGAAAACACACCTTGTGTGCCTAACTTGGGGATACCCGGAGGCCTGTGTGTTTGAGTTCCCCAGGCTTGAGCCATGCACATGTTCGAGATGGGTCTCAGCACTGAGTCACGTGGGGCATCCTGGTCCCCGACTTGAGAATTCCCCGGGGGTCACGAGATCCCCATTCTGGCGCCCACGGGGGAGGGGAAGGGAGGCAGAGACTGAGCTGAGGACTTGGAGACAGTAGGGAGGCCAGTGCTGCTGGAGTAACCCCCGTGAGGCCCATCGGCTTTGTCCAGCCCCGATTCTACCCAGCTCAGACTGAATGTCACCCCGAACCTCAGCCAGAGCCCCAAGCCTGACCTTGAACTGACATCGCTGAAGCCTCAAGGGGAGCCTATAATAGCCACAAAGAGAAGCTGGGACTATATGAAGCCATGGGCCAACCTGTCTGTCCCCACCCCCGAGAGCCCTGGCCAGATGGGCCTCTTTCCGGGGTGGGGGGGCTACAACACCAGTCAGGCGAGCCCTGGGTTGCATGTTTAAGGGCACAGTTAGAGCTTCACGGTTAGAGCATCTGGCCCCGAGGGCCATGCCCCTGCCTCACCACAGACAGGCAGAGCCCATGGTGGGAAGTGCAGGGACCGAGCCAGGCCACGTGCCCAAGCCCCACATTTCCTCCTGATCCCACAAGGGGGCATCTCCCAGGCCCTGCCCTGGGGGAACCAGAGCTTCCCTGAGCTTCCCTGGCCGCCTCTGGTGTCCATTTTCCTCCACCCGTAGGACCTTCTTCATCGTCCTCAGACCAGGTCCCCACCTGCGTTGCCTGTGCTACAAGCACGAAACACTCTCTCCAACCAGGCTGAGCAGGAGCCCGTGCCAGCCACATGCCAAGGGCTGGGAACACAGGGACACATGACAGCCAGCCCTCAACGTGCTGAGTATTTACTGCATGCCCGCCCTGCTCTGCACTCATCACACGCCGAAGTCTTGCCACCGCAATAACCAGACCAGGGCGCCACTGTTAATATTACCGTTATTAGCATTTTAGCAGATGACGAAACTGAAGCTGACAGGTGACGCAGGCTGCCCGAGGTCATGCCGCCGCAGAATGACAGAGCGGGGATTCGAACCTAGGCATTCTGTCCCCCAGAGCTCATGGTCGTAATCACCATGCAGGCCTGAACATGCCCAAGAGGATCTCACAGCCTGGCAGAGAAATAGAAACCCTCCCCAGCGGGCTGCGGATGTGCAAGTCACAGGGCTGGGGCTGCCCCGGGGCACAGAGCCGTGTGGGCTGGTGTGGTCAGGGAAGGCTTCCTGAAGGTGGCAGGGCGGTCAGCTGGCGAGGGAAATGCACCGGGCTGGCATCTGGCTCTCACCCTCTTCCGTTCTGAGGCCCGGGGCAGGCTCCTCAGGTTCTTGGGCTCTGTTTCTTCGTCTGCAAACTGGAACCAATAGGGTGTTGCGAGGACTGAGCAAGAATGAGTTAACCCATATGAAGCGCTTGGAACGATGCCCAGGGCACAGTAGCCGTTCAAAAAAACGTTAGCCATCACCTTCATTCTCGTCATTTTGATCCCTCTCACTCTTGTCCGAGACTCAGGGTCGGTGAGATGAGGGAGGCCTGGCCCACAGTGGGTGCTGTTCCCGGGGAGACAGCAGGCAGGGAGGGTAATCCAGGGGCAGGGATGGCCGAAGCACCCTAGGCTGGGGTGCCCCTCACCCCAGAACAACCGGAGAGGTGCCCCCGCCTAGGACCAAGCCTCCTGGGGAGGTCGTTCTTTAACCAGCCCCATCCTCACTCTGGACCCCTCTCCCATCACCACCTCCCGGTGGCCTCCAGGCTTTCTCTGAGCGGATACAGCGGCTCAGCAGGGCGCCAGAGCAGCCTGGTCCTGCAAGGCACCAACTTCAGCACCCGTGATGCAGACAACGACAACTGCCTCTGCAAGTGTGCCCAGATGCTGTCTGGAGGTGGGTGCCAGTGGGCTCAAGCCCCGCTCACCCACAGGCTCACTTGGCTGGACACCCCCATTTCCTCCCCACCCCCGGGCGGGCCTGGCTGTGCCCTATCCGCCCCTTCCCCCACCAAGTCCTCAAGGTTCCCTCAGGGTCTTGCCTCATCCTGACACAGGCACCACCAGTTTTCGCCTGAGACTGGGGGGTGGGGTCCTAACCCCAGGCCTGAGAACCCACTCCCCCCCAGGCCGAGCAGGACCAAGATGGGGAGACGTGGGCAGAGGGACAAGAGGGGCAGCTCCCCACCAAGGCCTGGCTCAGGCAGTGCTCCTGGGCGTGGGGGACACAGGTCAGAAAGCAGGAGATGGGGTGAGTAGGAGGGGCAGAGATAGGAGGAGAGACCTCCTGAGACACAGAGACAGAGATAAGAGAGACATCAGGACATAGAGACACAGAGCAGTGAACACAGAGAGTCCCACGGGAACAGAAGTCCAGAGGGAGACATGGAGAGACGATGTGCAGACCACAGAAAGACAGATGGACACATTGTGTGAGAGACAGACCCCGAAAGGCAGGGCAACAGAGACCAAAGGGAGAGACAGAGGCACCAGGGCCCCACAGAGAGACGGACACAAGCTCAGGGACCATCAAGGTGCCGTCCCCCAGAGGCCACGGGCTGAGCGGAAGGTCCGGGACTCTCCCTCCCATCCTGGTGCCCCTCCCACCCTGTCCATCTCCTGCCAGCTGGCTCCCTGGAGGAGGCAGCAGCCCTGATCGGTCCCCAGGGTAGAGGGCTGCCCTCGGCCCCCTGGCTGGCCCCTACCTCCCCAAAGCGTCTTCCTCTCCCTCCACCAGGATGGTGGTTTGATGCCTGCGGCCTCTCAAATCTCAATGGTATCTACTACCCGGCTCACCATCACGTGCGCAAGCTCAACGGCATCCGCTGGCACTACTTCCAAGGCCCCAGCTACTCGCTGCGGGCCACCCGCATGATGGTGCGTCCCGTGGGCGTCTAATAAGCAGCGACACCCGGACGCTGGACCCACACGAAGAGCCGGGACTCGGTATTCCCTGAACGAGCTGGATCCAAACACGGGACACAGTGCCAGGGTATGATCCTGGACACCCGGGCCCCCCCTGGGCCAGGCCTCCTTGCCCGGGAGTCCAGAGGATCTGCTGCCTCCCTGTTCTCCTCAAGTTGTGACATGATGGTGGGTGGCGGGGGAGGGGGGGGGATCTGACTCTATAGTATCCCTCTTTCCTCTTCCCTTCTGTCTCCGGCAGGGGTCCCCTGCCAGCTTGAGGGTCCCAATACCCTGAATGAGCGGAGAGCAAACTTAACTTAGGTCCTCAAAGAAATATACGAGTACAGTCCACTTCTCCCAGGCCCCAGCATCTGAAGGCCAGACCTGGCCTCTCGGGGGCTTCAGAAGATCTAAGGGGCATTCCTTTACCGCCAGCATGTCCTCGAATATGTTCCAGAGAGAATATCTCAGGCGCCCCTCAAAAAGTACCTGGGGTCAAGTGAGGGAGGGAAACACCCAGTTAAATCAACGTGAACAGGCATTCTTAGCTGCAGGACCTGTCAGGGCCTTTAATGTGGTCATATGCCTTTTGACTGCCTGTGAAGGAGTTAGAATGGGCAGCTTTCTCCAAATGTCCTTATTTGAAAACAGGCCTTGTTGATCGCAGAGCATCTCTCGGGGCTGCAGATGCCCTTGGGAAAAGTTGGTCAAATGTGACAGGATGGGGACCCCGAGCTCCACCGCTACACCCCCGCCTGCACCCACTCTTTCTGGCTACAAGAGCCACAGCGATGGCCCCGAACAGCCCTTAAAAACAACCGGAAGCAGCTTTGGGTCAAAGAAGACACACTCCACCCCTCAAGAAGGGTCTAGAACGAAGTTTCCGATCTGTGCTCTGGGCCGGGGTCCTGCCAGGCTCCGTCTGGAGCCTTTTCAGAAATCTGAAAAGCCAGATTTCTGCCCGGAGGCTGCCCTCTCAGCACTCCCTGTCACCCTAGCTCACCTCAGCTCACGTTCACAGGCTGTTGGGGACCGTCCACTCCGCCTCGAGCAGGACCCCAATCTTCAGGTCCAGATCCTTCCAGCCTCCAAGCTGAGACCCTAACCCTCTCCTCCCACCTGATCCAACAGTGCTGCCACCCGCAGCTAGGGGGTTGCGGGAGGTGGGGGTGGGGGGCAGAGCAAGCCTTCGCCTGGGTCCGAGAGACCAGGGGCTCCTCGTGAACTTCCTTCGGAGGACAGGGTCAGAGAGGGGCCACCCACCCCCTCACTGTGTCACCCTCCTCAGTTCTGACGAGGCCATCATAGTCCTGCCATCTTTGGCCAACACCCAGGCCAGCCCAGACCAACCTGCTCTTCCCTTAAGGGTATGCTCTGTCTTCAGAAGGTCTTCTGCTGGATGGGGCTGGGGTGGTGGAAAACCCACCTTGTCCCCCTGCCCTTGGGTCCCCGCTCAGCCGAGCCCCTGAGCAAACCCCGCGCAGATGCAAGCTCATCTCTTTAGAAACAACAAAGGATATGGTTGCCAATGGGGGCATTTCAGGCGAGGGTGGGAAAGGACGGCGGGCAGGGTGCTGCTCAGAAGCCTCACGTGGCCTTACACCGCATTTGCTCGGTAGGCCTTTGTTTAACATCCGCTGTGGGCAGGGCTCTGGAGTGGGAGGGACCTGCTCCAGCTCTTGGACTTGAGGCCAGTGGCTCAGCCTCTCGAGGCCTCGGTTATCTTGTCTGTGAAACAGAGATGAAGCTCCCTCCTGGCTGGGCTGTGGCAAGGAGGCGATGAAAGGATGTACGTCAACTCTGTAACAGAGCCTGGCACGAGCAGGTGCCTAATAAACGTTAGTTCCCAGAGAGGTAAACGGGGTGAGGAAATCCACCCCTAGGGCGGGCCCCCGCTCCTTCCGGGCCCAGGCAAGGTGAGCATGTGTTCCTGAATCCATGGCATTTATTTGTGTACTGCTGAGCTTAGCGGCTAGGTGTGCTGGAGATGGGGTGGAGGCAAAGCTGTGAGCCCCACGGACAGACTCTGGGGTGGTGAAGGCCCACATCGCCGTCTACACTCGCTTTCTGAAAAAGGCCAGGCTGATTTAGGTTACCCTCAGATACCTGTTCTTAAATAGTCATGCTTCCTTCCTACCTTCCTCCCTCCTCCATGCCAGGACTCTCCAGCACAAGGGATAGAAAGCTTATCCTAAGGAAGGGATTGACTCTCATACCGGGAAGTCTAGGGATGGATTCAGGCAGGGCTAGATCTAGGAGCTCAAATGATGTCTCTTCACCGTTCAGTCCTGCACCTGCTACGTTGACTTTACTCTCAGTCAGGTTTTCTCCTGACAGGTGGCTCCAGCAGCCCTGGGCTGGTGGCCTCCCAGCTGAGCATCCCTAAGACAGTTTCCCTGTCCCCGTGATTCCAGCAAGGGCATGATTTTCTCCAGCCAGGACTGGTCCTTTAGTGCCCATCTTTGTACTTATCACTGTGAGTCTGATTGACCAGACCTGGGGCACCCAATCAGGCCTGGAACCAGGGCTGGGGTCAGTGCCACCCAAGTCATGTGGACTAGCAGTTTCCAGGCACTGTTTCCGGAAGCAGCAATGCTGGACAGGCTAGAACCAGCAATCACTTTTCCACCATCCATCTCTCTGACTCCCATTTCCCTTCTCTCCATCTCTGCCCCCCTCCTGGCCCCCCTCCCCCCAACGCCTGGTCCCAGGCTCCATCTCATCCCCGGGTTGGCCCAGGACACAGCTGTGTCCCGCCCGGGGTTGTCAGACCCTGGTTCGCTGTCCCGGCTGTGTCCCTGGAGCAGAGTCTCTGGCCCTCTCTGAGCCTCTGTTTCCCATTTGTACAATAAGGACAGAGGACCTGCCGACCTCTAGAAGTCCCCTGACAGCGATGCTGACCCACAGTGTCCTGTCCTGCAGACGGGACCAATGGAAGGACACTGGGCAGCCCAAGGGCCCTATGGGGGCATGGCTGGTGTGGCCCTGGCCCTGGCTGGGTCTCCTGGGGGCCACCACCCATAGGAACTGGCTTCAGGGATACCTGAATCTGCATTCATAGGGCCCTTGAATTCAGATTCTGAGCCTATGCAGAATCATATCCAGAATCACCTCTTCCTATATCAGATCGGCATTCTCCCCATCTTAGTCATGAGTAAATTAGAGCCCAGAGAGGGAAAGGATTTCATCCAAGGTGGCACAGCCAATCACCACCTCCAGTGCACCTTCCATCTATGAGCTGCCTCCCTCATCCAGGCCTCTCTGAGGCATCCTGACACCAACCACAAAACTGCTGGGGGAGTGTCCCCTCCACTTATGTCAAGCACCAAAGGAACTTTCTGGAAAGCTCTCCAAGACAAGAGCTTTTATCACTGGTACCTGATAGGTCCCGGTGGAGCCAGACAGGCAGATTGCATTGTTCCCAAGATCTCTGCATGTCCCCGGCGAAAGCAGTTTCCACGCTGAGGGAGAGAGTTGACTGGGCACCCCAGAGATGACAGCCATGGCCGAGGTAAAAGGTGGCCCTTTGCAGGGAGGAAGGGAACAGCTAGCATCAGGATGGCTTGTCTTGGTGGCTGGGGGGACTGACCCCATTTCCCAGATCCCCACCCCCACCCCCCGCCCCGGTGTCTGTGTGAGTCTTCACCTCTTGCATTTAAAGATGCTTCAGAAAGCTAACGGCATTGCGTTGGCAACAACGGCATGGGCATCTTTTGATGGAGCAGTGCTTTGGAGAATGGAGTCTGGTCCAGGCCACGTCCAGGATAAATGTGTCACTTCCCTGTGTTAGATTCACAAGGAGTTGCTCAACTGAGGTTCTCGTGGGTCCTGAGGTCAGGGATGTCCAATGGCCTTTAGCATCGGACACATTCCTGCCTTACCCCGTGAGATCTCCTGGAGCCTCCCTTTCTCCCATCTGCACAGTGGGGAGAGTAGAGTCGGGTACACAGGGAAATCGTGCAAATTCCATGTGATGGTGGACACCCAGGCCTGGAATATTCGCTCACGTATTTATCCATTCATGTATAGATTCATTTATGCACACAGCGTGTATGGGTCAAGGCCAGCCTGCGTGATGGGGGTGGACCAAACAAGACAGTCATGTGCTCACAGAACTGAACAGCCTAGAGAGAGAGACAGGCCCAAACCCAAATTTTTTTTTTTTTAGTTTGTAAAACTAAATTGACAATAGATGGCAAGTAAAGAAAATAAACAGGAGGCAGAAACAGATCGCAGAGGGTCCAGCTTCCGGCGATCAGGGAAAGCCCTCTCTGAAGAGGTAGTGCCTAAAGTGGGGACTAACTAACACAGTGAGAAAGAGGCAGCCAGGGAACGGTAAGTTCACTAGGGGGAACAGTCATTGCAAAGGCCCTGAGGTGACCATGAGGAACTGCAAGGGAGCCAGGGTGGCTGAGACCGCAGTGAGCAAGGGGGAGCGGGGTGGGGCTGAGTTCCCCCCCGCCGGCACTTACATCAGAGATCACTCCTCCCCGCAGTGCCCACCAAGGACTGAACCCAGCCACCACTCTGCCTGAGTCTCTGTGGAGCTGGCGCAAATTCCTGCCTCTCTCTAGACCTCAGTTTCCCAGTCTGTGAAATACAGGAGCGGGATCACCTCTGTCTGAAAGTCACCCAGACCCAGTTATTGTATAAATCTGAGTCAAGGGTCTGGTTGTGTCCACTGCCCTGCACGGGGTGCCAGTGGGGGAGTCAGAAGAAGGAAGAGAAAATAAGGGACTTGCCCTCAGGCTAGATGGGAACTTGGGAGTGTCTCCCACACAGGGTCAACCAGGGGGAACTTGGGTGGGAGCACAGGGCGCTGACTGCCTGCCTCCCCCATGCTGGTTTTACGTGCACCATCTCTGAATCCTGGTGGGTTCTGGTATTACCCCATTTTACAGATGTGGAAACAGAGACCCATGGAAGTAAAATGCCTTGCCTATGGTCATACGGTGACTTAGGGTACAAGCCAGGCTGATGTAGCAGAAAGACCCCAAAATTCAGTGAGTTAAATATTTTTCCTCCCTGTGAGTCGAGCTGATCAGTCCATGGCCGGGGATCAGCTCTGCCAACCTCAACCACAGCTTCCCTCTCAGGCCAGGGGAGCTTCACCCAAAGGTGCAGGGAGGGAAACCATCTGTGCAGCACCGCTTCCCCTCCAGAACCTCCCCCTCTCACCCCAGACTTCTCTTTTGCTCAGAATATCCCAGCGGTCTCCCTATAGGGCTCCATCTCCGGGTTTGCTTCCTCCTGGCCTACAGTCATGCCATTTCCCCTGCCTGAAACCTTCGGTAGCTCCCCGGTACCCTGTGCTCACGGCTGGTCACCCCCTAGCTCAGTCCTTCTCCAGCTCTGCCTCTGCTCTGTTCTTAGGCGTTCGGAGGCTTTGGGCCTGATGAATTCCTTCTGAGCAAAGGGTCTCAGGTGGCCATCAGTCTTCCTGGAGGAATCGCCCATGTCCAGTGGACTTTTACGTCCCTCTGGCCTGGAACTCAGGGCCCAGCTTGTGGTGGCTACTCTCTATAAGTCACATAGCGTATTGGTTCAGCCCTCTGGTTCTGCAGAGAGCCGGGCCCTTCTGCTCCTTACAAGGATCATGTAAGAGCCTCCAAAGTCCCTGTGAGGGCCTAGTACATTGCAAGGCACCTAGGACAGAGCCTGTTCATGGTAAGTTGTCTGTGATGTTGTCTCTGATTATTTCCCTATACCAGGCCCCTTAGATTATCCAAAGAAGCCCCTTAATGACCTTATGGGTCATTAAGTACCAATAGGTATCATTATCATCTCTCCCTTTTCCAAACTGGGGAACGGAGACCCGGGAAGTAAAGTCACTTGGCCAGAGTCACACAGTAAGATTTTACAGAGGTAGCTTTGGACCCAGATCACCTGCCCCACAACATGCTTCACCTGGATCTTATGGTCCCTGTGACCAAGGTTAAAGGAAAATTCATAAAAACATAAGCAGTTGCCAAGCTGAAGCCAGCCAGTGCTTGAATCCAACACAGGGACAATAAAGGCCCGCCGTCCCTGCTCGACCCCCTCCAGGGCCGGGACAGGACCTTCCTTCCTGCTTCTGACTTCCCAACTCCATGTCCTGGCTTCCGAACACTTGGCCACAGGCCCACCGCCCCCAAATCTTTTCTGAGTAGGACTTCGCTTTCTTCCTTGTCAACCTCCCTGGCCTCCCCACTGTGGCCTGGGCAGGGGAGGGACAGGGACAGGCCACTTTAATCTGAGCAGCCTGGAAGCCTCCTGGCGGGCTGAGGCCTCTTCCCTCCACCTTCACCTGCCCCTTGGTGTCTGGGAGAGGTGTCAGGACCACATCCGCTCAGGTCTGCCTGTGTCCACAAATCAGAAGACTTGTCCTCTCTGGACCTCACTCTCCTCAACCATAAAATGGGAATGAGCCTCCCGGCCCTGCTTGCTTCACAAAGTTGCCATAAGATTCAAGTAAGATGGTCCCTTCCCTCAACAAGTATTTAGTAACTACTATGTGCCAGGCACTGGGAACACAGCCATGAACAAGACAGAACGACACTTGCTCTAAGGTGCTTATAGTCTGGGGTGGGTGGAAAGAGACAGAACTTCAACAAAAATTAACCAACCTAAAGTACAATGAATGTGGGTTAAAACGACACCAACTAGTTGGGGAAGGCATCCTTATAGGACGAGGAAGAGTTAGGTGAAGAAGAAAAAGAAGGTTCCAGGCAGAGGCAACAGCACATGCAAAGGCCCTGGGGGTGGCCCAGGGGAAAGCTCCAGAGCATTCAGGAAGGGGAAGAAGCCAGAGGTCTGGTAGGGACTGAGGTAGGTGGGCCCTTGAGGGCCAGACGGAGACAACGGGTGACCACACAGAAGATAATGGTCTAAACAGCAGGAAGCCAGTGCCGTGGAGTAACCCAGAGCTCATAGGCTTCCCCATCCTCCAATGTGAGTGTTAACCTTAAGCGAGCTGTTTCCCCTCTCAGAACCTGGGTCTTCCCTCCCAAGGAGATTGGGATCGCGATACTTATCTTTCAAGGTGTTTGAAGTTCAGAGAAAATCTATGTCCCGTACGTGAAAGATCTGTCCCTACACAAAAGACTACTCCACAAAGGACGTCCACGATTATTCGCAATGCAGCCTATGGCATTTACACGTTTTCCCATTATTTCTTGAACATTTGTCACTGCTGCAGCTTGACAGCAGACAAGTGGGGGTGGACCCCAAAGGTTGGGGTTAACTGACAGAAGCCAAGCCATGCATTTGGTCTTTTCTTACTGTTTGAGAAAGGCCCCCAGGGCTACACAGGAACCTAGTCTGAGAACAATAGCCCAAGAGAAAGGCCAAGGAGCATCTAACGAACCTGACATCCGTGCAACAGGTTCTGTTGACTAGCACAGAGGTCAAGCAGTAGAGAACATGTTAGCCCCCAACTGGAAAGGACAGGAGAAGAATGGGTGAAGAGGGGTGAAATTCATACGTGGAAGGGAGGATTCTCTGGGAAGGGGCACCAGGGCAGCTTTCAGGGGACTAGGACTGTTTTCTTGACCCACGTGAGGGTTAGTTTGTGAGAATGCATCAGGCTGTACCTTGCTGGGTGCATTTTTCTCTCTCTGTGCTTCTCTACGTACATAGGTGTGTCAGGGAGGGGAGATTTTACATGTACAAATGTGCTGTAAATCCAGAGCTATGTGGGGGGAAAATAAGAGTTTAGAGAGGAATTTGGCGGAAGCTAACAGAATTACATACGCAGTCGCTCTTCGACACAGGAATCTTTCCTTTCTACGAATCTGTCCTGAATATACGTAATACATGTACAAAGTTATTCACTGAAGCTTCATTTGTACAAACAAAAAGATGGGAAAAACCCAAATGAATAAAGCTGTGGCACAGTTATTTCTGCATATCAAACTACCCCCAATCTCAGTGACAGAAAAACGACAGCCATGGACTTCACGGCTGGCTGGACCATCCACCCGGGCCCTTTCCATATGGCTCGGGCTTCCTCACAACATGGCGGCTGGATTCCGAGAGGAAGCATCCTGACGGCAAGCATTCCAAACAGGACCAGGAATACGATTTGCAGGGTGCAGTGCAAAATGAAAACGTGGAGCCCTCGCTTAAAAATTAGGAAAATGTAGGGGCACCTGGGTGGCTCAGTCGGTTGAGCGTCCGACTTTGGCTCAGGTCATGATCTCACAGCTCATGAGTTCGAGCCCCGCGTCGGGCTCTGTGCTGACAGCTCAGAGCCTGGAGCCTGCTTCTGCTTCTGTGTCTCCCTGTCTCTCTGCCCCTAACCCATTCACATTCTGTCTCTGTCTCTCTCGAAAATAAATAAACATTAAAAAAAATTTAAAAAAAAAATTAGGAAAATGTACTTCTTCCTTTCTCCTACGGTCTCTCTCTCAACATGCCGTGGTGTGTTTATTCACTACTTAATGTTGTTCTAAAACATTTTTTTAATTTAAGTTATTAGCATGAAATTTACCCTTCACCTTTATGTTGTACGATGACGGTTTTGAATGCAAATGTGACAGCATCGAACCCCTGTGTGGAATCACGGAAATGACAGCATTGGTATTTCAGAGCATATGTGTGTGTGTATTTCATTCTCCCTGGGACAGTGGAAGAGCTGCACGAAACCAATGAATCACTTGTATGTCACGTCTTACGTGCACACCTTCTACTAACACTGTCTACCTGCTGCTCATCATGAGTAAGGAAACACTGAAAGGAAAGGGAAGTATCGCGTTCCCTGTCTTCTTTCCTTCTAGGTCACCGTTCTTAGTGCAAGGGGTTGGCTGATACAGGGCAGTAACATGGATAAGAAAGGATATGATCCGGTTCTGGGTCATCTGAGTTCTCCTGGAACACCAGTGCCCTTTTTTTTGGTTACAAAGGCACTTCTGATTGGAACAGAAAGCATGGTCCTTCGGGCTGTACCCCTATTTGCTCAGTCACGGCCATCACATGCTTGCCTTGTACCCACTTTGAGTCCCACTGAATGTCCACGTAATGTGAGTTCACTGGAATTCTATGCTCACAGGGCACTGTGAACACTATATGTGAACTGTGGACACTCTTATTCCGTGTGTCTCTTCTGCTCACATGCAGACACTGTCCCATTGGACTTCACGTCCAACACACAAGTTCAAAGATAAAACTAGGAATTTCAAAATGTGACGGCAGAGCATTAAAACAATCAAAAATTCTTAATTTCAATTTAAAAACAGGGGCGCCTGGGTGGCTCAGTTGGTTAAGCGTCTGACGTTGGCTTGGGTCATGATCTCGCAGGTTGGTGAGTTTGAGCCCCGAATCGGGCTCTCTGCTGTCAGCCTCAGAACCGGCTTGGGATCCTCTGTCTCCCTCGCTCTCTGCCCCTCCCCCACTCACATTCTCTCTCTCTCTCTCTCTCTCTCTCTCTCTCTCTCCATCTCTCTCTCCCTCTCTCCCTCTCTCTCAACACATTGCAAAAAAGTCACAGACAAACAAGAGCTTCCAGAGCCCCTGCTCTGAGACAACACCGTCCTCTAAATTACACGTGTGGAAACATTTATGGGTGATGTATTTACGGGTGATGTATATGCTCATTACCTTGACCGTGGTGGTGGCTTCGCGGGTGCACACATATGTTAAAACTTATCAGATGGCTCCCTTTAAATACGTACAGTTTATCCCATGTCAATTTTACTCCGATAAAGCTGTTTAAAAAAAAAAAAAACACCAAGAGATTTACTAAATTAGACATTAGATAAGAAACAAAGTATTGCTTTCTCTTCATGCCCAAATCTCCTCAAACACAGGGTCCACCGGACATAGAGGCTACCGCTTAGAATTGAGAAAAGACAATATTTTTTTTTTTTGAGAAAAGACAATATTTAGTTCTGACAGTATCAGCACCTAATTGTCCCTGTTTGTTAAATGAGAAAATGAGATGAAGTGACTTGCTGTGATTTTTTCCACTCAGCCCCAGCTCCCTATAAAGCACCTTACGAAGCTGTAACAACGGATCCTCTGGGACACAGACATGCGGATCAACCAATAATGACCACAAATAATCCATGTGATATGCGTGTATTGTTTTTACTGATGTCACTTAACCTCGGGGAGGAAAACAACTATCCAGAGTTTCTGTCAAGGGGACTCTTCTGCGGGACCCCTGTCCCAGGGGCCGTGGGGTAGGAAGAACCTTCGGCTCTCTGACTGGGATGGCCCACATCCCAGTGGCCCTTCTGGGGCCTCACTCCCTTCAGGGTACAGACCCCAGGTGGCAGGCCTTCCTAGGTTCCTGTGATATTGTGACTTATAATAAGAAACATATAAATTTGGGGGTGCCCGGGTGGCTCAGTCAGTTAAGCATCCGACTCTTGATTTCAGCTCAGGTCATGATCTCGAGGTTTGTGAGTTCGAGCCCCGCATCGGGCTCTGGGCTGACAGTGTGGAGCCTGCTTGGGATTCTGTCTCCTTCTCTCTCTGCCCCATCCCCGCTCTCATTCTCTCTCTCTCTCTCTCTCTCTCAGAATATAGAAGCTTTAAAAAAAAGAAAGAAAGAAAGAAACATATAAATTTGGTCTTCATCCCCATTTCTGGCACACAGCTCCTAAATGGTTGGAACTTCCGGGGAGAGCGGACAGCATATCTTTTGCTATATTTGCTCTTTTGTCATTGGTTCCTGAAAATGCTTCCCAGCCACGAAGGTGAAAGGAATTTCTTTTTACTCACAAGAGTGTGTGTTAACGAGGTGACTTTTGGAAAGCCCCTGAGGCTGAGGGCTGGTTGCCAGGGGAACGAACCTGATCTGGCTTTCAGCCCCACCCCTCCGCCAGCCCAGGGCAACGGGATGAGCTGGAGATTGAATCCTGGGCCGGTGGCCAATGATTTCATCAATCGTGCTTATGTAATGCAGCCACCATAGAACCCCCAAAGGACAGGGTTCGGAGAGCTCTGGGCGGTGAGTAGAACATCCCGGGGAACGTGGAAGCTGGGCGCCCTTCCCACACACCCTACCCCACGCATCTCTTCACGTTCCTGAGTTGTATCCCTTTATGATAAATAGGTAATCTAGTAAGTGAACCGTTTCCCTGAGCTCTGCGAGCTGCTCCGGCAAATTAGTCAAACCCGGGGAGGGAGTCTCAGGAATCTCTACTTTACAGCTGGTCGTCAGAAGCACAGGGAACAACCCGAACTTGAAACTGGCCTCTGAAGTGAAGGGAGTCCATCCTGAGTGTCAGAATGGAGGGCAGCTGTGGGACACCCAGCTGGTGTCGCTGAACTCCTCGTTGCCTGGAAAACTGGCAGGTCTGGGGTCAGGAGGGAAGTGGTGTTGCAGTGGGGTGTTGAGAGCCCGGGGCCCCACACGTGAGCGTGGCTTTCCTTTGCCCACAGCATCCCCAGCCCGGCAGCCCGGGCCCCAGGACTGGGGTCTCTGGTATTCCCAGTCCCAAGGCCCCAGGGGAAGGGCTCACTGTGGGACCTGCTTCGGGCCTAAGCTCTGGGGCTGTGCTTACCCTCCTACTCACCTTCACCTGCTGCCTGCTGCCTGGCCCCTCAGTCCTCCCCCAGCCCAGCCCTTCAGCCCCCAGGGCCCAAAGGGGAGGAGGATGCAGTTAATCAAAGTGATCCCAGAATTCACACAGAAGGCCCAGAGCGGACAAATATTTGTGGTTCCTTTTCTACGCATAATAAGCATTACATACACACCCACAGAGAAACAGAGATCCATATACCCATGCGTCTGACGCCTGCCTCGGGATAGTCACATACATTTGCATAATACAGACAACCAGCCCACAGCAGCCCAGAGGCTGTGAGAACAGCAGGCAGATTTAATAATGCACAACCACTCCGACATCCCATCCGTGGGACCCCGGGCAATCTACACACCTTCTCTGTGCCTCCTGTCCCCTCTGTTAACAAGCTGGTGATCCGACCTGCCTGTGAGGTCACAGGAGGAGTAACTCGAGGCACAGGGCTCTTCACGCGAGCCGTGCCATGGATCCATTTAGCATCTAGTGAGATCATGGAGCCCTTCTCAGAATGCTGTTTTCGACTGCTTGAAATCAAATACATTGAATTACGAAGGGAACAAATTATATTAATGAAAATCGTGGTCCTCGAAATAGTTTGAAAGAACACCGTTGTGATACAGTACTATACGTGCTCTAGCCGTCTCAAGATCTCCTAAATACTGTAACTGCGAGGTAATGATGAGTGCTAATGATATTTTGAGATATCCATAACTACTGTGGTAGGGTAAGAAAGTAGCTATGATTTCTAATGGTGGCCAAGTTTCAGGCACTGCCGACGCTCCCGTGGCTGGTGTCCCACGTTCAAATTTGAAGGAGGTGCTGAATTTAATTACAGGTGGATAAAGATGAATCTCATTCGTGGACCCCAGTATGACCCCAGGTTAAGAATCCTTGAATTAAGGGGCACCTGGGTGGCTCAGTAGGTTGAGCGTTGGACTTCAGCTCAGGTCATGACCTTGCAGTTTGTGAGTTCCAGCCCCGCATCGGGCTCTGTGCTGACAGCTCAGAGCCTGGAGCCTGCTTTGGATTCTGTGTCTCCCTCTCTCTCTCTGCTCCTCCCCCACTCGCACTCTGTCTCTGTCTCTCTCTCAAAAATAAATAAAACATTTAAACATTTTTAAAAAAAAGAATCCTTGAGTTAAGACATATAAGATGCTTAGAACAGCATCTGATACATAGCAAGTGATGAATAACTATTATTATTACTACATCTCATTAGTAATATAATCCATTTATGTATAATTAATACCATAACTATCTGAGATTAAGATACTGTTAACAGAATATGGGAAAGGAAAGGCTTCTGGGAGAAGAAAAGTACCTACAGATGCCTGCCTGATTTGAGCGGGAATGAGCTCGTTGTTCCAACTTGAGTCATCTCTGGAGATCTTTAGGGAGAAGGAATCCTACCCGCATTGATTTCCCCCGAAAGAGAGGGAGCAGCCCTGACATCCGGGAGCTGGCTTGGATGTGATCAGATGAACCTGATACTCATAGATAACAGCTGATGTCTTGTGGAACAGAAACAAGAACCAGAAACAAGAACAAACAAACAAACAAAAAGAAACAGACAAAAAAAAAAAAAAAGATAAAACAGGAAGAATCAAGACAAAAAGCAAGGCCGCTCTGTAATCATGTCTGAACAAAGACAAAACTCGAACATTCCTAAGCCACCAAAATGACCGCACGTCCCCCTACCCTGGCGGACACAGTGACTGCAGCCTCTGGAGAACTTACAGCGATAGCCTCGCCCCGGTCTGCCTTCTGCACAGGGAAGGTTTGTCAAGAGCCCAACTGTGGGAATACTCCCCTTCCCTGAAGCATGCACCCTAGAGAAAACCTACTTCCTTACACTCTCCTCAAGATCACCTAGCACAAGCCTAGATCCTATAATAAGCCTCTTCCAACAAACACCCTCTCACCGAGATGCCTCAGAGTTCCCCAGCCGGCCGTGCGTTCTCTCTCGCTGCAATGAGTAATCAGCTCAACTTGTCTGACTCCAGGCGTGCCCCTGGTGGTCTTAGGCTGGAGGGCATGGACAGAAAATGACTCGTTTGTATACACTCATAAGGGCTCTCAGCTCCTTAAGCTTATAGTTCTCGAACAACTAAAAATGGAAACAACACTACAAATTAAATACTAACATGCTACAAAACTAATAATAACAATTGTCATTATTGGGACACCTGGGTGGCTCAGTCAGTTCAGCGTCCGACTTCGGCTCAGGTCATGAGCTCATGGTTCATGGGTTCGAGCCCCGCATCAGGCTCTGCTGATGAGTGTGGAGCCTCCTTGGGATTCTCTCTCTTTCCGTCTTTCTCTGCGCCTCCCCCACTTGTGCTTTCTCTCTCAAAAATAAGCTTTAATAATAATAATTATTATTATCATCATCATTAATCCACCCAGGCAGTTATATGTACTGACCCTGCCTCCCTCATTCCATGTTCACCACCTCCCGTGAAATAAATTCCAAGTTTGTTTAGGATTAGGTTTGACTTCATGTAACTTACAAAAGAAAGTGGCTCATGCAAATCCTCCACGATGTGCTGGCTTAGACTAACCGGGGATCTGCTCATGACTCTGTGGGTTGGCAGTCCGGACTGGGCTCCGAGAGAATGGCTTGTGTCTGAGTTTGTCTTTCGTCTGAAATCAGCTATGGCGGGAGGCCTCACTGCCACGGCCGCTGGCTGGCCGTAGGCAAGGGGAGTGGAGATACCTGGGCTGGGCACCCTCTCTGCAGGCTGGCCGGGCTGCTCTCACAGCGGTCTCAGAGTCCCTGGCACAGCAAGCCCCATGCACAAGGCCTTGTCAAGCTTTGGTCTCTTCCCATTGACCAAAGCGAGTCACAGGGCTCAGCCCAGATTCCAGGGATGGAGAAGGGCACTCAGGTCCCTATGAGGGAAAAGCTGCAGAATCACACTGCAAAGGGGTGAATGTGCAGGAATGGGAACCTTGTGAGATCATTGCTGCAAAATACCCACCTCAGTTTGGCTTTTTTTCTCAAGTCAGAAAGTCTGGGGACTCAACTGAAAAAAACCCAATGGCCAACGTTGGAACAATTTGAACGAGAACGTAAAGTTGTATTGGATTATAACCCAAAGAATAAAATAAATATCCCTGGGTCCATATTGGAATATGGATATATTCAAGTATGATATTTATCAAATCAAACGTATCAAATGATTGAGTAAATAAGTTGATAGGTGATTGATAGGTAGATAGATAGATAGAAGAAATAAGTCTCTCGCGTAGAAGAATTCCAAGTAATTTATGTGACATACTCCACCCTTAGGGAAGGGAAAACAACTCCCCACGCCTTAAATGTGGGCTGCACATAGTGGCCTTATTCCAAAGAGTGCAGCATGGAAAGAAATAAAGAGTCACTTTACAGTAGGGACTCTGACAGCGATCAAAGTTCATATCCATACTGATAAGTCGTGTTGGCAGTATATGCCCTTGTGAGAATGTGAGACCAGCCACTTTATCTCTGTGGTCTTCCTCCCCAAACACAACACCCCAGTCTAATCATAAGAAAATCTTCAGATAATCCGAAAATCTTCAGATAATCCGGTACAACATACCTGACCAGTACTCCTCAAAACGGTCAAGGTCATCAAAAAAAAAAAAAAAAGTCCGAGAAACGGGTCAAGGTCATCAAAAAAAAAAAAAAGTCCGAGAAACGGTCAAGGTCATCAAAAAAAAAAAAAAGTCCGAGAAACGGTCAAGGTCATCAAAAAAAAAAAAAAAGTCTGAGAAACGGTCAAGGTCATCAAAAAAAAAAAAAAAAGTCCAAGAAACGGTCACAGCCAAGAGAAGCCTAAGAAAACACAACCGCTACTAAATGTAATATGGTATCTTGGATGGGATCCTAAAATGGAAATGGGACATTTAGGAAAAACAAGGGAAATCTGAATGAAGTATGGATTTTTTTTTAGTTAATAATAACATAATAGTATCGTGACAAGTGTAGTATGCCAATATATCAATAATAGGAGAAACTGGGTATGAGATACATAGACACTCTGTACTATCTTTGCAATGATTCTGTAAATCAAAAACTACTGTAATAAAATTAAAATTTTATTGGGGGGGGAAGAAGTCTAAAGATCAATCCATGCCAGGCCTGGTGCAATTTTTATGGTATTATCAACATCTCGTGTTCCCTCTAGTTTCGTGTTGCTTCATTCTCACCGTGTGGCTTCCTCCTCAAGGTCAATTCTTGATCCAAAATGGCTGCGGGGGCTCCAGCCGTGATGCCTGAGTCCCATGTAGGAAGAAGGAGAAGAAAGGGCAAATTGGCTTTCATCCCAGCTGCATCAATGTCTTCCACAGATATTTCCCAGAAATCTCACCTATCAACCTCTACGCATCGGCCACCAGTAGCTGTAAGAGAGCCTGAGAATGTAGTCTTCTAGCTAGGTACGTTGCCAACAGAAGAAAATCAGGGTTTGGTCAACAGAGAAAGAAGAGAGAAGGGAATTCCACAGGCAACTGGCAGCCTTTCAGGTGCTACTAGAATTCCATTTTAGAGATCAGAGAAACTGAACCTCAGAGAGGTTGTGTGACTTGCCCAGGGTCCGAGGACCGGGCAAGGAGGAAGACGGATTTGGCCTCGGAGGCCGAAACTCGAACCTCAACTGCCACCAGCAGTGTGAATGTGGGACACTGAAGCGTGCTGCCATTTCTGTGGGTTTGTCTCGCGCTTCTGCCCAGCTCCATGTGCTAATAACGACATTCCTCTCCTACCGCTTGGCTCTCTTTCACCTCCAGCGAAACTTCCTCCCCACCCTCTACCTCTGCACCACCTGGCCTTCGTTCAGCAGGGATTCGTCTTTCCATATCGAAGCCACCTCTGCCCCTTCACTTCTCATCACTCAGGGCTGGTGACGGTGGTAGAGCCCAGGGGTCAAGATCACGGGCTCTGGAGTCAGCCTGGGTTCAAATCTTGGCTGCACCCCTTGCTCGCTGTTGACCTTGTTGCAAGTTACGTAACGCCTCTGTGCCTCAACTTCCTGACCTGTGAAATGGGGATGATAATCTTTTGGATGGTTGTGAGGGTTAAATGTATACTACGTGAAAAGCGCAAAGCACAGTGCCTGGCCCCCAGATAGTTCTCAGTCAATGTTACTCCTTGGTGCCCGTGTGATCCCAAGCCCAAATACAATCTCAGGTAGGGCTCACCTGTGGTCATGTAGATGATTCATGATATGCTTGAGTAACTTTTTTTTAGGGTTATCACCAAAATGAAATCGAACACTTTAAAAATCCTTATGGAGAGCTCATGAACCACCATCCCCATATGTCCCCATATATCAGCTTGGAAAACACTGACTTAGAGCAAAAGGCACAGGCATTTCAAATCTGGCTCAGACTCGTTCTGCCATGAACTTATAATGCGACCTCGGACGAGCACCTGTCACTCTCCGGAATCCGTGTGCTCAGCCCCCGAACGGGACACTGAGGCTGTTGCAGAGCCCGATATGGCAGCCCAGAACAGCTAATTGTTGTGAAAGGAGTTTGTGACCTGTGACTTGCTGGCGGGCCTGAGGTTCGTCCAGGGCAGACAGGTTCTGCCACTAATTACCAACAAGCTTCCTACTCTAGAAACTGCTCCCCCTCAGGGCCGGGATTTGGGGGACTCAGGAGCTCTCCAGGGTCTGTCCTAAACCTGCTGTGTGGCTTTAAGTAAAGCCCTTCCTCTCTCAGGTCCTCAGTTTCCCCATCTGCTCATTGAGGTCCCCCCTGCTTCCATGAACCACACAGGGAAGCTAAGTGATTTACCTAAGTGAAGAGACTCTGATTCCAGTGCTCTTGCTGCAAAGAAGCACCCCAAAGCTGCCTGCACGGACCAGAGGGGTCACTGCTCCTTCCCACAGTCTGCCCTCAACACCCGACAATGCTCTGTCCCCCCCAGCCCCCAGTCACCACCTTGGCCCAGAGGAACTGGGTGATAAACACCAGAAAGCGACTAACCAAGAAGCCTGGCAGTGGATTTATGGGAAGGGATCCCCAGGATGGGGGAAGAACAAACCCCCAGAATTCCTCAGGGATCTGTTAGGGGGCGCAGAGGCGGAGCCTGTGGCTGTCCTCTCTGGGGTACCGGCCAGTGACGACCCATCTCCAACCACCCTCTGTCTGTATGCCCTCCATTCAAGTTTCAAATTCCCAGGAGAGACTCTGGCCTGGCCAGCCCGCAGTCAGGTGGCTGTTACTGCCAGCGAGTCGGTGACACGCAGAGGACAGCAGGCATAATCCAGACATGGCCCATGGGGACATGTAGTGATGTCCACCCCCGTGTGTGCCTATGAGACACAGGCCCACCTCCAGGCACCTGCACAAAACTCGAGAAAAACAGGAGGTGGTTCCCAGAACCGGAAACAGAAACAAATGCATTGTCTTGCGTCCCAAAACCTGTCTGTGGGTTCAGCGTTTACAAGCACGGTGATACCTGCGGCCTGGTTTTAGATGGGAACGGGGCCAGAGAGTTGCACAGAACTAGTTTTGTGTAACCAGGAATGCATGCAGGCCTGGCCCCATGCACACATGTGCGTCTACAAGGAAACTAAACTTCCCTCACTGGGGAGGCTCTGCCCCGTTGCCCCTTCCGGCAGGCATGTTAACGATGTTAATGGTGATGACAATAAACCCAGCTGACCGTCTTTGGAGCAATGGCAAGAATTACTAATAGCTCCATTTCGCAGGTGAGAAAACTGGGGCCCAGAGGACTTAAGTGACTTATTCAAGGTCACACAGCTCAGGAGAAGCAGAGCATGAATTTGAACCCTAAAATGGACAACGGTTAGAGTTACAAACGTCCCCGGAACACATCAGGGCACAAGATCATTTAGCAGATGGGGAAAACCAAGGCCCATGAGAAGGCGGAGCTGGGGCACACGGACTGGTGCGTTTACGGTGCTCCCACCAAGGTTCAGGTACCTTAGCTCACCGACCATCTGGAGGAGAGCATTCCTGCTCCCACTTCCCAGATTGGACCTGCAGCTCAGCCAGAGCCCTACAGCTGGTGAGCAGCAGGGCTGGGATCCTTACCGCAGCCCCTCCGACCTAAGCCTGTGCTTTGTCCTTCTCCTCTAGGGTCCCGGATTTGGGCCCGGCTCCTGCGCCCTTGGGGCAAGGGCTCTACCTCCTGACCCCCTGGCTTGGCCCAGCAGGGAGCCTGCCTCAGCTTGCTGCTCAGGGCTGAGGGTATTCAGTGGGTGGCCAGAAGCCGGCTCGCTGGGGGGCCGGTGCCCTGGCGGGGGTGGTGTTGGCAGAGGGGCTAATATTGCAGCCTCCCGGGAGAAGAGACTGGGCCTGACGGGGCCTCTAAGGCCGGGGCAGTTTCTGCCTGACGGTTTCTCCCTGCAAGAGCCAGCGTTCAAGTCCTATCTGCTCTCTTGGCCTCAGCTTCCCCATCCGTACATGGGGAGGTTGGACTCAATGGCTGCAAAGGACCCTCTAAGCTCTGACACTGTAGGTTCCTAGGATGCTTGCATTAGTCATCTACTGCTGAGTAAACATTATCACAAACTTAGTGACTGAAAACCACAAGCTTATGGTTTCTGTAGATCGGAAGTCCGGGCACGGCAGGGTCTTTCTCTGCTCAGGGTCTCTCCAGGCTGAAATCCAGCTGTGAGCTGGGCTATGTGCCTTTGTGAAAGCTCAGAGTCATTCAGGTGGCCCTCGTCATTCAGGTCCTTGTGGTCGCCGGTCTGAGGTGCACGTTTTCTTGCTGGCTGTTGGCTGGGGGCGGGGCGGGGGCGGGGCGGGGTGAGGGGGGTCACTCTCAGCTCTTAGAGGCTGCCGCGGATTCTATCACCCTTCATGTCCTTTTTCACTGGCCTCCCACATCCAATACTTGCCCCGTTGTCTCCACCTTCGGACCAGATCCAGGACCTGACACTCCTCACCTTCTGCCACCTCTAGCCCCAGACCTGGACTGTCGCAGTAGCCTCCTCACTGGCCTCCCTGCTTCCTCCCCGGCTGCCCTGGAGCCCATTCTCCTCTTGGCAGCCCGGGACAGAGAAGGATGTCAAAATACAAGCCTGATCCTGTCCCACCTCTGCTCAGAAACGTCTCAGGGGTTCTCAGAGTAAAAGCCAGAGTCCTCACCAAGACCTACAGGCCCTACACCATCCAGCCCTGTTATACGCTGACCCCAGCTCCTAGCCCTCTCCCCCTCACTCACTCCACTCCCACCACCTTGGCCTCCATGCTGTTCCTCCAACACACGGGTACACCCCCTGCCCGGTTCCTCTGCCTCCAACTGTCTCACCACAGACATCCGTGAGGCTCCCCTTGCTTCCCTCCAGTCTCTGCTGAAATGTTTCCCTGACCACACTATTTCAAAGCACGATCCCTGCTTTTAATAAAATCAAATATACACTTACCACTAGGCCCAGCAACCCTGCTCCTGGGCATTTACCCAAGAGAAATGACAAGATAAGTGCACACATAGAGCTGTACAGGGCTGTTCAGCAGCTTTGCTTGTAATGGCCAAAAAGCAGAAACGATGCAGATGTCCGTCGATTGGCTGGATGAATAAATGAAATATGGGACATGTATACCACGGACTACTCAGCAATAAAAAGTAGACGACACGCAATAACATGGCTGAATTGCAAATGTATGGTTACGCTGAGCGAAAGAAGCCAGATTCGATGTGTATGAACTGCGGAAAAGACAAACCGAATCCTTCCTAGTCAAGGAAAACTGACCAGCAGCTTCCTAGATGGGGAGTGGGATGCGAGTCAGGACTGACTGCAGAGGGGCAGGAGGGAACTTTCGGGGATGACAGAAGTCTTCTAGAACTTCTCTGTAATGGTGGACATACAGACATATCCAACTGTCGAAATTCACCAAACCATATAACTAAAATGGGTCAACGCTGTTGTATGTCAGTTATACCTCAGTACAAAAGGGCAAAAACCTAGAGTTCCCCCCCTCCCCCGCCACTTTCCTTCCCGGCTTCATTTTTCCGAGAACATTTCCACCCTGGCATGCGTTGGCTATCTCTCCCTTAGACTGTGAAGTCCACAAGAGTGGGAACTTGGGGTTTCTTTCTCTGCTCTGTCTTCAGTACCTTGAAGATTATTTGGCATATCATAAGTACTTAATAAATACTGGATGGATGGATGGATGGATGGATGGATGGATGGGTGGATGGACAGATGGATGGGTAGACGGGTGGATGGGTGGATGGGTGGGTGGATGGACGGATGGACGGGTGGACGGGTGGACGGGTGGCTGGGTGGGTGGATGGACGGATGGATGGATGGATGGATGGATGGATGGATGGGTGGATGGATGGGTGGATGGATGAGTGGGTGGATGGACGGATGGATGGATGGACGGATGGGTGGGTGGATGGACGGATGGACGGGTGGACGGGTAGATGTGTGGATGGGTGGGTGGATGGACAGATGGACAGGTAGACGGGTGGATGGGTGGATGGGTGGGTGGATGGACGGATGGATGGGTGGACGGGTGGACGGATGGACAGATGGACGGATGGATGGATGGATGAGTTTAGTCCCTGAAGGCCTAGAGCCAGTAGATGAGGATGGCTGTTGGAAGTGCCCACACACCCACCTGGAGGTTGCCAGACAAACACCAGACCAGCAAGGCCTATGAGATGGTGGTTAGTGTCATCATCCCATCCGGGGCTGCATCATCACTCAGGCATGTGGACAACGCCGTCCCGGGGCTGTGTCATACCCACCACCAACCCTGGCAGGCGGCCCAGACCGGAACCTGATACCCATTGGCTGGGGTTTCCTGTGGGTGCTGTGCGTGTGGAAACCAAAATATTACCGTAGAGGGTGGAGCCACAAAACTGAGCTGGGCAAAGCCCGGAATGCGGCCTGTGGTTGCTCTAGGGGGGTGGGTAGCGACTGGACCTGCAGGTCTGATGTCTGTCTGTTTCAGGTTTCTTGTTTCTGCTTTATTTCGCTGTCTTTTCAATTTCGTTTCTTTCTTTTTCTTTTCTTTCTTTCTTTTTTTTTTTTTTTTCCATAGGTAATACATTCACATGGTTCAAAATTCAAAAGGTACAGGGGTGCCTGGTTGGCTCGGTCGGTTGAGCATCCAGCTTCCGCTCGGGTCATGATCTCATGGTTTGTGAGTTCGAGCCCCGCGTCGGGCTCTGTGCTGACAGCTCGGAGCCTGGAGCCTGTTTCGGATTCTGTGTCTCCCTTTCTCTCTGCTCCTACCCCGCTCGTGCTCTGTCTCTCTCTCTCTCTCTCTCAAAAATAAATAAACATTAAAAAAAAAGAAAAAAGGTACAAAAAGTAAGATGTGAGTCTCTCACCCCTGGCTCCAGCCAATGTGCAGGGGGCTCATTGTGTAACTCTCCAGGGAGATTTTAGGCCAGTACAAGAGTGCAGGGACATATATTCCGATTTCCAAAAATAGCAGCACACTGTGTGGGCCATTCCACACCTTGCTGTTCACCAAACCCGGCACCTTGCCAATTCCACATCAAGTGCACGCCAGGCATCTTTTCTATGACTGCGTGGGATCCATTGTGTGGCCGGGCCCAAGCTGGTTTACCCACTTCTCACTGATGGCTGTTTTCAGTAGTGTGCTAGCATAAACAATGGTGAAATAAATAACATTACGTACCCTTTGTATGGGGGCATTTTAAAATAATTTTTAATGTTTATTTTATTTTTGAGAGAAAGAGACAGAGCATGAGCGGGGGTGGAGCAGAGAGAGGGAGACACAGAATCCGAAGCAGGCTCTAGGCTCCGAGCTGTCAGCACAGAGCCCAACACAGGGCTCGAACTCATGGACCACGAGATCATGACCCGAGCCAAAGCCGGACACTCAACTGACTGAGCCACCCTAGGCGCCCCACAACTAATCACATTTTTAAAACCTGGTCAATGCATAACGTTAGACCTGATAACGTGCAGGATCAAGGATCTATCCTAATGGCAGACAGTGAGGTGGAGGGATGGGAGGGGACCCAACAGTCCAGTTAGGAAGTAGCAGAGGTAGTATTTGAACCCCGGCAGCCTGGCTTTAGGTGCTACTAACCACCACACCCTATTAGAGACCAGAGACCCAGGGGGCCGGCAGTGAAGGGAGGGGTCTGGTAGTGAAGTTCAATGGCAGTCAGCCACCCTCGACACACATGTACACACACATGCACGCGGGCAGGGCAGACCTGGTTCCAGACTACACTACATGCTAGCTGGCAACCTCCAATGGGGCAGCTGTCCTCTCTGAGCCTCAGTGTCCCCACCGGTAAGGCAGGTCCCGCACAGGGTGCAATTAGGCACAGTCCAAGAAAAAGTTCTGCAAGCCACAAAGGCTGCAGGCACGTACAGGATTAAGGGATTTATACGGCCAGCGGACACTGAGGGAGGAGGGAGGTCGAGGACATCCAACAGGCCCGGTTTGGCCTTAAGGGCCTCCCAGGGCTAGGGGGTGCCCGGGTGGCTCAGTCAGTTAAGGTTCCGACTCTTGATTTCGGCTCAGGTCTTGATCTCATGGTTCGTGAGTTCCAGTCCCATGTCAGGCTCTGTGCTGACCGCGTGGAGCCTGCTTGGAATTCTCTCTCTCTCCGCCCCTCCCCTGCTCTTTCTCCCTCTCTCTCTCTCAAAATAAAGAAATAAACTTAGATAGATAGATAGATAATCCCATTAAAAAAAAAAAAAAAAGGCAGGACTGCCTGGCCCAGCTGTCGGGAAGCTGCAATCCGAGCTAGGCTGGCAGGCTCCAGACAGAGCCCGCAGGCTCCAGCTGAATGCCACAGTGAGGGTAGGGGCTGACCTAGAGGCTGGGCTAGGCTATTTTCATCCCCAGGAGGGCCAGGGAGAGGGCCCCAGCTCCCTTTCTCCCCCATAGGGCTCAGTCGCCTCCACAACCTGGAAGCCTTTCCAAACACAGAACCTACCTAGAGACCACAAATGCCTCACAGCACAGTTAGGGAAACCAAGGAACAGAAAGGTGATCACCCAACTGGGGCTTGAACTTGGACCTCCTAACTTCCAGGAGCCAATTCCTTCCTGCATGCCATTTGCTCACTCATTCTTTCATCCAACAAATATTTATAGAATACCTACTGCTCCCCAGGGGACAGGGACACAGCCCAGAGCAAAGTCAAATCCCTGCCTCCTGGAACTGCATGCTAGTAAGAGACAGACGCCAAGAAATGTGCCCTCTGTTTAACTGTGAATCAGGGGCTGATATGTATTTTTCTAGCGAGAAAAGTAAACCAGGAGAGGGAACTAGGCCTGCTGGATGCTGATGGTTTAGCTGGGGAGGGGCATGAGTGGGTCAAGGAAGACCTCTCCGAGGTGACATGTGAGCAGAGACCTAAATGAAGTAAGAGAATGAGTCATGTAGATACCTGGGGTAGGATAGATACTGGCAATGGAAGCAGCAAGTGCAAAGGCCCTGAGGTAGGAAAGCGTCTGGTGTGTTTCTGGAACATCAAGAAGGCAGCGTGGCTATAGCAGAGTAGGTAAAGGGGAAGTGGGAGGAATAATAGGAATTCAGGCCATGAGGGCTTTGTAGAGCACAGTTAGACCTCTGGGTTTCATTTCAGTCTGCCTAGCAAGACCCTCACGTCTTCAAATGCTCCCATAACCCTGCAAGATCTGACCCTTGTGCTCCAAGTCCAGTCCCACCCACCTTCTCTCCGTTCCTAGAATCTTCTCTCACCACAGGCCCTTTGCACAAACTGTTCCTTCAATCTGAAATCCTTTTCCACTCCTATCACCTCTTCTATTTATCTCCTACCTATCCTTCATATCTCAGCTCAAATAGCTCAGGCTTCCAGGCCTCCCTGGCCAGCTCAGTAATCCCTCCTTTGTTCTAGGACCAAATTTAGTGGCCATAACATAATTGGGATGACCAATTAATATCTGTCCGCAACCGAGACTGAGCTTTCCTAGGGCAGGTGCTCTGGTTCATTTGGGTCACTACAATGTCCCCAGGGTGTGCCTCGTGCTAACAAGTGTGTGTTGCATTAATGAACGGATGAATAGCATAGGTACTTTATAAAGACTATCTCATTTGATTCCATTTTTTAAAAAAATGTTTTGTTTTGTTTTTTTATTTAAAAAGAGAGAGACAGAGCATAAACAGGGGAGGGGCAGAGAGAGAGGGAGACACAGAATCCGAAGCAGGCTCCGGGCTCCCAACTGTCAGCACAGAGCCCGATGCGGGGCTCAAACTCACAAACCGTGAGATCGTGACCTGAGCCGAAGTCGGACGCTCAACCAACTGAACCACCCAGGCGCCCCATCATTTGATTCCATTTTATCCAGTTTGAGAAACTCAGAGAGGTGAGGCAACTTGACCAAGTACAGAGAGGAAGAACGTGGCAGCACACAGAGGAAATCCATGCTTCTCTGATTGCAGATTTCGGGACTTTCCCTGGCACACATTGGCTGTGCTAAATTGCAAACCGGCTGCAACCATTCCTCCATAAGCTTGTCCTCATGGCCTTTTGCAACGTGACTAAGAGATGGAGTCTATTTCTCGACCCTTTGAATCTGACATGGCCATGTCATGTTGGCCAATGGTACCTTAGTGATCACAACACAAGCAGAGTCTTCAAAAAGCTCTTGCATGAGGCACCTGGGTGGCTCATCGGTTGAGTGTCAGACTTCTCGGGTCATGATCTCACAGTCTGTGAGTTCGAGCCCTATGTCAGGCTTTCTGCTGTCAGTGTGGAGCCTGCTTCGAATCCTGTCTTCCTCTCTCTCTGCCCCTCCCCCCCACACACTTTCTCTCTCAAAAATAAATAAAAACATTAAAAAAATTTTTTTAACGTTTATTTATTTTTCAGAGAGAGACAGAGCATGAACGAGGGAGGGTCAGAGAGAGGGAGACACAGAATATGAAACAGGCTCCAGGCTCTGATCTGTCAGCACAGAGCCCGACGCGGGGCTTGAACTCACGGACCATGAAATCATGACCTGAGCCGAAGCGGCCGCTTAACCGACTGAGCCACCCAGGCGCCCCAAATAAAAACATTTTTAAAACAAAGCTCTTGTGCATTGGAGTTTACTTCTCTTGTTCAACGTGGAACTTGAAGATTACCATGTGAATAGGCCTAAGCTAGCCTCATGGAGGTGACTGAGGCACCCCTCAAACAGCCTACCAACTGCCAGACATATGGGTGAGCCCCTCCAAGACCAGCCGACAGCAACCACATGAATGGGCTTAGGTAAGACCAGAACTACCCAGCTGAACCCAGACCAGATCACCAGTTCATAAAATCATGGACTAATGAACTGTCTTGAGCCACTAGGTTTAGGGTGGTTTGTTATGCAGCAAAGACTAACTGATACACATACCCAGCGAACATACACTGTGCAGACAACACATATACACATACACATGTGCACATAAATGTACATAAATGGCCTCCTACAGAAAAATCTGTCAGCACCCACACAGACACACCCCTCACAGGTTACACGCAGACATGCCCAGCCATCACCCAAGCCCACACACACCTCTATTCAGGCCACTATTCAGGCTCACACATCAATGTAAATACATTCTGGGAATGGGTGGGTCAACAATACCCAAGCTCTGTGTCCCTGGAGCTGCCCAGCACAGTACAATGCAGGGCACGGAGAAGGACTCAGCAGACTATAGTTGAACAAATGGATGAATAAAGTGAAGGGCGCAAAATGAGCCATCGGTTGGCACAGTGAGCAGATGGTGCTGGGGGTTTCCCGGGGGTTAAGGAAGAGGCCTGGCAGTGGGGATCAGAGCTTCAGCTTCCAGCCCTCTTAGAGACCCACTGGCAGGGGCAGATAGGGGGTGCTCACACATGCTTATATTGCAGATTATACTTGTGCTTGAGAGTCTGTTTTAAGAATTGGTCCCACTTTTTTTAGTGGGGGGAGGGGTTGTGAAAGAGCACTTGAAGGAAGTTGGAACCAATATATTACCTTATGAGTAACCATGGGGACATTGAGGACGTCAGAGAATTAAGGATGGGTTATGAGGAAATTAGGGGAACGAAAAGCAAAGCAGGTAGTAACTCCAGGAAAAACCAAAAGTTTCTCAAGAAAGGAAATGTAACCATCATATGCAATTCGGGTTAGCAGGAAACAGTATTTGTATAGTTACAGTATAAATAACACTGGCTATTCACTTAATGGAAAATGGTGAGGGGCACCTAGGTGGCTCAGTCACTTAAGCGTCCGACTCTTGATTTTGGCTCAGGTCAGAATCATGGTTCATGAGCTCGAGCCCCGTGTTAGTGCGGCACCTGCTTGGGTTTCTCTCCCTCCCTCTCTCTCTGCCCTTCCCCTGTTCACACCCTGTCTGTCTCTCAAAATAAATAAATAAACTTAAAAAAAAAAAACAGTGATTAACATAGATTGAAAGGGAAGGAGAGTGAGAATAGTTAACTCTTCCTTGATGATAATAAAAAGAAATATTTTTGACCACTTCCAGAGTAATTATTCTGGTGCATTATTCTAGGCACTTTATATGTTGAACCCTTATAACAATCCAATAACTTAAATATTCTTATTACTCTCATTTTACAAGTGAGGCAACTCACCACAAGGAGGTTAAGTCACTGCCTGAGGTCACATGGGCAGTAAGGGGAACAGCTGGGATTCAAACCCAGGCAGACAGGCTACAGAAGTGACACTGAAGATTTCAGGCAATATTTGCCTAACATCAATCCAGAAAACCACAGGAAAAGCATCTTACCTAGAAATATGAAAGAAAGCACCAGAAGAAATAGTTGAAAGAGTCGATCCAGTTGTTTTGGGGGTCAGGAGGGGGAAGGACACAGCAAGGAAATGTTTTTTATTAGTACTACTTAATTTATACAGATACAGAGATACATATCCACGAGATAGGGACAGGAATCGACAGAGAAGAAACATGAGGGAATTTTCCCTGGTGATGGAAAGTTGCTCTACATCCTGACTGGGGGTTGGGAAAGAGTATGCACTTGTCTAAACTCAGCAAATGGCAGCTTTAAGATCTGTGCATTTCACAGTATGTAAATTACACACACACACACACACACACACACACACACTGAACTGTAAACACATATTGAACTCTAGCTAATGATATGCATGCTAAAATGCCTTTCAAGGGAAGTGTACCAATGCTTGTAACTTACTTTGACAAGTTTCAAAAAAATAAGTTGTCTTAATAGATGAATAGATGCCTGATGAAGCAAATCTAACAAAATAGTAAAAATTGGGCATCCAGTAGGTGGGTAGATAAGTGTTTGCTGTATCATTCTTTCAACTTTAAGCTTGAAACTTTTCTTAATAAAGGGCTGGGGGAAATATATGGATGCATTATCTGAAAAATAATATTTTTTAAAATCTAAATGGGGTGTTCTGTCTTGGACCTGGAAGGACCCACACAACTATAAGCCTGTATGCATGTCTTTCTGGGGGACAGCTATCACCATGCTCTTGCCTATGTGTCCGCCTACCCTAGGATCTAGAGTCAGGGACCTCAAGACTAATTCCTCTGTCCCTCCCTGCTTCCCCTGGACATAGGATGTCAGACAGGATGGGTGTCTCCTCTCCCTGGTCCTCTTGAATGCTGCAGTAGCAAAACCAAAACCATTTCACCAGGGAAAGGAACAGGGCCCTCTAGCTACATCCCATCCTCTGCCAAAAGGGTTGGCTGAGGCCTGGCAGGTGGGGACAGGTGCCTTTCCCAGGGGCCCATCACACCTTCACGACAGAAGTGAGCAGCCAGATTGCTGGGCTCCCAAGCCCACGTGTATATAATTAGCTGCTGGGAAATAGATCTGGGAGCAGATCTCATCTCTGCCTAATTAGGGGCTGGGCAGCTGGGGCCAGTCTGGCCTGGGGGCGCTGCTATGAAAGCCAGGCAGCCCCAGGGGACAGGGCAGCAGCTGCTGGCCCTCGCTGCTGCTAACTGCCCCTCACACTCGGACTGAAGGCAGAACAATAGAGGGGCTGTTTCCGCAGATCCCCAAGGCTGGCAGAAGCCCCCAGCCATTCCTTCCACAGATCCCCACATGGGAAGCTGATAGGCTCCAGGATCCTGGCACAAGGGAAGTCCTCCTGGAACCGGGAACCAGGAACCGCCTTCTCCACTTCCAAGAATGCCTGCCTGCTCTCTTTCGAACAGACCTGCCCGATGCCCTTCTTCACTACCCACCCCCCCCCCCCCGGCCCAGCTCCTGGGAACAGGTCTGGTCTTAGGGCAGAAGTCCCTGAACACACCTGCTCCACGTTATATGACAATGTGTCTGCGGATCAGCTGCCCATTCCCTTCCACCAGACATGGCAGAACCCATGTCTGCCTTACCCACTGCTGGGCACTCAGCAGATGCTCAGGGGGAAAGACTGCCAGGACCCAGGACAGGGAAGAGGGGTAAGGCATGTGTCAGGAGAATCAGGGAGCCAGAGTGCCCCCTGACTGTGGGGTGTGCAGCAGGCCAGGTGTGACCCCAGGCTGGAGTGCAGACCTGCTCTGTGACAGTCCCCAAGCCACTGTCCCTCCAGTTCTAAGACCCTGGAAAGGTCACCTTGAAGTTTCAGTGACAGGATGCGCGCGAAGGGTCTGCGCCTAGGACTGAACCTCCTCCAGGAACAAAGGGGTCCCCTGGCCCATCACCCACCAGTACTGTGTTCTAAAATGCAGCCAACATAGCCACTTTCTTGAGTTTCTGGGGTGCTGGCAGCTGACAACAAGGGGCAACACTTAGCACAGAATTCTGGACAGGATGACCAGAGGAGCTGCTCTTTGACATCTCAAAGGACACCTCTGCAGAGCCTGCCCAGATTACCCCTCCTGACCCCTCACTCTTTAAACTTGGGGACCAGAAGGCTCAACTCCTGCATTGTCAGACCTGCTAGGTGCCTGCAGGCAGGTTATAGTCCTCCCGGTGCCTCAGTCTCCTCGTCTGTATCACAAGGAGGTAGACTCCATTCTCATGAGCTTGGCCACTCTCTTCCATAACCCAGTTTCCCCTTGTTTCCCTGAACCACCCAGGTCCAACCCAATTCCCTGGGGCTGATTGTAGACGATCAGACAGACACACAGACAAACAGCTGGGCTGACCTGGATGTTTGTCAACAGCCCAACGGAAATCTCCTCTTTATGCTTAAAATAAAACTTACATCAAACCTGTCACCAGGGCCCCCATTTGAGCTTCCTGTTTCTGAGTGCTGCAGCCAACACGGCCTGCAGGAGAGGAAACACCACCCAGCCCTTCCCCACTCCCACCCCGGGGGTGGGCAGAGGCCACCCAGGCTTTCACCCTTTGTGTGCCCGGCCCTGGCTGTATCACCAGCCAAGGTGGAGGCTCCCAACGGGGAACTAGCCCGGAGGGAGACAGGAAGGAACTGAGACCTCAAAGCCGCATCCTTCCCCTTCCCCCAGCCCCCTGAGGACTTGTCCCATTCTCCCACTGAAGCCCAGAGAGGGAGACTGGCTTGTCCAGGGTCACTCAGAATTGGAGGCGAGGCCACTTGTTTTGTGCTGTCCACCCCAAGTCCATCTTCCTCTGAGAACTCCTACTTCCAAACCCCAATCTACAGCCTGTGTCACCTCAAGTTCAGAGTTTGCATTCTTTGAGCTTCCTGCTCCCTTGGGAACAGGGCAGGAATAGGGAAGGATCCCTGTACCCATCAGTCTTTTCCCTGAAGGTCCCCCACTTTCCTGGTGCAGGGGAAAAAACCTGTCCCGGCTCTATCCAGACTCACTCTGTGGCCAGACCCAGTTTCCTCCTCTGTGAAGGAGGCCCAGAAACTACCCAGAGGGGTTATGAGGATCCCCTGTGGGGCAAGTCTTAGGCCAGGCCAACCACTGACCTCATGCCCCCACCAGATCCTGGGGTGAACAATTACTAAGTTCTGAAGGCCCCACCCCAAGACCTCTCCCACCCCTTCTCCTTGTGAACACAGAAGAGTCTGATGACCCAGCCTTTGAAAAACAAGCATTTGTGTTTATTAACCAAAGCGGGGGGGGGGGGGGGGGGGGGGGAGTCAGAGCAGTACAGACTCCTATCAGTCCCTCCTGTAGTCTACCCACCTAGGCCAGGCTGCCAAGGCCCTGCCCCCACCCAGAGTAAGTTCCCAGGGAACCAGGGCCCCCTGGGAGAGGAAGAGGAAGTCAGCAAACGTCAGAGACCAAGGAAGAAGGAAACAGAACCCCTAGGCCTAGTAAGATCCTTTGGCCCCTCACTCTCCGTAGAGAAGGCTAAGTGCCCCAAATCCAAACCCACAATAAGAGCCAAGTAGGACTCATGTCAAAACCTCTACATGTGAAGGGCAGAGGGTGGCCCAAGGTCAAGAGGCAACTCTCTCCAGAGTCAGTCCTTGCCAGGTGGATGCTGGTCCCGCCTCTGAGGCTCCGCCTCCACACCAAGTTCACACAAGGCAGCAGCCTCCGGTCTGCCCCAAGCCCGCGAATGGATGCAGAAGAGGTCAAGGGGCCAGTTGCCTCTCTAAGATCTGTCTGTGGCAAATGCGGCGTCCCGTGGAAGCCTAGCCCTCAGCTGCTGGGGTATCGCGCGCTTGCCGCAACCCGTACAGCCACTTGATCACGCGGGCGTTACGCTCTACCACCGACACGCCATAGGGGACGCGCTCCCGCTCCCGCGCCCGCTCCTCAACAGTGGCAGAGCTGCGGCGGGAGCAGTCCCCCTCAGAGCTGCCGGGCCCAGCGCTGGGCCCGGCCAGGGACACGATGTCTGAGCTAGCCCGCGCCAGGTGGGCCACTCCCAGCCCCCTTGCCTCCTCCGGGTCCAGGCCGCAGAAGTTAAAAAATCGCTCAAGGTCGGCCGCTGCCCGCGAGAAACGCTCACTCAAATCCGACTTGGAGCGCTGCAAACCCGGGGGGCGGGCTGGGCTGGAGGCAGTGGTAGTGCCTGGCGATGGGCAGGGCTGGGCAGGTGAGGCAGGCAGGGGACGGACATCCACTCGGCGAACCGCAGCTGTACTGGGCGGTGGGCGTGGGGGGGTGGCTGGGGGCGCCTGGTGGGCTCCCTCTGTCCGTCCAGGGTTACGGCTGGCCTCGGCAGGGGACGCGGGACTATCACACAAGTCGATAAGGCTGCTAAGGATGTCCAAGTCCAGCTGGGGCCGGCGGCCAGGGCCAGGCAGGACTCGGCGGCTAGGCGTGAGCACCGTGCGGCGAGTCCCAGGGCTGAAGAGTGGCTGTTTGGACAGCAGGGGCTGCACAGGTTCCTGGCGGGTGTTGGCCACATGCAGGCTCTTGACGTACTTGGCCTTGTCAGCCTCCAGGCGCTCCACAGCACTGGGTTTCCGGGCTCCACCATCTGCTGGCCGCCGTAGCAGGTAGCCGGGGACTTTGGTCCGCAGGCGGAAAGGTAGGGCAGGGGTGTCCCGGGCTCCCGGAGTCAGTGTGTCCACAGGCATGGCTGTTACATACCCTGAGGACTTTGGTCTGGGAAGGCCGGAGAAATGAGGAGCCAGATCCAGGCAGAAAGTTGGCAGCTGGACGCCGGCAACGGCTGCAGGAGGGGAAAGACAGAGGCTGAGCGCGCTCAGACAAAGGCTCAGCAAAGACCGAAATGGGCTGAAGACGCGTTCCCTATTAAAAGGTAATAGCCACGCCCCTGGTTCACAGGGAGCCAATCAGAAGACAGAAAGCCACCACTGAGGGCCTGTGACTCCGCCCACACCCCCGCCTCCTTCTCAGGAGACCAGCCCCTCCTGAGGCAGAGAGGAAAAAGTGCCAAAGAATGACAGGAGCAGCCTGAGCAGAAAAGACAGGGCAAGCCACGCTTTAAAGGAAGCAAAGTGGGCTCCAGGCCATATGCTGGGCCCCAGCCAACTTAATCTCTCAACGGGTCCTCTTAACAGCTCCATTTTGCAGACAGGGAAACCGAAGCTCAGGGAGTTCAACCAACTTGATTAAGCTAACCCAGCAAACTGATGGCTCTGCCCCTTGCTTCCAACCAGGGAGGTGCCGGCACAGCAGTTTTAGGGTTGGGTGACCAAGAGAAAGCGCTGTAACCCCACACCTCACCCGGACTGGCCCCAGGGAACCTGGTCCCACCTTCTACCCTTACCCACTCAGGCAGGAAGCTGCCCTGTGCTATCCACCCGTCTGGACATGCCAGGCCCCAGGCATAGCAATAAGCCAGTGGGGGAGGAGTGTAGAAAGGCCCCACCCCCCACCCCAGTGAAGTCCAGACACTCATCCGCTTCCAGTATGGACTTCACAGTGATCCATGGATGCCTGTCAGCTAGAAATATCAGCCCTGTGCTGTGCTGCTCCAAGAGAAGCTGGAAATGCCCACAATCACAAAACCCTGCTTAAGAGCATCCAGCAGACCCTGGATCTGCCAGCAGCCATAGGATGGGCACCCAGAGGCAAGGGGGCCCACATCTGGGTGCACAGGCATCCACATGATCACCTAAGCATCAGGGCCTCGTGCCCCAGGCATCAGGCCAGCCCTGATCCTTTTTCCAAGAAAAGACTGGAGCCACAAAGTGTCCCCCGCTAACTCTCCCAGAGATGGGCCAGAAGAAAACCCACAGACCAAGTCCTGAAACTTCTCATCTGAAAAACGCGAGAGGAGGACTTCAATCCAGATGATCCCCAAGAAGACTTGTCATTCAGACCATTTACACCCGTGTTGTCTAATTCACTAGCCACATACGGCTAGTCAACCTTAACTTTAAATTTAAATTAAATAAAAACTTACAATTCAGTTCCTCAATCACACTAGCCACATTTCAAGTACACGACAGCCACTCTAGTGGTCACTACAGTAAACAAAGCAGATTAGAGCATTTCCATCCATAACAGAAAGCTATAATGCACCGCCCCGTGTGGTCACCCAGAATGACAGGAGGAGTCTGGATTGGGGTGGGAAGGCAGACATCCCTGTGTGCTAGACGTTTAACACCATCCTCTCCTGGAATCCTCCTGGAATTCAGTTGGAATTCCCCCAATGTGAGAAGGGTCACTGTCATCTGATTTTACAGGCAGGGAAAAGTGAGACTACAGAAGTGACCAACCTAGGCCCCAGAGCCGATAAATAAGACACAAATTCATATGAAGCCTAATTCACTCGTCTATTATGTTTATGTAGTTTTACTCTTTGTTCTTCCCATGCCCCTAAAATACAGCTTCATGAGGGAAGGTGGTTTGTCTGTTTTGTTCACTGAATCTGTTTCAGGATATTGCTTTCCACACATAATAGATGCTCAATACATTTTTCTTGAATTAAAATGTCCATGGGGACCAAATGAGAATGGGCAGACCTCAGATAAACTAGAGAGGGATGCATCCAGCCTATTGCAGGCATATGCGTCCAAGGTGGGAGGTATGGAATGTGCTAGGAAGCTGGAAGAAAGATGTGCACGAAAACTCTAGGTTCTTCTTAAATCTTAGCATATTCGATAATAATTTTTAACACCTGTGTGGAGAGGGGCGCCTGGGTATCTCAATCGGTTGAGTGATTTCGGCTCAGATCATGATCTCATGGTCATGGGGTCGAGTCCTGCTTCAGGCCCCTCAATGAGCATGGAGCCAGCTTAAGATTCTCTTTCTCTCTTTCTCTCTCAGGGGCACCTGGATGGCTCAGTTGGTTAAGTGTCCAGCTTCGGGTCAGATCACGTGCTCATGGTTCGTGGGTTGGAGCCCGGCATGGGACTCTGTGCTGACAACTCGGAGCCTGGAGCCTGCTTCAGATTCTGTGTCTCCCTCTCTCTGCCCCTCCCCTGATCGTGCTCTGTCTCTCTCTCTCAAAATGAACAAACATTTTAAAAATTTTTATAATTTTTTTTTTTTTTTTTTTTTTTTTTTTTTTTTTTTTTACGTTTACTTACTATTGCCTGCTTGGGATTCTCTCTCTTTTCACTCTCTGGCCCTCCTCCCACTCACTCTCTCTCAAAATAAATAAACATTTAAAATATTTTTTCTCTCTCCCTGTCTGTGCCCCTCTCCTCTCTCGCGCTCTCTCAAAAAGAAAATAAATAAAGTAAGTAAGTGTGGATGGAGCAAACAGGTCTGCAAACGTGTCTGCTCTCCCCACCCCAAACTAGCCTCCAGCCCCCAGTCTGAGACCCGGGCCAGCGTAGCCATGGCAAGTTACCAGAACCTTGGGGGCTGTCGGGCCAGAGACAGAGCTGCTCCCAAGGCAGAAGGGATGGAGTAGGTGGGAAAGGAAAGCTGCCCCACTGGGGGGCCGACCCCCAGGGGACCTCAGGCAGGAAGGGTCTGACAGGAAAGGCAGCCTGGCGGAGCCCGGTCGAGGTAACTAGCCTCTGCCCCACCCCCGGGCCGCCGCCTACCAAACCAGTCCGACCCGTTGGCGGCGGCAATTCCCTCCCGGGAACCATCCTGGGAAACCGGGGGGAAGACGGAGGTCATATGGGCAGGGCCAGGGCAGAAGCCCCGCGCCCTCGGACCGAGCTCCTGGCCGCAGGGGCTCCTCCCGCAGCCCGGACACAAGCTAGGAGCCAAGCCGGGCTTGGGGGGCCGCTGGCCAGCTCGCCCACCCGCCCGCTGCATCCCCTGCTCCTGCAGCTGCGCCTCTTACACACTCCGGTTCCTTATCTGAAACGCGGTTAAAAATAGACCTGAGCCTCCAGGTCTCCGCGAGGATGGAGAGATAAAACAGGTCGAGGACTCTCCCAGCACCTGGCCGAAAGGCCGCGTTCCAAAAACGGGGCTCGAGGTTTTTATGATGATTCTGACGACCCGGCTCCGCAGACCGCCCCCCTGGCAGGGGTCTCTCGGCAGCTCCAGAAGCGCCGGAGCCTCAGACAAAGGAGGCACGTGATAGAGGCTAATCCTAAACTGATCTGACCAAATCCCATTTCACAGGTGGGCAAACGGAGGTGTGGCGGCTCCTGAGTGTTAAAGCCAAGGGTCCCAGTTCCCAGGTGGGACTCGTCCTCTCCGAGGCCTCCTCTCATCGCCAACGCCCCACCTACGGGTTTCAAACGCTACCCACAAATGGCCCCTAGAGCGCCAGCTGTGAGCCCTTCTCTTAGGGCATCCCCGGGGCATGCGGCCGCACCTCGCCCCCTTCCCACCGGCTTCCCTAGAGTCAGCCTTAGGGGGTTGGGGAGCTCGGATCCTCGGTCTGGCTTCCGCCCTGTCCCGCTTCGGGACACTCTCTCGGAGACTCCCAGCGACGGAGGAGGCCGCGAGCCAGGCGGCGCGCTGTGTGACTCTGGCCGCTCACCGCCCCTCTCTGAGCCCGGGTCGACCTGGCTCTTAAGTAGGGTCTCGTCCAGGCGGGAAGGTGAGCCCCCGCCCCGTCCCCACCTTCCAGGAAGGCCCCCCCACTCCCGGCCCCGATCGCCACCCCCCCACCCCCCCACCCCCCCCCAGCCAGCCCGGACCCGCACATACCTTGCTGCGAGCGCGCCCCGCTACAGAGCGCTCCCCCGGCCCGGCCCACCTAGGGCTCAAGTAGCACGCGTTTGCGCAACTTCCGGCGGCCTGCCTCGGGCAGGTGAACCCGCCGGCCCAGGTAGTACCCGAAAGGAAAGAACGAAAGCCAGGCGGGGGCCGGAACCTGAGCCCAGGCGCGCTGGCGGCGGGCTTGGCGCCCGGACCTATCCCAGGGAGCTCTTCCGCGAGCCGGGGCCGCCCAACCCACAGCTACGCTGGCCACATCCGCACATCTGCCACCCCGCAGTCCCCCGTGGCCACGCGGGCCAGCGCACCCATCGTGGGAGGTGGAAAAACGGCGTCCCCCCCCCCCCTTAACCCCCCCTCCCGGCCTCAATGACGGCCAGTTAACGTTGACTGTGCCAGGCACGAGAAAGTGCTGTTCCTGGTATTAATCAATCCATGTTAATCTTCCCAACAACCCCTGTGAGGTGAACTCTATTATTATCCCCATTTGACTCATGGAATACTGAGGCTGGGACAGGCTGAGCTAGTTGCCCAAAGTCACCCCGAGGAGTCCGACTTGGGCACTTTCTCTCCAGACCAAGCCTTAATGTCACCCCGTTCTACCTGTGTGTCCCTGAGCAGGTTGCTGGCCCCCTCTGGCCCTCCATTTGCCAAGTGAGGAGAGTCTCACCTTCCAGGCCCAGTCAGTGTGAGTTCTTAGGCTCTGAGAGGGCCTGTAGAAGCTTCGGGCCTGCTGTAAATATTAGTGGCAAGGGCAACAATGGTAATAAGAATAGAGTGTTGGAGTCCCAGGCACTACACTTATGTAAATCTCTGGACAACCCCCACCCCCACCCCAGGGAGGTACTACTTAATGCCCATTTTACAGATGAGGAGACTGCTGGAAGGAACCCTTGGGAGGGAGGTGATTGCCTCCACCGCCAAGCCAAGCCCTAGTAGGTCACTTCAGGTGGGCACATTTGATGAGGCCAGTTTCACTGGGATCCTGAGGCCAGAGAAGGCCCTGAGTCCTCGGGAAGTCAAAGGGGGGCCCAGTTTTTTCATGTCTGTGCCAAGGTGGGGGCTGCACCCAGTTTGGGGCACAGGGCTATGAGGGGACAGGAAGTGATTCAGAAAACAACTCTCCTCCCCCTGGGAGTGAGTCAGCTCTGAGGCCTCCTCCAGGCCCTGGAGCCTGATTTTAGGGGAATGAGGGAGGCCAGCCTAAAGACCATGGTTCCCCGCAATTTCCTGCTGGGTCCCTGCCTGGCCCTCTACTGAGGGTGGGAAGGATGAAGGGGGAGGGCTCCGTTAGGCAATAACCGTCATAAAAGCAAAAAATAATAATAATAATAACAATTTTCATAATATAATAAGAAATGTTCTGAGTGGTTTCTTTGTACCTGACACTGCTCTGAGCTCTTTGTATCTGTTGACTCATTTAATCCTCACACTCGCCCTGAGGTACTCCTATTATGCTCCTTTTACAGTTGAGAAAACTGAGGCACAGAGAGGTGGGGCCACTTGCCAGAGGTCACACAGCTGGTAAGTGGCAGAGCCAGGATTTGAATCCGGGATTTGAATCCAGGAACAGGGCTGGGGGAGTGGAGGGAAGGGGAGGAGACAGAATCTTCAGCGTTGGGATTCAGTCACTCACCTCCCAACTTCGGCTCAGGTCACGATCTCATGGGTTCGAGTCCCACGTGAGGCTCAGTGCTGACAGCTCAGAGCCTGGAGCCTGCTTCAGATTCTGTGTCTTCCTCTCTCTCTCTCTCTCTCTCTCTCTGCTCCTCCCCTGCTCTCTCTCTCTCTCTCTCTCTCTCTCAAAAATAAATAAACATTAAAAAATGGCAATATGGCAATGTTTTCCCAATAGGCATCAGATCTCATCACTGCTCTGCCTAGGCCCACTTATGGCTCCCCATCACCTTAGAGTAAAACCCAGACTCTAACTTGACACTCAGGCCTTCCAGGATCGGGGTCCCGCCCTCCCCTCCCACCTCAGCTCCGGCCTTTTCTGCTGCAGCTACATACCGCTCCCTGCTCGTCTTGAACACCCTAAGGTCTTTCTCGCCTCACCGACTCTGCACCATTTGTCCTCTGCTTCAAACCTCTTAGCTCACCTTCTTCAGGTCCCACCTTCTCAAAGAGGCCCCCCTGACCGCCCTGAGGCTCCTGCCAACTCTCTCGTCTATCTGTTCCCTTCCACGCATTCATCCCACCCTGTCGTTTTAGATATTCACTTACTGATCACTCATTTCCTATTTCTGTATTCTCATCCTCTCCCGGGGACCAAGCATACAGGTGTGCACACGGCACACCACTGACTAAGTGGCAGGACTGGAAACCAGGCCACCTCAGAGACAAAGGCCCTTCACCACCAAGCCTCCTCCAAACCTCTTGCCTCACCCCAGGGCTTCCCCCATCTATCCCCCTCCCCTCCAGCCTCCCCCTTCAAGCTGGGCTCTGGCCACTTCAGATGAGCCCCGTTCTTCCTCCAAAGACATCACATCCAAACTTTTGCACGGCCAGGGTCTGCTCCTACAGTGCCTTCCCCGCTCCAGCCCTAGGGCCACCTCTGTAGCACAGACTCTGCATCCAGCCTGCCAGGGTTCAAATCCCAGCTCCCCCGGAGTAGCACTGAGCTCCTGGGTAAGATAATCGACATTCCCATGCCTCAGTTTCCCCAACCGTAAAATAGGACTTGTAACAGTGCCCCTCTCCCAACCTGTGCGTGACAAATGCCACCAAAATGTGATACTCCGGTGCCCAGCTCCTGGGTGAGGACTTCATCACCCCGAACGTTGACCCACTTTTCTCAAAGTTTGCAAATCTAAGCATGCAGAGTCGAACAGACATTTCTTCAAAGAAAGTGTACAAAGGACTGATAGGCACATGACAAGATGCTCAATATCATGAATCATGTGGGAAATGTAAATCAAAACTACAATGACATAACATGTCACATCCATTAAGATGACAATATCAAAACATATAAGCAAACAAAAAAAAACAAAAAACAAAAAAACAAAAAAACCCAAAAACAGAAAATAACAAATGTTGGTGAGGATGTGAAGAAACTGGAACCCTAACACTGTTGGTGGGAATATAAAATGGTGCAAAAAATAAAACAAAATAAAACAAAATAAAATAAAATAAAATAAGCCAGTGTAACTGCTGTGAAAACAGTATGACGGTTAGGAAAACTTTTTAAAGAGAATCACCATGGTTGCACCACAGTGCGAACAGACTTAATGCCCCTGAACTGAACCCTTAACAAATGGTTAAGATGTGAGACTTTATGTTATATACATTTTACCAAGAGAAGAAAAAGAGGGAGCACAGAGTCTGGGTCAGACCCCCTGGATCGGAATTCCTGCTCTGGGTGACCTCGCCCAAGTCACTAAACCTCTCTTGCATTCAGTTTCCTTTTGTGAGGTGGAAAAAAATAACAGCACAAAATTGCAAGAATCAAACGAGCACATGCTCATAAAGTACCTGGCAGAGGGAAGTGCTCGTCGAGAGGTGTTCGTGATTTTTATTCTTTGTCTAGGGGGCAAGAGGTGTGGTTTCGATGTTTACAATTTTCACGACATTCTGCACCCCCCACCCCACCCCTCCCTTCCACCTCCTTCTCTTGCTGCTCATTAGAAGCCAGGCCCTGACTTGGGTGGAGACAGGGTGGCCCTCACCTGCCCCAGAAAAGGATCAGGAAGGCTCCAGGCAGCATTGAAGGGGCGGGCCAATAGGGCAGCCCAGCTCGATTTCAGCCCAGCTGTCCGGGTCAGAGACACCCAGCTGGGCATCCTCCAGGGGCCACGGCAGGCCCCATTCTATTTCTGGAGTCTCCCCAGACTCTCATGCCCTGGCCTGCCTGCAGTCAGCCTTGCCCAGAACCAGCCTTGTCCAGGGCACCCTGGCACACATCTCAGCAAGGGAGAGGTGAGCGGGCTGAAGGAGGGGTGTGGGCACAGACGCCTGGAGCACTGATCTCCTATTCGGCCCAACTCCATCAACCCAATTAGCTGCGCCTGTTTGTACCTCAAGTTGCAAAATGGGGACAGAGGGGCTTGCGGTGGAGACGGAGAGAGACCACATGCAAAGCCTTAGAGAAGGGCCTGGCTCACGAGACTGGGAAGGCGGAGGTTGGGGCCAACTCACAGGCAAGCCCACTTCCTGTCCTGGATTACCTTCTGCCCAGGCCTGAGCTCACTATCGTGGCTTCTTATCTTGGCCAGGAGACGTGAAGAAACTTGCCCAAAGTCACACAGCAAGTCAATGACAGATCACAGAGAGGGCAGTGGTCTTATGATTAAATATATAATCTATAATGACATATATATATATATTATATGTGTATAATATATACATATATGCATATGCACATATATATGTATATAATATATATGCATATGCACATATATGTATATAATATATACACATATCTATACATATAACATATGCATATACATATATACATATGTGTGTATATATATACATATGTGTGTGTGTGTGTGTGTGTGTATATATATATATATATATATATATATATATATATATAATTTTTCAACCAGGTGATATATGCACATGACCCAACAAAAAACTCTAAGGAGAATAAGGTAAAAATAAACTCCTTCCCACTCCTATCCCCAGCCACCCAGTTCCCCTCCCTGCAACCAGACAGCTGTGTGTCCTTCCAGGGAGATTTTAGGCAGATACAAGCAACAATAATGGACATATATTCTTTCCTTCTTCTTTTTTTTTTACACGTATGGCAAAATGCTGCGCATACTGTTTTTACCTTGCTCTCTTTACTCAGTAATACGTGTTGTTTTAAGCATGTTGTTAAGGGGCGCCTGGGTGGGTCGGTCGGTTAAGCGTCGACTTCGGCTCGGGTCATGATCTCACGGTCCGTGAGTTCGAGCCCCGCGTCGGGCTCTGTGCTGACAGCTCAGAGCCTGGAGCCTGCTTCAGATTCTGTGTCTCCCTCTCTCTCTGCCCCTCCCCTGTTCATGCTCTGTCTCTCTCTGTCTCAAAAATAAATAAACGTTAAAAAACTTTTTTTTAAAGAATGTTGTTAATATATTATTAATTATAATATGTGTTATTAATATACTTAATAATATACATTGTTCAATAACATCTGTGGTGCCACATCAGTACATAAGGAGCCTATCAGCCCCTGCTGATGAGCACTTAGTGTGTGTCCAGACGCGCCCTGTTACAAACCACCCTGCAGCGTCACCGCACCGACGTTGTGTTGCCTTAGAAGTGGGACAGCTGGGCTGGGCATGTGCTTGTAATGGTGACAGAGACCATGTGAGTCGATCTCCACCAGCAGGACAGACAGCAAATGGTCAATAACTGTTAGCTTTAGTTAGCTTGATTAGAGGTTTGGGCACCCCTCAATTTTGCCTCACCCTAGCCCCTCCCTGCATCGCATTCCAGCCCAGGAAGATAATCAGCTCCCTAATAACTGAAAGACATAGGACATCAGATGGGTAAGTGCCACTGAGAGAAACAAAATAGAAAAGGGGGGAGGGCAGGGCATATGAACTCAATAAATATTTGTTGAGAGACTAAATGAAAGAGTTCATTTCTTTCTGAGTTCCCAGCGCATCCCCAGGAGGCAGGGCTCGGCCCAAGTCAGATGCTCCACTGGGACCAGTCGCGGCCCCGTCCCCAGCTCCAAAGTCTCTGGTGACTAGTGGCTTCAGGTTGAGCGGCTGCCTCTACCCATTCCCCCAACTTGGGGCAGATTCCCAAGAATCTAAAAGCGGCTCCAGAGCACCTGCTGCCCACCTAGTATCTACCCCAGACACGTCAGTCCCCTCGGATCCCCCCCAGAACAGCCCTCTGAGGGAGACAGCACTGCGATTCAGAACCCCGTGGGCAGAAGGACCCCAAAGGCGCCTTGAGTCCACCCTCTGGCGTTCCAGAGAAGGGAAGACAGATGCCCAGAAGGGGCACCCAGAGGACTGCGCGGGAGAGTGGGGCAGGAGGGAGATCATCCAGCCAGGGCTCCAGGGCTCAGCAGCCTTGCAGCTAAGAGGCTGAGAAGCTGACCCCCAGCTGCGTGTCTGGGCCTCCCAAGGCCAATCCTGATCTACCCCGACTGGAGACTTCGAGGCGGAGCAGAAAGACCTGAACTGGATTCCCCACCAGACCTCGCTGTGCCAGGCCACTTGCCTCTCCGCACCTCATTCCCTCTCATCCGTGAAATGGGGTACCAACTCCTCCCCACACATACGACGCGGGCAGGACGCATACAGCAGGCGCTCACGGAGCCCCTCGGACCCCAGCGCGCGCCCCAGACCACCCGCCCCCTCACCTGGAGCCGGCGCTAGGAGAGTCCCGGCTCCTCCAATACGGGTCTTAGAGAGGCTGACAGCTCGGACCCGAGGTTGGAATGGCCGCGCCCAACGCTGCTCGGAAGGCCCCAGCCCCGCATAAGGACCCGCCGGGGCGTCTTCGGAACTGCTCTGCGCACCCGAGGTGGACGGGGTACCTGACTGTCCCCAGGCCCCCACCAGAGCGGAGGCCCGGGGGGGCGCAGAGGAAGGGGAAGTGAGTTCGCCAGTCTCCCCCCGTCGCCGGAATGGTTTGCCCCGGACATCCTGATTGGTTCCTCGCTTCCGTTCGAACGCCGCGCCATCCGGGTTGCCAGGCGACCGCTTAGCTTCAGCCCAGGGACAGCGCGTCCAGCCCCAGCAGCCCAGCTCCGCCCCGGCTCAACCCCTCCGGCCTGTTCTTCCCTTGGCCGCTGCAACTCAGGAGCCTAGTTATTTCCCTTGCTCTGCCAGGACTTTCTCCTGGTCCCCAACAGACTATGGCACCATTTAGGGGCCCCACCTAGTCCCTAGTTCCGACTTTGCAGCTGGCTATGTGAGCCCGGGCTAGCCCCTTTCCCTCTCTGTTTCCCTAACTGCACCGTGGTAAATTGTAAAATATGCATATCCAGCAGTCCCGAATTTTACTAAGGAAATGACCAAAGATATGAGCAAAGATTGATGCAGCCTAGCGTTATTTACGATAGCAAAAGAATGGAAATCATTCCAATGCTCAGCAAAAGAAGGTCGGTTATATACATCCATCCTGCGGAAGAGCTAAGTCTACTGAGCTTTTTACCTGCCAGGTAGCTTTACATAACATAACTCTTGTCATTGCTCATGGCATAACCCTTCGAGATAGGAACCTTTAATTACCCCACTTTGTGATGAGGAAGGTTATGCAGCTATTAAAAATGATGTGGTTAAAGATACTTAAAGTATGAGGAAAATGCTAAGAAAGCTTTTTAAAAGTATGTTTCAAAGCACTATGTACACCATAACTACGTATTAAATACATAATTGCAATATCACGTGTTTATGTGTAATCGTTTATAAAAACAGCAGTCAACTTCTTTGTTGTGTTTTTGTGGATTTTCCAATTTCCAACACTTAACTTGTCAAGGGAAAAAAAAACCCACATTTTTTAAAAGGATTAGAATAAATTAACTCTAAGCACCCTTCAAGATAAGGAAATTTCATAACTGCAAGTCACTATTTGGGTCTAGGGCATTGTTCAAGTTGGAACCGACCTCTGTTTTCTAGTCCAGATGGCGATCTTCACTCTTTGATTGGATTTTCAATGATTGAGCACTTACTGTGCAAATACCTTGGGCAGGTCGGGGAGGGGGGACTAATAGTATACCAATAGCTGACAATGATTGCACATTCTGGCATGAGCACCAATCAAATCAGAGTAGATAGCATCCGAAGCAGGAAGTCTGACTATATCTGGGAGGAGCAGCGAAATATCAAAGTTGGCATTAACTGTGCCCTTTGCTAGACTGTGCTCGAGGCCTGACACACATTTTCTCACTTGACTCCCTTACCATGTGAGAAGAGAGGTTCTATTATCCTTCTCATTTTATAGATGAGAAAAGCATTGTTTATCTGGATTCAGCAGGAGTCCTCTGAACCGTTCTGTTACGTTCCCATGTGAATATACAACACGTGTTGGCAGCAGCAGTGAGGGGAGGCAAGGAGGATCCTGTGATCACAAAAGACACAAAGCAGGGGCAGATCTAGACTACATACTTCCTGAGGCTCGTACAATTTAGGGAGATCTATTTAAGGAAAGACCTACAAAATCACAGATATAAAATTAGGTAATAAAAGTGATGATTTGGTTCGAAAGACAGAAGAGACCTCAACAAATGAAAATTCCACAAATGTTGCAAAATCCAGGAAAATAATATTATTTCTATGAATTACATATTTGGCATACCTCCCTGATACTTTTCACAAACAAGCTTCTTCTGGCTCCATGTATACATTTCATACCTCTCCTCCACTACATACTGGTGATATTGGGCACTGTAAACCCAGAGAGAGCGAGAGAGAGAGACAGAGAGAGATGACCTTTCACCCTGGTGCACCCTTATGTCACAGCACACCTCAGTGTGCTAGGTAAGGGTATTCCTGGAAGTCATTAGCAGTTGGCAATAACTTTTCACAAAAGTGACTGAAAACAACGTAAATAAAACCGCGAAGCCCGTACTAAACGTCAGGGTTCCCTTGGCCAAATCCCACAGACGGTCATACGCACTCTGACATCATCTGACACAAAGGGAAGTCTGGATGGAAAGAGAAGGTGGTTTTAACAGAGTGAGGTTTAAACACCTTACTTTGGCAAGTTTTACAGAAGCATATGACTCTGTGAACACCTTGCTAGGGTGTCTGCCGGACCTTAGCTTCCCTGTCATTAAAATGGGAATAACAACAATGGTGTCATGGTTGAATTCTTCTCTCAGATGTACAACTTTAATCAGGGGTTAGGAGAGATTTGAGATGCTTGGATAAAGGTCCTGCTGACCCTTGCGTGTTCCAAACTTGCCTCTGCCCTACGTACCCTGGAGCTTAAAACAAACAGGATAGGGGCGCCTGGGTGGTTCAGTCGGTTGAGCGTCCGACTTCGGCTCAGGTCGTGATCTTGCAGTTTGTGAGTTTGAGTCCCGCGTCGGGCTCTGTGCTGACAGCTCGGGGCCTGGAGCCTGCTTTGGATTCTGTGTCTCCCTCTCTCTCTGCCCCTAACCCACTCACATTCTGTCTCTGCCTCTCTCAAAAATAAATAAACATTTTTAAAAAAAATTTTTTAAAAAGAATAAGGAGGTGGACAAGCTGTCATTAGTGTGCCCAGATGAAAGGGAGCTAGATGATCCTTAGGGTCGCATCCTGACCTTGGCAGTGTTTTCTCCACTCAGCTCGAAACTGAGATGAAATCAGCCTCAGATACCAGCTCCCTATCCTCTGTGCACCCCATGGCTGTATTTTGTTTTGGCAGGGGGAGCCTGGCCTTGAAGTGGTTTGAGAGGCATGCCCCGGGGGGGGGGGGGGGGGGGGGGGGGAGGGGACTGGTGACCAAGGACAGTTCCTGTGTCTGAGCTTTCTGCTCCCGGGGGAGGCAGCCTATCGAGCCTTCAGGTGAGACCTCATGAGAAGTTCAGAGAGAACTGCCAAGCCAAGCCCTTCCTGAGTTCTTATCCAACAGAAACCATAAAAGAGATGAAAAAAAAAAAAAAGATTATTGTTGTCTTAAGCCACTAAGTGTGGTGATGATTTGTTATTCAGCAGGAGATAATACCTAGGGACTTTTTACAAATTCCAACGTCCAGGTTGCACCCCAGACCAACCACATCTGAACCTCTAGGAGAGGGGCCCAGATATCAGGTTTCCATGTGCAGCCAAGGTTGAAACTCCCTGGAGGAGGTCCCCTCCCGCTTCTGGCTTGGGCAGCTCCCACTGACCTCAGGCTGGTTAGGAGTCTCTCCTCTGGGCTTCCACAGCCCCCTGTCTCAAACTGGCCTGGGGCACGTCTCCTGACTCGGCAGTCGGGAGACCTCTTATCGGGTAAGTGGAGGTGATTATAGCACCCAGCTGACCTCCTGGACAATCCCATGGTGTGTCACCTGAGAAAGGGCTTGGGGAGCATAAAAAGCGAGCTCTCCAGGTGTGGCTGTTATCACTGAGCTGCTGCTCGGGCTCAGCATTCCTCTGCCTCCCCTCCACCTCGGCTTTCTGTCTGTCTGGACAGCTAGGAGACAGCAGCTTCCAGTTTGGAGAGAGGACTGTCCAAGTTACCCTCATCCCTGCAGACCTCCCCCCTTCATCTCCTCTTGGTTTGTTTCAGGATGTATTTACTCATTCAACAAATATTTTCTGAGCCCCTGGTCTGTGCCGGTTACTAGGAAGACAGACGGGAACACAGGGAGTTACATTCTAGTGAGGGAGACAGAACAATAGATGAGTAAGTGAACCGACAAGTGAGACATGTTATAAATAAAAATAAAGCAGAGTAAAGCAATGGGCGTAATGGAAAAGGGGCTGCTTTGTATAGCACAGTCAGGGAGGCCTCTCTGAGGTGAAGCCTAAAGCGTAAAAAAGAGGCAGACATGTGCAAATCTAGGGAAGGCTAGGAGGAACAAACATGTGCAAAGGTCCTGGGGCAAGAGTGAGTTTGGTATATTTGAGCCAAAAGGCCAACGACTGGAATGGAGAGACAGGAAAAAGACTTACATGAAATTGCTGTAGGTCACAGAGAAGAGTCTAGAGTTTAAAGATAAAAAGCAGCAGTTTCAGATCAAGATCAAGCATTCTGGGGTCAGCCGGTCAGAGTTCTAATCCCAGCTCTACCACCCACCTGCTGCCAGACTTGGGAAAGTTCCTTAAACTCTGAACGTTCAGCCCCCTATCTTTAATGGGAATAATTGCACCTACATCGCAAGGAGTTACCTTGAGTCCCCAGGATGATGCGCACAAAACCCTTAGCGCAGGACCTGGCCAAAGCATGGCTCAATAAATGTGCGTTATGCTCATTGCTGATGGCAATAGCAGAGATCATACCGCACAACCATGGGGGTTCCCAATAAATCGCAAACCCTGGCAGAGAGCATACGTGCTTGCACCCTGTAGCGGGCTGAACAGGGTGCCCGCACAGAACAATCGGGGCTGGCAGCAGTCTCCTGGGGGTTAGAGACAGGCTGGCAGCTGCTGGAACCAGGGCAAGATGAAGACAGGCTTGAAGATCCCGCTGGATTTGGTCCAGACTGAGCCACATCGGCTCTCCACTCCCAAATCCTCACGCCCCAGGAACAGGGTCGAGTTGTGAATCTGGAGAGCCCAGAATTCTTCTAATCCTGAGGTCTTCGGGCTGCCTGGGTGGCTCAGTCGGTTAGGCAGCCAACTCTTGATTTTGGCTCATGAACCTGTGAGATTGAGCCCAACCCAGGGTCAGGCTCTCTGCGCCCACAGCGCAGAGCCTGCTTGGGATTCTGTCTCTCCCTCTCTCTGCCCTCCACCCCCCACCTCAAGCTAAATAAATAAACTTAAAAAAAAAAAAAATCCTGAATTTTGCATTTTATCGAGTTTTAGTTATTTAAATGGAAAGGCCACACAAGGCTAGTGGCTATCGTATTAGCACGGCTCTCGAGTGGAAGTTGTTTTCTCTTCGATTCTCTTTCACTCTTTCTAGCCTTCATCCGTGTCCATTTCGCCCACGACAGGGGGCCGCAGACTCAGGGCCAAACTGGGATTTGTATCTGTTCCTTTATGAAAATGGGTCTTGTTAAAGGAAATTCACCAACTTCCGGTGTATACTTCGCTGATTTTTGACAAATGTGTCCAGCTGCAATTGCTGCCATGGAGGAGTGGCTTCCGTCACCTGGACAACCTCCCTTGTGTGTTTTACGGTCACGTCCCTCCCCCTCGCTCTGGCAGCCACTGGTCTGTTTTCTTTCCCTATGCTTTCGTCTTTTCTGGACTATCACACAAATGGGTCAGCCTTCTTTCACTTGAAGCAGGATTAGAGTTTCAGAACATTGTTTTATTCCCATTCCGTTATTTCCCCCCCACCCCCAGAAGTTTTCTAATTACGGCAAATGATGCTGAGTTTCCACTCACAGAGAAAGTATGAAATTTCCTTTCACGCTGAATCCGTTTAAGCCAAGGAGCACACGTTTCCTTTAAAATGTGGAAGTCACTAATAGAACAGGTGGGATACGGATACGACAGCAATTACAAGAGTGAGACACGAGTTACTCCTCTTCGGGAAAAACACCCAATCCCACCTCTGCGTGTGACGCATGGGGGGAACCAAGACCCAGGAGGAGGTTGGCTGGCCCGGATCACATCGAGCAGGTGGCAGAAACAGGAGGACACTAGTGCTGCTCAGGACAGATGGCAGAGGCTGGGAGGAGAGGCTTGGGTCCCCTTAGGGTTAGGGGGCTGTCCCCTCCCCCCACTCTTGGGTCTGCGCTAATGGAGCTGCCCCAGGTCAGAGGCTGGGCCTGACAGATGGGATTCTACAGGGGAAAAAAGGTTCAGAGGGTGAGGGGCCTTTGTCCCAACCCCAGATGGCAGGGCCAGGCCAGAGGCAGGTGGAGAAGTAGGGCCCCTCCTGAACTGGAAGGTCGTGGCCCGGAGACAGAATCTTTGTGGAAATGTAACACCCAAGCCCCTCCACCCAAGGGACTGGTGCAGGCCTTTCCAGCTTTCAACAAGACCCCTCCACTCCACATGCAAATCAAATGCAAATGAGCCTGCCGCCACTGCACAAACCCCGCCCTCCTTTCCCTCTTGCTGAGGTCCATCCCACAGGTCCAGACACCCACGGATGTCCAGACACCCGAAGCCCCAGGCCCATCCTCAGCGCACACCTCAGACCCCTCACACCAGGACTGGGCATGAAATGGGCTCAGCTGACCCATCTCTGCCTGGAGGCTGCGTCAGACCTGGGCCACTCCTGCTGTCTCTCCCCCTATCTGTCCTCCCCCAGCTCAGGCAGATCTTTTAACACCATAAATCAGTATTGCAAAGCTATAGTGATCAAACTGATCTGATACCGGTAGGAAAACAATCAAGGGCCCAGAAATAAATCCACGCAAATATGGCCAAATGATACTTGACAAAAGAGCCAGGGATACTCAATGAGGAAAGACAGTCTCTTCAACACATGGTGTTGGGAAAACTGAATATTCACATGCAACGCATGAAATTAGACCACTCGCCTTACACCACTCACAAAAATTCACTGGAAATTGATTAAAGGCTTAAACCTAGGACCTGAAACCATAAAACTCCTAGAAGGAAACACAGGGGAAAACTCCTTGACATTGGTCTTGGCAATGATTATTCAGATATGACAACAGGGGCGTCTGGGTGACTCAGTCGGTTAAGCGTCCAGCTCTTGATTTCGGCTCAGGTCATGATCTCGAGGTTTGTGAGTTCGAGCCTCAGGTCGGGCTCCATGCTGACAGCGTGGAGCCTGCTTGGGATTCTCTCTTGTGCTCGCTCTCTCTCGGCCCCTCCCCTGTTCATGCTCACTCTTTCTCTCAAAATAAATAAATAAACTTAACAAAACAGATGTGACAACAAAAACACAGGCAACAAAAGCAAAAATCAACAAATAAGGACCACGTCCAACTAAAAAGCTTCTACAAAGCAAAAGGGAAAACCAACACAATGAAAAGGCAGCAGCTCAAGTGTCCATCGATAGGCGAATGGATAAAGACGTGGGCTATATATACAATGGAATATTACTCAGCCATAAAAAAAAGAATTAAATCTTGCCATTTGCAATGACACGCACGGAGCTAGAGAGTATAATGTTAAGCAACAAAGTCAGAGAAAGACAAATACCATTGAGTTTACGTGTGGAATTGAAGAAACAAAACAAAGGAGCAAAGGGAAAAAGAAAGAGAGAGAGGCAAACCAAGAAACAGACTCTTGACTATAGAGAACAAATTGATGGTTACCAGAGGGAAGGGGGTAGGGGAATGGGGGACCTAGGGGCTGGGGATTAAGGAGCACACTTGTGATGAGGACCGGGTGTTGTATGGACGTGTTGAATCGCTATATTGCACACCTGAAACTAACACAGCACTGTATGTTAACTAACTGGAATTAATGATATAATAAATACAATAAAGTAAAAATAATAAAATGAAAAGGCAGCCTTTGGGATGGGAGAAAATATTTGTAAACACGTATCTGATAAAGGGTTAATATCCAAAAAATATAAAGAACTCCTACAACACAATAGCAGACAAAAAAATCCAATTGAAAAATACACAGAGTAGGGGCGCCTGGGTGGCTGAGTCAGTTAGGCATCCGACTTCCGCTCAGGTCATGATCTCGCGGTCCGTGAGTTCGAGCCCCGCGTCGGGCTCTGGGCTGACAGCTCAGAGCCTGGAGCCTGCTTTGGATTCTGTGTCTCCCTCTCTCTCTGCTCCTCCCTTGCTCTCGCTCTCTCGCTCTCTCTCTCCAAAATAAATAAACATTAAAAAAAAGAGTATTTGTGTAGACATTTTTCCAAAGAAGACACCCAGTTGGCCAACAAGTACATGAAAAGGTGCTCAACCATCACTCATCATCAGGCAACCGCAAGTCAAAACCACGATGAGATATCGCTGCACACCTGTCGAAATAGCTATTACCAAAAAGACAAGAGACACCAAACGCTGGCACGGCTGTGGAGAAACGGGAACCTTTGCGGGCTGCTGGTGCAATCGTAAATCGGTGTGAGCCACTATGGAAAAGAGCGCGGAGGTTCCTTTTCTGCCAAAAACAGAACCAGCACGTGCCCCGGCTGTGTCACCTCCTGGCGTGTGGCCGAAGAAAATGAAATCAGAAGCTCAAAGACCGATCGGCACCCCCGACGTTCATGGAAGCGCGACTTACAAAAGCCATGGAAGCCATGGAAGCCATGGAAACAACCTAAGTGCCAGCGACTGACGAATAGGTGACGAAAACGTGAGAAGGAAAGAGACAGAATGCAATATTCCTCAGCCCGAGGAAGAAGGAAGGCCCGCCACGTGTGACAACAGGGATGGACCAGAAGGGCATTTGGCTAAGTGAAGTAATTCAGACGGAGAAAGACCATGGGTGATCTCGCTTATAGGAGGAATCACAAAAACTGAATTCACAGAAACAGAATAGAGCGGTGGTTGTCAGGGGCTGGGGGAAAAGGGGGGAGAGGTTGGGCAAAGGGACCAGCACTGGGACGTCCCCCAGTGCTTCCCCGGCCAGCTCCCCGTCACCCACGCCTCCGGCTCTGAGACATGGTACCTTCACAGCCGGGCCCTCGAACACCCCTTCAACAGCTCTGGTTTGCCTCACTCGCCGTGCGCAACACCTGAGATTATTTTATGTATTTGTTTTCTTGGGTTTGCTCGCCTCGGTTCCACAAGGGCAGGGGGCCTGGCCTGTATCTCCCATGCCTAGAACACCGCCTGGCACATAGTAGGGGCTCCATAAATATTTGTGAGTGAAGGGAGGGGGGTGGGAAGGAGAGGAAGGAAGGACCGAACACCCCCACCGAGGCCCCCCGAAAGAGGCAGACAGATTGGAGCGGAAAATGTGACAATAACCACTTGTTCACTCGACAAAGTTACGGTGCGGGCCAGACACTGACGTAGGGGCTGGGGGCACTGTGGTGAACAAGACAAATTGCCTCAGTTTTCCAGGCCCACGGCTGGTGGGGGAGACTGAGAAGCCACAGGGGTCACTGTTCTGAGTCATCTGTGAGGTTCTGATGAGGCCCTGAACCCAAGCCTGATGAGGCCCTGAACCCAAGCCGGGGGTCAGGGCAGGCTTCTAGGAGGAGGCGGCCTCTGGGTTGAAACCCAAAGAGTGAGCAGTGGGGAACTCACCAGAAAACAGGAGGAGGACAGAAAGAGATTGGAGGTGGGAAGCCGGGTCACAGAGGTCACACAGGCCCTGGAGGGGTGGTGGGGTGGTGGGGAGCGATGCAGGGGCCCTGTCGTGGCATTACTCCTTACCCCGTTTTACAGACAGAAACACAAGAGACCCAAATCAGAGCGAGGACAGGCCCACACCGTCCGGGCTCCCTGTCCAGTGCTCTTCCCACTGCATCAGTGTGGGAATACCAGTTTCTTCCCTGGAACCTTCTGGAGCCTTGGGAAGGGGCCACTCTCCTGTCCGGCCCCATGCCTCCCTACCAGCCCTTTGAGAGAAATATTAATATTTTGGAGTGAAACCGCGCTCCTTTGTTATACAAGGAAGTGGCCTTCTTTTTTTAGAGATGCAAACTTAAGTATTGGAGGGGATGATTCATGATCTCTATAATTCACATTAAACCACCTCGAAAAGAAATGGAGGAAGCATTACGGAAAACGCCAGAGTTCATCGGGATGTCGGATATACAGTTCATAATGTTATCCTCTGTTTTTCTGTGTGTCTAAAATTACTCGACGTAGTTCAGCGTAAACCACTGAAAGAAAAACACGAGGGCAGCCCCTGGGTGTGGCCACAGCTGTGAACGTGAATTGAGAAGGCTGGAAGGCAAGCTAGGAGAACATTCTGGACTGGGAAAACCGGGTCTGTGTGTGGGCCCCTGGGCAGTCCCTCCCCCTGTGGGGCCCCTTCCCCTGGGACACCCTGAGTCTCTGCCCCAGTGCTGCGTCTGGTGCTCTCATGGATTCGGCCACTGGGGGCTCTGCGCCCCTTCCCCAGGACACCGACTCTCAGGTTGGGGGCCAGGCAGGAGGCCAAAGGCTTCGCTGTCCCCGAGCCCCGAGAGGCCAGACCAGTCTGCCAGTGTCTGGACTGGGGAATGGACAGAAGGACGCAGCCCCATCTCACCCTTTCGATCTGGGCCTAGGCACCTGCTCTCTTGCACCATCTACCCCATTGGACTGGCTGGGAAACTGAGGCCCAGGCCTGACCTGGGTCCCCTGCTTTGGGGGCCTGTACTCTTCTTAAGGACCCAAGACATATAATCCTACAGAAGGAAGAGGGCAGAGAAGGAGGCCCAGTGCACCAAAAGAGTCAGAAGCTGATGTCTGGCCCTCAGCAAGTCAGGGTCAGAGGCAGAGGGCAGGGGACGCGTCCCCGGCAGCGTGAGGTCTCTGTGTGAGGAAGTCAGTGCAGGCCGGGAGCCTCCAGCCCGTGGAGAGGGCTCTCCCGTCCCTAGCTGTGCCCCCTGCATCAGTACGGCCCCAGTCTCCCCAGCTCGGGGCCAGGGGATCCTCTCTCCCTGTTCAAGCAGGAACCTCAATGTCCCTGTCAGCCCGTCCCTCTCACTCACCCCCAAACCAGCGAAGTGCTCTCCTTAAGACCTCCCCTTCCATTCAGCCAGTCAACAAATATCTTCCAAGTTCCTTCCACATGCCAGGCACAAATTAGGCACCAGGACCTCCACTGTGAACAAAACAGACACAGTCCCCCCCCCCCCCCCCCCCCCACTGCTGAGCTGACACTGGTGGGAAATAGACACAAAGCAAGATGAGTCAACGAACACATAACACACCATCAAGGGCACAGTTAGCAAAGCTATCGAGGCACGAGGAGCTAGAGAGTGGTGGTGACCAGACAATTCTAATTTAGGGTCACCTCTGAAGGGTGAGATTGAGCAGACACCTGAATAAAGTGAGGGAGGGGCCATGGGGCTACCTGGGGAAAGAGGGCAAGTGCAAAGGCCCTGAGGCAGGGAATAGGTTTGCCACCTGAAGGGTTGGCAAGAAGACCAGTATGGCTGGAGCGGAGAGTGCTGGCGAAGAGACTACTGCGACAGCCACGCAGGACACGAAGGGGCTGGATGGGGGCGGTGGCAGTGGAGGGGTACAGAGTGGCCCGATTCTGGATCTGCTAAGGGATCAGTATGTGCCGTGTGGGAGCAAAAAGGAGTTGGGAGAGAAGATAGCACCTCCATTTTAGAGACCACGCTCCTTGCGGTATCCCCAGCGCATGGAACAGAGCCGATCTCAATCAGCAGTTACTGAAAGAGAAAAAGCAAATAAAGGGAGAAAGAATCTCAGCCCGCCCACTCCTTCTGGCCTCCCAGCTATCGTTTTCCAGAACTGAAGGCGTCTTTCAGGGACTCCCCCATACCCTCCCACAGGATGCTGGGAGGCCATCCTCGGTATTCCTGGTAGGAACTCTCTACTCCACCCGGGCTGGAATTTCCACCATCCTTCACTCCTGGAATCCTGCCCTGAGCACCTTCCAGAAATCTGTTACCAAGAAAGCATCTGTCACACATACCTCTCCCAGCCCAGTTACTCCGGCTTGAGTAAAGGGCACGCTCACCTATGTGCCCCCATTCAGATGCCACCACAATTTCCTCCACTTGGGTTCTCCCTGTTCTTCACACAGGACAGAGCCGAGGAGAGAGAAAAGAGGTCCCAGATGTGCTCTGAGAACAGAGGAGGCCATCACCTCCCTTGAGCTGCAGGTAAGACCTCTATTAATGCAACACAGAATGGCATTCGAGGTTTCTTTCAGTTCTTTTTCTTCATTTTTCTTTTTTTTAAGTAATTTTTTAATGTTAGGTTACACAACTAACAGGGTTTAGACCCCTAGAAAGTTAAAATATTTCAGTTAAAGCTAAACTCCTCTTTGATCACCCCCCCATCACCCTTCCCATTCCCTGACCCCCTCCACACACACACCATTCCAAAGGCAACCATTGCTGCCAATTTGAAATTCACGCTTCTAGATTTTTTCCTATGGATGTATATGTGATAAACACCACACACACACACACACACACACACACACACACACACACACCCCTAATGAATATGTGGCATTTATTTGTGGAAAAAAATTTTTCCACAGATGGACTCATACCGTATTTATCCTGTGGCTCTTTTCTCCTCTCTGTTCTGGGCTCTTGAATTCAATTCACAGTTAAGAGATCGTATTCACTCTGATGGGGCTGCGCCACGCGACTGGCCCTTACAGAGAGCAGATTGCTTTAGAGGCACTCTCAGAAGCTCCTCTCTCTAATCCCCTCGAAGCCTACGTCTCCTTTCCCCCCGCTCTCCTTCCTTCCACCTCCCCGGCACGTACGCCCCGCGCACCCCCCGGAGAGAAGGTCCTAATTCCTCAGATGCCCCAGGCAGGTTCATCTTCGGAGGTTGTAGCACCCTGCGCCCTCTGGTGGCTCCCGTGGGTAACTGCAGCGGCGCCTCCAACCCCCTCATCCATTCACCCCACGAACCGGTTCTGGAAGCCCTGCCCACCCACCACCTAGGCGTGAACCTTCCCGCGCCTGCCCTGGGGGCCCGGTGGCGGATTAGCTGATCTCCGCTCTGGAAAGGCTCCTCGTGGAATGTGAGCGCCCTTGTGACCTGCCAGAAGAATGTACACGTTTGACGAGCCCCGGAGGGCAGCTCTTTGTGGGAAACTCGTGGTCCTCGTGCAGCGCCTTTGGAAGGCAATGAACTGGACGATCTCTCTCTGAGCACGTTGTAGTTCACTGCTGGGAGCGGATTCTGCAGGTATTGGCAGTGTTTGCGGCCGCAGCAAACGACAGGGGCCCAGCAACGGGGGTGGGCCAAATTCGTCCTGGGGCAGTCGGATAATGGAACACCTGTAGGCCTGTCCTTCCCCAGCCTGGGACTCTGTCCCTCTCAGGGTGCCTCTGCTGGCTCCCCCCACTCCGAAGCCTGCCCGGATTCGCCACTCCGGGTTCCCCTCGCCCTCTTTTTTTCCCTACGGACTAACACACTAACTAATGTCCTCACTTCCTACATTTATTGTCCCTTCGCTTCACTAGAAGGTCAGCTCTCCAAAGACCAGGGCTTCGTCTGTCTCCTCTGTTCAATTTTATGTCCCAAGCATCTCTCCCAGTGCCTGACATTGTTGGTGTAACCGAATGAGGGAACCAGGGCCCTGTGGGCCCCCAAGCCGAACACGGAGACCGGGTTTGCAGTGAAGAAAATTTTAATTTGCAAGGCCACCTAACAGGGAGATGGGAGTGGGGGTGGGATCTCAAATCTGCCTGCCCTGAAAAAGGGGTCTTGAGGCTTTCCCGGATTTTAGGGAGAGCCTGGACCAATGTGATTGGAAGCTACAAAGGGGGAGGTAAAGTTGAGGGCGTTGTTGATCCGCGCAGGCGCAGTCCATCAGGACGCTCCTTAGGTCGCGGGCCGCTCAGTGCGTGGAAAGCCACTTACACAAATGTCTTGTGAGTTGCGCGTCAGAGAGAGTTCATCTATGAGAGGCGGTGACAAGGCCCCATGGTATATTCCCTAGGCTAATTGCCCTTTAGAAGCAGGCAGTCTGTTGTGGAAAGAAACAGGCTTTGGGTTACAGTTCGCTTCCCTCTAGCTACTCTGAACGCAGGACAACAATAACTTAGCCTTGTTTTCAGATCAGAAGCGGAGACTTTATTGGAAAGCGCCGGTTTCACTGGCACTTAATAAAAGTTGCTCAGTGACTGAAGCCACTGAATGAGGGTCTGGATGTGCAGGCTATAGCAAGATCTCTGAGATACTTAGAAAAGGCAAGCCTCAGAAAGCAGTCGGCCGTATGCCCCAGTCTGTAAAGAATGCGGGTGGGACGTTTTCCCATAAACCTAAAATTGCTCCCACAAAAGATACTACCAGTCTTTTTTTGTTTTTTAAGTTTACTTATTTATTTTGAGAGGAGGAGAGTGGGGAGGGGCAGAGAAGGAGAGACAGAATCTCAAGTAGGCTCCACACTGTCAGCACAGAGCCCAACAGGGGGTCGAACTCACAAACCGTGAGATCGTGACCTGAGCCGAAGTCGGAAGCACAACTGACTGAGCCACCCAGGTGCCCCGATAATAGTAAGTCTTTTTTTTTTTTTTAAGTTTGTTTATTTTTGAGAGAGAGGGAGAGCGCGTGCACACATGCGTGGGGGGAGGGGCAGAGAGAGAGGAATTCACAGAATCCGAAGCAGGAGCCGGGCTCTGAGCTGTCAGCACAGAGCCTGACTCCGGGCTCGATCTCACAAACCATGAGATCATGACCTGAGCTGAAGTCGGATGCTAAACTGACTGAGCCACCCAGGCGCCCCAATAACAGTCTTAATTAAACAACAGAGGCTGTAAAAATATCTGGAGATGACAAGGAAAGGGAGAATATTTTGGTTGGGGTTCATCCATTCGTGCACGTGAAAGAGGGCTTCAGTTGTCTCCGTCCTGACCTCAGACTTTTCACTAGGGTTCTTTCCAGCTGGTCTCTGCCAGGTGGGCAGAGCATCCCCTGCTGGGAACAGAAACTGTCCCCTCAAGCCACAAGGACACCCTGAGCTAGCAGGAGGAGGAGCGATTTGACCTTCACTGCCCACCTGCAGGGACCCACCCCCCTTTGTCCCGCACCTTCCTCATATAGACCTGGAAGTATTTTCGGCACTTTGGAAACTGTCTTTGACACATTCGTCCTCTGTCTTTCCGGTGTTGGCCTTGCTGAAATCAATTCCTTTCTTGTTTCACCTCTACTCGTCCTCTCTGCCTCTGGATTTTATCAACAGCCCGTGTGGCAGAACTGGATCTGTTTTGCACCCCCGTGCCCTGGCTACATATGCAACAAACATTTATTAAGCTCCCAATGTATAGTGGTTATATTAGAAACAGGTATCTGGAAAGGTTTCTTTGGAGGAGGTAACATTTGAGATTGGGTTTGAAATTACAGATAGGATTGTGCCAGAGATGGGACAGAAAGGGTATTCTAATAGAAGAATTCATATGGAAATTTTGGTGGCTTCGATGTACTATAAATACTTAGAGAATGGTAAGCAGTTCTGGCTACATATAAGAAAGGGCAAGTGATAAAATTGTCAAGGTTTATTGGTCCCGGCTGAGAAGGGACAGAAATGTGAGGCTTAGGCATTTTTCTTAATTTAGTGAGCAAGCAGGGAGTCCTTGAGGGTTGATAATATAGACATTTTTAAATTTGTTTTTAACATTTATTTATTTTTGAGAGACAGAGCACAAGCGGGGGAGGGGGAGAGAGAGAGAGACACACACACAGAATCTGAAGCAGGCTCCAGGCTCTGAGCCGTCAGCACAGAGCCCGACGCGGGGCGTGAACTCACAGACTGCGAGATGTGACCTGAGCGGAAGTCGGACGCTTAAACCGACTGAGCCACCCAGGTGCCCCTGAAGATATTTTTAAATGGAAAACAAAAGTACCCTAAGAGGCCCCGATGATGTGGCAGGAAGTGAAACCACACCAGCAGGGATGTGGATCCAACTGAAGGGAGAATGGCTGGAGTCAGAAAGGAGCATCAGAGGAGGGGACAGGAGCAGCCTCCCTGCCGGGGGTCCCGGTGGAGGCCCCCCCAGGAAGCACATTCTTGTGTCCTCGCAACCCAAATGGTTCTTTAGCCCCTGCCAGCCGAGAGGGGGAGGGGGGGTCTGCTCACCTCTCCTCCCAAGCTTTTGCCTGGAGAGGGATTGCTCTCTTGAGAAATTGAATGTCTCCGAGAACACAGCAAAAAGCAGGTCAGAATTCCCAGCAGAAGTCAACAGGCCATGAACAAATGTACAAGCCCCAAGCCCTGGGCGATGCGTTCCCCACCCCACCCGGCCCCACCCCCCACTCCAGGCATCGGGCCGTGTGAGTTGGGTTCGAATATGACCTCACGCTTACCAGCCAGGACACCTTGAGCCAGTCGCTGAACCTCTTTGGAGTCTCAGCTTCCCCACCTGTAAAGTAGGAAATAAAAGCATTGCCTGCCCGCGACCTAGGATTCCTGAAAGGTTTCATCAGATATGAACGACTGCAATGTGACAGAGCGGTTATTTGTCGGTCGTTATTTTGCCGCGGCTCTTGACTTCTCGGGGCCTCTGTTTCCTCATCTGTAAAGTGGGATTGCGATAGTAGCCCCCCCCCCCCCCCCAAAAAAAAAGGCTGTGAAGAGTAGATACACGGATTCATGTCAAGCTCGGTGCCTGGCACACACTGCCTGTCAGGATTTCTGCCCCATGAGGAGGGCGCTGTTAACACCCCCACTTTCCAAGTGACTTGCTTAAACTCCACTATTCGCACCAGGAGTTTGGGCTCCAGGGAGCCCTGCCCCTGGAGTGACAGGAATTATGGTGGCCCTGGGGCAAGGCCAGAGGCAGCCTGGGCAGGTCTTCTGCCTTCTCGGGGTCAACCCTGGTAAAATGTGGATGGCGGTAAGCGCCCGAGAATGTGAGCCCTTTGCTGCGCCCGCGGGGTCATCGGGATCTTCAGGATCGGGGTGGCCGGGCCGGGCTCCAGACACACAGTAGGCTCTTGGTGCAGCCGACAGCCCCGCCCCCCGCCCCTCCCCCTCCGCTGGGCTGGGCGGGGCAGGTTAATACTAACCCGGCCGCCTCCGCCCCTCCCAGGCAGAGTCACTTGGGACCGGGACCTGCAGGTAAGCCGGCAGAAACTGGGCGGCTCGGGCCTCTGAGGGCACGGCTGCCTCTACCGAGGGCCGGCTGACACGGGGCCCTGAGCGGGGGGGAGTGGGGGGCACTTATCTGGGGACAGCCAGTGGCCTGTAGCTTCCCACCCACCCCCCCACCCCCACCCCCACCCCCACCCCCAGTTTCAGACTCCTGGGTTGGAGGCCAGAGGGATAGGAGGGACCAAGGGCCTCTCCCTCTGCGGTCCGTCGGAGCCGGGAGCCCAGCTGGGACGCCCGGTGGGCTCCAGCCCCCTCCTCCCCGGGCCAAAAGACTGGGCCCCCCACCGACCTCTGCCCGGCTGCATGAACACGCCGCTGGGGAAGTCTAGACGGCCATTCCTGCCAGGTTGGGCTGGAGCCTCACCAGCCTGGCAGGAGGGCTGGGGGTTGGGATGAGCACGGCGGGGAGGCTGCTTGACCAAGGTCAGCCTCGTGGGAGGCCCCGAGGAGAAGGAGGAGGAGGAGGAGGAGGAGGAGGAGGAAGGGAGCTGGAAGTCTCTGCCAGCCAGGCCTGCTGGGCTCCCATTATCTCCTCCCTTCCTCCCTGTCAGCCAAGACCCGCAGAACAGGCCCATCCCTGCCCCCTTTCCTAGATGCAGAAACCAGGCCCCAGAGAGGGTGAGCAGCTGGCCTGAGGACACCCAGCGGGTGAGCACAGGCCCGGTCGCCCACCACAACCTGAGATGGGGGGGGGGGGGGGACACGGTGTGGGCAAGCACCGCCTCCTCTCTGGGCCTCAGTTTCCCCGCATCTGTGAGATGGGAACATTGAGTTGGAGAAGGCCCCTTGATACATGTGGACGTTAGTGAGGGGGTGAGGGCGGTGGCTGAGCCAGGCCAGGGTTCCAGCACACCCTGCTACTCCCCTACTTTCCATCGCCTCCCCTCCCGCCCCCTGCCCTCTCCGCCCCACCTCCTCCTTTTGCCCCGCCTCTGTCTCTCTGTCTCTCCGTCTCTCTGTCTCTCTTTCTGCCCATTTTGGTTCTAGCTTTGGTTCTTTCTCTCCCTGCTCTGTCCTCTCAAACCCATCCTGCTCCAGCCCGGACAACCTCCCCACCTCTCTCATGAGGGCGGGCCCGGGCCCCAGGCGGGGGTCACCGAGGACTCTGGGACAACACTGACTCAGACCCCTGTCCAGGAGCGGGTGTAGACCATGCCCACACTGCCAGCTGGCATGGCCCAGGCCAGCCAGGTGGACTCAACCCGCATGGCTGAGGCAGGCTGTCGACCCAGCCCTTGGCAAACTAGGTGGCCACCTTGGCACTGGGAGAGAGACAGGGCCCTGCTCACACAAAGATTATACTACAGTGGGAGAGGTCGGCACTCAAAAGATAAGACACAGATAAATCGTCGCAACTGAACTGAGGAGGGCACAAAAGCAGAGAGCCGGGGAGGGTTCGGGACCGGAGCCTCCCGATGGTCAAGGTCGGACAGGGCCTTTCCCTCCTGGTGGGGCAGAGGGTGGCCCAGCCACACACTGAGGGTACAACTGGCCCCCCACTCCACCCCCTGCACCCCCCTGGGCCTAGGACTCTCATCTTCTGCTGCAAAACTTTGAAGGAAAGAGACCTCTTCGGGGGCGGGGGGGGACGACACTCCTGGCTTCTCTACCTGTGTGCCCACGTGTCATGGAGCGGACTGAGCCTGAAGAGTCTCATTCAAAGCCTTGGGGTTCTGTTCTCCCACAGTCGCTGATGGGGCCCCAGGAAGTATCTAGGCCTTGGAGTCTGTCTCAGGTTCTCCCAGGCCGGCACACACCTCCGTTTCTCCCCGGCCCAGCCCACGCGGTGGGGAGGCCCGGGGGTGAGTGGAAAGGGATCCTGCTCAGTGTGGCCCCTGCCACATCTTCACGATCCCCCTGCCTCCGGGGCTCTCTGCTCAGGCCGTGACGGTCAGTACGTGCCTCGGTTCAAACCCCAGCTCCCAGCTGACCCCGCTGAGTGACCCCGGGCACATTACTTTGCTCTTCTGAGCCACGGTTAACTCATTTATGAAATGGGGGTGATCATCCTGCCTACCTCGGGATTGTGGAGAGGATTTGATGGAGAGTGTGTGTAAAGCCCTTGGCCAGTAGATGATGGCTGTTGTTACAGTTCTCATTACTGTTATCATTACTGTCTCTTTTTGCCTGGATTCCTCCACCAGCTTCCTGATAATTAACCTATTTTGCAGGTCTCATTCCTATGCCTGCCCCGGCCCCACATTACTCTCTTCACAACAGCCAGCGTGATTATGGTAAAACGAAATTACAGCCGGTCCTCCCTCTGCCCAGGAAGGGAGACTTGGGCTCAGAGAAAACACCTAAACTCTTGCCTCCAGGGCCCTGTGTGACCTGCCCATCTCCTCCCACACTGGCCTCCTGGTTCTCCCAACACCAAGAGCTGTTGCTGGGACCTGGCAGGTGAGGCCCCACCCCAGGGCCTTTGCACTTGCTGTTCCCGCCCCCTGCACTACTCTCCCCTGGCAGCGCTCACTCTCACATTTCCTTCATGTTCCCCCTGACAATCCCGGATAGGAATGCCGCCCTCCCAGCTCTGCTCCCCTCCCACAGCCCTCATCACTGCTGACTTGCTCAGTGTTTCACAGCAAGTGCCCAGTAAATACTGGTTGAATGAATGCACCGCACTGCAAGGTCACTATAAGAAAAAGAGAAAAGAGAGATAAGGACTTTTAAAAAATTCCCCAGCATACTCCCTCTGAGCCACTCCTTAGTACTCTGAAACAACAGGGTACTCTGCACGTGCAGTTCCCTCTGCCTAGGACATTCTCCCCCACTCCGCCCCTGACTCATTTCACTGATGGCCACATCCCCCATCAGTGTCTCCCAGGTCCAGGAGCATGTGGCACTCGGTATGTGCTGAAAGTAGGCCAGGGCAGGAGAGCCACGCAGGAGATGGGTTAGGCTGGGCCATTCCACCATCATAACTGCTTTCTAGACAAGAGAAGAGACTTGTGGGACCAAATCACTTCCCTCAAATTACAGAACCCAGAGAACTCGGCTCTGGGGTGTAGGGATTCAGTCTTTCAGTGCATAGAACCTAGTGCACATAAATGAAATTCAGGCTCCTTACCTGCCTATCTGCCCTCATCTCCCCATCAAGCCCACTGCTCCAGCCACACTGGCCCAGGCTCATTCCTGCCCCAGGACATTTGCACAAGCTGTTCCCTCTGCCTATATTTTCTTTGGGTTTCTTTATTCTTTTTTTTAACACATTTTTTTCTTTAAATCCAAGTTAGTTAAATATACAGTACAATGATGATTTCAGGAATAGAATTTCGTGGATTTTTGCCCTTAATGGAAAAACCGATATATTTGATTTTATACCTGCTATATATATTTAACGACTTTTTTTAAAAAAGATTTAAATCCAAGTGAGTCAACACAGTGTGATAATGATTTCAGGAATAGAATTTTGTGATTTTACACTTAATATTCTACTTCTCATTTAAAAACTATTTAAATATTTGATCCGGCTGGAATTCCTTTTTCAGGCATCGGGAATAGGAAGTAAGAAAGAGATCTAGTTTTATTTCTTTTTCCCAAAGGAGTACCGTAGCAAGTCAGACTATGCAGGAAAACCACAGGCGTGAATGAACGTGTAGCTGGACAGCTTGCTGAACTCTCTCGTTATTTTAATAGCTTTTCAGATGATACAAGTAACCATCTCTCTTTAGCAAATCCACCTCCTCCCTTTAATTATTGACTTCTTCCTCTTTATTAGAAATATCGTTTATTGCCTCCTCTATATCCTTTGTTTATTTTACACTACCTTCTGCGGTCAAGGCCTTGAGCAGTGAATCAACACCGCGCCGTCGACCGTTGACTGTTTTTGTCCGTTTCTCCTGGCGTGTTTGAGACTCTGGGGGAATGTTACTCAGAATACAGACGTTTGCTACTGTTTTGACTCCGCTATGGAGTGCGGTACCTATCAATATGAAATGACTCAGCGGCTTAATTTATACCCTTGGCATCAAATCCCATATTAAGGCTCTTTGTTTTTTCTCTCTCTCTCTCTTTCTCCCTCCATTCATCCATCTCTTTGCATTTCTCTGGAAGATGTCTGCCCCCGAGTTTACTCGTAACTTGTCAATGCCTCTTTCAGGTGTATTTCAACAACTAATGTTTGGTTTTGGTTTTTGATCAAATCCCCGTTAGGGCAAGACCTGAGCTTCTGAGTTGGGACATTCAGAATAAAGGAGATAAATGTTAGTTTCTGGCTACTATAACCAGTCTGATATATCCTTGAACATCTATGTCTGTCCGCTTGGCCACTGTTTTGCTATATATAATGTGAGTAGTTTAAACAAGATGAAAGCTTACTTACAATGTAAACAACACTGAACAAACAAAATAGTTCAGTGGCAGGCAGAACAGGACTGGTTTGCAGCTTTGTGCCATGAAGTCTTGAAGTCTAGTCTCCCTCTAGCCCCCACACCATCCCTCTTGGTGCAAAACGGCTGCTGGAGTTCTGGGCATCACACCCGAATTCCAGACAGCAGGATGGAGGAAGAGCGGGAAGGTACACCCCCTCATCTTTAAGGAGACTTCTCAAAGTCTTCACAGCCTCATCGGTCTGGCCTCGATTAGATGGCCATGCACCGCTATAAGGGAGGCTGGGAAGTATACTCTTGTAGCTTTTTGTTTTTTAATTTCTCACGTTTATTTATTTTTGAGAGAGAGACAGAGTGTGAGCAGGGGAGGGGCAGAGAGAGAGGGAGACCCAGAACCCGAAGCAGGCTCCAGGCTCGGAGCTGTCAGCACAGAGCCCGACGCGGGGCTTGAACCCACGAACCGTGAGATCATGACCTGAGCCGAAGTCGGACGCTCAACCCACTGAGCCACCCAGGCACCCCTGTACTCTTGTAGCTTGGTGGCTGTTTGCCCAACCAAAAATCTGGTCTCTGTAACAACAAAAGAAGAAAGGAAGAGGGACTCATGGGAGGCAGCAGCCATTTGCCTCGGAGTATCATTCAACCTCTCCCTGTTTGTCCTTCCATATCGGTTCACCGATCGTAGACAGAATCCTGCCCGAGTTGGTGTAGGGCAGCTTTGTCGCAGTGAGATCCTGCCCGTCCTGGACCACATTCTGGTCTCAGGTGGGAGTGAGCGGCCGAGAAGCTGTGCACAAGAGACCTGTGAGAGAGGTCCTCTCCAGGCGACAGCTGCCTGGAGCTTGTCTCCGTGGGTCCTCTCGGCTTGCCTCGAGCCAGGCCTGTTCCAGGCTGTTAGGTTGGCCTCAACAGGTGAGAGGCCAGAGCTTAAGCCAACTGCCTCAGGCCTCCAGAAAGGAGGTGGTGGGGTGAGACGGAAAGCAGGTCGGACTGCCCTCTGCTCCAGGATTGGCTTCCCTCAGTGGAGGAAGGAAGAAGAGAGTTCATCTGGGGCCCGAGAGTCAGATTCTGTGTGTGGGAACCCGGAAAGGAGCCGCTGAGGTGTGGGGAATTTCCCCGGGTGAGGCATGGCCACAGAGACGCTTCTGCCCCTTCTAGAAGAACAAGAAAGACTGACATGTGAAGAGGGAGGGACTGAGGGATCAGGCCTGGGTTCCCATGGGGGTTAGGAGGCCAAGTGCTGCAGGGGACGAGCTCCAAATCCCACCTCCCCGGACCCCGCCCACCTGTAAAAGGAGGTGACTGGCCCAATCAACATTTCTCTCCTACTGGTCCCCAGGCACTGTTTAAGAGGCATTAACTCATTAACATATTTGCATCTCATTCCAAAGATGAGGTCAGGACGGTCACTGTCCTCCATTCACTTTTTTTTTCTTTTCTCTTTTTCTTTTCTTTCCTTTTTCTTTGAAGAGGGTGCTTGGTTTGTTGTTTGCTTGCTTTGATGCAGCAGCTGTGCGATTCAATGTGTCCGACTTCTCTCTGGCGGTCTCTGGAATGACGAGCCACTGTTAGGGAGGCTTTCCCCTCTGGAAAGGTTAGCCATCAAAGAATGCGTCCGTTTTCCTATCACGAAGAGCCAACTTGTTCAGGAGAAGGGGAGAGATCAGGAAACACACCTGGGCTCCACGGCACTGTCTCGTCACCGATGGCGACCCTGACGTCTCGCTCACCTGATGTTTTTCTCCGGCAGCCCCGCCGCAGGCCGATCCGGGAGGTGGCGGCTTCGTTCGGCACGGGGCGGACATCACCATGCCCCTCCTGATACACCTGCTGGTCTGCACCTTCGGGCTGGGCTCCTGGGTGGCCATCAACGGGCTCTGGGTCGAGCTGCCCCTGCTGGTGACGGAGCTGCCCGAGGGGTGGTATCTCCCCTCCTACCTCACGGTGATCATCCAGCTGGCCAACATCGGCCCCCTCCTGGTCACCCTGCTCCATCACTTCCAGCCTGGCTGCCTCTCGGAGGTGCCCATCATCTTTACCGTGCTGGGCGTGGGCACCGTCACCTGCACCCTCTTCGCCTTCCTCTGGAATGTCACTCCCTGGGTGCTGGACGGCCCCCACAGCATCGCCTTCATGGTCCTCACCTTCTTCCTGGCCCTGGTGGACTGCACCTCGTCGGTCACCTTCCTGCCCTTCATGAGCCGGCTGCCCGCCCACTACCTCACCACCTTCTTCGTGGGCGAAGGGCTCAGCGGCCTCCTGCCTGCGCTGGTGGCTCTTGCCCAGGGCTCGGGTCTCACTACCTGTGTCAATGTCACTAAGCCGTTAGAAACCACCCCAAGCGCCGAGACCACCGGGAAGACTGTCTTCCCCCAGGTACCCGACATTTCCCATGGCCGCGCTCTGTGACTGATCACAGACCGGGCCACGCGGGGGGCTCGTGCTTCCTAGATGCTGGGCAGACCGCTGTCCTTGACCCGGCTGCGCTCTCGCATCACCTGCCCCGGGGGAGCGCACTTTCAGAGCGTTTTGCGTTTCCAGCTTGCAAAATTGGGACTGTGTGAACGTGTATTTCCTCAAAATTCCCCGGGTGATGCTAAGGTACGGCCAGGGCCAAGAACCGTAGGCTTTAGCCACGGCTTCGTGTTGTTTCACAAGTCAGACTTTGTTTCCCCCTGGGTCTTAGACACCTCACACGCACCCACCCGGTGTTGCCCAAACCACGGCAGTTCATCACCGGGCGCAGACCAGTGGCCCCAGGCGGCCGTGTCCTGCAAGCGTTTGACTTTGACTGTTTGACTTGGTTGAAGACATTTAAACGTTTGAAATGTCCCACGCGTAAATCTAGATGTACATAGGTTATCTCTTGAAAAGCGACTTGGCCGTGGGGCGCCAGGCGGGCTCAGTCGGTAGGGCACGCGACTCCTGATCTCCGGGTTGTGAGTTCGAGCCCCACGCTGGGCCTGGAGAGGACTTAAAAGCTTTAAAAGAAAAAGCGAGAGAGGGATTGGGCCACACCAGGCCACCTTCCCACAGGGCGACTTTGGGTGACGCTGCCCCTCCTCAGAACACATCTGTGGCTGTCAGCCCTTGGCAGGCGGTGGGGTGGGAAAAGGTGGAGCTCCTAAGTCAGAAAGAACCAAGTGGACTCAGGTGGACCGGTTTTGCCACGCACTCCCTATGGCCCTCGGGTAACACAGACCGTTCTGACCCAGGCAGAGGGCTGGTCCCCAGGGAGCCGTCAGAGCTCGTGAGCATTTATTATCATTACCTTAGGAGCTATGTGTTATGTCATTCATCCCTTATTAACAATGCATGCTATTTATTGTACATTATTATTAATATTGTTGTTACCTGTGCCCTGACACCCCCCGCGGATCCGGCTGAGCCTTGTTGTGTCTTTCCCCAGGGAGCTAACAGCACTTTTGCGTCTGACCTTGCCGGGACGGCACATTCCGCGGTCCATCTGGAAAGTCGCCACCTGCCGGCCAACTTCTCGCCTTTGGTCTTCTTCCTCCTCCTCTCCTTCATGATGGCCTGCTGCCTGGCCGCTTTCTTTGTCCTCCAGCGGCAGCCTAGACCCAGGGAATCTTCCATAGAAGACCTCCTCACCTCCCAGGTCACCCTCCACTCCATCCGGCCACGGGAAGGGGAGGACCTGGGCCCCCCCGGGCCAAGGGACAACAGCAAGGCCCAGGGGCATCCAGAGGAGAAAACGGCCCCCCACCACCCAGCCCACCTGACCTTCATCTACATCCTGGTGGCCTTTGTAAACGCGCTCACCAACGGCGTGCTGCCCTCCGTGCAGACCTACTCCTGCCTGTCCTACGGCCCCATTGCCTACCACCTGTCCGCCACCCTCAGCTCCATGGCCAACCCTCTTGCCTGCTTCCTCTCCATGTTCCTGCCTCACAGGTCCGTCCCACCTGGTCCTGGGGAACTCTTGTTGGGGCAGATTTCGTTCCAGAAGTCAGGATTCCAAACCCCACCTATCAGGATCTACGTGTAGTGGTTAAGAACACGGTTTCTAGGGCTTGACTGCCTGGGTTCAGATCCCAACTCCGTCACGTCCTAGCTTCTGTGATCCTGGATAAGTCACTCCGCTTCCCTGTGCCTCAAGGGTACTTATCTGGAAAATGGGGGTGATAATAGTTCTACCTCCTAGGGTGGCCGGGAGCATAAGACAAGCTAACTTTGTAAAGATTTTAGAGCAGTGCCTGCACATGGCAGGTCCAATGTAAGTGCTCACTTGCCTTGACATTGGCCATTGAGAAGGAATGGGCAGGCAGGAGCTGAGGTTCCCATATACAAATAGAAGCCCCGGGGCTCAGAGAAAGGGTCTAATTCCCAGGATTTCAGCCCTGTTCTCCTGCCTCCAGCTCCTGCTGGCTCCTTTACAGCTGCAGTTCTGGAAGAATGGCTAGGCAAATTGATAAAATGCAGATTACGCCAGTCTAGATTGGGGCCTGAGATTGCCAAATTTAGTCAAGCAACCTCGGTGGTTCCACCGTGGGGGGTTCAGACGCCGGTAGGAGACACAGGCTTTGGAGTCAGGGAACTTCAGGGTCCCACAACCTCCCACCCACCACTCTGCCCTGCCCATCCTGGCGGTCCTCTCCGACCCGCTCACACCCACCTCCCTCGGCCCAGGAAGAAGGGAGAATGAGAATATCGTCAGAAAAGGTCAGATTGCCAGAGAGCTGAATGTCCTCCCTTAGGGCTTACAACTGTGGCGGGGAGACTGGAGATTTCTGACGAAGCAGGAGCAGAAGCCACAGATCTGCGGGATGTGAGACACTCAGAATGTTAGAAATACCGAATCTGAAAGCCAGGGGCTCCAAGAATCTTCCAGCAGAAAGTGTCCTCAGAGGCAGAGGCAGACCCTCCGCTCTCACTCAGGACCACAGACGGGTCTTGGTGTCCTGAAGAGCGTAGGCAGGGAGGTCGCAGGGGTGACGACCCCAAACGAAGGACGGTGTCCTCAGTTGTCACACCCGGAGCCTACCTGGAAGGCCACCAGGGCCTCTAGATCAGGCCAACCTCACGTTGTAGACCAGGGTAGATGAAGCCGGAAGGGAAGGGGTCAGCTGAGGTCTCACAACACCCCCTGCTGTGCCAGTGCTGTGATCAAAGCCACCTTCTAGTCGGCCGGGCTTCCTGGCTGAGGTTGGGAATGTTGCAGGAGGAAATGACAGCAGATAAAATACTGGGCGGGGCCCAGGGCCAGGCCCGGCACACTCTGCCCCACAGGCCCCCACAGGCCTGCGACACTCATCTCCTAGGGGAGGAGACGGGCTCAGAGACCAGTCTTACAGCTCCAGTGGGACATGGGATCCGGATCAGGTCCCTGTAGCACCGGAGTCCGTTCTGTTCCCCCTGCTGTTAACGTTCAGGGTGACTTAGGCCAGTCTTGCCCCTCAGGAACCTCACTGACCCACTTGAGCCAGGTGGCCTGGAAGTTTCCACGTGGATCTGACCTCTAACCCCGGAGACGCTGACCCTCCCCCCTCCCCCCCCCCCCCCCCCCCCGGGGTGGAGGCGGCAGGGGCCGGGCTTGCCACCTCTTACATCCTTCTCCCCTACTCTGCCCTAGGTCTCTGCCATTCCTGGGCGTCCTCACAGTGCTCGGGACTGGCTTCGGGGCCTACAACATGGCCATGGCCGTGATGAGCCCCTGCCCCCTCATGCAGGGCCACTGGGGTGGAGAAGTCCTCATTGTAAGTACCTGGCCTGTGGAGCTGCCCACCCCCCCCTCACCTAGCCAAGGCCCTTTCCACTGACCAAAGGCTTTGGGCCTGCTCCCCGAGGAAGCCCCAGGTGGGGTTGGGCAGCGGAGGGATGCTTCTCATTTGGGAACAGAGGCTTAGGAAGGTGAGGTGCCTGGTCCAAGGTGACAGTCCAGCCTCTCCCCTGAATGCCACACCCTTCCATGTGGACGGCCATGCGTCTGCCAGCAGTGGCCTTCTCCCAGACGCCCTTGACTTGGTTATGGGGGGACATAAATGCTATTGGGTTCTCCTTTGCCCTGGGCATGGGTGTCAACTCAGGGGGCCCCCTTAGCCCTAGAGGGTCACCCCCAAAGGCTCTACTCAACTCGGAGGTTATTCCCTGGGGTTCCCTTAGGCCCGCCAGGTCGCCCTACAAGCACCCTTCTCCCCTGGGGCTCACCCCCAAAGCCCCCTTCACTCTGCATCTCCCCTGCCCTGTACCCACAGGTGGCCTCTTGGGTGCTGTTTATCGGCTGCCTGAGCTACGTCAAGGTGATGCTGGGCGTGATCCTGCGCGACCGCAGCCGCAGCGCCCTCTTGTGGTGTGGGGCGGCGGTGCAGCTGGGCTCCCTCCTCGGGGCTGTGCTCATGTTCCCGCTGGTCAACGTGTTCAGGTTCTTCTCGTCCGCCGACTTCTGCAGCCTGCAGTGCCCCACCTAGGACCCCTGGCGTGGTCCGTTACATGACCCTGACCCGCTACCGTTACTAACACTGGAAACCTGGGCAAGGCACGCAGCCCAGGCCACAGGGCAAGGGGCGGGGAGCCGGGGGGCAGAGCCCGAGTCCCTACACATCCACGCAGACTCCGCTCCGGAGCGGGGGAGAAAGCCACGGGCCTCCCACGGGGCCTGGAAATGCAAAGCACAGCCCTGCCCCCAATGCTGGGTCACGGTGCCTGCAGTTCCTTTTCAGAACTCCCGCGGGCTCTTGAGCGACGGCGGATTTGCAGCACCCGGCCCGAGGCAGGCTCAGGGGTGTCCGAAGGGGAACAGCAGAGAGGGCGAGCCAGCCCTCACAAGCGGTGTGACGTCACTTATTTCTCTGTGCCTCAGTTTCCTAAAATGGGGACCATGATAAATAGCACCTACCTCACAGGCGGAGCACAGGGATAAAGGGAAGAAGCACCCAGCATTGGCCATGTCCTGACCTGATGCCCAAGGGAAGTTAAGTGCACATCAACACAAGGGAGAAGTGGCCAGGAGGGTTGAGAGACGACCCCTGCCCGGTATCCTTTTTCCTATTATTCTCACAGAGGAGCTTGTAAAAGGACCCCTGGCTAATGGTGGGATCTTGGGGCATCTTGACTCCCCAGTCCCCAATATGGATGGACACTGTGCCCCACATACCCCTTCCCGTCACCGCTCCTGACTCAAGAAGTCCGGCTTCTTGGAAAGCAAGTGACCTTCTGGGAGGCATAGAGATGGGGGGGTGGGGGGGCTATGCCAAACCTCTCAAGTGAGTCCCATCCCCTCCCCCAGCCACCAAGGCTGAGAACTGGACCCGAGAACCCTGGGAAGCAGCTCTCTCAGCTGGGGAGGAATGCATCAGCTACCCGATTATTATTTTGTTTTCTTTTTTCTTTTTTTAGAGAGACATTCCCTGCTTTTAAACTAAGATCAGCCCTCTAAAATCAATATAATCAGTTTTCAGTTCTAAGGTCAAGGCTAAGCTCAGAAACGAACAGAATCAAAGGCTTAGAGAATGTCTGGTCCTGGGACTTCTTTTCTTCAGTGGTTTGCTTGCTTGCCACCCGCCCTCCCTTTAATTTATTTTGAATAGATAATATAGTCGCATGTTTCAAAAGTCAGAAAATATAAAATGATGTTCAGCAAAAAAATTCCATCTCTCCTCTCCTTCATCTGCCCCGGTTCCCCTCAACACACACACACACACACACACACACGCGCACTTTATTTTCTTTTTCACTCTTGCAGAGATTATGCAAATGCAAATACAGAGTCTTTTTACAGAAAAAGTACTAAACTACTGTGTCCCTTGTACCTTTCACTCAACAATGAAAATGGAGAGAGGGTTCTGGTTCTTTCCTATGACATCATATCCCGTCGTGTGGGGGTACCAAATTTATTCAACCAGTCCTCCGTAGAAAGACATTTGAAGGTACTGGAGACAACATTTGAAACCAAATCTCCCACTGCGATGCCTGGGTGGCTCAGATGGTTGAGGATCTGACTCTTGATTTCGGTTCAGGTCATGATCCCAGGGTCGTGGAATCGAGTCCCACCATTAGGCTCCATGCTGAGTGTGGAGCCTGCTTGAGATTCTCTCTCTCTCTCTCTCTCTCTCTCTCTTTCTCTCTCTCTCTCCCACCCATGCACGCTCTCTCTCTCTCTCTCTCTAAAACTGGAATTTTTTTTTTAATTTAAAAATCTCCCACCAATCAGAAAAGCTCTCCACAAAAGTGGCAGAGAAAGAAAACAGTTATATTACTGAAAAAACATTAAACCAGACTGTGGCGCACATCAGACAATCCGCCCAAGAGATTGCAAAGGCAGGAACCCCACCCTTTTATATCCTCCAGCAGATACGAGCCTACGACCTCCATGTTCTCAGACGATAACTAGTCCTCAAGGAAGGGTACTAGATGGCCCCTGTTTGTCACAATTCTTCCTGAATTCACCTGGCAATTGGGCTAGCTGTCTTTATGTGCAGGAGAAAGAAATTCCTATCTTGGGACACCTGGGTGGCTCAGTCGGTTGAGCGTCCGACTTCGGCTCAGGTCACGATCTCACAGTTTGTGAGTTCGAGCCCCGCGTTGGGCTCTGTGCTGACAGCTCGGAGCCTGGAGCCTGCTTCGGATTCTGTGTCTCCCTCTCTCTCTTCCCCTCCCCTGCTCTCTCTCTCTCTCTCTCTCTCTCTCAAAAAATGGACATTAAAAAAAATTTTTTTTTAATTTCTATCTTTACAAGAGGAAGCATTTTGCAACCTGGAGCCCAATGCTGATGTTAGGTTCCTACCCTCCCCCAGAGACTAGGTGATGGGACATTGACCTTCTGGATATGCTCTCCCATCCGTAAGAAAAGTGATCCTGGGTGGTAAAACTGGCTAGAGGCATATTCAGCTTTTTCAAAGACTTGAGTACACCTAAAAGGAGCAGGGAAAGAATTTACAAGTTTTCTAGAGTAAATGCTCTAAGGAAAGGGAGAGGGGGTGTCTCCCTCTTTGGCACGAGGGACAATTATTTGTATTTGCCCTTACAAGGGCATTCGGGTTGTTTTCAATTGTTGCCTCCCAGAAAGGATGTTGGAATGGATAATGAGCAAGGATAGGATCTCTCTGTACTGATGCGGAAAAATGGTCCAAGATTAATTCCGCACACAGAAAGGAGATGCGGAAGAATGCGTAGACTACGGAGTTAGCCACGCTAGTACGTTCTGTCTGGAACTAGGTGAGGGGGTAAGTGACCCAGCATTTGGAAAAGGCACCTCCATCTGACCCCCCCCCCACCATGGTTTTGCTTTCACCCACCGTTCTTGGAGGTCTTCGGACATTAGCAGCCTTTAAGTGAAGGTGCGTGAGTCAGCTCCCACAGTCTCCTCTGTATGATGGGCACAAATGAGAACATCTCTCAACCAGGGTTGAGCCGATAAGTGCGCGTGCTTAGCGCCGCACCCGCAAACAGCAAGCACTCAATAAATGCCTCTAGAAGCTCCCACTTTCTGAGCACCTGGGTGGCTCAGTCAGTTAAGCGTCCGACTTCCGCTCAGGTCATGATCTCACAACTCCTGAGTTTGAGCCCCGCATCGGGCTCGCTGCTGTCAGTGAGGAGTGCGCTTCGGATCCTCTGTCCCCCATCCCTCTCTGCCCCTCCCCTGCTCATGCACGCTGCTCTCAAAAATAAAATAAAAACCATTAAAAAAAAAAAAGTTCCCACTTTCTGAGAACACCTCTGAAGGATCCTGGACGGCCCTTCTGCCCCCGCCCTCCAGGAGCTTAAACCTCGAGGCTGATGGAGTCACCCGACATCTCTGTGGTCCAACCAGGTAAGTTCCCTGAAGAATGAGCTCAGGGCTCCGGATTCGGCCTGGGGTTGGTGGCAGGTGGGCTTCCCAGAAGATGCCCCTGAGCTGGTATCTCCAGGAGGTTGGAGGGAAAGGGGCAAAGCAAGAAAGAGTATGCCTTCCCATGTTTATAGCAGCACTATCAACAATAGCCAAAGTATGGAAAGAGCCAAATGTCCATTGATGGATGAATGGATATATATATATATATATATATATATATATATATATATATATCTACAATGGAGTATTACTCGGCAATCAAAAAGAATGAAATCTTGCCATTTGCAACTACGTGGATGGAACTAGAGGGTATTATGCTAAGCCAAGTTAGTCAGAGGAAGATAAATATATGGCTTCACTCATAGGAGGACTTTAAGACACAGAACAGATGAACACAAGGGAAGGGAAGCAAAAATAATATAAAAACAGGGAGGGGGACAAAACAGAAGAGACTCATAAATCTGGAGAACAAACTGAGGGTTACGGGAGGGGTTGTGGGAAGGGGGATGGGCTAAATGGGTAAGGGGCACCGGGGAATCGACTCCTGAAATCATTGTGGCACTTGATGCTAACTAACTTGGATGTAAATTTTTAAAAATTAAAAAAAAAAGAAGGAGGAGGATGCCTTCCAGCCAGAGGAAACTGCACTGGCAAAAGCCATGGGGTGCGAGGCTTCAGCCTGCATTCCAGAACTCACAGGAGGGCAGCCTGGAAATCCCAGGGGCAGCTGGGAGGGACCTTAGAGGCCGAGGTTATGAAGGCACGGAAGGCTGTGTTGGCCTGTGGTACAGCCACTGTGGAAGACACTGTGGGAGTTCCCTCAAAAGTTAAAAACACAAATACCAGGGCACCTTGGTGGCTCAGTTGTTTAAGCGTCCGACTTCTGCTCAGGTCACGACCTCGAGGTCCGTGAGTTCGAGCCGCGCGTCGGGCTCTGTGCTGACAGCTCAGAGCCTTGGAGCCTGCTTCAGATTCTGTGTCTCCCTCTCACTCTGCCCCTCCCCAACTCACGCGCTCTCAAAAATAAATAAAAAACATTAAAAAAAATAAAAACAGAAGTACCCTAAGATCCAGCTTTCCCACTTCTGGGTATATATCTTAAGGAAATAAAATAAATTATAATAATAAATGGAATATTTCTTAAGTTTATTTATTGATTTTGAGAGAGATGGAGTGCGACAGGAGAGAGAAAGAATCCCAAGCAGGCTCTGCACTGTCAGCACAGAGCCGGATGTGGGGCTCGAACCCACAAACCACAAGATCGTGACCTAAGCCGAAGTCAGATGCTTAACTGACTGAGCCACCCAGGCACCCCTACATGATGGAACATTTTTTCAGCCTTTAAGCAAAGCAAATCTTGCCCTGTGTAGCAACACGGATGGGCCTTGAGGGCGTTATGCTAAGTGAAATAAGTCAGAGAAAGACAGATCCCGTCTGATCTCCCTTACACGTGGAATCTACAAAAACTGAACTCCCAGAAACTGAGAGTAGACTGGCGGTTGCTGGGGCTGGTGGGGGCAGGGGGAATGAGGATCTGTCGGTCAAAGGGTACAGACTTAACAGTTATAAGACGGATACGTTCTGGGGATGCAATGTTATAGCAGGTGACTATAGTTAACAACACTGGGCTGTATACTTGAAAGTCACTAAGAGAGTAGATCGTAAATGTCCCCACCACCCACCCACACCCACCCCCACACACAAACGGTAACTACTCGAGGTGATGGATGTGTTAGCCGCAGGAGAGTTTCCCAGGATTCAAGGGAAGCCCCAGCTGACAGCCACAAGGCTCTCGATTCTGCCAACGACCTGAATGATCGCAGAAGCAGATTCGTCCCCAGACTTGATTTTAGACTTGATTTTAGCTCTCAAGTGCCTCCCACCCACACTCTTTCTGGTTTGGTCAGATGCCAGGGCACAGCGCCATTCTTGCAATGACCTGCTGAGGGCCTCCTAGTGCCCTGGGCTCTTCCTGAGGCTTTACTGATTTAATTCTCATAGAAGCCCTGTGAAACGTGCCCTATTATTATCAGTGCTATTTTGCAAGTGAAGAAACTGAAGCACAGAGAGGTTAAGTATCTTGGCTGAGGTCACACTGCCAGTGAGTGGCAGAACCAGGACCCGGACCCAGGCCACCTAGCCTCTGCATCCCATGATCCTTTGCTGCGTCGGAGACAGGAGTCTCAAAACATGCCAGTCAAGAAAACCTTGCCCTCAGATGGGGACTGAAGTGCTTCCCTGGCTTATTGTCTCCGGGTTTGAAATAGAAATATTTCAAATAGAAGTAGAAAACTCCAATCCATTTCCACGACCTCTACTCCATCACCCTCAACGCACCACACACACACACACACACACACACACTCAAACTCCTCTGGAAGTGGAAAGAAAGGACGAGAAATTAGTGCTTCTGTAGGCAGGATATGATTTACACATACACAGACTAAGGGTGTCATTTTAAGAGGGGCCAACCGTTGGGGCACCTGGGTGGCTCAGTCGGTTAAGCATCCGACTTCGGCTCAGGTCATGATCTCACGGTCCGTGACTTCGAGCCCCGCGTCGGGCTCTGTGCTGACAGCTCGGAGCCTGGAGCCTGTTTCAGATTCTGTGTCTCCCTCTCTCTGACCCTCCCCCATTCATGCTCTGTCTCTCTCTGTCTCAAAAATAAATAAACGTTAAAAAAAAAAAATTTAAAAAAAGAGGGGCCAACCGCTTGCCAGAGAGGGTCTGTGCCACCCATCCTCTTACAACTCCTGATTTTGGACTGGGATGGCCTCTCCTGATTCTCTTCATGATGTTCTCGGAATAAAGGGTGGAGGAAGTGTCATGGCAAATGTTGATGTTGCCAGGACTCTGCCTTTCATTTGGAAATTGCTTTCGGTTGGAAATTTCCCTGTGTGCAGAAGCTGCTGGCTTCCGGGTGTCCCGTTAAGAAAGAAAGTCTGCTCTATTACAACGGGCAGTGTCCCCTTGCAGGGTTCACTGCTTAGAATGTAAGATACAGGACTGTCTTGCTGGGGGAAGATATTCGAATGAATTTTATGGTGTCTATTCTCCCATTTCTCTCATAGCCATAGAACCCCTGACTTTTAGCGGGGCGGATGGCAGCCCAGAGGAAAGACCACATTTCCCAGGCTGCCTTGTAGCGAGGGATGGCCATGTGACCGCATTAGGACAGAGGGGATGAATAACGCGCCCAACTTCCGGGTTGTATACTTCCCATTTCCCTCTTCCTGCCCATAGAAATGCAGATGTGATCGCTGGATCTGGAGCAGCCATATTAGACCCTGAGGAGGAAGCTACAGGATGAGATAATACAACAAGACTGTATAGAAGGAGGATGAAACGGGGGTGCCCGGGTGGCTCAGTCGGTTAAGCGTCTGACTCTTGGTTTCGGCTCAGGTCACGATCTCCCAGTTCATGGGTTCGAGCCCCGCATCGGGCTCCACGCCGACAGTGCAGAGCCTGCTTGGGTTTCTCTCCCTCTTTCTCTCTCTCTTGCCCTTCTGTCTCTCAAAATAAATAAATGAATAAACATAAAACTTCCAAAAAAAAAAAAAAAAGGAGGATGAAACCATGATGATTATGGAGCCACTCTTCTCCCTGGGACCCAGATTTAATGTGGCAGAGAAATAAACTTCTATGCTGTTTAAGCTTCTACAATGTGGAGGACATTTTGTTAGAGCAGCAAAATGCTCATGTTCATTTGCATATTTGTCTCTATATATGTACATATATGCATACATACACACACATGCACTCACACAAGGAGAAGACTGGAAAGACGTATATCAACACATTAGCCTAGTTCATTCTGGAGAAAGGGATTTCCGCTGATTTTTTTTTTCTCCTTGACACTTTGCTGTACTCTGAATTTTTTCTCGGGGCATGTGTTATTTCAAAATTCAACAAAAACAGGGGCACCTGGGTGGCTAAGTCACTTAAGCGTCCGACTTCAGCTCAGGTCATGATCTCACGGTTTGAGAGTTCGGGCCCCACGTCGGGCTCTATGCTGACAGCTTCGAGCCTGGAGCCTGTTTCGGATCCTGCGTCTCCCTTGCTCTCTGCCCCTCCCCTGCTCACACCCGGTCTTTCTCTGTCTCTCAAAAATAAATAAGCATTAAAAAAAATTTTTTTTAACTCAACAAAAATAAAAGCCAAAGAAAGGGAAGCTCCTATAAATAGATCCCATTGTTTAAATCACCCTCCGTTGCTTCATATGAGCCTCTATAGGTCACATGCACACACACACACACACACACACACACACACACACACACACAGATTTTATGGAATATTTCGCTTTGTTTCCTGAGGGTTATGGAACTTTTTTTTTTTCAGGTGTTCTTTTTACTGAACAAAATGCCTCGAAGATGGTCCCATGTCCCCGTGTATAGGGTGACCTCATTCCTTATAACCAGCCCAACACGCTCCCTGGCTGGGCAAGCCAGGATTTACTGAACAGCCGTTGTTGGACATCTGTACTGTTTCTGATTTGAAGCTGTTGAAAACAACACAGTGATCAAAGTCCTCAGACCTGCCTCTCTAAGCACTTGTGTGAGGCTCTGAAATCCAACAAACATGGGTTCTAATCTGACTCCCCTGCTTCTTTGCTGTGTAGCCTCAGGCAATCTCCTGTGCACCTCTGAGTCTCCATCTCCTTACCGTAAAATAGGGAAACTAAAGAAGCTTACCCCATAAAATTTTTGCAAGAATAAGGACAACTAAACCCTACCACTTGCTTAGTGCCTGCTGAGTACTTTTCCAAGTACTTCCTATGAGTTAACTGAACACTCACAACAGGGTGATATGAGGTCATGCTTAGACAGACGCCCTGAAAGTTTTCTAGAAGCTTGCAGCTTCTTTATATATTTTTTTTTTACTTTTTAAAAACGACTGCATTAGGCTTACCATATACATCGTCACTGGTCAGAATCGACTTCAGATTTATACTAACTTAATGACAATGAGATACAGAACTGTTACTCCTATATAGCTGTATTCCTTCCCTGTTTTTGTACAATTCTTGTTATACACATTACATCTCATGTGTCACCAACCCCACAACATCCTCCTAGGAGTGCTCACTAGCAAGAAGGAAGAAGAAGGGAAAGCAGAGAAAATCATTGGTTAGAGCACCTGCTTCCCCGCAAATCTGTCCCAGCTCAAGAGCTAACAGCAGCCCTCCCTCTAAGTAACTGAAGGAAGGCATTGTCCCATCCTTCCTGATGGCACCTGTGGGCTGACAATGGACACACAGACATGTACCCATGGCTCCCATGGGGCTTCCATTCAAGTGGTAGCATGACAGTTAGGAGTGTGGGTTCTAGTCCTAGACGCCTTGGCTTCAGGCCCAGGCTCTACCATTCACTGGCTGCGTGACCTTGGGCTACTTACCCTCTCAGTCCCCCAGTTTCCTCATCTGTAACAGCAGTACCTATCTCAGAGCATTTCTGGAAGGATGATATGAATTAATGCAGCCAAGGGACTCAGAACCTTATTTATTATGATGCATAATAGATGTTCAATAAACATTAGCTGTTTTATTATGTAACTTCAGAAATGCCATTGTGTGTGCCCAGAGAGGGAGAGAGAGAGAGAGAGAGAGACAGAAGGGGAAACAATATACACAGTGTGGGTGATTCTGCCTGGACATAAGCCCAGCAGTGAGCAAGACGCGGGGAGCGTGGGCAGAATCCTGCACATCTGAATGAGAGCTGAATCCAAAATTAGAGTTTGCAAACCTATATAATTGCTGCCACACATTACCCCTCTTTATGTCCAATGCACTTATTACGGCAAAGGACTACATTCAGAAAACTGTACTTTATGGGTGATTTAGAGGATTTTTTTGGAGTTCTATAAAATTGTTTATTTTTATAATTGGCTCCTCACATTGGAACCTGACGCCCATGTTAAATACCCTCCATGCAGTGACTATATTTCAAAATGATAATAAACAAATGGGTGAGGATTTTCCCAAGGTTGCTCCGCTGGTGGTTGCGGGGACCAGAATGAGACCCCAGGCTGGGGACTCCCGGTCTAGTGCTCTTTTTAAACTGGGTCCTGGGGGACAGCCTGACATTCTCCCAACGACTCCGATCTCAGCTCCTGGCTCCTCTCTGAGAAGAGGGGAGGGGCGAGTCCAGAACTTGAACTTGAACTCACCCTGACGAGGGTGTGTGGAGTTGGGGGGAGAGGGGATGCGGATGTGAACCCCCGCTTCCCAGCTGGTTCTGTGCGACCTCCCTTGAGAGGCTCAGTTTCTACAGGGAAAGGTTGACACCTACCTATATATGTATGTATGTATGTATGTAGATATGTATGTATGTGTGATGCACACAGCAGGCGCTCAAGGGCATATTCCCTTCCCTTCAAGCAGGTGGTGGGCTCTTGGTGCAATGTAGCTTTGAGCCAGCAGGTGGCACTACAGCCTAAGAAGCCAGAAAAAGGGGGCCAGAAAGCCGTGTGCCTGAAAGGTGGATCTGTTGGGGTCCTGCAGAGAGCGGGCCATTCAAAGTGGATGTAGGAGTCCAGGCCACAGGAGTGCCTACCCCATGCCCGCAGAGGCAGATACTCGGAGGCTCCCAATCTTGCATAACCAAGGACCAACCTTGAGCCGGATGGAGGCCTTCCCATAAGGCATTTCCTTGAACCTTCACAACTGCCCTATGGATAGTGCCAATAAGGTCCCGTTTTACAAGTGAGGAAAATGAGCCCAGAGAGGCAAAGTGACCTGCACGAAGGCCATGGGGTCACCTCTCCAAGGCTGCCCCACCTATGTAGTGAGGGGCGGGGGGGGGGGGGGGGGAGGGAAGCAGGGAGACCAGGGAGGAGGCTTGACAATGACCCCGGTGAGTACAGATGGTGACTGTGGACCCAGGTGGTGGCTTTGGAGGTGGGAGGAAGTGTTCGGATTCTGGATATGTTCTGAAGGGTGAGGTAACAGAATTTGATGAATCTGATGTGTGGGCATGAAATTGTCATTCTATGTCATACGATATACTACTTATGTTCCATGATCAGATGCCGTGTAACAAGTGAACTCAAGACTTAATGACTTTCTCTGCACATAAACACCCCGCGGGCTGAGGCAGGTCAGCCAGCGGGGCTCTCCAAGTCTCCCTTCGTTCTTTAGTTCCCGCCAAGCCCTGCCCTACAGACTGGGGATGTTGTGGGGAGCGAAGCCCAAAGGTTCTTGCCCCGTAGAGCTCGCCCCGTGGGGACCCAGACACTAACATGATGTCAGACGGTGACAGAGCAGCTCTCATATCAGGGGACATCAGCAGGCAGCCCCTGGGCCCCGCTCCAGGCCCTTGGGTCTGGCGAGTTAGCTCCTCACAGCTTGTCCTAAAAGTCCGGAAGAGTTCCTAGCACTTTCTTTATCATTGTTTTTCCACTTTATTTATTCTGAGAGAGACAGAGCACGAGCAGGGGAGGGGCAGAGAAGGGGAGAGAGACAGCATCCCAAGCGGGCTCCAGCCGCCAGCTGTGAGCCCGATGCGGGGCTCGAACTCAAGCACCGCGACATCATGGCCGGAACTCAAGAACCACGAGATCACGACCACGAGATCACGACCGAGAGTCGGACACTTAACCGACCGAGCCGCCCCGACGCCCCAAGAGTTCCAAGCGCTTAAAAAAAGGAGACAACTTCAAAATCTAGGTTTACAGCCACGCTTGAAAACCTCACAGCTCTGACCACTGGGGCCTGCTTTCGCCCCTGGCGGATGTCACCCGGAACAGGGCCCCGGGCCCGACTCGCCTTCAGTGGTGACTGTGGATGGTTCAAGGGAAGGGGCTGCTTTCCCTAAGATTTCCTCTCCGAAGACTGGTTGACGCAGGGTGAGGAGGCCTGACCTCCCTGTCTCACAGTGTGACATCTTCCAAAGGGCTGTCCCCCGTCCGTCCAGAGTTCCTGATGGGCCTGGCCGAGGCTTCTGTTGCAAACGCCTGACTCCCCTTCCCTCAATCCCCCCAAATCCCAAGAGCACTCCCTGGAAAATCACCTGCCCTCAAACCTCTACGGCACTGTTTCTGCAGACTCCGACCTTCAAGATGGGCACGTGCTTGCCAGCCCCCCAGGGCCCCCCCACCTAGCCCACCTGGCCTTGCCGTTCTGTAGCTCCCATTATGTCCTGGCTTCCCCGTGGTGATAACAAAAGAAGGAGCTGACAGTTCAGGGGAGCACCTATTATCGTGCGAGGCCTCCTCCTCTGGGCAACGTGCTCACTTAATCCTCACAATAACCCCGTGATCATTACCCACTCATGCACTCGACCTACACTTTCTCTTGACCTGACAATCCCAGGTGCTGGCGGGAATGCGAAAGGGCGCCGCGTCTTTGCAAAAGTTCATCGGTTCCTTGTAACATTGTAAATCTACTTAGGCTGGGACCCAGTGACTCCACAGCTCCATCTCTACCCAGGAAAAACGAAACCTTCCGTCCGCACGACGACCTGTGCGCCCACGTTCACGGGCGGCATTATTTGCAATCACCAAAGGCTGGAAATGACCCAAGTGCCTTTCAACTGGTGAATGATAAAGAAGGTGTTGTGCAACCGCAGGCTGGAATACGGGGTGGCAATAAAAAGGAACAGGCTTCTGATCAATGTAACGCGGCTGAAGCCCAAATGCCTTCTGCCGAGTGAAGGAAGCCAGACTCAAAAGGCTGCAGACAGGGGTGACGGGGGTCGCATAACGGAGACGTCTGTCATGGCTGCCCCAGTGTGCCCCAGTTGGAAGCGGCGGCACTGGGGACGAATGATTTCGGCTGGCGTCCAGGCCGCCCTCGATGTAATCAACACGCTGTTGACTTATTTGGGGGAGAAAAGGAGGCGGGGGTGGGGGCTCTGGGTTCCACTGCTAATAATTAAGCAAAAAAAGTTTGAACACGACAGGAATAAATGAGGTCCCCCTCGGCGGTGACATTTCACGATTCTGCAATTCTGTGGCTTTCAGGCTTCAGAATTCCATGAGGCTGAGGACGCTGCCCACTTTGGAACCCAGAGGGCAGTCTTCTGGGACACTCTGGCTGGTGGGGGGGAGGGCGGGAGGGGGGGAGAGGGATGGATGAAAATAACAGCAGGGGGGAGGGTTCTGACCCCTCTCCCCATAGAGTCCTCGCCCTGTCCCTGGGGACAAGGCCTCTGTCCCTTCCATTCACTCACCCCAGCTGATGCCACACACACCCCCACCAGAAGCCTCCCCACCTCCCCTCATTGTGTGAAGGGCTCAGATGGAGGGACAGCCCATTAACCCCTTCCTGGCCTCATTGCTTCACTCTGCAGCTGTCACACCGCGGCCTCGGGCCTGAGCAGGGAAGAGGGCCCGATAGTTAATCACAATTACAGCGCACAGTGTCAGCTGTGAAGCTGGCCTCCTCCATTGGCTGCCAGCCGGCCCAGGACGACGGGTGACCCGCATCAGCCACGCAGCAGGCTCTGAGACAGGACAGTCCCTTCCTGGTCACTCCCCGGACCTTCCCCCAAAGACCCCAACAAGGTGTCCGCCATTGTCAGGCCTGCATCCTGTAGCTGTTGACCCGGCCAAGCCTCCCACCTGCCCCCAGCACCTCTGCCCACTACTTTCATGGTGGGGTCCTCATGCTGTGGGTCTCCGCTGAAACATCACCTCCTCCAAGAGGCCTTCCCTGACCCCCGGGGTTAAGGTGGCGCTGCTCCCCGTCACATGCCCTGTTTCCGTGTTTTGTTTTATTTTACCAAAGTGTTTGTCGCTACCCATAATTGTCTTGGGAGTTGACTGGCTTACTGTGTATATAGTGTCCCAAGGCTGAAGTTACAAACACCCACAAACCGGGTGGTTTAAGGCAACAAAAACCTATTCTCTCCCGGTTTTGCGGCTGCAAGTTCAATATTAAGGTGTCAGCAGGGCGGTGCTTGGATGCTTCCCAGCTCCTTGCAGGGGTTGGCCCGCATCCTCGGTTTCGTCGACCTGTAGGCCCCGCTCTCCAGTCTCAGCCTCCATTGCCACACGGCGTCCTCCTTGTGTGTCTGTGTCCAGATTTCCATCCTTTTTTTTTTTTAAGAAGCCTGAGAAATCACAGACACTTTTCTTTTTTAAGTTTATTTATTTATTTTTGGGAGAGAGCACACAAGTGGGGGAGGGGTGCAGAGAGAGAGAGAGAGGGAAGGAGAGAGAATCCCAAGCAGCCTCCACACCATCAGCACTGAGCCCGATGCGGGGCTCGAACTCACGAACAGTGAGATCACGACCTGAGCTGAAACCAAGAATAAGACGCTTAACTGACTGAGCCACCCAGCTGCCCCAGATTTCCCTCTTCTTATAAGGACACCAGCCCATGGATCAGGGTCCATCCTCACCCAGCACAACCTTATATTTGATTACGCCTGCAAAGACCCTATTATCAAAGGTCACATTCACAGGAACCAGGAGTTAGGACTTGGGCATATCACATAATCCCACAATGGCGTGTTTTTATTCTTCATGTTCTAAAAGAGCAGGGCCCTGTTGGTCTTGTCATGGAACATAGTCTCTGGGCAGCAGGCACTTAATTTTAAAACAACATATTGTATCATAGCCTTTGTCCCAAGCCTGAGCTGGGCCTGGGGACAGGGGCCACTGTCAGAATCTCTGGGCAGGAGAAGCCCTCTGTCCGGTAGAGAATGGACACGGAAAGCAAGTTTGTCCCTGAAGATGACTCCCATCTCTTTCTGGGGACCCTTGGGTCCAACTCACAGTCAGCACCAATAAACACGGCAGTCCGGACAGATGAGGAAGAGGGGGGAGTGCAGCAGGACCGTGGGGGCCAGGGAACCAACTCAGACTGGGGACCACGGAGAGCTTCACCAGCAGCTGAGCCTTCTGGGAAAGGAGCGGCTGAGGGAGCAACATGGGCACTAGGGACGGAGAGAGCCTGGCGCTGGGCAGTCTGCCAGTGCTGCCTGGATAGGGCCAGGTAAGGCGGGGACAGCTCGGCCTGAACTTTGCCCCGATGGCAAGGGGGAGCCACCAGGGGATTTAAAGCTGGGGCTTGTCAACATCAAATTTGCACATCACTGATCTCTTCCTTTTTAGTTTCTACTTATGTAGTACATTCACCTGTGTCTTTAAGGGTCAACAGGTACAACAGGATGTGGCAAAGCCTGCCCACCCCCCACCCCACCTCCTCCGGCCACCCTAGCCCCCGACTCCCCTCCTGAGGGCAATCACTGTTACCAGCCTGTCCCAGAGAGTCTATGCAGACACAAGCAAATTTCTTTCCATCTCAAACATAAAAGATAGCCTAATTTACTCACCGTTCTGCACCTTGCTTTTTAAAAAATATCGAGGTAAGGGGCACGTGGGTGGCTCAGTTGGTTAAGCGTCCGAGTTCAGCTCGGGTCATGATCTCGCAGTTCGTGAGCGCGAGCCCGGCGTCAGGCTCTGTGCTGACAGCTCAGAGCCTGGAGCTGCTTCGGATTCCTGTGTCTCCCTGAGGTATAAACGACATACAGAGAAATGCGGTTGTGTAACCAACACCCAGCTGTGATACAGAACATTCCCAGCTCCCCGAGTTTGTCCATGCCTTCCCAATCGATCCCCTCTATGCCCGGGGGAAGCCACAGGGCGGGCTTCTAGCACCATGGGTTGATTTATTTCACCTGTTCTAGAATTTGATACAAATAGCATCAGTATAGCAAGTTCTTTTTTGTGTCAGCTTGTGTTTGCCCCGCATGCTTTGAGATTCTTCCAGTCAATCTTTCACCCATTTTCACGACAGAGTAGTATCCCAAGACATGGGCTCATCAGTTTGCTTATCCATTCCCTAGTTGACGGACACTGAGCTGTCTCCAGTTGTTGTCTATTACAAACAACTCTTACGAACATGTGCGTATAGGTCCTTCCGGGGCCGTGTATTTTTATTTTGGGCGGGGGGCGGGGGGCAAGAACCTAGAGGTGAAGTGGCTGGGTCATGAGCAGGCGTATGAGAAACTGCCAGCCTATTTTCCAAAGTGGGATGTCTGAAATACCATTCCCTATCAGGGCGTAGAGCTTGTGCATTTGTGTTCATGGCCGCAGAGTGCTCCGTTGCATGGACGTCCCAAAATTTGCTTGCCAAGTCCCCTGTTGAAGTTGTTTCCAGTTGTTTGCGGCCGTCAACAAGGCTGCCGTGAATATTAGCCCTGTAGACACGGCACGTGGGTGAGCACACCCGTAGGGCACACTCCTAGGTGTGGAAGTCTTGAGTGTGACAGAGACGGATGGTTGTGCTGCAATATCCACACTCTGTGTCTTCCGGTGAGAGAGAACTCCAACTTTTACCCGGACACATGATGCCTGGACCTACACCGTATTTCTCAGCCTCTCTTGTAGAGCTTAGTGTGGCCATGCAACCAAGTTCTGACCAATAGAATACAAATAAAAGTATCACCTGTGACTTCCAGAAAGGGTCTTTATAGGGACTTCCCTCCCTTCTTGACCCCTTTCTCCTTTCTGATGACTGGAAGGCTCTCCATCTGGGATGCAGATGTGATGGCTACTGTTTGAGCAGCCATCTTGGGCCGTGAAGTGGCAGCCACATACTGAGGATGGTGGAATAATAAGATAGGAGTCTAGTTCCCCACACTAAGGAGCACCATCACCCTGCCAGCCCTAGACTGCTACCTTCAGACTTTATTTATATGAAAGAGAAATGTCTCTACTGTTTTTCAACGGCTACTATGAAGGGTTTTCTGTCACAGCCACCGGGTTATAAATCCTGTGCATTAGTGACTTTGAAAAGTAGTGAGTTTTGCTTTTGGAAAGGTCATTTTGGGGGTTAGAGCGCAGGCAGAGTGAAGAGCAAGTCGAAGGGAGTCAGGGAGACAAGGGGACAGTGGTCAAGGGGGGATAATAAGGTCTGAATCCATATGGGAGCGACTCAGATGCGGGTGGGGCAGCCAAACTCTCCCCAAACCTAAAGGAGAGAATGATAAGCAGGAAATGATCTGACAGGTGTTCCCACCCCACCCCACCCCCACCCATAGCCCACGCTTTCATCTGACCCCAGCCCATTTATCCACCTCAATGCCCGCCTCCCCATTTGCAAGGTGAGCTCCAGGATCCTCCCCCAGCAAGCTGCTCTTTCCAGAGTGCACCCTACCTGCTCTTACTGCAACCGCTTTGCACCTGCTAAACACTTTTCTGGCAAGGTCCTCACCTCCTGTGCCCGTCCAGCCCCTCACCTGGCTATTTTCCACTTGTCAATCACGTCTTACCGGAAACGGGGCTTCCTCCAGGAAGCCCTCCGGGATTCCCTCCCGTCCCGAAGGTCCTCCTCCGGGAGGTGGGGGGGCCCATCCCGCGATGCAGCCCTTACTCCCGCATTTGCCAGACTGCATTATAATTGTCTGTTTATAAGTCTGCCTGCAGCCCTAGGCTGAGAGCCTTTCGCTGGTGAAAATGGCAGCCAGGAGGGGCCCAGCCCAGGACGGAGCATTTAATAAAATGCGCCCCACTTGCTGGGCCCTGTTCTCAGCACTTATGCTCATTCATACAATGCTCCGCAGGGCAACACAGCGAATGGGCGAGAGAGTGAACGAATGAATGAGGGAGGGAACGAATGAATGAGGTACCCACCAGGGGGCGACGGCGCTTTGCCACGGAGCCCCCCGGCGGCGGCTGCAGAGACTGGGAAAAGCCGCTTCCCCGCCCCCCCCCCCCCATTCGGGTCTCGCCGCCCCACCCCAACCCCACGAGGGAATCGCCGGGCCCCGCCCGCCCCCTTCCCGCCTCAGATAATTAACTCGAACCAATAAAACGCTGATTGCGGCGCCTTTGTACGCGCCGCCTTGGCATTGTCATGGAAAACGGGGTCCCCTCCCCATCCGGGCTGCCCGCCCCTCCCCGGCCCCCGCAGCTGGCCGGGAGTCGGTCGGAGCCACCTGGACGGGACCGGGGGACCCCGAGCCGTCGGGCGCCCCGTCCATCTGCTCCCCACCCCCACCCGCACCGTCAGCTGCGGACCCGGCCCAGCCCTGGAGGCCGGCGAGAGCGTCCTGCGAAGCCCGCACCCCTTCCTCCCGCTCGCTCCCGCGGGACCCCGGGGCGGGGGAGCCGGCCTCCGGACCCCGCCTGCAAGCCTGGGCTGTGTCCCCCAGGGACAGCGCGGCCGGGAGGGGGTTCTCGGTCCGGAATAGTAAGGATGATGAGAAGCCAGAGAGTGGGAGGGGAACCAACCGGTGGGAAAGCCCACCCCCCATTTCCAAGCCCCGGGACAAGCTCCCAGAAATCTCTCAGACACAGTATACTGGTATCTGAATACATTTTAAAGACATACAGGAAAACAGTCGCACAGGAAAACAAGTTGCGGGGAAGGAACTTAATGCAGTGGGTTCATTGTTCCTCATTCATCCTCCCACCCCCACACCGTGACCGAGCTGGGGGGGGGCGGTATTTCTCCGGAGGGCTTTCTCTACATGCACACTTATAAATGTATCTACGCCACAAGCGCATATACGCACATGTAGGAACCTACGCGGTATCACCACTACCTATCACCTCCGGGCTGCTTTATTCCCCTCGGCAAGGCGCGTGCTACAGATCTTTCCCTGGCACGGTTAACGCAACAAGGCGGTCCCCCGGCCCCGCTTCAGCCTGGGGGGATATCTGCTGTCTGGCCTGAGTGTGTCCCTGACTATCCCTTGGGGGCCAAGGCCCCGCCCTCCGTCCCTGGGCGAAGGGGGCGCTGGGGTCTGTGTGTTCCTCCTGAACAACCTGTGAGGTCGGTGAGCTGTCTTTCGGCAGAGAGAAGGGAACTCATAACACTAGTACTAGTCGCAGTAGTAGAGGTAACCACCGCAAAGGAAAATATCCAAAACCTAGAAGTGAGACCAAAGGAAGTGCATGTGCCCTTTCAATGTCATTCTGAGACGCTGTCTGATCCACCCAGAGAACCAGTCACCTGATTCCCCGGAGACGTACCTTTGTTTGACTTTGCTGTTTATTATTGATCAGACTTCCTGCTCCGTGAAGTTACACTTTAACCGGTGAAAGATGCACAGCTGCGGGGCGCCTGGGGGGCTCAGTCGGTTAAGCGTCCACTTCAGCTCGGGTCATGATCTCACGGTCTGTGGGTTCGAGCCCCGCATCGGGCTCTGTGCTGACAGCTCAGAGCCTGGAGCCTGCTTCGGATTCTGTGTCTCCCTCTCTCTCTCTCTGCCCCTCCCCTGCTCATGCTGTCTCTCTCTGTTGCAAAAATAAATTAAAAAAAAAAAAGACGCACAGCTGCAAATGATTTTTGTCCCCACGTAAAACAATGCTAACGCTCACGGTGTTGTTGTCCCGTAAGACGTTAACCAGGTTTGTACCTGACTTTGCCATCTTGCCCTCCCTTGAACCAGCTTGACCATCAGGCCAGTTCCCTCATGAATGACTTAAATAAACCCTTGACACAGGCTCGCTATATTTGCATAAGACCCACATTTGCAACTTTCTAAAGTAATACTTTGACTCAGTTAACCTTCTTGAAGGCTCACTCCGTGACAGACACCGATGGCTTCACGCGGAAGGAGGGGCTGGAAGGGGCTCTGGGGTGAGGCAGATCTAGGTGTGAATTCTCCTTGCGCCACTGACCCATTGTGAGACTTCAAGCAAGCCTTTATTAAGCACCAACTGTGTATCACGTCCGTGCTCGCTGTTATCGCGTATTCAACTCAGATTGCTCAAAAACGCTGCAAGGATGAGATTTGCTTACCGCCTTCCAGTTTGCGGCAGTTTCCTCGTTGAGCCTCGGGGTTCTCAACTGGTAACGGCTGTCTGCCAGGATTGGGTGAAGATGCTTGTGACAATGCTTGAAAATGTAGCTCCAGGGGCGCCTGGGTGGCTCAGTCGGTTAAGCGTCCGACTTCGGCTCAGGTCATGATCTCATGGTTAGTGGGTTTGAGCCCCGCGTCGGGCTCTGTGCTTACAGCTCAGAGCCTGGAGCCTGCTTCAGATTCTGTGTCTCCCTCTCTCTCTGACCCTCCCCTGTTCATGCTCTGTCTCTCTCTGTCTCAAAAATAAATAAACGTTAAAAAAAAAATTTAGAAAACGTAGCTCCATCAGGAGTGCATCTCGTCACTTGTGGTTCAGCTACAGCATGCTCAGGGAGGGGGAGTCGTGCACCCACGGTCACAAGGTCCCAAAGCCTGGGCTGTCACTCCTGCTGCTTTAGTCGCTTAATATCTCAGAGCCTCCATCTCCGCATCTGTAAAATGGGAACAATAAAACCAGGAGAAGCTGTCGCCAGGAGAAAGCAGATCTGCCTGGCAGAAGGTTCAGCCATCGTGGCAGCTGCAAACTGTTCATTTTGTGGTTGTGTCACACTCTGGAATGTGCTTGTGTCATGTCAGGGTCATCTGAGAGGTATTTTTCTGTCTCCTACCCCCAATAAGGCCAGCCTTTGTGCCCTGAGCTCTCGGCTCTTGTTGGGACATCCTTGGCAGCTTCTTTGTGTGTTCGGGTTTTTTTTTTTTTTTTCTCTTTCCTGAGATGGACCCCACTCAGATTGAGGGTCAAAGGCGGTAGGCCCCAGACCTCAGGCTCGGACACTGTATTTGTTTTCTGCGGCGGCTATAACAAAGTGCCACAAACTGGCTTAAAACAGCAGAAATGTATTATCTCCAAGTTCCAGAAGCCGGAAGTCCGACATCAAGGCGTCAGCGGGGCCCTGTGGGGGGTGCCCACAATCCTTGGTACTCCTCAGCCTGTAGGCCCAACACTTCAATCTCTGCCCCTGTCACCACATGGCATTCTTCCCTGTATGTCTGTGCCTGTGTCCAGATTTTCCTCTTCTTACAGGGAGACGAGTTGGATTTGGATCCACCCGCATCCAGTATGACTTCACCTTAATTGTATCTGCGAAGACCCTATTTCTAAATAAGGTCACATTCTGGGGCGCCTGGGTGGCTCAGTTGGTTGAGCCTCCAACTTCATCTCAGGTCATGATCTCGCGGTCTGTGAGTTCGAGCCCCGCGTGGGGCTCTGGGCTGATGGCTCAGAGCCTGGAGGCTGTTTCAGATTCTGTGTCTCCCTCTCTCTCTGCCCCTGCCCTGCTCGTGCTCTGTCTCTCTCTGTCTCAAAAATAAATAAAACATTTAAAAAAAATTTTTTAAATAAAGTCACATTCTGAGGTTCCCAGCAGATATGAATTGGGGGGAGCACATTACTCAATCCAGGACAGACAGCGAGCATCTCCCCGAGCTCCTGCAGGGAGTCAACCCTCCTCACGTTTTCTGGGTTGCAAAAATCCCAGGATCCCTGTGAGACCCTCTGGATAAGCAATATCAGGCGCCTAGCCCAGGGAGCTAGGACTTGGCATTTCCTCTGATCAAATAAAGCACAGCAGGCGGGGGGCGGGGCGGGGCACGGCGAGTGCCCGTTGCGACCTCTCTCTGCTCAAAGCCACATGCACAGGTGCCGGGCTCTGAGACGTGAGCAGGCCAACCTCTCCTCTCTGGTCTATACCCGTCTGTCTAACGGACACGAAGGATACAGCTGCAACTAATGTGACATCGTGTGTCAACTCTACCTCAACTTACAGAAATCAGAACAGTGGTTACCCGGGGGGATGGGCAGGAGGGAGTGTGCTGGTGGCTGCGAATGTTCTTTATCTGCATCTGGATGGTTGTTACACAGGTGTGTACTTGCATAAAAATTCACTGAATTGCACACGTTAGAGGCGCGTGCTCCGGGTACTTTACTGTATTTCAGATCTTAATTAAAAGGCAGGTAGGCGGGAGGGAAGAGAAGCCAAGGGAAGGAAGAGAGACGAGCGCAGTGATCCCTGGCAGGGCCTGGCTTCCAGAAGGAAGCGAAGAGGCCTTTCCGCAAATGCTGGGCAGAACGGCGCCGGGGTCTGGCCTTGACAGCAATAACCGAAGGGAGGCGTGGTAGGGGGCGTGGCCTTTTCTTCGCCCCCCACCCCAGGCCTCCGCCTTGGAAGACAGAAAAGAGGGACTTCGGAGTCTCGCGTATTGGCTGTGTGACTTCGGGCGCCGCCTTTGCCTTCTCTGGGCCTCGGCCTTCTCACCGGGCAAATAAGGACGAAGCTCTCAAACAACCGTGAAGACTGAGACATTCGCTGAACCGCCCTGGGCACGGCGGTTCCTGCTGCTTTTCCTAGCCTAGCCCCGCGGGAGGAGGGAGGGTCCCCCACCCCGCGTCTGAGCCCCAGCCCCGTGGGCCTGACGGCCGAGAGGTACTGGTGGATTCCCGGGTTCACGTCTGTGGGCCGGTCTCATCTTGTTTCCTCCTCCGCAAAACGCCTTCCTCCTGCAGCTGCCCTTTCACTTGCTCGTCCAACCTGTAGCAATTCCCTCCACTTTTCTGCGACTCGGTTTGCCCATCTCTAAAATGGGGAAGGATACCGGTCCCTGCCGTGTCTGGCGGCTGTGAGGATGCAAGGAATTTGCACTTACAGCAGGGACTGGAACAACGCAAGGACTCCGGCCGCTGGTATGGCTATCCATGCACACCCACTGACTGAGCTCCTGCCGCGTGATGGGCACCACGCCGGGCACCGGGGGTCCCTGTGGGGCTGGGAACACCCTTCATGCAGGGCCGTGCAAGCGGAGGACAAGGGCACCCCCGAGCGCCCCGCCTCCTGAGGCCGCTGCCTCCCGGGCTGAGTGTTTCAGCTGTACCCAGGCCAGATGCATGGTTTTGCCAAATGCTCCAAGAGAGGCTGTCACTCGGTGGCACAAAGGCAGCTCCTCGCACTCGTGGTGGGCGGGGCCCGGGGAAGAGCTCCAACCACCTGGCTTGGCAACTGCTCCTGGGGCAGCCTGGCCCCGCGCCTGGGCCCCCCTCCCCTCCCGGCAGTGAGAGGACAGGGCAGCAGGGAGGGCAGGGGCAGGAGCCCAGGATGCCTGGTGGAGAAGGGGTAAGCGCAGGGCACAGGGTCTGGAGAGAGGGAGGGAGGGAGACAGCGCGGACAGGAGAAGAAAAGGAGGGAGGGAAGAACATTAAGGGTGAGCAGCTAACACCCACCTAGCACCCAAGGGGCTGGACCCCGGTCTAAGTTACTCCTCAGAGGAACCTTCAAGACAGATACCATTAGTATCCCATTTTACAGCTCAGGAAACCAAAGCACAGAGAGATTATGTGACTTGCCCAAGGTCACACAGCCAGTAGGTGGCAGAGCTGAGATTCGAGCCCAGGGCAGCAGGAATCCAAGCTCTTAATCATCATGAAGATGAAGAGGTGGGAAAGGAGGGGGGGAGGAGAAAGACTAGACCAAAAAAAAGTGGAGACAAGGAGAAAAGGGAGAGGAAGGAAGAAAAGAGAAAAGGAAGGAAAGAAAAGATCATAGAAAAGATGGAGTGGAGAGAATTAAGGAAGAAAGAGAAGTAAGCACGGCGGGGGTGGAGGGGTGGGGGGGAGGGCTGGACAAGACCACCTTCCGTCCCTCCATCCCCTCCCTTCCCCTCTCCCCCGCACCCAACTCCCACCTGCATGAGCTACTTCCTGAGTCACACACCGGGCTGGGGACAGCCCTGACCACCACACCAGACCCAGTTGGTCCTCTGGAAACAGTGGCCTCCCTGAGAGGGGCTGCTGAGCCAGCCACGGCCCAGAGCCACTGGGGGTGGGGGTGGGGGTGGGGGGGGCAGGCGGGAGGCGCAGAACTGGAGGGCCTCCTGGCACGGCGCCCCGCTGTTAGCCTGGCCTCAGAAGGCTTCTTTCTGCCCCACAGCCACCCTGCAGGGGGACTGTCTCCAGTTCAAAGTTGAAGCAGCCCAGGTCAGAACGGGACTGAGAACCTCTCGGTGCAGGGCTCTAACCCACCGTCTGGCCCTGAGGCTGTGTTCTCAGACTCTGTACCCTCTAGCTTCTGTCCTCCATGATAAGGCTGAGCCCTCAGTTTCAGCAGCAGGCCGGCCCCACATGGGCCTGCACCCAACCAAAGGGCTCTCACACTCTTCCTCTTTTTTTCTTTTTTTTATGTTTGTTTGTTTGTTTTGAGAGAGAGAGAGAGACAGCTGGGGCGGGGCAGAGAGAACGGGAGAGAGAAATCCCAAGCACGCTCTGTGCCATCAGCACGGAGCCCGACGCAGGGCTCGAACCCATGAACCGTGAGATCGTGAGCTGAGCCTAAACCAAGAATCCGACGCTTAACTGACTGAGCCACCCAGGTGCCCCCCCCCACCACGTTCTTCCTTTTAACCATGCCTCCCAGGCAGGGCAGCCCAAGGCCTGCCAGCCTCCTGCAGGGGCCGCCTTCGGAGAGCACAGAGGAGAGGGGAAGAGAGCCCAGGCCCAGCATTCAACCTCCACCGAGCTCTCTGCATGGCCTGCGTTATCTGCAGAAGCCACTGGAAACTCAGAGGCTGAGGCACTGTTGACTCCTCACTGGGGCTACATGCCATGGGGGCCAGCCGGGGACTTCAGAGTTGGGAGACCTAAGGTCCAGTTTGAGATGGCCTGGGATTCCTCTGAAATTGCACCCGAATTTAATTCTTTGTATCTGAACTTTTTGGAGGAGAGGCTTTGGTTTTTATCAGACTCTCAAAACAAGTTAGGTATCCCAAAAGGTCACTCAGAGACATTCGGCTCAAACAGTTGAACACTGACCTAATGAATCTAGAAAATCATAGAACAGAAGGCCTGAATCTTGGGGCTCTGAGGGCGGGGGGCCCAATGTGTTGTAACCTGTTGTAATCTCCATTGCCTGGCACATAGTAGGTGTTCAGTAAGTATGTGTGAATGAATGGGTGAACAATTTACACAAGGCAGAGCAACAGAAGGAACCAACAAAGGATGTAGAGAAGCCCTCTTTATCTGATGTTGCAGAACAAATCACCCCAAAACTAAGTGACTCATAACAATAGTAACAGGCCTCGTGATTTCTCTGGGTCAGGAATTTGGGACGAGTGTGGCTGGCTGGTCCTGGGGCTGCACTCATCCGAAGGTTTGACTGGGGCTTCTTGCAGAATCTGCTTCCAAAGTGGCTCATTCCTAAGAGCTGCATGTTGGTGACAGCTGGAGGCGGGGCTTCTGTTCCTTTCCATGAAGGTCTTCCCATGGGATGCTTGAGTAATTTCATGGCATGGCAGCTGGCTCCCCCTGGAGGGACCAGACCCAAGACCAAGATAGAGGCCACGAGAGATTTCGTGACCTAGCCTTGGAAGTCACACTCTGCCACTTTCCACAAAACCCTGCTGGTTACACAGGTCAACTTGATTAGTAGTCAACAAGGCCTTCAAAGTCAGAAGAGATCATGGGGGCCATCCTAGGGGGGCTAGAACCCACAGAGGAGTCAGAGAAGCGAGAGGAAACTCTGGGGAATTCAGAACTCTGGAATTCACAGCTCTCCCTCTGAGAGTGGCCCTACCCCACACAGAGCTGGGGTCATGTTTCAAGTCCAGTGCTTGACCATACTGGCCAGGCCAGTCTTCCACTTTCTACCTCATTCCTGGTCACACCTTCCCCTATTATCTCAGCATGCCAGACTTGCTGATTTCTTTTTTTCTTTTTTTTTTTTTTTTACTGTTTATTTATTTTTGAGACAGAGACAGAGCATGAACGGGGGAAGGTCAGAGAGAGAGGGAGACACAGAATCGGAAACAGGCTCCAGGCTCTGAGCTGTCAGCACAGAGCCCGACGCGGGGCTCGAACTCACAGACCGCCAGATCATGACCTGAGCCAAAGTCAGATACTTAACCGACTGAGCCACCCAGGCGCCCCAAGACTTGCTGATTTCTGATCAATTCCCTCAAAGTCATATGAATTCTCCCACCCGCAAGCCTTGCTTCTGCTCTTTCCTCTGCCTTGAATGCCCTTCTCACTTCTTCTCCTCTCAGGCCACCTCCTCCAGGAAGCCTCCCGGAATGCACCTCTAAATGTGTCCGTCACCTTGCCCAATCCCCAGTGCAGCCCCGATGTCTCCACAGACCCCCCTGTACCATGTCTGCCTCCCCACGGCACCAAAAGTGCCGTGGGTTGGAGGGCTGACCCACAGGTGCCCATCACGGTGTTCTGAATGCATGGATGATGGGTGGATAGACCCCGCACACAACAGGGGCCCCTTTTAGGGCTCAGAAAAGCACTGACACATGGCTAGGCTTCAGTGCTCCCACCGGCAGATTGTTAAGGAGGCTCCTTCCAGCCCCAGATTCTGCTATTACGTCCCCTTGGAAACATTCAGCAGATGGTCCCTTGAAATTAGACGAGATGGGTCAGAGCACGGTTCAAATCCCAGAGCTCCAGCTTCCTTTATTTGCGGGACCAGGGAAGTCACTGACCCCTCCATACCTGAGACTCCCCAGCGGTAAAAGAGGCCAACGTTCTTCAGCTTCCAGGGTAGTTGCAAGGGAGGAACCCTCTGGCGTGAGAAGGGTTCAAATCCTGGCTCTACTACAGGGCACGTAGGTCACTTAACCTTTCAGTGCCTCACTTTTCCCATCTATTAAGTGGGGACAGCTCCACGTGAGTTAGCAGGTTGGGTCTGAAACTGTATTCATCCAGGAAAATGCTCCGCCCAGAGCCTGGCACAGCGCAGATGCCTGTGGTAGCCACGAAGGGGCGCTCAGTCTCTCCTCAAGAAGGACGTGTCCCTCGGGGGCAAGGTCAGCAGTGAGCTGACAGCCTCCAGCTGCGGCACCTTCAGGGTCCCCCTCGGCTTTTAAGCTGAGGCCATGTTTTTCCCAGGCAATCCCAGCCGGTGTCCGAGCCGGCTCGGGAACCCGGGTCTGGCCGCGGCTGTCCAACGTCGGGCTCCTATAAGGCGAGAACTCTTCTCTGGAACTCTCCGCTGGGTTCACGTCGCCAGCCCTGCACAGTGGCTGAAGCTCTCCCTCTCCCTCTTCCGCAAGCACCGTGACCCAGCCAGCCTCCTACTATGCTAGCTCCGTCCCGGTGCCTGCACCTAGGGGCACCCAAACTGACTGGGCACTCAATGCAGTGGTGGTTCTCAAAGCGTATCCCGGAGGCGGCAGCAGCAGCCTCTCCTGGAACTTGGACAACACGCACGTCCACGAACTTCGAGGACTGCTGTCTTCGAGGAGGGCTGTGGTTAAGACATCACGGTAGCAGGGTGGCCAGGGCAGAGGTGTGTGTTGTGGGAAGGCGAGAATGCTTTATCACAGCCTCGCTCCCCGGGTTCCTGCCTGGATGATCCCCAAAATCCAGAGGAGTGAGCCAATGGGCCCCCCCTCTGCACCCCACTCAGGGGAAGGGTCCTGTCCCAGTCCCCAGCTGGAGACTTCACAGGCCCTGGGTTTGTGACGCTGCAGACAGCCCTGCTTCTTCCCTCGTGCTCTCCACCCCTCCCTCTCCCTTCCCTCCCCAGGGGCACCCCAGCCCTGCCTGCCTGCCTCGCCTTTGTCTGCCAATCTGTCTCCATCCCAAGATGAGCCCTGGGCCTCCGCCAGCCAGTCTGTGCTCCACCTCAGGACCTGGAGGGAGGCCCCTGGGCTCCCAACTGCCTCTCACTTACTCTGGGGAAGGGCCTGGGAATGGTTGGTGCTACTGGCCTCCCTGCCCCAGCCTAAGCCAACCGTCACCCCTCTTGATCTGGAGCCACACTCTCCCATCTAAGGTGCTTACACCCTCGCCATGTGGCAAAGTGAGGAGATGGGAGACAGAGAGGTGCAGGGACTTGCCTTGCCCGAGGTCACACAGCAAGAAGGGGGAGCAGCCAGGATACGGACCTTGTCTTCACTCTTCACCTCAGCCCTCCCACTCCCAGGCCCCCGCAGGTGGTAGGTGACCACTCTGAGGTGGTCACATGTGGCAGGGATATTGTCGGTCCCAAGGCCTTCGTGGGCTCACAAAAGCAGCCACAGCCCATTCCTGTGGCACGGTAATACCCTGTTCTTTCCCTAGTGGGCATGATCCTGTCCTCGCTGATGTCACCGCCCATCGGGTAAGGTTCGGAGGCAGGTGGGCACTTCACAGAGCTGCCTTCGCTTTTCTAAACTGACAGGACAGTGATGTGCCAGCACCTTCCTTTATGGGTACCCAGCGTATCCCCTGTCCGGCTCTGCCTCAGGGCATGCTGGAATGCAAGGGCCCGAATAACAGTGGCAGTGAGGACAGGCATCCTTGCTGAGCCCTCACCACGTCAGACCTGGCTGCCTGCCATGTGCTCTGCAGACATTGTCCTATGGAATCCTCACCAGGACCCCGTGACAGAAATGCACTTATCCAGAGACGTGGCCACGGGCCTCAGAGAGGCTAAGCATCTTACCCCTAACGGTCCTAAACTCACCCCTCCATTTTACAGACGGGAAAATTGAGGCCCAGAGAGGACCCACACCTAAGTAGGGTCAGAATGGGGCTTTCTCAGGCAGCTGACTTACTGAGAGCAATCAGGGTCCATTCATACAGCACCTTCTGGTCTGTGACTCTCCTCTCCTCTCCTCTCAGGAAGGCAAGGGTTTCTGTTGTTTAATGGTTATCATTTGGGGATTCTCCTGTGATGTGCCAATATAGTTCTAAAAGCTTGATAAATATTCACTCATTTAACGCTCACAAACACCTTACAAGGCAGGTACATTTATTATTCTGATTTTGCAAATGAGGAAACTGAGGCCAGGGAGCTTAAGTAAGCTGCCTGAGGTCATACAGCCAGGATTCAAATTCAGGCTGCTTGAGGTTTTAAACACTACGATGTCCTGTCCTTTTTACAGCTAAAGAAACAAAAAACAAACAAAAACAAAAAAACAAAAAACCTGAGGGACTCCAGGAGTGGGCATGACTTGCCTAAGGCCACAGAGCTAGTTAGTGGGGGTGGCTGGACTCCTGCCTCCAGCCCAAGACTGGTCCCCCACCCTAGCAGCGTCCTTTCTCAGTCCATGTTTGTTTATTACAAATGCTGACTGGGAACCTTCTTTGTAGGAATAACCACCGCAGTTTCCTTGCCCGAAAGGTAAGGCAGACAAGAGACACCCACAATACAGAGGGATGAACAGGTTCATGAGGGCACCAGGGGTGGCCATGGGAGCACTTGGCGGGACACTGACCTACCCTGGGAATAAGGGAAGATTTCCAGAAGTCCGACCTTTGAGTAGAGTCTCCAGGTTCAAGTGGGAAGTTATCCAGGAGGATAGGGAGGAAGAAGGCATCCCAAGCTGAGGAAATGCACGTACAAAGTCCAGCAGTGCGAGAGAGAATGTAAACTGTCATGAAGAGTTCTGTTCAGGGGCACCTGGGTGGCTCAGTCGGTTAAGCGTCCGACTTCAGCTCAGGTCACGATCTCGCGGTCCGTGAGTTCGAGCCCCGCGTCGGGCTCTGGGCTGATGGCTCAGAGCCTGGAGCCTGCTTCCGATTCTGTGTCTCCCTCTCTCTCTGCCCCTGCCCTGTTCGTGCTCTGTCTCTCTCTGTCTCAAAAATAAATGAAAAACGTTAAAAAAAATTTTTTTTAAATAAATAAAAAAAAGAGTTCTGTTCAGCCCTGAGCGAGGGTAAGGACAGAAAAGGCTGAACAGAGGATTGTAAAAGGCCCCTGGGGTCATTAGGCCACAAATCTGCCCATGTCTCACAGAGTGACCTCGATATTCCCATCCATACAATAGTGGAGGGTTGGTACCTAAGGACCCTGCCAGCTCTGGCTTTCAGCTGTTGACATTAGGATGGATTTGAACAGGAGGACTGTTTTGGAAAGCAGGAGGCAAGGAAAGAGTGGCATTCTAGAAAGGGGCCCCCAGGAGCAAATGTCCAGAGGAAAGAAAGTACAGGGCAGGTGTTGAAAAGAGACAGGAAATAGCTTCTATGGAGGGTCCCTGGGATGGTGCACACAGAGGAAAGCATGCAAGGAAGTCATATCCATCTGAACTCTTTAGCAAATGAGAGAAAGAAAAAAAAATTGATTTATATAACTGAGAAGGCCAGAGTACTTCAGGCATGGCTTCAGGTATGGCTTCAGGCATGGCTGGATCCAGGTGCTGACATGTTATTGTGAGGACCCCGTCTCTCCCTCCATTTTGACTTTGATTTCTTCATTGTTAGTTTCACTCTCAGGGACTCTGACCTCCTGGATGCACAGGTGGGCCACCCGTAGCTCCAGAATCCATCACACAAACTACACTCGTGGAAAAAAAGATTCTCAAACCCTCCCATGGCATTATCCTGGACCCTTTCCTTTCCCTCACATCTAACATTTATCTTCACACAGTGAGCACATGATGTAACCTCCACGTAGATCAAGACAGAGAAGCATGAGAGCGCCCCGGAAGTCTCCCTCAAGCCCCCTCCTAATTAATAACCCCCTTAATGGTGTATCCGAGTCACCATCATCTGTTGCCTGCTGTAGTGCACCGGCTCCCAGCTGTCTCAAGCTTTCATTCTTGCATCTCTCAATTAATTCAGTTACTTCAGTCAACTCAGAGATCCTGTAAAATGTAAGTCAAAAGATGTTCCTCCTCTGGCCCAAACCTTCCCATAGCTCCCATTTCATTTGGTATAAAAGCCAAGGCTCTTACCATGGCCTGTAATGTCCTACACAAGCTGGTATCTCATCCGCCTCTTGCCCCCCTCCCCCCAGCATCCCTGCTCCATGTATACTGGCCTCCTTCTGTTCCTCCAACACTCTCAGGCACACATGCACAGAGCTGTTGTACCTGCTGTTCCCACTGCCTAGAATACTCTTCTCCCCCAGCCCCCATTTTGTCATGGTTCATCCCATCCCCTCCGGTTTGTGTTCAAATGTCCCCTTTGACATCTGCTCCCACCAAGATGGAACGTCAGGGACTGGATTTACTCTCCCATTTGAAACAAGCCAACAAAACGAGGCAAAATATATGAAATGACAGTTTTCAAGACACTGGGCACCAGGCAATAAAGGATAGTGATCTGTAACGGACGGAAAGCAAACAAAGTAAAGCCCTATGAAGTCCCCAGTTTACTGCTTGGGGAGAGTTTCCAGATCCTAGCGCAGGGAAAGGGAACCCGGGTGAAACCCAGAAGATTCCCTGAGTTAAGGAAATTCAGCTGCAAATCCAGGAAGACCAAGGAAAGCTGAGTTTGCAGGACAGAGTATCAGAAAGGAGAGAGCTGAACACAGAGAAAATTCCAGAGAGCTGCAGAAAGTCTCCCTGGAGTATTAGGCTGAACATTGGTTGATGCTTTTGTCTGATAAAACTATTCTGGGTTGGGAAAAAAACATGGGAGAAGACTAGAGAACACTGTCCAGGAGTCACACAGGACCAAAAATAGAGCCAAATAGAAAAAAAAAAATTAATAACCCATGGGGCACTGTTTATAGTACTCAGGAAGGTCTTTTCTCAGTATTGGTGATGAATTAGCCCTCAACAAAGCACAGCTCTGGACCCACTCAGCAAATCATAAAGTCAAGATTTGAAAGCATCAAACTATTTCTAGGTAATCTGAGTCTCAGAGCAAAACTCAAGAAGATATAGAAATATAAAAATATATAGCAGACAACAAAGGTAAAATTCGTAGCATTTGGCATCCAAACAAAAGTTACCAGGCATGCAAAGAAACAAAAAACATGGCCCATAATGAGGACAATAATGAATCAATTGAAGTTGACCCAGAACTGACACAGAAGTAGTGGACTATGAACATTAAAACAGTTATTGAAACTGTATTCTGTATGTTTAAAAGTTAAAGAGACACATGAAAGACAGTTAAAGATCCAAATTGAATTTCTAGAAATGAAAACTGTCTGAAATGAAAAATATGCTGGGATTAATGGCTGACCAAACACAGCAAAAGAAATGGTTAGTGAATTTGAAGACATAGCAGATAGAAACTATCCAAAATGGAACACATAGAGGAATAATAATAATAATAATAATAATAATAAGCATCAGGAGCTGTGGAACAACTTCAAGCAGCTTAATGTGTAACTGAGTCCCGAAAGGAAATATTTGAAAAAGAATGGCTGAGATGTTCCAAATCTGATGTAAGGTATAAACCTACAGATATAAGAGGTTTAATAAATCTCAAGCACAAGAAACTGAAAGAAAATTATCCATCATGATCAAATTGCTCAAAACCTGATTTTGGCTCAGGTCATGATTTCACGATTTGTGGGATGGAGCCCCACTTCAGGCTCTACATTGACAGCACAGAGATTGCTCGGGATTCTCTCTCTCCTTCCCTCTCTGCCTCTCTCTCTCTCTCTCTCTCTCTCAAAATAAATATATTGTTTTTAAAATACAGAGAAACAAAGGTAAGGATGATGGCAGATTTCTTGTTGGACATGAGCTAAGGGAGAAAGTAGTGGAGCAAATCTTTTAACTCAAAGAAAGAAAAAAAATGTGTCAACACAAAATTCTATACCCAGTTAAAATATCCTTCAAAAATGAAGGTGAGATAAAAATGTTTTTTCAGACACACATAGTTGAAAGAATTCTTCACCAACAGATCTGCACTACAAGAAATGATAAATGAAATCCTTTAGACAGAAGGAAAATGATACCACACGGAAATGTGGATCTACACAAATGAATAAAGAGCACCACAAATGTTAATTACATGAGTAAATATATAAGATTTTTCTTTATTATTTTAAAGTATTTAGAAGATAATTTACTGGTTGAACAACAAGTGCCATTGTAACATTTACATAAGTAAAATGTAGGACAATAAAATCAAAATCTGGAAGGAAGAAAGAAAGGGAAGTGTACTACTTGTACTAAGTATAAGATTCTTATACTATACATGAAATGGTATAATATCATTTGACAATAGATTGTGGTCAGTTAGAGATATATATTATAAATCCTAATGTAACCACTGAAATAATAAAATTGCAGAATTATAGCTAATAAACCAGCAAAGGAGGTAAGATGGAATAATAAAAAGTGATCAATTGATCGAAAATAAGGCAGAAAAATAAGAAAAAGGAAAACGGGCAGATAGGACAAATAACGAGCAAATAGACTCAAATCTAACCATATCAATAATCACATTCAATGTAAATGGTCTAAACACCTCCAATTAAAAAGCAGAGATTGGGGGCGCCTGGGTGGCTCAGTCGGTTAAGCGGCCGACTTCGGCTCAGGTCATGATCTCACGGTCCGTGAGTTCAAGCCCCGCGTCGGGCTCTGTGCTGACAGCTCAGAGCCTGGAGCCTGTTTCAGATTCTGTGTCTCCCTCTCTCTGACCCTTCCCCGTTCATGCTCTGTCTCTCTCTGTCTCAAAAATAAATAAAACGTTAAAAAAAAAAATTAAAAAAAAAAAAAAAAAAAAGCAGAGATTGTCAGATTGGGTTTTTTAAAAAGACCCAAATATGTGCCACCTACAAAAAACAAAAGGAAACAAAACAAAAAGCACTTTAAATATAAAGACACAAGTTAACAGTATAAGGATGGAAAACTATATACCATGCTAACACTAATCAAAAGAACACTAGATGGCTTAAACAACAGAAACTTATTTTGGCACAGGTATGGAGGCTGGAAATCAAAGACCATAATATCAACAGGTTTGTTTCTTCTGGGGTCTCTCTTCTTGGCTTGCAGATGGCCACCTTCTCACTGTGTCCTAACGTGGTCCTTCCTCATGTGCACCCAGCCCTTGTGTCTATTCGTGCATCCAAAGTCCCTCTTCTTGTAAGGACACCAGTCAGATTGGATTAGGGGCCATCCTAAAGGCCTCACTTTAACTTATTTACCACAATAAAGGCCCTATCAACAAAATATAGTCACATTCTGAGGCCAGGCCTTCAACATACAAATTCTGGGAGGACACAATTCAGCTCATAACAGAAAGGGAAAGGAGAAAGGATGGCAAAAACAAAACAAAACACAACACACACACACACACACACACACACACACACACACTCTCTCTCTCTCTCTGAAAAAGAAAAGCTCACTTTGAATACCTAGTCTAGAGAAAGCCAATACTAAATCATTGTGACCTTTCAGTGATCCAACTCCTGAAAGGATCAGAATATATACTTGAAAAAAAAAAAGAAAGTAAGAACATTGGGTGGCTAATTTAATATCAAACAAAAGTTAAGAAGTTATTTCAGAGCAAAGATTCTGACCAGGGATAGATATAAGGTGATTTTTTATAAAGTCATCTTATAATGAGTAAGCGATCGATTAACCAAAAGCATATCACAATTTTAAACGTTTATGCCCCTGATGGCAGAAATTCAAAACACATACAGCAAAAACTGATAGACTTGCAAGGAGAAAGAAATCCACAATTATAGACTGAGATTTCAAATCTCAATAATTGAAAGAACAAATAGAGGGGCGCCTGGGTGGCTCAGTGAGTTAAGCATCTGACTTCAGCTCAGGTCATAATCTCCAGGCTTGTGAGTTCGAGCCCCGCGTCGGACTCTGTGCTGACAGCTCAGAGCCTGGAGCCTGCTTCGGATTCTGTGTCTCCCTCTCTTTCTGCCCCTTCCCTGCTCACACTCTGTCTCTCTCTCTCTCTCAAGAAATAAATAAACATTAAAAAAAAAAAAAAAAGAACAAATAGAAAATCAGATGTCACCTTTTTCGTATGTCTACCTTGATCATTACTTTTAACTGCAACCCCTCACTCCTATCCCTCTCTCCTGCACACATCACCTTCTATAAATGAATAAATAAATAAATATTTATTTATTTATTCATTTATTTATTTATTTATTTTAATTTATTTATTTGTATAATGCCTAGAACAGTGTCTGACACTTAGAAGATTCTCAAAAAAAAAACCAAACTGTTGAATAAAAACACGATTGAAAAAGTGTTAATTGCTATTATTATGACTAGTATTATGTGACTTTGCATGTAGACTTTATTTGTGATTTCAATGGTTAGAACCCAACAAAATTAATCTTGGAGGCCCAGAATTCTAGAGCATAGGGGCAGAAATCCAGAATGTTCGAGCAAGATGCATAGAATGTTAATAGTCTAGAAACTCAAAGGCCTACAACGTTAGAATGTGGGGATGTTTAGAGCCAGAACATCAGAATCAGGGACCAGGGCTGAGGAGGGATCTAAACCTGGGGGGGGGGGGGTGGAGCCTGGTTTGGAGGGGGGCTGTTCAGAGTCAAACAGAATTTTTGTAATTCCTCTGTTGGTTCTGAGTATCCCCTAACCTTAGTATCCATACAGAGGTGTATATACCCAGCTAACTAACTCAGCTCAGCAAAGGGACCGAGAAGCTATCCACCCTCGGCCTCAGGGGCTGTAGCAATGAGGGGAGTGAGGGGGGGTGGGGTGGTGAGGGAGGCTGTATTTCTTATTTCTCCATTTTTATTCAGCTCCCGCTCACGGGGCCCCTTCTGGACGGTAGGCCCGTGAGGCCTTTCAGTCACGCAAGACTGGAGGCTGTCATTATCAGAGGAAACCACCACCACCAGCTTCACGGGAATGGGGGGACAGGCGGCAGCCTACTGAGCCCTGCCCGTCATCCCAGGGAACTCTGCCCCACAGCCCCAGACCAGCCAAGGAAGCTGGGTCCTAGGGCGTGGGAGATAGGGTGCATAGGGGGTAGATCTCTAAGCCCAGGATTGCAGCCTTCACTGCTCCAGGAATGGGGTGTTCTGGTGGGGGCGGGAGGGAGGGGTCCAGCAGGTGGGGTCCACACATGATCAGCTGCCTTGCTTTGTTTTTATCTACAGCTCTAATTGCCCGCTGAACCTCAAGTCTTATGTGTTTCTCTTATTTCTCATCCACCTCCCAAACCGGACTGGGACTCCGTGAGGGCAGAGCCAACAGCTTCTGCTTTGCTCACGCTGGCCTCATCTGGTGGTGCGACTGCGGGCTCTGTGCACAGCAAGGGCTCCGTCAGTGCTGCCGGTGGTGTGCCTGGACCAAGGTGCTTCTCCGGCCCCATGTGCAGGGATTCTTTGGACACTGGGTCACACCCTCCATGAGAACTAGCGAAGACGGTGGGTGAATCGTCTACCCACAGACCGGCACGCGGCTGCAGGCGCGTCCCAAGGACCTCAGACACCCACCTCTCCACTCTGCCCAGCCCCAACCCCAAGCTCTGCAGAGGCCACACATTTTGACCTCATGCCCAGGCGCGGCTCTACCCCACCGCGCAGGAGAGTGATGAAACTCAAGGGCCTCTTTCCGGCACCGTCTCTTAGCCATCAGTTTTCAACTGTGGCCCTGTGCCCATCCAGGAAAAACCACAGGAAATACCAAGAGCCAACACCTGTGAGCACTTGCTGTGCGCCCAGCGCTGCACCAACCTGGTCCATCACCTCTGTACCGCTGGGCACAGAGTCCTTTTCTGACACACAACCTCACATAGTGGGCAGGGAGCATTTTCTGAACCCCATTCTGCACCCCCTGCCATTGGCCTCCACAATAGCCTCGGATTTACCCTCCATTTGGGACCCGGGTTCTCAACATTACCGGAATCAGGCTGCCTTTTTGAGGCTGGGTCAACGGTTGGCAAAGCCCCAGGAAAATGCACAAAGAGGCACGATGCATCACACAAATTCCCGGGGACTCTCCCTCCCACCCTCCATCCGCCTCCACCACCACTCTAGCCATTGGAGCCTGCAGACCCCCGAGCCAAGAGCCAGACCTGGGGAACACACACCTGGGGAACAGGATGGGTGGCCGGGTCCCCTCTTTTGGGCACTGCCGGGAAGCCCCTCCCCATTCCTTCGCGACCCCCCTTCTTCATTACTACCTCACTGCTTAATTGGGCGGCCCCGCGAGCGTGTGTGTGTGTGTGTGTGTGTGTGTGTGTGTGTGTGTGTGTGTCTGGGGGCTCGGGGGCGTCACTCCTCACACATGGGGCGGCCGGGTGGAGTGGGGGTGCTGGCTCCCTGCCCAGGAGCGGGACCCCTCCCCCCAGCCCCCGGCCGCTGGAGGATTGTGCAGCTCAAACAGATGGACCGAGCCGAAGGGGCGGGGGCGCGCTGACGGGGTGCGAGACGGCAGCGCGGCGGCCGGGCCTCCCGGCGCCCTGACAAAGGCGGGGGCCTGCGGCGCGGGGCGCCTTATCAGCGCGAGCAGACCGGGCGGCCGGGCGGGCGCCCGCGGCCCGCGTGCAGGCGCACAAAGGCCCGGGGCCGCGCGGGGGGCGGGGGGCGGGGGGCGCGAAGATTAATTGCCCAATCAAGTAGTCGGCGCGGGGCGGGGGCGGGGCCGCGGCCCCTGGGGACGCGGGGCGACGCATAATGAAGTGTGCAAAAAGTTAATTTGCTCCGCGACTCGCTGCTCGCCACAATCAAAGACGGGCGGCGAGGAGGGGAGCAGGGAGGAGTGTGCCCCCCCACCCCCCGCCGCCCCAGCTTGCGATGGGGGGGGCGCGCGGGGGCAAGGAACCGGGCACCCCCCCACACACACACACACCCCAGCGTGGGAGGGAAGCATAGATCTCCAGATGAGCTTTCGACCCCCCAGACCCCCACTTCCGCCTGCCGTGTGTCCCCCGCGGGCCCCGTCCAGGCCGCTCTCCTGCGCGCACAATGGTTGACATTTCTGGAGCGCTCGCTCTGGGCCGGGCACCGCGCCAAGCGCTTCCTGGTGTGATCTCTGGTCTCGCAACCTGAGGAGGTAGGGCTAGTGAGCTGAGCATCCCGTTTTGCAGAGGAGGAGCCCGGGGGCACAGACATGCTAAGGAAGTGCCCCAAGGTCACACGCAGGACCCTTACCGGGCCGAAGCTGTAGGTGGAAAATGATGCGGTGGAGAGTGTCAAAGCCCAAATACACCCGATAATGTGGAGGGGTGATTTCATTCAAGCTATTGCAAGTAGGGAGGGCACCCAGGATCCCAAGAGCAGGATGTCTAGGCAGGGTGGGTTCTCCTTAGATTTACAGGGAAGAGCACACAGGTCACAGGCGGGGAATTTAGAGCTGGGATTGTCTTGCAATGGGGGGGGGGGGGGGGGAGGCTCCTTGGTCAGCTGAACGATTAAATGTTTGTTTCCACTTTCAGATGGGACAAACAGTTCTAATCTCAGCTAGTGAACCATGAGACAAAGAATGGGAAAGTGGGGGGGTTGGCTTGAACAGCAGGTGCAGGCAAAAGGAGAAAGGTCACAGGCAAACAAGGAAGTCATCTGAGTCTTAGGAGAGAAAGATGGACAAGGGTCTTGTCTAAGTCACGTGAGGAAGGTGGTTGCTTGTGGTGAACCATTTCTCTGAACAGAGAAGAGTAGTGGAATTTCAGAAAACAAAGGTTGGGGGGATTTCTTAGCCGTCACTGTTTTCCAGGAGCACAGGGCTTGGGTCAAGTTTAACAGTGTCAAAAGGTTAGCGGATAGTGTAGGTAGAGGCCTGGCACCCTGATGGCTTTGAGCCACTGCCTGGGGAGGAACTCATCCTCGGCAAATAGAAATGCCCTTTTAGTCATTTCCCTGGGCATGTGACCTTAGATAAGGGAGCGATAGTATCCCACCTTACAGGATACTAGATCAGGGACAGCACGCCCGGTAACACAAAGCAAAGCACCTAGAACACGGTAGGTGCTCAATTAATGTTACCCATCAGTACGACTATTTTCTCAAAAAGTGTGGTGTCACGATTTGAATTCAAGCTGTCTGGGTTCAGAGACTCCAAGCTTACTGTCCGCTCTACTTCCAGACCTCCATGTATTGATTCAGTCCTCAAACTCCCAAACACATCCCAAACCTGTGTCCCCGGCACTGGGTGATCTGATAAATAAAGGAGCAGACCCTGGACAGTCCACCCCACTGTGAGGCAGGCCAGCCCTAAATGGACAGTGGCACAAGAGCCACGGCGGCCATGATGGCTCAGGGGAAGCACCAAACCAGGGTTTAAGGACAGTTTGGGGGTCCTGGAGGCTGTGTCCCAAATGTCCACAGACCAGTTGGCACAGGGGAGCAGCAGCCCCTTCAGACTCCTGGAGAAGTGGCTTCCAGGATGGATTCACCTCCTGGCACTGACTGGCGACTCCTGAGTCCTGGTTCTCTGACCCACTGCCCAGGCCTGTGCCCGGGCCCAGGCAGGATCAGGGGATTAGGGAGAGAGCCCTCGAGGGTGACAGGAGCCAGGCTGGCCGGAAAGAGGCAGGGTTACAACCAAACCAAGATATCGGGGCCCCTGATCATAATAATGAAAGAAAGAAAGAAAAAAGGGACGCGTGTTCGGCAATGCCCAGGGACCAGGACTGCTGCCCTGTTACCAAAAATGTCGAAGCTCTCGACTCTGCAAATTAGCATAAAACATGCTGTTTTGCATCGATTTGCATGTCATTTGCATGCTAATGACTCGATGCCACAATGCACCCAGTCCCCTAAGCAGCTTCTGGTCCTTGCTTTTCTCCTAGCCCCTGCCCCTTGCCTTGCACTGAGAAAACCAGAAAATCTGGGTTCTAAGCTAGGCTGGGAGACTTATTCCCTGTGGGGCCCAGGCTAGTCTCTGCCTCTCTCTTAGTCTCAGTTTCCCTGACTGTGAGCTCAAGGAGACAAACTGAGCAAGGGTTTTCAAATTATGCTCCAGTCGCCCCCTTGGGAGCTGCAGACACAGAGACGGGGGAGCAGGTGGGGCAGGCGCCCCCCTCCCATCCCTTTCGAACAGCTGGGGCTCTGAGTAAAATTTCTCTTCAGCAATGCAGAGCTTCTCTGTTCCAAACAAAGACCAAAAGTTTACAAACAAACGGACTTAGTTGTCTCCGGCAAGTCTTTCCAGCACAACCTTCTCTAAAGACTTGAACAGCAGTAACAATCAGAGTTAAATGTAGCCCGTATCATGCGGCAGATCCTGTTCCAAGCAACAGAGACACATAACTCTATCTTGACGCAACCCTGGAAATAAATACCGTTACTATACCCCCCATTTTATAGGTGGGTCAATTGAGGCACCAAAAGGTCGAGTAACTCAGCTAAGTTCAAACAGTCACCGGATGGGAGAGCGAAGAGTCAGTCTGGCTCTAGAATTTATACCATGGGTTTCGCCAGGTCAACTCTGCCATTGTACAGATGAAATTGAGGCTCAGAGAGGGAGAGAGCATTTCTAAGCATAGCCGCTAAACTGGCACTTGAACCTTGCTTCCTGCCTGAGCCCCCAGGCTCTCTGTCAAGGGGAAGGGTGGCCAGAGAAGGGAAGGCTGCGATTTCAAAGATGCTCAAGGCACTTCTCTCTTGGTCCTGTGGACTTGCCAGGACGAAGGATGGTTTCTTCCCCGGCCATCCCCAGAGCTTGCTTCCTCCTCCTCGGCCACCCTAGTGCCAGCTGGTTAGACTTCAGGGAATGGTCTCCAGAACCAGCCAGCACGAGCCCCTAAATCAAGGCAGCCAGCAGGCTAGTGAGAGCACCAGGTATGCCCGTCAGAGCTGGCACACAATGCCCTGCCCGGCGGTGCAGGTGGAGGCACCGCCGAGGGGGACTCCACTGCAGGGGGCTGCGGGGGGCTTTCTCTCTGCAGAGGCAGGCGTGCCAGGCCAGCAGGCGCTCAGCCCCTACCCTTTGGGGATCCGGCTGGGAAGCCCCAGGTGCAGATGTGACTGGCCTCCCAGAGCGGTGCCCCGCAGGGGGCTGGTCATCGCTCTCTCTGTTCGGTGCCCCTCGATGGCTTTCTCAAGCCCCTTCCCTCCTGCCAACCTCTCCCTCTGAACTGCCCCCTCCCACCCTGCTCTGACCACCCTGGCCTTCTCTCAGCTCCTCCCATGCCCCGAGCTCTGTCCTACCTCTGCACCTCTGCATGTGCTGGTGCCTCTACCTGGAATACCCTGCTGCGTTGCCTAGTCACCCCATCTAAGGTTGACTACCACTGCCCCCCCCCCGCCCGCCCCCCACTCCCTGGCACTTAACCGTCTTTTCTTCTCGGCCGTTATTTCAATCTGAATGTATCTGGCTTATTTACGTGCCTCCTCATGTAGTGCCCGTCTCCACCCTTAGACTCTCACTCCAGGAGAGTCAGGACTGTGTCTGTCTTACAGAAATAGAGGTCCCCAAGAAATATTTGTGGGAGGAATGAAAAAGGAGGGAAGCCGGTAGCTGCTGCTGATTTGTTCGGTTCGTGTTGGTCTCGCCCCCCCCCCCCATCCCTGCCCTAGAGCATCAGCTGCACGAGAGGCAGGGATTTATATGCCCGTTCTCTTCATGGCTGTGATCCCAGGAGTTAACACAGTGCCTGGTACCCAGTAGGTGCTCAGTAAATATCTGTTGCATGAATGAGCCAAGCGTGCAAGGGTCTCGCAGAGATGGGGTGCCGCTGATGGGGTGTAGGACCCTGGGCAGGTTCCTTCCCTCCGGAGACTTCTGTCTCCCCATCTGAAAGCTGGACTGTGGAATCCCCGCCACTTTCAGCAGGGCCCATTCCAGGGCCGCTGTGAGGATGAAAATGAGAAAATGTACGTAGGCACCGGGCACGCAGTAGGGGTTTTATAACCACAGCCCTATAGTCATTAACTGCCTCTGTAGCTAATCCTGCCGGGTTATTTGGATTTCCCCAATGACCAGAGCACAAGGGAAACCCCAGGTGTGGGTGGGGGTGGGCACGGTTTGAGTTCAGCAGCGGAGGGGGATTGGGGGTGAGGCTGGAGAGGTGGGCTATGGTGAGATTGGGCAACCAGCCCTGGGAACTTAATGGAGATGTCACCTTTATCCTGGAAAAAGACAGAGCTAGGGAACGATTTTCAGCAGCAGAGTAAAATGATCTGGTCTGATTTTCAAAACACTCACTCTGGCTGCCAGGTTGCCGGGTAGGGCGGGTGGCTCCCCATGCTCATTACCTCCCTTCCCCCCCGCCCCAGTATTAGAACCTCTAGATAGAGCTGGGCATGTGGACACCCAGAATCAAGACCACACTAACTCTCGTAGTTAGTGGTATAGCCGTGTGTCTCCAGTCCAGCCAAGAGGAGTAAGGAAACTACCCACCTGCAATTTCTGGGAGAGATCCTCGAGGAGAGAGGGAATATTCTTTGCCTCTTCCTCCTTCCCTCTGGCTGGAATGTCAACATGATAGCTGGAGAATGTGCAGCCACTTTGGACCACGAGGTGTTGAGGATGGTGGAACAAGACAGAAGAAGGGCCTAGGTCCCAGGGGATTGAGGACCCATCTTGTCAGCCTAGGGCTGCCTGCCTCCAGACCATTCATAAGAAAGAGAAATCAGTGTTTGTCTCCTGTAAGTCACTCTTCTTTTGGGCTCTCTGCCACTTATGGCCAATTCCAAAACGAACAGGTCCGGTTAGCACAAATGATCTCGGAGCTCTGTGGCCTACCTCCAGGGGAATGGGGGAGAGGACTCTGCTGGTCTTCTTTTTTGAAGTTTCTTTATTTATTTTGAGAGAGAGAGCGTGTAAGCAAGGGAGGGGCAGAGAGAAAGAGGGAGGGAGAATCCCAAGCAGGTTCTACACTGTCAGTGCAGAGCCCCACACAGAGCTCAAACTCACAAGCCACAAGATCATGACCTGAGCTGAAGTCGGATGCTTAACTAGCTGAGCCACCCAGGTGCCCCTCTGCTGGCCTTCGATGTCCTGCTCACAATAGCCCTGAAGCTCCTGGCCCAGGCTGCCTGGATCAGCCCAACTGGCTGGCGTCCCTGGCTGGACCCAGCTGGGACAGGTGCAGAGCTCCTGCGGGCGAAGCTTTGTTGTTGTTGTTTGAGAGAGAGAGAGAGCATGAGCAGGGAAGGGGCAGGCCCCGTACTGTCAGCATGGAGCTGGACACGAGGCTCAAACTCACGGATCGTGAGATCACGACCTGAGCCGAGATCAAGAGTCGGACGCTTAACCGACTGAGCCACCCAGGCTCCCTGACCCAAGAGAGCTTCTTAGTGTCCTCTCTTGATCTCACAAATCACCTCAGTGCCTTCCCACAGTCCCCCAGGACCCTCAAGACGACATCCAGTCACCTCTGGCCCATCAGGTTTTGTAGGACATGGCATGATTCTTCAGGGCACAGCTTCCAAGTCAGACTCACAAACACATATCCCGGCTTTTGAGAGCCCTGTGACTTCGGGGGCGCCTGGGTGGCTCAGTCGGTTAAGCATCCGACTTCGGCTCAGGTCACGATCTCGCTGCCCGTGAGTTCGAGCCCCGCGTCGGGCTCTGAATTGACAGCTCGGAGCCTGCAGCCTGTTTCAGATTCTGTGTCTCCCTCTCTCTCTGCCTTTCCCCCACTCATGCTCTCTCTCTCTCTCTCTCTCTCTCTCTCTGCAAAAGTAAATAGACATTAGAAAAAAAATTAAAAAGAGCTCTGTGACTTCGGGCAACTTCCCGAAGCATTTTGGGTCGTAATTCCATTAGCTACGAAATGGAGGTGATTGGAACAACAGCTTGCTATTGTTGTAGAGTTTCAGTGAGGCAGTGTGGGGGTTCCTGCTATTTACTGATGCGTAACAACCCCCAAAACACAGTGTTGTCAAGACGTTCCTCGTGCTCACGGATTCTTAGGGGTCTGGAACTCACACAAGGCACACCGGACCTGACTTCCTTCTGTTCTACGGTGGCCGGGGCCTCAGCTGGACAGAGGTGACCCCCCCCCGGGGGGCCGGCCTCATCTAGACGCGTCTTCCCTTACATGTCTGGCCATCGAGACTAGTTCAGCTGAAGCTATTGGCCGGAGCACCCACGTGTGGAGTCTCCTAGAGTCCTGAGCTTCCTCGCAGCATGGCCGCTGGGTTCCAAGAGTGAGTGTCCCCCGAATGCAAGCAGAAGTGACATGGCCACTTCCAAAACACAGCGAGAACACAGACCCCACTTCTTGACGAGAAGACTATCACGGCTTTTGGAGCCATAATTTGAAATGGATTATACAACACCTGTCCCATCATGAGCCCTCATTAAATGTTAACCGGGACGGGTGGCAGTGGTATGAGATCAGGGCGCGGTGCTATTTGCATTGAAACAGTCATATCAGGTGACACTAGGCATCTGAGGGGTTAATGCAGGAGGCGCCGGGCGAGGTCTCTGGAACCGAACAGGCTCTGGAAAGATAGAGCTTGGATAAGAGCTAACAGGTCTCGGGTGCTTACTAGACGCCAGGCGCTGAGCCAAGCACTTTCCATGCACGATCTCGTATAATCCAGCAAGCAATCCAAGAGGTAGGTCCTAGCATTGTGCCCATTAATTGATGAGGAGTCAGAGGCTCAGAGAGGCAAAGGGTCTTGCCCGAGGCCACACAGCGAGGAAGGGGCAGGATTTGAACTCAGGCAGTGTGGTGTCAGAGCCCGTGCACACTTCCCAAGACTAAGCTGGGCAGTAGCCAGCCTGCCAGGTGGAACAGGCCGTCCTGACTGTTTGGTGACAGACAGGGAGGGCTTGTACTGCTGGACGGAGAGCCAGGACCAGGAGGTTTGTCAGCTGCAAGCCCACAGTCACAGGCTGGGGGAATGGGGCCAAGACCTCCGTCTGGAGGGGTGGAGGCGGGAGGGAGTGAAGAGAACCCAAAGAGCAAGGCAGAGCCCCCCTCCAGAAGCAGCAAAGCACTAAGGGATGAAAATAAAGCCCCAGGATCACGTGGGGCCCTGACCTCTGTTCCTGGAGCCCCCATCAGGCCATCACTGGTCCCCCACCTGGAGCAGAGCTCAGCCAGTTCCTGGAGGTCAGGAGGCCTCAGCTGGAGGGGGAGGAGCAGGAGGGCGGGGAGGGGGACACCACTCAATACAACAGCCAGGAAAGGTCACAGAGGGGACTCCCAACAGTGCGGGGGTCTATAATGGCAACCAGCACACCTGCAGGGGCTCCAGACGGCTCTCCCTGGTGCCCTCTGGCCTTGACTTTTCTTCTGACTGCTCTCCTTCCTCCCTTCTCGCCTTATTTCCATCCAGCCCCCTCTTCCATTTGTCCTTCTTGCCTTCTATCCCTTCTTCCATTCCTTTCTTTCCCTCCCTTCTTCACACTTTCCTTGTTCCTTCCTTCTCTCCTTCCTTCTATTCCTTCCCCCATTTTGAAATCTCGCAGGGAGAAGCTGCACCCCCCGAAGGCAGGGAGCAGCCCAGTCTGAACAGAGTCATGACCACGGACTTCACCACGACGCCTAAGCCATCACAAAACTAGTCTTAGCAATGCCATGCGCCTGGGACGAGTGATGACCTCCTTCATCGCTCGCAAAATCAGGTGTCCCAGAGCACCTGAGTAGCCTGAGCATTACTGGGAGGTGGCTTCGGGGGGGGGGGGGCACTGGATTAGGAGCTGGTTCACCTTGGACGAATTGCAAGCCCCTCTGAGCCTTGGTTTTCTTGGCTGAAACAACTTCATGGGTTGAGGAGAGAGTTAGACAGGACGGCACACGCTTGTACTCGGTCACAGGAGTGTTTCTGCCTTGCCCGTCCCTCGCTGGCACAGGCCTATGACCTTTCTCCCAGGCCCGTGGGGCAGAGCCAACTCCCAGCTGACGTTGGCAAGCGGCTGGGGGGGTGGACCAGCAGGCTGTCAGGCCCGGCCTTGTGCCCAGAGAACCTTCTGTGCCACTGTTCCTCAGCCAGGCAGGCCCAACCCACTGGCCACTTCCCGTGCCCCTGGCAGGACAGGGCTATAGGCCCCTCCTCGCCTGTATCTCGCTCAGCTGACCATGGTGGCCACCCTCCTCCCCCCAGGCCCTGGAAACAGAAGTCTCCAATATAAATGCAAATTCACTGCAGTCCCCAGTCTCAGGCTGGCAGCTCCAGCATGTGCTGTAGGCTGGGGACAGGAGCTGACACTGGCTCAGAGGAGATAAGGCACTTCTGGGCCACCCCCGCCCCCGGCCCTGCCCACTCCTCAGCCTGTCAGCTCCACAAACACCCCAGGGAGCCCCAGCCCTTCCTCTCTGCTGCCCCATAAGGCCTGTATGCAAAGCACCGTCCCCCCTCACTGCAGTCAAGAAGGGCCACGGCCATCCTCAAATGGTGACAATGTTCCACCCTCCTGCCTTCTCCGCAAGCAGAATGGAGAAAAGGCAGGTGACATGGGGGCTAATTTCTACCACACCCTCCGGCGGGCTCAGGGCCACCACTAGCCCGTAGCATTCCTTTCTGTGAATCAGAAACAGACAGCCCTTCTTCCTGGTACAAGGCAACCCCTCCACAGGGCTCCAGGCAGCCTCTTAGCCCCCAGCTGGGCAGCCTTGAGCCCCGCACAACCTGCACAATTGTAAGCCACAGCTCGGGGCGCCTGGGGGGCTCAGTTGGTTAAGCGTCCAACTCTTGGTTTTAGTTCAGGTCATAATCTCAGTTTGTGAGTTTGAGCCCCGCATTGGGCTTTGCAGTGACAGCACGGAGCCTGCTTGGGATTCTCTGTCTCCCTCTCTCTGCCCCTCCCTCACTTGCTCTCTATCTCTTTCTCTCAAAATGAATAAATAAATATTAAAACAAACAAACAAACAAACAACAACAACAACAACAAAACCCAGAAGGTAAGCCACAGCTCTTAGCAGGACCCATCTCACCTTTGGGACTTGGTTTCTCTCCACCTAGAGAGACCTCCAAGCATTGCACAAACCCACTTAGGTTGAGCCCTTGGAATTAGACGGGGTGGTTCCTTGGGTGAGACCTCTTCCAGCTCCAATAACCTATCATCCTTCCATTCCTAGGTCTGAGACATTCCGACCCATAAGCCACAACTTCCAGAATGCTTAACAAAGGAGCAAGGCATCTCTGGCAGAAACATTCTATGATCCACACGAGATAGAAGTTGGGGTGGGTTTGGAGTCATGAGCAGGGCTCTCAAATGGCCCGGACTCCAATCCGCTACATTCTGGCTCCAGAATGTCACCTCCTCAGAGAAGCCTCCGCTGGCGGCCTCCTATGGGGCAATTCCTTCCCCTTCTCCAGAGACTATATCATATTCCCTGCTGGTTTTCTTCATGGCATCTATTGTTATGTGAAATTATCTCACTCATTTATGCCTTCCGTGGTTACTTTCTGTCTCTCCCCTCTCCCTTACTAGAATTCAAGTTTCTATAAGAGCAGGTGCCGTGAATCAGTAGCTCCTTCCTCAATGCTTTCTGGGGAGTAACGACGGATCCCCTGACACGGTTAGTGTAAGGCGTTCATCAAGACAGCCAAAGGTGCTTAGCAGAGAGCTGGCACCCAGTAAGCACTCAATAAATGCTAATGGCTGTTGTTATCATTATCATGAAAGAGCTGTGGGTGTCCTGGTCCCAGAGGTCCAAATCCCGACACACTCTTATGTCAGGGGCCAAGCCATCCTCCCCCATTTACTCACCCCATGACCACAGGCAAATGGCTGCTTCTCGTTCTCAATTTCCCTCTGTCAAGTGATGTGTCATTGCCAGAAACGTCACCAAGTCGCTCTGAGTGTCGAATGACGCCGAGAGGGAAACACACTTTTTAGTCCCTAAATATGATTTCAATACGGGGCGCCTGGGTGGCTCAGTGGGTTGAGCGTCCGACTTCGGCTCAGGTCATGATCTCGCGGTCCGTGGGTTCGAGCCCCGCGTCGGGCTCTGTGCTGACAGCTCAGAGCCTGGAGCCTGTTTCCGATTGTGTCTCCCTCTCTCTGACCCTCTCCCGTTCATGCTCTGTCTCTCTCTGTCTCAAAAATAAATAAAAACGTTAAAAAAATAAATAAATAAAATAAACAAGTAAATAAAGCCAGTTCATGCTAATGAGAAACTATGGAGCCCTGCCATTAATAAAAATTAGCATCCTGATATAGGGCACCTGGCTTAGTTGGTTAAGCATCTGACTCTTTTTTTTTTTTTTAATTTTTTTTTTAACGTTTATTTATTTTTGAGACAGAGAGAGACAGAGCGTGAACGGGGGAGGGGCAGAGAGAGAGGGAGACACAGAACTGGAAGCAGGCTCCAGGCTCTGAGCCATCAGCCCAGAGCCCGACGCGGGGCTCGAACTCACGGTCCGTGAGATGGTGACCTGAGCTGAAGTCGGACGCTCAACCGACTGAGCCACCCAGGCGCCCCAAGCATCTGACTCTTGATCTCAGGTCAGGTCTTGATCGCAGGGTCATAAGTTCAAGCCCCCTGTTGGCTCTACATAAATAAATAAATAAATAAATAAATAAATAAATAAATAAATAAATGCATTGGTGATTGTAAGAAGAGGATATATGTTGATAATCGCTAAAATAAACGCTTAAGTATTAAAAGTCTGATACCTCCAGCCAGATGGGAGATCTGATCCAAAGTTTTCACGCTCTCGAGCTGAGAGTTCTCTGGGGCACTTTTTTTTTTTTTTAATTATTCCTTTGGTCACCAGGCCAGACCTTTCCTGAGAACCATACATGCTCAGCCCCAGTGGCAACAGCCTTAAGTGAGAGCATTTCCGGCCTTCAATGCACAAAGGTCTACTTGAGGTAGCAACTTCCGCCCTCCCAAATACAATTAATTGTCAGGGAATCATCACCCAAGCTGGCCTCCCTGGGCATTTCTTGGCTTTCTTCTTTCAGTACCCCCTAATAAAGGTGTCTCCCCTGTGGAGGTGTGGGAAGGGAGAGAGGGAGTCAAGTCTGTGTTTGCCAGGGTGACGATCTCCATGCACACCATTGCAACTGAACATGCCCACTAACCACTCCCGCTCAAACACACAGTCTCCAGGACCCCCTACCCAGTGCCATCCGTCTATTTTGCTGATTCTTCACTTTGGAGAAGGGCAATTTAACACAATGGCTTATTGTTTCCGGGAAAGGACTCGGAAGGGAGACCTCTGGCAAATTTGGTAAAATGTATCCTTTGATTGGATGGGCAATTTCTGTCCTAGGATTTTATCCGGAAGAAATCGTCATGAACGTGGAAAACCACAACAGCTGCACGATGTTCTTGGCAGCACTGTTGATAAGAGAGAAAAGTTGCAAAAAAAAAACCCCTGAATGTTCATCAATAGGAGATTCAGTAAATAGATACGATAGTCCACATGATGGGCAATGATGCAACCATTTACCGATGAGGCTGTAAAATATTTAGACACGGAAAATGTTCATGTATATTATTAAGTAGAAAAGTAGCTACAAAAGAGAATGTACAAGATGTCCCTTTTAAAATATACATACATATGCATTGTAGAAAGATTGGGATGGATTTGGGTTAGAGAGGATTTCGTAAACGGGAAACAAAAAGTCCAGACCATAAAGGCAAATCTTTTCTTTCTTTTATTTTTTTTTTAACATTTATTTTTGAGACAGAGAGAGAGCATGAACAGGGGAGGGTCAGAGAAAGAGGGAGACACAGAATCGGAAACAGGCTCCAGGCTCTGAGCTGTCAGCACAGAGCCCGATGCGGGACTTGAACCCACGGACTGCGAGATCATGACCTGAGCCAAAGTCGGACGCTTAACCGACTGAGCCACCCAGGCACCCCAAGGCAAATCTTTTCTTAATATTTATTTGTTTATTTCGAGAGAGAAAGAGCGAGAGCATTCACACGGGAGCACAGGAGGGGCCGAGAGAGGGCGAGAGAGAGAATCCCAAGCAGCGCAGAGCCTCACAAACCATGAGATCATGACCTGAGCTGAAATCAGTGTGACGTTTAACCGACTGAGCCACCCAGGTGCCCCATAAAGGCAAATATTAATAAATTAATCTCCATTAGAATTAATACTCTGTTCAAAAGTCACAGTAAAAAAAGTGAAAATGGTAAGTCACAAGCTGGGAAAAGTTTGTAACGGTCTGACTGACAAAGATCGGGCTCGAAATATATACAGAGCGCCTACAAGTCAGTAAGACGATCAAGGAGAACAGACTCCAGATTTGAACAGACATAAAGAACAGAAAACATGAACAGCCAATAAACATACAAAAAGATGCTCAACCTCTTGGTAATTAGCAAAATCCAAATTAAAAGTTCGTTTTATGTCTACTAGATCGGCAAAACTTCCAAAGCTGGAAAAATCCCCAGTTTGATCCCTCGGGTGGCACAAGGAGGATTCCGGGACACTGGTGATGGGGGGGGGTCAGTTTGTACAACCACTTTGAAGAACAACTTGGCGTTATTTTGCACTTACTCTACCACCCTGCAATCCCATCCCTGGGGACATTCCAGAGAAGCTTGTATGTGTGCACAGGAGATGTGAGCGACAGCGTTCAAACTGGCAGGACTGAGCCCCTCCTTCCGCTCCCTGCCCTCGGGCACCTCAGAAATTCTTCTTCCTTCCACCCGGGTCTTCTGACTTCCTCTGGACAGCGGTGGGCAATGTTTGCCCTAGGGGCTGGGGCTTTAACTCTCCCACACTTCACGTGGTGGGACCCAGCCCTGTTGGCCAGTCACTGGGCAAGCCAGACCCCCTGCTCATCACCTGAGTGGAAGCAGGGAGACAGCCGTGACTGTCCTGGGGACCAGGGAGAGGCCAAGAGCGCCCGGAGGGTGTCAGGAAAAGTGGCAGGGTGACAGTTCATGCAAATAATAGACTCCTCTCTGCAGTGCAAAAGGAGGGGCAGCTCCATCTGGGCCAATCGGAAGCATCCAAGACAAATCGCAAAGGGGAAAAAAGCAGGCAGATCAGCTACCATCGTGAAAGGGGGGGATTCAGGTGTACATCAACACATGATCACTTGTATGTGGCAAAACGCTTCTGAGGACAGGAGATTGGCCTTGGGGAAGGGGGAGGGGTGGCTGGGGGCGGGGGTGGGGCCAGGCCTCACTGCGTCCCCTTTTGTGCATTTTTTTAAATTTTTTTTTTTAATTTTCTTTTTTAACGTTTATTTATTTTTGAGACAGAGAGAGACAGAGCATGAATGGGGGAGGGTCAGAGAGAGGGAGACACAGAATCCGAAACAGGCTCCAGGCTCTGAGCTGTCAGCACAGAGCCCGACGCGGGGCTCGAACTCACGGAACGTGAGATCATGACCCGAGCTGAAGTCGGCCGCCTAACCGGCTGAGCCACCCAGGCGACCCCCCTTTTTTGTGCATTTTTATTTTGTACCTTGCACGTGCTACTATGGAAAACGGAGTAAAAACTGGACACGAGCTGCAGTCACGTGAAATGTGACACACACAGAACTATTATGAGAGTTGAATTAGTTGCTGATCACCAGGTGACATGACGTCACTCCCAGACGATTAATGTGCATTGTTCTCAACTTCAGAGAAGGTGTTGTTGTTTTCTTTTTGAAAACATTTTCCAGCCAACTTTTCTCGGTTTCAGACTTTTCCACGGACCCTTGAAGAGCCTGTGGCTTTCCTGCACTGTGCCTGCTGGGCCAAATGCATGGAGTAGATCCATTCATCACCCATGCCCGGCGGCCCACCAGCTCCCCAAGGGCCACCGGTAGGTACGAACTCCTTTGACTTAAATCATCTATTGGGTCCCACCCCGAGGTTGCTCTTCAGTTCAAGCGAGTCCAAGGGGAATAGGCATGACCCTCCCCTTCCTCAGGAGCCAAAATGCACAAGGTCACTTTCGGGACCTCAGTTTCCCATCTCCACCTCAGACACTTGCTTTCGCCTGCCCCTCACCCCCTTGCTTACTTCTCCAGCCACACTGATCCCTTGTTCTTCTGACCCTGCTCTGTGTGGGCTGAAATCCAAGATGTCCCCCAACATTCCCAGCCCTCCCTTCAACCCCCCGCAGATGAACATGCCCAGCATAATGCCCTGGACTGGGCGCGTGCTGGCATTTACTCCCGTGATTAGGTTATGATATACGGCACGGGTGGTCAGACTTGTGACTTACAGAACCGTGAGCTAAATGGGTACTGTTTTAAGCCACTAAGTTAATGGAAATTCGTTACACGATAATAGAAATTAATACACATGCCCGGCTGGCTCCACTCTGGCCTTTCGTGTGCTGGATCCCTCAGCCTGGAAGGCTCTCCCCACAGATATTCACAGGGCTCACTCCCTCCCTTTACCCAGGTCTTTGTTCAAACATCCTCTCCCAGAGAGGCCGGCCTGACCACATCATTTAGAGGAGCACTGTCCTTTTATTTCCTATTCCCCCTCCCACTTTATTTTTGGGTCTATCCCTTACCACTCCCTGACATTATATGGTTTCAGCGTCATCTGAATAACTTTTTTTTAGCTTTTTACTTTGAAATAATTTAAAACTTACAGAACAGTTACAAACATTGCACAAAGAATTCTTACATATCCCTCGCCCAGAAACCCCAAATGTTGACATTTAAACACGTTTGCTTTATCATTCTCTTTGTATAGAGAGATTTTTTCTGAGCCATTTGAGAGTAAGTTGATGACCTGATTCCCCATGGCCCCCAAATACTTTAGTCTGTAGATCCTAGAAACAAGGAAATTCTCCTGGATGAGCACAGCAAAATCGGAAAAATCAGGAATTTGCTGCTGATACGTTACCACTGTCAAATGTTCAGATCCCAGCCAAGTGCTATCAACTCTCCCCAAAATAACATTTTTTTTTTGAAGTTTTATTTATTTTGAGATAGAGAGAACAGAGGAGGGGCAGAAAGAGAGGGAGAGACAGAGAATCCCAAGCAGGCTCTGCACCGTCAGCACAGAGCCTAACGCAGGGCTCGAACGCACAAACCGTGAGGTCATGACCTGAGCTGAAGTCAGACGCTTAACCGACTGAGCCACCCAGGCACCCCAAGCATAGCATCTTTTTTTTTTTTAATTTTTTTTTAACGTTTATTTATTTTTGAGACAGAGAGAGACAGAGCATGAACAGGGGAGGAGCAGAGAGAGAGGGAGACACAGAATCCGAAACAGGCTCCAGGCTCTGAGCTGTCAGCACAGAGCCCGACGCAGGGCTTGAACTCACGGACTGTGAGATCATGACCTGAGCCGAAGTCAGACGCTTAACTGACCAAGCCACCCAAGAGCCCCTCCAAGCATAGCATCTTTGATGATAAACAAAAAGATTCGTCCAGAAATACTCACTGTATTCAGTTGTCTTACCTCTTTTATCTCCTTTCATCCGGAACAGTCCCTCAGTTTTTCCATCCCTTTCATTATCTTGACACTTACCAAGATTACAGGCCAGTTATTTCGTAGAAGTTTCCTCAGTTGGAGTTCGTCCAGTCGCTCCTCCTGATCAGATTTAGGTTTTGCGTCTTTGGCAGGAACATCGCAGAAGTGACGCGGTGCTCTTCTCTGTGCAGGTCGCCTGAAAGCACACGACAGTTTGTCCTGTAACAGGTGATGCCACCGGCTACCTTCGATCGCTTGATTAGGGTCCTACCTGCCCTGTTTCTCACCGTCAAGGTACCCTCCTCCTCTTTGTAATTAATGGGTTATCTTGGGGGGGGGGGGTATTTTAAGACTATGTATATGCTCTGTCCCCAACAAATTTTCACAGAGTAGTTTTTATCTTAGCACCCAGCAATGATTCTGCCAGAGTCGGTTATTACCATATTTCCATCCTTCCTTCTACATTTGTTATTACACATTCTACTCTGAGAAAGAGCTTTCTCCTCCTTCATGCGTGTGTGTGTGTGTGTGTGTGTGTGTATGTATGCATATGATATCAGTGTGGAGTCACTATTTTTACTCAATGGATTATAATCTATTATGGTCATTATTTTGATTCTCAAATTGTCCCAGATTTGGCCAGTAGCTCCTACGCTCTTTTGACATGTTCCTAGTATTACTTGAGCAGTTCTAGATGTTTCAGGCTCACTATGTACTTTCCAGGCCCCAGCCCTCAAATCAGACTTCTCCCCAAGGAGCCCTGGTTTCGTACAGTGGAGGATACTATGTTAAGACACCAAGATCTGGGGGCACCTGGGTGGCTCAGTCAGTTAAGCATTCAACTTCGGCTCAGGTCATGATCTCACAGTTTGTGGGTTCAAGCCCCGCGTCGGGCTCTGTGCTGACAGCTCGGAGCCTGGCTCCTGCTTAGGATTCTGTGTCTCCCTCTCTCTCTCTGCCCTCCCCTACTTGTGTTCTGTCTCTCTCTCTCTCTCTCAAAAATGAATAAACATTAAAAAAGAATGTTTTTAAAAAGACACCAAGATCGGGGTGCTAGGAGTACTCATTGCTATGTGGATATGAGTGCTCTTGGGCTGTCTTTGTGGACAGAGCTGGGAAACACACGTATTACATGTATGCATCTCACCCACACGTGGGCACACAGGCATCTCTGCTTCTCTGCCTCTGTTTTTCAGAGCCAGGAGTTTACCCTGATGGCTCCAACTCCATTCCAGCACCACAGAGGTCACTCTAGCCTTTGCTGTCACCGCATTTATAATTCCCTTCTCCGACAGTGAGAAACCTAGCTCTCATTTTCCTCAATATATTCATTTGTTCAACACCCCCCACCCCGTCCCATAGAGCCCCGGCCTCACTCACGGCTCCCCTGCTTGGCCCCCTACCCTACCGTTCACCTCCAACAAATATTGGGAAACAGAAGGAAGGAGGAGGAAAGAGGAAGCCGAATTTGTTTTGACCTAGTAATACATTCACTTGGTACAAAAGAAAAACGATAGGAAAGTATACAATGAAAAGTCTCCCTGTCTACCCCGTTGCTCATTCCAATCTAACTCCTCCCCATAGGTAACAAGCATTATTGGTTTGTTACATACACAAGCTAATATAAAGATGTTTTTTATTTCCTCTCTTCTCCACAAAATATTCCTCATACTCCTTTTATCTGTCAATAGTTCTTGGAGATCTTTCCGTATTCGTGCATAAAAAGTGGTCTCATCCTTTTGTGGCCGGGTAGCATTCCTTTGGCTACTCTATTTAATCAGTTCACCAATAATCGACATTTAGATGGCATCTAAGGTTTTGTTAGGCCCAACAAGACCACAATAAAGAAACCGGAATGTATTCACGTTGCATGTGTCCAGACACATCCATTAAATAAATTTTTAGAAGCGGGGTCACTGATGTGATCTGACATGTTGGTGTTTAACGATTAAAGTCTGTCTCGGGAAAGATAAATACTCTAGGATTTCACTTATATGTCGAATCTAAAAAAACCCAAACTCAGATACAGAGAACAGATTCATAAGGAAGGGGGTGGGAGGCAGTGAAGGGGTCAATGATACAAATTTCCAGTTATCAGATAAATAAGTTTTAGGGATGTAATGTACAGCATGGTGACCACAGTTAATGTCACTGTATTGTATATTTGAAATTTGCTAAGAGAATAAACCTTACAAGTTCTCATCCCAAGAAAAAAATAAATAAATAAAGTCTGTCTCCCCTCTTGGAAGAGGAAAGGACTCTGTTCTAGTGACTGCTATTTTCCCAGCACGACTATGGTAGGCGTGCAACAATGTGTTCGATAAATGAATGAATGACCGATGCCCTCGGGCTCTGCAGTTGACCGTCTCTGGAGTGTAGGGAGCCCTCACTGTGTGCCCGGTGCTGTGCATCGTGGTGCCGATCCTCCACACTTCCCCGTGAGGAAGGCACAGTTTTGACAGCCCCACTTTACAGATGAGAGCGCTGAGGCCCAGAGAGGGAGCACAGCTGAGCTGACGTCACACAGCTAGTCAACAGCCAAGCCACAGTTCCCACCCAGCGAGCCAGACTCTGGAGCCACTAACAATCTCACCCACTGCTCCCAACACATCTCTTCTCCCCCCCACACACACACACTTAGCTCAGTCCTCCAGCCCCACCTGGACCCCTCATCTTGCCTCACACACTTCCCTGGACCTAGCTACTTCTTCTCAGCCTCACCCCCAGCCAAAGGCGTCTGCTGCCCGCCCTCGGCCAACGCGGGACAGGACCAAGGAGAAGAGCTGTCATTTCCATACAGCTGTCCCCGGGAGCCAGGCCTTGCCTAAGCCCCCCCATTTTCCCTGAAAAGGCTGAATTGTCTTGGCCGTTTGGGGGGCACCTCTCGGCACAGGCCGGGCTGCCTGGGCAGGGCCTGGCTGGGCTATTATCCTACATTATCTCACTCCCCTGCTCCTGAAAAGAGCCAGTGACTGCTCGCCCCCCCTCAGCCCTCCCCTGCTCGCTCCTGTCTTTTACACTTAATTACCTCACTCATTACCCCGCAGCCTGCAGAGGCCGGACCACAACTGGGGCGTGAGTAATCCCCGCATCACACACCCAGCCAGCCGGCCAGCAAGGAGCAAATTGCTCACACAGCCCATAAATAAAGGAACAGGGCCCACTCAGGCCTTCAGAGCAGAAGGACTTCATGGCTGCTGCCGTGAGGGGCAGGCAGTGGCCCCAGCTTCCCAGTTGGCCTTTCCCGGCCCTGGTGAGATGGTCTCCACCTCCCCCACCCCAGACGGGCGACCTTGAACTTCCCCAGGCCACTGAAGTCATAGCTCAGTGCCTCTGACAAATGAGACAGCAGGGGCCCTCACCCCTTCCTCATCACAGCCCGGAAACTGTCCAGGCGCGTCTTCCAGGCTTCCTACGTGACCCCTCCAGCCATGCACCTACCCCTGGCAGTGGGGACCCACCAAGTCCCCAGCTTGTCCTCTTTCTCCCCCAGCTCCTTTGCATGTGCCACCACTCCTGCTTCCTGAACACTCTTCCTCATCACCCAAGGGCCTGCTTAATTCCTACTCACTTGAAAGGTCACTGCCTCTGGAGAGCTTCCTTGACCCCTCTAGGCCAGGTCAGGGACATCATGGACTTTCTTCAGTCAAAGCATCAAGCCATTATATTGTCACTGCCTTTTCGCTTGTGTCCTTTGAAGAAAGGACTGAGGGGCACCTGGGTGGCTCAGTCGGTTAAGCGGCCGACTTCAGCTCAAGTCACGATCTCACGGTCCGTGAGTTCAAGACCCGCATCGGGCTCTGTGCTGACGGCTCAGAGCCTGGAGCTTGTTTCAGATTCTGTGTCTCCCTCTCTCTCTGACCCTCCCCCGTTCATGCTCTGTCTCTCTCTGTCTCAAAAATAAAATAAAAAATGTTTACAAAAAAAAAAGAAGAAGAAGAAGAAAAGACTGAGTCTTCTCCATCTCTTTGTCCAGTGCCCGGCCCAGGTCCTGGCACATGACTGGCCCATTTACTAGGCACTAAGTAAAAGCGAGTAAGAGAATGAATGAATAAGTGAATGAATGAGGTGACGAAGGGTAAGTTCCATGTGTTGGATGAAGGGGTTTGGGCCCCTTGTTCCTGTGCCATGGGCTTCTCACTCCAATATGCCACAGGCTTCCCCCTGTCCAGGGCATCTGAGCTCATGAGGATGATGGATGAACCGGGATGCATGGCCCCAGGACCTCTCTGGGGCTAAAATTTCCTTCTTTTATGAGGTCAGGCTCAGACTCCTTCCCTCGTATCACCTTGGGAAACACCAGCTTCTTGCCTCTGGCATGAGATAGTCCAGCCTTGGCCCAGAAGTAGCCTGCACAACCTTTTCTCCATCAACTTAAAGGCTTCTGCTGATTCACCACCTCCCACATTACCCCAGGGAGGCTGGCACAGGAGCTGGCTGTGTGGTAGGCTTCTCTTGCCTGGAGGACTTCACCTCACCCTCCTGCTTCCTTCCCGGATCCAGGATAAGGAAGGGAACTTGGAAAGGTAGCTGGGAGGGAGTTCCCAAAACCTGAGAGGCCAGAGTTCATGGAATCCTTTGATACCTGGTAAATCCTGTGGACCCTTTCGCAGAATTATGTCTTCAAATTAATAAAATAAATTAATTAAGAAAATAAAATGCGTAGTATTACAAAAGAAACCAATTACACTCAAAGAGTTATCAAAATATTAAAAACAAGTCTGCATTATAGTAATATATGTATTTATTTACTATGCATTATAACGCAGGGTCTAGAAAATCACCATTGTAATTTCCCAGTCCTGATGAGTGTAAATGATATTTCAAGATATCTGGAACAGCTGTAAGGTGATAAGAAAATATGTATGGTTTCTATTAGTGACAAAGTCACTGGTCCCACCAATATCACTGTGGTCTGTTGCCTGCATTCATCACTGAAGGATTAAGAAATTTCCGATAAAGGCTAGTGGAATTAAAGGCATAATACTTTTCCTCTCCAAGTCAATGACGGACCTGAACTCTTTCTGTGGAGTGCCTTTGACAGCAAGTGACAAGTGCATCAGGAGCATGCTAGCACTTCCCTTCCCGTATCTTGGCAGACATCCTTAATCAATTTTAGCAGTCTTTTCCACTAAACCCAAGCTCAGTCCCAGAATCTCCTGCAACCCCAGGCTCCAAGCGACTGCTACCAACCAATCAAAGTGGGCTCTTGAGCTGCAATCAATTGGTCACTCCTGGGGGGCAGGAAAGGTGTGGTGCTCTTGTGAGCAGGAGATGGGGGAGGGGGGGAAGGGGCCCCTGGGTGGCTCAGTCGGTGAAGCCTCCGACTTCAGCTCTCGGGTCATGATCTCACAGCTCATGAGTTCGAGCCCCGCAGCGGGCTCTGTGCTGACAGCTCAGAGCCTGGAGCCTCCTTCCGATTCTCTGCCCCTCACCCTGCTCGCGCTCTGTCTCTCTCTCTCTCTCTCTCTCTCAAAAATAAATAAACATTAGAAGATGGAGAGGGAAGGGGGAGGTAACAGGACGTTTAGCAACAACACAGGGAGGGGGCTTGATCTGAGCTCATGACAGGGATGGACAGTCCGGGCTGGGTCACGTCGTGGACATATTTGTTCATGTCATGAACGTGTACTGAGACTTTTTGCTGAGCCACGCTGTGGAGCCGGGGACACAAATGTGAACAACCCAAGACCCCTGCCTTTAGAGCGAGGACAGCGCCAGGAACTGAGTGCCTGCATGTGCCCTTGGGGCCATCCTGGGCCGGAAGGATAGAGTCTGTAGGATTCCACCCAACCTGAGAAAAACATTAGTTTTTTCAGACAATCGAGGGGCTGCTGAATCATCCAGGATCCATGGCAGCAAACATGCTTGAAGAATCTCCAAGACGGTCAGAAACCAGGACTGAAGGCTTCATGTCAAGGAGGGAACAAAAAAAAAAAAAAAAAAAAAAAAAAGCCCCAGACCGGGCAGAATCCCTAGTCCTAGGGAGACGTCACTGCTGACACCGGGGAGGCCCTGAGGCCAGAGCTCACACTGCTGACTCCAATCCCAGATGTTGACACTCAGACCTTTGTCCCTGCTGCTTTCGGACACTCAATGTAAAGGCTGCCACACTCCAGCCAGAATGGCAAGTGGCTAGCCTGGGACACGTGACTGCTGTGGCTGCAGAGGAAGCAGGGACGTCCAGTAGGGACTCCTCTAGTGAAAAGAGGGGACTCATGAGTCAAGGGTGATGGAAGGTGCTGGGTGGCTACAAGGAAGGTCACCTGTCCACTCCAGCCCCCCAGGGATCAGGTGCTTCTGCTGTGCCCAGCTCTGTGCTCAGGACTTTCTCTGGATTACGTGCGTTAATCATCTCAGCTCTCTGGAGAGAGATACCCATTTCACAGATGAGGATAGTGGTGCTTGCAGGAGCTAAGTCCCTTACCCCATCCTTTTAACTGTTCCACAGAGGTGGAATAGGAGCAAGTCATTACCCGCTTTGAAGCTGAACTAGGCCACTGAGCTGTAGATGCCACCGGTCCTGGGATCTGTAGGATTCCAGACCGAAGCTGTCACAGCAATGCTAGACAGATGCCCTGTGGCCCAAGCAAGCACCACCTGCGTTCTGGACCCTACATGAAAGTCGGCTCCTCAGAGAGGTCTTCCTTGGCCACCCCACCTTAAACAGCCCTCACCCCACTTATCTTTGCCCCAGGTCACTTACCTTCTCAGCATTTTGTAGGCAGGAAGCTGCCACTTGTCTATTCTCTGTCAGCCCAGTGGGGTGTGAGCGGCATGAAAGCGGGTCTGTCTTGTTCACTGCTATGTCCCCAGCCCTTCGTACAGTGCCGGGCACACAGTAGGCGCTCAGTAAACCTCGGCAGACTTAGTAGCTGTTCGCCGTTGGGCAATTTCTTAACCTCTCTGTGCCCAGTGTCCTCCTTTATAAAATGTGTATAAACAAACGGAGTCCCTCCAAAAGTGGTTGTGAGGGTTCCATAAGTTCACGCAGTATCACAGCCAAGCAGGCCTTTTAAGCAGGCCTCTACTGTGTACCAGGCTGGCAGGATTTCCCTGCGGGACCTTGACGGTTAGAGCCACGGGAGTCAGAGAGGAGATGCTCCTGGGGGCTGAAACGTCCTAGAGGTCAACTGGCAGACAGTGGACTTGGAATTAACAATGGCTAACATTACCAGCACCAACTGTGTGCAAACAGGCATCCTAAACACCTCGTTCATCTCCCACCTGCTCTGTGAGGTAAGTCCCAGTAGTATCAATATCCCCATTTGGCAGCCGAAGAAACTGAGGTACAGAGAAGGCAGGTAGGGTCAAGGTAGATAACTTGCCAGTACGCAGTGGAGGCGGGGTTCGAACCTAGGCCATCCCATGCTTTTAACCCCTCTGCTTCCCAGCCCTTCCTCCGCTGGGTGAGACAGAGGAGAGGCTGGGAAGGTGTGCACTGGGGGCACATGGGTGTTCTGACGCCTTGGGAGGCTGTCCCCCCCCCATTAAGTCTGGGGTCAGGCATGGGTCAATATTGCAAGTCCCTTGCCTCTGTACACCTGGGCCACCTCCTGGCTTTCTCCAGAAGCTGATGGGTCCCAGCTGGTGTATGAGCAGAGGCAGAGAGCAGGAAGGCAAAACTGGGGGGTGCTGACAGTGGTCGATTCCTCTATGCCAGGAGCCCTGGAAGCCTGGAAATGCCAACTCAGCAGCTCCAACAGCAACCTCAGCATCTGCCCTGGATGGTTGTGGGATCGGCTGCTGGGGAAGAGAGGGAGGCAGCCTTGATCTGGCAGGCAGGAGCCTAGAAGTTCCAGAACTTCCCGTCCCATGCCTCAGTTTTCCCAGCTGTTAAATGGGGGGGGGGGGGGGTGCTGAGGGGATCATGCTGATATCCCAAAGGCTATTCAAGTAGAGCTCCCAGCCATGCTCCAGGCCTCATACAACCCTATTTAATAGGTGCCATCGTTGGCCTCCGTTTACACAGGTGAAATAGAGGCACAGAGAGGCAAAGTGACTTGCCCAAAGTAACACAGCTTGAAGAAACGAAGCTGGGATTTAAACTTGGCCCGGGGTGACCCAGGCCCAAACTCTGAGCCATCTCACCTGCTTGAATGGGGGGCTCTGGTGTAAGAGTCTATTAGCCACTCCACGCCCCTCCCCCCCCCTCCCCCCAATGCGTGCTGGGGGTTTGTCTCAAGTCCCCTGACCTTGCAGGGAGCCTGGTGCTCTGATTCAGGCAACCAGGCCTTTCTAGAGGTTTCAGGGAGCTAATTAAGGTGTGACCTTGTCAGGCACAGAGTTAGCATATTCAAGAACATCTCCAACTTTGAAGGCAAGACACTTTAATGGTGGAATGTCAAGGTCTATGATGGTCAGGATAGGGACTCAATCGTCCCCAGAGGCAGAAGCAAATCTTGAGAGCTGACAAATCAACCCAAACCCAGGCCAAAGAGGACTAAGGTGAATGGGGTCACAAGGAGGTTTTTTCACTCAACAATTTATTCTTTCATTCAAGAGATATAGCACTGAGCACTCATTATTTGCCCAGCCCTCTGTAGGTCATGGGGTGTGGCAGTAAATAGAACAGATCTGGGCTCTCATTTGAGGCGCATTCAGCCCTGGCAGGGGGAGGAGGAAGGAGAACTCCTTTGGAGGGCCCTCCCCTACCTCCCCCAGCATTAGCACCTTTGGCCCTCTTAGAAGGAGGACTCTGTGGTTTAAAATCAGGGATCTGCAGCCAGATCAGCCGGGTTTGAATCCTGACACCTAGCTAGGCCTCCTTGAGCACGTCATCTTGCCTCTCTGAGCCTTGGTTTCCTCATCTGTAAAATGGGGCTCTCAGTAGGCTCCGCTTGGTGGTTTTTTTTTTTTCCTAAAGTTTATTTATTTATTGAGAGAGAGAGTGCAAGCAGGAGAGGGGCAGAAAGAAGGAGAGACAGAATCCCAAGCAGGCTCCACACTGTCAGCACAGAGCCCAACATGGGGCTTGAACTCACGAACTGTGAGATCATGACCTGAGCCAAGATCAAGAGTCAGACATTTAACCAACTGCGCCACCCCGGTGCCTCTTGGCAGGCTGTTTTGATGGTCAAACCACACAAAGGGTTGCTTTTGACTCCCAGCACATAATAAGTGCTCAATAAATATCAGCTAGCATTGTCATCATCTGAGACTCTGAAACACACTCCTCCCACCACATATCTCTGTCCTGGGCTAGATCCTGGGGTCAAGCAGGAGGGTGGCGATAAGAGAAAGGGTAAATAGTACGGAGGGAGGGAAGAGTGCTCTAGGCAGCAGGAACAGGGCTGCAAAGGCCTCGAGGTGGGAGGCATTGAGGGAATACGGTAGAAGCTTCAAGAGGGTCTAGGACCCCGCCACACTCCTGACCCCTCCAGGTGGCCCCTTCCTGGAGTCTGCTGAGGCTCTGAGTTCCTGAGCCAATGAGGAATGCAAATGGAAGGCTGCCAGGCCCTTTGCCGCTGGAGAGGAGGCAGTGTGGCAAAGTGGTCAGAGCACAACCCCTGGGGCAGGCTGTCCAGGTTGGACCCATGGCTCACCGCCTACTGGCTGTGAGACCTTGGACAAGTTACTTAACCCCTCCGGGCTCAGTTTCCTCCTCCGGAAAATAGGGCGAACAATACCGTCGGGCCTGAAAAGGCAAGTGTGAGGAGGAACTAAGGTAATGTTTGGAAAGCGTGCAGATCAGTACCTGGCACGTGGCCCAGAGCCGTAAGTGTTTATTAAATGAATCAAGAAAAACACGCGCAGCCGCGGTAAGGTGCCTGCCACTGGGCCCTCGTCTGGGCTGCAGTCACCGAGCCTCCAGCTGCAGCACCCTCTCAATCTGCCACAGTGTTTGAGCTGAGGCCGCACTCCTCCCCCAGTACAGCCCCCTCTGGTGACAGGGCACAGCAAGGAACGAGGGCCAGCCATTCTGTCCAGCATGGGGCAATCCCTGTGCTGGAATGCCCTGTGGGCTGGTCACGCTTCGTTGGACCCGCACCACTGCCTGAGGCTCCTGTTCCCCGCTCTTCCTTTGTCCCACCTCTCCCTTCACAGGTACCACACCTGCACCCTGGCTGAAGGCACCCGTCCTTCCCCCCCACAGTGTTATCTCCCATAAATTTCTGGCCTTGGTTTTCACATCTGCTTCCCAGAAAACCAAAGTGGGCCAGTAGAGAACATGGGGCTTAGCAAATTCCAGAGAGCCCACTGTGTGCCCTCAGGCAAGTCGCCTCTGTGAGCCTTGAGGTACAGAGCTTCATCCTTCTCCTATCTTCTTCCCTTTGGCCCAGAGGAGGAGGGCCTGGATAAAACACACTGGAGAAACAGGGCAGCGTAAGTGAAGCTTACCAGAAAAAGAGCCCCATCAGCGTGGAGTGGATGCATTTGCGGCCACTCTCCTCCTTGGAATTCATACAGAATTCCATTATCGGCCCTGGACAGCAGCTCAGGGACCATCTTCTCCCATGCCCATTTGACAGACGAGAAAGCTGGAGCCCAGAAGGAGGAGCAAAGGGGGCAGAGCCGGGACTAGAATTGAGCTCCTGACTCCCGGGGCACTGCTCCTTCCTAACCACAGGCGGTGAACCCTGCAAATATGATGCCTCGTCCCCTCCACAGAAGTGCAGAGCGAGGCACGGGGCAGTTCTGCCGGCCACCTGGGTTACACAGCACTGAGATCCACACCCAGACACCAGTAGCCAGCCTCCTCCCGGACGGGCAGAGCAAGGTTGAAATCTGGAGGATACCAGGGCAGACTGAATAGAGCAGAGAGGGTTGAGACGGCAGCCCCCACTAGCGAGACCTGTTGTATCAAGGCTCCTGGGGAGGCAGGCTGTGGGCCACACGGATCCGGGACCCTCCCCGGTTCCTGCACACAGTAACCTTGTGGTCTGGAACCCATCATGTCACGTGGGTTCTACAGATGAGGCACAACAGAGTCTTCGGCCACGAGGTCATGGTGAGGCTGAGATGAGGGAAGCCATGGAAGTTAAATCGGTCAACAATTATCAAGGCAGGTCACTGTGTGCCAGGCACTTCTCCAAACACTTCACAGGTACATTGTCACTTAATCATGACTGCAACCTTGTGAGGCAGGCCCTGTTAACGCCCCCACTTTACAGATGAGGAAACGGAGGCACAGAGAGCCACGTGGCTGGGAAATGGCGGAACTCGGATTTGAACCGAAAACAGGCGGACTCTGAATCCCTCTCACTAAAGCCCCTGGCAAGGCCAGCTTCTGTGGAGGGTAAGTGTTTAGAACAGTGCCAGGCACACAGAGCTGCTCAGTGCTGCTGCCGTTGATAGAACAATAATTATTATTGTCGCTGGGGAAAGTTGCCACCAGCAGCGCTATGTTCCCAAAAGTCAGAAGAATGAATATCCTGACATGTTTTACAAAATGTATCAGTTCTTCTCTTTAGAAGTAAGGGAGTAGTTACCAAGTGTCCAAGATCAATGCCTGTTGAATTGAAACATTTTATGGTCTTTTTCAGAAAACAGGGAAAGAAGGGGGGAGGGGCAAACCCATAGACCCATCATCCGTTCAGTTTCCACGTTTATTGTTATTTTGGTTCATAGTTGTGAACATGCTAGGAGAGATTTCGGGATGCTGATCCTTCATTTAACAGGATTCCGTGAGCTTTTTCCCTTGTACGATGATTTTTAATGACTACAGAACATTCCATCAAGCAGGTGGCTTCTTCATAGCCCCCTCCCCGTTTCCCCCAGTTTCGGGCTTTTATTCCAGTCTCAGATGCTGCAGCAGACATCCCTAAGGTTAAAGCTCTTTACTTATTTGATGGTGACTTGGAGAAATGAGTTTCTCATAGCAGACTTTCTGGAACTAGGAAGCCAATGTTAGGAGAGGTTTAAGGGACAGAAGGGCCTTCTCAGTGTCCTAGTGATGAAACTGTGCCAGCCATTGTGTATTTCCTCCATGCTTAAGGCCTCCCCACACTGTAGGGTTGTTTGTTTGTTTTTTCTTAATGTTTATTTATTTTTGAGAGAGAGAAGACAGAGCATGAGCAAGGGAAGGGCAGAGAGAGAGGGAGACACAGAATCTGAAGCAGGCTCCAGGCTCTGAGCTGTCAGCACAGAACCCAATGCGGGGCTCCAACCCATGAACCGTGAGATCGTGACCTGAGCCAAAGTTGGATGTTTCACTGACTGAGCCACCCAGGCGCCCCTAACACTGTAGGTATTTTTGAACCTCACTTTCTGGGCTGAAGGTTTCTTCTTTTTTTTCTTCTTTTCTTTTTTTTTTTTTTTTAAAGTTTATTTATTCTGAGAAGAGTGAGCATGAGCAGGGTGGGGGGGGGTGGAGCAGAGAGAGAGAGAGGAGAGAGAGAGAATTCCAGGAAGGCTCTGTGCTGTCAGTGCAGAGGCCAACACAGGGGCTCGAACTCATGAGCTGAACCATGAGATCATGACTTGAGCCAAGATCAAGAGTTAGAAAAATGCCAGGCAACTGAACCACCCAGGTGCCCAGAGACCTGGGATCTTACACTCAACCTACTAGTGCTCTACAGGACCTTGACTATGTCACTTCTGGGGTGGATTACCTCTCCATCCTGCCCAGTGAGAAGACCTGACGAGAGAGAGCCCAGTTCCAGCTCTGTCCCTAAGCCATCATGAATGTTCAATGTCTTGGGAAGCTCTCTGGGTTCAGTTTCATTGTCTCTTTGTAGGAGATCAGAACGGGGGAACCACCAAGCAGGCAGAGGTGAGCTCATGGGCACCCACTTGTCTTACACATCCCACTGGACTAAGCACCCATAGAAGACGGAGATCCCAGAGCCCAGCACAAACTCAAAAATTTGGACCCACCACAAATAACCATCAACACACTCCTCCGTGGCCCCAGCTCACTCCTGTCTCAGAGCCTTTGAACTTGTGGAGCCTCTGCCTGGAGCACCCTCTCCTTGGCTCCGCCCACAGCCAGCTCTATCTCATCACTCAAGTCTCCACTCAGATGTCCCCTCTTCCGGGAGACCCTTACTCATCACCTCATCAAGTTTTATGTCCCTCACAGCACTGAGCAACTATTTGAAAGGATACTGTTGACATCAGTGTTTCCTTCTTCAGTGTCCATCCACTGCCCCTTGAATGTCACCTCCAAGATAGCAGGGACTAGGATTGCCACCACTTACTCCACAGAACCCCACAAACACGTGGGTGCTCCAGGTACAACTGTGCATATAAAAGCCACATGTATTGAGTACCTAGAATAGGCGAGGCACCATTCCAAGCCTTTTACATATAGCAACTCTTGTAATGCTCCCAAGCCCCTGAGCTAACAGCAATTACTATTCCCATTTTATAAAGGGGGAAAGTGAGGCACAGAGCAGTTGAATAACTTGCCCACCATTCCACAGCTAGCAAGTAAGATAGCTGGGGTGCCCCCACTGCACCCTGTAAGAGTATGCTGAGCCACACATGGGACAGAGTCCCTGTCCCCATGAAGCTCAGGGGCTAATGGGCTAGCTGACCTAGTCTACAATACAGGAAGTCAGGGATACTTACTTTCCCTAGAGGAAGTGATCCCTCAGCTAAGTCCTGAGGACAAGTAGGGGCGTGCTAGGATGAAGTGGAGGGAAGGACAATCTAAAGGAGGAAACACTGTGGAGGCCAAGAGATAAGCCACCGGGCACCAAACCTAAAGAACTAGAAGTTGCTTGTATGGCTGGTGTAGGGAACACAGGGGTATGCCATGTGTCAAGGGATATGATCATCTCAACCCTCAGTGACTGAGATTTGAAAAAAGTCCCAGGGGGGAAATATGAGGCAATACGGCTGGGAAGATGGGCACCACTCCCCCAGATCGTGCAGGGCCTTGGCAAGCTCAAGGGTCCATGTTTTATTCCAAGGTTCCACATCACACCTCAAAGACTAGTGGAAGCCCCTCACTCGGTGGTGCCCAAAGGCCACACAAGGGTCTCTGGAAATTTCTGCTGACTCACTGTGGGACCTCAGGCACCTCCATACTCTCTCTGGGTCTTAGTCTCCCAACTGGTATCGAATGACCCAGTGCCAAAAGCACATCCCCACTCCGTCAGCCTGGCATCCCATAAACAGAATGCTGTTGACCAATGAGATCCTGACATTCCTGGAGTCCAATTCTGGGACTCTTGTGCACTGGCCATCCCATACTTGCTGAGGCCAGCCCACCACCATGGCACTTTGCCAAGCAAGTCTCTGGGCAGGGGTTTGAGTTCTCCTGCTCCTCGATCCTCCAAGATATAGAGGCTCCCCCTAGGTTTTGGCAGGATGGTGGGGGGGGGGGGGGGGGGGGTCTGCTCAGATCCTCCTGGAGACAAAGGAGCTGACCTGCAAAGAGTTCCAGCGGGAGCCCCGCTCCCCCTCCCTTCCCCCCTCTCCCTTCCCAGTCCACGTGTCTCTATTGTCTGCTCCCCGCTTCAGGGAAAGACACAGCCTCGGATGTGTCAAAACCACCACCCCCCGGCAGCAGGGAAATTAATTACTGGACGATTTTCACTTCCTCTTGCAGCGCCTGCCTGAGCTAGGCACCGGAACAGGACCGGCTGAGAGGGGCCGCATCGGCATGGGGGACTTGCTGCCCCCACCAGTTCTGGGAGAAGAAAGTTGAACCCCAAACCCAACAGGGGCTTCAGTGGGAGGCCAAGCTGGGGTGGGGGTGCCGACTTCCTCTAGTTAAAGCTGAGTGTCCACACTGGCCACTTCTGAATTGGGGGAGAGGGAGAGGACTGGAGGCAGGAGGGTCGCGGCTGGCGAGCTCACACTCTTTTCTTTGCATCCCCTTCCCTGTGTCCCCATGTGCCTGAACCCCGACTGCTCGGACCACTCTCTGTCCTCTCCCCTCGGCTTCTCCCTCTATCTTACACTTTTCTTTCCCTTTCTTTGCATCCCTGGGGGGGCTTTCTTTTTGTGTGTCTGGATCTCTTTTTTTCTCCCATGGGTGTGTGAGCGTGTGTTGCTACTTCTTTCCATGTCTGTTTTCCTTCTTTCTCTGTTTCTCTCTTGTGTCTTTTTGTCCTTATCTCGGTCTCTATTTCTACCTCTTTCAGTGTATGTCTCTGTCTTTCTCTGTGTATCTCCTCTCTCCTCTCTCTCTCCCTCCACCCCCCCCCCTCCTCTTTCTCCGTCTCTCTGTATCTCTGCGCCTTTCTCGCCCTCACTTTCTCCCCTCCTGCCTGCCCGCTGCTCCCTGCGCCTGGCCTGCCCCCACCGCTGCCGGTTCAGGGGAACGTGTGCGGAGCGATTGTCCTGGGGGACATTTGATGGATTAGAGCGCTGAACAGTTCCATTGCTAGGGGACCACCTGATCTCCTCCAGCCTGCGTCCCATATAAAGCCGGCAGGCAGCCGGAGTGCTGAGCACAGCTCCAGCGATCGCCTGTCTGCGCGCCGCCGCCGCCAAGCCCGAGCGGGAGCCCGAGCCAGAGCCGGGGCCGCCGCCACCGGTGCCGGCTCCGCGCTGCCGCCCGCCCGCCCGCCCGCTGGGAGCTGTCCAGTGCTGAAACCCCGCGCCGACAGCCAATCGCGCCCGGCTGGCCGCCTCCCCCCACCGGGGCCCCACGCAAGTGCCCCCGCCGAGCCCCCCGCCAGTCGCACCATGCCGCGCTCCTTCCTGGTAAAGAAGATCAAAGGGGACGGCTTCCAGTGCAGCGGGGTGCCGGCCCCCACCTACCACCCCTTGGAGACCGCCTACGTGCTGCCTGGCGCCCGGGGGCCGCCCGGGGACAACGGTGAGTAGGACCCGGCGGGGGGGGGGGGGGGGGGTGGCGGGGGGGAGGGAAAGAGGGAGGGGAGTTCGGGCCCTCCCCAACTCGGGCCACGAGGAGGGGTGCGCGCGGCAGGGAACCCCGGGTAGAGATTTCCCTGGCTGTGTGCGCCTCCTGGGCTTCCCGAGGGCCGGGCGGGCGGGGCAGGGGCTAGGTCCCTACAAAGGGAAAGTCGCAGGGTCGATCCATCCCACAGCCACGCGCCAGCCCGGACTTAGAAAGTTGTGGCCCTAAACGGGGCTGGAGTGAGGGGTGGTGAGAGAATGGAGAGAGAGAGAGAGAGAGAGAGAGAGCACCCACGAAGGGCTAATGCTGGGGGGCTAATGCACAAGGCAGTCTGTGGGTCCCCTCTCCCCAGTGGAGGGAAGGAGGCTGGATGTCTGAGTGTACTGCCCTGGTGGAGAAGATAAGCGGGCCTGCACTACCAGTCCCTGGGGAGACAGGGTTGGCTCCTTGGGTGTAGCTGGGGGCTCCCTCCTTCCCTTCAAGCCTGCTCCCCCTGGCGATGCCAGACAAGTGTTCTCAGGTCCCCTCTCTCAGCAACTCTTTTGTTACCCTCAGCCACATGCCTGCCAAAGGCTGGGCCTGTCCTGGGGACTGCAAGGAAGAGGGGATTTCTAGGAGGGGTTCCCCCAAAGTGGCTCCTGGTCCCCTGGGCTGCACTCCCTCCCCACTCCAGCTTCTCAACCCCCTCCAGAGCCAGCCCTGCTGTTCCTTGTAAGTCCCCACCCCCAACACACTCCATCTCTTCTCAGAGCAAGTTCCCGCAGGGACAAGGGTTTGAGGGACAAGAGAGGTCATTCAGGCTCAGAAGGGGGTGATCTCTGAAGGATGTAGAGAAGAATCTGAGACTGCTTCCGTAGATCCCATCCCCCATCAAGGGGATCACAAAAGGGTTCTCCTCTGATGGCCCACACCAGGGCAGGTGTCTGGAGAAGAGGCATCCCTTTGGCAGTAAATCTGACATCACATGTGGCATTGGCTTTGGGGTGTGTGGGGAGGGGGAGATGAGGAAGAAGAGGGGAGGAGAGAAAAAGAAGAGAAGAAAGGGCTGAGAATGGGGGGTGGGCTGAGGTGGTGAAGGCAGGAGCCAGGGAGGGTGGGAGTTTCACCTTGGGGATTGCCAAGCACTTCACCCACATTCCATCACTCTGTCAAGCCAGGTAGCAAGAGGGCGCTGGGCAAAAGGCTCTGTGACCTCATCAAGGTCAAAGAAATTAGGGAGTGATCAGGGATACAGCTGCAGCCCCTCAGCCCCTGGCCTCCTCCAGATCCCCAAGAGAACCAACCCCCATTTTCTTCGCCCATATGTCTCTCATTCTACTGTCCTCTTTTCTTGACCCCAGGGCCTCTTGGGTTCGAGGACAGAGGCCCAGGGATATGGCTGGGCTTGTCTGAGTGCTGGCAGGACAGAGGGTGGACCTGGGACCATGCCAGGGCTGGGGCGTGTGTGTGCTAGGATCTGGGTAGAAATGCCTGCAAGACTGGGATGTGGATCCCTTGGGGGACTGGCACAAAATCCTGGGCTCCCACCCCCTGAGGCTTCTGTGGTCCTGTCCCCAGGCCAGTTGAGGAAACCCAGAGAAGCCTAGAGAATTTCTCATGCACAGTCTAAACTGCAAACTATTCCTCAGGAGGGAGGCAGGAGTGCCTTGCTTTGAATTCAGGCCAAAAAAGCTTTGAAAGGAGCCCCTGAGTGAACGGTGGGTCAGAGCAAAAGTTGGGGCAAAGCTATCAGCAGGGGTGTTCCCACAGGGATTCCACCAGGTTTGGCACCCCAGAACTTCCTTGTCTTTTGCCCTTTCCCCAGAAGGTTGTAGACCAGCTCCCTGGCCTCCAGAGAATCCTCCGGCTGTCCTGATAGTCTGATCCCTGGCCTAGAACCCTGAGCGACTTGGGCTCTAGGTCTCTGACTCGCTATGTGACCTTGGGCAAGTGTCTTCCCTTCTGTGGTCCTCTGCCTCCCCAGCAGGGAAAGAGTTTGGATGGCTGAACTGAGTATCCTTCCAACTTTGACAAACTCAGCTTTTGTGAAGGTCAAGTGTGGAATGGGAGGCTCTGGAGATGCCTGGATGAGGGTCTAACAGAATGCAGGGGGCCATTGTCGGGGTTTCTGTAGGATTCTGTTTGCCATCCAATGCCTGGCTGAGGGTGGTGGAGTTTCTGAGACCAGGTATTTCTTGGCTTCATTCTCTGCAGGCTGCCCCACAGTGAGGACAGGCACCCTGGCTTAGCCGCTCTTGGCGGTATCTGCGGTCCAGGGTTAGTGCCGGAGATCAGGGGGTGACCCTTCAAGCCTGGGTATGGCCAGGAAACACAAGGTCTGCCTCATCCTGTTGTCAGGGGCCTCTCCTATCCCTGGGGTGTGGCTAGACTGGGCAGTGAAGGCTCCCTCATCCCACGGGTGGGTAGGGTGCTGGGGGTCCTCAGAGAGCCTACCGGCTCCTAGTGGCCCGTTGTCTCCACTCTGCCGGAAATAACCTTGCTGAGCGTTTGAGGGAAGTGTGAAAAATTGCTGAGCCGACGTTTTTCTCTCCCAGCGTGTGTAAGTGTGCTGGGTAAACAAGGAGAAAGAGAGGAGGGGGGGGAGGTGAGGAGATGGAGGGAGGAAAGGAGGGAGGGAGGAGAAGGGAGGGGGAAGGGGGGAAGGGGGGAAGGGCCTGGGGCTGGAGATAGTTCCAGTTATTAGAAAGATCCTCTTACAAGCCATTCCTGCAGCAGCCGCTACAGGGTCAGGATGAGGCTGGTGGGAGGGGAAGCTGGGAAGGGGTGCGGGGAGGGGGGCCTGTGAATGTGGAGGTCAGGAGAACCACTGGCTCCTAAGTGATGAAGATTCAGGGCCCCAAATTAAAGAGGTGTACTCCCAGCTCAGGGAATGCCTGGGAGTGCTGAGGATTCCTGGAGGACTCCTCCTACACACACACACACACACACACACACACACACACACACACACACAAGCAATGCTCTACTCCCTCCCTTTTCAGCCTCTACAGGCTGGGCAAAAGGTGCAGGTGCATCAGGGCTCCAGGCCTCGCCCCAGCCCAAAGAGCCCCTAAATAGGGAAGGGGAAGCTTCCCAAATGGAAAAATCTCTAGGCCTTTCTGCAGAGCTCCCCAAAGAAGGCAGACCAGATTTAATTCCACCATCCTGTCCAATACAATGCCTCATTTCTCCCCCTCCTTCTCCTCTTGCTCCTCCACTGTTTTCTGCCTCAGTGCAGCCTCCCCTTCCCCTCCTCTCCCCTGAGTGATTCTGAACACAGATTCCGTCTTGTGAGATGCCAACTCACATCCTCCTGACCCTCTCAGAACCTCGCCCTCCAACTCCACCAAGCCCACCCCTTCGCATCCTGGGGAGATGCTGGGGGAACTCTCAGCCATCCCAGAGCAGGCTGCTGCTCATCTATCTGCGTGGCTGTAGTCTCCGTGGATCTCAGCCCATATTCACTGCCTACCTCCATCACACCCTCACACCCCAACTCTGAACTCCAGCTGGGCTCCCTGTCCTCCCTCCTCTGCCCCCCCCCCCCCCCCGCACCCTGGTCCTGCCCCTGTACTGCTTCAGAGTGCATCTGACCCAGGCAGATGAGGGATCAATGCCAATCCAATAACACAGTTGTCTGCCCTCCACAGCTACATTAAGCCTCTCCAGCAGGCTGAAGAAGCACTCCTACTCTTGCCCATGGGCTTATCTAGTTGACCACATTACACCAGCGCCCACTTCCTCTCACTCCCTCTGATGGCGCCAGGGAGTCGCTTCAGGCCAGGCCTGGAAGCCCGGCTGAAAGTCCCCAACACATCCACCCCACACCTCAGAAAGGCCATCTGGGGAGCAGGGATGCAAAAGGGCTGCCCCAATTCCTTGGCAGAGGGAGCCCAGAGACGGCTGGGGAGGTGCCCAAGGACACACAGCAGGCCCATCTGGCTCTTAACTACCACTTCCCCTGGTATCTCAGTCTTGATCTAGGCCCAAGATCCAGGTTAGAGACGTGTCAGAGGTCCAGGTTCAAAGTCCAGGTCCAGATCTGAGATCCAGGCCCAACATCCAGGTCCAACCTTAAGTCTAGGACAAGGTCCAAGGTCAATGTCCTGGGCTAGTCCAGTCCAAGATTCAGAACAAATTCATGTCCAAGTTCAAGTTTCAATGTCCGAGATCAGGTCCAGGTCAATGTTCAGGGTCCAGGATTACGATCCAGATCGAATTTCTAGTTCAAGGTCATGTCCAGGTCCATTCTGAAGGCTTGCCAGGTTGATGTCTTAGACTCACCATTAGCTTTTTCTGTGGTCTTGGACTGGTCTCCCCCAACCCCAGCCTTAGTTTCCTTCTCATGAACTCAAGCAGTTGAACTTGATCTCTTTCAGCTCTGACCTTGTAGGGACCCAGAAATCTGATTTTTCTAAGAATTAGTCAGTGGGAGTATGGAATAACAGGGCCCATGTGGGATATGGAATCTGGGGTCCACAGTCCCCTCTAAGCCTGGGATCACAAGGGTGACATGAGGGGACAGAGCTGAGCATCTATTTTTCAAGCCGTCTGTTTGTGGTTCCTGAGAGACAGCAGAAGAATACATCAAGTCCCCATGTCAGCACAGAAATTTATATCATCCCCCAAACTCCCCACACCCCAACTCCCCCCACACACACTGTGGGCAAAGGGCAGTGAGCACAGGGGAGGGTTAGCTCCAACCTACAAAGGCAAACGAGGCCAGGGAGACCCGTGACTTGCATGAGGTCATGGGGCACAAATGGTGGACCCTGTCGCACCTCCCCGGTGAGTGCTTCATCTACATGTTCTAGGGACCCTCCATAGCCTAGAGGCCCTCTGAGAGGCAGGATGAGACCCTTGCTGAGAGAGATGAGACCCCCAGAGTTCCTGGCCTCCCTCCCAGCTGCGGTGTCCGGCTGCCAGCCTTTGGGTAAGAAGGGAGGTTGGAATGGGCCCTCTGACTGTACCCTTCTGGAACAGAAGGAGGGGAGGGCAGAAAGCAGGAGGCGTGGAGCGCCTGCATGCATGGTGCAAGGGCCTTCCGGAGACTCCCCCAAGGGAGCAGACCAGTCAGTGCTAGGCAATTCAAGACCCTTAGCCACCCACTCCTAGCTCCACAACCCCTTGAAAAATCTTTCCTATTGATTCCTGCAGAGCTGTGGACCTCCCCACGGGCCACAGGAATTGGGTCACAGTCAGGAGGAAACAGAATATGTGGGATTTCTTGAGTGGGGGGAAGGTAGGGAGGGACCCTGGAATCCTCCAGGCACTCCCTGGGCCTGGGTCAGTAGGCGTCAGCCCCACACCCTACAGCCGTGGTCATGCTGGGCCAGACTTCACTCTGTCCCCTGCTCATCTGGACTCCCAGGGACCCTCCCCAGTGGGCAGGTGTACCAGCTGCTAGGCCCTTGGAGGATGTGGGTGTCATTTCTGGTCTGGTGCCCAGGGAACAGCTAACAAAGATGCTATAATAAGGGGAGGGGGAGGCACCAGCCCCTTTGCCCAGCTCTGTGAGCAGACAGGAGAAACTATTTTTATCCCGCTTTGCTGCTGACAGACCTGGCTTTCTGCTCAGCTGGCTGGAGCTGATTCTCGAGGCCCGAGGCCCTGGCACAGCAAGAAGCAGCTCTAAATATACCCGTGCAGCAGCCCCTCCAGCTCCCACCACCAAGCAGGGCTGGGCCCTCCTCAGGAAAGTGGGCCACCTGGAAAGCTGGCCCACTACCAGGCCCCTCTCTTTTTCTGCCCATCTCAAGGCAGGGCAGTGGGACTGGGGCTGGAAATTCCCTGGAGGAAGGTTGGGACCCTGGGAATCTGGGAGAGACTGGGAAAGGGAGTCAAGGACTGAGAGGCAGGAGGCTGGCCTAACTCTGGTGTGAACTTGCTTTGTGACCTGAGGTGGGTCAAGGCCTCTCTCTGGGCCTCAGCTTCTATACGGCCCTGGAGGAAGTGACTATCACGTTCCCTTAGAGAGGAAGTAATGTGCACAGAGCACTGAGCAGGGTGCCTTGTACAGAGTAAGTGCTTAACAAGAGTCAATCATTACTTCTGTTTGTTTTATTTGCAAAAACTTACAAGGGGCTGGAACAGTTTCTCAAATAGCTTCTCTCCACCCCCAACACCCCACCATCCTATCAGACACGGGCCAAGTGGGGGGTGTTACCTAGAAAAGAAACCCATTGCTCCTTTCCCCCCCACCAGTTGAAAACTTCCTACCCCAGCAGTCTCCGTCCAGCTAGGGTGTTCTGGAAAAAAACACAGGCCTCGGAGGGTTACAAGCCCAGCTGCTCTTCCAGCGACCTTGGGCAAATCCTCTCCCCTCTCTGGGCCTCTGGGCTTAGCACTGTGCCTGGCACCCAGGGGAGGTTCAATGAAAGCAGTGATACTGTTAATGGTACTTACCAGAAATGCCTCCCCTCACCCCAAGGGGCCAGACGGCTGGGTGAGACCGTGTCTGTAGAGCACCTAGCACCTTCATCTTCATAAAATTCCCTTCCCACCATTCCTTTGGCTACCAGATTTTTAATTTTTAACAGATTCTGGACCTTCGATCTAAAGTATCGAGACTCTTAGGCAGAGAAGGCCAAGAGTCGTTCGCAGGTGACATGTGTATGCTGTCTCCAAAGTGTTTCTGAGCCTTCCCCCAGGTGGCAGGGGTGGCTCTAGTCCCGATCCCTCCAATGGGGGATGCGAGCCCAGAGAGGCTGTGTGACTTGCCCAAGAGCACACAGCTAGGATATGAGTAAAAGAACCAGGATGAGAGCCACGTCTCTTCTCCCTGGGTCCCTGGCCATTCCTGCCTCTATCGTGACCCACTCTGTCACTCTGTCAGATGGGGGACAAGTAGCTCAGCCATCTATGGTCACCTGTGGAACAGAGGAAAGCACTGAAAACCCATCGGGGTTCCATGCACAGAGTTAGAACACAATTTAGCGTCCTAAAGGATTCTCCAGTGTTGAGGCCCAGAGAGGTGAGGTGGTTTGCCCAAGATCATATAGCAGCCTGAGACTCCCATGTGTGTCTCGTTCTCCTCTTGCTAGATTAGAAGGATATCACCAGGAAATGTAGGGATAATAATGATAATAATAATAGCAGCTGGGGAGTCTATTGTGTGCCAAGCATTGTACTAAGCACTTTATATGCATTAATTCATTCAGTGCTATTACAAGCTCCCTTATACATACGTGGCACAAAAACGGTTACATAACTTGCCAAGGTCACATAGACAAGGAGAGGTCTAGGGTGGCTCTGAGGAGAGTGAGGTGGAATTGAGGGAGCTTGGGGGTATGCTGGAGGGACAGGAAAAGGGCCTGAGGATCTAATTCAGAAAGAGCCACGATGCAGAACGGGTCTTTAAAGCATCCCAGTCGACCTTCTTCCGTACAGACCAAGTCCAGAGAGGTTAAGTAACCTGGCCAAGGTCACAAAGCAAGTTAGAACCACCTCCTCCCGATATGACCACGAAAACTCTCTTCTAGCCCACAACTCTACCCCGCCCCCACCCACACAACGCACATGGAGCTTCACAGCTGCTGGGAATCAGGTCTGGTCTGCAATGCCTGTCCTGAAGGCAATTCTGCATCCGTCTCTAGGCTGAAGAGCAGCCTTTGTTTGAGGCGCCCCTATTTCTATGTAAAGAGCCCCCCAGCGACAGGAGTAAGTTGCTGCAGTGCTATAGGCTGCCACCAGAGGGCACCACAGGCAGGGAGTCCGTGAGGACTTGGCCTGGGTCACTGAACCCCTGCCACCCACCAAAAGTTTTCTCACCAAAACCTGAAGTAGAAATTACACGTCCTGAAGCAACAGAGGCCCAGAGAAGAGCATCAAGATGTGTCTTAGCAGATGCCAACAAAACCACAGCACAGAAACCCATGTGGGGAGATTGTTGGGTTGGGATCCTGGGTTGGGATCCTGGCCCTAAGTTACTAGCCGGGCACGTTGCTTAACCATCTTGTGTCTAAATTTCCTGGTCTGTAAGATGATACCAACCTTGGAGTCAAGAGGATGGAATGCATTCATGTATATAAAGCCCTCAAAATGGCACCTGACACATTTAAGTTCTCTAGGATGTTCATTAGTATTTGTTCACTTTTCACATACGGTTTCTTTACTTGCGGACTCCCTACCGCAACTGTCTGCATGCTTCCATTATCCCCCGTTTTATGGCTGGGGAAACAGCGGCACAGAGAGGGCAAGCAGTTTGTCCAAGGTCACACAGCTGGGAAGAGTCAAGTCAGAACTCAATCCAGGCAGTGGGGCACCAAGGTTATGCTCTTAACCAGTATGCCGTCCTTATTCAGTAACAGGACACGCGCTGGTCACATGATCAGTGATCCCCTGACACATGGGTCCTATACTATCTATCCCCTGAGGCACAGAAAGGTACATGACTTGCTCAAGGTCACCCAGAATCTGTGCCAGGAGTCAAGCTGTCCGAAGACCAGGTAGGCAGAATGGCCTACAGCTGATCACGCTGGGCTGGGGAGTGAGGCTGGCCCCGCAAATCTCCATTGCCACTTATCACCCATTTCACAAATGCTTATGGAGCGCTGGCTAGCTGGGGCCCTGGGGATGGGAGGTAGCCACTTCCTCCGGGACCTCTGGGTGTGTGGAAAGCAAGGGAGCAGGGCAGAGTGTTCCAATCCTTGCTCCACCCCTGAGCAAGCACCATTACCACTCCATACTTCAGTTTCTTTATCTGTAGTGAAAGTGTTTTTGTGATGATTTGGTCAGGTGATGGGAGTGAAGCGCCCAGCACAAAGCCTGGCATGCAGTAAGCGCTAAATAAATATTTGCACTATCTCAGGAGTTACAATAGAAGTACCAGGGACAGGGGGTCTGGGAGTACCAGGCAGGTATTTAACTCAGTCTGAAACAATACTCCCTGAATGTTTTGGGGCCTGATTCCTGGAGTGGGGAGGGGGGGGGGAGTGCCTCCAGACCAAAGGCAGACAGGAGGGGAGGAATGGGGTGCTGGGAGGTGGGGCAACTCTCCTTCCCCCATTAAAAAACTGCCAGCCCCACTGCCTTCTCTGCAACCCGAGCCCCTCCCTACTGAGTCATCCACCCCCACAGTCCCCAGTCACTCTGTGTACAGATTGTCTTGTGCCAGCAGCTGAAGGGAAAGAAAAAAAAGGGCATGCCCTCGCCTTCAGGGCTGGGGGACACTCTGCACAGACTTTACTCTGTGACCATCCCAAATTCCAGATGAGAGGAAGAGGTACAGAGGCAGGCAGGCTGTTTCAAGTAAGGAAAAGCTGTGAATCCAGTTCCCTGCTTACAAAGTCCTATTCCGCCTGTTTTCTTGAGTGGGGGAGGCTGGAGAGTGGGGAGAACGGGTCTCAAGGTCAGAAGGAAGGTCAGATCTCCTGCTGTGCCACTCCCCAGCTTGAAGCCTCAGAAAGGGGCCTGACTTTTCCTTGTTCTCCTGGAATCCAAAGACAATGGAAACACTTTGTAATTTGGTGCCAGGTCGGTAAGTGTTGTGCATGTCTGCCAGAAATTCCCCTGAGAGCCCGGACCCCAGGTCTGAGGAGGGTCCCAGGACCACGCTAGGCCCTGGGAAGGAGAGACAAATCATGGTGGCCCCTGCACTTGGGAAGCCTCTGTGGAATCCCCTGGGCGAGCCTCGGCCTGCCTACCCACCAATCACACAAACCCAAGGTAGATAGGATTTCTGGTCCAACTCCAAAGAGGAGGGAAGAAGGGGGGGAGGTGAATTCTCACAGGGAGACTCCAGAATGCTTCTTAGTGGAGCTGGGAGCAAAACAGGCTCAGGAGCAAGTACAAGGAAGTCCCATTCCTGAAGCACCTAGTACATGCCACACACTTGACCTCTCAAATCCTCTAGCAGCCCCAGGAGATGGGTCTAACAGGGCTGTAATTCATTTATGCAACATCTACTCATTGCACACCTGTTTTTTTTAAGCCAGGCACATGCTGGGCACACAAATCCAGCCCTTGGAAGCTCACAGCCTGGTGGGGTAGGCAGACAATTAAATAACCTTCAGTGAGGACACTTATTCAAGCAAATAAAAAGCATAATTATAATAGCTAACATTTATATAGTAATTACTGGGTACTCCTTCTCTCCCTTTCTCTGTATTTCCTTACACACAAATTGGGGATGATAACGGCACCACTTTGTAGGGCCTGTAAGGACTGAATGAGTTAACATGCATAAAGCACTGAAGCAGGGCCCGGTGCATGCTTAATACGTGCTTCTTTTCATCACTTAACTCTGCCCTTCCAAAGACCCTGGGAGGGAGAGCCCAATTATAAGCTCCATTTTGTAGATGAGGAAACAGATTCAAAGAAGTTACAGCACTGGAATGGCAGAATGCTGTTAGAATAAAGGCAGCATGGCCTTTGGCGTCAACCTGCTAAGGTCTGAATCTTGGCTCTATCACTTACTAGCTGGGAGTTTAGACTCTACGTCTCTGTCTGTAAAGTGGGTGTGAAAAACAGTAAGACCTTCAGTGCGTGGTTGTGAGCACTTAAGAAGCTAGCGAACACACAGCCCGTGGAACCGTGGGGGCGCCATGCTCCAAGAGGGTGGCGCAGGGGTTGTTTCATCGGTGGCCCATAGCGGGAAGATGTGAACACAGGCAGGGCGGAGGCGCAGGACAGCGACCGCCGTCTTCGTTAGGAGCGCCAACATTTCCCAAGAGCGAGCTCCGGGACGCCGCGCTGGAGAGCGCCGGGAGCGTGACCTGCCCCCTGCGGCGCCTCACCTACGTCCCCGCTCCCTTCCCGCCCCTGCAGGTTACGCCCCGCACTGCCTGCCGCCCAGCAGCTACGATGCGGACCAGAAGCCCGGCCTGGAGCTGGCGCCGGCCGAGCCCGCCTACCCGCCGGCGGCGCCGGAGGAGTACAGCGACCCCGAGAGCCCGCAGTCCAGCCTGTCGGCGCGCTACTTCCGCGGGGAGGCGGCCGTGACCGACAGCTACTCCATGGACGCCTTCTTCATCTCGGACGGGCGCTCGCGGCGGCGGCGCGGCGCGGGCGGCGGGGACGCGGGCGGCGCGGGGGACGCCGGGAGCGCCGGGGGGCGCGCGGGGCGCGCGGGGGCGCCGGCGGGCGGCGGGCACCGGCACGCGTGCGCCGAGTGCGGCAAGACGTACGCCACGTCGTCGAACCTGAGCCGCCACAAGCAGACGCACCGCAGCCTGGACAGCCAGCTGGCGCGCAAGTGCCCGACGTGCGGCAAGGCGTACGTGTCCATGCCCGCCCTGGCCATGCACGTGCTCACGCACAACCTGCGCCACAAGTGCGGCGTGTGCGGCAAGGCCTTCTCGCGGCCCTGGCTGCTGCAGGGCCACATGCGCTCGCACACGGGCGAGAAGCCGTTCGGCTGCGCGCACTGCGGCAAGGCCTTCGCCGACCGCTCCAACCTGCGCGCGCACATGCAGACGCACTCGGCCTTCAAGCACTACCGCTGCCGCCAGTGCGACAAGAGCTTCGCGCTCAAGTCCTACCTCCACAAGCACTGCGAGGCCGCCTGCGTCAAGGGGGCCGAGCCGCCCCCGCCGCCGCCCGCCGGCCCCGCCAGCTGAGCCGCCCGCCGCCGCCGCCCTCGGGGCCCCCCACCTCCACCTCCATCCTCTCCGCGCCCCAACAGCGTTTCCCTGCCCACCCCTCCCCCCTCGTGGGGAACCCCTCCCAGCCCGGAACTTTTCTCTCCCGCCCCGAGAACCACCGCTCACCTCTGGCACTGGCTACCCCAGCGCACCCGACCGACCGCAACGTCCTTTCCGCCCCCTGAGACTCGGACCTTGACCCCCTGCTCCCAACTCAGGCACCAGGTCCGCACCTCTCCCGGGCCCCAGATTTCCTTCCGCCCAGATCCTGCACCTCTCCCCTCTTTCAGACTTCTCTTCCCACTTCTCAGCTGAGTCTCTCCTATCGTTCCTCTATTGGAACCCCAATCTAAGGCCCAAACCTACCTTTGACTCTCACGTCTGTTGTGGTTTCCTCATCCACACCGGTACGCAGGCCCTGCAGCTCCCAGACCACATTCCAACCCCAGACCGTCCTTCTGGCCTCTGCCGGGTCTCGCTGTATGTGTGCCCATCTAGGGATCCAATCCTCACCCCTCCTGGAGTCCCCGGTCTGTCCCTGATCCCCTCCATACCCTGGCCTTAGGTCCAGCCATTCACAGCCCCCTGTACCATGCTCACATATATCTCCCACCCTCTTCGGTCCTAGGGCCTTCTCAACCGCTCCCACCCCCTACTCTCTCCAGACCCCCTCCTCCTCCCCGCAGTTCTCATCTTTTTGTGTTCACCTGACCAGGGGCAGACTTGAGGGGCAGTTCAGGCCCTGCCCCATTAATGTAGTCCTCCTCTCACCCCAGGACAGCCCCTCCCTGGGCTTCCAGTCTCCAGCTGCCCGCTCCCCAGATTCTCTGAGCACTTTCCCCCCACCCCCAGGACTACAGGTACCCCTCCTTATTTGTTGGGGGGAGTCTGGGGCACCTCACAAGTGCCCTTCCCCCTGTCTGGCTGGGCCTCTCCAGTTATTTATTTGTGTATTTATTTATTTATCTATTTATTGTTATATTTAATCTCTTGGCCTCACCCAGGGATGGTCTGGCTTCCCCAGCTGGACTGGGAGGTCAGGGAGCCAGGCAAGGAGAGAGACAGCAACGGCCATAGAAAGCTGTTTCCCACCCCACCCCCCACTCACACCCCCTCTTGGGGAGTGACGGAGAAGCCTCACCCTCCTCAGAGCCTGAACTCTGGGAAGGGGGCACAAGAATGAGAGGGATAGCCTGCTTACCCTCAAGGGGGGGGGGGGGGCGGTGAGGGGTATCAGGAGATCCAGTCATGGGGCAGGTCCCCACTCTCCTGAGCCTTCCACTCCCACTCCAGGGAGACCGGAGAGAGGAGCCTCCTCGATTTGTTTCCTATTTATTCCTCTTCTCAAGGGACCCCAGGTTCCAGGGACCGACTGAGCCCCGGACCCCGCTGGGGCCTCCGGCCTGCTCCGCTCCCGGGAGGAGCGCTCCCTCCCGGCCACGTCTATGCAACTCTCCCGGGCAGAGGGGGCCGCCACTACCTCCCCCGCCGCGCTTTCGCATGCCCGGGCGAGGACCGAAGCACACACCTCCACGCTCACGGGCCCTGGCCCCCCCCTGCTTTAAGCACACGCCTCTGCCCCATCACTAGGCGCCCAGTTCTGGGGGCAGGAGTCCTGGACTCTCCGACCCCTCCCTCTTTCCTCCCAGCCACAGAGGAGGGTGGAGACTGGAGGGGCCCCTGGAGCAGGGGCCCTTCTCTAGGGAGGGCTTCTCAGCTCCAGGCCCACCTGGGAAGGGAGGCAGCAGGGATGGGGGGAGGGAGAGGGGTCGCAGAAGCAATTACGGAGGGTGTTGACCCTGTAAATAGGAACTTCTGACAGCAATAATTTTCCATGCATGCTAAGCCTTTTGGCCATATTTTGTATGAGCGCTTGGCGCTCCCCCTCCCTCCTCCTCCCCCATCTCACACCCCAGACCCCCCTCCCTTCCTCACCTCCAGCAGTATTACTTGTAACGCAATTCAGGGATATTAAAGGGACTTTGGCCACTCACCAGCGCCTCTAGACCTTGTGATTGGGGGTGGGGCGTGGGCAGAGGAGGCATCTGAGAGGCAGCTGGATTTTTTTCTCTTTTTACATTTTTTGTTACATATTCATCTTGTTTCATATTAATCTTGTTTATTGCAGCTGCATCTTTTCCACTCCATTTCCCTCCCCTTAGCGTGACCACCGTGTAGCTGCCGCCAGGGGTCACACACTCCAGAGGTCCTTTGGCATCCACAAGGTCCCAAGCATCCTCAGTCCTAAATACTCCTCAACAACTGGGGTCGAACACTCAAAAGATTTCAAGAGCCCGATCAATAGCATGAATGAAGCAGGTTGCTTTGATACATTAGGGAATACTGGAGCCTGTAAACTCACAGGAAAGACTGTGTCTCACCTTAAAGAATTGCAATCGAGTTAACTCTACCTGCCAAACAAATACAACTGTGAGCCAGAGCCAGATTTCTCTCTTGATAGCCGGTTTACAACCCCTTTATGGTTCCCCACTTCATCCCCTGCTGCTTTGGCCAGGGCCGGGGTGGGGGGGGTGGGGGGGGGGGGGAAAGGTTCTGGCCAGCCCTACTGATCACACCTGGGCAAGTACATGCATGCAGAAAGGTGGAACTTTGGCTCAGCAGGCAAAGTTACCCCAAAACAGTAAGCTGCCCCCAGGGCCAGTCAACTGTCATCAAGGGTGTTCAGGAATGTGTTGAACAGCCCATCCCTCCCCCTTGCCAGCTGCCTTGGTGAGCTTTCAAACCACAAAAGTGTCCTCACCTTACCGAAAACTTCCCTGGGGACCACAACACCGTGCCACCTAACGCAAACCCCCAACGTGGACTCAGAGAGGCAAGGCCATGTGCTTTGAGGGCTGGATGCCAGGCTGCAGGCTGGAACTCAGTCTCCCCTGGGGCCAGCTTTTGGGGTCCCTCCTTTTGTGGGCAGTACACTCAACTTTTATTACTGGTGCCTGTCTGCCTTTCCCTTCACATACCTCTGGACAAGTGGCTATAATCTGAGCAATGTGCTATATGTCTCCAGCAATGACAGCGGTTTGGGGATCCCCCCCCACACACACACACACAAAATCTCCAAAGGGGCTTTGAGGGGCCCAGGCACCTGTTGCCTTCCCTAACCAGCCACACATAGTCCTCTGTGACTGCATACTGCTTCTTTCTTTTTTAAATATTTATTTTTGAGAGAGACAGAGCACAAGCGGGGGAGGGGCAGAGCGAGAGGGAAACAACAGAATCCAAAGCAGGCCCCAGGCTCTGAGCTGTCAGCACAGAGCCTGATGTCAGGCTCCAACCCACGGGACCATGAGCTCATGACCTGAGCCGAAATCAGACGCTCAACTGACTGAGCCCCCCAGGAGCCCCCACACTGCTTCTAACCTGGGGTTGTGTCAGTTACGTTTATTTCAGACCCAGGGAACAGAACCCACGCTAGACCCATATTTTACAAACATCTCATTCCCTGTATTAAATCCCCTTGAAGCAGAAAGTGGTTAACACAGGGATTTGCTGCTGACAGAATTGTTGGAAGGACCAAAGGGGAAGAGCCTTCAGCTGGACCCCCTAGAACATCTCCACAGAACCAGCCCACCAGGGGAGCAGCCACTTCCTCCAAAACCAGACAGGGATATCAGCAGTCTCACTGGAACTACTGAGTTCAAGAACACAGCACTCTCGGTGTGACCCAAGGGCCAGGGGGCCGCTGCCACTGCCTTTAAAACGGTCTCCTGTCTCCCACTGTGCTGGTGGCCCAACACTGGAACACTGTCACAGAAAACTTAGGGCCTCCATGACCATCTCGCCAGCAGCAAGAGACAAGGCAATAAGAAAATGGCCCCTGCCCACCTCTGCCATCCGAACTCCGCAGCGGGGCATCTAACTGGCGGAACCTAATTCACTGTCATTATCCTGACTGCAAGGAAGTCTGAGAATGTAGTTTTTAACTCTCTAGCATGCAATACAGAAGGCGCCCCAGAGGGAGATGGGAATCGATGCTGATTCTCACTATCTAGATCCCGTCCTTCCCTCCTTGACTGGCAGCCATGCAATTTGGGACCTGACCATCAGTTTAAAGGGTGGTCCTGACCGGATAAAAAGTAATCTCACCCCCTAGGGGCTGATAAATGGGGAGGTGACTCAGTTCTGGCCAGTGAAACTTAAGGAGAGGCTCGCTGGAAGCTTTCAGGAAAGTCCGCTTCTCCCTCTCCTTTAAGAGAAAGGAAGCCAAGTCTCTCTTCTCCCTGGACGTGAACGAGGAAGCTTATCATCTCGTGACCTTGAAGGGAACCAGCCTTAGCATGAAGCCCACCCCCTGGATGGCAAAGCCGAGAGACGAAAAAAGCCCATATCCCTGATGACACCAGGGAGCGCTGACAAAACGTCCCTGAAGCCCGCTCAGGATGCTGCCTCTGGACTTCGCGGTTTGTGACGGGAGTGTCTTTATTGTTGAAGTCTGGCAGCTCAGGCTTGCCCCGCTGTAGCCCTCAGCGCCTCAACTGGCAGAACAATCCATTCTGCTTTTCACAGTCCTCTCAGAGGAAGACCTCCGGGGCTCAGCTCTCCGGTCCTCCATCTAGCAACTTTGCAGGCGCTCGTATCCGCACCCAAGGAAGGAAACTCATTTCCTGTTCCTTCTTGTAAGGTTTGTGTTCCTCAGGGTTCTCTCCTAGGCTCTCCTCCTCTCACTGTACCCTCGGGGGGGAAAATGAGCTCATGACACCCATGGCCTCAGTTTCCACCCACAAGCAGATGTGCACATTCACATTTTCAATTCCAACCTCCTCTCTAAGCTGCAAACCTGTATCTGCCTGCAGGCCACCTCCACTCCCAATATCCCAACAGCACGCAGACCAGCCCAAGTCGGAGGCTGCGGTGTGGTTCTCCTCCAGGGTTCCCCACCTCCGTGGATGGCGCCAGCACCCATCCCATCTTGCAGCCAAAAGACCCAGAAGTCCCCTCTCCCACCTCTGTCTCCCCTGCCCTAGCATCTAATCTGTCACCAGCTTCCTCTCAATTTTCTCCATCCCCACCCTAGTCCACAGCTACCATCAACTCTTACCTGGACAATGGGACCAGCCTTCTCACTGGCCTCCCTGGATCCATTCTGCCTCCCCCACCTCCCTTCCTCTCCTCACAGCAGCCATAGGGTTCTTTTCAAAAATGAGTGATCTTTACTGATCATGTCACTACCACTCCCCCCACTTCTCTACTTAAAACACTTCAACGACATCCTGGGCGGGGGAGTGGAACGCGCTTAGGGTGACTTCTGAAGCCTTCCTTACCTGGCCTGGCTCTTCCAGTCATTCTAGCTGAATCTTCAACCATGTGGCCAGCTGCCTCGCTGCAGCAGTTTTGCTCTCTCCTGCCACAGGGCCTTTGCATAAGCGGTTCTCGCCACCAGTGACATACTCTATCTGAACTGCTGTCACTGCCACCCTCAGGAGTTAAGCCCCTTTTCATCCTTCATCTCCCAGCTGCATTGTCACTTCCTCAGGGGCCACATGCTCTTCATTTAGGGCACTTACCATCAGTACACTTTTCCGTTAACCAGTGTGATTATTTGGTCATTATCTGTCTCCTCCACCAGACTATAAACTTCACGAGACTGAGAATGAAGTGTCTTTTTTGCTCATCATAAAATCCCCTAGGTCTAGCACAATGCCTAGCCGATAGCAGATGAACGACCAGTAATTATTTTTTAATGAACTACATACATTTAAGTCATAATCAATAAAGGCAGCTTATGCTTTAAAAAAAAAAAAAAAAAGTCTCTGTCCCTCATGGTCATGGCTGATTGGCTCAAATGTGGGCATCTGGCTAGAATTTGGAAATTTCCTCTCTTTGCCTCTCTGAGTCATAAGACCTGCTAGCTACTTACCATTATCCCTTCTCGCTTTCCTCAGTAAGAGAACTCCAGTTTTAGCCGAGCACATTGCCACGCTGAATGCAGACTACATATCCCAGCTGCCCTTGCGGCCAGGGGTGGCCGTGAGACCACGTTCTGACCAAGCACATGCAAGGGAACGGATTATACGGAAGTTCCGAGACAGCCCCCTAAAAAGGAGGGGGTCATGACCTTTTGCCTTTCCACTTCTCTACCTCCTTCCAGGCTGACACTTGAACATCAATCTTTTTTTTTTTTTTCAACGTTTTTTATTTATTTTTGGGACAGAGAGAGACAGAGCATGAACGGGGGAGGGGCAGAGAGAGAGGGAGACACAGAATCGGAAACAGGCTCCAGGCTCCGAGCCATCAGCCCAGAGCCTGACGCGGGGCTCCAACTCACGGACCGCGAGATCGTGACCTGGCTGAAGTCGGACGCTTAACCGACTGCGCCACCCAGGCGCCCCTGAACATCAATCTTAATCCAGAAGGGCAATCTGAGAATAAAAGCCCTACTCTAAAAAGATGGAGTGGACAGATAGAAAGGGTCTGTGCCCCTAGTGGCCATGGGGCCACCAACCCAGCCCCAGATTTCCTATTTCCAGACTCTTTTCCATGAAAGGTTACACTTTTAGTGTTTTAAACCTCTCTCGTCTAAACCTTCTCTTATCAAAAGGTGGAGGTAATCCCTCTGTCCAGCGAGAGACAGAGAAAACATCTCTGAACCCACTTTTCTCTGAGGCCCGGCTTCACCCCACAGTCAAGGGAGCCAAGTGTCCCCATTTCCATTAAGCTAATTCACACTGGCTTTCATCACTTGCAAACAAGAATCTTGGCTAACACACTGAGACTAGTCTGGGAGTCCAAAAGCACGGAGAGACCTTCAAGATCTATTATTAATTTAAAATGTAATCAAACAGCTCATATTTATTGAGCACTTACAGTGTGTTGGGCACTGTTCTAAGGACTTTGCCCACGTCCTCTCTCTTCATTCTTCCAACAAACAGCCTTACAAATTAGGTGACATGATTATGGCCATTTTGCAGGTTAGGAAACTGAGGCACAGACAGGGGACTGACTGGCCCAAGGTCACACATCGAGTAAGAGATGTGTAATTTTAACCCAGGCAACAGGAAGAACTATTGGGGATGACCTATGAAATTGCCCCTTTGCCCTAGTTTTGTGCCCCTCCCCCCACCAGTAGCAGAGCCTGAGATTCAAGTGCAGGCAGTGTCTTTGGGAGGTGATCCTAGGAACCCGGGGTGGGGGGGTGGGGGGCGGGCAAGAGGAATAAGACAGAGAGTGTGTTAGTGAGGTCACTGCTACAACAACAGGGCTGGGTACTGCTGGTGTCTGCAAAGGGTCTGGAAAGTTCCAAATGGTCTGGAACACCTCTCACAATGTGCCCACCCATGACAATGGAAGGCTGGCTTTTGCCCCCCAGCTCCTGTCCCCAGAAGTGAACACCCTAACATCTCTGGCACGTGCTGGTGAATGAGCAAAGCTCCCGCAGGGATGGAACATGTAGACGACACAGGGAGCGTGGGCTGGGAAGCTGGCAGTGCTGGGTGAGTCCCGGCTTGCACAGAGCTTCCCCCCACAACTTCAGCTGAAATCCAAGGTGGGCCAAGAGCCCCTGACACTGACACTCAGGCCTTCACTTCCTCCCTTCCTCAGCAACAAACCTCACATCTGTCCAGACATCCACCCATCCCTGAGCCCCCCTGAGTGGCTCAAAGGAGGCTGACCTCAGGGGTGTGGCTGACTGGTCTCCTCTGGGCCAGTCCCGGTCACCCCAGTGGGTGACAGGCTCCAACACCCATGCTTAAGCAGCTCCCACATGGCATGTCTCTGGGGAACATTATTAATCCTGACTCAAGCCAGCCGAACCAGACCCAAGAGAAGGGCTTTAACCCCATCATCGCTGAGGGAGGTTTCTCTCTCTTCTGGACGTGAACTGCTATGGACTGAGTGTGCGTTCCCCCCCCCCCCCCCCCCCGAAATTCATATGTGGAAGCCTGATCTTCAGTGCGATGGCATGTGGAGGTGGGGTTTGGGGGCAGGCAGAGCCCTCATGAATGTGATGTGTGCCCTTGAGGGCAGAAGCTCAGAGAGCTCCCTCGCCCAGAACACAGCAAGAAGACAGCAGTCTGTGAACTGGGAAGGGGTTCACCCCTCCTCGATCTCAGACTTCCAGCTCCCAGCACTGTGGGAAATGAGCATTTATTGCTGTAGCCACCCAGTCTACGGTATTTTGGAATAATAGCTAAGTGAGAGCTGAGCTAAGACATAAGTGAAGAAGGAGCCTGTCCCCACGGGCACCAGCAGTCATTTTGTGACTATGAGAAGCGGTTAAGTGTGAAACTGTCCCAAGCCCCCAAGGAGATGCCCCGCAGGCACCGAAGCTGCAGGAGACAGAAGCCAACTTCCTGCCTAAAATAAGAACAGGAAACTCAAGGGTTGCTACGAACGACAAAGAGAAGACGGAGAGGAAAACAAGGGAGAGACAATGAGACCAAAGCAACATGGCAGGATCCTGTACATAGAAATGGACAAGCGCATTTCGGGGGGGGGGGGGGGGGAATCTAAAATGCAATGTTCATCTTATGGCACCAAAATCCTTTCATCTTCCCAAACATTCAGGAAAGTCTTCTGCATACCCAAACGCCTGGTGTATGAGACCAGAAATGGCAGAAATTTCCCATCTTCAGGCCACCCTCAACCAGGGAGGGACAGGAGTCAGTGAGCATATACTCAGCCCCCTGTCCCTCAGAGGGACAGTTCTGATGCACGATGCAGGACACTTCTTCAGAGAGTCCCTAGCAGGAGTGAGCCCTAGTTGCCCACCCAGTTAACCCGCTCATCAGCATATACCCTTTATTGGCATTTCTCCCTTCCCCACTACTTCCTGGCATCGCCTCCTACAGTAGATGTGTGTTCCAAAGATGGCCACAACAACACCTCCCACCCACAAGCTCTTTTAGAACCTTCCTATTCCTTCCATCAAGAGACAGTCTCTGTCCCCTTCCCTTCCCTTGAGCCGGGGTAGAGGGAGGACACTTGTGACAGCTCCTGCAAATAGAACACTGCAGGAAGAATGCTACATGACTTCCAAGACTAGATTGGAAAAGGCCATGAAGTTTCTGCCAGGTTCTCTTAGGACACTCACTCTTAGAAGCCAGCTATGAGGAAGCCCAGGCCCCATGGAGAGGCCCCATGGAGGTGTTCCGGCTGACAGGCAATACCGTCCAACAGATGTGTAAATGAAGTCGCCTCCAGATGATTCCAGCCGGAGCCATCAAGTCACTCCCCGCTGTTGAGTCACCTGGCTGATGGCCCAGACGTTGTAGAGAAGAGACAAGCAGTCCCCACCATGCCCCGTCTGAGGACTTGACCCACAGAATCTGCGAGGATAGCAAAGTGGTGATTTTATGCCGCTGAATTTTGGAGCGGTTTGTTCTGCAGCGGTAGTAACTAGAACATTTCCCAAATAGACTACCTGCGCCCAGGCCTTGTCCCAGCGTCTACTTTTGGGAGAATCCAAAATGAAACACAAAGGTACTGTGTAGAGGCCAGCTCTCCGACTTCCGCCAATGAAGCTACGCCAATCGTGGCCATTGGGCATGGGCATGCGATACAACTCTTGCCAAAACGATAGGGGGAAAAGGCTCCTGGGCAGGGAAGACCAGTAAGGAATGGTTAGTAAAGCTTTCTTCACTCTCAAAAAGAAGCAACGAGGGACGTCCTAAGTTCTACCTTTGTTGTGTAGTGATGTGAGCGCTTTCAGCTACAGGAGCCTTCTGAGGACCGCAAGGGGCAAGTCAAGGATTAAAACCTAGGACCCAGAGGACGAAAACCGAAGAACCTGCTGCCCACCGTGGCCACACGGGGCCAATGCAGCGGACGCTTAGGCGAATTCTCACAATCCACACTCGTGACAGCTTTGGGCGACGGGCCGTTCACGACTTCAGGCCCGTCAGTAACCAGCCCAGGCGGCAGCCTCCCCTCCCCACAGGACGCACCGTCTCTGGTTTTCTCCAGGCAAGAGAGTGACTCTGCATTTCCCCCGTGCAGAGGCAACCAGGGGAAGGAGGAGGAAAATCAAACCAGATAGGCCTGTCTGTCTGTCGCCAGGTCTGAGACCCGCCCCGCCTCCTTGCTTGAGCTCAGGCTGCGACTGTGGCTGTGGAATGTCCTTGCTGCCTGCCTTTTCTTCAGCACTTTGCAGGCGCCAAGTACCTTTCTAAACACTTAGTGTGTTACTCTCATCTACTCTCCTGGCGAACCAGAGAAGAAACTGAGGCAAGAGAAGGGGAGCTACCCTCCCCCACACACGCCATGTCACACAGTTTACCAGGTGGCAGAGCCACGATTCAAATGTGACCTCAGAGCCTACACCCTAAACTGTCACCTGCTTCTTCCCTCTCCCTCTCCAAGACCAAGCCCTTTTCCAGTCGGAATGCCTCGGCCACAGGGACCCTCTCCTGATGCTCTCAGTCAAATATGGCCTCCCCTTCAGCGCTCTGGGTGTTCACGATCGAACCAGTCACTTTCCTTGGTTACTGCTGTGTAAACACTGACTTACCGCCCACGCTGCCCTCCATTGGCCATTATCTCTAAGTGTTCCCACGATTTCCTCACAACCATTTTAAAAGAAGAGAACGCTGAGACTCAGAGAGGTTAAGCAACTTGCCTGAGACCACACAGCTAGGTAGTGATCAAATGGGGATCCAAACCCAAGCATATCTGGGCCAAAGTCCTAAGGTTGCCATAGATGGCTGATCAACACCTGGAATTTAAACCAGGAGCCTCTGCCTACCTCCCCCTGGCCTCGGAAAACAATGGGTGCTGAACCCGGACCAGAGGGGAGAGAGGACTTCGAAGGGGAGAGAGTGGGGCTGGCACTCAGCATATCTGGACCCAAGCCATCACCACCACCCCCTGCAGCCTCGTGTCCACATCCGTAAACAGGTGTCGGTGGCCCTGTAAGTGGCCCCGGGGCTGCAGGCTCCGATGACTTTCGTTTCCAGCTGCCCTACCTTGGAAAAGCAGTGCAATAATTCTGGCCCCAACGCCTACATCGTAGTGGTGCAGCGAGGATGCGATGAGACAGTCCGCGTGTCTGGGGCAGTGCCCACACATTGTCAGCAGCATTCCAGAAGGCTCCTTGTGACAGTTACTTTGGCTGCACAGAGGCAGCCAGCAGTGAAGCACAAAATGCAATCTGGAGGGGCAGCCTGGAGCTGAACCCGGGCTCGGCCACGTTAACTGGCTCCACGACCTTGGGCAAATCATTTAAAGCTCGCCGCGCCTCAGTCTACTTATCTGTAGAAGGGGGATAATGGCCACACCTATCTGGCGGGGTTGTTTGGAGGCTTAAATAAGTTAATACACATGCAAAGCGTGCAGAAGAGTGTCTGCCGGCGCCAGCTTTCGTCCTTTGGCTCCTGTCGGTATTAGTATCACCTCCCTGGCCATTCCGGCAAAGGCTCCCAGGGGGCCGGGGCAGCCGAGCACTGCGGCGTTTTGCCGACTCATCCTGGCTCCGCAGGTCCGGCCGCCCCCTCGTCCCCGCCCCCGCCCGCCACGAGCCTGAGTCACCCCGGCCGGCGCGTCAGCCGCGCCCCTCCCGCCGCCCCGCGACCTGCAGACTCACCCTGAGTCAGCCCGCCCGGGCGCTTCCACTCCGGGACGCGGCGCGGCGGAGGGGAGGCTGCGGGGCGCCCCCCGGCGGACAGCCCGAGGGCCGCGCGGGCCGCCGCGCGCCGGGAGCGGGGAGCGCGGGGCCGGACCACTGAGGGGCGGGGAGGCACGCTCTCGCCCCGGCGCCCGCCCCCGCCGCCCGCGCGGAGTGGTACGGCCCGGCCGGGGTTAAAGCCCGCGGGAGGCTGCGCGGCGGGCGGGCGGCGGCGCGATGGGGCTGCGAGCCGGAGGAGCGCTGGGCAGGGCGGGGGCCGGGGCCGGGGCCGGGGCCGGGGTCGGCCGGGGGGGCCCTGGGGGCCCCGGGCCGAGCGGCGGCGCGCAGGGCGGCAGCATCCACTCGGGCTGCATCGCCGCGGTGCACAACGTCCCTTTGCGCGTGCTTATCCGGCCACTGCCGTCCGTGCTGGACCCGGCTAAGGTGCAGAGCCTCGTGGACGCGATCCGGGTGAGGCCCCTGGGAGGCAGGCCGGCCGGCGGGAGGGTTCCGCAGGAGGGAGGTCGCCCCGGACGCGAGACGGGACCGGTTCCGGGCGCCGCCGGAGCTCAGCATTTGCTGTGTGACCTTGAGCAAGGGGCTGGGCCTCTCTGGGCCTCTGTTTCCTCACTCGGGCCAGCAGGAGATTGGACCAGATAACTAAAATAACGATCGCTGAGTCTATTTATAAAGATAGCACTTGCAGCCCCCGGGAGCTGTTTCTAGTGCTGTATCTAGTCAGGTGGATACTGTTCCTCTTTTATGGACGAGGAAACTGAGGCTCCGAAGGATTTTTTTTTTTTTTTTTAAGTAACTTGTCCAAGGTCAAGCGCTTTGAAAGTGGCACAGACTGACCCCGATGCCCCGCAGCATAGCCACCACACTCGCTGGAGTGAAGCCGTGCCGTCACGTTTGGCTGTCACAGTCGGTGGCTCTGGACATGTCATGTCTGCTGGGTGGGCCTTGTTTAAACTGGAACTGGGAGAGGACAGGGGTCAGCCCCAGCATTGAGGGAGGGTGCTCAAGAATGGGGACACGATCCCGGCAGGAACTGTGGGGGAGGGAGGGAAGAGTTGTGTCAGGTTAGGCCTGCATGGCATAGGTCATCTTACCCCATCATACCCTTGCCAGGTGACCTTGTGAGACCCCAAGGCCCCACCAGACACCTCCACAGCTCCTCACAATGGTGTTCAGACCTAGAGTTTGCACTACTGTTCCTTCTACCAGGAGCTGCTTCCCCCCAGATAGCCACAAAACCTGCCCCCTCTCTTGGTTCAGGCCTCAGCACCCCCTTCTCCACCCTGGCTAACAGAGCCCTGGCTTTCAAGTTCTCCCCTTATAAACCGAAGTATTTCTCCATAACGCACTTCTGTGCACCTAACTTATACATTTGTTTGTGTTTTATCGTCTGCCTTCCCCACCTCATGCGCAGAAGCAGGGGCTTTGTCATATCTTGGCTGTTTCCTCACCAGTAGCATGGTGCCTGGCCGTTCGCGAAGGATCTAGCCGTGTATGTGCTCTCCCACCCTGGGGCCTTTGCACGGGCTTTGATCCCTGCCGGAACTCGTCCATTTCTACTGTTTCTAATTCCTTCTTGCTCTCTAGGTCCCAGTGTTCAGTGTCTTCCCCGATGCCCCCTACTGGGTTAGTGGCCTCCTGTGGGCCCCCAGACACCTGCGTGCCCACCAGCATAGCTCTGATCCCACTGGGTTTTTATGGCCTGTTTAGACACCTGGCTTCCATGCTAGAAGCATATGCTCTGTGAGGGCAAGAACCAAGCCTGTCTTTGCTAACCACATGTATTCCTTTTCTTTGGCAACTGTAACACATTACCAGGAACTTAGTGGCTTAAAACAATACTAACCACATGTATTCCTTTTCTATGGCAACTGTAACAGATTACCAGGAACTTAGTGGCTTGAAACAATACAAATGTATTATTTCATAGTTCTGTAGTTTAAAAGTCCAAAATGGGGGGAGGGAGGGGGCTCCTGGGTGGCTCAGTTGGTTAAGCGGCTGGTTGGTTTGGGCTCAGGTCATGACCTCCTGGTTTGTGAGTTTGAGCTCCACGTCGGGCTCCACCCTGACAGTGTGGAGCCTGCTTGGAATCTTCTTTCACTCTCCCTCTGTCTCTGCTCCTCTCCCATTCTGTCTTTCTCTCTCTCTCTCTCTCTCCCCCTCCCTCCCTCCCTCCAAATAAATAAATAAACCTTAAAAATAGTAAAAAATATATAAAAGTCCAAAATGGGTCTCGCTGGGCTAAAATCAAGGTGGCAGCAAGGCTGTATTCCTTCTGGAGGCTCTCAGGGAAAATCCCTCTCCTTGCCTTTCCCAGCTTCTAGAGGCCACCCACATCCTTTGGCTCATGGCTTCTTTCCACCATCTTCAAAGCCAGCACCATCAGACCTCCTCTTTTGCCTTTCTCTTCCACTCTCAAGGACGCCAGTGATTACATTCGGCCCATCTGGATAACCCAGAATAATCTCTCCATCTCAGGATCCTTAACTGCATTCCATGCGTAAAGCCCCTTTTGCCTTGTAAGGTAACATGTTCACGGGCTCCAGGAATTAGGACATGGACGTCTCGGGGGACTGTGATTCTGCCCACCCACCATCACACCTCCAGCACCTGGCCCATCCAGCACACTGCCCCTCATTAGTGCCCCACTGCCAGGCAGACTGTGCTCTATGCCTCACATGCACCAGCTCTGTGACTGTTCATCTGCAGCCCTATAGAGGGCCCACTCCCATTTTACAGATGAGGAATGATGCTCCAAGGGGCAAGGCTACTTGCTCTGGGTCCGCTAGCTGCTCAGGGGAGACTCTGAAATTCAAACTCAGGTTTTTTGGGGTTCCAGAGTCCCAACCTGTAACCCCTGGGCATTACTGCTTACAAATCATTTGTGGAATAAAGGTATCAATAAATCTGTCAAATAAGCATAAAAAAAAGAGAACCCATGGGCGCTGTCTAATGTGGTCTCCCCACTGTGCCCCGTCCTTCGACCCCACCCCAGGCTCTCCCTACTCACAGGACCACTGCTCTGCACTGGCTGCTCAGGGCCCTAACAGAAAGTCAACTAAGGTTCTCTTCTTTCTCTTCTCCTTACATCACCCCGTGCATCTCAGATCTGCCCCCATGTCCCAAACCTGTCCTCCTCTCCCTGTCCAGCGTCTTTCGCTGGACGCCTGCTAAGGCCTCACCTCGGTCTCACCTGCTCTTGACTTTGCCTGCCCCGCCGAGCCTGCTCTCTCATGACAGCTTCCTAGAATGGTCATCAAATCACATCACCCTCCGCTGTTTAAAACACTCCAGGGCCTACCCACTGCTCTTAGAAACAAACCTGCCCAGTCTGGCTCCTGCTGACCTTTCTGACCTGTTGTACCCTTGACCTCGTGTCCACTCTGATCACACTGGCCTCCTTGCCCGTGCCTCCAACACAGTGAACTTGTTCTGGCCTTTTGCATTTGCTGTTCCCTCTAAGACGTCCCTATTTGATAGATGGGACAGCTGAGGCACAGACGTTAGTTGTCCAAGATCACATAGCAGTTCAGTAGCAGAGCTGAGATTTGAGCCTGGGCCTAGGCAGTCTGGCCCTGATTCTAAACTATTGCACCTGTCTCTCTTCCCAAGCTGGCTCCTCTGTGTTCGATGTCTGCTCCCTTGTCACCTCAGGCCCCGTGGCCACCCACGACCTGTGTCACCGTCCTCCTAGCATCCATCACGCCAACACTCACTTTTCCCTTCCATCCGCCCCACGGGACTGGAGCCCCATGAAGGCAGGGGCCGTGTCCATCCCATTCTGGCTGTACCTTATTCCCAGAGTCTAGAACAGGGCCCAACAGATCGCGTGTCTGTGGCATAATAATAAACACAAGTGTTTAACAACCTGGCCTCTAGCAGGGGGGAAAGCCCTGACTCGTGGCACCGGCTCGTTTCCCTGATGTAAACCACCGTGGCTGATTTTCAAGCTATCGAGCAGCTCCCCAAATTGCCGAGTATTTAACAGTTGGCTCTCACCATCCAGCGTGAGCACCCTGTAGGAGCTCGACAGCGTCTCCTCTGCAAACCACCAAGTGCTGTGCCGTGTTCACTGACCCTGTACCCTCTTCTCCAGGAGGATCCCGACAGCGTCCCCCCTATCGACGTCCTCTGGATCAAAGGGGCCCAGGGTGGCGACTATTTCTACTCCTTTGGCGGCTGCCATCGCTACGCAGCCTACCGGCAGCTGCAGCGAGAGACCATCCCCGCCAAGCTCGTCCAGTCCACCCTCTCGGACCTCAGGGTGTACCTGGGCGCTTCCACGCCGGACTTACAATAGCAGCCGCCGTGGCCCCTGCCAGCCCTGCGAAGGTCCCAGAAGACACACTTGGCCTCCAGCGGGCTGGGCCATGCAGAAAGCGTACAGGGGTGCCTCTCCGTGCCTGAGGGGGAGGTCTGACTCTGAGCACCTGTTCCACTCGCTGCAAGGCCTTGGACTCCTTCCTGAACAGCGTGGGAGCCCCAGATCCCACTGCTGTGAAAATGGGGTCCTATCTTTGACCTCGAGGTATTTTTGAGAGAATGGGATGGAAAAGAAGATGGGTTTGGAGAGCTACAGACTCCTGGCTCCAGAGTCCCAAGGACAAGGATCCTTCTGCATTGTTGTCTGTGTAGTTCCCAGTATGCGGGATACATTCGGCTGCGAGTAGACGAAAGCCTAGGCTGCAGTGGTTTCAACAAAGAGAGGTTCGTCCACAGAGCATGAATTCTGGAGACAGGCGGTATGGGTGCAGGACCCCAGAGAAGGTAGAGCTCACCTCTCTGTGATTCCTTTTGGCCTCTCCCTTATTGCTTGTTACTTCATGGTCCAAGATGGCAGCTGTACCTCCAGGAATCATGGCTGCATTTGAAGAAGAAAGGTGCGGGGGAGGAGGAAGGGCCAAGCCCACTCTCAACTTCTATCATAAAGTCAAACCTTTTTCGGAGGCCTATTTCCTGTTCTATCCCCCTGCATCTTTCCGTTAGGTCTCCTTGGCCCAAACCGGCTACCATTCCCACCCCTGGCTGCAAAGAAAGTTTAGATGGCAGGGAACAGAACTGTCATATTGAGGAGACCCTTCGTATCCCATCTCCTGGGACTGGCGCACTGTTTCCTGAAATAAAGGTGGAATCCCATTACCAAGAGAGAAATGAGGAGTTGTGTATCAGTTAGTCTTTGCCGTGTAACAAACCATCCCCAAACTTGACAGCTAAAAGCACATCATTCATTTGCCTGTAGTTCTGTGGGTTTGCAGGTTAGGCTGGGCACATGTGGACAGTTCTGGTCTTGCCCAGGGTCACTCCTGAGGCTGCATGCCGTCAGCCGTTAACCTTGGATGGGGCTGGATGGTCTAAGATAGCCCTATTCACTTGTCGGGCATTTGGCAGGCTGTTGCCTGGTTGACTTAGTCCTCCCCCATGTGGTCTCTCCAGCAGGTCAGCTCAGGCTTATTTAGATGGTGTCAGAGTGCCAAGAGAGTGAGTGAAGCTAGAAGGCTTCTTGGGTTCTAGGCCCAGAATTGGTAAGACGTCGCTTCTGCAAAGTTCTTTTGGTCAGAGCAAATCATACGACTGGCCTGGATTCGAGGAGTGGCAAAACAGACTACATCTCTTACTGGGAGAAACTGCAAAGAATTGGTGGCATTTTTCATGAGTCACAAATGGCTGTGCGTGGGCAAATAACTGTTTCTTTCTGTACGGGGCCTTGATCTGCCCAAGCCAGGGTTAATTACCAACACATTGTCCCGGCCCCTCAATCTAGGGGAAGAAGCAACGGGGCAGGGGTGGACCTCTCCCAGGGCTGGGCTTGCTCTAATAGAGGCATCTCAGGGTCTGAGATGGCTGTTGGAGGTAGGCCAGGTGGGACATTCCAAAGGGACTTCTGAAAATAAGAGTCCTGGGTGAAAGGAAGAGGGGCAGGAAGGGTGCAGAGTGAGGCAGGCTTTGCTGTCATCGCCCTTCTGGGGTGACCTGAGGTCACCAGGTGTTTTCCAGTCTCAGTTTCCCCAGCTCAGTAACAAAGATAACTGCTCTCCCACCCATTCTCCATCCCAGGGAAAGATGACTGAGGTGACCAGCTGAAACTGAAAATGAATGTAGTCCTAAATGGAGTGTGACAATCCTAGAACAAAAAAAGGACAGTGGTGGGAAAATTGGAGCTCTGAACAAGGTCTGGATTTTACTCAATAATAACCTACCAATGTCAGTCTCTTAGTTTTGACAAATGTACATGGAAAATGGAAGGTGATGGGGGAGGGGAGGCCCGGTACAGAGTATATAGGAACTCTTTGCTATCTTTGCAACTTTTATGTAAACCAAAAAGCATTCCCAAATAAAAGCTTGTTTAATGAAAACGAGGGGGTATAGTTACTTTGGACCGCCGGCTTAGATTCTCAAACAGGTTTTCTAAAACACGGATGGCTGGGCCCCACCCCCGGAGTTTCTGACTTGGTAGGTCTGGAGTGGGACCAGCGGATTTGCTTTTCTAACAAATTCCCAGGTGCTGCTGCTGCTGCCATTCGGGGACCTCAGGCTGAGACCACTGATCTAGACTGAGTCAGTTCTCTTCAAATATGGTGACACCCCCCCTCCACACACGTTGGGCTGGGTCCCGGAGCCCGTGTTACGGGATCAGCTTGTACCCTCATTCATCAGGTGACACGGGGCAAGCCCTTCCTTGGGGACTTTTTCCAAGCTGTCAAACGGACTGCCTACCCCTGAGATTTGTACCAAGGGTCAGGAAGCTGAGGGCACGTTTTGTAAACTGCGGTCATGAGGTGCCCCTGGCTCATGTGAGTAACCACCTCCTGACCCGCAAGTGGGTCTAAGGTACCAGAATGTTTGCCCCTTCCTGAGAAGGCTTTCCCTTCCTGCAGATAGGACCCAAGCAGGCAGCTTGGTCTAGACATTGCTAGACGCTGGGAGGGCGGTGAGGAACCGACTTGGAACGGAATTGGGATTGTTCATTGTCCGAGACGGGGAGCAGGGTTTTGAAACTGGCTGGTTGGTTGCTCTCAGTGGAGGCTGAGAGCTGCGTTTTTCTCCTGCGCCAGCAGGTGGCGCTGCTTTCTGGCCTGCCGGAGCAGGGCGGGGCCTCTAGCCTCCGGAGCGAGGGCTGTGGGAAGAGGGTGGAGGGAGGGGCCGGGCTGTGAGGGCGGGACATCAGCTGCCCTGAGTTTCAGGTTCTGTTTACCCCGTCCGCTCCTGCTCTGTGGTCTTACACACACCGTGGCCTCTCCTCTAGTCTACACTGGGGGTGCTGAGCCACATGGTCTGAAGCTCAGCAAAGAAGGCACCTCCTGCAAGAAGCTTCCGGATCCTCCAGGCTGAGCCACATTCCTCTACTGGGCTCCCCAGTCTAACGGTGGGTCCCCTCCCCAGACAAACCACTGCTCCCCAGGAACTTGCGTCCAGTGAACGTGTGTAGGGACCCCATCTGCCCCTCGCTGCCCGGAACCTACCCCTTTCACCATGGAAGATTTAAAATGGTTTTTAATTTCACAAGTTTTTGTGCCTATTTTTAAACATTAAGGTATTGAAATGCTAAATGATGAAAAATTAAAATATAAGAGGCAAGCGGAAGCCCACGCGAGTCCTAGTCCCGGCGCTCTCTTTGTCTCCCATCTTCTGGGACAGTTACCGTCACCAATTTAGCATATACCCTCTCCAGGCCTTTTTTCTGACTTTGTGATAATGTAGTATGTAACGTGTAAGTAAAGCGTGCTTTTCTTTTTTTACATCATTTTGCAGATGGCATTTCTCACCACCACCCCCCCGCGCTGTGCCAGGCCATTCACCCCATTAATCGTCTTTGCTCTTCTCCAGAGTCTCCCTCAGAGGGGCCTCCCCTGACCATTCTGTCTAAAACAGTCCCCCCCCCCCCCCACACACACACCATTCTATCACCTGACTCCGCTTTATTTTCTTTGTGGCATTTATCACACTCCCTGAAATGCTCTTCCGTGGCTGTTTGTGTCTGTCTCACCTGCTAGAAAACATTCTCCAAGCAAGACTTGATCTGTCTTATCCCTGCAGACCCACTGCCCAAAACAGTGTCTGATGCGTAGTAAGTGTTCACCAAGTGTCTGGTGGATGAATATATTCCGTTTAGGTCTAGCTCATTCTTTTAATTGCTCTGTGGCATTCCACGGTCTGAATACACCATTTACCAGTCATGTTCCTGTGGATGGACGTTTGAGCTTTCCAGTTTTTTTTGCTGCTACGAACATCTCCCGCTGTCACTGTGCTCTCTCAACTGTCCCCCCCAGGGGAGGGACTGCCTAGCTGATCCCTAGCTCAATTTCTAACTTCTAAGGTCCTAGCAGATTGCTCCCCGGAGTGGCCATTCCAAATGCCTTTTCCTCCAGCAGAGTTTGGGGGACTGCTTTCCTTCCCTGCACTCCAACCAGTGCTTCACCTTTTGTGGGTCGTAAAGAGTTGAGAATCCAAAAAAAAAAAAACAAAAACAAAAAAAACCCCATGAGCCCTTTCTCCAGAAACACTAATATTTTGGGCAATTTCTGGGGCTCCTTGGACTTGATGGCCTCATCCCCCAGGGGACCCTGTACTGAAAGTTTAGAAGTCTGATTGTCCCGTTGTGTGGATGGGAACACTGAGGCACACACGGATGGGGGTGTGAGTGAATGAACACATGGGATGTCGTTTGGGGGGATAGAGAAAAGTGTTCAGACCCAATCTGCCTCCAGTCAGAAAAAGGGAGTGGGGGTGGGGAGGTTCCAGCCCTGCTCTACGCTGGACCAGAGGCTTTGGGGGATGGGCACCAGGGCTCCCTGGATTCGAGTCTAGGCAGCCCCACCTGTCAGCCCCGGACAAAAGGCAGGCCCCGTCTGGCATCCAGGGTCAAAGTGGGGAAACCGGGCAGAGGCCCTGACTCCGCTGGGCCAGAGGAAGACGCCAGGCCTCCCATGCACATGCGTCTTCGCCACCACATTTGCTTGCTTGCGACTCTGCGCCTGGGGTGCGTTCCCCACTCTAGCACTCCCACGGAGCGGGAAGGCAGGAAGGGCTCATCACAGGAAGGCCGTCGGCGGCGGAATCAGGGCTCCCACACTTGACGCGGTAGTCCCGCAGGCGGACAGGGCAGCGCGATCTTCCCTGCTGGATAGCTGGGTAAACTGAGGCCGCGGCGGCGCGGCGGCCGCCCCAGGGCATCCGGCGAGCGCGGCCTCGTTAACCGCCCGCACACACGGACCCCCGCCGGCCATCCGCCCGGCCCTCCCTCGCGGCCCCTTCCCCGGGCCTGACCCCCGGCGCTGCCTGACAGATGACCTCAGCTGCCGCCAATCCATTGGTTCCAGCTCCCGGGGGGCGCGCAGAACAAAGCGCGCTTTGTGGCGGGGCCGTCCCCTCGGCCGGCGTGTCCGCCGCCGGGACCCCCTCCGGAACTCCGAGCGACGCCCCCCGGCCGACAGCCGTGTAATGTCTTCCAGGCCGTGCGGCTCCTTGCAGAGCCCGAGGGCCTCGCTCGCCTCCCCCCCGGGGGGCTCCCCGGGCCGCCCAGGGCTCCCCCACCCCCGGCCCCCCAGGCGGCGGGATTGGGGGGCGCCCCCAGCGGGAGGTCGCGGTGGCCGCCAACCTGTCCTTGCGGAGGGAGTCAGGAGCAGCCAGTCCTGGCTGGCTGTGGCCGCGAGGCAGGTGCCGCCACCTGATAAACTTCCTCTCTAACCCTTGGAGCTCCCAAATGGGGTGGAAATGAATTGAGTTGATGGTGGTGGTCGTGTTGCTGTCCTTGTGGCCATTACGATTATGGTCATTGTTTCGTGTCTGAGAGGGGGAGTCACTTTAGACTCACGCAGACCTGGGTTTGAACCTTGACTTTGCCACCTGCTGGCTGTGATAGGTTCACCTCTCAGAGCAACAGCAGTAGCAGCCAGCATTGCTTGAGTACCTACTGTGTGCCGGACCCTACTAAGTGCTTAAAGGCTTTATTTAATTCGTTTAATCCTGGCCACAACCTTAGGAGGGAGGAGGTATTAACCTCCTTTTACAGAGGAGGGAACTGAGGCCCCAGCCGTCCTGAAGACAGATTCACCACCCTGAGCCTCAGTCTTCTTGTCTGTACAATACACCCTCAACGGTCATCCGGTCTCATCGCTTCCCTCTTTCCAGATGAGAACACGGGGCTGGGAGGAGGGTGACCACAGAAATCCAGCGCGTTCTGCCCCCAGGTCCCTCTGTCTTTTGAGGATTCCCCATGGCTCCCCACAGGCTTGTCGGGGAGAGAGCAGTTGACCTGTAGCTGGAAACCTCTCCCCGGAGAGGCAAGCTTCGCCAGTCCTGTCCCACCCTTGGGGGGGTGAGGGACGATGGTGGGAACAGAAGGAAGCCATGACCAGAGAGGGAACCAGAGGGCAGGGCTCACTGCCTCCCTACCCTTCACACGCCTCCCTGGACTCTCACCCTAGAAATTGGTGCGGGATACCTATGGCATAACAGGCACGTTCCAGGCTCTGGGGTCCTCAGAGTATAAAACAGATGCAAAGCCCTGTCCTCTTGAGGTCCATTCAGGGGAGATGGGCAAGAAACACACATGAAACACACATACGGTGTAAAAATGCAGTACTGAGTAGTGATAAGCGCTATGAGAGAAGAGCAGGGCAAGGCGAAAGAACGAGATGGAAAATCTTGAATTTCGTAAGGTGGTGAGCTGAGGTGGGGGTGAACAGAACAGAGAGGAGGGAAGCCCTGTAGATGTCAGAGGGAAGCATGTTCCAAGCGGAAGGAACAGCCCACGCAAAAGCCCTGAGGTGGGAAACTGCTCGGAGGGTCCAAGAAAGAGTCAGGAGGGCCCTGTGGTGGAGGCAGCCAGGATGGGACAAAGGCCGGGGCTGGCCCGGTGACAAAGCGGGAGAGCCGGGCACCGTCAGCTTGGGAGGGGCCTCATAGGGGGTGAGGACTTTGGTTTCTCCCTCCAAGGTACCTGGGAGCCATGTGAGGCCTGGAGAAGAGGAAAGGCCTGCTCTGGCTCTGGCTGCTGAGAGGAGCGGGGATGGGAATGGAGGGGGAGGAGGAGTCTGCTGCTGTCACCAGGGCACAGATGGTGGCTGGTAGACGGGACCAGGGTAGAGAGAAGCGATCAGAAGCCAGATGTAATATGAAGAGAGAGTCTCAGGATTTTCCAGTGGGTGGAACTGAATCTGAGGGACGAGAGAGGAAGGACCCTGGTGACCCCAGGTTTGGGAGTCCCCGAGCCCTTTCTGCAACGCTCACGCAGACCTGAATGTGGACAGAGTCCCTGAGGCAAATCCCGCTCTTGCACTGGGGTCCTGGTAGGCCTGGCCCAGCACAGAACACAACGCAGGTCCTCTGGTTCCCCCGAGAGCGCAGTAAGGAGGTTAGAAAAACATCTCTCAAAACACGTCAAGAGCCTCCTTCGCAATATGGGCCACTTGGGACAGGCGGGCTTCGTATCACCTTCAGGGACCATTGTTTTTGAATCGGTAAATCTATTTGCTTTTGTTTTACTTAAAGACATTTTTGCGGGGGGTTTAAAGGAAACTTGAGAGAGCCAGACCAAATGGAAAATCAGTAGCACGTGACATCAATAAATGTGGCTGTCAGTATGAACAACGTAAACACCGGACTGTCTCTGGCTTCGCCAGATCTGGCTAGGGTTGCGCTCTCTTTGTGGCAAGGGTCTGAAGGACCCGCCCCCCACCAACCCAGGGCCCTTTTCTTGCAGGAGTCAGAAGTGGAAGAGATGGAAAAAGGATTCATCGTCTTGCCGTCTGCAAGCCTCACATTTTGTTTTGTTTTGTTTTGTTTTGTTTTGTTTTGTTTTGTTTTGTGTAACCAACAGAAAGCACTTCTGATTTTGTTTAAATGCTTCCCGAGGCGCCTGGGTGGCTCCGTGGGTTAAGCGTCCAACTTCGGCTCAGGTCACGATCTCGCGGTCCGTGAGTTCAAGCCCCGCGTCGGGCTCTGTGCTGACAGCTCAGAGCTGGAGCCTGTTTGAGATTCTGTGTCTCCCTTTCTCTCTGACCCTCCCCCGTTCATGCTGTCTCTCTCTGTCTCAAAAATAAATAAACGTTAAAACAAAAAAACTTTAAAAAATAAAAATAATAAAAATAATCCCAGACTCTTCACCATCATTGCTCTGAATGACCTGTCTGTGCCCATCCCACTCCAGCCAGACTGACTGCCCTGTAATTTCCCATTGCTTTCTGACCTCAGGGCCTTTGCACTTGCTCTTGCCTCAGCCTGGAATGCCCTTCCTCTGGTTCTTCCGGCTCCTTCACATCCTTCAGGACTCAGCTCAAATGCCGACTCCTTAGAAAGGCTTTCCCTGTTTCCTCATCCTCCCCATGGTCTCCCCGATATTCTAACCCTTTTTTTTTTTCCTTCAGAGCTTGTAATTATTTGCTTTATTTGCCCATGTACTTGTTCTTTTTCCTGCTGCCCCACCGTGATGTAAGCCCCATGCCAGCAGAATCTGGTGGGCAGAGAAGCTTAGCATCAGAGACAAAGAACTCAAGAGTAGAGCAGACTGGTGGCATTTGCCCTGTCCCCAGAGAGGGGAGTAGATGTGTCTGTGGAGTGCAAGGGGCAGGGGATCACTAAGAAAATGAACTTAATATGAGGAAAGGCCTTTCACACAGTCCTAGTGAAAGGATGATATCATAAGGTAGTGAGTGTCCCATCACAGGAGATATGCAAGTTGAGATAGGACAACCCCCGATCGTGACCATCTGATATATGGGGACTATGCAGAGTGGACTCATTACCACAGATGAAGTAGATGTTCATTCACTTGCTCATTTAGTCATTCATTCATTCATTCATTCTGTCTCTTATCTATCCATTTATTCATTGACTCCACGTTTCCCCAACTTTCCTGTGACTTTGGCCACACCCACAGGGCATCTGCACTTAATAGCTCATGCACATATATCTTATGTACATAATATCTTCAGTCAGCCTTGGGAGGTTCTACGTGTTCTTAAATGAACTTTGTTGAGGTATCACGTGCATACAGCAAAATACCTTCATTTAAAGTGTTCGGCGCGATGCATTTTGACAGAGGTTCACACCCACGTCCAGACGCAGAACATCTCCGCCACCCCTGCGCGCTCCCTCGTGCCCCTGTTGTCAGGCCCCCATTGCCACCCTGGCCCCAGACCATCGCTTTATCAGAAAGCACCAGCCGCTTCAGAGTTTCTCCAGGACCGGTTGGCACCACCCTCAGCCATATCCACACAAAACCGAAACATCGGAATCCCTTGCCACACCTGAAAAGTAACCGGCCCAAAGGAATAAAATGGACGCAAAAAGAATATTCTCAAGTTCTAGCTGGTACCATGGCATGCAGGAGCCCCGGGCCCCAGACCAGCTTTCTCCAGGCTATAAAAAGAAAGAGAGAGAGAGGCAGACACCCACGGGTGTTAGAAAGGTGTTACTGGCATCTTGGAGACTTGCTCCTGGCCTAGGGGAAGGCCTGGCAGGTACTGAAAAAAGAAGGACTTTCTCACTGTGGACGTGTGATTTAAGACCATGCTGCTGTTTACCCACATCGGCTTCTGTCCGCTCCCCCCCACCCCCCCACCACGGTGATGCGGGCTCCACATTTGGGACACATGGCAGCTCCCCGTCTCCTCTTTCATCCGCCCACTCCTTCATTTACCCACATAGCGAGTGTTTGGAGCCACAGAGAAAAGCCGTGTTCCAGGCACTGTGTCAGCCTTGAAGGTGGCGTGGCACCAGCACATAGTAGATGCTGAGCAAATCTGTTGAAAGGGTTGCTGTGAGACGAAAGACACAACCACCCGTCTTCCTTTTGATACTCTGAGCTGTCGCCCTTAGCAAAATCTTCACGGAGCAACCAAGGAGGACTTCCTCGAGGAGGCGGCCCTCGAGCCAAAAACTTGACCCCCTCCTTCCACGCACTCACTTGGCAGGTGCAGAAATGGCGACAAAGAGGTGAAATGACTTGCTCAAGGCCACACAGGGAGAAGAGAAGGAAGAGGGCAGCATCCAGGACTCAGGGCCCCAGCCCCCTGTTTCTCCCGAGCGCTGTGCTAGGTCCCAGCCCAGCAGACAGGACGGCCGGCCTGGGGAGGGAGCTTCTCGGCCCTGAGTCTGGAATCCATTTGCTCTGGCCCAGTAATGTTTTCCCAGGGACAAGTGGGAGGCCCTGGCCCTAGCCCTCCCTGTACCCCCCCCCCCCCACCATCTGCTCCCTGTTTATTTATTTATACTTAAGTCTCACCTCCCAACCCTGCCGGGGGCACCAAACATACCCGGCACCCCTGCAGAGAGGGGAATGAGGGGGAGAGAGGCACTGTCAGCCCCCTTGGCCAGGGGAAGCCCGGGTCTGAGAGCTTCCTGGCCCCGCTGCCCCTGCAGGGATCAGCCAGGATGACTGGGGGTTCAAATCCCAGCTAGTGGGGCTTCCTGGCTGTGTCAACTTGCTCTGACTTCCACCTCCCCCTCTGGACAATGGGGTTCATAATCGTCGTCACCTCGTGGGGGTGATAGTGAGGATTCAGTAAAGTGCGTGGACGGGGTCTGGCCACACGCACTCAACGAGTGTCTGTGTCAGACTCTCTCTCTCTCTGGCCTATTCCCTTGTCTCTGCAGGGAGCAGCTAGCCGCAGCTTCTCAGGGCCTCCGACGCAATGTCCCAGGATTTGGGAGGGCTTTGCCAACCCTGTCCCCTCCCTGGAACGCGCACCCCTGGTGTCGGGGTAACTGATGCCAGCCCCCTGCCTCCAGTCGATACCGCCCTCCAGCCATCTTCTAATTTGCAGGGGAGGCCACCGAACACCTTCCCCAGCCCGGCACGAGGCCAGGGAAGCCCTTCCAGCAATCTACCTCTGTCCCCTGAATGGCGCCCTCTGGAAGGCTAGCGCCACCACAGAGGTGCTGATACGCTGACTGCGGTTGGTTGCGAATCCCAGGAACCTGCGCCCGGCTGCTCAGTAAGGACCATCTGCCCAGGGGGCTGTGTGCTGGGAAGGAGCTGCTGGCCTGGGCTGCTCCCCCCCCCCCCCCGGGGGGCTTTATTTCTGGTGCCACCCTCCATTGGAATGGCCTCCCTGGCTGCCTGAGCCACAGGGGGCTGTGTGCAGTCATCATCCCTTCCTTTGTTTCCCCATTCTGCTGTATGGGCCTTTAACCTCCCCCCCCCCCCACGCCCCACAGGCTCCAGTCCCCTCCCGGAGTCTACAGCCCTCCATCTGGGCCCCACTCTCTCCCTGCCCTGCTCGCTCCTTCCTGTGCCCCCAGCCTCTCTCGGAGACCCTGTCACCCTCACCAAGTGCCTGTCTATTTCACTGAATCTTCTTCCTCGCTGTGTTCACATTCCCACTCCTCTGCCCCCCAGCCTCCTCTCTGAGCCCCCATGCGCCCCTAGCCTCCCACCTCCATGCACGCCACACAATGCTTGGGTGCCTACCAGAGATGCCCATGCCATCTAAAGGTCTTTGGGGAGGGCGGGGGTCACAGGGCATAAAGGCAGACTCCCCACTCTGGGGACCACACTGCCTTGAAGAAGCCACAGGGGGGCAGATTTCTGCAAAGGAGAAAGGCAGAGCTCAGGGGCCACTTCGCGAGGGAATGAGCGGCCATCACCGGAGGCCATGGCTGTGCCAGGGCTCTCCCAGCACGTGATGTGACAGCTCCAGGTGCCCCAGCCCAGAAGCCCCATTGGGTCAACAAGCCTGACCCCGGGAACTGTGTTCCTTCTGGGGTGCGGAGAGTCGAGGAAGACGGCTAGAGGCTCCCAGACCCAGAGAGGGACCAAGCAGTGGGAGTTTTAAGAGGCCAGTAAAGGGCCATGGGGACATATACTGGCCATGCCCTGCTGCCTGCTAGACCCATGTGAGGCCTGTTTCTTCCTCACTGCCCGAAGGAAACTGAGGCTCGGGAAGAGGTATCGTCTGCCTGACTCTCACAGGAGGGCCTGGGCTGCCCGTCAAACCAGGCAGGGTGCATTTCATATCTTGACCTCTCTCCGCCACACCCCAGGCCTCCCAGGCCAGGGGAAAGGAGAGGCCATGGGGTGAGCCCCACCCCACATGAGAGGAGTTGGGGGCGAGTCAAAGTTCTGAGGAGGGCGGGAATGGTGGGGGAGGGGGAGAAGAGGCAGGTGTCTGTGGGATCCTCTAACCTCGCCTTCCTCAGTCTTCCATCTCCCACCCAAGTGGGCCCCTGACCACCCCCCCCACCCCGTTCTCATCTGGCCTCCATGTGCTCAGCCCGCACCTGAATACACACTCCCCAACGATCCGTCTTGGGCTGTCAGAGGATCAATGGGGCTCCCAAGGCCTGGCCCAGCAGGGAGCTGGAGGGAAGTCCCTAACAAGAACTAAGAAGGGGACCCCGGGGATTGAGGAGGCAGTGGGGACAAGCCAGGCTGGGAACGCAGACGTGAGCCTGGGTCTGGCATCTTGTTGGGGCGGGCCCCCGAAAGGCCTGGCTCCCCGGTGGTGAGACCTGTCAACTCCCTCGTGCAGGGGTCCTGGACTGCTTTCCAGGTCTGTTTTGCCTTCTAACTTTGGGGACCCGGCCCTTCCTCACTCCAAGCCTCCATTTCCTTATCTGCGAACATGAAGCGTTGTATCTCAGGCGGACATAAGGTTCTAAAACCAAGAAGAGATCTCTCTTATGCAAATAGAAAATGGCCTCCAAAATGTCAAGTGAAATAAAGCAAGATGCAGAGCAGTGTGTATATTCACCTACCTTTTTTTTTTTTTTTTCAACGTTTATTTATTTTTGGGACAGACAGAGACAGAGCATGAACAGGGGAGGGACAGAGAGAGAGGGAGACACAGAATCGGAAACAGGCTCCAGGCTCTGAGCCATCAGCCCAGAGCCTGACGCGGGGCTCGAACTCACAGACCGCGAGATCATGACCTGGCTGAAGTCGGATGCTTAACCAACTGCGCCACCCAGGCGTCCCTCACCTACCTTTTATGTGCATGTAACTCTAAAAGAGGATACATGTGTGTATCAGCCTGCCTGTGCATAGAACAATCTGGAAGGACACAGGAACCGGCAGGAGAGGACCTGGGTGGCTGGGGGAGGGAGTAGGAGGGAGACTCGCCTTATACTTTTTTATACTGTTGAATTATCAGCAAATGCTCATGTACTCCTTGGTCGAATAATAATTACATTTAATGCAAAATATATCATCCTACTAGGAAGTATGTGGGTAGAAGTATGAAGAGAGCAGAATATTTGCATAGTCTCAATGTATCTTCCCACAGATATTTATTAATTACAAAGAAAAATAGTGCCTTTATAGCGGTGAAAACGGGCAGACAGCACCTTAACCAAGCGATCAAGGTGAACATCACTAGCAACAGGGCAAATTGACATCATGTGCCCCCGAACAGGACAGACGGCGAAATACACAGCATCACTGCTGATCTGAATCTCATTATAAGGAAATATCAGAAAAACGTAACTAGGCGGACGGGTTACAAAACAACTGGTCTATGCACATGAACAATGTCAAGGTCAGAAAGGTAAAAAAACAAAATAACAATAAAAAAAAAACTGAGGAACTCATTCTAGATAAAAGGAAACTAAAGAAACATATAAACTAAATGCAACATGTATCCTGGATCGGATACTGGATCAGAAAAAAAAGTTTGTTTGCAACATTTCACAGTGTATAATATGGACAATAGTATTGTAACAATGTTAATGTCCTGATTTTTGTATCTGCACTGTGGTTTTTTTAAGAATGTTCTTGTTTTGGGGTGCCTGTGTGGCTCAGTCCGTTATGTGTCTGACTTTGGCTCAGGTCATGATCTCACAGCTGGCGAGTTCAAGCCCTGCATCGGGCTCTGTGCTGCTGACAGCTCGGAGCCTGGAACCTGATTGGGGTTCTGCGTCTCCCTCTCTCTCTCTCTGCCCCTCCCCTGCTCGTGCTTGCTTTTAGGAAATATACATGAAATAATTTAGAGATAGAGGCATCCTGTCTGCAATTTACTCCTACCCAGACAGAAATGTAAGCAGAGAGAGAATGATAAAGCAAGGGTAGTAAAATGTGAGCATTTGAGGAATCTGGGTAAAGGTATACAGGAATTCTTTGTACTATTTTTGCAACCTTTCTGTAAGTCTGAAATTGTTTCAAAATAAGTCCTGGTATAGATATAGGTCACTGGCTTTGCTAACATTTAGTAGGTCTACATGATGTCCAGGGGCTGTCACAGATGCGAAGATGAAATTTGTCCCTGTGTGCCAAGCACTTAGGCACCGCATCTGCCTACTAAAATGGTAGTATTGTATATTAACATTATGGAAGGTTAGATTATAACATACCCGATATATTACGTTATAATACATGTAATATATAATATTATGCCATTAATCTAATGAAATATTATATTAGTGAAAAAGAACCGCAGCTATCTGCCTCAATAGGATGGATCTTCAAAGCATATTGTGGAAGAAACAAAGCAAGTAAGATAGGATCCATGTTATAAATAGAAATGTATATATTATATCGTGGGCGTTTCTATACTTCTGAGAATGAAATATAGTCCTCTACATTGTGTAAGAATTTATGTATATGTTGGGGCGCCTGGGTGGCTCAGTTGGTTAAGTGTCAGACTTCGGCTCAGGTCATGATCTCACGGCTTGTGAGTTTCAGCCCCGCATAGGGCTCTGTGCTGACAGCTCATAGCCTGGAGCCTGCTTGGGATTCTGTCTGTCTCTCTCTCTCTCTCTCTCTCTCTCTCTCTGCCGCTCCTCTGCTCTGTCTCTCTCTCTGTCTCTCTCTCTCAAAAAAAAAAAAAAACATAAACAAAAATTTAAAAAAGAATTTATGTATACGTAGTAAAAGTTAACACATTCATGGGAATGATAGCTATGGGGATCATGGTTTCTTTGGGGTGGCGGGGGGGACTCTTATTGGGAAAGGCTACCGGGACCTTCTGTATTAGCTCTTTATCCTGCGTAACAAGTAACCCCACAGCATGGTGCTTTAAAGCAACAACAGCCATTTATTACATCTCATAGTGTCTGAGGACCAGGAATTTGGGAGTGGTTGAGCTGGGCAGGTCCGGTCCTCAGGAGGCTGCATTCAGATGCCAGCTGGGGCTGCACTCAGCCGAAAGCCCGACTGGGGCTGAGAATCTGCTGCCAAAGGGGTGCATTTGCATCACTGGCAAGTTGGCACTGGTTGTTGGCTAAAGACAGGGAGCAGGGGAGAGGAGAGGGACTCAGTTCCTTTCCACACGGGCCTTTCCCGTGACCTGGATTCCATCACATCATGGTGACTGGATTTCAAAAGTGAGCACTGACAGCCTGGGTACCTACTCCTCTGAAGTCTCCCCACCACTCCTGTTCCCTACACCTGGCTCTTGTCCCCAAAAGCAACCACTTGGGTTAGTTTCTGGAATATTCTTTTTGTTTTTTTAAGTTTATTTATTTTTGAGAGAGAGACAGAGTATGAGTAGGGAAGGGGCAGAGAGAGCAGGAGACACAGAATCTGAAGCAGGCTCCAGGCTCTGAGCTGTCAGCACAGAGCCTGACATGGGGCTCAAAACCATGAACCATGAGATCATGACCTGAGCTGAAGCCGGATACTTAAGTGACTGAGCCGCCTAGGCACCCCTCTTTTTTTTTTTTTTTTTTTTTTTAGTGTATTTATTTTGAGAGAGAGAGAGTGGGGGAGGGGCAGAGAGCGGGGGAGAGAGAATCCAAAGCAGGATCCGAGCTATCAGCGCAGAGCCCAGCACAGGACTCAATCCCACAGACTAGGAGATCATGACCTGAGATGAAATCAGGAGTTAGATGCGTAAATGACTGAGCTACCCAGGGGCCTTTGGGATATTCTTCCATAGAGATAGCACTTGTTTATAAAACGTATATACAAATACACATACTTTCATTCCCCCCCCTCCCCCCCGGAATGGAAGCCTATAATACATACCCTTCTACAACATTTCTGCTCCCCATGGATAGACCTTGCAGACTCTTACATATTAGTACATAGCAAACCTCAACATTTGTTTTCATGGCTTAATAAGTACCCCATCATGTGGATGTGCTGTAATTTATTCAATCAACGCTCTATTTATGGACATGCATTTTGTCTACCTTTGCTATCACTTTTTAGGCTTCAAATGTGGAGAGTTGAGTTAAAAACAAAAAACAAAACAGTCCTCAGTTCATGGCAGATTATCATGTTGACCCCTGTATGCCCCTCTTTTGTTTTTCTCGATTCTCTTTCATCCATTTCCCCTTCCCATTTTAAGCTCTTGCAAAGACCCATATTAGGGGCGCCTGGGTGGCCCAGTGGGTTCAGCGTCCAGCTTCGGCTCAGGTCATGATCTCACGGTTCGTGAGTTCGAGCCCCGCGTCGGGCTCTGTGCCGACAGCTCGGAGCCTGGAGCCTGCTTCGGATTCTGCGTCTCCCTCCCTCTCTCTCTCTCTCTCTGCCCCTCCCCTGCTCAATCTGTCTCTCTCTCCCTCTCAAAAATAAACATAAAAAAAAAAAATTTTAAAGACCCATTTTAATGGGCCCCACATGTTCTTCAGTGTGTGAGTCTTCTTGAAGAACACAGCATGTTTGTATGGGTATTGTGGCTTTCTGTGTATGTATTTTATTTTATTTTACTTTATTTTATTTTTTTAATTTATTTTATTTTATTTTATTTTATTTTATTTTATTTTATTTTATTTTATTTTTGAGAGCGAGTGTGAGAGAGCACATGAGCATATGTGTGCACAAGCAGGGGAAGGGCAGTAAGAGAGGGAGAATCCCAAGCAGGCTGTGCACTCAGCTCAGAGCCCACCCTGGGGCTTAATCTCAAGACCGCAAGATCATGACCTGAACCCAAATCAAGAGTCGGTCGCTTAACCGACTGAAACCATCCGGGTGCCCCTGTGAATGCATGTTAATTTATTTTTGCTCCAATGCTCATTCCCTGTTTAACATCAGTCTGGGTTGTGGCTTGACTTATGACTTCTAGGCGCTGACTAGGACCCCTTGGTTTGCATCCACATGTTTTCCCCTCTGCTACCCCAGGAATGGACGCGTGGATAGTCCCTAAGTCTCGGCCACCACACGGCCACTACCCTGGCATGTCCTTGTCTGGGCTGGCATGAGAATCTTATCTGGACAAAGAGTCAGGGGTTCAATTGCTGGGTGAGAGGGTCTGGTTATCTTTTGCACTACAATAAATTACCCTCAGCTCAGAGGCTTTCAACAACACTTTGTTTTACTCATAATTTTGTGGGTCGGGAATCCGGGAAGGGCTGGGCTGGGCTGCATGTCTCTGAACTGTGTGTGTGGTGTCACTGAGACAGCTGGGGTTGGAGGTCCCCTTCCGAGATGGCTGACTTCTTCACTCGTGTCTGCAGCCGTGATGCACCTGGTGTTCCCCTCTCTGTCTCTGTGTCCCTCTAATGGTGCCTCATCCTAGAGGACACCTCTCTGTAGCTAGCTAGACTTCCTCACAGCATGGCAGTCTCGGGGGTGGTTAGACTTCCTTCATGGCAGCTGGCTTGTCCCCAAGGGATCCTGCCAAGAAGGAGGAAGTAAAAGCTGCTGGTCTTTTTCTTCTTTCTTTCTTTCTTTCTTTCTCTCTTTCTTTCTCTCTTTCTTTCTTTCTTTTTTTCACACGGAGCGCTTCAGGAATTTGTGCGTCATCCTCGCACCAGGGCCACCCTAATCCTCCCCGGATCGTTCTTATTTTAGCGTATGTGCTGCCGAAGTGAGCACAGAAGCTGCTCGTCTTTGAAGATCTGGGCCCAGAAGCTGTCACAGCATCACTTCTACCCACAGTAACGGTCAGAGCAGCCACAGAGCGCCCCGAATCAGGGAGTGGGTGCGGGTGCCCAGACCCCACCTGTTGCCGGGGAGACTGTCGGGGAATCGGCGGGCGTCTTTCATACCCATATTCAGCGTCCCAGCTTGCTCCCCAGATGGCGGCGCCTGCCCCCCCACTTCCGCGGCGCTAGCTCCACATCCCCACCCACACTTGGCCCCAGGCAGCCTGTTCCCCTTCTGCCCGGCAAATCGGCATCCCTGCATCTGGGTCATCTCACGCATGTGCAAGGATGAATGCGGGATGAAGTCCCAGAGGCAGATCCGCTCGGTGAACGGGCACGTGCGCTGGCCATCTCGACAGAAGCCACCCGCTCTTCAGTAGCCCCTGAGCGCCACCGCTCCACGACAGACGGAGACTCTGAGCACTTGCCGCCGCCTCTACCCACCCCGCGCTGGAGCAGATCACCCTCCCTGGGCTCCCGGCTCTCGCCATGGACCCCACAGTCCCTTTCTCCGCGCGCAGCCGGAGGAGGTCCCCTGGAGGCCCAGGTCAGATCCTGTGCCCTCCGCTGCTCGGAAACCTCTGATGATCCCCCACATTACTCGGAGTAAACCACTCCTCAGATGGCTCTGAAGCCCTGCGTGTCCGACCCCACGACCTCTCTCACCTGTTCCTTCTGCCTTCCGCATCTCTGTCCCACCCGGGGCTCCTGGCAAGAGTTTGAACCTTCCAGGCATGCGCTCGTCTCAGGGCCTTTCCCTTCAAGTCCCTCCACCTGGAATGTTCTCTCCCTCTGCATCTCCTACTCCATCTATGCCTCAAACCAAACATCACCCCTCCCCACTCAGGCTCTCCCCCCCCCACCCCCCCCCAACCCTGCAGGAGTAGATCGAGTTGTATATCCACATCGGAAGGGCAGGGCCGAAGGATGTGATGGGGTTTGCTGGCTGCAAACCCTCCACAGCAGCCCAGCACCCTTCATTTAGTGGGGTCTCTGCAAATACATCTTGATTATTTGTGGAATTCAGTCACCATACCAAGGCGCCCCCCGCCAGCGACGTCCAGACCCCAGTAACAGGAAATAACCCAAATGCACTGCCAGACTCCTGTCCCTTAAAGTTCATGCTTCCCCTGCTCAAGAGCCTTCAAGGATTTCCCATTACCTTGCGCACTACGTCTCAAACTGGAACCCGAGACCTTTTCACACAGGGCTAAGTGTTTCCCCGGATTTCTGAAAAGAAGTTCCTGGGTGAGATTTTCCTGGGACAACGTTAAGTTGTCCCCTCCTCCATTTTGGACTCCCACTTAACGACAACAAAAACCCACTAAGGAATGAAAGGTGTGTCACAAACCCGTAGGTTCACTGGTTGGGGTTTCTGCCCGTGTAAGGAGACTCATCGCAGCTCAGGGCCAATAAACATTCCAACTGATAACCTGAACCGGGTTATTTCTCCTGGCCGAGCCTCAGTTTACCTATTGGTGGGATGAAGATAGTAACCCTCTTCCATATGATCTGCTTGCTAAGTGCCAGGCACAGCACCAGGCCTTGGGCACATTTTAACTCACTCAATCCTCACGGCCGCTGTAAGAGGCCAAGGCTATTATAATTCTACTTTCCTTTCTCAGAAAAGGAAACTGAGGCATAGAGCAATTGCCGCATCTAAGTTTCTACAGCTTGGGAGAGGCAGGGCCTGGATTTGAACTCCCCACACACCCACTCCCAGGCTGGCCTCAAGGCCTGATATTCACTCCTATGGCATATTTTAGGGAATAAGTGTGCTCATGGGGATGGCCTTGCTGGAGGCAATGGGCAGAGGTGACCTTGTGCGTGGGAGTCTATGACCAAAGTGAAATGTAGGGGGCTGAAGTTGTGCTCCGTGGAGCCCACGGTCACGGTCCCCTCCGGGCTCCCAGATGGCTTCTCAGTAACTTTTTCCTCCCTATCATTATTAGAATGATTACCGTCAAGAGATGCCTGGGTGACCCAGTTGCTTAAGTGTCTGACTCTTGGTTCAGTTCATGGGATCGAGCCCCGCATTGGGCTCCATGCTGACAATGCGAGAGCCTGCTTAAGATTCTCTCTTCTCTCCCTCTCTTTGTCCCTCCCCTGCTTATGCTGTCTCTCTCTCTCTCTCTCAAAATAAATAAATAAACTTTGAAAAAAAAAAAAAAGAATTATTATTAGGGCGCCTGGGTGGCTCATTCGGTTCAGCGACTTCAGCTTGGGTCATGATCTCACAGCTCGTGAGTTCGAGCCCCACGTGGGGCTCTGTGCCGACAGCTCAGAGCCTGGAGCCTGCTTCTGATTCTGAGTCTCCCTCTCTCTCTGCCCCTCCCTCCCCCATGCGCGTTCTGTCGTCTCTCTCTCAAAAATAAACATTAAAAAACATTAAAAAAAGAATCACCATGAATAAAAGCAAACAACTCTTGCACGTTTACTGAGTGCTAAGAATCTCCTTTGCATTTTGAATCTCTCAACAGCCCTAGCACATTCAGCCCATTTTGCAAGCAATGAGACTGAGCCTGGTGGCAGAGCTAGGGTTTGTTCCTTGTGCCTTTACCCCCTCCTGGGTCCGTGGAGCACTTCTGTTTACCAAGGACTTCCATGCCATTATCTCATTCAGCTTCACGGCCCTGCCTTGAAATCCATCCTCCTATCATTCCCATTTTGCTGATGAGGAAACTGAGGTGCCGCGTGCTGCTCAGGGCCACACACAGTTCTTTGCAACAAACCTGCCCCACCTCACCTCCCCCAGCAGCATCCAGGAGGTCACAGATGGAAGGGGCCCGATTTTATAGCACAGGAAGGAGCGAGTCAAGGCCTCAGGGGCAGTGGGCAGGGTTCTCCGGCAGATGCCCTGAGATCCTGATTACCGGAAGTGCCTGGAGGCACTCAAGACCAAGGAGGAGCCCCACGTTTGTATCTTCAAAGCCTCGCCCTCTGACTCTCCCATCCTCAGGGTGCCCCGGGGGAGGTGGGGGGAAGGGCAGCAAGCTGTCACTTTCACGGAATGTCCTTTAGCCCCAGTGCACTGGCTCCACCCGGCCTCTCCACCCCTGCTCTTCCCTGACCCCCATCTGCCTCCCCACCTGGACGGCCCCATGTCTGGGCTCCTGCAGCTCATTCATTCAGCAAACCATCACTGAGTGTCGGAAGCTATTTTAGGCCCCGGGGATACATTCAAGAATAAACAGTGATCCCTGCCCTGTAGTGTTGATAGTCAATGGCAGGGAAGAGACAGTAAATATTAAATACACCAAGTAAAGTATATAGGATGTTAGACAGGTAGAAGGACCATGACAAAATAAAAAATAAAGTCAGGCAAGTGGTTTGGGAATGAGGAGAACTCAGAGGGTTCAATAGGGCGGGACTTCACTGAGAAGGTGACATCTGAGCAGAGACTTGAACAAGATGAGGCGGTGAACCAAGCAATACCTAGAGGAAGAGCGCTCCAGGTAGTGGAGTGCTGTCCACAGCAAGTGCAAGTGTCCTGAGGCAGAGGGTCCGGTGTATGAAGAGTAACAAGACCAGTGTGGCTGGAGAGGAGTCGGTAAAGGAAGAGGGTGGGAGACAGGACGGAGGAGGAAAAGGGTGGGGGACAGGGCAGATCACACGTGGCTCATCATTAAGATCTGGCTTTTTTACTCTGAGTGAACTGGAAGCCAAGGGAAGGTTTGGTGCCGAAGAGGGACACTGTCCGCTCTGTGCCTTACAGGACGCGCCTGACTGCTGTGTCAAGAACACACTGCCAGGGAACCAGGGTGGGAAATGGAAAGTTCAAGGAGCCCTGGGAGGAGACCACTGCAAGAACCCTGGAAAGAAACCCCAAAACTCAGTGGCTTCACGCAACCACCGTTTTAGGGTGCTCGTGAATTCAGACCAAGCGTGGTGGGGATAGCTAGTCTCTGGTCCCTGGTGTCTCCGTTGGGAGACTCGAAGCCTGGATGTGAATCGACAGCTGAGGGCTGGAATCACTTGGAGGCCCCTGGACCAGGACCGCAAGCAGGACCTCCCCGGTCCTCACAGGATGGCGGTCTCAGAGCACTTGGACTTCTTCCAAACTCAGGGCTCCAAGAACAGGTGTTCCAGTGAACAAGGTGAGGCTGCATCACTGCATCACCCTTTATGACTCTGCCTCGGACGTCACCTAGATTCTGCCTTGTTTCCTTCGTGAACGCAAGTCTCAAGCCCCCCCCAGACTCAAGTGGAAGGCGCAGTGGACCCCACCTCTCAATGGGGCCATGTTCTAAAACTGCTACGAGCACTTAAAATCTTCAAGGCAAATAGAAAGTTCCCCTTGTTGGCAGGAGGCACAGGGGAGAACTAGAAGTGGCAGTGGTCACCCAGGACTCACAGCCCAGGAACCAAAACCGTTACCTCTCAGGCGCACGGGCAGCCAGAGAGGAGCCCTAATCTGGCTTGGCTAGTCAGGGCAGGCTTCCTGGAGGAGGTGACGGCACAAGGTGAGTCTTAAAGAGTGAGGGATCAACCAAGAGAAATGGGAGAGGGCAACCGAGGACAAGGAGAGTAGGGACACTCACACTGGGAGGCTTGAGAGGTGGCTTGGGGCACTGACTGTCTGGGCTTAAATCCTGCCCTGCCCCTTCTTGTGGGCAACATTGGGCAGGCCGCCTTGCCTCTCCGAGCCTCAGTTTACGGTAAAACAGGAGTGATGATAATTGCACTGTCTTCAGGGGGAGGAAATGCGTGCAAAGTGCCGGCCCGCTAGATAGAAAAACCCCTCAAACTGTCAGCTCTGCCTGGGGAATCACGGATGGTGGTCATCTGGCTCAGGTTCCCTGGGTTCTCCCATGAGGAAACAGGCAGAGATTTTGCCCAATACCAAGTATAGAACCGGGGGGGGGGGGGGGGGGGGGGGACCTGAATCACACCCTATTGACCTGCCACAGCCTGACCCCTCCGTGTCTACACTCACTCCTCACCGCCCCCAAGTTCACTTGGGGGAGGAGGTGTCCTTCTTCCTTGTACATGCCCTCATCCGAGAAATCTTGCGAGGCCTCCAGAGGGGATCCCCTGACCCAGAGGTGGAGCCTTGAAGACGGGAGCGGTCTCTGCCCTGATAAGGGCTTCCCCACCCCCCACCCCCCACCTCCCACCCCTGCATTCTCCACATCCCCGTTCAGCATGAGTTCCGGTAGATTTTATGGGCCGGCCACAGCAGACAAATGGAGAAGAAAAACATCCCTCTGGAGCTCTGCTCCGCTCTCAAAATCTGATTTCCGCTCAGCCGGAAGGAGGCTGGGCTGCTTTAACCCTCTGTGGGAGGGGACCACGGGGTCTGATTCAAGACCTTCCTAGCTCCCTGCCTTCCAACAACACAGACTCTTTCCTTCCCTAATGGCTCTTACTCTGCGCCTCCCCAACCCTGCCCAGGGCTCACCCTCCCCCCTCCCTCTCTAGAACTGCCTCGAAGACCCCAGATCCCAGGTTAGGGTCATCAGCAAAGCGTCCGCTTACTGTGAGCATGTGATATACCAAGCGTCTTATAAACATGGGCCCCGGAGCAGTCTGGAACAGAGTGGGAAAGAACATGCGTGGGAGACTCAGACAGAAAGGGGGTCCAGCTTTGTCTGGTCTCGTTTGTCAGATTTGGGGCAAAGTCCTTAACCTGGCTGGGTTCGAGCTTCCTCATCTATAAAATGGGCTTAATAATAGGATCTATCTCATAAGGACTGTTGTGAAGAGTCAATGAAAATAGGCATGTCACGTGCTCAGTATGCAACCTTCATAAATGATGGTTGATGTCATTGCTACGACCCCCTCCCTTCGCAAACCCGACGGGGTAGGCATCATCACCCCCCACTCCCCAAATGAGAAAAGCAAGGCTCTTGGGATACACCGTATCTGCTCAGTGTCTCACTCCCTCCAGTTATCATTAATCAGGACCGCAAGTCCTGAATGGATTAAATAATACTGTCAATCCTTATGTTTTCAAGTCTATTTACTTTGAGAGAGAGAGGGAGAGTGTGCATGTCTGTGCACGCAGGCATGGAAGAGGCAGAGAGAGAAAGAGAGAGAGAGAGAGAGAGAAGGAGAGAGGGAACCCAAAGCAGGCTCTGCGTGGACAGCACAGAGCCCCACGTGGGCCTCGATCCCGAGAACCGTGATATCATGACCTGAGCCGAAATCAAGAGTCGGTTGCCTCACCCACTGAGCCATCCAGGCGCCTCGCTGTCCACAAGTCCTTATTATTCAAAGAGTCCATACTAACGAATTTGCCTCCTCTCTAAAATGTACTTGCAACCCTGGGGCATCTGGGTGGCTCAGTCAGTTGAGTGTCCAACTTCAGCTCAGGTCATGATCTCACGGTTTGTGAGTTCGAGCCCCGCATCGGGCTCTGTGCTGACACCTCGGAGCCTGGAGCCTGTTTCAGATTCTGTGTCTCCCTCGCTCTCTGCCCCTCCCCCACTCGTGCTCTGTCTCAGAAATAAATAAACATTAAAAAAAAATTTTTTTTTTTTTTTAAATCAACTACTCTCAGGCTTTTGGTGCTTTTAGGTGTGAGGATATTCCAGAGGCACTGGAGTGAGCTACAGTCACCGTTAATATTGCTGTGGGACAAATTACCCCACCACTTGGTGTCTTAAAACAACCATTTTCTTATGCTCACAGATTCTGTAATTCAGGTTTTGTAATAACGGGCACAGCAGGGAAGGCTTGTCTCTGCTTCCTGATGGCTGAGGCTTCAACTGGAAAGACTCGACAGCTGGGGCTAGAATCATACGAAGGCATCTTTACTCACATATCTGTCCCCTGGGCTGGGAGGACTGGAAGAACAGTACAACTCATCAGAAGCATCTCCATGTGGCCTGGGCTTCCTCTCAGCGTGGTGGTCTCCGGGCATTTGAACTTGCTCCATGGCAACTCTGAGCTCCAGGCAAGAGGGTTCCAGTGAACCGGGCAGAAGCTGCATCACCTTTTATGACCCAGCTTCAGAAGTCACAGGGGGGTCACTTCTGCCAAATTCAAGTGGTCGAAGCAGCCACAAGCCTGCCCAGACTCAAAGGGGAAAGGACATAGACCCCCCCCCACCCCTTCATAGGGAGAATGGAGGTCATGTTTGTAAACCACTGGAGCTATTAATACAGACTTAAGAGAATTAGAGACTCAGGGGCACCCGGGTGGCTCAGTCAGTTAAGCGTCCGACTTCACCTCAGGTCATGATCTCACGGTTCGTGGGTTCGAGCCCCATATGGGGCTCTCAGCTGTCAGCACAGAGCCTGCTTCGGATCCTGGATCCTCTGTCCCCCTTTCCCCGCAACCCCCCCCCCCCCCCGCCGCCGCTCCTCCCTGCTCTTTCTCTTTCTCTCTCAAAAATAAATAAACATTAAAAAAAGAAAAGAAAATTAGAGATTCAGGTCCAACTCTTGACCTGCTGACTAGCAGGGCCATCTTGGGCAAATTGGTCAGTTCCTCAGAGCCCTGATGTCCTTTTCTGTCACATGATGGCAATTACAGCCCCCAGCTTCTACCATGGAGAAGACCAAATGAAACAATGTATCTGGCACAGAGGGCACCGTAGATGGTGGTGTTACAGACATCATTCATGTTGAGACCCGGATGTGTTGATTATGTATTTGGCTGCATGTAACAGAAACCCAATAGACTAGCTTCATCAAATAGGAATTTTTTTTTAACTTTTCAAGAGTTTAGGGACTAGTGTGGCTTCTCAAAGAAATCATCAAGGACTCAGGCCCTCTGGATTTCCATTCTGCCATCCTTAGCATGTGACTTTTGTCCTCATGGCACCACGTTGGCTGCTATAGCTCCAAACATGGCGTCTCCATTCCAGGCAGGAAGAGGCCGAAGGTTAAGGGGGCAAACCTTCCTGGGAGACTCTGTAATTTCATTTGGGAAAATGGGTCTTTCCCTGGGAACTTCTCTCTTTATCTCATTGGCCACAATGAGCCACATGGCCGTCCCTTGCTGCAAGGAAGGCTGAGAAAGGGAATGTTTATAACTAGACCCACTGCTGCCCAGGACAAATCGGGGTTCTGTTGATGGCAGCGGGGAGGGGCTGGATATTGTGTGTAGATAACAGTGTCTGCACGTCAATCTCAGAGAGCAACCTACAAATGGCTCTGCTGTGCCAGCATCACCACTGACCACGGAGGATAGACCAAAACACATCTTCATCATGGGGTCTCTTATTTAAGGCAGCTGAGACCCCCTAAGCTTGATCCGGGAGGCCTTTCCAGACCTCTCTATGTCCCTGATCTTGTTCTTCTCTAAAATCTTATTGTCTGGGCTGAGCTAGTAAACCTGGAATGGGGGTGGGGGGGGAGTATGATCTGATGTCAGAGTTCTCCGGGGGCCACTCCCCCAGCCTGCACACACCCCTCCCCCACTATCTAGCTTGCAGAGGCGAAGAGAAATGCCCAAGGGCACAATCAGCAGCTGAGTTCAGGAAGGGCCCCGGGGCCCCTGACACCTGGCCTTGAGGATTTCAGCAGGCCGCCTTGAATTTTCAAAAGACTCCTTCAATAGTGGTTTCATTGAGCATCCTCTTGCTCTTCTGCAGGATCTCGGTGACCGTCACCTGGCACAGGTGTTAGGGACAACCTGAGCCCGGTAGGTGGCCTGGGAGGGCTGAACTATTGAGCACTTCCTTCAATGTCATGGTCTTCGAGCACCGCCCAACATTTCTTTGGAGGGGTGGAGCTGAAGGAGGGCACACATCGCATCGCTATCTCAGCTTCCCTTCGGTAATTGAGCAACTCCATGCTGGCCCCAAACTTGCATCCCCTAGTCAACAAAATCAGAGTACGGCAGCTAACAGGCCCTTTCTCCCTAGAGCAGAGTTCTGGAAGCATCTAAACTTCAACTACCCCCAGAGTGGGGCTCTTCCCGCCTCATTCTCACCACAAGCAACTTATCAGACAATTCCTGTCCACTCCCTAAGCTGTGTGACCTCAGGCAAGTTACTTAACCTCTCTGTTCCTTAATCTACCCCTCTGTGAAATGGGAGTATTAATAGTACTTAGTGGGTCGTGAGATCTCGAAGCCCATGCTGGGCTCCGTGCTGGGCATGGTGGGCTCCACACTGGGCATGCGCAACTCCTGCTTAGGATTCTCTCTCTCCCTCTCTCTCTGCCCCTCCCCCACTCACACAGCTGGTGCTCTCTCTCAAGAAAAAAAAAAGTACTTAATTCATGGGGCTGTTTTGAGGGTTAAATGAGAAAATGCACTCAAGTGCTTAGAAGAGTATCTGGCACGTAACAATCCCTCAATAATAATAAATTATTGTTATTATTATTATTATTATTTCCATTTTCATTGCACTTTCCCCTCATAGAAGTGCCAGGAAACACATTTTTTTCTCCCAACATGTAACATTTCCAATGATGTTTTAGTGTCCCTTAGAGAGTAGGGCTCTGGGGAAATGCCTGGAAGTCCCCTTCTTCACCCAGCAGTGCCCGGTGACCAATGCCCCCTACTCACTACCACCTTGCTCCTATCAGACATGCTCTCAAGAAAGGGTAGGGTAATACCCACTCACACTAAGGCGGACATGACTGATAACAGCCTGGAGAAATGTCTATAGTCTCTATTAGGTAACTGATGTGGGGTGAGGGTATGGGTTTGGGTGGGAGGGTCTGTGGTCACCTAAGCCTAGAAAATGCAGATTGGATTGAAGCCTGATGTGTTGATTTGCTGCAGGATTTCTCAGAACCTTTAACATGTGGGAAGCGCTACAGTTCTCTAGAAGGGGGATGCCAAATGTAGCTTCCCAGACTTTTAAATCATGGAAAGCTGGGCACCTTCCAGAACAATAGCTTCCAGGAGTTCACTCTTGAAAAACGATGGCCTGGAGGGTCCTTGAAGGAGTGAGCTCCAGCGGTGGAATCAAAAGCACCAGCCCCCTGCCCGAGGAGCCACGTGAGGGAGGTCAATGGCGCTTTCTCATTAGCCTGAACAGCGCGACAGAACAAAACAAAACCTGGCATCTCTGTGGCTGGATGCTTAGTACGTGCCGAGTACTGACCTGGGTCTGGGGGGAAATTGCTATCAAGCCACATTCTGCTTGCCTCGCTTAACTGATCGTGTGACCTTGAGAAAACACCTTGTAAAGATGAAATAATGGCAACGGTGCTCGTACAGCACATATCAGGTGCCAGGACTGTCTCGCTTCCTCCTCACAACCACGCTCTGCAGGCAGGCTCTATGACGATCCCTGTTTTACAGATGAGGAAACTGAGGCACAGAGACACTCGGTAAAATTTTCAAGACCATACAGCTGGTAAGTGGCAGAGGTAAACCCAACCCATCAGGCTCCCCAGTCTGCAAACTTAACCATCCGACACTGTGTTAACTCCAGAGATAACACCTACGGCAAACTTTACTAGTTGTTACCCGATAGCTAGTCTTCTCTTCTTCTCTGCTAATTAGAAACCCCATGTCCGGCCAAATGGGTGGCTGCCTGCAATGAAGACTACATTTCCCAGCCTCCTTTGCAGTTAACCTACAGGCAAATACAAGATCTGGTGAACGGGACAAACGCAGAAGTGAGGTTGTAACTCCCAGACAAGTGTCCCCAAAGGGTGGAGTGTGCCCTTCCTCCTTCCGCTTCTTTCTCCTTTTTTTCTGGTTGGAAAGCAGAGAGAATGGCCCCTGCAGCCACTTGGGTCCATGAGACAACTTAGAGAGCGGAAGCCACATTCGACGGAGCAAAAAGATAGACAGAGCCTGGGGTCCCTGCAGCCACTTGGGTCCATGAGACAACTTAGAGAGCGGAAGCCATATTCGACGGGAGCAAAAAGATAGACAGAGCCTGGGTCCCTGACACCATTTGGGTCCATGAGACAACTTAGAGAGCGGAAGCCACATTCGATGGAGCAAAAAGATAGACAGAGCCTGGGTCCTTGACACCATCTGCTTTAGTTGTGCAAGGTTGCATAACCAAAGACACTAAACGTAGGGACTCACAACACCAATAATTATTTATTGTCTCTGTCTTTGCCTTTCTGTATTAGCTTGGCTATTTTTTTGCAGTTCCTTTAGCTCAGGAATCCAGGATCCACATCCAAGGAGGGCTTACTCACACGGCTGGCAAATTGGTGTTGCCTGTAGGCTGGGGACCTTGGTCCCTCCCTACATGGGGCCTCTCCACAGGACAACTTGAGTGTCCTCATCACAGGGGTGGCTGCTGTCCCCAGAGTGAGTGATTCAAGAGATCAAGGCAGAAGCTCAGTGCTTTCATCAGCTAGGTAGAAGGCACACACTATTACTTCTGCCAGATCCTTTGGGCACACAAGTCAGATGTGATTCAGTGCGGGAGGGTCTACACAAGGGGGCAAATACCAGGAGACTAGGATCACTGGGGGCTATCTTAGGGGCTGGATATACCACAGCACAGGATGCCAGACCTGGCAAATGCCTTGAATATGAGAGAGAAATATATTCTTATCTTGCCTGACTGAACTGAAGATGGCACGTAATAGGGGCACCTGGGTGGCTCAGTTGGTTGAGCATCCAACTCTTGATTTCAGCTCAGTTCATGATCCCAGGGTCATGGGATCGAGCCCCATGTCAGGCTCCATACTGAGTGTGGAGCCTGCTTAAGATTCTCTCTCTCCCCCTCTGCCCCTCTCCCCAACTCATGCTCTTTCTCTCTCTCAAAAGAAAGAAAGAAAGAAAAGAAAAAAAAGAAAGGAAAGAAAGAAAGAAAGAAAGAAAGAAAGAAAGAAAGAAAGAAAAGAAAGAAAGGAAAGAAAGAAAGAAAGAAAGAAAGAAAGAAAGAAAGAAAGAAAAGAAAGAAAGAAAAGAAAGAAGAAAGAAAGAAAAGAAAGAAAGAAAGAGAAAGAAAGAAAGAAAGAAAGAAAAGAAAGAAAGAAAAGAAAGAAAGAAAGAAGACACTGTCAAGAGAATGACAAGACAAGCCACAGACTGGGAGAAAATATTTGGAAAAGACACATCCCATAGAGGACTGTTATCCAAAATATACAAAGAATTCTTAAAATTCAACAATAAGAAAACAACCTGGTCTAAAAATGGGCCAAAGACCTTACCAGACACCTCACCAAAGAAGACATACAGATGGAAAAATAAGCATATAAAAAAATGCACTACATCATATGTCTTCAGAAAAAAAGCCAATTAAAACGAGAAACCACTAAACACCTATTGGAAGAGCCAAAATCCAGAACATTGACAAGACCAAATGCTGACAAGGATATGGAGCAGCAGAAACTCTCATCGGTTGGGGCAGAGTGCAAGACAGCACAGACACTTTGGAAGACAGTTTGATGGTTTCTTATAAAACTAAACATACTTGGGGTACCTGGGTGGCTCAGTTGGTTGAGCGTCCGACTTTGGCTCAGGTCATGATCTCACGGTCCGTGAGTTCGAGCCCCGCGTCGGGCTCTGTGCTGACAGCTCAGAGCCTGGAGCCTGCTTCGGATTCTGTGTCTCCCTCTCTCTCTGCCCCCTCCCCTGTTCATGCTCTGTCTCTCAAAATGAATAAACATTAAAAAAAGATTTATAAAACTAAACATACTCTTTTTTTTAATTTTTTAATGTTTATTTTTGAGAGAGAGAGAGAGAGACAGAGTGTGAACAGGGGAGGAGCAGAGAGATAGGGAGACAGAATCCGAAGCAGGCTCCAGGCTCCGAGCCATCAGCACAGAGCCCGATGCGGGGCTCAAACCCACAAGCCGCAAGATCATGACCTGAGCCGAAGTTGGACGCTCAACTGACTGAGCCACCCAGGCGCCCCAAAACATACTCTTATCATACAATCCGGCCCCTTTGGTAGTTACCCAAAGGAGTCGAAAACCTCATGTTTAGACAAAAACCTGCACACAATGCTTATAGTGGCCTTATTCATAATTGCCAAACTTTGGAAAAACCAAGATGTCTTCCATAGGTGGATGGGCAAGTAAGTTGTGATACATCCAGACAATGGAATATTATTCAAAGCTTAAAAAAATGCGTTATCAAGCCGTGAAAAGACATGGAAGGAACATAAGTGGATATTTCTAAGTGAAAGAGTCAACCTGAAAAGGCTACGTACTGTATAATTCCCACTATATGACATTCTGGAAAAGGCAAAAGTACGGAGACAATCCAAGGATCAGTGGTTGCAGGGGAGGGGTGTAGACGAATAGGCAGGGTACCGAGGATTTTTAGGGCAGTGAAAATAGTCGGTGTGATACCATAATGATGGTATGATGACAACATCATTATAAACATTTGTCCAAATCCACAGAATGTACAACACCAGGAGTGAATCCTAAGGTAAACTGCAGACTCTGAGTGACAATGAAGTGACATGTAGATTCATCGATTGTAACAAATTTCTCAATTCTGTTGTATACCTAATACTGCTCTTTTTAAAAAAAAAAAAAAAGAAGAAGAAGAAGAAGAAGTCTTTAAGGGGCGCCTGGGTGGCTCAGTCGGTTGAGCGTCCGACTTCGGCTCAGGTCATGATCTCGCGGTGAGTTCGAGCCCCACGTCGGGCTCTGTGCTGACAGCTCGGAGCCCGGAGACCGCTTCGGATTCCGGGTCTGCCTCTCTCTCTGCCCCTCCCCCACTCGTGCTCGGTCTCTGTCTCAAAAATAAAAATAAAATATTAAACATCTTTAAGACAATGAAATGAAGTCTTTGAAAATAGATATGTTAGAGCACGTGTCCTGTGCAGGGAAGGAAATGAGAATGAGGCATCAGAGACCACAGGAGAGAAACCAAAAGACAGTGTGATCAGCATACCAGACTTGAACCAGGTAGACGAGGAACAGCAAAGCGGGCTTCACCGAGATGCTGCACAGAACTTTGTCAGAGGAGTAGGGCTGTTGGTAAGATAGAAGGGTTGAGCGCTCCAGGTAGGGAGAAGAGCTGGGGCAAAGGCAGAGCTGGCCTCAGAGAAACTCTGAGTATTTCAGGGGGATCGAAGCCCAAGGTATCCTGGCCAGGAAGGCAGGGGGCCAGCTGCTGCCTCTCAACCCGTAGGACCCTCCTCCTCTTTCCCGAGGGGCTCCTACTCAGCCCTTCAGCCTCTGTGTTGCCAGAGAGGCCATATGGCCCGGGAAGGGGTCTGACTGGACTGAGCTCCCCTACGGCCCACTGTGTGACCTCAGGCAGGTCACTTTCCACTCACCGAACATCAGTTTCCTCATCTGTAAATTGGGAATAATAATGACACCTACCTTGGAAGTTTGTGATCCAGAGGAAGTGAGATGAGCAAAACACAATGTCCTTGCCCCATGACACTTATATTCCAGTGGAAAGAGACAAATAAATGTGCAGTATGTTCACTGCTGTGTTTCCCAAGAGCCGGAACTATGCCTGGCACATAGTAGGTGCTCAATTAATATGTGCAGATGAATAAATGAAAGCGGTAACAAATGCTATGGAGAGAAGGAGATCAGGATAAGGTGGAGAGGGAGAGCCACAGGGATGTTGGAGGGGGTAGGAGCGGTGAGGGGCGGTGGGGGAGGGGGAGCCCTCCCTTAGGAGGTGAAATTTAAGTGAAGACTTGGAAGGAAGTGAGGGATTAAGCTATGGGGATATCCAGGGGTGGGGCATACCAGGCAGAGGTGGGCTCCACAGGTGGTGAGGAGGCCAGTATGGCTGGAGCAGGGGACCAGGAGACAGAGGACAGAGGATGGGAGGAGCTGAGCCCCTTCTGTGTGTGAGCTGAGAATGTGGCAAGGGCCCCATCGCTGCTCCCAGGGGCGAGGCTGAGAACAGAGTCAAAGCTGCAGGTCCTGGGTTGCTCCTCTATCTGGGGCCGTCCCCCAGGCCCCCAACAACCTCAGCACAACGTCCTCTCCCGTGTTGAGAGCTCGACATGTGCCAGGCCCCGGCTTTACTGGCATGAACTCACGGAACCATTACCAGCCCTCGGAATGGGTGCTATTATTATCCCCAGTGTCCAGAGCAGGAAACTGGAGACTCCAAGAGGCAGCTACCCTCGAGCAGGACCCGGGGTTCTTTGATGCTGGAGCCCAGCTTGCGCCTACCACATTGTCCTGGAATTCTTTGTTTACAGCTCGCCTTCCCCTCTTGGCTGCAGAAGGCCCAGCTCAGTCTCATTCATGGTTTTATTTTACTCCCAGGGTCCCTTGTGTCAAAACCTGCCTGCGGAGCGAGTGAATGAATGAGCCTACCAAGTAAGCCCTCCCCGGCTTCCGGGCCCGGTTCATGCCCCCGGTTGGCTTCTCCAACCAGGAGCTGCAATGGGGAGGGGGCTGGACAGAGGAATTTCAAGCTGCCTGAGGACTGAGAGCAGAAGAGAGGGGGAGCAGGGGGAGAAAGTGAAAGTGAAGGGAGCCGGGAGCCCCTGTGAGGAGGCGCAGACAGGGAAGGAAATCTCCCGGTAATAACTCATCGGCTCAGGAAGCAGCAGCCTGGCCTGGGACTGCGTGTGGGACTGGCCCTGTGGGGAGGGGGCCGCACAGGCTCCTTCTCCTCCCCAAAGCCCAGCCTGGCTGGGGTCACGGTCAAATGAGGAGGGGTGGAGGAGCCAGGTGTGAGAACAGAACTTCCCCTGACATGGGGGGGGGGGGGGGAAGAGGAGGGGGGGGAATTTGAGGACTTCAGGGGCGGCTCTTCCAGCAGCCAAGGGAAACCCTCGAGCTCCCCTCCCCCATTCTGGCCTGGGTGAGGGAAGCCAGGAAAGCACAGTGTGGCAGAGCTGGGAGGCATTGCCCAGAAAGGAAAACAAGCCCAAACGCACCTAGGAACCTTTCGTCTTCACTCCCTGTGCCCTGTCCACCACACACATGCGTTAGGGTTGAAGAAGAAGTTATTTTCAAGGCCAAGCAATCCTGGTTGGGCAGGTCCCCAAGATGGAGCTGGGCAGGGGGTACGACATGGGGACCCCACCCGCCATCAACAGTAATTCTTCCCAGGGCCCCAGAGAAGAAGAATGTGTCAGGCTGAACAATCTAGGTTTCCCGGAAGGAAAGAAGGCAATGAGGGAAGACAGTAGTGCCTCCCTCCCCCCCACCATGTGTGTGGTGGCATTCCAAAGAGGGAGGGGGGCATGGATATGGAGCCAGGGTGGGATTGTGGGGAGTGTAGGAAAGCAATTTGCATTTTAAAAAGTTTTTTTTTTTATGTTTTACTTTAGTTTGGGGGGGGGAGGGGCAGAGAGGGAGAGACACAGAATGCGAAGACAGGCTCTGAGCTGTCAGCACAGAGCCCGACGCGGGGCTCGAACCCACTGACCGCGAGATCATGACCTGAGCCGAACTCAGAGGCTTAACCAACTTAGCCACCCAGGCGCCCTGGAAAGCAATTTGCATTTTATTGGGGGGGGGGGGTGGTTAGCGGGACAGGGGTGATAGTGAAGTCACAGGCTGGGGTTAATGGCTCCACTCACTTCTTGTTAAGACTGAAGGCCAGAGCTCTGTCATCTGTAAATCGGGGTCGGGGGTACCCCCCACAACTTCAGCAAGGAGCAGTAAAGATCAGTAAAGTACTCAGCACAGTGGGTGGCACAAGGTAGGACGTCAACCAAAATGTCAATTCCATGAGGGCAGAGTTGGTCACCTCTCTATTCTCAGACCAAAAACCATTCCTGACATAGCAGGGATCCAAGAAATACTTGTTGAATGAATAAATGAATGAATAAATGAATGAATGAATGAATGAATGAAGCTACTGGCGTTTGTGCGTGTTGTTTTTGTTTCGTCTTTTTTTTTTTTTTTTTTTTTAAGTTTGCTGTTAAGGATGTGACACTGTGGAATCCTTAGTTGGAAAGATTCCAGTGTTTCTCTACGTGTTCTTCGTGGACACCACCCTAATGCAGATTCCTGGGTCCCATTCCAGACCTGCTGAATCAGAACGGGGGGAACCCAGGGATCTGTCCTGTCAACAGCCCCCCTTCCCCAAGTCTTACACAAACGAAAGTTGCAGAACCGCAGCATTAGAATGTGAAGGCGGGAAAACCCCAGGCTAGTTTCTCTGCAATCCTCTTTGGGAACGAGGAAACTGAAGCCAAGAGAGTCCCCCTGCGCGTCTAGACCGCGGATAAAGGGTCCAGACCTGGGCACACCCACCCCAAACCCCCAGACCCCCCAGCCCCTCACCCCGCTCGCCGGCGGGGACTGAAGCCTTCAGGGCGGGTCACTTAGCTCGCGGGCTGCTTTCAACCTGGGGAACCGGGGGCGCGGGCGCTTCGCCATTGGCCGGGGCGCGGCGGGCGCCTCCCCATTGGCCAGGGCGGCGGCCTCCGCCCCCGCCGGGGCGGCCTCGTGATTGGCCCCTCCCCGGCTATAAGGCGGGGGCCGGTGGGGCCGTGGGAGCGCGCGGCAGCGCACGGCGGGGCGCGGCAGACGCTGGGACGCGGCGCACGGAGGGACGCGGCCGGGCGCCCATGGCGTTCGCGCTGCTGCGCCCCGTCGGCGCGCACGTGCTGTACCCGGACGTGCGGCTGCTGAGCGAGGACGAGGAGAACCGCAGCGAGAGCGACGCGTCCGACCAGTCGTTCGGCTGCTGCGAGGGCCTGGAGGCGGCGCGGCGCGGCCCGGGCCCCGGGGGCGGGCGGCGGGCGGGCGGCGGCGCGGGCCCCGTGGTGGTGGTGCGACAGCGGCAGGCGGCCAACGCGCGGGAGCGGGACCGCACGCAGAGCGTGAACACGGCCTTCACGGCGCTGCGCACGCTCATCCCCACCGAGCCGGTGGACCGCAAGCTGTCCAAGATCGAGACGCTGCGCCTGGCGTCCAGCTACATCGCGCACCTGGCCAACGTGCTGCTGCTGGGGGACGCGGCCGACGACGGGCAGCCGTGCTTCCGGGCGGCCGGCAGTGCAAAGAGCGCGGTCCCCGCTGCCCCCGACGGCGGCCGCCAGCCGCGCTCCATCTGCACCTTCTGCCTCAGCAACCAGCGCAAAGGGGTGAGTGCGCGGAGCCCCAGGACTGTGGCCGCGGGGCAGGGGTTGGCGGGGGGACGGGGCCTCCTAGGGAGCAGAAGAGGAGCAGGGACCCCAGTTGAAGAGAGGGGGAAGCGACAGGAAATTCGTCGGGGGGCTGGAGGGGGGGGGGGGGTGCTGCGCTCCAAGCCCAGGGTTTGGTGTGGATGGAACACAACCGCTCGCTCAAAGTGGTGCAGGAAAGCCCAGAGCTCGGGCATTTCTTTGAGAGCGGACATTGCTCGTTGAGAGACACCCCTTTCCCTGAAGGTGTGCTGGGGAAAGAGCGTGAGGAAATGGTTACAAAGGCCATCATTTATTGGGCTCTTCCTGTGTGCGAGGTGCGTTCCTCGTCCCCTTTCACCTTCCCAAGAACTCAGCCAGGCAGGTAGTTATTCTGGCCGTTTTATCCCTGATGAAGATCCGAGGCTGGCGGGGTGTGATCCCATGCCCACAGTTACTCACCTGGGAAACCAGGACGCAGGCTCGGTTGCTCGCTGCGTGCCTGTTGCCCCGAACTACCCTTCCCAGTAAAGTAGTGGTCCCGTATCCTAAGACTTGACCCGAGGGCAGGAGACTGAGAAGCAAAAGGGACGCATACCCCCAGCTAAAACTCTGAGGCAGCCAGCGATGAGCAGGAGTGAAGACGGGGGTCTCCTGAGGGCACCCCAGCCCCAAACGGGATGGAGTGTGGGGCAGAGTCATTGTTGAGTCCGCTAGACAGAGGTGGAGTTAGGATCTCGTGGTGCGTCCCGCGCGCTCTGACAAGGATGAGAGCCAGCCTGGGAGCGGGCGAGGGGGGCTGGGTAGTGGCACAGGTTGCCTGGGGGCTCTCCTGGTTGAAAGCTGGCTCTCCTCCTGCCTGGGCCCCAAGGAGCCCGCTTCATCCCTCATCTTTCCCTCTCGGTCCTGGAGACTGGGAGAGCCCCTGAGCCCCTGAGGGGCCCACAGCCTTTTGGAAAGTGAAAGGCCACGCGGGATGGAGCCAGGCCTCTGAGACCCCCATTCTTCGGTTCTTAACAGCTGCTCTGGGTCCCCCGCTTCACTCTGTTCTGGGGAAGCCTCTGGGTCCTGGCCTCAGACCACCCTCCTCTGACTCATCAGACTCCCAGTCTGGCCGCTCACCCCCATGGCTGCTTCAAATTCCCTGAGTCAGTTTTCTTAGGCTCTGGTTTGTACCCTGCCGCTCCCAGCCGTGGGCCCTGGTCAGCGTTCCAGGGTGGGAGGGGAAGCCAGGTGGGCCTCAGGCCTCCAGATGTGAAGGGCTGGCTGGGCCCACGGTGATGCGCTTCACCTGTTCATTCAGTTCATCCAACCTTATCTACCCAACAGTCGCCTTTTGGTGGCCCTGAGAACATTCCCAGAGAGGCAGGTCGTGGGTCCCCACCCATCACAGTCAGGATCTCCCCGTGCAGGGGCAGGGGCAGACCAAGGCCATGGAGACAGGGATGCTGCACTCTCCTGGTGGGGAGGCGGAGCACCAAGGGACTGTCAGAGCCCAGAAGGTGCCCCCAGCCAGGGGCTGAACTCCGGACAGATGCTTGGGAACAGAGACAAGGCTGGTGAGGGGGTAAGGAAAGGTGTTCTAGGGACAGGGCACTTCGAGAGTTGGCATCAGGATGCGTGACGTAGAGAAGGAAAGGGGCAGAGCACAGAGGGGAGGCAGCCTTGTTGGGCGCTGATTTCCTGTGCTAAGCACTGTTCACATATTATGGTCAAAGCCCCTCAGTGGCAGTGGGGGAGGGAGGGCCTCTGGTTATCCCCACCTGCCTACCAATGCAATGGTTCTGAGATGCCGTCCGTGATGAGGTGAGGGTTCGGATTCAGGCCTGCCTGATTGGGAAGTGGAAAAGGTTAGTCGGGGTGGGGGACTGTAAGGGCAGGCCTCAGGGGAGAGGGTGTGCCTACCATGCCCGAACACCAACAGCAGGTGGGGGAATTCTTTCTGCTGGTTTCCACCTATCCCATGGATCCCAGGGACGCTGCCCGGGTCTGCCTGTTTCCCTGCAATCTGTCTACAGGACCAAGAACCTAGCCAAATTTGGCTGCAGAAGCCAGGCTCATCCCTACAGGCTCCTCTGGGATTAGGCGAGAGGGGCGATCCTGGCCAGCTCTGGCCCCTCGAAGCCTCCACTGAAAGAAAGCTGACTGTCTTGTGGGGCCACTGCAGGGACTCCCTTCTGAGCCTTGGGGGCCAGACAGCTCCAAGACCCAGAGTCTGCCTCTCTACTCTGAGCCCCTCCCTCCCACATGGCTGAGGTGGGGGTCACTGTGGACCACCCTGTTCTCTGGAGCATCTTTCTGTTTAAGGAGGGGTTTGGTGTGGCCCTCTGTGATGGAAATGGCAAGTAGGAGATGGGAATGGAGTTCTTGTCTCTCCCATTTCCCCTTCTGTCACCTGGGGGTGGAGCTGGATAGTATCATCTTGGAAGGCGCTCCCCAGTTGGCATAAGCAGCTCAGGAGCTGACGTGGCCCGGTGGGTAGTGGGGCAGGGGGTACCGTTACCAGGTGATGCTGATAATGATACTTGTGAACATCTATTTAAAAAAATTTTTTTAACGTTTATTTTTTGAGAGAGAGCGTGAGCAGGGGAGGGGCAGAAAGAGAGGGAGACACAGAATCCGAAGCAGGCTCCGGGCTCTGAGCTGTCAGCACAGAGCCCAACGCGGGGCTTGAACTTGTGAACCGCGAGATCACGATCTGAGCGGGAGTCAAGCGCTTACCGGGCTGAGCCAGCCAGGCGCCCCACTTGTGAACACCTATTAAACACTTAGGGTGTGCGTGATGCTGTGCTAAGGGCTTCACCTATAAGTACGTAGAATCAGTCCTCACAGCAGCTCCACGTTTCATGTGGGGAAACAGGCTCAGTGAGGTGAAGGCACCTGCCTGAGGTCTGACAGGTAGTTTGAGGCAGAGCGGGGGTTGAAGCTCAGATCTGTTTCACTCCAGCCCAGCTCCTAACCACCATGCTTCCCAGAGCCCTGGGCGCTGAGTTCCTAGGGGACAGAGAAGCCGGGGCCTAGTCAGGGCCCTTCTAAGTGCTTTTGGCACTTTGCAAGTCTCCTTCACAGCTGCATTTGCATGACGCTGCATCCTGGGGCGGCAGTAGAATCACTGTGTCCCCACGTCATAGACGAAGACACTGAAGTTCAGGGAGAGGAAGGGTCCCAGCGTTATCATGAGACCAGGGTCTCCTCATGCCTACCAGACTTGGGGTAGAGGAGTCCCGCCCCCTTCCCCCCCCCCCCAAAAAAAAAACCCCTCTGCCCGTCCCGAGGAAATAGAGTGAAAGAGTGAGAGGCCAGTGTTTTTACCCCCCAGCACGCTACACCCTCTTCCTCCCCACTCCTGTCCCCCTTTCTCAGCCACTCCTGCCAGATTTGTGTGAGAAGCCTAAGCCCCAGGCTCTGCTGGGACGGTGGCCTCAGCCCTCAAAATAGCCCTGCCTGTGAATGAACATGTTGTCCCTGGGCCCGGAGAGCCTCGAGGGAGGCTGGGCTCACATCTGGACGGATCTGCCCCAACCTGGGCCCAGGGGCGGAGGGGACAGGGGGCAGAGCTCCCAGACGGTTGGCTGTTTCTCTAGATGGCTGAGAAAGATGCCTGTCCTACCATCTCCTCGCCAGGCTTGGTGGGGTGAGCGTTTGCAGTGGGATTTCAGATACCAACGTGTCCTGGAAGCAGAACTGACTGTCGGACCACGTGGATTTCTAGCCCAGCTTTTTTACCAACTGGCTGGGTGCCTCTGGGCCAGGCATTCCACGGCAGGAGCCTCAACAGAGGGGTTGCTCTAATGCCCATGACCTCACTGACTTAGAGTGAGGATGAAACCCACGTGTCAGACCTCACAATACCGGGTAGGGACAACCCCTGCAGGGTGAGGGACAGGTGGCTTCGGGTGCTGCCATCATTTGCCCATCTTCCAGTGGGCACCACTGATTCAAGCAGCATTCGTCGGTGCCTGCTCCACACCAGGCTCAGGGCTACAGAGTGAAGGACTTTTCCCTACCACCCCCTGAGCCCCCAGCCTGATGGGGAACGAAAAGAGACCCTGCCGTCCCCTTCTAAGTTTAATCCTGGTAGAATGTCCCCAGAAGTGCCGGGTAGTGGCAGGAAGAGAAGCCCTCCCAGGGAGACAGGACCAGAGAGCACGTTCCTGGTGGAGAGAACACCTTAGGGAGGCCAGAAATCCACAGTCTACTTCTGAAGGTTGATGAGTGAGCCACTGGGCGGACGATGGGGCAGTGGGGAGGATCCACTGTGGGGTTTGTTTGTAAATGTAAAATATTATGATTTAAAATGTATTGGATTTGGGGCGCCTGGGTGGCTCAGTCGGTTAAGCGTCTGACTTCGGCTCAGGTCATGATCTCATGGTTCGTGAGTTCAAGCCCCGCGTCAGGCTCTGTGCTGATGGCTCAGAGCCTGGAGCCTGTTTCAGATTCTGTGTCTCCCTCTCTCCCTGACCCTCCCCCGTTCATGCTGTCTCTCTCTGTCTCAAAAATAAATAAACGTTAAAAAAAAATGTTAAAATGTATTGGATTAAAAAAAAAGAAGAAACAACAAATTACATAGGGAAGAAATGAAAAAGGTAAAATGTGGGGCGCCTGGGTGGCTCAGTCAGTTGGGTGTCGGACTTTGGCTCAGGTCATGATCTCACAGTCCGTGAGTTCAAGTGCCATGTCAGGCTCTGTGCTGACAGCTCGGAGCCTGGAGCCTGCTTTGGATTCTGTGTCTCCCTCTCTCTCTGCCCCTCCCCTGCTCATGCTCTGTCTCTGTCTCAAAAATAAATGAAAACATTAAAAAAAAAAAAAAAGGTAAAACGTTACATAGCATTAAAAAAAGAAAAAAAAGTCTCCCTCCCATCCATCTTGCCTCCTCCTCACGAAATTCCTCTCCTCTGAGGAAACCCATTAGCAATTTCCCTTATGCCCTTCTCTCCAGAAATCTCAGCACACAGGAACATCCACTCAGTTGTTGCTTTTGTCCTTGAATGATGTTATCTCTCCAGTATTCCCTATCAGTCCTGAAGAGTCTCTTCTGCCTTCTGCTGTGGAGAAGTTTATTGTGCGGCTGTGATTTATTTATGAGGTCCCCTAGTGCTGGACACAGAGGTTAGTTCCAGCGTTCATGGTGACCTGATCGAACTTCTTTCCTCCTGCAGGGTGGCCGTCGTGACCTGGGGGGCAGCTGCTTGAAGGTGAGGGGGGTAGCCCCCCTCCGAGTGCCACGGAGATGAGCCTAGACCCCTATGGCAGTTATTCCACGCAGGACCCCGGAGAAGGAGGCCAGAGGGCAGCCGCTGGTTGAACAGGGGAGAAGACCCCAGGAGCCCAACCCAAACCTCTTTCGTGTTGGGACCTGAGGACCACGGTCTGGGCCCATGACCCTGTGGGCAGGCTCCCTGGGACATCTCCACCACACCCCAGAGAGCCATGAGGACCCATCCAGCCAGTCCCAGCCCTAGCTGGTCAGAGACAAGGCAGAACTTTTGGAAAAACAAAGACTGTTGGTGACAGAGGATGTGTGCATATCTGTGAATGAGTGTGTGTGTGTGTGCGTGTGTGTGTGTGTGTGAGAGAGAGAGAGAGAGAGAGAGAATTGGTGGGTTTAAAATAAAAAAGTATTTTTAAATAAAAGATATTCCCATCTGAAGAATGGGGGAGGGGGACTCCCGGCAGAGGTCGGAGGTGGCCTCTCTCCTAGACCCTTGACAGAGGCCCAGATGCCGCAGGTGCTCCCCTGTGCCCTGGAGGGTGTGGGGCCGGGGGACGTCAGGAGGACCCCTCTCCGGAAGTCAGGATGACTAAACTTTCCCCACAGTCTTCGTGAACAGTCACTAGCTGTCTGATGTGGTTGGCAAGAAATGTTAAATGTATTTATTTGTGAATAAGGGATGTATTTATTCACATGGTTCACAAGTCAAAAGGTACAAGAGGAAACATGGTAAAGTTCCCCTCCCTTGTGTCCCCCAGCCACTAGTTCCCCCGCTGCGGGCAGCCTTGGCCACCAGATTTTGTGATGTCCCATTCCCTATGAATAACCAAGCAAATGCAGAAAAAATATATATGTATGTATATACTTTCTTCCACTCTTTACCCAAAGAGTAGCATGTCGTCCTTGCTTTCAGCTCCTTTGCACTCTTTCCTGATCTACGCTGGCTGTCATCCCAAGTCAGCACACAAAGGTAAAGGGTAGCCTCCTTCCTTTAGTAGCTACTTAACTCCACTCGAACGTGCTAGACTGTAACCCGTCCCTTCTCCGTGTCTTCACAGACAGGGAGCGTGTGCTAAGGGGGATATCCTTACCCCTGTTTTAGCTGAGATGATTTGGGGGGCCAGTGACACCCAAAGGCATGTGGCAGGATGGTGATGTGAGGTCCGTCCACCCCTAAAGCCTTCCCCTGGCCCGGAGATGCCCCACTGGAGGGCCAGCCCCCAGGTCCTGGTTGTGCCCCAGCGGGCCCCGTGTGGTGAAGGCTGCTGTTTCCCCATTTCGCGGATTCAACCAAGATGGTGATGGAGGCAGCTGGTCAGTAGAACCAGGTGCGCTTGGCTCTTGGGCTGGGACTGTCCCTGTGAGGCCAGGATCAGAGAGGCTCAGGAGGCTGGAGGGAGGGAAAGGCAGAGAGAGAGAGAGGGGCCAGGGGAGGTGAAGGGCCAGGCAGCCACCCTTCCTTTCCTCAGGGTACACTCATGCCTGTTTTTCGAACGTATTTAACAAGCACTTGTAATTAGCAGTTACTGACCGAAGCCCGGCCAGTCTATGCTCGTATCCACTGGGCCCTGCCACCCGCCGCACTTGACCTTTTGATGGGGCCTGACGTGGGGCTGCCGTTTTGCAGATCCACGGGTTCCTGGGTGCCCTCTCCGTGCCAGGCGCTGAGCCACGCCCACCCTGCCTGCCTCGCAGATGGAAACGGAGGCCCCAGGAGAACGAGGGGGTCAGTCCAGGTTGGAGGGGCTGTAAAAGCACCTCATGTAACCTCTTTGGTGTGGGAAGTGGAGGAAGGAGGGCCCTAAGGGGCTGCGGTCCCGCCTGGGGGAGCTTCCCAAGCACCCTCACTCCATTCCCCCCATTTCCCTGGTGTTTCAGGACACTGCTCTTGCCTATCCTGTCCCGGTGCGGTCCTGCTTCCCAGTTGGGGAGCTAATTAGGAAAGCACATTGCATTCCCCGTGTCTGCCCAGGGCCAGGGCCAGGCAGCCCCTGGCAAAGCCATAGGAAAAGGACTGTGACTCTGTCAATGGCAGGAAACCTGGGAGTGGGGACAAAGCAGACACTTGGGTGCTCTGGGCTGGAGGCTCACTTCTGCCACCAGGTTTGCCAGGTGACCCCAGAGAAACTGCCCGACCGCCACCCTGCCCAATCTCTAACCAGCACGAATAGAGGACAGAATGATAATCAGTCGTTTTGCCTGGCTGGATAGTTTTTAATAGACCACACTTACGCACTGGGCGAGGAATTCGAGTTGAATCCAACAGTGCGCAGTGAAAAGTACATACCTCCCTTGGGCTCCTCCTCTTGGGGTTGGGTCCCGGGGATCCCAGGGTCTCCGGGATTCCTGCAGAAACAGTTGGCATATATATAGGCAAGCCACACGCACACCGTGTTCCCACACGAGTGGGAGCCTGGGACACATACTGTTCTGCACAACAGAATTTCCTTACGTCTTGGAAAGCCTTCAGCGTACAGAGCCACTTTGGACTTGTTCACGGCTGCAGAGTGCTCTGTCCTGTGCATTTTGCAGCTTTCGGGCTTCCCGGAGCCTCCTGGGTAATGCAGAATTAATGCCCGAGCCTTGGTGAGCTGCGAGGCCAGCCCAACACATGTGACTTGGAAAAGGCATAGCCGTGGGCCAGTACCTCGGGGGGGGGGGGGGGGGGGGGGAGGGGACACTTGCTCAACATCCCCACCCCCAATGCATGCGCTTCCCCCCCTCGGGATGGGCCAGCCCAGCCAGGCTCCCCAAGGGTCCCTGAGCGACGGCCAGCTTGGAGCCAGAGGAGCAAAGGAGTTCAGGGAAAAGAAACCGAGGGTTGAGGCGGTGACCAACTTCAGCCAGGCCGTGTTGGACCCTGAAGGGGAGGCTTAAATTTCAGGTCGCACTCTCCACTCAAGCCTTCTTAGACACCAGGAGCATCCGCGTGAACGTGATCTCATAGTCCCTCATTTCACAATGAGGAGATTGAGCCGATACAGAGGGAGCAGCCTGCCTGGGTCTCCCAGAGAGCCCCTGGCCCTGCTGGGCCACTAGGAACCCAGGCATCCTTCCTCGATACACAGGGCTCCCATCCCTAACTTCACAATTGCAAGCAAAAGACCTCAGAGGTTGCCGGTGGCAGTGAGGAAACCAAAGCCCAGAGAAGGGCAGCGATGGACCACGGTTGCACAGCATTTGGATCTGAGCAGGACTAAGAGTGCAGTACCCCTTCCTCCAGCCAGGGCTCCTCCATTGCATTAAGCTCCCTTCATTAGCCCAATTGCTTCCATTTTATGAGGCTCCTGTTAGATTAAAAAACACCACAAAACAGAATTCCAAAAAGTATGGTGTATGTAGCAGGTTAACTTTTTTTTTTATTAAAAAAATTTTTAACGTTTATTATTGAGAGACAGAGAGACACAGAGCATGAGCAGGGGAGGGGTAGAGAGAGGGGGAGACACAGAATCTGAAACAGGCTCCAGGCTCTGAGCTGTCAGCACAGAGCCCAACGCGGGGCTCGAACCCACAAACTATAAGATCATGACCTTAAGCGTCTGAAGTCCTCGAAGTCAGAGGCTGGCTTAACCGACTGAGCCACCCAGGCGCCCCTATAGCAGGTCAACTCTTAAGCACCCACACGCAGTCACAAAGACAATGCATTATCATGAGAACATTAAATAGAGGACTTACCAAAATATCAATTTACAGGACGTACATGTAGGGTCGAATGTCTGTGTCGCCGGCTACTGTGTGTTTCTACCCCATGTGCATATGATATCAAAAGTTGAGACCCGGAGAACAAAATGCAGGACGTGACCCTGCGGTGAGGCCTGTACTGCAGGGGAATATACCACAGAAGACAGTTGACAAAATCGGAATAAGAACAATAGAGAAAAGTATTGTAGCAATGTTACATTTTCCGAATTTGTTAACCATATGGTTATGTAAGAGGATATCCTTGTGCTTAAGAAATACACCCTGTGGGGCGGGGGGGGGGGGGGGGGGGCGCCTGGATGGCTCAGTTGGTTAAGCATCTGATTCTTGATTTCGACCCAGGATCATCTCACGGTTTGTGAGTTCGAGCCCCGCATCAGGCTCCACACAGACAGTGAGAGCCTGCCTGGGATGGTCTCTCTACAACTCTCTCTGCCCCTCCCCTGCTCACTCACATTCTCTCTCAAAATAAACATTAAAAAAAGAAGGAAGGAAGGAAGGAAGGAAGGAAGGAAGGAAGGAAGGAAGGAAGGAAGGAATACATCCTGGGGCGCCTGGGTGGCTCAGTCATTTGAGCGTCTGACTTTGGTTCAGGTCATGATCTCGTGGCTTGTGAGTTCGAGCCCCGCGTCAGACTCTGTGCTGACAGCTCGGAGCCTGGAGCCTGCTTCGGATTCTGTGTCTCCCTCTCTCTCTGCCCCTAACCCACTCACATTCTGTCTCTGTCTCTCTCAAAAATAAATGAACATGAAAAAAAAGTGTTTTTTAAGATTCTCTCTCTCCCTCCTTCCCTCTGCCCCTCTCCCTCTGAAATTAAAACAAAGAGGAAGAAAGGAAGGAAGAAAGACACCCTGAAGTATGGTTGAGGGGTAGAGGAACGCGATGTAGACGACTCACTCTCAAATGGTTCCGCAAAAACGTCTGTGAGCCAGAGAAGGATACAGCAAATATAGCCAAGTGCTCAGAGGTGGTGAATCCAGGTAAAGGGCGTATTGGAGTTTCGTGCACCACTTTTCTCTCCTCTGTATGTTTGGAAATGATTGCAGAATGAAAAGCTAAAACGAAGTTGAGGCTTTGGCCTGCGAGGATATGAGGTCTGCCAAACGGTCTCCTGGCCCCCTCTGACTCGCCCTTACTTCAGCTGCGGACAGAAAATACCCCTGGTGGACCCAGGCATCCCTGCCCGTGACTCTTAGGCCCCTGTGCCCTTTGGGAGGCTAGGGTGGTCCCAGTCCCCGAGCCACCTGCCACCATGATTTATGTCCCTGTGAGCCTCAGCAGCTGTGAGCACGGGTCCCGCCTGGCAGCCTGCTGGGGGGGCCAGCGTTTACTTCTCAGCGTGTCTAATCCAGACCAGACTTGCAGACCCCACGGGCCTGGGATCAGGCTCCCAGGGGGCCAGGGTCAGAGGGCAGGCCAGCAGGGCCTGGAAACCGGGGAGGCGCTCAGGGTGAACCGGCTGGAAAGCAGGAACCCTGGCCTGGGCTTGCTTGTCCAGGGTTCCTGTGTGACCTGGGCTGGGTATCGCCCCCTCTCTGGGCCCTGGTTTTCCTCATCTCAGCACATTCTGCATATGGTGGACTAGAAAGGCTTTGTAGACTGGGGCAAACTGACCTTGTAGGAAGGAAGGCTGGTGGAATTCAGGAGTTGTTTTTTCTTAACGCCCAGGGCTTCCGAGCTTGGAAAAATGCCTCACTTTTTGAAAGCCTGCTAGGTATCAGTCCTTGGTCCGTGTATTTTACATAAGTTAATCCATTTAGCCTACTCTACAGGGCCGTGCTATTATTGCCCCATTTTGTGGATAAGAACTGAGACGCAGGGAGGTTACAGAACTTGTTCAAGGTCACAGGGAAGCTGTTAAGCGAGTGGATTTGAACCAAGTGTTCTGGCTGCCCTCCATGGCCTCATCAGGTGTGTGTCTGGTCCCATAGGACCCCAACTGAACCCGGGCTTCCAGAACAAGACAGAAAAGGGCACTGCCCAGCCTAGGTTTCACCCCTGTCTCAGGGGTGAAATCCTCAGAGGATCCCAGGGTCCAGCCTGGGCAGGATGGGTCCCAGAATCTGCCTCTTCCACAGGCTCCCTGGTAGTACTCATGCTCCCAATACTGGAGAGGTTTAAACACAGACTCCTGGAGGGTCTCAGTGCAAGGGCCTCCGGAGCTCATCTCCTTGGAGTTTCCACCAGTGGGGAAACTGAGGCCCAGAGCAGGCAAGGCGCATCCCCAATGTCACCCAGTGAGTCAGAGATGAGTCAGAACCAGATTCCATGTGTCCCAGTCACTGTTTTCATTGCCTGGTGACACATCCCAGAGCAGAGATTAGCATGAGAGGAAGTGACCTTGACGGGGCTCACTAGTCCGAGGCACTGCTCTGAGAGACTTCCACAGAAGGCCTCGCTTAATCCATACCAACACCCCTGCATAGGCAGGTTCTGTGATCATCTTTTTTTTTTTTTTTTTTTTTTTTTTTATTTATTTTTGAGAGAGAGAGAGAGAGAGAAAGAGAAGAATGCAAGCAGGGGAGGGGCAGAGAGAGGGGGAGACACAGAATCCGAGGAGACAGGGATGATGCTCTGAGGCCCGAGAAGGCTTTGCCGGGGGTCAAAGTTTCTGCAAAGTTGTCCAGCCCACCCTGCAGCAGATGAATGATGGGGCACCCGTGGGTCCCAGGGCCCCCCGAACTTAACCCAATAATCCCTGATACGTCTCCCCCCCCCCCCACCCCGAGCACCCAGAGCAGCTCAGTGAGGCACACAGGCGAGTGATGGTGGACAGAGGAGAATAAGAATATAGCCGAGGCTGACCGGGCGCCCAGGCGGTTCGAGCGCAGCAACTCGTATACACCCCCGACCCCAGTGAGGCAGGGGCTGTCATCCTCGTGGCTCCCCCAGATCACACAGGGTCCAGAGCCCCTCCCCCCCCCCCCAACCTCCCTCCTTTCCTGCCCAGGGGCTAACAGCTGAGATTTCGAGGCAGGCCAGGGCCTCTGCCCACCACACCCTACGCGCTGCAGCATCCCCAGCGGCATCGCCGGTGCCAGCGCAAAGCAGGTGCTCAGCAGACGCCGCCCAAGGACCCGGAGGCACCCGGCTGTCTCCCGCAGTCTGCGCACCACGCTGCAGGGGCCCTTTCACCCATGTCACAGAAGCAGTGGCTCCCCTGAGGTCACACAGCCGGGAGTGCAGTCAGGCCTTGAACCCCGATCTGTGGTTCAGCCGTCTGCAGAAAACCCACGCAGCCTGGAAGCTCAGAAGATACTGGCAACAAGCCTTTAACCAGAGAAGACAGCGAGATGGGCCCAGAGCTCAGGGAAGAGGAAAGGCCTGACCAGCTGGGAGCTCCGTGGGAACGTCTCTTGCCCCCCAACCCCACCCCACCCCAGTAGGTCCTCCAGGCAGCGGCCAGGGCCGGGGGAGGAAGGGGTCGGGAGGCGGGCCTTGGATCCCCAAGGAGCACACCCCCTCCCGCCCCCTGTGAGATGGGTAAGGGAGCCCCGCTGGGCCCTCTTTCGCTCTCACTACTCTGCTTCTTGAGGCAGCCCTCCCCACTCCCTTGCCCCCTCCCCCTGCTTCTCCCTCCCTTTCAGCCCAGGCCCACCGCCCCCCGGGCCCGTGGCTCTCAGAAAGCCCTGGAAAGGCTGCTTTCTTTGAGACAGGAAGGTGTCCTCAAGTCTCAGGAAGGAAAAACAGTCAAGCTGAACCCACCAAGACCGTCTCCAAGGGGCCGGGGCTGGCGCCTGGCCAGGACTGACATCACCTGGGAACTGCCGAGGCCCGCAGCTGCAACACGCCTCCTGGGGGGACGTGCTTTGGCTATTTTGAAAAAATAATAATAATAAAAAAACGTTTCCAGTCTGGTGTTTTTAAATGTGCTTTTTATAGTGGGCCCTGGGGCGTGGGCGTTTTGGTGTCCCCCACCCCCACCCCCACCCCCTTCTCCTCCCGTCCTGATTTCCACACCACACAATGTAGCCTTTGACCAATTCCAGCTAATTCCCGGGGATTCTGGGCGGGACCTCCTTCCAGGCTCTGACCCCCGCAGATTATCTTTTATCTATCTAGATACATTTAATTTTAACTACAAAAAAAAAAAAAAAAAAAATTGAAATGTTGGCCCGCGGTACCTAATTCGAAAGGCGCCCAAGAGCGTTGGGTGAAGAAAAGTGAAGTCTCTTCCCAACGTCTAGTTGCTCCTTCGGTCCCCTGAGACAGCCCCTCACCCATTTTATTCAACAAAATCTCCTCCAGCACTTATTACATACCAGGCACTCTTCTGAGCAATTATAGAATATTAACTCATTTCATCTTCATAAAACCCATATGAGGTAAGGTTTCCATTGGCTATCTTCTTTTTTTTTTTTTTTTTAATATCTTTATTTATTTCTGAGACAGAGCAGGAGCAGGGGAGGGGCAGAAAGAGAGGGAGACACAGAATCTGAAGCAGGCTCCAGGCTCTGGGCTGTCAGCACGGAGCCCGACGCAGGGCTCGAACTCACAGATGGTGAGATCATGACCCGAGCTGAAGTCGGACGCTTAACCGACTGAGCCACCCAGGTGCCCCTACATTGGCTATTTTCTTGTGAATATTGCCAAAGATGGTCTGTGTGTATAGAAACAAACCTAGATCTGTAATCTTCTGCCCCCTTTTTAAAAAACATAAATAGAAGCTTATTATGCCATCTCGTCTGCACTTTGCTTCATTGACTTAAAAATACATCCTGGACTAGGGGCGCCTGGGTGGCTCAGTCGGTTGAGCTTCCGACTTTGGCTCAGGTCATGATCTCACGGTCTGTGAGTTCAAGCCCCCGTCGGGCTCTGTGCTGACAGCTCAGAGCCTGGAGCCTGCTTCCGATCCTGTGTCTCCGGCACTCTCTCTGACCCTCCCCCTTCATGCTCTGTCTCTCTCTGTCTCAAAAATAAACATTAAAAAAAATTTTTTTTAAATACATCTTGGACTCATTCCATATGGGTGCATAAAGAGACCTCTCCTTCGTCTTTATAGCTGCATCGTATTCCCTTCTGTGGACGGATGTACCGCAATATAATTAATGGGTCCACTCTTGGTGGACATTAAGGATGTTTCCAATATTTTCTCTTACGACTAATGTTGCAATGAACAGCCAAGGTAATTCTAAAAGCATAGCTTGGGCCTCATCGGTACAATTTTCAAAAACTCCCCATCTTTCTCCTTTGCGAGCAGAAGAGCCCCTTAAATGTAGGGATTATTAAGAACCCCTCTGGGACTGTGATGAAAGCCACAGACCTGTTCCCCCCAAAATACTCATGCGCAACTGAGCTTCGTGGGGGGTTCAGGGACTTCCGAAAACACAGCCCATGGACACAATAACGCCAAGACACCTCTCCCGGCTGTGGTGTGCCCATGGCTTGGGATTGGACATTGTGGACAGCCAGGTGCGCTGGTCCTGAGCTGCAGGGCCTTGGGAAAGCTCACGTCCCTCCCCTGCCCAGCCCTGCACCGGCCTCCCACCGCCCTTACAACCCCATCCAAAGTTCCCTCTGGCGTGCCAGCTCCCACCACCCCTGGAGCCTCATCTCCCTCCCTCGCCCAGCTTGCTCTCTGGGCTCCAGGCACATCAGTCTCCTTTTAGTTCCTACAGCACACCAGGCACACACCAGCCTCCTGGCCTCTGCTCTCGTTTCCCTCCATCTGGAATGCTCTTCTCACCGTGTCTTCAGGGCTTGCTAATTCCCTTCATTTGGATCTCTGCTCAAATGCCTCTTCCTCCAGGAGGCCTGCCCTGACCACCCTAGCTCCAAGAGCACCCCTCCACCAATCCTTCTTATTGTTATTGTGGTAAAATACACATAACATACAAATTCACCGTTTTGACCATTTTTAAGGGTACGGGTTCAGTAGTATTAAGTACGTTCACAATGCTGTGCATCACCACCAGAAACATCCAGAATTTTTTCATCGGCCCAAACCAGCTCTTTACCAACCTTTAGCCCCTTTACTTGCCCTCGTTTTTCTTCACAAGTTATTGCCACCCGACACAAATTATTGCTGCCTGATACTACAGATAAGTTACTTATCTATTCATCATGCACAATTCAGGCCAGCCTCTCTTCCCCCTACTTGTCCACCCCTCCTTCTTCCTCCTGATGGAACTGTGCCCTGCAGTGCTCCCCTGAGCACCCTCTGCCCAAGCTGCTCCCCTCACTGGAAATAATGTTCCTTCTTCGGGCATCAAAAGCCTTTTCAGTTTTCAAAACGTTGCTCCCATCCCACCTCCACAGGAAAGGATTCCCAAGCAAATCATCACCTCAGTGGCTCGCCCCCTGCAACTTACCCATGACACTGTTTCTGCCTGGAATTGGCCAGGTCTTTCTTTCGTGGTGTAAGTAACAGAAATCTAGCTCAAAGGGGCCAATGGGGAAGGAAAAAAAAAAAAAAAAAAAAAGGTAAGTTATTGGTTTCCAGAACTGAGTTCAGGGCACTGATTTCGTGGCCGAATGCAAGTTATCTTAGGACATCATTAGAACGCTCTCTCCCCGTCTCTCACCCCTGCTTTCCTCAACGTCAGCTTTATTCTCAGAGAGCTTCTCCTCCTGTGGCGGCAAAGACGGCGGCCAGCGAGTCTGGATCACGACTTATCCTATGAGAAACGCCTTTAGAGTGAGCCCTTTCCCTAGCAGTTGCAGCGAAAAGTCCCGGGGCAGGTCCCCATTGGCTTGCCTGGAGCCACTTGCCCAAGCGGCCAGAGGGATAAAGCATTCTGATTGGCCAGGCCCGGTCACGTGATCACCTCTGCCACAAATGTGGGTTTGCCCGGCCTGGAGCTACAAGAACCAAGAGCGGAGCAGCAGCGGTGGTTTTCCAAAAGGAAATGGGGAAATAGCCATTGGGCAGGCCAAGGCCTCAGCTGTCACTAGCAATGCCTGCGTTGGAGCATTTGCCCCGCTGCCCTTGGGAACTTGGGTTATTCTTTGTAGGATGGGTCTTCTCTCTGAATCTGTGAGTTCCCCGAGGCAAAGTCCAGCCTCCGAGGCAGAGTCGAGCACCCGGATGGCGCTTGATGAACACTCCGTGCTTCCCTCTTCTCCTTCGGGACACGGAGTCCTGTTTGCGCTCGGTCTGTGACTTGGCCAGATTTGGAGGACCCGATCCCTACCCCACCACTCTGGCACATCATGTCCCCGCCGGAGGTGGCTCAGAAGTTTAGTTCTCAGTCCATGTCATTGGTGTGACCTTGAGAAAGTCTCTGTCCTTCTGTTCCCCCGCCCCCCAACCCCCAAGGAGCCTCGGAAGTCCTTTCTGTTAAATAGGGGCTGGGAGAGGCATTTGGCCTGAGAGCCTTCGTCTCCTTCTCAGCCCATCACGTCCGTCTTTATCATTTTTTCCATGTCTGGCTACCACCTGTGCTGCCAGTTACATAATTTTTTTTTTCTTTAAATGGATCCTCTTTTAAATACGTAAATATATTCATTTCAGAAGGGAACTTTGGATCCCTCCATAAATGGAAAGCCAGTATCTCGTGCCATAAATAGAAGGTAACCATAAAAATAAGTACAATGAAAACAAAACAATGTCATTAAATTCTTGCCAGATCCGGCTGCTTGCTGAAAGCTGGGAGGTGGAGGCTTGCGCTCTGTTAAAACGGGAAGTAAGTGTTGAGAGAGGTGTTAAAAACACACCAGCGTTCAACGGAGACTTTCTCCTTAATAACAAGTTGAAGGAAAACTGGAAAGGGAGGAAGGTTCTTGCTCTGGGCTTTTGTAGCTCGTCAGTGAGGTGGGACTGCAGCTAGCAGCAGCTCAGGGGGGACCTGTCACACCCCCAACCCACTCTTCCGGAAGTGGTCGACCTGGCTGTCCCGTCCCTTGGAGCGGAATACAATGTATTTTTTTCATCGGCATAAGTTCCAGAGAAAACTCTGGAAAGATCACAGATGCGTAAAGGTGGTCTGAACCAAACAGATGGGAAATTCAGTGGGAATGAGGCTCTTCACAACATCCCCCTTTCTGCTTTTTGAACCACATTCATCCGTGACTCCCTCAAATGTTAAATAATACAAACGGAGATTTATTAGCACCTGTTCTGTGAGCTGACTTGATGCGAGGCCTTGTGAGGTCATTCGTTCATTCATTCGTTCACTCACTCACTCTTGCAACCTCATCAAAACTCAATGAGCGTTAGCACAAACCACAGATGGCGAGCCCTGTGCTAAGCACTGTGACTTTGGCTGAGATGAATCCCTACGAAATGCCTGGATCCATTCTATTTCCAGTGCTGTCTTTGCCTTCTGCCTTCCTGTCTTGCCCAAATGACTGCTCTAGCTTCCTTGCTAGTCTCCCCCCTCTATCTCGTCCCCTCCAATTCACAGTAGCCAGAGTTACAGCTTCAAACCTTCCAGTAGCTTCCATTGGCTAGAATGGAACATGCCATCCGGCTAAATCAAAACTCCTTGCCGTGGCCCACAGAGGGTCATGCGACCCAGCCTCCGCCAACATCACTGACCTCTTTACCACACTCTCCCTCAGTCACTCCACTCTGGCCACCGGCCCCTTTACTGTTCCTCGGGTATACCCAAGTCTTTTCTACCTCAGGGCCTTTGTGTATCCTGTCCTCTCTACTTAGAATGCCAGCCTCTCATGCTTCAGGTTTCATCTTAAACATCATCTTCCCCGGAAAGCCCTGAGCAACCTCGTCGTTTAACGCCGGGATCGTCAAACAATGGCCCGCATTCCAAATCTGGCCCACCACTTGCTGCTGTAAATAAAGTTTTATTGGAACATAACCGTACGCATCCACACACACGTGGTCTATGATTGCTTTCTCGCTACAGTGGCAGAGTCGAGAGCTGTAACAGAGACTGGACGCCCCCTCAAAGGCTAAAGTATTTACTATCTGGTCCCTTACGGAAAAAGTTTGCTCACCCCTGATCTAAAGCAATCCTACCCTCTTCCCAAGTCCGTCTCTGTTGTATTGTACCACTTACCTCTCACCGCTGGCACCAATCTGCAATTACGTCACCTGCTGTGTGTATGCTTAGTTGTTTGTTAATTTTTTTAATGTTTATTTTTGAGCGTGAGAGAGACAGAGCACGAGCAGGGGGAGGGCAGAAAGGGGCGGGGGGGGGGGGGAGCGGAGAATCCAAAGCAGACTCCAGGCTCTGAGCTGTCAGCACAGAGCCCAACATGGGGCTCGATCTCACGAACCGAACCGTAAGATCATGACCTGAGCTGAAGTTGAACCCTCAACTGACTGAGCCACCCAGGCGCCCCTGTGCTTAGTCGTTTTCGCTCAAGAAAATTCGGAGACAACAACATTTAGAACTCAAATAAAAGTTTACCCAAAAATAAGTTTTACAAGAACTTTTTAGAACCAAAAATCACCAAATAAAAAAGACAACAGATTTTCGGGGCGTCTGGATGGCTCAGTCAGTTGAGCGTCCAACTCTTGGTTTTGGCTGAGGTCTTTATCTCACGGTTCATGAGTTTGAGCCTGCCTTGGGCTCGAGGCTGCTTGGGATTCTCTCTCCTCCATCTCTCACTGCTCCTCTCTCTGCCCCTCCCTTGTGCGCATGTGCTGGCTCTCTCTCTCTCTCTCTCTCTCTCAAAATAAATAAATAAACTTAAAAAAAAGTACAACAGGGGTGCCTGAGTGGTTTGGTCGGTTGAGCGATCTCCTTCAGCTCAGGTCATGATCTCACAGTCTGTGAGTTCGCGCCCCGAGTCGGGCTCTGTGCTGACAGCTCGGAGCCTGGAGCCTGCTTCCGATTCTGTGTCTCCCTCTCTCTCTGCCCCCCCCACCCCCGCTCATGCTCTGTCTCTCTCTGTCATAAATAAATAAATAAACATTAAAAAAAATACAACAGATATTTTGAGGGAAAACAAATTACCAAGGATTAGTCTGTCCAAAGTAGACAAAAGAACAATTTTCTCTTCTGATAATTATATCTGCAAAGCTAATCACATATTTTCAGACGTCGTTTTGCAGAAGAAATAGCGTTGTTTTGTTAAGGAGTCAGTAACTTACAGGAAAGGCTCAGGCTTCAGTTATTTGGGGATTTAGAACTAGACAGAGGGGCCCTGTTTGTTCTCAGCCTACAAAGTGCTTCTATAGTCTGACTGTTAGACAAAAATGGGAAAGACCTAGTTTGGCTTCCAGCCGCTGTCTGTACCCCAGCCCTCCAGTCGACTATTAGAACAGAAGGGAAATAGTATAACCTTCCCCCGAGGGAGATAGTGGGTGTGTATGGTTTACCTCTGTGTTACCAGTACCCAGCCCAGGTCTGACTCACATCAGGGAAAATTCTAAAAGACTCTGAGATGGCAAAAAATTAAAATTACAATAAAAAAATATAGATGTAGATGTATATGCATATTATTGGATATCCTATGGCACGCCATGCATTATCTTCACCTCATTTCCGGTTAACGGATTTCACGGTGATCCATGCCTGTCACTGTCTTTGAGCTATTGTGCATCTCTGTAAGTTGTGACAAGACTGACAGCAATACAAAGAATTCTTGTGCAAAGAGGTACAGATAGATTTTATCTGCTCGAGGCGCAATTGACCTGTGTCCCTCCCAGCGCTCCCGGAAGAAAAGAGTTTTACATCTTCAGCGTATTAACTTCAACATCCCTCATTTGCACATCGATCTATCTATCTATCTATCTCTTTGGGTTCTCATTTGAACTAGCTTTTTAACACTAGTTTAAAAAAAGTGAGGGACTTGGTTGCCTCATAAATTAATGATGTAAATAAAAGCTTTAAAACATGATCTTTTTATATTTGAATGACAGGCATGGTTTTATTGTTTTGTAAATGCTGCCTTCTAACATACGTAATCTCTCTGGTTAGATATTTGTACAACGAATGCTGAAATTATTAGTGAATGTGCTTTCATAGCACTAATTTAATAATTTCATAATTATCTGTGCATTCATTTGTGTATTATCTGACCCACCATAAGCTCCATGAGGGCAAGGACCTTGTCGGATCTCCTTGCTACTGACACTATCATGGTACCTCCTCACACATAGCAGGTGGTTATATATACGTGTATGTGTATGCATGTGTGTGTATATATACCCATGTGTATGTGCATGTATGTTTATGTGTATACACACATACAGTATGGGTTACGTGCTGTTCGGTTTAGAACAGACTTGGACACCTCTTGGAAGCTCCCAGTATACAATGGAATCCCTTCTGGAAGAAGGATTCAAATTTCTGGGATGAATTTAATAAACAAAGGAGAAAAGAAAGAAAGGGGGAGGGAGGGAGGGAGGGAGGGAGGAAGGAAAAGAAGAAGGAAACCGGTGATCTCTCTGATGGAATATGCCAGTGGCCTTGAAGCCACACCCACCCCCAGCTTCAGGCACCATCCAGAGGCCAACATGCTGGGTGGGCAGCTGAGCATTCTACTGAGGAAGAGTCGTGATAACTAAGCCAGCCCTTCCTCCCCCCTCCCACTGCCTCCTCCTTTCCAGACTCTTTGCCCCTTTGCCCAATTCAGGCCTCTTGCAAGTTACCTTCCTGTGTCACTCCACCATTGTTGGCTGTCTCTCAGAGCCCGGCCTGACCTTTAGCCCTCTCCACCTTGATCATCACCAGGCCAACGCCTTCTAACCCACTTGTTCTGATGCCATTGAATCATCGAAGCTCTGTCCAGGACCTGAGAGGTCATCTTCCTTAAGTGTGTGCTAGAAGCTGCCAGAAACATCAGAGTGATTAAAATAGCCCTCCTCAGGGGCCAGTGGGAGAGATGATGCCTGTCCCTATGGAGTCCTCACACAATGGAGGATGCCGGTGCCCACACATCCTCTTCTCACCTGTGGCAGGGACCACCCGTCGCCTCTCATGTCCATTCTCCCCTTCTCCTGTAGAAGTAAGACCTCTTCTGACTTTTGGCTAGACCTGTAGCCACACGGAATAAAGACTACATTTCCCAGCCTTCCCCTTGCAGCTGTGGTAGTCACGTGACTAAACCCCGACCAATGATATACAAACAAAAGTGATGTGTGCCTCTTCTAAGTCATGGCTGCCCCTTGCCTCTCCCCATGCCCGCTGGCTGTGGTGTCGATATGGGGGAGCCATCCGAGACCGTGGGATCAGGGCAATATCCTAAGGATGGCAGAGCCACAAGAGAGAAGAAGCCTAGGACCCCATCTCCACTGAGCTAGTCCTGGGTTACTTATACCCAAGCCTGAGAAAAATAAACGTCTATCTTCTTTATGCTGTTACTACTTGGAGTTTGTGGTAGAACAGTTGAGCCTATATACTCTATATTCTAATTGTGCATCCATTTTCTTTGCCATAGAATTCAAGCAAGAACAAATATGGGTTAAATGCCTAGTATGTGCCAGGCCCTGTTTAAAAGTCTGGGTATATAGGGGCGCCTGCGTGGCTCAGTTGGTTAAGCGTCGGACTCTTCATTTCAGCTCAGGTCCTGATCTCACAGTTTGTGGAACTGAGCCCCACACTGGAGCTCTGCGCTGACAGCACAGAGGGTGCTTGGGATTTTCGCTCTCTCCCTCCCTCTCTCTGCCCCTCCTCTGCTGTCGCGCAGGTGCGCGCTCTCTCCCTCTCTCAAAATAAATAAATATTTTAAATTAATTAACTAAAAAAAACAAGGGGCACCTGGGTGGCTCAGTCGGTTAAACATCCGACTTTGGCTCAGATCATGATCTCACGGTCTGTGGGTTCGAGCCCCACGTCGGGCTCTGTGCTGACAACTCAGAGCCTGGAGCCTGCTTCGGATTCTGGGTCTCCCTCTCTCTCTGCCCCACCCCTGCTCACACTCTGTTTCTCTCTGTCTCAAAAAAAAAAATAAATAAATAAAGATTAAAGAAAAATATTTTTAGAAAGTAACAACTATGATTGAATGGGTGGATGATGACTGGATGGTTTCTGGGGGTGGGAGACAAAATGAGCTAAGGAATGGACAGCTTATAGCACGGTATTTAACACATAGCCTCAATAAAACGTGGCTGCTGGAATAATAATAATCTTATTACTAATAACCTGAGTAAAAGTAACAAGGAAATACTAGAGTCTCTTTTCTGATCCAGCTTTACCTGAGAAGCTAACACCTAAGTGTTCCTCGCCCCCTCCCCATCTTCCTTTCTCCCTCCCAAGGCCATCTTCTCCTTCCCTTTGTCAAATCCATGCCAATTCTTGGGACTTCTGCCATACGCCTCTTTCTGAATGGGGAGCTGAGGCCTAAGGAAATTCTCTTCTCCACCCAGTCTACAGCCAGATCCCGAGACTGCAGCTTTCGCTCACCGTTCTGAGGTGGACTTTCCTCACTACTTGTCCTCCCGCATTGTGGGAGTGGGAAGTGACGAGTCTAGAAAGCTGGGCCCGGCTGTAAGTCTCTGCCCATCGTGAACTCTCAGTATGGTTGTGCCTAGTCACTTCCCCACTTTAGGACTCCATTCCCCGCCCCCCCTCCCGCAAAAACTTACCAAACTTCTACTCATCGCTCAAGACCCAGTTCAACTGCCACACCCCTCTGTGAGCCCCCCCTCCCCCCAACCCCTCAGTCAGAGTTTGTGGTTCTCTCCTCTGTGTCTGTCCCATGGTATGATCATTCCTCTATTATAGCAGCCATCAGGCTATGTACAACGACTTCCTGTTCCATCCTTCCAGGATGAGCCTGTCTGTCTCTACTAGACATTGAGCCCCTTGAGGACAGAGTATAGCTTATACGGTCTCTATCCCGAATGCAGATTACCTGGCAGGTGATAGACAAAATGAAACGTAAATGGATGGATGAGGATTGGATATGTGGATACAGAGGGATGATGAAGTGATTAGCTAAATTACATGTGGTTATACTGATGTCAGGTGCATAGATGATGGTAGATGTGGCTAACGAATTGTAGATACTTAATGAAAGAGTGAATGGAGGATGGATGGTGGATGAAAGAGGGATGGATGAAGAATAAATTGGTGAGTTCGTGATTGGCTTGTGAATGATAGATAGATACAAAGAAATGGATGAGCGATGTCCGGTGGATACTTGATGCATGAGAAACGGTGGGTGGATAAATGATGAAGGGTGTAACGGATGGACGGATGAGGAATAAAGAGATGAATAGATGCATAAATAATGGATGGATGAGGGACTGATGAATGCATGAGAGACGGTGATGGCTGTTAGTGGCCGGTGAACGGTGGGCAGATGAATGATGGATACGTGGTAGGTGGACAGACAGATGGAATAACGATGGCTGGCTGGGTGGCTGGCTGAATGGACGCATGGATGATAAATAGATTGATGAGGGATGGGTATAGAATGGAGGATAGGTAGATAGAGAGTGGGTTGGTGGTGGATTCATGATGATGGATGAGAAATAGATGGTGAGTGAAGGGCGAATGGATATTTGGCTAGATGGATGGTCAGTGGGTGATGAATGGATTGTTGGCATTTGAATGGACGTATGAAAAATGGATAAATGATAGTGGGATAGATTGATGGATGATGTGTGAACGGTTCGTGAATAGGTGTGTGCATTACCACAGATATTCGTTGAGCCCTGATATTTCATGAGTCCCCACTCAGGAAAGAAATGAAACTGATACTTGATTAAGCTTCCACGAGCCAAGTGTCTTCATGAGTGCTTGACTTATGTCATCTCAAGTAATCATTGTGACAATTTTACAAGGCAGGTATTGTTATGCTTGCTTTACTAATGAGGAAAATAAGGCTCAGGGGTGGAAGCCTTGCTTCCGTGTCTGTTTTCTCCTTCTCCTTCCAGTGGTACCGCATCCCCTCTGCTAACCATTTCACACAGCCCTGCGCTGTTCATGGCTTGCCTCTTCCAGCAGCCTCCCCATATCCTGGCCCTCGGGGATCCCTCTTTTGCACACTCTAGACCTCCTGCCTCTGCCCTTCTCTACCTTTCATTTGATCCCGACCATGATTCCCAGTCTTCATCAATGCAACCATTTACTGAACACCCGCCACATGCTTGGCATTGATCTTGGAGCTCCACAAATACTACTTCATGTTATTTCTGTGAGGGCCCTGAAGGTAGGTACTGTTAATCTCATTTTAAATGTGAGAAAGCCAAGACTCAGAGAAGTACAGTGATTTGCCCAAGATCGCCAGCTAGTGAGGTACACCGTTATTTAAAGGTGTAACTCTGGTCAGTTCGATTCCAAAGTCTGCATCTTAAACCTTAATGCTATATTTCCTCTTGGCTACTGTCATGTTCCATTATCCGTGTCTGTTTTTGGGTATGTATGTGTATGCCCGTGTGTCTGTGCCTTGTCTCTCCATGGACTGGAACAGAGACACTTCATCACACATTATCTGGAACTCTTTCAGTGTCAGACACAGAGAAGAACCACAGACCATCATTGCAGGAAGAGCCATCTTGGACATGGGGGAGTTCGACTCGTTTATGTTCCCAATGAGCTCACTCAGGCTCAGAGGAGAGACGCGGCATGCTCAAGGCCACCCAGCAAGTTGGTGGCTGGTCTGGGACCTGACCTGGGCCTCGGTCCTCAGCAAGCATTTACTGGTGAAACTCAGAACTCAGCCTTCTGGAACTGCTGGGCTGGTTTCTAGGAATAATAATAATAACAAAAATGGATATAACTCAGTCCATAACCTTCATTCTACTGGGTGGTAGAAACTTAATCTTGGTCAATTCTGGGTGACTTCTTTCACTTTTTCCTCGCCTGAGTTCACCTATTGTCCCACTTCTTGTGCGTGCAGGAAGGGACCTGGTCCAGGGGGCCTACACATCTACTCAGACATCTAGGTTTGCGATTTCTTTAGGTCGACTCAGGAGTGAGGTCCTGGGTCTTTCTCTCCAATCCCTCAAGATTACCTGAAGTTTCTGTGTTCTCTTTTCAGGGTCACTCACCAGCTTCTCCACTCATCATAGCTCCCTAAATCTGACCCTCTGTATTACTTGGGATGCCAATTTAGCCGTTGTAACACAGGCCGAACTAACTGGGTCCGCACAAAGATTGAAGTTGGTTTCTCCATCATTAACGAGTAAAGGGGAAGCAGCCCAGGCTGATGTGGAGTCCCATGGTGTCAGGGAGCCTGCCTCCTTCCATTTTGTTGCTCTGGCCTCCGTCACATGCGGCTTCCATCTTGTGATCTAAGATGGCTGCTCCGGCTCCCACCACAGGGTCAAATTCCAGCTGGCAGGAACGGGAGAGGAGGAGTGGTGAGAGAAAGTCCCTTTTTTCTTTAAATACGTGACTCAGAAGTTGCACACACCACTGGGTTCACAGACCCTGTCGGCACCGGGTCGTGTGGCCACCCCTACCTGCAAGGGAGACTGGGAAATGTAGTCTTCAGCTGTGTGGCCATCTGCCTCTCTAGGGGAAAAAGTCTGATAATTGCATGACAACTAACTATCCCTGCTACACTTCCTTCTCCCCCCCCCCCCCAGACAATCTTTACCTCATTTTCTAAACAAGAAAAGCAATTGGACTCACCTGTCCTCATTCTTTTAGTTGTGACAGAAACTGTATACCCTCACAAATTGCTCAGGGTCTTGAAGAAATTTCCATGACTTGCAAACCAAAGGCTTTGGCCTCTGGAGACTCAGACAAAAATGTCTTCCATTTCTGCCTCATTCTCTCTTCTCTAAGGTGATGGAGGCCGTTAGCAAAGAGGGAAAAGGTCGCGTGCAAAGAAATGCAAGAGATGCTGTCAGTGTTACAAAACGTTTTACAGTTATGGATACAACTCAGGCATCTCTCTTTCCTGCTCAGTATTTTGGTGACTTCCCCTGATCCTAGACTCTTAGTCGCGGCTCAAATGACAACTCTTCCAAGAACCATGTTTGGCCCTCCTTGTTTGTTTCCTTTATAACGCACCTCACAATATGTAAGCTATACATCTATACGCTTACGAACGACATAAAGGAAGGGACCACCTCTGTCCTTCCATCTTGGCATCCCCGGTGCCCAGCACAATGCCCAGCACGTGCTAGATGTTCGGCAAATTCACCTGATTGAATGATGACATTGCGTACCAGGGTCCCACGGGGTGCAGAAAATTTTCATATCTTTTTCCCAGGTGGCTAAAAATAGAGTGGATGTGGCTCTACTTACGGTCAGTGGCCTAGGAGGCACTGTGGTTCTTTGAGCCTAGGGGTCAAGTTACCGATGCAGGTGGGGCTTGTCCCAGCGTGTACCAACGGGGGAGGCATGCCGGAGGGGCTAGATGGGCTGTTACATCTTGAGAAGCACCCCCCACCTCGACTCCCAACCTGTGTCCAGTTGCCCCCACCCATCCAGGACTTAAATCAACCCAGGAGAAAAGGGCAGAAGCTTGACTCAATTGCGTTCAAATCTGAAATGACTCGTTTTTGTCTAGACTTGACTGACATCTGCATTTTCTGGCATCAGGAAAGATAGGCCCTCGGGTGAAGCAAAAGTCAGTTACAGAAAATGGGGTGTTTGGGCACCTGGCTGGCTCAGTCAGTAAAGCATCCCGCTCTTGATCTCAGGGTCATGAATTGGAGCCCCCTGTTGGGTGTAAAGATTACTTAATAAGTAAGTTAAATACACACATACACACATACATACATACTTAGAAAAAGGGGTGTTACATTCCTTGCGTAACTGAGTACCTGGCTGATAGATGTGTTTTAGTCACATTAGAATGATGTCATTCTGGAATCACAGATGGGTTAATGTATGAAAACTTCACAGAGTTAGTCAATCGTAGAATCACATAAGATTATGGGGCGCCTGGGTGGCTCAATCACTTGAGCGTCCGACTTCAGCTCAGGTCATGATCTCGCGGTTCATGAGTTTGAACCCCCCCATCAGGTTCACTGCTCTCAGTCTATCTGTGCAGAGGCTGCTTCAGATCCTTCATGATCTCGCGGTTCATGAGTTTGAACCCCCCCATCAGGTTCACTGCTCTCAGTCTATCTGTGCAGAGGCTGCTTCAGATCCTTCATGATCTCGCGGTTCATGAGTTTGAACCCCCCCATCAGGTTCACTGCTCTCAGTCTATCCGTGCAGAGGCTGCTTCAGATCTTGTCTCCCTCCCTCTGCCCCTCCCCCACTTGCACTCTCCCACCCCTCCCAAAAGAAAAGAATCACATGAGATTAGAATCATAAACTGTATTCAGAAAAACCATTAGAGATTGTCTTAGTTTGGATTCCTCTGAAAGCAGAGCCTGAGACAAGGATTTGGGTGCCGCTAGTCCAGGAAGCCAGAGGGATTCTGAGAGAGTGAGACAGAGAAGAGAGGAAAGGCAATAGAAGGTGAGCTATTGAGCCAGTTTCCAATACGGGCAATTAGTACCCAATCTCACTGCAGACCTTCCGAGAAACCAAGGAGAACCATCTCCAATGGATATGAGGCTGCGACATTCATCCACCAACTCCCAACCCCAGTGCTTGATGATTGCCATGGGGAGCACCGAACGCTTCCCAGGTCCTGGTTGAGGCAGGTTCCAAGGCTTCAGAGAAACCCGATGACAGGCACTTGAAAAGGGATGCTGTCAGTGTGCTGGGAAGGGCCCGCTGCTGGTAGGCTAAGAGGACAAGGTGTGGGACACCGATAACAATTAATGATCCAACAGGACCCCAGGACGAGAATTCCCTTCTAAAGGTCCCGACTGGGAGTCTACAGGCTGCTTGAGTCTGGGGGACTTATTTTGTTTCATCAGCACTTTGTTAAAATGAAGTTGGAATCTAAAGGCATCTCGGAGACTCATGCCGGCTTCATTTTGCCACACGCCCCACCTCTCCCCATTGCTCACAAGCCTTCAAATTTCCGTCACCTGCCTGGTTCCCAGAGGCATTTGACTTTGAGTCCCCTGCATCAGCTACAGGATCCTTAAGGTCTTTGTTTCACATCTGCATCTCGAGGTCCCTGACACGCAGCCTGGCCCATGACCGGGCCTAATCAACTTTGCCGGTAAATGTAGCCTCTGCTTGCATTTTTCTCTGCCTGGGAGCTCACCCCTTTCAAGGCTGCCTGTTGTATTGTCTCCGAGCTTCCCCCACCCCCTCCTGCCAGGCCCCCAGGCATTCCCAGTGGGGACGGGGGGTGCAACAACTCCCTGCTTGGGGTGAGCAGCAGGTTAATTTCCTCCTGGAGCTTCCCTCGGCAAACAATGAGACAATGGCCAGCCGGAGGTGGCCTGCGTAAGACAGCCGCAGAAGGGGAAGTTGTAATCTGTGCGTGAAGCCAGAGGGCGGGCAAAGGGGCGAGAAAAGCAACCCGGCCAGACTGGGCCCTCCACCCAGCTGGCCCCTGGGACTGCTGCAGGCCCCAACCTGAAGGTCACCTGAGTCGTTCTTGAGGAAAACAGCCACAAACCACCATCCTCGAGGAGAAAACACGGATGGGTGGGGTTCCTCCCCCAAACACCCCCTTCTCTGTCTGGATGGTCCCGGCTCCTCATCGGCGTAATCTCATCTGCCCACCTTCTGGGCCCTGCTGGCAGGAAGACATCCCCCCAGACAGACACTGTCTGATTCTGGCTGTGTTCTGGCTGTGTGACCTCGGGGCATGTTACTTAACCTCTCTGTGCTTTTGATTCTTTATCTGCAAAAGGGGAATGATGCCACCATCTCCCCCTGGTTGTCAAGAGGATGCCATCCCTCCATTCATCCATCAGGCATTTACTGGTCATCTGCTCCACACGGGCACTGTGTTGGATGCTGGGGGTCCAGTTGTACCGTGTTCCTGCCCACATGGAACACAGCGTCTTGACGTGGAGAGAGTCAATAATCAGGGGATTGCGCCAGGACATGAAATTGTAATAGTGGTGGGTGTTAGTTACCAGGAGGGGAGGCAGCACCATTAAGACCTGCATCCCTGGGCCCAACCTGGTTCTGCAGGTCGGGGTGGGCTTCCTCTAGGAAGAGGCAGTTAAACTGAGCTGAAAGGGGAGGGAGAGGAAGTTTACTAGGCCAGGGGGAAGGTGTGCAGGGAACAATGCAAAGGCCCGGATGCCAAAACAAGCTGGTATTAAAAAGAGCCAGGAGGCCTGTGTGCCTGGAACGGGAGTTTGTTCTTTACCTGGAGAGCAGAGGGAAGCCACTGCAGGTGTCAGCGGAGTGACATGATCCCATGGGCTTGCTTAGCACTGGGCCCGGCAGGTGGCTTCCCTCCTTCTCGAGGGCAGGGTCCTGTCCAAGCACCTCCTGCGTGACAAACCACTGCTTTCCCAAACCTCCTCACCGGCAAAGGTAGGACTTGCTGTGCCCATCTCACAGATGAGGAAATGGAGGTTCGGGGCAGGGGAGAGAGGAAAGGACACCCAGCACACTAGATGGGTCCTCGTCCCTTGTAAAGAGGGGTAGTAGCTGGAAGGACATCTGAGACTGCAGAGAAACCCAGAAGGACACCTGGCCTCCTCTCCACCCCCACCCCCGCCATGCCTCTCAGGGTGGCTCCTTGCCCTCTCCTCTCACCCCAGAGACTCCCCTAAATCCAGCTCTGTACCCAGAAGACAAAGAGAGCCACAGATGACTCCGAGATATCCCCATCCCAGGTCATACTCCACATGTCCCTTAGAGCTAGGCAGCCTCCTCTAAAGCCACACCCACACCCAGGTTCAAAGCCAGCCTTCGGCTCTGCTACGGCACCTGCTTCCAAGCTAATAGCTTCACTCCTTGGAGACCCACAGAGAAAGCAGCACCCATCGTGGACCTTCGTGCTCCTTCCTCTTCATCATTCAGATGCTAAGAGCTCCTCTTTACTGAGGAGGAAACTGAGGCTTGAAGAGGAGATTCCTGCCCGTTGCTGCAGGGCCAGGAGGGGGTTGCGGCCAGATTCTGAGCTGGTCGGCCTCAAAGCCCGTGCTCCAGGTATGCATCTCCTGTGGGACCCCCAGGAGGGTCATTTCACAGACCGTATCACGGTGCGCTCAGAGCCCCGGTGCCTTTCCGCGACTGGAAGCCTAGTCCTTGTCTCTCACGGCTCCCATGTCGGAGACTTGGGCACCCACGAGGCATGATCTCCTGCTTCACTCCTGCCTCTGTTTACCTGTGGTCCAGCAGAGCGCCCCCCCCCGCCCCGGAAACCTGCACCTGTTTTCCTTTTCCCCATAGTCGTCATCTCCACCTGAGCACACAGGGGACATTTATTTGTCTGTTTGTCTGTGAGCCCAGGGAGGGCAGCTTGAACTTGGTCCCTTCTGTTCACCACTGAGCACCAGTGCTGGGCACAACGGTAAGGGCTCAACAAATACTGGTCACATGATGAATGAAGGAAGGACGCAAGATCTCCAGTCCCCCCCCCTGCCGCCCCCCGCAACTGCGTCCCCCAAACACCTCAGTTGCTGGTGCCGGGATGTCAGGCTTGGGAGGGCCCACAGCCAGCCATCCCCCTCCCTGGTCTGTCCACCAGCCTTCGCAGGTCCTCACCACAGACCCCACTCTAAGGGACAAGGAAATCAGAGCTCAGGGAAGTCATAGAACTGCAAGGGTCACAGGGCTGTGATTCCTGAGGGGGTGTCCCCCCTCCCCGCACGTAACAGCCCATCACTGCCCCAGGACTGCTCAGCGGGCCCAGTGGGATGGGATTACTGCCCGCTCGGGAGAACCCAACCCGCCCCTGCTGGGGGGCGGGGGGAGGTGGGGGGGGAGGTGGGGGCGGGGCTGGTTTGCTCTGCTGCCGGCAGCTTCCCTCCTCCCAGTGCTGGGACTCCAGCTCCGAGTGTTCCAGGAAATCCAGGCCACATTTCCCTCCAGGAGCCACCGCCCAAAGGGACCCTCTGGGGAGAGATGGAGCATTTTTGAGGAAAAGGGGGGTGAGGGTGCGGGGTGTGGGAGAAAGAGTCACCAAAAAAAAAAAAAAAAAAATAGTGGCCGGGCCAGGAATGTGCCTGGGTGAATTGGAGCCAAGCCTCCTGTCACATCCACAGCTGTGCTGGCCAGGGCAGGGTGCAGGCGGGGCCAGGTCACTCTCGGGACAGGACATCAGCTGCCAACCTGTTCCTGGCGGGCGGATGGGCTCCCCGCCACCAGCCTGTCTGGGGAGGAGCTGGGCAAGAGCCTGGGCCAGGAGTCAGGACACGGGGCTCCGACACCTTGGCCCATTCTCCAGCGGGGGCCTCAGTTTCCTCAACTGTGTAATGTCAAGATCTCAAGAAATGCTGGGTTATGGCGACTTTTCTTTTTTTTTCTTTTTTTTTTTTAACATTTATTTATTTTTGAGACAGAGAGAGACAGAGCATGAACGGGGGAGGGGCAGAGAGAGAGGGAGACACAGAATCAGAAGCAGGTTCCAGGCTCTGAGCCATCAGCACAGAGCCCGATGCGGGGCTCGAACTCATGGACCTCGAGATGGTGACCTGAGCTGAAGTCGGACACTTAACCGACTGAGCCACCCAGGCGCCCCTGTGGCGACTTTTCAATAAGAGACTGGTTGCATGGAGTGAGGGACAGTCCCAGTATTTAGTTCTTAATTTGGGGTCCAGGAGTCAAGGATTCTGTGACGTTGGGGGAAAAACTAACTTCACACCCACTAGCGTCCGACTGAAATGCAACATTTCCTTCAAGTATGGATGTGGACCGCAAGCTCTGGCAGGGTTGGCAGTGAACTTGTCACACTAGGAGCCCAAGACGCGCGGGTCCCACAAAACGGTGGTTGCAGACACCCTCACGAACTGTGTAGGCTCGGGGCGCCTGGGTGGCTCAGTCGGTGGAGTGACCGGCTTCGGCCCGGATCGTGATCTCCCCGTCTGTGGGTCTGAACCCCCTGTCGGGCTTGCTGCTGTGAGGGCAAAGCCCCCTTTGCGCCGATGCTCTGTCCCCCACTCTCTGCCCCTCCCCCACTCACGCTGTCTCTCTCAAAAATAAATTAAAAAAAAAAAATTGTCAGCACTCATCATGACCTGAGACCTGTATCCACATCTTCGATTTAATGTGCTAATAAAGAAACGCATGGATCACTATATCACAAAGCCTGGTCACTCTGGCAGTAATAATCATCTCAACATAACTGGTTTCCTTTGTGATCCTCTGCACTTAAAAAAACAACAACAACACATGATTATGAAAATGGGCCCATTGCATCACCAGATACCAAAGCGGTCCGTGGTACATAAAGCAAAACATCCCTGCCTTCTATGAAGTCATTTTTGTTTTTAAATGGGGAAGTCCTCTGGATACTGACCTGGCACAGTTGTCAAAACACAGTGCTAAGTGTAGTATGAAAGCAGGATATACCAGTGTCTGTGTAAGAATCAGGCTGGGCAACTACATTTGCTTGATGCCCATAAAATACCTACAAGGGGCCCCCAACAGGTAACAGCGTCGGAGGGAGACCTGTCACTCAACACCTTGAATACCGATGTTTTTGTTTTTGTTTTTTTTTTCATCTACACGTACATTCAGAAAGAGTTGGGATTCTGGAAAGACGTCTGTGGCTCCAGTGGAAACACAGTTTTTGAATGTTCGAAATATCTCCTGGTTAAAAAAAAGAAAGAAAGAAAGAAAGAAAGAAAGAAAGAACAAAAGAAGAAAGAAAGAGAGAGAGAGAGCCCGGTAGACAGACGCCGGTATATTCCTTTGCAATCCCAGCTCAGTGGCCCTGGGTGCATCTGAGGGCAGCTGTCCACCCACTCAGGGTCAAGGGGAACTACCCAGCCCCCAGCTCAGGCCTCAACACCCACTGCCCAGCATCTTCCTTCTGGATGAATCATGTGTTTGTGGACTGAAAGGCAGGGTTATCCCAGCCAGGAAGTCCTTGGAATCATCAGCATGGAGGCAGCCCCTTAAAGCGGAAAAAACATAGCCTTCAGAGGCTGGAGATACGGGTTCAAGTCCCAACCCGGCCACGCGATTCACAGCGTGAGCTCACGACCGTCTCAGAGAGAAGGAGGCACCCCCAGGTCTCACGCCGCAGACCTACAGACACGTCTGGACTCGCAGGTGGGCGTTTCCAGCCCCGAAGCCCCTCTGTTTGGGGAAAACGGGAAGCCCTCGGCAGCCACTGAAGGTAGGAGTGAGGATGAAGGGGTGTGTTATGCCCTCTTTCCTCTGGTTCTGCAGATACTTAGAACCGATGCCCAGGCAGGATAAAAACAGGGCCCAGCCACACTTCTGTTCACTCTCAACAGCCACCCCAGAAGGTAGGTATCTTCCCCCCGTTTTACAGATGAGGAAACTGAGGCTCAGAGAGGGGAAGAAGGCCATCTGAGGTCACACAGCTCTAATGTGCTTTGACCTCGGTCACTTGGTGGGGCTACCTTACCCCCTGGGGACAGCTCTGTCCTGGCAACCCCAACCTCACGCCGAGTCTAGAGGCCCGCTCAGGGGTGCGGCCTGTCTCAATGTGAACACGACTATTTTTAGCGTCCGCAGCAGGGGCTAGGGGCCGAAGCCAGGAGTGACAATGGGGGGAAGGGGGTGGGGCTGCTGGCGGCCGCCCCCGCACCCAGCAGCCGCCCCATTTCCTCGAGGAACCAGGCCGTGCACAATACAAGGAAAGCCTAGTGGGGAGTGGCTGGGGGCTCCCGTCGGGGGGGGGGTGGCTAACCTGGCCCATCAGGGCAGCTGGGGGCCTGGAGGAGGCCTCCAGACCAGAGGGAAATGGACCATTAGCCCAGCTGCCTGGTCCCTGGCAGGAGTGATCGTTCATGCTCTATATTCACACACACACACACACACACACACACACACACACACACACACACACAGGGGTCTTTTGTTAACTTCTAAGCAGGGCAGGGCCTCATCTCCAGCCTCAGAGACAGAGAACTGGGCCAAGGGACTCAACAAGGTAAATTCCCCCAGAGGCCAAGCAGGAATCAATTTGGGGGGCCAGGTGGGAAATGCAGTCATGAGCACCCCAGTCACGCTACAGGGCCCTGGCCTGTTGGGGAGGTGGGTCCCTGGTGGGGAGGAGCAGGTGGTTCCCCACAGCCTGGCAGGCAGGGCTTCTTCCTTGCCTCGATTAAAAAAAAAGCGGGGAGGGGGGGGGCGGCTCCCGCTTTTCTGGGCAAGATGAACCAAACTTGATGTCTGAGGTTCTCATGTGTGGTGCCGTGGCTCAGGTGGGAGACTGCTTCTCCCGGTCCCCATCCCTGTGCTGCCAGCTGCCACAGACAACTCTGGGAGATGCCTCCTCTCCGCGCCCATGGTTATGTCATGCCTCCCCCCCAGGGATGCCCTCCTCTGCCTCCCCATCCTCCTGCCACCATTATAGCTCTGACAGTAAGCACAGTGACATTCTTGCTGGCCATCACATCCCCAGAACGAAGCACAGTGCCTGGCACATAGCAAGTGCTCAATAAATGTGGATGGAATAAAATCCTCGCGTCCTTCTGGAGGCCTCTTGTCCCCTCACCGTGGACAAAGTTATCTTCTGGGAGCTCCTCCCTGCCCAGTGAGGCAGACGCATTCACCCCCACTGTAGGGAGAAGAAAGCTGACTAGGGAAGGACTGAAGATCATTGACTAAAGATCACACTCAGTGAGCAGCAGCATAGGCAGCACTCGTGTCTAGACCAGGGGTCCCTAGCTATGTCCCCACCGGCCCCCCTCTGCCCCCGGGCACCAGCTCTCGAGTTGGAAACTGGTATCTACGTGCGTGCCGTAGCAGTCCAGATGAAAGACGAAGGGGGTGGTGGGGTTGGAGGGATGGGTTCTCCTTCACGCGGGATGGAACTACACCCAACGATCAGAGAAAGCAGGGGGGTTCTGGAGACGTGCATGGGGGCGGGGGGTGGGGCAGGCTCTGCACAGAATGAAAAGTGACCCCCTGGAGATATTCAAGCACTGGATGGCGAGATGCTGCTCAGCAAATGAGAAGAAACAGGCAGCAGATCCATGCAAAAATACAGATGAATCCCAGAGACATTAAGATGAGTGAAAGAAACCAGGCCCACAAGTACCCGCTGTCTGAGTCCACTTACAAGAAATTCCAGAAGAGGCAAAACTAAGCCAGAGTGACAGAAACCTGATTAGTGGTGGTCTAGGGCCAGGAGGTGGGACTGATGGGTGAAGGACCCAAGAGAGCTTTGGGGGGTGGGGGGAGGTGATGGAAAGATTCTGCATCCTAATTGGGCGGGGGTCACACAGGGCGTATGCTTGTCAACACTCATGGAAAGATACACTTAAAGTGGATAACCTTGGGTACCTCCGATTTTATGTTAATTACATCCTGATACCCTTGATTTTTAAAATTGGCACCCTCCTGTCAACCTGGAGAATGTACGATCGCTTACAAGTCCGACTGCATTCTTTCTGATACCGGAGGGTGCCTCCTCCCAGAAGGTTCAAAGGCGTAACACTCAGGTTGCATTACAGGTATCTGCCTTGGCTATTTCTGGGAGCAGACGGCACTGTGGAGGCAACGCAGCCTGCTGTGTTTGGAACATGTAGTGTGGACAGCACAGAGCTCTGTGCGTGGGTAACTCACTTGCCCCCAAACACCCAGAGAGATAGGCACTCTTAGCCCCACTTCGCAGAAGAGGGAACGGTGAGGGGGAGGGCTCTGGCTCAAGAGCACATCGCTGGCAAGTGGGAGAAGGGGGATTTGAACCCCGCCTGCCTCCAGAGCCCCGGTTCCCCACCCTCTGCTCTGGGAGAGAGGGTGCTGGAGCCACCGTTCGGCCTTCCCAGGGGTCCCCTTTTTTCTGGCCTCGAATGTTCCCCCGCCCCTTCCATGAAACAGAAGCCTAGCAGGGGTGTGGGCACCACCCTCCTTAGGAGGCAGTTTGCTGCTGTGATCTTGGGAGCCCGAAGAGGTTTGTGGGAGTTTGTGGACGTGTTCCGTCCAACACCTGTAGCCGGTTTCTTCCACTTCCTGGCCATGTGACCCGAGGCAAGTAAGTGCCCCTACCTGCCTGTGTCTCCATGTGCTCATCTGCAGAGCGAGGACTGAAAATACTGGTCCCCCTTACTGCGTGGGGGGTTTTCTTTCGGCAATTAAAATGTTTTGGAACCAGATAAGAGGTGGCGGTCATGCAGCAATGTGAATGTGCTAGATGCCACTGAATGATACACTTTTAAGCGGGTAGGTTTATGTTCTGTGAATTTCACCTCAATAAAAAAAGAAAAAGGAGGAAAGAGAGATCATCTGTGTGGATATAAATGGACATACACATTCAGGAACAGGCTATCTACCTAATCCTTGCAGCGAGGATGAAAAAAGCAATAAATGGCGAGCACTTAGAATAAAGCAATAAATGGCGAGCACTTAGAATAGTGCCTGACCCCGGGGAAGCATGCGACATGTTTTTATTTTGGTTGTTATTTAGCGCCCCCGGTTGTTGGCCAAGCTGCCATCCTCCGTGACCAGCCAGCCGCAGCAGCCTCCTCCTGGGATCCCAGCTTCAGCTCTTGCCTGCCCCACGTCCCCATCTTTTTCCCAGTGGCAGCCAGAATGATGGGATATCCTAGAAACCCAGGTCACATCAGGGACTCTTCTACTCAAAACTCTCCAACGCTTCCCCATGTCATGGGAGAGATAGCTGAGGCCCGGCACGACCTGTCCCTTGACACCCCCTGTCTGCCCTCACCTTCCATCACTGGCCAGTCTCCAGGCACACTAGCTTCCTTGCCTTTTGCCCTCCCCCCCATGTCAGGCATGCTCCTGCCCCAGGGCCTTTGCACTGGCTATTCCCTCTGCCAGAATGCTCTTCTCCCCGATTCACACAGATGCTGCTACACCTCCTTCAGGTCTTTGCCCAGATGTCACCTCCTCGGGGAGGCCTCCCCTGACTCAGTCACCTCCCTGACTCCCCTCATAAAATTGCTCTGCTCTAGCCACTCACCTCGCCCTCGCTGGCTGTACAACCTTGATGTGATATCGTACACTGATTTGTGTTCCATGTTTCATCCATCTCCCCCTGAGATGGGAGCCTTCCTGTCTCTTCAAAGGGACTTTGTTTCCTCCTGGGAGCCCAGCCTGGCACAGGGTGAACCCTCCATAGATCTTTATTGAAGGAATGCATGCCCTGGGCAGTGCTTATCTGGTCATTCAGCTGGGCTCCGCACGTGTGAGTCACCAGGGGCAGGGACCCTGGGCTCACCCTAGCTGCCCCAGTATCACCTAGCACGGGAATGATGGGGTCATCTGTGGAGGGAAGGTTCCTGCCCCATTCAGGGTCCCGCTTCCTGGGGAGTCTGAAGCGGCAGGAGGGTCTGGGACAAGAACCCCGGGCCAAAGGCCTGGCTGGCCCCCACCCCATCCCTGGCCCTCTCCCTTGGGACTCTGGACTCCGCTTCCTCCCCCTGCAGCTGTTCTAACCTCTTCCTTTCCTTTTCCTCTGGCCTGAGCTACATCTCCTCTGGCCTTTATCTTCCCCTCAGCTGCTCTGGGGAGTACGAGTACCTCCCCCTCCATGCTCTCCTTCCCCATCCTCCTGGCCTGCGCCCTAAAGCCTCCCCCTGAGGCTCAGCACCCCACCCCAGCCTCTCCCCACCCCTCCAGCCACCTCCAGGGGACAGATCCTGGGAACGGGGACCAGGCAGGAGACCTGGCTCCCTCGACAGGCCTCTCAGCTTCTGACTTGCTGTGTGACCCATCTCTCCGCTCAGAGGCCCGCGGGGGAACTAGGAAGGCTGTGCTCCAGTCTCCACCCGGCCACTTGCTGGCTGTGTCGCCTTAGGCAAGTCACTTAACCTCTCTGTGTGTCAGAATTGGTCTTAATACAAGGATGCAATGAGGTGGAACAGCTTTGTAAATTGCAAAGCCCTAAACCACCCTCGGCCGTGTATTTATACCATGTTTCTGACCTAACAAACCCAGAACACTGAGGGAGAACCTCCCAGTGGCCCCTAATCTATTCCAGATGTTATCACTACATCGTTACATTATCAATAATATCCTCAGGTTTGAGAAAGGCCATCGTCAAAGGTCCATCTCCTTCAAGACCAGGGGAAGGTCCCAGGGAACATTCTAGAATAGAACCCCTCCAGCGAAGCCCACCAGCCCCCAGGGGACCTCACAGTAATTCAAAACAGGGAAGAGTCATTATAATTCCAGTTTACAGATTCAAAAGCTGGAACCCAGAGAGCTTCAGGCCGCCTGACCCCAAAGCCTAGGCTCCATTGCTATCCCCAGTTGACAGACTGGAGTCCCTGTCCAGCCCTCCATACTGTGCCCACCTGAGAGCCCTGAAGACTTCTGCTCAGAAACTCCTCTCCCTAGTTCTCTCCAGGCACTTGCCCGCCCTTCCAGGGTCCTTCTGATTCCATTCAGGCTGGGAGCGGCCAATGCCAGGTCAACCTCACTTTCCCTCCTGATTCCAGAACAACAGAGGCTGGTGTCATTGAGGGCCTTGGGGGTCCCGGGCCGAGATGAGTTCATAAATATTAACTGCTACCACACAGGGTGGGCTCTTATCCCCACCTTAAAGTGAGACTCAGAGCAATTAAGTGAGCAACTCGCCCGAGGTCACATAGCTGGGGGGAGCGTGAACCAGAGGTGAAATTCGGGTCCCTCTGACTTCCAAATGCCTTCAAAGCACTCGGTGACATTGGGTGACTGCATTGCCAGCTCTACTCCTCAGTTTCCTCATCTCTGAAGTGGGAAGAGTAACACTGAATTCATGAGATCTGCTGAGCCGTGAGAATTATATTGCACGAGTTTATAAAGTGCCCAGAACAACACTGGGCACATGGGTGAGGCATCCCTGAGGGACTAGGGGCTCTGAGGTCAGGCCGACCTAGGGCCACATCCCAGCTCTGCCACTTTTGCTCATGGAGACAATTACTCCATATCTCTCTGAGCCTCACTAAACTCATCTAGAAAACAGGGATGATCAGCCCCTCTCCCCAACAAAAAGTGAATAAAAAGTGATCACATGCCCAAATCACGGGCAATTCATTAGCACACACCCATCAAGAGAACGGTGAAGCCAGTTCAAAGCATTTAAGAGAGGCTGAAATGTTGATAGGTGACAAAAGACAAAATGCTGAGATAAGACTATGGAACCGGTTATGTCCTACAGGACGAAAGAGCTGTAACCTTTGGGGCGATCTTTTCTACTGGAGAGAAATGACTTGCAGCTTATATCTACGAGTGAACATACAATGTCCCCGTGCTTGGGCCCTAAAAATTAGTGTATGACATGTGAAACAAAGATCTCTGCCCCCAGAGAGTTGGGTCCCCCTGGGGCAGGCCTGTGGGACGGTGCTCCAGCATGTTCCCGATGGGATATACAGTCCTCCTCCTGCGTGATGTCCAAGTTTTGGATACTTTTTTTAAATCCGAGGATGTAATGAAATAATGGAGGTGGGAGGAATTTATCCATTTTTAAAAATGTGTTTAATCTTCATCTATTTTTGAGAGAGAGAGAGACAGAGCGCGAGCAGGGGAGGGGCAGAGGGAGAGGGAGACCCAGAATCCGAAGCAGGCTCCAGGCTCCCAGCTGTCAGCCAGAGCTGATTGTGGGGCTTGAACTCACAGACTGCGAGATCATGACCCGAGCCGAAGTCGGACGCATAACCCACGGAGCCACCCAGGCGCCCCCTGCAATTTATCAGTTTTGAAGTATCGAATGCCTCATCGCTTGAGTCGTGTCTCCACCCTCCACCACCAGCACTCTGAGGGAGTCCCTCCCAGCAGCCCCTACACTAACCAAGTGACGTGAACAGTGAGCTAGGGACACTCACAAGACTGTAAACTGTCTGTAGACGTGATCTTATGAATTTTTATTTCCTTCCAGAGCGCTCTAATCAATAAGCCTGACGCTGCGGTAGGCGCTGCTGAATGTGACATAATCCGTAAGTATCCTCTACATGGAGTGCCCCCCCTGACCTGCCGACTCTCTGGGACAGCCTGGACAAGTCTTTGTAGCTTCATCTACTCAGCAATGATTTCCTGGGGGCCTAATCGCTGCCACGCACTGTCCCGGGTTCTTGGTGTGAAGCAGCAAACAAGACCAGTCCCCGCCTTGGAGGGCCTAGAATCTAGACAGGAGACAGAAAATTAGCCGGTGCAGAGGTTAAATAATTACAAATCACCACAGGCACCTACAAGGCAAAGAACAGGAATGAACACCGGCAGGGCCACTGGCTTCCTCGCCAGCAGAGGAAAGCCTCCCTGAAGAGGGGACGTTCAAGCTCAGCCATAAGGAATGAGAGCATGCCAGCCAATGGAAAAGCTGCGAGAAAGGCATCTCAGGTAGGGGGTACAGCATGTGCAAAGGCCCTGGGGGCAGTAACAGGTTTCAAGGAACAGGGAGAAACAGTGCAGCCATTGTTGAGAGAGTGGCAGGAGATGATGTGAGGGAGGTCAGCAGGACCTGGATGGTGGTCAGGGTAGTAGGGGTGGAGGGTGATTTGGCAAGGGACCTAGATTTAATTCTAAATATGATAGGAAGATATGGGGTGTTTGGGTCAGACACGTCTATTATCCCCACCTGTGAAATGAAGGTCCCGGTTTCTGCCTCAGGGCAGAGGTTTTCAGTGTGGTCCGGCGTCACCTGGAACTCTTGGGCCCCACCCCAGACCTAACAGATCAGACACTCTGAGAGTCTGGCTCAGCAATCTGTGTTTTACCAAGCCCTCCAGGTGATGAGGATGCTACACGGTTGGGAACCACGGCTCTGGTAGGAACGCGACCCAGAGTCGCCACCTGGTGTTACTTCTCGGGAATACAGCTTGGGCGCCTCTAACCAGCAGCCCTTTTTGATGCCCCCAAGGCCACTTTCCACGGAAAGGACCCAGAGCACGCTCGTGGACAGGAGGGTGGCTTTAGAGTGTGCCTGTCCGCTTTTCTCACAAGCAAGGGCACACAACATAGGAGGGGTTCCCCAGTGATTAACTTCAAGTTTTCTTCCCGCGACACTTGGGGTAACACCAGATTTCTCACACAGCCTGTTCTCTTTCTATCTCTCTCCTCTCGTTCACACACTCCCTGCCAGCCACACTGGCTTCCTTGCTGCTTCCTGGCTGTTCCCTCTGCCTGGAATGCTCTTTCCCCAAAATTTGTATGGCGAACTCCTTCACTTCATTCAGAACGCTGTTCAAATGCCACCTCCTCCGGGAAGCCTTCCGTGACTACACTCACCAAGGAGCACCAGCCCCACTCCCTGACTATGGCCCTGTCTTCTTCTTCTTCTTCATCCCCTTCATCCCCAATTATTTCATATTTATTTGATTTTTGCCTATCTTCCTTATAAGACTGTAAGTTCCAATGAGGCAGGGATGATAGTCTGTTCTGTTCACCGTTATATCCCCAGCACAAACAGCAGGTGCTCCATAGATACATACTGAATGAATACACTCTGTGAGGCAGGTATCATCACCCTCTTTCCTGCCCATGGGGAAACTGAGGCTCAGCAAAGCAATGCGACTCACTCAAGTTCATACAGTGAGTAAGTGGCTGGGATCTAGATTTGAAATAGCAGTTCTGGAAGCTGAGGTGTGGGCTTGTGTCCATGGTGGCAGCTTGGGGTCCCTGAGGCCGGGGAGACTTTTCAATCAGGCTGCCACGTCTCCATCACCCAAGATCAGCAAGCAGGGTGTTGTGAGGCCTGAAGGATGCTCTTTTAAATTTTTTTTAATGTTTTTATGTATTTTTGAGACAGAGAGCACGAGCAGGGGAGGGGCAGAGAGAGAGCGAGACACAGAATCCAAAGCAGGCTCCAGGCTCTGAGCTGTCAGCACAGAGCCCGACGCGGGGCTCGAACTCACAGACTGTGAGATCATGACCCGAGCTGAAGTTGGACGCTTAAGGGACTGAGCCACCCAGGTGCCCCTGAAGGATGCTCTTCAAGGTGAAGAAACAGAGGGCAGGAATTCAGTGCTGTGATCCTAATAAATGGGGCGGTACCACCAGGAGCGTCCTTCGGGCAGTCCCCTGTGATGACGGGGGTGCCCGGGTAGACAGCAGGAGGGGAGCACAAATGCAGACATCTTACAAGGGGGCCTAAGTCCTACGGGGTGTTCAGATCTCTCGTTGGTAATTAAGCAAAGGTGTTAAATCCTGTTTTTAACGATCCGAGCCTGTGACCGAATTGTTTCACATGCAAACACGATGTGTGTATGTGTGTGTGTGGGGTGGGGGGGGGGGTTGTTTTGTTTTTACTAATTTTTAATAGACTTGATCTTTTAGAGCAGTATTAAGTTTGCAGAAAAATTGTGCAGCAATTACACAGCACCCTTCTTCTTCCTCTCCCCAGCGCCCACAGCTTCTCCTGTGATGAACACTTTGCATTAGCCTGATACATTTGTAACAACCGATACATTATTAACTGAGGTCTAGAGTTGTGTCAAACGCATAATGCCCTGTACCCACCGCGACAGTATCACAGGGAAGTGTTTCCCTGTCCTAAAAATGCCTGTCGCCCCATCTACCCATCCCGGTCTCCTCCGCCCAAAACCTTGGCAACCACTGATCTTTTTATTGTCTTTAGAAGTTTGCCTCTTCCAGCACAGTGTGTATTTGCTCAGTTCTAATACACAGTGAATCTGCCAGGAGAACGACCTCTACCTAAGCTGGGAACAGGCCAGGTTGTGTCCGGTTCTGCACTTTACCTAGAACTGCTCGCGTCTGGGACCGTCACGCAGTCGCGGTGCTCATGCAGCCCCCAGATTCGAGGTGAGCCCACCCTCAGCTATGTGATGTTTTCTACGGATTGGGCCCAAATATTTACATATTCATGTACTCTAAGTTATTTTCATTTTATTTATTTTCTTTTATATTACAGTGAGGGTATTGTTTGTTTAAAATTATGCGGGGGGGGGGGGGCGCCTGGGTGGCTCAGTCAGTTAAGTGTCCGACTTCGTCACAGGTCATGATCTCATGGTTCGAGGGTTCGAGCCCCGGGTCGGGCTCTGTGCTGACACCTCGGAGCCTGGAGCCTGCTTCGGATTCTGTGTGTGTGTCTCTCTCTGTCCCTCCCCTGCTCATGCTCTGTCTCTCTCTGTCTCAAAAGTAAATAAACATTGAAAAATTTATGTGCCTTGGTAGGTTATGTCATTTATGAATGTCAACGGAGAAAAGAAAAGAAGCATGGTAATTGTTACAAAGAACACTGGCTCCCACAGGGGTCAGCCCAGGGTGTCTCCGCAGGACAGTCACAGAGGTGGGAGAGCCAGCCCCTCAAAAGGGACCGTGCTGGCTGAGTGATTCACATGAGAATGAGTACATAAGCACAGTTCCCCTGCCCGGTGCTACACTACGTGTAGGCTATCCCACTTTACAGAGGGGGAAACTGAGGTGCAGACTGAATAAGTCCCCACATGAAGCTGGAAATTGAATCCCAACCCACTCTCCTAACCACCCAGCATCCAGCCCTGGACTTCCTAGGGCTCCTGGAAAGACCATGTCGGGTGAGCTGAGCGTCTTCAGGCCTAAATACCCCCCGGAAGGTATGGAGACCCACATAGGAGGGCAGAGAAGTCAAGGGCAGAGGTTCCGGCCTGGGTTCCAATCTTGGCCGCGTCATCTGTGACCCTGAGACAGACGCTCCCCCCTCTCTGAGGCTCGGTGGTCTCATCTGTAAAATGGGTCACCAAAAGTGTGGTAGGTACTGTCCCTTTCCATGTCACCAATATGGAAGCTGTGGCTCCTAGAGGAGAAATGACGTACCCACTGTTAAATGGGGGGTGGGGTGGGGGGTGGAATGGTCCTCTAAGGTAAGGACACACTCCATTACCTAGTTAGGTCCCCGAGGCTCCTTCAAAGCCCAATTCCAGATTTACAGGACACTAGGCAAAGGTCAGGGGTCACTTTGCCACTCCTCCTTCCATCCACCCTCACGTGACTCCTATAGTGGTGAAGTATCTGAGAGCCAGGAAGGCTGGGGAGTGCTGTCCTTGGAAGCACCAGGCCTCAGTTTCCCTGCACTCGACTCCAGCTCCGAAACAGATCCCAGATCAACACATTCCTCTCCATCTCTCCTACCACTGCCACCCCAGTTTCGGCCATAATCACCTCTTGCCTCCCTACTTCTCACTCCCCACCCAACAGCCAGGGAGATCTTTTATGAATGTAAAACCACGGGGCGCCTGGGTGGCTCAGTCGGTTACGCGTCCGGCTCTTGGTTTCAGTTCAGGTCACGGTCTCATGGCCTCTCGAGTTCGAGCCCCACTCGCTCATGAGTGAGCACGGAGCCTGCTTGGGATTCTCAATCTCTCTCTCTGCCCCTCCCCCACTTTGCGGTCTCTCTCTCTCTCTCTCTCTCTCAAATAACCACATGTCTTGAATGCACCAGCCATGTTCCTATCTTCGGACCCGTGCCAACACTCTCCCTCCTCCTTGGTCAGCCCATACACAGCCCCGTCCTTGCTTTCGCTGAGCAAACTCCTCCTTCCTCCTTCCCTCCTTCCCTCCACCGAGACAGCTTTTCCTGCCACGCACGTTCATACCTTGCCCTCTTATCTCCCCTGGCAATGATCCCAGTTTGCAACGACAGATTTTGTCTGATCACCTTCTACCCAGCTTGACTGAGCCCCACCGGGACCAGAGACACTGACTTGTTTCCTGCCATGTACTGAGAACCTAGAACTGTCTGCCCCAGAAGAGGTGCTCAGGGAAGCCTGAGAGAAGGGAGGGAAGGGCCCATTCCCTCCACCAAGTGGACCGAGACCTCCAGGACAAGCCTGAGGGGGAACCCGGGGGGGAAAGGGGAAGGCAGAGGGCATCCCAGGCACAATTCAATTCACTGTTCAGCATGAGCCTACACATGCCCAGACACTGTGCTACGCCCTGGGGGGACGGCATATGGATGCTAGGCTAGTGACAAAACAAGGTCTGGGCCACCCTGCCCAGCTGTGCAAATGTAGGCAAGTCGCTGAACGTCTCTGAACCTTGATGTCCCCAACTAACCAAATGGGAGAATTGAAGAAGTTACTTCCCTAAAGAAAACTCCAGCCTTAGGGCATTAAGACTTAACATACTATTGAAACACCAAGGAAGCCAGTAATTCGGTCTGGTTACCAGTGTGGCATCACAAATCATCCCAGGACTTGGTGGCCTCACACAACCCTTTTCCCCCTCACTGTTGCGAGTCAGGAATTTGGGAAAGGAACAGCTGAGCAGTTCTGGCTTTGTTGCAGTCCGATGTTGGCCAAGCTTGTGGTTATTTGAAGGTTCAATGGCCGCCCGTTGGCCAGGGACACCAACATGTGGCTTCTCCACCATGGTGGTCCCGGGCAGTCCACCTGTTACATTTATTACCTTCACCCCTTCCATGATCTCAGTTTCAAGCAGCCAGCTAGGTGACCATCACTTCCGATCTTTCTAGCTCACTCTCTCTGGTACCCCAACCCCTACAGTCCTTCAGTCCCACTGGGACCTCTAATCCATGGAACTTACCACCTTTTCCCTCATGTCCTCACCACCCCCCCCCCCCCCCTTGCCAGTTAAAGCCCACAGGCATCATTATTCCCATGCACTGCACCCCGTCCCCAAGGTGCCCCTGCCCCTCTCTGGCTAAATACGCACTGGTTCACACCAACTCTGTCCCTCTGGGCTTGTTCCCACGCAGGGGGCTGGAGCATGGCGGCCACATGAGCACTGGTCTCACCGTATGTATATGATGGCTAGCCTCAATGGGGTCTTTGGTGCTGCCTGACAATCCCTTGGCCCGCTGTCTCCCCAGACGGTTCCTCCCCATCTTCTCAAATGACCCTCGCCTTCCCCCCTATCCTCACTCTTAGCTGAGGACCTTGCTTCCTATTTCACAGGGGAAATTCTAGCCATCAGAAAATACTTCCAGGAGTTTCCACTACCCTCAATGGTCCCCAAACACTCCGCTCTGTCTTCTATGACCATGGATGGACCATCTGTGCTCCAAGCCATGGTCACACCCTCTCCTGTGTATCCCAGCCTCTTCTTTCTCGGGTCATCACTGTTTCCGATCTACTGAATCATTCTCACCAACGCGCACACATGCTGATATTTCTGCATTCAAAGAACTTCTCTCGATCCCGCTTTGCTTTCCGCCTACCACCCTATCCTCAGTCCTACAGCAAAACACCTCAAAAAGTCGTCTGTACCCACTGCCTCAGTTTCTTTTCTTGCTCTCCTTCCATTACAGAAGAGGTATAAAAATAATACCGAGAACGCTAAAAGACCAATCACCCAGATTTTACCATTTTTGCTTTATCATCCCAACCTCCCTTCGCCTTTCCTCCTGAACTCTTTTACAGTAAGTTGCAGACAGGATTCCTTTTATTCCTAAAAAAATCAGTGCGTATTTCCTAAAGGAAAGGCACTCTGCTACGATACCCCATGTCGGGAATTTTTACACAGATATCATACTCTTATCTAGTTTATAGACATCATTCAAGTTTCCCCAAATTGTCCTACTGATGCCCTTCACAGTAAAGTGAAAACAACTTTTTTTTTTTTTTCTCCCCTGGTCCAGAATCTCACATCACTGCATTTAGTTCTTATGCTTCTTTGGACTCCTTAGTCCAGAACTGCTCCTCCGTCTGGCTTTCACGACCTTAACATTTTTCAAGAGCTCAGGCCAGTCATTCGGTAGAAATGTCCCTCACTTTGGGCTCATCTAGCGCTCAGTCATGAGTCAAATGCTTCAGTCAAACTTTGCTGGCAGACATACGATGCCGTGTCCCTCTCAGTGCATCATACGGGGAGGCAGTTAATTGAGGCACTCGCCCCAATACAAGGGATGTTTATTTTCACCACTTGGTTGATGGGGTGTCTGCTGAGTTTCTCCACTGGAAAGTTACTATCTCGCCCTTTGGAACTCAAAGTGTCTTGTGAGGGAAGACTAAGGCTATGGAAATACCCCGTTTCTTGTCAAACATTGATCCGTGATGGTAGCATTTCTTGATGATTCTTCCCCTGAAATAATTATTCTATAGGAGTTGCCAGATGGTGATTTTCTAATTCCTACTCTTCCCCATTTACTAGTTGACTTTCTACTCTTAAAAAGGGCTTTCTGGGGCACTTGGCTGGTGCAACTGGTAAAGCACGTGACTCTTGATCTTGGGGTTGTGAGTTCGAGCCCCACATTGGATGTGAAGATTACTTAAAAATAAAATCTTTTTAAAAAAATTTCCTTTCGGGGCACCTGGGTGGCTCAGTTGGTTGCACGTCCGACTTTGGCTCAGGTCATGATCTCGCAGTCTGTGAGTTCGAGCCCCGCGTCGGGCTCTGTGCTGACAGCTCAGAGCCTGGAGCCTGCTTCCGATTCTGTGTCTCCCTCTCTCTCTGCCTCTCCCCCGTTCATGCTCTGTCTCTCTCTCTCTGTCAAAAATAAATAAACGTTAAAAAAATTTTTTTTTAATTTCCTTTCTTTTCCTTCCTTCCTTCCTTCCTTCCTTTCCATCTTCCTGTATGTATGCATTTAAATCTTCCACTCTCTCCTTTAAAAAAAATTTTTTTTTTAATTGTTCATTTCTGAGACACGGAGAGAGATAGAGCCTGAGTGGGGGAGGGACGGAGAGGGGGAGACACAGAATCCGAAGCAGGCTCCAGGCTCCGAGCTGTCAGCACAGAGCCCGGCGCGGGGCTCAAACTCACGAGCCGCGAGATCATGACCCGAGCCGAAGTCGGACGCTTAACAGACTGGGCCACCCAGGCGCCCCTTCTTCTACTCTCTCTTAACCCCACTCCGGTCAGGTTTGGGCTCCCACCGTTCCACCTAAACTCTTTCCTGTCAAATAACAATGCCCTCCACTTTGCTAAATCAGCTCCCGGGTCTCGATGTCCTTGACCTCTCTCTGCACCATTAGACACAGACCGTCAATTCTCCCTTGAGATGTTTTCCTTACTCGGTTCCCAGGACAAGTGTCATGGCGAGGACTCCTGTATTAGTCTACTTGGGCCTGCCAGAACAAGACCCCACAGACTGATGACTTAACAACAGAAATATATGTTTTATTTCTCCCAGGTCTAGAAGGTCAAGGTGCCAGTAGGGTTGGTTTCTGGTGAGAACTTTCTTGCTGGTTGACTTTCTTCTCCTTGTGTTCTCATATGACCTTTCCTCTGGGCACACTCAGAGAGAGAGAGAGAGAGAGACAGAGAGAGGGAGGGAGGGAGGGAGGATGTGCCCCAGGGTCTCTTCCTCTCCTTACAAGGACACCAGTCCTGCTGGATTAGGGTCCCACCTTTGTGACCTCATTTGACCTTAATTACCTGCCTAAAAACTTTATCTCGAAATACAGTACATTGGGGGTCAGGGCTTCAACATATGAATTTGGGGAGACACAATTCAGTCCATAACAACTGCCCAAATTACATCCCCAGCCTGGACTTCTCTCCTGGGCTCAGATTCGTGCACACAACTTCTTATATTGTTATATATATATATATATATATATATATATATATATATATGTTTTTTTTTTTTAATTTATTTTTTGAAGAAGAGAGAGAGACAGAGTATGAACGGGGGAGGGTCAGAGAGAGAGGGAAACACAGAATCCGAAACAGGCTCCAGGCTCCGAGCTGTCAGCACAGAGCCCGACGCGGGGCTCGAACTCATGGCCCGTGAGATCATGACCTGAGCCGAAGTCGGACGCTCAACCGACTGAGCCACCCAGGCGCCCCACCGTGCGTGCAACTTCTAATGGAGCATGTCCACTCCGAAGTCTGATGGGTGCCTCAAACTGAACAAGTCTCAAATGGAATTGGTAATCCCTCCCTCCTTTCCCTACCTGAGAAAGTTCTCCCATAGCCTCCCTCATCTCAGTTAATGGCAAACTCCTTCTTTCAATTCCTCTGCCCTAAAACCTTGGAATCAACTCAATCAATTTTCTTTCTCAAAACCCCACCCCCAACGTATTTCAAAATAACCCCGGAGTCTAAGTTGGATTCAGAGCATCGCCGTCTTTGGTCTGGATTGTGGCAGTGCCCTCTTACCTGGTCTCCCTGCTTCGGCCCTCGCTCCCATTCCATTTATTCTGCACCCAGCTGCTGGCAAGACCCTGTAAAAAGGCAGAGCTGGGCCTGTCCTCCGTCGGGTCAAAACCCTCCAACCACCCCCATCTCATGCAGAGCAGAAACCAAAGTCCCTATCACCAGGCACAAGGCTGTGCCTGATCCGGCCCCAGGGGAGTCTCCCCGACATCACCTCCCCCTTGCCTGCTCAGCTCAGCTCAGCCTTCCTCTCTACTGGCCGTTCCTCAAACCCACCAGACACGAGTCCCCTTCAAGGTCTTGGCCCACCCTGTTCTCTCTGCTTGGGACAGTCTTCTCCCACACACCCTCGAGCCTCCCTGCCTCACCTCTTCCAGCTCTGTGCCCAAGAACCACCTTCCCGGCGAGGCTTCCATTGATTGTCTATTTGAACAGCACCGCAGCCCTTCCCTGTCCCTCCCATGCCTTCTTTCTTTCCACGGAGCTCGTCACCATCTGATGTGCCACACACCTCTCCAAGGAACGTGAGATGGTGAAAACGGGGCCTTTGTTTTGTTCACGGTGACACCCCACTCGTGACCGCTCACGTTAATTGCATCCTTGCTCATCCTTGCTGTGTTCCAGCGTATTTTTTTTTAATTTTTAAAAATGTTTTATTATTTATTTGAGAGAGAGAGAGAGAGAGAGAGAGAGAGAGAGAAAGTGTGAGCAGGGGAAGGGCAGAGGCAGAGGGAGACATGGAATCCAAAGCAGGCTCCAGGCTCTGAGCAGTCAGTACAGAGCCCGATGCAGGACTTGAACCCACAAACCATGAGATCGTGACCTGAGCTGAAGTCGGAAGCCTAACCGACTGAGCCACCCAGGAACATATTTTTAAGGGCTTTATTATATTCAGTCACTGAATCCTGACATGAGCCCTATGAACTGGGTATATCAGTTAGCTATCACTATAATAATGCTGCATAGCAAAGCACCCCCCCTCCCTGAAGTCTGTGGCTTACAGCAGCAAATATTGATTTGTCCCTCCCTTGCCTGCTGTCATTTGGGCTTTGGCCGATCTTGGCTGGGCTCTGCTGAGTTTGGTTCCATGTCACGTCTGCTATATATTTCTTCCACTCCTCTACACCAGTCTGCTTGGTGCTGGGGATTTGGATAGAAGCTCTAGGTTCCTTAAACAGACACAGAACATTCTCTTCCCAGCTGTTTAGCTTTCTGTCATTCAAAAGTGGTAGCGTTGATGGGGGAAAAGAAAAACAATTCAAAGTTTAATACAACTAAATACCAAAACACAAAACTTTCTTCACCCAGACTTTCCTACAGAACCTTCAACTGGGACTCAGTTTCAAAAGGGACAGTGCACTGTTGATAGCCCCATCCTTGTGATAGAGGTGGAGATTCCCAGGGGGACAAGTGAAAAGGTGAAACCTGTTAAGGCCCAGGCTGGAACTTGCACTTGGTCACTTTCATCTACGTTGCACTGGCCAAAGCAAATCAGATGGCCAAGCTTAGTATCAATGGAGGAGGGAGTGTAACCAATCCTCACTGGGGGGGAGCACGACAGTCACTGAACAGTAACCTAATTTGCCATATTTCATGCTATATCTTCTCTTTCTTTCTTTCTTTCTTTCTTTCTTTCCTCTTCTTTTTCTTTCCTTCCTTCCTCCTTTTCTTTCTTTCTTTTTCTTTCTTTCTTTCTCTCTTTCTTTCTTCTTTCCTTCCTTCCTTTCTTTCTTTCTTCTTTCCTTCCTTTCCTTCTTCCTTTCTTCCTTTCCATCTTTCTTTCTTTCTTTTTTTCTTTCTTTCTTTCTCTTTCTTTCTTCTTTCCTTCCTTCCTTTCCTTCTTCCTTTCTTCCTTTCCATCTTTCTTTCTTTCCTTTCTTTCTTTCTCTTTCTTCTTTCCTTCCTTCCTTTCCTTCTTCCTTTCTTCCTTTCCATCTTTCTTTCTTTGTTTCCTTCTTTCTTTCTTTCTCTCTTTCTCTTTCTTCTTTCTTTCTTTCTTTCTTTCCTCCTTTCTTTCTAAACAGATGAGGAAACTAGGGCTCAGAGAGATCAAATAACTTGTCCGAGGTTACACTGCTAGTAAGTGACAGAGCTGGAACCCAACCAAGTTGGAGTCAAATTTATCAATGTCATGGCCACCAGGCCAAGCGGTTTGGACTTACTCTGAAGGCAATGAAATACCACTGAAAACTCTTGAGCAAGAAAGGAACATAGTGGTTAATAAACTTTCCTCCAGTGGCAGTGCGTGTGCAGGATGTGTGGGAGAGGGAGAGAGGAGGCGCTCCTGGAGGTAGTTACAAAACTTCAGGCCAGAACTGATAAGGGACTGGGCTGGAGCAGTGTCAAAAAAGGGGGGGGAGGGGGTGGGGAACAGTAAACGTCAAAACCAAATAGAAGAAGACAGAGGTGAGAGACAAGTTGAAGGACATTTTAAAAACACTTTTTCTTTACGGAGTGTCGAAATAAACATTTGTGTTTGTTACCAAAAAAAAAATTCAAGCAAAAAAATTCGTGCAGCGCAGACGGAAGCGTTCAAAGTAAAAGTTCCCTCCTCTTCCTCTCTTCTGAGATAAGCTCCATTAATAGTTTGTGGTAAATCGTTCCTGAACTTTGTCTGCAACTATACAACACACATACATCTACTCGTTTTTATTTTTTTATTTTATTTTATTTTTTTTTTAAATTTTCGAGAGAGACAGAGAGAGGGAGAGCGCGTGAGTGGGGGAAGGGCAGAGAGAGAGGGGAAAAGAGAAAATCTTAAACAGGCTCTGCCCTCAGCCCAGAGCCCAAGGAGGGGCTCGATCTCATAACCATGATATCATGACCTGAGCTGAAATCAAGAGCTAGATACTCAACCGACAGGGTGTCCCAGGCACTCTTACATCTATCCATTTTTAAAGGTGCTTTTAAAATGTGTTCTGCCTAGGGGCAACTGGGTGGCTCAGTCGGTTAAGAGTCCGGCTTCAGCTCAGGTCATGATCTCATGGTTTGTGGGTTCAAGCTCCACATGGGGCTCTCTGCTGTCAGCACAGAGCCTGCTTTGGATCCTCTGTCTCCCTCTCTCTCTGCCCCTCCCCTGCTCATGCTCTCCCTGTCTCTCAAAAATAAATAAACATTAAAAAAAAATTTTAAGTTAAAAAAAAATAAAATAAAATGTGTTCTCCCTAAATCTTCATTTCATCTCTTGCTTTTCATCCCATAACAGTATGACAGAGCCAGTTTTCCACGTCAGGACATTACATTGTCATTCTTTTTAACAATTTTGTCACAGAATAGCTGTGTGACCCTGCACAGGTTGTTTAACCTCTCTGAATCTTGGTGTGCTTAATCTCTAACTGGGGGTTAAAACGTAGTGGCATTAAAATGAAATAAAATAAAAGTAAAGTAAAGTAAAGTAAAGTAAAGTAAAATAAAATAAAATAAAATAAAATAAAGTAAAGTAAAATAAAATAAAATAAAATAAAATAAAATAAAATAAAATAAAATAAAATAAAATGTAGTGGTCCCACAGGGTGACTATGAGAATTAAATGCGCTCATACATACAAGGCATCTTGCATAGTGCTGGACACATACTAAGCACTCAAAAAAAAAAGTAACCCTTGTTGTTAATAGCTCCATGTTTAGCTGCATGATAATTTATTTAACCAGTTCCACCCATACGGTCACTTAGTGTGGTATGTTTGCAGAGACAGCCACAACAATTCCTCCCATCCTGGTACGCATGACTCTTTGCAATATGACTTCGGTGCATTTGTCGTCTAGAGATGGAGTCTGTTTCTACTCTCCTTGATTCTGAGCTGGCCACGTGATGGGCTTTGCTCAATAAAATGCAGTGAAAGTGACAGTCCAGCACTTCTGAGCCTAGGCCTCAAGGGGCCTTGCTGCTTTTTGTTCTTTTCCCTTTTGGAGGCCATCATGTGAGGAAGCCTGAGCTAGCTGCCGAAGAAGCCACATGAAGAAGAACCAAGGCACTTAAGCCAACAGGCCAGGTCAACTGTCAGACATGTATATGAGCCTGTATTGGGCCAGCCAGCTTGCCAATATGCTCAGTAAAGGAGCACTTGGGTGGCTCAGTCGGTTGAGCGTCTGACTTCGGCTCAGGTCATGATCTCACAGTTTGTGAGTTAAAGCCCCGCGTCAGGCTCTGTGCTGACAGCTGAGAGTCTGGAGCCTGTTTCGGATATTGTGTCTCCCCCTCTCTCTGCTCTTATAATAAATAAGCAAATAAATAATTATTAGTCTAACCAATTCTGTTTTGGGGTGCTTTGTTAAGCAGCAACAGAAAGCTGATACAGTTAGGTCTAGTGCAGAGAGGACGACCCATGTTGGAATGCAAGTCACTTTTGTCACGTCTTATAACCTCTCTTCACTTCAGTTTCCTCATCTGAGAATGGAATACTTTAGTTCCTACCTCATCAGGCTGATGTGAGGATTCAATGAGATGATGAACATTCACTGTGAGGCTCAGGGCAAGTACTTCAACTCTTAACTGTGATTATTGCTTTTGTTGTTTGAAGGGAGTCTACACTGAATGGTTATAATGTGGGGTGCCAGGAAGAATAAGTGACAAAGATAACTGAGCTGGTCTTTGGAGGCTCCGTAACTAGATGAACACCGGAGAATGGGACTTGGGACAAGAGATCTGTATCAGGCTGGCCAGGAAGATGGCAGCGGTTGGCGCTCATCTCTGCCCTGCTTAGTGCCAAGGATTGTATGTGTGTGCCTGGGTGAGCCCTCTGTGTGAGGTCATGGGTGGAGGCTGGAACTGGGTGCAAGAACCAAGAACTGACACTGTAGGAGGGCCTGAGACCATAGGAAGGGTGTGAGGGCTAAGCCTTGGGAAATATCCCCATTCTTCTCAACGTGAAATCTCAGACTCCTCCCCCTGGACCGCATAAGCCCCGCCCATCTCTCCCGCCATATGCCCTCCCCTTCTCCCCCTCACTCACTGCACTTCAGCCATCCTGGCCTCCTTCCTCAAACTTATCCAACTCTTTCCTGCTCGCGGATCTTTGTACTCACTGCTCTCTTCTCCGAGGGAATTTCTGAACCACTCATGCTATGGCTCTTCCACTTCCATTCGTTTTCACAGCTACTTATCTTTTTCCTTCATAGCAATTATTGTTGCGTGAAACTACATTTGTTCATTTGCTTACACGCGTATTGTTTTTCACTCTAGAAAGTGGGCTCCACAAGGAATTGGTATCTGTCTTGCTCATACCCCACCCCCAGCACTGTCTGGCTCAGAACAAGTGATGAATAGCTAGCTGTGAACTGAATAAATGTGAACAAAGGAGCCATGAAAGCCAACAAACAAACAAAAAACAAAAACCATGGTCCAAGAGCTAAGTGGAAAGCCAGTCATTTCCTAAAAAAGGTCTTCATGAAAATCTTGGGATCAGCTTCTCCAACCTTCTCAGTCCACAGGTGGGGAAACAGGCCCAGATAACAGATCGGCCCACTTGAGAGCACCCAGAAAGCCATTACCATAGATGCCCAGCCCACTGGGGTCAAATGCTGCAGACCTGTCTGGCAAATGAGGCCCAGAGAAGGTCACAGCCACCTCCTTGAGGCCATCACTGTACATCTGAAGCTGTGGCCACCCCCATCCTATAGGGGAGGAGATCGGTCTCTTTGGGAACAGAGGTGCCAGTAAGCTGACAAACTGTGAAAGGAGGGCTGGAGAGGGTGGGAAGGCCCATTCCTGGGCCAGGCAGCTGTTCTGAGGCAGCTCAGGGATAATAGCTGGTACGAAAATAACCCAGTCTCCTCACCCTTGTTCCAGCCCTCACACCTCTGCCCCACTAGAGGTGAGGCTAACACTTGAATTCCTCTCAGTAACACACGAGGTTTTAGCGGGGCCTGCGCAGAGGACAGTGATCATCAGACCCAGCCCTGTCCACTGGGGGCTCACAGTCTGATGGAGGAGGCAGGCTAGAGGCCTGTCAGGCTGCAGAGTGACCACACCTACATCTGGGGACGTTCAAGGGAGGGACGATCCCCAGAAAAAAGGACCCCTGAATTAATTTGATTAGCCAGTTCAGGAGGTGACAGTAACAGAAGTAACCGCCAGTGCAAAGGGAGAGAGGCAACACAGATGAGCTGCAGGAATAGTTTGCAAGCTTTCGTGGGTAGAAGCATCAGAAATCTGAGTGGAGGCACAGAATAGGAGGCTAGAAATGGGAGCAGTGTCAAAAAAGGTGGGGAATTGGGGCTGTCCAATTTATGCGGGAATTTGGATGTCAAGAGAACTTGGGCTATCTTTGGTGCACCAAAGGAGAGACCTGGAAGATTTTAACCCACGAGGACGCCGTGATCAGGCTTGCAAGATAGAAAGTGCCCTGTAGCTGCTTTGGGGGAAGTTGCCCAGGCGGGCGGGGAGGATGACGGGTGGCGGACTGAAGGGAGAGAATACACTTCATTCTAGATGGGTAGTTCTAAATAGGTCTCCTGCAGGAGGCAGGAATAAGGTCTCAGTCTCTACAGGGCTTGGATCGTCACTCGCTCCACTCCTGCATCACACCACCCCGAGGGTCCAACTTCCGTTCGTTTGTCGCGAACTCAAAGTTTGAGTAGACAAAATGTACTGCTGGAACCCTAACCCTAGACGAGGGGTCCGAGCAGCCGACTTCAACTCCCAAAATGCTTTGCTTTACAGCTCTGCAGGTCGCGCATGCTTCAGGAAAGGCCGGCTGGCTTGTCCACTGGGGCGACTCGTCAGCTGGGTGAAGTGCGGGAAACATAGGGACCGCCATCTTAGCTTGGGGCAAACCAACTGTACACGTACGGGAGTTTCGCCTTCTTTCTGTCGTCAGTTCCTAACAGGTGCTGAGACAAAACGCGCTCAATCGCTGCAAATCTCGTTAGTATGCTTTCCGGCGACAATTTCTCCCATTTTGCGCCCCCAGTCCGGAACGGCACCCGCAGGGACACCTTAGCACATCCCAGCATGGCCGCACTCAGCCGGATTCTGCGTGGGGCGGAGTCGGAAGCGGTCCCGCCCCGCCTCCTGGTAGGAAGGGGGTTTCCGCTTCCGGCAGCGGCGGCTGCAGCCTCGCTCTGGTCCCTGCGGCTGGCGGCCGAGCCGTGTGTCTCCTCCTCCGCCGCCGCCATATTGTCTGTGTGAGGAGAGGGGAGAGCGGCCGCCGCCGCTGCCGCTTCCACCACAGGTACTGTGGGAGCCGCCAGGCGAGGTCGTTGGTGTGTGGAGGTGGGTCCGGGATAGGACGACGGGTCGCGGTCGGCCCTCGCGCTCCCAGCGGACTCCCGAACGGCCCATCGCCTTCCCCTGCCCCCCCCCCCCCTTACACACACCAGCCGAGGCCCCTGCAGCCCATCGGGGAGGCCTGGGGCCACCGTTCAGGACCGCGAGCGAGGCTTGCGGGGCAGAGGCTGATGTGAGGGTGGGAACTGGCTTTCTGGAGTCCCGCTTATGGCGGGGGAGAGGGCTGGACTGGGGCGGGGACTAGGGGGCAACTTGGAGGAGGGGGTCGCCTGAGGGGGAAGGGAGCTTGAGGGGTGGGGCCACAGGGGGATGCTGGGGGAGGGTGCCCAGGGGAGTGGTGCTTGATGGGTAGGGTGGGGTGAACCCTCCCGGGAAGCGGAGCAGCTGGAGTGGGGGCCTTCTAAGGGTCCCTGTGGGCCGGGCTGGGCTTCCCACCTGCAGACTGGGGTGCAAAGAGGAGGGAACCCCGGGCGAGGTCGCTGGGAAGAAAGGGGGAAGGGACCGCGAAGTGGGGCCGAATGGGTGGAGTTGGGAGTTCAGGGTTAGTTGGGAGCCTGGGTGGTAGAGAAGTATGTAGAATGGAAGGTTGGCCAGCAGTATCCAGCCTAGTTTGTGACCTTTCGGAAGAGTACGACTTCTATTTTGTTTTTTTTTGCTGCTGCTGTTGTTGTTGTTTGTTGTTTTGCAGCGTCGGAACGTTTCTAGTCTAAGCAGGTGATGGGTGGAGCTTCGGTAGTTTGTTTTTGGAAAGCGAAGTCAGGGTGGGAAGAAGTCGCTTCTTGACTCTTGGCTATTGTGGGAAGGGAAGAGTTCCGAAACGAAGGTGGTGCCTTGACTTGGGAAGGACTCGGTTGCCTTGAAGCTGCTGAGGTCTGCGAGAAGGGGGCACGGGGAGAAGACGTGCAAAGAAAACGGGAAGGGGACGATTTTAGCAGGAGTTAGGAGGCTGCATTACACCTAAGGAGTGGCGGAGTCGGCCAGGGCTAAAGAACCAGAGGGCCTGGGTTCTCAAATGTCAGTGCCTTTGCTACTTAGCTGTGTGCCCTGATCTCTGTGAGCCTTGGTTTTCCTATCTGTAAAGTGGGGGTCGTAGGATTTCCTAGGTCTTACGTTTACGGTGAGCGGTAAAAAGGATACTTTGTGTCGAGTGCTTAACGCAGTACCTGGCAGGTAGTAAGCGCTTGGTAGGTTAAAGGGACCAGCTGGTATATTTAGGGGTCCTCTGTTCTACGTAAAAGGTGTGGTCAGGAACCAAACAGTGGGCGAGACTTCAGAATATTACCCTTGTGGAAATTGCTGCAGTGTTTTGTTTCGTTGTAAGTCGATTTGGCGTAACTGGCTTGGTGGGCCCTTGAAAGACCAGGGCCAATAGCGGGTCTCCCTCGTGTCATTTAAAAAACCAAAAACCAAAAAACGTCAACTGCTGTTTGACCTGGGCACCTTTATCCTTCTGTGACTTTGAAATACTTGACTTTCATTTGCTATTGGGGGAGGGTGTACAACTTGAAGAAAGAAAAGATTTGAAGTGTGCTTGGGTTGATTTATCCACTGATTACAAAGTTAGGTCACCCTGGGGCAACTTTTTTTTTTTTTTTTTTTAAACCCCGACATGCCCGGTTATGTCCTCCTGTATGGAATACAGTAGCGAAGAGAAGCACACGTTGAAGGGGAACGTTAGGTTAGTTTCTGTGTAATGGGTTTCTTGCCTTGCTGTTTGGGGATGAAACAAGTGGCAGCTTCCTTTCCACAGTGTATTTTTAGTTCTCCTGTTGCCTAGCCACTGTTACAGGCTGAGTCTTTGATTTTACTGTTGTCTCTGTCTCTGAACAGATACCTTTACTTCACATACTCCTTTGGAGAAAGGGGAAATTTTCTTCAGGAACTGAGTTGAAAGCCTTCCCTTAGGGTTTGGGTGTGTGGTAGACAGAATGATACCCTCCCCGACAAAGATGTCCATACTCTAATTCCCAGAATCTGTGAATGTGTTACATGGTAGAAGGGACTTTGCAGATCTCCTTAGAGTCACGAATCTGAAAATAGGAAGATGATTCTGCATTTCGTGGATGGACCCAATCTACTGACACGAGACCTTGAAAGCAGAGAACTTGACCCCCACCTGGGAGTCAAGGGAGGGCAGAAGGGTGAACACAGAGGTTGCGACCATGAGAAGGACTCCGTTTGCTGTTGCTAGAGGGGGCCACAGGGAAAGCATGAGAAGGAATATGGTCGGCTCCAGTGGCAGAGACCAGCCCCAGCTGACAGCCGGCACTAGGAAATGGAGACCTCAGTCCTACAACCGCCAGAAACTGATTGTGACCAACAGCCAGAATGAGCTAGGAAGTGGATTCTTCCCCCAGAGTTTCCAGCAAGGAATATACCTTGATTCTGGCCTCGTGCCCTAAGCAGAAGACTTAGCCAGAGCCCGCGTAACTTCTGACCTACAGAAACTTCTGTGACCCGAGATAATAAATTTCTGTTGTTTGAAGCCACTCCTGTTTGTGGCAGTTTGTTACGGCGGCAGTAGAACACTGTATCGATTTTTGGTACCTGGAGTGGGGTACTGTTACCTCAAAATGTGGAAGTGGATGAAGGCCAGAAAATTTTTGAGGAGCGTGGTAGAAAAGACCTACAACAGATGGTAGAAATATGGATGTTGACTCCTAGTGAGGGCTCAGGGGGAAATGAGGCAGGTATTAGAAACTGGAGGAAAGAGGATCCTTGTTACTTAGTGGCAAGTAAGTTTAGAATTGTATCCTGTGGTTATGTGGAAAAGAGAACTAGTAAGTAATAAACCTGGCTCTCCAGTGGAGATTTCCAAGCAAAGTGTGGAAGGTGGAGCCTGCTGTATTTGTGCCTGGGAGTCTGACTAACAACAGTGAACCCCTATGAAATTTACGTAAAGTCCATGAGGTCCTTGAGGATTTTATACTAACAAAAACGATGCCAGCTTGGATTGAAAGACATAGTGTGAAAGTTAAAGAGGTCTGTTAAAACCCCCCAAAGTCTAGGCAGGAAACGGGCTGGTAAACTCAGGTGTGAGTGTGCTGCTTTTTGTTAAAATGTGGGTGACTCAGAAGCTGGAACCAAGAGCCCAGAGAGGTGGAGCTGAAAGCTGCAGAGGATTTTTCCCTGACTTTGAAATGGAATGGAGTTTGCCCAGATTTTGAAACTGCTTTGGACCAATGGATCTGTTTTCTCTTCCATTTTCCTATTTTGGACTGGGAATTCTATAACTGTTGCCCTATACCTGTCCCACCCTTGTGTATTGGAAGCAGGTAGCTTGGTTTTTGTTTTCAGAAATTGTGCCCCAGGAGTTCTTATTGTATTATACACAAAGCCTCATCCACACCTGATTTAGATGATGAGATTTGGGACTTTTTAATTGATGACCTTTAGGTGAGATTTTGGGATTTTGAGTTGATGCTATAATGGAATGAGACCTTAGGATGGGATGGATGTATTTTGCATTTGGGAAAGATATGAATCAATGGAGGTCAGGGGGGGGCTGTGGTAGATGAAATGACACCCTGCCTTCCCTCTCCCCCCAAAGATGTCTGTACCCTAATCCTGGAATCTGAATATGTTAACATTATGTGGCAAAAGGGACTTTGCAAATGTAATTATGGTTTAAGTATCTTAAGATAGGAAGATTATCCTGGATTTTCTGAGTGGGGCCAATCTAACATGAAGGCAAAGAACTTTGTCCAGCTGCAGTCAGAGAGATGGGTCAGAAGTTAGAGATTTGAAACATGAGGGGAACTCAACCCGCCATTACTGGAGGGGGCCTCATGGAAAGCATGTGGACAGCCCCTTGCTGACCACTAGCAAGGAAATGGGGGCATCAGTCATAACAACCACAAGAAACTGAACTCAGCCAGCAGTCTAAATGAGCTTGGAAGCAGATTCCTGTCCCTGCCCCAAGTGTCAGCAAGGAACAGAGCAAGGTGGACATCTTGAGGGTTTTTTGTTTGTTTGTTTGTTTGTTTTGGTCTTGGGAGACCTTAAGCAGAAGATCCAGCCAAGTGCACCTGATTTCTGGCCTATAGAAACTGTGAGATAATAAATTTGTGTTGTTTTATGTTTGTGGTAATTTGTACAGCAACAGTAGAAAACGAATAGAGGCCTTTTGCTGATTTTATTTAAAACTCTCGGGGGGATAGGGGTGCCTGGGTGGCTCAGTTGGTTGAGCGTCTGACTTCCACGCAGGTCACGATCTCACAGTTGTGAGTTCGAGCCCCACTTTGGGCTCTGTGCTGACATCTCAGAGCCTGGAGCCTGCTTCCAATTCTGTGTCTCCCTTTCTTTCTGCCCCTCTCCACTCATGCTCTGTTTCTCTCTTACAAATAAATAAACATTAAAAAAATAAATAAAAAAAGAAAATTTCAGGGGGATTGTTTTCTAAAGAACAGAAGTAGTAAAGATTATTCTGCAAAGTGATTTGGTTCTAGAAGACTTCACAAAGTAATTGTGTTGAGTAGAACCTATGCCTTTTCCTTAGTGTTTAAATATCCTGTTACTGCCCTTAAATACAATTGGAATTGGCTAGATGACTAGCATTGAAAAATGTGGATTCTAGAGCTCTAGGCCATTTTGGTAGGATTTCTATAAATTGATGACTTTTCCTTGCCTATAATAAATGTCTTGAGTAAATGACATAATTTCTTCATTAATTTTTATTGGCTGAATAAAGCAATAAGTTTATATGACAGCCTTTTAAAGACTTATTTCTAACTTTTTAGAGGAGATGGAAATGGGTGATCTTTTTTTGTGAATTGATAACCACCTATATACAGTAGTCTGTTCTTTTTATCCTTCCCACCCCAACCCGAAGTTGTTGTAACGTCTTTTCTCCCTGTCTTTGTCATTTGAGGTTAAGAGTCACATTTGGGAATTATAATTGCAGTATGGAGTTCTAACTTTTAAGAAAGGCTGTCCTGCCGCAGTATCCTGCTGATTTGATTCATAAAATGTAGACTCTCAACTTTAGTGGGGACTTCAGAGGATGGAGGAAAGGAGACCACTTCTTTTCAATTTAGTTACCTGAATAGAAAGATGATTACAAAATTAGAACATTTCAGGGTATGAAGGCCTTTTTAAGATTATGTATTTGACTTTTGGGTTTAGAGTAAAGGAAATTGGGCCACATGAAGGTTAAGTAGCTCAACCTGGTATCAGCCCTGGAGCTGGCCTAGAATCCTGGTCCAGGCAGTGGAGATACATGGCTTTTGAACTGTATTCCTTGTGCACTCCCCGCCTTGCCCTTTTTCTAGGTTTTACCTTGGACAGATTCTCTCTGCCTCACCTTCCTTGTGGAGTCATTGTGAGAATTGAGATAGTGTAACACATTTAACAGTACCTACCATATGAAGTGCCCCAAGGATGTTAACTGTTGTAACATTTATGATAGTTGTTTTGGCAACTATATGACAACTGCATAATCCCGTTAGTTTGTATAAATTTAGAAACAGAACGGTGAAGTTTAGCACTGGATTAGGTATAAGGTCTTAGCACTTTAAGGGAATGATAATGTTTGTGATACTTGATTTAAAATGAGAAACTGGTTGGGGTGCCTGGCTGGCTCAGCCGGTAGAGCATGCAACTCTTCATCTCAGGGTTGTGAGTTCGAGCTCCACATTGGGTGTAGCATACTTATAAATAAAATCTTAAAAAAAGAAATGAGAAACTGGATTTGATCCTTGGTCTGTTAAATTCATTGAGTGACCTGGGCCAAGTTTGTTTCCCAAGAGTATTAGTGTGTTTGTACACCTAAATTTTTTTGAACTCCTAAGATGGATAATTTCAAAAGTGGTATATCATTTAGTTATTTTTTAATAGAAATCTGGGCCAGCTAGCTTTTCAAACAAAGAAATTCCTTCAGGATTAAGGAAAAGGAATTGCTGTCATTGTAACAAAGGGTATATTTGCATTGGGTTATAGACAATTGGTAGTTTTTCTTAAATATTTGATATGCTCTGGGATAGATTTCAACAGACCTAGTTGTTGACCAGATACCCTTCTTTTCCCACATAGAAATCAAGGATTAAGTCTTTTTAAAAGTTTAAGGTGAATCCTGCTAGGAGCGGTATTTCATTGGTTTCTACAAATTCTGTGTCATTCAGCCTTAGACATGAGAAGCCTACTTAGCAACAGTCTCTATGGTGGGCAAGCTTTTTTTTTACATTAGTGGTAATAGTGTTTTCTTGCATAGAAGATACTGGGTTATCTGAAGTGAGGGTTTTAGCATTAAATACCCAGATACATTTAGAATAATCTTTTATAATTTATATGTGTCACATCTTAAATGCCCTTGTATTGGCTACTTTTTTCTTTTCCTTTTATACTTTCTGATCTTGTGGATTTTTCTGACAGGTTTTTACTAGCTGAAACATTTTAATCTGCTTGGAAAAGTGAACACTTGGAATTTTTCTGAAGTTATGACTAATGCACTAATGGGCATTTCTCAATTTAGCTATCTCATTAATGTGCTATAAATTTTAAGAAAGCAACCCTGTGAAAAATGAGTGGGTAAATTATTTTCCTAAAAAATTGAATCATGTCATATCAGAAAATACACAATAGCCATTTTAGGCTATTGAATTTATAACCAGTGAAAAGGTGTTACTTGTTCAGCAGATCCTGAATGCCTGCTACATGTCTGGTAGGTGCTATCATAAGGATTTCTAAAATTAAAAAAAAAAAAAAAATTGAGTATTTTATTTTTGAGAGAGAGACAGAGTGTGAGCAAGGGAGGGGCAGAGAGAGAGGGAGACACAATCCCAAGTAGGCTCCAGGCTTCAAGCTGTCAGCACAGAGCCCCATGTAGGGCTTGAACCCACAAACAGTGAGATCATGACCTGAGCCAAAGTCAGATGCTTAACCGACTGAGCCACCCACGTGCCCCTAAGAATTTCTAGATTGTCCCTGTTCCCAAGCTTACAGTTGAATGACATTTTGTAATCCTATATCATTCCACAATGTAGTACCTTTCTGAAATGTTTTCTTGTGAAAACTCCTACTGGCTTTGTGTCTTAGGTAAAGACACAGAAATCTGGGTGGGGGAGGGATTGAGAATTTCTCATTCTTAATGGAATTCTTTAACTGAGACTGCGAGGGGGGGGGGGGCGCAACAGGATAGCTGGAAAGAACTCCATCTTTGGAGTGAGATGACCATATTTGGAGGTTACTTAACCTCTCAAACCTGGATTTTGCTATCCAATTAGGGTAGCAGCTACCTTGAGCCATTTATTAACCTTCAGTTTTTTCATCTTTAAATGGGGGTTAGTAGTACTTACCTCAGATGTTCTTGTGAGGATTAATAACTAAAGTACCAGCTAATGTTTTCTCTGAGTTACTGTGAGTTACTGTGAGGATGAAGAGTTATTTTATAAAATACTGGATGCCTAACTAATGTGAGTTCTTTCTCTTTGCTGTCAGTGAAGACCATGTGTTCATTGCAGTGCTACTGCTCTTTATTTTCATTTTCTGCTGCCAGGAGTTCTTATTTTTTAATGAGGCCTTTTGACCCGTACTTCCTGTTTCTGGTGTGTCCTGCTGGGTGAGTGAGGTACTGAATTGCTATTTAGGGGTGGGTCGGGTATGTAAGTTACACCCAGTGTAGATTGCCTCGGTTGCTGGGGTACAGTATACACTGCCAGAGTGGTTATCTAGTCTTGGTGAATCTAGGGTTCTCTTCTAGGTAGAGAAGTGAATCTGCCTAGCTCATACTCAGGGAAAGTTCAAGGTTTGCTCACCTGTAGCCTTGTGGACCTGGATCAGAGGTCTTATTCCCCAGTGGTTTGATCACAGTTTACTTGTACTTGTGTATTATGTGTTAGGAATATGTTTGGAGGAGAACTTTTTCCTGTGTTAACATTTTCTCTATGTCCTATTCTCTCAGGTATGATCTTAACTTTCTTGTTTGCTCTGAATTTTGCAATCAGACACTCGGTAGGCAAAGCAGGAACCTATCTTTATGAGTACTTTAAAGTACATAAATCATTCTATGTATTTATGACTATATAGACTGAATATATATATAGCCATCTGCTTTGGAGTTGGTCTTATATCTTTGAGCCGGAGAGAGGGAGAGAAAGAACTTTAAGATCTTAAGCGGGCTCCACACCCAGTGGAGAGCCTGACCCGAGGTTCCATCTCACGACCTGAGCCAAAATCAAGAATTGGACACCTGATCGAGCCATCCAGGTGCCTCTTCCATCTTTTAAAACCCGATTTTTATACCATTGTCTCCTGGTGACCATCCCATTCAGATAAGAGACTAATGAAGGCTCCTGATTGTTAAAACTCACATCCTCCACCTTTCACCTTGCTTCCAAATTTAAAGCAACCCATTTCGTTGTAGTATGTATCGTAGGCTGTTACTAAATCAGTGTGCAGAATTAGGGAAGTAGTGTTTAATTAGTGAAAATAACCTATTTAGGCTTTGAATCCTAAACAGAGTAGGATTAAAATCTGGCCTCCTTCACCTAGTAATCCTTTGATCTTTGGCAGGTCATATAACCTCTGAACCTGTTTCTTTTTTCTTTCTTCTTCTTCTTCTTCTTTTTTTTAATGTTTAATTATTTTTGAGAGAGCACAAGCAGGAAGGGGCAGGGGAGGGGGGCAGAGGATATGAAGCAGGCTCTGTGCTAACAGCAGAGAGCCCGATGTGGGGCTCAAACTCATGAACTGTGAGTTGGTGACCTGAGCCGAAGTCAGATGTTTAAGCGACTGAGCCACCCAGGCGCCCCTGAACCTGTTTATTTCTAAAATGGGAGTTAACATTTCCTCCCATGCTTGGTTTATAAGAGGCATTCAAATGGACAGCAGTAGTTATTATTACATACATAAATGCTGGATTATACTTTACTCTAGATCTCAAATGAAGTTTTCTGTCTTTGGGTTCCAGAGGGTTGTGGCCAGTGGAACAAAGTTTCAGATTGTGACTTTATTTTGATTATGTTGCCTAGTAAAATGATATACAGATGAAGACTTCTTTGCCCATCATTTATTCTGTATTATTGGAGACAGTACTGGACTTCAAATTTATGTCAGATGTTTGAGGTAGAGCTGCCTTAATTCAAGTAAGTCAAACTGCTTGGGTTTTCTTATGATACTTCCCTTCATTGGAAGACCTCCCACTGTTGCTATGTTATTTATGTAACATTGACACTTTGATTCTTTTTCTGGCTTAAAGGTAGAGAAATGAAATTCACACAGAGCCCAAATGCTAATGTTTTTTGTTATTTCATACTTGCTGGTTTGCTTTATGGGAAAGCTTGAGTGTGTTGCCTTTTAAAACAGAAATGTTGTAAATTTTGTAGATGGGAATAAAGACAGGAGGCCCCATACTGTGTTAGGATTGTAATGTCTTAAATATCCTGCAGGTTTATGTAAGCAATAACTATGTGAGTTATCGAGTATTATGTGAATATTTATATTTCAAATTTGGATCCTTAACAGGGCCAGAAGAAACTTAGGCTGTTGACTTTGAATGGGTAGTTCTTGCTTATTCGGTGTGTACTTGGAGTCTTAGGATTTGAAGGTCAGAGTGGGTTAAGGGAACTGTCAAGGAGCTAATTGTTAACCTTGTCTATATTTCCCCCAATTTAAGAAACAAAACACCACTACTTACATGGCATTAGCTTGATAGATGAGAGAGAATATTGTCCATGACCTTGAGATAAGAAAATAGAATCATTATAAAGTGGAGCTGGAAAGGTAACTTCATTTAATCTTACATTCATGTTTACCATTAACCTGTTTGTTTGTTTATTTTGGCTTATTCTTCCAAGTTAGGGTTATGAAGCTTATGTTATTTTGTTTTATTTTTTTTAATTTTTTTTAAATTTTTTATTTTTTTATTAATCTCTGCACCCAGAATGGGGCTCAGACTCACGACTCTGAGTTCAAGAGTTGCACGCTCTTCTGACTGATCCAGCCAGGTGACTCAGATTAGGAGGTTTAGTTTGTGTTTGTTTTTGTTTTTTGTGCCAATGACCTACATACAAGTAGATGGTCTCTCAGAAGAAGTCATTGTTCATTAATGGTTATATCTGGATTAAGAGGTTGGAAAAGATGATTATATGTATATCCCTTGAAACAAGGGGAGTTATGAAATAGTTTTTTCAACTTACTGCATGGATTCTGACAGTTTCAGCTTGTGATCTCTGTATGTTAAACTTGGATTTTTCAGCCAATGTGCTATATTAGCCTGTATTAGCGTGAGTTAACAGATGCGCTGAGGTACTGGTCCCCTCAGCCCTCTGGCCATTTGTGCAGGCTACATACAGGGCATCCAAGCCAATGTCTTTAGGTCCAAAAGTCTTGATCACTCATCCCAGTGTGCCATACAAATACTACTTTCTCTTGGTGTTTTGAATTTTAAAAAGGCAATAAGCACTGATTTAGAAGTTTGGTAATTGAGTTTTTTAACAGTTTTAAGACGCAAAAGGCCGCCAATCTTAAGATAATCTTGGCTTTAAATTTAGAAAAGACTATTTTAAAGTATCTCTCAGATCTAAAGTAATTCTCTTTCCACATACAATTGAAGAGATACACTTTTAAAAGTTAGGGGTGTCTGGGTGGCTCCGTCTGTTAAGCATTTGACTACTGGTTTTGGCTCAGGTCATGAGCTCATGGTACGTGTGTCCCATGCGTTCTGGCCCCACCTTGGGCTCTGCACTGATAGCCTACTTGGGATTCTCTCCCTCCCCTGCTGGCATACTTCTCTCTCTCTCTCTCTCTCTCTCTCTCTCTCTTTCTCTGAATGAATGAACAAATGAACAACCATAAACGATTCAAATTTAGACATTTGAAAGAAATTCAGGTTCTGGGGCACCTGGGTTAAGCTTCCGACTGACTTCAGCTCAGATCATGATCTCACGATTCGTGGGTTCAAGCCCCACATTGGACTCTGCTTACAGCTCAGACCCTGGAGCCTACTTGGAATTCTGTGTCTCCCTCTCTGCCCCTCCCCTGATTGCACTCTGTCTCTCAAAAATAAATAAACATTAAGAATTAAAAAAAAAAAAATTCAGGTTCTTACTTTTTTATACAGTGAAGCAAAACTAAAGTGTCCTTGCTTAGAACTGTTGTCCTCACCTGACTCTGAATACCACCTTATCTTTTCTGAAACTGACAGTTTGTTAATCATTCATCAAGCATAGGTCTCCTGCTAGAACATAAATTGGAGCCTAGGATACATTGTCTTCCTCTCTCCCTTCAGGAAAGAGTGGGATAATATATTGTACTTAGCTTGAGAAATTTAATGGTTTAATACTTATGAAAATTATCAAGTTAACCTTTTTAAATGTATATTTTACAATGTTTAAAGGGGATATTACCTTTTGTCTCTGATTTTTTTTTTTAAGTTTTATTTATTTATTTGAGAGACAGTGAGTAGGGGAGGGGCAGAGCAAGAGGGAGAGAGAGGATCCCAAGCTGATAGCACAGACCCTACATGGAGCTTGATATCATGAACCATGAGACCATGACCTGAGCCGAAATCAGGAGTCAGGACGCTCAACCCACTGAGCCACCCAGGGCCCCTAACTCTGAAATTATTAATTCTGCTGGGGTTTACAGATTCCTCTGGGCCTGTAATAGAAACTACAGACCTTTTCTTCACAAAAATACACCTGTACATGCTATTTTGTATGTACTTTTAGGAGTTTCATTTACCTCTGATCTCATTGATGGACTCCATTTTCAATGCCATAATTTATGTAGCCCAAATAAGTTTCGCCTTTTCATTCATTATTTTAAGTACTGTAACCAATTTACCTGATTTATCATTTGTCACACTATTAGTCTTTCAACAAATATTTCTAGACCATATGTCAGCTTTAGTGTTAGATTCCTGAGGATACAGAAGCACTATTCTCTGCCCTTGGAGTTTTGTTCAGCTAAAAAGATGTGTACGATGACCATGCTAGATGGAAGGGGTACGCAAAGAGTGCTGTTGAAGTGCAGAGGAAGGGCGTCGACCATTAGAATTTTTCTGTAAATCCATGTTTGGTTCTGCATTTCTTTTTTTCTTTTTTTTAATGTTTATTTTTGAGGTGGGGGGCAGAGAGGAGGGAGATGCAGAATTAGAAGCAGGCTCCAGGCTCTGAGCTGCCAGCACAGAGCCCAACATGGGGTTAGATCATGACCTGAACAGAAGTTGGGTGCTTAACCAACTGAGCCACCCAGGCGCCCTGGTTCTGCATTTCTTAATTGGCAAAAAGCGTCTCGTGAATTGGAATTCTAAATGGTCTGAAATTGAGAACGTAAATGTGCTTGCCATTGCATGTAATAATGCTGAACATTTTCTTTGTCTGTATCCCCCCCCCCGCCAGTTACCTTTGTAAAATACGTAGTATTAATTAGTTTTCTAATCTTATATATGTATTTAGTATAGAGCAGGGATTGCTAACTCAAATACCTACAGGAATCAGACCAGTAAGATAAATGAATAGAGTTGTCCAGGTTTACCTGTGGCATCTCCAATGGTTGGGTTTAGATCGATCCCATTGTTGCATAACATAGCTGAGGCAAGTGATTTTTTTTTTTAATTTTTAAAAATTTTTAAAAATTAAAAAAAAATTTAATTTTATTTATTTATTTTTATTTTTTATTTTTTTTTGAGAGAGAGACAAACTGAAGCAGGCTCCAGGCTCTGAGTTGTCAGCACAGAGCCTGACGCGGGACTTGAACCCACTAACCGTGAGATCACGACCTAAGCCGAAGTCAGCCGCTTAACCAACTGAGCCACCCAAGCGTCCCTAGCCAAGTGATTTTATCAGCGCGAGAATACAGGATTATTGTTATCAGACAGATCTACCTACCTTTTCATCTTCCTTCTTTTGAGAAATTGAAGGTTAATTTGTGCGTGTGTGTGTGTGTGTGTGTGTGTGTTGGCAGCTAAGTCACACTTAAGTATTTATAATGAAAAATTTTAACACATAATTAAACTCGATAGCTAATTGCTTTTTTAAAACACTGTGTGAAAAACTTGTACATGAATGTTCATAGCAGCATTGTTCATAGTGGCCAAAAAGAGGAAACAACCCAAATGTCTGTTAGCTGATAAATGGATAAACAAAATGTAGTGCTTCCATACAGTGGATTTAGCCATAAAAAGTAATAAATTACTATGACAGAAACTACAACATGGATGAACCTTGGAAACATACTAAATGAAAGAAGCCAGACACATAAGATCACATTATAGGATTGATTCCATTTATATGAATTGTCCAGGATAGGCAAATCCATAGAGATAGAAAACAGATTAGTTGGGAGGTGGGCATCAGGAATGACTGCTATGGGGTATTGGGTTTCTTTTTGATGTGATAGAAGTGTTCTGCAATCAGATAGTAGTGATAGTTGCACATTGTGAATTTACTAAAAACCACTGAATTGTGCACTTTAAAATGGTGACCTTTGTCACGTGGATTTTATATCAGTTTTTAAAATTGGGGGAAAAATACTGTGTGAGCCAAATGGGACATCGTTTGCTATAGAACAGAATGAGTAGGCTGTGAATCTACACAATAAATCCCCATCTCTTTGTGACTTTATAGAGATTATTCTGACTTGCCTTCTGTAAAATGGGGAAGATATTACCTAGGTCTTGGACTTGTTAGGTTTAAAAGTGACAAATATAAATTCTAAGAAATAGCATTCACATATCTTGAGAGTTGGAAGCCAGCCAGTGTTCTTCCTTACATTCTGCACCTTCCTTCCTGAAATTAGGTAAGTTAAATGATAGATCCAAAGTCATATTTAGTCTTAGTGGTTCCAGTGTTCTCGCTCTTTCTGTAACCTCATGGTGCCTTGTAAATCCAAAGTTCGGGTCTTTCAGTAATAACTGTTTCCATGGCTCTATCACAGATTGTCAGGCACTGTGCTCATCACATGGGTAACACACAGCCTCATAAAAGCTTGTGGTTCCAAAGAAACATCTCTCACACATGTTGACTGGTTTCATATCTCATTGGGAAATAATAGTATTACTATTTTACCTTTGGTGTTGGTGATGGATGTGATTTCTGTAAGACTAAAGAGCGTCTTTAAAATTAGCTGTAGCGGTGCCTGGGTCGCTCAGTCGGTTAAGTATCCGGCTCTTTTCTTCGGCTCAAGTCATGATGTTCGTGGGATCAAGCCCCATGGCAGGCTGTGTGCCGACAGCTTTGGGCCTGCTTGGGATATATATACTCACTCTCTCTCTCTCTCTCTCTCTCTCTCTCTTTCTTTCTCTGCCCCTCCCCCACTCACATGCTCTCTCTTCCTCTCTCTCAAAATAAATAAACATTTAAAAAATAAAATTAGCTGTAGATCAAATACTCATCATATTTGATGAGCCAAACTTCTTTCCTCGATTTTGAGCATGAACAGGTCCGTACGCAAGCAAAGTTGATTTTTGACAAAATATTGTTTGTTACTGTCCTAATATTCAGTCTGCCAAACATGTATGGAATACATTACCATGCTAGGCATTTTGATAAATATAAGGCATATACCAAGAGAAATAAATTATGGTCTAGGTTCTTGGTTTTATAATTTGTTGAGGAGAGGGAATTGCATAAACAAAACATGTGATAATGTAATGAGTATATGGGGGTGCTTTGGTCTAATAGAGGAACGTTTGGCTTGTTTGGGAGAGGCATGGAAAGGCTTCATCGTGGATATAAAACTTGGCTGATTGTTGAAGGGTAAGTAGAGTTTCTCCTAGCCGGCATTATTGGAGGTCATAAAATTACAGGCACAGAGAAGGAGGAAAAAGCATATTCAGTACGCATTTGCTTAACATTTTAAAAGTTTTTTAACTTAAAAAAAATTTTTTTTAACGTTTATTTATTATTGAAAGACAGAGTCAGAGTGTGAGCAGGGGAGGGGCAGAGGGAGAGGGAGGCACAGAATCTGAAGCAGGCTCCAGGCTCTGAGCTGTCAGCAGAGCCTGACGCGGGGCTCGAACTCACAAACCGTGAGATCATGACCTGAGCTGAAGTCGGCGCTCAAGTTTTTTTAACTTTTTAAAAGTGTTAGAAATGTTAAACAATAGTAAAAAAGACATTAGAACAGAGGTTGTAAACTGATACCGGTTACAGTTACAGTACTGATTAAACAGGTTATGGAACTACTTGGGGTTTTCGTTTCTTCTTGTATTAGTTTTAGTAACTCTTTTTCCTCTAGAATTTCAAATTTACTGGCATAAAGTTGTTCATACTAATGCTATGTTAAATTTTGTTTTAGTATACAGCATATGATATTTTACCCATTAAAAATTTTTATTTTTAATATCAGTATAAGTAAAATTGGTCCCTTTTTGTGCATACAGTTTCAGTGGATTTTAACACACACAGAGATTCAGGTAACCACCATCACAACCAAGACATAGAGCAGTTCTATCACTTCTGTCATGTACCCTCAGTAGTCACTCCCAGCCACCCACCTGTATTCTCTGGCAGCCACTATTCTGTTCTCAGTCACTATAGTTTTATCTTCTCAGGAATGTTATATAAATGTATCTGTGTGGCTCAGTGGCTAAGCGTCCGACTTTGGCTCAGGTCATGATCTCATGGTTCATGAGTTCAAGCCCCGTGTTGGGCTCTGTATTAACTGCTCAGAGCCTGGAGCCTACTTCAGATTCTGTGTCTCCTTCTCCCTCTATCCCTCCCCACTCATGCTCTGTCTCTCTCTCTCTTAAAAATAAACAAACATTTGTAAAAAGTATTTTAAAAATTTAGAAAAGGAATGTTACATAAATGTAATCAAACAATGTATAATATTTTGAAACTGGATTTTTTTTGTGTTTGTTTTTTACACAACATGTTGCCTTTGAGTTTCATTGAAGTTGGATCAATGGTTCCTTTCCGTTGCTGAGTAGTAGTATTCCATCGTATGGATGGACCACAGTTTATCCATTTAGTTAACATTTTTTGCTGATTATGAATAGAGCTGCTGTAAATGTACATGTATGGGCTATTATGAACATAAGTTTTTATTTATCTAGGGTAAATATCTATGATTGGGATTGCTGGGTCATCTGAAAAATGTAATTTTAACTTGATAAGAAACTGCCAAATAGTTTTCCAGAACAACTATACCATTTTGCATTCCCATCAACATTTCTGAGAGTGGTTGTTTCACATCCTTTCTAACATCAAGTATTGTCAGTATTTAACTTTAAAAAAAATTTTTTTTTAATGTTTATTTTTGAGAGAGAGAGAGACACACACACACAGAGTAATCGCAGGGGAGGGACAGAGAGAGAAGGAGACACAGAAGCCGAAGGGGGCTCCAGGCTCTGAGCTGTTAGCACAGAGCCCGATGCGAGGCTCGAACTCACAAAAGGCGAGAGAGATCATGACCTGAGCTGAAGTCAGACGCCCAACCGACTGAGCCACCCAGGCACCCCAGTATTTAACTTTTTTGATTTTGAAATAATTTTAGATTTACAGAAGAGTTGCCAGTTCCCCCTAGTGTTAACATTTCACACAACTGTGACACTTTATTAAAACTAAGACGTTAACAAGGGACACCTGGGTGGTTCAGTTGAGCAAGTGTCCAACTCTTGATTTTTGGCTAAGGTCATGATCTCATGATTCGTGAGATCGAGCCCTGTGTCAGGCTCCATGGTGCTTTGGGATTCTCTCTCTGCCTCTCCCTGTGCCCCTCCCTTGCTGATGTATGCATGCTCAAAACAAATAAATAAACTTAAAAAAATTAACTACAGTACAATACTACTAACTAAACGACTTTATTTGGATTTTACCAGCTATGTGCTTTTTCTGTCCAGGATCCAATCCAGAATACTACATTACATTTAGTTGTCATGTCTCCTTAGTCTTCTCCAGTCTGTGACAGTTTTTCAGTCTTTCCTTGATTTTCAAGACTGACACTTTTGGGAAAGACTGGTAAAATTGTAGAATGTCCTTCAGTCTAGGTTTGACTAATGTTTTCTCATGATTAGATTATGGTTATGAATTTTTAAGAATACCACAGAGATGGCGTGTCTTTCTTATCACATTGCATCAAGGTTATATGATGCCAGCGTAACTTATCGTTAGTGATGTTTATGTCGTGTCTGCCATGTTTCTCTACTCTAGAGTTATTATTTCTCCTTCTACATACTTCTTCATTAGAAGGTCTTTTCTAAGTCCAACCCAACTTCAAGGGGAGAAACATTAAGTTCCAGTTCTTTGAGGGAATATTTGTGGACTGTGTTAAAACCACCAGAGAGATTAATGAGGAGATACTTAGAGGCTATGCAGATAATCCTGTTTCTCCTAAAAGTTTTGCTCCCCAAGTTAAGCATCTGTCAGTGGATCTTGGCCGCAGTAATTTACTGTTGCTGGTCCTAATGGTGATTTTCTATTTCTTCCTGAATGTATATGTAAGTTGGAATTCTTATGTAGGGAAGATTTTCAAAATTTATGTAATTATTTATATAGGGCGGACTCATGGATATTTATTTTACTCTTTAGGGTTATGATCGAATTCCATCGTTCTATCATTCAAGCTTTGGCAATGATGCTCTTTCACATTGGTTTTCATGTCCCTTCGACTACAAGATTTGCCAGGCTATCTTGTATTTTTCCTGCCCCATTCTTGAATCAGCCATTTCTCCAAGGAGCTGTCATTTCTTTTATTGGAGAAAATTATTGAGAAACCCAAGATTGGGCGTAGTCATCGTCATTGCTACTTGTTGACACTGCTTCTAGGTGCTGTCAGTGGACAGAGCTAGGAATTTGCATTCAATAATATTCACTCTTTTGTGGTGTGCAGTTCGGTGGGTTTTGACAATGCTTAGAGCAATAAATCCACCTCTACAGTATGAAAAAGAACAATTTTGTTGCTTGGGGCAATCACTCCTCTGTTCTCTGTCTTTATGGCTTGCCTTTTCTAGAATGCCCTACAAATGGAAATATATATTATGTAGCTTTTTGGATATGGCTTCTTCACTTAGAAACATATATTTAAAATTCATCCATGTTGCTTAAATCGTAGTTTGTTTTCCACTGTGTGCTTGTACCACCATTCGTTTATCCATTCACCTGTTAGACATCTTGGTTGTTTCAATTTTTTCGCAATTATGAATAAAGCTGCTATCAGCTTTTCACCTGTAGGTTTTTGTGCGAACATTGGTTTTCACTTGAATAAAATACCTAAGAGTGGGAATACCTAAGAGAATGTATGGTAAGTGTTTAATTTTATAAGAAACAACCAAACAGTTTTTCCAAATGGCTATATAGTGTGTTGTGTTCCCATCAGGAATGAATTAGTTTCTGTTATTCTGCATCCTCACCAGCTTTTGGTATTCTCAGTTTTTTATTTGAACCATTTTAGTAGGTCTGTAGTGTATTTAATTTTTACTTTAATTTGACTTTCCCTAATGACTAACAATATTGTGTATCTTTTCATATGCTTATCCGTAGATCTTCTTTTGCAAAATGTCTGTTCAGATCTTTTGCCTGTTTGTTAATTGGGTTGTTCTCTTATTGTTGAATTCTTTATATATTATGCATATAAGTCCTTTATCATATATGTGATTTGCAAATGTATTTTCCCCATCTGGCTTATTTTTCCATTAACAGTGCTTCTCACAGAGGAGAAATACTTTAATGTTAATAAAGTCCAGTTTAACAATTTTTATCTTTATGGGTTGTGTTTTGCTGTTACGTTTTAAGACCTCTGCCTAATCCTAATTCCTGGCCACTGGATCACAATATTTTCTTCTAAAGTTTTGAAAATGTTTAATTTTGTATTTAGATCCACCATCTATTATGAATTATTTTTAATGTTTATTTTTGAGAGAGCGAGCAAGTGCCCACAAACAGGGGAGGGGCAGAGAGGGAGGGAGACAGAGGATCTGAAGCAGGCTCTGCGTTATCATCATGAAGCCCTACCTGGAGCTCACCTGAGCCCAAGTCGGATGCTCAACCGACTGAACCACTCAGGTGCCTCTATTATGAATTGTTTTTTGTATAAGGTATGTGAGGTTTAGAGTCAAGTTCATGATTTTGCATATGGATGTTAAAATGTTCTAAAACCTTTTAGAGAAAAGATTACCCTTTTCCCATTGACCTGCTTTTGTACCATTGTCAAAAATCAATTGGCCATATTTGTAGGGATTTATTTCTGCACTTTCCATTCTGCTCCACTGTTTTATCCTTTTGTCATTACCACACTTTTAATAACTGTAGCTTTGTAGTAAATAACTTAAATAGTGTGCTTCCTCCAGCTTTATTTTTCTTTCTCAGAACTGTTTTCGTTATTCTAGTTCATTTGGATGTGTTTTTTTATTAGTCTGACAGTCTTTATTTTTTTCTGGATAATTTATTTCATTTATATTGAATATAATTAGCCATATTTCAGTTTAACTTTTTTCTGTTTATGTTCTGGGGTTTTTCTTCTTTTTTCTTCCCCCCCCCTTTTTTTTTTTTTGGTTCTTTTTATCATTCTATTTCCCCCCACTTTCTAGTTTTGAAATACATGGTATTTTTGTTATATAAGTAGATACCATTGTAGGTATTAAACTTGGAGCCATAATTGACCAAAGTCTAATATTAATAGTCAAAGGTTGCTTGAACTTTTCCATAGTTTTTCTCTTTTTTTGCTCTTTCTCCTTCAACACAGACCTTCCAAATGGGATGGATGGATGTGTATGTGTGTGTGTGTGTGTGTGTGTGTGTGTGTGTGTGTGTGTGTGTGTGTATATATATACACACTTGTATATATATATATATATACTTATATATACCCTTTTTTTTTTTTTTTTTTTTAATGTTTAATTTTGAGAGAGAGAGAGACAGAGCTTGAGTCGGGAGGGGCAGAGAGAGAGGGAGACACAGAATCCAAAGCAGGCTCCAGGCTCCAAGCTGTAAACACAGTGCCCGACGCAGGGCACAAACTCATGAACTGTGAGATCATGACCTGAGCTGAAGTTGGATGCTCAACCAACTGAGCCACGCGGACTTCCCGGGATTATTTTTTATCTTCTTTCTTTAGAGATCTTTGCTGGATGTAGAATTTTAATTTGGCAGATTTTTTTCCTTAGCACGCTGAAGGTATTAAACTGTCTTAGGCTTCATTGTTGCTTTTGGAAAATCAGCTGTTCTGCTGTTGCTTCTTTGAGTGTAATCTAACTTCTCTGTTTGCTTTTCAGATTTGTCTTTGTCTTTGCTGTTTTATTATTGTATGTTTAGTTGTGGATTTCTTTTTATTTATTGTCTGGAATTTGTTGGCTTCTGGAATGTGTTTGTGTCTGATTGCTTCTGGGAAATTTTCAGCTGTTACACCTCTTTCAAATATATATTGCCCTTGCTGTCTCCCATTTTCTCAATTTCTTCTGGTACTGATCAAAAGTATATTAAACCATTTCACAGTATTATTCCTTTCTTCCTTTTCCATAGTTTTGACTTTTCTGCTATATTTTGGATAATTACTGGCCTATTTTCCAATTTCTTAGTTTTGTCTTCAACTTTGTTGAATTTACTCTTAAATCAATTCACTTGTTATTTTTTATTTCTTCCTAAACATTCTATTTTGTTCTTTTCACTTTTTGAAATCTGTTACTTTCTAGAGTATCCTGTTCCCTGCTAGTATTCTGAAGCTTATCTCATATTTCTATAAGCATAATCATGTTTTTTTTAATTTTTAAAAAACTTTTTTTAATGTTTATTTTTGAGAGAGAGAACACACAAGCAAGATGGAGGCAGAGAATCTGACGCAAGCTTTGTGTGTTCAGTGCAAAGCCTGATGTGGGGCTCAAACTCATCATCAAACCGTGAGATCATCAACGTGGTTGGTTTGAGTTTGATAAGATCAGAAGTCTCTGTATGTCTTTTCTCGGTTTTTTTCTGCCAGGTCTTACCCTTGTAGTCTTTTCTGTCAATACCTGGTTATCTTTGAGTACAGGCTGTGTATTCTATTTGAAAAATTATTTGTAGGAATCATTCGAGGTCTATAATAGCAAGGTGCTTTTCCCCCCCCCACAGAGAGCTTGTTCATATCAGGTATCTGGACATTACAGGTCCAGGAACCACCTGAAAACAATTTTTTTAATCTGATATTCCCTCCATAGAGTTGTATTTCTTTCCTGGATCTTCCACTTCTCATTCACTCTCACCCTAAAGTTTTAATCCTCTGAAGTCAGCTTATTATGAAAGTCTCCTATTAGACTTCTACCCTTTGAGGGCCCTGTGCTCTGGTTCCTGTCAGAACAAAATTCTAATTTTCAGGGATCAACAAAGACCCTTTGGGCTTGCTTGCTTCTCTGGGTTCTCATTTTCTCTTTACTATAGGCTATAATTGTTTATCTGTTTTATTTAAGAGAGAGAAAACAGGAATGTGTATATATGTGTGTGTGTGTGAGAGAGAGTGTGTTTTGTGTGTGTGTTTAATCCGTTCTTTTTAGCTGTTCTCAGTGGAAAGATTGACCCAAATAACCTAGCCCACCATTACTGAAGACAGGGAAATTACCTGCAAAAATCTGGGTTTCTTACTTTGAGAAGCTCCAATTACACTTTCGTGGATCTACACCCGCTAGCTCTTTATTTGTCCTTTCTAGGCATTTTGCTTTGTGACCTCTGTAGTAGAACTTATTTGTATGAGTGGAGAAAGGAAGAGAATGAGATCTGAACTGCAGTGGTTATGAGTTAATAATTTTTTGTTAAGGCACACATAGTCGAGTAGAGTGTTCTCTAGTGTTCTTCAAACCAGATATAAAAGGATTGCTGAGGGGTGCCTGGGTGGCTCAGTCAGTTGAGCATCCAACTCTTGATTTTGGCTCAGATCACTATCCCAGGGTCATGGAATCCAGCCCTGCGTTGGGCTGTGTTGGGCTCTGCACTGAGTGTGGAGCTTGCTTAAGATTCGTTTTCTCTCTCTCTCTCTCTCTCTCTCTCTCTCTCTCTCTCTCTTTCTTTCTTTCTCTCTCTCTTTCTCTCTGCCCTTCCCCCACTCGCCCTCCCGCCCCCACCCCCACCCCCAGAATAAATTAAAAAAAAAAAAAGGAATGCTGATCTGGTGTGCTGCTTATAGGGAATGACAAGGTATGCCAGCCTTTGGTAATTTTAGGGTATAACGTTACAGGTCTTTAAAATTCTTAACTTGTTTAAAGTCTTGTGCTTTTCAATTTCTTGTTTTACTGTTTTTCATCTGAGTAATTTCTGTGCATCCTTCAAAACTAAGCTTAGATGTTATTTTTTCCCTGGCAGCTTTCCCCAGACTTTGAGGTACTCCATAAATATTTGTTGAATGAATGACACTGGGTTGGTGGGTGACTTAAATTCCCTTCAATTCCTGCAGAGCATCTTAGACTTCACTCTTTCAAGCACTAATCGCTTGAGAGTGTGATGGTCTGTTTTCTTTGTCAAGGGCAGAGATAGTTTCTCTTTATTCTCCAAGGCCTAGAGAAATAATCCCTTCCCAGCAATAGGCACACATTTCCTGATACATAATAATTGTTTAATAAATGCTTGCTGAGTGGACATTCTGCTCTTGATTTGAAAGGAAGAGAGAATGGGAAATTAAGGGGAACTATGGACATATGAAACAAGTAATTCCGATTGTGTTAACTCCTGCTTTTTTGTGTTCATTTCATAGCCACTTTGAAAGGGGAAAAGGCAAATTTCTATGACTGTTTGTCTTTGCTTCTGCAAGTCACAAGTATCTAGTTGTGTTCTCCCTGAGTTTGTTCCACAAATCATCTCTTTGCAGTGTATGCTGCCTGATTGCTAGGAAGAAGAGTTGATTCTCTGCAGCAGTGCTGAAAAGGTGTTGTTTTCCTTATACAACTGCTTTTCTTCTGAACAAGCATTCTTAAATCATGCAGTCAGTGCAATATAAGCACATTCCTCATTTTTTACCATAGAAATCTTTGCCGTCTAGATGATTATGAGATATTACTCATTCACTATGGCTTATCTAGGGTTGGGAGGGTTTATTTTGTTTTGTTTTTAAGATGGAGACCCTCATAAACATTAGGGTTAAAAGAACTAGTAAAACTGTATTGAAGTTTGAAAATGGACTTAACTTTTTAAATTTAAGGTTCCAGAATAATCTTTTCCAGTTCTGCTGGGAAATTTATTTATAAAAATACATTGGTACGATGATTAATCAGACATGCAGTTTTCTGGTTTGGGATCATTTACTAAGCCTCCAGTTTTCTTTTTAGTTGCCAGATTGAAAAACAGAAATCACATGGAGTAGAAGAGATTAGAGGGAGAGATTGAGGAAGGCGAGAAGAGTTTTTAATAGAAATTAATTAGTTCTATATTCCATTTATGTTGATAAACCTATGATTTTGGCAGTACATGCTTTAGCCTCATAGTTAGATGGAGTTTTCATTTACTGGCATTTTATTAAAGAATAGGTCAAACAGAGCCATATAACTGGCTTTGGTTGTAGGTGTGGTCTGACTTTAATAGAGAAAATTTTACCAACAAGATAATTTTTCAGTTGATTAATTGGCTTCTGTTAGGCTAAGCATGAACAAACAAAACATAGCCATGTATTCAGAGTCATTCTGAAGGCTTTTTAGGCCTATGAAATTGTTATCAGCTAAAATTACACCTCCTTTTATGCAATCATACGAGACAGTAAGGATGAAGTTAGGTCATTTAAAATGGAATTATTAAGAAAGTTAATACTTTTTCTTCAAGTCAGATTTTCTTAGGATATGCTTGTATTACGAACACTAGGTAGGACGATTGATCATCAGGATATCTAGGACTCAGGTACTTTCACCAACTTCTAAACAAGCTGTTGTAAAAATTGCTAACATCAAGTTTCTCCAATATTCTCTTAATTTTAACTGTGGCCCTGTTATGAACAGAGGAAACTATAATACTGGGAGAGAGAGAACGTGCATGCAAAGGGAACAGCAACTCAGGAACCCTTGAGTTGTTCTCCCGATTCTCCTAGCTTTGTACCAGATTGCCAGAATAGGGCTACCCTACCTTTTGGAGGCAAATTTCATTTTCATTACATTTCATTTTTTGAAAAGAAACAGCCTTGATTTGGTCAACATATAATATTTCATGAACACCCTACAAAATGTAGAGCCTTGAACTGGCTACAGTAAAGTCAAAAGATAAATCAGACATGCATCTTGACTTCAGAGAGCTAAGTGTCTAATAAGCAAGTTAAGGTTTTTTTGTTTGTTTGTAATGTTTGTTTATTTTTGAAAGAGAGAGAGCTCAAGTGAGGTAGGAGCAGAGAGAGAGGGAGACACAGAATCTGAAGCAGGCTTCAGTCTCTGAGCTGTCAGCACAGAGCCCGACATGGGGCTCAAACCCACAAACTCTGAGATCATGACCTGAGCCAAAGTCAGATGCTTAAACGACTGAGCCACCCAGGTGCCCCAAGGAAGTTAAGGTTTGAAGACTATTGTATATGAGATACAAAGTGACCAGTTCTATGGGAATGCAAACACTTGAACCTTGCAGGTCGGCCACCTTCGCTTTGAATCCCAACTCTCTCCTGGATATTTATGGCCAAGCTACTAAACTTACTTAGGCTGTTTTCCTATCTGTAGATTAGGGAGAGAAATGGCTGCCTCATAGAATTGCTGTGAGGGTTAGATATTTAAAGCTGAGAGGCTCTTTTAGCTCCAGACTTGGAATATCTAATTGCTTGTTCAGCATCCTTTTTAATGTCTCCTCCATTTTAACCTTAAGTCCAAAACCTGATGAATGAGCTCTCTTCCAGAATGTTTTCTGTCTCCATAAATGGTATCAACAGAAATCTAAAAGTCACCTCCCACTTTTTACCCCATTGTCTAGACGACCCTGAACTATTGATTTTACACCACAAATTTTGTTCCTCGAATTTGTGCACTTATCTCCATTGCTGCCACAATTGGGCAAGCTTTCGTCATTGCTCCTGCATAAGTCACTGTTAACAGTCTTCTTTCTCCCTAAATCTGTTCCTCTGCTTGTCCCACATCCAGCCAGAGTGAACTCTTCAAAATGTACACATGGGTCACTTTTCTGCTTAAAACTCAACAGTGAGGGGTGTGTGGGTGGCTTGGTCAGTTAAATGTCTGACTCTTGATCTCAGCTTGGGTCTTGATCTTAGGGTCCTGAGTTCAGGCCCTGCATTGGGCGTGAATGTAACCTACTTAAAAAACAACTCCTCAATGAGTTTCCATTATCCTTAGTTTGCAGATAAAATCTTAAAGGCATTTTTGTCTCACCCTTGTTCTTCCTTGCTTGCTATTCTGTTTCCAAGGACTAGCAGGATGTTTTTTCATAGTTGATGCTCATATACTTAAGGGATGGACAAAGGAAGGAATGTATGAAAGAACCAATCAGTAATTGAGAAAATTAGGCTGTCCCTTTATTTCTTTCTTGTTAGGCTGTATATGAACATACATACATATTTACAGAGGTTGCAAGTGAAATACTATTTCTAAATAAAATGTTTATCTTTAATGAGTTCTCTTTCCTATCTTTTCACTTCCCCTCTTTATCCCCAGCCTGTCACTGATCTTCTGTCCCTCTTTGTGCCATTTTATTTATCTGAGGTTCCTGAGGTACAGTTCAAGGACTCTCTCTTTTCTTCTCCCTATATAGTTCATGAAAGCCAACCATTTGAAATTCCTGTGAATGACTGTCTTACTATAAACAGATTATTTGGTATGCATGATAGTAAAGTGAAGCACGTCTTCCCGGTGTTGCAAAACTGCAAGCAGTTCCTCCCACTGGAGAATCAAGTCCGCCGTTTCATTAATTAGGTCCCAGCTGATGAGGCACAAAGCTGCAAGGGTCAAACAAGTACTTGAGAATCTCAGGAGTTTCATTAGTGAGTAGTCTTGCTCTCCTCTTCACAGAGAATGCCAAGGCCTTAAGAAAGCAGAGGAAGACTGGGTGATAAGACTGATAGATACATGGACTAGTAAATGGGAACTGGGGAATGTTTTCCACGTGACTCAGGTGATTTCCCAGAGAAAAAAATGAGGTCTCATTTTGTAATGTCATGTCCACCCATGATTGGCCCTCTGAGGCTGGGAGTTAACTATAGCTCCTGCAATTCTTGTATTTTTTTTTTTTTAAAGAAAACATGGTTAAATTGGTAAATTTTATGTTATGTGTATTTTACCAGTTTTTATAAATCACGTTATTTCAACAAAAAACAAAAGTGGTACAAAGAACATCTGTATCCCCTTTACTCAGATTTACCTATTGTAATATTTTTTTACCCCATTTGCTTTATTATGTGACTGTACTCTTGTGCACATGTAATTTACCATCTAAATGTTTTTATCATTTGATTTCATAGTATTTTTTTTTATACCATTTCTCCCGCTCCAGTACAGGATACAGTCTAGGGGTAGGACATTGTATATAGTCATGTCTCTTTAGCCGCCTTTTTTTTCTTTTATAGTATTGACATTTTTGAGGATATAGTGTATCCCCCCCTTTTTTTTTAAATTTTTTAAATATTTATTTTTGAGAAAGAGACGGAGTGCAAGCAGGGGTGGGGCAGAGAGAGAGGGAGACACAGAATCCGAAGCAGGCTCCAGGTTCTGAGCTGTCAGTACAGAGCCTGACATGGGGCTCAAACTCAAGAACCCATCTCATGAACTGTGAGATCATGACCTGAGCTGAGCTGAAGTAAGGTGCTTAACCCACTGAGCCACCCAAGTGTCCCTCCCCCCACCTTTGTAAAGTAGGCTTCACGTCCAGCATGGGGCTTGAACGCATGACCCTGAAATCAAGAGTCTGACCCTTTACCAACTGAGCCATCCAGGTGCCCCATTCCCTCACTGCTCCTTTTTAATAGAAGCTTCCTCATTTTCGGTTTGTCCAATGTTTCCTTGTAGTTAAGTTGAGGTTACACAACCTTAGCCAGAAACCTACATAAGTGATACATTCTCAGGTTATAAAATCTGGAGACTCAATACATTTTTTTTTTAATTTTTTTTTTTAATGTTTATTTATTTTTGAGACAGAGACAGAGCATGAACGGGGGAGGGCAGAGAGAGAGGGAGACACAGAATCGGAAGCAGGCTCCAGGCCCTGAGCCATTAGCCCAGAGCCTGATGCGGGGCTCGAACTCACGGACCACGAGATCGTGACCTGAGCTGAAGCCGGACGCTTAACCGACTGAGCCACCCAGGCGCCCCAATACAATTTTAATTAAATGCAGAGTAAAGGGGATCAACAAATGCTGTAGGATTCTCTGAAAAGATAAATAGATTCGAATGGTCAGGGGAAGACATCACAGTTTACCTATTATCTAGACTTAGTTTACTGATTTGGTAGAAAGCGTGTTTCTAAAAGTTTACCACTTTTCCCTTTATGTCAAATTTTGCATTAGTTCAGGTAACATATATTACTGTTTTCTACCAGTTTCTATTAAGTTTCCTCCTGTATTAAATAAATCAGGAGGAAATTATTTGTTTTTAAATTTAATGAAATCAAGTATGACTTTCAAATGGCACAATTTGAGGGATTAAGGATCTATAATTAAGGATCTACTGATTATTATGCAAGGTTCCTGAATGATTTGGATTGTTACAAAAAGACATTGAACTTTGATGTATGTCTTTATTCCCTTCCTGGTTTCATAACCATTGGAGTCAGGCTAACAGTTGGTACTCCCGGCTTTGCCACTGTTCTATCTAGTCTTTTAGCACTCCTACTTGAGCTATGGAAAGCTACTCTTGCCAATGATTTCTGTGGAATGTATAAATGGTAGTAATGTTGATAGGTCTGTCCTCAGTGCCATTTTTCCCTTCCAGGCTGTCTTGTAAAGAGCATCCAAACTTTAGATGATGCAGAATAGAATTAGGGCCAGCATGGTTTTAAGTATGTTTCTTGTTTTTTGTTTTTGTTTTCTTTCTCTTTTTTTCTTTTTCTTTTACTTTCCGGGTAATAGGAAACACTGTGGTTGACACAGTTGGGATCTAGTCATTGGTTAATAGGTAGAAGAGTCAGAGGTATATATTTTTTTTATTTTAGCTTGTTGTATTTTTTATTTTTCTTTTAATTGACATCCAAATTAGCATATAGTGCCACAATGATTTCAGGCGTAGTTTCCTTAGTGCCCCTTAACCATTTAGCCCATCCCCCCTCCCACAGCCCCTCCCGTAACCCTCAGTTTGTTCTCCAGATTTATGAGTCTCTTCTGTTTTGTCCCCCTCTCTTTTTCTATATTATTTTTGTTTCCCTCCCCTTATGTTCGTCTGTTTTGTCTCTTAAAGTCCTCATATGAGTGAAGTCATACGATTTTTGTCTTTCTCTGACCAATTTCACTTAGCATAATACCTATTCTCCAGTTCCATCCATGTAGTTGCAAATGGCAAGGTTTCATTCTTTTTGATGGCCGAGTAATACTCCATTGTGTGTGTGTGTGTGTGTGTGTGTGTGTGTGTGTGTGCGTGTGTGTGTGCGTACGTACACATACACATATATACCACATCTTCTTTATCCGTTCATCCATCGATGGACATTTGGGCTCTTTCCATACTTTGGCTATTGTTGATAGCGCTGCTATAAACATGGGGGTGCATGTGTCCCTTTGAAACAGCACACCTACATCCCATGGATAAATGCCTAGTAGTGCAATTGCTGGGTCGTAGGGTAGTTCTATTTTTAGTGTTTTGAGGAACCGCCATACTGTTTTCCAGAGTGGCTGCACCAGTTTGCATTCCCAGAGTCAGAGGTATATTTGAGGCCATTATTATAAGATGGTTTTTTTTCTTCACACATGCTTTTTAAAAATAATTCCTTGGACTTTATGCATTTTGTGTTTGCAGTTTGAAGAAAACAGGTCTGAAACAAGGTCATACCCCCAGCTGCTTCTGAACACATTGACTGCCAGATCTCCAAACATCAAGTCCACCTTCATTCGCCAACCTGTCTGACATGTCGGGACCCGTGCCAAGCAGGGCCAGAGTTTACACAGATGTTAATACGCACAGACCCCGAGAGTACTGGGATTATGAGTCACATGTGGTGGAGTGGGGGTAATTATTTCCTCTTACTTCACTGTCCTCACTCATAGGGTTGATTCTTGTGTACTTGTTGAGTAATTTGTGTTAGGAATCCTTCCTGACTGCATTTATAAACCTCAAGATTAAAACCTGATTTGTGTTTTCTTCAGCAGTGAAGAAGCAACGTATTGCTTTGGCAAATTAACAGTTTTGTTGGGCTTACCATTTAAAAATTACTTCTGTCTCTTATTCTTTCCTTGGACTTACATATTCTGGATAAAAGGCTGGTAACAAAGAGTTACATGTCAGCTTGTCTCACCTAAGGGCTTTGTAGTTAGGTGAGAATTAATACTTGAGAGATTTTAAAAACCATACTCTTACGTAAAGTATTTTTGAGGTCAGAGAATGTTGTCCCATGATGATACTGAAGGATGAAACAGTTCTCCAGAAAGATGTCCTCTTTCTGATAGAAACAAAATTAAACCCTTATCAGCGTTTACTCTTACCATGAAGCAAGCCATGTGTAACGTGGATTTAAGCCCCAATTCCATTTTGAACAGTTGCAGTCTACCTCCGTAGTTGTGTTTGCCCCTATTCTCTCTGCAGTCTCATTTGGATGTTTGTATCTCTTGTCCCAACATGTAGGTATTTAATTGATCAGGTCATACTAACTGTGATAAAAGCATTTTGACATCCAGTGCAAAAGAAAGCAATTTGGAAATGCATAAAGCAGTAGCTCCCACATGCTACATTTTATATCTATTCACATGTGATGTATATAACCTGTAAGTGGTTAAAGATAGTCTCCCAATATTGACACAAGGGGGTATGTAATCCTGATTGGGCCGTGATTCTTAACAGTAAATGCATTGCCTCTGCACAAGGAGTTACAGTGTGCTTCATAGGTACCATCAAGAACCAGTGGTACAATATCAATAAATGTTGTTATTGATAACCTAACAATTCCTCACTTGTCACAGGCTTCAAATTCTAGGAATACTTGTGTTTTGCTAACAAAATTTGAACCACTGTCTTTGAATTGAGTGCTTTGCACTTAGTTCTGCTTAAATAACACTAAACAGCCCTTCCGAGGTTTGGCATGGCACTCTTGGCTCACATGCATTTGTTTTCTGTGTCTGCCACAGGAGAACTCCACCAGAATTAAGAGCCTCCTCCCCCAGACCTGCCTTAATACAGTGTCCGTTGTCCTTAGTACCATCCGCCTTGTCTGTTCATTTCACTTTCTTTTTGGCTGCTTGAGGACAATGGATGGCTAATTTGTTACATGTTGGATTTTCAGTGCCCCCAGCAGGAGTAAATAGAATTTTGACTTACTCTTTAAAGCAAAGTCATCTAAATTGTAATCAGAGGCAGGGATAAAATGTTGGCCTTTCCCTTATTTTTTACCTCTGATGTTGCTAGTGGTCATGGAATATGGGTAAAAATAGAGGAAGAGGCCCCTAACTATGATTCATGATCTGTAGTGTGATTTGCAAACTTTTTACATGGACTGTCCTCAGAGTTTGCCTTGGAGGGCAAGTGGGAAGTCAAGCCTATATGTTTGAAAGCCACTTACCTGCAAAAAGGTCCATGAAAAATCTGCTTCTAATGTGTGGCTGAATTGAAATATTCTTACAACATGAATTGACTTCCTGCTAGGTGCCGACACCGGGCCAAGGCACGAGAGGCCAGAGGTATATAAAAATTATCCTCCAAGGGAAAGCTGTCTGTTGTTGGATATAAATACATAACAAACCCTAATATGAGGTAGCTATGTGTGGCATGCCAGTAGAAATGTAAACAGTGTGGGATTTGAAAAAATAATTGAAAGACTTAAACTTTTCTAATTCTAGGATTTAGAACACACATTTTTAATTAATGGCCCGATTTTTAAAATACAGAGAAACCAATTTGGGAATTATTGGAAATGCCTTTTATTTCTTTTACTCCTACTGGTAGTAGAGTTTTTAAAGTTAATTAGTGCCTTATAGTTTGAACTTTTAAAATCATTGTGACTTTGACTTTTTTTGTTCACAGTAATCAAGATGACTACCAACTCGTTCGAAAATTAGGCCGGGGTAAATACAGTGAAGTATTTGAAGCCATCAACATCACAAATAATGAAAAAGTTGTTGTTAAAATTCTCAAGGTGAGTATAAGAAGAAAGAGATTATAATTTCAGGAGTATTTGGGATTTAGATTTTTAAATAATAGTGATACCTTTTTTTTAAAGTAGCATTTGAAAAGGTTTTTGTAATGCTTTAACACTTTTATACTGTATTCTCTGAAGTTGATAGACGAGGTTATCTGTTGTTGTTGTGAAAGAGGGCTCAAGTGAGCAAGAGGCAGAGAGGGAGAGAAAGAAGTGGGGCTCTCCCGAAGCGGGATTCGAACTCACTAACTGTGAGATCATGACCTGACCTGAAGTCAGGTGCTTAACCAACTGAGCCACCCAGGCGCCCAGAAGAGGTTGTCTTTATTTGACAGATTAGGAAATTGAAGCAAAAGAAGCAATTTGGCTCAAGTCATACAGCTCAGCGAGATTGTGGCAGAGGAAGGGAGTAAAGGTTCAATCTTCTCTCTCCCAGGTCTTGCCTAATACTGATTTCCTATATTTTCAGTTATATTCCATCCTTTTGTTTTCAGTAAGTTGTTACCTTTTCTGTGTGAGGCTAAGGAGTCCAAACGCAGGCCTTTAAATGGCAGGCAGTTGCCGTCTGCGCAGCTAGTGTGATGTAAGTGCCTGCGACGGGCACTGCTGTGTGTGCTCCAGCTCCGGCTGGTAATTACTTCGCAGTAGTGCAGGTCCAGTGTTGCTTGATACTCTTCTCCAAAAAGGAAATAAAAATTTGTATTTATATACGAATTCCCCTGATTTTTAAATGTTGGCTCAAGAGTTTTTAAAAACACTACAGGAGTGCCTGGGTGGCTCAGTCGGTTAAGCATCTGACTCTTGATATTGGCTCAGGTCATGATCTCTTGGTCCGTGAGGTCGAGCTGACAGCACTGAGCCTGCTCATTATTCTCTCTCTCCCTCTCTCTCTGCCCCTCCCCCACTTGCTCTTTTCCATTCTAAAATAAATACATAAACAAATACATACATACACACACTGTGTAGGCCAGGTTTGGCCAGGGGGCTACCAACATGCAACTTGGAAGTTACTTACGACTGTACTGTGCACTGTCATATGCCAGGAACTTAGCATATAGTTCCTTGCTATAGGAACTTTCCCATATTTGATACTGAGAAGCAAAGGTTCCCAGACTTCATCAATTTACAGCCACCCATATTGAGTCAGTAACTTTTAAGTAGTTAAGTCCAAAAAACAAAAAAATGTTTAACTTGGGTGCCATTTCAAACGTTATACACTGGGGCACCTGGATGGTTCAGTCATTTAAGTGTCCAACTCTTGATTTCGGCTCAGGTTATGGTTTCACAGTTCATGAGATCAAGCCCCAAGTTAGGCTCTGCACTGACAGCACAGAGCCTGCTTGGGATTCTCTCCCTCTCTCTCACTCGAGCACACGTGCACACCCTGGCTCGCTCGCTCTCCCTCTCTGTAAGTAAATAAATAACTTCATAAAAATTTAAAAAACTAAACTGTTATACACAGAAATTGAAAGACAATATAATTTATTTTATGCTTATATGACCATAATTGATGAGCTTTGGGATATATACATCTGTTGATCACTGCACAGCTTCTCGAATGTTGGAATCATTTGGACACTAATAGACTCATTTCCTTTTCAACATTGGTTTTTGTGTAGTACTTACTTTTTGTCACAGGAAGGGCTGAAAACCCAGCTTTGCAAAAATACACCATCAAAAGGAATGTAGTGCAATCTAATGTTGAAACTAAGAACAACCTCAGGTTGGTAGTATACTCCTTCCCTGGCATATTTGGATATTAATTGATATCTCCCTCAAAACTTAAAAATCTCACAGAACCCCTATGAATTTGTGGGGGATGCCTTGGCATACCTTTTGGGAACCGGAAAGTTTATCTGTCTTATATGTCACATGTAGGAACAGAACTAAGCCCGAAATTAGAACATGTGGATTCTAACCCAAACTCTAAAAGTAATTAACCTTGGTAATCCTTTTAATCTAAGATGTTTTGTTCATCTGTGCAAATGAGATAATCTTGCTTTCTCTGTCTTTCTCAGTTGTTATGGGGATCAAATAAAAAATTATATAGAGGGTACTTGGGTGGCTCAGTAGGTTAAGTGTCCAGCTCTTGGTTTTGGCTCAGGTCATGATCTCATGGTTTGTGCATTTGAGCCCCGCATTGAACTCTGCTGACAGTGCGGAGTCTGCTTGGGATTCTCTCTTCCCCTGTCCCTCTGCCCCTCCCCCCGTCTCAAAAATAAATAAGTAAACTTAAAAAAAAAAAAATCTGTATATAGAAATATACTTCAGAGGTTGAAATTCTGTGTAAATTGTAGGATGATATGTATGTGGAGAGGGATATGGTAAAATAAAGTGAGGTGTTATCTAGTGTCATAAAAGGCACAAATAGTTGGTCTCACAGTTCAGAAGAAGCTGGTGGTTAGGGAAAGCTCCCAGGAGCTGTTTTCAGGCTCTGAATGGGGGGAGGATTTGGATAGGTATGGGTGGGAGTAGAGAAGGGAAGAATCCACAAGATAAGAAAAGAGGAAGGAATAAGTGAGAGAAATCTTTCCTGTGGAAGATGTTGAGTGACCATGCATGGAAGGTGAACTTGGAAAGGAAAGTTAATTGGTGGTCAGCTGGAAAAGATAATCTCTGCATTTCCTTCAAGTCTTAAAAGGTAGCTCAGTAGGTTGGGCTTCAGACTCTTAATTTCCGCTAAGGCCATGATCTCACGGTCTTGGGATTGAGCCCTGCCTCAGGCTCCGTGGAGCCTGCTTGGGATTCTCTCTCTCCCTTTCCCTCTCCTTCTGCCTCCTCCTCTGCTCCTGTGCGTGCTCTCGCTCTTTCTTTAACAAAAAAACAAAAAAAAAAAGGTAACATGATTTTTCTCTCTTCTAGGTTGTTGGGAGTCATTGATGATTTTGAGTGAAGGGGGGTTTGGAAAGATTTTTTTTTTTGTATTCCAGTCTTTTCCTAACTGTACTGTATATTTCACTGTAATTATATAGAAAGATGGTTGTAAATATAGATGAAGTTCGTTCATAAACTCTATTTAAAATTTTTGATCTCTCCTACCTATTTATTAAGACAAAATAGTTGCGTTGATCACATTAAATTAGAGTTTAAGTCACCCGCCTGGTCTATCACAAACCAGCCTTGTAAGTTCACAGATTTTAAGGATTCTGTAGGAAAAAAATTTCATTAACCAGTAGCCTTAGCTGTAAGTTTTAGCTATAAGCCTTAGCTATAGCTGGCAGTTGGAAAATAGTGATTTAGTGGAAAACAGGTGATAGATTGATGGGTTAGTCCCTGGAAAGTAGATCTCCCAGATACTCTAGCAGATCACAAAGATCTGATAGTTGAAGCAAAAAGAGGAGACTTCTCATCAGCTTGCTTCTCAGTCAGTGTACTGAGTTCTAACAGAAGCAAGGCTAAAAGCTGTGGATTGAATTAAATGTAGACCATGGGAGTCTCTATAAGTAACAGTTTCCATATATTGTCTACTTTGCATTGGGCCCTATTCTATCTGTGATATTTACATTACAACAGTTCTACAAGGCAAGTTATAAATTCAGATACATTTGGGGTGCCTGGGTGGCTCAGTTGGTTAAGCATCCAACTTTGGCTTAGGTCATGATCTCTAGGTTCGTGGGTTCGAGCCCCATGTGGGGCTCTGTGCTGACAGCTCGGAGCCTAGAACCAGCTTCAGATCTGTGTGTGTGTGTGTGTGTGTGTGTGTGTGTGTGTCTCTCTCTCTCTCTGCCCCTCCCCTGCTTGCACTCTGTCTCTCTCTCTCTCAAGAAGTAAATAAACATTGGGGCGCCTGGGTGGCGCAGTCGGTTAAGCGTCCGACTTCAGCCAGGTCACGATCTCGCGGTCCGTGAGTTCGAGCCCCGCGTCAGGCTCTGGGCTGATGGCTCGGAGCCTGGAGCCTGTTTCCGATTCTGTGTCTCCCTCTCTCTCTGCCCCTCCCCCGTTCATGCTCTGTCTCTCTCTGTCCCAAAAATAAATAAAAAAATAAAAAAAATAAAAAATAAAAAGAAGTAAATAAACATTAAAAAAAAAAATTCAGATACATTTAAGTGCTTTTCCCAAAGCTGCATAACTACAAAGCTGGATTTTGAGGATGGTCTGTTTCCAAGACTTGCTTGTTTCTGTACCTCCTGCTTAGAACTTAAGACAAGGTTAATTTACAGTATGGTTTGGTAGTTCCTAGACCTGGATTATCAACCTAGGAAATATCTAAGAATAGCTCTCTAACTCCATTCTCAAGATTCTGATTCAGCAGATCTAAGTGGGACCTGGGAATCTGTATATTTAAGAACACAGGTAACTATTAGGGACACCTGGGTGGCTCAGTCAGTTAAACGTCTGACTCTTGATTTCGTCTCAGGTCACGATCTCCCCATTTGTGAGTTCGAGCCCCGTAATGGGCTCTGTGCTGGCAGTGTGGGGTCTCCTTGGGATTCTCTCTCCCTCTCTTTCCATCCCTCCTCTTCTTGCTCTCTTTCTCTCAAACTTAAAAAAAAAAAAAAAAATCCAGGTGACTGTTGATCATGAAGTTTGGTAACCACTGATCTTGTTGATGAAGAGACAAAACATACTTAAAACAATTTCTAAGAATTCTATGCAGAATATCAATAGTCTGAGGTGACTGATGCCCTGGGAAAAACCTCATGGTCCAGTGTAGCAGATACGGGCCACGTGTGGCTTTTGAGCATTTGAAATGTGGCTAGTACAAATGGAGATATGCTGTGAGGATAAAATATAATTGATTCCAGAGGCTTAGCACAAAAAAAATATAAATTATTTATTAGAATTTTTATATTGATTTACAGGTTGAAATGATAAGATTTTGGATATATTTTGTTAAATATATTAAAATTAATGTGGTCTGTTTCTTTTTACTTTTTTAATGTGGGTACTAGAACATTTAAAATACACTTGTGGCTTGTATTGTATTCCTTTTGGACTATCACTGTTTTAGACTATTTAGAAGGAAGGCTTTGTGGAGGAAGTGCAGTTGGACCAAAGCCCACCCCAGAAAAATGAAAAGGATTTCTGTACGAGAACCGATGTAGAAATGATGGGTGAGGACAAAGGCACATGGGAGATATACTCAAGGGACTCTGCAGAGTGGTCTTTTTAAAATGGACGCAGCAGCTCATTTATAGGAATATTGGTGATAAAGCTAGGCAGATATTATGGGTTGTGTCCCAGCCATATTCTGAGATATGTGCTCTTGTCGATCATTTTTACCCATAATGAAAGGCTTACAGAACTTAGGTAATTTGCCCCTAGTCACACAGCCAGCAATGAATGTAAGATTCACGTTACGTAGTCTGATTCCAAGTCCCACATTTAACCACAAAGTTATGCTACACAAAGATGATTTGGTCATCCTTGCTGTTGGTCCCGACTTCCCCTCTGTAGGGTGGGGGAAGTCGATAGACTTAAAGGAAGGAATGGAAAGAGCCCATGTTTCATCCTAATTGTCAGAGACTTTTACAAGCTATGTCTTAGTATTACTAATAACTTACAGTCCTAGTTTGTATAGTTTTAAAAAGTTGACATGCGGGGCGCCTGGGTGGTTCAGTTGGTTGAGCGACCGACTTCGGCTCAGGTCATGGTTTCACAGTTTGTGAGTTCGAGCCCCGCGTCGGACTCTGTGCTGACAGCTCAGAGCCTGAAACCTGTTTCAGATTCTGTGTCTCCCTCTCTCTCTGCCCCTTCCCCGCTCACACTCTGTCTCTCTCTCAAAATAAAATAAAAACATTAAAAAAAAAATAAAAAGTTACCATGCTATGATTGATGACGAATTAAATGCTAGTTCTGCAGAGGTTTGCTCTTTGGGATGAAATCTTTTTTCTTTCAACTCAACATTTGCTGAGTCCCTGCAGAATCCCTGGCACAGGGCTAGGAGAAGGGGATTCAGAGAGGAGATGGACACATACCCTTTCCTTCAAAGAGCTCATAAGTAGCCATTTATGTATTACATTTACATGTTGAAATACTCTGAAATAATTTCACCGATGTACTTTTACCTTTTCAGCCAGTAAAGAAGAAGAAAATCAAGCGTGAAATAAAGATTTTGGAGAATTTACGAGGCGGTCCCAATATCATCACACTGGCAGACATTGTAAAAGACCCTGTGGTGAGTATGGTAGGCGCTGGCAAGGCCCACCAGGGCTGAGGTGGTGTTTGACCTGGAGCACAACTGGCCTCTTTATTTTCCCCCTCTACCGTTAAGTCCTGCTTTAAAAGTGCTTAATCAGTTATACCATTTAACTAGCTTGGGTCTTTCTTTCAAAGAGACCTCCACCCACAGACTATTTCTTATTCTTCTAGGCTAAGAGACTGATAGCACTGGAAACTGAAATGTGTTAATCCATTTTGCAAACTCAGGTCCGATGCCGATGGGCGATGGGCGCATTGTCGGGCTGCCTAGAGCCTGGTGAGACTTCAGCTCCATGTCTTCTGTTTGAAATCCATCCCAAAAATGACCTAAGTGTGGTGGTGATCAGAGTGGGGAGGGCTCGTAGCAATAGAGGGTTTCCTACTACTGAGGCAAGGACTACCAAATTCACCACGTAGTATCTGCCAACATTGTGCCTACTAAAGCTGCCAGGGCTATTGCTAATGTGTGTTTTCTTTTTCTTTCCCCTAGTCACGAACCCCTGCCTTGGTTTTTGAACACGTAAACAACACAGACTTCAAGGTATAATATATAACCAACCATTTCAAGGTGTTGGGTTTTTAGACCACATAGAAAGCCTTTTAGCAATGTTACTATTAGAAGAGCTTCCTTCTAACATGCTTCGAAAGAGCTTTTCATCCTTACTTAAGATAGAGAATTTATCCTTATTTTAAGATAGGGAAACTCACGTAGAAGCAATGTCTACTTTCCACATCTTGGTATTTCACTCTTTTGTTTGTTTTGTGCTCTTTTTAGTTACCAATACATTTACTTCTCACCACCTTTACCATTCATTTGACACTTTCTACAGATGTCAAACCTAATAAAAGCCACAGCACGTGTTCAGTCAGGATCTGGCTGTAGGGATTTCACGTTAAAACAACTGTATTCGAGAAGGAATACATTGTGTGTGTACAAGCAAGGACTGCTTATACCTTGGGATCCCTCAGAAATTCTGGGCTATAGATCTCAAAAAGGGGGTGGGTAGAGAAGCATGGTACAAACTCTGGCATAACACCGACCTCTACAACAGATCTCTGACTTCCAGCCCATCTGGTAGCCTCCTTATTTCAAACAGTTCTCAATTCGAGTACAGCAGAGGAATGTGGGCACTCTCTGGGGTTACAAGCTGTAAAGGTACTTGACTTGCCTTTTCACAGTCCTGTAGTAAGAATGTTATGTGTCAGTAAACGGGTGAATCCTGTGAACCCTTTGCTGGGAGGATGAAAAAAAGGAAAGTAAGTATTTTAGAAGCAGAATGATAACTTGAAGGAAAACTGTCAGGATATCACTAACAGCTGAATGATACATAGATTTAAAAAAAAAAATCTGCAGCTTCTTGGAACCTGGAAAGGATACACAACAGTTCAGAGTTTACTTTCAACTTGGGATGGGAATAGTTCTGTCAAATTGACAGATTTGGCAGGGAGCCATCTTGCATACCAGCTGGTGACCCATAGTGCCTATATAACTATATACATCAAAGGTGGGTTAGTTCCCTACTAAGGAAAGGTGTGTATTTGCCAAAATGCCTTATATCGGAAGGTCTGGAGGTAAATGCAAAGCAGACTAAACTTCAAATGTATGGTATCAGTGCATGTTGCATGTGTAAATTGGTACGTTCCCAACAGTGGGTTATAGCTTAAGCAATACAAGTTTAACTAAGTCTTCACTTTTGCATATAGAGTTAAATACCCAAAGTATCTCTTTTAAAAAGTAAGTTTCTGTTGGAGAAGTAGAGACTGATGAACAGACACATCCTGGAACGGTAGCAAACGAGCCAAGTCTTGGTTTGAATTACTACAAACAAAGATGAGAAATTGCCTTCCTATCAGCATTATTTCACAGCTTATATGTTGCATTTGTCTTTAACAGCAATTGTACCAGACGTTAACAGACTATGATATTCGATTTTACATGTATGAGATTCTGAAGGTAAGGGAACCTGGGATACTAAATATCTTTAGTTTGCTCTTCCTTTTGTTAAATGGTCCAGTTAACTGTGGAGAAGCCAGTGAATTAACTTTGGAAAGTATGTTGAAAGAAGGGGCCTCTTCATGTAAGTGTTTAGTTAGTTAATAGCATCAGAACCCTGCGCTAATGTAAGCATTATGGAATAGAGTCTAGTAGGAACGTAATTTAGAATGCTTTGGAAATGGTATTTGGAAGTGAGCTGGGGCCCCTTTAAAAAATACTTGTAATCTCCATCGTACTCCTGTGAAAGTTACAATTAGATTGTCAAAACTTAACAAAAATAACTTCTGATATGCTGGCTTGTGGTATACTTTATTTTACTTAAAATTCTACAAGTAAAACAGTAAACTCCAACTCAGCCCTCAAAGGGTCATCGTCCTAAGGATTATGTAAATCTCTGCTCAAAGATTGCTGATTTAGAGTGGACTTTGATTTCTAACATGAGATCACCAATTGTCTTGCTCCTAGTAAGCATTAAGATCATCTCTATAGATGAGAAAATTGTGAAGAGGTGGCTAAAGATTCTTACTAAATGAGGGTTGCTATAAAGCCTGCATTTGAATTTTAGTAGTACCCTAAAGAGGCTATCCCAACAGAGATATTTGATCTCTCCATTGGCTCCTGCAGTATTGTGACAGGCGTGACTTCACAAAGTTAAAGGATATACTTGTCTAGCCCTGGAAACCATAGGAACCGAAGTTGCCCTTCAGGAAGGACAAGAACTTAGCCAATGACATCAGCTGGCTTAAAGGCTGGGATTAGCAAACCCCAAAGGTTATGCTACTCAGTTCACCTTAGTTTGAGATTGGACATGGTTTTCAAATCGGATTTGATGTAATAAATCAGGTACAGGACAAACAATAAAATTTTTGGCTTTGTGGGCCATAGGTTCTTTCTCACACTATCCCTGTGGTCACACAAAAGCAGCTAGAGATGATACGTAAACAAATTGGTGTGGCTGTGTTCCAATAAAACAGTCACGAAAAGAGGCAGCGGGCCGTATTTGGTCCATGGGCTGTGATCTGCCAACCTCTGTTGTGTGCTCTTAGCTGCTAGAAGATTATTGTTCTTTGAATGAGAGGTTTGTAGAACAGACCAGTTTTCTTGTTTTGAGGGGCCTGTGTTTCTGAAAATGATCCAGCCTTTGGGTAAGGGGGAGATACTGGAAGTGTTGCAATTGGTATATTCTTTCGGTGTTTTTCAACAGAAAGGATGTTGAAACAACAGTGCAGGGACAGAACTTGAAGTCCAGAGGCTAGGAGTTTTCTTGACTGTGGGATCTTGAGGAAGTCTCTGAATAAGAGCTGTGGGAGTGATTGTCCTGTTCTTGACTCACAGGGGTTTTGTGAGGCTACAAGGAAACCTATGGTGAAAAAAGTAGAAGACTTGAAGAAAGTCACTCTTAAGCAGGCTCTTTCTTTCTTATCTGTTCCTCCTACAGGCCCTGGATTATTGTCACAGCATGGGAATTATGCACAGAGATGTGAAGCCCCATAATGTCATGATTGATCACGAGCACAGAAAGGTAAAGTGATAGACCGACAAGTCTTATTTATCAATATGATAGAGTTTAGGCACTTGATAAATGTTTGGTAAACGAATGAACTCATTAACAAATCATACTGTTGAAACCACTATCATATTCCTAAGAATGCTATCAAGAAGGAAATAGATTTGGGGCGCCTGGCTGAGTCAGTAGGTGGAACATGCAGTTCTTGATCTCGGGGTCGTGAGTTCAAACCCCATGTTGGGTGTAGAGATTACTTTTAAGAAAGGAGGGGGACGCCTGAGTGGCTCAGTCAGTTAAGCGTCCGACTTTGGCTCAGGTCGTAATCTCATGGTTCATGGTTTTGGTCCTCTCATGGGACTGTGTGCTGACAGCTCAGAGCCTGGAGCCTGCTTTGGATTCTGTGTCTCCCTCTCTCTCTGACCCTCCCCAGCTTGCACTCTGTCTTTCTATGTCTCAGAAAGAAATAAACATTAGAAAAACAACAACAACAGATTAGTGGGCAAAACATTAACTTTGGGCAGGGAAGCTGGCTTCTAGTTTCATTTATTAAATAATTAATCTCTTGGGAAACTCATTTACCTCCTTTTTCTTTTATAATGGGTATAATAATAATTGCTCTGCATGCCACTAGACTATTATGAGAGTCAAGTATACACGGCTGTGACATAGATAAAATATTCAGAAAATGCTGCTGCTTATTAGCAAGTATCATGAGGCCCCCGAACTTTACAAATGCTTTTAATGAGAGCTACACTGACCACATGACTTTATAATCAGTTTTTTTTTTTTTTTTAATTTTTTTTTTTTTCAACGTTTTTTATTTATTTTTGGGACAGAGAGAGACAGAGCATGAACAGGGGAGGGGCAGAGAGAGAGGGAGACACAGAATCGGAAACAGGCTCCAGGCTCCGAGCCATCGGCCCAGAGCCGGACGCGGGGCTCGAACTCACGGACTGCGAGATCGTGACCTGGCTGAAGTCGGAGGCTTAACCGACTGCGCCACCCAGGCGCCCCTATAATCAGTTTTTTAAGGTGACCAAGCCCACCTTTTATAGGCAGTAATAGCTATCTGTTGTATACTTTGGGGACATAGTTGATTTATTCATTCAACTAATATTCATTTAGACTCACACTGTTTAATAAGTATTGTTCTAGAGGCTGGGGATATATGTGTGAGGCAAATAGACAAAAAAATTCTTGTCCGTAGGGAGCTTGCATTTGCAGAAGGCTGGTGGAATAGAAAGTTAATAGTGATATTACTGGAAGAGGGGCACCTGGGTGGCCCAGCTGGTGCTGACTTTGGCTCAGGTCATAATCTCACGGTTTAGTTCATGAGTTCGAGCCCTGCATCAGGCTCACTACTTGTCGGCGTAGAAACCGCTTCGGATCCTCTGTTCCCTCTGATCCTCTCTCTGCCCCTCCCCTGCTGATAGTCTCTGTGGTGATGTGGAAGAGAAATCATAAATAGGGAATCGTAAAGGGTGTTAGGGTTTTAAATAAGGTTGTAAAAGAGAAGGTTTCATTGGGAAGGTGACGCTTGAATGACATTTGGAGGGAACCAGCCATGTAATCTCAAAAACAAATGTGTCCCAGATAGAGGAAATGGCAGGTGCAAAGGCCCTGAGGCAAGAATGTGCCTGGCATGTTGGATAGATAGAGCTAGATAGAATGAACAGGGGGGAGCGAAACAAAATGAGATCAAAGAGATGGAGAACCACATCATGTAAAACCTTAAAGATCGTTGTCAGGCCTTTTCTCTGAAGATGCAGAGCTTTTTTTGCAGGGTTTGAGCAGAGGGTTGACATGCTGTCACTTAAATTTTTAAGAATTCATTACACATCTTTTAGAACAATTAAAAATAGTGACAATACCACATGCTGGCAAGGATGCAGAGAAACTCCATCTCTAATGCACTGCCAGCAGGAACATGGAGTGGCCCAGCCATTTTGGAAAATATCAGACTATTGTTTCTTAGTTTGTTGGTTTCTTTTTTTTTTTTTTTTTAACGTTTATTTATTTTTGAAAGAGTGCAAGCAAGGGAGGGGCAGAGAGAGGGGGACAGAGGATCTGAAGCAGGCTCTGCACTGACAGCAACAAGCCTGATGTGGGTCTTGAACTCACAAACTGCGAGATCATGACCTGAGCCGAAGTCGGCCACTCAACCAACTGAGCCAGCCAGATGCCCCTACTTTGTTGGTTTCTTAAAAAGCTAAACATATGCTTACCAAACAGTCCGGGAATATGGCATTTATCCCAAAGAAACAAAAAACTTAGGTCCACCCAAAAACCTATGTATGGACATAGCTTTATTTGTAATAGCTCAAAATGGAGAAAAACCCAAATGTCCTTCAGTGGGTGAATGGGTAATTGAACTGTGGCATTATGTGGTAGTATTACTAAGTAGTATTCTTCAGCATTAAAAAGGAAAGAACTAGGGGCTCCTGGGGCTGGCTTAGTTGGTGGAGCATGTGACTCTTGGGCTCTTGGGTTAAGTTCAAGCCCTGTGTTAGTTGTAGAGATTATTTAAAAATAAAATCTTTTTTAAAAAAAGGAAAGAACTACTAGTAATGCACCAACTTGGTGAATCTCATCCTGAGTGAAAAAAAGCAGTCACAAAAAGTTACATTAATGGGTCCATTTTCAAAATGACAAAATTGGAGCTTGAAAACAGGGGTTGCACCAGGGGTTAGGAAGTGAGGAGAAGGGATAGCACAAGGGATATATGTGGTGATTAAACAGGTCAAGGTCTTCTGGAAGTTACCTGAATCTACATGTGATAAAATTGCAAGAACTACACACAAATGCATGTATATCAAACTGAAAAATAAGATCTTCCTGAATCATAATCATTTTTAAATGAAAAGCTTTTGGTCTTTCAAAAGTAGAGAATAGAGGCGCAGGGCAAGAGTGAAAGCAGGGAGACCAGTTAGGAAAAGAGACTGTTCCAGGAAGTCAAACAAGAGATGGTGGTGGCAGTGGATGTGATGATCACGGTCAGAATATGGTAGAGCCATTTGTCAGATTTGCTGTGAGGTGTAAGGGAAACAAGAACCCAGGGTGAAAATTTTTGGCCTGAATGACAGGATGAATAGAATTACTTTTAACTGAGAGGGGAGAGGCTGTGGGTGAAGCAGGTTTTGCAGGGAGTGTTCAGGAGGTTTTGTTTGATAGGTCTATTGGGTGGCTAAAAGAGTCAGTTGGCAGGAGGCACAGGCTGGGGAGTCTAGTGGGGGAAGGCTGAGGTGCTGTGTGTGAAGCCATAGACCAGAAATGGTCATCTGGAAGTACTTGTTGATTTAAAAAAAAAAAAAAAAAAAAAGGTCAAGGAGAGCTCTGAGGCACTAATGTTAAGGGGTTAAAAAGAAAAAGCATAAAAAGGTTATGCTCTCTTTTGTGCTTTTTATTACATTTCCACTCATTGCTGATACAAGGTAAACGCTGTACCTAGTTAACAGTGAACTTACATGGACAGGCCCAGAGTGATCGGCATTACTCAGGCCCTACTGCTTATACTTGAGATCATGGTCATGCTTTGCACAGTGAGCAAATAAGCTTGCCTCTTGGGCTTGCCTACTGCTTTTTCCATTTTGAGGATACAGTTTGGTCAGAATTGTTTGTGTGGCTTTTCCCTTACTTCGTTCACTCAGCAAATATTTTTTATTTTTCTTTTGTGTACTGGGCATTATGTTGCATTCTAAAAATTGCAGAAATGAATTACACAGTCTCTTCCCTTAAGGAGCTTACAGTGCATATTGAAAAAGAAAGAGAGAAAACGAATATACAGTAAAGAGTTGTAGGTTCTATTAAAGAAATATATTTGGGGTTCAGGGGACTAAAGGCATGGGTTAGTTCTACTTGGATAATTAGAAAAGACTTCACTGAAGGGCTAACTTAAATATCTCAAAAAATAGGGATATGTTCAGTAGGAGTCTAGGTTGGATAGCAGAAGACATTCTAGTCAGAAGAGCAGTTTGAGAAATTGTGCAGAAATGCAGAATAGATGGTGTTTTTCGGAAACTAGAAGTCTCACTGGAGCACAGGACTAGATCATGGAGAACCCTGTATGCCAAGCCAAGAAGTTTGATTTTCATTCTAAATGCTGTAAATAGGTAGTCACTGGAAAGGTTTCAGTAGTGACATGGCTGGTATTTTTAAGAGTATTCTTTTTTTCCCCCAATTTATTTATTTATTATTATTATTTAACGTTTATTTATTATTGAGAGACAGAGAGAGACAGAGCATGAGCATGGGAGGGCCAGAGAGAGGAGGAGACATAGAATCCGAAGCTGGCTCCAGGCTCTGAGCTGTCAGCACAGAGCCCAACGTGGGGCTCAGACCCACCAACTGCGAGATTATGACCTGAGCCAAGTCGGACGCTTAACCGACTGAGCCACACAGGCTCCCCTTTTAAGAGTATTCTGATGGCAGTGTGTGGGGTAGCATGAAAGATAAAATTGCTCATGATTTATTCTTACCTTTTTTTAAATTTCAGCTACGACTAATAGACTGGGGTTTGGCTGAGTTTTACCATCCTGGCCAAGAATACAATGTCAGAGTTGCTTCCCGATACTTCAAAGGTCCCGAGCTACTTGTAGACTATCAGGTGAGAAGAGAAGGGCGGATAAAATTTCGGTCCTGTGTTTTGCACATAATTTGTAAAAATGTCGTTTTGTGCATTTGAGTAGGCCATTTATGCACATACATGGCTGTCCCTTTTATATGAATGTAAAACATGAGTCACTTCAGTTCATCCATCATAACTTGTTCTTATTTTCATAACGTCAGGAGAATATGAATAGATCTGCATTTGATCCTAACTGAAGAGAAGGTACACCAGAGATACTCTTTGGAGTCAAATTGAGAATTGTAAGGTTTAACCAACCTTAAAATAAACTCAAAAATGTTCTCTTGTGATTTTCCTAAATTGTATTTTAAAGACCTTCCCCTTGACCAAAAAAGAACAAAAGCCCTCTTTCTCCTCACAGGAACAAAATCCTTGGGAGTACCTTTCATGCCTGCTCCTTGCAGGTGTTTTTATCAGACACATTGAGAAGTTCAAACTCTGTCCTAGAAATGGCTTTTCTGGGATCTTGAAGCTATAATGCAGAGCCCAAAACACATTTTATGCATAAAAATATTCTTCACAACATTGTTTATAATGGTGATGAAAAACAAAACACTATCTAATTATAGGAGAAATTAAAGATTAAATTCTGAAACATTTATGCACTAAAATAATGCTACACATTAAAAGGTTTCCATGGCCTGTAACAGTTTGGGACCTTCTTAGGTAAGTGAAAAGAGTACATTCCAAATAGTATACAGATTGTTTTGAAACGGGGGTGGGGCGGGTATATAGAAAAAAGACTGAAAAGAAATACATGAAGGTGTTAACTGGTTTTTGGACTTTTGGACTTTGGGTCAGTGGAGTGATATATATTTTTAATAGCAAAGCAGTATTTTATTTTGAATTGCAAGATATTTCATGTATGATAACTATTTTTTTTTTTTACTTTAATGCAGATGTATGATTATAGTTTGGATATGTGGAGCTTGGGTTGTATGCTGGCAAGTATGATCTTCCGGAAGGAGCCATTTTTCCATGGACATGACAATTATGATCAGGTGATAATTTTGTTCCTATTAGGGAACTTACTGGTTTAACTTAATGATGGCTAGATCTGCCTACCCATTTAGAAACTACTACGGATCTTGCTAAAATACGGATGACCAGCCCCCACTTGAGACTTGTTAATTCAGAATCTTCAAGGGGGGGCCCTATAATATCTTCAATTCATTGCTTATTCAGCCAAACTGACATTGATTTTCAGACTGGTGTTTTGGGAGACTTTTGAAATCAGAGTTTTTCTCTTAGTCATCTTAATTTGCAGTGCTTGCTTTATTGCAAAATATACGTGTAAATTTTTTATTTTTTTATTTTTATAAGTTTACTTATTTTGAGAGAAAGTGTGAGCAGGGGAGGGGCAGAGAGAGAGAGAGAAAATCCCAAGCGGCCTCCAGGCTATCAGCACAGAGCCCGACACAGGACTCGAACTCATAAACCATGAGATTGTGACCTAAGCCGAAACCAAGAGTCAGATGCTTAACCGAATGAGCCACCCAGGTGCCCCTGAAAATTATTTTATAAAACATATACAATTAAAAGAATACTGGTTTAAGAAATAAAACATTACCTTAGAATCTCCTAGTGTAAGCTTTCATTAAAGAGTTGTTTCCCCCAACATGTTGGGACTGTTTCCTCCAACGTGTTGGGTTTTATATGTAGTGTTTCTGTGATCCTTTTGTCTCTTTATACGGATTAAGTTGATGTTTGTAGATGATGTTTTTTATACTAGCTTCACTTTCCCATAAAGAATAAGGGGCCATTTCTTTCAAAAGAACCTGGAATGATTCTAGGACATTGTGGAAGGTACTGTTGCCTTATTTGAGCACAATGACCATTTTTAATGAGTCAAAGAATACCACCTGAATTCAGTTAAAAATCAGTAACCCTATTCTCAGGACCATGCAGTCCAAGCAGTACAGAAAAAAAGAATAGTCACTTCTCTCAAATAGTTCATAGTCTATCCAGTAAGGGAACTGAACATATAAGGAAATAAGTTACAGTCATAAATGTCAGAGCAGAATCATAGACCAGGTACAAAAGGCAGTTGTGGTGGGAGAGTGGTCTGAATGTACAAGAGCAGCTTCCCAGAAGAAGGGACATCTTCAGTTGGGCTGTGAAGCAGGACAGTGCTTGATCAAGGAGACATTTCAAGGGGAAGGAAGCAGGTTATAAGACCATTTGTTCGGGTGCCTGGGTGGCTGAGTCGTTAAGTGTCCGACTTCAGCTCGGGCCGTGGTCTCATGGTTTATGAGTTCAAGCCCCACATCGGGCTCTGTGCTAACAGCTCAGAGTCTGGAGCCTGCTTCGGATTCTGTGTCTCCCTCTGTCTCTGCTCCTACCCCGTTCACGCTCTGTGTCTCTCTATCCCTCAAAAATGAATAAACGTTAAATTTTTTTTTTTTTTTTTCTTTTTTCCTGACACCTTCACATTGAGTGATAATTTAGGGAATTTTATATGGAAATCCATTCCTGCCATGCAAAAAAATTTGAAATATATTGTTAGAAGTTAGCATTCATACCTGTAGTCATGGTGACCCCTTTCTGTTAATTCAGTTAAAGCCGGTTGATTTAATTATGTAATGTGTTTGTGGTGTGGGTTTTTGTGTCTCTTCAATCCTAGTTGGTGAGGATAGCCAAGGTTCTGGGGACAGAAGATTTATATGACTATATTGACAAATACAACATTGAATTAGATCCACGTTTCAATGATATCTTGGGCAGGTAAGTCCTAAAACAAAATAGTTACATTTTCTTTGCCAACACACTTTTCTCTGCAAGTATGTCGGTGGTCTGGCCATGCAGGGTGCTGTATGAACGGGTCTGTTGTAAAAGGATTGCACCAAATGGCCTATTTCCCAGATTCACTTACCAGGAGTTTGAGTGTGGAGATTATGGTTACAGATTCCTGTCAAGTGAATGAAATGTGTAGAGTCAAAAACCAAAATCTCTTGATTTAGCTTGTTTCTCCAAATGACAAAAGCCCTCTCTAAGGGAGAAATAGGAAAAGGAAATGCATGCTTCAAGACTGATTTGCAAACCGTGAATGCTGACAATAGGAATTAGACAAAATACGAATCGATTAGCCACTTAACTGGAGGAGGTGGACTTGCCTGATGAAAAAAGGCTTCTGCTGGCCAAGTGGCAGAGATGCCAGGAATTGCTGTGGGGGTGGGAAAGAGGCCTGGTGATCCAGCCACCTGACCTCTTTGCTACACAGGACAGGGGCCCTTAATCCTATCAAGTAACCTGAATTATGTTTTGTAGAATCGTGAGGACCCAGATTTCTCTTTTCTGCAACACTGCTATTTCCAGTCTCTCCAATTAGCTTTGTTGTCTCCCTAGTGGCAGAGGGTACATGACCTACTCTCTTGAGTTCTGATCTCTCTTTGCTATTGGCTGGGCTCCTAGCCACTAAAGAAAATGTAGGAGTGAAATGTTGGGCTTCTGTGCCCCTCAGTCTATTTCTCATTCCCACTTTGGCTCTACAGACACTCCCGTAAGCGATGGGAACGCTTTGTCCACAGTGAAAACCAGCACCTTGTCAGCCCCGAGGCCTTGGATTTCTTGGACAAGCTGCTGCGATATGACCACCAGTCACGGCTTACCGCAAGAGAGGCCATGGAGCACCCCTATTTCTGTGAGTCTAACTGTCCAGTCCACAGAGCCTGTGCAGGCCCACCCAGGAGACTGTGCAAGGCAGGGGAGAATATGTGTTGTGGAGAAAGCTCTAGGCCCAACAATTGAAATCCCAACTGCCTTTAGCTTGCCTTCAAGTTACTTGACTCACGGTGAACCTCGGTTTCTTCAGATGGGAGACAGTAATGGCAACAGTCTTGCAGAATTGTTGGGAGGACCGTGGTTGTCTCTCTCACAGGCTACTTGACCCGTGATCACTCCTAAACAAACTGCTTTACTTCCTGTGTGGGAGATATTTCGCAGTGGCTAGTCTGGAGTAGTTGGATTAGAACGGCAACCTTTTATCTGGCCTTGTCTGGCACTCGTTCACTGGAGAGAGTCAAAGAGGTTTGAATATCTTATTGTATGAACATCTTGACCTGGGTTTGTGAGCATAGCTAACTGTGCTGTTCTGAATGTAAATGCCACTTAGTCCCACCCCATCCTCACTGTGACATTAGCCTTAACGTTGGATCACTCCTTGGGGATTGGTGGGATGGTTTTATAGTAAACTGATTATAATCCTGCCCACTCTTCTGTGCCTGACGCAAATGGACAGGCTGATTGAGGTGGAGAGTGAGGTCTGTGGTAATAGCATCAACCTGCACAAACCTGTAGCTTTTGCCCATTTGACACCATGCTTGACCAGCTGAGCTGCGGACTGAAATAAAAGCAATTTACTCTGATAAAATATTACTGTCTTGGCCAGGTTAGATTGTATTGTCTCATTAAAACCTAACAAGATCCAAAAAAAAAAAACTAACAGGATCGTTTTGTTTTAAATCAGCTTTTCTATGGATAATGACCACATCTTCCTTCCATTTGGTTTAAGAGTTGGCCTTTACCACAGTTTGATAGGAAAGATAATCCTATTTTATGTTAGTTGTTTAATTCATGGTGAAGGTTCTTGCCACTTTATGTTCTTCTGGGAATAACATGGACTATAAATAAAATACATACAGAGAATGAGGATGGCTGCTTTAAGGCCCCAGACCATTACCTTCAAGTGTAACAGAACTTAACCCTTTTTGTTTTCTCTAGATACTGTTGTGAAGGACCAGGCTCGAATGGGCTCATCTAGCATGCCGGGGGGCAGTACGCCTGTCAGCAGCGCCAATATGATGTCAGGTCAGTTCTCTGCTAACTTTCCTGGGGGGGGGGGGGGGGGGGGGGGGGTGTAGAAATCAGTTATTTTTAGTTTTGCTCCCTCTTTGTGGCCTGATTTCTTATGGCCCTTCTCTTTTCTATAATGCTGATCTTCTTCTTGACAGTACTGACCTGTGTGGTCTCCTCACCAGGCTTCCAAATGCTTTTTTGACACCTGGTTATGTTAGTGACACTGCCTTGAGTAGGGTATCGACAGTCGCTTCTAGGCCAGAGTCCCAAAAATTTCTCACGGAGAGGCTTGAAAGTCCCAGTAAACTATGAAAAGTAAAAGGAGATCTTTGTCTCACAGTTTAGAGTGACAGTAGTTGCATGATTCCCAGAAACAAGATTAAGAAATTGAGGGTGGGGGTAAAGGTGTATAGATCTGTACGTGTACAAGGATGCTTCTCCAGTTTTCTCCCAGAGCATCTGTCATGTGCCTAGCAAATTGTAAAGGTTTGTATGAAATGATTTTTCATTATTGTTGAGTCTTCTTGATTGAAAGCAAGTTTGTGTGTAGAATACACACTTTTGTAAAAGAAACAATAGACTTATCCCCTAAGAATTCTACATGTAGGTAACATCCATATGGGTGTACTTGTAGTCAGGACATTTAGACACCCTCAAAGAACTGTTGTCACAATTCTTTTTTTAAAGAACTAGCTACCTTTTAGAACTCAAGGTATCTTGAGGTATCCTCAAGGTATGTTGCCTATGGGCAAAATGATATATATCCAAATCCAAGGCTGCTGATTGTAGCCTTATTTGTAAGAGCAAAACATTCCAGCTTTCAGTAGGGAACTAATAAAATGAATTATGGGATATCCATTCAGTGGAAAGCTATATGGCCAGAGAAAAGAATAAATGTTTCATGTTCTTTTTTACCTCTAATTCCAAAATAGTCATGTGGAATAAAAACAAGATTCAGCACCATGTCCAAGGCCAGGAGTGGCAAGAATACATAATCACATTTTTATATGTGATTTTTATATGCACATTCTTACATAATTATATTCATATATATGCATAAAATATTTCTGGAAGGATGCACCCCAAAAATGGTACCATAAGTTGGCCAAGCAAAAGGGTAAGAGAAATTTTTCACTACATACTCTTCTGCACTTTTGGTATTTTGAACCATGAGAATTTATTACCCGTTCTAGAAGTGTATATGTAACAATTTGAAAATTAACTGGATGGTTGAGGAAGGCAGTCTAACTGGTAATTCTGGTCATTAGATGAGTAGAAGAAACCAAATAAATTCTAAAACACCATTTTCGCATTTCCCCACCGAAAATGACTTTTGGTAATTTGGAAAGCTGCCAGCTAACTAGGCGTCATGATGTAAGAACACGTGAGCTTTGGCTCTAGCCTCGTGCTGTTCAGTAGAGCCGAGACTAGCCACATGTGGCTATTTAGATTAGTTAAAATTGAATACAATTTAAAACACAGTTCCTTAGTTGCACTAGCCAGATTGCAAATTCTCATTAGCCACTTGTGGCTAGTGACTACCATATTCACAGAGATTACAGAGCAGAAAGTTTGGTTGGAAAGCGCCGCCCTGGAGACAGGCCTCTGTTTTCAATTCAAGGATAGTTGCTACTTACCAGCTGTGTACTTTGTACAAACTGCTTAAACTCCCCCAGCTTAGATTTCTTTACCTGTCTCTTCAATTGACTTAGAAATTAATTGTAACTTGAAATTAGATTTAATTTGTAAAAATCTGGCTGTGTAGAGGCCTTCAGAAAAAAAAAGAATTACCGGGGCGCTTGGCTGGCTCGGTCGGAAGAACATGTGACTCTTGATCTCCGGGTCATAAGTTCAAGCCTCATGTTGGGTGTAGAGATGACTTAAAAAAGGGAAAAAGAGAATAACTGTTGTGTCACTTTTGAAACAGGTGAAAAACCGGGGACTAAGATTTCCATGGTTGGTGTCTGGCTCATTGTCAGCTGTTTTCTTTTAGGGATTTCTTCAGTGCCAACCCCTTCACCCCTTGGACCTCTGGCAGGCTCACCAGTGATTGCTGCTGCCAACCCCCTTGGGATGCCTGTTCCAGCTGCCGCTGGCGCTCAGCAGTAACGGCCCCTTCTGTCTCCTGATGCCTAAGCAGAGGTGGGGGAGTCGACGCTCTCCTTGATGCAGCTTGCGCCTGGCGGGGAGGGGTGAAATACTTCAGAAGCACCGTGTCTGAACCGTTGCTTGTGGATTTATAGTAGTTCAGTCATAAAAAAAAAAAATTATAATAGGCTGATTTTCTTTTTTTTTCCTTTTTTTTTTTCCTTTTCTTTTTTTTTTTAACTCGAACTTTTCATAACTCAGGGGATTCCCTGAAAAATTACCTGCAGGTGGAATATTTCACGGACAAAATTTTTCCCCCCTTTTAAATTTAATTTCTCATCACTAAAGAACAAAGATGAACCAGCCTCAATCCCGGCTGCTGCATTTGGGTGGAGATCTCTTCCCATGTCCATCATTGCTCCCCCACCATCCCACACTTTGGGGGATTTATATCTCATGCTCTTCTCCAGAGATTATAAAAATGTAGCTTCTTCAAGGGAGGTGGGAAGGAAGAAGGAAGGGAGGACCCAACCTACAAGAGCGTTGTGCTGCTGGTCACTTTTATCACTTTACTCCAAGTGCTTCAGTGGGGTTGTCATGGTGAATCTGGTGGAAATATGTCTTCGTTTCATTGAGATGCTGAATATCACCTACCCAAAGTGCAGACAGGTCCTGAAAACTTCAATCTGAATCATGTCTTATTAACCGAGCCCTAAATCCAACTCACTTAGACTTCTAGTTCCAGTTTAGTTTAAAATGTTAATACCTTCCCTCCCAGTCTCCTTACCTTGGTCCTCTCCGCCTTCATCTCCCCACATGCTCTGTAGCTGGTGGGAGGGGGAGGCAAAATCTTTTCCAGTTTTCTCTGACTTGGCCATTTTGAATTCAGTTAGTTACTGGGCTTAACTTATTGCTTTTTGCAAAAGAAACAAACATTGTCTATATAGGTTTCATGCTAGCAACTCTTTCAGAGCTAATGGAAGATGTGGCCACACGGAGTTTCATTTTAAGCTTCCTGCCTTCTTTTCTTCCTTTCTTCCCCTTCCTTCACATGCCATCCAGTGAGAAGACCTGCCCCTCAGTCTTGTAAATGTCTCTGAGAGGTAGGAGCAGAGCCACTATCTCCAGTGAAACTGAAATGGTAGACCTGTAATTGTGGGAAAACTATAAACTCTCTTGTTACAGCCCTGCCACCCCTTGCTGTGTGTATATATATAATACTTTGTCCTTCACATGTGAAAGATCCAGTGTTGGAATTCTTTGGTGTAAATAAACGTTTGGTTTTATTTATCAAGGTTAGATTTAAGTTCCCTGTGTAAAGGTCTCGCTGGGTGGGTGTCTCACGTTCACATCTGAGGGGCCTGCAGCCCTGTACCGTGGAGGCTTCCCAAGGCCCCCATTTTTATACACCCCTCATTTGACCCATGGTACCGGGCAGGGCAGAGAGGCCTTAAAAAAGCACCACAAGCCAAAGCGTCTCTGGGGATTAAGGATCCTTTGCCATAAAACTCATTTTGTGTCTCAGCAGTGCAGGGATTGGGGATGGAAAAGTCGCCAGTTTTTGTGTGTTTGTGTGTGTGTAAAGTGGATTTTCCACTGTAATCCAACCACCTAAGTTTATCAGGTGCTTCACTGAGGAAGCCTAGTTTTTTAAGCACAATAGCAAAACCATCAGCTCTGTATTTTCTCCTATTCTTTCATTACAGTAGCTGCTTGTGGGAACTAGGAAAAATTCTTCCAACATATTTTAAGGCCTAAAGTCTTAGTTCCCCTTTCTCCTACCTTTATAGATCATAAGCCTTTCTCGCCTGGGCGCCATAGACAAACATAATTGTTTCAGGAGTTGAATTTAATGAACTTATCTAACTTTATAACCCATCTTGGCTCTAGTAACTTTATCAAGGTGGTGGCTTTCGTGAATAATAATGGTAAACTTTAGAGGAAGCTAAAGCCTCCTTTTATAATGCTTCTCAACCATAGGGAAAACATTCTGACAGTGTGGCAGGGTGATTTTCTTTCTTGTGGCCACTTACAGTGGATATTTATTGTTCTTGACCCTTTTATGCCCTAGAATGCTGTGGGGGTTACCATGTGGAATTTGTGCAGAAGCTAAAAGCACCGGATGTGCCAGAGATGCAATTTGTGATTACGTTTGCACTGGATTGTGATTTGAACAGGACACTTACGACTAATGAATTCTTTCTTTTGAGGTGGGGAGGAGGGTTGTAAATCGAGACTTCACATCCCACCCTTGTAGCTCAGAGAATCTAGTTGTGGCTGAGGCTGATGTGGGGAGCTGCAGACAGCTGGACCTCCTAACACGCATCAGGCCTTGCAAGAGACGGAAGGTGAATGCAGAGGACTCTGAAATGCCACCCAAGAGCCTTTTAAAATAAATAGAAGTTTTTAAAATGCTACTTAAGGAGTCACTGCAGAAGCATGAAAAAAAAGAAGACCCAGTTGGGCGGGTGGGTGGGGGGCAAGGGTTTACAGAGTAACAACTTCTGTGTTGTTGTAAATTACCTCATCTGTATACCTTGTACTGGGACACTTTATTTCTCAGCGGCTGCCTGTGTCTGCAGTGATAGATGGCAGGAAACGCAATGCCAGTATAAGACAGTTGTGTTGGCAATTACTCTGAAAGGTTTTTTAAGTAATTTTTAACTTTGTTTGAAGTGCCCCCCTCTTTTTTTTTTTTTTTTTTTAAGTTTGAAGTCAGAAGCTCCCCCTCGTCCCCTTGATTTATTGGTTGTAATTGTATTGTAATTGGTATAACTAAAACATAACTGTGCTGGGAAGAAGTTGTGCCATGAAGGTCTTTAATTTTTTTTTTAAATAAAAACATTTAAACATGAAATGTCCCTGCAGCCTGAGCAATATGCTTCTCAAAAACCGACACCGTCTGTGTTAGATGGCTTAGGTCTCGTGTGTTTTGAATTTAATACTGGGTTGATGGAGATGTGAAATGGGATGGATTAAGATTGGTTGAGGAGCACTGAAGTCTGGACGTTTTTGACATCAAGATTCAGTAAAGAGAGCGTGATGTTGTTGCTAAACAGGACTGGTTTCATTCTTGCCCTTGTCACATACTTGGCCACTTGGCAAGTTACTTAACTTCTGAATCTGTTTCATCATCTATGAAATGGGGCCACTGCTGCCTTGGGATTGAATGAGAGTAAATGTCAAGTATCTGGCACCTGTTACGCCCTTGATAAACCTAGTTTCCCTGGCCCCCTGGTATGGAGGATTGGTCCTTGGTCCTGACTTTGCAAGTGATTCACAGTACTATCCATCCTTGGGACCTCCCGGGACCTCTGTGTGTTCAGTCAGGGTGAGGTTGGGTGAGTTGTCTTCAGAGTTCCTTTTCAGCTCTAACACTGATTTTAGAAGCTTTGAGTGATGTTTTAAATAAAAAGGTCCATGGAGACAGCTTGTTCATTAGCAGAAAAGATCGGTGTTGAGTGAATGGCAGTAAGCCCTGTGGAAGGTCGGCCTTGGAGATACCTTAGCCCTGGAGGCAACTTGCAGTCTTGGGGCCTGGAATGAAGATGTTCTGGTGAGCTTACAGGAACATACTTGGCAGCTTAAGCAGAAACTACTCAAAGGGCTGGTAAAAGAGGTGAAATTTAGTTGACTTGCTTACCACTGCCAAATGAGTAAATTCTGTAAGATTATATATTTGAATTGCCATTCGATCTTTCTCGTTTAACCACAGCTTTAAAAAATTGAAATCAGAGGAAGTGCTGTTATCCCAAACTTCTAGTTTCCTTTCAGTGTTCACTGCATACTATTTTATGACATCCACATGTCATTAATATTGGGCGTTGAAACGTGTGGTTTAGGTGAAAGGAACTATTGTGTAATACCTTGTATCTGAAATGTCTAACTTTCATGAACTGTATTTTATTTCCCTGAACTTCATTTCATGAATTTATTTCCATTTTACACAGGAGACAGGAAGACTAAATTGCTGGAGTGGGCCCGTTAGAGACAGAGCAATCTAGTTTTTAAAATTGTCTTCAGAGTATGGCTAATTACCATAGTCCTAAAATAGTTGAGAAAACTGGAGATTGGTTGACAGACTGGGGGATTTTCATTTCCTCTCAGTCTTTAAATTTCATCTTGCCTCACCTGTTGTCAAGTGTGGTTATAATTAGAACTGACCGTTAGACATCTCTTGGAAAAATCTGGCTGTTGACCACTGCCTGCAGATTCCCACCAGCAGATTCTCTCCCAAGATTAGGGTTGGGTTGGGTGATTGTGCAGTCACCAGTCCTTGCCTACCCCCCCTGCTGGTAATCCCCTCCTACCTTGTGCCTAAGCGATAGGGACTGTGGCTGATGGTCCCTGGTGACATGCTTGTTAGAGAGACTGTCTCCCCGGGGCCTTTTCCTGCTTAAGGAAAAAGTTAGTAACCAGAAGACTTTGAAGTAAAGAAGTCCCCGGTTCCCTCCTCAAAAAACACGTGTCTAAAAACCTTGATCTGAGCAGATGTTCCACCCTATCTCAAGTGCCCTCAGCCTGCTTCCCCCACTGCCATAACTATCCCTTTGCCCTTCTGCCTGGTTACACCTGAACGTTGATTGTATTGTTGTCTCTCTCGGCCTACACGTAAACTCCCGCTGACCTTGTAGGTCTTACTAATCTGTGCGTCCTCATAAAAACTTTTTGGAAAGTATGCCAATATCCCTGAGGATTGAAGAGGATTGAATAGAGTAGCACAAGGAAAATGCTTAGCACCATACCAGGCTCATAATAGATGCTCAGTAAATGGTAATTCCATCCTCGGCTCCCACTTCCACCTTCCCACACACACGCACACGTTCCACCACACGTGTGTGCACGCGCACACACAGTAAGTAATGAAAGTACTGTTGCATGAAGGGCATCTCAGATCAGAAGAATCTTGCTCTTAAGTTTGCAGCTGTAATTATGAGCCACAGGCCAGACTGAACTAACGTGACAAGAAGATGTTTATTTAATGAGGCCTTGGTGAAATCATAAGTGGCTGAAGACTAAGCAGTGATCCTTACCAATTTAGTAGACTTGGATGCTAAGAGAGTCCTGCTTTCCACCATTGTATATAGTAATAGGAAATTCAGGCTGTTCTCTGTGTAAAATAGACGTATAGAGGGTGTCACAAGATAGTCTGGTTCTGGAATCAATCTTCACGTATTCAAGTACTTTCTAGATTTTATACCTTACTATGATGCTGTGCTAAATGTCAGAGAAATAACCTAGTAGAACTTAAGTGTCCTGGTTCTAAACAGAGTTCTGTCTGGGTGTATGGTTTGGGGTCAGTTAATCTCTCTGCATCTTCACAAGTGATTTAAATTACCATATAACACTTTGGACCTGTGCCAGTTACAAAGAAGCTATAACACACCCGTGAGCCTACCGTTCAGGTTAGGTCTGCATTACCAATACAGATGAAGCCCCCTTTGCCCTTTATTTCCTGATCATATCCTCCTCTCTTCCCCTCTGCCCCAGAAGTCCTAACGTTTTCTGCATCTGTAAAATTGAGGTCTAAATACCTGCTTCATAGGGTGGTGGTTCAGACTCAACAGTCAGTGCTTGGAAAGTGCCTGGCACATGCTGCAGGCGGACTCAGTGCTCCTTTCCACTCTGAATTGTACAGTTGTGCAGATTCATATGCAGAAAGACAAGGTCACACGTATAGGGAGGCCATAGATTTGTGCATTCATCCCTACAGTTTCACAGTAGATGATTGTAAAGGGTCTTCTTTAAGAAAGAAAAAAAAAAAAAAAATCCAGGGCGCCTGGGTGGCTCAGTCGGTCAAGTGTCAGACTTCAGCTCAGGTCATGATCTCATGGCTTGTGGGTTCGGGCCCCACGTTGGGCTCTGTGCTGACAGCTCAGAGCCTGGAGCCTGCTTCGGATTCTGCGTCTCGCTCGCTCTCTACCCCTCCCCTGTTCATGCTCGCTCTCTCTCTCTCTCAAAATAAAATAAACATTAAAAAAAAAAAATCTATGCATTAAATGTGACAGATTTTTAACAATGTAAGTCGTTTCTAATTAGCATGTAGGCCAGCATTACCTTGTCTGCGCCCACCCCATCTCACTCATTTCCCTCTAAGACTATCATTCTGTGTCTTTGAATTTTTAATTAATCTTCTGAAAGCTAAGTAATCTTGCAGTACAGCAAATTTCAGTGTGGATTTGGCTCCCTGTGGCCAGGATAATCACCAGGGATTCTTCGTGGTCTCGCTATAATGTCTCCAGATGGGAGTTTATAAAATGGCCAATCCATTTCTTGGAGAAGTTCCTGAGGGGATTGGGTATTTCTGAGTCAACTTCATTCTTGCATCACCCGCTTTGACGGAGTTTTCTTGCCTTCTCTAATGAGAAAAAGGAAAAGCAGCAGCAGCTGGTAAATGATTTCCTGGTCTCACCCTGTGAGTCAGTCTCAGCTACAGATTTGTAGACGTCCCCAGAAAGGGAGGACCTTGCTTCTTTCTGTATGAACGGTTCTGGGAACCCCACGGTGAATTTCCTACGAAGAAGCTTACATACCCACAGCTCTCCACACTCTGATAAATACTTTCTTCCGTTCCCTGCTCACCCACTCAGCTCCGTCCCCCTCAGCCCAGTGTCCTTTATACATTCACCTGATTGACTGGTCTTTCCAGACGTCATGTGTTTATATGAGAGGCCCTTCAGCAAACATTAGTTGGTGTTCATGAACCTGGCCCTGTGCTAAACAGTGGAGATTGAAAGAGATGAGACATAAGCCCAAGGGGAAACGTGTTCTTGTCAAACAGAAAAGTGGGAAACAAAACTGTGCAAATGGGGCAACTGTACTCAAAAGAAAATGTTTCCAGGGAAAAATCACATTGCCAATCAACATAGTAGACCCAGCTAACTCAGATAACCACCTGCCTCTTGTTCTAAATACATGAAGATGCTGACTAAAATAACACTTTACTTTCAAGTACATAGCCGATTTCAAAGAAAGAAATGGAAATTCCCAGGTGGCAGAAGGGAAGACCATTCATTGTGAAGGTAAGTGGATATTGGAAGTCACAGTGACCCCCAAGACCCCAGGCATGGAGACAGATGGGCCACAGAGGCTAGGGGGTAGGGTTTGAATGCCCCAAGGGAGATAGGAGGCAGCCTCAGGGCCTTTCAAGGTAGAAACTGAAACAGACTGCCCCTAAGGAAAAGATTGGAAGAAAATAAAATACTAGCTGTAGTCGCCTCTGGGAGGTGAGGTTAAGATAAATGTCACAAAAACTCAATCTGCAGAAAGGAATCCTGAGCACTTGGGGCAGAGAGAACAGTCAAGGAAGGCTTCCCAGAGGTAGGGCTGCTGGAGCTGGTTAGGAAAGAGGCTCAGCCTGAGCAAGTTTGAGCTACCACGGCCTGCACCTGGGATCAGACCCCATGTCTCCCGGCCCAGTTCTTCCTGGACTGCCTTTCCATAGCTGCACTGCCAAGAATCTCTGTCCAGGTTTCTAGCCAGTCATTATAAACTTTTTCTTTCTCTCTTTTGCTCTCTGTTCCTTTCACCAAAAACACTAACTCTTCACACAGATCTCTAGGTCAACTATAACTATAGTTCAGCTGATCTAAACTGGATTCAGCCAAACAGCTCTGCTTCAGGTTAAGGCTGGGCTGGGCTCCTGTGTTTTTGGACTCTGGTTTGCTCCATGTGGTTCCTTTTGGGACCCATGCCGAAGCTACCCAGGGTATGCTCTTCTCACGGTGGGTTGTTGGAGCACAAGAGGCCAAATGTATTCATACAAGCAAAGAAATACTTGAAGAAATAAAGGTTGGGAATTTTCCAGTATTAAGGACAGACAGCAAGCCACAGATCCAAGAAGTTCAGAGAACACCAAACAAATCTATACACACACTAAGCATATCAAAAATGCTAAAACAAAGAATCTTAGAGGCCAGCCCAGAGGGAAAATAACATATGATATACCGGGGAAGCCAAAAATTACCAAATGATGCAAGACAGAAGACAATGGAGTGACCAGTGCTGAAAGAAGAAAACCTATCAGCCTAGAGTCCCACACCCGGTGAAAATATCCTTGAAAATAAAGGACAAATAAAGCCTTTTCTAACTAAAAAGGAACTGGAGGAATACATTGCCAGAAGATCTGTTTCTACAAGAAATATTGAAGTTCTTCAGGCAGAAGGAATATGAAACCAGACAGAAATGTGACCGAGCCTACCGTGAAATAAAGAGTGCCGGAAATGGAATAAATGAAAGCAAAATTTCAAAGTTTTGAATTGCCTTAAGACTAAAGAGGTCAGCAAGCCTATAAAGGAGCAGGTAAATATTTTAGGTTTTGCGTGTCCTCTTGTAAGCACTCTAACGCTGTGGCATGAAATGAGTCTTAGACAATAGGTAGATGTGCATGGCTGTGTTTCAATAAAACTGTGGACTCTGAGATTTGAGTTTCACGTAATGTTTATGTGCTACAAGTTAATTCTTTTGACTTTCTCCCCCAAATCATTTAAAATTGTTTTAAAGCCATTCTTGACTCATGGGCCACCCTTTAGAATGTGTATTTATAGCGAATGTAAAAATAAAAAATATGTATACATGAATGGTGGTATATCTGTACAATGAAATACTGAGCAATAAAAGGAATAACCTTCTCCAATAACATGGATTGGTTTTGAAATAACTCTGAGTGAAAGCCAGACAAAAGTATGTACTGTTTGAGTTCATCCACGTAAAATTCTAGAAAATGCAAACTAATCTCTAGTGACAGAATGTAGTTAAGTAGTTCTCTGCAAGTGCAGGGTGGGGGCCAGGGGTGGGAGAAGGGGAAGAGAAGGAAGGGATTTAAAGTAGTAAAGAACAGGAGCACCTGGGTGGCTCAGTCAGTGGAGCGTCCGACTTCGGCTCCGGTCATGATCTCGCGGTTCGGGAGTTTGAGCCCCGCGTCGGGCTCTGTGCTAACAGCTGGGAGCCTGAAGCCTGCTTCAGATTCTGTGTCTCCCTCTCTCTCTGCCCCTCCCCTCCTTGCACTCCGTCTTTGTCTTTCGAAAATGAATAAACATAGTTGTTGTTTTTTTTTTTTTTAAGGAATAGGGGCACCTGGTGGCTCAGTCGGTTAGGCGGCCGACTTCAGCTCAGGTCATGATCTCATGGCCCCACGTGGGGTTTGGGCCCCACGTCAGGCTCTGTGCTGACAGGTCAGAGCCTGGAGCCCGCTTCGGATTCTGTGTCTCCCTCTCTCTCTCTCTCTCTCTGCCCCTCCCCGACTCGTGCTCAGTCGCACGCTCTCTCTCTCTCTCTCTCAAAAATAAACATTAAAAAAAATTTTTTTTAGTAATAAAGAATAAAGTATATGACCACAGCATGAAGAACAGAAGGGAAGAAATGGGAATCCACTTTTTTAAGGCCTTATACTGTACACGAAGCAGGATATCCTTTGAAGGCAAACTGGTTAAAGACGTGTGTTGTAAATCCGAGGTCAATCACTAAAATTAGTCTCTCCGTCTCTTTCCCACTCTCAGCCCCAGAGTTTGGTACAGGGTTCCACCCTGGCTTAGTGGTGGAGCAGGAGACTCAGGCCTAACCAATCAGCATGTAGAGGCCACAGTGACTGGTCCAGGCCCAGGCAGGTGGCAGCACCAATGGGACATGTTCTGGCTGTTCTCGGAAATTCTGGGACAAAGACAAATCCACTGTTATTTCACAGAGTCAGACGTAGAAGTACGTGAGACCCTGCCAGAGCCCTGTTGTGACCCAAGACCTGTAGGTGAGTGCAGTCAACAGGAAGGGGCGAGCAGCTGAGAGATGGAGAGAGGACACAGAAGGGCAAGAACCTTTCAGTTCTGTGAGCCAATAAGGCTTTTGGCCTGAGTTTGTTTGGGCTGCGATTTTCAGTCACTTGCTGTGTAACAAAGTACCACAAATGTATTATCTTTCCCACGGCTCCGGCATCCGAGTGTGGGTTAGCTGGGTCCTTTGCCCTGGGTCTCACCAGTCTAAAATCAAGCTGCCCACCAAGTCTCTGATCTCAAATGAGGCTCAGGGTCCTCTTCAAGCTTACTGTTGGCCAAATTCAGTTCCTTGTGGTGTAGAACCGAGCCCCTCCCTACCTAGAGGCTGCTCGCCTCCCTGCCATGTGTCCCTCTCCGCAGCATGGAAGTTTACGTCTTCAAGGTGAACAAGAGAATTTCTCTGCTGCTTTGACTTTCTCCTGCAGGAAGGCCTGCACCTTCTTTTGAAGGACTTCTGTGATGAAGTCCACCCAGGCCAATTTCCCTTTTGACTACTTCAGAGTCAACTGATTTGGAACCTTCATTATGGCTGCATCATCCCTTTACCTTTGCCGTGTAACATTATGTACTCATGAGAGAAAAACCCATCATATCCACAAGTCCTGCCCACACTCAAAGGGAAGGGATTATTCAGCCACATACACCATGGAGTGGGAATCTTGGGGACCACTTTAGAATTCTGCATACCACAGACACCTGATGCCCTTGTGCCTTACACTCAGTCATGAATCAGTTTCTGGGATTTTCCATGTTCTACTAGACTTCAAGGTTGTTTCCTGTCTGACCTCTTTTCACTTGGCTTTACAATTACCTGGTTACTTGTCTCTCTTCCCCATCAGAAGCTAAAAAACTGAATGAATATTCATCATTCTACATCCCAGCTCACAACCTGGCTCCATAAACATTTGTTGTATGGATAAGTGGAGGTGATTCTTACACTGGGGATGAGGATTAATCTAGATGGCTTTAAGGACCACATTGATTGTGAAAATTCTTTAATCCCACCCTGCTGACTGCATCCAGTCCAAACTCAAGTATGGTTTAAGAGGTCCTACTCGGGGCGCCTGGGTGGCTTGGTCGGTTAAGCGTCCGACTTCGGCTCAGGTCATGATCTCATGGTCCGTGAGTTCGAGCCCCGCATCGGGCTCTGTGCTGACAGCTCAGAGCCTGGGGCCTGTTTCAGATTCTGTGTCTCCCTCTCTCTGCCCCTCCCCTGTTCATGCTCTGTCTCTCTCTGTCTCAAAAATAAATAAATGTTAAAAAAAAAAAAATTAAAAAAAAAAAAGAAAAAAAGAGGTCCTACTGACTTGCCCCATGCACACTTCTCTGCCCTCACCACTGTCAAAGTCCACTTCCCTATCATACTATGCTGTAAGAAAGAACATTAAACCACTTCATTTCTAGGCTATGGTTTGCTTAGTTGTTTCCTTAGCCTAGAATGCTCTTCCCTACATCAACTGACTTAATCCTGCTGTTCATCATCTAAATAAACAGAAATCACCACCCCAGGAAATTTTTCTTCATCACCCTCTCCTGCCTCTGTGTGTGGCTGATGCCCCTCCTTGGGCTTCTATAACCCTCTAAGCTTCTTTCCCCCTTTCCTAGAACTTGTTATCTCTTGTAAGTTGAGTCCACCTCCCCTACCAACTTGAGCTGTCCCGGAGAGCAGAGAACAAAGCTTCGTTATTTGGGGTCCCAACACTGGCCTGGTCTGGGTAAGGACCACGAATAGTTGTTGGACAAGAAATGCGTTCCATCTCTATTTTGTGATTTAGGATCTTTCAAGATATTCATACTTCCCGCTGTCCTGGGCCCCGTGGCAGGCCAGTCTAGCAGGCCCTGGCTTACCTACAGGTTCCAAGCCCAGGCCACAGGGCAATGGGCATTGGCCATCACAATGTTCAAACGACAGGCTGTTTTCTATTGGCCCGGGAAGGCTTTTTAAAAATTCTCGTTCACCACCTAGTGCTCCTTTCAAAAAGAGTAGGCATGGGGAATTATGAGGCTGGCATTCCTGGTCCTGCTCTCACTTAGAGCTTCACGGTGATGAACTGTAGTTAGACAATGTGCTGCCCAGAGATGAGGAACCAGCCTGAGACAAGAACTGGTTACCTCCTCTGGGACACCTTGTTCCAGTTGCTGAGCATTTGACAGTAGCTTTTCCCTTTCCCTTTTCCCTGAGAGCCAGCCACCCCCCTGTTTTACAGAGCATCAAAGTTGGCCCAAGCCTTGCTAGGACCACACACTTTAGCCCTAGAGCTGTGACGGGCAGGAGAGCCTGTCTCGGTCCCATCACTCCCGCAGGCAAGAATTGAGCTGTGTCCCTGTGCTCTACACTCAATCACGAGTCTCGGTTTCTGGGATTTTCTATATTCAAAGACCTGGTTAAGACAGTACTTTTATCATCGTTATCATTTTACAGATAGGAAAAGCAAAAGAAATGACAAAATCTGGTCCCGTACACACCCACTCAAGTGTGCCGCACGCTACAGCTCGGCTAGAACCCCGGGGCGCGCGCTTCCTCTCGCCGCTTAGGGCGCCCGCGCGCGTGTCCCCCGACCGCCGTCGGCCTAGCGTAGCGGCTGGTCACGTGCAGGCGCGGGGGCGGGGCCCGCGCGGACGCCTGCGCGCCTGCGCGCTTGCGCGCCGCGGGCTGACCGATCCCTACCCTGTCCGGCGGAGCCGGCGCTGGGTCCCGCGGCCATAGCCGCGTCTTCTCTCGGCTCTGCCACCAGCCGGGGCTCGGGCCCGGGCCCGGGCCCCCGGGACATGGCCCTCCGGAGTGCGCAAGGCGACGGCCCCACCTCCAGCCGCTGGGACGGCGGCGCCGAGAAGACAGGTACGGAAGCCGGCGGGGGTGCCGAGGAGCGGCCTTCGGGGACGGCGCGAGGGGCAGGGGCGGCCCTGCGGGTGGAGAAGGGGGGAGGCAAGGAACAGCTGTCGGAGGAGCGGCCCCGGGCGCAGGCGGCGTCCAGGAGGGGCCCGAGGGACCGCGCGGGGTGCGCCCAGCGCCGCGGGCCGGGGTCGGGACGGCGGGAGAGGAAAAGGGTGATGGGCCCGGTCACGTCTGAAAGGGAAGCGATCCTGGAACTGGGGAGCCAGCGGATGCTGAGACCACAGGAACCCTGCTGGCAGACTCGCGTCCCCTGTGCGAAGGAAGGGCGGGGGAATCTGGTCCGGCTTCGTCACGTCTGGAGAGAATTGGGTCTCCCGGAGAACTGAGGCCAAGCCTCCACCCCCGGCCCGAGGCTGTCCGGCCACGTCCGCACGCTCCTGGTGCCTCCTCCCTAGTTGTAAGGCAAGTTTCCCAAACTTCATTCATCGCTCACCCGCTTGATTTACGCGGTGTACGTGTACCACCTATTTGTTTTAATTGCCATAAAAATCCAGCCTTTTAAAATGTACAGTTCACTGGTTCTTAGCACATTTACAGTGTTGTGCAATCATAGCCGCTGTCTGATTCCAGGACGTTTCTAATTCCCAAAAGAAATCCATCACTCCCCATTCCCCAGTCTCCACAGCTCCTGGCAACCACTAATCTACTTTCTGCCTCAATCCTGTGCCACCTATTTGAATGTTACTTAATTTTGTAGGAGAAAGCGATTCTCCCAGATTTTCATAGTTTCATACCAAGCAGTAATTTCTGTGAAACCATGGTTTCATTGTGCACTGGTTTTGAATACGTTTTACGTACAGTTAAAATACGGCACTTAAAATTATTCACGTTTACTCTGTACCGAGTAAAATAATCTCTTTTTCCCCTAAGACTAAGGTGACTTTCCCACCTTTCCGTCCTCTGATGGGCGCTGCCCAGAATAGAACCAACCACGTATTCAACCCACATTTTTGGTGAAGCACCTGGTGTCCACATTTTGTTTCTCTGGGCTCATTTTCTGTTGTTTTCTTTTTCTCCTGTTCTAATCCTGGATGGAAGTGGAGCTCACTCGTATTATTTCTTTGGGCTCTTTGGCCTTTGTAAACCCTTTGCTGGTGTTTTAGTATGACTGACATCTGTCCTCATGGCGTAGTAGTGCCCCGAGTAGTATGGGTTTTGTGACCTGTTATATCGTGTGGCTGTGCCTAGGTTGTGAGACCTAGTTTCCTTGATGTTTTGCTTCTCTGGATGAATGGGAGGAATTTAGAGATGAGAGTTTTTGTTTTTGTTAAATGTTTTTGTTCTGTTTTTAATCCTATTGGAGACTTGGTGGCAAAGTTACTAATACTGGAAGCCCCCCTTTGTAGACTTTACCATCAGAGTGGTTTACTCTCTAGAATATTTTTTCTTTATTGTTAGGGTAAAGCAGTCTTTCTTAATACATGCTTGTCTTCATGTTTCAGGTAGTTAATGGATCTCTGCTAATTTGGATACTGTTTGTTGAAACTAATTAGGACTTCCAGAAACAGAGGCTACTTTGTTTTCTTTTGTTTTTAATAGGAACCTTACTCCAAGTAAGGTAAGGTGTTCCTCTCCCACTGTCTTTATCTGGTACAGATATGAAGTTCAAACATAAAACTTTAAGTTATTTTCCAGTGTCAACATTAGGAGTTCAAGGGATGGGGCAGGGGCGTGTCTGTTTAGGGGGACTCTCTATCCCCTCTGGCCGGGTCTTCCGTTGTTTTGATTAAGGCTAGCGTTGCTTGATTTGAGTTTGACTTCTGTTTAAAAACTGTCAAGCTTTCTCAGGGTGCCTGGCTAGCTCAGTCGGTAGAGCATGAGACTCTTGATCTCAAAGTCGTGAGTTTGAGGAGGTAGAGTTTACTTTAAAAAAAAAAAAAAAAGACTAAAGCATTCTTGATATGCAAACTTAAACCGAATAATCAGTATGGAATTTTGTACTCTCACACAGATTTCGTTATTAAGTGTCTAGCATCATTTACCTCATCTAAGTCACTAACATGTATTGTGCTGATATGGAAAAACTTTTAGAGGAAGCATAGCTAGTGTTTGTTTATCTTTTCTCATTGTCCTTTCCCTGTATATTAAGATATATCTTAATATACCATCTGTATATATCAGATGGTTTTGGGAGATACTTATTGCTGGGAGGATCTTTACCTGGGTTCTGCAGCCAGAGTTGAGAGAGGCGTGAGAAAGTAATGGGTTCAGCCATCCTTCTCTGAACTGTTAAGAACCACTGTTTCAATTCTCTTATTAACATAATTTTCACGGAGAACAGGTCAAATAATACTTATATCATTGTTCCCTCCTTGTTGAGGGAATTACTTTTCAGATATCAGGCTTTTTTTTTTTTTTTTTTTTTTTAATAGCAGTGTCTTACATTTTGCAGCCAGTTGTAGGATAGTTACTTCACTCTGTCATGGTTATGATAGCCAAGACCTCTACTGTAAAGGAATTTGGAAAGTATCAGCTTCAGAATATATATATAATACATCTCTCTTTTAAGTGGGGGCAAAACGAAACTGGAGAAGAAAGGATTCAAGGGACTTTGGATGACCTATATGCAGATGTCTCAAGTGTAGCAATGTGTGTCTCACCCCAAAATCCATACATAAAATTTCTCTTAAAGTAGATCGTAGATGTTAAACCTCAGTGTTTTCCTGCACATCCCCAGAATAGGACTATGATTTTTCTCTCTGAGGTGAAATTAGCTGTTTAGCTGACAGCACTAACCTTTTCTTCCTTGTTGTGTAGCTTAGCAGTTGACCTTATCACTCTGTGCTTTCTCCATCTGCAATTCACTTGAGTTTTCTGTTTTCTCCTTTTTTACATCACAACGAGAGCCTATATATTAGGTGCAGTAAATATTTGTTGAAGGAGGGGAGTGGCACACACAGGCGTGCCTTTGATATTGGACCCTGAACAGACAGCAGCTCAAGTCCACATTGGAGCAGTATCCTACTCTGGGAAGTACCAGTAACTTTAGAAAAAGGCCAAAGAGTCTAGGAACCTATGTAGAGTCGTGCAGTGAGCCCGTTCTTAATAGGAGCATGGGGAAAAAGAATGTCATTTGCTGTAGGCCAGTTTTTCCAGAGGAGCAGTGGCTGAGCTAAATTATCTATTTTATTCTGCACATATTTGTTGGGTTCCCACAGAGTGCCAAAAACCAAGAAGACAGGAGTGCATTTTGAAATGCAGGATTAAAAACAATCAGAGTAGAGTGTTAGGAGAGATAAGTGTTGGAGCTGTGGTTCCGAATTAGTTAAAGTTCTGGCAGATTATTGCCAAAGCATAATGGGAATCTGGCTGATTGCAGACAGTGTTATTTCCCCCAAGTTACTAGCAACAGTTTTCCTTTCCCTCAGATTGCCAAGCAGCTTACTTGGGAAGAGGGGTGATATGGATAGATATCTAAACAAATTGAGGAAATCTTTCCACACTCTTAACAAGTAGGTTAACAAGATTTCTAAATGTCAGTTTACCTCAGGCAGCATTCAGTGTTATCATTCTAAGTGTTCTTAGTTTGTGATGTGTAGAAAGTACAAGGGCACTCTAAATTGTGGGGGGGGAGGGGGGAATATATATATATATATATATATATATATATATATATATATATATATATATATATATATATATATAAAATATCTGCTGCTTTTTCTTTCTTTGCCAGAACTTAATCCAATCCCTGCCATATTTCGTCTCAGCCTATGTTGTTATATAAAAAGTCTTCTTTTCGGGGCACCTGGGTGTCTCAGTCGGTTAAGCATCTGGTTTCGGCTCAGGTCGTGATCACAGTTCGTGAGTTCGAACCCCATGTCGGGCTCCGTGCTGACATCTGGGAACCTGAAGCCTGCTTCAGATTTCTGTGTGTGTGTCTCTCTCTCCCTCTACCCCTCTCCTGCTTACACTCTGTCTCTGTCTCTCTCTCAAAAATAAATATTTAGGGGCGCCTGGGTGGCTCAGTCGGTTAAGCGCTGACTTCAGCTCAGGTCATGATCTCACGGTCCGTGGGTTCGAGCCCCGCATCGGGCTCTGTGCTGGCAGCTCAGAGCCTGGAGCCTGTTTCAGATTCTGTGTCTCCCTCTTTCTCTGACCCTCCCCTGTTCATGCTCTCTGTCTCAAAAATAAATAAATGTTAAAAAATTTTTAAAAATAATAAATAAATAAATAAATAAATAAATATTTTTTAAAAAAATTTTTAATAAATAAACATTAAAAAAAAAAAAAGTCCTGGGGCTCCTGGGTGGCTCAGTCAGTTAAGCGTCTGGCTCTTGACTTTGGCTCAGGTCGTGATCTCACAGTTCATGGGTCTGAGCCCCAATTGGACTCTGTGCTGGTGGTGCAGAGCCTGCTTGGGATTCTCTCTCTTCCCCCTCTCTCTGCCCCTCCCCTGCTTGTGTGCTCAGCCTCTCTCTCAAAATAAATACATAAACTTAAAAAAAAAAAAAAAGTCTTCTTTTCTTCCACATGTCTACATGTCTTCTCCTCCAAAGGATGGCCCTTTGACCCGTAGTTTAAAATTCCTTCCTTGTCTTCCTCTTGAGTGCAGGATAAAACCCAGACTCATTTATGACCCACATTTCCTGCAGTCCTCCCAGGTTCTGTTTTCTCTCTTTACCTAACACTTGAGCCTCACAGACTCTCTCTGTGTTTTCTGGACATGGTGTTTCTCTCATGTGATAAGGTCTTTGCACGTACTCTTTCCTCCGCCTGGAATGCTCTCCAGCACAGTCTTCCATGTGCAAAATTTGCTTTAAGAAGGTGGCAGAATATATTTTCATTGAAGCCTTTCCTGATTGCCCCAGGAGTAGGCATTCTTTCCTCTGGATTTTCATAATTCGTCATGATTCTGTTCTATAATAATTGTGTTCCTCCCCAGCGTGAGCCTCTCAAAGGCTGAGGGGTCATATTCATCTTTTTATCCCAGTGTGGTGCTTAACTACCAGTAGATGCTCATTGGGTGATGGACTGATACATGGATGGATAGACTAATGAGTGGCTGGGGAGACGGAAGGGAGGAAGGAAGGACGGACGGACGGACAGACGGACACACACTCAAGCCAAGAACTTGAAGCACCTTATAAACAAACGTCTGACTAGCTAGGTGCTCTGCTAACAGAGGGCATTGGGACTTGTTTTTTCATGATTTCTAGGTAGAGTAACCATTTAACTGAGCATCCAAACTGGGACGTTTCTGAGAGTGCAGCTGGCAGGAGGGATTTACGTGGATGATTATCCTGGGACTCTAGGCGCAAACCAGGAATGTCTCAGACAAACAGGAGCAGACGGTCATCCTACTAGGTGAAAATAACAGTCTAGCCAGGAGGACAGGTTCCCCCGGGTGAAGAGTCACCTGTGTTGCATTTGTAGCTGCACCTCCCGTTACATGTGACCGCAGTGCAGTGATAACTGTTTATGTGGTTAGTGTGTCACAACTGTGGTAGGTACGTTACCAGGACCACCTTTCATTGGTGTTAATAATGTGAGTCTTTGTCCTGGAAACAGTTTGTAGACTGTTGTCTCAGAATAAACTACTACTCAGGAAAGTTGCTTTGTGGCTCTCCTTTTTTTTTTTTTTAATTTTAATTTTATTTAAATGTTTATATTAGAGAGAGCACGCAAGCCGCAAGCCAGGAGGGCTAGAGAGAGAGGGAGACAGAATCCAAAGCAGACTCCAGGCTCCTGCGGTCAGCACAGAGCCTGACACAGGGCTCGAACTCACGAGCTGTGAGATCATGACCTGAGCCGAAGTTGGATGCCTAACCGACTAAGCCACCCAGGCATCCCCACCCCTTTTTTTTTAATTTTAATGTTTATAGTTGAGAGAGAGCGGCTTTGTGGCCCTCCTAAAGCCTAACCGACTTCCAGCGTTCATCTTCTCTAAAGCCCAAACTTCCTTCCAGTGTTACTACCTTCCACTTACATTAAGTGTAGTATCTTGCACCTTGTATTTGCTACATAAACATTTTTTAAGGAGTCGATTTACTGTTAGATGGAAGGGACTTGTGTTTCTTATCTCTCGGCCTTTCTTCTCTCTACCCTGCCCTCTGCCTCTTGAAATCCTCCCCTTCCTTTTGAAATTGCACTCTCCGGTAATGCCTTCTCAAGTTAGCCTGACCTACAACGGTCTCTTTGAACTCTTGGTGTCCGCACATCCCTTTTTTGGGGCAATTATGGTACACTGCTTTGTAACATCTCTTTGGTATTGTCTTGTTTAACTTGCGTTTGCAGTTCGCAGTTCCAAAAGTTAGGCATTCCACATTAAATTGTGAAAGCATGTTTTCTGCGTTATTTTCTTTTCCTTTTTTTTTTCTTCTAAAGAGATGGCTTATTTATTTATTTATTTATTTTTAAGTTGATGTATTTATTTTTGAGATAGAGAGAACACCAGCAGGGGAGGAGCAGAGAAAGAGGATCTGAAGTGGGTTCTGTGCTGACAGCAGAGAGCCCAGCATGGGGCTTGAACTCATGAACCGTGAGATCATGACCTGAGCCCAATTCGGATGCTTCCACTAAGCCACCCAGGTGTCCCTCCACATAATTTTCAATAGAAAAATTATAATATGATACACACCAACCACAAATCTCAGCCAATTTCCTAAAAAGGAATTTAAACACAGTAAAATGCCAGTGTATAAATAAACTATCACATAGGGATGTAAGATGCTTAGAACATCACCCTTACTTAATATGGTCATCAGGAAACAGTTGCTTTGTGTGCAGCTATCATGCCTGTCTTATCACCAGCCACGCTGGAGACCCAAGTATACCCTTTGATCTGTTTTTGAAAATATGTAGGGTCTCCTGTCTGGAGACCCTAAAAAGGAATTTAAACACAGTAAAATGCCAGTGTATAAATAAACTATCACATAGGGATGTAAGATGCTTAGAACATCACCCTTACTTAATATGGTCATCAGGAAACAGTTGCTTTGTGTGCAGCTATCATGCCTGTCTTATCACCAGCCACGCTGGAGACCCAAGTATACCCTTTGATCTGTTTTTGAAAATATGTAGGGTCTCCTGTCTGGCTCAGTTAATAAACTGTGCAACTCTTGATCTCGGGGTCATGAGTTCAAGCCCCATATTGAGTGTGGAGCTTAAAAAAAAAGAAAGGGGCGCCTGCGTGGCTCCATTGGTTGAGCATTGGACTCTTGGTTTCAGCTCAGGTCACGATCTCATGGTTCATGAGTTCGAGCCCTACATCGGGCTCTGCGCTGACAGTGTGGAACGTGCTTGGGGGCACTCTCTTTCCCCTGTCTCTGCCCATTCCCCACTCGCTCTCTCTGTCTCTTAAATAAACTTAGGGGAAAAAAAGAAAGAAAGAAAATGTCTCTGCGTAATTCTGAAATGTTATCAGTTGTATTAGCATGTAACTGGGAAATTTTTGTCTCGTGGTTTTATTTTAAAATGCAGTATTGAATTTTGGCGATATGCATATAAACAGGAAAAACCATTATATATATGTTCTGTGAAGTTTGGGATTAAGAAAGAACAAGCATTGTATTCTATTCTGTCCTATCCTATCCTATCTTATACTATACTATCCTATTCTATCTTATCCTAAAACATTAACAGTAAATGTTAGATATGCCTGAGTTTAATGAGCACTTATTGTAATTGTAATTCCTTGCTTGTTACTTACATGGTATATCTCCTTAGTGTTTTGCACATTATGTGCTAATTACATGTTTGTAGGTGGACTTTAAGAATATCTACCTGTACCCCAAATCAAATAAGGAGATTGAGCCCTGCGCAGAAAATGTACACATGCTGAATACGTGCCTAATGCCTTTTTCCCCTTTGTTTTGCAGACTTTACCGCCAAAAGGAAAAAGAAAGTGGCAGAGATTTACCAGGCTCTGAACAGTGATCCCACTGACGTGGCTGCCCTTAGACGCATGGCTATCAGTGAAGGAGGGCTCCTGACTGATGAGATCAGGCAGAAAGTGTGGCCCAAGCTCCTCAATGTCAATACCAATGACCCACCTCCTATATCAGGTAATGGTGGGGAATGGTTGTGAGGGGAACTTGTCTAAGATGCGAGGACAAAAGAATTTCAGGATCTTTCATTCTTAATGCTCATTTTAAACCAGTTGTAGATGAGTAAATCTGAAGCATTTTAGGGCCCACGCTAAAAATTGGGCCCACTCTGAAAATAAGGCCAAACTGATAAGACTTTTCTTCAAACATGGAGTGAGCTTTTACGAGGTTGATAGGTAGCTTTTATCGGCTAAGTGGGGGAGTATATATTCTGGTCTGTGTTCACTTAGAGGTGGGTTGTAGGGATCTGTATTTTAACAAGCACCCCAGCTGGTTCTGGTGCAAATGAACTCCATTTTGAGAAACTTTAGGCCATGGGGAGAGAGAATATTTCTCCGGTCCTTAAGAAAAACAAGGCCAAACGAAACTTCTTCGTTGGGAAATACTAAGATTCTTTTGAAAGCTCAAATTCTGTAACTGTATAAAAAGCTGTTCCTTAACTAGTTTGCAAGGCCCATGCAGTCGAAGGAGTTTCTTGGAATATAGCACAACGTACAAAGAAAGTACAATCCACTTTGTCATTCATTCACTCAACACTGGTGGCTTTCCTGCCTTGTATAGCAGAAGTCCAGTGCTGGAGATTCTTCCACTCATTTGGCAGGTGGTCCTTGTGCTCCTGTTGTGCGCCCGGTACTAGAGATGATTAGAACAGCCTCTGCTGATCAAAAGCTCGCAGTGTCATGGTGCACACTGCAGCCGAGTGGGTGTTAAGTCGCCTCTTGTTCGTCTCTTTGAAACCGGCTGCCTCGGCGCAGTCAGCTGTGGGTTGGAAGGAAGCTACATCACCATATTCACACTCATTACTCCTGAGATGATGTCCTTCTCTCAGATCGCAAACTTCCCAGATCTTCATAAGATGAAGTCTGTGTGTGGGGATGTGTTACACCTGCTCCTCGGTAGCTTTCGATTGTAGTTGTGATGGAAATGCGCACTTGTTACAGAACACTCGGTTTGGTTGAGGAAAGTGTGCACTTGCTGCGTATATACAGCAGCTAGAGGCTGCCACGGTATTTTCAGTGTTGGATTGGCAGCTGAACACAAGTACCCACTCCTGTTTGCACTCAGTCCTAGAATTTCAGGGTCAAGAGAGGTGAGGTACTTCTTTGTGTGCGTTTATCTTAATACTCCTTTCTGAGTGGCTCAGTGCTCCCTAGGCTGTACAGATGTTTGAGTTTCTCCAGCAGTCTGTGGTTTCCCCATCCACGATCTCATCTGATCCTTGCAGTAACCTGAGAGGGGCATATGGAAGGAAATATCCCCATTTTACAGACGTGGACCTTGAAGTTCAGGGCCGTCCCCCGGTGACACACGGTAGCCGCCTCCAATAGGCCCCCGGCCTCCTGACTCCTTGTGCACTGCTCCTTCTGTCTCAGGGTTGCCTCCTGGACAGTCCGTGTCCCTCCTCTTACAGTCACTTTAGCTTGAATGAAACGGCGGGTTTGGAGCTAACCTGGGGGTTCCTCTCCCCATGTTGTCTCTTGTGTCATATGTCCTCTTGAGGAAAAAGCTTAACTGTGCCCTCCCGGCCTTTGGTGCCATAGCAGAATGTTCTTGTCCCTGCTCCGGCTTCTCAGACTTTGCTGCGGTAACACGTTCCTTTTCCTCCCACAGGGAAGGACCTGCGGCAGATGAGCAAGGACTACCAGCAAGTGCTGCTGGACGTCCGCCGGTCCTTACGGCGCTTCCCGCCCGGTGAGAAGCAAGTGCTCCCTCGGTCTTGCCGCCCCAGGAGCTCCCGCCCCAACTGCACCCAGCGGGACCCGGTCGGGGACCTTGTACTCACGACTGGGTCACCTTCAGACCCCGCACTGCCAAAGTCTGAGCCAGAAGTCCTTTCTCTTGGCCTAGAGGTGGTGGGTGAAAACCCTAGGGGTTTTTCCCCCTTCAGAGCCACGGGAGAGACTCCGTAGGGACCGCTGTAGCCATTGTCTGGCTTTAAAGAGCAGCTTGGCTGACCAGTGGGCGCTAACAAGAGCCAGGCATACCTTCATCCGATTGGATTTCTAAGTAGGGATTTCTCCCACATGCCTCTGTTGGGTCCCTGGACTGGAAGGGAGGCCATTCCCTGCACGGTTAAAGGGGCTGTTTGAGAAACTGCTTCCCACGCTGGGGAGAAGGAGAACAGTGGCCGGCTCTGGTCTCTGTCTTCGCAACAGAGGAAGCTGGGCGACAGACCTCATGCTTCTGATCCCGTCCTCTCCCTCTGGCAGCCTCGCCTTTGCGTAGGTCTGGGGAGGAAGGAGAATTGCTGCAGGGGACGAGAGCCTCTAAACCCATTGCCTCCCTCTTCCAAAACCGTGCTCTGGCTCAGATTTTGCCCGTTAAAGCGCCTTCTTCGCCCCTTGCAGCCTTGCTCCAAGGCGATGACACTCGCCATCCCTGTGTGGCCGGTAGCTCTTGAGAAGAACGTGTGCCCGTGGCCCAGTCCCCTTTCCCTAGGCTACAGGTCCACATAAGACCGCATGGGCCAAGGCCCCATTTCCCCCCAGCTAATCTTTTCCTTGGAACCCTTTCTGCTTCTTCCGTTTATGGACCGATGGTGCGTGAGGCTCTTTGTGTGGGCTGACCTTTCCACGTGCTTTCATATTCTTCTTGTGTCTGTGTTGTTCTGAACTTAGCCGACCTCTCTTACTCTGAAACTTCAGAGTTTAGGTTAGTCTCTCCTCCTTCATTACTTTCCCTAACCATTGTGGCTGGTCTGCTCCATTTTCTTTTTGGCTTATCTTTTACAGTATGCCTTTTTGAGAAGAGGTGGTGTAAACATGAGCAACAGATGAATTTGCTTTTACCTTAAACCCTTTGTTCAGGGTCGTTTGGGCGCTTCCATGAACTGTTTTCTCTCAATGTCTGTCATAACTGGAAGAGCTAATGGTGTGGGAGAGCAGTGCTGGGGCCACTCCTCCAAAGCAGCTCACAAGGCCACGTTTTGGCAGTTTCCTTCTTTCTTCCTTTCTCTCTCTCTCTCTCTCTCTCTCTTTCTTTCCTTTTTTTATTTTTTATTTTTTTATTTTTTTTAATGTTTATTTTTGAGAGAGAGAGCAAGAGAGAGAGAGCAAGCAGGGGAGGGGCAGAGAGAGAGGGAGACCCAAAAGCAGGCTCCAGGCTCTGAGCTGTTAGCACAGAGCCCGACGCAGGGCTCGAAATCACGAACCGCGAGATCATGACCTGAGCTGAAATCGGAGGCTTAACCGACCCTGCTACCCAGGAGCTTTTTTTTGGCATTTTCATACTAAAAGCCACATGAGAGGCGCCTGGGTGGCTCAGTTGGTTAAAGGTCTGACTCTTGGTTTCGGCTGTGGTCACAACGTCATGGTTCTTGAGCCCCAACTCAGACTCTGAGCTAACAGCAGAGAGCCTGCTCGGGGATTCTCCTCCCCGCTCCTTCTCTGCCCCTCCCCAACTCATGCAAGCTCTCGCTCTCTCTCAAAATAAATAAACTTCCAAAAAATAAAAAAATAAAAGTCACATGAGCAGAGGAGCCATACTGACCACTGCCAGAACCAGCTGCGTTATCTGCACTATCTCCTGAGGCAGGCTCCCCCGTTTCTGGAATATCTTAGATCAAGATATAGTCCTGGGGGAGTGCCTGAGTGGCTAAGTTGGTCAGGTGTCGTGATTCTTGATTTCAGCTCAGGTCATGATCTCACGGTTCAGGAATTCGAGCCCTGTGTCAGGCTCTGTGCCGACAGTGTAGAGCCTGCTTGGGATTTTCTCCCTGTCTCTCTAACTCTCCCTGCCTCACACGCATGTGTTCGATCTCTCTCTCTCTCTCTCTCTCTCTCTCAAAAATAAACTTAAAAAAAAAAGGGGGGGGCGCCTGGGTGGTTCAGTCGGTTGAGCGTCCGACTTTGGCTCAGGTCATGATCTCGCGGTCTGTGAGTTCAAGCCCCTCATCAGGCTCTGTGCTGACAGTTGGGAGCCCGGAGCCTGCTTCGGATTCTGTGTCTCCCTCTCTCTCTGCCCCTCCCCCGCTCATGCTCTGTCTCAGAAATAAACATTAAAAAAACTTAAAAAAGAAAAAAGTTAGATTCCTGTGATGCTTAGGTTGGCTTAGAGGGGAACACACAACTCTTAAATTTTTTATTTTTATGTAGTTTCATATCTATAGAAAAGTTGCAAAAATAAGACTAATAATTCCTCAGATACCTTTTGCCCAGATTTCCTTATATGTTAGCATTTTGCTATATCTGTTTTCATATTGCTTTGTGTCTTTCTTACACACACACACACACACACACACACTTTTTTTTCTGAACTATTTAGGAATAAATTACAGACCTGCTGCCCCTTTACCCCTAAATATTTCAAGGTGTGGTTCCTAAAACAAGGCCCTTACATAATCACAGTGCACTTATTAAAATCAGTAACACTGAAAAATACTGCCTCTCATGTATATTTTATTCAGGTCTCACCGTTTACTGCAATAATATCCTTCACAGGAAAAAGAGATACAGATGCATTCATTTCCCATTTAGTCATTGTTTCTCTTTAGCCTTCTTTAACCTGGAATAGTTCCTTTGTGTTTTATGACTCAGTTATTTTTGTAAAATTTCCCTCGGTTTGGGCTTGTCTAGTATTTCCTTATGATTAGATTCAGGTTTATGCGCTTTTTTTGTTGTTGTTTATTTATTTTTGAGAGAGAGCACAAGTGAGGGAGGGGTAGACAGAGAGGGAGACACAGAATCCAAAGCAGGCTCCAGGCTCCGAGCTGTCGGCGCAGAGCCTGACGCAGGGCTCCAACTCCCGTGCCCTGAGGTCCTGGCCCGAGCCGGTCGGACGCTCAGCCGACTGAGCCCCCGGGCGCCCCGGGTTTATGCGCTCTCGATGGGAATTCCACGGAAGCGATCCTGTGTTCTCGGCGCGCACATCAGGAGGCTGGTGCCGTCACGTAGCCACACCCCTGGCAGTGTCCGCTGCGGGGACCTGGTTAGGACGGCGTCTGCGGGCTCGCCCGCCGTGAGGTGGCTGCTCTCTGGCTCTTTCCCGTGTGCCAGGTGGTATCGATGGTGTATGGATTCCTGTGTGTTGCCCAGTTGTTCCTAATTCGGTTTTTTGTTTTTGTTTTTTGTTTTTTAATTAAACGCTTTGGAACTCCTTTGCTGCCCGTCCTAACCTCCTGGTTACCAGGCTGCTTGCTGTGTTCAAGTGCATCTCCCCTCCCCCCTCCGCAGGCATGCCAGAGGAACAGAGGGAGGGGCTGCAGGAGGAGCTGATCGACATCATCCTGCTCATCTTGGAACGCAACCCCCAGCTGCACTACTATCAGGGCTACCATGACATCGTGGTCACCTTTCTGCTGGTGGTCGGCGAGGGGCTGGCGACATCTCTGGTAGAAAAATTGTCCACGCACCACCTCAGGTACCGGTGCAGAGGAACAGAGGAGGAAGGCGATCGCTGCCCGAGGCCCCCCGCCCCTCCCCCGCCCCGCTCCCGGGAGAATGCCTCGGCCCGGTGTCTGCTCATTGTTTTCAGCGTGGGAGCCCCGATCTGCCCCCTCAGCCCGGATCCGGGTGTCCGGTCGGACCGAGCTCAGTGCATTGTCTCCCTCTAGGGATTTCATGGACCCCACAATGGACAACACCAAGCACATATTAAACTGTCTGATGCCCATCATCGACCAGGTGAATCCAGAGCTCCACGACTTCATGCAGAGGTATATACGCCCCTCCGTGCACGCGCAGACGCACCCCTTCGGCTTTCTCTTGGCCCGTGTGTCTTCCCCGCGAGTCTGGCTCGGTGTCCCCATCATCGTATGTTGATGAGCGTTAAGTTCTTCAGGTCGTCCTTTCTGTCTGCCAGCGACCTGGATAATCCAGTTCTGTACATTCTGGGAGCATTTGGGGGGTATCGTGCTCCCGTGGGGATACAAGAGATGTCACAGCACAGGCCCTTGAGGACTTTACATCTGGTGAGGGGTGAGGAGAGGTCGGTGAGGTCCGTGTGCCGAGGTAGACTCTGAGGTTACTGCCACCAGAGAACTGCATAACTACTGTGGGATGCCCAGGCGTGAAAGACAAAGTCAGCTGTGGGTTGTTTTACTCACCAGATACCAAGGAGAAGAAATATTTCTTTGCAAATCTCACGGGACTTTTTTCTCTTCTGTGTAACTGGCAATGTGTCTGACCGGCACCTCACCCTTTTTTTTTTTTTTTTTTAAATAATATCTGTGTCTTAAGGTGTTTCAGTGATCTCTTAACTGAACAGTTAATACAATTATGTCTTTAAGCCTGAGAATATGTATATTGCCTGTGCCCCCAGACGGATATATGACTTTCTCAGAACGAAAATGATGGTACATTGTGAAAACAGCTTCTTCTTTCTGTATGACATTTTTTGGCCATTAAGAAAACAGCCAGTGAGATAAGGCAACCAGTACCCTATCATAGTATTAGTGTCATGATGGTGGGTATGTTTTAAGGACTTTGTATTTTGTGAGAAGACACTGAATTCCTCGGTGGCTGAATTTTCCAGAGAGTGTCTTTCCCGAACTCTTCTCATAAGCGCGGAGGACAAAGACACCCCCGACAGTGGGAAGGGACAGCCCAGCAGGGAACCTAACATCTGGATTTCCTTGCCCCTAGTGCCGAGGTGGGAACTATCTTTGCCCTCAGCTGGCTCATCACCTGGTTTGGGCATGTCCTGTCTGACTTCAGGCACGTTGTGCGGTTATACGACTTCTTCCTCGCCTGCCACCCGCTGATGCCCATTTACTTTGCAGCCGTGGTAAGTACAGGCCGTGAGCCGGCAACTAGGTTCACCGTCCACGATCATTTTCCCTCAAGGGAGACCTGGTGACGAGGGAAAGATGGGAAAAACAGCATTTCCCAGACTGACGTCCCTGGACACCGTTCCGTGCATTGTTAATGGGAGTGTCATGGGAAACGAAGGTTCTGTGTAAAACAGGCTTGATAAATGCTTGGTTGAACCAAGTGAAACCAGTCTGTTGACCGCATGTCTCCTCTGAACCTTTAAAACGCTCGCGTGCGTTGGGGGTGGTCAGTGTTCCTGTTGAGGTCTTCCGGAAGTGGTATAGACCGCAGCTCCAGACTCGGGAAGAGGCGAGGTGCGGTATGACGAGAGGACACTGACGTGGCTTGGTGGGGGCTCCAGTCAGGAGGGCCTGGATCGTGGAGGTCAGAGTGGAAGTGGAAGCACACGGGAACCCTTCGCTGTTTTGGGGAGGGGAGCAAGCCTGTTCTTTCTACTGCTTTGATCCATTTCTTCCGTGTTGGAGCTCCAGGCATCTCCCCGATACCCCTTTCCTCTTCTTCCCCCCGAAAGAACCTTGCTCATTTAATTGGTCAGCCTTCCACATCCCGGGGTGGGAGTTTGCCGGTTGTAGGAAGGACCAGCTCACCGGGAAAAGCACTCAGATACGTGCGTTATTGCTTCCTAGATGGGCACGAGACTTTGTTGAAGGTGCAGGGCCAGCCCAGTCTGTCACCAATTTAAATTCATCGCTAAGGAGAATGACGTGCCAGCGGCGAAGGCCCCGTATGTTCTGGTCTCTGACGCAAGGCCTTGCTCCCCACAGATCGTGTTGCATCGAGAGCAGGAGGTCCTGGATTGCGACTGCGACATGGCCTCGGTCCACCACCTGTTGTCCCAGATCCCTCAGGACCTGCCCTACGAGACACTGATCAGTAGGGCCGGAGACCTGTTTGTTCAGTTTCCCCCGTCCAAGCTGGCTCTGGATGCAGCTGCCCAGCAGCAGGCCGAGAGGTGAGTGAGGCCAAGGCTCCGGTTGAACCGGGGGTGTTCGTATGTGAGCAGGAGCGGCGAAGACCGTGTCTGCTGGGGACAGGGCGGGGCCGTGCTTCTAGAGATCTGAGCTTACGCCAGCAGGACCCCCACTTGGGTCTTCGTGAGTCTGTATCAAGAAGAGCCTTCTAAGCAGTGGGTGGCTCTGCCCTCAGCCTCTTTCATAATCCAGTTTTTCTTTCCTTGTCTTCTTTCGCGCCATCTCGTTCTTTCCGTCTCCTTCCCTCTGCAGGACGGCAGCCTCTACCTTCAAAGACTTCGAGCTGGCATCGGCCCAGCAGAGGCCTGACACGGTGCTGCGGCAGCGGTTTCGGGGCCTTCTGCGGCCTGAGGAGCGAACGAAAGACGTCCTGACCAAACCAAGGACCAACCACTTTGTGAAACTGGCGGTGATGGGGCTGACGGTGGCGCTCGGAGCGGCCGCCCTGGCCGTGGTGAAGAGCGCCCTGGAGTGGGCCCCGAAGTTTCAACTGCAGCTCTTCCCCTAGACGCCAGAGAGGACGCTTCCTCTTCCGTGACGTTAAGGTCTCACCCTTCCATGGAAGGATTGGGAGGGGGTGGAATTTCCTTTATTAAAAGGGTTTCTGTCAAGGGTTTTCTATTCCTGCCGGCCCTCCCTCCCTGCCCGTGGTTTGCCTTTGCTTCAGAGGCCGAGAGGGGAGCCCGCCTGGCATCTGGCGCCGGCACTTGGAGGCCTGGCTGCGGGATTCCTCTCCTTCCGGGGGGGTTACTCAGCGTCCCCCCCCACCCCCCCGCTGCCACCTCTCGTGTTGGAGGAACTGGGTTTCTTGAGCTGCCCACGGCTGTGGGAACCCGCTGGGCCTGGTGCCTGGGGACCCTCTCGGCTGCCCAGTGGTAAGTAAGCTGGGCCACCGAGCGCCCGCCTCGCGGCTCCTCCGGTTCTGTCTGCGGCGGCCGGTCAGAGACGGAGGGAGCCGCTGCTGAGGAAGTCGGACCTTGGAGCAAAGGCGAGGGACAGAGGCTGCCGGCCGGGACCAAGACCGGCCCCTCTCAAGAGCAGCTCTGCTAGCTGGCGGAGCTGGTCAGAGATCAGACAGGCGTGAACTAGGTTCCTAGGTAAATCCTGCCTGTTTTCAACCTAGAAGGCACTTGGGCATCTCCAGTCGAACAGGAAGGGACATCAAGTTGTAGGGCCCAGATACAAACTGGTTTTGCCTGCCTTGTGTCTTTTTTTCCTGTCTGTTCTCTTGCACACGCCACATGATGTTGCTTTTAAAGGACACTTTTATTACTGTTTTTAGAATTACACATACCCAACGTGTAAAGTGCCCTCACTTTAAAAATGATAGTTCCTTCATGGGAAAAATAGTTCTCATCAGAAGGATGAGCTTCTAAGACCCTGAACTTCCTTTCTCCCCAGTTATTTAACACCTCACTTGAGCTCGAGTTGCTGTGTGCTAACAGCCCCGCTCCTCCGGAGTGCCCACGTGCCCAGCTTTCCTTCCTTCCTGTTTCCCTCAGACCACTTTCCTGCTCCCATGTAGGCACCCGCTCACCACGCTGGCTTCATTTGGGGGGGTTCAGTTTATGCCCTCGACTGCTGGTCTCTCCCTCCTGGTTGGAGATGTCACTGGAAACTCGTCAGCAACCAGAAAGGGACACACTGCAGCCTGCAGAGGTTGGGGGAAGCCGAGAGCAGCCAGCTCCCTCCCTGAGCTTCTTGGGGACCCTCCAGGACTTAGGGGACAAGATGGATCGTTCGGTCCTTCCTGGACGGCTTTTCCCGTAAGCGAAGCCAAGTTTCTTTGAGATTAACTCTGGCTTGAAAACAAAAGTGCCTTCTGCTGCTCTGAAGAGTTGAGGCGTATGGTATGAAGCAGCAATGTCCTTTCATTTCCCTGGTCTCTGGGGCACTGTTCTCTTGGCAGGTGTTTTCTTAACGTGAACATGCCAGAAGTCCTCTCCCTCGGCGTACCCAGACCACAGAGTGGAGGGCATTTAGTGTGCCAGGCAGCCAGCGGGCCCAGAGCAGTGGGGAGTGGTGTCTACGCCAAGTCACGTGAAGTGACACTAAGCACTTTAAAACAGAAGGTCAAAGTGATGGGTCATTCTCTGTAGCAGGAGCCCCACTTGGGGCGAGTGTAATGTGGGTGGGTTAATCTAGACAGTGGGGGATTCGTGAAGACCAAGGAAATTCTTCTAGGCCCCCGAGGTGGTGATGTGACAGATAGTCCCAGTCTTCTCGCCCCAGCAAGTTTGTCCCCTGTCATCTTTAGGGACAGATGGCAGCACGGACGCCTGCTACCCCGGCGCTGGGGCCTGGAAGGAATTGATGGGGAAGAGGGAAGGAGGGCATGTGATCAGGATCCCAGGGCCACGGCCTTTAGATGCCAGGAAGCAAGTGTCATATGCTCCCGCCATGGCCTAAGGAGGGGGTTCGTTTGTTTTGTGGCTTTGCTGACATCAGGGTTCCCCCTGCCAATGAGAGGAAAGCATTATCCTTTACCTTCAGGTGGTTTACTGTTCTGTAAAGAATATATGTAAATATTTTGTACAGAGCCCTGTATAAAATAAATAGCCATACGTGGTTACTAATCAGTCTCCTGACATGGTGTCCTGCATACCACTTGTGGGGAGTAGACTCTGGCCTTACGCACCTGGCCTTGGGGCGCCCCCTTCTTCCACCTCGGGCCTGGGACTGCGCTGTAGTCTGCAGACTCTTGGTTGGCCTTGACTTGCTTGGGGAGCTTGGGGATTACCTGCCGCCCTGTTTCTCTTTCAGCCGCACACCAGGTGCTGCCTGGGGGTACTGGTCACCGCGCAGGCCACGTGGGGTATTAGTCTGGGGTCGTCTTGCCTATTCTCCACATATTTCTGGAGATGCCTTTGGCTCTAAAGGCAAGGCTGACATTTGGTTTGGGACCTTCATCGGAGTCTGATGTGAATGTAACTTTATTTCCACATGTGATTTCCAGCCACAGAGGAGCCATCGACAGCTGTTCTTGCCAAGCTCTTCCAACATCCTCAACACTCCCAGCCTTTGGGTAGTGGGGGCCCAGGGCAGTGCCAGGTGCCTGTGGCCTCCACCTTGAGGATGGGGCCATCCTGGAGGAAGCATCTGAGTTGTCTGGGATGCTCGTTAGCGTTTCCCTGGCCCAGAGGGGAGGGCACCCGAGACGGAGCAGGCACCGCTCAGCTCTTGGACCTTGCCCCACCACCGCGGGCCAGCTGCCCCTTGACCCGACGCAGAGCACGGGGCTGTCTGGGAACCGCCCCGCCCGTGGGAGCTCAGGCATCAGACTGCTACATTGAACAAGCAACTTGTTTTGAGAGGCAGATTTGGCGTCCGTTTCATCAGAGTTGATGGTTAAATATAAAGAGGAGAATTTTGGTCCTTCCAACATTGAAGGAAGCGTATGTGTGGCATAAGAAGAAATAACTGGGTTTTGTCCCCTAAAAGCCTTGGAATTTCCCGATAGGAGCGTCTTTTGTTCACAGTGATTCCGTTTGATTCCCTGTGAGTTTCTGCTAATGAGGTGACGAGGTGGGATCACTAGAGTTTCCAGAATGGACAGGTTTGGAGGGTGGGACTTTTACCCTTCCCACTGACTTCCAAGGAGGCGAGGGGACTGGTGGGGGGGGGGGGCGGTAGCTGGGGAGCCATGGCTATACCAGCTCCGGATTCAGAGATTCGGAAAACTTCTGGATGAACACCTCACAGTGCCAGGAGGCGATGCACCCAGAGAGGGTTTGGGGGCGCTGCACCTCCCTCCCCTCAGCCTTGCCCCCTGCGTCTCTTCCATTTTAGTTTGGGGAGTTGTATCCTTTATAGTCGGTAAACGTAAGCAAAGTGTTCTGTGAGCCCTTCTAGCAAAGTATTGAACCCGAGGGGGTGTTGTAGAAACCCTTGAATTTGTGGTTGACCGGAGAGAAGTGTGGGCAGCCTGGGCACCCCATTTGCGGCTGCATCTGAAGTGGGACCGAGTTAACCTGTGAGGTCTCCAGGTAGTGTCAGAATTGAGTTGTATTGTTGGGCCAGTTGGTGTTGGGGAACTGGAGAAGCGGTGTCAGAAAATGCCACGTGATAGGCGAGTAGAGGGGGAAATAGTGTAAAAACAACAGCCGACTAAAGTGTGGGTGGGGGGTGCCTGGCTGACTCCGCCGGAGGACGTGCGTCTCTTGATCTCAGGGGTCGTGAGTTGGAGCCGCACACCGGGTGGAGAGCTTACTGGGGAAAAGTGTGGTGGTTTTATAGAGATGAAGTAGGTCATGCCAGTGGAAGGGGACTTGGGGTCCAGGCCAGGGACAGCTCTGAGCCCTAGAGAAGGGAGCTGGGACTGGGTGTGAGAGACCTAATGGTGGCATGATGGCTGGTGTGTCACTTCCTGGCAGCGTGAGCTGCTCTGAGTTGCACCCTCCCTGAGACTCAATGTCAAGAACAGTAAAATAGGGATAGTCCCATCCCACATGGGCGGTTTAATGAGACGAGCTTTGTGGAAATGTACAAACTGTGAGGCGCTGCGAGTGTTTTAATTCGGTGGGGGTGAACGTTTATTGATCCATAAACGCCTTTAGCCAGCCCGGAGCTAGGACCCCCAAGTTCACCCAGGGAGCAGGCGGTGCCTGCAGGGAAGAACAGGCCGGAGCCACTTGTGCCAAATCCAACCAAGAGACCATGGGGCCTGAGGCTCAGCCTGGCTTTATCTTCTTTCCCTGCCCCGCCTTCTCCTGCAGCCTTCATTCCTGTCCTTACAAAGGCCCTCCAGTTGCTCGGAGTCTTTTCTCCAGACTTCCATGTGCTGGGATCTGCCCAGCAGCCTTTGTGAGCCAGCAGGCCTGTGGGCTTGCCTCCAGCTTCCTGCCTTTTAAGCAAGTGGCTTTGATGCCCGCCCCAGACCCTCAAGGAAGATGTGTCACCTCCGGCAGGGGCTGTGAAGCCCATCCTCCGCTTCCTGCCCGTACCAGCAGCAGCTGCTCTTAGCAGCGGGCTTCCTCTTGGCTTCCCCTGCTCTGGGAGAGACAGGCTGTCCCGCAAGTCCCACAAGTCCACGGGGCCTCCTGCCGCTTCCTCGGGCAGGTGGCTCGAGTCCAAAGCCCATGGGGTTTGGTTGCAAGTCCGCCCTGGTGAGCTGGCACGGGGCTGTCTGTGGTCAGGGCCCCCGGAAATGGGCTGTCCCCTTGGGAGTGGAGGCATCTTCACTTGACCCACAGTAGGGAGCACTTGCAGCCTGCCCATCTAGGATCCTTCACCCACTGGCACGGAAGGTGCTAGAGGCCAGAACCTGGGCCAGCCCTGCACCCCTCTGTACTCCTGACCCTCTCTGCTTGGCTGCAGCCAGACTCTGCTCTGTGCACCCTTGCCACCCTGCAAACTGCCTGTCCAGTTGCGATTGGCCCAAGAGCATCCTACCCCTCAAGGTGGGCACAGGGGCGCCTAGACGGAGCGAGGACCCCAATGCTCTGTCACGCCTTCGCTCCACCACTGACAGAGGCCAACCTATCAATTTCCTGCTGCAATTCCCAGATGGCTGGGGATCCCGCCTGCGTGTAGGGGTCCCAGCCCACCGCCCTTTCACTCCCTCTCACGACATCATACTCATCCCTTCCTGAAAAGCCATTTTAATTAGCTTACACAGCAGCAAAGAGGGAGCCGTGGGCGATGAACCCGATGGGCTGTGCTTTAGAAACCGCCAGGTCTCTCTCAGGGCTCTGAACAGGACTAGCAGCAGTTCTATAAGAGGCCCCAGGCCTCTGACCGCAAAGGCAGAGAAAAGCCAGCCCCACAACGCCGCTGGCGAAGCGGTGGGCTACACGTGTTCGGCAGACGAGGGTGGTGGAAGCGAGGAGTGTGGACTCACACGAGGCTCTCAGAGATTCCATCCTGCAAGACCTCTGGCCAGGGCCGTGTTTAAGTCTGGGTCAGGCAGAGTTCCGAAGAGCCGAGAGGTCTAGCCAGCAAGCCCCAGAGGGAGGGCAAAGGCACTGGGGCAGATGCAGCCAGGGACAACACGCACTGGGAGCTCAGGCTGCAACATCCCTTGCAAACAAAGCCATCCACGTAGCTCAGAGGCCTTGGTCTCCACAAAGCCTCTGTCTCAGCCAAGCACAACGGGCATCTCCCAGGCCACAAATGAGAGCCAAAGCACCAGCCCTGTCCCACAGCAGCATGGGGATGGATGGGGGGCTGGGTCAGCATGGGACCGGACCATCCTCAGCTAGTGGCAGTTCTGACAGCTGGGGTGGCAAGGAATCCCGTTCACCCGGCAACGGCAGCCCCCACTGGTGTCTCCTGGGCCCTAGAGGATGGGGAGGAGAGAAGGTCATGGCAGTGAAAACAGTGCCCCCGCCCCCAGCCCGCCCTGCTGCTCCATCACACCCTCAAAGCCCTGCACACCCCCACTCCGGCCCTTCGCTCGGGCAGGGCCGCCTGCCACGAATGGCTTTCTTGGCCTCAGCTACCTGGCAGAGGCAGTCAGTTAAGATCTTTCTGGGCTCCCACAGCACCCCTAATTACAGGGTCCCAGTCTATGCTCCCCTAGACCCAGAGCAGGCAAGGGACGTGATGGCTCTCTGCAAATCCTGGGTGGGTCAGCACATTGGCAGCTTAAGAGACGCTCCCTCTGCCTCCGTCTGTCCCGGGGTCCACCCGGATACAACTACGAGCCCCCGACCCCAGGAACTCAGCCCTGATAAACACAGCTGCCTTTGGCGGAGCCCTTCCCTTGCATGCTTTCATCTGGTTTTGAGGACAAGCCTGCAAGACTCCTGCCATCATCTCCATTTCACAGATGAAGAAACTGAGGCTCAGAACAGCCTAACCACACAGCCGGCGTGCACCAGAGCCGGGGACCCGCTCTGCCTCTGAGCCCAGACTGAATCCTCACTCACTGCCCTCTAGGGTGCGGTCAGCAAACTTTTTCTGCAAAGTGCCGCTTCCATCAGGTGTCTGGGGCCATCGGGCCTCGGCCTTTGTAGTGCAAAAGCGGCCACGGACGGTACACAACGAATGCACGTGGCTGTGCTCCCAGAACACGCTGCTTGTGGACGTGAAACTCACGTCTCGCATCATTTTCACGTGTCACACCAAACAAATTCTTTTCTCGATACTTTTCAACCATTTAAAAAATGTAAAAACCGTCCTCACTTTACAAACCGGACGGATCCAGGCAGGGAGTTGGATTTGGCCCAGGGGCTGTTCCCCACTCTGGGGGGAGGCCCACGGGCGCCCCCCCGTCATGCTCCCCAGCCTCTGCTTCCCCCCGCCCGCCCCCAAGACTCACCCCAGGCCCCCAGCGTGGGCCCTTGGTGACCCAGCAGATTTCGGTGTGGCAGACGGTGCAGCGGATCCAGTCACAGCCGTCCTTCTTCTGCACCACGATGCGGCACTGTGGGCAGTGCATGGCCTCGCCCTGCTGCAGCATGGACTGGGGCACGGCAGGTGCCAGCCTTCAGCCGGGCTGGGGCGGCTGCCGGCCAGAGCCCTCCCTGACCCCTGGCCCACCGCAGGGACAAACCGGCTGGCCCTCTGGGGGTGTGGGGTCACTCTCCTACGCTCTTCTGCCTTTTGTAGACGTGCTCCCCACCGCTCACCCCCTGACCGCTTGTCCTAACCAGTCCCGCTTCTGGATGGCAGTGACGCCAGAAAGGGGTCGGAGCCTCTGTCCAGGGCTGTATGAACCACAGCCCTTTCTGAGAACCGAGAAGCCCCCAACCCGCGGACCGAACCCTCCCAGAACCCAAATCCCCAGGCCTCAGCCTTGACCCTGCCTCACCCTGAGCATCTCTGTTGTCTGCCTGGCGGCCACATCGTTCTGGGCCCGCAGGGCCAGGTCGTCCTGGTACTCCTTGCAGTTCATCTGCTCGTGGATGGCCTGTGGCGGGCGAGGGGCTCGATGTGAGAAGGCTCCAGACCAGTCTGGAGAGACCAGAGACGGGCATCGTCTCGTCTGGTCTCGAGACCAGTCTCGTTAGGGGTCAACCACTGAGACGATGAGGGCGGGGAGCGGCCTGAGGTCAGGGTCCGGCAAGACTCAGTCTGGGTTTGGGGTCCGGGCTCAATTCAGGACAGGGGTTGAGCATCAGTCTGGGGTCAGGGGCGGGTTGGTGTGTGACTAGGAGGCCAGGGTCAGGGCTCAGTTTCGGGCCGAGGCTCAGGCTAGGCTGAGGTTCCATCGAGAGCCAGGGCTTGGTCCAAGGGTTAGGCTCAGTTTGGGGCCCGGACCAGGCCCCGCCATCGACATGCGGCTGTCCGTGGTGAAATGACCAGGCTGGGGTCACAGCTCCCTTCCCAGGAGAACAAGCACCGAGGTGCAGTGAGCTCCTGGCAGGACTAGGGTGACTGCACAGCGTGGGCCCCTGTCCCCACCTTACACAGCAGGCAGTTGACGTGGAAGCACACTGGGCAGGTAAACTCGTTGACATCATCCTCAAAGAAGCACCATCCCTTACAGTCCGGGGTCTTGCAGTGGTAGCTGAAGGCACTGCGGTTTTCTGCGATGGAGACGCCCAGGTCCAGAAATCGCTGGTAATCCTCGGGGGGCAGCAGCTGCCGAGAGGCCACAACCTTGTTTGCTCAGGGTTCAGAACAGCTGACGAGGGCCCTCCCAGCCACCAAATATCCTCCAGGAAGCCCTCGACCCAGGAAGTCCAACCCAGCCCTGCTCAGTGTTTAAAAACTCCATTCAAGGGGCGCCCGGGTGGCTCAGTTGGTTAAACATCCAACTTTGGCTCGGGTCATGATCTCACGGTTCGTGGGATTGAGCCCTGCATCGGGCTCTGTGCTAACAGCTCAGAGCCTGGAGCCTGCTTCGGATTCTGTGTCTCCCTCTCTCTCTCTCTGCCCTTCCCCTGCTGGCACTCTGTCTCTTTCTCTCTCAAAAATACATAAAAGCATTAAAAAAAAAATTTTTTTTTTTAAATAAAAACTCCATTCAAAAAGTGGATTAGAAGTCCTGGAGATGGACAGTGGTGATAGGTGCACAACAATGTGAGTGTACTTAATGCCACAGACCTGTACACTTAACATGGTAAAAATGGGGGGAGAAAAGAAAAGAAAAACAGTAAAAATAGGAAATTCTGTTATGTATATTCTACAATTTTTTTTAAAAAAAAGGAAAAATGAACAAAAATAATAACCAGCAATGCTGGCGAAGATGTGGTTAAAATAGTATCCTGGTACATCACACTGGGAGACAGCCGTGTGGCAATTATGTTTCAACAAAACTTCTCTGACCCTTTAGGACTCACTCCCCATCTACAGGTTCATCCCAAGAAAATAATGTACAAGAAGAGACACCATTCAAAAAGTTCTTGAAGCATTCATTACAAACTGAGAAACTGGAATTATTAAGAGAAGAGATATAAGCAGGATACATGCCATAGAGATTTATAATAATCCTCAGAAAAGTTCTATAGCAACATAGCAAAAGGTGTATCTATGCTGGTCACAAGTAAAAATCATGCCTACATTCCCCATGTTGATTGGGGGCTGGTTACGAGAGTTACGTCTGTCAAAATTCACCCAAATGCATGCTTACAATGGGCGCTTTTTATTGCCTGCAAAGTTCACCTTAGTAAAGCTGATTTAAAAAGGAATAAAATCATGTCTGCCCACGGACACCAAGGGAAACGGAAAAAATGTATCCGGGGATTTTCTGGGATGCGGGGGTTGTGGGTGACTTTTCTCTTTGATTTCTGTTCCGGTTCTATGTGGTTTAGGCATGTTTTTTGTAAAGATAAACTCCACTGCGTCACCCTGCTGATCTCTGCCCCTTTCTCCCTCTGCCACACCTGAGCATTCTGAGTCTTGGGTCAACTCCCAAGGCCTCTGGGGAAGCACGGGGCCCTGCGGCCCCCTGGAAGGAGCTCTGGCCCCATCACGATGCCCTTGGCAGGGGTGGACCTCAAGGGAAAAACCCCTGGATGATGACTATGGGTGCCGGGACATCTGGAAGGACCCTATGTCTGGGGGCCTTTCCAGGCCCGAGTGAGAAGGCCTCAGCAACCACCCAGAGCCGCCCTTCCCCGGTGCCCCACAGACAACAGATAAAAATGAGGCTGTTCTTGGATGTGGGGAGAAGTTCCCCAAATTCTACCCTTTCTGCCTCCCCTTTTGGAGCAGAGGTAGACCCCTTGGGCTCCAGGAAATACGTGGTGCAGTCAGGGACGTTCTCGGAAGCAGGATCCTAAGGGAGAGGCAGGAGGTACAGAGGTCTTACGGATGTGCCTGTTGGGGGGGGGGGTCTCCCATTTGGACCTCAGCCACTTTGACCCTGCCTCCATGTTTTGGTCTGGGAACCCCAAGATGCCCAATTCTGAGAAGGCCAGTCCCGAGCAGTTTAAACACCACGAATCAGGCCCAGCAGTCGATTTTCCAGGTGGGGAAATGGAGACTCCAAGAAGGGTGGGATCTTGATGATAATCATAATAGTAACAGCGAACACACTCGTGCAGACGTGTGCAGCACCGGAATGGATTGCTGAAGAAAGGGCCCTGATTTATTCGTGTCTCCCTGACTCCACACCCTTGGATGGTGCCCTCGCGGGGACTATGGGCTCGAGCATGCTCACGGGGATGGCAGCAAGTAAAAAGAGCAGACACGTGGCAAGCACTCTTGCACTGGAGCTCCCTGCTGGCTGCTCCGGGGCACCCTGGAAGCCACCAGCCCGGGAGCAGGCCTTGGCCAGCCTGCCGGTGGGTGACAGAGCACAGCGGAAACAGGCCCAGCCGCCCCGCCATTGCAAATAAGGCCATCATAAATCAGCCCGTGACAGCTGATCCACCGGCTAAACCCACATGGGACCAGCCAGGCCCAGCTGGAGCTAGAAGAATCATCTGGCTAAGTCCAACCCCGATGACTCACTTGCAGACTCGTGAACTAAATAAACAGTGGTTGTTTGAAGACACTACGTCTGGGATAACTTGTCAGGCGGCAAAAGCAAACGGATACGAGGGCTCACCCATTACTCTGAAGTCTTTTACACACACACTCTACTATATTCTTCGCAACCTTCAAAGAAGCTAACTGCGACCCTAGCTGAGATGAGAAAACCAAGGCACGGGGTGAGGATCTGACCGGAGGTCACCCAGGCCAATGGCCCCAGAATTTCCCCATTCTAATGGCTCTGCTGTCTTTCCTTCCCAAGAGTGCTTTCTTTACCACCTACTTCCCCCAAGTCCCGTCCTGTTCACTGCTTGGCCCTCAGCAGCCCACACAGAAGGCTCCGGATAAATGTGTGCTGAGACCGGTGCCCCCAACCCCATCCCCCCCTGCCAGCTCAGGGTGCGCCCTCCGCCCCTGGCCTTACCGCCCGGATCTCCCTCTCCAGCAGCTTGCCCGAGCACGAGTACGTGTTGTCAATGAAGGGGCAGGAGACCTCGGCCTCCTGGCTGTTGCGGATGGTGCCCTGCAGACACTCCCTGGAGGGGGTGAAGGGCGGGAGGGGGAGGTTAGGGTCATCTGAACCCCATCCACCTGGATTCCACCCCTCATGTAGTGAGGCCTGACCCCAGGCGGGCTTCTCTTCAATTCCCCTCTTCCTTCATATCCCTCCCATAAACCCATCTCCAAAGCGTCCACTTCTGTGCACCCCACAGCCACCCCCCATTGCTCTGGTCCAGGCCCCCATCACTCCTTGCCGGAGCAGAGCAGAAGCATCCTTCCTGGGTTCCCTGGGCCCACCTCGCCCTCCGACACCATTCCCAACACACTGGCCTCCGGATCCGCCCAGAACAAACCTGCTCTCCTCACTACGGCTCACAAGAGCCCTGAGGACTTGCCCTCTCGAACTAATCTCTCGGTCCATCTCTGCGCCAGCCACACTGACGCCTGCTTGGCCACAGACAGGCCAGGCACACCGCTGCAGCAGACCCTCCGGTCTCTGCTCAAATGCTACCCCCTTAGGGGTTCTCCTGACCTGCTCCTGGAGCAGGGCCCCTGTTCTTTGATCAGAATCCACTAATCACAATCCGCTGGTGCTTAGCATTTGACACAATTTACAATTCCATCAGCGATTAGTCGATTAATATCAGACTCTCTCTACCAGAACGTAAGCTCCAAAGAGGCAGGAACTGAGCTTCTTTGTTCCCTCCTGGATCCCCAGGCCTAGCACAGTCCCTGGCACCCAGGGGCCGTGCGAATGTCCGCTGCGTGAAGGCGGACATGGTCTGCACAGCCCAGGACCGGTGGCCTGGCGGAGCCTCAGAGAAGGACGGTCTGCCCACCAGCCAGGCGGAGAGCGGGGCTGGCTCAGTCTGCCGGCGCTAGGGCCTCAGTGCCCTTGGCTGGGCCTGCCGCAGAGAGCGGCAAAGGGCGCAGGCTCTGGAACCAGAATGCCTGAGCAGTGTGGCCTTGAGCAAGCGGCTGGCCTCCGAACCTCACATTCCCCCTCTGCAAAATGGGGAGACAGCGCCTACCTCGCAGGTTTTTGTGAGCGTCCAATGAGATGTAAGCGCACAGGCCCCACCCACTCTCAGCCCTCCGGTAATCGGCGGCTGCGACAAACGCTGCGTTGCTGGGGGTGGGGTTGGGGGCCGCACCTGCAGAAGGCGTGCAGACACTCACGCAGCACCACGGCATCGCCGGGCGCCAGCACCAAGTAGCACACGGGGCACTCGGTGGGCTCGGTGTTCAGCACCAGGCTCCTCTGATCCAGCTGGACGTGTTGCAGGTAGTTTCCCTCCTGCTGCTGCTGCTTCCGCTGGGCACACGGGGCGGGGCCGCGGGGCGGGTCAGGGTCTCGGGGGAGGGTCAGACCAGGAAGGGGGCAGGACCAGGGGGGCCAGGTCAGACCCCGGAGGCGGGGCAAAGCTGGGGGAGAGTCAGGATCCCTGGGTGGGGGTGGAGGTGGCCTGGCAGTGGGCGGGAGACGAGATGATGGGAAGGATGGGGCCAGGGCAGGAGGGGAGGCGGGGAAGCCAATGACAGGAGGCGGGCCAGGCAGAGGCAGGTTGGAGCTGCAACCAGGGGTCAAGCCACGAGAGGGAGTGATGGCAATAGTGAAGGGAAGGAGCTAGGGTCTGAGGGGGTAGTCTGGGGGTCTTAAGAGGGTTCACATCCCCGCCCAGAAGCAGGGCGGGGGGTGGTGGAGTCGGAGCCCGTCAAGGTCACAGAGTGGGTCAGGGGTATGGGGGTGGTGATAAAGCTAGAGAGCAAAGCAAGACCGGAGAGAGGACGGGGTCTGGGCCAAGGTTGTAGGTAAGACCACGAATGAGGTCACGGCTGGGGTGGGGCAAGGGCAGCACTGGGTCCGAGGAGAAAGCAGGTGGGGGGCATCCAATCAGAATGGGGGACACTCAGGGTCTGGCATCTGTGTAATCAGGGCTTGTGTCAGGATCGGGGGGCATAACTACGGAAGGGGCAGGACAGAGGGCGGGGCCAATCTTACAGGGAGCAGTGAAGGGCCCGGTCCAGGCTCCTAGGAAGTCAGGGGTGAACCCCAACAGGGAGGGAGGGGGTCGGGAGTAGCAGGGTCCAGGGTGAGGTCATGTCTAAGTGGAGCAGTAACTATCACAGGTGGATAAGGGGAAGGTGGATACGAGCGTGGTCGGAAACAGGGTGCGGGAGTCACAGCCTGGGGCAGTCGTGTGCACAGTGGGTGTGTGTCAAAGCTAGGGGCGGAGCCACAGCCGAAGTGGGGGCGGGGCATGTGATCACAGCCTGGGACCAGGGTCTCAGCACTTAAGACCTCCAGGAGAGGGCGGGCCACAGTCAAGTGCGGGGTCAACAGCAGCGGGGGGGTCAGGAGGGGGCAAGGCAGCCACGGGGTTGGAGCGGCAATGCGGAGGTGCCTCCCGTCCCACCGTACGCCTCCCCGCCCGGTCCACAGGTGTTTGGTCCGAGGCCGCCGCGCCCACCTGCTGGTACTGGCGCAGCGCCTCCTCCTCGCCCGCCAGGCGCGCTCTCTCCTCCTCGTCCGGCTGGTACGAGGCGGGAACCTGGTAGGCCTCAGGCCGCGCCCGGCAGCACATCTCGCAGCCAGGCCTCGTGGGCTTGTTAATGAAGGTGCAGCCGGGGCACTGCCAGCCCACCTGGGGGCAGAGTCGGAGGGTGTGGGGCTGAGCACCGCGCGGGGAGGGGTCCGGGAGCGTGGAGGCGGAGTCGGGGGCGGGGCGCGCGGTCAAGGGCGCGCGCGGTGGGGGTGGCTTACCGGCGGGGGTTCGGGCGCGGCTTCGGGCTGGCCCCGCCCCGGCTCCTGAGGGGCTCCGGGCTTGGTGGGGGCTGGCTCCAGGGGGCCCCGGGGCTGAAGCGTGAGGTCCTTGAAGCCCAGATCTAGGGAGGAGGATTTAGGGCGTGGCAGATCCACGCAGCCCACTTGGCGCACATTCTGTGCCAGCCGCGCGCCCCGCACAGCTCCGCTCCTCGGTCCTCTCCCTCCTCCCTGGGGGAGTCTCCAGCTCGGTTCGCCAGGTGAGCCCAGACCTGGCTGAGTGTCGGGCTCCCACAAAGTCAGAGTCCCTCCTCCACCCGTGAATGCTCCCGCGTGCTCCCGGGTTAAAACCCCGCCGCCTAAAGACAGGCCTCCTATGCTCAAGTTATGCACCTAGAGGGACAAACACTTCTGTCCTGCTCCTGCTAAATCCTGAATCTGCATCCATTCATGAAGGGCCATCGGACAGAAAAGCGGAAAAAAAAAAAAAACTGGCTGGAGTCTTCAAGTATCAGGACAGTCACAGGAAGACTAGGGCACCAAAGACTGAAAGACCCTGGGAGACACGACGCCACGGCCAGGTCTCCTGCTATAAAGGACATTAGTGAGACAACTGGTCAAATCTGGGTAACGTGTGGATTAGATAACAGTACTTTAGCATTGTTGGTTTCCTAAATTTGGTAGCTGTATGTGGTAATGTAAGAAAATGACCCTATTTTAAAGAAAATGCACACTGAAATTTTTAGGGGAGAGGGACATCATGTCTGCACTTCAGAACCGTTCAGAAAACAGAAGTATTTATGCATATAAAAACAGTTGTGTATAGAGAATGATAAAGCAAAGCAGTTGTGGTGAAATGTTAATATTTGGGGGAATACACGCAAAAGGTCCTTGGGAATTTGTTATGCAATTCTTTGTACAACTTTGCAACTTTTCTGTCTGTCTGAACTATTTCCAGATAAAAATTTTAAAAATTGAGAATAAATGCTATCATTATCATGGTATCCAATTTACAGATTTAGAAACTGAGGAGTGGAGACAGGAAGGGACTGGCCCAAGGTCACACAGCTGATAAATGCTGGGGCCGGGGGCTGGACTCAGCCCCTCTCCCCCAGACCACCGGCTCCAGAAATGGCTCCCTCCTGGGGTGTCCTTTGTGCACTATGGATAAGGTCCTCCTGGTGAGAGTTCCTGACCAAAAGTCCACGGACTCTGCTCCCTCTTGCCCTGCGACCTCAGATGAGTCCCGTGCCACTCAGAGGCAGAGTCTCACCTTCCAGCATCCGCAACTGCCTCTCCCGCTGCAGCTCCTGAGGGTTAAGTGAGGTGTTGCAGGCTGACAGCAGGTAGAGGTAGGCGCTGTCCCCATTCCGCCGCACCCCATGGGAGTGCAGGGTTTCCTGGTCCCGGGCCAGCCGCTGCCCAATGACCCACTGCTGTAGGACGGGTGGAAAGCCGTAGTCCAGGAATACCTGGCGGGGACACGGAGAGAGGGAGAGGGGAAAGGGAGGACCAGAGTAAAGAGAAGTGGACGTAAAATGGGAAGCGTCTGCCCTGATGTTTCGCTTTCGTGTACCCCCTCCACTTCCGCCTGCACCCCCCCCCCCCCAACTCACCATGTCCTTGAGGGAGGCCACGGTCATGTCCGGACGCACTGTGAGCCAGATGGTGACTGTGTGCATCTGAGCATCCTCCACACTCACCCACAGCCTGCGGAGAAGGTCACAGGTCCAACCTCAGCCACCAGCTGCTGGCACGTACCTGTCTGCACGCTTGTGCACGCAGCTGCACGTGTACATATACACGCGCACGCGCCCACAGACGTCCAGTCTGGGTTAGGGGGCCTTTCCTGGATTCCCGCAGCCCTGTGCTTCCTCCTGAATCAGAACCCGCTGCTTAAACCCCTGCGGTGGCTCCACGCTCTTCTGAGAATCCAATCCGGACTCACTGCGGCACACGGGGGCCTCCGTGATCCGGGCCCCTCCCTACTCTCCAGCCTCCTGTCATTCCCTCCTTTGCTCTTTAGCCAAACCACCAATCGTTGTTATTTACTATATGCCACGATGCTTCAAAGCACTTAATATGTTTCTTTTTTTAATTTTTTTAAACATTTATTTATTATTGAGAGATAGAGCATGAGCAGGGGAGGGGCAGAGAGAGGAGGAGACACAGAATCCGAAGCAGGCTCCGGGCTCTGAGCTGTCAGCACAGAACCCGATGTGGGGCTTGAACGCACAAACCGCGAGATCATGACCTGAGTCAAAGTCGGACGCTTAACCGACTGAGCCACCCAGGCGCCCCAGCACTTAGTATGTTTTAGCCCATTTAATCCTCTCCACAAACCCAGGAGGCAGATACTGTTGTCACTGCTGTTTTACAGACAAAAACACGAGGCACGGACAGGTTACGCTGAGGTTACCAAGTAACACTGAGACTGTGAGAGGCAGGACTTCAACCCAGTGTTATTCCAGAGAAACACCAGCTTTCTCACGGAAGGACCCTTCAACATTTCTGGAAGGTCAAAAGCATGAAAGGGAAGGGCTACGATGAAAAAAACCAGAACTGGATCCCAAAGGAAACAGACACATCAGAGCACAGAACAAGAACAGCAAGAAATAATCAGTAAATGAGGACGAGTTCCTGGAAATGTACAAAGTGACTCCGGACTAACCTAACCTTTAGATCCAACTACAAGTTCACAAGAAAAACTGGAGATACTTAAATGACACCCCAAGGTGGCAGTTAATAAATCCAGCATGTGGGGGAATTCTGGAGGTCCAAGACCAAGGTTCTTAAATTAATGGCATAAAAATAAAGAGGAGGAATTAAAAAGACAAGATTAAGAAAGGATACATGTCGGGGCACCTGGGTGGCTCAGTCGGTTGAGCGTCCAACTCCAGCTCAGGTCATGGTCTCGCAGTTCATGGGTTCGAGCCCCGCATCGGGCTCTGTGCTAACAAACAGCTCAGAGCCTGGAGCCTGCTTCGGATTCTGTGTCTCCCTCTCTCTGCCCCTTCCCTGCTCATGCTCTGTCTCTCAAAAATAAATAAATGTTTAAAAAAAAAAAGAAAGAAAGAAAGGATCCGTGTAGATCTTCTCTGGCTCCTAATTGGAATAAGCCAACTATAAAAACTGTCAATGAGATAATCAGGGAAATTATACTATAAACTGTATTAGGGGATTTTAAGGGATTATTCTTAATTTTTTAGATGTGATAATGGTATTGAGGTTAATAAGCAAGTCATAGGGAGGTAATGTACAGGCATGGTGACTATCGTTAACATTTCTGCCTCATGTATCTGAATACTGCAGGCAATAAATCCTAAAAGCTCTCATTGCAAAAAAAAAATAATAATAAGGGCGGCTGGCTGGCTCAGTTGGTAGAGCATGTGACTCTCAATCCCAGGGTGGTGAGTTCAAACCCCATGTGGGGTATAGAGAATACTTAAAAAAATAATACGTAAGTATGTGAGGCAATGGATGTTAACTTACTGTGTTCATCACTGCACAATTACACACATGTACCAAGTCATTATGTTGTTCATCTAAACTGGTTCTGAGACTCGATTTCCAACGTGTGGATGGGAAGAGGGAGGCTCCTGCAATTCTCAGGCACCAGCAGGGCGTCCTCCATTTCAACTCAATTCTGACCCGATCTACCCAGAAACAGCAGCAGTGTCCGCAGCTTGCGGGCTCAGTCCTACGAGACCGCCCCCTCTTAAATGGCAGTCGTAAGCCGGTACTGAGTCATCGGATACAGAATCGGGAGTTCCAACAGCCCACTCCTGGGATTCCATTAATTTGCTAGAGCAGTTCACGGAACTCAAACATTTTGCTTACGAGACCACTGGTTTGTTATGGAAGGACATAATTCGGGGACAGCCCGATGGAAGAATCTGGAAGAGATGCACAGTGCGAGGCACACCATCTGGGAAAGGGTGGTAGCTTCCCTGCCCTCTGGAGTGCTCTAGCGTCCCCAGATCTCCACGTGTTCACCAACCCAGAAGCTCTCTGAACCCCGCCCTTTTCAGTTTTTATGAAAATCTCATTACATAGGCGTGACTGATGAAACCATTGCCACTGGGGACTGATTCTACCTCCAGTCCCCGTCCCCTCCCAGGAGGTCAGGGGGATGGGACTGAACACTCCAACCCTCTAATCACACTGGCTGGTTTCTCTGGTGAGCAGCGGCCCCCATCCTTAAGTGATCTAGGGAGGTTCCAAAGGTCACCTCATTTGCACAACAAAAGGCATCTTTACCACTCAAAAAATGTAAGAAGTTCCAAGGAGCTCTGTGCCAGGAAAGGACAAAGACCAAGAAAATATTCCTTATTATAAATCACAATATCACAACACCTTAAACTAATACAATGTCCTGTGTCCATTATAGCTCGGTAAAACTCAAAAAGAAGATTGAGCACGAATGTTCACAGCATCATTATTCACGTTAGCCCCAAAGCGGGAAAACCCCAAATGTCCATCAAATGATTAATAGAGAAAATGTGGTATATTCGTACAATAGATTACCATCGAGCAACAGAAAGGAATAAAGTTCTGATACGCGCCACCACACGGATGAATCGAGAAAACGTGATGCTAAGTGAAAGAAGCCGGACACAAGAGGCCACGTGTGGTATGATTCCATTTCTGCGAAATGTCCAGACTAGGCAAGTCCCTGGAGATAAAAGTAGATTCGCGGCTGCCTAAGGCTGGGGTTGGGGAAAGGGAGGGAGATGAGCAGAGACTACAAATAAAAGCACGGACCGGGGTCCTTTACAAGGCGATAGAAAGTTACTAGGCAGCAATGAAAAAGCAGGTGGGGGGGGGGGGAAGATAAGCACCACGATTCACTGAGTGAGTGCCATGTGCCAGGCATTGTGCTAAGCATTCCGAGAGCCATTCAGTCTCCTGGGGAAAGATGACCAGCCTCCGTTTTCCCTTGCCTCTACTTGCTAACAGAAACCCTGAGTTCTAGTTGGATGCCTGGTCGTGTTTCGCAGCCTCCCTTCAAGCCGAGCGTGGCTGTGAGAATACCTTCTGGTCCACAGGAATTGAGTGGAAGAAGTGTGTGCAACTCTCTGAGCTGTGCCCTCAAGGGTGGGAGCGGGGGTCCCTCTTCCCTTCTGCAGAGGCCGCTTTTGGCCAACAGGCTTGAATGGCAACTTGAGTAAGACAGACAGAAGGGGCCACATCACCGCGCTGAATGCAAACAGGCTCATTAAGCGACCCACCTCGAAATATCCCTAAGCCCCCGCTGACAAAGGGGTCACTCACACCAGGCACAGTGGCCAAAAAAGGGGAAACTCCAAACGTCCCCATATTTTCTCATTCTCCCCTGTAGCTTTAGCCCTCCACAGACAGTCCCTGCTTTGCTGTCCTGCCCACCGCTCCCTGGTGATGTCTTCAATACAGTTCTATCTCTTTTGTTCTGCGCCTGCACAGCCAGCTTCTACCCAATTGGGTCGCCCCGCATTTGGGGGCCCCCCATCTGGCTGGGAGACACCACACCTTCCTCCCTACCGGCAAGAATGCTGATGGGATGGCCGGAGCTGGAACAGCCATTTTAGACCATGAAGCGAACCGCAGAATGGAGCCCATGAATGGCAGAGCAACAAGACAGAAGCCTGACTCTCCGGGGACCTACAGGAAGCACAGCCCCCACATACAGACTGCCTGCCATCAAATTTATTTATGCCACCGTTACTATGTTTTTTCTGTTATATGAGGACTAACATTCTATATGTGTTGGTTTTTTTTTTTAATGTTTACTTATTTTTGAAAGAGAGAGAGACAGAGCACAAGCAGGGGAAGGGCAGAGAGAGAGGGAGACACAGAATACCCAGCAGGCTCCAGGCTCTGAGCTGTCAGCACAGAACCCAACACCGGGCTCGAACTCGCAAACCACGAGATCGTGACCTGAGCCGAAGTCGGACACTTAACCGACTGAGCCACCCGGGTGCCCCGAGGACTAACATTCTAATACACCTTCTAACAATCCTATGAGATGGCTTACTATTATTGCCTCATTTTTAAAATCAAAAAACCTCTGAAAATTCTGAGAGGTGAAGTGACTTGCTATAGATCTCACAGTGGATGACAGACAGAGCTCGGGTTTGAAGCTAGGTCTCCTGACACCAGAACCTGCCATTAAGAATAACTGGTGAGAGGGGAGCCTGGGTGGCTCAGTCGGTTGAGCGTCCGACTTCGGCTCAGGTCATGATCTCACGGTCCGTGAGTTCGAGCCCCGCGTCAGGCTCTGTGGTGACAGCTTGGAGCCTGAAGCCTGCTTCGGATACCGTGTTTCCGTCTCTCTCTGCCCCTTCCCCACTCATGCTCTGTCTCTCAAAGATGAATAAACATTAAAAAATTTTTTAAAAGGAGAATAACCAGCAAGAATATACTGCGGCCCACTGGGTTTCAGGAAGCCCTAAGACCTAGGCCAGTCATGCCCTCCTCACCTGATGTCCTGTGTTGGGGAGACCTCAGGCTTCAGTTGCACACTCAGGGGCACCCGTTGCTCTGCCAGCCAGATGGCACACTGCACTGCCACGTGTTCATCCCCGCCTGCCACTGCTCGGGTGAGTCTCAGGGCCATCTCCTCGGCTGAAATCCAGTACAATGGAAGCAGGTTAGCACACGGTTTATTTTCCAGGAGCTGGGGGAGAGGGAGGTGGTGGTCCCTTGCACCTACTGCTTCCTCTGTCTCCCTGGTGAACTCCTACATATCCTTCAGCACCCAGCTTAAAAGTCCCTTTCTCTGATACTCCCCATTCCCCCTCCCTGTTCATGTAGTTCTATTTGTCCTTCAGACTCCCAGGCCCCCAAACTTCCATTCATTTATGTGACAAGGATTTACTGAGCTCCTACTGTGTACCAGCCACTGTCCCAGAAACTGGGATTCGGCAGTGAATAAGATAAACGGGTCCCTGTGCTGATGGACCTCCCGGCCCAGCAAGGAGATAGACAACAGAAAAAAATTCAGGTTGTGATCCACACTGGCAAGGAAATAAACAGCATAAGGAGATCAGGGAAGGCCTCTAGGAGGAGGGGACACTGAAGCGGAGACCAGGAGAAGCTAGATGTGTCCAAACCCAGTTAGGGAAGAGTATTCCAGGTGGAGAGAAAGGTCAGGGCAAAGGTCTTGAGCCAGAAATGATTGGATGGGAACAGAAAGAAGCCAGTGGGGCTCCATCAGAATGAACAAGGGGGTGAATGGGGTAAGACTGTGAGGTCAGTGAAGCCAGAAGGGAACTGTGGGCTAACCGAGGGCTCTGGCCTAAGAACACAGAGGGACACAGGGTGGGTTTTGAGCAGGGTGATGACATGACCTGACATTTTCTACAATGCTGGGTGGAGGGGGGCAAGAGGGGGCGCAAGGACCCCTGGTATTTAGGTCAACTAAGATCTGTCTCCTGCACCAGCCTGAGAGATCTCCTGTGTTCTCTGGGAGCTCTCCACCCCCATCACAACACAGTGCTGGCTCGTGGTGGCCTCAGGGACACGCCATAGTTGAAGGACCAGCCCCTGGAAGCAACCAGGCCCCAAAGAAGGAAACTGAGGGGCAGGTGGATAGAGGGAGGGTGCGGTTAAAGTCACCTTTCCCACCCTTCAAGGCAGGGGAGGCCAGGTCCTGCTGGGGCCCACCGCCTAAAGGAAGTTTCCCAGCCGCTTCCAGGCTGTGCCCACCTTTCTTGGTCTTCTCGTCCATCTGGCGTGGTTGAGCCCATGCCCCCAGGCGGGGGCAGCAGCTGCGGAGAAATGCTATCCCTGGGTCACCTGGGAGAGGGCGGATGACCACAAGTAATTCAGTCCCGGCCGGTGGCCTCCGGCCCGGCCCGAACCCTCTTTATGCCTTGGTGTCCCCGGATGGAATCGGGTAACATCACAAGCACCGGAGACCGGGTATGGGAACCGGCTGGGACCCTGCGTGGGAGATGAAAGGGCAAAGGGCACCGAGCCAAGCCCACAATGGGCGACAGAGGAAGCAGAACAGACCTGGTGCAGGGATGAGGGTGACGCCGCACAGCCGGGCGCTGTTAGTCCCTGGGGAGGGCCCTCCCCCCAACTTCTCGCTTCTGGGAACACCCCTGGCGCCGAGGATTGCAGCCACACTCCCTCCCCTGCGGGGCGGCCCCAGACAGTCGGGAGGGGAGGGGAGCAGCTACAGCGAAAGGGAAAGTGAAAGTGGAGGCCCCGGAAGTGGGGCAGCAGACTGTCGGGACATCCGGACACCCTCCCCCCCAACCGCCCGGCACACCCGGCGGCGACTGGCACCTACGCAGTCCCCGGCGGCGCCCGCCCTGCGCCGGGGTCGCGGTGGTCCGGGGTGCTCAAGGACCTTGACCGGGGTGACCCCTGTTGGGCTGATCCGGGACTCCCCGACCCTCACTCACCCGGCAGGCCGCGCCCGCACCGCCGCGGGAAGGGGCGGGGGGCGGGTCTGGAGGGGAGGGGAGGGGCAGTGGCCGCCGGGGGCGGGGATTGGGCGGTATGGGGGCGGGGCTCAGCCCTGTATACTCACCGGCACCCAGGAGGGTCAGCCCCATCCTCAGCTCCGTTTGCGAAACACAAACCGAGGCTCTATCCCCATTAGGCTGCTTGCTTCTCCTTTTGGCCCCAACAGGGCCCCAGCCCGCTGCCAGACAGTCCCTAGAGTGTAAATCAAACCGCGTCACTCCTCAAAACACTCCCGGTTCTTCCCAACACTCTCATAGCAAAGTAAAAGCCGAGATCCTCTCCACAGCTGCTAACTGTCTCCCCTCCTCTTACTACTTTAAGCCTAAAAAATAAAATAGCCAGTTATTTTCCAAAAAAAAAAAAAAAAAAAAGGTTATTCAGGAATAGCCAAGAGTTGCAGTTTGGGACATTCAAGCTGTGAAAAACCATGGGCAAATCTAACAACGCATAGAAACATTACTGAGATGGAGGGAATTGAGAGACATGTTTTGAGCCAAAGTCCATTGGAGAAAAGCAAGAGTTCAGGGTGATGACACTTTCTCATTGGCTGAGTTACAGAGGTAGTGAATTTCTTGTAGGAGATCCAATGCACATCTTTTCCCTGTTGGGCTTGTAGTTGAGTCTTTCCTGTTGAGGACTCTGTTGGGGTATGTAATTGACAATCCTTCCCGTAATCGACCTCCCCAGTGGTACCTGTCAGAGCTCCCCTTCCTGGATTCCCCACTCCACTTCCGGGAGGAATGTTCAACCCATGGCTCACTCCACTCAAACCCACTGGCCTCCTAGGTCCTGGAATAAGGCAGACACACTCCACCTCGGGATCTTTGCATGTGCCATAACCCCAGTATCGTCATGACTTGCTCTCTCCCTTTAGTTTAGTCGTTACCCAAAACCCTTCCCTGTTCACTCTATCTGAAATTTCATATACCCACATACATCCAGCATTTAATTTTTTTTAATGTTTATTTCCTGAGAGAGACAGACAGAAAGACAGACAGAGTGTGAGCGGGGAGGAGCAGAGAGAGAGGGAGACACAGAATCCAAAGCAGGCTCCAGGCTCTGAGTTGTCAGCACAGAGCCCAATGTGGGGCTCGAACCCACCAGCCACAAGATTGTGACCTGAGTCGAAGCTGGACACTTAACCGACTGAGCCACCCAGATTCCCCTTTCCAGCATTTTATATCCTCCTTCCTGGCTTCATTTTTTTTTTTTTTTCTAAAGCATATACTACTGGGGTGCCTGGGTGCCTCAGTTGGTTGAGTGGCTGACTCTTGATTTCGCTTAACCAACTGAGCCACCCAGGTGCCCCTGATCTGTGTCTGGTAATATTGCCATCTGAACTCTGAGTGTTTGTTTCTGCTGATTTTCACTTCTGTCGCCTTGTTTTCCTCTGGTGACCATTGCTGGTTTTTGACGGTCGTGGTCCCTTCAGCCCTGAGGTTACCTGCACAAATGTGTATTGAGGGCAGATATTTTCTTTCAGGTGTTCTTGTCTTACCCTTGGGCCTTCAAGGGCAGAGCTGGCAGTCACTTTGGACATCCTTCAACCCCGTGGGGAGACTCTTTGGTCATTCAAACCTGGGTTCAGCCCCGCTGTTCATGATGTACGTGACCCTGGACAAGATCCCCCCTCTCTGGGCCTTAGCTTCCCCCTCTGTACAATGGTGATCGTGATGGTCCCTCCTTCGTAAGGCTCTTTTGAGGATCTGTCTCAGTTCCTGGTTATTGATGTCTAACAAGTTACCCCAAAATTTAGGGGCTCAGAACAACAACAAACATGTAGATCTCACACAGTTTCCGGGGTTTAAGAATTCAGGAGCTTCTTAGGTGGTTTTGGCTCAAAGTCTCTCAGCGGTTTTAGTGAAGATGTTAGCTGAGGCTTCAGTCATCTGAAGGCTTGACCAGGGTGGAAGATCGGCCTTCGAGAAAGCCACTCTTATACCTGGTTGGCGCTGCTTTGCGGGATGTCTAAATTCCTTGCCACCTGTGCCTCCCCTAAGGGCTACTTGAGTGTCCTTGAAACATGGCTGCTGGCTTTCCCAAGAGCAGATGATATCCTGGCGAGCAAGGCAGGAGCCATGGTATGTTTTATGGCCCAGCCTCCCTCCTTCAGACGGGCAGTGGTCCCCATGACCGGGGAGGGCAGAGTGACCCCTGTGCGGGACTGAGGCATTGCCGCAACCCTGGGCCACGAGTTCCGGGATCTGACACGGGTGCAGCACGTGACCACCTACAGCCTTGTTGCCCTGCGAGCACCGCCTTCCCGCACCACTTCGGCAAGGCCATCCCCAGCAGGCGGTGCCACACTCGGGCATGCATCCTGGATGTCGTGCCGCCATTTGTAGTGTTTTATCTACACACGGGGGACCCAGGAGTTTGTGAAAGCCAAGCGGAAGAATCCGGCTGCTTATGAGAATGACAGACGAGCCACTCATCTGGGTGATGGCTCCCTGGGCCGGAAAGATCCTTCTCTGGGAGAAGAGCCTACATTGTAGTGTCTTGAAGACATAATACACTTCTTCTGGGAAGCAAAAAAAAAAAGAAAAGAAAAGAAAAGAAAAGAGCCATATTCCTTCATTTTCATAATATCCTATTTGTTACACCTATCGACCCGGCTCAGGATGGGAGGGAACTACACAAAGGCATGGATTCCATGTGTCAAGGATCATAGGAGGCCATCTTGGAGGCCAGCCATCACATGTCAAATGAGATAATGCGGGTAAAGCGCTTAGAACCATGCCTGGCACGTGATGTGACCTCAGTAAACACTAACCATCCCTAACAAGTGCCCTGCTTTGTTCGGGGCATATAGCAACCGCTTTCATTTAGTCATTCAACAAACATTTATTGAGCAGCTCCGTGCGCCAGGCACTGTTCTAGGAGCCGGGGAGACTGTGGTGAACAAAACATAGCCCCTGGCCTCATGAAAGTCCCAGACATAGAGTGTCCTGCCACGTGGGGCTAAGTGCTATGACAACTGGCCTCACAGGCAGGTGGGACTTCGACCCATTTTATACCTGGGCCCGGGGTCAAACAAGCTCTGCGAGGAGCCAAAATGAGCTCTGAGTCCCCAAGGAGTTCAGGATTTCACCAAACACAGAGGTTCTCCAAATTGGCTGCTCAGTCGCATCGCCCTGGGGAGCTTGTTAAGGTGCACACCCGAGGCAGTCCGACTCACAGGTCAGGAGAGAGTTTGGGGATCTGCCTTGTAAACAAGCACCCCAGGGGACCGATGCAGGCGACTGACCCACCACCTCTGAGACTCTGTTCTGTGTGAGTCAGTGATGCAGGGCAGGGCCGGTCCTGCTCCAAGGAGGGTCCAGCCTTTGGGGCGCCTGGGTGGCTCAGTCGGTTAAGCGTCCGACTTCAGCTCAGGTCACGATCTCGCGGTCCGTGAGTTCAAGCCCCGCATCAGGCTCTGGGCTGATGGCTCAGAGCCCGGAGCTTGTTTCAGATTCTGTGTCTCCCTCTCTCTCTGCCCCTCCCCCGTTCATGCTCTGTCTCTCTCTGTCTCAAAAATAAATAAACGTTAAAAAAAAAAAAAAATTTAAGGAGGGTCCAGCCTCCAAGGAGGGGCAGGGCTTAGCCACACAGAGAGGAGGGGAACAGACTGGAGCCCAGAGACACGGAGCAATTTGTCCAGGGACACACAGCCTGCAGGGGCAGTTTGAAGCACACGGCGGTCTGGTCGGCTTAGTTAGTTGATCAAGTATATCCTGTGTTGTGTATTTAAATCAATCAATCAATAGCCATAAATTCTTTTCAGGGACTCCCAGCAAGAGGGAGAATCTATTTTCCCACCTCCTGAATCTGGCTTCGGGGCACGCTGTGGCCAATGGGACATTTGCTGATGCGACACAAGCACAACAAGCACCTTGGCCCCTGCCCTCTCTTGTTTTTTGAAACCCAAGACCACGACAGGAGGGGGCCCGGGGCTAAGCCTGTTGGAGGCTGAGACTTCCTGGAGCAGAGGTGACCCACCCAGGTGGGCGTCCCTACAGCCTGCTGACTGACAGACAACGGGGCTCTGAGTGAGCCTGGGCGCCCCTCTAAGCAGCAGCTGCCTGGGGCGCCTGGGTGGCTCAGTTGGTTATGTGTCTGACTCTTGATTTCGGCTAAGGTCATGATCTCATTGTGAGATCGAACCCCATGTCAGGCTGCGCTGAGCATGGGCCTGCTTGGGATTCTCTCCCTGCCCCTCGCCTGCTCTCTCTCTCTCTCAAAATAAATAAATGTTTGTTTTTTAAAAGCATTGGCGGCCTGCCACAGCGCGAGTGAGCCAGCTGAGCCCAGCCCAAACTGCTGAGCCAGAGAATCAGGGACCATTAAGTTTTGGGGTTTGCAATGCAGCAAAGACTGCTACAGCCTAGTTATGGGGGGGGGGGGGGGGCGCGGGGGAAATTTCCTCCCTTCACTTGGGGCAAACTGTCCTTAGTCGCGGTCATTAACACTAACTGCCCAACAGACAAACTCCAGATCACCAAGATCTCACACAGGAAGCCTCGTGTGTTGCTCAGTAAAATCCAGTGTGGATCTGGTGGTCCTCCTCCAACTTGTAGCTAAGGGCACCGGGGCCTCGAGGTGGCCTGCGTTAGGGACAAGAGGGGTGGAGCCTCACCACCTCTCAGCGCCCTCACCGTGGGCGTTTCCAAGCATGCACAGCTCCCCATTGGTCAGAACTGGTCACATGATTGTAAGGTGGGGCAGGGCAGCTAGGGGAGCCCTTGGAGTACTGGGCACGCCCACCGCCCTACCTTAGCCACAAAGAACTCACTAACCGCAGATGTCATTAGTTTTTTATTTGTGTGGTTACTTGTTCCACAGCTGGCTTCTCCATTAGACTGAGTCCATCTGGCATGATGCCCGGCCTAAGCCACCGTCCATAAGAGTGGTTGAATGGCTGGCTAAGCGAGCGAATACATGGTAGGGCAGGCCGCAATACTGTCGTTTGTATTTAGCCCCCAGTTATAGAGAAAATCCCCAGTTAGATTTCCTAGAGCCCCTCACTCGCGATGTACTCAGAATATACTTGCACTACGTTTGATTCTGTAAAAGTTTTATGATGATCATTATCTGGGTATAAATGGAACGTGGAAGTGCTCTGTAACTGCGGCCATGTGCGTTACTTGGGGAGAGTGGATTTTACATTTTTACCTGTCCGTTGACTAAGCAGCCTTGTCAAAAAGTTCCTGCTTCGCGGCAAAACCAGGTGAGTCTTTTTGTCTGTTGTGTCGTCTTGGACGAGTCTTCTGCTCTCTAAACCACATTTTTCTTACCTGTAAAGTGACCGGCGCATTTACCTTACAGGGTCGTCCTGAGAATTAAAGGGGGTCTCTAGGTGTAAGCCGGGAGGGGAAAGAGGAAAGCTTGGGGGACTGCCTGCCCCATGAGACCCGAAACACAGCTGGGCCCTGCCCCGGGGAATGCTGGCTGCACACAGATGAGGCTGACTTCTCCCAGTCTATCAGTTAGCTTTCGCCGCCTAACAAAACACCCCAAAACTCAGAGGCTTAAAACAACGATCACTTTATTTAACTCATGATTCTGTGGGTCGGCTGGGCAAGTCTTCCGGCCTCCATCGGCCTGACCGATCTCTGCATTTGCGGACTGGTGGCCGGGTGATCCCGGGATGGCTTTCCTGACATGTCTGCAGCCAGCAGGCTATTGACCTCAGTGCTCGTGCTTTCTCCCACTATCTCCCCTCCCACGTGTAGCGTGAGCCTCGGGGAGGCTGTACCCACCTACAGCTGGGGGATCGGCATGGTTAATTAGCGGGACTGCATTTCCCTTGCTGGTGATTGGTCAGGAAAGGGCAGGTGACCCAGCTCTGGCCAATGAGCTATGTGGGAAAGTCTGTTAGGCGCGCTTCTGGGAAAACTTTGCCCGTCCGGAGAGAGAGCTATGGGGCTCACAGGAACAGCTAATTCTTATGGAGGGTTTAAGTGCTTTACGTGAAATAACTCATTGAACTCCCATGAGTTAGGCACTGTTGCCCTCATCGCAGAGATGAATCATCTCAGGCATAGAATAGGGTGGTTAAGAAGCAGAGGGTCAAACCGCCAGTGAGCGCGGGAGTCAGGATTTAATTCCAGGCAACCTGACTCCAGAATACTGAGTTGTTCGGTACTACGGAGCCGCCCTCCTAGCTCCTCTGGTCGTGGATCGCTTATGTGACACCTGGGACTTGCTGTGGCCATTGTGCCAGTAGTCACCAGGGACAACAGAGCAGAGACGGAATGAGCCTGGAGAGCCAGAGTCCTTGCTGACGGTTCTGAGAGCTGAATCAACCAGCCCAGAAGCCCATCCCATCTCCTGACTTCTTGCTTTGTGTGAAATACATTTCCTTCTTTTATTTCTATTATTATTTTTTTATGTTTATTTTTGAGAGAGAGATAGAGAGACAGAGCATAAGCAGGGGAGGGGCAGAGAGAGAGGGAGACACAAAATCCGAAGCAGGCTGCAGGGTCTGAGCTGTCAGCACAGAGCCCAACGCAGGGCTTGAACTCACGAACCATGAGATTAGGACCTGAGCTGAAGTGAGACACTTAACCCACTGAGCCCCCAGGCGCCCCCTTCCTTTATTTATTTATTTTTTGAAGTTTATTTTTAAAAATTGTTTTTTTAACGTTTTATTTATTTTTGAGACAGAGAGAGACAGAACATGAACGGGGGAGGGTCAGAGAGAGAGGGAGACACAGAATCTGAAGCAGGCTCCAGGCTCTGAGCCGTCAGCCCAGAGCCCGACGTAGGGCTCGAACTCACAGACTGTGAGATCATGACCTGAGCCGAAGTTGGACGCTCCACCGACTGAGCCACCCAGGCGCCCCTAAAGTTTATTTATTTTGAGACAGGGAGAGAGAGAGAGTATGCGCACGAGTGAGTGGGGGAGGGGCAGAGAGGAGGAGAGGGGGAGAGAGAGAGAGAGAGAAAGAGAATCCCAAACAGGCTCCCCACTGTCAGTGCAGAGCCTGACTCGCGACTGGAACTCACGTACTCGGGGCTGGATCATGACCTGAGCCGAGACGTTAAGAGCCCAACGCTCCACCAACTGAACCACCCAGGTGCCGCCATTCCATGAGAGGCTAGAAGGAATGTCCCGGAGACATTAAACTATCTCACCACTCCTTTATTAGGCACAAGGTAAAAATAGATTCTTCTGGCATCCAAAACCCATAGTATTGATCCAAAACCCAGAACAGGGCTTGGGACGTTCCAGGAGGCCAGGGGGAGACGACCGTACCCCCTCCATCCCCCAACTCTGGTGCTCAGGCCAGAGGTGGACAGGCGTGGGCCCTCGCTCCAAACCGCTCCTTGAGTTAGGCGAGGACCAGCCTCATAGTCTGAACTGGGGCTCCTCCAGCCCAGTCCTTGGCTCGGAGAAGAGAGCGGCTGGGAGCCCAATTCCCAGCACAGCCTGGGCTCTGGAGTCCTGAGTTGCAAGGGAGAGGCCAGCAGCCTTTGTTTGGCACAGGGATTTGTGAGAGGCACTGTCCCAGGTCGGAAGTGCCTGGGCACCTGCACGAGTGGATGCGGACACCTGTGCTGAGAGGGCCCAGTGTGGACACCGACCGTGGGCTGGAGATGTGTCGTCCGCAGGAGGTTCGTCTTTTGTTCACTGCGGCGCTCCCAGCACCGAGAACAGGGCTCGGCGCGCAGTGAGCTCCCAGGATTTGTTAAATGCGCAAGCCTGTGTGCACAGGTGTGCGGAACCACACAGGGGTGCATACAGCACACTCCACACATGCCTCCTTTCTCCCTTCTAGAAGGCACTAAGGTTTGGCTCAGTGCAAAAACAAAAAGAGGCTGGAGAGAGCTTGGAGATACCCCAAAGTCAATTCCACTGCTGCAGCTGAGAGTCTAGGGCTACCTAGCCATATAGACCGGCTTCTCTCACCCCCTCCTCTTCCTCGGCCTCCTCCAGCCCCGGCCCTTCAGGGACCACCTGATCGGCCTCCCAGAGGTGGGATCGGGGTGGAGCTGAGGGGATCGGCTTCTCCCGCAGCCAGGGATGCAGCAGGATGCCCGTGGCCGTGAGGCGTTCGGCTGGCTCCCGTCGAAGGAGACAGCGGACCAGGCAGCGAGCGGGAGCCGAGAGGCCCTCGGGCAGGGCAAAGGCACCGCGGCGGATCTTGCCAAAGAGCAGGGCAGGCTCTGAGTCTTGGAAGGGGTAGTGGCCAGCCAGCATGGTGAAGAGCGCCACGCCCAGGCTCCACACATCGGCCGCCTTGCCTGAGTAGGATGCCCGGGAGCTGAGGATTTCAGGTCCCACGTAGGCCGGACACGCGTGTTTGTCCCACAGGGAGTCGTCGGGCCCGTTCAGCACACAGGCATCCTCCAGGTTCTCCAGCACCAGCTTAGTCCTGTGGCAGGTGGAGAGACAGAAGGGTCACCTCCTATTGGCCCCCCCGTGCCCCCACATGGCCCCACGCTGTCACCCTTAACAGCACCCACTTCCTGAGTGCCTGCTGGCATTTGGCAGAATTGAACCCGTCTTGGGTCACCCGGGTGGCTCAGTTGGTTAAATGGCCAACTCTTGACCTCGGCTCAGGTCGTGAGCTCATGGTTCGTGAGTTCGAGCCCCGCGTCGGGCTCTGTGCTGACGGCATGGAGCCTGCTTGAGATTCTCCCTCCCTGCCCCTATCCCACTCATGCTGTCTCTCTCAAAATAAATACATTTTAAAAAATAATAGTAATAAATAAAAATAAAAAAGAATTGAGCCAGTCCTGTGAGGCTGGTTGACCGACCTCATTTTACACATGAGGAAGCCCAGGCTCAGAGACATTAGTCATTTCTCAAGGCCACAGAGCAATTCAGTTCGAACTAGGACTCTGAGAGGAGCACATTTCCCAGTAGTGCCTTGGAGAGGGGGCTGAGATGGGTGGGGGCCTTAAGGCCCTTCTAAATATTTATTTATTTATTTATTTTAATGTTTATTTTTGAAGGAGAGCGAGAGAGAGACAGAGCATGAGCGCAGGAGGGGCAGAGAGGGAGGGAAACACAGAATCTGAAGCAGGCTCCAGGCTCTGAGCTGTCAGCACAGAGCCCGACGCGGGGCTCGAACTCATGAACCAAACTGTGAGATCATGACCTGAGCGGAAGTCGGACACTTAACTGACTGAGCCACCCAGGAGCCCCCTGACTGATACTCTTCTAAAGTGTCAAGGTCAAGGAAGACAAGGAAAGACTGAGGAACAGTTTCAGACTGGGGGAGACTAAGGAGTATGACAACTGAATGCAAGCTGGGCTTCTGGACTGGATGCCAGACAGGAAATGAGTATTAGTGGGAAACTAGCGAAATTGAAATCAATCCCTGGTTCAGTGAATAGGTACTAGACCCAGGTTAATTTCTTAGTTTTGATGGTTGTTCTGTGGTTGAGAAGTTAATATTAGGGGAAACTGGGTGAAAACAATATGAAAACTCTTGGCACTATTTTTGCAACTTTTCTGCAAGTCTAAAACTATTTCAAAAAGTTTAAAGGGTACGATGGGGTCACCCTCCTTCCCCCCACCCCCCCCCCCAAAAAAAATCTTGAAATGAAATTCATGCTCCTGATGGATGTTCGCATGCACCTGATTGGCTTGGCATGCTCCCTGACACGTCCTGCCCACCCCCCGGGGGGAGTCTAGGGGAGGGGACAGAATGCCAGGTCCCTTTCTGTTCCCTCCCTCCAAAAATCACTGATCCTCAGCATCACAGAAATAGTTCCCATGTGAGGAGCTTCAGGGCCTGTTTTGGCTTGTTGTCTGTGGCCCTGACATCCTGGAAGCATCTTGACAACCTGGCCCTTTCCCCTACCAGTGGGGAAACTGACGCCCAGAGGCTCCGGGTCACCCAGAGTCAGCAGGTAAGGCCAGCCAGACTCCCGCCTCTCGAGTTTAAGGTGAATTAGGACCTCTCTGGAGTCACCTCTGGGGTCAGTTCCCAGCTCTGCTATATATTTAGCTGGGGGGTCTTGGGCCTTACTTGACTTCTCTGGGCCTGTTTGGTCCCCTGACCTAGAGGAAGCAATATCAGCCCTGCCTCCTATTGGTAAGGATCCCAGCCAAGTCAGACAGGGCAGCCAAGCTGCTCATCGCCGTCGGCTACTGTGACTGTCACAGAGGCAATGCTCCACCTCAGGGGCTTTGCATTCGGTCTGAGTCAACCTTTCCCTGGGACCCGGGCGGAGGTGCTCGTCCAGGCTTCTCCATTCCTTGCATAAGTTACTTTACCCTCCTGGGCCTCGGTTTCCCCAGCATGGCTCACCTCTCAGGCGTGTCTGTGCGCAGGGTCTCTGTGCCCACACTCACCTCTCCTCGTTGGTGAAGACAAAGCGCCGCAGCTTGAGATCGCGCAGGACCAGGCCGTGCTGGTGACAGTGCGCCAGGGCGGCGGCCATCTGGCGGAAGAGCGCGGCGGCCTCGGGCTCGGGGAGGCGGCGGCGGCGGCGCACCAGGCTGTGCATGTCCCCGTGGGGCCGTGGGAAAAAGGTGTAGAGGTGGCGGGGGCCCGCCACGACGTCGGCCGGCCGCGCCACGTGTCCCCGCGGGGGCAGCCGCGAGTAGGGCTCCAGCACCGCCTGGGCCTCGCGGGCCGGGTACACCTGTGGGCGGGGCGGGGCGTAAGCGCAGGTGGGGGCCGCCCAGCGGAGCCCGGCCTGGCCTTGGAAGCAGTCACGGCCAACCATTCAGGCACTGTGTGCTCGGCACTGTGCCACGCGCTCCAGCAAGCCGCTCCACCCGGACGAAGCTGCGAGGCCGCACAGCCAGCGGGTGGCAGGCCTGAGACCTGAATCCGTGCTCCACGGTCTGTGCCCTCAACTGCTACCTTAGACGCCCTTAAACTTCACGCAACTGGGAAATGACAGGGAACCCAAAAGGAAATAGCCCAAGGCCGTGGAAATGCAGAAGAGTAGATAGCCCAGGAGTCACTTTACGCATAGCATCCCGTGCTCATAGCTACACCGTTCCCTAGGATGCACCGCCTGCCCGCCCTCTCATTCACTCCACAAGCAGATACTGGCGACTGCCTGTGCCGGCCTTGGGGATCCAACCTGGCTGACGGCCGTGGCCCCTGCCCTCCTGATGCCCACGGTCCAATACAGGAGACGAGGAAACAAGCCAACAGACAACATATTTACAAATTCTCATGAGCATCACAAAGGAACCAGAAAGATGCTGGAGGAGAGAATATTTTGGAAGGGGGCACCTACCCGGAAAGGTGTGGTCTAAAAGGGACTCTGGGGAAGTGACCTGAATGATTCAGAGATGCCCACGGGATAAGCTTTCCAGGTGGGGGACATGGGCAGTGCAAGGGCCCTGAGGCAAGAAAGTGTTTGAGCCACTTCAGAAAAACCAGCCCAAGATCAGTTCAGCTGGAGTGGGGCAGGGGAGGGAAGGGGGCAGTGGTGAGTGTGGTGAGGGTGTTGGAAAATGTGCTCGGGGCTCTACAGACATCAGATGGAAACCTCCCACAGCCCTGAAAGGTGTGTTCCGTTTTACCGATGGTGAAACTGATGTTCAGAGAAGGAAGGTCACCTGTCGGAAGCCATACAGCTGACCAGAGGCGGAGCTGGTATACTGACTTTGTCTGCCTTTAAACCCTTCCCATGTTATTTTGGCCATGCCCACACAGAAAATAAAAATAAATAAAGCGCATACATATTTAATTCATGAAAAAAAAAAGTAAGCATATGTTTAAAAAAAAAAAGAAAAGAAAACCAAACAGCTGGGTGGCACGGAAGAAAGAATTCAAAAAACAGAGACTACTTTTTTTTAAGTCAGGGTAAACATTCCTGCCTCTGTGCATTTGAACTTGCCTGTCCTGCCGCCGGAATGCTCTTTCCTAGAGACCCACAGGGCTGGCCCCCGCCCCCCCCACTCACGTAAGTCACTGCTTGAATGTCACCTCCTCGGAGAGGTCTTCCTGGACTAAAATCACCTGCTCCCCCATAATCCCTGTCCCCCTCTCTTTCAGCTCCAAGCTTTCTCTCCAAAGCACTTAAGATCCCCTGGTACATATTTTACTTATTCTCTTGTTTACTGTCCATGTCCTCCACTTAAGCATCGGCTTGATGAGAGCAGGACTCGGTCTGTGTTAGAGCCACAGCAGGGTGCATGGCACGCAGGGTGCTCAGTGAAGGTTTGTTGAATAAATGAATAGGTGATCCTCTACAGACAGGCCGGTGATCCTTCTACACACTGACCAGAAAAGCCTAGGCGATGGGGAAAGCTGGAGGCTCACTGGCTGCTTCCCCAACAAACACAGGAATAAAGTAATATAAGGACCCCTCAGCCCTGGCAATCCTCTAGAGCCAAGGCCCTTTCCAGGCCCCCTGTGATGCTGGGGGAGAATGACCCTGGGGGAACGTACCTTGCAGGTGTACTCGGTGCCTGAGGGGCAGTGCAGGGCCCAGTAGGCCCGGCCACCCTCCTCAGGCTCCAGGAGGACATAGGGCCCAAGACGGGAGGCAGTGGTCCCAGCACAGGCATGGGCTGGAGCAGGAAGTGGGCTCGGGGGCAGCGGGCAGGAGGGCAGCCTGGGCTGGGGCCCGATTCGCGCTTGTTTCCGGATGGGACACTCGGTGTCTAGGTCATTGTCCAACTCCCACCGCTTCCTCCTGGAGGGGGCACCCACAGCAGCAGCCAGAGGGGTGGCTCGCATCTGCGAAGAAGGGAAAAAGCACTGAAGTGAGGCTGTTTGGTGGCCCCCCCTCTTCCCTAGCCTTTATGGAGGAGGACTTGGCAGTGTGCATCAAAGTGACAAACGCCCTTAACCTTGACTGCGTGTCCCGCTTCTGGGGATTTATCCTCCAATTAAAATGCCCACCAAAAAATTAAACATGTCAAGGGCTGTTCATCAGAGCCTTGCATCCAATAGCAAAAGGCAGGAAACACCCCCAAACGTCCAGCAGTATGGGACTGGTTAAACGTCATGATACAAGCCACATGGTGGAATATTATACAGCCCCGGAAAGGGACCAGCAAGCCCTGTACACACCGATATAATGATGTCGGTACACGGTTATCCTGCACCCACATGATAGAAACCACTAAATGTCCATCATTGGGGAACTGGTTAAATCAATTCTATGTCATCTGTACACAAGAAAACTGTAGCCATTTATGATTAAGAAAACTCTTTAGGGGCACCTGGCTGGCTCAGTCAGTACAGCATGAGACTTTTTTTTTTTTCCAGTTTATTTCTTTATTTTGAGAGAGAGAGAGAGAGAGGCAGAGAGAAAGAGAGAGACTCTCGGGGCGCCTGGGTGGCTCAGTTGGTTGGGCGTCCGACTTCAGCTCAGGTCACGATCTCGCAGTCTGCGGGTTCGAGCCCCGTGTCAGGCTCTGGGCTGATGGCTCGGAGCCTGGAGCCTGCTTCCGATTCTGTGTCTCCCTCTCTCTCTGCCCCTCCCCCGTTCATGCTGTGTCTCTCTCTGTCTCAAAAATAAATAAAATGTTAAAAAAAATTTAAAAAAAAAAAAGAAAAAGAAAGAGAGAGACTCTCAAGCAGGCTCTGTGCTGTCAGCATAGAGGCCAACATGGGGGTCCATCTCCTGAACCATGAGATCATGACCTGAACCAAAATCCAAGAGTCGGATGCTTAACCGACCAAGCCACCCAAGTGCCCTGCATGTGACTCTTGATCTCAGGGTCATAAATTCAAGACCCAAAATTTTAAAAGCTTACTAAAAGAAGGAAGAAAGAAAGAAAGGAAGGAAGGAAGAGGGAAAGAAAGAAAGAAAGAAAGAAAGAAAGAAAGAAAGAGCAAGGAAGGAAGGAAGAGGGAAAGAAAGAGAAAGAAAGAAAGAAAGAAAGAAAGAAAGAAAGAAAGAAAGAGAAAGAGGGGAAGAAAGACAGAAAGAAAGAAAGAAAGAAAGAAAGAAAGAAAGAAAGAAAGAAAGAGCAAGGAAAGAAGGAAGAGGGAAAGAGAGAAAGAAAGAAAGAAAGAAAGAAAGAAAGAAAGAAAAGAAAGAGCAAGGAAGGAAGGAAGGAAGAGGGAAAGAAAGAGAAAGAAAGAAAGAAAGAAAGAAAGAAAGAAAGAAAGAAAGAAAGAACAAGGAAGGAAGGAAGGAAGAGAGAGGGGCGCCTGGGTGGCTCAGTCGGTTAAATGTCCGACTCTTGATTTCAGCTCAGGTCATGATCTCATAGTTTGTGAGTTCGAGCCCGCATCAGGCTCCACGCATCAGGCTCCGCACTGACCGTGCAGAGCCAGCTTGGGATTCTCTCTTTCTCTCTGCCCCTCCCCAACTTGTACTCACGCTCTTCTCAAAAATAAAATAAATAAACCTAAAAAAAAGAAAGAAAGAGAAACTCCTTATGTGCTGATTAGAAAAACCTCCAGAGTGAACGGTTAAGTGGAATTTAAAAAAAGCAAAGTGGAGAACTGGCCTTGGCAGTGAGAGGAAGAGAGACTTTGCACTCTATCTGCTGAGTGGTGTAGTGCAGGGAGCTATTACCTGGGGCAGGGAGGGAGGGATGATGAATGAATGAGGAAGGTATGAATGTACATATGAATGCGGGCTCTGGAATGGATATGTTGTCCAGTGCACCAAGCAAGCTGCTATAGGACAGATATACCCTGAGATGATTGAGACGATATCATTCATGTAAAAAACGCCACCAGCATATCAAAAAAAATGTATCTCCATACTTGCTTATATGTCGGTATGTAAATGCACAAGTTTTGGAAGGACCCAGACTAAACCGGCCACAGTAGCTCCTGGCCTCCTGGGAGGCCCAAGAGAGGAAGGGATTTGGTAGAAAGGCAAGGGCATTTTCAATTTCGGTATTTTTATTTATTTTTATTTATTCATTTATTATTTATTTTATTTTATTCTTTAACGTTTATTTATTTTTGAGAAGAATGAGACAGAGCATGAGCCGGGGAGGCGAGAGAAAGAGGGAGACACAGAATCTGAAACAGGCTCCAGGCTCTGAGCTGTCAGCACAGAGCCCGACGCGGGGCTCGAACTCACGGACCGCGAGATCATGACCTGAGCCGAAGTCGGACGCTCAACCGACTGAGCCACCCAGGCGCCCCTCAATTTCAGTATTTTAAAATAAAGATCCTGCACTCATTTATGGCTTGAGTATTTCAAAAATGAGTGTATTTCTTTTTTTGTTTTTTCAAATGTGAACTTTACTACTGCCTGATGACTCAAAGCTATCAGAATCACAGGTCCAGAGTTAGTCAACAATAGACAGTGCAGTTTCACCATCAGGTAAGAAGTAAGGCAAGGAGGGGATGTCTCTCAAAGGCGGTAAGATTCATTCATTCAGTTATGGAGGAAGCCACCCTCCCCCCCGGGGGGGGGGGGGAACGCAGCTGTATAACTGTGTGGTGGGTGGAGGAGAGGGCACTGGCATGCCAGAGCAGGGAGGTTCTCTCCTGGATCTATCTGCCTACCCATTCAGGCTCCAGATGAGGGACACGGAGCCAAGGTATAAGACATTAGAGGGAGATAGACTTCAGCCCCGGTAAAGACCTTCCCGAAGGTCTGAGCCAGGATCAATGGGGAAACATCACTCAGAGTCGGTTCTCAGACTGAGGACCACCTACTCCCAAGTCCGAGCGAGCGGTGGGCTGCCTTGGGAGGGAGGCAGGGAGACCTCAAATGGCGTGCAAGGCCATAATCCCAACGTAGTAAGCATGCAACAGCGGGTGGCTGTAGTCAGACATTCCCAGGTTCGAATCCTGGCCCAGACCCGGCCTGGCAGGGGTAGCCCTGGGCAATGGAGGCTGCCCCTAACACCCACCTCTTGCTGTTCCCTGACGCCTCTGGCGGAATAAGGGCAGGTCATACCAAACACACACTCACAGAACCCAGAGCAGACAGCTGTACACACGCCCCTCAAAAACACAGTTTGTCCAAGCCGGCCAGCTGCGACACCACATCCAGGGCAGAGAGGGGCACACACATCATTAAGGGACACACACCTCGTCGTCCTTGGGCAAGCGGGCAGACATACACACGCAGAGCCCTCCCAACTCTCCCACTCACCACTGACCGATACCTGTAAGGTCACAGGCAAGGTCTGACACGTGCCCCACCCCCTAGACGGCCCCGCCCCGCCTGCCGCCGCAGGGCTCCTCCCGTGGGAGCGGAAGCGGCGGGCCGCGGGTGTCCCGAGGCAGAAGATTCAGCGGAAACCGAGCAGCGGGAGGGGGAGAGGCGAGGAAAGGAGGCTGGGCCCCAGGGCTGTGAGAAGGGGCGGACCGGGGCCCTCCTCGTTCCTCACGCCCCAGAGTCTACAGGGACAAAACGCGAGCGCGCACGGTGCAACCCGCAACCCGCAGCCGTAGCGCCAGGTGCATACCTGCGGCCGACGCCCCGCACGCTCCGGGGGTCCCGCACCCCGCGCGCTGCACCCTCGCTCCCTCTCCCCCTGCATCTGCCCCCAAGGTACCCGAGCCCGGCCCCAGCACAGCCCACACCTGCCACCGGCTCCTCGCGGCTCTGACCGTGCGCCGAGACACATCCGCTCCAACCCCGCAGGCCCACGCGGATCCCGCACACACACCCCAGAGGGACACAGACCCTACGCGGTCCCCGGCGTCCCCCGCGGGCCCCTCACACACACGCCTCCCCCGCCCCACGCTCACCTCCCGGGGCCACACGCCCGCACCTCTGTCCCCTGCTCCCTCCGCCCCCAGGATATGCTCTACCTTCGCGGGTCCGCACCCTCCAACCCGTCCGCCCCCGACCGCCGGCCCGACCCCTCTCCGGCCCCGCAGGGTACCTTGCCCGGGCGTGCGGCGGGATCCTGAGTCTCCAGGGCACTCCCACGTGGCCGGGGGCCCGCTGCGACGCGGCTGCGCTCGGGACCCCGGTCCCCGCAGCCGGACACGTGTGGAGCCGCCGCCGCTTCCGCTGCGAGTGTCTCCCGGCTCCAGAGCCGGCTCCGGCCCGGGCCCGGGTGATGCAAACCTGCGCTAATCCGCCGTCGCCTGATGCGCTCCAGCCCGAGATTGCAACATCCCGCGCGCTCCGCCCCCTGGGGGAGGGGGGGGGGGGTCACCGCCCCGGCGCGCCCCGCCCCCCACGTGTGTCTCGGCTCCACCCCCTCCCCCACCTGCCCCGCGCAGACACCAGCCACTGGCTCTCCCTCCTTCCTTGGAAAGAGCATTTTGCTTTTCTGAGCCTCAGTCTCCCCATATGCGAAATGGGGAGAACGTCCTTCCTTCTCAGGATGCAGAGGAGAAAAAGAGCAAACCGTGACAGTTCCCCGGGTGCTTTCCTGTTTTATAAAGTACCTTCCCACCAATGCTTTATTAACCTTTAGGAGGACTCTGGGCAGGCAGGAAGCTCCGCTCGCCCCATCCTAGCCCGAGGCCCATGCATGGGAAAGCAGCCCGGGAGTTTTGCAAAGACCTCAGACTTTAGGATCTGAGTCGCGGGGCTCAGAAGAACCGATGTGGTCCCCCGGGGAGGCCTGGGGTCGGGCAGGCGTCACAGCGTCCACTGGATACAGGCAGCGCAGCCTAATGATTAAGAGCCAGCGCCCTAGACCCAACCTGCCTAAGAGCGCACCCCACCTTTGCGCCGACGCACTGTGCAACCTCAGGAAAGTTACTTAAAACCCTGCTAGAGCCGAAAATCCCTCCTCTGTAAAATGGGCTTATAGGAGTACTCACTTCATAAGGTTTTCGCTTGGACAAAATGCTTAGAACTAGATGGCACAACCTAAGTGTTCAATAAATAGAATAGAGGCTCGGGGAGGGGAAGTCACCCCATAACAGGACTTACACCCCAAGCCTAAGAGACCCTGGTGCCACTTCCTATTTGGTGAAGCATCCCCGTGCAGCCCCAGGGATCCAGTACCTTTCTTGGAAATCCCTTTTAGGTCTTGATGTCTCTGAACGCACCAGTGTCAAAAAATAGCTTCTCCAGGAAGAGGTTGGATGGCGTTGGAAAGGTGGGTGAAGCTCCCTCCGTTGCTCAGGTTCCAGAACCCCAGGGACCAGCTCACCTGTGTTTCAGGAATTTCAGGGCACACCAGGGGACTCTGGGATCTCATTTAACCCTGGAGACTCCCCTGCCAGGGAGGAACTAGTGAACTCATTTTCTACCCCTGGGAAGTCTAGACTCAGGTCGAAAATCCCTCAGCAGTAAGGGACAAAGAAAAGTGGAATTGGTTGTTTTCTCTGTGCAGCCAGCACTGTGCTGGGTTTGCTCATACATTCCTTACTTTGTTCATGCTGTATGAGACCCTGTTCTAAGTGCTGGGGACTCAGCAGTGACAAGAGTGACCCATCCCTGCCCTCACAGTTCTTATAAATCAGTGGGAAGACAGACCATTATCAAGAAAATGAAATCAATAACCAAGATCATTTAAAATTCAGTATACATGTCATGTGTTTTCTTGAATAAACAAAGAGGATAGATTTGTTCTGTAGCACAGACGACTGAGGGGTGGCTATTTTCATTGGGGCTCGTCAAGAAGGTGATGTTTACACTAAGATCTTACGGAAGAGACGGGCTGAGGATGCAAAGATCTGAGGGGACATAGAAAAAGTAACCGCAAAGACCCCGAGGCACCTAATGAACCATGAGATGAACACTATGACCTTTATTCTACAGATGAGTGACGGTGAGAGGTTTACCCAAAAGCACCTACCTCGTGGTATGAAGCAGATTTGAGATTTGAACCTGGGGCAGCTAATGCCAATGCTTATACCGTCCAGGGACATTTTACAAGCTTTGCCACCCGGCAGCCTCCACCTGGACCAGTGGATATGGCTCCTGGAACTGCACCCTGGGAATGACTCCCCAGGTTCAGGAGGGCCTTGTCACATTTGGGGGGGGGGGTGTCAAATCCTGGTTTTCTAGACCAATGGAACATAAAATATAAGCCACATAATGTAGGATTACATTTTCTAGTCATGCATTAAAGAATACAAAGAGGGGCACCTGGGTGGTTCTGTTGGTTAAGCATCTGACTCTTGATTTTGGCTCAGGTCATGATCCCTGGGGTGGAGGGATTGGGGCCCCCCTCCCCCTGCCGCAGGAGCCCTGCTTTGAGCCCCACCTCCAGCTCCCTCAGCTGATAATGGAGCCTTCCTTAGATTCTCTCTTTCTCTGCCCCTCTCTCCCTGCTCTCTCTCTCTCTCTCTCAAATAATTTTTTTTTAATTTAAAGAAGAATAAAAAGAAACAGGTGAGGGGCACCCGGATGGCTCAGTCAGCGGAATTTGTGACTCTTGATCTCAAGGTTGTAAGTTCGAGTCTCATGTTGGGCGTAGAGATTGCTTAAAAAAAAAAAAAAAATCTTAAAAAAAAAAAACAGGTGAAACTAACATTAATAATATATTCAATTATCCAATATATCTAGCATGTGATCATCTCAACAAATAATTACGAAATTATTAATGATATACTCTAAAATTTTTTTTCCCCGCTAATGTCTTCAATATCCGGTGTTTTATACTTTGGAAACAAATCGGAACAGAAGCTAAATTGTGAGGGCTTAAAGTAAAATGCTGTGGGGCGCCTGGGTGGCTCAGTCGGTTGAGCGTCCGACTTCGGCTCAGGTCATGATCTCTCGGTCAGTGAGTTCGAGCCCCGCGTCGGGCTCTGTGCTGACAGCTCAGAGCCTGGAGCCTGTTTCAGATTCTGTGTCTCCCTCTCTCTGACCCTCCCCTGTTCATGCTCTGTCTCTCCCTGTCTCAAAAATAAATAAATTTAAAAAAAAAAAAAAGTAAAATGCTGTTCTACCAAGACAATTAAATTGTGTTTAGTGGACAACATGTTTTACTTGCTTTAAAATTAAAGTTAAATCACGTGCAAATTTTCAGCCTCTTAGCCATATTTTAAATGCTCAATAGCTTCGTGTAGTAAACGGCTACCACAATGAGTAGCACCCTAGAGCAAGAACTCTTGGTACCTGATCCAGGGAGAATAGCAAAGAAGTTAAGACCTGTTGGGTTTACAGCATAGATGCCAAATAGCCTTGAGCCTCAGTTTCCACGCCTATAAAGTGGGATTAATTACACCTTTCCTAACATGGTAGTCCTCAGGATTAAATGCACTAAGGCACCCTCAAGTCAGATCCCATTTCCCGGGTTCAAATCTCACCACTTCCAAGTGATGAGATTTTAGGTAAATGACTTAAGCTCTCTGTGCCTCAGGTTCCTCATCCACAAAATGGGGATAATAATAGCACCTACTTCATAGGTTCGTCATGAGAATCACATGACTTAATACCTGTGAAGTGTCTGGAATATAAATGCTGTCTAAGTATTCGTTAAAATGTAAAGAGAATAAATGGTGACCAGCTCCCTTCCCCCAGTTAAATGCAAACCGTGGGCACTTTCCTAGAGAGAGAATTTGGCTTTCGTGAATTTCCTTCTCTCCAGGCTTAGAACATCCCCCTACCCTGGTTTCTGAGCCCAGCTGGTTGTGTTTCTTTCTTTTCTAAGGTTTTTTTAATTGTTATTTATTTTGAGAGGGAGAGAGAGAGAGAGAGAGAGATCACCAGCTGAGGAGGGGCAGAGAGAGAGAGAGAGAGAGAGAGAGAGAGAGAGGGAATCCCAAGCAAGCTCCACACTGTCAGCACAGAGACACTGTCGCACAGAGCTGGACACGGGATTCAATCCCACCAACAGTGAGATCATGGCCTGAACTGAAACCAAGAGTCAGATGGTCAACCTACTGAGCCCCCAGGCACCCCAAGGAGGCTGCGTTTCTTTTTTTTTTTTTTTAAATTTTTTTTTAACGTTTATTTATTTTTGAGACAGAGAGAGACAGAGCATGAACGGGGGAGGGTCAGAGAGAGGGAGACATAGAATCTGAAACAGGATCCAGGCTCCAAGCTGTCAGCACAGAGCCCTACGCGGGGCTCGAACTCACGGACCGCAAGATCATGACCTGAGCCGAAGTCAGTCGCCCAACCGACTGAGCCACCCAGGCGCCCCAAGGAGGCTGCGTTTCTATTTGCTGTAATTCTGCTGGCCCTCAGCTCTGGGCGCAGGGACACAGAGGCTGTGCTCCAAGGGAGAAGAGGCGTGGGGGTCCAAGGGCCAATGACAGCAGCTGCTGGCCTCCTTCCTTTCCACCCCAGCTGGCTGGTGCCCGCCACATGCCTGAAATCCCACCACAGGTGTCCTTAAAGCTTCCATCTTTAAAAGTTCCTCCCACAGAAGTGGAAAAATGCCTTAGTGCGCTGGTTGGATCCCAGGTCTGGCTAAAGCCACCCATCCCGATCCCGTGAGATGGTGGGCAAGTCACATCCCCTTTGGCGGTCTTACTGTTCTTCCCTGGGAAATAGGAAAAGAGAGTTGGATTAGGTCAGTGTTTTCCAAAACATAAAACGTACACCAATGGGGTTTTAGGGTCTCAAGACTCTATGGCATAACACCGACTATCGCAATATAGGCATTTCCTTTTGATTTTCTTCCTGTTCCTCCAATTACTAGGGAGAAAGTCTCATGTAACGGCTTCTATGTCTTTGACGCCTCACTTGTTAAGGAAAGGAGAGCAGGCTCTGTTCAGAGCCTTCAGCAAGAGACAGGACTTAGCTAGAATCTAAGAATCTTCTTCTTGCTTGTTCTTATATTCAGTTTTACGGTCACTTTCTCTTTATGGAAACTGATAGCGTCTTTCCATTTGAGGTTAGTGATTAAAATTTTCCATTTGAAAGAAATTTCCCTAAGTTTTTATTTTATTTTTTTTTCATTTTTATTTTATTTATTTTTAGTTTAGTTTAGTTTTTAACGTGAAACTTATTGCCAAATTGGTTTCCATACATCCCTAAGTTTTTAAAAATGAGCTGACTGCAAGAAAAACCTTACAGAACCCATAATACAAATGGGTAAACGGATCTGGGCCAACGGATTTGAGAATGGCGGTGGCTGATTCAAAGGTTGCAGCTCTCAGCTCTGCTGCGGGAGCCCTTAGGAGACGACTGGGCACCTCTTTCTTCTCTGGGGCTTTGCAGAGATCCTTCATCATCTGAATCTGTCTCAGGCCGGGCCCCAGGAAAGGCTGGAAGGTCAGTGCCTGGGCACAACATCAGCCCAGCAGGGGTCCACTGACAGTCAGAGCCCTGCTGGGCCATCCGGCTCTGTCCTCTGAGCTTGGGAGTGTGATTCTTTGCCCTTGGATGCAGCGTGGCCCTGTGTGGATGCTCCCCTTCCATCATCTTACTGCACCCTGAAACTTCCCCACCCAGTTCTTGTTTTCATGCCTGGAGGCAGATGAGGAAACTGGGGCTCAGAGAGGTGACATCACTAGTCTATGGAGGTAGTGAGATTAGCAGCCAGTCAGTCTGGCTCAAAGCCCAGGTGTCCTTTGTCTACGGCTTTGTGCCTTCTCCTTGGCCTTCTCCCTACCTGTATGACCCTGGGCAAGTCATTTAGCCACTGAGACCCAGAGCCCTCGTCTATAAAATGGAATTGACATCTATCCTCCTGAGAGGGGTGTTGAACAGCATCTTGCAGCTGGGAACTGTTACTGGATTCAGTGGAGGGTTAAATGAGTTAATACAAGGTGCTTAGAAGAGTTCCTGGCACAGGGTAAGCACTTGATGGTAGGTGGCTAACTTACCACAAAGTGGTAGTTTCCACAAAGCCTAAGATGCCATCTCTTAACCCCTTCCCTGCCCCCCCCCCCCCAACACACACCCTTGGAGAGCTGAGGGTGAAGGGAGAGGTAGGGACATATTTCCTGAGCATCCCCCATGTGGCCGGCCTGGGCTGTGCCCTTCGTCTGCTTTCTCATACAATCCTGACCACAACCCTGTGAGCTAAGGACGAATTTATGCTCTTTTGACAAGTGAGAAAACCAGGTGTCAGAGAGGAGAAGTAACCAGTCCCGGATCACACAGCAAGCCAGAGGGGTTTGAGCCCAGGTCTGTATGGTTCCAAAGCCCTCGCCGTTGGCTGTTTCAGGAGCCTCCACCAGATCGGTCAGAAGTTCCTGGGGAAGTCCCATGCCTCCCTCAAAGGGTGAAGGGTGCTCTCCCCCAGTTGGTGGCAGGAGGAGCCAGAGACGGCAGGAGGAAAGCTGGGTTGCAGTTCTGACCTTGCAGCTGACGGTTGGATGACCTTAGGCAGCCTCCAGTCCCTCTCCGGGCTCAGCCACATAATTACGGCTTTGTGTGTATTGGAGGTGGGGCTCTGGAACCTTCCAGAGATCCTCATTCTCTTCTTTGCCTTCCCGCTGGGAGGAGGAGGGAGCCCCAGATCCGAGTCCTCCCAATACTGGAGTCTTTGCTGAGTCATCCGATCCCTGCCCTGCCTTCCTTCCCCCCTGCCTGCTTCCTGCTGGCTCTGAAGCCGTCAGGGCCAGGAAGGAAAGGGATCGTGTGTTTGAATCAGGCCACTGTCCAGCCCTTCCGTTTCTGGGAAAAGCTTGAGGAGCGGGGTGGGGAGCAGGAGGGGGTACTGAGGTGTTCAGCCAGCTGCCAGTTGCATCAGAAAGCCTTGTGCAAGGTGTCCTCCCAGGTCGGGCACAGAGCCCTGCCCCATAGCCCCTACACCAACCCTGGTCTCCTGGGTGCCAGAATGAGGACTGCTAGGCCTTGTGGGGACACTGAGCCAGGCCTGGCCCGCATGGAGTGGCAGGAGGGAAGACAGGGTTCGGGGCAGGTGCTACTCATCTACCTGGATGATGGCACTTTAGACTGGTCCGGAGCCAACCCATCCACTTTGTCCCTGGAGAAAGCCAAGACTAGGCCAGTGCCCTGGATACTGACTGAGCCCTGATCCTTGACTCTGGTCATAGACTGAGCCCTGTTCCAGACTTTACACTCTTACTGAACTCTGACCTAAAAACTTGGACGGAGACTGAGCCCCCATCACTGCTGACAGCCACAGCTAAATCCTGACCCTGGCCCCAAACCAAGCACTGACTTGGTCACTGAAGAGGCACCCACTTTTTCCCATCCTGACCCTTGACCTAAGTTGCGATTCCTGCTCATGACTGAGTTACAATCTTCCAGGCAGACTTAGCTCTAATCCTTTACTCCTGACTCCAGTGCCCCCAGATAAACCCCCAACTGGAGCCCTAGGCCTGGTCTGTCAAGAATCAAGAGTGGTGCTCAGGCCCAGAAGTCAAGAGCTTGGCACTTGGGTGCCTGGGGGGCTCAGTTGGTTGGCGTCCCGCTCTTGGTTTCGGCTCAGGTCATGATCTCACGGCTCATGCGTTTGAGCCCCGCGTTGGGCTGGAGCCTGCTCAGGATTCACTCTGTCTCCCCCTCTCTCACTGCCCCTCCCCTACTCTCACTCTCTCTCTCAAAATAAATAAACAAAGTTAAAGAAAAAAAGAGCTTGGCACTTGCTGGTCTCCCTTCTGGCAGTCTCACCACCACATCCCCTCCCCGCACCACCCCCCCGCCGGCCCCCCTGCAAGGTTGAGGACGGCCAAAGGGCTGGATTGAACCACAAACCACAGCTCCATGGAGGTGTCCTCTGAGTAGCCCAAGACTGTGACTCAGCAGGGTGGGGGCAAGACATGGAGTCAAGCAGGGCCATAGGGGATGGGCTAGGGCAGGTGCCGTGTCAGTACAGGGAGAGAGAGGACAGTCTTTCTGAGATTAGAGCTGCAGGTGAAGTGTGGGGAGACCCCGGGGTCTGGAGATGGATGGTGCGTGTGGCCGGCCAGGACCACTGAGCCAAAGCAGCCCGGTCTAAGTCCTATCCACCTCCAGCTACCCATTTATCGCCTATTTTTCCATCCCTCGTCCACATCATTCTTTCTCAGAACATCCTTTATTCCCTTCATAACACACAATAGAATTTGGAATTACACATGTATTTAATTATACATAATCATTATGTATTAATATTAAATATATTAATTAGATACCATCACATATATATTTTACATATATATGTTTGTCTCCCCCATGAAACTGTAAGCTCCTTTAGGGCAGGCACCTGCTGGTTGGGCTCACCAGCATATTGGTAAGTGCTCAGTAAATTGTAGCGAAATGGATTAAATCCCTCCACCTATCTATACATCCCTCATCCATCCATCTACCATTTATTTATGACCTATTCCTCACCATCTATCCATTCAACTTTCTCCTACCATTATTCCATCCTTCCATCCACCCTCCATTTGATCATCATCCATCCATCCATTCATCCATCCACCAGCTACATATCTTTCCAGCATCAATCAAACCATTTATATATTCATTCACTCATTCATTCATTCATTCATTCAACAACTATGTATTGAATACCCACCTCTATGTCAGGCACTGTTCTAAAGGCTGGGGATATTTCAGTGACAATAACAGATAAAAACGGTGCTTATCTCCCAGTAGAAAGAAGACGTGCAAGGAACAATTAACACAATAAATGCTTACACGATAGGGCATGTTGGAAGGTGCTGGGTGCTAGGGGAAAGAAGTAAAAGTAGAATTGTGGGTAAAGAGGATCCTGAGGATCTTAATCAGTAAGGTGGTCCCCCGGATGCCACGAGACTATCTGGAGGACAAGTTGTTCAGGCCAGGGAATCACTTCCGCAAAGCTCTCAAGGGAAGGCTCGACTGGTTTGCTGAGGCCAAAGGGGGTCAGTGTGGCTGGAGTGGAACAGGTGAGGGGAGGTGGTGGTAGATGACGTCATTGCTAATACAGATTTAGACCATCTGGAGCTTTGAAGGCCTTCGAGAAGACTCTGGGGAGAAAGGAGCGGATGTTGCAATAATTCCGTTGGGAAACGCTGGTGGCTCAGAGCAGAGCAGGGGTGAGATGAGATTGGACTCTGGATATATGTAAAAGGTGGGGACAGCAGGGTCGCTGATGTTGCAGATACGGAGAGGAAACGAGAGTTCTCAAGGGTGCCTCCGAGGTTCCTGGGCCTGAACACCTGCAAGTGTGAATCTGCCGTCCGATGAACGGGGCCAGGTGGCAGATCGGAAGGTCAGCTTCGGTTGTGTTGAGTCTGAGATGTCGTCCCAACGTCTTCAAGGAGACGTTGGGCAGGCCATCGGATGTATGCACTGGAGTTCAGGGCAGAGGACTAGGCTGACGATGTACATCTGGAGCCATGGGCAGGAAGGAGCGGACGGGGAAGTAAGGGGGACAGCCATCAGAGTGTGGAGTTCTGGACACCAAGCGAGGAGAAATGTATCAGGGAGCAGGGAGGGGTCAACCATCAAAGGCTGTCGATCAGTCGAGAAGATGAAGACCGAGAATTGAGTGTTGAATTTTGAGTCGTGGTACCCTTGACAACTGCCGTTTCAATGGGTGTGGGATGGGGTGGGCAGGTAGCCACATGATTGAGGTGGATTGAAGAGAGGAGAGGAATTAGAGACAGTGAGAGGATAGACACTTTTTCAAAGACCTTTGCTGCCAAAAGGGGGCTAAAAAAAAGTGAGTGGTAGCTGTGGGGAGGGCTGTAGGATCAAGTGAAGGCCATTGTCTTGAAGATCCATCCACTTGCGACTCAGCCATGAATCTATTCAGTTGCCGTCTACCATACGCTATCCATCATGCATCTATCCCAATATCCCTTCCTCACTTGGAAGCTAAGAAACCTGTCCTGAATTTCTACGGGGTACCAACTTCTATGCCCGGGCACTGGAGTTGGGGGCTTGTAGGGCAAGAAACGGGGACCCCAGAATCTGGCACGTAGGAGGTATTCCGTTTAGGTGGATTGGATGATTTAAGACGCAAGGAGACCTGGTGCTCGTCTTCTAGGTGCTGGGTCCAGCAGGAGGACACAGAATGCCTGAGCTGGAGGCATGGTCTGGGTGCCGTATAATACGAACCAGAGAGGGAAAGCATTTTGCTCCAGGACGCACTGTGCGTCCGTGATCGAATGGAGATTCACACTCAGGCCTCTTGTCTTTTTTTCTCTTCCAGGGTGTTCCGTCCAAGGGGACAGAAGTTAGCTGGGAGCAAGGAGCGTGTAGGAATGTGGCACTTTCGAGAGGATAGATTTTGATTTTGGTTTATTTAATTTATTTTTTTAAGTAATCTCTACATCCAACATGGGGCTGAAATTCACAACCCTAAGATCAAGGGTCACGCAGGCTCCACCGACTGAGCCAGCCAGGTGCCCCAGGAGGATAGATTTTTAAATATTTGTATTTATTTCTGTTTTGGCTCAGAACTCAAAAGGTACCAGGGGTAATACTTGAAAAGTCTCCCTCCCATTCCTATCTCCAGCCGCCTACCGCCTCTTTCTGGGGGCAACCAATTTTCTCATGTTTCCTTAAAGACGTAAGGGATGACTATTTTCCCCTTTAAATACAGACGGGGGCATACATTCGCTCCTTCAGATTGCTTTTTTTCTTCCTATTTGACAATTTGTCTTGGGGATTATTTCACATCGGTTCAGAAAAAAACTTCCTGGGGGGCGCCTGGGTGGCTCAGTCGGTTAAGCGTCCGACTTTGGCTCAGGTCATGATCTCACAGTTTGTGAGTTCGAGCCCCGCATCAGGCTCTGTGCTCACAGCTCAGAGCCTGGAGCCTGCTTTGTGGATTCTGTCTCCTGCTCTCTCTGCCTCTCCCCCGCTCGTACTCTCTCTCTCAAAAATAAATAAAACATTAACGTTAAAAAAAATTTTTTTTTAAAGTTTGGGCATTTGTACTTTTAATGGAACTTTCTGGGTGATCATCCATTGAGAGTGTGCCAATCTACCCCCTGCTAACAGAGCGTGTGACTGCTTGTTTGCCCACAACTTCGACAGCACAGTGCCTTATCAACGTTTTTCGATCTTTACTCATCTGATTCAGAAAAACGAAAGTGTCTTCACGCAGCTTCCGTATGTTTCTCTTGTTCTGATGGACGAATCTTTTCACATTTTACAGGCACAAAGACGGATGGGGAAGAGGAACTTCTCAGGGCCGGCACCTGCCTTGCTGGGCGCTGAGCACCCCGTCTTGGGAGGTGACCCAGCAGAGGTAAGAGGAGGCCAGGTGTTGGCCTGGCAGGGACTAGGCTTCTAAGAACAGTTTCAACTCCCTCTGCTTCCTCCGTTCTCTCCTCCCCCTCCCTCCAGACGTGCTTCGTGGGCTGGCCAGGGTGTCTGTATCTCCACAGGCCACCCCAAAGGTCCTGCCCCCTCCCTTAGGAAACCTCTTCCTTCTTCCTGTCATTTGACCTTTCGTTGGCCCAGAGCTTCTGGAATGCTGGGCTAAGGTGACATCTAGCCCTTCTACTTGGCCCCACAAGACGGAGAAAACCATAGAATCGTAGGCTATTTCTGCTACTCTGACACTTAGTGACGGTCAAGCCCACACCCCCTCGTCGTGGGGGGAGGCAGGCAGAGTCGTGTAGCGTGTACGTGCCCATGTGCGTATATTGATGTGTATATTCCACGGATGGTATATCTCTGTGGCAGCCTGCGGTCAAGGAAAAAAATGCCTGGGTCTGGAGCCTAGCCAGGCCCAAGTTCGAATCCTCACTTAGCCTCTAACCAGCCATGTTGTTGGAACAGTCATCTGCCCTCTCTGAGCATCAGCTCCCTTTCTTGTGCTTTTTTTTAATTAAAAAATTTTTTTAATCTTTATTTTTGAGAGAGAGAGACAGAGTGCGAGGAGGGGAGGAACAGAGAGACAGGGAGGCACAGAGGGAGACACTGAGCTGTCAGCACAGAGCCCGACGCGGGGCTCGAACCCACAGACCATGAGATCATGACCTGAACCGAAGTCGGCCGCTTAACCGACGGAGCCACCCAGGCGCCCCTTTTTTCTAGTTTGTACAAACCAAATTCTTCCTGCCTCAGGGTTTTCATCCTTGCTGCTCCATCTGCCTGGAACTTTTCCACATCTTCCCCGCTTCCTCCTCCTCCTTTGGGTCTCAGGTCAAATGTCACCTCCTCAGAGAGGCCCTCCCTGACCACTCATGAAGCATCGGTCTGCCCCAGTCCCTGGGGTCTGTCTCTATTCCGTAACCCTGTCTTAATTTATTCACAGCCCTTGCCAAGGTTTGAGATGACCTCTCCGTGTGTAGTGAATTGTGTATCATCTGTCCCTCCTGCCCCCACCAGAAAGGAAGAACCCAGAAAGCAACAATGTTGCATCCTTATATCTAGCACAGAGTGGGGGGGAGGGGGCTTACTGGGTGTTCAGTGAATGATTGTCTAGAATGAATGAATGTGAAAGTGCTCAGCATCATAAAAGCTCAGAATTGCTGGGCATTTTTTATTCTGTAAATGCAAACCTTTACCCCTGGGCTCTGAGGTCTGAGTTGAGGGGAGCCTTTGTCCTGTGATTGGAAGGGGCAGGACGGGGTCAGGCGGAGGCCTGGGGAGGGGAAAAAACGAGGCCACGCTCATGCTCACAGGACACATGTAGACACTAGGCTGCGCAGGTGCTTGTGTGTGCACGCACGCGCACACACACACACACACACACACACCCCTCTTGCACACTCTTCTCCCTGCAGGCACACTGATGACTGCCCAGACTGGCTGGGCCCTCCCAGCTGCCTGGCCTGACTGGTGTCATGTGAGCTCTGAGCTTTGCAACAGCAGGGCTCAGTCCACCCGGCACCCGTAGTGCCCAGCCCAGGGCGGGCACTCACGATCGGTAGAGAAGATACATTCGCTTCCTTCCTCTTTCCATCTTCTATTTATTACCCTTCCTGCTCCCCCTCCCCGCCTCCCTCAGGGCCTCCAGTATCAGGCAAGGCGCAGCCCCGATCCCTCCCTCTGCCCTCTCCCCTTCCCTCACACAAGTCTCCACTGAGTGGGTATTAGATGCTGAGGCCTGGCAACTCTTCCTCTGCTGAACTCAGCCTGTGGGCCCCGCCTGGACACACATCTGGTGAATATCCTGTTTTCCTCCCTCCCTCTCCCTGCCTTGACCGCATGTCCTGGGCCAGATGCTTATCAAATCCTATGGGTTCTTCCAGCACCAGACTCCTGATGGCCTGGTGCCCGGGGCTTGGCTTTGAGTCATGGGCTTTGAGGTTTGGTGAGGCTGGGGCAGGAAGCTCATGGGCCCCTGGTGATGCCAACCCAGGCTGAGACTTGGCCCCACCACCACTCCAGCCCACGGAGCACACCTGTGATTAGACACGTGAAGACGTGGCCTGTAACAGGACATGATGTGTCCGAGGTCACAGGGAATGTCCATCTGGAAATTCAACCACGGCGCTGCCCACTTTTGAACACATCTGCTCGGCAGTGGAGACACAGACACCGCTGCCCAGTATTACAGGACCAGGGTTTGAATCCCAGCCGTTTACTAGCTGTGTGACCTTGGGCAAACCACAGAGCATGAACGGGGGAGGGGCAGAGAGAGAGGGAGACACAGAACCGGAAGCAGGCTCCAGGCTCTGAGCCATCAGCCCAGAGCCCGACGCGGGGCTCGAACTCACGGACCGCGAGATCGTGACCTGAGCCGAAGTCGGACGCTTAACCGACTGAGCCACCCAGGTGCCCCTCTGAGCTTTATTTTTACTTACACACGGCAGATCCTCAATAAACGTAGCTGCTAAAGAGAGGCAATACGAGTCAGGGCAAATACGCTCTTGAGGGTCTCAATGCGTCCACAAACACACCATTATAATAATTTACACGCCGGCTGGTGTGCGCACGAATGGGTCGCGGTACACGCCCACACAGGCACCATGCTCACTCAAGGGCTTGGGCAGGGGTCACCAATTCGCGCATGGATGCGTGTGTCTGTGAATTCACTCGGGCAGATTGTTTTTCCCCAACAATGTACACCATACTTGGGAGGGGGGGGTTCCAGAGGCTTCTCTGGGCACTTGTCACAGGCAGGACAGACTAATGTGTCCACCTGGGTAAACGTGATATCTGGATATCTACCCAACACCCATATGCTTGCCTGTGTCCGTGTGGGCCTGGGTGAGGGGTTATGCAGATGACCTCATCCTTTATCGGGTTGATTAGTTGGAAGACTCTGGGGGGCATTGGGGTTATTTCTACATCCACAGATGCCAGAGTTATGGAACTTTTTGAACCTGGACGTTTGGGTTCAATGTCACCTGTGTAGCCCTGGGCAAGAGGCCTAAGCACTGTGCTCAGGTTCCTTTTCTACGAGTTGGAGATAGTGGTTACCTCGTTATGGTGGCACAAGGGCGAAAAGAGTTTGTGTGAAATACTAATGGCACAGCATGGCACAGACAGGTGCGGTACGTGCTTCTCTCTAAATCTCCCCGCGTCTGTCCTCTGTGATGTGACTTCACCTGGTCCTTCAATTGCGGCCCTTCCTCTATTATACTGCCATCGTCAGTCTGCAGGGCTGTCCTTTTCCGCTAGACTGTGATGGAGGGCAGGACCACGTCTGAGTCATCCATAATTATAACTTGTACATTGAGTGCTAATCTGGACCTCCGATTTCTCCTCTGGCATAACAATAGCTAGCATTTATCGGGCACTCCTACGTGCCAAGCTCTGTGTTAAGCTCATTCGGTCTTCCAAGTATCTCAAGAGGTTGGTGTTCTTGTTGTCCTCGTTAAAAAAAAATTTTTAGGGGCGCCTGGGTGGCTAGGTCAGTTAAGTCTCAGACTTCAGCTCAGGTCATGATCTCGTGGTTTGTGAGTTCGAGCCCCACGTCGGGCTCTGTGCTGACAGCTCGGAGCCTGGAGCCTGCTTCGGATTCTGTGTCTCCCCCTCTCTCTGCCCCTCCCATGCTCATGCTCTGTCTCTCTCTGTCTCTCAGTAACAAATAAACCTTAAAAAGAATTAAAAAAAAATTTTTAATGTGTATTTATTTTTGAGCCTGAGCAGGGAGGGACAGAGAGAGAGTGGGAGACACAGAATCCGAAGCAGGCTCCAGGCTCTGAGCTGTCAGCACAGAGCCCCACTGGGGCCCAAACTCACGAAACTTGAGATCATGATCTGAGCCAAAATCAAGAGCTGGACGCTCAACCCACCGTCCCTTGTTGTCCCCTATTTTAGAGGAAAATAAACTGAGACTCAAAAGGGTTAGGGAATTGCCTTGACTGACACAGGGACTTGAACCCTGGCCGACTGTCCCCCTGTCAGCCTGCCCTCAATATAAGATTGGGGACAAAGAGTTGGGGCAGGAATGTCGCTGATAGTCTGCCTCACAGCTGGCTCTCTCCCTCCACCTCCCACAAATACCTTCCCCATCTCTGTCAATATCGCTTTGTTTGTCTCACCCTGGGGCATCTCCCTGCCCTGGCACAGCGCCCCCAGAGGCCAGGCAGTGGCCTCAGATCACCTCTTCTTAGATCCAGTTGGGGGTGAGGTGGAGGAGCTCCCCTGGAACTGGGCTTGAGAAGTAACCTCTTCCCCGGACCATAGGAGTGGGGAGGGTATACAGGACTCAACAGGACGGAGGGTAGCCCCTGGGGTGATGTGGGTTGGGTGCTCAGGCTCTGGAATAAAAGGGGGTGAGGCAGAAGGTGAACCTCCCCCACCAGCCCGTCAGTCCCTCTCCAGCTCAGGTCTCCCCACCTCAGAGAGCAGGGAACGCGGGCTAAAGGAAGAGGGGCTTCCCTCTGACCTAGGGGAGAAGCTGTCAACCGGCTGAGCCGCCACCACCTTGAAGGAACACCAGAGGGCGCCCGAGGCAGCTATGTGCTCTGTGTCTCTTCTGTATCCCCAAGCGCCCCTTGGGTCTCCAGGAGCCACCAAAGCCCAAGGCCCTGTTGGGTTCGGCTCTTGGGGTGGGGGGAGCACCCTCTACATGTCAATTAGGTCAAGCTGGGGGACAGTGTTGTCCAAATTACTGATTTGCTGTCTACTTGTCTCCTCATTTATTGAGAGGATTCAAATCCGTGCCACAGCCTGGAAGCTCCCAGGGAAGTGCCCTGGGGCAACTCGGGGGGGGGGGGGGGGGAAGGGGCTCTTCTCACTCACTCATTTCCTGGTCTTTTTCAGATGGGAGGATGAACCTAATTCCTGTTACTCCATTTTTTTTTTTTTTTTTATGTTTATTTGTTTTTGAAGGAGCCAGAGACCGAGCATGAGCAGGGGAGGGGCAGAGAGGGAGACACAGAATCCGAAGCAGGCCCCAGGCCCCCAGCTGTCAGCACCGACCCCACTGGGGCTCGAACTCACCGGCCTTGAGGCAAAGTCTGCCGCTTAACCCGGGTGCCCCCTCTGTTACTCCATCTTGACAAGAACGATCGTTACCATCGTGATTATTTTTACTCGAAAATAATTTCCGATCTATAGGAGAGTGGCGAAGGCAATACAGAGAGTTCCTATATACCCTTCAGCCGCCTCTCCTCACTGTCCTCCAATCAGCGACAGTCTCTTGGTCTTTCTTTGTCTTTCGTGACCTCGACGCTTCCGAAGAGTGCTGGCCAGATGTTTCGTTTCCCAAGGTCAGGTTGCGAAAGCCCTTGGGTTTCCCAAGGTCAGGTTGAAGTTATGGAAGTTGGGGAGGAAGAACACCAAGGGTGAAGTGCCTGTCTCCATCACACCATTTCAGGGGGCCATGCTATCACGAGACGCGTTACCAGGGATCCTAACCTGATCCTTTGGTTCGGGTGGTGCCTGACAGATTTCTCCACTGTCACGTCTCTTATTTTTCCCCTTTCTACATTCGATCTGTGGGAAGCAAAGTGCAACTCACGCTCCAGGGGAGGGGAACCAAGCTTCACCGCCTGGAGAGGAGGACATCGGAGGACAGGTTAAAGCCACCACAGAAATCACACGTGTTTGTGGGGGAGGGAGCTAGAGGCCGTGCAAATATCCCCTTTCACTTTAAAGTTTCACCCCTAATTTGAGCTTTCATAGGTGGGTTTGGCCTGCAGAAATTCTTCCTGTGGTGCTCTGGGAGTGATTTTTCTAATTCTCTCAATAATCCGTTATGCGTATTTTTTTTTACATTTTATAATTAATCATGCTTTTATTTTTTAATTTTTTTTTAACGTTTATTTATTTTTGAGACAGAGAGAGACAGAGCATGAACAGGGGAGGGGCAGAGAGAGAGGGAGACACAGAATCTGAAACGGGCTCCAGGCTCTGAGCTGTCAGCACAGAGCCCGATGCGGGGCTTGAACCCACGGACTGTGAGATCATGACCTGAGCTGAAGTCGGACGCTCAACCGACCGAGCCACCCAGGCACCCCAATCATGCTTTTTTTAAAGTGTATTTATTTTGAGAGAGAGAGAGAGAGAAGGTGCACACCAGCGGGGGAGGGGCAGAGAGAGGGGGAGAGAAAGAATCCCAAGCAGGCTCCATCCACACTGTCAGCGCAGAGCCCATTGTGGGGTTCGAACCCACAAACAGTGACTGAGCCCCCCAGGCGCTCCTACCATTAATCATGTTTTAAAGTGTAGTACATCCTACGTGGTGGAAAAGTGAAAATGAGTGGAAGCATACGCGATGCCAGTCTCCCTTCCAGTCCTACCCCCGCCACCCTGTCCCCGGTCTCCTCCCCGAGGCAACCAGTCAACAGGGATTTCACGCATGCCCAGGCTACGTCCACCAATATTCTCCTTTTTCCACAAACGGTTTGAAAGTATTCATAGAATTCCGCACCCTATACCTTTCCATCTAACAATATAACTTGGACATCAGTCCAGATCAGTAGTTAAGGATTTTCTCCTTCTTTTACACGGTGTTCCGGTGTCCCTGTAACATAGATGTGCCCCGCTTTATTAACTAAGTCCCCTACCAATGAGCATGTCGGCTGTTTCCAAATGTCTTCTCTTACAAACGATACTGCCGTGTTCCTGCATGTGGAATTGAACCTATAGGTATACCTGCACGAGAGGGAGGGACCAAAGGGCATGTGTATTTTCCATTTGGATATTGCCATACTGCGTTTCTTGGAGTCGGGGCTGGTTTACACCCTGTGTTAGTTTCCTAGGGCTCCTCTGCAAAGTACCTCAAACTACGTGGCTTAAAACAACAAAAATGTATTGTCTTACAGTTTAGGAGTCTGGAAGTCTGAAATCGAGGAGTTGGCAAGGCCATTCTCCCTCGGAAGCCTTTAGGGAAGAAGGCTTTTTTGCTTCTTCTAGCTTCTGGAAGTTACAGGCAACCCCTAGTTTTCTTGGGCTTATAGACGTATCACTCCAGACTCTGCCTGTCTTCACATGGCCGCCTGCCCTCTGTGTGTGTCATCTCCAAATTGCCCTTTCTTACTGGAACACTGATTATTGGATTAGGGGCCATCCTAATCTAATAGGACCTCATATTAACTTTATTATATTTGCAAAGACTCTATTTCTTTAAAAAAAAAAAAAAAAGGATTTTATTTTTAAGTAATCCCTACACCCAGTTTGGGGCTCGAACTCACAACCCTGAGATCAAGAATCACATGCTCTACGGACTGAGCCAGCCAGCTGTCCCACAAAGAGCCTATTTCCAAATAAAGTCACAGTCACCGACTCCAGATGGACATGAACTTTAGGGAAACAGTATTCAACCCGGTACATATTCCCACTGGCAAACTATGACAGTGAAACAGCCTGCTTTGACATTCTTCAAGGAGTCACGTGACAGTTGGTATTGTTGGGAATTCACTTTGGTTATTGGATTCTGCTTCTCGGAAATAAGATACTCTGTGGGGATGGGGCTCTGTGGGGGCGTGGGATTTATTGGGGTTACAAGAGCAGGGTCGGCTTCCTACGGGGCAGCTGGAAAGAAAAGCTCATGTGACATAGATCTTCTGGGGTGGATGTGTACCTCCCTTTTCTGGGCCATTTTGTCAACGTGAAATTCTATCCCTGGTCCTGATCAGCTGTGGGCACTAACCCAGAGTACCCAGGTCAGAGGTCACGCACGGCCACTCACGGGTTGTTCCCTGGGAATGTTTTGTCTTGGGCAGCGCCTCGTCAAATTCTGAAGCAGATACAAATGTTTAAAAATAGGTACGTTTCAGATAAAAATTTGGATTCTAACTTCTCTGGAAAGAAATGTCGGTTAACACTGTGCTCGCATTTCCACAGGGCAAGAAACATTCCTGAATACATTTCCTGGCATTTGATATCGTCTCCCCAGCTCTGGGCCTTCAAACCAAGGGGCAGTTCAGTCCGGTGGCGCAGGCTGTGGACTCAGGAGCCCGACTGCCTGCATTTGAATCCCATCTCTTCCCCTTGCTACCTGTGTGTCCTTGGGCAAGCTGCTCCGTGTTCCCGAGCCTCACCGTCGTTCTCTATAAAACTATGATTGATTGATTCAACCCATTTTATTGAGTATCTACTATGTGCCAGACATTTTCTAGGCACTTGGGACATGCCAGTAAATAGAGCAAGGAAAGATCCTCCTTCTTGTGGAGATCATACTGCGGCAGGGGGTAGACAAGTGGCAAACACTAATAGGTAAGTGATATAGTATACTGAAAGGTGATAAATGCTATAGGAAAGCAAAAACCAAAGTCCAAAGGGAATAAGGAATGGGGGCATGGTCGCATTTTACAACAGGCTGTTCAGGGAAGGCCTCGCTGAAAAGGGGGGCGTTTGTGCAGTCTTGAAGCGGGTGAGGGAGTTGGCCCACTGGTGAGCTGGGGAAAATGTATCAGCAGAAGGAACAGCTATGCAAAGGCCTGGGGCAGGAGCTGGCCTTGATGTTGGAGGAACAACAAAGAGGCGGGAGAGGAGACAAGGAGGGAGAGAGCTGAGGTCACAGGGGAAGAAAGGGGGAAGGGAGTGTCAGTAAATCATGTAAGACCTTACAGGCCACCCAAGACTTTGGTTTTACTGTGTGAGATGGAAGCCATGGAGGTTCTGAGCAGAGAAAGGGCATGGTTATACCCGGATCTGTCTGCTCTGCTGAGGTTAGACTTGGGGGGGGTGGGGGTGGTGAGGGAGCACAGAGGGGGAAAGCTGGGAGACTGGGGAGACCAGGGAGAAGCTGGTGCAATAATCTCAGAGAAAGTTGATGGTGGCTCAGGCCAGGGAGAAGCTGAAAGGACGGTGAGGAGGGGTGGGGTCAGGCTGTATTCCCAAGGTGGGCTAGCCTCCGGGTTGGATTGGAGCATGAGGAAAAGACAGGAGCCAAGTTCGCTCCAGGGGTTTGGCTAGAGCAAGCAGGGGGCTGGGGGTGGGTAGTTCCTGCAGGGGTGGATCTGGAGGGGAGGGTTGACAGAAACAGTTTGGGATAGTTGGGCGAGGCCTCAACCCTCAGGCGAAGGCAGTTGGAAATACAAACCTGCAGCCTGGGAGCAGGGTTTGGGGAAAATAATCTGTTTGTAAGGCATTGAGAGCGCCCGGTGTTCCTTAAGTGCTAGTAGGGGTTAGCTGTTCCTGTTGCCCAGCTTTGGCTCCGGCTCTCTCTCCCAGTACTCCTGGCCTCATATCCCTCTCGGGGATGGGAGCAGTGAGGATGCTGGAGAAATTTCCTTCCCAACAAATTAGCATGTAAACCCACCCTTGGGTCACTTCTCTGATCATTAGTTAAGTCATCTGTAAAACGAAAACAATAGTCCCCTTTATCGGAGAATTAGCGTGAGAGGCGAATGCGAAATAGTGGATGTAAGTGCCCAGCACCTGGTAGGTGCTTTAACAGCCTTTTCTCCTCCTTACCCTTGTCCCAAGCTCAGGGAGAAAAGAAGCAAAGTCAGTATCCATCCCAGCTGTTTATTGAAAGGGAAGGCAACACGGAAGGGGTGGGCAGGATGGGGAAGGGGCGTGGGGCACCAGGGCAGTAGTGCCGGCCGGGTGGGGGAGAACGGAGGACCCTCCCGGGAGACCCCCTCCAGGCTGGAGGTGCGACCGAGGGGGGAGGGTATGGGGCGGAGGCCATCGGCGCCTCTCTCCGGCTGTCTTGGAGCTCCCTCTAGTGGTGAGAATGGAGATGATGCGTCTGGCCAGGGAGGCTGCAGGACGGAGGTGCTTGCTGAGGGCCCAGCAGGGCACATTTGTTACAGGGTGAGGTCAGGACCTGTGGGTAACCTGTGGGTGATGGTTTCTAGATGAGTGGATTTTCAGCGGCAAAGACATCCCAGTTCTCCTGACCCCTGGCTCTTATAAACCATTTAAACGCATGTCCAAATCATCTTCTGAGCCACCAGGGACCATCAAGCCTCCAGCCAGGCTCTCTGGGCCCAAACTGTCCCCCAACCCTTGAGGCCCCCTGGAAGCCAGGAAGGTGTCCAGCAGGTCCCCTGTTCCATATGTGTAGAACAAGAGCTGGCCCAGGAGGAGGCTGAAGATGTGGGTCCTAATTCCTGCAGACTGCCAGCCTCCCCCAGTCACCTCATCTGTAAACTGGGGCTAATAATAGCCCACGATGGGGGGGGGGGGGGAATGAGGGGCTCTGATGCCAAAATGGACGTCGAAAACGTTCTGAAGGAGGTGACTGTTTTCGCACCATCCTGGAGAAGTCCAAGTGGGGGTTTTTGACCCATCCTCAGGCATCCTGGGGCAGCTGACAGATGAAGGGTTTAGGGAAAGAGGATGACCCTACCACCTTTCCCCCCAACATTGCCTATGGAGAGTAATGCTTTTATCTGGGTAGAATAGGAAAGTCATGGAACTCCAGAATCTGAGCCAATCCCCTCATAGTACATAGACAGGAACTGATGGTCTGCAAGGGTAAGGGGTTTGCCCAAGGTCAGAGTAGAGTAAGGATAGATTAAGGGGGATGTTTTCTACTCCTGAAGGGCCTTGAAAAGGAGGGAAGTTTGGGGAGGACTTGGGGAAAGTTGGCATCTTGGATGAGTTGGGGCCCAATCCCTGGGAAGGGGCACTGGGATCTGAGCTCCAGCCTCTCTGACCTGGAGCTGGATCTTATGGGGGCATAAGTGAAAGGGACCTGCTTCTCAAGGAGAAGTTAGGGACACAGTTGGAGGGCAGGGTGTGATGGGACAGAGGAATGGTCCAGACCCCAGGTCTGGCTCCCCCTCTAGCCTTGTGGGCAGCTCAAGAGTCCCTCTTGGGCTGGATGGTCTGCACAGAGGATTGCCCAAAGGGGCTGGCAGGTGGTGAAAACCAAGACTGGCCATTGGCATCGCGGAAGATGGGGGACAGCTGTTGCTCTGGCTCGTCCCCGAAGATCTCCACGTGGCCATCAGCTTCGGCGTCCAAGGGTTCTGCCTTGGTGTCCTGGCTCAGCCAGCCGGCCACAGCCCAAACCAGGCAAATGGCCAGCAGGATCCCAGCTGCCACGCAGAGTACCGTGCCTGCCAAACGGCAGGTGCCCAGGGCCTGGTTGTAATCGGCTGCCCGCTGATCCAGCACCAGGAATTCCCCCTCTCCGATGCCCTCCAGCTTGGGGGGCACTGCGTAGCCAGTGGTCAGGGCCGCCACACCCAGCAACAGAAGAAGGGTCCCCGTAGACAGGCTGATCTGGAGAGAGGCAGACAGATTGGAAGGTAGTCAGGGTCAGTGGGGGGCCCCAAGGTGATCCCAAGTGGACTTAAAGGTAACTCCTTGGTCTAACCTTAGAGATGGGAATCACAGGGGAGTCACAGAACATACCTTCTAGGACCTAACTGATGAGGGGCACAAGATATCATGTTCTGTTGGGAATCTTGAGACCCCTTGATCAATGTCCTTCCCGACTCCCACTTAGGAACCACTTAGTAGGTTTCTCCTGCCCACCTTGAGTTTCCCGCCATCATTATTTAGGCCCCATCTCTTCTCTCTGTCCCATCTACCCCCATCTCTCTGTTGGGATAACTCCTACACATCCCCCAGATCTCATCTCAAACCTCACCTCCTCAGGGAAGCCTTCCAGGATGCTCCTGGAGTGGGTCACGTCCCCTGCTTTGGATTCATACAAACACTGCACGTTTGTTCTTCAGTGCACTCACCTTGGTGCACACTTGAACATCTACTTTCTTGCCCATTTATTTATTTTCTACACTTTATTTATGTTGAGAGAGGGAGCACACACGCTCAAGAATGAGTGGGGGAGGGGCAGACAAGAGAGAGAGAGAGAGGCCCAAGCAGGCTTCGTGCTCAGCACAGAATCTAGACTCAGGGCTTGATCTCACAAACCGTGAGATCATGATGTCAGCTGAAATCAAGAGCTGGACACTTAACCAACTGAGCCCCCCAGATGCCCCTTGCACATGTACTTTTGTTACCGTGTAAGCGATGTCTGCCTGCCCCGCTGGAAAGAGGGCCCGGGGAGCTATGACAACAGACACTGTCTGTTTTGGGTCACGCGGTGTCTTCCTAGCATGGTGCCGGTAAAGAGCAGGAGCTGAGGGAATGTTTGCAGAATGACTAAACGAAGCACTGCTAGGAGCTTCTAGAGAACAGGGACCGCATCTTAAATTCTCTGTGCACAAGAGCCTCGCTCCCTGCCCGGGAATTAGAAGATGCTCAAAATTTTAAGCTACGGACTCACTTTTCTTTTGCTCTTCTCTGATCACCCCAGGCACTGACAGTATCTCCTCTCCTGGCACCCTCTGATCCTTTGGCCTGGGGTTGTGCATTCACTGTAGATAGCTTGACACTTTGCCTCCCCCCCTGGAGAGAAGCCATTTGAAAGCAGAGGGAAAGGGACCCCTGCCTCGGTCTCTGTACAGTATTTAGCAAAGAGCTACGCCCAGGGTAGGCACTCAGCTTACTGCCATCTCCACACTTTTCCCCACACTGTGTGCCCTGACTGACCTCTCTCCCTGGTTGTTAGAGACACCGATTGTTTCCCCCCTGTCTTCCCCGGCCTGGCAACAGTACCCCAATATATCACTGTGAAACCACAGTAGGATTTAACTGAGATGAACCCCAGTTCATGCCAGTCAGTATCTACTTTCCCTGTGGCCATAGCGATCAGTTGAGAGACGGGCAAGTGACCCAGTCAGAGCCAACGCAATGCTTGACAGGACTTCCGGAAATGAAAAGCATTGTTTTTGTTTTTGTTTCTGAAGGAAAGGCTGGAGGAAATTCTGATTTCCCGTGGGTAGTGTGGAGGGAAACCCAGTGGGTCAGCAAGGTAGCAGCTACCTGGGGATCCTGAAACCTAGCAGGGGCCACCTGGATGGGGGCGCCAAGGGGAGCCTAAAGACTAAGAGAAATCTTGAGTCCTCGGGGTGCCGGTTTGCACTGCTGGATGGAACCTTACCTGAAGTTGCTCCACCTCTGGTCTACTGTTTAAATCCATTTGAGGTGTGTGTGTGTGTGTGTGTGTGTGTGTGTGTGTTTTCAAGATTTTATTTTATTTTATTTTATTAATTTTTTTTTAACGTTTACTTATTTTTGAGACAGAGAGAGACAGAGCATGAACGGGGGAGGGGCAGAGAGAGAGGGAGACACAGAATTGGAAGCAGGCTCCAGGCTCTGAGCCGTCAGCCCAGAGCCCGACGCGGGGCTCGAACTCACGGACCGTGAGATCGTGACCTGAGCTGAAGTCGGACGCTTAACCGACTGAGCCACCCAGGCGCCCCTTAAGATTTTATTTTTAAGTAATCTCTACACCCAGTGTGGGGCTCAAACCTACAACCCAAAGATCAAGAGCTGCACGCTCTACCGGCTGAGCCGGCCAGGCGCCCCAAATTTGTATGGTGTTGGATGACTTATCAACAGTAGCCATTTGGCAATTTTTTTTTAAGTAGGCTCCACACTCAAGGTGGGGCTTGAACTCATGACCCTGAGGTCAAGAGTCGCATGCTCTACCGACTGAGCCAGGCAGGCACCCCTCCCCCCAGTTGGGTGTTTGTTGCTGTTGTTGTTTGTTGCACAAGCAAGACGCCTATATCTGCTATATCATCCCTCTCCTTTCTATCCACTGATCCCATGTCCTCTCTGCAGTCACAGGAAATCACATGAGTTGCTCCTCCTCTGGCCTTACCTTCCAGCATAGTGAGGGCCAGGGTCGGCGGGGACACAGGACAGGAGGCCCCTCAGGGTCATCGCTGAGGGCCATACCTGCACAGTCTTCATAGAAAAGGTGCAGATAGGAGCGGACCCCATACCATTTACCGTCTTCCACGTTGGGGCCGCGGCTACAGCCACAGGAACGGTCACAGTTTGGCATCATGGATCTCTGTGGAGGAAGCAAGGTGCAGTGGGCAGAGGGCCCATTGAAACCCTCCCAGGCCCCCTGAATCTTTGTACCTCCTCCGCTCTTCCTCCCATTTTAGATAACCCACACTCATAACACAGTCCGGCTTTCTAGATGCTGGTTTGTCTTTCCCCACGTACACTGTGAATGAGCCAATGCGCAGGAACACTGAGCCCAGTGCTTGACAATTGTAGGCGCCAACAAATTGTACTTGTTTAGTCTGGAAGCCACCCAGTGGCTGGCACTGTGGGTTCGGGAGCCTGACTGACTGGGTTGGAATCCCAGATCCACCACTTCCTGGCTGTGTGACTTTAGACAAATGCTTCCACCTCTCCAAACCTCGGTTTCCTCATCTGTAAAGCAAGGCTGATAATCACACCCGCTTCACACTGTATCTGAGGCCAAGGAATGGCAGCTGTTGCAGTTACTATTCCTGTAATTTCTTCATTATTATTTTTAATCCTAAACTTTTTGAGCTTCATATCTGGAGTAAGAAGTTCTCATCCCTATCTCCCCTCAAAATCTTTCCCGTTTTCAGGGTACTCTTGGGGGTGACTGTCATGGCTGACACTTTGCCCAATCAGGCCGAGCTCCCAAGGTGCAAGGCTCTAAAAAAAAAAAAAATCCCTCCCCAGGGCTGCCCCTCACAAAGCAACAGCCTCCAAGTCCCAGGAAATCTTGACTCCAGACATGGTGAAAGCCAGGGGCCCTCTGAGGCTCAAGGGTTGTTAGATTTCTAGGGAAACCTATCTACGAGCCCCTCTTTTTTTTTTAAATTTTTTTTAATGTTTATTTATTTTTGAGACAGAGAGAGAGAGAGCATGAACGGGGGAGGGTCAGAGAGAGAGAGGGAGACACAGAATCAGAAGCAGGCTCCAGGCTCTGAGCTGTCAGCACAGAACCCGACGCGGGGCTCGAACTCACGGACCGTGAGATCACGACCTGACCCGAAGTCGGATGCTCAACCGACTGAGCCACCCAGGCGCCCCGAGCCCCTCTTTTTTAATAAGACGTTTTTATTGAGGTGTAATTGACATATAACATCATATTAGTTTCAGGTGTACAGCATAATGATTTGGTATTTGTAATGATCGCCATAAGTCTAGTTAACATCTGTTACCATGCGTAGTTACCAATAAATTTCTTTCCTTGTAATGAGAACCTTTAAGAGCAACTCTCTCAGCAACTTTCAAATATGCAGCACAGCATTATTAACTGCAGTCACCATGCTGTACATCATGTCCTCGTAACTTACTTGTTTTCTAACTGGAGTTTGTACCTTTGACCACCTTCACCCGTTTTGCCCCCCCTGCACCCCCCACCCCTCCTCTGGCAACCGCTAATCTTAAGAATCTCTCTTTTCACAGATGGAGACCCTGAGGACTGAGTCACGGAAAGTACTTGCGTATGCACACACGGAGAGGACTAAAACCAAAGTGGGGAATGGGGAGAGGGGTGGTTTGGGGGAAAGAGGGGTTTGTGAGGGGGACGGACTGGGCTCCTGCACCAACACCCCTTAACAGCTTCAAACAAAATAAAGCAAGGCATTTCTACTGAAAGATAAGATAATTTCTAGCCCTCCTCCCCCTCAATTTCCAATCAATGTGGCCTTCAGTTTCCTGCATAGAGAGACTCACCAGCACACACATACACAGTACAGACAGGCGCGCGCGCGCGCACACACACACACACACACACACACACACACATCAGAGACGCACAGATTGACGCACAGACACACAGCAACACGGATACACAAACATGGCAGAAACATACCCCGCAGGCACACATACACCACATAGAGACACGCACAGGACACAGAAACAGACACACAGACACCCACATTCAAAGACACGCCACAGACAAACAACACACAAAGACACGCAGAGCGTAAGCGTGTGTTGGGGCGATTCTTGGAGTCCCCAGGGATCCACACAAGCGCCAGATGGGCTCTTCTCAAGGCCTGTCTATAAATCGCGGTTCTTCACCATCCTCACTCAAAACTCGGGGAAAAGGAAGAAAAGGAAAGGGCACAATTTTTTTTCTTTGGACAGAGGATGGGAAAAGGCATAGACCAAAAACGAAAGACGGAGGAAGAGGGCGAGTGGTCCCTGGAGAGAACAGGAATCTCCCTAAGAGGTGGGGGGCGGGGTTCCCAGGGGGTGTGGCCAGCGAGGGACCCTCCCCCCGGCCGCGGCTCTCTGGAGGCCCCGGGTAGAGGGGGATGCATGGGGGCCAGAGGGGCAGTCAGAGTCAAAGCGGCGACTATTAAAAGACCCTAGGGGAAGGGGCAGGGAGGGGACGCCCCGAGGGGACGCCCCGGAATTGTTGGTCTGGATTAGCTCCTCCCCTGCAACTCTCACGGCCCCTCTCCCCCAAATACACCTAATCACTCAATCTTGCTGGCAATGGGGAAGGAAGGTGACCTTGGCGCTGTCTCCCCGGCGGCCTGGCCCCTCCTCCTCCCCTGCCGAGGTTGCGGGGAGGGGGTCGGGCGGTCAGGGGGAGGGAGAGGGAGGATGCTCGGGACACCGCGCGGATACCCGGGACGTGGGTTGCCATAGGAAACGCTGGGGAGGTGTCCCTAGGCGGGAGGAGGGAGGAGCTCGGCGAGGGGGGGGAGCGGGAAGAGGAGGGGGCTGCAGAGTCCGAGGGGGGAGACTGCGGCGGAGGCCGGCGGAGGGAGGCGTACGCGAGAGTGACAAGCGGGACGGCCTGAAGATGGATGGAATCTCTCGCCGGCACGGCCTCGCTCAGTTCTCCTTCCCAGACCCCCAGACCCGCCCGCCTCAGTGTCCGGCGCAGCCCAGGCTGGGAGTAGGGGCTCCCTCCTGGGGGGCGAGGCCAGCGAAATCCGGCCAGTTCCTCCCCTCTCTCCACCGCACCACTGTTTCTGACCGGACCACCGGTTCCCTGGGCGAGATTAACTGCATCCTTTCTCCCAGGGGGAAACCGAGGCACGGAGGGGTGGGGATGGGTTTTAGGAGAGAGGTGGCTACGGGTCTTGTCCTCTGAAGCCTCCTCCCATCCTCTCAGCCCTGAGGGGTCTCTGGGCGAGGCGGCTGGTGAGACCTCTGCCCCCTGCTGCTTCTCTGGGACCTCACCTCCTAAAGCCCGAGGCAACGCCGAGGCTTGGGCGCCGCCGTCCCGTCCGGGGCTGGACGTGGCCGTGCTGGGGATGCGGGCGGGGGTGGGGTTCCCCGGAACCCGGGAGAAGGCGGAGTGGGGGGTCGGGCCCCGCGCGGAGCAGGGCTGAGCTCACCTCTCTGCCTGCGGTCTCCGCGGAGCGGGAGCCGGAGCGAGAGAGCCGAGCCGAAGCTGGTTCTGTCGGCGCCTGCGCCGCAGTCGGGGGCGGGGGTGACACGAGGGTGGGAGGGGGGCGCCCGCCCCACGGCCTGGCTCTGCAGATGGCGCACCCCTGCAGGATGGAGAGCCCCTGTCTCTTTCCAGAGTTCCCTTCTCTCTCTGAGACCCCAGACCCCTCGCGGAAACCCCCAGGCCTCCCTGGAACCCACCCCCTCCCGCAGCCCCTGAAACTCCACATCTGACTCTCCATCACTCCCTCAATCTCCCATCCCTCTGCCTGAAGACCCTCGCCTTCGCTGAGCCCTCACTTCCTCCTTGTAGCCTCACTCCCCTCTCTGGGTCTCCGTCCCCTGCATGGAGCCCCTAAGCCAGTAGACAAACGCTCCTCTTGCAGAGCCCTCCCCCCCTTCTCCAGAGACTCCAGCTCTCTCTCTCTCTCAGCCCTCACCCATGGCTGAGCCCCATCTCGCTCTCAGGAGCCCCCTACCTCTCCCTGGGGCCCTCACCTCTCACTGAGTCCCCTATCCTCTCTCCACTCTCTTTTCCTCTTTGAGCCCCTGTCCCTTGCTAAGGATCAGCCCCTCTCATCTTGAGAAGGGAGCTGGGGTTGGGGAGAAGGGGTTGGGAGAGAAGCTTCATGTCTCCTCTGGAAGGAGCCAATGAGATGGCCTCCCTTGTTCTTGCTTCTAACCTACTGCGAGTTCCACCCTGGGCAGCGCGTGCCTATGGCCCATCTCTCTGGACAGCCAGGCCTTGGCAATTGTGTCTGCTTCATTCCTTGTCACGTGCCCACAGCCTTGGTTTTGTCCCACACTTGCTGCTGTGTGCTCTTAGGAAAGTCACCGCACTGCTCTGAGCTTCTTCAGGCACCATTGCACAAACATGCCTTCATGCCTTGAGCATGCATTCTATCTCTCCATGTGCTGGGGGCAGGGACACAGGGATGAATGAACTCTGCGAGATGAGGCCAGATCTTTTTCGTTCATTGCTGTATCCCAGAGCCTCACGTATTGCTTGGCATTGAGTAGGCAGCTCAACAAACATTCACTGAACACAGACTAGTAATAGTAACAAATATATGCTGCTTGTTATGTGTGAAGGGCTTGTCTAAGTGCTTTACAGGTACTACTTAGTCTAACTATGTGTGTGTGTGAGAGACAGAGGCAGGCAGACAGACAGATGGACAGAGACAGGAAGTCCTGGAGCCCCAAACTAAAGGCCTCAAAGAGTGACAGGAGGTGAAGCTGAAGAAGCATTGGAAACGACCTGTGCCGGTTTTAAAACATGGCAACAAATTCTTTAGCACTTCTCCCATGGAGGGCTGGGGTCCACGTACCCTCTGTTAGTATCTTGGGTGAGCTGATGACTGCCTGGGACAAGTGAGGCTCTGACTCCCAAGGCTAGGACATAAAAGAACATGCAGGGGGGCGCCTGGGTGGCTTAGTGGGTTTGGGCATCTGACTTTGGCTCAGGTCATGATCTCGCGGTTCTTGAGTTCGAGCCTCGCGTCAGGCTCTGCGCTGACAACTCAGAGCCTGGAACCTGCTTCGGATTCTGGGTCTCCCTCTTTCTCTGCCCCTCCCCTGCTCATGCTGTCTCTGTCTCTCAAAAATAAATAAACATTAAAAAAAAAAAAAAGGACGTGCACTTCCCCTGGAACTCTAGCTCTTGGAGACGAGAGGAGACATGCAAGAAGTCTGTTTACCTTGAGGCTGCCATGCTGTGAGGAAGCCAAAACCACATGGAGAGCCCACGTGAAGCAACCATTCCCAGCGGACCTTGCTCTTTCAGTCATTCCAGTTCAGGCATCAGATAAGTGAGTGAAGAAGCAACCAGATGATTCCAGTCCACAGCTGTTCAAGTCAGTTTCAGCTCCGATGGTAGTGGAGAGGGCTCTGGAAGTTCTGGAGGCAACAGGAAGGGATGAGGTCAAGCGTACAGGAGGATAGGCTGGCCTTGAGCCAGCACAGGAAGGATCCAGTATTCTCTGAGACCGGGGGAAAGGAGAGAGGGTGGCCACTGAGAAGAGATACAAGGTAGCGGTTGTGAGTTGAACTCTGGAGTCTTTCAGGTCCAGGTTTGAATCTTGGTTCTGCCACTTGGTACTCCCATGATTTAACGGCTCTGAGCCTCAGTTTCCCTGACCGTAAAATAGAGGTAATATTAGTAGTTGCCTTTCAGAAGAGTTGTAAGAGTGAAATGAGGTGTTCATATAAGACCCTTAGTGTAGCACCTGGACCAGAGTAATAACTCAACAAATTGTCCCTAATACTAGTATGGTCACCTTAGTTTATAGGTGACAAGGGTAGGAAGTTGAGTGACGACATCTGATAAATCGAATGCTCTGGAGAAAAACAAGAAACATCATCCACTAAGAGGAAGGTTTATGGGTGGCTCAGTCAGTTAAGCGGTTAAGTGTCTGACTCTTGATTCTGGCTCAGGTCAGGATCTCGCGGCTCATGGGTTCAAGCGCCATGTTGGGTTGTGCGCTGACAGTGTGGAGCCTGCTTGGGATTCTCTCTCTCCCTCTCTCTCTCGGCCCCACCCCTCCTTGCATTCTCTAAGCAAACAAACAAAGAAACAAACAAACTTAAAAAAAAAAAAGAAAAGAAAGAGGAAGGTTTTAGGAGTACCGGATGGCTCGGTCAGTGGAACATACGACTCTTGGATCTTGGAGTTGATCTTAGTTACTTTAAATTTTTTAAACAGTCACATGTGGCTAGTGGCCATCATATTGGACAGTCAGGTGTCGGTGGGACAAACTTGCTGCCAAACTTGATCGTGGGGTAGTGAGTTTGAGCCCCATGTTGGGTTTAGAGGTTACTTAAAAAATAAAATACGAAATAAAAAGGAAGTTTTAGTTCAACAGGAGGCTTAAAAAGGGTGGTGAACCAGCCACGAAAGGCCATATATTGTATGTTTCCATATATATGAAATACCCAGAGTCCGAAAATCCAGAGACAGAGAACAGATTAGTGGTTCCTAGAGGCTAGGGGAAGGGAGGAATGGAGAGTGACTGCTTAATGGGTTTCCTTTCAGAGTGATAGAAATATTCTAGAACGAGATAGCGGTGATGGATGCACAACATCGTGCATGTACTATCATTAGGGAGAAATTTTATGTTATGTATGTTTTACCACAATTTTTAAAGGGTGGTAAAGATTTGGAATGATCAGTAATAATGATGGTGTTGGTGGGGACGGATATCACTTACTGAGCATTTACTATGTGCCAGGGTAATTTATCTTCTCAGCAACCTTATGACGCCACTTGCCTGAGGTCATTCAGTCACAATGTGGCAGAATCTGAATTTGCTCTGATGGCTCTGAGGCCACGATCTGTAGAAGCCACAGCGTGCACGGCTGTGACTTTCTTCAGCAGTGTCAGGAGACCTGGGAATGAAGAAAGAGGCTGCTGGTACCCCAGCTCCTGGGGTAGGTCCTCCTGGACAGGTGGGGCAGAAGATGCAGGGGTTCCAGACAGAGGAGCTCAGTGAGGTCCAAAAATAGGTGGATGGGAAGAAAGGGAGTCTGAGGTCAGAGTGTGGGATATTGTAGTCAAAGACTTTAGATGTAGAACCCGGTAAGAGGTGAGAAGGTTCACTAAGCCAGTGCTATCCAATAGAAGTTTCTGCAAAGAAGGGAATGTCCTAGATCTGTGCTGCCTGAACAGGCCATATTTAGCTATTAAGCATTTGCAATGGGGCTAGTGTGACTGATGAATTGAATTTTATTTAACCTTATTTATTTAAATGTTTATTTTTGAGAGAGAGAGAGAAGTGGGGGAGGGGCAGAGAGAGAGGGGGACACATGATCTGGAGCAGGCTCTGTGCTGACAGCAGAGAGCCCGATGTGGGGCTCCAATTCATGAGCTGTGAGATCATGACCTGGGCTGAAGTCGGATGCTTAACCAACTGAGCCACCCCAGCACCCCTATATTTATTTATTTATTTGGAAGTACGATTTACACCCAACGTGGGGCTTGAACTCACGACCTTGACATCAAGAGTCACACGCTCTACCGACTGAGCCCCCCAGGTGCCCCCTAACCTTAAGTACTTTTTTTTTTTTAATTTTTAAGTTTATTTATTTTGAGAGAGGCAGAGACAGCACGAGTGGGGGAAGGGCAGAGAGAGAGAGAGGGAGAGAGAGAATCTCAAGCAGGCTCCCAGCAGCCAGCGCGGAGCCCGATGTGGGGCTTGAACTCATGAAACCATGAGATCGTGACCCAAGCTGAAACCAAGTGCCGGTCGCTTAACCGACTGAGCCACCCAAGCGCCCCAACCTTAATTACCTTAAATTTAAGTTTGAATAGTCACATGTGGCTAGTGGCCACCTTATTGGACAGTCAGGTGTCAGTGGGACAAACTTGCTGCCAGGGCCCTACATTGGGCATGGCTGCCATCTCAGACTTCCATCATCTATCCCTTTTCACCTAGTGCTTCTGCCCTGCCCCCCTATTGGGTCCCTTCTCTACACTGTAGCCACAAGGATCCTTTTTTTTTTTTTTTTTTAATTTTTTTTTAACGTTTATTTATTTTTGAGACAGAGAGAGACAGAGCATGAACGGGGGAGGGGCAGAGAGAGGGAGACACAGAATCTGAAACAGGCTCCAGGCTCTGAGCCATCAGCTCAGAGCCCGACGCGGGGCTCGAACTCACAGACCGCGAGATCGTGACCTGAGCTGAAGTCGGACGCTTAACTGACTGAGCCACCCAGGCGCCCCACAAGGATCCTTAAAGCATGAGTCAGATTCTCATAGGGGAGTCTCATTCCCTGCCCCAAACCCTGTACTGACATCTCATCTTACTCAGGGTAAGAGGGAGAAAACTGGTGGAATAAAGGTGGCCACGAACTCTCTGTCCCTTTGCCCTTCAAGAGCTGGAGTTTATTTCTCTTCAGAGCTGGCCCTGGTGACTGCTTCAACCAACCCAATGTGGTGGGAGCAATGTCGTGCCTGTTCTGGACTTAGCTTTCAAGAAGACCAGCTTCTTCTTCTCCCTCTTGGGACACTCCCTTCTGGAAAGCTCCTTCTTGGACTCCAGTCCCCACGCTGAAGACGCCCAAGCCACATGGAGAGGCCACACGCTGGTGCTCCTGCTGGCACCCCAGACAAACTCCCAGCCCGCAGCTAACACCAAACACCACACTGAATGAACAGCATCGTGTAAGTGAGTCATCTTAGACGTGTAAGCCCACTCGAGCCCCCAGATGACATCGTGTGAGCGGAATTATCCCATTGAATCCCGTAAACCCACAGTATCTTGAGAGAGAATAAAACAGTGTTGGGCCATTAAGTTGACAGACGGTCTGTTACGCAGCAATGACTATGCCAAACCAGTTCTTACTAGGACCTACGGTTGCCCCTCCCCCACAACCTTACCTACCTCCTTGATCTCATCTTCTTCCGTTCCCTCACTCACTACTCCAGCCACACTGGCATCCTTGCTATTCCTAGAATGAGCCAAGCACATCAGGCAAACTCCTATCTCAAGGCTTCAGAGCCTTTGTACTTGTTTGTTTCTCTGTCTTGACTGATCTTTCTCCAGATATCTGCATGACTAGCTTCTGGCTTTATTCAGATCTCTGCTCATATGTCACCTTGTCAAAGAGGTTTTATTTAAACACTGTCGTAGGGACATGGACTGCTCACCAAATTTCCGTGTGCTTCACATATATTTCCCAGTTCCCTTGAAGTTAGACAAAGCCATGTGATTAGCTCTGGCCAATGAGACCCAGGTCTCCAAAGAGATCCTTGGCCGCAGAATTTCTTGGAGGAGAAAGAGCAGAACTTAGCATTCATTTAGTTAACAGGAAACCTTGAAAACAACCGAGGGTGAGAAACTGGGTTGCTAAGAAACCTTCTAGAATGGGGGAGACGGTTGGCATCCATTGCTAGGCAACCTAAAAGAAGCTAGACAGGCAGGTTTGGGTTGCGAGCAGCTTTCCCCCTCCTTTTCATAGTCTCCCTGATCACCAGACTGGATATGCTCTTAGACACTTCTGCTCCAACCCCCTAACTGAATAGATAGGGAAAATAAGGCCTCAAAAGGCAAGATGATTAGCCCAGATTCCCCCCGGTTTCTCAACGAGAGCAAAGACAAATGGCATAGGAGGGCATCGTCATGGGGAGTGACCTGGCATGGCTGAGGCAGAGTTTTAGGGTAGAGCTGATAGCTGAGGAAGAGTCTATAAAACAATAAGGAAGTCAACTGTGAAAGGCCTTGAATGCCAGGCCAAGAATCTTAGACTTGATCCTGAGGGTAATGGGGAGTCACTGAATGGTTTTCAGCCGTGGTCCCATGTGTTTTCCAAAGACCCCCTCGGGCTGCAGTGTGGAGACCCAGGACAAAGTCTCAGTGCCCTCAAGGCCCTTCATGCTCTTGTCAGTCTGTCTCCTCTCTCGCCACCGCCCCCTCCAGCCAGCCACAGCCAACTCCCTCCCATGTCACCTTCTTTCGCGGAGCCTTTCCCCTTGCGGTTGCTGGTGTCTAGAAAGCTTTTTCCTTCACCTGAATCCGCTTAATCTTATCGTTCTAGTTATAATTGCTACAGACCAAACTGCCCCCCAAACTTAGTATAGTAGTGGGAATAACCACCGTTCCATTATGTCCGTGGACTCTGTGGGTCAGGAATTTAGACAAGGTAAGAGGGGATGGCTTGTCTCTGCTCCATGGTGGCTGGGCCTCAGCTGGGAAGACACTGCTTCAGCTGGGAGTGACTTAAATGACTATGGGCTAGAATCACCTGGAGGCTTCTTCACTCGTCTGGCGCCTGGGCAGGTGCCCTTGTCACCTGGAGCACCTGCATGGAGTCTCTCCATAGGTTTTGGGCTTCTTCACTGCATGACGACCTTAGGGGTGTTGGACTTCTAATATACTCTTTTTTTTTTTTTAACGTTTTATTTATTTTTGAGACAGAGAGAGAGACAGAGCATGAACGGGGGAGGGGCAGAGAGAGAGGGAGACACAGAATCTGAAACAGGCTCCAGGCTCTGAGCTGTCAGCACAGAGCCCGACGCGGGGCTTGAACTCACGGACCGCGAGATCATGACCTGAGCCGAAGTCAGACGCTTAACCGACTGAGCCACCCAGGCGCCCCAGGGGTGTTGGACTTCTTAGGTGGTGGTTCAGTGTAGAAACCTACAGCATCTTTCTGCTACATCTTATTGGTTATAAGTGGATCACGAAGGCCAGTCCAGACTCAAGAGGCAGGAAATTTATGGAAGGAATGTCAAAGAACTTGTAGCCATGTTCTAAAATGGCAACAACGTACTGAGGGGTGAGTTACAGCTTAAGCATCGCCTTCTCCGTGAAGTGACCTGACGCGCCCTGCTCCATGTCTGGATTAAGTGCCTCCTGTGTTCCCCACCACCCCCCACCCCCCCTGCTGCCAGCCCCACTGTCCATCTCCAACAATGCATTTCCAGCCCTCTGTTTATGCGTCTTTCTCCTCCTCAGGACTGTGAGTTCAGTAAGGACAGACCATGTCTGGTTTTTTTCACCTTTGTACACCCAGCACAGAGCCTGGTAAAAGCAGACCCATGATGAATGTTTGTTGAATGGGTGAGCGAATGAGTGATTGAGGCAAGACGGTGATTGAGGCAAAGGAGAAAGCAAGGATGGGGCGGGGGGCGGGGATCATGAGGGTGGCCATTGAAAAGGTGAGAAGTGATAGGACACAGGACACACTTTGGAAGTGTAGTCAACAGGGATGAGGGATATGAAGCTATGGGGGAAAAAAGGAGCCCAGGATCACCAATAGATTGTTGGCCTTTTAGTCTTTTTTTTTTTTTTTTAATTTTTTTTTTTAACGTTTATTTATTTTTGAAACAGAGAGAGACAGAGCATGAACGGGGGAGGGGCAGAGAGAGAGGGAGACACAGAATCTGAAACAGGCTCCAGGCTCTGAGCCATCAGCCCAGAGCCCGACGCGGGGCTCGAACTCATGGACCGCGAGATCGTGACCTGAGCTGAAGTCGGACGCTTAACCGACTGAGCCACCCAGGCGCCCCAGCCTTTTAGTCTTTTAGCCAACAAAGATGTGGGTGCAGAGCAGGCTTGGGAGGACCATGGAAACCAGAATTCAGGTTTAGCTATGCCAAGTTTGAGGTGCCAATTAAATACCCCGGTGGAGATGATAAGAAGGCAGCTAGACATAAGAGTCTGGCAGCAGCAGGATGGAGATTCGGGCTTGAGAATCCACAGCTATAGTAAGTAGAATTCCAAGATAGCCTCAAGATTCCCACCTGCTGGTGTGGATGCCCAACAAAACCAGTTCCTCTCTGTATGGGTGAGACCAGGGAGCACGATGTATGTCATTCAGGCGATTAGGTTACATTATGTGACAAAGGGGAAGGGATTTTGCAGAAGTGAGGTCCCCAATTAGTTGATTTTTAATTCATCAAAAGAGATTTTCCTGGGTGGGCCCAATCTAATCAAGTGAGTCATTTGTTTATTTTTTTAATGTTTATTTATTTTTGAGAGAAACAAAGTGTGAGCAGGGGCGGGGCAGAGAGAGAGAGCGAGAGCGAGAGCAAGAGAGAGAGAGAGAGAGAGAGAGGATCTGAAGTGGGCTCTATGCTCATAGCAGAGAGCCCGATGCTGGGCTCAAACTCATGAACCGTGAGATGACCTGAGCCAAAGTCGATGCCCGACCAACTGAACCACCCAGGCGCCCCTCAAGCGAGCCCTTTAAAAGAGAGCCTTCCCTTAAAATTAAAATAAGTAACTACATAAATAAAAAGAAAAGAGAGCCTTTCCTGGAATGTCTGGCTGATTCAGTCGGTAGAGCATATGACTCTTGATTTTGGGGGCATGAGGTCATGAGTTCCAGCCCCGTGTTGGATGCAGAAATTACTTTAAAAATGAATGAGTGAGTGAATGAATGAATGAATGAATGAAGAAGATCCTTCCCTGGACCAAGCAACTAGAAGCTGCAAGAAGATTCTCTTCGCTGTCCTTGGCAAAATAAGGTGCCACTCTGTGACAGCACCTGGGAAGACAGAAACTGTGAGTGGCCCTTACAATAATGGCACCAGCTGACAGCCCAGAAGAACACAGGGACTTTGACCCCAGGGAACTGAACTCTGCCCACCACCAGGTGAATCCGGAAGCAGACGCTGAGTTCCGTAAAGGAATGCAGCCCCAGCCAACACCTTGACGCAGCCCTGTGAGATTCTGAGCAGAGAGCCCGGCTAAGCCTTGCCCGGCCCACAGAGACTCAAACAATAAATGCATGTTGTTTTAGGCTGTTTGTGGCACTTTGTTACCCAGCAATAGATGACTAACCCATCAACATACAGGTGTTTTTAAAACCTTGGAACCAAGATGGTGCAAATAGCCCAGGCCTGGGACCCTACAGAGATGAGTCAATGACGGCGTGAACAGAGACTGGAGGGGGACACACCCCGCCCCTCACCCTCGAATGCTTCTTACTCCTTCCAGCCTCTAGGTGTCTCCAGAGTCCGCATAAGCAGGTCTCTCCCCACCTCTTACAGGTCAGAATCCATTTCCTTCTGAAATGGAAAGACCCAGATAACATAACAATAAATGGTCTCCCGTAACAATAAGCGGGCCCCTCCCCAACTTTGTGTCTGGGAACTAAGGCCTGCAAAGGAGCCTTGCCCAAGGTCCCACAGAGATCTAGGACTATCCCCCCCCCCGCCAGGCGCTCGACCCGCCCCCACATTCCCAAGGGCAAAAAGACAGACAACCTCCCTGTTTCCAGCTTTCACTAGGGGAGAGATCCGGGGTGACTGGTAGGCTGAGACTGCAGTTTCTAATCGATCCCAACTGGAAAGGGTGCAGCCTTGAGGTTGGGGCTGCCGGTGTGTGTGGAGAAGGGAAGGAACCCCTCCCAGGGACGGAGCCAGCAGAAAGTGCCCAGCTGTGGTTATAGGGCCAGTGGCCCAAGCCCCGCTGTCCAGCCCCTGGCACCCTTCGTTGCAGATTGAGTTTCCCCCGAAGCAGACACGGAGACGGGAGTCTGGGGTGCAAGAGATTTATTAGGGATATAAACACCTGTGAAAAGAAGAGGGAGGAAGCAAGGTTGGGTACGGGAGGTCGAACTGCGCTGCAGGCCTGGCAAAACCTCGGCCACCCCCGGGGGCCCTGGGTGAGTGTCCGGAGGGGTGGGTGGTGCAAGTACTGCCTGTCAGCGTGTCCCCACACTGGACAGGAATGGCCAGGCGTTTCTACCTGATCCCCCTGGGCCACCAGACACGGGCTGCCCTAGGGCTAGTGGATCTTGGCAGCTGGAGGCCATCCGCTGACCAGATTCCTCACAGCCAGGGAAGTGCTCCTTAAAAGGGGTTCAAGGGTGACACCCATCTCTATCTTCCTCAACTTCTCAACTCTTCCTGGAGGGATTTTTTTTTTTTTTTTTCCCATCTTGCTTTCAATCAGAGGCTGAGCCAGAGGACTGGAATTCTTGCACCTCCCCCAACCAGACACCCCCTTTCTGTACGCACCCAGCCCTCCCAAACCTGCTATCGTCCTCTTTTAACGCGTCTATGTGTACCCCAGTCCCCAAATACCCTCTCTCGATGAGGTCTGCACACTTGGCCTTCGTTCTTACAGGGGACACAGGCTCTGTCCAACCTCAGGAATCCACTGGACCTGGCAGTGGAGGCACTGGGGGGGGGGGGGGAGGGGGACAGAGTTTGAAAAGGCTTTCCTCGGTTTCCAAAACACGCTGGTAAGAATCTCAAGGACAGGAATCGCTGTGGCTTCTGTTGCTTCTCTTTTAGTCATTCAATAAATCTACACTGCAGGCCAATGACGGGCCGGCTCTGGGACCAACCCCGCCAGCCCAGGCCCTGCGCTGACAGCCTAACGCCATCTGTGGATTCAAACAGGGAAGGAGAGGCAGCACCCTGACATGACACTCCGCCAGGGCAGAGAACCAAGATGCGGGGCCCTGACTTTGACCTTGGCCGCTTGCAGGCCCTCCTGCAGGTTGCTGCACCACCCTGACCCCGTTTCCTCTTCTGGACAAATGGAGTAATATATTTCAGGGGGCACCTTGTTAAATGCTGCTCACCTCGAACTTCATTTCACCCTGAAGAAGGTACTGTTATCATTTTCATGTTATTCATATTGAGAGAAGAGTCAGGGTGAAGTGAATTTGCTCAAGGTCACACAGATGCTCAGTGGTGGTGGTGCTGGGGCTTTTGAGCCCAGACGATGTGGCCCGACCCTTCTTAATTCTCATGAAGGGCAGGGTCAAACGGGCCCCCTGGGGCCAGGGATGCCTGCGACACTTGTTTCATTTGGTCCACGAGGATTTAAAGAGAGTCGTGTCAAAAAAATGAAACAAATAAAAATAAATAAATAAAGATAACGGAGTCAGCTTTCATTTTGTAGTTGAGATGTTCACAGAAACATCCAGATTTCTACCTTCTCTTGAAAAACCAGGCCACCGTGGGTTGCCTTCCCACAAGGTCACAACTGGCGGGAGGAGAGCAGCTGTCCCCGCAGAGTGTCTACCCAGACTCTCTCATGGACATTACCTGCCTGGCCCTGTGGGGAATGAATGTGTCACCCTTAATCAAGACCAGGGAGTCCTGAGACAGAGGGAGACAGAGGCCTAAAGGGGCCAGGTGCCTTGCCCAGCGACCCCCAGCTCTTTCTGCACATGGACTTCAATCTGGCAAACTGTCTGGGGGAGAGTTGAGGAAAGGCACAGACATGTAGAACCACAGGGCAAGGTCGGGGCAAATACACTTTATTCAGTCCTGGCATCAGACTGGCGAAGTCCTGCTGTGGGTGCCAGTGCCCCAGATCGGGGGACCCCTCCCCTCAGCTACTAGACTAGTTCTCCAAGACCACAGACAGTGACATCTCTTCACTCACATGACGTTTTCTGGGTTTTTTTCATTGTCTTTTTGTTGTTGTTGTTTTTCTTAAAAAAAAAAAAAAAGAGAGAGAGAGAGAGAAAGAGAGAAAGAGAAAGACAGAGAGAGAGCGCGAGAAAGGCCCAGAGCCGGAGCACCAAGCTTAAAGGAGGCAGCTGGTGGCTTTGTCAGCGACGGGAACGCGTGGGGCAGAGACCTGCAGAGACCCTGGGCAGGGGTCCAGGAGGACTCTGGGACCGTTTGTTCCTGAGATTTGTGTGTGTGAATGAGAGTGTGTGCACACCCAGGAGGATGAACACACGCCGGTGAGATACAGGTAGTGAGGGCAAAAGGGGGTATGGGGAGGCCGGAGGGGCGGGACTTGAGCGGAGAGTTGGGGAGCAAGAGGGGGAATTTGGGGCAGGGGTCCCCGAGGGCACCTCGAACCGGACACAACCTCCTCCGACAGCAGCGCTATCCAGATTTTTCACACGGAAAAACAGGCGCAAACGGCACACCTCCACTACTCTGCCCCTCCCTTCGGTGTCACTGGCCCAGTCGATGGTCTCAAGCCAGCTGTTCAAAAGTGGGTCTCTTCTTGTCACTCCGTCTGCTCTCATGCCTCAGTCTCAACACCCCCGCCCCCGTACCAACGTGCCTCAGCTTCTCCCACTGAATACGGTCACTGTGGGCACAGGACTTGAGTGATAGAAAAGGGCGGTGGGCTTAAGGGAGGAGTCCAGGCTGGGAGTGTGCCTTAACGTGAAGGGGCACTTGGGATGGGGGTGGAGAGCAGCAAGGCCCTTGTCCCCAAATAGACTGATAATTGCCTTGGTTCAGAGCTTTCTTGGGCGGTCCTCTCGTGGTGCAGTTCCAGATGAAGACCCTATTCCCAATTCCCGGATGGGGGAAAGAAAAGGCAAGTTTCTGGGTGCCAAGGTAGACTGTGGAGGCAGTCTAGCGGTGTGTGTCTAGCAGGCGGGAGGGTGCACGTCAGTCTGGGTAACCCCGCAAGGAAAAGGGGTTATGCCACTTAGGGAGAGTTCCAAGCGCCAAACCCAACCCTTCCGGGCCAGCTAGTCTCTTTCTCCCCTTTCCTAGTGCTCCTCCCATTAAGGCAGAGACGCCCCGTCGGGTTGAAAGGAAGCCGCGGCTCCCGGATCAAAAGATTTCTTAGGATCGCTCAATGCCCGCCCCACTTCTTCCCGGAGCGGGCCACAGAGGCTTGCGGTTCAACTGGGACCGGCCCCCTCCTCCTAAGAAGCATTAAGCATGCGCGAGAAGGGGGCGGGCCCCAGCGCTCGGGGGAGGGGAGCGAAGGGGTTTGGGAGGAGCGCGCGGTGCCGCCCAGCCGCAGCGCCCCCCTAAACCAGAGAGGAGGCGGGCTGGGCGAAGGCGGAGGGATCGGGAGCAAGGGCAGGGGCGTGTCCTCCGGCCACGAGGAGGGGCGTGTGCGAGGTGGGGGGAGGGGTGCAGGTCTGTAGGAGTGGACGGGAGGTGTAACGGAGGGGGGCTGGCTGCTGGTGGCTGTGCGGGAGGGGGCAAGACGGGGCGGGGCTTGGATGTCAGGGAAAGAGTGGGGGTTGGGCTGCCTTGGGGTGTGTCTGCGGGGGAGGGGCATGTCTGGGTTTGAGGGGGATGGGCACGTCTGGGAGGGGGGAGGCTGCGCGGGAGATGGGGTGCCAGCCTCGGCCTCCGAGGGGCCCCAATACCTGATTCCTGTATGTAAACAGCTGGTTTGGGGGCGTGCGCGCCCCGCTGACGGTGGGCTCAGTAGGTGAAAACCAGGTCGGCGATGCTAGACGGGCGCCAGTCCCCCGCGATCATCTCGGTAACTTCGGGGGTGCAGTAGTCCGGGAACTCGAAATGCGACGTGCCCGAGGGGGGCGGCAGGTCCGGGTCGCGGTCCAGGGCGCTGCAGTCCAGGCCGGCGGGGCCGGGGGGCAGTCTGGACAGAAAGCCCAGCGGCTCCTCCCCCGACGCCACCGTCTCCTCTTCGCCTTCCTCCACCGCCGCCGCCTCCTCCTCTTCTTCCTCTGGCTCCTCGTCCTCCGACGGAGTGGGGGAGGCGGCGGTGACAGCCGCCCCCTCGCCCGACGGCCCCTGGGCGCGCTCCGCGGGTCCCCGGGCAGCCCGCCCCGCTGGGACCATCCTCCACAGCTCCCTCCCTGGGGTCTCGACCAGGCGCACTTCCAGCAGCTCCTCGTCGTCGTCCTCGTCGTCGTCCTCGGGCGCCGCCGCGCTGCCCCCCAAAGGCCCGCCCGCTGCTCGGCGGCCCCCGCGGCCAGGCAGCTGCGGCCCGGGCTTGAGCCGGCTGCCGCCACCACCGCCGCCGGGGGGGCGGGGCCGCGCCTTGGCGGGCGCCCCCTTGCTCTTTTTGCGCGGCCGGTACTTGTAGTCCGGGTAATCCGCCATGTGCTTGAGGCGCAGCCGCTCCGCCTCCCGCACAAACGGGATCTTCTCCGAGTCCTGCAGCAGCTGCCAGCGGCGGCCCAGGCGCTTGGAGATCTCGGCGTTGTGCATGTCGGGCCACTGGTCCATGATCTTCCGCCGCTCGTGCTGCGACCACACCATGAACGCGTTCATCGGTCTCTTAATGTGGCCGCTCGGCGTCTTGCACCAGCCGGGCTCACGCGCCCCCTCCTCGGCCGGCCCGGGCCCCGGGGGCGGCGGCCCGCCGTCCCGCTTGGCCCTCGCGCCCCGCTGCTGCACCATCGCGCCTGGGCCCGGGGCCGCTAGACGCCGCCGGGGGCCGTCCGCATCCTCCGCGGCTGGGGGTGGGGGAGGAGGCAGCAGCGACGGAGGGGCGGCCCCGCCCCGCAGCTCGGCCCGGCCCCCGCGAGCTGGGGAGCGAGGAGCTGGGCGCTCGGGCCCAACGGACGGCGGGGGGAGAAGGTCAGCGGCGCGGTCTCAGGCGGGCTCGGCGCGCCCCCGCCGCCTCCGGCAAGTTGCGCCCAGCCGCACGCTGCACATTGTTTTGCGGGGGCGGAGGAATCGCACCCTCCGGCCCCCGCGGGCTCTCCTCTCAGTCTCCTGCTCCGCCGCGGCCCGCGCGCGCCGCTCCCCGCCCCGCCGCCTTCCAGTGTCTTTCTCCCCGCGCGGCCCCGCCGGCGCGCGCGCCACCCCTCCCCCTCGCCGTCTGCGGGCCGCTGCGGCGCGCGCGGGGCCGCCCCGTGTAAACACCGAGGTGCCCGCTTGGGCTGCGGCCGGGCCACGCCTCGCGCTCAGGCGGCGCGTCACCCGTTGCTGGGCAGAGAAGCTGGTATTTGCATCTCCCAATCGCTGGCTGCCGGGGCGGGGCGGAGCTCGGGCTGCGGGGCTGGGCGGTCTCGCTGGGTTGGAGGGTGTCGGATGAGGTTGGTTTCTTTTCTTAGGCTGGGGACTGGAAGGAGGGTGGGGGAACGCGGAGCGTGCTTCCCATCTGCCTCCGAAAGCTCCCGCCCCACGTTGCCTTTGAAATTTTAGCTTATTCTGTGACACCTGCCGCCAGGTGGGACATCCGCCCCCTCCTCTTTCAGGAGCGTCTTTCTGCACAGTCCCAGGACAATGTGGGGGCACTCAGGCTCGGGAAAGCTCAAGAGTACAGTGTCATCGTTTCAGAGATGTAGCCCCTGCCTACTACACATAGGGTCCAGCCACACAGAGGCTCGACAAATGCTTTGAACTCAATGAACGAAGCGCTTTCATATTATTTTAAACCTCGTTTGAAGCCCCACAGGAGTCCTGAGAAAGAAAGGAATAGGACGCCTATTTTCCGGATTCAGAACAAGAAAGACACGCAGACTAGTAAGGTTCGAATCCTAGGCTCGCAGTCCCTCCCTCTTCCCAGCTCAGCGCATCTCGCTGGAGCGAGTCGCTGGATCATCTCGCCTACCAGCCAAGGGTCCTGAGCAGGGCTGACTAACTGATTTTTCACAGTCCTCAGGCGAGGTTCGAGGATGCGTGAGTGTCCCATCCCCAGGTCCCAACCTACACAGCCACCCGCCGGGTGCGGACAAGGGCGCGACGCCCCTCCTGGGTCTGGAGAAGCGTGCGCGGGCACGGGGGCGGAGCCAGCGCGAGGGGCGTGTCCGCGACGCATGCTCTAGGCGCGTGGCGGGGAGGGGCTGCGCGCTCCCAGTTCACCACGTGTGAGCCGGCTCGGGAACCGCGGGCCCTGTGCTGCCCCCGAGGGAGGTCACCTTCACGGCGCCATGGGCCTGGGCGATGGGAGGGGGCGCGTAGGCCTCGCCCCTCAGGACTAGGAGCTGGGAGGGGTCGGGACGAGGTCCTCTAAAGTGTCTTTCTGCTGGGGCGTAGTGGGCACTGTCCGGGGCGGAGAGTGGAGAGCCTGGCGACAGACCTCACCCACCACTGGGCGGGTTGGAGCAGAGAGCCCAGTTGGAGGGTGTAGAGCAGGGAGGAAGGGCTGAGGTGCGGCTCCGCAGACGCGGGGGGCGGGGTGATGCTCTGGGTGCCCGGGAGGGAAATGGGAGCGTGTGGCCGGCGGGAGGGGGCGATTCTTAAAGGCACAGGGCGCTCGGAAGGAGAAGGCCGCGCTCCCGACCAAATGGTCCTTCCTCGGATTTACTGGACGCTGAGATTCGGAGCTTCCCTGAGTTTGAACCTTCAGAACTGGAGCCTGGCCTGTTCCATCCTCCATGGAGTCAGAATTACAGTATTCGTATCCCGATTCCTCCTCCTTGTCCTTGAAATGGAGGAAAAAACCATTTCTCCCTCATATGGTTGTTTTTTACAAGTTAAATGGGGATACTGGCTGTGAACAAATCTGACACCTAGTAAATGCGCAATAAATATTAGTTATCTGGGACTCTGGGCACCAACAACGTAGAGACACCAACATAATTTTTTAAAATTGGCGAGGTGGGGATGGGTTTATTTCAAAAAGGGCATCCGGGCACTTGGTGGGGGGGGGGGGGGGTGCACAGTTAGTTAAGCTACTGACTTGATTTTGGCTCAGGTCGTGACCTCCGGGTTCCTGAGGTCCAGCCCTGGGTAGGACGCTGCACTGACAGCACGGAGCCCGCTTCTCTCTCTCTCTCTCTCTCTCTCTGCCCACCCCGTGCTCATGCTCTCTCTCAAAGAAACATTAAAAAAAAAAAAAAAGTGTGCAAGTGCACTGCAATCAATTTTAGAATATTTTCATCAACCCCCAAGGAAATTCTGTGCTTGTTTTCCATATCTCCACCTCTGTCTCAATGGATTTGCTGCACCATTTTATATTCCTACCAGCATGTGTGAGGGATGCAATGTCTCCTTACTCTTACGTTTGAAAATACGGCTCTTAAAAATGTATTCTCTTGCCTCTAGCTTTGTCAAAAAGGTATCATGCTGTTATATATCCTGGTATTTACTTGCTCATTCAGTATTATAGTGCTAAGGTTCACCTAAAGTATTGCACGCGTATGGGGTTGGTTCATTTTCCACTGTGGGGATATGCTACAATTTTCCTATCTGTTGTCCTGTCCACGGACAGTTGGATTATTGCCAGGTTTTTGCTCTTATAAGGAGTGTTACTGTTAACAATCCTAGATGTGTCCCTGGAGTTCAAGTGCAGGGTCTCCAGAGTGTGTATCATGGAAAGTGTGATGGCTACATCTGAGGACGTGTGAATGCTAACTTTTACAAGGTAATGTTGTAAAACTGCCAACTTGCACCAATTTACTTTTTCACTAGGAGCAGAGAAGAGATTCTTTTCATCCACATCTTGTCCAAAGTTTGGTATTATCAAGCATCTTAATGTTTGCTTGCATTATTCTGTCTCATCATGATTTCTGTTTGCTTTGTGGCACTTACCACCTTCTGGAATTATTTTATTTGTTCACTCGGTTTTTGCCCATCTTCCCTCCACTAAAATGTAAGATCCACGAGGGCAGAGATTTTTGTCTGTTTTGTTTTATGGCTCTATCCCTAGGAGGGTGCCTAGCACATCATAAGTACTGATTAAATATTTATTGAGTGAATCAAAGTCAGTGTTCTATCAAGAGTACACTCAAATTCCTACAGGAGCCCAGAGAAGTAAAATTTTGAAAAAGAAAACCTAAAACTCAGATCCGCTGCTGAGATGCAGCCGTTATCAGTGCATACAGACTACCTTGAGTCCTTTCTAATGGGTGCCCCAGAGTCTAAATCTTGTAGGCCACGGGTGTTCAAGGTTGGGCTCACCACTGAGCTGTTCAGTGTAGACTGCAGTAGGAAGACAGTGAGTTTCTTGGAAAGATGCTGACCACCACTACCCAATGGTCCAGGCCACCATCACCTCTCATCGGGCACCTGTCCAGCCTCCTTTCTGGGCCCTGCACCCACCAGGTCTCCTTCCATTTCATTCTCTTTCCTGAAGCCAGAGCAATGGTATGTTTTACTCACAAATCTGATTGTGTATCTTCCCTTTTTAAAAACCTTCATTGGTTTCTTCATTACTTTCAAGATGAACACCAGGCTTTTATCGGCCCAGCAGGCTTGGTCTGACCCCTCCTCACCAATTTGACCTCCTCTCTTACTTTCTTTGTCCTGAGCCAGTTTCCAGCCACACTGGCCCTCCTCCCTTTGTGGAACAAGCTGGGCTGCCTCCCCACACAGGGTGTTGAGAAGTCCGTTCCCTCACCCTTCCAGCACTCCTACCTCTGTCTCCCTCCTTGTAGCCCTCCTAGCCCCATGTCCCTTGCCTTCAGTGCACCAGTGGCCTACCTGGCCCATGTGACACTTGGGATAGAGAACTTTTTAACACCTCTATCCTCTAAATGGCAGTATTTTCAATAACAGTTATAAAATATAATAAATAATATTAATGATAATGGCCAGAAAAGAAATGTAGATGGTGAAAATATTCTTTGAGCTTTTTATATGTAAGCATGTCAGCAAAAATAAACATGACAATACAAAAAAGGGAAAAGAGTATTGAATCGATAGTTTTCAGTTACATTAATATATTTCTTTGAAAAATAAAAGAAAATAAAGAACACACCTACATAGTCGTCTATTGCAATAATGATTATGTTATGTTACAGTTTAAAAACACGAAAATGCTTTAAAAATAACAATCAGGGGCACCTGGGTGGCTCAGTCAGTTAGGCATCCGACTCTTGATCTCAGCTCAGGTCTTGATCTCAGGGTCGTGAGTTCAAGCCCTGTGTTGGGCTCCATATTGGGCATGGAGCCTACTTAAAAAAAATTTTTTTTTAAAAAGATTCAATTTTAAGATTAAATATATTATTCAAGTTTGGTAAAACATAATTTTACCAGGGGCACCTGGCTGGCTCAGCCAGCAGAGCGTGAGACTCTTGATCTCACGGTTGTGAGTTTAAGCCCCATGTTGGGCAAGGAGCCTACTCAAAAAATGCCACCGAAAAAACCCACATAATTTTACCAAATGAAAATTATAATGTAATGTAATATAATATAGCATAATAATATAATTTTACTAAATAATAAAATCTGCAGTTACCACACAGCGATTCACTCTTTGTTTCCCTGTTTCAGCTTAAATACGAAAGCTTCAAGTGGTCACATAGGATGACAGAATTGAAGCAACTCAAGCTTCATAATCACTGTGCTATCATTGTTTATTTTGAATCTATTGTTTATTTTTTTTTTAATTTTTGTTTTTTTTTTAACGTTTATTTATTTTTGAGACAGAGACAGAGCATGAACAGGGGAGGGGCAGAGAGAGAGGGAGACACAGAATCGGAAGCAGGCTCCAGGCTCTGAGCCGTCAGCCCAGAGCCCGATGCCGGGCTCGAACTCGCGGACCGCGAGATCGTGACCTGAGCTGAAGTCGGACGCTTAACCGACTGAGCCACCCAGGCGCCCCTGAATCGTTTAAACAGAGACATATGTTGTACCAAAGGGGCTACAGACACAAGTGCTCAGGAAGCTAGCTGGAATAATTCTGTACTGTTACGAGCTTATTTTCAAAACTAACATGTGTAGCTGCATCTGACTCGGCATGTGTTAGGGGCTGACTGAACGGATAGTGCTCTGAATTAACTTCCTTGTAGAATATAATGTTTATGAGTGCACAAGTAATTAAAGTAGGCTGATTTGAAGCTTACAAATATATTATTAAGACTCCAGTTAGACCAACAAATTGATCTTCGGGGAGGAGTGTTTTACCACTGACAAGGTTTAGAAGGGTGGGCCCATGGAGGAGATAATAAAAGGCAGGCTGACTTTCAATCCGTTTTATTATTGTTTTTAAATTCTCTGCAGACGACACACCCTCTCGTTGCCTGCACAGCCCCACTTGGAATGCTACGGCAGAGCAGAAGCTCCATGAGATCAGAAGACCTGCCGAATTTCCACTCGCACCATTGTGTCCCCAGCACCTAGCAGATCTTGACAGAACAGAGACTCTGAATATCTGTTCAAATAAGGGAGGAAGGAGTCAACCCAGACACCATCATGCAACTCCACGCACCCCAACTCTATCTTGCTCCAAAACATCAGTGTGTGGACCGGCATGATCATCAAGGATGTTCCTAACGAAGAGCGAGGACAGTAAGAACAAGGTAATTCGCTTTTTGATTTACCTGACTGTCTTCTTTAAAAATTCAGAGATTAAAGGCATGCCTGGGTGGCTCAGTCGGTTAAGCGTCCGACTTCGGCTCAGGTCATGATCTCACGGCTTGCGGGTTTGTAAGTTCGAGCCCCACGTCGGGCTCTGTGCTGACAGCCTGGAGCCTGCTTCGGATTCTGTCTCCTTCTCTCTCTGCCCCTCCCCCACTTGTGCTCTGTCTCTCAAAAATAAATAAATGTAAAAAAAATTTTTTTTTTTTTAATTCAGAGATTATGATGGTGAGTGTGAGTGTGTGTGTGTGTTTGTGTGTGTACCATGTCTCTTTCTTTTACCAAATAATAGTATAGATCTGCACATGGGGCTCTTGATCGCTTAAAAATGGCTGGTGCAGGGGCACCTGGGTGGCTCAGTCAGTTAAGTGTCCGGCTTCGGCTCAGGTCATGATCTCACGGTTTGTGAGTTCGAGCCCTGCGTCGCGCTCTGTGCTGACAGCTCAGAGCCTGGAGCCTGCTTCGGATCCTGTGTCTCCCTCTCTCTCTGTCCCTTCCCTGCTCATGCTCTGTCTCTCTCTGTCTCAAGACTAAGTAAAACATTAAAAAAAAATGGCTGGTGCAAATCGAAAAGTGCTATAGTGCAAAATTTTCACTGGTTTTCAAAGACCGCATAAAAAATGTAAAATATTGCATTAACATTTTTCTCTTGATTTTGTGTTGAGATTATAATATTTTGTATGTATTAGCTAAATAAAATACGTTAAGATTAATTTCACCTTTTTTACCATTTTATTTATGTATTCATTTATTTTTTTTTTATAAAATTTTTTTTTAACGTTTATTTATTTTTTTTTTTTGAGACAGAGAGAGACAGAGCGTGAACGGGGGAGGGTCAGAGAGAGGGAGACACAGAATCTGAAACAGGCTCCAGGCTCTGAGCTGTCAGCACAGAGCCCGATTCGGGGCTTGAACTCACGGACCGTGAGATCATGACCTGAGCCGAAGTCGGACGCTTAACCGACTGAACCACCCAGGCGCCCCTCATTTATTTTTAATTAATTAAATTTTTAAATTTTTTTTGAGAGAATGCAAGTAGGGGAGAGGGGAAAAGGAATAGGGAGAGAGAGATTCTTAAGCAGGTTCCACACCCAAGGTCAGGGGCTCAGTATCACGACTGTGAGATCATAACCAGAGTCAAAATCAAGAGTCTGATGCTCAACCCACTGAGCCACCCAGGCACCCACTTTTTTTAACCTTTTTAAATGTGGCTTCTGGAAAATTAAAAAAATAATGTTTATTTATTTTTGAGAGAGATAGAGAGACAGAGCGCAAGCAGGGGAGGGGCAGAGAGAGAGGGAGACACAGAATCTAAGGCAGGCTCCAGGCTGTGAGCTGTCAGCACAGAGCCTGATGTGGGGCTCGAACCCACAAACTGTGAGATCATGACCTGAGCTAAAGTTGGTTGCTTAGCCAACTGAGCCACCCGGGGGCCCTTGGAAAATTTTAAATTACACTTAAGGCTTGTATTATATTTCCAATAGATAAGACTAATATAGAAGGTCGAGGTTTTTCTCATTTTATTTTATTTATTTTATTATTTATTTTAAATGTTTATTTTTGAGCGAGAGCGTGAGGTGGGGAGGGGCTGAGAGAGGGAGACAGAGGGCCCAAAGCCAGCTCCGCGCTGACAGCGGAGAGCCCGATGCGGGGTTTGATCTCAGGAACGGTGACCTCATGACTTGAGCTGAAATCAAGAGTTGGACACTTAACCAACTGAGCCACCCAGGGGACCCAGTTTTTCCCATTTGAGAAAAATTAAAAGTGGGCCATCTTTTGCCTATCCCCCAATTTTAAAATGTGTGTTTTGAGTTTGGTTTTGTTTTGTTTAGGTTTTGTTTTGTTTTTGTTTTTTTAAACTTGTCTGTGAAATTCCCAAGTTTTAAAAATCCTGCTGGAATACTGGATGGTCAATCCATGAGATGTAGTGTGAGATTCAGAAAAACACAAGGCAGAAAGGAGAGACCAGAATTGGGGATAGGTTTACGGAGAGAAGAAGACAGCGGGAGAGTCATTTTAACAGCACCAGCATGACTGATGGAATGGGGAATAATCATATTGGAGAAGGAAGGGAAGGTGACTGAATGGGGAGGGGATTTTATCTGGGTAGTGGGTCCCACCTGGTGACTCTGAAATCACACACCACTGGTAAATCCCCACATCTCCTGGAGTATAATCTTTACCCCCACAACCTGACTCTGAAATTCATCAGACTTTTTCTTTTGGGGGTGACCATATTATTTATGATGAAAGGGACACTGTTAATAATTATGCTGGAACAACAGAAATAAACTGGGTAAACTGGGAAGCAGGTTATCCTTATCTCATTGGCTAAATGTAGGGGACTCCCCTTCGATGAGTTAGAAGTCAAGCAAGCAGATACTGGGGTTTTAAACAATCAAAGTGTCCAGGGTTTGAAATGAAAATTTGTTCAATATTATTAATCTTTGGGATGTTATTTCAACTCCTTTGTTTCGATTTTCTCATCTGCAAAATGGGAGAGTATAATAGGTTAGGACATGGGACGTGATAAAAGGCTCAGTAAATGGTAGCTATAACAAAAGCAACAAAAAGATACAAAAGGCAAAACTATAAAGATAGTAAAAAGATCTATGGTTGTCGGGGTTTGAGGGAGAGAAGGTTGACTAGGTGAAGCACAGAAGACTTAAATCCTAATGCATGAGAATATTAAAAAATCATTTTAAACATCTGGAGAATCTCAAGATGGAATGAAGAATTCGACAAAATAGTTGAATTGTATTAGAAATGTATGAAGCGGGGCGCCTGGGTGGCTCAGTCGGTTAAGTGTCCGACTTCAGCTCAGGTCACGATCTCGTGGTCCGTGAGTTCGAGCCCCGCGTCGGGCTCTGGGCTGACAGCTCGGAGCCTGGAGCCTGCTTCCGATTCTGTGTCTCCCTCTCTCTCTGCCCCTCCCCCGTTCATGCTCTGTCTCTCTCTGTCTCAAAAATAAATAAACGTTAAAAAAAAAATTAAAAAAAAAAAAAGTAATGTATGAAGCAACCCCACTGAAGAGGGTGGGGAAAGGGTGCCGACTTAAGTAATTTTAGAAATGAGTGGATCCTGTAAAACTAAAGAGTAACGAAGTACTGTCCTCTAGTTGATAAAGTTTCCCACAGGGCTATGGGTTAACAATGCTGATACTGCTGTATATGTATACTGGAAATGAACAATTAGGTAAATGGATGGTGGAGAGTGGGAGCCAGGTCTCTCATTGTTGGATGGGAATGTACAGGTAGACAAGGAGAGAAGGCTATAATGACTCGTGGTAATGGATTAGAATTGGAAATAGAAATAGGAACTCATGTTTAGCTTACTACAGATACAGATGGTTACATGCAGAAATATTTATAGATGTGTGTACACACACAAGTTAGCATATACACATATACTTCTTTGTTCTGTTAGTTGAAAAGGCTTCAAAGAAATGACACTTCAGTAGCAATGAGCACCCTTAGCGTCCCAGTCTTGGTTTCTAATATCATTCTCCAATGGGAGGAATCGGGCCTTTTGAGAAACAGCTGATTCTAGGACTGGGGCAGGAAATATGCAAGATAAGCCTGGGGCGAAGATAAGTGCCCCAAAACAACAACAGTATGAAGGAAAGACACACAAAGACGCGGGATATGTCAAAGGGACACAGGAGTTAACTAAAAGAGCCCCCAAAGGCCAAAGCTGGAACAATTTGAGCAACAAAATTAAGTAGTATTGGATTATAGCCTAAAGTATGAAATAAATATCTATGAGTCCATACTGGTATAAATAAATAACTGAATAAATCAATAGAAAGGACAAATCTTGAGTGCAGAAAAACTCCAAATAACTATGTATATACTCTACTCTTTTTTTTTTTTTATGTTTGTTTATATTTGACAGAGAGAGCCCCAGATGCAGGGGAGATGCAGAGGGAGGGACAGAAGAAGCAAGCAGTGCACCAACAGCAGAGAGCTCAATGGGGGACTCAAACTCATGAATGGTGAGATCATGACCTGAGCCCAAGTCAGGCACTTAAACCACTGAGCCACCCAGGCACCACAAAATACTCCACTCTTAAAGGGGTGGAACAAAAATCCCACCCTTACGTGTGGCCTGAGCATAGTCACTTCATTCCAAAGAGGACAGTATGAAAAAGGGTGAAAGTAACTTTCCAGTGGAGAAATCTGACAAATTCCTCTTCATCCAGGTGTTCTGAGGTCAACACCAACAGTGATAAATCATGTTGATGTCTGAGAAACTGCCACAGCCCAGAGGAACCTAAGGGGTCATGAGATAAATGCTAAGTGGCATCCTGGATGGGATCCTGGCATAGAAAAAAGACATCAGGGGGGGCGCCTGGGTGGCTCAGTCGGTTAAGTGGCCGACTTCGGCTCAGGTCACGATCTCGCGGTCCATGAGTTCAAGCCCCGCGTCGGGCTCTGTGCTTACGGCTCAGAGCCTGGAGCCTGTTTCAGATTCTGTGTCTCCCTCTCTCTGACCCTCCCCCGTTCACGCTCTGTCTCTCTCTGTCTCAAAAATAAATAAACGTTAAAAAAAAAAATTAAAAAAAAAAGACATCAGGTAAAAACTAAGGAAATTTGAATAAACTATGAACTTTAGCTACTAACAGTGTATCATTATTTAACAAACCTATCATGTTAATATAATATGTTAATAATAGAGGAGGGAGGGTGGGTGGGGGATAAAGAATTTTGTATTATCTTCACAATTTTTCTATAAATGTAAAAGTGTTCTAAAACATAAGGTTTATTTTTAAAAACATGGCACAAGGCTTTATTTAGTTTATTTACACTTTAGAGTGTCAAAGCCATTACACTGCCTACCTTGAAAATGGAATTTCCTCAATGGATTAAAATAAATATTCATTTATCCTACAGTTTTAATATGTTTTGAATCCAGGAGTTAAATTGATCAATAAAAGTTGGCTACCAATTACTTAGGTCAATGTCTTGTGAACTCAGCATCAAAAAAAAACGCAGCGTCGTTAATTTGTATGTAGTTGTAATACAAACAAGGAAAGACGACTGGTTCCTTGATCATTTTAACTTCGATGAAAATACCTGTAATGAAAGAAATCCACATAGAGCAGATATCAACCCCAATGCTTGCATTTTGCTTGCGTAAAATTGTTTAGTACAGAAGGACTTATATTGTTGTGTAATTGGAACAATTTTGTTCTCCTTAAATAAAATACCAGCCAAAGATCATTCAGGCTGCAACTGACAAAAGGCGTTACTACTAGTTTCTTCTAATTTAGAGAATTCCCTTTTTTTTTTTTTTTTTAAATCGAGAGTCTTGTTGCTACATTGAAGCTAAAAGGAGAGCGGGGTCGAAGCCCATTGGTGGTGTGCCTGGGCCGAGGGCAGGACTCTAAGCCAAGGGGCCTGCCCATTGGTGGGCTGCCCGGCAGCTGTGGGGCAGGGGCGCCTGGGATGGAGCTCGGAACCCATTGGCTGCGTCGCTGGAGGATGGTGTAATGGACCGCCAAGGCCTGTGCAGCCGGTTTCTACAGCAACGGAGGCTTGAAAGAGCCACTCAGATTTCGGCGTTCACCCCCAACTCCCCCTTCCGGAGGGGGCAGGGCGGCCTGGATTTGAGGGCCGGAGAGGAAGGCGTGGGGGATGGGAGTTAAGGGGCCAGAGCCTTCCTCCGACCAAAGCTACCTTGCAAAGCAACATTTGAACTGGGTTCGAGGAACCTGGCCTGCGTGTTCACTGGGGGGGAAGGGGGGGAAATCTGCCAAACAGCCATAAAGAAGAAAGCGGAAAATGATATATAATACCGTCCCTCCCTGATTTTTCCATTGGTAATATCTTGCATGTGAACGAGCACAAAGCCCGGCACAGAGTAGGGCCTCAATACTTAATGGGAGGGAGAAAGAAAAGGAAGGGAGGAAGGAAGAGAAAGGGGAGACGGAGGGAGGAGGATCCATGATGTGGGCAACGTGGCGTGAGACAAAGTGCCCGCCCTACTGGGCTGAAATTCCACAGTCAGACCCCGAGAACTGAGGGGGAATGATGGCCTTAGGAACGGGGCTTGAAGGAGAGTGGGGTCGCCGGGGCGCTGGCGGAGGGAGGGGGCGGCTTACAGGCTCCTGGCTCTGGATATTTGGAAGACCTGACTCTGCAGTAAGACGCCCTGGGTTCACATTCCCGCGAGCTCTGTCACTTGCCAGCAGCCAGTGCTTCAAACTCTCCGGATCCCGGCGTCTTTGTGTTGGGGGAGTAATAATCCTTCATTGAGTTGGTGTCAGAACTGCGTTAAGATAATGCATGTCAAGTTCTTAAAACAATGCCTGAAACATAATAAATGTGCAATCACCAGTAGCTGTTTTCACAATTGAAGAGGGGTGGGATCTAAGTGGAGAGAACAGGGCGGTTGTCATTGTTGGGTAAGGAGGGAGGCGGGAGGAGCAGTGTGGAAATCCTACAAAAGAGACCAGTTTGGATGTCATATAGAAAAATCACCGGAGATGATAGCCAGCGGGCAAAAAAGGAAGAAAAATGAAAACAAACAAACAACAACAACAACAACAACAAAAAACAAGGATGGTGGCTACTGTTTGCTGAGGGTCTGGCATTCTGCCAGATCCTTTGCATGAATTGTTTCATTTCATTTTCTCACCAGCCCTGATGAGACAGTTATCATTAAACCCATTTTTCTGGTAGGGAAACAGGCCCAGAGAGGTTATGTGGCTTGTCTGAGCTAAGAAATGACAAAACCAAACAGGGGCAATTGTGAGGCCCGGGACGAGAGTGCAATTGGAGGTCTGTATGTCTCTAGTTAGAAGTTATACATCAGTATAATGTGCTGAATGAAATATGTTTAATTCTCCTTCTTGATGAATATACTTTCAGAAAAACCTGGAAGGCCAGGTTCGAATTAGAATTACAGGACTGAAGGCACCTGGGTGGCTCAGTCGGCTAACCATCAGACTCTCGGTTTCTGCTAAGGTCATGCATGATCTCAGGGTTTTGTGAGTTCGAGCCCCGAGTTGGGCTCTGACCTGATGGTGCGGAGCCTGCTTGAGATTCTCTCTCTCTCTCTCTCTCTCTCTCTCTCTCTCTCTCTCCCTCTATCCCTCCCTCTCTCTCTCTCCCTCTCTCTCTGCCCCTCCCCTGCTCGTGCAGTCTCTGTCTCTCTCAAATATATAAACTTAAAAAAAAAAAAACAGGGGTGCCTAGGTGGCTCAGTCCGTTAAGCATCTGACTTTGGCTCAGGTCATGATCTCATGGCTCGTGGGTTCAAGCCCCACGTCTGGCTGTGCGCTGACAGCTCAGAGCCTAGAGCCCGCTTTGGATTCTGTGTCTCCCGCTCCCTCTCTGCCCCTTCCCCACTCACAGTCTGTCTCTCTCTCCTCTAAAAATAAACATTAAAAAAATGTTTTTTAACCTTAAAAAAAAGAAAAAGAATTCCAGGACCTTTGGAATTCTGTGCCAGAATGTGTTGGCCCAAGGAGCAACTGGATCCTGCATCTTGCCCTTGTCCAGCTACCGCCCCTGCCTCCCATCCCACCAGGGAGGGACCCAGCATGCATGAGTGGACAACCCAGCCCCCACGCCCGAGCTGCCTCTTACAAACAGCTACTTTAAGAACTAAGCCTCCGGTCTATAAGGTGTGCATTAGGCAGTGTAGTTTGCCCTCAGCTGAGCAGGACCCAGGGATGAGACCCCCACGGGTGAGACCCGTGAAGGCTCTGTAAATGAGCTCAGGGATATTTTGGAAGGGAATTCTGGGGTCTTGGGAAATGTTCTAGAAAGGGAGGGCACAGACTCTGGTGGGCAGGTCCTCTTGTGCCCAGGAATCCTCACCCCCACCTCCTGGGGAGGAGCAATCAGGCCTCAGGGCAATGGCTATTCTTGCCGGTGGTAAGGGAGTGTTGAAGCCGGGCACTTGGAATCCAGGAACTAACTGCGTGCTCTCCCGGGTCCTCACTGTGCCAGGGGACTGGCAGGCGGTGTCAGTGATATGCCCTCAGAGAAATAGGGGAGGAGGGGCCAGACCTCTCAGGCTGAAGGAAACCCTTATCCAAGGTGAAGACTGAAGGAGTGAATTAGCTTTTTAAAGATGAAATAATAGGGGCACCTGGGTGGCTCAGTCGGTTGAGCAGCCCACTTCTGCTCAGGTCATGATCTCGCGGCCGTGAGTTCGAGCCCCGCGTCGGGCTCTGTGCTGACAGCTCAGAGCCTGGAGCCTGTTTCAGATTCTGTGTCTCCCTCTCTCTGACCCTCCCCCATTCATTCTCTGTCTCTCTCTGTCTCAAAAATAAATAAATGTTTAAAAAAAAAAAAAGATGAAAGAGCTGGGTAGCTCAGTCGTGTGGCGCGACCAGCTCTTGATTTCGACTCTGGTCCTGATCTCAGGATTTGATTTGTGAGTTTGAGTCCCGCCTCGGGCTCTATGCTGATAGTACAGCCTGCTTGGGATTCTCTCTCTCTCTCTACCTCTCCCCCTCTCCCATTTGCTCGCTCTCTCTCTCTCAAAAATAAATAAACATTAAAAAATAGATAAGTGTACTCTTAATCCCCTTCATTTATTTCACCCATTCCCCCAACCACCTCCGTAATTCTAAAAAAAAAAAAGAAAGAAAGAAAAGAAAAGAAAAAGATGAAAGAATAAGCCCTTTTTCAGGAGACAGTCCGTGCAGGTGTGCTAAGGGATACTTGGAGTACCATTAAAGGACAAGTAGACACAATGTCTTGATCTGTAACCTTAGCCAAGTAATTTCTAGATCATTCATGCAATAAATATTTATTGAGCTTTTCCTGTGTGCCAGACCCAGTGTTAAATGCTGGGCTACAACCAAGAGCAAAAAAGTCATGATTCCTGCCCTCTGGGAGCTCAAAATTGAGAGATAGAGGCAGATATTAATCAAACCATGGCATAAATAAACATATCATTGTACTTGTGGGAGCTGCTGGGAGGAGGGAGTGTTAGAGGGTCTGGTCTAGAAGGTTAGGGAAGGCTGCAGTTAGAAAGTGGCATTAGAGCTGAACACTAGGAAAGGTAAGGGTTAACATGGGTCGAGTCTGGGAGGGTGAATTCCTGGAATGACTAGCAGGAGCCTAGCCGGGGTGGGGGGTGGGGGGTGAGGCCCAGAAGAGGCAGGACTCTAGCAGGGCCTGGTGGGCCCCAGGGAGAGGACACAAAGTCTTTGAAGGTCTTTAAACTGGGGAGTAATGTGATCAGATTTCATTCTGGGGACTGTTGTCCAGGATTGAAGGAGAGCGTGTTAGGAAGCAGAGAGACTAGTGAGTTGGCTGCTTGAGAGTCTTAAACTTTCCCATCAAAATTTCTTATTTTTAAAGATAAAGGAGGTGAACTTCAGGCTCTGTAGAATCTACAGGAATTTCTTTGAAGTCTTGTGTTGTATTTTGCATTTATTGTTGTTGTTGTTGTTGTTTTTGCCGCAGACAACACGTGAAATCATTAAAACAAAACAAAACAAAGCCTCCAGGGACATACTGCATAAAATTAGTTTTCCTTTCACCTCACACTCCAAATATCCCGTTCTTCTCCGAAAGCACAACAGTTACCAATTTCACTAATATCCTTCCAGAGTTGTTCTACATATAAATAAGCATTTGCACATATTAATTCTCTTAATTTAAATATAGGTCTATCAGATCATTACCATCGTGCACTTAAATCTTACAGTTTGATTGTCAGCTATAACTCAAAGCTGACAAAAATCAGAAATTTGAAATAGTAGCATACTGTATCTTGCTTTGTTCACTTTAAAATATGTCTCAGAGAGCATTCTGTATTAATGCACAAAGAACTATTCTGTTAAACAGCTGCGTAGTGGTCCACTATTTAAATGTGCCATAGTCTTTGGGGCGCCTGGGTGGCGCAGTCGGTTAAGCGTCCGACTTCAGCCAGGTCACGATCTCGCGGTCCGTGAGTTCGAGCCCCGCGTCAGGCTCTGGGCTGATGGCTCGGAGCCTGGAGCCTGTTTCCGATTCTGTGTCTCCCTCTCTCTCTCTGCCCCTCCCCCGTTCATGCTCTGTCTCTCTCTGTCCCAAAAATAAATAAAAAACGTTGGAAAAAAAAATAAAAATAAATGTGCCATAGTCTATCTGACTAGTTCCCTATTGATAGGCAATCAGTTTCGTTCCAGTCCTTAGTACCCTAAGTAATTCTTCAGTGAACATCCTGGTACACGGGTATTGTTTACACACGTCCAAGTTTAGCTATAGATTCATTTCCTATAAATGAATGCTGTGTTACAGATTATGTAAATTAAAAATTTTTTCCCCAATGTTTATTGTTTTTGAGAGAGAGAGAGACAGAGCATGAGCAGGGGAGGGGCAGAGAGAGAGGGAGACGCAGAATCCGAAGCAGGCTCTGAGCTGTCAGCACAGACTCCGTCCCACAGACCGAGAGATCATGACCTGAGCAGGTCGGACGCTTAACCGACTGAGCCACCGGCCCCGCCCCCCACCCCCCCATCCTCCTCCAAATTGTATCTGTTTACTTTCATGAAACATGTCCTCCCCCAAATATTCCCGGTCATGTTGATAAGCCAGTAAGGGGCACTGTATGGATACACTGGCATTGCACATGTCTGGTACACTCTCATGAAACTCCACCTTAAACTCGGGATGATCTGAGCCCTGCTCACCCGTAGCTTCCTCTTGTATCCCCCCCACCCTCCACCATACTGAACTCCTTCTGCTTACTCTTTGTTGGCCATACCTGGAGCTGACATGAACAGATATGATGGGCACCCTGGCTGTGAATGAGGTCCCAACAGAGCCCAGGAGCCTCTTGCAAAAGGAGGTAGATGGTTGGCTGAGTCCCTGGAGCAATAGGGAGCCCCAGAGGGCGTGCCAGAGCACTGGATTGGCATTTAGGAAGATAATTTGTTCCTTGGTCTGCCTCCTCCCATCACTCTGCCTCTATAAGGCCCTTATCAATGACCTTGACATTACTCAGGCCAGTGGGCACTCTTCAGACCTGACTTTGCTTGACATTTCTCAAAGCCAGTCTTACTTGGTCTCTTGCGGCACTCAGTTCGGGTGTTAACCCCTCTCACTGTAACTTTCCTCCTTTGGTTTTTATGTCTCTACACCCTGGTTTCTCTTCTCCTTGTCTGGCTGTCCTTCATTAGCGTGTCACGATTTCCTTTTCCACCAGGTAAAACTCGCATGTCAGAGCTGCTTAAGGTATGCTCCAAGTTGCTGTAATCTTTCTTCCTTATGCTTTTTCTCCTGACCCGTTAGGAGACTGTAAAATCAGTTTAACGGGTCATGTAAGCATTTATAAAAGAACGAAGAAAATGTCAGGGCACCCCATCCACAGGGTTAATATTATTTCCTTATATACATAAATTCTTTTTTTTTTTTTTAACGTTTTTATTTATTTTTGAGACAGAGAGAGACAGAGCATGAACAGGGGAGGGGCAGAGAGAGAGGGAGACACAGAATCGGAAGCAGGCTCCAGGCTCTGAGCCATCAGCCCAGAGCCCGACGCTGGGCTCGAACTCACGGACCGTGAGATCGTGACCTGAGCTGAAGTCAGCCGCTTAACCGACTGAGCCACCCAGGCGCCCCTCCTTATATACATATAAACTGGTTTCTTTATAGGTAAGTACATATATGCATATGTCTTGTGGCCACGATATAAAATGCATATCTTATTATGGGATGTGGTTAAAGAGTTTGAAGACCATTGCTATAGGACTCCCGTTTATTTCTCCAGCCCAGAACTCTCCTTAGAATTTAAGACCTTGTATATTGAGCCACCTGTTCCACACCTTCTCTCAGACATCCTCTATGTCCCACAGCTGGAAACCTGGGAGTCCTCTTTGGCACTTACACCTCCCCCAGCCCATGTCTAAGTCTTGCTGCTTTAAACTCCTAAATATGTTTACCCTGCCTACTTGTCTTAAAAAAATTTTTTTTTCATGTTTATTTATTTTTGAGAGAGAGAGAGAGGCAGAGCACGAGCTGGGGAGGGGCAGAGACAGAGAAGGAGACACAGAATCCAAAACAGGCTCCAGGCTCTGACCTGTCAGCACAGAGGCCAATGTGGGGCTTGAACTCACGGACCGCGAGATCATGACCTGAGCGGAAGTCGGACACTTAACCAACTGAGCCGCCCAGGTGCCCCTCCCTGCCTACTTTGCTTATTCTGTCTTCATCATCCAGGTCCAAGGTACCCTCGTCGCTCACCTGGGGAAACTGGCCTTTTTTCTACTTGTGCTCCCCACTGACTCATTCTCTACAAAGTATCCACAATGATCTTTTATTTAAAATTTTTTTTTCCTTTTATTTATTTTAGAGAACTAGTGAAAGCATGAGTGGGGTTGGGGCACACACAGAGGAAGAGAGAGAGAGAGAGAGACAGACAGAGAGAGAGAGAGAATCTCAAGCAAGCTCCATGCTCAGCACGGAGGCTGACGAAGGGTTCTATCCCACGACCCTGGGACCATGACCTGAGCCGAAATCAAGAGTTGGACACTCAGCCGACTGAGCCACCCAGGCGACCCATGAATGATCTTTTAAAAATACAACCATGAGGCGCCTGGGTGGCTCAGTCGGTTAAGCATCCAACTTAGGCTCGGGTCATGATCTCACAGTTTGTGGGTTCGAGCCCCGCATCGGGCTCTGTGCTGACAGCTGGGAGCCTGGAGCCTGCTTTGGATTCTGTCTCCCTCTCTCTCTCTCTGCCTTTCTCCCTCTCCCACTCTCTCTCTCTCTCTAAAATAAATAATAAACATTAAAAAAAAATAAAAAAGATACAACCCTGATCATGTCACTTCCTTGCTCAAAGATCTTTCAGTGGCTCCTCATTAGATTCTTACACTCAAATTCTAAACATGGCTGACCAGACCCCAGGGTCTGTATCCTTATTTTGTACCATCATCTCCCTCCTACCTCTGCACTGGCCACACTGGCTGTTCTGGATAGGGTTAGATGTCAGACAATATCTATTCCCACTGTTTGTTTTTGTTTTTTATTAAGTAAACTCTATCCCCCATGTGGGGCTTGAACTCACGACCCCAAGATCAAGAAGAGTCCGATGCTCTACCGACTGAGCCAGTTAAGTGCCCTCATTCCCACTGTTTATGTGCCTTACTGTGCTATGCATGCTGTAAAGCTAAAACTTTCTGACTCCCTTGCAGCTAGAGCTGCAGGAATTAGATATACTTGCATGAGGTTTGAAGGTGGAAGGAAGGAAGGCAGAAGTCAAATAGTTTTGGCTGTTTCTGCTCATAAGTAAGGTTGTGGAGACACCAGTGTCATGTCTCTGACTTCAAAACCTCATTTTACTGTCCTGGCAGTGGAATTGGCAGTAGTTTTCCGATCCCAGCAGCCTGTCCTTGGACGGTAGCTTCAGTAGTATGTCCTCAAACTCAACCCTTCCAGTGATGGCTCCTGGCTCTTTTCTGTGAGAGGCAGCAGCTCCTCTGGTAAATCAGTTCAGTAGTGTTCTAGGAGTCATTCCTAATACCCACCCTAGGTCCCATTACCTTCTTCGATACCTAGAGTGGTTTCTGTTTCTTTCTCTCTTTCTTTTTTTAATATTTATTTTTGAGAGGCAGGGGAGGGGCAGAGAAAGAGGGAGAGAGAGGATCCGAAGCAGGCTCTGCCTTAACAATGGGAGCAGGCACAGTTCATGCAGGGCTTGAACTCACAAACCGTGAGATCATGACCTGAGCCAAAGTTGGAGGCTTAACAGACTGAGCCACCCAGGTGCCCCAAAGTGGTTTTCTAAACCTGGACTGATACACTGGGCTTCATTTGGTTTTAGTCATGCCTCCTCTCACCATAGGGTTATTAAACTTGTTATCTCTGCTGCCTAGGCTGCCCTTGTCACTGGTTAACCCCCATGCCGTCTCTCAACTCCTTCTGTATTTTTTTGATCTCAATTCAAACGTTTTTTGGGGACGTTATCCCTGACCCTGACCCCTAAGATCAGATCCATCTCTGTATGTTTCTTGCAGTGCTTTTTATCACACTTTGTAATTATGTCTTTGTGTGGTTCTAGAATTTGAGCCCCAGGGAACTTGACTATGTTGCTGTATGCCATTTCCTAGAAAGAGTTGGTGCTTAATATATATGCGAAATAAGTGAATGGAATGGAGGCGGCCAGACTGGAGGGGGTCAGGACAAAATAAAGCCTCTTAAGTAACACTGACAAGCCCTGGGTCACCTCCTCTTGGCCTTTTCCCAACCACATCTTTCTGTGACTCTGTAGCCAGCCTGAGCAGCCTGTGTACTCTGGCCTCCAGGCCTTTGCACAGGCTGTTCCTGTTGCTTGGATCTCTTCCCTCTCCACCTGACTTATTCATCTTGTGGGTGTCAGTCATGACATCATCATCTCTTCCAGGAGACCTGTACTTCAGACAATTTTATATGCTTTGTATATACTTTTTTCAGAGTATTAAAAAAATTATTAAAAAAACTGCTCATCACTTATCTGTATCTCCTTCTGCAAGTAACCCTCTCATTCCCGGGTGTGTGCAAACTACCCTGCAGAAGGGCTTGGCTCTAATGGCCCTCAGTATCTGTTGAAAGCTGAATGAAAGAAATGTCAGCTAATCAGCCAGCCTCAGCTTGGGGAACTCTGCACACTCTCTAGGAGCCCATGAACAGTGAGGGATTGTAATTCGGAGGTAGCTAGATCAGGAGGAAGCTGGGGGAGGTTTGTTCCGCTCCAGCCCATGGCTGAGTCCCCAGACTGCCAGGCAGGAGGCCCTGGAGTAGATCCTGTGGGGGATGGGCAGGGAAATAGTTTCTTCCTCTGCTCCCTCCAGGAGAGTTGGAGGGGGAGGGAAGGCAGAGAGAGGGAAGATTCCTTCCAAGGAGGCTCCTTGGCATGGTGCCTGCTTGGAGGGAGGGCGGATATGATGAATGCAGGCTTTCTCTCCGCCTTCAGCCCTGTGAAGGAGGGAAACCCAAGGCAGAGAAGGGAGAGCTGATGGGGGAGGGACAGGACTGGAGGGAGGGATCGAGGAGGGAAAAGTCTGTTTGCTTTGGGAGACAGGAAGGAGGGGCTATACTGGCTTGGCAAGGCGGGGCTCTCAAGAGCCACCCAGGCCTCAACCACACCTGATCAGCTCTGGAAATATCCTGAAATCACTGAGTTAGAGAATCAGTACACTGAGAATTTTAATTCTTAGGATTGGATCATTTCAACATCTCTGAGCTGAAAATCCTTGTCAGTTGTGTCTGGGGTCTTCAGGGCTGGCTTGGAGGAGTGAGTCAGCTCTCTGGGAAGTTTCCCAGACTCTTTCTTACTCCCTAATACCTGGAAGAGATGGCGTTTTTTAGAAACCTATGAATACTTTGCATCCTATTTGTGGCACTTCCCCATTGTAATCTGAGGGCAGAATGCCTCTCTCTCACTTTAATACCATTCAGAACTATAGTCTCAAGCCTGGCTGCCAATCAGAATTGTTGGGGGCGGGGGTGCTTGCTAAAAATGTTTTCATTCACACCAGTGATTTTGATTCCTTGGAGCAAAGTTAGGACTTAGAACTTGAGTTTTTGCCATGTGCCAAGTGAGTGTAACGCATACATAAGGTTTAGGAGACAATGCCAAAGGGTCTGGCACAACATAGTAGGTGCTACGTGTTGCCTACAGGGGTTGGAAATGCATTTGCAGGGTAAACAAATGATGGGTAAGAAGCATGGATTAAACTAGAGTCTGTGTGCCCTAGCATCTTCCACTCTGAAAGGAAATAGGGCAACAGTGTTAGCAATACAAAAGATAAATATTTATTCAGAACAAAACTTTTAACAATCGATTTTACATTCTAAGCCACAAGGAAATAGCAAAACATAAAGCGAAGGAAAAACAAAAACTAAAAGAAAAGCAGTGTACTGTCTTTTCTACTTTAACTTGATAACACTTAGTTGACCCAATGCCCTCTTGCAAGTGGTCTGTTTTGCAAGTACATTTTAGAGTTAACAGCTCACTTACGATTACAGGTTAAAATCACCTTTCTCCTGTGAGTGAGGAAGCTATAGATGAGCTCCAGTCAGATGCTTCTCTGGGGTTTCTAGCTATTGAGGCTAAGGTGCAAATGTAAACCTCCGGTAGGTTTCCTTACTGAGGAGCACCCCCATTTCTAAGCAGTGGCAATGAGTGGTGGAGGGTGAGGTCCCAAAGGACTTGGCACTTCAATCCAGATACAGTACCCCAGGGAGCAGTAAGTGCACCCTGGATTATGTTCCTTTGTCCCTTCCTGATCTCCCAAGTATTCAGAAGCCCCTGCTAAATGTCTTTCTCCCCCGGATGATTTCTTAGCATTCCTCTGGGCTCATCATTCTGGAGAGATCAGACTTTCTGGGCCCTCAAGTGTTGAGGAAAATGTTGTGAAGTGTGAGAGGTAGTGGAATGAGCACCGGGCTTGGGGTCAGGGAACTCTACTCTAGGCTAGCTCTGGAACCAGACAGCTATGTGATTTTGACCCAGTCACTGACCCTCTCTGGGCCTGTTGCACCTGTTGGAAATCCAGGGGATTGGCCTAAACCAATTTTTAGGTCCTTTCCAGCAAGAAAATTCTAAATTCCATGATTCTGTGAAAAATGGCTTCTGAGCCACTGAACAGCTGTCCCAAAGTCCATGCATTTTAATGCCATAAGAGAGGCCCTTGGCCACCATTCAGAGCTTATTGACTCAGATTACATACACTTCTAACAACACTGGTTTCACAAATTCTCAGACCACATAGATGAGAAGCAGCAAATTAAAAGGGGGAGGGGAAGAGCTGTAAAAAGTAGACACCCTGACAGAAGCCACAGTCAACAATGTTCTGGATTCAACAAACACTGACGGAGTGCCTACCACGTGGTGGGCCCTGTACCTAGGGCCGGGGCATAAAGATGAGCAAGGCAGCCCAATGGGTGAAAATCCTGGGAGAGGACAAGGCGTGGGGAGTAAAAAGTACAAAAAAAAACCCCCCACACAAAAACCACAAAAAAACCCCCAATACAACCCAGGTACAAAAACGAAAAACAAAATCTTAAAAAGAGGCGACACATCTGCACACGACAGTTCTCGGTAGTCACTGATGACAGAGTCACCAATTCAGAAAAGGCTGAAATGGAGTAAACTCGGTTTAAGAAGGCAGAGAGAGAGATGTCTCTTGTACGTTTAAAAAGATCTCCTTCAAAAACGATAAAAAATGGTTTAAAAAAAAGTTTTGGCACTTAAGAGGGGGTAAGCTGGCTCTGGGTTCCCCTGGCAGGCAGGCGGGTATTCAGTGCCCAGCCACCCCGGTTAGCTGAGCTGCCACGGAATTGTGAACTGCTTTGGGACACTGGGCAAAGGCGTGTCCTCGCTTGCCGCAGAGGTTGCAAACGATGCCCTTCCGGCAGTAAGGGCTCAGATGCCCCTCCTCCCCGCACCTGAAGCACCTGTCCTGCGTGCAGCTGCCGCTCATGTGGGTCCTGGAACCACATTTAAAGCACGTCTTGGGCTGCCCCTTGTACCAGCTGTAGCCCCTCTCGGCCCCCAGGAAGAAGGCCCCGGGCAGGTGCCTGACCCCGCCCTCCCCCTGGCGCAGCTCGATCTCACACTTGTACTCCCCGGTCCAGATCCCAAACCTGTCGGTCACTTTCACGGGCACGGCCAGGACATCGCAGTGGCGCTTGAGCCAGGTCACGATGTCCTCCACGTCCACCGTCTCGTTCCGGAAGAGGATGAAGAGCGTCTTCAAGCTGGACTTGCTCCGCCCCAGCACCACAAAGTTCTCCCAGCAGTCCTCCTGCTCGCGCTTCTCCTCGTAGACGCGTAGGAACAGGGCCAGCTTCTCCGCCGAGCGGAAGCTCACGTCGAACTCGCGACTGCCCGGGATCTGGATGACCGCGTAGATGTCGCTCGGGTCCATGCCGATGGAGCGCAGGATGAGCGCGCCCACCACGAAGTCCCGAGTCGGGCAGGCACCCTCGTCTCCCTGGAAACAGATGCGCACCAGGAAGCGGCCTTTGCCCGGGCCCGCCGCGGGGCCCGTCGCCACTGCCTGCTCGTCCTGAGCGGGCCGCTCGGCTGCGTCCTCGGCCGCGCCAGGCCTGGCCGGGCCCGCCATGGCCGCCGCCTCGGCCTTCTTTCTCCGGGCCGCCTCGGCCGCGCCTTTCTTCTTGCGCGGGTCCGCCGCCTCGCCGGCCGGGTCTCTCCGCCGGCCCTTCGGGTCCCCGCGGCCGGCCGGGGGGAAGTCACCGAGGCCCGGCGCCGCCAGGCCCGCGGGGGCGCCTAACCCGCCGCCCACGCCGCCCACGCCGCCGCCGCCTTCCTCCTCCCGCCGCGGCGGCCGCGACTCGCGGAACTCGCCCTTCTTCTCGGCCAGGTTCTTCACCACCTGGGCCCACCCCATCTTCTCGCGGCCGCCCTCGGCCTCCTCGCCGCGGGCCGCGGGCCGCGCGGGGGGCAGGAGCTGCGGCCGCCCCCGCTTCCTCTCCTCCTCCGCGCCGCCGCCGGTGGCCATTTTACCTCCTTCCCAGCATCCTCCACTCGCTCCCGCAGCCAAAGGGCGCCCATCCGCGCGCCCGCCCGCCCGGGGCTGTGGGGGTTTGGTGTGTGTCTGTGTGTGTGTGTGTGTGTGTCTGTGTGTGTGTGTGTTTTTTGAAATTCGACGCTTCTCTCCCCCGCCCCGCCGAAGGTATTTACCCGCGGCGCGCAGCGGCCAGCGCCGGCCCCGAGCCCTCGGGTAACGGCCGAGCCGCGTCTCCGCCAGCGCGCGCTCCGGCCCCACCTCCTGGGCGCCCGGGCGGGATGCGCCGCTTGGAGCGCGTCCCTGTCCCTTGCGAAGGCTTGGCAGCCCGGGGCCACGCTCTCGAGGATTCGCTCTTTCGCAAGCGGTCCTCGATGATTTCATTCAGGCAGCATCGCGAACGGCCCACGGTCCCAAGACGAGCCTATTTTGTTTTCTTTTCTATACCTCTTCTGTTTAACCAGAAACAAATGAAACTTAGCTCTCCCTCCTTTCAGAGCCTACGGCAGTGCATTGTTTTTCCAACGTTGGGTTATGGACATTTTCAAACACAAAGTTGAAAGAATTTTACGGTGAACATCTTACCTTTACCTTTGGAGTATTTTAGCATCATTAGAATTTTTACTGTGCCTTATCACAGTACACCTCTATTCATCAGTCCTTTTGATACATTCCTAAATGATACTGCATTTTTTAAAAAGACCCATTATACTCATGATGACAATTATAATATATTGAGCTCTTCAGTGCCCGGTACTGTACTAAGCTCATTAGCACACTTTAAGCTCTATCACATGGAATCTTCCAAAACCACGCTGTAATGACACCCCTATCACAAGAGGCAGGGGCCTGGAGACCCGGTTAAAACACTTGGCCGAGTGTCAGAGTAATAGGCGACCGCATGTGTAGGTGGCTTGTATTTCGAAACTGCTTTGCTTCTGACATTGTGGATCAAGGACTATTTGCATCAGACTCTCCGGAAAATCTGGTTGACACGAAGATTCTCAGCTGAAGTTCGCACTGGACAGAATTTGTATTCCTCCATCTGTCTCAAATGGTGCTTTGGAAGCATTAATAAAATCTGGGTGTTTGAGGGGATGGGTTAACAATACGCTTTGTCAGCTTTGTTTTCTTTATGCAAATCTGTGTGCATCTCAGGGTGTTTCAGTGACCATTGTGACTTTAGTGAAAGAAGAGGTGGATTGTGGAGTCAGGGAGACCCTGGTGTGAATCTGACTGCTTTGAATCTCAGCCTTGTCACATGGGGCCAATGACCTCAGTTTTCATAGGCTCAGTTTGCTCATCCATAACAAAGGGATATTAATGTCTACTCTCAGAAGACTAATGTTGGGGTTCAAGGAGATTGTGTGTCAAAGAGCTTGGTCCACAGGGGGTTTCCAAGAAAGGCTATTCTTCATTCTGTTGGTGTTTATTCTTTCTGCTTGACGGCTCAAGTCTTTCCACTGGGAGGAGGTTTACAAAACCAAATAGAACCTATATAATTTTAATAATCTCTCCCATTCCTCTTACCCTAACTGCTCACCCCAGGCAACTATCATACAGATATTTACAAGGATCAGGCAGGTACCTTAAATAAGGACAGTGTGCTGGGTGAACTGGAGAGCAGGTATTCTGTCTGAAGGGGCAGCCGCCAATCATCTTCCAGCTGATTATTGCTAGGGCTCACTGTAGCCAGATATTCCAAATTCTAAAGAGAAAACCAAACTATTTTATTTGTGGGAAACATTCTTCCTTCTCCTTCTACAAGGCTGTCTCCGCTATATTTGGTTCCTCTCTACAAAATTTAGAACCAGCTCACTAAATTCCAAGAAACCACTTTTTGGGATTTCAATTGGAATTGCATTGCGTTTGTACAGAACTGCCATTTGATAATACTAAATCACCTCATCTATGACCTCACTGGATTTCTCGTTTATTTAGGTCTTATTTGGATAAACTTCAATAACATTTTATAGTTTTCTTCATACACGTCTTGCATAATTAAAAAATTCATTTTGGGATACCTGGGTTGCTCTGACAGTTAAGTATCCGACTCTTGATCTCGGCTCAGGTCCTGATCTCACAGTTTGTGAGTTTGAGCCCTGCACTGGGCTCTGTGCTGACAGCTCAGAGCCTGCCTGGAATTCTGTCTCCCTCTCTCTCTGACCCTACCCCACTCATTCTCGTTCTCTCTAGAAATAAATAAATACTTTAAAAAATCAATTAAAAAAGGGAATACAAATTGAATTTTGTGTATTAACAACGCTGACATCTTTTAAAATTTCCAATGGTTTTTAAAATCACTTAAAAAAATTTTTTTAAGTTTATTTATTTTGAGAGAGACAGAAACAGCATGAGTGGGGTGGGCAGAGGGAGAGGAAGGGAGAGAATCCCAGGCAGGCTCCAGTGCAGAGCCCGATGGGGGGCTCAAACTCACAAACCTGTTGGATCATGACCTGAGTTGAAACCAAGAGTCAGACAAGACGCTTAACCGACTGAGCCACCCAGGTGCCCCTCACCTTGCTTTTCTATGTTGATACGTTCAGCCATATTGTCTGAATAACAAAGGTTTTGGTCTTTCTGTTCAGATCTAACAGTTCTTCTTGGGGGCACCTGGGTGGCTCAGTCAGTTGAGCGTTTGGCTCAGGTCATGAACTCGTGGTCCGTGAGTTTGAGCCCCGCGTCAGGCTCTGGGCTGATGGCTCAGAGCCTGGAGCCTGCTTCCGATTCTGTGTCTCCCTCTCTCTCTGCCCCTCCCCCGTTCATGCTCTGTCTCTCTCTGTCTCAAAAATAAATAAATGTTAAAAAAAAAATTTAAGGGGCGCCTGGGTGGCTCAGTTGGTTGAGCGCCGACTTCAGCTCAGGTCACGATCTCGCGGTCTGTGAGTTCGAGCCCCTCATCAGGCTCTGGGCTGATGGCTCAGAGCCTGGAGCCTGCTTCCGGTTCTGTGTCTCCCTCTCTCTCTCTGTCCCTCCCCGTTCATGCTCTGTCTCTCTCTGTCTCAAAAACATAAATAAACGTTAAAAAAAAAATTAAAAAAAAAAATAAATAAAAATTTTAAAAAACAGTTCTTCTTGGCTTACTGCACTATCCAGGACCTCTCATCTAACCAAACATATATTAAGCATATTTGTTTTATTTCTGACTACAAAGAAATGTTTGTATTTTGAAAAGATTTGACCTGTGGATTGGGTTCTGGCTCCATCTGAAATTTTACTAACCACATCTTATATTGTAAGATTTTGTTGGTATGTGTATGGCCATTCCTTCCATCAATTCCCTTTTTCTCAGGTCAAATTTTGCAGATCCAAGATTTCTGTAGTCTCTTTTGGTCATTTTTAGCTTTATTTCTTGTTGATTATCACTGTCAGCAATCTTCCCTAAGAGTTGGGTAAAAGACTGAAAATTTATATTTATTTCTCGGTGAATTTTTTTAGAAATTGTCAGCCATTCTCCTTAGCAGTCAGATTGGCCTATTGCAGAGATCATTGAACCAGGAGCTACAGGGGCCAGGCAGGTACTCTGAAAAACTCCGTCCAGATGGGCACTGAGGCCATCTACAGAGGGGAGACTTTACTCATTTCTGGCAAATTATTGCCATGGAAGGATATCAGAATTGGTCAGTTTGGCACCTCAGTCTGGGTTCTTATTGACAGACTTCTGGCATTGCACTTTTTTTTAAAGGTTAGTTAGGAGACTGTGACAGAGGCATGATTTGAGATGGACCTTGAAATAAGAAGCAGGTTTTGGAGAGGAAGACAGAGAAAAAAAAAAAAAAAAAGTCCGTGGGCCAGGCAGGTCTCTCTGTGCTGCAAGGTTGTAGATTGGGTGTGAGAGGAAAGCAAAGTATGTGTATGTGTGGGTGGTGGTAGTAAGCGGTATAATTCCAGGTATACTTTGAAGGTATTGCTGACAGACTTGGATATGGGGTGAGAGGTAAGTCAAAAGATGAGTCAAGGGGGAGGGGTGCGCATGGGTGGCTCAGCCAGTCTTGATTTCAGCTCGGGTCATGATCTCAAGGTTCGTGAGCTCAAGCCCTGCATTGGGCTCTGTGTGGACAGTGCAGAGCCTGCTTAGCCCCTTCCCCTGCTCGCACTCTTTCTCTCAAAATAAATATATATATATATTTAAAAAGGATGGGTCAAGGATGACTCCAGGAAGAGAGTTGCTATTTTGAGTTGGGGGAAAGAGTTGCATGTCAGAGTTGCCTATCAGGCACCCAAGTGGAGATGCTGAGTAGGCAGTTGGATGTATGCAGCTGGAACTCAGCGTAGAGGCTGGAGATACGAGTCTGGGAGGCATCTAGGCAGAGATGACATCTGAGGTCACAAGACTGGAAGGGAACGTGAATGGAGTGTGAGTGGATAAAGAAGAGAGGGCTGGGTTCTAGCCCCGAGACACTCTAAAGGGAAAAGAGGAAGAACCAGCAAAGGAGAAGAGAAGGGGTCAGGAAGCCACTCAAGAGAGTGGTTTCCTGGGCACCAAGTTTAGAAAGTGTTTCTACCCCAATGTTTATAGCAGCACTCTCAACAATAGCCAAATTATGGAAAGAGCCTAAATGTCCATCAACTGATGAATGGATAAAGAAATTGTGGTTTATATACACAATGGAATACTACGTGGCAATGAGAAAGAATGAAATATGGCCCTTTGTAGCAACGTGGATGGAACTGGAGAGTGTGATGCTAAGTGAAATAAGCCATACAGAGAAAGACAGATACCATATGGTTTCACTCGTATGTGGATCCTGAGAAACTTAACAGAAACCCATGGGGGAGGGGAAGAAAAAAAAAAAAAAAGAGGTTAGAGTGGGAGAGAGCCAAAGCATAAGAGACTGTTAAAAACTGAGAACAAACAGGGTTGATGGGGGGGTGGGAGGGAGGGGAGGGTGGGTGATGGGTATTGAGGAGGGCACCTTTTGGGATGAGCACTGGGTGTTGTATGGAAACCAATTTGACAATAAATTTCATATATTAAAAAAAAAAAAAAAGAAAGTGTTTCAAGGGAGGAGTGATCCGCTGTGTCAAATGCTGCAGATAGGTCAAGAAAGATGAGTAGAAGTGACTGTGGTGTTAGTACAGTGGAGGACACTGGTGGCCTTGACAGGGGCAGGTTCAGTGGAAAGGTGGAAATTCCTGGGGCAGTATCTCAGAGAACAATGAAGGAGGGTAGAATTCTGTGCACAGTTGTAGGAAGCGGTCTTAACAGGCAGTTCATACAGTCATAGGAGGGAGGCAATTAGGTGGGTCCATGAGATGATACGAACCTGTGAATTTACTGATCCCCAGGATTTTTCTTAGTGAAATAGGAAGCAAAATCATTAGCCAAGAATAAGGATGAAGAAGAAAGTGATGGAGGTTTCATGAGAAGAGAAACATGACGTAATTCTTTAGGATGATGGCTGGGGCCAGCTTAAGGATGGTATTTAAAACCCAGTTGAGCAGAATGTGGCGAGCTACGTTTCTGCTTGAGAGGTTAGTCCCTCAAGGCGCTCGGTAGTCCGCGTCCGTTTCCTTGGAGACGGACAGCCCGGTCTCGCTGGAAGTTTGAGCGGCCTAGGTTACCACGTGGTCCACGCTCAGACAAAAGAGTTGCAGAAGCCGAATAAATAGGCATCGCAAGAGATCGGAGCCCCGCGGACTCACAACTCTTCTTCCATTTTCCCCAATGGCCCATGTCTTTCCAAAGTAAGTAAAAGGAGCATCGATGGGTGGTGAAGTGCGCATGCGTCCCCCCCCCCCCCCCCGCCCCCGGCTTCTTTTGGTCTGGGCCTGGTTGTCTTTTGACCCCGCCCCCTCCCCCGCCCTCATCTCCCTAGCCCCGCCTCTCCCTCGGGCTCTCCCAGCTCCCGCGCGTTCCAGTGGTAGTTAACTGGGAGACCCTGTTCGCGTTTGCTGTTACAGTCCATGGGTTGGGAGTGATGGACGTTCTTTCCCGCCCCAACTCTTTCCAGACCCAACCGCTCTGGGATTCGCTCCACAGTCCACAACTTCCAGATTCTGGTGAGTCCGGGAGCGCTAAGGAGCAGATGGGGGCTTGCTGACCCTGGGCCTGCAGTCCTCCTGCCCTGAACCCCCAGGCTGTGACTGTCCCGGGTGATAGAGTCTGGAGACCTGAATTCCAGGCCTGCCTGTGTCACACAGTCGCTGTAGGATCCGGGGGCAATTCTCGGAGCCTGTTTTTTTCTCATCACCTTATCGGAACGTGAGGGTATTTTATACTGCTCTCTTATTTATCTCTGATTGCTACTATGGTTTTCTATTGGGTCTTTTCCATGCCTTCTGTTTCTCACAGTTCTTAGCACCTCACAGCCTGGATGTGCTTAGTAAATTCTGGCTGGCTGATAAAAAAGTGATAGCTAGCATTTCTGAAGCTCTTACCACATGCTTCACAAATATCCCTTGGACTGCTCGCATCAACCTGCGGAGGTGGGTTTTATAATTAGACCTAGTTTACAGATGAGAAAAATTGAGGCTCAGAGGAGTAAAGTCACTTGCTCAGGGTCACAGATATCTGTAAGGGGTGAAGCTGGGATTTGAACCCATCAGGCTGTGTGACTGATTGTGTTGTATCTGGTAGGATTATGTTCCATGGCAGCGGTCCAAGCAGAAAACCAAGCCATCTACTCTGCCTCCAGTCCTACAATCCAGAGGCCACAAGAAGAGCAGAGTGAAGGCTTTGACTAGTGTCCCGCCAGGTGGGCAGAAACCCTTGAGGGCTGGTATGTGGATGGGAGATGGGACAGCATGTATGCCCTCGGCCTTTGGTGACATCAACTGTATTAGAGTAGGCTAATTGCGGTAACAAACAATCCCCAAGTTTCAAGGGTTAATATTCAAGCCTATTTCTCATTTCCGTCAAAGAACAATTGTGGATCTGCAGGGGAGGAGGTAATCTTGTCCACATGGTCATTCAGCGATCCAGGCTTCTTCAGCCTTGTGGCTCTGACAGTTTGTGAGGCCTTGGAGTCCTCTGCTAGATACTTCTGCACTCAGGAGAGAGAGAGAGAGAGAGAGAGAGAGAGCGAGCAAGGATACGGGTAATTTTGTGGACTTTTTTTTTTTTTTTAGACTTGAAGTGATACATATCACTCCCACTCATGTTCCGGTGGCTGTAGCTCAGTCGTATGACTACCCATAACCACAAGAGGAGAAATGTCCTGCTGTGTGTCCAGGAGGCCAAGAAAACAGGGTTTGGTCAACTCAGGATAATCTCCACCACATTGTTGTTATGCCTTCTGAGGGAGTTCTCAGGCCCTTGGCTCAGGCAGACCTGGGTTCACTTCTTGGCTCTGCCCTTTACCATCTTGGAAAAGCCATTCATCTCTCTGAGCTTTAGTTTTCTCATTTTTTTAAAAATGTTTTTTATTTATTTTTGAAAGAGAGGGGGAGGCAGAGCATGAGTGGGGGGAGGAGCAGAGAGAGAGGGAGACACAGAATCCGAAGCAGGCTCCCGGCTCTGAGCCATCAGCACAGAGCCCGACGCGGGGCAGGAACTCATGACCCGCGAGATCATAACCTGAGCCGAAGTCGGACGCTCAACCAACTGAGCCACCCAGGCACCCCATAGTTTTCTCATTTGTAATATGAGGACCTGATAGGATGGCCGCAAGAATTAAATGAGAAGATCTGCGTCAAGCATTGTTGCTTAACCTTCTCAGACCCAACGTTCCTTTTAATAACAAATATTTTGTCATATTCCTTTAGTATCTGAGATAAACTTCATAGATAATATAATTGACCATGTATGTAATTTTAAAAATTAATATAATGCCCTCAGTGTAAAGTAAAGGAAAAGGAAAAGGAAAGCTGTTTATAGTTAAATAACTTCTATTTTAGTATGTAAATACTCAGGGTGAACTCTATTAGAAGATATGACAAAGTAGTCAGAAGCTTATTCACAGATGCGGAGTGACACGTGGTGGGATGTTAGGGACTCAAATGTCCAGAGGGATTTTTCATTGCAGTCACAATTTCCAAAGTGATGCCCCTCTCTTGGTAAAGTTCTTAACAAAACAGAGCACAATCTTCCCTTGATTGTAGCTGCTTTCTTGGAAAATTCAGCATTACCATAAACCCCTACAAAATACTCTTTGTGTTTAAATTTTTTCCTTTAACGTTTGTTTATTTTTTGAGAGACAGAGAGAGAGACAGAGCATGAGCAGGGGAGGGACGGAGAGAGGGAGTCACAGAATCCGAAGCCGGCTCCAGGCTCTGAGCTGTCAGCACAGAGCCCGATGCGGGGCTTGAACCCACGATCTGTGAGATCAGACCTGAGCTGAAGTCGGACGCTTAACCGACTGAGCCACCCAGGTGACCCCTCTTTGTGTTTATATGTGAAAGAGAGTCAGGTTCTGGGATCAGATCATTATAAATATGGTTTTTACCTACATCAGTGTCTGATAGGGCTTTGGAAAGTCACACAGGAAGTAGGAGAATTCTGTGTTCTGTGGGGCTGTCCTATTCTGGGGCTATCTATCGAGCATCCCTGGCCCCCACCCACAGATGCCCATCAGGCCCCCCAGTATTTGTGAGAACCACAAATTCTCCTTTCCAATGTATCTAAAACACCCCTGTCAAGAGATTTGGATGTTGAGTGCTGAGCACAAGGCCTGGTGGTAGTGACAGAATTTGTGTCTTTGCCTTTAGATCTATTCATACAGCATCCACAGGGAAACTCCTTTCCTTCTGTCACTGGGGAGACAGTGAGATGTGTAACATACAACCACAGTAAGAACCAGAGTAATTAACACAGGCCAAGCACTTATTATGTGCCAGATACTGTTCTCAGCACTTTGCCCACATCACTTCATTTAGTCTTCTCAACAACCCCGTGAGGTGGGTGCTGTGACGATCACCTCTTCTTCTAGATAAGGCATGGACAGGTGTAACTTCCAAGGTCCCACAGGTAGGAGGGGGCAGGGCCAGGCTGTGACAGTCGGCAGTTTGTCTCCAGGGTGGACAGTCTTAACCACAGGTCGATGGAGAGTCTGTGGGCACCGGAGAAACATGGACCTGAGTTGGTGTTCCTGTCTCCCTTCCTGCAATTCCATCTAGGTTATCTCTCGCAGCCCTCGCTACAGAGATTCCTGCTTTACACCCGGTGAAATCCTCTGTGTAAATTACAATGATGAAAATAGTTACCACTTGCTGAGGACTTATCTTATGTTAGGCTCTGTTGCAGAGGCTTCATTCATTCATTCATTCATTCATTCATGTATTCATTCAGCAGCATCCATTTGCTGAGTACCCACATGCCCCAAATTGGGCTGAGTGTTGTTGACTTATGGTGATGGAGACAGATTGGGTTTCCAGCTGCATAGAGTTCACAGTCCCAACCTCAAACATGTAACTACACAAAACTTAACTTAAAAAAAATTTTTTTTACACTTATTTTTATTTATTTTGAGAGAGATAGAGAGAAAGCAGGGGAGGGACAGAGAGGGAGACAGAATCCCAAGCAGGCTCTGCGCTGGCAGCACAGAGCCCGATATGGGGCTCGAACTCCCAAACCGTGAGATCATGACCTAAGCCGAAGTCATGTGTCAGAAGGTGTACTGACTGAGCCCCCCAGGAGTCCCTTTTTTAATTTTTTTTATGAAAAAATGTTTTTTATGCAAAACTTTCAATACACTTGAGATAGACGGGTACAAGGAAGTCACCACTTCATTCATTCCTTCCGACCTGGGAGATAAAATCACTATTTTACAGATGAAGGAACCGAGGCTTCGGTTGGTGAAATGTCTTAAGCAAAGTCATGTCCTTGAGGGCAGCTTTTGTGTCTTCAACAAGATGCATCAGCTGATTCCCCCAAGACGGGATGACCCCATTCCTTCTTGTTCCTCCCTTTTGCAACTAAAAAAGCCCTAGATGTAACACAACAAACGTAAGAAGACTTTGAAAACTGGAAAGAATAACGTGGGTTGGTTGCTAAAGGGGTGAGCAGTCATCTGGCCTGTATGCTACGTCTCAACAGGGGACGGACTGTCTGCTAAAATGAAGATTAAGTAGGACCCAGAGTATTATTTAAAACTTGGGGGTGCTTGGGTGGCTCAGTTGGTTGAGTATTGGACTCTTTTTTTAAAATGTTTTTATTTTATTTATTTATTTTTTAATTTTTAATGCTTATTTATTTTTGAGAGAGAGAGAGAGAGAGCGAGCATGAGTGGGGAAGGGGCAGAGAGACAAGAGGGAGACACAGAATCTGAAGTAGGCTCCAGGCTCTGAGCTGTCAGCACAGAGCCTGATGCGGGGCTTGAAGCCACGGACCATGAGATCATGACCTGAGCCGAAGTCAGACGCTCAACCACCTGAGCCACCCAGGCACCTCAAACATCCGGCTCTTAATTTCAGCTCAAGTCATGATCTCACGGTTCGTGAGTTCGAGCCCCATGTCGGGCTCTATGCTGACAGCGCAGAGCCTGTTTGGGATTTTCTGTCTCCCTCTCTCTGTGCTCCTTCCCTGCTCACTCTCTATCTCTCTCTCTCAAAAATAAATAAATAAGCATTAAAAATAAACATCAAGGATACGACAAAAGCACTTGTCGTACCAAGAATAAGGAAAATCACAACATGAAGGAGAAAAGACAGACATCAACACCAAGATGAGTCGGATAGAATGATTTGACTGTTTTTATTTACAGATGGCGTGCCTGTCTATGTAGAGAATCTTAAGGAATCTACTAAATCTCAAAGAAACTAGAATTAATAAGTTTGTCAAGGTTGCAGAATACAAGTACACAAAAAAATCAATCACATTTCTATGTTCTTACAATGAGTATGGGGAAACCAAAATTAAAAATACATTTATAATCCAAAGAAATTGAAACATTTAGGCATAAACTTAACAAAGAATGTATAGGACTTGTATGCTGAAAATTACATAATGCTAATGAAAGAGATCAAAGAAGACCTAGATAAATGGAGAGACATACTATTCACAATTAGAATACTCAGCATAGTGGGGGCCCCTGGGTGGTTCAGTCGGTTGAGCGTCTGACTTCGGCTCAGGTCATGATCTCACAGTTTGTGGGTTCGAGCCCCACGTCGGGCTCTGTGCTGACAGCTCGGAGCCTGGAGCCTGCTTCAGATTCTGTGTCTCCCTCTCTCTCTCCTCCTCCCCCGCTCATGCTCTGTATCTCAAAAATAAAGAAACATTAAAAAAAATTTAATAAAATTAAAAAAAAGATTCTTTCTCCCTCTCTCTCTTAAAAATAAATAAAAACATTAAAAAAAAAAGAACACTCAGCATAGTAAAGATGCCAATTCTTCCCAATTTGATTTCTATGTATAATGTAATTCCTATCAAAATCCCAGGAAGGTGTTTTATAGACATAGGTTTAATCTAAAATTTATATTGAAAACCAAGGCCCTAGAATAAACTATTTTGAGAAAGGAGGATAATGTGGGAAGAATCACTTTACCTGATACTAAGGCATACTATACAGCTACAGTAATCAAGACAGCATAGAATGGGCAGAGATAAACACCTACACCAGTGGAACAGGACAGAGAAACCAGAAATAGAGCCACATAAATATGCCTGGCTGATTTTTTTTTTTTTTAATTTTTTTTTTCAACGTTTTTTATTTATTTTTGGGACAGAGAGAGACAGAGCATGAACGGGGTAGGGGCAGAGAGAGAGGGAGACACAGAATCGGAAACAGGCTCCAGGCTCCGAGCTGTCAGCCCAGAGCCTGACGCGGGGCTCGAACTCACGGACCGCGAGATCGTGACCTGGCTGAAGTCGGACGCTTAACCGACTGCGCCACCCAGGCGCCCCACCTGGCTGATTTTTGACAAGGGTGCAAAAACAGCTCAGTGGAGGAAAAGGAAGCCTTTTCCACAAATAGTGCTGGGGCAAGTGGACATCCATAGGCAAAAAGAAAAAACAAACAAACAAAAACAAAAAAAAAACAAAAAAAGGGAGAGAGAAAGAAAAACAAAAAGAACCTTGACTTGAGTTTCAGAAGTTAGACAAAACTTAACTCCAAATTAATTGTAAAATGAAATAAAAATTAAATGTGTTCATGTAAATGCGTACACCTTTTAGGAAAGAAAATACAGGAGAGAAAAATCTTTGCGACCCATGGCCACGTGAAAAGCTCTCAGACTTTATACCAACAGCTTGATCCATAAAAGAAAAATGAAATAAATGGGGAAGTTCGATATCATCAAAAGTAAAAACTTGTTCTGTGAAAGACTGTGTTAAGGGGATGAAAAGACGAGCTACAGACTTGGAGAAAATATTTGCAAACTGCATCTGACAAAGGACTGCTGCTTAGAATATATTGAGAACTCTCAACAGAAGAACAATGCAGTTAGAAAATGGGCAAAAGACATGAAGAGACATTTCACTGATGAGGATATCCAGATGGTAAATAATCACATGAAAAGATGTTTGACATCATTATCCATTAGGGCCGTGCAAGTTACACCACAGTGACTTGTCACCACACGCCTATCAGAATGGCTAAAATGAAAAATAGTGATAACACCGAATGCCGGCAAAGAGGAGAAGCTGGACGATGCATGTGTTGCTGGTGGGCATGTAAAATGCTACAGCCGCTCTGGAAGAGACTTCGGCAGTTTCTAATGAAACCAACATGCAGTTCTCATCACGGTTCAACAATTGCACTCTTGGGCATTCATTCCCGTGACGTGACAACTTAGGGTCACACAAAAACCAGTGCATGAATGTTCCATAGCAGCCTTATTCATAATACTCTCAAACTGGAAGCAATCCAGATGTCCTTTAATGGTTAATGGTTAAATAAGCTATGGTACATCCATACCACGGAATACTATCCATTGATAAAAAGGAAAGGATTGTTCAGATTCTGTGTCTCCCTCCCTCTCTCTGCCCTTCCTCTGCTCATGCTCTGTCTCTCTCTCGCAAAAATAAAAGGAAAGGATTGTTGATACAGTCAATAACTTGGATGAATCCACAGAATTTTGCTGAGTGAAAAAAAGCCAATTCCAGAAGTTATATATTCTACGATTCCATTTATGTAGCATTCTGGGAATGACAAAATTGTAGAAATGGAGAACGGATGAGTGATCACCAGGGGTTAGGGACACAGGCTGGGGGAGGGTGGTAAGGGGAGGGGAAGAGGGTATGGCTATAAAAGGCAACATGAGGGGCCCCTGGGTGGCTCAGTCGGTTAAGGGGCCGACTTTGGCTCAGGTCATCATCTCGCGGTCCGTGAGTTCGAGCCCCGCGTCGGGCTCTGTGCTGACAGCTCAGAGCCTGGAGCCTGTTTCAGATTCTGTGTCTCCCTCTCTCTGACCCTCCCCTGTTCATGCTCTGTCTCTCCCTGTCTCAAAAATAAATAAAACGTTAAAAAAAAAAACATTTAAAAGAGGCAACATGAACTATGCTTGCGGTGATGGAAATGTTCTATATCTTGCCTGTCTTAACATCAGTTTCATGGTTCTGATATTGTAGGTGATTTTGCAAAATGCTACCATTGGGAGAGACTGGGTTAAGGATACAGAAGATCTCTCTCTCTGTGTTTTTTTTTTTTTAATGTTTTTTATTTTATTTTTGAGAGCAAGAGAGTGTGAGCAGGGGAGGGGCAGAGAGAGAGGGGAACGGGGGATCCAAAGTGGGCTCAGTACGGACAGCAGCAAGTCCGATATGGGGCTCAAACTCATGAACCTTGGGATCATGACCTGAGCCGAAGTCAGATGCTTAACTGACTGAGCCACCCAGATGCCCCAGTAATAAATTTAATTAAAAATAAAAAAGATATATCAGGGCTACTGCCATTAATGAAAATAAATTGTCATTATTAAAGCTACAAATCTCCCTAACTATTTGAGTTCAACTTGCTAATCTTATAATTTTTACAAACACCACAAAGGGGGATTTTGGAAGTTGGTTAATTAATTTCCCCTAATTCTTTTAAGCCACATCTTAAAATTTCATATATTGAATTTTCATTTTCAAAGAGTTCGCTTGTCTGATTCACAAAGACCATCGAGCATTTAAATAATGCTTGTACATCTAATAAATAAACTTCGAGATATGGGTAATCTTATGTCCTCTCATGTTTCGGTAATTTATACACATTTAATAAGAACGTCTTAAACTTTTAATTTGAAACAAATCTAAATCAAAATCTCATTTACACATTTTAAATTAGAACCACAATATTAATCTATTAATCATTCCATCTTTTAAACACTACAATTAAATACCCGGCGTATACAGATAACTCATAACTTTAACACAACATTATTGTAGTTTACTTCATCACTTCAGCAGTTATTACTAACATCTTCCAGGGTTAGATGTGTCGATGCTTTGAAGAAATACTATTTTTCTGAATTGTACTGGGTTGCACCTGGAGTAGGGATTGGGGGGAGGGGCGGGGACGAGAATGTGGCCACAGCATTCATGATGATTTGGGCGATTTTTTTTTTTTTTTTGATTTATTTTTGAGAGAGAGAGAGAGAGCACAAGCAGGGGAGGGGCAGAGAGAGTGGGGGACAGAGGATCTAAAGCAGGCTCTGTGCTGACTGTAGAGAGTCCGATGCAGGGCTCGAACCCATGAACCATGAGATCGTGACCTGAGCTGAAGTCAGTCCCTCAACTGGCTGAGCCACCCAGGTGCCTTGATTTGGGTGATTTGTCCCGGGCTGGCACATGACACGCTGTGAGGAAGCAGGGGTTCTGAGAACACGTCCTCCAAATGCCTTATTCTGATTGGAACTATTTTCTTTCTTTTTTTATTTTTTTTATTTTTTTTTAACGTTTATTTATTTTTGAGACAGAGAGAAACAGAGCATGAACAGGGGAGGGGCAGAGAGAGAGGGAGACACAGAATCCGAAACAGGCTCCAGGCTCCGAGCTGTCAGCACAGAGCCCGACGCGGGGCTCGAACTCATGGACCATGAGATCATGACCTGAGCCGAAGTCGGACGCTTAACGGACCGAGCCACCCAGGCGCCCCAGATCGGAACTATTTTCGTATACTCCTTATCTGGCAGGGCCACAGCTTTTAGAGGTGTTTCGGACAGCCAGTCGGGAGTTTTGCACAGCTCCTGTGCCTTCGTATGGTGCTGTGGTTCTGATGCCAATCCTCAGGTCATCAGTAACAGCAGTGACAACGAGAAATGCATATTCAGCACTGAGTATGGATCAGGCACTTCTCGACACACTTTAAAGCAGAATAACATTTAATCTTCACGACAACCCGATGAAGTAGGCGTGATGATCACTCCTATCTTATAGGTGGGAAAACTGAGGGATAGAGAGGTCATGTGACCTGCCCAAATTCACTGGCTAGTGGAAAGCAGTGTCTGGATTCGAACCCAGGCTGTCTGGCTGATTAGTTCCTGCCCTTAACCCCCGCCCTGTCTGACTCTGCTACCGGCCAGGTTGGTGGGAGAGATTGCGGGCACCTGGCCGTCTCCTGTGCTACTCTTCTCGCTCCTCCCCTCTGTCCATGCCCAGGGTCACGGGGAAGCCTCCTGCACTTCTCTGTCCCTTATATCAAGGCCCAAAGTGAGGCCTGGGAGCTTACTGATAGATATGAGTTTCATGCTCTGCCTCACTGTCACATATTATAAGGTCGAGAGTGGGTGGGGCTGGGGCCTGGGCCACCTCAATGGATGGTACTGGGACCCGATCCTAGGCCTGCCTATATCTTTACTCCCTCTCTGCCTTTTCCCATGCCCTAGCGTTGCATTCCAAGTCCGCCACGTCGATGACAAGCCAGCTGAGGCAGCCACAAGAAATGCACAGAGAGAAGCTGGACTCTGGGAAGGCACAGGCCAAAATCCGGCTAATGAAGGTAGGAGCATCCTCCCACAGGCACCGGGGCCCAGGATGGGGGCAGAGGGGTGGGGGGACAGCGATAGCAAACACGCACTGAACATTTGGTGGATGCTGGGCTCATTTCCTCGTTAGCAATGCCATGGGCATGCTTATCGTCACCCCCATTTTACAGATGGGGAAACTGAGGTGCAAGGCGATGAAGGACTTGTACCAGGTCACATAGCCAGAAAATGGTAGTACCAGAGCCACTTAAGCAAAGTGTTTGCCTTTGTGTTTAAGACTAGGAGGGGCGCCTGGATGGCTCAGTCGGTTAAGCGGCCCACTTCGGCTCAGGTCATGATCTCGCGGTCCATGAGTTCGAGCCCCGCGTGGCGCTCTGTGCTGACAGCTCAGAGCCTGGAGTCTGTTTCAGATTCTGTGTCTCCCTCTCTCAGACCCTCCTCTGTTCATGCTCTGTCTCTCCCTGTCTCAAAAATAAATAAAACGTTAAAAAAAAAAAAAATTAAAAAAAAAAAAAAGACTAGGAAAATGATCAGAATCGCTTTTTATTTCACTGCATTAGGAACACAATCTGGTGGCTTGTCCATTAAGACATTTCTAGTAAATGAACTTTTCGTGGAATACGATGCACCTTGAAGCAGAGCTTAGACGCTTACTAGTACATTTTTCACACCTCTGATACAATTTTAGATAAGTAATTTTCTCACCGTCCATTGTTTTCTATGGCTTCAGAACAACGTTTCAAAGTATTTGAAATGACAAAAAGAAGAGTCTTTGTGTCCATAGAAGAAAGTAGAATACTGAATACTATAAATACTACAAAATACCGTAGAAGAATTATTAACTTCTTCGAGAAAGTTTTTTTTTTTCCCAAAAGTTTTTTTTTTTTTCCCCATGAAATTTCATGGATTTGGCTATCAATAAATGTCTGGTAATACATTTCAGATGTTTGTTCATCTTCTGCTTTATTTTTTTATTTTTTATTTTTTTTTCAATATATGAAATTTATTGTCAAATTGGTTTCCATACAACACCCAGTGCTCATCCCAACAGGTGCCCTCCTCAATACCCATCACCCACCCTCCCCTCCCTCCCACCCCCCATCAACCCTCAGTTTGTTTCGAGAAAGTTTTTAAGAGCTCAGTGAACAATTACTAAATAAAGAAATAGGGAAGAATGCTATGAAACCTTTTCTTCCCTTTAACCTTCAATTTTGCAAAAAGGTTCAGAGGTGGCCCAGCGTTCTTAAAGGAGGAACTCATATTTCTGGTGTTTATTGTTATTGTTTTATTATTTTCTTTCTTAAAAATTTTTTTAAAATGTTTTTATTTATTTATTTTTTAAGTTTATTTATTTAGAGAGAGAGAGGGAAAGCGTGTGCTTGGGGAAGGGGCAAGGAGAGAGAGAGAGAGAGAGCGAGAGAGGGAGAGAGAGAGGGAGAGAGAGAATCCCAAGCAGGCTCCATGCTGTCAGTGCGGAGCCCGATGTGGGGCTCGAACCCACCAACTGTGAGATCATTACCTGAGTGAAATAAAAAACCCAATGCTTGGGCCGCCTGGGTGGCTCAGTCGGTTAAGCGTCCGACTTTGGCTCAGGTCATGATCTCACGGTTCGTGGGTTCGAGCCCTGCATCGGGCTCTGTGCTGACAGCTCAGAGCCTGGAGCCTGTTTCAGATTCTGTGTCTCCCTCTGTCTCTCTGACCCTCCCCTGTTCATGCTCTGTCTCTCTCTGCTTAACTGACTGAGCCACCCAGGCACCCTGTTTTTATTTATTTCTGAGAGGGGGAGGGGCTGAGAGAGAGGGGGACAGAAGATCTGAAGCCAGATCTGTGCTGCAGAGAGCCCAATTTGGGGCTCAACCTCATGAACCATGAGATCATGACCTGAGCGGGAGTCCAATGGTTAACCCACCGAACCATCCAGGCGCCCCTCTAGTGTTATTTTTATCCTGACTTTAGAACTTGGACAATTTGGCTCTGAAACCTGGGCTCCTAAACAGTTCCTAGTGTTGTCTCTTGTAACCATTCATTCGTTTAGTCAATAAATATTTATTGAATGCCTCCTATGTGCCAGGCTCTGTTCTAAGGATTTACCAGTCATGTGGCTGGCCTCTGACCTTAGGGAGATTACATTCTACTTTGGGAGACAGACAACAAACAAGACAGATAAATATATAATATGTGCCGTGATGATAAGAGTAATGAAGAAGTGTAAAGATAAGGTTAGGGGCTAGAGAGGCACAGAGGAAGAGTGGCTGTGACTGTTTCAGACAGGGTAGTCAGAGAAGGCTGCTAAAGTGATATCTGAGGGAGAAATGTTCTAGATAGACGAACTGCAAGTGCAAAGGTCCTGAGGTTGGTATAGCTGGAGATGAGGAAAGATAGTGGGAGTAGGGGTATGGGTGGTGATTTGTTTGCAGCTCTGTTTTCCCTGCTCTGGCTTTTTTTTTTTTCCTTTTAATGTTTTTATTTTATTTTTGAGAGAGAGAGAGAGTGCGTGCATGAGCGGGGCAGGGGCAGAGAGAGAGAGGGAGACACGGAATCTGAAGCAGGCTCCTGGCTCCTAGCTGTCAGCACCGAGCCCGACGTGGGGCTCAAACCCACAAACCGTGAGATCATGACCTGAACTGAAGGCTGACTGAGCCACCTAGGCACCCCTGGGCTTTGTGTTTCTATGCTGAGTGAGACAGGAAGACCCTGGAGGGTTCTGAGTAGAACCGGGAGATGATCTGACCTACGTTTTCACAGGAGTCCTTGGGCTGCTGCTGCTGTGTGGAGAATGGACATGGGGACAAGGGGGGGAACAGGAAGGGAGCGGAAACTACCCAGTCGATTTGCTCTCGGAGACAGAAGAGGATCCTGACTCTGCCCCTCAGTCTCAGGACAATATGCCTCTACATTTGAGAGAGGGAAAACTATGTGCCAGGTGCCATCCCCGGTGTTGGGGACACAGCCGTGAACACAGCACTCAGAACCTGTTCTATTATGGAGCTGACGTTGTGGTGGTGGGGGGGGGGGGGGGGACCTGTAATAAATGGATCAAAAAACCCCAAAGAATAGTTACTCCTCAGTTTATTCAACCCATACTTGTGGAGCCCCAGGCACTGTCCTATGTGCTGTGCCCTACAGCTGTGACGACACATGGCTGCCCCCGCCCTCCTGGCTGCAACATTCTAGTGGGGGAGGCAGGCAAGAAGTAAGAAAAATAATAAGAAAAAGATATAATTGCAGGTTGGGGTGAGGATCAGGAAGGAAACAAAGCAGGGGTTCTGCACTAGATCTGGTGGCCAGGGAAGATCCATTTCTAGGGCAGAGGTCATGAATTCTACAGTCGATTCGAATCCCCTGGGAGTTGGGTATGTGCGGGAGCACAGCTTCCTGAGGCCAGCCCCGGCGACGTTGGCTCGGCGGGCTTCTGGGAGACGAGGCTGATCGTCGTACCAAGTGAAATTGAGCATGTGAAGTGCTTAGCACAGTTTTGGGCACGTGATAAATACTCTGTACGTTTGCACCATGACTCATTCTATGAGGAGTTTGGGAGCCGAGGGCCAGGAGAGGGTGATTTCTAGTAAAGGACAGAGAAACGAGGAACAACAGAGGAAGAGAGCACGTAGGTATGGCAGAGGTGGAGGGCTAGAGCCCGTGGCGATAGTTTCAGCTCCTGTTCCTGAGTCACACTGGGTGCCAGGCACTGCCGCCAAGGGGCTTGATTGTGAATGTTACCGCCTGTTTTCTACAGCAGCTCTCTGAAGCAAGTATGTTTCCTGACCTTGAGAAATATTAGCAGGGCTCTCGGAGGCTAACGCCTCTGGCCAGGTTCCCTGCGGCCGTAAGTGGCCGACTTGGTGTTTGAACCAAGTGTGTCTAGACCTTACATCCGGCTTTTAATCACTGTGGGGCTTGGCCACATCTCGCAGCTTTAAGCCCACTCACTTCCTGGTCTTGGTGTCGTGAGAAGACAGGCATTGGGAATCACAAGTCTGGCTTTCCAGTGCCGGTGCCATTACCTTCTGGCTGCGTGACTTGAGGCAAGTCCCTTAACCTGGCTGAGTCTCCGTTTATCAATAAAATAAGAGTTAGTTGGGGTGCCTGGGGAGGCTTAGTGGTTGAGCATCTGACTTTGGCTCAGGTCATGACTGGGCTCGCAGCTGACAGCATAGGGCCGGCTTCGGATCCTCTGTCCCCGCCCCGCCCCCCCCCTTCCCCCGTTTGTGTGTGTGTGTGTGTGTGTGTGTGTGTGTGTGCGCGCGCGCGTGCGCGCTCTCTCTCTCTCTCTCTCTCTCTCTCTCTCAAAAATAAACATTAACAAAATAGCATGTGTTTAAACAAATGAAATAAGAGTCAACATAGGGGATGACCTGATACCGTGTGCCATGTTTGGAGTGAGGCACATAGTAGGCCCCCAACAATTCTTACTGTTCTTATTGTAGATTCTGTGTACCTGCTGGTGGCAACCTTAGGCAAGTCCCTTAACCTCTCAGACCCTCATTGTTTCCACGGGGGAGCGATGTACGAAATGAGACGCTACTCATTCAGCTCAGCTGCCTGCAGAGAAACGGCAGCGATTTTTCTTGCTTCCCCTGCTTCTCCACACAAGGCCCGTCACCTCTGCCACCTTCTTACCTACCTGGGGTGTTTTTTATTTTTATGACAATTGGTATTACTGTATCTTCTTGACTCAAAGAAGCCAGCGATCATAAGGTGCAGCTTTATCTTATTTACCCACGAACAGAATTTTGTCAGATTGTGGCATGCCGCCGGTTGGAAGAGGCACCCCCCCCCCCCCCACCTCCGAGGTGTAAAATTAGGGGAAAATGGGCGATTCAGGATGGACGAAGTAGTTCCGCGGCTCTGACCCTCAGACAATGGGGTCGCATTTACCAGTCGCGACCACAAGGGGGCGGGCGTGCGGCGGGAGGGAAGCGGTCCCTCGGCTCCGGGAGGCTCCAGCCTTCCCGCGCAGCCCCGCCTCCCATCGCTGCCCTCCCCTCCGCCCGCAGACGTTGCTCAGGAACGAGCGAAACTCACTCCAGGAGCTGTGCAGCCATGAGGTCTTCCTCACCACGCTCAACTGGGAGCTGGTCAAGGCCATCCAGGACATGGAGGACAGCTCGGCCCTGAACGCGCGCGCGATGCTGCAGCAGCAGGACATCCTCGCGGTGAGGCCTAACTGCACCCCCCTCGCCTCCGCCCTGTGCACCTCCGTCCAGCTCTCGGCGCCGCCCCGCTGAGCGCTCGGGTGCCCTCTCCCGGCCTCTCCCGGCCGGTTGCACCAGCGGCTTCCTTCTGGCAGATGCATCTCTCACACTTGGCCCCACCTCCCTGGGTTTTGGAATCAGACCCAGATGGGGGCTCATCCCAACGCCAGCACTAATTGGAGTTAACCTCTGAGCTCTGTGAAGTAGAGCACAAAGCACCCACCCCAAACGCGGGGTTGTACTCGGCACACAGTAGGTGTGCAAGAGAAAGCGGCTGCAGTCCCCACCCCAATCAGCAAATACACAGTGTAATACTGAGTGCTCTGTATAGACTCATATAATCCTTACAACAACCCCCTAGGGTGGGCACTATTATCTTTATTTTACGTCGGAAAAAATGGAAACAGAGAGGCTGGGTAACTTGCCCAAGGTCACCCTCAAGCACACCCACCTAGCAACTGGGATTTGAACCCAGGCAGTCTGGCGCCAGGGTCTGGCTTCCTCCCAGCATGCTGTGATCTGCGCTCTCAGCCCGTGGTGGCACTTATGGTCTATTGATGGCGCTTATGGTCTATGGGTGGTGCAGCTTTTCAGAGAACCCAGGGGGCATCCTCTGCCTCCTCTGGGAGAGGCTTGGAGAAGCTGCTGGAAGAGAGCTGAAAGTTCACAGGGACCCAGGAGTTTGGGCTGGAGAAGAGTCAGAGAAAATGGCTTCATGGAGCCGTTCTGGAGTTCCCTCTGGCCGCGGTCTGCCCCGGGAGAAGAGGGACTGAGCTCACTGGAGCCTGTGAGATGAAGAGAAAATGACGTCTTGGGAACTTGGTCTGCTCAGGCTGCCATAACAAAATGTGATAGACCAGGGGGCTTAGACATAGGCATTTTTTCTCAGGGTTTTGGAGGCCGGAAGTCCAAGATCAGGAGGCCAGGAGGGTTGAGGTGCGGTGAGGCCTTTCTCCTCGGGGTGCAAATGGCTGCTTTCTCTCTGTGTTCCCAGATGGCTTTTCCTCTTTGCTCACATGGAGAGAGAGATCTCTCGTGTCTCTTCCTCTTTTTTTTTTTTTTTTAGTAAAATTTATTTTTAAACTTTTTAAAATATAATTTATTGTCAAATTGGTTTCCATACAACACCCAGTGCTCATCCCAACAGGTGCCCTCCTCAATACCCATCACCCACCCTCCCCTCCCTCCCACCCCCCATCAACCCTCAGTTTGTTCTCAGTGTATAAGAGTCTCTTATGGTTTGCCTCCTTCCGTCTCTAACTTTTTTTTTCCCTTCCCCTCCCCCATGGTCTTCTGTTAAGTTTCTCAAGATCCACATAATGAGTGAAAACATATGGTATCTGTCTTTCTCTGCCTGACTTATTTCACTTAGCATAATACTCTCCAGTTCCATCCACGTTGCTGCAAATGGCCAGATTTCATTCTTTCTCATTGCCAAGTAGTATTCCATTGTATATATAAACCACATCTTTATCCATTTGTCAGTTGATGGACATTTAGGCTCTCTCTTCCTCTTCTTATAAGCACACTAGTCTTATCGGGTTAGAGCCCCACCCTTTTGACCTCATTTAACCTTCATTACCTGCTTGAAGCCCCTATCTCCAAATACAGTCATATTGGGGGGTAGGGCTTCAACATGTGAATTTGGTGGGGGAGAGGGGAAACAATTCAGTCTATAAGAGAAGCCAAGGACCTGCAGAGTTATTCATCCCAAACTTAGTAGAATATTCTCTAAACTTAGACAAAGTCATTGTTGATTTTCTGGCATTGATCCATTAATACATTTTTCTGTTCATCCTGAGTGCTTCCTGTGGGCCCTTGGGAAACAGTGATTAGTGGGGCACTTTGTCTACATCAAGCTCTCCTCGTGGGGTCACGGGCAATTAGAAAGCCATTTATGTGTACTGCCGTGGGGACAGGGGATGTGGGGAGCCCTCTCACCCAGAGGGGCCCTCTCACCCAGACATGGGAAGGTCAGGAAGGCTTCCTGGAGAAAGGGATGCTTGGGTTGAAACCTGCAGAAGTAGGTGTTCACTGGTAGAGGGCTGTTGCGGGCAGAACGAATGGGCATACAAGGCCTGTGGAGAGAGGGAACATAGCTCAAGGAGCCACATGTTGGCCCAAGGTCAGGCCAGGGCCTTGTCAGCTTAGCTAAGGAGTTTGGGCCTTATTTAAGGGCAGAGGGGAGCCACTGGAGAGTTTTAAATAGCAGAGAGATGAGGTCAGCTTTTATTTATTTATTTATTTATTTATTAAAAAAAATTTTTTTTTTAACGTTTATTTATTTTTGAGAGAGAGAGACAGAGCATGAACAGGAGAGGGTCAGAGAGAGAGGGAGACACAGGATCCGAAACAGGCTCCAGGCTCCGAGCTGTCAGCACAGAGCCCGACGCGGGGCTCGAACTCATAAGCCATGAGATCACTTGAGCCGAAGCTGGACGTTCAGCCGACTGAACCACCCAGGCACCCCTATTTTTTTTTTTAAAGAAAGATCATCCTGACTGCTGTGTGGAGCATGGATCTAAGGACAGCCAGTTAGCAGTAGCTGTTGTAGCATTGCAGGCAGGAGATGAAGAGAGCTTAAATAAGACAGTGGCAGTGGGGATGGAGAGAAGGACATGGCTTTGCAGGCTGTTGGGTGTTTTTTTTTTTAATATTTATTTATTTTTGAGAGAGAGAGGGAGAGAGACAGAGCATGAGCAGGGGAGGGGCAGGGAAGGAGACACGGAATCGGAAGCAGGCTCCAGGCTCCGAGCTGTCAGCACAGAGCCGGATGCGGGGCTTGAACCCGTGAACCGTGAGATCCTGACCCGGGCCGAAGTCAGACACTTAACTGACTGAGCCACCCAGGCACCCCAAGGCTGTTGGGTTTTAAATCTGTAGCACTTGGTGACATTTCAAAGGAAGGGGGCGTGGGGACCGCAGCCTGGGTTTGGCCCGGTGCCTGGGCGCGCGGCCGTGCCATCGGCGGAGGTGGGTGGTAGAGGGGACCGTGTGGAGCGGGTCGGCCAGCCTCCGGGCAGGTTGCTGGGGCTGGGGCTGGGTTTGGATCTGGGGGCTCCTCCGAGGAAGTGCCGGGTCCCCCGAGAGCCCATGCTTCAGCAGCGCCAGGAGACGGTGGGGGGCGAGCTGACCCCACCCCTCCCACAGACCATCGTGGACATCTTGGAGTGCTCCAACAAGAAGAAGCTGCGGCAGCTGACGTGTGAACTGAAGGAGTGGGAGGAGAAGGAGGAATCCAAGATCAAGCGTGAGGATCCCTGGGGCGAGCTCCCCGGTCCCCTCTCTGGCTTCTGGGAGGTCAGCAGGGCGCCCACCTTGCACCTGCCTTTTGGAAACCAGCAGCCCCGTCATCCCCCTGGGTCGGCAGGTGGAATTGCTAAGATGCAGAGCTTAGTGGCTTACTTCTGGAGCACTTGGCGCTTCGAGGCCCCGCGAGGCTTCCCCTTTACGGGCACTCTCGGTCACTGCGGCTCCCTGTGAGGCAGGGACCGTTCACCCATTTTACAGATGGGAAAGCCGAAGCGAAAGGAAGTGAAAGTAGCCCGCCGAAGGTCAGATAGCTGGGCAACAGAATCCAGCCCCAGCTTGCCTCTGTTTCCTGCCAAGGTCCCTCTGGGAGCCGGTGGCTGGGTCCCTCTGGTCCCGGGTCTTCGATCGTGTTGAGCCCGTGGTTTCTTTCCCCGGAGCAGACTGGAAGCCTTCTGAGGGAAGGGGCGGTGTGTCGGCGAGCCTCAGACCCTGGGACACCACCCCCATGGAGGGCGGCAGGACAGACTTTGTCTTAATGGTCGTTTCATGGGCCCGTTGCCCTGGGAGCAGGTGCATGAGGAGACAGGTCCAGGGAGGGACAGTCTTGGCGAGGGTCACACAGTAAGTGGGCCTCCCGCATCTCCTGGGAGGGGTCCTTGAGGGAGGATCCTGCCTCCTGTCCCTCCTGACCTCTCCAGACCTGGAGCAGCAGGTGGAACAGCTGAACGCCACGATCGAGAAGACCCAGAAGGAAGTGAACTTCCTGAGCACGTACATGGACCGCGAGTACCCCGTCAAGTCGGTCCAGATTGCCAACCTTGTGCGCCAGCTGCAGCAGATAAAGGACAGCCAGCAGGTAGGTGGGCCCTTGGCCCCGCTCCGCCATACTGGACCATACTGGAGACAGGGCTGGTGGCCAACACCCTCCTGCTGGCCCCTAGGATGAGCTGGATGACCTTAATGAGATGCGCAGAAAGGTCCTGGAGTCTTTGTCCGAGCAGATTCAGAGGAAGAAGAAAAACCTTCTGAGATCTCTGGTGGTGGTGAGTAGGCAGCTGCTGGGGTAGGTATCCAGGTCCTGCCCCAGCCCTGCTTTCTTCCCCGTCCTCTGCCTCCAGGCCCCCTGCACCCCCTCTGGTCTCTACCACGCACTGCTGCCCAATAAGAGGCACTGGGGGGCCAGACCTCTCCTCCCTCCACAGAAAAACCAGCAGCGCCATCAGGAGGCTCTTCTGCAGAAGATCCGGGATGGGCAGGACATGCTGAAATGCAGGGGCAAGTTCAGAGAAGTGAGTGGGCACGGAAGGTGACGGTCCCTCCGGGAGGGAGCAGAAGGGTGGGCGGTCCCCAGGACCTATGGGAGTCAGGCTTGTCTTGATCTGGCGCTCGGGTCTCCAGCCCTGGTATTGGCCTCCCTCCTAGCCAGTGCCTTACTGTCACCTGCCATTCATCGTAGGAGGAGGTTAGTGCCGCCTCAGCCTTGCCTCGTTGACCAGCATCCCCGGTGATGACCCATTAGCAACATCACCAGACATTGTCTGCGCGGCCATCATTTTACTGTCGTTCCCACTCCCTCTGTTCATCCTCTCATTTTTGTCACTCACCATCACCTGTTAGCCGTGTTAATGAACTTCACCGTCACCCCCCTCTCGCGTTAACTTTCATTATCGTCTTCCTTCATCCACTGTCGGCGAGAGTGGCCTTTGCTGCCGGCCCCCGTTAAGTCTCATTACCAGGTACCGCCCCCCCTTTGCCACCTGTCGCCATTCTCCGTGATGTCCTGGCCGCTTTCAGCGCCATCAGAGGTTGGCACTGACTCGCGAGCCCAGGAAGCCCTGTGACGAAGCCGCCCCGATTCCCTAGATGTCCTCGCTGCACCTGCATTCTGCCCCGGTCTCCCTGTTGTTGGGGGATGTTGGCTTCTCACTCTCCCCTGCTGCACTTCTGTCCTCAGTTTATCAGCCAGTTTGAGGAGGAAATACCCATCCTAAAGGCCGAGGTGGGGCGGCTCAAGGTCCAAGTCCAGGAGCCCCGAGAGACCGTGTTTGCGGATGTTCTGCTTCGGAGACCCAAGTATGTGATCTTTTTGGCAGCTGCCTCTTAAACGCGCCATGCCGTGTGCTTGAAGAGGCTCTCTGTTCCTGGGGAAGGCAGAGCCCTGCACAGGGGGCCGGGGAGACCTGGGTCTCGCCTCGCCTCGCCTCTGCAGCTGACCACGTGGCAGATGTGACGTTGCCCGTCTGGGCCTGCTTGTCCCACCAGCGCACGGGCAGCTGACTTACATCGTCTCTTTGGAACCCCCTTCTGGTTCCCAGATTCCGTGTTCCCACCAAGTGGGTGCACCCCTAAGCTTCTTGGTTGTTCAGGAAGATGCAGTTGAGTGGGGTGGTTGACGCCAGGGAATAGCCTGGAAGACACTCTGAGGAGAGAAGGATGTCCTCTCTGCTTGGTACACCGCTGGGCTCCAGAGGAAGAAGTTCCTTCCTTCCAAAGCCAGTTCTCTGCCATTTTTCTTGTGTCAGGCCCTTTGTGGCGGAGCTTGGGGGTCCTACTAGGTCTGGCCTCTCCATGATGGCACGCAAGACCTGGGGCACCTCCATGTGGAGGCCTCAGGTAGGCAGTTGACCTCAGAAGATGGATACTGGCTAGCGATGGAAATTTAGGTATTGCCAGTATAGAGATGTGTTTCCTTTTTCTTCTTTTTTAATGTTTACTCATTTTTGAGAGAGAGAGAGAGAGACAGACAGACAGAACACGAGGAGGGGAGGGGCAGAGACAGAGGGAGACACAGAATCCGAAGCGGGCTCCAGGCTCTGAGCTGTCAGCACAGAGCCCGACCTGGGGCTCGAACTCACGAACCGCAAGATCGTGACCTGAGCCGAAGTCAGACGCTTAACCGACTCGAGGCGCCCGGGTGCCCCTAGAGATGCTTTTTCTTTTTACCATTATTATGAAACATTTCAAATAGACAGACAGTAGAGAGAATATTAGGATGAATAGCCAGTTGCCCGTGTAGTTTTAGGAGCGGTTATATTTTTGCCATATTGGCCTCATCGTCATTCCTTATTCTCGTGAAGTGTTGTGAATTGCAGACAAGCCTGACATGTCACGTCTAAAGACGTCCGTGGGCACCAGGAGATTAGAGATTAGCGTGGATGGGAGAATTGGGACGGGGTGGAGACAGAGTGTCATGTGTGGCCTCGTGGGTGTGCTGATCACTGGGGGGCGGGGGGGATGTGTTGCGGATGCAAACCCATGGCTCTGGCTACTTGTGTGGAAAGAATGATGCCTGTCAGTTACCGAGCGCTCTTTACGAGCCGGCATGGTCTCATTCAGTCCGCCTGCCAACCATGGAGGCTGTGAGTCTGGCGCCCTGCTTGGCTTCTCACACCTTCTTTGCTCTTCCCTACCAGGTGCCCCCCAGACATGGACGTCATCCTCAACATCCCTGTGGAGGAACTGCTCCCCTTCTAGATGGCGGGCCATGGGCCACCCTTCCCTCCCTGCTCTTTCCCCCATACCTGGAGCCTTGACTTGTCTCCTTCCACGGCCACGTGTCCACTCAGACCCTGGTCTGCCCTCTCTCCCTTCCTTCCTTTCTCCCTCCCTCCCTCTCTCCCCCCACCCTTCCTCTCCTTTCCTTCCTTCCTCCCTCTCTCCCTTCCACCTTCCTCTCCTTTCTTCCCTCCCTCTTTCCCCCCACCCTTCCTCTCCTTTCCTCCCTCCCTCTCCCTCCCCCTCCCCCCCTTCCTCTTTTCTTTCTGGCTGGTGCAGCTGCTTGGGCCAGGTGTGCATTCCCAGTGAAGCGTGCCATTTCTTTTTACCAATAAAGCTGGCTTTGCATTTGCTCCCTTGCTTGGAGATTTCCGGCTAGGCCTGGAGAAGATGTGGTAGGCACGGACTGTCTTAAGATAAGGGGTGGGTAACTGTGCTGACCATATCTGGGGGCACAGAACATCTCAAGAAGGGCTCCTGACCCCCTGCCTGAGTCTCGATGGCTCTGTGGCTCCAGGCTGCCCCGCCCCTGGCATCCCTGGTGCAGTGGGAGCCCAGCTTCCCTCCGGATTTGTACCCAGACCTTTTGAGGCCAGTGCCAGGGTGGAGGGGAGACCCCCCGAGTCCTATGCACCTGGGATGTTGCTGGGCTTTCATAGCCGATGGCCATCTCTATTCTCGCGCAGCCGTCTGTCTGTCCACTGCCTGTGCCCCAGCTGTGCGCGGACGTGACACCCACCCAGGTGCGTAGTTGGGCACAGCCCCCAGCGTGTGCTCCTGGACCCCCTGCATGCAAGGACTGTCCCTCCAGTTACTGGGAGTGCTGTTAGCACACATCCCTCGGCCGTCGGACCCTCAGGGGCTGCCTCAGCTGCAGAGGCCACTTCACCGAAGGTCACCTGTCCTCCCACATGCAATGACTGCTCTGGGTGCAAATACCGAAGTCCCGGCCGTCTTGGCCTCACTTGGGACAACTCCGAAGGCCTGTTCTGGCTCCAGAACTCCCTGTAGGGTCAACTGAAACAGTCCTTGGGCCTGCCTCGCAGCTTGACCTCTCCCTCTGCCTAGTCCTGCCTGCCTCTCCCTTCCTCAGTTGACTCCCGGGTGCCCATTAGTAAACATCCTGCACTTTATACTCCGCCTCAGACTTGGCTTCCCTCGGACCCAGACTCTGGCTGCTCACTGATCCACTCTATCGAGGGACTTTGGGCTACAGGTTACGGAACACCTGACCAAACTGGCCTAAACAACAAAGGGCTCAGGTAGATAAGTGTTCTAGGTGAGGCGAGGCTTTACCCGGAAGTCAAGCGAGGACGCCTTCCTCTACTTGGTTCTCCAAAGTGTTCTCCTCCCCCTGAGGCTGGCACAAGCGGAGGAGAGGCAGAGAGAGAGGAGACACAGAATCCGAAGCAGGCTCCAGGCTCTGAGCTGTCAGCACAGAGCCTGACCTGGGCCTCGGGCCCATGAACTGTGAGATTATGTCCAACTGAAGTTGGACACTTAACGGACTGAGCCACCGGGTGCCCCTAAAGATTTTGTTTAAAAGTAATCTCTATACCTGGGGCGCCTGGGTGGCTCAGTCGGTTGAGCAGCCAACTCCGGCTCAGGTCATGATCTCACAGCTCGTGAGTTCGAGCCCCGCGTCGGGCTCCGTGCTGACAGCTCAGAGCCCGGAGCCTGCTTCGGATCCTGTGTCTCCCTCTCTCTCTGCCCCTCCCCTGCTTGCGCTCTCTCTCTCTCTCTCTCTCTCAAAAATAAATAAACATTAAAAAATTTTTTAAAGTAATCTCTATACCTAACGTGGGGCTTGAACTCACAACCCTGAGATCAAGAGTTGCATACTCCACCGACTGAGCCAGCCCGGCGCCCCGGAAGTGGACAGTGTTGAACATAATCCGAACAAACACTTAGCTAGCACTCTATCAACCCTATGAGGTATGTGTTGTTAGCATTTTCCATTGTACAGATCACTCTCATTAACCACTGTACCGGTTCAGGAGCTCAGCTGAGCCGCCGCCAGAGCTGTAGGTGTCCCATCACACTCTCACTTAACCACTGTACCGTCAGGAGCTCAGCTGAGCCGGAGAGCTGAGGTGTCCCAACAGCTGGGTTAAGTCACAACTAATGTGACAGTCAAGCCTTTCGTTGCTTACCCAGTGCAAGGAAGAGGCTAAGCCAGAGAAAGTGCCCACATCCGCCCTGTTGCATTTTCCCCAAGGAATGGCCCGCTTGGTCAGGTGGATCAGTGCCTGGGGGTGGTCTTGCTGCTGAGGGAGCCCTGAATGAAAGGCTCTTGGAGTTTTGTGAATCTGCCACACACACCCCCCCCCCCCGCCCCCCCACCAAGGGGTTGAGAGGGGGAAGGGAGAATGGGAGGGGCCAAGAGAAGGAAAGTAAGTGCTGGGTCCTGAGGCAGACTGGAGACAAGTATCTTCAGGGGTTCCCCTCCCCCCTGATACGGAGGCCTTGGCAGAGGTACCCGAGGAGGGCCTTGGTGGCTGAGTCCTTGGTTGCTCCCCATTCAGAGACTGCCGTGCACTGGCGGGGCAACGAGGCTGGTGGGGGGAGAACTTTCCCCAGGGAGGCCTACCAGGGAAAGCCTTCGTAATGGCCTATGGCCTAAAAAATCACATGGGTTTTTTGGCTCGGATCACGATCCCAGGTTCATGGGATCAAGCCCTGCATGGGGTTCCGCACTGAGCATGGAGGCTGCTTAAGATTCTCTCTCTCTCTCTCTCTCTCTCTCTCTCTCTCTCTCGGCACCTGGGTGGCTCAGTTGGTTGAGCGTCCCGACTTCGGCTCAGGTAATGATCCCGCAGTCTGTGAGTTCGAGCCCGGCGTCGGGCTCTGTGCCGACAGCTGGGAGCCCGGAGCCTGCTTCAGATTCTGTGTCTCCCTCTCTCTCTCTGCCCCTCCCCTGCTCACATTCTGTCTCTCTCTCAAGAAATAAACATTAGAGAAACTAAAAATAAAAAAGATTCTCTCTCTCACTCTGCCCCTCTACCCTGCCCACGCTCTTTCTCTCAAATAAAAAAAAAATAAATAAAATAATATTCTAATCGGTGTAAAGTGATATCTCATTGTGATTTTGATTTGTGTTTGTCTGACCACTAATGATGTTGAGCATCTTTCATGGGCTTATTTCAAAGAGCCTTTTGTGTGACTGAGTACTTTGAACTTTTGATCTTCCTGAGGTATTTATTAGCGAAAGTTTGTACAACCATTGTACAGCCCCAAACCGTCTTTTTTTTTTTTTTTTTTTTTTTTTTAAGTTTATTTATTTTGAAAGAAAGAGAGAAGGCATGAGTGGGGGAGAAGCAGAGAGAGGGGGAGACAAAGAATCCCAAGCAGGCTCTGCATTGTCAGCACAGGGACCCGAGGCCGGGCTGGAAGTCACGAACCTCAAGATCATGACCTGAGCCGACATCACGAGTCGGACGCTTAACTGAGCCACCCAGGCGCCCCTACAGACAAAAACGCTTAGCGTTTTCCCTAGAACATGTTTTCCTTACAGTGAATCTCTTAATGTATCCTTCGTCATTGCCTGGTGTATTTCCCAAACCAAGCAAGTCCTGGTTGCTTTTGGGTTGACAGCTTTTTCCCTCGCTTTATCTCTCTTCTCTCCCTTTTACTCTCAACAGCAAGAAGAAACCAGGCTTCACCTTCAACAGGTTCTAGTTTAGGTGACCGGCAGGAATTAGGAGGGATTTGGTAAGGCCCTGAAGGGTAGGGTCCCACCCGGAGGACCGCTGGTTCGCAGTAAGCCAGTGAGGATCGACCGTGGCGTGGGCATACCGGATATCGCCAGCAGATGGCGGTAAAAGGCCAATAAAAATTAACCTTAAGGGCCGGCTCCCTCGGAGTGGATGGCCGCTTTGTAACTCGCCAGTGGCGCGTTTTATCGTAGAGTTCGCAATTGCAGACGATCATTTGGACCGTGAGAGTGGCGAGGGGGAGACCTCGGTTATGTGCCTGTTGCCATTGCCTGCTCCATGCATCCAGCCTCACCCCTTCCTATTCTTCTCCGGTCCCGATTTCTAGTCCCACTTTCCTTGCCTCCGTCAAACAGGCTGATTTCCCGCTCAGCCTTTGCGCTGGCAGGGTGCTGGTCTGAATGCTCTTCTCTCCGTCTTATCATGCGGTGGTAGTTCAAATTTCCTTTCTCAGAGAGGTCTTGCCTGACCGCAATTTCTAAGGTGGTTCTCCTTGCCCATCACATCGTTCTATTTTATTCTAATTAATTTATCTATCATTTTATTTTATTTATAGCACCGACTACTGCCGGACATTAACACATTCATTTACTTCTTTTTATATCTGTGGTCTGAGTCCCCCAGCTATAAGGTAAGCAGCAAGAGGATAAGCAATTTGTCATTCTGGTTTATGGCTACCCCTGGCGTGGGGCGCAGCGCCTGGCACATAGTTGATGCTCAACAAATACTTACCAAATTACTGAACGAGTGAACTGGCCCTGCTATTCGTAAAGCTAGGTTTCAGCAGTGACACTTGCATCGTCATGGAAACAGAGCCCCAACCCAGGGAAAAGGCTCCAATGAAGAGGCAAAAAGGAGTATAAGGCAAACTGCATTATAAGACTATCGCTGCTCTGTGAGCTTCCGATGGCAGGACCTGGGTGCTTGGCCACACCCTCCCATTGCGCTAAGGCGACAGACAGGACGTCTGTAACCTCCACGTCACCTTTTATCTTCACGCAGGCGTGTCCCTGGGTTAAACACTGCACAATCTTTCTGTGCAGCTTTTTTTTTTTTTTTTACTGGTTGGCTTGAACCTGCAAATCGTCTGTTAAGAATGCAGCCGCGTTGGGGCGCCTGCGTGGTTTAGACGGTTGAGCGGCCGACTTCTGCTCGGGTCATGATCTCACGGTTGTCGAGTTCGAGCCCCGCTTCGGGCTCTGTGCTGACACCTGGGAGCCCGGAGCCTGCTTCGGATTCTGTGTCTCCCTCTCTCTCTGCCCCTAACCCACTCGCATTCTGTCTCTCTCTCAAAAATAAATAAACATTAAAAAAAAAAAAAAAAAAAAAAAGAATGCAGCCGTATAGGGGCGCCTGGGTGGCTCAGTCGGGTAAGCTCACAACTCTTGGTTTCGGATCAGGTCATGATCTTGTGGTTTCATAAGTTTGAGCCCTGCGACGGGCTCTGTGCTGACAGTGCTGTGGAGCCTGCTTGGGCTTCTCTCTCTGCCCCTCCCCCACTCGCGCTGTCTCTCTCTCTCTCAAAATAAATAAATAAACTTAAAAAAAATTAACAAACAACAAAAGAAGGCATAGCATTCACACACACACACACACAAAAAAAAGAAAAGAAAAAAAAGAAAAGAAAAAGAAAAAGAAAGAAAAAATGCAGCAGCAACTAGGGACGCCTGGCTGGCTCAGTGGTTGGTGCATGCAACTCTTGATCTTGGGATCCTGAGTTCAAACCCCGTGTTGGGTGTAGAGAGGACTTAAAAGTAAAATCTTTAAAAAAAAATGCAACGGCAACTCGTGCCCACCCCACCTGAGCAGGGTTCAATTACCTCCATTTCCCATGAAAGTGCATCGTTGTGACTAGCGCTGAATGGGCCCTTGTACTCATGGAATTTCCGCAAAGTTCTGTCTTAGGCAAAATAGAATTTGCTTAGGGGGTTAAGTAGGGGAGATGATGCAAGATGCAAAAGATGCAAAAGGCAACAAGTACAAGCTCTCACGGCTTAAGACAGTGGTTTGGTTATTACTAGGTGATATCTTAGGGCTGCGTAGATTCTTTTTAGTAGAAGCACATGAAAAATATAGATTCAGTGTCTAAGTAGCTATTTACATAAGTTTAATGTAGATGTGCATAGTTATGGGCAGGGTCCTTTCGAACAAGTGACAGAATACTGGTATAACATTGAACAATCTTCTCTTTTTATTATTTTTTATTTATTTAAAAAAAATTTTTTTTTAACGTTTATTTATTTTTGAGACAGAGAGAGACAGAGCATGAATGGGGGAGGGTCAGAGAGAGGGAGACACACAGAATCTGAAACAGGCTCCGGGCTCTGAGCTGTCAGCACAGGGGCCCGATGCGGGGCTCGAACTCATGGACCGCGAGATCGTGACCGGAGCCGAAGTCGGCACTCAACCGACTGAGCCACCCAGGCGCCCCTCTTCTCTTTTTAAATGTTGACAATAGGGGCGCCTGGGTGACTCAGTCGGTTAAGCATCAGCTCAGAGCCTGGAGCCTGCTTCAGATTCTGTGTCTCCCTCGCTCTCTGCCTTCCCCTGTTTGCACTCTGTCTCTCTCTCTCAAAAATAAATAAACATTAAAAAAAAAACCTTTAAAAAATGTTTACAGTAAAAACAATTCTAAATTAAAAAAAAAAATCTGAATACACTCACTGTCCTGAGCCAGTTTTGAGAACTGCAAGGGTGTATTTCATCATGGAGCATCTCAGTTTGACTCTAGATACAGGTACCTAATGCTGGCTCTCAGCTTTAATTTCAGTTGCTTAACGGAGAGAAAAAAAAAGACGCTTTCAGAGACTCAAATGGACCTGTGGCCCAGAACACTGAAACACAGCCAGTGGGGCGCCTGGGTGGCTCGGTCAGTTAAAAGTCTGACTCTTTATTTTGGCTCAGATCATGATCTTGTGATTCATGAGATTGAGCCCCACACATGGGGCTCCGTGCTGACAGTGCAGAGCATTCTTGGGATTCTCTCTCCTTCTCTCTCTGCCCCTCCCCTGCTTACACTCTCTCTTTTTCTCTCCCCCTCTTTCAAAATAAATAAATAAACTTAAAAAAAAACAAAACCCCACAGGGGTGCCTGGGTGGCTCAGTCGGTTGAGTGTCTGACTTCGGCTCAGGTCATGATCTCATGGTTTGTGGGTTCGAGCCCCATATTGGGCTCTGTGCTGACAGCTCGGAGCCTGGAGCCTGCTTCAGATTCTGTGTCCTCCTCTCTCTCTGCCCCTCCCCTGCTTGCGCTCTGTCTCTCTCTCCCAAAATAAATACATATTAAAAAAAAACAAACAAACCCACAGCCAGAAATTTCAGGATGTTTCATGACTTCGTATCTCTTCTCTAAGTTTCCGGGGACACATCTTCGTGGTAGGGATAGCTTGCTTTCTGCTTGTGATGGACAAGCAGGAAGCTACTCTACTTTCTGTAATAACAACTCCAAAACTTCCTTTTGGGGAATCCACCCCAATCCCTGCAGAGGCTGGCTCTATTTCTGGATTTGGGGGTGAGATTTGTGACCAAGACAATCAGAGGGTCCCATCCCCCAGCCACTGATCGATTTAGAGATGGGCACAAGATCTAAGTAGGGTCAGTCGGGTCTACTGAGGCTCGGGTCTTGGACTTCTATTTGTGCTGCTGGGGTAGTGAAATCTCTTTCCTCCTGGACTTCTTATTGGAGTTGATGTGTAATTGCAGTTGCTTGAGAGCAGTATGCATATACAGCTATCAATGAATCCACGGCAGCAGGAGGTAGCATATTACCACTGGAGGTGAAAGAAGACAGGTTCTAATGACATCATGTGACCCCTCACAAACAGCTTTGATGATTGTCCCTGGTCTTTCGGTTGGGTGAGCCAATAAATTACCTGAGGAGTGTTGACTGATATGTAACTAAATGGCTCCTTTTTGTATGGAAGCCTGGAATTGACTTTGAAATACATCAAGAAAGGAAGATGTCTCGTTAACAGCACTTTCTAATGTTCGCTCTCTTAGGAAAAGGAAGATGCATAAGCTTAAAATAGAATTCTTACTTATCAAAATACATGCATGAATTCTGGAAATGTGGCTTCAGGGCTGTTAAAATCTGTGATTAAGTCAATCAGTATTGCACACCTCAGGACCCCTGGCTGGCTCAGTCTCAATGGAGTGTGGGACTCTTGATCCGGGGTCTGGAGTTTGAGCGTGGAGCCTGCTTAAAGAAATATTGTATGCCTACTCTGTCTGTGCCAGGTGCCCACTCCAGCAAGGTTGGGGCAGCTCGGTAGTGGGAAATAATGCAGACCCTAAATGTTTTTATTTGCTCAGTTGGCACGCCTCACTCAATGGGAATATCAGCACTGCCTTGAAGAAATGAACAACTCTCATCCTCCATCAGCTTCGAGTTCAAATTATTCTGTTGTTCTGTCGCATCAGTAAAAATAATCACCTGATTTACCATGGGAGGCAGGGGTGGCTTGATGGTGTGTGATTTGTGCAGTCACACAGGTCCCTATACTCAGAAGGACTCTCTGCTTGGTTTAATATTCTATGGTAGCTGTCTTGAAATTCTTAATAATTTTGGAACAAGTGACCTCATATTTTTATTTTGCACTGGGCCCCGCGAATTATGTATCTTGTACTGACTGCGGTCCGTTAAGTTGAATCTCAGATTCCTTAAATCCCACCACCCCCCCCCCCCCGCCATTTTTTGATTTGCAGAAGCAGCTGAATGCATTCTTCATCAGATTTATGCCACCAGCCTGCCTTTCTACCGTCTGATTCCATGAAAACGAATGAATTTCTGTACTATGTTTCATAGCCTCAGGACATACCGCGTGATGATTAAAGGCACAAACATGGAGAAATGTCATATCTTCTATTTCTTTCATCCTGTTATCTGACTGAGAAATGATGCTGTGGGAGAGGAGCATGAATAACTACTGGAACAATCTCTTCTGGTCTGCATTGCTCTAGTGAACCCAGCTTTTTCACATTCGTGACAAATTTAAAAAGTTATTTACTAGCGAAAGAGCCCAAATACAGGTGCTAAAATTAGGCCCAACGTTTTCTGCTAAAAATATCAAGACGGATGCACTTTGTTCACAATTCATGAGTTGGATCCTTCTTAGAGGGGCCCTTTGTCTAAGTAAAAATGGCTCCAAGGATGGGACCAGGGAGAGGTTGAATGCCAGGAGGGGGAAATTTCTTACTATCTGTAAGATACATGGGAGGGACTCAGCAGACATCTTTTCCTCCTTCCCGGCAGCCATGACACCTTCAAATTAAAGAAGGTTTGGCGGGGCAGGGGGCGCCTGGGTGGCTCATTTGGTTCGACTGGTGTCCGACTTCACCTCAGGTCATGATCTCGTGGTTTGTGAGTTCGAGCCCTGAGTCGGGCTCTGTGCTGACAGCTCAGAGCCTGGAGCCTGCTTCGGATTCTGTGTCTCCCTCTCTCTCTGCCCCTCCCATGCTCCTGCTCTGTCTCTCTCTGTCTCTCAATAATAAATAAACATTAAAAAAAATTTTTTTAAGAAGGTTTAGGGGATAGTGATCAAAGGCAGCTACCCAGGAGGCAGAGGGAAAGCACGTTAAGTGCCTCGGGAGAGCTTCAAACTCCCTCTGACTTGAAAGCAAGAGATACTTTTGGACGAGAAAAAATGTAAGTGGTTAGCCCATTCCCAGTCTCCATTTCATAGCACTCATTTCCCCAAAGTTTTCTTATGAAACATTTCAAACATATAGCAAAGTGGAAAGAATACCCTTTCCCCACCACCTAGATTCTACTCTTAACAATGTGCCATACTTGCTTCATCACATGTCTGTCCATCTGTCCATCTTCCCATCCAGCCATCCACCCATCTTATTTTCATGATATATTTCTCTTTTTTTTTAATTAGGAATTTGGTGTGAGGGGCAGAGAGAGAGGGGAGACACAGAATCCAAAGCAGGCTCCAGGCTCTGAGCTGTCAGCACAGAACCTGATGCGGGGCTTGAACCCACGAACGGTGAGATCATGACCTGAGCCCAAGTCGGATGCTGAACCGACTGAGCCACCTAGGCAGCAACCCCCCTCCACTGCCCCCGGTCTTAACCATTTCCAAATGTAGAATTTAGTGGTTTTAAGTATGCATACATTGTGGTGCAACTCATCTTCAGAACCTTTTCAATTTATACAACTAAAATTATACCCATTAAATCTCAGCTCTCCATTTTCCTGTTCCCCCAGTCCCTGGCAAATGCCACTCTACTTATTGTTTTCCTGAATTGGGGTATTCTTGGTAGCTCAGTTCAGTGGAATCACACCGTATTTGTCTTTTCTGCAACTGACTTTTTTTTCATTTAGCACAGCATCCTCCAGGTTCATCCATGTTGTAGCATCATTCAGAATTGCCTTCCTTTTTAGGGCTGAGTAATATTCCATCGGACAATTATGCCACATTTTGTTTTCCCATTCGTCCGTTAGTGGACGTATGGGTTGGTTCCACCTTTTGGCTATCGTGAATAGTGCTGCTGTGAAAATTGGTGTGCAAATGTCTCTTCAAGATCTTGCTTTCAGTTTTTTCCAACTTTATTGAGGAATAATTGGCAAATACAATTGTATATATTTAAAGTGTATTAAGGTACTATTTCTATTTCACCTATCCATCATTCTTTCTAGAAGTTTCTTTTTTACTAACAGAACCCCAAATTTTAAAGACTCATTGCCTCTGGGAATAAAGATAACATTTTCTAGCTTCCCTTAAAGATGGTGTGGCCATGAGACTAAGTTCTGGCCACTGGTATGTAAGCAGAAGTGTTGTGTGGGACTTTTGGGAAAGTTGCCTAAGGACGAGGATCCTTTTGTCCTCACCCATTCCTTCTGTTCTCTGAAACAAAAGCATGATGGCTGGAGGCCCAGCACCCACTTTGTGCCATGAGGTGACCTTGAGTATGGAGGCTATTCACTAGGGATGGTGAAGCAGCAAATTAGCAATCTGGGTTGATGATGACATAGTGGGCCTGTCAAACCAACTCCTGAACTACTTCAAAAAAAAATTTATTAAAAAACTTTTAATGTTTATTTATTTTTGAGAGAGAGATAGGCAGACTGTGAGTGCGGGAGGGGCAGAGACAGAAGTAGACATAGAATCCGAAGCAGGCTCCGGGCCCTTAGCTGTCAGCACAGAGCCCGACATGGGGCTGGAACTCACGATCTGCAAGATCATGACCTGAGCCGAAGTTAGACACTTAACCGACTAGGCCACCCAGGCGCCCCTCGCCTGAATTACTTTCTACAAAAGTCTTTTGTGTGAGAGGAATAAACCAAAAAAAAAAAAAATTAAAAAATAATAAAAAAATTTTTTTTTAAGTTTATTTATTTTTGAGACAGAGAGAGAGCACAAGTGAGGGAAGGACAGAGAGAGAGAGGGAGACACAAAATCTGAAGCAGGTTCCAGGTTCCGAGCTGTCAGCACAGAGCTTGATGTGGGGCTCAAACCCACGAACCTTGAGATCATGACCTGAGCCAAAGTCAGATGCTTAACTGACTGAACCACCCAGGGTCCCCAAGAGGAATAAACTTCTATATTGCTTAAACCCTTTTGGGTTTTTCTATTATATGAAGCTGGATTTAAGTAGGACAATAAAGAAGGTTTCCCACCTTCTGTTTCTATCTACCGTTTTTACAGCCCCCAATTTTTCAGACACAACTCTGTAATAAATTCCACATCTTTACAATCTAAAGCTCAAAACATTATTTTAATTTTTATGTTTTATAATTTCCAAGACTTTGGTGTATGAACTTTGTGGTAGTAATTATTGTTGCTTCTGGGTCCATGGTAGGTTTTTATTTCTTTGTCCCCTTGCGGCTGGATGGAACCATGGGACTCATTCTTTTTTTTTTTTTTTTTTTAACGTTTATTTATTTTTGAGACAGAGAGAGACAGAGCGTGAACAGGGGAGGGGCAGAGAGAGAGGGAGACACAGAATCTGAAACAGGCTCCAGGCTCTGAGCTGTCAGCACAGAGCCCGATGCGGGGCTCGAACTCACAGACCGTGAGATCATGACCTGAGCCGAAGTCAGACGCTTAACCGACCAAGCCACCCAGGCGCCCCCCCCTTTTTTTTTTTTTTAATCTTTATTTTTTTTGAGAGAGAAACAGAGTGTGAGCAGGGGAGGAGCAGAGAGAGAGAGAGAGAGAGAGAGAGAGAGAGAGAGAGAGAGATGGAGACAGAATCTGAAGCAGGCTCCAGGCCCTGAGCTGTCAGCAGAGAGCCCGACGCGGGGCTCGCACTCACAAACCCTGAGATCATGACCTGAGCCGAAGTCGGAAGCTCAACCGACTGAGCCACCCAGGCGCCCCACCATGGGACTAATTCTGACCAATGAACTGTAAGAAGTGGCTGCTGTCACTTGAGAACTGGAGCATATAGCTGCCAGTGTGAGGGCCTGCAGGGTTCCTTTTCCTTCCGGAACGGTGGATGGGAATATTAGCAGCCAGCCTGGGTCCTGGGGACAACGAGGAGCAGAGCACCCCATTGACATGTGATGGTCAGGTAGCATGAGCAAGAAAGAAGCTTTTTTTCTTTAAGACCATTGAGATTTCCTGCTTGCTCTTACCGCAGCAGTAAGCACCTTAGCCCAGCTGTCCTCAGATGTGGTCAGTGGACTCCTAGGGGCCTCCAGAACCGCTTAAGGTGGTCCTCAGGGGGTGGTCAAACTATTTTCCTATCGACACAAAGGCAATTGGTTTTTTTATTTTTTATTCTATTTTTATTTTTATTTTATTTTATTTTATTTTATTTTATTTTATTTTTATTTATTTTTATTTTTTTAATTTTTATTATTTTTATTTTTATTTTATTTTTATTTATTTTTATTTTTATTTTTATATTTATTTTTAATTTGCCGTGTTGGCATTTGCACGCCTGGTTCACAAGCAGTCGTGGGTAAAACTGTTGGCCCCGTAGCATGAACCAAGGTGGTGGCCCCCGAGCTGTTCTTCCTCACCTTTGATTCACAGTAAAATAAAACGAGCAAACAATACACCCAAAGGAACAGCAACCACCACCACAACGAAAACCTAGCTGTACTTAAGAATGTCCTTAATGACAATCAGAATTTTGATCAAATTTCATCCCATGAGGCCTAAGAGGCACCAAGGGCAGGCTGCTCCCACATGTGCCATTTTGGCACCCTGATTGTTTGAAATTAAAGTTACGTGATAATGGGGCGCCTGGGTGGCTCAGTCGGTTGAGCGTCCGACTTCGGCTCAGGTCATGATCTCGCTGCTTGTGAGTTCGAGCCCCGCGTCGGGCTCTGTGCTGACGGCTCAGAGCCTGGAGCCTCTTCAGATTCTGGGTCTTTCTCTCTCTCTCTGCCCCTCCCCCGCTCACACTCTGTCTCTCAAAAATAAATAAACATTAAAAAAAAAAAAAAGTTACGTGATAATAAAAGTTACGTAGCGCAGGGACGCTCAGACTGTTCTCTGTCCCCTTGAAAGCAGGAAACCAGTAAACCAGTCTTTCCCTGTGAAAGATACCACCCCTGTACTAGAAAGTTAAAAGACCTCTTCATCCTCAGAGGCAGGGACTTCAAAGGAGAGAAAGCTTAGAAGCACATTTTATTTTTTCAAATCTACTACCCCAGCCTACACTCTGCTTAGAATTCTCTACGAATTAAAGCTCCCAAACACCTGTTTTCTATATCCTATCAATTCGTCACAGATTTATTGCCCAAAATGTATAAAAAGTGCCTGCCTTGGTCATTTCTTTAGGGCTCACTCTTGGGCTTCTGTGCACATTTAACAGAATCTTGGGTTTTTTCCCTCCCGTTCACTTGTCTTCTGTAAATTTAATTCTGGGTTGGCTGGAAGACCTTGGAGGATAGAGGAAGAATTTTTTTCTTCCGTACAGAACACATTCTTTTTCATCTTCTGTATGATGAAGCGGGAAGTACATCTAAAGCAGTTTGGAAGTATACTCGCGTCTCAAGGAAAAAAACACTTGTGCCGCTGAATTGTGAGCCACTCTTCGTGAAACACCATTTTAATTTGGATGAATGACTTATAGACAAATTATGGTTATCCAGACTTTGGTATGGTATTAACAAGAATGTGCGTCATTGTGATTTATAAGAACTACATATTTGGTCTTTGGATACTACATATCCTGGCTCACAGCTTCCCAAACCCTTGGAATTTCCTAAGGGTGGAGAGTGATAAAGGTGTCTTTTCTTATGTTAATGAGGCGACTTTTGGATTCTACCTAAGGGTCGGGGTTGGTTGCCAAGGGAACCCACCCAGCAATTAAGGGGTTGGGATTTCCAAATCCCCCCACCTCCCATCCTGGGGTTAGGGGAGAGGGGCTGGAGGTTAAATCAGCCATTGGTCAGTGGCTTAGTCAATCAGGACTATGTAATAAAGCCTCCATAAGATCCGAGGGGACAGTTTTTTGGTCTTTTTTGGAGAAAGCTTCCACATGCCATTGAGTTGGACCCCATACTCCAGGAGGACAGAAGCTCCCTTGTTTGGAACCTCGGCCTATGTATCCCTTCATGTGGCAGTTTCCACATTAAGTGAGTGTTCCCCTGAGTTCTGTGAGAGACTCTTGCAAACTAATCAGACCTAAGGAGGAGGTTGTTGGAACCTCCAACCTGTACCTTGTCAGTCAGAAGCAAGGGCAGTAGCCTGGGGTTGGCGCCAGGCATTGAGGCGGGGGTCGGGGACAGGCTTGTAGGACGGAACCCTTAGCCTGTGGAATCTGCTATCTCCGGAGAGACGGTGTCAGAATGAAGTTGAATTTTTCGATTCTAGGCTGGTGTCTGAGAATTGTTTGACGTTGTGCGTATGGGAAACACCCCTACCCCCCATATTGGAATTGGGTCCAGGAACCCTAAGAGAAAATGATGTTTTGCTATTGTATAATGAAATATGTAAAAATGTGAAAGATTTGGTAACTCAGTGAACCAGTATTTGCCAAATGACCGATGCATGAAGTGACCAAATCATGCATGGGTAACAGATCCATTTGAAGAAAACAATAGACCCGGCTGCCTGGGTGGCTCAGTCGGTTGAGCGTCCGACTTCAGCTCAGGTCATGATCTCACACTCCATGAGTTCGAGCCCCACGTCAGGCTCTGTGCTGACAGCTCGGGGCCTGGAGCCTGTTTCAGATTCTGTGTCTCCCTCTCTCTCTGCCCCTCTCTGCCCCTCCCCTGTTCATGCTCTGTCTCTCTCTGTCTCAAAAGTAAATAAACATTAAAAAAAAAAGTTAAAAATGGAACTACCCTATGATCCAGTAATTACACTACTGGGTTTTTATCCAAAAAATACAAAAACGCGAATTCAATAGACAAATTATGGAAACAGCTTAAGTGTCTCTCAATAGATGAATAAACATGATGTGATATATATGCACACACATATATGTATATCGGTATCCTCTTCAGCATGTGACCTATAATGTCTATCTCCTGCTGTCTAATTATTATTCATATTTATATACATACATACACACAATGGAATATTATTCAGCTGCAAAAAAGAATGAAATCTTGCCATTTTCAATGACATGGATGGAACTAGAGAGTATAATTCTAAGTGAAAGAAGTCAGAGAGAGACAAATACCATATGATCTCACTCATGTATGGAATTTAAGAAATAAAGCAAAACAAACGAACAAAGAAAAAAAAAAGCGAGGGAGAAAGACAAACCAAGAAACAGACTCTAACTATAGAGAACAATGTGATGGTTACCAGAGGGGAGAGGCGGGTGGGGAGGGATGGGTAAAGTAGGTGATGGGGATTAGGGGGTCACTTGTGATGAGCGCTGGGTGATGATATATGGAATTGATGACTCATTATATTGTACACCTGAAACTATTATTACACTGTATGTTGTTATATCTACTCAATTTTAGTAAATTGTAGTCCACATAATTTTATAGTATAACCTGGGTGTAGATATATATCTATAGATATAGATATAGATATAGATATAGATATAGATATAGACATACGTAAGCTCCACACTGGAATGATCAAGACCTGAGCCGAGATCAAGAGTCCGATCCGAGGCTCTACCAACTGAGCCACCCATGTACCCCAGTATTTTTATATTTGAACCAAGTAGTAATTCATTATTCACGCCAGCCAGGGAAAACTGCTTCTGAAGGCCTCACCTGATTTGGTCAGACCTATATGGGTATTAAGGCCCACTTTGACTTGAGACTTTTATTATATCGGCACAATCCCTTCATAGCTGGACTTTGATCAGTGTTTGATTGAATTAGCAGGGGACCGGAATCTGGGGGTGGGAGTAATGTTAGAATTTTGCCTATCACGAAACCCCGGTTTATATGACATTATACGTAGTGGAAAGAGAGCTCATGCTTTATAGAAAGGCACAGGAAATTAAAATGTTATCGGCAGTTTTGCTTTCGTGTAAAAAGCAAATTAAAAAAACAGAATAAAACGTGCCATCTCTATTTTCAAAAGTTTTGATGTTCTCTAACCAATGCATCGTTATAAAAGAATCGAAGCACGTCTATATTCATTTTCTCAAAACAATGATAACTGTTTGTCAATTGTGCTTTTTGCTAATTGGTAAAATTAAGTACTGAAATTCCAGGGTCACCTGGGTAGCTCAGTCGTTGAACCTGGACTTGGGCTCAGGTCACGATCTGGCTGCTGGTCAGTTCCAGCCCCACATTGGGCTCGATGCTGTCAGCCTGTCAGCGCAGAGGCTGCTTCAGATCCTCTGTTCTCCTCTCTCTTCCTCTCCCCCACTTGCGCTCGCCCCCAAATACATATTAAAAAAAAAATTCCAAAACTGAGTGCTACAGACTGAATATTTGTGTCCCCCCAAGATTCACAGGTGTTAGTTCCCAAACTGGGGAATTTGAGGGGGGGGGGCGCAGATCTGGAACCGCCCGGAACCCAGAGGGCAGGAAGAGACCCAAGAAGGGGGCAGATCCCCCCCCCCCCCCAGATGGGTGGCTGGTTCAATGAGCGAGGGAACTTACCTACGAGAGGCTTGTCTCGAGAGCCTTAATGGGTTCCGCAAAGGCTCCATTTCTGACGGTCTCATCAACACAGCACTCTCTCCAGGCTGTGTCCTTGAAAATGGCTCCGGCTGTGGAGGTGGTGGGCGGAACCAACATGCTAAGGACGGGGCAGGGGGTGAGGGACCTCCCAGCTCCCCGGTCAACCTGCTATCGCGTCCTCTGGATGACCTCCTCCAACCACTGGTCGCAGCCCCAGCCCCCCCCTCCGTGACTGTACTTGAATGTGGGGCCTCTAAGGAAGTGCTTACTGATAAATGAGGCCATGAGGGCGGGGCTCGTATCCTTTAGGATTAGGTTCCTTGTAAGAAGAGACCCCAGAACCAAGCCCCCTGTCCGCCCTGTGAGGACACAGCCGGAAGATGGCCAGGAGGGCTCTTTCCAGAAACCCACCCTGCCAGCCCTGGATCGGTGCCTTCCAGCCTCCAAAACTGTGAGCAAATAGACCTCTGTCGTTTAAGCCACTCAGTCTATGGGATTTTGTTAGGGGTGCCTGAGCAGACTAATGCACTGAGAAATACCAACATTTCGTACATTTTATTATTTGCCTTTACGTTTGGAAATAAGATAATAATTATTAAAATTTAAAAATCGGGGTGCCTGGCTGGCTCATTCAGTAAAGCTTGTGACTCTTGATCCGCGGGTTGGAAGTTAAGAGCCTTACGTTGGGTGTAGAGATTACTTAAAAGTAAAGTCTTTTTTATTTTTATTTTTAAAAATTTTAAATATTTATTTTTGAGAGAGAGAGAGACAGATAGAATGTGAGTGGGGAAGGGGCAGAGAGAGACAGAGGCACAGAATCTGCAGCAGGCTCCAGGCTCTGAGCTGTCAGCACAGAGCCTGACATGGGGCTGGAATCCACGGGGCTGGATTGTGAGATCATGACCTGAGCCAGAGTCGGTCGCTTAACCCACTGAGCCACCCAGGTGCCCCTAAAGTCTTAAAATAAATTTAAAAATCAACCCATATTAGAAGACTGGTGGCTTATTTTTTTTTCTCTGCAGCTTATAAACCAGGGCCATGGGATGTAGTTTTTTGTTTTGTTTTGTTTTGTTTTGTTTTAAGGAAAATAAACATTTTATTTTCAAAAACCTCAGGACTTCAGCTTCAGAAAGGAATGTCTTGAAAGTAGCTATTGTGCCATTTTTTTTTCCTGGGAATAATGCCATGGTATGTACATTATTTTTATCGGTTTCATGACTTTCTGCCAATTTGTAGTTTGATAACTCACAAGTTCAATTTCTTCTATGAATACGACTATTCTGAAAGATAGAATATTAAGGACTATTCAATTTCATAGCAGCATTTTGGTTTTGTTGGTTAACATTCGTCTTGACGTGGGTTACTAGGACAACCTCTTAACGAAGTTTCCCTCCTCCTACTCCCCTCCCTCCCTCTGTCCTTTCCTTCGTGGCCAAGCATACAATCACCATACAATTATCCTTGAAACAAGATTCAGAGTTATTTGTCTTCTTTTGCAAGGAAAAAAAACCTGGCAGAAATAGAGGAGCAAGCTAAACACACACCTATTAAAATAGTGATTGCGATCGAGCATATTTAGAGCTCTGTTCGGCTTTCAGAGCATACCTGTTCCCCATAATTCCGGTTTCAGTTCCCTGTAGCAAAATGACACAGGGGAAAAGGGAGGGAAAGAATCCTCATCTTCTCACAGGAGAATTGTTTACTTAAGGGGTCTGTAGACGTTTGAGTTATAGCTCTTGAGTAGCTGTACTTTAATATTTTGTATTGATACTTTATTTGATAAGAGGGACGTGTTGACTTCAATGAAAAGTTCGCTGTCGTCTCAGTATATTGAAGACGTTTCTCCCCCCCCCTCCCCCCCCCATGGCACTTTTGTGATTGTGTTTTTTACTCTTTGATTTCAAAACTTACCCTAGAGTAAAATGGACTCTTTTGGGTATACAGTTGTATGAGTGTTGACTACCACTAAAGTCAGGATGCAGAACAGTCCCCCGCCATCTCCCCAGATTCCCTTGGTATCCTTGACTACCGCAGAAGGCAATTCTTTCATCTTCTGCCCAGGAAGTCAAAGCCTGGCTGGCAGGCCAATTGAAGCAGAGAGGGGGAAGGAATCAGGTGTCTTACAGATCAATAGGTGATCTTTGAATTCTTTCCTTTTAGAGTGGTTTTCAGCTCCTCCGGTGTCCTTGAATCTAGTGTCTCTTTGTTCATACTCTGCAGAGCAGACGCTTGCCTCTCTCTTTATTGCAACTTCTGATCATCTTTTACCCTGAGTAAAGACTGTGAAGTGTATATATTCCTGCTTTTAATTTTATTTCTTTATTACTTAATTTAATTTTAATTTTATTTATTTATTGCGATCTACAAAGACTTGGCTAATTTTTGTGAATCTTCCACAGGTTTTTGCGAGGAAGTGTTTCTTTTTTCTAGTCATGCAGAATGTTCTTTTTTTTTTTTCAGTTATGCAGAATATTTTGTATTTTAATTATTCAAGTTTGTTAATTGTTTAGTACAAATTCTCCATGTCCTTATTTTTTTTTTGTACTTGATTTATTGATTTCTTTAAACAAATTAAAAAAAATTTTTTTTAACGTTTATTTTTGAGAGAAAGAGAGAGAGACAGAGCGCACGCAGGGGAGGGGCAGAGAGAGAGGGAGACATGGAATCCGAAGCAGGCTCCAGGCTCTGAGCTGGCAGCACAGAGCCTGATTAGGGCCTCGAACCCACAAATGGTGAGATCATGACCTGAGCTGAAGTCAGACGCTTAACTGACTGAGCCACCCAGGCATCCCATTGATTTCTTGATTTCTAATAGAATTGGAGGTCATTTACCTGGAAGAAATTTTAGGAGAGACATTTTGGGTGGGAAAAACTTTATAAGTGGAAATGTGGTGCATCATTTTCTCCAGTATCCCCTCAATTCTGTCTCCTCCATGCACTGTGGGTGAAGGGGATAGAAATAAGGCATAGTATCCCATCTTTTTCAGGGGTTGTGTCTCGTCCTTTGATGGTTCATCATTGGTGGCACCACAAATAATTTTGGAATCCTGCCTTGGAATTGTTCCTTTTTATAAGTCTGTGTACATTTTTAAAGATTGGGGTGTAAATGACATATGTTAGTTTTAAGCATACTTTGAAGCAACTTTCAGATATATAATACAGTATTATTAATTATAGTCACCATGTTATACATATCATCCCAGGACTTTATTTATTTTATAATTGGAAGTTTGTACTTTTGATGCCCTTCTGGCCATTTCTAGCCATTGTGCCCCATGGATCCCTGTGAATCTTTTTTTATTTTTATTTTTATTTTTTTTAACATTTATTTATTTTTGAGACAGAGAGAGACAGAGCATGAATGGGGGAGGGTCAGAGAGAGGGAGACACAGAATCCGAAACAGGCTCCAGGCTCTGAGCTGTCAGCACAGAGCCCGACGCGGGGCTCGAACTCACGGACAGCGAGATCATGACCTGGGCCGAAGTCGGCCGCTTAACTGACTGAGCCACCCAGGCGCCCCATCCCTGTGAATCTTTGATGGGGAGTGAGGAAATGAGTAGGAAACTAGAAAATGTTTTGCCAGAATCAAAACCACACTCAGATACCACCTCACGCCAGTCAGAGTGGCCAAAATGAACAAATCAGGAGACTATAGATGCTGGAGAGGATGTGGAGAAACGGGAACCCCCTTGCACTGTTGGTGGGAATGCAAACTGGTGCAGTTGCTCTGGAAAACAGTGTGGAGGTTCCTCAAAAAATTAAAAATAGACCTACCCTATGACCCAGCAATAGCATTGCTAGGAATTTACCCAAGGGATACAGGAGTGCTGATGCATAGGGGCACTTGTACCCCAATGTTTATAGCAGCACTTTCAACAATAGCCAAATTGTGGAAAAAGCCTAAATGTCCATCAACTGATGAATGGATAAAGAAATTGTGGTTTATAAACACAATGGAGTACTATGTGGCAATGAGAAAGAATGAAATCTGGCCCTTTGTAGCAACGTGGATGGAACTGGAGAGTGTGATGCTAAGTGAAATAAGCCATACAGAGAAAGACAGATACCATATGTTTTCACTCTTATGTGGATCCTGAGAAACTTAACAGAAACCCACGGGGGAGGGGAAGGAAAAAAAAGAAAAAAAGAGGTTAGGGTGGGAGAGAGCCAAAGCATAAGAGACTCTAAAAAACTGAGAACAAACTGAGGGTTGATGGGGGTGGGAGGGAGGGGAGGGTGGGTGATGGGTATTGAGGAGGGCACCTTTTGGGATGAGCACTGGGTGTTGTATGGAAAGCAATTTGACAATAAACTTCATATAATAAAAAAAAAAAGAAAATGTTTTGCCAGTTTGAGTTGTGATGTGCTTTATAATTATCGTGCTTTGGTTAGAGTATTACTTTTTCTCGGTAATGTGTTTACTATAGAAAAAATAGAAAGTAGATAAATAACAGAAAACATTATCCATAATCCCATATCTTTGTCCATTTAGGGCCTCTGGTTATCAGAAATGTTTTTATGATGATAAAGAAATAATTTACTTGCTATCCCATGCTATTTTCTAAAGAGATTAAGTGCTAAGGAAGGTTATTATCTGCTGACCTGGTTACGGAGGGAAGGGGGTGGATGGGAGAGAAGCAGCAAGAGGGCAAGAGGTATGTTGTAGAGAATGCGGGGGAATTATAGGGAGTGGGTTGGGAATTGGAGGCCTGGGAAAGAGCCTTGATGAATGGAGGAGTGCAGTGACTGACAAGACCCGGGACCTGTGGGCTGAGGTGTCAGTGGCTGAAAAGAAACTTGGAGGAAACCAAGGATTTTGAAAGGGAATGGTTGTGAAGTTTTGCCAGATAGGGTGATGGAAAATGTCTTCCCTATTTCCCCATGACATCTTCAGGAAAGCATTTATTTCTCATGACTGCATTGTGGAGTTGAAGCTACTGTGGGATGCATTGCATTGTTTTCTTTGAGAAGGTCACGGAGAAAAAATAAAAGCTGTTGCTAGAACCACCCCCCCCCCCCCCCCCCCCGCCCAGCATTTTGGGTGCCTGTTTGTGCGTGTGCATGTATCTTTGCTATACAATGGGATCGATATGGATGTGATATTTATAGTGCTCTTTGAGTTAGGAAAACAGTTGGATTCTTTCTGTATGACTGAAGAAAGCTCTAAATTTATCCTTTTGAAAGGATGTATATAGCATTACAGATTATGAATATATCTCCTTAACACTTCTCTCATTCCTGGACATTTAGGTAGTTTGGGGTTTTTTGCTATTTTAATCTATGCTGTTATCTGTGTTTGTACAATACATTAAAAAAAATACTTGGATTCTTAAAAAAAAAACACAACAACGAAAAAGCACGGATTCTTGTTATCTCCTCAGAATGTGTTCATTCCTAAAATCCGAGTCTCTGAGCCAAAAAGCATGAACATTTTTAGGGTTTTTGAGAAGGATAGCTAAATGTCTTCCAGATTTACCCGTTTAGTCCTAAATAGTCTGATGACAAGGCTTGTTTCTATCTATACCTTGACAAACGTGGGTTTGCAAATCTTTCGAATATCTGACAATCTGATAGATAAAAATGAGAGGTCACTGCAGCTTTAATTTGCATTTATTGGTTTTATAAGTTTAAAAATTTTATTTTTATCTGAAGTACACTTGACGTATATTAGTTTCAGGAGTACCACACGGTGGCGCAACAATTACCTACGTTACTCAATGCTCATCATGAGCAGTGGAGTCACTATCTGTGACCCGTTACAAAAGTACTGTGATACTATTACAGTATTATTGACTGTATTCCCTATGCTATACTTTTCACCCTGGGTGTTTATATTATAACTGGAAGTGTGTGACTTTTAATCCCCTCCACCTGTTTCCCCGCCCCCGCCCTCCCCACCACTCCGACTCCGTGTTCATTCTCTGTACTGATGAGTGTGTTTCTCTTTGTGGTTGTTCTTTGTTTATGCATTTGTTTTATTTTGTAGATTTCACCTGTAAGTGAAATCACATGGTCCTTCTCTGTCTGACTTATTTCACTTAGCATCCTACTTTCTAGGTCCATCCATGTTGTTGCAAGTGGCGAAATTTCATTCTTTTTATGGCTGAGTGATGTTCCATTGCATATATACAATATTGGTTCAATTTGCATTTATTTGAGACCGAGTAAGACGTTTTCTCCCCCATGTTCTTTGGCCATTTTCACAGTTACGTTGCTAGTTCATGTCACGCAGCCCTTTTGCTACTAGAGGTTTGAGGTTTTCCTCCTTTATGTTAACTTACTATATTTTTAGGGTATCAGCACTTTATCATATATGTCTCAATTTGTCATTTGCCTTTTAACTATTTATGATACTTTAATTTTTCTGTTTCACTTTGAGGTTTATTTTAATATATATATTTTTTGAGGTATCATTGACATACAACAAACTACCCACATTTAAAGGGTCCGAGTTGGGAAGTTTTTGCCTTATGTATTCCTCTGCTAGGCCATCACCACAATTAAGATAATGAACACATTCACTGCCTCAAAGTGTCCTCATGCCCCTCTGTAACTCCTCCTTCACCCGCCCCTCATATTCCTAGGCAACCACTGGTCTGCTTTCTGTCATTAGAGATTACTTGGAGTTTTCTAGAATTTCATATAAATGGAATCAGACAGAATAAACTTTTTTGGGTAACTAGTTATGAAAGAGTTGTACATTTAAAAGCACAATGAGATACCACTACATGCTTACTAGAGTGGCTAAAATTTAACGTGTTTTTTTTTTAAATTTTATTTTTGAGACAGAGAGAGACAGAGCATGAATGGGGGAAGGGCAGAGAGAGAGGGAGACACAGAATCGGAAGCAGGCTCCAGGCTCTGAGCCATCAGCCCAGAGCCCGACGCGGGGCTCGAACTCACTGACCACGAGATCGTGACCTGAGCTGAAGTCGGACGCTTTAACCGACTGAGCCACCCAGGCGCCCCTAGAGTGGCTAAAATTTAAAAGACCGACCATATACCCAGTGCTGGTGGCAAGTAGAATGTGTACTTTCCCTTGATGGTGGGAGTGTATAATGACACAACCATCTTGGGAAACAATTTGGTATTTCTTCTGTTTTTTTTTTTTATTTTTTTTATTGTTTATTTATTTTTGAGAGAGAGACAGGGCATGAACTGGGGAGGGACAGACAGAGAGGGAGACACAGAATCCGAAGCAGGCTCCAGGCTCGGAGCCGTCAGCCCAGAGCCCGACGCGGGGCTCGAACTCGCGCACCGAGAGATCGTGACCTGAGCCGAAGTCGGCCGCTTAACCAGGCGCCCCGCTATGTAATCTTTTAATACTTTGTTTTTCACACTGTCATTTTTAAACCATCTGGAATTCATTTTGGTTTGAGATGTGAGGTAGGGAATTGGCGGTTCCGTGTTTTTGTGTGGTTAGCTGGTTTCCAGGATTTCTTGGAATTATTTAGGCCTGAGTGTTCTGGTTTGTTTCTCTCAGGTGGAATTTGGCATCTGTCATGTAAATGTTATAGAAAATTCATGGGCATCAGGATGTGAGAGGAAACTTATGCATGATCCTGCTTTCCAACCCCCTCCCCCCCGCAAAAAAAGTCATAATTTTCATGAGTTTCATTGTATCCTTTGAAGAGATAGTTTGATATAATGGCAGCCATCGTATAAATGCTATTTTGGATAATGTTACTCGTATGTCCCGTATTCTCTAAGTATTTCCATTGTTCGTAACTATATGTGTTATTAGTATATAGCGTTTCGCCCTTTAGAATTTTCCCGTTTTCTTGCCATTTTAAATAACGTTGCATTGAACAGCTCTGTGCCTTTTTCCTTCCTTTGAATAACTTGACAAATGGATAGATTCCTAGAAGTAACGTTAACTGGATTAAACACGCAGAAGTTCTGTTTCTTTGTTCTTATCTCCACTTGACTTTCCAACAGGGCTGTGCCAGTTCCTATATTGTGAGGGGACACATTTGCGTCCCAAGCACCATTGCGGCCTTGCTTTCTGAGACCGTTACCAATGTTGGATGTCTGCATTTTGTCCGTTTTATTACACAAACGAGTAAATGAATACCTCATCAGTCAGTCAACATGGCTGGCCAAACCGTGCACCTTCAGCCCTCTTCTCTCTCACCTCCTGCTTTGTGGCAGCCATGGAGGTGCACTGCTCAGACCTCCCTTCAAGAGAAGCAGCTGTGAGGATGTAGCTGCTGGACAGCCTCCGGTTGCCATACTTCCAGATCTGCAGTAGCATTTACCCAAGGCCATGTTCTCCAGGGGCTGCTCCCAGCCCTGGACTATACCCCATGGGATAGTCGAGCCTGGAGCTCCTTGCCCTGGGTGGGGCTCCTCTGAGGGGCTCCGAGCCTTTCCATCAGCCCTAGACCTGTAATCTCAGGCTCCTCCTCTCCAGTCCTCCCGTCCCTCTCCTTTCACAGGTATCAGACCCGCACTGCAGTCTGAAGGCTCCCCTGCCTCCTGCTCCTCCCCTCCTCCTGCCACAGGTGTTTCCCCCTCAGTGAAATCTCTTCGTGCCTAACTCTGTCTTGGTATTAGGTCTTAGAGCCCCCAGACTGACAACATACCCCGTGGAGGAGTCCAACTGGGAGGCCTTCGTGTGGGCTCGATACAGACTCCAGGGTTTATTAAGTGGATGGCAGAGCGTTCTAGAAGACAGGAGCTTTGAGATGGGCCATAAACCGGAGCCGCGGAAGGAGGGAGGTTCCACCATTCGTGGGGGTGGGGCTAACAGTACTCAGACTACTTGGAGATGGTGTCGCGTTGTGCACCGCGGCTGTGGTATCGGAGATCGTGGTCGTGGCGTCGTAGCCGTCGGTTGCTTCTCGGTTTGGCTTTTCGTAGCTGTTCTGCAGAGCTGTTTCGATCTGTGGACAGGCGGTGGCGCGATGGGCCTCCCGTGGTCTTTGGTGCAGCGCCGTTTGCTCCTGTCGCACATGAAGGCGGATCTCTCCAGGGAGCTGCAGTGCAGCCTGCAGTGTCCTGGGAACTTGCGCCCACAGCTCGACCCACCCCCGCTGGCTGCGGAGGAGAGGACCAGAGGAGAAGTTCAGGGTGGAGGCAGCCCCGGGGCCTGCCCAGGGATCGGGGCCGTAGGGGAGCGTTTGGCTTTTTATTCCGAGATGGCCACTTGAGACAGCAGGCAAATGAGAGGGGGGAAGTCAGGCAAGAGGAGACAGGACTTGCCTGGACTGACGGCCTCTGGGGAACCCCGAGGAGCTCTTTCTCCGCCAGTCTCCGCGGCTTTGCACTAGTCAAGGCCTGTGACATCACTGTAGTTGGTGCCACAGGATGTGTGGGTGAAATCGGGGTGTGGGGAGCCGGGTCTGCATGGCAGGGAGGAACCTGAACCCTTGAAAGGGAGAGTTGGGGCTCTTCTTACCCCCCGGCCCCCACTTTTCTGCCTCATTTGTTCTCAGGGAATAGGAAACCAAGTATCAGACGACCCAGGGCAAAGAAAAAAAAGGTCAAATCGTTCCCCAACGCCTTAAAGGGAAATTAATGATTGCTACTGATGGGGTTTTTATGCATTCATACACTGCCGGATGCCAGGGGCCACCTTCTGGATAAATCTGATGGCTGTGTCTTAGCTCCATCTGCCATCACCTCAGCACTGGCATCTTCTGAGCACCGTTCCCTTCTGGGTTTCTAAAAATTTTTTTTTTTTTAACCTTTATTTTTGAGACAGAGAGAGACAGAGCATGAATGGGGGAGGGTCAGAGAGAGGGAGATACAGAATCTGAAACAGGCTCCAGGCTCTGAGCTGTCAGCACAGAGCCCGACGCGGGGCTCGAACTCACAGACCGCGAGATCATGACCTGAGCTGAAGTCGGACGCTTAACCGACCGAGCCACCCAGGCGCCCCCCGTTCTGGGTTTCTACGCACCCATTGCCTGGCTGTCTGATTTCTTTCTCCCTGGCTCTGCTTGCTCTCCTCACCCCAGGGTTCAAGTGGAGCACCTTGTTTGCCATCCTGTGTGAACTTGCCCTCTGGGAGGTCTCTTCGCCCTGCCTGCCAGCACTCTGTTGGGCATGGGGATGGGACCCTTGCTCCTAGGCCCAGTCTCTCCTCTGAGCACTAGCTCTGGGGCTGATGAAAGTGTCAGAGAGAGTGGCCTTCTCAGCATCTTAGGAGCTTAGATATAGGGAGCTCACATAAAGTGAGAGAAAGGTATTTTGGACCAGGTTGAGGCTGACTTTTGTTTTAAAACAGGAAAAAAGTTTGAGGACTGGTTTTTGTAGAAGATCGTACACAGGGTAGTGGCTGGGTATGGGGTATTGAGGCCAGTGGTGAATGTTGAGCGATCCCTACCTTAGGCTGGAACTCAGGGGGGTAAGTCCTGCCTCCAGGCCTCCACCTGGCTTGCCTGTCACCCGAGCAACCAGATCTGCTAGCATTTCTGCCCCCCAGCCCTCCTCCTCCATCCAGTTTACCTGGAGTCACCATTAATCCAAGGGATGCAAAGACCAGGAACAGGAGCTTCATGGCCGAAGGGATGGCTTGGGAAGCAAGGTGGCGGTTTAATGGAGTCCGGCCCCTCTGTGTGATGTGCTTGGAGCTACTGCCTTTATAGGAGCCACATGATGCCAGGATACTGGGCAGTGAACCAGAGGAAGAGTTCATTGCCACCCAGAACAGTCAGATTAGATCATAACGGCTACCAGTCTGTAGCTGTGATTGATTTATTGAGCGCTTGTATTCTAGGCTGTTGGGAGGGGAAGAGGCAGAACACAGCACCATCTTTCAAAATATGCTTCCTAGCCAGTGTCGGCAAGGGTGTGGGAGAAACGACTGCTCTTTTGCACCGCTGCTGGGCGTGTTGATTGGTACCGTTTTGCTTTTAGAGAGCAATTTGGCAATATGCACCAGGAGTCTTGAAAAATGCCTGCATTTTGCCTCGGTAACTCTATTCCTGGACTTTGGTCTAACGGAAATAATTGAACAAATACACAAAGAGGTCTATCTCAACATTGTTTGCAATAGCAGAAAACCAAAAGCATTCTAAATGTTGGTGAAACATGGATGCAACTGAAGACAGTATAATTGGACACCATGCAGTGATTAGACCTATTGCAGAGACTCATTTACTAGGCGGGCGACTCACTAAAGACACGCCAGCACTCTTCCCGTTTCAATTAGAAATACGTGGCGTCGCAAGAGACGGGCAATTCAACTAACAGTGGCTTAACTCATAGAAGTATCTATTATTTAATCAACAAGAAGAAGGGGGTGACTTGGTGGTGGGATGAAGTTAGTCTTGGATCCTTCTGTTCTGCTATCCTCCGCGTGTAGGTGCGCTGATTACCAGTTTATTCTCTTAGCCCCATATCCACCCTTCTTTGTCTTGCTTTGCGATACTGGATTTGAACCCTGGAAAGATGCCTCTTTTGCCAGCTGGCCCTGTGTTAGGCTTTGACAGTAGAGGGTGTTGGAAGTGAAAGAGCGGACCTAGGCCGGCCGATGGAAGAACACCACAAACCGCTCATTTCATTCTGGGTTCCAGTTCTCCATTTTTAAATTCAGCCAAGGAGCCCCATGGCTCTCGGTCCAGCTCCAGCCCTGCTCAGGCCATGCTCCTTCCCCCTGGTGGCCACTCCGGTAGCAGCACTGGCTTGTGTCCTCAGGCAACTGCCTCTCTGCCCAGTGGCTACCTCTGCAGATCAGCTCTGGCCAGCTCCCTCTGGGGAATTTCTTCGTCACTGCTCTGTGGCAGCCACATCCGCTTTGAAGAGAATGTGTGAGGTTAGTTCCTCCACTGGAACCCGGAAGTAGCGAAATGTGCTCTTTCCCTAACATTAATATTGCTGCTACTTCAGGTCCATAATCATTTACCTTTTATTTTGTTGATTAGGTCACTTACCAGTTTTTATTTATTTATCTTTTTTTTTTTTTTTTTTTTGGCAGGGGTGGGGGGAGTAATGCAATAGGCCCATGTTTATGCCCACCAATAGAAATAACAGCCATTAACTGATTGACCCTTATGACTAAATGGGACATTTCCTAGACTGGTCACCATATCCCTTCTGGGATGTTCTTCCAATTTGCAAAAATGACTTTCCTTGTTTGACCTATGGATATATGACCTGTACCCTAGAGGAGTGAGCAACCATTCCAAAATTTCTGGGGCTCACCATGATGCTTCCACAGCTACCCTCTGGAGTGATGAGGGAGTGACTGTCTTGGGCAGAGTAAGAGATCCAGCCCTCTAAACCCTTAGATGCTGCCTTATTCATGGAGGGTTTACAATTAAGCTGAAAACAACAGTATGAAACCTGTTAGTCATGCTAGACAGAGATCACCAAGGAGATTACCTTAGATGTACGATTGACCAGCCTGGGTTCCCTGGCCGAGGTATCTTAGAACCAATAGTATTCTCTTGACTCAGTTGGCCAGCTAGGGGTGGCATTTTTATATTGGCTAATACGTCATGTTTTGTATTAGTTAATACCAGCTGACTGACTGGGTTAGAATAAGAAGTTTCTTGCAGTCAGGAATCGGTAGAATTGTTGACCTCGGCATGCCGTTTAGTACTGTAGAACCACTTCTCTCAGCTTGGTCTGGGGACCCTCAGTACCCGGTTTAGGAAAGAATTCTAATGCTGCTTATTGTTCTAGTTATCTGTTGCTATATAACAAACTGGTTTAGTGGCGAGAACCGCAGTAGTCGTTCACTTAGCTCGTGACTCTGCAGTTTGGGCAGGATTCAGTAGGAGAGGCTCATCTCGGTTCCACATGGCGTCAACTGGGACACGTTAGCTGGGGCTGGAGGATCTACTTCCAAGATGGCTCACTCATATGGCTGCCAGGGTGGTGCTATCAGATATAAACTCAGTGGGCGTGAGGGACCTCTTCATTTAGGCCTCCCCATGTGGCCTTCCTTACAGAAGGATGGCTGGATTTCATAGGTGAGCATCCCAAGAGATAGGGACTAACTTGCTGATTGCCTCATCTTTAATAGGTGTAACTCAAAGAACATCAATCAAGGCTGAAGAATCAAGTGATAAAGGTGTAGACATATTTGGCAATGTAGAGATAACATTGAGAAAGTATTGTATTCACTCATATTGGATGTGTTGGAAAGGGAGGAGAGATAAAAAAATATGCTAATTCTATCATTGTTCTAGAAGGAAACCAGTAGATACTGTAAAAAGAGAAGGACATCTAAGGATACTGTATAACGTTATTGTTATAAAGATGACCACTCAAAAGTCTAAATTTAATTAAATATCTGAAACCTAAATATCAGAAAACCACACACACACACACACACACACACACACTACCTGGTGAATGACTTTTTAAAACATAAAAAATACATACAGTATTTCAGAATTCAGACTGAATATTATCTGCCCTATCCATAAATATAGATGCTTAATTCATTCACCTTGAAAATTTCGTATTAGATCATAAAGCATACCCAGCACTGCACTGTATATAAGATACCTAAATTTCTGATTCAGAAAGAAGGGGGGGGTTTGTCTCAAAGTGTTACAGACATACCAGTACACCTGTCTTGTCTGTCCCCTTGAGACCTGGAGCAAACTGGCTTCTCCTAGAGTGACACCACTGCCCTATAAGCTGGAGCGTGTGTTGGGGTCATGGTAACCTCTGTCTTCTTGGCTTGCCCTTCTTGGAACCTCTGCCTATAAGGAGGGAGGGTGATCACAGTCCAAGTATTCTTGACTTGGTGCTCCTAGGGGAGAGTCTGCACCCTAGGAGTGGGAGTTAGGTGGGGGAAGGAGGTCCAGTCTTTTGGACTGTGCTTGCCTTGACTAGAGTTGGGGTGAAGGCAGGAATGAGAGACACTTCTCCTCTGGTGAAACCATAACCCTATCTTTGGAGTCTGGAGGGAAATAGTCACTGTCTTCTGAGCTGCCCCTGCCAAGAGTTCATGGACATTGTGTGTGTGTGTGTGTGTGTGTGTGTGTGTGTGTGTGTGTGTATTGGGAGCAAATGCTGACCCCCGTGTTGCTAAATTAAATTACTAAATTTAATTTTTATTTTATTATAAAATTATTTTATTTATTTATTTTTAAGTAGGCTCCACACCCAACGTGGGGCTTGAACTCATGACCCTGAGTTCACAGTCACATGCTCTATCAACTGAGCCAGCCAGGCATCCCTATAAGGGTTTTTTAAATTTGGTGTTTCAGAGACTCTTGAGTGACTAGTTCAGTGTAGAAATTCCCTGTCCACCCACCTCCACATATACCCATGTGTAGGAACCCTCCAGATTTGACAGATGGTTCTCAGATCTATTTGCCTGGTCCTGTGGTTTTCAAACTATAGCGTATCTGAGTCATGCAGAAGATTGATGAAAATACATGTTGTTGAGCCTCTACCCCCAGAGCTGCTGATTCAGTGGGTCTCAGGTAGGTCTAAGATTGGCCTTTCCCATGGTGTTGCTGCTGCTGGTTCAGAGACCACACTTTTTTTTTTTTTTAATTGAGGTATAATTGAATATGTTATATTAGTTTCAGGTATAGAATATAATGATTCTATATGTGTCTAGAATTCCTATAGATTTAATTCTTTTTTTTTTTAATTTTTTTTTTTAACGTTTATTTATTTTTGAGACAGAGACAGAGCATGAACGGGGGAGGGAGAGAGAGAGAGGGAGACACAGAATCGGAAGCAGGCTCCAGGCTCTGAGCCATCAGCCCAGAGCCCGACGCGGGGCTCGAACTCACGGACTCACAGACCGTGAGATCGTGACCTGAGCTGAAGTGGGACGCTTAACCGCTTAACCGACTGAGCCACCCAGGCGCCCCTAGATTTAATTCTAATGCTAATTAGATTTAATGCTCATTCCATTAGCACACATAATTACAGAGTTTCTGTTCTCTTACAATGAGAACTTCAGATTTGCTCTTTTAGCAACTTTCAAATATGGAATACAGTATTTATTTTTATGAAAAAAAAATTTTTTTAATGTTTATTTTTGACAGAGAGAGAGACAGAGCATGAGTGGGGAGGGGCAGAGAGAGAGACACACACACAGAATCCGAAGCAGGCACCAGGCTCTGAGCTGTCAGCACAGAGCCCCATGCGGGGCTTGAACTCACAGACCGCGAGATCATGACCTGAGCCAAAGTCGGACGCTCAACCGACTGAGCCACCCAGGTGCCCCTGCAATACAGTATTATTAAATATAGTTTCCATGTTGTACAGTACATCTCCATGCCTTATTTATTTTAGAGCTGGAAGTTTGTACCATTTGGTCCCCTTCATCCGTTTTGCCCACCTCTGGCAAACTGCCCACCTTTGCCCACTCCCACCTCTGGCAACCATCAGTCTGTTCTCTGTCTGTGAGCTTGGTTTTTGTTTGGTTTATTCCACGTATAAGTAAGATCATACAACATTTGTCTTTCTCTTTCTGACTTAGCATAATGCCCTCAACCCATGCTGTTGCAAGTGGCAAGATTTCATTCTTTTTATGGCTGAATAAGATTCCATTGTATATATAAACCACATCTATCCATCCATCGATGGACACTTAGGTTGGTTCCCCTATCTTGGCTATTGTAAATAACCCTGCAGTGAACTGGGAGGTGCAAATACCTTTTCCAGTTGGTGTTTTTGTTTCCTTCAAATAAATACCCAGAAGTGGGATTGCTGAATCAATGGTAGTTCTATCTGTAATTTTTTGAAACACCTCCATATGGTTTTCCATAGTGGCTGCACCAGTTTACGTTCCCACCAACGATGCACAAGGGCTCCCTTTTCAGAGACCACATTTGAGAACAACTGGGTTAATCTTACATCCAAGGCGGGATTTTCTCTATGTCGGGGCACATGTTGGTGCTTTTATTGTTGTGCGTGTAGCCCACTTTCATTTTTTTGTTTGTTTCTTCACTTCCATTTCTTTCTACTCTTTTTTTTTCACTTAGTTTTGCTGACGATGTCATCTCTCTGTGTGCGTGTGTGTGTGTGTGCATGCACATGTATGTATGTATTTGCTATTGTTGGGGGGAATGTAATTAAAAATAAAATCTCTTCTCAACCCATAAAACCTCCCCACAGACGTAGAAGAGAAAGAAAACTGTTTTGTCACTAAATAAGCATTAAACCAGGACGTGATACATACCGTAGACAATCTGCCAAGAGATTGCAAAGACCAAAATCTTACCCATTTCTATAGCTAAGAAGATACAACTCATTACAGACATGTTCTCAAGACAAACACTCCCTAGCCCTGAAGAGGACCAGAAAGTACCATTTGTCACACATTGCTGATCCTAGATTCACTTGATACGTGGAGTGGCTTCTCTGTGTTTGCTGATTGGTTTCACCCAAAGGAAAAACAAAATTCTCATATCCTTGTGGCAGGTGGTAGTTTTGAAACTTAGAGCGAGGAGCCTGAGGAACCTGCTGAAGTTAGGCTCCTACCTACCCACAAAAACTGTGACTACATTTCAGAGAGGTGGCGCCCAGGTCTTTGAGAAAGACATTCCTGGGTTGTAAAGTGGTCAAGAAGTCTATTTACACTAAAAAAATAATAATAAATGTTTTAAAGAAAGAGAAGGAACTTACAAGTTTTCTAAAGTAAATGCTCTAAGAAAAGGGAGGGGAGGGGTGATAAGTCTCTAACAGGGAGAAATAAGGCTCTTTCTTTTTTTATTTTAACTTTAAACAAATTTCCATTACACAAAAGTCGCCACATAGTTGGCTGTTTCTCTACTTTGTACACAATTATTCTTGTTCTCCACAGAAAGACTGCTTCTTAACTTTTCATCTGGTGATGGCAAGTATGAAAATCCCGATTTTAACATAATAGTAGTAAAAATGCCTCTTTTTATTCAAAAGTACAAAATAAATTCTTTGTGAGCATGGACAATGACAGCAGTAAATCAGAATTTGTTGTCAACCGAAACCAGTAACTGATGGTTATAATGATTTTCTTAAACACCAGCCAGACTTTGCTTCAGTCATTTCCTCCAGTGGAATTCTCTGAAGTTATTGTTGAAGGGCCCTGCCTTGAGTTTCCTCTCACAGTTCATTAATAATGGTAAAGCACTGTTCTAGGAGTTAGAACATTCTACCTTCCATACCCCCTCCCAGTCTACCCATTCCACCCATTCCTGGGTCCTTTTCTTCTTTAGGAATTCCGGTGACTACGACTTCTGCTATAGTTAACAGAAAGGCAATTCTAGCAGTATCCAGTAAAGTAGGTCTTACACCCTTAGTTGGATCAGTGACTCCTTTTCCCACCATCATTCAAAAAATCTCCAAAGCATAGCGTCATAACCAACTTCTAAGGGACTTTGCATACGTTTCTCAACTATCAAGGATCCTTCAACACCTGCATTCTTAGCCATGGTCATCACAGGAATTTTGAAGATCTTCGTTAGCTGGAGTTATTGGATCCAAGGCTGGAATGCACCAAAGCAGGGCACAGCCCCTTCCCAGAGAATCTTCAGTAGCAGCTCGTGGAGCATTGAGGGCATCTGTAACTCTGTCTTTCTTTTCACTCACTTCAACATCATTTGTCCCAGCCTTCGGCACAGCTACTCTGAGAGTTTTGCCAGATGTTCATTCAGCTTTTCTCTTTCATATTCACTAGTTGTGATATCTAACTGTTGTGTTCAAGTGATTTTTTTGGATACGTTTTTCAATTTGAGCCTTGTCACCTTTTCCTTTTAAGAGCATGGAATCATCTTTGGTCATATTGACCTCTCCAACTTTTCCTAAGTCATGAAGCTGAACACCTTCAAGATTTAGAGTCAATCTTTCTTCCCCAAACACTGCACTACCAGTAGCAATAGCCATGTCTTTAAACAATTTTTTTTCTGTTGTCACCAAAACCTAGAGCTTTGGCTGCTTACCACCTGAAGACCAACTTTTAACCTATTCAAAACAAGTGTACTCAAAGCTTCTCCGTGAACATCTTCAGCAGTTATGAACAGGGACTTGCAGTGAGCATTGGCATTTCAAGAGCAGGTACAACGCACTGGACACTAGAAATTTTCTTGTTTTTCTGTTTTAGACATTTTCTTTTCACTCAGTAGAACATAGTCATCTTGGAATTCACATTTCTTTTTTTATTTTTATTTTTTTTAATGCTTATTTTTATTTTTTATTAAAAAAAATTTTTTTTAATGTTTATTTATTTTTGAGACAGAGAGAGACAGAGCATGAACGGGGGAGGGGCAGAGAGAGAGGGAGACACAGAATCGGAAGCAGGCTCCAGGCTCTGAGCTGTCAGCACAGAGCCCGACACGGGGCTCGAACTCACGGACTGTGAGATCGTGACCTGAGTCGAAGTCGGGCGCTTAACTGACTGAGCCACCCAGGCGCCCCTGTTTATTTTTATTTTTGAGACAGAGAGAGACAGAGCATGAGTGGGGGTGGAGCAGAGAGAGAGGGAGACACAGAATCCGAAGCAGGCTCTAGGCTCCGAGCTGTCAGCACAGAGCCTGACGCGGGGCTCGAACCCACAGACCGTGAGATGACCTGAGCCGAAGCCGGACGCCCAACCGACTGAGCCACCCAGGCGCCCCTCACATTTCTGATCTTTTGCTGTGTTAATGAAGTACAGAGAAATATAACCTCGATCAACCTTTATGCCTTCAGTAATTTCTAATTCATCGTTTCTTGTTTTTCCAACCTTTACTGTGATGACGCCCTCTCTTCCAGCCTTTTTCATTGCATCGGAAATGATGTTGCCAACTTCTTGGTCTCCACTTGCAGAAATCTAGCCATGTGAGCAATTTCTTCTGGGGCTGTCACAGGTTTAGACTGCTTCTTAAGTTCAGCGCTTACAGCATCAACAGCTAGCATCACACCGCTCCTGGCGTCCACTGGCTTAGCACCTTTGCTAACCTTCTCGAAGCCTTCCTTGGCAATAGAGCGTGCCAGGACACAGCAGTAGTGGTGCCGTCGCCAGCCTCTTCATCTGTGTTATTGGCAACATCTTGAGCAAGTTTAGGGCCAATATTTTGATACTTATCTTTTAAGTGGCATGGACCTTGCAACGGTCCTGCCATCTTTTGTTACTTTGGGACTTCCCCAACTGTGTTCAATAATCGCTGTTCTTTCCTTTGGCCCCATAGTAACGGCTACAACATCCGCTAAAAGGTCTATACCTTGGAGCATTAAGGCTCACGTATCTGCACCAAATTTTGTATCTTTGGAGGCCCGAGTGAGATGAGGAGCCAGTGCCCTGGACCCTCGCCTACTTTGGCAAAAGACTGCAGGTAACTGAAACATTTTTGCAGGGCAGTGGCAGGGCGTGCGGGCACCAAGGCAGGCCATCGGAGGCGAGTGAGGCAAGGCTCATCTTTTTCATTTGTGTTTGCCCTTACACTATCCTGCTTGCTTTTGGCTTTAAGGGAGGATTTGGGTGTGTAGCAAACTATTTTCAGTATGTATATGCCTTTCTTTCAGTTCCAAAAAGTTAATTTTGATGTTTTTCCTATAGGTTCTTGAATTGGATGCTTATTTTTATCTTCCTTTTATGTATTTGTGTTTTGTGTTAATTACATAAATAATATATAATATCTTTTCTTTTAATCCTATGATTTTTTTATTTTGAGAGAGAGAGAGAGAGAGAGAGAGAGAGAGAGAGATCATGAGGGGAAGGGGCAGAGAATAATGAAGAGAGAGAGAAGCTGACAGTGTGGAGTCCGATGTGGGGCTTGAACTCATGAATGTGAGATCATGACTTGAGCTGAATGAAGTTGGATGCTTAACTGACTGAGACATCCAGGCATCCCAATCCTATGAATTAAAAAAATTTTTTTTCCGATGTTTATTTTTGAGAGAGAGAGCGAGACAGAGTGTGAGCAGTGATGGGGCAGGGAGAGAGAGAGAGACAGAGACACAGAATTTGAAGCAGGCTTCAGGCTCTGAGCTGTCAGCACAGAGCCCGATGTGGGGCTTGAACTCACAGATGGCGAGATCCTGACCTGAGCTGAAGTTGGATAGTTAACCGACTGAGCCATCCAGGCGCCCCAGCTGTGAATTTTTAAAACATTCAAAACATTCAAAACATTTTAAAACAATGTTAATAAGAATTGCTAAAATAAAAATCCCAACAACACCAATTGCTGGCAAGGATGTGGAAAAAATTGTTATCTCTTGAATTGCTGGTGGGAATGCAAAAGGGCCCAGTTACTCTGGGAAATGGTTTGTCAGTTTCTTTTAAAGTTAAACATCAACTTCCCATTGGACCTAGCAGTCCTACACATGGGTATTTGCCCTAGTGAAATGAAAACCTAGGACCACCCAAAAACCTATAAACAAATGTTTATAACAACTTTATTTGTGACAGCCCTAAACTGGAAAAACCCAAATGATCTCAATGAGGGAAAGGAGAAAAAAAAAATCTGCACTAGATCTCTAGAATATAATACTATTCGGCAGGAAAGAGGAATGAGTCATTGATGCACATGGAAAATTGGATAGACCTGAAAGACAAGCTGAGTGAGAGAAGCCAGGCACAGAACATTTCATTCAGCGGGTATCCTAGGAAACAGCAAAACCACAGTGATGGAAAATAGATCAATGGTTGCCGGGGGTTGTGGTGGGATAAGAGTTTGAATAGAAAGAGGTATTTGTTAGGTGATGAAGCTATTATTGTATGTTCTGTTTGTGGCGGTGGTTGCACGAATCTAAACGTGTCCAAATTCAACACCGGGGAATAAGGCGGGGACTTGGTGTGGTGCTACGGTATCTTTCGTCTTGGGTGTCTGTCGTGCCTTTTGCACAGCTTCCAATCGCACTGTGTTGGGACAGAGCATCTGGAGGTTCACAGCCTCTGTGGTCTGTAGGAGCCACTCTGAGGAGGGTCCAGGGGAGAATTTGCCATTTTCAGTGGAAAACAAGTGGTGGTTACTAAATATGATGACTGTGTACTTTGGATCTGGATTCACTGCACCTTTGTTTATAGTAAGACACCAACTGCTTGAGAAATAAGAATGTTTTAAGTAATCCATTAAGCAGATGTGAAAAGGAACATTTTAAAAGGTGCAATCTCTTTTCAAACTCGAATTCAACATACCCGGTATGTTTGTTAATGAACTTGAGGCATGAAAAACAACCATGTCAAAATTCAAAGAACTGTATGCCAAAAGAACAAAAAGCCAAATTTACTCAATGAAATTGAGCAAATTATACAAAATAATTGTATCATCCTATGCTTATGGGTCCTTAGCTTCCTCGCTACAATTTAATATGCCCAAGAGCTCTTTTCACATCTAAAAATGTGGATCCTCAGGATTCTTTCTAATTTTACATCACTTTACGCATATGGATGTACAGTGGTTTAGCTGAAAACAGTACCCTTTTGATGAACTTGTATCTTATTTTTCCCATTTCTCCTTTTACAAACAAAACGGGAATGATTATTTCCCATCACATTTTTAAAAAAGATTTTATTTTAAAGTAACCTTTACCCCCCCAACATGGGACTCGAACTCACAACCCCGAGACCAAGAGTCGCATGCTCTACTGACTGAGCAGCCAGGAGCCCCTCCCAGCACTTTAAATAGTTCTTCTATTTGTGGTCATGCTACCAGTTCTACACACGGTTTAATTTGATTTCTTTTGCTTTTAATTTTTAGGGATTGCTTTAAAAATTTTGATATTCTTATATTAGGTCAAATATTTAAATGATTCCAAAGTCAGATCTTCCAAATAGGGTATATTCAGAGAAGTCTAGCTTTATTTTTTTTAAATCTGTTCTCTCTGATTCATTTCTTCCTGCTCCTCTAAATAGATGTGCACTTAAATTTTTTCTTTCCTTTTAAAAATAAATGTATCTAATGCTTTTGTTTTCATCTCCCTTCCCTTCCATCACTCTCTCCTCAATATGGAGAATTCCAGGTTACTTACGGTCATTGAAGCCAGGAACAAGGGAGCAGCAAAAGCCAGAGGCAAGAACTTCATGCCTGAAGGATAGGGACATGTTTGGGGACAGTGCAGTGGGGTGGATGGACAGAACTACCTATGTCACTTGCCTGGAGCTCTAATCTTTATACGACTTCAAATGAGATCAAAAGTTGAGCAGTGAGCAAATAATAAAGTAAAATAAAGCAGAAATCTCCGCCGTTAGGGCCAAAGGATTTGGCCAGACTGTCTCATTGGCTACTGCATACATTTGCGGAGTTCTCACAGAATATCTGGAAGACTAGCATCCAGTCTTTGAAAATACACTTTCTAGCTACTGTTGGTAAGGGTGAGGCAACACAGGGACAACTGAGTACTGTTCCTGTGAGTTTAAATCAATGCAGTATATTTTGGAGAGCAATTTGCAATATATATTCAATGTCTAAAGCAAAGTTAAACAGAACGAAACTATGCTACTCTTTGACCCAGAATTAACACGCATAGAGTAAATGGATAAGTTCACAAAGATGTCTAAGTACTGTATTTCCTTCTTAGCATTGCTCGTAATAAGGATGTGAAAATGTAAATGTCCATCAATAGAGAATTTGCTGATTTATGGTACATAACACATTAGAATTCCATGCAGCTTTAAACAGTGTTAATCGAGGACCTACAAGATTAAAAGCTGGTGTGATCTCTTTAAAAAATGAGTGAAAATTAAGTGAGAAAGGAAAGTTATGGGATAGTATGAGCTAGTCTTTGTTATATGTATTTATACATATACATATATATGCATAAAATATAAAAAAATATAATCTGGAAGGATATGTACCCCTAATTTTAAGGGTCTTTATCTTTGGGAAGGATTATTTGTGATTTTATTTTTCATAATTTTATGTTTCTCTATATTTATGATTGTTTCTACTATTGTTGTTTGTTTCTCTTGCTTTTTACACTCCACATGTAAGAGAAATCATATGGTATTTGTCTTTCTCTGTCTGACTTCTTTCACTTAGTATTATACCCTCTAAGTCCATCCACGTTGTTGCAAATGGCAAGATTTCATTCTTTTTTTATGGCTGAGTAATATTCCATTGTGTGTGTGTGTGTGTGTGTGTGTGTGTGTATCTCTATCTCTATCTATCTCTATCTCTAATCTATCACATCTCCTTTATCCATTCATCTGTTGATGAACACAGGTTGCTTCCATATTTTGGCTATTGTAAATATTGCTATAGTAAACATAGGGGTACATATGTCTTTTTGAACTAGTGCTTGTGTTTTCTTTGGGTAAATACCCAGAGGTGGAATTGTTGGAATGTATGTATTTCTATTTTTAGTTTTTTTGAGGAACCTCCATACTGTTTTCCAGAGTGGGTTTTTTGAAAAATTTTGAGATGAATATACTTATATAGCAATATTTGCTTTCTTTCCTGATTAACACAAAAGATTGATTGGATTCAAATCAGGTTCACTGGAATCCAAGATCTTTCCTGTGTTAAGCTTTAGTAACAATTTCAAGGATACAGGTAATTATGAAGCACAGGGAAAACATGCGAAAGTCTCAGGTGTTCATGTCACTTCCCAGCTCCCATGTGCCTCATTAGAATGAGCTGTGGATTGGGTTTTAATGCAGGAGATTTCTGAGTGATGTCTAAGTGATGCATGTGAGCGTATCACACAAACGGGGATGTTTCCTTAAGAAACATTTCCATTTTAGTCTCTGAAAATTACATAACGTTATACATGCATGACATTTTTTAAGGAGCCATGTCTTTATAAATTATAGATTCCAGGTTTGTTTACTAGAAACAATTCTAGATATATTCAGAGCAGATTATTCTGTTAGCTAAAGACTGCTGCTAGTGAATGGTATTGGTGAGTTCTCCGGGTCTGCTTGCATGTTTAGAAGGGGATCTGATAGAGTCAACATTATTATTTTTCTTTCTTTCTTTCCAGGAGCATCCCTGATAAAGGGAGAAGATTGATTGTAGGACTGTTGTTAACCCCTTTCTTCCCATCTCTCTCTTTTTTTTAAAGTTTATTTATTTATTTTGAGAGAAAGGGAGACAGAGAGAGAGCACAAGGGAGGGGCAGAGAGAGGGAGAGAGAGAATCCCATTGCTAGTGTGGAGCCTGATGTGGGCCTCGAACTCACAAACTGTGAGATCATGACCAGCGCTGAAACTAAGAGTCAGATGCCTAACCGACCGAGCCACCTGGATACCCTATTGTGTCTCTTCTTCCTCTTCTTCTTCTTCTTCTCCTTTTTAAAATTTTTAATGTGTTTTTAATTTTTGAGAGAGACAGAGACAGAGAGAGTGTGAGTGGGGGAGGGGCAGAGAGAGACACACACACAGAATCCGAAGGAGGCTCCCGGCTCTGAGCTGTCAGCACAGAGCCTAACTTGGGGCTCGAACCTACGAACCGCGAGATCATGATGTGAGCCGAAGTCGGATGCTCAACCGACTGAGCCACCCAGATGCCCCTTGTGTTTCTTAATAACAATTTTAAGTACTTTCATTGTCATGGTTCCTCTTCTGTGCTCTAATGCCATTTCTCCTAAATTCCTTTTACAGTGTGTTAGCCAGAAGGAAAGGCAATAATCCAAGTGTGAACTCACCAGGTCTTAAATTTGGCAAATGTAGGAGTTGTCCAAGTTCTTTGGGTTTATTAAATCCTTTAGGATAGGCATATTTGCTCCTCTTCCTCTTTATAATGGGTGACTAGCAGATGTCACGATCAAGTCCTTTATAGCTTTTTCTTTCTTTCTTTTTTTTTTTTTTAATTTTTTTTCAACGTTTTTTTATTTTTATTTTTGGGACAGAGAGAGACAGAGCATGAACGGGGGAGGGGCAGAGAGAGAGGGAGACACAGAATCTGAAACAGGCTCCAGGCTCCGAGCCATCAGCTCAGAGCCTGACTCAGGGCTCGAACTCACGGACCGCAAGATCGTGACCTGGCTGAAGTCGGACGCTTAACCGACTGCGCCACCCAGGCGCCCCCCTTTATAGCTTTTTCTAAGCTGTTGCTAAAAGTCCAAGGTGAGGTGGTCCATGTAGGTACCTTAGTATATAACTGGCACTGGGCTCATGCTCCAACACTGTTGTCACTGGGAGTTGGGGTTGTGTGGCAACTAAGTGCAGGGGCTCTGTTGTTAGACAGGCATGAATTCAAGTCCTGGTTCTACTACTTATCTGTGACCTTCAGCAGTTTTACTAAAACCTCAGTTGCATTATTTACAAAAATGTGTGTAAGATTCTCAAAGTTCTCAGTACTGTACTTGGCACTTTAAAAATGTCCGATAACTCTTAAATACTCTCATTATTAGTATTGCTTTTCTATAGATCTTCTTCCTGGTTGCTATCCTTCCCTTAGTTCCCTGCGGTATTATAATAGAGCACTTATTAATTCACTGGGTTGCCTTTGAATTGAGCTTCCATTTATTGATCTTGTTCACCAGATCCCTTTTTAATTCTCAGATTCTGCAAGAGTTAGAATGCATCAGCGATAAACCCTGGATATGTGGAATCTGGAGTTATAAGGGCTTCTTTGTCATATATGTGTAGAATCTGTAGACATTAGCATCCAGAGGTACTTTCACCATGGTCATGCGTTTGTTTCCGGGATTGTGCTCAAAGCTGAAATTCAGGATGGAGGACAGACGGTAGGAAGCACGGTGAGTTCTGTTTTCTTTCTTGGCCCAGACTCACTCAAGAGGGGAAGCGACTGACAGTATTAATGGTGATTTGTCATGTAATTCTGAAGCCAGCTTGTTTTCACCCAGCAGAGACCGTATAGTACGCTCTCTGCATCTTGTCTTACCTTCTTTTCCTTAGATCCTCAGGAAGCCTGATAATTTTATCAGAATATCAGCGCAGGTCTGCAGTGTCCTCATCAGACCTGGCGAAGACAAAGTAGTTGGTAGCTTAGTTGCCTGCTACATGCGGCCAGGAAGTGTAGGAAAACCTCCCTGAAAATAACGGGCCTCTGAATTTTCGCAGCATATTGAGAACGTTCTCTGGCTTGTGCCTTCTGGATTTTCCCGGGGCCAGGAGTGGGCAAAATCTTCCCAGCTGGTCTAGGTTTCAGTGCGAGCAGCTCTATCACTTGCTGTCTACTCCTTTCATCCCCACCATTGTTTTCGATCTCAGCTATTGAATTCAGCACCCCTCTGTGACACAGACTCATTGGTCTGGGCAAGGCTCATCTCTTACTTTACCCATTCATTTCTTGTTAACTGTATACCCTATTATCTTTCCCCTCCCCTTGGCTCTAATGAATTTAATGAATATCTTTTACATATTCTTTTTCTTTCAGTTTTATTGAGGTACAATTGGCAAGTAAAAATTGTACATATCTAAGGTGGACAACATGAGGGTTTGATATACACGTATGTTGTGAAGTTACCACTATCAAGCCAATTAAAACATCCGTCACTTCCTATAGATACTGTTTTTTTGTTTGTGGTGAGAACACTTAAGATCTCCTCTCTGCACATTTCAAGTACACGGTACAGTATTAGTAACTAAAATCACCATGCTATACATTAGCTTTCCCAAATTTATTTTTTATTTTTATTAAAAAAACTTTTTTTTAACGTTTATTCATCTTTTGATAGAGACGGAGCGTGAGTGGGGGAGGGGCAGAGAGAGAGGGAGACACAGAATCTGAAACAGGCTCCAGGCTCTGAGCTGTCAGCACAGAGCCCGACACGGGGCTCAAACTCACGGACCGTGAGATCATGACCTGAGCCGAAGTCGGATGCCCCACCGACGGAGCCACCCAGGCACCCCAGCTTTCCCAAATTTATTAATTGTACAAGGGAAAGTTTGACCATCCTCTCCCCATTTCCCCCATGCAGCAACTGGCAGCCTCCATGGTACTTAGTGCTTCTCTGAGTTCGACTTTTTAAAAAATTTTTTTTTTTTTCAACGTTTTTTTATTTATTTTTGGGACAGAGAGAGACAGAGCATGAACGGGGGAGGGGCAGAGAGAGAGGGAGACACAGAATCGGAAACAGGCTCCAGGCTCCGAGCCATCGGCCCAGAGCCTGACGCGGGGCTCGAACTCACGGACCGCGAGATCGTGACCTGGCTGAAGTCGGAGGCTTAACCGACTGCGCCACCCAGGCGCCCCAAGTTCGACTTTTTTAGATTCCATATATAAGTGAGATCATGCAGTAGTAATCTTTTTTTTTATTTTTTAAATTTAAAATTCAAGTTAGTTAACACATATCATAATATTGATTTCAGGAGTAGAATTTAGTGATTCGTCACTTGCATATAACACCCAGTGCCCATCACAACAAGTGCCCTCCTTAATGCCCGTCACCCATTTAGCCCTTCCCCCCACCTCATCTCCAGCAACCGTCAGTCTGTTCTCTATATTTAAGAGTCTCTTTTGGTTTGCCTCCTCTGTTTTTATTTTATTTTCTTTTTCCTTCCCTTCCCCTATGTTCATCTGTCTTGTTTCTTAAATTTCACATATGAGTGAAATCATATGGTGTTTGTCTTTCTCTGATTGACTTATTTCACTTAGCATAATACACTCTAGCTCCATCCACATTGTTGCAAATGGCAAGATTTCATTCTTTTTGACGGCTGAGTAATATTCCGTGTGTGTGTGTGTGTGTGTGTGTGTGTGTGTGTGTGTGTGTGTGTTATGTGTATGTGTGGATGTATATGTGTTTGTACCATATCCATTCATGTGTTGTTTTTTTTTTAATTTTTTTTTTTACGTTTATTTATTTTTGAGACAGAGAGAGACAGAGCATGAATGGGGGAGGGGCAGAGAGAGAGGGAGACACAGAATCGGAAGCAGGCTCCAGGCTCCGAGCCATCAGCCCAGCGCCCGACACGGGGCTCAAACTCATGGACCGCGAGATCGTGACCTGAGCTGAAGTCGGACGCTCAACCGACTGAGCCACCCAGGCACCCCAACCATTCATGTGTTCTTTATCCATTCATCAGTTGATGGACATTTGGGCTCTTTCCATAATTTGGCTATTGTTGATAGTGCTGCTATAAACATCAGGGTGCATGTGCCCCTTCGAATCCGCCTTTTTGTATCCTTTGGATAAATACCTAGTAGTGCAATTGCTGGGTCGTAAAGTGGTTCTATTTTTAATTTTTTGAGAAATCTCCAGCCTGTTTTCCAGAGTGGCTGCACCAGTTTGTATTTCCCACGACAGTGCAAAAGTGTACCCTTTCTCTGCATTCTCACCAACATTTGTTGTTTCCTGAGTTGTTCCTTTCAGCCGTTCTGACAGGTGTACGTGTTCTTTTAATTGCGTTGTTTTCTGCATATATTTTAAGTTTACGTAAATGGTATTATATGTCTGTTCCTTTTTTTTTTCACCACTCAGGGCTATAGTAGTTAATGTCTACGTACATAGCTATGTGTATACCGAATCTGTTGCTCCCATCTTACATGTTATATTCTAAAGTATGTATTCATATAATTTTATTGATCCATGACTCCAGAATGGCTGTCCAGATTGCCTTAGATTGGTATTGGTATTGCTAATACCAATAATGCTGCAACTAACTAATTACATAGTACATGTCCTCTTAGGACTTGGGCAAGAATATTTTTGGGATATAATGAGGAGTAGAATTCTTGAGTCATAAGATAAGTGTATAATGAACTTAATGAAGTACTAGATTGTTCTCAGAAAGATGAACTGTCCATACTTCTTCAAGTAGTATTTGAGGGTTCTTATGTTTCTACATCTTCTCTAACATGTACCACTATCCAGTTTTCTAATTTTACCAATGCCATTATTGGTTTGATTTGCTTTTCTCCAATTACCAGTGAATCTGAGCATTTCCTTATATGCTTTGGTGACTATAGAGTCAACATAATCCCTATCAAAACTTGAGCAGGATTTCTCTTTCTTCAGAAACAGACAGGCTGATCTTATCACTTACGTAACAAGACCAAAAAAAAAAAAAAATTAACAATTTTGAAAAAAGAACAAAGTGGCAAGGCTTTCGTTTGGTGAATTCAAAACATATAAAATGCAGTCATCAAGACACTCTTAGCACCGTAGGAATAGAATGCGACCCCCTTAATCTAATAAAGATCCCTTGGTCAACAAGCTAAAACCACACAGTGTACATGTCCCCCTTCCCTTCCCCTACAAAATCATTCCTAATGTAATTCTTCCCCTAAGATGTGTTTTGCCCTGTCCTTTCTTCTTCGGCCTTTCTCTGATCATTAAAAATCACGCATGTGGGCATATATAAAGTTATCTAGAGAGGGAAAGGCTGACGGGTTATCACTCCAGGTTGAGAAATCCCAAAGTTGATGATGACACGGACCACTGATCTGTACCACAAACCTGTCTCTGCCACAGGCAGCCCTTTCGGAACTCAGAGGAGGTCCTTGAAGAACCACTCAACAGATTACTCTCCCTCTTCCCAAATTAAAACAAAATGAAGCTGAACAGAGTCAAAGCTGCTCCCCTTCCCAGAACAGGAGTTTACTGGGGCACCTGGGTGGCTTAGTCAGGTTAAGTGTCCGACTCTGTTTCTGTTCAGGTCATGATCTCACGTTTCTTGGGATAGGGCCCCGTGTTGGGCTCTGTGCTGTCAGCGCAGAACCTGCTTGGGATGCTTTCTCTCTGCCCCTCCCCTGCTCTCTCTGTCTCAAAATAAATAAATAACACATTAAAAAAAAAAAAGAAGAACAGGAGTTTACTTAGAGGACTCATCTGAAAAGAAGAAACCTACTACTTACTGCAAAAAGCTGTTATGTGCGAAAGTCAAGTGGAGACTGGCTAGACCCGTGGGGACAGTGCAGGGTGCTACAGGTGGCTGCTAATTTTGGAGGACCATTGACACCTTTGGCGCCTTTCATCAGAGAAACAGTTTTGGCTTTAGGCCCATGGAGCTGCCCTAAAAAGAAGCATTTCTGATTATAACAAATTACTCTTGGGCCCTGTTCTTCTCTTCAGGGATAGTTAGATCCCAAGGGACTCCATGGTTTGGGTCATCCTCTCTCTGCCATGCTTTGCCTTTTCTTACTCAGATGTTTTTCTTACCTTAACTGAGCTTCCTGGGGTCATGTCCAGATGGGCAACCTAGACTAAGAGAGGAAGTTTTGTGATGGAGCAGCGCTCGGAGAGGCTGGACTTATTTTTTAGATTCTCACTTCAGCATGCATTTTTCTTCACAGCTCAGGAGATTCATGGTTGATGAAGGTACTGATTTCTTTTGGAATCTGGAGGATGGCCAGTGGATGACCATCACTGGAAGGTCAGACACTCCACTGGAGGACCAATTAACAAACCAGGAATTGAGTTCAAGCCCCACATCGGGCTCTGTGCCAACAGCTTAGAGCCTGAAGCCTACTTCAGATCCTGTGTCTCTTTCTCTCTCTACCTCTCCCTTGCCCATACTCCGTCTCTCCAAATACAGTCACATTGGGGGGTATGATTTCAACATACAAATTTTTTTTTTTAAGATTTCATTTTTAAGCAATCTCTACACCCAACGTGGGGCTCAAACCCACAACCCTGAGATCAAGAGTTGCACGCTCCACTGACTGAGCCAGCCAGGCACCCCTCAACATGTGAATTTTTTTTTTTAATTTTTTTTTTAACGTTTATTTATTTTTGAGACAGAGCATGAGCGGGGGAGGGGCAGAGGGAGAGGGAGACACAGAATCGGAAACAGGCTCCAGGCTCTGAGCCATCAGCCCAGAGCCTGACGCGGGGCTCGAACTCACGGACCGCGAGATCGTGACCTGAGCTGAAGTTGGACGCTTAACCGACTGAGCCACCCAGGCGCCCCTACATGTGAATTTTTTAAAAATGTTTATTTATTGTTGGGAGAGAGAGAGAGAGGCAGGGGGAAGGGAAGAGAGAGAGGAAAACAGAGGATCTGAAGCAGGCTCTGCACTGACAGCAGAGAGCCTGATGCGGGGCTTGAACCCACAAACCGCAAGATTGTGACTTGAACCAAAGTTGGCCGCTTAACCAACTGAGTCACCCAGGCTCTCCTGACATGTGAATTTTGAGGGGACATAGACATCCAGACTCTCAGTCTTCTAGATTTGACCCTAGGTTGTTGGTTAGCCCAGTTTGAACTCTGCGTGCCATCACCAAGGCATTTCAGCCAATCGCTGGCGGCAGTGTCTGTCTCATGGAGTTTCTTAGTGATTGAATTGAAGGTTCCAACTTTATATGAAACAGGCATAGCCTTGTGGAATGTATTAGTTTGTGTGTTATGCAGTGAACACCACAGATTAACCTCTCTGACTAAATATGGAGACAGGGATAATTTGTAATAGAAAACCAACTCAAACCAACTTAGGCACAAAAAGACATTTATCCACCCAAATTTCTGAGGTGTCTAGAAATGTGGCTGCTTCAAGCAAGCCTGGTCCAGTGATTCCAATGTCATCAAGCTTCTCTATCCATATGCTTCTCTCTGGGTGTTCATCTTGTCCTGTTCTGCGGACAGAATTCTCTGTGTGATAGAGAATGTGGCCGAAAGCAGCCCCAGATTCATTCCTTTGCAGGGTGAGGTCCTGAGACAAGATCCTGGTTCCAAATGGAAATATCCCGGGAGAGAATTCTGACTGGTCCAGCTGGAGCCACGTGCTACACCATTCACTTTGGCCAGGCCAATTTCAATAAAAAAAAAATACATGAGGCGTGAGTTTGTATACCCAGCTTGTGGTCAGGGGAAGGAGGTAGTTTGATTGAAGGAGTCAGAAGATGATTTGGTCTGGGAGACAGAGGGAGAGCTAGACTCAGAAAACAGTGACTATTCAGTTCCTAATGGAACCAGCAGCCGATTTTCTTTACATATTCCTTTGCTGATTAGTCTATGTTTAACAAGGATTGGTTAATAGTTAACTGGTTGTAGGCTTGCAGACTCCTAGATCGCCTGGATGAGAGAGCAGGGCAACGAGCAAGAGGAGATAATCTGCCCCGATAGGGGTGGGGGATGGGAGCTGAGATAGGGGATGTGGAGGGGTGAGGGGGATGGGGGCTGAGATAGCGGATGTGTGGGGGGGTGATGGGGATGAGGAGGGGTGCTCTGGTAGCAAAGATTTCCTCTGACACTCATCGTCTATACACTCTGTCTCTGTCTCTCTCTCAAAAATAAATAAACATAAAAAATAAACAAAAAAGAAATTAATGTAGCTTAATCATACCCAATTTACATTCTAGGTTAACTAGTTAATATGAAAGGGTGATTATATTTCTTTAAAACTCACAGATGTAATCTACATATACACGATTTTGAAAATAATTTATTTTTTATTTATTAAAACTTTTTTTAAAGTTTATTTTGAGAGAGAGAGAGAGCAGGAGAAGGGCAGAGAGAGGGAAGAGAGAATCCCAAGCAGGCTTTGCGCTGTCAGCGTGGAGCCCGATGTGGGGCTTGAACCCACAGACCGTGAGATCATGACCTGAGCTGAAACCAAGAGTCGGACACAACCAGGTGCCCCGATTTTGAGAACAATTTAATACGTGAACTTCAACATACAACTCTATTCTAACGTCATTATTTGAAATATAAAGAAACAGATCCTTACAAGACCAAAATAACCCATAAGCCATGAGGTTGGGTTTTATGTTTTTCCTTATCTTTAAAAAAATTTCTTTTTAATGTTTTTTATTTGTTTTTGAGACAGAGAGAGACAGAGTACCAGCGGGAGAGGGGCAGATAGAGAGAGAGAGGGAGACACAGAATCGGAAGCAGGATCCAAGCTCTGAGCTTTCAGCACAGAGCCCGACGCGGGGCTCGAACCCATGAACTGTGAGATCATGACCTGAGCCGAAGGTGGATGCTTATCCAACTGAGCCACCCAGGTGCCCCTTTCCTTATCTTTTTTTAACAAGTATGCACCACAATGTCTGAAGTAAGGCAAATGCTGTGAATGTGAAAGTTGTAGTTTGCAAAGAATACAGAGGAGTTAGAAGTGGTGGCCATGCTAATTAAACAATTAGGTAATAACGTCATGTTAAGTCAGTTTGCAGCATGAAAACTGTTTAAGTTTCTTTCTTCTTTAAAATGTATTTATTTATTTTGAGAGAGAAAGAGCACAAGCCAGGGAGAGGCAGAGAAAGAGCCAGAGAAGATCCCAAGCAGGCTCCACACTGTCAGCACAGAGCCCGACGTGGGGCTCAATTCCATGAACTGTGAGATCATGACCTGAGCTGAAATCAGGAGTCGGACACCCAACCAACGGAGCCACCCTTGCTCCCCACTCCGCCATAGCAATTTTTGATTTACTGGTAAACTCAAAGCCAGTTTGTGTGCAAAAATCCAAATATTTGACAACAATTAAGTAATCATTCCAGGCTTGTTGCCTTCTACTATGCTTTTGTGGGCCTTATTCTCATAATTAACAATAAACAGTCACATCTGACCACAGTTGATATCCACTGAGATCTTGGGTTTGAGTATAAAAATCCTAGTAAGGTTGCTCGGCCTTGCCCAGAGCCAGTGACTGACAAACCCAGAACAAAGGCTCAGGGTATTCTAAGAGGTACTTGTGGTTCCTACGTCTTTTTACCTAGCAAGGAGGAAGAAAAGGATATCGTCTCTCTCTCTTTTTTTTTTTTAAGTTTATTTACTTAGAGAGAGAGAGAAGAGTGAGCTGGGAGGGGCAGAGCAAGAGCCTCATGCAGGGCTCGAACTCATGAACCATGATATCATGACCTGTGCCAAGATCTAGAGTCAGATGCTTAACCGACTGAGCCACCCAGGTCCCCCCAAGGATGTCATCTCTTTTATGGGCCGTATCAGTGTGCTGGGGCTGCTATAACAAAATACCACAGACTGGATGGCTTCAACAACAGAAATGTATTTTCTCACAGTTCTGGAGGCTGGAGTTTAAGATCAAGGTGTTGACAGGTTTGGTTTTTGCTATAGCTTCCTCCTTGGCTTGTCGATGGAGAAGGATATTCCCCAGTATTATTCATCTTGAGAAGACAGGTGACTTCTATGATAGGACTCAAAAGGAGGCCTTAAACTTAGATGAGAAAGAAATTTCTCTTTTTCCTGAGGGATAATGAAGAGGGCACTCCAACTGTGGGAAGGTAAGCTGGATGTTCAAGAGTTTGGCAAATAGCTATAGCAGGGAGGAAATCTAATGCCCATGAGATATACTTAGGGTTCTTCAGAATCGTAGCAAGAGCTGAACTTATTCTTTGTGTGGCATCTCTTTCATGTTGCACAAAAACTTCCAGGAGCATAGTTTTAAAAGACTGTGGGAAAATCTTTGCCTCCATCAGGGTGACACTGTAGTAAAGAATCCACCGGTTAAGGAAAAGTGGCCTTGAACATTTTTTTAAATGTTTATTTATTTTCGAGAAAGAGAGACCACAAGCTGGGGAGGGGCAGAGAGAAGGGGACAGAGGCTCTGAAGCAGGCTCTGTGCTGACAGCCCCGATGCACAGCTTGAACTCATAAACTGAGATCATGACCTGAACTAAAGCCAGATGCTTAACTGACTGAGCCACGCAGGCGCCCCAGGAAAAGTGGCCTTTAAACTGAAGGAGGTGCTAGGTAGCAGAGAGGAACATGCTGCAAACCTGGAGCGGGGGTCTGTGCCATTGTAATTTGGGCAATAAGAGGAAGGGAGTGTGACCTGGGATCGAAGGAAGCAGATTCTGGGATGTAATGTGACGTTTACAGCTGTATTTTGTGAATGGTTGAACAGATGCCCGTATAGGGATAAGTGATCTGTTCAAAGCCAAACAGCTAAAAAGTGCTGGAACTAGATGGCTAGCTCAAGAGCATCAGATCTGAATTTCTTACATTCTCTACCACAGCCCTCAGAAACATCACTGTCTTCTGAGTAGGACCATCCCCTTTCGCTTACCAGTTCTGTAGCTACTAGTCTGTGCCCTCGAAACTCTCTAACCCGATGCTGTCCAGTACGGTTGCCATGGGACTCTTGAGCACTTGGAATGTGGCCAGTATGGATTGAAATGTGCTGTAATGGTAATGTACATATGAGATGTCAAGGACTTAGTAAAAAAAAGAAAAAAAAAAAGAATACAGAATGTCTCAGATCATTTTTATATTGATTTTTATGTTGAAATGATAATGTTTTAGATTTACTGTGGTCGATAAAATGTATTATTAATATTCATTTCATCTGTTTCTTTTAACTTTTTCAAATGGAGCTATTAGAAAATTCTTTTTTTTTTTTTCAAATTTTTTTTAACGTTTATTTATTTTTGAGACAGAGAGAGACAGGGCACGAACGGGGGAGGGTCACAGAGAGAGGGAGACACAGAATCTGAAACAGGCTCCAGGCTCTGAGCGGTCAGCACGGAGCCCAACGTGGGGCTCGAACTCACATACCGCGAGATCATGACCTGAGCCGAAGTCGGACGCTTAACTGACTGAGCCACCCAGGCGCCCCAGAAAATTCTCGATTACCTACATGGCTTGCATCTGTGGTCTGCCATCTGTTGGAGGCACCACTCTGCCTATCGCCTGTTGTCCGTCCCCTTGGGAATCTTGTTGAAATGTCTTGGCCCAGAGGTAGAAGTCCTACACCTTCTCCCTTAGCCGCCCTCCCTTCCCCTGTTCCCCCAGATTTTTATCTTTTAAAAAATTTTTTTTTTCAACGTTTTTAAATTTATTTTTGGGACAGAGAGAGACAGAGCATGAAGGGGGGAGGGGCAGAGAGAGAGGGAGACACAGAATTGGAAACAGGCTCCAGGCTCCGAGCCATCAGCCCAGAGCCGGACGCGGGGCTCGAACTCACAGACCGTGAGATCGTGACCTGGCTGAAGTCGGACGCTTAACCGACTGCGCCACCCAGGCGCCCCCAGATTTTTATCTTAAATGGCGCCATGAGCTCTGTGCTGACCGCTCAGAGCCTGGAGCCTGCTTCAGATTCTGTGTGCCCCTCTCTCTGACCCTCCCCTGTTCATGCTCTTTCTCTGTCTCAAAAAAAAAAAAAAAAAAAAACATTAAAAAAAAATTTTAATAGCTCCATGAATTAGGTTATGTTCTTCTGCGGGGAAGGTAGACTTAGTCTGCCCACATTCTGTCTTGCATATGGGCCTTTTCTAAAAAACCTATGAAAAAAGAAAATAATGACGATATATTTTTTTTGTCCTGTTACCTCAAGAAAGGCGCATCAGATGAGAACCATAAATCCTTGTTACAGAGGCCTAATCTGGGCTATCCGTGAGCCAAGTTCGGTGCTCACTTTCTCCCGGGCGTGCAAACTAAAATTCCATTCCTCTCTAGCTCTGTTTCCTCTGTGAGGTTTCCGTGAGAACGATAACATTATGTAAACTGTAGGTGATTGAACGGTATTTATTGAATGACTAATGACTGAGGAAACAGTCCTATGTTTCATTTTACAGCCAGCAAAGATGGAGAGGAACCTGGTGTTTTGAGGGAAAGACTCCTCTGCTCATCTGCTTCCTCCGGCTCCAGTCATGGTGTTGAGAGTGTCTATGGCGGGGGTGCTGGTGGTGAGGAGTCACTGGCCGAATCTCTGCTTTCTGTGGTGTCGTTCTTGGCAGAAATTGCAGTGTATGTGATCTTGCATGAGGTCGTAGGGTTGGTGATGGCTGAGTTTACAGTGGTGGCATTTGGGATGAGGAGGGGGTGGACGTTGGCAAAAGGGCTGATGCTTTTGGTTCTGGGGAGAAGAGATAAAATTTGGTATTTTGTTTGTATCAAAGCATCAGAATTCTTGGTAACTTGTAGGTGTTCTTGGGAGTTCCCTTCAAGTGTGTGGGACATTTCATTTTGCATGTAGTTTTTTATCATTTGAACCACTTTCTGTCCAATGCAACATTTCCTCTTCTTGCATTTCTGTATCTCCGTTTCACCCACGGCACAGTAGTCTTTGCATCTCCCAAAACCCATTAAACATCTTCTCAAGCCAAAGTACTCTGCACAAAGAAAAGAAGAAACCATTAAGCTAAGGTTAATAGCTAGATATGATATTAAGACTGCTGGAGGGAGAGGAATAGAGTAAGAGGTTGTTTATTAATGCTAAGTTTTTAAAAAAAATGTTTTATTTTATTATTTTTGGGAGAGAGAGACAGACTGTGAGCAAGGGAGGGACAGAGAGAGAGGGAGACACAGAATCCAAAGCAGGCTCCAGACTCCGAGCTGGCAGCACAGAACCCCAACGCAGGGCTTGGACTCATGCACCCTAAGATCATGACCTGAGCCGAAGTCGGCCACTTAACCGACTGAGCCACCCAGGTGCCCCTATTAATGCCAAGTTTTAAATGCAGTGTTAGGGATGTTGATGAAAGTCCCTGGCAGGCTAAGAAAATCTCTGTACACCCCTGAAATCCAAAAATCTAGGGCACATAGAGGAAGGGAAAAAAGGGAAACACAACTTTTTGCTTTAGCATACTATTTTATTTATTTATTTATTTATTTATTTATTTATTTATTTATAATTTATTTTTTAAAGTTTATGTATTTCAGAGAGAGAGCATGAGCAGGGGAGGGACAGAGAGGGAGGGAGAGAGAATCCCAAGCAGGCTCCTCGCTGTTAGCACAGAGTCCCCTGTGGGGCTTGAACCCACCAACCGTGAGATCATGACCTGAGCTGAAACCAAGAGTCAGACGTTTAACCGACTGAACCACCCAGGCACTGCCAGGATATGATGTTAGACCCCCCACTTAGCATCTTAGACACTTACAGGGCATCACTGTCTCTCCTCCTGATCCTAGGAAATACCTACAAGAGCAAAATCTGTCATAAAGCTAATCCAAGAAAGAATTTCAAAAGACAGCAATAGGACTTTCAGGAGAACTGACCTCTTGCCAAACCCAGTGGTCCATGACTTCACTCTCCTTGACTCTTGCTTGACCTGTGGTTCCTCGGGCGTAGTGTTCATCATTTTCAGCCTCTCTGGACATTCTGTCCCTCAGACAATGTCCCTTATTCATAATCATAGCCATAGTCTCATCTCTACCAAGGTAACTCCCACATGGTTATCTATAGCCCTACATTCTCTGCTTTGTTTAGAATCTCATCTTCACCTGATTTTTTTTTTCGTCCCAATGTCTTCAACTTTTTTTCTGACTCAGGAAAGTTCTCCCTTTCTCTATAATCTTACCAATTCAACTGATTTTCCATAAATAGTAAGAGGCTTATGTAGCACCTAATGTTCGCATACATTTCAACACCCTTTCTCTCCAGAGACAAAACAGTAAACTTCGTATATTTCAAGCAGCTGCATGGGTTAACCTGCTATACTCATGGGGAATCTGAGGCTCAAAGTGGCTAAATGACTTTACCCAAGACAACACGGCCATACCTGCTTATGTTACTTCTCTTAAGGTCCCAAGGTAAAAACATTAGAAATATCTTAACTCTTTCACTTTCCCTTCCCTGACCCATTGCCAGTTGTTCTAAATATCTGGGTGATTCTTGTATTCTGAAACAAGTCTTAACGCTTCTCTTTTCTTTCGAAAAAACAACACTCAGTCCTCTGGTTTAGCATTTTGCCACAGTGCTTTCCTAGATGCCCTGATGAGTGATTTGGCAGTTTCCCAGAAGACAAAGCCTGAGAAAAGGGATGAAACTTTACAAATCTGAAAAAGTTGAGGTGGAGAACGGAGACCTTTTTACTGGATCCTTAGAGGAGATGTTTTGAGCACAAGGGAAGGGACTTCGTATTACACCAGAGTATAAACTGATACGAACATTTGCTTCAAAAGATGGTTTAAATTAGAAATAGAGCACAAATGAGGTGACTTGGCTGAGTCCCAGATGATAGCTATGTAGAGGGCAGGAAGGCAGCCTTTATATGTTGGATAGTTTCTGAGCACACACAGAAAACACCCTGCTTTCTCTGTAGCTCTGTGTATATCCCTATCAGCAGAGTCTAGGATTGGGGCCTATGGGGATGTATGGGGGACGGTGCATGACTGAGGCAATAGGCAAACTCTTCAGCCATCTGTTTGGGCATCTCATCTGTCAGCATTACTTGGGTTCCCATTGTCATGGACAGCCAAATCCCTGCTTCCTCACACCGACCCCTTTTAACCCCATGATTCCACATTACCTGTGTTCACCTGGTACTGTAGCATGAGGCTGGCAAAGATAGGAAAAAGGAGCTTCATGGCTGGGTGCTAGAGAGGAAGCCTCCGATCTGGGTTGGAGTTCTTGGGCTCCAGCCTTTATTGGCCTCTTCATGGCCTGAGGCTATGAGCTGTGAAGTGCAGCCACGGCTCACAGCAGTTGTATTTTCACTGATTCTGTCTGAGAACAGCTTTCCTGAACGCTTCTGTGCAACATACTTCTGCTCTTGATCCTGGGGGAAACATAAGACATAAGATATGAGTGCTGGCGTCTCCACCGGTTAGCATGGGCACTGGATTACCGTGATAATTCGGTGTATGTATGTTGAATGAGTTTGTTGGAGGCAGCTCTTGGCATAACTTAAAAAGAAATTATTTATTTTGAGAGAGAATGAGAACGAGCTAGCAGGGGAGGGGCAGAGACAGAGAGGGAGAGAATCCCAAGCAGGCTTCGTGCTGTCAGCACAGATCCTGATGTGGGGCTCAATCTCACCAACCATGAGGCCATGACCTGAGCCGAGATCAAGAGTCAGTTGCTTAACCAACTGAGCCACCCAGGCGCCCCTTGGTATAACTCGAACTTTTTTATTGAGATATAATTGACATGTAACATATTTGTTTCAAGTGTTCAACGTAATGATTTGATATTTGTATATATTGTGAAATGATTATGACAGTAAGTCTAGTTAACATCCATCACCGCACTTTAAGATTTACTGTCTTGCAACTTTCAAATATACAATATAATATTATTAACTATAGTCACCATGTGGTACATTATGTCCCTGGGACTTACTAAAGTTTTTCTAACTGGACATTTGTATCATTTGATGACCTTTACCCATTTTGCCCCCCTTCACTCCCCCTACCCTAGGCAACCACCAATCTGTTCTTTGTATCTATGAGTTCATTTATTTTTAGATGCTGCATATAAGTGAGATCATATGGTATTTGTCTTTCTCTGTCTTGACCTAATTCACTTAGCATAGTGCCCTCAAGGTCCATCCGTGTTGTTGCAAATGGCAGTATTTTCTTTCTTATGGCCCATTTTATATATACTACATTTTCTTTATCCATTCATTCATCAGTGGACACTAAAGGTTGCTTTGATGTTTTGCTATTGTAAATAATGGTATAATGAACAGGGGGGCGGTGTAGATGTAGGTCTTTGAGTTAATGTTGTTGTTTCTTTCCGAAAAATACCCAGAAATGGAATTGCTGGATCATATGATAGATCTGTTTGTAATTTTTTGAGGACTCTCCATACTGTTTTCCATAGTGGTTGCATCCATTAGCATTCCTACCAAAAGTGCATTAGGGGTCTTGTTTTTCCCACATTTTTGCCAACACTTGTTATTTCTTGTCTTTTTGATAATAGCCGTTCTAACAAGCATGAAGTGATATTTCATTGTGATTTTGATTTGCATCTCCCTGATGATTAGTGGTACTGAGCACCTTTTAACGAACCGCTTGGCCCTCTGTATGTCTTCTTTGGAAAAATGGATCGATTCTCTATCCATACGTAATTAGATATGTTGTTGTTGAGTTGTATGAGTTCTTTATATACTTTGGATATTAACCCCTTATCAGATACATGATTTGCAAATATTTTCTCCCATTTGGTAGGCTGCCTTTTTCTTCTGTTGATGGTTTCCTTTGCTGTGCAGAAGCTTTTTGGTTTAATGTAGTCCCATTTGTTAGTTTTTGCTTTTGTTCCCTTTGCTTTTGGTGTCAAATCCAAAAAATCACTGCCCAGACTGATGTCAGGGAGCTTACTGCCTATGTTTTCTTCTAGGAGTTTATGTTGTCAGATCTTATGTTCAAGTCTTTAACTTTGAGTGAATTTTTGTGTGCAGTGTAAGGTAGTGGTACAGTTTCATTCTTTTGCGAATTCTTTTGTGACTGTTCAATTTTCCCAACACCATTTATTGAAGAGACTGTCCTTCCCCTATTGTATATTCTTGGCTTCTTTGTCATTAATGGATTGACCATATATGTGTGAGTGTTATTTCTGGGCTCTCTCTTCTGTTCTATTATTCTGTGGGTCTGGGTTTAGGCTCAGACCATACTGTTTTGATTACTATAGCTTTGTAATGTAATTTGAGAAAAGGAAGCACAAGGCCTATAGGTTTGTTCTTTCTCAAAGTTCCTTTGGCTATTTGGGATCTTTTGTGGTTCTATTCAACTTTTAGGTCTGGTTGTTCTATTTCTATGAAAAATTCCATTGGAATTTTGATAGGGACTGCACTGAATCTATAGACTGCTTTGGGTAGTATGTCCGTTTTAACAATACTAATTCTTCTGATGCATGAGCATGAAATATCTTTCCGTTATTTGTGTCACCTTCAATTTCTAGCATCAATATCTTATACTTTCAGTATGGGTCATGAAAGTATAGGTCACCTCCTTGGTTAAATTTATTCCTAGCTATTTTATTCTTTTAGGTGAAGTTGTAAATGGGATTGTTTTCTTCATTTCTCTATAGTTCATTATTCATGTTTAGAAACACAACCGAGTTTTGTGTATTGACTTTGTGCCTTGCAACTTCACTGAATCACTTTTTGGTAGAGTCTTTAGGGTCTTCTGTGTAACAATATATCCTGTGCCAATAATGACAGTTTTTCTCCTTTTCTCACATGGATGCCTTTAATTTCTTTTTCTTGACTAATTGCTCTGGCTAGGATTTCTCATACTTTGTTGAAATAAAGATGTTGGGAGTGGGCATCTTTGTCCTTTTCCTGATCTTAGAGGAAAAGAGTTCAGCTCCTCTCCATTGAGCATGATGTTAGCTGTGGACTTGTCATATATGGTCTTTATTGTGTTGTGGTATGTTCCCTCTATAGCCATTTTGTTGAGAGTTTATATTATAAATGGATGTTGGATTTTGTCAAATGCTTTTTCTGCATCTATTGAGATGACCGTATGAGTTTTATCTTTTATTGAGTCACATGACGTCTGATTTGCAGACGTTGAACCATCCTGCATCCCTGGAATAAATCCCTCTTGACCATGGTGTATGATAGTTTTAATGTGTTGCTGAAATTTGGCTTGCTAATAGTTTATTGAGGGGTTTTGCATCTATGTCCATTAAGGATATTGGCCTGTAATTTTCTTTTCTTATAATATGCTTGTCTGATTTTGGTATCAGAGTAATGCTGGCCTCATAATATAGTCATAAGTTATTTTGCTACTTTTGTTTTTTAACCTTCATACTAGCTTTACAAGTAATTAACCTATCACCTTTGCAACATTAAATTATTCTGAATTTTACTGTATACTTTTACCAGTGAAATTTATACCTTCATGTTTTCCTGTTACTAATTAGTTCCCTTTCATTTCATCTTAAATAAGTCCCTTTAACATTTCTTGTAAGGCTGGTCTACTTGCGTTGAATTCCTTCAGCTTTTGCTTATCTAGAAAACTCTATGTTTCCATCAAGTCTGAAGAACAGTTTTGCCAGGTAGAGTAGTCTTGATTGGCAGTTTTTCTTTCAGTGCTTTCCATATATTGTGCCACTTTGTTCTGGCTTGTAAAGTTACTGTTGAAAAAATCTGCTCGTTTTGTCATATGGTGAGTCCTTGTATGTAACAAGTTGTTTTTCTTTTGCTTCTTTTAAGATTTTCATCTTGTCTTTAAAATTTGAAACTTTAATTATAATGTGCCTGGGTGGGTCTTTTTGGGTTCATGTTTTTTGGAACTCCCTGGGCTTCCTGGATCTGATTGTCTGTTTCCTTCCCAAGGTTAGGGGAATATTCAGTCATGATTTCTTCAAATAAGTTTTCTGCCGCTTTTTCTGTCTCTTCTCCTTCTGAGACCCCTATAATGTGAATGTTGGTTCACTTGATATTATCCTATAAGTCCCTTAAGTTTTCTGCTCTTTTTATCATTCTTTTGTTTGTTTGTTTGTTTGTTTGTTTGTTTTTTGTTTTTTGCTGCTCTGATTGGGTGAGTTCCACTGCCCTTTGTGGTCACCGATGCTTTCTTCTACTGCATCTAGTCTGCTGTCAACCCCCCCACCCATTGTACTTTTCAATTCAGTTATTGTATTATTTTTTTAACAAATATTTATTTATTTTTTGGGAGAGCACAAGTGGGGGAGGGGAAGAGAGAGGGGACAGAGGATCTCAAGTGGGTTCTGTGCTGGCAGGCTGACAGCAGCAAGCCCAATGTGGGGCTTGAACTCATGAACCTCGAGATCATGACTTGAGCCAAAGTTGGATGCTCAACCGACTGAGCCACACAGATGCCCCCAGTTATTGTATTCTTAAGCTCTGTGACTTTTACTCTGTAATTGTTTATATTTTCTGTTTCTTTGTTGAAATTTCCACTCTGTTCATCCATTCATCTTCTGAGCTTGGTGATCATCTTTATGACCGTTATTATTATTATTATTATTTTAATGTTTATTTATTTTTTAAGAGAGAGAGAGGCAGAGAGAGAGGGAGACACAGAATCCGAATCAGGTTCCAGACTCTGAGCCATCAGCACAGAGCCTGACGTGGGTCTCGAACCCCACAAACCGCGAGATCATGTCCTGAGTTGAAGTCAGTTGCTTAACCTACTGAGCCACCCAGGGTCCCTGACCGTTATTTTGAACTCATTATCTGATACATCACTTATCTCTCTTTCACTCAGGTCTTTTTCTGAAGTTTTATTCTATTCCTTTGTTTGGAACATATTCCTTGGTTTCTTCATTTTCCTTGACTCTGTGTGTTGGTTTCTGTGCATTAGATGAAACAGCCACTTCTCCCAATCTTGAATGATTTATATCCCAATCTTGAATGATTTATCTCATGAGGGAGATGAATCTTACTGTTCAGCCTCACTCTGGCTTTTGTTGTCTCTCAAATCATTGTGACTGTCCAAGCTGCCTACATTATTTTTAGGGGCTACCAGTAGTTGAGGTGCGACAAGGCCTGTCAGTGTTCCAAAGGGCAGGGTCTTAGTCAACACTTAGGTTCCAGCCGATTGGAAGCCTTACTTTCAGGCAGCAGCTTTTAAAGTATGTGAATATACTTTTTCCGGGAGAAGATTGGGAGTTGGCATTTCTGTCTGTTCCCTCTGCCCTCAGCTCTGGGATAATAGCCATTTGAGAACTGTTTCTTCTTTCTTTTTTTGCTACCATCCCACTGAACCCATGAGCACCCAAGCCTCACTGGTCACCAGAGCCATGCCACCAGGGGATGTGTCCTCTGGGTGGCAGACATAAAAGCTGGGGCACAGATGCGTACACCAGGTCCTTTCTTGGAGACACTGATGGCCTGGGGCAGGACAGAGGGAGGGCATGAGGATGGCACCTGCTGGTCTCCCAAGTCTCTGGAGAGGACTGTAGTTGTCCCCTAGATGTGTGTTTAATTAGAAGCTTATCCCTCAGGTTACAGCTGTGAAGAGAAGCTAATAGGCCTCTTTCACAGAAAGACTGGGGATGCATTTCAGTCTGTTGTCACTGCGCTGCTCCCTGCAGGAGAGGGGGTGTCACTGGCTACAAATTCTTTCTTCCTTTGTAACAGTCTTGCAGGCCCTGTGAGCACAAGCCCCACTGACTACCAGAGCCAGATGATTGAGAGATGTCCCCTGTGTGGCAGATGCAAAAATTTAGGGGCCCTGTGAGCACACAGGCTCCTCCCTTGGAGATACTTGTGACCTGGAGGGAGGGAGGGAGGAAGAGGAAGTGCAAAGATTGAGTCCACCAGCCTCTGTCCCCAGAGAGCACCTCAACAGGCCTCTAGGTGTTTGCCCAACCAGAAGCTCCAAGGTAAGAAATCAGCTTCTTTCACAGAAAGACTGGGTATGCGTTTCAGTCTGTTGTCTCTGCATCGTGCCCTACGGGGTTGGTAGCCAGCCAAGAACTGTCTCTCCACGTATTACAGTCCCGTGGGGGCCATGAATGCAAGCCCTGCTGGTCATCAGAGTCAGGCAATCAAGAATTGTCCCCTGGGTGGCAGGCATAAAAACTGGGGCACCAGATGTAAAAACTAGGGCCCCATACGTGTGCGTAAATTCTGCTCTGGGCATCGTATTCTATAGTAGCAGAGGGAGAGAGCAGAGATAAGTGCCTTTCTCTTGAGGTCTCTGGAGAGGGTTACAGTTGGCCCTTAGATGTGTGTTTAATTAGCAGCCTGTTCCTCTCAGAGCTGCAGCTCTGAAGATAAGCTAATAGATCCCTTTCACAGAGTGGCCGGTCACCTCAGTCCGCTCTGCCCTGGTGTTGGTAGTGGGTTAAGAAATCTTTCTCTGTTTTTGTCCTGTGAGACCTGTGAGTGTAAGCCCTGCTGGCAAATAGAGGCAGGCAGTTGAGAGGTGTCCCCTTGGTGGCAGCAGTAAAAACCTGGGGAGTCAGAAGCTGTGTAAGCTCCTTTCTGGGAGATATTGGTGAGCTGAGTGAGGCAGAGGAACAGCACAAATATGGCGCCCACCGGCCCCGGTCTTTGGAGAGTATTTGCATAATCCCCTAGATGTGTGTTCAATTAGACGCCTGCCATGCTGGAGGTAGGATTTCTGATGAGATTGTGTCTCAGCCTCTCCTACCTACTTCAGTGTGTTTTTTTCCCCCAATCATCCAATGTATAGGAGTTGTTCAGCTAGACACCCTCCTCGCCCCGCCTCACCCGCCCAAGGAAATTGTTCTGTATGTAGCTGTAGATTCAGTGTGGCTGTGGAAGGAGGTGAGTTCAGAATCCTCCTACATTGCCATCTTGAATTGGAAATCTCCTTGCTTTTCTTTTGATTGACTAAATATTTTTCACTTTAAATTTATCCCCATCCCTTGTTTGGAAGGCACACACTATATTTACTTAATCAGTAACTTAGCTTTTTTTTTTTTTTTTAACGTTCATTTATTTTTGAGAGAAAGGGAGCGCATTGGGGCAGGGGCAGAGAGAAAGGGACAGAGGATCCAAGGCGGGCTCCGTGCTGACAGCAGCGAGCCCAGTGTGAGGCTCGAACTCGCAAACTGTGAGGTCATGACCTGAGCTGCAGTTGGATGCTCAAGTGCATGTGCCACCCGGGTGCCCCATAGAAATTTTATCATACATACTCACCTATCAAAATCTAATTAGTGTCTTTCTCCTCCTTCTAAAGATTTAGAGCATTGTAATTCCACCTCTCCTGACTTATGCACAATAGATTCTGTGTATTTTAGTTATATAATTTTTAACCCAAGACGATATGATTATTGTTTTATAAATCAAGCCTTTTCTCCTTGGTATTATTCCATGATCTGAAGTTAACTTTGTTGGATTTTGATATAGTGACTGCAGCTTTCTTTTTACAGGTGTTTGCATGGTATATCTTTTCCCATCCTTTCATTTTGAGACTACGTATATTTCCATATAAGATGTATATATTTGTAAATGGCATATAGTGTAAAAAACTCATTTATCGGGGTGCCTAGGTGGCTCAGTTGGTTGAGCATCCAACTCTTGATTTCGGCTCAAGTCATGATTCCAGGTTCGTGGATTGAGGCCCTTAAGCCTGCTTAAGATTCTCTCTCTCCCTCTGCCCCTCACCTCTTCTCTCTCTCTCTCTCTCTCTCTCTCAAAACAAACAAACCCGGAAACACCCCCTTCCCTCCAAATCCAAACCCATTTATGCTCAACACATGATTCACCATTAAGGAAATGCAAATCAAAACCACATTGAGATATCACCCCACATCTATTGGGCGTCTACTATCAAAAACCCCCCAAAATAGCAAGAGTTGGTGAGGATGTGGAGACATTGGAATCTTTGTGCACTATTGATGAGAATGTAGAAAGGTGCAGTTGCTAAGGGTAATTGCATGGCAGTTCCTCAAAAAACTAAAATAGAACTACCCTGTGATCCCGCAACTTCACTTCTAGGTATATACCCCAAATAACTGAAAGAAGGGTTTAGAAGATATATTTATACACTCATATTTATAGCACCATTATTCCCGGTGGAAGGAACACAAGTGTCACAGACAGATGAATGGATAAACAAAATGTGGTATATATACATACTATGGATAATAATGCAGATTTTAAAAGGAGGGATATTCTGAAACGTGCTGTAACATGACTGAACCTTGAATATAACATTATGTTATATGAAATAAGCCAGTCACAAGGAAGATAAATACTGTATGATTCCACTTATGAGAGGTACCTAGAGAAGTCAAATTCATAGATACAGAAAGCAGAAGTGTGGTTTCCAGGAAGTGAGCGGAGGGGAAAATGAGGAATTATTGTTTAATGGGCAAAGAGTTTCAGATTGGCAAGATTAAAAGAATTCTGGAAATTGGTTGCACAACAATGTGAATGTATGTAACACTACTGAATTGTATATTTAGAAATGGTTAAGATGGTAAATTTTATGTTATGTCTATTTTACTACAATTAAAAAATATTAAAATAAGCCATGGCTCTTTCATGGGTCTCTAATTTTCTAGTGAAAAAATCCATTCATATTTTAATTTGTGTATTTTTTTTTTTTTAACGTTTATTTATTTTTGAGACAGAGAGAGACAGAGCATGAACGGGGGAGGGTCAGAGAGAGGGAGACACAGAATCTGAAACAGGCTCCAGGCTCCGAGCTGTCAGCACAGAGCCCAATGCAGGGCTTGAACTCACAGACCGTGAGATCATGACCTGAGCCGAAGTCGGACGCTCAACCGACTGAGCCACCCAGGCGCCCCTAATTTGTGTATTTAAACTATTTACATGTATTATGATCATCAATATGTTTGGGTTTTGGTTTATTTTTGTTTTCTGTTTGTTCTCTCTTTTTTATCTCCCTGTTTCACCTTTTCTGCCTTCTTTTAGATTATTTGAATATGTTTCTAGTATCTCTTTAAAATTTTTTCATTGATTTTTTTTTTTGACTATATAGTTTTTTTGTGATTTCTCTAGGGATTATAATATATAATCTTATCTTTTCATAATCTACATAGAACTGATATTTGAATGGAAGATAGTATTCTCACCACTACATAAGTCCCTTTATACTGTCCTCTGTATGTTGTCATATGTATTACATTTACATATAGGAAAAACCCCATGAGACCTGTTATAGTCATTGCTTTTAGTTGGTTTACACATATATTTTTTTTAAAGTTTATTTACTTTTTGAGAGAGAGAGAGAGAGGCAAAGTGAGAGAGAGAGAGAGAGGCAAAGTGAGAGAGAGAGAGAGAGAGAGAGAGAGAGAGAATGCTCTGTGCTGTCAGAGTCCCAATGCGGGGCTCAATCCCATGAACTGTGAGACTGTGACCCGAGCCAAAATTCAAGAATGGGACACTTAACCATTCAGGCCACCCAGGTGCCCTGTTATATGTATTTTAAAGCACTTAAGAGGAAAGACTAGTCTATTATATTTACCAAAATATTTACCATTTCTGTTGCTCTCCCTTCATTGTTGAACTTCTATTTTCCTCTGTTGTATCTCCTTTCCTCCCCCCCACCACCAACCTTTTTTGGAAGAAAGTTCTTCAGCCTTTTTTTTACAGCAGGGTTGCTAGTTTTCTTTTATCTGAAAATGGCTTTCTTTTCTTTTCTTTTTTTATAAAATTTTTTTTTAATGTTTATTTTTGAGACAGAGAGAGACAGAGCATGAACAGGGGAGGGTCAGAGAGAGAGTGAGACACAGAATCTGAAGCAGGCTCCAGGCTCTGAGCCGTCAGCACAGAGCCCGACACGGGGCTCGAACTCACGGACCGTGAGATCGTGACCTGAGCCGAAGTCGGGCGCTTAACCGACTGAGCCACCCAGGCGCCCTTCTTTTCTTTTTTTTAAACAAACACTTTATTGACGTATCATTGACATACAAAAAGGTGTACATATTTAGTGCACGCAATTTGATGAGTTTGGAGACAGGTACATAAATATAAAACCATCACCCCAATCAGCACCACATGCTTATAAACATATATGACCTCCAAAAGTTTCTTCCTACGTTTAAAGCCTATTTTTCATTATTTAAAAAATTATTATTATTTGTTTATTTACTTATTTAAGTTTTATTTATTTAAATAATCTCTGCACCCCACATGGGGCTTGAACTCGTGACCCGATATCAATAGTTGCATGCTTTCCCAACTGAGCCAGCCAGGTGCCCCTAAAAATATATTTTTAAATTTAGTTAGTGATAAGAACACTAAACATAAGATACATTGTTTTAGCAAACTTTTTTAAACTTTTTTTTTTTTTTTTAATGTTTATTTTTGAGAGAGAGACAGAGTGCGCGTGGGAGAGGGGCAGAGAGAGAGGAAGACACAGAATCTGAAGCAGGCTCCGGGCTCTGAGCTGTCAGCACAGAGCCCGACGTGGGGCTTGAACAACGAACTACAAGACCCGTGAGATCATGACCCGAGCTGAAATCGGACGCCTAAGTGATTGAGCCACTCAGGTTCCCCATGTTGTAGCAAATTTTTAAGTATACAATGCAGTATTGTTAACTGTAGGCACTGTGTCCTACAGTTCTTACATTTGCATAACTGAAACTTTGTATTCTTTGACCAACATCTCTCCATTTCATCTCCCTCTCTGCCCCCAACGCCAGTCCCTGGGAACCACTACTCTACTCTCTGCTTCTGTGAGTTTTATTAATTTAGATTATTTAAGTAGGACTATGTAGCATCTGTTCTTAAGTGTCTGGCTTATTTCACTTAGCATGATATCCTCCAGATTCACCCGTGTTGTCACAAACGGCAGGATTTCCTTTTTTATTAAGGGGGAATAATATTCTATTATATGTAAATACCACATTTTCTTTATCCATTCATTCATCAGTGGACATTTAGAGTACTCCATGCTTTGGCTGTGGTGAATAATACTGCAGTGAATATGAATGCGGATATCTCTTTGAGATCGTGATCTCACTTCCCTTGGATATACACCCAGGAATAGGTCGGTGGATCGTTAGGGGAGTTCTATTTTAAAAAAAAAAAATGTTTTTTTAATGTTTATTTATTTTTGAGACAGAGAGAGACAGAGCATGAACGGGGGAGGGGCAGAGAGAGGGAGACACAGAATCTGAAACAGGCTCCAGGCTCTGAGCTGTCAGCACAGAGCCCGACGTGGGGCTCGAACTCACGGACCGCGAGATCATGACCTGAGCCGAAGTCGGCTGCTTAACTGACTGAGCCACCCAGGCGCCCCAGGGGAGTTCTATTTTTAATTTTTTGAGGAACCGCCATACGGTTTTCCATAGTGGCTGAACCAGTTTACATTCCCACCAACAGTGTACAAGGGTTAAAAAATTTCCCATATTGTTGCCAACACTTGTTAGCTTTGTTTGTCTGTTTTTTGATCATAGACATCCTAATAGGTGTGAAGTGATATCTCATTGGGGTTTTGATTTGTGCATTTCCCTGATGGTAAGTGTTGTTGAGCACCTCATATACTTGTTGGCCATTTGTGTTTTTGGAGAAATTTTTATTGAGGTCCTTTACCCATTTTTAAAAATCGAGTTAATTGTTCTTTTGCTACTGAGTTGTAGGAGTTCCGTATATATTTTGGATCTTAACTTCTTATCAGCTACACGATTTACCAATACTCTCTCCTAGTCCGTCGATCGCCTTTTCACGCTATTGGTTGTTTCCTTTGTTGAGTAAGCTTTTTAGTTTGATATTTTGGTAATTGTTGGCTTTTCCTCCTCCTCTTTCTCCTCTTTCCTTTAGTAACTTTTAACATTTCTTCCTCTTTTGCCGTCTTCCTTTGTGATCCGATGACTTTTTGTAGTGGTATTATTCTTTGATTCTTTTCCCTTTACGTTTCATGCATGCACTGCAGCTCTTTGTGATTTCCACAAAACATCTTATAGGTACAACATCCTGTTTTAAGATGATGACAACTTAAGTTTGCTACAAAAACTTCATACTTCTCTCCTCTTCAGAAAATAGGTTTTCACATGTTTTTGTATTGTGTCTCCATTAACGAGTTATTATAGTTACAGTGATTTGCACTTGTTAAAAGGGATTTTAACATCATTGCAATATATAGGGATTCTGAATTTGACTATATGTTTACCTTTACCAGTAATTTTTTTAAAGTGTTTGTTTTTGAGAAAGAGAGAGAAAGAGAGAGGCTGCAAGTGGGGAAGGGGCAAAGAGAGAGAAGGAGATGCAAAGAGAAGGGGCAAAGAGAGAGAAGGAGATGCAAAGAGAAGGGGAAGGGGCAAAGAGAGAGAAGGAGAATCCAAAGCAGGCTCCAGGCTTTGAGCGGTCAGCACAGAGCCCGACGAGGGGCTCGAACTCACCAACTTCAACATCCTGACCTGAGCCGAAGTGGGACACTCAACCAACGGAGCCACCCAGGCGCCCCCAGTTTGTGTCTTTCTGAGATGAGCTTCTTTCCCTTAGTAATACACATTTAAATTTCCTCCATGTCTTCTCATGGCTTGCTAGCTAGCTCACTTCTTTTTGGCATGGAATAATTTTCCATTGTCTGGACGCACCGCAGTCGTTATCCATTTCCCTTCTGAAGTACATCTTGGTCGTCTCCACGTTTTGGCAAAATTATGAAAAAAGCCGCTTTAAACTTCTGTCTGCAGGTTTTTGTGTGGGCTTAAGTTTTCAACTCCTTTAGGTAAGTACAGGTTTCCCGCAGTATCCAAAAGTGGAGCGTTCCTGTGAAATCTTTTGTGAGATGGCATGGTGTAAAATGAAGAGACAGTTACCATTAGTTTATATGGGAAAATTTGAGGGTGTTCCCAGACCCCAAAAGTAACCTCTCTTAGGCTTTTCCGATATCTTAGGACACACCTTGCCAATGAATGCACAGAATAAATCGAGACAAGGCACAGATGCTCACAGACCCACTTTCTGGCTCTGGTGGCCTGACGCTGAGATGCCGAGTGTAGGTCCGGGGGCAGGAGTTTGACGGGGCCACTGTTGTTACTCGGGGGCACAACGCCTCCATACCAGCTGGCTGCAAAACAAACGCTGAATGCTGGCTTCGCTTTCTGCCTTTTTTTTTTTTTTGTGGAAGGAAGAATCCTCCTTGGGTTTCTTTTGGCTAGGGAAAACAGCGCTCGTGGGGGGCTTTCGTACAAGCAAAGTGGTGTACCGTGAACTTTTGGGAAGTGGGGGATACCTGTACCCAGGAACCACAATTGTGGAATCGTACAGTAAGAGTGTCTTTAGTTTTGTGAGAAGCCACCGGATTGGCTTTGGTCTTTCAAGTTGGTTGTGCCATTTTGCATTCTCACCGGCAACGCTGGAGAGTTCCTGCTGCATAGCCTCCCCAGGACCTGGCCGTTTTGGTGTCTGGATTCTGGCCGTTCTGATAGGTATGTTGTGATGTCTCACGATTGCTTTAACTTGGACTTCCCTGACGACAAATGATGTGAAGCATCTTTTCGCACGCTTATTTGCCATCGGTGTATCTTCTTTGTTGAAGTGTCTGTGAAGGCTTTTGGCCCATTTTTTACTTGGGTTGTTTATTTATTTATTTATTTTTTTATTACTGAGTTCTAAGAATTCTTTGTATATGTTGGATAGCAATCCTTTATCACATGGGTCTTTTGCAAATATTCTCCCCCAGTCTGTGACTTGCCTTCTCATATTCCTGACATTGTCTTCTGCAGAGCAGAAGTCTTTAATTTTAGTGAAGTTTACCTTATCAATTATTTCTTCATGGATTGTGCCTTTGGTCAGTTATGAAATTCTTCAGCCCTAGGAATTTTTTAAAAGTGATTTCTTTTTTTTTTTTTTTAACTTATTTTGTTTAAGTATTGTTTTCCCAATTTTGTTTATTGCCTGTCTATGTTTTCTTGCAGTTCACTGAACTTCTTTTTAAATGTTTATTTATTTTTGAGAGAGAGAGAGAGAGAGAGAGAGAGACAGAGTGAGAGCAGGGGAGGGGCAGAGAGAGAGGGAGACACAGAATCTGAAACAGGCTCTAGGCTCTGAGCTGTCAGCACAGAGTCTGACGCAGGGCTTGAACTCACAGACCTTGAGATCACAACCTGAGTTGAAGTTGGACGCTTATCCGACTGAGCCACCCAGGCACACTTCACTCAACTTCTTTAAGAGGGTTATTCTGAATTCTTTGGCAGTTTACATATCTTTATTTTTAAGGGTTGGTTATTGGAGTCCTATTACTTTTTTTTTATTTTTGAGAGAGAGAGAGACAGAGTGTGAGTGGGGGAGGGGCAGAGAGAGAGGGAGAGAGAGAATCTGAAACCGGCTCCAGGCTCTGAGCTGTCAGCACAGAGCCTGACACGGGGCCCGACCCCACGAACCGTGAGATCATGACCTAAGCTGAAGTCAGATGCTCAACCAACTGAGCCACCCAGGCACCCTTGGAATCTTATTACTTTTTTTGGGTGGTGCCATGTTTCCCTGATTCTTTGTGATGCTTGTATCTTTGTAGTGGTGTCTGTGCCTTTGAGGACGCAATCACCTCTTCCAGTCGATACAGGTTCAGTTTGGCACGGAAGGACCTTCACAAGTCGGTTCAGCCTGGGGTTCTGGACTTTTCACTGGCAGGTGGGGCTTGCTGTGGGGTCTCTGGTCCGATGGAGCTCCTGCCTGTGCTGTGAGCTTTGGTAACGCTGGTGGCTGGCCTCCCACCTGCTGGCTGGGTTCCGTGGTGGGGAAGTGTTGCCTGTTGGGATCCACGGTCAGGCAGTGCCAGTCGCTGGGCTCACCGGGCTCCTTGGTGGAGCGCTGCCGCTGGCTGGGCTCCATAACTGGGCAGGGCCACTGGCTAGTTCCTGCAGCCACCCCTGATTGGATGGGGTTGCAGTTTGTACTCCCTGATGAAATGGTGCTTCTAGCTGGATTTTATGTGCAAGTGAAGCCGCAGGCTGTGCTTCATCGTTGGGTGGGGCTACTGGCTGTGGTCTGACACTGGGCAGGGTTGCGGGTTGTGCCGTGTGACCGGTTGGGGTGCTGGCTTTGCTCCCTGGCCTCGCGGAGTCACTGGCTGTTCTCTGTGGTTGGGCAGGGTCCCTGACTGTGTACCACGGCCAAGCAGGGCCATGGACTGTGCTCTGCATCTGGGTTGGACCATGGGCTGAGGACCCTCCCGGGCAGAAATGCTGACTGTGTTCCCTGGCCAGAGGGATTGTTGACTTGGCCTCACAGGTGGGAGGAGCCACTGCCCGGCCTCTCTGTTTGGGCAAGGTCATGGCTGCAACGTGGTTGCAATGCAGTGCTGGTCACTGTGAGCCCCACCCCTTCTTTGTTCCAGCTGCCTTGCTGTGGTCTAGGTCTGTCAGTTGTCCCGGTGTTCTCCGAGATAGAAGTGGGCTCCCAAGGAGGGACCCAGAAATGCTGGGGAGGCTAAACGTCTGGGGAGAAATTGTGGGCCCAGGAGATCACGCTTGGTGTGGCACCCTGTTTGCCCGGGGGAGGGCTGATCTGGTCAAAGTGAACCTGCTCCTCTTACCTTTCTAAAGTAGGTTTCCTTGGTTTCGGTGCTTCAGCCTCACTCTGGGATTTTCAGAAAGGCATCTTGTCTGTGGATATTTGCTAATTTGTTTTTCTGTGGGGAGGACTTGATCCAGGGGCCTCTTCTTCCACCATCTTGCTACCTTCAACAGCAGAAGTACATTTGGTTGCAACACAGAGACTGAATCTGTGTGTATTCATGGGTGTGACCGTGGGACGGGAGAGAATGGGAGAGCTTTGAGTAGAGAGCATATTCAGAACAGCGTATAAAGTATGAAGGAGGGATCTTAGGAATGCCATTCAGTTTTTCTCTGATAGTGTCCTTTCCCGCTCCTCTCATAAGCCACCTCCTGCTGATTTCTCAAGTCTCTGCTTCATTGGAACTTCCAAAGCAAGTCTCTTTAAGCCCTGGACTACTGTTGACCATTTTAAGCTCTTCTTCGTTTAATGTCCTCATTAGTTATTTATTGAGCATGTATCACATTCTAGAAACCGTCTCAGGGGCCAGTAGTATGTACCACAAAGAGTTCCTACCGTCATGGGGTTTACATTAAAGTGGTTTAAAATAGTGAGCAAAACCAGGTACTGCTCTCACTTTCATTGAGCCTTCTGTTGAGTGAGGCAAACAGGCAGTTCAATGGCTGCTGCTGAGGGCTCTGTAAAGATTGAAAATGACAAATTCAGATGCCACTAATCTGTAAAGTTTTGTGATTTTATCCAGCGTTCTTATCAGTTGTTCTTTTTTTTTTTTTCTTTTTGAGAAGGCAAACACTTAAAAGGATCTGGGGATCCAGTCCAGTTAAGTGTCCAACTTCAGCTGGGGTCATGGCCTCATGGTTCGTGAGTTCGAGCTCCGCATTGGGCTCTCTGCTGTCAGTGCTGAGCCCGCTTTTGATCCTCTCTCCCGCGCTCTCTGCCCCTCTACTGCTCTGTCTGTCTCTCTTAAAGATAAATATTAAAAAAAAAAAAAAAAAAAAAAAAAGGAGGTAAGGTTGAACTTTTTCCTTACAGATAGGTGCAGAAAATGATAGTGTTTGGATTCTTAAGATGTTGGCAAGAAAGCAGTTGAAGCGATCAGTCATGGAGTTGCCGCTGATAAAGAAAAGCGAGGAAGGAAGAGTCTGATTGACACATGAAATGTACTTGAGTCAAGGGAGTATATATCTTGATGAATTCAAGGAGAAGGCTTCCATAATAACAAAATCAGGGAGCTGAAGATGTGACTGGGTGTAATCCCAGGAGGCGGAGTTAGGCAGAACAGATTCCATTCAGCTTACGCTGCTCACACATTAATGAGACCCTGGAGAAGTCCTGTCAAGCCTCTGAGCCTCAGTTTCCAAATTTAAAAAACGCTGGCAATGACACCAAACTCGAAAGTGTTATGAATTTTGTGTTTTTTTTAATTTTTTTTTTAACGTTTATTTATTTTTGAGACAGAGACAGAGCATGAACAGGGGAGGGGCAGAGAGAGAGGGAGACACAGAATCGGAAGCAGGCTCCAGGCTCTGAGCCATCAGCCCAGAGCCCGACGCGGGGCTCGAACTCACGGACCGCGAGATCGTGACCTGAGCTGAAGTCGGACGCCCAACTGACTGAGCCACCCAGGCTCCCCGAAAGTGTTACGAGTTTTAAGTGTGGTAACTTAAGTGGCATTCAGTGCATGGTTGGTGCCCATAGAATATTTGCTTCCTACTGTGTGATGCCCCCCAGCCTTGTTTTATTCCTTCCCTTTCTCCTGTCCCTATTGTTAGAGTCCTAGCGAAGTTATTGTCCCATGAAATGAGATGAGGAATAAAGAAATTGTGCAGGAAATCCAGGTCAAGGGACTAGAAGATAAAAGACCTTAAGAAGGAGAGCTTGAACAAGGTCAATTCCTTCATCTAGGTCACATGACTAGGGCGATTTCAGGGATCAAGGTAATCCAGTGTGGGAAGTACAGTGAACTTTTCGGGGAGCCTCTGATAACCCCTCTGTCTGGGCAGACAGATCCCAATCTCTTTGTACCTGTGACTTATCTCTCCTAGTCCTACGAACGGGCCCTCACCCCAGGGCACCCCAGGTCACCCCAGGGCACAGCATGCTCTGCAGCCACTTACGCACATACCCTTCTGCCATCGTCCAGAGAGCAAAGACCTACAAGAGATTTCCCATCTCCCCGGGAAGACAGCCTCGCATGCAGGGGACTGAAAATTTGCACGGGTGATCATGGGGTGGGTGCAGAGTGTGTGCGCCTGTAGTTCTCCGGAGGCGAAATTTGTGTAAGTGTCAGAAACAAGATAGGTTCGTTTATAAAGCTGTATGATAGCAGATAAGCAAGTTGAACACAGTTCTATTTGTTTTGGGACAATGAACCACGATTCTTTGCGTTACAATAGCAAATACAAAGAAAACATACCATTTTAGTACAATGCAATATACATTGGTACTCTATGTAATCCCAAACTTGTTGGAGTCCTCATTACCTAGCCACATGATTACTTGGGTATTTAGACTCTGGAAGCATGTTGACGCAAAAATGTCTCTTCTTGTTGAATGCTTGAATATGTAACAAATTGTGCTTTCTTTTTTGGTGATTGTTATTTGTAAAATAAGAAAAGAGTGTTCACTCGTTTCTTTTGGTGTCTGTGCCCTCCTGTCATAGACATGTGGCACTATCTTTTAGCTACCCAGCATCTTTCAACTCCTCTGTACCTCTCTGCGTCTTTCAACCCTCCTCTATACCTGTGGCCACTCTGTCCAGCTTTCCCCTGAAACGCGCCCTCCCCTTCCATAGTATATAACTGTCAGTTGGAAAAGGTTGCCAATGTCGCATTCCCCCCTGCATCTAAGTGTAGTCATATAATTCGTTCTTACCAATAACGTGTGAGGTGAAATGATTGGTGTCACTTCTGGGAAGAGGCTTTTAAGAATCAGTTATGATTTCCTTGTGTTTCCATCCATTGGCACCAATAGTCTGGACCTCAATGGTCTGTTAATGAGAAACATAAAGAAAGTGTATGAACTTGTGGGGCACCCGGGCGGCCTAGTTGGTTAAGTGTCCGACTCTTGATCCCAGCTCAGGTCTTGATCTCAGGATCCTAGGTTCCAGCCCTGTGTTGGGGCTCTGTGTTGGGTGTGAAGCCTATTTAAAAAAATAAAAAAATAATTAAAAAAACAAGAAAAAAAGGAAAAAAAAGTGTATGAAGTTGTTAAATGATCAGGGTTAAGGTCTCCTTACAGCGGGAGATGTGGATCCCGGTAGGACAGCTTACTGATGCGTATGATGGTGGCCTCTACAAGTGACATCGTGGCAGTGCCTTTCTGCAATGGAGCTAATGTGAACCCAGTCCCTGTGCTACTGCACATCATAATGCCCCTTGTTAGGATAGATCAGCATTATACTTGCTAATAGAATGGCGTAATGCATTTTCCAGGACCATAAGGCTTTACAACAATCTACTACCATATCAAGGAGCACACGAATGTCCTAGAGCTCCCTCTAGAGGAGTAAACAGGATGTTTTACAGGTGTTTCTTGTGGGCTGAGTCCCAGTCTTCACTGTAGATCTTCTTTTCTTTTAATTTTTTTTTAACGTTTATTTATTTTTGAGACAGAGAGAAACAGAGCATGAACGGGGGAGGGTCAGAGAGAGAGGGAGACACAGAATCCGAAACAGGCTCCAGGCTCCGAGCAGTCAGCACAGAGCCCGACGCGGGGCTTGAACTCACGGACCGCAAGATCGTGACCTGAGCTGAAGTCGGACGCTTAACCGACTGAGCCACCCAGGCGCCCCTAGATCTTCTTTTCTTTAGTGCTATGGGCAGTGTGTGGCTTTCACTTTCTCCGTTATATACTTCTAGATTAGTTTAATTTTTGTATAAAGTCATATAGAACCTTGCCATTTTAGAAACAAAATAGATTAGAAAAGAATCACTCTGATTGTTGGAGTACACGAGGGGGGGCAAAGAGACTAGGCAAGAGAGTTCTGTAAGAACAGGTGGGAGGTGATAGGGAATGAAGCCGGGAGGAGAAGGTAGAGCTAGGGAGTGGGGCATAGGTGTGGAGGGGTGGGGGGTGGCCAGTAGAGGAAGTAGAGGATGAAGCATCTAGGTGTCTGCTTCAGTTACCAGTGCATGTGGTGGGGACACAACCTCCACTCCCAATGATCTCATGCACTCCCCAAATTACAGAGCGGGTCTTTCCTAAAAGGACAAAGGGGCATTTTTATCCCGGGGGATAAGCTGAACGAATAGCTTAGAATACAAGAACTGGGGTGGACATCTAGTCCAACGTTTATGTCACAGACAGGAAAGTGAAGCTGAAGAAAGAAAAGGGAGTTATCAAAGGATCACCTAGCAAGGCTGTGAATTTGAGTCCTCATTGATTCACAGACCAGGGATCTGTTTCCTTTATCCCTGAAACCCTTCTCATCTCCCTCTCCAGAAGAAACTAAGATTAAAAGTTGGTTGTATAGACTTGTATATATCTTAAAAATGTTTTTCTAATGTTTATTTATTTTTGAGAGAGAGAGAGAGAGAGAGAGAGAGAGAGAGCAAGCGTGAGCACAAGCAGGGAAAGGGCAGAGAGAGAGGGAGACACAGAATCCGAAGCAGGCTCCAGGCTCTGAGCTGTCAGTCAGCTGACGTGGGGCTCAAACCCACGAAGCATGAAATCATGACCTGAGCTAAAACCAAAAGTCAGGTCCTTAACCAACTGAGCCACCCAGGTTCCCCAGTAATGCCACAGATTTTTAAAAAGTTTGTTTGTTTGTTTACTTACTTATTGAGAGAGAGAGAGAGAGAGAGAGAGAGAGAGAGAACATGTGTATAAGTGCTGATGCGGAACTTGATCCCACAAACTGTAAGATCATGACCTGAGCCAAAATCAAGAGTTAGACACTTAACTGACTGAGCCACAAAGGTGCCCCTCTGAATTTGTTTATTTGTTATAACAAGGTTTTTTTTTGTGTGGAATCTTTAAGGTTTTCAGAATATAATATCTTGTCATCCCCAAACAATGGCAGTTTTACTTCTTCCTTCTCCATTTGGATGTCCTTTTTTTCTTTTTCTTGCCTTATTGCTCTGGTTAGGACTTCTGATGCTATATTGGATAAGTGGTGAGAGTGGGCACGCCTGTCTTTTTCCTGATCTTAGAGGAAAAGCTTTTAGTTTTTCACATGAGGTCTCTGTTCCGTGGATACAAGAGTTTCTTCCATTGTCATAGACTGTGGTTTTAACTTCCAACAGAATAGGTCGTCTGTTAAAAACATAGCCAAGAAACCTGACCCCATATCCGAGAAAGCGTTATTAAAGGTCGTGACATGTTTGTGAATCAGAGTATCTAGCTTTAACTAAAGATATATATCTTGTATAATAAAACTGATTTAAAAAAAAATTCACTCCAGGACCATTCAATTTAGAGTTTTACCTTCCCTTCCCCTTCCCCTTCCTCTTCCCTTTCTCTTTCTCCTTCTCCTTCTTTTTTTTTTTTTCTTTTTAAAGAGAGACAGAGCACCCGAGCAGTAGAGGGAGAAAGAATCTTAGGCAGGCTTCATGCCCAGTGTGGGGAAGCCCAGTCCCATGACCACGAGCTCATGACCTGAGCTGAAATCAAGAGTCGGATGCTTAACCGACTTGAGCCACCCAGGCGCCTCTAGAGCTTTTTTCTAACATAGCATTTGCTTGATGTAAAATGGCTAGTGGTGTGGTTGGGACAACTTGCTTCTCCTTATACCTGACTTTTAATTTCAGAAGATATTGTGCACACAAATTTGTTTAGAGTTGCCTACACAGGGTAAAAACTATAATGGTTGCTTTTGAATTTTTAAAGGTTTTCCCTGATATTAGAAAATTCTTTTGTTAATGTTTTGAAGTCTCTAGATGTCCACGGACCATGAAGAACAATCATAGAAACATGTTCATCATGGCTGGGGCTCTGCCTTGAAGTTCTGGAGTTTGGAATGCTTGGGCGGCTAATGAGAGGATTTGCTTTGGCCACTAGGTGGTGCTCGAAGTCCAAACTACCTGAATGTTTTCATTTTCATTTTATTTGTTTGTTTGTTTGTTTACTTATGTTTTTGATTTTGGTTCCATTATAATTAGCGTACATTGTTACATTAGTTTCAAGTGTGCAGTTTAGCGATTCAACAATTCTATATATTCCTCAGTGCTCGTCATGATAAATGCAAACTCTGAATTCGACAGTGGAAAGGATGGAAGAAAGGGGGAGGAAGCATGACTGCAGTGGGTTTTTCGGGGGCTGCAGGAATACTGGATGGAGTGTTTCAACTGGGAAAAATATGCCTAACATCTTCTGTTGCCTCTTGGGCTGATACGAAGGGAATGGATTAAGAACCCAGTTTTGACTAACCTTGAAAGTTTATACATGCTCTCTGAGGTATAACAATTTTGTTGCTTCAAAAGTTTATAATTATCTGTAACTATTGTTTTCAACCTAAAACAATATGGAAAAACTCCAGATGAAGTAGGTATTTTGTTGAGCCATTACCTACATACCTAGTTTGCTCTCTCAGTAAATGAGTTTTCAAAATAACATTTTTACCCTAAAATTATTTTGATTGAAAAAAATCTTTTTTTTTCTTCTTCATTTTTCTGAACATCTGAAGGTGTATGTGAACTCCTTCTGGGAACATAGGCTTTCCTCCATAACCTGGCCTAGAGGTACCTCAGATCTCTCTGGATTGTTCTCTCAAAGGATGAATGTATCTCTAGTTGATTTCTTTATTTTTAAAATATTTTATTATTTTTTAAAGGGTAATCTCTATATCCAATGTGAGGCTTGAACTCACAACCCCAAGATCAAGGGTTGTGTGCTCCACCAACTGAACCAGGCAGGTGCCCCTGTGTCTCTAATTTAGGTTTTAAAACTCTCAGAGAAAAACCCCTGCAAATGAGTTATTTCAGGGTTTACTTTCTGGGCTAGATGATACCAATTGTCCTGTGTGAATAAAGTGTCGGTTCAGGTTTGGAAGCTTGCTGGCAAAATATGCCCTTTCTGACGGTACGTGCTTTGTTATAATCACTCGGCTGAGTAATGGAATTGTTCTAGATCACTGGAAGGAGCCTGACCTCTGGACACGAGATTGAATATTGTCTTCATTTCCTGTTGGTGCAATTACAAATTACAACAAATTTAGTGGCTTAAGCCCACACAACTTTACCATCTTATAATTCTGCAGTTAGTCCGGAATGGGTCTCACTTGGCTAAAAGCAAAGTGTCAGCAGGGCTGTGTTCCTTTTGGAGTCTTTAAGGGAAAATCTTTCCTCGTCTTTTCCAGCTTCTAGAGGATTGGATTCTTTGGTCATGGCCCCTTCCTCCTTCTCCAAAGCTAGCTACATAGCATTGTCAGATCTTTCTTTGACACTGACTCGTCTACCTCCCTCTTCCACGTTTAGGTGATCCTTGTTATCACATGAGACCCATCCAGTTAATCCAAGATAGTCTCCTTATTTTAAGGTCAGCTGATTAGCAAGCTTAATTCTGTCTACAACCATGACTCTCCCTTGCCATGTAACATACATGCACAGCTTCTGAGAATTAGAATGTGGACATCTTTAGGGGACCATTACTCTTCCTACCATAAATATTATTAATGCAATTTTTCCCACCTTTAGAACTCAAAATTTCACATATAGATGGTCCCTGACTTACAATGTTTTGTCTTAGGCTTTTTGATTTTACAGTGGTTGCGAAAGTGATACATGTTCAGTAAAAACCATATTTTGAATTTGAATTGTGATCTTTATTTATTTATTTTAATTTTTTTTTGCATTTATTTATTTTTGATAGAGCACACTCACAAGTGGGGGAGGGGCAGAGAGAAGGAGACACAGAATCCCAAGCAGGCTCCAGGCTCCGAGCCGTCAGCACAGAGCCCGACGCGGGGCTCAAACTCACAAACCGCGAGATCGTGACCTGAGCCAAAGTCAGACGCTCAACCGACTGAGCCACCCAGGCGCCCCTGAATTGTGATCTTTACCCAGGCTAGTGATGTGTGGTAAGATATTCTCTCTTGATGCTGGGTATCGGCAGTATCCAGTCAGCCTTGCGACCGACCGTCAGGGTAAACAACCGATATACTTAACAGCCATGCTGTAACCATCAACCATTCTGTTGTTCACTTTCAGTACAGTAGTCAAGAAACTACACGCGATATCCACTGCTTTATTATAAAATAGGCTTTGCGTTAGATGATTTGCCCAACTGCAGGTTGATGTAAGTGCTCTGAGCGCATTTAAGGTCAGCTAGGCTAAGTTATGGTGGTCAGTGGGCTAAGTATATTAAATGTATTTTTGATTTATGATATTTTCAGCTTAGAATGGGCTTATCAGGATGCAACTTCATTATAAATTGAGAAAAATCTCTATAACATGTTTGTTTTTACTATCAATTTTTTTTTATTATTGAGGGAGAAGAGAAATATTTAGCTGAGATCAACTTGGGTTTAGATACACAGAAGGTGAAACATGAAGGCATCTGGCATGTCGTTGGTTGATTGACAGATCTGGTTTCTTCTGCTTATGTTTTTTTTTTCTTTTTTAATGTTTATTTATTTTTGAGAGAGAGAGAGAGAGAGACAGAGTGTAAGTGGGGGAAGGGCAGAGAGAGAGGGAGACACAGACTTAGAAGCAGACTCCAGGCTCCAGACTGTCAGCACAGAGCCCGATGTGGGGCTTGAACCCACGAACTGTGAGATCATGACCTGAGCCAAAGTCGGACACTTAACTGACTGAGCCACCCCGGTGCCCCTATCTGACACTCTTTGAACTTAAAAAAAAAAGTCACTTCAAGTTTTTCAATCATTATTACTAGAGACTTACTCTGACCATCTCTAAGGCCAATCTGCTGAAACCAGATTCACTAATTATCAGTTAACCATTTATTTCTCATAAGTAACATATGATCTTTTTCTTTTATCTTGTGTTCCTCTGACCTGATAGTTCTTATCAATAAAAGCCCCGAAGAATCAGGCAGACATGGGTAGCCATACATCTCACCTGGAGAAAAGTCTGTCTTTGGCATGCTATGGAATGCCGCATCAAAGCCACTGGTGATACCTCTCTATCCACATATCATGGTATTATTTAACTCTCAAAAAAATAACAAAAACAGGGGCGCCTGGGTGGCGCAGTCGGTTAAGCGTCCGACTTCAGCCAGGTCACGATCTCGCGGTCCGTGAGTTCGAGCCCCGCGTCGGGCTCTGGGCTGATGGCTCGGAGCCTGGAGCCTGTTTCCGATTCTGTGTCTCCCTCTCTCTCTGCCCCTCCCCCGTTCATGCTCTGTCTCTCTCTGTCCCAAAAATAAATAAAAAAACGTGGAAAAAAAATTAAAAAAAGAAAATAACAAAAACAAATAAAACTTCAGATTCATTTTTGATTTTATAATATGATCTGAAACACACTGCAGCAAGGAGACCAAATCACATTGTTTATTTCATATACTTTCATCTGTTAATAGTTCTGGGGGGGGGGGGGAAGGAGAGCAATGGTTAAATGGCATATTTAATTTTTTTTTTTTTTTCAACATTTTTTATTTATTTTTGGGACAGAGAGAGACAGAGCATGAACGGGGGAGGGGCAGAGAGAGAGGGAGACACAGAATCGGAAACAGGCTCCAGGCTCCGAGCCATCAGCCCAGAGCCTGACGCGGGGCTCGAACTCACAGACCGCGAGATCGTGACCTGGCTGAAGTCGGACGCTTAACCAACTGCGCCACCCAGGCGCCCCGATTAAATGGCATATTTAAAGCTACTTAAAGTACTTATATCTTTGAAACGATTTTTTTAAATGTTTATTTTTGAGAGAGAAAGAGACAGAGCGAGAGCAGGGGACAGACAGAGAGAAGAGACACAGAATCTGAAACAGGCTTCAGGCTCTGAACTGTCAGCACAGAGCCTGACACGGGGCTCCAACTCACAAACTGCAAGATCATGACCTGAGCCAAAGTTGGACGCTTAACTGACTGAGCCACCCAGGCCCCCCCAGCACCTATATCTTTAGTATTTAAGCAAATATCGTTTGTGAACTGGTATTATCACGAGACATTTGTATGCTTTTTGTGTAATGTTTCACACTTATTGTGCAAACACACACACAAAAGTTCCAAATGTGCATTTCATAAAATATGACACATTCCTGGTATACTTGGGCCTCAGGAGTGCAGTGGAATGAGAATGAACAGTAATATACAGCAAATTGCAATCCTAATTGGGTCCCTCAGTCTTAACCTAATAAATCTATTTTGTGAGACAATTTATGGATTAAAAGCAGATTCTCTTAAAATGAACATTGTATTTCTAAATTTATATCAACCTTCTGCAAGAAGCACATACATACTTTGTTTCTATGATATTGCTTGCCTATTTTCTACTGGGTCATTTGTCATTTTGTTATTGATTTGTAAACACTCTTTATATATTATGGATTTTAATCCTTTTATGGTATAGAATGCATTTATAAATTTTATTCTACTCTGATTATCTTTTTTTTAAGTTTATGTATTTTGAGAGAGGGAAAGAGAGAGAAAGAGAGAGTGGGGGAGGGGCACAGAGAGAGGGAGAGAGAGAATCCCAAGCAGGCTCCATGATGAGCATGGAGCCCGACACAGGGCTGAATCCCATGACTGTGAGACCATGACCTGACCCAGGTCTTACACTGGCTTGAACCCTCTCCTGCGTGCATTTTGTTATAAAGATGTTACGCACTTTATGTAGTCAAATCTGTCACTCTTATCATTTTTAATAATTCTCCTTTGTCCTCATTATTAGCTTTATTTCCTTTGAAGTTATTTATCCTTATTCATTTAAGTTCTTCTTTTATATTTTTTATTTTTCTGAAACTATCTGGTGGCATATATTTAGGCATAATGGTGGATAGCAAACATAGCCGAATATGGTTCTTCTGTATTGGGTCATGTCTGCTTGGCCAATAGGCCTGTTTCTTGAATCAGAGAGATGAATGTAGACTTTGTATGCTTATAAGTGTGTGTGTGCCCAGGGAGTGTTGACTAGCAGACTCTATTTTAAACTGAGTGGCTGAAAAGCAAGCAAGCTCACTTTATTTCATCTTACTTCTTACACAGTTATCAAAATAAATGACTTTTGGAGTGTGATATCTAGAAGGCTAAACATCAGTATGTTAGCAACAGAGGCAAGAGTATGGGTGGTCTATTTTCACCTTTTTTGTTTGTCTGTGTGTCTGATTTTTTCTAGCATGAAGTGTTAATTCAACTTCCTCACATCTCTAAAGAAAGAACAACAGAAGAATCTTGCTTGAGTCCTCCAGTCTTTGTAAGAGGGAATTAGGAATCCTATTCCTTGTCTGGATTTAGCCTATTCAACATTTGGGGAAGATAACATCTTGAGTAGAATTCAGAGGATATTTCTAAGAAATATAACACATTTAAAGTTCATTTATAAGTAAGGTATTAAAAGCAATTTGTATGACTGTGGGTCACAGTGGGAGGTGCAGTTACAAACGTTGATGGGTGATTTTTCTTTTTAATGACCACAACTAAAATGCAACATTTAATTATGCATCCCGGTCTACTCAAGGGGAAATCTCTTGCTTAGCCACAAAGGGCTTTGAAAATGAGACTGTGTGCTTTTTGTGCCCCATAAGGATTGCAAAAGATCTCTCTGATATTAAAGAGTTGACACAGGTGACAAGGAGTTGACCAACAAAGACTTAGGAATCTATTCAAGCAGGCAAGAGATATTACTTCCAGGATGTAACAATGTCACCTGTGAAAATCAGAAATACGAATTCTCTCAATATAGGTTGCTCTCCGAGTGGTGAGTGGGATATAAGGAGGTGGGTGGGAGGATGTCCAGTCAAGTGCATGACCAATAAATTTTGTGAACAAAGCAACATCTTGTATTTGAATATTTTGTCTTGGCCTCTCAAAGACTGACCCAAAGGAGGCAACTGCCCAAAAGAGGCAAGTTAGCTAATAGCTAAGGCCTTTACTTTTAGGTTCATGGAGAACCTGGGTTGATCATGGGATCAACCTGGGTTGATCCTAGTTCATTCCCTACTAGCTGTGTGACATTGGACACATTAGCAATTCCCTAAATCGTAGTTTTCCAACTGGAAAGAGAGAGGTATTAATTTTGTACTTCATAAATGCAAAGGCTTAAAGTAAGTGATGTATACAAAATGCATTTGTCATATAGTAGGCACATGTAAGAGGTCATTGAGCTGAAACCAATGAGGTACTGGTGGGACTAGTACAGATCTGGTGGGGCCACTGGTCAATTCTTGTTCCTCATCTTGAAATATCAGTAGCATTTGGCACTTCCTCCTCCTTGACAAATTTAATTCACTCTGGTTACTGGCAAACATAATATGCTATACACAGTATTCATTCCTAACCCTAGCTGTAGCCTGAACCCTGTGTTGTGATACAAGTTTCATTATCATCAACAAATATTTATTCAGCCTTCACATATTCCCAGATTCTTTGTGGTCACGGAAAGCTATTTGGGTGGGCTGTAATTCAAAATTACTGTAATTACTAATTACTGTAAATTCAAAGTTCTGGTGTCCAGAAATTGGAAAACATGGTAAACAGAATTCTTTAGGAAATGTCTTAATTAACTTCATTACTGTCTTGGGTATTTTATAGAGCAATAATTTGTTTGGTTCTTTGCAATCATTCATTCTGTAATTACACACTGAGAATATAGCATGGGTTTTGTGTTGTGCATTAAGAACTCCAAATTGAACAAGGCCAGTGGCCTGCCCTTGAGGGGCTCATAGATTATTACAGATGAACAAATAATTGGAACGTGACGTATTGTGACCGCCACCAAAAATATGGACAAGATACAGTGTTGACAAAAGAAGGGAGTTTGCAGCATATTTAGTTGGGTCAAGGGAAACTTTCACAGTCGTGGAGATGACTGAACTCGGTTTGGAAGGAAAATTAGGAGCTCAATAGGGCCAGCTTGATGGACAGGATGGGAGAGCATGATATAAATTTGTGAAGGGAGATTTATTTTTTATTTATTTATTTTTCAATTTTTTTTAATGTTTATTTTTGAGACAGAGAGAGAGACAGAGCATGAACGGGGGAGGGTCAGAGAGAGGGAGACACAGAATCCGAAACAGGCTCCAGGCTCCGAGCTGTCAGCACAGAGCCCGACGCGGGGCTCGAACTCACGGACCGCGAGATCATGACCTGAGCCGAAGTCGGCCGCTTAACCGACTGAGCCACCCAGGCGCCCCAAGAGAGATTTAAATGTGCAAAGAAACAGGTTGTGGAAGTAACAAGTTGGGTTGAGGCACCCACACCAATTTGGCAGAAACATAAGTGGTTCTCTAAAATGCCTAGAGAGGTGAGCAGAGACTAGCAGGGACTAGTTCATAATGCGTTGAACACTGTACTAATGAGATCTGATTTTTTTTTTTTTAATTTGCTCTTTTGAAAGACTTCATTTGTAGAATTGCTCTGTACTGGAGAAGACTTCATTGGAGACTCCAAAGTAATACCAATCTATCTGGGCAAACCTTAAGGCAGTCTTAAGATGCATTAAGACTAGATGACTTTCTGGAAGTTTCATACGTAAAAATACTATTTTTCCTACGATAGTTTCATACAGTAAAAAAATCACTATTGGATGTGTGTATCTGTCTGCCTTTATCAGCTAATGATTTACTTAATCTTCCAAATGGGTTACTTTTGCGAGTAAAAGTTGGCACCAGCTGGATGGGACATTGGAACAAGAGGAATAAACTAGGACTGACTCACACAAATAAGGACATATGACCAACCAATTGGGCTGATGGCCCAGGTGGAGAAATCAATGTTCCTGCTCTCTGGGAGCTCACATCCTGAGTAAAGAAGAGTGGGTGTGATGCGATGGAACATTCTGTAACTGTGAACTCCAAATATGGGAATGAAGGTAGGGTAGACTTGGATTTCCTGTCCGTCCATATGGGTTAAAACGAGAGCTCAGAATGCTGATAGCACCCAAAACTCTAGTTTCGTTCTTGAAAGACCGTGTGTGACAGAGATCGCCGGGCAACGAAATTGTGCTGCCTGTTTCTCTTGGGAAGTCTGTAAACATGAAGCTGTTTCTGGTTCTCATTGTGCTGCCCTTTGAGGTCCTACCAGCAGGTAACTTGTCCAAATGTACCATGAAACCCTAGGAGATACTACTCTGTCTGTAGGAGCGGGGCCAGGGCCTTCAGATTGTTGCTGTCTTGCCCATGTCATCAAAAGTACCCACTCTCCCTGAGTCTGTGTCTTAGAAGAAAGCATTCAGGGTGGTAAGAAGACATCAGGGCTGTACTCTTGGAAGTCCTTTCCAAAGGGAGGCATGAACCCATCCTCTAGAATGATCTTTGTAATTGAACATAGTTTTCACACAGGAACCTCACCATGCCTTTTTCCGTCCAAACTCATTTTCAGCCTATGCTACAACAGTAATGAGAACAGTACAAGCTTTGGAATCATGTAGATGTGAAGTTAAAATATATCTTGACCACTGATTAGTTGTATGAACCGAGCTAATTATTCCCTTTGAATTTCAGTTTTCTCATCTGTCGATTGAGTATGGATGACCCAGTTTCATAATGATTGAATTTCATGTGAGGAAATGTCTCTTTTCTCCCTCTTTGTTCTGTGAGCTTGTCCAAATATGGGTACAGGGGCAAATAAAGATTAGAAACAGGCGATTTAGGACCTCCGTACAATACTCCGAATAGTTTGGATCTCTAGGGAGATGGGTACTCATGGAATTGGGTTTGATTCCCTGGGCAACACATTTATTTGAGACAAAAAGGAGGAGAGAGAGAGAGAGAGAGAGAGTGAGAGAGAGAGCAGAGCCAGGAGGAGCATGGTTATGAAGACACAGAGGCTGGATAAAGGAAGTTCTCTGCAGCATTTATTGTGGAGACCCACAAGGTGTTGGCAAAGGGAGATTTCTGCTGCCCGTGTCAATGACTGTGAAACCCACTGTCTCTCTTAACTTAAAAAGCCCTGTCTGTGATACTCTTTTAAAGGTTAACTTGGCTTTGAGTCATGCCACGGTGGCAAGTTGGCACTCTTTGGGGACACTGGACCCGGGTAAGGCTGAGCGAGTACTGACTTTGGGGCATGGGAGACAGAGTCAGATTTGCCAGAGCCCAGGGGTGGGACATAACAACAGTTGGTAACCATGCGTTGGTCTCTCTTTTCTGGTCATATAGGTTCTGATGTTCTCAGAGATAACTGGGTATTGGCTAGGAGCCTGGGGCTTTGATGTCCTTAATTTGGGATGATTTGCCAGGAGGAGGCGCTTCGTTTTCTCTCACCAGCATATGGTTGACTTTGGAACCACAGGAGGCCAAAACTTACGGGAACCACACACGCCTTCTACTCTGCCTCCGGAACTAATCTGCGTCCAATGTTGTTTTCTGTGCACAGATACGGCACGACCCAGGAAATGCTTTAGTAATATAACAGGCTACTGCCGGAAGAAATGCGAGATGGGGGAAATCTACGAAGTGGCATGTCGAAATGGGAAATTATGTTGTGTTAATGAAGGCGAAAACAAAAAACACAAGAAAGCCCCAAAGTCACCTTCCTTTTTGGTACAGCCTGATGGGAAGACGGACTATGTTATTTTACCCACCACCACACTTCTTACAATCCAGATATGAGTCAGGGGCTGGCTCCGCTGGTCTCCACTCTTCCTAAACCAGAAACACCACCTCTTCGGACATCCTGGGGCAAGAGATGTATCTACTTCTTCTGTGACCTTGATTCTCCACATAATAAAGTTTTTTTTTTTTTTGCTTTGCTCTGGATTTATTTATTAATGTATTCACTTATTTTTTTGATCACTTTAAACATAAAGGAATAGTTATCATGTTCCAGGCATTCATCACACTGGTAACGTGGGTGACGTAGAGATGAAAAGAACATATAGGTAGAGGTGGAAGTTAGCCACCTAACTTTTCTGCATCGTCTGTGCAATTTCATAGCATTTCAAATATTGCTCCTTTTATTTATGTATTTTTGTTTTTGAGAGAGAAAGAGAGAGAGAGAGAGCATGTACGAGGGGGAGGGGCAGAGAGAGACAGACTCTTAAGCAAGCTTTGTGCCCAGTTGGGAGCCCACCATGGGGCTCCACCTCACGACCCTGAGATCATGACCTGAGCCGAAATCAGGAATTGGACACCTAACTGACTGAGCCACCCAGATGCCCTACTCTTAGTCTAAGCAGATCTAAATGTCCCAGCTTTGGGGGGGGGGGGGGGAGGGGGGGTGGTGGTGAATACAGGGGGTTTGGCTAACAAACAAGAATTCATTAGAAGAAGGCATGATGTTGGAATATTTTCATAGCATTTATTGGTCAGGTCTAATGGACAGTAATGATAGCTAGTGATAGTTCCAATACAGGTTACCCCTCCTATCCAAAAGTAGAGTTGATCCTAGGAGACCTTTCATAGGCCAAAATGGTGTAAAGTGAAGAAGCAATTACCACGAACTTATATGGAAAAGTATTTGAGTGTGCTGGACCCAAAAAATAACCACTCTTAGGCTTTTCAGATACCTTTGGACACATCTTGCTAATGGATGCACAGAATAAATCAAGATAAAGCACTGATGCCCCCAGACACAGTTCAAAGCTATGATGGTTTCATGCTGAGATGCTGAATGTAGGTCCTTGGAAAGGAGCTTGGCGGGGGGGGGGGGGGGGGGGGGGGGGGCGGGGGGGTGGTCCACTCTCACTGCTCACGGTGCCCACAGCCTCTGTAATGGTTTGCTGCAAAACCAACATTGGGTGCTATTTTTGCTTTTTGCCTTTTTAATGCAGCAGGCAATATCTTCTTCAGATCCCTTGCAGTTAGTGAAAACAGGTAGTAATGCAGGTGTTTTGTAGAAGTGAGGTCGCGTAACTGGGAACTTTCAAAAAGTGGGGGGCACCTGTATGTCGTTTGAAGCTCATATAATGTGTATGGTCCATTTCCTTTTTTAGTAGCAATTTGAACATTCAGTTGATGCAATTTTAAGGCTCTTTTACTCTTAGAATCTTTAAAACCGTTACATATTCAATAGTTTGTGAACAGTGAAATTTACAAGCTCTCAGTTTCAAGGTGAATGCGGTCTGCGGGTCTGATGTGAAATTCAGTGACCACAGTTGAGCACACTATGTCCTATAATTGAAATGGGCTAGGACGGTAGGACTTAAGTGTTCTCTCTCTTTTTCTCACATACACTCACAACAAAACAAAAAACCAAAACCCAAACCCCCAAAACCACTAGGTCAAGATGAAGAGGTAATGGGTGTGTTAATTAACCAGATGGGGAGAGAGTCCTTTCATGCCATACACATATATCAAAGCACCATGATGCACACTTTAAATATCTTACAATTTTTAAAAAATTTTTTTTAACGTTTATTTATTTTTGAGACAGAGAGAGACAGAGCATGAACGGGGGAGGGTCAGAGAGAGGGAGACACAAAATCTGAAACAGGCTCCAGGCTCTGAGGTGTCAGCACAGAGCCCGACGCGGGGCTCGAACTCAACGGACTGCGAGATCATGACCCGAGCCGAAGTCGGCCGCTTAACCGACTGAGCCACCCAGGCGCCCCAAATATCTTACAATTTGTAAGTCAATTCTGCCTCAGTAAAAACTGCAAATAAATAAATAAATAACTGTGTGGAATTTAAAGCCTCATACATGAGAGAGACATATTTAAGAAGCTTCTCATGAGCGAGGCAAACTTTCAGTAAGTGATGATGCCCTCCAGATGAACAGAACAGAATATTTTGTGGTGACATCCATTAATGTTGCTTGGTTAAAGTATTGGCCAGAAATAACTTTTGTGGAGCCAACATTTGCTCATCTGAGATAAAGAAATCAATGGGCCTTATCCCTCCATGCGCAGCACCCAGCTTGTCTCACTGGGACAACAGAGAGACACATATTTAGGTGGATACGTTAACATTTTAAGGATCTACGAAGATCTTACTTTTAGTCGTTGTGGATTTTGAGAATTCTGGAGACATGTACAGGAAACCAGGACCAGACTAAATTGTAGAAATTTAGAAATTATTTTGTTGATGATTTCGCCATAGGAACTAATGTATGACTGTTTCAGTCTAACTCTCAGAGGGGTTTTTCAAGGGGCCCAGATAAGAAAGCCCGTTCTTTATCTCAATACTTCATAAGCCCCTCTTTTTCAGTATTCCGTCACTGTGGATCACCAGAGGCATTTTTAGGGAGGGTCCATTTTGTCACCATGGTATGAACAGGGATCTTGTCCATTGTCTTTAATCTATGTGTGTCCTCTATTCTGTATGAGTCCATTGATAAATTAGATACACGAATCTGTTTTGGCTTAGTTTCAGATCAACCAGTGAAGTGTTGTTGCCTGAGTCAGGAGCGAGGTGTAATGAACTGAACAGATGAATTAAGCCTCAAACTCCGCTTTGAGTGGTGGACCTAATCTTTGCTTGGACTTTCCCCCTATGATACTTTTTGTATCCCCTTTATACTCATAGAAGAGTGGATGTGGTCAGTATTGTTAGATACATTTTTTTTGGTCCTTATTTTTATATACAAAGTTAAGTTGAAATCCGATACTTTTATTATGTATCCTGTGGCACAGGCAATATTATTAGTGCCTTATTTCTTTTGGATCTTAGAACACTCTCTGAAGTCTTATTTATAGAATATTGTGAAATTTCCAGAATGTTCCAGATACATTTTTCTAAGAAGTCTCAGCATTTGGGACCACTATCTCTTTGGGGCAGGGGTGGTCTTGGACAAAGATCATGAAAGGTGCCAGAGATAGTAATCATTTCCCATCCACATTCACACCTTCTTAGAAAGTTTGCTCATAGCCTTTCTCAGGGAATCTATTTCAATACGCCCTGGCAAGAGAGTAGAGGGCCAGAGAACCTTATTTTGACTACGAGTAATTGGACCAGGGTGGATGACAGATGTATATGTAGAGACTGAACTCTTTTGGATATCCAGGTTGGGTCCTGGTGCACTGATGAATAGGAAAAGATAGAAAGAGAAAGTGAGGGAGGGAAGGCGGGAGGGAGGGAGAGAGAGAGAGAGAGGGAGAGAGATTTCTAGTTACTGGTTCTAGACCTTTAGGCCTCATGTAATTACTAATATTTCTTATGATAGGTGGGCTTGAGTGGGCATATGTTCCTATGACCTCATATCTAAGACATGAAAATTGTGTATAGGGCAAGTTTTCAGGCACAGAGGTACAAATAGAAGGTTTGCTCATTAGTAATACTTAATTAGTAAAGACTAGGGTGGGGCGCCTGTGTAGCTCAGTTGGTAAGCATCCATCTTCAGCTCAGGTCATGATCTCGCGGTCCATGAGTTCGAGCCCTGTGTCGGGCTTTATGCCCAACAACTAGTTTTAGAGATAACCAAGTACTTAAGAGACGCCATGTTCAAAGCAACTTTATGATGATATTTTGTGTTTGTAGTTAAGTTCTAATTTAGCTTCGATTACTCAGTGGCCCTTGGGAATATGTAGATATTCATTGACCCAGTGTGATACTTTTCAAGCTTTCTAAAAATAGCCAATAAATATTAGAAAACATGATCAGAGCACCTGGGTGGCTCAGTTGGTGAAGTGTTTGACTCTTGATTTTGGCTCAGATCACGATCTCATGGTGGTGGGATTGAGCCCCAGGTCAGGCTCTCCACTGACAGCATGGAGCCTGCTTGGGATTCTCTCTTTCCCTCTCTCTCTGCCCTTCCCCCACTCATTCTCTCTCTCCCTCTCTCAAACTAAATAAACATAAACAAGAAAAAAAAAAAAGAAAACACGATCAAACGAGTGGAAAATGATTGTATGGAATAATAATTCGGATATTATTAAATAATCCCTCCCAAATAGTGCAGGTTAGATAAATGTGAAAAGCCCAGATGCCATTAAGTAATATTTCCTGAGTCCAAGAATCAGGTCATGTAAGAGTTACGTACATCTGAAATCGCTACCTTATGTCAAAATGGAAGCACAGAAATGATAGTACAGCTGTCTTGTAGCACTTTTTTTTTTTTTTTTTTTTTTTTTTTTTTTTGCTATCTTTCAGCCTGGTAAGGGTTGGAAGGCAATTACCTATAACTTCTACAAATAAAAATGAATTACAATGTATAGTTAAAGTATAGTTAACCAGTTTGAAGTAGTAAAATGTAAATTTAGTAATGTATCTGTATTCTTTAGTTAAGGTTAGTGGTATAAGCATTGCCATGCTGGGAAAGCTCCCTCCCTCCTAGAAAAACCACATTTTATTTATTTTTTTTATTAAAAACATTTTTTAATGTTTATTTTTGAGAGAGAGAGAGCGCGCATGAGTGGGGGAGGAGCAGAGAGAGAGGAAGACACAGAGTCCAAAGCAGGCTCCAGGCTGAGCTGTCAGCACAGAGCCCGACGCAGGGCTTGAACCCACGAACCGTGAGATTGTGACCTGAGCCAAAGTCGGACACTTGACCGACTGAGCCACCCAGTCACCCCTATTTATTTTTTTAAAGTTTATTTCTTTATTTTGAGAGGGAGAGAGAGAGAGAGAGGAGAGAGAGAGAGAGAGAGAGAGAGAGAGAGAGAGAGAGAGAGAGAGAATGCACATGCAAGTGGGGGAAGGGGCAGAGAGGAGAGAGAGAATTCCAAGTAGGCTTTGAATGCCTGATGTGGGGCTCGAACCCATGAACTGTGAGATCATGACCTGAGCTAAATTGAGTCAGACGCTTAACTGGCTGAGCCATCCAGGTGCCCCCAAAAAGCATATGTTAAGTAATATGCAATTAATGACTTACACAGACACACAGAATATCCCCCAAAGTTCGCACAAAGCCAATCTTTATTTTAAAAAGCTAATGTACAGTGAATATTGGGCATTACCCAAATTAGAAACTGTGGGGCTTCAAAGGACATCATGGTGAAAATGTAAAGGTAATCCACAGAATGGGAGAAAATTTTTGCAAATCATGTATCTGATAAGGGACTTGTATCTAGAATATATAAAGACCTATTGCATCTCAATAAAAAAAAAGACAACCCAATTAAAAAGCATACAGAAAATGGCCCCTATCTTTATGTGCATTAGGGCAACTGGTAGTGCTGGGAAGTGGATACATAGCTGTCTGTTGTCACTGTTAGTGACCTCAGGTCTGTGGAACGGGACCTTAAAGACAGCCAGAATGGGTGAAATGGTGATAATGGGGGGGTGGGGTGGAAGGCTGCTCTGGAGGCCAAAATCTGTCGTCAAATTGAGTAAGATTTTGGTGACTTCAGTGTGCCACGTGATAAAATCTTAAAGGCATGGATCAAACTGAATAAGGGTTGGTTACCTTTAAAGATAATGATAAAATTCATCTAGCCATCTAACCATTATAGAAGCATTGAGCAAACCAAAGGAAGGACTCATGGAAATAAGTGAAGCTAAAACTAAAATCAGAAGATCTCCAAGCAAACCTCATCTTGAAGTGACTGATGAGCATAAAAATGATACCAAAAAAGATCTGTTTATATTAAAAACTTCCCAACTGATGCAACTCTTGATGACATACAAGGGTGATCAGAGATAAAGGCCAAATACTAAATATTCAGATGAAAAGAACATTGCACCAAGTATTTAAGGGATCAATATATGCTGTGTTTGATACTATTGAATCTAAGAAGTTTGTTGAGACTCCTGGACAGAAGAACAAAGACAGGGACTTGATAATACTTTTCAAGGAAGACTACTTTGGAAGGAGAAGCAGAAGCAGAAGCAGAAGAGAAGAAGAAAGAGAAAAAAAAGGCAGAGGGAGTGAAGGAGGAGGGTAGGGAGAAGGAGAAGGATGGTGAGGAGGAGGAGGAGAAAGAAAAGGAAAAAGAGGAAGAAAGAAGGCAAAATGAAAAGGCTAAATTGTATCCCAAACAAGAGAAAGAAGAAAAACAAAAGTTAGCAGAAAGTGCTGAAATGAAATCTCTAGCAGAAAAGATTGGATGCTTGATGAAATTTCGGGGGAGCTTAGATGAACAGACCGTAGAGAAGATTTGCATATCTTTAAAAAAAATTTTTTTTAAATGTTTTATTTATTTTTGAGACAGAGAGAGAGAGAGACAGAGCATGAACGGGGGAGGGGCAGAGAGAGAGGGAGACACAGAATCCAAAGCAGGCTCCAGGCTCTGAGCTGTCAGCACAGAGCCCGACGCAGGGCTTGAACCCATGGACCGTGAGATCATGACCTGAGCTGAAGTTGGATGCTCAACCGACTGAGCCACCCAGGCGCCCCTTGCATATCTTTTTCTTAAATCATGGTGAAATAAAATGGATAGACTTTGTCAGAGGAGCAAAAGAGGGAATAATTCTATTTAATGAAGGAGCTAAGGAGACATTGGATAAAGCCAAAGATGCAAATGATGGTAACTTATAATAAAGGAACAGAGAAGTGATCTGGGAAGTACTAAAAGGAAGACATGGAACCAGAAGCATTGAAAAAAGTCATAAATCTGGGATGCCTGGGCGGCTCAGTCAATTGAGCATCTGACTTTGGCTCAGGTCATGATCTCATGGTTTGTGAGTTCGAGCCCCACGTCAGGGTCTGTGCTGATGGCTCAGAGCCTGAAGCCCGCTTCGGATTCTGTGTCTCCTCCTCTCTCTGCCCCTCCCCTGGCTCATGTTCTGCATCTCTCAAGAATAAATAAACATTAAAAAAAAAGAGAAAAAAGTCATAAATCAATAAGAATCCCTAAATAAGTGGAAGTCTAAAGGTCTCAGCTTTAAAGGACAAAGAAAGGGAAATAAAGCTGTCTGGAATGGGCAAAGAAAAGTTCAGGGCAAGAAAACTAAACGTGATAGTGATTATGAACGTGATAAAAATGGCGCAGCTGGCCGAGGAAAAAGAGAGCAAGAGCAGAAACAAAGAAGAAGCTGCGTGGAAACAACAGAAAACAAAACAATGGTCGCTGGCGACCAACAAGTATAGGAAACAAGTTTTTAAGTCATTTTAATTAGAGATTTTAAGCTGCTCTTGTCTTTGGAGGGTTTTAGAAAGAAAACTGAGGGACACCTGCGTGGCTCAGTTGGCTAAGCCTCTGACTTTGGCTCAGGTCATGATCTCATAGTTTGAGAGTTCAAGCCCCACCTCGGGCTGTCAGCACAGAGCCCACTTCGGATCCTCTGTCCCCTTCTCTCTCTGCCCCCTCCCCTGCTCATTCTCTCTCTCTCTCTCCCTCTCAAAAAGATAAATAAACATTAAAGGGGCGCCTGGGTGGCTCAGTCGGTTAAGCGTCCGACTTCAGCTCAGGTCACGATCTCACGATCTCACCATCCGGGAGTTTGAGCCCCGCATCGGGCTCTGGGCTGACGGCTCAGAGCCTGGAGCCTACTTCCGATTCTGTGTCTCCCTCTCTCTCTGCCCCTCCCCTGTTCATGCTCTGTCTCTCTCTGTCTCAAAAATAAATAAACGTTAAAAAAAAAAGATAAATAAACATTAAAAAAAAAGAAGAAAACTGAATTACGTCCCCTTCAATGTCACCTGTCAGAAAGGAAAACTTTTTTGTTGTTTAATGTGTCTTTTTTGTTATCCAAATGACGATTAAAAAAAAAATATTCTGGGGCGCCTGGGTGGCGTAGTCGGTTAAGCGTCCGACTTCAGCCAGGTCACGATCTCGCGGTCCGTGAGTTCGAGCCCCGCATCAGGCTCTGGGCTGATGGCTCGGAGCCTGGAGCCTGTTTCCGGTTCTGTGTCTCCCTCTCTCTCTGCCCCTCCCCCGTTCATGCTCTGTCTCTCTCTGTCCCAAAAATAAATAAATAAATAAAAAGTTTAAAAAAAAAAAAATTCTGTTTGTGTTATTTAAAACATTTTTTTTAATGTTTATTTATTTTTGAGAGAGACAGAGACAGAATGCGAGTGGGTTAGGGGCAGAGAGAGGGAGTCACAGAATCCGAAGCAGGCTCCAGGCTCCGAGCTGTCAGCACAGAGCCCGACGCGGGGCTCAAACCCACGAGCTGTGAGATCGTGACCTGAGCTGAAGTCGGACGCTCAACCGACTGAGCCACCCAGGCGCCCCTCTGTTTGTGTTATTTTAGATGATTTAAGTGTCAAAAGAAAGATTCTTCCACTAAATTGCTTTTATAAGCAATGAGAATGTGTTAGTACAAACTAATAAAATATATATACAATATGAAAAGAAAAAAATGGACAAAAGATCTGATAGATATTTCTCCAAAGAAGTTACATCACAAATGACCAGTAAATGCATGAAAAAAATACGCAACATCACTAGCCATCAGGTAAATGCAAGTCAAAATCATGACATACCATTTCACTCTCACTGGGATTGCCATAATCAGAAAGGCAGATAATAACAAGTTTTTTTTTTAATGTTTTTAATGTTCGTTTACTTTTGAGAGAGACAGAGACAGAGTGTGAGCGGGGGAGGGGCAGAGAGGGAAGGAGACACAGAATCGGAAGCAGGCTCCAGCCTCTGAGCTATCAGCACAGAGCCTGATGTGGGGCTCCAACTCATGAACCGTGAGATCATGACCTGAGCCAAAGTTGGATGCTTAACCAACTGAACCACCCAGGTGCCCCTACAAGTCTCAGTGTGGATGTAGAGGACTTGGAACCCTCATACCCTGCTGGTGGGGCTATAAAATGGTGCAGCCATATTGGAAACCAGTCTGGTGGTTCTTCAAATGTTAAACATAGATTTAAACGATCTGACAATTGCACTTCTAGTTATATATGCAGAGAAATGAAAACATACTTCCACATAAAGCCTTGTGTTCATAGCACCATTATTGATAATAGTCTAGGTCACATGTCTGCACCCTAGGAGCAACTTTGGTTTTTTTTGTTTGTTTTTAACAACTTTAGATTGTACAGACTCATTCCTACAACCAAAATAAGAATTGTGTTGAAGAAGTGTTTAGAAGCCAATACCCTGACAGTTGTCCATGACACTAGTTTTGAAATAAGAATTCAGGAGCAAGAATAAAGAATTCTTCCTTTCATGTGGCTGGAGCTAGAGTAGATTTTCAGGGACAGAATCAGAGTAATTGGCCTAGCCTTAGAGATCCCACTAGAAAGGGAACAGGCGTGTTGTGAGGAGACACTGCACTACAACCTACAGTGCTTGATTTTTGAGGAAACGAGAGACACCGCTCTTGGGTTACAGTTCAAGGAAAAAATTCGATATTTCTCAGGGCAATGTCTCAGCTTCAGAGCCACCTCAATGTGATCACACCACATTCCCAGGCACAGAAGACACAGTCACCTTTCCCTCTAAGAGTGGGCTAGGTGAGGCAGAGAGTGAATTGGGGCATGAAATTGTAGCAAGGTCAGTGGACAGTAGGTGACTTGGACGACTGTATGGAAGGAAGCAGAATCAGCACCCTCTATAGTAGCTTAAACTAAGGAAGATTTATTTATTATTTCAACAGACTTACTATACACATCCAGTGTCGGAGGCTGCTGTCAGTTTGGTGTATTGTCAGGATCTCACTGAGCTTCATTTGTCAACTCTGCCGTAACTGTTAAAACTGTACTACTGGCTCAATCCATGGCTTCCAGAGTTCATTTAAGGGGCTTACATCAGCGGCTGATGTTGCGATAATGACACAACACAAGGACATACACTGTCCTTCAGGGAATGACGTCACCACCACCCAGTTTCTCATGTCACTGTGGGCTGAAACCAGGGAGTCATCCTCACTCCCACCACCTCCAATGAATAATCAACTACTATAAATCATAGCTACTAAGTACCTCTCAAATCTACCCACTCTGTTCCATCTTCACTATCTTGACTTTGGTCCAAGCCAGCTGTCTCCTGGCCCATTGTGGTACGTTGTATTTGTTCTCTCCCTATTTTCTCCCAGTTTCAATGCATTTTATTCACTCAATACAGAGCAATTTAAAAAGTGCAGACTTGACCACGTTATTCCCTGCTTAAAAAATTTTTTTTTTATCTTTCCATTGGTAACTTTATTATTTTTTTTTCCTGCTTAAAATTCTTAGTGGCTTCACTTCCTATTCCTCTTCAGTTAAAGATGAAAATGGTCTACTAGCCCCTGCCCTATTAGTCCGTTGGTCTTCTTCGCCCACATCTCCAACATCATCCTGTGTCCTGCAGTCTGCCCACGAGCCCTGTTTTTTCACTTTTCTTTCTTTGCATGTGGATGTCTAGTTGTTTAAGCACCATTTGTTGAAGAAACTACCTTTTCTCCATTGAATTGCTTTCCCTCCTTTGGCAAAGATCAGTTGACTATAAGTATGTGGGTCTATTTCTGGGCTCTCTATTCTGTTCTAGTGATCTGCTTGTCTTTTTCAACAATGCCACACCATCGTGATTACTGTAGCTCTGTAGTAAATCTTGATGTCTGGTAATGTCACTCTTCGAGACTGTTCTCTAAATAATGTATATGTTTTCGCAGTGATGTGTAAGCACCAAATTGGCACACTTTAAAATTATTTATGATTAAATAAACGTATTCTACAGGGAGAATTCTAGAGCTTGGAGAACTCCAAGTTTTACAGTCTGCATTGGTATGTGCGGATTCTGATACACGCATTTGTTTTAGGAACCGGTTCATAATGATTCCGCTTGCTTCAGGTCCCGTTGATGTTTCCAAACCCTCAAGTGCTATCTATTTCCATGTGTAAATAGTGGATTTGAACTTAACAATGATCCCGGAGTGATTGTAAAGATACAAAGAAACAGCACTAGTGTTAGTTACTTCAGTTCTGTCATTCTGTGTGATCACTTTTGTGTTTATCCAAACAGTGAAAGAGAATGCAAGTTGTAATATTTTTGTATGGTTAGTACCAATTTTAATTCACATATGAAATATTTTTATGGATTTGAATTGTATATTTAAGATTGAAATTTATTCTTCTTTTAGGTTTTATTTTAGTTATTGATTTAAAAAATGTTTTTAATGTTTTTATTTTTGAAAGGGGGTGGAGGGGCGGAGAGAGAGAGGGAGACACAGAATCCGAAGCAGGCTCCAGGCTCTGAGCTGTCAGCACGGAGCCTGACATGGGGCTCGAACCCATGAACCATGAGATCATGACCTGAGCTGAAGTCAGATGCTTAACTGACTGAGCCACCCACGTGCCCCAAGGTCTTATTTTAAAATAAAAAAATAGAGATGCCTGGGTGGCTCAGTCGGTTAAGTGTCCAACTCTTGACTTTGGCTCAGGTCATGATCTCACAGTCATGAGACTGAGCCTGGCATCATGCTCTGTGCTGGGCTCGAAGCCTGCTTAAGGTTCTCTCTCTCCCTCCCCCTCTGCCCCTCTCCCACTTGTGCACTCATGTGCTTGCTCGCTCTCCCTCAACATAAAAGAAAATAAATTAATGAAAATTATTGCTAATTTTTACATGATTATTACAGGCAGATTTTGTTGTATATTGTATTTTATTGCGTGGCAATAAAAAGTGATCCACTCTCGGTGTCAGCTATGCGAAGGACTCCCCCCTACCCTTTTCTACTCCATCTTCCATGGGTTACTATCTCTGGGGAGGAGAGAGGGAAAGAGTAAATCCCTCTTTATGCGACTGGGCCAACACTGCAACATGCTCGTGCTCTGTGAGGTAACTGATGTGTTTTGTGTGGCAGGTGTTCAAATCTTAGCTTGTTCATGGGGTACCTGAGGGATTCTTTGAGACGCTCTTCAGGGACCTCCTACTGCCCAATTTCCCCTCCCCCCCCCCCCCCCCACCGCCTGGCATTACTGAGATAGAATTGATAGGTGACATTGTATAAGTTTGAGGTGTACAGTGTGGTGATCTGAAACATGTATATATATTACAAAGTGACTACCCTAATAAGGTTAGTTATCACCCCACATAATAATTATTCTGTTTTTGTGTGGTGAGAACATTCACGATCTACTGGCTTAGCAATGTTCAAGTATCTAACATAGTATTATTAACTGTAGTCACCGTGCTGTATATTACATCCCCAGAGCTTAGTCATCTTATCACTGAAAGTTTGTACCCTTTGACCAACGTCTTCCCATTTCCTCCACCCCAGCTCTTGCAACTACAATTCTACTCTCTGTTCCTGTGAGTTTGACTTTTTCAGGTGTTACATATAAATGAGATCACTTGGTATTTGTCTTTTTCTGTCTGAATTATTTCACTTGGCATAAAGCCCTTGAGGCCTATCTGTGTTGCAAATGGCAGGATTTCCTTATTTTTTAAAGCTGAATAGTATTTCAGTGTGTGCGTGCATGTGTGTGTGTGTGTGTGTGTGTGTGTGTGTGTGTGTATGTGTATCTATGTCGCATTTTCTTTATTCATTTATCCATTGACAAATATTTAGGTTGTTTCCACGTCTTGGCCATTGTAAATAATATTGCAATGAACATGGGAGTGCAGACATCTCTTTAAAATAGTTTTAGGGGCACTTGGGTGGCTCAGTCGGTTAAGTGATGATTTCAGCTCAGGTCTTAATCTCAGGGTCATGAGTTCAAGCCCCACGTTGGGCTCTGCACTGGGAGTGGAGCCTACTTAAAAAAAAAAATAGTTTTAAAATTTCTGTTGGATATATAACCAGAAGTAGGATTGCTAGATCACATGGTAGTTCTTTTTCTTTTCAATTTCAACTTTATATTATTATTTTTTTAGGTAGGTTTATTCAACTAGGTTTTTTGGGTTTTTTTTGTTTTTTTGTTTTTGAGTATAGTTGACACACGATGTTACATTAGTTTCAGGTGTACCACTGAATGATTTGACAAGTTTATACATTATACCATGTTCACCACAAGTGCAGCTACCATCTGTCCCTATTTTTAGTTTTTTGAGGAACCTTCCAGAAGGTTTTGAGGAACCTTCTGGAAACCCTTCCACACAGTTTTCCGCAGTGGCTATGCCAATTTGCCTCTCCACCAGCTGTCACACTAGGGTTTCCTTTTCTCCATATCCTTACCAGCCCTTCATATCTCTTATCTTTCTGATGATGGCTGTTCTAAAAGGTGTGAAATGATACCTCATTATGGTTTTGTTTTGTATTTCCCTGATGACTCGTGATGTTTAGCACTTTTTCTTGTACATGTTGGCCATTTGTATGTCTTCTTTGGAAAAAATGTGCATCCAGGTATTTTGCACACTTTGAAATTGGGTTGTTTGAGTTTCTGCTTTTGAGTTGTATGATTTCCTTGTGTATTTTGGGTATCAAATAATTAAGGGAGTATTGACATCATAGCAATATGAATATGAATAGAAATTTCCAAAAGTGTTGAGTATATTTTGACATTACGGTCTTTAAATGGGGCATTGGGGATCACTATTTATCAGAGGTCAAGAAAAGACCATGAGTCCACGTGTCACAAGTAGACAAAAAATGACAAAACCACTAACCATTAGGAATGCAAAACACATTCTTTATTAAGATAGAGAAGACACTAAGCAAATACCTTCCACAACTAACTATGGAACAAAAAATGACTGAAAAGACATTTAGATTCAGAGATTGATTGTAGAAGATAAAACATGATAGAATGGATACATCCCAGAAGACTACTGCCCCCCGAGTATCAGTAATTGTATAAATTTTAATTCTAAGAATTTAAGAACTAAATAATTGAATTCTTTTTGTTTGGCTGTTTGTTTATTAATTTTTGAGAGCGAGCACATGAATGGGGGAAGGGCAGAGAGAAAAGGGAACAGAGGATCCGAAGCGGGCTCTGAGTTGTCAGCACAGAGCCTGATGTGACTCAAACTCATGAGTCATGAGAACATGACCTGAGCTAAGTCAGACACCCAACTGACTGAGCCACCCAGGCACTCCTAGAGAATTGAATTCTTAGGTGGATTGGTTGGTCCCAATGTAGTTCGTAATAGAGTTTGAGCCAGTCTGTAATAAGATGAGAAAAATTGGAATAATGCAATGAGATTTTAAGTAATTTGAATGAATTCAGTTAAAAAAATTCATCCTATTTTTCCCTGCTATGTCATATGTACATATTTCTTGAAGGTAAAATTTCACTTTTGGAATCAAAGCCGACATATAATGTCACTTTTGGTGACATTTAAAGATAACTTAGTAAACGATGGTGATAACTAAAATTAAAAAAAATTTTTTTTAATGTTTTATTTATTTTTGACAGAGAGAGAGAGCATGAGTGGGGAAGGGGCAGAGAGAGAGAGAGGGAGACACAGAATCTAAAGTAGGCTCCAGGCTCTGAGCTGTCAGCCCAGAGCCCCATGTGGGGCTCGAACTCACAGACCGCGAGATCATGACCTAAGCTGAAGTCGGACGCTCAACCGTCTGAGCCACCCAGGTGCCCCTAAAATATTTTTTTCTAGGCAAGCCAGGACTAGAAGAATCATAAAAAAAGGTGGATATAAATGAAAAGCAAATGTCAGTTTTTAAGCCATACAAAATCTCATGGCAAGACAGAGGATCATATTGAGAACAAACTGTATGAGGGACAAGTGTGTAAACATTTCTGTGTATGATTTCTTTGTTTGTTTTCAAGTTGTGTTGTTTGACTTTGGTTTATATATCATCAAAGTAATGTTACTATACATGTAATAATAATTAATGGAGAAAATTGCATGGTCACCATGTGTCCTCATTGTCTTCATATAATCAAGGTTCTATTTATGTACTCATCTAAGAAAAGTGAGAAGGTTCATAATGTAAGAATGAATGTACTATATTCCAGAAATTTGTGGGACACTTCTAAAGCTGTGTATAGAAGGAAATTTGTAGCTTTAAAATGCTCATATTTGAAACAAAGGAAGGCTGTAAATAAGAGAGATAAACATCACCTAACAAAGTTAGAAAAAGAAAAGCATATTAAAACCAAGAAAGTAGAAATATGACATTCTATTATACACCCAAAACAGTGAATCTTATGGCACTGGAAGTTGGTTGAAAAACAAGTGGAAATAAAAACATTAATAAAAGTACTAAAGAAATGGAAGCTGGATCAAAAATTAACAAATAAAATTTAGTTTTTGTAAAGACTGATCAAATTGATAAGCAAATAGTGAGACTTACCAAGAAAAAACAATAAACAATGTCAGAAATGAAAAAGGAGACATCACTACATATCTTAATAAGCATTAAAAAGAAAAAGAAGATATTACAAATTATTTTAGGGCTGATACATTTAAAAATCATAGCAAAATGGGAGAAACAATAAAAACAAAAATATGAGTCGACTAAAAACATTACAATTGTCCTTTTAGCTTTTAAAGACACAGCCTATAATTAAAAAAATTCCTATAAGAAGTTGAATCTCAGTTGATTCTATCAAACATTCAAGGAAGAAATAACATGAGAGGCTCTTAGATAAATAGGAAAAAAGAGAATATGACCAAATTGGTTTTGTGTTTAGCTTTTAAAATCTAAGTAAACTTTTTTTTTTAAAGAACAGTTTTAGATTTATAGAAAAATTACAAAGGTTGTACAGAGAGCTTCTGTATACTCCTTAGCCAGTTTCCCCTTGCTGCTAACATCTTATATGTCACGGTGCATTTGTCACAGCTAAGTGCATTAGCATTAACTAAGCCCTACACTTATTCGAACTTCAGTAGTTTTTCCTTAATGTCCTCTTCCTGTTCCAGGAGCCCATCAGGGTATCACATTACCTTTAGTTGTCATGTCTCCTCAGCCTCCTCTGGTTGTGACAATTTCTCAGAAGTTTCTTGTTTTTGACAAATTTGACATGTTTGAGGAGTACTGGTCAGATATTTTGCAGAATGCCACTCAGTTTGGGTTTTTTCTGGCGATTTCCTCATTGTTAGGCTGGGGCTGTGGCTTTTAGGGAGGATGGCCACACAGGTGAAGTGCTGTTCTCATGACGTCATTTCACATGCTCATACTATCAACAGATTTCCCCATAGAATCTGAAGCATGGTTTTATCAGGCTTCTCCACTGTAAAATTACCGTTTTGCTCCTTTCCATACTCTACTCGCAGGAGGTAAGTGACTAAGCACAGCCCATACTGAAGGGAGAGGCAAAGCTCCCCCTCCTTGAGGAGGGAGCGTCTACATAAATTTACTTGGAATTCTTCTGCACAGAAAATCTGTCTTTTCTCGCCAATGTATTTATTTAATTTTTCAGATCAGTGTGGACTCCTGGATTTTATTTCTACATTGTATTACAATCCAATGCTATGTTATTTATTTTATTAGTCAAATCATCCCAACTTTGGTCGTTCAGAATTCTTTCAACCTAACTCCTGTGTCCCATTAACATGCCCCAGCCTTCTCAGTTTTAAAACACTTCCTGGCTTTCTGGCATTGCAAGGTGCTCTGGGCTCGTGTGTATTCCCTGCCCCAGCCCTAGAACGGGAGATAAGAGGGTGATTAAGAGAGCATATGCCACAAATTTGTGTGGTGGACGTTACCTTGGTGCAATGACGTAAGGAACAAAACTGGAAAACGAATGTGAAATGTAGTGGGAAAGGACATTTTTCATGTGAATCATATCCAGAAGGTATATCTTTAAGAATTAGGTGGACTGTATACATGAATTATCATTATGTCATCTTGTATTTCAAGACAGCAATAAAGTCTCATGCAATTGAAACCAATTCCTAAGTCCTTTACGTTTCCTCCAAACTTCAAAGGACTCCAGTCTCCAAAAGGATCCATTACTAGTGGTAACACATAAAATAACAACAAAGGAATAACTAAAAACTTATGTCTTGGAGTTATGTATTTATTTCTGCCTCTACCTTATATAGTGAGCTCCATAGTAGTGGAGTTTTATTCATCTCTGTCTTCACAGCTCACCGCTTTTGCATAGGAACTAAATAAATTAGATTACCCCATAGTTTGTCTTTGGGTACCTATTCATTGACCAAACAAAGTGCGTGTATATTCTTCTGAAACGTCCTGTTCCTTCCATTTGTTGATTTTGTTCTGTTCATGCAAATTGCCTTCTCACTAACACTTACCGGTTGAAATCATACACATTTTATAAGGCACCACTTTAATCTTAAATTCACTTGGCGATTTTCCCTGAATACTTGGCTTCACCTTTCCCTCTCCTGAATTCCATGACAACTTCCTTGAGTTTCTTGCTATAGTTTTTTTATGTGCTGGTTATATCCCCTTTCTAAGGGAGAGGTTCTGAGTTGTCCTTATCAGTTCATCACTTGGTGTATTGAGTATTCGATCTCTGATTAAAGAACAAACAAGTCAGAAAACTGGCAATGAGCTTTATTAGAATCTACTGTAAGGTCATTCTGGGGGGGGGGTGTCAAGGAATCAGAAGAAAGAAGATGTGGACCTCTTCAGCTTACTTTATTAGAATAGGTTGAGAAGTAAAGGAACAGAAAATTGTACTTGATTCAAGTAGAGTTTGCCTTGGGTCTTGAATAATTTTCTATGTTTATATCATAATCTTGAGGGAAAGTCACTGCATATGTCCTTGGCTTTGGACGAGGTGGCTTTGTAATTTTTTTACGTGCTTCCAGTTCCACGATATTGAGGCAACAGTATCTCCCATTCTCACATAGTACTTCACGTATTTCACTTATTTTGCATATTTTCCTGCAATATCCTCGTATATATTCACCCCAGCATCTCTTAAGTTGTTCAGTTACTGTGCATATAAAGAACAATAGGCCAATATCAGTGTTTGAGACTAAAAGGCAACTTTGGTCATGGGGAAGACAGAGGATGTTTGTAGGGATTAGGTGTATGGAAAACCTGCAGGCATATACTCATAATATCTTATGGAGGATGCTCCAAGAAGGTAAACCTCAGTGTTTATGTCTAACTGATCACTCATATTTATTTCCTCCTGGGTTTTGGGCTTCCATCCAACATCCAATGGACTCCCCCCAAAGCATCAGCTCTTGTTGGGAAAATAAAGGAACGGAAGCTTTGATTGCAGGGTATGGAACTATTACTCCATCTGGGAATCTCAGCACATCTGCCACTGTTTGGGTGCCGCAGGGCACCAATTCTCTACCACTGCCCCACCTGTAATGCCCAGAGAATAGTATTTGTTACTCTGTATTTATGTCTGAGTCAGACTGTGTTCTTGGGTTCATACTCCCTACCATGATCAAGAAAGACTGTCTTGTTGTTCAGTCAGGTGTTCTTTTCCCTCAGTAATACTCCTCCCCGATTCTCAGCATTGCACATTTTTGCCAGTGCAGGTCTTCCTTTGACTTCTATGTCATCATAATAATCTTGAACTTGTTTTACTCCTCTCTGAGTCCTCATTCCTCTTCCACTTCTAGAGCGAGAGTTTCTCCAATGTTCAGTCCCAGACTTTGCTCACCTTGATATATAGCCTTTTCTTTAGTGAACCTAAATACTTTTAGTGATCTACAGAGTTAAGATGTTCAGATTTTGGCTTCTGGACTTATACAATCCCCTGAGATAGACCCCAGAAGATGAAGACTGAAAACAAAGATGCTGCCTCCAACCCCAGATTCCAGAATTCCTTTGATTCTTAGGAGTTTGAGGGGCTGGGGACGGACCACTTCTAATCCTATAGTAAGAGCCAAATATAAGAGATCTGCTTTTGAAAGAGGAAAGAAAATGAATTTTTACGTTCTTAGTATGGGCCAAGCCTTATGCTGGATGTTTTACAAATGTTATTTAATAAAGCCCCTATGATCCAGGTGTCATTATCTCCACAATGAGGGAACTGAAGCTCAGAGAGCCTTTACCATTTATCCAAAGTTGACCAGCCAGTAGATATTGAAGGCATATTTCTCACACCTGACTCCACAGTTTGTGCTTCTTCCACTATCCACACACTGTAGACTAAAATATATATTGGAGTGGAAGAAAATATGGCTAGGTGGCAGAGTAAAAACTGTATCCTAATAAATAGGAGCATTCCTAGATATGGTCTCACTCCTTTCTATAATGACATCTTCCCAGAGGAAATTATGGCCTCTTTTCAGCTCTGTCAATACTTTTTTTTTTTAAAGAACAGTACCACGGTAGAAGGCATCAGGGAGAGGGAATTTCTGGTGAGGTTGGGTAGACCAGCCATCCCAAGGGGGCCTATCTTCTCCTGCCATGACTTATAAAATTCCCTTGGTTCTTAGAAATACTCCATCCCATTGTTGATTTGGGTGAGCCCCTGGAAAGCTCTGGATTACCTGTGGACTTCTGGAACAGCAGAATTGCAATGATCAGGAGGAGCTTCATGGCCAGGCTTGCCACAGGAGGTGGCAGCCAAAGCTCTTTGTCCAGTGGGTTGCACACCATGTCACCTTCCTCAGAGACTTGGATTCTTATGCACCAGACTAGAACGGATGGCATGATACGAAGTGTGTTCCCAAACTTCTGAACTGTGGGCTTCGTACCATGTGGGCGGGCACAGGAAATTTGAGGTCACCCACTTTCCCCCCACGTGGAATTCAGAGACACAGCATGTTCTACCCCATCTTATCTGATGCTTTCTGTCGGCTGTAGACTACTGGTGAGAATAATCTGTGCTTTCTGTACTTTGGCTGTCTGCCCTGTTAGACCAAGGTAGACATGTGCTCACATCTAGTTATGAATAAAAGAATACACACAATGAAGCATTCTCCATTGGCAGCATTCAGCTAAGTGTAGCATCTTTGGGTGTTGTGTCTGTCACTTCAGTCTGTCCAAAAGGCAGCCCACTTTCATCCTCACATCCTGGATATATTTAATGACTCACAGACAAGCAATATACAATGATAGAGGAATAATAAGATGACTACAATAAAATTTCATCTAGAAACAGCAGAAAGGGGGGAGAAGAGACAGAGGTAACACCGCAATAGAGCATTGTCCTGATGGACAATAGCAAGGGTTTCTCTCCTGCCAACATAGAGAATTCTTCGATTTGTATTTTTTCCATTCTGTTCTCTGGGAAGATTCCCTTTGTCCATGGATCTCAGTGGCTCTCTCTTGGAGGAGGTTGGGGGAGACTTCTTCTGGGGGATATGCTACTTTAGCAACACATTTCCTATTAGTGCAGGTATTGGAAATTATACGAATGATTTTGTTACCCAGGCTTTGATTTCTCTTGCGTTATAACTCGTTTGAAAGATAAGACTTTCCTTTGAATTGCTTTTAGTCATGTTCGTCTGTAAGATCAATCAATAAATAGTTTTGAATCATGGAAACTCATTTTAGATCCCAACCAGGGCACTGATATCGACAGAATAAGCTTCTGGAGATTATGCCATCTCTATGCTCATCCCTTAACTTAACAGTCTCTCACTCAGGCTCTGGCTGTAAGCATTCGATACGATAGCATCTGGACAGTGTAGATGAACTAATTGAGAGTGATCTCCATGAATTTATGGTAGTATCAACGTATGTGTTTGTGTGATGCCACCGGCAACACTGGTCTATCTAAATTCAGAAATGTACACAACATTAATTGCGTTAATGTAGGATTGTGGTGTCCAAGGAATTAAAGGACTAAAAGAAGAAGAACATAGGAGCCCTAGTTATTGGCTAGAGAGCTATTGAAGTAGATCACGGACTCTCTTCTGGTTAGAGACAGAAATATAAACAAAGTGGGGCTGATAAATTGATTTTTGAGCTTTCAAGATGAAGAGTTTATTTATGTTAACAAAATACATTGCTTGTGCAATGGAGAGAACATTCTGTATCTAATCTGCACTGTCTTTTTCACCAATTCCGTGATTAGAAAATTCACATTCTTTTGTCCCACAGGTAACATTAAGACTGCATCTTAGAAAAAGTGGTGTCTCCATACTCCCACTTCAATACTGTGCGTGTGCTTGCATGTGTGCATGTGTGTGTGTGCCCGCGTGTGCGTGTGTGCACGCGCGTATGTGTGTGTGTCTTTTCTGTCCCCTGCTGCCAGAGAGTCTATGAACATGATCTTCTAGATTGATTCCATAGAGAGTCTTCCTTTCGCAAGACTCCCTTAGGGCTAAAAAAGTACCTGTTCCCATGTGCAAGATGGGATGAATAAAGAACATGATGTTTCTTAGGAAAAGTACAACATTTTAATGTACTTCTTATAAAAAGACATGAGTGTAATATATTTCTGGATAACTCACCTATCATGCTCTGTCGAGTCGAAGAGTTAGGAGAGTAAATTATTTGATTATTTAAATGGGTCAGCCAGGGAGGTTGTGTTTGTTTGCAAGAGTTAAAAAGTTTTTCTTTTTATGTCAATTAAAAATAGACTTGAAAAATAGTTTTCTTGTATAGCGTGTGCATTATTAACAAGAATCAGGAAATAAACACCAAACACAAGAAAGGAAATAGCCAGTGGCATTACTACTGTCTAAAGAAAACATCTGAAAACATGCATACCATTTATAATTTTTTCCTTAATTGAACAAAAATACCTTTATTGTTTAATCCAGATATCACCTTATGGGGTTTTCCCGATTAACAGGAAAGATGTGATAAAACTGTTTCAGACTTACATCAATTGCATGGCTTTTGAAAGTCTAGGATTCTTCAAATCTCTGCGGGTTCCAGATGTTTACATTCTTAGGATACACCGGCTTTCAGAATTCTCTATCTTCATTTGCTAATTCTTACTTGCACCATACCCATCCTCCCCGATGCAAAACTCTTCGTTAATTCCCAACAAAGTAAAACCACACGTAAAACCACACGTACTAAGCACTTTGGAATTTATCAGAAGGTATATAAGAATTTGGGAGGGAGGGCTGCTGGGAAGGTGATTACTTGGCAGTAACACAAGCAACTTTCAAAAGGACTGGAAGACATCATTGATTTTTTTTTTTTTAATTTTTAAAAAATTAAATCCAAGTTAGTTAACATATAGTGCAATAATAAGTTCAGGAATAGAATTTAGTGATTCATCACTTACATATAACACCCAGTGCCCAGGGCACTAACAAGTGCCCTCCTTAGTTAATACCCCTCACTTGTTTAGCCCTTCCCTCCACCAAACACCCTGCCAGCAACTCTCAGTTTGTGCGCTGTATTTAAGAGTCTCTCATGGTTTGTCTCCCTCTCCGTTTTTATATTATTTTTGCTTCCCTTCCCTTATGTTCATCTGTTTTGTGTCTTAAATCCACATATGAGTGAAGTCCTACGATACTTGTCTTTCTCTGATTGACTTACTTTGCTTAGCATAATACACACTCTAGTTCCATCCACATTGTTGCAAGTGGCAAGATTTCATTCTTTTTTGATTGCTGAGTAATATTCCATAGTGTGTGTGTGTGTGTGTGTGTGTATCACATCTTTTTTTATGAATATAATTTATTGTCAAATTATTTACCACATCTTCTTTATCCATTCACCCATCGATGGGCATTTGGGCTCTTTCCATACTTTGGCTGTTGTTGATAGTGCTGCTATAAACATGGGGGTGCATGTGTCCCTTCGAAACAGCACACCTGTATCCCGTATCCTTTGGATAAATGCCTAGTAGTGCAATTGCTGGGTCGTAGGGTCGTTCTATTTTTAGTTTTTTGAGGAACCTCCGTACTCTTTTCCAGAGTGGCTGCACCAGTTTGCATTCCCACCAGCAGTGCAAAAGAGATCCTCTTTCTCCACATCCTTGCCAACATCTGTTGTTGCCTGAGTTGTTAATGTCAACATTTGTTATTTCTTGTCTTCCTGATGACAGCCATTCCAACAAGTGTGAGGTTATATCTCATTGTGGTTTTGATTTGTAGTTCCCTGATGATTAATAATCTTGAGCATCTTCATGGGTCTGTTGGCCATTTGGATGTCTTCTTTGGAAAAATGTCTATTTAATTCCCCTCCCTATTTTAAAATTAGATTGTGTTTCTGTCATTGAGTCGTATGCATTATTTATATATTTTGGATCTTAACCCCTTTTCTGATATATGGTTTGCAGATATTTTCTTCCATTCTGTAGGTTGCCTTTTTCATTTTGTTGATAGTTTCTTCTGCTGTGCAGAACCTTTTAAGTTTGATATAATCCCACTTGTTAATTTTTGTTTTTGTTCCTTGTTCTTTTGGTGTCCTATTTAAAAAATCACTGCTAAGAACAATGTCATTTATATGATAGTCTACAAATTGCAAACCAATCTATAGAGAATTTGTAGAAATCCAGCCTACCTGAAGGTGTATTGCGTGTGCCAGTCTCAGCCTATCAGTTACTGGTGTTGTGGTTGGACGAGCCCTTGTGGTTATGATTGCAAGGTGCCCTTCAGCAATAACCATCAGGAAACTTTGAAAAAATAAAGTCTCATTACTTATAGAGCATGGAAATTACATAGCACACCTGAGGCTGCATAGCAAAGTCTTGGATAGAAAGAGAGTGCACACAGGGTTCTGGGGTTCTGCTTTTATTGGAGCCTAGGGTATTATGGTCTAACTAGGTGAATTTAAAACATAAGAGCAGGAATTTAAAGCATGGGGAGAGAAAAAACTAGTGTCCCAACTGGTTAGTTTTCAAATTCAACCAAAATCTCTGAAATAAAGGAAACTCATTGAAGGGGGGGTGGCTCTTTTTCTAGCTCTGTGGCTGGCAATGTGTTTATTAGAGATAGCCTTTGTTGAATTGGCTGCCTCTTTGAAGTGGATGCCTCAGCAATCAAAGCTTAACTCAGGCACTTGCATTACAAAACAAACAAACAAAAAACCACAAAACAACTGCCTGGGCTTAGCACAGCAGCAGAGTGGGAAGGATATCAGTTTGGACACAGTGGAGGGGAATTTTACCAGAATCACCTAGGGTGATACTGCACAGGGCTAAGCTGTCCAGCGTTGGGGGCATTGGGTGGAAAGCAGTGAGTTAGTGCCCAGTTACCCTAGTTGTATGGGTTGTGGCTGGAGAAACTTGTTTCTCTTCAGAAGAACCCAGAGTACTGAGAAAAGAACCCCATGCCGGAGGTGAGGTTGGGGGGAGAGACACGGAAGAAAGCAAATAAGAATATTAAAACGCTATAGAGAAAGCAGCTTCTGCTAGGAAGTCTGCCTACAAACCTCTGGGAGTATCCCACTGGAGACTCTCCTGGTCCGCCCGCACCCGTGTGCACCCAGTGCTAAGCCCACAACCCCCCTTCCGACCCCCCACAGCCAGATCTTTGTGTGGCTCATGGGAGCCACAGCAATTCCTACCCAGGTCTTTGGGCAAGGAGAAGCCACAAACTGGAGCAGCAGTGCCACCTTCTGGAATCTAAAGGGAGGTTTCCAGCAGCTACACTGGTGAGTTATAACAAGAGAAAACAATAAAAGCTTAAAAATCCTGTCACAAGATGGAACAAGAAGAGTGGTGCTGGTCTACCCGTACACAACCTAGGAAACACCAGGTAAACTGACACCAAGGAGGAATCCCACATGGGAAGACAACCAGTAGAGATTTAAGGGCGTTTCTGCTGCTTCACATGTGAAAGCAACGGTGCAAAAATGTAGGAACGTGAAGAATCAAATAGGCCATCACCATAAGATATCCATAATTCTCCAACAGCTGAGTCCAAAGTTAGAGAATACTGCAATTGAGTTGATAAAGAATTCAAAATAGCTGTTTTGAAGACACTTAATGAGCTAAAGAAAACTTAGTAAGACAGTTCAATGATCTCAGGGGAAAAAAAATACAGGAACAAGATGAACTCTTTGTCAAAGAGGTAGACCCTAAAAAAGACCCAAATAGAAATTCTGGAGCTAAAGAATTCAATGAATTAAGTGAGGAATATAACAGAGAACATCTTTTTGAGAAGAGAGCAGGTGGAAGATATTATAAGTGACTTAGGGGATAGGAATTTTGAACACAGAAGAGAACAAAGAAAAAAGAATAAAGTGAAGAAGGCTTACACATTCTATGGGACTGAATCAAAGGGGAAATGTTGGAATAATCGGGAATCTAGAGAGAGAAGAGAGGGAGAAGGGGACAGAAATCTTATTTAAAGAAATAGTAGTTGAAAACTGCCCAACCTGGGGAAAGACTTAGACATCCAAATTCACAAAGCTAATAAATAGATTGCCCTATTATCTCAAGGCCAAAAGACCTCCAAAACATAATATAATAAAACTATTCAAAATCAAAGATACAAAGAAAATCCCAAAAGGCATCCAGTAAGTGAAGAGTGTAACCTACAAAGGAAACCCCATTAGGCTGTCAGCAGATTTCTCAGCAGAATCCCTAAGGGGACAGTGGAGTGACATACGCGAAGTGATGAAAGGTTTAAAATCACCTGCCAAGAATATCTGGCAAAATTGTCCTTCAGATATGAGGTGGAAATAAAGACTTCCCCAGACAAACAAAAGGTGAGGAAGTTCTTCACCACCAGACCTGCCTTGCAAGAAGTGCTGCTGATAGGAGTTCTCCAAACTGAAATGAAAAGATGCTAATCCAGCAACACGACAACATATGACAGTACTCAGCCCACTGCTAAAGCTGGAAAATGTTAGTCAGATATAGAAAACTCTTAATTTTATAATAGGGTGGTATATGAACCACTTAAGTATAAAGGTTAAAGAAAAAGAGTGTTAAAAATAACTATAGTTACTATAATTTGCTAATGAATTCACAGCATGAAAGGTACATTGTGACATCAAAAATATAAAAGGGGAGGATAAAAAGGGAGGAGACTTTATAGGTGAATGCAGATTAAGTTCCTACCATCATAAAATGGACTGTTTTATCTATGAGAGGTTTTATGGAAGCCTCAAGAAAACCACCAAGCAAACATCTAAAGTAGGTTCATAAAGGATAAAAAAAAGGAGGGAGAAGGGGGAGAACATACCACACCACCAGGGCAAATCAGCAACTTACAAAAGTAGTTAGAAACAGAGGGGAAAAAAGGAGCAATGGAAATACAAGACAACCAGAAAGCAATCAATAAGATGGCAGTAGTAAGTTCTTGCGTATCAATGATCACTCTAAAGATAAATGGTTTTAATTACCCAATCAAAAGGCACAAAATAGCTAGAGGTTTATAAAAAACCAGACCCAACTGTATGCTGCCTCCCAGAGACCCACTTCAGCTTTAAGAACACATGTATGCTCAAAGTGAGGGGATGGAAGACATTTCATGCAAGCGGAAACCAAAAGAAAATGGGGGCATAGGCTGTTGGCCAAAACTGGTAGTAAGAGACATAGAAGGTCATTATATAATGGTAAAGGTGTCAGTACATCAAGAAGATATAATAATTATAAATATATATACAACCAACGTTGGAGGACCTAAATGTATTAAGCAAATATTAACATGTCAGAAGGGAGAAATAGACAAGATTATGACAACAGGGCACTTCAGTACCCCATTTTCAGCAATGGATAGGTCATTGAGAGAGAAAATCAGTTTAAAAAATTTGGAATTGAACCATGCTTTAGACTGAATGGACCTAATAGACATCCTACAAAAAAGTAAATTAAAATGGATCAATTAGGTAAATGTAGGAGCTAAAACCATAAAACCTTTAGAAGAAAACACAGGTGTAAATCCTCATGACCTTAAGTTAGGCAATAATTTCTTAGACATGACACCAAGAGCAAAAAAGATAAATGGAACTTCATCAAAATTAAAAACTGTTATATTGTAAAAGACACGATCAATAAAATGAAAAAGAAACCCAGAGAATGGAGGAAATATATGTCTAACATATCAAATCATATATGTAACATGGGCAGTATAGCTCAAGAGATGGGGAATTTCATTAAAAAAAATTTTTTTAATGTTTATTTATTTTTGACACAGAGAGAGAGAGATGGAGTGTGAGCAGGGGTGGGGCAGAGAGAGAGGGAGACACAGAATCCAAAGCAGGCACCAGGCTCTGAGCTGTCAGCACAGAGCCTGATGCAGGGCTCGAACCCATGAATGGTAAGATCATGACCTGAGCCCAAGTTGGGCACTTAACCGACTGAGCCACCCAGGCGCTCCAAGAGATGGGGAATTTCAGACTGGAGCTAGGAACTACAAAAAGAAACCAAATGCAAATACTATGTTTATATATGAAGGTAGCAGCAATTTGGTGGTCAGTTCCCATGTAGTGAAGTGATGGGTTATTGAGCTACGGGGGATCCTTAAGGACAAAGATAAAAAGAATATGAAGATTATCATGCTGAATGATGGAGAAAGCATATATTCATGAAAATGTAATATCTAGGAATTGTGGAAAAACGGAATGATTGGTGTGGTCTGTGTCAGGTAACATTTGAAGCCTTATATCACGTTTTAGGAGTGATCTTCAAACTTTTTTGAATTTTGAGGGTGTGGTTTTCCTAACACTATTTAAAATGGAAAAATAAAGTATTTCATCATAAATGTATATAATAAAAAGATATGATTACTGGTGTATTATAAAAATTGACATGTAAAAATTACAATTTAGTTTTTCAATTCAATCTGAATAGATAATAATGGCAATTATTCATTTAATAAATATGAAAAGCTTTTTAGAAAAGCAATTAGAAACATTACATCGTTTTTTTCTCTTTAAATTTTTATTCCACCAGTTTAAGTGTTTATTCCACCGTCCCCACAAAATTAAATCTTAATGTAATATATTTTTATGTTTAAAAGTCTATTATTGATCGTTCTATCATATTTGCCTGTAACAAAAGATGGATATATATTGTGATTTATTGTAAAATCTCCATGAACATAAAGCTCTAAATGTTTAACAACATATTCAAGATGGAGCCATCATTGCAATATTTGGAACAAAATTGATTAAAGATGCATAAATGTATTGTCAAACATGACAAATAATTATCAACCAAAAATAACTTTTTTGTTTTACTGTAAATGCATCTTGTTAGTAAATAGATTGTGCTTTCTTTCTACTAATTTTATTTTTTAATTTTTTTAACGTTTATTTATTATTGAGAGACAGAGAGACACAGAGCATGAGCAGGGGAGTAGAGAGAGAGAGGGAGACACAGAATCTGAAGTAGGCTCCAGGCTCTGAGCTGTCAGCACAGAGCTGACATGGGGCTCGAACTCACAAACTGCGAGATCATGACTTGAGCCCAAGTCGGCCGCCCAACCAACTGAGCCACCCAGGCGCCCCTCTTTCTTTTAAAAAAAAATTTTTTTTAATGTTTTTGTTTTTGTTTTGTTTTGTTTTTACTTATTTTTGAGACAGAGAGAGACAGAGTATTAGCAGGGGAAAGGCAGAGAGAGAGGGAGACACAGAATCCGAAGCAGGCTCCAGGCTCTGAGCTGTCAGCACAGAGCCCGATGTGGGGCTCAAACTCATGGACTATGAGATCATGACCTGAGCCGAAGTCGCCGCTTAACCGACTGAGCCACCCAGGAATCCCATCCCCTCTTTCTACTAGTTTAGATAAATACTACTTTTTACTGGAATGAGGTGAAAGTCAGCATCAACTTTTTTCCCCAGTTTTTATTTTGAAAAATGTAAACACTGAAAGACCTTATTTGTATCAATAGGTAGATGTAAAAGTTGGAAGATTAGGCATCAGGTAGATGATAGACAGATGATAGATAGATAGATAGATAGATAGATAGATAGATAGATAGATAATGCACAGATAGTAGATCACACAGCTTTTTTTAACTCCTTACAAGTTATATGCCAAAAATTCTTTAGTAAGCTATTATTAAGCTTCAAAAAAGCTTAATTTCAAAGCTCTATCCACCATTAGCTTGATTCTTCCTGCTATCATTGCTTTGATAAACAAAATTTGAGTCACTTGGATTTCCAAAAGATCTGTTACCCAAAGTCTATGATTACTCATCTTGTGAACACTAGCACAAAGATTTCAATTATCCACTGATTTGACACTTGGAGATTTGTCCACTCTGGGCAATCCATGATTGTCAGATAAAGGATGGGTGAGAGATTAAGTTTTCTTTTCAGAGTGGGAGAAGAGAAATTGAGAAAGTGGAGGCAGAAAAGAAAAGCCTGTTAAGAATTCTCTGATCATGATAAGACATTCAGAAATCAAGGGTCTAAAAATCTATTTCCTTAAATTCTCAATGTGCACACCTTGGAAATCCTTTTTGTAGCTGGTATCCCACTTTGAAGACTACTGATTTATATTGTGTGACCTTCTCATATTTATTGAGATGACTGCATGAACCACGTGTTCTCAAGGTTTTATTGAGCATCCACCATGTGCAAGGCACTGGTCTAGTAGGTCAGGACATAGCCACGAACAAGATCAAGGTGTTAGGACTATATGGACACTATGGTGTTGATGACGGGCCATAAATTAGTAAATAACTCAATAATTCAGTAGGAGACTGAAGAAATATACAAAATAGGGGTGCCTGGGTGGCTCGGTCAGTTAAGCATCTGACTTCAGTTCAGGTCATGATCTCACGGTCCGTGGGTTCGAGTCCCGCATCGGGCTCCATGCTGACAGCTTGGAGCCTGGAGCCTGCTTCAGATTCTGAATTCAGATTCTCTCTATGCCCCTCCCCTGCTCTCTCTCTCTCTCTCTCTCTCTCTCTCTCAAAAATAAATAAATAAAATAGAAAAATAAAAACAATTTGTTTAAATATACAAAATAATTTCAAAGAGCATAAGAAGAAGAAAATAATATAGAGTAGTGAGGAGTGGTCTCATGGCCAAGGATTGTTTCTAAGGAGTTGACATTTGAAGCAAAGATATGAAAAAAAAAAAGTAGTCTAGGCTGAGGCAGACTGGTGGTTTAGGGAGGCCTTCATAGTGAAAAGATGCCTCTGGGAAGAGTCCACACAGGACCCGTGTGATGAAGTGTCCACTATGCAAAGAAATAGAGAAGAGCAATTTAGAGAGAAGGTGATCAATTTGTTCTAGTTTGCTAAAGACTTTCTTGATGTTAGCACTCTAACTCTCAAGTTCTGGGACAACCCTCAGTCCTAGACAAGCTAGGATGGCTTGTCAGCCTAACAGGGTGTCTAAGATCTCCTGGAATAGAGGTCTATTGAAAGGTCAGTGATCTGATGGCCAATATCCAAACTGCAGTCACAGTCACTGGCAACTTGACTTAGACAAAACTTGACTTAGACAAAAGAATTAGAGGAAAAAACCTTCTTGATTCTGAGACATTGAGGCACCCGAGACTGTGGCTTTCAGTAGCATCCCAGATTTAAATTTTTTTTTTTTAACGTTTATTTATTTTTGAGACAGAGAGAGACAGAGCACGAACTGGCGAGGGTCAGAGAGAGGGAGACACAGAATCCGAAACAGGCTCCAGGCTCCGAGCTGCCAGCACAGAGCCCGATGTGGAGCTCGAACTCATGGACTGTGAGATCGTGACCTGAGCCGAAGTCGGCTGCTCAACCAACTGAGCCACCCAGGCGCCCCAGTAGCATCCCAGACTTAGCCCAACACATTAATAATCAATCAAGTTTAGAGTTAATAATTGCTTCTTTGTGATATCAAAGAGTAAACTTGCTGACTCATCAGTCACCATACAAACCATCACTCAACATGCATACAGGCACACAAAGCATAGAAACCCTACACACAACAGGCATTCACGGACAAGATAAAGATCTGGAGAGGCATGCTGTGAGGTCACCATTGTGGGAAGTTGGACTTTTGACTGGAAAGAACATCGGAAAGGTGAGTCGAATTTGTGATGCAGCTTTTAATTTCATATGCTGCTCTCAAGGCAAGTCACAGTTTCATCGCTGTCTAGTTAACACAGTATTTGTGCAGAATGAGGTGGTTTCTGACTATAACTGGGTTAGTTTCTGGTTGAAGCCTTAAACAAAGTTTGACCTTATGATACAGATAAGGACTTAAATTCATAACTTGCAATAAAGTGGGGATGGGGGGAATATGGGAAAGGGAGGACTTGTCTGGAACTTTTTATGTGCCTTCACAGGTTCCTCCGTATATGATAGGAGTGGTTCAGGAATTACTAAAATCAAAATCCTTGTCTCAACCATAAAGGCAGCTCCAAACTGTGGTCTTTTTTTTTTTTTTTTTTTTTTTTGGTATGGAAAAATACACAGACACACAAAATGTTCACTGAGACCAATATATTTTAATACATCAGAGGAAGACAGATAAGGAATTTCAGCCCAATAAAGAGAACCCCTGTGTCTTCTATGCACTTCCCTTTACACATTTCCAACGGTAGGGTAACTCTTGGTACTTGTCTTGGCAGTAGCATTCTGTCCGTCTGCATGCCATCCAGTCCCCAATAGAATTGTCCCTGGTGAAATAACATCAGCAAGATTGGGTCCCTGCATATTATTCCCAGTGCATATCTCTAGTGTCCCATACCCAGAAGAAATGTTAATTAGTTGTACCTTCAGTGGTCTCAAGAGAATGTGCCGGAGCTGTGGAAGAATTTTCTCTTAGGTTTCCAGGTATAGTTGGGTTAACTGTTACCTCATCATCAAACCAAGATATGGGGGAATTAGAAAATAAATCCCAGTCATTCGTATTAACAGTTATCCGTTCTTCAAAGGGTACAGGACGTGGTGGCGTTTTAGTGTATCCGTCGTCTTCTTTTATGGGAATGCAGCACGTTAGCTTGTTCATACAAAGCAGCTTGTACCTTTCAACATGAAAACATCGTTTTCTGCAGTGCCCGATGTTATTCTTCCAACATCTTTTGACTTCCCAGCCAGCTGCAGGGAATAAATGAGTAGGATAAGTTTTAACTCTAGCACCAATATGATAAGCATTAATTGAAAAACTTGACAACCATTACCCATCTAGAGCAATATGATAAATGCTACAAGCCATTGGGAGACCAAAAATGAAACTGTATGTTAAATATTGTGTCATATGCCATCAAGGAAATGGGGGCTGGGTGGGGAGAGAGAGAAAGAAGGAAAGCAGAAGAAGGAAAGAGGAGGAGGAAGAGGAGGAAGAAAGAGAGGTAGAGAGGGAGACCTATGTACAGCTAATATTTAAGCCAAGGCAAGAAGGATGGAAGGAGCCAGCCAAGTACACAGAAAGCAGAGAAAGGATCAGCAAATGCTCAGTCCCACTGCTGAGAAACTGCATCATGTGTTTGGAGGAGGCTGATGAGTCTGAAGTGTAACGTGACAAGGAGCCTAAGATGAAGTGAACTTCAAGTGGCCAATGCCATCACCCAGTCATGTTACACCATTGTTAAGCATTTTGGTTTCAAGACACAGTGTGAACTAATTTATTTTATGCTTTAGATGATTAGTTTGGATTTTATGTGGAAATTAGATTAGGGAAAAGAAAGAACAGAATCAGGAAGGTGTGTTAGAAGCTTTGGCTAGGTATGATATAATGGTGACTGGAATTGGGGCTTCAAGAACTGTGGGAAAAAGAGGGTCGATTTAAGACATGGGTTGTTTGGATATGAGATCAGAGGAAGATGGAGAAATCAAAGTGCATTCCTGCATTTCTGTTGAGATAGGGGAGGTTAGTGGTACTTGCCATTCGCAGAATGGTAAACTGAGGAAACAACAAGCTTTGGAAGGAAGAGAAAAGGCAGGCTCAAGTATTCACTTCAGGGCATGTAACATACACCTAGAATGTCAAAAAAGGCGGTGGAAACACCTGTAGGATCTCAGTAGGCAAGTTCTGACTCTAGGTGTAAATTTTGGAATCGTTGCTTATGGATATTTCAGACTACAGTAATGGATAAAGTATAGTGAGCTGGAATAACGTGAGATAAAAAGGGGACCAAGATTAAATTCTGGTGAGTGTCAATATTAAGAGCTCAAATAGGAGAAAAAGACCCAGAAGGAACAACCAGGTAAGTTGGAACAAAACAAGAGAATGAGACACTAGAGAATTAGATTCGTTTCTCCAAAAGCAGACCTTGGGGGGAAATTTGAGTCTAACAAGTGAACCGAGAGGCATTCTCCTCCATCTGGAATCAGTTTGGAAATACGGTAGTTAGGAAAGTAAGAAAGCCAAGAAGAGGTGAGTTATAGAGTTAGTTACCAGTGTGTTTGACTAGAGCATAATCCTGTGGGAAACTGTGGCAGCCAGTGCCTCAGAATTCTCCTTGAGAATGAGAGGAGCTGGAGTATTTATCTGCCACCTGGCCAGCCAATATTTGATAGATGATCCCAGAGTGAGCTCATAATTTTCTGTCCTTTCTGGATTGCTCTGTACAGGGGCATTTCGTACACAATCAACCATGCTTTGGGGAGAACGGCAAGGTGCAGATCAGGCTAGTATGCATGAAAAATGGTAAATGCCAAAAGGATACAAATAAAGTTGTATCAGTGTAACTAGGTTATGCAAGAGAGGAAAGTGTTTCTTAAAACAGTGAGTGGACATTTGTAGGCAAATATTGAGGAGAAGTTGAGTAAGATATGGGCAGAAGTGTCCATTGTGTTTAACATGATTGTCACTGATACCCATGAGAGGAGTGGTTTCAGAGTGAGAAGGAAAAAAAAAAGAAAGAAAAGTGAAGTTGGTGAAAGGTGAATGAGAGAAGTCGAAGTAGAACCTGGAGACAAAACTCTTAAGTTCCATGTGAGGAAGAGCGGAGAAATGGAGAGGTTCTTGGAGGACAATACGGAACCAAGGGAGCATTTTTCAGGGAAATGACAGAGCATGTTTGAAGACGCTTAAGAAGAAACCAGTAGAAAGGGAGAGATTAATGCAGAATAGGGAAATGAGACAAAAGAAAGGCATAGTTCTTCATGGTTGGCAAGGATCAAAATCACATTCGACAGATTGAGGCAGAGAAGGCACACGTCCTCAGCTATGTCAAGAGGGAAAGAGAAGATGGGTGCAAAGACATACTGGTAGGAATGTTGACCGTGGTAAAAAGAAAAAGTTCTATTTGAATGTTTAATTTTTTTATTTTATTTGTTTAATCGGTTTTTTAGATTTCACATATGAGTGGAGTAATATAGTACTTGTCTTTCTCAGTGTGACTTACTTCACTTAGCAAAATACTCTCTCAGTCCACCTATATTGGCTGTAAATGGCACAATCTTATACGTTTTTAGGGCTGCATAATATTTTGTCTTATCCTTATCCATTTGTCTATTGATGGATACTTGGGTTGCTTCCCTATCTTGACTATTGGAAATAATGTTGCAATAAACATAGGAATGCACATATATTTCAAATTAGTGTTTTCATTTTCTTTGGGTAAATGTCCAGTAGTAGAATTATTAGATCATATGGTGTTTCTATTTTTTTAAATTTTATTTTAGAGAGAGAGAGAGAGAGAGCGCAAAGAGTGGGGCAGAGGGAGAGAGAATCTTAAGCAGACTGCACACTCAACGTGGAGCCCAACACAGGACTTGACCCTATTACCCTGGGATCATGATCTGAGCTGAAATCAAGAGTGGGACGCCCAACCAAGTGAGCCACCCAGGCACCCCATGGCAGTCTAGTTTTAATTTTTAATTTTTTTGAGGAAATCCATATTGTTTTCCACAGTGTCTGTGCCAATTTGCATTCCCCACCAGGCGTGCACAAGGGTTCTTTTTCTCACATCCTCACCAACATTCTTACTTCTTGTCTTTTTATTTTAGCCATTCCGACAGGTGTAAGGTGATACCTCATTGTGGTTTTGATTTGCATTTTCCTGATGACTGGTGATGTTGAGCATCTTTTCATGTGACTATTTGAATTTTTTAAATCTTGAAGTGTGGGATAAAGTCATAAGCTGGGAGGGAGAGTCATGTAGAGAAATAGAGCAGGAGAATTAAAGAGAAAGAAAGGTCAGTACAAAAGAGCTGTCTGGGAAAGAGGAAGGATGAGCTCACAAAAGAAATATGGTAGGATTTCTAAGCAATGTGATAATTTGAGGGATGAGGATCTGAATATAAAGTGAAGCTAGCCTGCTCCATTTTACGATCATTTTTCAGGCAAGTAAATATGACCGTATTTCTCAGCAAATTGCCTGCAATGTATAAAGGTTAGTGTATCCTAGGCAGAGGAAGCAGCTAGAGCAAAGATTCTATGTTGGAGAAAGCCCGGTATGTATTAAAAAAGGGAAGCCGTTCTCAAAACAACCTTTTCTGGATTTAATTTGATTATGTATGAAAAGCACCTTTCATGGGTTTACATATATAGAGATAACAGTAATTTGTCTCCTGTTGCCTCCCCTGGGCCAAGAAGTTTATTCCTCTTCTCCGATGATTCATTCTCTTATTTTTTTTACTGGCTCCGATTTGCTTTGCTCATGTTAGAATTTTCTGTAAGTTTTAAGTGTAGACATTCCACTTTTTTCTTCCGAGACAAACTTTGACATCACTTCTTCATTCCTTGTTTCTACAAAGATTGTTTCTCAATTTTTCTTTTCCTCTAGGATATCCATTCTTGAATGCCCCTCATTCAAGAAAGTGTGAGCCCCTAACTATGATACAGATTTTATTCTAGGTCCGTATAGTACATTTGTGAACTAAGCAGACAAAAAATCACATAGAGCTTACTTTCTAGCAGGGGAAGACAGACGATGAAAAACAAATACATTACCTTATATGTGAGAAGGTGATAGTGGTTTGCAGAAGTAAGAGAGAATAGATTTCAGCAGAATCTATTTGGGGTGTCATGGGGGCAGACTAGCAGTTTCTTTTTTTTATGTTTTATTTATTTTTGAGAGAGAGACAGAGACAGAGCGTGAGCAGGGGAGGCCAGAAGCAGGCTCCAGGCTCTGAGTTGTCAGCACGGAGCCCGACGCACGGCTTGAACCCACAAACCGTGAGATCATGACCTGAGCCAAAGTCGGACGCTTAACCAACGGAGCCATCCAGACACCCCCTGACAGTTGTTTAAACAGAAGTTAGCATAGGGTTTGAAAGAAGGTGACAATTAAATAATGACTTGGAGGAGGTAAAGGAATTAGCCACACCAGAGTCTGGGTCAAGTACATCTAAGCAGAGGAAACAGACAGAACTCTGTGGGTTGAGCAAGCCAGGCATGTCTGAGGAAGAGCAATGAAGCCAGTGGGGCTCTAGTGAAGGGAGCAAAGACTAGAAGAGTAGAAGATGAGGTGAGAGAGTTCATAAGGGACAGATCACAGACAGCAGGTGAGCCGTTGTTGGGACCTTGGTTATTGTTCTGAGTAAAGAGGGGGCCATTGCAGAGTTTTGAGCAGATGAAGTACATAATCTGACTTCTCTTGGGAGTAGATTATGCCATCTGCTATCTTGTGAGATGACTGCAGGAGGCAGGTGTAGAAGGACAGATACCTGTGAGGAAGCTACGGCAATAGGAGGTGAGAGATGGTAGTGACTTGAACCAGAGTGGTAGCAGTGGAGGTGGTGAGATTGGTTGGCTCTGGACACAATTTGCCAGTGGACTCCCTGATAGATACAGATGTCACAGATAAAAATACCAAAGACAACTCCAAGAATATGGCTTCAGCGATGCAATGATGGCAATTGGGAATAATCTCTCATTGAATGTATTTTTGTTTAGAATGACAGCAGTTTTGGTTTTTTTCCCCAAAGGTCCTCAGTCCGGAATTATGTTGTTAAAACTTGTGACCTCCACCACCAATATCGCAAAATCATAAAACTAAAGAATATGAATAACAATTGTATCATTTTGGGCACATAAGCCATTCGCCAAAACATTTTCCCGTGTGTGAATTCTGCCTAAAACATAACCAGATGCAGAATCAGATGGCACCAAGTTAAATATAGCCATTGACATGATGGACAACTTGGCTTAGTAAAAACTTACTTCACAAAACCATCAGATGTCTCTCTTACTTGAAAATACAAAAATAAACTCAACTACATTAAGTAGTTAAATTTCAAAACGGAACCTATACGGGAAGATCTATAAATCAACCGGAATAAAAGCTACCCCCCCCCCAAATAAAAAGGAAAAACAGGCAGAACCACACAATTTGTAGACAAATTAAAATACACAATAAATATATATGAAGTTTGACTTCTCCATACTGAATGAAGTAGAAACAATTACATCTTTATTATCCTTCATTTAAAATTTTTGATTTATGGCTGAGAATGGTTATATAGAACTAATTTGTAAATATAACGTAAATATGCTTATTAGCAAAAATAAGGACGTAAATGTCCAATTATCAGATTGGATAAATGATTTGCAGAGCATCCATTCAATGAAATTTTGTGCAATTATTGAAAATTCAGTTGTTGGAAAATATTTGATACATGGGAAAATACTGACATTATAATAGAAAATTTAAAAGTAGGCTACACATTTTTATTCACACAGTATCCAAGAAATCTGAGGGAGAGCAACAAAACAAAACTTTATTTTTAGTTCTTTACTATTTCAAAACTTTTCAAAATGTCAGCAAATAGTTCATAATCAGAAATTCACCCACCTTCTTTAAGTCTTGTGCATCCATTAATAACAATAAAGTAAGTTTCTATATTGATAAGAAATTTTTAAGACATAGTAGTTGTACCTTGCAGAAGAATCCACATGGTTCATTTACACTGGGTTTTTAAAAATCTAAGATCTAAAAAAGAAAAAAAAAATCTAAGATCGGTCTATCTATCTATCTATCTATCTATCTATCTATATCTGCTAAGATATACAAGAAATTGGTAAGATTGAGGGATTCTGAAAGAAAGATTGCAGAAATATTACTCTAGGGTAAGAGAGTACTTAAACTCATATAAACCTATCAAGTGCCTGATACTTTCCATCAATTGCAAGTATTGCTTTTCAATAAAAGTGGATAATTCTCAAAAGTAGCATTACTAAAAAGCAGGAATAAGCCCATTCATATCGATCTAATATGAGAAGCTTACTATTTCACTGGTTAACACTGGTTAGTTATAGAGAGAGCTCGCAAGAGCTGCTCAGAAGATTGAGGAAATTCATGCCTTTAGAGAAATGTCTCAGAAGATACCCCAGCATGAGACGCCTAGGTGGCTCAGTAGGTTAAGCGTCCAATTTCGGCTCAGGTTATGATCTCACTGTTCGTGAGTTTGAGCCCCACGTTGGGCTCTGTGCTGACAGCTCAGAGCCTGGAGCCTGCTTTAGATTTTGTGTCTTCCTCTCTCTCTCTCTCTCTCTTTGCCTCACCCCTGCTTGTGCTCTCTCAAAAATGAGTGAACGTTAAAAAAAAACAATAGAAAAAAATACATCATGGCCAAGAAGATTAAAAAAAAAAAAGATACCCTAACATGATAGGTGCCTCCAACAGAGTCTTAGAGAGTAGGGACATTGAGCTGCCATAATGAGACCATTTTTGTGGTTCTTTATTGGCCCAAGGCTTTTCCTGCAGACCCTCTTTTCCCCTCAAGACACCTGAAAGCCCAAGGTCAACAACATCCTAGTTCCATTGTGCCTATGTTGTAGGGTTCCATTACCTTTGGTCACCAGATTTAGAAACCCACATATAATGAAGGCCAGCATCAGGAGGTTCATGGATTCTGGCAGAGAGGAAGCTCTGTGTCCTGAGGAATCCAGAGCACTTTGCCCAGCTAGGACTCTAAATAGTCACCTTTACTTGCCTGTCGTGGGTGATGAACCAGAAATGGGGACACCATCCAGAACACCAAACCATTAACTTGCACCACTGAGTGTGCATGACAAAATCATGCTCTGTTCCAGAAACTTTTAAAGGAAACTGAGGCCTTGTGAAATGAGTTATAATCCTGAGGAAGTATAGAGTCTGATGGAAAGAAACAACTCCCAAAGGAAGTTGTTCTCTTTAACCCTAGATGAGGCCAATTACTTCTCCTCTGTCTATATGCAGCATCATACATATACACCAACGGTAGCAGAATGCTACATGAAGATTCCACTTATTTCAGACCAATAGCTTATGACTTCCACTAGAGTATCCTCCTCTCCATCTGAATGATTGCCACATCCATTCTGTATTCATTTTTGTCTAAGTTTTGAAGTTTAGTTTGAGATGGTTTCCTTTTTTACTGTGGATATTCAATTTTTGCAGTAACGATTTATTAAAAGTACTATCCTTCCTCCATGGAACTGCCTTGGCAATTTGTCAAAATTTGTCAAAACTTATTCGGCCATACGTGGTTCTCTGTTACCTTCCATTGATTATGTGCCTGTTCCTCTGACAAAACAACATACCCTTGATTACTGTAACTGTATAATATGTCCTAAGATAGTGTACTGATTCTTCTCGCTTTATTCTTCTTTAAAAAAATTTTTTTAGCTATATACCGGTTCCTTTGCTTGTCGATACAGATTTTAGAATAGTCTTGTGCATATCCACAAAAGATCTTCCTGGGATTATGATAGCAATTGAGTTGTACCTGTGTATTAGTCTGGGGAGAAATGTTGAGTCTTCTAGTCCATGAACAGGTATGCCTACGCCACTTCATTTAAGTGTCTTTTAAATTTCTTTCTGTCCTTTTTTGTTTGTTTGTTTTTTTCTTTCTTTTTAATTTTAATTCCAGTATAGTTAACATACAGTGTCATGTTAGTATCAGGTGTACAATATAGTGATTCGGCCATCCCGTACATTCCTCAGTGCTCATCAAGATAAAAGTACTCTTAATTCCCATCACCTGTTTCACCCATTCCCCATCCACCTCCCCTCTGGCATCCACCAGTTTGTTCTCTAAAGTCACGAGTCTGCTTTTGGTTTGTCCCTTTTTTAATTTGTCCATTTGTTTTGTTTCTTAAATTGTGCAGAGCAGTGAAACAATATGGTATTTGTCTTTCTCTGACTGACTTATTTCACTTAGCATTTATTGCTTGCATCAGTGTTTTGTAGTTTTTAGGATACAAGATTTAAAATATTTTTCAATTTCCACCTAAGTATTTAATACCTTTAATTTCAACATTCACGTAAGTATAATTTGATACTTTTAATTTCAGCATTCACATACCCTTACTAGTATACAGCAATACAATTCATTTTTATGTGTTGGTTTTGTATCCTGGACCTTGCTCAACTCAGTAGTTTTAGGAGGTGTTTTTTTTTTTTTTTTAATAGATTCTTTGGTCTTTTCTACATAAACTACCATGTCAGCTGCAAATGAGGACAGTTTTCTTGTTTCCTTTCCAAACACTGTCTTTTATTTCCTTTTCTTGTCTTACCATGTTGAGTAGAATTTTCAGAATACATTAAATAAGAATGGTGAGTGTGAGTATCCTTGCATTTCTGTGATCTTAGAGATATTCATTCTTTTACCATTAAGTATAACATTAAGTACATTAAGTATAACATTAGCTGTAGGTATTTTGTAGATTTTCTTTTTTATCAAGTTAGGAAAGTTTCCCTACATTCTTAGTGTTTTTTAATGTTTATGTATTTATTTTCAGAGAGAACACATGTACACGAGCATGAGTGGGGGGAGGGGTAGAGAGAGAGAGAGGGAGAGAGAGAGAGAACCCCAAGCAGGCTCCACACTGTCAGCACAGAGCCTGATGTGGGGCTCGATCCCACAAACCATGAGATCATGACCTGAGTCAAAATCAAGAGTCAGATGCTCAACTGACCGAGCCAACCAGGTATCCCCATTCTTAGTTTTCTTAGAGTTTTTATCATGAATGCATTTGAAACTTATTCAGATGCTATTTATACATCAATTGATTGGATCATTTGATTTTTTCCTATTAGCCTGTTGATTTGTTAGGTGATATTCATGATTTTCAAATATTTAACCACCTTTCAAATCCCACCTGTTCATGACTTTAATTCTTTTTATATATTGCCCAATTCCATCTGCCAATATTTTTTTTTATTTTTATTTTTTGAGAGAGAGGGAGAGAGAGGGAGGGAGAGGGCACAAGTGAGTGAGGGGCAGAGAGAGAGACAGAGAATCCCACTAGAGGGAGAGAGAAAGAGAGAGAGAGGGAGAGAGAAGTGGGGCTCACTCAAAGTGGGGCTCATGTTTTACCTGAAGCGGGGCTGGAGGTCACCCAATGCAGGGCTTGAGCTCATCCAAGGCGGGGCTCGAGCTCCCCCGAAGTGGGGCTCAAGTCCTGATGTGGGACTCGAACTCACAAATCGTGAGATAATGACCTGAGCCGAAGTCAGATGCTTAATGACTGAGCTACGCAGGTGCCCCTGCCAGTATTTTTCTAACTGAAATAATCGTAGACTCACAGGCACTTGTAAGAAATAATTTAGAGCGAGCCTGTTTGCCCTTTATCTCGTGTCCCCCAATGGTCACATCTTGTAAGCCTATAGTACAGTCTCAACGAGGATGGTGACACTGATACATCCCCCCAATCTCATTCTGATGCCCCAGTTTTACTTGTAATCATTTGTGTGTGCATGTGTGTGTTGTGATAGTGTGTGTGTTTGCAGTTCCGTGCAGTTTTCCCACACATTAGGTTTGTGCGTCCACCACCACACTCAAAAGATACGGAGCAGTTCCATCATCATAAGGGTCCCACCTTTCATTCACTATGGCCTTGCCAAAAGTCAGTTGAGCATATTTGTCTGATCTGTTTCTAGATCCTGTAATTTGTTCCACCAATCCCTCCACTAATACAACACAGCTGTACCTAAGCCTTGCTATCTGATGGAATGATACTTTATACTCTGTCAAGATGGTAGGGCTGATGTTCTTGTGTATCAATGTTATAACAAACTTGTCTATGTCTACAAAAAATCTTGCTTAGATTAGATAAGAATTTCACTAACCCTATAGATCAATGCGAAGTCTTCTAATCCGTAAACACAGTATGACTTATTGCATATTTAGGTTTGTTTTGCTTTCATCAGAATTTCGTAATTTTCAGCATTCAGATCCTAAACTTGTTTTTTTTTTTTTTTAACTTTTTTTTTTTTTTTAATTTTTTTTTTTTTCAACGTTTTTTATTTATTTTTGGGACGAGAGAGACAGAGCATGAACGGGGGAGGGGCAGAGAGAGAGGGAGACACAGAATCGGAAACAGGCTCCAGGCTCCGAGCCATCAGCCCAGAGCCTGACGCGGGGCTCGAACTCACAGACCGCGAGATCGTGACCTGGCTGAAGTCGGACGCTTAACCGACTGCGCCACCCAGGCGCCCCTTTTAACTTTTTAATGTTTTATTTGTTTTTGAGAGAGACAGAGACAGTCAGTGGGGGAGGGGCAGAGAGAGACGGAGACACAGAATCCAAAGCAGGCTCCAGGCTCTGAGCTGTCAGCACAGAGCCTGATGCCAGGCTCCAACTCAGGAACTGGGAGATCATTACCTGAGGGGAAATCGGACGCCTAACCAACTGAGCCACCCAGGCGCCCCTAAACTTGTTTCGTTAAAAGTATACCTAAGTATTTCATTTACTTGGGAGTGACTGTAATTACTACTGCCTTTAAATTCCAGTTTCTGTAAGTTTATTGCTAATATATAGAAATGGAATTTACTTTTGAATAATTTTTTAAGCAAACAGACATTTATTTGGGCCGTTAGAGTTGTAATTCAGGAGACACAGATTCAAGTAGAAACCTGAATTCTTCTGTGTCTTGTCTTTTATCCTGCAACCCAGCTGAACTCACTAGTCGATTCTTGTGGATTTTTTAAAATAGATTTTTGATGGGATTTTCACCTGGAGAATCATGTCTTCTGCAAACAGGCAGCCCCTTTTTCCTTTTAAATCTTTGTCTATTATTTCTTGATTTATTGTGATGACTACAACTTCCAGTACTGGTAATTCCCTTCTACTCCTCACCTGAAAAGAATTTTTATCATGAACTGGTGTTTTGTAAAATGTTTTTTCTGCGACAATCAATAGGCTCATATTATTTTTATAATTTCCTTATTGATATGGTTACGTTGATTTTTTTTATTTTTTTAATTATATGAAACCAATCTTGCGTACCTGAAATAGCTTCCCCTTGGTCCTGGTGTCTGATTTTTTTATACATTGTGGATTCTATTTGCTGATATTTTACTGAGGTATTTGCATGTAAGTTCACAAGGGCATTTGGTCTGTAGTTTTTGTTTTTAGAAATGTCTCTAGTTTCGGTAGTAGGGTAATGCTGATATCATACAATGAGTTAGGAAGTACTTCTCTTCTAGCTTCCGGAGGAGATTAAATCTTTGTACATACAGGTATCCCTCACTATATGAAAGTTTGGGTCACACCACTCTGCTTCTATGAAAGACCTACATTAGTACCTGTTTTTGCTAACAAAAAAATCTGAAGAGGATTTTTGCTTTTACAAAAGGCGAAAAGCAAAAATAGTGATCAGTTACGCGTTTGCTTTGCAATGAGTCATTATCGAGGCAACTCACACCTAGAGCACCCAGAATAGCCCCACCAAGCTGCTGCCCTGGGAACTACACTCAGTATCTCAGCATCAAGTTGCCATGGTTTTGCACTATGTCTCTGAGCATCTGGGCTTTGTCTGGATTTTGTGCATCCCTTAGCAGGCTGTGTCCCAAGATATCAGAAAGACTAAGAAAGGTTATCTTTCGGTCTGGAAACGCTCAACAAATTCTCCATATGAATTAATGGTAATTTCATCTTTGCTTTATGCCATTGGGCTTACAAAAGTGTTCATAGAAACGTTCTACCCTCAGATAATGGGGAAAACCCATATTGGGTCAAATTCTCCAGCGAAAGCATTTCGGCCTGGAGATTACTGTTTGAAAGCTTTTAAATTAGAAATCCAATTTCTTTAATGGTTATAGAACTAGTCAGGTGGTCTATTTCATCAAGATCGAGTTTAAATTGTTTTTGGTTTTTGAAGAATTGACCTATTTCTTCTAAGTTGTAAAATTTTTGAGTGAAAAATTTCTTGTTTTCCCATCTTATTTATTATTATTATTATTTGTTTTAGATAAAGACAGCACATATGCTCGTGCAAACTAGAGAGGGGCAAAGGCAGAGGGAAAGGAGCAGGCTCCACACCTATTGGTGGGGGGGGGGGGTCATCATGGGGCTCGATCTCATGATTGTGAGATCATGATCTGAGCTGAAATCAAGAGGCATAGGCTCAACTGACTGAGCCACCTAGGCGCTCTTCTTTTCTTATCTTTTTTTTTTACACATTTATTTATTTTTGATAGAGCACAACCTGGGGAGGGGCAGAGAGAGAAGGAGACACAGAATTTGAAGCAGACTCCAGGCTCCGAGCTGTCAGCACAGAGCCCGACACGGGGCTCAAACTCACAAACCCCGAGATCATGACCTGAGCCAAAGTTGGACGTTTAACCGACTGAGCCACCCAGGCGCCCCTCTTATCTTTTTTAATGGCTGTAGGATCTTAATGACATCAATGTTTCATTGTGGACATTGATGGTTTCTGAATTGCTTCCTTTTATCTTTGTCAATTTTGAAATTTGACTTAGTAATTTTACAGATTTTTTTTTGAGAATCAGCTTTCTGTTTATTTTTTTCTTTTTTTTTTGTTTTCAATTTTATTTTTCTCCTACTGTTCCCCTTATTATTTCCTTTCTTCTGCTTGCTTTGAGTTTATTTTTCTCTTCTTTTTCTAGTTTTGAGATAAGATCTTAGATTATAGAGATCTTTCTTTTTCTTTTTTTAATTAAAAAAATTTTTTTTTCTATTTTTATTTTAAGTAGGCTCCACACCCAGTGTGGGGCTTGAACTCACGACCCTGAGGTCAAGAGTCACATGCTCTACTGACTGAGCCGGCCAGGCACCCCTTTTTCTTTTTAACTGTAAGCATTTAGTGATAAAAACTTCCTTCTAATTGTCACTTTAGATGCAACCCACATATTTGGATACGACCTGTTAATTAGGAGGAAATGTGAAACACAAAAACATGCAAAAAGGTGTCGCACACATTAGGGTTTTATTCTTCTCATATGGTATAATGTCAAGGAATGCTATAAGACTTTCACACTGACATCAGGGACCAGGCAACATCTACCCTTTTTTTCACACCCTCCTAGCACATACTTTTGGCCCATGATTATAAGAGGGCTACCTCGCCTCCAGCAACATGACTGTGATTCAAGCAGAGGGAAGTGGCAGGACAAAAGCTAATGGGTACCTGCCACTTGAATCTTGGCCCCGTCCCTCTGAAGTATCTTACAAGATCCCCCACCAAAAATATTCTGCTTAACATCACTGAGCAGAATTGCATCACGTTTCACCACTCTGTGTTTGCCACATTTGGAAAAGTTGTTGACATGGGCGTGCCGCTGCACCTAAACTATCATCCAGACACAACAGGTCGTGCTAAGGAGCAAAGAGGCGGAAAGGCCCAGAGCGCACTCACTCCTCAGCAGATAGCACTAGGCACACGGAGTTCTCCAAGAATGACGGCATCCCTGTGGGGCCAAACTAACGATCCCGTTCTTGGAACATCAAGATCTAATCGCGCTGGCGGCCCGCAGGCACACGCCAAGCTCTGTGGAACATCACACTGGGTCAGGCGAGGAACCGCATGTTCAGACCACCCCCCGGGAGCAGAGCAGGCTGGAGACGTGGCAGACGGAAGAGCTCCGTGGACAGGTGATCAAGCGGAGCTACTGAGAGTTCAGGAAGCTGAAGAATTTGGGCAACCGATACCAATCTGCAGCCCCTGGAACACACGGGGGCTTCTCAGAAAGCCTGTCATCTCAGGACACAGTATGTGGCCAGGCAACACTCTGAGCGTCGGTGACAAAGTATTCAGGGGCAAAGTTCTTTTATGCAAGTTGCCTATGGCCCTGCATGGTTGCATTTTCTTTCTCTGTCTCTTGGCATATCATTTAAACTTATTTTTACATTGTTTTAAGTGCTTGACCTAGAGTTTTAGTTATATCTTTTTAAACAATCTAAGTCTGCTTAGAAACACCAAGAGTCTGTGTTCAGCCCTTTCAGCTGAAATCCACTGTTAACATACTGAAGATTTTTTGGTATATTGGTACAATGTGGTAGAAGGAAAAAGATCTAAATTTTTCTGATTTTGTCCCATACTTTTACTGAGGCTGTGTCTCAGGGCTGTGACCTTCACCAGTATTTCTGTCCCCTTTCCCAGCATATACTCTTTTGCCCATCTGTTACTCCCTTCTCTGAGAACAGTGCCCCCAATGTATTTCCTTGAAGATACCTTCCCTGTCGCCTATTTTTTTCCTGAGATGAAATAAGTTTTAGAGCAGGTTGGAGTGGGCAAGATACCTTTCTTTTTTTTATATTTTTTAAAATGTTTATTCACTTTTGAGAGAGGGGGGGGGATTGGGGGGGAGGGAGAGACCATGAGTGGGAGAGACACAGAATTGGAAGCAGGCTCCAGGCTCCGAGCTGTCAGCAGAGATCCCGATCCGGGCTCGAACCCAACCAACTGTGAGATAATGACCTGAGCCCAAGTCGGACGCTTAACTGACTGAGCCACCCGGGCACCCCAATACCTTTCATCTGGGATAAAGTCTCGGAATTGCCTTCTGTGAAATTCTTTCTCCCTAGAGACTAGACCTTTGTTAGGAAGAAAGTCTTGAAGAGTGTTGGCATTGCCACTAGCCAGATACTCACTGTGAGAGCCTGATTGTTTTAATTTATTTTCTGTCAAATTGCAGCTTTTCCTCAAAGTGTGGTAATCCTAGATTTCCTGTCCATACTTAATAGACAGAACAGAAATTGTGATTGTAAGCATTTTTTATGTGGTTAAGCCTATCCTCAATTAGCTTTTGATTTAAGATGTTTATGAATATAGAAAAACATATTTTTGGAATGCATGGCACTGAAATTTCCTGCTTTATTCTCTTTATAAAAGGTACATAAGCAGAAAGATGGAGTAATTTTTTATATGCAAATACAGCACCCAAGAATATTTATGCCAACCCAGGAGTTTAATAATAAGAATTCTTTTTTTTTTTTTAAGTTTATTTATTTGAAAGAGAGAAAGAGCACGAGCCGGGGAGGGGCAGAGAGAGGGAGAGAGAGCCAAGCAGGCTCCTGTCAGCACAGAGCCTGATGCAGAGTTCTATCCCACAAACAGTGAAATCGTGACCTGAGCCAAGATCAAGAGTTGGACGCTCAACTGACAGAGACATCCATGTGCCCCATAATAATGAAAACTCTTTTTTTAAAAAATTTTTTTAAAATGTTTATTTATTTTTGACAGAGACAGAGACAGAATGCGAGGGGGTTAGGGGCAGAGAGAGAGGGAGACACAGAAGCAGAAGCAGGCTCCAGGCTCTGAGCTGTCAGCCCAGAGCCCGACGCAGGGCTCGAACTCACGAGCTGTGAGATCATGACCTGAGCCGAAGTCGGACGCTCAACCGACTGAGCCACCCAGGCGCCCCATAATGAAAATTCTAAAATGACATCCCTGTACCCTGTCTAGCAAGTAATGAGTTCACATTGTAGAAGGAAGAATAAGGTTCCAGTGATAAGATATAAGTGAGATACACCCTCATTTATTACAGAAGAAAATAGATGATAACTAATGTAGGCAAATTATAGTCATTAATTATTAAATAATAGCAGCAATTCAATATACCATTTTACCTTGTAGCATTAGTTTTCTGGAACATATATTGGACGATCTGTTTAGGACATATAGATTTTTTACATTTTTCTTGTATCTTTGCACGTAAATCAAGGTAATCACTTTCTGATTTGGAAGCTAATGAGCCTATCTATGTGAATTATTTGCTAAATCAAAAGCTAACAAAAAGAAACCTAGGTGGTAACAGGTCAAAGCAGTGAGCAGGGCCATAGGCAGCTTGCATAAAAGAACTTTGCCCCTGAATACTTTGTCACCGACGCTCAGAGTGTTGCCTGGCCACATACTGTGTCCTGAGATGACAGGCTTTCTGAGAAGCCCCCGTGTGTTCTGCAGGGGGGTTGCAGATTGGTATCAGTTGCCCAAATTCTTCAGCTTCCTGAACTCTCAGTAGCTCCGCTTGATCACCTGTCCACGGAGCTCTTCCGTCTGCCACGTCTCCAGCCTGCTCTGCTCCCGGGGGGTGGTCTGAACATGCGGTTCCTCGCCTGACCCAGTGTGATGTTCCACAGAGCTTGGCGTGTGCCTGCGGGCCGCCAGCGCGATTAGATCTTGATGTTCCAAGAACGGGATCGTTAGTTTGGCCCCACAGGGATGCCGTCATTCTTGGAGAACTCCGTGTGCCTAGTGCTATCTGCTGAGGAGTGAGTGCGCTCTGGGCCTTTCCGCCTCTTTGCTCCTTAGCACGACCTGTTGTGTCTGGATGATAGTTTAGGTGCAGCGGCACGCCCATGTCAACAACTTTTCCAAATGTGGCAAACACAGAGTGGTGAAACGTGATGCAATTCTGCTCAGTGATGTTAAGCAGAATATTTTTGGTGGGGGATCTTGTAAGATACTTCAGAGGGACGGGGCCAAGATTCAAGTGGCAGGTACCCATTAGCTTTTGTCCTGCCACTTCCCTCTGCTTGAATCACAGTCATGTTGCTGGAGGCGAGGTAGCCCTCTTATAATCATGGGTCAAAGTGATGAAAGAAAGAAAGAAATTGAAGACAGACATAAATGGAAAGATATCCTGCGTTCACAGACAGAAGGTGATATTGTCAAATATTGTGCAGCCACTGTGGAAAACAGTATGGTAGTTTCTCCCCCCAAAAATGAAAAATAGCACTCTCATATGATCCAGAAATCCCACTGCTGGATATATAGCTGGATGAAATGAAATCATTCTATTGAAGAGATATTTGCATTCCCATGTTCTTCACAGTATTTACAATAGCCAAGGTGTGGAAATACCCCAAATGTATGTTGACGGTAGAATGGCTAAAGGAAGTGTGTATATATAAAAGTGGAATAATAATCAGACTTTTCTTCATGAATTTGTGTGTCATCCTCGTGCAGGGGCTGTGCTAATCTCTGTATCGTTCCAATTTTACTACATGTGCTGGTGAAGCGAGCACAATAATCAGCCTTTTAAAAGGAAGGAAGTCCTGCCATTTTTTGACAATGTGCGTGAACCCAGAAGACATTATGCTAAGTGAAATAAGCCAGATGAAAAAAAGAAAAATACCTCACCATCTTATTTACATGTGGGCTCTCAGTAGTCAGACTGTGTGGAGGGGGAAGTGGAGAGATGGTTTCAGGAGGTACAAAATTTGAATTATGCGAGATGAGTAAATTCTGAAGCTCTGTTGCACAACAACGTGACTATAGTTAGCACTGTTGTATTATATACTGCAAATTTGCCAATGGACTGGATCTTACATGTTGCCACCACAAAAAAGGTCAAAAAAGAAAACCATAACTAGGTATGGTAATGAATAAAAAAAGATGGAAAGGATTAAAAGAGATCATAGACTGAAAGATGTTATTTGCCAACTGCATAGCCAACAAAGAACTCGAATAGAGTACATACACAACTCTCAAAATTCAACAATTAAAAATATTCCATTATCTTTGAGTAAATACCCAGAAGTGGCATTTCTGGATCATAGTGGCATTCCCACTAACAGTGTACAAGGATTCCTTTTTCTCCACATCCTCACCAACACTTGCTGCTTCTTGTCTTTTTGATTTTAGTTGTTCACAGGTGTGAGGTGATATCTCCTTGTGGTTTTTGATTTGCATTGTCCTACTGATGAGTGATGTTGAGCATGTTTTCGTGTGTCTGTTGGGCATTTGTGTGTCCTCTTTGGAAAAATGTCTACTTGGGTCTTCTTCCCGTTTTTAATTGGATTGTTATTTGTGTGTGTGTGTGTGTGTGTGTGTGTGTGTGTGTGTGTGTTGAGTTGTATAAGTTCTTAATATATTTTGGATATTAACCCAATTTGAAAAGATGTATGCACATCTATGTTTACTGCAGCCTTATTTACATTAGCCAAGATATGGAAGCAACCCAAGTGTCCATCAATAGATGAATGGAGAAAAAAGACGTGATATATGTATACACAATGGAATGGTACTCAGTTGTAAAAAGGAATGAGATCTTGGCATTTGCAACTACGTGAATGGACCTAAAGAGTATTATGCTAAGTGAAATAAGTCAGAGAAAGACAAGTACCATACAATTTCACTGATATGTGCAATTAAAGAAACCAAACAGGGGCGCCTGGGTGGCTCGGTCGGTTAAGCGTCTGACTTCGGCTCAGGTCATGATCTCACGGTCCGTGAGTTCAAGCCCCCGTCGGGCTCTGTGCTGACAGCTCAGAGCCTGGAGCCTGTTTCAGATTCTGTGTCTCCCTCTCTCTCTGCTCCTTCCCTGTTCATGCTCTGTCTCTCTCTGTCTCAAAAATAAATAAACGTTAAAAAAAAAAAAAAGAAACCAAACAAATGAACAAACAAAGAAAAAGACACATAAAATCGTCTCTTTGATACAGAGAACAAATTGTGGTTGCCAGAGGGGAGTTGGGGAGAAGTGGGTGAAATAGATAGAAAAAGGGGGGACTAAGAGGTACAAACTTCCAGTTACAGAATAAATAATTCATGGAGACGAACAGTACAGCATAGGTAATAGAGTCAGTAAGATCGTAATAACGTTGTTTGGTGACGGATGGTGACTTCACTTACCATGGTGAGCACTGGGTAATGTAGAGAATTGTTGAATCATTGTATTGTATACCTGAGACTAACATAACACTGTATGTTAGTTATGCTTCGATAAAAAAGTAAAGACATACTCCTCATAAGAAACACAAATATTCCATTTAGAAAATGGGCAAATGAACAGGGATTTCACCAAGGAGGATGGCATCTAAGTACAAGAAAAGATGATCAACATCAGTAGCAATTAGGGAAATGCAAATTAACACCAGCAGGAGATACTACACATTATCCGTTAGAACAGATAGCATTTAAAACCATGGCAATACCAAATGCTGATGAGGAAAGACTGAATCTCTCATACGTTGTTGGCGAGAATGTTAAATGGTGCAGGCACTCTGAAAAATAGTTTGGCAATTTTTTTTTTTTAAAGCTAGCACTCACCCCCTAGGCATTTATCCAGAGAAATGAAAACTTTTGTCCACAGAAAAATCTGTACACAAATATTTATATCAGCTTTGTTTGTAATAACCAAAATCTGTAAACAGCCAAATGTTCTATAACTGTAGTACATCCGTACCATGGAATACTACACAGTGACAGAAGAAACAACTATTGATAGATGCAGTGATCTCACAAGGTTGTGTACTGTATGATTCCATGTATATAACATTCTGAAAATGACAAAATTAGAACAATGGAGAATATCTTGTTAGTTGCCGTGGGTTAGGGATGTTGGGGAAGTAGGGAGCTAGGTAGCACAAGGAAGATCTTTGTGGTGATTGAACAGTTCCGCATATTGATTGCTTACACTAAACAATGCCTGTGATAGAATGACGTAGAAATATACATAAACGTTGCACCAATGTCAGTTTCCTTGTTTTGACATTGTGCTGTAGTTATTCAAAACAACGTTTGGGGAAACTATGTAAAGGCTACACAGGATTTCTTTACTGTCTTTGCAACTCCCTCTTAATCTATAATAATTTCAAGATAAGATTTACATTAAACGAAAAAACGAAGACAGAGCCAGAAGATGTATGTGTTTGGTGAGACATTTTCCCCTGGTTGCAAGGAGCAATGGATTTGGAGTCATTTGGGACTTCATGGCTTACCAACTGTGTGGCCTTAAGAAAGTCAATTGACCTTTCTGAGCTTGAGTTCTATTGCAGAGAATGGTCTTTATCAATTTCCTAGCCCAAACTTTAGTCATTTGTGTATCTTCTTACAAACTTAACAACCTGCCATATTATCTACAGGCTGTAGTGTTACGTATTTGTCGTCTCCCACCCCCATTGGAATGCAAGAATTTGCTTTCTTCTTCTCTCAGAACTCTGTCTAGTACAGAGATTCACACCAGCCAGTTCACCAGTCCTCCCTGCAGGACCTGAGAGAAGTGGTCAGGCAGACTCCATATGTAGCATTTGGACACCAGGGACCACCCCTTCTCCCAGACAGTCCGACCAGTTTCAGATGGTTCTAATCATCAGAGGTCTGTCCAATTAGTGAAAACCTGCCCCGCTGCTGTTTCCAGCCAAGACTTCTGGTTCTGCCCTCTAGGCCTGCATAGAACATGTCTTTCAGAAGATAGTGACCCTACCTCTCATCCACCCATCACTGCTTTTCAGGCTAATAGATCCCTCCTTCCATCGCTATTCAGGCATAATCCCCCCAGGGTAATAGAAAGAACATGTGCTCTTGAAACAAGTAAGCCAGACCCGAATCCAGACCTCACTCCTAAGCACTGTGTAACCCTGGGCAAATGACATTTGCCTATCGGGATCCTGTGAGGATTCTAGGGGCTCATGTATGGAAAGTGCTTACGATGGCTACTGAAAGACAGTAAGGCTTCAGTGGATGGCTTCACGCTCACTGCTTTTCCTGGAGAAGGGACTACTTGGTATCAAGGGCAAAACAGGTCTCCTGATATCCACCAGGCTGTCCCTGATACCTGCAACTGTAAGAAGAAGAGAGTAGACTGGAAGAGCCCTGGGCCCATCAGAAGGTGTAAAATGACTATACCACAGACTAAGGACTCCAAAAAGAAAACCCAGTGGACTCACAGACACACTTACTGATGGAGCCCAGGCAGTCTCCCCTTTTTGTTGGAGAATCTGGCGAGGGGGGAGGGTAGGTATTTTTGCTGTACTCTTTGATGGCTGAGGTCTAAGAAAGTCGCAGAAGGAGCCAGTATTAAGGATGTGGAGTGGGAAATAAGGAGTAAAGGCATAGTTAAAGAGTTGGATGTTGGGCTGGGTTAGGAGGGTCTTAGTCTGGTTTTTTTCTTGCCCGCAGTATGACCCGAGGCAAACATCTTCCACTCTCTGAGGCTGCATTTAAATAGCTGAGAAATGCCGGTTCTAAGATCTATCAGGGTATGAGTGAATACCAACATGCATTCATTAATTCATTGTTTTCAACAAACGTGTATTGGACCCTCTGGATATACAGAAATTATAGCCAGTCCCTACCTTCAGGGGCTCACTGTCAAAAGTTGCCTTTGACAATGTCAGTCTGATAGGGGAGATGAACTAGAAAAATCCTTAGTCCCGACTCAACATGAAAAACATTATGGCAGAAGGAAGGAAGCAGAAAGGCTGTGAGAACATAAGGGAGGAGGCTCCATTGCCCAAGGAGAGGAGCTTGAAAGGCTTCTTGGAAAGTGGGTCCATTCTCTCCACAGTGTCACAGACTCGTGACAGACTTCTAGGTCCTCTGCTAATTAATGCCTTCCGCCTTCCCAGATGATGTCTCGAGAAGGGCTCTGAACATTGGATCATCGATTTATGTTGCTAACCCACAAGCTGATGGGTGGTGGGGCGGTCTGCCCTTCTCTGATTTATTGTCCATGACTCAGCCTCACCCAAGACAATAAAATCCGAGTGAAGACCAACCTTTCCTGGCACATCAGTATGCTGCCGGATCGTCCCTCTTCCCTCTCAGGATACATTAAACTCTTATTCCTGGCCTTACCTGTCCTTGTGCTCCTGGCTTAGGCTTCCCCAGGTAACCGGACCACGGAGAGGAGGGAAAAGGGAGTGAGAATGGGGTTCTACGCATAGAATTATTGAAAAACTGATCATGTGCGGCCGTGAAGACAATCTACAGAGATAACTGAGATGTAGTGAAAAGCCTTGGTATAGTGACTACGTCCCATAATAAGGGTGGTCTGTCACTTCCGACCATTATGGTGTTTTTCATGATGGCAAATATGGGCGGAGCCCAAGGTTTCTCATATGATGTCCCTTCCGTATGCAGAAGCAACTGCAGCATCCATGGTGTCCTTAATATACTTGTCCCAAATGTCAACGGGGTCTCATCCCAGGTGTCTCTCACTCCAACCTACTTTCAATTGCTACTGCCTCTGATAATAACAGGTCCCATTACTTTGCTTCTCCATTGTTATGTGGATTTGAACGTTCCTTTAAAGCAATCAAGAGAGGTATCTTGCTCTTGTCTTAGAATACGTATAGTGAAAAATTTGTAGGTTGACGCCTGATATCTGGAGTTTTGTGAAAACAGGCTCAAGGCGTGGAGCTGGGGCTAAGGCAGGTGATTCTGGATTCCAGACTGAACATGGCCATAGCTCTAACAATACGATAGATTTTATGACTGAGCAGTGAAGAACTTTCTGACGGAAATATTTTCTGCTTAAGCTTCCTGGAGATTCTAAAGTTTATTGTTTTTTCATGTTTGTCCTTGAGAGGGGCACCTAGGTGGCTCAGTCGGTTAAGCATCCGACTTCGGCTAGGTCATGATCTCACGGCGCATGAGTTTGAGCCCCGTGAGGGGCTCTGTGCTGACAGTTTAGAGCCTGGAGCCTTCTTTGGATTCTGTGTATCTCTCTCTCTGCCCCTATCCACCCCCCCCCCCCCCACTGCCGGCTCTCTCTGTCTCTCAAAAACAAGTAAACGTTAAAAAAAAATTAAAAACCACAAACTTTAATGATTATCCTTGGGCGGGGCGGGGGGGGGGGGGTGGCAGAGAGAGGGAGACACAGAATCCGAAGCAGGCTCCAGTCTCTGAGTTGTCAGCATAGAGCTGGATGCGGAGCTCGAGCTCGAACTCACAAACCACAAGATCATGACCTAAGCCAAGTCGGACGCTTAACCGACTGAGCCACCCAGGCACCCCTAAAGGTATTTTTTAATGTTTATTTATTTTTGAGAGACAGAGAGAGAGCGCGCAAGCAAGCAAACAAGAGCGAGAGGGGCAGAGAGAGAGGCAGACAGAGGATCTGAAGCGGGTATGCCCTGACAGCAGAGAGCTCTATGCAGGGCTTGAACTCACCAACCGTGAGATCATGACTTGAGCCTAAGTGGGATGCTTAGCTGACTGAGCCACCCAGACATCCCTAAAGTTTATGATTTTTATTTTCATGATTTCCTTTTGGATTATTGCTGCTAGAAGCTGCACCCTCTCTTGGATCAGCTTTTCAAACTGAAAATCTTTGTCAATCACTGAGTTGTTCTAGAAGCAAAAGAAGGTAATTCTGGGCTAATACTGAGTTGGTTTCAGCCTGCTTTAAACTCTAGTGAGGGCTAATTGGTCTTGGGGAGGGAATTAGAGCTGCAAAAGACATTTTGGGGAAAGAATTTGCACATTGATTCATGGAATCAGAGTCATCTTAATTCTGATTTTTCCATTCTGAACATCCAAGTGAGAAAGAGAGACTTGGGAATTATCTTCCAGGAGGGGAGTTTGGGGAAAAACACAAATAGAGGGAATCAAGATACTATGATCTCTCAAAGGAACCCAGGGTGTTGGGGAAGTTGGGTGTGTACTCTGTGTTTTATAGATCCAGATAAGGTCGAGCCACAATGTCACCTAAGTGCAGAGTTTTACACCATCCAGAATATCAGCCTGCAGGTCGGCAATATACACTGATCTTTCAATGTTCAAAGCCCTGTTCTAGGGCGTCATTTGGGTCACGCACCTGGAACAGTGCCTGGGACATGCTCTGGTGTTCAACAAAGCACTGTTGAGTGAATAATGAACAGAGTGGGGCAAAAAACAGGAAATTAAAGGTATAGGTCCATTCCTTGGCAGGCACCTAGATTTGGGGACAAGGAGGAACGAGTGTTGGTGAGACTGAAAAACGACAAGTGAAAACATCACAAGTACAGAAATAAAGTCCAGTTAGAGCTGGTTGAAGGAAGGGAGATAACTACTCTTATCTTGTACATGTCGCGACCAGTATTAAGCATTTCTACGTGGACAGACTTATTTAATTTTCCCAAGAATGCCGTTACATTTCAGTAGTTCATTCTAACCATTATTACTATAATACTAACATCCTTAGTCGAATAGTCTCTACTCTTTTTCATGTATTTTGTTTATTCATCTTTTTGTTTATTTTGATAGCTGGATGGGTCAAAAGGTGCAGTTATAGAATTGGCAGATGCAGGCAATCTTGCAAAGAAAATGAGAAGAAGAAAGAAAAATGTGGGCCAAAAAGAATTTGCTGCATCCCTGATGGAAAGCACATATCCTTAAACCCTTATGAGAAACAACAGATAAGATGTCAGTTTAAGGCAAGAACAACTCAACATGCACCAACTCCTGACGTAAGACTTTTAACAGCCAAAATAATGAGTCAGTAAAGGACCTACATGGTCCCTAGCTCCTTAGACACCTGCTGGGTCTTCACATAATCCATTAAAGAAAATATGCTCATTCCAGCTCTCTTTCCGTCCTGCCTCTCTAGTCCTCTGTAGCCTGATATCTCTAGGTTGTCCCAGGGTTTGACTGATATTACTGGTTCTCACTGTAAGACAGTCTTATAGGATCTAGATTCTGAATTCCTAAGCCTCTGACCAGGCGCTGCTACGTCCCTCAACATGGAAGTTTTCCAGGCTAACGCAGCTTCCATCTGAGCCACACATTCTTATCTAATGCCTCATCCTAGACTCTTGAGGTAGGTCAGTGTGTTTGGTCCAGAGGTCTTCTTTTGCCTCTTTAGCTCAAGGTTTAGCCCAAGATTCTGCCTCATGGGCTCACTCTTGGAATTTATCCCTTACCCCAGTTCCCTAATCGCACTTGGCTTTCCAAAGATTGGCATGCCCTCTGACTGGGAAACAACCATTGCCACCCTACCCAAATGAAAGGGGCAAATAGTAAAACAAAACAAAACACACACACACAAACAACCAGTACCCCCAAAACAAAAAAAAAACCTCCCAAATCCTCAACATTTACTGAGAACTTATGGGTGCAAGGCCTTATCCTAAGCATGTTACATACATAGTCTCCTTTTGTCCTAACAGCTCCATGAGGTTAACAGCGTAGTTTTATGTCTCTTTGCCAGAAGAGGAAACCAAGTCACAGAGAGTTTAAGCGACTTGCCCCAGGTACCGTTGACCACTGAGCTAATAGTTCAGTAGCAGGATTTTGAACCCATGATGCCCGAGTTTAGACATTATGCTTCTTCCCAGTGGAAAATCATTACTGCAGCACCCAGAACCCAACCTCTTTAATGTGGAAGGTGTGGCGGAAGGCAAGGACTTGTGAGCCTCCTTGTGGTTAAAATGTGTAACAAATCCAGCCCTAACTTGCATATCCAGGCACAAATAGAAATGATCCCGAGTTGCAGTTAAGGAAGGAGTTGTTCCCACTTAGCAGTCTTAGTTCAGAGGCCAATGGATCTGGATCTCCGCTTACTTAGGCACAGAGATGCCAAATAATATTTAAACTTTAACCCAGACCACACCAACGGCTGCAGAAAAGCCTTAGAAGCCACCTGTTCTTGTACACGTTTTTCTGCATTTTTGGCTAGAGCAATTATGCCTACAAACGGACGCAGGTGTCAGAGGGTTGTATAAACATGCCTCCAGACCATAGTCCCAAAGAAGTGAAAAGGGTGCAGCGGAAATTCAGATGCACTAATAGGATGTGACTGTATCTATCCCCTTACTACTCTGAGCCTCCTTTTGCCCACTCCCAAAATGAAAGTGTTGGACTAGGTAATAAACTCCATAAGCCTTTCAACTCCCAAAGCCTTCTTTATTCTTCACATTATGGTAAAAATCCACTCTCTGGATCCATGACTTCAGATTCTACTTTAGAAAGCAAAGGCATGGAGGATGACAAGACGGAGAAACAGGAAATTGGCCTCAACCTAAGTATTCAAACCATAATCCTAAAATATATCTTAGTTATCTTCTTGTTCCTCACTGCCCCCTACACATCACGTCGGCTACAAAGACCTTCCAAGGCTGCCTCCGTAGCACCTGTTTTCCATCCCGGCCTCTGCTATTCCCATTCAGCCATCATCTTTTCTTGCCCATTGTTACTGGCTGACTGTGTGCCCTCAAATTCATATGGTCAAGTCTTAATCCCCAATATCTCAGAACATGACCACATTTGGAGATAGAGTTTAAATTTAAAGAAGCAATTAAATAAAGATGAAATCGTTAGGCTGAACCCTAATCCAATATGACTGGCATTCTTATAAGAAGAGGAGGTGAGGACACAGAAGACAAACCACGTGAAGACACAGGGAGAAGATAGCCATCTACAGGTCAAGGAACAAGGCCTCAGAGGAAATCAACTCTGCCGACACCTTGACCGTGGACTTTTTAGCTTCCAGAATTGTGAGAAAATAAATGTCTGTTGTTTAAGCCACTCAGCCTGTGATACTTTGTTGTATTAATACAACATACATACACATACACATGCTTTGAAGTATTAATACACATACTATAACGCTTATATCCCACTTGTTTTTTGGTCTCCCATCATCCCTTTGACTCCCTCCATTGTTTCCATATAGTTGCCAGTGGATCATTTCTAAAACCCAAATCTGAAATTTTTATTTTTCCTTTCAAACTCTTCAAAAGCTGTATGATGATTACACAGTTCTATACTTCCTTTGTGATAATCCCTGTTCACCTCAAACTCTCCCTTTCCATTCCCACCATGGACCTCACAAGCAACTTGTGTTATTTGAAATTAATGTTTCTCACCCTTTTTTTTCTCCCTCTCCTTTTTTTTAATGTTTATTTATTCACGTTGAGAGAGAGAGAGGGAGAGAGAAAGAGAACTCAAGCAGGCTCCATGCTATCAGGGCAGGGCCCGATGCAGGGCTCAATCCCATGAACCCTTAGGTCAAGACCTGAGCTGAAATCAAGACTCAGACACTCAGCCGAATGAGCCACCCAGGCACCCCCTCACCCTTTTTAAAAATAGGCTTCCCCTTTTGCTGAGAAGCTTCTTCTTGCCAGACAAACATGCTTCTCTGTAAGTAACACCTAAACAATACTTCTACCTGCCCTAAGCCATGTATATTCTTTCTTTCCTCGCCACCAGAAGGGTCCTTTTATTTATTTACCTTAAATTTTTTTACAAATAAAATTTGCTTATATTTAAGGCATAATGTGGTGATTTGATATATGAACACACAATCTAGTTAATTTAACATGCTTATCACCTCAAATAGTTATCTTTTTTTCTAGATAAGAGCACTTAAGATCTGCAATCTTAGCAAATTTCAAGTATAAAATAAAGTATTAATAATAACAGTCACCATGTTGTATGTTACATCACCAGAATTTAATCATCTCATAACTGAAAGTTTGTACCCTTTGACCAACGTCTCTCCATTTCGTGCCTACCTTCTCCTCCTCCAAACCCTGGCAAACGCCTTTCTGCTCTTTTCTGTGAGTTCAGCTAATTTAGATTCACCATATAAATGAGATCATAGAGGATTTGTTTTCTGTGTCTGGCTTGTTTCACTTAGCGTAACGTCCTCCAGGTTTATCCAAGTTTCCAAACTGGGAGGATTTCCTTCTTTCTAACACTGGATAATATTCCACTGTAAATGCGTGTACTTGTATATGTACATGTGATATTTAGGTACCAAATTTTCTTTATCCATTCATCCACTGGCAAACATTTAGGTAGTTTCCGTATCTTGGCTATTGCGAATAATGCTGCAGTGATCAAGGGACTTCAGATATCTCTTCAAGATAACTGTTTTCATTTCCTTCAGATATATACCCGGAAGTAGAATTGCTGGATCATAAGATAGCCTCATTTTTAACTTTTTGGGGAGTTTCTGTACTGTTCTTCATGATGGTTGTATTGATTCACACTCCACCAGCAGTGTACCAGCAACCCTCTTTCTTTACGTCCTTGTAAACACTTGTTCTCTGTCTTGTCTTTGGTGTAATAGCCATCCTAACAGATTGAATGAATATTTCATTGTGGTTTTGATTTACATTTCCCTGATGATTAGTGATGTTGTATACCTCTTCATATAACTATGGACCATTGCATGTCGTCTTTGGGAAAATGTCAGCTCAGGTCCTTTGCCCATTATTTAAAGGGATTATTTGGATTTTTGCTACCAAGCTGTATGAGTTCTTTACATATTTTGGATATTAACTTCTTATCAGATGTATAGTTTTCAAATATTTTCTCTCCTTCTGGAGGTTGCCTCTTCATTCTGTTGTGCAGAGACATTTTAGTTTGATGTGGTCTACTTACTTTTACTTTTGTTGCCTATGCTTTTGGAGTCAAATCCAAAAAATCAGGGTTGCCTGGGTGGCTCAGTCAGCTAAGTGTCTGACTTCAGCTCAGGTTATGATCTCACCGTTCATGAGGTCGAGCCCTGCATCAGGCTCTGTGCTGACAGCTCAGAATCTGGAGCCTGCTTGGGATTTTCTGTCTTCCTCTCTCAAAAATAAATAAGCATTAAAAAAATTTTTTTTTTAAATTCACAAAATCATTTCCAATGTCATGAAGATTTTCCCTATGTTTTTTGATCGGAGCTTTATGGTTTTAGGTCTTCTGTTTAAGTCACTAATCAGTTTTGAGTTGATGTTTTTTGGTATGGTATAAGATAAGTGTCCAATTTTATTTTGATGCATGTAGATACCCAGTTTTCCAAGTAATATTATTGAAGAGACTAGCCTTTTCCCACTGTGTTTTCTTTGTGCCTTTTTTAAAGATTAGTTGGCCATACATAAGCGGATTTATTTCTGGGCTATTCTATAGGTCTAATGTGTCTGTTTTTATGCCAGTACCATACTGTTTTGATTACTATAGCCTTGTGGTATATTTGAAATCAGGAAATGTGATGCTTCCAGCTTTATTTCTCAGGATGGCTTGGGCTCATTGGAGATTTTTGTGGTTCCATATGAATTTTAGGATTATTTTCTCTATTTCTATGAAAAAAGCCATTGGAATTTTAATAAGGATTACATTTAATCTGTAGATTGCTTTGGGTAGTATGGGCACCTTAACAATATTAATTCTTCCAATCCATGAACACAAGGTATTTATTTTCTATTTATTTGTGTCTTCTTCAGTTTCTTTCATCAGTGTTTTATAGTTTTCAGTGTACAGGTCTTTCACTTCTTTGGATAGATTTATTCTTAAGTATTTAATTATTTTTGATGATTTTGTAAATGAGATTTATTGATTAATTGCTTTTTTTTTTTTTTATAGTTATGCCCTCCAGGGGCGTGTATAGATGTCTCCTGCTGGGTTTCTTGTGTGGGCAGGACTGCTTCTGAACCATGGCTGAGAGGGATTGGAGCAAGGCCCATGGGCCTGTTACCTGAGGCAAAGGCAGGTGTGACTCATCCCAGGTCCTTTGACATGGTGCTGGTAACAAGATCACGGTCAGATGGGGCTGTAGCTGAGTCCGCAGGAGGACAGGGTTATTTCTGGCTCTGTAGCCAGTACCATGGTTGGTTAGCCTGCCATCTGGTTGCTGGCCTACCTTCTCAAAATGGCCTTCCTCAGACTTGGGCTCTGCAAATTCTTAAGATAAGGTGGTCAGGAGAGCTCTTTCCAAATGGGTAACATGTGTGCTGGGGACAGAAGGATCCAGCATGCATATAACTAGAAAAATAGTTATGAGCCAGGTAATCCCACCATGAGTCCTTCCTTGAGGTGGGAATAAGCTAAGGGATGTTTTGTTCTCCCCAGACATGAGAATAACTTGTGTAATAACTAGGCAGTATTCTCTGGATACAGATTGTCCATAGATACGGTAGTTGTTGGCTTAAGAGCAAGCTAAAGTTCAGAAACATCTGGCCATGTTTGATGACCCAGATGTTGATATGTGCATATATTATTTAATTGTTTTAGTGGAAGATGAAGAAAGAAGGGGTTTAGTCCTTGGTTAAGGAATGATGAGTACAACAACAATTTTAATATTGATCCTTTTGGGGCGCCTGGGTGGCTCGGTCGGTTAAGCGGCCGGCTTCGGCTCAGGTCATGATCTCGCGGTCCGTGAGTTCGAGCCCCGCGTCGGGCTCTGTGCTGACTGCTCAGAGCCTGGAGCCTGTTTCAGATTCTGTGTCTCCCTCTCTCTCTGCCCCTCCCCTGTTCATGCTCTGTCTCTCTCTGTCTCAAAAATAAATAAACGTTAAAAAAAAAAAATTAAAAAAAAAAAAATATTGGTCCTTTTGACCAGCCTATAAGAACCCAAATGATAGCCCTCCACAGATAGAACCTGAGGTAGCAGCCTCATCCCAGGTGAGAAAGTATGACTCAAAGAGTAAGAAAAGAGTTTGTTCCCACATTTGAGTTCCCATCATGCTTTATCCCAAAAAGGTAACCGTGATCCTGACTTCTACCAATTTCTTTTGCTTTTAAAAAGTTTTTGAGAACTGAAATCATTCAGAAAACTCTCCTTTGTATCTGGCTTAAGCTCAGTGGAACACTTGTAGATTCTTCCATGTTGTTACATACCACAATAGTTTATTATTCTCATTGCTGTGCAGCATTCCCTTCTATGAACATTCCAGAAGTCATTTATTCATCCTAATTTTTAAAAAAAAATTTTTTTTAACGTTTATTTATTTTTGAGACAGAGAGAGACACAACATGAATGGGGGAGGGGCAGAGAGAGAGGGAGACACAGAATTGGAAGCAGGCTCCAGGCTCTGAGCCATCAGCCCAGAGCCCGACGCGGGGCTCGAACTCGCGGACCGCGAGATCGTGACCTGAGCTGAAGTCGGACGCTTAACCGACTGAGCCACCCAGGCGCCCCTATTCATCCTAATTTTGATGGACATTTGGTTGTTTCCACTATTTGACTAGTAAAAATTGCAATGCTATAAACATCCTTGGAACATGTCTTACAGTGAAATATGTCCATATTGTTTGTTGTTGAGTATATATCTAGGAATGGTGGACCACAAGGCATGTAATTGATCATCTTTAGTAGATACCGTCAGTTTTCCAATTTGGCTGAACCAATTATACTCCCACCACGACGGGAGTTCTAGTTGGTACACATCCCTGCCAACACTTGCTGTTGTATATCTTTTCAATTTAACCACCTGATAACTGTATTGGGGTATCACATTATGGCTATAATTTGCCTTTTCCTGATGCACAAATGAACTTGAACCCATTTTCATATTTATTTTCGTGTTTGTTAACCACTTGGCTACTTTCTTTTGTGAAATACCTGCTCAAGCCTTTTCCTATTTTTCTCCTGGGTTGTCTTTCTTTTCCTATTGGTTTGTAGGGGTTCTTTTTATATTCCAGATATGAGTTCTTTGTCAGGTTGTAGGTATATGTATTATATACATTTGTATATGTATATATACATATGTATATATGTATATATGTATTTGTATATGTATATGTATATACAATTGTGTATGTATATATACATATACAATTCGGTGGCTTGCCTTTTCTTTCTGCCAATGGCGTCAATTGGTGATTTTGTTTTTCCGTTTTGGTCAGCACCGAGAAAGAAAAAACACAGCCTACATCTGATAGCTGAACTAGTTGCTACCAGGTGGACCATGGTGTTTCCCTGCTGAACATAAACAAATTCACAGGACGGTAAAGTCAGAAAAGGGCTCTCTGCAACCAGTATGGAATAAAATGTCTTATATCCTTATAGTTAAGTATGGCTCTTATAGGCAGCATATGGTTGGACTTTGTTTCTTATCAAGTTTGGAAATAATAGTCTTTTAATTGGAGCATTTAGCTGATTTGCATTTAAGTTAATGAATTTATTTCAGTTTTTTCAGTCATTTTATTTTATTAAAAAAATTTTAATGTTTATTTATATTTGAGAGAGAGAGAGAGAGAGAAAGTGGAAGAGGAGCAGAGAGACACACACAGAATTTGAAACAGGCTCCAGGCTCTGAGCTGTCAACATAGAGCCCAGCATGGGGCTTGAACCCATGAACCGTGAGATGATGACCCAAGCTGAAGTCAGATGCTCAACCGGCTGAACCACCCAGGGGCCCCATCAGTCATTTCAGAAATAGTGTTTTTTTTTTTTTAATTTCTCCTTCTTGTTTTACATTCTTTTTTTTTTTTTTTTACAGCATCATCAGTCTTTAATAACTTATAGGCAAAATCTAAAAAATAGTTAATAATAATACAGAGGACACACACAGCTTATAAAAACAGTTGTGGATCTACAAATGTGGAGGGGTTCTTGGCACTTTCGCACAGACACAAAAATAAAGACTATTGTGACTAGCATCCCTAGAAAAGCAGCCTGCAGAGACACCCCAGTTGGGGGGTGGGCCAGGGGAGGGGTAGCCCTCGTTCATCCCAGATGCATTCTCCAAACAACCTTCTTTGGCCCCAAAACATATCTAAAAATATGGAACGCTTCACGAATTTGCGTGTCATCCTTGCACGGGGGCCATGCTAATCTTCTCTGTACTGTTCCAATTTTAGTATATGTGCTGTCGCAGCGAGCCCTTGTTTTACATTCTTATACCCATCTTTTCTTGTATTCTTTTGGCCTAATAGAAATTTTATTATTTCTTTTTCCTTCTGTTAACTTGTCAGTTACATGGTTTTGTTTTTGGTTTACAGTTCTTTGAGTGGCTACCCTAGAAATTATAGCACGCATCCTTTACTTATTATAGTCTAATGTAAATTATTGCTTTTGCCAACATACTAGGACCTTAGAACACTTTCACGCCAATAACCTCCATTGTACATTTCATATTACTATGGTTACACATTTAACTCTGCAAATATTATAATGCTCCCCAAAACATTATTATAATTAGTGCTCATCCCGAAAGGTGCCCTCCTTATTGCCCATCACCCATTTAACCTACCCCACCCCCACCGCCTAGCAACCCTCAATTTGTTCTCTGTATTTAAGAGTCTCTTATGGTTTGCCTCCCTCTCTGTTTTTGTCCTATTTTTCCTTCCCTTCCCCTATGTTCATCTATTGAGTTTCTCAAATTCCACATGTCAGTGAAATCACAAGATATCTGTATTTCTCTGACTTATTTTGCTCAGCATAATACCCTCTAGTTCCATTCACATTGTTGCAAATGGCAAGATTCCATTCTTTTTCATCGCCGAGTAGTATTCCATGGTATATGTATACCACATCTTCTTTATCCATTCATCAGATGATGGACATTTGGGCTCTTTCCATAATTTGGCCCCTTCAAATCAGCACTTTTGTATCCTTTGGATAAAATCCTAGTAGTGCAATTGCTGGGTCGTAGGGTAGTTCTATTTTTAATTTTTTGAGAAACCTCCGTATTGTGTTCCAGAGCGGCTGCACCGGCTTGCCCTCCCACCAGCAGTGCAAAAGGGTTCCCCTTTCTCCGCATCCTCGCCAACACCTGTTGTTGCCTGAGTTGTTAACTTTGGCCATTCTGACAGGTGTGAGGTGGTATTTCACTGTGGTTTGGATTTGTGTTTCCCTGATGAGGAGTGATGTTGAGCATTTTTCTCATGTGTCTGTTAGCCATCTGGATGTCTTCTTTGGAAAAGTATGAGTACACTATTTTTATTAATAACTCATTTGGGGCCTCAATTTCCGAGTGATATTGAGATCCTCATGGTTTGTTACCTTTGTGTAGCCTGGCTTAACTGAAAAGGTGCAGGACAAAGCCTCTCTTCCCTGGACAGAATGTGTGACTAATTTGCATATGGGGAAGTTTCAGGAAAAAAAAATCCACGCCCTTAAAGACTAGGGCCATTCGAATTGGAAGTCAGCATGGTGTGAATACCCTTGCAGAGAATTCTGGGCATAACCTAAGTCTGTTAGGTCTCTTTTTAAAATAATCACTTTAATTGAATCATAACGTGTCTACAGAAAAGTGCAAAAATCCTAAGTACGTAGTCTGATGAATTATCATAAAATGAACAAGCCCATGTAACCATTACCTCGGTCAAAAAATAAAACTTTACTAGCGTTATGGAAGTTCATCTTATTTTCTTTCGTAAAAGTTATCACTATCTTGATTTCTTTAAAAACCTTTTTTTTAATGTTTAATTTTGAGAGAGAGAGAGAGAGAGAGAGAGAGAGTGTGAGCAGGGGAAGGGCCGAGAGAGAGGGAGACACAGAATCAGAAGCAGGCTCCAGGCTCTGAGCTGTCAGCACAGGGCCCGATTTGGGGCTCGAACTCATGAACCGCGAGATCATGGCCTGAGCCAAAGTCAGACGCTTAACCGACTGAGCCACCCAGGTGCCCTCACTATCTTGATATCTAATGCCATATTAATTTTTTCTTATTTTTAAACTCTGTATAAAAGGGAATTATTTCTTCACTCACCATTGTACTTTTGAGTTTAATTAGTGTTATTTTGTGGAGAAATAGTCTATTTTCTTTGCAATATAGCATATTTATTCTCTTGTTGACATGCTTTAGAGTTAAGATAATGCTTCCATGAACATTCTTGTACATGCCTTTTGGTGAAAGTATGTTTCTGTTATGTATGTGCTTCAAGTGGCTATGGTAAAGCATATGGAATTTGTATGTTCAATTTTTCTTTTATCTACCTACCAGCAGTATATGAGAGTCCCAGTCCCTCCCTGTTCTCACCAACATATGAAATTGTCATGTGTTCAGCCACTTCGGCATATGCTGAGTAACATCTCACTGAAGTTTTCGTTGGCTTTTCCTTGATAGCTAATGCGTGTGGACACCCTGTCTTATGTCTAGTGACCATTTAGATACCCAATTTTGTGAAGTGCCTGCTTATTCTTTTTCACGCTACGTGGTAAGCAAGCAAGGTAAACTATAATCTCAGTTCCTCTGTACCCTCTACATCTACTGAGCACAATCCCAGAATTTTATTTGCTTTCTTGGCTGGAGCCTTTTTATCAAGGTCCACGGCTCCCACCTAACTTCCCTCCTCCGATCATGAATCTTCATAGAATGAAAGACAGACACGGGAGGCTGGAATGCAATTTTATCGTGAAAATATTTGACAGGAAGTTTTCCAGAAGGGGAAATCGTTGAGGGTCTTCAGTAAAAAGGCATACTTGTGGTGATTAATCTTGGCCACTCAATTTCCTTCGCTATAACGTTAGTAAGGATGGTCGAATCTGAGTTAATGCAGCACCTTCTGTTGTTACGACAGAAGTGAACTTCCGTTTCATCTTTTCCGCATCGATCTCTGCATACTCCATAGCCTTGGTGACATTTAGAGGTTTCTTCTATCTTCGATCTTTTGAATGCTTTTTTCATGCTTCCTGGGAAAGATACGGCTATGGTCAGTCTCTATGCAGCCATGATGACAGAAGACATAGAATGCGAAGTGCACGGGAGCTGGGATCAAAGCCATCTAGATTCAAACCTGGGCTCTGTTATTTAACAAGATCTTGGTCTTTGGACAAGTGACTTCGGCTCTCTGTCCCTTCATTCCCATCTGAACAATGGAAATAATAATAATAAAGACTACTTCTTGAGGTTGCTGTGGTCATTAAATGAGTTAAGGCATGTCAAGTCCCTAGAATAGAGTCTGGCACTCGCTAAGAGTTACCTAAACGTCAGCCTTTGTTATAGTTATTGTTGTTGTTGTTGCTGCTATTGCTGTTATTATTAAAGGTATTTCCCTGAGAGTTTAAGACTACAGACTTTGCCTACGGGAGTACTTGTGGGGCAAGTTCCCATTTGCCTGAACAGAAATGTGCTTCTGATGCTTAGTTCCTTGGGCATAGCCAGATTCTGCTCTAAGGCAGGACACATGCATATTAGTGCACATGCTTATCAGTGCCTCATTGCTTTGAAATAATAAATATGTATTACAGCTGAAACCCCCTTTGCAGTGCCCACCTTCCCAGAAACAGGTACTGTGTATCCATGTGCACGTTGGCATGGATACATGTATACAACTCAATTTATTCACAGATCCACTATCACATACAAACTGAACACGGACACACCCATAGGCGTGTGTTCACAACCACGCATCAATGCACAGGCCAACAAACTAGTTACTCAGATATATACACATGGGTATACGAGCCTTCCGTCTGAAAATACTTTAATGGTACAGTTCCCTTCATATAGCTCGTATTCTGTAAGCATTACTCATTAGAAGCAGTTGGGTTTCTTAAAAAAAAAAAGTCCCTTGGAAAGAAAATAATGACTATCAAACACTTAAAACTACTTGTGCTGAGAATTTTTGTATGTTACTTCAATGAAAACTTACAACAAACTGTCATTATTTCCATTGTTCACATAAGAAATCTGAAGCACCAAGAGAGACTGTTCCTGCTAAGGCCCCCCAGATTGAAAAACGAGAGAGCCAAGGTTTAATTTCTGGTCTACGTGACTCAGGACTCTGGAGTGACATCAGGAAGACAATAGGCTAGGAAACTCCAGGCCCTCATTTCCCCCACAGAAACACCAACTAAGCGTCATGTGGACCAAAGTAGCTTTGTGGGAATTCTAGAAACCAGTTAAAAAGTTGCATCGACTGGGGGGCACCTGAGTGGCTCAGTCAGTTAAGCATCTGACTCTTGGTTTCAGCTCAGGTTATGATCTCATGGTTCATGGGTTCGAGTCTGGCTTCGGGCTCTGCACTGGTAGCTTGGATCCTACTTGGGATTCTCTTTCTCTCTCTCTTTCTCTGCCCCTTCCCTGTTCGCACTCTCTCTCTCAAAATAAAATAAATAAGTAAGCATTAAAAAAAGAAGAAGAAGAGGCTGCATTAACCAAGGGAACACCTGAGCAAGAAAAAGCCACATTCAGAATGGTAGGAACACTTGTGGCATTTTGCTCAGTCTTGCTCCACCCACTCCTCGGTGCAAGGTGGCATGGTCAGGAGGAAGCCACCCGATTCCCAGCTCCTCCCTCAGCATGGAAGGAAGGAAAAGAGTGGCATCTTCTTAGAATATTCCGGCTTGTGTGTGGGCTGCCTGAGGAACTCATATCTGCCTTGCTTGACTCAGAGCATTGATGGGAATGGTGGCACAGTTTGGGTATCAGGTTGGCGAGGGCTGAAAGCAGCGGAGAGCACCTTGACTTGTGAGAGTTTCGGGGGACTATAGTCCCATAGGAGCCTCATGACAAGAGATTATGGAAAGAGGAATGTAAGGCCTTGACAATAAACAGGTGTAAGTTTCTAAGAGAAATTAAGGCATTTAAAGCAACGTGTATATGGAAGAATCAGGGTTGGGGGAAGCACACCATAGGCCCAGGGAGGACATATGCCTGGAAGATGCCAGAGAGGACCTTAAGCTTTCACGAGATTAGTGACGTCTACCCCTGAATGGAGCCAGTGTGTAAAGACTGGGAGTGGGAGCTGTTTTTCCAAATGACCGGTTTTCAAAAAGAGATCACAAGGCATACAAAGAACAGGGAAACAAGACTAACTCAAAGAAACAAAATAAATCTCCAGAAACTTACCTCAAAGGAGCACAGGCCTGAGACTTGCCGATAGACTTTAAAACAGCTGTCTCAAATATACTGAAGGAGCTAAAGGAGAGCGCGGACAACCAAACAAGAGCAGGAAAATGATACATGAACAAAAGTAAAATATCAACCAGAGAAATTGTAAAGATGGAATTAAACAGAAAATCTGGAGCTGAAAAATACAACAACTGAAACGAAAGTTACTGTAGGGATTTAACAGCAGACACAGGAATTTCTACCACTCCCCCCCTTCAAGAAAAAAAAAGAAAGACACACATCAGTTTGAACAACTACTTGTGCACGAAAATACCTTCCCAAGAGCCAGTGGATTTCAGGTGAATGATTACAGAACCTCGGTGAAGCCCAGAAATAAGAAAAGGTACACTGAGTCACGCTGTCACCCCTCCCCCACGCTCAGGCAGCCCAGTTCGGAAAGAGACACTTTCCCTGTAGGAGAGGGAGTGTAACATGAGTGGCCAGTTAGCACAGGTTAAGGAAATAACAGACATCAGACTGGAATAAATGGAATAGAGACCACGAAAGACAGAAAAGATCAACAAAACCAAGCTGGCTTTTTGAAAAGATAAGCAAAAGGGACAACCCTTAGCTAGATTAACTAAGAAAAAAAAAAAGAGAGAAGAATCAAATAAATAAAATGTTAAAGAGAGAAATTATAACTCACACAACTGAAATACAAAGAATCGTAAGAGACCACTATCAACAATTATATGCCAACAAATTAGATAACCTACAAAAAGTTGTATAAATACCTATAAACATCCAACTTACTAAGACTGAATCACGAAGAAATAAAAAATTTGAACACACTAATAATAAGTAAGGAGATTGAATCTGTAATCAAAACCTCCCAACAAAGGAAAGCTCAGGATGATTTCACTGGCTAATTCTACCAGACATTTAAAGAAAATTTAACACCAATACTTCTCAAACTCTTCCAAAAAATCAAAGAGGAGAGAGAATGCTCCCAAATCCATTTTATGAGGCCAGCATTGTTCTGATACCAAAGATAGTTAAGGACATTGCAAATAAAGAAAACTACAGATCAATATCCCTGATGAATACAGATGCAAACATTCTGAACAAAATACTTACAAACCAAATTTAACAGCACAGTGAAAGGATCATACACCATGATCAAATGGGATCTATCCTTGGAATGCAAGGAAGCTTCAACATATGCAAATCAATAAATGAAATCCATCACATTAATAAAATGTAGGATAAAAATCATATGGTTATCTAAATAGATGCAGAATGAGTATTTGACAAAATTCAAAATACTTTCCTGATAAAATCTCTTGGGACATTGGGTATAGAAAGAATATAATATATGTCACCATAATAAAGTCCATATATGACAACCCCACAGCTAACATCATACTCAATAGTGAAAATTTGAAAGCTTTCCTGCTAAGATTTGAACAAGAAAAGGCTGTACACTACTCCTATTTATTATAGTACTAGATGTCCTAACCACAGTGGTTAGACAAGAAAAAGAAATAAAAGTCATCCGAATCAGAAAGGAAGAAGTAAAATCATCGTAATTTTGCTTCCCTTCCCTTACGTTCATGATATGATCTTACATATAGAAAACCTTAAAGATTCCACCCCAAAACTGTTACAACTGATAAAGGAATTCAGTAAAGTTGCAGAATACAAAATCAACATACAAAAATCAGTTGTATTTCTGTACACTGTTAACAAACCATCTGAGAAAGAGGGAACACTTCCAATCACAATAGCATCAAAAACAATAAAATACTTGGGAATAAATTTAACCAGTGACGTGAAAGATCTGAACACTGAAAATTATAAGACATTGGTTAAAGAAATTGAAGAAAACACAAATAAATGGAAAGATGTCCCATGTGCAAATTGAAAGAATTATTATTGTTAAAACGGCCATACCATCCAAAGCCATCAATGCGATCATTCCAATGACATTTTTCACAGAAATAGAAAAAGCAACCCTAAAATTTGCCTAGAATCGCAAAAGACCTGAATAACCAGAGCAGTCATGAGAAAGAAGAACCAAATGGGAGGCATCACAATTCCTGATTTCAAATTTTATTATAAAAGTACAGTAATCAAACAGGATGGGGCTGTCATCAAAATAGACACATCGACCAGTGGAATAGAACCCAGATCCCAGAGATAAGCCATGCATATAGGGTCAACTAATATTTGACAAGGGGGCCAAGAAGATTAAACGGAGAAAGGAGAGTCTCTTCAGTAAATGGTGCAGGCAAAACCGGATAAGTGCATGTGCACTGGGTCCCTGTATTATACCCATCACACGAATTAACCTGAAATGGATTAAAGACCTGAATGTAAGACCTGAAACGCTAAAACTCCTTGAAGAAAACATAGGGAAAAAGTGCCCTGACACTGGTTTTGGCAACAATTTTTTGGATGTGGCAACAACGGCGCAGGCCACAAAAGCAAAAATAAACGGGAGGGACTATATCAAACTACAAAACTCTCGCACTTAAAAAGAAACGATCAGCAAGGTAAAAAGGCAACCTACAGAATAGGAGGAAACATTTGCAAACTATTGACCTGATCACACATTAATACCTAAATATATAAAGAACTCATAATATAGAGAACAAACTGAGGGCTGCTGGAGGGGCTGTGGGTGAATGCGGATGAATGTAAAACAAGGGCTGAAATCATTATTGCCCTATATGCTAACTAACTTGGATGTAAATTAAAAAATAAATTTTAAAAAATCATAATAAAAAAATAAAGATTAATAAAAATTAATTAATTAACTAAATAAATAAACTCATACAAGTCACTAGCAAAACAACAAACAATCCAATTAGAAAATGGCAGGGGACCTGAACAGATATGTTTCCAGATAATACATATAAATGACCAACGGGTACATGAAAAGATGCTCAACGTCATTAATCATCCAGGGAAATTCAAATCAAAATCACCTCACCCCTGATAGAATGGTTATCACCAGAAGACAAGAGATAGAAATTGTTGGCAATGTGCGGAGAGAAGGGAACACTTGGGCGCTGTTGGTGGGAATGTAAACTTGTATAGCCACTGTAGAAAATGGAATCATTTCCTCAAAAAATTTAAAATGGAATTACCATGTTATCTGGCCATCCCACTTCCAAGTACATACCCAAAGGAAACGAAATCACTGTCTTGAAAACATATTGGCACCCATATATTTATTGCAGCATTATTCACAATAGCCGAAACATGGAAACAACCTAACTGTCCCATCAGTGAAGTAATGGATAAAGAGAATGGGACAAATGTATGTATAGACACAGACACAGACACACAAACACACACAATGGAATGCTATTCAGCCATAAAAAAGAAGGAGATCTTACCTTTTATGACAATATGGATGGACATAGAGGGCATTATGCTAAGGGAAATAATTCAGACAGAGAAAGACGAATACTGCCTATTCTCACTTATAAGTGGAATCTAAAAAAGCTGAACTGAAAGAAACAAAGGGTAGAATGGTGTCTTTCAGAGGCTGGGGGTGGAAGAAATGGGCAGTTGTTGGTGAAAGTGCACAAACTTCTAGTTGTACGATGGCATTCTGGGGACCTAGTGTCTAGCATGATGACTATAATTAACAATAATGTGGTGTATAATTAAAAGTTGTTAGTAGAATAGATCTTAAATGTTGTCATCCCATAAGAGGGAATTATGTGAGGAGATAGAGGTGCTAACTAACCTTTTTGTGGTGATCATTTTGCAGTATACGCATGTATCAAATCATCACATTGTACACTTATCCCTACACATGTCATACCTCAATAAAGCCGGGGGAAGAAAAGAATGAATGGGAAATTCCTTTTAAAAAAATGGATGAGTGTCTCAGTCAGTTAAGCGACTGACTCTTGATGTCCACTCAGGTCGTGATCTCACAGTTCGTGGGATTGAGCCCCGCGTTGGGCTTTGTGTTGACAGCACGGAGCCTGCTTGGGATTCTCTCTCTCCCTCTCTTTCTCTCTCTGCCCCTCCCCCACTTGCTCTTGTACTCTCTCTCTCTCTCTCTCAAAATAAATAAATAAACATTGAAAAAAAAAAAAGAAGGGATGAGATTGTGATACAGAAAAGGAAATAAAGATAAGAAGTATTCACTTCTATTCAGCATTGGGATGCTGGGTATATACAAACTAGCACAGAAATCTAGCGAAGGCACTCAGTTGCTACATTAGCCAACCTGTTGATCAAACAGAGGAAGGAGGTGAAAATTGCACCCTTCATCCATACTCCAGCATCAGGATACCCACCATGTGTTCTCCACCATAATCCTCACTCCCCTCATATGACAAGCTCTCTCTCCTGCCACCATCCCACTTACAGGAGGAGATCTGCAAGGGGCTTCCTGAGAGTGACACTTACATTTTCCTGGCTAACAACTCACCTGGAGTGTTTCCCTTCCCAACCACCTTATATGGAAGTTGCAACAGCCTATCCTCCCTTATCTGCAGTCACCAGAAAAATGGGTGGGAACATATATGCCATAAATGAGTATCAGGAAGGATACATTTTCCTCATTCTCCAATGCAGAGTGACTGAAGGCAGCCCAGGAGAATTCTGCCGACAGTGGCACCTCAAGAAATCTCCAAAAGTTTTGTTAAAGGGCCTTTGCTCCTCTTTGCTCCAAACCAGCTTCTCTCACTTCATATTGCCCTGAATGATCATGCATTTTTGATACACAAATAAAATTAATGTCACCTCTGAGTACTTTTTAAAATTTTTATTTATTTTGAGAGAGAGAAAGATAGTGTGCTTGAGTAGGGGAGGAGCAGAGTCAGAGGAAGAGAGAGAGAATCCCAAGCAGGCTCCGTGCTGCCAGTGCAGAGCCCAACTGGTGGCTCAATCTCACAAACTGTGAGATCATCACTTGAGCTGAAATCAAGAGTTGGACACTTAACCGACTGAGCCACCCAGGCGCCCCTTAATATCACCTTTGAATGCCTTTCCTCTTCTGATCAGGAGATAGAAATCTGCTTTCAAATCCCAGCATGGCTTCTAACAATGGTTTAATGCCTAAACTCTCTAAAACTAGTCTCTGTCTCAGAAATTGGGTTGGAAGTGTTTGTTTGCATCAGATATCAAGTGGGTATAAGAAAAGGAAGTTATAGGGGCATGAATACAGTATAATTGTCTTGGGGAAATTATTAAAATCCTCACTCTTAATCACCTCCTCCAGACATTCATTCAGTAAGGGCAGGGACCAGAGGAAGGATGCCTTGCAAGAGTGGCCCCCCAATTGTGATAAACCCCTACTTGATGTTAATTGTTCAACTTTTCCTAGTCTTGACCTTTTTACACTCACATTTAGATGTTGCCCAGACCGTTTACTCTCTATATACAATCTGTGTTTTAAGATCAGTTTAACAAGTCATAAATCAAGTAGCAACTACATCAACAACCAAAAACCTGCAATGTGCCCTTTCTAACAAGAGCTCCATCCAGAGCATACATATGCATATATGCACTTTGATTTTCTTATGGGAAGAGATTGTTCGAAAATAGTTCCTGGCAACCGTTGTGCACTATTGGTGGGATGCAAATTGGTGCAGCCACTGTGAAAAACAGTATGGAGCCTCCTTGGAAAGTTAAAAATAGAAATATCATATGATCCAGTAATTCCACTACTGGATATTTACCCAAAGAAAATGAAAATACTAAGTCAAAAAGATATGTGCACCCCTATGTTTATTGCAGCATTATTTACAATGGCCAAGATATGGAAGCAATGAAAGTGTCCATCAATAGATGAATGGATAAAGCAGATGTGATATATATGTATATACAGCCATAATGTATATATGTATATACAGCCATATATATATATATATATATATATATATATATATATATATATATATGGCTGTATATACTTGCCATTTGCAACAAATGGATGGACCTAGAGGGTATAATGCTAAGTGCAATAAGTCAGTCAGAGAAAGACAAATACCATACGATTTCACTCTTATGGGGAATTTAAGAAATAATCAAATGAACAAACAAGGGAAAAAAGGAGACTCTCAAGCAAAGAAAACCAGACTCTTAAATACTGAAAACAAACCGGTGGTTGCCAGAGGGGAGGTGGGGGTGGGTAAAATAGATAAAGGGGATTAAGAGTACACTTAATGTACTTGATGAGCACTAAGAAATGTGTAGGATTGTCGAATCATATTGTACACCTGAAACTGATATAACACTGTATGTTAATTATACTTAAATTTTAAAAAAAGATACTTCCTGGGAACGCATTCTTCAAGATGGATGTGTTCAATAACCATTAAGTTCATTAAGGAAGCAGAACTATTTATAATTCTTGAAGCATAAAATTTTACCTTCATTTTATTTGTAAACCCACTTGCAGTGACCATAACTACTCCAATGTTTTACTGAGCATGGGAACAAGTATCCCTCAAGGAAAAAGGTAAAATAGGTCAAGGAAGAGGGGGATAGGAAGAGGAAAGTAAGAAGAAAGGGGTGGTAAAAAGGAAAGAGTGATAGAACAGGAAAGGTAGAAGAGGGAGGAAAAGGGGAAAAGGCTAAAAACATGGTAATGGAGCTCAAACCCAAGAAAGAAGCAACAACTTTTGTTGTCTAAAGGGATAGTTAAAGATTCTGTTTTTGTTGTCTTTTGTTGTATTCTGGTGTATGTGTTTACTGTAAATGCCAAGATTTGAAGAGATCTGGAAACATTTGAGCCTTCTGATTTCATTTACCTTTGCTACCTTCTCTTACATTAGGGTTATTATGGTCAATGAGAATCACATTCAAGGAAGTCTTTGAAAAATTGGAAAAGGACATTGGATATTTAATCCAGAACCAACTGATTGCCATTTTAATAACAGCTTTGCTGTTATCAAATCAGATGTCTGATTCAAGTCCAGCCAGCCTCTACTCCAGCCCAGTACAAACTCTATCCATTTCAACCTCATTCAGTCTCCTTGAAACAAACACCTGACAAAATCTAGTTCCAAATCCCAGGCCTACCTCCATCTTATGCCAACCCAATCCCCAGTCTCAAGACAAACACAACACTAATCAAGTCACCCAACACCAATACCTAGTTCCAAATCCCAGGCCTACCTCCATCTTATGCCAACCCAATCCCCAGTCTTAAGACAAACACAACACTAATCAAGTCACCCAAGACCAATACCTAGCTTCAAACCACAACCAGCCCACATGGAGACTCCATCTACTTCAATTCTCAACTTCACTGCAAGATCCATTTAACTACAAATATACCCAGCCCAGCCTATCCTAAACCATCAGCCCAGCCTAATTTCATAAATACAAACACTCACTTCCAGCTAATTACTATTTATTTTTCTACCATTACCCCCAAACAAAAGGTCCCATCCTCTGTGTACAATTCACTTCCCAGTCTCCCAAGTAACCCCTTGATTGACCCTACATAACCTCAACTTGTACTCAATTTATCACACATAAGCCATGTCCCAAGCTGTCATCCCAGTGACATTGCTACCCTAACACTGCTGTATATCCAATACTCTCCCCCACTGCTCTACCCGGGAGCACCAGACCTTCAAATGAATTGTTGCAGTACAAAGCCAGTAAGATCCTGGCATGATAAAAACTTGAGGCTAACATCTCTGAGCTGCCTTATGCCAAGTCACCAAAATTGCAAAGCCGCATGCAGAACCCCAGAGCCTTTGAAAATAGCTTGAGTTACCTGAAGTCTTAAGAGCCAGGATCAGAAGGATGACAATGATCATTAAATAGGTCTTCATAACTGACAGATTCAGAGAGAATGAAGAGCCCACACAGGGGACAGAATAAATATCTTTCCAGCAGGGCAATGTCCCGCTTTATTAGTTTCAGAAGTAGGTCAGGGTTGTGGGCAGTGAACTAAGAAGGATGGGATATGCCTGAGGTCAGCCAGGCAGAAAAATAACATGTATTATATATCTCATCTGGGCACACTATGTGAGTGTAGGAGCTTGCCAGCTCCCACAGAAAGGTGGGCCTTCCTTCCCAGTAAGAAACAAACAGTTTGTATTTTGCATAAAACAAATTAGAATGAGTCCATCAGCTAAACAATGAAAAATTCTAGTAATTATAAGGAAAAAAAGAAACTTAAAAAATACATTTCTTTATACTCTTATCAGAAGCATTTCACATTTATCAGTAGTACTTAATGCGTATCCAGCACTATAGTAGCCATCAAAATAAAAGAAGGGGAAAAAAGATGGGAGTGGGAAATTGGTGGTAAGAAAAGTAGGAAAAGATGGAAGGTAAAAAACAAAAGTTAGGGAGCAATGTCAGTAAGATGTCAAACTAGGAGATCCTAGTGCTCATCCCTCAACAACAACAACAACAACATATAATAACTTTCCATTGATGCAGATAGCTCAGAGGGAGTGTCAGAGTACAATTAAGAAGCTACCAGTGGAGGGCGCCTGGGTGGCTCGGTCGGTTAAGTGTCCGACTTCGGCTCAGGTCATGATCTCACGGTCCGTGAGTTCGAGCCCCACATCGGGCTTTGTGCTGACCGCTCAGAGCCTGGAGCCTGTTTCAGATTCTGTGTCTCCCTCTCTCTCTGCCCCTCCCCTGTTCATGCTCTGTCTCTCTCTGTCTCAAAAATAAATAAATGTTAAAAAAAAAAAAAAAAAAAAAAAAAAAAAAGAAGCTACCAGTGGAGCACAAAACCCAAGGATACCTGCATAGAAGTGTAGGAAGCATTTTACCTGCATCACCCCATCCCCCAGCCTAGCAAATCTCAGCCTCAAAAGGACTCTCCTCAGCAATGACCTCCATATGCAGGGGAAAAGGAGAGAAGACCTCAGAACTCTTTGCCACCAAGGAATTAAGCAGCCCTCACTGCCACTGGAAACACCTGAAGCCACCGAAGCTTTTGCCGCTGAAGATTTTGCCCTTTAGTTTTCACCAGTGCTAACCCTAGCCAATAGAACTGCCTAGATCCCACATTGATATAAGAATACTATACCCAGCAAAACTATCCTCTAAAAGAGGTAGTCTTTCCCAGACAAAGAAGAACTGAGGAAGTTTGTCACCACTAGACCTACCGTATAAGAAATGCGTAAGGGAGTTCTTCAATTTGAAATAAAACACACTAAGCAGCATAAATATGAAAAGCATAAAATTTATTGGTAAAGTTAAATATATAGACAGATAAAAAATAATGTAGAACTTTAGAGGTGCATAAATTAATATAAACTGTAATATAAAAGTAAGAAGACAAACATCTGTTAATGGATACACAATATAAAAAGAAGCAAACTCTACAAGAACACAAAGTGTGCATAGAGGGGGATAAAATTACAGAGTTTTTATGAGACTAAAGTTGTTACTAACTTAAATGATCATGACTATAAGATATTTTATGCAGGTCTCAAACTAACCTCAAAAAAAAAAACCCTATAATAGATATAGAAAAGATAAAAAGAAAAGAATCAAAGCAAATAACTCTCAAAAAAAATCAGCAAATAACAAAGGAAGACAGCATGAGAGGAAGAGAAAGACAAACTGCAAAACAGAAAACAACACAATGGCATAGTAATTCCTTACCTATCAAGAATTACTTTAGGGGCGCCTGGGTGGCTTAGTCGGTTGAGCGTCCGACTTCAGCTCAGGTCACGATCTCACGGTTCGTGAGTTCGAGCCCCGCGTCAGGCTCTGGGCTGATGGCTCAGAGCCTGGAGCCTGCTTCCGATTCTGTGTCTCCCTCTCTCTCTGCCCCTCCCCCATTCATGCTCTGTCTCTCTCTGTCTCAAAAATAAATAAACATTAAAAAAAAAAAAGAATTACTTTAAACATAAATGGATTAACTTCTCAGCTCAAAGGCAAAGAGGCTAAATAGATAAAAATAAATAAATAAAAACAAAATTCAAGAGACATTAAATTTAAAGACACACCTATGTGAAAGTGAGGGCAAAAGGGTGAGGGAGGGGCTTATGCTGCAAGAGCAGCCATCAGGGAAGTAACTTTCTTCCTAGGACAGCCAGGCAAGTGGGTGCTAGAGTCTCAGAGTCTCAGTCTCTCTCCTGCTGTAAGCCTCTCAACTGGTGCTCTTAACCTACCGTGTTCATGGACACGGATACAGACCCTACTGTGCTTCAGACCCTGTATGCACCTTGGAAGGTACCTAAAGGATTCCCTTTCATGTTGGTGCATCTGCTCCATAGTCCTGAGATGTCACAGTCTCCTTTTTTTTTTTTTTTTTTTTTTTTTTTTTGCATCTTGCATTGCCAAGCAATTCGATTAGAGTGGCATGCCCCAGGACCCTTATTTGTGTCAAGAAAAACTTTTCTTGCTTTTCCCTTTGATCCCACGTCTCTCCTAGCCAGGGAGCACAGTGGGCAGTCAGCACTTGGCATCATGTTTGTGAGTGTTCTTCTTCTTCCTTTCTCCTCATTATTATGACTTTGCTTCCTCAGACCCCTTATTGTCATGCAAAGGGAATTTTTGAAATTAAATTAAAAGTGTACAATTTGCAAAAAGAGAGAAGAGTGGAGGGAGAGAAAGAGGAAAGAAGTAAAGCCACAGGGAAAAAGAGAATCTGTGCAATTGTTAAGCAAGAGAGAAAAGTGGCTACATCTAACAAAAAGATGTTAAGTCAAAAACTGTCACAAGAGACAAAGAAATCATTATATAATGATAAAGAAGTTGATTCATCAAGAGGACATAACAATTGTAAATGTATTTGCACCCAATATTAGAGCACCTAAATATATAAGGCAAATACTAACAGATCTGAAGGAAGAAATCGATGGCAATAAAATAATAGTTGGGGCTCCAAAACCGCATTTACGATAATGGATACAACATCCAGACAGAAAATCAATGGAGATATGGCTGAGTTGAACACTAACAAACATACACAGGTCTTTCTACCCGACAGTGGAAGAACAGACATCCCTAAGTGAACACCAAACAGTCACCAGGCAGATCACATATGTCACACGTGTCTTAATTTAAGAAAATCAGAATAATTCTGAGCACCTTTTCCAAACATAATCGATAAAATAAAAAATCAATAATAACATCAAGAAAAAAGAAAAATTCACTAGTAAGTGGAAACTAAGCAATACACTCTCAAACAAATGTTGGATCAAAGCGAAAATCAAAAGGGAATTTTAAAAGCATCTTGATATAAACAGGGGCCCCTGGGTGGCTCTGCTGGTTAAGTGTCCAACTCTTGGTTTTGGCTCAGGTCATGATCTCAGGGTCATGGGATCGAGCTCAGTGTCAGACTTGGCACTGAGTGTGGAACCTGCTTATGATTCTCTCTCTGTCCCTCTCTCTCTCTCTGCCCTTCTCCCTTGCTTGTGTTCTGTCTCTCTCTAAAAAAAAAAATAATAAAAATAAAATAAATCTTGATATAAACAAAACAAAATACAGCATATCAAAATTATAGGATTCAGCTAAGCAGTACTAAATGAGAAGTTTATAGTGATAAATGACTACATTAAAAAGGAAGAAAAATCTCAATAAACTATTTAACAATACAACTCCAATAACCAGGAAAAAAAAAAACTAAGCCCAAAGTTAGCAGAAGGGAAGAAATAATAAAGATTGGAGTAGGAATAATTCAAATAAGAATGGAAAAAAATGCAATCACAAATAATCAGCAAAACTAAGATTTGTTGTTTTTGAAAAAATAAACAAATCAAACCGTTAGCCAGTTTGTGGTGATCACCACAAACAAAATCACCAGTTGTGGTGATGTCAGTGGTGGTCAGGGCTCTCCTGTGAGCAAATAGCCAAAGATCTGTGAAGCAGATGGGGTCAAGGAAATCTGGAGAGGCATGTAAAAATGGGTCCTTTTAAATTGGTTCAGCTAAATGCTGAAAATAATGCAACCGAATCTAATATAGTAAGGAGTATGACTTAACACCTTGATTTTTACTCAGTTATCCGCTGGCTGAACTATGACACATCCTATTTTCCGTGTGCCTGCAACAATTTTATCTTTTGGAACAATCTCATTCTTGGATATCCTTTTATCATTTACAAAGTATATAAGATATCAATAACATATTCATGAAAGTTTAGCCCCTGGCAATTATGCATAGGATCGTATTCCCAAACTACTGTTTAGAATCTCTGTGAATGACCTTGACCTCTTTAATAATGCTTAAAGTGACAATACAATTTCAAGGCATATTAAAACACCATAGCGTTTAATGGTTTTTCTCAATGTGATTAAGCACGTAGCTTACAACTTATTCCGATGTTGTGGTGGTTAACAAGGTGCTCTTAACATCGATGGTACAATGCATCCAAAGTTCACAAGTGTTGGAATATGCAAGAAAATGTATCTGAGATTCAAGGAAATAGGTATATATGAGGCCTGAGCTAGATGTGTTACACACGTAATCATGTTTATTGACCACAGTTGTTAAGTTTGCGGGTCCTTCTTCACATATGTTATTACATTTATTATTATGAATGGTTCATTGATACCTTTGAGTCATTGTGGTTTTCCTTCTGCTTTGCAGGCGGTAGAGGCCAAAAACTAATTGGAATACTTATGAAGAAGACTACAGAAAATACTGAAAATTTGGCTAAGTAAACATGTGACAAAGGGAAAATTTCTAGCCAGAAGAGCCATAGGCTGCCCCAAACAACTCCATTATCTCCCAGGAAAATCGACCAGCCAGTCCCTGTGCATCCTCCCATCCAACAGGTAACTCCTTCATGAAATTGCAAATTAAGGTGATCTAACACATTCAGCAAAACACACTTACAAAGAGAAATGGGATGTCAGAAATCTGGAGTGAACCAGATAATGGGGGAAGATTTCTTTATCCTTGACTGGGATACCTAGAATCCCTTTCTTGGGTCATTGAAAATACATGGTTTGGGATGATTATTAATACCAGTTGCTACAACAGACAACCCCGAAAAACTCGTTGGTTGAAGAAAATAGACGTTAGTTTTTTGCTCACATCGTCCTCCATTCCTGGTCACCTGACTCTCCTGGACGACTCAGGATGGTGATTCCAAGTGGTGACTCCAGCATCTTGATTTTTCCCATTTTGTGGCTGTGCCAGCTTTAAGTACTTGGCTTCCAGTTGCACAATATGGAGGATGAGGAAAGCTGACTCACCAGAGATTTTAGGAGCAAGGCCTTAAAGTGGCATATTATATTTTTGTCCATATTCCATTAGCAGAGCCAGTTACGTGGCCCCCAGCTGACTAACTGTAAAGGAGGCTGGAATGTGTAGGAAAAAGAAATAGAATTTAAGATTACCTAGCCGCTCTTTGCCAGTCTACCAAATTCGTATTTCTGTCTTCCTCCCGTGTACAGAACATTCTCCTCCCCTGAGAGGACAAGCCAGCGCCTTCTCCAGTCACTGTCTCCAGCTCAAAACTCCAGGATCTCCAGGTAATCAATTTTCACGATTACTTCCTCCTAATCATGACCTATAAACCAAGAACAAGTTTTCTGCTCCTTCCCCTGATACACACACTAGATATAAAATAAAATAATGAAGCAGAGACAAGACACCTGCAACAAAGACTCCAATTCAAAAAAGAGAAGAAGACACACAGCAGTCACTGGTCCATGGCAATGCCATCAATGTAAAAATAGGGACATTTTATTTGTGAGGCATAAGTTTTCTGGGAAAAAAAAAATCTTTGTTGTCATTGTTCTCTATGGATTCTGGTTTCACTTTAGAAGGTTTCACCTTGTCCGTTGTTCTTCCTGGCCAAATCTGAAGTCAGGGAGCATACCCCCCTTTGTGGGGATGCAGCCTTTAAAATCTGCCTTCTGCTCAAAGATGGGGACCATAAGTTATTCTAAATCTGGGAAAGTCAAAGAATTTTCAGTAAAGTCTTATGGTTTTCTTGGCAATGCAGTTCTAAACAGGAGTATGAAGAGAGAAATTATGTAAGTTACTTCCAGGATGTGACCATTAAAGCCCTACATGTTCTTGTCTTAATTTACCTCTCAGCAAACCTACAAGCCGTGTCTTCAGATATGATTCCACTAGAAATCATTAAAAGATCCTAAGTAGGGGCGCCTGGGTGGCTCAGTCAGTTGAGTTTCTGAGTTCGGCTCAGGTCATGATCTCGCAGTTTGTGAGTTCAAGCCCCGCGTGAGACTCACTGCTGTCAGTGCAGAGTCCACTTTGGATCTTCTGTCTCCCTCTCTCTCTGCCCCTCCCTCACCCACACTCTCTCCTCAAAAACAAATAAACATTAAAAAAAAGTCCTAAGTGAGTGGAAAAATGATCCATGATCGTGAATATTAAGACATAGTTTTGTAAAGATGTAACTTCTTCCCAAATTGGTTTGTTAATTTGATGCAAGGTCAGTCAAAATCCCAACAGATTCAGTGCAAGGCCAACCAAAATCCCAACATAGTTTTATGAAATTGAAAAAAAAAATTAATAGAAAACTATGTAGAGGTAAAAGGTCAAGATTGCCAAGAAACTTCTGAAGGAAAATAAATAGGATGGCGACTTAATTTACCGTATATTAGAACTATTTGTATGACTATAGTTGTTAACATAGAGAAATATCGATGCAGGCATAAACATAATGACCAATGGTACACAATAGGGAGCCCAGAAACAGACCATGCATACAGGGAATTTTGATATATGATGGACATAAGTGGAAAATCAGGGGGAAAATAGGACTAGCCAGTTAGTGCAGCTTTAAATTTGGTTGTACCTCTCAGGAAAGTGTAATTATACTCCTCCCTCTCACAAACATAAGAGAAATGTACTCCATATTAAAAATTGAATATCAAAAGTAAATTTTTAAAGACTTCATAGGCAGTGAAAGCAAGGCTCAAAATTGTTCATTTCTTTCACTTACCCACGTATATGTACTGAATGCCAACTGTATTCCAGACCCTCTGGGAATGGCTGGAGCTTCAAAGATAAACAAGGCAAGCTAAAATATTCAGGAGATATAGGTTAATATCTTTCTGGCCTTGTTTTAAGAAAGAATTTCTTTTAGAAAAACACAGGAAATGCTACTGTTAAATAAAAGACTGACAAAGTGACACAGAGTGGTCCTATCCATTGAGGGGACCCTGATCGGATGCCCAACTACTTTGTCAGTTACTGATCTATAGCTTGGCTGTATCAGGCCAAAACTAAAATTGTCCATCTGATTTTATAACTCTACTAGAAAAAAAAATGTATCATTAGTATAAAAACCATTTAATTTATGTAATTTTGTTTCATAGTCAGTATCACTCTGCTTTTCTTGCAAAAAAATTACAAAACCACAAATACAAATTCCACACGTTTCGTACGTCTATCGTGTATCTTTACTGTGATGAAACAGAGCATAGTATAAAGTTCTAAAGTTAAAAACATGTCACAGGTAGACATAAAATGAAAAGATTTCCGTGATTTCATTTAACTCATAAAGAATAAAGAAATCAGTAAGATGTTAAGACCGGTTCAGAGAAACAGTGATGAATATAATCCATCAAATGAACTCTGAAATAAATTTGCAAATGTACAGAAATTGTAAACCTATTTAATATACTGAAGAGCAATAAACTCTAACATTCAGGGCTGTTTCCCACCAGAAAGAAGTCAGGGGCATCCAACTGCATCTGTCCCTTTGCATTGCTATGGATAGGAATAGTTTGTAATGACTCTCAAAAGAATTTTGGCAATGATACAGTTCTCTGTTAATTAACCACTACCCATACAAAGTTTCTAAATAGCTTAGTCAGTGGAAAATTAATTTAATTGTGGACACCCCTAATAGAATTATAATCCCAAGGGATCTACTAGATTATGTCCAGCATTCCACTGAAAGAACACCCAGTAATCTCTTTTACTTATTTCCAAATTTTGGATCATTTTCCTTCACAATTTTTTGATAGAATGGTGACTTTCTAAACATGATTTTATTTCAAAATAATTTACAATGCATATGTAATACTCCAAAATGCTTTTGCTTGGGGGGTGGTGTTTTCAGTGTGTGTGTGTGTGTGTGTGTGTGTGTGTGTGTGTTTGAAAGAAATAAAGCCTTAGTTCCGTTGTGTTATGGTTAACATTCTGGACTCTGAAAGAAATAAAGCCTTTGATCTATAAAATAGGGATTACCTTACATGTTAAAACAGAGTTGTTTGTTACATGTATTCAATATTAGCATGTATTCAATGCCTCCTTCTACACTCACTTTTGTTGTTTAAAATATAATAATTCCTCAACCCCTTTGCCCTTCGTAATCCTAAACATACTCTGAGGAGAAGTTCTCGTTTTTGATCTATTATGTTCTGGACAGCAGGAGAGTTAATTTCCATAACACAGAGTGAATCTGCTCAAAAGTCTTTGGAGTATTTAATCTAAATGGAATAACATCTATTTACCATCATTTCTAGGTGGTATTCATTTAAACATTAAAAAATTACATGGCAAGATTGTTTTGAAGGCTTAATTTTATATTGAGGCAGTTTCATAGAGTATCTGGAGTTGTTGTGTAGAAAATCTGAGGCATATAGAGGCTGGCAATAGGATGGTTTTGAGTACAAATTATTATTAGTATTTATTATTATTATTATTTTGTCAAAGGCATTTGTTCTATGTGTATCTGAAAAAGCTTACAGGGTTTTTTTCCCTTTGAAGTTCATCAGTGATGTTTTCAAACTCTTGTAGATATATCTGTAAAGGAGAGAATTTAGAATTTTTATTTCCTTTTGTAAACTTCTTCTCACCATAAATATCATGACTACTTTCTGGCCAAAATGGGAGATTTCCAGATTTTTCTCTTAGATATTTTGGAACATCCTAGCATAAGAATGAAGCAGGAAAACAATACTAGTTTGGAGATAATCTCCGGTCACCAATTCCACATTATACTAAGTTATGCTATAGTCATGCTATATTTAAAGTTATGCTTATTTAAAATAAGCTAAACAGAGATTAGAGATGAGGCTTTCTTTTTAACCATTTGACTGAGAACCCCACTGAATAGAGTCTCACCTAAAAAACAGTAGACCCGAGTTTTCTCAGTTATTGGTGGTAAGGGTTAACAGACCAGCAAAGCTACGTGGTTGAACTCAGATTATAGTCCCTACCTGAAATACAAAGCATTTCTGAACTCAGGCATGGAGCCATGGAATCTCCAGGCCACAGAGGGGAGATACAGAGGAGGATCTGAGAGTTAAGACTGTGTGTAAATTCAGTCCTCATCCTACACTCCACCTCCACCCTTCCTCAGATCTTACAAACGACACCAACTTGTTGGGCAAGAATGACCATACTCAAAAGTTTAAAATAAATGTCTGCCATTTATTAGATTTGTTTTTTTAGGAAGGAAGAAGAATATCCATCAGGCAGAGTCTGGGAATCACTCTCTACCCTCTTTAACCCATCAAAATCACAGGCTTTCTTTTATAACTTAATATACCTAAAAAATCCTTGTAAGACTTGTGTCGATGAGCAGTGGAGAAAGTGAAACCGGAGAAGGAACAATGAGAGAAGCTGATGGTGGACCTTATGAAATAGCAAACATCAAAGACACTATTTGATAAGGGTGCTAATAACGATCAAAATACAGACAAATACACATTTGAACAAAGGAAATTACTTGTTGAGAAAAGCAAAGGTGGATGGCATTGAAGATCCCTAAAAGAGTAAAAAAAAAAAAAAAATGTACATTCAAGGGACTAAAACATGAAGGATTTCTTGATTAGTTAAGATTTTTCACTTTAAGGAAATAGTGAACCCTCTCCTTTTGGTTATGCAAAAGCTGACTTCATCATTAAATGGAGATCAGTTTGAGTTGGAACCAAAAGCACATGTTAATGGTTTGGACATGGTGACTTGAGATGAATTGGTGGATCTAGAACGATTCCCAAGTTTCTGAGTTGAGCAATGGGATGACTGGTAGGTGTCGATTACTCAAAAGGGAAGACCAGAGAAAAGCCAGGCAAACAGGGTGGAAATTCAGTTTAGGACACTTGAATCTGAGAGAGCTGAGAAATCCATGATAACCTAGCAAATACATAATTCAATATGGGGGTCTGGGCCTCAGAGATGTCGTCTGGGTTGAACATGTAAATATAGAACTTGCCCAAGATCACACAGCTTCTGAGCAGTGATGGGGAACAGAGAACAAACCCTTCTGACTCCATATGCATGTTTCTTTCTTGAAGACATGGAGAAACCAAGGAAATGGGAATCTGCTTTAAGCCTAGAATTCCACAACCATTTTCCCTTTACAAAAACTTCTGAAGTAGAAAGTCTGAAATATTACTCCTGTGCTGAACCTGGGACCAATATATTCTTTTAAATATTAAAAGTTGTGTCCAATCATGCTACTTATTCCAGAAAATTTCTGCCTCCCTTCTTGAAACCTGGCTTCTGTCAAGCCCCTATCCCCTGTCTGACAAACACGTCTGAATGTCAGTGGATCTCAAAGACATAAACATCATTAAGATTTCCCACCAGACTTCTAAGTTCCATGAAAATTAAAATCCGGCTGTATAAATTGGTCATTTAGTGAGTGCATGGCCTTTGGTCCATCTGGGCTGAAATTGTCATTTGTCTAATAATGGGAAACATTATGAAGATTATTAAATTATTATTAAAATAATCCAGACTCAAACTTCTAGAAGTTTCGATCCAAAGAGGGGAGAGATGAAGCATTAGCCATGGAAAAGGAGTCTACATAACACAATGATAATTCCATAGTATGTCCAACTATTAGTTGTGACTAAGTTTGGAGTGGAAAGTTAATATCCCTACATTCTCAGGAATGAAAGGAATCTTAAAGGTTATCAAGTACAGTATCCAGCTTCTGTTTCAATTCCCTTTCTCTCACCATGACCACAACCACCTCTGTCTCACACCCAGAAATGGTCCTCCAGACTCGAAACCAGAAGAATGCTCAGGATCAACCCTGCTTGGTCCACTTTCCAACGCCTCTACCTCTCAGGAAATGTTGCCCGACTTTGTCCAACGGATTCCTATACTCAGTCCTCGTCATCCATCTGTCTGGTTCTGGTTCTTCCTGAGGACACCACATCATACCAAACAGGCCAGGATGGTCGTCTGAATATCAAAAACAACCATCTTGCCCTCGTCGTAATCTTACGACGTTTTGCTCAGAGGACTCAGTGATCTCCCCTACATATTCACTGGATAATCCAGACTCAATACAGTCGTCACCTTCCCCCTGCTGCCTAAGAATGAATCACAGCCCTCTTGGTGGTACCAAAGCAGAGCCGAAATGTGATTTCCTCCCATCCTTGGCAGCCTCAACATTTACCGAGCTACTCCAGGATCCTATTTGCTTTCTTGGCCAGTGTCCTTTCCAGTACTCTGTTGCTCCCCAGCTTCTGCCTAACCTTCCCCTGTCCAATGATGACGGCTCACAGACGAAAGACACACACGTGAGAAGGAATGCGTTTTTATGGAGAGGGTGTTCCAGAATGAGGGAAGAATTACTCCGGGGGGTGGTGGTATGGTTGGTGATGTTCAAATTTTAGAGTAGCTTGAAATGTTTGTAACTGACAGGTTGGAGTCGGAGTCATAATCCTTCACATTGTTAGAACGGGCTACCTTCACAGATAGTTTCAGGCAGCACTTTTGATCACTTGGGCAGGTTAAGTATTGAATTTCATTTTTTTCTGCAGGTGTTTCTGCACATGCCGTGGTACAGCTGGCATGGAATCCAAGGCTCTTGGCTGTTGCCATAGTAGGATCTGAACAGGTCACCTGGGGAAAACATAGTCATGTTTAGTGTCCTTGCAGCAGTGATAACAGGAGTGGGGAAGCATGATTTCGAGAGAACAAGCCCTGAGAGTATTAACAGGATCCGGAATCAAAACCACCTTGGTTCAAATGCAGGTTCCGTCATTATAACTCGTCATCCTTTAGCCAGATACTTTGGTTGGCTAGCCCACCGTTGCATTGTTTTCACAATGGGTGTAACAACGTTTGTGATGTTAGATTAGCATATGTAGCGTGCTCAGAAAAGTAGCTGGCACCTAGTAAGAAGTAATTAAATATTAGACACTGTTGCTGATATGAAAGGCTTTTCCTGAGGGTCCAGGGTTTCAGGGGCACCCACTGGACGTGTTCTCAAGTGTCCGTACAGAGGTACGCTTCTCACACAGAGCTCCGTCAGGGGCAGCCGGGCTCCACGCTGAGGCAGGGCATGCACATTCCAGCCCCTGCGTGCCTTTGTCCTTTGAAGCATTTGAGCAAACACGTACCACACACGTTTCTCTTTGTACCTTGGCCCCACAGAAACAGATGCTGCGTGTACCTGGGGAGCACACGCTGGAGCACACGCACAGGCACAAGTGCACACGTCGGCATTCACACATATATTGAGCATATACACATGTGCTCACTGTACAAACCTCTGCCACGCGCTTTCCACAAATGGCTAAAGCCCCTCACTGACCACTGATAGCTATATATCAGTCATCCAAATACGTGCACGTGTACATGGGCTCCTTGGCTGGAAATACCCCAGTGACAAAGTTCCTGACACTCAGCTTTCTATAAATGCTAGTCATCAATAGATTTAGTTACTTATTGCAACTTTCAAAGGCAAAGGAGCCATTAGAAAGAAAACAGCCACCTGGGTGGCTCAGTCAGTTGAGCGGCCGATTTCGGCTCAGGTCCTGATCTCACGGTCCGTGGGTTCAAGCCTCACGTCGGGCTCTGTGCTGTCAGCTCGGAGCCTGGAGCCTGCTCCGGATTCTGTGTCTCCGTCTCTCTCTGACCCTCCCCCGTTCATGCTCTGTCTCTCTCTGTCTCAAAAATAAATAAACGTTAGAAAGAAAACAGTACTAACAGTCATATCATACGTCCAGCTTCAACCATGTGTCAGGCATTTGACAAATGATATCTCATTGAACCTTCATAAAAGCTTATTGTTACTGCTATTCTTTAGATGAAGACATGGAAGCTCAAAGAGAAATCTTGTTCTGTCCACATTTCTACAGCGTTGCACTTGACCCGGCCTGGAATTCAATTCTTCTCTATTTGATACTAAGCCCATGCTCTTTCCTCTCTGTGTGACATTGCCTCCCTACATGAGAGGTTTTCTAGGGCAGGGTGGCGTCTTCCTGCGTGATGTCTTTAGGCATAAGGACTTCTTCAGCTATCAATAGATAGTCCAGACTCCATAGCTTCACATTCAAGAACCTTTTCAACCACCCACCCATCCCCTCATTTCACATCCATTTATCAGCACTCACTCTGTGCCAGGCCACGTACTCCGTGCTAAGCACACAGAGGTCTCCAGTGCCCACCCACATTAATAAAAATGGGACAAGCAAATTTGACATTGTTTTCTGTCTGGCAAAAAGAACATTCTGTTAATTTTGTATCAACAGAAAGCAAGATGTCCCAAGTCTAGGTGAAGTCAGATAATGTGAGAGGAAAGAAAGTATAAAGTACTCTGTCTTAATGGCAGACATCCCATAGCATCTGGGCACTGATATACATATGGACTTCCCCAGAAATTGGCACTCCAGCCCATGGAAGGCACGCAATTGCTGCGGCATCAGCCAGCCTGCTGGTTAACCAGAACAAGGAGGTAAAAAATGGCGTCCCGTCATCCATGTTCCAACATCAGGGTACCGCTGCATTTCCTACTTTAATCCTTGCCTTCATCACGGAACCCCTCCCTCTCTTGGCATCATCCTACTTACAAAAGGAGGAGGTCTGCAGGGCCCCGCTAGAGTGATACTCACACTCTTCTGGCTAATATTTGAACTGGTGGACTTTTATTTTCTCCCAAATCCAGTGGATGGGAGCCAGGGCACCCAAGGTCACCTCCATCACCAGAAGATGGATAGGAACACAGATAGCAGGAATGAGGATCAGGCAAGCTGCCTTTCCCTCACTCTCCACATGGGAAGCAGGTCAAGGCAGACCCAGGAGGATTCTGCTTACAGTGGCTAAACAAAGAAACAAAGGTTTTGTTATAGATATTTCTAGTTTCTCAATCCTGCAGCTATGCTAACCCTATATAGTTCCCTGCCATTTCAAATTGTAATATCCACGTTCATTGAATGTCACCTTTGATCATCCTTCCATCTCCAAATTGAAGTTAAAGATCTGCTTTTAAATATCAGCTTTGCCTCTGACCCTCTGTACTCTGTACCCAGTCTCCCCATGTCAGAAATGGGAATGAGAGAGTTTGCACCAGATCAGGAAATCTCAACTGTGTTTCTGAAGGAGGAGGTTAATAAGATGGGTCATACTTTATAATAACTTGGGGAGTTGTTAAGTATACTCACATCAAGTCTCTAGAGATTCTGACTTGACAGGTCTGAGAAGAGGCCAGAGGAGGGGTGCTGTGCATGAGTTTCCCAGAAAATACCGGCTCCTGCCTGAGAGCCACAACCCTGCCTGACCTTCTCACATCCACCCATAGACATGGCCCGGCTCATTCACCGACTTTGGACATATGCCCAGCTTGAATCAAAAAACAAAACATATGCTCTAGACTCTAACAGTTCCATACACAGCCAAAAGCAATGTTATACATGATTTCTTTGCCACCTGTGCACCCCAAACATGATCCTTCCCCACCCAACTTGTAAGGTTCTTTATATATATATATATATATATATATATATATATATAATATATAATATATAAATGTATATAAAATATATAAATATTTAAATATATATAAATATATAAATTTTTAATATATAAAATTTTAGTTTTATAGATTAATTTTAATTATAAAATTTAATTATAAAATTATATATTAAATTTAATTATAAAATTTTAATCTATAAAAATTTATATATATTTATAAATTTATATATTTTATATATTTAATAAATATATAATATATAAAATATAGAATATATATTTATATATTAGGCATAAGTCATTTATATGTATTCATTAATTCATTCAATAAACCTACTCTGTGCAAAGCACTCACCTCAATACTAGGAATACATAAGTTGCAAAGACAGAGTCTCGGCTTTCAAACACATTAATTTCCTAAGTATATGTTTTGGGGTGACGAAAGGAAAAAAATGACTTTGGTTACCCCAGAAAAGTTTGTCCGGAACAGTTCCTGCCCATGAACTGCCAAGTGAGAGTATCAAATAGTTATTAGGGAGGCAACACTATGTACAACTTGTGAAGCATGGAGTACTTGTCTTCCTTTGTTGTTATCTGCAAACTTACCTGTGGTTTTTACCACTGTTCTAACATGGGAACTGAACTTTACGGAACATGAGGACAAGTGTCTCTCAGGTGAAGAGGATGAAACAGAGTGAGAAATAAGGGGTAGGAGAAAGTGAAGTAGGGAGAGGGTGGGAAGGGGAAAGAGAAATAAGAGAGGGAGGAGAAAACAGTAATTCTGAATTGAGTCCCAAGAAAAGAGACAACCTTGGCTCTCTGTGGGACTGGGATGAGATTATTGCCATGTCTTTCTGTACATGTCAAAGTTTAAGGAGAGCCACTTAAGGACATTCCAGCCTCCCAGTTTCATTTTTCCTCACTACCTACAGTTATATTTATTGCTTTGCAGTGCTCCCCCCACCCCCAATCACACCCAAGAAACTTTTTTAAGAATTTGAAAATAGTTACCAGATATTTTTCACGCAGCATTCACTCTCCCCATTTCAACAGCCACGGCTCTGCTCTGATGAATGCAACTGTCTTACTCAAGCTTAATCACCCCCCCAAACTCAGGCTAAGCCAACCCCTGCCCGGACACACCCCACATATGCCCAGCTTGAATAACACACCTACTTGAACCAACAGCTAATTCCAACTTGTAGCTCTGTCTCTTCTCTAACCACCTAAGGCTCAGTTGTAAAATTCAACACAAACAGGATACTAACCAAGCCACCCAACCCAATTCACAGCATTAATCCAAAACACAACCCCACCACCAGCTTCACCCTAACTTTCAGTCCTACCCAACTCCGCCCTTAGCTCCATTCGGCAAAAATAGCCTTCCCTCTCCAGACTACACCAGAGCATCAATCCAGACCAATCCTATAAACAGAATTGCTTACCCCCTCCTCATGCCCACTCATTTTTCTAATATTACTCTCTCTCTAAGGTCATATACCATCCCCAGCACAACTCATTCTCCCAAACTACCATTGATTCATCTGATAGCTCCCCAACTTGGATCCAATCTCGCACACCAAACACATGAATCAATCTATCCTCCCAGTAACAGCACTACCTAAAATGCCTCATGCTTCGATACTCCACTAGCCCAGGAGAGAAGAAGCAACAACCTCTTAAATTTGTCTTGGCAGAGCGGAACCCGGGGAGATCTTGACATGAGATGGACCTTGGGAGTAACGTTCCCAACGTGTCTGAGACCAGAAAGGCTTTACGTAGTGCCTGTGATATGTGAGTGGGAGTCATCTCAGAGGTCATCAAGATAACAATACCACACGCAAGACCCCAGAACCTTTGAGAGAGGCCTGAGTTACCTGGAGTCTTAGGAACCAGGATCAGGAGGATGGAAATGGTCATTAAATAGGGCTTCATGACTGACATGTCCTGAGAGAATGGAGGGCTCAGGTGCAGAGGACGGAACAGAGATTACTGCAGCAGAGCGATGCCCTGCCTTTATTAGTTTTGGAAATGGGCCAGGGTTGTGTGCAGCGAACTAAGAAGGATGAGACATACCTGGGGTCAGCCAGGCAGAAGGATCACATGCATCACATGTCTCAGCTGGGCACTCTGTGAAAGTGTGGGAGATGTGTCAGCGGCACCCATGTTGAGGTGGGCCTTCCTTCCCAGAAAGAAACAAAGCCAAATTAGAGGCAGTTGGCATTTTGTGTGAGACAAATTTGAATGAATGAATGAATGAATGAATGGCTCAAGCAAGCAAGCAGTGAGAAAGTAATACATAATTATAAGAAATAAGGAATCCTTCCTTAAACATTTGTCTTTATCCTCCTGAGAGTAGAGTGTCTCCCTCTCTCCGAAATACTTACTGTATGTCCGGCATCATGGACTAAAAAAAGAGAAGGAGAAGGGGAAGGGGGCTGGGGGGAAGGCACCGATGAAAGAAAAGATGGGGAAGAAAAACTGAAGGGGAAAGTATAACTGGGGGAAGGGAGGAAAAGACATCAGGCAAAAATAATGGCAATTCATATTTACCATGAACCTACCATGTGTCAGTTTCTGTACTGAATACCGTGGTCTAGATATGAACACTTATGACTACACTGTGAGGTTAGGTAATATTTTCTACATCACGGATGAGGACAAGAAAGTTTGAAGAGGCGATGTAACATGTCTAAGCCACCCATCTTATGAGACATAGAGCCTAGATTAGAAATGATAGCTGTCTGAAAGTAATGTGCCTTTGGGGTGTTTCATTCTTCCAGTGAGTGGAAAGACAGAAATGAGAGATAAGGCAAAAACATAATCAACTGCTAAAAATCAGAGAGTAATTCACTATTCAAGACAATAAGTTTAGTCTGAGGAATTCAGTGCTCATCTCCTGAGAAATGAGAATGAAAGAATTTTTTAGAAGAAGCCACACTGACTCCAGTGAATCATGTGGAAGATGGATGGGTGGGATCCAGTCTTTTGAATGGAAATCTGGAAATGAGTGAAAAGGCTCTTTTCAAAAGTCTAGAATAGTATTGCCACATCTTGCCACAACAAGGCAAATGGAACAGGACTAGTCCTCCCAAAGGTAAATGGAGTTATACTAGCCCTCCCACTAAAGCAACTGTAATACTTGAAAAAACAGGGAAAGAGTAACTATTTCAGTTACTGAATTCAAGACAGAGCAGAAATGAAAAGGCAACCTACCATGGGAGAAAATGTTGCAAGCCACATATCTGATAAAGGGTTAATATCCAAAATATATAAGGAACTCATACAAGTCAATAAAAAAATAATAATAATAATCCAGTTAAAAAGTGGGTAAATAACCTGAGTAGACATTTTTCCAAAGAAGATGTTCAAATGGCCAACCGTCACATGAACAGGTGCTCAACATCACTAATCATCAGGGAAATGCAAATCAAAGCCATGAGATATCACCTCACACCTGCTAGAATCACTATTATCAAAAAGACAAGAGGTAACAAGTGCTAGTGACGACGTGGGGAAAAGAGAACCTTTGTGCACCGTTGGTGGGAATGTAAATCGGTACAGCCATTACGGAAAACAAACGATTCAGCAATTCCACCTCTAGATATACACCTGAAAGAAATGAAATCACTACGTCAAAGAGCTAACTGCACTTCCTTCCATGTTCATTGCAGCATTATTTACAGTATCCATGAAACAACCTAAGTGTTCATCAACAGATAAATGAAAAAAGGAACACTCAAAGAAAAGCCTATGCCTGGCCAAAGGATTGGGGAAAGGGCAGCCTAACAACAGAAACCGTCTTGGCAATACTCCGCCTACTCCAGCCTAACACCAATGGGAAAATCTCACTCTTCCTTTCCCCATGGTTTCACAAGGCTTTCACCCCCTACCCATGGTGTTCACCCCCTCTCTATAGAAGCAGTGTTCAGACTTCCTCACCAGGTGATGTTGGTGGGGACGTATGGGGAGGTAATCTTTCATCTCCTGAATGGCAGAAGCAGGAGTGGCTGTGATTCCCTTGTGGAGTAGCGTCCACTAAGCTCAGGGGGCAGCTGAGCTTCTATCTCCATCCACCATCAACAGAGACTGAGTAACGTAGTGTAAGTCAGGACTAGTGTAAGTACTTTCACATTTGCCCCACCCTGCTTTGCCAGGATAGTAGCAGCAGGATCCAAAGGGGAGGGTAAATATATACGAGTGCCCAGCCTTCAAGCTAGATCTCAGCAGAGGATTTCCTGCTAAGAAGAAGAAAGAGGAGAAGGCGGAGGAGGAAGAGGAGGAGGAGGAGGAGGAGGAGGAGAATAACTCAGAGTCTCAGAATATTATATCCAAAACTTTCAGAACATAGTTTTTTAAAACTCATTCTTGCCAAGAAACAGGAAGATAACAACATGAATGGCAGAATAAAACAGTCAGTAGACACCAATACCAAGATGAATCAGATGTTGGGATTTTCTGATAAGAATTTTAAAGCATCCATCATACAATATTTCAAGAAGCAATTAATAATCGTTTTGAAACAAATAAAAAGTAGGAAATTTGGCACACACACAAAAATAGAAACTATAAGAAAACATCTGGATAGGGCGCCTGGTGGCTCAGTCCATGAAGCGTCCGACTTCGGCTCAGGTCATGATCTCGTAGTTCGTGAGTTCGAGCCCCAAGTTGAGCTCTGTGCTGACAGCTCAGAGCCTGGACCCTGCTTTGGATTCTGTGTCTCCCTCTCTCTCTGCCCCTCCCCTGCTCATGCTCTCTCTCTCTCTCTCAAAAATAAATTTTAAAACATTAAAAAAGAAAAGAAAAAACCTGGATATTAGACAAGAAAAATATAATTACTGAAGTTTTAAGAATTTACTGGAAGCATTCAATGGTAGAGTGGAGATGACAAATGACATAATTGGTGAACTTAGGGAAAGGTCAATAGAATTTACCCAATCTGAGCAACAGAGGGAAATAGATTGAAAAAAAAAAATGAACAAAGTCTCGAGCACCTGTGGGACAATAACTAAAATCCATATCATCTAAGTCCCAGATGAGAGGAGAGAGAGAATGAGACTGAGAAATGTATGTGAAGAAATAATGGCTGAAATACTCCCAAATTTGGGAAAAAGTATAAACCTACAGATTTAAGAAGCCAAGAAAATCCCCAATAGGATAAACCTAACGGAATCAATGCCTAGTCACATTACAATCAAACTTCTGAAAACTGAATACTAAAAAAAAATTTCTTTTAAACAGCTAAAGATTAACTTCCTTTGGTAGACCATAGATTTGAATAATAAATGATTTTTCATCTGAAACTGTGGAGGCCAGAAGCAGGTGATATAACATTTCTCATGTACTGAAAGAAACGCAATGTCAACCATGTATTCTGTATCGGACAAAAATATTCTTCAGGAGTGGAGAGGAAATAAAGGCATTCTCAGACACAGGGAAACTAAGAGAACTTGTAGACAGCAAGCCAACCCTGAAAGAGTAGCTAAACAGAAGGGAAATGATAAGAGAAGAAGGCTTGAAAGTTGAGAAAGGAAAAAAAGAACACTAAAATGGGTAAACATAGAGGTAAATATAATAGACCACTCTAATTCTCATTAGTTTCTTATCATATTTGATGGTTGTAACAAAAATTATGATGTCATTTGACATAGTGCTCAATGCATATAGAGAAAATAATTAAGACAATTATATTTTTTTAAGGTGAGAAGACTAAAGAAACTTAAATGGAAGTAAGATTACTGCACTTCACTTGAAATGGTAAGATGTTTATGCCAGCAGTTTGTGATAAGTTATATATGTATATATACATATGAAATATGAAATACATTCATGAAATTCATATACATATGAACATGAAATATACATGTGAAATATGTATATTTCTATCACTGTGAAAACTGTATGAAGCAATATGCTAAAAAAAGAAAAAAACACTAGGGGCGCCTGGGTGGCTCAGTTGGTTGAGCGTCCAACTTCGGCTCGGGTCATATCTCGCGGTCTGTGAGTTCGAGCCCCGCATCGGGCTCTGTGCTGACAGCCTGGAGCCTGCTTTGGATTCTGTGTCTCCCTCTCTCTCTGCCCCTCATGCTTATGCTCTGTCTCTCTCTCTCTCTCTCTCTCTGTCAAAAATAAATAAACATTAAAAATTTTTTTAAAGAAAAAACACTATAAGCAAAACTAGATCAATCCTAAACATCGTTGAAATAACACACAGGTAGTTTAGAAAAGAGAAAGCGTGGAAACAAACAGAAAACAAATAACAAAAACTGGAACACTTAAGCCCCAATATATCAATAATTACCATAAATGTAAAAGGTCTAGACTGACACTAGTAAAAAGGGTGGAGTCAAGAATGCTGAAATTTCACCTCTCCATAAAAGCAATGAGAACACAGGCAAAATGGTCAGAATCAACTTTGTTAGAACTCTGAAAATTAACTGAAGGCTTGTTAACTGCCTCAGAGCACTTATTTAAGAAAAAAGGCGGACACAGTGAGGCAGTGAGTTTTCTAGCATTTTCCTTTACCCCAGTATCATCTCCCACTCCCAAACTCAGAGTCTTGAAAGTGATAGCCTGCATTCTTAGTTCTGGAAAGAACAGAACCGACCTTATTCACAAAGAACTGTCATTATTTGATGTGTCTGGTGGCTCCCTGGAAAACTGGTTTGAAAGACTTGACTTTATTTCACTTGACTCAGAACTGACTGCTAAAGACCCTACTAGGGGCCATTTGTCAAAAAAAAAAAAATTACAGGCATATATTTTAGTCAGAGCTGCCTGAGGAGATAAATAACAGTTGAGGGAAAAAATAGATTAATCAAACAGCTTCGGAGGAAAGGCTGGAGAGTGAGATGTCCATATGGGCTTTGAAAAACTCTGACGCATTCACGCATGCAAAGTAACAAGGAAGTATGACTCATACATGGGAAAAAACAATCAATAACAAGTGTTCTAGGGGAAGCCCATACATTGAATCTTGTAGACAAAGGCTTTAAATAAGCTATTTTATCTAAATAAGTCCAAACAAGGAAAGACACCATGTCTAAAGAACTAAAGAAGACAAAAATAAATAAAGAAGACAGAAGACACCCATGTCTATGTACTACCCAAAGTGATCTACAGATACAATGCAATCTTTATCCAAGTTCCAGCAATTAAAAAAAAAAAAAAAAGAAATATGCATTCTAAATTTCATATGGAATCTTAAGAAACCCTGAACCACCAAAAATAATCTCAAAAAAGAGCAAAGTTGGAAGCCTCATACTTTCTGATTTTAGAACTTGCTACAGAGCTACAGAGCTACAAAGCAGTGCATTACTAACATCACAGACTTATAGACCAATTGAACAGAATAGAAAGCCCAGAAAGGTATCCTCATGTGTATGCTTGGGTAATTTTTGACAAGGGTGTCAAGACTGTTCAATGGCGGAAAGAATCGTTTTCTCAATAAATGGTGTGGGGAAAACTGGATATCGATATGCAAAACAGAAAAATTAAGTTAGCCCTACCTTTTACATATGCAAAAATTCAAAACTGATGAAATACCTAAGTATAGGAACTAGAACTACGAAATTCTTGGAAGAAAACAGGGAGAAAGCTTCGTGACATTGGAATGTGCGATGATTGTTTTTGGATATGACAGCAAAAGCACAGATAACAATAGAAAAGTAGGTATGTTGGACTTGATCAAAATGCAAAACTTTTGTGCATCGAATTATTATTAAAAATTGAAAAGCTAACCCATGAGGTGAGAGAAAATATTTGCAAATCATGTTATCTGGTAAAGATATTAAAAAGGCATAGAGTAGTAATATCCGGATTATCTATAGAACTCCTACAACTCAACAGATCCCTGATTTAAAAATGGGCAAAGAGTGGGGCACCTGGCTGGCTTAGTTGGTTGAGCATCCGACTTCGGCTCAGGCCATGATCTCTCGGTTTGTGAGTTCGAGCCCTCTGTTGGGCTCTGTGCTGACAGCTCAGAGCCTGGAGCCTGCTTCAGATTCTGTGTCTCCCCGTCTCTCGGCCCCTCCCATGCTCATGCTCTGTCTCTCTTTGTCTCTCAATAATAAATAATCGTTAAAAAAAGTTTTAAATAAAAAAATAAAAATAAAAATGCACAGAGAACTTGAATGGACATTTTTCCAAAGAAGATATACAAATGACCAAGAGCACATGAAAAGAGGCTCAAAATCACAAATCAGTAGGGAGATACAAATCAAACCCACAGTAAGCTATCACTTCATACTCATTAGGGTGGTTTTATTTTTATTACTTTTTTTTTTCAACTTTTGAAACAAAAGCGTTTACTCTCAAATGGTGGCCCTGTCTGTGTAGAGACACGCCTGTCCACATAACAGAAGTTGGATGGTGTGCGACTACATTCACTCTGAAAGCTCTGTGATGACACGTGGCGATGGTGATGACCTCATTGTGATGAAACGATGAAATGATGCCTTTTTTTCCCAGCGGCCCGTCTCTGAGCTGAGTAGTTCAAATCTGATAGCGAGCGAGTTCTCAGATCTGTACTTAGTGTCTTCAAAGATGGGCAATCTGAATTGTTGCCCTGGTGATATGTTCATGAAGATCTTCTTAATGCTGTCTGCTGTGAACTGGATAGTTAACTCTCCCTCAAACAATTTTTTCTCATCGTTTAAGATTTCCTCTCTTCAACTGGCCATACAGAGTTAGAAATATGTTTTCTAGTTTTGTTTCATTCCTCAATTTCTATTTTTGGTTGTTCTACCAAGCTAGCTGCCTTGATTTTTTTTTCCCTCTCCATTTAGAAAAATGGACTACATCCTATTGTATCTTGCAGCCCTTACTTGCCACCACTAGGTATTCCTAGGGGAAAACATACAACCATGTCTATTTTTTTAAACGTAATTTATCGTCACGTTGGCTAACATACAGGGTATACAGTGTGCTCTTGGTTTTGGGGGTAGATTCCGTGATTCGTTGCTTATATACAACACCCAGTGCTCATCGCAACAAGTGCCCTCCTCAATGCCCATCACCCATTTTCCCCTCTCCCCCACCCCCTCAGGATTTCATTTTTAAAAAATGAAAATAACAAATATTGGCAACGATAAGACTGGAACTTTATACACTGCTGACGGGAATGTAAAATGGTGCAGTCCTATGGAAAACAATATGGTGACTCCTCAGAAAGTTAAGCATAGCATTACCATATGATCCAGCAATTCCAATATACTTAAAAAAAAAAAAAAAGCAAGCATGGATCCAAACAGATGTTTGTACACTCATGTTCGTAGCAGTATTATTCACAACAGCCAAAAGGTGGGATAAACAAAATGTTATGTATACATACAATGGCATATTATTCAGTCTTAAAGAAGGATAGAAATTCTGACACATGCTACAACATGAATGAATCTTGAAGATATTATGGTAAGTGACTTAAGCCAGTCCCAAGAGGACAAATATTGTATGCTCCCACTTACATACTAGAGTAGTCAAACTCATAGAGACAAAAAGTAAAGTGATTACTTTTACTTTCAGGGGGTGGGGGGGGGTGGGGAGAAGGGGAGAGTGGGGAGGGGAGTTCGTGTTTAATGGGTACAGAGTTTGTCTACTGCTAATGCTATTCGAGTCAGGTGTAACTTTTTGACCTAGCTGTTCAGTGGCCAGATCCAAAATGAGAAGTGAACGTGACTGCCTTGCCGTTAGTAGAAGATACTCATCCTCCGGCTGCCATAGCTAATATTTCTATTCCCAGTGCTGACTTAATACAGTTCACTAATAAACCCATATGAGAGACACATGGGGAAATATAAAAGTGTATTATGCAATAGTCACTCCTCACGAGATTTTAGAGGCTATGTTGTCACAAACATAAAATCAGCCAACCAGCCGCACTCATAGCTGTAAATGCGAGCTCTACATTAGCCACCGGTCTTAAAGTGAATACCTCTACTGACAGTAAATATGTGTGTGAGGCCTGCATACTGTTTGGATGAAGAAAGTCTTTCTAATATCGGCGGGAACTAAAATATCACATGGAAACGGATTGCTAGTTTATTAGAGTCATTGCAGTTGCCCCAACAATTTATGGAATTCCTTGTAGAACTTATACTAGACGAGACGAGCTATCTGAAGGAAATGAATTTGCACAAAAATGTCTACTAAGGTTTGGACTGGGGAAATTGATGTTTTGTTACTTCTGTCCAGGGACTCCTATTCACAGATTCAGACATGTGCAACTCCCCCAGATTGGAAAACTGGAAATCAAGGAGAGCTAAGAAAAGCACCATAGGAATATGGGGATTACCCCATGAGATTATTCCCATACCCCAATTCCACGCATACATAGCTTTTCATGCCTTCTAACCAGCAATATCATTCAAACAAAATGAATACACTGAAAGCCTTGGAATTATACCACCCCTGTATAAGGACCAAATCAGTAAGTAATACAAACATGTGCCGTTTGTCAGAACATTGCATGCAACAGCTAAGTTACATCAAGGAAGCCCACTGAGGCCCACATTACCTAGGACCTGGTGATAGCTGAATATTGTAGAAGTTCTGCCATCAGAAGGTAATAAATACTGTTCAGTAATGGTATATATGGTTTCTAGAACGCCAGGAGTGTTGCCATTGGTTAAAGCAGATGCTCAAATAATGAGCAAAACCTTACTGAATTTATCATCCCAATCTTTGGAATTCCTAAACATCTAGAATCCAGAAGATGAAGTCACTCTACTTCTATGGTAAATCAGAGGATCTGTAAGAACTTACAAACACCAATAACTTATCACGCTCCTTCTCAGCCCCAGTTTTCCAGAGAAGTAGAATACATGAACCTTACCCTAAAGAATTCTTTGGCAAAATTATATCAAACCGCTAGTTTATGGTGATCAACAGCCTTACCTGTTTCTGTGAAAATTAAGGCCAACTCCCATTTGCAAGTATGGTATTTCTCCCTTTGAGTTAAGGTTTGGAAGTTCGATGAATTTAGAGGTTAAGGATAACCCCTCACCTGATAAAATGGAAAGAAAACACTTCAGATAGAAAGGATTTGCTTGTTTCCCTAGGCTCATTCCGCCATCGTGTGGCCAGATGTATACACAGTCCCTTAAAAATGAGTTTATCCTGTTTATAACCTAGCAATCTTTAGTCTCCATATTTAAGGCCTCTAGGAGAACCAAATGAACTGTATTTCTTAGTATTACTGCTGCTAATATGAATCAACTTTACTTGAACATAGTGGCCTTTACCATTCTGGAAAATATTTACAGAGGGGCCAAAAGGACCAGGATCGAACTCAAAGAGCCATTAAGTACTAGTTTAGAAAGAATCAGAACCAGGACTGGAATTACAAACTCTTATCCTATAGAAATACTCATCAACAACTTAATACGTTGGGGCAATTGTGGAAACATATCATTCAAAGGTAAACAGGATGGAATCATAGTCGACCACAGGAGTAGCAGTAGGAACAAAACTAGAATGAAATTGAGGCAGAATTTGGAATTGGACAGCTTGAAATGAAGTTCTGTGGCCACAAAATATGGCTAAAGAACCGCCCCAAGCCCTCAGCTGTAAACCCAAACAACTAGCTGTTCAACAATCACAGGATACACTTGTTGGTGCTGAACTACGGGATTGTACCTGCTTATGGAAACAACTGGTATTGGGCATGGAGCCGTCTATGGAAAGATTACAGGATAATGTAAAAAGGTTGGTCGTACCATAGATACGAGAGCGGAAAGTTGGGATTTGCAGACTGAAACTACTGAGCTAAACCAGTGTAACTAATTAGACTAAAGGAGGGAAGTTTTCTCCTACACTGATGTGGAAGAAGTGTGTTCGATGGATGCCTGTCGTTCAAGGACGTGGGGACACAGAAGACAGGCGCTATAATTCAAATGTTACTGTTGATACTGAAAATGTTAGAAATGGCAGATTGGACATATTTGTCCCCAGGATTTAGAACAAACAGCCCATTTTCTTACACTAATATTTTTATAGGTACCCTCCCATGAGCACCTCATAATCAAATTTTAATGATCAGTAATATAAAATATTGTGTCATTTTGGAAGGATCACTTGGGAAGATGAGACTATTTCTGTGGGCAGTGATTTAACTTGTAAGAATAATTGATGGATATTGACCGGAAATATATTGGCCCATGCAAGAAAGATGTCTACAGAAAGCTTTAGACAACTGAGCCCCACATGTTGATGGTACATTAGGTATCAGTTGGGTTAAGCTAAAAGGAGAGCTGACGAATAATTCTCACACTGTAGAGCATTTAGAAAACCAAGCTACTAAAACTAATCAACAGTTTGATAGAGCAGAATTCTTTGTTTTTTTAATTTTTAATGTTTATTTATTTTTGCAAGAGAGAGCAGGGGAGGGGAATTGAGACAGGGAGACACAGAATCCAAAGCAGACTCCAGGCTCTGAGCTGTCAGGCATCCCCGATAAAGGAGAATTCTTATGCATAGATAATCAAGAATCTGCTTTAAGGGGGCGCCTGGGCGGCTCAGTCGGTTGAGCGGCCCACTCTTGATTTCATCTCAGGTCATGATCTCAGAGTTCGTGAGTTTGAACCCTGCATCGGGCACTGTGCTCACAGCGCAGAGCCTGCTTCAGATCCTGTCTCCCTCACTCTGCCCCTCCCCTGCTTGCTGTCATTCTCTCTCTCAAAAATAAATAAATGCTAAAAAATAAATAAAAATAAAAATTATTTTTAAAAAAATTTTAAAAAGACAGGGCGCCTTGGTGGCTCAGTCGGTTAAGCAGCTGACTTCAGCTCAGGGCATGATCTCGCGGTTCGTGACTTGAAGCCCCACATGGGGCTCACTGCCGTCAGCAGAGTCTGCCTCGGATCCTCTGTCTCTCTCTCTCTCCTTGCCCCACCCCCCCTAAAATAAATAGATATTTAAAAAATTTTTTTAAATTAAAAAAAGAATCTACCTTAACTGTACATTGTTAAAATGATAATTTCAAAGGCTATTTACCTAAAACCAGTATTCTTTTAATTTTTAAAAATCATCCTATCATAATATTAATTATGGCTTTAGTATGTATACTTCTTTGGGCTTGTTGGATATATAGAATATTAATTAACAGTTTAAAGAGAAATCAACACTACAGTGCAAATTGTATGGAGAATCTGCTACTACAAAACAGTATCAAAAGGAGAAAAGAGGGGCACCTGGGGCGCTCAGTCGGTTAAGCGTCTGACTTCAGCTCAGGTCATGATCTCGCGGTCCGCGAGTTCGAGCCCCGCGTCGGGCTCTGGGCTGATGGCTCAGAGCCTGGAGCCTGCTTCCGATTCTGTGTCTCCCTCTCTCTCTGACCCTCCCCCGTTCATGCTCTGTCTCTCTCTGTCTCAAAAATAAATAAACGTTTAAAAAAAATTAAAAAAAAAAAAAAGAAGGAATGATTGTAGGGAAACTGAGTTTAATAGACCCTTACTGGGGTATGTTGAAACATGGGACTAATCTTATGTGCTACATACACTGTCAGGAGCAAACCCAAGAGGTAATATAAAGAATCATAAAGAATAGAACATCAAAGCAAGACTGGTTAGGAATTATAAAAAACAGGATGTGATGGTAAACTCAGTGTAAATACCAATGCAAATTGGATATCTGCTGTTTACTAAAAGCAAACCATGGTTTAGCTTAGGTATTTTTATTATTCTATTTAGCCTTCTATTAGATTGTCCCCAAGAAATCATTATTTTCTTAGCTGTGCCACTAAAATTTAAAATATACATGCTTGAGTTATCAAAATATAGTATAAATTAGGAAGTTTACCATTTCTTAGAGAATGTAAGAGCTTTACAATTTAACCCATATATCCCCTCCCAAATTATACCTTGTTTTGGTCATGTTTTTACGGTTTAAAACCATGTGGTATAAGTGGGGCCTGGGGGCTCAGTTGGCTAAGTGTCTGACTTCGGCTCAGGTCATGATCTCACAGTTCATGGGTTTGAGCCCCGCGTTGGGCTCTGTGCTGACAGCTTAGAGCCTGGAGCCTGCTTCAGATTCTGTGTCTCCCTCCCTCTCTGCCCCTCTCCTGCTCACATCTCTCTGTCTCTCAAAAACAAACATTGAAAAAATGTTTTTTTAAAAAAAAAACTAGATGGTTTTAATATTACTGTTTTATATACCTACCGTTCATTCAGATTTGCTCACAACTTTTTCAATGAACTATCTTACCAAAGTGTGTATACTACATTCAGTGAAATACACAAATAAAAAATGTACAACACAGGAATTACCCCAAGGTGAACACACTGTGTAAACCCCACTTAGGTCAAGAAATATGATATTATTTCCAACTCAGAAGCCCTGATTTTGTTCCTACCCTGTCACTGTCCACACAGCTCTCACCAAAGTTAATCACACTCCTGAATTTAATTCTGTCATAGATTCACTAATTGGATTTGCCTGCTTTTGAACTTTATATAAATGGAATCCTACATAACTAGGCTTTTGTGTCTGGTTCATCATTATGTTTGTGAGAGTCACATGGCGATAGGCCTTGGATATTTTCCAGTTCGGAGTCATTTATGAATACTACTACTATGAATACTATGATTTAAAAAAAAATTTTTTTAATGTTTACTTATTTTTGAGACAGAGAGAGACAAAGCATGAGCGGGGGGAGGGTCAGAGAGAGAGGGAGACACAGAATCTGAAACAGGCTCCAGGCTCTGAGCTGTCAGCGCAGAGCCGGACACGGGCCTCGAACTCACGGATGGCAAGATCGTGACCCGAGCTGAAGTCAGACGCCCAACCGACTGAGCCGCCCAGGCGCCCCTGAATACTACTGCTCTTGCTCACATCTTTTTATGCACATATATAGGCATTTCTGTTGGAGAAATTGATAGGTCATAGATAAACATGTGATGACCTTTTCTACCTACAGTCAAACAGTTCCCAAAGTGGTTGTACCATTTTAAAACATCCCACCAATATTTGATATTGTCAGTCTTTATTAATTTTAGCCATTCTGGTGTTCATGTGTAATGGTAGCTCATTGTGGTTTTAATTTGTACTTTTTCAATAACCAGTATGATTGAGAGCCTTTTCTTATGATCATTGGTCATTTGGGTGTTCTACTTTGTGAAATGTCTATTCAAGACTTTGACCTTCTTTTCTCTTGCAGTATGGTCTGAATTTTTCTTAATGATTTGTAAGAAATTTTTATGGAGCTTGGATACAATATCTTTGTTGGTTATATGTTTTAAAAATAGCTTCCATGACTTTTCTTTTCTCTATCTTATTGACATCTTTTTGTTCAACAAGTGTTCCTAATTTTAATGAGGTCAAATCTGTCTCTTTTCCTTTATGGTTAGTATATTCTATGTCCTGTTTAAAAATCTTTACTTATGCTTAAAAAAAAAAATCTTTACTTATGCTAAGATCATAAACATATTCTCTTATGTTCCTTCTAGAAAGTTAGTAAGAAGGTTTTACATTCTTTTTTTTTTTTTTTTTTTTTTATTTATTTATTTTTGGGACAGAGAGAGACAGAGCATGAACGGGGGAGGGGCAGAGAGAGAGAGAGGGAGACACAGAATCAGAAACAGGCTCCAGGCTCCGAGCCATCAGCCCAGAGCCTGACGCGGGGCTCGAACTCACAGACCGCGAGATCGTGACCTGGCTGAAGTCGGACGCTTAACCGACTGCGCCACCCAGGCGCCCCAGAAGGTTTTACATTCTTATTGAGATCTATAATCCATATGGAATTGATTTAGGTGGATGGTGTGAGATTTTTTTCAATATGGATATCCAATTGATAACATGCCATTTATTGAAAACATTATCCTTTCTCCCTTACTCTGCTGTGACATTTTTCTCAGAACTCCACTAGTCATGGATGACTAGGTCTATTTCTGGACTCTATTTTGTTTACTTAGTTCATTTATCTTTGCCTCAATGTCACACTTTCCTAATTACTATAGCTTTATGATAAATCTTAAAATATCAGAATTTAAATCCTACGACGTTGTTCTTCAAGATTATCTTGATTATTCTTTGCCCATTTGTGTCTGCAAATCTTTGAATCAGCTTGTCAATGCACATAAAGAGAAAACACATGGGATTTTGATTGTGATCACACTGAATCTACAGATCAATTTGGAGAATACTGACATCATATAGGAGGTGAGGTACTCCATCTGTTTTACTCTTCTTGAATTGATCTCAATTTATTTGTTTCCCACATAGAAATCTTGACTTTCTTTGGATTTGTTCCTGGTTACTTGATGTTTTTTTTATTCCGTTGTAAATGTGTCTTTTCTTTTACCTTTATCCTCTTTTTTTGGCAGAATTTTATGTGCGGGCACATTGATTTAAATAACTTTTCTCAGAAAGGGAGAAAATACCTTGAGTAGTCCTAATGACTTTTTCCCCAGCTTTATTGAGATACAATTGATGTACAACATTGTGTAAGTCTGAGGTGTATAAGACGATGATTTGATACTCTTATATATTGCAGAATGATTACCACTGTAGCATTAGCTAATGCCTCCATCCTGTCACATAGTTACCCTTTTTCTGTGGGGTGACATTTAAGATCTACTCCCCTAGTAACTTTCACCTCACGTATACGATACTGTATCGTTAACTTTAGTCACCATGTTGTACATTAGATGTCCGGAACTTATTCATCTCATGACTGGGAGTTTATACCTTTGGACCACCGTCTCTCCATTTCCCCTCACCTGCCCTCAGAACCCTGGTAACTACCATTCTACCCTTGGTTTCTACTGTATACTCTTCCTTCACTTGCCGATTGTGGTTGATCTTGTAGCAAGAAAAGTTATTAAGCTTTCCTGTTAATTCTACTAATTTACCTGTAGATACTTCTTCATTTTCTGCAAAGGCATGGAGATAAGAATGGGCGCCTACCTCCCAGGACTGTTGTGAGGATAATAAGGATAATGATGACGATTGCTAACAATAAATGAACACCTACTGTTTTTCAAGAGTTCTCCTCCTTCCAAAAGAACCACTTTCAAAAGTGGAATGAAACACGGGCTGTAGTGTCATATTGTCCTCGGCTTCTCGGATGTAAATGTAGTCAGAAAACCTAGAAGCTCAGGAGGATGAATTGCTGGCCCTGGTGAGTATTTATGACGGAGATGAATTTGCAAAAAAAACACAAAAAAACAAAAAAAAACAAGAATCCCTCCAAGGTGGAGACACCAGGATCTATTTAGACTTTTCACAAAATCTGAAGGCATTTTTGAGCGCTATTTGCTTCTGCAAACACTTAGACAACCTGCTGTAAGAACACCATGACAGCGTGGTCCTGTTTGCCTGGACGGAATTTCTTTCTTTCTTCTTTTCTTTTTTTTTTAATGTTTGTTTATTTTTGAGAGAGAGACAGAGACAGAGACAGAGGGCGAGCGGGGGGAGGGCAGAGAGAGGGAGACACAGAATCCGAGGCAGGCTCCAGGCTCCAAACTGTCCACACAGAGGACGTGGGGCTCAAACTCACGAATCATGAGATCGTGACCCGAGCGGAAAGCCGAGCCTTCACCCACTGAGCCCCCCAGGCACCCTGCCCAGATGCAATTTCTTAAGGAAGAGACCCTAGCTGAATATTGTCTCTCCTTTTGACCTCAAGATGGGTTCTCAGAAAAAAGTGCAGAGGATGGCTCAAGCCTCTTTGGAGGACCTGCCAGACCTGATATAAACAAGAGGAAGTTGTGGGTGAGAGCCCCACACAGGATGTGGAATCACGGTTGAGTCTGAGCCAGGAAATCTTGGACTTGGATCAAGCTCAGCAGATAAAATGCTTGTTCCTGTGCAATATCTGTTTGTGTGAGAAGGTGGGTGGTGAATGAGTGAATGCATGTACTTTTGGAAGTGCAGGCATGCGTACTTCAAAGGCTGTCCGAAGGACTACTTTGAAATCCAGATCAGAGATGGCCAAGTTCAATGCCTCAACTGCCCAGGACCCAGGTGCCCTTTGGTGGCCACTCTGGGTCAGGTCAAAGAACTAGTGGAAGCAGAGTTATTTTCCCGTTATGATCGCCCTCCCCTCCAGCCACCGCGGACTCGACGGCAGATGTGATGTCATGTTGCCAGCTACCTGAAATGTGGGAGCCTGGCTGCACAATGGACATCTTCCCTGGCTGCAACTTTGCTTTCTGTACCTTGTTCAGGCTGACGCTTCCATATGGGATCTCTCAACATAAGGTGACTGCAGAAAAATTAAGTTTTATGAAATGAGTACTTGCAAGCAGGCGAGGCCAGTAAAAGACTTTTGGAACAGAGGTGTGGTAAGAAGGCACTGGGAGAGATGGAAAGTAAGAAGTGACGAGAAAAGAATTTAAAAACCTGCCCGTGTTGTGAGACTCCCGTGGAGAAATTAGATGGATATAACAAGATGGCGTGGATGCAATATTTCTGTTGGATTGAGTTCTTTCTCTAGAGCAGGCCCTTATGAACACTTCACTGATCCTGATTCCCCATGTCTTAACTGGTTGTAACAGTTAACACAGGCCGTGGATGTTAATGGAGATATTTGGGAAGATGAGATTGAAGACTAGTTACCTCCTACTGCACAAGAGGGGAAAGTGGAATAGTTTAGCTTAGTTTTATTAAATACGCAAAGTAACTTCGTAGAAGTTTTAGGGGGCCATTCATTCACTCTTCCTATGTAAAAGATATGGAAGAACAAGGTTTATATTTTCATATGGTATTACTTAGGCACGTTCGTACATTTTTCAATGAGCATAATTGGGAAAATTATAAGCCGTAAGTCTCAGCAAATGAAAACTGGATATCAAACATAAATAGTACAATGTGTCCCAAACTTTGAATAGTTAAAAATTAAATTTTTATTGGGTGAAGGGGAGTGGGAGATACAGGCTTCCAGTGAATTAATAAGTCATGGCAATAAAAGGTACAGCATAAAGAATACAGTCAATGTAATAGTGTTGTATGGGGACAGACGCACTTGTGCTGAGCACGGCATAACGTCTAAACTTGTCAAATCGCTATGTTGTGCACCTGAAACTAACGTAACACTGTGTGTCAACTACATTCAAATAAAAATAAATAAATAAAAATTAAATATTTGTTTTCTTCCCCAAGCGTTAGGTAATGAGATGGGGTCATGAGTTAGACATATAGACCTGCTTGCCTCTGAGAAGCATCCCTCTAATATATTTTATGTGAGCCCCTTTGGTACTACTTAAAATGGAGGTGGGGAAGAAGCCTTATTCAAATTGTGCTGAGAACCTCATCTCATTTATTCCATGTTACGTCCCTTCCAACCTAGATTTCTGCTAAATTAGTTCTCTTTGGAGGGAGCCCTTTATTCTATAACTGACTGGATGGCCTAGCTTCATTTTGATCTACTGCTTTTCAGAATAGAAATTTATAGATAATTTTAAAAAATATTTTAATATCCATAAAGACTGTGAGTCACTTCTTTATTTCTTAGTGGTGCATGGTCCCTGGTTTTGAGTCAAGTCTAGAATTTAATGAGAGTGGCTCAGAAGAAGTTCAACCCCATTCATCTTTCCTGGGAAGTAAAGCCTAGATTCAGAACAATTTGTCCCTTTGCTGTCTTTTGTTCTATATTCTCTCCCTTTAACCTCACCCTACCTTCTGTTGGTAAGGACAATTTTAATATTATTTCCAGCAGCATAGAGTTCCATTACCTCTGCTAGAATAGGACAAAACCTATTATATTCTCGAGCTAAACTTTTTTTTATCTGCTTTTTTATCCTGTCTGCATCACTGTAGTTCCAATCTTAACTTTCTGAATTCTTTTTAAAGTTGCTTTTTAATGAACTATAGGAATTTGGCTTCCTACTTTTTTTTACAATAGCAGTGTCTTTTTTTGGAGGGGGGGGGGTAATTTGGGCCCAGTACTTAGATCTCTATTGAGGGTTTTGTTTGCTTTTTGAAAAATTGCCTTTCCTTATGGTTTGATGAGCGCCTTGGTAGCAAAATAAAGATTTTTTTGAGAATGAGAAGAATTCAGCTACATCCATGAACATGTTCTTTTTTCCTATCCCATCCCTGAAAATTGGGGAATCATTTTTTAACCATTTTATGTATGTATATGCAAAGAATCAGCAAGAACTGTGTCTAGATTGTTAGCAAGGATGCTTAATCTTAAAAATAAAAACAATTTCTAAAAATTGTCATTAAAAAAAGACAGAACAGATGTAAGCTTTGCTCTATGGAAGCCACCAAACATCTCCATCTTTTTTCCCTGCTAGCAGAGAGGAGCTGAAGGAGGAGGGTCCTGGAAGCAGAGGGCAGACCTCTGTCTTGTTGAGGCTGGGTAGAGAATGCAGTGAGATTGTGACACCAAAGCAGGGAAGCACGGTCAACTTTCGTGAGTCCTTCCCGGGGTTGACCAGCAGGCCAGCTGCTGAGCAAGCTGCAGTTCAGGGTTATTTGGAGATCTATCAGAACTTAGAAGCACAGAACCCCTAGCACTGAGGTATTCATAATCCATCCTTGGGTAAAGCCAAAGAGAAACATTATTCCTTCCCTTTCCTGTACTTCACTTTTGCTTAAGCAAGCTCACTTTCCCCATTAAAAGAGAATCGCAGAAACTACGATAAAGAGGTGATGTTGCCTATTCACTTTGCATTTACCCAATTTATTAGTTTGGGCACTGAGTATCTCTGTGTCCCTAGCAGCAGATGCAAGGCCAGATCTAGCCCAAGGGTTAGCAAATACAAATTAGTAAGTAGTGAGAAGGTTGGATTGTGGGGGACTTTGAACACCAGATTAATGAATTTGGATTTTAGGCATAGCCTACAAAGTCCCAACATCAAGGGGAAAAATGTAGTCCAGTGGAAAGAGCATGGGCTTTGGAGCCATATAGAGTGTGGAATGTGAGCCTTGGTCCTGCTGTTTAACAAGGGCCATAAAACAAAGGGCCCTTTGAGAGCAGTTGGATGTATTTTCTTATTCTTAACCAACTCAAACCAAAGCAACATTTATACAGTAACAGCCAAACAAAATAGAAGACTGCATCAACAATTTATAAAAATTGACAAATGGTTTGGGTATTACTAGAATGGTTAAGTGGGAAGACTGTGCTTCCACGTGGTCATTGGTAACATGGAAAAATGCTTTTGATTTTCATGAGCTGACCTTATATCCAGCAAACCTGTTGAACTCTCTTCTGAATTCTCTTAGTTTGTTCTTTGATTGATTCTGTTGGTTTCTCCGGGTAAGGGGTTGTCTCATCTGCAAGTAATGACGATTATATCTCCACCTTTTCCGTCCTTGCACCTATTTCTTATTTTTCCTAATAGCGTGGGCCATGTTCTCCCTTGTTACAGTAAACATTTGCACTATTTCCTTCCAGTTCTAAATGGAATGTATCCAAAATTCCTTGTTTAAATATAACATTCTCCCCAAGAGTTTGACCTTTAGTCTTTAGCACGTTTAGTGAGTTCTTTTCTTCTAGTTTTTTTAATTTATAAAATACTTTCTCTGGATCATTTAAGGTAATCCTATAATCCTTTTCTGTTTATTAACAGAATTACATGGTTAGGTTTTCTGATATTATATCATCCTCACAATTTTAGATCTACCCTAATTAATCATAGTATATTTTTAACATATTCTTAAGTTTGATTATCTACACATTTCATTTGGAATTCAAGCACATACATACAAAGGAAATATGGCCTATTGTTTTTCTGTTCTTTTTTTTTTTTTTTTTAAATTTTTTTTTTAATTTTTTTTGGGACAGAGAGAGACAGAGCATGAACGGGGGAGGGGCAGAGAGAGAGGGAGACACAGAATTGGAAACAGGCTCCAGGCTCCGAGCCATCAGCCCAGAGCCTGACGCGGGGCTCGAACTCACGGACCGCGAGATCGTGACCTGGCTGAAGTCGGACGCTTAACCGACTGCGCCACCCAGGCGCCCCTGTTTTTCTGTTCTTTATCGTTGTCTGTGTTTGAAATCAAGATAATACCTCCTAAAATCATCTGGGCAGCTCTTACATTTCCTCTATTTTCCGGAACATCTTGTGTAAGACAGGAATTAATTGCTCCCTTAAAGTTTGCAAGATCTGAGATGACCATCTAACTCAACCATAATTAATGAATGTAAAAAGGACACATTTGAGAATAAAGGAAAGCATTATTAATAATTATGCTAGGGCGAAAGAGTGTGAACAAGGATGGTTTTAAGCAAAACAAACTAGAACTCAGTGTTAATACTTTATGAGCATGAGACTTAGTGGGAGGAGAGCCTTCTGAGCACCATGCCAATGTCTTCATGCTTGGTTGATCTATTCAGGTTTATATTTCTTCCATTACTACTCTTGATAGATTGCTTTTCTTTGAAGTATTTTTAAAATTTATTATGCATTTTTGTTCATCCTAGAGCAAAGTGTTCTGGAAAGCTGGCCTGCCCAAACCATCGTATGTGATTTTTATATCCCTTCAACCTCTTTCAATCTAGCACGGTCCCCATTTTGTCACACACTGACTTGTTGAAGGCACTGGGCCCATTGTTCTTACGGTGACCCCTCCTCTGTTTTGTCTGGTATTCTTCAGCCTGTTCACCAATATATCACATCAATATGAGGTTGGTTCTAATGGTTTTATTGAATCAAAGTAATATTTTTTGCAAAAATGCCTCAGAGGTGAAGCTATGTTCTTGATATTGCAACACATCAGGGATCACTTAATATCTGCCTGTCACTCACTATTCAGATTCACAACTGGATTAAAGTGATGAGTGTCTGATCTTTTTATCGGACAGTGCTGGTTTCCCCCTTTTATATTGCAATTAATCCATATGTGCTACTTTTCCTATACAAATGTGTCATCCCATGTCAATCATACACCTAATGGATTTAACACAAATTGTAGTCCTTGCCTGAGTCAATAAATTCCTTAGGATTTTCAGGATACAACTCAGTAAAATAGAACTTTCCCTCATCAACTAGAGCTATTTGATTACTAGAAATACAGCTCCTACTGGAGAGGCAGGATGACTACGTAATGCATTCAAATTAGTTACTGGTGTTCAAAGTAAGAAGTTTGCTTTGTGGCTGCCCTAAAGGGTGACACATGAGTCTTTCTGGTTATCCATCCTCTGAGTATCATTAGGCAATTATGTCTTTTCATTGACTCAGTGTATTCAATCCATCATATTTGGCATGACGTTTGACGCCCAGATTATCATCACTTTAGGAAGCAGACATTTCTTCCAGCAGGATCCTGTGTCCTTTTACATGCCTCATACTTTTTAAAATATTGAAATAAAACTATAAATATTTATTAGTGTCTTAAATAAGTTCAAATAACAGGTATGATAACTAGTGCAATTTCAAAATAGTGATGAGCATAAATGATATCTCAGCATATATACAACATCTTTAATATATGATTATTTTTCTTTCTTTTGGTGGTAAAGTCAGAGGAATAACTAATACTAGTGAATTTATTGTCCACATTCATAAATCAAGGAAATGCTTAAATTTCAATTAGAGCTTTTTTGACAATAAAGACATTATTTCTCCATTCACGTATATATAGCCCTCAACTTATGAACATGTACTAGTGGGAAAAGCTTTGGCCTTGCAGTGAAAACAAATGGTTTGGCAATCTAGGGCTGCCTCAGTCTCTATCCCAGCTTCATTGAGATATAACGGACATATAGCATTGTATTCGTTTAAGGAGTAAAACGTAATGATTTGATATATGTATATATTGCAAAATAATTACCACAATAAGTTTAGTTAACATCCATCACCTCACAGACACAATGTTTTTTCTTGTGATGAGAACTTTTAAGATTCACTCTCTTAGCAACTTTCAAGTGTACAATACTCTGTTGTTAACTATAGTCACTCTGCTCTACGTTAGGTCCCCAGAACTTATTCATCTTATAACTGGAAGTTTGAACCTTTTGACCACCTTTACCCATTTTCCCCACCTGCACCCTCCACTCCTGGCAACCACCAATCTGTTCCCTGTTTCTGTAAGTCCAGTTTAGATTCTACATATGAATGAGATCATACAGTACTTATCTTTGTCTGACTTAGTTCACTTAGCATGATGCCTTCAAGATCTATCCATGTTGTTGCAAATGGCAGGACTTCCTCCTTTTTATGGCAGAATAATATTCCAAATATATACTGGAATATTATTATATGTAGTATAACATAATATTATATATATGTATAATATATATATATAGATAGATCACATTTGTTCATCATTGATGGACACTTAGATGGTTTCCAAGTCTTAACTATTGTAAATAATGCTATAATGACCTGTTATTTTTTAAAACTTCCATGATTTCAGCACAAGAAAATATCCTTTGCTCACCTTGTATGTTCCCAGCACTAGTTAAAGATTCAGCTGTTTCTCTAAAACGCCTAGATTCCTTTTAGTAAAGAGCTGACTTCGAGGCTAACATCTGGGCATTAGGCTCACTGCCAATAGGATGCTATTGTTTCTAGAAATTTCAGTTGATAAAACTAAAAGAGTTAGATTTTTTTTTTAAGGAAAAGAATTTTTTTGAAGTAAACTCTACCCCCAAAGTGGGGGTCTAACTCACCTGCCCCATGATCCCAAGATCAAGAGTCACATGCTCTACCAACTAAGCCAGCCAGGTACCCCTAGAAGAGTTGTATTTTAAATGCCTATGAGGTTTTTGGATATTTTTTGGTAGCCACTTAAATATGGATCTCTAGAGCCCTCCAAAAAGCCATATCATTCAATAAGAAAAGGAAATAAAGTAGCCCCTAATTCATGCCTACAACATAATCAGAAGAGAGACTCAGATGTTATTAATCCATTGAAATGTGTTGAGATTTTCCCAGTATGTCATGATATTTTATAAATGTTCTGTCTATACTTGAAAATAATATTGTTAGGATGTGGTGTTCTACATGTGTATATTAGCTCTATCTTATTAAGTAGTACTTATTAACTTGATTGTTTATAGTATCAATTACTGAGAAAGGGGGTTTTTAAATCTCTCACTTTAATTGTAGATTCATCAACTTCCATATTTCTGATTATTTTTATATACATATATCCCTATGGTGTATTATTAGATACAAGAATATGTTCGAAAACATATTTTGCTATGCAGTGATCCTTTGTACCTCAGCAATGCTTTTTCCCTCGAAATCTATTTTTTCTAACACCAATTGAGCTAAAAAAGCTTTCTTCGGCTTAGTATTCACTTGGAAATCTTTGTGTCTTCTTTTCCTTTCAATCTTTCTTTACCTTTTCATATCAAATACGCATCTCCTAATTTATACACAAATTTAATTCTATCTTGTTTGCTTTCGGTTCCCCCAAAGAGTATTGTTGTGTTTTATAAGTGAATGATTGCTTGTATTTGCCATGTATTTTATAAATATCATACTTTTTGTCCTTCTGGAATCTCAGACCTTCTGCCTGAAGCATGTCCTTTAGAATGCCCTTTCATGAGACCTTATTACAGCAAATTCTTCCCATTTTTGCTTGTCTAAAAATGTCTACAGTACATCTTCATTCTTAAATACCAACTTCACTACATACAGATATCTGTGTGATGGCTATTGTAGTTTCAACATTGCCTGTGACCTACTAAATGCCCTTCAGAAGTTCACTTTCCTCTCTGGGGCCCAGTTTGACTGTGTTTCATCTTCTTCACAAGAAGATGACAGTAATGTTGGTCATTACTGTCATACTGAAGCCTGGCATGAAAAAAAAAAATCCAACCAAGTAAATCTGAGGATCTAATTGCTTTTATTAAGCAATTTATGAATCAAGCAATCCCATCTAGCAAACAGAAGGGAGCTCTGAGGAGTTGTACAAAATGGAAGGCTTTTATAGGAAAGAATGTAGGGCAAGGAAGTTATTAGCAAAAGAAAAGAAAGGATTGTCGTAGGCTATCCCTTTCTGTGGGGAGTGGGGGAGAACTAGGGGTCTTATCATGCAGATTACCTCATCTTCCTTTGTGTTGGTGGTGTGTGTGTGTTTACGTGGAGGGGTGAGGGTGGTTTAGGGATGGAGAGGGCCTTGTGACAGATGACCTCACTGGTGCTGACAAAAAAATTCCTGACTGACTAGTTAAGACTACATTTCTGTGGCAGGCTGAAACTGCCATTATGTTAGTATGATAGTAATGGTGGCCATTCAAAAATAACCATTGAGCAATGGCCATTTCTAATAAGCAGAGAGTTGAGGAGGGGCTAGGAAAGAAGAGAAAGGAAAGGAGAGGGTGGGAGAATGGTTATGTTGACTCTGAATAGTGGAAGGCTGTGAGAAACTTCCCCCAAGGTGCTCTTCTGGAAATGCTTCAAGAGGCGCCTCCTCTGAACCTACCAGCCCTGTTTCTTCTTCTACCCAACCTCCAAATTCTTATGCTTGAACCAGTCAGTGCCTGTGAAGTTCCCACCCAAATAATTTAGGAAATTATGGGGAAAAGCCACTAGACACTTTTCATTCTGAGGAGGTAATTGAATTCCATTCCAGCAGACCCAGATTCACCCCAGTTACATGGATCCACTTAGGATAAGGCCAATCAAGACCCAGGTTCAACCCAAGTGCAAACGAATCCTCGGTTCTGATCACTCACACCATCACTCAGACTAAGCCAAAGGTCAGACTCAATCCTAAATCCAACTTCCAACCCCACTCCACCCTGGGTCTACTCAGATTTAGCCTTAAGCTAACCACAACCTAACTGTACCACCAATAGCCCCAACATAGCCCATTACCCTGCTTAATTCCCACACGTAGGTTCATCTGGCCTTAAATTTCATCCTCTATCCAGACCATCCAAATCATTAACTTCCCTACTACAACTCTCCACTTAAGAGTAGTCCTGAACCATCTTCCCAATATCTCCCCCACTGTTCACCCCAATCCATCTGTCCATGTCCAGTGCAGTCCCTCAGAGATCCCTGTCTCTTCCCAACTTGGACTCAGTCTCTTTACCCTAGCCCTTCATCTAAGTGCATGGTGTATCAGTCTTGTATCAGTCAGAGCCCTATCACTTGTTTTTACGGAAGGAATTTAATACTGAAACATACCATGACTGTTAATATTAACTAATTTAATATTAACTTTAATATAAAGAATCACGAACGAGGCATTTAAGAACTGAAAAATTAGGACACAAAGCTATCACAGAGATAGGAACTTCGGGAATCAGCCACTATGGCTGGGGCAACAAGAAAAGAGATGGAAAGTATTAAAACTTAGGAACTTGGAGGAAGGGGCCCATCGAGCTGAAACCCAGACTTCTGAGCAAAGAGCTCTGCTCAGCTAGAGCTGCTTTCTCCGTGAGGCACAATGAAGCTGGCTCTGTAAATACTCGAATATTGCAGATTGGACCCAGCTACGGCTAAGGAAATGCACTGCCGATGCCAGAGTGAAGAAAGAGCAAGGCTGGGCAGTGCTGGTGGCGAGGACGGGAAACCCTTAGGAAGCAAACAGGGTGTGGGCGCTTTCCTCCCCGAGCCTCGCAGTGTCTCTCTAGCACCCCCTATTGGCAGAGCCTAACGAAGCGACTGCAAAGAAAGACTGCGTTGTGCAGGGCGCTGGCCTCAGCGTTACAAAAAGGGCCACGGTCGGTTGGATTTGGAGCTGAGACAACAGGTAACAGCATAATAAGTGGCCCACGTATCAGTGCCAGCCTGGACTTAAGACCCCTGCCTGAGCCTCCTACCATTCGAGCACTGCAGCCCCAGTCTCTTAAATCTACCTTGGCAGAAAAGGGCCGGAAAGAGATATTGACAAGAAATGAACATGGGGGCAAATTCACCAAGATGCCTGAAACCAGTGTTAAAGAGAAAACCACAGGCCCCAAAATGGAATCTCTTCTGCTAAGCCACGTCACCAAACCAGGGCTCAATACCTAACCTAATGGCAGTTTCAGCCTCCCCCAGAAATGCAGTCTTAACTAGTCAGTCTGGAATTTTTTTTGTCAGCACCAATGAGGTCATCTGTCACAGGGCCCTCTCCATCCCTAACCCGCCACCCCTACCCCATTCAAAGTTTTATCTGCATGATAAAACCCCTTGTTCTCCCCCACTCCCCACAAAAAGGGATATAGCCTACAACAGTCCTCTCTTTTCTTTTGCTAATAACTTCCTTGCCCTACACTCTTTCCTATAAAAACCTTCTGTTTTGTACAACTCCTCAGAGCTCCCTTCTATTTGCTAGATGGGATGTCATACATTGCTTAATAAAACCAATTAGATCCTCAGATTTACTTGGCTGGCTTTTGTTTTTTCATGCCAGGCTACAGTTGTTGGCTATCCTCATGTAAGATCGGTATCCTAAAACAAGGCCAGGACCACAGCACCCCTGAGAGTCCCCCATTATCTGAGTTCTGTGGACCAGAGATCAGGATACGAAGCTCCGTGGCTGCAGGGTTCCAGAAGTGGGTGGCTAGTTCATGAAGGATGGAAAATTGTTTTTGCGGCAGGGCTGAGCTCTGACAATGTTAGCCAAAGCTGGGTAGTTTTTAGTCAGCCATGTAGACAGGAGTGAACTTGCCTGAAGTTGACCTAGCGGGCTGACAACATTTAACACATGTCCCGGCTAGACAGAGTGAGTTAGTGGATACTGGCCAGCACCCGTAACAAAAGTGGGCCTTCCCTCCTAGTAAGACAAACGGGCAAATTCCAACCACTGGCCCTTGTGTGCGAGACACATTGGATTTGTTTTTTTAAGAAAAGGAAACTTTAAAATAATTAACTATCCGTGTCCTCTTGGCTCCCATGGGCACGAAGAAGGCGGAGAGGTGGGAATAAAAACAGAGGGAACAAAGGAAGCAAGGGAAAGAGGAAACTGAGAAGGTCAGTCAGTATTTATCAAGCAACTAGTTTGTGTCAGGCTCTGTTCTAAACAACAATTGGTGCAATAGTTACAGATAGAGATAAGGAAATGGAAGTTCAAACCCGGTTGTTAACTTTCCCAAGGACATCAGCGGCTGAGAACCGGGAGGAGAACGCAGAATTATCTGAAGTCTTAAACAAAGTCCATTTTCCTTTTTTTTTTTTTTTAATTTTTTTTTTTAACGTTTATTTATTTTTGAGACAGAGAGAGACAGAGCATGAATGGGGGAGGGTCAGAGAGAGAGGGAGACACAGAATCCGAAACAGGCTCCAGGCTCTGAGCTGGCAGCCCAGAGCCCGACGCGGGGCTCGAACTCACGGACTGTGAGATCATGACCTGAGCCGAAGCCAGACGCTTAACTGACTGAGCCACCCAGGCGCCCCAACAAAGTCTATTTTCTTCACAGACACTGGGTGGCATGGAAGCCAGTAGAAGAGATATTTATCAAATGATATTGTTGAATCGATATTTTCTTAACAGCCACTATTAATTTAAACATAGCCAGTTTTGGGTTTAGATGAGAAACCTGGGGGGTTGTTTTCCTCATTTGTTTTATCTCTTGAGAGGAGTTGGAAGATCCAGTGATCCCCTGGGGCGTTTTATCTGTAAGGGAAGATAAAATATGACAAATATAATAAATAGGACAACCAATTGGAATCACAGACCTCACGGAAGTTACAGCTAATTTCTTAGGGCATAACGATAAAGCCTGGGTGGTTTACAAAACTGCTTTGTTAGCATTAATCTTCATCAGAATGGTTTTATCAAATTGGATCTTGTCTCCTTCCCTAGCAGACTGCATGGGAGGAGGGAACATTTTCTTCTTATCTTGTTGAAATTTATTTCACCAACAGTGAGTAGGAGTTAGAGTTTGAGGACAGGTGCTGGAATCTCAATGAGTAATAAGAGGGGGAAGGAGAAGCCAGTTCAAAACTTCCAGACAGACGAAGAGAGTTTTTAACAAATAAGATATGGAGCATGTAATGTTTTACACATAAAATTCTCCTCTTTATTGCCATTAAGTGACACTTCAGATTTGAGGTTTCAGAAGATGCCTTAGCCCCTTTTTCCAGGAGATCTTTATCTAGAATGCACTACCCCTTTTTTTTCTTTTTTCTTTTCTCTTGTCTTTGTTTGTTTGTTTGTTTCTTCCTAGTAAATTCTACCCCAAACATGGGGCTGGAACTCACAACCCTAAGATCAAGAGTCGCATGCTGTCCTGACTGAGCTAGCCAGGCACCTCTAGAATGCACTACCCTTTAATATTGTCCACGTGAGAACATTTCCTGTGTGTGAGTTAGGGCTGCAAATTATGCAACATTCCATAATTATCACTGCTAAATATAAATGGTTTCTTCCCGCACCATTATTATACTGTACTTAAAAAAATGCTTAAATTAAATTTAATTATTTTAATAGGCTCTTTGCCCAATGTGGGGCTTGAATTCACAACCCCTAGATCAAGAGTCATGTGCTCAATGGACTGAGACAGCCAGGGGCCCTTATATGTACATTTTAAAGTCAAGAAAACACAAGCTGAAGGATTTTTTTAATTCCTTTTTTTTCATATCCAAATACTCAGAAAACTTCTTTTTAAAAAAAAAAATGTTTATTTATTTTTGAGAGACAGAATGTGAGCGGGTGAGGGACAGAGAGAGAGGGAGACACAGAATCTGAAGCAGGTTCCAGGCTCGAAGCTGTCAGCACAGAGCCCCACGCGGGGCTCGAACCCACAAACCGTGAGATCATGACCTGAGCTGAAGTCAGACACTTAACCAACTGAGCCACCCAGACGCCCCAGAAACCTTCTATATATATACTTTTCTTTTACCAGACCTCCTGCCTCAGGGCCCCTTCACATTTCTTTCTCCTTAACTTCCCCTTTTATTCACTCAGACCTTTCTGAAACTTCTTAATTGTCCCTTAATCAGATGATAACGTCACTTTTATATATGAATTTTTACAAGAGATCAGTTAATGTCAAGCCTGCATCCTCCTTCCAAGTCACCCATTTTAGTTAAGGATTTATAAACTGGGACTTCACAGCCAGCCACCTTTCATCTGCAAGACTGATACTTCCTCAGTCCAGCCAACAAACTATTATTTAATAAATCATTGCATGCATTTGAAAAGAAAATAGAGTCTAATCTTTGAGAATCAATTTCTTCTCTTAGACTCCTTCCAGTTCTTGGACAGCATAGGTCTTTTTTTTTTTAAGTTTATGATTTTTGAGGGGGGACACAGAGAGAGGGGAACAGAGGATCCCAAGTGTGCTCCCCACTGACAGCAGAAAGCCCAGTGCAGAGCTCAAACTCATACAGCGAGATCGTGACTTAGGCTGAATTTGGGTGCTAACAGACTGAGCCTCCCAGGTGTCCCAGGACAGCAGAGGTCCTGACTACCCACAGTTTTTTCAGAGTGTCCATTAGACTTATACCTGGTCAACATCCAGAGGTGTCCAGAAAGGCCTCCAACTATAGAATATCTCTCACTGTGGTGCCCCAGCTAGAATCGCCATCGGGACTTTACTCCCCTAGTTGCCAGGAGAGTTGGCTGCTGACAGCCCACAGCTGAGCCTCTCTGGACTTGCCCTCTACTTGAAGAAGCTGCCATACCAAAGCAACGTTATATGTCAATTATACCAGAGAGAGGGGGGGGAAGAGAGAGAGAGAGAGAGAGAGAGAACTGTTCTAATAAAGAGATTTGGTCCAGTTTAAAAAAAAAAAATTATCTGGACCACTCTTCATGTGTTTGAAAATCTCTTTAAATATTTACAGAAAGCCTTCAAATGTAGATATGAACTATTTTCTTTGCCTGAACCCCGTAAACGTAAAACCACTTTTATAATACCGTTAAGCAATTTGGAAAGACTCTAAATAGAACATACTAATCAAGCCTAGCTAGAGCTAAAATGTCCTTTCTCTGTGTGCATCAGGCCATAGACTACATAAGCAAGGTGAAAGAGTACATTTTTGGTGCAAATAAGCCGTTACCTATGAACACCAAAGCTGGTCTGCATATAAAAAATGCCCATCAGTCTCTGAAGGTCTAAATTTGAGTCCCAGTTTTGGACAAGGGCAATATCTTGAGCAGCATCATAGGAAGTTGGTCAGTTGAACATAGAAGCATAGGTGCATGGAAGGGCGTGTGCCGTGTAGCAAGTTGCTTTTTGAACTGGGAGGGTCTTCTGAGTACCAGGTGGTGCTACAACCAAGAGGATAGCCAAGGAATCCAAGAGCCCTCAAGATAAACCTGTAATTTGAAAAGGAAAGAAAAAGCAAATCATAGCTGCGTGAGATCAGGAAAAGACCTGCCTGTGTGAATAACTCGAGCCGCGATAGTTCGTAATGACCACTGTAGATGTTAAAACAAGGATCATTAGAAATTTTAGCTACTCCAGAAGCTAGGGGACCCTTATTTTTACAGTTATCGAAGTCATAAAATACCCTAAATGCATAATGAGAGTCAGCGCTCTTTTGGGATATGCGAAAACACATTTGATGAAGGGAGAAAGGTCTGCCGCCTGCCTGTACGAAATGCATAGAAAACCAAAAATATTGGCTAATTCATTTTGAGAACAGACTACCTACTTTGAGTGCAACTTTCTTATCTCTGATCTACCAGTCTTTCTCCTCTACTTAACTCCAATTTCTTTGTGCACTAGTTTCTATATATCTTGATACGTACTTACGGGTATATAAACAGTATGTGTTTAAGTAAACAATGATTAAATGGCAATGTAAGCTTTAATGTTGAAAACATAAAATATCTTTTTAAAATTTATTTATTTATTTTTAAAATTTGTTTTAAGTTTACTTATTTTTGAGAGACAGGGACAGAGCGTGAGCAAGTGAGGGGCAGAGAAAGAGGGAGACACAGAATCCAAAGCAGGCTCCAGGCTCTGAGCTGTCAGTACAGAGCCCGACACGGGGCTCGAACTCAGGAACGGCAAGGTCATGACCTGAGCTGAAGTCAGATGCTTAACAGACTGAGCCACACAGGCGCCGCTAGTGTTTATTTATTTTTGAGAAAGAGAGACACAGCGTGAGTGAGGGAGGGGCAGAGTGAGAGGGAGACACAGAATCTGAACTGGCTCCAGGCTCCGAGCAGGCTGATGGCTCAGAGCCGGATGTGGGGCTCAAACTCATGAACCACCAGATCATGACCTGAGCTGAAGTCGGACACTTAAGCTACTGAGCCACCCAGGCACCCTGAAAACAAAATAGCTTATCAAGCATATTTTAATACAATATGTATAATACTTGGAATGGCAGAACAACTTAACTTGGGCAGGTAGAAGAAAAAAATAATTTATATCAATGGGAATACATAAGGTTTAAAAATTAAAACTATGTGGTAACTATAGACTTCATTTTCTGTCCCTCTAAAGTTTCATTTTTTAGAGTTATCAAGATGAACAAAGATTTCTATTCTATTGGCCATAATGTTAAATTGTTCTAAAGATCCTAGTTCAATGACGTGGTTCAGGAAATACATGTAAGTTCACTTGAAAGAACAATGAAGTCATAGTTTATAGTAACAACTTGACAGAGAAACAAAGACATAAGTGGTGAAACTGTCACTCCACATAAATGAAACATATCTGAAATTTACAAGGAACACAGCATAAATGTTCTATGTTTAAGTATCAATTATTTAATTGAAGACCTAGGTTTACAGTTCATCTCCTTAAATATTATTATAATTAATAAAAACTGATCTACAAAGAATAAGGAATTTAGTTATTTAACTATTTTATAAAATAATAAATAAACTAAAAGCCTTGGATTAAAAAACAATTTAATGTTTGTGTTTTTATTTCCTGAGGCAAATTCAGAAACAGTATATTTAACCCAGAATTATTTAACCCAAACTTCAAAAGCAAAAATAAAAATGTTTCCCTTGTTTGGGAGAACTAGTGAGAACAGAGAACTGTAAAAATCTCTCTCTCAACCAAGTAATGTGAAAAACTTCACAGAAGGTTTCATAATGTCTTTTTATGGTTACTCATTATTAACCTAAAGTCAATTTGCATATCTTTTGTTCTTGATATTATACCGAGTAGGAACACTCAGATCATTAAACTAACATTAGATTTTCTCTTTTTTCACCCCAAATCATTATTTATTGGAAGTATTTATATTAGAATACAGGAACACTATTTAAATAATGTTTAAGAACTCTGTGATTTTGCAGGGTCTTTATACATTTTTATTTATATATATTTTTAAATTTTATTCCTGAAAGAGCATAATATTCTTTTTGGACCAAAAGAGTTTACAATTTAGTACCTTAATTTTTTTCATTTGCAAAGAACCTTTTCAAGTAAAAAAAACCCTCATGAGATTAAGTCCTCTGAAGACAGGACAGACTTCTTTAACTTCTTTAACATATTCTGCACGTTACAAAGTTTAATTGATGGTTCAACCCCTCAAGTGCTTGGCTCTTTCTCCTAGGCTGAAGATTTTTTCTTGAAATTCTGGCAGATTTAAGGCATTAAGAATTTGGGGGTGATTTTTAATCCCCCCCCCCCGGGGCATTAATAAAACCTTTACACCCTTTCCAATAACCTCCGTATATAGCCTCCGCCTCACCTGTTCCATGTAGTGATACCTTTTCAAGGAAACTTTTTTTTCTCAGTCATATCATTCTACAACATTCAAAGATGCGTGGCCTCTGCAACCATACGGTATTTGGTGGCATCACAGAGCGTCGTAAAGACAGACAGAGACTCTGGGATCACAGAACCCTCTTGGATCTTCCACTCCCGGCCTCTCAGTGCACATGGTCTCACCCTTAAGAAAAAGTCTCGCAAACTACAGAAGAAACTACAAATTCTTGGTCAAGCTGGACTTTTGTGGAGCAACCCTTATTTTTCAAGGAAAAGAAGAAAACTAAGTCTCTCTTCAGAAAACACGCTTACCGAGTGGCTTTGAGCCTCCTGTGAGTCAAAGCTTGCCCACCAGGGGGCAGCAGTTCCCTGATACTGACGACAAGGAATGTTCCAAATTCAGGTTTTTGTTTCTGGGATCACCGGTACTCCAGTCCTTGTTCACAAGCAGTAGAGAAGCATTGTCACAAAATAAGTAAGCCTATTTGCCTGGAAGCAGATAAAATTCTACACTAATCAACACTCAAAATCCATTGCAGGAGGACAGAAACAAGGTTTCCTCCTCTGAGATCATTGCTGATGGCTTCTCAAATAAATCCCATGAATATACCTATATATACCTATATCCCATGAATATACCTATATTCTATGAACATACATGGGGCAAAAGCCATAAGTCCACAATTGGCAACAAATACAACGTCTGTTTTTTTTAATTTCCCAATGCCTATACGTTCTTGGGGAAATGGTTGTTTAGAAGTGTTTTTAAGACTCAAGCAGAAATAAATCTTTACCTTTCCTTTGGCAGCTCATAGTCTCAGCTTCGAATTCTCTGCTGGGGTTAGCCAATCTAACACCTGGCATTGTTATTAATTCAAATGATTAAAGTCTCTCAAAATTTTGTTGAAATAAGAAACAGCAAATCATTTTATTTCCTCTACTCATGTGGAAAATAAGGAAATGCCAGTAATCTCTTTCCTCTCTAACAAAGAAAAATCCCATAGCATCTATGTCATTAATAAAACAGAGTTGTCATTTTAGGGATTATGAAGGAAGCTTTCAAAAATTAATGACGTCAAAACAGAAGGACATAGGAATCTGCGGGAAGGGTACCCACTGGCCAAAGTTGTGACAATTTGAACATCAGAGAAGGATATAGAGGCTTCGTGTACTAATCAAGTTGAAATAAGTCCACTAGAACCTGTTTCCACTGATTAAAACTTACAACTCTGGACAAAATGCAAGAAGCTGCTACCTGAGGAAAGAGTTAAAAATAGGCCGATTGGAGATGGGAATTAAAATCTAAGGGATGACACACGAGGGTGATTTGCTCAAGGATTTTTTCTTCTTTTATCTCTCAGCTTTGACCTAAAGGGAGCCTCAGTGCAGAAATGGACAGCAGGTGCCAGAAGCAAAACCTTTGGGGGAAGCTAACTTCCTGATCAGAGAAGCTGGAAGAAAATGGGTCCCCTGTGAACCAAAGAATGTGTGTGTATGGATCGGAGATCTCCACGGTTTTGTCTTTTTCCCTCCCTGCCCAGCTCCAAGGACAGGCCCAGTTGTGGACCTACAGGGCATCCATGGTAACAAAGGTGCAAAATTCTGATTTTAAAAACTCAACTTTCTGTGCAAACAAACAAACAAAAGACATGGAAAGGGATATTTTATGGTCCAATATGTATAAAAGAGATCTCCATTATATTTTCCCCTCACTGTTTTGCCCCCAAGGTGATCTAAGTGGCATATAACTGTGTGCCGGGAGCCGATCCATCCAGCCTTCCTGATGGCACAGCCCGGGTGGTTGGCAGAAGGGCAACGCACAGCGACCCTCCGAATGGGAAGCTACTGATATCCCTCCTGTGACTCATCATGGCCATCCCCAAGGTCCAACTGGCATTGATGACTCAAAATAAACCCATGGGGGCAAACTCGGGGGTATTTTCTGGGGATGACCCCCAGTACAAAAAAGAAACCTTATATCCAGCCGGTGCCACCCCCGCCTGCCTGTCCCCTACCTAAAGGAAGGATAGCCCCATATATTTCCTAGCCAAGGAGGCGGACAAATGGGTTCGAAGTCCCCACTCCGGCAACAAAGGAATGTATCCATGGATACAAGTTACTCCAACCCTTAGGCCCACTTGGCCCCCAGGAGGCATTCTGGATGATAATTGGACCTGGTGGGTTAAGGTACAGAATGGTTCATTAGCTCCTAGGTATACATTGTCTCTCTGGGAGCGCATAAGGCGTGGGTTCCCAGGGCCCGCTTGGCTCCCTTCCGGCACCCCAGACCAAAGCGAATACTTTTGTTCCTTGTACCGCAAATGGTTCAAAGGGACAATTAAGAAGTCATGTCCCTGTAAACGTTCCACTTGAGGTGTTGAGAGCTAGATGACCTTTCATGAAAATAGCAAAGCAAATGCTTTATAAGCTATAAGTAAACGTAGGTACATAATGGAAGTAGTATGAAGAAATTAATCAATAAGCAAAAGGCAGGAGGGAAGGTGACAAAGAAATAACCATGAGGTTCCTTAATGGGTGATTACACAAAGGAACATTTTTAGAATTAGGTAAAGCTGAGAAACATAGATGACGCACGCTACAAGGAAATTGCTAACAAATATAATGCCGCGTTTGCCACAATAAAGCGGCCAGTCTAACACGCTGCTGTCGTCTGTATCCATTTGTTATCGTTGCCGACGCCGCCGTTCATCTTTCGGGAACCCCTGGACCTGCTGGGGCTGGACTCCAGCAACTGTGCGGTAGTATAGATAGCTAAAACTCCAACAAACACCTATCTTTCTAGCCAGAAGACTCAAGAAGGACCTTGGGATCCAGATAACGTAAAGGGAAGTAGCGTAGAGGAGAGTTGGACAAGAGGGTAACCAACTACTATGTATGAATTGGCATAAGTGCTAGGCTTTACCCGCAAGCTGCACATGCGTGTTAAAGGCCCAACGCAGAATGACACGTGCTTTTGTGTTGACTTACAGTATTAAAAAAAAAAAAAAAACACCCAGTTCCCAGATTAACCCATGAAAGGTGCATGGGCCAGACAGATGCAAAACAGGACAGCAAAGTCTTTGAAAATGGATCCGAAGCCACTACCCACAGAAAGTAAGGCAGAACGAGCAACCTGAATCTGAAGTTGATTGCTTGTCAAAAACAAAAGAAGATCAACATGCTCCGGGGACTTTTAATAGAACTCAGAATCTCACAGCATAATATTCAAATGCCTGAAATATGATCCAAAATTACCCGTGTCCAAAGAGCTGGGGAAATGTGACCTATTCTCAAGGGAAAGGACAATCAACAGATGGCAATCCTAAATTACCTAGATATTAAAATTCTCAGGTAAATACTTCAAAGTAGATATTATAACCATGCCTCATGAATTAAAGGTAAACAGTTTTGAAATAAATGGAAAGACAAAAGTTCTCGCAGAGAAATGAAACCTGTTTAAAAAAATGGAAAGTTTGGAAATGAAAAACAATGGTGTTGCCAATATTTTTGATTTTAGTGACTGTACTAGGTGTATAGAGGTATCCTGTTACGGTTTTAATTTGCATTTCCCTAATGACTGATGACGCTCAACATCTTTTCACATGCTTATTTGCCACCCTTACAACTTTGGTAAAGTGTCTGAATCTTGTTTATTTTTTGTGATGTTTTAATTTTTAAAGTTTATTTATTTATTTTGAGAGAGAGAGAGCAAGCAGGGGAGGCATAGAGAGAGAGGGAGAGAGAGAATCCCAAGCAGACTCCATGCTGTCAGCCTGATGTGGGGCTCGAACCCATGAACCGTGAGATCATGACCTGAGCTGACACCAAGAGTCAGACGCTTAAGAGACTGAGCCACCCAGTCTCTTGTTTATTTTTTAAATTGAATTTTTCATTGTTGAACTTATGTATTCTGGATACAGGTCCTTTGTCAGATATGTGATTTGCAAATATTTCTTCATCTGTGGCTTGTTTTTTTATTCTCATAGACTGAGAGATATTGTTTTAGGGTGGTGAAACTATTCTGTATGACACTGTAACAGTGGATGTGACCCATTATCCAAACCTATAAAATTTTTCAGGACATAGTGTGTAAATAAGAGTATGCAAACTTTAAAAAATCATTTTGGGAAATGCTGTCTTTCTCTGATTGACTTATTTCACTTAGCATAATACTACAACAAAATATTACTCAGCCATCAAAAAGAAAGAAATCTTGCCATTTGCCACGATGTGGATGGAGCTAGAATGTGTTGTGCTAAGTGAAATAAGTCAATCAGAGAAAGAAATATACCATATGATTTCACTCATATGTGGCATTTAAGAAACAAAACAGATGAACGTATGGGAAGCGAGGGGGGAGAAAAAAGAGAGGGAAACAAACCACAAGAGACTTTTTTTTTTTAATGTTTACTTATTTTTGAGACAGAGACAGAGCATGAACAGGGGAGGGGCGGAGAGAGAGGGAGACACAGAATCTGAAGCAGGCTCCGGGCTCTGAGCTATCAGCACAGAGCCCGATGTGGGGCTCGAACTCATGAACTGTGAGATCGTGACCTGAGGCAAAGTCGGAGGCTCAACCAACTGAGCCACCCAGGTGCCCCTTTATAGATCTTATATACTAACCCTTTATCCAATATGTCATTTGCAAATATCTTTTCCCATTCCACCAGTTGCCTTTTAGTTTTGTTGATTGTTTCCTTTGCAGTGCAGAAGCTTTTTATCTTGATGAGGTCCCAATAGTTCATTTTTGCTTAATTCCCTTGCCTTTGGAGACGTGTTCAGCAAGAAATTTCTGTAGCTGAGGTCAAAGAGGTTGTTGCCTGCTTTCTCCTCTAGGGTTTTGATGGTTTCCTGTCACACATTTAGGTCTTTCATCCATTTTGAGTTTATTTTTGAAGAAACACTGATTTTGACCATCACCCATGGTCTGAGTATCTTTGTGGGAGCCCAAGAATCTAGGACAGAAATCCCAGAACCCCAGTGAAGCAAAACTATTAGAATGGATACAGTGAAAAGGGTGAGAAGAATGGTTTCAAATTACCTGCATCACCCCTCTCCCAAGACTGCACAGCTCAGTGCCCAAAAGAGATCACCTCAGCCTGCGGTTTCTCCCATGAGGAAAGTGAGAGCATAGTGAGTGCCTGGCTTCTCCCATTGTGCAGGACACTACCCGAGAGGCCCACTTCTTTCTTGCCCCACCCAGAACTCTGAGCATGACTGGTTAGTCTGGTGGCAACGAGGAGCAAAAAAAGGGGGGCTCTGGGGGCTCACAGCAACTGGGGTGTGAATCCAGCAAAGAGCCATGGATTCTACTAACAACCTAATGGGCTCTACCAAGAGGTCTGCCCATGAAGCTCATGTGACACATCACTTGCACTCCACATACCCCTTCCCTGCTGTAACCAGCATCACATGTATTCCCCCATAGATGGCATGCACAAGCACACTCAGGTGGCTGACTCAACTCTGCTGGATTGGGTGAAGGCACATAACCCGGAATACTTTAAGGAACTGTACTAGGGGGAATAAATGGGAGGTACTTAGCACTTGGCTTGGCTTTGAGAGATTCAGAGAAGGCACATAGTCCTAAAACTTTTAAGACCTCTAAAAGTTGCAAGATAAAAAGAATTCCTCACTCAAACCTTGCAGGCTAGGAGAGACTGGGATGATATATTCAAAATGTTAGAAGAAAAAACTCTGCCAACCAAGAATGCTCTACCTAGCAAAATAGTCCTTCAGAAATGAAAAAGAGATCAAGACTTTCCCAAACAAACAAAAGCTAAGGCAGTTCATCACCATTAGACCTTTCTTACAAGAAATGCTGAAAGGAATTTTTCAAACTAGAATGAAAGCTAATTAGTAACATGAAAACATGAAAATATGCAACACACTGATAAAGATAATATTCTTAATCAAATTAAGAATACTCTAATACTGAATATGGTGGTGTGTTGATCACTTAACTCTCATATAAAGTATTAAATTAGCTATAGCTACAGTAATTTGTTAATGAAGACAAAATATAAAAAAGCATAAATTGTAACATCGAAAACAAAAAATGAGGATGTAGTAAAAGGGTATGGTTTTTGTATCTATCAAAATTAAGTTTTTTTCAGCTTAAAATAGACTGTTATTTCTATAAGATGTTTTATGTAAGCCTAATGGTAACCGTGAAGCAAAAACCTACAGTAGATGCATGAAAGACATAGGGAAGGGAGTCAAAGTATACCACTAAAGAAAATGATCAATCCACAAAGACAGCAAAAGATGAAAAAAGGAACAAGAGAACTACAAAATAGCTAGAAAGTAATAAGATAGTGCTGTTAAATCCTTATCTATCAATAATTACTTTAAATGTAAATGGATTAAATTCTCCAAACCAAAGCCATAGAGTGGCTGATTTAACGAAGGAGGTGAAAGATCTCAATCTGAAAATTATAAGACACTGATGAAAGAAATTGAAGAAGACACAAGTAAATCAAAGGATATCCCATGATATTGGATTAAAATAATTAATATTGTTAAGATATCCATACTACCTAAAGCCATGTATGGAATGAATGCAATTCCTATCAAAATTCCAATGGCAGTTTTTTCAAAGGTACAAAAACAATTCTAAAATCCATATGGCACCACAAAAGACCCCAAACCACCAAACCAATCCTCAGAAAGAAGAATAAGCCTAGAGGCATCACATTTCCTGAATTCAAACTAATAATTAAAATAGTATGATACAGACACATAGACCAATGGAACAGAATTAAGAGCCCAGAAACAAACCCACATATATACAGTCAACTAATAGTTGACAGAGAGCCAGGAATAGTCAGTGGTGAAAAGACAGACTCTTCAATAAATTGTGCTGGGAAATTGGACATTCACATCCAAAAGAATGGAACTAGACCCCTGTCTTACACCATTCACAAAAAATAACCTGAAATGGATTAAGACTTAAATGTAAAATCTGAAAACATAAAACTCGTAGAAGAAAACAGGGAAAAGCTCTTTGACATTGGTGTTGGCAATGATTTTTTTGGAATTGACACCAAAGGTACAGGCAATAAAAATAAAAATAAATAAGTGAAACTACATCAAACTAAACAGTTTCTGAACAGCACAGAGGACATTCTCTTTGCAAAAGCATGAATGTTTCACAGTAAGTATATCATAGTGATAAAGACCAAAAACTCTGATGTCAGACAGACTTGGGTCTGAATCTGGCTCTGACACTTATTACATCAAGGGTAATGGTGGTCATTCACCTGTTTTTGATGCCCCAAATCTGAACTGACTTATATTTGAGTAATTCCATATCATATGAGGTGAGAGAGAGCACATCTCCCTCCTCAAAGCTGGGAGGGCCACAGTTTTGCATCCCAGCCCCTCTAGCATGAGCTCATGGGACCTCCAGTCTCCATGTTTTCTCTGCTTGAGATCCTAATTCCACACAGAAAATCCATTCACACATTACAGCTCTTGTGTCCTCCCAGCAGTTACAGGGTTATGGTCCTATGATTAGCAGGTTCACCGAGGGAGCCACTTCCCCCAAGAGACACGCTGTGCAGACAAAAGCAATTTACTCCTACTCATTTTCTTGGAAGTTCAACTAATAGAAGAACCAGATAAAATTTTTATTGTCTCACATAAAGAAGACTATCAAGGAAATAAAAATGGAGCACAAAAAAGTACCTTCTAGATCTCAAAGCAATATGCTCAGTTTAAGACTGTATTAAAGGAAGAGCCTGGAAGGCCCCAGGTGGTACACAAGGTGTTTGCAGGGGCCACAGCACCCACATATATTTTTACCATCATGAATTGATTGGGAGGTATGGCAGAAGGCCTGGAGAATTAGCTTGACATAGTGAGGAAAGAAATAAAATAATTAAAGATTTAATAATGTATGAAAGGAGGTAAACAAAGGATGGTCACAAGACGAACTGAACTGGTGATCTACGTGACAAAATGGAAGAGATATTACACAATGCAAAACAAAATACAACAAAATTAAAATGGTTAGCAGGAGGAACGCTTCTTGCACTTTGTTCATGATTTCATGGGAAGGCTTTCGCTACACGCTCCAGTAGGGACAAGTATTTTAAAGAACACTTCCATGTTACCTACCCAAAGAATGAGCTCAAGAATTAAGAGGGAAACATATGGAAGTTATAATTAGAGACATAATAGAAGGAAATTTCTGAAAACTGAAGAAAACTGTTGAGTATTTAGTACTGACCGTATTCACCCAGTTCCACACATTATCCATGAGACAAAGCCCACATCTAGACATAAACTGGTAAAACAAAACAGAAAGAAATATGTATTTTCAGGATAGGAAGGTCATACATGTCAGAAACTTCCATGGAAACGACAAAAGGAAAAAGAATCAAACCATCTCATCTTCATTTCTGGAATTCTTCTCATCTGCAATTCTGGAAGTTGGAAGTGCAGCACAATTTTTTTTTCTTTTTTTAAATAGGCTCCATGCCCAGCATGGAGCCCAATGTGGGGCTTGAAGTCACGGCCCTGAGGTCAAGAAATGACGTGAGATCAAGAGTCAGACGCTTAGCTGACTGAGCCACCCGTGTGCCCCAGTATAATAATTTTTATAGACTATTAAAATAACTGCAAATGCTAAATCAGATGCACAGCTGGAATATGAAAGTCAAAGTGGAATTCAAGGACCAGACAAAAGTAAATTATTGTGTAAAAGTGAATTTCACAATCTCATCACCATGACTGTTGAGGAATGTATGCAATTATTTTTTTTAATGTTTATTTATTTTTGAGAGAGAGAGACAGACAGACAGAGCACGAGTGGGGCAGGGGCAGAGAGCGAGGGAGACACAGAAACCGAGGTAGGCTCCAAGCTCTGAGCTGTCAGCACAGAGCCCGAGGTGGGGCTTGAACCCACGAAGTGTGAGATCATGACCTGAGCTGAAGTTGGACGCTTAACTGACTGAGCCACACATGTATGGAATTATTGAATCACTATATTGTACACCTGAAACTAATATAACACTGTACCTGAACCAACTAAATAAATAAATAAGGGGCACCTATGTGGCTCAGTTGAGCGTCCTACTCTTGATTTTAGCAGAGGTCATGATCCCAGGGTTATAGGATTGAGCCCCACGTTGGGCTCTAAGCTAAGCATGGAGCCCGGTTGAGATTCTCTCTCTGTGTCCCTCTGCTTCCTCCCCTACTTGTGCTCTCTCTCTCTCTAAAATATAAATAAATAAATAAATAAATAAATAAATAAAGTAAATTTCACAATCTACAGAGAAGTTGTGACAGTCATAATAAAGACAGATGCCCCATAAAATAAAGCAACAAAATTCATTTGTAGTATAAAATCTAATATAAGAATAATTTTATTAAGTGCTTCGTTACACTGGAGGGATTTTAATACAATTATCTGAGTGTTTCATAGTTCATGTAAATAGAAATTAAGTAAGAATATTTGAATTTGATTAAGAGTAGAAAAGCTTAATTTAATAGGGGACATTGTCCCAGATCATCCCAAAGACCCTGGTTCATTGGCAGAAAGAAACCATTACAACATTCCCCAAATTAAAGAACAGCAGGCCCCAGTTTTTGACCATAGTCCATTAAAACTAGAAATAAACCATGGCCTCCTCCCAAACGACCAGAAGAAATACCCCCCACACAAACATTCAGATGGAGAACATCAGGTGCTTCCTCTGAAGATTTATTAATACTTCTATGTCCAAGCAGGTATGTGGACATAAGGTTATACGACTCATTCCCGCAAGAGCTGATACAAGGCAAAAATGAAACCTAAGAGAGACAAGACTGAGCTGTATCTGTGTGTCAGCTGGGTCTGGAGTCAGCTCTGTGTGTTGAGGTCTTCACAGAAGTCACTGGGCTGTTTCCCAGGTGCCCATCTCGGAAGTATCCTCGCTGCGCTTCATCTGCCCTGGAAACAAGGCATGTCTGATGATTTCAGAACCGGTTTTAAGAGTCCTCTCCCCAACTCTCCTGCCTGCTAGTGACTCGTCCTCTCTTGACCTCACTGCTCCATCTATAAAATAAGGAAGTCTGACCTGCTTGGTTCCAAAGATCCTGATTATAAGAGTCTCCAGGATGTTACGCATTGTATACAAACGTGTTTATTCGCTCCATTAAACTATTCCTTTCTGAGTCCCTCTTAATTTAAGCCCCTCTCCCTGGAAACATAGTACAAGGAGAGAGAGTTTTCGGTTGGTACCAGTGCAGTGTTATGGAAACAAGGTAGAGGGGAGGCACTGTGAGCAGAGCCTTGGCAACACTCCCATGAGTGGGGTGGGGTGGGGGGCAAGGAAGACTCTAGTGTGTGGGTTTTCCTTTTATATATTGCCATCATTTGTTTACCTGCTCTTCTTTTCTTCTGCCTCCCCTCAGAACAAGGTTCTGGGTAGTGAATAATCAATCAATTGATCATCGCTCCTTCGTACTTCTTTCTGTTTCATCGCCTATGACCCACCTCCTGAACCCCACCCCATGGAGGCAAATAAAAACCTGAGTCCAGAGCCCCACTGCAGAATTTTCTGGACTCCTGGATCTGCCACATTCTTCCTAAAGACCATGAAATTCTCGCTCCTGACCCTTATTGTATTTTTGATCCTGTTCCAGATGCTGCCAGGTAACCAGAACCAAGGAAAAAGGAAGAGAGCTAGGGTGGGGAACTTCCCATGGAAGGTTTGTCATCTTTCTGTCCATCCATTCAGACAAGGTTTTCAGGGGTGTCTGAAATCTGCTTGACCTTATTAGAATGTACTCCCAGGACAGACCTGTCCCCATACTGGGAATGTGTATCTGGTCAGGATCCCTAGAGCCATGGGCAGGATGTCTTCCAAAAAGTCCTTCTCATACTCACGTGTAATTTCAACATCCCAAATTGCCCTTGGTACTTTGTATCAATGTCCCAAGGACCCAACTGAGCAGCTGCCTGACTTCAGCTGTGTCTCCAATCCCTACCAGATCATGAGTCCTGAAGCCTTTCTTAGACACTAAGTTCTAATACCTCTCCATAAGAAATCCTTTCATAGTCTGGAATGAATATATCTGCAGAGCAGTCACGTGGAAAAGAGCACAGTCCTTTCCGCTGCTTTCCAACTATAGAAGTCTGATTTTGTTAATGATTTATGATGAGATTTTATAAACAAGTGACCAGAGCTCTGAAACTACTGTTTATGAAGGCCCGAATAATTTTTAGACAAGGTAAAATTTCCTTCATCTGTCTGATGTTTAAAACCTTTTTTCTATACACGTATAAATGCATATAAGTATGTGTGTTCTTACAGCTCTTTTTTTTAACCAAAAAGTAACTATGTGTTTCTCTAAAATGTTTTTATTCAATATATGGTAGACATCTTCCTTGTTGCCACATAAAAATTAGCCTCATTGCTTCTAGAAGTTACATACTGTTCCATCGTGTAGATAGATCATAATTTGTGCATCTAATCCCTATTCAGGGTAAAATGTGATCTTTCCAGATCTTTTTTTTTTATCTTGTTTTATTTTTTATATTTTTTAAATTTACATCCAAATTAGTTAGCATATAGTGCCACAATGATTTCAGGAGTAGATTCCTTAGTGCCCCTTACCCATTTAGCCCATCCCCCCTCCCATAACCCCTCCCATAACCCTCAGTTTGTTCTCCAGATTTATGAGTCTCTTCTGTTTTGTCCCCCTCCCTGTTTTTATATTATTTTTGTTTCCTTTCCCTTATGTTCATCTGTTTTGTCTCTTAAAGTCCTCATATGAGTGAAGTCATATGATTTTTGCCTTTCTCTGACTGACTAATTTCACTTAGCATAATACCCTACAGTTCCATCCACATCATTGTAAATGGCAAGATTTCATTCTTTTTGATCGCCAAGTAATACTCCATTGTGTATATATATACCACATCTTCTTTATCCATTCATCTATCGATGGACATTTGGGCTCTTTCCATACTTTGGCTGTTGTTGATAGTGCTGCTATAAACATTGGGGTGCATGTGTCCCTTTGAAACAGCACACCTGTATCCCGTGGATAAATGCCTAGTAGTGCAATTGCTGGGTTGTAGGGTAGTTCTATTTTTAGTTTTTTGAGGAACCTGCATACTGTTTTCCAGAGTGGCTGCACCAGCTTGCATTCCCAACCAGATCTTTGATAAGACAAACAAAATTGCAGCTGACTTTTTGTACATATGCTTTTACTTACTGGACAAAAAATTTCTAAATAAGTTCTTAGAGGTGGACTTGCTAGGCAGAGTAAGTTTATGATTTTGTTTTTCATGAGCACTTACTCCTTGGATCAGATATGGCCAAAAGAATCACTCTTCTTTCAGGGTAAAAAAGCTTTAGAAGACCCAAGTGAACATTCTTTACATAAACCCAGAAAAATCAGCGTTGTAGCAACTTCTCAACTGTAACACTGATATGAAAGGAAAATAAATACTTTAGATAGTGAAGGAAAAGAACCATGAACCTAGAAATCTTATATCCATTTACACTGCTATTTAAATATAGAAATATAACAAAAAATATGCTCAAGCATAGAGGGCCTATGAATGGTTTGCCACACAAAGACACATTTTGAAAACACTCTTGGAGGAAGAACTCAAATAAAAAGAGAAATGATCCAAGAGAATGTTGGAAATGATATGACAGATATGAATTGTCAATTAGTTTGTAAGTTTTTAGTTGACTTAAAAAAAAACTGGACTGGGAGAGTTATAGACAAAGAAAAATATATCCCATAATTCCTGTAAATTTTAGATAATAACATGATTAGGGAGGGGATGGCCAAAGCTCACTGAAGAGGAAGACCAGGAATATGAGAACATTGCTGAGGTGCTTGCCTTGTTAAAAGTAAGTTATAATTATAGATAAGTTTCAATAATCAATAAAGATAGGTTATCATAGACATGGGCTTTACGTTATTGCTAATAGCATAAGAATAAAAATAAAATGAGTATATTTTAAACCATCTGGAAAAAAAACCCCTTATCTACCTAATAAAAAGTAGTAAATAAGAAAAAAAACTACAAGTAGAAAACATAAAATAACATAGCAGATATAAGTCCAAATGTAATTTTAATTACAATAAATGTAAATGAATTAAACTCACTAGATAAAGGCTTAGGCTTTCAAATGAGAAAGAAAGCTCAAGCAACATGTAATCTAAAAGGCACAGATGTGCTTGATATAAAAAGATACAGATTAAAATAATGAATTGCCATACCAGGAAAATATAAACTAAAAGAGAGCTAAAGTAGCAATCTAATTTGTGGCAAAGAAAAATTTAAGGCAAAACATATATTTGACAAAGAGGCAGGTTATATACTCGTAAAAGAAATAATTGGCACTTAAGAACCTTTGGCACTTACAATTTCAGCTTCCAGATTTGAAAACAACAAATGACAGTACTTCAGAGAGGAATAGTTAAGTGAATGGCATTTGGAGATCTTTAACCGAATTTTAAAGTTAATCAAAAACAATACACTGAATATCTGACCAAGGTATTGAATAAACTTAAGCTATGGGATACATATGTTTACATAAGGACATTTCTATGCCTGATGGATAGTAAGCATTCTTTTGAGAACACAAAAACTTTACAAAATTTACAAAAATATCTCCCATATAAGACCACAAAGAAAGCTACATTAAACCAAATAATATCATAAAGATCACATCCTCCAATGTAATCAATGAAATTAGAAATTAATAATAAAAGAAAAGCAAATGACTCATTTATTTGGAAACCAAATAACACATTGCTAGATAAACTTTGACCTGTATAAGAAATTATATTTACGAACAACTAAGTCACATGGATATGCCCAGAGTCAAATGAGGGGGCAGATCCCCCCAACCATAAATCATAATATTATACAGCAAAGGGTGTGGATCCAAAAGAGGGTGAAAATTTGGGTCCTTTTTCACCGTCAGCCTACCACATGATATTAGAAGACAGAGCAGGATTACCTTGGGAGGTGGGGGTGGGATGAGAAGAGGAACACTAATGGATGCAGGAGGACACGAAGGGGCTTTCTAGTGCTGATTTCATGAGTAGTTTTATGATGCACATCAGTAATTAGTGCAGTTTCTGGAGTATGTTATGCTTGGGTTAAAATTTTGCTTTAAAAACTCAAGCGTAATTGTGTTATGTATAGCTTCTAGATTTATGCTTTCTGTAATTTTTATCTAGATTTCCTTCTATGTCTCCTCCTTCTATACTTTTTTTTTCAATATTCAACCTGATTCCTGAATATCTTCTTTCATTTGAAATGATATGTGGTATCACTGAAGTGTATAAAGTAGCAAATTTCAGCCATTGTTAGTTAAGCATTGGATCAAGTTCAAAAATGCATTTTTACAACTGTTTATGACCCTTTGGGGACGTTTAAGATTAATAATACTATATCAAGACATAATGAAATATAGATGATATTTGCATTTCCCAATTTTTAAATTTTATTTTTCTTAAGTAAAGCATGTGTCATTAGAAAATCCATTTAGATTTACTTAACAATTAACAACCAAATTTTGACAGTTTGGAGATACCTAGTGATAATGCCTCAACAGGTAAAACTTGTCAACTAAGTGTACTCTATCCCATTAAACTTGGAAAATCCTATTACCCATACTTTTTCTGTGAAGTGACCAATAGGATTTTCACAAACATCTCAAAATTAAAAGGAACTGTATTTTTATCTAACTAGGAATATTCCATCCTCAGGGATCTGTACAATTCTTTGTTGTTGCCCTTCCAGAATTTATTAATATGTGGACTTCCCTCCAGATATGCTATAGCCTTTGTCTATAGGATGCTGGTTCTCCCAACCACCATCATCAGCATCACCTGGGAACTTGTTAGAAATGCAAATTTTTCCAGTTTTGTTGAGATATAATTGACATATGATGTTGTGTAAGTTTAAAGTGTACAATGTGTTGACCTGATACACTTATATATAGCAAAACTGATACCACCACGGAGTTAGCCAACACCTCCATCATGTCACATAATTTCCATTTCTTTTTTGTGGTAAGAACGTTTAAGATCTACTCTCTTAGCAACTTTCAAGTATTTAATACAGTATTGTTAACTATAATCACCATGCTGTATATTAGATCCCTGGAACTTATTTATCTTGTAATTGGAAGTATATACCCTTTGACCAACATCTCATTTCCCCCACCGCCTGGTAAACATCATTCTAATCTCTCTTTCTATGAGTTTGATGCTTTTTTATTCCACCTATAAGTAAGATCATACAGTATTTGTCTTTCTCTGTCTGACTTACTTAGCATTATGCTCTCAAGATCCATCTATGTTGTAGCAAATGCCAGGATTTCCCTCTTTCTCACGGCTGAATATATTTCTCTCTCTGTCTCTGTCTCTGTCTCTGTGTGTGTGTGTGTGTGTGTGTGTGTGTGTGTGTGTGTGTGATCTTTATCCATTCATCTGTTGATGGGTAGTTCTGTATTTTGGCTATTATTTCTGCATCTTGACTGTTGCGAGTAGCGATGCAATGAACATAGGAGTGCAGACATTTCTTTGCAATAGTGGTATCTCCTCTTCAGATATATACCCAGAATTGGAACTGCTGGATCATATGGTAGTTCTGTTTTTAATTTTGGAGGGAAACCCCATACTGTTTTCCATAATGGCAGTACCAATTTATATCCCCACCAACAGTGCACAAGGATTCCCTTTTCTTCACATCTTCTGTAACACTTGTTATCTTTTTTTTTTTTTTTTTTTTACAGCATCCATTCTAACAGGTGTGAAGTGATATTTCATTTTGGTTTTAATTTGCATTTTCCTGATAATTAGTGAATTTGAGCAATTTCTCAGATACCTGTTGACCATTTGGTTGTCTTCTTTAGAAGACTGTCTATTCAGATCCTTTGCCCATTTTTTAATTGAATTGTTGTTTTGTGTTTGTTCATGTTTGTTCGGTTTTTGTTTGGTTTGGTTTTCGGGTTTTTTTGCTACTGAGTTGTATGAGTTCTTTATATATTTTGGATATTAACCTGTTACCATACATATGATCTGCAAATATCTTCTCCCACCCCATAGGTTGCCTTTTCATTTTGTTGGTAGTTTCTTATGCTGTGCAGAAAACTTTTCATTTGATGTAGTCCTGTGTGTTGATTTTTGCTTTTGTTGCTTGGGCTTTTGAAATCATATCCAAAAAATCATTGCCAAGACCAATGTCAAGGAGATGTTTCTCTAGGTCTTATTCTAGGATTTTCAGTTGCAGGTCTTTAGTTTTAGTTTTTAATCCATTTTGAGTTCATTTTTGTGAGTGGAATAAGATAAGGGACCAATTTCATTTTTATGCATGTAGACATCCAGTTTTCCCAGCACCATTTTCTAAAGAAACTATCCTGTCTTCGCTGAATGTTCTTGCCTCCCTTGTCAAACAGTAGTTGACCGTATAAGCAGGGATTTATTTCTGGGCTCTCAATTCTGTTCCATTGGTCTGTGTTTCTGTTTTCATGCCAGTATCATACTCTTTTGAATACTATAGCTTTATAATATAGTTTGAAATCAGGAAGCCTGATGCTTCCAACTTTGTTATTTCTCAGGATTGCTTTGCTTTGGCTATTTAGGGTGTGTGTGTGTGTGTGTGTGCGTGTGTGCGCGCGTGTGTGTGTGGTTCCATATGAATCTTAGAATTGCTTTTTCTGTTTCTGTGAAAAATGCCATTGGAATTTTTCTAGAGATTGCATTAAATCTGTAAATGGTTTTGGGTAGTGTGGATATTTTTAACAGTATTGATTCTTCCAATCTCTGAACACAGGACATCTTTCTATTTATTTGTGTCTTCTTTAATTTCTTTCATCAAAGTCGTATAGCTTTCTAGAAATGCAAAGTTTCAAGCCCCATCTCAGACATACTAAATCAGAAATTCTAGGGGCGCCTGGGTGGCTCAGTTGGTTGGGCATCTGACTTCAGCTCATGTCATGATCTCACAGTCCGTGAGTTCGAGCCCCGCATTGGGCTCTGTGCTGACAGCTCAGAGCCTGGAGCCTGCTTCAGATTCTGTGTCTCCCTCTCTCTCTTCCCCTCCCCTGCTTGTGCTCTGTCTCTCTTTGTTTCAAAAATAAATAAAAACATAAAAAAAAAAAAAGAAATTCTGGGGAAGAGGCCTATAGTCTGTGTCTTAACAAGCCCTCTGGGGGGGTTGTGCTCAAGTGTGAGAATCAGTCATAATCTCCTATAGCTGTATTTCTGAGATGTCCAACTAAAACACTGATAACACGGATTTTGTTTCATTGTTGCCTCTTAGAGCAATTATTTTTGTGTCATTTGTGGATCCAGCTCAAGCAGAAATTTCTGTACCTTTGGTATGGTCAGTGCAAATAACCCAGCTGAATCAGAAGCTAATGTTACATAATCACACAACTTCTTACCAAATAGCTGCAGTTCCTGCTGGCTAGAAAGCTCCTTTGATATTGATGATAAGATACTTAAAAATATGATACGTACCAAACCTTCCTTTGCCTACATAATCCTTCCTAATGAAAACAGGGTTGTTGTGAAGTCGCTGTAATAGCTACAACTATAAGCAATAATACTTTGAGGTAATTGACATCGTTTACTCTTTTCAGTCTGTGGGGGCCAAAAATCTTGCTGGATCATGAAAGGACGCTGCAGGAAAGACCGCAAATCTTACATGATGAAAAAGCCATGTAAAAATGGTGACTATCGCTGCATTCCAAGCAAGACAGATTCTCAACCACACAGACCAACCCAAGCACCTACTAAGAAGTCCCAAATTTTAAGCACTGACTTGGAAGGAAATGTTTGGGAACATGTACCCATAGCCATCATGAGGCAAGCCAAAATTTAGAGGGAAGCAGAAGAAATTTGCTACTTGTCGGGCCAGGGATGGTTAATTCCAGTCTCTCTTCCATGGGTCCATTAAGACCCACATGACCTCCTCTCTGCTGTCATTCATCTCTGTCCTCACAAGGCTGGATTAAGACCTTGAGGTGCCCACAGTACTCACTGAAATGGTGTCCCACCCCCAAGAATATGTAATTCTAAAAAAAACCAATAATAGATCAATATAACAGAAGAAAATTTAGGAAACTTCCAGTGTTTCTCATGAAACTTTTCTCAAATAATTTTTTGGAATATCAAGTATTAAACTACTTCATCCAAGAAAAACATTTTTCTGGGGCACCTGGGTGGCTCAGTCAGTTAAGCAACTCACTCTTGATTTCAGCTCAGGTCATGATCTCATGGTTCGTGGGATCGAGCCCCATGTTGGGCTCTGAGCTGACAGCATAGAGCCTGCTTGAGATTCTCTCTCCCTCTCTCTCTGCCCCTCCCCCACTCACTCTCTCTCTCTCGCTCACTCTCTTTCCAAATAAATAAGTAAACTTTAAAAAAATAACAAGAAAAACATTTTTCCATTTGTTTTGCACCTGCTCTGCTAGTGTCCCATGTCAAAGGTACTATTCTCTTCACCTAGCCAAAGAGTTTGAGAAGTGTCTGTGGAATTCCTTGTTTTATACTAGCCTTTTGGTTCAAAATAAGTAACTCCATAATTTTTTGACTAATAGCTACCAGAACACTAAGAATTTCTTTATAATATAGAAGCTACTTCATGGGGTGCCTGGGTGGCTCAGTTGGTTAAGCATCCGACTTCAGCTCGGGTCATGATCTCATGGTCTGTGAGTTCGAGCCCCACGTCAGGCTCTGTGCTGACAGCTCGGAGCCTGGAGCCTGCTTTGGATTCTGTGTCTCCCTCTCTCTCTGCCCCTCCCCTGTTCATGCTCTGTCTCTCTCTGTCTCAAAAATAAATAAAAACATTTAAAAAAATAAAAATAGAAGCTATCTCAGGTAAATGCATCCCATTTACTACTAACTCACCTTTGGTTGTAAATGTCTGTCAGACATAGACCAATGGAATAGAATTGAGAGCCCAGGATTAAACCCCTACATATATGACCAACTGATATTCAACAAGAGAACCTCAGTGGAGAATATCCAATGGAGAAAGGAAAGTGTCTTCATTAAATGGCGCTGGGGAAACTGGATAACTTTATGCAGAAAAAAAATGAAACTGGACCCCGAATTTACACCACACACAAAAGTGAGCTCAAAATGGATTAAAGACTGAAATCAAAGGCGTGAAACTATACAACTCCTAGAAGGAAACTAAAGGGAAACCCTCTTGACAGTGATCTTGGCAATGGTTTTTTGGATGTGATGCCAAAATCCAAGCAACAAAAGCATAAATCAACAAACAGGACTACAGCAAACTAAAAATCTTCTGTACAGCAAAGTAAAAAGGAAACCTATGGAATAGGAGAGAATATTTGCAAATCATTTATCTGTCAAGGGGTTAACATCCAAAATATATAAGGAATGTATACAATTCTGTAGCAAAAACAAACAATCAGATTAAAAATGGGCAAAGGACCTGAATAAAAACATTTCTCCAAAGAAGATATACGAATGGCCACCATGTACATGAAAAGATGCTCAACATCACCAATTGTCAGGGAAATTCAGTTCAAAATCACAATATGATATCACCTCACACTAAAATGGCTATCACCAAGAAGATTAAGAGTTAACAAGAGTTGGCAAGGATGTGAAGAAAAGGGAACCCTCGTGCAGTTAGTAGGAATATAAATGGGTGAAGCCACTATGGAAAACAATATTGAGGTTCCTCGAAAAATCTGAAATAGAACCACCATATGATCCAGCAATTCCAATTCTGGGTATATATTGAAAGGAAATGAAAACAGGATACCAAAGAGATACATGCATTTCCATGTTTATTGCAGCATTTTGGACAATAGCCAGCATATGGAAACAATCTAAGTATCCATCGATGGGCAAACGGATAAAGAAGAGGTGAAATATATAGATATAGATATAGGTGATATAGATATAATGGAATATTATTCAGCCATGAGAAAGAAGGAAATCCTACCTTTTACAAAACATGGATGGACCTTGAGGACATGATGCTAAGTGAGATAAGTCAGATAAAAAAAGACAAATAGTGTTATGATACCACCTACATGTGGAATCTAACGAAAAACCAAACTCATAAAAACAGAAAGTAAAATAGTGGTTTTCCAGGGCTGGGGGTTGGAGGTTTAGGAAAGATGTTGTTTAAGGGCATAAATTTACAAGTAGATAAATATTAAGTCCTGGAGATTTAATGCATAGTACAGTGAATATAAACAATATTGTATTATAGCCATCAAACTTGATAAGAGACCAGCTCATAGCTATTCCCACCACACACACACACACACACACACACACACACACACACAAGGTAATTATGTGACATGATAGAGGCACTATCACTAAAATGACAATCATTTTACATTATATAAATGTATCAAATCAACATGTTGTCGGGGCGCCTGGGTGGCTCAGTCGGTTAAGCGGCCGACTTCGGCCCAGGTCATGATCTCGTGGTCCGTGAGTTCGAGCCCTGCGTCGGGTTCTGTGCTGACAGCTCGGAGCCTGGAGCCTGTTTCAGATTCTGTGTCTCCCTCTCTCTGACCCTCCCCCGTTCATGCTTTGTCTCTCTCTGTCTCAAAAATAAATAAACGTTAAAAAAAAAATTTAAAAAAAATCAACATGTTGTATACATTAAATTTATACAATTTATACATCAAGTTGTTCAATTAAAAATAAAATAAACTATTCTCTAAATAAATAAACAAACAAAAAAAAAAACCTTCTGTCTGATCTTCTGCTTTAAAAACCTTTAAAAACCCTTCTGCTTTAGAATGGGGCTGGACCAGAAGAATGCCCTGAGGAATCTCCTGTCTCCTTTGCTTAAGGACTAGACAACAAAGACAACACTGTTGATTTGCAGGCTCCATGGGCTTATTTTCTTGACCCAAGCTCTGATCATATTTGCCAATCCAAAGGCCTATACAGGAGGTAGCTGAACCCTACATGATAATACTTGCTTTTCTGAGGATGTGTGTGTGAGCAGAAGAGTACCCAGAAAAGAACAAGAAAAAAAAAAAAAAAGCTCAAATAAATGCTTCAATGCTCCGGCATAAGCACCATGGAGAGGAGAGAGGTCAATATCAGTCCCATTTCATACCTTTTTGTTACCTCCATTAAAAGGTCCATTCCAAACGACTAATTAGAAGTCCTTAAGGAGGGGTGTTTGGGTGGCTCAGTTGGTTAAGCATCCAACTTTGGTTCAGGTCATGATCTCACGGTTTGTGGATTCGAGCCCCACATCAGGCTCTGTGCTGATAGCTGATGCTCTGTCCTGCAGAGCCAGGACCCTGCTTCGGATTCTATGTCTCCTTCTCTCTCTGCCCCACCCCTGCTCACGTGCAGTCTCTTACTTTCTCTCTCTCTCTCAAAAATAAATAAGCACTAAAAAATTTTTTAAAAAATAGAAGTCCTCAAGGACTCCATATTGGTTTTGATCTTTGTACAACTCCATCTTCTTGGAGACTCAGCAGCGTGAGAAGCCTTGGGCCCCCCTTCATGGTTCAATTGTGTGATAACCTCACATTCTTATGGGAACTTGGAAGAAACTCTTATCCTGAGTAGGAAGGGCTTATAACAGCAAGTACAGTGAAACCCAGGCTATTGGCCACAGTCTTGCAGAAGGTTCCCATCCCAGTATCAGTTATCCAATCAATTTTTGTTACTAAATACTTATGGGCTCCCTGCTGATACAATTCTCTCTAAACTTCACATGTTACCATATCAGGAGCTCTATTTCCCTTCTTGGGAATTTAACAACTAAATTTGAATTCTAAGAATAAATCACTACTCAAACATAGCAGCACTAAAACAAAACAAAACAAAATAAAACAAAATCCCTGTGACATAGATACTAGTTCTGTCACATTTTGACAGATGAGAAAACTGAGGTCAGAAAGGGCCAATGTCACGAATTTATTCAACAAATATTTTCTAAACATCTATTTTATTGAAAGACCCATGGTTGACATTGAAGCTACAAACCTGAACATGACAGGCTTGATACCTGATCTGATGAAGCTTATGGTCTAGCAAAGAAAGTAGAAAATAAACAAGTGGTGGGGCGCCTGGGTGGCTCAGTCGGTTAAGCGTCTGACCGGCTCAGGTCATGATATCAGAGTCCGTGGGTTCGAGTCCCGCATTGGGCTCTGTGCTGACAGCTCGGAGCCTGGAGCCTGCTTTGGATTCTGTGTCTCCATCTCTCCCTGACCCTCCCCCATTCATGCTTTGTCTCTCTCTGTCTCAAAAATAAATAAACATTAAAAAAATTTAAAAAAAAAAGAAAAAAAAAGAAAATAAACAAGTGGAAATATAAATAATTTGTGATTACTGGTACAAATGAAACAAGGAAGGTACTCTGACTGAATGACAACTTCAACAGAAGGACCTCTCTTATTCAATTCAGAGTAGTCAGAGAAATCCCTTCTGAGAACATGACATTCAAGCTAAAGCCTGAAGCAAATAGCCATGAAAAAAAAGAAAAGGAAAAACCTCTACATGGCTAAAATGAACAAATCAGGAAACTATAGATGCTGGCAAGGATGTGGAGAAATGGGAACGCTCTTGCCCTGTCAGTGGGAATGCAAACTGGTGCAGCTGTTCTGGAAAACAGTGTGGAGGTTCCTCAAAAAATTAAAAATAGATCTACCCTATGACCCAGCAATAGCACTGCTAGGAATTTACCCAAGGGATACAGGAGTGCTGATGCATAGGGGCACTTGTACCCCAATGTTTATAGCAGCGCTTTCAACAATAGCCAAATTATGGAAAGAGCCTAAATGTCCATCAACTGATGAATGGATAAAGATGTGGTTTATATATACAATGAAATACTACTTGGCAATGAGAAAGAATGAAATCATGCCATTTGCAGCAACATGGATGCAACTGGAAGGTATTATGCTAAGTGAAGTAAGTCAGTCAGAGAAAGACAGATGCCATATGTTTTCACTCACATGTGGATCCTGAGAAACTTAACAGAAGACCATGGGGGAAGGGAAGGGGGAATAAAAATAATTACAAACGGAGAGGGAGGAAGGCAAATCATAAGAGACTCTTAAATACAGAGAACAAACTGAGGGTTGATGGGGGGTGGGGGAGAGGGGAAAGTGGGTGATGGGCATTGAGGAGGGCACCTGTTGGGATGAGCACTGGGTGTTGTATGGAAGCCAATTTGGCAATAAATTATGTTAAAAGATAAAAATATGAAAATATTTCTTCAAAACAAAAGACAAACGAACGAACAAAAACCTCTAGGAACAGTGTTCTAAGAAGAGGAAACAAAGAATATGCGTTAAGTGATATGTAGTCACGAAAGGATAGATTATGCCACCTTAGCAAATGAGCCCTAAAATCTCAGTGGCCTCACAGCAGTGGTTTATATTTGCTTATGAAAAGTCCAGGGATGGTCTCGTTCTCTGTCTTGTCATTTAGTTACAGCATCTGAAACATGCAGCATCTGAGATTATCACATTATGGGAAGAGATGGCTGGATAATGATGGGAAGTGTCCTGAAAAGCCAAGGCAGGAAGACTCACATCATTTCTCCACTTATTCCCATTGGCCGGAGCCCAGTCACAGGACACCAACCCAGCTGAAGTGGTTATATCCTCTTAATCTCTTCTTCCTCAAATGTAACACACCTTCAATTCCTTCCCGAGACATACAATTCAAAATCCAACCCCGCGCAAAGCCCGGAGTGCTGAGTGATGCATGGCCCTCACCTCTGGTCCAGATGGGGATCTCCTCAATCTGACAACCTATGAACTGAAAAGACAAGTTATCTGCTCATCCACGTCATATAAAATGCTGGGCCAGGAGTAAAGTAACTACAATAAATACTCTCATTTAAAAGAGCCCAGCAGCCATTATTCCATAGCGGTGCTGAAATGCTATTAGGCCCAAATTATGAAGCTCTCACCCTGTGCCTCGGGGAGAGTCCTTGTTGAGGCCCCAATTCTGCTTTCTGAGATGAGCTCCCTTGCCCTTTATTCTCCATGACCCCTAAATCCACCCCCCTTGGAGATTCCTCCTTATGCGTAATTCTTCTTGGCCATATCTGAATTGTGGGAATTTGCTTTTGAAGCCTGCCTCCCTTATGGAAGACTGGAGAACCAAAATTGCATTATCTCACAGTCAAAGACTGTCGGGCTAGGGTTCATGGTTTGTTTGGCAATGTGGTACTTTTGAAGACTTAATAGGCTCCTAATCTATTTGCTTCCAGTTGGTTCCATCTGCAACTCACAAACCCAATGTTCCTTCCTGCACTTACTTCTCAAATTATTTTTATGCTTCTTTGTACTGTTCTCTCTCCCTCTTCCTCCCTCCCCCTTCCTCTCTCTCTCTCTCTCTCTCTCTCTCTCCCCCTTTCTCTTTCTCATGAGCAGTAGCTACCTTGAGGCTCTCAGACTGAAATTGGAAGTCCACATCATTTTTTAAAAGTTTATTTATTTATTTTGAGAGAGAGAGAGACAGAGAGCATGAATGGGGTGTGAGGCAGAGAGAGAGGGAGAGAGGATCCCAAGCAGGCTCCACACTGTCAGCTCAGAGACCAATGCGGGGCTTGAACTCACGAACCGGGAGATCATGACCCAAACCAAAATCCAGAGTCAGACACTTAACCCATGAGCCACCCAGGTGCCCCTGAAGTCCACATCATTACTCTAATCTCTTCTCTCACTTCCACACACCCAAAATATGTTGCTGGAATTTAGTGGCTCAATGCCTTTTAAAGCTCATCTCTTGTTATTTGAGACCTAGGATCAGTCTTGTTTTCTAACCCTGTAAGGCCATCAGTTTCTGGACTCTCTGTGTTCGTAGTATCTTTATTTGTGATAGCCAAAACTAGAAACAATCCCATTGTCTCAGTGGTTAAATGGTGGTATTTTCGTGCTGTGGAATACTACTTAGCAATAAAAAGGCGTATGTTGTGGGGTGCCCTGGGTTGCTCAGTTGGTTAAGAAACCAAATCTGGATTTCAGCTCAGGTCATGATATCAATCAATCATGAGATTGAGCCCTACGTTGGGCTCTGTGCAGACAGAGCAGAGCCTACTGGGATTTCTCTCCCTCTCCATGCTTCCCCCCTTGCATGCAGACACACTCTCTCACTCTCTCTCTCAAAAAAAATTTTTCTTTTAAAAAGGAGTAAACTGTATAACCTTATGGAATCACTATATTGTATACCCAAAACTACTATAACATTGTGCGTCAACTAGACTCAAAAAAATGGATAAAAAGAACACACACACACACACACACAAAGGAGTAAACTGTTGAAACATGCTGCAATAGAGATGAATCAAAATAATTACACTGAAGTATAGAAGCCAGATTTTTTTGAAGGAGTACATACTGTGCGGTTACATTTATAGAAAATTCTGGAACAAACTAAAGAATGATCACAAAAACCAGATCAGAGGCTGCCCGGGGATGGAGGAAGAGGGCAGGGAAAGGCAAGGAGGAGGGAGTCCAAAGAGGCATGAAGAATCTTTGGGGAGTAGTAGATATGTTCCTTATTTTGATGGTGGTGAAGGTGTCATGAGTAAATATGTGTCAAAATTATCAAATTGTATGCTTTAAATATGTACAACCCATTGTTTGTTAATTAGTCCAATAGACTAGTCCAATAGACTAGTCCAATAGACAAGTCCAATAGACAAGTAAACAATTACTAAATAATAGCCTCCAGGTATATTTATTGATGGATAAGATCTCAACTTATCCCCCCAAAAAAATGGCTGAATGTGGGCCCAGAACCCAGGACTATGATACCATGGGCTGCATCCATGCACCTTCTCCCCTGTAATAGACTCTTCCCTTTTTTAGGAATTACCCTTCTACACTGCCACCACTGTCACCTCAGACATTAGGGCAGACTATGAACTGGGGTGGGGTACACTCAGATGTTCCTTCTTTTCTATAACATGACAAACAATGGTTTTCTCAAAGCCTTCCATTTGGAAAGAGTCGGGACATGGAGACCCGCCATTCATAAAATTTAAAACAAGTTTTTCTGCTTGGATAGAATCAGAAAAACTATCCTTTTAAAAAAAATTTTTTTCAGTTTATTCTGAGAGAGAATGAGAGAGCATGAGCAGGGGAGGGGCAGAGAGAGAGAGAGAGAGAGAGAGAGAATCTGAAGCAGGCTCTGCGGTCTCAGCACAGAGCCCAGTGTGGGGCTCAAACCCACTAACCGTGAGATCACGACCTGAACCGAAATCAAGAGTCGGACACTTAACCAACTGAGCCACCCACGCGCTCCAGAAAAGCTATTCTTCATCCTATGTAGAAATTTCTCCTATTCTATCACTTAGCCTTGGCTTGACAAAGTCAGTTACAAAATACCCTCGACCTCTCTGAGCAGCCATTTCCTAGTAACGGTGTTCTTACGGTTAGAACATATTAAACGAAAGTTAATTTGGCAAGAGTCCATCACCATCCTGGGCACTCCACATGGGGTCATCCAAAAAGAGAAAGGTTTCTTCATCCACATGATAGCCCTGTAAATTTCTGCAGACTGTTCTCACAGGTATGGTCCACGATCCCAGAAGAATCGGGAACCTAAAGCTTCACAGGGACTTTTAGAGCCAAGTAAACAAGAGAAAGCAAGAGTTGATGGATGCGGTGTAAAAATGCGACCATAAGGAGGCAGGACGAAGCCGACTGCAGGGGTTACATCAGGGTTCTGCACCCCAAAGGCAGATATGAATGCCATGGCCTTCACAGATGACTCCCAGACCTCCAATGGCCTCCAGAGTGTCCTTGTCAAAAGTAACATCCCAACTTACTGTTGGAACTGCCTTGGGTAGGGAGGCTTTCTGATGACATTGGGTGACATCCTCCTTTGAGTCCTATTACAAATTGTCTCCCCTAAACTCTGCAGCAAGCCAGCTCTGTTTTCTTGGGCAAGTCGCTTCCCCTGGTGGGCACATATGTAAGTGAGAAATGTGGACTATAGATCGTGTTTGTTACCTCTTATTTCCACCCACCTTCCTGGAGAATATGCTTTGTGCCTTGGGAGGTTCAAAAATGAGAGACACAGTCCCTTATTCTCAGGAATCTCGCAGCCTGGCGCGGGAAGACATACAAGGAAACAGTTTGAATGCAGGCTTATGCCAGCGTGGGCAGGACTGTGAACAGAGAAGGCAGGACCCCGAGCAAAGGCCTAGGGAAGCCAGGGAAGTTGCCCTGGTGCGCAAGCCCTCTCCCTCCATATCCTCAGTCACTTCCCAAAAGCTTGTGACCTATAAGCCTCTCCACACTCTCCCAGTGCCTGTAACAGATGCCCTATCAGTGCACTAGTCAATAGACTGATGTTCCGTGTGGATTAACTTTTACACATTTGTCTGTATCTGGCCAGTTCAGTGCCTCATCCCTCTGCCCCCATCCCACAGAGGTCAATAAAACTCTAGCTCAGATTTGAACTGCACCAAGTGGTCTGGATTCCTGAGTTCACTGCCTCCTAACTTCCCAAGGACCATGAGACCTGGCTTTTGGTCCTTGGACCAAGGAACTGGCTTTTGCTATCCTTGTGTTCCTACCACAAGTGATCCCAGGTAATCAGAACCCAAGGAAGTTGCAAAAATGGAGGTAGGATGGGCTCCGGCCCACAGAATGTCCAACGTGTTATAATACCCACCTCAACCTGGGCAGTTCCATGGCCCCCACATTGGGCCCATGTCCCTTGTAGGGTAGAACCTAAGGGTGGGACAAGATGTCCTCAACAGGCAGGGGCTACCCAACATCGAGAATTGTCTTTGGTTCTGTATTCCATGTTGTCATCTAAGGACCAGATGAGAGCTTGATGGACATCAGTTCTCTTTTCCGTTGGTGCCAGCTTAAAAATGCCTCCAAAACCCTCTTTCCTGTGTTTTCTTAGCCCTAAAAGTCCAGGGATCGCGTTGAATGTGGCCCCTTCTTTTTTCTCATATCCTGGAATTTGGCAAACAGGTCAGAAGATATCTGCAGAGCTGCTGTGTGAAAAATAGAATTGATTTTCCTTCTCCCTTCGGTAGTGAAAGTTTAGGCTTTTAGTAATCTCTGCTTCTTAAAGTCCCCTGAAGTCATGACCAGAACTTGGCGATTGCTACTGGAGAGGACTTGAAGTTTCTTATTCAAAGCATCCCGCTTTCTCCTTTGTTATATCTCTCTCAAGGTACATTTCAACGTATGAGCAGAGTCATATAAAAAGGAATCTAAATACTTCTGCTTTATGAGAAAAAAGTAAACATAGTGTGTGCAGTGTAGTGATTCCATGATTCTATACATTTCTCAGTGTTCATCATGATCAGTAGACTCTGAATCCCTTTCATGTGTTTCACCCATCCCCCACCAACCTCCCCATTGGTGACCATCAGTTTGCGCTCTGTAGTTAAGAGTCTGTTTTTTATTTGTCTCTTATTATCTTTGTTCATTTGTTTTGTCTCTTAAATTCCACATATAAATGAAAACATATGGTATTTGTCTTTCTCTGACTGACTACTTATTAGCATTATTATACTTGAATTAAAAAATGAATTAAAAATGTTTTAAAAAAAGAAAAAAGTAAACATACTGTATACATGGGTATGCAGCAGCCTTTTGTTCACTTAGTAGTATTTTGGGATTACCTTTCTATGTCATCACCGAAAGATCTACCTCATTCTTTGTAGAGTTGTGAAATCTCACTATAAGATAAGCTGTAATTTAGGTTCAGTCATTTGGGAATGTCCCAATTTTCTAACAACTCACCAGTGATCATCCTTGTATAAGTATCTTTACATATTTGGACAAGGATTTATACAGAATAGATTCCTGGAAGTCAAATGGCCAGGTTAAAGGTCAGTGTAAAGTATTTTATTCCATGAATTCCTCCCTCATATGCCTCTTAGGACACGGCCTGTAAAAGTTTCTGGCGATCAGGGTTTGAGTAATTCTCCAATTGCAATTCCAGGCACAATCGGGACAATTCCATGTGGTCCACATGGAACCAACTGGGTCAGCTTTGAGTTCTGATGGGAAGGGGGGGTGAGACTAGGAAAGAGACAGATGTGAAAGACTGATAAAAGCAATGCATGAATCATGGGAACTCAGAGCATGAGGGGAGTGAAGGAAATACTGCATGTTCTGGAGTTTCAAGGCTGAGGGTTCTGGAAAGGAGGTACAAATTTGGAGCCAGCCCCTTACACAGAAGAGTTGAGAAGATGAAGGAAGCATAACGTCTTTGTGTTTTATCTTGGCCAACCCTTATGTTTAAGGAACGAGAGTAAAACCCAGTGACATTTATAAGAACAAGGAGGGGTGCCTGGGTGGTTCAGTCAGTTAAGCGTCTGACTCTTGGTTTCAGCTCAGGTCATGATCTCACGGTTTCATGAGTTCGAGCCCTGCATCAGGCTCTGTGCTGACAGGATAGAGCCTGCTTGAGATTCTCAGTCTCCCTCTGTCTCTCTGCCCCTCCCCCACTCAAGCTGTCTCTATCTTTCTCAACAATAAACTTAAGATATTTTATAAGAACAAGGAAATTTCCATACCTCCCAGCAGCAGCGCACCAGGGCCACCATATTACCGTCGTCCTGCCAACACCCAATACTATTTTTACCAGTCTCACGGGTTAGTAATAGTGCACTGTTGTTTTAATTAGCATTTCTCTTATCCTATGATTAAAATACAAGAACGGCTTCCTTTCAATTAGCTGCAAGACCCTCGTGATCTCAACCTCCAATTATATTTTTCCAATTACTCTTCACCTAACTTATCCTGTAGACAGGGTCACCACCTTATGGTTTTTCCAAAACTTCAGGATAGATGCTGCCCCTGGGCCTTTGTACCTGCTGCTTCCTCTGCCTGGTGTACTTTTCTCACAGTTAGTCTCAGAGCTCCCTCTTTCACGTTCTTCTCAGTGAGATCTTTTGCTATCTCTTCCAATCACTCACTCCCTATCCACTCTTTCCTGCTTTCTTACTCTTCATAATGCTTATCATCTGTATTCAACTGTATCTAAAATAAAGAATATATCACATTCTTCTCTCATTTGCTGTCTTACTTACTGTCTCCTGAAAAACTGACATCTCCTTGAGAGCAGGACATTTAGTTTATTTTGTTAGTGGATGTATCCTGCTGTATCTTGAACAGTGCCTGTATGTAATCAACACTTAACAAACATTTGTTGACTAAATGAACAAGTGACTCTTTCCACGTCTGTTAATTGCCTGTTCATAGCATTCATCTTCTGGGCAGGTGATGCTTTCTTGTTGATGTGAAGTTCTTTGTCTTTGATATTATTCCCTAGTCACTGGCTTTAGTCACTGGGTATATTATCGCCCAATCTATCACATACCTATGTATGACCTTTGCCCATGATACGTCATTCATTGAACAAAAATACTTAATTCTGATCTAATCAAATCCAATCTGTTTGGGGTTTTGTGTGTGTGTGTTTTTGTGTTTTTTGTTGTTGTTTTTGTCTTATGGGCTCTGCTTGGTGATTTTGTTAAAAAAGTTTTCCCTCTTAAAAGCAAAAATGAACTACTGGGACCTTATGAAGATAAAAAGCTTCTGCACAGCAAAGGAAAAAACCAACAAAACTAAAAGGCAACCAACGGAATGGGAAAAGATATTTGCAAATGACATATCGGACAAAGGGCTGGTATCCAAATCTATAAAGAGCTCACCAAACTCCACACCTGAAAAACAAATAACCCAGTGAAGAAATGGGCAGAAAACATGAATAGACACTTATCTAAAGAAGACATCTGGATGGCCAACAGGCACATGAAAAGATGCTCAACGTCGCTCCTCATCAGGGAAATACAAATCAAAACCACACTCAGATATTACCTCATGCCAGTCAGAGTGGCCAAAATGAACAAATCAGGAGACTATAGATTCTGGAGAGGATGTGGAGAAACAGGAACCCTCTTGCACTGTTGGTGGGAATGCAAACTGGTGCAGCCACTCTGGAAAACAGTGTGGAGGTTCCTCAAAAAATTAAAAATAGACCTACCCTATGACCCAGCAATAGCACTGCTAGGAATTTACCCAAGGGATACAGGAGTACTGATGCATAGGGACACTTGTACCCCAATGTTTATAGCAGCACTCTCAACAATAGCCAAATTATGGAAAGAGCCTAAATGTCCATCAACTGATGAATGGATAAAGAAATTGTGGTTTATATACACAATGGAGTACTATGTGGCAATGAGAAAGAATGAAATCTGGCCCTTTGTAGCAACGTGGATGGAACTGGAGAGTGTTATGCTAAGTGAAATAAGCCATACAGAGAAAGACAGATACCATATGGTTTCACTCTTATGTGGATCCCGAGAAACTTAACAGAAACCCATGGGGGAGGGGAAGGAAAAAAAAAAAAGAGGTTAGAGTGGGAGAGAGCCAAAGCATAAGAGACTCTTAAAAACTGAGAACAAACTGAGGGTTGATGGGGGGTGGGAGGGAGAGGAGGGTGGGTGATGGGTATTGAGGAGGGCACCTTTTGGAATGAGCACTGGGTGTTGTATGGAAACCAATTTGACAATAAACTTCATATATTGAAAAGAATAAAAAATAAATAAATAAATAAAATTAAAAAAATAAAAAGTTTTCCCTCATTCTTCTGTCTCAAGGGGAATCTTCGACATTATTTTCTAACAACTTTTTTACTATGCCTTTCACATTCACAAGATGAAATGTATAAATCCATTTTTATTTTTCTCATGGAATGAGCCAGTTTTCCCAACACTGTATGCTGGGAGATGGAAAAATCAATTTCTCCATTGAGTCATAGTGTCATTGTTACTGCATATTAAGTTCCCCATTTAAGCATGGATCTATTTCAGCTGCCTATTCTGTTCTAGTGATGTATTTTTCTTGTGATAGTACTATATTTTTTATAATACCATAGCTTTATATTCTGTGAGCGTCTAGAAGGGCAAGCTTTTGTCTTGCTTTTTATTTTTTTAAGAAATCTTACCTCTTGGTGGCCTTTATTTTTCACTATAAACTTTAAACTAGTATAATCAAGTCTTCCAAAAATACCACCGAGATTTTAATTAGAAGTGCATTAAATTTATGGATTAATTTAGAGGAAAGTGAATCTTTACAATAATTAAGTCATTCCATTTAAAATCACATCTGCTATTTGAGTTTTAAAATATATCCCATTGAGGTTTTGGGTATTCTTCATTTAAAACAAGATACTTCAGGCGCACCTGGGTGGCACAGCTGGTTAAGTATCCGACTCTTGATCTCAGCTCAGGTCATGATCTCACAGTGTGAGTTCGAGCCCTGCATTGGGCTCTGTGCTGATAGCTCAGAGCCTGCTTGGGATTCTGTCTCTCCTTCTCTCTGCCCCTCCCCTGCTTTTGCGCTCTCTCTGTCTCTCTCTCTCTCTCTCAAAATAAACAAATAAACTAAACAAACAAGAAAAAAAAACCCAAGATACCTCATAGCCATGCTGTATATTTTATTATACATTCTAGTTAGTTATTGTTTAGTGTAGACAAGTACTATTGATTCTTGTAAATTGATATACCCATTAATTACAAAGTTTGTTGACTCTTTTTTTTTTATGTGATAATCATGCCTGTTGGAATAAATGACAATTTTATCCCTTTCCTTCCAATACTTATGCTTTTGTTTTGATTTGGCTTTTGCTTGTTGCTATTGTTGTTGTTGCTTTTCCTTTAAGCCCTGACCACGTCTACCACTATTATTTTAAACAATAGCAATAAGGGGCGCCTGGGTGGCTCAGTCGGTTAAGCGTCCGACTTCGGCTCAGGTCATGATCTCACGGTCCGTGAGTTCAGGCCCCCCATCCGGCTCTGTGCTGACTGCTCAGAACCTGGAGCCTGTTTCGGATTCTGTGTCTCCCTCTCTCTCTGACCCTCCCCCGTTCATGCTCTGTCTCTCTCTCTCTCAAAAATAAATAAACGTTAAAAAAAATTTTTTTTAAATAAACAATAGCAATAAGAGTATGTCTGTTTTCCTGACCTCAACAAGAATGAATTTCTCCATTAGATAATGTTAGCTCTAGATTTTGATACATAACCTTCACCAAATCAAAGAAATCCTCTCTATTCCTGCTTTGCCGAGAGTTTTCATTATAAGTAAGCACTGAACTCTATCAAATCATTTTTCTGCATCAAATAAGAGTAATTCCAGTACTTATCTATTTAATTCTATAAAGGTAGGAAGTTTCATTGATAGATTGATAGATTTTCTAGGTTGGATGATGCTTTGCAGTTGGAATTAAACCCTACTTGGTTATGATGTATTTTAATAGACAATTGAATTCAGTTGGCTAATACTGTAATTAGGATATTTTTGAGTTTATATTTATAAACAAAATTGACCTATAATTCTTTTTCCCTCCTATTTTCTGGAACATTTAAAAAAATTTTTAATGTTTATTTATTTTTGACAGAGTGAGAGAGTGACAGAGCACGAGTAGGGGAGGGGCAGAGAGAAAGGGAGACACAGAATCCAAAGCAGGCTCCAGGCTCCAAGCTGTCGGCACAGAGCCCGACACAGGGCTCGAAATCACAGACCGCGAGATTGTGACCCGAGCTGGAGTCAGACGCTCAACTGACTGAGCCACTCAGGTGCCCCTGGAACATTTTATATAAGATAATACTTTGATTGATCTTCCACGAAATTAGAAGAACTCACCTTTAAAATCAGGAGGGCTGTGTGATTCACAAGAGCCAAAAGGTGGAAGCAGCTCAAATGTCCACTGACAGATGAATGGACAAACAAAATGTGGTGTGCACATGAAATGGAATATTCCTGAGCCTTGAAAAAGAAGCAGAGGCACCCAGATGGCCCAGTCAGTCGAGGGTTCTGACTCCCGATTTTGGCTCAGGTCATGATCTCACAGTTTGTGAGATCAAGCCCTGCGTCAGGCTCCATGCTGACACCGTGGAGTGTGCTTGGGATTCTCTCTCCCTCCCTCTTTCCCTCTCTCTCTGCCTCTCCCTGTCTTGTGCTCTCTCTCTCTCTCCCCCAAAATATAGAAATAAACTTAAAAAAATAAAAAATAAAGTGAAATTCTGACCCATGCTACAATATGGGTGAACATTAAAGTCATAATGCTGAGCTAGCCAGCGACAAGGACAAATACTGTGAGTCCACTTGTATGAGGTTACCAGACTAGTCAGATGGAGACAAAGTAGCCTCGTGGCTGTGAGGGGGATGGGGAGGTCACTTTGAATGGGTACAGAGTTTCTTTTTTTTTTTTTTTACATTTATTTATTTTTGAGACAGAAAGAGACAGAGCATGAACGGGGGAGGGTCAGAGAGAGAGGGAGACACAGAATCCGAAACAGGCTCCAGGCTCTGAGCTGTCAGCACAGAGCCCGACGCGGGGCTCGAACTCACGGACCGCGAGATCATGACCTGAGCCGAAGTCAGACGTTTAACCGACTGGGCCACCCAGGCGCCCCAAATGGGTACAGAGTTTCAGTGCTGCAGTGAAAAAGAGTTCTGGGATGGTGACCCAGTGATACGAATGTGCCTAATGCCCCTGAACTATACACTTAACAAGGGCTAAGATGGCAAATTTTATGTGACACGTATTTTACCAAAATTTTAAAAACCATCCAGGGTTGAGGCTTTGGGGAAGAAGAGGTTTTTTTTCACCGCTATTTCAGTTTCTTAACATTCATTCATCTAATCAAGTTTATATTTCCTTCCTGGGCCATCCCTGGAATATCGTTAAGGATTTACACATTTCCTCTGGGTTCTCAGTATTATTGGTGTGGAGTTGTTAAGAACAGAATTCTCTTCTGTTATTTTTAATATGGTGTTTTGATTTCACCATTTCACTATAGCTATTATTTTTACTGTCTCCTTTTTTTTCCCCTCATCAGTCTCTCTAGAAATTTTCTAGACATTTCTCATTATTTCTGCCTTCATTATTTCTGACTTTAGTTTACGATTCTTCTAATCTAAATTTTATTTTTTACTATATTATTTAATTTCTGAATACATGAGATTTTCAACTCCAATATGACATTTGGTTGGAAAACACAGAATGTATGACATGAAGTGCATGGAACTCACTGAGGTTTTTCTATGGCCTGAAATCTTGCAACGTAAAATGGACCAGTGCCAGCATCATCTAGACGACTGTTAGAAAAGCAGAAATTCAGACCCTGCCCTACCAACTGAATCAGAATCTACATTTTTTTTTTAATTTATGTTTATTTTTGAGAGAGAGACAGAGTACGAGCAGGGGAGGAGCAGAGAAAGAGGGAGCCACAGAATCCGAAGCAGGCTCCAGGCTCTGAGCTGTCAGTACAGAGCCCGATGCGGGGCTTGAACCCATAAACCGTGAAATCATGACCTGAGCTGAAGTTGGATGCTTAACCGACTGAGCCACCCAGGTGCCCCCAGAGTCTACATTTTAACAAGATCTCTACATAATTTCTATGCACATTACAAAGTCGAAGAAGCATTTCCCTAATACCTGAGCGAACAAAGCATCTCACATAGGAATACCTACACTATTCTAAGTATGCGGTAACATTCTGTTCCTTAATGAGAATACAGACACGTGAGTATTCACTTTATTGTTACTGGTATATTTTATATACTCATTTGAATATATATTTAAAGAAATTAACCACATGGGCCACAACCAATGCAAGAAACTCAATCAACAGTGATAACCAGACGAACTTTCTTTACGTGGATAGTGTCAAACAGGCCCACGGATATATAATATATAGTTCCTTGTGACTAGCAAGTTTCTGTTCGTTTATGGCAAGGTATTCACCTCACTTTCAGAAAAGTTAAAAAAATGGCAGGAAAGAGGTTGGGAAAAGAGACTTTTAGAAACATGGTATTTACCAGGCGTGAGCTGGAAGTCTTAAAGCCAGAATCTAATTATGACCCATGATGTTGTTATGGGATTGCCAATATACAGTCATGTTTGTAAAACTGAGCACATCAGTAAGCTAAAATCAATAGTCTCTCCTTTCGTTATTTAGCCTATAGTGGTGGGGAAAAATGCTGGCACAAATGGGACACTGCGGGAAACCTGCAAAGTTGACAGTGATAAAAACAGTCTGCTACGTTCCAGGCCAGGAAGTCCCTATCGTTTCTACCGCAACCATATATAATTTTCAATCAGATATTACTGATACAATTGTAGCAGGTTCCACTACACCCTGCTTTGAAATAAGCACCAAGAATAAAGAAGGTGAAAAGTCTGACTTGGAACTAAAAATTCAGATCTTTTTCTGAGAGGTTCATCAAAGCTCATGACTTCTTCTTGGCTGTCACTCACCCTGTCCTCAGGGGGATGGACTAAGTCATATGGATAAAGCACTGAAAATACCACAGTGATCACCCCACCTCCGCCCTCCATCAATGTGTAATTCTAGATAAAAACAGCTGTGTAAAGAAGTCTGAAATTTTTCAGTACTTCCAACAATAAAGTCCTCAGCGCTTTTCTCAAAATTTCAAATTCTTAAGTTTTAACCCGTTTCTAGTGACCCTTATTTGCTGGCGACCTATGCACAGCTTTAACCGCTTAGTTAAGTATTCCAAAGCTCATCTTTCCATTGTCCTGTCTTCTCAACAAGTGATTTGGTATACCAGAGGCAGCCCTTGTGTTCATCCTGTCTCTTGGTGGCAGCAAAAATTGTCACAATCAAGATTCCAAATCCTTGGATTTATAAGAGTAGCTCCTAAGATACTAAAGCCTTGCTTTACAACGGCGGACGTCTCAGGTGAAAGCATCCATTTTACTACTCACTAACTTTGACCCTAAAGCCCTGTATCATCACTCACTGTAGGAAATTGGCTGGCCCAGGTATAAGCTATAAGGACTCCTTTTTGCCCCAATTGCTTCAAGGTTGGAATAGGAGCTGTTGAAAGGCTGGCTTCATAAACCCATTTCCTCGACCAAGCCTTGATCACACATGGACATCCAAGGGTAGGGATGGCCTCCTAATTGTGGGTAAAAAGATGGGTCATTTTGTCCACTTGGTTACCAAGAGCTTTATTTATCTCCCTCTGATGGCATAAAAATAGCCATGCACCCCATCTCATTTCAGAGAGGCCAACCCACACAACCACCTCCCACCTCATTTTCCCCCAGACTTCTAATCTTGCTCTTTCTAAGACCCTGACCAGCCCACCAGTCAACCCGTTACCACTGGCCATGAATTACTTTAGATCCATACCTTAGACCATCCCTCCTTCTACAGGAAGGATTTCTCTTGCTCACTGTTGAATTTCGGGCACTTCTAAATCGGGCTATTTTGCAGCGCTTCTGGCTGGTGATAGCACATCATGTAAGCCACTCACAAACTTGGCTTACCTTTTTCCTCCTTGTTAGCTAAACATAGGAATTCTCTGTGGCACCATTAGTGTGCGATGTAGGAGAGGCAGTAAAACACAGCCATCTGAGCCACCTGCTCCTACGGTTTATTTATGCCTTCCAGATCTACTGAGTCTCCACTTAGAATATTCCGTTTCCACCCAGCATTAAAATGCCCCTCCACAGGGTCAGGTGATACCCCCCATGATGATGGAAAATTCAAATCGCACGAATTTATTTTTTTTCAAATTATCCTTAAAATTATTATTACTAGTAATTCTGATATTTGGAGTCCGTGAAGTCCTGAATCTCTGGTCTGTGGTTTCTCCTGGCCGTAATTCATGGTGCCTTATTTCCTTGTGCTTTTGTGGTTTGGGGCTCTGATTTATGCATTTTCCTTGGCGCTTCATCTGAATAAATTCGTTGAGTCATGACTTAAAGGTCTACTCCTTCATTTGTTTCTGTCACACAACTTTGTCACTACTACTTTGGGGCAACTTTAACTGAATGATCAGCTTGATTTTTTTTTTTTTTTCAGACCATCCATATGCCATGAATTCTGGCTAAGAAACTATGTAATATGTGAGAGCCAGCTTGAGGTTGTAAATTCCCAGTAGAGATTTTTTTTTTTCTGTGTGCTGAGTATCAAGGTTCAAGACCAGACAATTTTCCTCAAAAAAGGCTTGCTAAAGGAGAAGGAAAGTTGTATCTTTTTGTTTTGGGCTTTTTCTGTTTTTTGTTGTTTAAAAGAACGGCTATTCTTTTTTGTTTTGTCTATTTATTTTTGAGAGAGCACGAGTGGGGGTGGGCACAGAGAGAGAAAGGGACAGAGGATCCAAAGCGGGCTCCAAGCTGAGAGCAGCAAGCTCGATGTACAGCTCGAACATGAAATGTGAGATCATGACCTGAGCCAAAGTCAGACGCTCAACCAACTGAGCCACCCAGGCACCCGAGTTGTATGTTTTATCCTTACACAGCATGTGTAACACTTTCAGGACCGAGACTTATGTAGGAGTCTTCTCCTGGACTCCCATTTTTTCAGACCCTGGGCGCTGGCTCCTCTCCCCTGCCTACGCCTGACCCTGGCCAAAGCCATGGAAATCAAGTTCAAGTTCACCTGATTCAGCAAATGCTTTCAAGACAGAAGCCAGTTTCAGTTACTGCCTTCAGAAAAACACCAGGTTTCAGTCAGCCTTAATATTCTTTATGCTTTTGTGGCAAGGTCAAGGATGCGTAAGAAGTTCTTTTGTATACTTTAAGTAAAGTGTTTTAGATATTCTCAATGGGAGGGCTCATCCGGGTTCTTAGACCATTACTCTGACAGAAACAGAGGTCCAGAACCACCAATTTTGTCCAGATCATAAGGTTTGTTGTTATGAGAGGCTGGGCAGAAACACAGAAGGAAGAAGAGAAGAGAAGAGAATTGTCAAAAGAGGAGATTAACACTCAGTGTCTGAAGCCAAAATGCTGAAATGATTGTTTTCTTAAATAAAAGAGAGCCGTGCTGGTCATGCATGGCTCTCTTAAGCAGAACAAAGTGCTGAACTTCTATAGCATTTGCGGGGAGCGTCCTGGGGGAGTCGTGTTGGTTACAGACGTGGAGATGGGTTGATGACCACCTAGAAGTGTAGACCCTGAAGCGAACCCAGTGCTGACTGTCTGACTTTCAAAGCATAATGCTGTCACTGATGATTTGGCTTTCCAAGGTGTCTTCACGGATGCAAGTTGTCCTTGATAGACGAGAAAGGTTAAAAACCTTTCAAGGTATTTACTTGTTAACACGGCTGGAGAACTGTCAGCCTTCTCCTAGGAATGTGGACAGTACTGATTCTCACAAAAGGAGAGAGAACCAGAGGGATGCAAGGTGACAAATGCCAGCGGAGGAACCCCGAGAGGCAATGGGGGAGGAGCAGCCCAGAGGTTAGGAGGGAAACAAAGAAAGAGTGAAGTCACAGCAGCCAACCCAGTTTCCAGGGAGAGGATGAATTGTGGTTGGAAACGCTATCGCTACCGAGAGGCAGAGTGAGATGCAAGTTGAGCAACATCCAGGGACCTTTCAGAAAGGAAGTGCGCCAGTGACCTTGGCCCAAGCCAGTTCAATGGTACCATAAGCCCAAAAGCAAACTGTAACAAGTTGAGACAGAGACTAGAGAAAGATCCCTGGTAAATGTAGCTACTCTCCTTTTGACAACATTTGGAAGTAAAGGTGGAGAAAGAAAGGAGATACGAGTGGAGGGAAGACAGAAAAAGTAAAATTAGAATTTTACCTCAAAAAGCTCATGTTGGTTGTCATTGGGGGCACACGCCTCCTAGACTTTCAGGGATTAAAAGTCCTTAACTGGGGCGCCTGGGTGGCTCAGCCGGTTGAGTGTCTGACTCTTAATTTTGGCTCAGGTCACGATCTCACGGTTCGGGGGGATTGAGCCCCGTGGTGGCGTAGGCGGCCCCTTTGCTGGGTGTGGAGCCTGCTTAAGATTCTCTCTCTGCCTCTCTGCCCCTCCCCCACTTGCTCGCGCTCTCTAAAAAATAAAAAGTCCCTGACAATCATCCAAAAGAACAACAGCATGTAACATTCAAATTCCTTCCTCAATAATCACCGGACAGACCTCCAGCCTCACGACTTGAAGCCTTGGCAGAAACAACTTATTCACACTACAGCAGCTGGTTAGGAAATTCTTCCATAAATGAAGACATGCTTGTCTACAAGACGCCCACCCACTGCCCTGTGCATCCATCCTACTAACTCTGATCCCCCTCTGAGCCCTCCACGGCACAGCTGAAGTCCTGGCTCTGCCCAAACGCTTCAACTCTCCCTCAGTGGCCTCAGGACCTTCTCTCCCCATCGTCCGTGGTTTTTCTAGATTCTTCTTGTCACTCCAGTTTTCTCTCCCACAGAGCTGGATCCAGAATGGCACAGATACCTCATCACTCAAAACCCAATCTCTCGCTGTGATTTCCAATGGACAAAAGACAGACAAGGGTGGCAGGTGCATGAATTTTAATAAGGGGTCTTGATAGCAGCCTGAAGATGCTGATCACCAGCACTCAAGGTATTTTTGGCCAGCGATTCTGTTGGCTCCAGTCATTTTTCGTCTCTCTGCCAGAAATGCTTATCCTCATGTAGGACTGGAGGCAGCATGACTGATAATTTAAGCAGTAGAGGTAGGGTTGTTCAGACTTTCTGCAAGAGGGTCTACAGATTCCCATGTTTCCCATGCATCGAAGAGTGTGATGTCTGCCTGGCCAAAAAAAAAAAAAAAAAAATACAGATGGTTAATTTCCATTTAATACTGGCAATACTAACATAGATCTGAAGAGTCAAGGAGCACAGTCAAAACCTAAAGGGCTGAAATAATTATGTGTGGGGTGCCTGGGTGGCTCAGTCGGTTGAGTGTCCAACTTCGGCTCAGGTCAAGATCTCACCGTTTGTGGGTTTGAGCCCCTCATGGGGCTCTGTGCTAACGGCTCGGAGACCAAAGCCTGCTTCAGATTCTGTGTCTCATTCTCTCTCTGCTCCTCCCCCACCTGTGCTCTGTCTCTCTCTGTCTCTCAGAAATAAATGTAAAAAAAAAATTTTTTTTGAAATACTTATGTGCCACCACTGCCCACCTATTAGAATGACCAAAATCTGGAACACTGACACCAAATGCTGGGAAGAATGTAAAGCAACAGAAACTCTCCTATGCTGCTGATGGGAATGCGAAACGATACGGCCACTTTGAAAGACAGTTTGTCAGTTTCTTATGAAACGAAACATACACTTACCACACAATCCAGCGGTTGTGCTTCTTAGTATTTACCAGAACTTGAAAACTTATGTCTACACAGAAATCTGCACATGAACTGCTTCACTGTGCTTCACACAGGCAGTTTGAAAATCAAGCTCAGAGAAACAAAAGCTTCAGGAGGATAATGGAATTCCAGTGCATCCATAGGGTAGCGGAGCTGATGTTTTCCTGCAGAGGGAGAGAGCTGATATCTTCCTGTAGAGAGCGCTGATGTCTTCCGGTAGAGAGAGAGCTGATGTCTCCCTGTATAGATAGCTGATGTCTTCCTGTAGAGAGAGAGAGCTGAGGTCTTCCTGTAGAGAGAGGGCTGATGTCTCCCTGTAGAGAAAGAGCTGATATCTTCCTGTAGAGAGAGAGAGAGCTGATGTCTCCCTGTATAGATAGCTGATGTCTTCCTGTAGAAAGAGAGAGCTGAGGTCTTCCTGTAGAGAGAGAGCTGATGTCTCCCTGTAGAGAGAGAGCTGATGTCTTCCCGTATAGAGCCACTGTGATGCTTACAGTTGGTGGAACAGCCTATGCTATATATCAGCTAGCTGTGGCTCCATTTCCCAAGAAGCAGCATTGACTTCCGTGTATCATCTAAGCAGGCAGCTGGTTCAATTTCATTCAGATCTCTATGGACCAGTAATCAATAAATAACTAGGTTCTTCTTTGAGGATCAATATTTATTGACTTATACTAACTACCACCAATAAACCAGTCTTCACCATGAAAAAAAAAATCTGCACATGATGTTTGTAGTTTTATTTATAACTGCCCCAAATTAGAAACAACCAAGATTCCCTTCAGTAGGTGAATGGACAAATAAACTGTGGTCTGTCCAGACAAGAGATTATTATTCAGTGATAAAAAGAAATGAGCTATGAAGTCACGAACAGACACGGAGGACTCTTAAATGCACATCAGTGAGTGAAAGAAGCCAATCTGAGAAGGCTCCATAGTGTATGATTTCAACTGTATGACATTTCGGAAAAGGCAAAATAACGGGGGTAATAAAAAGATCAGTGGTTACCAGAGGTTGGGGTAGGAGGCAGATGAAGAGGCAAAGCACAGAGGATTTGGAGGATTTACAGTGAAGTTACTCCATATGATCCTGGAATGATCTATTCATATCATTATACATTTGTCCAAACCCACAGTACAGTACCCAGGGTGAACCCTAAGGTAAAATATGGACTTTGGGTGGGGCGCCTGGGTGGCTCAGTCAGTTGAGCGTCTGACTTCGGCTCAGGTCATGATCTCCAAGTTCATGGGTTTGAGCCCCATGTCAGGCTCTGTGCTGACAGCTGACAGCCTGGAGCCTGCTTCGGATTCTGCGTCTCCCTCTCTCTCTGCCCCTCGCTCATGCTCTGTCTCTCTCTGTCTCAAAAATAAATGACCATTAAAAAAATTTTTTTTTTAAATATGGACTTTGGGTGATAATGATGTGTCAATAGAGTTTATCAGTTGTAACAAATGTACCACTCTGTGAGGGACGTTGATAATAGGGAAGGCTGTGCATGAGTGAAGGTAGAGGATATGTGGGAAATCTCTGTACCTTCTTCTCAAATTTCCTATGAACCTAAAACCAGTCTAAAAGCATAAAGTCTTTTTTTTTTTTTTTAAAGAATCCCTTAAGGGGCGCCTGGGTAGCTCAGTCTGTTAAGCATCCGACTTCAGCTCAGGTCATGATCTCATGGCTCGTGAGCTCAAGCCCCGCGTCGGGCTCTGTGCTGACAGCTCAGAGCCTGGAGCGTGTTTCAGATTCTGTGTCTCCCTCTCTCTCTGCCCCTCCCCTGCTTGCACTCTGTCTCTTTCTCTCTCAAAAATAAATAAACGTAAAAAAAATTTTTTTTAAAGAATCCCTTAAAGGCAAACAAAGCTGTTATGGACATTCATCTACAAGTTTTTGAAACTAAATTTTCATGTCTTTAGATTAAATGCCCAGGGGTGCATTTGCTGGGCAACACAGTTAGTGTATATTTTGTTTTTTAAAAGGAAACTGGAAAACTGTTTTCCAGAGTTGCCATACCACTTAACCTTCTCAGTGGCAATGTATAAAAGGTCCATGTTCTCTGCCTCCTTGCCAGTGTTTGGTAATGTCACTGCATTTAAATTCAGCGGTTCTAATAATTATGTAGTGGAATACCATATCATCTTTTTTTTTTTAACTTGTTTTATTTTTTACTTTTTTAAATTTACATCCAAATTAGTTAGACAATGATTTCAGGAGTAGATTCCTGGTGCCCCTTACCCATTTAGCCCATCCCCCCTCCCACAACCCCTCCCGTAACCCTCAGTTTGTTCTCCAGATTTATGAGTCTCTTCTGTTTTGTCCCCCTCCTGGTTTTTATATTATTTTTGTTTCCCTTCCCTCGTGTTCATCTGTTTTGTCTCTTAAAGTCTTCATATGAGTGAAGTCACATGATTTTTGTCTTTCTCTGGCTGACTGATTTCACTTAGCGTAATACCCTCCAGTTCCATCCATGTCGTTGCAAATGGCAAGATTTCATTCTTTTTGATTGCCGAGTAATACTCCATTGTATATATATACCACATCTTCTTTATCCATTCATCCATCGATGGACATTTGGGCTCTTTCCATACTTTGGCTGTTGTTGATAGTGCTGCTATAAACATGGGGGTGCCTGTGTCCCTTTGAAACAGTACACCTGTATCCCATGGATAAATGCCTAGTAGTGCAATTGCTGGGTCGTAGGGTAGTTCTATTTTTAGTTTTTTGAGGAACCTCCATACTGTTTTCCAGAGTGGCTGCACCAGCTTGCATTCCCATATCGTATCATCTTAATATGAATATCCCTGATGGCTAACGATGTTGAACATCTTTCCGTGTGCCTATTTGACATCTGTATGCCCTCTTTGATGAATTGTCTTTCTCCTAATTCGATGGCTTGGTTTTTACTGTTTAGTTTTGAGAGTTGTTTCTGTATTCTAGGTACAGGTCCTTTGTCAGATACGTGGCTTGCAAATATTTCTGCAATTTGCCTTTCAGTATATCCTATTCACAGGCCCTCTTGCAGAGTGAACGTTTTGAATTTTGATGAAGTCCAACTTGCTAACTTTTTTTTCCCTTGTGGATTGTGCTTTTCATATCTCAGAACTTTTCATCTAGCCCTAGGCCTGAGAGATTATTCCTATGTTTTCTGCCAGAAGTTTTATACTTTTACGTCTTTTGTTTATTTTTATTTATTTCTTTTTAACTTTTTTAAATGTTTATTCATTTTTGAGAGACAGAGACAGAGACAGAGCACGAGTTGGGGAGGAGCAGAGAGAGAGGGAGACACAGAATCTGAAGCAAGGTCCAGGCTCTGAGCTGTCAGCACAGAGCCTGATGTGGGGCTCGAACCCACAAACCGTGAGATTATGACCTGAGCCGAAGTCAGACACTTAACCAACTGAGCCACCCAGGCGCCTCTACATCTTATGTTTAAATCTATGAGCCATTTTGAGTTAAATTTCATATAAGATGTGAGGTTTAGATTGAGGTTCTTTCCCCGCCCCTCCGTCTCTTTCTCTCTTTTCTTTCTTTTCTTACAGATGTCTCATTAATCCAGCACCATTTGTTGAAAAAGCTATCTTTCTCCCATTGAATTGCTTTTGCACATTTGTGAAAAATCAGTTGGCTGTACACATGTGGACCTATTCCCGGTTTGCTATTCTGTTCCATTGATCCATATGTCTGTCTCTCCACCAAAATCACACAGTCTTGATTACCTTAGCTATGGAAGTCTTGATATCTGCTAGAATGCTTCCTCTGACTTTATTCTTTTTGTACAAACTTGTTTTAGCTGGTCTCATTCCTTTGTGGATTTTTCTCCATTGACAAGATATAGACAAAATAATCTTGTCTCTATCTACCAAAAATGCTGCTGGGATTTTGATAGAAATTGTGTCAAGAGTGCCTACCAGTTTGAGGAGAATTGGCATATTTGCTTGTTGAATCTTACACTCTATAAACATAGTATGTCTCTTCATTTATTTAGATCTTCTTTCTTTTATCGACATTCTGTAGTTCTCAGCATACACTTGCTACACATGTTTTATTAGGTATACACCTAAGCATTTTATACTTTTTGGAGTGATTGTGAATGGTACTGTATTTTTAATTTCAGAGTTCACATATTCAATGATAGTATGTAGAAATGCAATTTGTTTTATGTTTATCTTGTATCCTAGGACCTTACTGAACTGAATTATTAGTTCTAGATTTTTTTTTTGTAGCTTCCTTGGGATTTTCTACAGAAGCCATTATGATATCTGCAAATACAGACAGTTTTTATTTTTTTCCTTTCTAACTTGTATGCCTTTATTTCTTTTTCTTGCCTTAATGCATTGGCTAGAACTACTCAGATTTTAAAAGAAATGACCTTTTTTAAAGATTAAGAGAAATTGATCCATACAACTTGGATAGATCTCAAGAGCATAATGCTGTCTTAAAAAGAAAAAAAGCCAATCTCAAAAGATGACGTATGATCCCATTTATATAACACTTTCTAAATGATAAATATTAGGGAGATAAGAAGCGGATTAGTGGTTGCCAAAGGTTAAGGTTAGCGACAGACGGTGGAGGCAGGGAAGAGTCCGTGCCACTGGGAAAGAGTAGCAGGAGAAGGATCTCTATGCTGATAGCATGGGTCTGTATCTTGATAACAGTGGTAGTTACACAATGCTGCAGTTGCAAGAAAATGCCATAGAAGTATGCACACACATTGCAACAATACCAGTCTCCTGGTTTGTGTATTGTATTATGGTTACATAAAATATAATCTTCGGTAGGAAACTGTATGAAAGGTCCGTAGGACCTCTCTTTGTACTATCTTTGCAACCTCCTATGAACCAATAAGTATTTCAAAACAAAAAGTTCAAATAAGTTCAAATAAAAAGTTGATGAGGGTGGGGAGAAAAGGGAACCCTTGTGCACTTGTTGGTGGGAATATAATTGGTGCAGCCACAATGGAAAACAATATTTTCCTCAAAGCGTTACAAACAGAACTATCCTATGATCCAGCAATCCCAGTTCTGGGTATACATCCAAAGGAAATGAAAACAGGATCTCAAAAAGGTATCTGCATTCCCATGTTTACTGCAGCAAAGAGAATCTGGAGGCAGAGAAGCCAGTGAGGAAGTATTTTGGATGGGCTCACCCAGGGCCCAGGGAGCTCTGGTGGGCAGCCTAAGAGTCTCCCCAGATCACACAGGCGTCGAGCATGTGGACGCACACATTACGCAGCCCCTGCCTCTGAAGTGAGCTTGGAGATGGGCTGTGCACCAGAGCACGATCCAGATTCCAGACACAACCCTAATGTGTGTGGGTCCCGGGGCAGGAATGCAAATGGAAGCTCATCTATCATATGTCTGCATATTTAACAGTTATGAATAAAGCTAACAAGTGAGATAAATAAAATCTATCCTATGGCCCTTTGTGAAATAGCCCTTCATGGGGTGTCTGGGTGGCTCAGTCGGTCAAAGTGTCTGACTTTGGCTCAGGTCATGATCTCACAGTTTGTGGGGTTGAGCCCCGCGTCAGGCTCTGTGCTGACAGCTCGGAGCCTGGAGCCTGCTTCGGATTCTGTGTCTCCCTCTCTCTCTCTGCCCCTCCCCCCGCCAAAGATAAACATTTTAAAAATTAAAAAAAAAAAAAAAAAAAGATCTTTGAAATAGCCCTTCATAATGACCTGAAAGGGCAGATTTGAATTTGTGATTCTTGGATTCTTCAGAGTTCTGTGCAGGAAGATGGCGGCCTGAGGGGAGCTGGCTCAGTCCACAGCCCAGCTCTCCTCTCTCCCATCCCCAAATCTGCCCCTCCCCCCGCCAAAGATAAACATTTTAAAAATTAAAAAAAAAAAAAAAAAAGATCTTTGAAATAGCCCTTCATAATGACCTGAAAGGGCAGATTTGAATTTGTGATTCTTGGATTCTTCAGAGTTCTGTGCAGGAAGATGGCGGCCTGAGGGGAGCTGGCTCAGTCCACAGCCCAGCTCTCCTCTCTCCCATCCCCAACTCTGCCCCACACTGTGAGGACTCTTTCATGCAAGACATGGACAGTGCAGCCTGAACATCCCCAATGGCCCACTGCCCCTGCAAACAAGAGTGTCCTTGACCCTCCTCCTGCCTAAGTTGCACACACAGTGGGCCCCACCTTCCAGGGGTGGAGCTGGGGAAAGCCCATGTGGTCCTTGGAAACAGCACGGGGGTTCTTTGGGAGGGAATTCCACGCCCCAGGTGCTCAAAGCATGGTCTTGGAAGGAGAGGAGGACACGGTCTCTAAATGGATACACCCCACTTGCCCCCATCAACTCTCAACCCCATAGGGAGTGACTTAATCAGAGGACACCCAGAGTAGGACCAGGATCAGAGGAAGAGGTGTCTCTCTTCCCAGAGTCTAAGAGCAGAAATATTGAACTGAGAGCAAATTATCTCCAAGAGTCAGGATGAACTTATTCTGTCTTCATGTCATGAACCATGCTTTACAGAACATTCCTGGTCTCTGACCTCACTACAGGGAACACAGTTCAGGGATGAACAACTGTATTGGATACATGGGGCCCAGAGAATAGGATTTGAGACCACAAAGCCGGGAAGACACCCAAGTCCTCTAGGTACCCGATTAGAATTCTTGAATGTTCCCCATGGGTTGGTCTTCTCCCAGGCTAAATTAAATGAGGCAGGTTTCTGTCTCCCTCAGAGTCTAACACAGCTGGAAGGCACACAGCACATATTCCTTAAATGCTTGAAGAAATCAATGAGCAATAATAGTAATAGCTAACATTAATTAGGGCTTACGATATACTGGGCACTGTGAGCTACATTATTTCACTTCCTTCTTCCCACAATCCTGAGCTTTGAGATTGTCTATGGTTCCAACTTCGCAGATGGGGAAGCTGAAGCCTGGAGGGGGATATGAACAGAGTCTGACAGCGGTAAGTGGCAAGGCTGAGGGGACTGAACAACTGAATCCATGACAGAACAGACGAACTGGATAGTAAACAAACTCATTTATAAATGGGTAAAATCATGTGCTTTATCTGTTTTTAGCACTTGGAAACCCTCTGATCCTTGGCGCTGTGGGATCTCCAAGATCAAAAGTCATCTCAGCCAATTTCCCTAGAAACCCAAGGATTTGGGCTCTAATCAGCCCATGTCAACCCCCAGCCTTTCACCTCCAGGATGGACCAACTCTCCCGCCCAAGGGTTCTCCCCCTCTCAGGACCTGCTGTGCCTTTAAGTCTCTTGGTTTCCCAGATGTACTTCTCAGTCCACTCCCGACCCAGTAGCCTTTCCTGCAGCTGGTAGATGAGGAACCATCACCCCACTGCTGCGTCCAAGCCCCAGAGATGTCCCTCTGCTACCTCTTAACCCCCATCCTGCCATCCCTCCACCCTCAATCCATTTGGAGCATCATTCCTCATGATTGACAGCCACAAGAAACAGATTTGTGACTTTTAACGGAATGTGGGAGCTAAGGAACCTGAAACAAAGCCATTTCTATCCACGATATCCATTTATATTCCCTCTTTTGCCAGGTTTGGCTTTATGTTCTACTTGCTTGGACATTGGAGGAACGGTCCAGGGCTGTATTCTTTCAACTGTCATTGGTTGGACAGTTAAGTAACGACTAAGGACACAGCACCGTTTACGATTTGAGCAACGAATGAGACTGTCTTCATCACTTTTGCACACCAACCGGCAATGTCCATTCATCCAACACTCTGCTGTTGGGCCCAGGAACAACCATTAAGCAGATGTTAGTATCCCTCAAGTGGCAAGACAAGAGGAGGAACAGGACAGGGGAGAAGGGGAGACAGTTGAGGAAGTAACACTGGACACAGTCCCAGGAAAGGAGAGAAACGATCTTGAGAGGGGAGGGAACCAAGACAATTGTTTCAACCTTGGGGGATCCAAGGCTTTCAGACATCCCACCCTCTGTCTTCCTATACCCCAACCTGCTACTCCTAACTTTGGGATCACTTGCTGCCAATGAAGATCCTTCCTTAATGGAGCTTGGGAATGACGAGAAAGGAAATAAACAACTATAAGATTAGGAGATGGAAGGGATTCATCCACACTTCAACAGACTCAGCTCTTTATCAACAGCCTGGCCATAACTTCAGCTCAACTAGCCCTGGGTCCAGCCACAATGCAGTCTCCAGTCCTCCTTGACCATATTCACCCAATTCAAATTCAAAACCCCATCCAATTTGAAGTAGGATGCTGAGCCCTACCCAACTCAATGCCCCTTGAGCCTGAACTCCAAGCCAGACCCAAATTAAATCAAGTCACCAGCCTCAATTCTGAGCAGCAGTCATCAGACACCCTGCACTATTCATTACCAACTCCCAGCTTCCGCCCAAGCCCCAGTCTACCCCCAGCACCACCTCCACTCAACCCCAAATCCCATCTCCTCCCCAGCCCTCTCCAAACCATCAGGGAAGCCCAATACCTCACCTCCAGCTCGTCCTAATCTTCCCCCTACCACTCCAACCCCAAGGTCTTTCTCCCCATCACAACTTGTCATCAGCTTCTAATCTAATGTCCTAAAGCCCCCAACAAGTCCCCAGTCTGCACCCAACCCATCACCCCTAAACCGTCTCCCAGGTCCCACCAGAATACTACCCTGCCCTTAAGTGTCAGATGCTCCAAATAGCTACCATCCCACCACCTTGGCAAAAAAAAGAATCAGGGAAAAATGTGGATGTGAGCTGATCATGGGGAAACCTCCCAAAGCCGCATCAGATGAGGAAAAGCTTCGTGCTGCCCGCAGTGAAGAGGAGAGGAAAGTGAAAAGTTCATGACCACGATCCCAGACACTTGAGAGGGACCCAAGTTACCTGAGACCACTGGTTCCATGGCCAGAAGGATGAGAAGAAACAGAAGTAACTTCATGGCTGGCAGGTCACAGGAGAAGGAGGTGGTTGTGCTGCAGGGGATAGAAATAGAGTTCTGTGCAGCGGGGATGAGCCTCGCTTTTATTGGCAGGGTTGTGGGCAGTGAATTCTAGCAGGAGAGGATTTATATGAGATCAGCCAGGCCAAAGGACAGTGTGTAGCAGATTTCGTGGCAAAGCACGAGATGAGAGTGTGGGAAACTGGCCAGCACCCGTGCCAATAGTGGGAGGAGACGGGCAAATTAGAGCCTCTTAAGCCTTTCAAGACCAAAAGAACTAATTAATGAATGCATAAATATACATCAAGAAATTCCTAATTAAAAAAAGTACTTATTCTCAGCTTTCTAACAAAAGGATACATAGGCGTATCTTTCCGAGCCTTGACCTCGCCAATCTGGTTCCCAGTTCAGGGCTTTAGCTTTGTTATTTGTTCTCCCTTGAGACCTTCCATGGCTGGCTCCTGTTTATCTTTCAGCCTCATCTGGAAGGTCACCTCCTGGACAGGCCTTTCCTAGTCACCCTAGATATCGGCACTCCCACCTACAGTGGCTCTGGATCGTCAGCCCTTGGTGCACCACCTGCACGGATGTATCCGTTCTTTTCAATTCTGTTTTACATGCTTTATCTTTGTCTCTTCCATTCGAATGTCAGAAATGTGCCTTGTAACCCCACCGCTCATAACCTCCCCTGGACTAGAATATTAATTCAACTGTTTTAACAGGTATTCTCCCCGAACAAGGATTCCAAAAGACAGACATTGACTTCTTTCTCATGGAAAAGTCTGGGCAAGGAGTTCAGTGTAGCAGCTTCCTGATTCAGCAGAGAGCAAGGGTCCCCCTGGCTTGATGTTCTGCCATCCTCCACAGGCAGCTTCATTTGATGACCTGAGAGGGCTGCTCCAGTCCCCGCTGCAGCCATCCGGGGGAGGAGAAAGAAGGAAATGAAGTGCATACCTTTGCCTTTAAGGGACACCACTCAGAATCTGCACACACGGCTTCCACTCCAGTACATTGGCCAGAACTTACTCACAGGGGCACACCTACCTGCAGGGTAGAATGGAAATACTTTCCTTATTCTAGGGCAACCATGGCTAGCTAACATTCGGGGGTAGTCTTACTAAGAAAAAGGGAAGGACAGATATTGGGGGAGGAGCTAGCAACCTCTGACACACCCAACACATCGCAGGAACTTCATAAATACCTGTGGTCTGAATAAATAACATACCTTGACCTATAAGAAGTGATCTAATGGGGAAGCAACCCAAGTCCTTCCAGGGTGTAGAGAAAGTGCGTGGACTGTATCCCTTCAGCCCAGCATCTCAGGAAGCTGAATAAGGACTGGACCTCGGGCAGAACTTCAGAAACTATGACAGGAGAAGAAGAACGAAGAGAATTCTAGAATCCAAGAATACCAGGATTGGAGAGCAGGTTTTGATTTCACACAGATTTGAAATTGAGGATTGGCCCTGACATTCGGTACCTGTTGGCCTTGAGCAAGGTAAATTTCCTGAGTATCCTATGATCAAATACAAATTGTACCTACACCTGGTTTAATTAAGTGGGATAACTTGCGTAAATTGCTTAACCAAGTACCTGACACCTCGTAGGTGCTGAATAATCATTAACTATTATTATGTCGGTTTTCATTATCATTATTTTTGCATCCTCATATTTATTATATTTCTTTTCCTCCGAACTGGAAATCATAAGCCTCCAACTCACGTCCGACAAAATTGAGACTTGGTCCGGTGACGGGAACTGCTCAGGCGCTTCCTGGATGGAAAGAAGGATGGACAACGGAAAGCCAATTTCCACAGAGGAAGGTAGGAGAAAAGTCAGTCGACAGTCGCGGTTGTGAACGTTTGAGACAGAAGGGGAGACCTGGATGGAAACAGGCAGGCACCACATCATCACGTGGGGGCCTTCATTAATTGTTTTTAATGTTTATTTATTTTTGAGAGAGAGAAAGTGGGGGGGAGGGACAGAGAGTGAGAGAGACACACAGAATCCGAAGCAGGCTCCAGGCTCTGAGCTGTCAGCACAGAGCCCGACGCGGGGCTCAGACTCACGTGAGATCATGACCTGAGCTGATGTCAAGAGTTAGATGCTTAACCGACTGGGCCTCCCAGGCACCCCCATGCGGGGCCTTCGATGTCATGCTCAGGGCTTGGGAATCCAGCCTGTGCACAACAGGGAATAGTTAGATCTTTTAGAGACAACTGTGGGGGCATGGTCAGATTTTTTTTTTTCTTTTTTTTTTTTTTGCCTCGAAGAATCACTCCAGCAGCCCATATTGAAGATAATTGCCAGGGTAGAGTCAAGCAAGCGAAGACTACCAAGGAGGCTCTTTCTCCCTCCGGGGAGAAATTACAAGGCCTCATTGTAGCCGGAAAAGCATAAACAACAAAGGGTGTAAAAGGAGAGAACATCCAGCAAGTGCAGCGGGGACCCAGGCGTCCCTCCTGGTCCGGGGCCGGGAACTGGGCAGCCTGCGTGTCCTTGAGAATGTTATTCAGCCGCTACAGGACTCAGCACGGGGGACGAGACGGCCTCGCAGGATGTTGACAAGCCTGTATCCTGAAGTTAATCTCCTGACTGTAGTGCCTCGGAAAAAGTAATTAACTCTGAACCTGTGCCCTTGGCTATACGATGCAGGTAACAAGGGCGCTTGTTCTGTAGGTTGTTAACGAGGACCAAATGAGTGAATAGGCACAAAGCTTTTGGTGAATACACGTAAGACCCCTGACACTTACCCACCACAATAGAAGTATCTGCTGTCATTATTGTAACAGACCACAAGGTCCACCCTGGAGATTCCAGGCCCCTTCTTAGTACAGTTCTTTGCAATATTTCATGAGCCCCTTTATGAAGCCTCCTAGACAGATTGGCAAGAAGCACTGGGACCGTTCAGAGAAACAGCCTTGACTGAGCTAAGGAGAAATGGAAAGAGATAGGTTCATTGCTACAGCACATCTATACTTGGGCATCTGAGTTTATATCTGCACTGCATTTTGTTCATATGTACTTGTGCGTACGTGTAAATTTGTGCATAGCTGTGCATGCTCAGATTCTGTGTATTTTGTGTATAATTTGCGTGCCTGAGTTCTTTGTGTGTGTTCTGTGTATGTGAGTGCTTGAATGTTCTATGTGTGAGAATGTTTATAGTCGGATGCTGTTTGTGCACAGATGTGTAATTGGTGGGTGAGTGGGTGTTTGTGTATTTTTGAGTACGTGCGTGCATGTGGATTTGTTCTCAGATCATCAAGTGCCAGGACCTAGAGTTCTGTCAGTTAAGCTCCATTTTCCCCCTTGAACCCCTACATTCTCTGACTCCGGAACGTGACTGTTGTATGGTGATCTTCTCTGTTAAGGTGGGAAACCAGGCCAAGGCTAAGGGAAGTGGGAAGCAAGGGGCAGGGGCTGTAAGTGCGGTCAGCAAGCAGAAGCCACTGTGGGAGAAGAGGCCAAGAGACAGGGGAAGAGGCAGGCCTTGGTCAGAGAGCCAACTTGGCCCCTGGGAACTGTGTGGTAGCTTCCGGAACCCGCCCCGAAGAGAACAGACTGTAGCCTGGGCCTTTGTAATGCCTCCCACACGGTACAGGCTGGCCTGACCAGTTCTCTAAGACCTGTACCACCCACCCCCTGAAATCTGCAAAGTTGCATTTCTCAGCTCCTGAAAGGCCACCCAGTCCCCGCAGCCACAGTGGGACAGGGGGCAGGAAGTGCTAGGGACCAAATTCCCAGAGGGTCCCACACAGCCTAGGTACTTTTACTTGAGCTCAGCTGGTCCTCCCTCGAACCTGTGAGGTTAATCATACGACAAGAAGGTAGAAAAAACGAGAACCAATAAAATCACAGCCTTTTACAGGCTTCTTTGACTTCCATGGATTCACGTCTCTGGTATATCCCCCAACTGCGTCCTGCTTCAAGCCGTGTTCCATGAAACAGATGCTAGTGAGCGTGTTTCTTCTAAAATTCTTTAATGCGTTCATAGTCACATACCAGTTCTGAATACTCCACGACACTCAAGCCTCAGGAAATGCTTTATTTCTGTATACGTATGTTATTTTATTTTTTTTAATGTTATTTTTGAGAGAGAGAGAGAGAGAGAGAGAGAGAGAGAGAACACGCACAAGCAGGGGAGGAGCAGAGAGAGAGGGAGACACAGAATCTGAAGCAGGCTCCAGGCTCCAGGCTCTGAGCACAGAGCCCGATGCGGGGCTCGAACTCACAAACTGTGAGATCATGACCGGAGCCAAAGCCAGACACTTAACCGATTGAGCCACCCAGGTGCCCCCTCGGTGTATGCATTTTAAATTCAGCTCCAAGATACCACTTGCGAAGCTGGTGAGATGTCCGATGGCAGTTGTCGCTGGGGTTTCCTGCCTTCCTCCACTTGATCCTACTAGGACCCCATGATTTTGGTAAATGAGGAGGAACTTGATCCTTACTCGATGATGATGATCTTCATTTCTCTTGCTTCTCGTGCTCAAGGTATTGCTGATGAATTCCGCTAACCGTTCATTGAGCGGCTCTGGGCACTGGAGAACTGTTCCTCACCTGGGCTGTCATACCCAACATGGAGGCAAAGGCTGCTGGTCCCAGGACCACAGCCATGGTGGCTGTCTCCACTGTGATGACCTCCATGCTGGCAATCCTGTCCAAACACTTATCACCTCAGGGTGTTTTATCAAACACCCTTGGAGCCAAACCCCCATCTTTTCTCCTGGTTGTGTGGAGATTCAACACCTCCAAATGGCAGGCAACTCCTCTCCTGAACTTGAAGCTAAACTCTTCATCCCATTCCTCCTGAGACCATCCAATCTAGCCGCCCTCCTTTGTGCCTGGGCCTCTCTAATAAAGATGGGGGGAGTGGAGAGCAATCTTCAGGGCAGCCCCTGAATCTCTCTCTCTCTCTCTCTCTCACACACACACACACACACACACACGCACACACATACACATACTTTCTTCAGTTCCCCAGTAGCAAAAGAAGGCCAAGATTTAGAACACAAAATCCTGGCTCCCCTTCTAATAACTAGGCAGAAAAAAAATGATCTTTTCACTCTCTATGCTGATGCCTGGTCAAGTAAAATGGAGGAAAAAAAAATTATCAGGCAATTGCTACATTGAATTCTTAATATATCACCCTGCCACAATGTCTGTTCCAAAAATATTAAGTACATTTGTATAACTGATCTCATTAATATGTAATGATTTTGCTTTTAAGGCAAAGCATGACGTCCACAAGGCCTCCAGACATTCAGAGAAGACACCCCCTGACTCACGCAAGTGTATATTTCAGTTTGCTCGGCCATAATGGAAGCATCCACCAATGACCATCACAGCGATGGGTGATGTAACTGTAGCCACCCCTGCTAAGTGTCTCATCTTATAATCTCAATACGTATCTCTAGTAATATTCCGTGGTTATTGAGTATCAAACATTGATACTATTCCAAGGTGAAGCTATGCCCTAAAGAGGAAATGCTCGTGTACCATTCCCGCTATTTTAAGCCAAACAGAGATCTCATTAAGTCAAAACTGTTCAACTAATATTGCTTGAATACTCGATTTGTGCTAGATTCTGCTCTGAGATACAGAAAATAAATCAGCCGCGGTCTTCATGGGGCTGACAGTCTATTATGAACACACACTCTGAGCAAATATAAGTACAGGTGTGGTGGGTGCAGGATCCAGGTGGCAAGGCCAGGACTAGGGGGAGGTGAGGGAGGTGCCCAGGAGGCACTCATATGACCCTGAGACTGAGGGCCCCTGACGGCTTGCACCTTAGGCACCTCCCCCTCCTCCCCCTAGTCGTGGCCCTGGCAGTCTGAAGCCACTGTAGGAGAAGTCCAGGCAAGGCTCCAGATGTCCAGTGCCAGGACGGCTATGCTGCTGGTAAGATCCTGGAAGATTATTTCTGCTGCCCACTGTCCCTTGGTCCTTCCAAGCCCAGTTCAATTGTCGGGACTTCTAATCAGTTCTATGAGCTACATGGCATCCTGACAAGAAATGTCCTTTCTGCTTAAGTCGGTCCCTGATGAACTCAAGCCATTACATCCAGTGACAAATTTAAGGTGCGTCATCATCAAATATGTTGAGGAACGTTGCTGTATTCCATAAAGAACCCTTGTGACATTGGGCGCCAGGATGTGGGACAATCGGACATGGCAGAGAGATGAAAAGATCAGTGGCAAAACTCAAGGTAGGAGGTCTGGGGTGGGAGAAAGAGGGAGGATGCCAAGGAGGGACTGAGCCGAGGGGGTAGCCCTAAAAACAGATTGAACACTAATCGAGTATTCAATCGATATTAGTTGAACAATTTTGACTTAATGAGATATATGCTTGACTTACAGGGCCCCTCCCCCTCCAAAGACCCAAGGGGCGATGATGGCAGACCTGTCATGAGAAGTGAACAGGAGGGCATCCTGTCTTTTTTTTTTTTTTTTAATTCAAGTTAGTTAACATACAGTGTACTCTTGGCCTCAGGAGTCGAACCCAGTGATTCATCTCTTACATGTGACACCCAGTGCTCATTCCAAAGAGTGGGAGGGCATCCCAAGTCTTCCTGGGAATCGAACGTGTGCTAGATTCTGTCCTGGGTGCTTCCTACCTGTGATTTCATTTAATCTAATGACACCCCTGTGCCTTCGGTGGGATGGATCCTCACTTTAGAGATGAGAAAATAAAACAGAGAGGGTTAAATGGCCTGCCCAGCGTCATGCAGCAGATATGTGACTCAAGGACTTGAACCCAGATCTTCGGATCCTGAATCCAGTGTTCCAAACTGTTTGACACGTCTGGTGATACTTAGACACTGAGGCTGGAGGTTTTCATGAAAAAAAAAAGGTGTGCTGGGGATGACTGAGTCAAGCCATAAGGCTGAGGCCAATTTTAGTGTATGAAGGGACTGGATGGTAAGTAGGTGATGCTGAACAGAGCTTCCCAAGTCAGAATAAAGAATCAAATCCTTTTTGATTAATCAGATAAGTAGCAAGGGCTGGGAACACTTGAGACCATGACCCAAATCATGGGGCTGGTAATGGGAAAATCCCCACTGTCTCAGTTCGGAATCAGTCTTAGAAAAAGACTAGCCCACAGTTCAAGATCATGTGGCCCCCACTGGGAGGAAAGGAAAAAGATGAAATGGGAACCCATGTGGGGCCTGATACCTGCTCTCTGCAGGTGGAAGAAAACTATGAGACACAATCCAGGACTCCCTAACGGGGTAGAACTGGGGGTGTCATCAGGGGAGAGCAGTCACAGCCTTTTGGGCTGAAAGTAGAGAAAACGAAGCAGCGGGCTAAGAATGGGTTCTCATGGGGCGCCTGGGTGGCTCAGTCGGTTGAGCGTCCGACTTCGGCTCAGGTCACGATCTCGCGGTCCACGAGTTCGAACCCCGCGTCGGGCTCTGGGCTGATGGTTCGGAGCCCGGAGCCTGCTTCTGATTCTGTGTCTCCCTCTCTCTCTGCCCCTCCCCCGTTCATGCTCTGTCTCCCTCTGTCTCAAAAATAAATAAACGTTAAAAAAAAAAATTTAAAGAATGGGTTCTCATGTTCATCACAGATTCTTGCCTGCCTCCTCGACTTACCCTGAAACACCCCGAGATTCGGCCCCCAAAGCAGCCGTAGCCTGTATCTCGACTCTAAAGCTACACTGTCCAGCACGATAACCACTACCCACATTTAGCTATATAGATTAGATTAGATTGGATTCAGTATTCAGTTCCCCAGTTACACTAGCCACATTTTTTTTTCATGTCCTCATCGAGCTTACTGATTGTGGGGGGTGGGAGGGAGGATATAAATAACAAATCACGTAATATGTACTTGTGGAATGATTTAAAAATCAAATGCTCTCTGTTTGCATTACTGTCCCCCCCACCCCCCACCTCCCCACCCCACCCCACCCCACCCCTGCGTTGACTTTATACGTACTCACGTACCTTTAGAAAACATAGCATTGGTTGATGTTTTGGTTTCTATTTCAGGGGACGTCTTTCTTTTTTTCACCCCACAATATGTATTGCAGTGTTAGGTAGACTGACATCCTCTTTTTTAAGTGATACATAGTGGTCATCGGTATGCATACTTCATTTCCGGGCTAATGGGCATTTAGAATGTTCTGGGGCTTTCCTTTTGCATTACAAACAAGGATGCAACAGGCGCCTCCAGCCACTCACTCGCCACATCTCAAATGGTCAATAGCCACACGTGGCTAGTAGCTACCATATTGGACACTGCAGAGCTGGGATGTTTCCATCACTATAGAAAATTCTCCTGGCAGTGCTGACTCTAGAAAACAGGAGTCAAATGGGTAGAATGAACACTCCTTATTTGCATCATCTGGGATGAACTGTGGGCCAGCAGGCTAGGCGCTAGGTGCCAAACAGACTAACCTACTGGTCTTCCCTGTTCTGTCTCACCTGCACGCACACCTCCCTTTGTTCTTGATTTGTAAGTTCAATGAGGCGGACCTACCAGACACAAATGGGACAGTCGAGAATGATTTAGTAGAGCTGTGGGCTCCGATGACGTTGGGCTCAAAGTCGGGCGAGATGGGCCAGACTGCAGAAGTTACTCCAGGCTTCCGGTTGGCTTCAAGGATCTAGTTTTGACAGGTACATGCTTGGGGTTGACACAACACTTAGTCTCATCATTGCATAACAGGTAGAATACTTCGCTGTCTTTACACGTTGTTCTGCACCTTCCTAACTTTTTCCAGCAGTGCCTGGCTGAAATTAAAAGGGAAGGAGAGGACAGGGTCAGTCCTGAAATAAAGCAGAGGGCTGGGCAAGGGGGAAGGCACCCCAGCAGAGAAGACAGTAGTAAGGAAATAAGGAGATGTGCGGGGAGGAGTATTGGCCATTTTCCTTTCTTCTCCCATTTGTGTCATCCGTCACAACCCGGAAGTCCTCCCCAGGAGGCAGCTTCCCCTCCCTGGCCAACTCCTTTGGGGGAGGCAGGAGCCTTCCCCCACCCCACACTAGGTTTTGTCTCCCTCATAATACAATGTAACCAGGTACCCAGTATCAGTTACTTTTTCCCTTTGCCCTCAGTCCCCTCTCTGACCCTATCAATGAAACAGGACAGGAGTCTGAAATACACCCATCTAGACATCTGCAAGTTTTCTAGGGCATCTGCAAAACTCCCAAGAATGTAACACTCCCTCCTCCACAACATCCTGGGCCTTTTTGTGCGTCTTAACCAGCCTAGATAATTAGCTGCTCTGGGGGACCCACAGCCTAGAGTGGCCCAGATAAATTAAAATTGCCTGAGAACGGTATCAGAATCCTCAATCAGAAATTCAGGAACCATTTTCATGGAGGCAACAATAGCTCGAAATTCAAATCCCCCCGATGTTCTTAGAAAAGTGCCCATTTCCTCCATATTCCACACCCGAATCTCTCTCCTCCATGTACCCTCCGCCCAGATCATCATGTTCCACTTCTCCAAAGCACACGAGAGAAGATCAGAGTAGTCAAATAATAACACTGGAAAGATCAGCTGGTACGAGAGAACTCAAATTTTCCCCTGGCTACAGAGATCACCCAGAGGCCTCCAAGGAGGCTGCCATTCTCCTAGTCCAGGCTGTTAGAGCCCCCAGAATTCCCTGAACATGACCCACTCCTGCTTGGGAGAGATCCTATTTACCTTGGGTAACCTGGGCCAGGAGCAGGCTAACAGTCAAAACCAGGAGAATACGCTTCATGAACGCTGAGGGCTCAGGGGGAGATTAGGAGGCTTAGAGGCTTCTGGGCTGGCAAGACACGCAGAGGTCTGCATTCTGGGCAGTCCAGACGGGTATTTATTGCCCCGAGGAGCGTGGCAGAGCCATGATCAGTGAACCAGAAAGGGAACAGTCCCTTAAGATTAGACAAGCAGACAAGTCATCAACCACACTGGTTGAATGGCCACCGGATACCCCACCCTTGTCTAAACCTCCAGGGGAGGCTGGGACAGGGGGAAGAGACGTTAACAAAGAGAAGACACAGCCTTACCTTTGAGGAGGTTTGCAATATAACTGGGGAGCCAAGAAGGGGAAAAAATGTTTTCGCTAGTCATTCAGTTCTGGTAAAAGAAAAGAAAGGGCAGGGAGACCGAAAAGGAGTGATACTTCTGTGTCCCTTGGGTTCTCTCCAGCAATAAGAACATCTTAGGATGTCTCATATGTTGGGGATTCGTTTTAATGGTAAAGGAAAGGCATGGGGCGCCTGGGTGGCTCAGTCGGTTAAGCGTCCGACTTTGGCTCAGGTCATGACCTCTCGATTCGTGAGTTCAAGCCCCGAGTCGGCCTCTGCGCTGACAGCTCAGAGCCTGGAGCCTACTTCAGATTCTCTCTCTCTCTCTCTCTCTCTCTCTCCCCCCCCACCTCCACCTCCCCCATTCATGTTCTGTCTCTCTCTCTCTCTCTCAACAATAAATATTAAAAGTAAAGGAAGGACAGAAGCAGAGGGAAACACATGGCCATCACTACTGGAAACTAAAATGTCAGGCTTTGTGGAGTGGGATGAGGAGGAAGGCCACAGCCCTGACTTTTAACAGCGTGTGTTTGAGAACAAGTGGCATCCTCCTAGGTGGCAAAGGAAAGGCCACTTTCTCCCATCGCGGTGTTTCCTATAATCTATGGTAGACTGCGTTACCGACCCCAATTTTACACCCCTATCTGAATCCATTTCGAAGGTCTCATCCCGGGAGGAATGCACTTCCCTGTCCCTTCACTTTTGTCTGGGCTGTGAGACTCGCTTTTTAGCCAATGGCGCATGGCCAGGAGTGACAGCGTGCCAGTTTTGAGCCCAGACTTTAAGAGGCGATGACCGTTTTTACTGCCCTTTAGCGCCTCGGCCATCACCGTGAGAAGCACGCGCCCCAGTGGTCCAAAGACAATGAGACATGCACGGAGCAGAGCCACCCCGGCTTGCCCACGGAGCTGCAGTGAGAAATTAAGCTGTGCCTGCTACTCCAACCCCAAGCAGAGCAACCCAGCCAAAGTCCAGCTTCCCCGCTGACTCGTGAGCCATGATCAAGAACGCCATGTTAAGACCCTGAGTTTGGGCGTGGGAGAAGACAGTAATGGCTTAGAGATACATAAAGCTCGCAGACAGATCAGAAAACAGCGAAATCGAATGCTTTTTAGCACAGTGATGGAAAGGTCTATCATTTCAAAATGGGCAGACACAAGGGCACACGAACAGGAGGCATGTCTCCTTTCTGATACGGAATAAGACAGTTGTCTCCAAGAAAAACGAATGCTCTAGACAAGGGGCCATCAGACCTTTTCTGTAAAGGCCCAGATAGTAAATATTTCCGGGTTCTCGGGCCATGCAGTCTCTGTTGCAACTACTCAACTCTGCCTTTGTAGCACAACAAGCGACCACAGTGTGTAAACAAATGGGTGTGGCTGTGTTCCAAGCAAGCTTTATTTACAGGCACTGACATGTGAATTTCATATAATTTTCACACGTCACTAAATATTTTTTTTATTTTTTTTTCAACTGTTCAAAAATTTAAAATCCAATCTTAGCTCACGGGTCATACAAAATCAGGCAGCAGGCTGGATCCAGACTGGCAAATGTTAGAAAGCTAAATAACGCCAAATAATGACAGGGAAATGAGAATAGAGGAATATTCACGTACTGCTGGTGGGGTGTGGATCAGAGGCTGAATGACTATGAATCTCAAAGGTTCAGGGCCCCTCACTAGCTTGGACCCTTGTGAGTGCTGAGAATTCTAGAATGTTCTAGCTAAGGAGGGGAAACATGGTTGCAATTAGGAAACGTCAATAAATAAGCATTTCAGGCTGATTATCTTAAAAGATCCCAGTAATCTATTGTAATTTTGTAGCTCATTCTAAATACACAGTCAGGGGCGCCTGGGTGTTGCAGTCAATTAAGTGTCCGACTTCGGCTCAGGTCATGATCTTGCAGTCTGTGCGTTCAAGTCCTGCGTGGGGCTCTGGGCTGACAACTCAGAGCCTGGAGCCTGCTTTGGATTCTGTGTCTCCCTCTCTCTCTGCCCCTCCCCTACTTGCACTCTCTCTCTTTCTCAAAAGTAAATAAACATTTAAAAAACTTTAAATCCATATTCACTTTGGGACCTGGTTTTGAATTTGTAATTTTGTGCTCTTTGTAAACAGAATCCCAAAATTCTAAAAAGCTGGCTCCTACTCTTGAGATGGAAACAGTCATTCTGGGGAGGAATCTAATGACACTTAGTCCAATTAAGTGTAGGCATTTGTTGTGACCCAGAAATCCCAATCCCGGGTACATGTTCCAAAGAAATCCTCCTTTTCCAAAAGGAATATGCGTGGGGATATCATATGCTGGAGAGTTTGGTGTGCACAAATAAATATGGATGAGTGTTGAAAACCAGTGCTCACTATAACTGTATCACCACTTTGGAAAAGAGTTTGATGGGGTGTTTGTTTTGTTGTGTTTTGTTTTTAGTGTGATGGTTTCTTAAACATTTAGACACACACTTACCATACAATCCGGTGATTTCATTCCTACATATTTTTCCAAGATAAAGAAAGGGCTATGTCTACACCAAATAGTGTGCAACACATTTTCATAGCGGTTTTATTTATTCACGAGTAGAAACAACCGAAATATCCATCAAGTAGCAAAGAAATAAAAGGCAGTATGTCCATATAATAGAATACTACTCAGAAGTAAAGAATTAATGGTTACTACACACAGTATACAGGACTCTAAAAAGTGAGTGAAAGAAGCCAGATAAAAAGAGACCATACTGAATAAATCTATTTGTATGAAACTCTAGAAAAGATTAATCTACAGTGACCAAAAAAAAAAAAAAAAAAAAAACCAACAACAACAACAGCAAAAAATATCAGTAGTTGCCTAGGGCTGTTGGGAGGGGGTGGGCATTGACTGAGATGGGACAATAGGGAACTTTTAGGAAGATGAAAACATTCTATACACAGGTGTCAAAACTCATCAAAATGTATACACTTAAAATGGGCCCATTTTTAAAAAAAAATTTTTTTTTTTTTAACGTTTATTTATTTTTGAGACAGAGAGAGACAAAGCATGAATGGGGGAGGGTCAGAGAGAGGGAGACACAGAATCTGAAACAGGCTCCAGGCTCTGAGCTGTCAGCACAGAGCCCGACGAGGGGCTCGAACTCACGGACCGTGAGATCATGACCTAAGCCGAAGTCGGCCGCTTAACCGACTGAGCCATCCAGGCGCCCCAAAATGGGCCCATTTTATACATCAGTTATGCTTAAAATTGCAGTAAAGTTGACTTCTCTAAAAACTAGTGCTAACTTTAAAAAGTAAGCAACAGAACGAAATATATGACCTAAAACCACTATGTAAAATAAAAATACATACACTTTTTTTTAATCTTTTTTTTTAATTTTTAATCTTTCTTTCTTTTTTTTTTTTTTTAATTTTTTTTCAACGTTTATTTATTTTTGGGACAGAGAGAGACAGAGCATGAACGGGGGAGGGGCAGAGAGAGAGGGAGACACAGAATCGGAAACAGGCTCCAGGCTCCGAGCCATCAGCCCAGAGCCTGACGCGGGGCTCGAACTCACGGACCGTGAGATCGTGACCTGGATGAAGTCGGACGCCTACCCGACTGCGCCACCCAGGCGCCCCAATCTTTCTTTATTTTTGAGAGACAGAGTGCGAGCAGGGGAGGGACAGAGAGAGAGGTAGACGCAGAATCCGAAGCAGGCTCCAGGCTCCAAGCGGTCAGCACAGAACCCAATGCAAGGCTCGAACTCACAAACCATGAGATCATGACCTGAGCTGAAGTCGGACACTTAACCAACTGAGCCACTCAGGTGCCCCCAAAATACAAACGCTTTAAATAGGTACATATTCAAACATGGAAAGAGTTGCTTGTGCAGGACACGGACAGGAATTGATTGTAGGGATAGAAATCAATTCATCAGTAAAAGCATCAGCATAACAGCAACGCTGAGAGAAGCCTGGGTGGCTCAGTCGGTTAAGTGTCCAACTCTTGATTTCGGCTCAGGTCATGATCCCAGGATTGTGGGATGGACCCCCATGTGGGGCTCTACACGAGCATGGGGCCTGCTTAAGATTCTCTCTCTCCCTGCCCCACCCCTCTCCCCCAGTTGTTCTCTCTCACTGTCTTTAGAATTTAAAAAAGAAAAAATCAACAATGCCAAATTTGCTGTGAATAATTAACTGGCTAAAAGAAAGAAAAAAAGGGGGCTATTTGATAAGAGGCTTTCTTCTAAGGATCACTAGTGAGGAAATCAGCCCTCTGGACTGGAACTCATTTCCTTTCCTTCCAGAAAAGGTAGCTAAGGCCCAGGGCAAAAACAAAGGCACAACTCCCTCCATTCTTGAGGAGAGAGGTTGTTTCTAGAGTCTTGAAAGACTGGAGAGAAAGTAGAGAGCAACTCGTGGGAGCCCCATTCTTGCAGAAACCTGAGTTTAGAAGGAACTTCATTTGTACATCCAAAGAACTTTTAAAAGACACAGAGTTTCTCCTACACTAAACTGTTTCGAGATCTACCTCTCCTGCAGTAAAGAACTTTATCATAATAGGGGCGCCTGGGTGGCTCAGTCGGTTGAGCTTCCGACTTCGGCTCAGGTCATGATCTCACGGTCTGTGAGTTCGAGCCCCGCGTCGGGCTCTGTGCTGGCAGCTCAGAGCCTGGAGCCTGTTTCAGATTCTGTGTCTCTCTCTCTCTCTGACCCTCCCCCATTCATGCTGTGTCTCTCTCTGTCTCAAAAATAAATAAACATTTTTTTAAAAAAAGAACTTTATCATAATATACAAAATGGAGTATTACTTGGCCATCAAAAAGAATGAAATTGGGGCACCTGTGTGGCTCAGTTGGTTAAGCATCTGACTTCGGCTCAAGTCATGATCTCATGGTTCGTGGGTTTGAGACCCTCATCAGGCTCTGTGCTGACAGCTCAGAGCCTGGAGCCTGCTTTGGATGCTGTGTCCCCCTCTCTCTCTTCCCCTGCCCCACTCATGCTCTCTTTCTCTGTCTCTCTCTCTCTCTCAAAAATAAACAAACATTAAAAAAAACTTTTTTAAAAGAACGAAATCTTGGGGCGCCTGGGTGGCTCAGTCGGTTAAGCGTCCGACTTCAGCTCAGGTCACAATCTCGCAGTCCGCGAGTTCAAGCCCCGCGTCGGGCTCTGGGCTGATGGCCCAGAGCCTGGAGCCTGCTTCCGATTCTGTGTCTCCCTCTCTCTCTGCCCCTCCCCCGTTCATGCTCTGTCTCTCTCGGTCTCAAAAATAAATAAACGTTAAAAAAAAAAAAAAAGAATGAAATCTTGTCATTTGCAACAACATGGATGGAACTAGAGTGTATTATGCTAAGCAAAATTAGAGAAAGACGAATATCATATGTCTTCACTCAAATGAGGAATTTAAGATACAAAACAGATGAACATAAGGGAAGAGAAGCAAAAGTAATATAAAAAACGGGGAGGGGGACAGAACATAAGAGACTCTTAAATATAGAGAACAAACTGAGGGGGGGGGATGGGCTAAATGGGCAAGGGGCATTAAGACACTTGTTGGGATGAGCCCTGGGCGTTATACGTAGGGGATGAATCACTACATTCTACTCCTGAAATCATTCTTGCCCTGTATGCTAACCAACTTGGATGTAAATTAAGAACTTCACCATAACCCTGCATGTTTGTTCTCGTGGATGCCGATTCGCAGAATAAGTGGCCTAAAAAGGAATGACTGGAACCTATTATACGAATTATTTAGCAGAGTCAGCACTGGTTTTCAGCAGTCGAGGAGACTCTCATGAAAGACTGCGTCCCCTCCACATTTTTGCTTCATTGCAGTCTCTGGGGGTGGGGACATTGGAGGGAGGTGAGGAAAGAGGATGAAGCTACTGGCCACAGAAGGCTTGGAGACTTTCTGGCTTTCTTTCTATTACATTCCAGCTCTCTGGCTCCTGGTGCCATGTGTAATTAGCAATGGCAGTGGATATGCTGGTATTTCTTCTTCAAGTTACTTGAAAGGATGTAGGGCCAGTGTGGGGGAATTAAAAAAAAAAAAAAAAAAAGCTTTGGAACCAAACAAATCCAGGTGTAAATCCTCACTTTACCATTTATCATCCACAGGACTTTGAAGTTTTTATTTAAATTCCAGTTAGTTAACATACAATGTCAGATCAGGCTCAGGTGTACGATACAGTGATTCAACACGTCCATACAACACACGGTGCTCATCGTGGTAAGTGTACTCTTAATCCCCATCACCTATTTTACCCATCCCCTCCCCACCTCCCCTCTGGTAACCATCAATTTGTTCTCTAGAGTTAAGAGTCTGTCTCTTGGTTTGTCTCTCTCTCTCTCTCTCTCGCTTTTTTCTCCTTTGCTCATTTGTTTTGTCTCTTAAATTCCACCTACGCGTGAAATCTCATGGTATTTGTCATTCTCGGACTGATTTATTTCACTTAGCATTGTACTCTTCCAGCTCCATCCATGTGGTTGGAAATGGCAAGATTTTGTTCTTTTTGATGGCTGAGTAATAGTCCGTTGTTTATAGACACCACCAGCCACGTGGCTTTGAACAAGCCCATTAGTGGCTTTGAACCTCAGTTCGGCATTTCTCATATGGAGACAACACCGCGGACCTCAGAGGTTAGCTGGGAAGATTAAATAAGGTACTACTTGCGAAGCACATAGAGCAATGTCTGACACACAGGAAAGCCCTGGTGACTGGTAGCTGTTGTTATGTACCGTGAATTCTCACCTACCTTGCCTTCTTGCAGCATTTGACTCATGACCTCTTTCCTCCCTGAAGCTCTCCTCGCTCCCCTCCGTCATTAACCTAGTCAGTATTCAGCAAAGATGGTCAGTGATTCAGAGACCTCTCTGCCCACTGTGGTTTTTCAAATCAAGGTTGTAAGTTTCAAAACTTTGGGTCTGGGTCTAAGATCCAGAGTGTTTACCCAGAATCCAGGCTCAAAGCCAGATCTCTCTTCTGTGTCTGGAGTGTATACAATGTATCTCTGTTCGAGCTCTGATGAAAGACGTATCAGAGCATGTTGCCAAGTTTATCCCTGTTTCTAGCTCTCTTGGGCCCCTCGGGATGACTTCTTAGTGTTGCCCAAACCTTTCCAGAAGTTGCTCTTTCTCTCAAGGCGTCATATCATTTTGCCTTCTTTCCCAGGCACCAACCACTGCTGTCTCCGTGTCAGGTCGTGTTTTCATCCCTCCTAGAATGTCTTTCTCTAACTACCCCCCTCCCTGCCCCCCTACGCAGGCCATTTTAAGGTTCCTATGGACCAAAGTCTAAGGTCCTCTGGACATAGTGGCAGAGGAACTAAGAGGGTTCTGGTCCCTAAAATGCTTACAGCTTCTTCAGGAAAATGGAAAGCAAGCATTTTTAAACGAACTTCCAAAGACGCTTAAGAAATGTTTGCTAAATAAATCAAACCTTGATGAAGCAGCTGCTATGAACAGTTCAACTCTGTTGGGCACCAGAAATACCAAACAGTATAGGATAGTGGCCCCTAATAACCAACTGTATTAGGATAAACTAGATTATGATGTAGTAACAACAACAACAACATCAAAAGACTCTTGGTGGCTTGTGAGAACAAAGGTTTACTTTTCGCTCACGCTGCACGTTCTTTGCGGGTTGGCCGGAGACACTGCTCTGTCTTCTCACTTGGGAACCCAAACCTATTGGTAGCCACTCAACCGCTGCTGATCACCATGGCAGAGGAAAAAGAGAGCCCCGGTGGGTCTTAGAACTGCCTTTTACAGGGTGCCTGGGTGGCTCAGTCGGTTAAACGTCCGACTTCAGCTCAGGTCACGATCTCGCGGTCCGTGAGTTCGAGCCCCGCGTCGGGCTCTGGACTGATGGCTCAGAGCCTGGAGCCTGCTTCCGATTCTGTGTCTCCCTCTCTCTCTGCCCCTCCCCCGTTCATGCTCTGTCTCTCTCTGTAATAAACGTTAAAAAAAAAAAAATTAAAAAAAAAAAAAAAGAACTGCCTTTTACATGCCCTGACCTTGGAAATAATGTGTATGATCTAACTCACTGGCTACAACAGCGACACGGCCCCGGCCAAGCACCAGAGGGCCAAGAAATGCACTCCCACCGCACGCCTAGAATGCCGAGAGCCGGAAGTATTTGAATAGCGTCAACAGCCACACGTATCATCACCGTGGCCAGGCAGGACGGCCACACGAATAAAAACAATACAAAGTACTCTGTGCTGAATCAAAATAGAAAAACATATTCGGGTGGAACAGCACAAGAAAAGGGACAATTAACAAAGGCCAGGGAGGTCAGCAAAGTTTCATGGAGGGCCTTGTCAGAGCCTTGAAGGGAGGCAGGTTCCAGAGAAATGGCAGAGGGGAGGGTGTGAGGGGGTATTCCAGGTAAGGGAGCAGTGTGGACAGAGCGATGGTGGCTTCCAGGCTTGTGAGCCATTTGGAAGCAAGGAAAATACTGCATGGCTATAGCTGAGAGTTCATGCACCATATAATGTTGCAGGATTGGAGAGCCATGAGACCTTTAAATTCTTGAATGCAAATATAAGAAACTTAGAGTTGGCTCTGGGGGTCAAAATCAGAAAATCGAGGGAGACTAAGAAGGTAGGAATCTGGTCCTTCCCTTCTCTCTTCCCATTTTAGCATGAGCATCTTTCTGTTGATCTGTTTGATATATTGACTTCCATTTAAGGGTTTGTTTTTTAAGTTTTCTGCTGGGGCACCTGGATGGCTCAGTCAGTTAAGCGTCCAACTCTTGATTTTAGTTGAGGTCGTGATCTCATAGCTCCTGAGATCAAACCCCGCGTCGGGCTCTGCACTCACAGTGCGGAGCCTGCTTGGGATTCTGTCTCTCTCCCTCTCTCTCTGCATCTCCCCTGCTCACGTTCTCTATCTACCAAAATAAATAAATCAACTTTCGAAAAATATTTTCTGCTGCTTTAAAAAAAAGCTTGAAAATCCCTAGTGTCAACAATATGGAGTTTTTTGTTTTGTTTTGTTTTTTTAGTTTTTGAGCATAGATTCTTAGAATTCAGAACTAAGAGGCTGTCTCATGTCTTATGTTATCGAAAGCAAAAGTTCACTCTAACCAATCCTCCCCCTTTCTTTTAAAACACTTTCAGTGATGGAAAAATTAGTACATGTCAAGATAGCACATTCCATGCTTGGACTCCTGTCATTTTAGGAGTCTATTTCTATCGAACCAGAATTTACCCTCCTGTAACCTTTACCCAGCATCCTGATTTCTGCCCTCCAACAGCTACCGAGAATGAGTCCAAAACAAAACAAAAAAACACTCAGGACCGCGTCTTTGAATTTTGACAACGTACAAGCCAGCCTCGAGAGAACCAGAGCTTCCACGATAGCAGATACGAGAAAATAACAATCCTGCTGGGGATGCCGAGAAAGTGAGATCAGCCCCTGTTTGTGAAGACTTAACTTCAGAGGGAGAGAGAGCCAGGTACACAGGCCAAAAGCACTTACAATAAGAGTTACCACTTATGGTGTCCTTCCTCGTGCCAGAAACTATTCTGAGTGGTTTATACATATTAGTTTACCTCATCTTCCCTGCAACCCTGCAAGATAGGGATGATTATGCTCCTCCTTTTCCTGATGAGGAACAGAAGCAGAGGCAAGATTGGGGTCTCTGCAGGGAAGGCTGCTGTGCACAGGGGTCTCTGGGGTTCACGGCCGGGCCGAGCAGGGGAGGCTCTCTGCCGGGACTGGCTCAGCAGCACTGAGCAGCATGTTTGGCACATGTCTGTAGGCCAGTATGATACTATTTTGATGACCAAAGATCGCTTTGCAATATAGTTTGAAATCAGGAAGCGTGATGCTTCCAGCTTTGTTCTTTCTCAGGATTGCTCTGGATATTCAGGATCTTTTGTGGTTCCGTGCAAATTTTAGGACTGTTTTTTTTTTTTTTTTTCTGTTCCTATAAAAAAAAAAAAAAATGTCGTTGGAATCTTGATAGGGATTGCACAGAATCCAAGGTGGCTTTGGGTAGTATAGACACAGTTACGATACTAAGTCTTCTGATCCATGAACACGAGAATACCTTTCCATTTCTTTGTATTTTCTTCAATTTCTTGTATCAAAGTCTTGTAATTTTCATATACAGATCTTTCACCTTCTTGGTTAAATTTCTTCTGCAGTATCTTATTGCTTTTGATGCTATTGTAAATGGGATTGGGTTGTTTGGTTTTTTTTTTTTTTAGTGTTTTTATTTATATTTTTGAGAGAGAGAGAGAGAGACGGAGCGTGAGCAGCGGAGGGGCGGAGAGAGAGGGAGACACAGAATCCAAAGCACGCTGCAGGCTCTGAGCTGTCAGCACAGAGCCCGACACGGGGCTCGAGCCCACGAACCGTGGGATCATGACCTGAGCCAAAGTCAGACGCTTAACCGACTGAGCCCCCCCCAGGCGCCCCTAAATGGGATTGTCTTTCTTTCTTTCCTTTTCAGATAATTCATTGTGAGGGTACAGAAACACAACTGATTTTTGTCTGTTGGTTTTGTGTCCTACAACCTTGCTAAATTTGTCGATTAGTCCTAAGCTTTTTGGTGGAGCCTTTAAGGACGTGTTTAGATACACAATCATGTCATCTGCAGAGAAAACTTCATTTCTTCCCTTCCAGTTTGGATATGTTTCATTTCTTTTTCTTGCCAGATTGCTCTGGTGAAGACTTGTAAGACTATATTAAATGTAAGTAGCAAGAGCGGGCACCTTTGTCTTGTTGCTGACCTCAGAGGAAGAGCCTGCAACCTTCCACAGCTGAGTATGACCCTCTCTGAGGTCAGGAGGTAGGGATGCTGTGGCCGGCTGGACTCTGTGGTCGAGTGGGGCTGCTGGCTGTGGCCCCTGGTCGAGAGGAACCACTACAAGGGCTCTGCAGTCCCCTCTGGTTGGATGAGATCTCAGGCTGCGTTTCCTGACGGGGTGGTGCCACTGAGTGTTCTCCACACTTGGGCCCAGCTACAGGCTGGGGGTGGGGTGGGGGCTCCATAATTAGCCCCACTGGGATCTCAGGCTATCTCCTGGGGCCACACGGTGCCGCTGGCTGGCTGGATTCCGTGTTCAGGCCGGGCTGCAGCAGGCTGCCAGGGTCTCCGGCCAGGCTCCTGGTCAGCAGGACCGAAGGCTATACTCAGCAGTTGGCGAGGGCTGCAAATTTGCTTCCCGGCCGGAGCAGGCCATAGAGTGTGCATCATTGGCCAGGGAGCTGGCAGCTGAGCTCCCTAGCCGTTTGGAATCACTCACTGGCTCTGCAGAGGGACAGAAATGCTGGCTGAGATCTCTGCTTGGGTCTGCTGCAAGCAGGAATGCAGTCCGAGAGTGGGTACTGGCTGCTGTAAGCCCCGCTCCCTTCTCCATCTCTACCTGATCCCCAGTACTCAAGCCGTACAGATTCCTCCCAAAGATCCCCGTGAAGCAAGACCCTAGCGAGCCCCTCTGGAAGCAGCCCACAAGGCCCAGCTGGATGCCCAGCTTAGGTTCGCTTTCTCCTCCTGGAGAAACCATAGACCCCGGGTATCCCTCTTGTGGCAACACTGTGCTGGCCTTGGGCGGGGGGTGGGGGGCAGGGTACCATCAGAGTGTATGTTTTTTCTCCTTTTCTGAGGTCTGGGGGTGCTTCAATCTTACCCCCAAGTTCTCAGATTTCCACAGTGCCGTCCTGTCTATGGATAGCGGCTAGGTGGTCTTTCCGTAAAGGGGACTGAAGTTTAGAACAACCTATGCCACCATCTTGATAACATCACTTTCCCCTCTCAGTCCCTCGAGGAACTCAGGAAATCAGGGGGCCCTGATTGGATGGCAATCAGATTTCCACTGTCTGGAGGAGTGAAGGTTTGTAAGTGATACAGACCGTGTTATAAAAAACAAAGCCAGTTACGCGTCTGACTCTCGATTTCCACTCAGGTCATGATCTCGCGGTTCGTGAGTCGGAGCCCCACGTTAGGCTCTGTGCTGGGCAGCCTCAGAACCGGCCTGTGGTACTTCCCAGAGGTGGAGACCAGCCCACATCCTTGCCCTACAGCCTTGCCCAGTTGCTGAAAATCTGCACAGCCCAGATCTCCTCTCCCGTGTCACACTGACAATCCTCCTCTTATCTGAGCAGAAAACGAGAGCTTTCTTATCTGAAGAGGCTAACACGTGGTCTCTGGATGGGGGGAGGCAACAAGGCGCCCTCTGAGAGCAGGGGGATCGTATTGAACACAGGAAGAGAGTTAAGTGAAGTTTTACCTATTTAAGGGTAAGATCTGGTCTTCTTTCCCATCTCCGCTTTGAAGACACTGACAGGCAGATTTGTACATGTTGAGCAGGATTTTGGAGGACAGTGTCCAGGGAAATCTGACCAATCCCAGAGGAAAAAAACCCTGAAGATACAGACACTGTGTCTGCTTCTGTTTCAACTGCTGTAACAGACTACCATTGACTGGGTGGCTTACACAATAAGCATTTTTTTTTTCTCCCAGTTCTGGATCCTGGCAAGTCCAAGATCAAGGCACCAGCAGATTCAGTGTCTGGTGAGGCCCTGCCTCCTGGTTTATTCATAGGCTCTTCTCACTGTCTTCACAGGGCAGATAGGGTGAGAGAGCTCTCTGGGGTCTTTTCTTATAGAGACACCAATCCCATTCATGAGGGCTCTAAGCACCGCCCAAAGGCCCCACCTCCTGACGCCATCCCACTGGGGGTTGGGATTTCAGCATATGAATTCAAGAGGAACGCACACTTTCTGGTCATAAAGATTGCAGAGGATTCTTCCAGGGGAGATTTGACCAGTCCAAGAGGAAAAAAAGACCTGAAGACACGGGTACTGTGTGTTCTTTGATAAATGAAGCCAGTTGGTCATGGCCCACTCACAATATAAGCAAATAACCAAGAACTACTAACCATATGAGGAAAGCTTCTAACATACCGGAAAAAGAAGGAGGAGGAGGAGGAGGAGGAGGAGGAGGAGGAGGAGGAGGAGGAGGAAGAGAGGGATGGGTGGCAACAAAATAATAATAATAATAACAGCAACTGAAAAGAAGTAGATTATGCAGGAGACAACGTCATCGTCATCGGAAAAATCATCAAAATGAGAGAAGCTATTAATACCATGAAACTAGGACAGGATTATTTTTAAAAAGAAAGAAAAAAGGGACACCTGGGTGGCACAGTCGACTGAGCATCTGACTTCAGCTCAGGTCATGATCTCATGGTTCATGAGTTCAAGCCCCGCCCCAGGCTCCATACTCTCTCTCTCTCTCTCTCTCTCTCTCTCTCTCTCTCTCTCTCTGCCCCTTGCTCACTCGAGTTCTCTCCCTCTCAAAAATTAAGTAATTAATTAATTATTTTACAAAAGGAAAAAGGGGCGCCTAGGTGTCTTAGTCGGTTAAGCATCCAACTTCAGCTTAGGTCATGATCTCAAAGTTCATGAGTTTGAGCCCCGGGTCGGGCTCTGTGCTGACAGCTCAGAGCCTGGAGCCTGCTTCAGATTCTGTGTCTCCCTCCCTCTCTGCCCCTTCCCCATTTGTGCTCTCTCTCTCTCTCTCTCTCTCTCTCTTAAAAAACAAACATTAAAAAAATAAATCAATAAAAAGAAAAAAGAATAAGAAAAAAATTTTAGTGAATAAAAGTACGAAGATAAAATTTCTAGAAATTAGATTAAATGAGATAAAAGCAGTAGAGAAAATATAAGAAAATGAGAAAATGAGGGTGCCTGGATAGTTCAGTCAGCTAAGCTTCTGACTTCAGCTCAGGTCACGATCTCACAGTTGGTGAGTTCGAGTCCCACATCAGGTGAGCTTAAGCCCTGCTGCGGGTGAGCCCCACTTCTCTCTCAATCTCTCTCTCTCTCTCTCTCTCTCTCTCTCTCTGCCCTCCCTTACTTGCACCCTCTCTCTCTCAATTAAAAAAAAAAAAGAAAATGAGAAAATTAGGGAATCCCACATTTGCAAAATAAGAATTCTAGGAAAGGAAGGAAGGAAGGAGGGAAAGAAGGTAGGAAGGAAGGAAGGAAGAAAAGAGTTACATAAATAGGAAGCAAGAAACACAAAAGGCAGGAAATCATCAAAGAAATAAGTCAAGGAAAAAAATGTTCTAGAATTGAAGGGCATGCATTTCCAAACTGATGGGGTCCATTGAGTGCTGAGTAGAATTGATTAAAATAATCCTACAAAAAATTTAGGCACATCATGATGAAATTTCAACACCCCGTAGTAGAGAGAAAATCGTAAAAGCTTTCAGAGAGAAAGAACAGTTTATAATACCGAGACGAGTTTCGGAATGGTCTCGGATTTCTCCACGGTGACACTAGATGTTGAAAGGCAATGCAACAATGCCTTCAGAATGTTGAGAGGAAATCATTTCCAATATGGAACGAGCAACCAAACTACTAACTGAGTGTGAGGTTACTACACGGAGGCCAGATGTTTTCCAGAGGCCATCAGGAGGTACTCTGCCAAAAGTAAAGGGGCAGATCAAGAAAGGTCTAGGATCCAGGAAGCAGGGCATTTATCACAGGAGAAAATCAAAGAGAATCCCCAGAATGATGTCAACGGAGACCCAGGATGGCAGCGGGTCTGGAGGCACCCAGTTCAGTCTGGAGCAAGTCCAACTCCAGGCAGATAAAACTGATAAGCTACCTAATGGTTCTGACCTTATTCAGAGGAGATAACAGACAGTTAAATTCTCATATTTCATATCAGGAATTCAATGGGGAATACATAAAAATGAAAAAAAAAGGAAATAACAATAGTAAGTAAGTATATTATTTAGAGATATGGAGTGAAATCCAAAGAAACAACTAAAAGATATGAGGGGCACCTGGGTGGCTCGGTCGGTTAAGCGTCCGACTCTTGGTTTCGGCTCAGGTCATGATCTCACGGTTCATGGGTTCGAGCCCCGCATCGGGCTCTGTGCAGTCAGTGCGGAGCCTGCTTGGGATTCTCTCTCTCTCTCCCTCTCTCTCTGGCCTTCCCCTGCTTGTTCTCTCTCTCTCTCTCTCTCTCTCTCTGTCTCTCAAAATAAATAAAAGATTTAAAAGATAAGAAAGGGGTTCTCTTTGGAACGCAAGAAATGGAGAAAGGGAGATGTGTGGGCTATATGTTATTATAGCCCCTTATTCAAAGCTGAGTCCTAAAACTACGTTTGGCTTTGATGAAAATCCAAACTAAGTATAAAAAATTAAACTAATACACATAGAAAGAAACAATGGATTAAGAATCAGGCCTGGGAGTGAATATAACTTCAGCTTAACTCTTCAGCTTCTACAGCAATCCCAGAACATAAGACCCCTTGTAACACTGCCTGCCCCAGCTTCCTATCTCAGGGGTTCAAATAAATACGATACGCATCTCTGTTTATATTTGCCATGGTCCAAGAGGCGAGGAGCTGTTTCTAAGCCTGTACGCGGACGGGTATGTAATCCCAGCATCTCCCCATGATAGTTATGTGAATGGCACTGAGTAAATCACTTCACTACTCTGATCCTCAGGTTCCCTATCCATAAAATAAAACTGATAACCGTAACTACCTCTCAGGTAGGTCTAAAGGGACAATGAGATCATAGATGCATCTAACATACAGTAGATCTGGTTTCCTCTCCTATATATACTTCCTTACCCAAGCCTTCCTTCTACTCGACTTTGATTAGGTGTGCCAAGAGACGAACACAGAAAACAACCAAAGGTATTTTAATCAAGCTCAGGAATCTGCTGAGGTCAGACTCGGGGCAGGGTTCTCATCATTTCTGTGCCCTCGGGCTCAGAGCACTAATTCACGACTGTAACGACTTTGGCTGAAACTTGGGCTTCACGCAGCACAGTTTACCACTCATGCAGAAAACGTAAACCTTTTCATTCTTGATGCATTTCTCACGGCAGGAGCCACGAAGATTCCAGCATTTTTCAGTGCTGCCTGATACAAAGGGGAGAAAGGGAGAGAAGCCGACATCAGTCCTGAGGGGCGCTAGGTCCTGGCTTGAGAAGGCTAAAAGCCACGCAGAAGACCCTAGAACATGGAGTCACCTCCCACGATTTATAGGGCAGTGGTAAAGTCTCACATCCTTTCTGGACACTCATGCCACTCACTGCTCTTCCTGAATGTTCCGTCCCATGGGTACAGCGGGTCATAATAATTAAGGGTCAGTGGGGTCCGGTCATAACACTTAGGAGCACGGACTCTCGGAACCCATCCACCTGGGTTTTGAAATCTGTCTATACCGCAGCCAACTAGAAGAACTCAAGCAGGTTACTTCCTTCCTTGGAGCACCGATTTCCTCTTTTCTAAAAAGAAGATACAGAACCTGCCTCAGACAGTTGTGGTGGGGATCAAATGAAGAGCGTATAAAAGCCATTAGCATGAAAAAAACTTCAGATATGACACGGTGGTATCTCGGAAAGAATTGTACATTAAAAAAAAATTTTTTTAATGTTTATTTCTGAGACAGAGCATGAGTGGGGGAGGGGCAGAGAGAGAGGGAGACACAGACTCCGAAGCAGGCTCCAGGCTCTGAGCTGTCAGCACAGAGCCTGACACGGGGCTCGAACTCACAAACTGCAAGATCATGACCTGAGCCGAAGTCGGACGTTCAACCGACTGAGCCACCCAGGCGCCCCAAAAATTGTACATTTAAAAAAATCACTTTATTAGTACAGACTAAACTAGAAGGAATACATGATCAAGTAAATTAGCAGATAATGGCATAAGAGAAATACAGAGTGAAAAAGAGGCTGTGTTTAAAAAGAAAGGAAGATACGGGTGGCTCAGTCGGTTAAGCGTTCGACTTCGGCTCGGGTCATGATCGCTCCTTTGGTTCGTGAGTTCGAGCCCCACTCTCTGTCTCTGTCTCTCTCTCTCCAAAATAAACCACATTTATCGACACAGGACTAGTAATGAACATGATTAAATAGAAAGTTAGAGACGCCGAGGGTGACAGGGATAGAAGCTTCTGTCAGATCACAAAGGGGACCGCACTAGCACCTTGGGCTGGGCAAGTTTGCCATGGGCTCTTCTCTACTTAAAACCTTTCCAAGGCTCCAGTACAGGGCCTGGCACAGACGGGCAACGGGAGTTAGGAGATTCTGTCTCTCTTCGGGCAGCTGTAAGTGGGGGCAAAAGCCAAGTGATTTCAGGGACTCGTGTGAGAAGAGGTCACTATTGCCTTGCCTCCTTCTTGCTTTCCCAGCCTTCCCCCACTCCTCCTCCCACACCTGACCTCCTGCCCTTGGCCCCTGGAGCTGACCGAGGAGTGGAAGGTCAGGGGGAGCCGGCAGAAAAATCGGCAGGTGACATTCGGTGCCTAAGAACTGGCACCTGCCACGGGAAAAGGAGACGGGCTGAGCGCCAGCCCTCCTCTTACGTGGGTTTAGAAAATAAAGAAGCTGCATTTGGGGGCGCCTGGGCCGCTCAGTTGGTTAAGTGTCCGACTTCGGCTCAGGTCATGACCTCGCAGCTTGTGGGTTCGAGCGCCGTGTCAGGCTCTGTGCTGACAGCTGGGAGCCTGGAGCCCGCTTCGGGTTCTGTGTCTCCCTCTCTCTCTGCTCCTCCCCTGCTCGTGCCCCATCTCTCTGTCTCTCTCTCTCTCAGCAATAAACATTAAAAAATAAAAAATAAATTAAAAAGCTACATCGGTTGCATAAAATTTCTTTGTGTTCCATGTGGATCTCTCGAACCTGATTTATTCTAAACGGAAGAACGAGACATTGCAACTCGGAGGGGCCAGGTAGTTCCCCGGGGACGTCACAGAGCTGGTAAGTGGTGGGGCAGGGTCTCTCCCAGGATCTGGGGGCTCCTCTCTCTTCCCCGGATGAGCGGTGTTCCGCTCTGCTGCCCAGCAGCCCGTCCTCCCAGGCGCTGGGGGTCCCCAGCTGAGACCCACCCCCGACCCACCCCCGAAGAGGTCTAGGTTACCTGGAATGACCCAGGACAAGAGCAGCAGCACAGCCAAAGTTAGCAAAAAGCGCTTCATGACTTCAGGTGGCTCAAGGGCTGGTGTCTGGCCTGAGGAGGTGACAAGCAAAGGAGGACAGGTCTGGACTCTCTGCCCCCTCTCATCACATGGAGCACACGTCACTTACACGTGCCTCAGCGTCCCACAGTTACACGCAGCCCTGGAACAGCCTGCCTCCCTCGGACTTCTCGGTCACTGCCCTGACTACGGCCCGCCCACAGCCAGACCAGCACCCCTGAGCTGACACGCCTGCCTTTATCCACTTTCACCTGTTAGGGCCCAGCGGGAAGAAATCACACGACAGCCAGAGAGGTTTGTTTTTTCCTATATGTCAGCCCTTTTTATGACTCACCTTGATACCCTCCAAGACCCCACGTCATACACAGAAAACAAGGCATCGTCTTTTCTATGTGCTGCAAAATAATGAAAGTTAAGTAAGCTCCTTTTTTCTTCTCTTTAATGTTTTTAAGTGTTTATTTATTTTTGAGAGAGAGAGAGAGAGAGAGACAGAGCGCAAGTGGGAGAGGGAGACACAGAATCCGAAGCGGGCTCCAGGCTCTGAGCTGTCAGCACAGAGCCCAACGCGGGGCTCGAACCCACGAACCAACAGATCATGACCCGAGCCGAAGTCGGACACTTAACCAGCTGAGCCACCCAGGTGCCCCTCTTTTTTATATTTGTTTAAAGGCTTCATTTTTGTAGAGCAGTTTTGCAATAAAATTAAGAGAATACAGAAGTTTCCCATATGCCCCTGCTCACACTCAGAAATAGCCTCCCCCGTTCTCAACATCCTCTACCAAAGGGGGACATTTTTTACAACCAATGAGCCTCCATTGACACATCATAATCAGTCAAAGTCCATAGTTTGCATTAGGGTTCACTCTTGGTATCCTACATTCTACGGGTTTGGACAAACGTATGACACATCCATCATGATGAGATCGTACAGGTTATTTTCACCGCCTTAAAAAAAATTCTCCGTGTTCTGCCTATTCATCTTTCTCCTCCTCCCTCCATCCTGTCAATCACTGATTTCTTTTTTATTGTCTCCAAAGCTTAGCCTATGTCGTACAGTTAGAATCACACGGTATGATTCTAAGCCTTCTCACACCGGCTTCTCTCCCCCAGCAATATGCAGGTAAGATTTCTCCCTGTCTTTTCAAACTCATTTCCTTTTAGCCCGGAATAATATTCCATTGTCTGGATGCACCACAGTTAAGGTATCCATTCGCCTACTGAAGGGTATCTTGGTGGCTCCCGAGTTGTGGCAATTGTGAATAAAGCTACCTTGAATATCATGAGCGGGTGTTTGTGTGGATGTAAATTTTCAGCTCCTCTGGGTCAATACCAAAGAGTGTGTTTGCTGGGTCTTACGGAAAGAGTGTACTTAGTTTTGTAGGAAACCGCCCAAGGGTCTTCCAAAGTGGCTGTACCATTTTGCATTCCCGCCAGCAACGTGTAAGAATTTCTGTTGCTCCACGGCCTGGCCAGCACTTGGTGATATCAGTGGTCCAGATGTGGGGCATTCTACTAGGCATGCAGTGGCATCCCGCCGTTGTTTTAACTTGCGTTTCCTCAGTGACGTATGATGCGGAACATTTTCTTTTCGTACGATTCTTTGCCATCTGTCCGTCTCCTCTGGTCAGGTGTCCGTTAAGAGCTTTGGCCTATTTTTTAATCAAGTTGTTTGCTTTCTCATTATTGAGTTTTCCATATTTTGTGACGTGCACTCCTAACACAGGCCTCTCTAGGTTCTCTTAGAGGCACGGCACTGGCTAGTGCCCTTACTCATAGGTCAGAGTCCCTGATCTGCAAAACATCTCCTCTGAGCTCTGGAAACTAGGAAATTCCTTTCCCTCAATGTCTAGGTCCCAACCCTGTGGGGTTTTCCGAGCTAATACTCCCAACCTCCTTCTTTTTAAATAAAGTTTGTTTACTTATTTATTTTGAGAGAGAACATACGTGAGCATGGAGGGGCAGAGAGAGGTGGGAAGAGAGAGAATGAAGAGCAGGCTCCACACTGCCAGCGCAGAGCCCGACGTGGGGCTCGAACCCACGAACTGTGAGATCAGGACCTGAGCCCAAATCCAGAGTCAGACGCTTAACCAACTGAGCCACCCAAGCGCCCCATCCAACCTCCTTCTTTTATTCCCTCAGCCTTCGGGGCCGAAGCTGCATCCAGAAATTGCTATATTTGCGTCGCTGCAACATCCCCTTTCCCTTTGTCAATTCGCAAATACCTGTTTAACCAATTCTTTCTATCCGTCCCCTTCGTGGAAATATCTGGCATAGTTTGTTTTCCTGAATTAACCTTGACTGTCACAAGTAATAATGGGATTAGAATTACAGTAATGTTTATCACAGCGGTGTCTACAATGCAGACAATCAGAAACAACCACGGTGTCCACACAGAGAGAGGCCTGGGTAAGTAAACTGCGATGCAGCCATCTGGTACCAGATGGGCCAAAAGAGGAGTTCGTGACATTTCCTGAGGAAAGCGAATTCCAACACATAGTCCCTGAGTTTAGTTACCATTGCTCATATGAAGTGCTTTGTTAGGGAGATGGAACAAGTCGGTGACCAAGTCACACTCAAACCCTCCTGACGGGACACCCTCGACCAAAGAGGATTTCCTGCCAAGGCAAAAAAAAAAAAAGTCCCCAGAAGCAGGAGCTGGGAGAGGTCATGCGAAGTCAGCCAGAGAGTTCATCACTCACTTTTGGGAACAGTCTGGTATATGCATCCCTCAGCGTGCCTCCAAAGGACCCACAAAGGGGCCCCACAAATAAGCCAGCACTGGATGCCCACCACTATTGAGAAGGAATTTCTCATCTGTCCTTGGGGAACTGGGAGGTCCTGGGGCAATGTCACAGTTGAGAATGGATGCGAACAGCAACTGACCAGCCTCAACTCCTCACTGCCCTGGAGGGAACGCCCATGCAAGTCCCTTCTGGTCCAGACAGAAGACACCCTCCGACCCCAGCCTTCTAGCCCGGCTCGGCAACAGCCTCAGCAGCGCCCAGGCGTTCTGAAAGCAAGTCTCTTCAGCCTGAAGCCGCCAGGGTTGTCCAAGGGAACCATCTACCTAGCTTCGCAACAGATATCTGGTCCTGTCTTTTCCCTTTTGCCTGGAACAAGCGGTACGGGTGGTCGATGGAATCCTGAGCGGGAAGAGGGGCCTTGTTTTGAGGAGTTCTGGAACTCCCGGGTTGGCGGTAAAGACCAGGCTGCCTGCCCATGACTCTCTTGGTTTCCTTGTCATCTCAAGGTGCCACATGGGCTGCCAGGCCACAGTGCCCATGTGGCCCCTGGCAGATACTGCCTTTGACAACATCAGCACCCCCAACAAGGTTGTGGAGACCCAGGTAAACGTTTTAAGGAAGGCACCCCAGCCTGGGTATCTTTCTGGGAAAGCTATAAATTGCCCTTCATTACCGCTACCAACACCAGCCCACAATCTCTTCTCACAGTTGGCTTCATAGACTCTTGATGGCGGCCAGACCACGATGACATTCAGCTTTAGAGGTTTCTGTGTTGTCCAGAGGGCACCGGGGTCCCACTTCTGGCATTACTCAACATTAACATCTAGTGTATGTGACTTCAATATTTATTCAAGATTTTAAAGACGCAGCAGAGGGCGCCTGGATGGCTCAGTCGGTTGAGTGGCTGACTTCGGCTCAGGTCATGATCTCGCGGTCCGTGAGTTCGAGCCCCGCATCGGGCTCTGTGCTGACAGCTCAGAGCCTGGAGCCTGCTTCAGATGCTGTGTCTCCCTCTCTCTCTGCCCCTTCCTTGCTCACACACACACTCTCTCTCTCTCTCCCAAAAATAAATAAACATTTAAGAAATAAAATTTAAAAAATAAAGATGCAGCAGAAATGTCTTCTTTTCAATAATTTCTTTGGCCGGAGTTGGAGACGGGGGCAGGTGGGCTATGGGACGTGCAATACATTTTTCTTCTTTTTTCTTTCTCCAGAGGTGAATTCGATGTCCAAAAGAAAGCAAGTGAATACGTTAAGAGTTTGCTTGCCTACGTGGCCTGTAGCAGATTTTTTTTTTTCTTTAGGAAAGGAGGAGGAACAAGGGCACCGATGTTTCCATTTGGGCAGAGACGGCAATGTTCGTTGTTCACTGTGGCAAACACCTAAAGATACATTGGTGCTGGGTAGGATGATGTATCCGTTTCCCGGAATTGCGATAACAAAGTACACAACCCGGGGACTTAAAGTAACAGAAATTTTCTTCTCTCACAGTTCTGGAGACTAGAATTTCAAAACCAAAGTGTTGGCAGGGTCGCTTCCTCCTTGGGGGCTCAGAGGAGAAGTCTGTCCTACGCTTCTCTCCTAACTTCTGGCTGCTGGTGTCCCTCGGCCTGCAGCAGTGTCCCCTCCAATCCCTGCTTCCTTTGTCACACGGTTTCTCCCTGAGTGTCTCTGCCCAACTTTCCTCCTTTCCCTCTTCTTCGAAGGCCCAGTCTGATCCGGGGAAAACTTCACTTTATTAACTGGATTACATCTGCAAAGACCCTGTAAGTCCAGATAAGTCCAGATAAGCCACACTCACAGGTACTTGGGGTTAGGATTTGAACATATTTCAACAAAAAACAACAGATTTTCTTTAAATTCCAACTATGAGTGAAATTGAGTATCTTTTCACACGCTCAAGAGCCTTCTAAATCTTTTTTGTGAATGGTCTATTCGTATTTTTGTCCATGATTTTTCACGACTTCTACACCAGCTCCCTTAGCGACCCCACCAATGTCCTGAACAGATCTTTACTTTCCTAGGTCTTTTCTGCAATTGAATAGAGGTCCAATTCTTACAATAACGTCCTCGTCCATAATACTGATCGTAGCTCTGCTTCCCAGATTGAACCTCAACTGACACATGTTTAAAAAGATGAGCCTCCGGGGCGCTGGGTGGCTCAGTCGGTTAAGCGTCCGACTTCAGCTCAGGTCACGATCTCACGGTCCGCGAGTTCGAGCCCCGCGTCGGGCTCTGGGCTGATGGCTCAGAACCTGGAGCCTGCTTCCGATTCTGTGTCTCCCTCTCTCTCTGCCCCTCCCCCCGTTCATGCTGTGTCTCTCTCTGTCTCAAAAATAAATAAACGTTAAAAAAAAAAAAATTAAAAATAAATAAATAAATAAAATAAAAAGATGAGCCTCCTTGGGGGCGCTTGGGTGGCCCAGGTCGGTTGAGTGTCAGACTCTTGATTTCCACTCAGGTCATGATCCCAGGGTGGTGAGATCCAGCCCCAGGTAGGGCTCAGCGCTGACCATGAAGCTTGCTTAAGTTTCTCTCTCTCTGCCCCCCTCCCTCCCTCTCTCTCTCTCAAAAATATAGATAGATACATAGATACATAGATAATGCAGATAGATAGATAGATAACCCTCCTTAACAGAAATGAACACCCCCGTGGTGGATTTCCAGGCTTCAGGCACTGAGTCCCTTCCTCCCCACTGTCTCCTCTTCCTCATCAAGGTTCTAGAAGGAGTCGTTTACACTTACTGACCTCACTCTTTTGCCTATTTTCAGTCTTCAGCCTCCTATGTGGCCCCTTTGTAAATGGTTCTCAGGTCATTTTTGTCTCGTAAACCCTATCTACGCTTTTATACCCTTGAGGTCTACATCAAGTAGCCTCCAGTTAGGAAATGGAAACCACATGGGATTTTCAAGGGAGGAACTGGTCACACGTTGCTGGAAGGCTGAAAGAACAGGAGGACCCTGAAAACAGACAAGAGTGACTACAGGAACTGAAGGGAGACGATGGCTTTCCAGATCCGGGAGTTCAGAGCGGGGACCCCAACAGCTGGTCCTTGGACCTCTGGGGGAGGGGCTCAGCCCCGGGTTGCAAGACGACGTGGCCCTGGGGGTGAGGTCCACTGCAGGGTTAGCGCTGGGTTAGCTGAGAGCACCGCCAGGCTGGTGCTGGGGCTTCGTCTCTCCCCACGGTCGTCCGGGTTTCGTTCCAGCTGGGTCGCGTTTCTCATTTTCCACACCAGGGTAAGCCCTGGGCGGACTTCTCCGCCCGGGACACGGGTGCACCCCTCTGCAGGTGCCACCACCTTCTCTGTGAGGTCTTCCCGGCCCCTCTGGGCTCCACGTGCGTGGCGCCCCCTGGCTGGCCCTCGGTGCGGGGGGGGGGGGGGGGGCTGTTTAGAGCCCCTTGGAAGGACCTTGGACCTGATTGCCTGCCCCCCTCCCCGCCCCCGCCCGCTGACCTTGCCAGCCCGTAGTATATGGCTGCACACCCCTGGGCTCGGGCAGCGCGGGGGCCGAACCCGTGGGTGGCTGAGGGCACGTGCGGGTGACATCCTTCCGGTTGAACAGAGGGACCGACCGCCAGAGAGGCCGGAGCCCTGCCCCATTAGCTTTGCTGTCGCATCGGACCCGCAGCCTCACCTTGGGCCACTTCCAGCCATGAGGTTCCTCTTGCTGACTCTGGCCGCCCTGCTGCTCCTGTCCCAGCTCACTCCAGGTAACCTGGGCCTCTTGGGGAGGGGCAGGGTGTGGAGACTGAGGCCGGCTCACGGGTCCCCAGGCTCCGGGCCTCAGGAGCTTCCCTTTTGGAACCACGTGGAGGAGGCTCCCTGGCCGGCAGCAGGTGCCAGATCTTAGGTACCAACCAGACATCCAGAGTTTCTTGCTCAGCCACCCCATCCATCCCTGCTCTCTCTCCCCGGGAGCAGGTGCAGGTGGCCTGGCATGTGAGAAAGAATGGAGGGGGGGGGGGGCAAGAATACAGAGAAAGACAGATACCATATGGTTTCACTCTTATGTGGATCCTGAGAAAGTTAAACCGAAACCCATGGGGGAGGGGAAGGGGAAAAAAAAGACGTTAGAGTGGAAGAGAGCCAAAGCATAAGAGACTCTTGAAAACTGAGAACAAACTGAGGGTTGATGGGGGGTGGGAGGGAAGGGGGAGGGTGGGTGATGGGTATTGAGGAGGGCACCTGTTGGGATGAGCACTGGGTGTTGTATGGAAACCAATTTGACAATAAATTTCATATATGGGGGAAAAAAAAAGGAAAGGGTGGGCAAGAGAAGGAGGAAAAGGCAACGTTTTACAAAACAGTCCCCAGGGGAGACAAGAGACAAGAGAATTGACAACCCGAAGTGACATGAGACAGAGGGGCTCTAAGGGTCTGAGGTGCACATGGGGGGGCCAGCCCAGTCTGAGGGCCAGGAGAGTCCTCCTGAAGGGGTACCCTGTGTCCTGAAACGTATGCGGAGATTAGAAGGGAAAGGCGAGGAGAGGGATGCAGAAAGGGCATCTCAGGCAGAAATCAGCTTATGTGGAAGGTCCAGCCGTGGGAGAGAGCGTGGCGCCTTCAGGGAACTGGCACACGGTTGAGTGGGTTAGGGGCCCGGCCGGGGGGAAAGCAGAGGAAGCATTCAAGGTCCAGGTCCGGCCTTGATGCCAGGTGAGGGAGCCATGGGGAGGCTAACGGGAGGGGGGTCATGGTCAGACGTGCCCATTCGACCACCCCCAGCCTGGCTATGGGGCCCCTCCCGCCCAGCCTGCGGAAGCTTCTACCCACACCTGGGCTTTCTCCTAACCTTTCTGCAGGGCCAGAATATGTGAATTTCCTCAGCCAAGCTGACCTCAGCCCTTGTATCTGCCGGTGGCAAATGTCTGTCACACCACGCGGCACAGGGCAGAGAGGAAAGCCTCAGAACGGGGGGGGGGGGGGGGGGGGGGGGGGGGGGAGGGGAGGAATGCCCGGGGGGGGGGGGGAAGGGGGGGAAAATTGCCCCGGGGGGGGGTGGAGAATGCCCCACCGCTTTCTAACCCCCTGACCTCCGGCAAGCGGGATGGGTTGCTCGGCATTTCAACCTCCTCCTCTCTCAAACTGCTACAACAATGGCACGCGTGGAACACGCCAAAACGTCGGCGGGCGACACAGTGCAGCTTCTTTATTTTTCACAACCCATCTGAGTTTTCCCGGGAACCCCCATCCCGCCGGCAAAACAGTCACGAAAGAGCAGGACCCATCATCAGGGGCTGCGACCGAACGTCAGCACTTACAACTCGTTCTCGTCTTTTCAGGGTGGAAGCGGCTTTCCAAGTCAGTGCAGTCTCTTTGGAGCAGCTACTCGGTCTGCCAGCATTTCTTCCTTCTTCTCTCCCGCCCTCCCCCCTCCCCTTCCTCGGACAGCATCTGGGTTTAGGAGAAGGTGGTGCGATAGGTCATGAAGGAATTAATCGGTTTATTCAGTAAACATGGTTGAATGGATTTCATGTCCTGGGCACTGTGATAGTTTGGGGGAGAGGGGCGGGGTGGGGGGGATCAGTGAGCAAATCAGAACAAAACAAGGTGAGCAAAATTTCTGGTCCTCTTGAGCTTACATTCCATTGAGGGAGGCAGAAAAGGTTTAAAGACATAAGTGAAATAGACGTAAGGGCAGCTGCTAAGTATATGAGCAGCATGGGCTGGGAGGGGATAGCGAGTACCAGGGGGAGGGAGGTTTGCCATCTCAAAGGGGTGCCCACGAAATGGCTCACTGCGATCTGAGGGAGGACAAGGGGTGAGCTACGTGGATTTGTGGGGGAGAACATTCAAGCTGAAGGGAATATCAAGTGCAAAGGCCCTGGGGCAGGAGCATGAAGAACCAAAGGCAACCCTGTGCTAGGCCTTCATTGACTTCGGGGACAAGGTCCCTCATTGAGTGGCCAGGGGAATGTTCTGGCACTTGCAGTGTACTGGATCCCATGGCTGACGGAAGCTCTCGGTCCTGTGGAGAGCCCCGCCGACTGAGCCCTTCACCTCAGCTGTCTTCGATCTGGTCCCCAGGTTTTAGACCGCCCCTCGCACACACCACCTTCTGCATCAGGGGCTACTCTTGGCAGGTCCCTCAGGCTCTCAGCCTCGTTTTCTCATCTCCACCAGACAGACACAAGGAAACTTGAGGGTCTTCTGGATCTGATTTTATGCCACAGCAGAGCAAAGGGAGACACACGAAGTCGATTTAAGCACCCAGTTTCCCCTGGGGAGAGCACTTCCCTCTACTTCCTACTGGTAATAGAGACTGGGTGGAAGTTTCTTTAGCTGGACCCTCAGCCTTTACCTCTCATGGCTTATGGTCAGGTGGTTTTATCTGACTCTACCAGGTCACCTAATATCTAAAGGAGCTCTTTGAAATTGGAACCCCCTGACCCTTTCTGACACATTTGGGTTTTAGAGATCATTGTCTTGCCATGAACTAAAACAACTCATCTCATGTCAGCGAAACAAGGACTGTCATTCTATCTCTGTTGCATCCCGTTCCCCGAAAGCCCAGAAGCTGCCCAATTCTGCTTTTTGGCAACCAAGGGGGGGTCTCATGATTAAAGGGCAATGAAATATATACCACTTTAACGTGTTCAAAATAGTAAAGTTAGGTTCAGGACATATATATAAAAAATTCAGGAGATTGGAAATTCAGTGGAAATTCAGGACATACCTATAAAGCCCAAGAACCCAGCAGAAATTAGGTTTGGGCGGGAGCGGGGGGGGACATGTCGCCTACACTTCCTATGTGATACGCACGTTATCTCTCCTCACGGCAGCCAGAGCACCTCCTTTATAACTGTCATTACAACCCTGGGCAATCAAACATCTGGTGGCTAAACCGGAAGTCCTCTGAGGGCAGGCACCTATCTCTCACTTGTTTAGAGTGGCATCTCGAGCGAATCGGCTTCTCAGTCTGTACCTGTGAGTATTTCCCTAGGACAGACATCTAGAAAGGAGATGCCTGGGTAAAAACTGCACAGTTTTAAGATGTTGTTGAGTTTTTTGCTAAGTAGCCTCCAGAGAGGCCAAAATAGAGTGTATGAGGCCGTCTTTCCCCTCACCTTCGCCAGGAGTTGTAACGACCAGAGGCGCCTGGGTGACTCAGCCAGTGAAGCAACCGACTCTTGATTTCGACTCAGGTCACGACCTCAAGTTTGTGAGATCGAGCCCCGCGTCAGGCTCTGTGCTGACAGCACGGAACCTGCTTGGGATTCTCTCTCTCCTTCCCTCTCTCTCTACCTTATCCCCCCTCGCCGCCCCCGCACATGCACGCTGTCTCTCAAAAACACAGATAAATAAAAAGTAGTTAAAACAATTCTTTCCCATTTCTGTATACTTCCCTTGCTAAGGATGCATCCCTAAAGACCCGATTTTTGACACGCCCACTTTGAAAATCCAATGTTTCTTGAGATCCCTTTCTTGTCTTTATAACTTATCTGTTGGGTCATTTGACCTACGGTTTCCCACGGCACAGATTTTGCTGATGGCATACTCAAGGTGAAGTTCAGTATATTCCTATGACCTCTGTATTTCCTGAAAATTGGTACGTGGGTCCAGAGGTTTGACCAGGCTCAGGTTCTATCATTTTTGGCAAACTTTTGATGCTAATAAGGTTCTTTCATCAGGAGGCACACGATATCTTGGTTGTCTCTCTTTTAGTGACATTTACGGTTAATGGGCAAACTGTGGCTGATGCTCGTAACTTTGAGTTGATGCTCAAAGCCCAGTTACGTTAATTTTTTGGGCATTGCAACATGGTGGCATTCTATTATGTGATCATCACTAGTTAGCTGGAAATTTATTATGCTGAAATAATAAAGATACTCATCCTCTACTATTTGGTTACTCAGTGGTACAGCTTATATAAGAAAGAATAAATGCTTGGTGGTTTTTCTGGGTTTCTAAAGGTTTAGGGTTTCTAAAGATTAAGGAGAAAGACAGAGTTGAGGTAAAATGTCAATGAAGTTGTGATTTTGTTTTGTTTCAAGTTTTTATTTGAACTCTCGTTGGTTAGCATACAGGGTAATGTTGGTTTCACGAGTAGAATTTAGTGATTCGTCACTTACGTATAACACCCAGTGCTCATCCCGACAAGTGCCCTCCTTAATGCCCATCACCCATTTAGCCCACCCCCCATCTCCCCTCAGTTTGTTCTCTATAGTTAAGAATCTCTTATGGTTTGCCTCCCTCTTTTTTTTTCCCCTTCCCTATATTCATCTATTTTGTTTCTTAAATTCCACATATGAGCGAAATCATATGGTATTTGTCTTTCTCTGTGAAGGAGTGTTGGATAGACTTCTTGTGCAAAGCAGTTAACATCAGGCCGAGGCTGAGAAATGGATTCAGGGTCCCATTTCCATGGAAAATACAAAATTAAGAGAGATGTGGAATTTCATATCCTGAAACCCCTTCTCTGACACTCTGCCCTTGGCTCTGAAATCAAGGCTACTTTTCTGTGTTGAAAGACTGGCTCCTCAGAAAAGTATGGAATGTTCCAGTCTTGCCGATATGATTTCAAATACAAAGTTTCAGACGGATGTGATTTGAGACTTTGTCCTTTTGTTAGGTGACAAAAAGCAGTTTCACTGGCTCATAACTGGTTATCTGGCGTGACAAGATATTCTAGGCTCATCTTGTACAACTCTTGCCCCAGATCTTGAATTCTCCATTTTTTTGAGAAGCTCGGACTTTTTTTTTTTTTTTTTAGTAGGAAAATGGTATTTCAGAACCATGATCTAGTTGCTAGAGGTATTCAATGCTATTAAATTGGTCCTTCATTTCACATCTTTTCAGTAGACAGAGCCAAGTGGGAAAATCAACACACTGAATACATATAAAATACCTCATGAGTTCATATTAATAGCGCCTATTCAAAGGGGTCTTGCTTAGACATGATAGGGCACACTTACTGAGTGGTGTTCCTATCAGGAGAAAACGCATCACTAACAGAAGAGTGCACCCAGGACCAGAGTCTTATTGGTAATACCCAGGAAAAGCCACCAGAAGCAAATTCATGGGTCCCAGAGGTCACACTATATTGTTCAGCTTTGGTTGGTTGCCTCCGTGGATGCATTTACACACACACACACACACACACACACACACACACACACTATATTGTTCAGCTTTGGTCGGTTGCCTCCGTGGATGCATTTACACACACACACACACACACACACACACACACACACACTAGAAAAGTTTCTGGGAAATGTGCATGTGGCTTCCTCACATGGAAGGATGATGTCTAATGCCAGCTGATGGCGGACAACAGTTTTCTGGAATTCCTAGGATCATCAAGTGACTATGGAATTATTTTTAGTGACATTGTCAGCGGCTCAGGTGACTTCACGAATGAGCACGTGGAAGACTCAGGCACTCCACTGAACTTCTCCGGTAGACTGTTGCTCTAGAAATTGCCATAGCATGAAACCTACCCCCAGTGCCGGTGAGCCAAGTTAGCTTGGTTCCAAGTGTTCCAGCTCTCTCTTCATCACCACATGAGAACGGATGTGTTACAGACAAGTGTACTCATCCCCAACCACTGAGGTCAAGAGCAAGAGTTTGACTCCTGATAAAAAGGCAGTAAATCGGGGGCGCTGGGTGGTTCAGTCGGTTAAGCGTCCGACTTCAGCTTAGGTCATGACCTCACGATTTGTGGGTTCGAGCCCTATGTCGGGCTCTGTGTTAACAGCTCGGAGGCTGGAGCCTGCTTCGGATTCTGTGTCTCCCTCTCTCTCTCTCTGCCCCTCCCCTGCTCATGCTCTGTCAGTCTCTCTGTCTCTCTCCCTCTCTCTCTTTCTCAAAAATAAATAAACATTTAAAAAGGCAATAAATTGTTCCAACTTAATCCAGCTGTGCGGCAAGGAAAGGGAAAAGAGCTGGGCAACACATTGTGGCCCTTTACAATTCTCTGGGGGAAGAAACAATAAACCTTAGACCCACGAACAAATTATGAGTCTCTTAGGCTCTTCAAGACCTTATGAAGTCTTCTGTCAGTTTAGCAGGTTTTCATTTTAATTTATGTTGAGTCCTTTCTATTTCTTATGAGGGTTGAGAAATGATAAGGGCAGCATGATTTTTGGCAAAATTACCATTCCTTAATTAAAGTCCCAGTAAAAAGAGCACTCTGGTCATTAGACAGGCAAATAGGGTTTCTCAAATAGGAAAAGACAAACTACAAGTGTTTTTAGTCACAGGAAATGCTGTTGCCTCCTGGCAAGAAAAAGCATCTAGTCCTTCACAGAAAAGGCGGAGAATAGTGAGTCCATATTCAAATCCTTGATATCTAGGGGGCTGTATAAAGAGTCCCTGAGACAGTGGGTCCTTTTCATGACCCACTTTTCCTGTTTTTCCAGGGTTATGAAGCTGGCAGGTAGGACATACACTAAAGCTACCCTCATAATCAGTTAAAACTTCTCCACATGTTGTCTTAGAATAGTTTATAAGTTTTCTTTCCTGTGATGGGTCCCATTTTCCCCCAAGCTCCATTTCAGATAGTCTAGAAACACCAGGTACCCATCTTCGGATCTCCATAACACAACAGATTTCTCTCATTAGACTTTTTCAGAACCCGGTTCTTGTGGTGGCAGTTTGTTCAAGGTTCAAAAGAAATTTTAAAAGATAATTAAAGGAGCACCTGGGTGGCTCACTGGGTTAAGCATCCGACTCTTGCTTTCTGCTCAGATCGTGATCTCGTGAGTTCGAGCCCTGCGTGGGGCTCTGTGCTGATGTGTGGAGCCTGCTTAGGATTCCCTGTCTCCCTTTCTCTCTGCCCCTCCCCTGCTTGCTCTCTCTCTCTCTCTCTCAAAATATATAAATAAAAACTTAAACAAACAAAAACTTGTGGTTGGAATAGCAAAGTTGTTCCAGATTTGTGTGCCTCTAAGTTGAGGCTGCTGGTGCCATCCTACCCCCCAAACTGTAAGAACACTTCGAGAGCTGTGTTCGTAAGCCTTGCAGTTTGTTGGTTGGTCAAGATTCTGGGCCAGGAAAGGCACCGAAAACAATATGGATGGGTTGCTGCCAGGGGCACCGGGGGAGGAGAGAATGGGAGTTACTGTTTAATGAGTGTAAGAGTTGCAGTCTCACAAGATGGAAAGTTACGGGGGTGGATGGTGGGGATGACTGCACATGGGGTGACTGTAACAGCTTGTACACTTAAAAATGGTTAAGAGGGTACATTTTATGTGATGTGTACTCGACTACATCAAAGAAAAAAACCTAAGTACAACTGCCTTCTTAATGATAGGACTTGGCAAAAACAAAACAAAATAAGAATGGAATTATGAAGAGAGGGATGGAATGTTAGCCAAAAATAAAAACAAAAACAAAAAAACAGCCAATATGGATGAACCCTGAAAACATGATGCTGAGTGAAAGAAGCCAGACACAAAAGGCCACATTGTATATGATTCCATTGGCATAAAATATCCACCGTAGGCAAATCTATAGAGAGGAGGGCAAATTGTTGGTTGCCTGGGACTGAGGAGAGGGGTGCAGAGTTTCTCTTTGAGATGATTAGAAAGTTCTGGAACTAGATGGTGGTCATGTTTGCACGACATTGCGAATGTACTTAATGCCCCTGGAACTGTACACTTTAAAATGCTGGGGATGTGGGGAGGGTGCACCTGACTGGCTCAGTCAGAGGAGCCAGATCAAGGACTCTTGATCTCAAGGTCGTGGGTTCGAGCCCATGTTGGGTGTGGAGATTATGTAAAGAAATAAACAAACTTTAAAAAAATAAAAATAAATAAAATGCTTAAACTGGCAAGTTTTATATGTTCTTTGTATTTTCGCACCATTTTTTTTAAATTTTTTTTTTAACGTTTATTCATTTTTGAGACAGAGAGAGACAGAGCATGAACAGGGGAGGAGCAGAGAGAGAGGGAGACACAGAATCTGAAACAGGCTCCAGGCTCTGAGCTGTCAGCACAGAGCCCGACGTGGGGCTCGAACTCACGGACTGGGAGATCATGACCTGAGCCGAAGTCGGACGCTTAACCGACCAAGCCACCCAGGCGCCCCCGCACCATTTTTAAAAAAGGAAAGAAAAAGAAAAAAGGAGGCCAAGGTCAAAGGCAAGGGAAACTGAGGACCTTCTATCACGTCTGCTTTAATAGCGTTTCTCAGGACTAACGCTGTCTCCCAATTCTTTCTTTTTTGTGTCAGGCAGCACCCAAAAATGCTGGAATCTTCACGGCAGATGCCGCCAGAAATGCTCCAGGAAAGAAAGGATCTATGTTTACTGCACAAACAATAAACTGTGCTGTGTGAAGCCCAAGTACCAGCCAAGAGAAAAGCTGTGGTCAAGTTCTTCGAAGCCTGAAGCCATGAAAACGCAGATGAAGCTGCCCTCAGTCTGACCCCAGGAGATTCCTAAATTCTGTCAATAAATATGTGTGGCTGATCTCTGTGTCTGCCTGTTAGTTTGCAGGAGTCCCCTTGCAGGTGGCCCAGGACGTCAAAATATTTTCATCATTGGGACGCCTGGGTGGCTCAGTCGGTTGAGCATCCGACTTCGGCTCAGGTCACGATCTTGCGGTCCGTGGGTTCAAACCCCGCGTCGGGCTCTGTGCTGACAGCTCAGAGCCTGGAGCCTGCTTCGGATTCTGTGTCTCCCTCTCTCTCTGCACCTCCCCCACCCATACTGTGTGTGTGTGTGTGTGTGTGTCTCAAAAATAAACACTAGATGTTTAAAAACGCAATTAAAAGACATTCACAGAAGAAGGAAACTAGGACCCATCATCAAGAATAAAAATAGTTGGGGCACCTGGGTGGCTCAGTCGGTAGGGCATGTGACTCTTGATCTCAGGGTTACAAGTTCAGCCCCAAGTTGGGCGTAGAGATTATTTAAAAATAAAACGTTTAGGGGTGCCTGGGTGGCTCAGTCAGTTAAGCATCCAACCTGATTTTTGTTCAGGTCGTGATCTCACAGTTCATAAGATCTACCCCCATGCCAGGCTCTGTGCTGACAGAGTGCAGAGCCTGCTGGGGATTCTCTCTCTCTGCCTCTCACCAGCTCGCTTTCTCTCTCTCTCTCAAAATAAATAAACATTAAAAAAATTTTTTTTTTAATTTTAGAGCACGAGCGGAGAATGGGGCAGAAGGAGAGAGGGAGAATCCCAAGCAGCCTCCACAATCAGCACAGAGCCTAACGAGAGGCTCAATCCCACCACCCTGGGATCATGACCCAAGCCAAAATCAAAAGTCACTCAACCAACTGAGCCACCCAGATGTCCTGTCTGATAAAAATTTTAACAAAACTTTTTCTAGAACTTGATTAAAATTGTGCACATATTAGCAAATGTTTTGCTAGGGGCATAGACACTGATGGTAAAACAATCAATAAAGCACAAATTGAGGATAATGGTTAACCCTAAGAATACCAGAATTGGAAGGGGTAATACCAATAGTCTACTATTTTATCTGGATGGTAGGCATAGAGATGTTTGTTGTCTTATTATTTTTATAATATCTTTATATATTTTTAATATTCTTTTGATTTCTGAGTCTCAAATAAGAATCAAGTTTTTAAAAAAGGAAATAAAATCTGTGAACATTAAGTACCTTAAAATTTTTAAGACCAGAGGGGCACCTGGGTGGCTCAGTCAGTTAAGTGTCCGACTTTGGCTCAGGTCAGGATCTCGCGGTTTGTGGGTTCAAGCCCCGCATTGGGCTCTGTGCTGACAGCTCAAAGGCTGGAGCCCGCTTAGGATTCTGTGTCTCCCTCTTTCTCTGCTCCTCCCCCACTCCCATTCTGTCTCTCCCTCTCAAAAGTAAATACATAAACATTAAAAAAAATTTTTTTTTAATTTTTTAAGGCCGGAAAAAAAAGGAAAAGAGAAATCAGTCTTGAAGACCTAGAGAAGAAAATATGTGAAAATTATATCATGGGAATGTAAAATAGTGCAACCACTTTGAAAACACTGGACAGTTTCTCAAAAAGGTTAATGTACCATATGATCCAACCATTCAACACCTAGGTATTTACCCAGGAGAAAAGAAAGCATATGTCCACACAAAGACTTGTATGCCATTGTTCACAGCAGCTTTATTTGTAATAGTCCCAAACCGGAAACACTCTAAATGTCCAGCAACAGGTGAATGGATCAACAAGTTGTGGTATATCCATACAATGGAATACTACTCGGCAATAAAAAGCAACGAACTATTGATACATGCTACAACATGGATGTTCTCCAAATAATTATGCCGAATGAAAGAAACCAGACAAACCACGAGGTATTCTTGGATCGAAAAAGTCTGTACCATCTGACCTCCATACATCCTCCAATTTTGATGGATGGCATTTTGGGTCCCTAGTTATTAGGGTCAATTCAGAAACGGTACTGCCTTTCCCAGATACATAATCACTCTGGCCAATGGCCACAGGTGCCCTTGGCCTGAAGAAAGATTTTCAGTATGTGCTTGTGGCATTGTTACAGAGTCCTTCCTCAAAGGGACCCAGCCTCCATTTCGGTCAAGGGCCTTTGGGTCTGTGAATTTAAATGAGAAGTCATGACGCTCCACTAAGGCATCTCAACAAAAGGGTTTTTCCCCAGGGCAGGAATTTATCTGTTTTGTCGGCTGCTGAATCCTCAATAGTTAGAATAATGCCTGGCACACAGTAGGTATGCAATAAATATTAGCTGAATTCATGGAAGCAGAGTGTTGATACCAGGGAAGTGAAGCGGGCACCTGAGCTGACGATAGTTGAGAAGGCAATGGAAATCATGAGGCACGCCAGATCAGCGAAGCCTGAGCCTCAACCACATGCTCACTGGACTGTGGGTTCAAATTAGGAAGAAACAGAGCAAAACTAATGAACATGCACGCGATGCTGGAAATGTACCATTGAAAATTGCATCTAAATTGTTGTGAAACTAAGGTTTTGGTGTTTTTTTTTTTGTTTACCATATGTTAGATCTACTGAACCATAATTCCCATAAAGCATATATTCACTTGTTCATTCAGTCATATAATAAATATTTGCTGGGGCGCCTGGGTGGCTCAGTCGGTTGAGCATCCGACTTCGGCTCAGGTCATGATCTCACGGTTCGTGAGTTCGAGCCCTGCGTCGGGCTCCAGGTTAGTCTAGTTACACGGTAGTAAATAAAACAAATGTGAACTTTGTCATCATAGAGTCTACAACCTGCAGAGGGAAAAGGCATGAAACAAGAAATAAATTCATAATTGCATGTGGTGGTAAGGGCTATGAAGAGGGCAGTGATTGAGAACAAGGGGTGGGGGCTCACGAGGGAGGTGGACCTCCACGAGCTGTCGGAGTGACTCTCTCTGAGGAGGTGGCATTTAACCTGGGATCTGCAGGATGACAAGCCATGCTTGCAAAGAGTGGGGAGCGGGTTTGCCTAAGAAGATTCCAGGTAGAACATCATGCGCCTAGGCCTTTGTGCCAGCAGGTGGCTTGTTCCAGAGGCTGAAAGAATGACCATGTGGCTAAAGCCTGGTGTGCAAGGGAAGCGAGATACCAGAGGAGATTTGGGAGGCAATGTGATAGGCCACACAATATTTCGATGTTCGTGTTTAAAACACAAGTTCGTGGGGCGCCTGGGTGGCTCAGACAGTTAAGCTTCCAACACTTGATTTCGGCTCAGGTCATGATCTCAAGGTTCATGAGCTTGAGGCTTGCACTTTCAAGCAGGGACCATGCTTGGGATTCTCTCTCTCTCTCTCTCTCTCTCTCTCTCTCTCCCTCAAAATAAATAAACTTAAAACGCACAGTACACACAAGTTCAGGAACAATTTATGTGTTAAAGGAGAGGATTTGTCTGCCTTTCTTCCAATCGCTTTTATTTACTCTTAGCTTCTGCTTCCTCGGATTATGCCTAACCCACCCCCTTCCCACCACCCACTCCCTTTCCGCTTCCGCTCCAGTTATAAACTGCTTATTCTCTGTATTTCCCAATTCTGTTCCAAAATTCCTGGAACAGAATCTCACTGATGCAGTTAATCCCTTTGTACCAATCCACCCCGTAGGGTCACTGGCCAGCCTAGGGGATTAGGTTGGTTTGGGAAGGTGCCCACCTCTTGTCCAATCGGCTGTGTCCAGGGCATGGAGGAGAGGAGTCTCCCGGTTCTGCACAGGACTGTCACTTCATCCAGGCTGTGAGCAGGGTTACAAGAGTGTAAATGGATGGGTCATGCAGCGTTCCATGTATTCACATTTCCATGTATTCTTGCTAGAAACTTCTATAGGGAGGAATAGTCTGCTTTTCCTTTGTGAAGCACAGCCAGCCCCTAGCCTTAGGGGGAAATAGACACCAATGAAATGCGTGTCTTCCTGGAGGAATTCTTGAAGAAGGGTAGGGCCGGGGCCCCCTCCCTCTATTCCCTCATGAGGTCGCACTAACCTATTGGTGAGGGCTCACCGTTCACCGCGTCCTCCTAGACCCAATGCTTCTTTTTATAATAAATATTTTGTAGTGCCCCCTAAAAAAATACTGAAATATTGTAACCTATCTGCTCACATAATTTCAAGAAAAAAATCAAATGAAGCCCTGTAACTATAATATAAAGGGGAAAAGAGACTATTTTATAGTAATATGTATTTTGATGTATAAATACCCTTGAAGACATAATGAAATATGTCAGATCTTGTACCTATACACAGCCTGAGTGCAAAAGCTACAAATGCAGCCTCCATATGCACAATTCAGATACTACCCCAAGTGTTTGCTATCTGTATCCTGACTTTCCAAAAACGGTAAACAACTTGGATAAAGTTCTAACCGGAGCAAAGTATAGTCATTCCTTGATTTACACAGTAGTTTCATTCCAGGAAAATTCAATGCGCAGAAAACACTTGTGAAACAGCCTTAGAGTCTGGGCTCGGAGAATTATAAATGGGTTTCTCACCTGCATAAATGTCTAGCGGAACATTTGAATTTTGTTTGGGAAATGGCTCAATACTTCGTTTTCCAAGACCGTCACACATATTGCATGCCCCCTTGCATCCCGGGTCTCCAAGATACTAAGGACTCCATTAATTTTGACAATCAAAAAACAAAAACAAAAACAAAAACAAAAACAAAAACAAAAACAAAAACAAAAACACAGAAAATTCCAAAAATAACCCCTAGAGGGCAGTATCTTCCCATTGAGAATCATCGATCTGCCATTAACAGAGTTCTTTCTGGAGTGTGTTCTTTGTGAGACAGATAGAGCTACATCATAAGCCCAGATCAATTACGGAAATTTAACTGAGTGTGCTCAGAATAAAAGAGAGGAAGAAGTACGTTGTTTCCAGGGTTTTTAAAATTTTTTGCTTACTTTTTTTTTTCTTACTTTCTAAATCAACCTAGTTTTGCCTTTCTGAACGTTGTATAAAGAGTCATTCAGGGGGCGCCTGGGTGGCGCAGTCGGTTAAGCCTCCGTCTTCAGCCAGGTCACGATCTCGCGGTCCGTGAGTTCGAGCCCCGCGTCAGGCTCTGGGCTGATGGCTTGGAGCCTGGAGCCTGTTTCCGATTCTGTGTCTCCCTCTCTCTCTGACCCTCCCCCATTCATGCTCTGTCTCTCTCTGTCCCAAAATAAATAAAAAACGTTGAAAAAAAATTAAAAAAAAAAAAAAAGAGTCATTCAGTATGTACATCTTTGCATGTGGCTTCTTTTGCTTAACATAATGTTTCTGAGATTAATTCATGTTGTATCAGTATATTGTTATTATTTTTGTTTATTGTTAGTATTGTACTGTATGACTGTAATTCAATTTATCCATCCACTTACTGGACTTTTGGATTGTTTCCAGTTATGGGACATTATAAATAAAGCTGCTATAAACATTAATAGAGAAGTCTTTATAGATACATATTTCTATTTAATTTTATAAGTAAGTCTGCAACTGTTTTTCCAAAGGGGTTGTCCGTGTTACATTCCCATCAGTAAGGTATTAGCATTCCGGTTGCTCCATATCTTCACCAACACCCACTATAGTCCATTGTTTGGTTTTTTTAAATCATTCTGGTGAGCATATAACGGCATCCCATTGTGATTTTAATTTGCATTTCCCTGATGCCCAATGATTTTGAGCATCTTTTCATGGGCTTATTGGCCATTTGTATACCTTCTTTTGGAAAATGCCCGTTTCAATATTTGCCCACTATATAATGAGATTGCCTTTTTCCTGCTGGTTGGTAGGAGCGCTTCATCTATTCTGGAAACGGGTCCTTTGTCAAATACATGTATTGCAAATATGAGCAATAGCAGCCCAAACAAACCGGAAGAATCCCTCCTTGAGCCAGTGGCTGTGTGAATGAGACATGGGAATTGTCTCAACTCCCATGCAGGAAAAGCATGTGGTAATGAAGGCATCGCGCTGTGTCCTGTGATTCCACTGTGAAGAGATACTTCTTTTCAACAGAAAGAAATGGCCCATTGATAACAGGTACTCTATAGGGTGTAGAGTACAATGGTATTGTAACAGCGCTGCATGGTGACAGATGGTAGTCGTGTGAGCACATCATAACGTATAGAGGTGTCCAATCACTATGCTGTATACCTGAAACTAATGTAACATTGTGTATCAACAGTACTTCAATTAAAACATAAATTATAAGCGGCACCTGTCTGTTCCAATGGGTAGAGCATGTGACTCTTGATCTCAGGGTTGTGGGTTTGAACCCCATGTTGGGGGTAGAGATTAATGTAAAAAAAATTAAATCTTATAAAAATAGGTAAATAAGGGCACCTGGGTAGCTCAGTCGGTTAAGCAACCGACTCTTGATTTGGGCTCAGGTCGTGATCCCAGGGTCGTGGGATAGAGCCCCTGCATCAGGCGCCACACTGACGTTCTCTCTCTTTCTCTTTCTCTGCCCCTCTCCCCCACTCACGCTCTCTCTCTCTAAAAAAATTAAAGAAATCTAAATAAATACATAAATCCATAAATAAAACGAACATTTAAAAAAATAAAGTCTAATTTGGGGGGCACCTGGCTGGCTCAGTTGGTTGGGCATCTGACATCTGACTTTGGCTCAAGTCATGATCTCACCGTTCATGAGTTCGTTCATGAGTTCAAGCTGCACATCACGCTCCATGCTGACAGCTCAGTCTGGAGCCCGCTTTGGATTCTATGTCTTCTTCTCTCTACCCCTCCACTCCCCTCTCTCTCTCAAAAATAAATAAACATTAAAAAAAATAAAGTCTATTTTTCTCTTTTTTTTTTTTAAAGAAAATATCCCCCAAACATAACCAATAATTTCCTTTGGTGTATCACCAGAGAAACATGATGTGTTCCATTGATGGAAGAAAGTTCACAATGTATATCAGTCTTCAAAACAGTGCCCTCCTGAGCCATTGTCAAGGATAATTTGGGCCATATGTGATTGTTGCCTGGCTCTCCCACTTCGAGGTAGCCCTGGCACAATAAGCAGTTCCACTCGACATTGAAAATCCAGGTGGGGAAGGGAGTGGGGAGTCACCAAATCTTACCCTGAACCCCCTACAGTACCTATCATTGTAACTCTCTTATTTTTTCCTTTCTTGTAAGCCCAAAGGAATCCACCTGTCAGCGGAACAAGAGATTCTTCTAATCTCTAATAGAAGAATCTCCGTGAAAATGCATATATATATATATATGAATATATGTAAACATAATATATATATTATGTTATATTATATATATTATATATTATATATTACATACATATATAATATATACGCTAATATTATATATTGTATATATATTATATATAACATAATATATATTATATATATGAATAGTATATACACTATATATGATATATGCGCGCGCGCACACACACACACACACACACAGGTTTGTAACTTTTAAAAAATATGGAGGTATCTCCATCCTGAGAATATATGTAGCAAAAGCTAACAGGGATTATGAGAGTGGTAAATATTTTGAAGCTCATCTATGTTTTATTTTCCCACAATGTGTTCTAACCATTCTACTCAAGTGGTAAAAGTTGGAAAATTTTTAAGATATTCTGGGAGGCATTTTAGTGCTAAAAATCTTGTTTTGCAAGACTAAGCACATATGGAAATGCTCATGATATATTGTGATAAATCGGTAAGTAAAAAAAAAAAAAAAAAAGACACCAAAAAATATGTGCAGTTTGATTCCATTTTATTTGCAAGTCATATTTCACATGCTTTTTTTATTTGTGGGTAGTTGTGCTCAGTGAAAATACTGATGATTTTTACTGTCTTATTTGCACTTCTTTGTTCTCTAACTTTTCTCCAATGAACATATGTCACTCTTACAGTTAGAAAAAGTTATTGGGGCGCCTGGGTGGCTCAGTTGGTGAAGCATCTGACTCTTGATTTTGGCTCAGGTCATGATCTCGCGGCTCGCGGCATTGAGCCCCGGGTCGGGCTCTGCGCTAACAGCGCTGAGCCTGATCGGGATTCTCTCTCTCCCTCTCTCTGTTCTCCACCCCCCCCCACCATTCTCTCTCTCTCTCTCTCAAAATAAATAAACATTAAAAAAAAGAAAAAGAGAGGCGCCTGGGTGGCTCAGTCGGTTGTGCATCCGACTTTGGCTGAGGTCATGATCTCGCGGTCCGTGAATTCGAGCCCCGTGTCGGGCTCTGTGCTGACAGCTCAGAGCCTGGAGCCTGTTTCAGATTCTGTGTCAACAACTCTTTGGGGAGTGCCCTGAAACAGTACTTCTGAAGGCCACTGCATCACAAAAATCCCTTCTCCAGCATCCTCCACTCACCTGGCTCACCTTACACCCCTCCAGGGCCAGGGAGCTCTCTTCCTTACAAAGCTTCTCCTTCACAATGGCCTATCCTACCGAAGTGCAGCGACTGTTCTGTCTCAGAGAGAGCCTTGACCTACAGTCCGAAGATTTAAGTCCAAGTCCCCTCTCTGCGCCTCAGGAGCTGTGTAGCTTCGGACAAGTCACTTTCCCTCTCTGAGCTTGGGAGCCTCATCCGTGAAGTATCTTGAGGAACCTTCCACCCTAGAATTGCCTTGTCTCCTTGGCCTGTTAGAGGCATCTATATGACTTTGGAGGTGGGATGTAGGCTTCGATGATGGTCTGTTAGGGTGCTGGGTGGGGATCAGCCATGTGCCTGTGAGGTGTGAGCTCCAGAAAACTATCTAGTCTGTTTCGTCTTGGTTCAGCCCTCAGAAAGATGATGGCTGCCTCCGACACGATGCTCTGAGAGGGACACAGAATCCCTTCTGTAGTAGTCCTGGCAAGAATGCAGGAGCTGAGGGGCGCCTGGGTGGCTCAGTCGGTTAAGCGTCCAACTTCAGCTCAGGTCATGATCTCACGGTCCGTGGGTTCGAGCCCCGCGTCGGGCTCTGTGCTGATGGCTCGGAGCCTGGAGCCTGCTTCTGATTCTGTGTCTCCCTCTCTCTCTGCCCCTCCCCCGTTCATGCTCTGTCTCTCTCTGTCTCAAAAATAAATAAACATTAAAAAAAAAAAAAAATTAAAACAGGGGCGCCTGGGTGGCTCAGTCGGTTAAGCATCCGACTTCAGCTCAGGTCACGATCTCACGGTCCGTGGGTTCGAGCCCCGTGTCAGGCTCTGTGCTGATGGCTCGGAGCCTGGAGCCTGCTTCGGATTCGGTGTCTCCCTCTCTCTCTGCCCCTCCCCTGCTCACACTCTGTCTCTCTCTCTCTCAAAAATAAATAAACATTCAAAAATGCAGAAGCTGAATCCAATCGTGAGCAAACATCGGACAAACTCCAACGGAGGGACATTCCCCAAAGTGACTGGCCTGGACTCCTCAAAAACGTCAATGTCATGAAAGACTGAAGCACTGTTCCAGGTTAAAGGAGATCCAAGAAACCTGACAGCTGAATGTAATGTGTGATCCAGGGGTTCTGTGTTGCTCTAAAGGACTTTTTTGGAATAGCTGGTAAAAACTGAATAAGATCTGAAGATTAGACAGTAGAACTTTGTCGATGTTAACGTGCTGATTTTTAAAACTGTACTGCGGTTATATAAGAAAATGCCTTTGTTTTTAGGAAGAACCCTCTGAAGTATTTAGGCCTAAAGGGGATCATGTCTGATAAAATATATAATTTTATATATAAATTTATATTTATATATATAATTATATATAAATATAAATTTATATAAATATAAATATAAATATATAAATATAAAAATTTATATAAATATAAATGTATATATTTATATATATAAATTTAATAATATATATAAATATTACATATTTTTATATACACATAGAGAGAGAGAGGAAATGATAAGATAAAATGTTAATATTTGGAAAGACCAGGTGAAGGATCTATGGGAATCCTTTGTGCTGTTCCTGCACATCTTCTGAAGTCTGAAATACCGTGGACAAGAAGGTCAGCGGCATGCCTCTGGCTCGGTAGAAGTGATGGCAACGGCAGTATTTTATTTACTGAGCACTTACAAAGTACCGGATGATCTCACCTGAACCCCCCTACCAGCCGCCCCCTTAAGAGTGATTATGCCCATTTTGCAGAGAAGAATTCTGACATCAGACACAGGAAGTGACCTGCCCTGATCACACGGCCCCCGTGGCCTGTCCGTGACAGAGCTGGGGTATGAACTTGAATCTGTCTGACTCCTCACTCCCCCAAATCATCGCCGTCTACACTGCAACAAGGTCACAAATTCCCTCACACCGTGTCTGGGACTGTGAAAAAAAAAAAAAAAAAACCAAACCAAAAAACAACCAACATAGCTTCTTTACTTTGTAGAACAACGGAGAGGGGAGGGGTCAGAGTGGGGAACTAAATTTAGCTCAACCCAGTTTAAAACTTGGTCTCATTCAACAAGTTAAATAGTCTCTTGAGGTTTCTTGAATTCGGAGAGACTCAGTCTCTCTGGTGTAATTGCTCAGGCTCTCAGATTCCTCCTTTCCTCCCCTGCTCCTCCCATATATGACGGTTGGGCTAAGGGTGAGGAGATTCAGTGGTCGGGGGCCGGCGGGCATCTGCTGGGATCTGGATGTCACTGAAAGCATCCACTGGCTTTCCAGCTACAGCTGGTTGCTGGTGAACTGGTCTGGCCTCCCGCTGACTCATCATACTGGCTAAGGTCGCCTCACAGTAGCTCTCTGTGGTTCTGTGGCCAGCTCTGGGGTTCTTGTTCTCTTTCTAGGCTGACACCAGGCCCACCTCGTCCCTACCACATTGGGTCCTAAAACAGGTCCCTGGCCATCGGTTCAATGTCTAGATCACCCAGAAACTAAGGGGCTACAGAGGCAGGACTGATACTCAGGTGGTAGGCTTTGCTATTAAAATAATTCAGTGCTTCCCTCCTGGTTGGTAAAGAGCTGTTGCCCAAGACCCTTCAGTATCCCCTCCTCTGCTCCAGCTGCCTCTGGCACATTCCCAGGTCCCTGTCATACCAGAAACTAAAGGGTTAACATGGCAGGTAGTCTCCAAGACTGCTCCAGCCCTGAGGCTCAGCATCCCTCCTGATGACATTAAGTATTCTGGATGTCACCAGTGTTCTTAGCCAGGGCAAGCAGGGTCCTTTCCTTACTCCAAGACTACCTGAACTTCTCTGGAAAGTCTCAAAGGACAGTGGATAAGAGCCCCCCTCCGTCACTGGCGTTCCCCTCAACTTATTGAACGTGCCTGCCCTTTCTGGGCTCTGCCCCAGGGGAAGGTGGGTCACCACTGGGGGTCATTCCCATCTTCCTTTCCCCACCCCCAGGACGTCTACTATAGAGGCTGAAGCACTCAAATCCCAGCCTCCCTTACACCAGGAGTAGCCATGTGACCCAGGTCTGGCTCATGAGAAGGAAGCAGAAGTCTGCTGGGGAGGGGGACCAGAGACAGTTTTTGCTCTCCTGGTAAAGAAGAGAAACTAGCCCAATCCAACCCTGCTTCCTGCTTTAAACAAGGATGTTGTGCCTCAAGTTTTGGTAGCCTTATGTGACCAGAGAGGATCCCAAGATGCTTGCCCTGATGTGGTTGCTGCCTAACGGCAGATAAGCCCATGCAAGTTGAGCTCTCTGTTTTTTCAGCCAGAGGCAATCCTGATGCAGGGGGAAGTCTGCTGGACCACCGCCCTGCCTCTGCTCCTGTTTTCTACCTGCCTTCCGTGCTCACCGGTCCCCGGGCCTGGCCGAGGTTGACTTCTCCTCGCTCAGCTTTCCCTGTGTATGCAAAAAATGCTTTCATAAAATCCGTGGTCTTTTTCACCTGCGCAGGCCCTTGAGGTGCTAAAATAGGAGATCAAGGAATGTAGAAAAATTCTTTTGCTCTCTCGGGGGGCCTGCCTTTCAAGCCAAATGCACCATCTCACTGTGAATGCCAAAGTGTATTAACTCTACCATTATTAATCCTTACTATAATTAACTCATTATTATTATTAGCTGACATTATTACTGTTAACTCTACTTTTTTTTTGCATTCCTTCTATAAATTCCAAATCTCATGATATTATAATTTATCCCCATTTCATGGATGAGGAGACCCAGGAGGCTTACGGAGATTGAGTAATCTTTCCCGAGTTGGACAGAGTGGAAGGGATACAGGCAGGACCGGAACCATTTACAACAGTCATTAATGCCCACTCTCCCCGGGCACCTCCCCTCCCTCCACCAACCAACCCTCTATCCCTCCCATACGGGACCTCGCCCACCCCCACATCCCCAGCATGAGGGTGGCAGGGTGGTGAGCAAGCAAGAGGAGACGGGCAGCAGCAGGTGTTTATTGGAGAGCAAGGGTGTCAGCCCAGAACCAGCTACACAGATTCAGTCTTAGAGGGCAGAGGCCTGATTCCATAGGCGACACAGCACAGGGAGGCATCTGGGCACATGTGCATGTAGGTTTCATGCCTCGTACAGTAAGTTCGGCAGGCCCCTTGGCCTTTCCAGCACCGCTTGAATTCACTTCTCCCTAAGCAGAGGAAGACCACAGGTCACAGAGCAGCCCATGGGTTGCAGGTTAGACCACTGTTCACAGATTTGACCACAGATCAAGGGTTCGGCCACAGGTCACAGATCAGACCACTGTCCACGAGTTAGGCCACAGGACCCAGGTTAGATCACAAGTCACCGTTTAGCTCTCTGGTCGTTGTGTTAGGTGACTGGTCATACGACATCCCACAGGTCATAACTGAGGCCACAGGACATGAACTCTGACCGCAGGTTAGACTAGAGGCAACAGACCAGACCACTAGTCACGGATGAGACAACCAGTTACAAATGAGCCCACAGATTTCAGTCCAGGTTAGCCTATAGATCACAAGTTAGACCACTGGTTACAAGTTAGAAACTAATTTCTTGTCCAGGTTAACCCACACCCCAGGTACACTCTAAGCGCTTTTCATGACAACACTGTACAATTATGGTTGGTCTTATTATGATCCCTGTGATACAGGGTAAGGAAACTGAGGCACAGAAAGATTAACAACCTTGCCCAAGTTTAGAGAGTCATTAAGGAGCAGGGCCAAGATTCAAACCCAGGTAATAAGGCTCTAGAGTCCGCTTATAACCATAGCATAAACTGCCTCACACATATGGATCCATTTAATGTTAGTGGAGGAATTTCTACCCATGGGCTATGGAAAAGGTAGGGCTTTGGAGGAATGCGTCCTGTGCCCCCTCTAAGGTCCCCTAGGAGGCCTCAGGTTCCTCAGCTCTATAACTCCCTTTCAGGGGGGCAGTTATAGGGGATTTAATCATTTTAGCACAGTGCCTGGCACACGGTAAATACTCAATAAATGGAAAGGGAGATTATCAGAATGACAGCTTCCGGCGGGGGGGGGGGGGGGGAGGGGGGCAACCAGGACTCATTGGAGGCCAACCCTCTCATTTTATGGACCAAGAAAGGGACTCACCCAACTTTTCCCAGCCAGTAAGTGGTGGGTCTGGAACAGGAACCCGAGACCCTGACTCCCAGGTGAGGGCGGTTCCTGCAACTACTCTTGACACATCATCACATCTTGACCTTCCGGCGACCCTGAGACCCAGAGGTGCTCTTTCCTCCTACATGGTCTGTATTCCCCGCCACCCTTGCTCCACTTCTCTCCTGGTACCCCCCACTCCAGCCACGCTGGCCCCCTTACTGCTCTCCAGACACCCCTGTCATTCTTCTGTCTCCTGCTGCTTGTAAAGATCTTCTTTATATTCCCACTGTAGTCAGATCTCCGCTCAAGCCGACCTTATATACAAAATCGTTAAAGGGGCGTCTGGGTGGCTCAGTCGGTTAAGTGTCCGACTTCAGCTCGGGTCATGATCTCGCGGTCTGTGAGTTCGAGCCCCGCGTCAGGCTCTGTGCTGACAGCTCAGAGCCTGGAGCCTGCTTCGGATTCTGTGTCTCCCTCTCTCTCTGCCCCTCCCCTGCCCTCTCGCTCTCTCTCTCTCTCAAAAATAAGTAAACATTAAAAAACAAATAAAGAAAAACAAATAAATTGCTGAGGTTGGGTGATGATACACAGAGGGTTTTTATACTATCTTTTATTTGTGTTTGGCATTTTCTAAAATAAGGTTTCTTTTGAAAACTTACGTCATTACATTAGTCTCTATTTTTGCATACGTTTACATTTTTCCGTAATAAAATGGCTTTTCGTTAACTCACCTTGTTTCTTGTGTTGGTCTCTCTACTTTCATGTAAATTTCAAGTTTTTCAAAAAACAAAAACAAACAACCACGCGGGGCCTCCCGTGACCCTCCCCATCAGCTCTCCCATCCTCCCCAACATGCACACACCACCCTAACCCCTTGTCCTGCTTCTATTCTGCTTAGCACTTACCACCGCCTGACACAGGATGTGTTTATTTGGATCTTTTCTGTCTAAAATTATCAGCCCCATGAAAGCAAGGACGTTTTTTTCCTCTCCCAGCGGTTGTCATAGTGCTGGGACACAGTAAATGTTTTTCAAATACATATTTGTCGAGTGAGTCCCATTTTAAAGATTAGGAAACTGAGGTGCAGACTGATTTAGAAAGTTGCCCTAAGGTGCCCAGCAACTCAGTGGGGGGGCCAGAACTCAATCGCTGGTCTAGGCCTCCTCTGTCCCCCAGAATCTGGGAGGCTCTCCCTCATTTCTGCACACACACACACACACACGCACACACACACAGGTGATGTTACCTGGTGGCACATGACCCAGGACCAGGAGGGCCACAATCAGCAGAAGCAGCCGCGTCATGGCCACAGGGCTTCTGGGGAGGCCACCAAAGGAGCCAGGCTTACTGAGCCCTGCTGCCTGCGGCCCAGCCTTTATCAGGCTGCAGATCAAGGCAGGAGCGTGGGCAGCAGGAGACCTAAGTGGGAGGCCGGGGCTCTGTGGTCCTGAGAATATAACTGGATGTCAGCCAGCTATGTGGGAAACTGGTCAGCCATACCTGCCAGAGATTGCTGAGCTCTGAAGCTACGGACAGGATTTCCTGAAGCGATGTCTGAGGTCAGAAACTAGACATCCTCTCCACCTGAGAGGGTGGGGAAAGGTGGGGCTTCAGAGAAACCTGGTTCAACGCCAGCGTCTCCCTCTAATCGCTGTGCTACCTTGGACAAATCATGTAACCTCTCTGAGCCTCAGGTGGTCGTCAAGGAAATGATGACAGGCCCCCCCGTGCAAGGCTAAATACACGGACATTTCCTTTCCTGATGCCAAGGAGAGGGGGCCAGAACTCACTAACCCGTTCAAACAAGCATGTATTTAGACCACTTGGAAAATGGAAAGAGTAACAGTACTTACCTCACAGAGACGAATGGCTACCTAGCTCATTTAGAGGATTAAACAAAATAGTACAACGGTTCTCGAAGTGTGATACCCACACCAGCATACAGCAGCAATACCTGGGCTTGTTAGAAATGCAAATCCTTGGGGCACCTGGGTGGCTCAGTCGGTTGAGTGGCCGACTTCAGCTCAGGTCATGATCTCACACTCCGATGATCTCACACTCCATGAGTTCGAGCCCCGCGTCGGGCTCTGTGCTGACAGCTCAGAGCCTGGAGCCCGCTTCAGATTCTGTGTCTCCCTCTCTCTCTGCCCCTCCCCCGCTCACGCTCTGTCTCTCTCTGTCTCAAAAACAAATAAAAACATTTCTAAAGAAAAAAAAAAGAAATGCAAATCCTCACGCTCTGCCCAAACCTGCTGCATCAAAAGCTCTGGGTGCAGGTCCCAGCAAGCTGTGGTTTAACAAGCCTCCAAATGATTCTCATGCACAGCTAAAATTTGAGGACCACTGGGACCATATGTGCAAATAGCTTAGAACAGTGTCCTACCCGGGCATCTGAGTTGCCTCTTGAGAGAGGAATAGCAGAAACAGAATTCCAGGCAGAAGGAACAGAATGTACCTGAAAGAGTGGGGCATGGCCAGAGAAGGGTTCATTAGGAGGAGAGACTGGAAACGGCCCTGCAGAGGATAGGAGCCAGAGCACGAGGGGCCTTGAATGCCAAGCTCAGGCTGTAAGCGTTGTGTAACCTGTCCAGATATCACTGTGAAATAAAGAAACTGAAACCTCAAGAAAGGAGGTGTGTTGCTCAAGGCCGTACAGCAATTGAGCCACAGAGCTGGGACTGGAAACCAAGTTGCCTCACTCCCAGACAATGTGCGACATGACATCAGTCACAGCCCATCTTGTAGGTAGGGAAAGGGACTCTCAGAAGGCCAGAGCACACAGCACAGACATGAGGGGGCTCAGCGTCTGCCCAGAGCCCTGCGGGGCTGAGCTAATCTACAGGCTGCTGTGGGAGTTGCTCTGAGCTGGACACCTGGACCCCCTCAGCCATGACAATGAGCTCCACCCACAAGTACAGCCTGCTCTGCATGGCCCCACACACAAACCTGCCCTCCCCAGTCCCTCATGATCTCAAAGGAAGCACCCTGCCCAAAGAGCCTGGATACTAGCCCCCTGGATGGCCCAAATCACCAGTTCCCTATAGCCAATAGCTCTACTCTACCAGCATCACAGTGTCTCTCTCCTTCAAGTGCCTAAGAAGGCACTTTCTAAGTGCCTTTTTTTTCTAAGCCACGGCGGTGAAGGAAAGGGACAGTGGGTTGCGAGGCAGAAACCTGAGTCCCGGGGCCAGGTAAGCTTCAGTTAAATATCCTTTCAGTGTTGTGTCGGGATTAAATGAGCTAATAATCTAGGCAAAGTGCTCAAATCATACTAGCCACAGCCCAAATGCTCAGTAAATATTCATCAAAGAGGGGACAGCCATTCTTCCAGACACGGGACAGACCCCTGCATAAAGAGTGCTTAACCCAGAATTTGGTGAATGAATGAATGGGATGCCAAAATCAGGTATCAGAAGTCTTCAGCGCAGACCTAAGCTCCCTCCTCCCCTGGACCCACCTCCAAAATTCATTCACCATCCAGAGGAGAGTTTCTCAAAGTGGGGACCCATGAACTCAGCATAAAGGTCACTTTGGGCACTTGTTTGAAATGCAGATTCCCAACCCCCTCTCCCAGAACTGCTGAATCCGCCTCTCTTGGAGGGTGGGCCCTGGGAATCAACATTCAACCAGTTCCGCAGGTGGTTTCTGCGAGGGCGAAATAAATTTGGTGCACCCGGTTGCTGGCGTGAATGCAGAAGAGGATCCAGACCCAGGAATTCAGAAACCCCATCTTTCCTCTCTCGCTGCCCCCCCCCCAACCCTGACACCGCCACTACCACCCCAGGCGAAGGACTTGGGGCAGTGGGTCAACTGAGCTCGGTGAAAAGTCGTTCCGCGACCGAGGCCTCGGGGCGGGGACCCCGGGGCTGCCCTAATGGGGCGGGGCTGGACGGGGCGGGGTCTCGGCTCCTCCCCCGGCCCGGGCGGCGGGGCGGGACTGGCCCGAGGGGCTGCGCGCCGAGGCGGTGGTGCAGCCTGGAGCACCCGGCAGCCGCGGCGGCCGGGGACCCTGGACCCCTCCTCAAGCGAGGTAAACGCCCGCGCAGCCCGCCGCCAACTTAGTCAAGTTGGAGCGGAGTTCGCCAGGCGCCTGCACGGGGGGCTCTGCGGCGCAGGCAGGGGCGAGGGAGGCCTCGAACCCGCGTCCCCGGGGTGAGGGTCCTCCGACCTGGGGCCTGGAGGGTTGGATAGCCTCGGACAAGGAACCCTCCCGGGATCAGGGGACTTACATCCAGGACCCTGGGCGGGGGAGGCCTGGACTCAGACCCCGGGAATGGCACATGCGCCCCAGGGCCCTGGAGGTCTCCTCCCCGCCCCCTGCCAGGACCCTGTCCTGTCACCAAACCTGGGGCCCGGCTGCCTCGCAACCCCTGCCCCCCAGCAGCCGCTGCAGGCTGTCGCGCCAGCATCTCCTGAATTTTTCACGTAGGGGGCGGGCCGGACACGCCGTTCCCATGGCACCAGGGCTCTCGAGTTACAGCCCAGGGAACCCCCAGATTCCCATCGCCCTTCGGAATACCAACCCACCCCGTGCTGCCTCTTAGCCCTCAGCGGAAGTGAACCCCCCAGGGGCCCTCAACCCTCTTCCGTATCCCCCAACCCCGATCTGAACCTTGGGGAAGTGAGCTGTGGGGTAGGGGAGGGCCGGGGCAATTCAGGTGCCTTTCAGAACGTAGGTCCCATGTTCCGAATGGGAGGGACACGTCTGTGGACAGGGTGTGTGCATGCTTGTATGGATCCCACCTCCCTGCTCCCCCTCTGCCTGTCTCTGCCTGTGTGTCCTGGGGTATTCCGTCATCCTCAAGGCATAGGAAGTGACCTCTGGGTGTGCATGCGTGTGCTCACAGCCTGCACGCTCACCCCTCCCAGCCCGCTCTAGGCTTACTCTGGCCCTGAAGCCAGGAAGCCCCCACCCCAAAGAGCTGAGGTGCCTCCTCCTGTCATTTGAACAGGAGAAGGTTTGGGAGGAAGTCATCTCAGAAGCTTATCTGGACCCTGCAGAAGGGGGTGACAGCACCTGGCTCACTGCCCATTCCTGCTTCTTGCTCACAGAGGGAGGGAAGGAAGGAAGGAAGGAGCAAAGCCCCTCCCACCCAAGGATGACACTAAACACCCAGCAAGAAGCAAAGACCCCCCTGCGTCGGCGAGCCAGCACTCCACTGCCCTTGTCTGCCCGGGGCCACCAACCTGGCCTCCTGTGTACAGCACCTTCCACAAAATCCCAGCATCCCCGGCTGGGCCAGTCAGCCTCCCTCAATCCTCCCCCCCGGCAACCTTCACCTGCCCCCAATGGTTGGTCCTCTGAATCCAGCGACTCTGAAGGCTCCTGGGAGGCCCTCTACCGCGTGGTACTGCTTGGAGATCCTGGCGTAGGGAAGACCAGCCTGGCCAGCCTCTTTGCAGGGAAGCAAGAGCGAGACCTCCATGAACAGCTTGGAGGTAGGGACTCTGTGGGCTGGGCTGGGTTGTGGCCACAGGAGTAAAAGCCCTGTAGTCAGGGGCACAAGGCTGCCAAGAACAGTTGTGCAACTCACACACTGCTCAACTCTAAAGGGCATCATTCACATAGACTGTGAAGTGAATGATGCCCCCTGACAGTTGTGCAGGGCACAGCCCACACAATGGTCTAGAGGAGGGAAATTTGTTGAATTGTGAGAATTTTGCCAGTTTCTCAGGGATGATTAATTTCCATGTCATAAGGGAAGCAATTCTGAGCTCCATGAGTCTCAAAGGGAAAGAAATAAGTAGGCTTCCAGCCAGCTCAGAAACTCCCAGCCCCAACTTCCACCTCTCAGATCCTCCTACCTCCACAGACAACCATCCACGCCCACCATGACCAGCAGCAAAATTAAGATCTTGACCCACATGGAGACTTCCCAGGTTCCCTTATCCTCAAGTGATGCAGTGAGCAGAGAGAGCCGGGGGCCCCAGGATGAAGGGAGAAGGGACAGGACAGAGGAAATGAAGAGGGGTCCTTACAGGACTAGCTGAGAGTCCACAGGATGAGTGGAGAGGGAGGTTGGTTAAAAGCAAAGAGAAAGTGGGGACACTCTGGCCAGGCCCCTTCTCTAGCCTTGACCCCTCTGAGTGTGAGAACCCATATGAGGCATGTACATACGTGTACCTGTAGACGTGACCAATGCGGAGATTGAGGCCCAAAGAGGGTTCATACGACTTGCCTGAAGCATGCACTAAGCCAGGGACAGAACAGGAATGAGAGAATTCCCAGCCAACTTTAACCTCACCATCCCACACGCATCAACCAACAACCAACCAAAGTAGCAAAAGTTTTCTCAGCACCTACTATGTGTCAGCTATCTTGCTGGCAGCTGGGGAGACATGGGCTCCTCATGGAGCTTCCTGACCTGTCAGGAGAGACAAGACATCGAGCAAGTGCGGGGAGCACTTCCAACACAAGTGGAGGGGGCGCTGTGATCAGAAAGGGGACTAGGGGAGGCCACACCCTCCCCAGGCCTGCTCCTCCTCCCTGAGATCTGGCTCTTCCCTTGGTTGCAGAAGATGTGTACGAGAGGACCCTCACGGTGGATGGAGAGGATACCACGCTGGTGGTCATGGACACCTGGGAGGCTGAGAAACGGGTATGGCACAGCAGGCAGGACTTGGGGGGGGGGGGGGAGGTGCTGAGCCTAGGACCAGACCCCTGTCCCCTCCTCGGACACTACACAACAGGGACATGGCAGAGGCCATCCTCGGCAACCCCCAAGGCCAACAACTCCCAAGCAGCCTTTGGAACCAAAGACTGAAGAACCTCGTGACCGTGAGTCCTTTCTCACTCCATTGATGCCCTCTACAGCCGTCCCAGGATGTGCTTCTCCCCTGCCGCCCCCCACCTTGTCCTCAGCACCCTCATCCCACACACACTACCCCCCACACACTGTGCAGAAGGAGGAACACTGCATTTAGCACCAAAATGTCTGAGGGTAAACGACCCCCTTTCTCTTGCCTACCAGCTGTGTGGCTTTGTGCAGGTGACTCACCAGTCACCCTGAGCTTCAGTTTTCTCAACTGATAGATGGGTTGATCGTTCCTGCCTTCCTTACCAGCTGGTTTTTTTAAGTTCTTATGCAATTTCACAGTGGTGAGCAAGCGGTGTGCAGCATGAGACAATGCTGAAAATAGGTGAAGAGATGTAAATAATGATCATTCTAAAGACTCGTAACTTGGTAGCTAGTAAAGAAAGAAACCAAAGGAAGTCCTTCCCTACCCCCTTCCAGAGCGGGAAGAAAGCAGACTGGGATATGTCCCTGTTATGCTTGTCTCACCTGGTCTGAGTTTTCTTTTTTCTTGCTATACAGATAATACATGCTCACTGTAGAACTTTGAAGAAATACAACCAGAGAGAAGGATGTAAAAATCACCGGGAGCCTATCTCAGTAAGGGGTGGGCCCCGCCCCTAACATGCAGAGAGGCCTCACCCATGGGGTGGGGCTTAGGAGGGTTGGGTGATTGGCCAGAATGGCTGCCAGCCCTAGCGATAGGCAGAAAGGATGCGGACGAAGGAGCTAAGTGGCCAATTCTTTTCCGGCAGAATAAAAGAACACCCAAGTCCAAATGAGCGTGATGAGGATGATGACGGTCTTCCTAACTGCAGCTGGCATTTATGCAGCTGGGTGGAAGCCCACCCTTTTCCCAAGTGTCAGCCCCTGTGCTAAGCTCTGTATATATATTATGATGTTCAGGCAAAGCAAAATCTGTGAGTGAGTATTCTGATTCCCATTCTACTGATGAATAAACCAAAGCTCAGAGAGGTTCAGTAATGGGTCCAAAGTTGTCAGAGAGCAAGTGGAATTCAAACCCAGATCTATAAGACTCTGATCCTGTATTCTTTTTTTTTTAAGTTTTTTTTTGTTTGTTTTTGTTTTTGTTTTTTTTTTTGAGAGAGAGAGAGTGAGAGAGCAGGGGAGGGGTGGAGAGAGAGAGAATCCCAAGCAGGCTCCGTGCTGTCAGCGCAGAGCCCAATGTGGGGCTCAAACTCACGAACTGTGAGATCATGACCCGAACCAAAATCAAGATTCAGCTGCTTAACCAACTGAGCCACTCAGGTGCCCTCTGGGTCTGTACTCTTCTGCACAAGGACTGTCCCTCTCCATTGCCACTGGGAACACCACCTTCTGAGCCTTCAGCTGGGGTTTCACCCCTTTACCCATTCATTAAAAAACACTAGCGGGATATGTATCACGGGGCCAGGACACTGGAGACCCAGCAGCGTATAAGATAGATGCGTCCTCTGGCCTTATGGAGCTCACAGGCTGGTGAGGGAGGGGCTACTTTTGAATGCACTTGAAAATCCTATGGGGCAGAGTCCAGTGAATTAAGAAAAGGGATCAGCCTGGAAGTCCCATTTGGGAGGCAGGTGGGGGGAGGAGTACTGGAACTGGAATTCTGTGCCCAGCTGGCTGGCTGTATGGCCTTGAGAACATTTTCTCTCTCCTCTGGCCCTTGGTTTTCCTACAAGTAAAATGGGGAAACTGGTTCAGTTTGAACCAGTTAGTGACGGTGGAGGGTCGAGGCAATTTCCAAAAAGGGTCCACAGTAGCAGTGTCATTGGATTGAGTATTTATTTACTTACTTATTTATTTGGGGGGGGGGGGGGAGGGAGGGAGGGAGGGAATCTTAAGCAGGCTCCTTGCTGTCAGTCTAGCAAGACTGAGGCCTCCTCAGAAACCAGACACAAGAGCTGAACCCTTCTCAGCAGGAAGAGAAACCAAACAAATCTTTGGTCTCCAGTGTCCAGCCCACACTAGGAATCCAGGAATGAGAAAATATAGTCAGGTGGGTTCACTAGCCCAATTTTGCAAAGAGAAACTGGGGCTCAGACAGGGTTGGTGGTTTGCCCACGGCGACGATACAGAGAACAACGGCAGAATTTGTTCCTCAAACCTGTCTAGATTGTAAGCCTCAGCCCCGGTCCACCCATCAGACCATCCCAGCCCCACCTTTCGCAGCGACGCCCCTCTGGCGGAGAGGTAGGTACCTTACGGTTTGAGGACAGGCCTGGGGTCCCTCTGTTGCAGGATGAAAGCTGGAGCCAGGATTCATGCCTGCAGGTGGGCAGCGCCTATGTCATCGTGTATTCCATCGCAGACAGAGGCAGCTTCGAGAGTGCCTCTGAGCTCCGCATTCAGCTGCGGCGCACGCATCAGGCCGACCACGTGCCCATCATCCTGGTGGGCAACAAGGCTGACCTGGCACGCTGCCGGGAAGTCTCCGTGGAAGGTGAGCCGTCTACTCCACCCTCCTCCTCCAGCTTTCTCTCTGCCGCTAACCCTAACCCCGGCCCCATCCTGCATCTGCTTGCCTCAGCCTGAAAGCTAGGAACTGTTCTCGCCTCCTCTCTCACTTCCGGAAACCAGTCCCCCAAATCCTGTGAGGCCCACCTCCCTTAACCCCACGTTCCCTTCCCCCCCGTGCCCACAACCTCTGCCCCATCCTGGCATCTCCACCTTAGTCTGGACCAGCCCCCCTACTTCTCTCTCCCCGTTCAATCAGTTCTCCTCGCCAGCTGCCAGAGTTTTCCAAAACCAGATCAGACCTTGTCACTACTTTGCGTAAAAAATCCCCCTATGGCTCCCCCATGCCCTTAATCAGAGACACTTTATCCACCGGACGGGATAGGTCCACTGCCTACAATCTTTTCAGGGGCTTATACCCGAGACCTGAAACAATTATGAGCTCCAAAACAAATACAGTGAGAAATTTGTAAATTCCAATTTCACAAAGCTTTAATCATCTACAAAACTTCATATTGTGACAGCCAACAACTGCAAACCAAAACGTTTAGTTATATATAAGTTGTATTTAAAGTGGGATGGGGAATTAATTTCAATACATGTGATAACATGTGGGACCCATAAAGATCTCAAAATGGCTTTCCTCACGGGGAAAAATCTAAAAAATATGGAAACTGAGAGCCAGAGAAGGTAAGCCAGCTCCACGGGGTCACCAGCCACTGGGGGCTAGAACCCAGGCCCCTGTCTCCCAGCCCAGTGGCTTCCTGGAGATGGAAGACGATATATGCCTTGTGAGCAAACATCCCCAAATTCCGCAGCAAAACCCCCAGGCGATTTTGTGAAAATGCTGTCCCAGATCTCATCCCAAACCTCCCAAATCAGATTCTTGGCTGGTGGTTTCAGGAATCTGCATTTTAACAAGCTCCCCCAGGTAATTCTAATGCACAGCTTAGACCCTTTACCTGGCATTCAAGACCCTTCCCAGCCTCGCTTTGCATCAGTATCAGTCACTAGCCTGTGCACTAACTCCTCAGAGCCGGGTCTCGTTGTCCTCGGAATCCCCTGGCACCCAACGCAAGTTAGGGCACAAAGAAAAAAGTGACTCAGCTTGAGACTCAACGCACCTCTTCCTACCTTTATGTCCCCCTCCACCCGGCCCGTCTGACCCCGCCCCTCAGAGGGCCGCGCCTGCGCGGTGGTGTTCGACTGCAAGTTCATCGAGACGTCGGCCACGCTGCAGCACAACGTGGCCGAGCTCTTCGAGGGCGTGGTGCGCCAACTGCGCTTGCGCCGCCGGGACAGCTCGGCCCCGGCGCCTCCCGCGCCCCGACGGCGCGCCAGCCTGGGTCAGCGGGCTCGTCGCTTCCTGGCACGGCTGACGGCCCGCAGCGCCCGCCGGGCCCTCAAGGCCCGCTCTAAGTCTTGCCACAACCTGGCGGTGCTCTGAGGCCGCCCTGCCTCCTGGGGGTGGCGGAACACTGGGCTGCATTCTGAGCTCCACCGATGCCACCGAGGGTCCTCGACGCAGTTGCCTGGACTCGGCACAGTGGGCTGTGCCTGTCCGCTGCCCCGAGGGCCGCAGCATCTCCCAGAGCTGCAGCTTCAGGGACCCCCTCCGCTCCAGGAAGGGGTGGACAGACTATGGGACCGAAGCCTCAAGTTGGGCACAGAGTAGGGTTTTGTTTTTGTTTTTTTACGCGGTGCGTGTCTTTTTGTAAAAATCTTCCTTGTCCCTTGGCTCTGGCCAACTCACAATAAACCAGACCAGAAGGATGTCCTGTCTGCATGCCCAGACCTCTTTTGGAATCTTCCAGGCATCTCCACCTCCCACTCTCCCATCTACACTGGTTGCAGATTGGGTTAACCTGCTGACTTGGGTCAAGGTCAGTCAGTCAAATCAGTGGATCAATTGTGTGTTCAGGCCCTTCTCCCCTTCTCGGAACCACTGGGCATGGCCCCTGTGCGGCACCCCTCGCGCCCCCTCCCCCATCTTCGAGGGAGACCCCGTGGAGCATAAACAACCACAGTTCAGTGTGCTGACCTCCTATTCTCTCATAAACCCATGTTTTAGATTGTAGGTTCATAAAATCTTATCTGGAAGTGATCTCAGCATTCATCCTCACGATGTAATAGCTATCGTTTGTTAGGAGCTGTGTTCTAAGCTGTCACAACTAGGAATTGATCTTCACAAACCCTGTTTACTAATTAGGAAAATAGACCAATAGACGGTGAAGGTCCGCGGTCAAGATCATTTAGCTACTATAAGTGAACTTGTCAAAATTCCAATCCAGGCTTGTCAGGCTAGGGTTTGTGCCCTTTTCTGCAGTCCTCTTGGAGAATGTGACAAAGAGCTATAGAGTCCTGGGGAAGGGGACTTTCAAACACAAGTTTGCATATGACTTAACCTGGAGGGGTATCCTTGCCTCCATGAAACCCATCCATTAATCCCCAGGATTAGTTCAACTCATTCATTTTTCTGAGTGTGGGAACTGAAGTCCAGAGAGAGGAAGTGAGCATCCCAGCGTCACCCAGCTAGGGAGGGTGAGGACTGGACCCAAGGACCCAGCCTCCTCTCATGTCTGCGCAGGAAGTAGGAGGTAGTGAGGCATCCAGCCTGGCTGGGGCTGCGGGGCTGAGGCTGGACCGTAGGGGTCAGGTCAGGAGTTTCCAGCCGAAGGGGAAAGGGGTGTCACTACTTTGAGAGGAGAACAAGATGCAAATGGTTGGGACCATCATGTCCCTGACGCCTGACACCCCTGCCCCCAACCAGCTGCCCGCCCAGATGCCTTGGCCACCAGGAACATGGTGCCAAAGAAGGCTGGAGCTTGGGGCAGACGAGCCCCATATCCTCCGTCTTCAAGCCCCCAGTCTTGCCAGCAGGGCACTGATGGCACTTATTTCCTCATCCTAACTCCAGCTCGGGTTAAGGGAGGAGGAGGGGGGTCTTCCCCCACCCCAAGCTGTCTCTGGCCTGCGGTTGTGGGGGAGGGGCTCCAGTTGTGGAAAGTTGGCAGAGGCAGCCGGCAGCAGCCGGAGAGTGGAAAAAATGATATCAAACCCGGAAAAATGCAGGCCGGATGGAGGGCCTGAGTCGGCCCTGGGAGGTGAGAGGGAGGGAGGGAGGGAGGGGGCTCCACAGGCTGAGAAAGGAAGAGGGGCCAGGGGGAGAGCACAGGAGCTGGTTTTGAGAACACTGAAGGTAATCGCTGTCATTTCTTCCTTTCTTCATCCACAAATATTTATTGAGGGCCTACTAAGTGCGGGGCACAGTGCCAGGCTCTGGGGAGGTAGAGGCAAACCGAAGCAGTAGGATGCTGCTCCCTGGAGCCCCCGTCTGGTGGGGAAAGCAAACTAGAACACAAGTAAGTGAATAAAATGGTTACAAACAGATAAGGGACTAATGAGGGTGTTCGTGGAAGGCCCTGAGGATAATCCAGTGCAATCCTGCCAATTTACAGATGGGGAAACTGAGAACCGGAGAGAGGGGGCGGGCTTACCTCAGGCTACTCAGAGTGTGGAAGAAGTCATTGAGACCAGGATTAGGGATGGAAGGGGAGGAAAGGAAGGGAGGGAGGGAGGGAGGGAGGAAGAGCAGACCAGGGTCAAGGGGAAAATTATGCGGCCAACATGGCAGCGCAGTGGTTGAGGTGGGTCATAGGTCCTGAACCAGAGGGTCTGTGTTCAATCCTCTATCTCTCTGTTTCTCAGTTTCCCCATCTATAAAATAGGATTCACGACAATTCCCTCCTCAGGATTGATGTGAGGATTCAATGACCTAAGATGTGTAAATTTCTTGGGGCGCCTGGGAGGCTCAGTCAGTTGAGCGTCCAACCTCAGCTCAGGTCATGATCTCACAGTCCGTGAGTTCGAGCCCCGCCTCGGGCTCTGTGCTGACCGCTCGGAGCCTGGAGCCTGCTTCCGATTCTGTGTCTCCCTCTCTCTGACCCTCCCCTGTTCATGCTCTGTCTCTCCCTGTCTCAAAAATAAATAAAATGTTAAAAAAAAAAATTTAAAAAAAAAACAGTCCCCGTGTCAAGGAAGATTCAGTGACTGTTGGTTCCCACTAGCATATCTTAAGACCTTGGGGAAACCAGGTCTTGTTTTTTTTTTTTTTTAATCTTCTTTAAATGTTTATTTATTTGGGGAGAGAGAGATTGCGAGCGGGGAAGGAGCAGAGAAAGAAAGAGAGAGAATCCCAAGCAGGCACCGTGCTGTCAGTGCAGAGCCCAATGCAGGGCTCGAACTCAGGAACCCTGAGATCATGACCTGAGCCTAAATCAAGAGTCAGTCACCTAACACACTGAGCCACTCAGGCGCCCTGACCAGGGCTTGTTAAGGGTGGGATACTCTGGGACTGTAAAGATTTGCTTGGGAGTCTTTGCCCTGCTGTGACACTGGAGGACTTTAGGAAAATCTCTTCCCCTCTTGGGCTTCAGTTCTCCCATCTGTAAAATAAAGAGATTGAATGTGAACTTGTTCCATATATTCATGTGCGAACCCATTTACTGTCTGCCCACCCCCCCCCCCCCCCGGGAATAAATGCCCCATGAGGTTAGGGCCCCCAGTACTTCTCTTTCCCCAGCCACCTACAACAGTGCCTGGCTCATAATAGGTGATCAGTAAATACCTGTTGAAGGGAGTGATTAACTGATCTGCAAAATGGCCCTTCCAATCCTGACCCCTCTAACTCTAGGAGTCTGTGAATAAAGCATAGCTGGGAAAGCGTGTGACAAAACCACAATACTCCTCCCAGGGACATGACCCGTGATAGTTTAGAAAAGTCTTTCTCACCCATTAAAAAAAAAAAGCTAACTTTGTTTTAGCTCTTTCTGTGTGCTAGGCCCCATGTTATATGCTTGATACGCATTTTCTTATCTAATTATCACCACACCCATCTACTTAATAAGTACCATTTAACAGATGAGCAGATTTAGCAGAGTGAGGCTAAGAAAACCCAAGAAATTTGTCCAAGAAAGCGTAGTCAGGATTTGCACTCAGGTCAGGTAGGAGCTGCTTTCTTTATTGTAGAGTTGGGGAAACCGAGGCCCAGAGAAAGGAGACAAATTGTCCAAAGGCATGTAATAATAATAGCAAGCAACTACATCACTCTTACTATGTATCAGGCACTGTTCTAAGTACTTTGCGTATATTCAGTCCTCAACACCGGTCATATTATCACCCATGCCAGTTTGCAGATAGAGACACTGTATCGCAGAAAGAAAGGTTCACTGCCCTGCCAGGTCTGCACAATTAGCAAATAGCAGAGCTAAGATTCGAACCAGGGATGTGTAGTCCTGCGGTTTGTTAAGGGCTTGCCTCTGTTACACCATCTGTCAGTATGGCAAGTCCAGAGCAGGCTGGTGTAAATGAAGGGGCACCAGCACCCTGCTTCCCGGACTGGGGGCGGGGGGGTGGGGGGCAGAAAACAAAAGCACACTGAGTGTATTCTAAGCCGCCAGCTGGGACTTTCCACCTTGAAGGGAGAGTACTGTTATGGAAAAAATGATAAAGCTCTGGAAAGATGAATGTCTCCCAAAGGGCCCCAAGTCTCTTCACAGTCCCCCCCAGCCTCCTTAGTAGGAGACGGCCACAAACTGTGCCGGCCTGATCCAGATGAGACGAAGGCCACCTGGAACTTGACACACCCCAGCTAGGCTCCCTGAGTACTGAGGATCACTGGCCTCGATGGAAAGTTACAATTTCTCAGCCAAGGGCACAAAGCTTCCACTCAGGGAGCCCCCCTCCCGAGTTATCAGGTTCAGGCTGAAACTGCCTGTCCCCGGATGGTGGGAAATTCCCGTCCCCTAGGGGCGGCTGAAGCCTCCCTTTACTCAGCAAACTTGGACAAGGGTGTGTGTTCTGAAGGAGGGCAAGAAGGGTAAAGAGCGTCACAGCTGTCTGCTTCATAAAGACCAAGAATCTCTCAGTTCTGCCACGACCATAAAACCTTAGGCAAATCAAAACATACAGAGTGAAGGCGTTAGGGTAAAATTCTCTATGTGGTTGTCTCTGACTCAAGAATATTGGAATATTCTAGTACCTTAGCTTGAAAAAATACACAAGTTCAGTTTCAATTTCAGCAGCGTTCCCTTCTGTTCGCATCAGGGTTCAGTTAAAAATAATACTGATGATGGGATGGGAGCTCTGGGTTCAGCAATGTGTGCAATTTTCTCCAGTTCCATCTGGTTCAAGTTCAAGGCTAGGATGGGTCACCGTTCTGGTTTCTAGGCTGCATAAGGAACCACCCCAAAGCTTAGTGGCATAAAAACAAGCATTTTATTATGCTTCTAGATTTTGTGAGTCAGGAATTCAGGCAGGGCAGAGTGGATACAACTCCTCTCTAGGGCCTCGGCTGGGAAACTTGAAGACTCGAGTGACTGGAATCATCTCATGAGTCTGGAGGTTGAAGCCGGCAGTGTAGGGATCTCACTTACACGTGGCCTGGTGTCTTTATTTCCTGTTTTTACTGTAATGAGTTACCACAAACATAGGGGCTTAAAACAGCGCAAATCTGTTATCTCACAGTTCTGTATAGAAGTCCGACGTGGGTCTCACTGGGCTAAAATCAAGGTGTCAGCAAAGCTGAATTCTTTTCTGGAGGCTCTAGAGGAGAATCTGTTTCCGGCCTTTCCCAGCTTCTAGGGGCCAAGCACTTCCCTTGGCTCATGACCCCTGCCTGCCTCCATCGTCAAAGCCAACAACATCAGGCCAAGTCCATCTCATGCCTCCATCGCTCTGGTTCTCCCTCTTTTGCCTCCCTCTGCACCCCTGTGATTACGTGCAGCACACCAGATAATCCAGGATAACTTCCCCGTTTTCAAGTCAGCAGATTAGCAAACAATGCCGTCTGTGACCTTAATTCCACGTTGCCATGTAACGTAACATATTCACAGGTTCCAGGGATTGGGACGTGGACATTTTGGGGAACTGTTTTTCTGCCTACCACAGCAGGGTAGGATGAAGGGTGTGGGAAAGTGGTGACTGGGTCTTCACTTTCCCCCCAACACACACACACACGCGCGCGCACACACACACACACACACACACACTCACTCAGTCTTGTTCTAATGACTAGAGAAAACCCTAAACTGAAGGGCTTCCCTCCTAGTGGAATGTCAGAGGCACTGGAACACTGTTTCTAGAATCTGACCTTGCCTGCCTTCCTCAGGTTCCTGTTTCTCTCCAGGAACACCAGCTTCTTCAGACCTCCACTGGACAAATACACCCACCACCCACCTTTCAGAAAACCTTACTCCTCACCCACAGATGTAGGTCTTGCTTCCGGATCACCCCTCTCCCCCAGCAGTAATGCATCCTCAGAAGTGGGTTATGGGGACTGGATCAAGACCCCAGCTGCTCCAGCAGGGCAGTCAAGGGTGCTAGAGCTCTTCTGGTCTTACAGAACAGCCTAGAGAACAGCCCACGCCAAACCCAGTGTTCTTCGAGAGATCTGCCCACCTGTGTGAATGAGGATAGATGCCTTGTAGACGGCCAATTGTCTAGGAAGCGATCATTGAATCTTACATACCTGCATGTGCATTAATTCTAAACCCCAAACCCAGGGGTCACTAACAGATGCTCATAGAGTCAGATAGGTAACATAAATCATGAAGTAGACTGAATGGAGGACATTAGGGAGCACCAAGGTCTGCAGCCAACTGGAAGCACCTGCCTTGTGTACGGGGAGCAACAGATCAGAGCTGCCTATTACTGCTGTTAGGAAATGAATCCAGTGTTGCCTGAATTTAGGTTTTTCCAAGAAAGCCAGCAAGGCAGATATTTATGTGAAGTATCCCAATTCTTGTTTTTTTTTTTCAACAAATGGTGTTGACTGTTTATTTATTTTTGAGAGAGAGAGAGACACAGAGTGCAAGCAGGGGAGGGGCAGAGAGAGAGGGAGACACAGAATCCGAAGCAGGCTCCAGCTGTCAGCACAGAGCTCGACGCAGGGCTCGAACTCACGAACTGTGAGATCATGACCTGAGCCAAAGTTGATCGCTTAACCGACTGAACCATCCAGGCGCCCCAAAGTATCCCAATTCTTAAATACTAGTTGCTAATTTTTATTTTTATTTTTTTAAATGCTTATTTATTTTGAGAGAGAGAGAGAGAGAGAGAGAGAGAGAACGAGCAGGGGAGGGGCAGAGAGAGAAGGAGAGAGAGAATCCCAAACAGGCTTCATGCCGTCAGCACAGAGCCCGTCAACCCAGAGCTGGACGCGGGGCTCGATCGCGCAAACCTCTATATCATAACCTGAGCCGAAATCAAGAGGTGGAGTCTTAACCAACTGAGCCACCCAGACGCCCTTGCTAATTTTAATTATTAAAAACCCTGGGGGAGAGGGGAAAGTGGGTGATGGGCATTGAGGAGGGCACCTGTTGGGATGAGCACCGGGTGTTGTATGGAAACCAATTTGACAATAAATTATATTGAATAACTAAATCAATAAATCAGTAAATAATAAAAAGCCTGGACAAGATAAGCAAAACATGTCCAACCAAATTCTGACCAAAGGCCGACAGTTTGTAACCTCTGGTCTGAACCCAAACAGTGACAGAAGAATGTACTCTCAGCCATTCCCCCATCTGCAGGGTCAACCCTCAGACCATGAAGTTAGTACTGAATTATAAGGAACAGCTTGTCCCTTTTGTTCAACTCCTTCCCTCCCCTTTCCAAAAGTGCCTCTTCAAGCCTATTGGGATACCAAAGTTGCCCAGTGCCAAGTAGTATATTTTTTAAATTGAACTTTGAATTACAAAAAGAATACATGTTAATTAGAAGAATAGATCAAAACAACAGAAAATATATGGTAAAAAGTAAAGATGTATTTATTTGTTAAGCTGCCCTCAGCTACACATGATAGAAATCCTTATAAGGATATTTTCTAACAAGGTGTCCAGAGGCCCTAAAAATGCCAGGTCACTGGGTCTGCGTCTCCATAATTCTCTCGGCGTTTCCTTCATGGTTGCAATATGGCTGCAACAACCCCAAGCATCACATCTTCACCCCAGTATCCCAAGCAAGAATGGAAAGGGAAAGGTCAGAAAGAGGTTTTCTTTTTACCAAAGAGGAAACTGTCTCCCAGCAGTTTCCCTTCATATCTCACTGGCCAAACTGGGTCTCACGACCAGATGCAAGGTGGGCTGAGAAAGCCAACTATCTGGCAAAAAGGAAAGAGATTGCCACACCTGGCTCGGGCCAATCATGATTCATCCCTATGCTACCCTAACAAGATGGTTTTCGCAAGCAAAGGATAAGTGGGGAGGGTCATTGGATAGGCAACTTTAGGATTTGCCACAGAACTCCTTTCTTCTCCCCCAGTACCACTCCTTTCCCTGGGGGTTCCCACCATTAGCAGCAGTTTGGGGTGTATCCTTGCAGATTTTTCGGTACATACATGCAGACATTTGGTCATTTTTCTTCTCTTCCACATTGTCAGAGTTGCAATTTTACTCTGTTGTTCTCTTTTCCATGGGATCTAAAAGAAATCCTGATTGCTCAGAACCAGAGATTGGTTTAAAGATGGACCTACAACCCAGCTATGGTCAATAAGACACGAGGGAGATTTTACTGGAGGGTTCTAGAAAAAAGTTTCTTTGCTCTTAAAAAAGAGCTGGGAGGGGTGCCTGGGTGGCTCAGTTGGCTAAGCGTCCAACTTTTGATTTCAGCTCAGGTCATGATCTCATGATTCATGAGTTCGAGCCTGAAGTCCGGCTCCACACCGACAGTGCGGAACCTGCTTGGGATTCTCTCTCTCCCTCTTTCTCTCTGCCCTTCCCCCGCTCATGCCCTCTGTCTATCTCAAAATAAATAAACTTTTCTTAAAAAGGGCTTGTAGATAAACAAACCGAGCTGCAGCAGGAGGAGACCATCCTTTCTCTTCTGCTGGTCATTGAAATGTATGAATGTGATGCTGGAACCGTAGTCAGCATTTTGCAGCTCTGACAAGGTCTAATCAGAGGGTAGCAAGGTAGAAAGATGGGAAGTACCCAAGTCCTTGATGAGGAAGTCAGGTCACTGAATTAGCCATCCCAGAAGTGTTCCACCTCTGGACTTATTGTTATGTAAGAGAATATGTCTTCAATGCTGAAGCAAATTATCTTGGGGACTTCTGCACCAAAGTCAAAATCACCCATTTGATACACATATATAGATTCGCTTGCTGTTTTTCACAGAAATGGAATCAGTTATATGCATTGGCACGGAGTTCATTTGCAAGGAACGAAACCCAAAATAGCAGTAATGGAAATAAGACAGGAGTCTATTTCTCCTTCATGTAAAAGAAGTCCAGGGGCGCCTGGGTGGCTTAGTCGGTTAAGCGGCCGACTTCGGCTCAGGTCACGATCTCACAGTCCGTGAGTTCGAGCCCCGCATCGGGCTCTGTGCTGACCGCTCAGAGCCTGGAGCCTGTTTCGGATTCTGTGTCTCCCTCTCTCTGACCCTCCCCCGTTCATGCTCTGTCTCAAAAATAAATAAACGTTGGGGCGCCTGGGTGGCTCAGTCAGTTAAGCGTCCGACTTCAGCTCAGGTAATGATCTCGCTGTCCGTGAGTTCGATCCCCGTGTCCGGCTCTGGGCTTGATGGCTCAGAGCCTGGAGCCTACTTCCGATTCTGTGTCTCCCTCTCTCTCTGCCCCTCCCCCACTCATGCTCTGTCTCTCTCTGTCTCAAAAATAAATAAAAACATTAAAAAAATTAAAAAAAAATAAATAAACGTTAAAAAAAATTAAAAAAAAATAAAAACGTTCTTCTTTTCTAGTACGAGCATTTAAAGCTATTTTAAAAGGGATGCAACTCTTAATCTTGGGATTGTGAGTTCGAGCCCTGCATTGGGTGTAGAGATTACTTAAAAATAAAACCTTTAAAAATAAAAAATAAAGCTATTTTAGAAAAAAACTACATAATTTATATAAAGCTATAAATTTCCCTCTACGCACTGCTCTAGATGCAGCCCAGAAATTTTAGCGTGTTGTTTCCATGATCACTCAGTTCAAAATATTTTCTAATTTCCCCTGTGATTTCTTCTTTCCACAGGTGATTCAAAGGCATGTGGTTTAATTTCCAAGTACGGAGGGGGGGCAGTTCTACGTATCTTTTTTGTTACTGATTTCTAATTTAATTCGACTGCGAACTTGAAATTTGTTCTATAGCACAACATCTGGTCTACCGCGATTCATGTTCCACTGTGCGCTCAAAAATACTATTCATTCCATGATACTATTGAATACTGTTCAATGTCAGGATTGGGTGGGGTGCTCTAAAATGTCAGTTAGGTCAAGGTAATTACTAATGCTGTTCAAGTGTTCCACACACTCACTGATTTTATCCCTATCACTTCACCAGTTGCTGAGAAAGCAATGTCGGAACCTCCAATTATAATTGTGTTGTGTCAATTCTTTCTGTCTATTTGTTTGTTTTCACCTTGTTCTTTTTTCATGGGTGCCAGATATTCCACAATATGGATGTACATAGTTCACCCACTGAAGGACATTAGTTTACTGTAAATGTTCTGCCCTTACAAACAGGGTGGCAGTGAATATTTTTGCACATATAGGAGAAATCACCAAATGCAAATCTACTAGGTCAAAGAACACGCACCTTTTACATTCTGACAGGCACTACCAAATTGCATTCCAAAAGGACTGCTTTTTTTTATATTCAGACCAACAGTGCCCAATTCCCCATACCATGACCCACATTAGGTATTACTAGTTTTTTCTTGTTTCACATTTTCTTGGGGCCAGGATGAGGAAAGTTTGGAAACAAAGATGCCTCATTACTTACTTTGCATTTCCTTAATTATAACCAAGTTGAGCAGTATTCCTCTTGGTGATTGTGCCCCTTAGCTGCCCAAAACCCCAGTGAAGCTTTGAAATTACAGCTTGTAAGGGCTGGATTAAAAATCTCAGCCAGAGCTATTCTGCTGTTTATTATCTGCCTGAGGCAGAGGGATGTTCTTTCTTCCAGTTACCAGAGCCTTGGTTAGAAGAGGAAGTCTGGAATCAGCCAGATCTGAGTTTGAATCCCTCTGGCTCAGCCATATGACATCTCTGACCTTGGACAAGTTACTTAGCTTCTCTGAACCTTTGGACCCTCGACTTTACAAAGGGGGTGACAGCACCTTGCACAGGTGTTGTATGGATTAGAAATCGGATACATAGGGGCATCTGGGTGGCTGAGTGTCCGACTTCAGCTCAGGTCATGATACCACGGTTCAAGCCCCACATAGGGCTCGCTGCTGTCATCGCAGAGCCCGCTTCAGATCCTCTGTCCCTCTCGCTCTCTGCCCCTCCCCCACTTGCACTCTCCTAACAATAAATAAAACATAAAAAAAAAAAAAGAAATCGGATACGTAAAGCATGTAATACAGCATCTGGCCTCTAGTAGGCTCTAATAACAATTAAAAAAAAAAATAGGTATTCGTTGAACACTTGCCATGTGCAGAGTGCTCAGCTTATTTTATTACCCTCACAACAGTAAGAGACAACACCATTTACAGATGGGGAAAACTGAGGCCCCAGGACGTGTCTTGTCCAAAGTCACACAGTTTAGTAACCAGCTAAGCCAATGAATAAATCAAGAATGTCTGACTCCTGGAGTGCCTGGCTGGCTCAGTTGGTGGAGCGTGCAACTCTTGATCTCAGGGTTGTGAGTTCTAGCCCTACATTGGGTGTAGGGATTTCTTAAAAATAAAATCTTAAAAAAAAAGTCTGACTCTCAAGCCGGCTTCCCAAGGTAGCTAGCTCATTTCACAGATTAAGAAACTGAGGCCCAGGAAGATAAAATGACATGCAAAATTAAAGGGTCCCAGAGCGGCAACCAGTTGACCAAGTAAGTATTTCCCCTCCTTCTGGGTCCTGGTGACCAGCTGGAGAAGAGGCTAGAGAGAGTGGAGGCAGGGACGGCTACCCAGCAGAGGAGTCAAGAGCATGGAAAATGTCTCTTTCAGCCAATTTTCCTGAGGAACCCTGGCTGGGGCTCAGGGCTGGGAATAGAAAGCGTGCAGGGAGGAGGCAGCAGCCGCGTCCATCCGTCCATCCGGAGAAGCTGTTTGCAAAGTCCTGCTGAGAGAGACAAGTGGACTGGGGGCGGGGGGAGAGGAGCAGATCCCGGGGGCCAACGGTCTGGCCTCTGCCCAGGGCCTAGTCTCCTGGGAGAGGGGGAGCAGGCGTCCCCTGAGCTCTCTGCTTCCTCCTTGGGCTCCCCTGCTCTGCCTCTCCTGCTGTGCCCTCCCCACTAGTCTGGGCATCAGTCATCCCGGAATTGAGACGCTGGCAAGTCTGACTCTCTAGGGATTATGCACAGCCTAGTCCAAAGGTGCAGTGACCAGGAAGAAGGACGGATCCTCCTCTCAGAGATCTTGATGAGGGCTTGGCTTGATCCTTCGCTACTCAGTGCCTATAATGCCACTATCAGAGACACAACAGAGGCTCGCGCTCAGCCAGTATGCAGAGTTATGGCCACCCCAGTGGTCAAAATACTTAGCTATTTGCCTACTTGTTGTTAACAACCCCTGTCCCGAGTGCCCTCCAGGTACCCCTCAAGCATACTGGCCACTCTGGACCCTCCTCTGGGACTCCCCAGACCTCCCCACTTACAGCTACTAAAGGGATAACCCCTGCCACTGCAGGGCAGTCCAGGCCTGTGTGGACGGGTCTGTGAGCGATGGCCAGTCAAAACAGTTGTTAATACTTTTCCGATCATTCCTGGAAACTACCCTTTGGCTTAAAACTTGGTCTCTTATTTAAAGGCAAACTGATAGGAATCTAGAGTGAAAAGGGCCTTGTGCAACGTCTTCATTTTCCGGATGTGGAGAAAGGCCCAGAGAGAAGCAAAGACTTGCCCAAGGTTACACAGCGGGTGACGATAAGAGAAGACACAACAAGGCAGGTCCCTGACTCCTGACGCCATCTTTGGGCGTCAGTTTCTCTGGCCCCCCCACAAACACTGAACTTCAGTGGGTGATGGAAGGAGGTGACGGCGAGGGACCTGTGTCGAGGCGGGACTGATAGCCAGTCCATTGGCTCTTGGACCTTGTAATCATAGTCATGGCAACAGTCACCTCGGTCACTATCTCCACAGAGATTGTCGTCAAGGCAACCACGACCTAGGGCCCCAACTTCCTGACACCAAGAGCCTTAAGATAAAACAGAAGCAAGTCTTTTCCATAGCACTGACCCAGATCGGAGCTCCGAGTAGGAAAGAGACTTGCCTGACATCACACAGCAAGTTGAGGGTGAAGGCTCTCACAGCCATTCCGTCCTTTGGCTGACACCCCCACCCTTGACCCATTTTTCTGCCTGCCTTGGTGCTTCCCACATTCCTCCAGCCCTCAGTCAGGGTCTCCTTCCCACGGCATCTCACCCTTGGCTGCCTGTCAGCCAGATCACCCTCCTGGGAACAGGCTGACATGATCTCAGTGTAGAACTCCTCACAGGGGTTTTCATCATTTGCTGGGGTTCCCTGGGGGCCAAAACGTCTTCGACACCCTTTGCCCCCCCCAAAGAAAGTGATCTCTCCACTGGAGGAGCTTCAGGCACTCTTAGCTCAGAATTGAGAAGCTCTTTGGGGGGGGCGGTCAGGCCTGTCCTCTGTGTAACACCAGAGTTGCTGCCCCATCGTGGAAAGGGCTCTGGGCTGGGAGGACAATGGCCCAGATTTCTAGCACAGTCCTGAATCTGATCCCCTGTTGCTTTTCCCAAGTCCCTTCTTCTCTCTGGGACCCTGTATCCCCACCAGAGAGACGGGCACGAGAATACTGGCCTTCTTCAGCACCACCACCGCCCGAAGGCTGCTGGAGACCAGATGCAATCCAGCATTTTAGTGTTACCAGAGAATGATGTGGTTCAAAGACCTGGCCTCCCTTCCGGCCTTCTCCTTTTAGAAGAATGGAATCTCAGGATTGGAAGGACGGTCCTGGCACAGGCAAGGGCTGGAGCCAAAACAGACAGGCTGAAAGAATCTGGAGACCCAAGAGTAGTTAATGTGTTGAAGTGTAGGTATGGTGCTGGGGGCGAAGAGAGACTAGGCCAGAAGGAGAGGCCAGAGGTGAGTGAAAACAATCGATCGGCAGTTCTAGGGGGAGGACATTGCCTCAGGGACTCCCGCCTGGGTCTGACCCTTGTACTCCCGGGCGCCGTGGGACACAGCCATGCAGGAGGAGAGACGAGAGCATACCAGGAATCAGTCCCTCATCCGTTGATTCATGAATACTTATTAGACATGATGCAGGCTGTGTGACCTCGGGCAAGTTATTTAGCCTTTCTGAACTGCAGATTCCTCACATGTAAATGAGGGCAATGAAGACGCCTGCCCATGGGATGGCGTGAGGATCAAATGGGTTGGTTACTATATATAGATGTTAAGCGCAGTGCCCAGGAAGTAAGCACTCCATGTGTGTGCGTGACAATGACCATGATGATAATTGAGTATCCACATATGCCTGGCGCTCTCTAGACAGTAGATGTGCAGGGTGAACACGGATGAACACTGTCCGTCATTCTGCCCTCGAGGGGCTCACAGTCTAATGCAAGAAACAAACCAAAAAAGAGAACCTCATAAAAGCGGAAATAATAAAAATCATAATAATAATTACAGACTGTCACATCAGATGGAAACCTTAACCCCCAGACTCAGGTGTGCAAGAAATACTCATTTCTTTCTTTTCTCAAAAAACAAATCAATTTCAGGATGCCTGGCTGGCTCAGTCGGGACACTATGTGAAACTTGATCTCGGGATTGTGAGTTTGAGCCCCACATTAGGGGTCTCTACCCTTTAAAAAAAAAAAGAAACATGGGGTGCCTGGGTGGCTCAGTCGGTTAAGCATTTTGACTTTGGCTCAGATCATGATACCACAGCTTGTGAGTTTGAGCCCCACGCCGGGCTCTGTGCTGACAGCTAGGAGCCTGGAGCCTGCTTCCAATTTTGCGTCTCCCTCTCTCTGCCCCTCCCCTGCTCACGCTCTCTCTCGCAAAAATAAACATTAAGGGGCGCCTGGGTGGCTCAGTCGGTTAAGCATCCGACTTCAGCTCAGGTCATGATCTCGTGGTCCGTGAGTTCGAGCCCCGCGTCGGGTTCAGGGCTGACAGCTCAGAGCCTGGAGCCCATTTCGGATTCTGTGTCTCCCTCTCTCTCTGACCCTCCCCTGTTCATGCTCTGTCTCTCTCTGTCTCAAAAATAAATAAACATTAAAAAAAATTTTTTTTAAAAACATTAAAAAAATTTTTTTAAGAAACAAAAAAATAAATTTCTACCCCTACTGCCCCCATCCTTCTGGACTAGAGAGAAATTTAATCTCTGCCCTTACTGAAGGCTACTCCCCACCAGAGGACAAGAAGGGAAGCCAGGGGGCTCTCCCTGGCACTGGACCACGGGAGGCCTCTGACGGCTGTGCGCAAAGCCTCAACAAGCCCTAAAGTCCAAGCCTGCTTCCAAGCCTGGGGCCTCAAAGTCTTGCTGGAGTCTGGCATCTCCGGGCCTGGATCCATCCCCACAGAGTCTGGCCACCTGTCGCCGCACTATCAAGAAGGGGGCAGGAGGATCCCCTCCCCCCACCCCATGCCAGCCTCCATCGACCTTCCTTCACAGCTTCCTAGAGCTCCTTTGTGTCTCCCACCGTCCCTGCCCTCAGAAGCAAGGAGCATTCTCTCTGCAACAAGAATTTGCAAACTCAAGAGTCTCTGGAGACCAAACACTTAACAACAGCAACAAAAGTGTGAAGCTTGGTACCGAGAGAACACGTGCTCTACCTAGAGAGGGCAGCACAGCTCAGCCCACAAAACTGCCATCAGGCCATGCGGTCTAACGGTTAGGAGCCCACATTCTAGAGCTTTGTTACCTGGGTTCAAATGCTGGTGCTGCTGTTTACTGCCCGTGAGTTCTTAGGCAAGCCACTTAACCCCTCTGTGCCTGCTTCTTTAGCCATGAAAAAGAATATTTGTACCTACCTGTACAACAGCTCCAGGGGAGAAAGCACTTTGAACGGTGCCTGACATCAGTAGATACTCAATATATATTAGTGGAAATACAAGCATGAGATTGCCAGATCCCCTAAGTGTTCAAGAGAAGCTAGAGATCCAAATTTTTGCTTTGAAATTGCTTTTTCAAAAAATGTGTACTTATTTATTTTGAGAGAGAGAAAGAGAGCACGAGCGTGAGTGGGGGAGGGGCAGAGAGAGAGGGAGAGAGGGAATCCCACGCAGGCTTCGAGCTGTCAGCACAGAGCCGGACGTGGGGCTCAGTCTCATGAACCATGAGATCATGACCTGAGCTGAAATCAAGAGTCAGACGCTTCACTGACTGAGCCACCTAGACACCCCCAAATTACTCTATTTTTGAACTTTGGCAACAGAGTGAAAACAGTTGTTGAACCCGTGAAGGTGAAGGTCATACAAGACACATCTGTGAACAGGACTGGACCTAGGGAGCTGAGTTTCCGTATCTGTTCTATGATGTTTAAACGTGTACAAAATGGAAGCCAGAGAGGAAACCGTCTTGGAGGCAGCTTCAGCTTTGAACTCTATGACCAAACCTTCCCTAGGCAAGAAATACAAAAAGGGGAGGAGAAAAGAGGGACAAAACCACAAACTGATATGTCAAATTACCCTGGTACACAGCACATTACCCACTGCAGTGTTATGTGCTATGAGGATTTTTTTAAGATGCTGAGATAAAGAATTTAAGGTAACATTATCGACTGATGAATGGGTAAAGAAGATGTGGTGTGTATATATACAATGGAATATTACCCGGCAATCAAAAAGAATGAAATCTTGCCATTTGCGACAACATGGATGGAAGTGTTGTATTACGCTAAGTGAAACAAGTCACTGGATGATAAAGATAAATATCATATGATTTCACTCATATATGGAATTAAAAAAAAAAACAAAGAACATAGGGGAAGGGAAAGAAAAATAAGATAAAAACGGAGAGGGAGACAAACCATAAGAGACACTTAAATATAGAGAACAAACTGAGGGTTGCTGGAGGGGCGGTGGGTGGGGGAATGGACGAAATGGGTGATGGGCATGAAGGAGGGCGCTTGTTGGGATGAGCACAGGGTGTTATGTGTAAGTGATGAATCGCTAAATTCTACTCCTGAAATCCATACTGCACTATATGTTAACTAACATGAATTTAAATTAAAAAAAAAAAAAACTAATTTAAGGCAACATTTAAGCTAAGACTCATGAGAAGGAGCTAGCTTAGCCAAGAGAATCAAAAAGAGAGAAGACCAGGAAAGGAGAAACAGCTTATGCAAAGGACCTGAGGCTGAAAAGAATTTAATGCAAAAGAGGAAAGCAATAATGGATGAGCTAAGTATCTTGGCAGGGACAGTGCATTCAGGGCCTTGAAGACCATGATGAGGAAGGAGCATGAGATTATCTTGAGGGCAGGGGGACCATTGAAGGGTTTCAAGCAAAGAGATAAGATACAGGGGGGGTCTCCAGGAGTTGAATGAGGAAGCTGTTGAAATGGCCTAGAAGAAACAATGTGGCCTGGATTGACCAGCAGCTTTGGGCATGGACAGCCCCAGACTTCGGTGTCTGAACTGGCCTCAAAGTCAAAGGCTGGATTTAGGCCTGAGAGCAAACCTACTGCTTTTCCATAAGCCAGGCAATGATTGGCTTTTCCAGAGTCAGGGTCCCTGGGACCGTCCTGGATATCCTCCTACCACCTATGCTGTGTCCGTTCACTGGCCTAGTCTGCCCTCTGCTGGCAGAAGAAGGCACTAGCGCAACGGGAGCATCTGCCTCTGGAAGTAACAGTAACAAGAGAGGACACCCGGGCTCCCAAATCTCCCCCATCTCAGTTCATCTTTATCTCAGCACCTTTATCATCCAGTGACTCTGTTCCAAAATGCAGGACTCAGTTTCTCCTCCTCCCTTACACCCCATCAGGGAGTCTTGTTGATGCCGTTTCCTAAATAGAATCCTAAATCAGAAATTTCCTAAGTATATCTTAATCACACCCACTGCTCCCCATCTCCACCAGGCCACAGTAGCCAAAGCCGCTTCCCTCTCTCCTTTGGTCTACTTACCTTGTTCTGGCCAATCCATTTCCCACTGGGCAGCCAGAGCCCTCACGATACCCTCTAATGCCAAAATTCTTTCTCCTCAATGGATAGCTCCTCGTACCGCTCAGTGTGGAGCCCAACGGGGAAATCCCTGGCATACACATGCCCTGGCATACTCATGTCCTTTCGTTGGCTCCTCTCCTTCCTCCATCCTCCCCTTCATTGCTGTTTGTCTCGTTCTCTGCCTCCTGTTCATGTCTACCACAAAGCAGATTTGTTATTTCTGTTTCTTTGGCACTTGCCAGCCAGGGCTCTCAGGGTCTCACATTCCCCTGGTGCAAATTGTCAAGGTCTTCCCATGCTAACCATATAGACAGTTGCTTCCCTGGGAAAAATACCAATGCCAAGGCGATAACACTTTCACCCTGAGTACAGTGTGATGCTAACATGCTAGGACTCTAATGTCTCATCATTCCAACATCCTATGGCTTGGCCCATGGTTACAGAAATCCTCACTGACCCTCCCAACCCCCACCATGTAATGGAAGGCTCACCCACCCCAGAGGCCTTCTGACAGTGGGGCGGCACATCATGACCACCCTGAACCAAGAGGGTTCATGAACCCAGGAGCCTCTGGGTTCCCAAGGCAAATCATAACATGTTAACTCAGCTCATGGGAGATGCCATTTGTAACACACAGGTTTGCTGTGAAAGAGAATAAAGACAGGGAGCAGAGACGAGCCAAGAGACAATCCTGGCAGCACAGGTGCCCTGGTTTCGGAGGGAAACTGAGGCCCAGCTCGGTCCCTGACGTCCTGTCCACGGGTTCAGTTATTCACCTCTTCCTTGTTGTTCAAGAGCCAAACATTCCTATCGTTGCCCAAAGTGTTTCCAGCTGGGTTTTCAGCCCTTGCAAACCAAAGAACCCTGACTCACTGTCTGAAGGGCACTTCATTCCTTTTGCAAATCCAGCCTCTGTCCCCAACCCAACAAAGAAGAAAGAGAACTCTGAAATGAGTCTTTGCTTCAAGTCTTCAGATATCTTGTCTTTTCTTTCTTTTTTAAGTAGGCTCCATGGCCAACGTGGGGCTTGGACCCATGACCCTGAGGTCAAGAGGCACATGCTCTCCCGACTGAGCCAGGCAGGCGCCCCATGTATTTTCTTTCTTGAATCTCCAAAGTAGAGGGATGAGTTCATCATACTCCTTCCTTCATGGCAGACGGTCTTCACTGCTGTCCGGCAAAGTCCCTGTTTTATTTTACTTATGTAAGTTTTGTTGTTGCTGTTGTTGTTTAAAGTTTATTTATTTTTGGTAATCTCTACACCCAACGTGGGGCTTGAACTCGCAACCCCGAGATCAAGAGTCGCATGCTTTTCCAACTGAGCCAACCAGGCACCCCTGTTGTCGTTGTTTTAATCCCCAGTTCCCACTCTCATTCCCACCCCTCTCTAGGGAACCATTCTAATGTGCTTGATGTATACTCTTTTCTTTTCTTTTCTTTTCTTTTCTTTTCTTTTCTTTCCTTTTCTTTTCTTTTCTTTTTAGGATTTATTCAGACCCAGGGTTTGGTTTGTTTTTTTTTATTATTTATTTATTTATTTTTAATTTACATCCAAATTAGTTAGCATATAATGCAACAATGATTCCAGGATTAGATTCCTTAATGCTCCTTACCCATTTAGCCCATCCCCCCCTCCCACACTCCCTCCAGTAACCCTCTGTTTGTTCTCCATATTTAAGAGTCTCTTATGTTTTGTCCTCCTCCCTGTTTTTATATTATTTTTGCTTCCCTTCCTTTATGTTCCTCTGTTTTGTATCTTAAAGTCTTCATGTGAGTGAAGTCAAGAAATTGGTCTTTTTCTGACTGACTAATTTCGCTTAGGGTAATACCCTCTAGTTCCATCCACGTTGTTGCAAATGGCAAGATTTCATTCTTTTTGATTGCTGAGTAATACTCCATTGTGTATATATATCCATTCATCATCCTTCAATGGACATTTGGGCTCTTTCCATACTTTGGCTATTGTCGATAGCGCTGCTATAAACATTGGGGTGCATGTGCCCCTTCAAAACAGCACACCTATACCCCTTGGATAAATTCCTAGTAGTGCAATTGCTGGGTGGTAGGGTAGTTCTATTTTTAATTTTTTGAGGAACCTCCCTACCGCTTTCCAGAGTGGCTGCACCAGTTTGCATTCCCAGATGTATATTCTTTAATATGCAAATATTCCTGTTAGATTTGCAATGTTGCTATGTGATAAGGACTTGTGATTTATGGAAATCATGTTGCACATTTCTTCATACTCAGCTCCACGTTTTAAAGATCTCTACATGTTGATGAAGATAAGGGAGATTATAAGGGATGTATTTGGTGCCCCACCCAGATCCCCTTTAACAGACATAGTGGCCCATCCCCCAGCTGTTGGGAGTGTTGGCTGAAAGCCACCGGCAATGGCCACCTTCTCTGGAGAATTGCCCTTGGTCAAACAGGGGCCAACTAGTCAGGGTACCTCACCCCTGACTCTTACACTTTGGCCAGTGACTGACAGATACAGGGTACAAGAGGTCTGGCCTCAAGGCAGGAACGATTCTGTGATGCCCCAGAACTCTCCTTGGGGTCACAGAGAACAAAGTCTCTGGCTGAGACCTCCTCCTCACTTAGTCTTTTATTTCCTGCATTCCCTCATGCCCGTCCCCCTAAAAACACTCTCCCTCAAAATCGCTTAAACAATGGGGTGTCTGGTGGCTCAGTCAGTCGAGCGTCCAACTCTTAAATCTCAGCTCAGGTCACGATCGCAGGGTTATGGGATCAAGCCCCGTGCTGGGCTCCGTGCTGAGTATGGATCTTGCTTAAGATTCTGTCTCTCTTCCCCTGCCCCTCTCCTCTGCTCAAACATTCTCTCTCTCTCTCTCTCTCAAAACTAAATAAATGTTAATTTTTTTAAATAAATAATAATTAGGCCAGGGCAAAGGGCATATACCATGACTCCCCGCCAAACCAGGAGGCAGCGTCACCCCAGCTGAGCATGCTCTGAGATTGCTTCTTGTTGCTGGCTAGCGTTCCATAGACACATCCGTCACATTTTGTCAATCCTTCCCCAGTGACACAGACCTAAGTTTGCTCTAACTTCCTGCTACCAAGAAAAATAACAAACACTGCTGGAAATCCCTGGGCATGTCCCTTGATAGACCCGCATGAAAATTTCTCTAGGATTATGGAGCTGAAAATAATCCACATGAGCCATTTGGGCCTCCAAAAAGATTTTCCAGGGCACCCGGGTGGTTCGGTTGGTTGAGTGGCCAACTTCAGCTCAGGTTATGATCCCGTGGTTCGTGGGTTGGAGCCCCACATCAGGCTCTCTGCTGCCAGGGCAGACCCTGCTTCAGATCCTCTGTCCCCCTCTCTCTCTCTGGACCTCCCCTGCTCATTCTCTCTGTCTCTCTCCCTCTCTCTCTCTCTCTCTCTCTCTCTCTCTCAAAAATAAACATTAAAAAAAAATATTTTCCTGAATGAGAATTCCAGCCCTAAGGCAAGGAGGTATGGAAGCACCAAAAGTGTTTCTCCCTGTTTCTTTCATCTTAGTGAAACCCCAGGGGCATTTCTGCCAGCTCTACTCTGCCAGAGATACAGGGGTTCCTTGGGGTTCCCCGATACTGGAACCTGACACAGAGCTGACGTTCAACTCAAGCTCGGAGGGATTGTGGGGTGAGAAAGTGAAGGTTACGTGAAGAGAATGATATATTCCCTCATTCATATACAAACATTTATGGATCACATACATGTAAAGGTCCCATGGCCTTGGAAGATATTGAGAACAGTAAACATTTATAGAGTTTTACTGCTTTCCTGCCCATTCTCGTACAGGGATCAAGAACATGGGACTATTTGGGCCCTCGGGCAGACATATACCATCTAAGAATAAGGAGCTTCTCCTACACCGGCATTTTTCAGACTAAATGTGCATGTGGATCAGGTAGAGATCCAGTAGTCTGGGTGGAGCTGAGATTCTAGATTTCTTCCAGGTTCCCAGGTGATGCTGATGGGGCTAACCTGGGCACCACACCTGGATTAGTGAGGTCTTACAATCAGCAGACAATCATCACACCTAAACAATCCATGTTTGAATTTTCCCACTCATCTCAAACTTTCCTTTCCAGGCTTTTTAAAAATGTTGTGACCCAGGGGCGCCTGGGTGGCTCAGTCGGTTGAGCGTCTGACTTCGGCTCAGGTCATGATTTCGTGGTTTGTGAGTCTGAGCCCCCCGTCGGGCTCTGTGCTGACAGCTCAGAGCCTGGAGCCTGCTTCGGATTCTGTCTTCCTCTCTCTCCGCCCCTCCCCTGCTCACACTCTGTCTCTCCCTCTCTCTCAAAATAAATAAATAAGTAAATAAAGAAACATTTTTAAAATGTTGTGACCCAGGAACCAATCAAGAATGGTACATTACATTTGTTTCCTTTCATCAGCAACAATCCCCCCATAGAATTTTTCCCCCATGGCACCAACATTTTTGAAGAGTCCAGGCTACCTCTCTTGTAGAACCTTCCACAGTCTGTACTTTTCTGACATTTTCTGAGGTTCCTTCATGAGTAGATGTGAGTCAAACATGTTTGGCAAGAAGACCACCCAGATGATGTGTCCCACACCTCACATCACCTGTTGTCATATTGTCCCACCCCATCCCATTTTGTCACTCCATTGTAAAGGAAACCTTTTGTAGCTAACAGGTAATCTGTGAGGTGACACTCTAAGACCATACGGATAGTTCCTCAACCTTTCTCACAACAACTTTAGCATCCATTCACACTCTTTGCTTGTGGGGTCTGGAAATATTTAAATATTTGATAGTGTGTGTAAGTGTGAGTGAATATGTGTGTGGGCATAGATGAGGGAAAAAATCAGAAAATCTGAAACCCATTCATGGTGACTGAACACAGTAATAAGTGAACAAGAGAGAGGGACTACATCCGTCTCTGGAACAAATATTTGGTCATTTAGCTACCTCAGGCTCTCAACAGGCTGCTTTCTTGACGTCAGTTCAGAAATTGGGAAAGTAACCCCCTACAGCAGGCTTCAGCAGATAAAGCCTCAGGACACCCACCTGCAGACTGTCTCATCCCCGTCTCCAGACAATATCAAGACAGGTCTGCTCCAAGCCAGAAATCCAACCCTCCAGAAGCCTTGACAGGATCTTTCTGAACTTGGGTCAAACCCTCAGTTCCCTGGGTCACATTCACAACCTCCCACTCTGGAGTGTGAAGAGAGATGGCCGGATCCGCCTTAGAACAAACTAAATCAAGTGCTCAGCCTAGCGGGAGACAGGAGTGTCCAACTTCCGGTCACAGACTCTCAGCCGGGGAGGCACAGAGCCGTGAGGCCTGGTTGCTGGGCAAATCCTGTGGCCGGAATTATTGATGGATGAATTGATTGGGCACACCACCTTCACCCATCCATTCATGTCAGGCCCAGCTTAGTGAAAAACAGAGGCTGAAACTGTACGCCATTCTCCCAAAACTAAGTTACTCTGGTCCAAACTCCTTAGCCTCTTGTGTAGCTGGAATATTGCAAAGAGCAAAGGCTTTGGAGTCCTACAGACCTGAGCTCAAGGGTCTCCTTTTCCACTGCTGACTGTGTGTCCTGGGCTGGCTAGTTTAGCTTACCTCAGTGAGGCTCAGTTTCCTCATCTGTAAATTGGAACCAATCAACTCCTACCAGTATTGTGGAGATAACACACACACACATACACATACACACACACACACACACACACACACACACACACACACAAAGTTACTAGTACAGTGCCTGGCATGTCCTAGGCAAATAACTCTATCATTCAAACTCTTATAGTCTGACTCCTTGCCTTTGTCTGCCTTCACCATGAGCCCCACGCTCCAACCCCACCTCACCACCTGTCAAGCTTGGACCAGGCCATGGGATTTTATACCCTCTGTGTCATTTATCAACTTATTGCCTCTCAGCTCTCAGTCCACTCTTTTTGCCTGCTCTGGGCTGATGGAGATGGGCCTTGTAAGTATTTCTCCTTTTCCAGCTGACATAGTTAAGCTTTTTCAGTACCGTGTACTAAAGGGACATTGGAGGGGTGCCTGGGTGGCTCAGTCGGTTGAGCGTCTGACTTCGGCTCAGGTCATGATCTCGTGGTCTGTGAGTTCAAGCCCCGCATCGGGCTCTGTGCTGACAGCTCAGAGCCTGGAGCCTGTTTCTGATTCTCTCTCTCTCTCTCTCTCTCTCTCTGCCCCTCCCCACTCATGCTCTGTCTCTCTCTCTCTCTGTCAAAAATAAGTAAACATTTTTTAAAATAATAATAATAAAGGGACATTGGAGGGGAATGGATCTTCCTTCCTGGTTTCAGATTGGCTTGCTTCCTGGGTTCCAGGAGAGCATACATTTTCTCCATCACTTGGCCCAAAGTTTCTCCAGTGCTAGGTTTCTGCGGGGTGTAACTTTCTCAGTTTGTCTGCCACATACTTTCTCCAGCTTTTAACCAGGGCAGCAATAACATAGCCAGGAGCCCCAGACAGCATGGGACTGCACCCAAACTCAGATCACGTCTACCCACACCTTCTCAGCCCTGGACACACATACATTGGAAGCTCCACAGGGCTGTCCATCTACAGAGCCAACCACCTGACTTTTGTCCGCTGGAACTGACTGAAGGGAATCACTCTACAGAAGTGCCCAAGCCATATGCAGAAGTACACTAGATTCCTAGAGAGGGAGATATCTATGAACTGTTTATGTCCCTTAACATGCTATGGAACACACAACTACACACTAACATCCTACACGCTTCATATTTTATTTTGCTCATTTTATTTATTGTTTTCCCAACACCTCCCCCTACCACTGCACTAAAAATGCAACAACCCTCATGAGTATAGGGACGGACTTTTGCCTGTATTCTCCCTGTGTGCCCAGAGCCTAGGACGGCGTCTGGCATATAACGGGATATTCAAATACTTAAGGAGCGATGCAAAGATTCAATATTGGATGAATGATGCATGCAGAAACAAATTCTCAGTTATTCGGATGAGGACTTGTAGGGAGCAGAACAGCCTGGGATCAAGGAAGCCGGCGAGCACCGGGGCATGGGCTCCTCAGGTCTCTCTCTCCGGATGGATGCCCACCGCAGCGGTCCAGTGTTCCTTTCCCGACCACTCGCGAGTTGCTTGGCAACTGGTCGCCCGGCCCTCCGCTTCCATTAGAGGGCGCGCGGGCGGGGAGACGTGAACGCGCACGCGTGCGCGGCGCGGGCCGGCAAGCGGGGCACGTCACTTCCTGTTTCTTTAAGGGAACGTGGCTTTTCCCTGCAGCGCCTGTCTTCCTGTCTGCGTCTCTGCTGCGGCGGCCGGAGCTGGAGTCGGACCCCGAGCGCAGCGTCGCCATGGACTCGGCCCTCAGCGACCCGCACAACGGCAGCGCCGAGGCGGGCGGCGCAGCCAACGGCACGGCGCGGCCGCCTTCCACGCCCGAGGGCATCGCGCTGGCCTACGGCAGCCTCCTGCTCATGGCGCTGCTGCCCATCTTCTTCGGCGCCCTTCGCTCCGTGCGCTGCGCCCGCGGCAAGGTAGGTCGGGTCGGAGGCAAAGCCGCGCTCGCTTTCCACCTCCTCTCCGGGACGTGACTGACGCGGATCCTTCCCCCACCCGCCCTACACGGGACAGACACTACCTCTCCCCGGACACTGACCTTTCCCAGCTTGGATCACCACCGCTTCCCCACCACATCCGGGAGCTGGCTTTAGGTGTCCCGGGATCTGACACCTTCCCAGATAGGGGACTGGCTTCTACCCGCAGTCGGACCCTGACACATCCCTCCCTCTCCGTGCATCATGCTGCAAACACTGTCAGCCTCACATGCGACTCGGGCATGTATTGTTCTGAGCCTACTGGACCCAGGCAGATCGGCCGCACCCTCTGCTCTGGCTGCCCATCCCATATGGGACACCTCATCTTGGGCTCTGGGTCAACCCCAATCTGTACCTGATGGGGCGCTGGTCCTGACAACTGAGTGGTACAATCCCTTGTCATTCCTCCGTTAGGAACTCTGCCTCACCCACCCTAGGGCAAGTTCTAGGATCCAGGTCCATCCCTAAGCTGTGACACCTGCCTAACTGGAATCTGTGAACCGCAGTGCGCTTTCCTAGAACGCCCAGATCAGGCCCCTGCACTGCCTCAAAAAAATTAACCCAAGGATATAGCCGCAGCTGAGGCCCCAATTTTTTGCATCACCTCTCAAACCACTTCCACGCAGCTAGCCCCTCAGAGCCTGACTCCATAGCACTTCTCTTTTTTACCAGGCATAGACCCTTCTTTTGCTGGTTTGCTCTCCCTGACTGGTAGACACCTCCTACCTTGGACCTGTCCTGGGCTGAACCCAGACCCTACGTCAAAGTAGCTTTTCTTCCTGTGCTCCCTAAAACAGTCTCTCCACCAACTTTGGCTTACCTGCTGAGGAACTAAGCCGCTATGGGCCTCTCTTAGACTAGGCCAGATCCACTTCTGACCTTCCTCAGTATATGTCCCATTGGATACCTAAGAGGACCCTGGCACCTTCCACCCCCTGACTTCCTCCCCTCACCCTTCTTCCCTGTATTAAGCTCTCTCCAGCCCATTACACCGGTGGCTTCTCACTTCCTGGCACCCTCTCCCCTCCTGATCTGTAACTCCTCCCTGGCCCAAACCTGAAATTGAACCTAAGCGGAAGCTGTCTTACCCAAAGAGGGCAGGTCCACAAAGCAGCTGCCACTTCGGAAACTGCTCAAGCCTGGGTTCTCAAAACATTACCCAACTTGAAGGCTGGCACCTTCCTTCCCCACGATCAGAGAACCTGCTGTTAGCTCCTTCTGTGGACAAACACAAAGGGGAGTAGTCAGGCAGGGCATAGGTGGCCCCATTTGCCTGCCTTTCCATTCTGCCTCTTCTAAGCAGAGTTCAGATGGCTTTCAGCCTCCCTGCCATGCCTTTTGGGCAGACACTTGTGTGGGGCGGGAGGCGGGGGGTGCTGAAATAGACCAGGACAAAGGAAAGTGAAGGTGGCATGGCGTGAGCTGATCTGAGGGGCTCCCAAAACTGAGTAATTCTCCTTGGTGTCTCCTCCACAAGGATCACTAATCTCTTAAGAAAACACGTTACTGACAACAGAATTTCCTGAACCTCCACTGTTGTTGGGGGGGCATGCTGCAAAAATGAATCGGTCAGAGCTCTGTCACCAAGGGCTTTAGGTGCCTGAATGGAGAAGGAATAGCTAGTTATGTGATTGCAGTACAGTCGTGCTGCAGAGTTTAGGGAGAAAGTTGGAGCACACCTGAGGCAGGGCAGAGAGACTTTGTGCTGGAGCTGGGCTTGAGCCTTGATGCAGAGGTAGAATTTCAGCTAGAAGACATTCTAGGCAGAGGAAACCAGGTAAGGAGCTGTATGAAGCAGTTTAGGAGGTGGTGGAAGGTCTGGTGTGGCAGGCACAGAGGGTGTGCATAGAAGGGAGCTTTCGATCCACCGTAGCCTCTAAATACCTCCGCCACAGTCTCCTGCAGGATAGGGGAGTTAGAAAACTGCATGAAATCGCAGGCAGCCAGACCCGCCACCGATAACTAGGATATTCTGAGAGTTACAGAGCCTTCGCCGTCTTTGCTTCTCCCAGGAACTGAATGGGACAGACGGAGCCAGTTTTATTTTCCCTGTGGTACAGAGAAAGAAACTGAGAGTCAGAGAAATGACTTCTCATGATCCCTCTGCCAATTAGGGACAGAACTAGGTGTTGCTAGATCTAGTCCAGGTGCCTCCAAAGACCCACACAAGTGGCATTTGGGCCTAGGGGAGGAAAAAAAAAAAAAAAAAGCCAAACAGCTCCCTTTTTCTACCCTGACTCATGTTTCCCTGGTCATGTGGCAAGGAGAGAGAAAAGTTAGTGTGGGGGCCCAGGAGTTTTGATTTCCCACCAGTGTTAGACCTTAAAGCCAGCTGAGAGAGGGCATGTGAGGACAGAGTTCTCCTGGGAGCCAAGTTGTCCATAACAGGCAGAGCAAATTGTGAAATCATGGGGAGAAGAAGGTGGAGCATCCAGGAGTGTGTTGGGAAGAAGTAGCCATGGGAGGAGCAGCCTGAGAGGGGTGCCCATCCCTGTCAGAGACCTGTGTTCCCAGAAGGGAGCAGATCCCAGCCCAGGCAATAGCTGGGGATCAGATTGCTTCAGAGGCTCTTGGCCTGTAACTCAGAGGAGCCCCTCAGCCAACTGGACTGGGCTCCTGCTGTGTGCCAGGCCCCGGGCTGGGTACCAGGGGTGCTGGGACAACGAAGGCCAGGACCTGCCCTCCCGGAGCTTAGTCCCCATAGAGAAACAGATGTGTGAGCAGCTGCCTAAACCGAATCCTGACATGCCTTCCAGAGGAGAGCACAGCTGCCTTTACACGGATGGGCGCAAGTTCAGCAGGCAGAACAGGAGAGAGGGAGGCGTGGCACCACGGAGTGTGTTCAGGGAGGCAGTGGGCACTGTGATGTGAGCTGGGGCAGGGGCTGGGAGATCGTGACAAGAAGATGCTCAGGCAGCCTGCAGCCTTCCTGGGCGACAGCATCCTGAAGGCAACAGAGCAGTTCATCTTCATAGTTAACAAAGCGACCACACACTGGCGCTTGTAAAGCCGTGCAGAAGTATAAAGGAAAAACCTCCTCAGTGCCACTCCTCGAAGGAACCCAGTTAGCTGTTTGGTGTGTAATCTTCCAGAACTTGTCCTGTGTGTATACAAATGTATTATGCATGTGCCTATGTGTATACACGTACATAGGTTTATTTTTACAACAGTGGGATTTTACAGTACTTACTGCTCTGCAATTTGATTTTTTTTTCCTGCTTTAGCCCTATGTCTTGGTCATTTTTCTATGTCAGTACATGCAGATCTGCCTCATTTTATGGTGGGGAGGGTGAGTAATGCATGCTTGTGGCATAGATTTCCAAAGGCGCAGAGGGGCACATGGTGAAAACCCCCCACCCACCCCCGCTAGCCATTTTCCCTCCCCAGAGGCAGCCCCCTTTACCTGTTTCTTGGCTGTCCATCCAACAAATTCTGTGCCTTTACAAATAAATAAGCATATGCTTTCCCCCGTCTTTGTTGTATAACTTCTATGTTGTTATAAGTACTCTCTTTTTTGCACCTTGCTCTTTTCACCAAATATATGCTGGAGATCAAATACGTCAGTACATACGGAGTGGTCATGTTCTTTAACAGCTACATAGTAGCCTACCTGTGTCCCACAGTTTGTTTAGAGCACTGGTTTTCAAAATGTGGTTTCCTAGACCAGCAGCGGCAGCATCACCTGGGAACTTATTAGAAATGTAGATTCTGAATTAGAACCAAAGGTGGGCCTGGCAGCCTGTTTTCACAAGCCCTCCTGGCAATTCTGATGTGTGCTCAAGTGCAATTTAGAGTCCTCCACTGGTCGTTCAGACGGGTGTCAGTCTTTTACTATTACAAACGGTGCTGAAATTCATCTAATACATTTGTTACTTGACACTTGTCTGTGTTTGTGGGATGATTTTTTTTTTTTGAATCGATCTGCTGGGTCACAGGCTATGTGCATGTTTGACTTAGATGGATTTTACCACATTTGAACCATAGAGGTTGTATAAGTTTTACACCCCCACCGGCAGTGACCTCAATTCCTGGGTGATGGCTGTGTGATAGTCCAGTCTCCAGGGCTTTCTGAGCCAGGTACGTATATGATACAGTCAAGCCTAGGCTTCAGAAAGTGCTCCTGGCAGGGTCAGTGATGGGCGGGAGAGAGGAGAGGAAGGAGGCTGGTGAGGTGGTCATGGTAAAGACTCAAGTGGGGCACAGGATTGGAGTGGGTAGTGCTAGAAACGCCTATGAAGCAGAGTTGTGGTGACGTGAATGAGTGAGTGTAGTGGAAAGGAGAAGAGACCCTGGGGTCTCCAGCTGGGGTGTCAGAGGAACACAATGGTCCACAAATCCCAGATCATTTCTAGGGCATGGCCTGGAAGCAGTACTCCCAGAGCTCAGGCCGAGCCAATGACTTGAGGTTGGGCATCTGTCTTCCCTCACTACTTTTGCTTCTGCCCTGCTAACTGAACGTCCAGAATGTCACTGGAAGCTAAATTTATTTCTCCTATTTGTGTCAGCTTCCCCCCCCGACACACACACACACACACATATTCTCTAATTACGTTTTGCGTTTCGGGAGCTATTGTGTTTGCACAAGAGCGTCTGGCTTAAAAATCCACATTGAACTGATGGAGAATCCTCATAACCTTTTGTATTTTTGTAATGGTGAAGGTCAACTGTTTTATTGCCACAGGCCCCCTGAGCATCCTGTCACCGCTTTCCAGCAGGAATTTCCAGGTAGGGAAGGTAGAGGTCATCTAGGAAGTAGGAGCTAAGAGTTGGCACACTAGAACCAGACTGCCTCAGTTTGAATCCTAGCTCTACCACTCACCAGCCGTGTGACCTTAAGCAAGTTGCTTCACCTCCTTGAGCCCCTGTTTCCTCATCTGTAAAGTGGAGCTCTTAAAAACACCTGCCTCATAGAGTTTTTGCGAAGATGAAATCACGTAAAGCACCTAGAACAGTGCTTGGCAGCTAGAAAGCTGTCTGTAAATGTTATGCTTATTACTGTTGTCACATTTCCAGTCTCCCATTCAGACCCGGCATTGCAGCATGGGTATTTACACAGTCACCCACCAAGGAGACCAGGTTCCTCTGTATAGTGGAGCATGTGTCCCACCTTGGCTTGTTATCAAGTAATTTTAAGCCTCTCCCCACCCAGGTCACTGGGCCGAATTAAAAGGAATATGTGGAAATGAGCCATAACACCGGTTTGTAGGTGAGGCCAGAGTCCCATGTGTTCTGCACCTGCAGCTCCCTCTGCCTTGTTCCCTACCTTGTACACAGAGCGGATTCTTCAATTCAGCATTCATCTCGCTCCTGCCCCATACCAGACCCTGTGCTTGACCTTCAGGGCCTTGCCCTGCTTTCATGTGATTCCCTTCTACACCACCACCACCGCCACCACCACCATCATCTTACAGAGAGTCTAGACAGCTTGTGTGATAGCTCAAGGCACAACACTAAGTATTTCCAGTGCAAAAGTCATAGAATCCTGAAGCTCACACAGGATGAGCAAATCGAGGCTTTGAGAGAGAAAATGACATTCCTGGGTCTCACAGCTGAGAAGAGGCAGAACTGGAAGTCGGGCTGGGCTTTCTGACGTCAGAACCTTCTCTCAACCATGTGGCACTCTCGTGCTGGGTATCACACCGGTATACATCTTACTTTGTCACGTGTCACATTGTATTGTGATACTCTGTTTACACAGCAGGGTCTTGGCCCGCCTGCCTGTGAACTCTCTGAGATCAGCAGCTGTCTAATTTATGTTTGTGCCTAAGCTCCTGCTACAGGGGACATGCTCTGGATTTGTGGAGGAATTTTCCCAAGCCCCCCCTAGCACACTGCTGCCCAAAGCAGAAACCTAGGGCCAGGGGAGAAGGAGGGAGAGAGCCCTGCCTCTCTCTGTCAGTACCACTCATCTGCCCCACTCCCCACCTCCCAGCAGAGCTGCCCCCGGGGGCTCCGGAGACAAGGGTCTCCCTCCCAGCCCAGTGCCTAGCCCACCTCAGTCATGCGTGTTGGGGTTTGGTGAAGTGCCTCCCACTCACCTCTCCCTGACCATCATGGCTCCTCATGCAGTCATGGTACTTTACAGTTTGCTATTTCACATCCCATCTCGTTTCGTTGAAGTCTTTTGGCCCTTTTAGAGGTAAATAAACCTAGAGATTGTGCTCCTGTTTGACAGATGGGTAAGCTGAGGCTCAGAGAACAAGGACTTGCCACAGTCACCCAGCAAGCTATTAACAGAGCACTGCATACCTTGGCCATGCTTTACATGCGTCATTTGCAGGTGTGTGACTTATCTGTAGGAAAAATTCCCAGCAGTGGAATTGCTTGGTCAAAGGTATGTGCATTTGTTGTTGTTTTTTTTTTAAGTTTATTTATTTATTTTGAGAGAGAGAGAGAGAGAGAGAGAGAGAGAGAGAGAGAGAATCCCAAGCAGGCTCAGCACTGCCAGTGTAGAGTCCGATGCGGGACTCGAACTCACGAACTGTGAGATCATGACCTAAGCCACAGTTGGACCACCAAGCAACTGAGCTACCCAGGCATCCGCATTTATGGTGTTGACAAATATTGCCAACATGCTCTCTGCAGGAAGACCGATTTACCCTCCTGAAGGCACTGTGGGTCAGGCTCTGTTTCCCCACAGCCTTACCAGCTCCACCTGTTAGTCAGCATGGGGACCTTTGCCATTCTGATAGATGAAAAATGGAATCTCTGTACTTCATTTCAAGTTTCTCTTATTAAAAAAGTGAGGGTGAACATGTATACCTGCGATTAAAAGCTTTAGGTGGTTCCTGCTCTGTGAACCTTCTCTGTCCTTGGACATGTGCAAATTACAGTTCGATGCAACTGCTAAGTCGTCCTCCTCAAAAGGCTGGACCAGTGTATATATACTGAAACCTACAGTGTATGTGCATCCCCGTTCCCCCACCCCCCATCTCCATCTCATAACCATTTAACGGGCTTGCTGCTCTCTGCCCCCCTCACCTTCCCCTCCTGCAACTTTCCTTCCATCCTTGAGCAGAAGGCCTGCCTAAGCCAAAATCTTCCCTCTCTGGGCAACTTCCCCTTGAGCATGTTTTGTGCTGTTGGTTTTTAAGAGGCAGCTGTGAGCCAAAAAATTAATGAGACTCTACGGCTGAACATGATCCCTTGTCCCAGGCGTGCTGGTACCTTACTCATAGGACAGATGTGGTGATGGTGGACTCTCGGGCATTGTGACGAGAGAACTTCGCTTCGACATGGGCAGAAGTCTCATCTGGCATTGCTAGGACTTCAGGTAGCTAGGTTATAAATAGAATTACACATATAATAGGAATTGCCTTGGGGGGAGTAGGCTTAGCGTGGTGGGAAATCTGGGAAAGGTTGGTGGCAGGGACATTGGCCAGGTCCTTGAGGACTGAGGATCCTGCCTAGCAGAGAGGGCATGGAGAGCATGATGATCTTGAAAGCTGTTGACTCTGTGTCTTTTTACTATAAATTTATACCAGAATTCTACTACCATTGATGGATTTTCATTAGAACGTTTTCTGGCAGGAATTCTATGAAGCTGATACAATCCCTGTGCTGCACTGTTGCCCTACTTTCATTTTTTTCCATTTTTAAAGTACTGACATTATTTTGACTACATTCAGGTTTTTTTTCATGTAAATATTTATCCTCTGTCATCTCTTCACCCAAATCGCACTGTCGCCAACTATGGCATCTGCCATTGTAGATTTAATTGTGGCTTTTACTCTTACCAGATTCACTTTTCCCAGTCAGATTCCTTAAGTTTAAGTATTGTCCAGATTTGCTTCTTACAGTTGGTGTCTTCCCACATACGGTGTCCGCGGCTGTTGTTGATTTGTTTCTACTCGTACCTATTGGATAAAAAATTCATCCCTCCAGAAGGAAATTGGGAATAGTTCTCACGAGGTCTAGGACTACTCTCGTGTTACCAGTTTCCAGGGTTTTTTCTCTCGGTTATCATATACTGGAACTGCTCTCGTTGTCACCCTTCTCCCTAGATGGGCCACATGTGCCCCGTGTCCTCCCTGGACTGTCCCTGTCGGGGTCCAGATCTCCCCAATGGCAAAACGGCAGGGTAGACCATCTTGCTCCAGACCGTCTTTGTCACACGGACAAGTCTTGGGTCCAGAAGACGTGGAGGGGAAGGAGGTGAATGAGCTGTGGCCTTTGGAGGCCCGAACCACAACCCCTGCTCACAGCCACCTTTCTTGTCTGCTCCAGAACGCCTCGGACATGCCTGAGACTATCACCAGCCGGGACGCCGCCCGGTTCCCCATCATCGCCAGCTGCACGCTTTTGGGGCTCTATCTCTTTTTCAAAGTAAGTCCTTTGCCACCTGTGTGTCATTTGGTTTCAATAACTTTATTTTGTTTTGTTTTGTTTTTCCCATCACAGGGGACATGCATGTTCATTTGTAGAAAATACAGAGCAGGGGGAAAACCATTAATCATTCACCCCTAGACCGACTCCGTAGAGATAACCACTGACAGTGTTTGGAACTCATTCCCATGGTCTTTATTTCTCTTCTCCACGTAGCTCTTGTGTTTTGTTTTCACAATGCTGTTTTGGTTGCACTGTCGTGTTCATGCTGGGACGGGGTGTGTAGCTTGTGTCTCCGCCACGCCTCTGCCCTACTAATTGCCTTCTTCTTTTTTTTTTCTTTCTTTCTTTTTTTTTTTTTAATTTACCGAGGTTTATTTTCCCAATAAAAGTTACACAGGCTCAGTGTTGAAAACCTGGAAAACACAGAAAAGTAAAAAGGGGAAAACAGCAGTCATCCAAAACCCCACCACCAGAGACAATCACAGATTCCCTTTGGAGGTGTGTCCTTGTTCTGTCTTCCCGGTGCGTGGTTGTCCGTCGCTGTGGCCGCGCGGCCGGCGTACTCACTTGCGTAGCTGCTGCTTTCCCTCCCCACTAATGACGTCATGGGCATTCGCTCACGTGACCTCAAACTCTTCTTACGCTTCCGTGTTTTTTTTAACGCAGCACGTAATATCTCCCGACTGTGAAAGCAGTGGTATCTGCGGAAAACTTAAAGGGAGGGGAAGATATCAAGAGAGGGAAGAATACGCAGAGGTGACGATCGCTGTTAACATTTGGGCAGGTCTCCTTCCAGGCTTTTAACACGCACGCTTTTAACGTAATTAATCATCCTCTTGTAACCGAAGCGGTGTGTCTTTTGGTTTTGCGGTAGTGCTGCGTCACAAGTGCTTTTGTCCTGGTCACTGAAAGTTCCTCAAGAAGGACTTTTAATTTACATTTAAGACATGTTTTCATTTTTAAATGTTTTTTAATTCTTGAGAGCGAGAGAACAGTGCGGGAGGGGCAGAGAAAGAGGGAGACACAGAACCCAAAGCAGGCTCCAGGCTCTGAGCTGTCAGCCCAGAGCCCGACGCGGGGCTCGAACTCACAGACTGCGAGATCATGACCTGAGCTGAAGTCAGGCGCTTAACCGACTGAGCCACCCAGGCGCCCCTAATTTACATTTTAAAAATACACGTAGATGGTTAAAACACTGTTTTCAGTCTAAGGGAAGGTGTCAGTGAGCCATAAGCTTCTCCCTAGCGTAGCGTCTTGTGAGTCATACGCGTAGATCTACGTTTATGTGAAAATTTAAAAGCATAGATCTGTGTCAGATAAAGGGTTCTTACCACGGAGATATTTTTGTATCGGCAAAAGTCACATCTACCTCATTCTTTTTAGCAGCTGCTTGTGGTTGTATTTTACGGAGGTGGCCCTGAGGGATATCTAATGCTGGGCTATCACCGCAGGGCCGTGTGAACATCACGCACAGTATTTTGGCCCGGCCCGTATTCTCAAGTGTATCTGCAGCGGGAGAAGCAGGTCACATACCACCTCCACTTGTCATTTGAATAGATAGTGCCAGATCCCTCCGAAAAGACTGCACTCATTTACATTGCCTCTAACAGTTAGGAGTATGCTGACTCCCCTGTACTTTCACGTGCATGGAGCAGTATCCGAATTCTTTCCCAGTCTGTGAGTGAGTCAGAAACATAATTTTTAACACCGGTTTGCTGTTCCATCGCTCCCTCGTTGGATCAGAGCTGCACTTCTTAACGGTTTCAGGATACCCCCACAAGCAGATTCCCCACAGCTCACCTCCAACATCCCCCTCACTTTAAACAGAAGAGGCCATCCCAGTTTTTACTCTTAAAAATAAGAGTGCATCAAATAACGTTAGGTATTGACTGATGGTTTTTTTTTCCTGGACCTCGGGTGAAGAGTTGAATTTATTCTCTGCTTTGGTTCACAGCCCACGATCATGCGTCTGTGCCAGGCTCCCCTTCACCCCTAGTGCCCGCCTCCATTTCCCACGTCATCTCCCTCTCCACTAGCAGCACCCGCTCTGATGCGTTTGCTTTATGTCCTCAGATGTGTGTCTCCTTATAAAATGTACGGTGTTAGTATATCTGTGTGTGCCGAGAGTCTAGCTTCCCTAAATAGAACTGTGTGGTACATCTCCCTGTATGCTTTCTCTCCCCGCTATACTTCTTTTTTTTTTTTTTTTTTTTTTTAATGTTCTTATTTTATTTTATTTTTGAGACAATGCAAGAGACAGAGTGCAGTCAGCGGAGGAGCAGACAGAGGGAGACACAGAACCCGAAGCAGGCTCCAGGCTCTGAGCTGTCATCCCAGAGCCTGACACGGGGCTCGAACTCACAAACCGTGAGATCATGACCTGAGCCGAAGTCGGACGCCTAACCGACTGAACCACTCAGGCGCCCCAGCCCCTATAGTTTTGAGAGCGCTCTGTGGCTGTCTCTACATCCAGCCCATTGCCCCCAACTTGGCTTTTGGCAGATAATTCTCAAGTCTCTGCCGTGCTGAGTGCCAGGGATATATACCCAGGCCCTTGCCTCAAGACCTTCTAACGTTTTTACTACTTAGGATTCTTTCCTTCGGCCAGGTTCCCTCTGAGAGAAATTTCTGGCAAGTGAAGGCATGGGCATTTTCCTTTAAAGCACTGGATGCTCAGCCTGTCCCCCTCTCCAGGTAGGTAAGCCCCAGCCTGCCTTGTGGCAGAGGACACAGCATACCTCTTGCCCAGGTCTCTAGAGGGCCCATACTGAGATTTCTGAGAGGCAGCTGGACAACACAGCCAGCGGATTCTCACCAAACTCTGGGCTGGCAGCTTGTGGAGTGGTTTGCCAAACGGTGGTAGCCCTCAGCCCCTTTCCTCCTCTCCCGCCGGGTGGGACAGAGAGAATTTGTAATGTTTTTCAATATCCTAAAATTTATCTTCTCCTCACCTCATTCAAAACTGATTATTCGAGGCAGCTTATAAAAATTATACCCAACAGTGTAAGGAAAAAAAGTAAAGGAAGAAATTGGGGTGAAGGAGAAAATTAAAACAGGAGAAAACAAAGCCTTGGGTAAGGACCACACCCTGACCCCAGGCTCTAAACTTGAAAGACTTGTACTCTTGTCAGAGTGACTCTGAAACCCGTGTGGCTCTGAGTTTCTAACAGCTAAAGCACAAAGAAAGCCAGACCTGGTGCACCATTCACAGGCCGCACAGTCAAGCCCACTGGGTAGCTCAGAGTTGCAGCCAGAGAGGTTTCACCAAGGGCCCACGTGAAAGGAACGCTGCCGAGAGGTTATGCCGCATCTTCTAAAACACGGCCCACATGCCATGGAATATGTCCATGGGGCCTTTTCTTTTCCTAGTCACATTATAGGCCACTGCTTTGCTTATCTAGTCATTCTTCAAACATTTATTGAGTGCCTGCTATGTACAAGGCCCAGAGTGAGAAAAACAGCTGACCCATCCCTGCCCTCGAGGAGCTTCTTATTAATTGGTGGAGGTGGACACCAGTCAAATCACATCGATAAATGTGAAGTGACGGTCCCGGGAAGCATCGCAGGGGCAAGGTCTGTGGCACCAGGGAAGCACGGAAGAGCCAGCCTAGCTAGCGGGAACCTGCTCCTGCCCCCACCCCACCCCTGCACCCCCCATCTCAGACAGCAGCACCTCCGCTTCTGCCGGTCCAGAACAGATCTGGAATCTGACTGCTGCTCATCCCTTCCCTCCGTCCCCCAGCTGAGGGCACCATCCTCCATCCGCCAGACTATGCAGTGCCCTCCTCACCAGGCTGTCTGCTTCCACCTTTGCCCTGTGGAGTCCGTCTTCCACACAGCAGCATGGGATCCTCTCACGCCGTCAGATCAAGCCATAGCCCTGCCCTCAGCCTCCAATACCAGCCTGCCTCACCCAGAAGAATCCAGTTTTTCTCGTGGCACTGCAGGGTTTCTCTCCCTCTTACCTTCCCAGCTTCATCTCCTGATACACCATCCCATTACTCCTTCGGCTCCAAGCTCACAGGCCCTCACTGTTCCCCACACACATAAGCAACGTACCCACCTCAGGACCTTTGCGCTCACCCTCACCTCTGCCCCAAATGCTTCCCCTGCCCGCCCCCCGGCCCTCCAGTATCCTCACAGCAGCTCTCTTGTTTCGTTAAGGTTCTACTCCTGAACAACAGAAATATCTTCCCATTGGGAGGCTTTCCCTGGCCACTTGTCTACAGGAGCAGCTCTCCCCTCTTCTCTGTCTCCTTGCCCGGCCCTGCTTTTCTGAGCAGCATTACCCCCTGATAAAATATAGTGCATATTTGTTTCTTTTGGGATTCTTTGGCTCATGAACTCCACGAGGGCAGGGACTTGTAGGCCTCATTCCTTGCTGTATCCCCAGGGGCTCTCACGATGCCGTGTGCATAGTAGGCAATCAGTAAATGTGAGCTGAATTGATGAGGGGTGGTTGTACCCAGGAGAGCTGCTCCGAGCTGAGAGCTAAAGAGGGAAGAGTGGCCTAGGCGAGGAGAGAAGAGCGTGTGCACAGGCTGGCTAACTGTGCCGGGGCTGTGGCGCCGACAAGGCCCCGCAGAAGGGCCACTGTGGCCACAGCAAGTAGAAGGAGAACAGTGTGGTCTGAGCCGCAGCTGAGAAGGTCCGCAGTGACCGTCGGGGGTGGTGAGGGCCGGAGGGAGCGTATGAGTCTCGAGCTTATGAAAGCGAGGCTTGAAGTAGGGGAGCAGCGAGGGGAGACAGGCGTTTAGACAGATTCCGTAACAGCCTCCTTGCGAGTGCCTGGTGCCCCATACCACGGCTACAAACCCTCCTAAAAACAAACTCAGCAGAGGGTGCGGAGAACATGGAGTGAGATGGCAGAGGCTTCCCAGACTCCTGAATTCACAACAGTGACAGCTGGCTTCGGAACACGGTGAAAGAGAGCTTGACAGTAAGGCCGAGAAGCCGAAGTCAGGGCCTGCTGTCATAACTTCCAGCCATCACCATGGGAGGAGTCATCCAGAAGCACATAACGTAGAGGATGAAGCAAGGCACGAGTGACTTGTAACTAGTGTGCTTGGGGCGTTGGTGGCCACCGTAGGGGGCTCCCTAGATATTTGGGCAAGGAGAAGGAAACTTGGAAGAGGTCATTCTGAGGTTCAGATGACTGCCTTGGGACTCTGCACTCCAGACTGTCCTCCCCCGTGATTCCCACCCGAGGACGCTGAGCACAAATCTATTGCCTGTCCCCCGATAGCGGGGCCACCAAGCCCGAAAGTACAGACTCCTTTGCGAGTGCATCTGGGGACCTGAGGTTCCTCCCTTCTTCTCTATAGCCACAGGAGCTAGAAGGCCCCTAGCACTCCCTGAGATTCTTCCTGACACCGTTCCCTAACTCCAGCGGGTGAGACCAGCCTGGAGAAGAGAAGCGGGGACTCTGGTTTCCTCCTAGCCACTGGCAACCCTGACTTCCTGTTTCTTTTTTTATTTCTGCCTCAGATATTTTCCCAGGAGTACATCAACCTCTTGCTGTCCATGTATTTCTTCGTGCTGGGGATCCTGGCCCTGTCCCACACCATCAGGTCAGAAGGCATCTCTGCAACATTTGAAGCAGCTTTCTCAGGAACCAGTACAGGGTCTTGGATGAGAACATGACCTTTGGCGTCATTCAGAGCCAGGTTTGAATCCTGGCTGTAAAACCCAAGGGCACCTTTCCCCTGTGTTACACCGTGGGTGACCTAGAACAAGAACCTTAACCTCTGGGGGCACCGTTTCCTTACAAGGAGTCATAAGAGTATCCAGTGGGTGTTTCCCACCAGCACGGTTGTTGGGAAAGTTAATTTGTGAGCAGTAACGTGATGTCAGTCGTCACGGTGCTGAGGTGGGGAATACCAGTGCCACCTGCCAGGTGTTGTAGGCTGTTGTGCACCAAGCACTGAGCCCGGCTTCTCCCACGTGATCTTATTTCATAATGAGAGAGAGGCAGTATAGTGAGAAGAGTGCAGGCTCTGGAATTTGATTACCTGAATTTGAATCCAGACTCTGCTACTTAATAGCCCTGTGGCTTTGGGCCAGGTATTTAATCTCTCTGGCCTCAATTTCCTCACCTGAACGTGGAGGAAAATAACGGAACCTTCCTCGTGGGTCATGTGGAAAGCTTTTCGCGTAGCATCTGGCACCTGATGTGTCCGGTGACTTAACTGTCGTTGCCATTATTACCTGTGCTCATCTGCCAGGTCACTTTATGAGGTTAGCTGTTGCTTTTAATCCCATGTTATCTTCAGAAACTGAAGCTCAAAGAGATTAAGGAATTGGCTAGGATCACACATTGGATAAGCAGCAGAGCCAAGATTCAAATCCAGGTCTGGGTGACCCCAGAAGCCCATCTTCTCACTGCCAGCCTGCTAAGACTGCCACGTGCTTATGTCCGTTCTGTGGGGATGAAGGACCTAGGCCAGAGGCCCTCAGGGGGTGCTGCTGTTAACGTTGTGGACAGGCCAGTTCTCCGTTTGTTGTAAACATTTGGCATCCCTACCCCTGCTTACCGAATGGGAGTTGTGTCCCCCGCCCATCCCCTAGCTTGTGACTACAAAAGCATCCCCAGCTGTTTTCACCTGATCCCTTGGGGTGGTACAGCCTCAGGTTGAGAACCACTGACCATGAGGTGGCCAGCAGACCAGGAAGTTCCCAGAAGGAAGGAACTCAATTTGTAGTCAACTTTGAAGGGTAGGAAACCTGGAAGAGGTGTGAAGGAGAGGGGGAAGCCAGGAGCTGGAAGGTCTGTATGCAGTGAAGGCACAGTCAGGATCTTTCCACAGTAGTCAGAGAGAAAGCTAGAGAGGAAGCGCAGGGCCTGCTCACCAAAGGCATTGGAAGCCATTTGAGTTTGGCTTTGCTCCTCTGGGCACACTGGCAGGACAGTGTGGTTGGTAATCAGGAGCGTGGGTTCAAGAGACAGTTGGTCCTGGGACCAAGGCCGGCTCTGCCGGCTGCATGATTTGTGTAAGTTTCTCAAGCCATCTGAGCATCAGTTTCTTCACCTATAAGACAGAGGCACTACATCACCTCCTCATTGGGGCGTGGGAAGGAGCAAGCGAGCCACATCTATCACCTGCCTGGAGCTCGGTGCTGGGCACACTGTGAGTTGTGCTTCTGGCCCAGGGTCGCATACTTGAACTCTGGTCTTTTGACTGAGTTCATTGTTGTCTTCAACTATACCTACCCTTTACCCACAAAATCTTGTTCTGGCCATCTTATGAGAACTTTAGTCCAGCCCCGTCCTTAAAATTAAGGCTCAGAGAACCTACCTAGGTAACTTGGACCTAGCAGCAAGATAGAGGCAGACCCGGTCTCAAAGGGCAGACCTTTCTATCTGATGGATCTGGGGTGGGGTGGGGGCAGTCACTTCCAGGCACTGGGGCCCCTCCTTCCCCATGATGATTAGGATCGCCCTCCCCCCCTTTCACCCATCCCACCCCTGCATCTGAGAGGCTTGAGATTCCCAGGCCTCTTGGTGGCCCAACCCCCACCTCAGAGTGAGAGAACCCAGTATATTTTGTTTGTCTGTCTTTTAACTAATTCGTGATTTTGACTGTTAGAAATTACTGACGGGAATAGAACCAACAGCAAATGGAAGTGCGTGTAGTAAAAACTACATCAGTGACCGAAACTTCACGGAGGAGTCATTTTCTTGATAAAGTTGAGGGCACAGTATTTGACACATGGGAAAATCCGACGTCCTAAGGCTAACAGATGACCAGGGACAGGCAAGGTGTTCACCGCACAGGGTCAGGGCTGTCCTCTGAAAAATTGCATATGGACCAAAAACAGTGGCATGAAAGAAATGGCTTTGGAAAATTTACAGGGAAAAGAACTGATCAGATGCAAATAATTTTAGCAAAAAGGGTGGAGGGCATAATTTAATCACGTTGTTTAGAAAGCTGAGCCAAAAATTAAATTTATTTTTCTTCTTCAGTCAAATTGAGTTTCCTCAAATACTTTATCGAAGAAAGTCTACAGTGTTGTTAGCATTTCCATGAGCTGTTTATATCCAGACTTGGAGTCAGACCTCTGTCGGGATCCAAACCAGAGGGTCTGAAGGTGGGATTCGGGGAGGGTGTGGCTCCAAGAGGTTGTGTGACCACTGGGATTCACAGCTGGTGGGAGCAGACAGGGTTTTGAGCCCAGGTCTGTCCGACTTTGCAGCCCATGTTCTTTCCAATTTGGTGAGAGTAAAGGGGAAGCAGAGCTTGGAGGGGGTGACTGGCTGTCCCCTTGTAGCAGTCCTGCGGTCCCCAGAGGACTGGGGTGGGGAACAGACCTGCTGAAGGGCTGGAAGAGCCCGCCCCGAGCCAGGTCAGCCCCGGGAGGAGATTCTCATGGATCCTTCCACCCCCGCTGCCATCGCCTGGCCGGCCACCTGCCTTCACCTCGTACAGCCACCGAAACTCGAGCCCCTGCCAGCACCCTTCCTGCCAAGGGAACCTCAGCTTATTTTTATCATATCTGCGCTCACACCCCCTCCAGCTGACCTTTAGAGGGAAAAGGGCCCACAAGGCAAAAATCTGCCACCCCGGGAGGAAAAGGCCAGTTTCACTGCCCCTTGCTTTCCACTCCCAGGGGAGAAGGGCACCAGGATGTGGTTTCCCAGCAGGAAGCGGTGACCTTTATTTAGGTTTGATGTGAACCATCAAGGGCCAGAAAGAATCTGTCTGCTACAAAGTCTGCATTCAGAGGCATTCAGCAAGCGTTTGCTTACCACCTGCCTCCCAGGCACCAGGCCTGTGGTGGGTGGGGGTGAAGGTGATGAGACAGGACCCCTACTCTCAGGTTCAGCCTCACCAGCCAGGTTGCTTGACTCCCGTGCCATGTCCTCCAGCAGCCCTTCTTTTCTAGGGATAACCAAGTCGTCAGTCTAGAGACTTCCTACTTTAAGTCGAAGCTGCAGTCGAGCTTACAGGGTGTCGAGCATTCATTTAATACCCTTAATAACTAAGAGAAAGATATTATCGTAGTGTTCCAAATGATCCAGATGAAGAGACCGTTGTACAGAACAGTTAAGTAGCTTTCCCAAGGTCACGCAATTGATCAGTGGCCGGGTCAGGATTTGAAGCCAGGAAGTCTGGTTCCCAGAGTCTGTGTTCTCAGCCACTGCACCCTGCTGGTTCCCAAGTTCAGCATCAAGCTCCTCAGGAAGAGACCGAGCTGCGGTGAAGGGCTTAGCTTCTCAGCCTTTTCTTGGCCTCTGCTTCAAGCTCTGGCCCAGCGTCTCCCAAAAATGATTCGGCAAACAGAGCTGAAAGTAGTTTCCAGCCTTACCTGTCCCAGCCTCTGCCCCCCACCTCTTCAGAGCCCTCCTGTGGAAGCCTGCTCCCGGTTCCATCCTTGTGCCCACTACACTTCCGTTCACAAAGCCTTCTCGTTCATGGCACAGCCCTGCAGACAGGCGTTGGCTGTGTGATGAGTGGGGAAACTGAGGCCCTAAAATAGTTCTTAACTCCACATCTTCTTTCTCTAACCTCCAGGGTCTTAGAAAGGGAGCTCTCTTTCCCTGCCTTTACTGCTGTGCCCTGGGTACCTCTTGGCCTGCCTCCATTTACCTACCAGTCGGGAGCACCATCCTGGATTTGCCCACCTCATCTGCCATTGTCAGTCTGATCCGGTGTTGCCAAATGCTTTTGAGCTCATGCTCCGGACAAGTGCCAACGCTGATGGACACTCACAGTTCTTACCTCCCTGCTGTGGGTCCAGAGCTGGACTAAAGCCTCTTCCCTGCCTTCTCTCTAGCTTTACAGCAACCCTTTCAGACACTGGTATTATTACCCTGACATACAGCTGAGGAGATGAGCCACTGAAGTGAGTCGCCCAAGGCCACACAGCCTGGTACATGACAGAATAGTCTTCCGGGCTGGGCTACCCCCAGGGCCAGGCTGGGCCAAGAGGTCCTTATCTGCTCATCTTTTTCTGAAGGTGATCCAGAAAAGAATTTCCGTTGCCTGCCTGGCCAAGGCATAGAGTACACTGGATAATCAGAGACAGTTTTTCCAGAGATGAAGCTAAGCCCATCCTGAGCAACAGAGGCCTCATGGAAGAAGTGAATGTGAGGTGCTTCCCCCCACCCCCCACCCCCCACCTTGGGGCTGTGATTCATCCAGCTAATTGAGTCCAGCTGAGTTTATAAAAATCCAGGCCTGACAAGTCATGGAGTCAGAGGTAGGCAGTAACCATCAGGTCATCTGACTTGATAGGTCTGGAAGGGAGTCCAAGAATAGGCATTCTTGACAAAGGACTCTCACAGAGACAGTAAGCGGACCAGGCTTTGGCCTCTCTTGCTGTCCTAAAAGTGCATTTTACATGGAAGTCTGCCCCTGCTTCGTGCCTCTTGGACGATAACCAAGAGGCAGTGTGGAAGCACTAGGAGTCCAGAGGCCTAGGTTCGCGGCTCAGCTCAGAGACCCTCAGCTGTTGACCCCGGGCGGTCACTAACTCTCTGAGGGTCTCTGTTTCCATCTGTAAAATAGGGACAATGACTCTTCCCCACCGGGGCAGCCGTGAGGGTGCCAGAGGGCAAGAGCTGTAAATGGGTGCCTCTGGGGTGGTGTTGGGGCTGTGACTGCCCGTGGGGGCCCAGTTTGCCAACCTGCTTTGTCTTTCCTTCCAGCCCCTTCATGAATAAGTTTTTTCCAGCCAACTTCCCGAATCGACAGTACCAGCTGCTCTTCACACAGGGCTCTGGGGAGAACAAGGAAGGTCAGTGCTGCCCGCTTTCCCTTGCCTTGGGGATCTCCCACCTCCGTTCCCCTTTGTCTCCAAATTCGGGGCTCTCCAACAGAGCGAGTGATGGAAAAGGTGGGCTCTCGAATTACACCGCCTGGGCTCCCGTCCCCACTCTGCTGCTACCTACGCATAGGACTCTGGGTGAACGCCTTTACCTCTCCGAGCCTTGGGTGTTTTGTTGGGTGTTTTTTTTTTTTCATCTGTAAAATGAAAATGATTATCTAGTACCTCCCTCATAGGCATGTTGTTGGGACTGCGAGTACGTGATGAGGGGAGCACTCAGCACCCTGCCTGGCTCACAGAAGCACTCAGTCAAGCTGGCTGTCATGGCTCCTTGTGTCATACCTACCTTTAGTGTGATTACTCTCCCACCAAGACTTGGAAAAGGGGTTCTTTGGCTTGAAAAAAAATTGAGAACTATGAGGGGCGCCTGGGTGGCTCAGTCGGTTGAGCAACCGACTTCAGCTCAGGTCGTGATCTCACACTTCGTGAGTTCGAGCCCCGCCTCGGGCTCTGTGCTGACGGCTCAGAGCCTGGAGCCCGCTTGGGATTCTGCTGTCTCCCTCTCTCTCTGTCCCTCCCATGCTTATGCTCTGTCTCTTAATAATAAATAAACATTTTTTAAAGATTAAAAAAAAAATAAGGCTAAGCTTACACCACAGAGTCTTTGGGGTCCCAGGTTTCATGTCTTGTACTCTGCCACACTTGGGTGGCCCTTAGGCCCAGGATGAGGTACCGTCCCTCCACAGGGAGGGAGAGGCAGCTGTATCATGGGCCCGTTTTAGCTACAGGGCAAGCCAGAAGATGTGGCCGTGAGCTAACTGACCTCATGTCCAGTTAAAAATCGCCAGGGGGCGCCTGGGTGGCGCAGTCGGTTAAGCGTCCGACTTCAGCCAGGTCACGATCTCACGGTCCGTGAGTTCGAGCCCCGCGTCAGGCTCTGGGCTGATGGCTCAGAGCCTGGAGCCTGTTTCCGATTCTGTGTCTCCCTCTCTCTCTGTCCCTCCCCCGTTCATGCTCTGTCTCTCTCTGTCCCAAAAATAAATAAACGTTGAAAAAAAAAAAAAAAAATCGCCAGGGTGCTATTACCGCAGAGGAGAGAACAGAAATTGGGGCCAACCAGCAGTCCACTCCACTCCAGAATCTGAAAGAAATGGCTGCACTCCGTGATCGTGGGCAAGCCCCACCACCTCCCTGGGCTTCCTCACTAGGAAACTTGAAAGTGACAGAGATTGGCTGTAAAGGGACGTCTACCATAGGGCTCCCCACGGGAGCAGACTCAGGGACTCCCTCCTGCTTTCTCTCCAGGCCTCCCACTCTTACCTCCTCCTCCTTCCTCCTTTGCTGGTGAGGTAGGGCTGCCAGCAACCTTCTTGGTTTCCTTTGGTGGCAAAGTAGAGAGATTCCTGAATGAACTCGGACCTAGCTAAAGACCGGGGCTCAGTGGCAGCTAGTATTCATGGAGCACCCACTGTGTGCCAGGCACTGTGCTGAGTGCTTTCTAAGGACCATCTCACTTGGTCCCCATGGCGGCTCTATCGGGGAGGTGCTGCAACCCCCTTGTTACAGAGGAGGAAACTGAAGCTCAGAGAGGGAACTGCCTCCCCCAAGGTCACCCAGCTACAAATGCTGTGTCTGTGCTTCTGGCACCTCAGACCACCTCCCACTGACCCTGTGCCAGGCCTGAGTTCTCTCTGGGCCTCCAGTCCCTCCGCTAGGAAATCGGGGAGGGGGGGGTGCTGGGGAGGCTCTGACAGTGCCCACAGCCATGCCCTCCTCCGTCCAGGGGCTGACAGGTGGGAGGGGCAGCCCCGCCCCGGGGAGTGGACTTACCCGGCCTCTCTGCCCAGAGATCATCAATTATGAGTTTGACGCCAAGGACCTGGTGTGCCTGGGCCTGAGCAGCATTGTGGGCGTCTGGTACCTGCTGAGGAAGGTAAGGAGCCAGGGCCCGGGGGAGGGGACGTAGGGGCAGAGGGGGCAGAGACCTGATCTCACTCCCCCCTTTCCCCAGCACTGGATTGCCAACAACCTCTTCGGCCTGGCCTTCTCCCTTAACGGGGTGGAGCTCCTACACCTGAACAATGTCAGCACCGGCTGCATCCTGCTGGGCGGACTCTTCATCTACGATGTCTTCTGGGTGAGTCGGGCAGGGACACAGAGGGCCCTCGCTGCCTCCTCCCTGTCTCTCTGGCCCCGGCGGCAGTCATCTGGTGGAAGGCAAGACCCCGGAGCGGGTCCTCTCTGGGTCCGCTTGCCCTCATCTGTGAAACGATGAGAGAACAGACACCCCCCTCGGCTACGAGCCCACGGTGTGCCCGGTGCCTTCCAGCCACTCTCGCCTCTTCCCGCTGGTGGCCCTGGCAGGGCACTTCCTTTCCCATGTCTTCCCAGCAAGCGAACTGAGACTCAGTTCAGGCAGGGGCGGTTAATGATGATGAATGGGCCCAGTGAGGGCACTGATCCAAGGACAGAGGCTGCTGTTGGCAGCACGCCCTGGCACACACCAGCCCTGGGCCGAGGGACCTGCCACACACACTCCCGACAGGCATTGCCGAGGCATCAAGGTCAGCCTGACTTAGGCCCCCTTTCCCTGGCCTCATGCAGCCTCTCTCCACCTTAAGTGAGTGGTACTGAAGGACTTTATCTCTTGGGAGGGGCAGAGCCCTGGGCAAGCAGGAGGCCTGGCTGTGGCCATCAGAGGCCCTCTTCCAGCTCCTTCGAATCATCTGTTTGTTGCCCAGAACCAGGAGCCCCATGAGGTGTCCATGTGACCAGTATCGGTGGCCACCTAATCTCAGCTTCACATCTGCTCTGGAGCACCTCCTCACTCCCTGCCCCTCCCTGCGGATCTCAGGCAGCATCGCATCCAGAACCCCTAGGACAGCCATTCTTTCCCACCTGGCCCTCACCTCCCTCCAGACTCCTGTCTTCTCCTCCTAGGTATTTGGCACCAACGTGATGGTGACAGTGGCCAAGTCCTTTGAGGCACCAATAAAACGTAAGTGACCACATCCTTGTGGGGATCCCCTCTGCTTCTGCCTCATGGCCCTTCCCCTCGTGGTCCTGTTTTGGTCAGTACCTCTCCTTTGGCTCTTCCCCACGCACCTCCTCCTCCTCCAGGCTTCCCTGTGTCTCAGGCTGGTTTCTTTCCCCTCTTAGACTCATCTGGCTGTGTTCGTGCGCAGCCACCCTCTGCCCAGGTCCTGGCGTCCGGCCGCTCGGGCCCAGTGGAGTGTGACACGGGATGAGCTGGAGGGGAGCCAGCATAGAGGGGGCATCTGACAGAGCCTGTGGTGGGGCGTGCGAGGACTCTCCAGGAAAGGAGATTCCACGCTGAGACCTGAAGCCTCACTGGATGCCTGGCTATGGGCACCATCTGTCCCAGACCTCTCCCACTGCTCAGGTTTTGTTCTTTGGTGTAGCTACCCATTGTATAAATATGAGAAAGTCTAGCTGTAGGCACCTAGGCGTCAGTGAGCAGTGCGGAAATTTTTTTTTAATTTTTTTTTTAATATTTATTTATTTTTGAGACAGAGAGAGACAGAGCATGTGCAGGGGAGGGGCAGAGAGAGAGGGAGACACAGAATCCGAAGCAGGCTCCAGGCTCTGAGCTGTCAGCACAGAGCCTGACACGGGGCCCGAACTCGTCAACCGTGAGATCATGACCTGAGCCAAAGTCAGACGCTCGACCGACTGAGCCACCCAGGCGCCCCAAGCAGTGCGGAAATTTTATCTCACGCTATAGCAGGCCCATAGCAGAGCGTCTCAGGAGTGAGTTAATGACCCTCACAGGGTGGAGGCCCCAAGAGCTGGCTTGCTCCAGTGTCCACACCACCGTCTTCAACACGTTCCCCTGTCCCTTCAGCTCATCACTCCATGGTCCCAAGCTGGCTGCCGCAGTTCCTAGCACTAACTGCCCATGTCCAGGGGCAGAGAGGGAACTCTGTGTCTCTCTCATCAGAGAGAGATTTTTCCCCCACAGGCCCAGATCCAGACTGGTCATCAGCAAGGAGGTGGGAAAAGTATGATTAGCTTTACGTTTAAGGCTCAAACCACTCAGTCACCTCCTGGGATCACGAGACCCAAAGAAGAAGATGGGATGAGTCAGGCCGATCGCAAGGAAGAGGGTAGCGTCCTGTTGGGAAGGCATCGTCATTGAGAAGTGAGCGCCACGGGCACTTGGCAGCCAGGGTGAAGCCAGCCTCGGAGAAGCAAGAAATAACTGTCCTTCTCACAGTCATACCCACCACTGCTGCAGACTGGCCTCCATGAGCTAGACAGGCTCCTGGCCAATGCTGCTCCCAGATGCTATGGTCCCGGCTCAGAGACCCCGAGGAAAGGAGTTTCTGCCAGCTTGGGCTTGAATAAACTGATGGGGCCCAACCCAGCCCATGAGCCAGGCCCTCCCACTGGGAAGATGGGGTATCACAATGGACAGGCCTGGGTCACTGCCCTCCTCAGTGTCTGGGAGCAGAGTATTTGAATTGGCCGTCCCCCAGAACCAAGGATGTGAAGCAAGGCAGTTCTCCAGCAGGAGAACAGATGCTGGGCCAGCCGGAACAGCAGCTATTCCCCACGTGCTGTGATAGATGAAGCCAGCCAGGGTGCCAGGAAAGCTTTCGTGAAGGATGAACACATGTTTGCCGAGCAGGCGGGGGCAGTATGCAAAGGGCAGAGGCACAGAAATGCGTGGAGGGCCCCGGGAGCAGAGAATCGGGGAGGGATTCTCATGGCTGAGTTTAGGGGAACAGCAGAAAAGAGGCCGGGTTTGGGAAGTCAAGAGTATCGTGCCAAGAAGCCTGGGCTGCCCAGTGGGCGGTGAGTGAATTACTGGAAGACTCTGAAGGGGGAAGTGACACTATCATACTTGGGTTCCAGCGTGGGGAGAAGCCCCATTGCCCTCCACTGCTAGGCGTAGAGCTCAGGAAGGATAGCACAGTGGTTAAGTCAGGCTGCCTGGTCTAGAATCCCAGATCTGACACTTGCTGGCTGTGTGGCCTTAGGCAAGAGACTTCACCTCTCTGGGGCCTGGTTTCCACATCCACCACTTCGAAGTGGATGGTAGCAGGATTGGGAAGATTGAATGAGGAGATCTGTAAATCACTGTGACTGTGCATTCAATGTGGAAAGAAGTGGGAGGGGAAGGGCATCTGGGTGTTCGCTAGGGAGGCACAAGCCTCCCCCAGTTTACCTCTGCTTACATATCATTGGCCAGAGCTAGGCCCCACAGCAGGGTCTGTGCTAACAGCTCAGAGCCCGGGGCCTGCTCCAGATTCTGTGACTCCCTCTCTCTGCCCCTCCCTGCTCGCTCGCTCTCTCTCTCTCAAAAATAAATAAAAACATACCAAAATTAAATTAAAAAAAAGAAGGCATGGGGTGACGGTTAACAATGTGTGCAAATCATCTGATCCTCACACAGCCCTATGGGGTCAGTTCTGTTATACCTGTTTCACAGATGAGAAAGTTAAGGCACAGAGCAGTCAAGTGACCTGTGCAAAGTCACGAGCAGAGCCAGGATTCAGACCCACTCAGTCTGACCCTGAAACCCACACCTAATTGCTCTCCTGCATAGCTTGCAAGATGCTGTGGGTGAAGTCCGGTGACAGCCACCTCTTGCCATAACTGGACACAGAAGGAGGCATTTATCTCAGTGTGTGTTTATATAAATAAGCAAGTGGGTCAGCGTGGTTTTCAAGTGGGGGGCTTTAAGTACAGAGAGTGTAGGAATGTGGCCTTTTCCATTTAGCATATCCAGAAGGAGCCTATAGCCAGGGCGCTCCCTGCTGCGGACCAGGCCCCACCACCTGTCTCTACCTCTGCTGTAGTGAGACGGAAAGCCTTTGAGATGTCAGCACCACATGGGCTCTTTGGTCTCTTTTGTACATGTGGCTTTAGGGTCAATCCCACTTAACCAAAGAGTTCCATAACTATCAGAGGTCACCGAAAGGGTATGGTGTGTCTTAGCTTAGATTCTTCCTCTTCTAACCAGCCGTGATTCCAGGTGGAGGCTTTGCCGTTCAACCTGTCAGCATCCTCTTACTTCCCCTGCCCCCTTGACCACAGGTGTGCAAGTTTTGTGTCACAGAGGTGGGGAGGCTGGGAGGTGGTCTGAGCTGGGCTTTCGCCAATTCCTTACATCCCCGCCTCCCCCCCCCACAGTGGTGTTTCCCCAGGACCTGCTGGAGAAGGGCCTCGAGGCAGACAACTTTGCCATGCTGGGACTTGGAGATATCGTCATTCCAGGTGACGGGGATGGGATGGGGGCCGCAGTGCGAGTGGTGGAGGGACTGAAAGGTGGGGCAGGAGCACTGTGACACAGTCTCGCCCGCCGGGAACCTGGAAGGGTGAGGCCGGGCGATTCCAGACACCCACCCCGTGGCTCAGCCCAAGGTCTCAGCACACATTGTAGAGCGCCAGTCACATGCCTGGCCCTGGGCTGGGTACTGGAGGGACGGCAGTGAGTGAGACTGTCCCCACAGAGCTTCTGATCTGACGGAACACACCTTACTCAAGAGCTGCAAAAGTGTCTGTGGCCGACCGAACCATGTTCTGTGAAGAACACAGTTCATGACCCTTCTCACACCTACACACGTACGCTTCCCTTGCCAGTGTTTATAGGTATTACCAATATGCTAGAACTGCCAAGGCCCCTGTGGTCCTCCTCCCCCAGCTCCCAGGAGAATGTGCCCGGGTGTGTGGACACAGGCGCCGTGAGCGTGGGCTCCTGTACTCTGGGCAGAGGGACGTGTGGCACACGCCTGCTCGTCCACATGAGCTGACCTTTGGACCGTCTACATGTGGGCGCCAGTGCACCTGTGGCTGTGGGCATGCATCTCTGGGGGCCCACGGCCTTGCCTTGGGGTGCCGGCAGCCCGAACCACCAGTCAGAAGACTCAGAGCTGCTGCTCTGCGCGTAGCTGCAGCGACTGTGCCCGGGATACGCACATCCTGGTGACAGGTGTCCAAAGGGGACACTTGTTCCTGTAGTCCAGAGGCTCAGACTCAAAGGATCAGAAGCACCCCTGGTGCTTGCTTGAAAGAAAGAACAAATGAAAAGCCAACCTGTTCTTCACTCGAAGAAGTAACAGCAGTTCTAATAACGTGAGGTGGCACAGGCACTTCCGTCGTGACACTTGGATTTTGTGTGCGGTAAGGCAGCGGTTTTCTCTTTTACCAGTAAGGGAACTGAGGCTCAGAAGTAAATGGACTTAACACACCTTCACACGCTGGCCCCGGGCCAGGGCCAGGACTCAGGTCAAGTTGTCTGTCTGCAGAGAAGGGCTTCACTGTCAGAACTGCCCTCTACCAGCAGTTACAGTGAGAAGAGGATGATGAGCACAGCTACCATTCGCCAGGCACCTGTTTCGTGCCCACCACCGTGCCAGATGCTTTTCATACAGTGTCTTTGCTGCTCCTAGCAGCCCAGGGAGCTAGAGGGTATTTCCATTTTACAGATGAGTTAACTGAGATTCAGAGACTTGCTCACGTTCCTGGGCACGTGGGGGTATGGTCTTGAACTCAGGAGTTTCCATGATTTGCAGTGCTAGGAGGCAGGGAGACGCAGTTCCGTCAGACAGAAGAAACTGAATCCTGGAAAGCAGTCAACCCACCGTGCAGGACACCGGCTGCCCCAGGCACCCACACAGACTTCCCCGGTATCCTTGTTGGCTATAGTTCTGGACTTGAGGCGTGCACGGGGCGTCACTGCACGTCCCTGTGTATCTAAGTCTTTGAGCAATTTCTGTAGGTGGAGGTTGATGACACCCTCACAGCGCCCCGGTGATGCTCTTCAGAGGATAACGGGTTGCTGCAGACCGTTGTTTTGAGGACCAGATGCATTACTAGGAGTGAAAGCTCTTAGCAGAACTCTGGCCCCTGGATTGGTAGGAGAGCAGATGTAGAATTCGGCCGTGGGGGGCGGGGGGGAGGGCACTGGGTTCCCAGCTTTGTTTCCAGAAAGGCAGCATGTATCTTCTCGTTGCACCCGCCCACTCCTTCTCACACACAGCCTCATGGTCTTCAGGGAGGATTAATTGATTTCCCGATTTAAAATAAGTCCTGTGTCAGGGCGCCTGGCTGGCTCAGTCAGCAGAGCACGTGACTCTTGATCTCGGGGTTGTAGGTTCGAGCCCCACATTGGGTGTAGAGATTGCTTAAGGATAGAATCTTTTAAAAATATAAGTAAGAAATAAGATGATAAAATAAAAAAGAGTCGTATGTTGCCATTCGGTGCTTCTGACCAGTACAGAATGTTTTGTTTCTTGAGAGCCTACTCTCAACTAAACGAGATTCAGCCCTTGCCCTGTCTGAGCCCAAAGACCAGTAAGGGGGACAGACATTGGTATGTGAACAGCATACAGAGTCTGGGCTAGCCTGCTGTGTCTCGGGGACTCTGGCTTTTGGGGGTGTCTGGGCTGGGTTTTGAAGTGCGAATAGGAGTGCAGCGGGTAGACAGAGTTAATATTCTCCTGCGCTCCCCCAGGGCCTCCGGGTGGTCTTCTTGCTCCTACTCCCTCCAAGCAAGCAATTGCCACATGATTTGTTTTCAGAATCTGTTTAGGTTTTTCCCCTGCTTGTAATTTAATTCTTCCACGTGTTCCCTTAGTCAGGATGGAGACCCAGTTCCTCCTTGTGCCCCATGGCCCTCCCTGCATGGCTGGTCCAGGCCCTGCATCTCCTGCTCTGGGCTGCGTGCAGTCTCAGCTGGCGCCTTGACCCCTGCCACAACTCCAGCCCCTCTTTCCTCGGGACCTTTGCACGTGCCGTTCCCTCTCCCTGGCAAGTGTCGCTTCCTCAAAGAAGCCTGCCTTCCTCTTTCCCTCCACTCCCCCCTAGCCTGGCATATCTCCTGATAGACCTTCCCATGACACAGAAAGCACCCTTTCACGGTATGAACTTACATTGCATTTTGTTACTGTTTGGTCAGCTTGTCTACCTCCTGCCACCTCAGCTGAGCTCTGTGTGTGCAGTGGTCTTGCTTACTGTTGCCTACAGTGCCTGGTACTTATTAGGAGGCCTTAAGACACATACGGGTGGATGGACCCAGTGTGACACAGTGTGGTGCTCTGAGGTGCCGCGTCAGTGTGGTCCCAGACCAAAGCAAACCCCTGGGACCTTCTCATTGTTCTAGGTGGCCTGATGGCAGAGAAGCGGGATTTCTGCTGGCAGTTGGCAGTGTTGGCCACACCCTTGTTCCCCAGTGATTGCTGCATGACTGGGAACACGAGGCTGGGGACCCGGTTGCGTGTTAGTTTACTACCCCCCGCTCCTCCCCATCCCAGGCAGGGGACTCCATCCCCGAGCCTTCCTGAGTGCCAGTTTCCCTGCCACCGTCTAACCCTGGCTCTCTGCCCACAGGGATCTTCATTGCCTTGCTGCTGCGTTTTGACATCAGGTAAGCTACCTGGAAGTTCTAGCCCTCAAGCTCCATGAGTGGGGGGCCTTCTCTGGGCAAGGTACTCCAGGGGCTTCCCAGAGGCTTTCAGACGCCCAGAAGAGTAACTTGGAGATCAGACCCTCCACCTCCACGGCAGCCAGTGCAATTCTGATTTTGTCTGCACTTGACGTCTGAGTGTTCAGAGAGCCTATGGCCAGAAAGAAAAAAGGATCACGGTCCGAGAGATTTAAACGCGAAAGGTCCTAGTGGTACTCACGGTGCTTTCACTGTGTGTCCTTGCCAAGTGAGCTGACCTTTCTGTGCTAAGGTTTCGCATTCTGAATGTAGTGTATTACCAAGAAAATCTGGAGGGAGTAAGCACAGGGCCTCAGGGCAACCCAGCTGCAGCCCAGTCAGCCGTCACCATGTATTATCAACCGAGGGTCGGGTCACTGCATCCCAGCTGCTCTAGCTGCTCCCGCCCTCTCTTTACTCAGATTTTTTCAGTCCATTGTAGGAAGTGAGCACAGGGAGAGGGAAGGGGGCCAACTTGAGTCCCCACTTCGAACAGAAGAGGTTGCACTGTTAACTGAGCACTTGGGCCCCTGGGCCTCCCACCAGCAGGTGGCGCCCGGTCTTCCCTGTGTAAGGCTGGCAGCATGTATGCTGAATTTCGAGGTGGTTCATGAACTTTTCTTAATCTCCTCGTGCCCAGTAGTTGCAAAAGGAGTAATGGTGTTGACAGTGATAGCAAGAAACTCTGTACCAGTGTCACTGAAATCGAATTGGCCTATGAAACTTGACCCTGCCGACGTACATCTGGGTTATTTGTGTAGTACCACTCGGAGCTCACGAACATGGGCTTACAGGCAGCCTTTGGAAGGGACCTGGCCAGTTTGTAAGTAGAGGCACATCTGTGCCAACTGGCTGTAGCCCTGGCTGTTCAGAGGCAATGCAGAGAGAACCCCAGGAGAGTCCCTGGGCCACTGGCTAGGGACACAGATTCACATTCGGCTGCCAGCACCCTCAGAGGCGGGATCTCCTTCCTAGCCTGGATTTGCAGGATCAGCTAGCCCTTCAGAGCTGGTTCCAGAATCCGGGCGGCATGCCCGAAGTGGTCAGCTTCACCCCAGGGTCCACGGCAGCATAGCTTCGAGAGCACTTGCAGCTCTGGGCTCAGCAGCAGCCAGGACAAGGAGAAAAAGGACTGGAAGGACTCATTCACTCCACAGATGGTGCTGGGAACACGCGGAGGTCATAGAGCTGATGTGAAAGGGAAGTCCCGTCATGGCAATGTATCCAGCCCTTCTGAGGCTGATCTTGGATGAATTGCCTCCAGGAAGCTACTGGCACTTTATCCAAGGTAGTCAGGGTCTATTTAGCGTACGGAACAGGTTGCTGAACTGTTACATCCACTGTACTGAAAAGTAATAACTCAGCTTTGCAGCTTCTGCATCGGTGTTTCTCAAAGCATGACTCCCCCATGTGAGATTCTCCTGGGTGGTTTTTCAAAGTGCACATTCCTGGGCACCTGGGTGGCTCAGCCAGTTAAGCATCTGACTCTTGATTTCAGCTCAGGTCATGATCTCGTGGTTCATGAGTTCAAGCCCTGCATCCGGGCTATGTGCTGACAGCACAGTACCTGCTTGGAATTCTCTCTCTCCTCTCTCTGCCCCTCCCCGACTCGTCTGCATGTGCTTTCTCTTTCTCAAAATAAATCTATATTTTTTAATGTAGGGGCGCCTGGGTGGTTCAGTTGGTTGAGTGCCTGACTTCAGCTCAGGTCACGATCTCATGGTTCATGGGCTTAAGCCCTACACGGGGCTCTCTGCTGTCAGTGTGGAGCCCACTTCGGATCAGACGTCTCCCTCTCTCTCTGCCCCTCCTCCCCCCACTCGCATTCCTTCCCTCTGTCTCTCAAAAATAAACTTTAAAAAATATATGAGGGGCGCCTGGTTGGCTCGGTTGGTTGAGCGTCCGACTTCGGCTCAGGTCATGATCTCGCAGTCTGTGAGTTCGAGCCCCGTGTCAGGCTCTGAGCTGACAGCTCAGAGCCTGGAGCCTGTTTCAGATTCTGTGTCTTCCTCTCTCTCTGCCCCTCCCCCACTCATGCCCTGTTTCTCTCTCTCTCTGTCAAAAATAAACATTAAAAAAAAAAAATTTTAAAAAAAAGGTCAACTGCTAAAAAATATATATATATACACGCGTGTATATATATATATATACACGCGTGTATATATATGTGTGTGTATATATATATACACGCGTGTATATATGTGTGTGTGTGTATATATATATATACACGCGTGTATATGTGTGTGTGTGTGTATATATATATATACACGCGTGTATATATATATATGTGTGTGTGTATATATATATATGTATATATATATGAAAAATTTTTAAAAATGCAGATTTCTGGGGGCGCCTGGGTGGCTCAGTTGGTTAAGTGTCCAACTTCGACTCAGGTCATGATCTCACAGTTAGTGGATTTGAGCCCCGCATCGGGCTCTGTGCTGACAGCTCAGAGCCTGGAGGCTGCTTTGGATTCTGTTTCCTCTTTCTCTCTCTGCCACTCATGGTCTGTCTCTGTCTCAAAAATAAATAAAACATTTAAAAAAAATTTTTTTAATAAATAAAAATGCAGATTCCTGGTCCTTGCCCTAGACCTATTTAATCAGATTCCCTGGGATTTGGACCTGAAAGTCTGTTGTTTTTTTGGTTTTGAGGGATTTTTTACAAGCTTTCTAGGGAACTTGTATGTTGGCTGAAGTCTTAAAGCCACTGTTACAGGTCATGGCGCTTGATATTCGCAACCACTGAGCAGATGGGTCGTGGTTTTCCCGTTTTGCAGATGAGTAAACTGAGGCCTAAAGAAGGAAAGTGACTTGTCCAAAGACATACGGCTGGGGCAGCACCTGAATACACAGCCAGTGCCAAACTCTCAGCCGTCCCAGCCGGCCTCCATGGAGGCTCTCCCCGCGGAAGAGGTGGCGCTGCTCCCATGCCTGTAACTAACCCTCCTCCTCTTTCTCCCCACACCTTCCTGAAGCTTAAAGAAGAACACCCACACGTACTTCTACACCAGCTTCGCGGCTTACATCTTCGGCCTGGGCCTTACCATCTTCATCATGCACATCTTCAAGCACGCTCAGGTGAGTAGGACTGTGCTCGGTGCCTCGGGAATGTTCTCACTGCAGGTAGTAGGGACTTACATACCTGGGGCTTGTCTGTCACATACACAAGCAACCCAGAGGTAGGTGCTCCCCAACGATGTCAGAGTGCGCACGTCTGTGACCCTTGGCCTTTCCCCCATGGCAGGATGCTGCTGCTTCTCCAGGGAGCACAGGCACATGAGTGGCAAGGGAGAGGAGCACGGATACCAGCCACGCCTGTGGCCTTCATCAGGAAGGCAGAACCTCTCCCGGAACACTTGTCAGATTTTTGCTCAAATCTCATGGGCCAGATCAGGGTCACATGGCCCCTACTGCAGGGAGCCTGGGAAAGAGAGGCTGCAGCTTCTGAGCCTCCGGAGTGGGGCCAGTGGAACAGTGTCGGGTGGGTGTTGGGTGTTTCAGCCCGGTGCCCACCCTACCGGGTGAGGGAGAAGCTGTTCGGGGCCCTCCCTGACTCCCAAGCATCTAGCCTCTGCTTCCTCCTCCCACCAAGATGGGTACTGAGCCGCCGCAGAGTGAAGCAGGGTGGATGAGGGCTGAGAGCTTTTATTGAGACCTGAGGAGGGGGCAACAAGGAGGAGACCGCCAGCAGATGGGCTTGCTGAGTACTGGAAAGCAGGGCCCTTCCCGTACACCAGTCTCCATTCACTTCTTCTCGAGGGTCCTCACGAGCAGGTAAGGGAATTGGAAGTCAGGTGCCACATGGCAAGCATGTGCTAGAGCAAGGATCCCAGATTGTGACATGTGGAAACCAAGCCCAGGCTCTGAACCTCTGGCAGTGGGAGAGGCTGGGTGAAATGAAGGCCAAGGGGACTCGGGGGAGGAAGTCCAGACTCCCCCATCTGTTCAAAGCAGGACTGTGGGCAGGTTGCAGAAGTCCTGCTTGATTTCCTGTGGTAGTTAATTAAGAAAAAAAAAGATTAGTTAATCGTAGCTAGCTTGGAGTTTTTTGAGGACGAAATGAGTTGGCGTAAGGAAAGTGCTCACAGTTGTGCCTGGCCCAGGTAGTAGTAGCTGTCATTGTTGTCACTGTCCCCTCCATCCTCCACTCCCTCTGCTCCCCCGCTTTCTCCCCTCCCCAGGGCACCAGCCACAGAGAAGCCACCTTTGAATTAATCACAAGAGCTGTTGGTTGAGCAGTTACTCTGTGCCAGGCGCTGTGCTAAACCCTTTTGCTCATTAACTCATTTAGTTCCTACAGTACCTATGATGTTTATGAACCAAATAGTAGTCTCTTTCTACAGAATGTCCAAGGGCCAGAGTCCCCTAGCCTATAGGTAGAGAAACCAAGAACCAGTGAGGAGTCATGTCTTATTCACTTCTAGCCCAAATGGCCTGCAAGCCGAGAGTGACACACACCTGACAAGAAGGTCTCCGAGAATGACTGGGCCTGGCTTGGGGGACGGACTCAAGAGTCCAGATTCCAAGCCCGGAGCCATTCCCCCAGAGGCCACCAGGTGGCAGCCTAGCCCGCTGCCTGGGCTAGACTGGAGGATCTGGTTGGGAGCTCCCATACTGGCTGGAGAGGTGGTCCTCTGTGCAGGGACACTGTAGGCCAGAGAGAAAAGGAGACTTCCTGGGTCACACAGCAAGTTAAGCTGGGCCCTGGCTGGAGCCCCGGACTCCTGACCCCTGTCCCCAGGCCTGTGCTGGCCCCTAAGCAGCAGCCCAGCCATTGCCCTGTCATCCACGTGGGCCTCCCCCTAGAAATCTTGGGAAGGGGATCCAGGACACAAGGGCAGCCTGTTTCTTCAAGACCCTCTTCCTCTCCATGACACAGGCAATCCCAGTGCCAGTAATTCCCTAGGTGGAAGTCCCAGTGGTGCTGCTTAAGTGGTTTTCAACCCATGTAGCCTCTACCAAAAACCCACTCCAAGCCTGGGGTCTGGCAGCCTCCTAGAAAAGCCCCCTCCAAGATGATCAAGTGTCCTCATTGTACAGAGAGAGGGAAGCGGTTTAGCTGTGGTCACACAGTAGAGCAGAGGCCAGATGGAAAGCCAGGAGCCTGACACCCAGTTCACCATCCCAAGCTATACATCCTAGCCTCTCCTCAGCGCCAATTTTGGAGAGGTTCCTCGGTGCCTTGAGAGGAAAGAAAATAGTAGGCGTGTATTCCTGTGATGATAGCAAAGTCGCCACCTCTCAGAGGAGCCTCAGTGGCCCCCGGCCCTCAAGTGAGGCAGGCCTGGAGGGAGCCAAACTTCTTCCACCCTCCCCCGGGAAGCCCTGTACCTTGCCCAGCCTGGTGCTGGTGACTTAGAGACAGAGGCACCTGGAGCCACATCCTGGCCAGCTGTGTGATTAGGGCAGTCCTTTCCCTCCTCTGATCCTCAGTCTCTTCATCTGTAAAGTATAAGGAGATCTTTTCAGGAATTAAATTCTATTAAGTTTGTATTTATTTCATTTTCTGTTTCACAAATTTCTGCTTTTTGCCTTCATTATTTGCTTTCTACTTTTTGGTGTTTTATTCTTTTTCTGGTTTCTTGACTTGAAAGTTAAAATTATTTCAAGTCTTTGGTGTTTTCTAATAAATGCACCTAGAGTTATAGATTTTCCTCTGAGTACTGCTGTGGCTGCCTTTCACAGGTTTTGGTGTGGACTTTAGTCATTGTCATTTCTATCGCTCTCCAAAAGGCCTAAAGCCTAACTCGCCCAAGTCCTGACTCAGCAAACACCTAATATAGTGAGAAAAGCTCAGCCATTTACACACCTCGTGTGGCCTTGGGTGAGTCATTTCTCCTTATCTAAACCTCAGTAGCATCGTCTGTAGAACTCAGATTGTGTTACTAGCTCCAAGAGTAATACATAGGAAGCGGTGTGGTACATGACCCATGCGTGGCAGGTGCCAAGAAATGGTCTGAAGGTCAGGCTTGGGGGGCTCTGGAGTCCTGTCCTCTGAGCAGCGGCTGGCTTCCCCTTCGGAGTGAGGTCTCACCTTACATCTACAAGACACCCTCTTAACTTTGCAAGCACCCATGAAGAAGCCACTTGCTTAGGATTTACCAGGCCTCCTCCTGAAATGCCAGGAATAGAGCAGTGACGAAGACGGCCGTGGACCCAGCCCTCATGAAGTTCACAGCCTAGCAGCAGAGAGGCTGAAGTCTGCAATGATACAGCAGTGTTCCACTCCACATTGCCAGAGAATGCTGCAGGGCATGGCAGGGGGCCTTGAGAGTGGATAACAAGGGGGCCTGGCTCCGTGCCAGGGAAGGATTCCCCGGAGAAATAAAACTGAGCAGAGGTCCAAGGAGGAGGAGTCTAGGCAAAGGTGGGAAGAGCATCGCAGGCAGCAGAAACTGCCGTTGCAGAGGTCCTGTGGCTGGAGGTGACAAGGAGGACCAAAATCAGGTCCTCCTTCCTATCAGAGTAGGGCAGGTCAGGTGACACTGGAGAAGGAAGCGGGGTCACGTCTCACGGGGTCTTCAGGCCCTTGGGAGCATTGGTGGTCATGGAGGGCTGGGCAGTAATGTCCAACTTTCGGATACTGTGGGGAAAAGAATAGGTTCAGTCCCCAGTTTACCGTTTAATAGCTGAGGCCTGTGCTGTCCCCTGTCCTCCCGAAGCCTCAGCCTTCCTCCTGTGAACAAGAGGATGGTCATAGGGAATTGGAGATGGGCTGAAGTGTTCCTTGGGAGGCTGAGCTCAGCATAGTGTGTGCAGCACATGCTCCATCCTGCCCTCCAAACCCAGCTTCAGCAGGAGTCTCCGCACACAGGATCTGGAGCCAGACTGCCTGGGTCATGTTATTGTAACAACACCTCCTGGAGTGTTTGTTAAGGACGCAGACTTCCACCCTCAGACTCGGGAAGCAGGGGTGAGATCCGAAGCCTGAGCTCGGCACCTGCCCTCACCCTCTGGCTCATCTGTTCTCAGCCACCCCGCTAGTTTCTGGGACTAGGACCCACCCAGGAGGTTGTTTGTTTGAACCTGATGTCCCAGGTGATTAGGATACTGCCAGCCAGACTCCTGGGGACCCTTAAAGCCCTGCATGCTTGAGTTTCTTTGGGTTCCTTGCATTCCCTCCCAGGGAGGAGCAGCCTGGTCAGAGAGCCAGGAGCCCCAGATAAGGGCCCAGCCACTGACTTGCTCTGGGAACCTGGGCAGTCATTGTCCCTCAGTTGCGCCCAGAAGAGGGTTGGAGTGATGGACGTGGCCCTGAGCAGGTACCCTATACAGCATTTTATCACCAGCCTCTGTTCTCTCATAGCCTGCCCTTCTATACCTGGTCCCCGCCTGCATCGGCTTTCCCGTCCTGGTGGCACTGGCCAAGGGAGAAGTGACAGAGATGTTCAGGTAAGGCAGGGCAGGGGCGGACGTCCGCATGGCCCAGGTGCACCTGCAGGCAGCTAGTGGGGCCTGCCGGGGCTGCTTGTACACGTCTCCAGGGGAACATTGTTCCTGCCACCAGCCCACCTCTTGTCCTTTCTGCCAGCATGTGGGTGCCTGGCCTGTGGCGCCAGCAGGCACCTTTCCTCGGGCCGAGAGCCAGGGGAAGGCAGCCCCCACATCCAGATGCCTGCTGGGTCTTGAGAAGGGACTGGCTGAGAGAGTTTCCCCCCAGGCTGCCCCACTGTCAGGAGCCCTGGGTTCCCAGCCTGACTCTGCCACATGACTTCAGCCTTCCTTTCCCCGACCTCAGCTTTCCCATGTGAGTAATAGGGAGGATCCTAGTGTGGTGGGAGGTGCCCCAGGTTGGAAATCAAATGTCAGTCCCTGTTGAGCTGCCTCAATGGCTCTGACCCACAGCTCTGTCTCAGCAAATGTCTCACTCACACACATACCCCTTCCCCGTGGCCATACGCACACCTGCCACGCCCTGTGCACAGCCCCACCCATACCCCAAGGCCTGCGTGACTCTGACAGGTGTCTGTTCCCCAGCACCACTGACCCCGCCTGCCGGGGACCCAGAAATAGCTGCCAGCTGCGACTGAAGCTGCCCACTCGGGGGCCTTCCACCCAGCTCCACCTGCCTGGCCTCCAAGTTGTCCCTCGAGTGCCTGCCAGGGCCATCTGTGCACCTGGCTGCCTGCAGGGGAACCCGTGACTCACCCCCTCCCCCGTACCTGCCTCTGCCCTCCCTGTCTTGCCTAGAAGCCCCAGGCTCCCAACCTGCGTGCCCGAATCTCCTGGCCGGGCAAAGCCCTGTGGACTCACGCGAGGCTGGGGGATGAACTTGGAGGCAGATCTGGGGGCAGGGGTGGGATCTGATGTCTGAGCTTAGCACCTGCCCTCACCCTCTGGCTCATCCATTCTCAGCCACCCCCCTGCCTTGGGGTAACCCTCTCCCACCAGTTCCAGTCCTGTTGTGTCCACACTGGGCCAAGCTCTGAATATCCACAGCCAGGTCACCTGTTCGGTGCTGGGCTCCCCTGAATATTCTACCACTTAGACACTCTACACCCCTTCTGCCCCCACCCCCAGGATATCCTCTGGTTAAGGTGAAAAAGCAGGTGGTCTCTCTCTTTCTCCATCTCTCCCTAATTCTCCACCTTACCTTTCATTTTACTTTTCCCTTACGAGGCTCTCTCTTTTTTTATTCACTTGTTTATTTTCAAATAGGTAACACAGTCACATGGCTCCAAATTTCATAGCCATGGAAAGGAAAACCCCCTGACACCCCAGCCATCTCAGAGCTCTGTCGCATAGACGTTCAGAGAACACTTTGCTCCTAACAGCACGTGTGCGCGTGCACGCTCCTGCACAGCCGGTGGCCCTCTCCGAGCATTCTGCATCTGGGTTTTTCACACCACGGTAGATCTCAGAGATGTTTCTGCAGCAGCACGTGCACATCTAGAGCATCCTTGTTCTTTTGCACAGCTGCATAGTGTCCCCTTGTACGGGTGCATCATTTTATTCTCCTAGTAATTCCGGCTTCTTTCCGCGGAGTCCAAAAGTGCAGAGGAAGACAAAATTAAGACACGGCTCTGCTCCCTGCTCATTGCAAGAGAAGTCTCTGTCCTCCCCCGTCTTTTCCTCTCCATCTCTTTTTTCTGTCTTCTCTGTCTCTCACACAGCTACGAGTCCTCGGCGGAAATCCTGCCTCACACCCCGAGACTCACCCACTTCCCCACAGTCTCGGGCTCCCCAGCCAGCCTGGCCGACTCCATGCAGCAGAAGCTAGCTGGCCCTCGCCGCCGGCGCCCGCAGAATCCCAGCGCCATGTAATGCCCGGCGGGTGTCCACCTGCCCGCTTCCCCCCACTGCCCCGGGGCCCAAGGTAGGGCAGACATCCCAGCTCCAGTGTACGGGGCAGGGAGCATTGCCAGGGGCAGGCAGCAAGTGGCACCTCCACAGCCATGAGGCAGTCACTACACCCAGCCTCAGGGCCGGGAGCAGGGCTCTAGAACCTCACTGTCCTCACCGGTAGCGTGGGGCTCATGCGAGAGAGAGCGGACAGTACAGCCCTTGTCGTCCAGGAGTAGATATTCTTACATGTAACCCTGGGCAGATCACTTTCCTCTCCCGGAGCCTCACTCTGTTCATCTGTAAGTGGGCACATTCCTGCCTCATGGGGTTCACCTGGGGAAGAGATACAGGTACTACCCTTGGTGTGAACTCAGTTGTTCAATAAATGGGGCCCATAGCAAGAGCCAAGCTTCGAGAGTGGCACCTTGCCACTTGCCAGTAGAGCAATCCCCTACCTGCCTGCACCCCTGGGGCTGAGTTGTTTGACCCTTGCCATGTGCTCTGGGAAGCAGCCCATCTCCATAGCCTTGTCCTGGTTGCCCCATTTTTTCCCCACTCTCTCCAGTGGAAAGTTCAAGAAGCTTAAAGTTAGTCCACCCAAGGCCAACCAGCCCTTCTTCCATCTGCCACTGCCCTTGCCACCTCGTGGCACCACCAGGCACAGAGAAAGGAGAGAGCAGCCTGTCTGAGGAGGGCATACAGTGGGGCCAGGGCCAAGTACTGGAAGATGCTGGGCCATGGATGCCAGGCTGGTGTTCCTCGTGTGCCCAGGGATTTTCCTGGGATGGTGGGGAGGCGGGGCCCAGAGATTCTGCCCTCCGCCTCCTCTAAAGGTGTTGTTTTTTATTGTTTTGTTTTTTTGGTCAGTTATGAAGAGTCAAATCCTAAGGATCCAGCAGCAGTGACAGAGGGATCCAAAGAGGGAACAGAGGCCTCGGCATCGAAGGGGCTGGAGAAGAAGGAGAAATGATGCGGCTGGTGCCTGACCCTCTGAGGGCCAGACCAGGCAGGCGGGGACGGACCAGCATAGGCCTGCACGGGCAGAGGGCGCAGGAGGCCTGGCAGCTCCGGGAGAGGGGCGGGGGCAGCAGGATCCCTCCAGCAGGGCCTCCCGTGGCCTGATTCCCTCTTCCCCCTTCTCTGGCCTTCTTCTGCCCCTTCACATCCCCTGCAGGCAAAGGAAGCCCCCAAACTCCCCCACCCTCCCAGAGGCCAGGTGGGAAAAGTGGGTCTGATTTTTAGACTTTTGTATTGTGGACTGACTTTGCCTTACATTAAAAATTCATCCCATTGCCCGGGCAGGCCACTGTGCCCCTGGAGGGGTTCTCTGCACCCAGCATCTTGCATTGACTTTACTAGCTCTCACCCTCCCACCCAGAAACTTCCCTGCAAGCCCCTTCCTGGGGACTGTGAACTCTCACAACCTGGGGGAGAGGCCCCGACCTCCAGGTCCTTCCATACTCCTGGATGCCCACCCAGTGCCTGGCTAGCTCAGCCTCCCATGGATACCCTCTAGCCAGCAGAGGGGGCCCACGAGCCTGCCTTCATTCCCCCCCACCCCCACCCTTTCAGTTCTCCTTGCCACTTCCTCCAACATTTGGGGGCTATGAGGCTGTGGGACAGGTGCTCTATGTGTCACCCACCCACCCCAGCAAGTCCACAAGGAAAGTACCAAAAAGCCGACCTGACTCTGCAAGGGGACCAGTATCTGCAAAGCTAGTGAAATGTGCAGGGCCTCATGGATCCCAGGGATGAGTTTAAATTTTATTCCCAGGCTGGCAGGAGCCTGCTTCTCTGGGCCTGATGTCCATATGGCTTCAGCTGGAGAGCACTTGGACTCTAGGTCACCCTGGAGATCAAGCCCCCATCATTCCTATTCTGCTCATTCCCAGGGTTGTTCCCACAATGACTGTGCAAGGCCAGGAAGATGCTGTTGCTAGAAGCCACCCACCCCACCCCACCCCCACATTGACGCCACTCACAGCACAGGGGCCAGGGCCCCTGAGAGGCTGGAGTGGGAGGACAGGAGGCCCAGTGCTTCTGGGAGGTGATCCAGGCCCGAGAGCTGGAGATCTCAGAGCCAGCGTTTCTCCAAAGTTTGCTGAAGACAGCAAGCAGCCCAGACCTGTAGGAGAATCTCCAGTGGACCAGGCGAGGCATGGGCACCGCCCTTCTCCACCTGCCTGGTGCGGGGTCACTGGGTGGAGAAACAAGTGGGAGGGGGTGACCACCAGTCTGAGACTCAGGCCTCCAACTCCCATTCCAGAGCTCTCCTGCCCAAGCTTCGGGTTCAAAGGCTGGAAATAACAGTGGCTTCCAGACAGTTTGGAGGTGGCCAGAAGACAAGTATGAGCAGAGAATAGGAAGTATCTCTATAATAATCACACCTCCATACGGGATTTCACTTCATTTCCGTCTTAGGCTCCAGGTGCTAGTATTAGTCCCCTTGTGCAAATGAGACAATTGAGGTGGGTTGCCCACGGGGGTGGATATGACCTCAAGCAATCCACGCTGAATTCCAAAGTTCCTAAGGACTGTGCAGCTCCCCTCTAGACCCTGGGCCTGCGTCACTGACTGCTGTTCTGGGCACCTTTGAGACAACCGCCCAATTTCTCTGGGCCTACAGAGAAGGAAAGAAAGGGTAGGAAATCTCAAAGGTTTCTCCCAGCCATGGGGTCCCTTTCAGGGGCTTCTCGGATCTCTGCCGGCTCCTGCCGCCTCCAGAGGGGAGGCCGTGTGGTCCTGGAACAAGGCCCCTCTGAGGGCAGCAGATGGGGCAGGCAGCCCAGGCACACAGCATGGTTGGCTCTGCGGCCCAGGGCCCACAAAGGCTTCATTGAGTCACCGCCGGCCCCCGGCGGAGGCTGAGGTGGCAGTGGCGCCGGGCGCCTGCCACCTAATGACCGTCCTGGCCCGGCCAGATGTTCCACAGACCTCGGCAGCGGCCATCCAGGGCCCGCCCGGCCAGCCGGCACCGCAGAGGCCACTCTAATTCCAATTAACCAGCTTCAGCTGAGCAAACAGCGGGCAGCGGTGGCCCAGCCCGGGCAGTAGGCCCGGCCCGCAGAGCCTCCGAGTCTAGACTCCAGATGTGAACCGCCACCGCCAGAGTCCCATGGAAAAATGGCACCAGGCCGGGCACGGATTGGGCCTGCACGCGGGAGAGGTGGGGGTGGGCGGGTGGCTGGGCAGGGCTCTGGGTGGGCCTGGTGCCAGCCTCACCCTGGGGTAGGGGTGGACTCTTGGGAAACAAACTGCTCCAAAACCCCCAAGTTCTGTCCCTGATAGAGGAAGTGTTCCTCTCTGGCCTCCCATTTCCCCTGACTACAGTAGGCAGCAGGGGGCTCCAATGGGGAGGACCAGCCCTGCTGAGAGCCCTGATACGATTTCCTTTGTATTTAACATGTTTCTAGCAAGATGTTAATGTATTTTTAAAACATGTATGTGATCGTTATAACAACCCTGTAAGGTAGTACCATCATTTTTACAGATAAAGGGAACTGAAGCAAAGAGACATTAAGTGCTCAGGGGGGGATCTGAACCCAGGATGTCTGGCTTCCAAGACCACGATGTTCACCACAGGTGCTGTTTGACATAAATCAGGATACTGGATTCCGGGTTCCCTTCCTTGGGAGCAGCGCTGGAGAAGAGGGTCAGCATCTGGCAGAGCAGGGCTGGCTGCCACCGTGTGCCTGGAGGGGCCTGCCCGCTCTGTCCTGTTTCCTCAGCTGTGAAATGGGTAAGACCCTCCCAGGGCCGCTCCAACTTCTGGGGTTAAAGCCTTGAGATAACCCTGTCAGAGCTCAGCACCAGGAATGAGCTGGGCACCGGTCAAGTCAGTGGGCACAGCAGGGAACACAGGTCAGCCCCCCCCCCCCACTCCCGATCTGAAACTGTGATGGGGAAATAGACTTGAAACGGCTGAAAAAGTGAATAATGTCAACACTTGGGGCAGGAGTGGTGCCTCCGGTTTCCACAATCTTGTCCGGGGTCCCTGAGAGGCAAGGCGAGAGCTTTCGAGATCCAAGAGGTCAGAGTTCATCTGTCCTTGCACACGTGGGAAGACTGGGCCCCACCCCGCCAAGGAAGGGCAAGCCTTACCCGGGGTCTCACAAGGAGTGGATACTGGGGAGGGGTGCTCCGACCCCCGCCGGCTTTCCCACCGCTGGGATTCCCTCCGCGACTCCAGGCCGGGTCTTGGGAGGCGGACGCATCCTGCCCGCGGGTGCGTCAGGAAGGGCCGAGCGGGAAGGAAGGCACCACCCCCACCCCCGCCGCGGCCACACCTGGGCTCTCCCGGCGGGCGGGGGGCGCGGGCCGGCGCCTGGCTCCAGCGAGTCTGGGCCGCCTCCCCGCGCCGCCTCTTGGGGGCCGCCAGATGGGCCGGCCGCCCGCCCAGCGACGCAGGCAGGAAACGGCCGCCGGGGCTGCCAGGGACGCGGCCGCGAGCGCCGGGGGCGGGGCCCGATCTGGGGCCGCCCCCTGTGGGGAGGGGCCAAGCGGCCAAGCGTGGTGTCGGGTCAGCGGGTGTGGTCCCTGAACTCCCTTGGGCAAACCTCTCCCTTTCTCTGGCCCTCAGTTTCCCCACCAGTGGAACGGGTCTGCTTTTCCTAGCTCTTTTCTCAGCACCACATGACACGGGGCAGTTTCTTGCCCTTCTGTTCCTTTGTTCCCTTACCCGGGAAATGGGGTGACGGTGATGGGCCATCTCCACTAGAATACCAACTCTGAGAGGGCTGAGCCGCCCTCGCCACCATTTGAACCTGGCCCAGTGACCGAAAGATGAGGACACTCAGTACCCTAGGGGCCTGACACATAGTAGGCACTTCATAAACGAGCACACGTTACCTTGAGTCCACCGCTTACCAGAGGTACAGCTTCAAGCAAGTGGCTTCTTGTCTCTGAGCCTGTTTCCCCATCTACCTCGTGCGTGGCTGTGAGGATTAAGTGAAATCATCACGGGAAGCACACGTAACAGGTCCTCCATAGATGATATTTACCAAAGCATCTACCAGATGTGTAAAAAGAGATATTATTGGGGTAAATTTGAGGGCCGGAAAGATTAAAAAGGAATTGGTCAGCTTGGGAGGAAAATTCTGTTGTATTGGTATTCTTTTGTATATTTTGTATTTTTAAAATTTTGAGCCAGGTGAACATACTTTTCAAAAACAAATACAATTGAAATAATACAAATGAAATGGAGAATAAAAAGAAATCCAACCCCAGCAGAAAGAAATATTAACTATTATCTGCCTCTGGCAAAGGAGGCATCTAAAACTCAGGAAGGGTCTGAAACCTGCCCAGGGTCCTGAAGAGCTAGGAAATGGCAAGGATGTGATTTGCACTCCAATTTGTTGGACTCCAAGTCAAATACACAGAGGAGAGATCACAGCTTCCAGGAGAGATCCAGTCTGAGCAGAGGGGCCAGATGAGCGAGAGTGAGAAAGAGTGAGAGAGCCAGCAGAGTGAGAAAGAGTAAGAAATGAGGAGAGGTAAGCAGGTCCCACAGGCCAGGCCAAGGAGTGTAGGTTTTATCCTGGAGGCAGTGGGGATCCAAGGAAGGATTCTGAGCAAGGGAGTGACATGGTCCTTTCTAAGCATTAGAAATGGAGGTCAGGAAGCCAGGTGTGGAGCTACAGGCCAGTGATAGTGATGTTAGGGCAAGGGCCATGGACATGAATAGACGAGAGCAGGCCAGAGTGGACCCAAGTTCATCCAGATGTCCCTCTGTAGCACAGCAGGGCCACAACCCCAGATGTCCCAGCTCTATTTACCTCTGTCCTTTTCCTTGGAGGTTTTTGGGGGGTTTTTCATGTCTATTTTTTGAGAGAAAGAGTGCACACGCCAGCAGGGGAGGGGCAGAGAGGGAATCCCAAGCAGGCTCCATGCTGTCAGCGCAGAGCCAGATGTGGGACCCCAATCTCACAAACCCTGAGATCATGACCTAACCTGAGCCGAAATCGAGAGTCTGATGCTTTACCAACTGAACCACCCGGGCACCCCTGCTTGGAGGTCATTCAACCCACACCACTCTCACCCTTACAAATGTCCTGAGACCCCTGAAGCAGCCCTGGACCTGGTGAGGTGCCAGGAAAAAGCCTAGATTTCCAGCGACTTTCAGCTGAAAGAATCGGGGACAAGGGTGCTGGAGGTGGAGAACTGAGAGGATGTCAGCACCGCCCACCGAGGGGCCCTGGGCCAAGGGTCTGGCTCCTGTTTGCATGCACTTTGTGCATGTACGTGATGTTCCACGCGTGTGCAATGTGCACGGTTTGGGTGTGCGCACATGGGCGGATCTCTATGCGTGTGAACCTGCACAGGAAGTCAGCCTAGGGGACTCGCGCACACCCTTCCCTGCGGGCAGTACAGATGACACTGTACCCTGGCAGTGTAAGCAGAAACCTTCACTGGAAGAATAAGAAGAGCAGCTGCCTTTATTGAGCACTTACTGTGTCCCGAGCACCAAGTGTTTACATGCAGTACACCCTTAAAGCTCACATTGCCCTCCATGTGGCGAGTCTCCATTATACAGATGAGGAAAATAAAGGCACAGAAGAGAAGGCACCAGCCACCGCCCGCCTGCAATCAAGAGCCTGCCCAAGCTCTGGGCTCCCATGAGGCCACCACCTCCTTGTCATTTTTTATGCCATTAAACAATCATTTACAAAAACCTGTTACTATCCAGAAGCTGCATCCATGCCCTGTAGAAAATTAGAATATGTGTTTTAAAAATGGGAAAACAGCATATTCCTGCCACCCAGAGATCATTGCCTGCCGTTGATACTTTAACATAGATTTCAGATTTGGGGTTTTTTTTTAATGCTCATTATGTCTTTTTTGTAACGCAAATTATATCTAGGCTGCATCTATGTTGACATCTTTTTTTGTTTCCACAGTTAACAACCTTCCCCTTCCCATTTTGGTCAGTTGTCAACTCAGCTAATGCCCTGACTGCATCCAACCTTTTTTGTCATTTAAAGGCAGACCAGGTGAGACAAACAGGCTATCTGCATGTGAAGGCAGACCCCTGTGTGGCGGATGAGACCCGCTGGGATCTGCGGTGAGCCCTTCCTCCCCTCTGGTCCCTGCCCTCCTCAAAGCTAAAGAGTGGAGTGGCCGGCCCCATGCCCGCCTGGGAGCAGCCCTGCGGGGACAGCGGAAGGAAACCCAGAGAAGAATGAGCCCCTTGGCTCTGCATTCAAGGCCTCCACGTGCCTGTCCCCCGCAGGCAGGTGCCCACCCTTGCTGCTAAGAGCTGGATGCCCACCGCTTCTCGGGCTCCCTCAAGGGCCAGCCGGGGCACCCCAGCTGGAATGGGGGAGAGGGGGTGGAGGCACACTAGACACACGCGTCACAGATGGTGGGGGACAGTAGAGAAAGCCCACGGGCCAAGGCTGGGGAGCCAGCTGCCCAAGTGTGGAGTTGGGGGAGGGGCCAAGGCCCTCTCTGCTGGACCCGGGTCCTCTCTTCTGGAGAGTTGCCCTGTGCACTTAGGAGTACGTGTGTGTGTCTGCGACAGCGAGACCGAATGTGTTCTTTCGAGAATCCCTGTGTGCTTGGGTCTGTACAAGTATGTCGTAAGCACGAGGACATCTTATGTGGGACAGTGTTGTAGACGTGCCTCCACCTGGTTGCGTCTGTGAACATGCACTTGTGCTGTGTTTAAGGGTGTGTGTTTGTGAGCAAATGCCTGCCCTGGTGTGCGTGTGAGAGAGAGCAAGATCGATCGTGCATGACTGGGAGAGTGTCTAGGCTTATGAAAGGGTTTTTGGAAAAGCTTGACTTGGAGGAACTTCTGCAACCTTCTTCCTGCCTACGTGTGTGTGGGTCTGTGTTCCAGGTCTCCTTCTGTGGTCCGTGCTCCCCTCTGCGTGGGTCCCTCTGAAGCCTCAGTTCTCCCACCCGTGAGACGCGGGTGCTTGGTGACTGGTCACTGTTGGGGTTGTTCTGATCACCCTTATCTTCCTCCACCGCCTGCCTCCTTTCCAAGCACTGGCCAGTCCTTTCTGCTCCAGTCAAATTGATGACATCTTTGTTTTTTAAGCCGAAAACCTGCTTCTCCCAATTTGCTCAGCAACTCTTTGCTAATCACCCTGGATTTACCTAGGACATATTTTACAGGAATGAAAGAGCCATTCAGGGAACAGCCTGGAAAATGCCCCCACGGAGCTGCTGATCTGTGCGGCATGCTGTGAAAGGCTCTGACTTTAACTGTTCAGGCCCAAATGTGCAGCGCTATCAACGGAGAGGGGGAAAACAAGGGTTTTTTTGTCCTTTAAAAAAAAAAAAATCTTTTTGTTTTCAATCTATGTCTCTCTCAAGCCCCACAGGATGGAGATGTCCTAAAATAAGAAATTAGACAAGAGGGGAATTCCCATTATCTGAGTTTTTTTAATGGGTCCCTTAGGATTCCACAGGGACCCCCTTCCCAGCTGCTGTGTGGTCCAGGCCTGTGAACGCCAAGCCCCCCGCCCTGGGGCCCGCGCCCACCCACCACCCAGCCCCGGTGGCAGTTTCCCAGGATTCACATGGTAATGAAGGCATCCATCTTCTCCCAGACACACACTGGGCCCTCCGACCCTCCCCGGCCCCCCGCACAATGGCCCCCAGCGCCTCGGCCTGCCACCTGTTGGACTTTCCCAGGGAAGGGGGGGAGAGGGTGGAGGAGAAGAGCCCCTTCCTCCCAGCCCCCAGCCCCATTTGCCCCCTGGTCCTGGGAGTCAGACACGGGGAGAGCGCCCAGGTCCTCGACTCCCCACGCCCCTCAGCCGTCTGCCCCCTCAGTTTCCTCATCTGCAAAATGGAGGCGATGTACCTGGGGCACGGTGTGGCTGGAGGGATTCCGTGGGGGACGGCGCCAGGAAGCGTGGGCTATGGACAACGGAGAGTCAGACCAATGACAAAGTGTCAGGAGTTGCTGCATCCTTGTCAGGATGCGTCCCCACCACAACCTTTCCGAGTGGCACTGCTAGAATCCCATTTGCAGAAGAGGACACTGAGGCCCGGGGAAGACGGACCGTGTGCCCAAAGCACCACGGTCCCCAAAGCATCAGAGCCCTGGTTGGAATCGAGGTGTGCCTCACCCCAGAGCCTGAAGTCTTAACCCCTACATTAGATCATTACCACCATTATTATCCTCACAATTACTGAATTAGATAATGATCCTGGAATGCATACTTCTGCCTTGTGACAAGTAACAGGGACCTGGGGTGGGGGTGGGGTGCAGGGGGAGAGCATTCCCGGCAGGTCTCTGAGAGCAGGGATAGTTACCAGTTACAGCAAGCAACAGAAAATCAAAATCATGGCCTCTTTAAAAAAATTTTTTTTACATTTATTTATCTTTGAGAGACAGAGCGAGACAGAGCACAAGCGGGAGAGGGGCAGAGAGAGAAGGAGACACAGAATCCGAAGTAGGCTCCAGACTCCAAGCAAGGGGTCCGCGCAGAGCCCGACACGGGGCTCGAACCCACGAACCGTGAGATCATGACCTGGGCCGAAGTTGGTGACTTAATCAAGTGAGCCACCCAGATGCCCCCAAATCATTGCCTCTTTAAATGGAGTCTTGGGGGAGCCCAGCTGGCTCAGTCGGTAGAGCACACGAGTCTTGATCTCGGGGCCATGAGTTGAAGCCCCACGTTGGGCAGAGAGTTTACTTAAAAAATAAATGTATTACCTATTTAAAGAAATAAGTCATAATAAACGGAGTCTTTGGAAATCACTGGATTCTGCCCCACCCCCCGGCTGCTCCCCAGTGCCTTCCTACAACTTGCCCAAATCCAGCACCCCCCACACACACACTTAAGTATTCAGAGGTTTTCTCTCTGCATTTATGGGTGCACGGATAGGATTAAGGAGGATTTTAATTTTGTTTAGAGTTGACCTGCATGTCCAAATTCTTTATAATGAGTATGCATTACCATTGTAACCAGCTTTTACACCAAGAATGAGTCCATTGTTATGAAAAAGCAGATCCTAGAGAAGTACATACAACAAAAAAGAGAAGGTCCACCTTCAGTCTGAGCCCCCTACTTATAGGAAGTATCCAGAACAGGTAAACCTGTTGAGACAGAAAAGAGGGAATAGATTAGTGGCTGCCAGGGGCTGAGAGGTAGGGGCAAATGGAGAGTGACTGCTAATGAGAACGGAATTTCTTTTTCTTTAGAACATCTTGATGAAGGGGCGCCTGGGTGGCTCGGTCGGTTAGGCGGCCGACTTCGGCTCAGGTCACGATCTCGCGGTCCGTGAGTTCGAGCCCCGCGTCGGGCTCTGTGCTGACGGCTCAGAGCCTGGAGCCTGTTTCGGATTCTGTGTCTCCCTCTCTCTGACCCTCCCCTGTTCATGCTCTGTCTCTCTCTGTCTCAAAAATAAATTAAAAAAACGTTAAAAAAAAAAAAAAAAAAAGCCTATTTAAAAAAAAAAAAAAAAAAAGAACATCTTGATGAAAATATTCTATACTTAGCTGTCATGAAGGTTGTGCAACTCCATGATGTACTAAAAACCGTTGAGTCGTACCCTTTAAATGGGTGCATTGTATGATATGTGAATTGTATCTCAAGAAAGCTGTTGGAGAAGGGCGCCTGGGTGGCTCAGTCGGTTGAGCGTCCGACTTTGGCTCAGGTCATGATCTCGCAGTCCGTGAGTTCAAGCCCCAGGTTGGGCTCTGTGGGCTGACAGGTCAGAGCCTGGAGCCTGCTTCAGATTCTGTGGCTCCCTCTCTCTCTCAAAAATAAATAAACATTGGGACGCCTGGGTGGCTCAGTCGGTTAAGCGTCCGAGTTCAGCTCAGGTCATGATCTCACGGTGCGTGAGTTCGAGCCCTGCGTCAGGCTCTGTGCTGACAGCTCAGAGCCTGGAGCCTGCTTCGCATTCTGTGTCTCCCTCTCTCTCTGACCCATCCCCATTCATGCTCTGTCTCTCTCTGTCTCCAAAATAAATAAACATTAAAAAAAAATTTTTTAATAAAAATAATAATAATAAATCCTTAAAAATTTTTAAACAAATAAATAAACAAGTGTAAACATCTGGGTTTTCCTCCTCAGAGGCAGAGATTGATCGGTATCCCAGCGAGATACAAACAAATGCAAAACAGGTATATGATCCTTTTTCTTTTCTTCTTCTTTTCTTTTAAGTTTATTTACTTATTTTGAGAGAGAGAGAGAGAGAGAGAGCGGGGGAGGGGGGGAGCAGAGAGAGGGAAGGAGAGAGAATCCCACATAGGCTCTACACTGTCAGCACAGAGCCTGATGTGGGACTTGAACTCACCAACCATGAGATCATGACCTGTGAGCCAAAATCAAGAGCCGGATGCTTAACTGACTGAGGTACCCAAGCACCCCTTTTCTTTTTCTTCTTTTAATTTTTTTTTTTTTTAATTTTTCTCCTGTTTAAAATATAAGTAGATGGGGTACCTGGGTGGCTCAGTCCATTAAGCGTCAGACTTAAGCTCAGGTCATGATCTCCTGGTCTGTGAGTTCGGGCTGTGCCGGGCTCTCTGCTGTCAGCTGGGAGCCTGCTTTGGATCCTCTGTCTCCCTTTCTCTCTGCTCCTCCTCCTCCCCTGCTGTCACTCTCTCTTTCTCTCAAAAATAAATAAACATTTAAAAAAATTAAAAAATACGATAAAATCTTAAGTGGCGGCAGTCTATATGCATAATACTCGGCAACTCATTTTGTTTGGGGTTTATTTCCACTTAACAATGTACCGTGTCGATCTTAGATCCCTGTGACAGGCAGCTTCCTCCTTCTCTTTGACAGCTGCTTGGATTCCGTTATATGGAGAGAACATCCTTCATTCAACCAGTCCCCTAGTGATGGGTTTTTTCCAGTTGCCTGTTCTTCCTGTACATACATCATTTCACACATTGGAGTGTGTCCTTAGTATAAATTCCTGAGAGTGGAAGTGCTGTCTCATGATTTCCCAGGGCCACATGGCATTTCGTAGTTTATTTAACCATTCTCCTTTTGTTGAACACTTAGGTTGCTTCCAATTGGTGGCGCTTCTGAACAAATTTGCTATGAACCGAATAAATCCGCTATGAACACTTTTACATCCCTCTCAGACCCCTTGAACAATGTGTTAGGACCTGTGGATCCTCCCCACTTCTGGCAGCCACCCTCAGGGAAAAAAAAAAAAAAATGCATCAAATTCACCCAACTTGGAAACCTACCCAGAAGCATCAAAGTTAAGAAATTCTGATCTGGGGGCATCTGGGTGGCTCAGTCGGTTAAGCGTCCGACTTCGGCTCAGGTCATGATATTGCGGTTCGTGGTTTCAAGCCCCATGTCGGGCTCTGTGCTGACAGCTCAGAGCCTGGAGCCTGCTTCAGATTCTGTGTCTTCCTCTCTCTGTGCCCCTCCCCTGCGCTCTCTCTCTCAAAAGTAAATAAAACATTTAAAAATTTTTTTAGAAAAAAGAAAGAAAGAAACTCTGATCTAAACCAACTGCTGCCATCATTCAAGTGGAGAAACATAAGACCCGAGGGGGTCAGGGCCATGCTTCACACAGTGGGGATAATGACTTTGCAGGGGTAGCATCAGAGCTGTTGAGATTCGGCACACAGTCAGGTCACACAGTCATCTCTGCCGAAAACCCTCCCTTGGCTCCTGCCTCACCGAGAGTAAAAACCAAAGTCTTCACTGTGGCCTATATGATCCCAGCTATGCCTTCTACCCACTCCCCCATACCTCCTTGACCTCACTTCCTAGCACCCTCCTCCTTGCTCATTCTGGCTAAAGTCACACTGGCCTCTTGAACACACCAGGCACACTTCTGCCTCAGGACCTTGGCACTGGTTGTGACTTCTGCCTGGAATATTTTTCCCCTGATAGCTGAAGGTAGTGAGAGAACAAGTTTTGGTTTTTTTTGTTTTTTTTTAAATTAAATTTTTAAATTTTTTTTTTTTAACGTTTTATTTATTTTTGAGACAGGGAGAGACAGAGCATGAACAGGGGAGGGGCAGAGAGAGAGGGAGACACAGAATCTGAAACAGGCTCCAGGCTCTGAGCCGTCAGCACAGAGCCCGACGCGGGGCTTGAACTCATGGACCGCGAGATCATGACCTGAGCCGAAGTCGGATGCTTAACCGACTGAGCCACCCAGGAGCCCCAATATTTATTTATTTTTGAGAAAGAGAGAGCAGGAGCAGAGGGGCAGAGAGAGACAGAGACAGAGAATCTGAAGAAGGCTCCGCGCTGTTAGTGCAAAGCCCAATGTGGGGCTCGAACCCACCAACTGTGAGATCATGACCTGAACCGAAGTTGGACTCTCAACCATCAGAGCCACTCAGGCACCCGGAGAACAAGTTCTTTACTGAAATATCACCTTTGCAGAGAGGACTTTGTTGACACACACCCCCCCAAACCCCAGCCCTCCTTATTCCCTCCTTCCTGATTTAATTTTTTCCATAATATTTATCATTAGATAATATATATTGCACTGACCCTGTTCACTGTGTGCCCCCCCCCAACACAAACTCCCACAGGACAAGGACTTCTGTCTGTTGTGTTCACTATGACATCCCAGCTGGCTCAGAGCCAGGCATACAATAGGTGCTCCCCAAACTCTTGTCCATCGAGGGTAAGAATAAAGTTTGCAAAGCACGTAGCACACAGGAAAAGAAGTGTGGTATCCAGGAACCCACAGGCTTCCAGAATCCTGAACTCTGACTCTAGCCATGCCACAAAATTGCTGTGACCTCGGCCAAGTCACTTATCCTTCATGACCTCCATGTTCATGCTCCCTCGATCCGGAGGGGAACTTAGCGCACGCTCGGCACAGCGTGGTTGTGACAATTAAGGTAATGATGTTAAGTCCGATAAATGCTTAATAAACGTCAGCCAGCACTGCTGCCTGGACGGTGGTGGTGCAGTCCCGGGTTGTGCGCGGACACCTCCACACGTCCACCTGCCAGGACGCCGCGTTAATACGGGTGGCTGGCGGGAGTAGGGCACAGGGGCAGAGCTTTCAGCCCAGATTCCTTTCTGGCACTTAACTGAGACAAGTGGGGCGGCTGGGGGCAGGGCCAGAAGTAACATATTTGCCCTAGAGAAGCCCTTAGACCCTGCCTCGGCCCCTCCTCCCCAGTTGCCCCGGGCGGTGGACACCCCGGCCGCACCTTGCTCGCTGCTCGCCCTCAGCAGCCACAGGGGGAGGGAGGCGGGAGAGCAAGCTGGGTTTTCCCAGGCTCCCCACCCCATCCCGCGAACATCTGGCCGCGAACATCTGCCCCGAAACTTTGTCGCCCGGCCCCAGGCCGGCCTCGCACCCATCTGCCGGCGCCCGCGGCCCCCGCCCATCTGCACGCGCCCCCTCCCCCCCGGGGCGGTTCCCGGCGCCCTCGCCCCCGCCCTCCAGGCTCGGTTCCCACGGGTCTAGCGCGGGAAGCCGGGCGGCCCATCTGCCCGGCGCGGCGGGTGCAGCCCCCAGGCGTCCCCAAGGGGCGGGGCGCCGTGCCCAGGAATGCCTTTCAGGCGGGTGCGCGCCCCGAACAAAGCCCGGGGTGCGGGGCCTCTCCTGCACCGCTGGGCCCGCAGTCCCCGCCCCTGGGCTCCTCCGGGTCTCCTGCTCTTCCCTCCGGGGCCATTTGCCAACCTGCCCGCTTCTGCTCCCCACCTCTGCCGCCTGCAGCGGACAGTCGGGGTGCCCCTGCGCACCCCTCCACTTCCAGCCCCTAGACCCTTAACTGTGCTGCTCCCGCTGCCTGGAGACGCCGCGGTCCCTCTCTCATTGCTCGCCTAACTTGTGCTGTGAAATGTAAAAGTTACCGACTAGTAACAGCGATTTGTGCTCCTAACACCACATTCCCACCACCCAGAGCTACCAACTGTGGGCAGCGCGCTGTATTTGCCCCCCTTTCATCTCCTTTTTTTTTTTTTTAAGTTTATTCATTTTTCAGAGAGAGAGAGAGACAGAGTATGAGCAGGGGAGGGGTAGAAAGAGAGGGAGACACAGAATCCAAAGCAGGCTCCAGGCTCCGAGCTGTCAGCACAGAACCCGACGCGGGGCTTGAACCCACAAACTGTGAGATCATGACCTGAGCTGAAGTCGGACGCTCAACCGACTGCGCCACCCAGGCGCCCCTCGTCTCCTTTAAAATATAAAACTTTAGGGGCTCAGTTTTATATTTTGGTTGAGCCTGGGACTCTTGATCTTGGCTGAGGTCACGATCTCATGGCCCTGGCATGGAGTTCCCTGCTGAGTGTGGCCTGCTTAAGATTCTCCCTCTTTCGCCCTCTGCTCTTCCCCCACCCCTCAAAAAAATAGAGAAAATAAATAAAATTATGTCTTAAAAATAATTAATTAATTAACAATAAGACTTTACAGACCAGGCTGACCATTTTGTAGCCAGAGCCACTGCCCTTTTCTCCAAGACTTTTTGTCACCCACTCCCCAACTAGCCATGACTTGGGCATGTTTCCTTATACCCTGACTACACATACATGTATCAGTGTTACTTATTGTGTGTGTGGTTTTTTTAATGTTTTATTTATTTTTGGGAGAGAGCACAAGTGGGGGGCAAGAGGGGAGGGGCAGAGACAGAGGGGGACAGAGGATCCCAAGAGGGCTCTGCTCTGACAACAGAGAGCCCAATGCCGGGCTTGAACTTAACAGATGGGTGAAATCATGACCTGAGCCAAAGTGTGACGCTCAACCCGACTGAGCCCCCCAGGCGCCCTGATATTAGTGTTACTTGTGTGTGTTTCTGTGTTTCCGCTTTTTAAAAAAATCATTCAGCATTTTCCCTAAGTAACATCAGATTTTGCGTGTCTCCAGCAGAACACACATAGGGTTAATTCCTTCCCGTTAACTCTTGCCGATTGTGCCACTGTCATTTTGTTTCCGCTTTCCGTGGTTGGACAAGGAGGTAGTTTTCCATCTGTTGCTGCTGTAGACAAAGCCGCCATGTCTGCCCCCCCCACCCCCCCTCGTCTCCGGTGTCTGGTGTGCAGAACTTGCAGGGAGTGTCCGTGGGAGTGAAGTGCCGGGTCACAGGGTGTCCCAGGGTGCACTTTTACTCGATATTGCCAAATTGAGCCCCGAAGGGATCATACCAGTTTACACGCTCACCAGCAGGGGATGAGGGTGGTTTCCCCACATTCTCACCACATGTTATCTTATGGGACTTCGAAGATTTTGCAGTTTGATGTGGCACTTGCGTCCTTGGCTCGCTCCACATGTGAAATGCTGGGGCTCAGGAGCGTCTGTCTTGCTTTTCCTCATCTTTTTTCATCTCAGCCCGGATTTTGCCTCCTCTTAGGAGAAGGCCCTCCCTGACCTCCCTTTGCGGAGGGAGGTCTCTCTGGGCCACGTCTCCTCAGCCTCCAGTGTTTCCCCATCACAGCATCGGGTATAGGGACGTGACCGCCTCCCCCAGCAGACTGGGAACTCCCCAGGCGGGACCCAGGTTTGCAGACCCACTGGGCAGGCTGCGAGGAGCCCCCAGGGGCTACAGAGAGTGCCCTCGGAAGCCTTCATCTACCCAAAATAAAGGGCTCCTCTTTCTTTCTTCTTCTTTTTTTTTTTAATTTTAAAAAAACGTTTATTTTTGGGGCGCCTGGGTGGCTCAGTCGGTTAAGCGTCTGACTTCGGCTCAGGTCATGATCTCTCAGTCCGTGAGTTCGAGCCCCGCGTCGGGCTCTTTGCTGACAGCTCAGAGCCTGGAGCCTGCTTCGGATTCTGTGTCTCCCTCTCTCTCTCTGACCCTCCCCCGTTCATGCTCTGTCTCTGTCTCAAAAATAAATAAACCTTAAAAAAAAAAAAAGTTTATTTTTGAGAGATCGAGTACAAACGGGGGAGGGGCAGAGAGAGATGGAGACAGAATCTGAAGCAGGCTTCATTCAGGCTCTTAGCTGTCAGCACAGAGCCCGATGCCAGGCTCGAACTCGACCTGAACTGTGAGGTCATGACCTGAGCTGAAGTCGGGTACTTAACCCACCGAGCCACCCAGGCGCCCCAAAGGGCTCCTCTTGCTAATTCCTACAAAGTGCCCCCTTGGGACGGCAGCAGCCCACAGATCTGAGGCGTCCGCCTCCCAGCATGTGGCCACAGCAGCCAGGAACCGACCACCCGGCTCGTACTGTTCATTTCCACTTGGTTACTCCCAGCTGCACATGGCTCCCTGAAAAGCGTCAACCCGCACTCATCTTGTTCTTTCACCGCTGGGCCTAGCTCGAAGCAGACGTGCACTAATTGTTTATGGAATGAATGGTTGGCACGTAACGACTCTAAAGTTTTGTAATTCAGTGGTGGAGCATATACCCAATTACTTAACAGGGGTTACGTGGAGGAGAGGTAGAAACGTCACAGTACTAGGAACGACTCGAGTCGGGGCCCCGGGCTGGCCCAGTCGTTAGAGCAACTGGATCTCGAGGTGTGAGTGCAAGCCCCACGTTGGGCCTGGAGCCTACTTAGAAAAATAAAAAATAAAGTAAAATAAAAAGAACAATAATAACAACTAGAATCTATTGAACGTTGCCATTGCCAGACACCGTTCTAAGCTCTTTGTTGTGACTCAATTCATTTAAGCTTCATGGAGATGGGAACTCATACCTTCCTCACTTTCACAGATGGGGAAACTGAGGAAACTGATAAGAGGAAATGAGGTGACTTGCAGTCAGCTCATAAGCAGAGGGCAGGATGCAAACGGGGGCTCCTTGGCTCTCTGAGAGACCTCGGTCTGCAGTGTTCTAGAATAAAGGTCTCTTCTTAAGTGTTTCTGAGATGTCGACTTCCTTTCAACCGGAACAGCTTTGCTTTTGCATCAGCAAAAAATAATAAGCCTTTTTAAAGACTTAAGAGACCGTCGTGAGTCACAGTATCTGAAGAGTAGAGCCACTCCTGTGACCTGAGGCAAGGGCGCAGCGGAGGTGCCACCCCCTAGTGACAGGGTACTAGGGTTGGGGTGAGCAGAGAGGGTGGGGACTGCTCCAGGCTCTTCTGGGTGGGCAGGTCCTGGGCAGGTCTTGAGAGATGCACCCTCAGCTGGTTCCAGGTTCCGGGCCCCCAGGCAGGGGGAGGAGCCAGGTGTAAGGAAGGCAGGAGAGTCAAGGGAGGGCTTGGCCAGCTCGGGGTAGAGGGAGAAGAGGTGCGGCTTCCGGGAGGGGAGACTTTGGGGCCTCCCGTCCATCCCCCCCGCCCCCCAGAGGGCATATGAGGAAACACCACTGGAGACCCACTAGAGGCCTCTTGCCGGGTCTCCCTTATCCCACCTCTGGTCCTACACTGCGCTTGCCCAGGGTCAGTCGTCTCTGCCGGGGCTCTGCAGAGGGCCCCGAGTTGGGGTGCTCCTGGCTGGTGCCATCGGCCTCCGGCCGCCGAGCTCAGACCAGCTCCCGCAGGACGAGAGGCCCCAGGCCTGCATTCCCTGGCAGGAGTTCCTGGGGTCTGCGCGGGTGTGGTCGAGTGGTGCGTGTCCCCGGGGTTTTCGCGGGATTCTGAACCGCGTGTGTGTTGCGGGGGTGACGTCCGCACCCGAAACGGCTGAGAGGAGAGGAGGCAGTATAGGTGCTTGAACCAACCGGTGGCGGTGAGTGTGGCTCAGGGAGGTGCACTGCCGTCGGGAGGAGGGGCGCGGGGGCGGGGAGGTGCTCCGTCAATTTGCATGTCATTTTCTCTAAGGCTGCGGGCACTGTCGGTGGGCACCCGTGGGGCCAGCGCGGGTCGTGTCTGGTGGCGCAGAGGAGGGCGTGTGCCTGTGTGTGCTGTGTTTGTTGGGGGTCTTACTGTGGGGTGTGGCTGTGGTGAGGTTCTGGGAGGTGTGAAGGTCAGGTGTGTTGATGCGTTGCCTCCTTGGTCTCCGAACTCTTGCCGGTGTGTTAGTTGTGCGGAGTTGGCTTCCGATGGTGTGGCTTGAGGTCAGCGCGGACAGAGGGTGCGGAGCTGTGTCGTGCGTGCTGAGGGGCTGCTCTTGTGTGTCGTGAGATGCTGCTGTCCATCGGATGTGGCAGTTACACACAAGTGCTCTGTCTGGTGTGCAGATAGGCGTGTTTGTAGTCGCTCTGTGGGTGTGGGTAGCACCGTGTTTGTGCAGCCGTGTGGCTTTGGCCTGTGCTGAGTGTGGAGCTCCCAGGGCCTGACTGCCCTTCCTCTTGGCCCCTGAGGCCCCAGGACAGCAGTGATCCTTTGTCAGGCCACAGGAAGGCCCCACCCCCTCCATCTGCAGGGGACCCAGGGAGGGGCCCAGACTGGCGGGCTCCAGCCTCCCTGTCCATTGTTCTGGGGCCTCTTTGGAAAACAGGATGAGAGGCAAAAGGTGGACCTAAGCCTGGACCCCTGTACTCCCTGAAATGACCCAGGAGTCCAGCACAGAACCCTTAGGGCGGAGGGTCGGTAATAGTCCCCATTTTGCAGATGGGGAAACTGAGGTCCAGAATGAGAAAGGGACTGAGCAGAGGTTTCACGGCAGTTAAGGACAGAGAACTTGAAGCCTCCACACCCTCATCTGCCCCTCCAGGGCCCCTGCTGGGTGTGGGGGGTGGAACAATGAAATCCCTAGAAGGACACCCAAGTGTATTCTGGTTCCCATTTCTTTTCTTTTTCTTTCTTTTTTTTTAATGTTTTAAAATGTTTATTTATTTTTGAGAGAGAGACAGAGACAGAGACAGAGACAGAGCTCAAGCAGGGGAGGGGCAGAGAGAGAGGGAGACACAGAAGCCGAAGCAGGCTCCAGGCTCTGAGCCGTCAGCACAGAGCCCGACGCGGGGCTCAAACTCACAAACCGCGAGATCATGACCTGAGCCGAAGTCAGACGCTCAACCGACTGAGCCACCCAGGCACCTCTGGTTCCCATTTCTGAGAGCTTACCATAGGTGCTAAGTACTGAAGTGTCGTATCTGTAGGTTAAGTTTATATTTTGTCCCCATTTGGCACATGAGGAAACTGAAGGCCATAAGGTAACAATTCATTGATTCAACAGATATTACTCTAAATATTACTGTCTTCTAAGTACCATGCTGTGCGACTTTGACCTCACTGATGGAGAGTGCAACTTCACAGCTGTTTTTTGTTTTTTTTTTTAAGTTTATTTATTGGGGCACCTGGGTGGCTCAGTTGGTTGAGCGTCCAACTTTAGCTCAGGTCATTATCTCACAGTTCGTGGGTTCGAACCCCACATCGGGCTCACTGCTGTCAACCTATCAGCACAGAGCCCTCTCAGATCCTGTCTCCCTCTCCCTGCCCCTCCTCCACTTGCACTCTCCCCAAAATAAATAAATATTTAAAATAAATAAGTAAATAATAAAATAAAGTTTATTTATTTATCTTGAGAGAGAGAGAGAGAGAGAAAGCTCAAGAGGGGGAGGGACAGAAAGAGAGAGAGGGAGAGAGAATCCTAAGCAGGGTGTACACTGTCAGTGCAGAGCCCGATGCAGGGCTTGAACCCATGAACTGTGAGATCATGACCTGAGCTGAAGTCAGATGCTTAACCGACTGAGCCACCCAGGCGCCCAGTTGTATGTTTTTTTAAGTAATCTCTATGGGGCACCTGGGTGGCTCAGTCAGTTAAGCCTATGAGTCTCGATTTCGGCTCAGATCATGATCTTGCAGTTTCGTGAGTTTGAGCCCCGTGTTGGGCTCTGTGCTGGCAGCACAGAGCCTGCTTGGGATTCTCTCTCTCTCTCTCTGTCTCTCTCTCTCTCTGTCTCTCTCAGTCCCTCCCCCACTCATGCTGTCTCTGTCTCTCTCAAAAATAAATAAATAAACAAAAAAATTTTTTGAAATAAAAGTAATCTCTATGTCCAACACAGGGCTCAAACTCGTGACCATGAGACCCTGAGATCAAGAATTGCATGTTCAGCTGACTGAGTCAGCCAGGCATCCCCTGTGCTGTGGGACTTCGAGCAACTCACTTACCCACTCTGGGCCAGGGCCTGTGCTTAGCTCTAGGCAAACAGCAGTGACCAAAGGAGCCATGCTTCCTACCCTCCTAGGGCCCTCTTAGGGCTCACAACTGTACCTCCTGGGGATAGAGTTGGGAGGGAGACCATGGAGCGAGGAAGATGGGCAACACCCAAGAAAACAAAGATCATTTCAGATGGTAATAAATTCTATGCATAATTAAGACCAGGGGAATGTGAAAGAAAGTGAATACCCATAGGAGGTTCTAAGAGGGCCTCTGAGGAGGTGACATTTAACCTGAGACTTGAAGAAGAAGGAGAAGTCTGGTGCTGATCTGGATCAGTGTTCTAGGCAGAGGGAACAGCAAAGGCAAAGGCCCTGAGGTAGGACCTGCTAGTGTAGCAGAAGAGGCCCTGTGGTCAGTGAGAGGAAGGGTGGGGAAGGCAGCGAGGTTTGAAGCGGTGAGCCGGGCCTGCAGGCTGGGGAGAGGTTTGGATTTGATCCTCAGTGTGATGGGCAGAGAAGCAATGTTGGCTGAGGCACGGTTCTGGGGGTAGAGTTGGGGGGGGGGGGGCTTGTCGTCTCCTGTTACAAGGGAGGGGGCGGGGACTGCCAGAGCCAAAGGTCTCTCCCCCGCAGCTCCGGCAGTCCCAGCCCAGAGGCGCCGGCCTGGCGGCTGGAAGACCATGCTGTGGGCACATCTGGGGAACAGCTGCCGGGCCAGGGCCAGAGCAGGTCACGTGGCACAGGCTGGCCCGCCCTGGAAACTACAAGGCCAAGACTCCGAGAGGGGCAGCGGTGAACGTGCCGGGCACGAACCCGTGTCAAAAAGGATGCGCTCTGCAGTGTAGACACACATGCACACAAGTCTTTCGGCCCCACATGGCCAATGCCTCAGAAGCCAGAGCCCTGAGATTCAATGCCTTGTCCCAGCTGATCTGAAGCAAATCACTCAACTTCTCTGCGCCTCGGTGGCCTCAGTTATAAAGGGAACACAATATGACTACTTCTGTCATGGGTTGTTTTTTCCTTCATTCGACAAATCAGATGGTGCCAGGTGCGTGTCAAGGGCTTCCAAAGAGACCACGAGCACGAACCCTGGGCTGGGACCACAGGAGTTCATTTAATGAGTCCTCCAAATTTCCTGGCCACCAAGAGGAGTCTGTCAATCTCAGCTGACCAGTAGGTAGGACTGGGAGGAAAATGCTCCCTCAATAGCGCCAAGGAGAGGGTGAGAAAAATGCCCATTTGGCAACCAGATACACAGGGAGTCTTTGTTTCAATTCCTTGTCAGGCCTTAAAACTGTAAGAGGGGCCCCTGAGTGGCTCTGTCGGTTGAGCGTCCGACTTCAGCTCAGGTCATGATCTCACGGTTCGTGAGCTCGAGCCCCACGTCGGGCTCTGGGCTGATAGCTCGGAGTTTGGAGCCCGCTTTGGATTCTGTGTCTCCCTCTGTCTGCCCCTCCGCTGCTTGCACTCTGTCTCTCGCATTGTCTCAAAAACAAATAAACCTTAAAAAAATTAAAAAAAAAAAAACTGTAAGAGATGATAACCAATGCCTGGGAGTACTGAAGATTTTCTGGAATGAAATGAAGCCAACTTTTACCCCTAGGCCTGGGATCAGTGTGCGTATAGGAGGATGTCCTTATTTCAGTTGGAAAGTCTGAAGGGAGTACCATGAAGAGAATGTTTCAGGGGGTGTGGAAGCCCGTCTTACAGAGCCCACTAAAACCCCCCAGAAGCAGAACCGTAACCAAATGGGTCCTAAGGGCCTGGCCTGGAATTGACCAGTTGCTACTACCATCGGCTGTTTAGTTAGCATCTACTGTGTCCCAAGACCATGGCAGGCACTTTGCCAGCCTAATCTCAGTGACTCCTCTTAGTAACTTAGGGAGACTTGTACCTTCAAATCCCGGCTCTACCGTGACCAAGCCACAGGACCTCAGTTTCCTCGTCTGTGAACTTACCATTTTGCCAGTGGGGAAGCAGAAGGCTGTGAGAGGTGAAGGGTGTTCCTCCAGGTCACACGGTATAGCAAGGATTTGAAGCCTGACCTGATGGAGCCTGAGCCCCGGCCCTTTCAACTGGTCCACAGCCAACAGACTCTCCTCAAATTGTCAAGGTTTTACATGTGTCCAGACACCAGTGCCCTCACAGGTCTTCATTCAGCCCATTTCTCCTTGTGCCTTTCCTATACAGAATGCCCAGAGGATAAGTCACCTCCTCTAGGGAGCCTCCCTGAAACAAACTTAAAAAAAAAAAAAGAAAAGAAAAAAGAAGTGGGCAAAAGATTGACAGGTAGCATGGGGGTCTCTGCGATGGAACTGTTCTGTCTTCACTGTGGTAGTGGTCGTGTGAATCTGCACATGTAATAACATCGCATAGCACTAAAAACACGCCTACAAATGAATGTGTGTAAACCTGGTGAAATGTGGTTGTGATTTCGTATTGCCAGATGATACCCTTAGGAAACTGGGTGAAGGCTAGAAGAGATTTCTCTGTATTATTTCTTTTAATTTTATTTTATTATTTAAAAAAACCTTTTTTTTTAACGTTTATTCATTTTTGAGAGAGAGAGAGGGAGACACAGAATCCGAAGCAGGCTCCAGGCTTTGAGCTGTCAGCATGATGCAGGGCTCGAACCCATGAACCGTGAGATCATAACCTGAGCCGAAGTCAGATGCTTAACCAACTGAGCCACCCAGGTGCCCCTCTCTGTATTATTTCTTATGACTACATGTGAGTCTACAGTTATCTAAAATAATGGGTTTTTTAATGAGCAAAAGAAGTGAATAACCCTAAGAAGATATACGGATGGCATATAAACACATGAAAAGATGCTCAACATCCTTAGTCATTAGGAAAATGCAAATTAAAACCGCCGTGAGCTTCTACCACCCATCTGTTAGAATGGCTGAGAAAGGGGTGCCTGGGTGGCTCAGTCGGTTAAGCGTCCGACTTCGGTTAAGCGTCCGACTTCGGCTCAGGTCATGATCTCGCGGTCTGTGAGTTCAAGCCCCGCGTCGGGCTCTGTGCTGACTGCTCAGAGCCTGGAGCCTGTTTCAGATTCTGTGTCTCCCTCTCTCTCTCTGACCCTCCCCTGTTCATGCTCTGTCTCTCTCTGTCTCAAAAATAAATAAACGTTAAAAAAAAAATTTATAGAATGGCTGAGAAAGACTGAGCATACCACCTCTTTGAGAGGACGCAGAAGAACAGGACTCTCAGCACCCCTGATAGGAATGTAAGTGGTACACTCACTCCGGAACACAGTTTAGGAGCTTCTTGTAAAGTTACATACATTCCTGCTTTGTGACCCAGTCATTTCACTAAGTATTTGCCTAAGAGAAATGAAAGCAAAGATTCATAGACTCACTTGTACACAAACGTACAGCAGCTTTATGTGTACTACCCCCAAACTCCAAACAACCCAAACGTCCGAGACAGACGAATGGATAAGCAAATTGTGGCATATCCACACACCGCTACTTCTGAGTAATAACGAAGAATGACCACGGATGAATCTCCAAATAATTATGTTGAGTTGAAGAAACGAGGCTGAAAAGCCTTTACTTATTATTTATTTATTTATTTATTAAAAAAAATTTTTTTTGAGAAAAGAGTATATATACAGTATATCCTATACTCCATTTATATGAAATTCCAGAAAATGTAAACTAATCTATAGAGAAAGCTAGTGGTTGCCTGGGCACTAGGTGGAAGAGGGGGGAGGGAAGGATTACAAGGGGCAGTATTTGTGTCGAAAGTTATCAAAGTGTACACGTTAGGGGCGCCTGGGTGGTTTAGTCGGTTAAGTGTCCGACTTGGGCGCAGGTCATGGTCTCACTGTCCATGAGTTCGAGCTCCACACTGGGCTCTTGGGCTCTGCACTGATAGCTTGGAGCCTGCCTGAGATTCTCTCTCTCTCCTTCTCTCTCTGCCCCTCCCCGACTCATTCTCTTGCACTCCCTCACTCTCTCAAAATAAATAAACTTTTAAAAAGAAATTTAAAAAAATGTACAAGTTAAATATTTGCAGTTTGCATGTGTCAATTACACTTCAATAACACTGTTTAAGGACAAATCTAAGAATGAAACATCTATGTGAAGGTAAAAGTGAAATTCCTACTTCATAGTGTTCTCCTTCCCTTACTCCTCTTCACAGTGGTGAGTCATGTCAGGAATTTGATGTTTGTTTATCTTTTTTTTCTTTCTAACATTTTTTGTTGAGGTGCAACTTATTTATTAATTTAAAAAATTAAACTTTTTAGACATTTATTCATTTTTTGAGAGACAGACAGTGTGAGCGGGGGAAGGACAGAGAGAGAGAGAGAGAGACAGAGAGAGACCGACTCCAAAGCAGGCTCCAGGCTCTGAGCTGTCAGCACAGAGCCCCACGCGGGGCTCAAACTCAAGAACCGTGAGTTCATGACCTGAGCAGAAGTCAGACGCTTAACCAACTGAGCCACCCAGGCACCCCCTAAAAAGAATTTTTTTTTAAGTAATATCTACCCCCACACTGGGGCTGGATCCTGGGATCAAGAGTCCCATATTCCACTGACTGAGCCAGCCAGGCACCCCTGGTGAGGTGCAGTTTAAATACAATGAAATGCACGAAGTATACAATTCAGTGTGTTTTGACTAATTCATGCACTGTGTACCCCACACTTCATCATCATATAGAACATTTCCATCACTCCAGAAAGTTCCCTCACACCTCTTCCTTGTCAACCTCCCATAAGCAGCCATCATTCTGATTTCTTTCACCATAGATTGGTTGTGCCTATTCTAGAACTTGATATAGGAGAAATCACACAGCACTGTGTTTGAAATTCTTCCTGGAGCTTGATTTCCTCCCTTTTTTATTTTTATTTTTATATTTTTTAAGGATTTTATTGTTAAGTGATCTCTACACCCAACATGGGGCTTGAATTTACAACCCCAAGATCAAGAGTCACATGCTCCGCTGACTGGTGACCTGACTCAGCCAGGTAACCCCTATTTCCTCTCTTTTTAAACATTCATTTCCAGATACACTTGTACTTGGGAGCAATGTTTGCTTTTTTACATGCAAGAGGTCCTACCTTGACCCCCAGTCTCACACTTGCTTTCCCAACAGCAGAATCTAGGTATCTCTCAGCCATACTTCCCGTCTGCTGCATGGCCATTTCACAGCACTGATGTTCCATTCATAGTGTATATGTTCCATTCATAGTTTACATAATGCCCCGTTGGTGGACATTGAGGTTATTTCAAATTCCCCTCTTGCCAATAGCACCTCAGTGAACATCCTTGAGCAGATATCTTTGTGTCTGTGAATGTAGGTTTCTCTGGAATTAATGCCAGCAGGTAGAATTGATCCGTCAATGAATAAACACTAGGCAATGAAATAATACTGTAATTTCCTCTGGCCAGTCATTATCCTTCCAATTCTTCAGGAATTGTTTCGCACACCAAAAAGTTCTCTCTGGTCATTGGAAGATTGCTAAACAAGGCTTAGGGACTTTGGAGAGTTGGGGCGAGGGGTGGTAAAGGGGATGAGGAATCCAGTTAATTAATTAATAATGTGTCTCTCCTTTGAAGCTGGTCTCACCGATCAGTTTTCCTGGTTTCCCCATGTGGAGGCAGAAGCCGGGGTTTACTGGCCCCTCCCCTAGACTTCTGTGGGAAAAGCAAACCGGCGGATGCCCGGTGAATTAATTGCTGGTGGGGGGTGGGGAGGGACCATAATATCAATTCTGTCTTTGGTGGGCACAGTATTTTAGTCCTGCTCTAAAGCTGTGTGCCCTTGGGTGGCTATTGTAATCCACCATGTCCCCGCCTGTGGCCAATCTAGGGCTCTGGAGCAGACTGCCTACCCCGGCAGGAAGGGATTGCATTACAATAAAGTGCCCCTCTTATAATAATGCAACCATTACCATAGCCATGGCTCTTGGGAGGCTTTTTGAGCCTCAGTTTCCTCCTTTCCAAAAAAACAACAGAGCCCCACTCGAGAGCTGGGGCCAGGGTTACAGAAGATGATAAGGGCAAACGCCTCACACACAGTGAAGTACACAGTGCCCGATGCGAACTCAGAGTTCAATAAGCCGTCACCTTTGTCATTATTATCAAAATACCAGGCAGATACTGTATTAGGAATCAGAGAGGGCGGAAGACCACTAACTTCACCCAGCTTCAGAGTTGGGATCAGAACTCTCCCCAGACGGGAGGGGAAGCTGGGGTGGATAAGGAGGTGAAGAAACGTCCCAGTGATCTGAGGTGTGGGCCTGGTGGGGCGATTCCCAGGTGTGGAGCCGGGAGGTAAGGTGACCCTTCCCAGTGACCGCGCCCGCGCGGAGCGCATTCCCAGCCTTCCCGCCCGCCCGAGGTCCGCAGGTGACTGGCCGAGCGGGGCTCAGTGGGGGAGCGCTCTAGCCGGGTTTGCAGTCTCCATGGCGACCGCCCGCGCGGCGCCAGCCTGACAGCCCGTCCCGGTTTTATGAATGGGTGACGTCACGGGCCTGGCGTCTAACGGTCTGAGCCGCTTGTTCAGACGCTGACACAGACCCGCCCGGGAGGTGGGGGGGAGACTCGAGCTCCGCAGCTGCCGCGCCGTGGGAGGGAGACCCTGATCGGAGGTCTTGGGGGTGGGGGGGAAGGAGGGGACAGGAAACAGCCAAAAAAGGGAGAAAAATTCAAAAATAACTAGTTGATGCAGATATGGGGAATTTTTGCAGGGCGATGCAAACTTAGGGTAGAATCAGGGGATGCAGACCCCTCGGGGCTCCTTCTATCTAGTTCGTGTCCCGGAGGACCAGGCCCCCCAATGCCAGAGGAAGACTTTCTCGAATTAATTGCTCCCAGCCCGAGGAGCCTAGGTATAAAAAAAAAAAAAAAAAAAAGTCCCAGAAACATTAACCAGCAACTTTCTCCGGGAATTGGGTAAGGGAGACCAGCTCTGGGAAGCAGAGTGTGAAGGGGGGCCCGCTTTAAGTTTTGGTCCAAAGAGCCGGGAGATCAGGCTCCCAGAAGCCCAGGCCCCAGTCAAGGGCTCTCTAGATAACCCAGAGCCAGCCCCTTCCCCACAGGGGCCTCAGTTTCTCCCATCTATAAAAGGGAGCTGAGAGGTGAGAAAATGAACCTGAGAAAACGGATTGTTCAAGTCATTTTCCTGTCGGCAAAGCCTCCTCCGCGAGGAGCCCAAGGTAGCCCTCGCCTCCACTAGCCACCCCGCCCCGTGCCCTCCCACTCTCTCTGCTGCTGAGACTCGGGTTCCCTTTCCAAGGCCGCGAGGGTGCACAAGCAGAGCAGGAGGCGGAACCCAGAGGCGCTCGAGGCCACGCCTTGAGATCTCCCATTGGCTGCTTTTGAACCCCTGAGCCCGCCTCTAGTGGGGTGTGTTGGGTTGGCGGGGGAGCGCCCGGCGTCTCTATAAAACGTGGGCTGCGGGGCTCCGATCTCGCATTCTACAACCGTCTTTTCCCTGCTCCGAGGTCTCTCTTTGCCTTCGCCCGGCGTCCTCTGTGCGCTTCGTTGCCCTCTCACTCCGACGCCAGAATCATGAAGGTCGCCACTGGCAGCGCCGCGGCCGCCGCGGGCCCCAGCTGCGCGCTGAAGGCCGGCAAGACCGCAGGCGGCGCGGGCGAGGTGGTGCGCTGTCTGTCCGAGCAGAGCGTGGCCATCTCGCGCTGCGCGGGGGGCGCCGGCGCGCGCCTGCCTGCCCTGCTCGACGAGCAGCAGGTGAATGTGCTGCTCTACGACATGAACGGCTGCTACTCGCGCCTCAAGGAGCTGGTGCCCACCCTCCCCCAGAACCGTAAGGTGAGCCGGGTGGAGATCCTCCAGCACGTCATCGACTACATCTGGGACCTGGAGTTGGAGCTGAACTCGGAATCCCAAGTCGGGACCCCTGGGGGCCGGGGGCTCCCGGCCCGGGCTCCGCTGAGCACCCTCAACGGCGAGATCAGCGCTCTGGCGGCCGAGGTGAGGTCCGAACTGGAGCACGGGAGCATTGTCCTTCTGCAGATGGGGAAACTGAGGCCCGCGGTGGGGGGAAACTCGGCCCGAGGTCCTCCCCCTCCTTTCGGGCGCTTACTTGCCTACGCGAGATCGGAGAGAGCGCTCTCTTAACGCTTCTCTTGGGGAAGGGCTTGCAGCCTCGTCCCTTCCAACCTGCCCGTCTCACCTCTTCTCTCTCGTTCCCACAGGCGGCTTGTGTTCCAGCGGACGATCGCATTTTGTGTCGCTGAAGCGCCTCCCTCAAGGACTGGCAGACCCCAGCCCTCCAGGGAGCGAGAGGAATTCGTGCTCTCTGATCCTACCGAGCGCCTCGCCGGAGGTGGGGAGGAACAAGATTGAGATCAGCGACCGTGGGGCGCTTGCTGAATGCAGCCCAGGGTTGGCGGACTGAGAGGGCAGGCCGACCCTCCCCTCTCCACCAACCAGCCACCAGAGACTTGGGGGGACGGCCCCCCGTGTGTTTCTATTTTTTGAAAAGCAAACATTTTAAAAAATGGTCACGTTTGGTGCTTCTCAGATTTCTGAGGAAATTAATTGCTTGGTATTGTATATTACAATGATCACCGAGAATATTGTTTTACAATAGTTCTGTGGGGTGTTTTTGTTTTTGTTTTTGTTGTTATTAAACAAATACTTTAGACTGCGGTACAGTTGCAGTGACTTCTTGGACTCAGGGGAGGGCCTTGAGGGAGGGGGTTGACCCCTGACCCCATTCCCAGCTGGTGCTGGGAGGGGGGAGGGGGACTAGAAGGCCACATCTGGACTGTCGCTTTTACCGACCTGAACTGAGTGTTTTCCGGTGTCTTTCAAGTCAGTTCTTTTCCCATCACTGGCCATTTCCCTGCTCCCCAGTGTCATAAAATTAAATCCTCTAGACTTCTAGAGTCTTGCCAGGTGGTCATTGGGCCACCTGGGTCACCTGGGGAGGTTAAAATGCAGATCAACCTAAGTCCCCCTCCGGGTTGAGTATTCAAACAAACCATGTAAGTCGGAGAACCAGGTCACTGGGCCACCTCCCTCTTCACCCAAGGTAGAGGAAGGGGAGATCTAAAGGAAAGGCTTTCCCAGAGCCTGTCTGAGGTAGGACTTCTGTCACCCCATTTCCCAGTAGGAGGTGCCTTCCCCGTCTCCCTGTTGGGCCGCCTAGCCCTGGATTGTAGCAGGCTGCCCTGGGGCTCCTGGCTTGTCCAAGTGGGTGAGCAAGTTGGCAGGGCCAGCCTGGGCACAGCTGCTGAGCCACCTGCTCTGGGTCCGGACTTGGCCCCCTCACCCTGGCCTGGGTATGCCAACAGCTCAGACAAACGTCTCTCCCTCCCCCAGGGTTCCCGTGTGGGCCAAGGAGTGGGCGAGTCCGTCCCTAGCTCCAGAGCAGGAAAAAGGTGTCACTCGCAAGGGACTATCTGCCTGGACATGTGTGAGTTTGTACACGGGGTGGCCCTGTGTGTGTGTGTGTGTGTGTGTGTGTGTGAGACAAGGAGACAAGAGCCAACTAGTAATTCTCCCCCACGGGGTTGGGTCATCTGTTGGGGTACAGGCCTGGGAGTGTGGATAAGGATGTGCACGGGGGTGCGTGCAGGAGGGCAAATGTGAGCACATGTGTTCTACAGATAAGTGTGTGCAGCCGCCAGCCATTTGGGCTTGTGTGTTCTGCCTAAATGCATCATGGGCATCTCTGCGTGGGTCTGGCTTGATGGATGGGTTTGTGTGTCCCAGAGATGTGGAACCGCACTGTGGGTTTCTAAGTGTGTAATTGTTCCGTAGGCCGGCTGGCATTCCTAGGCCTCCGCTGGTCTGGGGTGGAGGTGTGGGCAGCTGTGTTCAGGCAAACCCTCCCTCAGGAGTTCAAGTACCCACCCTGGGAGCAATTATTAGGCCCTGGGGCACCACCCCTCAAGTATCCCTACCACGTGGGTTCCGGGGGAACAACCAAGCCCCCTGCCAGGGCAAAGAACTTGTCCCCCAGAGGGTAAGGCCTATTAATACATTTTCCAATAAATAGAATAAAGTAAACAGCACCTACTACCACGAACCTGTTCCATGCTCCACTCTTTACATAGCGGATCCCATGGATCCCTGTGGGGCTAACGGCTGCATTCCGATTTACAAGAAACAGGCTCAGAAGGGATGAACAGCATCAGCAGCCAATGAAAGATTATCACCCACTGAGCACTAACATTGAGCCAGGTACCTTCCCACCCGGAGCACGTTATGGACTTAATCGAAGAACACGGCATTTGGAGGTAAATCATGTCCTTTGCTACTCCCCGCTCCACACCCCACCCCGCTGCTGTTTTGTGGCATCGACTTCTCAGAATTGTTGTAGAGAATACACGGAACGGAGCGCTTCGCACGCAGTTTGGTAGTTATAAATTATCATTATTAACTGTCGCCTGTGTGTCCTTGGAGCGTCCTCAGAGGCACACGTGTGCACCCACTCCCTCCCGTGTGCGCCCCCCCCCCCCGCAAGCCCACCCACGGGCACGTGGGCGTGTCCCCCCGCCGTGTCCTCCCACGCGGGAGGGCCTTCCTCCAGGGGAGGAAGGGGCTGTGGCGGGGGCCTCGGCCACCTCCCCCGCCATTCAGGCACACTCTGGCTTCCACGTTTCCCTCTTTTCCCCTTTGGCCGGGGCCCAGCCCATCTGGAGGCCGGCTCGGCGGCGGCCTGGGAGCGTTTCCATCAGCTGGGCCCGAGGAATGCGGAGCTATTTAACCTGAGCATCCCCAGGTGTACGGAGGCGCCTGGCTGTCTGGGGCCCGCCGCCCTTGGCACGGCCGCGCTAGACAAACAGCGCCGCCCCCGCCCTGCCCCTCCGCCCGCAGCTGCAGCCGGGCCTGGGAACGGGCGGGCGCCGGGCTTGCATCAGGCTCGCCTCGCAGGGCGGGGGCGGGGTGGGGGGACACGACCAGGGGCCGTCGTGACTGTGTGTGTGTGTGTGTGTGTGTGTGTGTGTGTGTGTGTAGCACGCAAAAACCTGCTCTGTGTATGCACAAAACCCTGCTCTGTGGGGTGTGTGTTTTGGGGGGGGGGGGGTCAAATGCAAAACTCTGCTCCTTTCAGTGCTGCTTGGGAAACCATTAACTCCTTAACCCCTCCCGGACAGGGTGCAGGGAGGAGCAGGCACAGAAGCCACAGAGAAACACCAGGACGGTTTCTTGGGCGTTAGACCGACCCTGCCTGTCCATGGCTGTGGGTCTGAGACTCGAAGTTTTTTGTTTTTTGTTTTTGTTTTTTTTTTTTTAATTTAACAAATATCTATAGGGCACTTATTATGTGCCAGATATCATACCAAGGTCTTTTAAAATTTACTTCATCTAGCCCTCCTCACAGCTGTACCGGAGAAGTGCTATCATGCTCATTTCAATCAAAATAACAGCAACGACAATAATAATAGGCTAACATTTCAGTTGGGAGGCTGCTGGATCAGCCTGGGGATCAGCCTTGCCGCTCATCACTTCACCTGTTTCAGCCTCCATTTTCTCATCTGAAAAATGGGATCCAGAACGTTGCCTCCAAGGATCAGGTGAACCAGAGTATATAAAAAGCTTTAGCATCGTGACTGGCTCATAGTGGACACTTAGTGTATGTTGGTGCTTTATGGGCTTATTGCTATTTCTACTTTTCAGCTGAGTAAAGTGCAGGCATCAATCAGAGAGGTGACGGGACACTGACTTAGAGGGCTTTTCAGAAATCAGGTTGGTCCAAACAAGGCTAATGAGGGGTTTCAGGTTCCCATAGGACATCCGGTTGGGCCGTTTCATCATAGTTCCGGTCGAAATCATACCTGGTCATTATAGATTTTTGTTTGAAATGTATAAGCTGGAAAAATGAAAGACACATAACGCAAATCACAATGTTTGCAACCCATGTTTTGACATTTCTTAATTAAAAAAAAAAATCGAATTATAGCCCCAAAAGATGGAAATGGCCCAGGCTTTCTTGACCTCTAAGAGGTGCTGTGGGTGCAGGTTCTTCTGTGGGAGCCGGTTGTGAGAGGCAGGTCACATAGCTAGACCCAGGTCTTGAAGCAGGTAGAGACCAACCATTCTGTGGAAATGGCCGCTCCTTCCGAGGCCGAGGCCAAGGGATCACCAGGCCCTTACCTCTGGATGCACACTCTCCCCTCTGCAGAAGTAAGGGTGCTTCACACACAACCAACCAACCTTGCACCTGCCTGTTTGAGTTGCCCAGGGCTCAGAGTTGGCTTAATAAAGAGGTACCCTGGTACCCCCCACATTTTTGTCTCCTGAGACTAAAAAGCTCAGCCATATAACCTTTATTTGTGCCAGCTACTCTAATTTGAGGTCCAGGAACTTCTGGCCAGATAGGGCTTTCCACCGCCAGAGGTCATACAGAGCAAGGCTTTCCTGGGACGGGCGGGCCTATGATCCCAGCACGGCTGCCGGAGAGAAAGGAGGTGAGTCATGGCCAGGCCAGGGTCCGGGAAAGGGAAGGGAAGGGAAGAGGAAACCAGAAGGCCTGGAGGCGCACATGGTTGGAGGGGGAGCCCTTATCTTCCCAGACCCGCCCTGGCTGGTGCTTCCTGCCCCAGCTCTTGCAAAATCTCTTTCCCAGTGCTGCCCCCAAGGTGGGTGCCTTGGGCTAGTACAGGGTTGCATCAGGGGCTTGTGCAAGGGGCAGCTGGGGACAGGGGACAGGGGACTGGGGCAGTGCCTGCAGGCCAAGAGGGGCAAGAAAAGGCAGACTCAGCTTCTAGGCCCCGTGCCACTTGTCACCGCGCACTTGCTGCACCTTCCAGGCCCTCGACATCCTCAGCTTTAAAATGGGTGTTACAGTCATTGTTCAGAGGTTTCAGTGACCTCATCCTGATCCCATCCACTCCTCAAGCCCCAGGCTAGGCTATTGTCATCTCCACCTGGAAAACTGTGCCAGCCTCAACTGGTTTATTCAACAGATAGTTATAATGCTCCTACCATGTACTAGGAACTAACAGGGCTGCAGGAGCTAACAACTTAGATAAAAATCCTTGCCCTCTTGCAACTTACGTTCTAGTGGAGGAAGACAGACAGGAAATAAATATGCATAGGTATAAGTAGAGGCAGCTTCACCCAGAAATTACTGAAGCTTAAACTTCAAGTCTTCTTGCCTGGAAAGAGTCCTAGAAACATGTTCATGGTGTGTGTGTGTGTGTGTGTGTGTGTGTGTGTGTGTGTTTGTGTTTTGTAAAATTTGCAAACCATTGTGCCTAGGATGCAAAAATCTAGGTTCCATGAAACCTAGATTCTCCCCTGGATATGCAAAGGGGGAGGGGCACCTGGGTGCTCAGTCCGTTAAGCCACGGATACTTGGTTTTGTCTCGGGTCATGATCTCAGGTTCACGATGAGTTCGAGCCCCGCGTGGGCTCCGCTCAGCCAGTGCAAAAGCCTGCTTGGGATTCTATCTCTGGCCCTCCTCCATTCGCACTCTCTCTCAAAATAAGTAAACTTTAAAATAATCACAAAGGGGGTGGCGCCACAGGATCCAAGCTTGAAGGCATGGGTGCAAGAGGCGCAGCAGAATCAATTCTACGGGTGTTAGTCGTTTCTTCAGCTACAGCCCCCAACTTCTGCCAGTGGTAGGGAAAGTTGGGTAGATGAGAGCACTCCCGCACGCCGCTGAACAACTCCGCGCCCCAGCAAACGCGGGCGCCCTGCTGGCTCCGGCCTTCCTCGGTCCACTTGCGCCCCCTGGCGGGAAGATCCAGAAGTGCGCCAGCGCGGGTGAGAAACCAAGCAGGGCCGTCGGAGCCGTACGGCGGGCGGCGAAAGCTGGTGCCTTGGCGGCCTCTGGCGGACTATCTGGAAACTGCAGGTGGCTAGAGCTGTGCGCACTTTGGAAGAGCATTTCTGTGTCTGTGAATGTTTGTGTACAGGTACGCCGCAGGCTTGGAATCAGAGATATCCGCCTTCAGCCCTTGCTCTTATCAGGGCATTAGCTACCCTTTCCCCAACTCTTTCATCCCCTTTTTTCTTCCTTGCTCTGTGACAACCCCCTCTGAGGCCTCATTACTTCATCTATAAAAGCAGATCTTGGACAAATCCTTGAAATGTTTCAAAAACTGTGAAATGTACTATATATACAAAAAAGCAGATATTGGCTAATGTATACAGTTTGAAGGTAATAATGAGCACTCAAGTACCAGCCACTCTGCTTAAGAAATGAAAGATTAGGATGGGGTGCCTGGGTGGCTCAGGTGGTTAAGCATCCCACTTAGGCTCTGACTTAGGCTCAGGTCATGAATCCACCCAAGGTGGGTTCAAGACCCGCGTTGGGCTCTGTTGCTGATAAGCTCAGAGCCTAGAGCCTGCTTCGGATTCTGTATCTCCCTCTCTCTCTGCCCCTACCCCTGGTCCCTCTCTAAATATTAAAAAAAAAAAAATTTTTTTTTAAGAAATGAAAGATTAGTTTCTTTTTTTTTTTAATTTTTTTTTTAACGTTTTATTTATTTTTGAGACAGAGAGAGACAGAGCATGAACGGGGGAGGGGCAGAGAGAGAAGAGACACAGAATCCCAAGCAGGCTCCAGGCTCTGAGCCATCAGCCCAGAGCCCGACTCGGGGCTCGAACTCACGGACCGCGAGATCGTGACCTGAGCTGAAGTCGGACGCTTAACCGACTGAGCCACCCAGGCGCCCCTAGTTTCTTTTTTTAATGTTCATTTATTTTTGAAGGAGAGAGCACGAGCGTATGCACAAGCCAGGGAGGAGCAGAGAGAGGACAGAAGATCCAAAGCAGGCTCTGCGCTGAGAGTGGAGAGTCCGATGCAGGGCTTGAACTTACGATCCAGAAGATCATGACCTGAACTGAAGTCAGACTATTAACCAACTGAGCCCCCCCGGGCACCCTAACAGACTTGTTCTTTTGAGGCCCTTGTGTGCCCCTCTAGATAACAAACCCCAGCCCTCCCTGCAACACATTGTCACGATTCAACTTGGTGTTAATTAGTCATTTGTTCTTTTATTTTTTCCACATGTGCACCAGTTTGCATCCTGAAATACGTTATTACTTAATCTTACCTGGTTTTTGCCTTTTATGTAAATAGAATCATACTACATGCAATGTTTTGTCACGTGCTCATAAATTACACAAGAATCATCCATGTTGGTGGGTGTAGACTTAGCTGCATAGTCCTCCACAATGTGATTTATTTACCTGATCTCGTGTGGATGAACCTTTGGGTTGTTTCGTGAGTTTTGCTATTGCCTAGTGGTGTTGCTCTGAACGTCTTTGCGTGCGTCTCCCAGTGAACGTGTGAGGAGGGAGGGCGTGCGCACAGTTTCAAAGTTACCAGGTTGGACTAGAGTCTATGTTAATTAAAAAAAAAAATTTTTTTTTACATTTATTTATTTTTGAGAAACAGAGTGAGACAAAGCGCGAGCAGGGGAGGGGCAGAGAGAAGGAGACACAGAAGCAGGCTCCAGGCTCTGAGCAAGGGGTCAGCACAGAGCCTGATGGGGGCTCGAACCCACAAACCGTGAGATCACGACCTGAGTCGAAGTCGGACGCTCCACCGACTGAGCCACCCAGGCGCCCCAAGAGTCTGTTAATGAAACAGAGGAGTCAGAACTGGGAGGTCCCCCAAGGTATCACTGAACCCAACACACTTATTGTAGAAAGGGAGACCCAGAGAAGTGAAGAGTGATTTGCCCAGAGTCCCACAGCCTTGGTCTCCTATCATGGCCTCGGAGTAATTTGGGGGACATTTCCTTCCCATTTTGAGGAGTAGCAAGATTATTTATTTATTTATTTATTTATTAAAAAGTTTATTTATATAAATAATCTCTACACCCCACTGGGGGCTCAAACTGATGACCCAAGCTCAAGAGTCGCATGCTTTCCAACTGAACCAGCCAGGCACTCCTATTTTACCTTCAAAATTGTCCTCTCGGCTGCTTTTAGAATTCTGGGCAAAGTGGAAGCACCGACTGCTCCTTGGAGTGCGTCCCACGGGCAAACAGACTCACATTCACCGGATCTCCAAGTCCTGCCAATTTAACCCCTGAATGTTCCCCAAATCCACGCACCTCTGCCCATCCCCCCCACCACCACCTGGTTGCCATCATGTCTCGTCTGCACATTGCAGTAGCCTCCCCACTGGTTCTCCCTGCTTCTCCCAGTGTCTGCCCCATGTTCTCCACACAGCCGTCAGAAGGACCATTCTAGAACATAGGTAGGGCCTGTTGCTTGCCTGCTTAAAACTTTCTTGCGGCTTCCAGTTGCACTTAGAATGGAATCCTAGGGGCGCCTGGGTGGCTCGGTCGGTTAAGCGTCCGACTTCGGCTCAGGTCATGATCTCAAGGTCCGTGAGTTCGAGCCCCGCGTCGGGCTCTGTGCTGACCGCTCAGAGCCTGGAGCCTGTTTCGGATTCTGTGTCTCCCTGTCTCTCTGCGCGTCCCCTGTTCATGCTCTGTCTCTCTCTGTCTCAAAAATAAAAAAATAAACGTTAAAAAAAAAAAATTTAGAAAAAAAAAAAAAAAAGAATGGAATCCTAATTGTTTCCCTCTCAACTTTACTGGAAACCTAAAACTGTTCCAAAAGTAAAATCTTTAAAAAGAATCCTCATTTCTTTCCCACGGCTTCTGAGGCACAGTAAGGTGTGGTTCCCACCTGAGTCCTCCTTCTCCTGCACTCCCCCTCATCTACCCTGCTGTCCTCTGGTCCCCTTCCAAGTCATTCATTCCTGACCCCGGGGGGCCTTTGCACATGCTGTGCCTGCTGCCTGAGATTCTGTGCCCCACAAATCCTTTTGTCTTTCAGGGCTAAGCCCGATGTTGCCTCTTCAGAGAGGTCCTCCCCATTCACATCTGTCATTGTCCTTGGGGGAAGTTGCTTAACCTCTCATGCACTCAGAGCCTTCTGATCCTCATGGCGGTTTTTAAAAATAACCCCGCGCGCGCGCACACACACACACGCACACATGCCTCACAAATTCTTCGACACTTCCTCCCATCAGAAGGTGGCTCTATGTGAACCTGGATGGGCTTTTGTGACTATTTTAACCAACTGATTACAGCAAAAGCGATGCTCTGTTTTCCAAGGCTAGATCATGAAAAGTCATGCAGCCTTCTGCCAGGTTTTCCCGGGGCGCTCAGTCTGGAGGAAGTAGCCGTCCTGTGAGCCTGCCATGAGACTGTCACGCTGGCAAGGCCCTGTGTAGTCACTCTGGATGACACTTCCAGCTGAGCTCAGCCTTCCAGCCACTCATGTGGGGGTGAAGCTATACCGGATCCTTCAGACTAGCCTGTCAGCCAACTGAGCCCTCCTGAGAGACCCCAGCTGATGCCACAGGGAACAGAAAAATGACCCAACCAACCCCTCCCAGAATTCCTGACCCATAGAATCTGTGACATATAATAAAATGGCTGTTGTTTAGCGACAATAGCCAAAGTATGGAAGGAGCCCAAATGAATGGATGGGGATGAATGGATAAGGAAGATGTGGTGTATATATATACAATGGAGTACTACTCGGCCATCAAAAAGGATGAAGTCTTGCCATTTGCAATAACGTGCATGGAACCGGAGGGTATTAGGCTAAGAGAAATTAGTCAGAGAAAGACGAGTATCATATGACTTACGCATATGTGGCATTTAAGGTACAAAACAGATGAACATAAGGGAAGGGAAGCAAAAAATAATACCCAAACAAGGAAGGGGACAAAACAAAAGAGGCTCTTAAATACAGAGAACAAACGGAGGGGTGCTGGAGGGGCTGTGGGTGGGGGGATGGGCTAAATGGGCAAGGGGCATCAGGGAGGACACTTGCTGGGAGGAGCACTGGGTGTTATATGTAGGGGGTGAATCACTGGATTGTACTCCCGAAGTCATTACTGCACTATATGCGAACTTGGATGCAAATTTAAAGTAAGTAAATAAGTAAGTAAGTAAATAAATAAATAAAAGTTAGGATATCTATAATAAATAAAGAAATAAAGAAATAATAAAGAAAGAAAGAAAGAAAGAAAGAAAGAAAGAAAGAAAGAAAGAAAGAAAATGGATGTTGTTTTAGCTAAGTTTTGGGGTAGTTGGTTGCAGAACAATTTATCCCCGGAACAATCTTGTTTGTTTCCTTGTCCGTCGTGTCTCCTTTCTCTCGAAGAGGTGCTCCATGGGCTGCTTTGTTCTGGGCTGTGTGCAACCCTGTGGAGCACAGAGCCTGGCACACCGTTGGTGCTCAATAACAACCTGTTGAATAAATGAGACGATGGGTGAATAGAAGTATGCACACCAGACTCGGGCCCAGCTCCATTCACCCTGCTGAGGAGCGTTTCTGGGATAATCTTGCAGATATCTCGGTACTGGGAAGATTTCTGGCTTCTGCCATCCCCTGGCGGCCCAGTCCCTAGCCCTGGAAGGGGGTACAGAGAGTGGCTCTCGTCACTGAAGCTCACTGGGGCCTCGGCGCCCTTCGGTAAGTGCTACCTGCCATGGCCTCTCCATGACGTTCTATCCTCCAGACTTCGCCTAAGGAGGCCTCCTTTATCTCAGGGCACCGCCTCCAGAAAGCTGGCCCAGTTGGGCACTGCCCCAGGCTGGTCCTGGCCTCCATAAACCCCACTCTGTCCCCAGCTTCTTGATCACAGACAATTGCAGGGATTCATCTGCGATCAGCCCCACCCAGTGCCTTCGGAGCACCTCTTTTTCCCACATTGTCCCAAACTGCACTTAGAGCCCTCTCTCCCACAGTTCAGTCCTCAAACCATGACAGTCCCCTTCCCAAGATACCTACTATGCGTCATGCCCTGTGATGACTCTTTTGCTGTGGTACCTCATTTCAATATCTCCACAGCCCAGTGGGATCAGGTTCATAAGTACCCCATTTTATTTATTTATTGAAGATTTTTTTTAAGCAATCCCTACACCCAATGGGGGGCTTGAACTCACAACTCCGATATCAAGAGTCACATGCTTTTCAGACTGAGTCAACCAGGTGCCCCATTACTATAAAGAGAAGGATCCCCTAGGGGGCGCCTGGGTGGCTCAGTCAGTTAAACATCTGACTTCAGCTCAGGTCATGATCTCACAGCTAGTGGGTTCCAGCCCCACGTGGGGCTCTGTGCTAATAGCTCAAAGCCTGGAGCCTGCTTCGAATTCTGTGTCTGAATCTCTCTGCCCCTCCCCCACTCGCGCGCGCGCGCCCTCTCTCTCTCTCTCAAAAGTAAATAAACATTAAAAAAAAGAGAGGGAATGACCGACTAAAGGATGCTAAATTCAATGCATTAAACTTTAAGCAGACACAGGCTATTTTCATAATTTCAAAGTATCTCCCTAATTTCAAAGTATCTCCCTTAACACATTTAATCATCATGCAGAGTAAAACGGTAGTTTTATAGCAGAGAAACCCAGCAGATAACACTTCAGACAAGTGATCGAGGTGAGGGTCACCAGCCTCAGGTCCCCCGCCCTCCCATAGGACGCACTGAGAAAGGCGTGACGTCGCTTCTGTGATATTTTTCCCAATAGTGCAGAACTTCAACTTGATCATGGGAAAACTTCAGACAACCGGCAACCGACAGATATTCCACAAAATAGCTGCCTGGGCCTCTTCAAAAGTGTCAAGGTCATGAAAGAGAAGGAAAGACTGAGGACCTGTCATAGACTGAAGGAGCGTAAGGAGACATGAGGACTGGACTGGGTCCCAGAACAGAAAAGGAGTGCAAACTGGTGAAATCCAAATAATCTCTGTCCTTTAGTCAGTAGTAATGGGCCAAGGTTAATTTCTTCGTTTTGATAAGGGCTCTATCATGCAAGATATTGACAAGCGGGAAAGCTGGGTGAACGGTATACGGGAACTCTCTGTAACTTGTTTTATTTTTATGACTTCTGTAAGTTTAAAAATTATCTCAAAGGGAGGGGCGCCTGGCTGGCTCAGTCCGTGGAGCATGTGACTCTTGATCTCCGGGTTGGGAGTTTAAGCCCCACGTTGAGGGCAGAGATTACTTACAAATAAAATCTTAAAAAAAAAATTTTTTTTTTAATGTTTACTTATTTTTGAGAGGGAGAGGGAGAGAGACAGAGCGCGAGTGGTGGAGGGGCAGAGAGAGAGGGAGACAGGATCCGAAGCAGGATCCAGGCTCTGAGCTGTCAGCACAGCTGCGGGGCTCGAACCCACAAGCAGCAGTGAGATCCTGACTCGAGCGGAAGTTGGACGCTCAACCGACTGAGCCCCCCAGGTGCCCCAAAAATAACATCTTCAAAAATAAATAAAGTATCTCAAAGGGAAAAACATGTAATTAAAATTAAGAAAGAGAAGGAGATAATGAAGTCTAAGCTGGAGCAGGCCCACCACTACAGCCCCTGTCTCCCACGGATTACAACTGAAAACTCTGGGCAAACACAAAAAGCAGCCACTTACAGAAGGAGTCTGTAAATAATAGAGAGCAGATTGGGGTGAAAAGTCCAAATGTGAAGAACTAGCATGGCATTGGTGAGTTTCCTGGTAAATGTTCTTCTTGTATCTTCTTGCTTTGACCCAGAGTGCTCTGAATCAGAAACTGTACAGTTGACCAGTGCAGCAAAAACGCCAATGGAAAAGCCTGATATTCTGGGGGCACCTGGGTGACTCAGTCGGTTGAGCGTCCGACTTGAGTTGATTTTGGCTCCGGTCATGGTCCCAGGGTTGTGGGATCAAAACCCACATTGGAGGGGCGCCTGGGTGGCTCAGTTGGTTGGGTGACCGACTTCGGCTCAGGTCACGATCTCTCAGTTTGTGAGTTCGAGCCCCACGTCGGGCTATGTGCTGATTGCTCCGAGCCTGGAACCTGCTTCGGATTCTACCTCTCTCTACCCCTCCCCTGCGCATGCTCTGTGTCTCTCTATCTCTCAAATAAACGTTTGCTTATTTTATTTTTTTTAACGTTTATTTATTTTTGAGACAGAGAGAGACAGAACATGAATGGGGGAGGGTCAGAGAGAGAGAGGGAGACACAGAATCTGAAACGGGCTCCAGGCTCTGAGCTGTCAGCACAGAGCCCGACGCGGGGCTCGAACTCACGAACCGCGAGATCATGACCTGAGCCGAAGTCGGAAGCCCAACCGACTGAGCCACCCAGGCGCCCCAATAAACGTTAAAAAAAAAAAATTAAAAAACAAAACCCACGTTGGAAAATAAATAAATACCCAGGTCGGGTTCTGCGCCAGGCATGTAGCCTGCTTGAAATTCTGTCTCTTCCTCTGCCTCTCTCCCCTGCTCCTGCGCTGTTTCTCAAAATGAAATGAAATAAAATAAGAAGGAAAGCCTAACATTCTGGCCAGAGAAGCTGGAAAACGCCCCCCATTGTGAGCTAGAGGGTGAGGAGAGTCCTCCTCCTCATTGTTTGTATTTAATCATGTTTGCACCCGGTTCTGCCCCAGGGCAGCCCCAGTCTGTTCTGCTGTCCCCAATCCCGTCGACCCTCTAAAGGAAAAGAACATGGAAAATGAGGTCCCTGTGGCGCAAATAGTGTGGGAAATCCTCCAAATCTCCTTTCTTCTCTATTTTCTCTTGCTGCTTTGCCTTGGGGGCAGGCCCAGTGGCAAGGAATTGGGAGACGGAACCAGCAGTTAGAACTCTAAGAGTACTTCATATTTTTAAGTTTTTATTTTTATTTTATTTTATTTTTAACCAAACTCATCAAGTTGTATACATTAAATATTTACAGCTTTTCATATGCCAATTACAACTTAATATAATTATTTAAATTTTTTTTTTAATTTTAAAGAGAGAGAGAGAGAGAGTGTGTGTGTGTGTGTGTGTGTGTGTGTGTGTGTGTGTGTGTGCAAGCAGGGGAACAGGGAAGAGGGAGAGAGAGAAAGAGAGGGAGAAAGAGAGAGAGAGAGAAAGAGAGACAGAGAGGGAGAGACTCCCAAGCAGGCCCCACGCCCAATGCAGAGCCCGACTCCAGGTGGGATCCCACAACCTTGGGATCACAACCAGAGCCAAAATCAAGAGTTGGATGCTCAACTGCCTAAGCCACCCACGCGTTCCTACATCTTAATGAATTTTTTAAATCTTAATGATTTTTTAAAAATCACTGTTGGTGGGGCGCCTGGGTGGCGCAGTCGGTTAAGCGTCCGACTTCAGCCAGGTCACGATCTCGCGGTCCGTGAGTTCGAGCCCCGTGTCGGGCTCTGGGCTGATGGCTCGGAGCCTGGAGCCTGTTTCCGATTCTGTGTCTCCCTCTCTCTCTGCCCCTCCCCCGTTCATGCTCTGTCTCTCTCTGTCCCAAAAATAAATATAAAAAAAACGTTGAAAAAAAAAAAATCACTGTTGGGGCACCTGAGTGGCACAGTTGATTGAACATCAGACTTCGGCTCATGATCTCGTGGTTCATGAGTTCAAGCCCCACATCAGGCTCACTGCTGTCGGTACAGAGCCCACTTCAGATCTTCTTTCCCCCCTCTCCGCCCCTCCTCTGCTTTATTCTCTCTCAAAAAGAAGGAAAGAAAGAAACAAACAAACAAAATAAATAAATAAATCACAGTTATACTAGAAAGAAAGAAAGAAAGAAAGAAAAAGAAAGAAAGAAAATAAATAAATAAATCACTGTTATACTAAAAAGAGAGAATGAAAGAAAAAAAAAACTAAATCACCAAATGAAGATTTTAGGAGAAATATAATATCTCAGAGCTTAAAAATTTGCTAGATGGTCTTAATAGTAGAGGGGAGGTGACAAAGGAAAGACTTAGTGAACCTGAAGTGAGATCAGTAGAAGTTATCCAATCTAAAGGACAGAGAGAAAAACATTTTTTTTAAATTTATTTTTAAGTAATCTTTACACCCACCGTGGAGCTCAAACTCACAACCCCGAGATCCGGAGGCACATTCTCCACCCACTGAGCCAGCCAGACACCCCAAGAAAAATATTTTTTAAACCGAACAGAGACTTAGGGACGTGTAGGACAATATCAAAAGATCTAATATTGGGGCGCCTGGGTGGCTCAGTCGGTTGGTTGTGTCCAACTTCGGCTCAGGTCATGATCTCACAGTCTGTGGGTTCTAGCCCCATGTCGGGCTCTGTGCTGACAGCTCAGAGCCTGGAACCTGCTTTGGATTTTGTGTTTCCTTCTCTATCTGCCCTTTCCCAGCTTGCACACACTCTCTCTCTGTCTCTCTCTCCCTCAAAAATAAATAAACATTAAAAAAGTTTTAAAAAATCTAATATTTATGCCACTGGGGTCCCTTATTGGTGCAGAAAAAAAAATTTTAAATGATGATTTAAATTGTCCCCAATTTGGTGAAAAATATAAATTTACAGATTCAAGAAGTTTAGTGAATTCCAAACAGGGTAAACTCAAAGACAACTTTGAGTGCGGATGCCGATAACCAAATTGCTGAAAACCAACAGAAAGGAAAAACAACCTTGAAAGCAGCCAGAAAAAAGAGAATACTTTAGGGGCACCTGGCTGGCACAGTTGGTTAAGCGTCGGACTCTTGATTTTGGTTCAGGTCACAATCTCACGGTTTGGGAGATCAAGACCCGTCCCATTGGGCTCTTTGCTGAGAATGGAGCCTGCTTGGGATTCTCTCTCTCCCTCTCTTTGCCCCTCTTCCTCTCTCTCTCTCTCTCTCTCTCTCTCAAAAATAAATAAATAAACATTTAAAAAGAATCACAATTTAGCAGACCTAAATTTGCATTTCCATAATTATATAAATATACTAATTATTACATAAATGCACCAATTAAAAGAGAGCAATTGTTGGATTAAAGTTGAAAAAAGAAGCAAGACCCAACTATTTTCTGTTCACAAGGGGCCCACTTTAAATATAATTATGTAGGCAGATTAAAAGAAGGATATAAAAAATATACCATGGAACCACAAATTTAAAAAAAAAAAGTTGGGGGGCACCTGGGTGGCTCAGTCGGTTGGGCATCCGACACTTGATTTCAGCTCAGATCATGATCTCATGGTTTGTGAGATTGAGCCCCAAGTCAGGATCTGTGCTGACAGCATGGGGACTGATAGGGATTCTCTCTCTCTCTCAAAATAAATAAATAAACATACAAAAAATTAAAATTAGGGGCACCTGGGTGGCTCAGCTGAGTAAATGTCTGACTTGGTTTCAGCTCAGGTCATGATCTCACGGTTCGTGGGTTCAAGCCCCACATCGGGCTCTGCACTGGCAGTGTGGGGTCTGCTCGGGGTTCTCTCTCCCTCTCTTTCTGCCCCTTCCCTACGTGTGCTCTCTCTCTCTCAAAATAAATAAACATTACAAAAATAAATGTAAATAAAAATTCAAAAGTTGGCATGGCTATATTAATAATAGGCAAAGTAGAATTCAAAACAAGAAAAATCACAAGGGATAAAGAAGGACATTGTGTAATGAACAAAGAGTTAGTTCATCAAGCCATGGCAATCCTGAGTGTCTGGGCTTATCAACAAAGCTTCTAAATATATAAGGCAAAAACTGGTAGATCTGAAAAAAGAAAAAGGAAATAAAGTCACAAGTTATACTTGTGGATGCCATCACTCCTCATTCAGTAACTGATAAAATAGCAATTTAGCAAAAATATGAAAGACCTGAACAACACTATCAATGAACTTGACCTAACTGACATTTCTAGAGAACGCAACCTAACGGTAGCACAGAACACGTTCTTTTCAAGTACTCGTGGAACATTCATCACGATAGACCCTCTTTTGGGCCTCTTATGTTGAACAAATGTTTGAAAATGTAAATGATACAAAGTATGTTCTCTGATCATAGTGCAATTAAATCAGAAATCAGGAACTGGGAAGGGCACCCGGGTGGCTCAGTTGGTTGGGCGTTCGACTTCGGTTCAGGTCACGATCTTGCGGTTCATGAGATCAGCCCCACGTCGGGTTCTGTGCTGACAGCTCGGAGCCTGGAGCCTGTTTCGGATTCTGTGTCTCCCTCTCTCTCTGCCCCTCCCCACTCACACTCTATCTGTCTCTCTCTCACCAAAATAAATCAACATTAAAAAAACATTTAAAGGGGAGCCTGGGTGGCTCAGTCGGTTGAGTAGCCGACTTTGGCTCAGGTCATGATCTCGCGGTCCGTGAGTTCGAACCCCGTGTCGGGCTCTGTGCTGACAGCTCAGAGCCTGGAGCCTGTTTCAGATTCTGTGTCTCCCTCTCTCTGACCCTCCCCTGTTCATGCTCTGTCTCTCCCTGTCTCAAAAATAAATAAAACGTTAAAAATTTAAAAAAAAAAACATTTAAAGAAGTCAGGAACTGAAAGATACCTCGAGGAAAAAATCCGAATATTTGGAAACTGAACAGCACACTTTTTTTATTTTGGTCGTTAATGTTTACTTATTTTTGAGAGAGAGAGAGAGCCCATGATCAAGGGAGGGGCAGAGAGGGAGGGAGACAGAGGATCTGTAGTGGGCTCCGTGCTGACAACAGAGAACACGATGCGGGGCTAGAACCCACGCATGATGAGATCATGACCTGAGCCACAGTCGGTCGCTCAACTGACTGAGACACCCAAGTACCCCTGAACGATGCACTTCTAAATAAACGGTGGGTTAGAGAAGAGGTTTGGAGAGAAGTTAGAAAATGTTTTGAGCCAAATTAAAAAGAAAATACAATGTATCAAATTTGCACCAGGCTGCTAAAACAGGGCTAAGAGTGCATTCTTCAATGAGAAAAGAAGAAAAGTCTCAAATCAATGATACAAGCTTCCACCTTCAGAAACTAGAAGAAGGAAAAACAAATTAAGCCCAAACCAAGTAGAAAGAAATAAAGAACAGGGGCGCCTGGGTGGCTCAGTCAGTTGGGCATCTGACTTCGGCTCAGGTCATGATCTCACGGTCCTTGAGTTCGAGCCCCGCGTCGGGCTCTGTGCTGACAGCTTGGAGCCTGGAGCCTGCTTCTGACTCTGTGTCTCCCTCTCTGTGACCCTCCCCCATTCATGCTCTGTCTCTGTCTGTCTCAAAAATAAATAAACATTAAAAAAAAGAAAAAAAAAGTCTACAAAAAAAAAAAGAAAGAAAGAACAGAAATCGATGATAAGAAAGAAAGAACAGAAATCGATGATACGGGACACAGGAAAACAATGAAACCAAAAGCTTGTTCTTGGAAAGATCAGTATGACTGGTCTCCTTATGAAAAGGGGAAGTTTGGGCACAGAGACGCCATGGACTGGGCACAGAGACGCCATGGACGATAGTAAGAGGCACAGGAAGAAGACCGCCAGCTGTAAGCCAAGGAGGCCTTTCCTCACCGATGTCAGAAGGAAGCAAATCTGCAGGCGCCCTGATTTTGGATTTCTAGCTTCCAGAACTGTGAGACAATATATTTCTTTTGTTGAAGCCACCCAGTCTGTGGCACCTCGTTACGGCAGCCCCAGCCAACTAATACAGCCAATAGATGAATTTACCAGGATCACAGGATATGAGGCCAACATGCAAAAATCAATCCCATTTCTACATAATAGCAGTGACTGTCCATTGGAAACGTTTTAAAGTTGCATCGACAATAGCACCAACAAAAAGGAGTGACACATCAATCTTTTTTTTTTTTTTTTCAGTTTATTTATTCATTTTGAGACAGAGAGCACAAGCAGGGGAGGGGCAGGGAGCGGAGAGAGAGAGAATCCCAAGCAGACACCACGCTGTCATATCGGAGCCCAGTGTGGGGCTCAAGCTCACAAACCAGGAGATCATGCCCTGAACCAAAATCAAGAGTCTGACACTTAACCGACTGAGCCACCCAGGCGCCCCGAGGCACCATTCTAACACCCGGTCTGAGCCCATTTGGGCTGCTATCACAAAATACCACAGACTGAATGGCTTGCACACAACAGAAATTTATTTCTCAGAGTGCTGGAAGTTGGAAGTCCAAGATCAAGGTGCTGGCAGATACCATGTTCGGTGAGAGCTGGCTTCCCTGTTCATGGACAGCCAGCCTCTCATTGCAACCTCACGGCAGAGGGGATGAGGAAGCTCTCTGGGGTCTCTTTGATAAGGGCCCTACTTCCTTTCATGAGAGTTCCACCCTCATGACCTGATCACTTCCCAAAGGCTTCACCTCCAAATGCCATCACATTGGGGATTAGATTTAACATATGAATTTTAAGAGGATACAAGCATTCAGTCCGTTGCCCCACCAGATCCCACTGCATCCCGGTCCTGGAAGTGGGGGGGAGGTGAGGGAACAGGCCCGGTGTGGAGCGCACGCAGGCCACCAAGGCTGGGGGTTTCTGTGTGTCATTTTTGGAAAATAAAAATTGCTGGGAAGAAAATAGATGTAGACGGATGAGGAAGGGCACCTTCCACAATGTCCATATGGCCTCTCCACATGGGCTAAGGTGGCTTTGGCACAGCGTGGCTGCGTTCGAAAATAGTGTCCCAATTCAGTACGTGGCATTTTTATGATCTAGCTTTGCAGGTCACACAGCGTCATTTTCACCATGTTCTATGTTTAAGGCTGTTGCAAAGGTACACCCAGGTTCAAGGAATGGGGACATCGATCCCACCACCTGATGGGAGGAGTGTCAAGGTCACATTGGGGGAAAAAAAAGCATGTGGAATTGGAGCTTTTGTTGGGGCCACAAATAGTGACAAATTTGTTTGTAGACCAAGGCCTAGGTCTGCGGGTGTTGGGCCAGTAAAGCTTTCTCACACGGAAACATGCGAGTGGGAATAAATGAGTCTTGCTCTAGAGAGAAGAGCATTTCAGCAGAGGGGAGAGCAGTGACAAAGGCCCGGCCACAGGCAAGGGCAGAGTGTGTTCCAAGAGTTAAAGGGCAGCATGGGGGGGGGGGGGGGAGGGGCTCGGGAGGGGAGGAGAGGAGAGGTGATGAAGGAGTTGTGTTGGAGAGCTTGGCAGGGGGACCCGGAATATCAGGCTAAGTAGCTTATCGGGAGGCCAGCGGGCGCTAATGAAGGTTCAAGGAAGCCATGAGGTCCCCACAAATGCCTGCACCGCCACATCAGGGGGCCATATGGCCATGTCCATGAGCCAGTTGTGTCCCAGGGCTTGGGGTCTGGCCAGGTCCCTCCCCCTGCTCTGTGCACCCCCTTTGGCCTGTGGAGCAGAAAGCCCTGGAAGATTTGGAGCGGTAGCTGTAAACAGTTCCGGGTTAGTGTGGAGCCCCAGAGCAGTATCTGGAGGGATCTGGGCCTACCCCAGGGCCGACGTGACCCGCTGCACCTCCAGGATCCCACCGCCTTACCCCTTTACCAAGTTGGACTGTCTCCTGGTGGTGACGCTGCTGCTCTCCTCTGAGGTGGCGCCCACCCCACCCATAGCCCTATCCATAGCTTGGCCGATACGTCACCGGTGCGGGCGCCTCTGGGAGAATCTCTGCTCAGACCACGGCATTCACCCCCACACCCATAAACAGAGCTTGAGTCTGACCGATACTGTAAAGATGTGGAAGCCGAAGCCATGGGGGGAGGTGGGGGTGGGGCGGGCGGGAGGGGAGGCAGGGAAGAGGGAAGGAAACCAGCAGAGGGTGGAGCTGGGACTAGAATCCTAGACGTGGGCTTCCCGGGTGGCGGGGGGCAGGAGGGTAGCTTCACCGCCCCTGATACTAGCTAGGTTGTCGTTTGTATACATCTGCCCAGGCGAGGGGGTGGTGATGAGGACCCGGGCCCCGGGGTTTCACTGCAGCGAGTTCTGACGAACTGCCACGCCCCTTCTCTAGCTGGTGGCGAGTGGCCGCCCTTCCCGCGGTCGGAGCTCGCCGCGTCGGGGGACCGCCTCCGGCTCCCCTGCCACCGCGGCAGCAGCTGTCAGTGTGCGGCTCCGCCCAGCACCCCTACCGACTGCGTGGCGTGGGCGGGACCTGAGCCGGGGGGTGGTGGCGGGGACGGGGGGCGGGCCGGGAGAGGCTGGAGCTGGCAGGGGGCGGGAGGGGAGTGACAGAGTGGGCGGGACCTCGGGAACAGGTCCACGGAGAAGGCGGGGAGGGGCGGTGCCTTGTGGGCGGGGCTTAAGTGACTGACAGGGAGGGGGCGGGGCGGGGCGCGTGAAGCGGCCGGCAGGACGACAGCGCGGGCAGGGCCAGGGAGTGGAGGCGGTCGCCGTGCGGGGGGCCAGAGAGAACTGAAAGAGCAAGCCTGGGGCCAGGGCCTAGTGTGGCTTGTGACGGCAGGGCCGGAGAGACGGACAGGGCCCGGGCGGCCAGGGGCTGAGTGATAGAGGAGGAGCCTCTCAGGGTAGGGGCGAGGCCAGCGGCCGGGTAAGCCCCGAAGGCCAGCGGGGCTGGGCGGGGCCAGGGATGACTGACAGGACGGGGTCGGGCTGCAGACGGCGCGGGGGACAGCCAGGTGGAGCCCAGCAGGAGGGGGACACAAAGACTGTCCGAGGTGCCGGGGAGGGACGACCGGCAGCCCGAGGCCGGGGAAGGAGGGAGGAGACGCGGGACGTAGGTGGTGTAGTATGAGTGACAGGGCACGTGGCGGGACCCGGAATGAGGACTGCTTGTGGGCGGGGCGAGAGGATTGACGCCTCCGGGGCGGGGCTAAGGGGCCATGAGTGACAGCCAGAGGGGTCGGTCTCAAACATCGCCCCCGCAGCTCTGCAAAAAATTCCCCTTCCGCCGAACACCGCTAGCTTCGCTCATTTCGTGTGCAAAGTGGGGGGACCGGTCGCCGTTGCTGCCACCAGCCGGACCCCACCTTCAGCACCGCCCCCTCCTCCGGGAACTTCTGCCCTGGGACGGGAGCTGTGCAGAGTGGTCAGACCCGCCCAAAGGAGGTTTCCTCCACCTTCCAGGCCAACAGTCCCTTCCCGTCCCAGCGAAATCCAGGCAAGGCGTCGTCCCCAGGAGCGGAAAAACTGTCATTAGCGGTCTTCTCTGTGGCAGCTCTGTTTCGGCGTTTGTTCTGACCTGGCCTTTCGGCCCACAGTTGCCGAAGCGTTTTCTGGATTGGCCCCTGGAGCTGTGGGTCGGCGGATTCGGAAATCACAGGCCCTTGCCATTAATTAGCCCGCCTTTCTGCGGCAGAGCGGGATAGGCCTCGCCCCCGATCCTGACCACGCCCCCTCTGTTCACCAGGCCCGCCCAACTGGCCCCCCTTGGTTAGGGCCCCTAGGTTTTCCGTTTCCAGTCCCTGTTCTAACGCTACAGTCCCCGCCCCTAAGAATAAGCTCCACCCACCCTTGCATTGCCCCGCCCCTCTCTCCCTGACACCCACCTCCCTATCTCCCCCGTCCCGCTCCTCCAGTCCCAGATCTCCGCTGGTTCAACAGGCTCCCGGGGCTCCCGAGGGGCTGGGGGCAGGGGGCCCCGACGCTTTGTCCAACACCTTTTCCTACTTTCGTCTTCGGGTCCTTCGCGAAGCCTAGGCCCTCCTCAGTATTCCCTCTGAGCTGGGAGCCCCGAAGTGGGTCCTGTCCGAAGCCTGAATAGTCTGTGGGGGAAGAGGGGTTGGGGGTCCTACCAGCAGGATGCTGGGGACGTGGCTCAGGTCTTTGTATCTTGGCAGAATCTCGGGAGCTCCCTGGATCTGATAAAACGAGTAAGGGCTGCCCCTTTCTGTAGGCTCCCACTGAAGGATCGGAGCGGCGGGGCCAGGGGGAAAGGGACAGATTCCGCTCATCTCCCTTTCCTGCAGTTTCTGCAACCCCACCCTGCATTCCCGTGTAGGGTCCATCGCAGTAACTAGCCTGTAAAGCCCCATCAGAGCCCCTCCCCTCCAGTGCCCTCCAAGGTTCCCAGGGAAGACTCCTGCTCGTTGGCCCAGGGGGCCCCTGGGTGACCTACCTTATGGGGGAGCCCGACTATTTCCAGGTTCGGGGCCATCACCCCACAGGCGGTTGTGCTGCCTTATACCAGTCTTGGGCCACCGGAAGCCTGCCTCCATTTACTCATCCCAAGCCGGTTTCTCCTACAGATGTTCCTCATCACGGCATCGCCCCACATCTGGTGCCTAGAGTTCAGACAGAAGCTGGGGTGGGGCAGAACATTCCCCAAATGCCTTTCCTTGTAAAGTCCTGTGAGGGATGGGGAAACTGAGGCCCACAAATGGCACAGCTTGGCTACCAGCACGGCAGCAGCAAAGCCTACACACCAGCCATTCTCTCCAGCGCAGCAGGCATCTGCCTGCCCCTGGAAAGTTCTGACAGAACTTAAGGCATGCTCTCCCCAGGTTGCCCGAAGGAGGGTGTTCCCTGATCCTTTGTCCGTAGGGCTACTCTTCAGGACACCCTGGTCAGCATCGAAGAGGTAAGGTGGTCCTCTTAGGGGTCGCTCAAACCTGGAATTCCCTTGGTCATGGGGAAGAGGGTGGGACAGCTCCCAGGAGTAACCAGGGCTAATCCTGGGAGCTGAGGGTTTCCTCTCATGGAGATCCAGGAGAGTCCCACACTGCCTTCTCACAGCTTTGTGTCTGTTGCTGCTGAAGTTCAGAATGGAAAGGTGCATCCTGCCCACCCGAGGGTCTCTCTAGCACCTTCCCTGAGTCTCTGCCCCTCTAGGTTCATCTACCCCCTGGGGATTAAGCCCCTCCCTCCAGACACTGGCTAGAGCAGGTCCCTGTGGCCTCACTGGCTAGAGGAACCCTGATGGATGGGTGGGCACTGGACACATTTCATAGGCCCAGAGCCGAGAGACATAGAAAGCTCTGATCCCAGGCCACAGAAGGGATCCCCAGCTTTCATTCATCAGTCCACCATTAGTATTCTAACAATCCCACGCCACGTTTCCTAAACTCATGCTCCACTCCATTTAACAATATCACTCCCCTACTTACCTCTGGTGGCTTCCCATCTTTAAAATAAAAATAAGATCCATAGCATGGCCTCTGAGGCCCTACTTGGGAGTCTAGCCCCTCTCCAACTCTCCCCTCTACCTGTCACACTCCGGCCAAGATGGCCTCTCTCTGTTCTTTGAATACACCTGTGTTTTTCTGTCTCTGGGCCTTTGCACAGGCCTTTCTGCTTAGAACTGGATTGTGAGCCCTAAAAGGCCAGGGACTGTTTTTGGATTTGTTTGGCTCTATAGCCCCAAGCATTTACCTTGGGGACACTCAATAAATGCCAGCTGTAATAGATCTTCATAAATAATTCTTTTTTCCCCTAAATGCTTATTTATTTATTTTTGAGAGAGAGAGAGAGAGAGAGAGAGAGAGAGAGAGAGAGAGAGAGAGAGAGAGAGAGACAGGGTGGGCAGGGGAGGGGCAGAGAGAGAGAGGGAGACACAGAATCTGAAGCAGGCCCAGAGCTGTCAGGGCAGAGCCCAACCTGGAACTAGAACTCAACAACCCGTGAGATCATGACCTGAGCCAAAGTTGGATGCTTGATCAACTGAGCCACCCAGGATCCCCCTTAATAAATAATTCTTGAGTAAATGTGCCTGATGCTTTTCTGTTGACTTATCTAACCTTTACAACAGCCATGTCAGGTAGGTACTATCATTAGCTCCCTTTTCTAGAACATAAGACAGGAACTCAGAGGTTCATCCTAGGAGGCCTAAGAGGTTAGGCCACTTGTTAAGGGCCACACAGCTAAGATTTGAACACCAGAGGGAGGCTTTTATTCACCCCCACAGGGTATCTGGCGGCATGGGAGCAGGGTGGCAGGTATACCACAGACCAGCTCCCAGATTCTAGATGTTTGTGGGCTTGCTGGAGCAGGAAGCATTGAGCCTGGGCTGGAAAGTTGGCAAGACTGGGTCTCGGCAAAGTCACTAAGAGAGCATTCCAAGTGCAAAGAACCGGCAATGAGCAAAGGTGCGGAGGGAGGGTGATTCAGCTCCTGGGACTACCAGAGTCAGAGGGCTGGGCCGGCCGAGGACACCCCGCCAGCTGGGTCCTGGGCGCTGTCAGCTGTGGGTCTCCAGAGGCAGGACCCCCGCGGGCGGGGAAATTGAGGCGGGGACTCACTCCGCGGCCCCCCTCTCCGGGCTGGGGGGCCCGGGTGTCTCCAGGGACGCGGGCTGGGCGCTCCCACGCCCCGCTGAGGCAGGACGTTCCCACGCAGGGGTTGGCCTTGGGAAAGGCTGTAGGGCGGGCCTGGGGGCGGGCGCCCGCGCTCTGGTCCCTCTGCCGCCCATTCTCCGTTACTTGTTGGGCTGACCTAGCTCGCTGCGCTGAGCAGGGAGGTGAGTGAGTGGGTGGGAGAGCCTGGCTGCCCAAGGCTGGCGGGTGAGGGATGCGGCCGCTTGGACCCCTGCTTTCGCCACCGGTGAGGATCCGTGTGGTCCCTGCCATCGAGTAGGGTCAGGAGCGGGGGATGGTTGGGGGGGGGGGGCGGGTCCTGGCAGCTGAGAGTTGAGGACTCCTTGGGAATTACCCTCTCTCCGAATGTGGGGCGCCATCTCTTTCCCCAAATGTAGATGACTCCTTCCCTCTCTTCAAATGTGGGGCTCCCCACTTACAGACAGGAGCCCTTCCTTCCCAGATGTGGGGGCCCCCTCTCACCACACATGGTACACCCCCTCCTTCTCTCTGTTGGGTGCCCCTCTCTCTCCCCAGATGCGGGAAGCGGGGGAGGGGAGTGTGCTTTTTCTTTCCAGAAGTGAGATACCCCCTTCCTCTCCCCAAAACGTGTGCTCCTCTTCTCCCTCTGACCCACTTTGGTCCTTGCCCTCCTCTAAAGCCCCTCCCCACCCCCATGGGAGCCAGACTCTGAGACTTCCCTGGGGGGTGGGGGCTTGGGCTCAGCCTGTCCCCTTCCCCCACCAGATCCACCGCAGAGCAGGCTTTGTGAGCACGTAGGCAGCCAATTAGGGAGGAAGGGGTGGGGGCCAGACCTTCTGTGCAGAGACCTTGGCAGATGGCCCTGTGAGGAAGAGAGGTAGCCCCAGGCCCTGCTCCCTCCCTACCTGGACTCCCACACAGTTTCCTCAGGGAGGGAGAGCAAACAGCCCAGGGAGGTTTCCCAACTTGGCCTGGCTGAGCTGGAGCTGGGACCAGAACCCTGGCCCACAGCGCCAAACCGCTGGGACCCTGCCTCCGGGAGTTAGGCCTCCTCCCACTTCTCAGATGGTTCACTGAGGTCTCCCGAGGGGGGCTCCAAATGTCTAGGACCCCCATCTCCCCCCACCAGGATCGCAGACAAAAGTGGAAGGGTCAGGGGCATGAGGGTGACCTTGAAATCCACAGGCGGACCCCACCACCACCTGTGAAAAAGGGTTTCTGTATCTGGGCCCTGAGGGTAGGGGCAGAGGGCAATGTGGGGCAGGACTCACACACACACACACACACACACACACACACACACACACACAGATGTTCTTCAGAGCTGTCTGGAGCTTGGTGCTGAGGAAAGGAGGACCCAGGATGCGGCAGATGCACAGCCCGGGAAGCGCTGGTAAGACCCGCACACCCCACCCCTGTCCAACTCCAAGGCTAAGGGTGGGCTCCTGCTTGCCAGCTGCCCTGGGTCTGCCCTAGACTGTTTTCCACAATCCCACCCCTTGGGCCTGGGCCACATGCCTCCAGGATCTGGAGCTCACATTTGACAGGGTCCCCTTCCACCCCAAGCTTCCTCGGGGCTTGACCCCCACACCCTGGGCTCCTAGGGCCTTTGTGTCCTGAGGTGGAGTGTGCTGATGGGACCTTGGACCTCCTTTCCAGACCCTATTCAGAAAAAAGAGGCCTAAAGCAGGAGAGACTTCAGCCACATAGCAGAAGGGCCTTCTTGACCCTCCGGAGAATAACGGATAACGTTCACTGAGCCCTTACTATGTGCCCCAAGCTGTGATCAACATTTCACACAGACTAAAACACTCAGTCTTCATAACAACCGTGTGAGGTGGATGCTGGGCTGTTATCTCCATTTTTCAGATGAACAAACTGAGGCCCGGAGGCCTAGGTGTTAAAAGAGCCCAAAGCAGTTCCAGCACTGTCCTGGCAAGGTGGTACCAATGCCCTCCATGTGGGCACCTCTGGTGACAATAAACAGAAGCTTGATGGAGACCCTCCTGGTGCCCAGCCTTGCTCTGGACACCCTGGACACCCACACGGAGCCCTTGACGCTTAGCCACCAGGGAAAGCTTCTAGGAAGGAAGCCAGTCGTAAAACGGCCCTCTAGCAGTGGAATTGACCGAGCGTCCGCTGCGAGGCGCGGCGCTAACCCTTTCAAGTATATTATCTTGAGGCTGCCCACGACAGCATGCGGCGGGAGCTTACTGTCCCCGCTTTCCAGATGAGGACACTGAAGCACAGTGAGGTCAAGGGGCTCGCTGGAGCTGGGGTGGGTGGAACTGGAGTTCAAACGCAGCTCTGCAAAGCCGTGCCCTTGACCGGTGGTCAAAGGCACGCGGCTGGCGCTTTACAGTTTGCAGAGCAGGTGTACATCCGCCACGTCAGGCTCCTCTCCCTCAGCCTTCGTCCCACCGTTGCCTTTGCCTGCCATGCCCTCCTCACCTCACCTCTTCCCAGAGAGCACAAGGTTTGAACCCAGAGGGGCTGCCTTGCTCCTTTTCGCTCTGTGAGTTACAGCAAGTCACTTAGCTGTTCAGTTTCTCTGTCTGTAAAGTAGACAGATAACAGTCTCGCCTGGCTCAGAGTGACGCGGAGTAAATGAGTCAATTCACCTGAAGGCCTTAGAGTGGCTCCTGGCACACAGTAAGTGCTCAATAAATGCAGCCCTCTTTTTTTTTTTTTTAATGTTTATTTATTTTTGAGAGAGAGGGAGAGCAAGCAGGGGAGGGGCAGAGAGGGGGCTGGGGTGGAAACAGAGGAGTGGAAGCGGGCTCCGTGGTGACCACGGAAAGCCTGATGCGGGGCTCGAACTGGCGAGCCATGAGACCATGACCTGAGCCGAAGTGGGATGCTTAACCAACTGAGCCACCCAGACGCCCCGGTGCAGCCCTCTTTTTTAATATTGTGGTTAGAGCTGGGATGTCCCAGGTGCAGCCTGAATGTAGCTCTTCTGTTGTACCTGCAGCCCACAGCAAGGAGAAGATGCCCCCCTACACTAACTACCATGCCCAGCGCTCCTACCCCATGCCCGATGAGCCCTTCTGCACAGAGCTCAACGCTGAGCAGCGGGCCCTGAAGGAGAAAGAGAAGGGCAGCTGGACCCAGCTGACCCATGACGAGAAGGTGGCCTGTAGGTATCAGGGGGAGGGGGGGGGGGCTGGCTGGAGAGAGCGGGCTGGGGGGGGGGGTGACTTTGAAAAGAAGCGCCCCCACTCAAGACAGCCAGAAACCCCTGAACGCCTGAACTCATACCTGAGGGGTGAAGTTTATCCCTTTGTTCATCTATTCTCTTATTCATTCAACTATTTGTGCACAGTCAGATGCGAGGTGATGCTGGGGATACAGGAGTGAATCACCCAGATGGTTCCTGCCCTCAGGGTGCTCTCAGGCCAGTGGGGGAACTGACACAAACCCAGATAACCGTAATATGAATTTTGCGGCTAGGGCGAGGTGTGTCCAGGGGGTTGTGAGGACCGGAAGGAGAGAGACATGGAACGCTGGCGGGCCTTTCAGAGGAGGGCACATTCTGGCTGGCCTTGAATGATAAGGACGAGGGTGCTGCCTGGGAGTGGGAGTAGCATGGAGAGGGATGTAGGAGCAGGAAAGTGTGGGCATCGCTGAGTGGTGTGGGGGGAAGGAGCAGAGAGGCAGGTGGGTGGGAGAGCAGGGGCCTGACCCCGGGAAACAGGAGGGATGTGCGATCCCAAGTCCTGCCCACCAGAGGTGCCCCCGAAGGACTCCTATTTGGAGCCTGCTTCTGGCCATGCTTTGCATACGGTCGATGTTCAATAAGAATCTGCTGAATGGACAACACCTGCTTCAGGGACGGGGAGGCTGGGAATCCCTGAGGCCAAGACTTGGTCCAGGGTCCTCGGAATCCATGCGCCTGAGACCCCTACCTCCTCACCCCTCATCTGCCTCCAGTGTACCGGCTCCAGTTCCATGAGACCTTCGCGGAGATGAACCGTCGCTCCAATGAGTGGAAGACAGTGATGGGCTGTGTCTTCTTCTTTTTTGGATTCACAGCTCTGATGATTTGGTGGCAGCGGATCTATGGTGAGTGGCAACAACCCCCCCTCGCTACCGCCCGGGGCCGCGCCCTTGTGGTCAGAGCCACCAGCCACGTTCTTATAAGGCAACTCGTCTGAAGAGTTTTGAAAAGTCCCCCAAAGAGGTGTAGGGTGAAGGGCAGAGCACGGCTGCCTTGGTTGGGACGTAGGGGCTCTGCCTCTCTGGACCTCAATTCCCTTGCCTGTAAAATGAAAATAACAGTGCCCACATCACAGGGTTTGTGAGGATTTAATGAGAGAGCCAAAGCCAGCGTCTGGCACATAATCATGAATGGTAATGTTACTGATTGCTGTTATTAGCCATGGATTTTTCTGTAACAAAGAGTCACCAACATACAAGAGCTTAAACAAGATACAGGTTTTGTTCCTCTCTCACAAAAAAGGCCTGGGGGAGTATCGAGACTGCAGTGTCAGGCTCCTTCTGTCATACTGCTCTGCCATCCTTAACGTGAAGCTTTCTTCTTGATAAGGTGGCTGCCCCAGCTCCAGCCATTAACGCCTACATTCCACCCAAGAAGAGAGAAGAGAGACCTCTTTAAGGTCCAGAAGTTGCGCACGCCACTTCTGCTCACCACCCGTTGGCTAGAAGCGATCACATGACTGGGTCTAGCCACAAGGGAAGCTGGGAAGTGTAGTTTTCAGCGAGGCCATCACATGCCCAGCTGTCTATTACTACTGAAGAGTGATTCTCAGAGTGTGAGACCCTGGACCAACACCATCACTTGGGAACTTTTAGAAATGCACATTCTCAGCCCCAGTCTGGATCTACCAAGTCAGACACTTTGAGGGTGGAGCCCAGCAATCTGTGTTTTAACAAGCCCTCCAGAGTGATTCTGCTGCCCACTCAGGTTGGAGAGGCACTACTCTGGAAGAAGGGAGGGGATGTTGGGGAAGAGCTGGCAGTCTCTGTGCCAGCTGACCTCACCTCTGATGGCCTCACCTTCTTTCTTCTTCTGCGAGAGTGTGATGTGAATTCCCGCTTTGCTTGAGGAAGAAATGAGAGAGCCTTTGGGAAAAAATTTATCCTAGCCCAGTGTTTGGGGCTAAGAGGTGCCCATAAAGATATTTTCCTTCTTTACCACACACTGGGGTAGAAAGTACCAGTGACTCAGGCAGGCCGGGTCAGCCTCAGGGACAAATGGACCAGGAAGTAAGGTATGAGCTGTGTAGGGAGCTCTGCCCCCAGACCTTCCCTGATGCACACCTCGAGGCATCTAAAATGCCTTTGTCCCCCCACCCGTGCCTTCCCCGCAGTGTTCCCTAAGAAGCCCGTCACCCTGACGGATGAGTGGAAGGCCCAGCAGCTCCAGCGCATCCTGGACATGAAGGGCAACCCCGTGCAAGGGCTGGCCTCCCGGTGGGACTATGAGAAGAAGGAGTGGAAGAAGTGACATGGCATCCTGGCTGCTGTCCCTGCAGCTCCACCCTGGCCCAGAGCCTGTGGACGGCCCTTTCCTCCTCTTAATCCCAATAAAGCTGGCCTGTTCTCTTCTGCCTTCAATCTCCACCTCTTTACTTGCCACGAACCCTTCATTACATCTAAAATCAAGCAGTGTAGTGAGGGAAGGACAGGAATAAGCCACCTTCCGGGGGCCCAGAGCCCAGGTAGTCAGGGAGGGCTTCATGGAAGAGTAGGGACTAGGGCTGAGTCTTAACAGGTATGTGGCATTAGGAAAGGGAGGAAGGGGAAGGGAAGGTTTTCCAGGTGGAGGGAGTGGCTTGAGCAAAGGCAAATACACTCCTTTATTCAGTCAATTAACAAATATTTATTGAGCACCTACTGTGTGCCAGGTATTAACCCAGGCCATGGGGGCCCAACAGTGCATAAGACGAAGTCTCTGGCCGCATAGTGGCAGCATTGGGAGACACAAAAATGAATGTGTAAGTATAACATACAGTATGTTACGCAGAAATGAAGAAACAAAGTAGGGTAAAGGGACAGAGTTAAAAGGAGACTGGAGGTGGTAGGTGGAGGCCTTTTAGAGGAGGTGGCATCTGAGAAGAGGTCTGAATGACATGAGGGAACAAACCTTGTATCAAAGGCAGAAAAGCAGGGCACTTGACTGGCTCAGTCAGTGGAGCGTGCGACTCTTAATCTCGGGGTTATGAGTTCGAGCCCCACATTGGGTGTAGAGATCACTTAAAATCTTGAAAAAAATTTTTTTAATGTTTGTTTATTTCTGAGAGAGAGAGAGAAAGAGAGAGAGAGAGACAGAGCGTGAGTGGGGGAGGGGCAGAGAGGGGGAGACACAGAATCCGAAGCAGGCTCCAGGCTCTGAGCTGTCAGCACAGAGCCCGACACGGGGCTCGAACCCACGAACTGTGAGATCGTGACCTGAGCCGAAGCTGGACGCTTAACCAACTGAGCCACCCAAACGCCCCCAAAATAAAATCTTAAAAAAAAAAAATAAAAAGACAGAAGAGCAAGGGCAAAGACTCCGAGGTGGGATTCTGGTCCGTGTGGGGGACCTCACAGAGGCCACAGGGGCCATAGCGGAATGACTTAGAGAATAGCAGGAAGGTGTGTGCTGGGGAACAGGGTTGGGCTTGGGGCAGAGAGCGGATTATACGGGGCCTCACGGGGTTTTAGTCTTATTTACTTATTTATTTATTTCTCCGTGCCCAGCGTGGGGCTTGAACTCACGACCCTGAGATCAAGTCATGTGCTCTACTGACTTGCCTGGGGGAAGCCAGCCAGGCGCCCCCGTGGGGTTTTATTCTAAGCGTGAAGACCTCCGAGAAGCAAATGCCAAGAAGGAATTAAACGTGGAGAGTTAAGGGGCTGATGTCTGTGAAGGATAGAGAAGAGAGGGAGCGGGAGCAGGTGTCGAGAACCCTCAGACAGCGGCGCGGTGGTGCAGGTCTGAGCTCTGTGGGAGGAGGGGAGGGAGGAAGGAGGGCAGGGGAGGGAGGGCCTCAGACTCGACTGTGCTGTCTCCATCTGAGTCGGAAACCACACGGGAACGTAAATGGCGCTGTTTAATAGGAAGTCGTCAGCATAAGCAAGCAAGCGACTCTACAAAGACGTAAAGAGAGCAGTGACCGCTATCCTACGGAGAGCACCCAGGGAGGGTTGAACTTGGAAGTGGAGTGCCTTCCCCAAGCTGGGGTTTAGACCTCATTGGAGCAGGTGTGGTTGAAGCCCAGGGCAGCGCAAGGAACTTTGCTGGGTCACCCGGACCAGAGCTGGTCCGTAGTCAGCAGGCGGGCAAAAAGCAACCCTCAGAGGCCCGAGGGAGTCGAGGCTGGTGGGCAGGTGGGATTGGGGCACCTTTGCAGATGTGAGGCTTGGAGCGTGTGGTATCTGCATTAGGAGCGTTGCAAGAAGATGGTCCTCAGGCCCGAGGGCTGCAAGGTGCTGAGAGACTGTGAACACTGAGCTCATGGCTGTGGCAGATCATCGCCGGGCATCCTCACACACTGCTGACTAATCACACGGCTGTGCACGTGCACACACACACACACACACATCCCAGAACCAGAAAGAGAAGCCTTTCCTCCTGAAACGTCCCCTCCAGCACCCTCTCCTGGCAAAAAGCTTAGCGTCTCACTGTAAAGGAGGAAATGCCGAGTCCAGATCGTTATGGCAGAGCAGGTACTGGAGGGTGAATTTGGAGCCGAGAAGCGAGAGGTCGATAGCCGCGCAGCATCTTTGTGAAAGTCTCGGCCAGGCCAGTGGGGAGCCCCAGAGCAAAAAATCTCCATTAGGGGAGTCCTGTGTTGGCCGAAAGGGACTCCTCCCTAATAACACCCCTGTGCTCTGTCCTCAGCAGGGAGCAGCCCTGGGGGACAGTAGCCTCAGCGCGCGCGAGCACTGCAGCACTTCTGAAAGAGCAGTGGCAGGAAGTGATCATACCACCCACCTTACAGCAGGTTCTCTCAGAGAGAGACCCGAACAGCACATCTCCATGGACACCCTCGATGCCACTGGAGGCATTTAACAGGGCAGTCAGGACAACAATATTTATTCAATCACCAAATGGTTATTTGCATCCACTGTGTACCAGGGGGGTACAGAGCGGATGAGACCTCATTCAAGTGTCAGGAATTCCGGGTCCTTATGAATCTGACATGCTGCAATGGGGAGACAGACATTAGCCAGACGGCCACTTTAATAAGTTATAGTGCAAATGAATGCTAAGAAGAGGCGGTACCTGGTTGAACTGACCAACAGACGGAAACTGCACTCATCTAGAGAAGTCGGAGACGGCTTCCCTGAGGAAGTGTCCTCAGACTTGAGATATGGAAGGTGACTCATAACTAGGTAACAGGGGTGGTAGAACAGCATTCTGGGCAGAGAAAAGCATGTGCAAAGGCCCTGTGGTAGTGAGGACCACGGCATGATAGAGGAAATAAAGGAAGCCCGTTGGGCTATCACACAGAAGAGAAGGAAGATCTGGACTAGGACGGGTGGGGGAGTAGGAGACTCACACAGGGCTTTGTAGGCCCTGCTGCCCCTACCGAAGAGACACATGTGGGGGAAAGCAGGGAAAGATGGAGCTGGGAGAGTGTGTTGGGGCCAGAGTATGGGGAGTCTTGCACATCGATTTGGTTTTTATCTGAAAGGCAACTGCCTGGTCCTGAGCTCTGTGTGGTATGAGACCCATTGTATTAGCCACTGCCTTAGCATGAGAGATGCTAGGGACCCAGAGACAGAGCCGACAGGAGCCCTGCCCTCCAGATCCCCCAGCCAGCTGGGCAGGACTGATATGGACACAGCCAGCTGGAGGCTCCTGGGGTATTAGCTACAGAAATGGTCAGCAGTACATTTTGACCCCATTGTTCTGACCCAGCCCCTCGGCCAAGGCAAACAAATCAGATGTTAAACTCGTCAGTTTTTTCGCCTACAGTAATGCTGTGCGACAACCCCCAAAACTTGGTGACTCACAACGTTGAGCATTTATTTCTACTTTCATGGGCTTGTGGGTTGGCTGAGGCTCTGCCGGGATCAGCCAGGTTTAGTTCCGGACTGCGGGTTAGTACTTTGGTTTTCTGGGGCGTCTTTTAGGTTCCTGGACCCACTAAACAATTCCCTGGACGCCAGGTGGGTGTATGAAAATTCAACTCAATTCGGACACTGTGTACTTGGAAATAGCGTCAGCTTCCACAGGTTAAGGGTTCGGTCCTGCGAGACTGCCCCGCCCCCTACTTTAAGACACCGCCCCCCCCCCCCCCCCCCCCAGGCCAAGCCCAGGTTGTTATCTGCACTTTTGACGGACTGGCTATAAGTCAGAGGATCCCACGACCCCCTCCTTGAGTTTGATTAATTTACCAGCACACCTCACGGAACTCGGGAAACCCACTTACTGGATTACCAGTTTCTTATAAAAGGACATAACTCAGGAAGAGCCAGATGGAAGAGAGCATGGGGAAAGGCATGGAGCTGCCATGTCCTGTCCGGGCATTGCTGTCATCACATCTCCACGTGCTCACCAGCCCAGCAGCTCTCCGAACCCTGTCCTTTTGGGGGTTTATGGAGGCTTCATTACATAGCCATGATCGACGAAATCATTGGCCATTGGGGATCGATTCAACCTCCAGGGGGGCCCCCTCTCCCTCCCCAGGAGTGGGATGGGGTTGGGGGCGGGGTGTGTGGGAACTGAAAGTCCAACCCTCTAATCATGTGGTTTGTTCTCTGGGCAACCCGTCCCAAGATGGGGTCCAAAAAAAAAAAAAAAAATCACATCATTGACATAACAAAGAGACACCTTTGTGGCTCTCACCACTTCAGGAAATTCCAAGGGTTTCAGAAGCTCTGTGCCAGGAGCCAAATAGGTAGATTTCTTAGTATAGATCACAACATCACAGGCTGCCGTGACAAAATACCACAGACTGAGTGGCTTAAACAACAGAAAACTGTATTTTCTCACAGTTCCGGAGGCTCTAAGTCCAAGATGTTGGCAGGATTGGTCTCTCCTGTTGCGTCTCTCTTTGGCTTGCAAAGCCACCTTCCTGCTACGTCCTCACATGTTCTTTCCTTTCTGCATGCACGTCCCTGGTGTCTCTTTGTATGTCCAGATTTCCTCTGCTTACAGACACGCCCGTCAGATTGGGTTAAGGCCTTTCCTAATGACCTCATTTTAACTTCGTTACCTCTTTAAAATTCCTATCTCCAAATATCCTCACATTCTGAAGTTAGGGCTTCAACATAACGAATTCAGAGGAGACGTGACTCAACCCACAAGAGTTGGGTTCAAAGTGATTCCATGTGTCTCCTTGTTCTGGGAGCTGCGGGCACTGAGGGCATTTTTGTCTCTTGGCAGAAGTCAGAGACTGCCGAGGGGGCAGGGGGATGGTTAGGGACACGTGATGCTCTTAAAGCCCGGGCTCCACAGAATCAGCACCACCTTCCACTGGTCCAAGCAAGTCCTCTGGTGTTCCGGTACCGTTGCTACCTTCCAAACCACCCCAAAACGTAGTGGCACAAAGCAGCCATTTTATCCTGCTCGCCAATTCTGTGGGTCAGCAATTCAGGCAGGGCACAGCAGTTACTGTTTGCCTCTGTTCTAGAATGTTTGAGGTCTCGGCTGGGAGCACTCCAGAGGCAGTGGCCAGAATGTTCTGGAGGTGTTTTCACTCTGGTGGTTGACACTGGCTGTCAGCTGGCCCAGCCGGCCTGCTCTGTCAACCGGACATCCTTCTTTTGTGGCATGCCCGGGTGGTCTCTCTGTGTGGGCTAGTTTGGGCTCCCTCAGAGCCTGGTGGGCGGGTCCCAAGAGAGCACTCCAAGAGAACAAGAACAAAGGGTATTGCACTCTCGACGATCTAGCCTCGGAAGACACATAGCATCACTTCTGCCGAACCCTGTTGGTCAAGGCACTCACAAAGCTCCACCCGCGTTCAAGAGGGAGCGGACAGGGGCGCCTGGGTGGCTCGGTCGGTTAAGCGTCCGACTTCGGCTCAGGTCATGATCTCACGGTCCGTGGGTTCGAGCCCCGAGTCGGGCTCTGTGCTGACAGCTCAGAGCCTGGAGCCTGTTTCAGATTCTGTGTCTCCCTTTCTCTGTGACCCTCCCCCGTTCATGCTCTCTGTCTCAAAAATAAATAAACGTTAAAAAAAAATTAAAAAAAAAAAAAAAAAAAAGAGGGAGCGGACATAGACTTCCCTACCCGATGGTCACAGTGTAAGATGTAAGATGCACATGAGATGGGAAATATGGTTGTGGCCACCTTTGGACAATATAGTCTGCCACCCACAGCCAAGCCCAACATCGACGGGCAGAGAAATAGCCTCCGTCGGAGTACACGTGGCGAGCGTGGGGTGGAGGGAAACTGTGAGCAAATACCACCCCCTCTCACAGATGGGGAGAAGTAACCAACACACGATCATGTTGATAAAAGCTAAAACTGACCCACAGTAACTTGGATGTCGACAAAACTTCAAACGGTAACATTTTGACATTTAGATAGTCAAATTTAGGCCTGAGAATTCTGGCAAGGGGCTCCTGGGTGGCTCAGTGGGCTGAGCGTCCAACTTCGGCTCAGGTCATGATCTCATGGTTCGTGGGTTCAAGCCCTGCATTGGGCTCTGTGCTGACGGCTCAGAGCTTGGAGCCTGCTTCGGATTCTGTGTCTCCCTCTCTCTCTCTCTCTGCCCCTCCCCTGCCCATGCTCTGTCTTTCTCTGTCTCTCAAATAATAAAATAAAACATTAAAAAAAAATTTTTTTTTAAATCGGACCAAATAGAAATAATGGATACTAGCAGACAATGCATAATGGCAGAAAACCCTTGAAATCAGATGTGGATGGGGCGCCTGAGTGGCTCAGTTGGTTAAGCATCCGACTTCAGCTCAGGTCATGATCTCATGATGCATGAGTTCGAGCCCCACATCAGGCTCTGTTCTGACAGCTCAGAGCTTGGAGCCTGCTTTGGATTCTGTGTGTGTCTCTCTCTCTGCCCCAGCCCCACTTGTGCTCTGTCTCTCTTTGTCTCTCAAAAATGAACAAATGTTAAAAAAAATTAAAAAAGAAAAAAAAAGGAATGAAATGTGGGTAAAAATGACTGAGGGGAGAATCACATCTTGTTGGCAGCATTTACTCCACAAGGTCAAGTTGATTGCAATGAAAAAAATAATTTTGTAAAATTAAATTTAAAATGGCAAACATTGGAAAGGATTTGACTTTGGTCATAAAATAACTGATTGAGGAATAAAATTGACTTCAGGCAGCTTGCTCAAGAAAGCTCTCTCTTAAAAAAAAAAGCCCTTTCTTGATGTATTAGAATTAGTGTAATTCTGATAAAAATATTTGGAGTCAAAACTCATAGTCAAAATAGTCTTGGGATAAACACAACCATGAGGTCAAAATGTCCTGTAATAGTAAAATTATCAGTAAAAACAAAGAAAGAGAGAGAGAGACTGCAAAGACAGATAAGAAACTAACAAGTATTTATCTGTATGAGACACAGAGGGCTGATTTCCTTAATATGTTAAAAAAAAAAACACCTGGGGGAGGCCTGGGGGGCTCAGTCAGTTAAATGTCATACTCTTGACTTCGGCTCAGGACATCATCTCACGGTTTGTGAGTTCAAGCCCCGAGTCGGGCTCCACACTGTCAGTGCAGATTCTCTGTCTCTCTCAAAATAAATAAGTAAATGTAAAAAAAAACACAAAAAACAAACCTGGGGTGCTGGGGTGGCTAAGTTGGTTGATCTCAGCTCAGGTCTTGATCTCAGGATTGTGAGTTCAAGACCCATATTGGGTGTGGAGCCTACTTAAAAAAAAAAAAAGGCACCTGGATGGCTCAGTCAGTTGAGCATCCGACTCTTGATTTTGGCCCAGGTCAAGATCCCAAGGGCATGGGATTGAGCCCTGCTCTGGGCTTTGCAGTGAGTGTGGATTCTGCTTAAGATTCACTCTCTCTCTCAAATTAAAAAAATATTGGGGCACCTCAGTTGAGCATCCGACTTCAGCTCAGATCATGATCTTGCCATTCCCGAGTTTGGGCCCCACATCAGGCTCTGTGCTGACAGGTCAGAGCCTGGAGCCTGTTTTGGATTCTGTGTCTCCATCTGTCTCTCTCTCTCTCTCTGTCCCTCCCCCGCTCATGCTCTCTCTCTCTCAAAAACAAACACTGGGGCGCCTGGGTGGCTCAGTCGGTGGAGCGTCTGACTTCGGCTCAGGTCATGATCTCACGGTTTGTGAGTTCGAGCCCCGCGTCGGGCTCTGTGCTGACGGCTTGGAGCCTGGAGCCCGCTTCAGATTCTGTGTCTCCCTCTCTTCTGCCCCTCCCCCACTTGCACTCTGTCTCTCTGTCTCAAAAATAAAATAAACATTCAAATAAATAAATAAATAAACATAAAAAAAAAGTAAGTTTATTGATACTTGTTTTGTGCTTGAACACACAGCCTACCCTGAAGCACATTTTCATGTGTATGGAAGAATGTGTATTCTGCTGTTGTTGGGTGGGGTGTTCTATAGATGTCTGGTAGGGCTGGTTGGTTTCTAGTGATGCTTACATTGTCGATTTCTTCTCATTTCCTTTTGTGTATATTTTTAAAATATTCTCTTCACCGTCACCATGGGGATTCCAATTAACATAGGAAATTCAGAACAATCTCGCACTGATACCCATTTAATTTGAGTAACATATAAAAACCACTCCATGCTCCCCCTTTCCGTTATTCTAATTATTCTATCATTCTAATATTTTTCTATTATTTTGTCACAAATTGTATCTTTATACATTGTGTGCCCATTAACATAGAGTTCTAAGTTTTTAGGCATTTGTATGTTATTTTTTAAATATTTATTTAAGTAATCTCTATACCCAGCATGGGGTTTGAACTCACAGCCCTGAGATCAAGAGTTATCTGCTCCTCCTACTGAGCCAGCCAGATGCCCCCCCTTTTTTTTTTATCCATTTGTGTTTCTTGTTTTTAAAATACACACTTTTTAAAATAATTTTTTAAAAGTTTATTTATTTATTTAGAGAGAGAGAGAGAGGGGAGGGGCAGAGAGAGACAATCCCAAGCAGGCTCCGAACTGCCAGCACAAAGCCTGACGTGGGGTTTGAACTTGCGAACCACGAGATCATGACCTGAGCTGAAATCAAGACTTGGACGCTTACCTGACTGAGGTACCCAGGCACCCCTATCCCTTTGCATTTTAAATCATGTAGGAGACAAAGAAAGTTATAACCCCAAAATATAATAATGCTTCTTTTATATCTATGTAGTTACCTTTATCAGAGTTCTTTATTTCTGTATATGTCTTCAAATTTCACTGATTTGTACTCTTTATCATTTCCTTCCTCCTTCTTGCTTTGAGTTTACTTTGCTCTTTTTCTAGTTTCTTGAGGTGGGAGCTTAGATTGTTGAATGGAGACTTTTTCTCTGTTCTTTAAAAAAATTTTTTTTTAATGTTTATTTATTTTTGACAGAGAGACAGAGCATGAGCAGGCGGGGGCGGGGGGGATTGTGGCACAGAGAGAGAGGGAGACACAGAATGTGAAGCAGGCTCCAGGCTCTGAGCTGTCAGCACAGAGCCTGACGCGGGGCTCGAACTCACGAACCGTGAGATCATGACCCGAGCCGAAGTCGGACGCTCAACCGACTGAGCCACCCAGGCGCCCCGACTTTTTCTCTGTTCTGATGTGTGCATTTCTGGTACACACTTCCCTCTCAGCACTGCCCTTGCCGTGTCCTCCAAGTTTTGATATGTCATGCGCTCATCTCATTCAATTCAATGTATTTTTTAAATTTCCCTAGAGTCTTCTTCTTTGACTCGTGCATGATTTAGAAATGCGTTGTTTAGCTTTCTGAGTGTTTGGAGATTTCGTCTCATCTTCCTGTTGTTAATTTCCAGTTTGAGTCTCCTGAGGTCAGAGAACACATCGTGTGATTCCCATTCTTTCAAATTTGTTGGGGTTTGTTTTTTGTTTTATGTCCAGAATATGGTCTATACTGAGATATATTCAGCGGGCACTTGGAAAGAGTGAGTATTCTGCTGTTGAACGTCACGTTCTCTGAATGTCAACTGGATTCCATTGTTGATGGTGCTGTAGAGAGTTCTATATTGTTGGTGATTTTCTGTCTAGTCGTTCTGTCAGTTGTTGAGAGAAGTGTATTGTTAATTGTGGATTTGTCTGTTTCTTTTTTCCATCAGTTTTTGCTGCTTGCGTGATCTTTTTTATCCTTTTTTCCTCCATCTGCCTATACATTTGAAGTGAGGTTTTTTGTTTTGTTTTTGTTTTTAAGTTTATTTACTTACTTTGGAGACAGCGTGAGCAGGGGAAGAGCAGAGAGAGAGAGGGAGAGCGGAGCCTGCCAGACGCAGGCCTCGAACCCACAAACCGTGATGGTGGTTGCCGTAGGTATTACATCACGTGCACAGAACACAGTCTACCGGCGCCGTCATTTTGCAATTTGAGTGAAGTGTAGAAACTTTACCCTCTTCACATCCCTTTACCCACTTTCGTTGTTGCCAGGTGGGGGTGGAATCGTGGGCTCCCAGTGTGTCTGCATCGACGTGTGGGAAGGAGGAGGCAGGCGGGGAGGGCTCGTTACTGGCCAGCAGACACGAAAGTCCCGGCTCCCTTGGCCTTACGACATCCCACACTGGTGGGAGTGTCTGGGCACCTTGACTCATGAGGTTGGACAGAGTCACCAGATCCCCACTTGGCCTCCGCTGATGTGGATAAGGCCACTGTTTTTCCCATGGTGTTTGGCTGGAGTGGAGCTCTTACTGTCTAGAAACGTTCTACCCTGCTGGCTTGTTCCTTTCCTAATCCCTTGACTAGACAAAGTAGGCTTTTGTTGGGGCTGTGTTGTCTTTTCTGTGCCCATTGGCTTTTTTTTGGGTAGCCAAAACAGCCAGCTCCAGCTTCTTTGGCTCCAAGTCTGGGATCTCTGAGGCAAAAAGAAAACCCAGAGGACTTGCCGCTGGGCCATTTCCGGGGTCCTGAGGTCCCTGGCCTGTCTGCCTTCTCTTCACTTTTCAGTTTTCTTATGCTTGTTTTATATGCAATGTCCAGGGTTTTTAGCTTCGTTAGGTGAAAAAGGAAAAAGCAGATCTGCTTCATTTTCCTAAAAGTGTGAGTATAGATAGAAGCAGGGTCACTTGTCCGGAGGAGTTTCTGCCAGGCTGCGTTTTACCGATTGCGTTCCACGCAGCTTTTCTTGTGCCCCTGTATTTTCCATCCATGGTGGTTACATTTAGAAGCTTTGCTCTGGGCTGATGGCTCAGAGCCTGGAGCCTGCTTCTGATTCTGTCTCCCTCTCTCTCTGCCCCTCCCCCGTTCATGCTCTGTCTCTCTCTGTCTCAAAAATAAATAAACGTTAAAAAAAAGATTAAAAAAAAAAAAAAAGAGGGGCGCCTGGGTGGCTCAGTCGGTTGAGTGTCCGACTTCAGCTCGGGTCACGATCTCGCGGTCTGTGAGTTCGAGCCCCGCATCTGGCTCTGGGCTGATGGCTCAGAGCCTGGAGCCTGCTTCTGATTCTGTCTCCCTCTCTCTCTGCCCCTCCCCCGTTCATGCTCTGTCTCTCTCTGTCTCAAAAATAAATAAACGTTAAAAAAAAGATTAAAAAAAAAAAAAGAAGCTTTGGTCACACGCAGAGCCGACTTTCGACAAGAACATTTCAGGGGCGTGCTGTGTTCTCTGACCAGGAGGCGCACGATGGCAGCGTCCTTGGGTGCCATTTGCAGCCCCTGCTGGTCATTGTGTGGATTCATTAACTTATCAGGGACACAGATGGCTTTCAAATTATTAAAAGACGCCAACCTCAATTAGAGTTTTGAAAATGAAATTTTAAAGTATAGGGTACTATTTTTTTTTTTCCTCAGCCAGATTGACAAAAGATCAAAGAGTGTTCACGCGGATGTTGGCAAGGGTGCAGGGGACACGCAGTTCCACGGGATGACAGCTTTGGCTGTCTCCGTCAAAATAACACATGCATATATCCTTTGGCCCAGTGATTCTACTTCTATGAATATCCCGTGGGTGTACATGTGTATGTGCAAAATGACGGATACACCAGGCTGTTGATTGCAGTACTGTTTGGATTAGCAAGAGTTGAGAACTACCAAATTGTTCCTGCCTCCAGGAGAGTTTCCCAGCTGGTGTGCTACATAGTTTCGTGAGCTGTGGCAGACATGTTTTTGCCCCGGCCATGTGCCCTTAAGCCCGTCCTCAGAAGTCATGTGTAACTTTGGTGGACAGTTCTCATTCAAGGAACGGGCGCCTTGCCTTGTCCTTTTGACCATAGGTTGATGCCGGGCCCAAGCCTGGGGCAGGCGGGAAGTGCCAAATGCTGGGGAGAAATACACAGGAGCAGCCCTCAGCCAATGAGGGATGGGAGTCGTTCAATGAGTACACTGAGGTTCTTGTCCCTAGAGCGTTCTACAAGTTTTTCAAAGGATGCCCTGGAAAAGAGCCCCATTGTCTCAAGTGGCAATTTACGTGCCATTGTACCCTGTGTTGGCCTGCCCTGCCTCGCTGTCCCTGCTGTCCTAGGATCACCACTTAAACTGCTTTTACACCTGAATCCTTACTTTAGACTTCGCGTTTAGTGGATATCCATAAGAAGACACAGAGCTTGGGCAGTTGGAGTCCCAAGACTAGTCCCCTCAGGGGTCCTTAGAGCAGTGGTAGGGGATGATGGAAGGGGGTGGTCTGACAGCTTAGCCTAAAAGCACGTACATTTATGGTGCCAGATGCCATTCTTAAGCACTTCACAAGCATAAAAGCTGCACTAAATCTGCATAACCACCCATTATTATCATCTCCATTTTACAGGTGAAGAAACTGAGGCACAGGGAGGTTAAGGGCACCGGGCTATCCTAGGAAGTATGGTTTCAGAGCCCTGCTCCTAACTGCTACACAGCCTGTGTCTCCTCTGGCCCTCACCGCTCCACCAGGATGGGTTGAGCACGGCGAAGGTTGGGCTCTTTCTTCCTGGATGTCTACTGCAGGGATCAGCCACAGGGCACGTGGCCACCCATCCTCCACAAGGACCTTCACACAAAGTCTGTGGAGCCACCGGAGAAATTTGTTTCCAGGTGCCCCAGGAGCTTGGCATGAAGTCCAGGTGAGACTGATGTGTCTAGAAGGGATGGTCAACCAGCTGCAGAGAGATGTCCTGCCACATAAATGGTTTGTAAATAAGGGCTTTATCATTATTTTTATTTATTGCTATTATTTTTACAAGGCAATTAGGACAGCGAACAGGTGTTTTGTTCTGTTTTGCAGGGGGCAGGGTGGGGGGCACTGAACAGTTGTTCTGCTTTGCAGGGGCGGGGTGGGGGACACTGTTTTGTACATCAGTGCAATTTGAGCCGAGCCTTCCTGACTAGGCACTGGTCATTTCCCCACTCAGCAACAAATTTACAAACTATCTTGTTGGCTAGCCACTGCATTGTTTATATTCCTTTTTTATTTTCAGAACTTTTTCTTTCTTATGCTTATATTCTCGGTACCTCAGTGTTTTGTTTTTTAATATTTTATCTTTAAGTAATTTCTACACCCAATGTGGGGCTTGAACTCACAACCCCGAGATCAAGATCAAGAGCCAGCCAGACACCTTGATACTTTTAAGTATCGATGTTTTAAGAATGACTTCCTCAAATTTTAAGATTGGCAAATATTATCCCTATAAATTTGTCTTATTTGATTTTTTCAAATGTTTATTTTGAGAGACAGAAAGAGCAAGTGGGGGAGGCGCAGAGAAAGGAACAGAGAGAATCCCAAGCAGGCTCTGCACTGTCAACACTGAGCCCAACACAGGGCTCAGTCCCACAAACTGGACCGTGAGATCGTGACCTGAGCTAAAATCAAGAGTCAGACGTTTAACCAACTAAGTCACCCAGGTGTCCCTGTCTTATTTGATTTTTAATAAATATCCATGCTCTAATGTTAGAATTCTGGTCATATGAAGTATTAATTCCCTCCTAAATTATTGAAACTGCCCCATTCCTGAGGGCTCATACATGAACACTTAGCTTGAACAATTCTGTGCAAACAGCCCATGAGTTCTTATGAAATTTAAATGGTTTTACCACAAAGTCTGTCCCTGCCTTCTTTCCTTCCTTTCTCCCTCTTTCCCTGCCTCCTTTCCTCTCTTCCTACGTGCTGTGCAGCCTTGCCTAGTGTTAATAAGTCACAATTTTCTCAAAAAAAAAAAAAAAAAAAAAAAAAAAAAAGACTGGAAAGCTTTATGTCATTTCCTGTGTTCTGGAACTCATCATTAATTTAAAATACCTGAATGAGGAGCACCTGGGTGGCTCAGTCGGTTAAGCGTCCTACTTCGGCTCAGGTCATGATCTCGCAGTCCGTGAGTTCGAGCCCCGTGTCAGGCTCTGTGCTGACAGCTCAGAGCCTGGAGCCTGTTTCAGATTCTGTGTCTCCCTCTCTCTCTGACCCTCCCCCGTTCATGCTCTGTCTCTCCCTGTCTCAAAAATAAATAAAACGTTAAAAAAAATTTTTTTTTAAATACCTGAAATGAAAAAGTTCATTTGGATTTGAAATCCACTTGAATGTATTATATTTGTCAATTAAATAAAGGGAAGAGCTGTTGGAATGCTTAAATATAATTTCAATTGTAAGCTTTGGGATGGTTAAATTTTTTCTTTTAGCACCTACTTGCAGCTATGAAGTCTCTTGTTGATGTCAACTACCAAGAATTTTAAGAGATCATCATTAATAAGCCTTGATTGGAATTTGTGTGAACCATTTTGATTATAAAAGCTCATATAAAATATTTGTCTCTTAAGAAATAAATTTTAAAATAGGTATATTGCTGTTTCAAAGTTCATTATGAAATATATTTCATTTTTCTCATTATAAATATAGTATACAGAAATGAATTCCGTCCCCTTCCCCGGACCCACATGGACAGTCTGAAACTCCTTCCAACTTTTCCTCAGTGTGCAATTCCAGTATTTTATGCACATGCCATAGCATGTATAAAGTTGGAAATCACTGAGTTAGATAGAGGTCTGGTTAAAATACTACACCGCTAGAATAAATCATGAAGCTGTCATGAGTATTGATAACTGTTGAACCTGTATGATGAGTACACGGGGATTCCTGTATGAGTATGTAAACGTGTATCAGACATTACTTAGGGAGAAAATGCAAGGCAGTGTAGGTCTGTTACCATTTGTGTAAAAAAAAGGCAGGGAGGATAAAAGTATATTTATATCTATGTATTTGTCTGTATGTGAAAAGATGTTTCCAGAAGGATCAAAAATCTGAAGAGGGGCCTGAGTGGCTAAGGTAAAAGAGCAGGGGCAAGGGACACATTGTGGGGATAGGGGTGGGGGAAATGCTGGAGACTTGGGTGTTGAACTAAAGAGAATGATGACCCTGAGCACAGGGACAGCAGTGGCAAGCTCTGAATCTAATACCCAACGATTGGAAGTGTAGAGGTCCTTCTGGTGAGCCGGGCGGAGGACGGAGGACACCGGGGAAAGCTGGCCAGGTGGGAGACAGAGGTCATGGGCGCTACGGAAGGGCAGAGGCAGTGGGCGTGGCTTCAGGTCTCACCAGCCTCGACCACCAGGGGGCAGCCAAGCCTGCTCTTGAAGGCGTGAGGGGCGGAGCGTCCGAGGCAGGTTCCCGCCTCCAGCTCCGTCCCCGGCTGGAGCGCCCGCCCATAGAGTCCTCGTTTTCCCACACCCTTTCGGGACCTCGGCTGCTACAGGTGGAACTGTATAGGAAGCCCGCCCGATGGTGGGGTCATCGCTGCCGCACCCTCCCCACTCCCTCAACCAGCCTCCCCCAAGCTCTTTTGGGTTATTTCATTCAATGTGGACCACAGTCGTGTGAGATGGGTACTGCCATCAATCCCATTTATGGAGGTGAATGTTGGGAGCACAGAGAAGGTAGGTAGCTTGCCCAAAGTCACAAGCCCAGGAAGGGTGACCCAGGAAACACACCTGACTTGCCCACCCTGTGAACCAGAACCTTATCAAACCATGGCTCCTTCACTGGTCTCCAGGTTTCTACTCTGCTCCCCTCCAGAACCTTCTCCACACAGCTGCGAGAGGGTGTTTTGGGGCCCTATGGGGGCATATCATTCCCTGACAACTTCCCTCTGGCTCTCACTGCCCTCAGGATCAAGTTCAGCCCCCTCATCCCACCGCTCTGGCATCACCTTGACCCAGGAGGCCTTCTCAACTCGACACACCCATTTTCCTTCAGCCTGAAGAAAACTTATTCACCCTGTGCACTTGCTGCTTCTTCACCAGGACCACTCTTCTTGCTTCCCCCATTCTTTTAGTTAACTCCTACATTCTTCCAGCCCTAGATCTCATTACCACGTCTTCTAGGGATTCTTCCCTGACTCCTGACTCCCAGACAAGCTCAGGCTCCACATTGAATACTGTTGGGGCACTCACTATGAGCCTCTTAAGTTGCACTGGCCTCAGAAATGTGCTTCACTTTTGTAATTATAATGGTGTCACCATTCCAAAAACTCCCAATCACCCTTGATTCCTCTTTCTTGACCGATTTCTCATCCATCAGTAAATCCTGTGGGATCTACCATTAAAATGTTACCTCAAGTCTGACTCCTTCCTACCTCCTTCCCCACTAGGTCCTTCATTAGTCTTGCCATTCTTCCTCATGGTCACCCAGATTCCACCTTTGCCCTCCAGCAGCCAGACCCATCCTTGTATTTGTCTGTTTTCCCAAGAATGGGAGTTCCATAAAGGAAGGGCCTTGTTCACTGCAGAATCCCCAGTGCTCTAGGACTGTGCCTGTGCCAGGCAGGCCTCAGTAAATACTTGCCAAGTGGCTGTTTCTTCCCCTAGAATGTCAGTTCCTGGGGGCAGGGACTGTGTCCATCCTGTTCACACACAGCCCCAGTGGCTCAGCACACAGCAGGCGCTCAATAAAAACCCTATCAATGGCTGGTGGAGAGAATCAGGCCCAGAGGGAGCTCCCCTGCAGCACCCCTGCCCAGCAGCCAGCCGCACAGCCCCTCCTTCCCCAGCCCGGGGCACACAAGAGCCCAGGTCCTTTGCTCACTGAGTCAAACACAGTTTATTACTGAACTGCACTTTCACCTTCACACAGACTATTTCAAAGAGCTGGAACAAGTGTGGGGTGGGGGCTGAGTGGGGGGGGGGGGGGCAGTTGCCCCTAAGGAGCCAGGACCCCCAGCTGGCTTCCCCAGACCAGGGCAGGGGAGGGAGCATCAGGCCGTTCAGTCTCCGGGCACCAGCTCTCCACGTGCACACGCACAGCAAGCCAGCAGCTCCTCACACATAAATACAGACACGCTTAACAAAAATAGTATATCATCTTCACAAGGAATAAAAACTAGTCTCGAATATGTACAGCAGAGAGCCTGGGATGGCTAGGGGTAGGCCGGGACCCCCGGGGATGAGACAGGCCATGGGTGGAGTAGAGGGAGGCCTGAAGGACTCCTGGCCAGGCCACTCTGACCTTGGCAGCCTGGTGACCCAGGCTGAATGGGGGTGGGGCACACACCTGTTTGACCAGGTAGGACTGGCCCTTCCAGCCACCCCCACCTACACCTCGTGCATCAGGGTCTCCTTCCTGCCCTTCCTGCCTGAGGTAGGGAAGACTCTAGGGCTCCCACAGCTGCTCCCTGTAGCTCCCCTTCATGTCTGGGCCGAGGCCCCCGAACCCCTGAACTCTGTGGGCAGCAGCCCAAGGCAAAGATGCCACAGGCTGATCTCGCAGGAAGTGAGGCAGCTGAGGCCATAAACAGCTCTGGGGCACCTGCCTCGGGCCCAGTTGGTCCCTTAGTAATGGTCATGGGAGCCAAGGGAAAGGAAGGGGAAAGGAACTAGGGTGGTGCTAAACTGCAAGGGCCACCCTAGCTTTGGCATGGGGTGCTTCCTGCAGCTACAGCCCCCCACCCTGGGTGGGGCTGGCCTCTAGCCAGAGGCCTCTGGAGGACACTGGGATTGGGGTCAGGGACTTTGGCCAGGCCAGAGGTGGAGAGGGGGTCCTGGTCCTTGTTTCTTTATCCCAAGCAGCTTGAATCCCTAATTAGTCAAAAGTGGCCCTTAAGTGGCTCTTGGGAAGGTGGGGATGATAGGAAGGGGACCTAGATCCTGGAAGGGATAGGGAATGATCAATTCTGAGGCCACAAACATCAAAACGAAGGCAATCTAGTCTCTCCTGGGGAAAAGGGTCAGAAAACTTTCCAGCTCCCTGGCAAGAAAGCATTCTCAGGGAGGCTAAGGGGTTGGGGGGTTCCACCAAACAGGCAGGGCCCTCCAGCCCCCAACCACATACACCCCCACACCTGCCAGCTTCCATGGGGCAGATTTTGGGGAAACTCTGTGGGTTCTGAGGCCAGGAGAACAGAGGTGTGGGGAAGGTGGCTTTCACAGAAGCATGGTAGATTTCTAGAAAACTAATTGCAGGGGACCAGGTCTAGGCCCAACCCTGTGATGGGTAGGTGGCCACAGGCTGCATGTAGTGGTTCTCCTGGTGGCAATGGTTGCTGGATAAAGGGATGTGGTGGGGGCAGGGTAGGGCAGGGAGGGTAAGTGGGTGGTCAGTGTCTGGTCATTTCCGACTGAAGAGTGAGCCCAGCAGAACCACGCCAGCCACAGTCATGCCTGTCAGGAACCAGCGGTTGAAGCGCTCCTGGCCCTTCCGGCTCTCAGCCGCTGCATTGTTCCCGTAGAGTTCCACAAAAGTGTCCTGCAGGGAGAAGAAGAGAAGGTGTTATTTGAGTCCTTTGACAGAACTTGGGGGGGGGGGGTGGGTAGGAGAAGGGGGCCATCTGCTGCAATGGTGATTTGAAAAACTATAGCCATCCGCGCCTCCTCTGGGCCAGATACAGGGTTAAAGGCGGCCCTTCTTCCTGATGCCCAGCTGGGGATGACCAACACACATTATTGTTGAGATAACAGGTGCAAAGCTGGGAAGGAGCTTTGTCCAAGGTGAGCTGGCTAAAAAGTGGCACTGGAGAACCTGTGGGAAAGAGATAGGCAGGGGCAGGGAGGTGACAGGAGGCTAGGTGGCTGGAGCAGAGGGCAGGAAATAAGGGGACAGGGGAGAAGAGGGTAAAGTGGTGAGGGAGAGCTGGCTGGCTGTGTGGTCTGGAAGCAGAGGAGGAGCATGGAGTTGAGTCTGTGAGTAGCCTTCCCACTGCTGTGACAGAGGGAGGGGGCAGGGAGGGAGAGGAGATGGGGCTAAATTCCCAGTGATTCAGGGGCAGGTCAAGTCTGGGGATTATGAGCCAAAGGCTCCTTCTCCCTCTGGAGGGAGCCTCTGGCCAGGATGAGTGATGGGTAGACAGAGCAGGGCAGAGTAGAGGGGCAGCAATGATGATGCAGGACTGGGACAGGATCTAGGAGGCCCTGTCCTGTCTTTCGGCCTGCCCCCAGGGGGCGTGACTCTGGGCCCAGGAGGAGGTGAGCAACAGCCTTCAGCCCTGAGGCCAGTCAGGAGGGAAGCACATGATATGGGGAAGGTAGGGCTGTGGGTTAAATTACCCAGCCCAGGGCGGAGCCAGCCTGTGGGGCAGGGAGAGGGGGTTTGCAGTACCCTTTAGTGAGTCAGCTTTGCTCCCTATTTGTCCTCTAATTCTCCCAACAATGCTGCAGTACAGACCCTCTCTTCCCATTTACAGACCAGGAGCCTCTGGGCCTAGGGAGGTGTGTGTCTAGAGTGTGAATGGATCACCTGCTGGTCCCAGGGCCCATGTTCCTCCTCTCCACCAAGAAGGTGGGCCCTCATGTCCACCTGGTCCCAACTGGCCGAGTGGTGGCTGCTCCCTCAGACCAGTTGGTTCCAAGTTCCACCAGGCCAGTTTGCTCACTGTGATGTGTGCCTGGCCTTCCTTCTGGTCTTGACAAGCCCCCTCAGTCCATGCTCCACACAGAGGATTTTTAAAAACCTTGATCAGATCACGGCACGCCTGGGTTTAAAGTCCTCCAACAGCTTTCCCTTGCACTTAGAAAGCCAGTGTCATTTTTGCTCACATCCTGGTACCTAGCAGAGTGCCCTGTGCACCAAACTGCCAAGATGACTCAAAGACTCCTGAGTGTTTATTAAGCTATCAGGGAAACAGCAGAGACACCGAAGCTGCAGCCCTTACCAGATAGTTTACGATGTATGGGGGGAAAACCACTAGAAAAAGTCCCTCCATCCAGGCCATGTCACTCCTTCCCATCTCATCCCAAGCTCTCAGCCTTCACAAGGCTTCCTATCACACCTGGAATAAAGCCCTCACTCCTCACCACGGCCAGCGAGGTCTCGCGGAACCTGCTCCTCCCTCCCTGCTGCACACTCGCCACACGGATCTCCTTGCTTTTCCTCCAACATCTGCTTGGGAGCTTGCTGTTCTCGCTGCCTGGAGCACTTGACCCCAGATCACCACCCACCTCACTCCCTCATTTCACTCCCGACTGCTCAAATGTCATCTCCTCAGAGAGGCCTGCCTTGGCCACCTCGTCTAAAATGGTACCCATCCTCCTCTCTACCTGTCCTCTTACCCTGTTTTATTTTTCTCCCCAGCACTTCTCATAACGGTGCATAATGAACAGATTCAACACTTTGTTTCGTCTCTTGCACTAGGTGTGGCTTGACGAGGGCAGAGCCCCTGTCTTGTCTCTATATACCCAGTGCCTGGAACAGTGTCTGGCACGTGTTGGTGCTCAATAAACACATGAGTAGAATGAAGGTACTACAAGTCTACTAAGTGCCACGTAGTTACCCATTTCACCTTCATCAGCTAGATTTGAGCCCCATTTCACACTGGAGAGGGAAGACCTTGCCTGGGGTCAGCCGGCTAACAGGTGGCAGAGCCAGGGATCAGGACGCAGGGACACTCAGCTCCAAAGGAAGCATGGCTATAGCACTTCCCTATGTGGGGGGCTGGGATGATGTGTCCTGTCAGTAGCGCTAAAATGGGATTCTAGAAAGAGGGGGTTGAGTTGAGGAGGAGCCCTGGGTCTGGAGAGAGAAGGGCAGTGGTGTGGCAGCAGCCAGCCTCCTAATTCTCTGGCCTTGTCGCTGCCCAGGCATCGCCGTGTGGATATGCTTCCGTCTCTCCCCCCTCATCCCGGCTAGCCTCATGGGTGTTGGTGGACAAAGAAATTCTTACAGGAGTTGTAATTTTTCTGGTCCTAAGTGTCCTAAGTGAAGTAGGCCCAAGTGGAGTCACAAAAAAGATGGATCTGTGATGGGGGAAGACTACTGGGCTATCGGGGGCATGGGAGAAGTGAGGCCAAGGCCAGAAGGAACTGGCTCTCCCAAGGGGCCCAATGTCTCTTAAGAAACCAGGGACACTGGGGTTGCAGCCAAAGTGGGAGAGGCCTGGCTCTCTCGATGGGAACTTTCCTAAAGTAGAGGGCTGGCAGCCACGGGAAACTTTCCTCTCTGGGGCTGGGTTGGAGTAAACAGGCCCTGTCCCTGCAAGGGCACAAAGCACTCACTGTCCAGGAACAGTCATTCCAGGGTGGAGGGAACATTCTCGTTTCGGTGCCATAGAGAACAAGACTCTGACCTGCCCAACCCCCCGACTCATGCATTCCTGGCCAGGACAACCTTCATTAGGAGCTCCTTCTCCTGGGGAGGGGGAGTAGGATTTCCAGGGGCCACGGATTCTGGGGACTGCTTTTGCAGACAGAGCATGAGCAAAATGGGGTGTGCCATTGCAGGGCGGGTGCTGGGGAGACAGTGGTGTGGGTATATTTAGCTCAAGGTTCACACGACACACTTGGAAACAAACACAGCCATTTTCTCAGTGGGCGGTTGCCCTGGATAAACAAGCAGCATTGCAGAGCAGCCTGGTTCTGGAAAAGCAGAGATAAGCCCCGGTGCTCCTCAATGGCTCCCACTAGTTTCAGCCAGAGCTGGCATGGTGGGCAGGAGGGTGAGATGCAAGGGTGAGTGGCAGGGAAGTCTCTGATGTCACAGAGGCTTTCAAGAGACCCGGGCATGAGGCTGTCTGCATTCTCAGCTGAGGTGACAGCAACGTGGGGGACGTTTTCTCTTTGTAGCTGTGACCGCTGCCATGGGATTCATGCAGGAGTTTTCAGGGCCACTGGGGATAGGCAATGGCTAATGACTTCCATGGGAGGATCATGGACTCCCCCGCCAGCCAGATCCCCCACAAGTTAGTAAGACCAATGCACCTGCCCATTCTATAGTTTCACACGGCTAGTTTGTGGTAGAGCCTGGACTAGGAACTGGTGTCTCCCTAATTGGCATCAGGACCCTTTAGAGCAGTGAGCCAAGAACCAGGGTCCCCAGGAGAAGCCAAAGCTGGGACCACTTTCAAGATCCTGCCTCCAACAGTCCTGGCCACATATATGGAAGGGCTCCACCCAACATACTCCAGGGTGCTTTTCACCCGTGTGTCCTCTTAACTGGTCACTCTCCCCGTATCATCTTCCTCAGCCAACCGCTACTCAGCTTACGAGACTCCATGACAAAGGTCTCCTTTGTGCTTCCAGGGTTTTTGGACTTTCATTTACACCATAAATATGTCTTTAAAAAAATTTTTTTTTAACGTTTATTTATTTTTGAGACAGAGAGAGACAGAGCATGAGTGGGGGAGAGTCAGAGAGAGAGGGAGACACAGAATCTGAAACAGGCCCCAGGCTCTGAGCAGTCAGCACAGAGCCCGACGAGGGGCTCGAACTCACGGACCACGAGATGATGACCTGAGCCGAAGTCGGACGCTTAACCGACTGAGCCACCCAGGCACCCCTTTCTTTTTTTTTTTTTAAAGTGAGCTCTACACTCAATGTGGGTCTTGAACTCCCGATCCTGAGATCAAGAGTGCATGCTCTCTCTACCCACTGAGCCAGCCAGGCGCCCCACACCGTAACTATTTCTTGTGTGCTAACCATGCTCCAAGCCCAGTACTGGAGACACAGCAGTGAACAAGACAAAGAAGATCTCTGCTTTTATGGAGCTTCTGTTCTAGTCTGTGTGTTCTCAACGGGAGGGCTATCACTCCCAGTGGGGCAAAGCAAAAAATTCTTGGATATTACAGTGGTTTGTGGCTTTCCACGGGGTCACAGCACATAAAGAGATACGGAGTACAGCTGTGGTATTCAAATGTCACGGGAAGGCAACAAGGACAAGAATGTCGAAAAAGATGCCTGAGGCGGATGGCAATAGGAAAAAAGGTTGAGAAACACTGTCCTGGTGGAAAGCAGACAAGGTAAGAAGCAAGACAATTTCAGAGATAATGGGGTTTTGAAGATAGTAAGTCACGGGGTGGTGACAGAGAATAGCTGGGGGACTGATATAGGTGGAGTGGTCAGAGAAGGTCTCCCTGGGGAATTTGAGCTGAGAGCTGAATGGCAAGGTGGAAGTAGCCAAGAGAGGATAGAAAACCTGGGGTAAAAAAAGAGCCTGTTTTGGCAGAAGCAACAAGTGCAAAGGCCCTGAGGCAAGAATGAGAGGCAAGGTGTCCCTAGGCTGAGCCCCATTTGTGTGTCAGTTCCCCCCTCAGTCAGCGGGCTCAAGTCTGACATACGTCTGAAGCCAGGCCCATCCAGACAGGCACAGACGGACTAAAGCTAGATCTCTGCCCAGAGGCCAACTGAACAATGCAGGTTACCCTGCAGCCATCTGCAACCCTGGTGAAGTGAGGAAAAAGGCTGGCACAATGCCCCTCAAGCAGCGGCCCATCCACCCTGCCAGGGGCTGAAGTGCAGCACCCACCTGAGACTGATCAATCCTCTGATGCCCACCCTTCTCTCTCACCTCCCACGTTTCCATCCTTCTTCACAGCGGTGTGACTTTGAGCAGCCCAGTCCTCACTTGTTAAATAACAATAAAATAATAACAACTGCTAATATGGCAGCTGACCTTTATTACACATTTGAATGTTTGCTGTGCCGGGCACTGAGCTAAAGCACTTCACCCAGACTGGGCCATACTCCCTGATTACATGCACAATCACATACAGTTGAGTGACTATGTTTTGTCCTGTCTCCTCCACTAGATTGTGTGTGGTTTTATCCCTTATACCTCTAGAACCTGATGCTGTACCTGGAACACAGCAGGTGCCATTCTAAATGAATCTATTATATATATACACGTAGATTATATATATACACACATATATATACACATGATGTACACATCATTAGATGAACAAATGATTACTTTCGTTTAATCCTCGTACTATTTATCAATAGCCTCATTCTACAGATGTGAAAATGGAGGCTTCAGAGTTCACCTGGGATTTGTCAGAGTTCTGGCCTCTTGCTCATTCTGATATCTGATTCTGCCTTCTTCAGTCCCTGCTGCCCCTGCCCACAGAGAACCTGACCTACACAGTGGCAGTGGTGGGAGAGGATTCCTGAGCACTTACCCTGCAAGAAGGCACTCCTCCTGGTCCTTTGTGTGGATCAGTTCACTGAATTGTCCCCACACTGTCAGGCAGTGGGTACTGTTGTTAATTCATCATACAGCTGATGGCCCTGTGGCCCTCAGATGATCTGTGACTTGCCCAAGGTCACACAGCGGCTGGGTTGACTGCACTAGCAGTCTGGCTGCAGTATCTTTGCTCCCAACCTCCATACAGGACTATGCTTACTTTCAAAAGGACAATACTTTTCAAGCCCCATCATGGTCCAGGTGCATGCACTTGTATTACTGAAGGAGGACCTCAATCTACACCCAGGTAAACTGAGGCTCAGAGACACTGAGAGACCTGCCCAAAGTGGGTATGTGGGGAAGTTGGTTGCAAGTTCCAGCATGTGCAGCAGCAACCCCATTTCTGGGCCAGAGTTATAGTCCTGAGTCCCTCTCGGAGGGGGAAGGTTGCCCGAGGCCACCAGCTGAATGAATGAGCTCTGGCCCCCAGCCAGCTGAGGGGAACTGGGTGCCACAGGAAAAGGATGTGACGAAGACCAGGAGGGAAAGTGAAACCCTTCCGTCCTGGCTTCAGTGGGGAACAAGTGCTTGTGCCAGACGGGCCCTTCCTTCCTCTAGGGTGACTCTGGAAGGCCCAGGCCCACCACTTCCTTCCTGCTTGGTTATTTTGGGAAAGAGGTAGGTGGAGAAGAGGAAGGGGCTCCTAGCAGCCCAGAGAAAGTGCCAGAGACATCAGCACTGTACCTTCCCTTGGCCTCATCACGGCCCAGCATGGGCAGGCCAGGGATCCCTTGCAGAGTCACTTTCTGCTGCTAGCCTCAGTTTCCCTGAAGGAGAGGCTGATACATGTCTGCTGAATAGATAAATGAGGCCTTGTTAGGAGATCCCAGGGAGATGGCAGGAAGGGGGGATGGGGCAAAAGGAGAGGCCTTATCACTCTCTTGGCAGGGAGTTGCAGGCGGAGACTCGGAAGAAGTGAGGTTTGTGGTTGGAATCCACTTCCCTTGGCTTTCCCGGGGGAGCCGTTGGGGTCAGCAATGTGAAAGAAACACGGCCTTTCTCCTCTACTGGGAGTGGGCAATTCAGAGAGGCAGCTCAGGGCAGAGGCAGAGACGGGTGACCAGATTATGCTAGGGTGACCCCAGTCTAGCCAGCCCAGTTGTGGGCACCATACAAACCTCTGTACTTCAGAGCCTCAGTTTCTCCTGTTTTGACCTCCCAAGACAGTGGTGGTGAGATAAGGGGATAAAAGCACTTAGCACTTACTAAAAAGCAAGGTGACCTCGGTGTTACTGGCACAACAGTGTGTCATGGGGGGGGGGGGGGGGCGGGGGGGAGAGGAGGCTCAAGCCATCTGGGCTTCAGGGAATATCTGGAGGCATCCTTGCAGCAAACTTCACGTTAATCTTTCTCCAGTTCTGCCCCTGTCAGCTGCCAGCCTCTCCTCCCCCGCCTCCTCCCTCACCATTAGTTCTCAGAAGCTAAGCCTGACAGATGTGCTCATTTCTCAGAAAAGGAAGTGGTTGTGCCGGGAGGAGATAACACCTCCGCTGGGGAATTGAGAAAGCTATCGGGCCTAGCACTGCAAGCGTGGGCTCTCCACCTCCTCAGCTCAGAACCAGGATGCTAGTCTTAGAGGCAGAGACGTTTACTGGGGGCACAGATGCTCATTTAGAGGCTTACAACCTCCTTCCCTGGGATGACTGATATTTACTGAGAACTTACCGTGTACCAGGCATGGTGCTAAGAGCTTCATCATGTATATGAATTCACTTAATCCTAGCAATAACCCCATGAAGTGCTATTGTTACTTTCCATGTTACAGATGAGGAAATGGGCTCAGAGGTCAAGGGACCCTGCCAAGGACGTACGGCTCATATGGCAGAGTTAGGGCTTGTATGCGGCAGTCTGGCTCTAGAGCCCAAGCACTGAATGGCTCCTGGGAGGCTGCTGCATGTTCATATGCATTCGTTCCCTGGAAATCCAAGACCTCCCTCACTTTGCTGTCTCTCATCCCACCCCTGCTAACCCCCTACTGTCTCATGAGTGGATGGCCATAGCTTTTCATTCTTCTTCCAGTGTCCTGGGAGATAAGGTTCACCCTTGAAAAAGAGTCGGAGACTCAAAAGTGACCTCATAACATACCTACCCAACCTCTCATGTGATGCTGAAGCTCATCCCTAACATCCTGATTTCCCAGACAGGTTCAGAAAGGTGGAACATCAAGGTCATGTGGTAGGTGTGTTTCACTCCCGACGGTCCATCCTCGTGGGAGTTCGCAGTCATCTCTAGGGCATCTCTGCTTATATACTCATGGAGCACTTCACTTTTGGAAAGCTCTCTTTGCCTCTTTTCCTCTATCTCCCCCCACTGGCTGGCATCAGATATGGTCCTCTCTCCTCTAGCTCTGTCCCGAGGGCTGCCCAAGAAATCACCAGGGGCTGGCAGAGGAAGCTTTGCTGGCCTTGCTCTGGGCCCTGGACCAGGTTGTGCTCCTCTCTGAGTAGAATTTCCTCATTGGTAAAGTGGCAGTGCTATCTGGATGAGGCCAAGGCTCTATTTCTATTTCTTCTATTTCTCTACCAAGTTGGGCTGCCAGCACCTTACCCACTAAGTCTTGCCATTAGACTTGAGAGGTGTTAGCTTTGGACATTGTCTATAAAATGGAGATTAAAGATGTGCTTATTTCACAAGAACACTGTGAAGATTTAACAGTAATACACATAGAATTAGAATTCTGCATGGTGCAGAGCAAACTTTGAGTACATGTTGGCTATTACTACTAACAGTAGTACACATACTCTTAGAATTCTGCATGGTGCAGAGCAAACTTTGAGTACATGTTGGCTATTACTACTGGTCTTATTATTAGACCAGGGCTCAGCTTGAGTGTTAGAGCCTTCTCTGTGGTCTGCAAGACCCTGCAGGATTTCCTCAGCTTTGTCCAGGGCTAGGCTGCTTCATTCTTCACATACCATGTTCTCTTCAGCCTCAGGACCTGTGCCTATGCTGGTCTCTCTGCCAAGGTCTCTCCTATCTCTTAAGTCTTCACCTACAGGTTCCTTCTTCAAGGAGGCCTCCTGCTTTCTGACTCTAAGTCTCCTTCAGCTCTCTTACCAATTTGTTGTGCTGTTCATTTTTTAATTTAAATTCCAGTTAGTTTACAGTGCAGTATTAGTTTCAGCTATACAATTTAGTGATTCAGTGCCTATATACAATACCCAGCGCTCATTACAACAAGTGCACTCCTTAACCCCCATCACCCAGTTCCCCCATCCCCCCCACCCAACCATCAGTGTGTTCTCTATAGTTAAGAGTCTGATTCTTGGTTTGCCTCTCTTTTTTTCCCCTCTGATTGTTTCTTAAATTCCACATATGAGTGAAATCATACGGTATTTGTCTCTCTCTGACTGACTTATTTTGCTTTGAGCTGTTCATTTTTCACCATGAGCTCTTTCAGGCCTAGCCCAGCCTGGTCCCAGAGAAGGTGCTGATGAGTATGGCTGACTGGTGGACAGTGAAGAGGGTAAGGAAGAAAAGGCCAGCTCCCTCTCTTTTTATCCCCATCCTAACTGCCTGGTGAAACTGGAAGGAAGCCCCGAGACACCAGGTGATTGGGCAGGGTGACCAGAACTCCCTAGATAACCAAGTTCTTCCAGGTTCAGGAAGGATGATGAAAGTTTATGGGAAGGTTCTGGAAAAGACATCATCTGAATTGTGTTGAGGCAACAGGCAGGAGGGACCAGGGTTAGCAACCTACAAAGAATAGGGGCTTGGTCTCTGGGGCCAACCCTTTCCCTAAAACTCCTTCTTCTGGGATCTATGCCTCAAAGTACTCCACGGTCCAAAGCAGCCACCCCCCTCTTATTTCCACCCAAAGCTATCCCCACTACCTTGTCTGGTGCTGATCAACGCTGTGTGCTGTGAAGAGACACCAGGCCAAGAGTCAGCAGATGTGGGTTTTGTGTTCCAGCTCTATCAATGGCTCGCTTGGGTTGAGTCTCTTCCCCTGTCTGGGATACTGGGAAAGTCTGGGACTTTCCCCATCTGTAAAATGAAGGGGCGGGGGGGGGGGTCATCCTCAAGGGCTCCTACTGGTGCTACAGCATGAAGAGGATGAAAGTAGCTCACACACGGATGGATTAGTAACTACCTGAGTTCTCTCTGACGGGTATTCAGACGACCCAATAATTAGTGTGGAAGGTGAGAGGCAACATTCTGGAGTAGAAGGACTTGTTGCCATAAAAGAGTCTGATCTTCCTCCACCTCAGAGCCTGCTGAGTCTTGCCCTCTAACCTGTAGGATTCTAGGGGAAAAGGGCAATGGGCACATCTGTGACCCAGGGCAAGCTCCTCAGAGAGGCCAGATCTTGCCGGGCTTTGTCCCTGTGGCCTCAACCTCTTTCTTCACCCTAGCACTACCTCTGACTAGTCCAAACAAGTCAGGGTATTTTCAGCCACCTTTATCTGATCGGAAATGTTTGGAATTCCACAGCAGAAGGCCAACAGCTCCGGAGGATTTGAGGATGGGAGAAATCCCAGTAACACCCTTCCCTCCCCCCTATACATATGAATGCTCACATATACACTGCTTGAAACCAAAAACTCAGAGCTGAAGGCTCCCGCTGAGTTGCATTTCCTACATTCTGGTTCCTTCTGGTCTTCTCCTCAGTTCATTCTCACCCCAGTCCATGGGTTGCCTCAAGGTACAGAATAGCAAGATGCCTGAAATAGTGCCAGGAGAGCCGGACTACTGCCTCTGCAGCGGGGTGACACGGGGTGGGGGCCACCAGGAGGTTTACTGTTCACAGTCAACACCCAGAGCACCCATAAACTGCAGAAGAGCACCACCACCAGGAGGCCCCAAAGCAACTCGCTGTCCCACCTGATGTGACATGTGGATCACTCAAGAATTCATGTGTCATGATCTGTGGCTTACAGAGCTGTATACTTCAACTTCCTCCCTAAACAGATGGAAGACTGAGACCCAGAGGAGGTAAAGGGACTCCCCTGCAAGGCCTCCTGACCCTTGGAGTTGGACAGTGTGGGTTTTGGCTTCAGCTCTATGACTGCCTACTTGCGGGACCTAAGGCAAGACCCATTACCTTCCCAAACCAGGGTTCCTCCCTGAGAGCACTGTACTTAACATCACAGGCTTGGCAGCAAGAAGAAAATGGTCCATAGAACTCAATGAGTTAGCTGTTTCAAAAGAGGGGCCTCATTTGTGTTTCTCATGGTCCATCTCATTATTTACAGCTACAAACAAATACACAAAAACAGCTAATATTTACCGAGTTCCTGCCTGAATTCTCAAAATCTTACAAAGTAGGTGTTGTCCTTATTTTACTAAGGAAGCAACTAAGACTCGGAGAGGTGACAAGGCTTTGTCTGAGATCACCAGCTGCTGAACGAGGGGGTCTGACTCCAGGGCATATTAAATTTGCGAGTGCAATGGGGCAGATGCATGGGGATGTTACTAAGCTCTTCTTCCTTCCCCCTTTAACCCACATAGCTGCCTGCTATTTAGTGAAGATCTGCTACTCTTAGGCCATATGAACCAGAAATTATTTTGAGGAGATGGAAGAGAAGTAGCATGCTTCCTGGTGCCTCGTGGATGGGAAAGGGAGAGGTGTGCTGTGGCTGCTTAGAGCCCCCACCCCCCCCAACCATCAACCCATCCCCCGCAAGGCCAGTCCCTCCCTTTATCTGGCCACTATCTTGGAAACAAAAGTGATGCCAAGTAGCTCTGGCAGCACTCTTATATGAGTTTTCTTTTCTTTTTTAACGTTTATTTATTTTTTTTGAGAGAAAGACAGAGAGAGAGAGAGGGAGGGAGAGTGCGCGAGCACGACCATGAACAGGGGAGGGGCAGAGAGCGGGAGACAGAGGATCTGAAGCAGACTCCACACTCTGAGTGCAGAGCCCACAGAGCCCGATGCAGGGCTTGAGATCATAACCTGAGTCGAAATCAAGAATCGTTCTCTTAACCAACTAAGCCATCCAGGCGCCCCTTATCTGAGTTTTCTAAGACAGATCATGACCCCTTTGTGGGTTGAGCTGTGAGGTTTCAGGAAGGACCAGACAAGCTGTCCTGCTGGCTCTGGACATTCATTCACTCCATAAATCTTTATTAAGTGCCCACTAAATGCCAGGCACTATGCTAAGTACTGGGGATAAAGCAGTGACTAAATCAGATGAAAATTCCTACCTGCATGAGTTTACAATTTAATGGGAAGAGACAGGCAATAAATAAATGTGTCAGATGGTAGCAAGTGCTAAGAAGAAAAATAAATGAGAAAAAAGGGTTAGACAGAAACGTGGAAGACAGGAGAATTAGAACCCATAGTCAGGGAAAGCTTCTTGAGGAGGTAACAGTTGATCAGAGCCCTGAATGAAGTGAGGGTACAGGCATCACAAGGATGTGACGAAAGCAATGGGGACAGCAAACGCAAAGGCCCTGAGACAGGAACATACCTGGGCACTCTTGAAACAGGAGACACCAGTATGGCTAAAGGAAAATGAATGAGGGAGAATGGTAACAATGGTGTCTGGCAGTAGGCAAGGGTCAGACTGTGCAGGGCCTTGAATGCAATTCAAGAACGTGGTCTTGTCCTTTGAGTGACAAGGGAACACTGCAGGGACACAACCTAACTTTGGTTTTAATGGAGTCCCTCTGGCTGCTGGGTAAAGACTTCCAGGGGCAAGGGTGGAAGCAAGAGGTCTGGTGAGAAGGTGATGTAGTCATCCAAGAGAAATATGATAGTGGTTTGGCCAGGATGGTGCCAGGGAAGCCGGTGAGAAGCAGTCAGATTCAGAGTTTATTTTTAAAAGTAGAACTGATGGGCACTTGGCTGGCTTAGTTGGTAGAGCATGCGACTCTTGATCTCAAGGTCATGAGTTCAAGCCCCAACTGGATGTAGAGCTTACTTAAAAAACAACAACAAACTAACTAAAAAAACAACAACAACAAAGTAGAGCTGAAAGGATTTGCTGATGGATTTTGTGGGCTAGGGGAGTTGCTAGTCTCTCTGGCCTTGTTTCTCACCTACAACAGGCAGGGAAAGAGGCCTTTGAGGATGTTTTTCCAGTTTGATAACTCTGGGAACCCTACGGGATGAAGAAAGAGACAAAATCATTTCTGCCCTCATGGAGGCAAAGCAGTTTGCTCTCCAGGCCCTGAGGGCTGGATGGCAATGACAGGAGGAAGGCAGGGGCTGGACAGAGACAAAGGAAGGACAGGGTCTGCCTACACTGTGGCCTCCCACTTTCAGCAGACACATCAATCACCCAGCTACTAGGGACCTGCAGGGCCACGGAGTAGCCAGGCCCAGGCTGGGGTGGAGGTAAAGGGAGCTCGCTTTACATTAGGAGAGCAGGGGCAGCAGACCTGTGCTGGGTCCAGGGCGTACTAGACAGAAGGTGCTCAGTAGGTGAGTGAGTGAATGAGCAGTGCCTTGGGCCAGGATGTGTGTGAGAACTTCCCAAGTCGTTCCAAGGGGTGAGCCTGACCCAAGGGATTCATCTCCTGTCATTCCTTCTGCATTGATGACATTCTAGACGGAGTCTCAAGTTCCCATTCTTCATGAATGGCAGACCGTGAGGTCTGAAATCACCAAAGCAGCATTTTAGAGCTGAAAGGGCAGACACATCTGGTCCAGTCTACCCACAATTTCACCATCACTGTTTTGGCCTTCTCCGTGTATCATTGTTATTATTAACATTCCTATCAATTGACTCACTTTTAAAAACTTTAAATAAATGTATTGAAAACTCTCAATCCCTACTCTTCCCCCCCAAAAAGCCGTTCTTTCTGTAATCTTTTCCCTTTTTATTTATTTACTTATTACTTATTTTTTAAAAAGATTTTTTTTTAAGTCATCTCTACACCCAACATGGGGCCCAAACTCACAGTCCTGAGATCAAGAGCTGCATGCTCCACCGACTGAGCCAGCCAGGCGCCCCTGCAATCTTTCTCCTTTTTAGTAGCTGTTTTACTCTTCCAGGTGCTGAAGCGTGGGACACCTTGGAGTGAAACGGTAGCTGTTTCACTCTTCCAGGTGCTGAAGCGTGGGACACCTTGGAGTCATTCCTAAATATCCTCCCTAGTACTGATCTGTCAGCAAATTCCTTTGAAACTATATTCAGAATTTATCCAGAATCCTACTACTTCTCATTAACTCCACCACTGTCATTTGGTCCAGACCAACACCATTTTCTGCCTGTACTGTTGTAACAACCTCCTTACTGGTCTCCCAGCTTCTTACCCCCTGGCTATGGTCCTTTACCAGAGCGTCCACAGTCTGTCTGGTCAAAACACTCCACTGCCTTCCCATCTCACCTAGAGGAGCCAGAGTGTCCCGTGGTGGCTCGCACAAACCGTTACCTTCTACCTCTGCTCACTCCGTTCTAGCCACACTTACCTCCTCTGCTCTTCCTCAAACACGCCAAGCACACCCTTCTCAACTTGGGGCCTCTGTACTTGTTCCCTCTGTCTGGAATGTCCTCACCACAGATTGAAAGCAATTCAATGTATCACAGATCGATACATGGTTTATTCCCTCAAATCATGTAGATCTCTGTCCATGTGTCTCCTCCTCAGAAAAGTCCTTCCCAATCGCTCTTTATTTAAAAGAAACAGAAACCAAAAGAAAAAAAAAACAAACCAAACAACCCCCCAAACCCCAAATGCTGCCTTGCCACTCTCCATTCCCTACCACCACTCTATCTTTTTAGAATATAAACTCCATGGGGGCGCCTGGGTGGCGCAGTCGGTTAAGCGTCCGACTTCAGCCAGGTCACGATCTCACGGTCCGTGAGTTTGAGCCCCGCATCAGGCTCTGGGCTGATGGCTCAGAGCCTGGAGCCTGTTTCCGATTCTGTGTCTCCCTCTCTCTCTGTCCCTCCCCCGTTCATGCTCTGTCTCTCTCTGTCCCACAAATAAATAAAAAAACGTTGAAAAAAAAAAAAAAAAAAAAAGAATATAAACTCCATGAAGGCAGATATTCCCAGTAGCTAGAATGGTGCTTGGCACAGAATAGACACTCAGTAAATATTTGCTAAGTGAATAAACGAAATGAAAAGGCAACTTAAGTTATTACTACTATAACTCGAACACTAATATCATTTGCCGCACTGGAAATCAACATAAAATAAAAACACTATTAAAAGAATGTCCATTTGCTTATCACCTATAAGTTACCTTGAAGGTCAGTGATACATGTATCTATTGATCTTGGGCTCACACCTTTACAAAAGAGACACAGGAGGTCCAGAGCAGGAGAAAGCTCAGGACAGAAGCAGCCAGCCAGTTGGAGATCAGTCCAGAAGAACCACACAGGTAAACCCCTTAGTGCCTTAAAACCACAGCCCCACCCCCCCAGAATGTACACAAAGCAACTAAGTCTTGGGAAAGGTACAGCTAGGTTGAAGCAACAGAGCCTGTGTGAGGGGCCGGAAAAGTTCTCCTCTGGACCAGGCACAGAACTGGAGGCTCTGCTGGAGAGAACAAAGACAAAAGAGAAGCGTGCCAGGCTACAGCAATCTCATGGGGCTGCACTGTGGGGGACGGGCACGCACAAACCTGTAGGTGAGGTCCATGGAGACCAGACAGCTGAGAGCAAGAAATGAAAACAGGCTGGGTCCCAAAGGGTGGCAGCTTCAATCCTGTAAACACCAGACAGGCGTGGGGGTTCAGGTGCAGGCCTGGGGCCCAGCTGAGCTCAGGGAGTTGGATGGGACCTTCCCAGCCTCCTCTATCCCTGATGATAAGCTGAGTGGAGAAGAGGCACTGCCAATCCTACCACTAGGCACACACAGCAGACGTTCAGGGGGAAAGAGACAGAGAGCTACCCTCCTAGTCCTCACATTCCAGATGGTCTTCTCCAGCACCCTCCTAAGTCCCAGCCGGCTCCACCCACACAGGCCCTTGAGGATTCACTATCTGTGTGGAGGGGAACATCCTTTTCCCATCCTCATGGGGCTTAGCAAACATGGCTGCAGCTGCAGGGAGTAAAGCTAACTGCCAGGCCAGCAATGCTTGACCTACATCTCCATGGTTGGTTGCATGCAAAGAAAAATACCAGGGATTTCCGTTGGTGTTCACCAGATGCAGCTGCCAAGGGAAGGCTGGGCCTTCTGAAGGCCTGTTGTGAGGAGGGCAGGGCAAGTGGTAAGCTGGCTGGGAAAGATGATGGGGCTGGCCTCTAAATTATTTCCTGACTTTGAGGACCTCCCTAGATTTCAGAGACTCTATCAAATGTTCATCTTTTTTCTACCAAATCTTCCACTGAAGCTTTTTTTCCCTCCTATTCTAGCATATTACCCTAAGAATTGAGAGAAAGAGAGACACAGATAGAGGGAATGAGATTCTATTTGGAAAAGAACTCCCCAAACTAAACAGTTGTTCCAACTGTCAATTATTGGCATTGGAGGGAGGCTTTTCGATCTACACAGAAAAGAAGCAATTTGGAAGTTTTGCATGGTAATGTAAAAAGGGCTTGGGACTTTAGAGTCAGGACACATGGGTTTACTCCTGCTCTGCGGTGGTTCCATCTGGCTGCAGACATGTCAACAGAGCATCCTGGGCCTCACTTCTGTCATCTATCAAGTGTAGACAATGGACCAGATGATCTCTCTGGCTCTAGTAGTTTCAAGGCCGTGATTCTATTCCTAGGCCTTCCCCTTGGGCCCCCTCAGAGGTGCAGTGTCGCATAAGGGAAAAGCTCTCTTAGGAGACAAGAGACCTGAGTTCTAATCCCCAGGTTGCCTTTCATTAACTCACCGTGATCTTGGGCAAGTCACTTCACTTTCTTCATATGTAAACCAAATACTTGAAAGTGCACTGAGAAAAAGCACTACAAGAACTTTAGCGTTATTGTGTCTCCCTTGTGTCATTCATCCCTTAGCCATCTGCCTGCCTCCCTGGGGGCTTGTTCTTTACTTGGAATTGCCCCAATTTGCAAACCTTAGGATCCTAGAGACAGAATGGAGGAGGTAGGGATTCAAACCCAGGTGTGTCTGATTGCTGAGGCTAAGTTCTCTGACTATAGAAATGTGGAGGTGGCATGGATGGTGGAAAGGACTTGGGACTTAAAGTCAGAAGACCCCAGTTCTCTCCATGGTAAGACCTTCTCTGCTTCCTAGCATAGTCAGAGAGAGGCTCAATGAGATAATGTATGGACACAAAGAAACACTAGACAAACCTTAGTTAATGATCCTGCGCCGTTACTTTATGACCCAAGCCTGGGTTTCCCCACATTCAAAAGGAGAGCTTAAAGTGCAAGCCATAATATCTTAGGAATATAACAGCCCTATTTCTCGGCCTTTCATCCTCCATCTTGACCTCCCTTCTCATCCATATCAGGCCCATCCTTCCAGACTCCCATTACCTGGCCACCCAGCACAGAGCCCACAATGCCCTCCCCTCAGAGGCCGTGGAGGGTTCAGAGTCCTAGCTCTGACGCTTATTTGCTGTGCGACTCTGGGCTTATCACTCAAACTCTGAGTGTTTATAAAATGGGCAGAAGCCCTACCCCCGATAGTCTTCCATGAATGTTTGCTATTAATTATGTTATGCTTCCTCTTTCCTGTGAACCCTTCTGATTCTTTTAGTCTGTTCCATTTACTTTGGTACTTGCAGTCTTATGATTTAAGTTATTGAGAACTAGGCCTGTACTTTATACTTCTCTCCCACTGGAGCAATACATGACAGGTGTTCAAAGAACACCTGCTACACAATTGGTCCTTTCTAAGCCAGTATGGGGGGGGGGGGCATCATCAATCCTCAGGCATCACGTGGCAGCCTGCTCTTTGGCTACCCTATGCTAAGTACCCTATACTGGGGTAGGAGTTGGGTGTGGGGGAGAGGGTGAATGGAAGCTAAAGGGCACTCTTCTCTAAAGCATTCAGTGTGAGCCAGACTCACCCTCCCGAGAGAGAACCAAATGATATGGACAAGTGGAAGAGGAAGAGAGAGCCAAGGGAAGACCATGGACACCAGAATGACTGATTGTGAGTCTAGCGGATTGGATCTGCATTCTGTTCTTATTAGCATTTGACCTTGGGATTATTACTTAACTTGTCTTATTCTCAGTTTTCCAATTTGGACAATGGGAACAATAATGTTTCCCAAGCAAGATTATTGTGAGAGTTAAAAATACAACACAGGGTACCTTTTATATAGCATATTACACACAATAGGTACTCAATAAACAGCAGCAACTATATTGTCATTAGTATATTAATCATAGATGGGTTTTGTCTATAGGCACCTCTAATGGTCAACACATGCACATAGAGAACCAGTGATTTATGGCTCTCTATAGCAACTGGAGCTCTGGATGGAGAAAGTTCTCTTCATGGAATCCTAATGAGATTGGACATTCTTTCCATGGAAAGAAGGGAGGCAGCTCAGTACAGACAGACCATAGGCCTCAAATGGACATATGGGGGTTCCCCCTTGGGGACTCCATAGTTTCCTGGCTGTGTGTTCTTTTGGCCAGTTATTCTCTCTGAGCCCAATTCCTCACCTGTGTTAGACTCTAAGACCGTATGTTATTCCTCCTGAGAGGCAGTCAAGGGTGTTCTTTAAGAGCATAGGTGTTAGAGGATTTAAACCTGGGGTTAAACTCTGCTCTGCTACTTACTAGCTTGGGCCAGTGACTATGGCACATTATTTAACCTTTCTGAGCTTTATTTAGTTTTCTCATTTAAAAACCTTCCTTGTTGGCTTCCTTGTGGCTGTATTTGCCTGTGCTTGACACATAGTAACCATTTTACTTGATACATGAAAGTGTTATCTTTGTATCCAGGACCCAGCACTGTAAGGCACTCAAATAAACCTGCTGAATCAAACCCAGCCTCAGTGGAAGGGGTGCATAGAGAAAAGATGCTCCTGTAAACTGGCACCACTGCCATATTCCCACGTTGGCAATATCTATCAAATCATAGGTGCACCTATCCTTTGACCTTGCAATTCCACTTCTTAGGAATTTATCCCCCACAGATAACCCCATATTCATACATGGATGGGCCAAATGACAAATATGACAGGGCTATTCACTGAGTATCACTATTATAACTGCAAGAGACTGCAAAAAAGTGCCCACTAATGGGAACTAGTTAAATAGAGTAGAGGGGCACCTGTGCGGCTCAGTCAGTTGAGCCACTGACTTTGGCTCAGGTCATCATCTCTAAGGTTCGTGAGTTCGACCCCCTCATTGCGCTTGCTGCTGTCAGTGAGGATCTGCTGCCCACCCCCCTCCGAACCTCCCATGCTCAAGTGCATGGATTTGCTCTCTCAAAAATAAATAAACATTAAATAAATAAAGTCGAAGATAGTACCATGTACAGAATACTATGCAGCTATTAAAAAGAATGAGAAAGCTCTCGATAGACTGATATGGAATGACCTCTGAGACACTGCTAAGTGAGAAATCAAGGTACTGTGTGCATAGCACACGACTATCTGTGTAAAAACTGGGTGAAACATATGGGCATTTGCTTGTGTCTACTGAGTCTATTCTCCTAGCAAGGGAACTGGGCAGCTAGGAGACGGGTGGGAGGGAGGCATTTGTTCCTTTTGAATTTTGAAACACTTGAATATATTACCTATTCCAAGAAAATACATCAAAATTAAAGAGTGGGAGAGAAAAAATTTGATTCTCCCATGATATGCATTTGGGGCTCCCCAGAGACTGACGCTTTGGCCAGTTATTACACTATGAGAAGAAAAATGACAACTCAGGTATTTGCATCCTAGGATGCCAAAACAGCATTGCTACTATGTGATTAACTGCACTAGGGTTGCCACCATCTCTGACCCTTTGTCTCAGGGTCCTGTTAAGATGAGGGAGGACCAGCATCTGTGAGGACGCTCCTTTATCCCCCGGGTTAAGGCTATCCAGGTAGAATAACAGGGAAAGAAGGCTCTGGTTAAAATAAAAATTATCCCTAATAGCTCTGGAAGAAAAAAAGGAAGGGAGGGAAGCTAGTCCTGGAGGGAGTGGGGGTGGTCAGGCTCTTGGTGCATCCCACCTTCATTCCCAGTCCCTCCTGTTTTTCTTAACAACTAATCTCCTGCTTTCCTGCTGAGAACACTACTGGGGACTCCTGGTAGTATATGGGAGACCCAACTGGCTCTGGAAGAAATACAAATGGCTGATAAAGTATAAGAAAAGATGCTTTACTCCATAAGTAACTCTGGAAATAGTCCTTGGATATTTCATTATGAGAATATTTATACACGTACAAAAGTAGACAGAATGATAAAACGAACCACCATGTACCCATCACTCACTCAGCTTCAACAATGATCAACTCAATACCAATGTGATTTCATCTGTTCCCAAACACTCTCTTTCACCCTGGTATTATTTTGTAGCAAAGTCCAGACATAGGTCAGTATGTATTTCTAAAAAAGAAGGAATATTAAAAAGAAAAAAAAAAAAAAAACGCAATACCATTATATCTAAGATCTGAAAAATCAAAAAAATCTTGGAAGGGCTTTAAATGTGATCAAAACTCTTTTCCAAAGAGGGCACCTTTGTTCAATATGAAATTTTAATGCAGTGTACATAATAAGCTCCAGGTACAACTCAAGTTATAAATAATTCAGATCTGTAGATGTTTAAAACCCACAGAAATAAAGGTATCCCGCCAGCAAAAACTTTAAGGTGACAAAAGAGTCAATTCTAGATCTATTAAGGACTTAAATGTGAAAAGCAAAACTTTAAAACTTTTGGAAGAAAATATAAGCACATGTCTTTAGGACCACAGGTTAAGGGAAGATTTCTTCAACAAAACATGAAAGTATAAATCACAGAAGAAAAGACTAAGCTGCATTAAATTAAGAAAGTCTAACAATCAAAAGACACATATAGAAAGTGAAAAGACAAACTATAAACTGAGAATCTAGATTTGTAACACATGTAGGCAAAAGATTAGTATTTAGAATATATAGAGAGTTCCTACAAATCCCTAAAAAAGCCAATCAAAAGAAACAGAGCAAAGACTTAAGCAGGTATTATACAAAAAAAGGAAACATGAATGATCAATAGAAGTAAGGAAAGCTTCTCCACCCCACTTGTAATCTGAGAAATGCAAATTAAAACCACAAGATACCATCTCATACCCACCAGGTCTACAAAAATTTTAAAGTCTGACCATATCAAGTATTAACAAAGATGTAAAGCAATGGAAACTCACATGCTGCTGGTGGCAGCGTCAACTCTCACCAACACAGAGCTAGGAAAGCAATCCAGGCATGACCTTCCATCAGGCAATTCCACTGCTGGGTGCATTCCCTACAGCAATGATGCTCAAAGTGTGGTCCAGGATCCCAACCCAGACACACGGAACCAAACACTGTGGGGGGTGGGGCCCAGCAACTTGTGGTTTAACAAGGCCTCCAGGTGATTCTGATGGGCAGTCTAGTTTCCGAACCACTGCACTGGAGAACATGTGCATGTGGAGGAGACATACACAGGGCATTCAAAACCGCATTTGAAATAGCGAAAACAAGGGAACAGCCCAAATAACCACTGCCAGTAGAATGGATACACGGACACATAATCATACAAGGGGATATGAAAGCGAACCAACTACAGATGTACACTTAACACTGATGGATCTCACCACGTTGAATAAAAAAAAGCGAAGTACAGATGAATACACACATAGTATGTTTAAATGAAACTTAATAGCATGCAAAATACTCTCTATATAGTAAAACTGTTTTGTTTTTTTTTTTTAAATGCAAGGGAATGGTAAATACAACTCTCAAGAGAATGGGAGGAGATGGCTGTGACTAGAGACAGCAACACAAGGGAGCTCCAAGGTGTTCATGAATGTTTGAGTTCTTTTTTTCCATTATTTAAAAATATTTAGGGGCGCCTGGGTGGCTCAGTCGGTTAAGCGTCCGACTTCGGCTCAGGTCATGATCTCGCGGTCCGTGAGTTCGAACCCCGCGTCGGGCTCTGGGCTGATGGCTCAGAGCCTGGAGCCTGCTTCCGATCCTGTGTCTCCCTCTCTCTCTGCCCCTCCCCCGTTCATGCTCTGTCTCTCTCTGTCTCAAAAATAAATAAAAAACGTCAAAAAAAAAATTTTTTTTTTTAAATAAAAATATTTAAAAATTTTTTAAGTTTATTTTTTGAGAGAGAGACAGCACGTGCATGTGGGGGGGGAGGGGCAGAGAGAGAGAGAATCCCAAGCAGACTCTGCACTGTGAGTGCAGAGTCCGACACAGGGCTCGAACTCAAGAACCATGACCTGAGCCACAATCAGGAGATTCTTAACCGACAGAGCCACACAGGTGCCCCAATGTTTGAGTTCTCAAACTGGGTGATGAGTTTACAGGTGATCATTTTTCCTATTCTTGAAACCTTATATACACATTACATACACTGTTGTATTTACAATAACTTTCTTAAACAAACAAAAATGGTGTGCTGGAAAATAATGCAATTCTCAGTGAGAACTGCAACCACTAATTCTCACTACATGTGTGGTGTCCAAAGGGTTAAGCCTATTTCTTGGCCTGTGGGTAGGAGGGCAGGCAGCAGCTGGGGCACAATGGGAGTCCCCGGCTCCAGCTGGCTCCAGGCTGAATCCGCCTGGATCAAGCACCACGCCCAGGAACTGGCACCTGGGGAGGGAGGCGGATGGGGCTCTGGACAGGTGGCACCTGAAGCCCTTGGTGACCTGATACATGTCAGGGACTCGGTTCAGTCAGATAGATGGCAGTTTCCTCCTACTGGAGCCTCTCCATCTGGTAAGGAAGTGTGTTGGTGGCAGTTGGGGCTGGTGAGAAGGGGAAGAGGGTCTGGGACTCACGGTGGGGGTGGAAAAGGAACTGGGTGGGCTGGGCTCAGATACCAAGGGAGGCTGCTGGGATTAGCACCTGCTGAGAATGAGATTAAGTTTCTTGGGAAGGGCTCATCTATCTAATGCCCCCTGAAAGCTGTCTCCCTGTGGCTTTTCTCTGCTGGACAGATGGTGTCTGAGCTGCCTCTTGGAGGGTGGGCTCCTTGAGGGGGTGGCGGAGGTGGGGTGGGACCTGCTGCCTGCTCGGTCACGGGATTCCCTGCCCTGCACAATAATAATCAGAGCTAAAATCTTACTGAGGACTTAGTGTATGCCAGCACTGTCCTAAACCCTTCAGAAACATGAAGTTTTCGCAGCATCCAACTGCCTAAAGCCGAAACAGGTTTACATTTGAGGAAACTGAGGCTTGGTGAAGTCAAACACTTGCCAAAAGTCAAACAGCAAGCAACCTAGGACTTGAATGCAGGCAGTCTAACTCCACTGGCCATGACATCTTCCCCTTCTCATTAAATGGCAGCAAGCTCCTTCCAGTTGCTCAGGCCAAAAACTTGGGACTCCTCTCTCACACCTCTTATCCAATCATCAACAAACCCAGTTGGCCCGACCTTCAAATTATACTGAAGCTCTGACTTCCCTACTCACTACTTTTGCCACACCTCCATCCTGATACAAACTCCTACTGTCACCCAGCCAGCTTCTTACTGGTCTCTTGCTGCTGTCCATGCTCACCTGCCCAATTTCTGATTAGTCTCTTGCTTCTGCCGTTGCTTGTACAGTGAAAACAGAGGCTTTGGTTTGTTCACTCTGTGTACTGAACCTATAGCTCAGTGCCTAATGCATGGCAGGCATTCAGTAAATACTTGTTGATGAACAAATGAATGAATGACCAACATCTCTCAGGAAATGACTCAGATTCAGAGCGGAGGAGTGCCCTTAGCTTTCCCAGCCCTGATGACCTTCAAGAGCCCCAAGGCAGTGGTCAATGTCCTGCCCTATTATGAAATGTCCTGGGTGCATAGCATCATCACTGTGTCATTCACTTGTGCCTGCACACACGCACACACACAGGGACACAGGAGCAGGGCTGCTTCTGAGAAGGAATAAGCCTAGGCCACTTATTTCTGGGGGACTGTCCTCCATCTGTCCCTGCACTGTATACACTTCAGTTTTTACTCTCACGAATGATGAGTCATTGGAGGGTCTTGAAGTGAAGAATGACAGGACCTGATTTCTATTTTAGAAAGATCACTAGTTGTGGGGAGCCTGGGTGGCTCAGTCGGTTGAGCGTCTGACTTCGGCTCAGGTCATGATCTTATGGTTCGTGAGTTCAAGTCCCACATCTGGCTCTGTGCTGACATCTCAGAGCCTAAATAAAGCTTGCTTTGGATTCTGCGTCTCCCTCTCTCTCTGCCCCTTCCCCACTTGCGTGTGCGCATTCTCTCTCTCTCTGAAATAAACATTAAAAAAAAAAAAAGATCACTGGTTGCTATATAGATATCAGATGGGGGGGGGGGGGGGGGCGGCAGGCAAGGGCAGAAGCAGAGAGACAGCTGATCCAGTTACCCAGGTGAGAGAGGGAATGAGCAATAGCTGGGCCTTCCCACGTCCCATTTCTAGTCTTTACCCAGGCTAGTTCCCCTGCCAAATTAAGAAACAGCAATAGCACATACTGGAGAGGGACTCTAGTCAGTGGTTTCCACTATTAATTTAGCACTTAAAAAAATTTTTTTTACATTTATTTATTTATTTTTGAGAGACAGAGAGAGACAGAGCACAAGCGGGGGATGGGCAGAGAGAGAAGGAGACACAGAATCTGAAGCAGGCTCCAGGCTCTGAGCTGTCAGCACAAAGCCTAACGCGGGGATGGAACTCACAAACTGCAAGATCATGATCTGAGCCGAAGTCAGATGCTCAACCGACTGAGCCACCCAGGTGCCCCATTAATATAGCACCTTAATAACCCCTTCAATAGCCCCGTGAAGTGAGTTCTAACAGGACCCATGTTTTACAGAGAAAACAGAGGCTCCGAGAAGTAAAAAGTCAACTGTCAAAGACTACACAGCAGATGATCAGCATCCATCCACAAGTGTATCCAAGCTCCAAAGTCCAGTTCTAAGCCCACCTTTTCCCTGACCTTAACCCAATGGGCTGGCTCTCTTTTGAGAACCTATCTAAAGGGCTACCATTTAATGAATACTCCCTGGGTGCTGGGTGCACTGCTGAATGCTTTCCATGTGTTACGTAATATTCTAATGACCCAAGGAGCCAAAACCCTGGTGAAATCCATTTTACATGTGAAAACAGTAAGGCTGAGAGAGGCAAAGTCACAGCACAAAGAAGCCATCTGTTGTCCTACTTACCTGGCACTGAGCCATCTTTTTATTACTTTCTTTTGATTGTTTTCCTTTCTTAAATGTATTTCACTTATCTTTCTCCTTTATGACCACTGGGTCAAGAGGCGAAGGCAGGTATTTCAACAGATCTTAGTGTGGCGGCTGCTCTGTTCTGAAATCTAAGGTTTTTGTCCCCTTGACCAGACTCTAAATGCCAGAAGGCTGAAGTCCACAAATAACATTTTGTTTGCCCATCCTACAGTGCTGGGCCTGGACCTTGGACTTAGGTGAAAGAGATCAGAAGGGTCCGGAGTTCTTGCCGAGGTCACAGGGCTCAGGGAAGGTGGAAGAGGGGCACCTGGGTGGCTCAGTGGTTAAGCATCTTTTTTTTTTTTTTTCCCAACGTTTATTTATTATTGAGAGACAGACAATGAGCATGGGAGAGGCAGAGAGAGAGGGAGACATAGAATCTGTAGCAGGCTCCAGGCTCTGAGCTGTCAGCCCAGAGCCCGACGCAGGGCTCGAACTCACGAACTGTGAGATCTCATGACCTGTGAGAACTCATGAACTGTGAGATCATGACCTGAGCTGAAGTCAGACGCTTAACCAACTGAGCCACCCAGGCACCCCAGCATCCGACTCTTGATTCTGGCTCAGGTCATGATCTCAGAGTTGCGAGACTGAGCCCTGTTTGGGCTCCACACTGGGTGTGGAGTCTGCTTAAGATTATCTCTCTCTCCCTCTGCCCCTCCCATTCCCACACATGCTTTCTCTTGCTCTCAAAAAAAAAAAAAAAAAGAATTAAAATTAGAAAAAAATTCCACACTGACACAGAAATAAATAAATAGATAGATAAATAGATAGATAGATAGATAGATAGATAAATAAATAAATAAATAATAGAGGTACTACAAACATTCACCCTCCTGTGAATCCTTCTATTCCCCAAGAACACTGATCCTTTAGCTTGGGAAGCTTTGAGGACAGCTTTCTCCAAGAAAATGAACCTTCCAGCTCTCTAAAAGTGGAAGCACTGTTCCACCCAACCCCCTGCAGACAGGTGGAATACCTGTACCCCAGCCTCATTCTGAAGAGACTTGCAGAGCAGAAAGGAAGGAGCAATGACTTTCAGTTCCTGTTAAAGTGTCTAGAAGCAGCAGCTGATTCAGCTAGATGATGTCACCTTCCCAAACCTCCTGACCAGCAGCTGAGATGGTAAAAGCAGGAAACTGGGGGATACTCAGCTGGTTAAGTCCGAACATGCCTCTGGCAAAGGCCAACAGTAACCCCAGGCTCCAAAGGCATCCTCAAGATGAGCAAAAAGAGTCCTCTCAGTTGGCAAGGATAGTAGGTATCATTCAAGACCCTTATCCCAAGCTTCTTCCACTACCCTGTTTTTGCTAAGTGGCTTTCTGCACATCCTGAACTAACAATGCTTCATTCATTCCAAAGGTGGGGCAACGGAAAGAATTCTGGTTTTAGAGCCACACCAATCTGGATCTGAATCCAGGTTCTACTGTGCACAAGCTGCAGGATCCTAGGCGTGGAACGTTACCATTCCAGACCTCAGTCTCCTCACTGGAAGAGAAACTGGGGCCAACAGACCATGTACCACACAGGCTGGGTGGCAGAATTAAATGAGAAAATGCACAGAGTACCTGACACGGCTATCGACAGGTGCTCGATAAATGGCAGTCACCCTTATTCCCCTTGGATGTCTGTGAGGGAGGTGTGAAGAACATCTTCATCTACAACATTTCAAAAGGAAACAAAGGCCCAGACTGGGCACGCCGCTGTCAGAGCTGAGTATCTGCACTGGCCCAAAGCTTGGATGAGCCAAGTGCACCCCTGCCTTGCTTTTCTGTTTGCAAAATCTTTGCTTCAAATCTTCCCAGGCTGCTGGCTCTTTCCCCTTAACCTAGGTTAACTCGGGTCAACTGTCACCTCCTTAAAGAGGCTTTCCTTGATCTCCCTGCATAAAGTTGCTTCCCTAGATACTCCATTACTCAGTTTCATTTTCTTTACATTGTTTAACCTTCTATTTGAAATGATTTTATTTGTTTTACAGGCTGTCTTCCCCACTAATATAAGAGTTCTGTGACAGCAGCGTCCTTGACTGTCTTGCTCATCACAGCACCCCCAGCACTTAGCACAAAGCCTGGCATGTAAATGGTGCCCAGTGAACATTTGCTGAATCACCAAAATGAAGGAACGCACCCAGGATGGTCAGAGTCTCACCTGACAAATGCCCCACACTTACTCTTCTGTTCACTGTCCGTTCAAGGTCCTGGCTCCCATTTCAGATGCTGGCACTGCTACCTGGGAATCAGTGGACCGACAGGCAGCCAGGATGGGCATCTATGCCTGGCAATGACTCATCTATTGGGATACCAGGGCTGCCGAGGAGGGCCTCAGAATCTTTTCTTGGCACTTGAAGCTTCCACAAATTTGGCTCCAACTGACCATTCTGGCTTTATCAACTAGTAAGAGAGGGGCCAGTCCACACATACTTCCAACTGGACTACTGCTGCTCATGGGTCTCTTCTCAAGAGTCCATCCCAGTTGGCACATCTTAGCTCACATGACCCCCTGCTGGGAGCACCAGTTCTTCTCCCTCTCTATGGTAAGCTCCAGCTTTAATGGCCCCTCTGCTGTGATGTGCTTCTTTTACTTGGCATTTAGCATTTACTGGTGGCTTTCACAACATCTCTTTTCATGTGATGTCTTCTCTCTCTAATTTGGTTCAAAGTGTCTTAAGAACTGGGTCTTCAGGGGCGCCTGGGTGGCGCAGTCGGTTAAGCGTCCGACTTCAGCCAGGTCACGATCTCACGGTCCGTGAGTTCGAGCCCCGCGTCAGGCTCTAGGCTGATGGCTCGGAGCCTGGAGCCTGTTTCCGATTCTGTGTCTCCCTCTCTCTCTGCCCCTCCCCCGTTCATGCTCTGTCTCTCTCTGTCCCAAAAATAAATTAAAAAAAAAAAAAAAAAAAAAAAAAAGAACTGGGTCTTCAGTTGGGTGATATCTCAACTAATCTCTTAGGGAAAAGGCTCTCTTTGAGACAAAGTTGGGGTTGAGGCAAGGGCCAGGCTCCTCCCTGCTGGACTGGCTCTTTTGGTAAATGAGAAGGAAGAGATCATGCTGCCTTAGTCCAGGAGTCCAGCTGATGAGGTGGTGAGGAAGCCAACAAATCCTGGACTATTATATGCAGTCGGGACAATCTCAAGGTCAAGTGTGTGAGAGGATTTTATTTTATTTATTTATTTTTAATTTTTTTTTTTTAATGTTTATTTATTTCTGAGACAGATCATGAGTGTGGGAGGGGCAAAGAGACAGGGACACAGAATCTGAAGCAGGCTCCAGGCTCTGAGCTGCCAGCACAGAGCCTGACGTGGGGCTTGAACTCACAGACTGTGAGATCATGACCTCAGCCGAAGCCGGACTCTCAACCGACTGAGCCACCCAGGCGCCCCTGGGATTTTATTTTTAAAGTAGGCTCCATGCCCAATGTGGGGATCAGCCTCGTAACCCCAAGATCAAGAGTTGCATGCTCCACCGACTGAGCCAGCTAAGTGCCTGGTGATTGGATTAAAAAATAAAAAACCATTTTCAAGAATCTGGGCATAATTTAGTAATCAATCATAACAACAGTAGAAAAACTGCTCAGTTCAAAGAGACTCAAGTATCCATTTCTGTGGACCCTATTTTAGTTCTGGCTCTTGTTTTCTTACCCATACTTTTCTTTCACCTGACATCTCTAGCTAAATCCTTCTAGTTACATGAATTTTCCTAAGTTGCATCCAGCTCTTTGTAAAACAGAATGGGGTTCCAATAAAAAAAATAAGAGTCTAGGTTTTTTTTCCCCTTTTTTTTTTGAGAGAGAGAGAGAAAGAAAAAGAGCAGTAGTGGGAGAGAGGGGCAGGAGAGAGAGAGAGAGAGAGAGAGAGAGAGAAAGAGAATTTTTTTTTATTAAAAAAAATTTTTTTAATGTTTATTTTTGAAAGAGAGGGAGAGACACAGAGCATTAACAGGGGAAGAGCAGAGAGAGAGAGGGAGACACAGAATCCAAAGCAGACTCCAGGCTCTGAGCTATCAGCACAGAGCTCAACACGGGGCTCAAACTCACAAACTGAGATGATGACCTGAGCCGAAGTTGGACGCTTAACCGACTGAACCACCCAGATGCCCTGAGAGACACTCTTAAGCAGGTTCCACACTCAGTGAGGAGCCCAACATGGAGCTTGATCCCACAACCCTGGGATCATGACCTGAGCTGAAATCAAGAGTCAAATGCTCAATCGACCAAGCCGCTCCTCTAGTTTTCTTGTAAATGCTATAATAGTGTACAAAAAATGATGTTCCAAACAACTCATTATGAGAAGCAACAAAGATAATGCAAGTAAATCACTAAACACAGTGCTTGGCACTTAGCATTCAAAAGATGAGCTGAAACAACACTCTCAATTCTTATTGGCTTCACTTCTCTGGGCCTCAGTTTTCTCATGTGTAAAATGAAAACAACATCTCAAGTTTGTTCATTTGCTCAGTCATTAGTCATTTGTTCCAAAATCATTCACTGAATGTTTACTACCTGCAAGGAACAGTTTTAGAGTTTTAGGAACTACAGATAAAATAATGAACAAACCAAAGTCCTTATAATCATGACACTTGTATTCCAGTGGAAGAAACAAAAACCAAGTAAACACACAAAAGGAAAATGTCAGAGATCAGTGCTATGACAAAAAATACAAGCAGGTGAAAGACTAGATAATGTAGCAGGTAAAAGACTAAACAAAGTAGCTCAGCTACTTTAGACAAAAGGTCAAAGAGAACCTCTTGGAGGAGGTGACCTGGGAGCTGAGTCAATGGAAAGAACCAGCAAGGCACACACCAGGGCAGAGCATTCTAGGTAGCGGAAACAGCAACTACAAAGGCCCGAAGGCAGGGACAAGTGTGACGGGAACAAGGAACAGCAGAAGCCTCTGTGGTCAGGGTACAGAGAGGGAGTGGAGGAATGGATGGAGGATGGGAGAGGCAGCCAGGACCAGATCATGCAAGTCTTAGCAGACTTGGTAAGGACTGTGGGTTTTATTCTAAGTGGGTAGAGGTTGACAAGCAAGAATGTGGTAAGATCTGGACCTGGTTTTTAAAATTTTTTTTTCAGTTTATTTATTTATTTTGAAAGGGAAAGAGTGTGGACACGCATGTGCACACACACGCACACACACAAACACACACCAGTGGGGGAGGAGCAGAGAAAGAGAGAGAATCCCAAGCAGGCTCCTCGCGGTCAGTGCAGAGGCAGATTCCACTCGAACTCACAAACTGTGAGATCAGACCTGAGCTGAAACCAAGAGTCAGACACTTAATCAACTGAGCCACCCTGCCCCCCTCCCTCCCCACCCCCCCCCAACCTGGTTTGGCAGTAGTGTTTTTTTTAAGGTCCCTTCCCAGCTCCAAACTTCTGATTCTTTCCCTGTCATTCTAGGCTCCCATGAACTAGCTGCATGAGCAAGAAAGATGCACCCTCCTCACTGGAGAGGGCGCAAAGAGAAGGAGTGCAAAGAGAAGGAGAGGTTTCTGCCTAGGGCAGTAGTAGGGAATCTGTGCCACCTTGTTCTGCAGAAGATGGAGGGAGTGGCCCAGTCAGGGAGGGGTGGGAATCCCAGCTTGCAAAACATCCCCAAGCCACCTGTATTGTTTTTGCCTCCTGTGTGGAAGTTTCTGCCAATGACACAGTGCTCTGGAATGCTTCCCCCTCTCCCCCCCAACCATACACACACCCAACCTTCCGTTTACAGAGACACAGTTGTACTTTGCATTCCTCCCAGGATTTAGTTCAAATCTAGCCTACAGGAAATGGTCGATAAAGAGCTACTGATTGATTAATGAAGATGGGGAATATTCTCAGCCATTAAGCACATATTAATGAGTACTGTGAGTACTATGTTGGTCTTTGGGGATGGAAGGTGATTAAGATGGGTTTCTTGCCTTCACTGAGCTCACAATTCAGCAGATAGGCCAAAACCACAGACAGCTACAATGAAGGATACAAGAGTAACAGCAGCAACATTTACTGGGCCCTCCTTATCCAGAGGTAGAACACGTGGGCTTTGGAGCCAGCAGGCTTGGGTTCAACTCATGACTTCACCACTTAGTAGCTGTGTCTTTGGGCAAATTCCTTAAACTTCCCTATGCCTCACTTTTCTCCTCTGTAAAATGAGAATAATAAGAGTACCTACCTCAGTGCTACTGTTTTGAGAATTCAGAGAATTAATACATATGAACACTTAAGTGGAACTGCACAAAAAATACTATTGTTAAAATTACTCTAACATCTGTGTTGAGCTTGACATGTATGATCTCATTTCATCCTTATGAAAAACTGAGGCAGGTATTATTATTTCCACTTTTCAGAGGCTCAGAGAAGGGGAGGAATGTGCCCAAGGACAAGCAGCTGGTACGTGATGGAGCCTGGATTCAAATTCAGCTGTGTCTGACTCTATAGCCCAGACTGGGTGCCAACGGCAGGCTTTGCCCTGGAGCTCCATGGGCTTCCCTCACTGAGGTTTGGAGTACTGATTTCGAAAGCCAACTTCCACCACTAACTCAAACCAGAAACTGCCCCCAGGTGCCCACACACCTGCATGGACAGGCAGGCAGTTTCCTCTAGGTTGGCTTCTTGTCTGGCCCTATACATCTCTCAGTTTCGTCACTTAGCCACCAGCCTGGGGCCTCATGCCTGCACCTGCTGCTTGACCCAGTCCCAGGAGACCCTGAACTTAGACTTGGGCTCCCTCACTAGACCCTGCCCCAAAGGGCTGTTTCTGAGGACTCCCTGAAGATTTCCTTGATATGGTAACCCCTAGGGTTTCATATGAATGTGGGTGCTGTGAACAAAGGGAAATTTTTCTGGCTGAGTAGCAGACGGAGAAGTGGGTAGAACGAGGGGTGGATGTTCTTGTTCTGAATCAGAGGTGAGCGTGGGGTGAGGCCCACTGTGCCTCATGGTTTTATGTTTAAGCAGTACTGATCCTGGCTGGGTCAGATCTCCCACTCAGCAGTCCAGCCGAGGCAGGCGAGGACATCCTGGGGTTAGGAGGGAACACTCATTTCTACTTCCCATTTGAGTCACACTCAAGAGTTCTGGCCTTGTCTGGTAATTTGACTACAGAAGGCAGTAATGGCTTAATGTCACTAAACCCTCAGCCACCAAGTGCTAGGCCTCATCATAGTTGATGACAGCGAGAGAGACAGTTTTCAGCCTCGGTAAGTTCAGGGGGCCTTGCTTTCGGCTTCCTCCCAACAATCCTGTGAAAAGAGTATTATTTCCATTTTATGGATGTTCAGACTTAAAGAAGTAAAGTAACTTGTCCAAATTCGTGAAGCCAGATAAGCGAGCCAGCTATTGCTTCCACTCAAAACATGCTTGTTGGCTGAATGAATGAACGAATGAATGAATGACACAGCTATGGCTGTGACCTCGTCAAGGAACAGCAACAAGACCAAATATTTATAGTTCTCAAAGTGCTTTTTCATCTATCGTCTCCCTGGGCCTCACAGCTAGCCCACGAGGGAGGCAAGGCGGGTGTTATCTTTCTGCAACAGATGAGGCAACGGGCAGAGCTTGGGCAAGAGGCTTATGGCCACACAGCAAACAAGGAGTGGAGCCATCCTGGAAAAACTCAGAGGCCTCACAACACTTTGTTTAATCGTTCAAACATGTCACACACCTACTATGCGCTAGGTGTGCTTCTCTGCACTTCTATTTTTATTTTATTTAAAATATTTTATTTTTAAGTACTATCGACACCCAACGTGGGGCTCAAACTTATAACCTCAAGATCAAGAGTCACACGCTCCAGATGGAGCCAGCCAGGCGCCCCAACTTCTATATACTTTAAATATTCAACTCACTAAGCCTTCCACTCAGTCAACAAATAATGATTGAGTGCTTTCTATGTTCCAGGTTCTGTGGCAGGTTCTAGGGACACAGCGGTAAATAAAGCAGAGGAGGAGGGCCCTGCCTTCCTGGAGGTACTCAGCAAAGATCAAATACGCCCTATTGCCAAATGCCAGGTTAGCCACGATTACTGTGAACAGAGCATGACTTGGGGCACTTGTGGAGGAGGTGGAGGACAAGGTTATAGACCACTGTCCTCAGCTTCAGGATCTTAAAATCTCCAAGCTCTTGGTTCAAAGGATATCCACATACTCTCTCAACCTAGAAATTTTCTCTTGGAGAGTAGCGCCAATAGTGACCACAGCAACTTGACCACCTGTGAAGACACTCTGATAATAATAGCAGTAATAGTAGCTGTCATACTTAGTATATTTACTATATGCCAGCCCCCATGCTAAGTGTTCCATGTATCTTACCAGTTATTTTCATGCTCCCAAGAGTCTTTCAAGAAAAGCACTATATATTATTACCTCTTTCTTATAAATGAGGAAACTAAGGCTAGGGGAGATAAGTAATTTGTCCAAGGATAACTATAGGGCAAGTAGGCTCCAGTACTGGTTTGCCAAATTTTGTGCCTCTTAACAGTGATGAAATTTGTCTGAAGGAGGCCATGGAGAGGCAGACACCAGGAACACCAGGAGCAGCTACTGCCTGGCAGGGCTGGAGCCTCCAGAGCCCCCAAAAGATTCTTCTTCACCCCCTTCCATCCAGCCTTAACAACACACAGATGAGAAGGTAAGGAGGAAATGGTTAGGTGTGCTCAAGCTATCTCCAGGGGCATAGGAGTCTCCCTCTCTACAGAACCTCCAGGTAAGAAGTTTGTGACCTTTGTTTGCCACCCATCAACCCCCCAGAGAGAGAAAGAAGTGGGCATGGGTGGGGGCAGGGGAGTCTTTTCTCCCTTGGGTGGGTGGAGGGCACATCAAGGAAGAAGGGAGAAACCTGATTGGTTCCTTCCTTTCTTGGACAAGAAGCCCGTACATGTGATACAGTGCATATCCTTCACATGGAACCCCCTTGGGGGAATGCCAGGGCACCTTTTGGACCTAAGAAGCCTCAGAAAGGAGAGACTGGTACAGCCCTAAATTGCAAGCTAAGCTAACAATTTCTAAGCATTGTAACTAGGTCATCAGGTTCCTAGAGAAGCCAGCTGTGGCTGGGGGATGGGGAGGGCAATTTTGTAGTCTACCAAGATCCCTACTTCCCTTCAGGCCCCGCCCTCCCTGAAATCTGCACCTGCTCCCAAACTGATCCCTTCCCCCAGCTGGGCCCAGCTGTCAACGGCTCCCAAAGCCCTGCCCCTGCCTTCCATGGGCCAGAACCATGGAGGCCTCTTGGGCAGGAGGTATCTTATTGCCACCTGAGCCCTTCAGAAAGGGGGTTGTACGACAGGGAAGAAGTGGCCTGTCATGGTGGGTATTTCTTGCTCCATGAGGGCAGCAAAAAAGTTGGGCCCCTTTGGGCCTTCCTAGGGTACCTTCCTGGCATTGTTGCCACAGGTGGCAGGAGACAGGTGATGTTTACCCTACTGACACAAGAGTTGCCAAAAGGCTTCAATCAAGCCTTTGAATCTGCACCTGCCCCAGAGCCCCAAAATAACAACCCGGGCAGCCTACCTGATCCACAGGTCACAGGTGCCTCTGGCTTTTATCTCCCTGCAGTTTTCCCTGCTGTGTCCCAGCTGGCAAGAGATTCTCTTTCCCAGGCGTCACCGGAGACCTGGCTGCATCCCTCTGGTATTGGGCCTCTCCCCACTGGGCCCACCTGTACTGTCAACCATCCCTATCCCTCTGCCCAGAGACTTCTGCCATCAGTCACTGCTCCCTTTTCCCTGACCAGCTTTACTCACAACCCAGACCCTCTTCAGCCAGTCTGCCCTCTCGCTACCTCCCAAACGCATCATACACTTTCTACCCTCCAGATCTGCCCGAGTGGTTCTTATCTACCAAGGCTGCCCTTGCACATTCCTTCCAACTACTGAAAGCCTTCATGGTCCACATCTTCCTAATAGGTAATAATGATGCCTAACATTGACTGAGTATACCGCGTCAGGCACTGTGCTAGGTGGGCTACAGGGTCACTCACTCATTTAACAAATATTTGCTGAGTGTCTCCTACATGCCAAGCACTCTGCTAGACGCTGGGGATGAAGGAAAAAAATGAGACAAAACTCCTACACTCTAGGGGACTTAGATTTTACTGGAGGAGACAGACGGTAAACATGTAAACATGGGTGGCTTCTCCAGAGGTGATAATTTCAGTCGAGACTTAAATGGTAAGATGACAGCCCTGATCAGATCTAGGAGAAGAGTGACCCAGGCTGAAGAAAAAGCAATTCCATGAGAAAGACATTACTACTATTATCTTCATCAAGGGATGACTCTTATCTTCACTTTACAGCTGGGGAAACTGAGGATTCAGTGTGCATTGCATTGCACAAAGCCACACTGCTGAGAAGGCTATTGTTCAAGCCTATGGTGATCTTTCCCCTCCTGACACTTTCCACTATTGGCGCAGGAGAGGGTCTGGGTTGGCAGTGCAGTTGGCAAGGGAGAAGGCGCATATTGATGATGCAGCCTGGGAGTGGAGGCCTCTGGACCGAGTCATCAATTGAATAGCTGATGGTGGAAGTGGCCTGGTTTGGCAGAGTTCCAGGGCATCTGTGGGATGCAGCCAGTGGGTCTGTCCTCTTCTGCTTCTGGAAACGACAGCACAGATTTGGCACAGTTTGCCTGGAGCCATTCACCAAGTGTTTCGGGTCTATTCCTCCTGCTGCAAATGAGTTTGCTTCCTTAGGGACAGAGACATTTTTGTCACCTAACCTGCATCTAATAATAACCTCATGTTCATTGAGCAGATGCTGGCCAAGCCCTTACCCAACCTCAGGCCCTGTGCCAGGAACTCAGGGTAAAATAAGCCAGTCCAGACCTGCAAAGAAGCAATGACGCAGTGGCTTGAGGGTAGGCTTTGGCACCAGATACATCTGAGTGCGAGACCCAGATCTGCCTCCTGTAAGGTATGTTAGTGTGGACATATTATAGAGCCTCTTTTTTTTTTTAATTATTATTATTTTTCAACATTTTTATTTTCTTTTTTGAGAGACAGAGACAGAGTGCTAGCTGGGGAGGGGCAGAGAGAGAGGGAGACACAGAATCTGAAGCGGGCTCTAGGCTCTGAGCTGTCAGCAGAGCCCGACGCGGGGCTTGAACCCCAGAACTGTGAGATCGTGACCTAAGCTGAAGTCAGACACTTAACTGACTGAGCCACCCAGGCGCCCCTATAGAGCCTCTTGAAGCTCTGGATTCTCTGTCTTGACACAGTTGTGAGGACCAAACAAGATGATTAACGTCAAGGGCATAAATGTAGCACTTGGCACAGAGCAAACACTCAACACACAGTATCTGTTATTATTATTAAAAAGCACTTTTAAATTTCACTTTCTTGCTTAAGCCTCCCTTACTCTGATGAGTTGGTATTACTTCTCTCAGATTTAAGGGTGAGAACTTGAAACTGATATGCCTAGTACTTATGTAGTAGAGCAAGAAATCAAGCTAAGCTTCAAGTCTGAGTCCGGAGTTTTATCTATGGGTGTGTGGAAGGTGATCAGTACACACCAACTATAATGAACCTTGCCTGGTGTGTCTGGCGATAGAGGGGGTAGACGGGTGATACATATAGCCTGACTCAGATGGTAGAAGGATACTAGCAAGGCCCCAGGTGTGGGGCACGGAAACAGACCACTGAGGGATGGGACCCAGGTCTACTCACCCCAGTACCCACAGTATCCCCAGCACTTAGCACATGTAAAGCATTCATCAGTACTTGCTGCTTTAACAAATGAAATCAAACTCTAAGGACAGCTCCAAGCAATGAACAGCCTTAGGGAAGGCAGACATTATATATAACATTCAGGCCTTAAAAGCCAGAAAAAGACTTGTAAGACTGACGCTGCCATTAACTGTGGGACAAGACTCCTGGCCTTAGTTTCCTTCCTGAAATGGGTCTAAACATACCCACCTCACCTACCTCGCTGTGAAATGATGTATACAAAGGAGGCTGGTAAATGACACAGCGTTCACACGCACATAAAAGCTACTATCATCACGCTACAGACTACTAAGGCAGTAAAGTGTTAAAAGTGTCACCTCGAGTTTGAAGCCCAGGTCGCCCTGGTATTAGCTTATGAGGCCCAGAGCGTGTCACTTTTCTCCGAGCCTCAGTTTTTCTCAACCATAGAATGAAGATAACCTTGTAGGGCTTTTAAGAAGGGTAGAGAAAAAGAACACAGGGTTTGGAGTAAGATCGTCTTGGTTTCAAATCCTGACTCTGCCTCCTGCTAAGTAAACCCTCCAAATCTCAGTGTCCTATAATGGTAAAGTTGTCAGGACAGTAACAAAGAGATGATGTTGGTAAAAGGCCTGTCACGTAAGTGGCACTGGATAAATACCCACCATCGTCTAAACACTGGTACAATGGGGGGCAGGGGCCGAGTACTTAAAAGTGGGAGCTTGGAAACTACTCTCCCAGGCTTTGCCACTTACTACCTCTACCTGTGCTACCTTGCGTAAGTTGCTTAACTTCTCTGTACCTCAGTTTCCTCACTTGTAAAATGGGGTTAATAACAGTACCAACTTCAAAGTGCAGCTAGACGAATGGAATAAATAAATACATATAAAGCCCTCTGAACAATGCCTGGCATAGAGTAAGCACTTGATAAATGTTAGGTGCTATTAATAGTAATGTTAACAATAATATTAATCACCAAGTGGAATAAGAGGGAGGGACTGTTTAATCCTGGGATGTGGGCATCCCATGGAATAATTCCAGGGAAGTCCCTGGACAGCTCTGTAGTCAAGTTTTCAGCTGCTGAGAGAAAGACTCTTCCATGGAAAGGACAGGAGGCTGGGGGGCGGGGGGGGGGGGGGGGTTCCTGAGCAAAAGTCTCAATCCTGCTGACCAGGAAGCCAGCCTCTGGGGAGACAAGTCAGGCTCCTTGGAAGGGACACTGTGTTCCTGGCTCCGCCTGGCCTGACCGGGGAACAAAGGCACGTGTGTGTGGCCAGGGAGGAGGGAGGGGAATGTTTCCCTTTCAAGAGCGGAACAAAGGATCTGAGGCATAGTTGAGTGCGTTCCAATCCCCTCCCAAGCTAGCTCCCATTCCTCAGATGATTGTCCAACAAGGTTTTCAACCTTCTAGCTTCCTCTTGAAAGGTGAAGGGGGGAGGGGCTGACTCCACTTCACTCCATCCTCTGTCATCAGTCTCCAAGAGGCAGGATTTATATGTGCCAAACCTCTAAGATCTCTCTTAGGAGTCTCCATCCTGTGCAGGGGGGATGGAGTGGGGGGGGGGGCGGGGGGGGGGTAGGGACCTCAGGGGAAACTCGGGGTTAATGGATGACACAAGGCACTGCAAGTGACAGGCTTAATGTCCCTCTAGGGGGAGTCCCAGACTGAAACTGCTACTGAGTGATGGAGCCTGGGAGAGAGATGGAGTTCTGGCCAGCCCCCAGAACTGTTCTGACAGAACTAACTGGAAATGCATTTTCAAATCTTAAAGGGTTGACCAAGGGCTGGGGAGAGAAGCTAGGTGAAGGGTGAAGGGGGAGGGAGCAAAGAAAGTAACTGACAAGAGGAAAGGGAGGGACACGTCCAAAAAAAGTAGTTTGTGGGGAGGGGGGAGTCTTTAGGGACATTACTTTCCAGTTTCTACACTCTCACCAGCAGGAATCGGCTGCAGGGCTGGGACAGGAAGCAGTCCATGGAAGTCATTGCAATGGCATTTCCTGAAGAGCGAGAGAAAAACCTCTAGTTCCGAGGGGAGCTCTGGAGTCTGCCCAAAAAGCCTTGTAGCTTGGAGCTAGCTGTAAGGCTCCAGCTTGGCCTGAGAGTCTCATCAGGGATGAAACCAAGTACCAGAAGGTCCCAGAGGCAGTTTCTTTCTGCAAAAACACTATTTGCAAAAATCAATATGTAATAAATGGGAAGCCAGAAGGAGCCCTAGGATGTGGCTGCTGTTTGCTGCTGATACTGACAGTCACTACTCTGAGAACATTAAGAAGTGGATTAACTCACTGAGTCTTCAGAACAAGGCACTATTATTGCGGCTATTTACAAGTTAAAAGACTTGTCCACGGTCACACAGCAAGTAAGTGGTCAAGTGATCCACAGATCCAAACCCTGCCTCTTCCTCCCGATGTGTAACCTTGGGCAAGCCATTTCACCTCTCTCAGCCTGATTTCCCTCCGGCTCACCCCGCTGCGTGGCTATATGCATCAAAAAGGCAAGGTGGATATGAAAGCGCTTTGGAAGTTGCAAAGTGCTACATAAATGTAGAATATTATTACTGTGGGGTCAGTGACAAAGTACCCTGTATTGACACTGGAATTACTTAATTTTTATAGCTCAAGTGCTGTAGCTGTTGATAGGAAAGAGCCATCCTCAAATGTAATTAATATGCCTTAATGGTGGAATTGGCCACAAGGCTTAAGGCCAGTGACAACCAGATTCCTACCTAGACTGTCCACTTCAACCCTCTGTCCTACAGATTTGGGGGAAACTGGAGCCTGGGGGTGAAGTGAGTTGGCCAAGGAAAGACAGTGAGTCAGAGCAGAATGACAGAACAAGGATCCTGACTCTATGACCAGTGCTTGTACCACCACAGCACAGAAACACCATGGACTCCTACCATGACAAAAACACTGCTAGGACCCTGCCCTGAGGATGTGCTGGAGGGGCATGGAGCCCAAAAAAGGAGAATGCATGCTGAATGGGTTTCTGACTTGAGTTCTGGGGTAAAAATGATAGGAATTATGCTAACAACATGTGCCAGGCTCTACACATCTTGGGCATGCCTCATAAGGTCTTTGTCATGACCTGATGAAGCAGATATCATTTGCCCCAAGGTTCAGAGAATTCAAGAAGCTTGCCCAAGGTCACACAGCTAGATGTGGGTGAGCTACGACCTAGGCCCAGACAACATTTCAAACAGAAATATTGCTAGAATGGAGGAGAACCATTCAGGATACCGCATTTGGACAGAACTATCGCTGAAGAACATCTAGCTTATTTAGCCTTGATTTCATGACCTCCTAGCGGTTAAAAAATGTGGCCTCCATCAACATGCCATGTGCAAGCTTGGCCATTTGCTCTTAGTCCCTTCTTACAATTCCCACTTCCGTCTCCTGATCCAAACCACTATTCTTTCTAACCTGGCAGTTGCACCAACCTCATCACAGGGTTCCTGGCTGCAGCCCTTGCAGAATTCAGATCACTTTACCCGTGCTCCAAACTTTTTTCTGGTCTCTCACTCATTCAACCACAGCCAAGTCCTCATCGTGGCCTGTAATGCCCTGTGCAATCTGGCTTTTGGCCACCTCTCCCCCTTCAATCCCAACCACTCTCCCTCTTGCTAGTTCTTCTCCTGCCACTTTCTTCAGGTTCGGGCTCAAATATTACTTTTTGGTGAGGCCTTCCCTAACCACTCTTAAAACTGCAGCCCCACCTCCCTTGCTAGGCATGCCCTATACTTCAACCTGCTTTATTTTCTTCACAGCGCTTACTCTCACTTGATATGTTATATACGCATAACGACATGTTTGTTGTCCGTCTCTCCCCGCTAGAATGTGAGCATCACAAGGGCAAAACTTCATTTTACTTAAGGCAGTACCCCTAGTACCTAGGACAGCCTGTGCATAGAAGCTCAATAAACACTGTTTGAATCAATGACTGAACCATCAGGTAAAGGAGTTTCCATTACTATTATTCTGGTTTCTGGTTTGATAGCTGTGTTTCTTCAGAAATTTAGTGGGCATCTCTTTCATTAGGTGCCTGCTATGCCCAAGACCTCTGGTCAGTGCTGAGGAAACAAGTATGGGCAAGACGCAGACTTGACCTTCAGGAAAACTCCTAAATCTGGCAGAGATGTGATTGTGTTAGAAATGTCTTCTTTACACTCATTTAACACTACCACTGTTATTTTTCTCTCATTTATTCGAGTTCTGCTGGGTATTTTACCAATAAAAAAAGGCTTAGGCCCTCTTCCCAGATATTTGAAACTGGTGATCATATTCTCCTGAGTCTTCTCTTCCCCAGGCTAAACAAAAAGACCCAGTGGGATTGTCTGACTCAGGTCTGCCAACTGGGAACGGGGAAGACAGACTGTCGGCTATAGGGACAGAAGAGAAGTGGCTCCAGGAGCAGAGTGACTCCTTCAAAGAAAAAAGAGGGAGTCCCGAGGGAGGACTCTGTGGAATTAGGTTGGAGGTTGGGGGTGGGGACAGGGCCCTGCTAATTAAGGTAGTAGGAGATTATGCTTCTGTCGAAGAGCAGCTCACTGGGAATTACCCCTAAATCTATCCAGGCTAAACCCGGACAAGACCATAGTTGCTGAAAGAAAGCCCCATGATGGAAGGCTGTGGCTACTCAAAATTGCTGAAGTCCATCGGACTCAGGACAGATACCTGCTGGGGAAAGGACAGCTGACAACCGCTGCTTCCTGCAGCCCAAACAAATGTGGTGACTGTCCACACAAAAGAAAAGAAAATCTTCTGGGTTCTGTCGAGACCCCCTGAAAAAACACCTGGGTAATTTTCTAGCAGAGGCTGAAGGGCTCCATGGGACCACTGGGGAAATTAGTCCCAGGAAGTCTGGAAAATTCTGTGATGGTGACAGAATTTTAAAAGCAACGTCAAACGCACATCCAGAAGAACTGGGTGTTTTGAGGTGGAGTCCCTGAGATATTTCTACCTCACTTTGGGACCTGAATGAGATTACTAAAAATTTCCACGTTTGGGGTTTCTAATGGGGTTTCCCCAAGAAAACCGCAGAACTGCCAACAGCTGCTGAGATCTGCAAAGGTCACTGAGGTGCTTCAGCTAATCATATACCCATGCCAAAGAAGCCAGAATAGGCAAGAAGAAACCTATAGAAACTAGAAGACCACAGAGCCATGCAACCTGGGAAAGGCCAAATTACGCTTCCTCTCCCCACACACTGTTCATTGCTCTCAGCAATGGTATTTCCATCAGGCTTAGGGGTTTCCCAGGCACAGAGATCCCAAAATGGCCTAGTCTACCTGGGTCCTCACCCTAAAGCTGTCCACATTCCCACTGAAAGCCCCAGAAACACTCTGTCCTACAGAGAAGGTCACACACATCATATTCCAATCTAGATGATTATCTCAGGAGCTGGCTTTGTTTCTTGAGAAACTCTGAGGCCAAAGTTCAGTTTTCTGAGGAAGAGAGCCCACTCATTAAAGAGGTGCTTCTTCTATCCTACAATTAAAGGCCAGGAAGGGCTTTTGTTCTAGATCCTTTACTAGAGTCCAGCTATGGCAGGTGGCTATCATTATTCTATTTTACAGGTGAGACAGACGGATGGACAACAGAGACAAACAGGTTCAGCATATTGCCATGTGACTCCAGTAAGGCCGTGGTGTGGCTATGACTGAAATTCCAGTCCTTGGAACCCACCCACAATTAAGTAGACAGATCTGAAGCAGGCCACCTTCTCCCCACATGCACACGATTCTTATCTAAGCCTGAGAGGGCTTAACAATGAAAAAACTAACAAGAAGGTCACTCTGGCTAGGCAAAACCTTTAATGCCCACTTGAGTTTTACCAGTGCCAGAATCAGACTACCTGGGACCTGCTATGGCCAACAAAGGCACTGTTCTACCTGCACAATGCCAGCATCACAGACCAGAGTGAGTACCTCCACAGGCATGTTTTGTTTGGCCTTACTGCATCTCTGGCTTTCTGTGCCAGCATGTCTGGGTCACTTTATTACTCCCAGGACAACCTGATATGGGATGGAAAAGACTTCAAGCTTTGGAGTCAAGCTGACCTAGGTATAAACTCTCACTCAGTCACTTAACTGGTTGAGGGATACCAGGAGCCAGTCATTTAGCTATCAGGAGTTTCACATGTCAACTGGGAATAAACCCCCCTACCTTGGAAAGTTACTGTGTGGGTTCTATGAAATAGCATGTCATTTCCACGAGGGAAGATACCACGTGCAGCTTATGGCCAGCACAGTGCCTGCCTCATGGTAGATGCTCAATAAATTTTGGTTGCATAAATAAAAGACCCAACACAATGCCTCATACATAAGATGTACTCCATAAAGGTTCATTTCCTTCCCCTTTCCGGTAGGGATGCTAAATTTAGAGCATACCCCAAGGTGGTAATGGCCCATAAGTCCTACACTCGTGGATCCACCACAGCCTCCAGGAAGGTTTTGAGATGCCACTGCAGCAGCCAGTCTGTGCAGCTCAAACAGGATGGGTGGGTAGCTTCTATCCAAAGGATCCCCAGCCAAATGTTCTTTATGTCCTGGCCTCAGGGAGCATGTGTGCTGAGAAATGGTGCTGACATAACTTGCTCTTCTGCACACAACCCCTCTGTTCACCAAGAGGAAGTAACATACGGTATGTTGTCTAACGGGCTCTGAAAATCCTTGAGCAAAGAGACAGAAGATGGAATTTCAATCCAGGGGCGATCTGATGAACTCACCCTATGCTGCTGTGTCTAAAACCTCTTTCTACGTACAATACCGGGTGACTGGCAATTCTCTGATCCACGTAGCCCTCTGCAGAGGCTGGCCGACGGAACAGGCTCCTCTCCCAGACTGTCTTTTGTTAATAGCTGGCAACAACCCACCTGGTATTAGCACCACTGGCCAAAGACAATAGTTGGGCAAGGTGGGCATAAGGCCCAAGTCTACTAGGAGATGCCTCAGAGGGTGTGTCTAAAGCGCTGGAATCCCATCCCTCCTGGAATCAGCTGAACAAATATTTGCCCCCAAAGAGAATCAAAGCAGGAGGGAACGGCGAGGTCATCACACAAACCAACAGGAACTATTTAATCATTTATCCCCCCAGGGAGTTCATTTACAGAATGGCTTTCAAGTCTGGTCGGCCTTAGCTGGAGAGCTCTCCACCTTTACCTCCCCAACCCCACCCCAGTCATCTGACCTCTACTGACTTGACCCCTTTGTATTTTACAAGAACTAGCAGCAGGAAGAGTTAATGAAGTTGCAAAGAAATGGGAAATAAGACGGGGGAAGGGTTCCAGGGCAAACTAGGAGGTCTCTTGCTCAGAGGTAAACTGAAGTGCCACGCCCTAGGCCCAGCCTATGGATAATTTGCATTCTTGACATTCCAGAGTCCCCGATGCAAGGCCCCTTCCACCTCAGCTCCTTCAATAGATGACTTATTTCCTAAAGCCTGCTCAATTTTCTGGGTATTCTGAGGGGACCAATACCTCTCATAAGCCCTGCACCTCCCCTACGCAGGGAGAGAAGCAAGGAAATTAGGACCCATCTCACTGTGGAAGAGCAAAAACTGCCTACGATGACCATTGGTAAAGAACCTCTCACCACTGTCTCCTCCTAATTTGGTGATGGGCAAGAGAGTTCTTCCTCCCTAAGAAAGGAATGAGGCATGACTCCTGGGCCTAGAAAGTGCGTCTGGAACCAGTAACAACTACTACTATGGAAACTTGCTGGTGCCAGTCACTGCGCACATTAGCTCCGAGATTTACAATATCCTACAAGGCAAAGAGGGCTTGCCACATTTTTTTAGTGGAAGAAACCGAGGCTCAAGGTAAACTGGCCTGTCCAAGGTCACACAGCTGGTTAAGTGACCGGGCTGGCACTCAAGCCTAGGTCAGTCTGTTCCCGAAGCCTGTCACTGAATCTCAATGTCCTGAAGACCGGGTTCTTGCTTTGCCAGCACACAGTGCTCCATGAAGAGGCCCCAGGGCCCTGGCCGGAAAGCAACAGGCAGAACAGCTGGAGCTCCCCAACCGACCCCAGGCAGCGAGGTGCAAAGTCCCCGGGCTTAATGCGTGACACAGCAAGAGCTCGGCAAACAGGCCAGCCATGCAGAAAGTTACACACTTGGGAGCAAAGGAACATAGGGGAGCAGCGCAAACACGGCCAGCCCCCTGGCACAGCTTACATTGCCCTAGAATCTGACCATCCTCAGCCATCCATGCCAGTGGGAACTTCTGCCTGGCCGTGCCCTGTTCTGAGAGGAGAGGAACATGTATGCAAACTCTGAAATAAAGGGGAACTTGAGTTGTGGGAGGGAAGCCCAGGACAGGACTGACATCCCGGGGGGAGTAAGAATGGAGGAGCTCACAGGCGTTACGCTCAGCAGCCCTTTCTGTGGTGAGGGGAGCACTGACTGGACTCACTTCCCACTCGCAAAGATTTGGGGCCAAATAAACACACAGGCTGTTTTCTTCCGCTGGGAAACTGGAACACGAGTATGAAAGAGCGGGGCCGTGAGGGTAACCGGAATGAAAGCTGCCTGGTCCTTCAAGATCTAGGTCATCTGTATTTGAGAACAGCTAACCTCTTGTGGTGCAAGGAGGCCGGTCACATCTCCTTAACAAACAATACCTCCAATAATCACCCGGCACGACAGTATGGAGAAGCAGGGGAGAGGCTGTTAGGGATCTCTCTGACCAGAAGCCAAGAGAAAGGGACACACAAGGGGCGTGGTCCTTACCCAGCCGCCGTTCTCCTGGATCCAAGGCTCTAGGTGGTCGTTCAGGTAAGTGGCCATCCAAGTTGCGATCCGACTCACCAATACCTGCATCTCCTTGTCTACGCTTTCCACACACAGTGCCCCACCGAAGGAGAAAAAGGCCACAATGCGACCCCAGTTCACCCCATCCCGGAAGAGTTCGTTCACTACCTGCTCAAAGCTCTGATATGCTGTCCCTGGGGTGATGTGAAGCTGGGATGTCAGGTCGCTGAATGCCCGCCGGTACCTCAGTTCAAACTCATCCCCGGCCTCCCTCAGCGCCTGCTTCACCGCTGCCATGGGGATCACCTCCCGGGCATCCAAGCTGCTGCTGTGGCCAGTGGCTCCATTCACCGCAGGGCTGTCCGCCAAGTGCCAGGATGGGTTGCCATTGATGGCACTGGGGGTCTCCATCTCCGATTCAGTCCCTTCTGGGGCCTCAGTTCTGTTCTCTTCCACATCACTAAACTGACTCCAGCTGTATCCTTTCTGGGAAAGCTTGTAGGAGAGAAAGTCAACCACCAGCTCCCGGTTGCTCTGAGACATTTTTATAATAGGGATGGGCTCGACCAGTCCATTGTCCAAAACACCTGCTCACTCACTGAGTCTGTTCTCTGCTTGGTGGTTCTCTTCTGAGATCCAAAGCCAAGATAAGGTTCTGATGGAAGAGAAAGAGCTTCAGGAAAAAAAAAAATTAATATGCATGCCATTTACCCTACAATATCCCATTCCCCCTGGAGGTACCAGAACTGGTTTCTTTGTGGCTCTTAGGAAGGTCTGGGTCTAGCTTCCAGGAGACTTCAATGAAGTCAAATTGAAAGCACCAGTGGGCTCTTTCTGAATCATCACACAGGCTTTTTTTTTTTTTTTTTTTTTTTTTTTTACTCCAGCCACCCCTTTTTCTCCGAAATGCCTTCCTCAGAAAGTCACCCGCACGGGCAGTCTGCCCCCCATCCCCACCCCCGCACCACCTACATTCAAATCCGTCTCAGGCGACCGCAGGCAGGTGCAACCCCCGGAAGATCTTTTGTAACATAGGTCGGGAGAAGAGGTGGCAGCCGGGATGCCGGCAACTCAGCCGGCCTCACGGCGGCTGGCAAAAAAAGGAGCTCTGGCCGGAGGGATCATGCGACCCGGCAGGCTGGGAGCCCAGAAGGCGATACAGGAATTACGAAGCTCAGGAACCGGCCCCCTCGCTTGCTTCCTCCTCCATCGCCCGGATCGAGGGCGGCCACTCGGCAGCGGCCTCCTGCCACCCGAGAGCCCAGCCCCCTCGCTCTTGCACGCCCCTTGGCTCTCCGCCTACTGGGAGCCAGGAGAACTCTCCCGGAGGTGGCTGGTGTGGGGTTTAGGTTTTTTGTTGTTGTTGTCGTTTCTATTTAAGTACCAGCCCGGGGTAAGGCTTCCGAAACCCTGAAGGTACTTCTCAATGGGGTTCAAGGTTTCGAGAAGGGACAGAAGGAGGGGGAAACTGCCTCGGATCTGCGGTCTGACTTCGGAAAGGCCATCCCCGGGCCTTTCCGGGAGGCTGACGGCCGGGGACCCCCCAGAAACACCGCCGATTTTCTTTGAATTCCCCAAAGGCCCTGGACGTAGCGGCGGTGGTGGGGGATTGCCGGGTCCTCCATTCCCCGCACGGACACAATGGCCGCCGGCGCCCTGCACAAAGAGGGGGTGAGGGTGAGGCTCCGGGCCTCTCCTCAGGTCAGGGAGAGGGCCTGAGGCCTGCTCGAACGTCTCCCCCCCACCCCCCGCCCAGCTGAGACCACGTTTTCCTGAGGACAGGCCCAAGGTGGCTTCCTGGCGCCCCCGGGAGGCCTTGGGGGCCGGGGGCTGCACCTCTCCGGAGCCCGGGGCGGGTGGGCTGCGGCCTGGTGGCTTCTCCCGCGCGCTAGGCCGGGTACCCGCCGGGCCACCGCCCCGTTGCCAGGCAACCGCTCTCCCTCAGGGGCGCCCCCTAGCCCTTTCAAGAAGGAGGGGTCTCGCCCCCGGCGGTCCGCCCCGGCGTAGCCAATCTGTAAGTCCAGTCGGCACGGAAGCGGGACGGCGAGGGCTCCCATTGGGCGCAGCGCCTGCCACGCACAGGGGAGGCGGTGCTCTCACCTGCGAGCCCCGCGAGCCGTGGGGGGCCACGTCCCCCCTTCATCGGCCAGGTAGTTTCCAGACGCGAGGGCTCTTCGTAGCCAAGTTCCGCGCTGCGGACCCGGGCCGGCCTACCTGGCTGACGGCTCGTGCTGTCTCTTCCGAACGAGCCGGCCTCAGTTTCCCCTGAAGAGACCGGGGGAACTTGCAAGCTCAGTCACTTCCGGTGCCGCGGCAGCGCGCGCGAGCCCGAGACGCAAAGGGAGTGCGCGCCTTGAGGACTGGCGTCAAGACCTGGGAGGGAGCGCCCCCTTGCGGCAGATCTGGGGAATATGGAGACGCAAAAAAAAAACAAACCCAAAAAAGTCAACGTTTATATTCACATTTCGGTGCGTTCACTTAGTCAGTGTCCTCTATCTGTGTTTATATATCTAAAAAGCGTCGCGTTATAACTAAGAACGTTGTGTCTGGGATTCCAACTCTGTCAGCTGGGGAAGTTATTCAACTGCTCTGTGCCTCAATTTCCTTAACTGTAAAATAGGTGAAAACACAACCTCCCTCATTGAGTTATTGTGAGGATTGAAAGAGTTGTTGTTTGTAAAATCTGTAGCACAGTGTGTGGTCCATAGTATATGCTGCATAAATGTATTCAACAAATGTTTATTATTTGGGTTGCTGAAGATAGAAACAAGACAAGACATGATCCCTGCTTTCATGAAGACTTAAACCCTTGAGCTGGAGACAGTAAACAACTAAGAAAATACACAAACAAGGAAATTTCAAATAGTGACTAGTGCTATGAAAGAAGTAAATCAGGTTATTGTCATAGAGTGAAGGGAGTGTGCTGCTTTAGACTGGGTACCCAGGGATGTAAACCCTGCCCTGCCAGCCCAGTGAGAGAGGCATTTGTTCAACAATTGCTTATGTGGGATGGCCAGGGGTGGCCTCTTGGAAAAGAGACCTAGAACCCAAGACTTAAAATATAAGAAAATGATGACCCATGGTGAGAAACTAGAGAACAGCAACCTCGGTAGAGGGAACAGCTTAATGCAGAATGTTCTTCAGAACAGGACGATGTTGGCATGTTCCAGAAACTGGAGAAGCAAGTTGAGGGAGGAGAAATGTGGCATGGCAGGAGGTTGGAAAGTTGACCATAGAAGTGAGTTAGACTTGAGTCTAAACATTGAGGGGCTCCTGGGTGGCTCAGTCGGTTGGGCGTCCGACTTCGGCTCAGGTCACGATCTCGCGGTTCGCGAGTTCGAGCCCCGCATCGGGCTCTGAGCTGATGGCTCGGAGCCTAGAGCCTGCTTCCGATTCTGTGTCTCCCTCTCTCTCTGCCCCTCCCCCGTTCATGCTGTGTTTCTCTCTGTCTCAAAAATAAATCAACGTTAAAAAAAAAATTAAACATTGAGAGGTGTTTTGTGTTAAATTAATTAATTAAAAATAGGTATACGGGAACACTGAATATTAGAAATATACAAAGGGCTCCTGGGTGGCTGAGTTGGTTAAGCAACCAACTCTTCATTTCGGCTCAGGTCATGACCTCATGGTTTGTGGGATCAAGCCCCACATCAGGCTCAGCGCTGACAGCGCAGAGCCAGCTTGGGATTCTCTCTCTCTCTCCCTCTGTCTCTCTCTCTCTCTCTCTCTCACTGCCCCTCCCTCTCTCTCTCTCAAAATAAATAAATAAACTAAAAAAACTACTTTTAAAAAATAAAAATATACAGAGAGCATAGAATGAGAAAAGTAAGTCCTCTTCCCACGTCTGCTTTCCAATCCACAGCTCCCCCCACATCAATCACTTTCTTCTGTAGTCTTTGAGAGATGGTCACTGTATTCACAAGCAAATTATGTGTACAGATTTTTTACACAAATGCTAGCTTGCTATAGACACTTCTACATCTTGCTCTTCTGGCTGAGCTCTACATTTTTCGTCTGCCTCGATTTTTAAAAAAAAAAAATTTTTTAACATTTTATTTATTTATTTATTTTTTTTTTTTTTAAATTTTTTTTTTCAACGTTTTTTATTTATTTTTGGGACAGAGAGAGACAGAGCATGAACGGGGGAGGGGCAGAGAGAGAGGGAGACACAGAATCTGAAACAGGCTCCAGGCTCCGAGCCATCAGCCCAGAGCCTGACGCGGGGCTCGAACTCACGGACCGGACCGCGAGATCGTGACCTGGCTGAAGTCAGACGCTTAACCGACTGCGCCACCCAGGCGCCCCAATTTTATTTATTTTTGAGGCAGGGAGAGACAGAGCATGAACAGGGGAGGGTCAGAGAGAGGGAGACACAGAATCTGAAACAGGCTCCAGGCTCTGAGCTGTCAGCACAGAGCCCGACGTGGGGCTCGAACTCACGGACCGCGAGATCATGACATGAGCCGAAGTCGGCCGCTTAACCGACTGAGCCACCCAGGCGCCCCTGCCTCAATTTTTAAAATTAACACACAACTTTATATAAATACCTGCCTTAATTTACTTGCCTAATAGTCTCTTTGGGTACATTTGGGTAGTTTCCATTCCTTTCTTATTACAAACAATACTATAACTCATCCATTCGTTATTTTGCGTACGTGGGAGTTTATGTTAGGTACATTCCTGGAAGTAGAATGCCAGTAAGTGAGTACACGAACTTGTTTTTGTTTTGTTATAATGGATATTGTCAAAGTCCTCTCCCATCAGTTGTACCAGTTTGTCCTCTCCTGTCAGTGAAATATGAGAGTGCCTGTCCTCACATCCTGAACTGCAGCGTGTTGCCACTGAGATAGATAAAAACGAAGAGGCACTTTTATTTTTCTTTCTTCTTTTTATTTTTTCACCAAGAGTGAAGTCGAGCAATTTTTCGTATTGATGAGTCTTCTTCTGGGGGGAGTTTGTTGTGGTGAATTCTCTATTCATTTCATTTGCCCTTTTTTTCAGTTGGTCTTTCCATTGAGCTTTGTCTCATTGATTTATAGGCATTTTTATCCTTTTTTTCTACATCTAAGCTGTAAATATTTTTCCAGTTTATTTATTACCATGGACAAACTTTTACTTCGTGTATATTTTAATGTATCAGTCTTTTCCTTTGTGGCTTCCAGGTTCTATGTCATTCTTAGGAAGACTTTCTTCAATTCAATATTAGAAAAAAAATTCTCTGTACTCATCTAGCTTTTACTTGGCTTCATATTTTATATTTCAATCCTGTGCCATCATAAAGTCACTTTGGTATATAGGCTGTGAGGCAGGAATCCACAATTTTTTTTTTCCAAATAATACCCAGTTACCCCATGACTATCATCTTTTCCCAACTCATTTGATATGTCTGTATTATCATAATCTACATTCCCAAGTGTATGGGGCCAATTTCTGAACTTTCTATTGTGTTCATTGGGAGAGTTTTAAACTGGGGCAGGATGTGATCTGCTTTCCTTTTTGAAACCTCCAGTGTCAATATGAAAATTATCATCATGGAAGTCTATGATGTGCTTTGGGGGTCCAGCAGAGGGCAGATCAACCCAGCCCAGAGACATGGGCTTTATTGAACTGGTCCTTAAAAGGAGAATAGGATTTTGCCTGGAATAGAAGGGAGGTAAGGGGCATTTTAGGCAGCAGGCACTGCCTGAGCAAAGGCACGGAGGTCTAACCTGAGAGTCAATGGTGTGTTCTAGAAATAAATTGGGATGGCTGAGAAGGGAGTGGTGGTAGCAGAGACTGAATGTAAATGTGTAAATGCGTGTTCAGGACACTGCATAGACACTGGAGGAGCCAGCCAGGAAAGGACGTGAAGAGATTTATATTTTGGAAAGATGGATAGAGCCTTTTGGGAAGGGAATTTTGCAATATTTACCAAAAGCCTTAAACACCAGTCTGGGAAGATCATTGAGAAATGATCTTTGATTGGAATTGAATTTAAGAAGTGAAATGCATCCAAAGATTTATCCACAGAGATGTTTGTGCAAGGTTATTTATTTATTTATTTATTTTTAATTTTTTTTTTAATGTTTATTTATTATTGAGAGAGACAGAGACAGAATGTGAGTGGGTTAGGGGCAGAGAGAGGGGGAGACACAGAAGCAGAAGCAGGCTCCAGGCTCCGAGCCGTCAGCACAGAGCCCGACGCGGGGCTCGAACTCACGAGCTGTGAGATCATGACCTGAGCCGAAGTCGGACGCTCAACCAACTGAGCCACCCAGGCGCCTCTGTGCAAGGTTATTTATAACACCAGAAAGAAACATTAAAACTAAGAAGGGCAATAAATAGGGTGACGGTTTGCATGGGTTAAATTCCCACATTAAGATTGTTAACTGAGGTATATTTAATATAGTGGGAAAAGGCTCCAAACATAACACTTAAAAATTACAAAAATTGTGATTTATAAAAATATATATTACATGCAAGATGTAGTAGAAGGAATTATACCAGAGTTCAAAAGGTAGTTATTGTTGAGTAGTCAAATTATGGGTGATTCTCTCTTTTTTTAAATACTTTTCTGTGTTACCTAACATGACTACATTGTTTTCATTGGAAAACACTGTTTTTTTAATGATTAATTTTTTAATTTTTTTAACTGTTTATTTATTTTTGAGAGAGAGAGAAAAACAGAGTGCGAGCAGGGGAGGGGCAGAGAGAGAGGGAGACACAGAACCCTTAGCAGGCTTCAGGCTCTGAGCTGTCGGCACACAGCTGCACGCAGGGCTTGAACCCACAAACTATGAGATCATAACCTGAGCCAAAGTCAGACACTTAAGCCACTAAGCCATCAAGGCTCCCTGGAAAACATGTTTTTAAAAACATGTTTGCTGAGATTTAGATGATGAGGTAATGCTTGTGGTGTAATGTTAAGTGAAAATAAAAGTATACAAAATTAGGGGCTCTTGGATGGCTCAGTCAGTTGAACATCCAACTTCAGCTCGGGTCATGATTTTGCAGTTTGTGAGTTTGAGCCCCGCATGGGGCTTACTGCTCTCAGTGCAGAGTCTGCTTCAGATCTTCTGTCCCCTTCTCTCTCTGTCCCTCCCCTGGTTGTGCCCTCTCTATCTCAAAAATAAATAAAACATTAAAAAAACTTTTTTTTAAGTACACAAAATTAGATATGTGATACAATCTCATCTCTAAATACCATGCATAGGAGAAAGGCTAGAAAATCAATGTGATAAAGACAAAACCTTACACAGATGCGAAAGAGAAATGGAACAGAGTGGTCAGTAAATCTGAAAAGATGCTCAACCTCACTAGTTGTCAAGGAAAATGAAAACTAAGACCTCAGTGAGATACCATTTCACACCCACCAGACTGGCAAAAAGGAGAAAATCCAATAAAATCAAGTGTGGTTCCAAGAATATGGAACAACTTTGGGGGAAAAAATGGATTACTACCTAATAGAATTGATGATGCCCAGCAATTCTATTCTTTGATACGTGCTCTAAAATAACCCTTGCACATGTACTGATTCAAGTATAAGAATATTTATAGCATCTGAATGCCTGGCTGGCTCAGTTAGAGGAGCATGTGACTTGATCACAGGGTCGTGAGTTTGAGCCCCATGTTGGGTGTAGAGATAATTAAAAAAAAAAATTTTTAAAAGAACATTTATAGCAGTACTACTTATAATGGCAAAAATTTGGAACTACTCAAGTGTCCATTATAGCAAAATGGTTTAACAAATAGTAGTATATTTATACATAGTAATATGATACAATCAGAAAATAAGTGGATTTAGTTACATACAGCATGAAAGAATCTTAGAAACATGTTGTATGAAAAAATTGTAAGAGAATAATGAAGTATGATTCCATTTATACATAGTTTGAAAACAGGAAAAACTAATCTACATACTACGGAGGATTTGTGGTAGCCAGCCTCATCCAAGATGGCCCCCAAAGATCCCTCCCTCCTGGTATTCACGTCCTTGTGTAGTCCCCTCCCACAATATATCAGAGCTGTTCTATGTTACTGATGGCAAATGGCTGAGGTGATGGTATGTCACTTCCCAGACTAGGTTATCTCCTTCTCTCTCTCATCACGCACTCTGGGGGTAACCAGCTGCCATGTTGTGAGCAGCCGTACAGAGAGGCCCATGTGTGGTGAGGAACTGAAACCTTCTGCCAACAGTCATGTGAAACTCCTCCTGCCCCAGCCTCCAGGTGATTATAGCCAACAGCTTGACTACAACCTCATCTGAGACCCTGAGCCAGAACCACTCTGTTAAGCTGAATTTCTGACCCTAAGAAACTGTATAAAGATAGTATTTGTAATTTTAAGCTGCACTGTAGCTATAGATAACTAATACAGGGATATATACCTATGTGGTAAAATTATTAAAAAATGTAAAGGAATAAGAAACACAAAATTCAAGATAGCCATTGCACATTAACAGGGGTGGGCTCAGGATGAACTGGGGAATCAGATACGATTCAAAGTTTGAAAGATAATGGAAATGTTCTTATTCAATTGAATTGTATATGTATATTCAGAATTTGTTGCCTCATTTTTTATACATACATATATTTGTATTTGTACCTACTCAATATCTCATACAATCAATTTTAAAAATACTGGAAGGATGGGGCATCTGGGTGGCTCAGTCAGTTAAGTGTTTGACTCTTGCTTTCTGCTCAGGTCATGATCTCGTGGTTTGTGAGATAGAACCCTGCTTCAAGCTGTGTGCTGGGATTCTCTCTCCCTCTCTCTCTGCCCCTCCCCTGCTTGCATGCTCTGTTTCTCTCTCAGAATAACTAAATTTTTTAACAAAATCTTAAAAAAACTAAACTAAAAAAAAAAGACTGGAAGGAAATATATTACAAGTAAGAAAGCATTAGTTTTAAAATGAGAAATTAAAATAAACATATAAAAATACAAAAATACATAAATATGTGCATGTAAGGATATAGATATGAGGATTTGCTATATTTATGAAAAGATCTCTGAAAGATACGTACTTATCTTTTAACACTAATTTTTTAACTGAGGGAGAGGGATTGGTGATGGGGTGTGGTAAGAGGCATAGGGCTTTTTCACTTTTACTTCATGTATGTTTATGAACCCAGATGGATCTCGCTGCAAATCTTAACTCTGGTATGTGGCCTTGGGCCGTTCATGTCACCTCTCTTGAGCCTCCGTTTTTTCCATCTGGAAATTGGATATAATTGCACCTACCTGGCAAGGTTGTTGCAAAGATTAAGTGAAGTCATGGATGTACAGCACCTTATATATACCTTCCACTCTGTCATAAGCATTTTTTTTTTTTTTTTTTTGTAATTTAAAAACCTATTTAAACAGAAAAGATCTCACATATTGAAGTATCTGGCCTACGGACCAAGCCAGTGGCCACTACAAATGAAGAGGATGGAATTTCAAGGGGTTCTCTCTCTTTCCTCTTCCCAAAAGACAAAGGCCCCACTTGAGCCTGGCTACCACTGATTTTACATGAGCTTACTGAAAAGAAACCCTTGCATCAGCGGTCACTCCCTCCCCCCCACCCCCAGCACTAGCAACCATCAATCTACCTTCTGTCTTTATGGATTTGCTTCTTCAGGAAATTTCTTGTAAATGGAGTCATACTGATTTGTCCTTTTGAGTCTGGCTCCTTTTACTTGTATGTTTCAAGTTCATCTGTGTTGTAGTATGTATCAGTACAACTGATTTTGTTAAAAAATACTACTCCTTTGCGTGGATTTACCACCCCTTATGGATCCATTCATCAGTTGGTGGACATTTGGGTTGTTTCCTATAGTCTGTTGTTTTTAATCACAGATTCCTAAGATCTCTATAATCCTTCCCCAAGAGGAATTCCACATCAGCCATGAAGAAAAAGACCAGGAAACACCTGTAGAGCTCCCTTTGCTTGGGTGGATGGGAACTATGGAAGACAGAGTGGTGCCCCCTTCTCAGGGATCCTTTGGATGGCTGTCACCAATGGCTCACGCTTGCAACTTTCTCCAGGCAAGTGTTCTTGGGTGACTGTAGCCACTCTGCCTGGAGGTATTTGAGAGTTAGTCACCACCCATAGCCAATGACTGGCTGGTGTCTATTCTCCATGAAGTAGGAGGACTCCATCAAGCCGGAAGGCAAGTACAGATTTTTGGTTTGGTGACCACTGGTTAGATGTCGGAGGGACTGACATCTAATGGCACAGAATGAAGGAGCAGATTTGGGGAGGCAAAGGTAGAAGTTGGTTGTTTTCTTCTCTCTCACTTTCAAAAAATAAGAGTTTGAAGAGTCTGAGTAACTTTCCACCCCACTGGCTCTTCCTCCTCCTCTCTCCTTCGCAGACTTCTCTCCCCTACCATACTTCCATTATAAAAAACAATAAATTCAAATCACACAAATAATACATGGCCACATTCTTTTCTAAAGCAAAGATAAAACCCACATTATCTATCCTTTCTGTCCACAATCCAGTTTAATTCCTTCCCTCTGAAGTTCCCACATTTGTCAGTTTGTTGTGAATTCTTTCATACCTTTCTGTCATATATACATCTGTGTTTAATTTTTTAAATTTTTATTTATTTTTGAGGGGGGGCAAGCAGGGGAGGGGCAGAGGGGGGTGGGGGGGACAGAGGATCTGAAGCAGGCTCTGTGCTAACAGCAGAGAGTCCTATGTGGGGCTCAAACTCACAAACTGCAAGATTATGACCTGAGCTATAGTTAGATGCCCAACCAACTGAGCCACCCAGGCGGCCCATACATCTGTGTTTAGAAGAGGCAATGTAGGGCAATGGTTAAGGGTTTGGCCTCTGGAGTTGGACTTCTTGTGTTCAAATTCTGGCCTGTCACATTCAAATCGTGTGACCTTAGAGAAGCTGTCTACCCTCTCTGAGCCTCAATTTCCTCAATCTATAAGGCGAAAATGAGGACATTACCTACCTCATAGAGTTATTATTAGGATGAAATAAGTTAATAAGTATAAAGTACTTCAAACAGTGCCTGGTATATGGTAAGTGCCAGGTAAGTGCTAGATGTCATTATTTATACACACCCACAGAAAAAGTACAGCATTGTTTTGCATATTTTTTTTAATTCAAATTCAGGTTAGTTAACATACAGTGTAGTATTGGTTTCAGGAGTAAAACCCAGTGATTCATCACTTACATAGAATACCCAGTGCTCCTCCCAACAAGTGCCCTCCTTAGTGCCCATCACCCACTTAGTTCATCCCCCCCACCTACCTCCCCTCTAACAACCCCTAGTTTGTTCTCTGTATTTGCATGTTTTTAAAAAACATAATGGTTTCAGGGGGGCCCTGGCTGGCTCAGTCTGTGGAGCATGCGACTCTTGATCTTGGGTAATGAATTGAAGCTCCACGTTGGGGATAGAGTTTACTTAAAAAAATAAATGTAACAAAACCATAATGGCTTCAGAATGAATTCATATCAATCAGCAATTTGTTTTTTAACCAAAAATGTGTCTCAAAAATACTTCCCTGTCAGTCCGGATCAATCGAACTCTTTTTGAACTGATGCTTAGTATCCCATGTTATACCCAGTTCATTAAAATGCCTTCCTACTTACGGACATTTAGGTGGTTTCCAATTTCTCACAACTACAATGCAGTAGCCTACTAATTGATTTCCCTTTTTCCATTCCTGTTCTCCTTCCCTCTGTTTTCAGCACAGTAGCCAAAATTATCCCATTAAAAGCAGAGAGCTGACCAATGCTCAAAACCCTCCCAGGCCTCCCACCTCATTCAGAGTAAAGATCAAAGTCTTCACAATAGCCCAGTTGGTCTGCCAGAATATCTCCTGACATTCTCCTCCTTGTCCAGTTGATTCAGCCACCCTGACTTCCTAGCTATTTCTAAAACACGCCTGCTATGCTCTTCCTTCAGCTATCTGGATGGCTCACTCTTCACCTTCTGCAAGTCTTTGTCCAAATGTCCCTGAACTACCCTACTTAAAATTACAACACTCCTTCACATGGAGGCCAAAACAGTGACGGTGAAATTGTGGGTAGACTGGACCAGATGTGTCTGCCCTTTCAGCTCTAAAATGCTGCTTTACTGCTTCCGATTCTGTGTCTCCCTCTCTCTCTGACCCTCCCCCATTCATGCTCTGTCTCTCTCTATCTCAAAAATAAATAAACGTTGAAAAAAAAATAAAATGCTGCTTTGGTGATTTCAGACCTCACAGTCTGCCATACAGGAAGAATGGGAACTTGAGACTCCGTCTAGAATGTCATCAATGCAGAAGGAATGACAGGAGATGAATCCCTTGGGTCAGGCTCACCCCTTGGAACGACTTGGGAAGTTCTCACACACATCCTGGCCCGAGGCACTGCTCATTCACTCACTCACCTACTGAGCACCTTCTGTCTAGTACGCCCTGGACCCAGCACAGGTCTGCTGCCCCTGCTCTCCTAATGTAAAGCGAGCTCCCTTTACCTCCACCCCAGCCTGGGCCTGGCTACTCCGTGGCCCTGCAGGTCCCTAGTAGCTGGGTGATTGATGTGTCTGCTGAAAGTGGGAGGCCATAGCGTAGGCAGACCTTGTCCTTCCTTTGTCTCTGTCCAGCCCCTGCCTTCCTCCTGTCATTGTTATCTGCCCCTTGGGGCCTGGAGAGCAAACGATTTTGCATTTACCACCTCCTAATATACTACATCATTTATTTACCTTGTTTAGAGTCTATCTTCTCTAGTGGAATGTCAGGTTCCCAAGGACAGAGATTTTGTCTGTCTTTTCACTACTCTATCCTCACATTCAGTACAGTGACTGACACATGGTAGGTGCTCAATTCATGCTGTAGTAACCGTGCCTCTGTACCTCTATGTGAAAGTAGATGAATATCTCTTGGAACTAAACCTAGAAATACAAGTCCTAGGTCACAGGGCATACATGTTTGATATGGGTGAAAAATGGTACCTTCTTGCTTAAATTAAATTTAAATTTATTTTAAATTTCAGTATTACTAGTTGAGGCCAACCACCTTTGCATGTCTTTTCTTTTTTAATTTGAAGGTCCAACTGGCTTTATTTTTAAAAATTTTTTTTTCAGTGTTTATTTATTTTTGAGACAGAGAGAGACAGAGCATGAATGGGGGAGGGTCAGAGAGAGGGAGACACAGAATCCGAAACAGGCTCCAGGCTCTGAGCTGTAAGCACAGAGCCCGACGCGGGGCTCGAACTCACGGACCGTGAGATCATGACCTGAGCCGAAGTCGGCCGCTTAACCGACTGAGCCACCCAGGCGCCCCCCAACTGGCTTTATTAAGGGGTTCATGAATCTGGCAGCATCCCATCTACCAAAGAGAGGTAGTATCCCTTTGCATTATCTTTAATGGCCAATTTTGTTTCTTCTTCTAAGAACTGCCCATCTTCCTCATTTTTTTTTTTTTTTTCCTGTTGAGTTTTGGTCCTTTTCTCACTGATTCATAGGAGATTTTTTTATTTATATATTGGGTTCTAATTCTTTGTACTATGTGTTGGAAATATTTCACTCAGTCTTTCTTGTTTGTTTTCCTTTTGTCAAACAGAATTAAACAATTTTTTAATGTTTATTTATTATTGAGAGACAGAGGGAGATAAAGCACGAGCAGGGGAGGAACAGAGAGAGAGGGAGACACAGAATCCAAAGCAGGCTCCAGGCTCTGAGCTGTCAGCACAGAGCCAGACGCGGGGCTCAAACTCACAAACTGTGAGATCATGACCTGAGCCGAAGTCAGATGCTTAACCGACTGGGCCACCCTGGTGCCCCTATTCAATATGAGTTTTAGACTCAACTTGGCAAGTTCCATGACAAAACGTTTTATATTGGAAATTTCATCGGAATTGCCTTGAACCCTTCATATGGAAAATTAAAAGCTTTACAATATTGGACCTCCCCACCCACTAACAAAGTATAAAATTTTTTACTTATTTTTATAGTTATTCAACCAAGCTTTACAGGTTTTAATTTTCAGATAAAGGTCTTAGGTATCTTTTCTTAAATGTTGTAGTTTTTATTTCAGCGATCTTCCCCCCTTTTCGCTTCTATTATTTTCTAACTGATTATCGATGATCTTTAGGACCAGATGTCCTTAATTCAAATTCCACCTCCTCCATTTATTGATTTTTAGACACATTCACTCAACTTCCCTGAGCCTTTGTTTTCTCTTTTATAATACCAGGATGACAAAGCAAGGGACGTAAATGGAATTAAAAGGGAAGGACCAAGCAATCATAAACGGCGAGTTTAAGCCAGTAACGTCAGGGCCTGGACTTAAGGAAGACTTTGAGAGACTCCTCTCCTTGGCAGAGAAGCTGAGGGCGAGTCTATGTTGTACACAGGGGACTTTATGTTAGAACGAAGAGAATTTCGATGAACATTCAAGGCACCATACACCACTATAGGGAGAATAATAAATATTTTTCTTCGGTTAAAGTTTTGGGGAGGTCCAGGTGCGCGCCGTTCTGTTACCTGAAGCGACTCCTCATCTCCTCAGTTGGTACCACCTCTCCCGAATAATTTGTAGTCGAGCATTCTGGGCTTTGTAGTAATTTCCTTATTAGAGTTGTTCCACGGGGCTCGCGCAGTTGCTTGAGACTACATTTCCCAGGAGGCTCCCGGGCCGGTTGTTTGCTTGTCCCTCAACATGACTTCCGGCGTCCCGGCGCACTGCTGGGCCAATCGGGAGGCTAAGACTGCCCATTCCTGGCCCTCTGATTGGTGCATTCGACCAGAGAGCCTGGGTTCAAATTTTCAACGGTACTGAATGAGGCCCGCGGCGGGTGTTCCGGACGCTCGGTTGTCAGAGCTGAGGTGAGGTGAGCCTTGGGGAGAAACGGGGAGCAGCTGGGGGTGCGGGGCTGCTTTCTCTGCTGCTGTCTGCTGCTCTGCCTGGTTCTCGAACGGCTGGAGGTGGCTCGCCTCTAAGCCCGTAGTGCGGCCCGAGCGTCTTGGCCCGGGCTTCACAGGAGGCGGCGGTGGTGTGTGTGGGCTCCGTCTTGGCCGGGCCGAGAGGGAGCTAGACTTCGGACCACCGCTTTCTTGGTGACAGGATTTTCCCGTGAAGTGTGGCCGGACCGAGGCTGGCGGGCTGCGTCTCGAGGTAGAGACGGAGGCCGGCCGTGGGAAATAGGGGGAAGGAGGGTTGGTGGGAGGTTGTAGGCTAATAACGGTAACGACCATTGTTACCACGAAGGGATGAAATAAGCATTCACTGGAGTGAGCACTCTGCGTGCGTTTTCTCGTTCAATTTTCGCACCAAGCCGATGAAGCAGGCGCTGTTCGTAACCCCCACTTTATAGAGGAGAAAACAGGCCCAGATTTCAAGAAATGGGTGCAACAGTAGCCCCGCCCTCAAGGAGTGTGGCTTGGGTGGAGGAAAACTGATGTCGGCACAGGCAACTGCATTTAAAAACTATTGTGTAAGAAAGAAAGGTAATAGATACGGTGTGAGAATTGCGGGACAGTTTAATTGCAATTGGAGTTGTCTTTCTGTTTGGGGTTTAAAATTCATCCTGTTTTATCTGTATCTGCTTAGCCCTCCCCCTTTGTAACGAATAACTTAGGTATTCTTTCCTTTCTAATTTTCTATCCTAGAACGTTTATAGGTTGGAGAGGAAAGGAAAAGTGTGAGCCAGACTATAAAAAGCAGCCCCCCCCCTTTTTTTTTTTTTTGATGTATGGTTTCTTTGTCTCACATACAGTTTTCTAGTAGTTAAGTACCCAGGACTTTCCCCAATCAGTCTTGCTTAGGACCAGACAGCGTCCATCGCTCTCCTGATCTTACTCTGAGGTCATTGCTTTATGTACTCCCAGGTTCATTCCGTTTTACCTTGTCTTGACATCCTATGACCTTTCTTTGTATTTGTCTCACTCATCGGATGCCAGAATTTGAATTATTTACTACTATGATAAGGATATTCTTCTGTTGTGTCGTCAGTGTATCCTATCATAACCCCTGTCCAGCCACCCCTAGATCAGCCTTGGTTGTTTTGGAGTAACACTGTTGGTGTGGTGTGTTAGCTCAGCGTTAAGTTGCCACTCTCGGGATAAAAGTTACTGTTGCTCCCAGCTCACTTAGCTAATTAATTGACTTTTTGAGGGTGTACCGTGTGCTCAGACTGGTATTAGATGCTATGGGTATTCAGATGTATGATGTTCTCGTGGGTTTTCTGGTATGTTTGAGGACAGAAGACTGATCCAGATTGACACGTGACAATCTGAACAAGACGCGACCGAATTGGAGTCCTCTAGTGTTATGTATCGTAGGCGCCCTGGCAATGTAGAGGTGAGGGAGATCAGTGAGGCTTCAGACAAGCAAGGCGTGTCTTTGTGAAGCAGAGAGGACACATACTGGCTCTTGGTAAGCAGAGTGTGGTTAGACAAGAACTAGAACAGTCTTGGTGCACAGAAGTTGCCCACTTAATATCTGCTGTATTGGATAGGCAAGAGGGCATTATCTAAATTGACTACACAACTGCAGATATGAAAAACTGGATGACTTCAGCTAGGTCGGTCAATTTGTTTAAATTTTAAAATTATTTATTTATTATTATTTAAAAAAAAATTTTTTTTTTTAACGTTTACTTATTTTTGAGACAGAGAGACAGAGCGTGAACCAGGGGAGGGGCAGAGAGAGAGGGAGACACAGAATCTGAAACAGGCTCCAGGCTCCGAGCTGTCAGCACAGAGCCCGACGCGGGGCTCGAACTCACAGACCGTGAGATCATGACCTGAGCCGAAGTCAGACGCTTAACCGACTGAGCCACCCAGGCGCCCCTAAATTTTAAAATTATTTAAATGATGCTTAAGTCTGTGTATTCCAAAGTTAATAAAGTTGACTTATCCTGCATTTGCAATTAAGCTTCTCCGGGAGACAGGATTAGGTGAGAAAGTCCTTCTTTTTTTTTTTTTTTTTTTTTTTTAATTACTGATTTCACGGTGAATCACACCTTTACTCTTTTTTTAAATTTTTTAAATTTTTTTTTTTTAACGTTTATTTATTTTTGAGACAGAGAGAGACAGAGCATGAATGGGGGAGGGGCAGAGAGAGAGGGAGACACAGAATCAGAAGCAGGCTCCAGGCTCTGAGCCATCAGCCCAGAGCCCGACTCGGGGCTCCAACTCACAGACCGTGAGATCGTGACCTGAGCTGAAGTCGGACACTTAACCGACTGAGCCACCCAGGCGCCCCGAAGGTCCTTCATTTTTTGTTTAGGTGCCAGGAGATGATGAGTTCTTCTATGTCCCCTATATATTTTTTCCTTTCAGCCTCTCCTGGGTCTTTTCCCTAATCCTTTTTGAATTGCTGGTGAAGGAAGGAAGAGGAGAGGCCTAAATGCCCTTTGGCAAACTGAATTGTCTTTGCAATGAGTAAAGTTAGGAAACAGAATTAATTGACTACAGGGAGACTGAACAGCCCATTCAGTTCTGTAAATAGATCTGTATATGAGACAGACATAGAGCTCAGAGGTTTTAAGGTACTTGGTGCAAAAAGTATAGATAACTGGGAGGGGTTCTGGGTTTGTTTGCACAGAGAAACTTGATTGGGGAGCAATTAAAGATTAGTGAGAAAGGAGCTTACTTTGGAAACATATAAAAAATACTATATCTACTCATTTAAATAGAAAAAGGTAGTAAAAGTTTTTTTATAAGTGTGCCTACTTATAAGTGCCTACTTTATAAGTGTGCTTACTTACTATAAGTGTGCCTACTATTTGTCCTGAGGTTTGAATAGAAATGCACTCTATTACTCCTTGGTGTCAGTGTTCCTAAATTGCAAGATTTGGAAAGGTAGTTTTAAAGTGGGAATATATAATGTCAAAGACCCCAGAAGACAGCAAATGTATACTAAAATTTAAGCTGAAATGACAAGTTAAGAAGTTTGGCATTTGGGGTAGATTTATGCTATTTAGAACTTAGCTCTCAGAAGCACTCTTTGGTTTGGAGAGTGGCTGGCTGTCTCTGGTGTTATGCAGCCCCTTCCTATTCTCTGTTAACCATCTTTACTACAGAGATCATGAACCTGTTATATCACCTTTCTGTTTCTTCCAGGTTCTTGATAACAAGTACTTGCTAGACTTCAGGACTTCAGAAGAGAGGTGAAAGAGTACGTTGCAACTCTGAGTCAAGTCTATAGGCAGGTGGACTGACTGATGGATTAAACCACAAGTAAAGCTGAGTCTACAGTGAGTTACATTAAAAAGGAATAAGAGGTAGGGCGCCTGGGTGGCTCAGTCGGTTAGGCATCTGACTTCGGCTGAGGTCATGATCTCGTGGTCTGTGAGTTCGAGCCCCGCGTCAGGCTCTGTGCTGACAGCTCAGAGCCTGGAGCCTGTTTCAGATTCTGTGTCTCCCTCTCTCTCTGACCCTCCCCCGTTCATGCTGTCTCTCCCTGTCTCAAAAATGAATAAACGTTAAAAAAAAAAAATTAAAAAAAAAAAAAAAGGAATAAGAGGAACATTAATATATTAGCATCAAAAGTGTTTAACTTTAGGGGCGCCTGGGTGGCTCAGTCAGCTAAGCATTCAACTTCGGCTCAGGTCATGATCTCACAGCTCGTGGGTTCGAGCCCCACATTGGGCTCTGAGCTGACAGCTCAGAGCCTGGAGCCTGCTTCGGATTCTATGTCTCCATCTCTCTCTGCCCCTCCCCCCTTACGTTCTCTCTCTCTCTCTCTCTCTCTCTCTCTCTCTCTCTCTCTCTCTCTCTCTTTCTCTCTCTCTCAGAAAATAAATAAGTATTAAAAAAAAATTGTTTTAAAGTGTTTAACTTTAGGGGTGCCTGGTTGGCTCAGTCGGTTAAGTGTCCAATTTTGGCTTAAGTCATGATCTCATGGTTTGTGGGTTCCAGCCCTGTTTGGGCTCTGTGTTGACAGCTCAGAGCCTGGAACCTGCTTTGGTTCTGTCTCCCTCTTTGCTCCTCCCCTGCTTGGTCTCTCTCTCTCTCTCAAAAATGGGTAAACGTTAAAAAAATATTTTAAAGGTGTTTAATGTATCTTAAAAAGTAACATATTTGGGGAAAAATTATTTTTTCTAAGTTTATTTACTTAGAGCGAGTGCAAGTTGGGGAGGGGTAGAGAGAGAGAGGGAGAGAGAGACTCCCAAGCAAGCTCCACACTGTTGGCACAGAGCCCGACCCAGGGCTTGAGCCCACAAACCATGAGATCACGACCTGAGCTGAAATCAAGAGTCGAATGCTTAACTGACTGAGCTACCCAGGCACCCCAGAAAATTTATTTAATATGGAAAAGCAAAAGAAATAAATATGATTCACTATTCTACCTCTTAGATAAACTATTGCTAACATTTGATAGATTTCTTTCCAATTTTTTTTCTGTGCCTGTATTTGGTTTTAAAAAGTCATACACTAAAAACTTTCATTATTTTTTTTTCAACCTGATTAGGTTATGAACATTTTTTCATGTCAATAAAATTTGCTACAACATAATTTTAATGGCTACATGGTAGTCCATTAGATGGTTCTACCATAGTATTTTATGCAGTGAAATCCTTGGTGAAAAGAATGCATATTTTCAAGACTTTGGTACATAATACCAATTGCCTCATGGGAGAATTGTGCTGATAAACATACCCACTTAGTAGTGTATATTCACACAGGCACAAATTTATATTTTTAAACTATGTAATACATTCACGTGGCACAAAAATAAAAATAATATAAAAATATTTATAGTTAAAAATCTTCTGTCACTGTCTGTCTCACTTCCTGGCATTTAATAGGTAATCAGTTTTTGAGGTTCTTAGGTACATGTGTATCTACATCCCAAGAAACATACCCTTTGAAGGATGTAAATCTTTACAAGACTGAGTGACTGAGGTTTGACTAGGATTGTAACCTCCTGTAGCCCCACTGTCAACCCTTACAAAACTCAGCTTCTTGTGTTGGAACAGCAGAATACTTGGATATTCTACAAAGATTTCCTTTTAGTATTCTACAGAGATCTGTGTTATTATTTGGTAATAATATTGCCATTATTTGGTAAATGGCATCATTGATTTTTATCAAGGTCCTATTAGTTGTATAAGAGTAGATTAGGGTTTATAAAGTTCTGTGGATAAATTAAATAAAGCAGAACTGAGTTTGTAATCCATAACTCACAAGTTTGGGAGAGAGTCGATAAAAAAAACTACATTTGCTTGAGGTTTCTGGACAGTGATGAATTACAACAAGTGTCCATGTGTCCTGTGCTGACTTCTGAGTGCTTAGACAGTGAGGGATTGTCATTGGATTTTAAATTGACCCAATTTTGGAAGCTTCATGGATCTGTTTCGGTAAACAGATCCAATTTCAACGTAGAAGTTAGCAAACATAAATGTGGAAACACAAAGTCCATTTACTTCCTTCAGACTTAGTTTGTGACTTTGATTAACAGTTAAAATGACATGCTGGATTATGTTGCCATTTACTGACTCCTGCTAATCCCTTATGTACAAAAAAAAAATGTAGGTAAGATGAAAATAACTCAACTCTATTTAACTTGTGGTTTGGTAACAGGATCTCTTTTCCCTTGTGAAAGTAGGAGAGGGTGTCCCTGGGGGAATGGCACCATTTGGGATGGGACCATTTACTAGCTACGCTTCTAATGAAGTCTTGACTTACTTTGTTTACTATGTTACCAGTTGTTTAAGTCATGATTTTTCTTCCAATAGGAATAGGTTAAGATGCAGCTCCCAAACTGGATAGTGAAGTGCTTGAGAGCATCTGTCACACCAAAGTCTTTGTTTTATTTAGGAGCTGCCAGTCCACTGTTCCAGCTTTCCTTAGAACTTACCCTTTTGCAGTTTTCCCCCACCTCCCCTGAACCTGTGCTTTTTGATTTATAGAGCTTGTCAAGGCTAGTTATTTTTGGTTTGAGAGTGAAGAGGGACAGGACATGATCGAGGTTAATTTCAGGCGAATGTGGAAACACATTGCTTCTTTTGCAATCTTCCTCGGTTGTGTGCTTTTTCCCTCATTTGTTTCCCTTTTCCATTTATCTCTTCCCTTAGAAAAAGTCAGTATCATCCTTGTAGAACTCTGTAGGTCTGTCTGTATCTCCTTATCTTGTTGTTGCTGTTGTTCTTTGTGCATTTTTTTCTTTCTTTCTTTCTTTCTTTCTTTCTTTCTTTCTTTCTTTCTTTTTTCTTTCTTTCTTTTTTAAAATTTTGATTTCAGTATAGTTGACACATAATGCTACATGAGTTTCAGGTGTACAACATAGTGATTCAACATCCCTGTAGGTTATGCTATGCTCACCACTGTTTGTATCTTTTATGCATCACTTCCACCAGGTACCCTTCTCTGACCCTCCTGTTCCCCTTCTCTGCACTTCCATAGTGCCTTTGGTTTTCTTCTGTTATATCACAGATCACCCTGTATCACAATTGTCTGTATTTTCCACTCAAATGTGAGTTTCTTAAGGGAAGAGACTCTTTATATGCTTTTAGTCTTTGTTTTTTGGAAACAAAAATGAGCTATGTGATATGATGATGGCACTTAATAGGCAGTTCTAAAAGGAAGCTAAGTGGTTCATAATATGGGAGAGGCTTTTTCCTCAGTTCTGTTGCAGGATTATTGGTCTGAAAGAGCTATTCACTCAGATGGTTTCTAGTTTTGCAGGAATCTAGAGCTGTGGTAGATTCAGATAATTTTGAAATGTGAAGCTGATTCTCTTCCTTGGCAGTCTGATTTGTTTGGGAGAATGTGGTTGACGCATGTGCCTTTTTTCTTTCTTTCTTTTTTTTTTTTCTTCAGTGAGACCTGTTGACAGAAATTCAATCTTGATAAAGGGGTGCAGGAAGGCATCCAGTTCCCATCATGCCTAGGTCTCTTTCATTTAAACAGTTGGCCCAGACTCTGGCCTGTTCCATTTCCCACTAGGCCTTGTGCTTTTTAATTTTTGAAGGTTTTACATCTTAATTTTATTATTTATGGGAGAAGCAGTGTGGTAAAACTGGCATAGCCGAGTAGTTACTTTTGGTTTTGTTCATGTGCTTGTGCTATCACCTTTTATTGAAGAGTCAGACTTCTCAATGGATTTGTATTTTGCTTACTTTTTCCCCTTTTTGGGGGAGTTGGGGAGGTGGGAATGGTCTCCTGAGTTGGCCATACTGGACCAAAAATAGCTTTTAAAAGAAGCCTCTTTTTTTTTTTTTTTTAATTTATTTATTTTGACAGAGAGAGAGAGAGAGTGTGCACAAGCAGGGGAGGGGCAGAGAGGAAGAGAGGAAATCCCAAGCAGGCTTCACCTATTGTGGGGCTCATGCTCATGATCTGCAAGATCATGACCTGAACTGAGATCAAGAGTTGGATGCTTAACTGATTGAGCCACCCAAGCATCCCAAAAAGCTTTTTTAAAAAATGGTCATGTTAGAAAAATAGTATTTCAGTTTTAAAATTTCACCAAAATAAAGATTAAGCATGTTTAGGTTTGAGCCCCTTGCCTTTTGACCCCCATCAATCAAATGCACTCCTAGACCTCAGAAGACATTTCTCCTTCTGATGCTTAAATACTGTATTCATGGTTTCTTTTACTCTATAATATCCACTGAGAGGTTCAGACTAACTTCCGTCTTATAAATAGCAAAAACTTTATATGCAAGAGTACAAACTAATAAAAGAGAAATTAAGAGGCGGTGATTTACTTTATGGGATGATTTTAGCTCAGAGCTTTCCCGGTGTATGTATGTATTTATTTATAATTTTTTTAATGTTTATTTTTGAGAGCGTGAGCAAGCACACAAGCAGGGGAGGGGCAGAGAGTGAGGGAGATACAGGATCCGAAGCAGGCTCCAGGCTCTGAGCTCTGAGCTGTCAGCCCAGAGCCCGACGCCGGCCTTGAACCCATGAACCATGAGATCATGACCTGAGCCAAAGTCGGATAGCTAACCAACTGAGCCACCCAGACCCCCTATCCAGTGTATTTAGAATAGGGTTTTTAATTTAGCAGTGTTCTTCTATGAACAGCTTCTCAGGATGCTTAGTTTTGTGTAAAGCAGAGTTAATTTTTGCATTTGACTGACAGTATGATTTGGTTATCTACCTCATCTTTGAAGGAATATTGTAGGAAACACCTGTACATTATAGCGACCTGAGATTTTGGAATCCCACAGACCTGGTCTTATAACTTAACACTGCTACATACTAGTTGGTGATCGTGGAGTGGCTTAATTACTCTGGGCCTGTTTCCTTATTTGTAAAAAGGTGATGATGATATCTACCTTGTATATTTTTAATGCACTTTAAATGTGATGGTTTCTTAATTTTAAAAATGTATTTATTTTTAAATTTTTATTTATTTAAGTAATCTGCACACCCCCTGTAGGGCTCGAACTCATGACCCTGAGATCAAAAGTCCTGTGTTCCTCCCACTGAGCCAGCCAGGTGCCCCAAATGAGATGATTTATGTAAAGTGCCTAATAAAGTGGTTGGCCTGTAGTAAATAGTATTTGGAAGTTATTATCTATAAATGGTTTTATCCTTTGTGCCTTGACATTTCACTTTGATCTACATAAATCTCTATTTTTTAAAATAAATATGAGAGGAAATAAATAAATAAATAAATAAATAAATAAATAAAAATATATACTCACACGCACACAAAGAGGCACCTGTCTGGCTCAGTCGGTAGAGCACACAACTCTTGAGGTCATGCCCTACATGGGGCATTGAGATTACTGAAAAAAAAAATTAAGTAAATAAGAGAGGTTAGTGGATAAGGACACATCCTTTAGGGCCTACTTGAATGCAGATGCTGGCTCTGCTCTTTCTTAACTGTGTGATCATGAGTAAGTAGTAAATCTCTCCTTGCCTCAGTTTCCTTGTCTATAAAATGAAGACAATAATAGTACCTACTTCATAGGATTTTTGTGAGGATTTAGTGAGTTAATTAATACATGTAAAACATCGCCAGGAGTGTCTGGCATGTCATAAGTACTCAGTAATTAATAGCTATTATTATTTTTTTTTTTTTTATAATTTTTTTTTTAACGTTTTATTTATTTTTGAGACAGGGAGAGACAGAGCATGAACAGGGGAGGGTCAGGGAGAGGGAGACACAGAATCTGAAACAGGCTCCAGGCTCTGCGCTGTCAGCACAGAGCCCAACGCGGGGCTCGAACTCACGGACCATGAGATCATGACCTGAGCCGAAGTCAGCCGCTTAACCGACTGAGCCACCCAGGCGCCCCAATAGCTATTATTATTTTTAAGTTTATTTTGACAGAGAGAGAGAGAGAGCATGAGCAGTAGAGGGAGAGAGAAGAGAGAGAGAGACAGAATCAATCTTACTTAAGTAGGCTCCATGCTCGGTCCGGGACCCAGACACAGGACTTGATCCCACAACTGTGATCATGACCTGATCTGAAATCAAGAGTCGGATAGATGCTCAACTGACTGAGCTACTCAGGTGCCCCATTAGCTATTATTTTTAACTTTTTTTTTTCAAGTTTGTATACTTAAAAAAATTTTTTTTTTAATGTTTATTTTTGAGAGAGAGAGAGAGAGAGAGAGACAGAGACAGAGACAGAGCGTGAGCGGGGAGGGGCAGAGAGAGAGGGAGACAGAATCTGAAGCAAGCTCCAGGCTCTGAGCTGTAAGCACAGTGCCACCTGATGCTGGGCTTGAACTCGTGAACCTCAAGATCATGAGTCAAAGTTGGAAGCTTAACCGACTGAGCCACCCAAGTGCCCCACAAGTTTGTGTACTTTTTATTAAGTCAATACTCAGGAGCATTTTGTTTTTATAAAGAAACATTAAAAAAAGAAATAATGTGTAACATTTGGATAAGTGAAGTTAGTAGCCAATTTCAGACCCTGTAAATGGGAAACTTTATTTCCAAAAATCAATAGACTTAACAATTATTGCTGGATTACCAAGTGTACTTAATAAAAATCCCAGAAAGTGCAGTGACTTATGGACTGTAAATGCCACTTTAGGGGGAAATAAGTACTGCTTAACCAGTTCTATAAACTGAAAAGATATTCATTTATATAATAAGATGTATTCAAAGAGTTCATATAGTGAAAAGTCTTCCCCTGACTCAGAACTCCTAGCTTTCTTCCCAGACCCAAATACTGTTAACACTTCTGTGTCTCCTTCCACAATAATCTATGTATGTACAAAAGTATACATGAGTATATATTACCCCTTTCCTTCTTTTTAACATGAATGAGAGTATGCACTTATACATTTTACTTTTCTCACCTAATAGCCCTTGGAGCTCATTGTGTACATATGACCACATACGCAAAGTTATCTAATATTAAATTCTCTAATATTTTATTATAGGATTGTACCCTAATTTATTCAAGCAGTCTTCTATTGGTGGAATTTTTGTTTTTAGTTTTTTGGCTTTTATGAACAATACTATCGTGCACTTTCTTATACTTACGTATGCATAAGTACATATCTGTAAGATAAAGTTTTACACTTGGCAAGACCTCTCAAAAACATGCACTTGCTCTCCAAAGAGGGTAGCCATGTAGCTCCATAATTTAAAAAAGAAAAAAGAATGTGAGGGGTTATATTTGAATACTTTCCAGGTGGTTTTTTCAGTGGCATGCTTTGGTGGAATCATGGTTTTTAGGAAGCTAAGTGGGGTTGTTGCATATTACATTCCTGCCTCTTCCCTCCCCCAGCTTTAGTTGTCTTCATTGCATTACTGCCTGGGAAGTGTTCCCAGTGACCTGGGTTAGGCATTAAGATCATGGGAATCCAAGATTTTCCCATGTCTTCCAGCATGTTTGTTCACAAGAACGGGAAAACTTCCTTGCAACAGGGGAATTTTAACCACTGTCCGTCACTGGGGAATCTTTCAGTGAGGGTCCTTTGAATAAAGATATGGTCAAGGGGAGGAGAGGCAGTGATATCTTATAGTAGTGCATTGTATAGTACTTGAAGTGCCTTCTCATGTTTATGGGAAGTAAGTAGGCAGAAAGATACAGTGCCTCTCCTGTTGTTCTATACATGTAGTAAATGTCAGAGACAGGTCTAGAATTCTGGACTTCTTTGTTGGGATTGTTTTGGGCTATAAGTGACAGAAAATGTGACTGTAATGGCTTATTCAAAAAGAGTATTGTCTGGAGGTAGATGGTTGCTGATATTTGATCAATGGTCAGTAGCTCAGCAATATCAGGGCCAGTGTTACTTTTTTGGCCATCCACTTGTATACGCGATAGCTGCTCTATCTCTAGCTATTACATTTGCCTTTAAGGCAAGAAGAAGGGTTGAAGGGAAAGGGCAAGAACAAGGGCTGTGGCTATATCAGGAAAGTAAGTTTTCCTGTAAATCCCTCAGCAGATTCCTACTTCATTCTCATTGGCCAGAACTGTTCTGGCTACACTAAGCTTAAAAGGTGACTTTTGTTATGGTGTGCTTCCTACTATTTTGATGATGTTCAATGAAACATATTTAATCAGTTTGACTTAAGTGATATTAATTTCTAATTCTCTTTTTTTTTAACGTTTATTTATTTTTGAGACAGAGAGAGACAGAGCATGAACGGTGGAGGGTCAGAGAGAGGGAGACACGGAATCTGAAACAGGCTCCAGGCTCTGAGCTGTCAGCACAGAGCACGACACGGGGCTTGAACTCACGGACCACGAGATCATGACCTGAGCCGAAGCCGGCCGTTTAACCGACTGAGCCACCCAGGCGCCCCAATTTCTAATTCTCTTTATATTTAGAGTTTATAATTTAAATATTGTATATTATCTTATTTTTTGAGTGCACCAGAACCTTAGCTCCTATCTAGATTTTAAATTCCTTTGTGTCTGAGACTAGATCTTCTACTTTTTGTGTAAGACATAGTCTCAACTTGAGTATTAATGAGAAAGGAACTCCGGTATCATTAAGCCCATATTTAAGGCCCCTAGTGAGTGTATAAGAGTGGACTGCTAACAAATAACTTAGTGAGTTAAATTGATTAATGAAGGTAGACATAGAGAGTGAAAACTTTAAAATGAGAATAATAAAGACTCCTCTATTCAGGGCAAAAGACTATGGAGAATGGATTTACTTGGATATGCAGTCCTCTTTTCTATGCAAATAGAGGCCATAACTATGTTAATATGCCTCTTTAGTTCATAGGGTGAGAGGGCAGAACAATGTGGAAAGAACATTGTGTTGATGTTAGGAGCCTCAGTTTTGGATCTAGTTCTGCCTTTACATAATTGTATGATACTAGGCACATCATTCTCTCTTCAGCTTCCTCTTCTAGAATGGGAATAATAATTGCTGCTTTACGGGATTGTTGGAGAGTATTTGAAATACTGTGTATTTACTACTTCATGGCACCTGGCATGTATAAGTACTTTTGGTAACTGTTTTTACCATGATCATTAGTATTATTGTTGTGTTGATCTTGGAAGAGCCTTTTTTGCTGTAATTAATCCTTATCTATAAACTGCAAAAGTTAGTTATTAAGATTCCTTCTGATTCCAAAATAATCATGTTTCTACACTAAGTACCTCAACTGGGGCATTGTTATAAAGGTATCTGTGGAGTTCTGGCTGCATTGAGTTCATAGGAGAGACCATGGAAAGATGAAGTTCTCTGGTGTACGGATTGATGTCACTATGTAAACCAAATAATTATTAGAATAAATGTTTCTCAGGCACTCAAGTACCTTCTGAATTACCCCAATCCACTGAGAGAAGCTAACGAAATACTGGCCAAACCACTGAGCAATGAAGTTGGGTGTAACTACTCTTATGATTTATCTCAGAGCATAGGTATAGTTGTATACTATAAAGACAATGAGTGCTGAGGGTTATTAGTGCCCAGAATTGGTGACATTGTGGGGAACTGGCATAACTCTGGTGATATAAGTTCCTTTTTAGGAACGGTTTTACAGTTTGTATCAAGAGTCAGCAATTCCATTTTTAAGAATTTCTCTTAAGGGTAGGGGTGCCTGGGTGGCTCAGTTGGTTGAACGTCCGACTTCAGCTCAGGTCATGATCTCGTGGTTCATGGGCTCGAGCTCCGCATTGGGCTCTGTGCTGACAGCTTGAAGCCTGGAGCCTGCTTGGGATTCTGTGTCTCCCTCTCTCTCTGCCCCTCCCCCAGTCATGTTCTGTCTCTCTCAAAAATGAATAAACATTAAAAAAAAAAAGGAATTTATCTTAAGGGCATACTTAAGGATGTGTACAGAAATTGAACTACAAGGATATTCTTCTAGTAGTATCTTTAAAGTGAAAATATTGAAAAATGCCTAAAAATAGGGGATACGTAAATTATAGTATCTGTCAGTTGACAGCTGTCATCAAGCTGTCAGTTGATGAAATATCTGTATATATATATATTGACATGGAAAATGCTCACAGTATGTGAAGCAGATTTCAAATATATGTGTGTATATAGAGAAAAAATGAGAGAGAGAGAGGGAGACAGACTGGAATAGTGTGGTATTATAGATTATTATTTTTTATAGAAGCTTTTTTTATGATTTCTTTAACGAGCATGAATTTTTATAATAAAATAAAGGCTTAAAGGTACTTAATTTAATAAATGTGTATGCAAGTAATTAGTGGTATCTACTTCTCTTCCAAGATACAGAATACTTTAAAGTACATGTTGTTCCCTGGATGAAGACAAATGGCTCATTGGATTTCATAGGGAAATTATTTGCCAGTGAGTGTGTCCTTCAGACTGTTTTTGAAACTACTTCCAGATATTTGCTTAACCGTAAATGGCTAGAGTGGGGGCTGACTTTAAACCTACACAGGTTTCTACGGGAGAGTGTAAAACTTTGTACACCGGAGCAGGGATGGGCCCATACCTTTGACTTGTTTCTTTGACCTAATTTACATGTCGTGCCTTTTATGTGTGTGTGTGTTTTGTTTTTGTTTTTTTTTTTTTAAGATTTTATTTTTAGCAATCTCTCTACCCAGCGTAGGGCTCAAACCTACAATCCCGAGGTCAAGAGTGGCATGCTCTACTGACTGAGCCAGCTAGGTGCCTCCTTTTATGTATTTCTTTCTTTTTTTTTTTCAATTTTTTTAATGTTTGTTTATTTTTGAGACAGAGACAGAGTGTGAGCAGGGGAGGGGCAGAGAGAGAGGGAGACAGAATCTGAAGCGGGCTCCAGGCTCTGAGCTCTCAGCACAGAGCCCGACGTGGGGCTTGAACTCACAAACCGAGAGACCGTGACCTGAGCTGAAGTCAGACACTTAACTGACTGAGCCACCCAGGTGCCTATGAAAATATTTCCAGGGAAAGAAAACCTGTAGTTGGCAAAACGTACTAAGTTTTTACTAGGTATAAGATACCGTTCTGAGAACCTTGATGGATGAGGTATACACAAGTGAATAAAATCCGTCCTTGTCTTCAGGAATTTACGGTCTACTAGGAGAGGCATTTGCATAGTTAACTAATATAAAATTGAATGGTAAACAAAGCATTATGGCTTTGGAGAGGTAGCAATTAGTATGATAGGTAGAAATTGGGGAAGTTTGTAGAGAATTGAATTGGACTTTGAATAATGAGTAAGATTTTAGTTAGTAGGTGTAAAATTTAATGGTGTGTTTCAGAAATTGGGTTATTCAGGGCAGAGAAAGAGTAGTGGGATGTGGGAGAGGCTAGAAATGAAAAAATGGTAGGTTGAGGGAAAATAAAATAATGAATGTCAAACACCTAGTATGGTACTTTGCCTGGCATGTTGTAGGCACTTATCAAACTTTGCCTCCTCCTAATTCCAACACATTTATCTTCAGGAATATTTTCAAGTTACCAAAAAAGAAAAGTTAACTTTGGGGCACCTGGCTGGCTTAGCCAGTAGAGCATGAAACTCTTGATCTTGGGGTTGTGAGTTTGAGCCTCATGTTGGGTGTAGAGATTGCTTAAGAAAAAAAAATCTTTGAAAAAGAAAAGTTAACTTTTAGTTTGGTTTGAAAAATAAGGTGTCTTGTCCAGGTTATTTTCAGAATTGCAAATGTGGTAGTAAAATCAAAGTAATTGCTGGGGAATCAGTACCTTAGATTAATGCACAACCAAGTTTCTGAACCATTTCTTTTCATTAGAAGGTGATCTGTTGAGAAGAGTGAGTACTGGGAAAAACCTGCTCTTCTGTGCCAAGGCAGGGGACAATGTCACAAGTGAAAACTTCTTATTCCTACGATGCTCCCACGGACTTCATCAATTTTACCTCTTTGGATGATGAGGAAGATACCCAAAACATAGATTCTTGGTTTGGTAAGTGTCTGCTTTTTCAGGCCATTTTAAGGGTTAGTAGCTTGGTTTGTTCTGAGTACCTTTCTTTTTTTTTTTTTTTTTAATTTTTTTTTTTTTTTTTTTTTTTTTGTTCTGAGTACCTTTCAAAAAAATAGTAGGAATTTCAAGAAAATAACTAAAATATAAATTACTTTCTACACCAAGATATTTTATCATTTATGATATGATAGAAATAATTGAAATGCCCAGTGTCTTAGGAGTGGGCTATCAGTGTTATTTTGCAGTTAGGAATAGTAAATATTTAAGCATTAGGGATATATGGAAAAATCCAGATGAAACAAAGTTGAGTGAAACTCTAAGATTCAAAACATGTCTGTAGTGATAGCAGCCACATAAAAACTTGCTCTACTGTCATTGGGCATAGAATCTAGTATTACAGTTAGGATACTGACATTGATACAGTCTACCCATCTTACTCAGATTTCCCCAGTTTCACTTGTACTCATACTCATTTCTGTAGTAAGTTCTATGCAATTTTATCACTTGTGTAGGTTTGTGTATCTACTCCCACTGTCAAGATACTGAACAGTTCTAACATCACAGGCATTCTTGTGTTGCTTTTTTATAACTACAGTTACTGCCCTATTGCTTCCCCTCACTGATTCATTTTTAGCTGGAGGGATTATGCTACTCAGAACCCAATCCCCAAACAGAAATGGGATTGCCTGGTGTTGAGTCATATGATTTGATGCAAACCCTGACACCAGGCCAATAGTAAATAAGGATGTGATTATGTTTTTATAGTATTTTGGGATAATATGGTGAGACCAGTGATATGTCAGGCTAGTAGTTGCTAGGGTCTCTTCATTTTATTCTTTCTCGTATACTTATCTTCTGTATTAAAAAAAAAAAAAAATGTGATGGGAGAAAAAAAATGAGTCCATTACAGCTGCACTTATCACTTACAATGCAGTGTCCACGTGTGGTGGCACATGCCCTTCTCTTGCAAAAGGCCTTTAATGGTATCCGTTGGAGAAGGGGTCTGTTGGAAGTGGTGTGGAGGAAAGGTGAAGAGGACCAGCTGCCCTCTAAGGATCTTCTCACGTCCTTGCATTACTGAAACCTTGAGGAAGACAACCCTGGGTTGTCTATCTTTTTTTCTAATTTTCTTTAAAAACAAGATAGAAAATATTTGTACAGCGAAACTGGTAAATACAATGTCGAAGAAAAAAATTAATCCTACCATTCTTTCAAAACCACCTTAGTTCTAATACATTATTTTCTAATTCTCTTCCAAATAATCATATCTTTTTATACAGTTGCACTCTGATTGTACATGCACAGTGTTATTGCTGGAGCTCACCACATTCCTGAAGCTTCTGTTTGTTGGTAGGCAGTTGGTAGAACGGATGTTTCACTGCTTTGCCCTCACTTTTGGGCACAGGAGAACCTAAGGTCAAATCCCTTGGGAGAGCCTAGCTCTGTTCCATCCTCACACACCCACTTCTTACCAACCAGTTGAAAGAGAACCTCAACTCAAATAGACCATAAGATGTCTCTTGTAAGCCCTGCAGATCTTAATAGCTACAGTTTCCTTTAAGAGGAACATGGTGTATTTAGGTGGTAGATTAGGCCAGTTCATGCTTATATGGTCCTAAATGTGTATCAAACAAAGATAAGTAGCTATTCACAATGCAGAGTCTGCACTTCTCCTTTTCTGTAATACATTGTTCAGTGTTGCCAGTGTTACAGTGATAGTTTTTATAGTCTCTATCTCTGACGTATAATGTGTACTCATTTCATTTTGATCACAAGAACTTTGTACTTGCCAAATGTGCTGGAAGCGTACTAGTAGGGGCTTTAGGCCCCATTTACAAGTGCATAGGACTGATTTATTTTGCTTCCTTGCTGATTGTTTAAATGATGCTCTTTTTTTCACAGAAGAGAAAGCCAATTTGGAGAACAAGTTTCCTGGGAAGAATGGCATAGGAGGGCTTTTTCAGGGCAAAACCCCTCTGAGGAAGCCTAATCCTCAGCAAGCTATTGTCACACCTTTAAGACCAGGTAAGAAAGAACATCTTAGGAAAAAGCTCTTTGGTAGAATGGTGGAACAGTGTGTTATGGGCCTGAGGGATCTGGGGGAATTATGTAAATGTTGTATCCTTTGGTTTATTATTGGTGAAATGGGCCAGTTTCACTTTATGGTGAATGTGACACTAATGATGTACTACACTTTTTTTTTTTTTTTTAATTTCTTGGAACTTAAGCTAATATAGACTTTTACTGCCAGATATAAAACTCTTTTCTTTTTATGACAAGATTTAACATAACATAACCTGAGTCTGGCTGGGAAACAAAGCAGTAGGAGAGAAGAATGTACTGCTTGTCATTGCACAAGAATTCTTTGAGTCATGTATCTGATTCTAAAAGATAATTGGCATTTAAACTGGTGGTTACTAAGTCTGCAGAATATTTTCTATTTGATCAGAACAAAAGAAGCATTTTTAAGAGATCATAAATCCTTAAAAATTACTTTTTTGAAGTAACAGCCATATTTAGATATGATTCACATGAACAAATCACCCAAAGTGTACATTTCAGTCTTAAAAAAAAGTTTTTTTTTTAATGTTTTATTTTTTGAGAGACAGAGACAGAGCGCAAGCAGGGGAGGAGCAGAGAGGGAGGGAAACACAGAATCCAAAGCGGGCTCCGGGCTCTGAGCACAGAGCCTGATGCAGGGCTCAAACCCACGAAAAAGAGATCATGACCTGAGCCAAAGTCAGACACCTAACCAACTGAGCCACTCAGGCTCTCCATCAGTGTTTTTCACAGTACAGTCATAGAGTAGTTGTACAACCAATACCACAATCAATTTAGAACATTTGAAAATTACTCTTGATGGATGAATCTGAAACTGGCTCCAATTAGACCGTTAAGTAGAGGAGTCATACCAGGAAATAGCTGTATTTCTAGCAAACTTTTGTAATTTACAAAGTCTAAGCTGCTAGGATGACTTTCAAATAATTAACTCATGAGTACAGATGATATCTATTGAATTTGGGATTAGGGCAGGGACCCTGAACTTTTGCATCCATTGTCTTAATTGCAGAAGGGGTTAGAACTGTATGGCATGTTTCACTTGCCATGCTTGGAATGCCTGTGGCCTCAGTGTTGCATCCTCAGGTAAATTACATTAGTTCATTAGGCATGGCAGATTTTCTGTTGCCTTGGTGGTCTTTGTGCTCTTCTTGAATTGAAAGAGTATGTACTGTTACCTAATTTGTCTGGACCACTTTCAGTTGAAGACTGTTTTGTCAACAGTGTGCCCCAAAGCAAGAAACTTCTGTTGGGTCTGTCATGTGGCAAAAACCATGCACATTGCTTACGTGCATGCCCCTTAGGCCCCTCAGAGTCTGTGTTCTTTCATATTACATATTTTCACCTGTCTTATGAGTGTTGTTGCCTCTGCATTCAATTCCTAACGTAATTGAAAAGTTCCTATTCATCATTCAAGGTCCAGCTCAAATACCCTTTTTTCTCTGATTCCTCTTACTGTGTTCTCAAAGCACTTTTCATACCTCTATTTTAATTTCAATTTTCTTTTGTGTTGCTAATACAAAAAAAATAATTGATTCTTACATATTAATCTTTTATCCTGCGACCTTCTAAACTCACTAGTTTTAGTAGTTTTTTTTTAATAGATTCCATCAGATTTTTACATAGATCATATCATCTGCAAATATGCCTTTTATTTCTTTTTCTTGCATACTGTACTGGCTAGAACCTTTAGTGGGATGTTGGATAGGAGTGGAAAAGGTAGACATGCTTGTCTTATTCCTGTGCGTTCAGGCTTTTACCATTAAATATGATGTTAACTGTAGTTTTTTCATAAATATCCTTGATCAGGCTGAGGAAATTCCCATCTATTCCTATTTGCTGATAATTTTTTATTTGGAATGGATGTGAGATTTTGTCAAATGCCTTTTCTGCTTATATTGAGATGATTATATGATCATTTTTCTTTTTTTGGTCTGTTACTGTGTTGAATTACACTGATTTTCCAACGTTAAGCCAACCTTGCATTTCTGGGATGAACCCCAATTGGTCATGATGGTATTTTTTCTTTGTATGCATTTTTAGGTTGTTTGCTACATTTTTGTTGGGAATTTCTGTATATATTTTTCATGAGGTATATTGGTCTGTAGTTTTCTTTGTGATACCTTTGCTTGTTTTGATAAATACCTTACTCTAAATATTCCCTTCTCTTCTTTTTTTTTTTTTTTTTTTTTTGGAGGAATTTGTGTAGAATTAATATTAGGTCTTACTTAAATGTTTGGTAGAAGTCACCATTAAAGCCATCTGGGTCTGGACTTTTCTTTGTACAAAGGTGTTTTTTTTTAATTTTTTTTAACATTTATTTATTTATTTTATTTATTTATTTATTTATTTATTTTTTAACGTTTATTTATTTTTGAGACAGCGAGACACAGAGCATGAACAGGGGAGGGGCAGAGAGAGAGGGAGACACAGAATCTGAAACAGGCTCCAGGCTCCAGGCTCCGAGCTGTCAGCACAGAGCCCGACGCAGGGCTCGAACTCACGGACCGTGAGATCATGACCTGAGCCGAAGTCGGATGCTTAACCGACCAAGCCACCCAGGCGCCCCAACATTTATTTATTTTTGAGACAGAGAGAGAGAGAGAGCATGAACAGGGGAGGGTCAGAGAAAGAGGGAGACACAGAATCTGAATGAAACAAGCTCCAGGCTCTGAGCTGTCAGCACAGAGCCCGACGCGGGGCTCGAACCCACAGACCACAAGATCATGACCTGAGCCGAAGTCGGACGCTTAACTGACTGAGCCACCCAGGCGCCCCTGTAGAAAGGTTTTTAACTACAAATTCAAATTCTTTAACACTCTCATCTTGAGTGAGTGTTGGTAGTTTGTATCTAAAATAATTTGTCCATTTCATCTAAGTTGTTGAATGTTCATAATGTTCCCTTATTATCCTTTTAATATTTACAGATTCTGTGTGGTATCACCTCTTTCATTCCTGATCTTGGTAATTTGTCTCTGTTTTCCTAATCAGCCTGGCTAGAGATTTATTAGTGTTACTGATTTTCTGAAAGAACCAACTTTTGGTTTCGTTGTTGTTGTTTTTCTATTGCTTTTTCTATTTCATTGATTTTCATTCTGATCTATTAGTTCCCTTCTTCTACTTACTTTGAGTTCAATATGCTCTTTTTTTTTTTTTTTAAAGTTTCTTAGATGGCAGCTGAAGTCATTGATTGGAAATCTTTCTTCTATAAATTTCCCCCTAAGTACTGCTTTAGTGGCATCCCACAATTTTGGTGTGCTCTGTATTCATTTTCATTCCATTCAAAATACTTTTAATTTCTTTATTGCTATCTTCTTGATCCATGTGTTTTTTTTTTAATTGAGATATAATGGACATACAACATTGTGTAAGTTTAAGGTGTTGATTTGATATGTTTATATATTGCAACGTGACTGACACCTCTATCATATCACATAATTATTTCTTTTCTCTCATTGTGAGAACAATGAGGATCTTGTCTCTTAGCAACTTTGAAGTTTATAATACAGTATTGACTATAATCTCTATGACTATTATTGTTGACTGTAATCTCCAGGATTTATCTACTAGTTCCAAGTTACCTAAGTGTTATTTAGAAGTGTGTATTTAATTTCCAAATACATGTGGCAGGGGGTGGCAGTTCCAGAAATCTGTTACTGATTTCTCGAGGGATTTAATTCCATTTGGTTAAAGAATATATTTGTGTGACTTGATCTTTTTGTATTGAGACTTGTTTCATGGCCCAGAATATGGTGTGTCTTGGTAAATGTTCCGTGTGCACTTCAAAAGAATGTATATTCTGCTGTCATTGGGTGGAGAGTTACATAAATGTCAATTGGGTCAAGTTGGTTGATGTTGCTCAAGTCTTCTATTTCCTATTGATCTTCTAAGTGTACTATCCATTATTGAAAATGGATATTGAAATCTTCAACTATTATTGTTGAACTGTTTTTCCCTTTAATCTTGTCAGTTTTTCCTTCATGTATTTGGGGCTTTGTCATCATGTATGTATGTGTGTGTGTATATCTATATATACGCATACCACATATGTATGTATGTTTGTAACTGTTACATTTTCTTGATGAGTGGACTGCAACATATTTTTGTTAATGAAGTTTTATTGGAATACAGCCATGCACATTTGCTCATATATTAAGACTACTATATTCTTACCGATTTTTCTGTCAACTTGTTCCATAAATTAGAAGAGAGAGATTGAAATTTCAGACGACATTTATGGATTTGCCTATTTTTCCTTGTACTTTCTGCTTTTTGTATTTTAAAACTCTGTTATTAGGTACGTAAATATTTCAGTTGTTACCGCATCTTGAAGAATTGACCATTTTATCATTTTGAAATGATTGTCTTTATCTCTGATATTCTTTGCTCTGAAATCTGCTTTGTCTGGTACTAATATAGCCATCCCAGCTTTATTTTGATTAGTGTTAACATGGTGTGTTGATATTTTAAGAACATTTTTTGTAGGGAGAATATAAATTTTTTTATTCTATTTTAAGATTTTATTTTTGAGTAATGTCTACACTCAACATGGGACTCAGACCTACAACTTTGAGATGAAGAATCACATGCTGTACCTACTGAACCAGCCAGGCACCCCTATAAAATTTTTTATGTTAAATATTTTATATTAAATTTTTAAAATTTAATCCTCTCTGATTTTAAATGGGGTAAGTGCCTCTGTTATAGCCTTGACACAATATATTATCATTTTTTTGTTTCTTTTTCTCCCCTCTAGGAAAAAATTTCTTTAGGCGATGAGCCAAATGATTGTTCTCTGGAATAAATAATGCATGAAATGTGTTTTCATAGCCTGACTTTTCTTCCCTGTTATCTGGTTGAATTTTTTGTCTTTTGTCAAGGCTCTCAGTTCATAAGCTATACTAGAAAATGCTGTTTCTTCCATGAAGACTTTTTTTTTATTATTCTTGTCTCCTTATTCTTATAGTACTTTTTTGTTTCTGTTTCATGATGGCCATAGTAACATCAGAATACGTTATGATAAAATATCTCCTTCCCCTTTCCACCCTTAGATTCCCTTTTCCCAAATGCTGTATTTTTAAACTCTTAACTGTTTTTAATTTGTGGAGGAGAGAAAAACCAATGGTTATACCCATAATGCCTAATAATATGATTATATCAGCATTAAAAGGCAGAGATACTTTTTTCTGAGGTGAATGACTTAGGCTGGCAGATAGGCCCTGGATACTTTGTTTCTGCTTCAAGCAAAGTAGATTTTATAAATTCATCTTCTGTATAAGATTTCACTGGAACTAAAGGTTCCACTGCTTAGAGGGGCTTTATACACACACACACACACACACACACACACATAATTTTAAGTCTAGAATTCTATGTTGTCATACACACACACACACACATGCACATACATATAGATGTGTCTCTCATATCTAGCTTACTTCCTTGGAATTTGAGTGCTGACTAGTTTTTGCTCTTCCATAGTTGACAACACTTACTACAAAGAGGCAGAAAAAGAAAATTTGGTGGAACAGTCCATTCCATCAAATGCTGCTTCTTCCCTGGAAGTCAAGGGAAACACCTCAAGAAATACTCCAGCACAGCCACAGAGGTAAGACTGTTTTAGGGCTCCAAAGTGGTTTTTATGTTAATAATGTTCACAGAATAGTTACTGTCAGGGTACCTACTATGTGTCTCATACTATATTAGGCTCTTTATTTTACCTCATTTAATCTTCATAACATTTATGAATTGTAGGTAATATGCTTAACTTATTGATAAGGACTTAGAGGTACTAAGTTGCTTAAAGTTTACTGGTTCCAGAACCCTTGCTATTTGCACTATCAATGGATTGCACTTTATTTGTGTGGATATATGACAGACTTTTTTTTTCCTATTTATATATTATAAGTAAACTTCATAAGGGCAAGCATTATGTATCCTTACTGTGCCTAACAGTGTCTGGCAGGAGCAGAAACTGAATATTTAAATGCTTGATGAATGAATAGATGGGTGGGTTAAGCTGCAATCTTGGCACTGGTGAACTTAAAACATTTAATGTCTTTGAATGTTGTATTTGTGTCAGTATCTTTTTTTTTGATAACAAAAATACCATGTTTGGGAGCTGTCAGTATTAGTTGCCTTCAGATGGCACTCATCAGAAGAATATTCAGGTTAGGTTTTTTTTGTTTTAAACTTTCAACATCTAATAATTACCATCCACTCATAAAGTTTAAATTGTAAGACCGTTTATTGCTTTATACTTTGATGTTACCTAGAATATCCTCAAGGAAGAAGGATGACAGATAATATTATTTTATATTCAGAAGTGATAAAACTACCATTTGCAAAGCCTCATGCTGGTATAAAGGTATTACCTTTTGAGATTGGTATCATACAAGCTTATCCTAAACTTTTTTGGTAAAGAAGCCCATTTTAATAAAAAGAATTCTATGAAATTTCAATGAGCTAGGCATATATCACAAGAGTCTTAAGAGATTGCTACTGGTTGATTCTATGGTTTCTGTTCCATGTTTAGATTGTAAATTGAGGCCTACAGATTCTTATAGATTGCTTCAGAATCCTGGAAACTGTTAGTGTCTTCACTTCTCTCTTCTGTATATGTATATGATTGCTAAAATTGTCTTTCATCCTGATTGAATGCTGAATGCGTTTTGGAAATGACAGTGTGAGAGGAAGCCAGCTACTATTAGAGACCTGAATGGTTTTTTGTTTTATTTTTAAGGCAGGTACTTCTACCACTCAAAACTTCAGTTTACTGAGAATAATCATATCCTCCAGGCTCCTTGTAAGAAAGGGCCAAATAAGATGGCATGTGACAGTACTTTGTAAATGATATTGCATTATGAAAATGCATAATAAGTAAAACATTAGTGCCATTAATCTCAGATCTCAGATTTATCTGAGTCCAGAGTTACCTAATCGAGAAAGGAATGGCAGATGGAATAGGAAGGTGTAGATAGTCATACAAATTCCATTTTATTTTATTTTCACATGGTCTCAATGGATAGGCTAAAACATGTCCAAAACTTCTTTGACACAGAATAGTTAAGAGTCAGTAAGGCCTTAGTGTGTAATAATAATTTTTCCATGGAGGTGTTGCTTTACCATAAATACATGTTTTAATTTTTGGCATCTCATCCCTCAGTCATTTCTCCCTAAAGACACCCAGCAGTTCTTCTCTTGACTTCATTAACATCATTGCTGAATTTAAATAATGTCCAAAATGGTCGTGTGTTCATGTGTTTTGCCTTCTTCCTTTCTAATTTGTATGATTCCCAGTCCCGTTTTTAAAAATTAACTAGTTTTGGGGTGCCTGGGTGGCTCAGTCTGTTGAACTTCTGACTTCAGCTCAGGTCACGATCTCACGGTTAATGAGTTTGAGCCCCGTGTCAGGCTGTGTGCTGACAGCTCAGAGCCTGGAGCCTGTTTCGGATTCTGTGTCTCCCTCTCTCACTGTCCCTCCCCCACTCGTGCTCTCTCTCTCTCTCTCTCAAATAGATAAACAATAAAAAAAATTTTTTTTTAATATTTATTTTTGAGACAGGGAGAGACAGCATGAACGGGGGAGGGTCAGAGAGAGAGGGAGACACAGAATCTGAAGCAGGCTCCAGGCTCTGAGCTGTCAGCACAGAGCCCGACGCGGGGCTCAAACTCACAGACTGCGAGATCATGACCTGAGCCGAAGTCGGATGCATAACCGACTGAGCCACCCAGGCGCCCCTAAAAATTTTTTTATAAAAGGTAAAAGTTAACTAACTTTACTGGGTAATAATTTGCATATAGTAAAATGTACAGATCTTGGGCGTACGATCTGATTAGTTTTGATAAATACATACCGCCATGCAACCATAACACCACAATCAACATATATAGTACGTCTTCATCACCTCAAAAGTTCTCTCATCCTAACCCTTTATAGTTAATTCTTACTGCTTTTTCTACCTTCTCACTCTCTCACCTCCTACCCAGAGGCAAAACTGTTCTAATTCCTGTCACTGTAGATTAATTTTTTCCATTCTAGATGTTTTTATAAATGAAATTTATGGTACTCTTTTATATATGACTTCTTTTCACTTAGCGTGTGCTTTTGAGATTCATCCATGTCCTTTCATGTTAGTAGTTTGTTCCTTTTTTTTTTTTTTTTTTTTAATTTTTAAATTTACTTTTGAGAGAGACAGAGAGACAGACAGTGAGCGGGGGAAGGGCAGAGAGAAAGGGAGACACAGAACCCGAAGCAGGCTCCAGGCTCCGAGCTGTTAGCACAGAGCCTGATGTGTGGCTCGAATCCATGAAGCGTGAGATCATGACCTGAGCCGAAGTCAGATGCTTAACTGACTGAGCCACCCAGGCACCCCAGTAATATGTTCCTTCTTATTGCTGATAGTAAGTTCTGTTGAATGGATATGCCACAATTTATTTATCCATCCACCAGATGATGGACATTTGGGTTGTTTCCATTTGGGGGCTATATAGAGCTGCTCTGAGTAGTTTTGAGGACGTATGTTTCTCCTGAGTAAATACTTAGGACTGCAATAGCTGGGTCATAGTGTTAAATGTATGTTTATAAGAAACGCCAGAAAGTTTTCCAAAGTGACTGTACCATTTACATTCCCACTGGCAGTATATGAGAGTTTCAGTTGCTCCGTATCCTAGCCAACATTTGGTATTGTCCGTCTTTTTAATGATATTTCATTGGTTTTAATTTGCATTTTTCTGATGACTAATAACGTTGATCCATATTTTCATGTGATTATTGGCCATTCATATATTTGCATACATAGCTGGCTGCTTTTTTAGTCTGGTTCCCTGCGGTCTCCCCCAGACCTGTGAAAGTTAGAAGTCAGCCAAGACTTTGAGTGGAGTTTAAGTGTTCATCCTCAGGTTTAAGTGTTCATCCTCTCTGTGGTTCTCTTGTTTCTGAGATTTTGTCTCTAAATTCCTGCCAGCTCCAATGTTTGTCTATTGACACCTCAAGCAAGTAAGATGTTAGTTTTGTGCCATCTTACTATATGCACAGTGGGGGTTACATTTATTAAAAAAAAGCAGCAAACTCACCAGTCTTACGTGGTGTGGTTTTATTTTTTAAGGATGGACACCTCACCAGTTTCTGCTTGCCTTTTTGCTGGGCTCCATGGGTGTCTTCTAAACATACATGGTTTAGCATTCAGGCAGGAATTTGTGCAGAGGTTTTGCTCAGATTTTGAGTGACATTTTTTCTGTGGCTCTTTCACTTTCAGGATTTTCTTCTAAATTTCTAGGTGTTATACTGGCCTTGAATTTTTATCTTCTATTATCTCTAGCCAGTGAGACTGGAATTTTCTGCTGTTAGAACTGCTACATTTGGGGAGTACCTCGGGCAAAAAAGCTACCAACTCATAATTTTTACCCTTTGCAGTTGTTTTTCATGGATAAATGTGCCTCTGTTTTCTGCCTGCTTTTGGTCACTTTCCAGTGCCTTCAAATGGTTGTATTATTGTATCTTGTCTACATTTTGTAATATGCACTCTTCATTACTCATTCAATACATTCATTTCTTCATTCCTTAATTCAGTAAATTTGCTCTTCATTACTCCATGTAATTTTTTTATGAGTACTTTCTTTTAGAGATTATGAAATATTTGTAGATGAAAGGTAGACATTTAGTTAGGATTCGTTTCAAAATCCAATAGAATGGATGGAAGGAAAATTGATACATGATTGGGATTGGCTGTGAGTTGATAATTTCTGAAACTGAATGATGAGTACTCACTAGTCCATTTTATTCTCACTTTTAGTTTTTTAGTATTTAGAGAGAGAGAGAGAAAGAAAGCACATGTGCATGGGAGAGAGGCAGAGAAAGAGGGAGAGAGAGGATCCCAAGCAGGCTCCACACTTTCAGTGCACATCCCGACATGGGGCTCAGTCCCACAAACTGTGAGATCATGACCTGAGCTTGAAATCAGGAGTTGGACATTTAACCAACTAAGCCACCCAGGCACCCCTCTCCTTATTTTAAAAATATGCTTGAAATTCTCTGTAATAAAGACTTAAAAATTGGTACTCTGTGCAGTAGCATGAAAGCCTGAAAATGTAATAAGTCTTTACAGTGTTTAGGACTTTTATAAAAAAAAGTGTTGAGAGAAATTAAACAAGATCTAAATAAATTGTAGGACATACCATATTTATGGATTGGGGGATCAGTATTAAAAAGATATTAGTTCTCCCTAACTGATCTATAGATTCAATGTAATATTCGTTAAAATCCTAGTGGTTTTCACTGTGGACATTGATAAACTGATGCTAAAATTTATTCAGAAATGCAAAGGTCTGAGAATAGCCAGATACTTTCAAAGTGCTAGTTGATAGCAAGACATATTATTATGAAGCTGCAGTAATTCAAGCTTTATGGTATTATCCAAGGATTAATGAGATCAGTGAAATCAAATAGAAATTCATGCACCCATCTATGGGCATGATATATGACAATGGTGTTACTGTAGACCTGTGGGGAAACAGTGCTCCCCCCCACCCCACCCTTTAAAAACAATGCTTTGCTAGTGGATATCCAGATAGAACAGAATGAAACTTGGTCCCCCTTTGCATATAAAACAGTCAGTTCTTTTTTTCTTTACATCCAGTGTTGGGGCTCAAACCCACAACCCCAAGATCAAGAGTCGTGTGCTCCTCTGACTGAACCAGCAGGGGCCCCTAAAATAGTCAATTCTGGGTGGAATTGTAGATCTAAATGTGAATGCTAAAGCTCATATAATGAAATATTGGAGAATATCTTCATGACCTTGGAACAGGGAAGGATTTTTTTTAAAATAGTATACACACAGAAAAGCACTGACCATAATGGGGAGGGGTATTGATGTATTTGAGACATTTATCTAGTCAAATGGTACCATAAAGAGAGTAAAAAGCCAACCCCCAAAGTGGGAAAAGATATTTGTGACACATAAAACCTACAGAGGGCTTATGTTCATAGTATATAAGGAATTCTTACTAATCACTCAGGAAAGGATTGACAACCCAATGGAAAACAAACAAGAGACTTGAACTAGTACTTTATCAAATAGGATAACCAAATGGCCAGTGAACATGTGAAAAGTTGCTCTGTCTCACTGGGAATCAGAAAAGCAAATTAAAACCACAGCAAGGTTTTACTGCCTACCGGCTAAATTAAAACATCTGACAGTACCAAGTGTTCAGGAGGGTGTAGAGCAATGCAGACTATAATATCAACTCGCCAGTGTAAGTAAGCATAGATTGGTACAAGCACTTTGGAAACAACTTTTAATTGATATAACCAGCGTCCTGTGACCTAACAAACGGTCTTAAAGCCTACACCCGCCAGCAACATGTGCACCTGTGCAGTGGACTGGATAAATAGTGGTACATTCCTACAGTGACTGTTATTCAGCATTAAAAATCAGTGAATTAAAGCTACATGACTCAATGTGGCTGAATCTCACAAATATAATGTTGAGTGAAATAAACAAGACAGAAAAACAATACTTGCAGTAGTCTGATTATATTACCTGAAGGTTTTTTTTTTTTAGTTTTTTTTGATGTTTATTGCTTTTGAGAGACAGCACAAGTTGGGGAGGGGTAGAGAGAGAGAGACACAGAATCTGAAGCGGACTCCAGGCTCTGAGCTGTCAGCACAGAGCCCGACATGGGGCTCAAAATCACGAACTATGAGATCATGACCTGACCCAAAGCTGGACGCTTGACCAACTGAGCCACCCAGGCACCCCTGCCAGTGTTCTACTTCTTAGCCTGGGTGGTGATTTCATGAGTCTTTACTTTGTAATCATTTAACTTAATTTTTGTTTTGTGCACATTTTGGTATGTGTTAAATATTTTACCAAAAACGGGGGCGTGACTAAAAGGAGAAAATAAACACCTTAGCTACCAGGAGATCTGATCTCAAATTTCAAGTCTGATAGCAATTTGCTATGTAACAGGGTCAAGTCACCTCATCTTTATCGACTTTCACATTTAAAAGGAGGGAGTTGTATTAGGTGATTGCCTGTGTCTTAAAAGAAAAAAAATCCGTTGCATTTAAGTACCAACATTTTATGATGAGGTTCAAAAGCTATCAGTAAGGTAAAAAGTTTTTAGAGTGGAAATAATACCACAAAACTCTTTGTAGCCATTGGCAGTTTGACATACTTTCACATTTCTGGGGCACAATTGCATATCTGTAGTAGATACATTCATTTTGGATAAATTTTGTCAATTCCTGTACCATAGGCGATCTACTAGACTCTCTGCTCAGAAGGATTTGGAACAGAAAGAAAAACATCATGTAAAAATGAAAGCTAAGAGATGTGCTACTCCTCTAATCATCAATGAAATTCCACCCTCCAAAAAAATGAAAGTGTAAGTAGCCACAGCTTCTGTCGGTTGGCATAGGTTTTACTCCTGTTTGCTCCTGTGGTTAACAGCAAACAGAATATATGGTGCTTGTTCTTATTTTTTATCAGTTAGGAATGTATTTTGCTATAAGAAATAGCCTATTCACCTCGAGTGGTTTAAAGAATAGTGATTTATTTGCTTCACAGAAGTTTGCTGTTGGCTTTGGTTCAGTGACTGAACAGTGCCAGGGCATTGTTAGCTTTTCTTTCATACTTGTTACTCAAGGTGGCAGCTCTGTGTTTCTTAGCTTCTTCCTTGTGCTTGTTGCCTCATTGTCACAAGATAGCTGCTATATATCTAAGTATCACATCCATGTTTAAGAGAAGGAGAGTATGATGAAGAGGGGCAGCACCCATATCACAAAAGTGAAAATTTTTCAGAAACCTTGGTTATACCTCAGTTGCCCTACTGTGTCGCTTGAATTCTCCCTAGTGCAAGAGAAGCTCTCAAAACAAGTACAGCCTTTGTACATTGCCACCCCAAACAAAATTAGAATTCTGTTGATAAGAAAGAAAGTGGAATAGATATTGGGAAGGCAGCTAGCTATCTGCCGTTTGTGCATTTTATGATAAGCAGTTGGAATCTCTCCCCACCCTCCTGAACCATCATCAGACAACTCTTACCTTGACTTCTGTTGGCGTTCTCAGAGTTTACTCATTTTATCCATTGGTACATACTATTGAAAGAATCTTGCAATTGAGACGTGCTTGTTGTCCGAATGAGAGAGAAAATTTAAGCCTTATGTGATAGATTTGGGGAGGAGAGTACAGCAGTGTATGCTTTAGGGAATTGAGAATATTTATTGTTTGTTCTTTTGAACTCAAGTTCTAACAAAAAAAAGAAGCCAGAGGAAGAGGAAGAAAGCAGTGCCCATCAAGATACCTCTGAAAAACATGAGTCTTCCCCAGAGAAAGCCAAGGGCCGACATACTGTGTCTTGTATACCACCTGTGAGGTATGTTTCTTTCCTGAATTTAAACTTTAGAGTCAATAGAGTAAAATTATAAGCAGGTACATCTGTAGTGTGGAGCACATGGAGCTTGGGAAACTAATAAAGCTGTAACTATGGTGAGGTGTATTGTTTTATGTCTTGGGGGATGCTCAAGTCTTAAACATTGAGGAAAATATACTATTAAAGCAAATTAAAAGGAATATAAAAGGAAAAAGTTAGTAAAAAGGTCCTTACTACCTGAATTGAACAGTTTCTATTTTACCAAGCTCCCTTCAGGTCTTTACGCAAGTAAAAAATGTATTTTTACAATCTGTGTATAAGTAACCTTTGGGATTTGTTTTCTTTGCTTGCCACAAGACTATTTCTTTTTTCTTTTTCTATACTATACTATAAAATCTTCCCATTTATCCTTTTTCAATAGCAAATACTCTATCAAATTATATTTACCATTTCCTGTTGAAAATGTAGTTACCAGTTTTTCACTATTAGAAATAATCAGCGAACATCTTTATTGGTAGGGACTTTTTTTTGAGTAGTTTCTTCAGGCTGAGGAAAGAGAAATTCCTTGATCAAGCCTAGTTTTATGGCTGTTGATATTGCCAATTTTATTTCTGAAATAAATGTATGAATTTACAATACCATCAGCTTTGAATGAATATTTTTATTTCCGTGTACCCTGTCCACATTGAATTTGTTTTTTGCATTTAAAATTGTTGAAATTTACTTGATAAAATGTTGATGGCATCAACTTATTTTAATTTTTATTTGATTGCTGATAGGATTATATTACTGTTATTGTGAACATCTTTTCCATATTTCCTCTTGGGTGGATTGTCTATTTCCTTTTCTGTTTATCTGTATGTGGTATTAGCGATAGTCTCATTGTTAAGAATGATTACTCTAAATTGAACTTTTGCTATGTGTCAGGTACTTGGGAAACACCCGATTTAATAGTCACCAAATATTCTGTGGGGATGAATATATTCCTCATTTTACAGTGGAGAAAACTGAGTCTCAGAGGGATTAAATATTTTTCTCAAGAGCACATAGGTAGAAAATGAAATGACATGGTTGGGATTTGGACTCTAGCTGGTTTCACTCCTAAGTCTCTCTTCTCCATCACAGAGTATATTTTACATATGTTAGTCTTTTGTCATATTTCTTGCAAATATTTTCCCCATTCTACTGGTATTTTAATCCTACTTTTTCTTGTGGCCTAAAAGCTGATCATTGTATAGTCAAATTTATGTCTTTTGTAATATCTTCTATAGTCAATTTTAGCTTTCTTTTTGAAAAATTTTCAATATCGTTATAACTTGTGCATCTTGGTTTTTTGTGGGTTTTTTTTTTTGTTTGTTTGTTTTCATACTGTTACATAATTAAGTCAGTATCGATTTATCAGATAATCCTTTTTGGCTTTGATGATTATTTTATCACAGGTTAAAAATCTTGTCTGTAATACCTTTAGACTGTTTTGAATCAGGAGCCTCTTTCTTCTCTCCTCTCTTACCTCCTTTACTGATTTTCCCTTTAGGCAAAAGATTCTAAAAAGTACTGAGGAGCAAGAGTTGGAGAAGAGAATGAAAATGCAACAGGAGGTGATGGAGATGCGGAAAAAGAATGAAGAATTCAAGAAACTTGCCCTTGCAGGAATAGGTCAGCTTGGCTCTGGTTGATTCTGATTTATGAGGGGTCCTTCCCATAATCTTGGTAGGGTTTTTGAAGTCTCTAAAGGATAAAAGTCTTTATTGGTTAGTAGCCAGTAGAAAAAGGTATGTTTGTTAGAAAGCTGGACATGGATATTCTTTATATCCCAATGATTGTTTCCTAGAACGTTTTATATACACCAGACTAGGGCGCCTGGCTGGCTCAGTTGACAGAGCATGTGACTCTTGGTCTCAGGATCGTGAGTTCAAGCCCCCATATTGGGCATAGAGGTTACTTAAAAAAAAATGGGGGGGGGGTATTATATACATACACCAGACCTTTTTTAGAGCGCACTGTTACTCTCTGTCTCTAACTGTAGAACTCACACCCATCTTTTGAGGCCCTTTTCCATGAAAATTTCCCTCATTTCTTCAAGGATAACTGATTCCTCTCTCCTTTTCCTTTCTAATTCTTTTTCTTTGTATTAGAAAAAGAAGGAATTACGATTGAGACAGAAGATAAAGCCATTGGGCATGCCAGTTTTTTATTGTTGTTTTCCCATTTTAATTTTAGACAGGAAAAGACAGCTGAGCGAATCCACTTGTAGCTACAGAGGACAAGTAGGACTGAGGGAGCGAAAGGGTCAGAGTTCTGCTTTGCTCTGGCATACATAGAGTTATTATTGGTGGAGTCAAAGCTATAAAGCCCTGAATACTGAGTTGAAAAAGCACCCCTGGAGTTTATAGGATTTCCTTCATAGACATGTTAAGTGTGCTTTTTAAGACAATTCATAGCCTTTCTTGTCAAAAGTATTCCAGTTACTGTGTGTCCAGAGCTATAACTACACCTAGGAGATGGGATTCTTCTCCCCTGTTCTACCTCTTTGCAGTTTGCCTCTGACCAGAGGTCCTCACACCAGTAGTGCTCAATGAATAAGGTACATATAGTAAGTAGTGTCCTTGAGCACTGATTCAAATTTGGGGCTATGTGTAGAGAGTGAACAATATTAAGATCCATGATGATAGAAATATCAAAAGGACTGGATAAAGGGGATTTACTGATATTCTCTATTCTTAGTGTTACCTGTGTGTTTTACTCTGCTTCTTACTCAGGGCAACCTGTGAAGAAATCAGTGAGCCAGGTAACCAAATCAGTTGACTTTCACTTCCGCACAGACGAGCGAATCAAACAACATCCTAAGAACCAGGAGGAATATAAGGAAGTGAATTTTACATCTGAACTGCGAAAGCATCCTCCGTCTCCTGTAAGTTGATGGGCTAAATGGATATTCTTGTTACTAATTCAGGGAGGATTTCGGGTGCAGTACTTGTGGTCACTATAATTGAGAGAAGCGTGTTTTTGAGTTAAGGTAGCTCTAAACCCTCACTTTGCCCCATTAGCTATGTGATCTTGGAGAAGTCATGTGGCCTCTCTGGGAAGCATCTTAAGTTGCTGTGAAAACTGATTTAAGGATGTACATATGGAGCTCCTGGTAACTCAGTCATTTAAGCATCTGACTCTTGATCTTGGAACAGGTCATGATCTCACATTTGTGAGATTGAACCCCTCACCAAGCTCTGCCTGACAGTGCGGAACCTGCTTGAGATATTCTTTCTCCCACTCTCTTTCTCTGCCCCTTCCCCACTTGTGCACACATGCACTTTCTCTCTCTGTCTCTCAAAATAGTTAAATAAACTTAAAAAAAAAAAAAAGAAAGAAAGAAAGCGGAGTGCATGGGTGGTTAAGCATCTGACTTCAGCTCAGGTCATGATCTCACGGTTTGTGAGTTTGAGACTGCGTCAGGCTCTGTGCTGACAGCTCAGAGCTGTAGCCTGTTTCAAATTCTGTGTCTCCCTCTCTCTGCCCCTCCCCTGCTCATACTCTGTGCCTCTTTCAAAAAATAAACATAAAAAAAAAAATAGAAAAAGAATGTACATAAAGCACTTAGAATTCTGTGTGGCAAATTGTAGGTGCCAGCTTGCTACAGCTTGTGCTCTTACAAAATTCTTGAAAAAATCTTGTGTTAACAAAGTTTTGTGCAATATATGACAGGGCTTATGGAAGAAATGGGGTTGGGGCAGACCATTTAAATCTAACAAAATGATAAGAATCCTACTTAAAAATTCTAAAAAATATTTTTTGTAAGTTTTATTTATTTGAGAGAGAGAGAGGGCACACAAGCAGGGGAGAGGCAAAGAGAAGGAGAGACAGAATCCCAAGCAGGCTCTGTACCATCAGTACAGGAACTGATGTGGGGATGCAGGGCTTGAACTCATGAACCGAGAGATCATGACCTAAGCCAAGATCAAGAGATGGACACTTAACTGACTGCTCCACCCAGGCATCCCTAAAAATTCTAATACTAAGAATGTCTTCTTGCATTTGCAGTAAGCATCATTACTTGTTGAAGTCAGTCCTTTGCAGTCTTAAAGCCTGGTGTTGTGCTTCTTCCTTTGAGATGTAGGTCCTTAAAGAGTTTTGTTTCTAATCAGAGACTAATGTTATGAAAGTTAATCATCCAAGGACTAGACTCCTTCATCACTCAGTTTTGGGGAGGATGTCTGCAGAGATTCTGATTCAGGCAGTTGCCTGACCTGATCCAGACCCAAAACCCAAATCAATTTTTTCTTAATGGGATTAAGGGTGAGGGGAATTCCTTTGCAGCTTTTTTTCCCTTCTAATTTTCAGAAAACTTGTTCTTGCTGGCTTCAAAACACTGACATGCTTGGAGAAAAAAAATCACCTTATTAACTATTACAGAACAGATAATTTGTTAAGCCCTAGATCCTTTCTCCCTTCTTTTTAATGTTTATTTTTGAGAGAAGAGAGTGAGCATGCACAGGTGCTTAAGCAGGAGAGGGGAAGAAAGAGAGGGAGACAGAGAATCCTAAGCAGGCTCATGCTGTCAGCGCAGAACCCATGAACGTGGCTTTGAGCCACATGGCTCAAACCCACAAACTGTGAGATATGACCTGAGCTGAAATCAAGAGTTGGACACTTAACCAGCTAAGCTCCCCAGGCGCCCCCCCAGCCCCTTTCTCCCTTTTTTAAAAGGTGGGAACAGACTAGTTTTAACCTTTGCTCAAGGACTGACAAATTTAGGAATAATAAGCTTGACTTTTTATTTTAAAAAAAAACATTTTTTTTTTTAACATTTCTTTATTTCTGAGAGAGAGAGCGAGAGAGCATGAGCAGGGGCGGAGCAGAGAGAGGGAGACACAGAATCCAAAGCAGGCTTCAGGCTCTGAGCTGTCAGCACAGAGCCTGATGCGGGGATTGAACTCATGAACTGGGAGATCACGACCTGAGCTGAAGTCGGACACTTAACCAACTGAGCCACCCAGGCGCCCCATAATAATCTTGACTTTACCACAGTCCTTTTTTCTTTTGATCCTCTGTGTTGAATATGTGGCTTATGGTAGATCTGAGCTCTTCCAAAACACTTCATTTGAGGACCAACTTTCTTTACAGGCTCGAGTGACTAAGGGGTGCACCATTATTAAGCCATTCAACCTGTCCCAAGGAAAGAAAAGAACATTTGATGAAACAACTTCTACGTACGTGCCCCTCGCACAGCAGGTTGAAGCCTTTCATAAACGAACCCCTAACAGATATCACTTGAGGAGCAAGAAGGATGATAGTAAGTTTCATATCAACATTATAGCTGGTTGGAGCCTCCCCTAGGATTTCATTTGCTTACATAAATTTGCCTTTAGTTGAAATCCTAGCTTTTGAACTAAAGTATGGCATATGCCTACATGCAGACAAGAAGTGCACAGTTGAGCATCTTTGTACTCCCCGCTCTGGCTATCTGTCTACTTATATACATCAACCACCTTGATCCTCCTGGTCAATAATTGGCCAGGTATTGTACCTTTGCCACTTGTCAGGGTGTATTGGTGCAGCTACTTAACTATAGAAAATGGAAGCAGTCCATTCATTCAGGGTTGTGTGCTTTTTGTTCAACCATTCAACAAATTTCACCACTATAAACCAGGTATAGCAGTGAACAAAATGGACTTGGTGCTGCTCAACATTAAGTTTCTAATTCAGTGAGAGAAACAGAGCACTATAGATTATGGTAAGTGTAACGAATGTAGAGGGACACACAAGAGTGAAGAGATGTGGGAGATAGGTAGAGCATGTCTGTAAGCTGAGAAGTCCCTGGCAGTGAAAAAAGTTGAAGAACCAGGGCAGAAAGGAGATAACCAGTGATTGACCCTGTGCCAGCAGGTGGAGGAGGGATACTTAGCTCAGGTGGAGTGCTTGTTCTTTGAAGGGAGGGTAGAAGAGAGAAGAATGGGTGCAAATGCCAAAGGGTTTGTAGGTTTGGGATGAACACATGAGAGGATTCTAATCTCTTAGCTTTTGTCTTTATGAAAATAATTACTGCAAGAAGGAAAGTAGAGAAGTTTGAGAAATGGAAGTCATGTAAAATAGTTGTCTAGAATGTAGGACTAGCATTCTGGATAAAGCAGGATTTTGTTGTTTTGCCTTTGAAGGTCTCAGTGTTTTCTGCCCTTGCATTGGCATTGTTTAGTGCAGCCAGGCAAGCTTCTTTAAATACAGCATTAATATTGTTATTATATTCCAGGGGTCATTTGTCAAACTTTAGATTACAAAAATAGTGAAATGTCTTTTTTTTATCCTAATGGAAATTTAAATATTAAACATGACTTTCCAAATAATATATGACTTCTAGAGTCTGATATGCCCTGCTTTTAGAATCTTGGTCCTGGCAAATAGAAAAAAAATTATTTCCTGCAATTAAAAAAATTTTTTTTTTAATTCCAGTATGGTTAACATATGGTGTTGTATTAGTTTCAGTTATAGTGATTCAGCAATTCTATACATTCCTCAGTGCTCATCATGATAAGTATACTCTTAACTCCCTTCACCTATTTCACCCATTTCCCACCCACCTCCCCCCAGGTAACCATCATTTTTTTTTGTCTATAGTTAAGAATCTGTTTTTTGGTTTGTCTCTTTTTGCCTTTGTTTTATTTTTTTTAATTCCATATATGAGTGAAATCAAATGGTATTTGTCTTTGATTTATTTCATTTAGCATTATATTCTCTAGATCCAACCATGTTGTTGCAAATGGCAAGATTTCATTCTTTTTTATGGCTGAGTAATATTCTGTTATATATATATCCATTCATCTGTCAGTGGACACCTTGGGCTGCCTCCATAATTTGGTATTGTAAATAATGCTACATTAAACATAGGGGTGCGTATATCTTTTCAAATTAGTGTTTTTGCATTCTTTGGGTAAATACCCAGTAGTGGAATTACTGGATCACATGGTAGTTCTATTTTTAATTTTTTGATGACCCTCTGTACTGTTTTCCACAGTGGCTCTATTAGTTTGCATTCCTACCAACAGTGCACAAGGGTTCCTTTTTCTCCACATCCTTGCTAACACTTGTGTTTCTTATGTTTTTGATTTAGCCATTCTGACAGGTGTAAGGTGATCTCTCATTGTAGTTTTTTGATTTGCGTTTTCCTGATGATGAGTGATGAACATCTTTTCATGTGTCCCTTGGCCATCTGTATGTCTTTTGTGGAGAAATGTCTGCTCATGTCTTTTGCCCATTTTTAGATTATTGGGTTTTTGTGGGTTTGTTTGTTTGTTTTGTGTGTGTTTTTTTGGTGTTGGTGTTGAGTTGTATAAGTTCTTTATGTATTTTGGATACTAACCCTTAATTGGATATGTTGTTTGCACGTATCTTTTCCCCTTCATAGGTTGTCTTTTAGTTTTGTTGTTTCCTTTGCTATGCAAAAGCTTTTTACTTTGACATAGTCCCAGTAGTTTATTTTTGCTTGTATTTCCCTTGCCTTGGCAGGCATATTTAGAAAAATGTTGCTGCGGCCAACGTCAGAGAAATTACTGTTTGTGCTCTTTTCTAGGACTTTTATGATTTCAGATCTCACATTTAGGTCCTTAATCTATTTTGAGTTTATTTTTGTGAATGGTGTATTTTCTGCAATGATTATTTAAAACTTTATGTAGTTATAAATAATTGTTATACGTATACTTGAAGGCTGACTTATTTCTAAAATTAATAGATTTGGTTTGTATCTCCTGCTGTTATGTGGCCAGATCTAAATTAGAGGACTCATTCTACGTAATTATGAAAATTGACAAGGTTGCCTCTGGTCAGGTAATCAATATTGTCTATGAATGGTAGTGATGGTCTTAAGATTGATGCTTTGACGCAGTCTTTTTACTTTCTCTATTTGACTTTCTTTGAACAGGTCGTGATGTTTTGATGTAGACGCATTTAGGAAATTCACAAAATTGGGAGTCATTACTTGATCTTTAGAAAGGCCTTATTTTAAAGCTGGAATAAACAAAAGTCTTACGTGTCAGTAATAAGCAAAATAGTTGGCATTGTGAATAGAAAGGCAGTACATGCCTGTGCAGTGATAAGGAATCCATCAGACACAAATGGATTTTAAGTTCAGAAGATGATAGTAGAGTTTAACCAAAGACTACCTTCATCATACCCCTCAGTAAAGAGTGACAGGGAAGAAGGGGCTGCATGTTTGTCAGATTGACTGACATGAGCTGAGCTGAGCGTGGAGGGCAGCCTCTCTGATTTGTCATCTCTGGGCTGCCTAGTTGAGTCAGCACCTAGAGTGTGCTGGGAGTCTTGGGAGCTAGGTGAATGTCTGTGATCTTGGTTTACAGCTCTGTTACCCTCCAAGTCTGCTGTGGTCAAGATATCCAGAGACCCACAGACTCCTGTGCTGCAAACCAAACAGCGTACAAGGCCAGTGACCTGCAAAAGTGCAGCGGATCAGGAGGCTGAGGAGCTTGAGAAACTGCAACAGTAAGTCCAACTGGCAGTATTTGAGGAAGAGTTCCAAGAATCTGCCTGCTTTCTTTTCAATCATATATATGTGCATATATATGTACATATATATGTACGTTTTGGGTTTTTTTTAGTTTTATTTATTTATTTTGAGAGAGAGAGAGTGCAAGTAGGGGAGGGCCAGAGAGAGAAAGGGAGGGAGAGAATCCCAAGCAGGCTCCATGCTGTCAGCGCAGACCCTGATGTGGGGCTTGAACTCATCAACCATGAAATCATGACCTGAGACAAAACTAAGAGTCAGACGCTTAACTGATTGAGCCACCCAGGCGCCCTTGGCTGCTTTCTTTTCAGTTCTATAATGGGGATAGTTGCTGTTTTTCTTGTCATGGGAATTTATGGCATTTGAGTTATAGGCTCTGTAGTCTGTGCCCCTGCCTCTGTGATTAAAAAATTAGAAGGGTATGGGGCGCCTGGGTGGCTCAGTCGGTTAAGTGGCCGACTTCGGCTCAGGTCATGATCTCGCGGTCCGTGAGTTCGAGTCCCGCGTCAGGCTCTGTGCTGACAGCTCAGAGCCTGGAGCCTGTTTCAGATCCTGTGTCTCCCTCTCTCTGACCCTCCCCCGTTCATGCTCTGTCTCTCTCTGTCTCAAAAATAAATAAATGTAAAAAAAAAAATTAAAAAAAAAAAAATTAGAAGGGGGGGGGGGTGGGGGGCACCTGGCTGGCTTAGTTGGTAGAGCATGGGACTTTTGATCACAGGGTTGTATGAGTCCCATGCTGGATGTAGAGTTTACTTAAAAATAAAATATTAAAAAAAAAAAAAAAAGAGAAGTGGGAATATGCAGATATCCTGGAATATAAAGTGGTAAAAACGAAGGGGGTAGGCAAACTTACTCAGGATTCCAACTAAGGAGTGTCCTCTGAACTTAGTTGAGGTAGATCCCACCCTTTATGGCTACCCAAGGGCTCATTACAGCTATTATTGGTGGGGGAAACTGGAACAAAGTGTGGTTAGCACTGGAATTTGTCTCCTGTATCCTTCTTTCATTCCTTTTTGTACTTCTTTTGAGGAGGGGCAGCTTCCTCTGGGAAGAGAAATCCCAGTCTTTAAAGTGGTAGGAGTGTTAGGATTGGCTCCTTTATTCTTTGTTCTGGAGGTAGAGACAATGGCTGTGGAATGAGTCAAAATTTTGCTGTGCTTGGGTAATCATAATAATTATTTTTCTGTTTTAGACCTGCTTTGTTGTTTGTGTAATTTTTATTTTATTAAAAAAATTTTTTTGTGGTGTCACTTAAACTCTTATCTTACAGATACAAATTCAAAGCACGGGAACTTGATCCCAGAATTCTTGAAGGTGGGCCCATCTTGCCCAAGAAACCACCTGTGAAGCCACCCACTCAGCCTATTGGCTTTGATTTGGAAATTGAGAAAAGAATCCAGGAGCGGGAGTCCAAGAAGAAATCTGAGGATGAACACTTTGAATTTCATTCTAGACCTTGCCCTACTAAAATCTTGGAAGATGTTGTGGTAAGAATGGTTAAGGCCCTGTATGCTGGCAGAAATATCCTGCTCATGACCAAATATCTCCCTGTTCACAAATGTTTGAGTAGATACTATGATCAGGGCATTGTATTAGGAACTGTAGGTGATAAGAGACAAGTCAGAGGTGGATTTTGCTCTCAGGAAACTTAAAGTCAAGTAAGGGAGACAACATGTATAAATAATATAAAATTAGAAGTAGTCTAAGAGCAGTGACAGTTAATAGTACTGTAGGAACTCAAAGGAGATAATGATTTCTTCCAGACAGGAGGTTCAGGGAATGCTCTGTGGAGGACAGAGCATATGACCCGAGTCTTCACATCGTCCTCATCATGTGTTGTCACTGTCATAGTAGCTGACACTTTCACTATGTGCTAAACGCTCCTCTAAGCCCCTTCTGTGTATTAACCCATTCATTTTAACCACAATGCCTTCAGGTGATTTACTGTAATTATCACTGGTTTCAGATGAGGCAGTTGAGGCACAGAGACGTTAAGTGGCATTCCTAGGCCATTCAGCTAGTGAATAGTGGAGCAAAGATAAGAACTCAGGCACTCTGCTCCAGAGTTCATGATCTTAATACTTCGTTATATTGCCTCTCCGTTGTATGGTAGATTTTGGACTCGTAGAAATACAAGTGAAATGGACTGGCAGAGCATTCCAGGCAGTGGAAGTAACGTAAAAGCCTAAAGGTAGAAAACACAGGGTAGCTACTGGGAAGCAGGTGGGTGGCTCATTTAAGCTACAGAAAAGAAGTACAGTATATCAAGAGGAGCAACTGGAAATGAGATTAGAGAAGTGGGTTATAATGTGATGGTGGGCATATAGTCAGGAATTTAGGGAAAACATACAATTAGGAAGAGATGCCACAAAGAATTAAAGAATCAATAATAGGGTTCATCTACATAAGTGCAAAGATGGTTTTTAGATCTATTTCTGTGCAGGTAGGGAAACACCTTCTTCCTGTATTGGACTGACTTATATCCAGGTACTAAGAACTCTCTTTTTCTGTTTTCTTTCTTTTTGCTTGCCCTTTTGAGTCACCATGGTTTTAAGTGAAACTGCATCAAAATATATTATTACCTTGGTCCGTGTACTTAGTTTTGTTGTTGTTGTTTTTTTTTTTTTAAGATTTTATTTCTTAGTAATCTCTACACCCGTCATAGTGCTTAAACTCACAACCCCAAGATCAAGAGTCGCATGCTGCTCTGACTGAGCTAGCCAGGCACTTCTGTTTATTCCATTTTCTTAGCACTAAGTCAGAAGCAATCCAAAGTTATATTTTCCAGGCTTTAAGAAAGCACAGTAATGCTTAGAAATAGTTCTTCCCCTCTTCCCACCTTTATGGCTTACTGCATATGAGACCTCTTTTCTATTCACAATGCTTTTTCCTTTTCCTTTTCTTTCGTTGACACACAAGTACTATAGGCCAAACTCTGTTGCACAAACTTCTAAGAAACCTCTTTCCACACAAGTGATCATTCTCCAAGTCCTATGCTGTCATTTGCCCTTTGTCATTACCCACTGAGGAAAATGCTCTGAATGTAACAAGGGAAATGTAGGTTATATGCAAACTTCAGAATCCTAGAGCCTAGCAGAAGGGTTCAATGTTTTCATTTTACACACTAGAAAATCAAGGCCCAGAGAAGAGAAGTTACTTCTTCAAGGCTTTTGTAACATGCATTTAGTACCTTGCTTTTAGTAACATCTTTTTCTCTAAGCTCCTGGCTTTCCCCCCTGCTACAAAGCTTTGGTTTTTATTTAATTCACTTTTACCCTTTTGATTTTTACTATATCCTTGTATCTCATATTACCAGTATTGACTTTATATATTCTTTTTTTTTTTTTTTTTTTTTTTTTTTTAAATTTTTTTTTCAACGTTTTTTATTTATTTTTGGGACAGAGAGAGACAGAGCATGAACGGGGGAGGGGCAGAGAGAGAGGGAGACACAGAATCCGAAACAGGCTCCAGGCTCCGAGCCATCAGCCCAGAGCCTGATGCGGGGCTCGAACTCACGGACCGCGAGATCGTGACCTGGCTGAAGTCGGACGCTTAACCGACTGCGCCACCCAGGCGCCCCTTTATATATTCTTAAAATTGACTAATTTTTAAAGTAATTTTATTTTTTTTTCAATGTTTATTTATTTGTTTTTGAGAGAGAGAAAATCCCAAGCAGGCTCTGTGCTGTCAGCAGATCGACCCGGGCTCAATCTCACAGACCATGAGATCATGACCTGAGCTGAAATCAAGAGTCAGATACTTAACCGACTGAGCTACTCAGACGCCCCTAAAGTAATTTTAAAGGGAGCATATAAATCATTGTGTAAATGGAAAACCAGTACTTTTTGCCATGAATAATAATACTAACAGCTAATATATGAAGCTTATTATGTGCCAAGTTTTATTCTACGCTCTTCAATTTATATAATAACTTACTTAATTCTCATAATTTATATAGTAACTTAATTCTCATAATAACTCTTGAGGTAAACACTATAGGTCCTATTATCAGTCTGTTTTATAGTTAGGAAATATAATAGTTAAATAACTTTCCCAAGATCACTAACTAGCCAGTGGCAGAGCTGGATAGATTCTAGGTATATGGTTTCAGGGTCTGTACTCTTGTATTAAAATAGAAGGTACCTTTTTAAATAGAAAGGTCTTGGGAAATATGTGACTATTAAAAAAAAAATAGTCTGCATCCCACTTAACATCCTCTTCCATGACATCTCTCTTACCTGAACTTTGATTTTAGAAACCCTGATTTAGGAAATTGGGCTGGCAGTTTGTTGTACTTTGGACATGCTAGGGTGAACTTGTATGTGGGGAAGGGTGCCTAGAGTTCGGTAAGATTTAGTTAAGTGAGATCTTAGAGTAGCCTTGTACTAGTTTATGCCTTGTTGAGAATTCTAGATAAACATATCAGCAAAGCACTAGGTAAGTAAGATGCAACTGAATTGATGTGGTACGCTCCAGGGAAGTGTTTGCCAAATCCAGCTGGTTCTCAGAATCCTCTGGGGATCTTATTACATAAACAGATTCCTGGGCCCCACCCCTGGAGTTTTGATTTGTTATGTGCAGCATAGATTAGAGAGAGCCCCAGTGAGAAATTAGTGTCTGACACACAGTAAGCAGTTATGTTGTTAATAGTAATAACTGTCATTTTCTCACATGCTCTCCTCATGCCGAGCGTTTTATGTAGATTGTTGTCTTCTTGCAACAATTCTTAAGAGGCAGGTTTTATCTTTATTCCTGTTTTTCAGATGAGGAAGAGACAATAGGAGGTATCTAGTATGCAGAGCCAGGATCTGAACCCACCATCTCCTTGAATACTTTCTTATTCTACTGCACAGTGCTAACTTACCATCATTTATTTTGGCAAACTCAGTTTTTGAGTTTGATACTGGCCATTTGCAACTCTCCCTTCTAAAAGTTCCAGTGATTGCACTTCAACTCTTGGTTTCTAGAGAAGCAAAGCATAGGAAGCATTAGGTGTATTCTTTCACCCTCTTCATTTTTTAGAAAGAGAGGCTTTGAAAGGGGAATGTAGCTTGCCCATAGGATCATTTTTAAAAGTTGCTGGTAGAATTGAGATTAGGTCCCTTAACTTCTACTTCTGGACTCTCAGAACAGAAGAGCCTGCTTCCCAGAGCCCAAATTCATCTGGTCTGTTCACCACTGTTCTTCATCCTTGCCCCTCTAGTGCTGAAGCTCTTTTTGTGTGTCCTTACGGTGTTTCTTGTGCTCTTAAACTTGTGGTTGATAGGTGGCAAGGAGACAATGGGGCTGATGAGAGATGGGCTTGGGCAGCAGTGGGCTGTGAGGCAGAGATGAAAAAAGGGCTCTTGGGGCAGAGGTGGAGTGATGAAAACCTTGAGCTCAAGGGTGTGAAATGTGAACTTGGTGCCGACATCTAGTGGGGAACCGGGGCACCACAGAGGTGGATGTGTCGGTGAGGCCAGGGAATAATTTTAGCAGTGATATTTTAGGGATGACTTGGGGAGACCAGCAGGCTTTTTTTTTTTTTTTACACCCCCCCCCCCCATACTCCCTGAGATAATATTGCTTCATAGTAATTTCCTAACTGCTCTTGTGGCAGGGCATTTGGGGCCATATCCTGCCATAGGGAGAAGTGCTCACCCCTAATACCTGCTCCCCTATCCTGGGCTGCTTTTCCTAAATGCGCCTTCTGCCTACTCACATTGCGTACTTCTAACACATATCACTTTACAGTACCTTCCCAGAGCTTCCTGTTAGGAACTTCCCCTGTTATCCTTTAGCTCCGCATTCTGCCAGATTTCCTCAGAGCACTTGTGAAAATCAGGGAATACCTGATTTGTTACTTTTTCATTGTCTCTTTCCTCCATGAGAACGTGAGCTCCCTGAGAACAGGGACTGTGCATGTCTGTCTTGTTCATTTTTTATTCCCTTGCACGTAGCATCCAATGTTGGATAACTGAGTAAGAGTAAGAGCTGAAATGCACCAGTCTATATTCTGGGAATTCAAAGATGGGAAAAACATAGCACACATCCTCAGAGCTTTCACAGTTCAATCAACATATGTTCATCGAACAATTACTACTTCTCGTAGGTACTGTGGAGAATGCAAAGGGATGTAAATGAGGACATCCCTGCCTTCAAGGAGCTTACAACTAGGAAAACTTAAAATAGTAAAACAAGGGGTGCCTGGGTGGCTCAGTCAGTTAAGCCTCTGACTCTTGATTTTGGCTCAGGTCATGATCTCATGCTTTGTGAGTTTGAGCCCTGCATCGGGCTCTGTGCTAACAGCACAGAACCTGCTTGGGATTCTCTCTCCCTGTCTCTCTGCCCCTCCCATGCTTGCATGCATTCTCTCTCTCCCTCTCTCTCAAAATAAACATTAAAAAAATTTTTTTAAATAGCAAAATAAGATGACTGTTGTTTTTAGAAACCCAGTATATGTTTATTTCTGATTGAGCCCCCAGTTGGTTGGCATTGATTGCAGTGGAGATGGGGTGTGGGTGGGTATTTGCTGCACAGTTGATATCCACAAATCACCCTTTCCTCTCCCCCAATTAATGAGGATTGAGCCCACTCATAAATACCTCTTTCGAGGCTTATTTGTTAGAGATTTCCATTGCTCTTCTTTTAAAATGCACATCTTTGGGGGCGCCTGGGTGGCTCAGTTGGTTAAGCGACCGACTTCGGCTCAGGTCATGATCTCGCAGTTTGTGAGTTCGAGCCCCTGTGCTGACAGCTCAGAGCCTGGAGCCTGCTTTGGATTCTGTGTCTCCCCCTCTCTCTACCCCTCCCCTGCTCATGCTCTGTGCCTCTCTGTCTCTCAATAATAAATAAATGTTAAAAAAAAATTAAAAAGAAAATAAAATGCACATCTCTGCTGGGTGGATGGAAAGGGTGGGGGGAAGGAAAAGAGGGATTACTTTAGAACTAAATGAATTCTCAGGTATTTATTTCTATTACTTTATGTTATGAAAATTAAAAAAAAGCATCCCAAGGCCTAGAAGGCTATCTCGTGTGCCCCGGGTTATGCAGTTGGAATCAGAACTGGGCTAGAACCAACCTCTGGCTCCTTCCTTCACATTCTTCCTGCTCCCACATACCCTGGGTGTGCTCAAGTAAGAGAGGCTGGTGGCCACCTGTCCAGGGCAGTAAAGAACAATAGGCTTTTGCTGTTGTTTTACAGTAAGCATTATTTGAAAACCCATTTCGCAGACTTTTGTCACTATGATTACAAGTTCTGCTAAATGAGATTTCACTGTGCTAGTGATCCCGGCTTTCTTTAGAAAACAGAACTTCCACAGCAGAATGAGCATTCTCTTTACAATAGTCACCTTGGCAGGGTATACATTCTTTCCAGTGATTGATACCGTACAAAGCTTTTTTGGGAAAGCTTGAAGCTTGTGGCTCATAGTCTTTTGGATCTCTTTAGCAATGGCAGGTGTTTTTATTTTAAAGATTAATTTGCTTTTAGGAGCGTATTAAATAATTTGGAACTAAAACTAAATAGTCCAAGATAATAGAGTGGAAAGTTTTGCTTAAAAGATTGGGTGTATACCTCGCATTGCCTAAAAACTGACTGTGAAGGCCATTCCAAGAAAGACATTCCAAACATGGTTTGAGCAGTGACAGCATTGTTGAGATTAAGAATAAGTCTCTTTCCCAAGTTATAAATTAGAGTCCAAGAGTTTCATTTTATTTTATTTTATTTTTTTGAGTCCAAGAGTTGTAGAGTCCAAGGTATAAATTCCGTTTTCATTTTTACTGTATTTATTCAACATTTACTGACTGCTTTATACTTGCTATGATCTTTGTTAGGTACTAGAGATTGATGGCATAATAGTCCCCACTCTCAAAGGCTAGCAGATGAACATCTAAACACACAAGTGCTATGAAGTTTCGTATGTATTGTCATAGAACCATGCACAGGGAAAGAGAGAGGTCAGTTCATAGGTTCTGGGAGTGGAGAGATCAATTGAAAGCCTTTATAAAAGAGGAGGTGCTTCCATGGAGGCTTGAAAAGAAAGCTTAGGTGTTTCCAAGCAGCTGGGGCATTTCAGAGATGACACAAAGGTGTTGAGAGAACCAGCATTAACATTTTGGCAATTGCCTGTAGTGGTTGGAGGGCAATCTGTAGGGAAGGGTGAGAGATAAGGCTGGGGAATCAGAGCACCATATTGTGAAGCGCCTTGTACTTCATGGCAAGGAACTTGTTATACTGCTATAGGTAGCATAGGAGCCATTAAAGAAATTTAAGTCAGGAAGTTATTTGATCCAATGTGTCTTAGACAAATAATTCTGACTGTATATAGAAGATGGATTAGAGGAGTGAGATGAGAAGGTGAAAGACTTACAAGGCTAGTAGGGTGGCACAGGCAGTAGGTGGTGTGGCTGGTGGAGAGGAAGCAGAGCAGAGGGCGGGGGGTGGGGGTGGGCAACATACACATGTGAATGTAACAAGGAGTGATTGAGGATGGCTTAGGGTTTTGATTTTTTTTTAATCATTTCATTTTTTCATCATTGTAAGTGTACTCTTTAACCCCCATTCCCCCACTTTCTTTCCCTCTGGTAACCATCAGTGTATTCTCTATAGTTAAGTCTTTTTCTTGGTTTGTCCCTCTCTCTTTTTTCCTTTGCTTGTTTGTTTTGTTTTTTAAATTCTACACGTGAGTGAAATCATATGGTATCTGTCTTTCTCTGACTGACTTATTTCACTTAGCATTATACTCTCTAGCTCCATACATGTTGTTGGAAATGGCAAGATATCATTCTTTTTTTGGCTGAGTAATATTTGTGTGTGTGTGCCACATCTTTCTTATCCATTTAACTATCAGTGGACACTTGGGCTGCTTCCATGGTTTGGCTATTGTATATAATGCTGCAGTTTTTATCTTTTTTTTTGTTTTAAAGAGCATGGTTTTGCTTTTTGTTAAAGTTTATTTTGAGAGAGAGAGAGAGTACGCACACATGGGCACATGTGAGCAGCGGGTAGGGGGTGAGGGTGTGCGCAGAGAGAATCCCAAATAGGCATCATGCTCAGTGCAGAGCCTGACATGGAGCTCAGTCCCACAACCGTGAGATCATAACCTGAGCCAAAATCAAGAGTCGGACGCTTAACCAGTTGAGCTACCCAGGCACCCCTTGATTATTTTTTCAATTGATCTGGTCTTCATTAAAAGACCACTTCATTAAAAAAAAAGACCAAGAGAGAAGCGTGGGTCATGATATTATGATTCATGAGTTTGAGACCCACATTGGCTCTCTGCAGCGTGGAGAAATCCTCTGTCCCGATTTCTCTCTGCCCCTTCCCCACTCATGCGCTCGCTTTCTCTCTCTCTCTTTCTCTCAAAAAATAATAAATAAACATTAAAAAAAGAGACCAAGAGATACCATTTTGTAGTTAGGATTAATTGCCAGATTTGCGATAGAGTATAAATTCTGTGAGAATTAGAAAATGGTTATGAAACGACTTTCTAAAACATGTTAGTTTTGAATGCTGTGCAAAGTATGGTACATATAATTCAGTGTGCAAAGACTTGAAATGTTGGCAGTGTTTTGGAATCTTGAAGGGAAAAATCCTCAAAGTAGTTGAATATATTAGAATTACGGAATATTGGGGTTTATAGTCAGTTTAGCGTCCGACTTCAGCTCAGGTCATGATCTTGCAGTCTGTGAGTTCCAGTCCTATGTCGGGCTCTGTGCTGACAGCTCAGAGCCTGGAGTCTGCTTCAGATTCTGTGTCTCCCTCTCTCTCTGTTGCTCCCCTGCTCATGCTCTGTCTCTCTCTCTTGAAAATAAATAAGGATTTAAAAAAAAGAATTATGCAATATAGAAAATTCATTGCCTCTCTTAATCCACTCTCAAAGAGATGTGTGAGTTAACAGTTGTTCTTCCCAGATTTTGTTTTTTATGCTTAACTTATATATATTTTTAAAAGAAAAAATAATATATTAAAAAAATAATATTCTCTATTTCAGCAACCTGTCCCTCCTCTCTTCTCAACATTATGAACACTGTAATATGTCAGGAACAGATTTATTTCTTTTTCATGGCTGTATGATATACTTTTGTGTGGCTTTACTGCAATTTAAAAAAGAATTTAAAAAAAATTTTTTATCGTTATTATATTTTTTATATAACATAATATGTTTTTTATATTATTTTAGGCCACCTTTGGAGTGCCACTGTGTTCCAGTATGCTTTTGTCTTACTTGGGTAGACAGCAACATAATACTAGCCTTTGTTTGATTCCTGGTCTATGAATTCCCCTTTAAGAAAGGGATTTAGTCTTCTCACACAGCCTAGTAGATCTTATTCTGGGATGTCTAATTGAATTGCTTACTCCTTGCAGGGTGTTCCTGAAAAGAAAGTACTTCCAATCACTGTCCCCAAGTCACCAGCCTTTGCATTGAAGAACAGGATCCGAATGCCCACCAAAGAAGATGAGGTGACTCCTGGGATGGAGGGTTTTTCTTCCTTCTGCACCATCCATCTAAGCATTCCTCTTTCTTAAACTTAATAGAATTCAAAGGCAGTCACTCTTATCTGGAGTTGTCTTTAACAGTGGCAGATCATCTTTTTTGCTCCCCCTCTAGAGCAAAGTAGTTGGTAAGGGTATGAATGTTCTGGCTTTCAGTAGTAACTGGTTGCAACTTATTGGAGGCTTGTCCTTTTCTATAGCATTGAAAATCAGCCTGTCATAACTTGAATCAAAATTTGCCAAGCCTTGTATTTTATTTTGCCTGAGCTATTGTCACCATTCAGCGAGGGACTCTTAAAATCCACACTAAGCAGTTACATCCGCCCTATCCAATCTCCACCAACCCAAGGGTTGTTAAGGTTACTTACTGTGTGGTGATGATGGTTCATGAAATTGGAATACATGAACTGTCATTGATCAGGCTAGTTTCTTGTTACATCTCCCATTTTATCTATAAATATCCAGAGTTAGGGTAATTTTATAGCAGATCTCAAGCATAGGCCTTTTTATAGGTTCATTTGAAACTAAAATACACAGTAATCTTATGTTACCAGCTTGAACCCAAACAACTTACTTGGTCCTATTCTGGGTTTGGCAACCATTAACTCCCAGTCACATGTTTTAGTGGAGTCTGGAGGCTGGGTCAAAGAAGAGGCCAAGGTATATGCTTGGTTAGTACCTCTCTTCTGTTCTCCATTTTGTTCACGTTGTTTGATCTCATTTCATTTTTACAACCTTCCTTTGTAAAAACGTGAGATCCTTTAAGAGTAGTAATTGTGTTAGTCCTTCATCAAATGTTTCCACACCGGTCTCACCCCTGAGAAGTGGTAGGTAACTTAGGTATTATCCCTCTTTGATAGAAAAGGAAGCGAGGTGGGGCAACTGGGTGGCTCAGTCGGTTGAGTGTCCGACTTCGGCTCAGGTCATGGTCTTGCGGTTCGTGAGTTTGGGCCCTGTGTCGGGCTCTGTGCTAACAAACAGCTCAGAGCCTGGAGCCTCCTTCGGATTCTGTGTCTCTCTCTCTCTCCCCCTCCCTGCTCATGCTCTGCCTCTCTCTGTCTCTCAAAAATAAATAAATGTTAAAAAAAAAAAAAAAAGAAGAAGAAAAAGAAGCAAGGTAACCTAGGGGGTTGAGTGACTTGCCTTAATGCCTCTTCTCTCATGTAGTGTTTTCTGACTCTGTATTCTGAGGAGGTGAGAGAGAGCTTGTGTCTAAACTAGTTTTTCCCTTAGGAAGAGGAGGAGCCGGTGGTGATAAGAGCTCAACCTGTGCCACATTATGGGGTACCTTTTAAGCCCCAAATCCCAGAAGCAAGAACTGTGGAAATATGCCCTTTCTCTTTTGATTCTCGAGACAAAGAACGTCAGTTACAGAAGGAGAAGAAAATAAAAGAACTGCAGAAAGGGGAGGTAGGTGTTTCCATTTTCTGCAAGTAACATAATACTATCCTTTCATCTGTCAAAGATAATCTTTTATGTTGCACTTTTAACTAGAAAATCACTGACTTCCTTTGATCCCCCAAAGAACCTTATGAAGTATAAATAGGGCAAGTTTTTAATAACCCTTCTGCCACAAGGAGATTAAGTGACTTGCCCATGATTGTGCTACCAGTTATTGGGAGAATATTAGGAGAATAACCTAGATTCTCCTAGGTTATTCGAGAATAACCTAGAGCCCTAATGGGCTCTTTTGAGCCCATTACTCTTTCTGCTGTTCATACCATACTGCTTTGAAAACCGTCCTTTCCTATTTTTCAGATTCATTCAAATATTCTGGAGGAGTTCTTGCTTTCTAGCTAGAGAGACCTTAGGATTTTAAATCTTATGTTTTCCTTTCTATTAGGTGCCCAAGTTCAAAGCACTTCCTTTGCCTCATTTTGACACTATTAACCTGCCAGAGAAGAAGGTGAAGAACACAACTCAGATTGAGCCTTTCTGCTTGGAGACTGACAGAAGAGGTGCTCTGAAGGCACAGACTTGGAAGCACCAGGTGGGGGATGGGAAGAGCAGCCAAAATGTTCACTGCTTCATTGTTGGTTGGTTAGAATACATAGACCCACTACATTGAAATTCATTTGGGAGCTAACATCCTGAATTATTTCAGGGGCTCTCACTCTAAATCAGAGGTCAGTAGCCTTCTACTGTAAAAGACCAGATAGTAAATACTTTTTTATTTTTAGTATTATTATTATTTTTTTTAATGTGTCTTTATATTTGAGAGTGAGAGAGAGATAGAGTGCGAGAGACAGAGGGGCAGAAAGAGAGGGAGACACAGAATCCAAAGCGGGCTCTAGGCTCTGAGCTGTCAGCACAGAACCTGGTGCAGGGCTTGAACCCATGAACCGTGAGATCATTCCCTGAGCCAAAGTTGGACTTTTAACCAGCTGAGCCACCCAAGTGCCCCAAATTCGGATAGTGAATATTTTAGATGTTGTAGGTTGCATATGGTGTGTGTGTGTCTGTCTAAACCCTCTGAAAATGTAAAAACCAGTCTTAGCTCAAGGGCTGTACAAAAAGCAGTTACAAACTAGATTTAGCCTGTAGGCTGAAGTTTGCTGATCTCTGCTCCAAGTGATCGTCTGGAGAATGTGAGAACCGTCAGGCTTTTTTTGCATCAGGAGTTTCTTTAAGATCTCCTCTATTCCATCTATTAGACTTGTTCACTACTTGTTCACTCCTTTCTGTTGGTGCTTTGATAAGAATCGGTATGGTGAAAATAGATCCTTAATATGATATGCTGTTTCCTCAACATAGTGTACTATTTGCTCTTTGTAGATGGCAGGTGATTAAAAACAATTAATTGATTGTTGGCTGTTATAATTGGGATCTAATGCTGCCCTATTGGAAAACAATTCCCCTGAATCCCTAAGTTTGTCACTGTTTTTATATCATGATTTATCCTGGACTCTGTCCAAAAGGATCTCTGGGCTAATCTTTTTAGGAAGTCACCCCTCTTGAAGCTCAAGAGATGTGATTGCTTATATGACTGCACATACGTCCCTTGTCGGTGTTGTTCCCTAGGAAAACTTAGGACTGTTGTTTTGGAAGTAGTAGTGAATCTCTCTTTCAAGGACCACGACACAAAATGTCTGTGTGTGGCATTTACTATAATAAAAAAAAAATTTTTTTTAAGTTTTTCAGACATACACAGAAGTAGAGAGAATAGCTTAATGATCTTCCATGAACTTGTCGTGTGGTTCTATAATGATCAAAACATGGAAAATCTTATTTCATCTATATTTCTACCTACTTACCTCTACACTGGGTATTTCTACCAACAAAAGATTAATTTGAAGCCAATTCTAGGTATCACCGCATTTCATTCACAACAGCAAGTAAATATACTTCAGTGTGTATCTTTACAAACATAAGTATATTTTTAAAAAGATTAACAGTAATCCCTTAATAGTGACAAATAGTGTTCTTATAACCCCACATCTCTCATAATTGTTTTAGACAGTTGAATTGTTCAAATCAGGGTCCAAATAAGGTCTACATAATGGATTTGTTTGATGAATCTCTAAATCCCTTTTTCTCTATAGGCTTCTCTACTTATATATTACTTGTGGAATAAACTGGATTTGTCTTATAAGTTTTCCACAATCCAGATTTTGGTCATTGCATTCCCATGGTGGTCTTTAATACGTTCCTGTATCTTCTATGTTTCTTTTGTTGTTGTTTAGTTTATTTATGTTGTGAGGGGGGAGTAGGGGCAGAGAGGGAGAGAGAATCCCAAGTAGGCTCCATGCTGTCAGTGCAGAGCCTGGCTCAGGGCTCGATCCCACGAACTGTGAGATCATGACCTCAGCTGATATCAAGAGCCAGATACTCAACTGACTGAGCCACGTAAGTGCCCCTCTTCTGAGAATAAAAGTCTCATGCTCTACCGACTGAGCTAGCCGGGCAGTCACCTCTTCTGTATTTCCTATAAATGAGTAGTTAGATCTAGAGGCTTGATTAAATTCTAGTTAGATTCTTTGGGGGGTTGAAAGGAAGAATACTTTATAGATGATCACATCCAAGGGTATATAATATCTACATGTTTATTTTTGTGATGTTCAGATAGGCCTTAAAAGTACCTTAAAGATACTTTCTAGTTCTCATTGGATTCAGAGGTTGTTAGTCTGATCAACTCATTGTAAAGGGTTGTTTTTTGTTTTTAAAGTTTATTTATTTATTTTGAGAGGGAGAGCGAGAATCCCAAGCGGGCTCCGCATTGCCAGTGCAGAACGCAACACAGGGCTTGATCTCACGAAGTGTGAGATCATAACCTGAGCCGAAATCAAGAGACGTTCAACTGACTGAGCCACCCAGGCACCCCTATAAAGAGGGTTTTAACAGGTTTGGATGAAGCCATCTGCTATCTTTACTTAGATGAAGCAGTTTAGAAACATTAATGCTTGAATCACTGAGGAGGTAGTCATGGAGAGTTGTGTTGTTGCTTATCTAATAGACTCTCTTTCTTGTAGCTGGAGGAAGAACTGAAACAGCAGAAAGAAGCAGCATGCTTCAAGGCTCGTCCAAACACCGTCATCTCCCAGGAGCCCTTTGTTCCCAAGAAAGAGAAGAAATCCGTTGCTGGTAGTAGTATATGTACTCTTGGGGGATCGGGGTAGAATTGTCAGACTTCCCAGGGAGGATGTTGGGATTCAATTATGTCAGTATCAGCTGTGTCAACCAGAAGCCTTTGCCTAGTAGAGGATCTAGTTGTTCTCCTTTTAGAGTAGTTTTTTTGTCTTTGTTGAACACATCAGCTGTGTTGAGTTTGCAGAATGTGTTGGGGTCAAATTCATAGAACAAGAGCCTGGGAAGAGGCAGCTGGCATTTTCAACAGCAGCTCTACTGTTTTACAATAGGCTTTACTCATCCAAAGAGTCCTAAGTGAGGGAAGAAGGTCCAGGATTTCTTTCTGGAGTTCACCATGAAGCAAGCCTTAGATATAAAACATTTAATTCCTTTGCACTGGGTAGAGTGTCAGAAAATTGGATTCTCCTCCTACATCTGTCTCAGAATCACTATATAGTTTTGAGCAAGCTGTTTCATCTGTATAAGTCTTGCTTTTCTCCTAATAGGTGGTTTCCAAGAGGTTTTCCAACTGTTAGAACTTTTTTCCAGATTCTAGGACTTTTTATATGTGGTTTACTCCACCTTCCTGCTAACAGGGCTTCCCTTGAGCTTAGCCTTTCTGTTGCCTTGCATGTCAGTACCACTTGCTGCGTCCTTGCAGGCTAAGTTTATGCAGGTTCTGCTTGTGCACCAATATTCTCTCTGTTTCTGTACTCAGAGGGCCTTTCTGGTTCTCTAGTTCAGGAACCTTTTCAGCTGGCCACCGAGAAGAGAGCCAAGGAGCGGCAGGAGCTGGAGAAGAGAATGGCTGAGGTAGAAGCTCAGAAAGTCCAGCAGTTGGAGGAGGCCAGGCACCAGGAGGAAGAGCAGCAGAGGGAGGAGCTGGCCAGGCTACGGAAAGAACTGGTAATTGAGCAGCACGAGCACTCACTAACCCACAGTTGTCTCTGTTTTGTGTTATCTGTACCTTGCCTTGTTCCAGGAAGAATCTAGGGTGGCCTACAAGGACACATAAAAGAAGAGTGAAAGCAGGAAATCACACAAACCAAGAAGGGTGACTAAGTTGTGATGTGAACAGTGCTAAAGGTGTGCACATTGTGATCCATGTATCGAAGTTTGAGCCATAATTTTGGCCCTTTTTAGGAACCAACTTGTTGGTTACAAAACTCACTGTTCATGAGATATAATGTGCTAGTTGTTAAAAAAATACATTTATTCTTGATACTGAATTCAGACAATTTCCTCCAGGGGTCTTCATAAGGAGGATATCATGTAGTATAACATGCACAATGATGCATTTCTAGGACTGTTTATTTATTTATTTTTATTATTCCCTTTAGACTTAAGAAAATCAATGTGGTTTTATAATTAGACAAGAATACATAGGTAGGGAAGGACGGGAATAATGTGGCAACTGTATTTTCATTTTCCTCTTAATACTGGACTCAAATTCCTTGGGCTCATAGCACATGTTGGTCCATGTGACCCTCCATGCTAACACTAACATAATGATTTAAATATTAAGTTATTCAGAAAGAAAGCTTAATTCACAGGACTTTTTCACTAGGAGGGGCAGCAAGCGGCATTCACTGCATTAATGAGGAAGAAGAGTTTCAGATGGAAATTCATATGATTAATAAAAGGAAGAATATAGAAATATATAAGTTGTTGAGGTTTTGCCTAAAAATGCTAGGCCAGCTGCTGATACAGCTGTTGGCAGAGAGGACTTTGGCTTCAGGAAGTCTCTAGGGACAAGTTATTAAAGGGACTAGCTCTTTGGCAAAATTTAAGCTGCCATTTGCTGATTGGATGAAAAACCATACAGTCCCTGCTCTAGAAATACACACAAAACCAGCCTTTTTTTCCAGTTCTTTGGTTTTTTTCTCAACACTAGGTACTGCCTCTTGTGTTTGTGCCTATCATAGAGGTGTTACAGCGATTCTCAGTATAGGCTGATGTCAGCATCCTGAAGCACAGTTCAGTCAATGTTCTCTCGACTAACCTGACTTAATTCAGGATTGATTTTAGACTATCCAGGAGGGAAGATGGCCTTCTCCCAGCAACCCTTCCTGGTTATTGGTTTGTTTGTTTTTTGTCCATGGTTTTGGTGAATATTAAGACTGAGTAAGCTTAAGACTGTACCCTGGCAGGTTCTTAACAGGTATCTCTTCTCTGCTGCAATTGTGTGCAGCCCTGTTAACACCTGAGTAATAGACAACCAAGCTGGAGATAGACTTGATGTTCTTTAGTGCAAGCTGAGAGACCCAGCAGGACCTGAACAAAACTTGCTTGGGCTCCAAAGCACATGTGCTTTTCCATTATGCTGTGTTGCCTTCTTTTTTCCCCTCTTTGACTTGCATCTGTAAGATTATACAAGCATTTTCTCAAGAAGGAAAAATAAAAACAACTATAAGCATAGTTCTGTAACATCCTTATCACTGGTAACTTTATCTTTCCTCACTCTGCAGGTGCACAAGGCAAATCCAATACGCAAGTACCAGGGTGTGGAAGTAAAGTCAAGTGACCAGCCTCTGACTGTGCCCGTTTCTCCCAAGTTCTCCACTCGATTCCACTGCTAACTTCAGCTGTGAGCTGCAGACACCACCTGGGAACAGAAGCTGCTCTTCTCATCAAACCAGGAGCCTTCTTTCCTTGCCACAGGGCATGAAGAGAATCTATTTCTCCAGACTTTTACCTGCCCATACCAAACAGAGCATACCTGACAAGTGTGGACTCCAGTTTTGTTGAGAATTGTTTTCCTACATTATTGAAGCTAATAATGAGACTCAACTCATGTATGTCATGCTCTGACCCCATGTAGTTATTTCCTGTGAACCATCAGTAGACCTTTGATAGGAGTCTTAACTCTGACTAGACTTTAAAGTCTCTGTATCAGCACAGTATAATTTCTATTGCTTCTTTGCCCCCCTCCCCCTTTTTTCTATTTTAATCAGAAAATAAAGATAGTTAAATATTAAGGTAGGATTTAAGTCATGGCTTACCTGAGGAACAATGAGTATATCAGGTTCTTTCCTCTTCTCTGCACAAAATGAATCTAGTGTTACAGAACCCGTCACTACGAGGGTAGAAGCCTCAATAACACAACCATGAAGAAGACTGCATGGACTGACAGGGAACCTCGTGGCAGCCATCGGCAAGCTTTGGGACAGGACTGCTGTTAAGGCACGTTCTTCCCTCATCAGTGCTGATAATAACAGGGAATGCTGTGCAGGACACGTTTGAAGTCCTCCAATAAACTGGAGTAGAATAAATATGTTTGTCTTCCCTTCCCTGATTTTGTCACTGGATGTTTTTAATTCTGTCAAGCCCCTTTGGAGGTCACACCTTACTGGGGAAATGAGTACTTTGAGAGGAAGGAGGTCCAGGAACTTTGGAACATTGAAAAGCACAGGCTCTGTTCTTAGAGGAAAAGGCTTTGTAACTTTTTTCTGTCCTTCCATATTTTGTTAACTGCCTCCCAGGAACCACTCTGGAAGGCACTCATGTTTGTTATTATGCCTTCAGACAGTCCTGTGCCTTCTTCCCTAAGTGTGCCTTTTCTTGTCTGGTAAACTTCCTTATAAGACTCAAGCAAAATCTTCATAAATCCTTCCTTGACCACCTGACCTCCTCAGGTAAGGATGATCACTTCCTTCCACCCAAATACTTCTTGTGTATTTCTCTAGTAGAACAGTTTCTTGTACTTGTTCACAAACTAGTAGAGACCCAGATACCTAAAATTTTCTTAGTCCTCAAAGACAAAAATTACCTTCGTCATCTCTGTATTTTTTGTAGCTGGCACAGAATTCACTAGGTCCTTGTTAGGTAGTGTATTTTCTTTTAGACTTGATACTGTTTATGAATTCTACTAGTTATCTACTCCTGTGCTAAGGAATATAAAAGCATCCATATTCTGCCCCAGGCCAGTCCTAGGCACCAGGAAGACAGTAAACCTATTTTATATTCCTTTTGTTTCTTCATTCAGTGAGCATCATGAACAGGTCATTGTAGATTCAGTGATGGACGAATTGATGACAAAGCCAAGACGTGATCTGCAGATCCCTAAGCCTCCTGAAGACCCACAAACTGATGCAAAATACAGTTCCTCTACTCATTTCCCAGAAGTCTAGTATGCAGGTCCATAATGACTTCTGTAATTCATTTAATAAATATTTATTTGGTGCTAACTATACATACCTTGGGACTACTTAGTCTCTGGGAATACAGCATGGAACAGAAATAGAAGAACTTGCCTTCATGGAGCTTACCTCTTAGGAAGGCAGACAGACCATAAGCAAGTTGCTGTCTTCTCTTCTGTCACATGGTAAATGTTTCTCTGCTGTGTGGAAAGTAGACTGGGGTCGGATGGGGGGCATGTGAGGGTGGAAACAAGACGGTGAGAGCTAATAGGAGGTTGGGCTAGGTGGTAGCAGTGGAGGTGGTGAGAAATGGTTGGGTTCTGAGTGTATCTTGGAAGTTGTAACTGGCAATCTGCTGACAGATTGGACGTGGAATGAGAGAAAGAGGGTCATTAAGGAGGGCCCCAGAGACCAAGTTCTCCATCCTTTGTCCTGTGAGAAATCCAGTTCTACCGCGGTCCTCATATCTCTTGTGGATCCCTGGAGGGCTTTCATTTTTTCTGGTCCCCTCTTGTTACGGTATTTCTCCTTCTGTTCATCTCTTGGTCCCCTCTGTGTCTGTCTGTCCTCTGTAGCTTTCCCCCCCTCTCACGTATCAGTAGTTTTTTGACCGTTCACAATCATTCACATATTTCCGTCTGGTATCAGTTTTTTAATATATTTTGCCCATTTTTTTTGTTTTTTTTCAGGTACGAGAATAAATCCAGCCCTCAAGCTGAGGGTCTGGAAAGAGGGTTAGTGACAGTTATGGACCTTTAGGGGAGCCTTCTACCCCATACGCTCCAGTCTGGATGATCCCACCCAGACACGCCCATTTCGGGGTAGTAATGTGTGACAGTCTGTAGAGGTAACAGAGTGGGATTATAGTACTTTAGAGCAAATAGCTTAAAATTGAGACACAGACATCCATTGCCTCCTGCTTCCCAGAATTCCCCAGCTTCCCAGTGGCTGTCTACTTCTCAGGACGGTCCGCCTAGTGTTGAGTTCTCTCTGGACCACCTCAAGTGACCTTCATTTTTAATACAGCTTCCCATTTCCTCCAAAGCTCAAAATCTCCACTTCTGTCTTACAGAGAAAGTCTAGTTCTTTATCCCTTCAGGCCATATTCTAGAGGGAGCTTCTCTTTCAACATTCAGAGGTCATTCTGAGATTTTCCTAAACAAAGAACCTGTCCTCTGATAGGAATTTACTGAGTTTTACTGAGAAATCTGGCTGTCACACTTTGCTTGGCAGCTTTGCAAATCTCCTAGCTCATGCACACAGGCAGCTTGTTAGAATTCCCACAATTTCTGGGAAGGACTCTGTTTTCAATGTTATTTTGACTTGGTCATAGTTTCCCATTGCTAATAGTCCTGGGATCATTAACATACTTGTAAGATTACGGTTCACTCTTACTTTGGTTGGTCGCTTTGTCCTTGTGTGATTGTTGTGTTGCCATCTTGACTGCTGTTTTATTCCTTACCGGTTCTTTATCCCTGGAAAGTGGAGCTTGAGTGGTAGACTGGCTGAGGTTGCAGCTGCCCCAGAGTTTAAAGGAGATGGGACCCATGCACAAGGCATCGTAACACAAGATAAGATGTGACTCGGTAACGCCAGACACAAAAAGGGGGAGTTTAGACACTGCTTTTTGAGGTGAGATTGCAGTTCTTAAACATGTTTCTTTTTTTCTTTCTCTTTTTTAAGTAAAAATTGCCAAAGTCGAATGTCTTTTGGAAACAATTAAAATACAAACCATATAAAATAAACCATGCAAGTCTCCTTATTTCCCTACTCTCATGTTCCAGGAGTACCTCATTGACAACAGTTGCATATTCTTCTAGAATGTTTTTATGTGCACACACAGATTTCTAGAGCATTTTTCTTTTTTTGTAACAAGAAGATTATAGCATTCTGCATTTGTTTTTACTTTTAATTTGTCCTTTGAAACATTATACGTTCACATGGTGCAAAATTCAAAAGCTACAAAGGTAAAGTTCTCCGCTTTTCTCCCAGCTGCTCGGTTCCCTCAGAGATCGTGCTGCCAGGTGTGCTCCTTTGCAGAGATCGCATCACCATATGCATGTTTCTATCCCCTCTTTCCTTTTATTTTTATGCAAATAGCGTCCTGCTTTTCTACACTCTGTACCTTGCTCTCTTCATTTGTGTTCTGGATTGAATGATGTGTTTCAGGTGCTAACGTGGGCATGTCTGCCTGGCTTCCTCTCAGACTGGAGTATGAAGCCTCTTAGGAGAATCTAATGACATGGAGTTTGACCTGTAGTGGGGTCTAGGTCCTCTGCATGATATCCTAGGCTAGTGACCTGAGGTCCCAAGGACCCAAAGAGAGGTCAGCAACACCTGGTCTTTTACTTCCTTCTGGCTTAGCTGAGCCTGGGGGTGCTTCTTGGCTTGAGTATCTGGTTAAGCCTGTGTATCCCCTTTGATAAATCTTGACACTGCTTCCTTTTCAGTTTCCTTCTGAGGTTTGTCTGCTGAGGAGGTTCCTCATTGCTGAGAGTAGCAGTTAAAAAAGCTGTTAGCCACGTGGCTGGGCTCCTATTTCTGCACAGGCAGAGGCTGAGTTACAGCGCGGTGGTGTGGATCCAGGTAGGAATCAGTCAACATTCTGAGTCCTGAGCTGCCATCTGCCTTGCAGCCTGCTGGGATGCTCAGTTTAGACAACATATAAAGTTTCCTGGATACGGGACAAACCCAGGCCTATGGAAAGAGCAGGAAGGTTAAAGCGTGTGGTACTTTGAGTGGTGACGAAGGCGTAACCAGGGAGCTGACATGTTTGCACCAACGCCAAGAATTCCAGGACAATTTGTTATCCAGCTGAAGCCAGTGTGGTTGCTACCAAAAAGAAGCCTGGGGACAAAACATACTTTTCCCCTGTTTCCTTAGTCTTCTTGCATACCCACTCTATTTTCTAGTGCTGTAGAGAAGGTTACTGACATTGAAAATGTTTCATGGTATTTGTCATTTTCTTTCTTGCAAGAGAGTAAGACACGGGGCTCAGGTCAAAGCAGGGCTCTTATGTGCTGAGGGTATCAGCTTCCTGAAAGGGTTTTGGCAGATGCTGACTTTTCACCCAGAGAAACCATAGTTGGAGGGGTAGGGAAAAAGCCTTAGAAAACACTGGGTTTTATCAGGAATATTTCACCAGCCTAACCTTGACCTGAAGGCATCCATTACCCTCTCCCTTTCCCTTAAAACTTTATTAGCCAGAAAGGAATAAAAACCTGGCCTGTCTGCTGTGCTGAGACCCATGCAGTTACGGGACTGGTATCCCAGAACATCCCAGGCGAGTATGTGAGTGTGCTAAGATTTGTGGCCAAGTGCCGTTGCTTGGTCTGTTTTGGCACCAAAGCTATTACCAGGTTTTCTTTCAGGAGCAGGGGTGGGAGATCTAGTTTTCAAGTGGGTCAAGGTGCAAAATAGAGTCAGTGGTCATAACTTGTAACATGAAAGCAGTTTGGGGCAGCATTGTTCAAGCTTGCTTCGTGGTAAGAGTTGAAAAGTCTCTAGCCTGACACCGACATGCTCCCCCTCGGAGCACACATACACACACCAGTCAGTGTCCTAGAGATAACCTGCTAAGTGACTCCAAAGTGACTGAATTTGCTCTATGCAGAAAATCTTGAGTGGGTTTTATAATTATTTTTTCAGTTTTTTTTTTAAATATTTATTTATTTTTGAGACAGAGAGAGACAGAGCATGAACAGGGGAGGGGCAGAGAGAGAGGGAGACACAGAATCCGAAACGGGCTCCGGGCTCTGAGCTGTCAGCACAGATCCCGACGCGGGGCTCGAACTCGCGGACCGTGAGATCATGACCTGAGCCAAAGTCGGCCGCTTAACCGACTGAGCCACCCAGGCGCCCCTATTTTTTCAGTTTTTAAGGTGGGGTTTATTATTAATTATATACCATTCAGAAAATACCTGGTAATAGGAGAAAAGAAAAAAAAATCTATGACCCACCTTGAGCACTGGTGCTTCTTTGTATAATGTTTTTTTTTTTTCTTATATAAAACTTTAGTCTGTTTCTCTACATTGAAGGATATATACATATATATATTCATTCTGTTTTTCACTTAGCATAGTAGTAACTCAAATGTATTTCCGTATTACTGCATACTTTGTAAATGCCAATTTTAACAGTCACTTATTGTTACATTGTTTTGAGTTTGCTTCTCCCCCGTTGAAAATGCTTGTTTTGCAAAGGATTTTCCTAGAGTCTATTTATAGGACAGATTTGTTTGTGCTTCCAATGTATCATGTCTGGCTCTAAACTTGAAATGGCTGTTTCAAACCATTTTCAAGCTGTGTAATTAAAATATTAAAAGGAAATAACAAACCCCTCTCCAAAGCATACTTAATGGCATTATTCTGGCATACACATTTGCAAAATGGAAAGCTTTTTTTGGCTGAGGTGATGTCAATGTTATTGGCACTCATGCCCAGAGAAAAAGTTTACTGGCCTTTGGCAAAGCCTTTCTGGAGACAACTCTCATTATGCTATTTTAAAGTCTTAAAACTCTACATTTGCAGACAGACTTACAAAGTTAATTGGTATCTCCAAGCCTGTGAGATCAGATTCAAAAGAAGAATACCCTTTGTCTTTCGTGACTCTGAAAGACAAAGCTGTGATGTGTCTTTTGGGAAGAGTAAGAGCAGGGAATATAATCTCACTTCTGTTGTTGACATGCTGGGTGATTTGTAATAAGTCACTCTCCTTTTCTGGACTTCAGTTTCCACATCTGTCAAAGGCGGAGATTGAACTGGAAAGATCAGTAAGGCTCTTTCAGCTCGAGTATTTTCAGAATTTTTAACAGGCTGTCTGTTTTAACCACACCAGACCTACTTTCATATTCATATTTTTCTATAGCCACCTGCTCAACCACTGCAAAAGGGCACCTCTAGTGAGCTCTCCTGCCCCTGGATTGCCATTTGAACTTCAATGAAGTATGTTGGAGACCTGTGTGCTATCTTGTTGAGGACTTTCCAAGGGTTGTTCTGGAAGCGGAAATCTAGCCCAGATCACTCCAGGGGACTAATCCCTGAATAATGTCCTCTGACACACACACATATTTTCTGATGTTTCTCTTGACCTTGGAACTGGTTAAAGACTGCACAGAATGTTCACTGAATTCTTACAGACTACTGCGAGGAAGTCCCTCCCATCCTTGGCTTTTCCAAGATGTGAGGATATCCAGTAGTGGTTTTTCTATTGAGGCAGTTTAAGGACATCACAGTGAAACCAATGATCTTGCCTTGCTGCTCTTCTGTTTCTCTCCATAATTCAGTTTTTACAGTGTTCGTGGTCAAGGGGATTTGGATTGTTTTGGGATAATTGTCACAGGCTTCAGGAAGAACACAAAATTATTTAGTGGAAAAAGTCCTAGATTAGGAATTGGGAGAGTGGCTTCTGGCTTTCTGACCTTGAGCATGTCATTTGAATTCTCCAGGCTCAATCTCCTCATCATAGAAGTTAGAATGATGTTTCTAGAAAGGACTTTCCTCCAGCTTTTCAGATGACAGTTTGCTCCCAGTTTTAACGTGACCCAAAGGCACTCTGAGCAGCAATGGTGACTGTCACATTGGGCACTTATTCATCCCTGTTGGCCAATGTGACTCAGTGTGACCATGCAGGAGTCATATGCTCAGTATTAATTATCAGTGGGTATGTGTCACCAGGGGTTGCCAGAAGCCCCTGCTGTTTACCCAAAGCTAACAACCTAACAGGACAGGGCTAGCAGCTGCTGCTTAACAACCAGCAAAGGGAGCAGGGAGACCTCTCAGAGAGAGACTCCATGGGAGTTTGTGCAGGCAAGAAAGGAGAGGGGTTTGAGTTGAGCCTGCAGAAATCACCCTTACTGGCTGGAGGTTGATGTCTGCACTGTAGGCTCACTGATTCTCATTTGCTCATTAGCCTTTTTTCTCGTGGTGATTTGTTACTGCAGCGATAGAAAACCTGGCACGAGCGTCAGAAGGGGCTGCCGGTACCCACTGCCCTTCACTAAACAGCTTTGCCTTTTGTGCAGCTCCCTCCCTTGCGACATTCGCTGTACTGACAACTGGGTCTGAGTGTTTCTGCGTTTTCCTCACACACACACACACAGAACACTTCTATTACTCGGAGGCCTCATGAAAATGGGTAGGAATTAGGCCGGAAGCTCAGCAACTTGGGCTGGGGGACTTTTCCCCGGGATAGTGGTCCTCAGGGTGTGGTCTGCGGACCGGCAGACCAGCCTCATCAGGACTAGACGTGTGAATTCTCTAGCCGTTCTGCAGGCGTCCTGAGTCAGACTCTGGATGTGGGGCCCCTCCGGGGGACTGAGGCACTCCCAGGCGGGAGGACAAGTGCCGGGAGAGAGACCTGTAGGTCCTGATAGACAACAGGTTTCCCAACTCAAAGGTCCCTATGGGCCAAGGAGCCAGCAGCCATTCTCCCCCGTGACCCTCAGTGCTGAGGCCAAACAAGAGGGAATCTGGAAGGCAAGAACACTCTTCCCCTCTGGAGCTCCTTGGGGAGACACGTTTGTGAAATCCGTTCGTGCGACATAGGAGAGCTGCTGAGTTTGTTGAGTAGGTATTTATCTCCTTAGCCAAGGCTCCATTACCAGAATAAAGGAGAGCAGAAGGCTTGTCCATAGGGCCTTCCAACAAGTCATTTGACAGATGAGGAAACTGAGGCTCCAAGTTTAAGTTGGAGTGTCCCCAAAGTCACACTGCTAGTAGGTGGCAGTGTGGATCCGGGTCTGTCTGCCCCCGGGTGCTCTCTGCACCACCCCGGTTGCATCCCTTGAGTAGAGCCAGCTGCAGAGGATGGACATTCTCAGGAGCTCCTGGCTCTTTTTGGAATCGGGTGACACTTGACCAGACTCCCCTGGGTGAAGAAGAGGTTGTGTCTGTCAACCTCCAGGGCCAGCAACTTCACTTAGGACCTGGGAGCAAGTGTCTTATGAAGGCTGCAGCTCGGGCTGGAGCCCTCACTCAGCTCTCGCACTTGCCGCAGGAACCTCCAGCTAAGCATCCCAGAGGCCGGAGGCAGGCGCCCCCTCCTCCCTTTCACCCAGCAGGCATCTTCTCAGACCGTGCTTGGGTTCCCGTCAGGGAGGTGGCAGCTGCCAGTCAATTAAGTCACAAGCCTTAGCAGGACAGAATGGTGGCCAGGGTGGTCAAACTGCCAAGTGACCGCTGCCGGGAGGTGCTTTGCCCCGGCCCACTCCCCATCCTTCGTCTGGATGCCCCCTCACCATCCCAGGCAGGGCCCTCTTCTCACAGCGGTCGCTCAGAGCTTGCCAAGCACCCCCTGGATCTTATGGGAACCCAGTTTAGCAAATGGACCTCGAGTTTTATAAATAGCACAATGGTAGGCCGGGAAGCCATCCTGTGCAACGGGACAGAACATGCATTCCCCGCTTTTTGAGCCATTTCCTGGGATCGTGTGGTGGGAGCGACTTCCTGTGCAAAGTTGAATTACTTTCAACTCCCAGGTCTGTACTCCGTACTTGGGTCTCGCTTCTACTCTTTTATGTGTCTGCAATTGTCCCCCACCCCCACTGGCCCTGCCTTCCTGAAGTGGTGCTTCCAACTCTGCTCCTGGGACGTTTCCTGTTCTTGGAACAGCTGCACCAGCCTGGGGTACCCTCCTGCTACTTGATCCTATAGGGAGGTGTCCAGTGGCCCTGGGTAATTTTCAGATGACCTTGTTCCTCTGACGTCATTACATGGCTATTTTTGGCTTTGCTGTTTATTGCTGCAGAGTTGGGCTGAGATGGGGGAGAGCGAGAAAGTGAAGGTTTCCCATTGTCCCGGGGCCCCGCCAAAGTGGGAACATTTACTCTTCAACACTTACCGAGCACCTACCGAATGTCAGGCCCTGAGCTACCAACCTGATGACATAGTCCAAGCATTCTTCACTCGCTCACAAATTCTTTGTTCTGCGGGCATTTAGTGATACGAGTAGGAATTAAGCATGGGGGCCCTGGAGCCGTATGGCTTGGGTTTAAATTTCAGCACCACTGGAACACTGTCTCCGATACCTTGGGCAAATGACTCTTCTGTGCCTCAAGTTTCCTCTTGGAAATGGGAGTCATAGCAGTATCTACTTCATAAAGTTGCTATGAAGATCAAAGGAATTAATACGGCACATGGTAAATACACAATAAATATTCGTGGCTATTACTGTTAACAATGGCACCACTTTTTGTACCAGATCCTTGGGATACAAAGTTGACTGACCTGATCCCTGTCCTGAGCTGGATCTGGATCCAGACCCCCAGAGCCCCAGTTACTGGGGACAGGGGGCACCGTGCATACAACAAGTCAGAAGGGAACGCCTGCCTTGTGCGCCATCGTATCCGAAGCTGTGTGTCTTTTAAGTTTATTTATTTTGAGAGAAAGTAAGTGCACAAGAGTAGGGGAGGGGCAGAGACAAAGGGAGAGCGAGAGGGATTCCCAAGCAGGCTCCACGCCCGGCACGGAGGACCCCAACACGGGGCTCGATCTCATGACCGTGAGATCATGACCTGAGCTGAAATCAAGAGTCGGATGCTCAACCAACTGAGCCACCCAGGTGCCCCTGTACCCTAACTTGTAAGGGCATTTCAAGGAAACGAGGTGAAGTTCTTGTCCTGGGAGAGCCTCAAAGCAGTGGTTCTTAACCCTGACTGCACATCAGAATATTCTGGGGAGATTTAAAAAAACACCAACATTCTGGGCTGCACCTCCCCGATATTATGATTTAATTGACCTGAACTCAGGAGGGGCTCAGGCTTCGGGAGTTGTAAAAGCTCTCCAGACACCCCACTTGCATCAGCGCTGAGAAGCATGGCCCAGGCTCTAGAGGCCTCTGAGAGCTCATCAGCTACACCAGTGGTGTTCTCTCAGGAGCGCCTCAAAGCGGGTCCTCTGACTTGGGGGTTCTCGGACTCAGATGCGCATGCTGGCTATAGAGACAGAGTCCCGCGCTCCCTGCTAAGGTGGCTTCATCTGAAACCAACTCTGGAGCCTGGGTACTGAAAGCCCGTTGGAGCCAGGCCTTCAACTGAGAAGTCTTCCCTGACCATCAGTCCCAATCTGTGTTGTCTTTTTATCTCATATACAGCTCATACCACTTTCTGTCTTAAATTGTAGAAACCTGTGTCCATATTGCTATGTTTCAAATTATTTATTAAGCTGTTTAGAGTCACCAATGGTCACTTCGAAAAAAACTTGGAAAATCCCAAGAATGAAAACCATCTCTACTCCCATACCTATTAAATATGTATACTTACATCCCTCTAGACATTTTGCCATTTTTTAAAAATTTTTTTAATGTTTTATTTATTTTTTCAGAGAGAGAGAGAGACAGAGCACGAGCAGGGGAGGGGCAGAGAGAAAGGGAGACACAGAATCCGAAGCAGGCTCCAGGCTCCGAGCCGTCAGCACAGAGCCCGACGCGGGGCTCGAACCCACAGACCATGAGATCATGACCTGAGCCGAAGTCGGACACTCAACCGACTGAGCCACCCAGGCGCTCCTGCCATTTTCTTAATAAATGTTTTTAACAACAAAAAAGGATCCTACTTCATGAATGACTTTGCAATCAGTTTTCACTAAAAATGTGCTATGTGGTGATTCTATAGCTATTCTTCAAACATCTGTGTTCCCAAAGTGGCCACTTTAGTCTTGAGCATTCAGTATGTAATCTTAGCAATGAAACTACGTTTTTGAGATGGATCAGTGTGCCATTGGAGCTTCCAGAGGGATCTCTGTTCAGTCTGCCACACGGAGTGTCCATAGATGCTGCTTATCAGCCTCAGAAGGAAGAACAGAGTCTGCTGTAAGGACAGCCTCACCCAGGCCTCTCCCAGAGGCCTGAGAGGTACTCTCAGAGTGCCAGGCTTCGGGGCCCGAGGTGGGAGAGGGCAGGAGAAAACCGCCCTGAGAGGCTCCCATGTCAGGACCACAGGAAAGTTGGAGGGGAATTGGCCGTTCTCTTTGGAGTCAGAAAGGTTACTCAACTCCCTGGATTTTCCATCACAGCCAGGCAGGGAGAGGGTCAGGCTGGGAAACGTCTTCTCTGAGCAGGGCCTTTTAAAGCCTCTTGGCTGGGTCAATTTCCTTCCAGGAGCCAGGGGAGCAGTGCCCGGGTGAAGTTAACCCCTCGACTCCCAAGCAATTCTCCCAGGGATGGGTGAGCCTGGGAGCCCAGGCTTCTGGAATGCAGAGCCATCCAGGGCAAGAGGCCTAAGGAGCCGTGAACTCTGGCTGGAGAAACCTTCCTTCTGGCCTTGTTAAATCCAACAGGCATAATTGCATCCTGCTGACCTTAATTCCCCTGGCGGGTTTAATTGGTCCTGGCATTGCCCCACTTCCTGCCCTGCCCCTGTAGAGGCAGAGAGGGCGGTGGCCCAGCTGGTGCAGGCCGGGAAACCCCCTTCTTAAGGGTGGGCAGGGTCTCTGGCAGCCCCCCGCTGGGCTGGGAGGTTTCCCCGCACCCCTCCCCTGTGCCTGCAAGAGAGCAAATGAGAAGAAGCCCGGGGACTCCCAGGGCACAGCTGGCGGAGCTGAGCTTAACCCTGGGCGAGCTGCAGGCAATCCCGCGGACCCGGAACCAGGCCAGCCTCTCATCCCAGCGGGGGAAGGACTGTGGAGGAGCCTGTGGAGGAGCCGCAGGGACAGCTGAGCCCTCTACCTGGGCGTCCACAACATTATCACGCTGCCAGCACCGTGCCAAGCGCTCTACATACCATGTGCTCCCTAAAGCTCCCGGCCACCCTGGGAGAGGCAATGGGGCAGAGGGGTGATGCGCTGAGCCTTGGCTTAGATGGATCAAACCCAACTCTGTGAATCTGCCCCGTGACTCAGTTTTCCTGTCACATCTGAGAAATGGGGATAGAAGAACTGACATTTATACAGCACTTAGAATGTCTCCTCCCCATGTTCTACAGGCTGTATATACCTCTCCCTATGAGGGAGGTGCTCAAACGCGACTGCATTTGTCCACGCCTAAGTGGCTGATCTCAGAGCTCCTAACCATTGTCCTGGAGATGTGTTGTCACAAAGTTGCTTACCCAGGGGGCCTTACCCGCTTACCAAGAGTTTAAGAGATGCCAGTTATTTGGGAAGCATAACAGTAACAAATGTAGCAAATAAAGCCGCTTATGTTGTCCCAGCTCGGATTTTGGTCTCGACAGGAGGTGGTGCTGGATTCAAATTTGAACAGTTTGCAGCTACTCAATGGCTGTGTGACTTTTGGGAAGAGTCTCTTGCCTTCTCTCGGCATCAGCTTCCGCACCTTTTTTTTTTTTTTTTTTTTTTTTTTTACGTTTATTTATTTCGAGAGAGCCAGCGTGGGTGGGGGAGGGGCAGAGAGAGAGAGAGAGGGAGACAGAGAATCCCAAGCAGGTTCTCCGCGCTGTCAGCACAGGGCTCAAAACCACGAACCGAACCGTGAGATCGTGACCTGAGCGGAAACCAAGAGTCAGACGCTTAACCTACGGAGTCACCCAGGCGCCCCCAGCTTTCGCACCTTTAAAATGGCCTGATCCTTGGCCCTGGAGTCCTTTGTGAGGATCCAGTGAGCTGGGTAAAGCCCTTGGCAGAGTCAGGCCTGGCACTTAGTGTGCACCGACTCAGTAACTGATCAGTACCGACAACCAGTTAGTAACACGGGAATGTCAGCAAGGGCCATCATACTAGAGAGATCCCACAGACCCCGTCCAGAGCCCTGCTAGTCAGTCACTTACTCACCAAACACTGACTTGGCAAGTACACTTTGTGCTGGGGACACACATGAGCACCATAAAGCCCCTGCCCTCGGGGGGCTCCCAGAGACTGTCAATGGTGGGATCAGCCTGGAGCTGAAGGAGGCCAAAGCAGGAGCGTCCAGCGTTTCAAGCTAAACCAGAACATGCTGTGGGAACCACCAAGTAGGGTGCCAGGGGCTCCCAATAACAGACATGGAGAGGAAGCATTTCAGGGGCGCCTGGGTGGCTCAGTCGGTGAAGCGTCTGACTTCAGCCCGGGTCATGATCTCACGGTTCGTGAGTTCGGGCCCCGCGTCGGGCTCTGTGCTGACAGCCCGGAGCCTGGAGCCTGCTTCGGATTCTGTGTCTCCCTCTCTCTCTGCCCCTTTTCCTCTCTCTCTCTCAAAAATAAATAAACATTAAAAAAAATTAAAAGGAAGCATTTCAACCTTCAGGACGCCATCAGACCACAAAGGGGATACCTGGCAGGGAGAGGCGGGCAAGACACAGGCCGGGGAAATTTTAGGGAAGAAAGAGGACTTTGGGCTTCGAGGAAGGACATTTCTGGCTCTACTCCTTGCAGAGTGACTTTGGGCAAGTTACTCTCTTGATCCCCGTCTTCTATTCTAGGGAATAGGATGGCAGTGCCCCACAGAGTGATCACGAAGATGAAGTTTTCAGACAACATGGAGACAGCTAACCGCAGGCCCTCAAAAAAAACCAAAAAAAACAAAAAAGAGAACGCCTTTCCTGGGTTCAGATCCTAATGCAGCCCCTGACAAGCCATATGGCTTTGGATAAGCGACTTAACTGCTCCGTGCCTCAGTTTCCCCATCTGAATAGTACCTAGCTCATTGGGTTGTTCTGAATATCACGTGAGTGAATCTTTATAAGAGCACTGGGAACAAGGCCGTGGGACACTGCTGAGTACTAGACAGGCATTCGTGAGGATTTTTGCTTCCCAGAAGAGGCAGACTTTCACCTGGACCTCGAAGGAGGGAAACGGAGGACAGGTGGGCCAGGAAGGGCAAAAGTCACCAAGACTGGAGAAGGAACTCCAACTTCGGTCTTTATTAGTTTCTGCCAACAACCCCAACATTTGCTCCCTTAAAAAAAAAAAAAAATCACTCATTTTGACTGGTATTCCGTTCACATACTTCACGGTCCAAATAGAAAAAGTGAAAGGGTGTGCAGTGATGTCTCCCTCCTACCTCCGATCCCCCGTTTCTTCCTTACTGCCCCAAAGACATTCTTACCTGAATACAGTGAAAGTTTGTGTGTTATTATAGAGATCACCCTCTTTTGCCCCGATGATAGCATATTCTGCACATGGCTTTAATCGCGCCCCCCCCCCCCCCCCCATTTTGGAGATGGCTTCGTATCATTTCGTTCACAGCGTCCTCGATCTTTTTTACCGCTCCGTGATCTCCCCCTTGCTTAGACGTGCTGCTTGCTTCGGTCATTTCCGCCCCCCTCCCTCCGAGGGCAGGGGTGGTTTCCTCCACGTGGGAGAGCATGGGTGGAGGGACAGGATGGTCGCCACAGCGAGGACCTGAACCCAGACGCCCACTCCAGGGCTATTTCCGGGACACTCAGCTCAGCCAGTTCTCAAGGTCCCCCTCAGAGACAGGCTCTGGGCAGGCAGCCCCTGGATGATGGAAGGCTCTTTGGATACCTCTCCTCATCCCATCTCAGCTTGATTACCTCGGGCCTGAGTGGCCCCCAGGTCACCACCGCACTGGAGGACCCTTGCAAAAGGCTCTCCAGCAGCCCCCTCCTTCCAAACAGGCTTCGGGGGAGAACGAATCTGCTTGGTGGGGTGGCCCTGAGCACTGACCGTCTCCCAGCCTCTGTCTCCTGGGGAGCCCAAGAAAAACATATCTTCAAAAGAAAAGGCTTTCAGGCCCATGGGCATGTTGAGCAAATGTCCCCGAGACAATTTCTTACCCAAAGATGCCCCAAGTAGGTCTGGATGCCAGGGGCAGGGATCATGGGCGCAGAGCTGGGCAGGGGGGTCAGGGTGAATAGCCCCAGCCTGCATGGCTCTAACCAGCTTCTGGGAAACCCCAGGAGACGTGGCACACAGGTGGGCAGAGCCAGGGCCCTTCCTGAGCATAGCCTTGTCCTCCAGCCCCGCCCAAGACCCCCTGGTGTGCCAGGCCCCCTTCCTGATCCTGTCCAAGCCGGTGACACCAGACAAGGCCTGGGAAAAGGCTGCTCCCTCAGGGCCCCAGATGCCCCCCTCCCTTTTCTCTTCCTGCTTCTCCCAACACTACTCTCCCCCCAGTCGGTCTGTGGGAAGAATGCTGTGTCCTCTGAACGGGGGCCAAGAGTGACAGGTGGTGGCAGTCCGAGCTGCATGGCCCCTGGTGTAAGAGATCCTCTCCTCCGTCCCCGCCTCCCCTGCCCGCGCCCCTGCCTCCGCCTCTGCCCACCCAGCCCAATCCCTTACAACTGCCCCAGGACTGCTTCTGGGCAGCCGCTGCAAGTCAGACGGCCCTCAAGTTGCCCCTCTCTGCTCCAGGTACCTTTCTCCCCTCAGTCAGCTGGCCCTGGCTCCTCTCGGCCAGACAAGAGGAGGAATCTGACAGCCTGACACACCTCACTCTTCTTTCTGCAGCTAGAAAGACTTGAGTTAGACAAGCAGAAGCACACGCCTCCCTACCTCATGGCGACAGCAAACGGAGCAGTCGAGCTGGGAATCCAGAGCCCATCGACAGGTGCCAAGCTGGGGCAGGAGACAGAGGGAGGAGCCTGGGAAGGGGCGTTTGAATCCAGGGCTGGGCCCGTTCCTCAGTGGGAGTTCTGTGCCCCAGGCCTTTTTGTATGGCGTATGAAAGACCCAGAAATTACAACTATCTCTGGGTGACGTTGGGCTGGGTTGAGGGCCTGCATGAAGCCCTCCCTGGAAAGAACGGGAAGATGGGAAGCCCCCATGCATGGCATCTAAACATCCTGGGCAAGGGACGGTGGGGGCATCAAGGCGCATTAGAGGACCAGAAGTCTCCCAAAAGGGCCTCCCAGATCCCGGCAGCCCATCTCTAGAGCCCATCAGATGGCCCCAGAGGCTCAGTGGGACCAGCATTTGCAAATTGCTGCCTAGGTAGGGACCTGGGCCCAGAGCTGGTCTCTGGCCAGCCTGGCTGGGGGTGGTGGGTGGATCCTGACTGGTGTCTCACTTCCTTTGCAGACAAAGCACCTAAAGGTACAGCAGGTGAGGGACCCCCGGCTACGGAGAAAGAGCCTGGTCCACCAGATCCAAAGAAAGGTCCTGGGCCGCCAGATGGGAAGAAAGAACCTGGCCCCTCAAACCCAAAGGAAGAAACCAGTCCCCCGGATGCAAAGAAAAAACCTGGGCCCCCAGACCCAAAGAAGGAACCTGTTCCACCCACCCTGAAGAAAGACGCCAAAGCCGATGTCCTAGAGAAAGGGGGCGGGTCCCCGGCCCAACCCTCAACGAGCAGCCAGGGCCCCGAGGGAGAAGGCGACCTGGGTGGGGGCCCCGCGGAGGGCAGCGCTGGGCAAGCAGCAGCCCTGCCCCAGCAGACCGCGACAGCGGAGGCCAGTGTCAAGAAGCCCAAGGCCAAGCAGGAGACCTCAGGCAGCCAGGGCCCCGGAGAGCCCAAGGTACACAAGAAGGCAGCCGAGGGCCAAGCAGGGGCCAGGAGGGGCTCCCCCGCCTTTCTGCACAGCCCGAGCTGTCCTGCCATCATCTCCAGGTGAATGCCCCCTGTCCAGCAGTGGGGACGGGTCTGAGGCTCTGGCCCCAGAGGTCATGCGTAGCTCCTCTGTTTTGGGCATTGTTGTCACCATGTTCAGTGCTAGATTGGGCGGTTCTGAGACAGTCTAGCATCTGTCCTGGGCATTGGCTCTACTACCTTGTGCCCCTGCAGAAACCAGGATGTGGTGAGCGTTCATAGACACCAGGAATGTCAACACAGAGAGGTCCTCAAAGACCTCTTCTCTAAGCATCTGGAGTCCAGAGTTCCCCTTCCTCCATGAACTTGGTTCTAGCCAAGGGCAGGACTGAGATATCGGGGTGGGGGTGGGTGGGTGGGGAAGATAACTTACCTTCTTACTATAATGCGAAAAGATGACTAATAATCGGATTGATAGATCATTACTAATACTTTCATAAGCATGATATAGCACCAGTCTTCGGCAATCTGTTAGACTTACCTGAATGCTAACCACATGAATGATATTAGAGATGTATTATAAACCACAGTAGTGACACCATATCAGTCAGAATTATATATTAATATCAGTTAATACCGTGATATCATTGATACATGATCTATTGAATTACCACGGTCTTCGTGAATCAAGAGCCACACGCTGTCCCTAATTGTAGCCACATAACAATTAACCAAAACAACAATCCTGTTAGTAGATATTAATGATCTATTAGTGCATTGATAGTCAAGATAGTGACCACAGACATTTATGGTATTATTAATGTCCCTTGACTTCATTCATAGTGAATTTGGATGCATCACCCCATGCATTTGAGGGAGCGGTGGGGGGTTGTGTTAGCTCCAGATTGCAGGAGAGGCTCTGGAAGCATCGAGACCTCCCAGAGGCCAAAGCACAGCTCTGACTGCTAAAGGCATCGTCTCTGCATCGTCATGTTCTAGGCCTGAGAAGCTGCCAGCTGAGAAACCCCCAAATGAGGCATCAGAGCTCATCTTTGAAGGGGTGCCTGTGACCCCCGGCCCCACGGATCCCGGGCCAGCCACGGTGGCAGAAGGAGGGAAGGACATCCCGGCAGGCAGCCAGAAGGAAGCAGGAGAGAAGGCTCCGGGCCAGGATGGCCAGGCTAAGGTGCAAGGGGACACCTCCAGGGGGATCGAGTTCCAGGCTGTTCCCTCGGAGAAATCGGAGGTGGGGCAGGCCCTTGGTCCCACAGCCAAGGAAGAGGACTGCTTCCAGATTTTGGGTAGGCCAGGGGCAGGTTGGGGGCTGGGGAGGGAGAGGGGCTCCCCAGATGTCCCCATGTCTCTCAGTTTGGAGCGCTGAGTGTCGTATAACTCTAAGAAGTACAAGTTCCTGGTCCCTTCGGATGGAGAAACCGAGGCTTGGGGAAGGGGAAGCGTAGCGAGTGCCCCAAATCCACAGCCAGGACAGGATCTGTACCTGTCCAAACAGCCCCACTCCAGAGCTCACTTTTTGCACTCTCTTCTACTTTGTCTACAATGGGGTTGCGGGGCGGGGGGGGGGGGGGGGCGGATTAGGCAGGTTTTGGAGCAGCACCAACTCTCTGGACAGTGGAATTTAAACTCAGTCTGTAGAAGAGCTCAAAGGCCAAGCTTTGGTAGTTCAACTGCATCCTGGAGGGGGTAGGGAGGGTCATGAGAGCCATAGAGGGTTCATGAACTGAGGAGCACAGGTGTATGTGTATGGGAGCAGTGACCAAGGAAGCTGGGCACGTGAGATGGGGCAGGACTGTAGAGTGGCCTTAACTGATGGTCAGACAAGGAGCTGGGGGGTTAGTGGTTTATTAAGGAGGAGACATAGAGCATGAGCGGGCTTGGGGATCAGCTGAGTAGGGAAAAGGCCTGGGCAGGGGTGCAGCAGGGGTGGGGGTGGGGTGAGATGGGGTCAGGAGAGCCCAGAGTGTCCTGACACCCCCCTCCTCCAGGCTGAGGTGCCATGGAAGCCCAGTCAGCCCGCCTGGTCAGCGGCACGGTGCCACCCAGACAGGGTGGGAGGGCCTGGCGGCTGGGCAGCGGCCAGGAGCACTGCCTCCTCCCCCAAGCAGCGGCAGAGCCTCTGCCCCGCCCCCTTCAGAAATCACATCCTCGGGGTGACGGGACCTGAACAACCTCCAAGGGCCGTCAAATGTATCACCAGCCCGGCTTCCCTGCTGCCTCTTGCTATTTATAAAGAGGTTTCCATTCCCGATGACTCAGCCTGTGGGCCGCCAGGGCCCGCTGTTCCCCGTCGTCACCGCTAGGTGGCAGCCTCTCCCTACCAAACACCGCCTTCCCTGTCTCCTCCCGCCCTCGCCCTGCCCTTGGGCGGTGCCCAGCTCGGGGCAGCTTGTGGTGTTATTACAGGGGATGGTAGGCAGGTCCAATCACCTACCCCATCATTCAGACATAGTAACGCTGATCTGGTCCTCCTCCATTATCGTCCCCACCCCACCCCGCCTTTTTTTTTTTTTTTTTCCTTTAATGGAAATGCAGATAGCTTGGGATGGAGACTTCCTACCTTATAATGTGGGAGGGCCCAAGAAATCCAATCAGCTGTCCCCATTGTTGTGCCAGGAGAAGCTGAGCCCCCTCTGACAGAGTCCCAAGGCCATTTTGTGTGTTGGTGGCAGAGCTGAAACTGGAAACTGGGCCCCCTAGCCCCTATCCTGGAGCCAGCTGTCCCCCAGGTATCATCACTTGGTGAACTTTGCTGGATGGGGCCCAGGCCAGGCAGGAGGGGGTGGTGCCGGGGTACATCCTCAGCAGCTCCTGCCACCGACTGATGGCTCTGTTCTGCCTCCCCAGATGACTGTCCGCCACCCCCAGCCCCCTTTCCCCACCGCATCGTGGAGCTGAGGCCTGGGAACATCCACAGTCAATTCAGCCTGAACTCCAAGGAGGCGCTGGGCGGGTGAGAGCTGGGACCCAGAGCCCCTGGCCCACAGGCAGGAGCACATCGAGCACCCAGGGCCTCACGTCTTTCATGTACAAGGCCCCCCCCACACCCCGATTGGACGTGATCTCTGTGGACACAATTACTTCTACGTGGTTAATAACCCCCATCGTATGCAAGCTGTCACATGGGTTGATATGCACTCACGCCCCCGTCTCTCACACAGATACACCATCGGCCATTCAGTGTTGCCCATAGGAGATGAATGGTATTTTCCTGGCTGTTTCAGTTTTAGGCACCACCCTGATCCCCGCAAGGTGCTTCATAAAAAACCCCGCAGGTGACTTGCCCAGGGCCCCAGGGCCCATGCTTACCACAAGCCTGTGAGCTATCACACCAGGGGCCATCCTATGGATGAGCCGACCTGTCCTGTGCCCGTGGTTTTTGTGGCTCAGCTCCTGTCCCTGCAGTGGAGCTCATAGCTTCCGAATGGAGCCAGGCTGGCTGGGACAAGCGTACTGTCACAGAGGGGGATCCAGACGGGAACGGAACACAAGCCCCCTACCTCAGCCCTGTGTCCCCGGGAACCCCTTCACTCCCAACCTCTTCTCTCTTCAGTGGCAAGTTTGGAGCAGTCTGTACCTGCACGGAGAAAGCCACGGGCCTCAAGCTGGCAGCCAAGGTCATCAAGAAACAGACGCCCAAAGACAAGGTAGTAGGGGCTGGCTGCATGGGAGTGTGAAGGGGTCCTTGGAGTGGGGAGTGGGTACCTCTCACCTCCCTCTACCCGTATGTCTGCACCAGGGGTTTGTTGTGTGGACCTTGATGTTGCTGAAGGGGTCACTCAGATAGACAGATGGACAGGCAGACAACCCTGCCACAGGGCCTGAAGCCCCTACCCATAAACAAGACACCTCAGTTAGTGAACTTATCCTTGCGACTTCCCCTTCTAGGCACAGGACATTCAGGCCTTCTGTTTGTTTCAATTCAGCAAACACTCATGAGTGTGGGCTCTGGGCCAGGCCCTGTGCTAGGCCCTTGGGGTCCCCAAGGGAAGTGAATGTGGTTTCTGCCTTCAGGGAATGCCGAGGTAATCAGGCCCCGTCTAGAGCTGTGCCTCCACACCCAGCCCGGCCCGGTTCAGAGGAGGCCAAGGGCAGTGTTTATTTAAGGAATGAGTGAATGAGTGGATGAATGAATGAATGTGGGCAGAGGCTCACGTGAAGTGAGGGAGGGAGTCAGGTGTGTGAGGAGGTGATGACCGTCTAACAACCTGTTGTGGTGAGGACTGGAACTCAGGAAAGCTAGGGCGGGGGGTCAGGAAGGGGCTGTGGAGAAGGCTCCTGATTCAGCTGGCGGGTCTCTCTAGAACAAAGGCTTGAAGCAGAAGCTGATTCTGGTGGCGGGGCAGGGGAGAGAGTTTCAACCAGAGGGGAACCGTGAGGGGAAAGGCCTGAAGGCCAGAAACGGCAGAGACCTGCTGGGGACCCTTGGGTTGAGGCAGGGGAGCCGAGAAGTGAGCTGATGGGCATTCGAGGCAGAGACCCAGCACCTGAAGAGGCCTGGAGCCTGGGAAAAGCATGAGAAGGAGCTCCAGAGGCCTGCAGCCCTGCCCCTCTGTCACGGCTCTATGCACGCTGGGAAGGAGTGTAGTTTCTACGTGACTCTGCCTTTCTCCAACTCCCCTACTTGACTGCCGGGTCTCCAGGCCTCTGTTATGGACCTGGCTCGGCCTAGACGCTCAAGACACATGTGCTGTGGACATTAATTGGAGTCAGCTCTTGACTGCTTTCTTCCTGAGTACTTTTTCTGCGCCATTCGCTGTGCCAGGTGCCGGGGACACGGTGGCGAAGTCCGTGGGTCCCTGTCCTCATGGGGTGACAAGCTAGAGAGGAGGAGCAGACAACTAAAAACAAGCACAAAGCATGGTGTCAGGCACTGAGATGCGCTAGCAGGAAAAGTAAAGCGAGGCAGGGTACAGGGAGTGGGGGGCCAAGGGGGCCATAAAGATAAGGTGGTGAGGTCAAGGCCTCTCAGGGGAAGTGACGAGTGCAGTGAGAGACGAATGAAGGAGTAGAATCACAAGGAAAAAGGGAAAAATTTGGGCAGTGACGTGATGCTGGGGGGCAAGGGGGCGGGCAGGGGGAGAGGCTTGATTTGTGGCATCTGGCAATTTCCCTGGTGTAAATATTCCTACCATGGCTGATATCAGCTACCGGTGTGACAGGTGGCTTTCAGCCTCTCTGAAAGTGACAGTTTAGCAGCCTCGACTAGGAAGGCAGTGATGGAGCAGGTGAGAAGGCACTGACTGGGTTTGTAATCCAAGAGGGTTTCCTGATGGCGGGTGTGAGGGAGTAAGAACGCGGGGAAATCTGAGATAGCCTCTAACTTTCTGTCCTGCGCACCTGGGCCAGGGGTCATGCCCTGTTGCTAACAGGCAAGCTGAGGGCAGCTCAGTTGTGGGGAGGGGGCCACATCGAGGGTTTCATTTGGACCTGAGAGACTCCGCATGTCACTTGGACATCCAAGGGGAATGGCAGTTAGGCATTTGGAGCTGTTGGTGCCTGGAGTTCAAGGGTGCAGTCAGAGGTGGAAGTACGTATTTGGGGATCAATTACATTTGGATAGAACGGCAGGTACTGGGGCTTGAGGAGGATGCCCGGGGAGAGTGGTGAGCGGAGGACTGGCCCTCGGGCACCCCCGTGTTCAGGCGGGAGGAGAAGGGGAAGATCTGGCAAAGGAATGGTGTCCCAGCAGGAATGACCAGGGGTAAGGACACAGTCTCGGGAGTGGGGAGAGACAGGAGGCAGGGAGGCCAGCAGGGAGGAGGCCGGGCAGTGGTCCGGACCAGGCCCAACAGGTCCGGCCAAGGGCAGAGGGGTGGAGGGTGGAGGACAGGGAGTGGTGACACTCAGGTGGGGCCCCTGGCTTCCCTGGTCCCCAGGAAATGGTGATGCTTGAGATCGAGGTTATGAACCAGCTGAATCACCGCAACCTGATCCAGCTCTACGCGGCCATTGAGACCTCGCACGAGATCGTCCTGTTCATGGAGTAGTGAGTGCTGGCAGTGGGGCAGGGGACCGGGTGGGGGTGCCAGCCGGCCCGGAAGCAAGCTTGTAGAGGGGTCTGTGCACACAGCATCGAGGGCGGCGAGCTCTTCGAGAGGATTGTGGATGAGGACTATCAGCTGACTGAGGTGGACACCATGGTGTTTGTCAGGCAGATCTGTGATGGGATCCTCTTCATGCACAAGATGCGGGTTCTGCACCTGGACCTCAAGGTACTGGAGCTGGGGCCTCCTGGGAGGGGTCAGGAGCAGCATCCGACCACCTGAAACCTGGTGGCAACCAGCTATCCCTCCGCCCCTCCCGTCGGTCCTTCTCTTCCTCCCTCCATCCTTGTATCTATAGATCCCGAAGGGTTTATTGAGTCTTCACTAAGTACCAGGAGCCAGGGCTACAAGACAGAGTGAAAGAGACTTGGTCCTAGCTCTCAGGGTGTCTAGTCTAGTGTTAAGTACACATCTCTTACAGTCCTGGGAGCCCCAAGCGCACCGTCTCACGCAATGAACTTGCTAAGTGTTGCTAATGCGTCCACCTCAGTGCTGGCCCCTTGTAGGCGCTGCGAGTGTTTATTGATTCATCCCACAAGTATTTGTGGAGGGCCTACTCTCTGCCAGGCAGTGTTCTAGGTGGTGGAGATCAGGAATGAACAAAGCAGATAAAAACGCCTGCCCTCTGGGAACTTATGTTCCAGAAGGGGAGTCAGAAAAACAAATCAATTACGTAGAGCATCAGTGCGGCAACACACACGTGACAGGCACTAACAAAAACGTTCAGTGAGAGGATATTCACATCCCTCCTCTGACCCTGCTCAGTAACTTGCAGGTAGGGGGTCAGGGACAGAGCGAATCGGGTTTATGGATCACGCCAGCTGTGGTCAGCTGGAGCTCGGCGATGCGGGCGGTGGTGCTGAGTAAGCAGGGGCAGCGTGAGTGCTGGGTGTCACGTTTGCAGGATAATCGGCAGGGCTGGTGGAGAATATGGAGCATGACCACTGCGGTGGGTTAGCACCCGCTGGCCTCGTGGATAGTCCTTTCGCTCATTCACTCGACAAATATGTATCGAGTACCTGTGCCGTGCTAGGCTGCTTCTGTGCTGCTGTGCATGGTGCTGGGCACGGGCGTTACCATAGGGATGGCGAAGGACACGCCCCTTTCCCCTGGGAGCCTACAGGTTAGTGGGGGAAACGGACCTTCCTCAAATAGATCATCTGAAACCGGAAAAGCGTTGTGAAAAGTACATGAGAGTAACGGGGAGACATACGAGGTGAACTTGGGAGGAGCATGCAAAGGCCAGAGCAGGCCCAGGGCTGGCCAGCACCTGTACCGCGGGCTCACTTGGGGTCAGAGCTGTTTGGGGCGTATGCGCCTTCCGACAGCCCGCCAGGCGGGTGTGCTGTGAGCATCCGCCCTGACAAGTGAAGCCAGGAGAGTAAGGAGATGGGTTCCAATGGGCCAACGTGGCGGCAGGGAATCTGAGGGGTGGTTGTAATGACCAAGGGCCCAGAGGGTGGCGGCCGGGACCAGTGGCAGGGATGGAAGGTGGCCAGACGGTGGCTACATTCTGAAGCTAGAGCCAGTCTGATTTGCTGAGGGTTTGGATGGGGGAGGGGGCAGAGGGCAGGGAGAGGAAAGAGCAGGGTGACTCCTGAGTTTCTGGCCAGAGCTGGTGCCTGCACGTGGCATTGGAGGCCTCCCGTTACCCCCGTGAAAGCCACTGCCTCTGGGGTAGAGCAGGGTCACCAGTTAAAATGAAGTGCCCTGGGAAGAAGCTCATTCTGAAGCCTATCCTGAAATGTGTTTTTTCAGGAGAGCAGTAAGTTTCTCCTCAAAGAGGGGTTTCGTGGTCAAGTAAGCTGGGTGACCCATGGCCCGACGGCCCTTCCCAGGGCTCCTCGGGAACTCTCAGACCAGGAGGAGGTCTGAGTCTGTGTCACTTCCCCCAAAAGATCGCACCCTGGGACCTTTCTTTTCTTTCTCTGTTTTGTTCGAACACCAGGTGAGCGGGTGTCATTATTCCTGCTCTGAGCGGATGCCTCGGTTCAGAAAGCGCCTTCAGAAAGCATGCTGTCAGGGTGCTCTAGTCAAACGCCCACAGAGCCCAGATGTGTAACAGGGGCCAGGCCAGGGCCGTGAAGGCCCCGGGGGAACCAGAGGACTAGCACCCGTCGGGGATCACTGACAACTCACCCCGAGTGGTGTGTGGCCATGAGGCGAGGGCTTCTGTTGTTTCGGGAGGTGCAGAAGATCTGGAAAGCAGGGTTTTTGTGTGAAGTCTCCTGCCTTTGAACCATTGTTAACTACCAAAAAGGTTTTTGCCTTGCAATCTCAGATTAGCCCTCTGTCCTCGGGTTACAGGAGGAGAAAATGGAGGCCCAGAGCGGGGAGGGACCGGCCTCACAGGAACTTCACTCACACACTCACCTGTGCTGGAGTCACAGGATTCCCAGGAGCCTTGGCTGAGCACCTACCCGGTGCCTTAGTTAGACATTGGTGGGGGGAACAGGGAGGCAGGGAGGGGACAGTCCCTGCCCTGGGAAAGTCCTTCTCTGGGCTGCGGGGTCCTCATCTGTGCCTGGAACAGGCAGGCCCGGGGGGTCACTGATCGGCGGCCCACACCGGCAGCCTGGGCCTCTGCTCCAGAGAGCCCGAGACATGGGTGGACCTGGGTGGGGACGAAGGGTGAGCCAGGTCAGAGGTCAATCCGGGCCACCCCCTTCTCCTCAGCCAGAGAACATCCTGTGTGTCAACACCACGGGCCATTTGGTGAAGATCATTGACTTTGGCCTGGCACGGAGGTACCACCTCAGTGGGGGCGCGGGGGGGCGGGGGAGGGTAAGGGCAGGGCAAGCCTCTGAGGTGGGCAGGGGGCAGGGGAGGAGCGGAGGGTGCCGGCACGAAGGCTGGGGTCTGCACTCTGAGCTCTTGCTCTCACCCCCAAGGTATAATCCCAACGAGAAGCTGAAGGTGAATTTTGGGACCCCAGAGTTTCTGTCACCTGAGGTGGTGAATTATGACCAAATCTCCGATAAGACAGACATGTGGAGTATGGGGGTCATCACCTATATGCTGTGAGTCCTGAGAGAATGTGGTGTCTGTGGGACTGGGCATGTGGGTGGGCAGCTGGGGCCAAAATTGGCCTTGGGGTCCTGGTGGGGTGGGTCCCATCTCTCCACTCTCTCAGGAAGGGGGTTGCTGGGGTTGGGAGTGCTAGGGAGAACCAAGAGAAGGGAACTTTGTACCCGTTTTGTAGATGGAGAAATGAAGGCCCCTAAAGGCACAGTGTCCTAGCCTAAGGCTCTGGACAGCAGACCTTTATGACTCAGGGTGGGGGCAGAGGGGCAGCAGACATCTTTTATGCACTCATCATTCCTCTTCTCCATTGTAACCTGTGAAGCTGGGATGATTATGCCCATTTTACAGATGAGAAGAGTGAGGCTCAGAGAGGGGAAGTGACTTGCCCAAGGTCACCCAGCCAGTCAAACCCAGGTCTGTCCCACTCAAGAAGCTGGGGGTCGGGGCACCTGGGTGGCTCAGTCGGTTGAGTGTCCGACTTTGGCTCGGGTCATGATCTCACAGTTCGTGAGTTCGAGCCCCGTGTCGGGCTCTGTGCTGACAGCTCAGAGCCTGGAGCCTGCTTTGGATTCTGTGTCTCCCTCTCTCTCTGCTCCTCCCCCACTCACATGCAGTTTCTCTCTCAAAAATAAATAAAGATTAAAAAAGAATAAAAAAAAAAAAAGAAGCTGGGAGTCTTTTCAGCTCATGGTGCTGCCTTCTAGGATCTGCCTCCATCCCCTGAGCCCCCAAAGGTGACTCAGGGTCCCCAATTTCATCTCCCTGCCCCCTGACATCCCCTCTCTCCAGGCTGAGTGGCCTCTCCCCCTTCCTGGGAGATGATGACACAGAGACCCTAAACAACGTTCTCTCTGCCAACTGGTACTTTGACGAGGAGACCTTTGAGGCCGTGTCCGATGAGGCCAAAGACTTTGTCTCCAACCTCATTGTCAAGGACCAGAGGTGAGGCTCACCCCAGGACACAAACCCCGTGTGTGCAAGCCCACTGCGTGCGTCCCTGCATGTGTGTGTGTGTGTGTGTGTGTGTGTGTGTGTGTGCATGCACTGCAGGGCAGGAAGAGGGCCGGGCAGTGGCTGGGCTCTGGTGTTTCGCAGGCATTCTGCCCATCCTCACCGCACTGCCCCCTCCCACAGGGCCCGGATGAGCGCTGCCCAGTGCCTCGCCCACCCCTGGCTCAACAACCTGGCAGAGAAAGCCAAGCGCTGTAACCGCCGCCTCAAGTCCCAGATCTTGCTTAAGAAATACCTCATGAAGAGGCGCTGGAAGGTACCACTGGACACGGTGGGGAGGAGGGAGGGGCTGCAGGCGGGAAGAGCTCCTGGCACCAGATCCCAGGCCCCACCAGCCCTGCCTTGGCAGTTTCTATCGACCAGGCCTAGCCCTGTCTGGAAAACAGGGTTGGCTTTTCTCTCTCTCTGTCCCGGGCTGGTTCCTCTCCTGGAGTAGTGACCCTCCACCCACCCCCTAGAAGCGTCTATCACTTCTAGGCATGGGGAACACGCCAGTGGACAAAAGAGACAAGGATTTTAATTTTTATGGACTTACTTTGGGTAGGGGGGGGGGTATTAAAAGAGGTTAAGGAAGGGCTCTAGAAAAGAATGAGGATGCTCAGGAGTGCCAGGGGAGAGGTTGCATTTCTTAATAGGGTGGTCAGGAAAGGCCCACTGTGAGAGAGCATGTGAACAAAACACCTGAAAGCAGCGAGGAGTAAGCCATGCTGGTACTGGGGAGAAGAATGTTCCAGGAAGAGGGAATAGCCAGTGCAAAGGCCCTGAGGCAGAAGCGTGGTTGGCAAGTGTGAGGAACAGGTGGGGTGGGCAGTAAGGCTGGAGGGGAGTAGGCAAGGGGTTAGGGAGATGAAATCAGAGAGGGATGGGAGGCAGGGGGTGGAGGGACTTGGCCATAGCAAAGGGCTTATGTTTTACTTGGAGCGAAATAGGAGCCACCGAAGCATCTAGAGCAGAGAGGTACCCAGGTTTGGCTGCCATACCTGTTGAATGAAGGACGGTGTCCTGGAAGATAGGTATCATGGCACCTCCTGTGGCCACTCTGGGTACTGCACCCTCCCTCCACCTGGCCTTTGGGGAATGAAGGAGACCTACTTAGGGGACGCTCTGCTGGACCACAGCTTCTCCTTTGCCCCGAGGCTGACTGGGACATTTCTCCCTCATCCCTCAGAAAAACTTCATTGCCGTCAGTGCTGCAAACCGCTTCAAGAAGATCAGCAGCTCGGGGGCACTCATGGCTCTGGGGGTCTGAGCCCCGGGAGCGCCTGAGGCCTGGACGCAGCTGCACAGTGGCCGGGGCTGAGGCCACACAGCCCAGAAGGCCAGAGAAGACGGGCCAGATCCCCAGGGTGGGCTGGCTAGGACAAGACTGCGCCAGGCTGGGAGGCTCGGGGCTCCCCACGACCCCGCGCAGCGACTGCTTCCCCGACGTGAGCCGCCTCAGATGTGGCCTGAATCGATCCTGCTAACGCCTCCCCAGACAGGGCCCTCCCCGGCCCGTCTGTCACAGCCCAGATGCCACAGGCCCTGTTGTCCCCTCCCTGGCTCCCCCTCTTGGAATTGCTACCCCGGTGACCCCTGCTTGGCCTCACCTGGGGCATCCCTGGCCGGGGCTTGCTCCTAGCTGGAACGGGAAGGCTGGGGGTCCCAGCACGTGGGGCTTCTGCGGTTGTGGATGGGAGGCCCTTGGTGGGGCAGGAAGGCAGCGAGGCCAATTCCTGAGGCCCAGCTGCCAGGGGAACAGAGCAGGCTTTGTGAAAGAGGACCTCCATGCCCCCGCCCGCCTCCCCGCTCCCAACAGATAAGGCCTAGTACACACCATCTGGCCCGGCCCGGCCCGGCCCCCGCCCACCTTCCTTACGACCACCAACACACAGGAACTCCGTGTGAGAGAAGGACACCCAGCCCAGGCCTGGCGGAGAGTGAGGGGAGAGGCCTGGGGGACAGGGAGACCACCCCCAAGCGTGCCTGAGGGCCAGGCTGGCCCAACCCAGCCACTCTGGACCCTCATCCCAAGGGTCATCCACGGCTTCAGATGATGGGGTCAGCAGGCCCAGGAGGAGGGGGAAAGCCATTGGGCAGTCCCCAACCTGCTCTCAGCTTGTGCCTTGTAAATAAATGTACAGGTTGGATGTGGCTCCCTTCCCTGTGTGTGTGTGTGCCCGCACTCGGGTGAGGTCAGAGAAGACTGCTGTCCACCGAACGCTGCCACGTGCCGGGCACTCTAGTGGCACTTGAGTGCATGGCGGGGTGGTTACCGGCGCAGCCCTGGGAGCCACACTGCCCAGCCCGCGATCGGGGCCAGGGGCTTCCCTACTTTGTGCCTCGGTTTGCTCATCTGTCACAGCACCATTATTGGATGCTTACTGTGTGCCAGGCTCCAGTCAAGTGCTTGTATGGACGTTAACTCATTTCTCTCTCACTGTAAGCTTATGAGGTAGATATTCTTATTATTTCTTTAAAAATTTTTTTTTAATGTTTATTTTTGACAGAGAGAGAGAGAGAGAGACAGAGCATGAGTGGGGGAGGGGCAGAGAGCGAGGGAGACAGAATGCGAAGCAGGCTCCAGGCTCTGAGCTGTTAGCACAGAGCCTGACGCGGGGCTCGAACTCACAGACCGCGAGATCATGACCCGAGCCGAAGTGGGGCTCTCAACTGAGCCACCCAGGTGCCCCAATATTCTTATTATTTCTATTTTACAGAGGAGAAAACTGAGGCTTAGAGAGGGGAAGGAACTTGAAGGCTATTCAACAGGTCAGAAGCTGGAGCATGAAATGAACTCTTCTGTCCCCCAGAGCAAGGCTCTGCTCGTGCGCACACCCTGCTTCTCGCCAGAACAAGGTGTGAGCAGAAAACAGAGGCTCCGGGTGGCATCAGAAGTTCGGGCAGGACTGTGGTGCCTTCGCTGGAGCTGCAGGGATGGGGGTCTCCCCAGAGGCCTGGGGGGGGGGCGAGGGGGAGGAGAGAGCTGTTCTCTGCTCTTCCCTGTGGGCCACAGCCTGCTCTGCCCCAGGCCTGCATACAATGCAGGGGAGGGGGCTCCATCTGCTGGAGAGGGCAGCCCAGGGGGCAAGAGAGCTTAACACTAATAGGGCACAGTCTTTCTGGCTGTGAGGACAGCTGAGTCAGAGGTGGGACTGGCCTACGTGGGACAGCGGGTCTGCCTGCTCGGGGTGAACTGGTTCCAGCAGGAATGGCAGGGACAGCAGTTCGCACGCATTGAGCCCTGCTGGGTACCAGCTCTGGTCCAGCTCTATGTGTTCATGATCGCACTGATTACTCATGGTGAGCCCGCGTGGCAGGCACTGTGTTATGTCCATTTCTCAGATGGGGAAACCAAGCCTCAGGGAGGTTAAGCCACTTTCTCAGGGTCACACAGCTCGTCGATGGCAGAGCCAGGATTTGTACCCAGACTATGGGGCCCAGAGCCCCTGCTCTTAACAGTTACACTGCCTACCTTTTGAGAAATCTTGGACTTGCCCACCTACCGAGACCTTGACAGTTCACCCCTACCTCCCCTGCCTCCGTGAATATTGGCCTGGAGGGCAAGGCCAGGGTTCTCACCCCCTACCCTGGCCCTGTACCAGCAGGTGAGTGCAGCGTCCCACGGCAGCAGGTGCCACACGGGCGGGGTGTGGCAGACTTTGGGGACTAAGCCTGGGGGTCTTGTACTCAGGGTTTGAGAAGCCTGGGGAGCCTGGCTTGGGCTCTTGATGGGACTCGTGCTTATGGGCAAGGCCCCCAGGGCTGTAGATCCCTGCCGGCCTGCCTGCCCGCCTGCCTGCTCACCACCTGCCAGCTGGGCCAGGCCTGTGGTTTCCTCTGAGTTCTCTCAGTCGCTGGCCCCCACCCAGGCTGAGCCTCGGCCACACAGCGTGATGATGAGGGATGAGTCACAGCCGTGGGGCGGGGGGTGAGGAAATGAGGTCCGGCCACAGCAGAGATCCAGGGCCTGGATCCAGCTGGGGAAACCGAGGCCAAAACAAGGAAGGCCCCTCAGCAGAGAACCCAGGCCCCTGGACTCTGGGTGCAAGTCTCAGTCTCCTCCTCTACGGTATGCAAACAACAGCCTCAGCTCTGCTCCCCACTGCTACTCCTAGGGCCATTGTGACAGTCGCAAGATGGGATAGGGTGCCCATTTACCATATTTCACAGATGAGGAAACAGGTTCAGAGAGGGCAGGTGACTTGCCCAAGACCACACAGTAAATGAACATGTCCTAGGAAGGAAGCCCACCCAGAACCGTGGAACAGGGCTGATCACTGCTTCTGTCCCTATCACCTCCTAGGAGCGCATCTTGGAAGGTTCTTTTTGATTTATCAGGGGCCCTCCTTTGTGCCTCCCCTGGTCTCTGGAGGTAAAGGATATAGACTCAACAATATGGATGGGGAAATGAGGGTTCAGAGAGATTTTGTCCCCTCCAAGGGCCACAGAGCACACTCAGAAAAAAAGCTACGGTGGCAGCCTTCAGTGTGGGGCTGAGTTTCTGCCTCTGGGCAGGCCTGGGCCCCAGCCCCATTACCACCACTAGAACCCCCATCCCCAGCAGCCTCGCAGGAAAAAGCTTCTCACCCTAGGGGCCATCCTGGTGGAGAGAGTGAATCCATGGCTCTTTGGGGCCTGCCAGCTGGAGCCAGGGCCAGGGCCAAGGCTCTGGTCTGTGATTCTTCAAGTCCCGGGTGCCAGCTGTGAGTATCCCCTAGCTGGTTGTGCCCGACCGTATTGCCTGGTTGTGGGTCGGTTCCTCAGGCACGGGGCCCGTTACAATGCTGACGCTGTGATCTTCCCTGCAACGTGCTTCCTGGGGCCACAGGGCCATGAGCTTCCCCTCCCTGCTCAGGGTCCTGGGCACCCCCTTGTGGGCTAAGAAGGGTTAACACCCTCAATGGAACAGCTCCTCCTGGTTGATTCCAGCCCAGAAAGCGTTCCTCCAAGACTATTTCCTGCCTCTGGGCCTTGGCCAGGCCCACAGTGACCACCCCCATGGGTCTGAGGCCGCATCTGGTTTGGATTACACCAGGCCTGGTGACGCTGCCTCTTCCTGTCTGCGTCCAGTGGCCTTGAATTCCACTGGCCACCTTGGACCCAACGGGGCAGTGGTGGGAAAAGATTCAGCCAGTGACAGTGTTGCCCGAGGGTGTGAAGCGGCCAGCGTTGGCCCTGAAGGAGGTGCATACCTGCGCCGAGCTCCCATTCGTGCAGCTGCCCACACACCTGTTCCTTTCGGCACGTTAACGCTGCGATTTACTGAGCGCCAGGCACAGTACCGAGTGATTTCCATTTATGAACTCATTTCATCCTCACCCTGTGAGTGGGTATTTTCCTTAGGTATTTCATCCAGATGAGGCAGCTGAGGTTCAGGGAGTTTGTGGACAGGTCTCTGGGTTCCCAGCCAGTAAACAGTGGGGTCACGATGCAAAGCAGACAGTCCTACTTCTGACACATCCAATCATGTCACAGCTGTTTGTTGAGTCCCTTCTCTGGGCCTGGCCCCAAGCTAGAACCCAGAGGTGAACTGTGGGCACGGTCCCCACCCCCAGGGAGCTCACAACGTCTGGAACCCTACCAGGTGGGAGGTTGGGGGTCAGGGCGAAGCTGGAGGGCCTCAGAAGAAGACACTAACCCCCATTCTCTTCTTTTCAATGGCGGCGAGTGACATCCAAGCTGAGGGCAAATAAGGGGCAGGCTTTTTCCAGATGGCATGAGGTGGATGTTCCAGGCAGAGGAGATCACATGTCCAAAGACTTGTAGCTAAGGGCAAGCTTGTCTTGGAGCATTCCAGTATGGCAATAGGGAGACATGGAGGGGTTTTGAGCAAAGGAGGCACAGGGCCAGATCTGTGGTTTACAAGGATCTCTGAAGCCAGGGAGGTCGGTGAGTGAAAGAGGGAGACTGGAGGCAGGGAGGCCAGAAGGAGGCTGGGCCAGGTTGGCTTGAGAGGTTAAAGAGAACAGTTGGGGACCGGAGGCAGACGCAGGTCTCATGAGCCTCTAGGGAGACAGGCTGATGACAGGGAGACTGCACTCGGGTCACACAGAATGGGGCTCAAATCTACTTATTTGCCCTCTCTGAGCCTCAGTTTCCTGTCTGTAAAATGGGGTAATAATAGCACCTGCCCCCCAGAGACAGTGCATTACATGGGGTGTGTGGATAGAGCAGGTGGCATAGGCTGCTGAGCTTACTTGTTCCACAACTATTTCTTCAGTCCCTACAGTGTTCCAGACAGTGTTCTAGGTCTGGAACAGCCAGGAGACACAAATCTCTGGCCTTGGGGAACTTTATTCTAGGTGGGAGAATTCTTTTTTTTTTTTTTTAATTTTTTTTAATGTTTATTTATTTTTGAGACAGAGAGAGACAGAGCATGAATGGGGGAGCGTCAGAGAGAGAGAGGGAGACAGAATCCGAAACAGGCTCCAGGCTCTGAGCTGTCAGCACAGAGCCCGACGCGGGGCTCGAACTCACGGACCGTGAGATCATGACCTGAGCCGAAGTCGGACGCTTAACCAACTGAGCCACCCAGGTGCCCCTCTAGGTGGGAGAATTCTGACCGGCAGTAGTGAATTTGGAATGCGTTGATGGGGTGGGTGGGGGCAGTGTCTGGGAAGGCTTCTCTGAGGACGTTTGGACAGAGATCGAAGGGTATTCAGGGCATATTAGTGGAGACTGCTCCCGGCAGAAGGAAGAGCAGGTACAAAGGCTGTTTGGAGTGAGAACGGGGCTGGCAGGGGCAGAGCCAGACGGCACGGGCCCATGGGACATGGGCTTTTGCTCTGAATGGGTCAGGGAGCCCCTGGGGGCTCCTCTGAGATTTAATCCAGGGCGAATGGATGAATGGGTGGGTGGCCATGACTCCATTTCTCCACTCAGCAAACCTTTATTGAGGGCCTGCTGTGTGCTAGTCACTGGGCTAGGGAAGTAGGTAAAATGAATAAGGCAGACCCAATCCCTTCTCCCTGAAGCTTACATTCTAAGGCAGAGACACAATAAAAAGTGAATACGCATAGAAATGCATAAATCCACTTTGCAACAGGTGCCTGGTGGAGGACACAAATAGGATGCAGAGATGGAGAATAATCTAGGGGCGTCTAATCAGGGGGATGAGGGAGGCTTCTCTGAGAAGGTGGTATTTAACTTGGCCTCTGGATGTTGAGAGGTCAGCCCGTGCCAGGTGGAGGGGACGGCCGGCGTAAGGGCCTAGAAGTGGAAACGACACTCACCAGTGAGTTGGCTGTCTTCAGGAGCAGGAGGGTCAGCCTCTCATTTGTATCCAAAACAGATCAGGGCTCCCTGAGGGCTGTGGTCAGGAGGAGGCAGCCCTTGGCTTTCCAGGGGCCACCACGCAGGATTCTGGCTGTGTGACTAAATGGCCTGTTTTTAGCCTGGAACCACTTCCTTTGGCCCCACCAGCTGCCTCCCTGTCACCACCCAGTTAACCAGTGGGGAGGGAGTAGGGATTAGGCACCTCCGGATGTCGGGGGACAGAAGTTTGCCCTCCCCCCCCCCCGCCCCCCCCCCCCCCCCCCCCGGCAAAGGAAGGGGCAGACAGACCGGGCTGAGGTCACCAGGCCCTTCAGTGGGGCTGTCTTAAGTTCTGATGTCATTCTTGTTAGCTGAATTGTAATCATGGTATGTAGGATGAGGCTTTGCACATACCAGTCCTGGGGGCTGAAATCATTACCCCCAGGTTACGAATGAACAGAGTGGTCTTCAGAGAGGCAAGTCCACTTGCTCAAAGTTGCACAGCAAGGAAGTGACAGAGCTGGGATGTGAACCCAGCCAGTTGGGCTCCAGAGCTCCTGCTTTTAGCCCCTGGCAGCCTGGCCTTCGGGAGTGATGGGAGCCTGTGTTGGGACAGCCTGTTTTGGCTGAAGACTGGATCGCAAGGTTCTGTATACTCGCTGCAGGCAGACATGACAGGCTGGCCGGCCCAACCTCCCCCTTTGTCCTCATCAGTGTGGCAGCCTCAGAGTGGCCCGCCCTCATCAGGACAGGGTCTCCGGGCCCCTGGCTCAGGCGCTGTCTGGGGTGTGGGGAGCGTTGAGCTCTGAACAGTGGAATGCCATAAACCGGGGAAGGAAGCGGGTGGGCGAAAGAGCGGCGGGGAGATAAAATGTGGAGGGTGGAGGAGCCTGAGGAAGGCCCGGCCCTGCGGGTGGGGGTGGCGGCCTTCCCTGGGGGCAGGGAGAGCAGAGACCGGAGGACCAGCAGGTGAAGAACTTCCTGAAAGCCCCTCAGAGCTGCCAGACTTGGGCGGGAAGGGGTGGCCTCTGAAGGCAGTGGGCTCCCCTTTCCTGGAACCCCACGTGACATGCACTTCTTGGTATAGAAGGGATTCAGAAATTGGGCAGGACACGCCCTTTCAGCACTGATATTCCAAGAATCTAAGCTGCTGTGATTAAAAGCTCTGGAATATTCTTAAATACCACTGATTCTACCATTTCAGAATTTGATTTAGCCTGCCTCTGCAAGACAGCTGGGCACCCTTCCCCACTCTGACCTGCTGGGGAAGGGGGGAAGGGGTTGGGATCCCCTTCTGGAGACAGACAAGCCTCCAGAAAGGAGGGTCCCTTAAGCAGAGTCACATGGGACAGCCCCTGTCCTCCAAGAGCTATACAGTTAAGGCAGCAGAGGGGTTCCCTGCTCCTGCTTTGCTGCGTGGCCTTGGGCACATCACTTGCCTTCTCTGGCCTGGGTCTGGGCCATCTGTACTGAGGTGCTCTCTCTGGGTTGGCCCCCGCATAGGCATTCTGGATCTCTGCTAAGCACTGTCCGCTCCTCCAGGTGGGGGTGGCCAGGCAGGAGCACAGGGCGTCTGTTGGTCATGGAAAGAATGTGAGGGCAGGAGGCCCAGTGGGTGGGGTCCTCCGGCTGGGCAGCAAGCAGAGGGCAACATGAGATCATGGTGTCTGGGCCTCCTGGTCCAACACCTCTGGAGATGGGATCCCTTCCAGGCAGTCTCCCATGTCGGACCCTCCCCTGGGACGCAGACTCAGAGTCAGGCTGCCCTTCCTCCAGCCCCCGCTGGGCAAAGGAAGTAAAATCAGGACCCAGAGCGATGGGCACACTTCCAGAATCATAAAGGGAGTCCAAGGCAGGCACTGAGCCCTGGGTCCTGCTTGGGGATTGGAGCAGAGGGGCCTGTCTTCACTTCTTGACTATGTTGGGGGTCAGAGAGGGACGTGGAGAGAGGGCTCGTGCCCCTAGTGGATTTGTGCACCAGGGTGTGGTTGAGACTTTTTTGCATGTTCTCCTCAGGCACCCCCACCCCCCACCCCAGTTCAGATGCTAACCTCCTCAGAGGATGGCTGGAGCAGGATGCAGAGGCCGGGGCTCCCTGACGTCGGGCCAGCCTCCCCATCTTCCTACTAGTTCAGGACACAAGCTGGGAAGGGACTGGGGTCACCAGGTCTCCACAGGAATGCACCACAGGGAACAGTGCCCGCCAGAGGCCTCTTTCCCTGACCCAACTGAGAAAGAACTCTTACCCCCCTGAATCTGTTTGTCCCTGTCTCTGTAACTGTTTGCGCATTACACACACACACACACACACACACACACACACCTCAAAACAAACCCACACAAGCGCCTCCTTCCCCTCTCCTCACCCATGCCTTGCACACCCAGGACTTCCCCCTACTCCTCACCCATGAGGCTGCCTAGACGTGACGAGACAGAACAAACCCTCTCTCCTTCTCCCCATTGCTAGATGGACTCCAGGCTGGGGTCCCGCGCACGTGGTGGGGAGGGCCTCCACAGCTGGCCAGGCATTTTCCCAACCCCTTCCGGTCACAGTGAGCCCCCACCCTGCAGGTCCCCCCTCCACCCTGGCGGCTCTGGAGTCTGTGGGAACCAGACAGTAGGGACTGTCCAGCCAGGCTCGCTTCCTCCCTGGCCCCAGGGGACCTGCTGAGGGAGGACAGAGCAGCAGAGACTGAAATCAGCATGGCCGCCTGCCCGAGTGAGGGCCTCTGGAGGCACTGTGCTGCCTGCCCGACCAAGGGGTCTCCAGACCCCTGGGTGTCACCTCGTGGGACAGAAGACCCTCAAAGCCCCTACAGCAAATGCCAGAAAGGGGGTTTCCCCAGTATCCCTGGCCTCTCTCTTTTCTCCCTATACCCAGGATCCAGATGGGGCATTGAGGCTCCACAAGGAAGCCCTGTGCCTCAGCAACGCTGGTATTGAAGGGGGTGGGGACACTGAGGTTTCAGGTCCCTGAGTCTGTTCCTCTGATAGGGGCCACGAATATACCCCCGTCTTTTGCTTCTGCCGAGGGGAACGGCCAGAGGAGGCCAAAAGTCAGGGCTCAGTCACTTCTGATCTGTATCCAGGACAGTCACACTTCCCCCATAAGAGAAATGCTTTCTTAAAGAGTCATCAGGGGGCCTTGGAGAGCTGGGGGCTCAGGGAGGTCCCCCATTCATGTGGAAAATGCAAAGGGACTGGGGTCTGCCTTTTTGAGCCTTGGGCTCCCTGTCTGTGCAAAGGGGCAAGGGTGCCTTGTTGGCGTTGGCATTCCAGGATTCCAGAAAAGCCTCTCCCACCCTGGGGGTCACCACCAGCTCTCCTCCCATGTGCCACCCCTGCTTCCTCACTGCGGGTCAGGGGCTGGGGGCATAGCCACTTATTTGCCATCTGGGGTCGGAGCTAATGAGCCCGAACTCTCTGAGCCTCAGTTTCCACCACTGGAAAATGGGGATAACATCCTGAATTGCATAGGGTCTGGGGAAAGGATATACACAAACCCAAGGCAGAATAAATGCCACAAATGGTCACAGTTATTATGACCACTGTTAATGGGGGGGGTGCTGAGTCACAGAGTTTGGGGCTGGAGAATCAGCCCCTCAGGCCAGCCCATCTTCACCCCCTGCCTGGTATCTCTTGGCTACACTCCTTTTCTCTCTTCCCTATTCCCTGCTCCCCCTTCCTCCACTTTCCTGGGAAACTCCCTGAGAAAGTCCCCAGCAAGAGAAAGCCTCATATGGGACATTTCCACCCAGGATCCCCTGACTCTGCCCCGCAACCCACAACCACAGCCACTGCACACAGAGCCAGGCGTCCCAGCCCTCAGTCCCCAACCATCCAGCAGGCTGACCATCATCATACTGCTTTTATTGGCCCTGAGAGCCACAGAGTAAATCCCACGGGGGCCCTGCCTCCCCTCTCCCTCAAGTCTGTCCAGAGGCCCTGGGGCCTGGCTGCGTGTTCGCTACTCCAATCTTGGCTTCCTGTCCCAGCTGTCGTTGGCTTGCCAGGCCCGGGTCCCTTGAGAGTGCCCCAGATCCTAGAGTCAGGCTCACCCTGCAGGGACTGCCCGAGGCCGGGCTGGCTTCACTCAAAGAAGAACATTCCTGGTGTCCGGTATAGGCAGGGGGTCAGCCCCAATGGGTAGCTGGAACCTCCCTGGACAGAGAAGCTGCCTGCAACCCAAGGTTCCTTGGGGTCAGCTGGCAGGGGCAGCGGGGCCCGGAGTGAGGCTGGAGGAGTGGGTGGTGCAGGAGAGGGGGCTGCTGAGGCCAAGAGGTGTTCAAGGCCTGGGTCAGTCCCCATGCAGAAATTCAGTGCCTGCAGCCGGCACTGGTAGCTGCTCCCAACGCCCGCCTCTGGGGTCAAGATGGGCGTGGGGGCCTTACTGAAACCCTCAGCCTCAGAGAAGCCAGCAGGAAAGCCATATGCTGGGCACGGGGAAGACGAGGGGGCCACAGGGAGCTCCCCCGGGCCTGCAGGCTTAGGTGCGGGCATCTCTTTGGGCTCCATGGGTGGCCGAGGCCTGGCGTCAGTGGTTGCAGGGCACACGGTAGCTGGCAAGGCCCCCACCAGACCCCCGAAGCTTAGGCCCTTGGGCTCTGGCAGCTCCGGCGGGAACGGGCACTGCCTGCCAGTTGTGGCGTCGGGGACTCCCAGATCCTGGCTGGTCACTCTGAGGGGTCCACGGCGTGCCTTGGCAGGGCCCTTGGCTCCCTCGGCACCTGCTCGCCGGGTGAAGCGTCGGCGTCGGCGCAGGAAGCTGCCGTGCTCAAACATGTCGTGGCAGTCGGGGTCCAGCGTCCAATAGCTGCCCTTGCCTGGCTTGCGGTCATCACGGGGCACCTTGACAAAGCACTCATTGAGTGACAGGTTGTGGCGGATGCTGTTCTGCCAGCCGGGCCGGTTGTGGCGATAGAAGGCGAAGCGGCCCATGATGTAGCGGTAAATGCCGCTGAGCGTGGCCCGCTGTCCTGGGGAGCTCTGGATGGCCATGGCAATCAGAGCTATGTAGCTGTAGGGAGGCTTGGTCGGCTCAGCCGCAGGGGCCAAGGGCCCAGGCAGGGGCTGTTGCTGCATGCTGGCCGGTCTGGCGGCGGCCGGGACCACAGAGGGGCCAGGCACTGCGTCCAAGGCTGGTGTCCCGCACAGCCTGCCCCGGCTGGTTAAAAGGCTCACTGGCCCAGCCTCCCAGCCTGGAAAGGCAAAAAGGGGTGGGCCCACCAGGCTGCCCTCCCTTCCTCCCTCACCCCGCTCCCCTAAGGCCCAAGAGGGGCGGGCAGGGAGGCCAGGACTGGGAAACTGCACAGCTGCCAGGGGTGAGGAGATAGGAGGGAAGGGACTGAGACCCTCAGCCCACATGTGCTGGGGGGTGGTGGCTGCAAGGGACAGGACATGCAAACCGAGCGAGAGACAGAAACAGAAAGAGACAGAGGCAGTTAAAAACAGAGAGAAAGACACAGAGAGGTAAAGACATAACAAGAGAAACAGTGACGCACACGGCGAGACAGAGGCAGAGACATACCTAGAGAGACGAAGGTAAGACAGAGACAGAAAGAACAGACAGAGCCAGACACGCACGCGCGCACACACGCTATATGGAGACAGTTAGAGTCACCGAAACAAATAAAGCTACAGAGACAGAGTGAAAGAGCAAGAGACAGAGACACAGGCACAGACGCAAGATGTGTAGGGCAGAGAGACAGAGAGAGATGCACACTGATGAGAGAGACAAGAGGCAGAATCAAAGGGGCTGATCTAGAGAACTGGGAGTCCTGTGGGAAAAGCCCCAGGGGCCCTCAAGTCCCCGCCTCCAGCTCCCCTTTTCTCCTCTCCTTCTCCTTCCGGGCCTGGGGTCTCCTTTCTCCCTGCCCCAGACCCGCCCCCCTCTCCCGGCAGTGCACAGCCCTTGAGGTCACAATACTGCTACCCTCCTAGCTCCGCGGTGTGTGAGGGGCGCGGCCCCATGGAGGCGAGGAGAACCGCCAAACCCAGTATTCTGAGCTCTGGCGCCCTCTAGTGACCGCTGTGGAGAGGACGGCCATCTAGGCAGAGACCTCCCCCCTCCACCCCTGCCCACCTCCAAGAGGCATTTCGAGCAAGTCCCTGACCCTGGCTGAGCCTCAGTTTCTCATCTCTAAACTGGAGCTGGCGACTCTTCAGCTGTCCATACTGTGGTGAGGATGTAACACGCCCCCTTACACGGAATCCAGCAGCCTCCAGGAGTTTAGCACAGAGTAGGGGTTTAGACCTGGCTCAGGAATGTCACTCTGGACTGAGGCTCCCCACCAGCTGCAGCCTTGCGCCAGCAAAGCCTAGAACAGTCAGGATCCAATCTTAAGGATGCTCTCCATGCTCTCCCACCCATAAGTAACCAAGTCAGAGGATACCTACTGTGTGCCACTCTCCAAGCCAGCCTCCTGACAGCTCAACTTCCCTCTCTGCATTTACTCCTTGCATTTACCAACCCTGCTCCAAAGGCCTTTGTGGCTTCTTTTGAATAGATGGGGAATCTAAGCCTCAGAAAAGTTAAGTGACTTGCCTGAGGTCACACAACTAGTGAATGACAAACCTGAAATCTGAATCCAGGTTTGAATCTAGGATTCTATAACTCCTTAACATGACCCCTTCTATAGAAAAGGAGCAGGGATAGAGGACAGTCACTGGACCCCCCCCCCCCCCCCCCCACGGAAAACAGGCTATGGACCCCAAGAGAGTAGAGACAGGCTGTTTTGTCTAGTACTGGCCTGGAACAGAGTAGGTGTTCAACCAACATTTGTCCAATGAATAAAAACCAGTGATCCGGCTGATTTCTGTCCTTTGTCGAAGCATACAGCTCACTCCCTCCATAAAAGTGGCTTATTAATGTATCACTAAAAGAGATTTATTATGTTGCCATCTGTAGGAGAATGCCTATAAAGTCGGAAATCAAAAAAGGTAAAAGGTCTGATATCTGGGGCAGAAAGTGACTTTACTGACAAGGCAGGATCAATTGCCTTTATGGTTGATGGGGTTCCCTCCCAATTCTCAAGGACTGCCTACAAACTGCCATTTGCAAAAATCAGCAGGGCTTGGGGGAGGGACTGGACCCCTCCCTCCAACTTTGCCTTCTGCCTTACTGCTGTGTTTAGGGGTCTGGATCAGTTTCCCCAAAGATGGTTATCTACTGGTGCCAGTGGTTCAGTCATCAGCCCCCCATCCCCACCCCCGCCCCATTCAGGCCAAGTTTTCTGCTGTGGGACCCCTCCCTGGCCACATAAGAATACAGACCAATGGTAGGTGGGAGGAAGGTTCTGGAAACTCAGAACCTCTCAGAGGCCAGGCAATTCTGTTACTGTCTGGCTTCATGCTAATCCCTAAGGATCTAACTGGTAAACCCAACTTGAAGCAAACCTTCTAATGAATCAGTTGCAGGTAAAATGGGCACTCAAGCAGACCACTGCAGACCTCTTGTGCTCTCAACAAGAAATGAAGTCTTGTTTCTGCCGTAACTGCTGTTTCCAGAACCTCAAGGTCTAGTTTGGTTTCCTCCTGATTTCCCAGGCCCAGCTGCTTGCTGTCTGCCCACGCGCCCCGTTCCAGGGCTGCATCTCTGCGGCGGGGAGGTTGAAGGGCAGGGATCTGCTTCCGCTGTCCCCACCGACCTGGGCGATGAGCGGGGGGCAGTCCCAAGTCCACTGGCTCTTTGGGCAGGTCTGGGATGGGGTCCGCTGGTGGGGAGGTGCTGACTTCTGAGGGGAGGGGGGGAGGAAGTGACCCCTTAGTGCTGACTCAGCTGTGGCAGCAGGTGAGTGATACCATCGGAGATGCGGGGCTGGGGACCCGCCTTGGCCGTGGCACCGTGGTAGTGGCGCTTCCAGTGCAGGAAGAGCTCGCGGGCGAAGACGGGCTCCACCTGCAGGGGGCGTGGGGGGTGGGGTGGGCCATGAGCCAACTGTCTCCGTTAGCGCCCCCTACATTCCGGTGGGAAGTCACAAACCTAGTGTCAGTCCTCACCCCACCGGCATTTCATTATTTTTTTTAGTGTTTATTTATTTTCGAGAGAGACAGGTAGAACGAGCGCGCAAGAGCGAGAGAGGGGCAGAGAGAGAGAGAGAGAAAGAGAGACAGAGGATCTGAAGCAGGCTCCACGCAGACAGCGGAGAGCCTGATGTGGGGCTCCAACTCATGAACTGTGAGATCTTGATCTGAGCTGAATTCTATCGCTTTAACCGACAGAGCCGACCTCCGGGCGCCCCACCCCACCGGCATTTTACATGCAGGGTCTTACAGATCAGAGGGTCATCAGGTCAGGAGCTGAGGACTGGAGGAAATCAGTAAGGGGCTGTTTGGAGGCGACTGGAGGGTGTGATTCTTCTCTGGAGGTGACTCACGTGGGCCATGATGAGTCGCTCCTCGGGCTGGTCTGGGGGCCCTGGGTACTCCTCGCCAAAGCACAGACGGATCTGGTACTCAGGTTCCTGGTGGCCATCCTGCAGGTGGGCGCGCAGTTCTACAGGGACCAAGACTGGAGGCTTGGGAATCCCACCTAGTGCCCACCTTGTGCTCATATCCCATGGCCATGTCCTATAAGGCTTCATTCCCATTGTGTGCCCATGCCCTGTGCCCACTTCCTCGTCCCTATACCCGCCTCATGTCCCACGTCTGTGCCCACTTCCAGTGCTCATGCCCTGTGCCTTGTGCTCCTGTGCTCACTGTCACACCTTTATGCCCAGCCCATGCCCACTGCCATTCACCTGTGCCTATCTTGTGCCCAGTGCCCAGCCTATGTTTTGTGCCCTATGCCAATACATGTGCCCAAGTCTTATGCTTATGCCCCACACCCAATGCCCCAAACCGCCCCGTGCCTACATTCCCCATAAGCCTATGTCCACATCTGTGCCCAAGCCCCCCCCCCCCCCGCCTATAATTCGTTCCCACTCCCAGTGCTTATGTGTCACATCCCTTGTTTCAGTGCCCATCCCAAGCCCAGAATCCCATTCCCCTGCGCTCACATCCTGTGTGCCCACTCGCCGCTGTCCACGCCCCTTCTGCCCAGCCACTCTGTCCCAAGCTGCCCGCGGCCCCACCGTCGCGCTCTTACCCTCGAGGAAGCGGCGCGTGTCGAGCAGCTGGCAGGTGCGCTCGCGCTCCAGCTTGTTGGGCTGCGCGCGGTGCGGGGCGAGCGGGCCGCGCCAGTACACGCGGCCCCGGCACAGGCGCTTGGCGAACACGCCCTCGGGGGCCACCCACAGCAGCACGCCGCGTTCCAGGTGTCGCAGCAGGCGCTGCAGCACGCGGGCGCCGGGCGGCGGCTCCGGGAAGCCGACCTGCGCGACGCGCGGTGGCGGCCCCAGCAGGCGCTCGGCCGCGTTGACTGCCTCGGGGCTCAGGCGGCAGCCCTCGGCCGTGCGCGAGGTGGCCTCCCGCACCAGCTCCGCGCCGTAGAACAGCCGCACGTGCAGCCAGCAATCTGCGGGGCGGGCAGAGGGGGCGCGCCGGGCGTTGGAGGCGCCCGGCACCGCACGCCCTACTCCCCTCGCCCTCCCCCCCCCCCCCCAGGCCCCTCCAGCCCACACCTGGGGAAGTTTTGGTGCTCCCTCCGGATAAATGATGATGAGGATTCTAGTAGTAGCAGTAGTAGGACTGGCACCAGTTAAATAGCAGCAGCTTCCAGTATAAATGAACTGGTAGCTCGAGCTCCATGGTCAAAAGCATAGGGGCCATCTACTGGGGTACAACTACATGGCCATCTACCTGGTACACCTGGGGCAATGTACCACGACACTGGGGCCTTTCCAGTCCTAACCGCTGGTAGTCTAGGAGCTTCTTCCCAGCAAACAGTTTAATGCTGATAGAAACAACACTCCATACGAGGGGCCAGGGGGATGCTCAATGGTTAAGGCTGGGGGGTCTGCAGCCAGGCCTTTGCATTCTGATCCCCTCACTGCTACTTAGCAGCTGTGACCCCACAGTAACCTTCCCAGGACTCCTCACTGTCTGATTTGGGGCAAGGTTCTTAACCTTGGAGCGCGTTTCTGCATCTGTAAAGTGGGGACGATGGCAGTATCTATCTCACAGGCTGTGGGGAGAGCTTAGAAAGATGCCTGGCATAAACTGAGCCCTCAGCGAACATGAGCTGTTGTTGTTACCCGGGCTGGGTGCTTTGGGTGAAGGGGCCTAGTTGGCCTCACCCCTTGGCCCTCCCCACTTCTGGGCACCTGCCTGAGGGGAAGGCCTCAGATTCCTTACCGGGGTTGCTGAAGTCCTCAGAGGGTGATGGGCTCCAGCGGTGTGTGGGGTCCTGCGCCTGGTACCCTAGGAAAGGGGGGGAAGCAGCCAGGAACAACTTGCCCTGGGTCCCTCGACCCCTGAATCAAGATCCTGGAGGAGGCCAGGGAGGAAGTAAGGGCAGGCGAGGAGATCCGGTCCTTACTGTGGTCAGCCAGAGGGCCTGGGACAGCTGGTGGCAGGGAGCCCTGCTGGGCCAGCCTGGGGGGGCCCTCCTTGTCCTTATCCTCTGTGGTTGATCTGGAGCCATCCTGGCCATTGGGAGAGAGGGTCATGAGGGTGGGAGAGGAGACTGTGGGCCACCGGAGTTCCCAGACTGTGCTCGCTGGGGCAGAGGGAAGTCTGGGCAGACTGAGGCCAGTGGGGTTGATGGAGACTTTGAGGTTTCAGAGCTCAAGACCCTTTCCCTCATAGAAGTAAAGAGAGTCGATGGAGGTTGTCGGGTCAGAGGTGAAGCTCACTGTGCTAGGGAGAGACATGTGAGGACAGAGTGAGCAGGCAGGGGACAGAGGCGATAGAGATGGGGACAGAGGTGGCAGAGATTAGAGGACAGACATGATAGAGATGGGGACAGAGGTGGCAGAGGTGGGGACAGAGGTGATAGACATGGGGACAGAGGTGGCAGAGATGAGGGGACAGAGGTGACAGAGGTGGGGACAGAGGTGATAGACATGGGGACAGAGGTGGCAGAGATGAGGGGACAGAGGTGACAGAGGTGGGGATAGAGGTGATAGACATGGGGACAGAGGTGGCAGAGATTAGAGGACAGAGGAGATAGAGGTGGGGACAGAGGTGATAGACATGGGGACAGAAGTGGCAGAGATGAGGGGACAGAGGTGACAGAGGTGGGGACAGAGGTGACGGAGATGGGGACAGAAGCGAGAGTGATGACAGGGGCGAGGGGTGAATTGGGAGGAAACAGGGCGGATGCAGCCGGCGGCGGAGCCGCAGACGTTGGAGGCGAAGGGAAGGGGCCGGTGGGGCTGAGGGTGGTACTAGAGGTGGAGTAGAGGTAAGAAGAGGTCGAGCTGGCAGGAGAGACAAGGGATGGTGACGAGGCAGCAGCTGGAGAAGAGGACAGGACAGACGACAGTGCCAGAGAGCACCGAGGGCGGAGGTGACTGAGCTGGCAAGGCTGCAGGGGCTGGCAGGACAACTGGCCTGGTCTGTCCTGTGGGCCACCAGCTCCGTCACATCTCCAGGGGGCTCCTGCCGGCTCCGGAGGATGTTCTTCTTCCCAGGCGGGGCGCAAGTCCTGGCCACTGGATAGAGCAAGAACGGCCGGTTGTTTCCCGGGCCTCAAGGGGAGCCCCCAACAGAGGTGCTCCCACAAAGAGTACCCCAGCTCATGGCATGATCCCAGGCAGGGCCCACTTCTCTCCAGGCCTCAGTTTCCTCCTAATCCCTTCTAATGGGAAGATAAACCAAGAAGGTCTATGGGTCCTTCTGCGTTTACCAGCGCATGAGTTTAAGCTCCATAAGCCCACCGTTTCCCAGTTTACAGATGGGCAGGGTAGGCTCCTTATTGCCCAGAGAGCCATCCTCGGTCACTACCTCCAGGGGCAGGATCATACCTGGGCCATGGGCACTGCCGGACACAATCCGGTAGACCTTGTAGGGGTCGGAGATGTCCAGCTGGCTGCGCTCACGCACCTCACAGAAGTCAGCACTCTTGTTGAGGGCACAGCGGAGCCGGGTCTTCCATGTGGGGGGGTCCTCCTTGTCAATGCCCTCTAGGTGCCTGCCCTTGTGTATGGCCCAGGCCTGGGAACGAGCAGGGGCACGTGGGGAGGAATAGCCTGGAAGAGGGGGCTGCTGCCGTGTGGATGAATGAGGGTGTACCGTGCCTCTCACCCTTCTCTCTCTCCCTCCAGGCCTCTGTCTCTCTGCCCCTTCATCCTTTTCACTGTTCTTCCCTCCCTCCCTCCAACACATATTCCTCGAGCTCCTACTGTGCGCCAGGCCTGAGCCAGGAGCTGGAGACCAAATGGGGAACCAGACTGACGTGGTCCCTGCTCTCCAGGAACTCAAGTCTAATGAGAGAAAACAGCTTCAGACAGCCAAGCAGGAATCATTATATTTCAAGTGATGGATTATGATCAATTTTTAAAAATAGGATGATGGGATAGAAAATAATGGCAGTGATGTGCTACCTGGAAAACCAGAAAACTAAATCCTTACCTCTTGCGACATACAGAGTGGACGCCAGATGGTTAGAAAACCAAAGGTTAGAGGAGAAACTGTGAGCTCGTGGAAGATAATGTGGGAGAAACTCTTGTAGGGGCAGAGAATACCATCCTCAACAATTTCAAAGGCGGGGACCAGAAGGCAAAACATTTACAATGTGTGAAACCGGCAAGGGGCTAATTTTAGAATATACAAGGAACTTTGCAAACCAACAGGAAACAGAGAGCGTCCCCTAAAGAAAAAGTTCTTATCAAAGGGCAAGCCCGGGTGGTTTAGGGAGGAGGAAACCAGAAGCCCGTGAGCATATGAGAATGTACTTAAACTCATTAGTGTCACAGAGATGCAAACAGAAATGTGAGCTATCACCCACAAGCCAACAAAACTTAGTGAGTTGGATAATGCCAGAAGGTGGTGGGGATACAGAAGGTGGTGGGCCTGGGATAGTGCAGAACTTCTGGATGGTAATCAAGCATGCCTAGTCAAATGAAGTCTAAATATACCCTGTGAGCAGAATTTCTAATTCCAAAGGAATGCTCACAGAGGCTCATGAGGAGACCCGGGCAAGGATATTCACGACAGCGTTGATTCTGGTCCTGGAAAGCAAACTCATATCCACCCTTGGGAAAGTGGGTTGGGGGTGTGTGTCATGGTACCCAACAGGGAGTCTGTGCAGCATCTAGAAGCATCTAGGAGCAATAAATTAGATGCACAGGGAACAAGAATAAGTCTTCAGCGCATGATCCGGAGCAAAAAAAAAAAAAAAAAAAGAGTAAGGCACAGAATGAGATCTATAGACCACATGAAGTGTATACGGTAAGAACACACACAAAACAGCAATGCCCACTCTGCAAGAAACCGTGCAGACCAAAGATATTCATTATACACATTAGAGTGAGTGACTCTTGTGGTAGAGGCATTAAATAAATAAATAAATAAATAAATAAATAAATGAGGGGCTACTTTAGAAGGGTTGTCAGAAATGCCTCCAGAAGGAAGTAGCATTTGAGCTGAAGCCTGAGTGCAAAGGAGGGAGTCCGACAAAGAACTGGGGGGAGGGTGGTCTGGGTAGAAGAGCAGCAAGTGCAAAGGTCCTGAGGTGGGAAGAGGCTGACAGATTCAAGCAAGGCCGGTGTGGCTGGAGCAGAGGAGCCACAGGGGAGGAGTGTGGGAGATGTATTACTTGCACTGGTCACACTCAGGGCGGGGGGGGGGGGGGGGGGCGGGGGCGGGGCGGGGAGGCGGTTAACTGATGAATCCCATTTACTCGTTATCCCAGAGGTTCCAGGCCTGGTGGGGAAACGGACACCAAACAGAAAAGCCAGCTCCTGGGTTGGTGCCACTTGCCCGTGGGGAGAGCTTTCAGGCTTGATTTTGTTGTCAGCAAACGGTGCCCAGAATACCTAACCTCGTGTGGTTGTGAGGGGTATAGAATGAGTGGTCTACGTAAGGTGCTTTGCACGGTGCCTGGCACACAGTCAGTGCTTATTTATTGCAGTTTTGCTTTTCATTCTATTCAGGACATAATTGAAAGTTGGCCTGGGCACAGGGCACAGAGTGCTGTCACCACGATGAAAGAGGGGCCTTTGTTGTGTTCGCTGTTGTGACCTCCACACCTGGAGCGACCTTGTTCGGCCTCGGCTGGGAACGTGTGTGTCTGGGGGCTCAAATGTTTCACCATTCTGCACATGCCTGTGGGCCACAGAAGTGTCTTGAGTATTGATTTTGGCCTTGCCAATACATGTTAACGAATAAGCCAACTGGCAAATGCGGAATCCATGACTAATGAGGATCAACGGGCCCGTGGTGGGGCAAGGGGAAGAGGAACTAAGAAAGAAGAGACAGATTGAAGCTGGAGCACGGAGATTCTCAAAGGCCAAACTTTATCCCCTGCGCTTAGGGGCACAGGAAGGTGTGAAGCCAGGGGATCCCTTGTGTGGGTCAGCGGTGGATTGAGGGAAGGGGAGGGCAGCCCTCAGAATCTCTCTCCTCTCCGGGGCCCCTGGGTGGCTCAGTTGGTTGAGCGACCAACTCTTGGTTTCGGCTCAGGTCACGATCTCGCGTTTCATGGGTTCGAGCCACACATGCATCAGCGGAACCTGCTTGGGATTTCTCTGTCTCTCTCTGCCCCTCCCCCTGCTCTCTCTCTTTCTGTCTCTCTGAAAATGAATAAATAAACTTAAAAATTAAAAAAAAAAAAGAATCTCCCTTCTCTGAACAGCCCATGTAACCACCTGTTCAACAGCTCTGTGGGCCAGTCACTGCACTCAGTGTCACTCCCCTCGAGTAGCTGGAGGCAGTCTGCTAGAGAAGACAGACTCATACAAGGCACTTATGATGCACAGGGAAAGTTCTTCCAGTGGAGGAAGCAGAAGGAATCAGAGATGGCTGGGGGAAACCATTGAGCTGGACAAATGCATTCAACAGACGAATGCATCAGGGAAGGTTCTGGAGGGGATGTTTAAGCTGAGCACATGGGAGTTGGCCAGGAGTAGGGGGAGAGGCGAGGGTGTTCCAGGTAGGAGCAACAGCAAGTGCAAAGGTCTAATAGTGAGAGAGACATGAAGCATTTAGAAACTGAAAGAACTGTCAGGCCAGGCCTAAAGCTGGGGAGGGCAGGGTGGGGAGAGGTGAGGTCAGGGAGGAGCAGTTCATGCGGTGCTTTGAAGCCTCGGTAAGGAGTTGGGACTTTATCACAAGAGCAATGGGGAGCTATGGCAGGATTCTGAGTAGGGGAGTGTCAAGGCAAGATTTACATTTAGGAAGATCTCTGTGGATGACTGAGGGGAGAGCTGAGAGGCAGGGGGAAGCAGGGAGCTCTGTGAGGTCACCCCGCAATGGTCCTGCTGAGAGACGGTGGGAATGGGTCCAAGCAGACAATTGCAGAGAAGCTTTTGTGGGAAGATCCAGCAGACCTGGTGATGGAGTGCAATGAGATTGGAAGAGAGGGGAAAGGCCAGGGTCAGGTGCCTGGTTCTGGGGTCTGGGTGACAATCGGGGCCATCTTCCACTTGGGGAAACATCGAAGTTTGTCGAGGCGAGCTGACGAGTGTGGTACTGAGGGTACGCTGAGTTTGAGAGCTCTGGGGGCCATTAGACCAGCACACCTGGGGCTTGGAGGGGAGGCTGGAAACTGTAGGGCTCATGTTAAGGCTGTGTGGAGGGGGAGAGGGGGATGAGCAGGGAGGTCCTGGAGCCAGCGCTGAGAGCACCAAAAGATGAGGGGGTGGGTGGATGCTGAGGAAGGGGAGTGGCAAGGTCGGAGGAGGAAAACGGAGCAGGGGGTTGATGGGGGCAGATTCTGGAAACCAAGTGCCACCGTTTCAAGGAAGAAGGGTCCACCAGGCCCAAACTCACCCAGGCATCAAAGATGATGGTGATGGCATCCTTGGATTTGGCAACTAGTGACGTTAGCAAGGGTGGTGGGGAGCCAGACCGGGGGGGGGGGGGGGGGGGGGGATGGGGAGCTATGAGTGAGGGAGTTGATGACCAGGAACTTCTTTCCAGGCCCTTCATCCTATGAAAGGAGAGGGGAGGCCTGAGAATTGGGAGCTGCAGGTGGCTGTGGGGGTTGGGGTGGTGGCGGCTCTTGCTTATTGCTCAGGAGAGAGATTCCAGAGTTGAAATGTTGATAGGAAGGAGGCAGTTTGGAGGAAGTTAATGATGACTGAAGCAAGCGAGGGAGGGCATCCCTGGAGGAGGTCACTGGGGTGGGGAAGCACAGAAAATGTCCTCAGGCTGCTGGGATTGGTTTGGGGGTGGGGGGGAGTTGGAATCCCCTTGGGTGGCATCTAACTTCCCCCTGGAGAGGGAGGAGAGCTCTCCCTGGGGGAGGTGGGACGGGGCAGGTCTTGGCAGCTCTGGCTGATTGTAAGAGGGCGTCAGAGGGTCTCTCGTATATGCGGAACACTACCGCAACCTAGAGACCGCTGCGCATAAGGGGAGCGAGTGGCTCCAGGTCGGCGTCCCGCGGTTCCCGCCCCCTTACCCTGAAGAGCGCCGCGTCCTGCTGCGCCTGGTAGCCCTGCTGGGCCGCGTGTTTCCAGGGGATGCGGAAGAGGGTCTTGCCTGCGTCCTCCCAGCGCAACCCCGCATAGCGCCCGCTCTCGATCTGCGCCACCAGCCAGTCGCGGAGGCGCTGGGGACCCCCGGCCCCCGCCATCGGTCGCCTGCCGTCGGGAACCTGCCTCTCCTCCCTCCGCCAGGGGTCGCCGGCCATCCGAGCCGCCGTGCGCCGGAGGGGCCAGGTCCCGGGGAGAGCGGGACCCCAGCGCGAGAGTGGATCGCGAAGCCACCTGGGTGGCGCGCGGAGGCGGCGAAAGTGAAAGTTCTGGAAAGACGAGTTTCGCTTTCCTTTCTGCCCCCCTCACCCGGGAAGCCTTATCCTTTCGCCCCTCCCTGTGGTAGCCTGGCGGCGCGAGGGGGCAGAGGCACGGTGAGACGCCAAGATCCATTGGAAGGTAGGGGGTGGGTAGCCCGGGATATGTCCGTCCCCAGAGTGGACGGGCACCCAGAGGCGTCCATTGCCCCGCCCGTGCACCTGTTTTCTGTTCTTCCCAGCCTACGGGACCTAGACTGTAGAGGTTGTAAAGCCATAGTGCTTCTTAGACTAACTCCAATCAGAATTGAGAGGCAGAGACTGGTTTAAAATGTACACTCGTTGCCTCCATCCCAGACCCGCAGAATCAGGCTTTCTGGGCCAGAAGCCCAGTAATCTGCATTTAACGAGTTCTCCCAGGGGATTCTGATCCAGGTGGTCCAAGGGTCACCCTTGGAGAAATAGCTCCTTGAATATTGGAAGTCCTCATCTGCTGATGCCTCACTACAGTGTTGGCCAGGCTAAAGCCTTTCCTGCAGGGTCTCAGTTGGTTCTCACAACGGCATGGTGAGGTGATAATTACGCATTTTATGATTAAGAAGAATAAGGCTCAGAGAGGTGAAAGCCCTCTGGGTTCTATAACAAGGTCATAGAACTAGTATGTGGGGGCAGTCAGGATCTGAACCTGTGTCTCTGTGTCCCCAGAGCCTAGGAACCTAAACAGTTCCCCACACTGCCTTCCAACAGCTTACGCCTGGAGTTTACGGACACCCCCACCCAACCCCGCAGAAAGTGTATGCAAATTTTTTCATGCCTATGCATTTTCCAGGGCTTGTGTCTTTCATTCAATTGCCAAAGGGGGGTTGTGATTTGAAAGAGGTCAGGCAGTGCAGCCTTTGCTGTGCACATGGGGAAACTCAAACTCCGAGGGAGCACAGAGCTGGATGCCCAGTCAGCATTGACCAGAGGCTGGTAGCACTGTCCTTCATGGGCGCCTTGAGGGTCAGGGGGGCCTTCTTTATGCTCCTCACCCCTCTGTTCTCACATGCCAACAACCACTCAGTTCTGACACCTCTACAGGTGTGGCCAGGATTCAGACTCACTGTAGGGCTTCAGTGGGGGCCCAAAGCATTTCATAGGATTGAATCCAAGGGTAATGACGACATCTAAGTGCGAAGCTGAAGTCAGTCTCTTCATATTTCTGGGTGGCAGAATCATAGTAACTAGGAGAATGGCGTGCCCTCAACTTCCCAGCCTGACTGCTTGGATTCAAATCCCAGCCCCACCACTTGCTAGCTGGTGACCTTGGACACCAACCTGTTTCCTGAGGAGCAGGTTGGGCAGCAGGTGAGGATTATTTCCTCCATCCTAGAACTCCCAGTACTGGCATCTGGGCCTCCCCCACAGCTCTGAACACAGTCTTGGTGCATAGTCTCTGAACAGTGCTTGGTGCATAACAGGAACCCCATACAAGTGGCTATTAGGTCAGGGTTTTTTCAGACCCCTCTCAACCCCAGTTGAAAGTAACCTTTAGGTTAGGAAAACTCAGCTCGGATGACCTCTGTGTACCCTTGGGGTCAGTTTGCTGCTTTCTTGGGCTGCCCTAAAGCCTTCTCTCCTCAGTGGCTGCCCTGGGGCTTTCAGCTCTAGGTGGGCAGGCTCTTAGTGGGAGAAGGTATTTGCAAATGATCTATCCAAAAAGGAGTTAATATCCAAAATATATAAAGAACATATTCAAGTTACCACCAAAAAGCCCCAAATAATCCAAATAAAATGGGCACTAAGGAACTGCTTCTTAACAACCACCACAGGGCACAGACTGCCCAGGTTCAATCCAGCCTCCCCTACTCTAGCTGTCCTCAGGCAAGCTGCCTACCCTTTCTGAGCCTCAGTTTCCTCCCGAGGATTAAGTGCACTCATGCATGTAAACAGGCAGGCATGAAAAAGGCACTCCCCTATGGCTTACTAGCTAGGATCTGTAAATAGGGAAGAGGAGGGAGCTGGTGAGGAAGGGAAGGGCTCAGAGGAAGAAAGAGGTTCAGGGAGAAGGAGGGGTTCAGGGGCCTCTTCAGGAGGCCAGGGCTCCGGGGACGGGTGGGGGTGGGGGGTCAGGGCAGCGCATGGAGTCTCGGAGTTCAGCCCTGCCCACTGCAATTTATGGGAGGTGGCAGGCTTCAGCCCCCGGCAGAGTTCTGCACCCCCGCCCTTGCGGAATGATTAGGAGGAGCTCAGACAGACAGCTTCTGTGTCTCTTTAATATCCTCCAGGCCCACCTAACCCCCACCCACCCACCCACTCCCACTCCCGCTGCCTTTAAGGGTGGAGGCCCGGGTGCCCCCTCCCCCCCCCCCCCCCGGCCCAAGGACTAAGGCACCAGGCGGCTGCAGCAGGCCGGCCCAGACACAGAGACAGACGCGCAGAGTTGGAGGACACACAGACTGCGGACGCGGACGAGCAGGGCGGGCATCGGGGCGGGGCTCAGGTCGCCGCGGGGGCTCCCACAGGCTCTGGGCCCGTCCTGGAGGCGGTGGGCGGCCCAGACAGCCCCGAAGGGGACCAGTCGAGTCGGGAGGAAGAGGGGCGCGACGGCGGGCCGGGATCCTCACTTGCCGCCCTTGCGGGACAGACACCGCGGGAGGCAAGAGAAAGTCTGCTTGACGCGCGCCAGCAGCGGCAGCGGCCGGTGGGCCTCCCGGGGCGGCCGCGGCACCAGGCGCTGCAGGGTTCCCTCGGAGGCCGCCGCGTGCGGTGCGGGGGACGCGGCCGCGGGCGCAGAGCCCTGCCGGCAGCGCTTGCACAGCGGCAGCAGCGCGCGCACCTCCTCCTCGTCGCGGAAAGGGCTTTCTCCGAAGCGCTCCTCCAGCTGCCGGCGGAGCTGGGGGAAGGGAGGGGGGTGGGGACGAGACGGGGATCGGTGCCAGGCCGCCGGCGGGTCCCCGCACCCCGGCCCTCGTCGCTTCCGCCGGCCCGAGAGCTCCCCACCCCTCTCTGGGCCCCTCCCCTTCCTGAGCATCCTCTCACCCTCGCCCTAGACGAGCCTCCTCCTCCCTATCTTCTCCGGACCCCCCCCCCCCCTTCCCCTTTGCCACCCGGTCTTCCGACCCGCTAAAGCGACGCCCACCCGCCCCCGGCGCAGGGGAGACCCTCTTCTCTGCGCATCAACTCCACCCACGCCGGCCTCTTCTTTGCCCGCCTCTTTCCTAACGCGGCCTTGCACATCAGCCTCTGAGAACCAGCCTGCCACCCCGGAGAGAGCTTTCCTGCGGCTGCTTCTCTTGTGTCTCTCATCCCTTGTTCCGAGGGAGGCCTCGGTTCCTGCCATCCCCGTGTGCCCTCTGCCCAGTGGGCCTAAGAGAAGGAACTGATTTGGCCTCACCAGGGACCCAGGGGTGGAGTAGGGAAATGGCATTTCTCCCCAAAGGGGTCAAACATTCAAATGCCTTCAGGTTCCAGGCAGGTAGAGCAGGCAGTGCTGGGACCTGGTCAAATGGAAGGGTCCATAGTCTGGCCCAAAGGCTACCCAATTCTAAACTAAAAAAGAAAAGGGAACATCTGGCTGACCGAACAAAATACACCTAGGGGCTAGATTAGCTCAAGGGTCATGAGTTCAAGACCCAAGCAAAATCTCCTGCCAGGTCTGAAGCACAGGCTAAATTCTTTGCAGTCGGTGTTCAACTCAAGCAGGAAGAGTCTCCTAGCCCTGCCCAGCTCCTGCCTCTGCCTGAGCCCCTACCTTCCGGGAACTGCCCCAGCCAAACTCTTCAAGCTGCTGCCTAAAGCCTGGGTTGGGGTTGGCGATGGGCCGGGTGGCCTTGATGGCTTCAAGCACGTCCCGCCAGCCAAGCCCCGTCACAGTCATCACATATGCCGTCACGATGGTGGTGCTGCGGGAGATGCCTGCAAAGCTGGGAGACCCCCCACCCACCCACCCACCAGGCTTCAGGGAAGGTCCGATCTCCTCCATGCCCTACCCCCAGGCACCCGGTCTCCACCTCAGCTCTCCCACCCTCTCCTCCTGAGCTCCCATCACAAAGAACCCACTAGGACCTGTTTTCCTATTTCCTTTGCCCGTGCTGTTCCTTCTGCCTGGAGTATCCCCCTGTTACTCTCCCACATCAAAGGTCCGAGTGAAACATCACTTCATCCATTCAATACACATTTCCTGACCATCTGTTATTTTTCAGGAACTGGGGACATGACGGGGAATTAATAGACATTGTCTCTGCCATCCTTGGGCTTACAGTATGGTTGGGGGAGACAGACGCTAACCACGGAAACAATTCAAGGGTGATAACTGCTCTGAAGATGAGTCCAGGAGCTAGGAGATCCTATAGGAAAAGGTATTAATCTAGTTAATGGGGAGGGATGGAGAGGGATTAGGGAAGGTAGTGCCAGCAAGCTGAGTCCTGAAAGATGGGTAAGGGTCAGTCAAGAACATTCTGGGCAGTGTATGAAGCCCATGAGGTGGGAGCTGGTGGATTTGAAGTGTGGGGAGTTGGCCAAGGCGGCTGGAGTGCGGGAAGGGGGGACAGGGTGACAGGTTGGAGGAGCTGCTCCTATGATTTGGGCTCTGGCAGGGCTGCCTTGAGTCCAGTGTAGGGTAGGTGCTCAGTGGGAAGTTAAGGGATGAATGACATCAACTGATCCAGGGGCCATGGGAGGACTCAGGGGTCCTGTCTCCCAGCCCAGGGTTCCTGCTCTGCCCTATTTCCCCAAAAGCCTAGAGGGGAGGAGAGGGAGCCAGAACTGTTGGAGAGTGTCGAGCTACCTTCCTATCCCTCCTGGTAGCCCAGCAGGTCAACATTCTTTTCCCTATTTCACAGATGAGGAAATGGAGCCTCGGGGAGAAACCGCTCTTTGGCTTTGGCCACACAGCTGGTAAGGCACAGAGCCCTGGTTGGAGCCCCTGATCAGCCTCCATGAGACGACTGATGGACTGTCATATATGGCAACAGGCTGGAGAAGGTGCCTCCCAGGTTCCCCATTCCCCATAGGGTGAGTGTGTGTTTGGGAGGGCAGTTCCCCTACTTCCTGCCCTCATTCCTCTCTTAACTCACCAATGCACAAGGCAGTTCCCCCCATTGAGGCGGCAACAGTGGATGAAGTTGATACATTCTTTGAAGTGCTTTTTGCTAGAGAAGAAAGCAACAGGGTAGGGAGCACTGGGGGGCAGGTCTCCTGGGAGTTGTCTCCCTCCCCACTGATGGATGGGATGTCAAGAGCCCTGGGTCCTCAGGTCAGCCAGCCCATGCAGCGAATAAGGGCCAGGACTATAGTACAAGTGGAGGTGTGTGTGAAGCAACAATGGTGGCATTTCAGCCAGTGAAAGAGGCCAATAATGAGAAATCCTGCCACGGAGGCAGGAGCACCTCTCCAGTGGGTCCGACGGATCCTATTGTCATAGAGGGTTTATCTTGATCTTTCAAGGCAACGAGTGGGAGGAGACAGAGGAGTCCCACTCCTCTGGGGTCTGCAATCTGATCTTTGATCCCTCTCAGAGAGGGAAAGCAATTCGTGCAAGGTTATACAGCTAGTAAATGGCAAAGCCTGGCTGGAGCCCAGACATCTTAACTCCAGGGCCAGGAACTGGCTGAGCCTTCAGATCTGCTGGGGCATCTGGTCCTGAGACAGGACAGTCTCTCCATTTCTTCAGCTGAAGACACCGAGCTCTGGGAGATTAAGAGTCTTGGCCAGGGGCATTGGCTCAGGGCATGGCTGAGACAGACATAGGTCTGAGTGACCACTGGTGCGAGGGTCCCCAGGACAGCTTTCTGGTGTGAGTCCTCTCTGTCCTCCCCCAGACCCCCTCCTCACCCCTCCCCGCATCACCACAGACGGCAGCTGTCTGTCCATCTGTTGGTGTATCCAGAGAACTTACATGGGTACCTCAGGGGTGTCTGCCACAGGGATGCGAAGGTAGGTTATGTCCTGCAAGTACAAAACACACATGGGCAGTGGGGGGCCCTTGGCTGCACCCCTGACCCTGGCCTGGGCTGCCCAAGCACCTCATGATCCAGGCCAGTTCCCACCCCTCTCCGAGCCACTGTTGCCCTCTCTATCTGAAGAGGGTAGATAGCATGTGTGAGTGCCTCCCAGCTCTATCCAGAACCTTCTGAGAAGATGGTATCCTAAACTCATAAGGTGACTTGGGCATGAGGACTTGATAAAAAGGATCCAGGGACCTTTAAGAGGTGGGAAAGGGCCACAGCAGTAACTGTCCTCCAAATGAGGATTACAAAACTATAGCATAAAAAGGGCAAAACAGGGGGCGCCTGGCTGGCTCAGTCAGTAGAGCATGCAACTCTTGATCTCAGGGTTGTGAGTTTGAGCCCCGTGTTGAGTACAGAGATTACTTTTTTAAAAAGAGCATGCGCGCCTGGGTGGCTCAGTCAGTTGAGCATCTTGATTTCAGCTCAGGTCATGATCCCAGGGTTGTGAAATCGAGCCCCGTGTTGGGCTCTGCGCTGAGTGTGGAGCCTGCTTGGGATTCTCTCTCTCTCTCTCTCTCTCTCTCTCTCTCTCTCTTTCTCTGCCCTTCTCCCCCCGTGTGTGCTCTCTCTCTAAAAAATTTTGAAGAATATAATAAAAAATAAAATTAAAAAAAGGGCAAAACATTTTATTACCTTGAAAAGAAACAAAGCCATGAAAATAAGTTTATATGGCTCATTAATTACGGTTATCAAACTATGTGCTAATTATTAAAATAATCAAGGAATGCATTGCCAGTAATTTCTCCAACAAACTTGCTATAATATCCTCTACTTCGTGCTTAACCTTCACACAAGATCATAAAGATGATTTGTGCTCAAGAATCACTTTTCTCAAGGACCTCTTTTCATCCTTTGATATTCAAATGACTCTTTTCAAGTGCCTGGCCCACCCTCAGCCACAAGCTAAGGGACCCCAGGCCAGATCCTCATTTGTTAATGGCCTTGGGTGAGATTCCAGCCCTTCTCTGACTCACTTTTCCCAAGGTCACACCATCCTGCATCTTTTGCAAGGTTTGCAATTTCACTTTGCAACACATTTGGCCTTGGGATTGCTTGCCATTATCAAACCCTGGCTGGTAAATAGACGGGGAGGCAGGGCTGCCTGTGGGAAGAGGGGAAGGCGGTTGGAGTGGGGACTCGTTTGGCAAGCAGTCGCTTCATTAGTCAATCTATTCACGACTTGACAACCTTCCCTGTGCAATCCAGTGACTGCATACTCCAAATACTCCAAAACAAGCCTGCCCTATAAAGCAAAGTCAGACTCCATTGACCTGGAAATTTCTTGTTTGAATGACACTGAGCACCACAGATTATTGGAAGTTGCTCTTAGAGACCGTCAAATCTGACACAGGGGGAAACTCAGGCCCAGAGACTGAGAGGAACCTGTCCAAGGTCACACAGCAAATCTGTGAACCTGGTTTGGAGCTCAGATCTCCAGAGCCCTTTTCTACCCACTGTTCTTCCCCTTTAGTGGGTGACACAGACTCTAACAGATTAGGAGGAGCGGGCTATCTTTATGGGATAAGAATATGACTAGCTTTGTTATATCACCTGTAAGTTGTTGGCTGTTTTGCGGCTGTTAACAACTCAGTGAGGTAGGGGGCTTAGAGAGATGAAGTCCTGTGCCCAAGATTACAGAATAAGTGGTCTGGATTTCCTACTTTTCTCTTTTGGTTTATAACACCCATACCCCCTCTTTTCCAGGACTCCAGAAAACTGGTACCAACCCTTCCGGTGGGGGCCGTGCTTTACAATGTGCAAAGCATCTTCACCGTCCTGCAGCCCCTCTGCCTCCTCACAACAGCCTCTCTGGGGGCAGACAGGACTGAGGGATCAGAGGCCCAGAGAGGTGAAGTCATAGCTCAAGATTACATGGCAAGACACAGAACCCAGAATCATCCATTTGTAGCCATCCATTCAGCTGGGCAACGGGAAGCCCATGTAGGGTCCTCTTTAAGATTCAGGGTGAGGCCTCTGGGGTCAGATGGTCAAATCTTAGCTCCTCAGCTTCCTGAATGTGTGACCTCAGGCAAGTTACTTGACCTCTCTGGGCCCTAGTGGCCAAACAGGGATCAAATAGGGATGCTAATGTAAAACAAATCAGTTTTTAATGGAATGACCTAGTATAGGTCAGGAAGACAGTATAGGGCCTGGCACATGGTAAGTCCTTGATAAATGGGTGCCACTGGGGGTCGGAAGCCCCCTTCCCCACCTACACACAGCCCAAAGATGGGGGTAAAGAGTACCTGCAGCAGAGGCTGGGGTGACTCGTGGATGGAGATGATGTGTGTGATCTTATTCCGGCCCAGCTGGTCCGGGTCTTTGGCATCTGAAAGAGACAGGATGCCTGAGCCAATCTGGTGGGTGCGGTTTACGTGTCCCTGTTGGCCATGAAGGGTGGGAGCTCACTGCCCAGCTCCCCTTCCCACCTCTCCCTCTCCACTTTGGCCCACCCTCTGCCAGCTCCCTGCTCCTTGGCCACTTCCTGTCATGCTCCTGCCGTGACAGGTCCTACCACACCCCAACGCTTCAGTCTTGTCGTGGGGGCACCCATAAGTAACAGCCCAGCCTCTTCCTGGTCTTGCCCAGGCTGTTCCCTTCCATGGCAAACACCCTTCCCTGGCATATCCTTGATCCAGCAACTCTTATTTCCAGGAATCCTGTCTACAGAGGGGTTTGCTCACACAGAAAGCTGGGTGTAGAGGATGAAGTTCTCTGCGGTTCTGCTTATAACAGCAGACACACCAGAAATAGTTAAAAAGTGGGGGCAACCTACACGTCCACCATAAGAGAAATGGATAAATAAGTATAGTCATCCTTGAATACTGTGCTGCCCATTGAAAAGACCTCTATGTGCTGATGAGCCAGCGTGTCCACAATATATTATTAAATAAGAAACAGGTTACAGAACAGCATGCAGAACAGGTTCCCATTTGTATTTTACATATTATATCTGTATCTACAAAGATCTATGTAAACTGACCCAGGGATGAACCTCATGCTTCCATCAGTGGCTATTTCTAGGAGCTGGAATCCCAGTGTGTGCAGATCTTTTATCATTAGAATAAATAACACTCCTCCCCTCCTTCTCCAAATGTCTACTTCATTCAACACATTTACTGAGTGCTTACTAGGTGCAGCCTTGGCTGGGTATGAGGGTGTGGGGGCAGTTTCATGGCCCCTACCCTCATGGGACTACGGACTTAAAAAGGATTCAGAGCTTACTTAGCCTAATACTCCGAAATCAAGTGGCATGAACTGCCGAGGGGCCTTCCAGGGAGGAGATCAGATTTATGAGAGTGGAGCATCTAAGCCGGGTCGGGTGGGAGAGGCGCAGGCGTGGTGGGGAAAACCCTGCCCCTCGCACAGATGCCCCTCCCTCTCTGAAGTTTTCTCTGACTGCACATGGAAATGTGTGGAGTCTCAGGATCAGCCTGTCTCTTAGCACAGGCCTGGGACAGATAGAGTGCCATGGCCTTGGGAAAGAGGGGACAGTGCTCACTACCAAGTTTCTGAGGTAGCGTCTAGTCTCCAGAGACCGCCCCTCTGTGTAGAAGGTTGTGGTGGGGTGGGGAAGGCTCCCAGTTTCCCAGCTAGAAGCAGCACCCCCAAACAGACCTCAACTCAGAACCTCAGGGCTATAAGAGCCCTTAGAGGTGAGTGGACCTTGTGCTGAGGGAGAGGCTGGGGCTCAGAGCAGGTGCAGACTTGCCTGGCATCTGGCAGAAAGGGCGGTTCTGAGCCCTCTGCACTGAGGACATTCCCCGCCCACATATCCCTTAGTCCTCATGAGCTCCTTCTCCCTCCCAGCCTGGCATTGCTTCCCTGCCCCCGGCCCCATTCCTGAGCGCTTCCAAGGTGCGTGGGCTGGAGCATGAATGGTGGACACAGGCCTGGGACAGGCAGAGTGCCACAGCCTTGGGACAGTGTGGGCAGTGCTCACCAATGAAGTTTCCGAGGTAGAGTCCAGGAAGTACCTACAGGAGAGACAGGCTGTGGTCAGTGGGGTAGGGGTGCACACCCTGCCCACCTGGCAGCTGGGGGGCCCACAGCCCATCTCTGTCCCATGTGAGGTGTCTGGACCTCAGGACTCAGGGAGCTTTCTCCTCTCCCTCTCAGGCCTGGACTGTGAGAGGGGCCGGGGATGGCAGGAGAGGGGCACCAGGGGAAGCTAGCTTGGGCAGGGGTGAGAAGAGAGGGGAGGAGGATCACAGAGGAGTGGGGCAAGGGGAGAGGTGGACTTACCAGGTGCGGGGGGGGGGGGGTCTGAAGAGGGAGGTGGGAAGGCAGGGACAGGTGGAGGGTCAAGCAGAGGCAGAGGGGGAAGGATGAAGAAACAGAGTCCAAGGAGTCAGAGACAAGGGACACAGAGACACCTGGAGACAGGGAAAGGGACCCAGAGAGATAGAGTGTGGGAGTGACAGCCACAGAAAGACCCAGCAAGAAACAGAGTCACAGAAACAGGCAGAGAGACAGAGGCACAGGGAGAACAGACCAGAGAGACACAGAAAGACCGAGACGTAAGCAGAAGACACAGGGACGCAGGGTCAGAGAGTCACCGGGAGATAGAGATCTGGACACACAGAGCGTCAGAGAGAGGGCCAGAAGGTCAGAGGCGGGCACAGCGACCGGGGCAGAGCCTGCGCCGCGGCGACACTGGGGGCGGCCAGGTGCGGGCTGCGCGATCCCCGACCCCCTACCTTGGTCATGCCATTCCCCATGATCACGGGGACGGGGGTCCGGGCGCACCCCCAGCTCGCCGCCCGGAGAGCGCTCGGGTCACAGCTGCCCTGTTGGCCCACGCCCGGCGCCTGCAGCCTGGCGGGGAACAGGGGCCCCTGCCCGGCCGCCGCCGCCGCCGCCGCCGCCACCACCGCCCGCCGACCCCCGGCCAGGGAGGGAAATGGTGGTGGAGCCGCCGCCGCCGCCGCCGCCACCGCCGCCGCAGGCTCCTCCTACCCCCTCGGTCATGTGGGGCCCCCCCCACCGTGGGTCGCGGCGGGGGGCTGGACAAAGCCCCAGTGTGCCGGGCCCAGGGCCCGCGGGACAACGGCAGCTTGTTGGGCCGCGTGGGGCCGCCACCTCCGGAGGTGGGGGCGGGGGCTCCCCCCCCCCCCACCTGGCACCGTCTGGCGCGGGCGGGGTGGGCGCGGGGGCGGGAAGAGCCCCCGGCCGGTGGCGCAGCCGCTCAGATCACAGCTCGGGCGCTGCCCGGACCTCCCTGCGGGCCCTGGGGCAGCACGCCCGGCTCCCTGGGCCTGGCCGCGGTTTCCTAGCACAAACGTGACGGGGGCCTGAACTTGGATCGCTGTGGGTCCCCCCATATTCAGACACTGTGTGGGTAATTCCTTCTTTCGGTCCATCCCCACTCCTGCCCCGCCCCCATGCGGGCCTCCTACCAGCCAGCCATCCTCGTCTCCAATTCATGCAGCCATCTGCCCTCCCATCCTCCAGTCCACCCATTCATCCCTCCCTCGGTCCGTCCATTCATCCATCCATCCATCCATCCATCCAGTCTCCCTCCCTCTCATCCTTTCCTCCCTTCTGCTTTGGGTCAGCATCTGCTGAGACCAGGCATAACCACCCTTAGAGGCTTCAAGAAATCAGAGCTAAAATGTGAGGAGAGGGAGGTGAGGGGCGGGGGTTACAGACACCTGAGTCCCTTGAAGTAAAGGAGACTCCAGGAGGATATAGTTAGAGGCAAGAGTCCTGGATCTGATAAGGTTCCAGGCCCTCTTCAGCTCTGCCCTGCTGGCTGACCCTGGACAACTCCCTCTGGGGTTCCAGCTACCCTATCTGTGTCTCAGTGTGTTGAGGTGAGCCTTTCTGGCTGCTAGGACCAAAGATGAAGAATGTAAAAAATAGTTGAGGCCAGGCACCTCCTGGGGGTCTGAAATAGAAGTAGCTGAGCCAGCTTGGCTCCTCTGGCCACCCCCCCCCCCCCCGCCCCATCTACATAGTAGGTGACTGGGGTGGGGGGGAATGTTGGTACAGAGCAGGACCGAGAGTTAACTCGGTTTGAAATGCAGTGACTGGAGAGAACTAAAACTCCCTGGCATTTCTTTCTCCCTTGAATTCACACTATACATGGGTCTGCCTGTCTCATCTCTCCCTGTGCACGGGGTTCTCATAAAAACGAAATTATTCAACAAATGCTTACTGAATACCTACTATATGCTAGATATTAGGGACACAGAGGTGGCTAAAGCAGAGACGGTTCCTACCTTCATTGGCTACAAGTGTAGGCCAGCACCACCCAACAGAAATGTAACGTGGGCCACACGCGTAATCTTAAATTTTCTAGCAGCCACATTAAAAAGGTAGAAAGAAACAGGTTGTAAATAAGTTTTTATTTAACCCGATATATCAAAAATATTATCATTTCAACCCGTAGTCAATATTTTCAAATTATTGAGACACTTTACGTCCTTTTTAGTGTATTAAGTCTTCATAATCCAGTGTGTATCTTACACGTACAGCACATCTCAGTTCTCGCTCCAAATAAATAAACTTTAAAAAATTAAATTAAAAAAAAAAAATACTTCAGTGTGGTTCATTGTGGTAGGCAAAATAACGATCTCCCCAAAGACGTCCATGCTCTGATTCCTGGGAATTGTGAATATGTTATGTTATATGGGAAGGGGGAATTAAGGCTGTGGATGGAATTAAAGTCGCTCATGAGCTGGCCATCAGATGGAAAGATTGTCCTGGATTATTTGGGTGGGCCCAATGTAATTACCCAGGTTCTTATAAGTGAGAGAGGGAGGCAGGAGAATAGTCTGGGGGGATATGACGATAGAAACAGAGGTCTTGGCAATGAGAAAGAATGAAATATGGCCTTTTGTAACAACATGGATGGAACTGGAGAGGGTTATGCTAGTGGAATAAGTCATAGAGAGAAAAACAGATACCATGTGTTTTCACTCTTATGTGGATCCTGAGAAACTTAACAGAAGACCATGGGGGAGGGGAAGGGGGGAAAAAAGTTACGGAGAGGGAAGGAGGCAAACCATGAGAGACTCTTAAAAAATGAGACTAAACTGAGGGTTGATGGGGGGATGGGAGGGAGGGGACAGTGAGTGGGTGATGGGCACTGAGGAGGGCACCTGTTGGGATGAGCACGGGGTTTGGTACGGACACCAGTTTGACAATAAATTTCATATTATAAAAAAAAAAAAAGAAAAGAAAAGAAACAGAGGTCAGAGTGGTAGGATTGGTGGCTTTCAGGATGGAAGGGGGCCATGAACCAAGGAATGCAGGTGAAAAAAGCAAGGAAACAGATTTTCTCCTAGAGCCTCCTAGGAACCCGGCCCTGCCGACACCTTAATCTCAGCCTAATGAAATCCACCTCAGACTTCTGACCTCAAAAACTGTAAGCTCAGGGCCCCTGGGTGGCTCCACTTCAGCACAGGTCACGACCTCACGGGTTCATGAGTTGGATCCCCGTGTCAGGCTCAGCGCTGAGAGCTCGGAGCCTGGAGTCGGCTTCAGATTCTGTGTCTCCCTCTGTCTCTCTGTGTGTCCTTCCCCTGCTTGTGCAGTCTCTCTCTCTCTCTCAAAAGTAATAAACATTTTAAAAAAAAACCTGTAAACTCACGTGTTTGTGTTGCTTTAGGTCACTGAGTTTGTGCTAATTACAGCTACAATAGGAACATCATACACTGGCCAATGCCCTTAGGAAAAAGCTCTATCTCTTTAGCATAGCACACAAGGCCTTGTGGGATCTGGCTTCTGCCTCTGTGACTTGGAGCAAATTTCTTAACTTCTGTGAGTCTCGGTATCATCAGCTGTAACACAGGAAGGAAAAACCTCGATAGGTATCTAGTGAGATGAGGAGGACATATTTCTTTTTTTTTTTTTTAATTTTTTTTTAACGTTTATTTATTTTTGAGACAGAGAGAGACAGAGCATGAACAGGGGAGGGTCACAGAGAGAGGGAGACACAGAATCTGAAACAGGCTCCAGGCTCTGAGCTGTCAGCACAGAGCCCGACGCGGGGCTCGAACCCACGGACCGTGAGATCATGACCTGAGCCGAAGTCGGACGCTTAACCAACCCAGCCACCCAGGCGCCCCGAGGAGGACATATTTCAAGTACCTGGTAGAGAGACAGGCATATAAAACATCTTCATTGTTACCATTGTCATTATGATTTGCCTGGAGCAACTGACAGGGAGTTAGGAAGCCCGGGTTCTGTTCTCCTCACTAGGGCTCTGTTTCCACATTTGTAAAAAACAACAACAACAAAAAAGGAAACAGCAAAACATACAGGGTTGGCAGCCTCATCTCTCCCCTCTTCCTTAACTTTCCTGGTCACTGATCGGCATTCACTTCCACAAACATGCTTCACTCTCTCTGATTTCCAATTTTGCACATGCCATTCCCTCTGTCTGGAATGCTCTTCCCATCCCCTTTACCAGACTAGCTCCCATTTCGTCCCGCCAGTCTGCTGACTCCAATTAAAGATGGTTAGACCCCACAGTTACGCATTCCCAAAGCATCCTAAAATTCTTCCTCTATGGTAGTATTGACATTCTTTTATTATTATGGCAAAAACCAAAAAATAAATCCGGATAAGACTACTTTGGCTAATTGGCTTCAACTGTGTTGCTTAAATAAAACAAAATGTTCCAAATAAACTTAAAGCAGTTGGAGTTTCCTCTCCTCTCCCTTCTTCCTTCACTCTCCCTAGAGGAAACCACTATTGTGAGTTTGGTGTGCATCTTTCTAGTATTTTTAAACTTTGAATGCCAATATATCCGTAAGTATGTAGAATACACTTTTGTATGTTTATAATTAATACAAATTTCAACCTTTAAAAATATTTGTCATCCTGCAAGTCTCTTTTATTCACTCAACAGTAAGTTTGGGGTTATTTTTATGTTGATACAGATCTGGAACATTAATTTTTAGCATTATAGTATTTTTATTAGAATATATTCCATTTTATTAATCCATCTCGCTAGGAGTGGACATTTAGATTGTTTCTAATATTTCTTATGATTATAAAGAATGTTTTGGGGTGCCTGAGTTGGTTGAACATCCAACTCTTTTTTTAATTTTTTAATGTTTATTTATTTTTGAGAGGGGGGAGGGGAAGAGAGAGAGAGAGGGAGACACAGAATCTGAAGGAGGCTCCAGGCTCTGAGCTGTCAGCACAGTGCCCAGTGCGGCGCTTGAACTCACGAGCGTGAGATCATGACCTTAGCCAAAGTCAGATGTTTAACCAACTGAGCCACCCAGGCTCCCTGAGCACCCAACCTTGATTTTGGCTCAGGTCATGACCCCAGGGTTGTGGGATCGAGCCCCACATTGGCCTCTGCACTGAGTGTGGAGCCTGCTTGGGATTCTCTCTCTCTCTCCCTCTCTCTCTCTCTCTCTCTTTCTCTCTCCCTCTGGCCCTCTCCCGCTTGGGCTCTCTCTCTCTCTTAAAAAAAAAAAAAAAAAAAAAGAATGTTGCAATGAACATCCTTGTACATATAACCTATGAACAAGGATGAGAATTTGTTTAGGGAAGGATGACGTCTTGCCTCAAAGTGATAGTCCCCAGGTTGTGCAGCTGTATTCAGAGAGCTTCTAGAATATATGTCCAGTAGTGGAATCAGGTTGTGAGTTGTGTGCATTTTCAACTTTATGAGATATTGCAAATGGCCTTCCAAAGTGTGTCTGTACCAACAGCATATAAAGATTTGATTTCCACACATCCTTAAAAATACTTGACATTAGGAGTGCCTGGGTGACTCAGTCAGTTAGGTGTCCAACTTCAGCTCAGGTCATGATCTCGCAGTTCATGAGTTCGAGCCCCACATCGGGCTCTGTGCTGACAGTTCGGAGCCTGAAGCCTGCCTACTTCCAATTCTGTGTCTCCCTCTCTCTCTGCCTCTCCCCGCTCATGCTCTGTCTCTCTCTCTCAAAAATAAATAAACGTTAAAAAAATTTTTTTAAATGTTCTTATTTTTATCTAGATGATGTGTTTAAAATAATATTTTATAATTGTTTTGATTTACATATCTCAATTTGCTTATTGGCTACTTGAGTTTCTTCTGCTGAAAGTTTTCTATTCATGTACTTTGTCCAGTTTTCTTTTGTGAAGTAAGAGTAGTCTTTTTCTTAAGAGTTTGTAGTTCTTTGAGTACTGGTCCTTTGTTATATGTGTTGCAGATACTTCCTCCTCATCTGTAGCTTGTCTTTTTTTTTTTTTTTACCTTTATTTATTTATTTTTGAGAGAGAGAGAGAGAACGCTAGTTGGGGAGGGGCAGAAAGAGAGGGAGAGAGAGCAAATCCCAAGCAGGCTCTACACTGTCAGCGCAGAGCCCGACACGGGGCTTGAACTCATGAAACCGTGAGATCATGACCTGAGCCAAAGTCGGACGCTTAACCAACTGAGCCACTCAGGCCCCCCTGTAGCTTGTCTTTTAGTTGAACTTACAATGTTTTTTTGTTGTATGGCAGTTTAGATTGTGAGAGGGTCACAGATTTTTTCTGCTGAGTTGTGCTTTATTAAGAAATATTTCTCCACCATGACATCATAAAATATTATATATATGTATATTTTCTAATAACCTGAAGTATTTGTTTGCCATATTTATTCTTTAACCTGCTTGAATTAGGCATCTGTTTTTCACTCCTACAGAAAGCCAGTTTCTCAACGCTATGTACTGAGCTCCCCATCCTTTCCCCACTGACTTATGATGCCACCTCTATTGCACATCAAGTTAAAACGCACACATGCACACACACACACATGCACACAGACACCTGTGTCTGTTTCTAGGATCCCCTTATTATTCCATTGATATTTGCCTCTCTTGGGTTGAGACGGTTTCACAAAAATCCTGACTGAATTTGGGAAAATACGCATTTTTTTGATATTGAGTTTTCCAGTCCATGAACAGGGTATATTCCTCCATTTATTCAGGCTTTCTTTAATGTCCTTCAATGTTTTGTAATTTTCCCTGTGAGAACATACACTCCACAAGGGCAGTTGCTTGTTGGTTTTGTTCATTGTTGTATCCTCAGTGTCAAGAATGAGGCATGCCATAAGACTAGAGGCTTAAAATTAAAAGAAAGACTAGAGGCTTAATAATTTGTTGTTTAATGAAGCACCTTGCATATATTTTATTAGATATATTCCTACATAACTTATATTTTGTTGCTATAAAACAAACAACACATTTTTTTAACAGTTTCTAATCAGTTATGGTTGGTATATAGATCCCAAGACAGTGGAGAAGTGAGGCAGGAAAAGGCAGGGAGTCAATACAGGGTTCAATGGCAAACAAATTGCTACTTCAGGCTATATGTAGTGTAGAGACACGATGGGATTCGTGTTCTAGAATGCTCTATAGGGGCGCCTGAGTGGCTCAGTGGGTAAAGCGGCAGACTTTGGCTGGGGTCATGAACTCACAGTTCCTGAGTTCGGGCCCCCTGTTGGGCTCTGTGCTGATGGCTCAGAGCCTGGAGCCCGCTTCAGATTCTGTGTCACCCTCTGCCTGCCCCTCCCCGACGTGCACTCTGTCTCTGGCTCAGTCTCAAAAATAAACATTAAAAACAAATTTTTTTTTTTTTAATGCTCTTTAGCTGCAGTGCCAAGAATGAATTGTTATGGATAGGCACTAGCAGACTGGTCAGCAGGCGTTGAGGTGACTCCTGGCATAGAGTTGGTGCCTAAGAATTAGAGAGAGTGGCTGAGCAAAAGCAGGAGTGCCTGGCCACGTTGCCAACTGACCAACCGACAAGGTGACTGACTTAGGCACCGAGTAAAGAAACAGTGCCGTTGCATTTACCAAAGACTGGCCACTTTTCAGGCTAGGTGCTCTTAGGTCAAGCGAAACGTAGCTGGAGGAGGCGCAGTAAGTGCCTGCGAAAGGCAGCCAGTCTCCGGCCGGGTGCGCCCCCGGGTCGCGGAGGCTACGGGCTGGGAGGGAAAGGTCCGGGGAATAGGGGGATCTGGGCCTCTGGGGCGCGCGAGCTTCCCGCGCCCCGGGTCAGGCGCACCAATCGCGCGGAGAGGAGGCGCCTCGGCTCATCCAATCAGCACGGCGGATCCCGGCACCCTCTGTCGCCTTGGCAACGGGACGCAGGGGCTCGCGCGCGGCGAGGTGGCAGTTTGGGTCTGGTCCTGTGGAATCGTGTCATGTCGCGCCCGAAGGTAGGAGTGCCACGGGGTCCAGATGTTTTCAACGTCCCGAGAGAGAGGGAGGGAGGCCGCGGAGGATTCAGACTCGGGGGGAGGGGGGGCGCGATGTCCGGAGTCCCCGCGGAGTGATTCCGGACAAGGAGGGGGAAAATGAATTCAGAGAAAAGACTTCAAGCCCTGGCTGGCCTCGCGCCGCCGCCCGAGATGCTGCGCGAGTCCGCAGCCGGGGCTTGCTGGCGGGAAAGCTACGAAAATGTGGGATTCTAAACTGTACTCAGCGATTTCGGGGGCCCTGGGGGCAACCTCAGAACCTAGAAAAGCTCTTAGAGATCTATTCATCCCGCCTCCTGTTTGCCTACCTATCCATCCATTTGTAATGCATTCATCCCCAAACGCTAATCAATGGCTTCTCCAAACCGAGCCCACTGCTGACCAGTGAGGAGGACACAGAGGTGAATCACATAAGTCCCTGTCCTCTAGGAGTGCACAGGCCAGCGCCCCCCCCCACTTTAAAATGGGGAAAATGTGGCCCAAAGAAGGGAAATGAATTACTCTAGAATCCACCCTCCTCCCCACCAGCCTGCTTCTTATCCCGTGTTCTCTCATGCATGGCACCCCAGTTCTTTAAATTCCATCTCACAACAAAAAACAAGTGATTACATTGGGCTCACTCAGATAATCCAGGATAATCTATTTTAAAGTCAGTTGATTATGTCTGCAACTTTAGTTTTCCTTTGCAATGTAACATATTTACAGGTTCTGGGATATTAGGACATGGGCATCTTTTGGGGGATCATTATTCTGCCTACCACAATATTCTATCATCAAATAATTGGAAAATGAAATTGTAAAAAATACTATTTAAAAAAGCATCACATGGGCACCTGGGTGGCTCAGACGGTTAAGCATTCTACTCTTGATTTCAACTCAGGTCTTGATCTCAGGGTCATGAGTTCAAGCCCGCAGCTGGGCTCCATGCTGTGCGTGAAGCCTACCTAAAAAAATAAAAATAAAAATTAAATTAGCATCACAAAATTAAAGACCTATGAAATAATTTAATTTAAAATGTCCAATGGAGGTGCCTAGGTGACTCAATTAGTTAAGTGTCTAACTCTTGGTTTCAGCTCTGGTCATGATTTCACAGTTTGTGAGCCCTGAGTCAGGCTCTGCACTGACAGCTCAGAGCCTGCTTAGGAGTCTCTCTTTCCCTCTCTCTCTCTGGCCCTCCCTCGCTTGTGCTTTCTCTCTCTCTCAAAATAAATAAACATTTAAAAAAGTCCAAGACTTCTGTACTGAAAAGTAGAAAATATTGTGGACAGAAATTAAAGAAGAGCTAAATTAATGGAGAGATAGATCATATTCAGGGATTGGGAGACTCAATACATGTCACTTCTCAATATGATCTATAGATTCAATACAATCCCAGTAAAATCCCAACGTGCTTTTTTTTTTGTAGAAATTAGCAAGCTGATTCTAAAATTTATATTGAAGTGCAAATGACCCCAAATTGCAAAGGCAATCTTGAAAAAAAGCAAAGTTAGAGGACCTATGCTACTTGATTTCAAGATTTACTAGAAAGCTATGGTAATTAAGACAGTGTGGTGGTGACATAAGGGTAGATAAATAAGCAAATAAGATGGAGTCTAGAGACAGACCCACATATACACAGTCAACTGAATTTTGACAGAAGAGTCAATGTAATTCAATGAGGAAAGGAAAAATTTTTCAACCAAATACTCTGAGCAACTGGATAAACTGATGGAAAATAGAACTGAAAACATGAAAGAGTATAAAAGATACAATAAATAAAAAAAGAGTAGGACACCTGACTAGTCCTGGGGTACTTGGAGGGGCTTGTGTATATGACTGAGATAAGAGTTCATTTGCTTTTGTGGGGGGCTAGTTTCTGTCTGTTTCATAAAGCAGTACTCTCTATCCCTCTCCACTGTCCCTATCCTTCTGAGGGATAGGATGGTATGGTAGGCAGAATTCTAGATGGCCCCCAAGATTCCCACCCCTTATGGACACACCTTGTGTAATTCCCTCCCCTTGAGTGTGGGTGGAGTCTATGAATTTGATGGGATAGTTACTACCGTGATTGTTACTGTGCATGGCATAGGACTCTATCGTGGCTGACTTGGAGAGGAAAGGGTTGGAAGTCAGAGAAATGAGCTCCTGCTGGCCTGGAAGAAAGCAAACATCCATGCTGTGAACTGCCTAGGGGGTTATGTTGAAAGGAACTGCGTGGCCTCTTGCTGAGAGCAGACCCCAGTCAACAGCTAGCAAGTAAACAGAGACCTCAGTCCTGCAGCCCCAAGCAACTGAATTCTGACAACAATCTGGATGGTCTTGGAAAAGGACCCCGAGCCCTGGATGAGAAACGTAACGCAGGCCATCACCTTGGCTGTAGCCCTGTGAGACCTGGGCAGAGGATCCAGCTAAGCTACTCCTGGCCAGCGGAAACTGCAAGATATAAATTTATGCTGTTTTAAGCCACTAAGTTAGTGGTAATTTGTTATACAGTAATAGAAAACAAATGCAGATGACAAGTCTGTCTAAGCTACAGAAGTCATCCTGCACAAGACCAATTTTGATTTCTTTCTCATACCTGCCGTTAGGGATCAGTCTTGCCAGGACTGAAGGCCAAACTGTTTTAGACGTGGTAGAAGCAAAATAATAGCCACTCTGCTTTGAGGATTTGAAAGGCCCATTTTGGATGCAAGAGATTAACTTTGCTCCGAGCCTTTGACTCAGTCTACTCCTGGATCATGGATCTAATCAAACATGTTTCAGCTCCTTCTCACAGAGCCTGCTGAGCTCAGCCCTTAAAACTCAGCCCTCAAAACTGGGGTTGGACCTTTGGAGTGCTGAAAACTAGGTGTTCACTCTACTGGTCATGCTTGTGGAACAATCCTATGAGGTGGGCCCTTGAATACCTGAGGATTTATCCCAAGGACCAAGTTGCTGGGCACATATTGACCGATGTGAACTTGGCCAGGCAGGTCCTTCTTGTCTCAGCATCGGGCGATACTGCATCGGATGGTTTCAGCATTTTAAGATCTGCGGTAAGTTGAGCTGGGAAGGCAGTGTGGATGTGCAGAACCAGTTACATCACTTTCCTTTTCTCATTACAGAATCAAAATTACAAGGGCCATGGATTATCAAAGGGAAAAGAGCGGTGAGTGGTCCCACGCAATCTAATAAACGCAGAACTAAATTCCTCCTCTCTCCTCCCTCCCACCCCCCTCCCTCCCTTCTTTCCTTCCTTCCTTCCCTTTTCCCATCTCTCCACCCCCGCTTCTTTGCTTCAGTAATGACAATGATAATAACAAACAATCACTGAGCACTTACCATGTGCCAGGCTAGTTGTTTTATCTCTTTGAATCTTTGCCACAGTCCTTTGAAGTAGATACTGCTATTGTGTCCATTTTATAGATGGGGAAACTGAAGCCTAGAGAGGCTAAGTAGGTAACTTGCTGAAGCCTGTAGGATCAGTTAGTGGCAGAGCTTGTTGGGCTCCAGGGCCCACGATGCCCAAAGCAGGAGGGAGCGGTGTGGACTTCGCTGGAGGTTTTTCGTGAGAAGTTAGAAGTTACACCACACACGCCGTGGCGCATATTTTCGATACTTCTGTTTCATTAGGTATTTCTATTCTTTCTAAAGTCACATCTGGCCATGTCACCACTGAGGAAGGTGTGTGTGGTCTCTGAGCCCACCTCTCGTGCAGCGCCCATCGACTTTGCCTTCTTTCTCTACCTACTGAGAGAACTTTGCCACCAATTTCAAATCTCTTACTCTCTTCCACAGAGCAGCTCAGCTCTAGTCTGGGTCCTGACCCTAAACTTACACACCCACTCCCACCCCAGCCAAAAAAGGGCACTTCAGTTAACAGGGTCTATTTTATTGGGTCAGGCACCAATTAGAAATGTGTTTAGCTACAAGTAACAGGAAACCCAACTAATAGTAGCTTTAAACAATTACATTTGCTTTCCTCATATAACGAAGAGTCAAGAGGGCAGGTGCAGAGTGGTTCAATGCTCTCAGAGCTAGCGTCTCTGTGATTGCCTTGACCTTTTCCTTCTGGACACTAAGTGGCTGCTACAGCTCCAGCCTTCATGTCACGATCAAGGTGGGAAGGAGTGGCGAGGGAAGTCTCAAGCCACATTTCTTTCTTTCTTTCTTTCTTTCTTTCTTTCTTTCTTTCTTCTTTCTTTCCTTCCTTCCTTCCTTCTTTCTTTCCTTTCTTTCTTTCTTTCCTTCCTTCTTTTCTTTCTTTCTTTCTCTTTCTTTCTTTCTTTCTTTCTTTCTTTCTTTCTTTCTTTCTTTCCTTCTTTCCTTCTTTCTTTCTATTTTTAAGGTTTATTTGTTTTTGAGAGAGACCAAAACAGCGTGAGCAGGGGAGGGGCAGAGAGAGAGAGAGAGAGAGAGAGAGAATCCAAAGCAGGCTCTGTGCTACCAGCACAGAGCCCGATGTGGGGCTTGGACTCATGAAACTGAGATCATGACCTGAGCTAAAACCAAGGTTTGGTTGCTTAACCGACTGAGCCACCCAAGCTCCCCATCTTTCTTTATTTTCATCAAAAGAACCAGTGCTTTCCAGGAACCCACCCTCTTTAGCCATCTTATGTTTTTATCTTACCAGAATCGTGTCGCCTGGACACCCCTAGCTGCATGAATGGTTAGGAATATAAGTTACATAAGTGACGTTATCGTGTTATTATTCTGCACCCTGCTTTTGTCACACAAAATTCTATTTTCAGTATTTATCCACGTTGGTGCACGTAGCTCTGGATGCATTTTGACTGCTATCTGTGTTCCATTGTAAGCCACAAGTTATTTATCTGCTTCCTGTTGAGAGGCCTTCTGGCTGGGCCTTAGAATTGAATTAGAATTAGAAAGCACACCCTGAGACAAGGGTGTGTGAGCAAGTAGTTTATTTGGAAAGTTGGAAGGTGATTTCAGTAAGCATTGGCAGGGCAGGGGGGATGCAAGGCATCCAAGGGAAGGAAACCAATAAACGGGGCATTACAGACAGGTTATTGTGGTGGGCCAGTGGGGCTCAGTCCCACTGGGGATTCCTAGGAGATAGTACAGAATACTGCAGACTCGTCCCCACTGAGTTTTGAGGAACTGGAGGACTTACCCATCAACTCCAGTCGTCATTAGTTGTATGCTGGTGTGGGAAGGGCACTTGGGACCTGCTTTAAGCACTGGTTGAGCTGACTGCGTGCACAGGAATGGAGAATGTCCAAGGGACAAGGGTGGGCCACCAGCCGTGTGCTGCAGGTTATTTCCGTACAAAATAGTAATAATTAACAAACGAACATCCGTGTACATATAATGCCTAGGGTATCTATCTAGGGTATAGAGCTAGGATGGAATTGCTGGCCATAGACTATGTGCAAGTTCAGTTTCACTAAATACTGCCATGTGGTTCCCCAGAGTTCCTTCTACCAGTACAGGAAGAGTTTCCATTTTAGCACATTGTTGCCGAACTTGGACGTCTAGGTTTTTGCCAGTCTAATGTGCCTGAATAGTAACTGACAGTTTCAATCTGCCAGATTGCTCTCTAAAGATTTATCCGATTTACAGTTCCATCAGCATTATAGGATAATTGTCATTTCTCTACATTCTTGTGAACATTTGGTATTTGTCTGATTTTAAACATTTCCCCCGATCTGATGGATATTAAAATTGGGTCTCTTCATTGTTTTGGATTCATGTTTAAATACTCCTTACTTTACTACTTTATAGCAGGGGTTCTTAAAATTTGAGCTCAAGTTTTCTACTTCAAAATTATTATTGTCAACTTTTATCATAAACACTTCGAAAATTAGAAATTTAAAATGATACATTTAAAAAATTTTATTAATTCATTTAGAAAGCAATAACGGACTCATTACCTGGTAGTGTAAATGATGCATTTTTACGAACTATAACCGTATTCTCCCTCCTCCAAATTTATTATGATGAGTAGTAAATGTTTGCACATCTTTGTGTATTTCTTAAATGTCTGGCTTAATAGACAACATTTGGCTTCCTGAACCTTTTGGATTCAATCTGTTGTGATATGTTGTTTTGGTTGAAGAAGAGGAAGGAAATCCAGCCTCACAAATGTATGTAGTTGGAAAAGGGAGGACTTTGTGTACCTCTGGAAGAGACTCGAAGACCCTGAGGACTACTTGGACTACCCACCAAGAACTGCTGTTTTAGGGAATTACAATACGCATCCTTAACTCATCACTGTCTACTGTGAATCAGTATTATACCACTTTGTGCACAATGGAAGAACCTTAGAACAGCTTGCTCTGTTTACTCCCCTCTGGTCCTTTGTGCTGTTATTTTTGTCGTGTATTTAAAAAAAATTGTTAATGTTTCTTTTTGAGAGAGAGACACACACAGAGCACGAGTGGGGGAGGGGCAGACAGAGAGAGAGACACACAGAATCCGAAGCAGGTTCCAGGCTCCGAGCTGTCAGCACAGAGCTTGATGCCGGGCTCGAACCCACGAACCATGAGATCATGACCTGAGCCGAAGTCAGATGCTCAACCGACTGGCCACCCAGGTGCTCTGACTCTTTGCCATGTATTTAAACACTAAAGAAGGTGCTTCAGGGTCAAGGAAAATTATCCCTGATGGAGATTCAGATGTACCAAAATGGATATGTGAGTAGAAAGAGAGATCAATTGATTGATTTTCCAGATGATGTGAAAATGTTAGGGTTTAGGAGCTAACAGTCAAGAAGGAATTCTTGAGACATCTTTGGTGCAAAAAGGTGGTTTATTAAGGCATGCAGACAGGATCTATGGGCAGGAAGAGCTGCACAGGGAGCGCCTGGGGTGGCTCAGTCAATTAAGCATCTGACTTTGGCTCAGGCCATGATCTCAGGGTTTGTAGGTTCGAGCCCCACATCAGGCTCTATGCTGACAGCTCAGAGCCTGGAGCTTGCTTTGGAGTCTGTGTCTCCCTTTCTTTCTGCCCCTCCCCCACTTATACTCTCTCCCTCTCTCTCTCTCTCTCTCTCTCTCTCAATATAAATAAACATTAAAAATTAAAAAAAACAACAACAACAGATGCACTGGGGTTGTGAGGAGTGGCTGATTATATTGGGTTTGGGATAACGTAAGTCTCTAAGGAATTTGGAAGCAAGGTTTCCAGGACCTCGAGGGGCTAGCTGTTGTTAGGATACAGTCATTTACAACGGTCTAGTAAAACCTGACTCATGAGACCCTTCAGATGGATGTCAGTGGGCCATGTGTTTGGAGGACGATTGCTAACATATATCTTGGTTACGGAGGGCAGGGGGACAGGTAGAGATAAGGGATTTTCTTTACAGGATCCTAGAGGTCAGGCTAATGTCAAGCTAAGGTTGCCTTTTATCTCTAGCAAAGTATTAACATGGAGGCAGTCGAGTTTCTGGAGGAAGGTCACTCTGTCTCAAGGACTTGTCAATGTGCTATAAGTTGTAAAGAAATTTAACTTTTTTTTTCTTTTGCCTTTGTTCTCCACTCCACAGAGACCGTAAGCCCTTTCTTCTGACCACTACTTAGGGTTAGGGGCTGATCATTTGATTCCTCCTAAAGCTGAGTGGAACATGGGTTGGGCCAAAGCTTTAATTACAGTGAGTTGGCCCCAAGCCCAACCTCCTGTACTGCCATTTTGAGCCTTTGCCCCGGAAGGGGGTTGAACTACAGTTCAGTGTTTGTGTGTTTGTTTGTTTGTGGGTTGTTTTTTGGTTCATTTTTGGATTCAATCTGGCAGGGCTGCCAGAATGCCCACACCACATCATTGTGCAGGAGTATGGGTTTTCTCTCTGCTTTACTACGTTCTCTACTGCTTCTTTCTTACGCAAATTTGCCGCAATGTTGTTTTGGTTCGGTTCGGTCTGCTTTGGTTTCGGAATGGGACTCTTCCAGATTTTGATTTGTTTGGCCGCCCTCCCTCTTGTCCAAGCACAGCTGCTTTCTCCTGGTGACTGCTTCTCCGTGGCTGGCTCGTTCCTCCCCTTGCCCAAACTCAGACGCCCCCCCCAGACCTGGACACCTGCTATAGCTCTCTGCTCCCCGCTAAGGGCTTTTTTCTCTCTGGAATCAGTTCAGGTTTTCTTTTGTCCGTTGCTCCCCACTAGCCCCATAGTCAAGTGTGCTGTTTAGTTTGCACATTTTCCCCCTCCCTGCTTCAGTAGGACTGAGAGTCTTTCGCATCCTCTTCCACTATAACCTGCGATGTTTTAATTTGCGTTTACTTGATTGTCGGGAAGGTTGAGAATCTTTTCTCGTGCTTACTGGTACGTTTCCCCTGCTATGAATTGCCTGTTCAATCCTTTAGGCATTTTTGTCTTTTTAAAAATGATTTGTCGAAGCTCATTATGTACTTGGTCCAAATGTCTTACAGATTGTAAGCATTACAAATATTTTGTCTTAATCTGTAACTAGTCCTTTAAGCTTTATTCGTGGTGTATTTTGTTACAGAGTTCTGTTGTATATACAGAAAGGTGCATGTGTCGTAACTTTATAGCTCAGTGAATTTTCGTCAACTTAATACACCCACATATCAGGAATCAGAACATCACCAACACTCCAGAAACCCCACTCATGCTCTCTTTCTATCATTCCCCCACAAAGGTAGCCATTATCCAGACTTCTAATGATGTGTTAATTTTTTTAATTAAATAGTTACTTTGAGATAATTGTAGATTTATATGCAGTTATAAGAAATAATATAGTGAGGGGTGCCTGGCTGGCTCAGTTGGTAAAGCATGTGACTCTTGATCTTAGGGCTGTGAGTTCAAGCCTCATGTTGGGTGAGGAGCCTACTTAAAAAAAAAAAAAGTATAAGAAATAATATAGTGAGTTACCATGTGCCCTGTATTTGGTTTTCTCCAATGGTAACAGAGAATACAACTATAATGCGGTATCACAACCAGGATACTGACATCCATACAGTCAAGATAAGGAAAGTTCCCATCACCACTGCTCCCTAATATGACCATTTTATGACCACATCCACTTCCTCCTCCTCCCTCTGCCTTCTTCCACAATCCCACCTCCCCCCTGTCCTTAACCCCAAGCAACTGCTAATCTGTTCTTCATTTTAATAACTTTGTCATTTCAAAAGTCATATAGGGACACCTGGGTGGCTCAGTCAGTTAAGCGGAGAACTCTTGATTTTGGCTCAGGTCATGATCTCACAGTTTGTGGGCTGGAGCCTCGCGTCAGGCTCTGTGCTGACAATGAGGAGCCTGCTTGGGATTCTCTCTCTCCCTCTCTCCTTCTCTCTCCCTCTCTGCCACCCCCCTCCCCCACTTGCATGTGCGTGCATGCTCTTTCTCTCAAAAGAAAAGCTATATAAATGGACTTGTACAGTATATAAGAACGTTTTAGGATCGGCCTTTTTCACTCGGCATAATTCCCCAGAGATGCATGCAGGTTGAATGTACACATATTTCACTCCTTTTTATTGCTAAGTCAGTATTCCATGGCATGGATGGACCGCTATTTAACCATTCACCCACTGAAGGACATCTGGGTTGTTGCCAGCTTCGGGCTATTCTGGATAAAGCTGCTGTGAACATCCACGCACAGGTTTCTGCGTGACCCTGAGCGAGCGATCTGTCACCCTGTCTTGCAGAGAGCAGAGAGCTTCAATCCGATTCAAGACCACTCTCATGAATACTCTCATGGATGTCCTTCGCCACAGGCCGGGCTGGGTAGAAGTAAAGGAGTAAGACGCATCCCCACCCCCTGCCAATCTCGGCCCTCTTTCCCTTTGACTCACCAGGCCTTGTCTCCCTCTGTTTTCTCCCAGTTCCTGTGGGTGGCTACTGGGACTTGTCCCAATTTGGCTGTGACAGGGACCAAAATTTATTTGGCACTCCGAGTGTATCAGGCACATTACAGACGACATCTCTGCCTTGTCTAAGTCTTAGAACCATCCAGCAAGATACGATTATGTTCAGAGGGATCAAGCCAATTGTTGGAGGTCACACAGCACATGTGTGTCAGAGTGGGAGTTGCTCCCAGTTCAGTTGGACTCTTCGGTAGCCAGGGTCCTAGAGCTCTCTGGAGAATCAAGGAGTGCAGCCGTCACAGACTAGCTGGCTTGAATCCTCTAGGGATGGCAGGTCGAGGTCAAGGGCTGCTCGTCCCTGGCCACTTACTAGTCCTGTGACTTTGAACGAGTTACTTGACCCCTAAGCCTACATCTCTTCTATGGTGGGCCCTGGGGATGCTGAGATGAACAATGTCTGGCACATAGCAGGTGCTAATGTTAGTGAGGGCTAAGGTCGGGCTGCATATAACAGAGACCCAAAGCAAAAGAGGCTCTGATGGACCAGAAGTTTATTTATCTCTCCCACCAAAGTCCAGGTGTAGGAATTTCAGAGATGGCATAGAAATTTGGAGCCACCTGTTTCCGTCTTTCCATCCTGCCATCCCTTGAGTGAAGCCCTTCTCACGGTCTAAGGTGAAGCTCCAGTCTTGCATCCACAGGGCGAGCAGCAGTAGGTAGGAGGGAGACAAGAAAGTACACGCCCTGCCCTTGAAGGACACAGCCCAGAAGTCCCTCACGTTGGCCAGACTTAGCCTAGCTGCAAGAGAATCTGGAAAATGTAGCTTTTATTTTGGAAAATGTGGAATACATTTCCCCAGGTAAATGTTGGGAATTCTATTACTGTAGACAAAAGGGGGAGAATGGATAGGAGGGGGGAGGGCCACCAGCTGCCCTGACCTGGTGCTCAGTCAATGTTGTTGCATAACAATAGCTGAGCCCGTTAGACACTCTTTACTATAGCAGTTTACACGCCTGACCTCTGAATCGTCCAGCAAACCTTCTTCTGGGAGGTGCTATTATCATACCCATTTGCTGGAAAACGGGACACCTGGGCATGGAAGAGTAAAAAGTGCCATGTTGGAGGTCACTTGGCTTGTCAGGGCTTGGACTGCACCCAGTCGGTCTGTGTGCAGAGTCCCAGGTGCATTTCTACCCTCTCGGTGAATGAGGAAACAAATGAGCCAATGGATGAATCCGTGATTCCCACTGCCTGGTACTGGAGTCTAGTCTTCGGTTATTGCTGTAATTTTGTAACTTAAAAAAACAAAAACAAACAAACAAAAAAACCACGTTGGAAGCAACGGTGGTGGCATTATTTTCTCTCCTGTCACATCCTTTTCAAGCACCTCCTCTCTGCACCCCAGCTCTGGCATCGGATTCGGTAGATTAGCCTGGGTAGGAATGCTGATGCTGCTGTGCCCTGGGCGAGCGAGGTTCTCCTCGACTGAGGGCTCCAGGGATGATTGTAGTCACCTCTTGAGGCTGTTCTGAGGACTCAGTGAGGGGAGGGCTTTGTGGACAGGGAAGGGCTTACAGATGTTATCGGGAGGCTCTGCTTGGTGATGTGGGCCGGGGGTGGCAACCCAGATGCTTCTAGAGCCCAGGCAGGTAACCTGATCAGGTGAGGCTGGCTGGTTGCCATGGGCCGTAGGCAGTGGTAGGTAGGGGCTGTGATCTGGAGAGGGTGCGTCCCAACTTGGTGGCTGTTCCTCACTCCCGCCGACAGGTGCCAGGAGGCATCAGGACCCCGTGTGGCCGATACCCCGGTTGTTCAAAGGGAACCCAAAGGAAGCCGGCAGCCTGGATTTGTGTAGGAACATTTCTCCCGTTCTCACTCTGGCCTAGCGAAGCACACTGTGGGCAGGGCTGGCCCACGGCACCCCCTTGAGGCTCCTTATGAACCTTGCTTGTCCCTCAGCTGCACCTCCATGGGCCCCAGGCCCTCAGCAGTGCTGAGGTCCTTACCTCATGACCTTTGTCCCACCCACCCCCAGTGAAGGGGACTGGGATTTCTACTGGTGTGACGTCAGCTGGCTCCGGGAGAACTTTGACCACACCTACATGGACGAACACATGCGGATCAGTCACTTCCGAAACCACTACGAGGTGAGCTGGGTGGGCTGGTGGTGGCGGGGGAAGGGGGGGCACTGAGTCGGCCACTTCATGTCACTGGATGTCGCAACGAGCAGGGGCTGGCACGGGAGTGCAAGGAGCAGAATGGAAAAGCGTAAGGGAGTTTGGGGTACATGCCAGGTGGGGAGCATGTGCACAAGATACACGATGGGCTAAAGGATGTGAGAGGGTAAGGATCTAATACCCGAGCAGCAGGCTATCTTGGGGTGGGGACTCAGGTCACAGGCTGGTGGGCATGTCAACACTACAGATGTGAGGGGCAGCCTGGCTTGGGGGGCAAGGGCCGCAGGAGCAGGATGCTTGAGCCATATGGTGATTTCAGGGAAGAGACAGATTGAGCAGTTGGGAGTCTAGAGCTGGGAGGGAGGTCCGGGAGGAATCAGATCACAAATCACACTGGAGGAGCCAAAGCTGCTGAGATTTGAAAAGGTTAGTGCAGCTTAGAAGTTAGCAACATGAACTTCGGAGTCAGACAGGCCTGGGTCAAGTCCTGGCTGTGCCTTCTGTTAGCTGGGTAGCTCTGGGCAATTGACTTAGCCTTTCTGAGCCTCAGTTTTCTTGCCTGTAAAGTGGGGATGGTTATAGACTAGCAGGCTCTCAAAGTTACTCTTACTGTTATTGCTACTTCGTGGGCCGAGAATGGAGGCTGTGGGAGGCAGTGTCGATGGCTGGGGCTGGGAGGTGGAGCAGGGCAGGGGGCACGAGCCCTAACAGCCTGTCCACCCATCCCGCCGCCCAGCTGACGCGCAAGAACTACATGGTGAAGAACCTGAAGCGGTTCCGGAAGCAGCTGGAGCGCGAGGCAGGGAAGCTGGAGGCAGCCAAGTGCGACTTCTTCCCCAAAACCTTTGAGATGCCATGCGAGTACCACCTGTTCGTGGAAGAGTTCCGCAAAAACCCGGGGATCACCTGGATCATGAAGCCTGTGAGTGCCCGGTGCCCAGTCAGGGGACCAGAGGAAAGGGGCAGTGGGAGGGAGGGCTGCCCAGGCACCAGCAGGGATCCTTCATGGCAGAACCCCTGCCTGGGATTTCAGCCTTAGGTGCACCATCTGCCTCCCCAGAAGAGCTTTTTTTTTTTTTTTTAACTCTATTTATTTTTGACAGAGAGAGAGCGTGAGTGGGGGAGGGGCAGAGAGAGGGAGACACAGAATCCGAAGCAGGCTCCGGGCTCTGAGCTGTCAGCACAGAGCCTGATGCGGGGCTCGAACTCACAAACTGCGAGATCATGACCTGAGCTGAAGTCACACGTTTAACCGACTGAGCCACCCAGGTGCCCCTCCGCCGAAGAGCTTTGTCTCCTCTTTGCAGTGTTTGAACCCAGCAGCTATGACTGCTAGTACACAGTAGGTGCTCAATACATGTTTACTAGATGGAAAAGTATCCTCAGGGCACCAGGGCAGAGAATCCAGAGCCTTGCTGGAGCTCAGGTCCCCACCTCTCTTCCTGACATGAGAGAAAATGGTGGCAGTCAGGCCATGCCAAGCGCTTTGCCTGCATTACCTGATTCTCCAGATGGTCTTTGGGATGAGATATTACCTTACTTTATTTTATTTCATTTCATTTTTAAATATGTATTTATTTATTTTGAGAGAGAGAGTGTGTGTGCGCTTGCGTGAGAGCAGGGGGTGGAGGGAGAGGTAGAGAGAGAGAGAGGGAGAGACTCCCAAGCAGGATTGTCGTGGGGCTTGATCTCACAAACCATGAGATCATGACCTGAGCTGAAGTCAAGAGTCAGACGCTTCACCCGACTGAGCCACCCAGGCGCCCCAATATTACCTTGGTTTATAGATGAGGAGACTGCGACCCATTTATTCAAGCATTCCACAATGTTTACCGAGCGCTGGCTACATGCCAGGCATAGAAGTAGGTGCTAGGGACACAGCCCTCAGCAAATTGGAAGTGGGTCTCTACCTTCCTTGAGTGCAGACGATACAGAAGATACCTGTGTGAGTACAGTTGTTCTAAGTGACACTAGAGAGGAAACAGTAGGAGGTTCCCTGCTGCCCAGCGGGCTTTTCTGAAGGGAGATTGGGCTCCAAGGTCAAATCCCTTAGTTTAAATACTGCCTGTACCACTTCCTTGCTGTGTGACCTCAGACAGGTTACTTAACTTGTCTGTGCCCCAGTTTTCCCATCTGCAAAGTGAGACTGTGTTACCTGTCACATAATGTTGTGGTGTGATTAACACAGGTAGAGCATACCTTAAGCACTCCATAAATGATAGCTGCCATTGTTATTAGTGTTATTAAAAGAATTGTGGACTTTGACTGAAAGTCAAGAAATATTGACTGTGGCCTGAAGGATGCCGAGGAGTCAGCCTGGCGAAGGACAGAGGTAGGGAAGAGCATTCTGGGAAGAGGGACTGCATGCATGAAAGCCTTGCATCCAGAGGTAGCCAGCCCTTCGGGGATCAAGACACTGAGTGGAGGGCAGGCGCGGCAGAGCACCTATGAGCCCCTCAATTGTTCCTCGTGCCAGGGCTGGTTTCTCACCACAAAGCCACCATAGCCTTGAATGGTATCATCAAAGCCCCCTAATATTTTCTGGGCTTGGGACCGTGCCAGGCCCCAGGAAGGGAGCTGGGGGGAGGACGTGGGGGGCAGCCCTTCCTCGTGCAGCTGGGGACTAGACCTGGTGTTGGCCGATATGCACATTCAACCAAGAGCACAGCTGCTTGGAGGGGGAATCGACGTGCCAGACAGAAACGACGGATCCTCCCGACTGGGTCCCAGCCAGCGTTGACCCCGGGACCTCCTGCACCTGTCCCCTCCTCTGCAGCTGGAGAAGAAGGGGTTCGTTAGGCACAGGAAGACTACAAGCCACAGGGCGGTCCCAGCTCCCAACATTAGCCTCTCAGACAAATGGTAATTTGTGCTAATTGGGATGAGCAATTGCATATTAAGTTGATTCCTTTCCCAGCCCACGGCCTTTGTTAGAGGCAGACACAAGACAGCTGTAATTAAGAGGAGGCATCTTGGCTGTGTGCGTGTGTCCTTGCTCCTGAATAGCTGTGGCGCCCTGTCTGGGGTGTGGGGAGCCGGGAGTGGGTGCTCTGAGCTCTAACTCTGTACCCGCCACGCATAAGCCCTGGGCAGGTTCCTCAACCCCTCTAAGTCTGCGTCCTCATCGTCCTCATCCATAAAATGGAATTAATGAGTGCACCTACCTGCCGGGCTTGCGAGAGAATCCAATGCGGTTATACACATTATATAAAGGGTTTAGCACTTAGGTGTCCAGTCACTGACCGCTTTTACGGTTATTTCCAAGACTCCAGGCGACACCTGGAAAGCACGAGGTCGGTGCTTCCCAAGCCCAAATGTGCCCACCATCATCAGGCAACCTGGTTAAAGGCAGAGACTGATTCGGCAGGTCTGGGTCGGTCTGAGAGTCTGCCTTGCTAACCAGCTCCCAGGTCAGGCCCTTGCTGCTGGTCCACGGACCACACTTTGAGGAGTGAGACCCTAGCGGAATCATTTTCAAAACTGAGAGTGCATCAGAATTTTCTGGAGAGCTTATTAAAGCCCCCGCTCCCATCCCCCAGGGTCTGATTCAGTAGGCCTGATGTGGGGCCAAAGAACTTACATTTCTAACAATTTCCCAGGTAGAGCAACCAAGGGTTCTCTGGAGCCACAGAACCATGAACCGCTGGGACGGAGTATTAGTTCTGGGATCCTGTTGTTTGGATCCTTCGGGGTGGGGAAAATGTTAAAAAAAAAAAAAAAAATTACTCCAAATTCAGAAAATAGAAAAAATCCCGAATCCCTCCACTCCTCCCACAAGGCCTGTCTCTGTGAGCCAGCTTGTCCTCGTGCACCCACACACAAGAGTTTTCACATAGCTGCCATGGCCGGCGGGTCAGGGTAGCCACTGGCCTGCCTTTTCCCTCTGGCATCTCCTCTGCACGGTGCCCTAGGGCCTGCTGACTCTTCAGCTTCCAACTCCACTCCGGGCAGCAGAGCAGGGGCGATGCGGGGGTGGGCGGGGCGAGTTGGACTCAGAAGGGAGTAAGCAGCATCATCCCCTCCCTGCCACCTGCAGGGACCCCTCTTCCCACCGAGCCTGAGCCCCAGCCCATCTCAGAGTATAAGAACAAGCCCTTGGCTTTGCCATTTAAAAGTCCAACTGATGTAAAAATTGCATTGATCCCAACTTCTTTGCCATCGAAACATTCTCCCTTCCTACCAGCTCAGGCCCTCTGGGTGGGCAGGAGGTTGGCAGGATGCCTTGGGCAGCAAATAACAGAAATCACGACTACAGGGAGCCCAAAGAAAGGGCTGGTAAAAATAGTGTTTCACACGGTCACAAAATAGTGTTTTTAAAAGGATAAAATAATTTGGTTATAAAAAGAAGCAACTCTATTGAAAAACAGTTATCAACCGGTTAGTCTGGGTCCTCTGAGAAACAAACGAACGAAGGAACAAACCAACATGCCGCCGGAAGTTTTGCCCGTGAGGAATTGGGGGAGGGAGTGCGGGGAGCCTGGACGGCAGTCAGCGAGGGAGAGAGGGAAGGAAGAGAAGCACCTAGAGGCCGGGCAGCAAGGCCTGGGGGAGGCCTCATGCCAGAGGAGGCCCCACTCTCCAGGGAGTGGGCCAGCCTTCAAGGCCCCTTCTGTCCTCCGTCCGTGGCAGGAGCGTCCCCTGCAGGCGGGGCCCCACAAGTGGAGCGTGGATTGCGGTAGTAGAAGCTGGCGGTCAGTCCAGCACCTTCCGCAGTTGGAGACCTGCTAGCATGTTCTCACAACGGCCACACAAACTATTAAATGATCTGTATGCAGTAACAGTAACAGTAACAATATATGTGCTTTTCATTAACAGTGAGAGTCTAACAGCAGGCCCCATTGTTACCATACTTTCAAAATCATCACAAGCAAAAACAATATTTTGAGACACCTGCAGCAACTCTAATGTGATCTAAAAATAACCGAGATTTCTTCTGAGAGTAAAGTCACAGGCTTGGCTAGTACTACTAGGATTTGTTGTCTGCATTCATAATGGGAAGCAGTGGGAAAATCTGGTTAGGATGAAAAACTTTCTTCTCTTTCGAGTTTACAGACCCCAGGACATTTCCTTTAATGACGAGAGGTCGCTTCCAGGGATGATTCAACATCATAGGGCAGCTTGACATCATCATCGGTTCCCACCCCAGCGGGCTGGCTGCTACTCTTGGTCACAATGTAGCTGCCAAGCTCTAGCTTCACCTCCTCACGCCTCCACTATTGCCACAGGATTGAAGGAACACCCTGGTCTTGTGTGTCCCTTTTGAAGAAGACACAAACTCCCCAGAGGTCACTGCAGTAGACTTCCCCTGGCATCCTGCTGGCCCTGCTTGAACCGGTCACATGGTGGGGGCATGGGACCACCGTGGGCATCAGACACCGCAGAGGGCAGGGCCACCAGGAAGAGGTGATCCAAATGAGGTTCTGTTGGGAGCGCCTGGCTGGCTCAGTTGGTGGAACAGGTAATTCTTGATCTCAGGGTCGTGAATACAATGCCCACGATGGGTGTAGAGCTTACATTAAAAAACAAATACGCAAATGGGGTTCTGTTGGCAGAGAAAAAAGGGAATTTTTTTCCCATACTTGGCGTTGCTGAGTGGACCACCAACTACATCTGTAACACCCAGTGAATGCCACACAACGAATGCCTCACGAGAAATGATCCCCAGGGGCAGGGCATCGAGGGCCATGAGTGGCCACAGGTGGTACAAAATCTAAATATGGTTCATTCTAACAATCCGTTCATATATATATATTTTTTACATTTATTTATTTTTGAGAGACAGAGCACAAGTGGGGGAGGGGCAGAGAGAGAAAGAGACACAGAATCCGAAGCTCCAGGCTCTGAGCAAGCGGTCAGCACAGAGCCCGATGCAGGGCTCAGACTCACAAACCGTGAGATCATGACCTGAGCTGAAGTTGAAGGCTTAACCGACTGAGCCACCCAGGCGCCCCAACAATCCATTCATATTATTTTCCAATTGAAAACATATCTTTTTATAAAAATAATATTTTACTCCCAGATTATCAAGTAAGATTGATAGTCCCAACAGTAGGACCATGTTGACCGTGGGGGTTGGGGGGCGCCTGGGTGGCTCAGTCAGTTAAGCGTCTGACCTTGGCTCAGGTCATGATCTCACGGCTTGTGAGTTCGAGCCCTGTGTCAGGCTCTGTGCTGACAGCTCAGAGCCTGGATCCTGCTTCGGATTCTGTGTCTCCTTTTCTCTCTGCCCCTCCCCTACTTGTACTCCATCTCTCTCTGTCTCTCAAAAATAAATAAATGTAAAAAAAAAAAAATTAACTACCTGGGTTTGTCACCTACAGGCTGGGTAACCTTGAACAGAGTGCTTGGCGTTGTTCCTTGGTTTCCTTGGCTGCAAAAGGGGGATAACGTTAATGCCTACATAGAAGATTCTTTGTAAAGCTTTAAGGAGCTCATGGGCATAAGTCTTTGTGCCTGGCACCCAGAAAACATCTGAGAAGTATTGGCTGCCACTGTTAGAAACCATTCCCCTAAAGTCAGTGTGCTGGTCCTATTCCCGCACCCCAAAACTCAGTGGCTTGAAACGAAAATCCTGTCTTATTTATTAGCTCATGCTAGTTTGGGCAGCATTTGACAGGGAAGGCTCGTTGCTGTTTGAGCATCTACTAGGACGGCTCCCGTGAGGGCTGCAGGATTCTCTTCCGAGCTGGCTCCCTCACTGGGCTGGCAAGTCAGTGCTGGCTGTTGGCTGGGAGCTCAGCCAGGGTGGAGGGCTGGAAGACTCAGTTGCCCTCCGTATGGACCTCTCCATGTGACCTGAGCTTCCTCACGGCATGGTGGCTAGGTTCCAAGGGCAACCATCCCCAAAGAGAAAGCTGTGTGGAAGCTGTGTTGCCTTGGAGGACCCAGCACTGGAATCCACACAATGTCACTTCTGCCATATGCAATTAGTAGAGACAGTCCCAAATGCTGGCCCAGATTTGGGGCGGGACATTGAATTTACCTCTTGATGGAGGGTGGAGGTAGCAAGGTTCTGGGAAAACATATGGGAGTGGAAATATTTTTGTGATTGTTTTTGGAAACTACAGTCTGCTGGAGCTAGGGAGCAGGTGGTGGTTTCCAGCCTCAACAACCCTGATAGATCACCAAGCAGGAAGTTTACTTTTCACCCTGAGGATTATTCCCTTAGGAGGGCATCTCCCGGAACAGACGTGTTTGCCAACATACTAGCAATGCTTCAAACAATAAAGGCATTTTATCACCGCATATAACAAGAAAGCCAGAGGTAGGAAGTTCCATGTTTGGGGGATGTGCTCAGTGGTGCTGTGAAAAGACCACATTCCTTATCTTTCTTCTCTGTCATCACTCTGCATCCTCAGTGTATTGGCTTTCCTCCATCAGACTCGTCACCTCATTGGTGACGGTTATAGTCCTCACCTCCCCAGAGTGTAGCATTCAAAGGAAGGAAAGGAGGCAAACATCTCTTTCTCTCTCTCTCTCCCTCCCTTCCTCTCTTGCTCCCTCCCTCTCTTTCTCCTCTTCCTCAACCCCAATGTATTTTTTTAAATGCTTGTTTATTTACTTTGAGAGGGAAGGAGGGGCAGAGAGGGCGAGAGAGAATCCCAAGCAGGCTCCGCTCTATCAGCAGAGCCTGATGCAGGGCTCGATCTCGCGAACCATGAGATCATGACCTGAGCTGAAATCAAGAGTCAGACACTTAACCAACTGAGCCACCCAGGCGCCCACCCCAATATTGTTAACAAGGAAAAAAAAATCGTTCTCAGAAGCCCCAAGGCCCCAAGCCGATGTCTCTTTGGTCCTCATTGACCAAAACTAGTTGCATGGTTCCCATGAGCTGCATGGGAGGCTGACCACACAGGTATCTGCTCTTTCCAGCCTCCGTGTGAGAGCTGGGCTCTGCCGGCCGGAAAGAAGGAAGGGGAATGGCTACAGGAAAGGTAGGGGTGGGGGGTCCTAGACCCAAAGGCAGGAGTCTTTAAAAGAACTTCTTAATTGAAGTTTAGTAAACAGAATACGCCCCAGTCACAGAGGCACAGCTTGGTCAATTTCACGAGGCGAGCACACTTGAGTAACGAGCACCCAGACTGCAAACAGGGCATTGCCAGCCCCTCAGCAGCTCCCCTCCGACCCTCTCCCACTCACTACCCCTCGGGTCCCTAACAGCATGGATTCATTTGTCTGCTTTCGTACTTTGTGTAATTGGAATCACGCAGTATGGCTCCACTGCGTCCGCTTTCTCTCCCTCAACATCGTGTTCAGGCGACTCATCCACACTGACGCGGGTCGGTGCATTGTTCATCATCATTGTCGACACGATTCCGTTGAGTGCGTACTTGTCCATTTGGGAGTTTCAAGGTTGGAGCTATTGTGAATCGTGTGCTACACGTCCTGTACATGTCCACGGGTGCCCGGGTTTCTGCCGAGCAGGTGCCCAGGAGAGGAGTTTCTGGGTCAGAGCAGATGCCTATGTCCAGCTTTGGTGCACGCCCACCAGCAGTTGTGAGTTCCGGTTTCTCCACAGCCTCGCCAACACTTGCTGTTGTCGGTCTTTAGTTTTACCCACTCTCAGGCAGTATAGGGTGGCATCCTCTTGGGGTGTTCATTTGCATTTCCTTGAGGCTAATGAAGTTGAGTGACTTTTTCACTGTTTACGTTGGGTCATCTTTTGTGAGGTGAATGTAAGTCTTGTGGGTAGCTGGGAACTGTGGGAAGCCCTTTATGCACACTGTTGCTCTCCCAAATAGCTGTGTGCATGTGGCTTCCCCTGAAATGCTACCAGTACTCCCAGGTCTTGCGGGCACCCCATCTTCTGGGCGTACACAACCCCGAAACAGGCACACAGCACAGCAGGCAGAGCGGGGGCTGAGTTTCAGCTCCCACTGGCCCCATGACGGGGAGCCCTTGTGCAGTGGACAGCCTGCCCATCCATGCCCGACAGCCCTGCCTGCCCCTGCATTGTACAGAGAACATCACATTAACCAACTTGGCTCTGCTCCGAGAAGAACAGAGGGAAATGACAGTTTGCATTACCTGGGTGCCTTAATGCCAGAGAAAAGACGCCTCGAGGGGATCTGCTCACTGGCTGCAGATTACCCAAAGGGCTGCTCTGGGGCCCAGGGATCAGATTTGTTTTAGGAAGCCCTACAGGCCAGAGCCAGGCTGGCAAATTTTTAGCTCGACACAGGTTAGGCTGTGAAAGCTCCATGAGGTCTGGGTCACGGCTATAGCATAATGCCCAGCACACAGTAGTCACCTAATGTATACCTTTGGGATGACTGCTTCATAGAGCCATCCCGCAACAAATGAGCTGCATCGGGAGGTAGGGGGAGGGTGGCGAGCTCCCTGGCAGGTGACCATCACAGAGGGATTTCTCAGGGGGGAATAATGCCTTTGGTGCTGACTGCTCTGCATGATATTAAAGATCTTTCCAGCCCCTAGACTCTGTGAAGCCATGAATTATCCATGCTGGGATTCAGTAAAGGCAGACTGATCAGTATTAGCTGAAGCAAAACCTAATTAGGGAGGCAAATTGATTTCCAAAAAAAGAATTGGATGATGTGTTCCCAAGACTGTTAGAAATGGTTTTTTAATTGTCTGTTGTTTTGTATTATTCATGCCATTGTATGCCTTTGTGAGCGAAGTCGGCTTCTCTCTTGCCTCCCCCCTTGCCTCCCTCCCACCCGCCAGCCAGGCTTAGTACCTTCTCAGTGGCTGGCCCCATGGGGCTGGGCTGGGCCATTCCTCTGGGGAGGGCTGGAAGCCCATGGGAGAGATAGAGACAGAGAAATGGTGGGGAGGTGCCCCAGGCACAGGGGCCAACAAGGAACCATATAGAGCTGAGAGCAGACCTTTCTGCACTCACCCCCACCCCAGGTAGCCCGGTCGCAGGGAAAGGGCATTTTCCTCTTCCGGAGGCTGAAGGACATCATGGACTGGAGGAAGGTAAGCTTACCCCTCCCCCTTGCTCCGGAAATCTCCCTCTGCCCTTGCTGCCGCGAGGGGCCCCTCCTTCCTTCCTCCAAAGCTTGAAGGGCTGGCAGCGAAGCTCTGCCCCTGGGAACGGAGTCTCTGAAGCCAGATTGCCTGGGCTCAAATCTTGATTTTGCCCTTGAAAAGCTGTGTGACCCTGGGCAAGATGCTTCTTCTCCTCTCTGTGCCCAAGTAAATGGGGGAGAGTAGTAACAGTGCCTGCTGAGAACGAGTTACTATGCCTAAAACCTGAGAACGTGGCCTCTGTACCTGGGCCTCCTGCTCACCTGATTGGGGACAGCTTGGCTGACTCTTCCTCCAAGTCCCAGGCCGAGCCTGAGGTAGCTCCCTCCCTCCCCATGACCCATCCATATCCCAGGATCCAGCGTAGTAGGAATCCCGCTTCCAATCCTGCCCCTGCCACTCAGCAGCTGTGTGATCTTGGGAAAATTGCTAACCCCCTCTGAACTTTAGAGATGATAATGCTGCTACACAACCAGCACCTGCTGCATGAGCAGGTGCTCAGGAAGTGAATTGCCTCCCTCCTCTGTGTGTCTGATTCCTTCCCATCAGGGCACCGCTGGGAAGAAGCTCACCAGCTCAGAGGCCCAGCCAGCCCGGAGCGCTGTCAATCCACCCGGAGGCCATGTGAGTACAGGTGCCAGGTGGCCCGGGGCCCAGGAAGGGAAGGCCTGGTTGCCTCTGTCTTGAAGCAGCTTGGCGGTGGAGGGGGAGAGGGCCGGGGGATGACAGCCGGTGTAGAAAATTCTGCCCTGGGGGCCAGAGACCCTGAGTTCCAGTGGCTCCCTGCCACCAGGCCCTTGTGTGACCTCACCAAGTATGCGCCACTCGCCTTTGGGCCTCAGTTTTGTCACATGGTTACCGTGAAGGGGACAGCGGCTGAGAAGGGGCTTTGCAGGCCATGAGGTGCTGTGCAGGTGGGAGACAGAGCCTCTCTGGGCTGGCCAGGAAAGGATTCGCAGGCAGAGAAGGGAGAGGAAAGTCCCCGGGCACCTGCGTGGCCCTCCAGGCAGCACGGACCAATGGAATTTTCTACAGAGGCGGAACGGTGTATGCCTGTGCTCTCCAGTACCGTGACCACTAGCTACGTGCTGACGCTGAGCACCTGAAATGAAGCCGGTGTCCCTCAAGGACTGGATTTTAAATTTCTTTTCGTTCTTGTATCTACGTGACATTTACCATCTTAACGACGTTTAAGCGTATAATTTAGGGGCACTAAGTATATTCACATCATTGTGCAACCACCACCACCATCCACCTCCAGAACTCTCGTCCGCTTCCAGAACTCTGTCCCCATGAAACACTAACTCCCTGTTTCCCAGCAGCCCCCCCAACCCAGCCCCTGGCAACCACTCTTCTACTTCCTGTCTCCGTGGATCTGACTCCTCCAGGGACCTCGTCGAAATTGACTCCTACAGTGTTTGTCCTTTTGTATCTGGCTTATTTCACTTAGCATAATGGCTTCAAGGTTCATCCACGTGCTAGCGTTTAAATTCACTTATTTTTAAGCAGTTTAAATGTAAATAGACAGCACAGGTCTAGAGGTTAAACGCCGAAGCTCTGGGCCCAGCCTGCATGTGGGTCCACGTCCCAGCTGTGCCACGGAGCAGCTGTGTGACCTTGGGCAAGTCGCTTCCCCTCTCTGTGCTTCAGTTTGCTCATCTGTAAAATGGGGGATAACGTTCGTCCTTCCCCGATAGGGTTGATTTAAAGACCAAACGAGGAGAGTGTCTAGCACGATGCCTCCTGCACAGGAAATGCTCCGTAGATGTTAATAATAGTTATTGTTACAACCAGGACGCAAGAAGTTCTGATGACCAGAAGGATGAAATCCCCGTGGAGAACTACGTAGCTCAGCGCTATATCGAAAACCCCTACCTGATAGGAGGTGAGATGGCGGTCTCTGCCCAGAACAGAGGGCCACTTGGCTCCTCTCACCGCTTCGGGCAACATCCTCCCTCCCCTCCCCCAGTGACCCCATCCTCTCTCGTGGCTTTCAACACCCCCAGATGCCAGTGACCTCCCAGCTTTCTGTCTCCAGCTTTCTGACCTCACCCCGGCAGCCCGGATCCTGATGTCCCACCGACCCTTGGGCACCTCCCGGCAGCTCACACCCAACATGCCTAAGATTCAACCCTCGCCCTCCCCCTGCCATATGGCTCCTTCCCCAGCCTCCCCGTCGGGATACAGCCCCTCCAGCCCCCGGTTGCTAAGCCAGAGGTCGGAGACCATTGTGGGTGTGTTTCTCTCTCTTCCCCTCCCATGTCTGACCTCCCATCAAGCTCCCACGCAGCTCTTGAATCCATCTGACCCCCTCCATCCTGGTTCTGGCCACTGTCCCCTCCCATCCTCACTGATGCCCACTGCTACTCTGGTCCCCTATGCTCCGCTCCAGCACAGTACCCAGGGGGACAAGATCCCCTCAGTGGCTTCCCATGGTTGCTAAAACAGAATCCAAACATTGCACGTGAGCTGGCCCCTGCTGACCTCACTGACCTCGTCTCCTTCCACTCTGCCCTTGGACCGAGCCCTTTGCTCAGGCAGTCCCTCCTCCCCCAAGGCCCGGCCCCTCCAGGCTGGGGGGCACCTCTCTTCCTCTAGGCCACCACTTCTCCACGAAGCCTTCCTTGATCCCCTGTCTCCAGCCTTTCCCCCACATTAACCACCTCCGCTCCTCGTTACCTTCTCCTTGTACCTCTTGTGCTCTTGTTGGCATTCACCTCTGCCTGTCCACTGCTCTAACCCCCAAACCTACCATGCTGCCTGGCACACGGTCAGTATTTGTTGCATGAATTCTTTCCTTGCCTGACAGGCCGCAAGTTTGACCTGCGCGTCTACGTACTGGTGATGTCGGTGAGTAGCTAAGATGGGGCCCTCCTCCAGCAGCAGGTAAGGAAGAGCTGGGCCAGGAGACAGGGGGCAGAAGCCATTCTGGGGGGTGCCTATGTGAGCCTGCCTGGGAGAGCCCAGGGGGCGTCTGAGGGTAAGGCGGGGGCACGGAAACAGATCCCATTTCTGCCATCTCAGAGACCCGAGTCTGGATTTGCCGTCCGCCTGTCCTTTATTCACTCCGCCATTCGTGGTAACCGCAGCTGACCTTTACCGAGCACCTCCTAAGTACCAAACCCCGGTATTCAGCAGGTTTTACTACGTTTGGTCCTCCTAATGACCGGGGAGGCGGGTTCTATTATTATCCTCATGTTACAGATGAGGAAACAGAATCAGAGGGGGTTGAGTGGCTTACCCGAGGTCACGCACAGGTGACGGACAGACCTGGGCTCCCAATCCAGGCGGCCTAGTGCCAGAGTCTACTCTCAGACAAGGAGCTGCCATACCGCCTCTCCCCACCCATTCGTTCAGCAACCGTTCAAACCTTCGTGAGGTGCTCCTCAATGTGGGGCATGAGGACATAGGGGCGTGGGAGGCGGGCTCAGCCCCTGGGCTCCTGGAGCTGAGCGTCTGGTGGGGAACGTGGACACACCCGGAAGGGTGTCGCGCGTGGTAGCGGAGCAGAGAAGAGTCTCGTTCATTCGGTTCCCTTCTGAATCTTCTCCCTGCACCTGACACCAGGGAGGGAGGGGGTGGAATCAGAGGAGGCTGTTTGGACAGATTCTTGAGGGGTGATGTGAGAAGGTAGGAAGGAAGGGCACTCCAGGTGGAAGAAACGGCGGGTGCAAAAGCTAGGAGGGGCAGATTGCTCGTATTCACCCCCCTCCCCTTCCTCTCCCTCCTTTCCCTCCTCGACACAGTACATCCCGCTGCGGGCCTGGCTGTACCGGGACGGCTTCGCCCGATTCTCCAACACCCGCTTCACACTGAGCAGCATCGATGACCAGTGTATCCTCGGATCCCGTCTGCCCAGCCCCCTTGCGCCCTGCCCCTCCCCATCCCCCCAGCTGGTCAGGGAGAGCTTCTTCATTCCACCGAGTCCCAAGCTGCGGTCTCGGCACAGGAGATACAGCAGTGGACAAGACGGGCCTGGTCCCTCCCTCCGGGAGCTGACAGTCTTGTGGGGGTGGGGGAGCCCCCGGTGATCCCAGGGGAGCAGCCCCACTCTGCTCAGAGCAGCTCACCCCAAACTTCTCTGCTCGCTCCACACTGACTCACATTCACAGGATGGGAGAGCTCGAGCTCCTTTGGAGAATGTTTGCATCCTTCCGTGTGCCTAGACATTGGCTCACACATTCACTCAAACACAATGCCCTCTTCACCCATCAAACTGGCAGAGACCAAAAATATGATCACACACTATGCTGGCGAGGCTGGGGGAATACGTGTGTCGCTGGTGGCGTGTAAGTGGGTACAACCACTCCAGAGGCAATCTGGCAAATGTCTATCAAAAGACAAAAGCACATACCCTCTGACCCAGCAAATTCCCTTCTGAGAATTTACCCGACATGTACACTCACAATATAGGAAAAGAGAAGTTTAAAGGCAATGCACTGCTCAGCCTTGTTTGTGAGAGAGAGAAAAAAAGGAAATAAAACAAACCGCTCATTTACATGATGGAATACTATGCAGCTGTTAAAAAGGAATGGGGCCGTGCTTTATGTACAGATATGAAATAATCCCTGTGACGTATTGTTAATTGGAAAAGAACAAAGTATAGAACTCTGAAAAGTATGCTTCCATTCACATTACAAATTATATCTCTGTATATGTTTGTATCCGTGCGCAGACATCTCTAGAAGGAAGTGTAAGAAATTGGGAACGGAAGTTGCCTTTGGGATGAGAACTGGGTGGGTGGGGACAGGGGTGGGGAGGAGATAGTTCCTCAGGCACATTTTGATGCCTTTTGACTTTTGAACCACGTGAGTGTATTATCTGGTTAGAATACTGACATCAAAAATAATGTTTCTAAGATTTTTAGATGTGGGGCGCCTGGGTGGCTCAGTCGGTTAAGTGTCCAACTTCGGCTCAGGTTATGGTCTCACGGTTCATGGGTTCGAGCCCCGCGTCGAGCTCTGCGCTGACAGCTCAGAGCCTGGAGCCTGCTTCGGATTCTGTGTCTTCCTCTCTCTCTGCCCCTCCCGACTCATGCTCTGTCTCTCCAAAGTAAATAAACATAAGATTTTTAGACATGAGCATCAGAAGCAAAGAGGCTGGTAATCCAGAAATGGAGAGGTGATGAATCAGCAGGACTGAATTACCTGCCTGTGGGGGAGAAGGCTACGGAAGGTGCTGCTGCTGCTGCTGCTGCTGCTTGGACAACACAGCTAATGCTTCCAGCCAGTTCCCACCCCCTGCCTTAATTTTGTCTCTCGATTATGTGTCTGTCCCGAGCTCATGCACATGCGTCGCCTGCGTGTTAGAATGGCAGTTGGCCCTGCTGAGTATTTCCAACAATTCCCCCCCCCCTATTTTTCCAAGTCCAGCATTTTTTAAATTTTTTATTAAAAAAAATTTTTTTTAACGTTTATTTATTATTGAGAGACAGAGAGAGACAGAGCATGAGCAGGGGAGGGGCAGAGAGAGGGGGAGACGCAGAATCTGAAGCAGGCTCCAGGCTCTGAGCTGTCAGCACAGAGCCTGACATGGGGCTCGAACTCATGAACCGTGAGATCATGACCTGAGCCGAAGTTGGACGCTTAACCGACTGAGCCACCCAGGCGCCCCAACTCTAGCATTTTTAGTATGTTTGTTTAATTATGTAATTCTAGCAAGCATTTAACATATGCAAGTCATCATTCATTGCAGTTTTATCTTTTGGCCACCATGTGTTTTGTTAAAATTAAATGACACGCGTAAAACCCTTAGGACAGTGCCCGGCACAAAGTGAGCGTTCAGCACATGTTAGTGGTCCCCTGTTCCCTACTTAAAAGTGCTTGTATATCTCGGGTCATGGCGCCTTGTTAAACAGACCCCGGCCTTTCCCAGGACTAGTTTCTAGTGAACAAGCCTTTGCTGTTTTCACAGTGAGTCAATACACACGATGTTCCACAACTTCCTTTAATTGTTTTTAATTTTCAAACGTTGAAATATTTAAAATATGTACAAAAATGCAGAAAAAAGACTATAAGAGAAATCCAGGCATCCACCACCCAGATTTAGCAGATATTAATATTTGCTGTATGTGTTTCGTATATGACACACCAACTTTTAAAATAATAAAGCAGGGGAGCCTGGGTGGCTCAGTCAGTTAAGCGTCCGACTTCAGTTCAGGTCACGATCTCGCGGTCCGTGAGTTCGAGCCCTGCGTCGGGCTCTGGGCTGATGGCTCAGAGCCTGAAGCCTGCTTCCGATTCTGTGTCTCCCTCTCTCTCTGCCCCTCCCCCGTTCATGCTCTGTCTCTCTCTGTCTCAAAAATAAATAAACGTTAAAAAAAATTAAAAAAATAATAATAATAAAGCAACTTTGGATCATAAAGTAATAAGACATATTTTAACCTGACCTTAAATATACAGATTTACATTTTTTAAATGTTTTTTTCTTTTATTTTTTTAATTTACATCCAAGTTAGTTAGCACATGGTGCAACAATGACTTCAGGAGTAGATTCCTTAATGCCCCTTACCCATTTAGCCCACCCCCGTCCCACAACCCCTCCAGTAACCCTCTGTTCTCCATATTTAAGAGTTAGAGATTTATATTTTTATATATAGTTCACATACAGTTATTCAAATATATATGCATGTATGTGCACACACAAAATATAAAAATAATGACCTCAGCACTGTAACAATAAATAGAAACAAGTTAAAACACCCTTGAAGGATGGCAAAATGAACGATAAAACATCTACATGCTATTGTACAGCTGTTATAATGAGGCCAATTAAAATATCATGGAAAGGTATCTAAGACAGACTATTAAAATCAAAAACAACATACAGGTATAGACCTGGTGTGTTTATAATCCTAGTTTTGCTTTTAAGGAAATATGTTTCTATTCAAAAGAAAGTCAGAAAGGATGTTCACTAATTTATAAACTCTAAACACCAAGGGGGATTAGAATCAGGCCAGGAACGTTTATTTTCACCTTTACACGTTTTCCTATATTATGAATTGTTTTTACAACCTTTATGTATTACTTTAATAATAAAAATAATAAAACACTTAAAGAGTATAGCTTTCACAATATAAGTAGTAGAGCCGTTTAAAGGCAAATCAGAAAATTCAGAAAATGTACAAAAAGGAAAAACAGAAAAGAAAAGAAACCTTCTGTGTTCTTATTTTCTAGAGACAATTACTTACCCTGACGTATTTTCTCCCAGGTTCGTTTGTACAGTTTGTTGTTGTTGCATTTTATAAAGGAGTGATCTCAACTGTATAAACATAACTTTTTTTCACTACACATATCAGTATTTTCCTTGTAGACATTTTTTATTAGTTATAAAGTATCCCACTGAGTAGACTTATTGGTGTTTTTTTTTTTTAATTTTTTTTTTCAACGTTTTTTATTTATTTTTGGGACAGAGAGAGACAGAGCATGAACGGGGGAGGGGCAGAGAGAGAGGGAGACACAGAATCTGAAGCAGGCTCCAGGCTCCGAGCCGTCAGCCCAGAGCCTGACGCGGGGCTCGAACTCACGGACCGCGAGATCGTGACCTGGCTGAAGTCGGACGCTTAACCGACTGCGCCACCCAGGCGCCCCAACTTATTGGTTTATTAATCTTCCACCCTGCAGGCATTTAGAAAGTATTCTGCTTCCTCCAATTATGACACACAATGCTGGGAAGAAACATATTTTTCATAAATCTTTTACCATATTTAATTTTTCCTTCAGACGACATTGCAGAGGTGTAAATACTGGGGCAAGGGTATATGGGCCAGATTGTTTTACAGAAGGTTCTTTTGTATTTTTATTACCCTTCCATTGACAGGGCCATTTTATCCCAGCTCTCCCTGCTGAAGACAATCATTTGATTTTATTTTTTCAAACAGTTTGGAACTTAAAAAAAAAACTTTATTTATTTAGAGCGCGCATCAGCGGGGGAAGGGCAGAGAGAGAGAGGGAGAGAGAAAAACCCAAGCAGGCTCCGAGCTGTCCGTGCAGAGCACGACACTGGGCATGATCCCACGAACCGTGAAATCATGACCTGAGCTGAAATCAAGTCGGATGCTCAGCCGACTGAGCCACCCAGGCGCCCCTGAAGACAATCATTTAAAAAAGACTTTTCTGGGGCGCCTGGGTGGCTCAGTCGGTTGAGCATCCAACTTCGGCTCGGGTCATGATCTCACAGTTTGTGGGTTCAAGCCCGGTGTCAGTCTCCGGGCTGACGGCTCAGAGCCTGGAGCCTGCTTCAGATTCTATCTCCCCCTCTCTCTCCCCCTCCCCCGCTCGTGCTCTGTCTCTCTCAAAAATAAATGAACATTAAAAAAAAAATTTTAAAGACATTTCTAAAACGATTAGCACCCGTAGATGAAGCCTATATGGGCATTCATTACACTTGCAATGATTCTGTGAGTTTTGAGTTTTTCCAAATAAAAAGGTTAAAAAATATGTAACTGACTTAATGGGGAAGCAGGGTTTTGCCTTAGAATTTGGGTTTCTTCCAATTGGTACTTCTTCCTCATTTACATCCCTTTATTTATAGCTTTTTAATTGTTTTTTAATGTTTATTTAGTTTTGAGAGAGAAACAGAGCGCGAGCAGGGGAGGGGCAGAGAGAGAGGGAGACACAGAATCTGAAGCAGCTCCAGGCTCCAAGCTGTCAGCACAGAGCCTGATGCGGGGCTTGAACTCATAAACCATGAGATCCTGACCTGATCTCGTGAAGTCAGATGCTTAACCAACTGAGCCACTCGGGCGCCACCCCTCCCCTCCATTTACATCCCTTTAAAATTATGTATCTTCTATTACTAGAAACGTCAGGCATTTTCCCAGATGGTCTTTTAGCAGTTATGTTTTCCCTGATGTTTTCATACCCCTATATCTATGTATCTATTAGGGTCATAAATTTTTATTGTTAACAATTTATGTGGGATTTTCATGTGATAAAAACATTAGTCTGTCACATTTGCTACAAATCTTTTATCTAGTCATGATTGCTTTTCATTCTTGCCCTGATATCTGATTATTTTTATTTTTACATGGTTGGCTCTGTTCATCCGCTGACTTCCTCTGTGATTTCTATTGTCGTTTTTAAGCTAAAAAAAATCCCGCTGAAAGATTTCATAACTAATCAGCCCCACTTCCGTCCAGATTGGTTTTGATTGTTTGCTTACTCTTTGCCCGTTTCCCCCACCTAAGTCCCCCCACTTAATAGGGCTCAGGGGTTAAGTGACTTGCTCAGGGGCGCACAGCCAGTAAAAGGCGCAGGTGGGATTTGAACCCAGGCCCACCTGAACTCAAGGCCCACATATGTGACGTCTGGGCCATCGTGGCGCCTTCCTCATCAATGTCCAAGCACAAGTCTTAGTCTGATCTCTGGGGGTTCCATGGAACAGGGCTCACCCTTCTTGTTCACACTTGTCCTTGACCACCTACCTCTCCCAGATGTTCACCTCACCAATGTCGCTGTGCAAAAGACCTCTCCTGACTACCATCCAAAGAAGGTGAGGAAGCTGTGCTTCTGGCCTCCAGAGCCAGCCTTTTGGGACTGGGTTGGGGTGAGGCGATGGTGTACCACGGAGCCCAGGACAGGCCAGTCTTGGGCTCATAGTTCCAGTTCATCAGTGAGGTCAGGACCACCCTTCCCACTTGCAGGACCCAGGACAAGAGTACAGAAGGAGACCCACACATTGTGCGTCTGAATATTTAAAAGTTACGAATCAAAGACACACACCCTGTAACAAAATGTGTTCTATCCTCCTACCTTGAAAGCATTTTCTTTCTTTCTTTCTTTCTTTCTTTCTTTCTTTCTTTCTCTCTCTTTCTTTCTTTCTCTCTCTCTTTCTTTTCTTTCTTTTTCTTTCTTTCTTTCTTTCTTTCTTTTTCTTTCTTTCTTTCTCTCTCTTTTCCTTTCTTTCTTCTTTCTTTCTTTCTTTCCCTTCCTTCCTTTCTTTTCTTTCTTTCTTTCTTTTCTTTCTTTCTTTTCCTTTCTTTCTTTCTTTTTTTTCTCTTTTTCTTTCTTTCACCTATCTATCTATCATCCATCCATCCATTTATCTGTCTAATAACCTACAAGGCCAAGTTCGAATTTAGAATTCTCAGACTTCTCAGAGTTAAGAGCCAGAACAGAGGGGCACAGGGAGAGCTGGCTCCCAGCTCACACCCGCTCCCGTCTTTTCCCTCCCCCAGCTCCATCCTACACAGTGGGGGCCTCCTGCATATACGTACCCCTAGCCCCCTGAAAACAGTAACCAGTTGGTCATCTTTGGGCCTCAGGGTACACCCATGGTCAGTGCAGTCTGTCCCCAGGAAGGCAGGCCCAGGGAAGAAACCTGTGCAGGGTGTTGGGGCAGCGACTTCCGGGAGGCTGGGGACCCAGGCTGTGCTCTAGAAAGAAGCACAGGCTCTGGGAGGGCACATCCACCCCTTCCCCTGAGCATGCAGTAGCTTTGCCCTGCAAGAGGGACAAACTCAGAGTCCTCCTAATCACAGGACCCTGGTGGGAGCCTCTTGTCGAAACCCAAGCCCCGTGCTGATGGTGACTGTTTGAGGGTCCCGGCTGGCCAGGTCCCAGTTAACGGAGGCTCCCTCTCCCCCCGCTCCCTGTGTGCTTGGGGCCCCAGGGCTGCAAGTGGATGATCCAGCGCTTCCGCCAGTACCTGGCGTCCAAGCATGGGCCGGAGGCGGTGGAGACACTCTTCAGCGACATGGACAACATCTTCATCAGGAGCCTGCAGAGCGTGCAGAAGGTGATCATCAGCGACAAGCACTGCTTTGAGCTGTACGGCTATGACATCCTCATAGACCAGGACCTCAAACCGTAAGTGGGTGGGCCGGCAGCCCGGGGAACGGGGGCGGGGTACGTTTCACACACTCTGCACCCAGACGGCCCGGGTGTGGTCTCTGCCGCTTCCTGGTTGGATGCACTTCCTAGTTTTGTGACTCAGTTTGCCCATCTGTAAAATGGACATTGTGCTTATAGAATTATTATGAGGGATAAATGAGGTATTGTCTGTAAAGCACCGAACCCCGTGCCTGGCACTAAAAGACCTTTCCTGAACATCTGCTGAGTCAGCAATCCTTCCCGAGTACCAGGCAAGAAACTTCTCTGTAAGCCCTGCTGCTCTCAGGGTGCAAAGTGCCGTGTAAGGGAATATTGTTACCAAGTCACTTCCTGTTAAGAATGTGGTGCATTCATGGGGCGCCTGGGTGGCTCAGTCGGTTGAGCGTCCAACTTTGGCTCAGGTCATGATTTCACGGTTTGTGAGTTCCAGCCCCGTGTCGGGCTCTTGCTGACAGCCTGGAGCCTGCTTCGGATTCTGTGTCTCCCTCTCTCTCTCTGCCCCTCCCTGCTCACGCTCTGTCTCTCTCTCAAAAATAAATAAACATTAGGGGTGCCTGGGTGGTTCAGTTGGTTGAGCGACTGACTTCGGCTCAGGTCATGATCTCGCAGTTTGTGAGTTCAAGCCCCACATCAGGCTCTGTGCTGACTGCTCAGAGCCTGGAGCCTACTTCAGATTCTATGTCTCCCCCTCTCTCTACCCCTCCCCTGCTCACGCTCTGTGTGTCTCAATAATAAATAAACGTTAAAAAAAAAATTTAAAAAAATAAATAAATAAATAAACATTAAAAAAAAAAAAAAGGAATTTGGTGCGCTCCCACAATCCCCACAGAGGAGGTTGAGCTGTTGAGGAAGACAAGCCTGAGGTGGCAGGGACCATCGTGATGGCCCTCATGTGACACAACAGGACACAGAAGCCCAGTGGGTTTGTTTTGGGCGCTTGGGGTTACACATTAAGTCAAGGGCAGAGCCAGGTCATAATTCCTGGGCTGAGCTACTCCCTGCCTGCACTGCGGCTCCCGAGCTCCTTCCCCAGGGTCACTGGATAGGTGCTGAGGGCTTTCCGAGCCAGCAGTAGGAGCTCTAGACTGATACCTATGTCAGACCCAGGTTCAAGGAAACAGGGTCCGGGTGCCAGCGGGTCTCTCCTTTGTCCCCTGCTACAAAGATGTGGCTTCGGGTATTAAAGTGGACACTGATGGGGAAACAAGCTTGGGGGTGGGAGGGGGGCCCGAGTCTGCCACTCACCTGCCGGATGGGTCCTGCCCTCTCTGTGCCCCAGGTTCTTGCCTGTAAATGACCGGATTTGCACAAAACAAGAGTTTGCAAGCTCTAGGCCCTTGGGCTGCTTTTGGCCACAGACGCTTCAATTTTGGAGTTCAAATTATTTTCCTTGTAAATTCATTTGAGCATCTCGAAAAACTGGGAGACGTTTACACAACAATCTGGATGTTCGCCTTTTCTGGAAAACTCAGAACCCTGGGCTCACACTCCCACAGGGTGACAGTCTTCTGGAGGGGCCACCGCTTTAGAGTGGAATGTTCTTCCCGGTTCACCGCTCTCCACCCCTCCCAGCTCCTGCCGCCCGCAGCGGCCATTGCCCACACACGCAAAAGTTCACTAGGAAACGGGACTTTGTCTTGTATTCACAGCTCTAGTGGGAGAAGGAAGAGCAATACGAGGGCACCAAGACCATTCCACCCCCTCCAGCTTGCCTCGTTTGGGTACCACCTGGCCCCAGTGGGGATTTCAAGTTTGTGACAATTGTTTTCAAAAAGTTTTAGCCACTGAAACCTTTCTTCTAGTGGAAAAATGGAGACAGCAACCTTGGTTGAATTGAGGGTTGGGCCCAGGCACCCCATCTAGCCTCTCCATGAAATTCCAGGGTCCCCAGGGACCAGGCAACCCTAAGGCTCTCCATTCCCCTCCTTCCCCAGGTGGCTCCTGGAGGTCAACGCATCCCCATCGCTGACAGCCAGCAGCCAGGAGGACTATGAGCTCAAGACCTGCCTTCTGGAAGATACCCTGCATGTCGTGGACATGGAGGCCAGGTGAGGGAAGGCAGCCTCGCTCAGGCACCCCTGTATGTGACAGTTGGGGCTCCCATCAAGGAAGACAGAGAACTCATAACCCTGGGACTTGAGTGGCCCTTAGAGATGGTTCGGGCCTGCTCACCATTTTACAGATGGACAAACTGAGATGTCCACACAGGGTTGGATCCTGGTCCAAGGACTCAGCCCTTTTGAGGCACAGCAGGGCCACCTATAGCCTTCTGAGATTCAGTCCAGCAGGATTTCCATAAGACCCTGGACTTCACCTGTCTAAGCCTGTTTTCTGGTCTGTAAAATGGGAAACCTCATGTTAACCCCCAGGATTGTTAATCTACTAAGATAATTTATTATAAAGTGCCTTGCTCATAGTAAGTGCTCAATAAGAGACTATCTACTGTTATTTTTTTTAATGTTTTTATTTATTTTTGAGACAGAGAGAGACAGACAGAGCATGAGCAGGGGGAGGGGCAGAGAGAGAGGGAGACACAGAATCCGAAGCAGGCTCCAGGCTCTGAGCTGTCAGCACAGAGCCTGACACGGGGCTTGAACCCACAAACCATGAGATCATGACTGGTGCCAAAGTCAGACGCTTAACCGACTGAGCCACTCAGGCGCCCTGAGACTACTGTTATAACGATGTGCATATGATGGGAAAACCCAGGGTCTGACTTCAGGAATGGCTGATTCCAGGTTCTCAGTCAGTATTGGTTGATTCCCTTTCTTTCCCTTTCTCCTTCTCCGTGACCCACCTCTTTCCTGTGTATTAGCTTTTTCCCAATTATTCCAGCAAAAGTTTGAGGGCTAACTCTCATTCTTATTGGTGGGGATTATGTCAATGCCTATCTCTGAACCAATCATTGTGACTCTGATTGCCTGGGCCTACATGTTGTGCCCATCTCCCAGGGGAGTAGGATCAGCCCTGAGCTGAGCCATGTGAGTGAGAGAGGGAGGAGTGGTTCTCAAAAAAACCCAAGGTACCCTGAGGCTGAAAGAAGCTGAAATGGGTGCTGAGCAGGTAGAACCTCAACTGTCCTCTGTATCTACCATCATTCATTCATTCAACAAACATTTGAGCTCCTACTATGTGCCAAGACCTGTGCCCCACACCGGGGACACGGTAAAGGACACAACAGACCTAGTCCCTGCCTTCCTGCAGTTTATAGTCTGGGAAGGACAGCAGACTTTAAGTATAAGTAGGTTCATGTTACCGAGGGCAAGGGTGGGGGCCTGGGGACAATATGGGAGACGACCCCTCTGAAACCTGGGAAATGGGTGAACAGAAGAAGAAATGCTGACAGCGTGGGCACGAGCAGGGTGCCAGGAGGGATCAGGAGCCTCGCCTGGGTCTTAGGGCTTCACCAGGTGCACCTTCATTAGCCCCTTGTATCTCCTGCCCATCTAGGCTCACAGGAAGGGAGAAGCGAGTGGGAGGCTTTGACCTCATGTGGAATGATGGCCCTGTCAGCCGAGAAGAGGGGGCTCCTGACCTGTCGGGGATGGGGAATTTTGTGACCAACACACACCTTGGTAAGTGGGGCCAGGTGGGGAGTGGGCACGGGGGATGTGTCATGAGAGGAGCCAGGTAGTCTAGGAGGCAGCTTGGCATAGTGGTTAGACCGTTTTAATTTGATCTACAATTTACCAGCTGTGTGACCTCGGGCAAGGGACTTAACCTCTCTGTTCCTCATCTGTAAAATGGAGACAAAAGAGTTTTTATCTCAACATATGCCTAGAACGCCACCTGGCACATGGCAAGAGATATTATTCATCTATCAGGAGGTGGATTGCAAAAGGCTTAGGTGGAAAAGAACTCCAAAAATGTACAATGTGGTAAAAGAAATTAAGGACTTCAGGGCTTGACTTTAAACTTGGTTTTTAAAAAGTGAAAAATTTTCTTGATTATAAAAATTATTCACTCATTGTAGAGTATTTGAAAACTAAAAGGGAATAAAAAACCATCCAGACATAACCAGCTTCAACAATCTGTTGTATTTCCTTCCAGTTTTTCAAAAATGCCTATATTTATACTTTTTTCTTTACAACATTGGCATTGGGCTGGAGTTTTGAGTCCCACTTTTCCACATAGTATATTCCATGTCATTCAACAATACTAATAAGAGCCTCTCTTTTGGAAACACTTTTTGGCCAGGTCCAAGCTTTACGTACATCATTTCATTTTTAGGCAGCTTGTATCATTTTATAGATGGAGAAGTGGTCTCCAGGTGTTACATAACTTGCTGAAGGTCCCAGTTATAAGTGATGAGGAGTTGAACTCCAATCCCTCTTACTCTAAAACCTGAATGCTTGGGTGCTAGAAAATTCTATCCCTTAGCACAATTAAAAACAAAATTACTCTACAGCTGTAAAATATTCCAGCTTGTATATAGGTCAACCTTACTAAATCAATTTCTCCTAATTGAACATTTGGTATGATTCCAGTTTTTTTCTTTTATAAGTAATGCCATGCTGTGATGAACATCTTCTCACATCAAGCTCAGCTGAAATTCTGGCTATTTCTTTAGGACAGATTCCTAGAAGTAGAAGTACTGGGTCAAAGGGATGGACTTATTACAGCCAAATTGCTTTTTAGAAAGAGTACACAGATTTGCCTGCTCTGAATAAAACACACACACGCACACGCACACGCACACACACACAACACCACAAAAAACCTTTGTCAACTAGATGGGTAAAAAAGTAGATTTGTTTTTATGTGCATTCTGTTGATTACTGGTTATGTTGCAGAGTTTTTCAATTCGTATTTCTTCTTTTGTAAGCTGTCCATAGTCTTTATGCAGTTTTCAGTGGCTTGTTCTCTAAATTTATAAAGGCCTTGGATATCAATACATTGATGACATTACCCCTCTGTCAAATGTATTTATAAATATTTTCCTGAATTTGTTATTTGCTTTTTAAATTTTATTTAAGTGGCTTTTTTTTTTTTTAATGAAAAGAAGTTTTAAATCTTTTTTTAGGGTTTGATAGGATTTAGGATTGAGTTTGGCTACAAGCAACTGAAAAGCCAAATAATAGTTACACAGAAAGGGAATGATCTGTTTTGAGCCACAGGATGTCTTGGGGTAGGTGACAGGGCTGACACAATGGATGCAAAATGCCCCCAGAGACCCAGCGCTTTCTTCTCTCCACTTGGCTACACTTAGTGGGTTGCCTTGGTGCTCATGCTTGTTGCCTCATGGTTGCAATATGGCTGCTCCTACTCCAGACACTGTGTCTTCATCCCAGGCAGGAAGAAGCAGGAAGGCCCAAGGGCCAAGGCTTTCCTTCAAGATTTGACTCTTTATTCCAAAAGGGAAACCCTCCCAGGGCTGACATCTTATGGGCAAGAACTGGGTCACATGGCCACCCCAGCTGCAAGGAAGCCTGGAGTGTCGATTAATTTGCTTGAGAAAGGAGAGGAGAGGGGATTTATGAAAGGCTTTTCTACAGCAGTGCCACCTTGTGTTGTTGCAAGATGACTCTACAGAGCTTTCAAGCTTTGATGTGCATATATATAATCATCTGGAAATCTTGTTAAAATGCAGATTACGATTCAGTAGGTTTGGGATGCGGGCCTAACATTCTGCCTTTCTAACAAGCTCCCAGGTGATGCTCTCCTAGTTGACTGTTGCTATGTAACAAACAAACTCTCCCCAAACCTAGAGGCTTAAAACAACTTCTGTCCCATTTGCTGATTCTTCAGGTCTCGCCTGGGGTCATTCATAAGGCTGCAGGCACCCGGCCGATTCACTGAGACACAAGGCCTAGAAGAGCCTCATTCGCACGGGTGGTGGTTGTGATGCTGGCTGTCAGCGGGGCCTCTCTTTCCAGGTGGCCACTCATCCTCCAGCAGCCCAGCCCTGGCTTCTTCCCATGGTAGTCTCACGTTCCAAGAAGGTGGGAGACCTAGCAAAGCCCCCTGAGGCCTAGGCTCAGAAGTCCCACGGTGTAGTGTCATTCCGTCACAATCCATTAGTCAAAGCTGCTGTAGCCCAGATTCACAGGGCAAGGAAATGGAGCCCTCCACTGGGTCAAGGAGCGGCAGTCACCTTGCAGGAAGGCGTGCATATAGGAATGGAAGGAGTTGTTGCAGCCATCTTTGGCAACCATCTGCCTCAGATATTAATGCTGCTTATCCCTGGACCCTGTCTGAGTCGCAAAGATGCAGAACAGTGGCTCTCCATCTTGGCCGCTATAGGAATTATGCTGGAGCTTTCAAAAGTACTAATGTCTGCTGAAGGTAAAGATACAGTTGATCTGGCCCTTAGGAGTTTTAAAAGGTCCCAGCTGACTAAAGCACAGCCTAGTTGAGAGCCCCTGCTTTAGAAGTCTCTAGAATAATCCCCAAGTCTCCAGTCGAGCGTCTGGGTGCGAGCACAAGAGAAGCTGGTCGAGTTGGGAAGAGCCTGGATGAAATGAAGGGTTGAAGGGTCTCCGGGTGAAAAGATCAGCAGGTAACTCAGAGATGAGTCTAGAACTCCAACAAGAGGCTTGCATTGGACACAAAGATTTGGGAGTTATGAAGGAACCAGGTAGTTCCATGGAACTCACTTTGGAAAACCCTGGGGACGCATATAGTGGGCCTCAGCTCAATGAAGCCTTGATAATCAGTTGAGTACCCAGGAGGCTCTGGGGTGCTGAGAGGGCAGATGCCTCCAGGTCAGTAGTTGTGGCCACAGCGATGCAGTCATTCAGCCAGCATCTGTGAGCGCCATCAGTGTGCCTGGCACAACTAAAGGACCGTGGTGCTGCCTCACAGACCAGCCGTGAGAACAAACGAGAAGCGGGTAACGCCGTGAAGGTGCTGAGAGGAGGTGTCTCAGAAGCTCCTGTCGGCCTCTCAGCATGGATTGCCTGGGACACCCTGCCAGGAGTAGGGGCCACTTGCGGGGAAAATTCCTCTCTTAACCACTTGTGCCTGCCATATGGGGTTGGGTAAGGAAGGGAAGGAAGCTAACGTTTAACCTGTTAGGTACCAGGCACTATGCTAGCATGCAATGTTTTCACCAAGCGAAGCCAAGAGGAAAGGTAGTGTGGGGTAGTGGTTAAGAGCGTGGCCTGTCTGCTGACAGTGCAGGGCCTGCTTGGGATTCTCTCTCTCTCTCTCTCTCTCTCTCTCTCTCTATCTATCTCTCCGCCTCTCTCTCTCTGCCCCTCCCCTGCTCACACTCTCTCTCAAAATTAAAAAAAAAAAAAAAAGAGCTTGGCCTCTGGAGCTAGATCTGGGTTCGAGTCTCAGTTCTGCTACTTGCGGTATGATTCGAAGCAAATTTCTTACCCTGTCTGAAACTCAGTTTTCTTCTACACGTCATTCCTGTGAAGGCTCAGCAAGTTCATCCGCATTCAGCACCGGGGTTGAATGTTACCTTTTTCTGGTGATCCTTACATTCAGTCCACAAAGCAGGTATCCTGGTTGATTGATGAGAAAGCTATGCTCAACAGGGGAGAATGATCTGCTTGAGGGTGTGCAGTTCAGGAGTGGAGTCGGGACAAAAAACACAGGGAAAAACACAGGCCATCCGGAGTTGCACGACTCCTGCGGGCCCTCCCTCTTCCAGGAAGTGGGAGCACAGGCCCCTCCACGCCCCCCATGTCTCCTCTACCAAGGACAGGCCATCCCAGCTAACACTCCATTTCCCTTCCAGGCTGTGTCAACGATCGGAAAAAACAGCTGAGGCAACTGTTCCGCTCCCTTCAAAGCCAGAAGAAAGCCTCCAGTTAGTCCCCGCGGTGGGGAGGAAAGCGACCCTGGGAGGTGCCAGCACAGTCCTCTCTCCCCTCTTTCCAGCACAGCGGTGCCTCCAAGCACTCACCTCCCTCCCTCTGGCCTGGCAGCAGCGTTGCTGCTTACTGCTTGTTCCATGTCCCCTGGATGCCCCCACCTGGGCACCTCTGCACCAGGAGACGGCCAATCCCTGGGACTAGATGCATATTAACCTTGAGGGATTGGCCTGGCCATCGGGCCTGACAAGGACAACCGCAGCAAGTTCTGCTACCCCAGAGAGATCCTGTCTAATAAATGAGAACAGACCTCACTCGGAGTCACTGGGCACTGGGCCTGGCTCGGGGCATGATGCTGACCGGAGCCAGGCCCTCCTGGCTTTGAGCCTTTGATGTCTTGAAGGTCAGTGCTTAAAACAAGCCTTCAGGAGCAAGGGGTCAGGGGCTAGGGAACTGGTCTTAAGGTGTGCTTGCAAAGCAAGCACTTACTGGATTACTGGGGGTCTGGGGAAAGGCTGAGCCCTAAATACACCTTTCCCTCCATGCAACACCCTGACTTGGCGTGTCAGGAATTCATGGAGCTCCCCTGACCATCTTGACATCAACAGGCCAGAGCATCCTTGTTTTCCAAGTGGACAAGGTAAGGATCGGGAAGGCCAAGCTGCTTAGCGAGGGTCTCTGCAAAGGTGCACTTAGGAGGCAGCTAGGTGATGTGGGGCCTCTACGCACCTTCCCGAGGTTGGGAGCTGAGCTTTTTAAGCCAGAAGGCCTTGGCCTGGCCAGCAACGGGATACAGCTTGGGGAGTTGGGCGCAAATCAAAGTTCTGCATTCTCTACACATTCCACCATTCCTAAGCCTCCTGTTGGTTTAAGAGAGACTGCAGCAGAGTGGGCTGTGGGCAAATTGCTCCACGGGGGACCGCCTAGGAGAGCCCAGGCAGCTCCCGCTGCAACTCTCCCCACTGCAGGACAGTTCTTTTGGCTGCAAATAGCAGAAGGGGAAGGGGAAGGGATTTGGGGAAGGAAAAATACCGGCAGACCCAAGAAGTGAACCAGCCGGCCTTGGGAAGGCCAGAAGCTAGGCCACTCTGGGCCTCCTGCCTCAGAGCGTGGGAACCTCCTTCCACCCATGTGACTGAGGCAAGGCCAGACAGCCCTGGACACAGGTTCCTCATTTCCAGGACAGCCAACCTGACCGGCTCCTTTGGCCAAGCATCCACCCTGCCACACAGGCAGGGACAACGTTCAGACAGAAGTCACGCGCCAGGCACACCTATCAGACAGCAGCTACTGGGGCGAATGCTCCGGTCCCTTTTTTACATTTTTATGTAATATGTACTACAAAGGTGAGGTGTCCTCTTTCACCCTTGTGCTCCAACCCGGCAGTTTCTGTCTTGGGGAGGGAACCATACAGTGTTTGCACACAGATTATCGGCTTATGAGACCCTGCTCTGGCGTCTTGCTTTTCTCACTTACTCTACCCTGGAACTTGCTCCCAATCAGTGCACAGCAAGCTTCCTTATCCCTGATTGTAGGTGTAGACTATTCCCCTGTCTGGAGCTGTTGACTCCTTTAACTAGTCTACTATGGATGGACAAATAGCTTCCAATTCTACCTCCCCACTTTAGGACCATGATGGGGAAAACAATGTAATTCTACTTTTAAAACTCAGGAAGATGCAAAATTGTAGGTACGGGGCCAAATTTGGCTTATGTAGGGTATTTTGTTGGCCAAAACCTAAGTCTTTAAAACTCTTCTGTATTAGTGATGTTTAAAAGGCAGGAGATTCAATTTAAAAATCCAGATTTCTAGCTCCTCTTGAAAAAAAGTAACATCTGGACATACCAGCCTGTGTTCCCACGTAATCATCGGCTGGAGCCAAGTGCAGTGAGGGGACCGGGTGAGGCGTGCCCGCTCCGTGTTACCAGTGTTGGTACTGGCGGTCTAGTCCTGCTAGCATTTCAAGGCTGGTGGCATCCTAAAGGCAGCGTGGCCTCGATTAAGGACCAAATGAGGTAAAGAACAGAAGCTACTATTCTTTCGTCCAGGAAACATTTATTAAGCTCAGTGACATGAAAGACAGCGTGCTGCCTCACAGCACATTAGGATCTGAGACCAGCGAAGGCAGGCCGGAACCCTGCGTGGCGCTGACCCAGGCCCCGCCTTCAGAGGTGGCAGAGGGCCTCGTGAAGAGGCAGCTCCCCCACCCGTCCCTGGTGCGGGACTCTGCAAGGCCTTCCTGACTAAAAGACAGGTGCAAGAGTTTGATAAGCAGCACCCACTCTGGGCTCCATTCTGGGGGCAAGCAGGAAAAAAGGGTCAAAGTGGAGGCGGTGCTGGGGGAGTGGTGCGTCTGGCCCACAGATGGCTGTGGTGAACTACGAAACACTGATTCGGCCTTTCATTCAGAAACCACCTGTGAGCCTCCTGCTTTATTCCAATTCCACTACATGCTGCTTGAGAATGCCTCTCTTCTGGAGAGGAATGCAGGAATGATGCTCCCCGACGTCCGGGGCCCATCTGAACAGGGGCCCTTGTTAAAAATGCCTGCTGTGGCCATTCTCACACCCCCACAGGCGCTGCCCCCACTCAGCACTGGTGGCTGCCAGGGCCTATCAATGGGCCTTGTGTCCATCCAGCCCTAGCAGTCAGCCCCAGCAGACACTGGCAGAATGAGGGCTCCCTTCTGCCATCACGGAGAGCCAATCCCCCCAGACAAAGGCTTTTCATGGGGCAGATCTTCTTTACATCTTAAAGTGTAAAGACGCCCATCTTCTAGCAGGGTGGATCGTGTCCTTGTAGGTTTCAAAGCTGGAGTCCTGGGTCCTCCATGACCTCAGGGGGGATGCTGTCCTAGGTCCCCCATCTCATTCTTGAATTTCATCCTTTTAAAATGATCTTGAGAGCTTTAAGCTCATCCTGGTTGAGGGGATTCAGGTTAAAACCCTTCAGCTCTGGTTTGCCTAAAGGGAGAAAACAATCCATCAGCTAGTTGGGCCTCCTGTTGTCCAACTCCTGCTGGCCCTGGAGTCAGGCCCAGGAAAGGGGCTTATGCTGCATTCGTGTTGCCAAACACTTGGCCTTGAGGTCTGACAGGGAAGGGCCTCAAATTCTGCAATGCATTGGACGAGGCACAGGAGTCACCAAGAACCTGACTCTGCTGCCCAGAAACCTCCAGATTTCTGCCAGACCTGTGACCAATCTGGAGGGGTTAGGTTTACCCAGAAATTTAGCTCTGGCCTTAACCACCTGACTGAGGCCCTCTAAGTGTCCTGAGTCAGAGCTATCCTGCTTCTTATACCATGCCTAGGATTTCCTGTGAGATAGCCCAGGCTGTTCCTTGTGCCTGGAAAAGGACTCCTGACAGGAATAAGACCCCACGACCTTCCTTGTTCATTCCATCTCTGGGTGGCTACAACCACCGTCCCTGCCCACAGCTTCAGCACTGCTCGCTTGCTGCCCAGGCCTTTGCCCGCCTGGGAGAGGCTTCCACCCTGCTCTGCAAAGTCCATGCTGACAGTCCTCTCTCTTCCTAGTTTCCATTTCCCGCCAGGCCAATACCTTGGGCCTCAAAGAGGCGGTTGACCTTCACTTTAAGTTGTTTGCGGAGTTTCTCTATTTCTTTATCCAGATGGTCCTGATCTGAAAAAAACGAGGTGGGCAGAGGATGAGGTTATACCACAGACAGACCCACCCAAAGGGAGAAGCCATCCGCTTCTCCCCCCACTCCTTGAGATCAAGGGCTCCTGGCATTTGGGAAGAAGGGGACTTGAGAGACCAACTGAGGAAGGAAGTAAAGCCTACAGAAGGGATGTGATCTGCCCAAGATGGTCGAGTAAGCCCAGGACAGGACTGAGCACTCGCCTCTCCGTTCACTGACCTATTTTCATATGCAAAGTACCTTGGGCTGCTCAGTGCGTGGGGAAGGCAATATGGGACTTTAGGTCACCCTCACACAATGAAATCACAGAAAATTCAAACATCAAACCAGAGTGAAGAAGATGATTAGAAAAAGCATGGCTAAGGAGTTTTACAAACCTAACTCCATCAATGCGAGGGGTTTTTAGGTAACAGGACTGTGGTAACATGTGACCTAAACAATCAATGGATAGGCCCGATGCTCGGGCTTAACCTAATTAACCCTGGTGAACAGAAACGGTTATCTTTGCCAAGACTGTTCATACCTTAGGGCACACTGCATTATGAGAAGTAGACGCCACAATGTTTGGTGACACCACTGCCTAATGTCACCAAACGACCACCTGCTGGTTTGTCTTCCCCACAGATTTTCATTCTTTCGGGTGGGGAGAAGGCCTGGGCAGCGGTTCTAGTGCTCCTGGTAAACGAGCGACGCTAGGCCCTCAGGGGCTTGGTTAGCTTGGGAGGACCCGGAGAACCAGCGACAATCATGTCCCAGAACCCCTCGAGGTATGGTGACAAGACCGTATCTGTGGACCAAGACAGCTGAGGACCAGATCCTGAACCCAGGCAAGCAACCCCCTCTGAAAGCTTAGCCTGAATGAACTGTGGCCACCACGCAAGTGCAATGACGACTCTTAATTTTATAACCATAGTATTACTGTACATTTTTCAAAAGCGCAGTCAGAAACTTCTTTAAGCTGTTCTAGTCTCCTTTGCTAAAATTTTACTTCAACAGCGCTAGGGAGACTCTGCCTTCAGAGTCTTGATCTATACATTTTCCAAGGGTCGGGAGAGAAAAAACTATGCATAATCTTTCCTTTTCCCAGGCAAGGACCCATTTGCAGCTTGACTTTTTGCCGTTATGCTCCTACAAAGAGCCTCCAGGGTCGTGGCTATGAAGATCTGAGTACATGCTAAGTGCCCAGGCTGCAGCAGACCCCGGAGGCTCACTCTCCCCAGACCTCCATTTTCAATGCAGTCTCTACTACAGGGGACCTGAAAAATAAAGAGCTCACTCTGCCAGGCTCCCTTGAAGCTACGGGTGGCCACATGACTTAGTTCTGGCCAATGAGATGTCCGAAGTCTCTAAGGAGGACAGCCTTACTTTGAAACAGAAAGCAAGGCCATACATGGAGCAGGCCCTCTGCCTTTCCTACAGCCTGGCATGAGGACACGAGGCCTGCAATGACCACACCGCCACCACGAGAATACGTGAGGGTGACCTTGCTGTGAGCAGCAGTGCCAGTCCTGGACTGCCTGCCTCTGGACAACTACTGAGGAGAAAAACAGAACCAGGTTTCCTGAAGCCTCGGTTTGTTGGGTCTTCTGTATTTGTGGCACAAACTGTTTCTCACTGGTAAACAAGCACTAGGCTAAGTACATATACTGTTTTATCCCACCTTCACAAGTGTGCTACAGAGATGCGTCCCCCCCTTTAGAGATGAGAAGTAGCTCAGAGTGGCAGAGCAGGGACTCAAACCCACACCTACCTGAACCCTGTAACACAGCTGCCTCTCCTCAAATGGCCCAAAGCCTGACTCTCACTCAGTTCTGGGTTACGATTGGCGCTGGTGGGGGAGATGTGTCCCTGACTCATCCCCAGAAGGCCTTACCTTTCTCAATCATCTCCTTCGTCTGAGGGTGAGGCATCCTGATGAACATGTTCCCGAAGCAAACCATCACATCTTCTGAAAGGGCAAATGGTCACTCTTTCAACAAATATTTTGGAGCACCTACTCCCTTGACAGGCATTGTCTGAGATGCTGACAACACAGTAGAACAAGACAAAGTTTCTGCCCTCACAGAGCTTATGTTACGGTGGAGGAGAAAGAATAAATAAGCAAAGATAGGACCTGTCAGACCCTGATAAGTCTAAGTACTCCACAGAAAAATAAAGCAGGGTAAGACGATGGGGAATGTCAGAGTAGGGGACGAACTTGTCATTGGTATTAGGTGGTCCGAGAAGACCTCAATGATCATGTGACATCTGGGCAGAGACTTGAAGAAAGTGGGTGTGAGCCCTGCAGACATCTGGGGAAAGAGTGAGCAAGGCAGAGGAAACAGGAACAGCAAGACCAGGGTGAATGGAGTCGATGAGCGAGGGGGAACAGGAGAGGAGAGGATGTTGGAGAGTTCTAGGCGGTCTTACAGGACTCCGCCTTTTACTCTGGTGAGATGAGAAGCAATGAGCAGGTTTTAGGCTTTCTGGTGCACTTTAAACCCTGGGCCTGGCCTCTGCCCATCTTTCCAGCCACATCACATGCCGCCCCCCCCCCACTTACTTTGTCTTACCCACCTGTTTTCATCTGAAAAGCCCTCAACCCCTCCTCCAACACCCACCTCATGTCCAATTCCTTCCTCAGCTTTCTCACAACTTCCAATTATGTATTTATGCTGTTTTATCTGTAAGGGCACAAGGGCAGGAACTTCACTGTGTCCATAACCCCCACCCAGCACCTTCCTAGTGCCATCAGTGAGCCAGCAACTAACCCCCATCATGGAGATGAGCCGCTGAAACCCTGAGCCACAGTCCGTGTCAGACCTGCAACACTTTCTCCCTCATCTCCACAGGCTGTGTCACACACGTGGGGCTTCCTGACTTGTCTTTGTTACAGATAAGTTGAAAGCCTTAGAAGGAAGATAGAACAGGCCTCCAGAGCCCAGTGATGAAATCCTGACTTACCGGAGAGGCTGAGATCCTTCTGCAGAGCCCGCAGGCCCTCCCGGTTCTGATTCCTTTTGGTGTCCAGATCCACAATCTGCAAAGCACAGGGGTAGGAGGGAACTCAGCTCCCTCTTGCCCCAAACCATTACCTTCCAACAGACCAGAGGCTTTTAAAACTCAACAGACACAAGGCATTATCCCTGGGTTTCTTCCAATGTCATGCCCAAAACACACTGATGTGCAAATGTACTTCTCCTATTCAGTTTCCAGGTCCTTAAAGACAATACTCCGTGTAGGTGCTGTCCCCACAGAGAAGGTGCTGGGGAAAAGTTCGCTGACTAAATGGGTAACTTATTATTCACTGGAGTGCTAGTTCTCAAGCTGCAGAGCATTTCAGAATCACCATGGCAGTAGAAACCGCTCCCTGGACAAGTCCCTTCAGCTGATGCTGACCTAGTATCAGGAGAAGGCCAACAATCCTGGACTGCAATAGCAGGGGTGGGGGCACTGAAACAGTGCTAACAACACAAAAGCGACTAAGGAAGTGAGGAGACGCTACGGTATCCTTCTGGAGAGCCCTGGCTCTGGAGCCACGATACCCAGGTTTGAATCCTGTTGCCCGCCACGAGCTGTGTAATTTCACCTTCGGAGAAATGGAGATATGAATAGCACTTAGCTCATACGTTATTGAGCCAGGAACTAAATGAGTTCGCATAGTCCTTGACACACAGTAAGTACTCGGCAAATTTTAATCGCTTCTTTATTATTATCATCCAGCACACCCTGATGCAGTGTTTCATTTAATGGGCACTTATTCATCCAAGTCTTCCCCTTCTCAGTAAACACCCGACCAGTCATCCAATTATTCTAACTGGAGACGAGTCATGAATCACTCTTCACTCCTCCCACTCCCTCACCCCCATATGTAACCACATCAAGGCCTACTAAAGCCCCAAAATATACCTCTGACCCATTCGCTTGTCTCCATCACCACCAGCTAGAGCCAAACCCATCTCTTGCCTGAACCTTGGCAGTGGCTCCTCACAGACCACCCCCCATGCCCCCCTATATTTCGTGCTCCACACACCGGCCAGAGAAACTCTTTTAAAGCCTAAATCCAATTACATCATCCTCCCTCCCCCCATCATGTCCCTTCAAATCCTCAACGCTTAAATTAGCACAAGACCCAAGACCCAGACTTCCAGGTCAGGTCTACAAGGCCCTCCACGACCAAGGCCCCACTTCTCCTCCAGCGTCCCCACCTGCCCAATCACAAGACCACTCTTTTCTCTTTCTCTTGTCCCGAGAGCCTTGGCCAAGGCAGAGCACCCACAGTCAGTGGGGCGAGGCAGCAGGAACTGCCCTTTGAAAAAGATGTTCAGGTAAACCTACGAAAGAGGTAACGGCTCGGGATCCCGAGGGCACGGCGAGGGACGGAGAAAGGATGGGCACAGGGAATCTCTGGCACAGAGCAGGCGCCCACTTAACACGTGCTAATAAATGCGTGAAGCGAGGCGCCGTCACAGGCGTCTGGTCCACCTTACCTTACCGCCGCCCCACGTCTGTAGTCACAGCCGTGAGCCCACCAGCCCAGGTCAGCCCACTGCGAGCCCCCGCTGGAGCCGGATTCCGCGCCCAGCGCGCGGCCTTAGGGCGCTCGCCGCCAGGCCCCAACCGCCGAACCCCAGCCCCAGCGCCTCGGACCGGCCTCCTACCTGTCGCTTGTCCGCCAGCACCTCCTCGGCGAGCTCTTCCACCTCCACCAGGTACCGAAGCACCCGTTCCGCCTCGGGTGACAGCATGCCCACCACCTCCGACACCACTCCACTCGGCTCGGCTGCGACACAGCTCAAATTCCGTTCGGGCTCCGCTTCGGCTGCGCATGCGCACGCGCAAGCGCCGCCCGGGCAGGCCTTCCGGCGGGCATGCGCAATTAAAAGAACTGTGTCGCGCAGGCTCCAACACTCGAGAGAGAGGCGGGCCTAGCTTTGGGGGCGGGACTGGAACGCCCCCTGCAGGCCCAGAGCGCCTAGCGTGCAGCGCTGCCTTTGAACCCACCTGCCTGTCTTTCTCTATTTGTTGAGCACCTACTAGGCGCCAGGCAGTTTTAGGTGCTGAGGGCGCAGCAGTGAACAAAACACAGTCTCTGTCCTCATGCAACGTCATCCTAGTGGGAAACACCGACAATTCATGACAAAAGATATAATTACATACTATGGTGTTTGGGAGTAATAAAATCATTCTTCCCCTGTTTCAGGAACACTAAGAAGGAAGAAGGTCCATGTGTCAGAGTGGCTTATATTTAACCTCTGACACCTTCAGTTTCCAATTTATAAAAATGGGAGTGAATAAAATTCTCCCTCATTGTGTCTCTGCCGGATCAGAAGGAGGTAGGCATCATTTTAAAAATTCAGCTTTCACCAGTATTCATCGAGCCCCTGTCTTAGGCCCAATGTTCAGAGTAGTTGACCTAGACCCAGGGAAGGGGCTGGAAAACCATGTGCAGTGAACAATGAAGTGCCAGCTCAGAAAAGAAGTTCTGTAAGTGTTAGAAAGCAAATCGGTGTGGGCCATAGGTTTGGAAGGATGTCCAAGAAAAGGCAGGCAGGTGGAACATGGCTGCCACTCAGAACTAGAAGGTTCCCTAGAGATCTTCATGCCTGAACCCCTCATTGTACAGCTGAGAAAAACTGAGGCCCAGAGAGGAGTGAGGACCTTACACAGCCAACAGCCGACCTAGGATTCTGACCTCCTGCCTCCCTGATTCCAGTTTTTTATTCTCTCCTTTGGCCCCTGGTAACCAAACCCCTTAATGTCCATTGCCTCACTTGAATTTCACAATTTTTTGTACAGATAGGTTATTACTGCCCATTTCATAGCTGCAAAGTGAGGCCAGGAGAAGCACAATGCCCTGTCACACAGAAAATCAGGAACAAATGTGTGTCTAGAAGCATTCTGGTCTCCATACCACAACTGTCTTTGGATCCTGGGGGAAAAAACTCCCCCCACCCCAGATTGTGGCCCCAGAAGCCCCACCTCCTCTTTGCCTGGCCTTTGGCTTCCTTCAAGTGCCAGAGGCACGGCTAATTTTCCCTGCAGCTGCCCTGCGTGGGGAAAGAAGATTCATTAAGGATTCCTCACTGAGGGTGAATTTGTCGCCAAACCCAAGATGTTTTGTGTAAACACCTTCTGGTTCAGAAACGTAGGCACAGGCCCTATAAAGGAAAGAGGAACATTTGCCAAAGGAGAAACAGGACTTACCAGGCATCCCTGGGGCCTAGACCCCAGGACTGGGTCTCCTCCACCTTGGGGCCCAAAGAGGGCTGGACCAGGCTAACCCTTGACCCCTCCCAGATGAGCCTGGATGGGGAAGGGTTAAAGTGGGCTCCCAAACTGACTGTGACTGGCCCTTAGAGAGCACCCCTGGGGAGAGAAGTCATATGTTTCATTTATATCCAAAACCGTCATTCCACAAATATTTATTGACTGCCCTGATCCCGTTATAAGGATTCCACCATGGGCAAAAAACGGACATGGTCTTTGCCCTCAGGAAGCTTCCAGTCTGACAGGAGAGACAAGCAATAAACACACGAACAAGTAAATATATCATATATCAGGTAGTGATAAACGCCATGGAGAACAACAGAGCAGGATGGTGGGGAAAAAAATTATAGAGGGGCTATATGAAATAATGTGGTCAGGGGGCTTCTCTGAGGCAGTTGCATTGGAGCAGAAATGTGGAATAGGTGAGGGGTGAGCCATGTGAATATCTGGGGGGAAAATGTTCCAGGCAGAGGGAATAGCAAATGCAAAGGCCCTGAGGTGAGGCTTTATTTAGTAAACTGGAAGAATAACGAGGCCAGTGTAGGTAGAACAGGATGAGCAAGGGGAAGAAAGTAGGAGGTGGGGTCAGAAAGGTGAAGGAGGCATGGAACAAAGAGTTCTACAGAAGGGGCTGTGGGTGCCCGGCCCAGATGGGCAAAGCCCTTCCTGGAGGTCACCCGCAGACACTGCGGCACATGTCCGCACCCCCACTGCGGAGTGGGGGGAATGCCGGTGAGTTACGGCCCAGAGACGTGACCCTTACCCAAGAAGAGAGGAGTTAGTGACTGAGTACCCCAGCTTCTCTGCCCCTCTGTGGGACACCCAAGAGGAGACTGCCACAATCATCCAAGTAGGAGAGGATGGTCACTGCACTGGGAAATAGCGGGGGGCGGGCAGGCAATGGTGAGGGATATCATGGCCTTTGCGCTCCCTCCTCCATTAGCCTGGATTAATTTTCTCCTGCACCTTTGTCACTGCCACATACCCCCTACTTATCAGCCTGGTGTCACGTCCTCCCAAGGGTCAGGAGTCTCCTCTAGGAGCACACAGCTTCCTGGGCTTCTCCCATCTCTGCACTCAAATACTACCTTTTTCTCCGGTCATCTCCCTCCCCAGCCGTAAGCTCCAAGGTGGAGACTGTATCTGTCTTGCTCACCGCTGTGAATCCCGAACTGAGAACGGTGCCTGGCACACAGTGGGTGCTCAGCCAACGTTTACGGAATGAATGAGTAGACTCAACACAAAGCAGAACTTTGTCAAATCCAAAGTGTTCAAGGATGAGCAGAGCTAACCCGAGGGTAACTAGTTCCGATCCCAGAAGCCTGGACTGCCCCAAGCTGAGGATATTGCAGAGGATAGATCCCTCTGCAGCCTGGGGTGGAGGTTCAGGAGTGGGCAGGTGATCCCCAACCAGAGAAACCCTGCCTGGTCACACCGGGCATGCCCCAAATCTTTAGCCCAGGCAAAAGGGACGTGGCTGCTGGGACTTCAGTGTTTGGAGGCTGGAGCCAACAAGAGCAAAGCTACACCCGTTCCCCTGGGGTCCCCTTTTATTGTGCACCCCCTTTGGGTATGTGCCCAGTGAGCAGCACCCACTTCTCCCCTTAGGGGGGACTGCCCTCAGGCTGCTGGAGCCTCCTGGGGTGACTTACCTTCCCCTTAAGCTATGACCCATCATTGTGGAGATATGAAAGCCCACCTTCCTCACCTGGGATGATCGTGGGGGTACGGATGGGTAACTCCGAGGTATAATTTGCACTCCACAGTCCCCCCGTGGGATCAGGCTGAAGTTGCCATCCACGTGACATCTGCCGGGCCTGCTCGGCTTCCCCTCCTTCCCTGCCTTGCCCTCCCCACTCCCTATGGTCAAAACTCTCCAATACTCCCATCTCACTCAGTAAAAGCCTCCTCACCAAGACCCACAAGACCCTGCCTGCGCTGCCCTGCCTCTCTGAGGCATTTCCTACCTCTCTCCACTGTTTCCCTCTGCCCTACTATCTGCGTGCCCTACTATCTTCTCAGCAAGACCTACCCCAACCACTCCACTGTATTTAAAAATGCAGACCCTGCCCCTCCCTGTCCACTGATGAACTTCCTCTGCTCTACTTTTTTCTCCTTTTTTTCCCTAGCATTTGTCCCTTTCCAGGGTGTTATATAATTAACTTCCTTATATTTGTTGTTCATCTCCCTCTGCTAGAAAGGAAGTTTCACAAGAGGAGGAATCTTTGTCTCATTTGTTAATGACGTATCCCAAATGCCCAGAACAGTACCTGGCCCCCAGTCGGTGGTGAATAGACATTTTTGAATGAATGAATGAATGAATGAATGAACAAATGAGGAAAAGAGCCAGGACTCTAACCGAGGCAGATTCTCTCTGAGGCCAGGCTCTTAACCCCTCTACTGCAGGTGGGGGATGGGAGTGGCAGATCCCGCCAGGGCTTGTTGGCTAAGGTAAGGGGATCGGGTTTTGCTCACGGATCAGTGAGAAGCTGCTGGAAGGTTCTGAGTAAGTATGGGACATGATTGGGTGTATTTTGTGAAAGCCTTCTCTGGCGGTGGGGATAGGATGGGCTAAAAGGGAGGAGGGTTACAGTCCAGGGAGTGGGCGTTAGGAATGGGAGCGTGGTGATGAGGGCTTGGAGAGGCAACAGGGCTGTGGCTACCCTGGGACTGGGAGCAGCAAGAAGTCTGCTCCATATCCCAATTCTCCAGGCAGCCTGGGTGGTTGCCCCATGGGCTCTGGCCCCTGAGTAGTCCGGGCCGGGCCTCCCAGCTGCTGACAACATGCCCGTCCCCCAGATGGACTGTTTGCTCTCCCGGGTGGTCCCCAGCTCCTCCCTCCGCTTCCTTTGCGCCCTTGTGGGCTTGGCAGGAGGTGGAGAGGCCTCCACTCCTTCTCCTCTCCTGACCCAGAGAATAATCCTTATATTCATATGATCCTCCTCCTCCGTGCCCTCACTTCATCCTCCCACATCCCCCAGTAACACAGAAACCTGATTCCCATAGGGCAGATGAAGATATTGAGGCCCAGAAAGGGGATGAGACCTTCCTGAGGTCATGAAGCCAGATGGGGACACCAGGTGGGGACCCGTCTTCCTACTCCCCTCGCCTCGATTTCATCAGGCAACAGATGGTCCCATGGCTTGACTTGAAAAATCTTAAGTGACCTCAAAGAGAATGCAAGCCCAGAACATTCCAGGCCTCCCTGAGCTGGCCGTGACGACTATCTTTAATACTAAATCTATTCATTTTAAATCCCAGAAATAGATTCTTCTTATAGACAATGAAAACATTACTGAGAGGACTGAAGTTCCTTTTTGGCACCCCTTCCCCCATCTCAGCTCCCTTTAGAGTCCCAGTTTGAGTGTCTTTTCAGAATTGTGATATCCGTTTAAAGACATAGTCAGGAACCCAGAGAAAATATCGAAGACCACTGTGTGTGTGGCAGGGAAGGAAGGTGGATGGAAAGCACTGCTCGCGAGTATTTCACTCTGTAGCCCGTTTACTCTCGGACATTTTTGATTCGTATATTTAGATCACTGTCGTATTTTCTGACAGCTGCACTATTTCCTAGAGTGTATGAGCACCATTTGTTTCTCTAGCTTTCTAAATGAAATTTGACATTTATTTTTTTAGGCACTAAAGTACAGAGGTGCTCTCTACTGTGTTTGATATGTGTCCTTAAATATTTGAGACTTATTTTGTTTGTTTAAGTTTATTTATTTATTTGTATTCTCTGCACCCAATGTGGGGCTCGAACTCATGACCCTAAGATCAAGGGTTGCACACTCTTCTGGGCACCTGGCTCTGCTGGTTAAGCATCCGGCTCTTGATTCTGGCTCAGGTGGTGATCTCATGGTTCGAGCCCTGCATTGGGCTCTGCGCTGACAGTGCAGAGCCTGCTTGGGATTCTCGCTCTCTCCTTCTCTCTCTGCCTCTCTCCTGCTCTCTCTCTCTCAAAAATAAATAAATAAACTTTTTAAAAAAGAAAAAAAAAAAAAAGAGCTGCACGCTTCTGATTGAGCCAGCCAGGCACCTCAAATATTTGAGGTTCTTACAAAGTGCGAGTAGTTGTTTTGTGTGTTTATGTATTTTTAAAAAATCTTAATGAGGTCATCACACACACAGAGATGGGCACAAATCATAAGTGGACAACAGTTCAAGAATTTTCCGAAACTGAACACACCTATATAACCAGATCAAGCACCAGAACTGGGAGATCCCCTCCAAGGCCTCCCCACCGCCCCCACTTGAACACCCTCCTTCTCACCTCTCTGCCTTTGCTCAGGCCCTGCCCTTTGCCTGGAATATCCTTTGCTTTCCTTCACCACTTGTTAAGGGCTTACTCTTCCCCGAAGGTCTCTCCTCCTAGAAGACACCCTCCTCCCACACACCTGATTCACCAGAAAGGTTGCTCTCCCCCAGGTCTGCCAGAGGGAATTTTGTCCTTCTTTTCTTCTGACATCAACCACTTTCCTGTTTTGGGCTGCTTATTTTTTGCCACTGTTTTGGCTTTCTCACTAGCCATGGAGCCCATTGGGGCTAGGGGCTCCATGGACTTCCCATCAGGTGCCTGGGACCCCCAGGAGAGGTCTACTGAATGACTGAGTGTGTCCATGACCTAATCATATGTTGGAGGAAATTAAGGGTCCTGTCCATCTGTCTGTCTCTGTTTCTCTCCCCTCTCCTCTCCTTTACCAACCAGAATCTTTCAGGAGATGCTCATTCCACTGGAAATAGGGTGGAACATGGAGTCAAGACTTCCCCTGTCTTGGGTGGAGATGAGAGGCTCAACTCATCTGTAAAATAGGTCTTGTCACTCACTCAGTCACTCAAGGCAATGGTTATTGAGTGCCTACCCTGTGCCAGGCCCTGGGGACCCACTGGTAAAATAGGACAGGTCTAGTCCTGAGTCTGGCGAGCTTTCAGTCACAAGGATAAGATCGGCATTCATGCATATACCGTTTCTAACTGCAATAAGGCTCATATGAAAAGCTCAGAGTCAAATAAGATAATACAGAGGGGTGCCTTAACCTAAATCAGGGAGTAGAAGTTAAAGAAGCTTTCTATAAAGAGTGACATTTGACCCAAGATCTAAGGCTGGGTAAAAATAAACCAAGCAAAAGGAAAGACTACGGGTGAAGGTGAGGTAGAGAAATTGTTCCAATGGTGTTGTGGCAGGAAGGAACCTGGAAGAGGCCAGTGTGGCTGGAGCCCAAGGAGAAGGGGAGAGAGAGATAAGGAAGGAAATTGAACTGGGTAAGCAGGAGCTAGGTCATAATGGAGGGCCTGGTGGGCAAGGTGACATTGAAAAGTGGATTAATTCACTCCGTAAGTAATTATTGGACACCTTCCATTCGCCTGGAGGTGCCTCTGCCAGGGAACAAGGCAGACAAGGTCCTCGTTCCCATAGAGCTCACAGTCCGGGGGCAGATAATAACATTAAACAGAGGAGGAATGGCTTATCTTTATAGAGGCCCTACTGTGTGCCAGGAAAAATCTCGTTTGATCCTTACTACCACACATCACGAAGTAGGATACTCATTTTACTGAAGAGGAAACAGGCTTAGCAAGGCGGAGTGATTTCCTCATATGCAAGGAGTCTTGAGGATGTATTGCAGCCCATGTTTTCCTTTTCTCACAATCTCTAGATTTTTCCTTTTGGATTCTGAGTCTGGACAGAGCCCAGTGATCTGAGGCTCAGCACGGGGACTCCTGCCCACCCCCATCACTGCCAGCCTCACTCCGGTCCCCACCTCCCATTGACAGATGGGTGGGCAGCAGGAAGCAGCTGGGCCTCGAAGCCTGCAGGGCCCCGGGGGAGGGAATTATCTGAGAGTTCATAACCCCTCTCTGCCTTCCAGATCTTGAGTTAAAAGCCCCAAATGTCACATCCCCAAGGGGCAAGGGCATGAGGGTGCCAGGAGAGGGGCAGGACAAGGGGCATGACAGCGCTTCTCTGTCCTCTGCTGCCCACATGGGGGTGGGGCCCTGGGGTGCTGAGAACTCCAGCTTTGGGAGCAGGAAGCCATTAGAGGCTGGAACTGGTGGCCCTCAGGCCGTGTCTGACCCACTGACCTATTTACTTGGCCTGAAAAGTGTTTGAGCAAAAATGGAGCCAACATTTAAAAATCAAGAGATTTTTACAATAAAATCCAGATTTCTGGTTTCTCTTGAGTAATTAGAAGATCTGACCATGCTCACCGCCTATTCCCATATGACAACATTCAGCAATCGCTGAGTAGCAGCTGTCCTCATTATTATTTTATTTTATTAATAGGTAAATACACTCACATGATTCCAAAAAAAATTATAAATGGGCATATAATGAAGTCTCCCTCTCCCATCCTGTTCCCCTTCTGCCTTCTTTAGTAATCTCATGTTCTTATATAGACTTCCAAAGTTTCTTTATGCATATACAACAAATAGATTATTCTCCTCATTTTCACTCAGCTTCACCCCCGTTCTGTCCCTTGCATGTCCCCATGGAGACCTCTCTGTATTAGGAGATGGAAAGCTTCATTGCCTCCCTTACGGCCACATGTCATTCTGTTGTCAGAAAGTCCATGATTTATTTAACCAGTCCCCGACTGATGGGCATTTGGGTCATTCCCAATATTTGCTGCTATAAACAATGCGGTGCCAATTATCTTGTGCATAGTTTACACAAGAAAAACAGGAATATTACTAGAAGCTGCTCCAATCAGAGGGTGCGGTAGGCACGGACTGAGTTTTGAGCTAATCAGAAAAATGTGATAAGGACTGTTCCCCAAGAGTGATTCTTCAGATTCCCACCAAAGCCCAGAGACCATGACCTAGGGACCTAAGGAAAGGCTCCCAGATTTGCTTCTGCCCCTTGCTAGATGTGGGACTTCTCTCTGGGTCTCAGTGTCCCCATCTGTAAAATGAAGGAGGGGCTTGGGGAGCTGGATCAGATCTCAGGGCCTGTCCGGTTCTAAACAGCTGTGGTCCACCTTCTCCTTCTGCACTAGCCACATCCAGCCTCTCCTCAGCCCTCGTATGAGCCTGACTCAGTCCCACTGCAGAGCCTTTGCTCAAGCTGTTCTGTGCCACACCTGCCCCCCACCACACACACTGACACATCCCTTCCACTAAAACACCATTCCCTTACTCCCTTATTAGTCCTGGGATGAATCCCTGATCTTTGATTTCAGACCACTCAGAACACGCCAGTCCAAACCATTCAGGTCAGGGTTCCCCTAAGTACCATTGGTAGGTGGGTCACCCCCACCTGGCCCACACTTCAGATAATCCCATCAGATCCTTCTTCTGTCACCTCTCCAGTGGCCTGAACTAGCGTTCTTGAATGCCAACTCTGCTACTCCCTAACTAATGGCTTTGGGCAAGTGACAGCACCTCCAAGGGTCCCAGTTTCCTCACGCAAAAAAAAGGGGGCGCAGTTTGAGGGCAACATATAGTCATAACCATAACTTCTTAGCACAACTCCTGATACTCAGAATGGATTGATAATTCTGTAGGCCACCGCCCTTGTGTGAATCAGTTATCTGGTTTATAAATTACAGAGAACAACAGAACTTACTTCATAGAGTTGATCACTCACTCATTCCTTCAATGATGTTTATCAAATACCTATTGGGTGCCAGGGACAGCACTGGGCACTCAGCAGTTTGTCGGTGAAAAAAATAGATGAATTGTCTCAACTCTCACGGAGCTGTCAGGAAATTCCAAACAGGCAAACATAAAAGGATAAATCGGACTAACACGTCATGGAAGTTCATAACAGGGGAGCATCAGGGAGATTTCTCTGAGGGATAAGGAGCATGGCACAACTGGGTGGGAGATCCGGGAGGGCTTCCTGTGGAAGGCATCACCCTAAGTTAATAATTAGCATTAATTCTCCTCACCACAGTTCCAGGAGGAAAACACTGGTTGCCCTTCCCCATTTTGCGTTTTTTCCCCCCTCAAGCTAAGAGAAATTGAGTGACTTGTCCAAGGTCGTAGAGTCAGGAAGAGGTGAGTAGGTTTCAAACCCAGGTTCCCTGGCTCTAGGGCCTCAGACATAAAAGTATATCTTCTACTGCCTGTTTGAACAGGTTGATATGAGGATGTAGAAAGGCATGGGAGGTACAGAGCTGCCTCCGTTGTGGTGGGGCCCAGAGGTCAGAACCTAACTGTCAAGCCCCATCCAGGTACCCATGAGAAGGTAGAGATCCAGACACACACAGAACCGGCCCAGGGCCGTTACAGGGTCCAAGGTCAGAGCTTCGCTCTGCCCAGGGCTCCGTGCACTCCATGAGTCTCCCTGCCTAGGGCTGTAAACAGAGAAAAAAGGAAAAGATATTGTTCCTGCCTAAATTACATTGGGATTCAGACTCCCCTCCAGCCCAACCCACAAAAACTCCCACTAGTCTACACATGCCTGTGGATAGAGACTACTAGCTTTGAATCCAGCCTGGAAAACTCCTTTAATCCCTAACTCTTCCTTTTCTGTTTTCAGCTTTGGGCCACAGCTGGCTCTCCAACCTCCTGAGCATTGCTGGGACCAAAACAGTCCCTGGACACAAAAGGGCTGCTGGGTTGCAGGACTGCAGATGGCTGCTCCTTGCTGACCCAGGGCAGCTGTTTGCCCTTCATCTTCCCTTCCCAGCTACTCCGAGGCAGGGTGGTCCTCAACCCTCCCTCCCACCTTGGGAGATAGCAAAGCCTACTCTGGAGCCAGACGATGGCTTGAATTTGTCTCTAGCACTTAGTAACTGTGTGACTCTGAAGAAATGAATTAACTTCTCTGTGACTCAATTTCTTCATCTGTAAAATGGGAAGACAAAACGTAAACTACCTCACAAATTGTGAAGATAAAATGAGTTAGTAATTGTACAGTGATTCCGGTGTCTCAGGCAAAGAGAAACTGCTACATGAGTGTTTGTACAATAAATGCCCTGATATATCCAATTTGAGCAAAGGGGTTGGGGGTGTGTGGGGGGGGTATCCGGGATGTATGAGCAACCCTACCTCCTCTCCTAGATTACTGTTATATTCTCTCTTTGGCTTCTCCACCCCCAAGTTACTTCGCTTCTCTGGCTGCAAGGGCTTCTTTCCAAATCTTGACTTGATTGCATTTGTCTCCTGCTCAAATTTTGCGGTGGTTTCCCATTGCATCTTGGATAAAGTATATCTTCTGGACTTTTAGGATCTCATTCCTCAGAATTCTCCAGCCCCATCTTTCCAAGCTTTGCACCTCCCTGGATCTGTGGTCCAGACTTTCTTGACAATATGCCCTCCAATCTCAGGCCTGCAAGCCTTTGCACTGTCTCTTCCCTCCACCTGGTGTTTCCTCCCATTCCCCTCCCTCTGATGTTGCCCCCTTCCCTGCCCCTACTCTGCTAGGGCTGTAGCCAGGTGAAGGCATTCCCTGAGGGAGGGAAAGGGGAGAGTGGGGAAAAGAAAACAACTCTCAGAGCTGCAATTTTCTCAGATTCAAAGACAATAAGAAAAGGGACCCTTCAAGATCAAAGATGGGAATGGAACAATATGTGAACACTCTGGAAACTAGGAAGTGGCTTGTTAGCATCCAGTGATTGCTAAAGAGTTACTGACGTTCCTGCCTAGGCACTCCCTTGCTTCCAAATCACTGGTCCCCTACTCTCCTCAGACCTAAAGCACCAAGGTAAACAGAGGATAAATGGAAGAGGAGAGGATGGAGAAAGAGGCGGTGAAGAAAAGAGGAAATAAGGAAGTGCAGTGGGGTGGGGGAGAGAGGCAGAAGCCTGTGGCTGGGGCCCCACGCCTCTGAGGAAGGAAGGAGAGGATGACCTGGGATGCTCTCCACTCCCTTCCCCCTCTCCATTCCCAGGGGAGCTGCCCCCATCCGGCCACAGCCCAGGCGGGGTGGGGGAGGGACGGGGGCGGCGCCGAGGGAAATGAATAATTGAAGTAGAGGGGAGGAGGAAGAAGAGGAGAGGAGGAAGACGAGAAGGCGGGAGCCTCCCGCACAGGGTCCTCCCCACTCCGCACCCCACCCCCTCCGCCGCCCGGAAGTCGCTCCCCGCCTCCTGCTCTACCAACATGGCCGCGAAGTCGGATGGAGCGGCGGCCGCGGCCGGCCCGGGGCCGGAGGGGGCGGCTGGAGGAGCCCGGGGTGGTGCAGGCGGGCGCGGGGAGGCGGCGGCGGCGGTGGCCGGGGGCCCTGGAGTGACCGGGGCGGGGGGCTCGGGGCCGCGCTACGAGCTGCGAGACTGCTGCTGGGTGCTGTGCGCGTTGCTCGTGTTCTTCTCCGACGGCGCCACGGACCTGTGGCTGGCGGCCTCCTACTACCTGCAGGGTCAGCGCACCTACTTTGGCCTCACGTTGCTATTCGTGCTCCTGCCCTCGCTGGTGGTGCAGCTGCTCAGCTTCCGTTGGTTCGTATACGACTACTCGGAGCCCGCGGGAGCCCCGGGACCCGCCGTCAGCACCAAGGACAGCGGCACCGGCGGGCCCTCCATCAGCACCAAGGACAGCGCCGCCGCCTTCCGGACCAAAGAAGGCAGCCCCCAGCTGGGTCCCGGGCCCGCGCCCTCCTCGGCCAGCGCCTACCGCCGCCGCTGCTGCCGCCTCTGCGTCTGGCTGCTGCAGACCCTCGTCCACCTCCTGCAGCTCGGCCAGGTCTGGAGGTAGGAGAAGCGCAGGTGGAGGGAGCTGAGCCCAAGGAGTGGGGGTGGCAAGGGGGCTCCCTGCCGCCCCAGCCCTGTTCTGACCTCTTCAGGTCCCCCTTGCGTCCTGACCTCCGCCCCGCCCCACCCTATTGCAGTTCTGATTTCTTCTCTGCCAGCTTCTCTTGCCCTCTACCCTCAAACACTGACCAACCTCAGTACCATCCTCTCTGATCTGGCCATTGAGGGAGGAGGGGATGGGGCAAGAAGAGAGAAAAAGTGATCCTCAGGGGTGTGAATAAGGAGGGCCAGGGGCTGAAGGGTTATGAGAGGGAAGCTTGGAACAGGGCCCCAGGGCTCCCTCCAGCCTTGACCCACTCCTCTCTGCCTGAGTGCCAAGCCTCAGGTTAGGAAAGATCTCAGAAGTCCTTCCTTGCTCTCAAAGATTCTCAGTTTGGAATTGCAGTCCATTCCCAACCTCCCAGGAGAAACAATCTGAGGCAGCTAAATGAATATCCCACCCAAACTTTTTGGACTTCTGGTTAAGGGTGTGCTGGACCCTGCTGAGAAGCTGTCTTCTGTTTTCTAGGACTTCCCCAGTTGTCTCCCCTATCCCGACAGGGCCAAGGGGATTTAAGATCTTGAATCTGAGATTAAATGGCCACTAGCTGACCTTTAATCCCAGGACAGTAAAACAAAACTGAGGCTTTGTACAAGCAGCCCACTTCCAGGCTGTCTGCTGAGCTGAGCTAATTGGAGACAGGGGGAATTCTGAACCTGGGGCTCCCCTTGAATCAGAATCGCTCTGGTAGCGTAGGCTCTACTGTGCACTGACAGAATAAACTTGCCCACTTTATGGTCTTAGATGAACCTCCCTCCAAGCCTCTGTTTCCTCACCTGTGAAATGAGGGAGAATTCCTACTTATCTCATCTCATTGGTCTACCATCCCATTTTATTACCTGTTGGGATGGTAGGGTGAGAGAAAGTCTGTGTGAAGGCCTTGCAGACTGTAACATATTTTAGGGATGTAATAGATTGTCATGATCACAGATGTAGGGAAATCAAGGAAAAAGTCAAAGTCACTGTAGAGACGTAAGGGGTGATTACTGCTGTTGTTATATTTATTCTGCTACTTGTTAACACGTTCTGCCTAACTCAGAAGATTCAGTGCTGGGCTGAGGGTTGGAAACAGGACTCCCAGGGTTTGTCCCAGCTGCTCACTTGCTGTGTCACCCTTGTTGTGTTGCTGAGTCTCTCTCTGCCTTGGTTTCCCCATCCACGCCTTGCTGAGATGGTGTGTATTTTTCATTTAGCTTGCCCTGGGGGAAAAGGGAGGTGGAGCTCTAGCCACACAAGGTGGTGTTATTATTATTAGCTTGACACATAAAAATATTCATGTCTACATCCAGGAACTAATCTGCATTTATCATTCTGTGCCCGAGTGGACAGATGGTGATAGATATTTTTAGATTCTGAAATGGCAACTTCCTATTCTTGGTAGCCAAAGCTTCATCCCCCTTTCCCTTTAGCCTAAAATGGGCCAGCTGCCCCTCAACTCACTGGCTACCTCAAACCCCCTCCTCCCCTTGTTTAGAATCTACTTACAAGAAACAAATACTTCTTTCTTGAACATAAACTGAGATTCCCTCAAACAGGGCAAAAAATGACCATGGGGTAGGGGTGGGGGTCTCAGGGAGAGTACCTAGAGATGGCTGAGGGTCCATGGAGCTCCATGGCTTCTCAGACAAAAGGGCTAACTATTTCCACTCTCCCTCATATGTAAAGCAAGGGGCTTGGGATGAGATGATTCTCCAGGGATGACAAACTAACGTCCCCAGGTTTGAATATGGCATACAAACGTGTTTTGTTTGGCTTGTACAGTATTTCAAAAACCAAGAGTTCTAGCTTTTCTTGGGGGGGGGGGGAAAGGAATCCAGCAGTATCAGGCCTATAGCCATGTATACAGGGTATATGTCTCCTGGTTGTCCAGCTCCATTCCCTTTGGTCACATCTGGACCATTTCACTTAGGCATTAGAGGCATGAGAGCCCTAATTTACAGTTCTGTAACAATTATTTTATTAAGCACTCACTTTGTGCCAAGCCCATTGGTTGCCTTTTTATCCGTTTCATCTCTTATATCCCTCCTAATAATCCTGTGATGTGGTGGTATTATTCCTACTTACCAGCTGAGGGAGTGGAGGCTCAGAAAGGGGGCATCCTTGCCCAAGGTCACACAGCTAAGCTGTAGTAGAGCTGGGACTCAGGACTCTCTGCCTTCAAAGCCTAAGTTCAATTTATCCATCCTGCAGTTCTGCCACGAAAGTGTCCCCCAAGCTCAAAGAATTATGAGTCTGAGATTCCAAGATTCCAGGAGATAGAAAGTCAGGGCTTCTGCTGCACTGAGATAAGAATGTGAAAGGAGGGGGAGGGAGTTGAACTATGTGGGTGAGGATGGGGAGACAGCGTGTATCGTGGGAAGAGTGCTGGACTTGGGGTGAGGAGATTAGGAAACCCACGTCTTCATCAGGGTTTGTAACTAGCTTCCTAGGTGACCTTGGGTGAGACTCTTCCCACCTCTGGGCCTCAATTTCCCTGTATGTGGAATGAGAACATTAGATCTGATGACCTTAAGAACCTTCCCTTTCTGGAATTTTGACTCTGGGACTAGTTACCAGAGCTAAAGCCTCTGGGCCCCTGTCCCAAAAGCTCTGGATTCTAAAATGGCTAAGTGTCTGGCTAAATGGAGGAAAACCCAGACAAGATAGAGAGAAGCCACTGGGGCTGGCATTCCTAGAAATTAAGCAACGTTGGCATATGTTTGCTTACCACGTGAAATGTTCCCACAATGAACATGCTCACTGTTCAGCAGGCCTTGGTGCAGATGTTCTGAGTGGTAGAACTTGGTGTAATGAGGAAGAGCCCTACAGGATCAAAGCTGGGAGGCTGGCCAGTCCACCTTCTGATCTCACACCCTCAATTCTGAATAAAATAATTTGAATTATAAAAATATCTTTCAACTCCTCAAGCTTATACAATGCTGAATCAAAAGTCTGACTACTTTAAGGAGCCAGGTAACACAGACCTGTATCGGTGCATGGCTTCAATTGATAAGGCTGGATTCTGTTTCCAAACAACCCTGTGAAAATGGGTGTTACTATTATTTTAAACCCAAGATGGGGCTCTGAGGAGGAAGACGAGGGGAAGGAATTCATGGACACTGCACACGCACCATGACCCAATAGACTCCATATGAGGTGCTCCAGGCACAGGATCTCGTTCTACCCTGAAAGCTCCCCACTGGTGGCAATTGATATACCCAATCAGACAAGAAAGAAGGGCTCAGATGAAGTCAAATAACACATCCAAGGTCACCCACTGAGGAAGTAGGGGGAGCTGAGGTGTCAACCCAGCTGTGTCCAACAACTCCCAAGCCTAAGTCTTATCTCTGGCACCACACAGTGGCTGCATTGGAGGATCCCAGAGCAATGGCCCACATAAAGACAGATTGATCCCTTAGAAAATCAAATCCAGATCCTTTGGTGGGACATGAAGCTGGCTGTGAGCTGGACAGCAACCTGTGTTTTCATCCCTCCCGGCCTCCTCAACGCCAACCCTCTGAGCTGTTAAGCCACTCAGGGTTGTTAAGCCAATTAAAGTCCTAACCCTGTCTTCCCTGACCCTGTGGGCAGCAGAGCGGTAGACCATGAATCCTGCTTTCCCTAATCTTGAACTCACTGGGCGCAAGCTTTGCCCAGATAAGCATAGTGTGCTAAGCCAATTAGTGAGAGATGATCTGGCATAGATTCCTCTGAGGCTGTCAGGATCTGGGGACCCCAAAATGGGGAGGGAGAGGAGGGCGGCAGGCAGGCCTTTAGAGGGAAGGCCTTCCCTCTAATACTCTTTCTATGTCTAGGCCCCAGCACTGCTCCCTCTGCCTCCTCACAAACCCCGCACTCAAGAGAAGTTCTGAAATGAATGAGTAACCTACTGGGTGCGAAAGTCAGTCTCTGGGTCTTCTCTCTGGGAAGTTATATTCTTGGCTTAATGGTTAAGAGTACTGACTTTGGATTCAAATGTCCTCACTTCAAATCCTGACCCGTCTACTTGCTATATGTGATTGTGACAAGCTATATAATCTCTCTGTGCCTGAGTTTCATCCTTCATAATCTAAGGACCACCTCTTGGGTTCTTTCTAGGTTTAATATGACAACACATACCAAGGATTTAGCAGAGGGCTGGCCCCATTGTTAAGTATTCAGAACCATTGGAGGTGATTAGTGCCATCAGCCTGGGCTTTGTTTCCTGTGGACGGAGATTTGTTCACTTCACACTTAACCAGGGAGGGGCAGGAGGGCAAGAGGGCCTCAAAGGTACCTGTGCACTCAATCTATAGTCATTCATTCCACAATATTGCAGAGCACCTGCTGTATACATGCTAGGAATAGAGTGGTGAATAAGACAAAGTCCCTGTTCTCATAGAGCTCAACAGTCTAACGGGAGAAACCGATAAGCAAGCAAAAGAAAATATGGTATACATTTTAAACAGAATATAAAATGTAATGAGTCAAATAGTAAGTGCTATGGAAAAAGTGAAACAGTGCAGGGGGCTACAAAGTCCCAGGGAGGAGCGTTTGGCTCTTTGAGATAAGATGATCAGGGAAGGCCCCTGCAAGGAGGTGGCTTGTGGGCAGAGGGCAGAATGAGGTGAGGGTGAGCTGTGTGGAGGCCTTGGGAAGGATGTCCAGGGCAAAGGGAAAAAGAAGAGCCAGGAGAAGTCCTGTGTGGCTGAAGCAGAGAGTCGTGGGACCGTAGGAGATGATGGTGGACAGGTCGGCAGGGGCGAGATCACACAGGGCTTCGAAGGCCACAGGAGGACTTGGTCTTTCATTCTGCATGAAGCGGGAGCCCCAGAGGATTTGAGCAGAAGAGGAATAGGGTCTTGACTTAAGTTTCACAATGTGTACTCTGGCTACTGGGAAATAGACTGGAGGGTGGCCAGGGTAAGCCTGGAGACTGGTGAGGATCCTGCTCCATGATCCAGGTGAGGGGAGATGAAGGATGGGCCAGGCTAGTGGTGGGGGGGGGGGGGGTCTGTTTCAGGCCAAGTGGACAGGGTATCTTTCCCTCTTTTGTCAGTTTCCCCACTGGGGCCAGAATGTTAATGGTTAAGAATTCGACTCTGGAATCAGCCATATCCTATGTTGGCCACTTTCTGTGATTTGGGGCAAACAGCATAACTGGTCTATGCCTTGATTTTCTCATCTGCAAAATGGATATTCTAATAACAGTACCTATCATAGGTGGCTTGAGGGAGTAGTTAAATAATGTATACGTGGTGTTTAGCACAGTGCCAGAAACACAGGAAGTGTGCAATTCTTCTTAGCCATTCCTATTTATATTATTATTTATAAAGCCAGCCAGAGAGCAGATTCCATAATGGTTTCCAAACCGTTTCACTCCCTTCTCACTATCATTTCAACTGAAATCTCTGAGGTTCTCTTTTCTGATTATTTTGGTTACCTACCTAGGATTTGTTTTGACAGGACCCCTGCTGAAACGGGTTTACAACCCCCCTGAACTCAATGACTGTCCACAAGGTTCCTCCCTGCTCTGACTCTGCAGGGTTGTTCCAGCCCAGCCTCGCCACCTACCTCCCGGGAGACCCCTCTCCAGGAGGCGCTCCACCCCCCACCCCCTTCTCCCAGCCCATCCGCCTGCAACAGGCCATTAGAGCTGCTCCTAACAGACACAGCGGCGGCAGTTGGGCCCAGCGTCCCCTGTTTGATCTATAAAGACCACACAGGAGAAGCCCTGTGGGGAGGATGGAGGGCTGCCAGGAAATGGCTTTGAACCCCTGCAGCTGGGGCGAAGGTCCCTAGGGAGGAGAAGGAAGATGGGTTGGGATCTACTCTGGCCTTTCCATTCACCACCCAGCCTTTGTTAGGGTCTTGAAATTCCTCCCCTGGGAAATCCTATCAGCCTCCAGTTCCCTCCACCCCACCCATCCCCCTCCCGCTGCCTCCACCTGCAGCCGGAAGGATAGTTGAATGCTCAAATCTGACCTTGCCACCACTCCAGTCTAGATGCTTTAGTGGGGCATTAGGGCCCTTGACCTCTTGCCCTTTCCCCTCCTCACTGTTCTGTACACCGCGCCCCCCCCCGTCCCCAAAGCAAACCACACGCTTTTTATCTTCATGTCCCTGAGCAGCTGCCTGTAGTCCTTCTGGCAACACTCTGTCCTGTTCTCCCAGTGAAATTCTGCACATCCTTAAAGGTGGGCTCCAATGGTGCCCTTTCTGAGAAGCTTTCCCTGAACAAACCCGTTCTGCCCTCAACCCTTCAGACCCCACCTCCCACTCTCTCACTCAGGCAAGTTGTTGTTTTTAATCTAAAGTGGAATTTGTTTCGTTGTTTTGTCTGTCTATAAAGGAACTATATACTCGTTTAAACCTCAGGCAGCATAGAAAAGGTATAAGGAAGACTCCCCTCCCCTCATTATCTTGGGGGGCAGAGAGGTGGGGTTACGAAAGATTTCCGCTTACTAAGTGGCTATTTCTTATATTGCTTAAAGATTTTCTTTGGTTTTAATTAACCAAGAAATACATGTACACATTCACCTGTTTTTATACTTTTATTTAAAATTTTTAAATGTTTACTTATTTTTGAGAGAGAGAGCGGGGGAGAGGCAGAGAGAGACACACACAGAGAGAGAATCAGAAGCAGGCTCCAGGCTCCGAGCTGTCAGCACAGAGACCGATGCAGGGCTCGAACTCATGAGCCTCGAGATCATGACTTGAGTTGAAATCAGACCCTTAACTGACTCAGCCACTCAGGCACCCCTGAAAATTATAGTTACCTTATAGAAACTTCAATCAGATCATTCCACTTCACTACAATTCTGTCAAGTAGAGAGAGTGGTGATAAAGCGTAAGGACTGAGGAGCTCAAACTCTGGTTCTGCCATGTGTGAGCTAATGGGCCTTGGGCAAGACATTTAACCTCTCTCAGTTTCCTCATCTGTGAAATAGGATAATAATGTCCCATGGCTAGACAAGTAGCCATTGTGAAGGCTTATTGCTAATATATGGAACATGCTTTGCCCAGGACTCAGCATACCATTAAGTGCTCAATTAGTGTTGGCATTATTGGCCCATATTACAGATGTGGAAATTGAGGCACAAAGAGGTAACAGCGTCCCAGTTAGTAAAGAGCAAAGCCACGGTTTAAAGTGATGCAGTCAGGCTCCCAAGTCTGCTAGTGAAGTGTATTCCTACAACACAACCAATCAAGGTTTGCTTTGGGAAGAGGGGGAAAAAATCAGAAAGATATTTTTTAAGTTTTTATTTGAATATAAAGTACCTACTGTTAACATTCTGGGTTCTTCCTCTCAGACTTTCCCTCCAGGCACAATTACTCATTCCTCTGCAGCCTCACAGTCCTGATTATATTCTGTTGTGATCACCTGCCCACCTAGCTGGTTTTCCTACCAGATTACAAGCCTCTGAGGAGGTGAGGCCTTGCTCTTTCTTTCCTCCGTCCCCCATGGTGACTGGCCCAGAGCAGACCCTCAATTGCTGTGGGTGACCTCGCACCTGGCCAGCTTTGGCAAGGTCCCTAGCAGTTACTAGAACATGAGTCTGTCGAAGTAGGCTTTGTATCTGTGGCCGATGTGGGGGGCGCTAAGGCAGTGTGGGACCCCAGTGTGGTTGTGGGCACAGTTGGGGTCTGCTAGGCCTATATCTGCAGGCTTCCACACTGTCAGTGGACAAATGCAGGCTAAGGGCAATGCATTTCTATTTGTATAAGATGTGGTAGGAACAGCCCTGGGGCTAGGTTCCCAGAAGGATACAGGAATGCTGGCATGGCTGACTTCGGAGATGGATCCAGTAGGTCCTGAGTAAATGTTTGTGCGAGCTAAATGGATTCTTTGAAACAAGAACCTTGAGCAAGGCACTTCACTCCCTAGAGTTCAGTTACCCCCATCTGTAAGTCCAGTTAGGGGCTCAAGAACACTGGCTCAATTCCCCAGGACTCAGACGAGAGGGCAGAGTAGCTGAGAGCTTGGAGTGCTGGTGGGCTCAGGGCTCCATGACTTCCTACTAGTGTGACCCCGGGCGAGTTGCTTCACCAGCCAGAACTCTAGTCTCATCTGTGAGGTGGGGATGGTGATAACACCCACTTCTTTAATTTTTTTGTAATGTTTATTTATTTTTGAGAGAGAGACACACACAGAGTGTGAGCAGGAGAGGGGCAGAGAGAGGGAGACGCGGAATCTGAAGCAGGCTCCAGGCTCTGAGCTGCCAGCACAGAGCCCAACACGGGGCTCGAACTCATGAACTGCGACATCATGACCTGAGCCGAAATGGGACGCTTAACCGACTGAGCCACCCAGGCGCCCCTAACAGCATTCACCTCTTAAGGTTCTTGTAAAGATGTCCTGAGATAATATAAATGCACAGAACTTTCACATTCTATATGCTCAGGAAATATTTACTGCAACCACTATTATTATTGGCCCAGGTAGCAGCCATCCCACTTACTTAGTCACAAGATAGTGGGTAAAGGAGGGGCATCGGGAGTCCTAATGCGTGCTAACCCTCATCCACAGACAATCTTTCAAGGAAAGAGACTTTTCCTGTGGTGCCAGAGATAGTGTGAGGACAGATAACAACCCAAGGTCCAAGGGAGGTAGAATCTGTCTGAACAGGAGCAAGAACACCCTGACAATCAAGCTGTCCAGGAACTGAGTGGGCTGTTCCTGAGGGTGTGAATTCCCCATCACCACGCAAGTGCAGACAAGAGTGACTGACTTTGGCAGGGAAGCTGCAGCCGGGCCTCCTGCTCTGTTTGGAGGGTAAATTAGATGCTCTGTAAAGCCCCTTATGGTTTTAAGACTGTGCAGATCGAACTTGGGGGCTTCGTGAGGCTTAACTGCCAGATCACAGGTTGCAAATCGGTGGCCCATGGGCAAATCCAGCCTGAGGATGTGTTTGTTTGGCCCACACAGTATTTTCTCCCTACTGCTCGATGAAACTGTTGATTATGGAAAAAAAAAAAATTAAAAAAAAAATTTTTTTTAACATTTATTTATTTTTGAGACAGAGAGAGACAGAGCATGAACGGGGGAGGGGCAGAGAGAGAGGGAGACACAGAATCGGAAGCAGGCTCCAGGCTCTGAGCCATCAGCCCAGAGCCTGACGCGGGGCTCGAACTCACGGACCGCGAGATCGTGACCTGAGCCGAAGTCGGACGCTCAACCGACTGAGCCACCCAGGCGCCCCCAAAAAATTTTTAAATATACAAAAGTAGAGGGAACAGGATAATGACCCCCCCCACGTGCCACCACCCTGCTTCAACACTTAACTCATGGCCAACCTTGCTTTATCTAGGCCAGCAGCATCCAATAGAACTTTCTGCTGTAATGGAAATACTCTATATCGGCACTGTTCAATACAGTAGCCCCTAGCCATGCCTGACTATTGAGCATTTGAAGTGTGCTGGGTGTGACTGAGAAGGGGAATTTTAAATTTTATTTAACTTTAATTAATTTAAATTTCAATAACCATATGCGGCTAGGGTTGGACACTCAGATGTTAGAGAACATAGGTCTAGACCCCACCCTGTCTCCTTCGCCTCCATGTTATTTTGAGGCAAATCTCAGACATCATATCACCACATCCACAAGTATTTCAGGACATCTCTAAAAAGACAGACTTTTTAAAAGTATGACTAAAATACCTAATACTGTTATCACACCTTTAAAAAGGAATAATAATTTCTTAAAAATTCATATGGTATTTTAAAAAATTAGTTGCCAACATCTCCAAGTTGGAATATTTTTTTTTTTTTTGCATGAATATCCTAATTTCCATCTATTCTTGAAAAATTGCAATTCCATCCATACTGGGCTCACAGTCTCCCAGGGTAGCAGTCAGCTAGAGCTGTTCTGCTCTCTAGGCAAGGTACCCATCTATCCTTCCCCAGAGTCCCCCATAGTATCAGCTTGGTCTCTCTATAAGTTAGTGTCCCCCAGGCCAGGGACAGAAAGAAATGGTGCTTCCTCCGTGCCTGGGCCTCCAAGTACCTTCAGATGCCACCAGGCGACTGGACCCTAACCCCTGTGCCCCAGTGGCTCATGCCTTCCCAAATAGGGATGACTCTGCCCAAAGATATCAGGAAAAGAGAGAAATGGAGGGGAGGGGGCGGGCAAAGTGCCCTGGGCTAGAGTACAGGGTCCTGAGTTTTAGTCTCTGTTCTGCACGCATTTCACAGATGGGGAAAGTAAGGCTCAGACAGCGGAGGAGATCTGGCTGCACGCACACAGTAAAGGACAAACCAGGTGGGAAACCTCGTCCCAAATGCTTTGCTGGAGAGGGGCTGCCTACTTCCTGCTGAGTGAAAAGATGAGCCGATAGCAGTGGGTGGGAGGGGAGAGGGTCTCAGCTTTTCAGCCAGAGCCTAAAATTAGTGGCAGGGAAGTGTTTGGCCTTAGCCCAGCAAAAAAAAAAAAAAAAAAAGAGAGAGAGAGAGAGAGAGAGAGAGGTGCTGTGACTCTGTAGAGGGCTGCTAAGGAGGAGGGAAACAGCCCAGCTCTCAGCACCACACGAACGGGAGCCAAACGTGTAAAATCACATTCTTTTCTGACATTTATGACTCATTTGGCTGCCAACCCCAGGAAGGTCCCATTTTGCATCCTTACAGGAGCGCTCAGCATTGAGGGGTAGGCAGATGGGGAGGGAGCCTCAAGGCCGTTCCAGAGCTTCCTGAGCCCCACCGCAGGTAAGGTGGCTGTTTAAGGGGGCCCCACTGTTTCCCAGAGAACCCAGAGACTGTAGCTGGGTCTGCAGGGCCTGACTCAGCCTGATCTGTGCCCTGATTTTGAGATGAGATGCAACTCTGATGCTTCTGGCTATTGACCTTGGGCCAGTCACTTTCGCAAGTGCCTGCTACTTGCGTCTGGAGTCTGTGCCCTTCTGTGGGGGCCACACTCAACTCTCACCTGTAACTGGTCTCCCACCTTCCACCCTTGCCTCTCTCCCTTCTGCTCCCCACAGAGTGTTCCCTCTAAAATGCAGAAGTGCTGGCTAGCCGTACCCTTGCTCCCTTGTTTTAAACCTCTCCATGGCTCCATCACTCTTAAGATAAAGACCAAATGCTTCGCCACGGCTCACCTCATCTCACACTTTGTCGCCTCCTTCTCTGAGCTCCAGCCCCTCGGATCACTCACTGCTTCCTTGTAACTCGGGATCTTTGCCCATGTTGTTCCTCTGCCAGAAATTCCCTTTGTTCCCTCCTTCACCTGGTTAATTCCTGTGCCTGCTTCAGACGATGGCTCAGCAGCCACCCCCTTCTGAAGCCATCTCTGACTGCCACACCTTTACAAGCAGGGCCAGGCCCGATCTTTCTGTCCTAGAGCACAGAATCTTGTTTGGAGCATGTCTGGTACCCATGGAATGTTTGTCGTTACAAGTTTACATGATGATTTAAATAACGTCCAGGTCTCCTACGAGGCAATACCTGACATGGGCTGGGTCTGTCTTGCTCACTATCGTGTCCACCAACACTTTAGCACAGTTTCTGGCACTGCGTAGGTATTCACAAATGCAGGGTGAGTAAATGTCAAACAAACCTCCTCTTTTCTGGGACTCCATTTCCGCATCTGGAAAATGGGAATCATGCCCATGAAATCTCACGGGTCTGCAATGAGGATTTTAGCAAAGTACATTCAGAAGGCCTCTCAATGAGTGGGGGTTGTTTCTAAGACCCCCCAAAGAAGACCCTGCCCTATGCATTTTCCCCAAAGGGACTTCTCTGACCCTCTGCCTCCTGGGAATAGGTCCTGCCAGCCTAGGAATAGGTCTCAGGAATAGGTCCCAGACACGAAACTGGAAACCACAAGGCTTCCTCTTCCTGCTGAGGCGTCTGAGTCAGGCAACTCCTAAAACCCCCCGTAGGTCAAGGGCCCAGAACTGGGCTGGGAATTTTATGCTTATCACCACTTTCTGATTTCATAGCTACTCTATAAAATGGGCATTGAGCTGAGGGGTTCAGAGAGGGAAGCAACTTGTCCAAGGCTACACAGACCGTAAATGACAGATCCAGAATCTGAACCTGGGTCTCCCTGACTCCCAAGCTTGGGTTCTTTCTCTCTGCACTTGACCGCCTTTACTTGGGGAGCTTATTAAGTAGATTTTATAAAGTACATTCACAGGGGGCCTGGCTGGCTCAATTGGTAAAGTGTGTGATTCTTGGTATCAGGGTCATGAGTTCGAGCCCCACATTGGGCATGGAGCCTACTTTAAAAAATTATATAGCAATTTCATAATTAATATAAATATAATAATATAATACAATAATTATATTTAATTATATATAATGTATAATGTAATAATTATATAATATATTCATATAACATATACGAATATATAATATAATTATAATTATATATATTATATATTATATTATATATATAACATATATGAATATATATATTCATATATTCATATATATTCTATATATATTCATATATTCATATATATTCATATATATTCAATATATATATTTGAATATATAATATAATTATAATTATATATATTATATATTATATATATATGAACATATATGTATATATATTAATATATTCATATATATTCATATATATGTATATTCAATATGTATAACATATATTATATATATAACATATATGAATATATATTATATATTCATATATGTTATATGAATATATTATATAATTATTACATTATATATTATATATAACTATATATATAAAGTACATAAGATATAAGGTACATTTACACATTCACTCTTTCAAGAAACAAACATATATTGAACATTAACTCTCTGCCAGGCAATAGGGACATAGCCAAAAACAGGACAACCATGGTCCCCACCATCAGAGAGAGACAGGCAGCAAATATGTAAGCAAGAAATTTGACCATTTCAAATTGTGATATGTGTCATTAAGAAAAGAAATCAGGGGCGCCTGGATGGCTCAGTGGATAAGCGTCTGACTCCTGGTCATGATCTCAGGGTTCACGAGACCGAGCCCGTGCTGTCAGAGCAGAGCCCACTTGGGATTTTCTCTCTCCCTCTTTCTCTGCCCCTCCCCGACTAGTGTTCTCTCTCTCTCTCTCTCTCTCAAAATAAATAAATAAACTTTAAAAAAAGAAAACAGTGACAGGACAGAAAGTGGCCAAGGGGTGGGTAGAAATGCTCTGGAAGTGGGGTGAGGGGTATCTGCGGAGTTGACACTGAGGGAGGTGACACTGAGCTATGGAAAGACTGAGAATGAAGCCCCTGTCCAGGCAGAGGTCCTGAGGCTGGAATGGGCTTGGGGTATTCAGGAAGCAGCTGGAGAGGCATGAGAGGGGAAGGTGGAGGCAGATGAGCTCTCCAAGGTGGACAAACCTGGATCACACGAGGCCTTGAAGGTCATGGTGAGGAGTTTATTCTAAGATAGTAGGGTGTGGCACGACCTGATCAGGATTTCACAGGACCCTTCAGGCAGCTGTGTTAAAAATAAGCTCAGAGGGCAGAGAAGGAAGGAAGGAAAGAAAGAAAGAAAGAAAGAAAGAAAGAAAGAAAGAAAGAAAGAAAGAGACCTCAGCTACCTCTTGGTGTTCAGGGGCCTGCACTAGAATGGTGCCCCCTGGTGGAAGGAAGTGCTTGGGTTCAAGACACTGCTGTTGGGCCCTAACGTTACCAGAACTGGATGGGTGGGCTGTGAGCCTGATGACTACCCCCTGTGGTAGGCAAGAATCTGGTTACTAGGGCCCATTTTTCAGTGGAGACTGAGGTCCCCAGAGGGGTTAGACTTTCCCAGAAAGTCCAGTGAAGGACTGAGCCTGAGTCCTCTGACTCCAATTACCAGTGTCCTACCTCCTCCTGTTTGCTCTGAACACTTGTCATTCAGTCAAAGCTTTTAGGTCCATCCCTGTCCAACACGGGTCTTCCCTGGCAGCCATACTGCACAGGCTCCAGGGAACCGAATCACCTCCGAGGCAGGGGCCCATGGAGAGCCAAGTCGGAGTCCTAGGTCTGGCACTAACTTGCTGTGTGACTTATACAAGCCCCACTCCCTTTCTGGGTCTCCGTTTCTTCATCTGTAAAACGTGCATAATAATAGCACCCACCTCAAAGATCTGCCGTGAGGAACGGACAGTCTGTATAACAAGGCTTTGCGTGCAGTTGGCGCTCAATAAATGTGAGCTATTATCGTTATTATTAACACCTGCACGCTGTCCCCCTACACACCTACAGAACAGTCACGGGCTCCGCTCGGGTGGGTTCCTGCTCCTTCCCATCAGCTCCACCGGCTCACCTTCCAGAATCTGCAGGCCTGGCCCGTGTGGGAGACCAGAGAGCCAGCCATGTGGGGGGGTGGTTCCTGGATGGAGCCCGAGTGGGGGAGCCGCTGGAAGCTGCTGTGTTTTTGGCCCGGAGCCGTGAGGGGGAGTGGAAAGGGGCGAGAACACACACTCAGAAACGCCGAGACCGACAGATGGAGGAGCTGAGGACGTGAGAGACGCAGACAGACAGAAAGAGACCCAGAGTCGGGAGAGGAGGAGCAGGCAGGGGAGGACGGCAGGAACACTGGCAGTCATGCCGAGCCACGAGCTGAGCAACAGACCACCAGATGGACCAGGCAGCCGAGAGACTGAAAGACAGACAGACAGAACAAAAGGCAGACCCAGGATCCTAGAAACAGACAGACAGACAGAAAGGCAGGTGCAGTATCCAAAGGGACAGACAAGCCATCCTGACTTCTAATGGACACACAGACAGATGTTCCCAGCCTCTAAGAGCAGACAGATAGGCTGACCCAGGACCCTAAGGTCAGTCTGACTAACAGAGGAGCATAGTATGTGAGAGGCAGCGTGACCTGTAGTCTAAGGGACAGACAGGTGGGTTGACCCAGGGTCCCAGGGTGAGACTCACTAACAGATTGACTGACTGACAGTAACTGAAGAAAAGATAAATAAATAGGCTAACCCCGCAGTCAAGGGATGGACATGACAACAGGCTGATCTGAGTCACAGACAGAGACAAGGCCCCGGACCTGATCTGAGGGCAGACAAAAGGATGGGTCCAAGCTGGCCATCTGCATGGAGACTGAGGCCCAGGCCAGAAATCCTGGCCACCACGAGAGACTCCCGGTGATACAAGAACGAAAAACAGGAGAGAGACAGAGTGACCCAGACACGGGGCCCGGGAGCCTCCTGGCTTCTCAGGGACATGAGATCCCCTCATCCTTCCTCCTCCCTTCTGCCCATTGAGGAGAAGCTCCCAGGTCTGGGGGACACTGGGAGGTTCCTGGGTCACAATGGCAACCAGACCCAGGAAGCAGGGAATGAGCTCCATCCACATCTTGATCCTGCTGCCTGCTCTCAGAGGCAATGGGGTCTAGAAGACAGAGCTTTTTGCATATCTGAGCAAGCGATTTCATTGCCTACCTGCTGGCTTCTCTCTTCTCTAGGGTGGGGTGGGTTCCCCCACCCAGCCCCACTCTCAACGATACACACTTACCTGCTCTGCCAATTCCTCCCAGACAGGCTTCTTCTTCTCTGAGCACAAAATGGGCAGTCAGCAAATTAATCCAAAAGAGACCTCTGAGCACCCGTTTCCACACTGTAAAATGGGTGACGGTAAACCTGTTAGGTTCCGGTTCACACCGGTCTCGGCAGTTTAAGTCAGTGTTGTGTGGGGCCCAACCGCGCTAAGAAATATCAGGGAAGCCTTCCTGGAGGAGGAAGGACAGGAATGAGTCGGTGAGGACAGGAGTTGCCCACAAGGTGTTCTGGCAATAAGAAAACTCAGGAGAAGGAGCCCCAGGGCCTCTGAGGTCAGCAGAAAGATGCACGCGAACACTCTCTCACCTTTATTCATTCGACAAATATTTATTGACCACCTACTACCGGTACTAATGCTGAGGAGACAGTGGTGCCCAAGACAGAGTCCCTACCGTCATAGAGCCCAGTGGTAAAACAGAACGTAAATGTGTCAAGTAATAAACAAGATTGTTTGATAGGCTATATTAAGATCAGACAGGGCAATGCGAGTGATGAGACTGGGGTGGGGAGGGCAGAGGGCCCACAGGGGATGGCCGACCTGGGAGGCCTCTTGACAAAGTGACACGGGAGCCGGTGAGGACCCAGGACCCAGCCACGGAAGGGTCTGGAGACGGATGTTCCAGTCAGAGCAAACAGTAAGTGCAAAGGTCCTGAGTCAGGAACAAGTTCGGCCGGGTTTGAGGAACCTCCAGGGCATCTGGAATGCTGGCTTGAGACGAGGAGAGAAAGAGGCCGGGCCAGATGGTTTAGGGCCCACGAGCCAAGGGAAAACCATTGGACTTTATTCTAAGTGTGATGGGAGGCCCTTGGGAGGTTTTGAGACGGGGAATGATGTGATCTGACTGGTTTTTAAAGTATTCCAACAGTTGCCACGTGGAGAGTGGACTACAGGGGGCAGGAGAAGTCAGGGAACCCACCGAGAAGGCAAAAGATGATGGTGGCCTGGACCAGGGTGGTGGCAGTGGAAAGGATGGATGGACCGGGGATGCCTTTTGTTGAGACCAGATGCACCCCCAGACCCCACCCCCAGGTTGGATTCCTTTCCCTGAGATGGGATGTCCTTTTCTGTGGGTGGTGTTGGTCCCGTCTGTGGTGAAAATCAACTTCTTCCAACTTTCCTTCAAATAGGGTGGAGCAGGGTGGGCTTCCCAGAAGAGGTTTCAGGAGAGGCTGCTTGGTGATCGGGAGGAGCCAGAGGCCCCCACCTAACATGTGCTCCCTCTCTCTGTGCACACCCACCCCTCTTAGTGTAGAAATTATTTTCAAACCCATCACCTCATTCAATGTTCACAACCAAGACGGAAATGAGGCTCAGAGAGGCAAAGAGACTGCCCAAGGCCACACTGCATCCAGATCAGGGCTGGGAGGCAAACGCACAAGCCCAGCATTTTGCCACCTTGCCTTTCTGATCCCCACCCCAGGGGCTGTGACACAGGCAGGATGGTGAGTGCTGGCCCCTTCTTAAAGAAGGTAAAACTGAGGCGCAGGGAAATTAGGTGGCATGTCCTGGGCAGGGCTGTTTTAAAACCTTGGTGGGCCCCACATCTATCAAGCATATTAAAATGCAGCTACATCAAACACCAAATGTAAATTATATATAACCAGATAAGAGCCAAATTGCAGGCAACTGGCTGATATCATGTTCTGTTTTGCAGACATTTAATTAAACATTTATTAATTTTGATTCTGCAGTTTTTCCCTGTGTTTTAGAGCCAATTTTTTTTTTTTCCAGGCCTCCAACGTTTTCCTAGGCTCATGAAAACCTCACAGGCCCTTGGCGGCGAGTGTTTAGTGATGGCTGAAAGGAACAGCCACGCTTTGGGATCCTGTTGCCAAAAGGGGCAGAGTGAGGTTGTACCCATGTCCGCTCATCCCCAGAATCCAGCAGGGTCTTTCCACACTCCCTGCCCAACATCACGTTTTTGGGAATCAGAGGCCTCCTTCCTTCCCCTCTCCCTTCCTTGCTCAGCCCACAGTAGCCCTGGGCTGGGTGAGCCCTTTGTCTGCGGTTATCTGGGATGAGGGGCCTTGGGAGCTGGCAGGGGAGGGGGCAGGAGGGGGCGGGGAGGTGGGAGGCAGCCTGTCAGGTGGTGAGGGATGCTGGCTGGGCGAGGGCCTCCCTCATGCTGACCTGGGCCAGGAAACAGATGGTCCTCCAGCCTGAGAGAAACTTCCAGGGTGTCGCCCTCCCCCAACTCCCCAGGCCCCTTCATGTTGGACCAGCTGGTCTCTCCTCTCTGTTCAAAGCCAGAGCCACAGGAATAGGGAAGGGAATAGGTCTGGGAGAAGATGGAGGCTGGGGAAGGTGGTCTGTGCTCTGGGCTCCCCAGAAGCTCTGGAGGCCATCTTGGTCTCTCCCATAGCCCCCATCCCCCACACCTAGCCATCTCTCCTCTGCTCTCTGCCCCTCCTCTGTGCCCTGCCTTTGCTCAGCCTGTCATCTCAGGCCTGGACCAAACCCCAGCCTCTCCTGGCTTTCTTCCAAGCCAGCCTCCAGAGCGAGCTTTCTAAGCCAGCAAACCGATCACATCACCCTGACTGTGGGATAGAATTCAGATTTAAAATAAAATATGAACCTTTCAGTCTAGAATTTGATGCCCTTCACAATTTGAGTTCCCTTCCGGCCCCAGCAAACCACTGGCCGTTCCCCTAAAAGGCTATGCCCTCTCATGCCTCTATGCTTTTGCCTCGGCCGTTTCTTCTGCCCGGAATGCCTTTCTGCCTCCTGTGTGCCTTCAAATCCTACCCATGCTTTAAAACTGAGATGAAATGTTTCTTCTTTGGGAAGTCTTCCCTGATCTCCTCTCCGCCCAAGCTAAAGTTACCCATCTCTTCTCTGGGCTCCCAAGCATCTTAGAGCATCTATTTCAGATCTTATCTTATCTGTGTCTCTTGGGCACAGGGCCTGACACATAACAAGCGATCAAAATATACTTGGTAAGTGAATGAATGATTCTGGCTGAAGGGATCCTTAAGTGGTGGGGAAGGCAGGGGCCCAGAGGATGGAAGGCATAGGGAAACAAATTTCTGCTCATCAGAAGAAACACAATCCAGTCCTGAAGGTGCTCAGAAGGCAAGGGCCCTGCCTTAAGAGGTAGGGACTCCCCATCCTGGGGAGCGTGCAAGCAGAAGATGTAAACACACGGGGCTGGGAATTGCCGAAGGAGTTCTAGCATTGGATGGGGGAGTTAGACTGAGGGCCTTTGCATTTGTTCAGTCCGCTTCTGAGGGACCAGCCCTCTTCCCCTTCCCAGCTGCTGGTCCTACACTGTGTCATGTTGAAGGTATGTCTACACCATTGATTGGTGCTGGGAAGACCCAGGGATGGGGAGGAGAGCCTTGAATGGGATGTTTCTGGCCACATTTTGGTGAAGGAGGTTTGAGTCCCAGAACATTAGCTCTAAAAGGATCTCCAGAGTCATCAAGCCCATCCTTCTTGTTGGTAGATAGGGAAACTGAGGTCCAGGGAGGGCCACACCATTCCTATAACTGGGATACTCATTTTGGGAAACTCTGGGTATCAGCTGATACCAAATTCCAGGGGGTACTGTGATTCTCCTCGTGGGCTGGCAACACACAGTTGAATACAGTTGGTCCCCAGGTTCCCAGACAACATGTTAAAAATGCCAGCACTTCACATCTGGGAGGAGACCCCCAAATATCTGGTTCCTCAATTTCAGATTCAAGTGATAAGATCACTGAATCTGTGTTGGGATTTTCTCCCCTGATTTCTGGAGAAATAACTTCTAGAAGAGCAGTCTCTGATTTCAGCAAAGGGTGTGCCTGCCCCATGAGTGAGAGAATTGAGGGGCTTGGGGGCCAGGGTCTATGGCTGCAACAACCCAGGGCAGAGCTTCTAGGCAAAGAACAAGGGCAGAGAAGGAAAAGCACATCCAGAGATCTGGATGGCAGGCCCCTCCCTTCTCATCCTACACGGGCACTGCACTTCATAGGTGCAGAGTATATTCTCATCCATTTCATTCTCACAGCCACTTTGGGAGGGATTCACTAGGGCTCAGAGAGGGTCTGGCTCAAGATCACCCGGTAAATGAGGAGCAAAGTCAGAACTTGCACTCAGGACTTCAGGATCCTGCCCATACCCCCTACTGGGTTACCAGAGTTCCATTTAATTAAACAAACTTCCAACACAAAAACAAACAAAACCTTGCAATTATGCATGCATTCATTCTTTGAGCCAACACAGATTGAGCACCTACTGTGTGCTAAGAACTGAGGGTACAGCAGTTAGCAAGCTGACCTAGTGATCCTCATAGAGTTCTCAGCCTGGGGGAGATGGGCGCATAACCTGGCAGTTACAACCCACTGTGGGTTAGACAGAAGCCCGGGAGAGGTCCCTACCCCTGGTACAAAGTGGTTAGCAGACGCTTCCTGGAAAAGATCATGTTTAAGGGCTTCCCCTTGGAAGAAAAGCAGGAGTTGCCAGGTTTGGGGCTGGAGTGGGGTTGGAGGACCCGGATGGGTGTTCCAGGCAGAAGGAACAGCAGGTGCAAAAGCCCAGCAGTGAGGGAGAACATGGAGAGTTGGGGTCTGTGACCTGCAGAGGGCAGTTGGAGCCATGACATTTGTTGGGAGAAATAGCTCAAGAAGGAAGCAGCAAAGTCTCGTGCCAGGGGATCTATGAGCAGCTTCCCTGTGCCCTGCGGGGAAAAACTGGCCACTTAGAGGTGGGGTTGGTCAACAGGCCCGGAAGCTGGGGGTTGGCACCAGAGAGTGTTCCTGAGAGAACCAGGCTGCTTGGGTTTGAATCCTGGTTCCACTGCTTCCTAGCTGTGTGACCTTGAACAAGTGGCATACCTCTCCGGGCCTCAAGTTTCCTCATGCGTAAAATGAGGGCAATCACGAGGCTACTAGAACCTCAGTGCACTGTGAAGTGTCAGGAATCCTGCAAAGAAAGCGGGCCCCGGGAGCAGAAATGAAGGTGAGAAGGCTGAGTCAAGGGCTTACTTTGTGCCAAGCGCTTTAAGCTAATGAGCGCGCATTCGGGGTCCCCCGACGACAGCCTGGGGAGGCGATCCTTCCGATATGTCCAGGCCACGGACCGAGGAAACAGGTTGGGCTGGGCGCTACTTTACAGAGGGCACACCGCGCGCTTGCGCCGGGCGCTGGCCTCGCGGCCCGGGGAGGGCGGGGGCGGGGGGCGAGTTGGGAGCCGAGACCCGGACCAGTGCGCGCGGGGCGGGTGTTGGCCTGAGCACGGCGTCCCTCCCGCAGGTACCTGCGCGCCATGTACCTGGGGCTGCAGAGCCGCTGGCGCGGGGAGCGGCTGCGGCGCCACTTCTACTGGCGGATGCTGTTCGAGAGCGCCGACGTGAGCATGCTGCGCCTGCTGGAGACCTTTCTGCGCAGCGCGCCGCAGCTGGTGCTGCAGCTCAGCCTTCTGGTGCACCGCGGCGGCGAGCCGGACCTGCTGCCCGGTGAGCCCCGCCCCGCCCCCGCCCCCGCCCCCGCCGCCGGGGCTCGTTCATCCTGCGTAGTCGGCTTGCCCCCCCTCCTTCCTAGCACCCCCACTCCTGCCCACCCTTAGGGATTTGGAGGCCCCGCCCCTGCTACTCTCACCACCCACCAGGCCTCTGGAGACCCCCCATGTCCCTTCCACCGGCCCGCTTACCCTCCGTGTTGGGAGAGGCCTGGCTCCACCTCCTCGCCTCCCCTTGGCACCCCTGGGTGCTGCCCGCTCTCGCCCTCCTCCCCTTCCTCCTTGTCAGGACAGAGCAGACCCCATTTCTGCTAAGTCCAGAGAGGCTCTTGACCCCATCACCACACCTCGGGCCCTTTCTGGAGTTTCCCGCTCTTCATTCCCGGATGTGTCCTGATCCCAGATTGCATCTCTTGGGGACCCCCCTGACTCACAGACCTGCTCAGTCACCCTCAGTCTCCAGAGAGTCTCTTTACTTACCCCCTCACTGGCCTTCACTCCCTGGGGACCCCTCCCAGGCTTACCTGGTCCCCAGGTGCTCACCACCAACCTTGCCCCTTCCCTGACTCTCACAGACCAGGCCAACCTTCGTTGTCAGACAGAAACCACATCCGGGCAGCACCCCCGTGCTCCTCCCACCCGGACACTGTCCATCCCACTTTCAATGACCTAAAAGATTCTATCACCACCCTCAGGCCCCTGGGAGCCCCTTGCCTAGGATACTGTGCCCCAATCGAAACTTCCCACCCCAGATTTCTTCCCGTGCCCTCAGCTGTGCTTAGCTTGGACACCCCTCGACATACCCCAGCTTCACCCTGGTGGCCTATAGCTACTAATAGTCCCCTCCTGGCTCCTTCATGACCTAATTGTGACCCCCCCCCCCCAACTCTTCACTTCCCTTTTCACTCCCAGAATCCTGGACCCTAGTTTCCCACCCTTCCACCAAGACTCCTGAATCCTGATATCCCTATTCTAGAGACCTGGCCCTGACCTTTATGGAGACCAAAGTCACCTACCTTCCCTCCCCCTTTATGCTCCCACTCCTCCAGAAGTACCCAGCCCCATCCGCTCTACCTGCCCCCATCACTGCTCTTGAAGGCCACCCACCCAGACCCTCCCCACAGCCCTCCTGATTTATAGACCCTTCCCCTCACACCTCCTCGGAACCCAGCTCCTGACCCAGAACCCTCCCCCCTCTCCCCAGACCCCAACCCGGACCCACCCCTAACCCAGCCCGCCCTGCCCTCACCCTGTCTCTGCAGCCCTGTCCACCTCCGCCTCGCTCGTGTCCCTGGCCTGGACGCTGGCCTCCTACCAGAAGGTGCTGCGGGACTCACGGGACGACAAGCGGCCACTGTCCTACAAGGGCGCTGTGGCCCAGGTGCTGTGGCACCTGTTCACCATCGCCGCTCGCAGTCTGGCCTTCGCGCTCTTTGCCAGCGTCTACAAGCTCTACTTCGGCATCTTCATCGTGGCCCACTGGTGCGTCATGACCTTCTGGGTCATCCAGGGCGAGACGGACTTCTGCATGTCCAAGTGGGAGGAGATCATCTACAACATGGTGGTGGGCATCATCTACATCTTCTGCTGGTTCAACGTCAAGGAGGGCCGCAGCCGCCGCCGCATGACCCTCTACTACTGCATCGTCCTGCTTGAGAACGCTGCGCTCACTGGCTTCTGGTACTCCAGCCGCAACTTCTCCACCGACTTCCACTCGCTCATCCTGGTCTGCGTGGTGGCCTCCAGCTTCGCGCTGGGCATATTCTTCATGTGTGTCTACTACTGCCTCCTGCACCCCAACGGGCCCATGCTGGGTCCCCAGATGCCTGGCTGCATCTGCCCTGAGGCCCCAGGACCCTGTGGCCCACCGGCCGACGCTGTCACAAGCCCCCCAAGGTCCCTGCCGAGGACTACAGGCACTGAGCGGGATGGGGCCTCCGCGGGGGGCGAGCGTGCAGGGACCCCCACGCCACCTGTCTTCCAGGTGCGGCCTGGCTTGCCTCCCACACCAGTGGCCCGTACCTTGCGGACAGAGGGGCCTGTCATTCGGATCGACCTGCCCCGTAAGAAGTACCCTGCATGGGATGCTCATTTTATTGACCGCCGGCTCCGGAAGACTATTCTGGCGCTGGAGTATTCGTCTCCTGCCACGCCCCGGTTGCAGTACCGGAGCGTGGGGACCTCCCAGGAGTTGCTGGAGTATGAGACCACGGTGTAAGCCACAGTCTCCCCCACGAAGAGGGACAGGCTTGGCCGACCCCACATCGACCACAGTGTTGAGCCTGGAATTTCAGGGCCACCCAGCTACAGGGGTGTGGATCTGTTGGTCCAAGTGTAGAGTGGCCCACCATGGGTTCTTTCTGGGGAGGGGGCAGCCTTGTGGAGGCCCCAGCCCTAGGCCTGTTTGCAGCCCTGTGGCCCATCTCCTAAACTCCCCTGAACCGGGGCCCAGGGAATCAACTGGTGCTACACTCCTCATTAGCTGCCCCGCTTCCAAGGAGGCCTCCGTGCCACGTCGGGTGCCAGGGGCACCACACCCTCTCCCCTGCCTGGAGTCACCCACATGTCGCTCCTGGTGGACCTGCCAGAGAAAGGGCACCGTCTGGGGTCCGTGACCTAGGTCCTGTGCTCCTCAGGGGGTGTTGGGGGTGGGCTACTTCTCTGGAGAGAGGGGATCTCTGAGCAGGACGGAGGAGGCCGTGGAAGATGTGAGGGAAGGTTGAACGTCTGGTGGACAAGGCTGGTGTAGCTCCTGTGGGGTCTGAGGTCCGGAGCCTGGACAAAAGGGGGCTTAAAAGAGGGAGCTGGGGGTGGGGGCTGACAGGAAGAAGAACCCTGAGACAACTGAGGGGGTCCAAGCCAGCAGAAGCATGAAGGGATAGCAGGTTGGGGGGAGGGGAACCCTCAATGCACAGCATAGAGAATGTTTCCAAGGTGAACTCGTCAGGAGACACCCTTTGTTATGGGCTCTGTTATGGATGAGGTTCCAGAAACCTCAGGTGAAACGTTTCAAGGAGCCATTGTTTGTTCTAGATGAGTATCTAGAACGTTTCTTCTAGATAAAAGTCTTGAATACAACAGATACTCTGTCTGGTGAGGTCCTAACACACTTAGCAGGGGAATTGTTCTAGAGAGACATTCTTAATTCTGGATTAAGTTTTCAAGCACTTAGCTGATAAAATGTCCTAAGGAGTCATTCTGATCTGGATTCTGTGATGAGGGTGATGGCACTGGAGCCCTGCTACTCTGCTCTGGGGGATTCTGGCTCCTGCCAAGGTGGTGGGGGAGGGGGCTCTAGAATCCCATGTGAGTGGAATATTCTAGGAACGGGTACTCCAGTTCTAGATCTCTGGGATTTATAGGAGTTCTATGCCCCATCCACCTTGGTCCACAGCCATCTTCCCCAGAGGAATTTGTCCTCACAACCCTTGAGACATTTCAACTGCCAACTGGTTTCCAGCTGGAAAAAAATTAGCTCTGGGGACGTGACATAAATCTTGGCTCTCAGCCGCCCTGCAGATGGATGTAGCTCCTTGGGATGTCAGTTTTCCAGCTGACTTGTTTTGCCTCAGATCTGACAACTCCCTAGGACCTGCAGTCCATTCCTGCATATCCTGGGTGCCCATGGGACCACTTGCCCGTGGCCCCTCCTCTCTAGCTGGGGCAGCCAGTCCTGGATAGGGTGGGGGAGCGTGGGAGCAGAGAAGTAGGCAGTTCTGTGGGCTGAGGGGACGGAGCCTCTAAGCAGAGCTTGGAACCCCCGCTACCATGTCCCCACTCCCCCATGCCAGCTAAGGTGTGTTCAATGCAAGGGCACAGCAGGCGATATTAAGGACAGATGCAGACCTGGGCTGGGGGTGAGGAGGTGCATGAGAATCCTAGACTATGCAAATTAGAGAGGCACTTTGCCCTCTCTGGTTCAGCCTCTCTCGGCTTATAAATGGGAAACTGAGGCCCAGAGTGGCAGCTTAGCCCCACAGGTCCCAGACTCCTGCTGTCCCTTCAGATAGTGATTAGTGAGGGTGAATTTGCTGAGGATATAAGGAAAGGACCACATTCAACGTGCAGGGTGACCCCAAAGGCAGAGAGGGCAGGACTGCCCACATACACATATACACAAGCACACACCACACCTGTGACGCAAGTCCCCTCACCCCCTGGCACACAGGTGACTGCATAGACATCCACACAGGCCCAGATGGTGAGTGCGTCCCTCCCGCCAACACACAAAGAATGCTTTTCCTACTTAAAGAAAGTACTTCCATGATCCCTAAGAAGCTTCAGGAACCAGGCCTGAAGGGGATGGGGAGGGGGGCGGGGTCCAGGGTTGACCCAGACCCCCTCTGGTGGGTTCACCCGTTGGGGAGGCAGACACAGGTCTGGCCGACCGCTTGCCCAGGGCTGACTGTTTGTTTCACTTAAACTCGCCCCTGTTTGCAACAGCTCTGCAAGGCAGCTGTTATCAACCCATCTTACAAAGGAGTAAAGAGGCTCAGGGAAGTGACGTGAGGGTCAGCCTTGGCAAGTTATTTTACTCCCCAGTGTACTACAGTGCTCCGTCTGGCTGCCCCATGATCCAGCACCCTAGAAGGAAAAGTTAAAAATGCGCTCCCGGGAGCTGGAAATTCTTACAGATCCAGAAGCCACCAGAGAACCAGGGAATAGGAATGAGCTGGCAGCGCTAAGAGGCAGCGTGAGGGTCTCAGGGAAACCAGGGCCACGTTTTTGGACCTTACTCCCTCCCCACCCCTACATCTCTCTCCCACGAAACCTGCCTTCAGAGCCTCTGCCTGCAAGGACAACCCAGCACTGGAAATGCCACAGTCAAAGGGCCCTCGGAGCCACCTTCTCCTGCTTCTCACCCTCAGGAAAGAGCTTAGTCTCTTAAGGACCACCCCCCACCCCCCATATATCCAGGAGCTCAGGACCCCATCGCTTCCTGTCCTGAGGTCGTGCTCTCCACTGACCTGTCTCTACTTCATCTGGTCCCCGTGAGTCCTCATTTCACTGGGATAGAGGGGTCAGAGTGATGAAGGGGCATCATCCCATGTGTTGTTGTTTTGGTGTTTTTTTTTTTTTTCCTGTGACACAATCTACCTCAGCCAGTCCCTCTCTTCCTTGCCAGAATTGGACCCCCTGGGTCCCTGCCTCCTGCTCCCCAATCTCTGTCCTGCACCCTAGCCTGGCTGCTTAGTCCTTCCCAGAATCCCTACAGGGTCCTTGCAGTGAGAGAATATTTCAGAACCACAGCCCCCAGAACCTTGGGGTCCCCTAAGTTACCTGCCCTCCACATCTATTATAGAAGAGAAATGGAGGCCCAGAGAGGGCCAGGGACTTGCCCAAGATCACACAGAAAGTCAGTGGCAGAGTTAGGCTTTTCCTGGAGCCGAGAGGTAGTTGGGTCCATCTTAATTTTGCCAGGAAGAGAACAGGACACTGAGTACCAAATTCGCCCTCGATATCTCTACCCCCAGGAGACCACATCGCCATTTCCAGGATAGACTTCTGTCTCCTAGTTTTCTTGAACTGATCTCCCAGCTTGTTGACTGCTCCCCAAACCTCTCCAGGCACAACACACCCCTTGTCACACCTCCATGCACTGATGTGCCACGTGCCTTGTAACTGTCACCCTGGTTAGACAGCACAGACCTCCACCCCTCCCCAGCAGGGGTTCCCCAAAGGAAGGCTTTCTTGGTCCCCTCCTCTCATCTGTCCCATCCTGTGTCCCCCCCCCAAATCTGCCTTACCCTTGCCAGCTCCCTGCCGCACTGAATCCCACAGAGGTATGTCACTAGAAGAGTTGGGGAAAGGGAGAAAAAAGGCCAGGGAGAGAAAAGCCTGGCGAGGGCCAAGGGCGCTGCAAGTATCTAGGGAAGATCTTACCTGGCAGCCCAATGCCCTCCAAAGGGCTAAAGTCCCACAGGTCCTTCCCTTGGAGCGCACCTGGGCTTGGAGTTCACAGAAACCTCAGGCAGTGGGGAGGTTTTCCTGGACAAGGGTGTATGGGTTGCAAGTTCAAATGTCTTCAGGTAATGAAGAAAAGGAGAGAAGGGCAAGTGCCGTACAATAGGGAGTGGTGGGGACTCTGGAAAACACAGGGGGTACATGCCCTGACTATAGGCCCTAGAACTCAAATGTTTGAAAAACCCTGTGCTGGCCAAACTAATCTCAGACTTGGCCCATGGGCCGCCTGTTTGAAATCTCTAGTTCAAAATGCTGAGAAGGTTCGAGGAAGCCGTGTGGAGTCTGGAAACCCCTCTGGGGAAGTCAAGGACAGAAGCCCTGGCTCCCTCTGAGACTTTTCTAAACCCCCCACCAACTGGCCACCTGAGAAGTGTCTCCCCTTCCCCCCTCATCTGAAAAGTGGAAAGGGGAGGGAGACCTGGGTGTTCACAGGGTCCCTGCCTGGGGAACCATCGTCTGATAAGGGTTACAGGCCTCTCCATACCTGAAGGGGAAAAGCTGGAGGCTGGGGTATTCTCCAGTGTTGGGGCCCCCGGTTAGGAGGAACTTGCATTGTGTGAAGGGAGAGTCCAGGGAGAGGATGAGGACCGAAAGCCAAGACCCAACTGCTGCCATCTTGTGCTGGCCCCTGACACACTTTGGCACCTATCTCTGTCCCAGGTAAAGCTGGAGGTAGGGACTTCAGGGGAGGAGCTACCAATTCCTATACTGATACGCGTTGTGAGGTCTCCTTGAAAGGGACTGAGTGCCAAGCCATATATGGGCAGCAGTGGACAAGGGGGCTAAGTCTCCCCTCCCCAACCAGAGGGCCTTCTAAGACTTGGGGCCTGGGGGGCAAAGGGATTATAACATGTCCTTCTGGTTGAGGACTGGCTAGGACATTTCTGGGTCCTTGGTTGTTGCAGGTGGAGGCCAGGGGAGGAAGAGCAGGAAACTATGGAAGTGGGAAAGGAAGGCCCCTTCCCGGGATGGCCTGGTTCCTGGATGCAGACCTCCTCCCCCCCACCCCCGGGCAAGTGGGAAGAGGTCCTCCAATGCCTGGCCTTATCCACCCTTCAGCAAGGCAGGGTCCGCCCTCTCCCCAGCAATCCTGGCCTTTTTTCTATGCACAATCATTGTAAGGGCACCCTCAGGCCAGGCTGAAGGGGTGGGGGGCCCCTGAGCACCTGCAATAATCCCAGAGTGGAGGGTAGCCTGAGACAAAAGGTGGGGCGAAGGGCAGGGGTGGGGTGGGGAGAAGGGTATTCCTCTACCCCTCTCTCACCCAAATATCCCAGAACCCAAACCAGACCTGTCTCCCTTGGGCTAGCCCACCAAACTTGGCAGGGGGAGCGAGGGTGCGCTCATACTACACAGCCCCCAACCCCCTTGGTTTTCCAAACTCGTAAAATAGCTAGAAAGGACCCGAACAATTCCCAGGGCCCCCTCTTATTATTTTCACCCCTGGGGATCCTATAGTTTGGAAGATTTTTCTCCCAAACAAGTCTCACTTCTTAAAGAATAATTCATCTTTCCACATTAAAGTAACTCAAGCTGAGCTTCTGATTCCAGATAAAGGCTACCAAGGCCTCAGGTTAGCTTTTAGGGCTTGAGGGTTGGGGAATGTCTGTATTATATTGGAGTGTTTAATACACAATTCTGAAGAGCACTCATGGGCCCCCATTCCTGCCTCCAGGGTTCCTTACAGTCTGGGACCCCAAGTTGGGAATCTATTTATCCAGCCTCCTGTTTTATGGAAGGGGGAAGGCCTATGGAGGCAACCAGCCCAAGGTCACTGGGCCATTGGTGGCAGGGTGGGACCAGAGGCCACGTCCTTTGGGGGTCCCACCAGAACACTCCCAGCACTGATGCTTCCCTTTCCACTCTGTCTCCAACTCCAGGAACCACTAGCCATGGCTGAGGGGCTGATTTCCCTCCCTCAGCACAATTCTGGTGATTCTCCCCTCCAGGTCCTTTCTTTGCTCCCTAATCGGTCCCGCTCTGGCCCACCCCTGTTTCCTATTCCTTCCTGGTCCCACCTCCTGGTATTTACTACATCTGTGCCATCCTCAGTCCCCCACCCCCACTCACCCCTCTGCGCTTCCCCCAGGAGGGGGAGGAGACCCCAAGCTGGGGCTTCTGTACTGAGACTCTTTTGTACACCACAAACTTTTTGTATATTTTTAATTTTGCTGCAACATGAGATATTAAAAGTCATTTCAGTACGTGCTGCTTGTGTCCTATTGTTTTGGTTGTTCTGGGCCAGAGGAAGGCAAAAAGGAAGGAGGGAGAAGGAAGGAAGGATATCTTCTGCCACAATCCCTCCGGTTCCCCTAAGAGATGAAGGCAGTTGGCTAGGAGAGGAACCCAGAGTACTCTGAGGGATTATCTCCAAACGCTTCATTCTACAGATAAGGGGAAGAAAGAGATGCGGCTGGGGACAGACTTGCCTGGGGTCCCAGAACGAATCCAAGACAAAATCAGGACCCAGACTGAAGTTCCTAACACCACTAAACCAAATATTTGTTGGCACTTATCGTGTGCCAGGCACTCTTCTAGGCACCGTGAACAAGAAAGATAAAAAAACAAGCATGGTCTCTGCTCTCATAGAGCTTCCGTTCTAGTGAGTATTGCCCCTAAAAGATCTCCCTGCCTCCTCTCTGTGTAGTGGTTCTCTAACTTCAAAGTGCATCAGAATCACCTGGGTAGAGTCGGCAGGGTGGGGGTGGGGGGGGGGGGGTGGGGGGGGTAGTTTTAAATGCAGATTTCCATCTCCCGAATGGATAGAGCTTGCCTGGAAGTCTGCATTTTACAGGTTCTCCAGGAGATTCTGATGCAAGGGGTTTGAGAACCTCTCTTTGAGGCCCACTGCTTTAATGTATTCTCATCCTCTTACAAATCTCATTACAATAGTTCTTTGCTTTAGAACCTCCATGGCTCCCCAGGGCCTTCAGGATAAAGAGCGAACCCTTTGCAAAATGCTGACTTTTCACTACTGGGCCCCGAATACTCCTTGATCCTTATCTCCAACAGAGCCTCTCCAAACCATTCATCTTCCTGTTTTTGTGAGCCTCTCCTGGCTCCCACCCAACAGCCTTTCTCACCTTTCTTTCATGCAGGTGGAGCCTCACTTCCTAGGGACCCCCATCCCAAATGCTCCGGGAATGCAGCCTGTACCTGGCCGCAGGAAGCAAGTCAGAATTGGCCCAAGACAGGGGTTCTCAAAAGGTGGTCCCTAGACCAGCATTACCCGGACATTTGTTAGAAATGCTGATTCTCAGGCCCCACCCAGACCTACCTAATCAGCTACTGTGGGGTTGGTTGGGAGCAGCTTGTTTTTATGTCTTTCAGGTGATTCTGATACTCAAGTTTGAGAACCATTGCTCCAAAATGATTCCCCTGACTGAAGATTGGTGGGGGCAAGGGCATATGACTCAATTCTGTGAGACAGAGACTTCTATGTGTCCCCCAGTAGCCATGCTCCCTTTTGTCTATAAAGGAACTTTTTTAGTTGGGCTGGTGACCACCTGGGAGACTACATTTCCCAGTCTCCTTTGCAGTTAGGTGTGGCTAAGGAAACAAGTTCTAGCCAATGGGATGTGAGCAGTAGAATTTCATATTACTTACAGGTTATCCCTTTAAAAGGAGGGGTTGTGCTCTCCTCTGGCTAGGTTTACCTTTCCTATTGGCTGGACCAGAGCCGTGTTGAAGGTGAGAAAAAAATCCTAGTATGGGGAGTAACAAGATAGGAAGCCCCTAGGTCCCAGACATCTGGAGCTGCCATGCCTGCCCCGACTGCTTAGGTGATAGAAGAGAGAAACTTCTATCATGTTTAAGCCACTGTTATTTGTGTCTTTGTCACAGCCAAAATATGTCCTGGCTCATACATCTGGCTCCTAGACTCCTCAGGGAAGTCTTTTGAAGAATCTGTGGGACAGGTGTTCCTTCACAATAAAAGAAGGGGAAACCCTTCAGCCTTATCAGGGGTTGATGGCCTCACAGACTGGTGCAACCACTCTGGAAAACAGAATGGAGTTCCCTCAAAAAGTTAAAAATAGAACTACCCTATGGCCCAGCAATTGCACCACTAGGTATTTACTCAAAGGACACAAAAATACTGATTCGAAGGGGCACATGCACCCCAATGTTTACAGCAACACTATCAGCAATAGCAAATTATGGAAAGAGCCCAAATGTCCATTGACTGATGAATAGATAAAGAAGATGTGGCATGTATATGTGTGTGTGTATACACACACACACACACACACACACACACACACATATATACACACACACATATATATAGTGGAATATTACTCAGCCATCAAAAAGAATGAAATCTTTCTTGCCATTTGCAATGACGTGGATAGGGCTAGAGTGTATTATGCTAAGTGGAATAAGCCAGTCATATGATTTCCCTAATATGTGGAATTTAAGAAACAAAATGGATGAACATAGAGGAAGGGAGAGGGGAAGAGAGAGAGAGAGAAGCAAACCATAAGAGACTCTTAACTACAGAAAACAAACTGGGGGTTGATGGAGGGAGGTGTGTGGGGGGTGGGCTAAATGGGTGATGGGAATTAAGGAGGGCACTTGGGATGAGCACTGGGTGTTCTATGTAAGCGATGAATCACTAAATTCTACACCTGAAACCAGCTTTACCATATATGTTAACTAAGTAGAATTGAAATAAAAAATTGAGTAAAAAGTGGGGGGGAGTTGATAGCATCAAAAGCAGGACAGTGATGGATGGCATTGTGTCTGTATTATTCCAAAAGCCACTGCAGCCATCTGGCCAACGGTATCAGTCTGCTGGGCCTCCGTAACAAAATATCGCAGACTGAGGGGCTCCAACAACAGAACTGTATTTTCTCCCAGGTCTGGGGGCCGGAAGCCTGAGATCAGGGTGCTGGCAGGGCTGGTTTCTTCTGAGGCCTCTCTAGTTGGCTTTTGGTCGGCTGCCTTCTCGCTCTGTCCTCCTGTGGTCTTTCCTCTGTGTGTGCACCCCTCGTGTCTCTCTGTGTGTCTGAAGTTCCTCTTCTCAGGAGGGCACCAGTCAGATGAGATTAGAGCCCACTTCACAGACTCATTTTAACTTAATCACCACTTTAAAAGCCTTATTTCCCCAAATAGCCACACTCTGAGGTACTGGGTATTAGGGCTTCAACGTATAAATTTGGGGGGGGGGGAGGGACATAATTCAGCCCATAACAGCAGCACAGTAGGAAATGTATGGAACTTGATGTCATTTTGGGGTGCTCAATTAACCAGCCCTGAAATCAATTGCCTTTGGGCTTCTCGTCTTGAGAGGTTATACAGTTTCCTTACTGTCAAAGCCATCTTTGATTGGGCAGCCTGTTCTTTGGAGCCCAAAGCATCACAACCCAGGCACTGTGTGTTTGCTCAAGCTGTTTCCTCTGCCTAGAGTGACCTATCTTCTGTATGTCCTTCAAGGCTCAGCTTGAATGCATTGGAGTTTGGTGAATGGCCCCTGATTCTGCCTTCCCCAAATGCTTGGCTTGTATCAGAGTTTTTGCTTATGTGTCTCTCCAGCCAGATCAGGGTCAGCATATGCACCATACACCTGCTGTCACATCCCCTCCTCCTGTCCCGTGGCAGGCATTGATAATCAATCCCCTTTTGGTTCTGAGAGTAGATCTGGTTTTCATAATCTTCTACACAGAGCTCTAGGCAGCCCCTGCCAATCAACCGGAGGTGGCCCCAAAGAGATGAACCCTATTTGCCACAACTGTTAAGTCTTTGAGAACAAGGATTCTGTTTCACTCCTCTGTTTTGATTCACAAGCTACTTTTATTTTTTTTTATTTTTTAAATGTTTATTTATTCTGGGGAGACAGAGACTGAGCGCAAGCAGGGGAGGGGCAGAGAGAGAGGGAGACACAGAATCTGAAGCAGGCTCCGGGCTCCGACCTGTCAGCACAGAGCCTGATGCGGGGCTCGAACCCACGAAGTGCAGGATCATGACCTGGGCCGAAGCCGGATGCTTAACCGACTGAGCTACCCAGGCGCCCCCACAAGCTAATTTTAATAATCAATGTTACCATTGTATGCTTCTGTTCCCATTTAATCCCTGTAGCAGCCTTATGAGGCAAGCATCATCATTATCTTGCTGCTGACGCTTGAGACTCTGGGGCTCTGAAAGATGACCTGTTCCAGGTCATACCCATTTGAACCTAAGTCCACCTGTCTCCACCTATTTCCGCTGACATTTACTGAGCACATGAATTTACTGTTTGTGGCCCTGGGGTGGGCATGCAGGGAATGCAAAGATAGTTTGCTATTTCTAGCAGCATTCAGAACACTTCTGGTGTTCCCAGCACACTATTTGGTATTCCCAGCAGTTCGGTGATACTTGGAGTTAGTCCAGGAATAACAGAAGTCCTCATTTTACAAATAGGGAAATTGAGGAATTAGGGAGTTGCTCAAGGGGTAAAATGGGTGTTTGGGTGTCCTGGGTGTCAGGAGCTGTTAGGGATGGGGTTGCACATCCCAGCCTCTTCCTGTTGGGCCTGGCGGGCTGCTGGACATCTCACTTCCTGATGCTGGGACTTGACAGCCGGATATAGGGGAGGCAGGAGGGAGGGGCTGTGTGAGCTAGCACTAAGCAGCCTGGACTATTTCTCCTCCCCCGAAAGGGAGGGAAGGCGGAAGGCTAGTGGTTGGAGGCTCCGTGGACCTCACACCCAGAGGCAGTGGGGAGCTCTCTCTCACTCCTGTGGGCACTGATCTGGCACACTCGGGCTTCAAAACAGTCCAATGCATTAGCCCCTGCCCTTCATAATTTCCAGCTGCTCTGTCTCATGCATAGTCAGATGTCCTTCCTGCCACACCTCTGACTGCAGGGCAGGGTATTTGGGATCATTGCTCCCATTGGAAAGATGAGGAAGTGAGACCCAGAGAGGTTACAATAAGCAGTCTGCCCTAGATCATACAGCAACCTGGGACCTCTAGAACCCAGGTGTCATGGAGGTGTGGTTGGGTCAGTCAGAACCTCCCCAACTGTCCCGGGTGGGACAGGCTGAGCACACTGGCCCTAAAGGTAAGGAACTAAGATTCAGATCCAGACTTTCCAGAAATCCCAGGCCCTCTTCTTACAAACGCTATGACTTTTTCGGGTCAGCCTCTGCAGTTGAGGCTGATGTGTAAATCTGTATAAATAGGTATAACGATACCCCAATGCTGTAAGGAATAAGAGAGATGAAATATGTAAAGTGCTCAGCACAGAACCACAAAAGGAAACTTGCCTCACTAAGGTTCTCCCAAGAGACAGAAAAAGAGCCCGGGACACACAGACACATAGATAGGGAAGTAGTTAATATTCACGAAGCACTTCGTATGTGTCAGGAGCTCTTCTAAGTGCATTTAATCCTTACAAGGTCACCGTGAGGTCAGACCGGCATGATGCCCATTTTACAGATGGGGAAACGAGTGGATAAGGGACTTGCCCAAGGTCATCACCCTAGTAATTGGCGAAATCAGGATTCAAACTCCGGCAGCCTGTCCTCAAAGCCCATGAATACTGCCTCCTTAAGAGTAATGATTAATTTTTAATTAATTAATTTTTAATTAAGTATCCTATAGTTTGGGAAGCATTTTCCTACCCACTTTTGCATATGTTCCTCACCACAGAGAGGAAGGCAATTTTATTCCTAATTTATAGAGAGGAAGGGGCAAATGAGGCTGTGAAGGGAACTGACTTGCTTTGCCAAGGTCACACCACAAGGTCAGTGGCAGAAGTAGGGTTGGGATTTGGGATTTTCTGACTCCAAATCAGGGGACCCATCCCTAGCCTGACTCAGTTCCCAAGCGCCCCTCAACAGCAAGCCTTCTGGCTTCAGGCTGGAGGCGTTCTCCCCAGGACAGTTGCTCTGGCTGGGTTTCCTTCCACCCTTCAGCTGGAGGGGCCCAAGGCTGCATCCTGCACCAGCCTCCATCCCCCCACCCCCCACTCGCTATCAGACGGGAGGGGCAGGAACTCCAGGGCTGGTGGAGTTTCCGACCAGGCAGGAAAAAGAACAAAGGAACTGTGTGGGGGGAGAGGGTGGAGGGGGTTGGCCAGGAGGGTGGCAGGAGTGGAGGGGACGCTTCACCATGGAATATGAAGTCAAGAAAGGAAAAAAGGTAGGTGGGAGGTTGGGAGGGATGTCAGGTAGAGAAATGTCCCTGGAGGGAGTAAAGTGGGGAGCCCGGGTGGGGGTGATGGGCAGCGAGTGGCATAGAGTCTTCCTTCTCATTTGGAAAGACCGTCCTTCCCACCCTTGGGCAACCAGACATTTGGGCTCAAACTCCCTAACCTGTCTCTCCGCTCTCAATGGCCTCTGCCATCCCTGGAAGGGACACTCAAGCACCTTCCAGGGAAACCCAGCCAGACAGATTACTTTGGGAGATACTCTCAAACTGCTGCCACAGTTTTCCTGGGGTTTCCTCAGACTGAGGGACAGACAGACACCTAACATTCCAGACAGACCCATTCCTCTTCTCCCTACCTCCCAGACAGAAGGACCTCAGCCAGGGCAGCTCTGTGCTATGAGGCTGTCTATCCAGGTTGAGACACCTACCTGCTCCCCTGCTGGGTTCCAGCCTCGTCTGCGCCCTGCCCCCCCAGATCCTCACTCCTCCTTACTGTCAGAAGCTTTCTAGTCTGGTTCCCTGGACACCTCACCTGGTTGTCTTTGCCATTCAGGGAGTCCCTCAGATTCCAGCGCCCACCCCCACCCATCCCTCTTCCCCCAAGAATCCTAGGTCAGGCTATGTGAATCGTGAGGGCTCAGAAGGGAGCCAAGACCTAGGTGCTTGTTCTCTCTTGGCTCATTCCTTCTGCAGATGTGCACTAAGAACTTATTTTGTGCCCCACACTGTGCCTGGTGCTGGTGATGATGTAGCAGTGAGCAAAGTCAGACAAGGTCTCTGCTCCCTCCCTGGAGCTCACAGCATTTTGGGGGAAGGCAACTTTGAAGAAAAGCAATTAATACAAAGTTGCATGAGAGACGCCATACGTGGTGCTGGGGTACAGAATATTAGGGGACCCAGCCCTAGCCTGGTCAGCTTGAGCTGAGATCTAATGGGCGGAAGGAGAGAGGGTAGGGAAGTGTTTCAGGGGGAGGAACAGCATGTACAAGAGCTCTCAGTGGGAAGGAATGTAGCAAGCAAGACGGCCCTGTAGCTGGAGGGCAGTGAGGGGGCAGTAAGATAAGGCTGGAGAGGTGGGCAAGGCTGGACCACTGAGGGCCACAGACCAAACTTTTACCTTTACACTCCACTCACACACACATATTCACACACACAGAATAAAGTCCCGGCTCCACAGCTGACATTCAAGCCCTCTGTGACTTGTTCAACAGACCACACACATCTTCTCCAGGCTCATCATGCTCAGCCAGCCCTGCCAGCCCCCAGACGTTCGCACATGTCGTGCCCTCTGCCTGGAACGCCCTTTCCCAGACCATGTGCTCTCATTTAGCAGAACCTCCATATATCTCATGCAGGCTCCATGATACTGGTTTTAAAATCTGGGCTGGGCACGCATCAGAATCACCTGGAGTGTTGATTAAAATATAAATTATGGGGGGGGGGGGGCGCCTGGGTGACTCAGTTGGCTGAGCAGCCAACTTCAGCTCAGGTCATGATCTCATGATTTGTGTTCAAGCCCCACGTCGGGCTCTGTGCTGACAGCTCGGAGTCTGGAGCCTGCTTCAGATTCTGTGTCTCCCTCTCTCTCTGCCCCTCCCCTGCTCACACTGTGCCTCTTTCTCTGTCTCAAAAATAAATAAACATTAAAAAATTTAAAAAAAAACCCACATAAATTATTGGGTCTTACCCCTAAGCTCTGATCCAATAGGTCTGGGATGGAAAGCGAGAATACGCGTATCTCTTAAGTTCCTTGGTGCTGCTGCTGATGCAGGAACCATACACTAAGAACTGCTCTAGAGTAGTGCTTTCCTGTGAGATTTAGATTCTGTTGGGATGGGCTGGAGTCCTGGAATTGGCTTCTTTAACCTTGCTGTAGGCCATCTTTATGCAATGCCTGCTGGATTCTACTTAAACATACTTATTAACTATTTATTTTTTTTAAGTTTATTTTTACTTATTTTGAGAGAGAGAGAGAGAGAGAGAGAGAGAGAGAGAGAGAGAGAGAGAGAGAGAATGAGTGGGGAAGGAGCAGAGAGAGAAAGGGAGACAGAAGATCCAAAGCGAGATTTGGATCAAAGCAGGGAGCCCAATGCAGGGCTCGAACTCACGAACCACAAGATCATGACCCAAGTCATGACGCTTAACCAACTGAGCCACCCAGGTGCCCCTACTTATTAACTATTTCTAATTTTTAGGAAAGCACAGAGAATAGCTTAACAAATATCTGTGCATTCACCACTTGGCCACATTGAATCTTTTTTTAAAGTTTATTTATTGAGAGAGAGGGAGAAAGAGAGAGAATGAGTGGGGGAGGGCCAGAAACAGAGAATCCCAAGCAGACTCTGTGCCGTCAGTGGGACTCAGTCCCAGGAACTGTGAGATCATGATCTGAGCTGAAATCAAGAGTGAGACGCTTAACCGACTAAGCCACCCAGGCACCCCTCAGCCACACTGAATCTCAATATTTTTCTTACTTGTCCCAGCCTGGACCCACTTCTTACGCCTGGGCCTGGGCCTTAGCAGGGTCTCCGCCCTCATCTGGGTGTTTAGAATGGAGATTTTAGAGCCAGACTATTGGTTCTACTGCTAATAGCTGGTGATCTTCTCGGCTAGTTCTCCCTCTGAGGCTTAGTTTCTCCATCCATAAAATGGGGATCACAGAGGTACCCCTTCTGCAGAGTCTATGAGAATTAAATCAGGTAATAGGGAAATAGTTAAAATGTTGAATGTGGATGTGCTTGATAAAGTCAGTTGCTGTTATTACTGTTATTTCTCCTGCACCCCCCCCCCAGGGCTTTGTCTCCCCCATCCGGAGGCTGGTGTTCCCCAAGGCCGCGCGCCGGGCAGCCTTTCGGACCAGCGTGAGTCGCCGGCCCCTGCACTCGATGCCCCTTTATCCTCCTGACTACCTCATCGACCCCCAGATTCTGCTGTGTGACTATCTGGAGAAAGAGGTCAAGGTACGTGTGGGATGAGGAGAAGGGTGGGCAGAATCTTGGGGCAAGGGGTAAAGGAGGGGTAAGGTTTTCCTCAACTCTCTTAAGGGTCCCTGGCAGGGTCTGAAAATTGAGCTGACAAACAGATTAACAGGAGAAAAGCGTACACATTTTATTAAATGTTTACATGTCCTGTGAGAGCCTTCGCGAGAGAGTGAAGGCCCAAAGAAGTGACCAGAGCACGAAGCTTTTGTATCTTTTTTACAATCAGTTAATTTATGAAGAACTGACAAGGCGGAGGGGTGGGGGCTAGGGGTAGTAAAAGGTGAAGAAAGAACAAGGTTTGTTTATACAGCCTTCTCAGCCCTAAATTCCCTCATGAGAAGGATGTGTGGCTCCCTTCCGGTACAGGGAGGGTACCTTGCATGTGGGAGATTCATCTTCTGCTGTCAGGGAAGAAAGGTAGGGGTGGGGGCAGGTCAGAGGGACCTTCCTGCGTCTACCATTTTCTTCAACTTCTTCAAGCTTAGGATATTCTGTAAGCCGAGGTGCCGTATTTTGGGGTAGCATGTTCTGGATCCCGTCAGGAGAGACTGCACCTCTCCCCCACACCAAGCCCTGACCAGCCCAGTCTCACACAGGGGAGGCTCAAAGGAAAGAGACCTGGGTTCAGGTTAGCCTAGCTCCTGCCTTATGCTGCAGCCCTTCAGCAAATGATGTCCATCTGCTCAGCTTCAGTGTTGTCATCCCAGCACGAGCCTCAAAACCTACCCACAAGGGAGAGCAGATGGCAAAAGCCATACCTTCCTGTGAGATTTTACTGCAATAACGTTATCGGTACTCAGTCTCCAGGGTAAAGGAACCCAGCTCAGCAAGCCACAGAGGACTTAGATCACTCAAGGCCTTTCTTCTATTTCAAGAGCACCATGGAGGAGCAGTGGAGAATCCTCATTGCCCAGGGAAGATTGTTATGGGGATAGGAGTGTCAGGTTTGACAGGCTGCCCATTTAAATGTGAGTTTCAGATAAGCAATAACTACTTGTGTCGTATTAATATGTCCCAAATATTGCATGGGACTAAAAATACTTTAAAAATTTTTTGAAGTATTCACTGTTTGTGTGAAATTCAAATTTAACTGGCATCTTGTATTTTACCTGGCAACGATATATGGAGGGTAAAGCTAACAGGTGCACATAAGAACTGGGCGCTGAAATTTCATAGAGAATAAAAGAAGAAGAAAAAAGTTTGATTGGTGGAATTCACCTAGAAGAACAAAACTATTACTCCATTATTTTAATGGAAAAAGTTAATTCTTACATTGAGTAACTTAAAGTTTGTGATAACATTAAGTTATAACTAAGAATGGATGGAGAATTATTGATTGATTTGGGGCATCATTTTTTGGGTCTGGCTTCTGCGACCACCTTAAGAGTTATTATCAGGTTATTATTAATTCAGATATGTATACTTCAGTCTATCTACATTGCCTCAGTGAGGAGGTCTGGGTCCTCCAAGGCTTCAAAGTGACTTCTCTCTGCCCTTCTCCCACCCACTCCCTCATTTTGTATCCAGTTCCTGGGCCACCTCACCTGGGTCACCTCCTCACTGAACCCCTCCAGCCGGGACGAGCTCCTGCAGCTGCTGGACACCGCCAGGGTGAGGCCCTGGAGAGGGGGGGAGGGCAGGGTCTTGTCCCTTTCGCCCTCTCCCACCCGAGTTCCTCCGGGACCCAGGAGATCCGACCCACCCCGCAGCAGTTGAAGGAGCTGCCGCTGAAGACCACGGCGGAGCAGGACAGCATCCTGAGCCTGTCGGCCCGCTGCCTGCTGCTCACCTGGCGCGACAACGAAGAGCTAATCCTGCGTATCCCCACGCACGAGATCGCCGCCGCCTCCTACCTGCAGGACGACGCGCTGCACCTGCTGGTGCTTAAGACCGGTACAGCTGCCGGGGCCTGGCCAGGGGCAGGGCTGGGAGGTGAACAGGGTGAGAAAAGACCCAGCGTCTAGTCTTGGGAAAGGCGGGGGCGGGCAGGTGGGGGTGTTGAGGATGGATGGTGTGTGATGGAAAAGGCCTGAGCACGCTACCCTGAGACGAAGGGCAGGCCATGGCTATAAGCAAGAAGTCGCGGCCCAAGGTTGAGGTTGAAGGGTGGATCGCCACCAGCCTGAGGCCAGGTGCCGGGGCCTGGGAAGGTTGGAGGAGCCCAAATTCTGAGACCTGAAGTTAAAGCGCTTGGTGAAACAGAGCGAGATCGCTGCGCTCGGAGAGAGCTCGGGCTAGCAGCCGGGTCTGATCCAGGGGCGTGGCCATACGCCAGAGAGGCGGAGCTCGCGGCTGGGGCAGCGGCGGGACAGGTCAAACCCCGCCAGGCTAGGGGCGTGGCCTGAGGCCAGAGGCGGGGTTGAGGGGAAACCGGAATCAAAGAAGAGGTCTCTGAAACTAGAGACTGGGGCCGAGGTAGGGCCAACAGAGGGAGGAGACTGCCTGGCCACCGCCCTCAGACCAGACGGCAAGCGAGGTGTGGCGGGTGGAAAAGGCCTGCGGGACAAGACCAGGGTGGAGCCGAGGCCGGGGGGGTGGGCCCGAAAGTAAGGGCACGGAGCGGGGCGGGTTTGGCCTCCAGACTTAGAAGGCAGAGGTGGGGCCACGCGCCGCTCGTCCCCAGCTGGCCTCGTGGGGGGCTCTTAGCCCGGGTTTCCTGACCGCCATCCCGCCACTCCTAGGTCTGGGCGTGGACCCGGTGCCAGCCGGCGTCGACGCCAGCCCCGGCGGCGCGGGGCGCGACCCAGGCCCGCCGGGCGCGGCGCCAGAGAAGCGGCGGGTGGGCACCACGGAGCGGCGCCACACCATCTGCAGCCTGGACTGGCGGATGGCGTGGGGCGGGGGCGCGGGCGCAGAGGCCCGGGCCGGGGGCGGCGGCGGCGGCGGCGGCGGCAGCCTGGAGCGCCAGCGCGCCGGGGCGCGGGCGTCGGGAAGCTGGGAGCGGCGGCAGACGTTCAGCGGCAGCTGGGAGCGGCGGCACGGCGGCGGCGGCGGCGCGGGCAAGCCGGGCGGCAGCTGGGAGCGGAGGCAGGCGGGCGGCGGCGGCGGCGGCAGCTGGGAGCGGCGCCACCCGGGCTCCAACCCACTCGACCCGCAGGACCCCAGCCCCGACGCCTACTGCAACCTTGTCATCCTGGCTGTGGCCAACAGGGTGAGCCCGAGGGCACCCGGAACCCCAGCGGCGTGCTCCCCGGGCACGTCCGGCGTTGGAGGGCGCCGGTCTCCGTCCCACCCCGCCCTGTTCCTGGGGTCTACCCTGGCCTCTGTCCTTTCCCCTCCTGCGGCCCTGCCTAGGACTTCAGGTACTACCTGTGTGCCCACGACGCCAAAGGGCTTCTAATCTCCAGCCTGGACACCTCCAGGACAGTTGCCCCTTGCTGTCCCAGTGAGACGAAAACCCAGAATAACCAAAACAGACCCCCTCCTCCAGCCTTGCTCCTTCTCCCACGTCGTCAATGTCAGCACTACCACAGTAACAATCACGAGGACACTAATCACCAGCATGAATGGAATGCCAACCCATGCCAGACAAGGAACCAGCATGAACACATTTCATTCTTTGACTAACCCCTAGAGGCAAATATTACAACCATCCCCATTCTGTAGAGAAGGAAACTGAGACCCAGAGGCTAAGTAATTTGTGCAACATCACACAGGAAGCAGGTGGTGGTTTCAACACTGGGATCCAGGAAGTTCAGAGCCTATACTCTTGTTAACTATGGCAGTCACCCAAGGCAGAAGCCTTCCATTCTTGCCTTCCCTCCCCTCCCCCCTTGCTTCATATTCATCCTTGCTTTTATTCATTTTGACCATCTTTATTGAGCAGCAACTTTGTTGTAGGCATTGGGCTAGGTGCTATGGATACAAAGATGAACAAGACATATTTGGTGGTTTCCCTTAAGGAGCTCACAATCTAGCAGACACCTTCAAGCCCTAGGCTGTCTAAACTTTTCCTCTGACCCATGGCCCCCAACCCTCCCCCCTGCCCCAGCCCCAGCTCCCTTATATATATCTTAGTGAACAAAACAGTCTCGTGGATTTAAAACACCGAGAACTCCCCAAATTTTATCTTTCACCAAATCTCCAGGCATGTTTCTCCAATCAGCCTCTCCATTTGGTGGGCTGATGGCCATCACGAACTTAACACATCCAAAGCTAAGCACCCAATCTTCTCCCCCAAACCTGCTCCTCCCTTGGTCTCCTTGTTTTGATTAATGGCAGCTCTGTCCTTACATTGTTCAGACCAAAACCTTGCAGTGATCTGTGGCTGCTCTCGTTCTCACACAGCCCATATCCATTCTGTCAACCCTATTGGCCCTATTTTTAAAATATATCCCAAACCTATATATGTTTCCCCACCCTCCACTGCCCCTGCCCAGGTCCATGGCCCACCTTCTGTCATCCAGATCACAGATTTGCCTCTTGCTTACAATCTGTACCCCCCACAGAGCAGTTCTGTTAACACATAAGTCACATCTTATCACTGCTCAAAATCTTCCTGTGGCTCCCCACTTCCCTCCAAGGAAAAGTTATTGTCCTTACAACTGCTTGTAAGACCACCCACGTTATAGTGGTGGCTGAAGTCCATTTCTTCTCTGGCCTCATCTCTTTCTGTGTCCCCCTTTATACACTCTACTCCAGCTGGACTGGTCTCCTTAGAGAGTACAAGAGACCTGTGCATTCTGGATGGTTCACCGTGATATTGATATCACCTGGCACCCAATAAGTATTGAACGAATGGGTGAAATAATGTATATTATAGTATTATACCTTATGATGCAGACCAAAAAGAAAACAAGCAGATTGCAGTGGTAATGAAGGAGGAAATCCAGTTTGCATAGAGAGAGTTTGCTCCTTTTAAACTGAAAGGTGAAGGGGAGCAAAAAGCAAGGCGAAAAGCCAGGAAAATGAATTCCAAGCAGAGGGAACAGTGTGCCCTGTTTATCGCACTGGATGGTGAGGGCTTTAGGATACAGACCTCATCTGAGACCCCAGAGCCTGGCCCAGTGCCTGAAAGAGGACTAAATGAGAATTTGCAAAATGAGTAAATAAACCAAGAGTTGCATTCCAGGAGTATCTGATTCTCTGGCCTCCTATCCAAGGCCTTGTGGTCCCAAGGAGGGTACAGGAGTTAGAGTCAAAAAATCTGAGTGCCAGTAGTAACCAACGTTGTGAACTTGCTATATTAGCCTGGGCAAGTTACCTAACCATTCTAAGCCTCGGTGCCTTTAACTATAAAATAAGAATACTCTCTTCCCTGCCTATTTCTATTATAAGGATCAATACTGCCTATCGTGGCTTACATTTTAATGTATACCCTGGGCTTTTTTAGAGGCAAAAATATGAAATAGTATCGTGAAGATGGTCTCATCAGTTATTGTCTCTCTGTGTCTCTTGCTTACACATAAAGAATTAAATTAGGCAAATTCCCTTCAAATGTGCAGTCTCAAAAAAAGTTTCACCCAAGAATTGAAATTCCTGCCTTCTATCAGGAGACTGAGGTTTGTGTATTCATCCTACTTCCATTTTTGCCCTGGATGCCAGGAAGCTCATATCTAAATATGGCATCCAGTAGCAGTAACTATGTTGAGTCTAGAATTTTCACACGTGTGATTCTTCCTCTTCCTAGTATGTAACAGGAGACCTGGGTTCTAGTGCTGGCTAATCACTTTACCTCTCTGAGCCCCAACTTCCTACTGACAAATTTAAACTAGGGCTTATTTTAGATAGGCTTCAGGAGGTCCTATGAATCCCCCAGAAGTTTGGGGTGCGTTTTTCAGAGCAGAAGACTTAACGTTGCTGCTGGACTCTATATAGGAGTCTAAGACCCAGAGGGTGGCCATGTAATTTTGATAGGAAATGCTCTGCAAGTCGATTTAAAGGTGCCCATAGATGCACGTGTGGCCCTGTGAACCTCTTCACACTGTTTGAGGAAGCAGGGGTGTCCTGGGCACTGGAGAGGCCCTGAGTGCTCTGTCCTCCTCCCTGGGCCAGGATGCTGCCGAGGAATCCTGTGCCCTCATCTGTCAGGTCTTCCAGATCATCTACGGGGACCAGAGTATCGAGTGCGTGGACCGGGCCGGCTACCACTACACGTCAACGCCTGAGCGGCCGTGGCTGTGCAGTCGCAGTGAGTACTGGAACTCCTGGCCACCCCTCCTGTGAAACATCCCAAAAGGCCAGCGAGGACTCTGGGACTCAGGGTCAATGAAAGCCTGTAGGGGCCCTGATCTCTACCGCAATTACAGTGCACTCCCCCCTTATGTAGTTAAAATGAAATGTCAGTTTTCACAATGACCTCAAGCTTAGCTTCTGCACAACGTTCTGGTTGCCAGATTTGGAATGAGCCCCTCAGAGCTGAACTTTTCTCTCTCCCTTCTGTTTCTGATGTCCCTTCTTTGCAGAAATGCAAGCACATGCATTGTCTGTTTACTGAGCTGTCTAGCCCCGCTAGGATTCTAGGTCAAAACCAAGATTTCCAGGCCCACCCTTGAACGCAATCAAAGGCTAGAATAAGAATGAGACTAGGAGAGGCATTTATTGAGCACCAACTATGTGCCAAGCACAGTACCACTGTGACTCATAGCAGCCTTCTCGGTCCTATTTGCCACTCTATCCCATGGGCCAAGCAAAGGTCCAGGGACATCATAGGTGCTCCTAGATAAAAGACTTCTTTGAGACCTTATGATTCTAATTTTACAGACGAGGACATTAAGGCTCAGAGTAGTCAATGCATTGCTCAAGGTCACACAGCTGGTAAGTGACAGAGTCAGGATTCAAACCCAGGTGTGTCTGATTTCTTTTTATTTAAAAAAAAAATTTTAATGTTTGCTTATTTTTTGAGAGAGAAAGAGAACATGTGCAAGCAAGGGAGGGGCAAAGAGAGAGGGACACACAGGCTCCAGGGTCTGAGCTGTCAGCACAAGGCCTGACACGGGGCTTGAACCCACAAACTGCGAGATCATGACCTGAGGTGAAGTCAGACACTTAACCAACTGAGCCACCCAGGCACCCTGGTGTGTCTGATTTCTAAAGCTCCTATCTGCAACAGCCTTGCTCCCATGCTGCCTTCAAGGCTGCTAAGTGAATTTCCTCAGCCGCAGCCCCCTCAACGTGGTCCCTGTCTGCATAGCTCCAGGAACAGAGCGACAGCTCATTACTTCTGCAGGCACCCCCATCTGTGGGAACTGAGGTTATTAGGAAGTTGAGATAGTTCATCAGCTCTCACAGGATGAGATAAACAAATGAGCAAATGATGGATAAATAAATGAGTCAACAAACCTTCCAACAAATTCTTTTTTTTTTTTTTCTTTAAAGATTTAATTTTTTAAAAGTAATCTCTAGGGGCGCCTGGGTGGCTCAGTCGGTTAAGCGGCCGACTTCGGCTCAGGTCATGATCTCGCAGTCCGTGAGTTCGAGCCCCGCATCGGGCTCTGTGCTGACAGCTCAGAGCCTGGAGCCTGTTTCAGATTCTGTGTCTCCCTCTCTCCGACCCTCCCCCGTTCATGCTCTGTCTCTCTCTGTCTCAAAAATAAATAAACGTTAAAAAAAATTTTAAAGTAATCTCTATACTTGGGGGCTCGAACTCATAACCCTGAGGTCAAGAGTCGCATGCTCTACTGACTGAGCCAGCCAGGCACCCCCACCAAATTCAACAAGTATTTATTGAGCACCTGCTATCACCAGGACATACTGGTGAGCAAAACCAGATGTGGCCCTGCCCTCACAGCCTTGCATTGCTAGGTAGGCTGACAGTAAATAGGTACACAAAATGTAACTACATGCTGTACTCTGCAGACATAGACTGAGGAACCAGCCTCACCTGGGAAGTCAGGGCGGTGTCCTGAGGAAGTGACACTGAGGTGAGCCAAGATCAGAAGGGTAAGGCTAGTGGAGTCAGAGAAGTAACAGGACTAGGTACAGAGCAAGTTCTCTGTGAACAGTGCTGCTATTCTCTGGAGATCTTGAGTTCCTTTCCCTCAAAGTTCTTTTTTGTTCTCGCCTCAGACATGTACAGTTTTCAAAACATCCCCTCACCTGTTCCCTCACCTGCTGTTCTCAAGACCACTCCCCCCCCCCCTCCCCGCAAGGCAGGCAGGCAGGTGGTATTGTCCCAACCTTGGGGAAGTTGAGGGCAGGGAGAGAGGAGGTGAGTTGCCCAAGGTTGGCTGTGAGTTGGTGATGGGGGCAGGTTTCATGGTCAAAATCTTCCAGCAGCTGCCCAATTTCACTCAGAGTAAAAGCTAACACCCTTACAGTTGCTTACAAGGCCATCGGTGCTCCAACCACCATCCCAACCGCAGGGTGGGACTGGGGTTGGGGGCTCGGGGAGCTGGGGACGTTGGTCCTTTCTCTGCTGCCTCTAACAGCCCCTCTGTCTGTTGACCCCAGGTGAGAGCTGCCGCACAGACGGGACGTACGCCTATGATGCCGACTTCAGCTGCTGCAGCTCCTTGTGGGTACCGCCCCACCCCCACCTTGCACAAATAGGGTCTCTCTTCTAGGCATTCTTGAGCTCCCTGTGGGCAAGAGAGGGTGGGTGAAAAGGACCCCACCTCGATTTGTGCTGATGCCCTGAGCCCTGAGCCCTGAGGAGGGTAGGCGAACTGACCTCTCCGGGCTCTAGTGAGCTCATAGGATCCAGACCCAGACCCTAAGAAGCCTGGGGGACAACCGGAACCCTGAGTGGTTTCCACGTAGGCCTGTAGTTCTCTGCCAGTCATCCAGACACAGTGGCCTGCCTAGTCCCAAATCACAGCTAATGCCAAAAACTAATTTTGGTTTAATTCCATGTAATAGAAAACCCTAAAAAGGATTTGAGTTTTAAATAAGATCGAGCTTTCCCCCTCTCACCTCTTGCGTAAAACAGATCAAGAGTTTATGGCCCTTATGGTCATCGAGGGTCCAGGTCCTCGGCACCTGCTTCCGTACTCAGAGTTACCTCATGGACCAAGATGATGGTCAGAGCTCCAGTTATCACAATGGTAATGCCAGGGATGTCTGTAAAGAGCTTTGCTGGGATCCCGGCCTAATGACTTCTGCATATGTCTTAGTGGCCAGGACTTGGTCACATGGTCACAGCTAGCCGCCGCAAGGCTGGAAAATGTAGGAGGGGCGCCTGGGCGGCTCAGTCGGTTGAGTGTCCGACTTCGGCTCAGGTCATGATCTCACGGATCGTGAGTTCGAGCCCCGCGTCTGGCTTTGTGCGGACAACTCAGAGCCTGGAGCCTGTTTCTGATTCTGTGTCTCCCTCTCTCTCTCTGACCCTCCACCGTTCATGCTCTGTCTCTCTCCGTCTCAAAAATAAATAAACGTTTAAAAAAAAAAAACACAAACAAAACAAAACAAAACTCAGTTGGCAATATTGTCCAGGGTTCTGTTTGGTATGACTAACCACGCTAGCACTGAGGGGTTTCCCAGGACTTGGGATTTTCTATACTAAAACCAGGAAAGTCCCAGGCAAACTGGAACAAGTTGGTCAAAGTTAGTTCTCTTACTAAGGCCTCTGGCTTGACAGGTAGCAGGCTCTGCCAGTAATATATGCCCTACTTTTATTTTTTTTTCCCTCTTCTGTGTCAATATTTGTGGCTTCCTTATACTGTGTGCCCTTGGGCTAGTCCTTAACCTGATATCTGCTGCCAGACCTAGATCTGCTAGAGTCATGATAATGACTAACATTTGTGCTTGCTGTGTGCCTAGTGCTGTTCTATAAAGCACTTCATTTTTTTTTTTTTAAAGTAAACTCTACTTCCAATGTGGGGCTTGAACTCATGACCCCCAGATCAAGAGTCACACGCTCTGCCAACTGAGCCAGCCAAGAAAAATCTACATAGCAACATTACAGTGGCTGCTGTTTATTTATTGCTTCTAGTCTATGACTCTGAGCGCTGTACAAATAGACTCCTCTAATTCTGATGACGTCGATGTTTGTCATCCCATTTTACACATGGAGAAACTGAGGAATAGAGAAGCTAAGCAGCCTTGCCCAAGGTCAAGCTGTAGGCCTGAGATTTGAACCCAAGCAGCCTAGCTGTAGGTCCACACCCCCTAACCACGATGCTACACTGCTTTTCTGTAGCCAATCATAGAAGATGGTTCTGGAACAATTTAGAAACCAGAAGGCAGGTTAATTTTTTTTTACTCTTTTTTTTTTTTAATTTTTTAACGTTTATTTATTTTTGAGACAGAGAGAGACAGAGCATGAACAAGGGAGGGTCAGAAAGAGGGAGACACAGAATCTGAAACAGGCTCCAGGCTCTGAGCTGTCATCACAGAGCCTGACACGGGGCTCAAACTCACAGTCTGCGAGATCATGACCTGAGCCGAAGTCGGCCACTTAACCGACTGAGCCACCCAGGCGCCCCTATTCTTTTTTTTTTTTAAATGTTTTATTTATTTTTGAGAGAGAGACAGAGCATGCGCGGGGGAGGGGCAGAGAGAGAGGGAGACACAGAATCTGAAGCAGGCTCTGAGCTGTCAGCACAGAGCCCGACATAGGGCTCAAACTCATGAACCATGAGATCTTGGGCAGGTTGATTTTTTTATTAAGCAAGAATTATTGAGTACCTTTCATGTACCAGGCACTGTGCTGTGTGCTAGGGTTACGGTGGGGAATCATACAAGGATGAGACCCGTGATTGGCACGCAGTAGGTACTCAACAAATAAGAAACCAAGGTCCCTGCTCCTGCATGGTTTATTGTGCAAGCACACTTGCGTCTAGCACAGGAGACAATGAAGTCATTATTTAACAGAAATAAGCATTAACGATAACTAAAGAGAACGAGCACTTCAGAGCACTGAGAGAGAACCATAGGGAGCCTACCTCTTTGGGGGTCAGGAGGGCCTCTCAGAGCTGATGAAATTTGAACCGAGGCCCAGAGGAGGAGAGGGGAAGAGCACTCCGGGCAGAGGGGCAGAAAGTGCAAGGGCTCTGAAGCAGGACAAAGCTTGGTGCATTTGAGGAGCAGCCAGGAGGCCACCGTGGATGTCGGTGGGAGGATCTGGGAAGGCCTTGCATGTCATGGGTAGACTTATGAGTTTGTGACCACATTTGACAGAGGATCAACCCAGTCATGGGGAGGGGAGGGTCAGGGAAAACTTTCCCGAGGTGACATTTAAGCTCCAATGATGAGTAAGCGTTAGTTGAACAAAAGATAGGGTAGAGAGGCATTCCAGGCAGAGGGAACGGCATGTGCAAAGGCCCGGAGGTAAAGAGGTACTTGAAGTATTAGAGAAGATGGCAGAGAGGCCTGAGCACACAGAGCAAGGGTGAGATGAGGCTTCAGAGGCAGCCAAGGGCCAGATAAGTGGGGCTTTGGAGGCCAAAATGGGATCTAGGATGAAGCCCAGAGCATCAGTAGCTGTGCCCTCCCACCCCCACCTGCTGTAGGGAGAGGAGCTAGAGGAAGGTGAGTGAGGGCCCCATTCTGCCTGTCTCTGCAGCAATGGCTCCCAGGATACATTTGAAGCGTGTTATAGTGGCACGTCCACACCCTCTTTCCACGGCTCCCACTGCAGCGGCAGCGACCACAGCGGCCTGGGCCTTGAGCAGTTGCAGGATTACATGGTCACGGTGAGCAGGGGCAGGCAATGTGAACAGCACAAGCAAAGGTCTGGAGGCTGGAGAAAACACAGAGAGTATTTCAGGAATCCTGAATAATTCTGGACATAACTGAAGTAGACCTTGGAAGATCGGGGGCGGAGTGGTGGTGGGGGGATATGAGGTTAGGAAAGTAAACTGGGCAGCTTGTGAAAGCCTTCACTAATGTCAGCTAGCATTCATTATGTGTCTTCTGTATAGCAGGCACTGTTCTAAGCACATTTTATGCCTTTATTTTAATCCTTTCAACAGCCAAAGAGGGAGGTACCATTATCTTTACTATATTTAAGAAAAGCAAGGGTCAAGGAGGTTGCCCCCTACCCAAGATCACAGAGCTGATCAACCAAGGGGCCAGGATTTGAACTCAGGCACATCTCGTGCTTAGATTCAGCCCAGTGTCTGCATGCCCCCCCCCCCAGTAGGCCATGGGAAAGGTTTTGGGGGAGATGTTGGCCAAATACACCCTTAAAGAGGGTTTGGGTCTTTTAGGCAAAGGCTGGGTGGGGATTGCTCCCTGGGACTGACCTTGGATGTTGTCCCCACAGCTGCGGAGTAAATTAGGGCCCCCCGAGATCCAGAAGTTTGCAATGCTGCTGCGGGAGTACCGGCTGGGGCTGCCCATCCAGGACTACTGCTCAGGCTTGCTGAAGCTCTACGGGGACCGGCGCAAGTTCCTCCTCCTTGGTGAGCCCCCTGCCACACACCCCCCGAGATCAGGCAAGGACCCTACTCCCAACTGGTCCATGACACTGCCGATTAGGCATCAGGCTAGAAGCGTTTTCTCCTAGTCCTCAGCCTCCGATAAAGCCAAGATCATGAAATCCATTGCACATTTAAGGAGACAGGCGCAGGGCAGGGAGGGACTTGCTTGCAGTCACAGCCCATCAGTAGAGAGCACTGGTATATCCATTCACCTTCATAGCAAAGCGGGGGTGGTGGGGGGAATATTCTCCCCATTTACCCCATGGGGCAGCTGACGCTCAGAGAGGCTGAGGCACTTGTCCAAGATCACACAGCTGGTAAGGAGGGCTGATCATAATAACAGGAATAATATTAATAAGCTAACAGGTAATATCTTTGTCAAGCATCATCTCACTGAATGCTTCAGTTTGGGAAGGTAGAAACTCTCATTTGCCCCCATTTGGCAAATGAGCAAAATGAGGCCCAGAGAAGCAAAGTAAAGTGCTAAAGTCACATAGCTTGTGAGTGGAGATGGAAGCAAAACAAGCTGACTTGTATGAAGCACGCAGTGTGCTGGCCCCTCCTCACATCCCCCCCTGGGAGAAGAGGTGCAATCATCTCAGTTCTACAGGGAGGAAAGTAAGGCCCAGAGCAGCTGTTTAATGAGGGTCACACAACTAATAAATGGGAAAGTAGCAGTTGCAATAATGACAACGATAAGCTAATGCGTAGTGAGCATTTACTATGTGCTGAGCATTAGGTCATTGTTCTCTGGCTCAGAGTCAAGGAACTTGTGCAGGAACACACAGCCAGAGAGCGGGCAGGCTGGGGATTTGAACTCGGTTCTCCGGAGAAGGTGATTCCACGATGGAAGGGGAAGGGCTGAACCCTGAGACGTCCCTCTGCCCCTGGCCCCGCAGGGATGCGGCCCTTCATCCCGGACCAGGACATTGGCTACTTCGAGGGCTTCCTGGAGGGCGTGGGCATCCGCGAGGGGGGCATCCTCACCGACAGCTTCGGCCGCATCAAGCGCAGCATGAGCTCCACGTCGGCGTCGGCCGTGCGCAGCTACGACGGGGCGGCCCAGCGGCCCGAAGCACAGGCCTTCCACCGGCTGCTGGCCGACATCACGCATGACATCGAGGCACTGGCACCGGACGATGAGAGCACCGACGAGGAGGCCAGGGACTCCCCGGGTGGGGGCGACACGGTTGAGGACAACTACCTGTAGCCGCCACCCATGCGGAAGGCGGGGAAGCATCCTCAATCCCACCTGTGTCTCACTCGCTCCTGCCTGTGGGACCCCAGCCCCAGGGCCCCCCTCCCGGGGTGTCCGACCTCGCCCTTGGCGCTCCAGTCCCTGCAATACCGAGAATGTCCTGCAGGGGGCGGGACCCCAAAATCGCAGGCAGTTGCCGGAGGCTCAGCCAGCCCCTCTGCCAGACCTGGGTGGGCAACATTCTCCTCTGTCACTAGCCCCAGGTGCCAGGGACAGCCCCTCTCTCCCGCCACTCTTGCAGCTTTCTGGAGGCCAAAGGACAGATGAGGAGTGGGCTCCACCTGCTGACAGACTGAGAAAAGACTTCCCAGAGCCCAGAGACCTCTTGTTCCTCCTATTTTACAGTTTGAGAAACTGAGGTTCAAAAAAAGGTGAAGGAACTTGAGGAAACCTCCTATTTCTCCTGAGATATTACCTCAAAGTACACACACAATAGCGTAGAGGGCCTTTTTAAGACTCTAAATGGCAGGGTCGCCCCTCCCCTGATGGCAGGAATTGGATCACCAGTGTGGCATATCTTCACTGACAGTTGGGTCAGAGGTAGGTGATGGGGGTCCCAGTCTTGGCCCTAAGACTCTGAACAAGTTGCTTGTTCGGATCTTGGATTGGGAGCCAGACAGACCTAGGTCTCCTGTCTGGTTAGTGTTCTCACCTCTTGGTGACTTCCATTCCCTAATCTGTCCCATGAGGTCGGCCCCATCCACCTCACAGGGTTGGTTGTGGGGATTAACAAAAGCACAAGGCCTTGGTGCTGGGTCTAGCCCATAGTAGGCACTCAATAAACGTTCCCTTCTACTTCTAACACTTTCGGACTTGGTGTACCTGTCTTGGCTGGGCGCAGTTAGATGGAAACTGAGGTGGGGGTCAGATGTAAGAAGATCTTTGGGGAAGTTTGTGAAGAGGAACTAGGACTTGCCCTTCATGGCCCTATTACACCCTGGCTCTGTGCTCAAGCCCCAAATGAAAAGTACCTGAGACTCCACAGGCTATCATCACAGGGGTCCGGGGTGGTTAAAGAAACCTGACAGCCGGGTTGGAGAGGTTAGAGAAGTCGGCATGAGGACAGCTTCAACACAGCCTGAGTAAAGCCTTGGAAGCTAGAAGGAGTGACCCCTGAGAGGGGGCCAGAGACTCACGCAGAAGTGCCGAAACTTATTTGTAAAGTTTTAGAGCCTTCCATGGCCAGACACATGGTCCTTACTGTGAGGTAGGTACAATTATTACCAATTAAAAAAAAATTTTAATATTTATTTATTTTTGAGAGACAGAGAGACAGAACATAAGCAGGGGAGGGGCAGAGAGAGAGAGAGAGAGAGAATCAGAAGCAGGCTCCAGGCTCTGAGCTGTCAGCACAGAGCCCGATACGAGGCTCGAACTCACAGACCGTGAGATCATAACCTGAGCCAAAGTTGGCTGCTTAACAGACTAAGCCACCCAGGTGCCCCTAATTATCACCACTTTTAAATATTATTATTAGGGCTTCAGGTCCAGGGTTCCAGGATTTATACTCAGTTTGTAGCAAATGATGTTTTCTTTTGCTTTATTCCCCCCTCCATCCACCCATTCCCCACCTTCCTTCCCCTCCCCACCGTGGGCACCCACCCTATGTGTTGATCTACGTCCTGGACATAAAATACACAATGCATCGTGTGTGTATTTACACCACATGAATGGTATTGTGTAAAGATCTCAATCTGACGCTTTCTTATTTCACTCCATCATGTGATTATTTCTAAGTTCCACCCATGTTTCTGTGGGAAAATCTAGCCTATTGTATCATATTGCTGCAAAGCATTCCAAGCTGAGCATCCATGGTGTAATTTATTCACCCCTGTCCCCCTGTGATGGATGCCCAGGTGGCTTCCAATTCCCTCTCACCACAAACAACACTGTGATGAACATCTGTGTACATGACCCTATAAGCCTGTGTGAAAACTTCTTTGGACCCTCTACCCAAGATGGAATCCTAAATCACAGGGCACATATTTTTTACATGTCACTAAATTCTACTAGTAGCGTGTGAAAGATGCTTGTCTCCCCATATTTGCAATTTTGCCTATAGTTTGGGTGTAAGGTCATCTCAGTGTTTGAATTTCTCTGATGATATGAGACTCAGAATCTTCTGTGCTTGCCAGACATTTGGGCTTCCCCTTCAGTGAATTGCCTGTTCCTGTCTGGTGCCCATTATGAATTGGGTTTCCTGTCTTTTTCTTGTCGATTTGCAGGAGTAGCCTGTAAATTTTAGATATTAATCTCTTGCTGGATATTGATGTTCCCAGTATCTTCACCTAATCCACTGCTCATCCGCTGGGTTGTCTGTGGCAGTGGCTTTCAAACTCTACCGTGCACCAGAATCTCCTGTTCGGCTTGCTAAAACACAGATCACTGAGCCCCACCCCAGAGTCTCTGACTCCGTAGAGTAGGGGTGGGACATGAGATTCTGCATTTCTAACATGTACTCAGGTGATGCTGATGGTCCAGGGAGCACACTTTGCGAACCACTGGCCTATGGTGACTTCCTTTGAACAAATTTGTTCCACTGAACAAATCCATAATTTTGATGTTTTCAAATTTATTTACCTTCATTTTATGGATGAGGGAACTGGAACATAAGGAGGTGAAGTGAATGACCCAAGGTCACACAGTAAGCGGGGGTTCGGACCCATATCTGGCCAACCCCAGCGCGCATGCTCCTAGCCGCTTTGCTATCCTGTCCGGCAGCTTTTGGGATGTAGTGACCACAGGCTGAGGCATTTGTCCTGAGACTATAGGGAACTTTAATAAGTTCCTGAGTGAGGCAGACGTAGAGGGAGAAGCACAGTGACAGGGCTGCCCAGAGTCACTGGAACATTCTTGCCTCACAGCTCCAGGGATGGAGCAATTTCCCTCACACCCCAAGGAAGTCCCCACCCACCCCGGAACTACCCTCTTACCAAAGCCATGTAATGCCTTGGTTTCTGAGGTCCAAAGGGCCCTGACTGGGGCAGTCTAGGCTCTGAGCCTACGGACTCTGGCCACACTTCCTCCTGTAGCATTCAGAGACCCTGCCAGGATCACTTCCCAATATGGTTTCATTCTTGGCACTGCAAGAGGGGAAATACCCCTGGGCATGAGATAGCTGCTTCCCAAAGACCTCTAGGGGTGGGGTAAGGATGGAATTTCTGTACCAGCTAGGTCTCCTGGGCACAGTTTTGACCCATGGACAAGTGGTAAAGTTAGTGAAATCATCTCCAGCTGCCCCTTACAGTGTGGCTCCTTTTATTTAGGGCCCTGCAACTTAACTTCTCTCCCTCCCAGCTTCCAACAGAAGACTCCTAGCGGCGCTCCTTGACTGTGTGCTGGGAAAGAGTCCTCTGGCCGCTGTCATTTGATCACCAGATGTTTAGAGAGCATACACTCTGTAGCAGGCATTGTGCTAGACAAGAGGGAGATATAGAACAATCCCCGCCCACTGGGGGGGCTCTCAGTTTGATGGGAGTCCCCAAATCACTACAGCATAAAGTTCTCAACGGTCAAATCAAAGAGTGAGAAACTGTCTCTTCCTAGGGAAGACAGGACAGGCTTTGCAGAGGGGGTGACTTACGAGCAAGACTTTGAAGGAGGAGCAAGATTTTTGGCAAGTGGAATAAGGTAGACAGGAGAGCCCCACCCCACCCTCCCCAGCAGGGCCATCATGAGCAAAGGGCAGGGAGCACGAAGGAACATGGCACACTCCAAGGACTGGTAACCAGTTAGCTCTACTGCCGTGGTTAGGCACTGGTGGCCCCGGGGGTCAGACCAAGTGACTTTTGAATCCCAATTCTATCATTTGCTAGTTGGGGGACCTTGGATAAGCTCCTACATGTCTCTGGGTCTTTGGTTCCCTCACCTACAAAATGAGGATAATAATAGCATCACCCTCAGAGATCTTGTAGATTGCTGAAGACTTCAGGATAATCCACATAAACGTACATACCGCAAGTGCTCAATAAATACGACCATTTTTATTGCTGGAGGAACATGGGGTGTCGGGGGTGGGGACCAGGACTTAAAGGAGAGGAAAGCAAAGGAGTGGGCAGATTGAGAAGGCTTTTGAAATGCAGGCAATGGAGAGTGACCTAAAGGGCTTGCATTTTACTGAAGTGAGTCTAGCTGCTTGGAGAGGAGGGTTGACTGGAGGTCCAAGGAGAGTCTGGGCCTGGGAGCTGGGCAGGACCTGAGGAGAAAGGCAGAGACCTGACTCAGATAGGGCGAGGAGAAAGAAAAGGAGAAGGCGTGTTCAAGGAGGGGCAGGGTTGAGAGGGCTCCCTCCCTGTTCAGAAACAGCTGCCTTTCACATCCTTTGATTGGATTCATTCATCCGTTCATTTGTTCGTTTACTCATTCCACGACTACTTATTTCGCACTTGAACCCTGGCCTCGTGGGGCTTACACTCTAGAAAGTTTATATTCCTATTAAATAATGTTACTTGGAGCCCGCAGGTGCAGTATCCACCTGTTTAGGCTTAAACGATCAGAAATTGGCAGTCCTATTGGTGTGCCCTCCATTTCTGACTTGTCTATGTCAGGCATTTCAGATGAAGGGCAAAGGGTCTTAGAGCCAGGCCAGCCTGTCCTGCCCACTTCCTGTGATGGTGAGTTCCCTGTCTCCTGTGACAGCCCTTTCCATCCAGTGCAAGAGCTAACAACTGCCTCCTTGCCCACTCACCTCCTATTCCCCACCCCCAGGTCCCAGCATCACTTTTTTCGAGCCCTACATGACACAGCTGCTCCCTTGGACCCCAGGCAAGCTCTGCAGTGATGTACAGAAAATGACACAACCTGCAGAAACTTCTCATTTATCTGACTCAAAGCAACTTGTTCCAAAAAAACCCCAAAACTTCAAAACCTGGGTTTTGAAGCTTATCACGTAAACAAAGGGATAGGGCCTCTGATGTGCAGAGGATATTCAAATAGATAATAAACACCCATAGCCCAGTAGCAACTTGTACAGTTCACAGAAAATAAAATACAGGGGTTACTGGGTGGCTCAGTTGGTTAAACATCCAACTTCGGCTCAGGTCATGATCTCACAGTTAGTGAGTTCGAGCGAGCCCCACGTCGGGCTGTGTGCCCGACGACAGCTCAGAGCCTGGAGCCTGCTTTGGATTCTGTGTCTTCCTCTCTCTCTCTCTCTGCTCCTCCCCCACTCGTGCTCACTCTCTTTCTCTCTCCCTCTATCTCAAAAATAAATAAGCATTAAAAAATTTTTAATGAAAATACAAACAACTCTGATATGTGGTAAGTGTCAAACTCACCCATAATAAGAGAAACACGAATTAATGCTACATTGAGAAAACATTTTTCAAGTGCTGGGTTGGCTAAGCTTGGAGAGTTTGGTAACGTACATGTGGTTGCAGGTGCAAGGAAACAGTCACGTATGGCAGGTGGAAGGGTACATTGGTATAAACCCTATTTAACAATATTTTAAATGCACAGACCCCTTGATGCAACAATTCCACTGCCAAGAATTTCTCCTACAAGTATACTCACACAAGTGGAGAAGATGGATGTGCAAGGAAAATCATTGAGATTAGAAATAAACAGGGGCGCCTGGGTGGCTCAGTCAGTGAAGCTTCCGACTCTTGGTTTCAGCTCAGGTCATGATCTCATGGTTTGTGAGGCAAACGTGAGCCCCACGTGGGGCTCTGCACTGACAGTGTAGTGCCTGCTTGGAATTCTCTCTCTCCCTCTCTCTCTGCCCCTCCTCTGCTCTCTCTCTCTCAAAAATAAATAAATAAACTTAAAAAAAGAAAGAAAGAAATGTTCAGGGATAGGAGACTGGTTAAATAAACTGTGGCTCACGCAGACAATAGAATGCCATACAGCCATTCATAAAAATGAAGAAGCTGTCTATGAACTGATAGGAAATTATCTCTAAGATAAAGTAAATGAGGGGGGGAAAGGCAGGGTGTAGAGCAATGCACTTTGAATAGTGCTGTCTTTTTGCGTAAAAAGGGTGGGAAATGTCTTTGTGTATATGCATGGAATAGTTCTGGAAGAATATACAAAACAGTTCTAGCTGCTGCCTCTGAGCTGGAAGAGTGTGTAGCTATATAACAAGGAGAGAAGGAAACTTTGTTTCATGATGTGTCTTAAATGTTGTACCATGAATGTGAATTATAGAAAAGCTTTAAAAAAAAAACACTATTGTGATATTTATCATACTCTGTAACACCATCTGTTTCCATGTCTATCTGATCTCCATCCGCCACCCCAACACACACACACACACACAAACACACACACACACACACACACACACACACACACACACACATCTTGTGAGGGGAAGAGGGATAGCTGGTTCTGACTCATTCCTGCACTCCCTGGAGCTCAGCGTAGCACCCAGCACAAAGCAAGTGCTCAGAAAATTTGAATACACATTCACAATGACTACCTTCTCCAAGGAGACCCCGGTTAGTCTAGTCTCCTAGCATCCCTGCTCTCGTGCAGACCATTCCCACATTGAACAGGGATGACCCAGAGAACTAATGTGATGCTTCACCCTGCTCTCCGGGAGCCCTCGCTCTGGGGGAAGCCAGCCATCGTGTCATGAGTACTCAGGCAAGCCTTATGGAGAGGTTCACTTGGTGAGGAACTGCCACCTTCTGCCACGAGTCGTGTGAGTGAGGCATCTTGGAAATGGATCCTCAGCCCCAGTCAATCCTTTGGATGATTCCAGGCCTGACCTTGATGGCAGGCTGGTGAAAAACCCCAAGCCAAACCACTGAGCTAAGCTGCCTCCAAATTCCTGACCGCCCACCCCCCAAATTGTGTGTGATAATTACTGTTTCTAATGTTTTAAGCTGCTAAATGTACGCAGCAATATACACCCAATGCAATCAATAAATCTTTATTAAGCCTTTACTGAGTTTCAGCCCCAGGGCAGGGGGATTGCAAAAGGAAAACGGCATGACTTCAGGGGAGCAGGCCATGTGCACGCTCATTCCTTCAGCTAACATTTACTTTTTTAAAGATTTTATCTTTAAGTAATCTCTACACCCAACGTGGGGCTCGAACTCACATCCCCGAGATCAAGAGTTGCACGCTCCACCCACTGAGCCAGCCAGGGGTCCTTCTGCTAACATTTATTGAGCACTTACTATATACCTGGCCCTGTGCTGAACGCTGACACAAAATGTTAGCAATTAAAATACCCTCTAGGACAAAAGGGAACTTTCTAGAGTGATAGAAATGTGTATCTTATCAGGTTGAAGTTACATTGGTGTACGTGCATTTATAAAAACTCAGCAAATGAACACTTAATCTTATGCACTTTGTTGTATGTAAATTTTACACGAAAAATACTGTAAACAAACGTTGAATTCCAGTTAATAAAATGTGAGCCAAAAAGTGAAAGTAGTCAGAGAAAGACAAATCATATGACTTCACTCATATGAGGAATTTAAGATACAAAACAGATGAACATAAGGGAAGGGAAGCAAAAAGAATATAAAAACAGGGAGGGGGACAAAACATAAGAGACCCTTAAATACAGAGAACAGAGGGCTGCTGGAGGGGTTGTGGGAGGGGGGATGGGCTAAACGGGTAAGGGGCACTAAGGAATCTACTCCTGAAATCATTGTTGCCTTGTATGCTAACTTGGATATAAATTTAAAAATAAAAAAAAATTTTTTTAATTAAAAAAATGAAAATGTGACCTGAAGTAATTTACTTTGAAATACATTTTAAAAAGGGGAGTGGACATGGGGCACCTGGGTGGCTCAGTCAGTTGAGGGTCCGACTTCAGCTCAGGTCATGATCTCACGGCTTGTGGGTTCTGTGCTGACAGCTCAGAGCCTGGAGCCTGCTTCGGATTCTGTGGCTCCTTCCTCTCTCTCTGCCCCTAACCCACTCACATTCTGTCTCTGTCTCTGTCTCTCTCAAAAATAAATAAACATTTTAAAAAATTAAAAAAAAAGGGGGGGGGAGTGGACAGATGGCTAGATGGACAGACATGTGAAGAAGCCAGTAGAATATTAATGGCGGAATGTAAAGTGGTAAGTCCTGTAGGGGTTTTGTTGTAAAAGTCTTTCAATTTTGCTACATGCCTGGCAATTTTCATTAACAAAATGTTTGGGGAAAAGACCTTCAATAACCATATATGTCAGTCCTCTCATTAATTATTAGTGTTTCAATTACACAAAATAAAAACAAATACAGTCTGGTTTAAAAATGGAAAAAAAAAAAACACAAAACAACTGAGAAAAAGTCATCATCTCTTTCCCCCTGATTCCAACTTTCCTTTCTTCTTCAGCGACAACGTCTGTTGTTGCCCCTGTGTAGTTTCCAGACCTTTCTCTTAGCATCTCCATACATATATGGGTAAATACAAAACCGTGTTCTTTCTTTCTTTCTTTCTTTCTTTCTTTTTTTTTTTTTTTTTTGAGAAGTGTGTTTTCATCCTATCCTGCCCGTGTGTTTTGGGGATCTCTCCACGTCAATTCATGCAATTGCCCCAGTTTTAAATTGCTGAGTAGAGGACGTGACGTGTTCAAGATGAGAAGCTCGGGCACGAGGTATTGCTCAAGAGCAGACAGTAAATCCGAATTGCTGGGACGCGAACCCATTCTCTTGGTTTCTGGGGCCTGGCCGCACCCTCCGGGAGCCCGGCCAAGGCTGAGGGGGCAGAGCAGGTCTTTTTTTTTTTTTTTTTTTTTTTTAATTGTTTATTATCTTTGAGAGAGACAGACAGAGAGACAGAGAGCAAGCAGGAAAGGGACAGAGAGAGGGGGAGACACAGAATCCGAGGCAGGCTACAGGCTCTGAGCTGTCAGCACAGAGCCCGATGCGGGGCTCGAACTCACAAACCGCGAGATCATGACCTGAGCCGTAGTCGGCCACCCAACCCAACCGTCTGAGCCACCCAGGCGTCCCTGGGCAGGCCTTTTATGTCGGAGAATGCTGGGGGGCAGCAGGCCTAGGGGACCTGCCTGGGTTTGCGCACCAGCGCAGGGGCCCCGGAGGAAGTCAGATAAGCGCTTCCTCTTTTCTTGCCCTCCGGGGACCCTGGGGGAAGGCAGGGGGTTGTGAAACCGAGCTGTCCCCCAATCCCCCTGGGAGGGGGGGAACCCGTCAGCTGGAGGAGGCCACGCAGCTGGGGGCAGAAAAACAACTTCAGGGGCTCCCCTCAGCACCCCCATTCCCGCGCCACACCCCTGGGCACAGGTCAGCTGACGTTACGATGGTACCTGCTGTAGGGATCCAAGGCACTCATGGTGTCCGCGGTCACCACAGGAGAAAGCCCCAGCTCCTTATCAGCGTCTGCTGCCATTTCCAGCCTAATTTTCCACCGGTCGACGCCCGAGGGCTTCAGGCACCAACGACTCAGAAGTGTTTACGGTTCATCATTCAGGCCAGGCTGTTCCTCCCTCCAGCCTTCGCCAGGCTGTCTCTTCTGTCTGAAATACCCATTGCCATGATCTTCTGTTAGCAACCTTGAAAGGTCAACCTATCACCTCCTTCAAGAAGTCCTCCTTGATGCAGCCCAGGCTGGACCAGTGTCCCTCCAACTTTTGGTCTTAACAATATCATGGGCCTCACTCTCTCCCACAGCATTTTCCGCTCTGCATCTAAGTTATTGGTTTAAGTTTTTCTCTCCCTAATTGGACTGGATGTTGCTTGAAGGCCAAGACTATCTTGTCCATCTTTTTGTGCTTCCAGCCCCTGGCAGAGACGTACATAATAAGTCCTTAATAAACATTAATAAAATTTATCAAAGTACGAAGGGTTTGGATCTCAGTGCTATCGTTCACTGGCTGTTTGCAAACCTCGAGCTTCAGTTTCTTCATCTGTAAAATGGGCACACGAATAGTACCCGCATGGAACTTGCAAATAAGCAGAAGAGACAGACGATAAACAGATTAACTTATTATAAATAAGTATTACAGTGCCTGGTGGTGACAAGTTCTCTGGAGAAAAATAAGGCAGGGTGAGAGGAGAAGATGGAGAGTGGAGGAACTCTTAAGAAGGGGTGCCAAGGACCTGCTGGGGGCTGTTGCTGAGTTTCTTAAGGGCTAGTCTTCTCAGATTTTCATTTGCCTGTCTTGGGAAATGAGCGCAGCACTGACCTGCCTGGGAGGGTATTGCTGTGAAATGAGCATTGGCTACTTTGCAAATTAAAGGGGAAATATCTGAGTCCTGAAATAATGATTGTGGCTCTCTTCCCCCGCCCCCCCATCCTGTTTTGAATATGGAACAATCAACAGTGGTCCCAAAGAATTCGAAATATGAAATGCAAATGACCCCTAGAAATAGGAAAATATATTTTTGGAAGAGTCAAATGACTCACTGTGAAGTGAAGCCCATGTTGTTCCCTAGCTCCTGCCCTCCCTCCAGGACTGAACTCTGGGGTGTGTCCTCTGGTCCCAATTTTTCTCTCTATTCCTCAGTTTCCGGGGCACACTTACTGAGTTTGTGTACAGATTACAAGCACCGGCTTTGGAGGTACACCTGAGGGTCCCAGACTTGGGAATCCCAAGCTCTCCCATTTGCTGGCTGTGTGACCTTGGACAGGTGTCTATACCTCTCTGAGCCACCCCCTTATAATCATTCCTAGCTCAAAGAGATTAAATGAGATGATATAAGTGAGGGCATAATAATGAGAGCTTTTAAGGAAGTTTTAATGACCTGGTGAAGTAAGTACTCTTATCATTCCACTTTGCAGATGAGAAAACAAAGTCACGGCTAGTTAAAGGCAGTCCAGCCTTTGCTTCCATCTTTCCTCCATCCTCGACCCCACTGTCAAGTACATACCAAACTTTTCTTGACTTTTTTCATCCTCTGGAAATCCTACCCAGCCTCAATTTTATCTTGTCCGTGAAGTCTCTGATTTTTAAATTGACTTAATTTTTGAGTAGTTACTATAGTCAAGTGATCCAGAATTAAAGAGTACAGAGGGTCCAGCAGGACCTGTAGGTCTCCTTCCCTGTTCTGTCACCCAGCTACACAATTTCCCTCCCTGGAAGAAACCATGGGGGCTGTGTTTAGGTGTGCCCTTCCTGACTCAGCCCGACATGTGCTGGTAAACTCCCATGTATGTTTGTTCTCTTGTTCGACACAAATGGTAAAATACAAGAGCTGTTGCGCACTTTGCTCCCTGCCCAATCCACTTATCCACTTATCCCCTAGTGGTACCTAAGGAGTTTCTTCATTCTTTAAAAAAAATAAATGTTTTTATTGAATTATGACTCACATAGCATACATTCGTCCATTTTAAATGTACAACTCAGTGGTTTCTTGGTATATTCTGAGTTGTGCAACCATGACTGCAATCAATTTGAGGACATTTTCATTAGCCAACTCCCCCTCAAAAAAACATACCCATTAGCAGTCACTCCTTATTTTACTCTAACCCCCAGCCCTAGGCAACCACTAGTCTACTTTCTGTTTCTGTAGATTTGACTCTCCTGGACATTTCATATAAATGGAATCATACAATATGTGGTCTTTTGTGACTGGCTTCTTGCATTTAACATAAGATTTCCAAAGTTCTTTTGTGTTGCAGTATATATCAGTACTTCATACCTCTTTATTGCCAATTGCCAACTAATATTCCGCTGTATGGACATACCCCGTTTTATGTATCCGTTGAGGGACATCGCAGTTGTTTCTGCTTTTTGCTATGATGGATAATGCTGCTATGAAGTTTTCATTTACAAGTTTTTGTGCAGACATATCTTTTCAGTTCTCTTGGGTATATACCTAGGCATGAGATATCTGGGTCGTACGGTAACTCTACGTTTAACCCTTTGAGGAACCTCCACACTGTTTCCCAAAGGCACTGTACCGTTTTACATTCACATCAAAAATATATTTGGGTTATAATTTCTTCTTACTCTCATCAACACTTGTGATTGTCTTCTTGATTATAGCCATTCTAACGGAGGTAAAGTGACATCTCATCGTGGCTTTAATTTGTATTACCCTAACGACTAATGATAAGAGGCATCTTTTCATGTGCTTATTAGCTATTTGTATAACTTCTTTGGAGAAATGTCTCTTCAAATCTTTTGCCCACTTTTCAATTATGTGGTCTTTTTATTGTTGAGTTGTGTTACTTGTGTGTTTGGAATACCGGTCCTTTACCGGATCTGTGATGTGCAGGTATTTGCTCCCATTCTGTGGGGTGTCTTTTCATTTTCTTATTATCTCATTTGCAACACACGTTTTTAGTTTTGATGAAGTCCAGTTTATTTTTGTTGTTGTTATTTGTGTCACATGAAGAAGGCTTTGCTTACCTCAAGGTCATGAAGGTTTACTGCTAAGAATTTTATAGTTTTAGCTTATATCTTTAGGTCTATGATCCATTTTGACTTATTTTTGTGGATGGTGTGAGATAGGGATCCAACTTCATTATTTTGCACGGGGATATCTAGCTGTTCCAGCACAATTTACTGAAAAGACTCGTCTTTTCCCCATTGAATTGTCTTGGCACCTGTGTTGAAAATCAGTTGGCCGGGGCACCTGGGTGGCTTGGTCGGTTAAGTGTCTTCGGCTCAGGTCATGATCTCACGGTCCGTGAGTTCGAGCCCCGTTGTCGGGATCTGTGCTGACAGCTCAGAGCCTGAAGCCTGTTTCGGATTCTGTGTCTCCCTCTCTCTCTGCCCCTCCTCTGTTCATGCTCTGTCTCTCTCTGTCTCAAAAATTTTAAAAAAAATTAAAAAAAAAAGAAAAAAAAGAAAATCAGTTGGCCATAATGTAAGGGTTTACTTCTGGACTCTTCGGTTCTGTTCCACTGATAGGTATTTCTACCACACTGTCTTGATTATCGCAACTTTGGAGTAAGTTTTGAAATTAGAAATTGTGAGTCCTCCAACTTTGGTTTACTTTTTCAAGATTGGTTGGCTGTTCTGGATTCCTTGCATTTCCATACAAATTCTAGGATGAGCGTGTCTATTTTTTTAATAGATGAGAATTATGTTGATCAATTTGAAGACTATCCTCACCTTAACAATATGAAATCTTCCAAACTATGAAAGAATGTCTTTTCCATGAGATATCTTTCCCACCCCATGAGATGCCTTTGTTGAGGTCTTCTTCAGTTTCTTTCGAGGGTATTTTTTTTTAGGTTTTGAAGTACCTTGCACTACTTTTGTTAAAATTATTCCCAAGCATTTTATTCTTTTTGGTGATATTGTAAATGAAATTGTTTTCTTAATCTTATTTTCAGATTGATCATTGCTACTCTACAGAAATAGAATTAGTTTTTTAATTAATTTATTTTTGAGAGAGAGAGAGAGAGAGGCAGAGAGAGAGGGAAACAGAAGATCTGAAGCAGGCTTCACGTGGACAGCAGGGAGCCCGACATAGGGCTCAAACTCATGAACCACAAGATCCTAACCTGAGATCAGACGCTTAACTGACTCAGACACCCAGGCGCCACGAAATACAATTAGCTTTTATACATCCCTATTCTTTTCGACAATAGCTTGGTACTCCATTATTGTCTTATCATTTATTTTCCCAGTCCCCAAATGATGGATATCTAGGTTCTTTCCAGTCCTTCCCTAGGACTATTCCTTTTCTAGGTTATTGACTAGTCCTTTTCGAGGTTATTTCCAGTAGAAGTGGCACTGTAATAACTTTCCTTGTACATACCCATGAAGTCTCAGATATTCTGATCTTTTCTCTCTCTGAGTTTTTATGATTGTCAGTTGCCACCAGCTTGTCCCAAGCTCACTGTCATATTATCCTTGGATGACTGCCTCAGCCTGCTCACTGGGTTCCCTGCTTTCCTCGTGCCCCTCCAATCCATTCTTTTTTTCTTTTCTTTTCTTTTCTTTTTAATTTTTTTTTTAACGTTTATTTATTTTTGAGACAGAGAGAGACAAAGCATGAACGGGGGAGGGTCAGAGAGAGGGAGACACAGTATCTGAAACAGGCTCCAGGCTCTGAGCTGTCAGCACAGAGCCCGACGCCGGGCTCAAACTCACGGACCGCGAGATCATGACCTGAGCCGAAGTCGGCCGCTTAACCGACTGAGCCACCCAGGCGCCCCCCTCCAATCCATTCTTCACCCAGCAGACAGAGAGATCCTATTAAAATACAAGCCAGTGTGGCTTACTCCTCTGCTCAAAACCCTCCAGTGCCTCTCATCTTGTGTCAATTAAAGTTTCATATCAACACCGAGACTTCACGGCCCCACAATCTGGCTTCGTTACCTTTCCAACGTCATCTCCATCACTCTCTTCCCTATACCCACTCTGATCCAGCTACGTGGGCCTCCTTTATTTCTTAAACACACTAAGTGTGGATGCACCTCTGGACCTTTGCCATTATTGTTCCTTCTGCTTGGAACACACTTCCCCTAGATTGTCACATGACTCGCTCTCCCAACCCAGTGAGTCTCTGCATGTTCTCTCCTCATGAGGTCTTTCCGACCACTCTGTCTCAAGACACATCCCGCCCTCTTTCCCTGATTTATTTTTCTTGGAATTCTTATCACCCCTGCGTGTAAGATGTTAATTGATTTTCACAATGACTCACTGAGATAAATACTATTGTTATTTCCACTCGACAGGTGAGGAAACTGAGGCTCAGAGGGATGATTTGATTTGTTCAAGATCACCCTGTGGCAATGAATGAATAGGCAAAATGTTTGCCATCCCGAGTACTGGTAAGGATGTGTTTCCGGATAAAATTTGTGATTGTACAAATGTTTTTTTAATGCTAATATGAGTTAGATAAGAAATACTTTTTTTAATTAAAAAAGAGTGACAATACCAAATTGGTAAGGATGTGGAAAAACTGGAAATCATACGTTGCTGGTTTGAATGCAAAATGATATGCACGCTTTGAAAACTGATTTAGCAGTGTATCATCAGGTTAAAACTTACACGTACTATATGACCCAGCAATTCCAGTCCTAAGTATTTACTCAAGAGAAATGAAAACATGTGCAGACAAAGTCTTGTACCTGAATGTTCGTGCAGCTTTATTCATGTAACCAGAATCTGAAAACAGCCCAAATGCCCATCACAAGTAAATGGATAAACAAATAGTGATACATTTATACTATGGAATACTACTCAGCAGTGAAAAGGAACAAAATGCTGCAACATGTAACAACATGGGAAATCTCAAAAGCAATCCGTAAGTAAAAGAAGACAGACAAGGGATGCCTGGGTGGCTCAGTCAGTTAACTGTCCGACTTTGGCTCAGGTTATGATCTCACAGTTCATGGGTTCGACGCCATGTTGGGCTCTGTGCTGACAGCTCAGTTTGGACCCTATTTTAGATTCTGTGTCTCCCTCTCTCCCTGCCCCTCCCCTGCTCACGCTCAGTCTCTCTCTCTCAAAAATTAATAAATGTTAAAAAAAATAAAAAAGAAGACAGACATAAAAGAATCATACTGTATGATTGTGTTTATAGAAAATTCTAGAAAAGACAAAGCTAATCTAGAATGACAAAGAGCCAAACGGTGGTTCCCTAAGGCAATGGGTGGGAGACATGGACTCCAATAGGCATAAGGGAACTCTCTGGAGTGAGAGAAATGTTCTGTATCTTTTTTTTTTTTTTTTTTTTTTTTTTAAGTAGGCTTTACATCCAGCGTGAAGCCCAGAGCGGGGCTGAACTCACAACCCCGAGATCAAGACCTGAGTTGAGATCAAGAGTCGGATACCCAATGAACTGAGCCACCCAGGCACCCCAAAATGTTCTCGATCTTGATTAGGGTGGTGGTTACACAGATGTATACCTTTGCCCAAACTCATCAAGTTGAATGTTTTAATGGTGCATTTTATTTATAAAACTATACCACAGTAAAGTTTATAGGAACTTTGGAAACACATACAAAGATTTTTATTGCAGAAGTACTTCAATAGCAAAAAAAAAAGGGGGGGTGGGCGGGGAGGCAGAATTGGCTATTAAGAGGAGAATGTTTCAGCTATCTGTGGTCCTTTACCATCAGAATAACAAATTTGTGGAAGGTGTAGCTGATGCTAATGATGACACTCTCAAGTCCCCAGAACACGTATCTTTCTTCCTGGAGGCTCCCTGTGGTGGCTGGAGCACACATGGGGCAGGCCAGAAGTGCTGGAGGATTAATACCTCTTGGGAGCATCCCTCAACCAATGTCTGCCAGGAGTTGGTATAGAAGTGCCCAGGCTCCCTCATCACCTAGGCAGGATAACTCTGAAGTGAAAATAGTACACTCTCTCCAGAGTTCCTGCTCCAGCAGGAGTGAGCTCCAAGAGCCCACAGTTGTAACTTGCTTAACAATGCTCTCTTTCAAAAGAAAAACAAACAAACAAACCCAACTTTATCTTGAGAGAGAGCATGAGCAGGAGCAGGGGAGGGGCAGAGAGAGAGGGAGAGAATCTCAAGCAGGCTGCGCTGTCAGCATAGAGCCCCATGTGGGGCTCAATCTCATGAACCATGACATCACGACCCAAGCCGAAATCAAGAGTCAGATGCTTAGGGTGCCTGGGGGGGCTTAGTCAGTTGAGCGTCTGACTTCAGCTCAGGCCATGAACTCATGGTTCCTGAGTTTGAGCCCTGCATCGGGCTCACTGCTGTCAGTGCAGAGCCCACTTCATATCCTGTCTCTGCCCCCCTTTCTGCCCCTCCCCCCAAAAAAATAAGCATTAAAAAATTTAAGAAAAAGAGGAGTCAGACGCTTAATCGACTAAGCCACCCAGGCACCCCAACAATGCTCTCTTAGTTGGCTTTCTGCCCTCTCCTGTCTCATCCACCTACTCCCTACCAGTGTTTTCTGCATCTCCCAGATAACCTACTTTCACTCGAATCTGTGTCTAAGGCCTGCTTCTGGGAAACTCAAATTAAGACTACTGGATGATACCAAGAGTCCATCAAGATGTGGGGAAATGTTGGAAGAATGTTGGCAGCAGCCCTTCTGCAAGCATCCATCATTCTTGGCAAAGAAAGTCTTTACAAAATTCTTACAACAAGTCCATAGGAGGCATGGTAGTTGGGTACAATGTAGGTGTCCATGACTAGGGGAATGGGTAAATAAACTGGAGGATGTAGACAATGTGGGCTACTAAATATTAGTAACAGTGATGTTGTGGGGGGGGGCACAAAACTGAGTCTCATTCAAGTAAATTAAACACAGAATTAAATGTATTTTTAAAACTCACACATATGTATTTAAGCACATATACCAAACACATAAGAGCAGGGTCATTATCTTTTAACTCATGGTTCTACTGCCCCATTCCCCCCCCCCCCCCACACACATTTGGTCATGTTTGGAGACATTTTTGGTTGTCACAATTGGGGAAGAAGGTTAATCTAGTGAGTGCAGCCCAGGAATGCTGTTTATCATCCTACCATTCCCAGGACAGCTTCCCACAGCAAAGAATCATGCAGCACCAACCCACCCCAAAAGAATTATGCAGCCCAAATGTCAGAAGTACTGAATTTGAGAAGCCCTGTGTAGCCCAGCACAGCATTGCTGAATGAATGAATGAGTGAATGAATGAGTGAGTGAGTGAATGAAGAGATGGTAATGGTGGGAACACAGAAACGCACCAGGATTCTTACACATCTCGGAAGTGTGCGTGGCAGAATTTAGTGTGACAATATCTCTCTTTTTCCAGGAACAGGTGTGCTCTGCCCTTGCCGGGTCCTGAGCACAATCATGTGGGGCCTCCAGCTGCCCTCCAAGCCCGGCATCCCGCCCCCCTAATTTTCGAAGTCCTCTGAGCTGCCGGAAGCCGGCCAAGAATGAGCCAGGGCGGTGCCTGCGGGTGAGAAAATTTGCATGAGGTTTGAATAGCGCAGAGCCTGCGGAGCGGAAACCGCGGACCACAGAAGTACCAGGAAGGCTTGGGACACGGCCTGGGGGAGGGGTCTGGGCTGGAGAGAGTGGATCGGAATGGTAGGGAAAACCGATCAGAATGCTTGGGGCGGGAAGAAGGAGATTAGAATCCTGTGAGAGCGAGGGGGATAGGGGTTAGGATTCTTCTGGACCCAGTTGGAATCCTTTGATGAGAGATTAAAATCTTTGGAGGGTCGGATTGGAATCCTGGGGTGGGGTGGATTAAAATCCTTTGTGAACAAGATTGGGGTTACCCAGGAGCGGGATTAGAATCCCTGGGGTTAGGGTTATAAATCTGGAGGGCTGGGTCAGAATCGTTTGAAGAGAAGGGTTGAGATCCTTTAGTTAGCTGGATTAGAATCTTTGGGGACAGGATTAGAAACCTCTGGTGGGCGAGATTACAAATTATTCAAATGTGAAATTCAAAATCCCTTGGGGCAGAATTGGGATTTTGGGAGGAAGAGAGGGTGTTGCGGTTCTTGAAGACAGGTTAGGATTCCTGGGGTGGGGTTAAATCCCTTGGGAACCGCGTTAGGTTTGGGGAGGCGGGGATTACAATGCATTGGGGGAGGTGTTGGAGGGGGTGGGGTTAGGATCTTTGTGGGACTGGTTAAAGTTCTTACGGGCGGGCTTATTATCCTTTAGGGAGCGGGTTAGGATCCTTAGGGGCAGGTTTAGAAACCTGGGATGGGCGACGGGATTCGGATGCTGGGAGGTGGGGCCTGGGATTAGAGTCCCTGCGTTGGGTTTGGAGTCTTCAGGGGCGGGGCTAGGATACTTGGGGGCGGGGCTAGCATCGCTCTGGGCGCGGCTAAGGAGCCCAGATGGCCTGTGAGTGCCACGGCGTTGCTGGTCCCTGCCCGGGCGCACCGCCGGGGCCCAGAGGCGAGCGGGAGAGGACGCGGGCAGTTCTGCGCCAGGGGAGCCGGAGAAGCCCCGCGGCGCCCGCCGAGGCTCCTCAGGGCGTCATCCTTGCCGCTCGAAAGTCGGCCCGTCTCCCTTAGGGAACGGGCGCCCCGGGACGCCGGGGGCTGCTGAGCTGGGGGGGGGCTCGAGCTGCGAGGATCCGGGCTGCCCGCAGGACGAGGAGCGGGAGCCCAGGTGAGTGCGGCGGACGGGGGAAGCGGGGCAGCCTGAGGGTGAGCGCGGCCTGAGGGTCTTCGGCTGTTGCGGAGGGAGGGGGGTGGGGGGCTGGGGCTGCACAGGGCGGGCTGGGGTGCGCATCGGGAAGGTGCCGTCGGGGAAGCGGCGGACGGGCCGTGGGATGAGGGGCCCACGGAGCGGGGAGTGGGGCAGATGAGGGGCGGGATTGCCCTGCGAACCTGGAAAAGCTCGAGGGGAGGGGAGCTCTGGCCACCGAGTGACTTTGTTCCAGCCTCCACTTTTCTGGGCCGTCCAGGTTCCCCTTCTGCAAAAGACAAGAAAAAACGAGAAGGAAGGGATGGGGGTTCGCGGAGACCGGGAGGGGAAGGCCCTTACGGTTCCTGGTGGGGGTGGGTGACGAGTCACGGCAGGTTGGCAGCCGGGTTGGGGACCTTCGTGGGGAAGGGGCCAGCTGGCCGTAGGCGTGACGTGCGAACCACACCCGGGCGGAGCTGCAGCTGGGCCGGCTGTGCTCCCTCCTCCTCCCGCGCTGGGCCCTGATCCCCAGCAGGTCTAGGTCGAACCTCAAAACCTCCTGGACAGACCGCAGGGTGGCTGCCGGTCGCTTTCCTCCTTGTGACACCTTGGGCAAGTCGCTCTCTTTCTCCAAATTCCAGTTTCCTCCTCTGTTAGGTGGGGCTGTTGTTTTCCCAAGGCCACAGGGAGCTGGAGTACGTGAAGTCATGTTTAGTGTGGTGTAAGGGGAAGGGGGTTTCCGGGAGCAAGCTGCCTGTTGACCTTGAGCAAGGGACTTTGCCTTCCTGTGCCTCCGTTTTTACACCTGTCGGCTAGGGATAATAACGATAATGGCTCCCTCAACAGGGTTGTTTTGAAGGTTAGAGTAAGTTAAGCTCTTAGGACACCACCTGACAGGTATGCATGCTTAATACACGTTAACTGTTGTCATAGCTACATTATGGTCTAGCCCAGTGCCTCGCCAACTTCAGCAGTACCCCGGAACCACCTGGAAGGTTTTGTTAAGACACAGATTTCTGGGTCCCGATCCCAGGGTTTCTGATTCAGTAGGTCTGGCCTGGGAGTCTGAGAATTTACATTCTGGAGTAATGCTGCTGGTGGTCCAGGGACCACACTTTGAAAACCACCACGTTAGTCTTCGGCCAGTACAGAGAAAGGCCTCAATAGATATTGCTTCCTTTACCCATGGCTTTCTCTTCACTATCCTTTTGTTTTGTTTTCCTTAGGAGGGGAGGAGGGAAGGTTAAAATAAAGAAAAGTGAAGAAGACCCTATACCAAATATCCCAGGAACCCCACCACCCAGAATTAACAAATGTTAGCATTTTGTCATGTTTTTGCTTCTGATTTTCAAAAAATAAAATTATTAAAAGTAATGATAAAACGGAAGCCTTTCCACCTTGTATCCCTCTCAGTCCTGTTTTCTCCCTTCCCAGAGGCAACCATTGCCATGAAATATAATCCTTCCCGGTCTGTGCTTTCATGAATGTATTGCATAGAGATGGATGCACAAATTATACATAGAATTGTTTTCTGTGTATTGAAGATCTCCAAAAATGCTATCCAGCTGTGATTCCTCTACAATACCCTTTGTCCCTGCCTTCTCATCATTAAGGTGTCAGGGTCTAGCCAGGATGAGAAACAGAGGGAGGCCTAGTTCATTCCTTCTAAGTGGAGTGTCCCAGCAGGTGACTGACCTCCCTACCTTAGTACCCATTCCCCTGCTGCTAAACATTCAGGTGTGGAACAGGTGTTTACTACAACAAACCATTCTGCTGGGACCATCCTGGATGGATGGCTTTGGAGGTGTGGGGTGCAGGTGTTTCTTGGGGAATATGGAGAGAGGGGCCACAAGTCTTCTTGTGTATGAGGTGGACTAAAGCCGGGAAGGGTCACCTGAGGAGTCTGGGTCAGGGAAAACAGCAGAGTCTGGGTCTGCTGACCTCCCAGGGCCGCTCGCTGTTCCATGTCTCCTGTTCTCCAGCAGGAGGGCAAAGCTCTTCATCTGCCCGACACTTGGTAGAAACTCAAACCATGGAATCACGGCTCCTTTAAAAAAAAAAAAAAGTTTGGGGCGCCTGGGTGGCGCAGTCGGTTAAGCGTCCGACTTCAGCCAGGTCACGATCTCGCGGTCCGTGAGTTCGAGCCCCGTGTCAGGCTCTGGGCTGATGGCTCGGAGCCTGGAGCCTGTTTCCAATTCTGTGTCTCCCTCTCTCTCTGCCCCTCCCCCGTTCATGCTCTGTCTCTCTCTGTCCCAAAAATAAATAAAAAACGTTGAAAAAAAAAATTTAAAAAAAAAAGTTTTTGGATAACAAATAGTTTGTTTTTGCGTAGTCTTTTCTGTGCCCTTTTTATTTAACATAATCAGTAAACTGCTGCGTATACAATTTCCATCCTAGTGATTTGCTTCGCACTACATTGTAAACATTTTCCTATGTCATTAAGACAGCCTTGGATTTTTTAAATTGTCATTTTATTTTTCTCAGTTTACTTATTTATTTATTTGTTTAAGTCATCTCTACACCCAACATGGGGCTTGAACTGATGACCCCGAGGTGAAGAGCCACATGCTCCTTCGGCCAGGCCCTCCAAAATATCCTTGGATTTTTGATGGCCGCATATCATTCTACTGTTTGGATGCACTATAATTTGCTTAACCGTCCTAGGAGAGCACTGTTAGGTAGTTTGCCATTTTAAAAAAATGTTTATTTATTTTTGAGAGACAGAGAGACAGAGCATGAGCGGGGGAGGGGTGGGGAGAGAGGGAGACACAGAATCCGAAGCAGGCTCCAGGCTCCAAGCAAGGGGTCCGCACAGAGCCCGACACGGGGCTCAAACCCACAAACCCACAGACCATGAGATCATGACCTGAGCTGAAGTGGGATGCTTAACCGACAGAGCCACCCAGGCGCCTCTGCCATTTTTTTAACTGTTCATTTCTTTTCAACAGAGAGTGAGCAAGTGGGTGAGGGGCAGAGAGAGAGAGACAGACAGACAGAAGATCTGACGAGGGCTCCATGTTGACAGCAGGAAGCCCTGATGTGGGGCTCAAGCCCACCAACCGTAAAATCATGACCTGAGCTGAAATTGGACACGTAACCCACTGAGCCACCCAGGCACCCTGTAGTTTGTAATTTTTGAATTTTGAGTCGAAATTCACATAGCATTACAAAATTAACCATCTGAAAACTAACATTTGAGTGGCATTTAGTCCATTCACCGTGTTGTGTAACTGCCACCTCTGTATAGTCCCCAAGTATCATCATCTCTCCAGAAGGAAGCCCTGTACCCATGAAAGCAGTCATGCCCATTCTTCTTTCTGCCCCACCCCCCACCCCCTGGCCCTTGGCCACCACCAGCCTGCTTTTTGTATTTTTGGATTAATTTATTCTGGCATCTTCCACCTAAGATAATGTTTTCAAGGTTCACCCAACTTGAGGCATGTATTCGTATTTCGGTTCTCTTTATAGCTGAATAATATTTCATTGTATGTATATGCCGCGATTTGCTTATCCGTTCATCTGTAGATGGAAATTTAGGTTGTCTCAGCCTTTTGACTGTCGTGAATATTCACCTAGTGTATTTGTTTGAGCTCCTGTTTTCGATTTCTTGGGTATATACCTAGGAGTGGAGTGGCTGTGTCCTGTGGTAATTCCATGTTTAACATTTTGAGGAATTGCCAGATTGTTTTCCACCACTTTCCACTCCCGTCAGCCATGTAGAAGGGTTCCAATTTCCCCACATCCTTGCCAACACTTGCTATTTTCCTTTTTAAAACATTACGGTTATTATAGCCACCCAAGGGGGTGTGGGAATCTTAATCTCACCCCAACCAGGCTGCTCGCTGGGGGCCCTTTCCCGTGAGGGTGAGGAGAAAATTACCTGCATTCAAGGGATCTTCCAGGCCTTGCACACTTTAAACGCTTCTAGAAAGTAAAGGCTCCTAAACCACTCTGCCGCTAACACATACTAAGTGCCTGGCACATGGTAGGGCCTCAGAAACATTGTAGGAATGTTGAACAAACTCTCCCCTCTCTTGCCTGAGATATTTCAGCATATAGGTGTATTTTAGTTGGCCCCACATAGTGATTCTTTATAATTAGCTGCCAACTTTTTTTTTAAATGTTTATTAGAAAGAGAGAGAGAAGTGTAGGGGAGGGGCAGAGAGAGAGGGAGACACAGAATCCGAAGCAGGCTCCAGGCTCCGAGCTGTCAGCACAGAGCCCGAGGCGGGGCTTGAACTCATGAACCTTGAGATCATGACCTGAGCCGGAGTCTGCTGCTTAATGGACTGAGACACCCAAGCGCGCCTAATTAGTCGCCAAGTTTTAAAGTCAAGAGAACTCACACAAATCTGGGTTTCTGTCTTGTGAAAAACTGGCAGAGTTGCCAATAGCGAGGCTAGAAATTCCGTCTCCCATGCCCGTCTGCTATTCACTCACGGCAGCATCGGTGAAGCGGTGTGGGGGCCGCCCTGTAGACTAACCCTGAGCTGTCGGCCTGCACCACCCTTTCTTGGATCACTTTCCTCCCGTGGGTGTCCCTGTGGGCCCCTGTAGCCGTTTTAGTCTTCAAGTCCTGCCTCCCTATCATGACAAGGCCTTCCTTTTCACCGAAAAGGAATGTCAGGCCTGGAGAGGGTAAGTAGCTTTCCCAAAGTTACACAGAACATTAGTGCTACCATGTCTCTTAGCCTCCACCTTTCTAAACAACCCGTGCCCTGCTCCATTTGTCCAGTTTCCTTAAATGGAAAGTGTGCCCTTGTTCCTGGCTGGTGCCTGTGGCCACACAGGCTGCACCCTCTGCGTGTCACTGCACCCGCCGGATGGCACCGAGTAGGGCCTGCATTCCTAATACTGCCCTAAGACAGCCCAAGCTCTCACCATCACCCTGAAATCCTCTGGCCTGGGAGACGTAGGTGCAGCCAAGCGAATAGCAGACTTTCCCTCATCTCTGCCAGAGAAATGAAGAACCGGAGATCGGGCGTGGGAGACCTGAGTTTGGGTGCCGACGGTGCCTCAGATAAGTTGTGGTGCATTCAGCCAAGCCGCTCACTCTCTGAGTCTCAGTTTCCTCATCTGAGAAATGGGGATAAGGAGGATACAACCTCACAAGTTCACGAAGCACAAATCCTTTGAGGTCAACACACAAAAAAACAATACTCCACAGTACACAAACTGACGTAGTACAAACCTTTTGAGGTCACTTCACGTAGTACAAATCCTTTGAGGTCAACACGCAAAAAAACGATACTCCATAGTTTCCGTGGACATAGGTCTCAGTTTGAGTTTCCTTAGAAACAGACCTTAGAAAAAATCTCATATGCATTTATTATTTAGTCTCTTTGGGAGAGGGTCCCAGAAAGCCCTGGTAGGAGAGTGGGGAAGTGAGACAGAAGAGAAGGCAGCCAATAAAAGTGTGTTATCGCACCAGTCACTACTGTGGACACCTGGAGGGCAGGGAGCCCTCGGGCTCTGAGAGCTGGTGAACGTGTTCAAGAGGTGAGGGAGCTGGGGTATTTATGCACCTGCTCCTATCAGTCACTGGTTGAAGGCTGCTCCCGGGGCGGGGGGTGGGGGGATGTCTCTCTAACACTCCCACTTGCCAAGCTCACGGGCTGAGCAGACACCGATGGCCACAGAGAAATCTCTCAGGCGAAGAAACACAGGTGCTGCCAGCAGGAGTGTTCTGAAACGGTAACAGGCAAGGTGATGGGATGTGCATGGACAGGTTCACGTGCGTCAATACGCATAGGTGTAAACACAGAGGCAGAGGCTACCTGAGGGGAAAGGAGTGGCCACGGAGAGCCTGCAAAGGGAGTAATCCAATGGCATCTTAGATTTATCTGCAATGTTATGTATAAGGACGAGGTACTGTTTACCAGGTGATGAAAGGTAATTTAAAAAACAAAATACCCTCCAAAACAGAAAAGAAACTGAGATTCTGTCAACTATAAAAAAGCAACTGTAACATGGTCAGAGCAGGCATTATGGCAGCTTCAAGGTTTCCCTCTGGGGTCGGGGGGAAGATTTGGGGGCAGTTGACCTTGGAGCATGATGAGAAGCTACGGTGAAAAGCTCTCCCCATCCCTGGGGGCAAACTGGCCACCATGTCCTGGGTGAAGGGGGCAGACTCCAGTCAGTCACAGTCAGGGAGGGATGTTGTTCTTCTCTAAGCAGAGAGGAACAAACACGGATATCCCTTTCCAGTTTAAACCTGCATATGTAACTCGTTGTTTTTTTTTTTTTAATTTTTTTTTCAATGTTTTTTTATTTATTTTTGGGACAGAGAGAGACAGAGCATGAACGGGGGAGGGGCAGAGAGAAAGGGAGACACAGAATCGGAAACAGGCTCCAGGCTCCGAGCCATCAGCCCAGAGCCTGACGCGGGGCTCGAACTCACGGACCGCGAGATCGTGACCTGGCTGAAGTCGGACGCTTAACCGACTGCGCCACCCAGGCGCCCCTGTAACTCGTTTTGATGGGGAAAGCTGGGGCTCCCAGGAAGCTGAAGGAGACTTAATTCACTTGTTCAAGAATTTACTGAGCACCTACTGCATTCTCATTTTATACTGGGATACAGCAAGGCACAAAAGAATCACTGTTCTCATGTGTCTTACATCCTGTGGGAGACAGATTATAAACAAATCCCTAGGTAATATATTAGTGCATTAGGTGAGAAGCAGACTGTCACTTCAGAGATTAAATATGCAAGAAAAAATTTTTAAATGTTTATTTATTTTGGAGAGAGAGAGAGTGTGTGTGAGTTGGGGAGGGACAGAGAGAGAGGGAGACCGAATCTGAAGCAGGCTCCAGGCTCTCAGCTGTCAGCACAGAGCCCGACATGGGACTCAAACCCATGAACTTGGAGATCATGACCTGAGCTGAAGTCGGATGCTCAACCGACTGAGCCACCCAGGCGCCCTGCAAGAAAAGGCTGGGAAAGCCAGCCAGCACACAGCAAGGCATGTTTGACTCCAAATGAAGAAGAAAGGGAAGGAGGGAGGAAAGGAAAGCAAGAAGAAGGGAAGGAGAGGCAGAAATATCTTAGACTACAGTGCAGTTCCAAGGAAGGCTTGGCAAGGCTGCCTGGACCCCTTAGCCAAAGCCCCCTGTCATAGGCCCCCCTGGCACGGCCTGCCTCAGTATCCCTGCCACACTCCATCATTGGCCGGGAACAGCCCATGGCAACAGTGATGATGCACTTCAAAGCACAGCAGCTGGGGCCATTGGTCAATGCCACTGTCTGCAGTCAGAGATCTGGGAGGCTCATCTTCATGGCCGCCACATCAGCTGGTGGTCAAAGCCATGAAGAATTCGGCTGGGAAGGGCTAGAAAGTGATGGGAGTTGGGGGCGGGTGTTCCCATTCTTAGCCAGGGTGGTGAGGGAAGGCCTCTCAGAGACAGGTTGCAAAGAGACTTGGGTGGCATGAAAGAGGCTTTCCGGGGGAAGGACATTCCGGAAAGTAGCATGTGTGATGGCCCCAAGGTGGAAGCGTGGTTGGTGAATTGAGGGACAGCAAGAGGCTAGTGTGGCTGGAAAGGAAACATCAAGGGAGGATGACAGGACCTCAAGGTTGGGGAGAGCCCAGATCATGGAGCCTTGGCAGCCATAGAGGGGACTTGGCTTTTATTCCAAGTGAGATGGGAGCCCAGGAGTTGTTGAGCAGAGGAGGGATATGACCTGATTTACAGTTTAAAAGCCTTGCTTGGGGCGCCTGGGTGGCTCAGTCTGTTAAGTGTCTAACTCTTGATTTTGGCCTAAACCATGATCTCACAGTTTATGGGTTCAAGCCCCACATGAGGCTCTGCACTGACAGTGCAGAGCGTGCTTGAGATTCTCTCTCTCCCTCTCTCTGCCCCCCCCCAAACAAATAAACTTTAAAAAAGAAATAAACTGGGGTGCCTGGGTGGCTCAAGTGGCTAAGCGTTTGACTCTTGATTTTTGGCTCAGGTCATGATCTCACAACTCATGGGATCAATCCTCATGATGGGCTCCATGCTGACAATGCAGAACCTGCTTGGGATTCTCTCTCTCCCTCTCTCTCTGCCTCTCCCCCACTCATTCTCTCTCTCTCTCTCTCTCTCTCTCTCTCTTTCTCTCTCTTTCTCTCTCTCTCAAAAATAAATAAATAAACATTTAAAAATAGATAGATGATAGATAAATAGATAGATAGATAAATGAATAAATGAAAAGGTTTGCTTGTCTCTAAGAGGCAGGATTGGTATTCAGAGTTAGCTCTTTGTGACTTCCAATCCCATCCCATATTTTCCAAACTTGCCTGCCCCCTGCTTACCTTAGAGATAAAAGTATTCCAAGGAGGGTCACAATTGCCCTGGCATTCCAGACTTTAACAGGTGATCCAGAGGTAGCAATGACCATGCTAGGAATCTAGTACATGTTTAGAACAAACAGGTGGGACAAATGCGCCTCAGGGCCAGGCCTCTGGGCGAGTCGGGCAGATGACCAGAGGCCTTGAATTCCTCTTCAGCGTGTTGCTCTGTCACTCGCTGTTGTGTAAACGTGGGCACAACACTTGCCCTCTCCGGGGCTGCTGTTCTGCCTGTGTAACAGAGGTCTCTCTGACTCCTTCCTTTTGAAGAGTCCAAGTTTTGAGCTCTTTGATCAGAAAGAAGCTGGGGGTCAGGAAAGGGGAGAGATGAGGAGTTGGGGTGACCCCCGCACGTCTATTAGGGATAACAGTCACTTTGGGTGGTTCATTGAGAAGATCGTCAGGGAACCAGAGGAGAGGGCTCTGCAGGGCTCTGCACCCCTGCAAACTCTTTAGGAAATTGTCCCTGATGGGGGAGGACTTTTTCCTCACCTCCATGGCTGAGCTGTTCCGAGAAGGGAAAGTTCCTCTAGTGAACAGTCTTGAGCCCTGGGCCCCTTGAGGTCTGCCTTCCTGAACTTCCTGTTGGGGTTCCTCGCTCTCACCCTGCAGTTCCCCACTGCAGCCTCTGGGGCTGCCCACTCCCCCCCACCCCCCCTCCCGAGGATGAGAGGCAAGAGAGCTGTGTTCTCATTCTACCTGCCAGTGACCCCCTGAGGAATCTCTGTGCCATGGATCTCCATTTCCCTGTCTGCAAAATGGGCTCTTAATTCTGGTACTGCTGACTTCAGCCAAGTATGGTCAGGCCTGTAGAAGGTTGAACACAGTATATTTAGTCCACAAATACATATGGAGGTCCTAATACATGCCAGGCACTTCCTAGGCATGGTGTCAGTGCCATCAGCTGCTTGGGGTCCATATTGCATACATCCTCACCCATCCTAATGGGTCTAGTACCCTCTTCTCATCCATCAATACCTGCTGTCTACGAAGTCTTTGCCCTAAGCCATTTACACTGAAGTATGAATTGCAATCCCTTGTAAGAATTTCCTCTGCATGAGGCGGCACTCTTTGAGGTTTAAGGGGGGGGGGGCAGAAATCCAACTTAAACTGGCTCAAGCAGAAGAGGGATATTGTTAGAAAGTCCGCAAACACTTCCACTTTAGGAAGGGCTGGATTCAAGGGCTTGGGAATCTGCATTCCTCCATTTCTGGGCTCTGCTTTGCAACTCTCTTCAAGTCAAAGGCCAATGGATGACTCTCCTTGTCCAGGACTGGGTCACACATCCAGCTCTGCTTCTGTTACTGCAATTCCGATTGGCCAGACTTGGTCAGACTTCAGCCAGAGGCTGAAGTCAGCCCTACCCCGATGCACGAAATGAGAATGCGGGAGAGGTGGTGACAAAAGGAAGACTGGGGAGCTGTTCTCAGAAAAAGGGGGAGCAGAGACTATGTAGGAAAGAACTATAGCTGTCCCCTTCAGACAACTTATCCAACACCTCGCTTCATATTTGGAGAAACTGAGGCCCAGAGAGTTTGGGACTTGCCTGAGCTCACACGGTGAGCTTGTGGTAGAGGCGAAACCAGAATCCAGGGCTCCTCGGCCCCAGCCCTGACAGGCCTCTGCTTGACCCTAAAAACTCCTTGAAAACAGTCTCCCTCCCACTCCACAGGATGCCCAGGCAGTGCACTGGCCTCTCTCCTTGGGCTTCACTCTGAGCACGCAGGAGGAGTCTCTAAGGCTCCATGGCCTACATGGAGTGACCGTGGGAAGGTCCCAGGGCAAGCAAGCCGACCTTTCTCATATCCCTCCCACGTAGGGCCAACAGAAGCTGAATGGGGAAGGAGCGAGTTTCAGTTTCCAGGATTTGGGCAGTGACCTGAGGACGTGCCTTTGTCAGGGGTCAGCAGTTCTCAACTGGTCTGGGGCCAGGCAGGCCACTTCTGCTCTCAGAGCCTGGTTTTGAACCACAATTAGACAAGAATCATGTGTACAGAGGTTTTCAAAAGCCTTTCACATCCCTGTCACACAGGATGTCAGGCCAAACCTGAGAAGCAAGAGCCTCCTATTTCACAGGGCAGGAAATGAAGTTCAGGGGAAGTGACTTACCTGAGGTCACATAGGGTCAGGGGCAAAACCGGGATCCAAACCCGAGCATTCTCACCCCAGGTTCAGCCCTCACTCTACTACACTGGTGGATCTCACATCTTAGTGTGGATAAGAATCTCCTGAAGAATTGTTAGCAATGCAGATTCCGGGCCCTCATCCCCAGAGACTCTGGTTCATTCGGTCCAGATCATGGCACAGGGATATGTAAGAAGCAGTGAGGACTGTTGGGGTACCAACGGTAAAAATCCAGTTCAAACTGTCTTAGGCAATTGAGAATTTATTTGCTCACGAACTGGAAAAATCCTGAGGTTGGCAAGCTTCAGGCACAGCTGGCTTCAGGTGTTCATACATGTCTTCAGGAATCACTCTGTCTCATTGCTCGGCTCTGCTGTCCTCTGTGACGGCCTCACACTAAGACAGTCCCTCACTTTAGTTTCCTACGTCTACATCTATATCTGCCTCGACACCTGCACCTACATCTGCATCAGCAATCCTTATAGAAACAGAGTGCCTTTTTCCTAATTTTCCCAGCAAAATCCCAGGGCTAACTTTGATCGCCTCAGTCAGGGTCACTTACATACCTATAACTGAATCGACCACCGTTGGCTGCCAGGGGGACACAGAATTCTCTGATCGGCCAGACCTGTATCAAGTTGTCACTCCCTGAAGGCAAGAGTGGGGTTAGCCTCCTGAAACACCTTGCACTGAGTGGGAGAAGGCTGGCTTCTCGAGGAAAAGCCAGGTGCTGTTATCAGAAGAGGGATGGATGCCGAGATGTTCACTGCTTCTCAGCTAGAATGATCACGCAATTCATCTGGGCCTTGTTGGAGTGCACGTTCTGATTTGGGCGATGGGGCTTGAAAGTCTGTATTTCTAACAGCTCCTCTGTGCTGCTGCTGCTGCTGGTCCCCACCGTGATCACACACAGTAGCCAGGCATTCGGTTACAATTCCTTTTTTTGTTTTTGTTTTTAGTTTCTTAAACGTTCATTTATTTTTGGGAGAGAGAGAGAGAGGGAGGGAGGGAGAGAGACACAGAGCATGAGCTGGAGAGGGGCAGAGAGAGAGGGAGACACACATTCCAAAGCAGGCTGCAGGCCCCAGGCTCCAAGCTCCAGGCTGTCAGCACAGAGCCCAACGCGGGGCTCGAACCCATGAACCGTGAGATCATGACCTGAGCCAAAGTTGGAGGCTTAGCCAATTGAGCCACCCAGGTGCCCCTATATATCTTTTTGTTTTTAAGTTTATTCATCTGTCTCGAGAGAGAGAGAGAGCATGAGCAGGGGAGGGGCAAAGAGAGAGAGAGAATTCCCAAGCCGGCACCACACTGTCAGCATGGAGCCCAATGTGTGGCTCGAACTCCTAAACCATGAGACCATAACTTGAGCAGAAACCAAGAGCTGTAGGGAGGTGCTAAGCCAAGCACTGAGGGACGCAGATCTATGTAGGGCCAGCCTCTGCTGTGCTGGGATAATGGAAATGTTCTATGTCTGCGCTGTTTGATACATTAGCTTTGAGCCCAGCCACTTGGCTATTGAGCACCTGAAACATTGGCAAATCTTAACGAGGTGTGCTGAGCATGTAATATACACACTGGGATTGGAAGACTTAGAGGGAAAAACAAGTATAAAGTATCTCACTGATCATTTTTAACTTTTTTTTAACTTTTTATTTTTAAGCCTAGGCCCAACGTGGGGTTCGAACTCACAAACCTGAGATCAAGAGTTGCATGCTCTACGGACTGAGCCGGCCAGGCGCCCCTCATTGAGCATTTTTATATGGGTTACAAATCAATCATTTTTTACATATTGGAGAAAATAAATGTATCTTAAAATTAATTCACTTGTTTCTTTTTACTTGGAAAAATATGGCTGTAGAACTTTTTTTTTTGCTGTAGAACATTTTAAATTACATACATGGCTCACATTACATTTCTAGGTCTGGTGGTCACGAAAAGAACATGTCTGAGGCCATTCCACACCAGGGAGTAGAACAGTTCTCCTGATTTAGGGGGACTGTCACGTTTTATGCAAATTTGACTCTTGCCAGCATATCACTTTTTAAAAATAATATTTTATTGTGCAAAAGTTGAACTAATGGGAACTCCAGTTTAACTTCTTTTTTTTTCTTTTTTTAATGTTTATTTACTTTTGAGAGAGGGCATGAGAGGGGGAGGGGCAGAGAGAGAGGGAGACACAGAATCCAAAGCAGGCTCCAGACTGAGCCATCAGCACAGAGCCTGATGCGGGGCTTGAACTCACAAACTGTGAGATCATGGCCTGAGCCGAAGTTGGACGCTCAACCGACTGAGCCACCCAGGCGCCCCTAAAAGGTTAACTTAAGTGTTGCTGTATCTCTAAGCTTGTGGGTCAGAGGAATTGCCATGTGGTTTTGCTTTATCCCCCAGAGCACGTCCACGTTTGCTAGTAAACGGAATTGGTTATGGTCAACATTTTCTGTAGTGCTTACTGTGTGCCAAGAACCTTTACATTTATCAACTCATTCAGTACTCACCACCACCCTGTGAGGGAGAGCCCCACCATCCGGTCTCAGAGGTGACCTTGGATCATGCACGAACGTGACCTCAGAGACCCATCCCTCCGTCCCCTGTGGCTATCTTGAATATGTAAATTGACGATATAAATGAAATTCAGTAGGTACTCAGAGAAGCAGAAGGAGCTGTTCTGCATCACAGCAGTGTTCTTCCCAGAACTTTCTTATGTAATCAAAATATATGCAATGTAATATAATTGTATCCCATACAGAACCACACGCTATGCGTCTTATTTCCAGAACTGTAATGCATACGTATCACAAATCAAAGAGAGGTGTTTTAAATGCATACAAGTACATTATAAAGCAGTGATTAATTGTGATAATTTTTCAAATTAATGATCCAGCACTCCGGGAGTCTGAACCAGTTCCTTACTTTATTCACAACAGGCAGGCAAGTGAAGCAGAAACCGCTTAAGTCTTGAAGTGGTAAATTGTTGCCAGTTCCCACCAGGACAGACAAAAACATCCTTGTGATTAAAAATCTTTTTTTTTTTTTTTTAAAGTAACTCCACTGAGCCTACGAATATGGACTTTTTTCCTTAAACCACAAACATGTGTTTATTTAGCCAGATAAGTATAAGTGAGTTCTAATTGCTTTGGAAGAAATGAGTAATTGTGCAGAGATGAGGAAAACAATTACTCTCTTATGTGGATGCCTATGGCGTGTCTTCTCAGCAAATACATGTGGGCATTTTGAGAGAAGAAGTAAAACATTTCTGCCACTTTCTGTGATTAAGTTTTGACTCTGATCAGGTAAACAGGTTTTCTTTAAGTATCTTTAAATTTCATGAACCCATCAGCAAAGTCTGTCATCCTTACCTCCCAAATGTCCCCCTGAATCTGTCCATTGCTTACAGATGTCCTCGATGGTCACCACCCCAGGTCAGGCCACCATCATCTCATGCCCGGACTCCTGCAGTGGACAGGCAGGGTTCCCTGCCCTGCCTCCTACGGTCCATACGCCACCTGGCAGCCATTATTTGAAGTGCAAATGAATCCCATCATTCTCCTGCTTAAAACTTTACATGGTTTCTCATCTTTGGAATTAAATCCAGATTGCTCATTGGCTGTAAAAGATATGGCAACCTTGTGCCATACCACACTCCTCTTCTATGCCTGTGATCTCCAGCCACACTGGCCTCCTTTCAGTGCCTTATTCTCTCCAAGCACATTCCAGCCTCGGGGCCTTTGCCCTTGACGTTTCCCTCTGCCCGAAGCACCGTTTCCTTAGAGTGTTACACGACTGGCTGCTTTGTGCCGTTCAGGTCCCAGGTCTGACGTCACCTCCTCAGAGAAGCCTTCCCCGATCATCCTGTCTACAGAAGCCCTGCACTGTTTTCTGTCACATCCTTTTGAATTGTCCTCACACGTTTCACGAAATTTATCTTGTTACGTATTTGTTTGCCTGTTTTTTGTCTGTGTCTCCCATTCATCTCCAGGGTGAGCTCTTTTAAGGGCATGACCTTGCTTGTCTTATTCGTGGCTTCGAAAAATACTCAATAAATCTTTGCTGAGTAAATGTAGGAGGGAATGACCAAATAAACCCACAAGAGAAAGAAAAGAAGGAAGAAAGAAAGAGAAAGGGAGGAGAGGAGGAAGGAAACTAGTGCAAGGCAATTGTAAAATGATACTAAGGGATATATGGTGCCTTGACTATGATCATTTAGCTAGATTGTTTGAGCCATACGATGTGACCTCACCTTGGTCATTTCATATAAAATGATAATTTATTACATGATAATAGTGTGATTTCACTTTACTGTTTGCTCTGAGCCCCACGCTGGGCTGAGTATTTCCCCGCCTACATGTTTTCTCACCCTTCCAACACCCTGCGAGTAGGCTACAGTATTATTATCCCCACTTTGCCGATGAGGAACTGAGACTGGGGAGCAGGGCGAATGACAAGTGAGGTGTCAGTGGGGTGGAGGGGCCACGTGTCAGCTCAAGGCTTTCTGATCCCAGACCTGTGGTGCCTACCACCCACACTGCTCCAAGGCTCTGCATGTTGAATTTTGATGATCATCATGATTCATTCTCTGGATAAGTTCCCCGTGGCAGGGGTCCTCGGTAGCAGGACTGTGACAGCTAGTCAGCCCTGTGTGGGTATGTGGCCGACATGGACGTGGGGAAACCCAGAAGTGGCAAGGGCAGAGTGAGCTCGTGTGGCAAGGGTGGGGTGAGTGGGGCTGGTAAGGGGGGGGGGTGGGTGGAGACAGGGTAGGGGAGGGGGAGCCAGTCTGAAGGCAGGGGGCCTGGAACTCAGCATCCAAGACTCCCCTGTGTGGGACTCGGGGCAAGCTGGGCTCACTTCCCTTCTCTCTGCCGCAGGATGGGATGCATGAAGTCCAAGTTCCTCCAGGACAGAGGCAAGGTCTCAAAAACGGAGCCCAGTGCCCTGCACAGCCCCGTATATGTGCCGGATCCCACATCTGCGGGCAAACGGGTGAGTGGGGGAAGAAAGAGGAGTTCAGTAGCCTGTGGGCTGCCCCGTGCTGCCCCAAATCGCCCTCACATCCTCCTGTGTTTCCGAGGGTGAGCAGGGTGTGTTGGGGTGACATGGAGCTTACCCTTCACCAGCAGATGTAGCCCCAGCTCTCTGGGCTACATCTGCTCCGAGTACCCAGGGCAATGACGGCTCTCCCGGTCCCACTGCCCAGGCCCTGGCCTCTCAGCCTGGGCTCCAGGGACCGGGTCCTAGAGGGCACGAGAGAGGCCCCGAGCCTGGGCGGTAGCGTGAGCGGTGCTGAGAGTTGTGAGTGACCTGACCAGTAGCCCAGTTAAACTAGAGACAGTGATCATGGTACAATTGTGGTAGCAATCACCATGGTAACAATTGTGGTAACAGCAAGAGGGGTGGGAGTAGAAGGGCCAGCGCAAAAGCAGTAAATAAGAGAAGTGGTCACACTCGTAGAGGCATCTGCTTGCTTACCTTCTGCTTAAACAGAGCGTACGAGGAACCGAGCCCCGGCCCAAGGGCTATACGGTTGTCAACACCCTGAAGCCTCACGGTCACCCTAGGTCACGATTTTTATCATGCCCATTTTACAGGTGAGACGCAGAGCTTCATAACGTGCCGGAGGCCACGTGGTTAGTAAAGGGTAGAGGCGGGATTCAAACCCAGGCAGCGCAAGTTCCAACCGCTCGTGAGGCGTGGCGGTAAGGGCAGGAATAGTGGTGATCGTGGCAGCCAGTGTAGTGGGAATCTCTCGCCGCGGCTTTTTTTCCAGGAAGTAACTTCATTCGTGCCGGCCCCGCTCAGTTGGGGTTCGTCCCCGAAGCACCGAGCACCGAACGTCACGGGGCATCGTTTTTTTTAGTGCATTTTCGATGTCTTTGTCTCCCACGGATGCTAACACGCACAAACGTGTAGTCTGATTAAGTGGTCGCAGGTCACAGGGTCATGAGGGGTGTGGTCACAGAGGCGCACAGCCAGGTCACCTTGAAGTTGCTTTGTTTTGTTTTGTCCTTCTCCTTAGGGAGGGGACCCTCCCACAACAGCAGCACCACTAGCCACGTGGTTGTGATGGTAAAATAGGAGAGCGGCAATGTTGGACATGGGTGGTGCCAACAGTAACGCCACTGGCACAGGTAGGGACAGTGGTTATAGCAGCAGGAGCAGTTGTAACAACCGTTACCATTCTTGGAACACCTACCGTGTTCCGGGCAACTGGGGTGAAGTGTTTCTACACCGTTAGTCCCCATCGAAAGCTGTGAGCCAGGACTTATGCCACTTGAAAGCCACTGTAAGTGAGGATCGAAGAGGTGAAATGCCTCCCCGGGGGTCATACAGCTGGGCAGCAACAGGGCCGGGTCGCTCTCACCCCAGGGCTGGGGTTCTGTCTCCTCTGGAGTCCTGGAGTCCATGGCCTTATCTGAGATCATCTAGGGAAGCATAGCTTCTGCTTGCGGTCTCTAGAGGTGGGGGTGGACTGCTTCCTGGCCTCTCTCCTTTCTGCTTGCCCTTCCCCAGCGTGATGTCTAGAATCGGACTAATTCTGGCAATGGGCAGATGATGGAATAGTCAGTCGCCTCCCTCCCTCTGACATTTGACCTCTATTAATACAGCCTGCGACTGCATGAGCTTCTCACCAGTAATGTCCTGAACTGACATCCTAAACCCTAAGTCACTCCTAGACCTGTTCCTTCCTAACCTGTGTGGCCCTGGGCACTTTCTGTGGCTAGGGTTCCAGATTCTCTGAGTCCCTCTAGCCTGGCACCCGTGGGAGGCCGAGGGTTTTCTCCCACTAGTTTTTGGTTGTCTCCTGAGCATCAGGTTTAAGGGATGCTATTATCAGCCTTTCGTTGTTCTCTTGCAGAGCATTAGTTCAGTGATGAGTTAGTAAGTGTTCTTCAGACAGAGGGTTCCTAGGCCAAATCAGTTTATAAAATACTGGGTAAAACAGGGTCCTTTCTGGGGCACCTGGGTGGCTCAGTCGGTTGGGTGTCCGACTTCGGCTCGGGTCACGGTCTCATGGTTTGTGGGTTCAGGCCCGTGTCAGGGTCTGTGCTGACAGCTCGGGGCCTGGAGCCTGCTTCTGATTCTGTGTCTCCCTCCCCTCAGCTCCTCCCCTGCTTACACTCTGTCTCTCTCTCAAAAATAAATGAAGATTAAAAAAATTTTTTTAAAGACACAGGGTCCTTTCTTGTGGAAGTCCTCAGAGCTTTCATGAATCTTAATGTGCTTTGTGAATCTCCCCCCAAAAAGACATACTTGTCATCGTTTCCCACACCTGTTTCTGTAAGTTCACTTATGTGTGCAACACACAAATACATTCCCCTTGAAAAGAAAAATCATCCAGCCCCAGTTAAAGCTACAGTTTCTTCTCATCAATGGCCCCCCTCCCCAGAGGCATCAACTGTTGTCAGTTTGGTATGGACCCTTGCAAACCTTTTTCTATGAATTTACACTCACACGCATACAGTAACATGTGCACAGAACATATTTAGGATGTGTGTGTATGTGTTCTTTATATATGTATCATGTTTATCCTTCTGAAGAACTAGCTTTGTTCACTCAACAATGTATCTTTAAGGTCTATTTGCTCCAGGAATGAAGTCCCAGCCCCCTTCCCCCCCTCCCCCCCCCCCCCCCCCCCCGCCTCCACCGCCGCAGCTAAGGGCTGCTCAGAGCACCACAGTGGATGCCAGTTCCCTCTGGAGGAACAGTTTCTTTCATAATTATAATGGAGCCTTTACGCATGGGACATACTGGAAGACCTACAGTTTCTTCAAATGTATCATAGAAAACACTGATCTGGACCAACCCCTCACCATATGTCAAGGTGGGGGGAACAGGCCAGTGTCCCCCAGTATGCCCAAGGCCAAGGCCACAACCCAAGCCACCTGGATCTTTGTGGTGCCTCTAATGCGCGGTGTGACCTCACATCGGTTCCCAGCCCTCTCAGGTCCTCCTCCCATGACACACAGGGCTGAGATGAGATGCTCTCGGGTATCCTTTTGGACACAGACCTCCTGTGGCTCCCCACACACTATTGGATTCATCCCCTTCTCCCATCTCTTCCCCGCAGCGGCCTGACAACAACAACGACAACCCACCAGGGTCGACGGAGGGTAAGTATTGGGCAGACGAGTGGCGGAGTCTTATGTAAAGGATTAGGTTAGGTTCTCAGTCAGAGCTTAAGGCCCAAATCCCAAACCGTCAAAACCACGCTTGCAAATCCTTTCAGTTGCTCCCAAAGTACTTTGTACAGGCTATTTTGTTTCTATTACACTGTCTAACACAGACAAAACACCATTAGCTTTAAACTCCAGAATCCCGCCCCACATGGCAAGATGCTTATACCATGAGACAGATCCCTCAGTGGCTCCGGGGCTGGGTGCTGGTTGTTGGGATGGGAAACACCCAGGACTGTGGCGGTGCTCTGATAAAGCCTCACCATCCCGTGTCTCTCTCCCTGCAGGTCCTGACGACATCACTGTGATTGCCCTGTATGATTACAAGGCCATTCACCATGAAGACCTCAGTTTCCAGAAGGGAGATAAAATGGTGATCCTGGAAGAGTGAGTTTCCCACTCCTAAGACATAGCTACCTCCAACACTCAATGTGCTCTCCTCTGTGCTTCAATAAAGAGCCTGATAGACTATCTTTAAAAAAAAAAAAATGTCTATTTAGGGGCACCTGGGTGGCTCAGTTGGTTAATCTTCCGACTCTTGGTTTTGGCTCACGTCATGGTCTTGCAGTTTCATGAGTTTGAACCCCACGTCTGGCTCTGCACTGACAGCAAGGAGCCTGCTTGGGATTTTCTCTCTTTCTCTCTCTCTCTCTCTCCCTCTCTCCCTCCCTGACTTGCACTGTCTTTGTGTCTCTCAAAATAAACTAATAACAATTTTAAAAATACATTTATTTATTTATTTATTTATTTTTGAGAGACAGTGTGGGCGGGCAGGGGAGGGGCGGAGAGAGAGGGAGACAAAGAATCCAAAGCAGGCTCTGCGCAGAGATCAACGCGGGACTCAAACTCACAAACCATAAGATTGTGACTTGAGCCCGAGCTGGACGCTTAACCGACTGAGCCATCAAGGCACCCCAACAGGCTATCTTAAAGTAGGGAGTAAATGGCTGATGAGAACCTCATCATAATAGAGGAGAAAGGGTTTGCTCTTAATCTGGACGAAAGCCACCAAAGAGGGCCTTGTGTACTTACTAGGGGTGCACATCCAGGCGACAGTGAACAGGCGAAAGGCTTTCTCAAGGAGGCTTTCCTTGGGCTCCTGTAATTAAGGTACAGGTTTATCTATGGACCAGACCTGCTGAGGTACGTTTGCATTCAGGAATCCCCAGATCTCAGAGTTTGCTACCTCCAATCCCCAATACTCTTCACCATAAGGTAGGGGGGTGACTGTGTCACTGTGAGATGGGGCTCAAGAATGGGAGTGCTTGTCCTTGGTCAGACCACTCTGGTTCTCGGCCCACAATGAGTCCACCATGGGCACAGGGCCCCATACCCTGAGTAGGGACCCCTGCAAGTCCTGGGGAAAAGAGTGAGGCCAGAGACCTAGGGCTGTGGGCTGTGAAATGCAGGGATAGGGCTTGATTCCAGACCCTTGGACGCACAGTGGGGACTGTTGTAAAGATCCCTACCCTAATCATGGAGTGCGTGCTGGGGACTGGGACAGTAGCGGCCTTGCCCCTTACCCTATCAGCTTCCTGGGGTTGGGGGTGTATTCTAGGCCAAGGCTGGGGGGCCCAAGAGGTCCGGGGGGATTCCCTCTGCTCCCTGACTCCTTTGCTCCCTCGTGTCCCTCAGGTCTGGGGAGTGGTGGAGGGCTCGGTCCCTGGCCACAGGGAAAGAAGGCTACATTCCCAGCAACTACGTCGCCCGAGTTGACTCCCTGGAGACAGAGGAGTAAGTATTCCGTTTTTCCTGCCCTACAGAAGGCAGTGTGGGCTCTATCAGGTTTGTTCCTGCCTCAGGGCTTTTGCACTCTCTATCTCCCCTCTCTGACACTCTTCCTAGGGATCTTGGCTTGCCTGGCTCCTTCTCACCCTTCCTGTCCGAAAGAGGCCTTCCTTGACCATCCTGTCTAACGTGGATCCCTCCGGGCCTCTGTCTCTCACGGAGACCTGTTTTATTCCCTTCTGAACACTCCTCGCTAGCAAAAACAATCCTGTTTCTGTGGTTGCTCACACGTTCACTGCCTGCCTCCCCCTCCCCACAGGGGCCTTGCCTGTCTGTGACTGCATCCTGGGCACAGGCTGGCATGCAGTAGGTACTCGATACGTGTTGGTTGAAGTACATGGCCTGTGCCAAAGAGGGTCTTCTGAGAGACGAGCCAGCCCACGCTTGTTCAGTCACCCTTCATTTGGTTCATTCGATAAATACGCACCTGCACGTCACCAACCCTGTGCGGGACCGGGGACTGCAGGAACCAGGAAGACACAGCCCTGCCCTCAAAGAGCTCCCTGTGACCCAGCGTGCTTGGCTGCAGGCTCTTCTTTGCGTCTGTCTTGACTCTGAAAATATAGATGGTTATACGTCATTCATGCACCCAGCAGCCCCGTTCCAGGGACACTAGGTGACTCAGACAGGGTTTTTCCCTGGAGACGTTCACGGCGTGGTGGGTGGGACCGGCGAGTAAAAAGATGGCCATGCTACAGGGCGACGAAAGGGTCCAGTTCAGGACGAGCCATTCAAAAAGTTAAGACACGGCAGTCCCTACGGTTTTCTCTCCTCTGCCTCCTCCCTCTGGCTAGATGGTGTTGACGGTTTGAAATGCTGACCAGTTAAAAATGACGATGTTTGGGCTCTTTTTCCCCATCTTAAAGTCATGCTCTTGTTAGTGCATATGAAACCTCTTTGCCTTGTGAAGTCTCCCTTCTTGTGGCCGTGAGGAAGGCCCCTCTCCTACCACGGACTCTTCTGTCCTGGACCACCCCCCAGCACACCTCCTGCCTGCTGCAGCTGGGTCTTGCTTCCTTCTTCCTCCTTCTAGGCTTTCTCTTGGCACATCCAATGCTCTGCTCCCGGACTCCAAGATCTGAACACTCACCGAATCCCTGCACCACACCCCCCAGCAGCCTTGGAGGAGGCATGGCTGGTGGTACTCCTCAAGGTCAACACGCTTGCCAAGTGGGAAAGGCAGGGTGCAGACAGCATGTATGATGGGTTATCATTTGCAAACAAGGGCGATAACCTAAATGGTGGTTCTCAAACTTGAGTGCATCAGCATCACGCGGAGGGCTGGTTAAAATGCTGGTTTCTGATTCAGAACCTGGTATTTCCAGCAAGTTCTCAGGTGGGGCTGCTGCTTGTGTCCAGGTTCTCACCTTGAGAACCACTGACCTAAATAGACACAGCAGTCTTGCAGACTGCACTCACAGGTTCTTGAACCTGTATCAAGAAACTGCTAACAGAGGGTGCCTTTGGGGAGGGCCTTCCCGGCATTGGAAAGCAGAGGGGGAGGGGATCTGACTTCCTCTCCCTCCTTGAAATAAACAATGCTGTAAATGTTTCAAAATGCAAATGGAGGGGAAGGACATAGAAGAGAGTAAAAAGTCTCCCTTGCCCCCTTGTTCCCCCACCAGCCACTTCCCCTCCCCAGAAGCAAGCAGTTTTCTTATGAGTCTTCCCAAATGCTTCCTACCGTGTAAGAAAAATACATACAGCTCCCATTGTTTTACACAAGTGGAAGGTACCACGCCTGCTGTTCTGCACCTTTTGTTCAGATCCTTTCACAGCTGCAGTGTCCATTGTGTAGACGCCCTACCGCCCCCTGTCAGTGGTCATCAAAACTGCTTCCAGTCTTGTGCTATAATGACTCTCCGTGTGTATATGTCATTTCTTCCTCATGCAAGATCCCCTGAGATAACTTCCCCGGTGGGGGGGGGGGGGGGGCAGGGGGAGGGGGTTGCCAGGGAGACAGCTCTTACCGTGTACCCTGTTCCGTTGCTTGAAAATTTTACCACGGCAGGACTCACTCCACAAAATGAAAGCAAAGAAGGCGGGTGGGCAGTGTCTCATGGTGATTAAGAGTTAGCCTGCCTGGATTTGAATCCTGCCTCCACCACTTCCCAGCTGGGTGATGCCAGGCAAGTAGCTTGCTCTCTCTGTTCCCTCAGTTTCCTCATCCATAAAATGGGGATGATAAGGGCCACAGTTCCATGCAGTTGTTAGGTGGATGACAAGAACTTGATGAATGTTAGCTGTCTTTCTCCCCCCCGTTGATGCAGAGGAAACAGAGGCCCAGAGAGGGAAAGCAACTTGCTCAAAGTCACACAGCAGGTTGGTGGCAGGTCTAAGGCCAGCTGACCTTGGGTCTGGGACTCTTTCCTTAAGAGCACACAAACCACTCCTCACCCTGCTGATGGTAGGATTTGACAGCTGCTGCTTGGACTTTCCCACTCAATATCCCAAACATCCCGGGGGAAAAATGAAAAGATCCAAGAATATGGGTCCAAGTATAAAATTATTTGAAATCTCACATTTTAGCTTGAAAATTCATGCTGAATTTATTTCTTAATGTTTATTTATTTTTGAGAGAGAGAGAGCGCACACATGAGCTGGGGAGGGACAGAGAGAGAGGGAGAGAAAGAATACCAAGCAGGTTCCACGCCATCAGCACAGAGCCTGATGTAGGGCTTGAACTCATGAACTGCACGACCATGCCCTGAGCTGAAATCAAGCCTTGGCTGTTTAACCAACTGAGCCACCCAGGCGCCCCTCTTGCTGACTTTGTATTCAACTTTACCCACAGGAGAGGATACACTGTGAAGTTTACGAATCTCAGGCCTCCACTCACATGGACCTCTGAGACCCTGAGAGGATGGTCATGTGGCCTTGTGAAATTTGCAAAAGCCAGATTTTGACCAGAGTTGGTTAAGACTGCTGTTACCTTACTATTTGCGTCTTTCTATCCATCACCGTATCCCTAACACTGGGTGGCATTGGAATGACCCATGGGCATTTTGTATTTGTAATGCTGTATTCTTTTTCTTTAAAAACAGTTTTCTTTTTCTTTTCTTGTTTTTTTTTAATAGTCTTTTGGGGAGGGGGGCTCTTTCTTTTGGTATCATTTTTCTTAAAGAAATCTCCCCAAATTGCATAAGTTTCTATCTCAGCAAACTGGATTCACTCCTAGTAAAGATGTCTCTGTTTTGATTTCAAATCACCATTTGGGAATGGTGATTTTTCCCAAAAGAATCTTGTAGGAAAATGAATGCTGAAGGAAGCCAGGCACTCCGTCTCCTGGCGCCCCGTGGAGGTGGGACAGGACTGGCCTACTCCGTGGTTCACACAAGGCCCCCCACCCCTTTCCACCAGGTGGTTCTTCAAGGGCATCAGCCGGAAGGATGCGGAGCGCCAACTTCTGGCCCCGGGCAACATGCTGGGCTCCTTCATGATCCGGGACAGCGAGACCACCAAAGGTAACACAGCCCTCCCCACCCTGCCCACCCTGCAGGGTTACCCCAGGCATGACTGGCCACCACGCTCCCTCTGCAAATGCAATTCTGCTGAGTAACTCACCCAGCCCACCAGACTGCCAAATTTTCTCCTGCCCTTTGCTCAAGCCTGGTTTGGGTCTTCTTAGCTTCTGTAGTTCCTGGTTGGGTCCCTAGAAGTAAGCCCCAGTGCTTGTGGACCCTTAACAAAAATATTCTAGTGAAGCTTGATCTTTACCAGCTTGTATTATTTAAAATACCCATCGCAGTATATCTTGTCCACAAAGCTGATTGCCCCTCCTTCCATAAGGAAGGGGTAGACCAGCCCGCAGGAAGAGCCCCAGGCCAGGCTCCTCTGAGACTGCTTAAACTGTCTCTTTTGATGTTTTTTGGAAGTTTTGATGTTGGCGACCTGTTTCCTGAAGTTCCTGGGCGGTGAGGTTGGTTTTCTGCAGGGCCGTTGCACGGGAAGCTAGAACAGTACCCAAAAACATCACATCACTCAAACTGGCATCAGTTGAGGCTAACTTTCCCAAAGGAAGGAATAGAAATAAGGAGTCTCGTGATGTCAGATTTCATACATGGAAGCGTGTTTACTAATATGTTTAGACTCGAAGCTGCTTGGTTCAGATTAGTCAAGTAAATTGTACAAAGTGTGACCCCACAGTACCCTAAGCAGTTTTGGGGACATCCAACAAAGGCGTCTGTGTGGTCCTCAACTCTACGGCTGGATGTCTGAATTGGCCAAGCCTGAACATGGCAGGATAACGCCACTCACAATCAGTGTTTCAGACCAGTGAATATTTAGGCTTAATTTTCTCCCACCCAACAAGCCCCCTTCAAGCCCAGGGACAAGAGAAATAGGACAAAAAGGCAAAGCTGTATACCAAACCCCCAGCTTCTCCTCTCCAACTGCTCCCAGGGCAGCTGGGGGATTGGTTGAGCTGGTCCATTCTGCAGATAGAGGCTGAGAAGCCAAAGAAACAACCCAGACCTGCAGGCCAGAAGGGTGAGCCTGGTTCCCTCTCACAGCTCTCCAGAGGTAGGGCCGTAGGGACCCATTTAGCCAATTTAATAAAAGTGGCAGCACGAGTGCCCTGAATCCCGTCCTGCTGTTTCTTGGATTCTGCCCCGCCCCATCTAGCATCAGCCAAGCCAGCCTCACCTTGGCTGGGCAGAGTGGCAATGAGTGGGGTGGGGAGCCAGCGGCCTGGGTTTGAATCCTGGCTCTGCGGCTTACCAGCTGCGTGGCTGCAAGTGAGTTAGCGCACCTGCCTGGACCTCAGTCTCCTTGCCTGTAAAATGATGGTGCTATAAAACCTGTACCATGTGGGGTTATTCATTCATTATAATAAGTTATGTAATTCATTATATTCATATAATTACAATTCATCGTAGAGGCTATTATTCATATTTATTCATAGTTTATTTGGACAAAGTTCTTAGGCCAGTGGCTGGCATATATGGTCACTTGTTATTCATGCAACAATTTAAACCCCTGCAAGATCCTGAGACACAGTGGAGCAGTGGAGCTCCATTGTGGTGGAGCAAACTGAGAGACAGAGAGGCTAATAGCGTGCCCAAGGACACACAGCTTGCAAACGGCAGAAGTATGGTCATGGACTGAAAGACTTGGGTGTTTCTGGTCTATGCGATGTCATGCACATTAGGTTCTATTCTTGCGGTCACAAATTACCACGAACTCTGTGGCTCAAAACAAGATAAATTTATTATCTTACAGTTCTAGAGCTCAGAAGTCTGAAATCAGTCTTGCTGGCCTCAAGTCCCGGTGTCCGCAGGGCTGGTTCCTTCTAGAGACCTCAGGAAATAATCTGATTCCTTGCCGTCGTCAGCTTCTAGAGGCCACTGGCATTCCTTGGCTCATGGCCCCTTTCTCACTTCTCTCCAACTTTGTGTATCCATCTTCGCATGTCATACCATTGACTTCAACCTTCCCACCTCCTCTTATAAGGACCCTCGTGCTTCCATCGGGCCCACCTGGACAATCCAAAATAATGTCCCATCTCCAGATCCTAATGGAACCACATCCTCCAAGCCCCTTTACTACATAAGCTAAGAAAGTCATAGGTTCCAGCCATTAGGACATGGACATCTTGGGGGGCTGCTGTTCACCTACCACAATATTTCATGTTTACATTTCAATAATCAGACTGCATTTTGTTGTTGCTAATTTTTTGTTTGTTTCTGAGTAACGTATTTACCAATCCGATGTGGTGTCTTGGCTTTTGTGATAGATGATAGATAGATATAGATGATAGATAGATAGATAAATGAGAGCCAACATTTACTGAGTGTTCACATCTTGAGTGCTATATTGCATTACTTCTTTTATTTTAATTAATTGATTAGTTAATTAATTAATTTATTTATGAGAGAGAGAGAACAAGCAGGGGAGGGGCAGAGAGAGAGGGAGACACAGACTCCAAAGCAGGCTCCAGGCCCTGAGCTGTCAGCACAACGCCCGACACGAGGCCTGAACCCACGAACCGTGAGATCATGACCTGAGTTGAAGTCGGACGCTTAACCGACTGAGCCACCCAGGCGCCCCAGCATTACATCTTTTAATCCTCAGGCAATGTGATAAAGTAGGGGGAGTGATGGTGACCAATCCCATCTCACAGATGAGGAAGCTGAGGCATACAGCGGTGACATAGCACTTGTTCAGAGTCTGTCCGCTGGACATGGAGGAGGCTGGACAAGAACCCAGACGGCCTGACTCCACAGCCCACTCTTAACTCGACTCCACTGCCCAGGTGCCCACACAGTGTCAGCAGTGGCCTTACAGGGGTGTCGGGAGGGGGTGTCAGAGTGCTAACATGAGGTGGCAAGGCTGAGACCCCACTCCTGAAGGATTTCTCTCTGGCCAATGCAGGAAGCTACTCTCTGTCAGTGCGAGACTACGACCCCCAGCACGGGGACACGGTGAAACATTACAAGATCCGGACCCTGGACAGCGGGGGCTTCTACATCTCCCCACGGAGCACCTTCAACACCCTGCAGGAGCTGGTGGCTCACTACAAGAGTGAGTCCTGCCCAGGGCTGCGTCCCAACCAGCGTGGACTCGTCTCTCAAGAATCTTAGTGAAGGGTGCCCTGTAGCCTCTAAGGCCTGCTGAGCTCTTCCTGACCCTCCCCAGACAAATAGTTGCTGTGAGGGTTTTTTTTAATGTTTAGTTTTGAGAGAGAGAGAGAGACAGAGACAGAGAGAGAGAGAGAGACAGAGCGTGAGTGGGGAAGGGGCAGAGAGAGAGAGGAAGACACCGAATCCGAAGCAGGCTCCAAGCTCCGAGCTGTCAGCACAGAGCCCGACCCGCGGCTCCAACTTATAAACCACGAGATGATGACCTGAGCCGAAGTCGGACGCCTAACCGACAGAGCCACCCAGGCGCCCTGACAAATAGTTGCTTTGATTCTCCTGAAGTCTCAGGCTTGTTGAGCAGGAGGGTCAAGGTGGCGTCTTGGGAATGTCCCCGATGGTAGCAGCCACAGGCAGAGGACAAGGCAGGGAGGCCTCCAAGGGGAACCCTCTAGCTGGCTGCCCTCCACTAACCAAGGGCTCTGTTCCAGAGGGGAGTGATGGACTCTGCCAGAAGCTGATAGTGCCCTGCGTGTCTTCCAAGCCCCAGAAGCCATGGGAGAAAGATGCCTGGGAGATCCCACGGGAATTACTCAAGCTAGAGAAGAAACTTGGAGCCGGGCAGTTTGGGGAAGTCTGGATGGGTAAGGATCCAGGGCCAGAGGGTGGAGGGAGGGCAGAAAGACAAGGAGGTCTTTGCTTCCAGGAACGGACTGAGGCAAAGTGGGGATGCCACCGGGTGTAAGGGGAGATTTGAATAATAACCATAAAGGAGCAATTCCTTTGATAGCAACCACATTGTCCTGCTATGCAAACACCGATTTGCCTTGGAGGCCAGGCTTGTTGGGGTCCAGGTCTTCCTTCTGGGAAGGAGGAGTCCTGGATGAGGAATCTGCTTCCTTGTGTGGAGCTGGAACAGTCCACCAGTCTGGGGTGGAGATAACCAGAGGCCTCCTAGGATGATGAAAAAGTGGGGAAATGTAGTTTGGAGATTTTCAGGTAAGTTCAATGTTGCCAACTGATGAACAAGCTGCCCTGAGCGCTCGTCATGTGCCCAGCGCCATGCGAAGGCATCGTGGGACACCCAAAAGGCAGGCTGTCCTGCCCCTAATAACTTGAGAACAGCAGTGCCTTCTCTGCAGGATGTGGGGTAGAGGCCTGGCCAGTGCCCGGTGCACTCCACCATGTTCCAAATGGGAGCGAAGGTGACTTACAGAGATGCAAACAATTCAGCCAGAAAAAATAAGTTTAAATTTCATGTATTTCAAATACATTTACTAAGACCCTGTTGTGTGCCAGGTATTGAATAAGAGAATGTGGCAGAGAAAGTATAGAGAAGAATGTAAAATGGATCTGGGTGATAAGGTTAGAGAACCAAAAATATTATGTAAGGCCTTAGACCCTCACCACAGGAAGACCTCAGATCTGGATTCGAGCTTCCTGGCAGCCAAGGCAAAAATGGAAACACAAGTAATTATGAGATTTACAAGATCAACAAGATGAAGCAGGGGTGTGGTGGGTTGGGTCCCTGTGGTGGGCGGGGGAGTTGGGTGCTTGAGAGACTGATTGATAGATAGGCAGGCTGATTGGTGCACAAAAAGGAAGGGGGAGTTTGGTGGATGAGGAGGTGGGCAAAGCGGGCAAGGCCAAATTATGCAGGGCCTTGTGGACTGTGATATGGCTGGTGTTTATTTTGAGAGCAGTGTTCAGATTAAAATATTTTAAGCAAAGATAGTGTGTATGTATGATTATGTGTGAAAGCAAAAGTGATGTGTGTGTGTGTGCACATGCGTGTGCAATAACTGAGCGTTGTTTTGAGGTGATTCTTAAATCCTGACAACAGCCCTTCAAAGGCAGTACTGATCCTTTCCACTTGGCAGATGAGGAAACCACAGCTCAGAGAGGTCAAGTGACTTACCCAAGGGCACACAGCCAGGAAGTGGTGAACTAGCCTTCAAGCTGCATCTTTCTGAGGCCAAAGCCTTTCCCTTTCTGAGGACTGAGATAAGCAGGGAAGGCTTTCTGGAGGAGGCAGGCCTGCAGCAGGGCCTCCCAGAGCTGTGGGGAAAGGGCAGTGGGTTCTGACCACCTTTCCTGTTCCCTCTCCTGCTCCAGCCACCTACAACAAGCACACCAAGGTGGCCGTGAAGATGATGAAGCCAGGGAGCATGTCCGTGGATGCCTTCCTGGCAGAGGCCAACCTGATGAAGACTCTGCGGCATGATAAGCTGGTGAAACTGTATGCAGTGGTCACCAAGGAGCCCATCTACATCATCACAGAGTTCATGGCCAAAGGTGCTGCCCTCTGGGGGCTGGGGATGCAGGCCGTGGCTCATACTAGTCGATTACGGACTCAGAGGTGACTCTGACATGGTTCTTGCCCTCAAGATGCCCCTGGTCTGGCCAGGAGCTCTTCTTGAACTTGAGTACTTGGGCCTCCATTGGCAGTGAGTGGCCCAGCCCTCCTGGTTCATGGGGTAAAATCATGGTAAGGGGATGCCAGAGGACGGGGAGCTCACGGAGCTACAGGAGAGGGCAGTATGGCCAGAGCCCCGCTGGGTAATGCTAGAAGAGGCTTAAGCCTTCGAGGCTGGGGGCGGCTCCCTGCCTCACCAGCCATCCCTCCTGTGTGGACCATGCTCTGGAAAAGAGTTGGCCAAGCACTCGTTCCGAGCTGCCCGCACCCGGCCGACCCGTGTTTCTCAGGGAGTTTTTTTAGGCCACCACTCCACAACCATTTTCAATCCTTGCCCATTTTTCGATAAACAGCAGCACGTCACGCAACCTCATTTAGTGCAATCTTGAAACCTGAAAACGCTTTTCATTTTCTAAATACACAGTTATGCCGGCGCCCTAAAGCCATGGCCCCGGTCCACCAGGCTCAGAAAACTCTCTCTCCGTCAAAAGAAATAGTGATTGCCCCCCGGTCTAGGAATCACAAAGTCATCTTTAAAAACACTCAAATTGTATGTCTCAAACACAAGGAGTGGCAAGTAAGTGTTTTTATTGAAGTCCATCACAACGAACAACTTTAACCATACACCAAAACAGTGACCGCAGTCCTGTGGCTTCCCCCCCTCCCCCACCCCCCCACAGGAAGCCTGCTGGACTTCCTGAAAAGCGTAGAGGGCAGCAAGCAGCCATTGCCAAAGCTCATCGACTTCTCAGCGCAGGTGAGAGTCTGATGGGGAAGTGGGGGGAGGGGACAGGAATTCAATGATTTATGTAACACGTTCTCATTGGACACGTGCTGTAATAATAGCACGCAATCATAGCTAACATGTACTGAGCGCTCAGAACAACAGTCCAGCTGAGCCTCCAACAACGCGAGTGAACTGTGGCAGGTCCACTTATAAGTGGGTTCTTTTTTTTTTTTTAACTTTTTCTTTACATTTATTTATTTTTGATATAGAGAGACAGAGCACGAGTGGGGGAGGGGTAGAGAGAGAAGGAGACACAATCCGCAAGCAGCCTCCAGGCTCCGAGCTGTCAGCCCAGAGCCTGACACGGGGCTCGAGCTCACCAACCCCGAGATCATGACCTGAGCCGAAACTAAGAGCCGGATGCTTAACCGACTGAGCCACCCAGGCTGGGATTCTTTTTTATAGAGTACAGTACCGTAAATGTATGTTCTCTTTCTTATGATTTCCTTAATACCATTTCTCTTCTCAGGCTTGTTTTATTGTAAGAACACAGGATATAATACGCATAACATACAAAACACATATTAACCAATTGTTTATGTTATCGGTAAGGCTTCCTGTCAATAGTAGGCTATTAGTAGTTAGGTTTTGGGGGGACTCAGAAGTTATATGTGGATTTCTGACTGTGTGGGGGTTGGTGCCCCTGACCCTGTGTTGTTCAAGGGTCAACTGTATACTTAAAAAAAAGGGTTTTTTTACATTTATTTATTTTTGAGAAACAGAGTGAGACAAAGTGTGAGCCGGGGAGGGGCAGAGAGAGAAGGAGACGCAGAATCTGAAGCAGGCTCCAGGCTCCGAGCTGTCAGCACAGAGCCTGACACGGGGCCCAAACTCGTCAACTGTGAGATCATGACCTGAGCCGAAGTCAGACGCTCGACCGACTGAGCCACCCAGGCGCCCCAACTGTATACTTTTTATGTGTCTTGTAGGTACTGGTTCATCCAGTCCTCACATGAACCTTAGAGAGTGGGATTTTTATGACCTGTTCTTATGGAACAGACTACTCCAAAGCTTAGTAGCTTGAATTAACAGTAATGTATTATTTCTTGTGATTCTGTGGGTTGACTGGGGTTGGCTGGGTGGTTCTTCTGTTCCACATGGTGAAACTGAGGTCACTCATTTCTGCTGAGAACTTGCCTGGGGCTAGAATGGCCAACATGGCGGCTCATCCTCCGGGGTCTCTCTCCTGTGGACCTTCGTCACTTGATAGCCAGTCAGAGCTTCTTTACAGCATGGTGGCTCGGTTCCAAGAAGGAGTATTCCAACAGGTCTAGCTCTATGTGCAAGGCCTTATGAATCCTCTCCTCCTATCATGCTTGCCACTGTTTCATTGGCCAAAGTATGGCCCACAGCCCAGTCCAGACTCAGTGTGGGAGGGGACTGCACAAGGGCATGAGTCCCAAGACACACAGTCCATTGGGGGCCACCAGTGTAGCAGTCTGGCCACAGATAGGTAATTGTTATCCCATTTTACAGAATAGGAAATTAAGGCATAGAGAGGAAGCTGAGGCCCAGTGAGGTTAAGTAGTTTGCCTAAATCACTGTGTTGATTTGGGGGGATATGGCAGTGAATGAAATGGAGAGTATTTCTCTCCTCCCAGAGTTTAGAGACATTAAACAACTGACTCTCTGAAAGAGCCATTACCCAAGTGATCCTGGCTCAGCGTCAAAAGAAAGAAGTATCCAGCAAAACAAATAATGTACACAAACCACAGAAGCACTCTTAAAATCCCAATTTCTTTCTCATCTTCCCTTTACTCTTTGCAGCTCTTCTTACCTGCGGCCTGAGTGCTTTTCACTTCTGTCCTCTGTCATCCTCTCCTCTCTGTGGGAAACCGGGAGGAAAGGGATGCTGTGGGAGTACATGGCTAGAGCATTTATCATGGTCCAGGAGCAACCCAAGAGGTCTTCCCAGAGGAAGAGGCTTCTAGGCTGAATCCTTAAGGGTGAGTGGAAATTAGGCAGCTGAAATGGAGAGAGAAGGGTATTCTAGATAGAAGAAACAGCCTGTGCCAAAGCCCATGGGGGAAAAACAAAAGAGCTGGGCCTGGTCAGTTGGAACCTGGGACTGGCAAAGATAAAGGGGGTGTGGTTTGCAGCCTGGAGGGTGTTAAGTGAGACGTGCCTAGGGCCTAGGGCTGTGTCTTCTGGAGATCTTTAAGGCAGAACTCATTTGAGTATGAAAATCCCAACGGTGGGGGAGGGGATGTCCAGAGGTATAAAAAAAAGAGGCCTTAAATTTTTTTCTAATGTTGTTTATTTTTGAGAGCGAGAGAGTCAGACAGACAGAGCATGAGTTGGGGAGGGGCAGAGAGAGAGGGAGACACAGAATCTGAGGCAGGATTCAGGCTCTGAGCTGTCAGCACAGAGCTCGATGCAGGGCTTAAACTCACGAACATCGAGACTGTGACCTGAGCCGAAGTCAGACACTTAACCGACTGAGCTACCCAGGCACCCCAAAAAAAGGCTTTAAGTTTTGGAGCCTGGAATGCCAGAGGCACATGGAAATCAAGGCCTGATGTTTATTTTCACTGTAATGGTCCCTGTCCCTAGGCAAACAATAGTCTGGCCTGTAACTAGATTATAACCATCAGACTGGCAAGTAATCTTGCTGGGGGAGAGTCAGGCTGGGCAGAAGCCACTCTCCCTGTTTCACAGATGGGAAAACAGAAACCAAGGGAGCGAAAGAGGTTCCTGGCCCTTGTATGTCCAGGGCAGAGGGTCTGGGGATAGGAAGGAGGCAACCTGGGGACCTGGTCTTCACCTCCAGTCCTAGAGAGGCAGATTGTGCAGTAGAAGATGCCCCAGCCCTGTCACCAACTGGCCGTCTGGGCCTCAGATCTACCATGAACCTGAGTGTCTTCATTTGTCAAATGAGGGAATTAGACCACATCTGTACTTTTCAAGTTCAAAAGCCCTTTTTTAAGCCATAATTCTGTTGATGAAAGGAAATCTTATATAGCAGCTGAATATTTTGTTTAATTTTTTAAAAATGTTTTTATTTATTTTTGAGAGAGAGAGAGAGAGAAAGAGACAGAGCATGAATGGGGGTGGGGCAGAGAGAGAGGGAGACACAGAATCTGAAGCAGGCTCCAGGCTCTGAGCTGTCAGCACAGAGCCTGACGTGAGGCTCAAACTCATGACCTGAGGCAAAGTCAGATGCTCAACCGACTGAGCCACCCAGGTGTCCCAGGAGCCAAATATTTTAAAACAGACCGGCTCTGATTGAAGAGGGTGCCCTTTGCTTTGTCCCGTCACCCACAAGACGACCTTGAGGTATCAGTAGGATTTGGTTTGAAGAGCCCGGAGCTGGAACAGCCCTATAGACCCTTCCAGCCCTAATTCTGTGGGTTCCCTGATAACTCTCAGAAGTAAACCCAAGTTTTAATGCTCAACATCAAGGCAGCCTGCTTGGTGCTTAGGAAATCTCACCCCCTCAGCAACTCCTAGTTCTTAGACCACCCCTGAGCCCAGGGAACCTCTTCGTTACTCATTCAGGTGACACACCCTTGAGAAGCCACGCTGTGTAGGTACATGGGCGGAGGAGTCACACAGAGTTTTGGTATTGATCCCAGTTCTGCCTGTGTAGCTTGGAGCAAGTTGCTTAACCTCTCTGAATGCCACTTTCCTCAACAGGGAGCATGAATAGCCACTGTTAAAGTGGATACTTACGCGCCAGACACTGCTGTAAACCCTTGATGCAGGCATGGAGGATTAATCCTCACATGACCCCTCAGAAGCAGGTTCTATTGTCGTCCTCCTTTTACAGAGAAGAAAAGGAAGGCACAGAGGAGTGAAGTAGCTTGCTTGAGATCACAGAGCTGTGGGGCTCAGGCTGAGCTGGTCCAACTCCGGAGTCACTGAGGCATCAACCTCTACTATCTCCCAAATTGGGTTAATCCCACCTGCCCCACTGAGAATATGTGAAAATCAATAACGTGCACGTCTGCCTGTGGGCACTAAAAAAATGGTAACTGGTAGCATGAGTGCCTGTTCTTTCAAATCTAAGGCCACAAATCCAGGTAGGGTAATGGATTAGTGCACAGATGCTGAGCTGGGCTTTTGGGGTTCCAATCCTGGTCTCCACTTGGACCAGTTACTTATTTCTCTAGGATTAACCTTTCTTGCCTGGGAAATATGGCTGATAGCAATCGTGCCTCCCCCCAGAGCACAGAGTAAATGCAATCTCAGCTCAAGTATCATCTTCCGATAAATGTATAAACGACAATGTTTTCCATTAACATAATAACCCTTGTTAACTCTTCTGTCGTCTAAGGACTCCTGATAAATGTCCCCCTCCCCCGCCCCGGCAAGACCTTGTCTCAGCTCACCCCTAGCCTGCGATTCCCAACAAAAGCACAGTCTCAAGTTTTGGCTGGAAAGCTTGAAGCCTCACACCTCAGTTCCAGTAGCCATGGGTGCCCCCTGCTGGCCACTTCCCAAAAGTGTGCCCCCCACTTGCCTCTGACCTTGAGTAGGCTTGTTTTGGTTTGGTCTGTCTTGCCATGCTCCCCTATCCCACCCCCAAAATCTCACCAGATTGCACCCAGCTGCAATCCTCCAAAACAGTCCTCCAGTTCTGCAGTAATTGGAGGCAACGTGGGGCACAGGTATTGGAAATCCACAGACTGGTTTGAATCCGGCATTCAAAATTTTCCTGGTTGTATGATCTGGAAAGTGTCCCCCCTCTATAAAACATATAAACGTATTATAATGAGACCTGGCCCAAGGAGCTCAAAGCCCAATTTGTAAACTGTAAGTACTGTTTTCTGGGTGTCTGGGAGCTCATTATAAACCTCTTTATGAGAGTTAAACGCACAAACCCTTGTAAGTGGAAAATGTCTCTGAGGAAAAAAATCCCACATCTTTCTGTCAGAGGCTTCCAGGGACCCATTCACTGTGAATAAGAACCCTCCATACAGGGGCACCTGGCTGGCTCAGTTGGAAACGCATGCAACTCTCGATCTCGGTGTCATGAGTTCGAGCCCCATGTAGAGATTACTTAAAAAAGACTTTTTTAACTTAAAAAAGAATCTTCCATATATCTATTATTCATTCAGCAGCCATAATGGCATTAAAATATGTATCAGGCCATGTCATACTCCTGCTCCAGTCCTTCTACCATCCTCCCACTGCACTCAGAATACAGTCCAACCCCTCTTCAAACCTAGAAGGTTCTTCACAATCAGCCGCCTCCCTTTCAACTTCAACTCCATGTGGCAACTTCTGCTCAGCCCCCTGTTCCATGAACACCCAAACTCATTCCTGCCTCTGGGCCTTTGCATATGATGTTCTTGCTGCCAGGAATACTCTTATTTCACACACTTAGTACCACCACTTGGATCTTTGCCAAAACTTCACCTCCTCAAAGCAGCCTTCCCTGACCACCCAATCCAAAACAGCCCTCTACACTTCATGTCCTGCTACTCTGCTTTATGCTTTATGGCACTTACCGCCACCTGCGGGGGCATTGCCTGCCTCAGCACCTGCTCAAGTAATAGGTCTGGCACCCGGGAGACACTCAGTAGATTTTTCTTGAACGAATAAATGAATTTTCCCCACCCAAGCTTGAGAATGAAGAAGGTACAAGAGATATACAGCAGAATATGACATTAGCCTAGGTTGTCCCCAGAAAGAGGGCTGGGGATGAAAGTACCTCACAGTATCCTGGTGTGTGTGTGAGCGGGGGAGGCTCCTGGGAAAATAATGCCATTGCTTTCTCCTCTAAGTAGTCTCTGGGAGTTTGGGAACCCTAGAGAAAACCCCCCAAAGAGAACCAGGCCCTGAGATTCCCCCCAGCCTGGACATGAAGGTAGAGAAATGCCAACCTGAGCTCAGGACCCTTCCATAAGAAAGGGGGAGCTGCGTGCACACACTTCCCCGTTTTCTCAAACTTGGACGCTCCTCTTGTGTTTTGGGGTGGGACCCACCTTGGGCTGGGCCACTTGTGAGGATGAAGTTGTCTGTTTTGGGTGGAGATTGCAGAAGGCATGGCCTTCATCGAGAAGAGGAACTACATTCACCGAGATCTCCGAGCCGCCAACATCCTGGTCTCTGCGTCCCTGGTGTGCAAGATTGCCGACTTTGGCCTGGCGCGTCTCATTGAGGACAATGAATACACGGCCCGGGAAGGTAGGGAGCGCCGCCCAGGGACCGTGGGGCCACTTGGGTGGGCTGTGAGTGAGTGCTGAGAGTTGAGACATGTGTCTGTCCTGGCACCAGCTCTTGTCATTAAGCTTGATGGAGTCCTTCTGGATAGAGTCTCCAGGCCTGTAGTCTCACCCAGTGGCTCTGATCAATTTTAGGTTGCACTAGCCAAGTGCATGTTGGATTTAAGGGGAGGGCAACTGTGTGGGTAATAGATGAAAACTGGGAAAAATCCAAATGTCCATAAGTAGTAGAATGGATATATAAGTTGTGGTACATTCATGTAATATAATGTTATGCAGCAATGGAAAATTCCAAACCAGTGCTACATGCAAAAGTCGTTGCAGGATGGCTCCATTTATATAAAATTCAGAAACAGGCAAACTCGGGTATGAATAGCAACATTATTCACAACAGCCAGAAAGTGGAAGCAACAACAGAATATTGTTCAGCCACAAAAAAGGAATGAAGTACTGATACATGCTAACCGTGGATACACTTTCAAAACATCATGTTAAGTGAAAGAAGCCAGACACCAGGATGGCACATTGTATGATTCCATTTATACGGGGCCTTGAGGACCCTACTCTTCAGGGGCTGTGGTTCACTGGAGTATCAGCTGAATCAACGAGGGGTCCCAGAGTGTCAGCTCCCCCGCCACACCCCACACCCCTGTGCCTGTTCCTCTCCACTCTAGATATCTGTCCTGAGGATAGATACCCCTTGCTTCCGCGGAGGCGGGACTGAAGGGTGTTCCCCTGTCCCGTTCCCCAGCACACACCCAGCCCTGACTGCTCCCAGACTCTCGCTGACTCTGCTCTGTCCAACCCCACAGGGGCCAAGTTCCCCATCAAGTGGACGGCTCCTGAGGCCATCAACTTTGGCTCTTTTACCATCAAATCAGACGTCTGGTCCTTTGGTATTCTGCTGATGGAGATCGTCACCTATGGCCGGATCCCTTACCCAGGTAGGGAAGGGGGCATCAGCTGCGACTGCTTCCATGGCCCAGCCTGGCTCCCTTCACTTGTCAGTGTGTCCATTCAGGCAGAGATCTTGATCCTTGCCCCCAACCTCCCCTCACCTGCCCCATCTCAGTTCAATGTACCACCATCCACCCAATTTCTTAGGCTGAAAATCTGGGAGCTTCCTTGGTCCTTCCTTTTCTCTCACGCCTTGCTACATCCAAGCAGTCACAAGATTCTGGCCATTTGACTCCAAAATACACACCCAGGGGCACCTGAGTGGCTCAGTTGGTTAAACAACCGACTCTTGGTTTTGGCTCAGGTTATGATCCACGGTTCTTGAGTTCGAGCCCTGCAGTGCAGAGCCTGCTTGGGATTCTCTCTCTTTGCCCCTCTCCTGCTCATGCTCACTCTCTCTCTCTCTCTCTCTCTCTCAAAATAAATACACTTAAAAAAATACACATCCACTTTTTTTTTAATGTTTATTTTTGAGCATCATGATCTCACAGTTCGTGGGTTCAAGACCGGTGTCAGGCTCTGTGCTGACAGCTCAGAGCCTGGAGCCTGTTTCAGATTCTGTGTATCCCTCCCTCTGTCCCTCCCCCGCTCATGCTCTGTCTCTCTCTCAAAAATAAATATTAAAATTTTTTTTTAATTTTCCCCACCAGACACTGAGCTCTATGAAGCCAGAAAACATGTCTATATTCCTCATTAATATATCTGCACTGCTCACCTCTGTGCTTGGCACACAGTCGATACTTAATAACTATTTATTGAATGGATGACTGTATCCCCAATGTCTATGGGCAGCACCCTATGCTGAACAGACCACGTAGGTACAGGTATACCCAACATGTAGATTGCCCAAGACTCAGTAAATAATCTCATTTTCTGTTCCTTTTTGGTCAGGGTGTGTCCTTATGGATCTGTAGCCAGAACACTGGGGAGAAGGGGAAAGGTAGATATAAAGGGTCCCTGAGTTTATGTTCTTGCCCCATCCTCGATTACACTTTGAGAAATTCACTTCGCTTCTTCTACCCCAGTGTTCTCACTTTTTAAAAATATAGGCAATGACATCAACCTTGCAGAAGTGGTTATGAAGATTAGAAATAGGGGCAGCTGGGTGACTCAGTCAGTTAAGCATCCAACTCTTGATTTTGGTTTAGGTCATGGTCCGCGGTGTGTGAGTTAGAGCCCCGCACTGGGCTCTGTGCTGAGAGCGCAGTCTGCTTGGGATTCTTAAAAAAAAAAAAAAAATTAATTTTAAAATTAAAAAAAAATTAAATGTCTTTAAAAAAAATTTAAAGGGGGCACCTGGGTGGCTCAGTTGGTTGAGCTTCTGACTTCGGCTCAGGTCATGATCTCACGGTTCGTGAGTTCAAACTCCACATCAGGCTTGTTGCTGTCAGCACAGAGCCCGCTTCAGATCCTCTGGCCCTCTCTCTCTGCCCCTCCCCCGTTTGCACTCTCCCGAAAATAAATTAAAAAGACATTTTTGAAAAGATTAGAAATAAAAGATGTAGATACTTGGTTCATTCATCACTATTGATCAAATACCTACTATGTGTTGGGCACTGAGGATACAGTGAGAGATGAGGTCTCTGCTCGTAAGGAGCACATCCTAGCCATGGAGCACATCCAGGCTAGCGTGTCATCCTAGGCTCTCCATCTCAGCTGGAGATCACTGCTGAGGAGAATATGAAGCAGGACGTGTGTGAGGGAGTGACATGGGGCACCTGTGAGAGAGGGTGACGTGGGGCTCCCCAGCACCTGTCAGAGCAGGTCATATGTGACTTGAAAGACAGCTCAGTGAGGATCTAGAGAAAAGATTCCAGGGAGAAGGCATTGCTTTGCTAGCTCTTAGGCCCAGAGATGTGCCTGAAGAAAAGCAAGGAAGCCTGGTAGCTGGAGACAAGGAATGAGAGCAGATGGTGAACAATGAGGTTGGCAGGGACCAGATCAGGTAGGGCCCATGGTCATGGCGAAGGGTGTGGATTGTGGATGTTAGTCTAAGTGTACGGGAGCCATTGGAGAGTCTGGAGCAGGGAAGTAGCATCATCTGATTTCCATCTTTAAGTGATGCTTTGGTTCAGCATGGAGAGTGGGTTGGGGGCTGGGGAGAAGGTAACAGCCACAGCAGTGGGGACAGGGAGAGGTGGTAGAGACAGACGCAAGTTGATGGGTTGATACTACATTTCAGAAGAAGGAAAAATGTGACTTGCTGATGTGGAAGGTGAGACAGAGAGAGAGAGGGAGGAGAACCAAGGTCGACCCTCTTGGTTTTTGTGGAGCAGCTGGGTAGATGTTGGTGGATGGTCTAGGGATAGAACTTCAAGAGTTCTGGTTTAGCCCTGTTAAATTTGACGTGACTTGTAATATCCAAGTAAAGATGTTCAGAGAAGCACTTGGATGTATGAGTTTGGTGCTCCAGACTGGTAGTATAAAATCGGGGATCATAGACATGTGGAAGATTGTTCTTAGGGATACCCCACATTGGGGCGCCTGGGTGGCTCAGTCAGTTGAGCGTCCGACTTTGGCTCAGGTCATGATCTCGCGGTCTATGAGTTTGAGCCTCGCATCAGGCTCTGTGCTGACAGCTCAGAGCCTAGAATCTGCTTCGGATTCTGTGTCTCCCTCTCTCTCTGCCCCTCCCCCTCTCATGCCCTGTCTCTGTCAAAAATAAATAAAACATTAAAAAAAAAATTTAAGGATACCCCACATAAACATCAGTTGAACAAGGAAATGGTCCCACTCACAGAGTGACATAGAGACAGGCTGCCTGTTTTTTTCTTGAGAGTACACCAGTAAAAACCAGGCAATCGGTTATGGGACCTAAATCCATTAGGATGCATTAGGCTGGAAGTAACAAAATAACTAAGAGTGTGGAAACAGTAGGCGAGTTCTTAGTCCCCAGGATGAGGAGCCTGGCAGGATCATGTGTCTGTGTTGAAGGAAAGCGGAGGGGTGTATCTTCCAAGGCCTCTTTTCTCATCAGGGAGGAACACCTTTCCTTCAGTCTCCTGGGAGAATGCCCCTCAGCTCCCATTGGCCAAAACTGGGTGCCATGTCCCTGCCCTGCCTGCAGGGGAGGCTGGGGAAGGGGTACCTGGCTTTCCCAGTGGGAGGGGCTCAGCTCCCAGGAGAGGTAAGAAGTGATGGCTCCTGAGGACGCAACAGTGTCTGCCACCCCAGGATTCCCTGTCCCAGTCCCTCCCTTTTTCACTCCATGGCCCCTTCTCAGGGATGTCAAACCCTGAGGTGATCCGGGCACTGGAGCATGGATACCGGATGCCTCGACCCGAGAACTGCCCCGAGGGACTCTACAACATGATGACACGCTGCTGGAAGAACCGCCCTGAGGAGCGGCCCACCTTCGAATATATCCAGAGCGTGCTGGATGACTTCTACACGGCCACGGAGAGCCAGTACCAACAGCCATGATGGGTGGAGCCCGGGCAGGGCCGAGTACCCAGCTGACGCCCAAAAGGTGGTTCCAGCGCCATCTGCCTGGTGCCTGCTTGTCCTTCCCACTCCCGGACACCCACCCTCGTCCCAGCCACAGCGCCTCACCTGTCAGGTGGGTGGGCTGAACTGGACAATCTCTTTTTGACTCTAGCAATCTCCAGTCTGCCATCCTCAGGAGACCCCAAGTTGATATTTCTTCTAGTGCCTGGGACAGCTGGATTCCGGTTACAGCTGTGGTTTGGACGGGAAACTTTTAAAAATCATGAAATAAATATTTAAATAAACGATACAAATGCTAAAGGCTTTCCTGACAGCTTGTCTTGTTCTGCCAGTTCCTGAATATCTATTTGCCTTTTTGCTAGATGACAAGACAGAAAGGGGCAGGGACCCTTCCAAAGACCAGCAGTCTGAAGAGAAATGGGGTCCGATGCTCCAGCTTTTCTAACTGGCCCCCCAAGTAGTCGCTGGCTATGTTAGTTTCCTACGGCTTCTGCAACAAATGACCACAAATTTGGTGGCTTAAAACACAAATTCATTATCTCACAGCTCCAGAGGTCAGAGTCTGAAATGGGTTTGGCAGGGCTACGTGCCTTTTGGAGCCTCTAGGGGAGAATTCATTTCCTCGTCTTTTCTGACTTCTAGAAACTGACACATTCCCTGACTCGTGCTTTTCTTCCACTCGTCACTCCAAACTGCTTGTCGTCACATCTCCTTCCCTGACCGGCTCCTGCCTCCCTCTTTCACATGTAGGGATACCTGTTAGTACATTGGGCCCACCTGGAGAATCCAGACTAACTTTTCCCTTTCAAGATCCTTAATCACATCTGCAAAGCAAAGCCCCTTTTGCCATGTAAGGCAACATCTTCACAGGATCCAGGGATTAAGACAGGGACATCTTGGGCAGGGAGGAGGGGCATTATTCTGCTAATCACATTGGCACTGGGATGCTGGTTGGGTTGTGTCTCCAAAGAGCTGAGTTTGCCAAGATGATAGGAATGATTTTTCATGACTGGAGCCCGGACTTTCCTGCCAAGCCACAGTGATACTTGAGCTGGTTAGTCTGGGTCTCCCCTAGGGCTGCAGGGCTGTCCGAAGCCGGGGCATTTCCCATGGCCAAGCAGCCATCGTGGTTGTTAAGATAGTATCCACCATCGTAGGAATACCAGAGTCTGGAGATGTAGTTGCTGAGAGCTATCTGGTTCCCTGTGTGGGAAGTTCTCAGTAGAGGGGAGGGAGATGTGGGAAGGAAGTAGAGAGGACAAGGATCAATGGGCCCTTCCTGCATGTTGTCTCAGTTGAAAGTGCCTGACATTAGCTTTCGTTGGAAGGGGAACAACGGGAAGAGGTGGACAGCGAGATGGGGAGCCAACGACACCTTTCTATATCATTGCATCCCCTGAAAGATTTACTTCACAGCACCTGCCAGGGTCCCCTGGAGCCCTATCCTGAATTGCTTCTGTACCCCTGAGTAGCACAGAGGAACTGGGTATAAGCAGTGGAAAGCACATCTAGCAGTGTTTCAACTTACCTAGTCGGTAACTGAATTTCTCTCCTGCTTTCTTGTTTGGGATATGTTTTTGGGTATTCGAAAGCGGAGCTCATCTCCTGCAGTAGGAATTTGCACTCATGATTTGTGGTGCATTGGATTGCTGTTCAGTGATCCGTAGGAGGGAGCCTATTGCTACATGGACAAGACCAGGGGTCAATTCCTACCCTCCTGCTCCTTCAGTTTAACTGCCCTATACTGTGATTTATCCATCTGGTCACAGGAAAAACAGATTAAACTATGGGGACATATACAACACCAAAGCACAGCCCATGAAAGAAAATATTGATACACTGGACTCCATTAAATTTAAAAACTCTGCTCTGAGAAAGACACTGTTAAGAAAATGAAAAGACGGGGCGCCTGGGTGGCTCAGTCGGTTAAGCGTCCGACTTCAGCTCAGGTCATGATCTCGTGGTCCGTGAGTTCAAGCCCCGTGTCGGGCTCTGGGCTGATGGCTCAGAGCCTGGAGCCTGCTTCCGATTCTGTGTCTCCCTCTCTCTCTGCCCCTCCCCCGTTCATGCTCTGTCTCTCTGTGTCTCAAAAATAAATAAAACGTTAAAAGAAAAATTAAAAAAAAAAAAAAGAAAATGAAAAGACAAGCTCCAATCTGGGAGAAAATATTTGCAAAACACATGTCTGATAAAAGACCGGTATCCAAAATATACAAAGCATCCTTAAAGGCCAACAATAAGAAAACAAACAACCCAATTAAGAAATGGTCAAAGACCTGAACAGACACCTCACAAAAGAAGATATGCTCAGTCTGTTAAGTGTCCGACTTCAGCTCAAGTCATGATCTCACAGTTTGTGAGTTCAAGTCCCGCATCCAGCTCCGTGCTGACAGCTCAGAGCCTGCAGCCTGTTTTAGATTCTGGGTCTCCCTCTCTCTCTCTGCCCCTCCCTGGCTTGTGCTCTCGCTCTCTCTCAAAAATAAAATAAATGAACATTAAAAAAGAAATAACAGATATGCAGGTGGCAAACAAGCCACCTGAGAAGATGTTCACCTGAGAAGACGAGAAGATGTTCAACATCATATGTCAGAGAAGTACAAATTGAAACAATGAGATATCACCACACGTTACTTAGAATGGCCCAAATCCAACCACTGACAATACCAAAGGCTGGCAAGAACTTGGAGCAGCAAGAACTCTCATTCATTGCTGGTGGGGATGCAAGATGGTGCAGTCACTTTGGAAAAAATTTGGTCGCCTCTTACAAAACCACACATGTTCTTGCCATACAATCCAGTAATTGCATCCCTTGACATTTACTCAAGCATGTTGAAAACTTTTGTCCATGTAGGAAGCTACACGCTAATGTTTGCAGTAGCTTTATTTACAATTGTCAAAATTTGGAAGTGACTAAGATGCCTTTCTACAGGTGAAGAGATGAACAAACTGTGGTATATCCATATATTGGAATATTGTTCGGTGATCCAAAGGAACGAGCCATCAAGACACGGAAGAACCCTACACGCACAGAGCCAAGTGAAAGAAGCCAACCTGAAAAGGCTACACACCATGCAGTCCAACTGTGCCATTCTGGAAAATGCAAAACTTCAGAGATAATAAAAAGATCAGTGGTTGCCGGGGGTTTGGCAGAGAAGGAGGGATGAATAAAGAGGAACATAGGGGATTTTTAGGGTAGTGAAAACATTCTGTATGATACTTTTAATGGTGGATACATATCATTATCTGTTAAAACTCAATGCATAGCACAAAGAGTGTATTATAATGCAAATTACAGAATTAAGTTAATGAAAATAAAAATAATAATAGGCTCATCAATTGTAACATGTAGCATACTAAGGCAACATGTTAATCATAGAGGAAACTGGAGACCAGGTGAGGGAGTATATGAGAATTTTGTGTTTTCTACTCATTTTTCTGTAAACTTACAACTGCTCTAAAAAATAAAGTCTGGGAGCACCTGGGTGGCTCAGTCGGTTAAGAGTCCGACTCTTGATTTCGGCTCAGATCATGATCTCACAGTTCATGGGTTCGAGCCCCATGTCAGGCTCCACAGTGACAGCACAGAGCCTGCTTGGGAATTCTCTCTTTCCCTCTCTCTCTCTCTGATCCTCTCCCTTTCATGTTTTCTCTAAATAAATAAATAAATAAATAATAAGTAAATAAACGTTAAAAAATAAAGTCTGCTGGGGTGCCTGGGTGACTCGGTGGGTTAAGTGTCCAACTATTGATTTCAGCTCAGGTCACGATTTTTCATGGTTTGTGAGATCAAACCCCGAACTGGGGGCTCTATGCTCTGACAGCACAGAGCCTGCTTGGGATTCTCTTTCTCCCTCTTTCTCTGCTTCTCCCCCTCCCTCCCTTTCTCTCTCTCGCTCTCTCTCTCTCTCAAAATAAACATTCTTTAAAAAGTCTGTTAAATAAAAAAGCGAAAGAAAAAAAACACATGGAAATAAATTTTTTGCCACCAATGCTTTGGGAAGACTTCATGCACTCCTCCCCTGCAAGGTGGCAAAGGAGAGCGTAGATAAGATGCCCCATTCTAAGGGGGTACTTGGGTGGCTCGATCAGTTGAGCATTGGACTCTTGATTTTGGCTCAGGTCCATGATCTCATGGTTCTTTTTTTTAAACAACTTTTTGAAAAAGTCTCTGGTAACACTGGTACTGTATCCACTTTACAGCAATACATGGAATAAATGAACTTGCAGATCTTTCCCAATGTTAACACCATGACTCTTTTGAGTCCCCTTTCCAGATATTGGAAATTGAGGCTTAGCAAGATTGAGTAACTTACCTCCAGTCACACTCTTAGCTAACCAAGCCATGGTGAAGTCCATATTCAAAGATGTCTTCCTCCATGAAATATGCTGCTTTTCATCATTTAATAAGTAGTGTATTGTATTGGGCACCTACCATCTACCTGAAGGATTATAAAATAAATGTAAAAAGACAATTGTTTATTGAATACCTACCATATAACATTATATCATTAGATCCTCATCATAAGCCTATTATTATAATCCCTACCTATTTTGCCAATGAGAATAAGGTAGTACAAGGTTAAATAAAAGCGGATCCAACCCTCATAGGAATCACAATCTATTAGAGAGGATATAAAATAGTCAAGCAAATAATCATATACTTAATTACAAATTATTCTCGTAGTTGGACTGCTTTTGGAGCCCTGGTACCCATCCCACTCATTAAATCAGGGCCTCAGGTAACCCTGGCAACGGGTCTTCCTGCCAATAGTAAAGATGGCGTCCAGAGAACAAGCGCGTTTACGCACACCCCCATTACCCACAATACAGTGGGGAAGAAGAGGAGGCGCAGTCTCTGCCAGGAGTTAATATGGCCCCCATAGTTACACCATCCTTTCGTCACCTAATCAGCGACCTCCCTGCCCAGACCAGGCTGCCGATCAGGAGTTAAGTCTTCTCGCCCCTCTGCTGAACACGACTACGGGAGAGATTGAAGCCAGGCAGCACCCCACGGAGTTAAACTCCGTAACCAGGGAAACACCACTTCCGCTGACGTCATTACGGCGACACGTGGATCCAAGATGGCGGCGGCGATGGTGAGTGAAGGAGACTCCGGGAGCCAGAGCTGGAGCGGGGTCCTCCGGGGGCTCCCAGGACCTTCCAGCGCCCCATGCCTGGCCCGAGCCACCTCCGGGACCCCTAGCTCAGTCCTGAGGGACGTCCCTGACTGGGCTTGTCTCTCCCAAACTCCCTCTCCCCGACCCTGGCCCCACACTCAGGCTTGTCAGGGCCCAGAGTTTTGGGGGAGGCACTCGGTAGGAGGGAAGGTCTCGGTTACCGTCTCGGCCGGGTTCCTATTCCTGCTTTGGTCTCCACCTCCTGTGACCCCCTTTTTTTCTAATTTTCACTTCCCAGCTCCGACCCCTCTGAAGAGCCCCCTATTATTTCCACTCTTGCTCCTCCTCCTCACGTCCAGACTTTGGTCCCTCCGCCTTCCGCCTCCCCTCTGTCCTGACCGGTTCGCGGATGCGACCTCACCTCTGACCAGCCTCCCAGCCCAAACCCCGTCTCAGATCCTTTCCGGAGCCCTGTCCTCACCTCCACCTTCAACTGTTCCCACCGCGCACAGGTCTTGACTGTCGCTACCCCGGAGCATGCCCTTACACTGCCCCCCGCCCCCCCTCCCCATCTTCTGTCTCCAGACCCTTCCCTAAACCTTTGTCCCGTCTCTAAATCACCTGTCTGCCTCTCTTCTGGGGAGCTTTTATCCCATTGGTTCTCAAACTTCACTGTGCATAAGACTCGGGGTGTGCGTGGGGGAGGCATGTTAAAAATGTAGTTTCCTGAGCCCCACTCCCAAAGTTGTAATTCAGTAGGTCTAGGTGACGCCCAGGAATCTGCACTTTTAGAAGCACTCCAGTGATTATGATGCAGGTGATCTGTGAACTGCGTTGTGAAAAACACCTTACCAGCCTTGTTTGCTGCCTCCCTCTTGGGTGCCCCTGCAGGGCCACACAGCTCTTTAGGTGGAGGGTTCATTAGAATGGAGCTTGTTAGGATGAAGCCTGTGTGTGGATAAGAGTGCAGGTAAAAGAGCTGTGCCTGGAATGTGGGTCAGAACATTATTGGCTCCTAGTACAGAACCCGGGAAGTAGATCTACGAAAGACTGACCTTCCTTCCAGAAGCTCAGCTCACATTCTCCTTGTCAAGAGACCAGAACCAGAATTGAAGTCACTTCATCCAGAGCGATTTTCTAGGTCTTCCTGTATGTTGCTTCCTCAGCAGATAATTTCATCCTGAGAGTAAATGCAAAGGAAGACAGAAAAAAAGGAGCTGACATTTAACTTCAGCAAAAAAAAGAAAAAAAAGAAAGAAAGAAAGACAGACAGACAAGATTCTTGTGTAAATTCTTTGGTGTTGGTTTTCTCCAAACAATGGTATGTTAATGGCTGACAATGAGTTTCCCTCCTGTTAACCAATTGGTAACATCCTTTTTGTTTAATGAGGGATTCCTTATTTAGAACCTCAGAGGTCAGGTAAAAGATTTCATAGCCTTGCTTGATTTCTATGGTTTCAGACTTCAGTTTAAACCACAAGTGGTGTGTTGAAACTGATTTTTCTCTGGACTATGTTCAAAACAAGAATGGTGTAAGAATGTAACAGAAAAAGTCACACCCTCCTTTGCCCGAGGGGAAAAGTTCAATAAAGTGGCATTTATCACATTGCACTGGGGAAGTTCCTGCCCTGTTCAGAGGTTTTTAAAGAGGTAATAAGTTAGCAATACGTATTTCTGGCACACATTGACTTAATAAATATATGAGTGCCTGCTCTGTGGCAGGAACTGGGGATGTAGTTGTGAATTCGAGGGTCAAGATCCCCCACCCTTGCGGAGCTTTTCTAGTCCGAGGAGAGGAGACAGGCAGTGAACCAGTGAACAGGTAGATGAATGACATAAGGTCAGATTGTGATAAATGCTGTGGAGACAGCAAGGTAAAGTGATAGTGTTTAGGGGCGATGGGGTGATGCAACCACTTTGGAGTAAATGGTCAGAGAAGTCTTTTCAGAGGTGATGTGAGTTGAGACCTGACTGACAAGAAGGAACCAGCATAATGCAAAGAATGTTCCAGACAAAGAAAATGGCAAGCATAAAGGACCAGCGTGGGAAAGAGCTTGGTATATTTGAGGAACACAGAAGGCTGGAGGGGCTGAAGCATGGTGAGGGGTGGGGGTGGGAGAGAATGATGCAAAATGAAACTGGAGAGGCAAGAGCAGCTGTGTTTCTAGAAGCACGCCTATCATTGCAGTGGATTGTAGTCTACAGTTTGTAGTCTGTGGGCTGCATTTTGAAATAGACTGTTCTATTAGGGCGCTTCCCTTTCCCACCCCTCCAGAACATTCCATTTGGGGAGCCAGCTTGTTTTCAGCCTGCAGGGAAACCATGAAAAGGAGTTGGGATTTTATTCTAAGTTCGGTGAAAAGCACGGTCAGTGATTTGGTGTTTGTCACATCACTTGGGAGTATCGTCCTGTGCTTTCATGGTGTATAGAGTAACTGATTTTAAGCTGAAGTTGTAATGTATACAGTGACTCACAGAGGCCAGTTTAAAGGGTGCACATGAGAAACTTTATGTTTGATGCAATAGTGAAAATGAGTGGAAGCAAGTGTATTACAGAGGGACGTGCGTAACAGGGCAGAGTGGGGTCACAGATAGACTTGAGTTTGGTCTGTGTCAAGCGTTTATTACACGGAAGTCAGAACAGTCCCCACACCCTTGTATAATTAATGTTTCACAACCAGTGGGGATGGAGGTGTGTGGATGTGCTCTGGGGGTATATGGGTTTCTGTGGTAAGTCATACAACTAAAGAGGAACCAAGCTAGTGGATTCATTGACCATGGGAACAGGCTGGGTTTTGGGTTTGTCCTTTTGTTTTGAAAGTTAGGGTTATGGGTGCAAGTTGCTAGAGACGTTTTATGGAATTTTCCCTCCCTCCCTTTTCTTGGTGAATGGCTCTTCTTCCTCAGGGGTTGGGCTGCCACCTCTCAGGTCTGTGTTTGCACAGTGGGTGTTTCCTAAAGCTGCAGGGCAAGACTTCTCCCACCATAGCAGTGGATGGCTGATGTAAATGGAAGTTCTGTCAGTTTCCTGCTTTCCTAGTACCCTGGATTTAGAGGACTTTATAAAGTAACAGGATACTGAGTTGTTCTACCTGGGTCTTGGGTGAGAGGCAGGCCCGTATCTCATTCTTGCTGGAATTACTGAGCATATGAAATATGTTTTGGGAAATATTTTGGTGGCATTTGGAAAATGTCCACTGAGTACATTTGTAGGCACCTCAGGAGTGTGGAGACCTCCAGTTGGAGAATAAAACTGTACTTCTCTCATGTGTATCATGGTTCATACGATCTGGATTTTATCGTTTTCCTTTCTTTATTGGATATAATTCATATACCATTAAATTCACCCTTTTGAAGTGGCAGTTTAGTGGTTTTCCATATATTCACAAACTTGTGCAATCCTCACTACCATTGATTTCTAGAACATTTCATCACCCCAAAAAGAAATGCTTTTGTAGTCACTTCCCACTCCTCTGTCCCTGTCAACCACTAATCTGCTTTTTATCTGTATAAGATTTGCCTACTCTGGACAATTCCTGTAACTGGAGTCATAGAATATGTGGCGCTTTTTTTTTTTAACATAGTATAATGTTTTCAAAGATCATCCATGTTGTAGCATGTATCAGTATCTGATTCCTTTTTGTGGCTGAATAATGTTCCACTGTGTGGATAGACCACACTTTGTTTATCCTTTCATCTGTTGATGGACGCTGGGACTTTTGGCTGTTGTGAAGAACGTGGCAGTGAACATTTATGTGCATATATATGTTTTTGTGCAAACACATATTTTCAGTTTTTTGGGTGTACACCTAGGAGTGGAATTGCTAGGTCAGTTCACAGTGTTTTGAAGTTATTTGGGTTTGATCCAGTCCAGAAACAGGGGAATGGGCCGAATGACCACAAGCTTCATTTGGACAGATGGAGGCAGTGTAGCCAACTACCCCCATCCCAGCAGTTCCAGTCAGAAGCACACGAACTGTTTTTAATGGCTAAATCTGGATGGTAGAGGGCTGGACTGCAGGAGGCCTGGACTCTGCCAACAGTCCCATGTGTGGGAAAGTTGCTGTTTTGTCCGGGCCTCGCGTGTGGCTTGGTATCTGCGCATTGAGAACAGAGCCCTGGAGCCCGAGTCAGCAGTCTGGGCTTAGTCCCAGCACTGACACGGATCCACTCTGTGGCCTGAGGCAAGTCCCTTTGGCGTTTTTTTGGTTTGTTTCCACAAATGTCGTACGTGAGATTAAAGTTTGGACTTAATGGTTTCAAAATTTCAGGTTGAAAATTCTGTACTTCAGAATACTCAAATTTAAGTGTTTTTTTCCCCCCATGATCATAGTGTCTGTAGTCTTTCCCAGCTGCTGTCTACTGGGTGTGCTGCCTCTTTGATCTCTCCAGTTGCCCTACCTGGTATGGATTGGATTCCACAGGAGCCGCTGTGTCCTTGGAGTTAAGGTGCCGACCCCAGGCCCTGGTTCCGATGTGTTTCTCTGAGGAGTCCCTTTAAAGGAGCACCTTAATCCTCTCAGGAAGTACAGAGGAGACCGAGACAACATTAAGTTGCCTCTTGGTTTCTTTTTTACAACTTGGACAAAAGTTCTCCTTTGATCTTGGCATTAAAGAAACAGGTCACAGAATGCTGGAGAAGGTTGAGTTTTGATCTCTGGGCACTGGCAGGAAGGTGGGAAGGACCCAGGATGAGCAGGGCCATCTGGCCACGGACGAATGATAGCCACCTACCACCCCCCAACCTGCTTTGATCCCTGAACCATTTGCTGACACTAGTGTTTCCCAAATGGGGCACTGTTGGGGACACCCAGGACTTCTCAGTTCCATCTCCGTCCTCCTCATTGCTTCCTTCTCTGCCTTCCTAACATGATTTCTCACCTATGCCTGAGCATTAAACTGACAGGCCTCCCACGGTTTGAAATCCTGAGGTTTTGTATTCAGAGGATATGCTTAGTGCTACTAACAGTTCTTAAAAAACAAAATCAAATCATAAGTTGGAACTGAATTCTTAAGCCGGTTTAGAAGGGAGTGTGGGTGCCCTGGCAAGTCACTTAACATCTTCGGGCCTTACTTTCTACTCGTGGTACGTTAGATGCTATAAATTTCGCAGTCCATGGGCCACATCTTCATGTGGACTTGATTTGGGGTGGGTTTTTTTTTTAATTTGTTTTGTTTTGTTTTGACTGTCACAGGCTTAAAATTTTTTGAGTTGGTTGCCAAAACATTTCATAATTGGGAGATTTCACATTTAAAAGCTTCTAGGTTTTCATTTTCTCTTGAGAATTTGGGCCCAGATTCCCTGTCAAGGGCGTTCCCCATATGGGGCCCAGCTCACCAATCCTCGGTGCCCTCCTGTGTTACTCTTGAGCAGCCTCACCGTTTAGGTCACGTGCATGGTCCCACTAAGTGTTTAAATTTGCAACCCCCGAATAAGTTGGTCTCATAAGGTGTGTCCTACTCTGACATTCTGATTCAAAAGCTATCAAAGGTTTGTAGTAACCACCTATGTGACCTGACTTTAAGAGAAAAATTTCTACTCACATGATATTTCAGTTGATAAACCATATGCCCATCCACTATTCCATATAATCCTTACAAAAGTCCATTTTACAGGTGAAGAAACTAAGCCTTGGTCTAAGGACCTGGGCTAGAATCTGACACTGTGATTGATTTCATAACTTTGGGCAAGCTGTTTTTTAAACTTCAATTGCCATTTTTAAAATCTTTGTGTGTGTGTTTAAAAAAAATACATATATATACACATGTATGTACACATTTATCATTGTAACTTTAAAAAAAAATTTTAATGTTTATTTTTTTGAAAGAACGAGCAGGAGAGGGGCAGAGAAAGAAGGGGACAGAGGATCTGAAGCAGGCTTTGCACTGACAGCAGAGAACCCGATGAGGGGATGTGAGGGGATGAGGGGCTCAGGAGATCCTATCATTGTAATTTTTTTAAAGTACACAGTTCAGTGGCATCAATTACATTCACATTGTTGTGCAACACTCATCACCATCCATCTTCAGAACTTGATATCATCCCATACTGAATCAGTTTCCTGATTTAAAAAAAAAAATTTTTTTTAACGTTTATTTTTGAGAGAGAGAGCGAGCACGAGCAGGGGTAGGGGTAGAGAGAGAGGGAAACACAGAATCCAAAGCAGGCTCCAGGCTCTGAGCTGTCAGCGCTGAGCCCGGTGTGGGGCTCAAACCCACGAACTGTGAGATCATGACCTGAGCCAAAGTCGGATGCTTAACCGACTGAGCCACCCCGGTGCCCCCAGTTTCCTGATTTTTAAAACGAGAATGATACTGTCCTCAAAGGATTGATGTAATGATTAAATAGAATATGAGATGAGAGTGCCTAGCACAAAAAGAGCTCTCTGTAATTTTTCAGTTCCAAGGTTTGAAGTCTTCCAGAGGGGAACCATTTAAGCCTGTTGGTTCAACTAACTGAGCGTTCTTTTATAAATGCCCAAAGGGGAGAGGGAAGGTGAGTGCATTTCTTGTGTTTTATTTCTGCACTTTATGGCCTGAAGGTTTAGGCCTGGTTGTCTGTTGCTTGGTGAGGGTAGTTATTATTTTCACTTGGACTCTTGCACAGCTGGCTGTGGGTTTTCCCAACTCCCAAAGAACAGCTTTGAGTCTTTTATGTATCTGCTCAACAGCAACTCTGTATCTATGAGCTCTGAAATAAAGGCTACATTTTCAGAGCCTCCTGTGGCTAATTTGGTTCTCCCTCCTCCCTTTTTCTTTTTCCTCTATTAGTTCTTTAGCTCCATGGGGGCTGCTTGGTAAGTGGTCCTAAGCTGTCATTAGCCATCTTGCATGTGTGGTTGAATTCTTAGGGAGCTTTAACTGATTGGGTAATTGATTTCAGTTCATTGTTGGCAAACTGTGCCCCAAAGCCATTTTCTTTTTCTTTATTTTTTTCTTAATCTGGGGAGCAGTTACTACATGATCTTAAAATGGTGACTGTATCTTTGAGAAGGAAATGAAAGAGTCTAGCTTACAGTTCAGGAAGGTGCTGCTTTTGCAGCAGGAGAGGTGTGGAATAAGAACCAGAAAAGCTGTTCAGACAGGCCAGACTCGATCACTGGGGTGATGCTATTTATGGGAAAGAAGACTGCAAGGCAGGGGGCTCCAGAAGTGAGAATGTTAACTTATGGCTACAGAGAAGTATGAGTGAATGAACTAATTTTTAATTTTTTTTTTTTAACGTTTATTTATTTTTGAGACAGAGAGAGACAGAGCATGAACGGGGGAGGGTCAGAGAGAGGGAGACACAGAATCTGAAACAGGCTCCAGGCTGTGAGCTGTCAGCACAGAGCCCGACGCGGGCCTCGAACTCACGGACCGCGAGATCATGACCCTAGCTGAAGTCGGCCGCCTAACTGACTGAGCCACCCAGGCGCCCCCTAATTTTTAGTTCGTAGGGGGAAGAAACTTCCTATTTTCCTTGGAAGAAGTTAATTGTTCACACCTTTCAAACTGGGTGGAGCAAATTTTAGGAGGAAAGGGGTACTTTTTAGTCCTACCAGTTCTTCATTGGGCTCTTGGGAGAGATTTTTCTGCCTGCCCAGCCCCCCAAGAATAAAATAGGTAGGGAGGGCAAGACCTTGATTCTTGGGTCTCTTGAGCTTTATAACTTTCCAGGTCACCCATATCTTTGCCAGTGATGGCGTGTTAGATTACACCATGAAGGGCTTCTAGATTGCTATCGCCTTGTTTCTTGACGCGCTACCTTTGCTGCCTCGTGACTTGGAAACCGAGTAAAGCAAAATAATGTTGAATGGGCTGGTTCACATGTTAGGACTCCCTCCCACTCCTTTCTTGGCTCTGAACAGACATTTGCTAACTACTTAATTGGCTTTTCATAGTGAACCACACACGGAAGTTGCTATGACGATAATTAAAAGTTACAGGAAGGTACAAAGGAATTTCCTAAAAAGCAGGTATTTTGCTACTTCCTAATTTCCTTACAGAAATGAACTGTGGATCAAACATCCTCTATCAGGTTGTCTGGGCTGCAGCAACAATGAAGTCAAAGAGTCAGAAAAAGTCGGAATGGTAACAAGTACAAGGGTCTTATCTCTGGGACCGGTGAACTTCTAGGCCTGGAGTCATATATCAGATTGTGTTTTGGAGTGTGTTTTCTGGGAACAGGTTCTAGATCCTTCTTTCTTTTTCTTTTTTTAATTGAAATATAGTTGACACACGTGTTGTATTCGTTTCAGGCACACAACATTGATTGTTAACTCTAGTCGTTATGCTCTGCTCGCCATCTGTCACCATACCACACTGTTCCAGTATCATTGACTGCTTCTCTATGGTGTACCTTTCATCCCAGTGACTTAGAAGAGTTTCAGAGGGGTCTGCAGTACTCTCCGCAAGATTAAGGATTACTGATCTTGTTTGGTTACTCACACATCTTTGTGCAGGAGCCGTGCTAATCGCCGTTATCGTTCCAGTTCTAATTAGTACATGCGCTGCTGAAGCCAGCACTGGTTACTCCTGCATCTGTTGCCAGAATCCCCTCTGCACCGTCCTTGCCTTCTAGCCCCCGTTTTCTGTACATCTTCAGAGGAATTTGCCCAGGTGTTTTCAGAGGCAACCCATTTCCTTCCCCTTCTTAAAATGTAAATATTTATTTTGAATATGGGTGATCCATGTACCTGGAAAACAGGGTAAATAAGTTATCAATGAAAAAGTCACACAGCTACCCTCCTAGTCCATTCGTCAGGGGTACATAGTCTGATGAAAAAAGAAAAGTTCCTCTAGAACATTTTTGTACACATAAAAATCTCTAAGAAAACTTTTTATTATAACAAGTGTTCAACATGTACAAAAGAAGAAGACACGGCGTAAGGAGCCCCCATATCCCATCACTCAGCTTCAACAACTGCCATTCTATTGCCAGACTTGTTCCCTCTGTGCCTCCCTTGAGCTGGTTATTTTTTTCTTCAGGTTTATAAGGGTGTCATTTAACACCATAAAATGACTGATGTTAAGTGTAGAATTCAGTAAGTTTTAGCGAATGTATAGACTTGTGCAATCGTCATCACAATGACACAAAGTTTTGGAACATTTCTGTCACCCCAGCAGGCTCCCTTCCAGCCAAGGGGATGACACTTGGAGACCACCCCTGCTCGAACACCAGCCCGCCACTGATCTTTCTGTCTCTAGATTTGCCTTTCTTGGGCATTTTGCATAAGGGAATCATATACCATATAGACTTGCATTTGGCTTCATTAACCTAGCGTAATGTTTATGGAGTTCATCAATGTTGCAACATGAATTGGTAGTTCCCTCATTTCTGTTACTGAATGGTATTCCATTGAGTGACTACTACATTTTATGTCTCCATTCACCAATTGATGGTGTTTGGATTGTCAACTTTGGACTTTGTGATTGAAGCTGTTAGAACATTCATGTACAAGTCTTTTTTTTTTTTTTTTTTTAATGTTTATTTACTCATTTTGAAAGAGAAAGAGCACGAGTGGGGGAGGAGCAGAGAGAGAGAATCCCAAGCAGGCTTTGCCCTGCCAGTGGCAGAGGCACTGTCAGTGCTCTGAGTGTCAGAGGCACTGGCTTTGCCCTGCCAGTGACAGAGGGCTCCATCTCACAAATCATGAGATAGTGACTTGAGCCGAAATCAAGAGTTGGAGGCTTAACTGACTGAGCCACCTGGGTGCCCCCATGTACTAGTCTTTGTATGGACTACTGTTTCCTCTTCTCTTGGGTAAATGCCTAGGATTGGAGCTGCTGAATAGTATACTAGGTTTATGTTTAGCTTTTTAAAGACACTGCCAAACTTTCCCATGGCTGTACCATTTTACACTCTCATCAGTATATGAGAGTTCCAGTTTCTCCCCATCTTCGTCCACACTTGTTATTGTCTGTTTTTGAGGTTAGCCATTCTTAGGGATGTGTGGTCTACCTCATTGTGGTTTTGGTTTGCATTTCCCTAATGACAAATGATATTGAACATCTTCTCATGTACTTATTAGCCTTTCCTACATCTTTGGTGAAATGTATATACAGATCTATTGCCTATTTTTATTTATTTATTTATTTAAAAAAAATTTTTTTAACGTTTTTATTTTTATGTTTGAGACAGGGAGAGACAGAGCATGAACAGGGGAGGGTCAGAGAGAGAGGGAGACACAGAATCCGAAGCTGGCTCCAGGCTCTGAGCTGTCAGCACAGAGCCCGACACGGGGCTCAAACTCACGGACCGCGAGATCATGACCTGAGCCGAAGTCGGCCGCCTAACCGACTGAGCCACCCAGGCGCCCCCTATTGCCTATTTTTAAATTGGGTTGTTTGTCTTATCATTAAGTTATAAGAATTCCTTATGTATTCTAGATACAAGTCTTCTATCAGATATGTGATTTAGAAAGATTTTTCTTCTTGTCTGTGACCTTTCGTTTCCTTTTTTTTTTTTTTTTCAAATTTTTCAAATTTGAAGTATAGTTGACCTACAGTGTATTCATTTCAATTGTACAGAATGGTGATATTTTATATACATAATGAAATGCTCACCACTATAAGTGTAGTTACGTTTGTCACCGTACAAAGTTATTACAGTACTATTGACTGTATTCCCTATGCTGTGCTTTACATCCCCATGACTTATTTGTTTTATAGCCGGAAGTTTATAGTTCTTAATCTTCTTTGCCTATTTTGCCCATCCCCCTCATCCCATATCCTGTGGCAACCATTGATTTGTTCTCTGTGTTTATGAGTCTGGTTCTGTTTTGTTCATTTGTTTTGTTTTTTAGATTCCACATACAAGTTAAATCCTACGGTATTTGTCATTGTCTGATTTATTTCACTTAGCTTAGTACCCTCTTGGCCCATATCTTTCATTTCCTTAATGATATCTTTTGAAGTGTAAACGTTTTAAATTTTTATGAAATCCATTTTATCAAATTTTTAAATATAGATTGTGCTTTTGGTGTTGTATCTAAGACAGCTTTGCCTAACTCAAGGTCACAAAGATTATCTCCTTACTGTTCTTCTAGAAGTTTCAGTTTTTGTATTCAGGTCTAAGATACATTTTGAGTTAATTTTTGTGTATGGTGTGAGGCTCCTTTTGCAGATAGCTACCCAGTTGTCCAAGAACCATTTGTTGAAAAGACTATCCTTTCCCTATTGAATTGCCTTCTCAACCTTGTTGAAAATCAATTTAAACATATAGCTTTATTTCTGGACTTAGAGTTCTGTTCCTTTGGTCTTTATGTATATCCTTACCACACTGTCTTGATTATTATAGCTTTATAATAAGCTTAGAATTTGTTCTTTTTATAAGTTGTTTTGGATGTTCTGAGTCCTTTGTGTTTCCATATAAATTTTAGGATCGACTTTTCAATTTCTACAAAAAAGGCTGCTGGGGGGGCGCCTGGGTGGCTCAGTCGGTTAAGCGTCCAGCTTCGGCTCAGGTCATGATCTCATGGCTTGTGAGTTCAAGCCCCATGTTGGGCTCTGTGCTCACAGCTCAGAGCCTGGAGCCTCTTCAGATTCTGTGTCTTTCTCTCTGTCTCTGCCCCTCCCCCGCTCATACTCTGTCTCTGTCTCTTAAAAATAAGTAAACATTAAAAAAAAAAAAAAAAAAAAGGCTGCTGGGAATTTGATAGGGATTGCATTGAATATATAGATCAGTTTGGGAAGAATTGCTACCCTAACAATATTGAGTCTTCCAATCCATGAATATGGAACATCTCTCCAATTACTTAGAATGTTTTGTAATTTTCAGTACACAAGTCTTTTTTAAAAATGTATTCCTAAATATTTTATTCTTTTTGAAGGTATTACAGATGGAACTATTTTCTTAATTTAATTTTGGGGTTATTGCTAGTATGTGGAAATACAATTAATTTTTATGTTTACCTTGTAGTCTCTGACCTTGCTCACTTTATTAGTTCTAATAGTTGTTTTGTGGGTTCCTTAGGATTTTCTAGATATATAATATGTGATCTACAAATGAAAGCTCCTTTACTTTTCAGTATGGGTGTCTTTAATTATTTGCTTCAGTGCACACTGTCTGCATTTATGGCACAGTGTTGAATAGAAATGGCAAAAGTGGACATTCTTGCCTTATCAATCATTTTGGGAGGAATCATTCGGTCTTTCACCATTAAGAATGATGTTGGCTGTGGGTTTTTCATAGCTGCTCTTAGAATAGGAATAGGAAGTTCCTTTCTATTCCTAGTTTGTTGAGAGGTTTTATCATGAGTGTTGGATTTTGTCAAGTGCTTTTTCTTTGTGAAGATTGTGTGGTTTTTGTCCTTTATTTATATGGGGTATTACATTGAGTTTCTGATATTAAGCCAACTCTCCTGTATTCCTAGGATAAACCCCACTTGGTTAAGATGTATTATTTATTTATTTATTTATTTTTTTTAGAGAGAGAGAGGGAGCATGCAGGAGCAGGGGAGAGGGGCAGAGGAAAGGAGAGAATCTTAAACAGATTCCATGCTCAGTGTGGAGCCCAGTATGGGGCTTGATCCCACAACCCTGGGATCATGACCTGAGCTGAAATCAAGAGTTGGACACTCAACCAATTGAGCCACCCAGGTGCCCCATGTAGACCTTTTTATATATGCTGGATATGATTTGCTAATGTTTTGTTAAGAATTTTTTCCATCTGTGTTCATGAGGACGATTTGTAGTTTTCTTATGATGTCTTTGGCATGCTTTAAAAAAATTTTTTTTAGATAAATGAGATTATGCTATACACACTGCTGTGCATTATATTTTTTTACACTTCATAACTTATGTGGGCAGTCCTTCAAAAATAGTTCTACCTTCCATTTAAGTATATATTACTAAATTGCCTTCCCTAAAGACTGCACCAGTTTACCTATATCTAGTGTATTCAGATTTTTTAAAGCTTTGTGACTCTGATAGGTAAAAAGTCAGACGTGGGGTGCCTGGGTGGCTCAGTCGGTTGAGCGGCCGACTTCGGCTCAGGTCATGATCTCGCGGTCCGTGAGTTCGAGCCCCGCGTCGGGCTCTGTGCTGACAGCTCAGAGCCTGGAGCCCGTTTCAGATTCTGTGTCTCCCTCTCTCTGACCCTCCCCCATTCATGCTCTGTCTCTCTCTGTCTCAAAAATAAATAAACATTAAAAAAAAAATTAAAAAAAAAAAGTCAGATGTTGTTATTTTGACTTGCATTTTTAAAATTATTTTTAAATTTCTGTTTGGCCTTTTGAATTTTTTTTTAACTGCCCATGCATATTCTTTTCAGTTATTTGTCCTTCAGTGGTTTGTAAGAGCGCTTGGTATACTGAAGGAATTCATCCTCTGTTGGGTGTATGGTAAATATTTTTACCCAAATTGTCTTTTTCTTTGTCTATAATGTATATAATTGTACATTTTTCTTCCTTTTTCCTATATATATCCTTTTTCTTTCTAGCTTCTGGATTTTGTTGCATTCTTAGAAAACTTTCCATGTCAAGATTGTTTAAAAGTATATCTATATTTGCGTCTAACACTTCCATTTCATTTTGTCTGTTTAAGTCTTTTTTGCCTTCTCCAGTACCAGTTTGGAGAGCTCTGTATTTTAGTATTTCGTAGAACGTAACCAGCATTCAGTCAGTGTTGGCTGCCCTTGTGATCAGTATTGTCCTTACATGCTCGTCATCTCTTAATGCAGCTCACCTGCCTGAAAAGAGCATCCCTGTTCCTCCGCCTTCTCAGCTGGGTCAAGTTATTTAATCTCGGAGTCTCGGGTTAACTGTCAGTCGTCGTCTGTGAGATGGTGACAGAAATCCCCAGGCAGTTGTCGTTGTGAGAATGGCACCAGTCAGTATTTGTAAAGTGGAAAGGACTGTGTGCCACAGTGCCTTGTACTTACTTGGTAGGTGCCCAGTGGCTCTGTGGCTTGTTGCTTTTTCGTGTTGAGTTTTCCACCAGGGTGAGTGAGTATTGTCATTGTTGTTGTGTCTTTTTCTTTGGTTTTGGTGTATGTACTTGTGCTATGGGTTCGAGACTTTGGAACAGAAGCGTATTGAAGCCTTTCAGGATTTGCTTTTCATTTGTCTGCAGCCTTAAGCTCTCAGGGAGCCCCTTAGTTGTCCAGGGCAGTACCTCTGTTTCACAAGAAGGTAGAACTGGAGTAACTTCTTAGATTTAATTGGCTTGATGACTACAGAAGGTTGTAATCCTCTGCCCTGGCTTCAAATCACGTATTAGGTAAGGCAAAAAGGTCCGGTATCTGGCTTTCTGAGAGGGGAAATTCAGAACACATATATATATTTTTGATTAGCAAGAAATAATGATGTTAACTGTGGGCTTTTCATATATGGCCTTTATTGTGTTGAGGTAACTTCCTTTTATATCTTTTATGTTGAGAATTTAAATTGTGAATGGATGTTGAATTTGGTCGTATTCTTTTGCTGTGTCTATTGAGATGATCATGTGGGGTTTTTTTCCTTTCATTTTATTAATGTGTATCACATTGATTTGCTTAAGTTGAACCATCTTTGCATCCCAGGGATAAATCCCACTTGATTTTGGTGTATGCTCCTTTTTTTTTTTTTTTTAAATGTTTATTTATTTTTGAGAGAGAGAGAGCACGAGCGTGCGTGCAGGAGTGGGGGAGGGGCAGAGAGCGAGGGAGACACAGAATCTGAAGCAGGCTCCAGGCTCTGAGCTGTCAGCACAGAGCCCGACGCGGGGCTCAAACCCACAAACTGTGAGATCATGACCTGAGCCGAGAGACACTTAGACTGAGATCGGACATTTGGCCGACTGAGGCACCCAGGTGCCCCTGGTGTATGCTCCTTTTAATGTGCTATTAGATTCAGCTTGCTAGTATTTTACTGAGAATTTTTGCATCTATGTTAATCAAGGCTATCGGCCTGTAGTTTTCTTGTGGTATCTTTGTCTGGTTTCGGTATCAGGGTGATGGTGTCCTCATAAAATGAGTTCAGAATTATGCCCTCTTTTATTTTTGAAGAGTTTAAGAAGGATTAGTATGTATTATTTATTGAATGTCTGGGAGAATTCACCTGTGAAGGGAGCTCTTTGATTACTGATTGAACCCCCGCCCCCCCCTTTTTTTATTGGTCTGTTTTAGTTTTCTTTTTTTTTTTTTTTTTTTTTATTTTTGGGACAGAGAGAGAGACAGAGCATGAACGGGGGAGGGGCAGAGAGAGAGGGAGACACAGAATCAGAAACAGGCTCCAGGCTCCGAGCCATCAGCCCAGAGCCTGACTCGGGGCTCGAACTCACGGACCGCGAGATCGTGACCTGGCTGAAGTCGGACACTCAACCGACTGCGCCACCCAGGCGCCCTGGTCTGTTTTAGTTTTCTGTTTTTTCTTGATTCAGTTTTGGGAGGTTATGTGTTTCTAGGAATTTACCTATTTCTCTATTTCTCCTAAGTTACCCAATTTGTTGGTGTATAATTGTTTATAATAGGCCCTTATGATCCTTTTTATTTCTGAGTCACCTTTTATAATGTCTCCTCTTTCATTTCTGATTGTATTTGAGCATTGCCTCTTTTTCTCTCATTGGTGCTGCTAAATTTTGTTTAGTTTCATTTGTCAATTTTTAGCTTTTCAAAAAGCCAACACAGTTCTGTTGTGGGTGGGGTTATTTTTGTTTTGTTTTGTTTTTTACTATTTTTAAAAATCCTCGTTTTTATTTATTTCTGTTCTAATCTTTATTATTTCCTTTCTTCTGCTAACTTTGGGCTTCATTTGTTCTTTTTCTGGTTCCTTGAAATGTAAAGTTAGGCTTTTTGAGATATATAAATGTATAATGTAGTTGTTTACCCCTGTAAACTTCCTCCTAGTACTAGTTTTGTTGCATTCCATAAGTTTTGGTAGGTTGTCTTTTTATTTTCTTTTGTCTGAGGTACTTTTAAATTCTCACTGGATTTCCTCTTTGACTCCATGGTTGTTCAAGAGTGTGTTGTTTAGTTTTCACATATTTGCTTATTTCCCATTTTTTTGTTAATGATTTCTAGTTTCATTCCATTATGATCAGAAAAGATATGTGGAATGATTTCAGTCTTCTTAAATTTGTTAAGACTTGTTGTGTGAACCTAACATGTGAACTGTCCTGGAGAGTGTTCTGTGTACAGCTGAGAAGAACGTGTTTTCTTCTGTTGGGTGGAAGGTTCCATATGTGTCTGTTAAGTCCATTTGGTCTGTAGTGTTTTTTGAGTCAGCTGTTTATTGATTTTCTGTCCGGATGTTCTGGCCATTATTTTAAGTGAGATATTGAAGTCCCTACTATTACTGTATTGCTGTCAGTTTCTTCCATCAGATCTGTCAGTATTTGCTTTATACATTTAGGTGCTCTGATGTTGGGTGTGTATATGTTTCTAACTTAGATATAACTGTTATATCTTCTGGTTGAATAGACCCTTTTCTCATACAGTGACCTTCTCTGTTTCTAGACACAATTTTAAACTGTAAGTCTGTAGTGTCTGATAGAAGTATATCTACCCCTGCTTTCTTTTTGTTATGTGGAATATGTTTTTCTATCCCTTCATTTTCAGCCCTCGTGAGTCTTTAGATCTGAAGCGAGTCTCTTGTAGACAGCATATTGCTGGATCTTTTTTTTTTTTTTTTTTTTTTATCCATGCAGCCAACCTGTGCCTTTTGATTGGGAATTTAATCCATTTACTCCCAGCTTATTCGGATATGCATCAGGGTTGAGAACCACTATCCTAGATGTACAGATAGGGTATAGGGGTAATAGATATTCTCCAGGAGTCTCAAACTAGATCCTTGGACAGGCGGAAAGGTAGGAGGTATCAAGAACTCCTTAAATTTAAGAATTAAAAAAAAAAAATCAGATTCTTAAGGATACAGCAGAGATTAAGAACCATAATATTCCAGGGTGCCTGGCTGGCTCAGTCCATGGAGCATGCAACTCTTGTTCTCAGGGTTGTGAGTTCGAGACCAATGTTAGGCATAAAGCTTACTAAAAAACAAAACAAAACCCATAGCATTCAATCTTATGTGAGTGGATGGTTTTATATTTTTATAGATCAGAGGTTGGTTGACGCTTATTATTAGTTTGAGTACTCCCATAACATGGCTAGACAAGTAATTAGTGCAGGTGGACAGATGTCAGAAGCTTAAATGACCACAATTCAGCATGAAATGTACTATAGTAGTGCCTTAGACAAGCGCAGGTTTAAGTATTGGCCAAATAACATAAGCACTAATCCTTGAACATGTATAGATGTGAAAATTGGGTACTGGGTAGTTTCCATTCTCTTGCCTCTAGTGACATCATAGAGATACTTACAAGGTACCTTGAAAAGAAAGGGAAAGAATAATTCCACAAAATATGTACATAAAAGGATGTTCACAGCATTATTTGAAATCGTGAAGTTGTTCACTAAAATAGCCAGTATTGGGGCGCCTGGGTGGCTCAGTCGGTTAAGCGTCCGACTTCGGCTTAGGTCGTGATCTCACAGTCGGTGAGTTCGAGCCCCGCGTCGGGCTCTGTGCTGACAGCTCAGAGCCCGGAGCCTGTTTCAGATTCTGTGTCTCCCTCTCTCTCTGACCCTCCCCCATTCATGCTCTGTCTCTCCCTGTCTCAAAAATAAATAAACGTTAAAAAAAAATTTTTTTTAATAGCCAGTATTAGTGGAATAGGTTAAATTATAATGTATCCGCTTACCCAGTTATATACTTATTAAAGTAGTATATAACTAGGTAATTAAAAAGGAAATTGTGTATATTCCAGAATTTCACGATTTTAAATAATGCCATGGTGAGTATCCTTTTATGTACATTTTGACATATTTGTGGAGATCTGAGGGTCTTGGAGAACATTTCAACTGGACCTTCAAGTGTAGGTAGACTTGAATAAGGTGAGAGCAGGTGTGAAAAACAGCTTGAGCAGAGGCTTAAAGGCAGCCTCACCTGACCAAGTCTGCTCACTAAGGGCCAAGACAATCTTGGGATTTTCCTGAAGGCTTAGAAACAAAAGGTGGAAGGTGCTGATGGAAAGGTATCTTGGGCCAGCAGGTGCAAGTCCTTCCGTACCGACCTAGAATTACTCTACCCTAGGTGTTCAGAAGGGTGATTTTGTCTTTCTGCGTCATTTATTTTATTGTTTTTCTTAATTGATATAAATGCTTCATAATCCCCTAAGAAAAGTTAGAAATAGAGATATAAAAAAAGGAAGAAAGTCCATTACACCCAGAGCCCGTTTTGCCTGCTACACATTTTCTCAAAGGTAACTTTTTTAAAAAGGGGAGAATCCTGCTATGCAGTGTTCTATCCCCTGCTTGTTCTACTTAGATCTAAAGCTTAAATGTTCCCACTCAAGAAATATTTCCTTTTTAGTGAGTATATAAATAGGTAAGTGGATACATTATAATTTAACCTATTCCACTAATATTGGCTATTTTAGTGAAAATTTCACAGTTTAAATAACACCATATTGAACATCCTTTTGTGTACATTTTGGCATATTTGCCATATTTTTCTTTTGTTAAATAATTTTTCCTTTTTATTTTGAGAAAGAGAGTGAGAGAGAGAGAGAGAAAACAAGTGGGGAGGAGCAGACAGAGGGAGGCACAGAATCCAAAGCAGGCTCCTGGCTCTGAGCTGTCAGTACAGAGCCCAACATGGGGCTCTATCCCACGAACCATGAGATCATGACCTGAGCCGAAATCAAGAGTTGGACACTTGACCAACTGAGCCACCCAGGTGCCCCTGCCATATTTTTTTTAACATGTCTCAAAGTAGAATTGCAGGGTCAAAGAGTATGTGCTTGGGGGGGAGGGGGAAGGCTTTTGATGGAGTGCCAGATTGCCCCCCGATGGAATTAGGGGAAAGAGGACCTGATTTGTTTCTTTGACTCAAAGCACTCACATTCCTAAAGACTGACCAATGAGGCCTAGCACAGGGCTCCAAAGAGGAAGGGCCATAATCTTCTCACAACAGGTCAATTAGAGGAAATTGTCTGATGGAGAGGAAATCAGATGCTGTAGCCAGCCTGGGTCCGTAGGCTTTCCATCACAAAAAGAGAGAATAAATCCTATTTGTTGTTGTTGTACTCAAGACAAACTCATACTACTACACCCTTCCCTTTGGAAGTGCGTAAAATGTCTCTAGAGGGATTTTCAAGGAACTGGTGATAGCAGTTGTCTATAGGGAGCCCAAGTGGGAGGAAGATTTCTTTTTCACGGTATATCCATTTGTACTGTGTGAATTATTTACTGTGTATGTGCTACTTTTTCAAAACATTTTTAAGCTAGTTATTTTTAAAAGCCTTGCCTGCTTGTGGTTATGTAAAATGTTAACATTAAAGGAAACTGGGTGAAGAGTACATGGAACTCTCATAGTATTTTTACAACTCTTTTATAAATCTAAATTTAAGTTTCTGGGGTGCCTAGGTGGCTCAGTTGGTTAAGCATCCTGCTCTTGGTTTCAGCTCAGGTCATGATCTCACGGTTCTTGAGTCCAAGCCCCATATCGGGCTCTGTGCTAACAGTGCAGAGCCTGCTTGAGATTCTCTCTCTCTCCCCCTCTCTCTCTCTGTCCCTCCTTCTCTTACTCACACACACACTCTCTCTCAAAATAAATAAAGAAAATAAAATTAAAAAAAATTTTAAGGGACAGAAAGGGGAAAGTATTGTTTTTCTATACAGAATCCTACCCCATTGATAATTTTCTACCTTCTAGTCTGGTCATTTCTTTTAAATATCCTGCTGTTAACCCCTGACCCCATTGATTACTAAGTACAGTATAGCTGTCATAGTCATCTTTCACTGTTTTTATTGGGGTCACACTGTTCCTTCATAATTTCATAATGAACAAGCTGGCAGATACTTACAAACATTTACAGCAAATTGGGAGGGGGGGGGAACACTCTGAATATATTCTTTTTAAGGCTTTAACCAAGCTATGCATCTACAAAAAGTGCACCAAGCTCAGAACCTTAAACTATTAAAGCCACTTTTTCTCAGCTTGTGCTCCTGGTAAGAATGCAGATGAGGCCACATTTTTGGCAAGCCCCCTGAGCAATTCTGACTCCATATAACCATCTGAGTGTGTGTGTGTGTGCGTGCATGTGCTGGTAACTTGAAAGATGGAGGGGCTGTGGAGGCAAGGTGATCAGAAGGCTGTGTCCAGTGAGAGGAAACAAGGGTCTGAAATGCTGTGACAGTACAGGGAGCAGAGAGGGCAGATGCAGGAACACTAGTGAATCTGTGATCCGGGTGTCTGGACAAGAGTCCCTTGTCTAGACCAAATGGAGAGAGAGAATCAGGAAACTCTTCTAGTTCTTTGAGGGGGTGAAGCATGTTGTTAAGGGAAAGAGATGTTTCGATGGAGTGCATTTCTTGAGGCCAGTAATTGGTCACTCTTGTCTTTTCTCAGGTGACTATCCTGCAGGTAGGTCATTTACTGAGTGCCTGCTCTGTGCCAGGCACTGGGGACACACGGAGATCACATTCAAGTGGAAGGGGACAGACTGCACAAATAAACACATGCATATTGTACATATCAAGTACGTAATTATCCATGAAGAGACATGAAGCAAGGGGGGTGGAGAATGGGTAATGGGAACCGTGGGGGTGCTTATTTTAGATAGGATTGTCAGTGAAGGCTTCTCTGAGGACGTGACATCTGAGAGAGACCTGAATGAAATAAGGAATGAGATTAGCCATGCATGTATCTGTGGGAAGGACATTCTGAGCAGTAAAGGGGATGGCCCTGAGGGGTAGAGAAGGGCCTGCTATCAAGAGACAACAAGAAAGCCAACATAGCTGGAACTGAGTGAGGAGGAGAGTGGCAGGGGATGAGGCCCATACAGTTTGGAGAAGGCGTGTATGAAGCTGTATTGGTGATATGGGACCTTCCTGACAAAGTAAGCCCATTGCTACGTAGAAAAAAGGGAATTTGTGGAACATTGTGGAGCTTAGCTTCCTGCTAGCTATACTGAAGAGTGATACAACATGACATGGTGGAAAGAACATTGATCCGGAAGTGGGGAAGTGTGGCTCCTGTATGACAGTCTTCCCTTTTGTCCCCATGTTAATTACTTCACTCATTTTGTGACTCGTTTCCAGAAGTGCAGAAGTGCAAGATCGGTGCCGTGTGGGACTCTTGGGGGCATGTGGAAGGCAGCACTTACAGAGTAGGGATGACACTGGGTCAGGTAAAGCAGACGTGAAGGTGCTATGACTTGACCTGCCCCAGGGAGATGTTCGCTTCTTTCCCCCATTCTGACTACAGCCTCTCTTCTTCCAAGCAGGATTGGTTGCCGTGGTCCCTGTTGCTCCTCTCGCTCGCGTGTGATTCTCACGCCTTCTATGTCCCTGGGGTTGCACCAATCAACTTCCACCAGAACGACCCTGTAGAAATCAAGGTAGGTGCGTTTCTGGGCTGTTGGAGCCTCTGTGCTGGCAGCCTGGCTGGAGGGCCCTGGTGAGATGGGCCCAAGCTTGCAGAGAACAAAAGCCCGTGCCAGTCGCCCTGGGAAAAAGCGAGTCCGCTGCGTGCTGCTTGGCTGGAAGGGGAGTGCTATCCGGAGTCCACCGTTCCGGGCACTCTGCCTCTTCATCTCTCTCCCTTTCCCTGTCTGCAACTCTGCTAGTGGGAATGTGTTCTCTCTGTGTCCCTTTCTGGCTTTCTCTTTGGTTCTGGCTCTGGCCAGGCCTGTGTTTCTCTCTCACTTTCATCCTCACGTGTGTCCCTGTTCCTAGTTGTGAGTGTGTGTGTGTGTGTGTGTGTGTGTGTGTGTGTCTGTCTGTCTGTCTGTCTGTCTCTCTCAACCGGCTGCCTCCTCTGTGGCACCTCTGCCTCCCTCTTTCATCAGTTCCCCTTCTCTTCTCAGTCACCAGTTTCTCTTGCATAACCCACATTGTCCACACACACACAGCCTATCGTATACGGCTCTGTGTTTTTGCTTGCAGATTTTGCCACAGCTGGATTCCCCAGTTCAGTTTTTCTAAACTGTGTACTACCTATCTGAGTGGGGGTATATGAGGTGATTTCAAGTAGTTGACAAATACGATTTATTTTAATAGCTGTTTTCTTTTAATGTGTATTAAGAAATATAGCTACTACTTCAACTCATGATTTTATGGCTGCTCTTGGTTTTCCATTTTTAATAGTGATAATAGTATTAGCTTCTTAAATAAATGTATTTCCTTAAAAAATGAATCAGATCCAAATAAATAGTGGAATCAATGGTAAATAGATAAGGCAAACTGGTGCATGAACAATTCAAGTGTAAAGAGAAGCCATCCCACCAGACACCTTTGCTTTTCAAGCTAGATGTCCACCTGTCAGTCGGTCAACTAGCCAGGGTGGGGAACGAGTTTCTTAAAATATGGTTGGTCAGGGGCAGTGGGCAGGCTGGCACTTTGATTAGTGGCTCTTTAACAGTATACTGGTGGTGGCATTCTCAGAGCCCCAAGTAGGGCTAGGGGTTGGTGGTGGATCTTTTTGGATCCGTACAAACTCCGAGGTAGAGATATGGTACAGATTTATTGGATAGGCTCTCAGAGTCAGCGCTCGGGAGGGAGCGAGGGAAGCAGGACTGGGCAGAGGGATTCACTGAGGCCTGCGGGAAGCTCTGGAACTGGAATGGCCGACCCTTCAGAGTTGTTCCAAGTTGAGGCAAGAGGACTGGTTCTTTGTATCCCAATGAACCAGTCATTGGATATGGACTGCCACCAGGGAGGACGGGGAAGGGGCGTAATCTTGTGCACGGGCTCCCAGCCAAAGGGTCTCTCCTCTGTCATCATCCAAATATAACCACTCTTAATACTTTGGTATTTTTCTGGGTCTTTTTTTTCCTGTACAGTGTTGACCGTGTAGGGCACTTGGCATCCCCTCGCCTCTATAAGTCCCCAGTTACTTGACTACTACACTGTTCCTTCCTTGGCAAAGTAACGAGTAGTTGAAAGTTTTGAGTAGTCCTTCACATCCTTAGTGATTTTGTAAAAAGGGCTAACAAAACTTAGTTCCAAAAATAAATCCTGCTCCTAAAATAAACGTACATTTCCTGCCTCGTTATCGTGTTGATGTGAACCACATCTTCACTGGTCTGTGCAGAAGCAACTCAGTAAGATTGCATGAAAATCAAGTTTGTATCCTTTCCTGAGCGTCACAGTGTCCAAAAGGAGAAACAGAAGACAAGAAGGTCACAAAGGGCCATCTACCTGATGTGCCACCATGTATGGGCCCCTTTGTTTGACACCACATTTTAGGTATTAGCAAAATGACAGATTGCTATGTGTCATGCTTATTTGGGGCATCACATACAAGCAGTTTGTGATTGTCCAGGAGTTGTTAATCAGTGAAGAGGATAAATATATAAATAGTACATTTGTTTTTTTAAAAAAAACGAAAACTTCTATGAATCAAGTTGTAAAAGAGCTGGGATCTTATCTGTCTCAATCACTGCTGTGTTACCAGCTCCTAATACATAGACTGGCAGGGTGTATAAGTATGTCTGAGAGCATATAAATATGTTAAAAAGCATCTGCATTTAGAACTAAGCAGTAATTAATGAGTAGATGCAACATTAGGTGTGTTGCATTATTGTGAGCATCTCTATTCCTCGGAGGTCAGACTGTTACTTTCAGGAACAGTAATTAAAGTAACGTTTATTGAGGGTTATGTACATGCCAGGCATTATGCCTGATTTAACTCACAATTCCTCCCTCTCCGCACGCCCCCCCCCCCCCCAGCCCAGGAACGCTCTGAGGCAGATACTGTATATTTTACAGATTTACTGTATATTTTATAGATAAGGAAACCAAGGCCCAGGGAAGTAAACCAACTTGCCCAAGGTCATATGGAGACAAAGAAGTAGGATTAGTTCTTAACTGCTCCATCTCTTAACTACTACAGTGCCCTTCCTCTCAGTGCTTTTGTCAAAAGTTGCCTCCAGAGCAAAGCTTGTGGCACAGGGAGGAGAGGGTGGCTCTGGCTTCCAGTCCTGCCAGGCTGGGGATGGAAGAGGGCACACTTTGGGTTGGGGGAGGGAGGGTGGGAGGGAACATAAAGGTGGGGCTCAGTTTCTTTGTAATGTGGATTCTTTTTTGATTATCCAGAAAGAGAGAATGGAAGAAACACAAAATAGCAGGCTGTTCTAATAGACAGTAACTTTTTGGCCATTTTGTCTCAAGCAATTCATGAAACGCTTAATAGATGTCCTCTGTCTCTTAGTCCGACATCTAAAAAAGCTCTGAAACCCAGTTTTTGTAAGTTCCTTATAGACAAGACTTCGCCTGAAGTGTTTGACTTTATTTATCCCACTTAGTATGAACATTTTTGCATTTCTTTACACACATAGTCATTAAATATGGGGTACTGCTCCAGACTCAGCTGGAGGGCATTGTCCACCCTGCCCTTTTAAAATAAAAATTTTTGTGGCTCCTGGGTGGCTCAGTCAGGTAGCGGCTCAGGTCATGATCTCGTGGTTCATGGGTTTGAGCCCTGCATCGGGCTCTGTGCTGACAGCTCAGAGAGAGCCTGCTTCTGATTCTGTGCCTCCTTCTCTGTCTGCCCCTCCCCACTCATGCTCTGTCTCTCTCTCTCTCTGTCAAAAATAAACGTTAAAAATTTTTTAAAATAAATTCCTAATTTCAAAGCATGAGGTTTTTTTTTTAATTTAAATCCAAGTTTGTTAACATATGGTATAATAATGATTTCAGAAATAGGATTTAGTGATTCATCACTTACTTGCAACACACGAAGCTCATCCCAACAAGTGTCCTCCTTAATGCCCCTTGCCCATTTAGCCCAACACCCCTCCAACAACCCTCAGTTTTTTCCCTGTATTTTAGAGTCTCTTATGATTTGTCTCCCTCTCTGTTTCTATATTATTTTTGCTTCCCTTCCTTATGTTCATCTGTTTTATATCTTAAATTCCACATGTTAGTGAAATTATATTTCTCTTTCTCTGACTGACTTATTTTGCTTAGCATCATACACTCTACTTCCATCCATGTTGTTGCAAATGGCAAGATTTCATTCTTTTTGATTGCCGAATAATATTCCATTGTATATAGGGGCACCTGGGTGGCACAGTCAGTTAAACATCTGACTTTGCCTCAGGTCACAATCTCATAGTTTGTGTGTGGGTTCAAGCCCCATCAGGCTCTGTGCTAACAGCTCAGAGCCTGAAGCTTGCTTTGGATTCTGTGTCTCCCTCCCTCTCCCTCCCTCCTGTCTCTGCCCCTCCCCCACTTGTGCTCTGTCTCTTTGTCTCTCTCTCAAAAGTAAATAAACATTAAAAAAAAATTTTAAAAAGAAATATTCCATTGTGTATATGTATATATACACATATATACACCACATCTTTATCAATTCATCTGTCACTGGACATTTGGGCTCTTTCCATACTTTGGCTATTATTGATAGTGCTGCTGTAAACATAAGGATGCATGTGCCCTTTCGAAACAGCACACCTGTGTCCTTTGGATAAATATCTAGTAGTGCAATTGCTGGGTCGTTGGGTAGTTCTATTTTTTCATTTTTTAAGGAACCTCCATATCAAAGCATGAATTTTAAAAAAGGATTGTGGACCTGGATTCTAAAAATTATTGGTCCTTTTATAGATGATGCATGAGGAATGGTTGATAGTTTCTAAATAGCAAAGATAATTTTATGTACACGTAGACTAGAATTTTTTTTTTTTTTTGCGACATTTTGTTCTGTTTACCTACGGTTTGGTGTTGTCTATGACTGTCACTGTTTTCAGAGCTATAGTCTGTGTGCGTGTATCAGTTCCTAAACATTCTCCTTCATGGTCTTCTTAAACCTCATTTTTAATGGTTGCGTGATATTTAATTGGATGAGTATATTATGGCTTACTGACCAGTGTGGGGGCTTATACTTGTTTTCCCGTTTTTTCTCTCTTCTGTCATGCAGCAAACATTTAATGAGCATTACAAGTGTGCCTGGCTCTGTAGGTCCTTGCCCTCTTGAAGCTTAAATCTTAAATTCTAGTGGGGGAAACTGATTTTTTAAAACAGGTAAACAAAATAACTATGTTGTATCAGACCTGTTACCTGGGAAACTACACATGTTGGAGTACAGCAAATGAAGGAATTCCCTTAGATGAAATAGTTGGGGAAAGACTTCCAGATGAGGGGCCTTAAGCTGGGACCTAAATGTGAGAAGGAGCCAGACAGGCACGGGGTCGGACCAAGAGGAGCAGCGGGCGCAGAGCCTGATGGGCTCGAGGAACTGTAGGCACTGTAACCACGCTGTGGTCATGAGCAAGGAGTGGACCTCTTTGTTCCTAAAGTTTATCCTCGTTTGGAGTTATTCCTTAGGAAAGATGCCCAGAAGTGAAATTATAGGGTCAAAGGACATCAGACTCTCAGTGTATTTGAATTTGGTTATGAGTTTAAACAAAATCTGTGATGTAGTTTAAAACTAATGACACACGAAATCAGAATTGTAGACTTTATCGTGTGTAGTATACTACAGTTGCATCTGCTGCACTTAGTTTGCTTATTTGATAATATTGCCGACTATACCAACGATGTGTGGGTACAGGCAGAACTATTGAAACAGCTGTCTTGGTTTCTGGATTGAGGAACAACAAACAGCCTCTCTTCTCCCACCAGGCTGTGAAGCTCACCAGCTCTCGAACCCAGCTACCTTATGAATACTACTCGCTGCCCTTCTGCCAGCCCAGCAAAATAACCTACAAGGCAGAGAATCTCGGTAAGTTTTTTCTCTCACTGTCAGCCTGTCGCAGATGGGAAGCCAGATCTTTGCGTAATGGTGATAGCCGTGAACCCTGACTTTACCGTGTGCTGGACACCATTCTACGTGGTTTGCGTACATATCAGCTCATTCAATCCTCGTAACATCCCCGGGGAGGTAGTTGCTGTTTTTATGCCTATTTTACAGGTTAAGTGACTTGCCTCTGGTTATGTTGTTAATGGCTAAGCTGGGCTTGGAGTCCATGTGTTTGGACTTCAGAGTTGCAGGCTACTGCTCAGACTGGCTCTCCCTTGATTTCTAGATACTCCCTTCTGTCGCTCTTGGCTTCTGTAACCTACTCTGCTTTTAATTAAAAGAATGAGTGACTACCTCTGGCCCTAAAGGAAGCAGAAACATCACCATAGTTCTTGCTAAGTGGTTGTGCAAGACTTGCCTCAAATAATGTGTGAAGCACCCAGCACAGTGTCTGACATATGTGTTCCATAAATAGTAGCCATTTTATTCTAATTCAAATAATTCTTCATTTGGTAGAATTTTAGACTTAAAGCAAAAGACACTCATTCAGAAGCCTCTGTTCCTGACATAATTATTAGTACTTACGCTGTGCCCATCTTGGTTTTGGAAGGATGCTGTCCCTGACCTCAAGGAACTTAGGAGACTTTCCTCTTTTAGCTGAGGAGGGAGAAAGGAGAGAACTTTCTTGAGCAGGCCTCTGAAAGGGCTGCCTTCTCTGTCAGGGCTACCCATGGCTCAGATGTTTTAGTCAGCTTAACCAGAACCAGGCAGCACCTCCCAGCCCTCAGTCTTGCCTCGTACTGTTGCCTCAGGGCTGATTTCCACTCACTGTCTGGGCTGCCCCTCCTGCCTGTCACTTATGCTTCTTTTCTCTTTCCACACCATGCCATGCCCAACCACCTGTCTCTGTCTGAGAAACGTGACCTGCTTTGTCTTCCAGGCCCCTTGCTACCCGGACCCTTGAGAGCAGCTCCTCCCTTCCCATGAGCTGGTGTGGACTCGTGGCTCAGCACCTCGGTGTGACACTGGGTGATCTTAACCTCTCTGAGCCTCTGCCATATCTTCTATGAAGCTGGGGGATGTTCCTGCCTCATAGAAATGGAAACCTCTTGGGGCACCTGGGTGGCTCAGTCAGCTGAGCTTCCAACTTCAGCTCAGGTCATGATCTCATGGTCTGTGGGTTCAAGCCCCGTGTCGGGCTCTGTGCTGACAGCTTAGAGCCTGGAGCCTGCTTCAGATTCTGTGTCTCTCTCTCTCTCTCTCTGCCCCTCCCCCACTTGCACTCTGTGTGTGTGTGTGTGTGTGTGTGTGTGTGTGTGTGTGTGTGTGAAATAATGGATAAACATTAAAAAAAATTTTTTTTAAAAAGAAAGAAATAGAAACCTCTGTGTACAAAAGTTATCCTGCTGTATTGTATCATTCTGTCTTGAAGGAGTGGCTCCCTTCATGGCCTAGGGGCTCTTAGAGTGGAGGGATCATGCCTTCCATTCCTATCTCTCCCACTTCTGACCCAGTGTCAGAATCCACAGGAGGATTCAGTCAATGTTAAGTGTCCTACCTGAATGGAGCAGAAACCTCCTTGATTATATACCTGTTGGATGGCAAGCCTTGTACTTAGCATTATCATCATCACCACCGTTAGTATTTACAGGGCTCTTCTAGGAGCTGGGCATTGTTCTAGGCCCTTCTCTGCTTTAACTTAGTTAATTCTCACAAGAGCCCTATGAAGGTAGCTACCCTTACTATCCCCTTAACATAGGTAAGGGAAGTGAGACAAAAGGAGGTAAAGTCATGTGCCCCAGTCATTCACCAATATGGTTACCCCCATTTCATAGTAGAGGGAACAGCAGCTTCAGGGGTTTAAGACTTGCCAATAGGTGGAGAAACTGAGATACTAGACCAGGTTTTTTTTGGTTTTGTTTTTTAACTCTAAAGACAATTCTTTCTGTTGTCCTGGCTGCCTTCCCCAGAAAGGTTCATTTGGACTGTCTGAGGGCTGTGCTCATGGTGATCGCACTGATGGAGGTTCATATCATGGCGTGCGAGGGAGTGTCTGTGGCAGATGCACTGGAGTACAATGTCAGGCTCTCTTAGAGGGTCCACGTTCATAGCTTGTTGCTCATTCAGCCTGGCTGGCTCTCTGCTCCAGCTATAAAAGGTTGAAAGGAATACTTCTGTATTAGAAATGAGCCATTCCAAACCAGCATGTCCTCTTTCTTGGTTTAAATTTAATTTCTAAATATCAAGAAATGATACCTGCTGGCTTGGTCTGCAGATTGGTTTCTCTCTGTGTATGTCCTTCCTTTTCTCAAGTGAGCTCCTTGTAAACTAAAAAGAAGTGGGCATTAGGGCATGGTGTAAAGGAAGGGGCCCAAGAGCTTAGCACTACCACTGTCCCCTTGAATGATCATGGGCTAGTTAGTCACTGTCCCTGTCTGGTTCTAGCATGGCCGTCTGTGAAATGAAGAGGATGACCTGAATCATTTCGACAGTGGACCGTGCACGTGTCTTATTGGCATCCTTGTTCTCCACTGGCCAGTCGCTCCCTGGGTTTAATGGAGTCAGCTGCTGTTACTAGGCTTCTAAAAGGGGGAGAAGGGGAGACCCTCTCCTGAGTGGCCTCGTCCACACTCGTCACAGCTGCTACTTTGCATGGCTGTGTCGTACTCCCTGAGGTGGCACAGCTCGTGCCCTGCCGCACAGTTCACAGGCCAGCAACTCACAGCTTCTATCCACAGCCCTGACCTGGCCTTTGAGCCCTAAATTTGGATATCTCACCTCCTGCTTGACATACCCACCTGACGTCTCCAAACTGAAAAAACGCCTTCGGTCTAAATTTGCTCTTCTTCCTGTTTTCCCCCTAGCACTCGGCTGTGGAAACCTCAGTCTACCTGATGTGCACCACTCCTCACTCATCCCTTTTATCAGTCAGCATCAGGTCCCCTAGTTTTGCCTGCTCGGTAGCTCCTGAATCTGTGTACGTGCTTCCAGCCTCAGCATAGCCCTGACCAGCCACCGTCATCGCTTACGTGCATGACTGACTGGCATCGCCCCAACCAGTCCCTTGCCTCTTCTGTGTTTCCTTGACAAAACAGCCAGAGTGATCTTTCTGTCATCAGAATCAGATACTGTCTTCCTTCAGCTGTTAGCAACCCTTCACTGGCGTTTCTTGCTCCCTGGATAAAGATCGGACTTCCAGCACAGCCCCCAGGCCCCCAGGTCCAGCTCTGGCCCATCTCTTGAGCTCACCTTAAGTCACTTTCCCACCTGCCCTCTGCACCGCAACCACACAGGTGTCTCAGACTCACCACACTTCTCCCACCCTCAGGAGCTTTTGCATGTACTGTTCCTTCTGTCTAGAATGTTCTTCCTCTGTCTCGTTACATAGTTAACGCCTCTCTTCTTTTAGAACTCACTTCAAACATCACTTCCTCAGAGAAACTTTCCTAGACCTGCTCCCCCATGTCTAGAGCAAGTTCCTCTTGTTATACAGTGTAGTCTCGTTATCCTGATGATTTAACCAAAGTCTGTCTTCCCACTACACTGTAAGATCCATGAGTATGTCTGTTCAACATTGCATCTTCAGGGCCCAGCACGTAACCAGTACTAGGTTCACGTTAGGAACAAATGAACAAACGAATGAATGAATGAACAAACAACTGAAGGAATGACTGACTGACTAGGCAGAGAGTGCCATATCCAAGCAGGTCCATGCTGGGAAGCACGTGTTAGACCAATTGTTCGTGCAGGAGCTAGTCCTGCCTGTTGGCTTCGGTGGGTCTTCAGCTTGCCCCAGTTTCACAGTGTCCCAGAAGAACTGTTAGTAGAGTTCAGAATGAAAGTGCCATCGGTTTTAGTTGACAGTCCCTAACTGCTCAGTGCCTGCTAGCATGACATCCGGAGGCCCCTCTGAAGCAACAGGCATGCAAAGGATGTGCCAGTTCGTTAAGTAAAAACATGTTTTGGCTAAAAAATCTCAGGTGCTGGATTTCAGTCCACTTCCTCTCCCTGCCTGAGCTAGGATCTGAAGACACAGAAATGAATAGGACACATTGTCGGCCCTTAAAAGAACTCAGAGGTCGCAGAAATGTAATATATTAACACATTGTGCAAAGTCGCATCATTGACATGGAAAGGTGCAAAGGTGATGCTGATGATAAAAATAGTATTTGTTGTCTGCCTGCTCTGTGCCTGGTACTTTATTTTTCATTGTAACCCTGTGAGATGGTTACTATTATAATCCCCATTTTACAGGTAAGGAAATTGAAGTTTGTTGAGATTAAGTAATTTAACCAAGACTGCTAAGATAGTGAGTGGCAGAGCCAAGGTTCAGTGGCCAGTCCTGTCTTTGCCACTGTACAAGACTGCCTGTACACAGAGGCAAATCAGGGAAGAGGGTGATGGGCTCAGCCCTGAAGAACTCAGAAAGCACTTCCCAGAGGGTGAAATAGAAACAGCTTGAAGAGTGAGGAGGAATTTCCCAGGAACATGGGGCAAGAAGTAGCACTCTGGGCAAAGGAAATGACATGAGGCCCAGAGGCATGGAGTGACATGGCATATTTGATGTGCCCTGGAGAGTCTGGGGGTGGTAGAGCAGAACGGGGGTGGAGCGTACAGGTGGGAGTAGGATGGGCAAGCTATCTACAGACAGGGCAGAGCATTGACTGCCAGGTGCAGAACTGCCAGAGGCCCTGCAAGTCAGCCCGGTGTCCCCGTGGCTCTGCTGGCCTCAGCAACCTCAGGGCTGAAACTCTGAGATCCATCTGTCTCTCTTACGGCAGGAGAGGTGCTGAGAGGGGACCGGATTGTCAACACCCCTTTCCAGGTGCTAATGAACAGCGAAAAGAAGTGTGAAGTTCTGTGTAGCCAGTCCAACAAGCCAGTGACCCTGACCGTGGAACAGAGCCGGCTTGTGGCCGAGCGGATCACGGAAGACTACTATGTCCACCTGTAAGTTGTCCTCTGCTCCCTGCAAGCCTCGCCTTGGTGGATGGGAGGGCACTGATGGGAGAGGCGGCCCAGAGGGACTGAGCGGGCCTTCGGTTTCCAGCATTGCCGATAACCTGCCTGTGGCCACCCGGCTGGAGCTCTACTCCAACCGCGAAGGCGATGACAAGAAGAAGGAAAAGGATGTGCAGTTTGAGCATGGCTACCGGCTTGGCTTCACGGATGTCAACAAGGTAGGGTGTCTCGGCGGGCTGAAGGGCTGTGGGAGTTTCACCCTTTAAGGCACGAGCTCTTGGGGCCCCAGGGAAGGATATATTTAGCTAGAGGTTTATCACAAAGGTAGGATGGCCAGGGCAGCTTTCTCTTAGTGCCCCTAGGCATGGCCTGTCAGAGTCCGAGTGCTTTGGGCAAGGCTCTGGCAGATGCTACACAGGAAGTGGAAGGCACAGTCCCTAAAAAGTTAGATTCCACATTTATAAGACTAAAACAAAAGAAAAAACACAGAATTCCGTTAGTATGTAGGAAAGAGAGCTTTGTAGTGGTCTAGAGCATGCTGGCTTCCTGGGTTTTGGATCTCACTTCCACCACCTACTAGTTGTTGAGTGACCTTGAGCCTACCTATTTCCTCACTGTGCCCTCGATTCCTCGTCGGTAAAATGTATGTAATGGCCATACCCGCCCTTTGGGGTTGTTATGCAGTGTAAATCAGATAATTTGTGTGTCTGCTTCATAGCACAGCCTCTGAGAAATATGCTGATAATGGCAATGGTTGTAATAGTGATTCTCCTATCTTACTAATTTTCTAAACGGAACTCCTACCGCGTGGGGAATAAAAGGCAAAACCATTTCTTTTGAGGCATAATCCCTGTCCTCAAAGGGCTTCTGATCCCAGTTAGGAAGAGGACTGACCATGTAGACCCTGCATCTTAAGTCCTAGTTGCTGCTCACTGATGGTGCTGGCGCCATGACGACTGATGCCAGCGGAGTTCAGAAGAGCTTGTTGTGCGTTCAGGTTGTCATGGAGGAGGTGGGCCTTGAAAACTAGGTAGGCTAGAGCTGAGTGGAGTCGGGTGGTGTCCTAGCTGCAGCAGATGTGAGAACACAGCTGCGGAGTGGGGACTGTGCACGGGGCAGGGAGATGTCAGGGGAGACTGCGGGGGAGCTAGATGTCTGAGAAGATGATAGAAGGCCTTGAATGGTGGGCCTAAGCCCCAGGGACCCCTAGAGGGTTTCTGAGTGGGGAGTGCTGTGAGAGCAGTGTTTCTGGCAGGTTGAAATAGCTCGGCATGCTGGACGAGGGGAGGGACCTGCTTACCTGGGGTGATTCTCTGGCTATTTCTTGACTGCTGGTATTTTGTTCTCTCCATCGCTGTTTTAGATCTACCTGCACAATCACCTCTCGTTCATCCTTTACTACCACCGGGAGGACCTGGAAGAGGACCAGGAGCACACATACCGCGTCGTCCGCTTCGAGGTGATTCCCCAGAGCATCAGGCTGGAGGGTGAGTGGGGAGGTGTGACCAGAGGGGCAGGGCTGGATGGGCCTGGGCTTCCACACCCAGGGTCTTCTCACACTCGTTTCTGAGACGGCTGATAGGCCACTGTGTTATATGGGCCCGGCCAAGGTAGGGTCACTGCATTCCCATCAGAAAAGGTGACGAGCAAGGGGAGAGCTGCCATCTGTTGTGTCCTGGCCTGGCACCTTCCCAGTTTACCACCTCCCGGCAACCCCTGGAGGTATGTGGTGATCATAGATGAGGAACCAGAGACTCAGAGAGATTGGTGACCTGGCCAAGAACACACAGCCACTGAGACTTGGCTAGGCCTCTCATAAGAACCAGCCGGCTTACCCTCAGTTGAAGAACAAAGGGGCAGGCAGAGCGGTCGGGCAGCTGGTTTCTGTGCTTCTCTTCCTCTGTGTGAGTGATTGGCGTAGACTAGAATTGGCCCAGGTCAACAGTTGTGCAGGAATCTGAGAGCCCAACTCTAGCCCTATAGGCCTGATAGGACCTGGTCCAGCTTCTCACCTGTCAGCCTTTGCTCACCATGGGACATACTTGGATTTAGCAGGCCTGGCCTTGGTCCAGGTGGTAGTGGGTTTCTGGCTTTTTTTTTTTTCTTTGTTTTTTTTTCTTTTTAAGCTATGGAACCTCATTTTCAGTCATACCCAGAAATCTCATGTAAGACATAGATCCTGTGCTTTCAGAGCACTGTGCTGCCCCTCCTTCTGGTGAGTGTCGTGAGCACAGCTTTACGTTTGCCGTGGGATTTTTTGACATCATCTCTCCCCTCAACTGTTTCCTTGAGTTTAGAGACTCTGTCTCCTTTTCTCCCCATTTTGTTTCCAGCACAGTACTGGGCACGTAGTAGGTTCTTACTATGTGTTAAATTGGTGGACAGATAACAGGATGAACAGATGAGTAAATGAAGAACAAAGCATCTGAGTGATTGCATTACTGAAGTGTTGGGCCTTTGGAGACAGTGAATGAGAAAACATGATAGCATGAATGGGTGGTATTTTTCCTGTTTGGTGAGGGTGACTGAGTGAATACGTGAATGTTTGAATTGAGTGAAGGAAGACATTAAATGAGGGTCTCAGACTCCCTCTTGCACACTCAGCACATGCCTCTCTGCATCCCCAACGGCCCTTAGGAAGGTCAGGGCTCTGGGATGCACAGTTTTACAACTGTCTTGCTTCTGCTCAGACCCTGGGTCCCAGCAGCAGGCCTCTGAGGGCCCCCCCCCCCCCCCGCCCCCAAAAAACAGCCCATGGGTAGTGTCACTGGCCCCCACGGGAACAGACTGAGTCTCTATCTCTCACAGACATCAAAGCAGACGAGAAGAGTTCTTGCACCCTGCCTGAGGGCACCAGCTCCTCGCCCCAGGAAATTGACCCCACCAAGGAGAATCAGCTGTACTTCACCTACTCTGTACACTGGGAGGTGAGAAGGGGCTGGAGCTCATGACAGGGGAGGCGGGTTCTGGTCTGGGCAGGAATTGTCTAACAAGAGACCTGACTCTTAAGTGCTTCTTTTCCACCCTATCTTCCCCCTCCCCCTGCCACCCTCCAGGAAAGTGACATCAAATGGGCCTCTCGCTGGGACACTTACCTGACCATGAGTGATGTGCAAATCCACTGGTTTTCTATCATTAACTCCGTCGTGGTGGTCTTCTTCCTATCAGGTGAGAGATCTGTGGGATGGAAGGTAGAGAGGACAAGAGGGTGAGGGAGGAAGGTCTGAGGCATCACATTACTTTAAGGGGGACTTCTAGGGTGTTCCAGGGGGCCAAGTGTAGGTCAAAACAGACATCAGGGCTCTGTGGTAGGCATCAGGTGTGCAGAGGTGAAGAAGATTCAGTCTCTACCTTGGAGAGCTCCCTAGGGAGAGACAGATACATCTCTTCATGCACACCTTCCTTGATTCATTGGACAAGATTTTGTTGTTGCCCATGCTGTGCAGGCACTGTGCCACAGGCCGGGGATGTGGCATTGAGCGGGTCCAGCCCAGTCTCTGCCCCCACAGAATCTGTTCTGGTGGTAGGAGAGACAAAAAAGCAAAAACATGGTTGAGACCTGAGGGTGATAAGTGCTGTGGAGCAGATACAGGGTGACCAGACGCCCAGCTGTGGAAGGCTGCTTTAGAGAAACCCTCTCTGAATGAGGAGCCACCATTCAGAGACCCGGGGAAGGACTGGTCCAGCAAGGCCACGGCCCTGCAGTAGGACAGGCTTGGTGAGAGGCTGGCGAGCAGGGGGAGGGTAGTGGGCAGAGGTAGAGTAAAACTGGTCATTTCAGTATCATATGGGAAGTAAAGATAATGCCTGCTGCTCTGTATTTCACGCTTACTGAGGGCCAGCTGCTGTGTTAATAAGCACTTTACAAACCTCTCATTCCTTCAGATTCCATGAGCTAAGCCTAAAATGTTAAGTTAGCTTGAGGTCATACAACACGTTCTCTTAACCACTGTCGTGTGCTGCCCAGAGAGGCAAACGAGCTACTGTGGAGGTACAAGTGAGGGGACCTCCAAACCATTTGGTGTGTTGAAAGGCAAAGATGCCTAGAATGAGTCTTGCAGTGGGGGTGGGAGTCGGGGCAGAGTGGGGCATTGCAGGCAAAGGGAGCAAGGAGTAGCTCCGGTAGAGGCATGGAGGTGAGAGTAGAGGAGGCTGTGAACGGATGACAAAAGGAGCAGGCAAGCAGGGCAGAGTAAGAGGTGAGTCTGGGAGGAAGTGAGGCTACAGAAGTCAGTAAGACCAAGCCACAGAGCAGCTGGGTGCTGTTCTCCCTGGAATAAAAAGCACTGTGCTAAAAAAAAAAAAAAAAAAAAACACTGTGCTTTGGCTGCCCACACCTGTCCCCTGCCCTCTTTTCTGCCCCTACCAGGGGAGCGATCCTCCCTGTGCCCTTGTCTGGATAGCTGGGGTAGAGCTCTGCTCAGGAGAGGCAGCTGCATAGCCAGTTCCCACTGGAGGAAGTTCCCAGCCATCACTCAGCAAAACACCAAGCCTAGGAGGGCATGCAGCCCAGGAGACCGTATTGGCAGTACTCAAAACTCTTCTCCCCACCCGTTTGTTTCAGGCATCCTGAGCATGATCATCATTCGGACCCTCCGGAAGGACATCGCCAACTATAACAAGGAGGATGACATTGTACGAGGTCTTGGCTGGGGAGGGATGGACTTGGAGAGGGAGGGCAGACTAGCAGTAGGGCTCTGGGCCTATCAGACTGTGTGTGTGTGTGTGTGTGTGTGTGTGTGTGTGTGTGTGTGTCTTGGCTGGGGAGGGATGGACTTGGAGAGGGAGGGCAGACTAGCAGTAGGGCTCTGGGCCTATCAGACTCTGTGTGTGTGTGTGTGTGTGTCTGAGATAGAGTAGTTTCAAAGGGAAAATAAATGTTTAATCCCAAAATGATGGGGATAGGCTTTCTGATTTCCAAGCACAAAAGGATTGGGAGAAATCACAGAAAGAAAACTTAATGGATATGACATTAAAAATCTAAAAACTGGGGGCACCTGCCTGGCTCAGTTGGTAGAGCATGCAACTCTTAATCTCAGGGCCGTGAATTCAAGCCTCGCGTTTGCTGTGGAGCCTACTTAAAACAAAAAATCTAAAAACTGTTCTGCATGTCAGAATACATACACACACAAAACAGAAAAGTGGGAGACAGTATTTGCAACAAACTTGAAAAAAGATGATACAGTTAAAATAATTAAAAAGCCCCAGAATTTCTAATGTGAGAAGGAACAAAAAATGTATAGACTATACATGGCTAGCAAACTTGCGAATACCCATTTTTACCTCAGGGATAACTGCCCTCCCCCACCCCCAAACACAGAGTCCAACAATAATGAGAAGACAGTGGGACACTTGGGTGGCTCAGGTGGTTAAGCATCCAACTTCGGCTTGGGTCATTATCTCACAGTTTGTGAGTTTAAGCCTCTCATCGGGCTCTGTGCTGACAGCTCAGAGCCTGGAGTCTGTTTCAAATTCTTTGTCTCCCTGTCTCTGTCTTCCCCTCCCCCTACTTGTGCTCGGTTGCTCTCTTTAAAGAATAAATAAACATTAAAAAAAAAAAGTTTGGACCTTCAAATCAGCTCAAGTGTTTTTTAGTATAATACTTACCATTGGCATGGTTGACCTGAGCTAAACACCTTTGCACACCACCCAAGCAAGTATAAATTGGTAGTTTTCTGAAAAGTAACTAATCAGTCTATATACCATGAGCTATAAAATGATTTGCTTGCTTTGACCCAGTAATTCTTCTAGAATTTTCCTAAGGAAAACAAAAACACAAAGGCTTGGGCTAGAAATATTTATTATAGCTATATTTATAACTTGAATAAACTGGATGTAGCCTGATATTCCATAATAATGGATTGGTTATGTTATGGTACAATTATACAATGAAAAATTGTGCAGACATTAAAATAGTAATGCACGGAACATTTATTGGAAATGGTGAAATGCTCATGATCAAACATCAACTGAAAATAACAAAGTACGCAGTAAATACAGTATGATTCCAATTCCATTGTTTAAAAATTATATATACATATGCACATATACATATATAAAGGGCTAAAGGAAATGTATCAAAACAATGGCATTGTTTTATGTCTTTCTGGGTTTTTAAAAACTTTTGACTGTTTACTTATGAGTTTTATATCTTTTGTGTAGTCTTTCTGGATTTTTAAAAAATTTTCTACTTTCTGTCCATTTGAATATCATGCCATATGCCAAAAAAATATTTTTTCACTTTTTTATTACACAAGAACACATAATTTTTTTAAGTGTATTTTGTGAGTGAGAGACAGCATGCTCATATGCGAGCTGAGGAGGGAGGGAGGGAGAGAGGGAGAGAGAGAGAGAGAGAGAGAAAGAATGAGAGAGAGAATGAGAGAGAGAGAGAATGAGAATCCCAAGCAGGCTCTCTACATTATTAGCGCAGAGCCCGATGTGGGGCTCAACTCAATGAACTGTGAGATCATGACCTGAGCCGAAATCAAGAGTTGAATACTTAACCAACTCAGCCATTCAGGTGCCCCACACATACTACTTTTATAATCAGGTAAAAAAAGCTGGCGGTGGGGGGGTGGGGCACCTGGGTGTCTCAGTCGGTTAAGCATCCGACTTCGGCTCCAGTTATGATCTCACGGTTCATGGGTTCAAGCCCCGCATCAGGCTCTGTGTTGACAGCTCGGAGCCTAAAGCCTGCTTCGGATTCTGTGTCTCCCTCTCTCTCCCTGAAACCCCCACCCCCCGCTCACACTCTCTCTCTCTCAAAAATAAACATTAAAAAAAAGCTAAAAAAAAAAATTGCTTCTAAATCTCACAACCCAAAACCGCTCAGAGTTAACATTTCATTGTGTTGATGTTTAAATTATTTTTTCATGCCCCAGGCATGTGGAATTTGGAGAGGAGTTTTGCCTTTTATGTAGCTGTCAGCCTCATATTTGTGCCCTCCTTTTCCATGTGACAGTTCTCTGGGAAGCGCTATTTCATTTGCTTACACCCCTGTCAGAGTGGAGGCTGGTTGATACCTGAGGGACCCTCAGCCCTAGTCAGGTGGCATGGGTCCTTGGGGATGGTCCCTGCAGGAGCTGCCTCCTCTGAAGCCCAGGAAGCAGCCTCATTCTCTTACCCTTTCCTGCAGGAAGACACCATGGAAGAGTCTGGGTGGAAGCTGGTTCATGGTGATGTCTTCAGGCCCCCCCAGTACCCCATGATCCTCAGCTCCCTCCTGGGCTCAGGCATTCAGCTCTTCTGTATGATCCTCATAGTCATCTGTGAGTGGGCCTGGTGGGGCTGGGTGTGGGGTCCTGTCACCAGAGGAGCACAGGCCTGAGTCTGAGAGAGGAGTGGCTTCCCTCCTGGAGAAGGGGGGCATGTCGGCAACACAGGGCCAGACAGAGTCAGCCATCCCAGAGGGAAGGCTGGGTCCTCTCAGCACCAGGCTCTGGTGGTTTGATGCCCCTCAGAGTTTTCCAGCACTATTGATAGCCTACCACGCCCACTCCATCAGTGAAGCCGCACATTAGTGCTGTGACATTGGCCTGTCTCTACAGTCAGGCCTTAGTGACTAACACAAGTCAGCAATGGCATTGGGAACGAAATCAGGTCTTTTCTCAGAGAACAGCCCAAAAAACCCTAATATATGGTAATTATAGACGGTTCTTAAGTCAGTCTGCCTAAATTTTTTTTTTCCATTTTAACTATTTTTTGACATATGACACTGTGTAAGTTTAAGGTAGACAACACAACAACTTGATATGTGTATAGATTGTGAAATGATCACAACAGTACATTTTGTTAACGTTCATCACCCCACGTAGGTACATAATTTTTTTTCTTTGATGAGAACTTTTAAGATCTAATCTCTCAGCAACTGATCTGCCTAAATTTGTATCTCAGCCTCATGCCTTTGAGCTTTGTAACTTTGGATAAGTCACTTAACCTCTGCGAACGTGTTTTCTCATTTGAGAAATGGATAACCAGCCTCTACCTTGGAGGGCTGATAGGGCAGATTCAGTGAGCTGGCGTTCATAATGCTGTCTGTCAGCTCAGTGCCTGGCTGGTTGCAAGTGCTCTGTGGGCTGGAAGCCACAGTTAAGATGTGTCCAGCCAAGGCCCAGTGCCACTGTGCCCCTCTGCATCGCAGCTGAGACCGGTCTTCCCCTGCAGAGAGGAAGGGAGTATGCTGTCAGGAAGGCCAAAGGAGAAGGGAGCCTCATTTAGCCTCATCTGCCCTGGGCCCTGTGTGCTATCCTGGGATGGGGGCTGGGGCCTGGGACCATGGCCATCAGCCACCCTGACTCTCTCTCTTCCCCCACTCCCTCCACAGTCGTGGCCATGCTCGGGATGCTGTCGCCCTCCAGCCGGGGAGCTCTCATGACCACGGCCTGCTTCCTCTTCATGTTCATGGGGTAGGTGTGTCTGAGCAGGCTCTGGGGCTGGCATAGGCTGCCTGCCCTTCAGCCAGCAAATCCCATTGGTGTGGATCCCTCCCATTTCCCTGCAGGGTGTTTGGTGGATTTTCTGCTGGCCGTCTGTACCGCACTCTAAAAGGCCATCGGTGGAAGAAAGGAGCCTTCTGTGTAAGTGTCCTAACCTCCTGCCAGTGTTGGTGTGGAGCCAAGAAGCTTCCTAGGCTCCTCAGCAGTGTAGGCAGTCTGTGGTGGGGGTTAGGACCAGAGGCAGAGCAGCAGAGTGATAGAGTTGGGGCGGGGGGGGGGGGGGGGGTACTCACCTGAGGGTCAGGAACACTGGGCTGTTGCCACAGGCACCTTGAGACCTCCAAGGGCCTTTTGCTGCATCTGTAAGAAGAGAGGATTGAATTGAGGTGATTTTTAGCTTACACTGTCTGATGGCTCAAACAAGAGAAGAAATAGAAAATTCAGAATAACAGAATTTGGGCACCAAGCCTAGGTGTTAAAGTTTAAGGCCAGAAACTGACCACCAGGGCTGCTGAGAGAACATCCTGTGCCATGGAGCAAAGACAAGTACCCGCCAGGGGTAAAAGAGGCCTGGCCATGGTGCTTCCAGCCTATCTTCTGGACTTTGTTGTCTCCATTTCCTCTTCGGGGAGAACAGGTCCTGCCCTTCTCTGTCCTCCTGGTGGTGAGGACAGTTCTTGGCAACAGAAAAGAAACCCAGGAGGATGCCTGGGACTTGACCCTACCTCTCAGGGAGCCCTAAGCCCCCTCTCCCAGACAAGTGAGGCCCTCCAGGACCCAGGAACCCCCTGGTGCCAAACTCAGAGAAGCTTGTGGTCCCAGCTTTCTGAAACACTTCCCTCCCTCCCTCCCTCCCTCCCTCCCTCCCTCCCTCCCTCCCTCTCTCTCTCTCTCTCTCTCTCTTTCTCTCTCTCTCTCTCTCTCTCTCTCTCTCTCTTTCTCTTCTCTCTCTCTCTCTCTCTCTTTCTCTCTCTCTCTCTCTCTCTCTCTCTCTCTCTCGAAAGCCCCAGGGGAGCTCTAGCTGCGACACCCCTGGCACAAATTAAGCCCTCCCTGTAGAAGAGCTGTGAAGGGGACTGTTCTAGAAGGATCAAAGAAAGGTCCTAAATTCTTGATGCATTGAGTATTTTTCTCAGGCCACGGTGTGCCAAGAACTGAGGACCTATGGAGGCATGGAACCCAGCCCCACCTCCCCTGGTGCGGCTCTTCCTCCCACAGCACCCCCAGGACCTCCCTCAGCCAGCCCCACACCAAACCCAGCCTCTCTGCTCCGCACCTGGGCCTTGCGTCTGAAGGCACCATCATTCACCTGGACCCCCAGGCCAGACTGTTGCGTTGCTTCCCAGCCTCCTGCTCCCTCCTGCCCACCTCCTCTCGGGCAACAAGTGTTGAGAGTTTTCCTGCCAGACAGTCTGTGAATTCCCTCCCAGCTCCAGCTCTGGCTCTAGAACTCTTGCCCAGGTTTAGGATATCTTTGCCTCTCGCCCGGACCCTTGACTATCTTAGGCGCCCCTGGTGTCCCTGCAAGAGATGACCCTTCCCTGGGGCTCTGCCTCTGCCCACAGGTGAGCATGTGCTACGGCCCACAGCGGTACAGATACTCATCTGCCCTTCTCCAGCCTGTCTTCCCCTGTGCCCGGCCACACCACCCCCTCTCTCCTCCCACCTCATCCATAAGGTCTAGCTCCAGTGTCACCCTCTAGAAGCCTCCTCCTCCATTCTGACCTCTGTGTCCTCCTTGACACCCCAGAGGAACCTGGGCAGAGCCTCATGCCTACAAATAGTGCCATGGAGCTAGTTCTCCATTTACGGGTCTGTCTGCCTCGCTGGAACCTTCCTGTTCTCACCCCTGGTACCTAGCACAGTGCCCATTCTGTAAATTTCGTCCAGGAGGGCAGATGAATGCCCTGCTGCACAGTGGTATGAAGCAGGAACACGCAACAAGGGAGGAAATGGCATTTGAAGTGGGCCTTGAGGAAGGTTTCAGGTGGGCGGAAGCAGCCAGCAGGGTGGTCTGGGGTTCTGGAATCTCCTAGTTCCCAGTCCTGGCTCTGTCCTTTCTCTTTCCCCATCTCCAGTGGGGGATGGTTGCACCTACCCCTCAGAGTTGTTGTGTGGATAGAGAAACTGCATGGAAGGCCCTTGGTACAGCATTAGCACTCAGGAGGCAGATACCCTGAGATAACTCTGCTTGCATAACAGCACAAGGGCAGTGACCTGTTGTGGAGGGCGGGGAAGTGGGGCTATGGGCCTAAGATGAAATTAGCATTGGAGGTTGAGTGCCGGATTGCAGGGGCCCTCAGGCAATGTGGTCAGTGGCCCTCCTGGGTGCTTGGGCGGCCACAGCAGTAAAGAAGGCTCCTGTAGGCCCAGGGCTTTGGTTCCCTTTGCCTGGGCCCCAGTCCAAGAGATCTGAATGGATGGTCTACAATGCAGTGGGTCAGGAGCTGGGACTCAGGTTACACTGCTTGTGTTTGAGCCTCTGATCCACCCTTAGCTGTGTGGAGTCAGGGTGTGTATTTAACATTGCTGGGCGTCAGTGCCCTCTTCTTTAAAAAGGGTAATGCTAATTATCCATCGAGGCAGGCATGTAGTGAGGAGTAGGTGAGAGGATGTGTTGTGAGGCCAGCACCCACTGCCCCTAAGATTCAAAGCTTATCCACCACTCTAGGCTGTTTGGGTGAGGCCCAGACATAGGTGTTTTATAAAAGTTTTATTCATTAATTCCTAGGGAGTTGCATTCATTGCAACTAGGGAGCTGCCATTCCTGTTCAGCAAATGTGTATTGAGCAGCTACTGTGTTCTAAGGATTGGGAGCAGCTCAGTGGGCAGGGGGAGCTCCTGAGGAGCTTCCAGTCTCGGGGATAGGCAGACATTGACCAGGTAACAATACATATTCACAGACTGGGATGAGGGCAGGGGAAGGGCAGTTGAGGGAATGTTTTCTGGAAGGAATGGTCCTTGAGCTGAGTCCTGAGGGACAAGGAGGGTTGAGGGCCTCTAGTCTGGGGACCCCACTGGAACGGGTGGCAGCTCCCTAGTTGCAACCCCCAACTTGGTCTCCCTTGCTTCCAGACGGCAACGCTGTACCCTGGTGTGGTTTTTGGCATCTGCTTCGTTTTGAATTGCTTCATCTGGGGAAAGCACTCATCAGGAGCAGTAAGTAAGGGAGGGCCGGCTATGCTCGGTCCCACTCCCACAGGTCACTTCCTGCTGTTCCCTTCCCTTTTCTGAGTCCCCAGCATTCTGTTCCCAGTCTCAGGGGCTGTGGACGAGCTGGGGTTTCCCCAGCCCTGCCCGTCCGGCTGCCCATACTCCAGCCCTGGCCTTCCTGTGGGCTCTTGCAGACAGCTGGCCAGAGCTCACTTCTCTAAAGGGAGATTTCCACAGTCCAGGGGCCAGCTGGGGAATCTCCCGTTGCCTCGGCCAAGGGAACGTTGCCTGCTGTGGGTTTATTAGGTCAGTATCCCAAACAAGGCTCTCCGCCTGTCCCTGTCCCACAACACCAGCTCCCGCGGGTTGTCCTGCCCTCAGAGCGGGGACCCTGCCAGCCCCGGCCATTGGTAGTAACTTGTGCGGGACTCATGGAGTAGGATTGCAGACTCAGCTGGGGGTGGGTTTTGATCCTGTGGCAGGATTGCAGTGGAGGGGGAGGGCAGGCATTTGCCATCCTGGCCTCAGTGGCGAGAGCCGCCTCCCCTCCGCCTGCAGGTGCCCATTGATCAGAGGTCCTTGGGTGAGGCTGGGAGTCCGGGGTGCCGGTGGACTGGCTTCTCTGCAGCGGTTGGGGAAGCCGCCCTCAGGAAAGACAGAGTCATGTTCATCCTCTCACTTCCTCTTTTATACCTGTGTTCCTTCTCTCTTTCAACATTTTCCTCCCAGTTAGTTACCAACTGCTCATTATAAATACTCATTGTAGAAATTTTGGAAAGTACAGAGAAGTTGTAGTATATTTTTGCAGTCTTTTCAGCTATATTTAAAATAGAATGATATAACTTTAAAATTGCAATGTAACAGCAGGCATTTATATTGTGCTTACATTGGAATAAGTACTGTTCTCAACACTTTGTATATATTAATTCACTTCTTCCAGTTTGCATGACTCTTGTAACAACATAATACTGTGTAGAACAGGATAAAGAAAAAAATGAAAAATAACTTATAATCCCTACATCCCATCTGAGGAAGTACTGTCAACTTTTCAGCATAGGCCTCTGTAGGCACATATACATATAAATACTGGGATGTTTCTATTAAAATGGAGTCCTATACATACAGTTTTATAACCTGCTTTTTTGGCTTCATAGTGTATTATGGTGTTTCATTTTAACAAAATTGGGAACACACAATTTGTGCACTTTTGTTTTTTCCCTTTCGTCTTCGGTTAACATACCATGTAATTCTTCATCCTGGCCTCTTCACCACCCCATTATGTTCTTGCTTCCTGCCTCCTCCCTGGATGACAAGCCCCTCTGGGATGCCGGGGCTCCTTCTTTAAGGTCCTCAAGCTGCCCTCCATGTTTCCTCAGGGCTGGATCAGCCCCAGGAGGTTCTGGCCAGGAGCCTTGTGGGGGATGTGTCTGCAGGATCTTCTCGGTCGTAGTGGCCTTCCTTCCGTGGGACCCATTAGGTCCCCCTCCTCCCTGCATAGCCCCTGGCCTGAGCTTCAGGGCCTTGTGGGGCCTCACGGTGCTGTGCCCGCAGGTACCCTTCCCCACCATGGTGGCCCTGCTGTGCATGTGGTTCGGGATCTCCCTGCCCCTTGTCTACCTGGGCTACTACTTCGGCTTCCGCAAGCAGCCATATGACAACCCTGTGCGCACCAACCAGATTCCCCGGCAGATCCCCGAACAGCGGTGGTACATGAACCGATTTGTTGGGTGAGTCTCTGGCAGGGGTGAGCCCAGGGAATTCTAGAGTGGGCAAGGCGGACACTGCCCTGAGCCATTTCCTTAGAACATGGAACAGGGTTCCCTCCCCTGGGATGTTGTGCCTGGTATTTTGCAGCTCCAACAGGCTCTCGTAGACTTCGTGAAAGCTTAACTCGATGCCACATTAAGGAGACCAAGTTGTAACCAGACTTGGTGTTGGCCTAAGAACCCCCAGGATAGGGAAGGGAGGGATGGAAAAGTGCAGATGAGACAGGGGAAGACCATCACTTAGATCTAGGCAAGTTGTGCCACCTCTCTGTACCTCACTTTCCCCATCTATAAAATGAGGAGATTGATGCCCAGCTTGCCTCTCTCTCAGGAGGCTGTCATGGTCCAAAAAGTATGCCAGAGAATTAGAACCACCACACCTGTGTGAGCACCATCCCTCATGCTACCTGGGAGGAGCCTGGATGCCCAGTGGCCCGGCTCTCCTAGCGGTGTTAACCCTCCCCTTCTACCGTAGCATTCTCATGGCTGGGATCCTGCCCTTCGGCGCCATGTTCATCGAGCTCTTCTTCATTTTCAGTGTGAGTACTGCTTCTCCCCGGGGCTAGGTCAGCCCCAAGAGGTTGGTAGGGTGCTCCCCCGCCCCTCCACACACAACCTTCACCCCTACTAGCCTCGTCCCTGTCCCTCCACTTATGTGCTCTGCCTCTTACCACCTGAGAGATTTCAGACAGGCCCATTTATGCTCTCAGGGTGTCCACTCCTGCCCCTCAGATGGCTTGGAAGGATAAATGAGATAGGCCATTGTATATGGGGTCTGGTGTGTGGGAAGTGCTCAGTAAATAGAAGCTGTGTCAGTAATATGGCAGCCAGTCTCCACCATGACTAACATCATGGCATCTGATTTGATTTCCAGGTCCCTATACATCTTTTTACCTGTTATACTCTGAACTCTCAGGAAAGCGGGGGGAGTGATTCCTAATTCTCAGGATTGTTGTGAGGCTAGAATGTGACAATGTCTATAAAAGGCACAGGGCTTGGCACTCAAGCAGAGCTTGTTAAGTAGTAGCTGTTGGAATGATGTGACTCCTGCCCAGGCTTGCCAAGATGGAAGTTGGCAGAAGGGCTCTTTAGAGCCATCTGCACCTGGCTGAGCCAGCTCGGCACTCTGCACCTAGAGTGCCTTGCACCAAATCTATACTGGGCCAGCATCCGCTGCCCTGGAGTGGTCCAGCCCCTCCCTGCTGATATACTGGCCCAGCATCTGCTGCTCTGGAATGGTCCAGCCCCTCCCTGCTGAGACCCCCTTGCCCACCTAGCCCTGCCTAGGAAAAGGGTCAGAGGATGGGTTGGCTGCCCCCCAGAGGGGGTACCTTACTCTTTTTGTGTGACCCTGGGCCAATTGCCAGCCTCTCTGAGCCTTGGCTTCCTCATCCATGAATGGCCACACTTTCATAGGCTTATATCTGGAGATGCACATAAAGCATGTAGCACCTTGTCTGGCACACAGTAGGCTGCCCGTAAGTGGTGGTGGCTGCTGTGTAATTTTGATTTGGGTGGGATTCATTATTTTCCACAAGTTGTCAAGTTCAGGCTGGGGCCCACCCATTGCAGGATCAGCCATGCCGCAGCTCCTCCCTGAGAACAGCCTGGCTCCCCCTGTGCTCCAGAGAGGAAGGGCCAGTCAGACCCCACATGCGAGGCCTACAGGCCCCAATGGTATCATGATGGTGTCTCCATTCCTGTCCTGATGGCAGGTGGTGTGCCGGTTGGAACTGAGGGGTGGCTTTTCGAGAACAGGCAGCATGTGCCAAGGGAAGGGGTCGCTGGGTGGAGGCAGGCTAGCTGAAGGCCAGCTGTGATGTGTCCACAGGCAATCTGGGAGAATCAGTTCTATTACCTTTTTGGCTTCCTGTTCCTTGTCTTCATCATCCTGGTGGTGTCGTGTTCACAAATCAGCATCGTCATGGTGTACTTCCAGCTCTGTGCAGAGGTGAGGGGAATGGGGCCAAGAGTTGGGGGTGAGGAAAGCTGGGTCTGGACTGGATGGGTCATGAAGCTGTCTGGGTTTCCCATGTGGGCCCCCCTCCTCTGGCTATGAGGTCTTAGGCAAGTACATCACTTCACTTAGCTGAACCCCCATTTATTCAGCTGTAGACTGGATTTAAGAATCCCTACCTCACAGCATAGTCACATGGAGTAGTTACTGCGACTTGCAGAAGGACACTTAGATTTGTCAGTACAGAGTCCACTCCAGTAGTGGTTTCTCCAGTAGCTGAGGCAGATGGGACGACCTTCCCTCCCTCTGCAGACTAGCTCTTGGTGGAGCCCCTTGGGAAGGGCTCTGGGACAAACAGCCTGAGCTGAATTCCTGGCTCCTGCATTAGAAGCCCTGGTTGGACAGTTGGTTAACCTCTCTGTGTCTTCTGTTCCTCATCATGTGACAGGATAGCAAGAGGGCCTGACTCAGCTACTACAAGGAATAGATGAGCTGATTCATGTATAACACTTAGAATGGTGTCTGGCCTGCAGCGAGCATTTGCTCAAGAAATGTTAGTTGTTGTTACTACTGCTCTTTTGCTGTGGTCCTTGTTGATTTTTTTTTTTTTAATTGAGGTATCACGTATGCAGAATAAAGTTCACCAATTTTAGTCTACAGTTCAGTGAATTTTTAGAAATGCATATGGTTGTGTAACCATGATCACAGTCAAGACAGAAAACATTCCCATGACCCCAAATATCACTGTTCTTATCTAGGGTCTTTAGCCCCTCAGGCAACCATGAAACTTGGGGAAGAGAGATTGTGCCTAGAGACAATAACTCTGCTCTGTTTCCTCCTCAGGATTACCGCTGGTGGTGGAGGAATTTCCTAGTCTCCGGGGGATCTGCGTTCTACGTCCTTGTCTATGCCATCTTTTATTTTGTTAACAAGGTACTGCCCTGTGTGAGGGAGCCCCCAGCCCTTTCAGGGCAGGTTGGTGGAGACGAGGGTGCTGGGGGAACACCCAAGTGTCTGAGTCTTTCCCACCAACAGTGGGAAGAACCAAAGTCATTGTGTTCTAGAACATGCTGCCTTTTAGGACAGAGAGAATCTGTGTTCTGTGTGTTTGGGAGACAAAAGCCTTCAGGATAAGTGGCACAATATTGCATGCGAAACCTGTGAGATACAGCCAAAGCAGAACTTAAAGGAAATCTCTCACCTTACAGCACTGTTCACAGGAAATTGGAGACACTGGTAATGAGGTACTCAGCTCAAACTAAGAAAGAAATAGCAAGAACATGAAAGAACAAAGAAGGTAGATGAGAAGAGTTAATGAGGATAAAAGGAGAAAATTCCGAAATAGGCTTTGGCGCCCAAATTTAGGAACTCGGGTTCACCCAGTAGTGGCATGGAAGGACACAAGCAGATCCCCACTTGCCACAGTGGTTTTGGTAGGTCTGTGCATGACACATGAGCCAGATGGATGGGCCACTTGAAAGGAGTTTGGGCTCACTGTGGTGGACCCCTCCCTTCCAAGGCTACCACCGAAGACAGTCTCACCCGCTGTGCCTCTCAGGTCTCCAAAATCCAAAAACAGGCAGAGTCCTCTCTGCTTGCAACCAGGGTGTCCTCCCAAACCAGAGTCACAGGTCAGTTGGTGGAGGCTTAGAACGCCCTTTGGCCAAATCGTCAGGTTGGAAAGAACTGTGTGGATCTTCCTATGATACTCCACCCCCGCTTCCGGTTTGCCGACTGTGCCCCTCTTTTCCAGAGATCCCAGCAAGTAACCATGTAGTTCAGGGGTCAGCAAACTAGTGCGTGCGCCAGTGAGCCTGTTTCTGTAAATAAAGTTTTATTGGAACACAGCCATGCTCGTTCACTTACGTATTGTCTATGGCTGCTTTCACACTATAGTGGCAGTGTTGAGTAGTTGTGACAGAGGCCACATGGCCTGCGAAACCTAAACTATGTATTATCTGGCTTTTGAAGAAAAAGCTTGCTGACCCCTGCTCTAGCACCTCCAGTGACAGAAGACATTCCCTCCTGGCATTCTCAGTCTCTTTGGTTAGCACCTCCTGTCATTATCAAAGTCTTCCTTGATTCACACTGGAATCCATCACCCTGTAACTTCCATCTTCAGGCCATCCTCTTATTCCTGGAATCATCCAGAAGAAATCTAATTTCCCTCCTCTATAGCCCGTATTCATCAGAACTTTTGAGCGGAAAGTGACCAAAACTCATTTCCAACTGGCTTAAGCAAAAAGAGAATGTATTGACTGGTATAACTTGGGAAGTTTGAGAAGCTGGAGTTCTAGCTTCAGGCATGGTTAGATCCAGCATTTCAAATGGTGCTCCACATCCATTCCTCAGCTCTGTGTGTATTCTTGGCTTTAATCTGCATGCAGGATCTTGCCTCAAAGTGGAAAGATGCCAGTGGCAGCCCTAGAGCTAAAAGAACATCTTTCCTCTACCGTCAAGTTACCAGTCCCAGGGAAGATGCTCATTGGCCTGGGTTACATGCCATCCCTCACTGCTCCTCAGGTCCCATGGGATGGCGTCCTCTGATCGACCTGCTTAGGTTCTGTGTTAAAACTGACAGCCCCAGCAGGGCCACAGAGTAAAGGAGTGGGTACCCCAAAACACTGGGAAGATGGAAGATGGGAGACAGTGTTGGGCAAATGAAACCTAGCTACAGGGCCTCCTAAACTGCCCCGGGATCATACATGATCTCCTTGTCTTCTTCCCTGTGCCCCAGTCTTTCTTCTCTGCTCTAAAAACCTCCACCCCAGCCCCAGATCCTGTCTGTAAAATGACAGCCTTGGCCGGCCTGAATTCTAGGGGCCTTTCCAGCTTTGCCTATTTGCCTTGTACCTTTCCTGGTTTTGCCACTGGGTTTACCTACCACTGTCCTGTCCCCTACCTCCCTCACCCCATCTCCAGACACGAGAAAGTAGGAACCTGGGGAGGGTTAAGCCTGAAAACATGGCCTTCACCCCCCAGTTAGAGGATATACTGATTTCTTCCGAGCTCCTGGCATTTTGTGACCATGTGTCTGCCCATGAGCCCCAGCACAGGCCCCACTCAGGCCCTGGTGTGCCGAGTAGGTCTTGATACCAAGGTTCCAGATTAGCTCTGCCCACCCCAGCAAACACCACCACAAACAGGTCTCTGGCATCCCTGCCGGGCCCCTAAACTCTGCAGGAGAGTCCAGCATGCTCCAAGATGAATTCCCTGTGAGATGTTAACAAAAGTGACAGAAGCATTCTTAGGAGGAGAGGATTGTAGGCTGGCTTATGGTGGCTCCCCGCTCTTTAATCCTGTCTCCCACCACCTCCCGGCTGCTGCTCCAGCCATCCAGGATTGTTGCCATGCTGTTCTGGGGACTGTGGAGGGTGAAGAAGTGACACAGCTGTGGCCATTCCTAAGGCATGCTGGCCCTGGCTCCTCTCTCTCTCCTAATGAGCTCTCAGGCCCTTCTCCAGGAAGATTCCTACCCCTACCCGCCCGCCCCACCCCCCCACCCCCCCGACCCCCCGCACAAGAAATGGCCTAGGATAGTGGAATTGGGCCTTGGACACCCCCAGCCCTCCAGCCCAAGGCTTACATTCTACCTCCTTCTGCTTCCTAGCTGTGGAACCATGGGTGCTGTTGGACCCCTCTGTCCCCCATCTGTGGCTGGTTAAAAACCTGCCATGGTGGTCATGAGCACTCAAGGCGGTACCCGGGCCCTGCTGCCGATGAAGGCTCGCCATGGCTGTGAGCTCCGCCTGCCCCTCCCTGCCGACTCGGAGCAAGCCCCTTCCCCTACCAGGCTTCCGCTTCACCACAAGATCAGTGAGAAGGTCGGGTGGGGGGCGGTGTCCAGGTTGGCCATGGCAGGCTGACACTAAGTGTCCACCCCTCTCTTCTCTCTCCACTCGCCCCAGCTGGACATCGTCGAGTTCATCCCCTCTCTCCTGTACTTTGGCTACACGGCCCTCATGGTCCTGTCCTTCTGGCTTCTCACGGGCACCATTGGCTTCTATGCAGCCTACATGTTTGTCCGCAAGATCTACGCTGCTGTGAAGATAGACTGATGGGGGTGGACCATGGCCAGGCCCACTCTGTCCACGGACAGGAAGCCACTCTGCGTGGGGAACTGCAGGCACGCAAATAAAATAACTCCTGCTCGTTTGGAATGTAACTCCTGGCACAGTGTTCCTGGATCCCGGGGCTGCGTGGGGGGCGGGAGGGCCTGTAGATAAATCTTGGACTTTTCTTCATCAATTTATTCCAGTTCTGTGGGGGATGAGGTTTTTGTGGGTTGTTTTTTCTTCAGTGCTACGAAAGTTCCCTCCAGCAGGAACTCTCAGACCTGTTTATTCAGGTTTATTTTTGGTTGGGGGTTTTTTCCTTAGTTTTTTTAACGTAAGGATCCAGGATGGATAAATCACCAAGACACTGGGTTTGGTCACTGTCTCCACCTCAGTTCCTCAGGCTGTTGGCCACCCCACAACTAACTGGAAGAGGAAACGCCTGGCCTTCTGGGGCTTCGGTGAGGTTTCCGAGCCTCTCACGGCCCATCCTCACCTCTGATGCCGCGACAAAGCCCAGCTCTAGCCCGGACGTGCATCCTCAGTGCCGACCAGCCTCTACCAGCCCTCTCCCTCACTCTTCTCTCCCCCCAACCTCCTCCCAGGGCTGCCCAAAGCAGGGCTTCCAGCCAGGCCTCCAGGGTGACCAAGTCTTATTGCTACAAGAAAAACCCCGGGAAGTACTTGGGGCCAAGTGCCCCAGGACAGCAGGACTCACCCCTGCTCGGAGCAGCGGGAGTTTGCTGGACCAGAGAAGAGACTTGCAGTGAACTGTGTGTGCCAAGAAACCCTGGATCCAGGGCCAAGTATTTACAGAGTCAAGCCAAGCATCCACGTGTCTGTCTGGGACAAGGGTCCTCACCCCTCAGGATTGCTCCCCAGTTCTTTACCCGGGGGGTTGCTGCTCTTTGCGAAGTGTGCTGGTGGCGGGCCCTCTCCACTCCCCCTACCAGCACAGAATAAGGCCGGGAGACCTCAGATGCCCTCCTTTAGGTGGCTGGGGAGAGAGGCGTTCTATCCCTGACATCCCCCAGCCTCAGTGCTCATGCTCAGCTCTTTCAGCCAGACCCATCCCCTCCGCCTCCACCTCCATCTCCTGTCTGTCTGATTCTTGCCTCCTTGGGTGACACCTGCTTGTGGGAAGGAAGACGGAAGGTCAGTTCTGTCAGTCTTTCCCCGATTCCCAGGAATAGGCAAAGAGCCAAGTTAGAAAGAGGGAGCTAGCTTTGCAAGCCTGGCTCCTCTGTCAGCACCCAACCCCCTGTGCACCCTGTGCATGTCCCAAACCAAACATTTGTTCTTAAGTTGCAAGAGGCCAAACCCACCCTGGGGTTAGTGTTTAAGTAACAGCCGCTCACCCTTGCATCAGCCCCTTTGGGACTCCCACCACAAGACAAAGCTCAGGATGCTGGCTAAGCTCGGAACACACCCCACCCCCATGACACCCTGCACCCCGACTCCAGGTTCTCCCAGCAGCCCCTACCAGCTCCACCAGTCAAACCAGTGGACTTCTCAACCTTGCTCACAGTGACTCCGTAGCGCCAAACGGTGTCCACCAAGAATCAGGTTGGAGAAAAGGGAACCCAAGCAGTAGAGAATGATAATGGAGGCTTTTGTTCATTCAAATCTCGGATTTTTTCCCTAAGAGATTCTCTTTTTTGGGGGTGGGGGGAATTAGGAAATGGACTCCTCATAAAAGGTTCAAACATCATCAATTTTTCTGACTTTTTTAATCATCATCATTATTATTTTTAATTAAAAGATGCCTGTATGCCTTTTTTTGGTCCGATTGTAAATAAATATGCCATTGACCTGTTGTCCTGTCTCTTGAATCTCTTCAAGGGGTTAGGAGCCTGAGGTGAGTCATCATCCCTACATGGGTTGAGCTGAGTGGTTTCCCTCAAAGCTCAGTCTCATGTCCGGCTTTTGGGAGCTCAGGCCCCTGTTGTTCCCCTGTGTGGTACAAGCCCATAGCGTTTCCCATTGGCTCCGTCCCTCCATCCTGAATCGCAGGCATCTGCCCTGGTCCCACAGGTAGGAAGTGGCAATCAAGTTTGAGCTTGGGTAGCAGTGAGACCTGGTTTTGGATTCCCAGCTCCAATATTTTACTGCCAACTCACTTCACCTCTCTGTCCTCTAAGACTCCTTCAAGTAGAAACATAGGTCAAACTGTCTTATGTCCCAAGGGGAATTGACTGGTTCGTAAGTCATCAAGGAAAGGAAAGGTTCGGCTTCAGGTATGGATAGATCCAGGGGTTCAAAGGCTAGCCTTAGGATTCTCCCTTTCTCCATTTGCTTCTCTCAATCCCATTCTGTCCCATTGTCAAAAATCTTTCCTATGAGGGAGCCAGTAAGGGCATGTCACAGATCACTCTAGGCTTACATTAGCCAGTTTGGAAAGCCTAGAGGAAAAAGACCTCCCCTTCCTTGCCTCAGTATATTCAATTTAGATCAATCCCAGAAAGGGTTCCTGATGGGCCTGGATTACTGTTTGCACATCTTAGAGCATCACTCTATCCAGGAAGACAGGGTTTTGTTATAGGCTGCATGCTCCAGGGGTATTGGACACTGTGAGTTTTAGCCCCACCAGAATCCCTTGGAAGGGGTAGAAAGAATAATTAACCACAGCAAGGGATGCAAAGCAAAAACAATTACCTCATACCCTACTCCCTCCACTCGTGCCTTGGTTTCCTCGTCTGCGGTGAGAAGGGCGCTGGGTGCCACTCATGGAATACTTCCAGTGTTCCAGATGCTGTTCCACTTTCCACATATTATTCATTCTTGAATATGACCCTCTGAGGCATGTTCTGTTATTAGCCCCTTTTTACAGAGGAGGTAACTGAGGTATCCTGTGGTTGAGGTAGCCTGCTGGGGGTCCCCTGGCAGGTGTGTACCAGAGTATTTTTCTGCTGAAAACTCCCAAACATGTTCTTCCAACTGCTACCATAGCTGCCTTTTAAAAGAACCATACATCTGTGTGTACAGATAAATTTGTGAACTAGAAGCATGGTATATACACCGTGAAACACCACAATCAAGACCATCTATCCATCGACCCGAGTTTCCTATGTCGTTTGGAATTCTGTCCAACAGCCTCTAACCATCCCGAAGAAAACACCAATCTACTTTCAGTCACTATAGAGGAGTTTGCATTTCCTAGGGCTCTATATAAATACAGTATGCTTTTTCTCCCATCTTTCTCATTCAGCAGAAGTCTTTTGAGACTCATCCGTGGTGTCGTGTGTCAGCAGTTGATTCTTTTATTTCCAAGCATCATTCCTTTGTATGGATATACCAGAATTTATTTGCTTATCTCCTGATGGATATTTGGGTTGTTTCTAGCTTGGGTCTACCACAAAGAAAGTTGCTGTGAATAAGTGGAGAAGGGAAGTGCCTAGACCATGTGATAGGTGTGTGTCAGTTAAACGTGGAAGCTCTTCCAAGATGATTGTGTCGCTTTTCATTCCCATCCCAGTATATGAGAGTTCCGGTTGCTCCATATCCTAATACCTGCTGTGAGTAATCTTTTTAATTTTAGCCATTCTAACAGGTGCATAATACCACACTGTGATTTTAATTTACATATCCCTAAGTGACAAATTATGTTGAATCTTCTCATGTGCTTATATGTCACTCGTATATCTTCTTTGGTGAAGTGTCCAAATCTTTTGCCTTTTTTTTTTTTTTTCATTGAGTTGCTTGGGTTTTTTAAATTATTATTATTACTAACTTTTGGGAGTTCTTTATATATTCTGCATACAAGTCCTTCACCAGATCTACGCTTTGCAAGGATTTTCTCCCAGTCTTTGGCTTGTGTTTCCATTCTTTTAGCGGTGTCCTTTAGAGAAGAGCAGAAAATTTTAATTGTGAGGAAGTCTGGTTTATCAATTGTTCTTTTCTGGATTTAGTTTTTGGTGTCATATCTAAGACATCTTGGTCTAACACAAGATCACAATGATTTTCCTCCTCTTTTTTCTTTTAGAACTTCCATAGTTTTCGGTTTTGTGGTTAGGTCTATGATCCATTAGGTAATTTTTGTATATGGTGCAAAGTATGGATCCAAGTTCGTTTTTCTTATCATTTGTTGAAAAGGTCATCTTTTCTCTTTTTGTGCCTTTGACAAAAGTCAGTTGCCCATATATTTGTAGATTTATTTGTGGGATTTCCATTCTGTTCTATTGATCTATTTTTATACCAATACCATACTTTTTGTTACTGTAGCCTTATAATTCTTAGGATCAGGTGTTTTAGTCCTCCAATTTTGTTCTTTTTCAGGGTTTGTAGGCCCTTTGATTTCCATATGAATTTTCAAATTATCTTAACAATTTCTATAAAAACATATGCTGGAATTTCAGTCAGGATTAATATGGATCAATTTGGGAATAATTGGCATCTTAATAATGAGTCTTCTGACCCATGAACAAGATATATCTCTCCCATTTATTTAGGTTTTTAATTTTCTCTCAGCCATATTTTATACTCTTCAGTGTTTGGGTCTTCCACATCTTTTTGTTGGATTTTTCCTAGGTATTTCATATTTTTGATGGCATTATAAATGGTATTTTTTATTTCTGATTTTTCATTATACAATTGAATACAAATTGAGTTTTATATATTGATCTTATAGCCTGACAACCTTGCCAATAAATTCATTTACTAGTACTAGTAGCCTTTTTCGTAGATTCCATCAGATTTCTACAGATACTCATGTTGTCTGTGAATAAAGACAGTTTTACTTCTTTTTAAAATTTTGAATGTTTTTTTATTTTTGAGAGACAGAGAGAGACAGAGCACAAGCAGGGGAGGGGCAGAGAGAGCAGGAGACACAGAATCCGAAGCAGGCTCCAGACTCTGAGCTGTCAGCACAGAGCCAGACATGGGGCTCGAACCCACAAACTGTGAGATCATGACCTGAGCCAAAGTTAGACACTTAACCAACTGAGCCACCCAGATGCCCCTCTACTTTTTCTTTTTAATGCTTATTTATTTGTCTTGAGAGAGCACATGTGCAAGTGGGGAAAGGGCAGAGAGAGAGAATCATAAGCAGGCTGCATGCTCAGCACAGAGCCTGGTGCAGAGCTCGATCCCACGGCTGTGAGATCATGACCTAAGCCTAAATCAAGAGTCAGACACTTAACTGATGGAGCTACCCAGGCACCCCATATTCTACTTTCTTAAGAGAGAAGGTGAGTCATTTATTTGAGGCCCCTTTTGTGTATGTATGTCTCTATTGTGGGTGTTCAGTGCTCTAAATTTCTTCCTAAGTACTACTTTAGTGACATCCCAGAAATTCTGATATGTTGTGTTTTTATTGTCATTCTGTTCAAGATAACTTTTAAATTTCTGTCTGGCTTCTGTTTTGATTCATTATTGAGACGGAGAAGTGTATTATTTAGTCTATAAATATTGGGAGATTTTTTTCCAAGGATCTTTCTATTACTGATTTTTATTTTATTTCATTTTATTTTAATGTTTATTTCTGAAGGAGAGAGAGACAGAGTATGAGTGGGGGAGGGGCAGAGAGAGAGGGAGACACAGAATCCGAAATGGGCTCCAGGCTCTGAGCTGTCAGCATGGAGCCTGATGCAGGGCTCAAACCCATGAACTATGAGATCATGACCTGAGCTGAAGTCGGTCGCTTAACCGACTGAGCCACCCAGGTGCCCCCCGATTTTGAATTTAATGCTGTTATCAGCAGAGACCATAATGGACAAACACTGTGTATGACTTGAATCCTTTTGAATTTATTGAGATTTGTTTTATGGCCCAAAATATGCTCTATCTTGGTCTGTGTACACTTGAAAAGAATGGGTATTCTGCTGTTCTTGGGCATTGTGTCCTATAAATGTCAGGACAAGTTGGTTGGTAGTGTTGTTCAAGTCTATGGTACCCTTGTTGACTTTCTGCCTGCTTGTTGCATCAGTGATTGAGGGATGGGTATTGAAATTTTTGACTGTAATTTAGATGTGTATATTTTTCCTTGCAGGTCTGTTTTTGCTGTATGTTTTTTGAAACTCTTTTAGGTGCATATTGTCCTCTGGATGAATTTGTTTCTGGTAATAGTCTTTGCTTTGAAATCTACTTTGATGTTTAGCCAATCCCACTTTCTTTTTTTTTTTTTTTTAATTTTTTTTTTTTAATGTTTATTTTATTTTTGAGAGAGAGAGAGACAAAGCACAAGCAGGGTAGGGGCAGAGAGAGAGGGAGACACAGGATCCGAAGCAGGCTCCAGGCTCCGAGCTGTTAGCACAGAGCCCAGCACGGGGCTTGAACTCACGAACTGTGAGATCATGACCTAGGCTGAAGTCGGTGCTTAACCAACTGAGCCACCCGGGCGTCCAGCCAATCCTACTTTCTTCTGACTGATTAGCACAGCACATCTTTTTCTATCCTTTTACTTTATTTTTTTAACTTTTATTTTTAATTCCAGTGTAGTTAACACACAGTGCTATATTCATTTCAGGTGTACAATATAGTGATTCAACAATTCTGTATATTACTCCATGCTCATCAAGATAAGTGTACTTTTTTTTTTAATTTTTTTTTAACGTTTTATTTATTTTTGAGACAGAGAGAGACAGAGCATGAACAGGGGAGGGGCAGAGAGAGAGGGAGACACAGAATCGGAAGCAGGCTCCAGGCTCTGAGCCGTCAGCCCAGAGCCCGACGCGGGGCTCGAACTCACGGACCGCGAGATCGTGACCTGAGCTGAAGTCGGACGTTTAACTGACTGAGCCACCCAGGCGCCCCAAGATAAGTGTACTTTTAATCCCCTTCACCTATTTTACCCATCCCCTCACCCACCTCCCCTCTGATAACCATCTGTTTATTGTCTATAGGTAAAAGTCTGGTGTGTTTGTTTTCCTTTGTTTTGGTTTTGGTTCATCTCTCTTTTTTTCCTTTGTTCGTTTGTTTTATTTCTTAAATTCCACATATGAGTGAAATCATACGATATTTGTCTTTCTCTAACTGGCTTATTTCACTTATCTTAATAGTCGGTAGATCCATTCATGTTGTTGCAAATGGCAGAGTTTCATTCTTTTTTGTGGCTGAATAATATATAACTGCATCTCCTTTATCCATTCTTCTATCGATGGACACTTAGGTTGCTTCCGTAATTTGGCTATTGTAAATAATCCTGCAGTAAAGATAGGGTGTATATGTCCCTTTGAATTGACATTTTGATATTCTTTGGGTAAATACCCAGTAAGTGGGATTACTAGATTGTAGGGTAGTTCTATTTTTAATTTTTTGAAGAAGCTCCATATTGTCTACCGGCACCAGTTTGCATTCCCACCAACATTGCATGAGGTTTCCTGTTTCTCCACATCCTCACCAACACTTGTTGTTCCTCGTGTTTTTTATTTTAGCCATTACAACAGGTATGAGGTGATACCTCATTGTGGTTTTGATTTGCATTTCCCTGATGATGAGTGATGTTGAGCATCTTTTCCTGTGCCTGTTGGCCTATCCTTTTACTTTTAACCCATTTGCATTTTATATTTAAACTTTTTTATAGGCAGCATATAGTTTGGTCTTGCTTTTTTTTCAACCTTATAATCTTTGCTTTTTGATTGGAGTGTTTAGACTATTTACATTTAGGGTGATTGTTGATTTGGCTAGGTTTAAGTCTATAATCTTGCCAGTTGTTTCCTATTTGTCCTAACTATTGTTTCCTTTTTCCTCTTTTTCTGCCCTCTTTTGGGTAAATCAAGTACAGTAGTTCCCCCCCCCCCCCCCCATTTGTGGCTTTGCTTTCTCCAGTTTCAGTTACCTGCAGTCAACCATGGTCTGGAAGCAGATAATCTTCCTTCTAACATATCATCAGAAGGTCAATGGTAGCCTAACACTACATCACAATGCCTACATTATTCACCTTACTTCTTATCGACATGTAGACATTTTATCATTTCACATAGAAAGGTGAGTATGGTACAAAAAGATATTTTGAGAGAGAGAGAGAGAGAGAGGCTACAATCACATAACTTTTATTACCATATATTGTTATAATTGTTCTGTTTTATTTTTAGTTGTTATTATTAATCTCTTATTTTGCGTAACTTTAAAAAAATATTTTTTAATGTTTTTATTCACTTTTGAGACAGAGACAGAGCATGAACAGGGGAGGGGCAGAGAGAGAGGGAGACACAGAATCTGAAGCAGGCTCCAGGCTCTGAGCTGGCAGCACAGAGCCCGACGTGGGGCTCAAACTCACAGACCGTGAGATCATGACCTGAGCCGAAGTCACACGCTTAACCAACTGAGCCACCTAGGCGCTCCTACTTTGTGTAACTTTAAATTAAACCTTATCATGGGTATGTATGTGTAGGGAAGAACATAGTATATGTTTGTACTCTTCATGGTTTCAGGTTTGTACTCTTCATGGTTTCAGGTGTCCGTTGGGGGTCTAGGAATGTATCCCCTGCAGATAAGGGGGAACTACTATATTTTTTAAAGTAAGCTTTACACCCAGTGTGGGGCTTGAACTCACAAACCCAAGATCAAGAGTCATATGTTCTACTAGCTGAGCCAGCCAGGCAGCCCAGGACTACTGTATTTTAATCTCCTTCATTGGCTTATTGGATATTCCTTCCTGGTTTGATATTTTAATGATTACTTTAGGGTTTGTATATATATCTTTAACTTATCACAGTCTACCTTCAAGTGATATTATACCACTTTACATAAAGTATAAGAACATTAAAATAGTATGCTTCCATTTCTCCCTTCCCAGCGTTCATATTATGGTTGTCATTCCTTTTTACTTTACAAATCCCACAATATATTCCTGCTATTTTTATTTAAACAGTTGTCTTTAAAGAATTTAAATAATAATAATAAAAAAATCTTAGCTAAGTACCCAGGTAGTTACCATTTCCAGTAGTCTTTGTGCTGTTGTATAGATCCAGATTTCCATCTGGTATCTTTTTCCATCTGCCTGAAAGACATCCTTCAATGTTTCTTATAGTGAGGATTCGCTAATGATTAATTCTTCTAACTTGTGTATATCTAAAACATCTCAATTGTACTTTCCTTATTGAAAGATATTTTTGCTGGGTGTAGAATTCTAGGTTGACAAGTTTAACCGCCCCCCCCTCCCCGCTTCCTAGTACTTTAAAGATGTTACTCTGCTCTCTTTTATTGCTTGTATTACTTCCAACAACAGATCTGATGTCCTCATATTTGTCCCCTCTATATGTAACAAGTCTCTTTTCTCTGACTGCTTTTTCTTTTTTTTCTTTTTAAAAATTTTTTTTTAACGTTTATTTATTTTTGAGACAGAGAGAGACAGAGCATGAACGGGGGAGGGTCAGAGAGAGGGAGACACAGAATCTGAAACAGGCTCCAGGCTCTGAGCTGTCAGCACAGAGCCCGACGCAGGGCTCGAACTCACGGACTGCGAGATCGTGACCTGAGCCGAAGTCGGCTGCTTAACCGACTGAGCCACCCAGGCGCCCCTCTGACTGCTTTTTCTATATCACTGGTTTTGAACTATTTGATTATGGATATTGATGTAGTCTTCTTTATATTTCTCATGCTTAGAGTACATTGAGCTTCTTAGAACTGTGTGTTTATTGTTTTCAGTAAGTTCAGAAAGTTTTAGACCATATCTTCGAATGTTTTTTCTGTCCCCCATCTCTCTCCGTTCCTTCAGCAGTTCTTTTTTTTTTTTTAAGTTTATTTATTTTGAGAGAGACAGAGATAGTGCAAATGGGGGATGTGGAGAGAGAGAGAGAGAGAGAGAGAGAGAGAGAGAATCCTAAGCAGGTGCCACGTTGCCAACACAGAACCCGATGCAGGGCTCAAACTCCCAAATTGTGAGATCATGACCTGAGCCCAAACCAGGAGTTGGACACCTAACCAACTGAGCCACCTGGGCACCCCTCCTTTAGAAATTCTAATTGTCCAGTATTTTAAGCTATTTGAAGTTGTCCCACCGCTGATGCCCACCCACTGATGTTCTTTTCTTTTTTCTTTTTTCTTTTCTTTTCTTTTCTTTTCTTTTCTTTTCTTTTCTTTTCCTTTCTTTTCTTTTTTAAATTATTTTTTCTGTGTTTCATTTTGAATAGTTTCTGTTGCTATGCCTTTAAATTCACTAATCTGTCATGTCTGCTCTGCCATTAACCCCATCCAGTATGGTCTTCATCTCAGACATTGCCTTTTTAATCTCTAGAAACTTGATTTAAGTGTTTTTTATATCTTCCATACGTCTACTTAACTTTTTGTGTAGAATATGCAAAGCATACAATAATTTACCATTCTAACCATTTTAAAGTGTATAATTCATTAAGTACATTCATAATATTGTGCGACCATCACCACTAGCCATCTCCAGAACTTTTTTTTAACATTCCAAACTGAAACTCTGTACTCATTAAACACTAACTCTTCATTCTCTTCTCACTATAGCCCCTGGTGACCACTACTCTACATTCTGTCTCTGAATTTGACTACTTTAGTGGAATCATACAATATTTGTCCTGTTGTGTCTGGCTTATTTGACTTAGCATAAATGTCTTCAAGGTTCATCTACATTGTAGCACGTATCGGAATTTCACTCCATTTTAAGGTTTATATTCCATTGTATGTATATACCACATTTTGCTTATCCATTTGTCCACCAGTGGACAGTTGGGTTGTTTCCATTTTTGGCAATTCTGAGTAATGGTGCTATGAACATGGTATACAATGTATACAATGGTATATAAATATCTGTTCAAGTCCCTGCTTTCCAATTCTTTTGGGTATATACCTAGGCATGGAGTTGCTGGATCATGTGGTAATTCTATGTTAAAGTTTTTGAGGAACCACCATACTCTTTTCCCCAATGGCTGTACCATTTTACATTCCCACTCTGAAAGTTCCAATTTTTCCACATCCTCACCAACACTTCTTTTCTTTTCTTTTTTTTTCTTTTTGATAATACCCATCTTTGTGGGTGTGAAGTGATATTTCATATTTTTTATTTGTATTTATCTAATGATGAGCAATATTGCACATTTATTTATGTGCTTATTGGCCATTCGTATATCTTCCTTGGAGAAATGTCTATTCACATCCTTTGCCCATTTTTTAGTTGAGTTGTTTGTGTTGTGTTATTAAGTTCTTTATATATTCTGGGTATTAATTCCTTATCAGATATATGATTTTCAAAATATTTCCCCCCATTCTGTGAGTTCTCTGTCCTTTCTGTTGATAATGTCCTTTGAGATACAAAAGTTCAATTTTGATGAGACCCATTTTATCTATTTGTTTTGTTGCCTGTGCTTTTGGTGTGACATCTGAGAAACCGTTTCCAAATCCAACATCATGAAGCTTTCCCCCTGTTTTGTTCTAAGGGCTTCATAGTTTCAAGTCTTATAGTTGAGTCTTTGATCTGTTTTGAGTTAATTTCTGTATGTGGTATAAGGTAAGGGCCCAACTTTATTCTTTTGCATGTAGATACCCAGTTTTCCAGCACCATTTGATGGAAAGACTGTCCTTTCCCAGTTGAATGGTTGGCATTTTTTTGTCAAAAATCATTTGACTGTATTTGTGAGGGTCTATTTAACTTTTTAAATGCATGAAACACAGCTATAACTTCTAATGTCCTCAATCTACTCATTTTAACATCTGAATCTGTTGTGGGTTGGTTTTGATTGCTTGTTTTCCTCATTATGGATCATGTTGCCTGCCACTTCATCGACCTGATAATCGTTGTTTGGATGCCAGACATTGTGAGTTTTACCTTGTTAGGTAGTGGATGTTTTTGTAATCCTGTAAACACTCTTGAGCTTTGTTCTGTGACAGTTAAGTGACTCAGAAACAGTTTATCCTTTTGGGTCTTGCTCATAAGATTTTTTTAGGCAATTCCAGAGCAGTGCTCATTCTAGGGCTAATTATTGGCCGCTTTTTTTTTTTTTTTTTTTTTTTTTTTTTTTTTTAATGTAGACTTCATGCCCAAGAAGGGGCTTGAACTTCATGATCCTGAGATCAAGAGCCACATGCTCTACCGACTGAGCCAGCCAGGAAGCCCTTATTGCCACTATTAAGGCAAGACCTTTCTCAGTATTCTCCCCAATACTTCATGATACTCTCCCCGGTGCCATAGCTGTGGGAATAGACACTATTCCCCACTCATGTGAGCACTAGGCACTAGGCACTAGTCCCTTTAATCCCTCCTGATGGTCTTTACGTGGCCCTAGTTAGCTTCCTCACATGCTTGTGCTGGTTAGTATTCTAGTGAAAACTAATTGGTCAGTGTCCAGAGCCTTGAAAACCACTGTTTCATGTATTTTATCTGATTTTCTGGTTGTTTCAGGTGAGAGGATAAATCTGATCCTTGTTATTCCATCTTGGCTAAAAGCAGAAGTCTACTGCTGCTTTTTTTTTTTTTTTTTTTTTTACCTGTAAGACCACAGGGTCTCGGTGAAGGACTGTATCAGTTCTGGTAAGTGAAAAGTTCACTCACACAGTAGGTTCTCATTTATCCCCTTTTCACCTACCAAAGGTGATTCTAAAGACCCTGACTTTTAGGAAACTTAGTTAGGCAGTGAGTTGGCTAGACTTAAGGAACTCTCAGGTCCAGAAACCTTGCATTTGGACCTGCACTAGCCCAGAAGTCAGCGCCCTTGAACCCGGAGGGCCATCATGGGGTGAAAGTGCCACTGGGGGCATCCCACACGAGGGCTGAATTATGACTGTGAGCTCCTAGAGTTAATGACCTTAGCTATCCCACTGGACATCGTGGACATCCATTTCACTTTCCTGCTCTGATGCTTGTCCCGAGCAAGCTGTGACATTGTGCTCTCTCTTGCCATAACTCATTCAAGAGTGAACATGTTGTACCCAGCTCTGGACAATTAGATGCAGGATCTGGAAAGTCTGGAAAGATGCAGCATCACAGAAAGTTTCTGTGAAAGGTTTTCTCCATTTTTTCAAAATTTTAAATGTTTCTTTTTGAGAGAGAGAAATAGAGCGTGAGCAGGAAGGGGCAGAGAGAGAGGGAGACACAGAATCCGAAGCAGGCTCCCGGCTCTGAGCTGTCAGCACAGAGCCCGATGCGGGGCTTGAACTCACGAACCGTGAGATCATGACCTGAGCCGAAGTCAGACGCTTAACCGACTGAGCCACCCAGGTGCCCCAAGGTTTTCCCCATTTTAAGGGAGTCATGGGAAGACACAATCAGCCTTCTCTGGAGTTACTGTTTCCTAAAATGAGTCTTGGAGCTAGTGCTACCAACTTGGCACCACGTTGAAGATGAAACCAACAGGAAAGACAGCAGATCAGAGAAGAAGTCTTAAGTCCTTGAAAACATAATTGAGCTGCTGAATCACACAGCCCCCAAAGCCCATCTCACCTCTGGATATCCACGTAAGGAAAAAAATCAATTAAGGTCAGAGTTTCTGTTAGATACAACGAGAAGTATTGTTGCTGAGCCAGCCACCTGGCAGGCTGGAGGTATACATGGAGGTGGGACACCTTAAAGGAACTTTCTCCCTCTACTAAGGAACTTCAAGTTCTTTGTTAGATGAGAAACAGGCTGAAAACTGCAGAAAGACATGCCCAAGGCCACACAGTGGGGAATCAAGAGCACACAGGCCTACCAGCCTTCCAGCTGGTGCCTGGTGCCTACTCGACCACAGCCCCGTGCCCTTGAGATCCTGAGTCAGCATTGATGAGGGGGCTTGTAGGGTGGGGGCCTCAAAGTTCACCAACCCAAGTCAGCGTTCAGTTCTGCTGAGCAAGGGCAAGCAGATACCAGAGACTTCCTTGAATTTTTGTGTTGAAATCACGTCCTTGGAGGAAAAAAATCAAAGTCCCCCAAACCGTAATCAGGGCAGTTACAGGTAACGACTGATTGCAATAGTTTCGGAATAGATTTTTCTGATTGTAAAAACTTGTCCAAAGTTCCTCCCCAGGCCAACAAAGTGGGCGGACTCCTGAGAGCAGAGGTGAACAAAGACCTGAGGTCAGAGGTTCCTGGTGCTCTCCATGCCAGAGCAGGAAGCCCCTCCTCACATTGACCTCCTTCCTCCACCCTTGGAGCATGTGTGAGGCAGGTAAGCAGCTCTGTAGGAGGAACCAGGAATGAGCCCAGACACTGCCTAGAAAACAGCTACACTGGCCGCACAGAGTTCCTATCCCCACAGATATCGTCTTCCCCTTGCCCATCTAGAAGACCCTTCTAAACTTTGAGGATGTTAAAGTACTTACTGATCCCACAGAGTGTCTGAACCCTGAGCTGCGCCGGGTAAGGGGAATCCAGCAGAGAATAAAACAGGTCCTCACATAGGTAGAGAAAAAGGCAGGTACATAAATGAATAAATGCATATAACGTTAGGTGGTTGTAAGTGCCCTAACAAGAGCCAAACCACAGAAAGGGAGGGATAGCCATGGTGGTTTTGAGAAGGGGTCATCAGGGAAGACTTCCCGAAGAGGTAAAATTGTAACCAATGAGCTGAGAAACCTTAATGAATCGAGAGCCAGCCATGCAAGTATCTGGAGAAGGTTCCGGGCAGAGGCAGGAGCAAGCAACGTTCTGAGCCTGGTTTGAAGACCAGAGGGAGGTGGTGTTGTTGGAAAGTGATCTGGAGGAGGCGAGGCAGAGGAGATGAAGTTAGACAGGTGACAAGAGGTCAGATCATGAGGCTCTTGAAGGTCATGAGGAACATGTTGGTTTTTCCTCTTGCATGAGGTGGCAGCTTTGGAGGGTTTGGAGCAGAGGAAGGACATGGCCCAACCCTGGTCCTGAGCACCACCTGGCTGCTGTATCCATGTCAGCCCATGGGACATAGCAGGTGCTCACTAAATGTCAGTGGTTGGATTCACTGCTTTCAGCCTCACCATTGGACTCTTGAGGCCACAGAGGGCACAGATCAGAATAGTCCTCTTGTGCCCCCCAGTGCCCCGTATGGAGGGGTACTCAGATACGTGAATGAGTGAGTAAGCAGGAGTAGGTTCTGAAGACAAGACTCATGCCCCAGATGGGTGGCTGGGACACATGGTATCCACAGCCATTTGCTGAGGTCAGTCACAGGGTGAAAGAAGGGTGCCACCGGCCGTGCAGCAGGAAGATCAGGTAAATGCCTGCTTTGGTAAGCACCGTCATCTAGGGCCTAACAATGTGCAGGATGCAACTGGGCCCAAATTTAGGTTGCAGGAGCCAAAGTTGCACCTGCCAACCACCAGTGCAGGGCAGGCAGACGACATGGGGCACCAATTTCTAGGATCACCAGGATGTTTAGAGGCTCACTCTAATTCCCCTGGGAGCATCACGGACAGGTGTTTGGCACAAAAAAAGAAACCCAGAGAGTGTAACCCAGCCAGGCACCGGTATCCAAAATTTGGGTTCTAGGCTGTACTTGGAAGGTGGCAGATTGTTGTGGTCAAAGACGATCATGGAGGGCTTCCTGGAAGAGCTGCAGCCTGAAGTTAAACCGAAGACACTAGAGAGCTGGAGTTGCAGACACTCCCCTCTCCTTGTGTCCAGCTGCCCTGTGAACTCTCTTACCTCCGAACCACATCTAATATTCCTCCTCACTATCCATGGGCTAATTAATGCCTTGGCTTTGAATTCAAAGTTCCTATTTCCAGAAAATGGCCTTAACTTACCCCCCCACCCCCACCCCAGCCTTGTCTCTTCCAAGCAGCCACACCCAGGGTACATGCTATGCCCTGAACACATCACGCATCTTCTGCCCCAGTGCCTTTGGTCAGGTCATGCCATTTGCTCTCTCAGGAATTCCCTCTCCAGCCCCACTTTACCTGAACTATTGCCTTTTCCTCATACCCCAGCTCCTGTGTCCCAACTTCAGGGAAGTCTCCACCCTCCGATCTGTCACACACACTTGGGGTGAGCTGCATGCCAAGCTCGACTTGGTTGGGTTTAGTCTCTTTGGGGTGATCATTCTGTACCGGTTAGGTTACAGACTAATAGCATAATTGTTAGTCGTGCCTCTTTCGCCCCCAGATGTGTTCCAACTCAACAACAAATTACATGGTTACCCTGCACTGCCCTCGCCCTTCTCTGCCCAGCTGAAATCCTTTGGGCAGGAACTATGCCTCATTCTTTGCTCTGTCAGGGCCCAGGGTAATACCCTGACACATCTGGATACAGTCATTCACTCACACAAGTGATTTCTGAGGTGTGATGGGGGCAGAGCAGCAGATGGAAAGGCCCCTGTTCTCCTGACCCATCAGAGGTGGAAGGAAGAAGAGAGGAAAACAAAACCATTTCAGGGAGTGACGACGATAGGGAGAAGGCCACGAAGAGGAGGAGAGAAGATATAGGAGGTAGATGACTTTAGACAGGCAGGGTGGGGAAGGCCTCTGGAGAAGTGGCATTTGACTGAGGCCTGAAAGAATTGAGGGAGCTAGAGATGAGAATATCTGCAGGTAGAGAATTCCAGAGAGAGAGAAAGGCAAGTTCAAAAACCCTGAGGCCGGGACGTGTTCAGTGTGTTTAAGGAACAGCAGAGAGGCGGGTGCAGGGTGAGTGAAGAGATCAACGGGAGATGTCAGCAGGGGCCAGACAATGCTGGGCTTTGTCAGCCATGGCAAGGAATCAGGACTTTTTTTTTTTTTTTTCTGCCAATGGAGGGTTCTGGATTGGGGAATATCGTGATCCAAATCATTTTTTCCCCAGACTGAGAGGTCTTTATTTTTCAATCACGCAGATAGAAGACAGAAGTGCCATGACTCCTCTTCTCATTGGATAAAGCCACCCCATGAACATTTCTCTGTTTAGAGGCAGACACGTCAGTTACAGCGATGTCAGTTACAACATGGTCACCAGGTACCGGATCATCAAGACCTTACCGATATCTTTCTGGAGGTTACCCTCAGAACATGGTAACAGTTTCTAGTCGTAAGTCCTACAAAACCCTTATTCATACTACTTCTAAGTACAGGGCTATGTTAACAGGCCACAACAACTTGATAACAATCACGAATAGCCATCTGAGTTTCCAAATGGTGTGGTGTAGAAACATTACATGGACATTCTTGTAAATGCTCTCAGCTAAAAGCAACAAGCAGGCCTGGACAGCTCAATTTCTCCACTGAGTGGAAAAGGGGAAGGAGATGCCTAGGGTCTTACTTAAAAGCAGTGAAATGAAAAACACACAGCATTAACTTTATACATGCACAGGTCATACCTGGGCCAAGAGAACCTCTAAAGTTGCAGTTTTCAGTTAGTAATTCTTCTAATTCAAAAAACATCTTGGTGAATCAGAAAAGTTCAGAAGAATCAGGGGGCTCTCCTCCCTACACCCTGTGGGCTCTCAGCCACCCTGCCTTTCCAGCGGGCTCTGGCTTCGATTGCATTCCCCTGCCTAAAGCATCCGCCACTGTGTTTTGTGTCAAGCCCTCCCCTCCCCATACCCAGGTCCTGGAGAGCAGAGGACAAGGCCTTCCAAGGGAAGGGGGACTCCAGGAAGCAGCTAAGCTCTTCTACCTATACAATCCCACCATGGGGGGTTAGACCCAGTGGAAGGAGAAGAAAGGAGACCGGGGCTAGAGTTGGTCTAAAAGAACCCAGCACCAAACAAAACGATGAAACAGCCCCACCCCTGGGGACCCTTGTTGAAGGGGGTAAAGAGGCTGCAAAGATCCAGCCCAGGGGTCTACAGCACAGCCCTCCCTCTCTGGAGCCAAAGAGGGGCAAATTCAACAAGAAAGACAGTCTCCTTAGCTGTTCTTAAGAAGCTTGCTTCTTCAGTTGTTTGTTTTTGAGCTGTCATTTTAAAGAAAATGAAAAGAAATATGTGAGATCTGAGCAGGTATGGACAGGTCCCATGACTAGAAACAGCCCTGCTGTACTGCAACCTGGCAGCCTAAAGACGGGCAGAGACTGGAGATGGGGGCAGGGGCCCAGGGGATTCTGTGTGGGCCTAGTGACTGGGGCTCAGGAAGGTAGGCTTCTGGGAAAGAACCCCCATCATTGCCCCTGCCTTGAGCACATGCCCGGATATGCCAGTGTGGCAGAGTTCCTAGGGGGCTGGGAGTTTTCTTGCGCATTGGCAGGCGGTTGTTGAGGTCCTTACAGACCTGGGAGCAGGCAGCAGCGGTGGGAGCCTGGGTGGAACTCAGAAGGGATGATGGCCAAACACTGGCAGGATATCACAGATCTTGATAAGCGGATAGCAGGCCGTGGGGTAGTACCAATGCAGGGGTAAGAAAAGCAGTGTGATCACAAAGAATGCCTTGCCCACTGCTTCACAGCCCTGACCTCATCATGTGGTCCTGCAGTCCTGAGGCCCTGAGGCTATGGAATGTCCAAGACTGGCTGACAGGCAGCACCAAATGCATCCCCTTCTTGGATGATGAGACTCAGCTTGCCACAGCCAATATTCTGGATGCATAAATGCGAAGCCCAACGTGTTGTGGCCTTGAAGTAGTGAGCCTCAAAGAGGCCCTGGTCCTCCTAGTGCTGACTTGTGGGTGCCCTTGTCAAAAGTGGGTGGGAAGGGGGCGCCTGGCTGGCTCAGTCAGTAGAGCATGAGACTCTCGATCTCAGAATCACTGAGTTCAAACCCCGCATTGGACATAGAGCTTGCTTTAAAAAAAAAAGAAAAAAAAAAAAGGTGTGGAGTGGGAAGGCCATGATCAGAAGCAGGCTGGGGCCACAAAGATAATGGGAGTACACATCCATAGCGCTGGGTGCCTGGGTAGAACTGTGGCATGTGACAGCTATGTGATGCCCAAAGGCCGCATGGAAACAAAAGAGCTTGGCCACGGAGGCCACAATCTTGGAGCAGAGTCCACTGAATGTTCGGAGGGGCCAGGGTGCATGAAAGAGAAAGCAGACAGCAGAGCTATGTCATTGGCTCGAGCACAGGTCCACAAGAGGCAGAAGGCAGTCTTATGTAGATGCCAGGTCCTAGTGCAGGGCTTAGCCAGACTGGTACCTGCAGGACATAGGAGGGGCCTCTGTGCGCCACCTTGCTAGACCTCTGCTGGCTCCGCGGGGGGTGGGGTGGGGGGTGTCTTTCCCCCAGTAGGTAGTACTGCAGGAGTTTGGGCCACAAGTCCTCTAATAATCTGGGCAACCTTGTCAGCCTCTGGGAGGTTGTTCTGTGAGAACCCCCTGAAGAAGCTGCGAACAGTGTCCCAGTTCCTGTGTACCAGAACAGGGGGTTCCTTGGCCCTGGTGCCATCGGATGAGACTTGCAACTGACACCACCGGTCCTGAGGATCTGCACTCATACTCCTTCACGAACACCTTGTTCCAGAAGAAGGGATTGTTCCAAAACTTGAAACTGCAGCGCATCCTGGCATGCCTGAGATCCCTCACCTCCAAATTCACCAAGTACCAGGGCACGTCTTCATCACGAGGACTGATCATGTCTGACAGATGCGGGTGGTTCAGAAAGGCAGTGACCCAGAAGCCAGAAATATTCTGGATGATGAAGCGCCTACGTACCAAGTGCAGACGGCGCATGCGTCCAAACCTGCGTTCCAGCCGCAGGTAGGGCCAGTCCGCCTGGGCACTCACAGCCTCCAGCTCCCACCGGATGGCCTCAGGCAGGTCCGCGGCTGGGCGTTCCAGGTTTATGGGCCCCGCTGCACCGCCACTCCCACCTCCGGGTCCTCCTCCCCCACCAGCCCCTCCGCTCCTCCGCCCCTTCCAGGAAGATGGCGCCCTGCCCAGGCGTCACTTCCTCGGCCTTCCCGCCGCCTCCCGACCGCGACCCCGCCCCCCAACCTCGGCGCGGCGGGTCTCAGGGGCCTGGGTCCGACTAGGCCCGGTGACAGGCGGGGCGGTCCCGGGGGCGGGGGCGGGGCGCCCGCGTGCAGCGGCTTCGCTGACCCAGCGGCGAGGTCGGGCGACGGGCGCCTGGCGGTTCTAGGCCCCCCGCCGTCTCGTCCGCCATCACCTGAGGTAGCCTCTCGCCTGGAGGGGCTGGGGGTGCGTGGACGACACCGCGGGTCCCGCCGGAGGGGCGGTACGGCGGCTACGGGACCATGGCGGGAGGTGGGAAGGCGCGGTCTCCTCCTGGGGCGCGCTCCGCTCCTCGCACCCTCCTTCGGGGTGTGATTCGCAGAGGTCCCCCTAGCTGCGAGGGACGAGGGTCTTGCCGGCCTGGCTGAGTGGCACGGGGCTGCCTGAAGGGGATGCAACCGCAAGCGCCGGACGGAACTGGCCCCAACATTAGTAGGACAATGGCGATAGAGATGAGGTGAATTGCAGGGGTGTACCAAGCAAGGAATAGTTCCGAGTGGGCACCAAGGATCAGGCACAACTCCGGTCACGGACACATAGAACTTTCCATTACACGACCACGCCGGGCGATTACTCTTCCCGGCAGTGGACACTGGGGGCCACGGGGCACCCACACTCAACTGTGGTTTGGGGCAGCTGTAGGAGACTTGCAGCTTTGCACAGGGTAAATTATTCAAGCACATGCAGAAAAGACTATGCAGACTCAAACTGGAAGCCGCAGATGATGGTAATTACCTGGCACGTGGAGGTGCTCCAAGTACTTCTATAGAGAAAGGAAGAAACAAACTTGGGAGTACAAGGATCTGGGGCAAGGGAAGGTCTCAAACGCTGGCAACGGGGAGCATATTGGCATCTGTATGTACAAACTGTATCTTCCTGGGCTTGTAGACTGAAAGATGGACATTGTTTCACCTTGCCCAATGCCCAGAGGCTGCCTCTTGCTCTATACCAGACATTTCACAAAAGTGAACCCGTCTGAAATGCAGGGAATGTGCTTGGATAGGATAAGAGCCTGGATGGACCAGCCTTGCAGCCCTGATCCTGCAAATGCATCTGCACTCCTGTGGTCTTGGCTCCCAAACTTGTGGCTTATGGAGGTCAACACACCTAATTCCCCCTATGCCCGAAAGTCCCTGCTACCTCCTCCAGAAAGCTTTCAGTCTCCTCCCGCCCGATGAATAGGGTGGCGCTGAGCCCCCAGACCCATCCTGGGGTATACACTCCCTAGAGAGCAAGGTGTATTCCCTTGGGGCTCTAGCCAGGGATCTGACCCATTGGGGTGGACATTCAATCTTTGTCAAGTAAATGGAAGGCCAAAGAAATGAAGGGCTAGTCCACTGCCTTTGTACACAAAACACCCGTAACACACATTAACAGTTGTTAACGTCCCATGGACTCTTGGGCTGGACTCAGGACTGTGTGGCTGTGGACAGTGGCTCCAGACCACAGAATACTCAATCTGAGCCCTGGATAGGAGCATCTCAGTACGAGTTGCAGGGCCTATGATGATGAGGACTACCTTCATTAGACTGGCAAAGCAGCAAGGTCAGAAGCCACGTCAGCCTTTCAACAGTTTGTCTGAACCCAGTGAGTAGGTACAAGTGTGACAAGGTCAGGTCCTAGCTCTGTCACTTGCCAGCTGTGCACCTCGGGCAATGGATGACATCTTTTCTTGGACGACCAGTATCCATTCTTCATCCTAACAGAAGCCCCAGTTTCCTTTGAGAAACCACTCCTATCTCAGCCTTGCAATTGCTGGCTGGCTTGGGGGAGAGCACAGAGCCCTTTCAAGGCCAGTGAGACAGGAGATGCCTGGGAGGTGGGGGGCACTTCTGTGAATACAAGGACTCCTCTCTCCTTTCTCTTCCTGGTCAGCACTGAGAATGACAGATATGGAGCCATGGCAGCAATTTACTCCTACACAAAGGGATGAGCCACTTTGTAGGGCCTGAGGATGAAGTCCCAACTACACAAGAGGGTGGAGAGAAATAGGAATGACCAACCATGTTTGAGTTGCTGGATCCATCCTAAAGACTGTGCTAGATCTGGCATTTTTAGTTACATGAAATTTTCATGGGGCCAATGAGAGTTTCCTCTTGCATCCAAGTTTAAGTGATAGCATGATGCCACTTAGCTCAAGATCTTTCATTTCAAAGTATAAAGTCTGTAGGTGCTAATGTGAAGGCTTGCTACTGTCTGCTCTACACTCACCATCCCCTGGGATGCTAAAGATGTCTGTTGTTTCCAGTTCTTCCCCAGGCACTCTCCAACCCTTTCCCAATCAGACAGGTTCACAACTTCAAAACGCATCATTCAGAAGTTTTTAATAAACAACTTCATTATAAAAACTTTTTTTGAAAATGTAATTCTGTAAAACATTGAAAAATCTACTTTAACAAAGATACGCCCTGTGCATTTTCTAATGGCACTTATATTTTACAATTAAAAACCTTGTTTTATATAAAGCCAAAAATACTCCAAGAGGTTATTCACTGTGTTTACAAAGTGCTAGAAGGTTTTTGTCTTGTATTTTTCTCTTTAAATAATCTGGCATTACGAAAGAGTGGCCCCAAAGCCTTGATCACCAGGAGGGAGGGAGGCAAATGAGAAGTGGTGTCTCAGGAGTTCTAGTGCCAAATATTTAGAGGTGGAGAGGGGCAGCTATGGAAGTGAGCTTGCATCTGAAGAAACTGGGCTGGGATACTTCTTCCAGACCCCTCCACAGAAGCACTAAATTATCACGGTGAATCCTTCTCCTGTTAGAACCGGAACACCCCTTCCCTTGCCACAGACCCTCCTCTCCAGTGGTGAAGGTCATAGCCAATTCCTTCCACAGCAGGTTCAGAGCTCCAGGAGAGGCCAGGGTGAGGTCCCAGAGGAATCTGGACTTTTCTGGCCAACACCTGCCTAAGGCAAAGTTTCTTATTACATAAATATCCTTGTTAAAAAGCAAAATATTGATCCTGTACAATATAAACTGTTAAAAAAAAAATCGTGCTTAAAGACAGCTCCTAGATAAGAGGGAAGGTAGAGGGAATGGGGAAAACAGCTACCAAAAAGAAAGGGCGGGGGGGGGGGGGGCAAGGATTCAGACTACTAGGAGAAGTTTAGGGCAGTGGAAAAATTTCAACTTAGGACAATATCTACGAGCAAAAAAGTAATCACACCTGCTTCCCGGATTTCCATTAAATGCCATTTGTATAAGGTTGGGGGGAAACTCATTGGTGCTCCTTTTCCCACCTCTTCCCTCTTTAAAAGATGTGCACAGATCCTGAGCTGACACAGCTGGGTAGGTCATCCCCTGGCCCCCAGGACTGCACTCAACCTTGACCAGCTGTGTGCAGGATGCGAGGTGCCTGCCCCCTGTTCAAGGCAACTCATCGCTGACAGAGGTTGGAGGTGGTGGGGAAAGGGGTCATCACCCCTTTTTCCTGGTCCCTGTTTGGTCTCTGCCACATGCCATGGCTCCTGTCGTGGGCAGACACCCCTCAGGCTCTCATGGCCTCAGTAAAGGTACTGAAGTGGGTTTGGTACTGAACGTAGGATAAAGCTATTTTTATCCTTTGAACAACCAGGCCAATAAGGCTTTTTTTTTTTTTTTTTTTTTTTTTTTTTTTTAATTTTGGGAAGGGAAGTTTAAGAAACAGCTGGGTGGCTATGGTCCAAAAAAAGGTGAAGGCAGATGTTCCTCTGTACCAGCAAAGTTCACAGTGATAGGGAAATTCCTTGTGTGGGGTGAGAGTACTGACGGAAGAGTAAAGGAGAAACAGGATGGAAGGAGAGGGGAGAAGGGGCAAGGCCCCACTTACAAGGCTTTAAATAGTTGCTCTGCCTGTTCTAGGAGTTTCCCAGCATCACTAGTGGGGGAGAGAATTCAAGGAAGGGACAGGAGAGACAGGCAGGGAAGAGTGGACTCTTTAAGCCTGAGATTTTATACTCCATGGCCAGAGGCCCACTTGCCTCTATAAATGAGGTGTGCAGGGAAGGTGGCAGGGAGCGGATGAAGGGTTGCTGGGTCTAGTGATGAAGACCAGAGACAATAAGGAGAATGGCAGCACTGAGTCCTGCTTGGATCCTCACGTACCATTTCCTATAATACGAGTCCCAATAACATGCACAGCATGCAGGAGGTGACTGCGTACCAAGGTGGACGCTTTTAAAAATAAACCTTAATTAGTCCCTGGGACTCACTGAAACGAATTTTTAGAAGCAAATCACCTAGTCTGATCCTAACCTTGCCAGACATTTTTATATCTGGTTTGTTTTTTCAAAAGTATCCCAAGCTACCCTGCCTAAATCAAAACATGCTTATTCACTCCACATTGCTTCCAATCAAGGGCCAGGGAGCTACATTTTAAGGCTTGCACCTCAAAGAGTACTGGCCTGGGCTGAAGCAAAAGCCTGGGTCTTGGACCTGCTCAGTTCCTGATGATAAAGCAAAGTGATATCTAGAAGGAAAGAGGGGGTGTGAGGACTGGGCGGAGGCCGAGGCAGTTCCTTGGTAGTATGTCCTGAAACCCTAGTGGAAAAGCCAGCATGAGGCACCGCTGAGAAAAGTGCCCAGAAACTACTGGCTGCATGTGTAGAAGTTAACAGTAAAGAGGTAGAAGTGTGTTTCTGAATCAGACTGGAGGTGTCTCATGAGGGTCCCACATTGGTGGTCCCTGAGCTGCCTCCCTTCTGTGAGTGGTGAGAGTAAAGCCCGTGCGGAACTGAGAAATGAAGCAGGGATGGGGTTCGGCTGGGCAAGGGCTGTGCTTTCTGTGGCAGGGAGCCCCACAAGCCAGAAGAGTGAGTCATCTGTTGCGAGAAACCCTGCTAAGTATTGGGGGCAAATTGAGGGGGGGCCACAAGAGGAAGGTGGGATTACTTTGATGGGGAGCAGAGAGGCCTATGCACAGTGGCCCTGAGTCCACTGTAACTGCAAAGTAGAGGAGTGGGGACATTGTGGATAAGAACAAAGGTTGGTATGGGAGCCAATGACGTACCCACAGGTTAGGACTCAACTATCTGCCCAGCCCTAACTTCCTGAAGACTGTTCTTGCAACAATTCCACAACTTCCTGGAAAAGGGACAAGCAGGAGAGACAAATCAGGGGTTCATACCCTCTCCTTTGCTATCCAACCAGCTTAGAACCCGAGTCCCTCCTTCCAAGACTAATGATAACAGCTCATGATGTTTGGGGTGGGGGCTGGGGAATGAGGGTGATAGAAGCGGGCATGCCTTTCATTTCTTCCTCTCTCCTGTTCAAGAGGAGGAGGAGGGCTCATGATGTACTTGGAGAAAAACAGAATTGCAGACCTGTGAGAAACCTGCTCCAATCTTCTTGCCTGTCTCGCAGACACTGCCGAGGAAGGCAGGAACAGACAGTCATGGAAGATGGCAGAGACTGAAGCAGTCCAAAGTCAGTTTATTTCCCCACAGGGGAAAAATGTGACCTCAAGTGAAGAGAAGTCAGTGAGACCCGACTCCGCCTTGTAAACAGGGCTCCAGTTAACACCAGGTACCAAATGGTTCCGGCTGGTGCCAACTGGACTGGACTGGTGGGAATGAATTCACGGCGTGTAAACAATGTTCACTGCAATCATTCTAAGGCTAACAGCTTGGCAAGGGAGGTGAAATGGTGTGTCTGAGGCGACTGTGTAAACGGTACCGTTGCTGGACAACACTGACTGGAAATGGAGGTGCTGCTACAGGAGGGACGGGGCTGGTGGGCAGGACAGAGGCCCTCTCTCCTGCCTATTGGTGGGAAGCAGGCGACGGAGCCAAGTGACCCTTTGCAGCAGGGCCTGACCAACTGCTGTGGGGGTCTGCAGGTTGGGACCAGAAGGCGGGCTTCTTGGGCTATTTCTCTCGAGGTCATCCAAAGTGAAACCCTTTGTGTCTCCAAGAGGCCTCCCCCTTCTCCAAAGAGGAGGAGGTTCTGACACTTTGGAGAGGGAGAGGGCGAAGTGTGGCTCCCGATTCAGATCAAAAAAAGTAAAAGTAAAAATACCTGAAGTTCTATGGTATGAGATCTTTTCATGGGGTTGGGGCTCAAGGCTCCTCCCAGAACTGATCCTGGAGCTTGAGCCCCCAAACCAAGTGCTCCATACAGATACTGGAATTTTTTTCTTTTTGAACCCAGCTCTGAAAGCTCAGCTGCCTTCATGGGAGATGCAGATGGGGTGGGTACAGAGGCTCCCTGACAGAGCCTAAGACTGGGCTGAGGGCCTCCTTGGGGGCTACTGGAATGCCTGGTGGAAACGAGGCAGGGTGGTGGTGCTCAGGCCAGAGGTGAAGACAGGAGGCAAGGAGTGCAGAGGTCCAAAGTTCAGTGGTCCGCCAGCTCCCGGGGAATCTTGAGGCTGAGCTTGCAAAGTGGTGAGTAAGGGCTGGGCCTCGGCCTGGGAGTAGCCCATGACCAGGCCTCCGGTGGCCCCGGGTGGGTTACACGGGGGTAGGTTGAGTGGAAGAAAGCCCAGTAAGTGGGAGAAGTCCACATTAGCAGCGCAGAGGGCCTCAGAGAGGTTGGCGGGGCTCTTGGTGAGCAGTGCTTCATCTAGGAGGGCCGCAGCTGCCGCCGGCTGAGGTGAGGCGGGCTGGGGTTCAGCGGACGAGAGAGACAGGCTTCCAGGAAGCTCCGCCAGAAAACTATCCACCTCCACTTTGGGCAATTTGTCGGGCAAGTATGAGGTAGATCCAAGCTGGTATTTTGGAGGAAGCTGAGCTGGGGAAGAGATAGGTGAGGATTCCAGGGGGTAGCTCATACCCATGGGCAGCGTGTTGTGCACCAGGGAGTGTGGCATGCCCGTGCTGGGCATGGTAGGGATGTGGGCGCCATACATGCCCATGGGCAACATGCCAGGGAAGGCCTTGGCCCCCATCACGTCCCGAGAGGCCATGCATAGCACAGGGCTCAGCTCTTCCTTCACACTGACTGTGGAGCTGCAGCTGAGGAGGCCTAACATGTCCACTGGCTCTGTCTTGATTTTGAGCAACTCCTGCGAGTGGCTCTTCTTGACATGACGTGTCAGGTGGTCCTTGCGGCCAAACCGCTGGGCACAGTACTGGCACAGGAAGTCCTTCCGGCCTGTGTGCACCACCAGGTGCCGCCGCACATCCTTACGAGTATAGAACCGCCGGTCACAGTGGTCACAGGGGTGCTTCTTCTCCTTGGCACCACCTGCTACTCGGCGTGAGTGGGCCTTCAGGTGCTCTAGCAGGGCCTGGGTACTCTCAAAGGTCTGCAGGCACACCTTGCAGCTGAGGTCACCGCTGCTGGCGGCATGCATAGCCAGGTGGCGCCGGTAGCCTAGCTTCGTATTGTAATTCTTACCGCACTCAGAACAGTGAAGGGCCTCTTTGTTGGGGTCATGGGTCTGCAGGTGGTTCCGCAGATGGTCCTTGCGGTGAAACATCTTATCACAGTACATACACTGGTGGGGTTTCTGGGCTGAGTGGGTGGCCATGTGCCTGGGGGTAGGGATGGAGGACAGAGGAGAAAGAAAGGAGATCACAAGGCTGGCCAGACAACTGAGGTGTCCATTAACAGGGAAGTAGATACAAAAATTATGGTAGAGACACGCAATGGAATACTATGCCAACTATATTCTATAGATATCCTCACCCACCTGCAAAATCACATATGTACTCCTAGTCTTTGCAGCACCGTTTGTAGTAGTAAAAAATCAGCAACAATCTAAACGTCCATCAATAGGGAATCGGTGAAATAAATTATCAGTTCAAAAAATGACTCAAATAAAAAAAAAAAAGGCAGCTTTATATGTACCCACGGGGAACAAACTCCTAGGATACAATGAAGTGGTAAAAAGCAGTGGGACAGGACAGTGCATGCAGAATGGTACTACGCATAAGAAAAGAGGGAAAACAGATGTATGTTTGCTTGTATGTGCTTAAAAATATTTCTGGAGGGATATATAAGAAACTAACACTGGTTCCTTATGGGGAAAAGGGATAGGGAAGCTTATGGCTTTGATGGAGAATTTTCATTTATACCTTTTGACACCTTGTGAATTTTATGTGAATGTATTTCCTTTTCAAAAAATTATATTTAAAAAATTTTCAATGACACCATAAAAGAAAATTGAAAAGAAAAAATCTAAACTTCTCTATCTGGAACAATCCCAAAACATGAGGGGTTAAATCAAAACAGGAAGTTCAGTTTGGTGTGTGTAATCTAATCCCTTGTGAAAATAAAAAGGGAAGGGAATACATATTTCAATGTCTTAGCATGGATACACAAGAAACTGACCCCACTGGATACCTCTGGGGAGAATGGTAGCTTCCAGTATAAGGACAATGCATTTTTCACTGAATGCTCATTTGTACCATTTAAAGTGTTTGCCGTGTAAACCAGCAACATTTAAAAAAGTGTTCCCATGGTATGGCACCTCAGTGTTCCTTGGTTTACCTGCTCCCATCTGGAGGGACAGGAGCTCAGAGTGCAGGAGTTACAATCCAGAGCTCTACGGGACTTTCAGAATCAACTCAGTAAGACTTCGAGGACCCACCATCTGCCAGGTCCTGTGTGAACTGTCATTAACCTTGTTCTCCACAAGAGGCTGAAGCACAGGACAGCCCCACCCACGTCAGTAAGTGGCAGAAACTGAATTTGAACACAGTCCTTGAAACCTGGGTTCACTCAGGTATACCACAGCTGTCTCTAGTATAGCACCCAGTGATCCTTCCTACCTGGAAGGTATCAAATGTAGCCATTACCCTCAGGCTACGTGTGAGTGCTCGCACCATCGAGAGCTACTATTAACCTCCTGTGACATATCAGACACGGTAATGTACGAGAGGGAGGTGCTGATGGACCCACAGTCCATTTTCCTCATTTTACAAGCGAGGAAACGAAGGCACTAAGAGGTTTAGTGACTCGCCTAAGCTCACGCAGTGACTAAGGTTGGAGTCAGAGCTCCTGCCTCCCAGACCCTATAGGACCTTTCCCGTAGCCTCTCGCAGACACCCAGATTGTCACTAAGGAAGTCTAAGAGGATGGTCCCAACTAGAGTCCACCTCAGACACAGGAGCACACAGTTATCAAAGCATTCCTGAGGACCACAGAACTGTCATGAGGGCAATCCTGGTCACGCTGCCCTGTTACCTGCTTTAGTTCCTTCCTATCAACTGTTTTCCAGACAAGAACTGAGGCTTTCTTTGGTCATCTTGTTCATGCATTTACTTGTCTGCGGTCTGTCCCCACTATTAAGATAGACTCAAGGAGCACCCCCATCTGGCTCACTACTCTGTCCAGGGCACTTAACACCATGTGTGGTATGCAGCAGGAGCTCAATAAATTAGAGTTGGCTAGATGAGTGGATGAAGCAGTGTGCACCAGGCAGTCTATCTCATTTGTAAAGGGCATATTCCTGTTCCTCTGATGGAAAGGCAAGGATAAAGCCAAAATCACTTTGGGGCAGGCCCCCCTCCCTTCCAAGCTGCTCTGCCATATCTACTTTATACTAGCACTTTCACATTCTATTTCACTTTATGTAGGGCTCTTGGGCTTAAAGTTTCAGGAAAGCTGCTGACCGAGAGGACACCAGAGATTCCACAGAGACGGAAGTAATCATGTGAGTAGCAGGCTGGTTCAGAAGAGGCACTGCAGGACCAAAGATGCTATGGGACTTTGGGTAAGTTACTACCCCACTCTGAGCCTCCACTTTAAAATTTACAGATGGGACCAGAGGGTCTCCTTTTCCTTCTCAAGTTAAGACTGATTTCTAATTTCTGGCTAACATTACCTGGCATTACCTGGCAAAGGTGGGGAGAGTAGTACTGAAAACATCGTTTAATCTAGTTTGTTCATGACGGTCTGATATTTCCCCATCAGAGTCTAGTGTCTGAATACAAATACCACCGGTAGCTTTTAGTGAGGGATTTCAAATTGTTGGTGTTCAGGGTACACTTATGGGCCAATAAACGTCTACTCTTCTGTCACAGATAAAGCCTCCCACTCAGTGGAGTCTTTCTGGCTTTGTCCTCTGGGAACCTCAGGGCAGGAAGAGGTATGGGAGCGTCACCTACCTATACAGCTTGTACTTGGAGGCAAAAGCCTTGCCACAGTGCAGCTGAGGGCAGCTATACGGTCTCTGCTCTGGATGGGGGAGGCTGTGAGGCCTCAGCTTCTCCCCATTTGAGAAGGGCGTCCCCGAGATTTCGCATTGGCACTTCACTTGACTCTCCGCCTCCCGGCCCCGAGGCCTGGGAACTAGTTTCCAGCCCACTTCCTCCTCCTGCTTTGCATCTTGAATCCAGGGGGGGACGCTGGTGAAAAATGTGGTCATGGCAAGACTAATGGCGAAGGGCCATGTTATTCAGAAAGCCTCCCCATCAGCTCCACACGGGCTCTCTGCTCTGTCACAGCCTCCAACGCAGCAGCCTTCAGAAAACAATCTCTTCACCTGAAACATCAGAACACCTGGTGTTAGGGAGCCCAATACCATGAAAACATGGGCTCTGGAGGCAGACAGATCCCGTTCCGATCCCAGCCCTTCCACTTCAAAGCCCCGTGACTTTCAGCCAATTACTTCCCTGAGCTATCTCATTTACAAAATGAGTTTAATAATCTCCCAAATCAGAAGGATATTTCGAGGATTCAATGAGATAATGAATACACAGTATTCAGCAGAAGGCTGGGCACCTAATAAGTGCTTAATGGTAACCATTATTACTAGTTCTACCTAGGCTAATAAGAAACGAGATAATCTAAGGAAGTAAAAGCCCTAAACTCCAAATATTCTCTTCCGACTTCACTTTGATATCCTTTCCACTAAATTTAGAGATGGCAGCTCCTCCTCCTTCTCCTCCCCCCCCACTACTTTCCACAATTCTCCTCCTCATGAAGGTGCTAAAGAGCAATAAAATGCCCAAAAGGCAACAGAGAAGGAAGGAGAAGCTTTTGCTTAGGAAATTTACACCCTGGAAAGACAGCCCCTGAGCCAGATGTGTTTCTCAGTAGCACATCAATAAGAGGTTCTGCCTGAGGAGGCAACAGCAGACTCAGCATTTCTCCTAAACCAGTCCTGGTCCCATCCCACCCTCCACCACCTCTCTGGGTCTCCCAGGCCATGCTTCTTTAGCAAAGCCGTCCAACACGCCGCGTGCCGAGCAGCCCCTCCTGCAGACCTTTGTAGCACACGTACATTTCTCCATTATGAGCAGGAAGCATACTAGCATTAGAACTCCTCCACCAAATTGATTCTTTGAAGGCTCAGATCACAGTTCTTTCATTTCCATACACTTAGCATCTAGAAGAGGACTCTCAACTTTCTTACCGTTCGATGAGTAAATTAGTCACTGAATGCAAGCTGATGCAAGGCTCACTTATGCTCACAAAGTTCTGGTTTAAACTGGTGTCACAGCTCTTCCAAAGTGGGGAGCCAACACCTTGAAGTCTGATCCTCTCTCTTGTTGAGGCAGGGGGAGGGGAGGGGAGGGGAGGGGTGTGGGAAAGGGGAAAACTGGAGCAAAGATGACAGAACTTTTCTCCTGACATCAATTCAGAGAGGATGGAGATTACTGTACCGACTCTCCAAAGGGGGACAACAGACCCACATTCACACTAATAAGATTACCAACTGCAAAGCAACTTGCTACAACAGGGGGATTCCTTTTGAAGAAGTCATGCCAAAATTTGGTCATGAGGCTTTCCCATGTGAAGGGAGCAAAGGACAGTGGGGACTGTCCACGAGAATCTGGGGAGGGCTCCAACCGCACAAACAGCTGTGGGCCACAGAATGCTTGCTCAGCTCATTAGCACCTGCTGCTTACAGTGACCATTCATCTAACAGACTGGCGGTGAACGAGATGATGGGATCAGCGGGTTCATGCCCCAGAGAGCTTTGCTCATCATTAACGTGAGCTACGTCCTGTTCAGGAACCATTCCTCTTGTTGAAGAAACACTGCGGTGTAATATGATAAACATTTCCCCATCACGAGTGGAGATCTGCCTAGAAAGATCTGCACAAAGGTGGCTGCATTTTGCATGAGTCACATGCCGGGGAGGGGTAGGCAGTGCTAAAAAGTAGTCCCACTTGAGCCTTCGAGTCATCGTGGCATATCTGCCTGCTTCACTATAAATCTCCAAGGCCTCTGACGTCTGCCTTTCATGGGTTAAGTCCCTCCTTCTCAAGGGTGGAATCACCTGTTTATAAAACCAGCGATTACTACGCTACCTTGGAATCGGGCAGAGAGCAAGCGTGAGTTCGAACATCTACTTTGGAGGGAATTCACCCCACCCTCAAAGTCAAGTTCTGCTCCCCGCTGCTATCTAAAACCGTGCATCTCAGCCTCTGAAAAGCTGGGAACGGCAGCCAGAGGGAAGCAGGTCGCATCACTTTGGCCGACATGAGAGGGGAGCCTAGCCCTGGAAATTCCACACAAACTCAGAAAGAGAACAGTACGTCCCCCACCTCCCACACATACACCTCTTCTGTTCTCCTGAACAAGCACAAACAAGACAGAGCAGTTTAGTATGCTGCTTCTGAAAGAGTGAGTAATGGGCTTCTAGGAAAGAGGCTGGTGGTGGCTAAGGAGAGCTCAAGAGGTTGTAATGACAGAACCAAAGGAGGGAGGCAGCCATGTGCTTGCCTTGATCTGCGTTTAATGGGGCTATGGCCTTAAAAAGAAAACAGCCAACACCCTGATCCTATTCCCCGTATCCTTTCAAAAAGGCACAGGGGAAGCCCTCACCCATAGTCTCCGACAGGCTGCTGCCGGTGTTACCTTAGGAACCCTTTTGGGAATCTAGTCTCTCTCCCTCTGTCCTTTGTCTGCAAAGTCCTCTCCTCTAGGAAAATTCCTGGGCCTCTCTCCTGCAGACTTCCTGGGCAAAACTGAAAGAATCCTGCTTCTCTTTCAAAGCCGCTCTTCTGGTCTCACACTCTAACCTTAACAACTGTAGAGAAGCTGACGGAACCTGTTCCCATAAAACAAACACAATCAATCCCTCCCAGTTACTGGTATAACTCGGTGTATTTTCATCCAAAGATCGCTTCTGGCGCCTGATCTGAAGAGGGAGGTAGTGCGGAAAGAACCTTGGACTTGCTATCCGAAGAGCTGCCACTTACTGGCTGTGAAAGCAGGCGCAGGTTACTTTGTTTCTCTGAATCTCAGATTCCTCAGTTTCTAAGACAAAGACATCTTCTCCTTACCTAGAATGGTCTCACAGAGGATGACGCGTCTGACACAAAGTGTGCGCACACATGCGGTGCCGTCTACACTGTGTCTGCCTCTTTTCCGCACAGGGCCCGAGCAGTACTTCTTTTTCCCCCCCTTTAATGTTACTTCTCAGGCCTCTGAGTGAGTTTCCTTCCCTTCGCGTCGCCCCAGAAGGCAGCCTTCCCCTTTTCCCTCGCCATCAGCCGCCAGCACATCCCCTCGAGCCAGTCGCCCTTGCGCTCCCTCTTCCTCCAGCACCGTGTCCCGGGCCGGAGCTCTCTCTGAGTCCCTTCTGTTACTAAGGCTCCGCGCCCCAAACACAAGTGCTTTCTAAAAACTCCCGAAGGCCCTCTTTGGCAGCCGAAAGGAGACAAACTGCTCTCCAGTCTGTCCGTCCTGTTGTGTGCCATGATGCCTGCTGCCCTCTGACGAAACTATAGTTTTTATGGTGTTACATCATCTCTATAGAAACTGCGTTCTTTCTCCATTATTAGCCTGTTTCCTCATCTGTAAAGCTAAAAATACTTACCTCACAGGCTTGTTGTGAGGATTATTTTAGTCAGGTATGCAAAGGGCTCAACATAGGGCTTGGCTTGCTGTAAGTCCCCGACAAAAGGCAGCTATGATCTTTGCCTTTGTACTCAGTTGCACGTTCCCACCTTCTGCGGCCACACTAAATTGTCCCAACCCTCCCCAAACCGTGGAGAAGCAGCCCCCCTGCAGCAAGGAAAGCGTTAATCTCTAAGTGTTCTTAACTAGAGAGACCCATAGAGGATTAACAGCTCCACTCCAGTGACTACCCTAAAATAGCTTTTATCCCTCCTGCCCAAGAGCTACTTGGGGATCTGAAGAACTCAATTCAACACCTGCCCAGGAGGAAACGTACCCGGGAACACACCCTGGAACGTTCTTTAGGGTGGACAGACTCTTCCCTTAAGCAGAGCCCAAAATAGCAACTGGGAAATTATAAATAGACCAAGAAAAAAAAACCCAGGTCTTGACCCCAGCACCAGAAACAAATCCAAAAGACACACCGACTGGCTGGAAAACAGTGAGAAAGGGGAAATGAGCATAGCTGCCCCCTCACTCACTCTCTCACACACACTCCAGAGTGGTGGGAGAATTAAATTACAGGGAGGCTGGAGAGTCTCAATGACTTGCATCATTCCAAGAGACATCAAACAGGATTAGCAGGGGTTGGATTTACTCTCGGGCTGCTAGTTCTTCTGTCACTGTAGATGGGCCCTCTTCGGAGTCCCTTTGATTCACTATTTCCTCTGAATCCCGCTGCCTCCCACTCCTGCGGAGGCCTTGAGCAAATGGCTGCAGCTCACTACAGCCCCATTTTCATTACGAGGAAACCTGGTTGGACACCCCCTAGTATTCCTCCCCCCCCCCCCCCAGCAATCTAGTGGCCTCACCTTGGGGGGCAGGGTTAGAAATCCAAGGCCAGACTCTATCACAGTCCCAAGCTAACAAGATGGAAAAACACACAAGCCAGGAGATGGGCTACTCGTGCAGGTGAAAGCACCAGCAACCCCCCCCCCCAACCTCCCCAGTTGTCCCCTCATCTTCCACCTTACAGGTCCCTTTCTCCCACCAAGCTGGGGCCATAGCAGGGGACTGGATTTGCAGGGAATAACCAGGCTCCTCCGGCAGCTTCTAGACCACTCCACTGTGTGGTGGGAAAGGTTAAACTCCCCGGGAGCTGGGAGAGATGGGAGTGGACGCCTGTTGGAGAAGGGAGAAGGCACAGAAATTCAGGGAGAAGTCTGGAGGAGGTCTCAGGGATGGGAAGGAAGGGCAAGTGTGATAGAGAATCATTAGCAACTTAACTGGGTCTCTAAGGGACCTCCCCCCCGGCCAACAGAAAGAAAGAAAGAAAGAAAGAAAGAAAGAAAGAAAGAAAGAAAGAAAAAATAAGAAAGAAAGAAAGAAAGAAAGAAAGAAAGAAAGAAAGAAAGAAAGAAAGAAAGAAGAGATGGGTTATAAAGGCTGGAGGATTCCAGGGATTGAAGATAGAAGTGAATTCTCTGAATTTCAATGGTCTCAAAACGGGTAACCAAATAGATGATAAGGTTCGGAAGTGTAGTCACTGAGGAAGGAATTATAGGTAGGGCTTATCTGGGTTCTCCAGAACCAGGTATTTGAGGTAAGTCTCAAAATGGGCTATGCGGTTCTGGAAAACGAAACAGAGAGTAAAAAGCGACTATTTGGAGCAGGAAAGGGGGTTATGTGGGTCCGAGTAGGCGTGTCTGAGGGGAGGGAGCAGGTGCAGCTTATCTGCGTCCCCCAGACCCGGGTCCCTAGTAAGGTCAGCAGCGCGTTATCTGGGTCTCCAGGGAGCCTGGGGGTCAAGAGTAGGGGACCCTCAGGGCTCTGCGTCTCCAGGTCTCGGTAGGGAGGGAGCTAGTGGGGTTTCTTCCGGTCCCCCAACCCAGGTATCGGTTCCAGGGAGAGATTTCGTCACCCTGGGGCCTATCTGGGCCCGAACTGGCGTGGAGGGGGCCCCCGGTCGGGGGTGTAGGCGACCGCGCCGTGGGGCCCGAGAGGAGAGGCGCCGCCGCTCCGGGTGTCGGGCGCGCGGGCGCAGCGAGACGGCCTCCCGCCCCGCTCCCCGCCGTCCCCCGGGGCCCTCGCCGGCACTCACCGCGCTCGGGGCCCCGCGCCGCGGGCCGGGCCGCGCTCGGGCTCCGCCAGGCCCGCTCAGGCCCCGGTAGTGGCGGCGGTCGGGCCATTGTGCGGTGCATTGTGGGAGCCGCGCGAGCGGGCGCTCGGGCCGTGGAGGGGGCGGTGCCGCGGGCTCTCTATGGTCCCGCCCGCCCGCCGGCTAGAGAGGCCGGGGCGGCGCGCGGGCGGCGCGCGATGACCGCCGGGAGCGGGGCGGACGCTCGCGCCCCTCCTCTCCCCGCCTGTGCGCTACCCCGCGCTCGGGCTCCGGAGCCGTCATGGGCGCCGCCGCGTGGGCACCGTCGCCCCTGCTGCTGCGTGTGTCTCTCCTGATTCTGATTCTGCCGCTCCCGGGGCTGCTCGCGGGCTCCTGGGACCCGGCCGGTTACCTGCTCTACTGCCCATGCATGGGTAAGGCCTCCCGAGCCCTCTGCTCAAATAGGGAAACTGAGGCCCAGAGAGGAGAAGGCCCTCTTCTGAGGCACTCAGAGATACCTTGACATGTCCAGGACAGAAACCCAGCGCAGGGCATGGCCTGCTCCTCGCCTCCCTGCCCCAGTTGCAGTGGCCCTGAGGGACCTCTGTGTCCAGCCTTCCAATGTGGCAGATGAGGAAACTGAAGCCGGAAGAGGTGATGTGTCTTGTGCAAGGTCTAAGCCATCCCAGAGTTCAGTAAATGGAGTTTGCTGGGGCAGGACTTGATATGACTGACTCAACGTTGGCTCTGGACGATTTTTTCACCAACCAATAGTATTTATAGGACCCTTACTCTGTGTCCAGCCCTGTTTTCTGCTCTGGGGATACAGCAGTGATAAGCTAGAAAACGCCGTGCCCCTGTAGAACCTTCATTTTAGCGGGGGAAAGACAGACAATAAAAGATACACATAAAAAATAAGTAACTATGTGGAGTATCATAGAAGAGGATGAACACCGTGGGAAAATAAAATAGAGAAGAGCAAGGGGGAATCTAAAAGCTGGCTGAAGGGTGCAGTTTAAATGGGGTGGTGGATCGTCATCGTAGAAGTCATTTCTTTTTCAGACCCTGCAGATCTTGATGATTTGGCTCTCTGCGCATCATTACCACCACTCCGTTCTCCCCAGGTCCTCCAGCTGCAGCCACTCTTTATTCCCTCTCTGTTTTTCACACGTAATCAGGTCCTGAAGCCTGTGCTATTCCCTCTGCCTGGAACACCTTCCCCTTCACTCTGCCAGATCAACTCCTTCCCATTCTTAGGTCGCATCTTAAATGTCACCAGAAAGGGCTTCGCTGACCTCAATGCAAATAATCTCCACTTTATTGTCTATCAATCACCAAACTTTTCCTGTCTTGAAATCATCAGAATGTGTCACTGTATACTTGTTTACATGTTTAATGTCTCTGTAGCTGGACTGTGATTGCCTCGAAGGCAGAGACCTTATCCTTCTTGCTCAATCCCATATTCCAGTACCAAGCAGAGAGCCTGGCACATTGTGGCGTCTCTCTATTTGTGGAATGAATGAATGGATGTCATGCTAGGGACAAGGAAAAGAATCAGATAGGGTCCTCACCCCAGGCCCCCAAGGTATTTACAGGCTGAAGACACAGCCAGTACAAAGGCCAGGAAGTGAGAAAGGACATTTGAGGAAAAGTGAAGAACCGGAAATAACTCCAGTCTGAGGTGGGAGGCAGAGGAGGGGATTCAGGATAGCAGAGGATTGGTGAAAGGATTCCAGTGAATGAGGCACTGGAGTTGCCCCTTTCACGCACAAGTGAGTGGAGATAGAGGTGGAAAGGCAATCCTGGATGAGAGAACCCCAGGAGCAAAGGCATGGGGTGAGGATGGAAAGTGTAGAGCATGTTTGGGAACACCAAGGCACCTGGAAGGTCTGAGGCAGAGGGGTAGGACCTAAGGGCCTTGATTGTCAGACCCAGGAGTCCACACCTGGATCCTATGCTGCCAGCTCCCCTGGCTCTCCTTGGTGTCCCGGTCCTCCTCACCCCTGGCTCTGTGTCCTTTCTGGACCCTGCATGCCCCATGCCCTCCATGCCCCAGGCCTCACCTCAACCACCATATACCATCCAGGGCGCTTCGGGAACCAGGCCGATCACTTCTTGGGCTCCCTGGCTTTTGCAAAGCTGTTGAACCGCACCTTGGCTGTACCCCCTTGGATTGAGTACCAGCATCACAAGCCTCCCTTCACCAATGTGAGTACCTCCCACTGACCTTAGCCCTTGTCCATCTTACCCCAATCCTGCTTACCTCCTCCTGACCCCAAGTCCTTCTCTGGGCTTTACCTCCCGCTCCTCTGAGCCTGCCCTGCTCCCCACCCAGAACTGTCTTCCCTGGCTACCTGGCTAACACTTATCCAGTGCCTTCGGTCTGCCAGGCACTGTCCTGAGCACTGCAGGAGGACTAGCTCTTTTCTCCCTCGTTACATGCCTATGAGGAAACAGGTTCCCAGAGGTTAGGTAACTTGCCCAAAGTCACACGGCTTATAAGTAGTGTAGAGCTGGAACTCAAGCTCATGTCCGTCTGACTCCAGAGCCTGTGATAGGAACTTAAAGCTCCATTTCCACCCCTGATTGGTCCCACCCTCTGGGCATCCCATTAGTCAAAGGGTGATGGATGCTAGTGTCAGTCTGAAGGAGAAACTGAGGCACAGGTTAGTTAATAATGTGTCCAAGGCCATAAACCCAGGCGGTCTGGCTCCAGAGCTGCCTCACCCCGTCACAGTGATACTCAACACCCTCTAATTCCTTGCTTTTTATTTGTGTCTTCCACTGATCCTGTGTCTGTCTTTGTTCACACTGTGTCCCCCAGAGGCCTGGCAGTAGGAATTGAATTAATCTGATGAACTGACTTTAAAAGTTTTTAATAAACTTTAAAAAACGATATTTAGTATGTACAAAACACTGTATTTCATTCTTACAGCTTTTTCTCTGCATAGGTTTTATTTATTTTTATTTTTTTCTTTTGCATGCCTATATTTAGAGAGGTTTTTATCAGAAGTTAAAAGCCAGAGTACCTGAGATCATAGTTTGGCTTTGCCACTTACTGGCTGTGTAGACTGGACAGAGTACTTACTTGATCTCTTTGTGCTCAGTTTCCTCATCCTTAAAAGAGGCTGATAGTAATTGTGGCCACCTCCCATAATGAGTGAGTGATTGTAGCATGCCTTGAACATTGTATGCCTCTCTCTTAGAATCAACTAAGTTCATAGGGGCGCCTGGGTGGCTCAGTCAGTTAAGCGCCCAACTTCGGCTCAGGTCATGATCGCGCGGTTTGTGAGTTCGAGTCCCGCGTCGGGCTCTGCACTGACAGCTGAAAACCTGGAGCCTGCTTCAGATTCTGTGTCTCCCTTTCTCTCTGCCCCTCCCCCGCTTGTGCTCTGTCTCTCAAAAATGAATAAATGTAAAAAAAATTAAAAAAGAATCAACTAAGTTCATCAACGCAAAGTGTTTAGGACATAGGAAGTCCTCAGTAACTGGGAGCCACTGATGTGCTGATTTTTTGCACTCAGTGTTATAGTTTAGACATTGTCTGTTCATCTCACTCTGGCTTGTTTTCTTTCTCTGGCTTTGTCTTCTCAGCCAAAAATCTTTCCGAGTCTCTACTTCTTGCTTTTTTTGGGTTACTCAACCCGTCCAATTACTCTCCTCTTCCCCACTGGGGCTGTTCTCACAGAGGTCACCAGGGACCTCAGAATTGCCAAATCTATGTGTCATTTCTCAGTCTTTCCCTCAGCTATTCTCCTGGTGACACCTGGTCCTGTGAGCCTTTCTCCTTCCTGAATATCCCTACTCTCCTGTCTTCTAAGACACAGCCTATTCCTGCTTTAGCCCTGACCTCTCAGCATTTTCCTCTTTGTGTTGTATTGGAGGCTTTTCTCTCTCCACTCACTGTTTAAATATTAGTGTGTCTCCTCCTCCTGTTTGGGTATTAGCTCTGTGACCTCAGTTGAGTTATCTGGATTCTGTCTGCCTGGGTTTCTTCATAAGTACATTGGAGATAGTTATATTCCTACCTCTTAGAATTAGATGAGCAAGTCCATGAAATGTGATGAGCATACTAAGTCAGCACTCAATAAATATTAGTTGCTGTTATTACCATCATTTGCTTTGTTGTAAATTTCTGTTAAATCTTGTGGCTTTCACTGTTTTCCACGTACCTCCCAACTTACCTGAGGCCCAGACCCTCCTCTGATCACAAGCCTGTGTTTCTAATTCCTAAGCCCTTGAGTCTATTTGGATGTCCCACAGATACCTCAAATTCACAAAGCCAGCACTGAACTTGGCATCTTTCCCTGACAAACCTGTGTCACCTCCTATATTCCCAGCCTTAGTTTATGTTACCTCCATTCACCTGGATACCATGCCAGGAATCTAGAAGTCATCCTGAATACCTCCTTCTACCCGCTGCTTCATCTTCCTTTACCTCTCCTAACCTGTCCATGCCTTCCATCTTCACCTGGACTTATGCTCAAAAATATATGTTGAATGAGTACTTGAACAAATAAAGGGATCGTTGCAGTAGCCTCCTGATTCCTCTTCCTTCTCTAATCTTACCATCTATATGTCCTCTCCTCTGCCACTAGAGTGATCTAAGAGGCAAATCTCCTATTATTTCTGTTTAAAATCCTTCAGCAAGACCTAGTTGCTAATGGTTAAGTGCCCCAAAGTCTGTTGGAATGCCAATGGCTTGTGAAGGAAGGGTGCAGTGGTTAAATCAGCTTGGGAAGTTATATTCTCAATACCCCAGCCTCCCAAACTGGAGATTCAAACTACGTATTACCATACTGCAAAGTCCTGTAGTAAAGAAATCAGCTTAACACAGTGTTTCCCAGGTCTGTGTAACTCTGGAGCCTTTTGATTGCAGAACTCTTTATTCTCCTGAACTAGTGGAACATGCTTGGGAACCCTGAGCTATAGGGTAAAGTCTACATTTTTATTCCATGGTGTTCTAAAAAACTTTTTTAAATCCAGAAAAATACAGAGGTTAATACAGTCACCATCCATGTACTTACCACTAGAAGTGATCGTTGTTAACATTTTCTTCTTTGCTTCATGTTTCTTTTTTTTTTTTTTAATAAAAGAAATAAAGTATTATTACAGATGAAGTTGTTAAAAGATAAAGCCTCACGTGGCTCCGGAGGCTAGTCCCGCTCCCCTCCCAGTCCCAGAGGCAACCACTGTCATGGATATAGTGTCTTCAGTGTGACTCCTTCCAAGGTCTTTCTTGTACTTCTGCTGCGGCACTGAGCATCCTTACACCCATCTCCTGGTGCAAAGTGGGAGAGCTTCTCTAGGGAAAATACATAGAGGTGCAAGGAGCATTTTAAATTCTAGTAGATGCTGCAAAATTGCATTCTAAAGTGGTTGTTCCAAAACGTATACTTTGACTACCAGCCAGGTACAGCAGTCCCTGTTTCCCCACATCCTTTCCAAAAACTAAAGTTAAGTTTTTAGGTCCTGGGTGGCTCAGTCAGTTGAGCGTCTGACTATTGATTTCGGTTCAGGTTTCACGGTTCAGAATATTGAGCCCCACGTTGGGCTCTGAGCTGATAACATGGAGCCTGCTGGGAATTCTCTCTCTCTCAAATAAATAAACGTGAAAAAAATTTTTTAATAAAGCTTTTTAAAAATGTTTATTTATTTATTTTTGAGAGAGAGAGAGCACAAGCTGGGGAGGGGCAAAGAGAGAGGGAGACACAGAATCCAAAGCAGGCTCTAGGCTCTGAGCAAATTATTGTATTTGCCCAGAGCCCCACACGGGGCTCAAACTCACAAACCGTGAGACCTGAGCTGAAGTCGGATGGTTAACCAACTTAGCCACTCAGGAGCCCCTAAAGTTAAGCTTTTAAATCTTTGCTGGTCTAATGAGTGAGAAGTGCTCTCGTAATTGCAATTTGTTTTTTTCTAATTACTAGTGAGTTTGTATATCTTTTGAGTGTATTGGCTATTTGGGTTTTCTTTGCTGTGTAAGTTGTTCACTCCTCTCCTTTGCTCACATTTTCTCTTACGGCCTATGTCTTTTTTCATCTAGATCAGCAAGCATTTTTGAACACAAGGGGTGTTACTATTTCTTTGTTAGTTTGCAGATAAATTCTCCCAGCCTGTTTCCGTTCTAAGTTTGGTGTCCTTTCCTAAAAGTTTTTCATTGGCTCACAGTCTGAGTTATCTGGGTCTTGGATGCATGCTTTTATTAAATGTCTTTCAAAGAGCCACTAGGATACTGAAGAGGGACCTCTGCCTCTCCTTTTCCACCTTTTCCTGTAGCTCCATGTGTCTTACCAGAAGTACTTCAAGCTGGAGCCCCTCCAGGCCTACCATCGGGTCATCAGCCTGGAGGACTTTATGGAGAAGCTGGCACCCACTCATTGGCCCCCTGAGAGGCGAGTGGCATACTGCTTTGAGGTGGCAGCCCAGCGAAGCCCTGATAAGAAGACGTGCCCCATGAAGGTGGGTCTGGGGGACCCTTTATGCCTGTTCCATGTCCTCTAGGCCCCTGAGACGCTGTGATGGCAATATGTGGGGGATGGCACTAGAAGGGCTTAGAGTAGAAAGATGGAGATTTAAGTCCCATTTGTGACATTTGTCAGCAGTGTCACTTTGGGCAGAGTACCTTGATTCCCTTGAGACTTTATTTTACCAGCAAAATAAAGACACCAATCCCTGCTCTGTCTCACTCATAAATGTCATGAGGGTCAGGTGTAAGAGTGCTTGTAAACTGTGAAGTGCCACATCAGTAATAATAACTAATACCCATATGGCACTTACTACGTGCCAGGTACCATGCTTAGAGCTTTACACATGTTAACCCAGTTACTCCTCAAACTGCTCCACTAGGGAAGTACTATTAATATCCCCATTTTATAGATGGGACATGAGCGTAACACAAAGAGGTTTGGTATTTTCCCCAGGGTTACATTAGCAAATAAGTGGTGGAGCTGGGATTCAACCCCAGGTGATTTGGCTCCATTGTCCACCCTCTTAACTTGTATACTTGCCTGCCTTTCAGTGGGTAAATAAGAAGCTGTCATATTTTATCAGGAGAAATTTATAATTTTCTGGCACTTTGGGAATAAGACAATCCCCAGTATGTCTGTAGGTGCTTATGCTAAAGTCTGGGGAGGGTGGTTGGAGGAGCCACAAAACTTGAGAAAGGAAGACTTGGCTTACAGCCCCAGCACTGGCCTCACCTTGGGCAAGTGTTTTACCCTGTCTGGACCCTGCAAGTATTTCCATCTTGAAAATACAGGCATTGAGGGGCACCCGGGTGGCTCAGTCAGTTGAGCTTGATTTCAGCTCAGGACATGATCTCACACATGGTTCATGAGAGTGAGCCCCATATCTGGCTGTGCTCTGACAGCCTGGAGGCTGCTTGGGATTCTCTCTCCCTTTCTTTCTGCGCCACCTTCTCTCTTCCTCTCTCTTAAAATAAATTTAAAAAGCATTTAAAAAGAAAAGAAGAAGGGCGTTGTATTAGCTGGTCTTAAAAGTCTCTGGAAGCTCTAGTCCAAGATCCAAGGCCCAAATCCAAGGTTCACTCCCTCCCCACTTACCCCACCAATGCTGCAGCTTCAGTGGGATATGGCACGTAAAGGAGGAAAGAGTCCTTTAGACACTGGTGAACATTTCCTGCTGAAAACCAGATTGGAGGCCCAGCTGCTCTCCTCAGGTCTCCAGCCCAGGCTTTACAAAGTGGCATTCCTATTGGGCCATCCCATGAGGTGTTTCAACCTGTGTCCAGTCCACCAGAGTTCCCCCACCCACAATTCCTTGGCCCCATCCCCAAAGGGCTTTCCCTCCTCAGTAAGCCTTTGATCACTCTCTTTCTGCAGGAAGGAAATCCCTTTGGTCCATTTTGGGATCAGTTTCATGTGAGTTTCAACAAGTCCGAGCTTTTTGCAGGCATTTCCTTCAGCGCCTCCTACAAAGACCAGTGGATCCAGAGGTACTTGGAGGGGGCAGTGTTGCTGGGTTTAAGGGAGGGGCCTGGGGCCCATGAGCATTCAGCACCTTCCTGACCCTCTTCCCCTCCACCACACCCTGATGTATGAGACCAAAGGTGCAGCCGTTCTATCTGTTGAACTTGGGATCCTGTGTGATCTGTTCCCATCTCAACGCCTGACACGGTGGGACGTTGACCTGCCACAAGGTTGAGCAAGAGTTTATCGGCCGATAAAGGATGTCATAAAAAGATTATTGTGCAGTCACATGGGTCCCGATTTCCTCCTCTAGGCGTGAGAATCATTCCCCTCTTAACCTTCCTCCTCACAAGGTGAAAATTGGAAGCAGCGTCTAGAGAAAAGCAGCTTCAGGTGCAGACTGAGAGATGATGTCATCCAGATAATAATTGGATGTGCTTTATTAATTGTGCTACAGTAGGCCCTATTAAAAAAAAAATAGGTTAGCAGGGCACAGGCACAGGCTGTGAAATATTTATAGAGCGTCTGTCATGTATGAGACATAGTGCTCAAAAGCCAGAGGTGATATATAAAAATGAAGAAGACCCAGCCTCAGCCCTCAGGGAGCCACAGGCTGGTTACAATGATGATAACTATCAGAGTGCGCTTGCCTTGATGCTAGAGCATGGCAGGAATGAACGTGGGCTTGAAAGTCACGTTGGGAGCTGTGAGGGACATAGGAATTCACACAGGGTCACAGCACTTGGCATTCAGTAGACCAAGGACAGACTGATGTAGAGAAAGGAGTCACGCTCATGGTAAGTCAGACCTGGGCTCTGATTCACCCCTGCCTCTTTCTCAGGCGACCCTGAGCAGCCTCTCCAGCTGTCTGGCCTGAATGGAAGGAGCACTATGGTATCTGCTTCCTAGAGCTTAGAACGCATGGCACATAGTAGGGGGCCAACCAATGTTAGCTGTTACTGTTGTTATTCACATGCTTTATTTCATACAAGCCTTTGAGAAACTTCATGAGGTGGGTGTTATGATCAATTTCCATTTGACAGGTAAGGAAACAGCTCAGTGAGGTAAAATAACTTGCCCAGGGTAACTGAATTGGTGAGAGGGCAGCTGCAGTCCAAATGTAATTCTTTAATAGATGAGAAAGCTGGGGTGCCGGGGTGGCTCAGTCGGTTAAGCGGCTAACTTCGGCTCAGGTTATGATCTCGCGGTCCATGAGTTCGAGCCCCGCGTCGGGCTCTGTGCTGACAGCTCAGAGCCTGGAGCCTGTTTCAGATTCTGTGTCTCCCTCTCTCTGACCCTCCCCTGTTCATGCTCTGTCTCTCCCTGTCTCAAAAATAAATAAAACGTTAAAAAAAATTTGAAAAAAATAGATGAGAAAGCTACTGTTTATTTAGTGCCTACTGTGTACCGAACACTGTTCCAAGTTTTCCTTTCACTACCTAAGTCTTCTAAGGTTACTTACTCGATACTTCCACAAGTCTGTATGACAGGCATTATTGTCTTCTGTGCTTTACACTTAAGGAGATTGAAGCAGAAAGGAGTGAAATCATGTGTCCAAGGTCACACAGCTTGAAGTGGCAAAGCTAGGATTTGAACCCAGGCAGTCTAATTCCAGAGCACCCGTTCTTAATCACTATGGAGAAAACAGCTGTGCCTGGAACAGGTGCCAATTCCCATTTGGGACTTCCGAGCTAATTAAGGAGCTACTGAGGACACTTGGTCATGGCAGGTTCCACTCCTCCCTCATGGTTGGTCTAGGACATTCCCATTTGATCACCTACTTGGTTCTTCCTATTCAGTTCTGAGTGACCTGGAGCTATTGCCAAAAGGTAGATCTGCCCTCCAAGGGTGGAGATTTTTCTCCTATTGACAAAGTGCCAGGAAAAAAATATGTGACACCAGCTCCAAAAGTAGTTCCAAAAGCAAATTCCAGAAAACCAGAAATATCACACAAGCCTGGTTGGAAGAGAAGATACAGTGCTGCATGGATGCATCAGTCAGGGAGTGTTGCTAAAACACTTGCTCAGTGCCTCACCATCTTGTTTGAGTTCACTGAGTTGTAGGAATTGCATGATGGCTTGGGAAAGCTTGGGCTTTACAGCCAGACTTCCCTCCCCTCCCCTCCCCTCCCCTCCCCTCCCCCTCCCCTCCCCCTTATTTAAGAAGCACCTGCTGGGTGTCACGTACTGGTCTGGACACTGGGGATACTGGCAAGAATAAGACAGATAAGGTCCCTGCCCTGATGGAGCTGAGTCTAATGGGAGAGACAGTGAATAAGCCTTTACAGAAGATAATTCCAGAAAACAAAGTACTATGAAAGACACAAACAGATGTTGTGTGTGAGACCTTGTCTCAGTCAGCTCAGGCTGCTATAACAAAATAGCACAGACTAGGGGTTTAAACAGCAGGTGTTTATTTCTCGTGGTTCTGGAGGCTGGGAAGTCTGAGACAGGATGCCAGTATTGGGTTCTTGCATTAGGTTCTGGTGATCTCCCTGGCTTACTGCCTTTCTGCTGTGTCCTCACATGTTACAGTGAGAACAGGCTCACTTATAAGGCGCTAATCTCATTATGGGGGCTCTACCCTTGTGACCTCAACTAAACTTAATTGCTTCCCAAATGCCCTACTTCCTAATATTATCACCTTGAGGGTTGGGACCTCAACAATGGATTTGGGGGGACACAAGCATTCAGTCCATGAGAGACCTGAAGAAAAAGACCCATCCGTGGAAAAAGCTGGAGGGAAAGGTAGTTCTTCATGGTGGGGACACGGAGAGCAGAGGCTTTGAGGCAGGAACAAGCTTAGTATGATCAAGGGACAGACAGAAGACCAGTGTGGCTGGTGTGGAGTGAGTGAGGAGGAGAATGGGAGACTGTACCGTTGTCTTTTGCTGCATAATAAACCATTCCAAAACTTAGTGGCTCAACAGCAGTGTATTATTATTTTCCCAGAGTTCTGTGGGTTGACTGGATTCAGCAAGGCAGTTCTTGTGTTCTTTGATTTTCCATGTTCTTTATAGAATCCCAACTGTACAAAGTTTCAATTCATGTTAAACATCAAATTTCTTGGTGTAAGTATCCTTTAGAATACCCACCACAGATTTGGTGGGAGATTTTTTTAAATTTTTTTAATAAAGAAGAAAATTAAATTTACTCCTAATCCACCACCCTGTCAAAAAACTCTTTGCATTTTGATGTATGTACTTCCATTCTCCAGTGCTTTTTTTAAATGTCTTTTTAATTTTTATTTTTGAGAGAGAGAGAGAGAGGGAGAGCACGTTGCATGAGCGGGGGAGGGGCAGAGAGAGAGAGGGAGACCGAGAATCCCAAGCAGGCTCCGTGCTGTCAGCACAGAGCTCGAACTCATGAACCAAAGATCATGACCTGAGCCAAAGTCGGATGCTTAACCGACTGAACCCCCCAGGCACCCCTCCAGATACTTTTATACAAATCTACTTACCTATACAGATTAACTTAAAACGAAATTACTGCATATAGTTTGTAATTGAGTATTGTTTATCATTTCTCAAGAGTAATTAATATCAGTATTTACTAGGTTAGTAAATATTGCTGGCAGGATTAGTTCTAAACATAAAAATGGGAGATTTCAAAAAATGGTTAGCATGGTGTATATATGTGTATTTGTGCCACTGGAGTGTGTGTGTTATTTATTCATTTACCATTGTAACCACTTTTTTAAGTGTACAATTCAGTAGCATAAGCACAGTGAATTGTGTGACCACCACCACCGTCCATCTCCAGAACTTTCTCATCACCCCAGACAGAACCTCTGTATCCATTAAACACTACTCCCCATTCTTCCACACCTCTGCCCATCCCTCTATTCAATTTTTCTGTCTTTGAATTTGCCTGTTCTAGGTCTCGTATAAGTGGAATTATATGATATTTGTCTTTTCATGCCTGGCTTATATCACTTGGTATAAGGTCTTCGAGTCTCGTCTGCGCTGTAGTATATATAAAAATTTTAGTCCTTTTAAGGCTAAATAGTTCATTGTATGTACAGACCACATTTTGCTTATCCATTCATCTATTGATGGACACTTGGGTTAGCTGGGCATGTCTTGCTTTTTGGTCAGCTTTCAGCTGGGGCTGGAGTCTGAAAGCTCAGCTGGACTGCGCGTCCACAAGGGCTCACTCATGGCTAGTAAGCAGGTAATACTGGCTGTCACCTGGGAGCTCGACTGGGGTAGTGGATTGGTGTGAGTACACTTGACCTCTCCATGTGACTTGGACTTGTGACAGCATATCAGCCAGGTTGCTGAGGATGCATCCAAGGGAATGAGTGTTCCAAGAGGTGGGAAGTAGAAGCTGCTGGCCCCCAAAGCCTGGGCCTGGTGACCGGGACAGTGTCACTTCTGCTCCATGCTGTTGGGAGGAGACATAGAGCCCACCCAGTGAAAGGCGATTTGAAGAATTGATCTGCCACACACAAGGAGATTGGAGAAGCGGGCAGGGGTCAGACTGTGCTGGGCTTTGTAGGCCCTGCTGATGCGGTCTGATAAGAAGCCTGAGTGCTTTGTAGGGGTGAGCTGGCGAGTATACATATTTTAAACATTTTCTAAAATAGCGGACACTTGCTCGCTGTAGAAAGTTGTCCTCTGGGCCCGCGGGTATGAGTATAGGGAGAACGGCGTTGGAAAAGGTCAGGCTCTTCCCTGGCTTACTGTATGAGTAGGCAGATTACTTCCCTTCTCTGGCCAGTGTTCTAACTGTAAAATGAAGGAGGGGAGCAAGATCAGTGGCTTCCATACTGTTCCTCAGAATTCTTAAGAAGTGCCTGTAGTCCCACAAGGCTGGCAGTGCAGAGCCTGCTTGGATGGGCTCTGGTCCCCTCCCCCACTGCCTTTAACCAGTAATTCTCTTGTGTAACAACTGACAGTTTGGATGGCCACAGATCTAAGTGTATCAGGCATAATTTAAGCTACATGTTACAGAAAATCCCAAATAACAGCAGATTAACAAGATAGAAATATATTCTTTCTTTTTTAATGTTTTATTTATTTTTTATTTTTTTAATGTTTATTTTTGAGAGAGAGAGAGAGGGAGAGAGGGAGAGGGCAAGCAGGGGAGGGCAAAGAGAGGGCAGGGGAACAGAGAATCCAAAGCAAGCTCTGTGCTGACAGCAGAGAGCCTAAGGTGGGACTCAAACTTATGAAGCATGAGATCATGACCTGAGCTGAAGTCGGAAGCTGAACCGACTGAGCCACCCAGGCACCCCAGAAATGTATTGTTTTCTTAAGTAAGAGAAGCACTAGGGTATGCAACCCATGGCTGGAAGGCAGCTCCCGTCTCTGCCCAGCCATCCCAGTACTGACTTTTATCCTCAGTGTCCCCTCACAGGGCTGTTGAAGCTCCAGCCATTACATCCTTGCCCCAGGCAGCTGGAAGGAAAAAAGGGCAGAAGGGGGCCACAGCCTCACCTTTTTAAGGAACCTTTCTAGAAGTCCCATACAACCCTTCTTGAATCTCATTGCCTAGTTCTTAGACACATGGCCTATACCTAGCTGCAAGAAGGACAGAAATCTTATTTGGGGCTCCCATATGTCCAGCTAAAAATCGGGTTCTAGGAGAAGGGATAAGAGGTATTTCTTCCCCACTAGGTGATTTCTGAGAATCCTTCTAGCTCTGCTGCTTCTGAGTCTGAATCCCCTGGTGGAGGTTTAATTCAACAGACATTTATTGCACGTCTGCTGTTGGAAGACTGTGGCCCATCATGCTGAACCATTCTCATGGCATGAAGGTAACCAGTATTTGGAGCTCTTAGGAAATTCTATCACCATCACCACCATCGTCGGTATATTGCATGAAACCCACTGCAACTTTTTAGAAATTCGACTTTATGTTTTAGAGATTTGGCCACATTGATTGTGTTAGCTTCTCTTGAAATTTTCCATTTTGCACGAATAAACACAACAGCTGTGGTGGGCACGCCCCTTTCTTCACACCCAACGCAAACACCTCCCAGCTCTCCAAGACCAGTTGCCACTCCCAAGCCACAGCTCCTACAGGAGGGCTCCCTGTCCCACTTCTTCTCTGCTGCCTTCTGCACACTTATGTGCTCGACAGCCGTCTTCCCTGCTCTCACGTCAGCCCTTATTCTTCCAGGCTGCAGCCTTCCTGAGAGGCCCTAAAGAGGTGACATGTAATTGGCAGGTCGGAGACTTGAAGGATGAGGAGCCAGCCAGGCAAAGAGCGGGAGAGAAAGATAGTCCTTCAAGATAGGAACATTAAGAGCAAGGCCCTGCCTTGTGCGGGGCGTCCCTGCATCCTCTGTACTCAGCATGGTGTTCATCCACTGTCCCACAGATGTATCTGGGCACATAAGTGGATGCTGTGCATACAGAAACCCTGGCTTGGTGGGGGAATCTCAGTAGAGTAGGGTAGGGGTTGGGGGGGGGGGGGAGAAGAACCCCAGACGTTTACTGCACCCAGCAACAAGAGCATATGCCTTGTTCAACTGGACAGTGACCAGGCTAAGGGCCTGATCTAGGGCACTCGGGCATATGGAGGTAGTCAATCTTTCTTTCCAAACAAGATCCCTAACGCTCCCTTGCTTTCCAAACAACACTTTCCTCTCTCATTGGGAGTAAATAAACACATCATTCTCGGCCTCTTGGTGCTTTGACTGGTCAGAGCTGATGTCCCAGTGGTGCAACCATGTGCCAGTCCAGTTCTAAGGAGAGGGGAGGGACATTCCAAATCTAGAAATCACGAAGGGTCAACTGCAGGTTCTCTCCAAGAGGGCAGAGTGAGCACAGATCCTGATTTATCCTAGTGTTCTAGCCTCCCTGGGAGATCACAAACTCTGGCTTTCCTTTTAAAATCTTTTGAGGTGACATCTAAAAGGAGTTTGGCTGAGGGCCTGGCAGTGGTAGGTGTTCAGCTCATACTCACTTCTTTTTCCTCTGACCCCTGACAGCCTGGCCTGGTCTTTCTGGTAAGACCCTTGAATTCTTCCCATCCACTCATTCATTCATTCTGAAGGTATTGATTGTACCCCCTGTGTTAGGGGTTGGTGATCAGAAACAAGACCCAGACCTGGCCTTTGAGGGGCTTGTTGATGGCCCTGGGGGACTGAGAGAGAGGTGCATAGTTAACACAGGTTCTGGGGACACCTTGGTGGCTCATTTGGTTAAGCATCTGGCTCTTGGTTTTGACTCAGGTCATGATCTCACGGTTTGTGAGTCAAACCCCGCGTCAGGCTCCATGCTGACAACTCATCATGTGCTTGGGATTCTCTCTCTCCCTCTCTCTTTGCCCCTCCCCAGCTCGCTTGCTCGTGCTCTCTCTCTCAAAATAAACTTAAAAAAAAAAAAAAAAAGGACAAGCCCTACATCAAGCCATCAGTGCAGAGCCCACTTCAGATCCTCTGACCCCCTCTCTTTCTGTCCCTCCCCCACTCACACACACTTGCTCTCTCTCTCTCTCTCTCTCTGTCTCTCTGTCTCTCTTTCCCTCAAAAATACACACACACACACACACACACACACACACACACACACACACACACAAAACCCACACAGGTTCTGGAGCAGACTGCCCAGACTCAAATCCCAGCTTCACCAATTCCTAGCTGTGTGACCTTGGGCCTGTTACTTAACCTTTCTGTGCCTCAATTTCCTCATCTGTAAAAAGAATAATGATAGTGCTTACTTCACAGGGCTCTTGTGAGAATCAAATGAGTTCATACACGTAAAACAATTAGAACATTGCCTGTTGCATAATAAGGCTCGATAAATGATTCACATGCACATATGTATAAAATTATTATTATAACAAAGAGCCAGGATGTCAGCAAACACTTGATTGTTGCTTTCTTGGCATAGGCCCTGGACCAGAGTGTGTGGGACTCACGGTGAGCATGACTGCCCAGGCTCCTACCCTCGTGGGCTGACGTGAGAGCAGGGAAGACGGCTGTCGAGCACATCAGTGTGCAGAAGGCAGCAGAGCAGTGGGACAGGGAGCCCTCCTGTAGGAGCTGAGGCTTGGGAGTGGCGACTGGTCTTGGAGGGTTGGGAGGTGTTTGCAGAACGAGGTGTTTGGGTTGGGTGTGAAGAAAGGGGCGTGCCCACCACAGCTTTTGTGTTTATTCGTGCAAAATGGAAAATTTCAAGAGAAGCTACACGATCAACGTGGCCAAATCTCTAAAACATAAAGTCGAATTTCTAAAAAGTTGTGGTGGGTTTCGCGCAATATGACAATAATGATGGCAATAGAATTTCCTAAGAGCTTTGTATATGCCGAGTATTGTTCTAAATGCTTTGCTTATATTAATCCATTTAATCTGCTCAAGAGCACGGTGACTTAGGAGCTATTATTAACCCTATTATACAGATAAGGGAACTGATGTACAGAATGGTTAAGTCACTTGCCTAAGTTAGTAGGTGGCATAGTCAACATTAGAACAAGGCTGTCTGGCTCGGCAGCCTGTGCCTTTACGATTACACTGTGTAAAAAGCACACAAAATAATACCTTTTTGTACAAATAGTAAAAGTGTAGTCATGCACAAAACCACAATATCTTCTGGGAAGAGGAAGTAAAGGAGGGAAAGAGATGACAGGAGAGACCTTTTATTTTGGTCTTTCTTTTTTAAAAAAACCTGAAACAGAGCAAAGTATTAACATCTGCTAATTTGGGTGGTGGGTATGTGGGTTGTAAAATTATTCTCTGTATTTTCCTGTATGCTTTGAAATACCTAATTTTTCATTGAGACTTTTATGGAGGTAATTATAGAGTCACACATCGTAAGAAATAATACAAAGACAAGAAAACAACAACAAAAAGAAAGACCGCAAAGAGGTCCCAGATCTCGTCCACCCAGTTTCCCCCAAAGCTGGCGTTTTGCAAAACTGTAGTGTGTCACAGCCAGGATGATGACATTGACACAGCCCACCCACTGTATCCGGATTTTCCTAGTTTTACTTGTACTCGCTTCTGTATGTTCATGTTTGTAGGTTTGTGCGTATGTTTAGGTCTATTCAATTTTACACAAATTTTACACATAGGTAAGTTTGTGTGTCCACCATCACAGTCAGAACACCTGAACGATTCTAACTTCCCAAGGATTCTCTGTGGTCAGTTTATAACCGCATCCGTGTCCCTAAACACGCACGCATGCACGCACGCCCACATGTGCACGCACACCCTGGCCCCTAGCAACTACTAATCTCTTCTCCACTTCTGTTCTCTATTTTGTCATTTCAAAATGTTATGTAAATGCAGTCACACAGTATGTAAGATTGAGGGCTTGGCTTTTCTCACGCTGCATAATTGCCTTGAGATCCATCCCAAATTGTTGCCTGTCTCAGTGGTTTGTTCCTTGATATCTCCGGGTCGTATCTCATGGTGGGATATCCCACAGTTTATTTAACCTTTCACTTGTTGGATGTTCGAGTTGTTTCCAGTTTGGGGCTAATAGGAGTAAAGCTGCTGTGAACATTCATGTACTGGTCCGTGTGTGAATATAGGTTTTCGTTTCTTCGGGATAAATGCCCAAGAATACAATTGCTGGGGGATATGGTAATTCATGTCTGTCTGTCTGTTTATTTGTTTAATGTTCATTTATTTTTGAGACAGAAACAGAACATGAGTGGGGGAGGGGCAGAGACAGAGGGAGACCCAGAATGCGAAGCAGACTCCAGGCTCCGAGCTGTCAGCACAGAGCCCCACGCGGGGCCCGAACCCACAAACCGTGAGATCATGACCTGAGCCGAAGTTGGCCGCTCAACCAACTGAGCCACCCAGGCACCCCGCATGTCTGGTTTTATAAGAAACTGCCAGACTGTTTTCCAGAGTGGCTGTGCCTATTTCATAATTTTAAGAAAAGGTTTTTGGCTGACAGAGGAAAGGCAGTCCAGGTCGAGGCAAGAAACATACAGAGATCTGGAGCCAGAAAGTGCATTCAGGCTTGTGGAACCAGCAGGATGTGTCGTGTTGCTAGGACAGACTCTGGGGTTAGCTGAAGAGGGAAAACAGGTTTGCTCTTCATTCAGTCAACAGACAGTTACTGGGCTCTTCCATGTGCCAGACACTGTCCAGCACACGGAAGCACCGCCTTCAGCAGCCTGTGTCTAGCAGAGAAGACAAGGTGAAATAATTACAAGGTCCATAGTTGACAAGGGTGAAGGAGAACCTTCGGGAGGGTGTGACGAGGGCATCTGCAGACATCAGGTGCTTTCCATGAAGGTAGGGACGTGCCTGTCTCGTTCTCCCCCTGGGCCCTAGCACATAGTAGGCAGTCAGCAAATATGTGTGAAATGTTGAGCGGATGCTCTCACGCAGTGTACCCACTCCCTGTGAGCATGTCCTGTCCACGGCCCTCTGTAAGCAGCTGTGTGTCCCAGTCCCGCCGTGTGGGTAAAAGGGCAGAGGCGAGGCCCAGACACCCCACCCCGCAGTGAATTACCACACCACAGATTGGAAGCCAGCGTGACATACAAAAGGTTGGAATGTTCTACTGTAAATTTTTAATTGTTAAACAAGCAAAGAGGGTTGTAAATTCCGTGCGACGGGACAGTATTACATATTGTGCCTGTTGTCGCCGCCACGGTTTCTTATCAGCCCGTTGGGGTTTCACAGCCTCTCGTGCTTCTTGCATGTTAGAGGGGCCCCTCCGCAGGGTCTCTGGGGCATGGTGCGACACCATCCTCTTTCCTGTGGAGGTGGCGGCCAGCTCTGTGCGTCCTCCATCTGACTTCCCCTCATTCCGTCTCATGTCTAGATTTTCTCCAAAGGAACATCCAGTGCTCGCCCTCCCAGGGGCGCCGGCCCAGTTCCCCGTCCTGGAGGAGCACAGGCCACTCCAAAAGTACGTGGTATGGTCGGACGAGATGGTGAAGACGGCAGAGGCCCACATCCGCGCCCATCTCATCCGGCCCTACGTGGGCATTCACCTGCGCATTGGCTCTGACTGGGTAATTTCTCCCTTCCTCCCATGGCTGGCTTGACGTGTCCCTTACTAGGGCCCATGCCTGTGGGCGTTGAACACTGAACCCACTGCACCGAGTCCCAGCCAGGGCAAAGAGGTCTCATTCAGCCAAGTCTGTGGTACTGTATTCCATGATCCTGCCATAGACACATCAGAAATGTGGCTCCAGAGTGCTTACTTGCCAACCCTCATTTTGACAATTGCCATTTTTGTCCTTACTTTGCAGATGGAAAAAGAAACATCAAGGTAGACTCCAAGTCAGGCAGTAAGCCAGAGAGAGACCCGCAGCTCAGGAGTCCTCTGGTCCAGCTCAGCGTTTAGCCAGTAGACTCTGTTGAAAAACAAGCTCTGGAGATTGGGTGGGGCCCCCAAGAAATGAAGATGTCATCCTCCAAATTCGGAGGCTGCTTAAATATGCAGAAACCTCATCAGATTATCTTCTGTGTGGAAATAACAGAGCAACGTAGACAGTCTCCTTAATTTACACAAGAAGATATATGTGTGTATGTATATTAGAAATGCTCATTGTGGAAGACTTGAAAAATACTGACGAGTATAGAAATTAGATCAAAATTCACTCAGAGTCCATTGAGGAAGTACAGGTGACCCTTGAACAACTTGGGTTTGAACTGCTCAGGGGCACTGAAATGCTGATTTTGTACAGTGCAGTGCTGTACCTGTGTTTTCCTTACGACTTTCTTGGTAACTTTTTCTTGTTTCTAGCTTCCTTTGTTATAATACAGTACACGGTATGTATAACATACAAAATATGTGTTCATTGACTATGTTATCAGTAAGGCTTTTGGTCTACAATAGACCATTAGTAGTTATGTTTTGGGGAAGTCAAAAATTATATGCAGGTTTTTGACAAAAATTATAAGCACGGGGTCGGGGATAGTGTCCCTAACCCCTGTGTTGTTCAAGGGTCAACTGTAGTCACACGCGTATGCCCTTGACTCCCTTCCCGCCCTCCTTCCACAAAGAAAAGGAGCCAGGCTCGGAGTATCTTGGCCCAAAATATCTTGTGAATGGTTTCAGCCAAACCTTTAAGAAACAGTTTCTGTCCATATGTGCTTAGAACATAAAAAGATATAAGATGCCATTTTTTATAAAGCTAGCATAGCACTAAAGCAAACTCAGATAAGGTCAATTCAGAAGAGTAGATAGTGCCCATTGTCACAAACACAGATGCCCAAATTCTAAGTAGAATATTAGCAAGTAAACTCCAATAACATATTAAAGAGCATATAACACAAGTAAACTTCATCCCAGGAATGTAATTCACCGTATTAGCACCCAAAGAGGAGAAATCACATAATCATCTCAATAGAGGCCAAGAAAGTATTTGATGAAAGTCGACACTCATTCATGATTTAAAAAAAAAGAAAAGCAAGGAAAAGAAAAACTTCTTAACTAACCGGGAAAGAAGGGACCCACCTTAACTTGATAAAGGCTATCTCTCCGAAACCCACAGCAAACATGTACTTCATGGGAGCTATCAGAAGTGTTCCCACTGAAGTCAGAAATCAGATAAGGCTGCCCATTATCACCACCACGGCTCAGAATTCTACTGGAGTTCCCAGATAATATAGTAGAACTAAGAAAAAAATATTTTGTAAAAAGCCAGTACGCCACTACACGGCAGTAACCGCTGTTACCGTTTTGATGCGTTTCCCTCTTCCCTCGGTGCTTTTTTAAAAAACACAATGCAGCTTCTGTACAGCCTTTCTCCACTTAGTGGCTCCTGCCCCTGGGGTCCCGGGCCGTTTGCAGCCTTTAACCCTGTCCCCCTTGAACACTGCAGAAAAACGCCTGCGCCATGCTGAAGGACGGAACCGCAGGCTCCCACTTCATGGCCTCCCCGCAGTGTGTGGGCTACAGCCGCAGCACGGCGGCCCCTCTCACCGTGACCATGTGCCTCCCTGACCTGAAGGAGATCAGACGGGCCGTGAAGCTCTGGGTGGAAGCGCTGAACGCCCGGTCGGTCTACATTGCCACGGATTCTGAGAGTTATGTGCCCGAGATCCAAGAACTCTTCAAAGGGAAGGTGTGTGTGGGCCCGGTGGGGGTGCGGTGGGAAGGGAATCAAAGAAAGCTCCAGGGTGGCCCCACGGCTCCCTCTACGTGCTTTATGTCCTTCTGACACTTAGGCATTTCCGCTCCGGTTCCTATCTTTCCTTCAAACCCTGGCCCAAACACCTTGGCCCATTCTCTCCAGTTTCCCCTGCATTCTTGTAGCTAATGTGTCCCTACTGGAGCTGTCACAGTATTTTATCACAGCTGCTCTCGAGGCACTGTCTAGTCTGTGTGAGACTAGAAACACGTCCCACTTCTTCCCAAACGTTGTGGCTTCTTGAAGGCGGGATCAGAGGCTGACTCACCGTTCTGTTCCTCAGCTTGTAGAGGCCTTGCCGTCACCATTGTCTAGGTCAGTGCTTAACACAGTAGACACTCGGTGACTGTTGAATAAGGGCTTAAAGAGTGGGCCCTTGGGAGAAATCCAGTGTAACAGATTAAGAGCTGGACTCTGGAGCCAGAGAACTTGGGTGCTACCCATTGTGCAGTCTTGCACAAGTTACTTTAGTTCTCTGTACTTCTTTCGTTTTCTGTAAAATGGGACTGAGAGTAGTCCTGTTTCATAGGGTGATTGTGAAGATCAGATATGAAGAAAATAAAACCATTCCAGTGCAAAACAAGTGCTCAATAAAGTTAGCCATCACTGATAGTAGGAGTAGGTGGTTGATGAATAAAGGGAATGCTCTTTTGTACTTCGTAAATGCTTAAGGAAGTGGCGAATAGTAAATATTCAGTGTGTGACTAAAGAGTGGGATGTGCTTGGTGCTCTATCAGTGGAGGGTAGGTAAGAAATATCAATAAAGTGACTGAATTAATACCAAGAATTCAATAAGATTTTGTGGAATGAATGAAAGCCCTAAACACCTGCACAGACCTTAAAAAGTTTGCTTTCTAACAGTGGGAACCCTTGGCTTTATGTGAGGGGCTCCCTTCTCTCTTTTAGCCCAGACACCAGCAGGAAGCCCTGACTTGAAAAGAAGGTGCCAAGTCAGCGCATCCTGGCCTGCCTCCCTCCCACCCGCTTTTTAGAAGACCATCAGAGCTGGGAGACCTTGGGGCTCCTCCAGCTCAGCCCCTGCATGTTATAGCTGAGGAAACCAAAGTCCCAAGAAGGGATAGAATTTACCCAGGAGGTCTCAAAGCTAATGATAGTGGGTATGACACGGAGCGGGTAAGTTTCAGGGCGTGGGTGGAATTATTCGGGGGATTTTGGCCATGATTATACTAGTATTATTTCTCTGCTACCATCCAAATAGCAAGATGATGATTTTTGTTAGATCAGAAATCTCTGTGTGACAGCAAAGCACTTTCAGCCCCAGCTCTGCCCACACCCCCACTTCTGTACTAAGTTGAAGCATTTGGAGAGTCCCTGGGAGTTTTTTCGTGAGTTTTTAGAGTTGATATATTTGTTACACGTTAAGTCTCTTGCCATTTTCTATTTCCGGTTCATGTGCCACTGTTGTCGTCCTTGCCTACTCCTCAACCCCTCTGTCCATGGGGTCAGAGCCCACCCTTGCTCCTCCGTTAGGCTGGGCCACTGCTGAGCTGAGGATGCTGATAAATAAGATGTAGTCTTGCCCTCCAAGACTCCCAGTCTAGACTCAGGAAAAGAGGCTTTGCACAGAACTCTAATATATGCTGCAAGAGAGGTCCGGGAGCTTGAGGAGAGGCAGGGGCTCATTCATTCCTGTGTCCAGTCAACAGATATTTATTGAGACAGGCCCTAGCCAGCAGTGACAAGAAGACCACCACAGCCTGGCCCCATCAAGTGCAGGAGGCTGATCTTAATCAGAGTGAAAACTACAAGCTGAGATGTGTGCTCCAAAGTAAAGGAATGTGGTTCTGTGAGAGTATAGAGCAGAGGACCCTGGCCTAGACCAGGGTCTGCAGAGGTGAGACTGGAGCTGCAGAGTGAGGGTCAGGTAAGAAGCAGACAAAAAGATGAATGCCTCAAGCAGAGGGAGAGTGCATGCAAAGGTCCTGAGGCAGGAAGGGCCTGGTGGATAGTGGCTAGAGCTCAAGGGATGATGGGGGAAGGTATGAGAGGTGGAGAGGTGGCTTGGACAGGGCCTTGTAGGCCACATTCAAGATTTTTCATCTTCATCTGAAGAGAAGTAGGGCACAATTTAAGAGTGTTCAACTTGCAGTGGAGGGAGGGACAGAGAAAAAGTTTTTCCAGCTGCTCTGTGGTAAACACACAGAAGCAGTGAGGGGACCCACGAGGAAGTAAGAGATTGTGGTGGCTGGGCCCCTGGAGTGATGGTCCACCAAGAGAAGGGGTCACTTTTGGGGAGTATCTCGGGGACAAATTGAACAAGACTTTGGGGCTCAGAGGCATCTAGGCAGCAGAACAGGATGGGTGGAGCCCTATGTGATCAGATCACAGTTTGATGGGGAGAGCCACACCTGCTGGCCTAGGGCTTCATGAGAATGGTGGAACTCGAGCTGAGCCTTGAACTAGAATAGGAAAAAGACACTCCAGGCAGAGGGAACCACACCAGTGAAGGAACCACACTAGAGGGTGAATGATGCTGTATTTGGAGCTGAGGCTGGCAGTGGGGGAAGGGTGTGCCATGTGGGGGTGTGCTGAGACAGCATCTGGGCAACACTGCCAGCGGAATGCCCGACCCCATGTCTGAATCCTCTGTGCACCTCCTTTTGTGTCTGGCACTTCTGTGCAGGGGAAGAAAGCTGGGGGTATGGCTGCAGGCCTTGGCCAGACTGGCCACCTTTGCCTGCAGCCACCCTGGTGAAAACGTTCTGCCCTCCCTCCTGCAGGTGAAGGTGGTGAGCCTGAAGCCCGAAGTGGCCCAGATCGACCTGTACATCCTTGGCCAAGCTGACCACTTTATTGGCAACTGTGTCTCCTCCTTCACCGCCTTCGTGAAGCGGGAACGGGACCTCCAAGGGAGGCCGTCCTCTTTCTTTGGCATGGACAAGCCCCCTCAGCTGCGGGATGAGTTCTGATCCTGGCTGGAGCATGTCACCAGTCTAAGCTGGTCACACTTGCCAGGCCTGACAGCCAGCGGTGCTCCCAGGACCGATTCCCAAGGATGCAAGCTCTTCCCCCTCGCCAGAGACAGGAAAGCACCAGGGACTTCTGGAGGAGGAGGACTCCATCTCCCGGGGCACAGGGCTTTCAGGCTCCCGAGCCAGAGCGTCTCCAGTCCCTGTGTGCCTCTGCTGTTTCTCCTGGGGATTTCTCACACTGGCAAAGCAGTCTGACCTCCATCTTTTGGTCTGCCCTGCTCTGAGCAGCCTAGGGGGCTGAACTCTTCTCAGTATTTTTTTATATAAAGAGAGACAGAGGTTCTTATAGTTTTGATATGAGGTCATGACTACCCTAGAACTCTCCCTCATTTTTAAAAATCAGTGAAGTTCATTACCGTAGGTATCTAAAGTGACCTTGAATGAGGATGAGGCCAGGGGTGGAGCGGTTGTATTGACCCCTTTTCCAGCTGACCCCCAAAGTAGCCCTTAGACTGGGCCAGAGCCAACCCCACTGCCTGGCCAGAGCCATCATCTACCCCTCTTCCGAGCCCATTTCCATGCTCACTGGGGCATGAGCACTTGTCTCATTATAAACACTATGCAAGTAGAAGTTAGGAATCATGATGCTGTGCACTGCTCTGCTTCAGACACGGAGTGCTGCCCACACAGCACGTTCCAAGTAAGGAGCACCTGCCATCGAACGAGACCATCATGCTATTGCTCTCAGAGTCTCCTGGTGCTTGGTGACCTGCCACAAACCTGGCTCCATCGAGATCTTGGAGCGTATCACCAGGGACCAGCAGTGGATGGCCTGGCGGCATCCTTCCGAAGGCTGCCCTCTCCTCCTTCATCTGTGTCCTAAGGGGCCTGGTTGTAGAATTTTGCCATTAAGTTGCTATCCAAAACCTGTCCCTGCAGCCTCCTGCCTGTGGCTGGAGCTCTGAGGCCATATTCTCACAAGGGAGCGTTTGCTAAGCCTCTGACCAGGTAGGAGATACCCCTGACCCAGAAGCCATCAGATTCCCAATCTGCCCTTTCCTGTCCGATAAAATCTCTGCCAACCCCATGAGGCTTAAAGTATTACATTGTGCGGTTTTTTTTTGTTGTTGTTGTTATTGTTGTTTGTGGGTTTTTTGTTGTTTTTTGTTTTTTGGGGTTTTTTTGACTTTCAGATGCTACAGTTGTGATAATCCATGACTCCTAAGATTCTGTGATGTTTTGGCCTTGTGGTTCTAAAATTCATGTCTAACACCTGCTGGTGTCTTCCCTGCCATGTGCCTTCCCTTGGCCTTCAATCCTGGGAAGGTGGAGGAGAGTCTAATGAGAGCTAAGCCCAGAGCTCTGTGCAGGGCTTCTCCCTTAAATTACCTTTGGGAAGAAACATTTTCTTTGTCAAGGCCAGAGGTTGCAGAGCAATAAGGATTTCAAACACCAAAGGTGGCCTTTGCTGCTTGGAGCTGCTGCCCGACTTGAAGCAGAGAAACTAGAGAAAGGGCTTGGGAAATGTGAGATGTTCTAAATCCTGGGTGGACCCTGAGAGATGGCTTGTCTGTTCAGACTTGCTCACAAGCTTCACTCACGGGTGCAGGGGCCTGTGCACGCCTGCCTCTGTGGGGTCGCTGGGGAGGGGCGGCTCACTTCTGGTTTTGTGTGCTGAATTTGTTCGCTGTTCACAGCCTCACACTAGGCACACGCTTTAGAGTCTGGGGCTCTGATGGGCCATCCAGATCACTTTGATTAGCATCGGCAGTGGTAACAACTCGTGTTTCTGGCGAGAAGATGCCAGCGTTGTAGTCAGATTCAGTTGTGTTCCACAGGCAGGCACTCTATTCCTCTTTGACCCAGTTGCCTCACCTATAAAAATGGTGATAAAAAACCGACGGGGTTGTTGAAAGCCTCAAATCAGATAAAGCATGTATAAGAGGACGTTGTAAACTAGAAAGAACCAAAGGCGCATATATGGCTGCTGATTAATTTGGTGGCCTGTTGTCGCACACCTACTCTGTGCCAACACTGTGCTTGTCAAGTGCTTTATGGGAATTTAGCCCCCACTCCAGCCCTGGGCGTAGGAACTGTTAATATCCTTCTCTTGCTGCACAGGGAAAAACTAACACTCAAAAAAATTCTCATAATTTTCTCGAGGCCACATAGCTGGTGGTGTTAAGCCAGGATCTGACCTCCCAAAGCAATTACCATTAGCCCCACACCCCCCCATTACTGCTGCCAGTTCACAGGATGTACTTTACGCAGTGGGGGGGGGGGGGGGGTGGAGCGGGGTTCAGATGGGAGAATGATCAGCCACTTTAGTTCCCACTGGGCTCCTGCTATGGGTCTGTTACTGCCAGGAGGTTTTGGGGAAGGAGAAATCACCCAAAAACAAAGCCCACACGAGGCTTGTAGTTCTTTCGGTATTTATTCCCACATTCTTTCATTCGAGTCACCAACTATGTGCCAGGCTGTGTGTTAGGTACTAGAGATTCAGCAGAGAATCAGACATAAAGTCTGTTCTTAAGGTATTTGCATTGTAGTAAGTACACGACCCAATGAAGACATGTACTGGGGGAGGTACTGACCAACTGCTATGAAGAAAAATAAAGGGTCTGAGGTGTTCACAGAGGGAGCAGTGCTGTTCTGGATGAGGAGTTCAGGTAAAGCCTCTCCCAAGAGCTGCCAGAAAGAAGGAAGGGGCCACTCATTCAGATATCTGGAGGCAGCACATTCCAGGCAAAGGAAACAGCAGGTGCAAAGGTCCTGAAGCTGGAATGACTGAGTGAAGAGTGGCAAGGAGCTTGCATGTTTGGAATGGCAGGACTGAGGCAGGGAACGGAGCAGTAGATCAGAGCAGGCAAGGTCCTATATCCTGGAAGCCAGTGGTAAACTCCAAACTTTTATTTGGAGAGATGGGGAGCTTTTGCAGGGTTCTGAACAGAGAAGGATCAAGATCTGCTTATAGTTTGAGGGACCCTTCTAGCTGAATGTGGAATAAAGGTGGGAGGGTGGAAGCATGGAGACCAATGCAGGGCTGGTGCTGGGATACAAGCCAGGTGGTGGGGCTCAGGCAAGGACCATTGCATTGAAGGTGATGGGAAGTGGGCAGATACTGGATATATGAATTATTTTTAAATTTCAAGCTTTTTTATTTTTTTAAGGTTTTATTTTTAAGTCATCTCTACCCCCAATGCGGGGCTCAAACTTACAGCCCTGAGATCAAAAGTCACACACTCTACTGACTGAGCCAGCCAGGTGCCCCATTAAATTTCAATCTTTTTTAAAGATAGGAGTCTTTGTATATTTTAATAATGCAATGTATACAATTTCATGTGTTGTTTTTCACTTAATAATATATCACATTTTCCATGTTGGTACACATCCTGAATAAACGTTTTTAATGGCAAGATTCTATTGAGGGGCGTCCCATAGTTTAATGTCCTATTAGGAGAACTTAGTATGTTCCCAATTTTTCACTATTATTATTTGAATAATATTTTTATTTACTTTTTTTTCCTGTAATACGTTCATGAAGATAAATTCCCAGAAGTGGATTTTATTTTTATTTTTTCATTTTTTTAAGTTTATTTATTTATTTTGAGACAGGGCGCGTGAGTGGGGGAAGGAGCAGAGAGAGAGAGAGAACCCCAAGCAGGCTCTGCACCATCAGCACACAGCCTGATGCGGGGCTCCAACTCACGAACCATGAGATCATAACCCAAGCCAAAGTCAAGAGTCAGATGCTTAACTGACTGAGCCCACCCGGGTGCCCCGCAGAAATGAATTTTAGATCAAATACCTAAAGGTAAAAATTTTTATTATGGAAAACCTTAAATCTACATAAAAATTGTGAGTAATGAACTCCCAGATCAGCGATTCTCAACATTTCATGGGTCTTGTGTTATTTGCCCTTCCACCCCCAAGTCCACATGCTGGAGTCTTTCAAAGAAAATCTGAATGTTTTGAAGGAAGAGCCAACAGAATTTGCTGAGGCACCGAATGGGGGGTAAGAGGGAATCAGAGTCCTAGGATGCGCTAAGGTTTGGGGCCCAGGCAATGGGAAGGAGTCGTCCCTAACTTACAGACTGGCCTTGAAGGTGGGCCACCTCACCTCCAAGTTCCAGGTGCTAATGGTGGTCCAAGCAGTTTCTTCGAGGTGGTCTCCAGAGACTCCTTAGCTCGTTGACAAGGCAGATTCTAGGGACCCGCCCACCTGAGGATTCAGAATGTTTTATAGGTAGTGCCTAGGTATCTGCATCTTTTTAAAAATGTTTATTTTTGAGAGAGAGCGGGGGCGGGGGGGGGGGACAATGAGAATCTGAAGCAGGCTCTATACTGACAGCGAAGTGCCTGATGCGGGGCTTGAACCCACAGACCTTGAGCTGAAGTTGGGACACTTAACTGACTGAGCCACCCAGGTGTCTCCAAGTATCTGCCTCTTTTTTTTTTTTTTTTAATGTTTGTTTATTTCTGAGACAGAGAGAGACAGAGCATGAACGGGGGAGGGGCAGAGAGAGGGAGACACAGAATTGGAAGCAGGCTCCAGGCTCTGAGCCATCAGCCCAGAGCCCGACACGGGGGTCGAACTCACGGACCACGAGATCGTGACCCGAGCTGAAGTCGGACGCTTAACCGACTGAGCCACCCAGGCGCCCCTCCAGGTATCTGTATCTTAAGGAGCCACCTACAAGTGATTTTGATGCCCAGTGGCCCAAGATCTATCTACTCACTTGTCCTCAGACCAGCAGTATTGACATCACCTGGGGCAGCTTGTTAGAAATGCAGACTCCCAGGGGTGCTTAGGTGGCTCGGCTGGTTGGATGTCCGACTCTTGATTTCGGCTCAAGTCATATCTCACCGCTTGTGAGTTTGAGCTCCATGTTGGGCTCCGAGCTGACGGCACAGAGTCTGCTTGGGATTCTGTCTCTCTCTCTGCCATTCCCCCTCTTGCTCTCTGTCTCTCTCAATATAAATAAATAAACTAAAAAAAAAAAAGGGCAGACTCCCAGGCCCCATCCCAGACCAGCTGAGTCAGAGAATCTCTGGGAATGTGGCCCAGGACTTTTTTTTTTTTTAAAGATTTTATTTTATTTTTAAATGTTATTTTGAGAGAGCACACATGAGCAGGGGAGGGGCAGAGAGAGAGAATCCCAAGCAGGCTCTGAAATAGCACAGAGCCCTACATGGGACTCCATCTCATGAGCCATGAGATTATGACCTGAGCCAAAATCAAGAGTAGGACACTTAACTGATTGAGCCACCCAGACACCCTTAGATTTTAATCTGTCCCCCCTACCTGGGTCTTGAACTCACAACCCTGAGATCAAGAGTAGCATGCTCCACCGACTGAGCCAGCCAGGCACCCCTAGCCCAGGAATATTTGAACAATCTCTCCAGGAGCTAAAATCTGAGCAAAGCTGCCCACGGCAGGATGTGGGGATCATGCACTGTGATCAGCCAGCAAGTGTTAATGGAGGGCCTTCTCAGCAGGCCCCTCCCTGGCAAGCCTTGAAGTTCCCACCAAGCGTGGTCAATGGGGTAGTTTTAGGTGCCTGGTAGTTCTCAGTTTGGGTTGTGACTAGACAGAATTTGATTTATTGAATTTCATTGTTTTAGGATGGGGTCCATTTATGTAAGTGAAACAATGGGAATTACATTTTTTAAATGTTTTATTATTTTTGAGAGAAAGAGCACGAGTGGGGGAGGGGCACAGAGGCGGCGGGGTGGGGCGGGGGGGGGCGGGGAGGGCCTGTGGGGACAGAAGATCCGAAGTGGGCACTGCACTGACAGCAGTGAGCACTCGGATTCAGGAACTGAGACCATGACCTGAGCTGATGTTGGACACGCAACCGACTGGGTCACCCAGGTGCCCCACATTTACAAAAAAAAAAAAAAAGTAACTACCAGTAGAGGCAGGTTGTAGATTAGGCAGAAATGAAAAAACTGGTATTCAAAGGAACCAAAGCTGGGAAACGCTGTCCTGATACACCATAAATCCTTCAGAATATATGGAATGGAGTGAAAAGGAAGGGAGGAAAGACAAGGAAGGAGAGAAGGGATAGAAGGAAGAGGTGAGTTCTCATTTCCATGTTCCGATCACTTCAGAAAAGCTTAGTGAATAATAAGATTTCCCTGGCCCCAAAATAAAGATCCCTTTTCCTCCTCAGTTTTCTCTCTTTCATTAGTGGAGTTGACAGAAAAAACCCCGTAGCCTAAAGGCAAATCCTGCACTCTGGATTATGTTGTCAGAATTAATTCAAATTCTTACTTGAAACCTGGTTTATTTCAGAGCTGGGACGTTTCCCTTGAAATAACATTATTTAAGGACAAGTAGGTTTAGTTTGTTTTTACGTCTAATCCTTTATTGATCATCAGCTCAGGGTGCCAAGCCCAACCAGGTGAACAGCAGGACTGGACGGAAAGGGACAAAAGGCCTGCCCCAGAAACTGTCTCCTTCTCAGGTACGGTGACTCAGCACAAGTGGAGAACAATGCCCACCCAGGGGTGGCAGAGGAGTTGCCTGGGAAGATGCCCCATCCCTCTCTGAAAATCTGCCTCTCTTAAAAAAAAAAAAAAAAAAAAATTGGCAGTACACCTTGCCATTTGACATGTGTTCTCTCGAGTGTGGGGGATATTTTCCTCTCTAACAATGTGCTCAATGGCTTAGGGGGTACAGGGCGCTAGCAAAAGAGAATTATCTTCTTGTTTTCTCACTGCTGCTAACAATGCCAAAGAGAAAGTCTCAGTTCAGTGCCAGCAGGTCATTAATTTCTGTACCACTTGCTAATAATCTGCCCGGGCAACAGAGAGCAGACCTCAGAGTCAGACATTAGCTAGCTAGAATTTAGTGACACTGTTTTGCTTTCATTTTGTTTATGTCGGAGATGCTTTGTATTTGCGTTTTTTTTCATTTACAGATGTGGTTGACAGCTTCCTTTTAAGAAATGTATTTAGTTTACAAAAAGTGAGTTGATGTAGAGAAATGTATTAAGTAAATGATGTGGTGTGGATTACGAAGGTGAAACCTGGGAGACCTCACTGAGCCTCATCTTTATGCCAGGCCCTGGCGACCCTCCGAATGAGACCCACAGGGCTGTCAGAGGGGAGAAGCAAGTGCTGAAATTACTGTAAGAGAGAAACTCCACTGTGCATTCGTATTCCACTCGCCCTTCATGTCTCCACGCTACTGTTTAGGCTTTCCCTCTGCTTATATCACACTCAGTAGTGTTTCAAGATCTTACTCTAAGAAATTTTCCTCTCCTGAGCTCCTAGGACCTTGAAACTGTAGTAATACCCAATATGTATCGTTTACCACTTGCCAGGCCATGTTTAAGCACCTTATCTAAGCAACCATCTAGTTCACAGACTAACCCTATGAAGTTGATCCTCCTATTATCTCCATTTTACAGATAAGGGCACTAAAGCACAGAGAGGTGGAGTAACTAGCTCAAGGTCACACAGCTTATGAGGAACCCTGGAAGTAGGAGATTAAGAACCAGTGTCCTCGGGGCGCCTGGGTGGTTCAGTGGGTTAAGTGTCTGACTTCATCTCAGGTCATGATCTCGTGGTTCATGAGTTCAAGCCCTGCATCGGGCTCTGTGCTGCTCAGAGCCTGGAGCCTGCTTCGGATTCTGTGTGTGTCTCTCTCTCCTTCTGCCCCACCCCTGCTCACACTGCCTCTCTCAAAAACAAATAAAACACATGAATAAAAAAAATTAGTGGCACCTGGGTGGCTCAGTCAGTTAAGCGTCTGACTTCAGCCTAGGTCATGATCTCACAGTTCATGGGTTCGAGCCCCATGTCGGGCTCTGTGCTGACAGCTCAGACAGAGCCTGGAGCCTGCTTCAGATTTTGTGTCTCCCTCTTTCTCTGCCCCTCTCCCACTTGTGCACTCTCTCTCTCTCTCTCAAAGATAAACATTAAAAAATTAAAAAAAAAAAAAACCTGAGGGGAAAGACTGTAAAGTGAAAACCAGAAAGAGAGCTAAGTTTGTGGGGAGCAGTGAGCAGTGTTGTGTGTGGATCCAGGGAGGTGGAGAGCAGAGATGAGGTTGCACAGGAAGGCTTAGCCTTTTCCCTCAGGGAGCCAGAGAAGGCTTTTCAACCTAGAGTGTTTGATCACATTTTAATCAGGGCTTGTCTCTGGGTCAAGGGCAAGCAAATAAGGTGATGGTGGAAGGAGGGGCTTTTCAGGGCTCACTAAGGGGGCCCCCTGAGCCATCTATGTGCAAAGGGGTCCCCGTGGTGCCCCTTGAGGGCAGAGCTCTGACTATGGAAGTTATTCAAAAATTTTATTGAAAATAAATTCATGCTCAAGGTAAAACATTCAAAAAGTACAAAAGAATGTACCTGTAGAGTGAAAAAAAAAAGTGTCTGCTCCTAGCCCAGAACCCTCCCCAGAGGCAAACAGTGCTAACAGTCTCTTGTAAGCCTTTCAGAAATTTTCCATGCTATCTCTGGAGCTATGTCTATGTATATATCCTCTAAAAAAAAAAAAAAACCCACAAAGTCGTACTGTCTGGCTTTTGCTTTTTTCACATAACACATTTAGAGCTTTTTCAGTATCAGGTGTGCAGATCTTTTTCATTCTTTTTTCCCTCCTCATAATATCCCACAATATGAATGGAGCATAATGCATTTAACCTATTCTGAGATATTCGAGTTTGGTGTTTTGGCCACATGTGCAAATACATCAGCGGGATACGTTTCTGGTAGTGGACCTGGTGGGTCAAAAGGGGGTGTGTATGTGTTGGTGAGATGCCTCAGTTTGTCTCCACAGGATTGTTTGCGTGTCCTATCAACGCTGGCTGGCTTCCCCCAGAGTGAGTGATTCAAGAGACCAAGGCAGAAGCTGCAGTGTCTTTTATGACCTGGCCTCATAGACCATAAGTCATACACCATCACTTCTGTCACTTTAATTGCTCACACACGCCGACCCTCTTCAATGTGAGGGGCAGAGGTAGGAGGAGGTGAGGATCATTGTGGGCCATGTTGGAGCCTGACTACCACAAGCTGTTTGTTTGTTTGTTTGTTTCAGTTAACATGCAATAAAATTAACTCTTTTTTTTTTTTTTTTTTTTTTTTTTGGTGGATAGGTCTAGGAATGTTAACACGTGCCTTTGTGTAACCACCACCGCAGACAGGAAACAGAACAGTTCCATCACCCCTCAAAAAACCCTTGTGTTTCCCATTGTAGTGACACACTCTCTCCACCCTTAACCTGTGTTAACCGCCGATCTGTCACTATAGTGTTTGTCTTTTGGAGAATGTCACATAAATGGAAGCCTGTAGCATGGCACCTTTTGAAACTGGCTTCTTTCGCTCAGAATAACGCCATCGAGATTCACCTAAATTGTAGCAGGTGTCAATAGTTCATTCCTTTTCGTTGCTGAGCTGTGTTCCGTTGTATGGATGGACCACATTTTTGTTTATTGATTTACATATTGCAGGGTAAATCCAAATTGGGAGGGGAGATGAATAGAGCTGCCAGAAGCATTCATGCACCAGACCCTCTGTCCTGTCCTTCTACTCTGATGATGACCGCTGTGTTGAACCTTTTAACATTGTGCCACAGGTCCCATAGACCCTGCTTATCTTTTTTCAACCTTTTCCCCTCTGCTGTTCATATGGGCAATTTCTACTGACCTGTCTTTGAGTTCATAGTTTCTTTCTTTCCTGTGACATCTCCATTCTGCTGTTGAGCTCACCTATTGAGTTTAAAATTTTTGTTTATTGTATTTTTCCATTTCGGATCTATATTTGGTTGGGGCACCTGGGTGGCTCAGTTCGTGAAGAGTCCAAGTTCGGCTCAGGTCATGATTTCTTGATTCATGAGTTCAAGCCCCACATCGGGTTCTGTGCTGACAGCTCAGAGCCTGGAGCCTGCTTCAGATTCTGTGTCTCCCTCTCTTTCTGCCCCTCCCCTGGTAGCACTCTGTCTCTCGCTCTCTCAAAGATAAACATTTTAAAAAATTGTTTTAATAAAAAAATAAGATAAAAAAATCTATATATTTGGTGTATATCCATATACCAAATGGAGATCTTAATGTATATCTGCTACTTATGAAAAAACTGAAGAAAGCCCAGAGTTTCCATCCTTACTTCTTGGAGTCTTCTATTTTTTTTTAATTTTTTAATGTTTATTTATTTTTGAGAGAGAGAGAGAGAGAAAGACAGAGAGACAGAGTGCAAGTGGGGGAGGGGCAGAGAGCACAGGGCCTGACGCGAAGCTAGACCTCACGAACTGTGAGATCATGACCTGAACTGAGGTTGGATGCTTTAACCAACTGAGCCACTCAGGCGCCCCCCGCCGCCCCTCACCCCACTTTTTTTTAAGGAAGTTCCAGCCCCAATTTGGGGCTCGAACTCATGACCTTGAGATCAAGAGTCACATGCTCTACTGACTGAGCCAGCCAGGCCCCTCTCAAATTTACCGTTTTAATCAATTTTAAGCATACAGTTCAGTGGCAGTGAGTACGTTCCCATGGCTGTGCTGCCATCACCACTTAGCCATCTCCAACCCTTCGTCTTCTTCCCAAACTGAAACTCCATACCCATTAAACACTAACTCCCCCTGCTCTCCCTGGAGTATTTTTACAGCAGTTGCTTTAAGGGCTTTTCCAGATCTTTCCAGCACCTTCGAGTTGGCATCCTTTCATTGTCTTTTCCCGAGCAAGCGGAAATGTTCCTGCTTCTTTGTATTGCGAGTCATTGACCCTGGACATTTTTAATATCGTGTTATGAGCTCCGGGTTACATTGAAATCCTGCAGAGACAATGGATGTGTTTGTCTCAGCAGGTAATTGGCAAAGTGGGTTTGAGCCGCAAGCTCTGCCTGCCTTCTCTGAGTTGTGGTTCCAGTGTCAGCCCTGTTTTCAAACCCTCTGTGACGCCACATACATCTGTCCCGTGCGAGTGTCACTCACTGGCCAGAACTCTGGCATCAGCCTAGTTCATGATTCAACTTCTCAAAGTGTGCGGTGAGCTGTTTAGGCTAGATCCACTCATGCGCAGCTACTGGGTGAGCCCAGAAGTCCATAAATAACTTTGTGGGGTCACTTTCCCAAAGTCCTCTTTCCTGGCAACTTTGTGGTTCCCTGAAGCTTCATTTACCTGACTCGGATGCGCATTTCCCACAGCTGCACCCACATCTGGGGCCAAAGCAGTATGGGTTCATCCCACCATCTTGAGAGCCACAGCTCTTGGGCTCTTGGGAGCCACAGCTCCTGCAGTTAGAGAGGAAGGTTCTTCCTCATAGTTTTAGGCTCCTGTAGGCACCGGCCACTGCCTCTACCACCAGGAAAGCCTGAGGGCTATGATACAAGAGAATGGGGAAAAGAAATGGGAATCAACCTCATCTCTCTGATGGTTAAGAGACCTAATTCCTGTTTCTGGAGCCAAAACTAGAAGGTGTCTCTCTTTTTTCTTTTTCTTTTTTTAATGTTCATTTATTTTTGCAAGGGGGGGGGGGGAAACAGAGTGTGAGCAGGGGCAGGGCAGAGAGAAAGCGAGACTCCAGGCTCTGAGCTGTCAGCACCGAGCCCGACATGGGGCCTGGACCCATGAACCATGAGATCATGACCTGAGCTGAAGTCCGATGTTTCACCGACTGAGCCACCCAGACGCCCCTAGAAGGTGTCTGCTGTCACCCCCTCCACTTGCACTGATGCCCACCTCTAGGTTCGGGGCTTCACTGACACCAGCCCAGGGAACACCAGAAGGAAAACCAAGTGTAAACTCACTGCCAGGTTGGTGGTACTTCTTCCCCGGTCTGCCTGTGACTGTTGACTTTTCAGAGCCTGCCTGAACTGCTCCAGGCCTCTGTCCAGAGTTTGGAGCTACCTTCAGCAGCAGAGGTCGGGTGGAGACTCCTCACCACCCTACTGGAAGTTGAGGCATGACCTGGGTTTCATTACATCAGCCCCTCTGGCTGTCGAGCATACCGTGGACTGACAGGGCTGGGTTGGGCACAAGGAGGCCTGTGGGGCTGACAGGGGAACCGTCACAGAGATGCCCCATAGATTGAGTCTTAAAGATGGGTGGTTGTTTTCAGAAGGCTGGATTGGGGATCGAGCTTGCAGGGCAGAGGGATCAGCGTGAGCGATGTCTTGGAGGGGTTTAAGAGCAGATCGGGGAGTCTGGGGCGATGTCTGCAGGACTGAGGCAGGGTGAAGGGGGAACACCATGGGAGAGAAGTCTAGAGAATAGGGTGGGACTCCATGTTGGGAGGTGAGTGGTTGCTTGCTGATTTCTATGTGTTGAAGGAAAAGGCCAGGTAGTGTTTTCCACTAGTGTGCACAGAAAGGAAGCCCCCACCCCCAGACCCGAGACAGGATGTGGGGATGTGCGTGGGCGTCTGAGGTCTTGGCAGGGAAAAATGGCATCTAGGCTGAAAAGGCCAATGTCCCAGTTCCTGTGGAGAAAGAAGGGCACAGTCTTACAGCTGCTGAAAGGGGACACCACACTGCTGCAGACTTTCTTGGGTCAGATGATCTGTGAGAAGGGCGAGGGACATGTCTGCTTCTGTCCCCAGGATGATAAATCTAACATTCCCCAAGGGCTTACTCCAAATTAAGTGGGGGTGAGGGGAGAGGATAGAGGACCAGGTGAGAGTTTAGAGGTGATAGTGACAACGAGTTTCTACTACATCCTTTTTAAAAAAAGTTTTTTTAATGTTATATTTATTTTTGAGAGAGAGAAAGAGACAGAGTGTGAGTGGGGGAGGGACAGAGAGAGGAAGACACAGAATCTGAAGCAGGCTCCAGGCTCTTAGTTGTCAGCACAGAGCCCGATGTGGGGCTGGAACTCACGAACCGTGAGATTATGACCTGAGCCAAAGTCAGACACTTAACCGACTGAGCCACCCATGCACCCCCTACTACATCCTTTTTTATATATTTTTTAAAATCTTGAACCACACGCAGTAATATATTGTTGCAAATAAATTACTCAGTAATTTACTAAACTTGGTAGCTTAAAACAGTGGACATTTATTACTTCATGCAGTTTCTGAGAGTTAGGAATCTGGGATCAACTTCATTGGGTGGTTCTGGCTCAGGGTCTTTCATGAGGTTGAGTCAAGATGGCCAGGGTTGCAATCATCTGAAGGCTTGACTGGGGCTGGGGGCACCTACTTCCAAGATGGTTCATCCATGTGACTGTTGGCAAGAGTTATTCCCCATGTGGGCCTCTCCGAACGGCTGCTCATGATACAGCAGTTGTTTTCCCCAGAACAAAGACAGAGAGAGAGAGAGAGAGAGAGAGCAAGAAACTGAGCCAAAGCTGCAGTGCCTTTTAGAACCTAATCTTAGAAGTGGCACACCAACATTTTTGCCATATCCTATTGGTCATATAAGACACTGCAGTTCGGTATGGGAGGGGACTATGCAAGGATTTGAATTCAGTGTGTGTGAGGGGGTCGTTGAGGGTGTCCTTGGAAGCTGGCTACCACAACATGTGAATGGATCACTAACAATTCAAGTTTTTTGTTTTTTTTTTTGTTTTTGTAAATTTAAAAAGATCACTGAGACTTTGTTATTGAGAAAAAGCAAGTTGAGTTTTTCTATTTTCTTACTTAAAAAAACCCCACAAAACCTATATCTTTCTATTATACCCACATATGTAAATGTATAGAAAAAGGTCTGGAAGGTACACTTAAAACCGCTAACTGCATTACCTCTGGGGAGTGAGATGGAATGAAATATTGTGAAAAGAAACGTGTCACTTTTATACATATTTTTCTTTATGGCTTGGATCATTGGGTTACTGTTCAAATTTTATGTTGCTGGAGATCAAACCACCCCAAACTTAGTGATACAAAGCAACAATCCTTGGGGTGCCTGGGTGGCTCAGTCGGTTAAGTGTCCAACTTCAGCTCAGGTCATGACCTCACAGTTCGTGAGTTCAAGCCCCACATCGGGCTCTCTGCTATTCACACAGACCCTCCTTTGGATCTTCTGTCCTCCTCTGTCTCTGCTCCTTCCCTGTTCACATGCGCTCTCTCTGCCTCTCTCAAAAATAAACAAACATTAAAAAAAAAGAAACCTGCCACAGTTTTATAATGTTAAAATCTATTTCAGGTAAAAAGTGGGAAATAAAACTTGGAGGCTGCCTTTCCTGGGAGCATCTAAGCATGTACTCACAGCTGCGGCATCTAGACTCTTAGGTCCTTCTGTTCTTTGTGCCCTTGAGCTTGAGAATTTCAGAGAAATTGAGATAACTTGACAGTTACAACTCATACAACTTACAAACTATACAAGCTATTCAGTGCACAATTCTTTTCTGTTGTTTCTTTTCTATACCGGGAACCAAGCCCGTTATGTAAGTATTTATTATAGATTTATTTGTTCCCCATGCCTTGTTCCAAAAAGGATTTGAGGAAGCTTATAAGAATTCATACAGCATACTCATATGATCAAAATATATAAATAGATCAAGAAACTAAGGTGAAGGGAAAGGAAAGTTGAAACAGTAAGTTGAGACCAGAAGGGGAAGTTAGTTCTTAACAATATATGCTGCAAAGTCATAAGTAAATATTTGACATTGCAGGGCCAGAAGGGACTAGATGTTATTTGACTCAGTTCCTCAACTGGCTCTTGAAATCCCTTCCCAACACCCCCAGTGAGTAGCCAGCCAGCTTCAGTTTGCACACCTCTGGTGATGGCAAGCTCACTACATCCCAAGGCAAATCCAACTACTAGGAAGTGTGAACCCAGTAGTCATAAACTCAAATGCTTCCAGGGGCTGGACAGGCAACAAAAATGAACAAGGCAGGTCAGTGGGAAGCTGGGGAGCATATGACAGAATGGAACACACACATCAGTTGTCCCTGGGGCAACTGTGACTCCCTCCAGCTAATGATTGCCACATGGAAACCCAGGTCCAGTGTGGCCAAGTCTTGGAGATCCCAATTTATATGGGATCTCCCAATTTATATGGGTTTTTTAACATTCACAACTAATTCTCTATTTTATAAAGTGTTGAGTAGGCCAAATAAAACACAACTGCAGGCAGATGTTGCCTGTGGTCCTCCGCTTTGTGAGTCCAGAAAAGGCCAAAGTTGTGGGCTTTCAAGCTGCATTAGAACAGACTTTGACTCTGGCTCTGCCCCCCTTATTCATTTGGTAATCGCTCCATAGCCTCAGTTCTCATCTGTAAAATGGGGATAATAATAGGTCCTACCTCTTAAAGAGATAGCTATGTGGTAAGAAAGATAGGCTGTAAAGTACTTACCACAGTGCCTGGCAGAAAGGAAGCACCCAATAAATGCAGTGCTGTAAATAAATAGTTTATAAATAAGAGAGGAAGGGAGGGAGGGAGGGAGGGTGGGAGGAAGAGACAGAAAAAGAAAGAAAGAAGAAAGAAAGAGAAGAAAGAGGATATTTATAAATAAACACGCAGTGCTAAATAAATGCAATAAATAAACCACTATGAGGGACTTTTCTGGGCTTCCTTCCATCCACTGATCGCAAGTCTGCCTATGAAGGTTATTTTTTGATCAGGGTTGTTGAGAGGTTTTTGTGTCCAAACTCTGGGGGACTTTGTTTTAATTTTAATTTAATTGTTTTTATTTAATTTAGTTGTAATGTAATTGTGTAATTGCATATATTTTCCCATCAGGTGCTAGAACACACAGCATATTCCTATGTCCAGGTGGGGGTGAGGAACGGATAGGGACAGAGATGTGCCGTGTGTGTGTGTTTGCGTGTCCATGTGTAGACGGGGTTCAGGGGAGAGAGCGTTCTGGCAGGGAGAGCCCCTAAAACAAAGGCACAGAGAGGCCTGTGAGCTGGTAGAGCCAGGCCAGAGAGAAAAGAGAAGAAACCCACCGACAGTGACAGGAGGAGCCTGGGGCCTGTTCCGTTGGAGAGGAGGAGGCCTCAGAGAGTTGCAGGCAGGGGCAGGTCTGCAGGGGCAGGGGTAACTGAGAATTATCGTGGTTTGCCAATCACTGAATGTGCTGAATGTGCTTCCGTGGGCCTTACCTCATTTCGGAGTAAAGCGTTTGTGTCTCCTGTCCACAAGTCTGGCAGCCTCTGAGGAGGAGGGGAATAGAACATTTTTTAAATCTTGCTGCCTTAGAGACATGCTCATTACCTGCAGAGGGCTTGAGAGAGTGAAGGGCCTGCTTGGGGGCCACCAGACTGAGTGCAGAGGTGAGAGTGTGGGCTCCGGGCTCACGTGGGGACTCTGTCCCCTTGGCCAGTTTTCCCATCTGTAGGGGGGTGATGTAATCATGCCTTCATGCTAGGGGATTGTAAGGATGATTTTTTTTTTTAATGTTTATTTATTTTTGAGACACAGAAAGAGAGGGAGGGAGAGAGGGAGAAAAAGAGAGTGGGAAAGGGACAGAGGGGGACAAAGGATCCGAAGCAGGCTCCGTGCTGACAGCAGAGAACCTGATGTGGGGCTCGAACTCACAAACCATGAGATCATGTCCTGAGCCAAAATCAAACACTTAGCTGACTGAGCCACCCTGGCGACCCTGATGTTCTTGACTTGTTGTAAATGCTCCATAAATGTCTCTTCTGGAACGTTCAGCTCTCCCAGTGGCCTTCCCCTTGGTCTCCTTACCATAGGCCACCATCTTGCTTCTGTGGATTATCTGTCTCCCTCCCCATCTCATCTGCTCTTTCTCATTTCATCCCTTGATCCCACCACCCCGAGGTCTGTCTCTGTAAGTACCTCCTGTACATGGGATCATGTAGTACTTACCTTTGGTGTCTGGCTTACTCATTTGGCATCATGTCTTCAAGGTTCATCCTGCTGTAGCACATGTCAGGATTGCCCTCCTTTTTTCTTCCTTCCTTCCTTCCTTCCTTCCTTCCTTCCTTCCTTCCTTCCTTCCTCCCTCCCTCCCTCCCTCCCTCCCTCCCTCCCTTCCACGTAATTTCTAGTCCCAAGGTAGGGCTTAAACTCAAGACCCTGAGATCAAAAGTTGCACACTCTACCGACTGAGCTAGACACGCGCCCCAGAATTTCCTTCCTTTTTAAAGCTGAATAATGTTTCATTGTGTGTTTATATCACATTTTGTTGATCCATCCAAAGGACCCTTGGGTTGATTCCACCTTTTAGCTGTTGTGACTAATGCTGCTGTGAACATGAGTGTGCAAATATCTCTTTGGGACCCTGCTTTCAGTTCTTCTGGGTGTGTGTCCAGAAATCCAATTACTGGATCATATGGTAACTCTATTTTTAATATTTTGAGGAACTACCATACTGTTTTCCACAGTACTGGCACCAGTTTATATTCCCACCAACAGCGTGCAAGGGTTCCACTTTCTCCGTATCATGACCAACACTTGTCCTTTTCTGTTTTCTGACAATAGCCATCCCGATGGGTATGAGGTGATATCTCATTGTGGTTTTGATTTGCATTTCCCCTAATGATTAGTGATGTTGAGTTTCTTTTCATGTGTTTACTGACCATTTGTACATCTTATTTAGAGAAATGTCTATTCAAGTCCTTTCTTTGCCCCGTTTTTGAAATCTTTTAAATTTTTATTAAAAATTGTTTAATGTTGATTTATTTTTGAGACAGAGAGAGACAGAGAGTGAGAGAGAGGCAGATGCAGAATCTAGCAGGCTCCAGGCTCTGAGCTGTCAGCACAGAGTCCTTCATGGGGCTCAAACCCACGAACCGTGAAATCATGACCTGAGCCAAAGTTGGATGCTTAACTGACTGAGCTCCCCAGGCGCCCCAGTTCCTCCTGAATTTTTAAACATTGGTTGGAGTGGTACCTTCAGCAGATGAGCAGGAGGGAAGTCAGAGGAGTGAGGGGAGGGAGAACTCAGATTGAGGTCCAGGAACCCCCCAGCTCTGGTTTGTTCTCCACCACTCAGTTGTCCCTGAGACTCTGGCCATTCCTCTTCTGTAAGTGAGGAGTTGATCCAGAATGTTCCCTTACATTTCTGGCATTCTTTCAGAGTGCCAGTAATCATGATGAGTTTTTGGAGGGAGGGTGGGGTTCATGGGGTTCAGAGATGACAGCCAAGAAAGAATTCTTGAAGACATTTTTGGTGCAAAAATGTGATTTTATTAAAGCATGGGGACAGGACCCATGGGCAGGAAGAGTTGCCTTAGAGAAATGTCTATTCAAGTCCTTTGCCCAGTTTTTTTTCTTTCATATTTATTTATTTTTGTGAGAGAGAGAGACAGACAGAGCGTGAGTGGGGGAGGGGCAGAGAGAGAGGGAGACGCAGAATCTGAAGCAGGCTCTAGGCCCCAAGCTGTCAGCACAGAGCCCAATGCGGGGCTCGAACTCACAGACTGGACTGCAAGATCATGACCTGAGCTGGAGTCGAACACTTGACTGACTGAGCCACTGAGGTGCTCCTCCTTTGCCCAGTTTTTAATCAAGTTGGTTTTTTGTTGAATCATAGGAGTTCTTTATATATACTGGATACGATTTGCAAATATTTTCTGTAGGTTGCCTTTTCATTCTGTTGATTGTGTAACAGACTGTTTCTCAGTGACCACCATGGAACATTGAAAGTTTTCCTAATGAGGGGCGCCTGGGTGGCTCAGTCTGTTGAGCATCTGATTCTAGGTTTGGGCTCAGGTCATGATCTCACGGTTCATGAGTTCAAGCCCTGCATTGAGCTCCACTCTAGCGGTGTGAAACCTGCTTGGGATTCTCTCTCTGCCCCTCCCATGCATGCTCTCTCTCAAAGTAAATAAATGAACTTTAAAAAAAAGAGAGAAAGTTTTCCTAATGGATATAAATACCCTATCTCTCCCCTAATTCTATTTTCATGAACATTTCCCCTTATCAGTAGATGTACTTCAAAAACATCATTTTCAGTGGCAACCTAATGTTCCTTCTTACTGACAAATCTTAGTTTATCTGACCATTCTCCTAATATTGGACACAATATTTCCCTATTGCAAATTAAGCTGGGATGAACATGTTAGTGTCTAAATCTTTAGGAGCATCTCTCATTATTTTCTCAGAATTGATTCCTTGGAGGGGCGCCTGGGTGGCTCAGTTGATTAAGTGCCTGACTTCGGCTCAGGTCCTGATCTCACGATTCTTGGGTTCGAGCCCTGCGTCGGGCTCTGTGCTGACAGCTCAGAGCCTGGAGCTGGCTTTGGATTCTGTGTCTCCCTCTCTGCCTCTCCCCTGCTTATGCTGCCTCTGTCTCTCAAAAATAAAGAAATGTAAAAAAGAAGAAGAAGAAGAAGAAGAAGAAGAAGAAGAAGAAGAAGAATTGATTCCTGGAAGTGGAATGGGCTGACTCAGATGGTTCTTAGTCATCGTGTTAATTTTCCTTACAATTTGCCAATTTCATCCCATCAGCAGGGGATAAAAGTAATCCTTTCTCTGTCCTTGCCAACATTGAGTATTATGCTTTTAAAAATCTGCTAATGTGAAATATGAACGTTGATATTATATCAACATTAATTTTTTTAATGTTTATTTTTGAGAGAGAGAGACAGAGACAGAGTGTGAGTGGGGGAGGGGCAGGGAGAGACAAGAGACACAGAATCCGAAGCAGGCTCCAGGCTCCGAGCTGTCAGCACAGAGCCCGATGCAGAACTTGAACTCACAAACTGCGAGATCATGACCTGAGCCGAAGTCGGGCACTTAACTGACTGAGCCACCCAGGCACTCCTAGTATGTTTTTTAATAGTGTGTTGTGTGTTGCTATGCAGAGATGATACAAATAACTATGACAAAACCCAATCCTGGGACTTTAATTCAGGTCCTAGTTCTGTCACCAGACATCTATGACCTCCTTAGGGCTCTGAGATTTTAATTATGGTTTTTTCTTTTTTTTAAATGTTTATTTATTATTTTTGAGAGATAGAGACAGAGCGTGAGCGAGGGAGGGGCAGAGAGAGAGGGAGATCATGACCTGACTAAAGTCTGATGTTTAACTGACTGAGCCACCCAGGTGCCCCTGTTCCCCCCCCCCCCCCCCCCCCCCATGATTTAAGGTGCCTTACAGCTGGGAGAGCAGTTTCCCACCCATTCTCACAGCAGCCCTCCAGGAGGCAAATGGGGAAATGAGGTCCAGAAAGGTGAACTCACTTGCCCAAGGTCATACAGCCAGTTAAGGGCCTGAGGAAGAAGCAACTAGCAGCCAACTCCATCTGGCTTTCTTCATAAAACATCAAAGATGGGAATTTAGAAGGCATTAGCTTGATTCTCAGCTGATAGAGCCTCCCTCAGGTTGCAGGCCTTCATCCAAACTGAACCCAGGCACTCAGCCAAGTGAGAACCATCCAGGGTGTCTCAGATGCTTGGCCTTGGTCCAAGCCTGCCATCTTATTTCTTCCTAAAAGGGGCCCTGGGATGCCATCTCCTTGCATGCTAATAAATCACTCCCTTTACAGCCTTTTTTTGAAAATTGAGGTATAATTGACACTATATTAGTTTCCAGTGTACAATGTAATGATTTGATATTTGTATATGTAGCAAAATGGTCATCACAATAAATCCAGTTAACATCTAGTCACCCCGCCTAGTTACAAGATTTTTTTTCTTATAATGAGAACTTTCAAGATCCTCTCTTTTAGCTACTCTCAAAATGCAATATAAAAATCATTGACTTCACTCATATGAGGACTTTAAGAGACAAAACAGATGAACATAAGGGAAGGGAAACAAAAATAATATAAAAACAGGGAGGGGGACAAAACATAAGAGATTCTTAAATATAGAGAACAAACTGAGGGTTGCTGGAGGGGTTGTGGGAGGGGGAATGGGCTAAATGGGTAAGGGGCACTAAGGAATCTACTCCTGAAATCATTGTGGCACTATATGCCTTGGATGTAACTTGGATGTAAATTATAAAAAAAAAAAAAATTAAAATTAAAGGGAAAAAAAAGAAAAAAAAACCATTGACAAATTGACATTTGCAATTATTGTTTCCCTGGAGGACACTATAGCCCTCACCCAATAAAGAAAAGAAAGAGCTCCACCATTTACAGAGCACCTAAGTGCCAGTCATTGTCCCACACCATACCTCAATAATCTTTACAACAAATCTGCCCAGTAACATTAATAGCCCCATTTTGCAGATGAGGAAACTGAGTCCCAGAGAGTTAATGTGACTTGCACTGGGTCATTCAGCTATCTGGTGAGACGTGGAGCTGGGATTCAAACCTAAGACCATCTGGACCCCACAATCTAGGCTTGTGATTTTTCATAGCCCAGAGCTGCACTGTCCATATAAACTTAAATTAATTCAAATTGAGTAAATAAAATTCAGTTCCTCAGGAGCACTAGCTACATGTCAACTGTCAATAGCCACATGTTGTCGGTGGCTACCACATTAGACACTGCAGATACAGAAAATTTCCATCGCTGTGGAAAGATCTTTTGGACAGTACTACTCTAGAATATCAAAGAGAAGAAAGAAAATTTGGTGATTTTCCCCTCACAAGAAGATCCAAGCCACCTGTCATTTGTCAACCCTGTGGGGAGTCCATCAGAAGTTATTTTCCCTGGATGAGGTCACCATAAAACTGTCTATGAGTGTTCATGCTGTGTTTTACCTTTCTCCTGCTTTGGAAGGAGACTGCAAGCTGGATCCATTCAGTCCCATCCATGCTAGGTACCAGCAGATCCCTTTCTTCATTCTCCTCCTGCCCCCAAATCCCTAGGTATCCAGTACTCTCCTCTGTCACAGCACATTGGGATGTCTCCAACCATTAAAATGAGATGTCCCCACAGGACAAGACAGATGAGGACTGAGAAAAATTTCATGGCACAGTGGGCTTAGTTCTGGCTTGGATGGTCACTGGGTGACATCCTTGCTCCTGGGGAGAGGCGTCCTTACTCCATAATGATGAAGGGGAGGACTGATGGAGCTCCTTGGCAAGGGGATGTCTGATCATAATGAGATACGTTTCTCCTGCCTACCAATAGAACTCTTTCCAGAGTTTGGGAATTCTCACTTTGTAAATAAAGGCAGAGCTTCCTGCTGTCATAGAAGCCCCAAAGTTCAGATGTTTACCTTTACAGCTTCTACTACAGGTAAGAGATGGAAACATGTGATCAAAGCTGGACCAATCAGAACGTGGGTGACCAAGAAGCCGGGACTTGGGGAGGGTGGGTGAGAGTGGTATTGAGACAGTGTCCATGGCCAGATGTCCATGGTAATAGCTGGGCACCCAGTGTCTTCACCAGCCTGGCCAAGTAGTACATACTCCCACATGACTTGGCCTCCCGCATTCCTGGCCACTTTGAGAAAATTCCTGGTGATTTTTTTCCCATTACCCTTTTAATAAATCCCATTTCTGCTGCTATCAGTCAGAGTTGGTTTCCTTTGCTTATGATGAACAGTACAACTCACTGGAATTAGACCAGATCATTTCTAGGCTGGAATTTGCTCCAGCAGGCAGGGAAGTGTCTCTGCTCTGGTCCACATGATCTTTCTATAACAGGACCCTTTGTCCCTACCCCATTGGGCTCATTCCCCTTGTTGCATTCTTGCCATTTCTTCCCTCAAACTTAGCAAATCTCTGGAATCAGGAGGTTGGAAACCCTGCTCTGACTTGTCAATACTTCTTTCATTCTGAGTCCCATCTCCAGGAATCTGGGGACTCAGAAAGTCCTATCTCTATTTTTCTGCTGAAATAATTCTTCCCTGAACATTAAATGCCCCATAGTCCTGGTTGGATGGAAAAGGGGTCTCACTGTGAAAAAGAAAGGGAACATACTAGTAATATATCAAAAATATTGTCCTGCCACACCAGGCTCACCAGGCACCCCAGTTTGCCCAGATTGGGGGCTTTCTTGGGACATGAGACTTTTGGTGCGAAAACAAAGAAGGTCCTGTGTAAACCAGGATGAGTTGGTCACCCTACACTTTAGTACTGTTATTACTACTACTAATCCTGTTCTTCCACATAGCACTTTACAGCTTGCTAAGGACAGAATCAAGACCAGACTCGCATCAACACTGTTTTATCAAAGGTATTTTTTCTTTCTGATTAAGTGAAAACAAAATCTTATGGTTGTTGAAAATTTCATTTTCTTCAATATGAGTGAGCAGAAGCATCTTTTCATATGTTTAAAGCCATGTTTTCTATTCCTTTTTTTTGGAAATGTCTGTTCATACCCTTTTATCCACCTGTTTGTTTTTGAAAATTATAAAGCAAAAAGGACACCCAGTTAAATATGATGGATTGATGATACTTATATGAACCCCACTCATCCGATAATAAGGAATAAAAGAAATCATAAGCTCACAATGCTAATGGTACAGGAGGGAGATATTAATGCTCCAGAAACTTCAGCAAACTTTTTGCAGACAGAGACAGAAGGGCAAGTAGTAACCAACTTAACAGGGAGGGAGTTATAACCTAGAGTTTGCAGAAGGAAGTATTGATGACTGAAAGAGAAGTCCAGAATCCTTCCATAGAAAGGATGAATGCTAAAGTTGAGGAAATCTCCCAGAGAGTAGAACAAAACAGAACAAGACAAAAGCCCAAAAGAGGGAAAATAAGAGAAAAACAATGAGAAAAAATTAAGGGCTCAGTCTATGAGGTTCAACTTCTAAGAAAATTTCCAGAAAGAGAAAAAAGAGGGGAAAAAATAGGGAGGAGAAAATTATCAAAGAAATAATACAAGAAAATTTCCCAGAACAAAGAGATACAAGTCTCCAGATGGAAAGGACCCAGCTAACACAACAATGAGGAAAATCACTCACTGAGGGGAGTTATCAAATATTATAATGTTAGAGATAAAGAGAACAGCTTAAAAGCTTCCAAAGATTAAAAAAAGAATTAGTCATAGACAAAGGAACAGGATTCAGAACAGTGTCAGGGGTCTTAAATGTAGATACCAAAAGATAGTCATGTAATGCCTTAAAAATTCCAAGAGAAAATACTTGTCAACCTAGATTTCTATACTCTGCTAAACTATTAATCAAGTGTGAGAATAGCATAAGGACATATTTAGGTATACAAGGGCTAAACATATTTGTTTCTATGTACCCTTCCATACTGAAAGATGTGCTACACAGAAATGAGGGAGTAAATCCATGAACCAGAAGACACTGGGTCCAGGGAACAGGGAGTCCAATCTAGGAGAAAGACGTAGGAAGGTCCAAGTATGACAGTTCTGCATTAGGTTTGGAGAGCACCAGTCTAGATTGGAGCTGAGGTCTTCAGGAGAAAACAAAACAAAACAAAACTCATGGACTTTTTGTTGTATTTAAGCATCTGGAAAATTCAATTCTAAGCATTTACCTGATTTATTGACCCTATTAGGAAATAACAATAGCTATAAAGAATATTAATGAAAAAGAAAAAAAATCAAGGCAATTTTAACCTCAGAAAATACAAAAGATATAGAAGAAATGAAACATAAACACAGTGAAACACAAACACATGATTTGATTCAGTAGAAAATAGCATTTGTAGTCCTTATAGGGTAAACATGATTTACTGACTTTACTGTATTGAATAACGGTGGGTAGGATAGTAGGCTAGGTAAACAGGAGAGAAGTAAACTGGGACCCAGAGGGTGATTCAGAGTTAGGTATCTTAGTTGGGACCAGCTAACTACGGTGACAAAAGCCTCCACATCTCAATCACTGAATCCAACAAACATTTATTTTCTTGTCCACCTTAAGTGATGGAGGTTGGCTGGCTTCCTGGCCAGCTGCCCTTTTTTTTTTTAAATTATTTTATTTATTTATTTATTTATTTTGAAAGAGTTCGAGCAGGGGAATCACAGACAGAGAGGGAGAGAAAGAGAATCCCAAGCAGGCTCCGCAGTGTCAGCAGGGAGGCGATCCTGGCTCAAACTCAAATCCATGAGGTCACAACCAGAGCTCAAATCAAGAGTTGGACGTTTAAGTGACTGAGACTCCCAGGCGCCCCCAGTGGTTTTTAAGGAGTTCCTTCCATTTTGCAGCTCACTCATCTCCTAAGCCTTGGAGTCCTTCACTTTTTTTTTAAGCTTTTATTTATTTTTATTTTTTAAAATGTTTATTTATTTTTGAGAGAGAGAGAGAGAGAGCAAGCAGGGGAGAAACAGAGAGAGAGGGAGACACAGAATCTGAAGCAGGCTCCAGGCTCTGTGAGCTGTCAGACCAGAGCCCAACCCGGGGCTGGAATCCACGAAGTGCAAGGTCATGACCCGAGCCCACGCTGGAGGTTTAACCAACTGAGCCACCCAGGTGCCCCTAAGCTTTTACTCTAATTCCAGTTAGTTAACATACAATCCTATACTTGTTCCAGGTGTAGAGTGGAGTCCTTCACTTTAAAGCAGAGACAGTGTGAACAGTGTATGGGAGGTTTTTATGGGTCACGCCTGAGAATGTACACATCATATTCAATTGGCCGGAAATTGGTCTTACCTGCAAGGAAGGCTGAGAAATGTAGTCTAGTTCAGAAGCAAGGAAAAAAGTTCTGGGGGGCAAGTAGCAATACCTGCTACCGTAGGCAAAAATAGGGTGTGGGATGAGGAAGAGCATCTCAGAGCATTCATGCAGCACTCAACACATATTTACTGAGCACCTACTATAGACCAGACAGGATTTTAGGCATGGCAGCTGTAGTGGCAAATAGAGACTCTGCTCTCATGGAGCTTCTGTTTAGTGGGGATGGCACATGGATTCTTACTGTGTGTGTGGGGAGCACTGTGAGGGGTGCTGGAATCTGGCCTTCTAAACCAATGTGGCTGGAACAGACTTTTAGCAGTTTTGTAGGGATTTTGGATTCGATTCTGAGACCAGTGAGAATTCCATCAAAGAATGTTAAGCCAGGAACATGACATGATTTAGTTTACTATTTATTTGTTTATTTATTTATAGGCTCCATGCCCAACGTGGGTCTTGAACTCACTGCCCAGGTACCAAGAGTTGCATGTTTTACCTACTGAGCCAGCCAGGAGCCCCTGTTTTACCTTTTGAAGTGATCACTCTGGCAGCCTTGGGGAAAAATGGCTTGGCAGAGCAGGGCTGGACAGGAGTAAAAGCAGACGTTTCAGGCAATCTAGAGGGGAGGGGAGACCCGCCTGGCATGGTGCGGCGGTACTGAAGATGGAAAAAGTTGGAGAGACAGGAGAAATATTTGAGAGGTAGACTAAGAGATACGGTGACTGAGCGCATGTGAGGGCGTGAAGGCGAGGGGAGAGAAATGAATGATTCCTAAGGTTTTTTTTTTGGCTTGAGTGCGTGACCCTAAGTGGGAGCAGTCTCAGTAGCGGTTTGGGGACCCAAGCCAGATAATGGACGTGAAAGCGCTTTAGGAAAGGTCAAGCGGCGGCTGAAATCGCATGGTGAGCCCGAGGCAGTGAGTTCCATCTTACATTTGGGGAAACTGAGGCACGAGAGGCCGGCAGGTGGGGTCAGGCCACGTCCCACACCTCTTCCGTGGATGAAAGGACAGAGGCGCGTGAAGTACCTGCTAAGCGCCCGTACTGTGCCCCGCCCCGCCGGCTTCCCTGTCCACCGCTCGGGTCCCAATAAAGTTATTGAAATTGACACCGGTTGCCAAGGAAGTGGGTCGCCGAGCCGGGTTGCTAAGGAAGTGAGCGGCGACCATCTCTCCCCATCCGGGGCAGCGGGGAATGGCTGAGCCCGGGGCTTGCCGCCGCCCCCGCCGCCGCCGCCGCCGCCGCCGCCCGCTGTCGGCTCGCGCCTCAGGTGAGTCGGGAGGGGCCCGGGCGCCACCGGGGCAGGTCCGTCGCGCCCGCCGCCCGCGATCCGCCCGGAGGCCCGCGCCGGCGCCGCCGCCTGGCTCTGCTGCTTGGCGAGCGGGAGCATCCTCTGCCCTGACTCCCGGGCATCCTCCGGCCGTCCGGGCGGCCTCGCCCCTCCTCCTTCGGGCGGAGGCGCGGCCTGACCCTCAGACCTGGCCGCCAGGGGCCGGGGGCCACCCGGGGGCGTCTGGGGCCGCGGTCAGGGACCCCGCACTGGAGAGAGGCAGGGGAGCGAGAGCCTGGGGACCGAACCTCGACCGCTGCCCCGGTTCACTGTATGACCTTGGGCCAGTCCCTTTCCCTCTCAGGCTGCAGCCGAGTGTTTGTCCAGGGGTCTCCTAACACTTGCTGCTCAGAGTGCTTAAGAGGATGAGGTGGGTACGTTGAAAGTGCCCTAAATGGGGCGAGGGAGAATTCTTAGGGCCCCCTGACATGGGCACCAAGAGTCCAGTTTTAAATGGAGAGTGTCTGCGTTGGAGACCCCGCATCTCCATTTGGTGATTGTTTGGCCTCGTCTTGGGCAAGTTGATCTCTGAGCCTTCATTTTCTGTAAAATGGGTTAATGAACCTCTGTGGGAAGCCAGTGAAACAGAGTATTTGTCAAGTAGCTTGGCACATAGTAAGTGTCCCACAAGCCATTAGGAGGCATGTGGGGTGGTGTGGGCAAGGCTTCCAGGAGGTGACTTTGAGACTGGTGGGATTTAGGTGTGTAGAGCGCCAGCCTGTATGTGTACTCCTTCCCTGGTGACACCACCCCACCCCCCGCCCCCAGTTTTACTTCTCCACGCTGTGCAGAGCAGGGAAGGTGGTGTGGACCTGCACAGGTAGCCCTGGGGGTGGAAACCCAGAGGTCAAGTCCTTGTAGATGGCTGAGGTTAGCTGTCATTTTCAAATACTTGGACCCTGTTGGCCCGTCCAGAGCAAAAAGATATCTTATGTCTTTTGGGACGTGCTTAAAGCTTAGTAGCTATTTGCAAGTGTATGATTAAGAAGCACTTTTCAGGTTCATTATCTCATTTAATTTTCACGGAGGCTTTGCCAGGTAGGTGGTGACCTAATCCCTATTTCACAGATGGGGCTGAGGCTCAGAAAAGGGAATGACTTGCCTGGGAATCTTACACCTGTTAAGTGGTGGAGCTGGACACATTTCCAGGTGAATCCTGTATTTTCTCCCCTGTACCCTGATGTCTCTGCTTTCTCAACCATAACTGTTACAAAGCCACAGAGTATTCTTTTGTTTCTTCTGATTTCTACGGTTAGAGGCTTTTCTTCCAGTGGTGAGGAGATAAGATCTTACATAAAACTTCATTTAAATAGATGCCTTCCAGGGACGTTTGGGTACTTAGTCCGTGAAGCATCTGACTCTTGATTGTGGCTCAGATCATGATCTCACCGTTTGTGAGATCGAGCCTCATGTCAGGCTCTGTGCTAACAGCATGGAGCCTCCTTAGGATTCTCTCTCCCTCTCAGTCTGCCTCCCCCACCCCGGCAAATAAATAAACATTAAAAAAATTAAATAGATACCATCCAAAGTGTGGACCTCAAAAAAGAGCTGGAATTTTTTTTTTTAATTTTTTTAACCTTTATTTATTTTTGAGACAGAGAAAGACAGGGCATGAACGGGGGAGGGTCAGAAAGAGGGAGACACAGAATCTGAAACAGGCTCCAGGCTCTGAGCTGTCAGCACAGAGCCCGACGCAGGGCTTGAACTCATGGACCACGAGATCATGACCTGAGCCTAAGTCAGCTGCTTAACCGACTGAGCCACCCAGGCGCCCCAAGCTGGAATTGTTTTAAAATTTTTAATGTTTATTTATTTTTGAGAGAGACAGAGACAGAGTGCAAGTGGGGGAGGTGCAGAGAGAAAGAGAGGGAGAGGGAGACACAGAATCCGAAGCAGGCTCCAGGCTCCGAGCTGTCAGCACATAGCCCAACGCGGAGCTCAAACCCATGAACCATGAGATCATGACCTGAGCTGAAGTCAGACGCTCAACTGACTGAGCCACCCAGGCGCCCCTAGAGCTGTACTGTTTAAAAGGCGACTTCTCTGTCCTTCAGTTCCCTCCTCTTTAAAATGAAAGAAGTAGGCTAGATAGTATCTGAAGGCCCTTTCAGTGTTCTTGTGCAACTCTCCTTGCAAGCTGCTGGTTTTAAAAGCATGGAATCAGGCTGTCTGGGTTCAATCTCAGCTCTGCCACCTCCAAGCTGCGTGCCACTGAGCAATTTACTTCCATCTCTGTGCTGCAGTTTCCCCACCTGTAAAAGGGGGATAATGAAAGTATCAACCATGTATGGCTGTTGTGAGGATTCGTTGGAGCCTAATACGTTAAAGTGCGTGGCCTGTTTGATAAATGTTAGCTCTCATTATTTGGGCTTCACCTATACTACATATTATAATTATATACTTTATATCCTGTTTATGATTGGTGAGTGAATAAATTGAAGTATGTGCATACTACCAGGCTTGTCAACTTCAGAAGGTCACTGCAAGCTGGGAACAGTAGTTGTCACGGTAGAATATTAATGTCAGTATTATTATAGGGTCGCTCCAGGAACGTGCAATCCCCTGCCAGAATGGGTTACAAAGAGAGATGAAAGCCGGTGGTAGGATGTCAACTCCCAATTGAGTAAATGTGTACTAAATCCCTCTGTGCCAAGCACAATAGAAGATGTGGAAATCAGTCCTGGGGTGTCCGGGTGGCTCAGTCAGTTAAGCATCCAACTCTTGATTTCGGCTCAGGTCACGATCTCACAGTCTGTGAGTTCAAGCCCTGCTCTGGGCTCTGTGCTGGCAGCATGGAGCTTGCTTGGGATTCTCTCTCTCTCTCTCTCTCTCTCTCTCTTTCTCTCTCTCCCTCCCCTGCTTGCACTCCCATACAGTCTCTCTCAAAATAAACATTTTAAAAATTAAAAAAAAAAAACCAAAATCAGTCCCGATGCCATATACTTCAAGGACCTCAGAACGTAGTTTGTAGGTTACTAGCTTTTGAAATCATTTGACTTCTTTAAATGAATTCATGACTCGTGTTTAGCCCTACTGCAGAGTAAAGCTGCTTGTTCAGATCTCTTCTTTTTTGTCCCTAGGCTTCTGTTGGGTGCCTCGGTTAGCAGCTTCGTTTAATCCACTGGTGTGTGGGGCCCTGAGAAAGATCCTTCTCTTGTGCCACTTAATAATACAATGCTGTCCATGTGGTTTACAGAAGTGCTTAAGCGTGCCTTCACTCATTTGGTCTTATGAATAACCCTGTGAGGAAGGTAGGTTACAGATTTAATTTCCCCATCTTGCAGTCCAGGCACCTGAGGGAAGAGAAGCCCTGCTACCAGTAAGTGGCCCATTTCACATGGGAATTGGGTCTTCCTGCTCCAGGTTCAGTGCTGCTGCCCTATGCAGCCTCAGTCTGTGTGTCAGGCCCTGTTATGTGTCAGGCCCTGTTCTGGCCTGGAGATACGATGGTTCCGAGATGGATGAGATCCTTGCTTTATGCAGCAGACATTCCAGTGGCAGCAGTAGAAAAATAAACCAAGGCCACCATTTGGAAAAGTGGCAGAAGGAACAGCAAGGGTAAACTGCTCCAACAGTGGCTGGAGCAGGTGAGTTGGGGTGGAAGGAGAGAGAGAGAGGAGAGGGGGGCTGATGGGGAGGGGTGAGGCCTCAGATCCTACAGGGCCTTGTAGGCTAGAGTAAGCACTTGTGGTTTGATTCTAAAAGCTTGGGAGGCCAGTGAAGTCTTTAGGAAGGGGAATGACCGTAGTCGATTTTGGGTTTTTTAAAAAATCATTCTGGCCTCTGTGTGGCCAATGGATTTTAAGGGGAATAAGCATGGCGGCCAGGAGGGTAGTTAGGAGACTGGTTGAGAAGTGATGAAGGCCTGCTGCAGGGGTAGCAGTGGAGGTGGGCCCAAGAGGGTGGACTGGGGATATGTTTTGGAGGCAGAACCAGCAGGATGGTGGTTGGGAGAAGAGCTGAAGGAATCAAGGATGATTCCTGGGTTTTTGGCCTGAGCAATTAGGTAGATGTTGGGTGGTGCCATCTGCCTTTAAAATGATGAAAGGACTTTTTGGTAAGGTGCCCTGTGGGGAAGAATTCGCGGTGGTTCACTCCGAACCTGTTGGAGGGGCAGAGGTATAAACATCATACCTTACAGTTCGTGGGGACGAGATCCCAGATTATGTGCAGGAGCGCAGACGGATGCATCTCCCTGAAGCCCTCACCTTGGACTTCCGCAAGCCCTACTTTTCTTGCACTCTGGCTCTTTGCCGGCTAGTGGAGTGGCAGGCGTGGGCTTTGCCAGGGCAGTGCCCATCTGTCTCATGCTGTTGGTGTTGCTGTCCTGACTCGAGATCTTGGCTGATGAAGGCTGGAAGGAGGCTAGCCAGCTCTGGGAGAGAGTGAAGCTCACTGTCAGGGCCTCACACGGCCACAGTTTCCCTGCCAAAGTGGTTCTTTTCCTTGGCCCTCAAATGACATTTCTAAAGTTTCAGAGCTTTTGATTTGGGAATCCCTTGTGAAAAGCTGTTGTGTTCTGCCAGAATTCCTGGAGGATCCTTGAATGGAGTATCTCTTCTGAGCAAGAGAATTCGAGCCTTTTTTTCCTCTAGGCTAATACTTGCACTGGTAAATGCAGGCTTACGATGTTGCAAGTTCCACATGGTGAATAGAAGACCCATAATCCCACTGCCTCTACTCGTATAGCCTTGTTTGCTGTTTAAAATGTTCTTTCCTGTGTGTTCTTATCCAGTAATGCCAGTCCATGAAGGTCATGTGGAATATGTACCAATCCCCAGTTTACAGACGAGGCATTGAGATGCCAAGAGGTCGTTGTTTTTGTCAGTAACGCTAGGCACCTGGTAGGTGCTGGGTGAGGGAGATTCTTGCAGCTCAGGGAGTGTGTTTTTCATGTCAGAAGTACCCTTGTCCCCTGGAGCTTGCTAGAAGTGCAGAATCTGGGCCTAGATCTAATAAACCGGGCTGCATTTTACCAAGACCCCTGGGTGTCTCCTGTGCAAGTTAAAACTTGAGAGGTGCGCTTATTTGGTACTAAGTGGCAAAACTAGGGCTTGCCTGTGATAACGATAATAAAAGTGACAGGAGTAGCTAACATTCATTGAGCCGAGCACTGTTGTAAGTACTTGACCCACGTTGTCTCATGCAGTCCTCATAGCAACCCTGACCATGGGTACTGTTATGAATCCCGCTTTCCAGAAGAGGAAAGCAGAGGCACAGAAAATTCCCATAACGTCCCCGGACCCTTTGCTCTTTCTGCCGCTGGGTTTTCCAGGTGGGCAGTCCGTCCCTGCTGTCTCGTCCAGAGCCGTTCTCTTCTGTACGTGATACTAATGTTACATGCTGCTGAGAAAGTGACTTGAAAGAATGTTTGAGGAAATCAGGGGAAGAACCCTTGAGCTATTTTAACTGAATGAGATGGATGTCAGTCACTTGACCCATAGTCAAGAAACAGATATGCAATTTATAAGATAAGCACCTCTCACACTTCTTAACAGTCCAACACTCAAGGCCGTAACAGCTGATGTGGGTAGGAGCTGCGAGCCTGTACTGAGTCATTTGACCCTACACTGTTTCTTGATGGTGGTGATAATATCTGTGCCGAGAAGAGGGCAGCCAAAGTCCCATACCACCCGCTGACTGGCTGCAAAGGATGCCTCAGTTTTCCCTCTCTGCCCTGTGGCCTCATTGTTTTCCTTTCAACATCTCCTTATCTCAGAGCTTAAAGTCTTAGAAAGATTTCTTGGTCAAGGTATGCCCGTAGAATCTTAGATTTCTTGGTGTCTTAGATTTCACAGGAAATTCTGGTGTGAAAAGGCAGTGGGATCAGGTGGGGTGGGGCAAGGATTCTGGTAGCAATTCCGCCACTTGCTGTGTGACCTGAGGCAAGTAATTCAACCTCTCTGGCTCTCAGTCGCAGCCTCTCTCTCTCTCAGTCTCAGAGTCTCAGTCTCAATATATACAAAATAAGGACCTGGAACAACTTTCCAAGGCTCTTCCAGCCCCGCCTGGAAGAATGAGTATGGAGTTGAGTGGTATTTTCTTTCTTGGTGACTTCATGCTGGGCTTTCACCCAGGCCTTCCAGGGTGGGGCTTTTAAAGCACATTTCTGGGCCGCCAGAGATCCTTGATTGCCATCAGCTCATCTTATCAGCCTCGCACATCTGCATTGCAGCTGGGGATGTTTCTGTTTAAGGCTCAACTAGTCCTGGTGACACATTGTGTCTCCTCACTTTGTCACACTGCAGGCATTGAGCTCTTCACACACAAGCAGATCTATCTCTAGTATGCTGATTTATTTAAATCAGAGTTTGCATTAGAGAGCACCAGCGATCATTATGGTGGGTGTGGTTTTATTTTTACAGTTTTTGGCAGGATATTTGCAGCACTTGCATTTTGTCATATTTGAACATGGTGTATAAGTGGAAGCGGGTCCAAGGGAACAAGGAATTAGAGCAGATTATCATGCTCTTACCTACTCTGGGGTCCTTCACATCACCTTCAGCAGAGGTTCCAGGAACTGCCTGCTTCGGGGCTGTTGTGTGGGAATAAAGTCAATGGAAACTAGAAGCTCCTGGAATGGTCTCCAGCAGTGTAGCGGATTGCAGTAATCATTACTTTATAACACATTTCAGTAACCTAAGCAAAAAAAAAAAAAAAAAAAACCACCAAAAAAACTAGCTAGTAAATCACAAAAGATTCCATTCAGGTAAGATAAAATATCAGCTCAGGTTACTTAAGATAACCACAAGAAGATTGTTCTTGGTGGAAATAGTTACTGGTTTTGCAAGATCTGCAGTAACCAGTCAGATTCTAGCCTAAGAAATATATCGTGTTTTTCCTTCCTTATTTCTTCAGTTGGCAGCGTTTTTTAATGGCATTTTTTTTCCTGTTTATAAAAATAATGAATTTCTGTTGAGGAAAAATGAGGAAAGTCCTGAAAAGATCAAACTTAAGATTCACTTTGGGGCACCTGGCCGGCTCAGTCGGTGGAACATGGGACTCTTGATCTCGGGGTTATGAGTTCAAGGCCCCATGCTGGGCATGGAGATTGCTTAAAAATAAAATCTAAAAAAAAAAAAAAAAATGCTTTGAAAGATTCACTTTAGGCGTGTCTGGGTGCCTCAGTTGGTTAAACGTCTGAGTTTGGCTCAGGTCATGATCTCGTGGTTCGTGAGTTCGAGCCCTGCATCAGGTTCTGTGCTGACAGCTCAGAGCCTAGAGCCTGCTTCAGATTCTGTGTCTCCCTCTGCACCTCCCCTGCTCGTGTTCTCTCTCTCTCTCTCTCTGTCTCAAAGAATAAATAAACATTAAAAAAATTTTTTTTTTTTTTAAAGAGTCACTTTAAGTCCTACTGCCCAAAACTAGCCACTGTAACATCTTACTATCCAAAGGCAAAGATATCCCTAAATATATTTTATCTAGTGGATGTACAATTCTTACCTATTTCCCCTATTGTCATTTAGGCTAGTTTCAATGTTAAATATTATAAATAATGCTACAGAGAACATCTTGATGATTATCTTTGTGTAAATGTTTGTCTGCATTTCTGATGATTTCTTTAGATTATTTAATTAAAAAATTTTAATTACAAAGGCAGCCTCCTTAAATCACAGTTTTAACAAGGCAATGTCTAAATAAAGTTGGAAAGGCAGACATTTTACTACAATTTGGTGGAGAGGAGTTGCCTATGAAAATGGTATTCTAACTCAATTTCGGCATTCTTGTCTACTGGCAGATATGTTTTTAGATAAATGTACACTCAAAGCGTTACCTTTCATGTTGCATCTGGAAATGTTCATTTCATATTTCAGAACCATGTTTCCATGTTTAGTAGTTATAAACTAGTAAACTTTCCCTGGCATTGGGCATTTGTTTCCAGACTTTTACAATGACATAATGGGCTCTAATGAACATCTTTGCTTCTCTCTCTCAGCCTAATAAGAGAGCAATTCTAATAAATAAATAGATGGTTTGGGGAAGGTTAGAATTTTCAGAGTTCTAAAGGAGAACCGTATGTTTTCCTTCTTAAAATTTTATTGGGATCCTCCAAAAGTGTTAAAAAAAACAACAACAACTTTATTGAGATATAATTCCCATATAGTTTTTCTCAGCCTTCTTTGCTCCTTCTCCTGCATTTTCTTTTTGATACAGAATTCCCACTGTATAAGACCCAGAACACGGGCTTATGTAAACCCTCCGTTCTCTGAGCAGGCTGTTGGCTGGTGACATTGACTGGAAATACTGTACATACATTATCAGGTTTGTGCACTGCACGAGCTCTCAGTATGAGAGCAAGCGTATCATTGTGGAACTGGACAGTGCATCATGACAACTGTGGACTTTTGGAGAGGGATTTTTAAAAAACATTTAACTCATCAATTACTGAAATAAGTTCTATGATTTATGGGAGATTCTGCTTCGTCAACTTTGGGAACTGTTTCCTATAGAGGTGGCACATGTAGGGCGAGCTTCTCCAACATATAATTAATATAATTAATATAAGAAATTAATTTGCTTCTCCAACATGAGTATACACGCAAATCATCAGAAGTCTCAATACAATGGGATTCTGATTTGGGGGGATCTAGATGGGGTTAGATTCTGCAGAGTTAAACCAGGTAGAACAGGAGAAGATTTTAGGTCGCACTCCATACAGCATCCAAAATTATATTGAATGACATGGGTTAGGATGAGGCTGTTAGCGTTATTCCCTTTTAAACTTTGTTCTGGCCATCTCAAGGAGAACGTTTGTGTGGTTCCCGTCTATTTCTTAACACTTGCTAAGTTGGTTTTCTAACCAAGAGAGATCAGACCGTCAGCCCTTAGGTAAGCCATAGTATCTAGCTAGAATTTAGTGATGTTGTTGTGTGTCCTTATATTTATTTTCATAGTTACCTTCTGTGTACAGTAAGTGATACTGATTTTCTATTCATGCTAGTGATACAAAGTTTCTTTGTGTTAGAAGAAAGTAGATTTAAAGAAAACCCTTGAGTAAATCATAGTACAGGTGGTTCGTGGAAATGGTAAAAATAGTGAAGAGACAATCAGATGACTGATATTTAGGGCTGGTGTAGGAAAAAGGCCATGAACTTTGGAGCCAGGCAGACCTGGTTTCTGCGTATTTTGCCACTTATTAACCCGGTGTGCCATGTTACTGCCCTCTCCCCTGCTCAGGGCTTTTCTCCTCCAGATTGGGTCAGGGCAGAAGCACCTCCTGTGGGCCAGGCCCCGTAATGCTTGTCTCCTCTGATGCTCAGACAACTCCATGTGGCAGGGTATTGGTGGTCTTCCCATTTCACAGACAAGCAAATAGTCTCAGAAGGAACTTGGGCCGGGTTCCAGAACTAGGAATGGTAGCACTGGGTTTCAATCTCAGGTGTACCTGAATGTCTCTTTTCATTACTCCAGGCCACTTCCCTCTTTTAAATGTAGATTTTGCTCTGGCTCTCTACCCAGCTGAATGGCAGTCTGATTAAAGTGAAACGTCACTGAGGGGCGCTTGGGTGGCTCAGTCAGTTAAGCCTCTGACTCTTGATTTTGGCCCAGGTCATGATCTCATAAGTGAGTTCGAGCCCCACATGGGGCTCCGTGCTGGTAGTGTGGAGCCTGCTTGGGATATTCTCTCTCTCTCTCTCTCTCTCTCTCTCTCTCTCTCTCTCTCTCTCTCAAAACAAATAAACTTCAAATAAAATTGTTAAAAAAAAGAAAAGTCATTGCGCACACCCATGTTCCCTACAGCATTACTCACAATTGCCAAGAGGTGGGAGTTGCCCAAACGTCCCTGGACAGACCAGTGGATAAAGAAAATGTGGCGTATACACACAATAGGATATTATTTAGCCTCAAAAAAACAAGGTGATCTTGTCACATGCCACAACACAGAGGCAGAGTGGTGGTTTGCAGGGGCTGGGGAAAGGGGGAAATGGGGAGTTTCTGCTTGATGGGTATAGAGTTTCAGTTTGGCACGATGAAAAAGTTCTAGAGCTCTGTTACAATGTGGATGTAGTTGGCACTGGATTGTACACTTAAAAGTGGTTCAGAGGGTACATTTTGTATATAAGTGTAGGGTTTTTTTACCACAATTAAAAATTTCTTAAAAGTAGAAAAAGAAAAAAAGCCATTGGTCAGAAGGCATTTTTTTTTTTTCATTTTGGAAAAATGTCAAGCGTACATAAAAATAGACTAATATAATGAACCATGAACCCATTACCCGCTTCCAGCAGTTATCAGCACATGGCACTTCTGTTCTACCTACAGCCTCCCGTGCACCCCACCCCACTCTGGCACACAGTGCGTAACTTTATCTGAAAACACTTTTACGTGTACGCCTAAAGTAAGAACTTTTTCTAAAGAGCGCCATTTTCACACCTAAAAAAAGGTAACGATAATTCTTTAACCACCTAATATCTGGTGTGCAAATTTGCTCGATTGTCTCATACATTTTGTAATAGTTGGTGCATTTGGCTCAAGATCCAAAAAGGGCCCCCATCAAGCACCAAATGTTATATTTGGTTGATTTAACTGTCTTACATCAAAAGAGTGCATACATTTTTATTTTTATGTATTTATTTTTTAAATTTTTTTTAACGTTTATTTATTTTTGAGACAGAGAGAGACAGAGCATGAACGGGGGAGGGTCAGAGAGAGGGAGACACAGAATCTGAAACAGGCTCCAGGCTCTGAGCTGTCAGCACAGAGCCCGACGCGGGGCTCGAACTCACGGACCGCGAGATCATGACCTGAGCCGAAGTCGGCCGCTTAACCGACTGAGCCACCCAGGCGCCCCAGAGTGTATGCATTTTTAGCAGAGAAACAACTTCACTTCTTTGCTGGATGAGTACTTGGAATGAGAAGTTCCTGGAAGGAAGGCTGGTCTGGCTTCATAGTCTAGTGGTGGTTCAGAGTGTAAGTTCTGTGTGTTGGACTGGTGTGGGCAACAGGGTGCACTGGCGATGGGGAGATTAATGAGACAGCCCAGGGAGGGGGTAGATGGCGCCCTCTGTCAAAAAGGAACCTGCATAGCTTTTACAGCTCTAGGAATGGATCCTGCTAATTACTGCTACCTGTAGCTAAAGGTGTATGTTCAGGATATTCACTATGGCATAGTTTGCAGTAGCAAAAGACCAGGAACCATGAGAAGACGTCCCGGTAGTGGAATGATCGAATACCTTAAAATTTTATTTTATTTATTTATTTTTTTAAGTAAAGTCTACACTCAACTTGGGGCTGGAACTCATGACCCTGAGATCAAGAGTCACATGCTCTACTGACTGAGCCAGCCAGGCGCCCCATCAAATACATTATAAAGCAACCACACAGTGACGTCTAGGCAGCTGTTTGAAGGAGGAGGGTGGTGGTAGTGCAGAAATTGCTTCCAAGATCTATAAAGTAAGCTGGAGAACGGTACGTAGCGTACTTCCACTTGAGTTAAAAAAAAAAAAAAAAAAAAAAAAAAGATGGGCGAGCAATACAGATACATTAATGCTTAGGTATGCATTGAGTATTTCCCCAGGGGTCGGGGGAAGATTACTTGCTCATTACTGTACAGCCTGAATTGTTTTAATCTATGCATATATTGATGTACACATGTACATATGCATATATGTGTGTATTAAGAATAAGTTTCTAGGTAGGCCTTTAAATAAGGTAAGCCTAGTTTTGAATCCTGATTGTTCCACTTAATTGCTCTGAGACCTTGGGCAAATTAATTTCTCTGAACCTCCCATCCTTATTTTTAAAATGAGGCGAATACCTATTCCTCATAAGGTGATGTTGAGGATTAGAAGAGGAATATACGTTAAGCTCTTGATATACTGCGAATTGCAAGTGTCGAATATGACAAAACCTCAGACCTACACTGATCCCACTAAGAAGTAGCCTCTAGGTTTGACTATATTTTTATGAATGTATTTTCTGAATGTTTCACAACTGGATTAAAAAAAGAAAGGATTGGGGCGCCTGGGTGGCGCAGTCGGTTAAGCGTCCGACTTCAGCCAGGTCACGATCTCGCGGTCCGTGAGTTCGAGCCCCGCGTCAGGCTCTGGGCTGATGGCTCGGAGCCTGGAGCCTGTTTCCGATTCTGTGTCTCCCTCTCTCTCTGCCCCTCCCCCGTTCATGCTCTGTCTCTCTCTGTCCCAAAAATAAATAAAAAAAAAAAAAAAAAAAAAAAAGAAAGGATTTCTTTCCCACTTTTTCCCTCTAAATAAATGCTTTCTTTGTCTGCCTGTTTGGGTTATCAAATGACAGGGCATGCATGGTGCCAGTTTGAATTCAGGGCAGGAATTTATTTGTTCAGGGTTCTTGTATGTAACCTTTGTAGGTTTCTTTCCAGATAAGTAGCCTATCTTCCTAAAACACTTAATCTGAAATCAAGTTGCTAGACTTTTTCCCCCCAAGGAAACAATAGCTTCATTGCCATCCCCCTTCTTGATTATAAGAAACAAAATATATGCAGCTGTCAAAAAGGCCAAAGGAAGCAAAAAAAAAAAAAAAAAAAAAAAAAAAAATCACTTGCAAGCTCAGTCCCAGAGTAAATTAACTTTACTAATCTTGCAGTAGGCTAAGCACTGAGCATTAATTTATTAGTTTATTTAATCCTTAGAACAGTTCTTTAAGGTATGTGTTATTAACTGCATTTTATGTAAGAAACTATGACTTAGATAACTTTGTAGCTATCTAAGCTACAAGATTTTGTAGCTAAGTGGCAGTGCAGAAATTAAAACCCTGACCTGTTGGACGCTAAAGCTCATGATTTTAGCGCAGAGCCTGCTTGGGATTCTCTCTCTTCCTCTTTCTCTGCCCCTCCCCCACTTGCACCGTCTCTGTCTCTCTCAAAATAGATAAATAAACTTAAAAAAAATAATAAAGCTCATGTTTTTAACCACGACTTTACCCTGTTTCCCTCACGTCTTTTTCTGTACATGTGCATGTACACATGTAAACATAAATCACGTCACAGTAGCTCTTCTCTTTGGTAGGCTGCTTTTTTTTTCACTCAGCCAAATGTCACGAATGTCTTCCTAGAAGTAAATACTTAGAGGTTTATTGCCATTCTTAATGACTGCATAATTTCCCATTGTAGAGATGTGTTATAACTTAACCAGTCCTTTACCGATGAGTATTTAGGTGGTTATAGGTGGTGCTGTAATAAATATAAACATGTGTGCATCTTGCATATATATTCAGGGATTGATGTCCTTAATTAGATCCTTAAAATAATTCCAAGAAATGGAGTTGCTGTTTGAAGGAGTGTTACATTGTGACTATTACACTTCAGTGGATTGATTGACTGTTTGATTCAAGATATTGATTACTCAACTGTTAGCAAATAATCTGTGCCAGTTTGAGATGCTGTGGCTCTTATACGTACTGTAAGGGACAGTTTGAAAGTTTTTAGACAATTCACACAATTATCTGGTTATAAACAGTACCTGTAATAACAACAGCCTGTATTTTATTAACCTTTGGTCTAAATGCCTTTAGGGCGGAGACTACATGACTTGCTACAATGACATTAGAATGTTAAAGAGTCTAGTACTGTAGACCTCATGGAAGCTCTTTTAGACACTTCACCATAAAGTTGAGATAAGTATTTTTACTCCTAGGGCCCTTTGTTCATCAGTTAAAACATTGCCTTTCCCTTCCTGCCTCTCTTTCTTCTTTCCTTCCTTCCATCTTGACGCCCAGCCTGGCTCTCAGACCCACGACCCTGAGATCAAGAGTCACATGCTCCACTGACTGAGCCAGCCAGGCACCCCAAAACATTTTTACTACCTTATATTCATGGTGGTCAGTAAAACTGGGTAGATGAAAGGAAGAAAATAATGAGTTTTAACAATTGGATATTACTTTACTAATTAATTTCACAAAATTTTTCCATCTCCTTTTCCCCCTAATTTTATTTTTCTGACCACACGGTATATTCCCACTAGTCAAAACCCAAGAGGTCTAAAGGGTATACATGCAAAGTCTCCCTCCTGCTCTTACCCCACGCCATATAGCTGTTTCCTTATAGGCAGCCAGTGTTGTTATCTGGCTCATGAACATCCCTTAAAATATATTTTATGCACATATAAGCAAATATAGAACTGTTCCCTCCACACAAATCCAATGTCATTTTTTTTTAAGTTTTTTTTTTTTTTTTTTTTTTTTTTGAGAGAGAGAGACAGACAGACAGACAGACAGAGCATGAGCTAGGGAGGGGCAGAGAGAGAGGGAGACACAGAGTCCAAAGCAGGCTCCAGGCTCTGAGCTGACAGCACAGAGCCTGACATGAGGCTCAAACTCGTGAACTGCGAGATCATGACCTGAGCTGAAGTCTGGCTTTCAACTGACTGAGCCACCCACGTGCCCCAAATCCAATGTCCTTTTAAACATTTTTAAACATTTTTTTTTTTTTTTTTTTTATCGAGGGGGAGAAAGAGAACTTGCACATGCATGTGAGCACAGGGGAGGGGCAGAGAGAAAGTGGGAGGGAATGAATCCCAAACAGGCTCTGTGCGGTCAGCGGAGAGCCTGACTCAGGGCTCAGTGTCACAAACTGTGAGACCATGACCTGAGCCAAAATCAAGAGTTCGATGCTTAACTGACTGAGTCACCCAGGCACCCCCCAATGTCCTTTTAAAAGTTCCTCAGTGATGTTATTTTTCAACAAGAGATGAATAATCTTGTTTCAAAAATTGTGTAACTCCCATTAATGGGAGACCCAGAATTGGGCTTGCTCTCTGATACTTCAAAACAGCGCTGGTTGTGAGAGTAGTGTTGATGGTGATGAGGTAGATACAGAGTAGAAAACAGCCACTTCCCCTGAGAGAAACTTGCACAGGGAGTTGGCTTAAGCCTGGTTAATAGGGAGCTGCTTTATCTTCTTGCCTGAGAGTAGTGTTTCTCAGATGGCCCACGTGATCTGTGGCTTCAGCTGCCTTTCAGATCCTGAGTCCTTGAACTCCAGGCCAGGGCGGTTGGCAGGTGGTTGCCTGGTCTGATCTTAGAGGACACTGCATTGGAATGCATTGATTAAAGTTGCATTAGCATGTACTCTGTGCACCTGCAGATTGCTCCGCCTTGCAGGGCTGTTTCTGGTAAATTGTCAGACCTTTATTTTTTTCCCCTTTGAAGATACCACATGCTCACTAAAGAATAGATCACTATTGATGTTTTGATGGGACTTATTTTATATAATTGTGATTGCATGCGTTCAGTTTTGTAAACTGCTTTTTCATTTGTGATAAGCATTGTCCATGCCATTACAGACCCTTGGTAAGTGTCATTTAAAAAGATAGATTAGGGGAGCCTGGGTGGCTCAGTTGGTTAAGCATCTGACTTCGGCTCAGGTCATGATCTCTCGGTTCGTGAGTTCGAGCCCTGCATGGGGCTCTCCATTCTCAGCGCAGAGCCCACTTCAGATCCTCTGTCTCCCTCGCTTTCTTCCACTACCCTGCTCGGGCACTCTCTCGCTCTCAAAAATGAATAAAAACATTAAAAAAAAAAAAAAGATCAAGGTCTAGGGGCACCTGGTGGCTCAGTTGGTTAAGCATCCGACTTTGGCTTAGGTTATGATCTCGCAGTCTGTGTGTTCGAGCCCTGTGTCGGTCTCTGTGATGACAGCTCAGAGCCTGGAACCTGCTTCGGATTCTGTGTCTCCTTCTCTCTTTGCCACTCCCCCACTCACATTCTGTCTCTCTCTCTTTCAAAATTAAATAAACATTTAAAAACAATTTAAAAAGATAAAGGTCTAAAGAAAACCTCCTCTTAAAAAAAAAAAAAAAAAGACTTGCATGGCAGGCCTTTCTTAATCAGATCACGTATACGTGAATTTGGTTATAGACAAAGATGCCTATAGGAGCCAGGCAGGAAATACAAATGGGCAAAGCATGCTGGGTGTGACTGTAGAGAGCAGGGTTGGGGCAGATTGGAGAGGTTGGGCTCTCCAAAGTAGCAGGTGTTTTCTCAGTTCCCATTGCTGCCATTTGGGTCATGGGCTAGGGGCTGTCAGATATTCCTATTCTTCAAGAGAAGCAGAAAACCTGGTTGTTTTTTTTTTTTTAATTTATTTTTATTTTTTATTATTGAAGAAACTTAAGTTTATTTATTTACTTTGAGAGAGAGTGTGAGCATGTGTGTGCAAGTGCACACATGAGTGGGAGGGTGGGGTAGGGGAGGGAGGGGCAGAGAGAGAGGGAGAGAATCCCAAGCAGGCTCCACGCCATCAGTGCAGAGCCCGACACAGGCCCCATCTCACAACCATGAGATCGTGACCTAAGCTGAAGTCAGGAGTTGCATGCTTAACTGACTGAGCCATTCAGGTGCCCCAAGCCTGGTTTGTTTGTTTTTTAATGTGAAATGGGTGTTTTGGGTTTTTTTTTTTTTTTTTTGAGAAAACAAATTTTTACATATTCAGAAAATAATATGGGAAACAATCCGGATTGACAGCAGTTAACATTTTCTCTTATTTTCTTCAAGCCTCATTTCCCTGGGGTTTTTGTTTGTTTGTTTGTTTGTTTTATTTTGTTGTTTTTTGTTTGAAGTAAACTCACCTCCCAATGTGGGGCTTGAACTCATCACCCTTAGATCAAGAGTCGCATGCTCCACCAACTGAGCCAGCCAGGCACCCCACCCTGTTCTATTTTTTTAAGAGGAATGATACAATATTACAGATAAAATTGAAATATCCTTCCCATTATTTAAAAAAATTTTTCAATTTTAGAGAGAATGAGCGCATGAGCAGGAGAAAGGGGCAAAGGGGGAGAGAGAGACAGAGACAGAGACAGAGAGAGAGAAAGAGAATCCCAAGCAGGCTCCATGCTCCAAGCAGAGCCCTCTGTGGGGCTGACCCCACGACCCTGGGATCATGACCTGAGCAGAAATCAAGAGTCGGACGCTCAACTGACTGAGCCACCCAGGCGCTCCAAAATATCCTTCCCATTTTTAATCCCATTCTCCACCTCTCACCCTGCCCAGTTTGGGCAGCTGCTATCATAAATTGTTGTATATCTTTCCCATTTTTTTTTTTTAACGTTTTATTTATTTTTGAGACAGGGAGAGACAGAGCATGAACGGGGGAGGGTCAGAGAGAGGGAGACACAGAATCCGAAACAGGCCCCAGGCTCTGAGCGGTCAGCACAGAGCCCGACGTGGGGCTCGAACTCACGGACCGCGAGATCATGACCTGAGCCGAAGTCGGCCACCCAACCGACTGAGCCACCCAGGCGCCCCCCCATTTTTTAATACTTACAAATGCAGCTCTATGAGCACCATGTTATTTTATAAATTTTTTGTTGTTTTATAAATTTTTAATCATAATTATCACTCTGTACTTGCTTTTTCACTCAGCCTGTTTATTTATCCATGTAAACATATATAAGTCTAATTCAGGCTTGGCAGACTTTTCTGTAAAAGTTCAGGCAGTAAATATTTTAGGTTTTCTGAGCCAGACTGTCTCTGTTACAGCTACTCAACTCTGATATTTTATAGCTAACGCAGCCATAGGTAATGTGTAAACAGAGGAGGTATGGCTATGTTCCAATAAAATTTTATTTACAAAAACAGGATGTGGGCCGGATTTGGCCCCTGGGCTAGAGCTTGCTAACCCCTGCTCTAATGTATTCCTACTGAATAGTATAGTGTGTATGATATGATCACACCATATGCTATTTTTCAATTCCCCTGGTTTAGATTGTTTCCAGCTTTTCTATTTTAACATGCTGCAGGAAGCATCCTTGTCCGTGTTTCCTTGTGTAAACATTCACATTCAAAGGTTTTTCACTAGGACATACACATAAATAGAAGTGGAATTGCTGAGGCTTTCTTTTTTTTATTTAAACAAATAAAATGGACCAAATAAAATGCTTCGGGTAGAAGAACGTAACCAGTTTGAGACCTCTGTCCTAGAATCTCTATAGGAAGCCAATAGTTAGTGAGAATCCAATCCACACTTACTTCTAGAATGTGAGGTAAGAATCCGTGACAACCAGCAAAGATGAGGGTGCATTCACCCAAGTATAAGAGCTGGAGAATGATCTGGAAGCGTGTGACCGCCATGAGAAATGCGTAACTGACTTCCTCAGCGGACAAAAGTGGTGAAGTTAGGGAGAAACTCAGCTTTTCGTGGGTAGTGGCCATTCAGACGGTGGTTGTTAACGTCGGAATGATCAGTTCTAACAGAAAAGCTATTCAGGACGAAGGTGACGAGCTGCTGACCTGTGGTTGCTTCTTTCCTGGCAATGCTGTGAGTTCCTTTAAAGATTTATCACTGCAATTAGACCGGCTAGAAGAAGAGTAAGGAAGGTAATAAAGCAAAGAAAGAGCGTCAGGGCATCCTTCCAAGAAAACCCTCTCCTCTGAGGAGGACCCAGAGCAAGTTTTTAAGCCCTGGTGGCAGGAAATTAAATTAGCCCATCTTCCTGAAGCAGTATGGCAACAATACATGACTCGTGCAGTCGAGCTCAGCGAGCTCAGCAAAGAAATGGTATTATTCTGTGTTCTGAGTTGAGATTTAATTAAGAGGACTCGGGCTTTGGGAAGTCCTTCTTTTTGAAACATTTTAAGCATGATTGTAGGTCATTATAGTTCCTTTGTTTTTATCGTTTGGAAGAGCGCAAAAAATATACGGTCACCCTGCGGCGGACCTTTTCATTTTTTTAAACAGGCTCGGGGCCACCTTGTTTTGATAGGTAAAAGCTGGACAGCTCTGCCTCTTCTGTAATGCAGAAAAATTGGTCTCTCCTCTGACCCATTCTCCTCTTACCCCCCTTATGTTTCCTTTAAAAATTTTTTATTTTATTTTATTTATTTAAAATTTTTTTTTAATATTTATTTTTGAGAGAGAGAGAGAGAGACAGAGCATGAGTGGGGGAGGGGCAGAGAGAGAGGGAGACACAGAATCCGAAGCAGGCTCCAGGCTCCGAGCTGTCAGCACAGAGCCCGACGTGGGGCCGAACCCATGAACTGTGAAATCATGACCTGGGCCGAAGTCGGACGCTTAACCAACTGAGCCACCCAGCCGTCCCTTTTCTTTCTTTCTTTCCTTTTTTTTAAGGTTTTATTTATTTAAGTACTGTCCACCCAACATGGGGCTCAAACTCATGACCCCGAGATCAAGAGCCGCATGCACCTCCCACTGAGCCGACCAGCCTCCCTCCCTTACGTTTCTTACTCCAAGTCTATGGGATCTTGTCTAAACCATCCCATGTGCTGCAGCAGAGGCCTCCCCACGGGAGGCTCCGGGGCTTGGGGTTTGAGCTTGGCCCCTGACTTTTGCAGGTCTCTGCTGACATGGAGGTAGAGACAGGCAAGGGATCAGCTGCAGTGGTAGCTTGGGGGCCATTGCCCTGGAAAAGAAAGGGAGACCAGACCGGCCATTCTAACATCTAGTTCTTTCTTATCATCAGACAAAATTGTAATAGCGTATAGAAAGTGATGAACGAGGGACTGTCTTACATGCTTTTCTTTAAATGGCTGGAGCTTCACTTCTCTAATTGAACATGGATTAAGTATTTGGATCTCAGTTTAATCTGATTTTTTTCAGGGTGATAACTATAAAACTGAACAAGAGAATAAAAGTTAGGGCTCACTAGTCATCTCTGGAATGATCGTTTGACAAAGGTTTTGGATGAATCTGTATTAGTTGATTTTAATTCCGCTGTATGTTAGTTCATAAAGTGCTTCCGCCTTTGTAAGTACTGCCTAGTGTCACGATCATCCACCAGGAAGGAGCATTATCCCTCTTTTACCAATTTTAAAGAAAATGGGTTCAGAGAGGGTAAGAGGTTTTCTGGTTCTTCATCCTAGACATTATTTTATTACATCTAACAACTAGAGAAGTATGAAAAGTAAATTTTCGTGTTTCCGTGTGCTTAGCAGCAGAAGAATCTTTTATAAAAGCTTAGTGGGGGAACACATTGACTCTCTATTAACCTGCAGCACATTTGCCTAGAACGGCCCGTCACTGCTTCACATTCTGCCACTCCTTTGTTGGCAGGGAATAGGTCATCCTCACAACTAAAAAGACATTGTTATCACTGTTCTAAGTGTCTATTAAAATGACAAATGCATATATCCTGTGAGCCGGCAGTTGCACACCTAGAAATTTAACTTACAGCTATACTTGCTCACACATGCAAGGATGTGGTTCCAGTTCTTTCACAATAATACCAGAAACAGCTTAATACTAGAACTTAAGCTGCCGTACGTACGGTGGGATATTTTGCTGCTGTCATAAGGAATAAGGCAACTCTGTGTCTACTGAGCGAACAGACTCCAAGTTATGTTGTTATTGAGGAAGGCAGGGTGCTGGACACTGTTGTTCCTGTGTATAACCTTCTACGCTTGCGTTAAAAAGGAAGGGGGCAAGTGGGCGCCTGGCCGGCTCGGTTGGAGGAGCGCGTGACTCTTGATCTTCAGGCCCCGCGTTGGGTGTGGAGATTTGCTTGAATAAAGAAACTTAAAAAAAAGGGGGGGAGGGTAAGCATGTATTAAACATATTTGCTTGCTATGCATAAACTGGCTCAGGAAGATTAAAAAGCTAATAATACTTGCTGTGTGGGCAGGGACTTGGGTGGCTAGAGAACACGTGAGGCGAAGGGACCTGTCACTGAAGAGCGATTTGAATCAAGAAGCATGAGAATTACCTATTAAAAAAACCCCAAAAACCCACACCGAGGTTTTTGGGAATTTGAGGTCCTCATACATACCTCTTTACTCTGATCTCTTTGCTCTCTTCCCCTTCCCAGAGGACCCACTTTAGCATCCTTTCTCTTGTTCCCCGAGTTTTCTGGCACCACCAGATGAAGTTACTTAAAAAACATTCTTTTTTTTTTTTTTTTTTTTTTAACGTTTATTTATTTTTGAGACAGAGAGAGACAGAGCATGAACAGGGGAGGGGCAGAGAGAGAGGGAGACACAGAATCCGAAGCTGGCTCCAGGCTCTGAGCTGTCAGCACAGAGCCCGACGTGGGGCTCGAACTCACGGACCGCGAGATCATGACCTGAGCCGAAGTTGGACGCTTAACCGACCAAGCCACCCAGGCGCCCCTAAAAAACATTCTTAACACCTATTTTCTTATTTGCATTCATATTGTATTAAGTTTGTTGATTGAATAAGTGCTTTCTCTGTTTGAATACATTTTGCACAAGCCATAGTTTATGATTTTAGGGTGGAAGAGAATTATGGGCACGAGATGGGAAATTCAAACAGCACAAACAAGTGCACAGTGAAGTTTTTTCTCTCTCTTGACTCTCAGAGTCCTCTAGGCCCACAGTCCCCCTGCTGAGGCTGCCACTGTTACCACTTTGTTGTCGTGGTCACTGCTTTTATGTGCATACTTCTAATAATATTGTTTTGCCTGTCAAACATGCATCCACGTATCCCCATGCTTACACAGTGTTAACCATTCTGTACACACTGTTTCCCATCTACTGTTTTCAGTTAGCAGCACGTCTTAGTGTAGGGTTACATTTAGATTAGCACATTCTTCTCAGTAACTGCATAGGATTCCCCTGTATATACTATTATATATGTTTAATTTATTTAATCAGCCCCTTCTTGATGGGCGGTCCCAGGCAGTCTGTAGCTGTAGTCTGTCCCTCCCACAAATGATGCCACAATGAATATCCTTGTATCTGTGGGATAAATTCTTAGAAATACAACTGCTGCGTCAGAAGGTACTGCTAGATGGTTCCAAATTGCTCTCTGTAGATGCCATAGTAGTTCTGCAGGATGGAAGATCATCCAGGCTTTGAAAAGGTTTTGAGCTGCCACATCCTGTAGTCTGAGATAAAGTGCCAGGTGGAGGGAGGACGAGCTTGTGCACACTACTGGTGGACTAAAGTTTTTCCTTTCCCGCCGCAGCTCGTTAAGACCTGGTGAAGAACTACAGTGTGCATTCAAGTCATCAAAAAAAAAAAAACAAAAAACTTTTTAATGTTTATTTTTGACAGAGAGAGAGAAACATAGCATGAGTAGGGGAGGGACAGAGAACGAGGGAGACAGAATCTGAAGCAGGCTCCAGGCTCTGTGCTGTCAGCACAGAGCCCGACGCGGGGCTTGAACTCACAGACCACGAGATCATGACTTGAGCTGAAGTTGGACGCTCAACCGACTGAGCCACCCAGGCGCCCCTAAAAAAATTTTTTTAATGTTTGTTTATTCTTGAGAAAGAGAGAGACAGAGCATGAGTGGGAGAGGGGCAGAGAGAGAGAGAGAGAGAGGGAGACACAAAATCTGACGCAGTTTCCAGGCTCTGAGCTGTCGGCACAGAGCCTGACATGGGGCTCGGACCCACGAACCGTGAGATCATGACCTGAGCCTACTGAGCCACCCAGGCACCCCTTCAAGTCATTTAATGTAGCCATCAGAAGGTTGGTAAGACAAAGGTGATGTGGGTGTGTCAGGTGCTGTTGAGCAGCCCCCGGTGACAACTGTACTGTCCTTACTTACTTTTGCTTTTTTTTCTAGGACCTTAGCCTCCTGAGACATTTTGGATTCATAGCCCTCAAGTGTTGACCCGGCCAGAGTTCATCATGTCAAAGCTAAAAAGCTCGGAGTCAGTCAGGGTGGTGGTTCGCTGTCGGCCCATGAATGGCAAGGAAAAGGCGGCTTCATATGATAAGGTGGTGGATGTGGACGTGAAGCTGGGGCAGGTATCAGTGAAGAACCCCAAAGGAGTGGCCCACGAAATGCCCAAGACCTTCACCTTCGATGCAGTCTATGACTGGAATGCCAAGCAGTTTGAACTCTATGATGAGACGTTCCGACCACTCGTGGACTCTGTCCTGCAGGGTTTCAATGGGACGATTTTTGCCTATGGACAAACCGGGACTGGGAAAACGTACACGATGGAAGGAGTCCGTGGTGACCCTGAGAAAAGAGGGGTCATCCCTAACTCCTTTGATCATATCTTCACCCATATCTCTCGATCTCAGAATCAACAGTACCTGGTCCGGGCTTCTTACCTGGAGATCTATCAGGAGGAGATCCGAGATCTGCTCTCAAAGGATCAGACCAAAAGGCTTGAGCTCAAAGAGAGGCCTGACACTGGAGTGTATGTGAAAGACCTGTCTTCCTTCGTCACCAAGAGCGTGAAGGAAATAGAGCACGTGATGAATGTGGGGAACCAGAACCGCTCTGTCGGTGCTACCAACATGAACGAGCACAGTTCACGCTCTCATGCAATTTTTGTCATCACCATTGAGTGCAGCGAAGTGGGCCTTGATGGAGAAAACCATATCCGTGTAGGGAAATTGAACCTTGTGGATCTTGCTGGCAGCGAACGGCAAGCCAAGACTGGTGCACAAGGAGAAAGATTGAAGGAAGCGACCAAGATCAACCTGTCCCTTTCAGCCTTAGGTAATGTCATCTCTGCCCTGGTAGACGGCAAGAGCACTCACATTCCGTATCGGGACTCAAAGCTCACCAGGCTCCTCCAAGATTCTCTTGGTGGCAATGCTAAAACTGTAATGGTGGCCAACGTGGGACCTGCCTCGTACAACGTAGAAGAGACTCTGACCACTCTGAGGTACGCCAACCGTGCCAAAAACATTAAGAACAAGCCAAGGGTCAACGAGGACCCTAAAGATGCCCTCCTTCGAGAATTCCAGGAAGAGATTGCTCGGCTCAAGGCCCAGCTGGAAAAACGGTCCATTGGCAGAAGGAAGAGGCGAGAGAAGCGGAGGGAAGGTGGTGGCAGTGGTGGGGGTGGGGAAGAGGAGGAGGAGGAGGGAGAAGAGGGTGAGGAGGAAGGGGATGATAAGGATGATTACTGGCGGGAACAGCAAGAAAAACTGGAGATTGAGAAGCGGGCCATTGTAGAGGACCACAGCTTGGTTGCAGAGGAGAAGATGAGGCTGCTGAAGGAGAAGGAGAAAAAAATGGAGGACCTGCGACGGGAGAAGGATGCGGCTGAGATGCTGGGCGCCAAGATCAAGGTACCGGAGCCTCCCTGAGGCCCTTTCCTCTTTCAGTGCGTTCTGTTTTCGCCAAAAAAATGAGATGAGGGGTGATGGCCCTTTCAGTTTTACGTTCCCAACAGCTTCCGGTGTCCGGTGTCCAGTAAGGGTTTGTGGAACTGAAATAAAAACAATTTCTTCAAATTTAAAACACGAAATATCGAATGCATAGGAAGAATAATTTTTATATATGTGCAGGGTATAGAAACCAGCAATAAAACCGACGCTCATGCCCCCCTCCCCGCCCCGCAGCGTGAGAAATAGAACATAACCTGCATCTTTACGAGTTCTTCCTGTCCCCCTCCCCCAGAGGTAAACATTGTCTTAGGTTTGGTGTTTTATTATTTCCTTACTCTTCTTTATAGTTTTCCCATTTATGTATATATGTCTAAAAAAATAGTTTCGGTTTCACATAATTTTTTACCTTTATATAAGTGGAATCTCACGGCTGCAATTTGCTTTTACTTGCTCAACCTTACGTAATGAGATTTGTCCATAGTGATGCCTGGAGCTGTGATTCATTCATTATTACCGCTCTGAGAATCATGTGGTATTCCATTCTCCTGATAGTGGGTTGTTTCCATTTTTTGCCACAAATGTTTTTGTACTTGGCTCCAGGAGAACGTGTATGAGCAAGAATTTCTTATCTGGCGCCATTAGGTCCTTGGGTATGTGCAGTCCTAATTTTACTAGATAATCACAAATTGTTCTCGGAGGTGGCCATGTGAATGGAAGCTTCTGCCAGCACATTATGAGCTTTGGTTGTGCCTCATCCTTACCGGCACTTGTGACTCTCCGACTTTTAATTTTTGTGTGTCCGGTGTATATAAAATGGTATCTCGTTGTGGCTTTAATATGCAGTGACCTTGTGACACAAGATACAGAACAGTTCCTTATGCCCTTGTAGTCAGCCCCTTCCCTCAGCCTCCAACCTCTGTGAGTCACTGGCCAAGTAGCATTCTAGAACGCGGGGACTCCTGGGCATTTTCTTTCTGGTGCCAATGGGCTGGACTCTGGGCTGCCACGGGGCTTTAATGGCAGAGGAGGGGACAGAGCTAACCCTGGCAATCTGATGACCACTGCCTGACCACAAGCCAGAACTGCTCTGAGGTGTTGGGTTCTTTCTTAGTGAATTCACGCAAAATCTGGTTTCAACTCTCAAATGTATCCTTGTTTTTTAATTTAAAAATGACCAGTGACCGCTTCCTCTCCTCTCCTTTCCCCATCGCTGTATGAAGCCATGCTTTATCTGTGGCTTCATAGTAGCCCTTTCACAGAACTGGGTTCTGTTTTACTTCAGAAGCAGGGGTCTTTTCCAGAGCTTTCAAGACCTGATATGAACATGGAGTTCTATACAACACAAATAGAAGGTCACCTTGTCCTGTGGGTTCCTTCACTACAAATGCCACTTCATGCCTCTTCACTCCTGCACTTGAAGTGTTAACAGGGTGTGCCCGTGTTTGGTTTGCATGCTGGGTTTTAGGATCACATCTATTAACCAAGCCCAGGAACACCTAGATAGACGCTCTAAGCAACTTGGGTTATTTGGGCGACTCTCAGAGGCCAAGTGTGGCAAGACTCAATATAACCTCAAGGTCACATTTTGTTTATGGCAGAATGGTATTACTTCTGTCTCTTGAGATCTCTAGATGCTGTAAAATCATAGGACAAAAGTACTTTAGAGCTGGAAGGAGTGTGAGTGTGTGTGTGTGTGTGTGTGTGTGTGTGTGTGGCAAGGGGATGGTTGATAATCCAGTCCAGTCACTTCCAAACAGGCTCAAGGGCTCACTGAAAGATGGCTGTCATTAATGTTCATAAGTTTCTTTAAAACAAGGTTGTGGAGTTTGTGGATTCCATGCTTTTCAGGAGCAAATCATTCCCATGGCTTCAGGTACCATCTAAATGCTCAGGGTGTCCTATCTGTATAGCCAGCCCAGAGCCGTCTAGCATCCAAGCCTGATGTCTCTGCCTACTGGACATTTCCAGAGATGACCACGGCCACCCAGAGCCTATTCCTGCCTACCTTTTCTCAGTCAAGCCAGAGCCCTAGGAGTTATCCCTGCTGGCTGTCCCTCGTTCTCCCTTAAGGCCCAGTCAGTCCCAAGGCCTCTGAGTCCTGTGCCATCAGCTCTCTTGGACCCATCATCCTCTTTGTTCTCTCCCACCACTGCTGCCCTAGCCCAGGCCTGGATCCTCAAAACAGCCTCCTGTTCTGGTCTCCCTCCACCAGGCCTGTCCTTTTCCAGTCACCCTTCCTGTGGTAGGGGAAGAATGTTTCTAAAACACAAATCGGACTGTGTAACGTTATGCTTAAAGAACAGTCAGTATGATTTGTGTGCTTTGCAGGATCAAGTTTAGTCTTTGAGGTTTTTGAACTGACCCGTAGTTGCTTTGCCAACTTCACGTATCAGTACTCCCTACCCTACCCTCTCACACACATAACATTTTTGTTTTCTTAGCTAATTCCTATTTTTACTTCAGCGCTCTTGAGACAGGAAGCTTTTCTTGACTCCCTCCAAAAGCCTGAATTCTCTCCCTCCCACGTGCCTCTCCCATTATTATTGTCTTTTCCTCATGATGGCGTCTGACTCCATAGGTTAAGAGCCTGCTTACTTGTCCGCGGCCCTCAGGGAACTCTTTAGCCTTGTGATTTGTATTCAGTTGCATCCCCAGTACCTAGCACGTAGGAGGTACTCAGTATGTTTTAGGTAGGGTCAATGCTTGGTCCATACAAACCAAAAAAAAAACAAAAAAAAATTTTTTTCAAAGAAAGCTGAAATTCCTGTATGCCTGGGGAAGCTACATCTTCAGTGTTTCTAAGGTAAAGCTCCACAGTGGTGATAGTAAGGACACTGCCGAGCACAGTCTGTGTTCCCCCAGAGTTCACCCCTTTGGCTCAGTCCTGAGCTCGTTATGTTTTACAGGCTTCCCCAGGAGGAGATACGTTCTGAGGGAGATCAGTCACGAGATGGATTCTACTTTTTCTCTCACTCAGGCCATGGAGAGTAAGCTGCTTGTTGGAGGGAAAAATATAGTAGATCACACAAATGAACAGCAGAAAATCCTGGAGCAGAAACGGCAGGAAATCGCAGAGCAGGTGACTTTTCATTCCTTTTTGAGGAGAAGGGGGTGGGATACGGTGCATTAACGCTACAGAGAAAATGTCTCTTGTATTAGATTCTTCAGAAGGAGTGGAAACGAGGTGCTTAGCCCCTTCCTAGCGGGAGACTCTGATCTGGAGCCCCCCAGCCCTGTGTTCTTGTACAGACATTGTCTCTAGGCAAGCTGATGAATTTTGTGATGTTGCTCAGAAACGTCGAGAAAGAGAAATCCAGCAACAGATGGAAAGTCGAGATGAGGAGACCCTGGAACTTAAAGAGACATACAGCTCATTGCAGCAAGAGGTGGACATCAAGACCAAAAAACTCAAGAAGGTATAAAGGAACGAGGCCAGGCAGAGGTGTCTTGAGACTTGGCGGTGGGGAGCGGGTAGGGAAGAACTCTGTTGTCTGGAGGGCTGCCCTCCTCACCTGCCTCTCGCCTCGCTTCCAGCTGTTCTCCAAGCTTCAGGCGGTGAAGGCAGAGATCCATGACCTCCAAGAAGAGCACATCAAGGAGCGTCAGGAGCTGGAGCAGACTCAGAATGAGCTCACCAGGGAGCTGAAACTCAAGTAAGTTCTGGGCCTTTCGTGGCACCCCCAGCCATTTGCTGGGTGGTTGCTTGTTCAGTACGAAACATGTCTCTGAGGACAGGGTCCCTGCCTACTTCTCTCTAGATCATCTCCTGCCACCTTGTCTGTTTTCTGTTTATTCTTGAGAAAGTCACTTTCTGTCTCTGAATCCCATCTGTTAAGTGAATGACTTCACCAGATGATCTCCAGGTTTCCTTCCACCCTACTTCTTGAAGCTTTTAAAGGCTCGAGCCTCTGTTGATAAGAGGGGATCTTTTATTAACTAGAATTTTCTGAATGGTATAATGAATACCCACCACCCAGATTCATCGATAAACAACCTTTTTTCATTTATCTTTTCATCGAAATATTCTAAAACCTCATGTAATGTTAACCTCATGTTATCTCACTCCTGCATACTTACACATATGATCACAGTGCTATTTTAAATTTTTTAAAAAGTTATTTATTTATTTATTTTGAGAGAAACAGTGACAGCATGAGAGGGGGAGGGGCAAGAGAGAGGGAGAGAGAGAATCCCAAGCAGGCTCTGCACCTGTCAGCACAGAGCCCACCGTGGGGCTCAAACTCACAAAACCATGAGATCATGACCTGAACCGAAAGAGAGAGTCAGACGCTTAACCGACTGAGCCACCCAGGTGCCCCCACAATGCTATTTTTAAAAATGCTTTATTGACATGTAATTTACATACCATACAGTTCACCTATTTAAAGTATACAAGTCCGGGGGCACCTGGGTGGCTCAGTCGGTTAAGCGTCTGACTTCGGCTCCGGTCATGAGCTTACCATTTGTGAGTTCGAGACCTGTGTCAGGCTCTGTGCTGACAGCTCAGAGCCTGGAGCCTGCTTCAGATTCTATGTCTCCCTCTCTCTACCCCTCCCTCACTTGCATTCTGTCTGTCTCTCTCTCAAAAATAAATAAACATTAAAAAAAATGTTTTTTAAAGTATACAAGTCGGGGTGCCTGGGTGGATCAGTTGGTTAAGCATCTGACTCTCGATCTTAGTTCAGATATTGGTCTCAGGGTTGTGAGTTCAAGCCCCATGTTGGGCTCTGTGCTGGACGCGAAGCCTACTTAAAAAAAAAAAAAAAAAGGTATATAAGTCTACAGGATTGTAAAACCATCATCACAATCTGATCTCAGAACATTTTTGTGTCCCCCTTCCTCCCCAAGGAAACCCTGTATCAGCAGTCATTCCTTATTACCTGCCTCCCCCACCCTAGCCCTAAGTACCTACTCATCTACTATCTTATAAATTTGTCTATTCTGGACATTTCATATGAATGGAATCCTATAATATGTGGCCTTTTGTGACTGGTTTCTTTCACTTAACATGTTTTCAAGGATCATCCTTGAATGTAACATGTCAGGACTTCCTTCTTTTTTATGGCTGAATGGTAATGGATAGTATGGATATACACACACATTTCATTTATCAGTTGATGGACATTTGGGCTCTTTCCCTTCTTTGGCTATTATGGATGCTGCTGCTGTGAACATTCATGGACAAGTTTTTGTATGGACATGTTTTCATCTCTCTGGGATATTTACCTAGGAGTGGAATTGTTTACGTCGTACAGTAACTCTGTGTTTAACTGTTGGAGGAACTGCCAGACTGTTTTGAATGGCTGCATCGTTTTATATTTCCACCACCAATTTCTCCACATCCTTGTTGACACTTGTCACTGTCTGTCTTTCTGAGTGTAGCCATCCTAATGGGTGTGAAGTAGTATTTCTCTATGATTTTGATTTGCATTTCTGTAATGACTAACCACGTGGAACATTTTTTCATGTGCTGTCTAGCCATTTGCATATCTTCTTTGGAGAAAAGCCTGTTCAGATCCTTCACCCATGTTAAAATTGGGTGATTTATTGGGTCTTTTTATTATTGAGCTACAAGAGTTCTTTATATATTCTGGCAAAAGTCCCTTATCAGATACGTGGTTTGCAGGTATTTTCGCCCATTCTGTGGGTTGCCTTTTCATTTTCTTTATGGTATTTTGTTTGTGGCACAAAAGACTCATCATGAGGTAGCCCAATCTATCTGTGTTTTCTTTTGTCCCTTTAACTTTTGGTATTGTGTCTACATTTTCCTATTTTGGGCATTGTGTATAAATTTATAATGGAATAAGGTGGCCATTTGTTGTTGTTCTTGTTTTTTTAATTTTTTTAAATTTTTTTAAGATTTATTTATTTTTGAGAGATGGAGTGTGAGCTGGGGAGGGGCAGAGAGAGAGGGAGACACAGAATCTGAAGCAGGCTCCAGGCTCTGAGCTGTCAGCACAGAGCCCGACGCGAGGCTTGAACTCACAAACCACAAGATCATGACCTGAGCTAAAGTCAGACGCTTAACTGGCTGAGCCAACCAGTCACCTCATGTTGTTGTTGTTGTTCTTGTTGTTGTTGTTATCGTTGTTGTTTTTTAATGTTTATTTATTTTTGAGAGAGGGGGAGGGGGAGACACAACGTGAACAAGGGAGGGGCAGAGAGAGAAGGAGACACAGAATCCGAAGCAGGCTCTAGGCTCTGAGCTGTCAGCACAGAGCTGGATGCAGGGCTCAAACTTGAGAACCATGAGATCATGACCTGAGCCGAAGTCGGATGCTTAACCGACTGAGCCACCCAGGTGCCCCACATGTTGTTGTTTTTTTAATGTGGCCATTTGTGGCTGGCTTCTTTCACTTGGTATAGTGTTTTTAAGGATCATATGTGTTATAGCACATACCAATATTTCATTCTTTTTTATGGTTGAATAATATTGTATGAATATATTACATTTTAGTTTTTCATTCACCAGTTGATAGACCTTTGGACGGTTTCTGTCTTTTAGCTATTAGGAATACTACTGTTACGAACATTTGTGTACAAGTTTTATTGTGGACTTATGTTTTCAATTCTCTTGGGTCATCTTAGAGTCCTAAAGTCTTAGGTCTTACATTTAAGTCTATGATCCATTTTGAGTTAGTTTTTGTATATAGTCTGAAGTAGGGTTCCAAGTGCATTCTTTTGCATGTGGATATCCAGTTGTCCCAGCACCATTTATATAATTTTTTTTTAAGTTTGTTTATTTATTTTGAGGGAGCATGAGCAGGGGAGGGGCAGAGAGAGAGGGAAAGAGAGAGAATCCCAAGCAGGCTCCACACTGCCAGTGCAGAGCCCGACTTGGGGCTTGAACTCACAAAACTGTGAGATCATGACCTGAGCTGAAACCAAGAGTTGGACACTTAACTGACGGAGCCACCCAGGTGCCCCTCTAGAACCATTTATTGAAAGGGTCTTCATTCAGTGTCTTTGAACCCTTGTTGAAAATCAGTTGACCATAAATGTAAGGGTTTATTTCTGAACTCTCAATATTGTTCCATTGATCTTTTTGTATGTCTTTATGCCAATACCATGCTGCCTTGATTACTGTAGCTTTGTAGTAAGTTGTCCTCCGACTTTGTTGTTCTTTTTCAAGATTGTTTTGGCTATTCAGGGTTTCTTGCATTTCCATATATATTTTAAGATCAGCTTGTCAATTTCTGTGAAAAAGCCAGCTGGGATTTTGATAAGGATTGTGTTGAATCTAGACATCCATTTGGAGAGTATTGTCATCTTAACAGTTAAGTCTTTTGATCCATGAATATGGGATGTCTTTTTATTTATTTAGATCTTCTTTACTTTCTCTTTTTAAATATAATTTTAATGTTTATTTGTTTTTGAGAGAGAGAGAGTGTGTATGTGTGTGAACAAGAGAAGGGCAGAGAGAGAGGAGGGCAGGATCCGAAGCGAGCTCTGCTATGACAGCAGAGAGCCCTATGTGGGGCTCGAACTCATGAACTGTGAGATCATGACCTGAGCCGAAGTCGAAGCTTAACCAACTGAGCCACCCAGGCGCCCCAAAAAGATCATCTTTTTCTGTTAAGAATGTTTTGTAGTTTTCAGTGCAAAAGTCTTTGTGCTTCTTTTTTTTTTTTTTTTTAATTTTTGTTTTAATCTTAATTTTTTTGTGAGAGAGAGAGACAGAGCGTAAGTGGGGAAGGAACAGAGAGAGAGGGAGACACAGAATCCAAAGCAGGCTCCAGGCTCTGAGCTGTCAGCACAGAGCCCTACCTGGGGCTCGAACTCACAAACCTCGAGTTCATGACCTGAGCCAAAGTCGGATGCTTAACTGACTGAGCCACCCAGGCCCCCCTGCACTTCTTTTGATAAATGTATACCTAAGTTTGTTTTTTTCTTTGTTATTGTATACGGAATTGTTTTCTTTAAAAACATTTTTTTAACATTTATTTATTTTTGAGAGACAGAGACAGAGCATGAGTGGGGGAGGGGCAAAGAGAGAGGGAGACAAAGAATCTGAGGCAGGCTCTAGGCTCCGAGTTTCAGCACAGAGCCTGATGGGGGGCTTGAACCCACAAACAGTGAGATCATGACCTTAGCTGAGCCACCCAGGAACCCCAACCCCTGGGGTTTTTCTTTAATGACCTCTTCAGAGGGATTCTTTCATGACCAAGTTTTAAATTTGGAAGGAGCCCTTAAAATTAAGTGAGTCTGCCCTCTTTCTGGGTATGTACCCCTAGAAAAAAAAATCAGAACAGAATATGTCAAACTATTAATAATAGCTATCTCTGGATGGTGACATTATATGTAATTGTATTTTTCACATTTTCTACCGTAAATAGAAGCTTTAAAATCAGCAAAAAATACAATATATGTCACGAAAAACAATTTCTTACATGTGTCAAATAAAATGAATAGAAAATTTAATCTCTCTGAAATATTTTTTCCCTAGGGAAGCCATTTTCATTGTTATTTCTCTTATTTATATCTTTTGACTAAACAGTGAGTCAGCCTCTTTCTCAAGGTCAGTACCCTCCACCTCCACCTCAGTGGTGTTTGTTGTGTGTCTCTCCCAGTTAACACCCCTTTGGCATTGTTCTGTCCTGAGGTTTTGAAAGCCTGAATACAGAGATGTGGCAGGGGACAGTTATCACCATGGAGAGACACAACCCAGTGGGTTCCAGTTTCATTGTTTGCCATGTTCCCTGGCACTTCTGAGGCAAAGACTGTTCTCAGGAAGAGGTCTTTATTCTCAGTGGTCTAAGGGACTGAAATCCACTCAGGCTTGCTCTGTGTCCTAGTGATTGGAACGGAGAGCTTTCTAGCTTGGGCAACAACCCATGGGATTAGAAGAAGGCCGTTTAATTCCTAATCAGTTTTCCGTATTTTGGAAGTTAATGTGCTGGGTTGGCAGTCCCAGTGGCCCTCTAGAAGACACTTCAGGTAGCACACGTTCACTCCGATACGGCCCAGGCATGGTCACTTTTCTGCAGTCCTTTCACCTTCTCAAGCCGCTTCTCCTCGGGCAGAAGTGGCCTCCCTGTAGTGCTAGGGCAGCCCACCGTCGGGACCTGTCACAGCTAAGACGGCTGCACCATTACCTCACCAAGTGTCATTCATGTCTGTATGCCAGCTCTCTGTATGATGGTGGGCCCATCGTGCCTGCCCAGTAAATGTTTGCTGAGTGGCTTGACTCTCATCTAATGACCTCCTACACATGGCACCGGGTAGCCAGTACTCCATCTGCATTCTTTCTCTACCTGTGTTCACTCATGTATGTGTGTTCTTACAGGCATCTTATTATAGAAAACTTTATCCCCCTGGAAGAAAAAAGTAAAATTATGAATAGATCCTTCTTTGACGAAGAGGAAGACCATTGGAAATTACATCCTATAACCAGACTGGAGTAAGTCCCTACTGACTTTAAGGTGGGGAGGAGGGGAAGAATGTTGGCAAGCTGACCTTGGCCCGAGGGGTTTGGTAAGAAAGAACACAGTGTGAATCATTTGAATTGGAACCAGCCGCATCTCTGACTCCGTGACTGCCAAGGTCCCCGAAGTAAAAGACGGCAGAGTGGTGTTAGGAATTGGGAGACTATCACAGTGAACTCACACCCTTTCCCAAACTCCTGAATTTCCGCTTCCCGAGCTGTCAAGTGAAGTGTGCTAGGCCAGGTGAGGGGCAGTACCTAGGTGCCCTCTTGTGTGGCAGCCTGGCGGGGTGTTGAGGGGGATTTTCAGTCTGAGCCTGGGTCTTGCTAGAATCATGGGAGACTGTCTGCCGGGGACACGGGGGCGGGGAATATTGACAGCCATGTTTTACGCCTGCCACCTAAGAACTGGAGGATGACTCATCCCTTCCAGCTTAAGAGATGCAGGACACTAAGCATTTGGATCGGAATGTGGCTCAAACAGAAAATAGCAGCAGCTCCTGCCCCATTCGCCTGGCAGCCTTCAGTCCAGGGCTTCACTTGGTTCAGGTTCTGTCTAAATAGGCTCAGTGTCTTCTGAGAGTTGGTTCCACAGGATGATCCTGGGACTGTGGGACACACTCCAGCCAGGCTTTAACCACTGCAGTCCATTTCCAGGAACCAGCAGATGATGAAGCGGCCAGTCTCAGCTGTGGGATATAAGAGGCCATTGAGCCAACACGCAAGAATGTCCATGATGATTCGTCCAGAGGCCCGATACAGGGTGAGAAGATCATCCATGTGTTTCTCCCCTCTCTCTTTTCGAGGAGTTTAGATTTGTGTAAACTCTTACGCACCATTCTGCAAAGTTACAGAGTTTGTATCCTGACTCTTTGCAGAGGTTTCTGGGGACATTTATATTAACATAACAATGATGCCAAATAGTAAAGCAATATACTAAATAAATAACAACTAAAAAGAACCAATTATTATGAATAAAAAGGTAAAATCAAATGAGATTTAGAAAACTAGGACTAGGGAAGGAGGAGAGTACAAGCACACTGTCCTAATGGCCGATAAACATCACCACTAAGCCTGCAAATGGTTCTGTGCGAATGCTGGAGGGGATGCAGGTGTGTAATGACGGGAGATGAGTTAAAGAACTTCTGGTACGTCCATTTAACGGAATGTGGCTCGGTCAGGTAGTCATTTCAGGTGACATAATTGAGGACTATTTAACGACCCAAACATATTTTACAATAATAATACTGTACGAGCTTCTATTTGTAAGTGTTTGCTGTATGCCAGGCATGTACTCAGCGTTTTAGTGGTTTCTCTCATTGAACCCTCCCACCTCCTCTATGCAGCAGGTCCTGTGGATGAACCAGGAGACACAATGTATTGTTAAGCTGTAAAACAATTGGTGCTAGAGGTTTACATATGAATCAAACCAGCTGCAAAATATATCAAAATATGAACTGATTACCTCTGGTTAATGGAAGTGCACTCAATTTAAATTGCCTTCTTTTTGCTTATCTGTATTTTAAAGTTTATTTTGAGAGAGAGAGAGAGAACAAGTATGTGTGTGTGCGCGCACGCACACACATATACACACACATACACACACACACGTGAGCAGGGGGAGGCACAGAGAGAGAGGAGAGAGAGAAAATCCCAAGCAGGCGCTATGTGGGCCTTTATCTCACGAAACGTGAGATCAGGACCCGAGCCAAAATCAAGAGTCGGCTGCTTAACCGACTGAGCCACCCAGGCGCCCTTGCTTATCTGTATTTTATATTGGTGGGGAACCTGTATTATTTTTTTTTAAATGAAAGATTTTCACTTGAAAACTTTAAACTGTTTTTGAGTCCCTTGGCCGCCAGAGCAAAACAGATGGGGATTAATTAGTTCATCAGGTGCTGTTTCTCCTGGCATCGAGTTATTTAAAATAAAGGAAGCAAAAGCAGAAAAGATACATCAGGTGGGGTTTTCTATAGTGGAAGGTGAATGATGTATCAGGTGGAATCCTCAGAAGCGTTTTTTTTTTTTTGTAGCAGTTTCAGAGGGTGTACACCTTGTCCATTATTTTATGTCTCGAAACAGCATGATTTCAAAGCCTACAAATCAAAACATGTGGGTTTCCAGGGGCCTAAACTGATCCAGAGGTAGAATTTAAAGCAGTGGCTCTCAGATGTTGTTAGCAATGGACCCACTCCATTAAGAGAGATTTTAAGCAGCATCTCCATATATAAAGTGGATCGAGGGAGCCACTCCATCTCCCCACCTTCTCCCTGCAGTGGCAACTTCCTGCCCCCTCTGGGGCTCTGGGGCTTGGACTCCACTGGGTAGGAGGACCTGGAGGAGGAGCTGTGTACCATAGGTGTTCTTCCCTCTACACACCCATCTCGGTGTGTGGGAGCCAGGGAAAGGCCCGCCACAGGATATCAGCTGAGGGAATCCAGCCATAAGGCCAGTTATGAGGCAGGACCCAGTACGACTTTTGAAATGTGGTTATATATGCCACACACCCTCTATATATGTGCTCCAGGCCTGTCTCCTCCCCAAAAGGTTCATCAAAGCTGCTGGGGGTGGTGAGATGATCAGTGATTATGATCTTCTTCTTTATATTTCCTTATATTTTCCCATTGTTTGCAGTAAATGGGTTCTATTTACTCTTTTCCCTGATTATTCCCGTTAGGGTATAATATATGTTCATTGTTTAAAAAAATTCTTTTTTAAGGAACTAAAGGAAAGCCTAGAGAAGAAGATAAAAATCATCTGTACCATCACCAGGAAAAAAAGTTATAAAACTGTGTCTCTACAGGCTCTTGGTAGGCTCTGAGTAGCAAGAAATGTGCAGTTCTGTTTTTTGGAGGGGGGGGCGGTCTAGATTGCTTGCGCTCTCTGTGTCTGATTGGAAACCAGCCTCACTGGTTATGGCTCTGTTTCTGCAGGCAGAAAACATCGTGCTGTTAGAGCTGGACATGCCCAGCCGGACCACCAGAGACTATGAGGGCCCCGCCATCGCTCCCAAAGTCCAGGCTGCCCTGGACGCGGCCCTGCAGGACGAAGATGAGATACAGGTGGATGCGTCATCCTTTGAAAGCACTACAAATAAGAAATCCAAGGCCAGGTGAGTGACTTTTGATGACCTGTGGTTAAACAGAACATGTTTGAACAAGGACAAACGAAGGCTGAGGTTTATCGTGGAAGGCTTCACAGAACACGCCAGAAAGTATTGCCATATTGCTCCTGTGTTTATTATTTGTTCCACAAATATTTATGGCTCAGGCATTATGCCAGGTGTTATGAATACCAGAATGCCCGATGTGCCCAGTTCCTGCCATAAGGATCGTGGGTTCTAGTGAAGCAGGGGGCAGTTCTTTGGTCCCCACCAGGTACTAGGCAGTTCTGAGTGCTTAAAAAAAAATTCTCTTCATGATTTCCTGCAAAGACTTAAAAGAGAAATATTATCATCAATCCCATTTTACAGTGTAGAAAACGGAGTCTTAGAGAGTTTGAGAAAGTAGCCACATTCAAGATGTAAGTACAAAGCCAAGGTTTAAACCTCGGTGTGTCTGAATCCACCCAGGCTCTGAACCTCAGTGCTGAATTGACTTCATTTAAATAACCTGTTGAATAACCAAGTACTTAATTTGATGCTAAATTAGAAATTCTGCCTTATTAAATTTTGGATTAGAAGTTTAAGGAAAACAAATGGGTAAAAAAGCAAAAATGGAAGAAATTCTACCTGCACACTTAATATTTTTTTACCAATTCGGAGAAGACAGTCAAGATCTGATTTAAATGGAAGAACAGTTTCTGAGAACCAGGTCCCTTCCCTGAGCTGTCACACCCTGGCCACGCACCGAGGGTCAGGCGCTGCCTGACAGTTGAAAGTATACCGGCTCTCAGGCCATTAAGGAAAGGCTCAGGGTCCTTGATGAGGTAAGGCATCTGATCTGTGTCGAAGATAGAGGCAGGGACGTGAAATGTAAACATGTGCTTGACCTTTGCAGGCCCAAAAGCGGAAGGAAGTCGGGACCCTCCTCCTCTTCCTCAGGAACCCCCGCATCTCAGCTTTACCCACAGTCTCGAGGGCTGGTTCCAAAATAAAGCCAGTCCCTCCTCTCCCAGGGTGTAAATAGCATTTGCCTTCTGAGAGAAGAGACAAGCAAAAACCCGCCGAGAGGACTCAAGCCCAAACTCAGAACCGTGCCCCTGGGGAGAAGCTATGGCCTCTTTGCAGATGAACCACCTGAATCTGGTTGAAATGTGCTGGTCCTCATCTGGCACTCAGCAACTCTGGGAAACGCCCTTTAATTAGCATCTCAGAAATGCATGGGTAAGGTAAAGTGTGATAGTCCAAGTGGAAAGCAAGAGAATGACCAGTGACCTTGCTTCCCCTCTCCCTTGCCTTCTCCTCTCCCTTTGCTTAACCTCCCTTCCTCTCACCTCTCCTTTTCTAGCTTATTCTTTGTACTGAGCTCCTTTCTTAGTGAACATCAGGGCAGAATCGGGAGTCACCTGAGCAGGACCAAGTCTTTGGAGCCTCAGGATAAAATGACAGTGAGGTTGAAAAGTAAATGCCCTAGAACTTGAATAGGTGCTTGTTCCTGTAGGTGGAATGAGAATTCTCTTACGGATCCAAGCCCCCGATAGGCATGATCCGAGCACCTCAGTAAGAAGGGGATCTGTCGTTCAGGAACTGCTGAATAAGGAAACGTTTTCCAAGAATGTTGGAAGCAATAGAAATAACATTCCCTTTGCCTCCTTGGAGAGTTTAGGGAAAACAGCTTCTTAAAAACCTTAAAACCACGACCATCCTGTCAAAGACGTAAATCTGTAAGCTGATGCCACATCCATACACTATGTCACTTTACTCTTCATCTGTCACCATCTTTTCCCTTGCACGCATCCTCTGAGTGTCCCTGCCCAGGCCCATCCTCTGCCTCCAGAGCATGCTCAGTCGTGGGCCTGTTTTGTGGGAAAAGGGAGGTCGGCTCTGCTTTCTCTGGTGGGACAAGAGCTGGGGGAACGAGACATACAGTGGCACTTTTGAATTCCCCATTTTGTTCCATATTTGCTTAAGGGTGACCAGGCAGTGCAGAGACAGAGACGTGAGACTCGGGGCAGTGGGAGAGGAAGATATAACGGACGGGAGCAAAGGAGTCCTGCCTGCCTTCAGCAGAACACCTAGAACTGTGGCTCCCTGCAGCCAGAGCCCAAGGTGGGGGCCAGGAGTGGTGGCGTGATTGAATAGGCTCAGAGGAGAGAGTTAGGAATTCCCCTTTACATATACTAGTTTGGTCTGTAAGTTTTAGTTCTTTGTATTATTGAAATTCAAAGCTTCATTTTATGTTGGTCATTAGGTGAATGTTACTCATTTCTGCCCACGCCCCCCCCCGACCCCAGAGCAGCTCATAAGTGTGTGTGGGTGTGCAAGCACAGTGGTGCCTGTGTTCTTTGAGTGTGTCCATGTGTGTCTGTAAGAGAGAGACCAAGGACTTGTCCAGTTTTAGAAATACACTAATGTGCAGTTGTTGCCTTTGTCTGTATTAAAGGCCCATTGACTGACTAATCCAGGCTGGATGCGCTCCCATGTGAGTGTCTGAGTCCACGAGCCAAGCCTAAGGAGACAATAGGAGTCCCCAGGTTGGCCACCCTGGTGCACCTTGCTGGCACGGTGCCCCAGGAAAGTGGCGACTCAGGTGGGCCTTGAGTTCTATTTTAACTCTGCTGCTGAGTTCCCAGGGCACATTTCTGGATCAGAGCCTGTGGGAAAGAGGAGGTACCAAGTGCAATGTCTTAGCAGTCTACAAATGGAGATCTGGCATCTGGCAGCTTATCTCCTGTTTAGTTACCATTCTTTCTGAACCTGGGACCCTTGTCAGCAATTCCCAGAGCATAATGGAGCCTTCCCTCATCTTTCTCGGGATCAAACCCTGCTTCCTATTTATTAAGATTTACCTGTTTGAGTAGGAACCGAATGATGAGGTGGATAGTCTAAGAGGGTTGTCTGCCAGGTACACCTGTCTCTTGCACCACATTCCCTCACAGCTAGTCTGAATTCCATAGGCAGAAAATACTCATCTAGCAAATCTGAGACCTGAACACCGCAGTTAACACTGTACCTTAATACTGATGTCTCAAGGTGGTTGTTCTGAGCAAGGGTGGTTGAGTGACCGTGGGACTCTTCTAAGAAGGTGAAAGAAGAAAGGCAAGTTGACAGGCAGGATTATTAAAACAAGCTTGCCTTACACGCAGCTGTGTTCGTCTGGCAGCCTGTGAAAACAAAGTAGAACACCTGTGAGGAGGCGAAGCTGTCCCTCCCCAAGCAGTCTCCGGTGCTTTTCTTCTCTCCAAATGGATCCGATAAATATTTGAATAGAGCAGACAGGAGAGTGTCTTATTGCTACCAGGAAGCTGCTGCTTTGGGCTCTGAACTGAGCCAGCTGTGTAGAGGACCCACCTGGTTTTTGCGCCTGTAGTCATGCTAGAATGTTCCCAGCCATCTGAGGGTCTTCACGCCAGCAGCAGCTAGTGAAGTGTGGAAGCAAGTCTGAATGGGATCTAAGAAGATCATCTGGGAGAAGGAGTTTGAGACTGTGTGCGCAACCCCCATCCAGCCCCCTTTTGCTCTGATCAATAGGAATGTATCTGGCTTCATATTTTCAAGTCCCATGTCTCCCAGGTCCCTGGATTCAGAGCCCACGGCCACAAATCATAGGCATGAAGCACTTTCTTGAGACTCTGACCTAATGTTGGATTGTTCCCCGTCGAATGCCTGCATGCTGCTTGAATTGTACCACCCACACCTCCATGACCAAGGGCGTCAGAGAGTTCTGCAGTTCAGGCCTGGGCCACTCTCTGCTTTTCCTGTCTGACTCTTGTAAGTCCTCCCTCACTGAATGTAGAATTGTCGCCAAGTTTTTGAGAAGTGTCGATTCCCCGTGAACATGGGATATCAGTTCTGCCTCACGTTTCCCACTTACGGTCGAGGCTCGCTGTAAACAACACCTTGGGCCATCGCAACACCATCAGTGGACAAAAATGGGGCTATTAATACACTCTAAAAGCCATAATCAAAATGCTCAGAAGGAACTGGATACGGACAGTGGGCCTGGCTATTGTCTACTGCGCAAGGTTTTGCCTGGCACTGTTTGGAAATCTGCCACCTTTCTCCCAGCCCTTGTTTTCTTGAATGAAATGCTTTTGAGATTATTTATGAAAAGAGTGATCCTGGAGCAGGCAGGAGGCAGTGGGCTTTATGGCTCTTTGGAGTTGCTATTGATCGTGACCTTCTCTTTGGCTACCTTTAGACAAAGAATATGCCAATACTTGGGGCTCTAAGTTTTACAATTGATATTTATTTGTATCATCTCTTTGTCTAGGAATGTAAAAGTGATTCTAAACTAAGATGTGTAATAAAAATCAATCAGATTTATTGTACCTACAAAAAGGTGTCCTCATAAATGACTAACGCTTTTGAAAATGACAAGCCCTTGGCTGACACACTGCCACTTTCTTTAAACATTTAAAATTTTCCGGTGAAAGGAGGGTGGGAGTGGAAAATAAAGATTGAGTTGGAATGCTGGCATTACAAAAAAAATAGCAACAGGTAAAGGGACATAAAATGAAGAAAGAGCGACAAAGAAATGCCTCACATGGTTTTCCGTGGAGGCTCCTGAGATAGGCCTGGGCAATAGGCATGACATTTCTTTTAACTTTTGTGTTTTGTGTTTAAAATTTTGTTAAGTTTGTTTCATATTATATTTTAAAATGTGTCCTTTTTTTTTTTTTTTTAAACACAAACGTATTTTATGTTATTTACCATCAGGTAAAAAAAGAAATACCAGAAATGGGCCACATGTCGGTCTTGTGGTCTGTCATACACTCAGACCTCTTGGAGTGTCCCCCCAGAGGGTTGAGAAGAGGAAGCACAGACCCTGGACTCTGAGCTGGGTTTGAGTTCTGGTTGTGTTTGCTTACTAGCTATGTGACTATGAGGAATTTAATTTACCTCTTGGGCTGCCTGGGTGGCTCAACTGGTTGAGCGACCAATTCTTGGTTTCGGCTCAGGTCACGATCTCACGGTTCGTGAGTTCGAGCCCCGCCTCAGTTAGCCCCACATCGGGGTCTGTGCTGACAGTGTAGAGCCTGTTTGGGATTCTTTCTCTCTCCCTCTCTCTGCCCCTCCCCTGCTCCTGCTCTCTCTCTCTCTCTCTCTCTCTCTCTCTCTCAAAATAAACTTTAAAAAAAGAAATTTAAAAATCCCTTTAAACAAATAATAATTTACCTCTCTGAACCTTGGTGTCCTTGTCTATAAAATGGGGTAGTAATACCCACCTGCCAGGGCCATTATGAAGATTAGCAGTGCATTTAAAGCAGCAGCACACAAGTATGTGGAGCAGAGCAGCCATTTTAAAATGTGGTTATTGCTGTGATGGGGCCCTGTGTTCAGAAGACACCATGAACAGTGTGTTCAGCAATGACTGGGCATGTTTAGAAAATCCTAGGCCTTTACAGAAAAACTGCTAACCATTTAACAAATATGTGTTAAGTACCTGCTATGTGCCACACTGTTCTGGGCCCTGGATATATAGATGTGAGCAAGACTGTCTTGGTCCCTGGCCACATAGAACTTGTACTTTGATGGAGAGGGAGGCAAGCTGAGTGTTAAAATGCACACAAGTGTACAATTACACATTATGACAGATGCCATGAAGTGATATTATAGCATATTACAAGAGAGTGATAGGTTTCTAATTGGGGTTGGGTGGGTAAATAAGGGAAGGGCTTTCTGAAGAAATGGCACTTACAGAGAGATCTAAAGGATGAGAGATTTGGGGCGCCTGGCTGGCTCAGTCAGTAGAGCATGCGACTCTTGATCTTGGGATCATGAGTTCAAGCCCCACGTTGGGTGTAGAGCTCACTTAAAAAAAAGCGGGGAGGGGGGATGAGAGGTTAGCTGGGTCAGAGAGTTGGGGAGGGAATTTGTGAAGGTCTTGTGGAACAGAGAAACCGAATTTCACAGGGAGGTACCTGCGTTCCTTTCTTACCCTCACTACAGGGAAGCCCGGGGAACTATTAGGGGAAAAAATTACAGCATGAGACTTTAGAAAAACCCAACAGATTTAAAGAGCATAGAGAGAATAGCGTCCTATGTGACTTATTAGGCAAAGGATTTGTAATTGTGTTTCTTCATGATGCCCTCAAACTATGTATAATGTTCCTGTAACACCCTTTCCCCCTTTTCTTCCAAAAAGCTAACCGTAGTTTGGCTTGACCTAAATAATTGTTAGTTTAGAATAATTCAAAATCCATTAGCCAGAAAGCAAGAGTTCAAAGTATGATTTGAAAAATTCTGAGTGGGGGCACCTGGATGGCTTTGTCAGTTAAGCGGCCAACTCTTGATTTTGGCTCAGGTCATGACCTCATGGCTGTGGGATTGAGCCCTGCATGGGGCTCTGCACTGGGCATGGACCTCGCTTAAGATTCTCTCTCTCTCTCTTTCTCTCTCTCTCTCTCTCTCAGATCTCTCTCTCTCTCTCTGCCCCTCTTCCCTGGCTTGCACCGTTTCAAAAAAAGATGACGAAGAAGAATTATGAGTGTGTTCTTGAAAGTGACAGGATTCTGGATAGACCAGGGGCTAATTCATAGGGAGGCACAGGGCAGTGCGGCTGGGCAACTTGGAAATTCCTGTGACTCACCAGGTTGTCTTCTCATCTGCTGGGCTGTTTAAAAAAAAAAAAAAAAAAATCAAGAAACTACACAAACCCTGTGTGATTCAGTAAGAAATACATGTTTGGTTTTTGTCCCTGAAGAGCTTCTACAACCCTTGGAATTTCTTGAGTGACAGAGGTGAGTGATAGGAGGATTTTGTGGTATTCCTAACAAGCTCCTTTCAGCCCTGTCTGAGCCTATGCTGATAAAATGACTCTAAGTGGGCCCCTAGATAGCTTCCTAATGAGGGCTGGTTGCCAGAGGAACCAATCGTGTGTGACTGAGAGGGTGGGAACTTTCAGCCCCACCTGCTGACCTGGGGGGGGGGGGGAGAGGAGCTGGAAACTGAATTAATCACCAATAGACAATGATTTTAATCAATCGTGCCTATGTAATGAAGCCTCTGTAAAAGCCCCTATATGATGAGGGTTCTGAGGGCTTCCAGGTTGGTGAACACATCAAGGTGCTGGGAGGGTGGCGTATCCGAGGACAGCTCAGGGACACCACACCCCTCCCCCCATACTTTGCACTGTGCATCTCTTCCATTTGACCGTTCTTGAGTTGCATCCTTTATAAATTGGCAGTAGTAACTAAAACACTCTCTTGAGTTCTGTGAACTGTTCTAGCAATTATCAAACTTGAGAGGGTCATAGGAACCCCTGCTGTATAGCCAGTTTATAGCTGGGCAGAAGCATAAGTGGCAGCCTGGGACTTGAAACTGGCATCTGAAGTGGGGCAGTCTTGGACTGAGCCCTTAACTTGTGGGGTCTGTGCTGACCCTGGGGAGTGTCATAATTACAGGACACCCAGTTGTTGTCCAGGGAATCAAAGATTTGGTCGTCGAATGGAGAGGAAGAAACCTATCTATTTGGTTGTCAGAAGTGCTGTGAATAATAAGAACAGTTAGCTCTGGAAACTGTATTTTGAACTTCACACTAATGGCTTAAGTCTTGGGCATGCAATTTTGGCAAGCCCTCTTGTACTAGAGTTGCCCTCCGGTTGAAGTTTACCTCGAGAATCTGGTTTCCAAGGACCACGTGGTGGTCACATCTGTCGACTGGGTTGTCAGTGGCATTTGTCAAGGACATAACTGTAGCTCTTGCAGCTGCTCCTGTTTTCTCCTCTTTTTCCATCACCAGAATTGTGGTTAGCCATCGCCAGGTGCCTCAGTTAGGTGACCATCTGGAGACCTGCTTTTGGAGGTGGGGGAATGGGCAGAGAGGTGGTTCACCCGCATCTTCAGCGGGCAGTGGAGCCCTCAGGAACTTGTTGGGTGCCCATTTTTGTGCCGCGTGTCTTGCTCCGCACTGGAGATAGGGAGTAGAATGTTCCTGGGCCCTTTGAGGACACAGTTAGGACGTACAAGAAGGCCCGCCTCCCCTCCTTGCACCGCTCTCCCAGCCCTCTGAAGCTGGAGCCACACAAGCCCTCCTTTTGGTTTCTTGATTGTGCCAACTGCTTCCATGCCTTGGCACCTTCACGTGTGCTGTGCCCTCTTTCTGGAGACTTCTCCCCGCACTTTGGTTGACTGCCTCCTACTCATCTGTCGGGTACCAGTTTAATGACCCCTGTCCCAAGAGACCTTCCCCAAGCATCCATTCTGGTTTCTCCCCATCTTCACCTGCCTGTGTGGTAGCCTCTGTCTTGTTTCCCTCTTAGCCCTTTTCCCAACTTACAATTATGTATTTTTTTGCTTTGGTCTCCCCCCCACCCCCACTAGACAGTAAGTTCCCCGAGGGCATGTCCTATAGTCTTCTCAAGCTTGACGCTTCTATGAGTTGGATGGTTCAGTATGTACTGACACCTACAGCCGCTTTTCTGTCAGAGGAAGAGGTGATGTGGCACTCCAGGAAGGAGGGGTGGAGAAGGGCTTTGCAAAGGAGGCAGCATTTGAACTGTGCTCTGTGAAAACGGGTAGGGCTTCACCTGGGAAGGAGGGAGGAGCATGCCAGACAAAGGGAATGATATGAAGGAGCTGCTGGGGAGTTCCTGGTGATTGGGGAACCTGAGAGTGATGGGAGTGAGAATGAGAACTGGGCTGGGAAGGGTCTTGACTCCATGACACAGGCCGAAGACAGAGAACCCTCAAAAGCCTGTGTGTGTGTGTGTGTGTGTGTGTGTGTGTGTGCGCGCGTGCCCGTGAATGTGTGTGAAACATGGCCCTATTTACACTTGAGCATTTTCTCCTTAAGCCAGCCTCACATGCTATTATTTCTCTTTGAGATAACAGAAAGCAATTTCACTAAGTGCTGCTTTAAGTTTGCCTGCTGTTCACAGGTTTTCCGGGCTCGGCTGGCAAATTCCATTCTGCAGGGAGCTTTCTCTGGCACAGCGACCCAAGGAGTTCCAAGAAGCACTTGAACTTGACTTCAAGGTCTTAGTTTCCTAGGAATGGGACTGAGGCATTTTTCAGTGCGGTGGGCTCGAAGGTGGTCCCTTGGCTGCATTTGGGAACTGAGAAATTGCTGTTGGTTTTGAAATTTCTCCTTGCCCAGTCAACAAAAGATTTATGTCTGCTATTCATTCAAGTCTGCGCTCGGTGTCATGGGCTACAGCTCAGGACCTTGCCCTTCCAGAGCTGCCAGTCCGGTAGGGAATTGCTGCCATTTACAAATAAGTCCAATTCAAGGTGGTCAGTGGCCCCTCTGAGGGGATGCAGAGGGGGTCGAGGCATGAGTGGGGGAGGGGCAAAGAGAGGGAAACACAGAATCCGAAGCAGGCTCCAGGCTCAGAGCTGTCAGCACAGAGCCCGACGCGGGGCTCCAACTCAGGAACCGCGAGATCATAACCTGAGCCGAAGTCGGATGCTTAACTGACTGAGCCACCCAGGCGCCCCAAGTAAGGAGCATATTAAACGCAGTGATCAGTCTCTTTGCTGGATTATCTGAGGGGTGGTGAAAGAAGCCAAAGGTTTGGTATTAGATTAATGTATTCATTTTTTGAGTATCTACTATGTTCTAGGCATTGTTCTCGTCCCAGGGATCCAGGATAAAGCCCGTGCACTCGGGAATGTCACATTCTAGTGGTGGAGACAGATGGTTAACAAAGAAGTATGTGTTGGGGCACCTGGCTGGCTCCATTGGTACAGCAATGTCTTGATTTCAGGGTGGTGAGTTTGAGCCCCACGTTGGGAGTAGAGCTTACTTAAACAAAAGAGAAGTATGTGTTATGTCGGGTGTCAGAGGTGCTCTGAAGGGAAACAAGGCAGGTCAGGGGTTAGAGCATGCCAAGCTGAGGGAGATGGTGACTTAGATTGGGAAGTCAGGGAAGACTTCTCGGCAACAGTGACATTACATTTGAGCAGAGCCCTGAGTGAAATGAGGGAGCAAGCATGTGGGTATCTGCTCCGGGAGGAAGAGTATTCCAGAGAAAAGGAACCATGGCGCAGAGGCCCAGAGGTGGGAGTGTGTTTGAGGACAGCAAGGAGGCAAGACTGGCTGGTGGGCAGTGAGGTTGGGAAGGTGGCCATGGCTCAATTCTGAATTGTAAGTGAATTTTATTTTTTAGACCATTGGAAGCTTTTGAGCAAAAGAGAGAAATCTGACAGAAATGCTTTTAGAAGGCTCTCTCTGGCAGCGTTGTAGAGAACAGGTAGGGAGCAACGGGCAAGGTGAGGGACTGCTTGAAGGGGTCCGGTAGTTGGGGGGAGGGACCATGCCTGGGATGACGCGCTGGGGGAGGAGAGGAGAGGAGAGGAGAGGTTGACGCCTCAGGGTGTGGGTTGATTGCTGGTAACTGGATGTGAGCGGTGAGGGTAGAGGCAGCGGTGGGACCAGCGGTTCCAGGGCGTTTGATCTGAAGCCAGTGGAAATTCCACCACTGCCACTTCCTTCCGTGTGTCCTCCCCCCTTTCAAAATAAAAGGCTTATTAAGGTGTAATTCACCTACCACACAGTGCACCCATTTAAAGTGTATAATTCACTGGTTTTTAGTGTATTCACAGAGCTGTGCAGCCATCACCACCATCAATTTTTTTTAATGTTTATTTATTTTTGAGAGAGAGTGTACATGAGTAGGGGCGGGGCAGAGAGAGGGGGAGACAGAGGATCTGAGTCAGGCTCTGCGCGGTCAGCACAGAGCCCGACGCAGGGCTCGAACTCACAAACCTGAGCCAAAGTCGGACATTTAACTGACTGAGCCACCCAGGCATCCCACCACCATCAATTTTAAAACATTTTTCCTCACCCCCAAAAGTACCCATTAGCAGCTGCTCTGCATCTGTTCCCAACTGCAGAGCCTTAGGCGACCGCTAATCTATTTTCAGTCCAGGTCTGGCTCCTTCAGGGTCTCAGAACCCCATTTGGCTCATCTATAACTTCATGGGGGCGATTGTGAGGTTTAAAGGAGAACATGAAGAGAAACATGAAGACATGCCTAACGGGCCAAGCCAACTGGTCTAGCTCTTGGCAAGTCCTCAGGAGGTGCCAGTCCTCCCCGCTGCTCTGGCTCCTGGTTCATCACCTTATGGAAGCAACATGGGCAATGATGAACAGGGTGGGCCCTGGGCCCACGCTGCTGGATGGTGAATTCTGAACTCACCATTACTTGCTTTGCTATAATGGCACAGTTTCTTAACCTCCTTGGGCTCTCAGATTGCTCAACAGTCAAAAAGGGGTCATTGCAAGTACTTTCTAGGTTGCTGTGAATCACTGGGAACAGAACCTGGCACAGAGCAAGAGCTCAGCCAATGGTAATTGTTGCAGCGTTGTTACCATTGTTAGTCAATTCTAAAGTCAGGCTAGGAATGGACATTTCTTCTTTCTTTCTTTCTTTCTTTCTTTCTTTCTTTCTTTCTTTCTTTCTTTCTTAAGTTTATTTACTTTGAGAGAGAGAGAGAGAATCAGCAGGGAAGGGACAGAGAAAGAGGGTGACAGAGGATCCAAAGCCAGCTCTGCACTGACAGTACAGAGCCCAATGCGGGGCTTAAACTCAGGAACCTTGAGATCATGATCTGAGTGGAAGTTGGACACTTAACCAACTGAGCCACCCAGGCACCCCTTTATTATTTTTCAATATATTTTTTTGAGAGACAGAGAACTAGCGGGGGAGGGGCAGAGAGAGAAGGGGACAGAGGATCTAAAGCAGGCTCAGTGCTAACAGCACAGAGTGAGATCATGCCCCGAGCCAAAGTCAGATGCTTAACTGACTGAGCCACCCAGGCACCCCTTTAAAAAGTTTTTTTTTTTTATTATGTTTATTTTGAGAGAGGGAGACAGAGACAGAGTGTGAGTGGGGGAGGGCAGCGAGAGGGGGAGACAGAATCCAAAGCAGGCTCAGGCTCCAAGCTGTCAGTGCACAGCCCGACTCGAGGATCGAACCCACATGTGTGGGTGTGAGATCATGACCTGAGCCGAAGTTGGATGCTCAACCAACTGAGCCAGCCAGGTGCCCCGGCACCCCCCCCCCTTTTTTTTTTAGAGAGAGGGAAAGAGAGAGACAGAATCCTAAGCAGTCTCCACGCTGTCAGCGCAGAGCCCAATACTGGACTCAAGCTCATGAACTGTGAGCTCATGACCAGAGCCAAAGTCAGATGCTTAACCAAAGGAGCCAATGGACATTTCTGAATCCAGATGGTTGCAGAGCTAATGGAGAGCGAGAGAATCCATGGGTCTATTTTTAATGTTGTCTTCTTGTTGGATCTGTACCTTTGCCAAAGTCACTTGTTTCAGCTAAGCCTCAAGTTGCTTATCTGTAAAGTGGGGGTAAAAGTCATTCTTACTTCACAGGGCTCTGTGGGGAATTTAGTGACCTACTGAGCAAGCACTGTTTGCCAAGCACTGTTGTGAACACAACAGGGAAAAAACCTTGCCCTCCTAGAGCTGTGTGGAGCTAGAGGAGAGACCCAGAAAGTAAGTAATAATCACAAGGGTCATAATACTCACAATAAATAAAATATACATGAAGAAGAGAGAGTATATGTAAACCACCCGGTGCCTGGCCTGTGGCGAGCACTCCATGAATGGTAGCTATTACAATCACTAAGTGAAAGCACTTTGTAAAGCAGGGCAGCACAGCAGAGAGGTAGGTCTCCTTGTGACAGACTGCGTGAGCATGTTGCTTCATTTAAGCTTTACCTCATCTCTGCCCAATTAAGTTTCATTCGGCTCCAAGGCCCCTCTCGAATTGCCTGCTTGCAATCCTTGTCTCTTATGGCGTAGAGCTTTCTTCCCTCTTCTTTTCAGCCAGCATTTAGCGAACGCCACTTTTGCTGGCTGCCGGGGCTGTGAAGCAGTAGGGGTGTGGTTAGGAGGGAGATTGGGGGGAGCCCAGAGACCAGGCAGAGGAGAGCCAGGCTGTGTAAGAGTATGGCTGCCTTGGTTTTATGCTGCCAGGAGAGACCCTGAAGGCTTCTAAACTAGGTGATAAAGTTAGAAGATAGACGAAGACTTCACAACATTCTTGCTTAAATACATTTCAATAAAAGTAGACATTTGCATTATGGTCAAAAGCGTAATCTGTATTTAAGCCCCATCAAGCGTGGAGATATGAGGACTTGTGGAAGTGCAAAGACCTCAGGGCAAATAATGTCTCAAGGTGAAGACGGTATGCTGCTAGATCAGCAAGAAGTGCGGCAGAATGGAGCAGGGAGGTTTCGGAACTGGGTAAACCTGGGTTAGCACTTTTTACCAGCAGCAAGCTATTCCACCTTGGTGAGAGGGTAAATATCAACCCCTCAGCTTTCAGAGTTGCTGAAAGGATTAAAGAAAACATCCACCAAGTGCCTGACACTTACTAGGTGCATGATAAGAGGCATACATTATTATTTTACATTTATTTATTTTTGAGAGACAGAGAGAACGAGTGGGCAGGGGGCAGAGAGAGAGGGAGACGCAGAATCCGAAGCAGGCTCCGGGCTCTGAGCTGTCAGCACAGAGCCGGATCTGGGGCTCGAACTCACAGATCCTGACCTGAGCCGAAGTCAGCGGCTTAACTGACTGAACCACCCAGGGGCCCCGAGTTTCTTTTGTTAACTGCCTGCTTAAGCCATTGTTATCTGACCATTTTCCTGTAGAGGTGTTTCCTATTGACTTTTTAAGAATTCGTTTATTAAGGGGGCACCTGGGTGGCTCAGTTGGCTAAGATCTGACTTTTGATCTTAGCTCAGGTCCTGATCTCAGGGTAGTGAGTTCAAGCCTCACTGGGTGTGAAGCCTATTTAAAACAGAACAAAACAAAACAATTCTATCAGGAATCTTAACTCTTTGTCGTATATGTGACAAATATTTTCCCCACTTCATTGTTTGTCTTTAACCTTGTGTATGATATTTTGTTGCTGTATATGCACTTTTAATTTTATGTAGTGAAATCTATCAGTTTTACCTGATGGGTCTTTTTTTTTTTTAACTTTTATAACATGCTTAGAAATCGTTCCAGTTCCCGAATTATAAAAATAGCCACTTTTTTTTTCTCTCTCTCTCTCTCAATACTTTCATTGTTTCTTTCATGACATATAAATCTTTGATTTAGGTGGAAGGTAGATTTAAGAAGAGGGGCGGAGCTCCAGTTTCATTTTTCTCCAAATGGCTACCCAGTGGTCCTGTTCTGTTTATTGCCTTCCATCTTTTCTCCATCAATTTGAAATGTTACCTTTATTATGCACTGCAATTCCTTGTACACTTGGTTCTATTTCTGTAGTCTATTCAGTTTAGTTGGTCTATTTTTTTCTTTTGTAAAAATTGCACTTAGTTGGCATAGCTACTGAATGCATTTTAATATGTCCCAACTCATTAATCTTCTTCAAACTCTTTTTGGCAGTAGGGCCGAATGGCTAAATTCGTAGAGCTTGGTTTCATTCAGCCAGCCTGAACTTTAATCCCAGGCCAGCCGCTCACTAGCTGTGTGATCTTGGGCAAGTTATTTTTTTCTCTCTGAACCTGTGCTTCCTCATCTGTATAATGTTGATAGGAATGGTACTACCTTAGGGTGTTTTTGTGAAGACGGGCTGAAATGCTGCATAGCAAGCTCTTGGGATAGGCCCTGGCATGTGGTAAATGGTCAGTACATGTTGCGTCCTTTTTGTTATGAAAATGGTGCATCTGTTTTTCCAGTCGAATTTTAGGGCAGGGCGGTAAATAGGCCTACAATCCCTGACCTCATCTGCCTTACAGTCTAATTCAGGAGCAGACACTGAAGAAGTCATCATCAGTGTCAAGAATGAGTTCTGTTTTTCCCCATTATAAGTTGAAAGAAGCATAGGGAGTATATCAGACTCCATGAGTTTAGGGCAGCAGGGAAAGCCTTGCTGAAGAAATAGGTAAGGGGGCATCCAGGATGACTCTGCACCCCTCTCTTGCTCCCCCTCCACTGCAGACCAGTGTTAGCACCCAATCCTGCTTGAATGAGCCCATTCAACAACCTAAGAGCTCCCACTCTGGGTCAGGCCCAGTGCTGTTGTGTCTGCGTACAATTTATCTGGAAAGAGGGTCCCCTGCTTTTCAGTGGACTTCACAAAATTTAAGAACCATTCAGAAGGAAGGTACTATGTCTCTATTAGTTATCTACTGCTGTGTAACAAATTGTCTCAATACTTAGTGCCTTAAAACAGTAAGTATTTATTATCTCATACAGTTTCTGTGGGTCAGGAATCCAGGAGTACCATATTCGGGCGATTCTGGCCCTGGATCTTTCATGAGGTTGCAGTCAAGAAGATGTTGGCTAGGGCTGAAGTCATCTGAAAGCTTGTCTGGGGTTACTGCCATGTGGACCTCTCCATAGGGGCCGCCTGAGTGTCCTCATGACATGGTGGCTCGCTGCCCCCAGGGGTGAAATCCAAGAGAATAAGGCGGAAGTTGCCATGTCTTTTATGACCTAGCCTCAGAAATCATACAGTTATTTCCAAATATCCTTTTGGGTCTACAGTTCAGCCCTCTTCCAAGTGGGGACTAAAAAGGATGTGAATAATCAGGGTTGGGAATCATTGGGGGCTGTTTTGGAGGCTGGCTACCAGTGCCTTAGAAGGAGTTTGGAATGAGGGGTTTGAGTCTAAGTCTTGACTCCAACACAGCTAACTATGGGATTTTGAGAAAGTTCCTTTGATTTATTGGCCCTGATACAGCCAAGGCTGTGAAAGCCACTTATCTAAGCCCTCAACTTCACATACAGACATTAGCAATTATTGAAGAAGGGGAGGAAGAATAGCCATTTGGGGCAGGGTGTAAACTGTTTTCATTAGAAAACATTGAAAAGGAAGAAGCCATCTACCAATCATCACATTAGTACCACCACTCTTAGAATTTTGGTGTTAAAATGCACTTTAAACTTACACGGAGACCAGAAAGATTTATAGTAGGAAGGAGTATAGCTCTCTGGCATTAAGAGAGATTAAAAATTGGGATGGGCTCCTTAATGAGGTCCTGAAATCTTCACTTAAAAAGGTTAAAGAATCTGGCAGGTGGCTGATATTCCCACAATTCTGGTAAAGAAAAAAACAAAAAACAACTAGGTCAGATCATCCTTTGAGGCCATTTGGGGGGGGGGGGTCCCACTTTGGTTTTTTTATAGTTTATTTATTTTGAGAGAGAGAGAGAGCATGAGCAGGGCAGGGACGGAGAGAGAGGGAGAGAAAATCCCAAGCAGGTTCCACGCTGTCAGCGCAGAGCCTGACATGAGGCTTGATCCTGTGAACTGTGAGATCATGACCTGAGCCAAAATCAAGAGTTGGACATTTAACCGACTGAGCCGCCCAGGTGCTCCCCACAAATCTTTTTAAAGTAAAATTAAAGGAGGAATTTTTATTGAAGATGTTCCCTCACAGGGCGCCTGGGTGGCTCAGTTGGTCAAGCGTCTGATTCATGAGTTTGAGCCCCGTGTTGGGCTTTGTGCTGACAGCTCAGAGCCTGGAGCCTGCTTCAGGTTCTGTGTCTCCCTCTCTCTCTGCCCCTCCCCTGCTTACACACACACACACACACACACACACACACACTCTCTCTCTCTCTCTCTCAGAAATAAACATTTTAAAAAATTAAAAAAAAATAAAGGTGTTGAGCATGAACATTTTAATATTTTCAACATACTTGTATATGAGTAGCACATATTCATTTTAGGAGATTTGGAAAATACAGACAAGTATAAAGAAGTGAAAAACATTACATCTGCCACCATAATCTAAATGCTTTGTTTTGTGGTTGAGTTAAAAAAATACTTTTCACTTAAAAAAATGTAATACTTCGTAGAAAAAAAAAAAGGAAGAAAACCAAAATCTGACCTCAGTCTTACAACACAGAAGTAACCATTATTAACATTTTGGTGGAATAAAATGGAATTTAAACACCTTTTTCAGCCTCATGGGAGACTGAAAAACAGGAGTGGATTTGAACGATGGTGAATGGCAGGTAAACTGAGTTAGGGCTGCCCATGATGTGGGCAGATTCTGTGCCTAAAAAATGCCAGTGAGGTCATGAAGTCTGATCTTTACAATTTGCATAAATACGTGTGGGTGAAATTTTGCCTGGGTCTTTCCCAATTCTGCTTGGCACATTCCAGATAACTGTTTAGGGGAAACAGTTCAGTGGGAAATTAATCCTCAGGGATTTTGTCCAATAAAGTAATTATCGAGTAAGGTCGTTTATTCAACAGACTGAGTGCCTACCATGTGCCAAGACTGTGCCAGATGTTGGGGGAGTGATGATGGACCCAAGAAGACGCTAAGAATACAGACGGTAAACCAAAAATCATACAAATAAGTGAAATGTGGGAGGAACCAGGAGAGATACACATTTGCTGATCATCTGTTCCTCTGGAAGTCTAGTAAATGGGGTCTCACTTAATCATCTGGAACCTAGCAGAGGTAATTTGACCTCTGAACCTCAACTTCATTTGAAAATAGGGACAGAATTACTGGGAGAGAACGTTTGTTTGAGTGGAAAACTGTTCCAGAGCTTGGTTCACTGAAGAATAAAAAGGAGGCACTTTTTATACTTTAGACTCTAAAGCTTTTGTGAGGCAAAGAGAGCTGGCATTTAGTGATTCTCCTGTGTGCAATTCACTTTAGAAAGATCCTATTTAGGGGCACCTGGGTGGCTCAGTCGGTTAAGTGTCCGACTTTGGGCTCAGGTCATGATCTTGCGGTGTGTGAGTTCAAGCCCCACATCAGGCTCTGTGCGGACAGCTCAGAGCCTGGAGCCTGCTTCGGATTCTGTGTCTACCTCTCTCTCTGCCCCTCCCTCCCTCGTGCTCTGTCTCTCTCTCAAGAGTAAATAAACACTAAAAAAAAAAATTTTTAAAAAGAGAAAGATCCTATTTAATCCCAATTCCACCTTTTGAGTTAATGAGAAGTTTCAGAACTTGACCAAAGCCAGTCAGCTAGAGAGGAACTGCAAAAGAAGATTCAAACCCAGGCCAGCTGATGTCCAAAGCTCATGGCAATGCATTATCTCACAGTGGGGTTCAGGGGTGTCCTTTTGGGAGTTCCTGAGTCTGCTGGTGCTGTGTGTTATTCAAATTCCTGAATGTGTGCTTTGCTTGTAACTGTGCAGTTTGAAAACAGTGACTCATCCCCAAACAGAGCAGGGTTGAATACAGTCCTGTTTATCTTACACTGCCCTGTGGCACCTGTGTTGACTTAAAAGCTGATTTGTAATAAAAGCACTGTTATAAAATGGAAAACACACACACCAAAACCAAAATGTATAGGTTGTTTTTTGGTGCTTCTGACAACAGAATAAACGTGAGTCTCATTTGCTTTAAAAAAAAAAAAAATCACAGCTACTTAAGGTTTAGTGACTCACGTCCATTTTCAACGCAGTATTTCATACAGTTCTCTGAACGTACTCTTTTCACACTCAACTATGATGCCATCAGTTTCTGTTTAATTCTGTAAGGGCAGAGACCTTGAAATAGTCACATCTGGATTCCCCCAGTGGCTTGACCGAAATGTGGAGCCAGTCAGTATTGGCTGAAAGAATTAAAGTCATTTCCAGTGTATTAGCTTTTTTTTTTTTTTTTTTTTTTTTTTGTCACTGTAAGAAGTTACCACAGGTTTAGTGGCTTAAAACAACATTCATTTATATCTCATGCTTTCTGTGGGCCAGAAGTCCGTGCATAGTGTGGTTCGGTTCGTTCTCTGATACAGCTAAAATTGAGATGTTGGCAGGACTACATTCCTTTCTGCAGACTTGGCAAGAGGGGGTTACTGCTTGCGAGCTTATTCAGGTTGTGAGAATTCTGTTCCATGACCTTATAGGACTGAGGTCCTGTTACTTGCTGGCAGGACTTGTTCTCAGCTTCTCGAGGCTGCCTACATTCCCTAGCTCATGGCCCCCTTTAAAGGCAGCAACACTGTTTTGAGTTCTCTCAAGCTTCAAATCTGATTCCTCTCCTGCCTCATCTTTCCAAAGCATCTCTTCTGCCTTCTTCTTCTGCTTTTAAGGGTATGTATGATTACACTGGACTCACCCAAATACTCTGGGTTAATCTTGTTGTTTTCCAGCCCTCAATTCTATCTTCAAAGTCAATTTTGTGGTGGAATGTAGCATATTCACAGGGGCCCGGGACCAGGGCATAGAGAGTTTGGGGGCTGTGTGATGGGGAAGGCATTATTCTGCCTACCACAGGGCCTGTGATAAACATGTAAATTTTATGTTTTTAATGATTTTTAAAGTTTATTTATTTTGAGAGAGAGAGAGAAAGCATGAGCAGGGGAGAAGCAGAGAAAGAGAGAGAGAGAGAGAGAGAGAGAGAGAGAGAGAGAGAGAATCCCAGGCAGGCTCCACACTGTCCACACAGAGCCCGAAGGGGGGTTTCAACTCATGAACCACCATGACCTGGGCTGATATCAAGAGTCGGATGCTCAACCGAGCCACCCAGGCACCCGTAAACATGTAAATCTTCTCTAGTTACTCCTTGGAGATCAAAGGAGAGCGAGGCTACTCAAGAAGAAAACATTTGAAACAAGTCAAATGACTTGTCAAAGGTTACTGTGTCAGCTGTAGATGAAAAAAAACTTTGTTAAAAAAAATCAGGTCAAACAATTTTTTGGTGGTGGTGGTAGGGGTTTGTTCTTCCTTGTCCCCTTCTTGGGGTGAAGTAAGAAGGGGAGAGATTTCATTTCACCTTCTATAGTCCATTCCCTTTGCAGTATTTCGTTTATTGGACACGAACGTCTTCTGTGTGAGGAGCATTAAAGCAGGAGCACTGAATTCTGTGGTGCCTCTTAGCACCGGCTCTCCCATGTGCTAACATCAGGGGATGGAAGGTTATTTCGTTACCCAGGGAAACCTTTCAAATTGTGGCCATTGACCCCGCCTCCCTAATATTTAAGGCCTGGCTGCTCATTAATCCAGTTTAGGACTGATTTTAGGAACGTTTCCGGACAAACAGGTACAAAAACCCTATGTACTAGGGCACTCTGAACCAAATTTCATTTCATATTCAGCAACCAAGGCTCAGAGAGGCTACATACATTGCCCACTGTCTCTCAGCGTGTACTAATTATTGAACACTTGCTCTATGCTAGGAGTCAAATTACATGGAAGTCTCCCTTCACACCTCCTTCCCAACTGCCCTGTGTTTTATGCTCATTTTAACCCCAATAGTGCTCTGAGGTATTATTAGACTAATGTTGTAGATTAGAAAATTTGAAGCTCAGAGAGGTTGAGCCCCTACTTTTAGGTCGATACCCAGGGAGTGACCTAGCCAGAATTCCAGCGTAGGAGTGTCTACTTTTGACTCCAGGACCCTGTGTTCTCTCCAGGGTACTGCCTCTAAGAAGGCCTCAAGTGCATTGCGGTCAGTATGGCCCCAAAGTCCAAGTTCTTTACCCCTCATTATCACGAAGTTCACCAAGTGGTAACATTCTAGGCTGCGGGTGCAGCTTCTGCAAATATAGCTTCTGCAAACACATAGCGGCATTAGGGGCATGAGAGCAGAGGAGGAAATGGGGAACTGTTTAGGTCCATCAAGCGTGGAATAACCGTTTTACTGGTATGAGTGTCTCATTGTCTCATTTTTATGCGGCAGTGAGTCATTCAGGGAAGGACCAAAAGGGAAAGTCCTGCCCCTTGTCATCTTTTTGAAGTGTCAGTGAGAACCGTTTAGGCGGGGAGAGGCATAAAGTGGGCCCTGGGAGTCGAGCTACCAGTTCTCCATCCTCACCCTTAACCGCCCGGGGGCCCGGAGACGAGAAGCGCCGAAGGGGTTAAGTGTGGCAGGGGAGCCCAGCCACCGCCCCTTCCCAGCATTGCCTCCCAGAATGCCTCAGGCTCGCATCCAGTTCCCGCACCTCGCGAGACTCCGCCCAGTCTCTTCCCCGAACGACTACCCGTCCCCCTTCTTTACCGAGGTTTGCGCGAGGCGGAGGGAGGGGAGGGCGGAAAAGACGGGCCGCGAGAGGTACGCCGGGAAGTGTGGTCCAAGCGCTTCATGCAGCCATATTCTTCCGGAGCCGGGGAGGCCAGAGAGGCAGTCGGGACTACAATTCCCAGCCGCCTTTTCGGTTTGTTTTTGTTCAAAAAAAAAAAAAAAACCCACACTCCCCCTCCTCACTCTTCACACACACTCACACACACACACACCCACGGCAGACACGCACACACCCGGGCGCCGAAGGGAAAGCCGCGTCTCGCCTTCCCGCCCCGCCGGCAGTCCTGTCTCGGCCCCTCAGAGCGGGAAAGCGGAGGCTGGAGCCGTGACCTCTGACCCCGTGGTTATGCGGAGCCGCCGCATTCCTTAGCGATCGCGGGGCTGCCGCCGCCGCCGCTGCTGCCGCCGCCGCCGCCGCCGCCGTGGGCGACTGACGCAGCGCGGGCGCGTGGAGCCGCCGCCACCCCTCCCCCATCGCCGCCCTCGCGCCGGGTCTCGCGCCAGCCGGTCCCCGCACGCCCGCCCCCTCTGCCCGGCCGCACCCGAGTCCTCGCGCGCCGCCGCCGCCACGCGCCCCCCGCCGCCGCCGGTGCCCCAGCCCCGCGCCGCCGCCACCCGCCCCGCCCGGAGGTCCCGCGTGGAGCCGCCGCCGCCGCCGCCGGGGAGGAGGAGGATGAAGGACAAACAGAAGAGGAAGAAGGAGCGCACGTGGGCCGAGGCCGCGCGCCTGGTGAGGCGGGTCGCCGAGGGGGTTCAGTGGGGGACGCGGGGGGTGGGCTCGCCGAGCCCCCTCCACCGGGAGGGGGAGGGGCGAAGCCCTGCCCACTGCAGGAGGGGGCGGGGCCACCAATTCTCTAGGAACGGGACCCCCTCCCCCCCCCCCCACCGCCCGGCGTTGGGTGGGGAGAGGTCCCCCGCCGGTTGGATGTGGCGCCTTTTTCTGCGGCTCCCCCCACCCCTTAAATTCCTGCGGAGGGGCGAGCTGGCAGGGCCGACTCCTCCCCCTCTGGGCGGCGGGGCCCCAGCCTCCCCTCCCTCCCCTCCCCTCCCCCACTATTTGGCAGCTTCTGGGGGTCTGGGGAAGCTTCGTTTACGCACTCGGGGGAGTTAGGTTTCCGGGAAGGGTCGGAAGCTCCTCCCTCGCTTCCTGGTGGGCAATGGGGTGGTGCGTTTGACTCCAGGGGTGGGAAAACACCCCCAATTTTGAGGACGCGAGTGGCATTTTGAGCCTTCCCAATCTAAACCAGGTGTATGGAGGGAAGCAAGTGCTTACTCCCTGCTGGAACCTTGAGTAGTGGTTCTCAAACTTTAGCGTCTTGGACATCTGGGAGGTTTTTAGGAACGCTCGTCCTAGGGCCCTACTTAAGATCTTCTGAGTCCGAGGTTCCGGAGTAGAGTCTGAGTGTCTTCATTTTAACCAGGTTCCTGTGTTGCCTGTAATGCAGGTGGCCCCGGACCGCACTTTGAGAAACGCTGACTAGAGTGTTTTACTTCCTAAGCCAGACTGGAGCCAGATAGGCACTGTGCACAGAGTGCCTCTACTTTGCAAAGAATGTATGTGTGAGTCCACTCCTTAGCGTACTGGTGCATGTAGACATGAAGTGTTGGACAAAGACCAAGTACCTCTGTTTGAAGATACTGCTCGCTGAGAACTTAGCAAAGGAGAGAGTGTTTGGAATTTGAGTGTTGGAAGCTGCCTGGTGAGGAGGGTTGTGAGTTTTTTCACAGCGTCAGAGGACTTGTAAGTGAAATACCTTCCTTTTGGATTTGCACCCACAAAGCTAAGATACTGTGAGACGTGTTCTCATAAAATCTTGCGGATGACAATAGTAATAGTTCATACTTCTCCCAGAGATGTCACTTCCTCAAGTGTCACATAGCAGGGTTATAGTGTGGATAGCATACATTCCTCTTGGCACCCTGTAGTTGATACGTAATTACTATAATTGACTTTTTGATGGTGAGGGAAGCTTCAGCTTCTAGTCTTTTGCTTTATTTTGGTAAGTGAGGTTCCTGCCTCAGAGGTGTGCAGACAGAGATGGCTGTGTGTTGAGTGTTGTTACAGGTCTGTGGTAGGTACGCCTTCTTCTTACCTGGGGTGTATGAAGCTCAGTTACTGACTTACAAGAACTAAAGCTGTTGGGTTTATAAGAGAATTTTCACTGGTGTTCCTGATTGTCTTCCCCAGACACTTGTTGCCCAGTGAACAGAAATAGCAGTTGTTTGTGTGCTCAAGTTTCATGCTTCAGTTCATTTGTTTTGGTTTGGCATGTGAAAATTGGAGATTTTGAAGTTCCTAAATATTTTTTTGATTCGGTCAAAATTGAAAGCTGTGGCTGGCTTTGAGATCTCTTGGAAATTTTAGGATTTCTCCAGTGTTGCTTCACTTGGAAACAAATTTAGGCCTGAAGGAGAGTAGGGGAGAGCCAAAGGATGTGCTTGCTCTCTTTCTCCTCGAGGTTGACTCTTGGGTGTTCATTGGAATTCTCCTCCCGAGTCCCTGTTATGTAGGTGTTTATGACTCTGGGCACCAAGAGGAAATTTGCTTGCCAGAGTTACTTGTTAGAGGTAGGTGAAAGTACCTTTAAATCCTGTGTTATTTATGTTCTGATGGAATTTTGAAGTTTGTCTCAAAGCTCTGTTGGCTCTTACTAGATGAAAGACTTCAGGAACTTGGGGTCCACTATTCTGTTAAGCCTCTTCAGGTTCTCGAACTTAACTGTGATGTGATCTGAACGCCAGTATCCAGATTGCTGTTTCTGTTTTACCATTGGCTCAACTGCATGCCAGATTATCCGAGTTCTTTCTCTTTTTGTTCTCTTTTTGTTTTATGGCTCTTCGTTAAAGAATAATATGAATGGGAATTACTTTGTAGTGCCCTTGAACATGTGAAAGAGGACTTTTGGAAACATGGGTGCATAATTGTGCATATCTGTATTGTTTTTCTGTTAGAATTTTCTGTCCCTTTGGATGGGACCACTTGGTGGGTGAGGGGTAACTTTTTAGCGTTCTCTCCCCATGTAAAGAAAATTTTTGCAACCTGGAGTGCTAGAGAGTTTGTGAGAGCTTATGCTGGACAGAGAGCATCTTGACTAGAGAAAGCTGTAAGGGTAGGGAGGTTGATTAAATCTACTCTTTGGACAGGTGAATTTGGACTGCTTGCCATGGCAATCAGAGGCACTTGCTTTGGGGCGGTTTCATATTGCTCCTGACCTTGATTAGATTCGTGGCTAGAGTGATACTGGGAACTCTTTTAAAAACTATTTGGGTAGGAAAGAAGAGACTCCTGGAGAAGTTCAGTAGGGTAGTATACCTCAAGAGATTGATTTTTGCAGATGTTAATTATGTTGTTGAGAAGTAGATACTCCTCTTTGAAACATTCTGTAGTATTGTCTTTTCTAGATATAAGAGGTAGACTTTAGAGGGTTGGATAGTGTAAATCCTCTTGCTTGTTAGGAACAATTTGTTTGGGAGAAATAGCCAAAGGGGTTTCCCTTTAAATTGAATGTCCTTAAATGGATTCTCCCTGGCTTTGAGACACTCTTCATTGTACGCTTTATCTTTCACTTTGATTCATGACTGACCATTCTTACATCAAACATTTTTTTTTTTTCTCTTTGAAGTAGGAGAAGAGATACTTTTTTTTTTAAAGTGTGCTAGAAAGAGACTAGGAATAGAACACTGCTGAATTGTTCTTGTACTAAAAGCTGGAGGCATATACAATTATAATAAAAGTGAATACTTTGTATCTTTTGATGTAACTTCGTTTTAGAGATTTTGTTTTCTCTCAGATTCTCAGGCTCATCCTGACTGTTGCTTAAATAATTGGTAACTGATTTTTCAGAGTCATGCTTCTTTTTTTAAAAAAAATTATGGTACAGAAATTGACTAGCTCAACTCACATTTAGTATCAAAGAAGTGATACTTGTGGCAGTGAGCATTAGTAGCTTGTAACCAGGGTTTGTTGTGGATTTGTTCAAGTCAGCACTGCTTAACTTGGCTCTTAGTCAGGTTCTTAGAATACAGAGGTGAGTAAGGTTTGCCTTTGAGGAGCTTATGGTCTTCTGGGAGTGGAGAAGGTCTAGACCCATGAGTAGCATTTTACTCCTTGCTCTCTAAGTGCCATTGTAGATGTACAAATGATAAACAGACATCCTGGTTCATGCTTATTGTCCAGGCATAATTATGACTACTTTCTCTCTTTCACTCACAAGTGCCCTACTTTGGAAGGTAAATTATGTGTTGTGGACTTAGTAGGACACTGAAAGCAGACATTTAACTCTGCTTGGCAGGGATCAGAGAAGGCTTCCTGGAGGAAGGTGCTTTCCAAACTGAATCTTGAAGGGTGAGCAGAAGTTAGGGCCATCACAGATGATGTTAGCAGGAGCTAGTGACAAGAAATAGCAGTCGTGTGTGTGCGCTCGCACATGTGCTTGTGCACAGGGTGGAGAGTGTGGGAATTGGGTAGAACTACACACAGTTGTTGGAACGTGAAGCTTGTGGATTATCAGTTTGGCAGTGAGGTAGAGAGACAGGCAGGCACCGGATTCTGAGGACCTCGTGTGCCAGGCACCATAGGCACTTACTTCCATTATCTCTAATCTGTTTAACAACTCTTACAGGAAGACATCAGTATCCTTCCATCACAAGTGAGGGAATTTAGGCTCAAGTTGGGTAGATAAGGTGCCCAAGTTTAGCAGGCAAGAATTTGAATCCAGGTCCGTCTGGTTCTATATAGCCTGTGCTTTTCCAGTGAGGTGGTGAACTCTTCAGAAGCTTCAGCTTTTCCTGTATATGATTAGGTTGCTTTTGAAGGAGTTTAAGGTGGGAAAGTGATGAGGGCAGGTTTGTTTTGTAGGGTTGACCTCAGACTATAGCAGGTAGCTGGGATTTGGTTTTGTTTATGTTGAATTCCTAGAATTGTCCCTGGCACAAGTAAATATTTCGTGTATTTGTTAAGTGAAGGATGGCAGAGAAGGAAGAATGCATTTGAGGAAAGCGGGGCTGGTTATGGGAGTATTAGTGAAGGGCCTGTATATCGGGTCAGGGAAGGAACTGGGGACAGGCGAGAGTAGGAGTGCTGCCTAGGTTTCTGCATTAGGTGAGTAGACAGGTTGTCAATCAAGGGCAGAGATATGGAGGAAGAGGCACGATTAATTGGAGTTGCCAGTTAGATTAGAACAGATGATCAAGGGGGGAATGTCAGTACAGACCTGAATGTTTGAATCAGAAGCTGGGGGAGAAACCCAGGCCAGAGGTAAATATTTGGGAGTTAGCAGAATATAGGTAGTAGTTGAAGCTACGAGAGGTGCTAATGCTACCCGAAGAGAATGTAAAAATTGAAAAGAGAGGTTAACAATGGGACCATGGTAAATAGGGGCTTTATTTCAGCACCTGCTTCTCCAAAGCATGACTTACTTCCATTAGCGCTGGGGGCTCATGTTCTTCCATAGGGAGAACCTTTAGCAACAGTCCTGTCAGACTGCTTGCTTTACATTTTATTTGAGACAAAGTAGTACTTAGTTGTTACAGTTGTTAAAGTGACTGCAAGGTATTGGTGTGGTTTGGAGTTACGTCAGCAGCTACTGGTAGAGACAGTACAAAGCTACTGGCAGCCTCTTTTTTTCTCCCCAAGAAGGACAGCATTTCCAGAACTTCCCTGCACCTTCATGTGAGAGAGATGTGGTTGCTCACTAAGAAACTGCTGCCACGACCCTGTTGCAGATGATGCCAACGTAAATGGGATGCTCTGTTTCCCATTGCTTTGCCTGCCCCCATCATGCAGAATCAGAGCATCATGTTGCCAAATGGCAAAATGTACCGTGGCAGTTATCACCAGGATTTCACAACACAGTGGCAAAAACCATCACTTAAAAATACGGCTACTAGGGGCGCCTGGGTGGCTCATTCGGTTAAGCGTCGGACTTCGGCTCAGGTCATGATCTCACACTCCGTGAGTTCGAGCCCCGCGTCGGGCTCTGTGCTGACAGCTCAGAGCCTGGACCCTGCTTCGCATTCTGTGTCTCCCTCTCTCTCTCTGCCCCTTTCCTGCTCATGCTCTGTCTCTCTCTGTCTCAAAAATAAACATTAAAAAAAAAAAATTAAAAAAATAAAAAAAAATACGGCTACTAAACAGACTTCCTTGGGAAAGAAAATCTGAATGTATTTCTGTCTTGTCATTTATTGTATAGCCCTACGTATTCTGTGGTTTAGTCATGTGAACAACGTGAGGTTAGGCGGTAACCAGGGTTGCTGAGGCCCCACCCACGTACCAGAGCATGTATGCTAAGAAGATGTGTGTTTTTAGAATTAAGAATTAGACTTTATGCTAATTTCAGTGACTTTTAGCAACTAGATAGATACATACGTAATTTGGTTCCTGAAGCAGTTTTAACTATGGAGGGACTAAATTGTCAGCAGTGGTATCTCACAGCAGAACTGTAGCCAGTGATACAGACTGATGGATATAAATGGAAATTACACACTGAAATCAGAACATTTGTATTTCTTCTTCAGGTACTAGAAAACTACTCAGATGCTCCAATGACACCAAAACAGATTCTGCAGGTCATAGAAGCAGAAGGACTAAAGGAAATGAGGTTTGTATTGTTCTTTTTTTTTTTTTTAACAATAGCAGCCAACATTTCTTAAATAATGTATTGTTCTTGCTGCTCAGCATGAGGATTTCATAGGACTTGTGTCTTTCTGTAGATACATAGGGACATGAGTAAGTGCACATATGCCTCCTCCCCCCCCCCCCCCCCCCTCCTGCCCCACGCCTGGCGTGGTATGGAACTATCTCCCAGGCTGTGTCTCCTCTGAGTGGAGGGTGAGAGTGGGTGAACATCCATTTGTTTTCATTAGAGATGTAGCAGTTTCCCTTTTCTTCTTGTTCTTCTTTAAATCTTGACACGGAATGTGTTCTTTGTGTAAGGAGTCTGCACATTTTCTTTTGTATTCTCTATTGCGCATTTTAGTAATAGAGAAGGGGCAGACCCTGATAGGCTCTGTCTTGTTTAAAACTTCCTTCTTTTTTTCCCTTCTGTATTTTTCTGCCCTTCTTTCTATATCTCTGAAGTCCTTTATTTTAGGATCAAAGAAGGGTGGTCTCATCACTATAACAGCCACTGACCTTTTTTTCCTCCCTACTGATTCTAGCCATTTATCGTAGGGAATGTACTAAATTTTAGAGTGACCTTGATTTTAGTCTCCTGTGATGTAGTTTTCCTAAAGCAGCAACAAGTTAGAAACCAGAGGAGTCACAGGCATGCAAATCAGCAGCTGTCTTTAATCCTTTTCTCTCTTCACTCTCACCCCAACCTGTTTGTTTGTTTGTTTGTTTTGTTTTTAATTTAAATGAAAGAGGAGAGCACAACAGTGTCCCTTCTTGGGACTCAGAACAAACAACATATGTTTTTGCTGGTTCAGCTTTATCTGCTTGAAATTGACCTTTTAGGGTCAAAAGATCCTCACTTTCCAGTCATCAGTTCAAATCTTCTCGAGTTGACAGTTTGTGGGGAGGGAAGACCAGGATTACCTAGATCACATTCATTTAAATAGTACCTGTGCACTGTGTAGCGTTATAATTGTGCTTTATTTTTGTTTTTACGGGCTATTTCCCATCATGCTGCCGTCTGCACTGCTGTTGGACCACTATACCTATAGAAGGTAAATTAGTCCCTTTGGGACAGATGGAACTGAGAACCTTAAATTGTTTCTGCTCCTTGCTCTTATAGGAATTAGGGAAGCAGTCATGGTAGCTCGTGATGAGTGAGCAGCTCTGTAATTTGTAGACAGAGGTCTAGTGTGTGGGAGTCACTGTTCTGCTGAAGGACTTTGCCGGCATGCCACGCCCCCTCGTAGCAGAGATGCTAGCACACCCACTGGATACTCCAGATTCTGCACAAGGTTCCTTTTAGAGATTGGTTCTTGGTGAATTTTTTTTTTTTTTAGCATCCAGTGTGTTCCAAAGCAGAATAAGTAATAGGTTTTTTTTTTAAATGGCTTTTTTAGACTCAGAATTTATTTTTAACACTGCATAAATTAAGGCCTCTGGTTCCGAAACATCTTAAGAGGCTTTACTTAAGATCTTTATATATTTTCTGCATACTGGGGAGAGGGAAGAGAAGGTGCTCAGGTGAACCCTAGCACTAACGTGCAGGTGCCACACTCTGTTAGTGTTAATAATGGACGTTTGTCTGTGTTTTTGACAGCTGTTCTATTTTAAGATTCAGTAAGTAGCCTCCAACTCAGTTATCATTGTTTTGGAAGCAACTGTTGTAGCAGGGACTGTGAGATAGCTTAATAATTCTTTTTCCCTTTTTATCTTTCTTGGTTTAATGTTTGAACATTGTTGGGTACCAAGTCCATTTGACTTACTTTTCTTTTTATGTTCCAACTTAAGTGATTGCTCCTGGGTAGATGTAGAATAAAACCCATCCTTTCCCCTTGAGAATAGAGGAAAAGCAAATGAAATATTCTTTTGTGTGCTTATTAGAAAATACTTAACTGGGGATGAAAAGGTATGCTTATTTTCTTGGACGCTGGCATTGATTCTGTGGTCTTTGTGTTGATAATATGTGGCAGCTTCTGAGCATGATACATACAGGTTGGAATACAGAGGCAAGGAAACACAGATTTCTTTTTAATTAATATTAAAATTTAATAAAAATACTGGGTACTGTGTTTTTTAAAAAGACTCGTTGAACTTCAACAGTCATTGTGTGCTTTTTCTAAGTCTCTTGAGAACTTGGTTGGTATTGTCAAAAGGCACTAAGGAAGTGTCAGGTGTGGAACAAGGGAATCACATGACATGTCTTATCCGGGTGTGATTGATGGGAACTTCATTCGTTGCTGTTTTACTACTTTCAAAGTGGAATTGTTATGGGCCCTTTTCTGCTATATTTCTTGCTCTTTTCTTCTTGGTTTAAGAACGAGTTAGAGGGTATTAGATCTTTGAGTAAGTAGGCATATAGATTTATATAGCCCTCATCCATCCTTGTATGTTTTCACAGTGGGACATCCCCTCTTGCATGTCTCAATGCCATGCTACATTCCAATTCAAGAGGAGGAGAGGGGCTATTTTATAAACTGCCCGGCCGAATCAGCCTTTTCACACTCAAGGTAAGTAATAGCAACTCTGTTCTTAAACTTTTAGTGTAAGTCACCTGGTAGGTCTGATATGAGGCCCATCAATTTACATTTCTAATAGGCAGGTGATTCTGATTCTGTTGGTGCCAAATGGCACCTTGAGATGTTCTAGGGCGAACAGGGTTTTAGGAATTATTTAGTCCTATCAGCTATTTTGTCTGTATTCATCTTTTCTTTGTCTATGTCTTTGCAGATTGTGTGCAATGGAGGGATAAGTATGTGTGGGGATAACTGCAAATGTGCTTTAATTAGGGTTTTGTTTGTAATAGTATTGTGAAAGATAAATTACTGGGCAGCTAAAATAAGACCTACTCTATGGAAAATAACTGACGTGTGAACATACTTGTGGAAATTCAAAAACTCATTAGTGTTTTCTAAGTGACGCTAATTACAAAGGAAGAGAAGTTAAGTCAGGTAGAGTTCATAATAAAGCTTAAATAGAGCTGAAATGAACAGGCTAATTATTTTTCTATTACTTGTGATATACATGGCTGTCATTTAGGAGACTGACATGCTGCCTGCTGCACTAAGGAGGCTAGCTTATATGGCTATCATTTAAACCAGGGGTTGACCTACTTTCTGTAAAGCGCCAGATAATAAATCTTTTAGGTTTTGGGGATCATACTGTCTCTATCGTAGTTCTTCACCTCTGCCATTGTAGCAATAAAGCAGCCATAGACCATTCATAAAGGGATGGACAGGCTGTGTTCCAATAAAACTTTATTTTCAAAGACTGTGAGAGGGCCAGATTTGGCTTGGGGCTGTAGTTTGCTGACCTGATTTAGTCATAAGATGACCTGTTGAGGAAGCTGAAAATTTGATGCTGACCCTTTTACTGCGTCCATAATGTGGTTATAAATTGCAATAGTCTATATACAGACTTTTCCCTTTTAGTTTCCTTTTCTTTCCTTTTTAAATGTTTATTCATTTTTGAGAGAGTGTGAACAGGGGAGGGGCAGAGAGAGGGGGACAGAGGACAGAAGTGGGCTCTGCGCTGACAGCAATGAGCCAGATGTGGGGCTCGAACTCACGGGCTGTGAGATTGTGACCTGAGCTGAAGTCAGACGCTCAATCGACTGAGCCACCCAGGCGCCCCTTGTTTTATTTTCTTGATGGACTTATTTTCTTTAATTCAAATTAAACACTTGAGCAAATACCAGTTACATAACCTGCTATCATAAAATTTGATCTTTATGTATACTTTATGTATATTTCAGATGCATCTTATATTCCATGTCTGTGCTGTTTTCTATATTATTTATAATATTTTGGCTTTTTTTTTTTTTTTTTTTTTTTTTTTTGTTAAGAGGCAGCATAATGTAGGGTCAGGAACCGAGCCTTGGTAGAGACAGAGCCCTGAGTTCAAAACCTAGGTTTATAACCTGGGACAGATTTAACTCTTCTTTATGGTAGTGTCTGCATCCCTGCTACAGAACCAGTCCTTAATAAATGCTAGCTTTTTTGGTGTTTCTTTAGGTTATCTTCAATTGCTCGTTAATGGCATTTTTCTATTATATATTGTTGTATATAACATAATGGTACATAGGTATGTATAATTATGATTGTATTGCATATATAACAAATATGCATGTTGATGGCATATTTCTATATTGGGAGGAGAAATACCTTTTTCTATGAACACCTTGAGGGTAAGAACTGAGTTTTGTCTTTATAACTTGACCACATTTGCTTTATCCCTCTCTACATATGCATGCCTTCCCCTCCCCCCCCCCCAAACTGTTTGCAAGTATTAGCCAGAACTGGTACTTCATTATTCTACATAACCATAATTTTATTATCACAGTCAAGAAAACTAACATTGATACAGTAGTATTTAATATGTAATCCATATTCAAATTGTCCCTACTTCCCCAAATATTCTTTTTATTTTTTTTACTTTAAAAATTTTTTTTCAACATTTTATTTATTTTTGAGAGACGGAGACAGCAGGAGCAGGGGAGGGGCAGAGAGAGAGGGAGACACAGAATCCAGAGCAGGCTCCAGACCTATCAGCGCAGAGCCTGATGTGGGGCTCGAACCCACGAGTAGTGAGATCATGACCTGAGGCGAAGTCAGATGCTTAACCGACTGAGCCACCCCGGCGCCCCTCCCAAATATTCTTTATAGCTTATATTTTCAGTCCAGTATCCAGTCAAGAATCATGCATTTCAGTTGGTTGACATGTCTCTTTAATCTTTATTAATGTAGAACAGTTCCCTTGCCTTGTTTTGTCCTTTATGGCATTGATATTTTTGAGCAGTTCAGGTCATTTGTCTTGTGGAATTAAATACATTTTTGAAGGACTAATAAAAGTGTAGAAATCTTGGTTATTTCCAGAGCTTTTTGTTTGCACTGTTGGATCATGTCCACTGTTCCCAGGTTGTGGTACAGAGCCACTCAGCAATGGAGGGTGGAAGTGATGGGATGTGTGGTATAGTAGTAGTTGGGTCTGGGTCTTGCCTATAATAAGGGGCAGGAAGGCACAACTTATTTAATTGCGTTTCCCATTTTTTCTTTGGAAGATTTCTTTTTTTTTAAATTTTAACGTTTATTTATTTTTGAGAGACAGAGTGCGAGTGGGGGAGGGGCGGAGAGAGAGGGAGACACAGAATCTGAATCAGGCTTCTTTGGAAGATTTCTAGTGATACCTCTGAAATCCTGTGCCATTTACTTTGCCTAAGTTTTATGTGTCAAGAAAAAGCATGTGCAGGATGGCTTCTAGATTTTCTGTTCTCTGCTTGGAAATATCTTCTAGTGGGGCCGTCAAGGTCAGAATTCTATCCATCCATGTGATTTTGCTACTTCGTGGAAAACAGGAATTTTTTTCAGTTCTGGATACATTTGTGTGGCTGTATCTATGATTACCAAAGGTTTACTGATAAGCTGGAGTCCTTTTGGGTATGCCACAGGGTTTCTTGTCTGATAAAAGTTAGTTTTGTGTCATGTGATGGTACATTTGACACTTTATATATAGATGTTTACATCAGTCCCCAGAGCTAGTCCTCAAGGATGGATGGGATAGATGAAATCTATCCAGGCTTTGAATTCTTTTTTTTTTTAATGCTCATTTATTTTTTAGAGAGAGAGAGAGATACACACACAGAGTGCGAGTGGGGGAGGGGCAGAGAGAGGGAGACCCAGAATCTGAAGCAGGCTCTAGGCTCTGAGCTGTCAGCACAGAGTTTGACACGGGGCTCGAACCCACAAACCGTGAGATCATGACCTGAGCCCAAGTCGGATGCTCAACTGACTGAGCCACCCAGGTGCCCCATGTTTTGAATTCTTGATTTGAATTGCTTTCCTTAAGCCTTTCCTGAAGTCAGCTGTCAGTGTCCATTATTAGTTAGAGGTAGGATTCATACTGTTGTTTACACTTGGGATTCCCTGTTCTTATAAAGCCACTCTGAGCTTCTTTGTAGTATTCTACATTTTTGGACTTTGATGCTGAACTACTACTATGATTTTGTGACTTGGTGGTTGTGTCACTGGTGAGTGTTGCCTATATTGGACTTTACAGCACTTACTGTCAGGCATAACTGCAGTCACGTGAACATTGTTCAGTTTTGTTTTTTTTTTCGTGGAATGATTCTCACATCGATACATCACTTTTGTTACTTAGGGCTATTCGCACTTTATTATACCCTGTGTAAGATATAGGGCTTACCCTTCAGGGTCTTTTAACCCAATTAACAAGCCCAGTTGGATCTTTATAATATGTAGAGCATTTTTTTTTTAAGTATAAAAAACATCTTTAGGAAATAGGTGACCGTACTTGAAGTATCCATCCATTAAAATCCACAGTTTGCAAATAAAAGAAAGGAAAAAGCAAATGGAGGAAGAGAGAGCAATGATTATTGCAGCCTCACAATGTTTATATAACTACAATTAAAATATTCAGGTACAGCTCCACACTTACAGCAGTTTCAAAGCTATTTATGTTACTGTTAAGTACCGAAAGAACAAATGAAGTAAGCCTAGACTTAGATACGGTGAAATCATGGAGACTATCATTTGAAAGGCAGTATCAGAGAACATTTTGATTTGACTTTTGATACATACACAGCAAGCAGAGTGGTCTTTTAAAAATGCAAATCACAGGGCACCTGGGTGGCTCATTTGGTTAAGCGTCAGACTCGATTTCTGATGAGGTCGTGAACCCAGGGTTGTGGGATCGAGTCCCTTGTCAGCTTCTGTGCTGAGTGTGGAGCCTGCTTAAGATTTCTCTTTCCCTCTGTCCCCCGCCCCCTTGCACATGCATGCTTATGTGCTCTCTTTCAAAATAATAAGTAAATACATAAATATATAAAGCAGATTATATCATGTCACTATCGTGTCTGGCCCTTGCCTACTCTGTGATGTGTTGTCCTGGTACTTTTCCCTTGGTCGTCACTAAAGCCGTCCTGGTCTTTACTTTGTTTCTCAACCCCCCAGACTTGTGTCCAGCATAGGGCCCTGCACTTGCTAGCCCTTCTACTATAAAGCTCTATGGTGACTTCTTGTCCTTTGTTTGTTTGTTTTTTTTTTTTTTTTTTTTTCCTTTGTTTGTTTTTTTACTGTTTATTTATATTTGAGAGAGAAAGAGACAGTGTGAGAGCATGGGAGGGGCAGAGTGAGAGAGATGGAGACGGAATCTGAAGCAGGCTCCAGGCTCTGAGCTGTCAGCACAGAGCCCGATGCGGGGCTCAAACCCACAAGCTGTGAGATCATGACCTGAGCTGAAGTTGGACACATAACTGACTGAGCTACCCAGGCACCCCTTTGTCCTTTGGTTCTTAATCCAAAAATATCTTTTCAGTGAAGTTATCTCTACCCATCTAACGCTACAACATTAGGAGGGTTTTTGTTTGTTTCATAGCCCTATCAGTATCAGAAATTACCTTGTTGGTTACTTGGTTATTGTTAGTCTCTCCGTACTAGTGTATAAGTGCAGGGACTTTGTTTTCATGGTATCTCCTGTCTCTGGCACATAATAGGTACTTAGTAAGCATTGGCTAGATGAAAAGTAGATCATGGTATCCTCAAAACCTTAGCTATCTAGTTCTCCCTGTAATTCACCTTTCTTTTATATCAGTTTTATAATAGAATATGCATGTTTTGGGTTATATTTTCTTTTGCTCAACAAGTCGACTTCTAAGAACCTTTTTTTCCCCCTTGCCCTCTTTAGAGCAGTTCTACATAAATCTGTGAAAGAATCTGCTGACACTAGAAATAAATCTGTCCCAGACAATGGCCATAATCTGGTTCCTCTTAATTGCGGAAGGCAGAAACTGAGCCATTAGAAACAGCTTAAACATTTTAGGTATGTTTTAGATACGATGTTATTATTCCTTTTAGAGTTTTGAACTTTGATCGTCTTGGCTTGTTACAAAAAAGAATTTCTACTTTCATTTAAAATGGTAGTGACACTTTAAGACAATGTCTTTGATAGTCTGTGTTAGTCTTATCAAATCTATGATCTTTTAAATGCTTAAAATCTTAGAATTTTAGTGTAGAAAAGACTGTCAAATCATCCAGTTCATTTTCATTTTGCAGATAGAAAACAGAGCATCTAACAAATTAAATAATTTATCCGTGATTATACATCTGTGTGACAAATGCTTGTGGCCAAGTTGGGAGTAGAACCCAGGGTCCCACCTTTTGAGTTTAAGTTCTTTTCATTATGCCAATTTAGAATAAAGAATTTTTCTACAGGTTTTTTGACCTTTGGTCATTTCATCTTTTTGGAGCAGTTTGTGAGTTCCTTGATACTTCTCGAAGTGTCAGTTTTAGTGTCTTTAGTGAAAAACCTTATAATTGTTTGCTTACTAAAGTAGCTTTTCATGTTTGGAATGTGAATTTTTAGTTATGGCTGGTTGAATTTCTGCACTCTGCATTAATTATATTGGCGTTTCTGATCATAGGTGTTCTTGTCTATGCTAGGATAAGCGATACATGGTGACAGTAAGAGCACCAGACTAGGAGTCAAGGTCTAGGTTCTAGTATAAAGCATCTCAGGTCTTACTGAACATCTCCATTTATCCTTCTTTGTCTCTAACGCTCAGGAGTTGAAATGGATTGGTCGTTTAAATACTTCAGGTGTAAAACCCTTTTATGTCATGAAATGGAGCTGCAAAATACAAATAGGTGGCTGTGAAACTGCTCTGGTTGAAACAAGCATGAGGGCCCATCTTCTCCATCTCTTGTGGGTTGTAGTGTCCCCACCCATGCCCCAGGCACTTAAGGATCTTTCCCAGACCCTGGAACTCTGTTGAAAACTTCCTAGAGTAAAAAATCTGTCAAGATCCTTCCTGTGCTCACATTCTAGCATCTAGACTATTTTGTGTGAAAAGTAAGTCGACATGGAATAATTTTTTTTCTTGTTCCTTTGTGATGCATTTGGTATTTACTGGAGGCAGACCGTTTTATTGCGAGCCTTGTTCCACTCTGAACTGTAGGAGGTCTGCACAGAAGGCCCAGTTGGTAGAGCAGTGCCATTTGCTCTGGTTGATAGTAGCAGCAGTTTGGTTTCGATGGAGGCTTTGACCCCTGAGTTGGTAAGAGGTTCCTTATTTGAGTAATTCTCAAGGGATGTCTGGATCTGCCTGTGGAACAGGGGGTATTCTGTTGTTAGGATTCCAAGCCAGCTCAGAGAGAAGAGAGAACTTGATTGTTTTTGGAGCCCTGGTCACACTCTGGTTTTATGTCTAAGAGATGAACTACCTTTTGTCCTTCTACTTCCTGAAGTTCAAAGCCCTGTAATAATAAAGTGTGGTAAAGGTCAGCTACCACAGGTTTCGAAAGCACTGCCACCGGAACGGTTTTGTGGTCGCTCAGCGGGTGGGCAGGATGATAATTTCAGGGTTGCTAAAGTGATGTGTATTTTTGAAACAAAAGAATTATACTTTTAAAGTGTGACTGTAAAGCACTGGGGTTCTAGGAACATGAGGAAATTGTGCATGCTCCAGACTTCCGTGGGACTGTGTTTGAAAATACACACTTTTCTTTGGGTCGGCCAGGATGGAAACTGGGAGTATGATCTCTTCTCTCAGTCGTTCAGATCAGACTTTTTGGGAGAGTTCTTTGAGGAGCTTGTTCAGGCTGACAAAGTAGCTGCTTCTAGTTTAGCGAAGTCTGGAAGAAAAGCTGGAAACTGACATTTGAGTGCTAATTGTATTGCAGACAGGCATCATACTTCTTGCATTGGCCTCTTGCATTGAAACGTAAATACTTGTATTCCTGTACTAATGGGGAAGCAGTCCGAGACAGTTTAAGTAAATGGAACTAAGTCACCTTTGTGGTTATTTGAAGATTTGTATCAACACATGGGGCACAGGCTTAAGAGGTTTGAAGTTTTGACTAGATGAGTTGGTTCTCAAATGGGGAGAATCTTTAATCCTTGTGCATCACGAGGCGGGAAAGGAATGGGGAGCAAAAAAGGTCTGTGTTTCTGTTCTGGAAGATGCTTTTTTGATTCAGTTTGACTAGATGTGCTTTCACATGTGTGCCTTTATGCGTCAGCGAATCCCTTCTGTTTTAGTCTTTGACTCTGTGTGCCAGTTTTTCTTGGGTAAATTAACTCGGGACAATTCTCCTTCTACTTCTAACCTCTTGTACTTTTTTTGGTGTCCATCCCCATTGCCCATCACCTGAATTTAAGCTATCCTCATATGCCGGATACTGAAATCGCTCTTGCCTGGGCTCCTTGCTTTCACTGTTGTCCCCTCAGCGTCCACTTTGCTCCTTGATAATCCACACAGTAGCCAGAGAGACTTTTTATTTTATTTATTTATTTATTTTTAATTTTTTTTTAAATGTTTTTTTTTTGAGAGAGAGACACAGCACGAGCAGGGAAGGGGCAGAGAGAGAGAGAGGGAGACACAGAATGTGAAGCAGGCTCAAAGCATTAGAGACTGTTAAAAACTGAGAACAAACTGAGGGTTGATGGGGGGTGGGAGGGAGGGCAGGGTGGGTGATGGGTATTGAGGAGGGCACCTTTTGGGATGAGCACTGGGTGTTGTATGGAAACCAATTTGACAGTAAATTTCATATATTAAAAAATAAAAAAAATTAAAAAATTAAAAAAAAAAAAAAAAATGTGAAGCAGGCTCCAGGCTCTGAGCTGTCAGCACAGAGCCCAACCCGGGGCTCAAACTCACAAACTGTGAGATCATGACCTGAGCCGAAGTTGGACGCTTAACCGACTGAGCCACCCAGGCGCCCCGGAGAGACTTTTTAAAAAACATAATTTGACCACGACACATGTCTTTTTCGTGCCTGTCAGTGGTTTCCCATGGCATTTACCAAAAAAATCCAAACCTTGCTCAGCCACACTCCCCTTCTTTCTATTCTTTGAACTTCTTAAGTTCTTTCCAGTTTTAGGGTCTCCCATTTGGAACTCTTTTCTGCTTTTCCCTGGTTGTAGATCTTAAATGTTCGTTCCTCAGGACCTGTATCTCTAAATTGGATTTTCCTCTTGGGCCCCGAATTTTACTTAACGCTTACACATCTATGATTCTATAATTATTTAGGTGATTGTTTACAGGGTGTCTCCTGACTAGGTGTTGGGGTAGAGAATCTGCATTATTTTGTTCTTGGCCTCAAATATCTTTACCATCTATCATAGGAGGTGCTCAGTAAATGTTTGTTGGATAAATGTAGTGGAAAAACACATAGAAGGAGGTCATTACTACTTGACTGGTAGTAGTTCTCTATGCCAAACAGTCAAATTGGTTTAGGATAGTAAGTTTTAGTATCAAAATTGAAATATATAGTATGGAATGTTTATCAGGATCTCTTTTCCATGGAATGAAGGATTTGAAAATCTGTGAAATGTAAGCTTTCTTTTCTCAAAAAAAAAAAAAAAAAAAAGGCGCAGTGTTGCTTCTTAAAAAATTTGTTTATTTAAAAAATTTATTTTATTACATCTATTTGTTTTTGAGAGAGTGAGACTGAGCATGAGTGGGGGAGGGGCAGAGAGAGAAGGAGACATAGAATCCGAAGCGGGCTCCAGGCTCTGAGTAAGCGGTCAGCACAGAGCCTGATGTGGGGCTCGAACTCACGAACCGTGAGATCATCACCTGAGCCGAAGTTGGACACTTACCTGACTGAGCCACCCAGGTGCCCCAGTAGGCCCAGCGTTGCTTTTGAAAATTAGTGCCATATTTATTCCTGATCATCTGTATGTGCCTCCTCCCGCCGCCCTTGTTCTGCTGCCTGTCTCTGGAAGCTTTTAGGCTCTTTTCCATGGGTGTATACTTTAGTGTGTGTCATTTTTCACCCCATGTGGCTTACTCAAATGTCTGATGACATGGGTTGAGGGCTTATTCTTTATTGAAGAGTCAGGCTAGTGGGGAGTTCAGTGTGTGGTGGTTTTGTGGCTTCACTCGTCTCCTGCAGCAGTGGGAGCAGTTGTTGCTTAAATGCATGGTACTAGATTAAGGGTGTCTGTCTCCTCCTAATGCAGACTTTTAACAATTCCTCATCCTTGTCTGCCTTAGTACCTGGTTTAAAATCTGAGCACTCTGGAATTTAGAGGATGAGTCTACTTGGTTCTTTTCAGTACCTCCCTCTGTAACACTTAGATTTCATCTTTCTTTGTTTTGCTGACTTGTTTCCTTTGCTTCTCTGTTTTTTTCTCACCGACAACTTCCAGATTATATCTCCACCCTGGGTATTTCCCCCTGAACATCAAATTTGTATCTATTAAATTGCTTATTCAGTATCTCTGTTTGGATACTAATGGCATCTCAAAATTAACATGTATGAAACCAATCTCCGGATTTTCCCACCTGAAACCTGTTGCACCCTTTTTTTGCCTAAATCAGTTAAGGGGAATTCCATCTTTTACGTGGCTTAGGTTAGAAATCTTGGAGTTGTCTTGACTCCTTTCTTATCATGGCATATGTAATCATCAATAAATCCTGTTTGCTTAACTTTCAGAATATATCCCATTTTACCACTATCCCTCACCCACACCCTGCTTTAAACCATCGTCTTTCCCCTAGATTATTATAATAACCTCCTGGTTGTCTCCTTGCTTCCATTCTTGCCACTCTCCTCAGCACTGGAGCTAGGAAGATTTTCATTTTCATTTTTATTTTTTATGTTAGATCATGTCATTCCTCTGCTCAGAACTCTCCAGGGTTTACCCTCCCTCGCCTTCACTTCGGGTCAAGGCCAAAATCTTTGGAGTCATTTGCAGTGCTCTTACAAGATTGGCCTGCACCCTCACTCTCATCCCCTTTCTTCTTACTCTGCCCCTGGGTCTCTCTGCTGGGTGAACACAGTGGCCTCCCTGGTGGTCCTTGAACGTGCTGCCACTGTTCTCTCAGGGCTTTTGTCCTTACTGTTTCAGCTGTCTGCCATGCTTTCCCCCCATGTATGTGCATGCCTTGCTCCCACAGCCCCTTCAAGTCTTGCTCAGATTGTACCCTCATTGCTCCCCACCCCTTAGTACTCCCCTGTTCCCTGCCTTTTGTTTTTCTACTTGATATTTATATCTACTTGGTCTGATATTAGGTGTGTATTTTGTTTTGCTATCGTTTGTCTCCTTTGAGTAGAGCAAACTTTGCTAGAGGACGGGTTTTTAATTTTAGTTACTGTTGTCTCTCAATAAATATTTGTGTAAATGTATCATATTTTATTTCTTTTAATTTGATAATACAGTAAATTCTGTTAACAGATACTTTTTTCCAGTGCTCAAACATCCTTGTATTCCTAGTCTTTTTAAACATACATTGCTGGATTTAGTATGACTCATTTATTTAGGACTTTTACATCTGTATTCATAAGTGATATATCTGTGATATTTTGATTTCAAACTTGGTTCTGTTTTGGTGTGAAAACAAGCCATGCTGTTTTCCCTCTCTTGATTCTCTGTAGTAGTCTAAGACAGAGATTTGTTCTATTAGTAGAACGTGTATAAAACCTACTGGGCATGATGTATTTTATTTTGCGAATATATTATCTTTACTCTTTTCTTGTGAGATGGATAATTTTTAAAACAATTTTTTTAATGTTTATTTTGAGAGAGACAGACACAGCACGAGTTGGGGAGGGGCAGAGAGAGAGAGGGAGACACAGAATCTAAAACAGGCTCCAGACTCTGAGCAGCCAGCACAGAGCCCGATGGGGGCCTCGAACCCATGAACCATGAGATCATGACCTGAACTGAAGTTGGATGCTTAACCAACTGAGCCACCTAGGTGCCCCTAAAAATAATCTTCATGTGAATAGAATCATGTGTTTTCCTCTGAGTTGTTGCTTTTTATCATTTCTGAGCTTGAAATGTGCGGATGCGTTTAATTGACACACATATTTTCTGCTGTGGGCTGTCTTACAGTATGAATATACCATGATTTATGTGTCCATTTTCTTCTTGGTATGTTTTTGGGTTTGTAACACACAGTGCTGCACTGAGTACTTCTGTACGCGTCTCCCGGTGTGCATGTGGAGGAGCTTTCCCTAGGGTGTGTGTGTTGCTGGGAATGGGACTGACAAGTAGGCTTTGCACCTGATGGGCATTACTAGGAAGTACAGCTGCTTTTCGGAGTGAATATGAATTCCTGTTGCCTGACAGCCTGAGTATTGTGGATGTAAAATAGTATTTTGTGCTTTTCTTCCTGTTTTTAAATTATGGCATAATTTACATACAGTAGAATTAACCCATTTTGATGTAGTAGTGTGCAATTCTGTGAAGTTTTTTAAAAGTTCATTTGATTTTTTTTTTTAGTTCACATTCATTTTGACATTTTATCGGGCTCTTTAAAGAAATGCTGTAGTGGCTTTAACGCAGTTGCTCCAGTAACTGTTAATGCTAATGTGCTTCTCCCTCCCCTAAAAATTCAGCTTCACATTTGTATACAGTAAAATTCACCCTTTTTTAGGTTATAATCCTTTGAGTTTGACAAACAAAATTGCCATCATAATTAGGATACAGAGCAGTACCATCACCCCGGAACCTTCCCCCGTGCCCTTTTGTGATCTGCTTGTCTCTCCACCCTAACTCCTTGGCAGCCATTGATTTGTTTTCTATCCTTGTAGTCGTATAAATGGAATCATATGTTATGTAGCCCTTGGAGTCGGCTTCCTTTACTTTGTATGAGGTATTTGAGATTTAGCCATCTTGTAATGTGTATCAAATCAACAGTTTGTTTCTTTTTTATTGCTGAATAAAGTCCCATTGTGTGGATCTACAACATTTTGCTTATCCATTTCTCAGTTGATGGACATTTGTATTGTTTCCTCCTTGTGATTACCTTTTTTTTTTTTTAAGCTTATTTATTTATTTTGAGACAGAGTGTGCGGGGGGGGGGGGGCAGAGGGATAGGGGGATAGAGGATCCTACGTGGGCTCCATGCTGACTGGCAGCGAGCCCGATGGGCTTGAACTCACAAACCGTGAGATGATAACCTAAGCCAAAGTCAGATGCTCAACTGACTGAGCCATCCAGGTGCCCTCACAGATGACCTTTAAAAAATATTACAGCATTCATGTGAAATGTAAGATTCTTATGATACTGTTCTTCCACTTACCCATTCCTAGCCTTTGTGCTGTTGTTATACATTTTACTTCTTACATTTTGCAAAACATTATTATTACCTTTGCTTTAAACAGTTCTTTTTAAAAAAAATTTAAGTGGGGAGAAATGTTATTTTTACCCATGTTTACCATTTCTGGAGTTCTTTATTCCTTCATTTTCTAAGTTTCCATTTGCTACCATTTTCCTTCCTCCAGAAGAACCTCCATTCACACTTGTCCTGCAGGTCTGCTGTGACAGGTTCTCTCAGTTTTTCTTTGTATGACAGTCTTTGTTTTGCCTTAAAGAATATTTTAGCTAGATACTGATTTCTAGGTTTAAAGTTGTTTTTGTTTCTCCCTTTCAGCATTTCAAGTTTTTTTTTTTTTTTTAATTTATTTTTATTTTTGTGAGAGAGCGTGAGCGGGGCAAGGGCAGAGAGGGGGGGGGGTCAGAAGATCTCAAGTGGGCTCTGTGCTGACAGCAGAGAGCCCTATGCGGGGCTCAAACTGACAAACCCTGGGAGCATGGCCTGAGCCAAAGGCAGACGCTTCACTGAGCCACCCAGGGGCCCCTCCCTTTCAGCATTTTAAAGATACCAATCCTTTGTCTTCTGGTTTGCATAGTTTCTGATGTTGTGGCAGTTCTTATGTTTGTTCTTCTCTTTTCTGTTGAAGGCTTTAAAAATTTTCTCTGTATCTTAGATTTTGACAACTTGATGGTCATGTACCATGGTGAACTCAGATCTGTGGGTCAAATTTGAAATATTTTTAACCATAATTTCCTTAATTTTTCCCCTGTTGTCCTGTTTCTTCCGGGATATATGTATGTTTGACCACTCTGTATCATCCTACAGATCACTGAGGATCTGTATCTTAAATTTTTCCAATCTTTATCCTCTGTGCTTCATTTTGGATACTTTCTGTTGCTACTGGCCTTTTTTTTCCTGCAGTGTCTAACTTGCTGTTAATCTCATCCAGTGAAATTTTCATTAGAGATAATTGTTTTAATCTTTAGAAATTCCACTTTTTAAAATATCTTCTATTTTCTTTTCATGTTGTCTCCTTAGATTTTTTTTTTTTTAAGTTTGTTTATTTTGAGAGAGAGACAGCGAGCAAGGGAGGGGCAGAGAGAGAGGAAGAGAGAGAATCCCAAGTAGGCTCCATGCTGTCAGCGTGGAGCCTTGTTGTGGGGTTTGAACTCACGAACTGTGAGATCGTGACCTGAGCTGAAAACTAGAGTCGGATGCTTAACCCACTGAGCCACCCAGGCACCCCCGGGTTTTTTTGTTTTTTAAGCTTATTTATTTTGAGAGACAGAGTGAGCAGGGGAGGGGCAGAGAGGGAGAGAGAGGGAGAGAGAGAATCCCAAGCAGACTCCACAGTGTCAGCGTGGACCCCGCTCATGTTGTGGTTTTTAATTCTTGGTCATGTTGTGTGTGTTTAGACTAGCTGTTTTAAGTCTTTGTCTCTTAATTCCATCTTGTCTGTCATATCTTGGTCTGTTGCTCTTGGTGGACTATTCTGCTTATTGGTCACATTTTCCTGCTTACTGGCATATCTAAGTAGTTTTGTTTGGATGCCGAACAATGTGAAATTTACGTTGTTGGGTACTACAATTTATCTTCCTTTCAAGAATGTTGGGCTTTATTTTGGGAGGTAGTTAGGTTACTCTCTTGGAGGCTTGATTTTAAGCTTTCTCAGGGCAGGTTTAGCCTTTAATGATAGTTTAACTCTATTAGAAGGTATTTCTTTTCTGGGGTCTCTACTATAAATGCCTCAGATGTTTAACAATGTCCCTCCCCTTTGGCTGGCTGTTAACCCTCCCTCCCTAGGCTTTCTGCTCTGGGAATTATTCGTCATTCATTGCCCTGCCTGTGGAGTTTGAACCTGCACTATGCAGACACCCCATGCAGATTTCTGGAGGTCTTTTTCTGCATAGCTTCCTCCTGTCTGTGATTCTGCTTTGCAACTTTCAGCCACCTCAGCCTCCCAGAACTTTGATCTCTGTCTCAGCTCAGGAAAACCACACTGCTCTGCGTGGGATCCCCTGTTCTTCTCTGTTGTCTGCATTGAACCCACAGGCAGAAAGCCAGGGCAGTTGTAGTAATCAGTTTATTTGTTTTTCTTGTCTTAGGGATAAGTCTTGAGTGCCTGTTTTCTAATGTTGAAAACAGTTTTTTCATGTATTCTGTTCAGTTCTTAGGTCTTTATAGCAAGAGGGAAAGTTTGGCAACTGTTAGTCTATTGTGACCTAGAGCAAAAGTTTGCTTGCTTACTTACACATGTACGTGTGTGTATGTGTGTGTATTTTTTTTTCAGGCATGCAAGATTGTTTTATTTTTATTTATATTTTTTATTGAAGTGTAGTTGACATACAGTATTATATTAGTTTCAGGTGTAAAATCTAGTGATTCTACAGTTCTATACATTACAAAGTGATCACCCTGATAAATCTATCATCTGTCACCAAAGGTGTTACAATAGTATTAACTGTATTCCCTATGCTGTACATTTCATCCTAGTGATTTTTTTATTTTGTAACTGGAAGTTTGGTGTGTTCAAAGACAAAATATTTCATGAGTTCTTACTGATAATTCCAATTCAAATTCAAGACTGAAGGTTTTTTACTTGAACTTTTTTAGTCTTGTCTGTGTACCTCCTTTCTGTCTTGCGGAAATTATGGTTTCCTGTGAAACCACAGAATTCCTTGTTGCTTCTTCCAGCAGTTTCAGAACAACAATACCAGTAGCACCAACACCAGCAATATGATTGCTCTAAAGTGGTTTTGTTGTTGTTGTTGGCCTTAGGGCATATCTCCTGAGGCTGCAGTTTAAAATCACTCGATATAATTAATTTGTGGGTATGACATCAATTTGATACGCAGTTTGTTTGGTTCATTACTTTTATGTGTCTTTTTTGTTTTGTTTTGTTTTTTGTGCAAGGTGGGAGGGATTGCTTTTATAAATTTTAATTTTACTTTATACTGACATAAAATATGTGTGCTTAGATATACCGCATGATGTTTATTCAATGAAGTCTAACTCCTGTCCTGTCCCCTGTACACATTCCTTCTTTCCCCTATGGGTGGCTAAGTGTTTTATTTGTTTTTTGTTTCTTCAGTTTCTTTCCTTTTTAGAAAGGTAAACAAATAACATATCTGTAGTTATATCTTCCTCCTTTCGTAGAATGGCATTGTAGGAGAAAAAATAAAATTTCTCTTTACCCTTTAGGTTCTTGGCTGGGACGTTCTCTGTAGTAAAAGAGAGATTAACAGGAGAAAAACAAATTTAATTTAATTTCATACATATGAGGACCCCCACAGATATGAGACCCAAGAAAGTGACCAAAGGGTGGCAGCTTTTTATGCTTTTTAGATACGGAAGCAATGCATTTGTGAAGAATTGACAAGACAAAAGTTTGGGCTTGGGGTAGCAAATTAATGAAGTAGAGTACCATGGTTAGTTTATGTACCCTCTGTGCCCTGAATTCCGTATCTCTGGCACTAAGGGTGCCTTCTACCCTCCAGGTGCCAGAAGGGTGCCCTTCACAGGGGGAGTCTATTTCCTGCTTTCAGGGGGAGAGGAGGTCAGAGTGTCCTTGTACCAGCTGTTTCTCGAGTATCTTGAATTCAGAGTAGTCCACACGCCCCAGTGGCACATCCTAGGCCGCCTGCTGTCAGCAGCACACACATTTTTGCTCACTTTACTTTTTTCACTTAGCAGTATGTCCAGATCACCCTATAGCCGTATATAGAGAGATTCTTCATTTTTCTTCCAGTGGTGTAATGCATGTGGATTTACCACTGTCAGTGCTAATCAAAGTGTGACCATAGACCACTGTCAATTTGTGAACTATTGTTCCTTTCTGTGGTAGGTACAGGACTTGGGAGTGTGTAGAAACTTCTATCACAATTTGATATTGCTGCAGCATCTAGGAGATGATTGGTAGGTCAGCTTGGGTAGTTTTCAGGCTTGCACAGTGAGTTATGTGGGCTGATCATCTGCCAGTAGCACCACATGTGGATCTTTGATGGGTTGGGGAAAAAATCCCAAACTGATTCTCAAACTCAGATGGATTGAAGAGGAGTATATGCACTCTGTGTACCCTGTTGGTGAACATGACCCCACGAGGTTTTTAAAAATTTTTTTTTGTTCTGTTTTGTTTTTTTTAATGTTTATTTATTTTGGGAAAGAGAGACAGCGCATGCAGGGGAAGGGCAGGGAGAGAGGGAGACACAGAATCTAAAGCAGGCTCCAGGCTCTGAGCTGTCAGCACAGAGCCTGACACAGGGCCCGAACTCATGAACCACGAGATCATGACCTGAGCTAAAGCTGGATATTCAACTGACTAAACCATCCAGGCGCCCTGACCCCACAAGTTTTGACATGTGTGCTTTTATACTTTTCCAGTTCTAAATATTTTGGAATTTCTCTTATGAAATATCATTTAACTCATGAATTGTAGTGGTTTTAAAAAATTTTTTTCTTTTTTTTTTTTTTAATTTTTTTTAACGTTTATTTATTTTTGAGACAGAGAGAGAGAGAGCATGAACAGGGGAGGGTCAGAGAAAGAGGGAGACACAGCATCTGAAACAGGCTCCAGGCTCTGAGCTATCAGCACAGAGCCCGACGCAGGGCTTGAACTCACGGACTGCGAGATCATGACCTGAGCTGAAGTTGGTCGCTTAACCGACTGAGCCACCCAGGCGCCCCTAAAAAAAATTTTAAATATATATTGTATCCTCCCATTTTACCCCTTTTACTAAATCAGTGTCGAAGAAGTGTTCTGTGTGTTTTGGATTCTGTTGAAACTTCTTTTCTGGCTTAATATATGGTTAAGTTTTTTTTTTTTTTCCATTAATTTATTTTTAAATTTACATCCGAATTAGCATATAGTACAACAGTGATTTCAGGAGTAGACTCCTTAATGCCTCTACCCATTTAGCCCATTTCCCCTCCCACAACCTCTCCAGCAACCCTCTGTTTGTTCACTATATTTAAGAGTCTCTTATGTTTTGTCTCCCTCCCTGTTTTTATATTATTTTCCTTCCCTTCCCTTATGTTCAATCTGTTTTGTCTCTTACAGTCCTCATATGAGTGAAGTCAATGATTTTTATATTGCATTTTGAGACTAGCTAAAAGAGCAGATCTAATTTCATTTAGCATGATACCCTCCGGTTCCATCCACGTAGTTGTAAATGGTAAGATTTCATTCTTTTTGATTGCTGAGTAACACTCCGCTGTGTGTGTGTGTGTGTGTGTGTGTGTGTGTGTGTGTGTGTGTGTGTATACACCACATCTTCTTTTTCCATTCATCCATCGATGGACATTTGGGCTCTCTCTTTCCATACTTTGGCTATTGTTGATAGTGCTGCTATAAACGTGGGGGTGCATGTGTCCCTTTGAAACAGCACTCCTGTATCCCTTGGATAAATTCCTAATAGTGCATTTGCTGGGTTGTAGGATAGTTCTGTTTTTAATTTTTTGAGGAACCTCCTTACTGTTTTCCAGAGTGGCTGCACCAGTTTGCATTCCTACCAGCAGTGCAAAAGAGATCCTCTTTCTCCCAATCCTTGCCAACATCTGTTGTTGCCTGACTTGTTAATGTTAGCCATTCTGACAGGTTATATGGTTAGTTTTTTAAGTCTTCAGGATACACTTAAATGGTGTTTATATTTTGTGCTTATCTATTTTTGTATCACAGTATTCTGTATACATATTATCAGTCAAGTTTTTAAGTTTTAAAATCTCCTCTTTAATTTTTTAAAAATGTTTATTTTTGAGAGAGTGAGAGCAAGAGAGAGCGAGCAAGCATGAGCAAGGGAGGGGTAGAGAGAGAGGTAGACAGAATCTGAAGCATGCTTTAGGCTCAGAGCACTGAGTACTCATGTACTGTGAGATCATGACCTGAGCCAAAGTTGGATGCTTAAACGACTGAGCCACCCAGGCGCCCCTAAAATCTCTGTCTTTAATTTTTAATGTGCTTTATGTATCAGTTTGAGAAATAGCTCTAATTGTGGATTTGTCAATTTCTCCTTAAGATCAGATAATTCTTCCTTTCTCTCCCTCCCTCTCCCCCCCCATATATGTATGTATATATATACACATACATATATATATATATATATATTTTTTTAAGTTTGTTTATTTTGAGAGAGAGTGCAAACAGGGGAGAGGGGAGGGACAGAGAGAGAGGGAGAGAGAGAGAATCCCAAGTAGGCTCTGCACTGCCAGCACAGAGCCCGACATGGCACTCAAACTCCCAAACCATGAGATCGTGACCTGAGCAAAAATCAAGAGTCGACACTTAACCTGCTGAGCCACCCAGGCACCCTTTTCTGTATATATTTTGAGGCCAGGTTATTTTTTCTTTAGTCATGTGTTATAGTACACTAACAACATGAAAGCTTAGTGTTTTAAAACAATAACCATTTTGATTGTATCTTATGAATCTGTGGATTGACTGGGCTCAGAAGAGTGGTTCTTTGGCTCTGTGTGTTGTCAGGCTGGTGTTGCAGACACCTAGGGCCTCTATTAGCCTGACATGTCTGAGACAACTCACATGTTTGGCAGGTTGGCAGCAGTGGCTAGAAGGCAGGGCTTAGTTTGGATGCTGGGATGGCCGGGCTTTCTCTCCACATGGCGTTGGGGCTCTTCCCTTTTTCACAGTCTTTCCTATGCTGTTTTCCTGGCAGGAGTAGCCAGCTTCTTTCCGTGGCAGCTCAGGGCTCTCAAAAGTACAAGAGCAGTGGTTGCTAGGCATTCTTAAGACGTAGGCCAGGACTGGCATAGGGTCACCTCCATCACATTCTGTTGTGCAAAGCAAATCAGGGATCAGCTCAGATTCAGTGGGAAGGGACTATCCAAGGACAGAAATACAGGGATACTTCATTCATTGGGGTCATTTTTGGAGAGTAGCTACCACAGTGTACATTCAGGTTTTTGATTGTTACAGCTTTTTGGGTTGCTTTTGTGTTGCTAAAAAAAAAAATCCCCTCTTTGTCTTTTGCTTTATAAATTCTTTTGTCTTTGGGTGGGATATGTTTGCCATATCCTGTTCAAGTCTTTCACTTTGGACCTTTTTGTTAGTGTTTTGGTGTTGCTTTTATTTGTTTATTTTTTAAATGTTCATTTATTTTGAGAGTGTGCACACACACAGGTGCACACACGGGGGAGGGGCAGAGAGAGAGGGAGAGAGAATCCCAAGCAGGCTTTGTGCTGACAGTTCGCAACTTAATCTCATGAACTGTGAGAGCTGAGATCAAGAGTCAGACACTTAACCGACTGAGCCACTCAAGACACCTTTTAAGAAGCTTATAGCTGAATTGGGGTGCCTGGGTGGCTCAGTCAGTTGAGCGACCAACTCTTGATTTTGGCTCAGGTCATGGTCTCATGGTTCATGGGATTGAGCCCCTCAGTGGGCTCTGTACTGACAGTGCTGAGCCTGCGTGGGATTCTCTCTCTCCTCCTCTCTCTGCCCCTACCCCACTCCTGTTTCTTCTCTTTCGAAATAAATAAACTTAAAAAAGGGGGTTATGACTGAATTAAAATATTTAGTCTAGAATTTCTATATTTTAATAAGCAAATTGTGATTGGTAATACTGTATTTTTATCTTCTGTCTTTTAAAAAATACTTAACTGTGTTTTTTCTTGCATTGTTGTTCCTTTTCTGGCTTGTAATAGACTCGTTTAAAAACAGTTATTGTCACTTTCTTTTCTTTCTTTTTTTTTTTTTTTGTTAATGGTGGGCAGATATACATAAGATTTACCATTTCAACCTCTTTTGGGGGTACATACCTTTTTTTTCTACTTTTATTTTAATTCCAATGTAATCAAATACAGTGTTATATTTCAGGTGTATAATATAATGATTCACCAATTTTGTTATGTCAGTGATCATCAAGATAAGTGTACTCTTCCAGTGCCTGGCTCGCTCAGTTAGAAGAGTGTGTGACTCTTGATCTCAGGGTTGTGAGTTTGAGCCCCATGCTGGGTGACTTAAATAAATAAAAACTTAAAAAAAGAAGTGTACCCTTAATCCCCTTTAGTATTTCACCCATTGCTCTACCTTTCCTCTGCTAACCATAAGTTTGTTCTCTAGTTAAGAGTCTGTCTTTTGGTTTGTCTTTTTTTTTTTTCCTTTGTTTTGTTTCTTAAATTCCACATACGAATGAACTCATATGATATTTGCCTTTCTCTGACTTGTTTCACTTAGTGTTATACTCTGTAGATCCATCCGTGTTGTTGTTGTAAATGGCAAGATTTCATTCTTTTATATGACCGAATAATCCATTGTATATATGTATATATATATATATATACACACACCACATCTTCCTTATTCATTCACCTATCAGTGGCCTTTTGGGCTGCTTCTAAAATTTGGCTATTATAAATAATGCTGCAGTAAGCATACGGGTGCATATATCCTTTCAAATTAGTGTTTTTGTGTTCTTTGGATACTCAATAGTGGGATTACTGGATCATATGGTAGTTCTGTTTTTAATATTTTGAAGAACCTCCATACTGTTTTCCACAGTGGCTGCACCAGTTGGCATTCCCATCAACCGTGCATGAGGGTTCCTTTTTCTCCATATCTTTGCCAACACTTGTTTCTTGTGTTTTTGATTATAGCCATTCTGACAGGTGTGAGGTAATATCTCATGGTGGTTTTGATTTGCATTTCCCCAACGATGAATGATGTTGAGCATCATTTCATGTGTTTGTCAACCATCTGTATGCCATCTTTAGAGAAATGCCTGTTCCTCTCTGCCCATTTTTTAATTGGATTATTTGGGTTTTTGGTGTTGAGTTGTATAAGCTCTTTATATATTTTGGTTACTTACCCTTTGTCATACATGTCATTTGCAAATATCTTGTCCCATTCAGTAGGGTGTCTTTTAGTTTTGTTAATAGTTTCCTTTGCTGTGCAGAAGTTTTTTTACTTTGATGTAGTCCTAGTAGATTATTTTTTGTTTCCCTTACCTCAGGGGACATCTAGAAAAATGTTGGTACAGCTAATGTCAGAGAAATTACTGCCTGTGCTCTCTTCTAGGATTTTTACGGCTTCAGGTCTCACATTCAGGTCCTTAATCCATTTTGAGTTAACTTTTGTGTATGGTGTAAAAAAGTGGTCCAGTGTCATTTTTTTTGCATGTAGATGTCCAGTTTTCCCAGCACCATTTGTTGGAGACTGTCTTTTTCCCATTGCATATTCTTGCCTCCTTTGTCAACGATTAATTGACCATACAGTCATGGGTTTGTTTCTGGGCTTTCTGTTCTTTTCTATTGATCCATGTGTTTGTTTTGTGCTAGGACCACACTGTTTTGATTACTGCAGCTTTGTGGTATATAACTTGAAATCTGGAATTGTGATACCTCCAGCTTCGTTTTTCTTTTTCAAGATTGCTGTGGCTGCTCAGGGTCTTTTGTGTTTCCATACAAATTTTAGGATTGTTCATTCTAGTTCTGTGAAAACTGCTATTGGTATTTTGATAGAGATTGCATTAAATCTGTAGATTGCTTTGGGTAGTAGGGACATTTTAACAATATTTGTCCTTCTGGTCCATGAGTATGGAATATCTATTTGTGTAATGTCCAGTTTCTTTCATCATTGTTTTGTAGTTTTCAGAATACAGTCTTTTACCACCTTGGTTAAGTTTATTCCTAGGTATTTTATTGTTTTTGGTGCAGTTTTCTTATTTTCTCTTTCTGTTGCTTAGTGTATAGAAATGCAAGATTTCTGTACTTTGACTTGGTATTCCTGTGACCTTACTGAATTAATTTATCAGTTCTAGTAGTTTTTTGGTGGAGTCTTCAGCGTTTTCTATAGTATCCTGTCATCTGCAAATAGTGAAAGTTTTACTTCTTCCTTACCAATTTGGATACCTTTTATCCTCTTTCTTGTCTGATTGCTGTGGCTAGGACTTCTAGTACCATTGAATAAAAGTGGTGAAAGTGGACACCCTTGTCTTGTTCCTGACTTTAGGAGGAAAGCTCACAGTTTTGTTTTGTTTTGTTTTTTTACCAGAGTATGATGTTAGCTGTGGGTTTTTCATATATGGCCTTTACTATGTTGAGGTGTGTTCCCTCTAAACCTACCTTGTTGAGAGTTTTTGTCATGAATGTTATACTTTGGCAGATTTTTTTTTTTTCTGCATCTGTTGAAATGATCATATGGTTTTTCTTCTTTCTTTGTTTTTTAAGTTTGTTTATTTTGAGAGAGTGAGCGAGTGCGCATGAGCTGGGGAGGGAGAGAGGAAGAGAGGATCCTAAGCAGACCCCATGCTGTCAGCACAGAGCCCGATATGGGGCTTCACACATGAACTGTGAGATTATGATCTGAGTGAAAACCAAGAGTTGGATGCTTAACTGACTGAGCCACCATGGTGCCCCCTCCTTTCTCTTATTGATGTGCCATGTCACATCGATTGATTTGTGAATATTGAATCAGCCTTACATCTCGGGCATACATTCCACTTGATTGTGGTGAATGTTGTTTTTTTTTTTTTTTTTTTTAAATGTTTGGTTATTTTGAGAGAGAGAGAGAGAGAACAGGGGAGGGGTTGAGAGAGAGAGAGAGAGAGAGAATGAGAGAGAGAATCCCAAGCAGGCTCTGCACTGTCTGCACAGAGCCCGACTTGGGGCTCAGTCTTACAAGTAGTGAGATCATGACCTGAGCCAAAATCAAGAATAGGACCCTGGGACACCTGGGTGGCTCAGTCAGTTAACCATCTGACTTCAGCTCAGATTATGATCTCCCGGTCCATGAGTTCGAGCCCTGTGTCAGGCTCTGTGCTGACAGCTCAGAGTCTGGAGCCTGCTTTGAATTCTGTGTCTCCCTCTCTGCCCCTCCCTCCCTCTCTCTTTCTCTCTCTGTCTCTTTAAAAAATAAATAAACATTAAAAAAAATTAAAACAAAAGAATAGGACCCTTAACTGACTGAACCACCCAAGGTGCCCCTGGATCTGTAAATTATAAACTACTTTTGTTTGTGTATCTTCAGGCCTCTGTTTTACTCTTCTTCTTAGATGGCATTTTAGCTGTGTGATGATTTGTAGTTGACTATTATTTTCCTTCTTAGGAAGAGGTGGTTCTCTTGTTTTCTGGCATGTGTTGTTGCATTTGAGAAGTCTGATGTCCAATTGTTGCTTTTTAATCATTCTTTTCTTTTTGGTTGCTCTTACTATATTTTGTTGGTCTTTATTGTTCTGCAGTTTTGCTGTGGTGTATATTTGAGTCCCTGGCAATCTGGAGACCCCTGTCAATTTTGGCAAATATGTCTTCGAATATTACTTTTCCTGCTTCCTCTTCTGACACTGGTATTTCACCGTGTTAAAATTTTTCATTGTGTATTCCATACTTCTCTTTCATATTTCCATCTCTTTATCTTTTTGTGCTAAATTCTGTGAGATTTTTTCAGATCAAGAATATAGTTCCCTAATTCTTTAGTTTTGACCATTCAGCTTTTATTTTTATTTTATTTATTTATTTATTTATTTATTTATTTATTTATTTATTTTTGAGAGAGAGGAGAATGAGAATGAGAGAGAGCACGTGCTAACACGGGACTCGATCTCATGAATGTGAGATCATGACCTGAGCCAAAAGGAATAGATGCTTAACTGACTGAGCCACCCAGGTGCTCCCAAACAGTCAGCTTTTTAATCACATATTTTTATTTCTAGATTTTCTACTTGTTTTTTGAAATTTGCCTATTCTTTTCTCATTCTATCCTGTTCTTGTGTTTTTTTTTTTTTTAAGTTTTATTTATTTTTTTAAAGTAAATTTTACACCCAATGGTGGGGCTTGAACTCACAACCCTGAGATCAAGAGTCACATGCTCTACCAACTGAGCCAGCCAGGTGCCCCTGTCTTGTGGTTTTTATTTCTAACTTTATTTTGGTACCTTTTTTTTTTTTTTTTTTTAAGAGAGAGCTAGTGTGTGTTAGAGGGGGAGGGGCAAAGAGAGGGAGGGAGGGAGAGAGAAAGAGAAAGAGGGAGAGAGAATCTTAAGCAGGCTCCATGCTCAGTGTGGAGCCCCATGTAGGGCTCCATCCCATGACCCTGGGATCATGACCTGAGCCAAGATCAAGAGTTGGACGCTCAACTCACCAAGCAACCCAGGTGCCCTTGTACATTTTTAAAAAAAGATTTTATTTTATTTTTTAAAGTAAGCTCTGTGTCCAACATGGGATCGAACTCAGTGCTGAGGTCAAGAGTCCCATACTCTACCAATTGAGCCAGCCAGGCATTCCTGTACATTTTAAACATGATTATTTTAAAGCTTGTTTATTTTACCTATATTTTGAGGTCTGAGTTTGCCTATTTGTTGTGTCTGCTAAAAACTCCCCTTCCCCTTTGGTGGTTCATTTCTTCATATACTTTACAATTTTGACTTACATGCTTATATCATCTGTAGAATTTATTTTTTAAGTGAGTCAGGAAGTTTGAGTTTCTGCTGAACCTAACAGGTTTTCTTAGTGCCATACCTGTTCTTGGGCTCATTCTTGGCTTGGGGTTTATGGACCACTTGAATAGTGTGATTTTGGAAGCCATAGCTGTGATAATGGAGTTTCATTTTCCCAGAGGTGAAACTTACTCATCATGGGATGGAGATTGGAGTTCACGTTATGTGTAGTTCTTTGTGGCTTTTTGGTATTTTATTTTATTTTATTTTATTTTTAATTTTTTTTTCAACGTTTTTAATTTATTTTTGGGACAGAGAGAGACAGAGCATGAACGGGGGAGGGGCAGAGAGAGAGGGAGACACAGAATCGGAAACAGGCTCCAGGCTCCGAGCCATCAGCCCAGAGCCTGACGCGGGGCTCGAACTCACGGACCGCGAGATCGTGACCTGGCTGAAGTCGGACGCTTAACCGACTGCGCCACCCAGGCGCCCCGGCTTTTTGGTATTTTAAATTTTTTTTTTTTTTTCAACATTTTTTATTTATTTTTGGGACAGAGAGAGACAGAGCATGAACGGGGGAGGGGCAGAGAGAGAGGGAGACACAGAATCGGAAACAGGCTCCAGGCTCCGAGCCATCAGCCCAGAGCCTGACGCGGGGCTCGAACTCACGGACCGCGAGATCGTGACCTGGCTGAAGTCGGACGCTTAACCGACTGCGCCACCCAGGCGCCCCCGCTTTTTGGTATTTTAATGCAACTAACTCATTTCCAATTTCTTGTCTCTTATTCTTGCAGTCCTGTCCCAAGCTCTAAGACCTGCATCTGGTTTAGGTGGCCCTGGGAGTTATTTGGACTTGAGTAGCTTAGTTGTTTGTTGCATCAGGGAATTTCCCTTTCTTGCTTTCAAGCTTGCCTATGTGCTGGGGTTTTATATTTGCCCAGCTTTTCTATATATTTGGGCTTGGAAATGAGTGCTTCTGTGTCTGGCCTGTCTGCTATATTCCCTGTAAGATCTGTGATACATTTGCTTACTTGTAGGTACCTCCTGTAAAACAGGTATAACTCACTAGAAACTAAATATTCCTGAATTCTGTCAGAACTCATGTGCTGCTGGTGGTACAGCTGTGATGTCCCTAAGATTGTTTCACCTTGCACATAAAGCATTGTGTCAAGCTGCAAGGATATGTCAGTTGACATCACTGTTGGGTCCTTTGCAGCTTGATGGATCAGAGTGCCCTTACTGCCTTGTGGTGAAGCATAGTTCTTTCTCATCAGCAGTTCTTAGGGGAAAAAGTCATTGCAGTAGCCACTCTGTTTTTCTGAGGAGTTTGCTATATCTGGGCATAGAGAAAAGACCTCATCGTTTCCTGTAATGTTCTAGTATTCAGCCGTCCTGCCTGAGTAGGCAGATGCCTAAATCTCTAATTCCAGAACTCTAGATCTGCATATCCAATAGGACATTTCCACTCAAAGATTCCACTGTGACCAAAAATCCACCTCTTTCTTCATCTGTTGTCCAATTACTGATATCACAAGTTGGCCTTCCTCTTACATTTCTTGTTTCTGTCCATTCCATCCTTGTCTTCTCAGCAACTCAGACAAAAAACCTGACCTACACCAGACTTTTTTCCCCCTCCTGCATGCATTCAGCTGTTAAAAATCATGTTACTGCTTTCTGTAGAAGTCCTATCCTTTCTCTTTCCAGGACAGTATCAGGGGGACATATTCCAGATTAAAATCTCATTCTCTCTCTTCTTATTCCCTTGTGACCAGTCTGTCTGTCTACTATATCTGCTTAGTTTAGACCAAGATCCCACCTCCACACCCTCTTTTCTCCTAAACTTTTGGTGGAGTTCCACAGAATGTGTGTCTGTGGCTGTTTGTGTGCTGGGGATATTTTTTCCTTGGGGATATTAGGACATAACTAGAAACAGAACCAGAAATGCATTACCCATTTTTCTTCTGTTTTAAACAAGTTAGTGAGTTCTTACGAAATTTTGTGTGTGGTGGTTGGGGTGGGGGAAGAGCTGGTCTTAGAGACTTGAGTGTTAGTCTTTAACAGAATGACTTTGGATAAATGAATGATACTTGTGAGCCTCAGTTTCACCATGTACAGTAATATCAAGGGGTTGAATTGGCTGATGATTCTAGTTAGCATTTATTGAGCTTTTAATTTACTGGGCCAATTAGTAGTTTTCATGTATTGCCAGTTTTTCAAAACTCATTATTTGGAAGTAATTCTGAACTCACAGAAAAGTTTCAAGGATAAAATAAGTAGTATAAAAAAGAATGCTTATTCCATTTGCTCAGATTCAAGTATTATTAACACTTAACATTTGTTAGCATGGATGTTGTATTTTTTCAAATGATTTTTCTGCATCCACTGAGATGAATGTATGTTTTTTTTTCACTTTTAGTCTGAACATTAACGTTTGGGATGAAACTCATTTGATCATGATCTGTTATTATCCTTTCTATAAAATATTGTCGGATTTGATTTGCTAAGTTTATTAACAATTTTTACGTTTATATTCATGATGTGTATTATAGTTTTCTTATAAGGTATTTGTCTGATTTTCATGAAAGTAAAAGTAATACTGTCCTTGTCTAATTAATTGGTGTCTTAGTCTTTTTGGGTTGCTGTAACAACTGAGCAGCATACATACAACGGAAATTTTTTTCTCACAGTTGTAGAAGCAGGAATTTCACAGTGGCCCTCTTCTGAGTTGCAGACTTTTTGTTAACTCACTTTAATTGTAAACTTTGTGGGACTTTTTTTCTTTTTTTTTAAGAGCACTAATCTACCTTCATGACCTGATCACCTCCCAAAGGCCCCACCTTCTAACACCATTTACATTGAACATAAGGATTCCAGCATGTGCATTTTGCAGGGCACACATTCAGACCATAGCACTTGGGAAGTATTTCTTCCTTTTAGATTTTCTGAGTTTTTTTTTTTTTTTTTTTAATGTTTTTTCAATGTCTGTCTATTTTTGAGAGACAGAGCATGGGGGGTGGGGTGGGGAGAGGGTGGACAGACAGAGAGGAAGACACAGAATCAGAAGCAGGCTCCAGGCTCCAAGCTGTCAGCACAGAGCCCAGCATGGGGCTTGAACCCACAAACCATGAGATCGTGACCTGAGCTGAAGTCAGACGCTTAACCGACTGAGCCACCCAGGCGCCCCTAGATTTTCTGAGTTTTTATAGAATTGTTATTATTTCTTCCTTTAGTGCTTGATAAAATTCACCAGTGGAGCCATCTGAGCCTGGAAACTTTTAATTACAAATTCAGTTCTTTTATACAGATATAGACATTATTAGTTTTTCTACTTATTTTGATGTGAGTTTTTGTTTGTGTCCACTTCATCTAAATTGTCAAAATTTAAGGACGTTCATAATACCTGCAGAGTCTGTAATAATGTCTCTGCTCTCTTCCTGATATTGGTGATTTGTGTTTTCTGTTTTTACCTGATGACTCTGATCCATTTTAGAGATTATCTCAAAAATCAGCTTTTGGGGGCAGCTTCGGTGTCTCAGGTGATTAAGCATACGACTTCATTCAGCTCAGGTCATGATCTCATGGTTTGTGAGTTCAAGCCCTGTGCTGACAGTGCAGAGCCTGGATTCTCTTTCCCTCTTTCTCTCTGTCCTCTGTCTCTGCACCTTCTCTCTCTCAAAATATATAAATAAACTTAAAAAGAAATCAGCTTTTGATTTCATTGACGTCTTTTGTTGTCTGTTTTATTGATCTCTCTTTTTTTTTTTTATTCTTTCTTAGGCTTGAATTAGGTTTAATATATCTCTTCTTTCCTTCTACTTTCTCATGATGGAAGCTGAAGTATTTGAGACCTTTCCTTTTTTCTAAGATAAGCATTTAATGTGTACAACAGAATTCAATATATTGTGTTTTTATTTTCATTCCATTCAAAATATCTTTATAATTTTCTTTTGATTTTTTTCTTTACTGGTTATTTAAATCATTAAATGATCATTTTATTATGATCATTTAATTTCCCTATATTTGGGAGACAGAGAACTTTCCTGTTATTGATTTCTAATGTAATTCCATTGTGGTAACAGGATATATCTTGTATGGTTTGAATCCTTTTAAATTTTCTGAGGTTTGTTTTATGGCTCAGAATAAGGTCTGTCTTGAAAAATTTTCCATATGTACTTGAAAAGAATGTGTAGTCTACTGTTGTCATGTGCTGTGTTCTGTAAATGTTGATGAGTTTATTGGTTGATAGCCTTGTTCAAATCTTCTGTATTCTGACTGATTAAAAAAATTTTTTTTTTTTAACATTTATTTATTTTTGAGACAGAGAGAGACAGAGCATGAACAGGGGAGGGGCAGAGAGACAGGGAGACACAGAATCTGAAACAGGCTCCAGGCTCTGAGCAGTCAGCACAGAGCCCGACGCGGGGCTCAAACTCACGGACCGTGAGATCATGACCTAAGCTGAAGTCGGCCGCTTAACCGACTGAGCCACCCAGGTGCCCCTGTATTCTGACTGATTTTGTATCCACTTATCCTATTAGTTACAGAGAGAATTGAATCTCTAATTGTGGATTTATTTCTTCATTTAGTATTATCAGATTTTATTTCATGTATTTTGAAATTCACTTAATACATAAACATTTAAGATTGTCTTCCTCCTTTTTTTTTTTTTTTTAATGTTTATTTATTTTGGGGGGAGAGAGAGAGAGAGAGAGAGAAAGGAAGAACAAGCCAGGGAAGGGGCAGAGAGAGACAGAGACACAGAATCTGAAGCAAGCTCCAGGCTCTGAGCTGTCAGCACAGAGCCCAACTTGGGGCTTGAACCCACAAGCTATGAGATCATGACCTGAGCCAAAGTTCAAAGTTGGGTGCTCAACTTACTGGCCCACCCAGGTGCTCCAAAATGGTCTTCCTCCTGATGAACTGACTCCTTTGTCATTTTTTTTTTTTTTTTTTTTTTTTTTTTATGTTTGGTTATTTATTTTGAGAGTGAGAGAGAACGAGAGTGAGTGAGCAGGGTAGGGGCAGAGAGAGAGGGAGAGATAATCTCAAGCAGTTGACCCGATGTGGGGCTTGAGCTCACAAACCATAAGATCATAACCTGAGCCGAAATCAAGAGTCAAGTACTTAACCAGCTGAGCCACCCAGGTGCCCTCCTTTGTTATTTTGAAATGACTTTCTTTAGCCCTGGTAATATTCTTTGATCTGAAATCTACCTTCTTTTATAACACAACCACTCCTGCTTTCATTCAGTTAGTGTTTGCATGCTATGTGTATTTCCATCCTTTTATCTTTCTAGTGGGGTGGGTTTGTTAGTTTGCAGGCATCATAAAGTTGGATCTCACTTTTATCCAATTTGATAATCTGCCTTTTCTTTGGGGTGTACAGACCATTTACATTTAAAGTGACTACTGATGTTGTAGAGTTTTTTTTTTTTTTAATTTTTTTAATGTGTATTTATTACTGAGAGACAGAGAGCATGAGCATGGGAGGGGCAGAGAGAGGGGGAGACACAGAATCAGAAGCAGGCTGCAGGCTCTGAGCTGTCAGCACAGAGCCCAACGTGGGGCTCGAGCCCATGAATTGCGAGATCATGACCTGAGCCGAAATCAGACGCTTAACTGACTGAGCCACCTAGGCTCCCCTGTAGAGTTTAAATCTACCGTCTTGCTAGTTGTTTTCTCTTTGTCCATCTGTTCTTCATTCCTTTTTTTTAATGTTTATTATTTCTTTTGTGAGAGACAGAGTGAGTGGGGCAGGGGCAGAGAGAGAATCCCAAGCAGGCTCTGCACTGTCAGTGCGGGGCCCGATGTGGGGCCCGAAGTCAGAACCGTGAGATCATGACCTGAGCCGAAATCAAGAAAGAGTCTCATGCTTAGCTGACTGAGCCACTCAGGCACCCCATGTTCTTTTTTTTCTCTTCTTTTTCTGCCGTTTGTTGGATTAAGAATTTTTAAAAAGTATTTTCAGTTCCCTTTTTGTCTCTGAGTTGTACCTGTCTTTATTTTGTTGTTTTAGCGGTTGCTTTAGTGTTTATTGTATAGATATTTATCACAGTATATCTTGAGATGACATCATACCACTTTACCTGTATTCTGAGAACCTTATGAGTAGTTCACTTCCACTTTCCCTGCTCAATCTTTGTGCTGTTGTCATATACTTCACTTCCATATGTTTTAAACCCCACAGTACATTGTTACTATTTTTCATTTAATCCATTGTCTTAAAAAACAAAACAAAACAGTGCACTGTTTTTTCAAAATATTTAAGAAATAAGAAAAAAAGTCTTATTAGTACCTATATATTTCTGGTGCTCTTCATTGCCTGTGATTAGGATAGATCCACATTCCCGTCAGGTACCATTTTCATTCTGGTAGAAGGACTTCCTCAATGTTTCTTGTCATGCTTGTCTGCTAGTGATAGTATTTTAATTTTTTTTTTAATGTTTATTTATTTTTGAGACAGAGACAGAATGTGAGTGGGGGAGGGGCAGAGAGAGAGGGAGACACAGAATCCAAAGCAGGCTCCAGGCTCTGAGCTGTCAGCACAGAGCCTGACGTGGGGCTCAAATTCATGCACTGTGAGATCATGACCCGAGCTGAAGTTGGTCACTCAACCGACTGAGCCACCCAGGCGCCTCTACTAGTGATAGTATTTTAAAGCGTTTATGTATCTGAAAAATGATTTCCTCTTTTTAAAGAAATATTTTCTTGATACGGAATTCTAGGTTGACAGTTTTTTCTTTCTGTACTATAAAGAATTTGCTCCACTGTGTCTAGCTTGCATTATTTCTGATGAGATATATGCTGTTATTTTAATCTGTGTTCTTGGATCAAATTTGGTAAATATTCAGCCATTAGTTTTTCAAATATTTTTCTCCTACACCTTTCCTTTCCCTTTGGGTATCTGGCCACGTGAGGTTGTAGCTTACTGATGTGCTGTTCATACTTTATCAGTCTTTTTACTCTGTTTGTTTTGGGTAGTTTCTGCTGGTATATCTTCATTCTCATTCATCTTTTCTTCTGCGGGGTTCAATTTGCTATTAACCCAGGCATTGCATTTCTTACCTCTAGAAGTTCTGTTTGGGTGTTTTTTATATTTCATACATATCTGCTTCATGTGTTCAGTGTTCAGCACATGAAATACAGTTAGAATAACTTTTTATCTCTTCCTCTAGTTCTGTCATCTGTATCAGTTTTGGGTCTGTTTCTATTATTTTTGTCATTATAGGTCATTATAGATTTTTCTGGTTCTGTGCATTCCTAATAATTTTTGATTGAATGAGAGCCACTGTGATTTTTACTTTGGGTTGTGTATATTTTTGTACTTAGGTTTTGAGCTTTGTCCTGGAATGCAGATAAAGTTACTTGGAAATGGATCCTTTTGAGTCTTGCTTTTCAGCCTGTTAAGTGGGGTTTATCCTTTCAGTGTTTATTTTTACAAAGCTATACAGATATATATGTTCTCTTATTTCCTTTTCTTTCTTCTACAAAAATAGCTTGGATATGTTCTTCTCATTCTTTCTTACTTACATCACAGTCTTTTCCTTAGAGTTCTGACATTCTTACTCAGGTAGCAGTTACTTCTGGCCTGACTACTGCCTTCGTCTCTTAATATTTGTCTGGTTTTCAGATTCTGTCCATCTCTCATGCAGTGTTCAGATTGTTGTCAGAATTATTCTGAAGCACGCTCTGATCATGTCACTGCAATGCTTTCCATTGCTGACGGCAGTGCGATTCACGCTTTAAAAAATTTTCCCTTAATGGCAATAAAAACATTTTGAGTTTACATCCTAAGTGTGTGTGTACTTGTTTATACCATTGTAACTGGATAGAAGTTAGCATGTATTCTTTCATAATATGCCCATTGTGAAATACAGTCTAAAACAAATTTAAGAGTATTTAAAAATTATAGTATATTGGGGCCTGAGCCTGGGTGGCTAAGTTGGTTAAGCATCTCGCTCTTAATTTCAGTTCAGGCCGTGACCTCACAGTTGGTGGATTCAAGCCCCGCATTGGCCTCTGCTCTGATAGTGCGGAACCTGTTTGGGATCCTCTCTCTCCTCTTCTCTCTCTCTGCTTCTCCCCTGCTTGGGCTCTGTCTCACTCTTTCTCTCTAATAAATAAGTATGAAAAAAAATTTTAGTTCTAGTATATTTTAAAAATAGTTAACGTGAAAGTGAATTTATTAATGATAGAGGATATATTATATTCCAGCCTTTGAAAACTTCAGGTAACTTCTTTTCAGGTATGATAATGCTCATCATTGATTTTACCTTGTAACATACCTGATGAAAAGTTTATATATTCGGTGTAAAAACGTCAGCCCTACTGTTTTCTTGATGTCCCTGTACTCACATTATTATTATTATCATTATTGTCGTTGTTGTTTTTGGTATTCACATTATTAGTGTAAAATCTGTCTAATGAGGCATATGAAACATGTTGAGAATAAGTATGTGAATTTCAGAATACTGAATTTTTTTTTTAATGTTTATTTATTTTTGAAAGAGAGAGAGAGACAGAGCGTGAGTAAGGCAGGGGCGAGAGAGGGAGACACAGAATCCAAAGTAGGCTCCTGGCTCTAAGCTGTCAGCACAGAGCCCGACGTGGGGCTTGAACTCACAAACCGCGAGATCACGACCTGAGCGGAAGTCAGACGCTTAACTGACTGAGCCACCCAGGCACCCCGAATTTCAGGATACTGAATATGACATAAGACTTACATAGGAATTGAAAAAGGGCAGCAGTGTCAATCCATATACTAAATGAGTGAAGCTTAATTTGTTTTATTTTTATGTTAAAAATATGTACGTTTCCTTTTGGCGTTACTGTCCCCATCGATAGAGACATTTCTGCCTGATCATTGAGTCCCGCTTGATTATTTCGTATGGCTAAGTATTTCATGTGTGTTGTATCTGTTAGCTTTTACTGTGTAACGGACTGTCCCGAAATTTAGTGTCTTAAAAACAATTGTATACTTAATTCACAATTCCTTGTGAGAATTGTTGGGATAGGCTGTATTTTTGGTCTGGCCTGGTTTAGATTATCTGCAGTTATCTGGCCTGGGCTCTTCTGTATGTGGTCAGCTGGAGAGATGGCTGGAGGCTGGATGCGTTAGGCAGAATTCTAAGATTATCCCTGATAACCTATATCTGTTATCATTTTTTCTGTCATAGGGGTGAGAACTGCAGTTTGCTTCTCACAATAGGATATGGCAAAGGTGAGGGGCGCCTGGGTGGCTCAGTCGTTTAAGTGCGTCCTAACCGACTCTTGATTTTGGCTCAGGTCATGATCTCACAGTTGGAGAGGTATGGCAAAGGTGAGGAGATTTTACAGGTGTAATTAAAGTCCCTAGTCAGATGGCTATATCTTGAGTAGGCTTGACCCAATCAGGCAAGCCCTTTAACAGAAGACCTGAAGGTCTGAGATGGAAGAATTGAGCAATTCCTCCTGACTTTGAAGAAGCTAGCTGCCATATTGTGAGAGGGCCACATCACAAGAACTGGGAGATCCTTAGGAGCTGAGCACAGGCCCCGCTGATCACCTGGAAAGAATTGACCTTAGTCTTACAACCACAAGAAATTGTTTTCTTCCAATAACCATGTGAGCTTGGAAAAGGACCCTGAGCTCTAGAAAAGAAAGCAGTTCAGTTGACACTTTGATTTGAAACTTGTGAGCCCTTGAGCAGAAGACCCATAAACCGTGCTTAGGCTCCTCACCCCTAGAAACTTGAGATAATAATAAATGTGTGTTGTTTTAAATCACTAAATTTGTGGTAATTTGTTACACAACAATATAAAATTAATCTGCTAGATCGTATCTAGGATAGCCTTATTACAATTTTATCCTTTCCAGAATGGAATAGAATCATATAATATATTCCCTTTAGAGATTGGTGTTTTTCACTCATCATGGTACTTGGGATCTATCCAAGTTGTTATGTTTATCAACACTGTTCTTTTATTGTTGAACTGGTATTCCGTTTTATGAATACCAGGTTGTTTATCCATTCTTCCAGTGAGGAACATTTAGTTGTTACTAGTTTGGGGCTATTACAAATAAAGCCACTGTGAAAATTTTCTTACAGGTTGTAGTATGAAAATAAATAGCTATGAGTGGAATTGCTGGGTTACAGGATATGTGTATGTTTAACTCTGAAAAACTGCTACACTTTTTTTCCAAAGTGGGAGTACCATTTTTCATTCCCACTAGCAGTGTTGTGAGTTGTTGTGCTTTCTCAACAGCACTTAGTATTGTTATTGTTTTCCCTTTTCTCTCTTCTAATAGATGCACAGTAATTTCAAAGACTTAATTTGTGTTTTCCTAATGGCTAATGGTGTTCAGTGTCTTTTCATGTACTTACATTCCATTTCAATATCTTTTGGTGTAATTTATTTTTAAATCTTTTGCCCATTTTCTAATTGGGTTGTTTTCTTAAATTTTTTTTTTAATGTTTATTCATTTTGAGGAGACAGAGGGCAGGGGCAGAGAGAGAGGGGGGACACAGAATCTGAAGCAGGCTCCAGGCTCTGAGCTGTCAGCATAGAGACTGACGCGGGGCTCTATCCACAAGCTGTGAGATCATGACCTGAGCTGAAGTTGGACACTTAACTGAGCCACCCAGGCGCTCCTAATTGGGTTGTTTTCTTATTATTGAATTGTTTTCTTATTATTTCTTATTATTGAATTGAATTCAATTATTGAATTGAATTACTGAATTGCTCCTAATTGGGTTGTTTTCTTATTATTGAATGTATAGAGTTGTTGAGATACAAATTGTTGGATATGTGACTTGCAGATATTTTCTCAAGCCTGTAGCTTATCTTTTTATTTTCTTACGCATGTCTTTTACAGAGCAAAATTTTTAATCTTGATGAGATCCATTTTATTGATTTAAAATTTTTATTTTATATATTTTTTGTGTTTGTGTGTATCATGTCTAAGAACTCTTTGTCTAACTCTAGATGATACGAATTTCTCTTATATTTTAAAAGTTTTATTTTTTTAAAGAGTTTATTTTTAAGTAATCTCTATATCCAACATGGAGCTTGAACTCATGGCCCTGAGATCAAGAGTCACATGGTCCACTGACTGAGCCAGTCAATGCCCCTAAAAGTTTTATGTTTTACAAATAGGGTTGTTATTCCTTTTGTGTTAGTTTTTGAATTAGGTATAAAATTACATCAAGGTTCATTTTTTGCATTGGAATGGCCGGTTTTTGAATTACCATTTAATTGTGAAGACTATCTTTTCTCTGTTAAATTGCTTTTACAGGTCTTCAAAAACCCGTTGGCCGTATTTTGTAAAAGGTTCTGCTTTTGGACTCTATTCCATTTACCCCTATGTTTGTTCCTCTGTCAGTACCATACTATTTTGATTAGTGTTACATAGTCATGATAGGATGTAAAATTAGGTGGTATGATTCCTTCAACTTTATTATTTTTCAAAATTATTAATAGCTATTCTAATTTATTTGCCTCTCTGTGTAGAATCATCTTAACTAGATCTACAAAAATTTTTTTTTTGCTAAGATTTTAATAGTAAATAATACATTAAACCAGTAGATCAGTTTGGGGAGAATTGTTATTTTGACTGTGTTGAGTCTTCCAATCTATGGATATGGTATGTCTTTTTATTTTCTTAGATCATCTTTGATATTTTAATCAACATTTTGTTGTGTTTGTTTCTGTTTTGTTTTTGTTAGTTTTTTTTTAGAGAGAAAGTGCATGCGAATGTGCTTGTGCAAGCGGGGGAGGGGCAGAGGGGGAGAGAGAGAATCTTAAGCAGGCTCCACACCCAGCACAGAGCCCCGTCTCAGGGCTCGATCTCACAACCATCACATCATGACCCGAGCTGAAATCAGGAGTTGGATGCTCAACTAGTTGACTGAGCCATCCAGGCACCCCCAGCATTTTGTAGTTTTTAGCGTACAGATTCTGTATGTGTTGTTAGATCTGTACCTCAGTATTTAATTTTGGGGGGGGAGTTATTATAGATGGTATGGTGCTTTTAATTTTGATTTCTAATTACGGATTGCTAACATATAGACAGTAATGATTTTTGTGTGTTGACCTCTAGCCTGTTGAATTTGATAAACTTAGTTACTAGTTCTAGGAATTTTTCCTCTAAATTCCTTGGGATTTTCTATATAGGCCATCTTGTCATCTGTGAATAGGGCCAGTGTTATACATTCCTTCTGATCTGTCATTTTCTTCTCTTGACTGATTTCACTGGCTAGGATTTCAGGCTCTGTGTTGAACAGCAGTGCTGTAAATGGATATCCTTGCCTTCTTCCCAGTCTTTGAGGGAAAGCATTCAGTTTTTCACCATTAGTAGGATGTTAGCTGTAGATATTTTGTGGGTATTTTGCTGTTTATCAAGTTGAGGATGTTCCCTTCTGTTCATAGTTTGTTGAAAGTTTTTATCATGAATATGTGTCAAATTTTCTCAACAATTTTTCTGCATTAATGGATATGATTGTATGTTTTTCTTTATGTCTCATTGTTTTAATTTACAATTTTCTGATGATAAATGATGATGAATACATTTTAATGTGTTTATTGGCCTTTTTTATCATCTTCCTATTTGAACGTCTAATTAAGTATTTTGCCCATTTAAAAAAGAATTTCTTTTTATTTTGTAACATTGATAAGCTTTCAGAAAAGTTTTTAAGTACAGAACAAAGAACTTCTTTTTTCCTGAACTGCTTTAGAGCCTCATGTCTTAATTCCTTACTGTTAATACTTCAGTTAAAGATATCTGTTGCACTGGGAGAATTAATATTGTTAAAATGTCCATACTACTCAAAGCAGTCTACAGGTTCAGTGCAATCACTATCAAATTACCAATAGCATTTTTCATAAAACTGAAATAAATAATACTAAAATTTGTATGGAACCAGAAAAGATCCTGAATAGCCAAAGCAATCTCGAGAAAGAAAAGTAAGCTGGAGGTACCACAGTTCTAGATTTCAAGGTCTATACTGTAGAGCTGTAGTAATCAAAACAGTATGGCCCTGGCACAGAAACAGATACACAGATCAGTGGAACAGAATAGCCCAGAAATAAACCCATGATTATATGGTCAATTAATCTATGACAAAGGCAAGAATATACAATAGGAAAAAGAGTCTCTTCAATAAATGGTGCTGGTAAAACTAGACAGCTTCATGTAACAGAGTGAAACTGGACCACTTTTTCACACTATACTCAAAAATAAACTCAAAATACATTAAAGACCTAAGTTGTGAGACCTGAAACCGTAAAAGTCCTAAAAATGTCTCATATGGCAAAGGAAACAAAAACAAAACTAAACTAATGGTATTACATCAGAATAAAAAGCTTTTGCACAGTGAAGGAAACAAAAAGCCAGCCTACTGAATGGGAGAAAATATTTGCAAATGATATATCTATTAAGGGGGTTAATATCCAGAATATATGAAGAAGAGCTCAATACCAAGAAAACCAATCTGATTAAAACATGGACAGAGAACCTGAATAGACATTTTTCCCAAGGAGACATACAGGTGGCAGACAGATACATGAAGAGATGCTTAACATCACTCATCATTAGAGAAATGCAAATCAAAACCACAGTGATACACCACTTTACACCTGTCAGAATGGCTAAAATAAAAAAGACAAGAAATAAGTGTTGATGAAGATGTGGAGAAAAAGGAACTCTCCTACACTGTTGACGGGAATGTCCGCTGGCACAGCCACTGTGGAAAACGTATGGAGGTTCCTTAAAAAATTAGAAATACTATATGATTCAGTAATTCTACTTAATTATCTACAATAATAGGGTATTTACCCAAAGAAAACAAAAACACTAATTCGAAAAAAATAACGCAACCTTATGTTCATATGTTCATTGCAGCATTATTTACAATAGCTAAGATATGGAAGCAAACTAAGTGTCCTGTCAATAGACAAGTGGATAAGGAAGACATACACATGTATATACATATACAATAGAATATTATGCAGCCATAAAAAAGGATGAGATCATGCCATTTGAGACATCGTGGATGGACTTAGATGGTATTATGCTAAGTAAGTCAGAGTGAGAAAGAAATACCATATAACTTCATCTCATCGAAAAACACCCAAAAAACATGAATAAACAAAAGCAAAATTGAACCTATAAAAATAGAACAAAGTGATGCTTGCCAGAGGGCAGTAGAGTGGGGAGCAAAATGGGTGGGTGGGGGGGAGTGGGAGATCTAGGCTTCTTGCCAGTTAGGGAATGAATCAGTCATAGGAATTAAAAGCACAGCATAAGGAACATTGTGATACTGTAGTAGTTAGTGATGTATGGTGACAGATGGTAGGTACACTTGTGAATATAGCATAATGTATAAACTTGTGGAATCACTGTTTTATACATCTGAAACTAATGTAACGTTGTCAACAAGACTCCGAAAAAAAAAAAGGGATGTCTGTCAGCTCCATGTCCAAAACGCATCCATCAATTTCAGAAAATTACATTGAGAAATTTTTATCATCAGATTCCATTAAAGTTTTGCTAATTGTCCCTGTAATATCCTTTATGCCTAAAGGTTCTAGTTCAGAATTACATGCCACCTGGGGTCGTCATAAGTCTTTGGTCTCCTTCAGTATAGAACAGTTTGTTTGGTTTTTTTTTAATCTTTCTTTGACTTTCATGACCTTGACCCCTTTGAAGCTTACAGACCAGTTATTTTATAGAATGTTGTTCAGTTTGGATTTTCTTGGGTTTTCTTAGGTTTTCTCATGATTAGATTCAGATACGTGTTTTCATCAGATATATCAGAGAAGTGATGCTATATTCTTAGTGCATCCTGTCAAAAGGCTCATTGTTTCAATTTGTCCTATTACTAATGTCCATTTATATCACTTAGTTAAAGTAGCATTTGCTAGGCTTAATCACTGTAAAACTCTTTTTCTCCTGGGGAGAAGCTTTGAAACTCTATTATCCCATTCTCCTTCTAAATTTCAGTTTATTTATTTATATCTGTATGAAATCACAGTTTTCTGTTTTGTTCAGTGGGTTGTAATCTATAAACTATTTAAGTGTTCAAATTGTTCCTAATTTAGCTGGTGGGGATTTTGTCAATCTGGCTTCTATGTCCCTTTGACAAATTCCCATCAGTCTTGGGGTGCTGTTGCCAGAAAGATGATGTAGGTTCACTGTGTACTTTCCCTGCCCTCACCCTTACTATTAGCCATTTCTCCATGGAGCCCTGGTTCTTTTAGTATATACAATGGTATCGAGAAACCAAGATTTAGGTTCTAGTGTGCTTGCTGCTATTGGGGTATTGCTGATACCAGTTCCTCTCAGTAGGAAGAGGCTAAGGAAAATCTGGGCATATTTACATACATATACATATATGCACTTACATCTATATGTCTAGCTTCATCTGAACATGTTAAAAACCATGAATTTACACCAATACCACAAATTCTAATACAAGTCCAGAGGATTCGTTCTCATTTTTCTCTTTCCATATTTGTAACTGCCTTCACCAACAGTAAGAAGTCTAGCTCCTATTTTTCCTGTTACTTAATATATTTTTACTTGTTTAACCCTCCATCCCCTTATATAATTTTATCTCCTCTCCCATCACTATTGCTGCCTTTCTCTGACAAAGATGTCCTCTCTACCCCTCATGGACTCCCAACACCGTATATTGCATTGGTCTCCCAGGGATGATTGCTTCATTTGCTTCATGCTCTGATTGCCTACTCCAGTGCCCTCTCATATAAATGCCCTCCTCACCCCAGCTGAGCTTTGGCATCTTGCCCCTTGTCTTGTCATAGCTTCTTTGGGCATTTCACCCTTCTTGAGCTTTGACTCCCGACACCATGCCATCCTTGTGCATGGAGACCTTCTGTGCCCTACTCAGGCATGGTACCCTACTCTTGGCCTCCAGGGCTCTTCTCCCCCCCCCGCCCCCATCCTCCCCCTGCCCCCAGGTAAGGAAAGATTAGTTTGGGGAGGAAAGTGGCAGCTTTTCCTTTTAAAAAAATAGTTTGTCTTTTTATTTTTCATCTGTAGAGTTTTTTGTTTTTTTTTAAATACACTTTGGATGTAAGTCCTTTGTCAGATATATGTGTTGCAAATATTTTTTGCCAGTCTTTTGGCTGCCTTTTCATTTTTATTAAAGTGTGATTAGAGGTTTTCAATTTTGAGAAAGTCATTTTATCACATTAAGAAACATATAGTTAATGTTTTTAGAAATCTATCCAATAACACAAATACTATATTTCTTTCTAGAAACTATATTTTTGGTTCCTGTATTTAGGTCTGTGATCTAAATTAATTTTGTTTTTCAAGTTTTTTTTATTTAGGGGTACCTGGTTGGCTCAGTCGGTTAAGTAGGCATCTGACTCTTGATTTCGGCCCAGGTCATGATCTCACGGTTGGAGCCTTGCATCCTGCTCCATGCTGATACCATGGAGCCTGCCTGGGATTCTCTCTCTCTGCCCCTTCCCTGCACACGTGCTCTCTCTCTCTTCAAAAAAAAAAAAAAACCCAAAACAAAAAAACCTTAAAGCTTGCTTATTTATTTTGAGAGAGAGAAAGCATGAGTAGGGGAGGGGGCAGAGAGAGAGAATCCCAAGGAGGCTCCACACTCAGCACGGAGTCCTATGCAGAGCTCAATCTCATGACCGTGAGATCATGACCTGAACTGATGTCAAGAGTCAGACAGACACCCTACTGACTGAGCCACCAGGCCCCCATTCCAAATTTTGTGGTGTAATTTGAGGTAGTAGTTCAGACTTGTGTTTTTGTTTATTTAGTTGTTTCAGTCTTATTTATTGAAATGACTTTCTTTTTTCCCCATTGAATAGTCTTGGTGCTTTTGTCAAATTATTAGTTGACCCTTATATACGTAGATATGTTTTGGTATTCTATTCTGTTCCATTGATCTATTATCTTTATACCGGTGTCATACTCTCATGATTTTTAATAAGTCAAGAAATCAGGTAATGTTAGTAGTATGAGTCTTCTAACTTCTTCTTTTTCAAGATTGTTTTGACTGTTCCTGGTCCTTTAAGTTTTCATATAAACTTTAAAATCAACTTGTCGGTTTTTGCCAAAACAATGCCTGTTGGGTTTTGATTGTGGTTGTGTTGAATTTGTAGATCAGTTTGTGGAAAATTAACATTTTGATGTTGATTTTTTTCCAGTCCATGAATATGGTATATCCATTGATTTAAGTAGTCTTTTTTTTTTTTTTCCTCCTAGCAGTGTTTTATAGTTTCCATTGGGGTTTTGCCTGTGTTTTGAAATTTTTAAAGTGTTTTTTAATTTTGGTGCTATTGCAAGTGGAGATGATTTTGAAATTTTTTTCAGTTTTTTCTTTAATATATTCAGTTGATTCTTTAAAGACCTTAATTTTACATACTTTATCACATTATCATATTTTCTCTGTCATTCTCTACATATTTTTTTTCCTGTATCAGAGTAAGTTGCAGACATAATGTTCCTTACTAAACAAGGAAAATTCTCTTTCATAACCACATTGCAATGATCAGAGAGTATTAATGTTGATACAGTATTGCTTGCTGGCTCATTTGCATACTTAATTCAAATTTTTCCTGTTGTTTTATTAATGCTAATTATGAAATTCTGGTTCAGGATACATCTAATCCTGGATCAGATGGTGCATTTGTTTGTCAAGTCTCTTTAATTTCCTTTAATCTGGAAAAGTTTCCACAAATTTTGTCTTTTGTGACCTTAGTATTTTTTAAGAATACAGGTCATTCACTTTCTAGAAAGCTCCCCAAGTCTGTGTTTGTCTAATGTTTTTTCATTATTAGATTTAAGTAGTAAGCTTTTGACAGGAATATTTCAGAAGTGATGGGATTCTCAGTGCATTGTATTAGGATACAAATGATTTCTATTTGATTTCTCCTAATGATAACTTCAGTCACTTGGTTGAGGTGGGGTCTGCCATTTTCTTCACTGTAAATAATAAGTACCTTGTAAAGAGATACCTTGAGTGTATATAGTCTCATCAAACTTTCATCCATTAGTTTTAGCATCCCTTGATGAATGGGTCTTACCTGAAAGTTACTAGTCTGATGGTTGTCAAGTGGTGATTTTAAAACAATGTTTATTTTGAGAGAGAGCATATGCATGTGAGCTGGGGAGGAGCAGAGAGAGAGAGAGAGAGAGAGAGAATGAGAATCCCAAGCAGGCGCCTCGCTGTCATTGCAGAGCCTGACGTGGGGTTCAGTCCTAACGAACCCTGAGATCATGACCTGAACCAAAACTGAGTCGGATGCTTATCTGACTGAGCCACCCAGGCACCCCTCAAGTGGTGATTTTTAAAATTCATTTGACATTTATTGGCATTCTACAGTAAGAAAGAGCCTTCTTTTCTCCCTCATTTGTTTATTCATTATGAATTTATGGATTGTTATTTTATTATTGAGTTATCTGTTACTGTTATTAACTTTGTTTAAAAATTTTTTTTAAATGTTTATTTTTGGGAGAGTATGAGTGGGGGAGGGGCAGAGGGAGAGAGGGAGACACACAACGTGAAGCAGCCTCCAGGCTCTGAGCTGTCAGCCTAGAGCCTGATGCGGGGCTTGAACTCACAAACTGTGAAATCATGACCTGGGCCAAAGTCGGATGCTTAACCAACTGAGTCACCCAGGTGCCCCTACTGTCATTAACTTTAATGCAGAAATTGTATAGAAGTGGCCAGCAGGACTCCCTTCAGCGTGGCTTTTGTGTCCTTCTAACAGGTCCCCCTCATTCTGAACTCTTTTTCACTTCTTTGTTTTCTGGCCCAGCCATGTGTCTGGGCTTAGCTTGTATTTTCCAGCCCCAGCTTTGGTATCAGTCATTTTCCCAGGGACCTCAGGATCCTCAGGAGCTATACATGTACACATCTGTGTCTTTTTCTGTATTTGTCTGTTTTTACATATGTTGATTCATACTGGTACCTCTGATTCCAGTCTTTTACTGCAGGTTCATTCCAGCTTCACACCTTTCCGTATTTATAACTAGCCGCTCCAACAGTGAGAATCCTGGCTCCCATGATCTACTTTATTATCAGCTCATTTGCTTAAGTCAGAATACATCTAATGGTTTCAGAATTGCCATTCCATTCCACTGTGAAAAGCAAATCTATTAAAAGGAGAGCTTACTCTTTGTTTATCATTTATTTAGTTCTTTAGCCCAAGTGTACATAGTTGAAATAGTGTGTTCAAAAGTTACTTGGGTTAGATCCACCCCTGCCCTTCTTCAGTGTGGTTCTGTTAGTCATTTGAAATACTTTAAAGTTTTCTGCAAATATGTATCACAATAATTTCTCTTTTCAAAGCTGTGGGAAAACAGGCACTCAGACATTGCTGTTATGAACACAAATCCACTAAACTTTTTCCAGGGGAATTTGGTACTGTTAACAAAATTTCATTTACATTTAACCTTTGACTCAGCATTTCTACTTCAGGAATTTACCCTGAAGAGGCACCTTTAATAATACAAAAGTACAGAGTCATGAGGTTATTCAAGACAGTAATATTTCTTTGTGAAATATTAAAAGCCACCTAAATGCCAGTGCATGGGGGAATGTTTGCATAAATTTTGGTACATGTGTATGATGAAGTTTTATGCAGCTGCGAAGAGAATGAAGGTTATCTATGTAGTGATTGAGTGATTTCCAGGATATATGGTTAAGTGAAAAAAAATATTGTCTGTGGCATACAATTTGTCTGATGATAAAAGGGGAATAAAATAGATGTGTATATTATCATTTGTTCAGAAAAGAAACACAAGAGAAATAAACCAGAAACTAATGGGATTGATTCCCTAACGGGGTGGGTAAGAATGGAGTGGGAAGTTGGTGGGGTGGGAAGAGAAGGGAATGAGGGTAGTGTTAATTCTCTGAGTGTAGCCTTTTAAATAGTTTTGACTTTTATAGCCATGCTGTGTTTCATATACTTACAAATAAATACATAATAAAGATGAGGGATAAAAACCAAAATGGATTACAAATAGAAAAGATGAAGCTAATGCTTTTTAACAGCTATGAAGTTCTTCTTGATGTGGTCAAACACATCAGTTTCAGTCTTCCTTCTTTTTTTTTTTTTTTTTTTTTAAGTTTATTTATTTATTTTGAGAGAGAGAGAGAGAGAAAGAAAGAGAGGGAGGGGCAGAGAGGGAGAAAGAGAATCCCAAGCAGACTCTGCAGGTCCCGACTCAGGGCTCAATCCCAAAGTTGTGAGATCATGACCTGAGCCGAAATCAAGAGTTGGATGCTTAATCGACTTCCACCCAGGTGCCCCTTCAGTCTTCTTCTGAAGGTTAGTCCTGGAACTCTTCTTTCTCCTATTCCTGGTATGTTTGGTGGGGGGGGCGGGCAACTGTCCTGAGAAATTTCCTGGGGCACAGGACTTTTAGTGCTGAAACTGGGAAAGTCCCAGGCATATGGGGGTAAGTTGGTTACCCTGTTTGACATACACATAGCTGTTTACCTGGGGTTTCCCTTCATCATCACCTTGGAAATTCTTTTCACCTGTATTCTGTGATATATTCTCTTTCCTAGATCTTGAGCAGGTATCATTTTTGTTATGGTTTAGTTTGGTTTGTTTTTTTATTATTTATTTGTGTAATATAGATTCTCCAGTTACTTCCTGAGAATAGGTGCATAGGAGGTAAAAGTATTTGAAGCCTTACATATCTTTATTCTGTATTCCATACTGGATTATTGGTTTGACTTAAGAATTTTAGAAGAGGGGTGCCTGGCTGGCTCAGTCAGAAGGGCATGTGACTCTTGATCTTGGGGGTCATAGGTTTGAGCCCCATGTTGAGTGTAGAGATGAAGATTACTTAAAAAGAATTTTAGAAAATATTACATTCTTCAAAACGGCTCTTGAAGAAGCATGATACCATTCTGATTCCTTTGTATGTGATGTGTTCTCTCTGAATGGAAGATTTTAGGATCTTTTTTTCATTCATTGTGTAAGGGCATTTTGCCTTATTAAACCTGGAAACTCAGGTCTTTTCATTTTGGGAAAACTGTCTTTTCTATTTTCTCTTGGAACTTCTATTTGATGTGGGACTTTCTTGATGATTTTCTTTTTCTTCTGAGTCAGTTCTTTGGGAAATAACCTGTTTGTTGTTGCTGGGGGGTTTGTTTTGTTTTGTATCATTTTATATTTCTAGCAGATTACTCACATTCTCTGATGTTCCTTTATTATTTTTTTTAAAATAGCATTCTGGGGCGCCTGGGTGGCTCAGTCGGTTGAGTGTCCGACTTCGGCTCAGGTCATGATCTCATGGCTTGTGGGTTCAAGCCCCGAGTCGAGCTCTGTGCTGACAGCTCAGAGCCTGGAGCCTGCTTCGGATTCTGTCTCCGTGTCTCTCTCTCTCTCTCTCTCTCTCTCTCTCTCTCTCTCTCTCTCTCAAATATGAATAAACATTTTAAAAAATTAAAAAAAAAATAGCATTCTGTACTTTTTGTTTTGGGGCTCTTTGAGAACATTTACTGTAAAATCTTCATTATCTCTGCTTCCTTTCAAGTCCTTTTGTTTTTGGTGGTTATGTTTCATCTGACAGTTGTGCTCAGATCTCTGGTGGCCCTTGACAGGTCATACGTGGTGAGAGGACTGGCAGATTCTGTGCTTGTGGACACTATTTGTTGGCTGGGATGGAGAGTGGGGACCCAGATGCTTTTTTGAGATCCACAGTTATCTACTTGAAGGTATTTTCTCTTAGGCTAGTCACTTTTTCCAGGAAGAGAAATCTTCTCCTCTCTTGCCCGCTAGCTGAGAGCAGGGCAGGGCTGGGATTGTGGGGCCGCCACTGTTCGGAGAGCTTTGGGAGCCAGGTTGGGGAAGGGAGCTGATGGTATCACTGTTTTGTATGTGGTCTTTGACTTACTGCTCCTGTTTAGGGCGTGGCACCTCATTTCCTCCCTGACTCCTTGAGCTGGAGTCTTCTATTCTGGACCCTCCATGGTTGAATCCAACTAGAATATAAATCTGTTTTCTTCTGAAGCCGGAGAAGAGTATTGCCTGACTGGGGACAGAGAGGGGACCTGAGGTGTCCAACTTCTGGTTCAGACTTCCAGCTAGTTCTCAAGTCTTAGTTCCTATGGCTTGCCTCTGTGTGGAGTGGTTCCTGGTACTTTTAATCACTGTCCTCTTGGGGGTTTTGCAGTACTAATTGGCGGCTTTTTGGATTTTCCCTCTGCAGCTTCGGACTTCAGCTTTCTTTTCCCTGCTGAGTCCATTACTTCCTCTCTTCCTGCTATCCATCTTCCAGAATTCTGTTGACATCTCTCATCTGCTGCCTTTTTCCTCCCCCTTTCCCTTTGTCCATTTATACCTTTATTTTTTTCCCTTATAGTCATTCTAATGGGGCTTCAGGAGGATGCAAAGAATTGTGTCCATTTTTGCCATGTTTAAATGGAAGCTCAGGTCTTTGTGCAGAGAAGATGGGAAATGACCTTGACTTCCATGCCTCCATGCCAGAACGGACCCCTATCCCTCCACCTGCCACCCAGGACCTATGACCCTTGTTCCTTCCCAGTAGCAACCATTGTTACTAATGTGTGTCCTTCGCATTCATGTGGATCCATTAAAAATGTGTAGTCTGTTTATATAGGTGTATTTTTTATTTCTTTCAACTCCTGTTGAATAGTGTATCATACCAATATACCTAATGTTACTTATCCAGTCCCTTATTATGGATGTTTATGTTTTTTACTATTACAAATACCACTGCAGTAATAACCTTTTTACTTTTGTAGTCTCCATATGCAAATGCATGAGAATTTTTCTAGAGGACTACTTACCTTGACATTTTAATGGGTAAAATGGAGGTGATTTGGAGGCTTTCTCTGAGGCTTTGAGGAAAACATTTTATTTAATTTGCTTTACATTTTATTTTATAACTATGGTGAGAAGTAGAATTATAAAACTTCCAAATCTTTTAAAAAAACTGTACTGAGAAACATGCTTTCTTTACTGTCTGTATTATTAACAATTCTGAAATCTAAAATATTTTGAGAACTGGAAAATTTTTTTCCTAACTCATTTGGCAGTAAACTTGACCAGTCTTAAACTCCTTTGGTAGCCAAACTCTGATCCCGACTGACAAAGCTATTTATTTTAGTTGGTATGAGCATACATGTTATTTCGAAAAATATTAATGTGTGTTAATATATGATACATTAAAACTATATGCACTATATTACCACCCAAAATTCAAGAAATCTTGAATTCTAAAACCTATCTAGATCTAAGGGTTTCAGGGGAGGGATCATGGGCCTGTGGTCAAGTCATAATCAACTGGAAACTTTGCAGTGGTGGGTGGCAAATGATAGATGAGAATTTATTTCTCGTTGATGGAAACTTTTTTTTTTTTGTCCTTAAGAAGAACTCAGTTTTTTTTTTTCTCTTTAAACTGTGTTCCAAGAGTGTTCATTTTTAAAATAACAGCTCTTTTCTTTCTTTGACAGCTATAATAGTGAAATTGCTTGTGATAATGCAAATGGATTTCAAATTCAATAGAACTTTTTTTACATTAAGTATTTTAAAAAATGATGAAGCCTTTTTTCAAGCATACATGGAGTTTACTTTGCTAACTTTAATTCTTCTTTAGGATTCATATAACAAAATTAAAACATTGTTAACAGACCATAGCCTCCATTGTCTAAAGTTGAATTTTACCTTTGGATCTATAAACTTTCTGTACACATAAATAGTTTTTATGTGGTATTTACAAATTCTCATTAAATTCATTCATGTTTTCAGAACTGTTGGTTAAATTTAGTAAGACTTTTTTTTTTTTAATGTTTATTTTTAAGATCGCGCAAGCGGGAGAGGGGCAGAGAGGAGGAGGACAGAGGATTTGAAGCGGGCTGACTGTAGAGTCAAGAAAAATTATGTTTTATTGGAATTTTATTGAATCTACAAATCAGTTTGGGGAGAATTGACATCTTTACAATGTTGAGTTTTCTTAATACAGAAGATGGTGTGGCTCTCCATTTTTTTAAAGTTTATTTTTGAGAGAGAGAGCATGAATTGGGGGAGGGGCAGAGAGAGAGGGGGACAGAGGATCTGAAGCAGGCTCCACGCTGACAGCACTGAGCCTGACACAGGGCGGGACTCGAACTATGAACTGGGAGATGATGATCTGAGCCAAAATCCAATGCTCAACTGACTGAGCCAGCCAGGAGCCCCATCCATTTTTAAACCTTTCTCCATAAAGTTTTGTTTTCTTCATTAGATGATTGTATTTCACAAAATTCTTTTGTGAAATTTGCCCCTGATTAACTTATATTCTTTGTTCTTATAAATTACATTTTTTTCATATAAAAATTTTAAGTTTATTTTTGAGAGAAAGAGAGAGAGTGGGGGAGGGGCAGAGAGAGAGAATCCCAAGCAGGCTCTGTGCTGACAGTGCAGAGCCTGATGTGGGGCTCGATCCCACAACCATAAGATCATGACCTGAGCTGAAACCAAGAGTCAGACGCTTAACTGACTAAGCCACCCAGGCACCCCTATAAATTCCATTTTCTAATTGGTGATATTACTGCTAATGTTGGAATCACTGGAGTTTTTAATATGATCTTGAATCTTAACAACCTCGCTGAATTTCTTACTGGTCTGAATTTCTTGGTTTCTCAGTATAGATAATTATACTGTCCAGAAATTAGAACACTTTGTCTCTTCTACTCTCTCTCTCTTTTTTAAAGTATTATTAGGAATTGTAGTTAGTACACTGCTGAGTGGTCGGCATGCTCTTAGTTTTTAATAATTTATATTAAGCAACTGTCAGATGAGCCTTTCCTAAGAAACCATACTCCTTTCTTGCTCAGGATATGTTTATCGTTTCCACAAAGCAAAGGCATACCTGAGATTTGCTTATCTTTTTTTTCCGGTTGAGAACCTAATCTTGGGCAGTTAAAACTTCATCAGTTTTGGGGTGCCTGGGTGGCTCAGTAGGTTAAGTGTCTGACTTTAGCTCAGGTCATGAAATTGTGCTTCACGAGTTCGAGCCCTACGTCGGGCTCTGTGCTGACAGCCCGGAGCCTGGACCCAGCTTCAGATTCTGTGTCTCCCTCTCTCTCTGCTCCTCCCCCACTGGTGCTCTGTCTCTGTCTCTTAAAAATATACATTAAAAAATTTTTTAAAAAACCAAAAAACTTCATCATCTTTTTTTTTTTTTTTTTTTTAAAGCAATCTCTACACCCAATGTGGTGCTCAGACTCACGACTTGAGATCAAGAGTTGCATTGTTCTTCTGACTGAGCCAGCCAGGCGCCCCAAAACCTCATCAGTTTAAATTTTAGTGTTCCATTTTATTCATGTTTGGGGCTTGTTATATTCACGGTGCCTTTTATTTTTTTAAACTCTGACTTGGGGCACCAGGCTGGCTTAGTTGGTAGAGTGCGACTCTTGATCTTGAGGTTGTAAGTTTAAGCCCCATGTTGGGGGTAGAGAGTCTTTAAAAAAAAATTAAAAAAATAAAATATCTGACTTATGGGAAAATATTCAGGTTTATTTATTTATTATTATTTTCACCATTAGCCTCTTTTCTAGTTGCCTTGCCAAACTAATACACTTCCCGTGTTTTTATTTTATTTATTATTATTGTTTTTTTGTTTGTTTACTTGTTTGTTTGTTTATTTGGAAGAGAGCAAGAGTGGGCAGGGGAGGGACAGAGAGAGAGAGAGAGAGAGAGAGAGAGAGAGAGAATCTTAAGCAGGCTCTAGCAGAGCCTAACTTGGGGCTTGATCTCACGACTGTGAGATCATGACCTGAGCTGAAATCAGGAGTTGGATGCTTAACCAACTGAGCCATCCAGGTGCCCTCATACATTCCATGTTTTAAAAACCCTTATTTGTGTTAGGAGGTGAATATGGGTAAAAAGTATAGGCAAGTATTCTTTGTGCTGTTTTTACTGTTTCAGCTTTTTTGTATATACAAAATTATTTCCAAATGAAAGTGTTTAAAATGTATTTGTAAAAGTAACACATGCTCATGATCAGTATTTAAAAGTATCTGGAACAAAGAATTCCTACAGCTATAACAAAAAGACAACTCAATTTAAAAATGAGCAAAAGACTTGAACAGACACTTCAAAAAGGAAGATATGAGAATGGCCAATAGCATATAAAAAAGTGTTCAATGTCTTTAGTCATTAGAAAAATGAAAAACTTAAACCACATTGAGGTACCACTGCATCCCACCAGCATGGCTAAAGTAAGATCGATGACCCAAATGGTGAGGATGTGGAGGGTCTGGAACTCCATACAGTGCTGCTGGGAGTGGAAATCTGTGGAAATGTCTGGAAGTTGTTTTTCTTTTTAATCATTCATCCCATACCAAGCAATTCTGTTCCTGAATATTTACTCACAAGAGATAAAAAACCTGTCCAGAAAAAGGGGTGTGCAAGAATGTTTGTGGTAGCTTTATTAATAATTGCCAAAATCTGGAAATAATGCTGATGTCCTTTGATGAGAGAATAGATAGACACATGGTTGTATATGACCACTACTCTGTAATAACAAATAATGACCTGATGCCTGTGGCCACACGGATGAATTTCATCAACATTAGACTGAGCAAAAGAAGCCAGGGACAAAAGAATATGTACTGTATGATTCTGTTTCCATGAAGACCACGAACAGGCAAAAGTAATTTTTGGTGATAGAAATAAGAATAATAATTGTGTCAGTGGGTGGGAGAGGCAATGTAGAGTTGGGGTTGGCTAGGAAGGGGCACAAAGGAACTTTTAGGGATGTTGGACATGTTCTGTATCTTGATATGCATTTGTCAGACTCATCAGAAAGTATACATAAGATATGTGTTTTACTGTGTAAATTATACCTCATTTTAAAAAGTAAGAGAAAGGACACACAGGGTGTATACATTGATCCAAGAACATTCCCGTATATTAAAATGCAATGCAGTTATCATATTCAGAAAATGTAACATTATTGCAGCCTTGCTGTATGTACTATGCAGTCACATTTAAATACCCCAATATTGTCTTTTATAACTTTTTTTTTTTTTTTTTTTTTTTAGAGAGTGGGGGAGAGGGAGAGAATCTTTTTTTTTTTTTTTTTTTTAATTTTTTAATGTTTATTTTTGAGAGACAGAGCATGAGCATGAGCAGGGGGAGGGCAGAGAGAGAGGGAGCACAGAATCAGAAGCAGGCTCCAGGCTCTGAGCCGTCAGCACAGAGCCCGATGTGGGGCTCGAACTCTTGAACTATGGACCTGAGCCGAAGTCAGATGCCTAACCAACTGAGTCACCCAGGTGCTGAGAGAGACAGAGAGACAGAGCGAAAGACAGAGACAGAGAGACAGAGACAGGAGAGAGAGGAGAGACAGGAGAGACAGAGAGGGACGGGGCGGGGGGTGGGGGGAGAGAGAGAGAGAGAGAGAAAGAGAGAGAGAGAGAAAGAGAGAGAGAGAGAGAATCCTAAGTAGGTCCCATGCTCAGTGTGGAGCCTGATGCAGGGCTTGATCCCACAATCTTAGGATCATGACCTGAGCCAAAATCAAGAGTTGGACACTCAACCAACTGAGCCACCCAGGCGCCCCTTTCATAACATTTTTTGTTTTTAAATGTTTACTTATTTATTTTGAGAGAGCAAGCATATGCGTGCACACACGGGAGAGGCAGAGAGAAAGAGAGGGAGAGAGAGAATCCCAAGCAGGCTCCTTGCTGTCAGCACAGAGCCTGACATGGGACTCGATCTAATGAGCCTGAGGTCATGACCTGAGCCAAAATCAAGAGTTGGATGCTTAATTGACTGAGCCATCCAGGCATCCTGCTTTCGTAACATTTTTAGTATTCAGGTTTCAGTGAAGGATCACTTATTACCTGTTAATTTCTTTAAACACAGTTTCTTGATAGAAAATATCCTTGTGAAAAAAAAAAAACCCCAAAAACAAAAAAACAAAACAGTCTTGAGTCCTAAGGCATATTATCTGATGCCTATAATTCTCAGCCCATTTCATTTTTGTCAGACATCTACAGTTAATGTTTGGAAAGTTATGGTGTCAAACGTGTAGAGTTTATAAAATGGAAAGATTAAGGATTTTTAAAAAGGCAGAATTAGAATTGCTAATCTTTCATTTTCTTAAAAGTTCTGTTTGCATTTTACAGAAAATATGGCTTTAGAAACTTGGGATGGTAGCTTGAATTGCAAACAAATGGGCAGTATTTCTGTTTGTTTAATTAATGAGATTTGTAATCAACACTAGGTTCCCCTAGACTCTAGGGCCTCTGGAAAGGAAATTAGCTTTTAGTGACTTACTTTCCAGAGAAGCATTTAGCATTATAATTTTTCTTTTTTAATGTTATTTTCTTGATCACAAAAGCCAATATACATTAATTGTAGAAAATACCTCGTGTCAAAAAGAAAGTCCTTACAACTCTGCCACCTAGAGGTAGCGATGACTAACATATGTAAGGAATATCATTAATATCATTGTTCTTGTCTTTTGTTTATGCAAACACATTCACACAATTTTTTTAAAAACAGGTGATGGAATCATACCATATGGATTTGCTTAATTCACCTGCTGTATCATCATTTCTTGTCATTAAATACCCTGCAGCTTTATTTCAAATGACTATGGTAGTGTTCCTTGATGGAAATACTGGAATTATTTTTTGTTTTAAAACTTTTTTATTGTAGAAATATAAGAGTAAACTGCTTACAACATAAATGTTCAGCTTGATGAATGTTGTAAAGTAAACATCCTTGTAACTGCCACACAGATCAAGACATCAAGTGTGGCCAGCAGCCCCCAGAACCCTTTCCCACTCACAGCTCCCTTCTTCCCCTCAAAGGTAGTAGCTACTGTCCTTTTTAGAAGTTCTATTTTTGTTTTTCCTTATTGTTTCCCACCTGTGTTTGCATCCCCAACAGTGTAGTTTTATTTTTGCCTGTTTTTGGAACTTCTTACAAATGGAGTCATTACAGTGTGCTCTCTTTTGTGACTGGCTTCTTTCATTCAACATTTTGTTTTTAAAATTCATCCATATTGTTGTAGTGGCGGTAGTTCATTCATTTTTCATTGTATACTACCATGTTTTGATTCTACTGATGATGGGCATTTTGGTTATTTATAGACCAGGTTACAAATGTTGCTGCTATGAACACTGGATCTGCTTCACGGGGTGTGTGTGTGTGTGTGTGTGTGTGTGTGTGTGCGCGCGCGCGCGTATTTCTCTAGAGAATCACATGTAGGACTGACATTGCTGTGTTGTGGGATGTTTGTACCTTCAACTGTGCCCATAATGCCAAACTATTCTCAGATGGTTGGATCAGTTTTCATTGTGCCCATTCCTCATCCTCATTAACACTCCTTGGTATGGTTAACTTTCATTTTAGCCATTCTTATGGGTGTGTTGATATCTCATTGTGGCCTTAATTTGCATTATAATGTGTTTTCCTTATTGTTAGTGAGGTTAAAGAGGTTTATGTGTGAATGTTGTTCATTTGGATATCCTATTTGGGACAGTGCTTTAATTCATGGTCTTTTGCCTACTCTTTTCCTGGGTTCTGTTTTCTTCTTGATTTATGTAATCTAGATACATGTTCTTTATTGGTTGTATCTTCTCCAACTCTGTAGGTAGTTTGCCCTTTTTACTTCATTAATGGTGTTTTTTGTGGAATAAAGGATCTTAATTTTAATGTAGTTCAATTGATTGACTTTCTCTTTTTAAGGATTCATGCTTTTCATGTCCTGTGTAGTCTTAGAAATGGAAGCGTTGGGTTAAGAGGACTTTAGATTTTCGTTTACAGCTTACTCTCCCACTGGTAGCACATGAACCTTTGATACCATTTTCACTCTCACCAAGAATGTAGGCACGATTCCTTCACACTTACTAGAACTGGAGTTCTGGGGTCAGTTTTGCCCTTGTAACAGACCTCCTTGATTTATTATCTTCGTTTGCTCGTGAGACTCAAAGAGCAGGTTTGGTTCATCATTCTATGCACATGGCAGCCATTAAGCATAATTCCAAGATTAACACTAAAAATATTCTTTAGCTTTTGATTCTGAGGAGCATTTAGAGCTGGCAGGAAAAGAAATAAAGATCTAACATGCCATTTTCTTTTTTATTAATTTAAGGCAACATGATTTTGGCTTAAATTAATGGAAATGATGAAGATTTAATACAAGGGGTCAAGGGACCCATGAAATTGATGAGTTAGAATTGTGTAGCTTTCCTTTATAAATTTCTGGTGTATTTGTAAGAGGTAGAATCATGATTTTATCTGCTCTTCTTCACACACTTTATTTAAAGAAGAAGACCTCCTTGTCCTGATGTATCTCTGTTCCTCCTCTCCTCAGCCCCCAGTATTCATTCAGAGTCCTTCCTAATTGTGAGGTGGAAGGTGGCCCCTTGGTGTTCCCTGGGTTGGCGGTGGAGTTGAACTAAGACTGCCACAGAGCCTGTTCTCCATTAGGAGAATAAATCAGGAGTGGAGCTCTCCTGCACTCTGGCCTGCTTTCCTTGAACTCATGGTTTAGGTGGCCAGCACTTTCCCTGGGCCTCACCACAGTCCCAAGTCCTCTTCCTGCCTGCAGACTTCCCATCGTTGCCAGAATGAAATTCCTGCGGCTCACATCGTGCCCCTCTCAGCGCCCTTCAGAGACTCACAGGTAGTCAGAATCTTGGTCCCGCAGCACAGCGTCTCATCATTTACCTGGCTGCTCGCTCTTAAGCCTTATGCACCTAGTCCTCCAGGTGCTTGTTGAAATCTGTGCTTTCCTTGCATTTGGAATCTTCTCCCTCCTGTCTCCTACTGCCAAACCATCCACCTGCTAGCTTAATGCTAGTTTAACTTTTAAAACTCAGCTTAAGAGACACATCTCCCTGCAGGCCTTACCTCTGTGCCGTCTTTCCTCCGGCTCACTGAGTTAGGTGTCCCCTCTTCCGGACTGCCCCAGCTCTCTCTGTACGTCTGTTGCTGTGCTTTGTATTGTAGTAGATTTCATTTTCTTTCCTACTCCTTTGAGTTCCTTGAGGGCAGGACCCTGATTCTCCCTCCTTATACACCACCCCCCACCAGGAACTAGCATGGTGTAGCTTATAGGGGGCACCCCATAAATGTTTAATGAGTGAGTGAACATGAAATTGTGTCTGACTTTCGTGACGCACGTATGAAAAGAACTTGCAGAGAAAGAGGTCAGTTAGAACGGGATAGGAACTTATCAGTATTCTAAATCTCTCTTCTCCAAAAGCAGTGCGCATTTAGGAGTGACTGCTGTGCCTGTAGCATCTGTCGGGTTTTGCTCACCTGAGTTGTGCCTTGCTGTCACAGAAGGATGCCCTGCAGTGGTCTCGCAGTCCGGCTGCAGTGGAGGGAGAGGAGCCAGAGGACACAGCCGACGCGGAGAGCTGTGGGTCTAACGAAGCCAGCACTGTGAGTGGTGAAAACGATGGTAAGTACCCTTCACAGGATGGGCCAGGAGCTGCAGGCAGCTTGCTAGAGACTAACCTTCACTTCCCCCTCTTCCAGTTTCTCTTGATGAAACGTCTTCGAACGCATCCTGTTCTGCAGAGTCTCAGAGCCGGCCTCTTTCCAATCCTAGGGACAGCTACAGAGCTTCCTCACAGGTAGGGAGGAGAGTTGGTGGCTAGGCTGGGGCTAGTTGGGGCCAGGCAGGAGATAGGACTCTTCTGTGTTAACTGTGAGCGTGTAGGGAGAGTGGAGCAAATCAGTTTGGTCTTCACCTGTTGGTACAGTTCAGAGTGGGCCATAGGAAAAGTGGGCTGTGGATCTGAGAGCAGAGTGGTTTGTTTTTCTTCATTACCACAGATAATATAGTTTGCCTCCTACTTCTGACAAACACAGGAATATCTGGGACGGGGAAGGCACAGTGTAGAGTGGGGAGCAAATGAGCTTGGGAGTCAGCACTTGGAATTATGGCCCTGCCGCTCACCAGCTTTGGGACCTTGGGCAAATTCCTTATCTGTAAAACAGGGTAACAATACAGTACACTCAGCCTGGAGTGGTAGTTGGCAAGGTGCTGGCCACGGCTCAGTAACACGAGTCAGTGCCGCTCCCCCATCACATGCCTGAGCTGGTTGAATATATGAACTCTGTTGTACGAGATGGTGGGTGGAAACGTGGTGGAGAGGGACCACTCTTGTGGCCCTGCAGGTGACTCGGGCTCCTTTTGTAATCCCTCGGCGATACAGGCAAACAAGCAAAAGAAAAAGACTGGGGTGATGCTGCCTCGAGTTGTTCTGACTCCTCTGAAGGTAAACGGGGCCCACGTGGAATCTGCATCAGGTATGTGCAACCTTGTGATATGATGCTCCTTCCTCAGGTCTTGGGGCCTGCCTCCGTCTGGCAGCAGTGTCTGACCTAGGTGGTACGGTGCCCGTCGAGGCAAGAGGCCCTCCTGGTGGGCAGCACGCTGTGGTGGTGAGGCCTGAGCTAGGTTCCGGTGCTGAGCTCTGCCGTGCACACCGCCTTTTGGTCTCCCAGGGCGGCACGAGGGTCCGATGAAGGAGTGTGCAGGTGCTTGGTAAAGGTGCAGTGCTGTGCAGATGAAGATGGCGGTTTGGCATTCTTTCGTGATACCATAAAGCCAGACCATGCGGTGGTGATCTCTGACAGCCCAAGGTTGGGCCACGGAAGCACCCGCTATTGCTGGCAGTGTCTCAGGGAGAGCTGGGAGAAGTAGGCTTGTCTGAGAGCCCTGGGCGCGGCGGGTGATGCTTTTGACCAGTGGAATGCTGTGCCTTCAGGGTTCTCGGGCCGCCACGCCGATGGCGAGAGCGGCAGCCCGTCCAGCAGCAGCAGCGGCTCTCTGGCCCTGGGCAGCGCTGCTACTCGTGGCCAGGCCGAGGTCGCCCGGGACCCTGCCCCGCTCCTGAGAGGCTTCCGGAAGCCGGCCACAGGTGAGTGGCTTGGCACTCATTTCTCTGCCTGTAAAGGGGGCCCCTGCAGGCCTAGTGAGGAGAGGACATCTTCTGTTCCACTTCCTGTACCAGTTTATTTTGATTTCTTGGGTGGACCTCTAATTTTTTTTTTTTTTTTAAACCTTGTATTTTGGTTATTGCACGTGTAGATCTCTGCTAGACTAGAGAGAACTCCTTGTGGGCAGAGGTGACGCCACATTGTTCCATGTATGTCCCTGTAAGGGCGTGGCCCGTGCCTGCCGTGGTGCTGCTTAGCAAGTGTTGGAGTGAGTGAAAATTGCTTTTGAGCTTCTCAGGGAAGAATTCCAGCATCTATTTTCTTTCTTGGGTAGCATCCTGTCACGTTTGTTCTCAGCACCCAGAGTTGCGGTCAGGACCCCTTTTTGTAGCCTAGTCAGCATGTTGCGGAAGGAGGCCTGTGTTGAATTTGGAGTGCTCCTCCCACCCCTCGGGAGGGCTACAGGCTATTTGCAAGGCCACTATGCTGTTTGCGATTTCTGAATTTACTTCTCAGAGCCCACATGCTGGTTATTTGTAGACGGGCCACATGAAACCATTAAGAAGACTAGCCTTGGCTTCTGAAAATTCGACTAAACCGTTGCCCAAGTGGGACCTGGGTTTGTTGTCTTGCTGCTCTTCCAACTCCTCCGCAGTGCTTAACCTTAAGGTCTCATGAGTCTCTATTCTTAGTGATTTTCTCAAATACAAGTGACATTTGCTGACGCTTCTGTGAGAGAGATTGACAGCTCAGCGGCTTTAAACGGCCCTTAGTACTTTGCCGTGTGGAGATCACCTCTCTCCGTCCCGTTGAGGGAAGGCGTCTGCAGAGTCGTCTGTAGGACACTCAGTAGATTCACTTTCAGACAACCGCCATCATGTCTCCACTTGGCTTTGTGGAGCCTGTTCTCCAGCTTTGGAGGGAAGCTCGCAGCCTGCCCCCTGCCTGCTTCTCTGTGGGAAGAGTGTCCCTTTCAGCCTGTGTCCCGGCACGGCACAGAGTCTCGTCTGAGGATGCAAGCCCAAGCGTTCTCTTAGGTTTGGTGGCAACATCAGTGACCTGGACAGAGTGATTGTGACGTGCAGGTTAGGGCGGCCTGGATGTATGTGCGGATCAGTTCCGTGTAGTTTGGGTGCTGCCGGTAAATGTTCTCCCTCAGTTGACATTTGTTCCTTCGCTTTGAAAAGTTGAAAATCTGTACCTTGCTTCTCACTGCTTTGCAATCACAGGTCAGATGAAGCGCAACAGAGGGGAAGAGATAGATTTTGAGACGCCTGGGTCTATTCTTGTCAACACCAACCTCCGGGCCTTGATAAACTCTCGGACCTTCCATGCCCTGCCAGCCCACTTCCAACAGCAGCTCCTCTTCCTCCTGCCAGAAGTGGACAGACAGGTGCAGAGGGGCGGCCTCCTCTTTGCTTCCCTCTGGGTGGGCTTCTGTTCTCTCTCTGAGTTTCTTTATTGTGCTTTTCGCCTCGATCCCCCTAGGTGGGAACAGATGGCCTATTGCGTCTCAGCAGCAGCGCACTGAATAACGAATTCTTCACTCATGCGGCTCAGAGCTGGCGCGAACGCCTGGCTGACGGTGAGTAGACGTTCTCAGACGGCTTGAGAGGCGCCTGCCGTGTGTGGTGTCGCTTGTCCTTGGTATTTAAAACCCAGACATTCATTTTTCACCAGTCTCTTCTTTTTCTTCAAGGGAGTATTCAGTGTAAGGTAGGCTTTCCTTGCACTACTAATGAATGTGGTGAGCGTTAATGTGCACTATAGCTTTAAAGAAGGTACAGGGTGTTTGGGCTTTTGCCGTGTTGTGTGTATATATCCACCACGTCAGCGTCATTAAAACTTTCAACTCCTGTCTTTCTGGTAATCCTGACATTGTCTAGATGGGTGGAGGAAAGTGCACCATGGCCTTGACCTATACACTGAGCTCTTTTTGGACATTGCCACTTGAAGTGATTGTCAGCTTCTCTTAATTTAGTTTCATGGGAGAGCTGCACGGGGAGTGTGCTGGGAGGTCCCCAAGACTCCCTCTGGGTTTGATGATTCACTAGGAGGACTCATAGGACTCTGCATGTAGTCCTACTCGGGACTCATGGGACTTCGCATATAGCTGTACTCGTGCCTGTGATTTATCACAGTGAAGGAATACAGAGCAAAGTCAGCAAAAGGAAAAGACGCTTGTAGTGAAATCCAGGGAAACCAGGCGCAAGCTTACAGAGTCCTCCCAGAGGAGTCACACAGGATGCGCTCAGTTCTCCCAGCAGTGAGCTGTTGACAGCACATGTGAAATGTGATCTGCTGGGGAAGCTTGTTGGAGACTCGGTACCTAGGTTTTTTTTTTTGTTTTTTTTTTTTTTTACTTGGAGCTGATCATGTAGGAAGCCTCTGCCTGGCACATAACTACATTCCAGATTCCCTGAAGGAAAGCAGGTGCTTGCCATAAACCGTCTTGTTTGCATAAACAGTTTAGGCACAGTGAGCCATTCATGTCAGTTAGCGGGGGTGGGAACCCTCCTGAAATCCAAGTTCCCAGATGTCAGCCAAGGGCCAAGCAGGCCTTTCCAAAGATAAGCGGTCAGGCCTGCCCTGTTAACTTTTTTTCTGCACAGGGAGTAAGAATGGTTCTTTTACTTGTTTCTGTTTTGCTTTTTTGATCCATGTGTTGCTTTGCTGTTGAATGACTTGATTATCTGTGGGAAGAATAAATTTCCCTAGTAATAGACATGTTAGTTCTGTCATGAGTGAGAACATGGTGTGGCTCTGGAGGAGACAGAAACCAGCATGAAGAAGATAGGGTTAAAAAAAAGATCTCCACACTGAAACCAAAGTCATGTGTATTTTGAAAAGTCCTGATGTGGTGGAATTGCAGGATTTACCTTTCCCTAAGATAGACATTAATATCCTGAATGCACACACTCAAAAAGCTTTATTTCTCTTTAGGCGAATTCACTCATGAGATGCAAGTCAGGATCCGACAGGAAATGGAGAAGGAAAAGAAAGTGGAACAGTGGAAAGAAAAGTTCTTTGAAGACTACTATGGACAGAAGTAAGGCCCTCGGTGCTGTGAGTCCTGGTCTGGGCTTTGGAGGGCAGAGAAACAAATACTCTCGAAGTTGTGCATACAGTGTGTGGGGTGAGGACAGGTTGAAGGCAGTGGCTTGCTAGGCTCACTTAGCTTAATGCCACTCTTGAGAAAGCTGATAATACATTTTTCTATGGTTGGTATTATGGACCATGCAGATTTATTTTGTTCTGAGATATCTAACATCTAGAATAAAATAGGCATGTCCTCTCTGCCCTGTAACTGATGGTATGAATTTGGTTTGCAGATTGGGTTTGACCAAAGAAGAGTCATTGCATCAGAACGTGGGCCACGAGGAGGCTGAAATCAAGAGTGACTTGCGTGTCCCAGGAGAATCAGTGCGGCCACAGCGTGGTCCAGCTACCCGGCAGCGAGATGGGCATTTCAAGAAACGCTCTCGGCCGGATCTCCGAACTAGAGCCAGAAGGAATCTTTACAAAAAGCAGGAACCAGAACAAGCAGCGGTTGCTAAAGACACACAGTCTGTGGTACCAGACATCCCCCTCTACAAGGACGGGGAGGCTAAGAGCGACTCAGCAGAGGCGGGCGGCCCCCATCTGCCTGGCATGGCCTCTGCAGCACCTGACCCAGAGAATCCCGAATTCCTGACCCAGCCTGTGGCTTCCCGGACCCAGACCGATCCAGGCGACCTGGCACGTGCTTCCGCGTCTCCAGACAGGATTCCCAGCCTGCCTCAGGAGACTGCGGCTCAGGAGCCCAAGGATCAGAAGAGGAAGTCCTTTGAGCAGGCGGCCTCTGCGTCCTTTCCCGAAAAGAAGCCCCGGCTTGAAGACCGTCAGTCCTTTCGTAACACAATTGAAAGTGTTCACACCGAGAAGCCACAGCCCACCAAAGAGGAGCCCAAAGTCCCGCCCATCCGGGTAGGAGGCTGTTTGATTCCTGGCTGTCCTGGAGCCAGGATCCCTTTGAGGGCCAGGAGATGTGCAGAGCCCCTTTGTAGAGATGGAAGGCTCTGGGCCGTCGTGTTAATTACACGAGCGTAGAGCCTCTGCCAGAGAACCATTCTTGAGACTGACTGGTAGTCAGGGGGATAAGGTTCTTTTCTTCCTCACTTCTTTGTTACTCTGTTGAAGTTATCTCTGGAGGTCAGAATCCTTTGGGGTTTTTAAATCTTTTATTAGGTGGTGGTAGATTCTTTGTGCAGTGACTCACACAGTCCCACCAGAAATTAAATTTAGAAGCATGGCATACAACAGCCCTGGAGCTGAATCTTCTCAGAATGGGGTGGTGTCACGGACAGCCATTTTACCACCATTATTTCATTTGTAAAGAAAATTATTTGATTCTTTAGGCCATGACTCCTAAGCTACTAGAATCCCAGTTTAGCCTTACAGTTGCTAGGTCAGGCCACCCAGTCGATAAAACTGTCTTCCAATTCTTCTCTTGCAGATTCAACTTTCACGTATCAAACCACCCTGGGTGGTTAAAGGTCAGCCCACTTACCAGATATGCCCCCGCATCGTCCCCATCACGGAGTCCTCCTGCCGGGGCTGGACTGGTGCCAGGACCCTCGCAGACATTAAAGCCCGTGCTCTGCAAGTCCGAGGGGCGAGAGGCCACCACTGTCATCGAGAGGCGGCCACCACTGCCATCGGAGGGGGGGGTGGCCCGGGTGGAGGTGGCGGCGGGGCCACCGATGAGGGAGGTGGCAGAGGCGGCGGCAGTGGTGATGGTGGTGAGGCCCGTGGCCACCCTGAGCCCCGCGGAGCCCCGAGCACCCCTGGAGAGTGTGCGGCAGATCTACAGCGAACACAACTACTGCCGCCTTGTTCTCTAAACGGGGAGCATATCCAGGCTGGGTCTGCCGTGTCCAGAGCCAGGAGAGAGGACCCGATCGCTCTCAGAAAGGAGGAGAGCTGCCCGCTACGGAGGCTTCCAGATGTCCTCACAAGTGGTCTGGAAGATGCCTCCCAGCTCCCCATTGCTCCCACCGGGGACCAGCCGTGCCAGGCTCTGCCCCCACTGTCCTCCCGAACCCCAGTACCAGAGAGATTAGTTGAGCAACCTGCGTTGCATCTAGATGTTAGAACTGAACGTGAGTCTGGTACCACTTCCCGGGAAAGCGATAATGAGGATCGAGGACCCTCTCTTCTCCTAGAGAATGATCCTGTGCAGTCTCTAGCAGGGGGTGTTGTACTGGAAGGAGGACCTGGCCAGACCCTTGACCATGACAGTGACCCCACCATGAAGCATCCTGTGAATGTGACCCCCACTTCCACCACTGAGTTGTCTTTGGCTGGTTGCCTGCAGGACAGACAATGTGATGATGAATTAGGACTTGGTGATTCATGCTCACCCACGAGGGAAAGTGCTACTAGACAAGAAAACCTGACAACTGAGGCCCTTGTCTCTGATGGTGCTGCTCCTTGGGTGCCCGGCCTGTCAAATGATGAGGCGGTCGGACGGCCTGAACCAGACTCCAGAGGACGTGTCCCATCTGCTGAGCCCCAGGCTGTGGAAGAATGGGAGAAAGCTGCCCCCCTCATTCCTGTGTCAGCTGGGGAGTTGACTGAGGAGGGGCTAGTTCCCCCGGAGCACTTCTCTTTGGTCTGGACGGTGCCGTTGCAAGGGTGTGCTGACAGTGCTGGTGGCCACCGCAAACCGGTGGCAGGTGAGAAATTGAAGATCAATGGAGAGTCTGAAGCACTAAGTCCTCACGGCGAGTCCACAGACACGGCCTCTGACTTTGAAGGCCACCTGTCTGAGGACAGCAGCGAGGCCGACCCCAGTGAGGCCACAGTGGTGAAGAGAGCCTTGGTGGCGGACACGGATGAGAAACACGATTGGAACCACTCTGCCTCACTCTCCAAGGTGAATGGTGATCGGAGTCTGGTTATGAGGACAGACAGCATGGCTCCTCCTCAGAGCTGGGTGTCTCGTGTATGTGCAGTTCCCCAAAAGTTTCCAGATTCCCTGCTGCTGGCCAGTACTGAGTACCAGTCAAGGCCCACATTGCTGGGCAGGCCTGGGTCCTCCATGGAGGCCACTAACCCACTCGTGATGCAGTTGCTGCAGGGTCACTTACCCCTAGAGAAGGTTCTTCCTCCAGCCCAAGGCAGTAGCAAACCTGAATCCCCACGACTCCCGCTTATGAAAGAGCAGGGCCACGGCAGCTCCCTGGGAGTGGGATCTTTGCAGGACCCTTTGGTAAACAGCTGTGCAGGTAGCAAGACCAGCCCCCGTTCTTTAAGAGCTTCAAAGGAGCTGCTTCTACCTGAGATCCGTGAAGTGAGCACTGGTCTTGCCAGGCTGGAACCCACCCGGGCTCCTGGAGCTCCCCAGAAGATTGCCAAGACAGCCCCAAGTTTAGACTCCCTGTATCCAGTGACAAAGTTGATGGCTGCCTCTGGGAAAGTGGAAGAAGTGGATTCCAAAGAGCAGTTCTCTCCCGTTAGTGTGGAAGATCGGAAGGAAGCCCGTGACCTGTCCCAGCGCAGTAATTCAAATGCTGCCCCAGGCAGAAGTCCAGGAAATCTCACTACCTCGAGAGTCCCTTGTTTCTCATCTCCAAACGTGATCTCCTTGGATCCCGATCAGACAGGTCAGGCCCTGGGTAATCAGAATGGTGCTGGAGGTCAAGGGAAGAAGCTCTTTGGCCCTAGGAATGAGGCCGCGGCCCTTCAGCGCCCCAGACCCGTGGAGCCGATGCCACTGCCCGCTGATGCCCCTCCTGGGTTTCCCAGTAGGAAGTTGGGGCCAAGCAAAAACTCTGTGTCCGGTGGGGTACAGACTGCCAGGGAAGACTGGGCTCCGAGGCCACCGCCTGCCTCTCTTGGTGGTGTCAAGAACGAGAAGACTTTTGGGGGCGGTCCTCTCAAGGCAAATGCAGAGAACAGGAACGCAGCTGGGCCTGGTCCTCGGGAGCTGGTGGATCACTTGCAAGGGATGCCCTTTGTTCTTGACCTGCCCTTCTGGAAATTACCCCGAGAGCCTGGGAAAGGGCCTGGTCAGCCTCTGGAGCCTTCCTCCATCCCCTCCCAACTCAATATCAAGCAGGCATTTTATGGGAAGCTTTCCAAACTCCAGCTAAGTTCCACCAGCTTTAATTATTCCTCGAGCTCCCCCACCTTTCCCAAAGGCCTTGCTGGAAGTGTGGTGCAGCTGAGCCACAAAGCAAACTTTGGTGCGAGCCACAGTGCATCACTTTCCTTGCAGATGTTCACCGACAGCAGCACGGTGGAAAGCATCTCGCTCCAGTGTGCGTGCAGCCTGAAAGCCATGATCATGTGTCAGGGCTGTGGTGCGTTCTGTCACGATGACTGTATTGGACCCTCAAAGCTCTGTGTATTGTGCCTTGTGGTGAGATAATAAATTATGGCCATGGGAAAAGTTGTATAGTTAGTGTGTGTATTTTGATAATGATTGATCTTCCATCTGTGTACAGAACCCCTTGATATAACAGACTCTGTTTCTCTAGGCAAGAGCACTCTTGCCCCTCCCTAAAACTTGTAGTGCTAAGGCCCCTCTGTCGCTTACCAACTCTGCTGGTCTTGCTGCAAGGGCTTCCCGCGGGGCAGCTCATTGGGCCGCCCGAGGCCGGCTGGCCAACTCAAGCTCTCGTGCAGACAGAGCCTGGTGTGGCATGGGGAGCTTGCTTGACACCCAGAGGGACTCGAAACTGAAGAAAGAAGGTTGTGTTCTCCATCGAGGGAACTAACCTACCCGAACTGAGTAGAAATGTCAGTCTTCCACTGCCCCCTCCCTGCCGTGTTTCCTTCTGCTTGCTACTCTGGTCCTGGGGGAGTTAGTTGATGGCTGGGGAAGCCAGCACAGGGTTAAAATAACTCCCAGCAGTGCCCGCCAGGGGGCCCAAGCACCTGCTGACCTCAGGGTCACAGTTCTGGCATTGGCCAGTTGACAGGAGCCGGTTTGACCTTTGGTTCTGTTGCTGAAGCAAATTTGGGACTTTCCTGTCTCGGTACAATTCACTGGCCCACAGGAGCTTTTGGAACCTCGAATAGACTCGCTTGGACAACGGGGTCGGGCATAGGGTTGTCTTTCCTCTTAAAATGCCATCTGTAGACCTTGTAAGTCAGATGTCCAGATATTTGGCAGGTGAATTCCTCTGCTTGACACCCTCCCTGTCACTTTGGACTCCGTGGGAGTGGGCATCTCCACGCACCTGTGTATGTGAAAGTCATTTTACATTTCAAAGCAGTGTGTGTTTCTTATTTTTATATTTTTAACTCTTTATCCTTGGATGTATAAAGTGAATTTTTTGGCTTCTGTAAGTATGCTCTATGCACCTCTAATGTTTTATCATGTATTTATATGTTGTACACAGTACTGGCCGATTCTGTAAATGGATGTATTGTACAGAGAACACAAGTGTCTCTCCCTTATTTTCCGTCTTCGGCATCATTGCATTAAAGTGGTGTACTTCTCTCCACCTGTGTCAGAGCCACTGCGCGCTGTGCTGCCCGACACGAGGGTGGAGTGACTGACTTGTGATCTGCCAGCGTGGCTCGGTCGCCTAGTGGACCTGCTGTAGCCTGCAGAGCCACAGCCAGCCCGCCCGCGCTCAGCTGCGCAGACGTGTCTCGCCCCTCACGTCTCTTCTCTTCCGACCTCCCACTGGCCGCTCGCTGCCGTACGTGACAAATCACCGCCACGGGCGTTAAGTGCTCTGGAGTCCAGGGTGAGTGCCCTGGGTGGCCCCAGGCAGGCTTTCCAGATCTGGCTCCGGGGTTACCACCTTCAGCAATAGCTGGGGCCCGAGGGCTCCGTCTGATGTACTTCTGACAGCAGGTTGCTGAAGAAACAGCCACGCTCGTTGCCTGCCTCTCTCCCGACACATTAACAGCGCAGACATCTGCATAGTTGTCTTCCCTCACCCTGCTTCCTGCCTTACTTCTTACACCTCGACTTGTGGCAGAGTTCAGAGCCCTCATTTGACTTAGGTCTCCCTATGTGAGTGCTTCTGTGTAAAGTAGAAAATTGGTGTGACTTCAGCAAGTGTCATTTCACCCGAAAGGTCTCCCCCCACCCCACCCCAACCCACCCCACCCGGGTTCATCCACTGTGGCATTTTTGTCATCTGAAGCACGAGTGAGAAGTTGGCAATCATGTGACTTAAATGCAGTATTGGCCAAGTCCCGAGTTGGCAGCTTCAAGAGTCTGTTTACCAAAGACAGGGAGCAGAGGCCCAAGTGTGTTTGATCCTCTTCTTCCTTCTGCTGTGACCTTTGGCGGCCTCTAGGCAACAGGCAGAAACTGGTCTGGTCCATGGGGCTGCCCAGGGACAGCACTGTTCTTGTATGTCTCGTGGTTTTGGAAAAATAAACGTGTACAGCCTGCGCTTGTGGTCTCCGTCCTCTTGTGTGGCCGCCCCGCCGGGCTGGAAAGGAAGGCCAGGAGTGCGAAAGCGGCACCGCAGGAGCGAACGCCAGCTCGCTTCACCTCAGCTCCGGCTCCAGTACTGATGTCCTCGGGCTGGAAGCTCTTCTGTCAGGTCAGTGCCGAAGGCCCAGACTCGCCGCTTTTGCTGGGTCTTTAGACTCTGGGCGTGACTGCTTTGACTGGAAGCCAAAATCGAACGAGAACAGTGAGGGCGCTCATCCCAGCTGCCCTGCTGAGACACACTCGCCGAAGAGCTTTCTGGTGGCTGGTGGCCTAGGGGGGTGGTGACCAGTTCTGACCTTGAAAGATCTGTAAACACGAGTGCCTCTCTGCATAGCGGGCAGCCAGCAGGTGCTAGTGGCGTGGGCCTGAGGGTGACAGGCTGCAGGACGTCCCAGTCCATCCCCAGATATATCTGGAGTGCTGACACGCACGAGTTTGTGCTGCTCAGAAACAACCATAGTATAGAAACAAGCCACAAGTAAAAAGACACACGGCAGAAGTACAGATTGACTAAAATGTGTATCCGTTAGCTCGTTTCCCGTGAGTTGGTCGAGGTAGGCTTACCTCCTGGGGCAGTTCAGGCTGCAGTTCTGTGCTGCTGCTGTCGATGGAAGGGCAGGTGGAGAAGTGAGGTTGGGTGGCCCTGTAGTGACTGGGCGGCCTCCTAGTGGCGATGATGTGTGTGTACTTGTGCTGTTGGGGCACGGCACCCGTTGGCTTGCTTAAAGGCCGCGGGAGCTTAGAATGCTTTAGAAAGCAGGCCTGGGACCTGACCTTGCGATCGCGTCTCGAGTGTCGTGAAGGAGGCAGCCGAGGATGGTGGGTTCAGCACGCGAGCCCTGTTCCCCCTACTGGCTGTGCGGTCTCAGCGTCCGTCTCCGCCCGCGCTCCCGCCTCAGAATGGGGACGGCGATTCCTTCTTTGTAAAGTCGTTAGTGCCTGGCACGCGGGGAGTACTCCGGACTTTTAGCTTGCACCCGGCAGGACAGTGGCTGCCTGACCTTGGAGTAGAGGTCTGTGTGACGCCTGCCACCTGCCCGATCCTTGCCCCAGAGGGGGCCGTGGAGAGGCGGGCCTTGTGCGCTGAGGGGTGGGGTGGCGGCCTCTCACCGGACATGTGGCTTCTAGCCTCACACTCAGACTGTAGTTGCTGAGTGCACAGCCCTAAGTTCAGAGACTGGGTGTCTGGCAGAGGAGACTGTTTGTACTCATGATCTGAAGGACGAGGAAACCTAACGTTTCAGGATACGGAGAGACGATTATTGTACTGGCCTGGTGAGTATCGTGACTGTTTTATGTCCATCCTGCTCTAGAGGAAGTCAGAAGCTGCTCGAGAGAGGGATGGGGAGTATGTGTGTGCTTCATAGAGTAGCCTGCCTAAAATCAAGGGCCCCGGGGACCAGAGCATCTGCCTGCTTGCCTCCTGAGAGGAGGTGGCACAGGCTGTGTTGCCCTTGTGTGTGGGCACTGTTTAAACTGATGGGGAGAGTGGGCTTTGTGACCCTGGAGACTAATAACTTGAAACCAAATGTTGACGGTGACCATACTTCCTCCTGTCTCCGTGCATCAGTTTGAAGGCCTGGACTAACTACTGAAGATGCAGGCAGAAGCTCTATATGGAAAATAAGAGCGACTAAAAGAGCTGTCTGTGCAGTGGCTTTTAACCTTGCTGGGGACACAGACCCCTCGGAGAGCCCAACGGAGGTTCCAGACACCCTCCCCCAGGAAGGCACATCCACACCAACTTGTGTGAAGTATGTCATAGGGACCATCGGCTCCTCAGGCAGCTGGGGACCCCTCATTTAGGAGCCCCTTGACTGCCTGGAACCCGAATAAAATCTGGGTTGATACAAAAGATCAAGGCGGGGAGAGAGGACTTTGCAAAGGATTCTTGGGTTTCTTGTAAACTGGGCTTCCCCAGTGCATCATAGTTAGTTTTAAAATGCACTTCTGTGCCTGTTCTCCCCTTCCCTCCCCTTCCCTCCCCTTCCCTGAGTAAAGGGAGGGTTGCCTGTTCTGTCATTGAGTAAATTTCAGTTCACTGTTTCATGGGGGCATTTCCTATTTGACGTTGTCCTGTACGCTGTTAACAACAGTGGTCCTGGGGCCCCAATTAAAGAAGCCAGGCTGGGATCAAGCAACGCTTCTCCGTCCTTGAGTGACGATGTCTCCTCGATCTCCGTGCCGCCATCCTGTGGAGCTGTGTGGCGCTTCATCCGGAGGTAAGCGCTTTCCTGGTCTGCGTGCGTGGTCTGCGTGCGGTGGGCCTGGGCCCAGGGTATGTCGTCCCAGGTTGTGGGGCTGTCTGGTCCCTTGGTGATTCTCAGCAGTGGTAGTTTTGGTAGGACAGGGGTTTTCATGGTATCACTGAGGCATTGCCGCCATTGGTCCCTTCGTTGTGTGAAGAGGGGCACCTAGCCGCTGTCTTTGGCTTTCGCCGTCCCTGCCATCCTGGTGAACAATCGCCCTTATGAACAGACGGGGTTCCCTGGGTGCAGTGTCTTTCAACTATTGTCCCCTCTCTTTTCATCTTTTTTTTTTTTTTTTTTTTTTTTTTTTTTGAGAGAGAGAGAGAGCACAAGCGGGGGAAGGGCAGAGGGAGAGAGAGAACCTTATGCAGGCTCCACATTCGGCACAGAGCCCGACATGGGGCTTGATCTCACGACCGTGAGCTCGTGACCTGAGGTGAAATCCAGGGTCGGATGCTTAATCGACTGAGCCACCCAGGTGCCCCCCCTCCTTTTTTAATGTATTTTATATATTAGAGTTTTATACAGAATTTCAGCTTTTAAGATTCTTCTACCATTACAAAATATAAATGTTTTAAAAACTGTCACGTGTGTCTGTGTCTGTACGCACACACACACACATTATAACAGTAAAACTGACACTTACGCTTGTAATTCAGAATTTTTTTAAGATCTCATGACAGGTTAGCCCCAAGCCATATTCCTGCAAGTTTTCCTCCAGGGTTAGCCTAAATGATCTATGTAGTTCGATGAAAAAAAGACTGCGCACAAGTAAACTGCCCTTTTCCCTTAAGGTGGGATTGGGAGTTTGGGGTCGAGTCGGACGTCAATGCAGAAGGTTCAGGATCAGGGATGGTGTTTCCTCAGTTTTCCAAGCCAGCACTTAGCGGGGCCAGTCCGTGTGAGTTTGGTCTCGGCCGGCGAAGAGCTGTGCGCCGGGGCGAGGGCAGAGGCCGCGTGTGAGGGACCTTGCGGGGTGACTGGTGTGCACCCCCGGGAAGGTGCCTCCCGCACCGGACACCTGATGAGTACCAGTAAGGTTCATTTCCTTCTCTTTCTGACGGGCTGGCTGTTGAAAGGACAGGATTATTTGTTCGAGAACAGTTGACTGAGGGCCTGCGGTGGTGGGCTAGGGCGTGGGCCGGGAAAAGGTGGTCTCCTAGCAGAAGGGCATGTCTGTCGGTGCCGAACTAGATTTGCGGGAGAGAGTCGGCTGGCAGGGCTGTTGAGAGGACACGGTGGGAATGAAGCGTCTGATTTGTTATTCAGTGTTTATTAAGTAGATTCAGTCTTATATATGATATACAGATTCAAAAGAAAAGGGATTCCACATACTTATGAAATCAGTGCATTTAGCAAGTAATACCATGGAGATAACAGCTCGATTAACAGCTCATTGGTCTTTTGTTAAGTGAGGGAGAGGGACTTGGCCTGTGCTAGTCATTCCACAAACAAAACAGAATTTAGTTGCATCACATAAAGAAGACACAGTCTAAGAATTAAAATATTAAGCCACATTTACTGGAAAAAACTCACTATATAGAACACAAATAATTTTTATAGAGCGTTGAGGAGGAAGTCCTCACCTGCTTAGAAGAGCCACGTTAAGTTGCATAGGTGCATATCTGTAAAAATATAATTTAGAGGTGTAGCCATTGATTAAGTAATAAAGAGTCACCTTTAAAAGTTGGTGCCGCCCGCCGTTTGTCTCAAGTGCCATATGCTTACCGTCTGGAGCCCCCTGCCCCTCCTCAGAGGGTGATGCCTCGCGAACAAGCTGCCTCCAGGGGAACCCTGAAGAATGTTTGTACCATCTGCACTGGCGAGTCCTAAAACCTCATCTCGGATGGGGAACTTGCGCTCTTCCGAAACATGTCTAAATTATGCCAGAGGATTGACAGCCTCTTGGGTCGTCCCTGAATCCTGGGCGGCTTGACCCTGAAGGTCACAAGGGTCATCTTGACCTCCCCACTTCCCGGGCTGCTGGAAGAACTACACCGGCCCACAGCCCTGCAGTCGAGTCCTGCTCGCGCTCTCCGAGAGGCCACGCAGGTGCCCCGCCGGCAGCCCCTGGGAAGTGTCTGCTCTAACCCCTGCTCCTCAATGGACCACGTGACAGAGGCCTGTGGGCCATCTGGCGCACGGAGATTTTTCTGAGCTTAGAAAAGTATTTTTCAGCAAATCTGAGTTCTATGTGGCGTAGGGTTTTTGCTTTTGTTTTTAGGTGGAAACACAGGTAAAAAGTGAGAGGTTTTTGTTTTGTGGCTTTGCTAAGCAGATGAGCTTAGTGAGGTGCCCCTTCCTCCTCAAGAGCGAGTCTTGCGGAACACACAGGGACGGGGGCATCTGTACATGTAAACAGTACACTTTCACTGAGTCCAAAATTAGGAGCAAAAATACAAAGGTTCACATTGGTCTTAGGTAGATACAGGCGAAAAAGGATTGAGCTGTTTAGCTCAGAAACAACAAAAACAAAGTTTCTAAAGCACCACTAAATTATATAAAAATCAGACCATGGACGGATTGAAACTGGTATTCTGGTGAAATACTTTACTATCTTGTAAAAAGTTTTACAAAAAATTACAAATTAAAAGTATCAACCCTCTGAGTTCAAAGCAGCATTTTGAAAATGAACTGGTAGTTAATCCTGTAACCACCCCTGGAGTCGTAAGTGGCCCTTGGGAATAGGGATGGCCGGGTTCCACCTGTTTGAAATCCTTGAAAACCCTGCTCGCCCCCTTCGGTCCCCCTCCCCCTCAACACTGCCCTTGGGTATAAACTGTCCTGGAGGTGATGGTAAAATGAATTTCAGATGGGTCACACCATTACTGGTCGTCTAGTTATCCACCACTAAGACCAAATTCCCATTTCTCCTGATTCTACTCTTCTGCTGGGATTAGCCCCCTGCAAAGACTCTGGAATTGGTGTATTCTAACTCTTGAGTTACCTTCTGGCTTAGGATCCCCCATGATGAATCTGCGCCCCCAAGGCCCTCCGTCAGAATTTCAAATGGCTGCGGGGCAGGGCCTTGGAAGCTCCCTTTAGGAGAAGGCAGTCCCTGGGGTGCGGGTGGGGGTGAGGGTGAGGGTGCGGGTGGGACGGCAGGGACGGCAGTGAGCTAGGTCCAGCCGAACCAGCTCTTTGGTGCCCTCCAAGTCAGGAGTGGGGAGGGGTTGAAGCTGCATCTTTGAAAAACAAACGCAAAACAGAACAAGGTCCCTGACTGAACTAGCTAATGGAGTCCTGTTTCCACACAGTGACTTGCTCCTGATTTTGCCATGACCAGGGCTTCAGGCATAGCTTCACGGAGGGGCCCACCCAAGCGGTAGGGTCACCGTGACAGAATCCACTGTCCCGGAGGGGCCGCGGGGAGCCCCGGTGGGCACCCGGGGCCTTCCTCTCACACGAGTGTGCCTGCGCTCTTGCCCAGTGCTAAGGCAGGCCGAGGTGGCCGGCTGAGGAGAGCCGACTTCCAACTGGAGCTTATGCTGATCTTTAGCTCTAATCCCTTGCGTGTGGGTGGCGGCCATAGCCCCTCCCAGCCTGCCTCTCTCCTGTCTGTGAGAAAAGCGCGCGGTGCCTGGCTTGGGTCCTGCCTCCGGGAGGGGAAATGACACGCAGTTGGTATCAAGAATTCTAAGGCGGCGATTGTCTCTGCCAGTTTTCAACTTTAGGATTTTCACAAATTGCCTGGGGGAACGTTTTGCAAAAGACCTGCTGATTACTTTGTAGTATTGTTCACTCACAAAAATAAATATTTACACAAATTGAACCGGGAGTAGCACTGAGCAGGTGGGGCTGGACATGTGGGTGGCCGGGTTGGGGGACAGGCCTCGGGCACTGGAGCTTGTGCTGTGCTAAAGGGGAGTCTCGGGTGTCCCGGCCCCAACCGGAGGCCAGGGGATGGGTCCGATGGAAGGCAGAGGTGCTGTGGCTGGGTAGGGCGTTGGAGGCCACTTGAGAAAGAAAAGACCACCCTGAACTGCTGGGGGCTGGAAGTAAGCAAGGGGCGGGGCGCGGGGCACCCTACCTTTCAGGGTTCTGGATCCAGGGCCCACAGCTCGGGCCTGGATCCGAGGTGTGTTGGGGCCTCCACGCTGGAGCCCCTCCCTGGCGCTCCTGAGGGTGGTCTGCCACTGGTGCCGGGAGGCGGTTGGCTGCAGAAAGCTGGTTTGGTTGGGAAGGGGCGCCTGCTCTGGGGTCGAGTGGCTCTCTGTGGCCGTCCTGGGGTCCACGCAGCCCTGGCTCCCCTGGGGCCTCTCTGCTCTGAGGGAGGAAAGGCAACAGAGGGCTTCTGCCGGCTCTGGGCAGGGGCAAGCAGCGGAGAGCTGCTGTCATGGCTACGGAGTGTTGCATGGAGAGGCCCCTTGGGCCTTCTGAGGTCTGGGTGAATCCCTGGTTTTAGCAGCACTGGTAGGTATTGCACTGAGCAAGAAGAAGTGCCTATCGGGGAGGAAGGAAACCGGGCCAGCCTTTTCTTTTTGTCCTTTTTCACACTCCAGGGATTACAGGTTTCTTCTAGGACTGGCCCCTTGACGAGAAGGGTGCGTCCTAGGTGAACCCAAGTGGCTTCTCCACTTCTGATGGTTCCTTTACTCCAACCACGGGGACGGAGGACGGGAGCTGCCAAGTCCAACCAGGGGCTCGCAGCTGCTTTTTCCTGTTTGGTGGCTACCTGACAGCTGAGGGCTCACCCTGAAGAAACAGGCCCTTCCTGGCAGGTATCTGAGGGCTCTGGGCCTGTGTGGAGAAGTGTTCAGACCTGGCTCCCTGGGGGCAGGTGCCCGCGAGCTGCTGCTCATGAGGGTCCAAGCCCTCTCTGGGCTCTAGCTCCTGGCCACCCCTCTGGACTTACCTCCCAGGCGGACACATGGTGTGGGGGAGTTGGGCGATAGATAGCCATTCAGAACAGGCTCAGGGCACATCCTGGAAAAAGCCCACGCTGGAGTGTGAGGTAGAACACAGGTGACCGTGTGACGGGGGCTTCTGTGGGATAGGGGTGGGGGAGCCATTTTTGCCTTTGCTTTGCATTGGGTGTGGGCGAGGTCCTCCGGCTTGGCTGTGCGGCTTGGCTGTGCCAGGTGCTCAAGGGGACAGCCAGCCCGGCACCTGCCCCACCTCACCCCGCCCTGCCGTTCCCCCAGCCCGCGCCAGTGTAGTGATATGGAATGTTAGGTCACAGGGATACATCCTTCTGATCAGACAGACACAGACTGGCAATCTGTACAAACACAAAAGAATCCATTTTCAGAAAAATAAATTACTAAGGGGAGAGGAAGAAAGGGTCCACTTTGTTTTTCTCAATAAATATGCAATTCTGCTCACCTAAGACTTGAAAGGTAATTATCTGGGGGTGGGATTCTAACATCAGGGTCCACGAAGATGATTCTAAATAGAGCTGCGTCCCCAGCGCCTCGTCAGGGGAGCCCCAGCCCTTCCAAAGCTGCCCCATGGCCTCTTCCAAGCAGGTCAGAGCACCCGTGTGGTGAGATTCCAAAAAAAAGTGTCCTTGTGCCCAAAGTCGCAGGTGCTTGGCATGTGGCTAGAAACCGCTCTTTTGGATCCCACCTCTTTCAAAAACCAAAATGTACCAAGTGGTGAGGCAGGAGGCCGGGCCGGGCCGGCCTCCTTCCCTAGGGTAGTGCGCTTCAGGTGCCGCGGGTCAGTTCTGCTGTAAAATGAGGTTTTCCAGTTCGTCCGCGGAGCGCAGCAGGAAGGCCGCGGACTCTCGGTAGCCGGCGATGAGCTGCCGCACAGCGCTGATCTCCGTGGGGCTGAGCTGGGCGGTGGGCATGGTCCTGCTGGTGCTGTTGCTGGAGGGCGTGGGTGTGGGCGTGCTGGAGGCGGTGGCGGCCCCGCCTTTCATGCTGAGGTCGGTGGGCCCTGTAGAGGGGAGAGTGTCGGTGAGGAGCGGAGGCAAAAGGGGAGGCGACACCTCCTATGGCACCGGAGGCCATCACTCTGTGTTGTCTTGGGGGCTTGCTGTGACTCAGGCACTTGGGCCTCTTGACGGGTGTATGCCAGTGCCCGGAATGGGGCCTGGTACCAGCAGACGAAACGTGGGCTTCTCTGTTAACCCTCAGGGCGATCCTCAAGGAAGGGGACCTCCTCGGTGACGTGGCGGGGGGGGGGGGGGGGGGGGGTGGCGGGGAAGCAGAGACCTGGAGGTCGAGGTTTGCCAGAGATCACATGGTGAATGTGGGCCCTCGGCTCTGCCTTTAGGGCAGGGTGGGACGTGGTGGGGGCACGGGCTTTACATCAGCCAGCGTGGGGCTCTGACCCTCGCTCCCCGGCCCGTCTCCCACCTGCACGGCTCTCTGGGGACCCTCAGGCGGACAGCGCTCCCCTAACGCGCACGTATCCCAGCTCTGGCAGCCGGGCGAGGGGGAGGCCTCAAGGCAAAGAACTGCCCTGCCTCTCTGCACTGTGGTGAAGCAGAGCTCCCCCTGGAAGAACGGCCGTGGGCTATCAGCGTCTGCGTGCGCCGGAGAGGTGTGCTGTTCCTCCCAGCACCGGGAGGCTGTCCGGGAGATGGTAAGCACCTTGTAGCAGGCACCCGACACCCTGAGAGGCACGGGTGTGTGGAAAGCTCTGGAGTCCAGAGTGGAGCCGCGCGGGTGCTCAGACCGGGGTGGGACTTCTGTCCAGGTGGAGAAGGCCAGGTGCCCTGCTTGGCTGTGGGAGAGGTTGAGGCCAGGCCGGGCAGATGGTGACGGTGCCTTGCGGGGGCGGGGTGCCTGGCATGGAGTGCCACATGGAGGAAGGTGCTGTGGGTGCTAAGCCTATTTCCGAGGAGCCGCAGAATCCCCCTTCCTCTGAAGAGGTGTTCTGTGCCTGAGCGAGGGGAAAGTCCATGCTGTGGGGCAGGTGTGCGAGGGTCGGAGTGGTCAGGACAGGACCTAGGGGTGCTATCTGGAGAAGGCCCCTTCACCCTCCAAATGGTGGCGGCAAAAAAGGAGCCTGAGGTTTTCTGAAACAGACGGGAGGATGTGAGGCAGGGGCCACCAGGCCCTGTCTCCTCTCTGCCTTTCCCAGGCTACTCCACGGGTGCCTGAATGCAAGGCCTGCTCTGCCACTCTGCAGGCAGCTCAACGTCCCTGAGCCTCGGAACAGGAGGAGGCTGCTGGGAGGCTGAGCCCTGCCTGGGAAACACTCCGCGTGGCCATGAGCTGCCAGGCCCACTGGGAAAGGGCTTCCAGACAGGTTTGGGGGGGGCGGCTTTCTGAATGGGCTCCCAGGAGACCTGGAGGCTCCTGGGAGTTGAAAAGCATTCTTGAGAGGTGTTGAGTGAGAGGAGGAGGAGCATACCTGGAGCCTCCTCGGGGGGCCGTCTCCCTGCTCCTGCCTACCCACCCTCCACCCCGGGTGGTCTCACCCTGGCAGGCAGGCGTGTGAGGCTGTCCTTGGCTATCAGCCATTTCCCCACTACCCCGTGGGTTCTGACGGCCAGCTTCACTCATTACTGCATCTGCAGTGGCATTTTTTATGCTGCTGCAGAGAGAGATGGACAAGCTCCAGTCTGTGGAGACGTCGTGCCTGGAAGTGACCTGCTGCTAAAGGAAGCTGGTGCAGCCTGAGGGGGGGGGGGGGGAGGGGCCACCTGTCCCACGGGCTGCTTCCTCTTTGACCGGAGCACGTGGAAGCACGTGGACATCAAGAAGCAGGTCCTTGGAACTGGCTTGCTAAGGACCGTCCTTGGAATTGAGAGTCAAGGGAGCAGCTAAGTCTGTTCAAATGAAATGCAGGAGGAAGCAGCAGGGCTGTGAGTTGCTGGAAACAGCAGCCAAGCAGGTGGTGGACTCCCCTATTGTTGGCCAGAGGGCTGCAGGGGACAGGTAGGGGGCAGGGGCGCCTCCGCAGACTCCTGGAAGCTGCAGGGCTGCCTCCGGGCCAGGGGAGGGTTGGTTTCCCCTGGAGCAGCTCCCAGTCTCTTCCAGACAATGAAGGCCAGAGCCGCCTGCCACAGTTGGTGTGACCAGGGCCCTGGGGTTCCTCTCGCTCCCATTGCCGAGCCTTGTCCTCTTGTCTCTCTTGGACAGTAGCTAGAGCCCAGAGAGGAGAATGTCCCTATTTCCTGCAGCCAGTCTGCTCTGGAGCCATCCTCCCACAGGCGCTAGTGCTGACACTCAGGTGTGGTTGCTGGAGGGGCAGGAGTGGGCATGAGATGCCCAGCACCCCAGGAGAGGGGGCCAAGCGGATGTTATCTAAGCTCATTTGCATCTCCCGATGACAACCTGATGAGCAACTCGAGGAGCTCCGAGCGGCTAACACATCGCCCTGCCAAGGCACCGGTCTGACTGAAGGGTCCCTTGCAGGGCTGGCTGCTGCCGGGGAGGGCGGGAGGGCTGGGGCGGCTGCTTGTGGACAGCTGCTGGACTCCAACCCAGTGCTTGCAGGGCATGTGCTGCCCCAGGCCGGGAGGTAAATGAGCAGAGCTCTGCTACAGTGACCTCGCCACCCACCTCTAAGGAAGGAGGGTGCATACGGAAGGGAACGGAGGCCCCGGGAAGCACAAAGGGCAGAGCCAGTTGCCTCCCTCAAAGGAAGATCTGGCTGCTGCTGGAGCCTCTCTGGCAGGTGTGAATAGGGCGCAGAGGGGAGCAGGCCCAGTGCCCTCCCTGGCAGCTGCAGCCCGGAGACGGGTCACGCTGCATGGACCAGGTCGGGGCTTGTCACCGTAGCCTGCTGCCTGGAAATGACTGGGCCTCACGCTCCTCATGTATATCTAGGGGGGTGCTAACTTCTCTGCCCTGGGGCCTGTCTTCAGATACTCTAATAGGGTCCCTGCTCAGAGGTCAGATGGTTCTTTTTCCTGGAAGAAAAGCCACCCTTCTGGGACAGTGGTCCCACCTCTCACTGGGGCTGGCCACTCCGGCTTCAGCTTCAGGGATTAAGGCCAGGCAGCCTCTTATTTTAGGTTAAGAGGCATTAGGAAGGGATGAGAAGTTAAGCCCAGGCAGGAATCTTCCGGGGACCTGCACACACTTCCTGGTGGTAGGGGGCAAGGTGAGCGGAGGGGGCTTGGGCTTCCTGCCATGGGTACGGGCCAGCCCCTCCCTTGCTGCCTGGGAACATTGAGGGGTCTCCTGAAGCCAAGGACAAGGGCTTGAGAGCAACTCTCAGGCATGTTCAGCCAAGACCTAGAACCAAAGTTCCCTGGCCTATGGGCAGTACTTTCCTCCAACCTACTCCTCAAGCAACTTGGGGTCACCCTCAGTTCTCCTCCCCCCTCTGGCTTTGAAGGACCCTCACTGCACAAGCCGCTGCCTCCTGCCCTTCTGATTCAGATCTCACCACGAAGACAGAGCAGAGTTCACAGCCCTGCTTTGCTTAAAACCTATCAGTGGCTTCCACCGCATACACAACCAATTCCAAGCACCCAGCCCTGAGGTCACCGCCCCCCCAACCTACTCCCCTCTCGTTCCCCGAGGCCGCCAGGCTGCTCTCCACCAGCCTAGTCTGCTCTTCCCCTGCTGCTCCCACCCCGGCTTCAAGTGGGGCCCAGCGTGAATGGGCCTCAGGTCCCCACGCTAGTTCCCACTCAGGGTGATGCCTAACTCCACAGGGAGGTCTGCGTCTTCTCAGGGACCGTTTCTCCGATACTGGGCTATGTCCTGTCTGCATCAGAGGCCCCTGGGAAGTACTGCAGGGGCACCAAGGGAATCACCAGCTTAAGGGGTTGGAGTTGGGGGAACAGAGAGTTAACTGGCACCCCAGGTGACCTAGATGGGGCTCCTAGATGGGGCAGGGGCAAGGGCTGAGGCCTGGAGAAGGCGAGGACCTGCCCAGAGCCACCAGACAGGCCCCCTCTGCAGGCCACAGCTGCTGAACTGGGCCGTGCCCGGGCCTGATGCTGGCTCTGCTACCAACTCCGAGTGACCTGGGCCAGCGGCCACCTCGCCAAGCTCTGGTCACTGGGGGTAAAGCAGGTGTGTGAAGAGGATTCAAGTCAGAGAAAGACCTTGGCTGCAACTCAGTGCTTGCGATGGCCTGCGAGGAGCCGGAGCTGGGAGAGGCCCAGCAGCGCATCCAGTCGAGCGCTGGGGCAGCCTCCTCGGAGGCGAGAAAGGACTGGTATGCTCTGTTTTAACCAGCTGAGGTTTCCTTGCCGTCCAACCTGAGGACTGGCCAAGACTGTGAAACAGGCGGGTGTCTGTGCCAAGCGGCCTCTGCCTCCCCACCTGCCCTGCCCCCTTCTCCAGGCTGCGATACACACAGACCTGGGTTCTGGTCAGGGAGCCAGAGAGCCCGGGTCCCCCCACTCACCGTTACTGTGATTTCCTGTTTGGAGGGAGGCAGGGGGCTGCAGGTTGCTGCCCAAGGCCCCGTAACCGCGGTAACTGTAGTTGAGGCCGCCGTTGACATACACGGGGTCCTGGGAGTAGGAGGAGGCTGGCAGTGAGTAGGTGGAGTGGGTGATGGCTGCAGAGTCCCGGGAGTGCTGCTTGTCCAGGGCAATGGGCTCATCCTGCAGAGTGGGAACCGAAGGGTGCTTTGAGCTACGGGCCTCTGCTCATCTCTCTGGGGGGCAGATTGGATCCGTTCCTGCCTGGCTCAAAAACCCTCTCAGAGGCCGGGCTCCCGAGGTCTGTGAGGCCTGTGTGACCGGGCCCTCTGACTTTCCACATCTGCCCCACCTCATCTGCCCCACTGCAGCTCCGTCTGGGTCCCAGGACAGCCTTTCCCTCTCTCCCTGTCCCCAGCTGTCTCCAGCATGACTGACGGTCACCCTCTCACCCCTGCCACGCCAGGAACAACGCCCGGGCAGCTGTGGGTAAGCAGGTACCTGGGAGGACTGGTAGATCTCCAGGCGCATCCTTTTGGCTGCTTTTCTCGTCTCGCTCTCGCAGGCTGCCGCCAGGATGTTTTCTGCCATGGCCGAGGTCAGGTGGGGAGGTGTGGGTCTCGTCTGCAGGCAGAACGGGGATGGGGCCGGTGCTGGGGCTTACCGAGACCCTGCCCTGGAGGTGGCTGGGACAGGGCTGGCGTGTGTGCTCCAGGACCGTGATCTATGGAACCGTGTAATCTTTCTGGGCCTCAGCTTCCCTCCTCTGAGAATCAGGGATCGTGGTTCCTGCTCCCAGGGGCATCGGGAGGGTCAAGGGGAAGTGTCTGGCCAGGGGGGCCACCCAGGAGTCCCTGGGGGGGTGGCGCAGAGGGAGCAGGTGGACCGGGGACGAGGGGCTCACCATCTCCATGCCGTTCTTCTTCATGCGCCGGCAGGACTTGAGGTATGTGCGGATGCGCTTGCGGGCCCGCTCCTGGAACTCGGGAAACTGCCGGCTGCAGGACTCGATGATGGCCTGGATCTTCTCCTTGGGCTGCTTGGAGATGGGCACCATGCGGTCCAGGTTCTCGTCCACAAAGAGACGCACAAACATCTGTGGGAGACACCGGCTGTAGGAAGGGCCTCCGCGGCTGTGGCCCCGGCCCCCACCCCGCCCATCCCTCACCGCGCTCACATTGAAGGCCTTGAGGCGCTCAGGGTCCATGCCCTCAGAGTCGTTCATCTTATCGTTGTCCTCGTGGTCATCGTGGTCGTCATCGTCGTCATCCGCCGTGGGGGCCCGGCCCACCGTCAGGTCCTCAGGGCAGCCACTGACCTCGGTCTTGATGGAATCGTAGCTCCCGGAGCTGTAAGGGGGCGACTGAGAGAGGGCAGGGGCCGGAGGGTCAGACCAGGCCCGCTCGTGGTCTCCGACAGCCACGGAGAGCTCGGGCACCGGGATGGTGAGCGCACCTAACCGCCGCGCTAGCCACAGTTTCGAGGTCCTGTGTCACTTCCCCTCTCCACTCCCTTCCTCCGTGAATGGAGATGCCCGGGGGCAGCAGGCAGGGCAGCAGAGGTCTGGGCCCGTGTGAGTGCTCTACTCGGTGGCAGCGCCCACAGCGTGACCCGCCGCATCGTGTGAGGGACGGGCACTCGTGGGAAGGGTTCCCAGCCTCTTCTGCTTCTGCCAAGGCTGGCTCCGGTTTTGGGGTTTTCCTCCCCGATCCCCAAGGAGCCGCAGCCCGAGCCGGCAACCGAGCTGTCACACAGGCAGCGAGTAAGCGCCTTCTGTCAGGGAGGAGGAACAGACGGGCTGGGAGAGGGAACCAGCCAAGGCGACAGGTCCATCAGGCAAAGCGCATTCCCGAAACTCCTGGGCTGGGGTTCCCCTGTCTGCTGCCACTCCTGGGGAGACACCGTGAGCCCCATCACGGGGAGGGGGTGTGTGCAGAAAGGGGGAGTGGGAACCAGGCCCAGCTCCCCAGGCAGTCACCGTGTCGTTCAGCAGAGGAGGGACCCAGCTGCCTACTCCCACCCCATGAACACCTCAGAGAATAAGCCTCTTTTTGTGGGGATCACAGCTCTCGCTGAAGAACAAACGGATAAAGATGGACACTGACCGGCGCCCGGCCCTGCTGCGGCTGTGGCCACCAGGACTCTCTGTGACCATCCCACGGGAGATGTGACCCACCTCCCAGGGCCCCCGGCCTGGTGCCCAACTCTTGATCCACACACAGACTTTAACGGGCAGAGACACCTAGGTCCTCCGTCCGGGTCACGACAGACTCGCAGTGGAGAGTCGAAAGACCTTCCAGGCCCTGGGCCAGTCCCATTCCCAAGCTGCTCCTCAGCCAAGTCCTCTGCCAGGGCCAGGGGAGACAGAAACCGTGAGACACAAGCTGCTGGTGGCACGGGTGCTCCCATCTCACTTCCTCAGCCCACACACGTGGCCTGAGCTCACGGCGGCAAACTCCCCCTCTGCAGCTCTTTGCTCAGTGCAGGTGGCAGCTATGTCTGACCTCCGTGGCCTGAGCTCAGGCACACAGTGACAACCGAACACCCGCTCATCTGTACAGAACCTTCCCGTGAGACAGGCCATCAGAGGCAAGCACTGGCACCTGCCCTACGCCCTCTGCAGAAGAGAAAGGCCCAGGGAGGGGAGGGAAGCTGTGTAGGGGTACCCGGCTGGAGCGGAGGGGCGTAGGGCTCTGATGAGTCACCTCTGGCCCTCCTCCGGCCCCGGCAGGAGAAAACGCTCCTGCACAGAGAGAGTTCAAGTGCCCAGTGACGCACCGCACCACTGCAGGAGACCCCCGTGGCCCAGAGGCAGCAGGCGCAAGCGGAGGGGGGTGGGGCAGAAAGCAGGAGGGAGTTCCCGGTGGTGGGGGCACCTGTACGGGCCAGCCTTCCCTGGTGGCCACCCCCGCCTCCCATCAGCTTGGCCTACTGAGTTTCAAACGTTCACATCCCTGGGGCTTCAGAGGCCTCATTCTTTTTCCGCACCATCTGTAAAATGGGGACAGGCGTGCAGAGTAGCCGAGAAAGGTGGGGACTTGGTGCCGAAAGCGGCCACTTTGCTGCTGTAATTTGCAGCAGATTCTGTGCTGGGGGTTGAGGGAAATAGGCCACACGTCACCCGCTACCTTCATTAAGGTGGGGCCCACCCCTCTTTACAGATGGTGACACAGGCTCAGAGGAAGGAAGGCCTTGCTTGAGGTCACACACTGTGTGATTTCTTATTCCAGAGCCTTCCCAGGAAAATGACAGCAGCCACAGCCTCCTCCCTGACTTGGTGTCACAACTCTGGGGACACACAATGTCATTTCAGCCTCGTGCAGCCCTGACGTGTACAGGAAGCAGGGGGCTCACATCTCAGGCGGGCCCACAGCCCCACACACCTCAGGGGTGGTCTTCACCCCGTACTTGACGCGGCTCCGCAGTCCATCGGTGCCACAGCCGTCCGAGGGGTAGGATGGTGTGCCGAGTGCTGTGCCCGGCGGGAGCTTGTCACACAGGTTGATGGGCTGATCTTCGGAGGTGGCGGTGAAGTCCATGGGGGCCACGGCGCCGTTGCCATTCATCTCGGGGAAGGCGGGGTCGCCCTGCGTGCTGCTGGACGTGGATGGGTTCAGGGTGGAGGAGCCATTGCCGCTGCCACTCTCAGAGGAGGAGTCATCTGGAACAAGAGGCCTGGGTGTGAGGCTCCACCTCAGCCCCTCCTGCCCCCTAACACGCCCTGGGGGACCGCGGCCACGGCAGCCACAGGGAATACTTGCCCCGTCTTGTCCTCACAAGCGTCTCTGGGCAAGAGGTGAGCCCTGCTGTCGAAGAGGCTAGCTGTGCCCCTGCCCGATGGAGGGACAGGGCCCCTCTGCCTGAAGCAGGCCATCAGGAGTAGAGCGCCCGTAGTGATCTCCTGCACTCCACACCCGTGACACCACATCCAGGCTCGAGGGAGGCCCAGCCTCAAGGGCCCGGGACCGAGTGGCTGCTGCCTCAGGTCTGACCAGCCTGCTGCACGCCAGAGGTGCTTGGACACCCAGAGCTGGCTTGGGGCCTGACCAGCATCCCCCTCTTCCTCTAACTTGCCACTGCCCTGCCCCTTCACACCCTCTCCCCACAGTGGGCTCTCAGCTTCCTTCATCTGCCCAAAGAAAAAGGGATAATGCCTCCATTGTGACCTCCCCCCTCCTCCCCCAGTTACCCACTCTTCCCGCATGTGGGCCCTGCCGAGTCCTGGCAGCTTACACACAGACAGTGCCCCCCTCTCCCCCCAGAGCTGCCTTCTGTGCAAGGTCAGGTGGCCTTGGACATCCTGAGCCAGGGCTGCAGGCTCAGGGGGCTGCATTCCTGGCATCTCAATAGGCTGTCTCTGCTTTCCAGAGGTGACAACCCAACAAAGCTCTGCCGAGGGCGCCCCCTGCTGCGGAGAGCACAGTATTGCCTGGTTGACCTGGGAGGACAAACTTCAACTGAGGGGTTAGACATTTTCAGATAAAATTCCAGGCCCCTCTCCCCAATCCAGGCCCAGCCTCCTGCTTGATCAACTGAGACGGCGGAGGCCGAAGCAGGTTGAGCTCCCGGGGTCACGGCCAGGTGAGTACCGAGCGGTTCCCGGTGGCGCCCAGGTGCCCCCGGGGCTCCGCACCAGGACCCAGAGCTGGTGGGGGAGGGGGGAACCACAGTGAGCCTAGACCGCATCCCAGGCCACCCCTTTCCCCAGGCCAGGGTCGCGCAAGACCCCACCCCCACTCTCCCAGCCAGCAGATTATGAAGATTTAGTCCCCGGGGCTGGGCATTGGGCACGCGCACCGCCAGAGCGTCCCCATGGCGACCGAGCGGCTCTAGCGCCCCAACCAATCGCTGGCCTCCCGGCTGCCCGGGGGCGGGGCCGGGCTGCCCATCAAGCAGCCGAGCCCGGGGCAGAGGGGGATGGGAAAGGCCGTGGTGAAGTGGCACCCCTCCCCCCCTGGCTGCCGCAGGTCCCCTGGGCCAGGCTGCCCCTCCTTCTCCTCTTCCTCCGGGCAGCCACGGCTCCCTTCATCCTCCTGCAGGTCAGCTCCAGGCTCTGCTCAAAGCCGCCCCACAGCTCCCTGCTTGCTGAACGACACCCCAGAGTCCCTGTGCCTGCGTCCTTGCAACCTCCAGGACCTCACCACGCTGCCCCCTTCCTCCTCCATCACAGATGGGCCTGGTTTTCCTCCAGAAGGATCTCCAGCGACCAGAGCAGATGTTGGCGGAATGAACAAATTGCCCGGCAGTATTTACTGAGCACCTACTGCATGCCTGCACAGTCCCAGGCTGAGAAACAAAGTAACAATGACAACCAAGGTGCCAGCCCTCCTGGAGGGACAGATGCTCATTACCAAACCACAGGAAAGTGGCTGCCCTCCCTCCCTTCATCACACCCACCTCCACCCCACCCCTTTCCAGCACCAGCCTATTCTTGTTCCATAACCTTCCTGCTCTCCAAAGACCCCTGAAGACTATCCTCCAGACTCCTGCTGGGTGTGTTCTTAGTCCCCTGACTTCTGGAGTCCAGACCCCACCCTCCTGGCCACCGCGGGACCTCACATCTCCAGGCCTTTGCTTGGGCTCAGGCTCTGCTGCCTGCCTGCCATGTTGCTTCTAACTCAGAAAATTTCAGTCTACCTTCGAGGCCTGGCTCAATGCGGCCTCCTCAGGGCAGGCCTCCTCTTCCACTGTCCCTGGGAAGGAGTTACAGCCCAATGCCCGTCCTTCCTGGGGATACTTCGCGCCTCCTTTGCCTGGCCCAGGGTGAGTTCTGACGGCTGCCTACCTCCCACCTGTTGCCAGAGAAGCCCCCACACATGCAGGAGCCTCTTCTGGAGCTGAGGAGCTGGAAGGCAGGGATGGGCACCCATACTGACTGATCACGTGAACCCCTGTTTGCTCTGGCAGGTGCCCATTCTTGGCCCACCTTATAGGTGAGACTTCACACCCTGGCATCATTCCTAATAGGCCAGCTGCTTGACCTTGGAGGGCTTTGGCTTCCTCTTCTGGAAGGAGGGGTTGATAGGAAGGCACCATGCTCTGCACACAGTGAGCCAACTGTCCCAACGCAGGGGCGTCAGGCCCACGGCCTCCTGCGGTGGTGCCACACCCCTGCACAGGCCCACGGGTGGCACCCCAACCACCTGCCTCTCTGACTAGGTTTCGTCGTGGGAGGAAGGACCTCCCTTGCCCTACACCTATGGTGGAAGGGGGAAAGGGGATGCGTGCCTACTCCCAGCCTCCCACAGCTCAGGAGCCCAGGGTGGCCCCAGGGCTGTGCATCCTTGCTGCTCGGCCAGACAGCCACAGGCACGGGCTCCGACTGCAACGCAGCACCCTCTTCCCAGTACTCCGAGGCTGCTCTCATCCAGTAAGGGAAGTGGCTGTGCAGGTGGGACCAGGAGGTGCCAGGAGTCCAGACCAGGCATCCTGAGTTTTTAGAAGAAACCGGAAATCTGCACCATTATGTAAATATCCAGATTTTAAAATGTTAATGACTGACTTACATTGTTTCCATTTTGAAAGACCTTGCCAAACCAAATGTGGTCTATCCATGCAATGGAATATTGTTCAGCCCTAAAGAGGAATGAAATACTGTCACACGCTACAACACGGATGAACTCCGAGAGCATTATGCTGAGTGAAAGAAGCCAGACACAACGGGACAAATACTGAATGAGTCCCCTTCCACCCAGTGTGTGGATTAGACACATGCATAGAGACAGAAAACGTATCAGGGCCTGGAGGAGGCGGGACAGGGAGCTACTGCTTAATGGATATAGTTTGGGGTGAGGAACACTGTATTTTAGAAATAACGGTGCTGGTTGCACAACACTGTCAATGTCCTTAATGCCGCTGAATTGTACGCTTAAAAATGGTTAAAATGTAACATAAGATTTTTATGTTATACATATTTCACCACAAAAGTCCCCCCAAAACCAAAAGAACCCCAAAACCTTGAGCAGGCCAGCGGGCCCCAGTTCACAAGCTCTGTTCCCACCTCCTCCCGCCACAGGCCAAGGCCCTCCCACCTCCGCACCTCGCCTGGGGGCAGGGAAAGCCAGCCACACACACAGCCCACCTCGAGCGTGTGCTCCCCCGTCATCCTGCCCTTCATCCTGCCGTCATCCTGCCCTTCATCCTGCCGGGGCCACCCTCAACCCGCGTGCCGACCACCCGCAGCGCCACCCTCTCACGGACTGCCTCCCACTCGGGTCCATTTTTTGCCAACTGGAGAGGCCGTGGGTTTTAGGCAGAATGCAGAGGGGCCGTGTCACCTTGAAGATGCCACTTTACCTCCTTGAGCCTCGGTTTCCTTTCCAAATGCGTCTCCTGTCAGTAAACCAGGATGCATGAGGTGTAGACAATACTGGCGTAGAGAGTAGGCGCTAAAAAAGAAAAAGCTGGTTCTCTATGCCCCACTGTCTTCCTTCATAACGCACCTGCTTCCTACACACAGGGGCTCCGGAGGGCCCGCCAGAGCCCGGCCGGGTGCGAAATCTGAGGTGGGCCAGGGAGGAGGAGGGGGAGGCCAGTGCCCGCAGGATGCTCTTCCCACCCTTGTCCCTTCCCTGCCTGAACACTTCCTGGTGTCAGGCCCATGAGGGGCACTGGGGACTCAGCAGTGAAAAGAGAGGGTGGTCGCTGTCCTGGCGACTCATACTCCAGTGAGCAAAAAACCAGACACAGGGCTCCAGAAGAGACTGGGCCCCAAAAAGACAGTCGTGAGCTTTCTGGCCCTTGAGCCCCGACGACGGCAGAGCCCCATCTCCAGAACTCCTTCCAAGGAGGGAGGGACACCAGGAGGGAGGGAAGGAGGGAAGGCTTTTTGTAAGAAGCAGCCCATGGAAGAAGCCTCACTGGAGGAGGCTGAGAAGGCCCTGGGACTAAGGAGAAGGCCCTGGGACTAAGGAGAAGGCCCCTGACCCTGGTGGGGGCAAAGGTGCTGCTGGGGAGGGGGTAAGTGTATCCATCCGTCAGCGCCCCCCCCCCCCGCCCGCCCAGGCAGCAGCAGCTGCATGAAAGGAGTTCAACCCCCTAAGTGGAAGCCAGACTCCCTCCAGAGGGGGCCCCTTGCTGCCACCCACTGCAGCTGTGCCAGCTGTGTACCTTTTCACTTGCTGTTCCCTCTTCCGACACTCTGTCCCCAGCTGCCTCTCCCCATCAGGGATTTGCTTCAAGGTCACCTTCTCAGTAAGACCTCCCTGCCCCCGCTCTGACAGGCTGACCCCTTTACCTACTTTTTCCAGACCATTTTAATCACCTTCTGACATACTACGTACGTCTGTGGCCTGTGCCCAGCACCCCTTCCCCACGTAAGCTGCCCCAGCCCAGCAGACCCAGGGTCAGCAGGGCTGTGCTGGGTGGGCCCAGATCACTCCCGCCTCTCCAGAACCCATACCCCTTCCTCTGGGGGAGGGCACCCCGAGTCTTCCAGGGGAAGTACGTGCCCCACGCCTGGCCAGTCGGCACAGCCCATCCCGGCGGTCAGTGGGCATGTGACCAAGCTGGACCCGTGAAAGTCAATCCTGGGGCTCTGGCTGAAATGTTTGGAAAGAAGTGCTCCCCCAAGCCCCCAGGGCTGCTGAGCCCGTTTGGCAAGACTGAATAGCTGTCAGGAATAAATCCCCCCTTATATCCATCCTTGCCTAAAGCCAAAGAAGAACCTAGACTTTTCGGTTACAGGAGCCAACAGTTTCCTTACTGGGGAAGGTAGCCGGAGTCTCTGAGTGATCCACAATCCTCCCTCTGGGAGGAGCCCAGGGACTGGAGCCCAAGCCAGGCTGTCTCCTCACTGTGGCCCACCACAGCCCCACTGGGTCGGTCCCCCTAGCTCAGTCCTGAGGTGGCTGGTACCCGCAGGAAGGGCTGGCGGCAGCCCCCGCCCCCGCAGCGCCTGGCACCGTTTGGGGAAAGAAGGAACAGAGAGAAGCGTCAGCACCCCAGGCTGAGGCAAGCTGGGTTCCGGTACGGTCCCAATTCTTCCCTCCTCCCCACTCCCTCCAAAACAGTGTGATTTAAAGGAGATACAGGCATGTATTCAAACGCGTGCCCGAATGAGGCCGGCGGGGCCAGGGCAGGAGCAGGTGCAGGCCTCGCTGTCTCCCGACCTTGGGCACAGCCCGCCTCCTTGGCTCCTCTTATCTGCAGTCCAGGGAGTTGCCGCTGACGCCCTGTTGGGCTCTGACACTTTATGACCCTGTGAAAGAACCCAGCTGGCCCCAGGGGCAGCAGGGGCCCTGACACACGGGGTGTGGGAGTCGGGCCCTCCAGGGCACAGGCCTCCGGCCATGGGTCTCCCCGGGCGGACACGTGTTCTGGTCCAACCCGTCCCAGACCTGGCCGGAAGTGACCCTCTTGTGTCTACCCGGTCCTCGTCCGTGCTGCTGTGGCAGGACGGGCATCCCACCCAAGGCCAGGCCGCCGGAGCCTAGAACAGCGCCAGCGGGGTGAGACTGCCCCCAGCCTGTGACTGTGTGTGAACAACAGACAGAAGGGCGCCCTGAGTGGCCGCAGGGGAGCCGCTGGGGGGTGCACCCCTTCTGAACGTTTCCACAAAGCCAGGCCTCCCCGGCTCTGGCAAAGGACACCTCCCCGATTCGGGCAGGACGCGGAGCCCACCACCTGTGCCCGGAACGCCTCGGGCAGGGAAGGGCCGAGGTGCCCATCTATTTAACGTGGGGCGATGTGCTGCTATTCCAATGGGGGAATTAGCGATGAATGGGGGAAATTGTTCCTCCCTCTGTCCCGTCTCCAGAAGGAGACAAAAACCCCTTTTACCTCGGCAAACAATGCCCTTATGTGGGCGCCAGCGCCCCGCAGCCCGCACAAGCCCGGCTCTGTGCGAGCCGCCAATCGCCACACCGGGCTCTGGGGCCGCAGCCAGCGGCACCCTCTCCCAGTGGGTGACCCGCACCAGCTCCCAGGGCGGGCTGGGAAAAGGTGGGAAGGTACCCCACCACTGAGACCACGGGCCGGGCCTGTGGCCGCGCCACCCGGCATGCCCAGCGCGGGCTGCCTTCTGCGGCCAGAGGGGCGGGGGCTGAGGCCCCCTCCTCCGTGGGCTTCTGTCACAGCGGCGGCCAGGAGGGGGAGAGGAGGGGGCATCGATAATTCACACACAAAAGAGCTGGGCTGGGGGGAGGAGGGGGGTAGAGGGCTGGAGCCGGCAGCCCCACCGTGGGCCGGGAGGAGTAGACACCAGGGCAGGCGCAGGGAGTCTGCAGAGCCGGCCCTTCCTCCTCCTCCGCCCGCGCTCTGAATTTGGGTGTGCACCTCACCAGGGCCGGTCCCCGCCTGCTCTGACAAAGGCCAGTGGCCTGGGCCATGTTTACATGATGCATAGTTCCCAGGAGCACCAGGCTCCTGGCAGGCTACCCTGCTCTTCCTCCCGGAAGGAAGGGGGAGGGCCTTGGGGTCAAACGGGGGACACAGAGGAGTTGGACCAGGCGGTCTTGCTGGGATCCCACCATCCTGGGTGACAGGGCCACACGGGGTGCCCGCCCCGCGGTCTGGCCGTCAGGCCCCCGGCTGCCCACCGAACTGTCCCTTCGAAGCATCCCATCCCACCCTTGTGGTTCCAGGGGTAGGCCGGCCCCTGTTCCCCACCATGCTCCCCACCGGCCTCCGCTCTTGCCTCCTAATGCCACGGACCCAGGGACGCCGGCACCTCTACTCCACAGCATCGCCTTCCCGCCCGGCCTTTTGCAGGTCGTTCCTTAGGCAGGCACCGACGCCCGGGCCCTCAGAGACTAGAGCAGTGCTGTCCAATAGAAACAGAATGTGAGCCAGCCATGGACTTTCCCGTTTTCTAGTAGCCACATTTAAAAAGTGAAAAGAAACAGAGAGAATGAATTTTAATAATCTATTTTATTCAGCCCAATATAGTCAAAATCTTATTTCAACAAGGAGTCAATACTGTGTTAAAACTGAGCTATTTTACGTTCTTTTTTCGTACGACGCCTTTGAAACTCAGTGCGTATTTCACACACACAGCACACTTCAGTTTGCAGAAGCCTTTCTAACAGCCATCTACAGCCATAGTATCAGACAGCGCAGACCTAGATTTCCCCCTCAAACTGAAATCCTGTCTCTCAGTGCAGGAGCCCCTAGTGAGGTGTCTGACCCACAGAGGAGTTGGGTCTTGGGGGCAGGGGGCCGGAGCAGGGCTGGCATCAGGGCACTGGGGACGGGTGCCACCTTCAGTGGGGGATGATACTAAGTGTCAGGCGCCAGGCACACTGTTCCCGATCTGCGCAAGCACCCCACGGCAGGCATCGGGGAGGAACCAGGGGCTCCCCGAGGGGAGTCATCTGCGATCACACCGCGTGTGTGGCAAAGCCCAGACAGGCCCCCGATTTCCCAAGGCACCTGCCCTCTTTCTCCTCTAGGCCTCCATTTGCCCATCTGTACCGTGGGACGGTCCCCACCTCTGCCGCCACCCCACTTCCTTCGGCTTCTCCCCCAACACGCACTGGTCAGGTATGCCCAGTGGGAGGTGCTCCCGCTATGGACAGGCTGGGTCTGTGTCTTCCCAGGTCTGACATCTCCCTGGCCCCACCCTCTAGGTCAAGCACGGGCAGTGAGAAATCCATGCTAACTCAACATACAAAGCTCCAGCCAATATGCCCACTGCACCCCTACCACCCCCCCTACCAAACAAATCGTGTGTTCTGAGAGCAAACAGAGCCACTTCAGGTGACCATGTGTGGATGATTCACGGGGCAGGGCCCGGGCCCCAAAGCCTGTGCGTGTGTGTGTGGCATCTGAGGGCCCTGGACGGTCCTCCACCAGCCTTCCCGGAAGCCGGCCTGGGTTCGGTGCACCTCAGTCCTTAGGTCAGAGTGATGACGCCACCATGGCTCCGGTCACTTCCTGGTTCCCGAGAAAGCTGCCCTTCGACAGGCTGGGGTGGCAATGCCTCTCTTGCATGGCCCCCACCCACCCTGGGTATGCTCTCCAGCACAGCGGGGCTGTGTCTGCAGAGGGTCAACGGGGAACTGGGGTCTAATGCATCCTAGACCGAGGGGCAGGAGCAGCAGGACGGCTCTGATCTCCCCGACAGGCCGGCAGATGCAGGCTAATCTCCCAGGGGTGTGGGGGGGGGGTCGCCCTCTCCCTTAGCAGGTCAACCTCACCACCCCAGGCCAGGGAGCCTGTCCTGCTCTAATGTCCTCACAGGCATCTGGGGGCCTAAGACCCTGGCAGCCCACACAAGGCCAGGGCTGTGCAGGCCCCGCCTGCTCCTGGGATAAAGGGATCCCTCGGTGCTGTCTCCCAGCCTCTCTCACCCCTCAGTGGCTGGAGGCCAGGACAGCCTAGCATTGTCTGTGCGGCCAGCAGCCCAGCTGATGATGGACACTTTCCTGTGACCCAGGACTGCAAGGGTGGCCCATGGCCAATCCCCAGAAAGACTTGGGCCCCAGTTCTCTGTTCCTTGGGGGAGGGCAGGGCAGAGGGATCATTCCGTGTGGATGTTTGGAGCCTTGACTAGGAACAAACAGCTCGTGCTCTGGAAGGAGGGAGTGTGACCTGTAGCCAGAGAATGGGGCCCAGACCCGGTTTCTAGCCTTAGCTTAGACAAGTAGGGTCAGGGGTGGCCAGGGCCAAGATGACAACAGGCGTGAAAGAGAGAAAGCTCAGTTTCAAAGCTCACTGCAGGACAAGTCCCTCAGAAGCCATCCCCAGTTGGCCACGGTGAAGGGGCCACAATCCTCCCCCAATGTGACAGTGACCAGGGCGGACACGCAACCATGAACGTTGGGGTCCCCAGGGAGTCAGGTGTAAGCAAACCATAAAGCTCCAACCCCAGCAGTGGGCCTGCCAGAGGGCGGGCACCATCCACAGAGCACACTAAGTATCCGGAGCACGGGGGTGGTGTTGGGGACTGTCTGAGCCCGAATGGCCTGCTCCCAACTCCTACGGAGCCCTTCCCCACTAGCAGGGTGGCCCCTGTCCTCTCCCTTGCACGAGCAGCATCCACCCCTTGCCGGGAACCCTCCCGTGGCGTCCTCAGTGCCCAGGAGCCTTCTCCTTGGACAGCGGAACAATCTCACAGCTGCCTGCCTAGCTACCTGCCTGTGTGGAAGCTTGGAGACAGGGTCAGGCGGATCCAGAGGTAGGGTCTTGAAGGACTCAGGGTCCCTGGCACATATGAGCAGGGTGTGTGACAGGAGTTCACAAGATGCCAGGACAAGCTGTGAGTACCTGACCTCCCATCCCAGCTCTTTCCAAAGCAGCAAGGCTCTGGGTGGGTGGGTGGGTGGGTGGGTGGGTGGATGGATGGATGTGTGTGTGTGTGTGTGTGTGTGTGTGTGTGTGTGCGCGTGTGTGTGTGTGTGTGTGGTAGAGCAGGAGCAAGGAACACTGGTGTGACGCTGTAAGGGAGCTGTGGTCAGGACCACACGGGGATCATGTGGCAGACGGGACCCAGAGGGACCTGAACAGATAGACTGGATGGGACCAAGTGAGGCTGGTGAAGAGTCTAGAAATTGGGACCAGTGAGGAGAACCCCTCAGCCTTTCAAGGGAGGCCCTGACCTGCCAACAGCCCCTCAGCCCGCGCGTGCCAGTTGGCAGTGAGCCCGGGCGCCCGGCCCTCCAGCACAGCCCCCTGCACCAGGCTGGCCACTTATGAGGAAATGGCCCCACACCCATTTGTTGAGCCTCTCCCGTCCCAGGCTTGCGCTAAGCTCTGTCACTGCCTCACCCAGCTCTCATCTCTCTGTCCAGTGAGGGCAGATCACTGCCCCAGGCCCCACAGCAAGGAGAGAGGAATTGCGAGTGGAGGCAGGACCGAGCCTGGGGCAGGGCAGCAGGGCTACGGGCCGCCCCCTTCCCCTGCACACTGCGTTGCAGGGAGGTGGGGGAGGCACACTGAGAGAGGCCCCGGCTGGTGAGGAAAGGAGGGACAGCCCCACTGCTCCCCAGGGGACAGCCCCTGCCGCCCGGGCTGCGTTTCTGGGCGGTGGAGGGCCCTACTTGTCAGCAGGCAGGAAGCCTCGGTCTTCTCTCAAAGAGCTCCCAAGGACCTCAGGGCTAATGGTCACATTAGCCTGTCCTACGTCAGCAGAAGCCAGGAATCAGAGCCAATGACTTGCCGAGGACCACCGGGCAGGGACGGGACTGGCCAGAACCAGCTCAGGAGACCCATGGCACAGTGCCAGGGCCTGCCTGCAGGGGGCCATGTCCAACTGAGACCTGGCCCACAGACATGGCCCCAGCTCTCTCCATCCTCCTGGCTGCAGCCTCCCTGCCCCGTCTCTCCTGTTTGGAGGCTGGAGTCCTGGGGAGCTTCTGGAGACATGTGACCCAGGAAACCCCCAGCCCTGGCATTCAGCACCTTTTCCCCTGTCCAGCCTCCTCCCTGGGAGGAGCACAGACGTGCTTGCTACCTGAGCCTCCCAGGCACGCCTCAGGCCCCCTGTGCCTGCCTTCAACATCGCACCAAACACAGCCTGCTTGCTCCCACGGGCCTCCTCTGGTCCCCCATCTCTGCCACTAGCTGCTCAACAGCCATTGGTTGAGCTGCTACTCCATGGTCAGAGCTGGGGGTAACGTCCAGAAGAGGACACTCATCCCGGTGCAGGGCCCTGACCCTGAGGATGCCCCCCGTGGCGCTGTCTGAAACAATGAAAAAGAGGAACTCGAATGTCCTTCCCCACAAGTGGCCCAAACGCTGGCTCCAGAGTCAGAGAGACTTGTGGTCTGGGCAAGTTACTTCCCCCTCAGGAGAGGACATGTCCTTCCCTGTAGGAAAGGCATGGTCATAGCTCTGAGCACCCAGCAGGCTTGGGAATGGGGATTCCAGTCACTAGAATGACTGGACAGTCTTCAAAAAATGCCACATCACTGACAGGAGAGGCAAATAACATTAAGAAGAAAAAAAGGTGGCTGCAACACTACATAATCCCCCTGCCTTTTTTTTTTTTAACAAGACTTTTATTATATGCAAAGAAAAGACTGAGAAAAATATGCCCCAAATATTGGTATTTTTTTCTTTTCTTTTGCTCCATTTTTCCCCCTAAAATTTCTACAATAAATGTAATATTTGTGAAACCAGGGGAAACCTAAGATAGGTTTCTATACAGAGGCACACCTGCCCTCAGGAGGCTTACAGCCTGGCAGGGATCCCACATTCTTGTGCCTGTCCCTCTCTGCCTGACTTCTGAAAGGCAGGAACAGGGGCTCAATCGTCCCGTGACCAAACTGATAAGAGTCCTGAAAGAACTGAAGACCACCCCCCCCCCACCAGTGCCTTTGGTCATGGGCACCGGAGGGGAGGCTCCAAACCCTCCCCATCTGCAGGAAGGGAGTGCCGGCACCGGGTCACCGGAGGGAGGGAAGAAGAGAGGTCCAGTGTGGTGTCCTGTGGGCCTATAGGAGCGGTCTCGTCTGAGAGGCACATACAAGGGGCCCTGAAATGCCCCAGGACACCACACAGCCCCTGGCCGGCAATCCCCACCCCCACAATCCTGCAGGAAGACGACCATGCAGGAAGAGGGAAGCGGGACCCTCTGCTCTCCCCTGGCGCTGGCTTCCTGTCTGCCGGAGAGGTGAGTAATGTCCGCTCCCCACCCCCTCGCATCCCTTCTGGAGGCCAGGCCTCACATTTTCCGTTCAGGAAGGGGCAGAGCAAGAGGCCAGTGAAGCACATCAAGGAGAAATCAAGGAGCAGGCCCTGGCCTGGCCCCGCCCTCTGCAGCCCAGACTGCCTGGCCCGCCCATGGCCCCCTGGGACCCTGGCCTGGCCGGCATCTGAAGCCTGGGGGACCTGCGGGCTTGCCTTGCCCATGTGTGTGCTCTTGTTCACCATTTCATTCGAGCATCCATTTGACAGACCATTACCCCCACCTGCTCTGTGCCAGGCTCTGTGCTGGGTTCTGGGGTCCTAGCTTTCAGGGTGCTTATGCTCTCTGGGGGAGAGATGGACATTAGGCAGATAATCCCACCGACGGGACATGACTACAGACTGACAAACTGGTCCCAAGTCAACTCCAGACTACAGTGTCTCTGGACAAAGTCTCAACAGCTAGCTTCTCCCAGGCGTCTTCTCTCTACCCCAGAAGGCACCCCCTGAACCAAGTGTCTTTCCAGTCACCTGTGATGTACACAGAGTTCCATTTGGACTCATAGGCCAAAGCCTCAGATAGGGCCTAGCTGCAGGTCTGGAAAAGACTCGGCCACGCGTCGGCAAGAGGCCACAGGGGGAACAGCCTGGATCACTCTGGCCCCAAGAAGCCAGTGCTTGGAATACGTGAGGGGAGGCTCCTCTGGTTCCCAGGCTCCCCCCTCCCCCATCTTCTGGGGAACTTCACACATGGCCAATACCTGCCAAGGCAGAAACAGGAGGGCAGCCTCCTTCGGCACTACCGTGAGAAGGGTCAGATCACCCAAATTCTCTTCATCATCTCCTACGTCTCATGAGGTGAGACAAGAGTGTATGCTCACCCATGGCAGCGACAGCCCCCAGCAGGGAAGCACTTTGTGCGTGGTGTGTCCCTCCCCCACCCCAGGCCAGTGTCTGCTGCTGTGATTTCAGGGAGCCAGGAACAGCACCCAGAAAAGAGATCCGTGAAGTACATCCTTGCAGGCAGGGGCGGGCTTGAGGGAAAAAGCACAACCATGCATGTTTCAGGGCGAGTGCATTCCCACTCCCTGCACATCTCAGAGGCAAGCTCCCAGGGGTGAAAGCTGGTGTGCTAATTCATTTCTGGTCTCGGCATGGGGACCTGGCCCGCCAAGACCCAGTCTTCATCTGCATTTGTTAAAATTTGAAAAGGGAAGGAGAGAAGAGGGGGTGGTGAAGGCAGGCGGGGGCAGGGGGGAGGAGGAGGAGGAGGGGAAAGAGGAGGGCCCAACACATACACCTACAGGTGTGAATGTGTGCAAGCTACCTGGCTTCCCGAAATGGTTCTGGGCCGCATCACTGGCCAGCACGAGTGGTGCACTCCCTGGGACAGCCTTGGAAGCCCCACACTTTCTGGCTAAGGGAAAAGACCCAGGTGCTCAGATTGGGGATATCCTCAGGAACAAAGAACCCAACTGGTCCCCAACAAGGGTGTGCCTATATCCCCTCCGGATGGTGTGCTCAGAGGTAGGTCTTGATGAATGTCTGTTTCTTTATTCATTCAGGCAACAAATATTCAGCAGGCCCCTATAACGTGCCAAGCATACAGCTGGAGTCACTGGGGACAGAGTAGAGAGCAAGATTGACATGGTCTGTGCCTTGCAGGACTCACAATGGGGGCTTTAGACCTCATCTTTCCAATTTGCCAGCTCCACGGAGGACCGAGGGCCGGAGACCACACAGCAAGCCACCACGGAGGGTTGTGGCTAGGTTCGGAGTCCAGGGTAGACCAGAGCCTCTGCTTGGCCTGTCCCCACCCCGGTCCTTCGTTAACAACAGGGGATATGAGAACACCCCGTAGTCTGACGGTCTCCCGTTGATTCACTGATGGGAGCAGGATCTCGGCTTGTGTCTGCACTGTAAGCACCTTCAGAGAGGGGAGCTGGCTGCGTGCCACCGTGGGGGCTGGGGGGCTGGAGGAGGGCTCTAGGCCAGGTCTGTACCCAGCCAAAACCCTACGGGAACCCACTGCTCTGGAGAAACACAGCAGTCACCAATAGATCCAGGACCAGCAGGGGCAGCAGAGACCAGGCCAGACAACTGGGCCTTCTCGAGGCCTGCGACCCCCCGCACTGGGTCTAGGTCGGCCTCTGGCCAGCACATCAGCCCACAGCCTCCAGACACAGCCTCTGATTAAATAATTAAATTGATGGTATCACAGTCAACACCGTCCTCCCTGTCTCCAGCTCGGGCTGCCTGCCCTGATAAACACCCTGGCACTGTCAGCAGGCCAGCCTGCTTCAGCCCAGTGCCCACAACCAGGAAGGCCTGGGGCGGCGGGAGGGGCAGGGGGACTGCAGGACTACACCCAGGCCGGCTCCCCCTGGGAAGCTCTTGTGGGACAACCTGCAGGATGTGCCGACCCCAGTCTCTGCTTCATCTTCGTGACCGGCCAAGCCCCGGGCAGCGGGGCAAATGATGCTGAAGAATCCCTGCGACCCCCACAGAAATACTCCCTTCCGCTACCTGAGCCTGGAAACTCCCCACAAAGTGCCAAGTCTCCCTGGGAGATGTCTCCAACAAAAATCAGACTGCTAAAGGACGGTTTTGAGCAACAATAACATAAGACTTTTTCAAGAGTGAGTTGCGGGAATATGGCCCCCATTCAGTCCTACTACTCTGAGTTTTTAAAAAAAATGTTCTGGATCCTTCTTGGGAAGGTATAACCCTATGCCCTTGGCTGAGCTCTGCTGGCACAGCCCTTGGTGTGGCCTTTGGGCGTGGCCTTTGATCGGCTCAGATGAGAAGGGAGGTCAGCTGCTGGGCACTTCCGAGCCCCAGAACCCCCAGCAGCATGTGGCTGCCCCCACCCTGTGGGAATACTGGGGGGCGGTTACTGGTCTGGGAGGCTCTGGTGGGGAGGCTCACAGCACGAGGGGGTCGTGCCGACCTCACGAGGTGTCAGGGCACAACAAAAGTCTTTTCTTTCCCAGCAGCCTTATACTCCAGGCCCGGCAGAACCACCCTCTGGGCTCCCCAGCCCCTAGCCCAGCTTCCCCAGCTGCCTCCAGGCTGGGTCTCTTCCCAGACAAAGCCGGATTCAGGCCTGTGAGGGCAGTCGGGAGGCAGGCGCGCGGGTTCTGCCATGGAGACGAACTTTGACCCAAACTGCAAGGCTCCTACCCCTTATTTACTCTTTAAGGCTAACCCGTTTCACAGAGTTAACATTACACCCCTTTTTAACCCTGCACTTCCCTCCCGCATTCCAGGCCCGACCTTTGACCCTTCCTAATTGCTGGTTCTACACCCCAGATCTCTGAGGCTCAGCCCTGGGCTCAGCCCCCGCCCCCCAATCACCTCCCCAGAACCCAGAGCCCCACCAGAGACACTGACCACAGGTGCCACCCGGGTCCCACAACTGCACGTGACTGACACAGGCACTGTTGTCTCAGAGCCCCAGCCCCTTGGGGGTTTCACACAGGTGCTCCAGAGTGGACCCCTGGGATCTGACTTCTGACCCCAAGACTCCCATGCCAAGAAGAAGGCCTCCGTTCCGAGGGAGGCCACAGGAAGCTGCCTGGCTGGCCCTGGAGGGCAGTGGGGGCCAGGGAAGAGGCCAGACGGCTCCTGAGCTGGGCCACTTCTTATCACAAGGGCCTGGGGACACACAGTGGACAAGCTTATTGCCTGCTGGCTCACAAGGTGACAGGCAGGGACCCTGTCCTGTCCTATAGCCTCATGCTGAGTTGCAGAAGCCTAACTCTTGCTTTCACTGCTGGGCAGCTGAACTCTTCCGGGTCAGGCAACTATTAGCCTTCCCAGACCTGAATCACGGTAATTTCGACATCCATATCCCACCAGCCTGTGAGCGTCAGGGCAAACAGACAGGCAGGACAGCCTGTCAGGCTGCCAGCCCCTGAGAGCTCTCTCCGTTTACCTTTGGGAGGACTTGCTCTCCCTGCAGCTGGGGGCTGGAGTGCTGGTGGAGATGCTGAGGCCCTCCAGTAGGACCCCTCGCCAGGCCCCAGCCCAGATTTCTAGGCCCCTGCAGGCAGACACAGCGCCTTCCTCACTGGCCACCAAGAGACACTCACCGTCCTCTTGGCTGTGGAGGTTCTGAGGGCTCCGCATCCTCTCGTCCTGGCTGGGACTCAGGCTGGAGGCCAGGTGTGGGTCAGCTGACATCCATGTGGAGTCGTTCATATCAAAATCTTCACTGCTCACAGAAGTTTCATCCTGATCAGGGACAAAGAAGGTGGATGTTTCAACAGGGACAGGCTCTGTGCAGCCCCAAGGCAGCATTTTGGGTGAACCCTAGGGCCTGTGGGCATTTGGAAGCCTCCAAAGGCCACAGGGAACCCCCAAACCTTGCCCCCCGTGCAAGCGGTTCGGGCTCTGGTTCCTGTCGGAAGCCAGGGCTGAGGGCCGGCGCTGTCTGTAATTGAAGACAATTATGAGGTCTTGCATCCTGGAGGGGCGGATAGCAGGGCCTGGCTCTTACCCTTGTGAGCCAAGGTTGAAGCAAGCGCTGTAAACAAGGGCCACCACTCCCCGCCCGCAGCCCCGGGAAGAGGGCTCGCTGTGCACAGGGACGGGTGGCCAAAAGCGGGTAGCGAGACATGCGGACACTGCTGAGGCCAAGCAGACCGCCCCCACTAGGACTGCCTCCGACTCCAGCTCCCATGGAGCATGCATGGAATTCCTTTCTCCCACTCCCCCAACCCAGAGGACATTTCTGTCTTCCTCCTTCCTAACCTTTGCTGTGCTTCAAAGATATGCTCTTGGGCAGCTTCCAGGGCTGAAAAGGCCAGCCCCAGAAGTGCAGAGAAGGAAGGGGGTGGGGCAGGCAAGGAGGGTTCGGATCAGACCGCAAAGGGGGTTTGGCTCCAGGGCCTGGGGGGCCGCCAGGGCCTTCCAAACAGCCGGAGGGCCTGTTAGAGAGGACCACGCCTGCCTCCTCTCCCCTTGCTGGCTTCAGTGAGCCCCTGGCCAGTCATCTGGGAACCCCCAGGGCGGGGCCCCTTCAATCCAGCCCTCCAGTGGGAAGGGACCCCACCTCCTTCTGGCCCAGCCTCTTTCAGGAGCAGCAAGCAACTGTGTTTGGGAGCTGGCTGTAAAATGCAAGAAAGATGGCCCAGCAGCTCCACCCCCCCCCAACTGGCTTTGCCCCCTCCCCTCTCCTCTCTAGCAGGATACAATGGCATCTGTGGGCCCCCAGTAAGGACCTCTGGCAGAGCCCCCCACCCCCCAAAAAAAGCCTCTCCAGGGCCCCCTCACAAACGACTCTTTTATAATGAGCAAACACACTTTGGTTCGAACTTTCTTCGGAGGCTGTCCCTGAGGCAGACACATCTGTTCTCCAAGTGCTAGGGAACCGGCGTGGATTATCCACCCCTCCCCCACTATGGCAGGCTGGCAGGGAGTTTCCTGGAATTTACAGCTTCTGTGCAGCCAGTGTGTGCCCTCTGCGGCCGAATCCACCACACCAGCTCTGCCCAGCTCCGGGGTCCCCACGAGGCACACCCAGAGCCTCAGGGGACAGAGACCAGGTGTCCTCTTGGGACTTACTCCCCTCCCACCCGCTTCCACTCACCCTGCCTCCCTCCCACTGGCCGCTCTGCTCCTTACGCACAAGCACATCCACCCAGTCTTCCTTGGGTGAAAGCCCACTCACTCACATTCACTCAGACTATGTTCTCACACCCAGAGGGACACACACAGTCAAAAGGCTCTCTCTGCACAAAAGGCACAAAGGGACAACAAAACTCTCCCGTGCGGCCCCTCAGGACGGAACCTAAGAGTGAGAGGGGTGGCTGGCCAGAGAGTGGACCCTTGGAGGCACAGAGCCCATCGAGGCTCTGGGAGCCAGGGGCAGACACATCCTTGCTTGGGCCGCCTGCTCCTTCCCGTCTGCCCAGAGCACACTGCGCTCAGGTCTGACCTGAGGTAGGAAGGCCTTTCCTGGCTCTTGGGTGTCGTTGAAACACCCATGATTTACAAGGCTGAATCTATTAACATCCGGAAGCGCTATCTACTCAAAACGCTTCATGCATTCATTCAACAAGCATTTATTGAACACCTACTATGAGCCAAGCACTTTCTAGGCGTTGGGAAGTTCAGCAGTGGACAAGACAGAGTCCTAGTGCTCCTGGCACTCCCTGTCCCGCAGGGGAGGAGATGGATAATCAGCAGAAAAAACACATAACAGCTGTGGTGATGGGCTCCGGAGCAGAACGAAGCAGAGCAAGCGGGAGAGGGGCCCGTGGGGCCGTGTTTGTCAGGTGGCCGGGGAGGGCCTCGCCGGTTAGGAAACATCTGAGAGGAAGCCCACAGGAAGTGAGGAAGGTTACCATGCAGGGGTCTGCACAGGGAGCCTTCCAGGCACTGGCACATGTTGGTGGGTCCAAGGAGCAGCCAGGAGGCCACTGTGGCCGGAGGAGAGGGGTAGGCCAGGGGCGGCGGCGCCACACAGGAGTGTCCCCTCCCAAGGTGTGCATAAGCCTGGGCGGGGCTGTCCGCAGCGGGTCCACTAAACACACGCCTCACCCAGGAGCGGGACACTCTACCCCCCCTCCACCAACTTGAAAACGTGAACAGACACCAAAGTTCATTAGGCGTCAAGTGCTCCCCTTTGATCGTCTCAGGTCATCCTCCCCACAGGCCCACCTGTGGGCCTCATGAGGCAGGTGTAGTCACCAGCCCCATTCTACAGATGAGAAACGGCCACTCCAAGGGGTTAGGGCGACCGCCCAAGGTCGTGAGCTTACAAGCGGCAGAGCCGGACGTGCGCAATCCTAGGGGCCCAGACGCGCCATCCTTCCCACCTACGAGGCTGCGCCCAGGCTGTCCCCCTCACCCGGAACACCCACCGGCCTGTGGCACCGCACAGCGCAAAGTCCGAACGCGTACCTGTCTCACCCACCAGCTCCGGCTGTCTCCATCACTCTTACACAATCTGTCCGCACCAGCAGCCCCCTGCAGTCAGGCACACGCCCCTCAGCTGCGGCATGTCAACATACTCTGGGCTTTGCCCTGACTTTCCCCAGAGAACCTAAGTCCTTCCGAGGGTGGGGACGAGGCTGTGTGTCTCCCGGACCCCCCCCCCCCCCCCCCCGCAAGGCCTGCGAGACGCGGGGCACTGGCTGAACTGCCTGGCCGGATCCTGGCGTTTGAGGAGGATGCGGCATCAGTTCGACAATGGCGGCCTCGGTCCCGCCACACACGGTTCTCGAATGGAGACCATATGAAACCCGGATGGTGGCTGGCAGGCTGGCGGCAGCACACGGCCCCGCAACGTCTCCCCGTGGCACATGCCAACCACCCCACGCAGGGCCTAGGGTTTCTCTGGCTCAGATCGCTTAACTGTCCACCAGAATGACCCCCTCCACCCTTCCCTGCCCTGCCAAGTCGAAGTGGGAAGAGGTGAGCAAAACTTTACACTGAAGTTGACTGACAGCGAAAACCCAGTGCCCACTGTGCCAGCGGGGTCTTTGGGGGCAAGGGTTTCACGACATTTCCCTCCCATGGCTCCATTAAAAAAGCAGGCGCCCACGTCAGGCCTGTCTCAGGATGTGGGACCTGCCCCTCGGAGATCGACCCCAGCTGCCCAAGGGCACCACAGCTAGCTGCAGAGCTGGGCTCTGAACCCAGGCAGTCTGTGCCCAGAGCCCACATCACAGAGCCGCCACACCGCGCTTCCTCCCTTCAACTGAAAGAGCCAGACTCCTTAACGACAAAGTGTCTCAGGATGAGACCCACAGGAGACTCATGGGAGATGGAGCTATATTTACACATACTCCCACACGCGCTCCCTCTCTTCAATGAGTGGCACACATTTTCTGAACATCTACTATGTGCTTGTGTTGTGCCGGGGGCACAGACAACGAAGGCTCCTTTCCTTCAGGACCTTGTTATCTACGGAGAGACACCAGCCAAAAATTCTGCCCCGCTTAAGTGCCAGGAGAAAGGGGCTACAGACCCCTCCCAAGCCGCTGATGGACCGCCAAGCTCTCCCCTGGAGAGTGTTCTCACAGCCCATGGGGTCTGCTGCACGACCCCTGGCTCTGAAGGCGGTGGCTCCATGCAAGGTTCCAACACCGCTGCTGTAGCTGCTTTTTAGGAGAAACCAAGCGTCGTTAACCCGGTTGAAACACAGAAAACGATTATGTTCTGACGGAGCTGCCACAGCTACTTTTGTGGGAGAGAAGCCTTCCCAGACCCCTTTGCAACCTGGCTGCTACAGCGCAGCCCCCAGCCGCAGAGGGCAGGCCGCGACCTCGCCCCCTCGATGGAGCTGAGGCTCCAGGAGCAGGCTAATTACACAGGCAGTCGCCGGTGCACGCGGCTCTGAGACCGTCCATGACTGTGCGGGGCGGGCGATGCACTCCTTTCCCGAGGGATCAGCAGGAGGTGGCCAGCGCGGCCTTGTGAGCCGCAGGCTCTTGGGCCTGTGGATTGACTTAGGGTGTTCTCCCCCTGCTCACCCAGAGGTCACGAGTTAGGCCCCTCTTGCTTTTCCCTTCTGGACTCTCAAGGGAATCTGATCTACTAATTTCTCTCTGTAAACAAACTTCAGTGAAATTTTCATTAGAGAATAAAAGAGTGTATACAATCCAGTCTTTCTGGGCCACTTTTCCCCAGACCCCATGAGAGTGACCAGCCAGCTGCCCCCTTCCCCCAGCTCCTCTTACCTCAGACACCTTGAAGCCTACAGCCTTGCCACCTGTTGATAAAAGTCCATCATTCAGCACCAAAGGGCCTGAGCCATTGTGGGCGTCAAAGTGATAGCACCACTGCCTTTCTGAAGGGGGGGACCTTAAGAATATGTGGGGAGCAGGTGAGCAGCACCCAGCCAGGCCCTAGAACACACCCCAATCCTGGAGCCCTGACTCTGGGCAGAAGGAGAGGAACCGGACCAAACCCTCCCTGCTTATCTGCAGTCCAAAATTCATGGGCAGGTTCAGTTTCTCTCCACCCAGGTTCTGAGGCCCTTCCTCCTCTGCAGGCAAACTAGCACCAACCACTGCCCAGCCTAGGAGGAGGAGAAAACGGGAGAGCAGAGGGGAAATGGTGGAAACGCGCCTGTATCCATGGCGGGTAACTAGGAGCAGGTGCTATCAGTAACCTGATTATTTTACAACTGGGGTCAATTTCTTGGGAACTAGGTTCCTGGTGCCTCTGAAGTTGAGCCATTTGCATCCTCCAGGACAGGGATCCTGGGGCGTGCCTCACACAACATTTTCCAGGCCTTTCCTCTCAGCTGTAACTCTATCTCTACCACTTGCTTTGAGGGAAAAAAAAAAAAAAAAAAAAGAGGAGGATTTGCTGAGAATTTAGTGCAATTGTAAGCCATAAGCCCTGACCAGGAGCCTTGGGTGTACGTTTCAGAGAAGGGGAGTGGGGGAGGGGAGGCAGGGATGTGCCAGAGGTGTTTTTGGGCCAGGCAGGAGACAGACCCCTCTGTCTAGCCCCCACAGTCTGTTTGATGAGAGGCTGAAGCTCCTGCCAGAAAGATCGCCAGGCTGGGACAGTTGCCCCAGCACTAGCTCTACCCCAAGGAGGCGGGCACCAAGATGTAGAAAGTGAGCACCTCCTTCTGGAACACCTGCACGTTCCTTCTGGGCCCTGGAATTCTTCAGTAAGAGGCAACTCTTCCCCTTGTCTCCATGTCAGCGAGCATTACACACACAGCCTTCTGAGCATGCCAAGAAGGTACTGAACCGCATTTGACCCCAACTTAACCCCTTCGGTTCATCAGATGGCTTATTAATGGAAGATGAAAACCCCCCAGGATTGAAAGTAGTGAAGGGATTGCACAAATGAAATCTTAGGGTGGTCTGAGCCGCAGCTCCTGGGAGCTGTGGGGTCCCAAGGCTGCCGCTTCATGCTCCACACTGAGCCCACCTGGCCACCAGGGGAGGAGGCCAGCCTCCTGGGGACACTCCCTGCACAATTCCACTCCTTCCTGCTAACATACCTTCTCTGCTGACTAGTCCTGTGAGCACAAGCCCTTCTGGGAAACGTGGAGTGGGGAGGGCTGAGGCAGCCAATCCCCTAACACCTTTCAGGTGTTCTCGCACACACGCATAGGGTCCGTCAGAAACATACATACACACATAGGGAGATGCTCTGTTGTCCTTGCTGTCACGAAGGCCTGAATGCTGGGAGTGAGCATTTTCAACACCTTCCTACTAGTGTGTCGAGTGTAAAATGGGCTTTTGTTTCCTAGGCAAAGGCAACTGGCTGTTTTCCCAGCACTCCTCACCATGAGGGCCTCACTGACACCCCAGGCCCTGGCATTAACAGGGGTCTCTTTAAGAGGGTGGCTGGAGAGAGGAGTTGCAGCAGACGGGGTTCTTCCAGCCAAAAGGAGAGCTGGAGAGGAACCACTCTGAGCTAATCCCCTGCAGGAGTTTCCTTCCAAGAAAAGGACCCAGACAAGACAAAAAAGTTCTTGAGAAACTCAGGGCAGCCCAGCTCCACATGGCCCCAGGGTGGCTGAGGCCACAGAAGTTTCCCCAAATCCACCTCCTCAGCTGGGAGGAAAGTTCTGGGGTGTTCTGCTCCCGAAAGGTGCTGAATGGGGTCATGCCACACAGCTGAGGTAAAGTGGGTGTGGGAGGAGGTGCTGTCTTAAAACCTACTCTATAAAACAAGCCCAGCTTGAGATGGGATTAGACAGGAGCTTGATATTATTTAAAGACACATTTGGGCCCTAATGGTTTTCCAATGAAGGGGTAATTTACTATGTAAGGACTAAACTACCCCCGAGGCCTGGGCCATATAGGGGTCTTTCCCCAAACCAACCTCCAGCCCAGAAGCAGGGGGCCAGACAGCACCCCTAGTCCCATCACACAGATGGTTCTCCCCAGAGGAGCTGTGAGAGCCCCTGAACACCTCTCCCCACACCCCCACCTGGTAGGCTGGGGGCCCCAGGCTGGGGTTTCCAGCTGATTCTGGGATAAGTAGGGCTTTATCTCAAGGGAGAATCTATTTCAAGCCACAATCCTTCTCAGAAAGAGGAGGAAATCACAGAGTCCAAACACCATTTCAGGTGAAATCAGGAGGTTATTAATCTCCCCTCAGAGCAGACAGAAAGAAAAATCAATGTTTTAGAGGGGGGAAAAAGGTTCCATTTGAATTAATGGGTTTGTGGCTTCTCCATTGATCTGCGCCTCTTCACACTTTCTTTTTGTGCTTTTGTGCTCTTGGGGAGGGGGAAGGGAGAAGGGAGAAGGGAATGGGGAGGAAGGGGGTGGGCCTCCCGGTAAGGAAAAGGACGGTCTAACCTTAACCTTTCTCCAGGAATAATGCTAATTAGCCAGGCTTAATGAGAACTTCCCCCAGGAAGCGCGGCCCAGTAGGGGCGACCGGACTCGGGCAAAACGCTGCTCCAGGTGGGAGCAGGGAGGGGGAGTCTTTTCTGAACTCGAGCCGCTGGAATAAAAACTGTGGATGGCACACCCCCACCCTGCCCCACGAGAAGTGTCCGGTCCAGGAGGGCTAGGTGGAGAGCGGAGAGTGGCCGGCGGAGGCGTAAATTCAACTTAACGCGGACGCGCGCCCTCACTCCGGCCGGCTGCCCCCGCCCCGTGTGTCCCCTTCATTTAGGAATGCCCCTTCGCCAGGAGCCGCCGCCGCCCCCCGGCTTCCGCTCTGACGGTACACCTGAGCAGGGCACCCGGTCCTCTCGGGGGAGGGACAGGGGCCTGCCGAAGTGGGCTCAACTCTGCAAACCTCATCTCAACTCCCCGCGCCGTGGCGGGGAGCCCCTCCCTGCCACTCAACGCTTCCCGTCCTCATATCCCCAAACAGTCCACTTCCCTTCTCTCGGCGGCCGCGGTGGCGGCAACCCGAGCCCGGCCCCCACCCCGCCGCCTGCGAACGCCTTCCTCCCCGGGACGCGGTGCCGAGCCCGCTGCAAACGGTGTGGCCGCCGCACAATACCGCGGCGCGGCGCAGCGCAGCGCACACAATCACCGCCCCCCAGGACCGGCGGCGCGCACGGCCCGGGAGTGGGGTGCGCCCGGCGGCCCCCCGGCACTCGCCGCCAGGCACACCTCTCCGGGACCCCAAAGCCCCTAGAGTGCACCTCCCCTGCCCGTCCCCCCCCCCCCCCCCCACTCGGTCACACTCACCCGCCCCCCGCCCCAGCCCACTCCGCCCAGGGCGCAGCCGCTTCCCTGCGCCCCCCTCCTCAGCCCCGGCGCAGGAAGCTCCCCCGCGTCCCCCTCCCCAGAACCCCCCAGCTCCCCCACCCCCTTAACCGCAGCTCAACGGCCGGCGGCACCGGCGGGAGAAGGGGGGCGGCGGCCGGGGGCCCGGAAACGGCCCGATCGCGGGGATCCGGGTCGGACTCCGTACCTGGGCGGGAGGCGAGGCGGAGACCGGCGGTCGGGCTCGGCGAGTGAGCGGGGCGGGCGGCAGTGACAGCCCCACAGCTCCAGCTGCTGCTGCTGCTGCTGCCGCCGCGGCCGCCCGGGGAGAGGGGCTGGCACCGCCGCGGCGCGTCACTGCCCGGCCCGGGGGCGGGGGTGGCCAGGGGGAGGGCCCAGGCGAGCGGCGGCGGCAGCGGCGGCGGCGCCGCGGCCGGGAGGGAGGAAGAGGGAGGGGGGCACCGGGCACGGGGAGGCGGGGGAGGGGGGGCGGGACCGGGCACGGGGCGGGGGCCGGGGGGAGGGGAGCGCGGGGAGGGCGCACGCAGGGGGAGTAGGAGGAGCAGCAGGAGGAGGAGGTGGAGGGGCTGACAAGAGGGAGGAGTGGGCACGGGGGGAGGGGGAGAGAGGAAAAGGAGGCACCCAGAGAGAGGAGAAAGGAGGGAGAGGCCGGGGGGCGGGGAGGGGGGAGAGGAGGTGGAAGGAGGGGGTGCTGGGCCAGGTAGTGGGGGAGGGATGAGGGCGCACTGGACGCGCTGCCGTGCGCTCCGGGGGGAGAGCGCTCTTAAGGGGGAAGCGCTTCGAGGAGGATTCTTGCTGGGGGCTGAGCCCCGGAAAGAAAGCGGTGGGGTGTGTGCCCGCCCCTCGCTCCTGGAGGCCGCAGTCTTCGGGTCTGGGGGTTGGAAGGGGAGGCACCCGGCCCGCCGGCTCTCTGCGTTCAGGCCAGGAGAGGAGAGACTTGGCCCAAAGAAAGTGACTCAGGCACCATTAGGAACTCTCCGCGCCCTGGGGCCTTCGGGCAGCCCTGGACCTCCTCGTGTCCCCTGGTTCCCTGGGCACGCGGGTCCTCGCTGGGCGGGGCTGCTGGGTCCCCGGGCGGTCTCAGCGAGACCCTAGTCTGGGAGAATCAGGCACGTGGCCGGCTCTCTCCCGCCCCCCCCCCACCCCTATCTCAGGGCCCCCCTTTTCTTGATCAAGTTCAAGATCGGGGTCCTTAGCGCGCTGCCCCCCCTGCCCCCTCCTCTCCCCTCCCCCTCCCTATATTCCGTACCATCTCGCCTCTTCACTCTTCCTTTGTCTCTTTCCCACCACTTAGTTTACACCCTCCCATGCTCCCCTTCTTCCTCCCTGGCGGGCGCCTGGGACTCCAAGATGCGTTCACCTGTCCGACCCAAACATTTCTGCGATCGGGAGCGCTCGCCGCCGACTCGCTCTCTGCTCCCTCCCGGCCACCCCCACCCACTCCTCCCGCCGGTCATTGTGCTCCTCTAGACCACACCGTACCGGCTCCTTACGGCGCGCGAGCTACAGTTGTAAAGTAATAGGATAACATCACGAATGCTGCTCCATCCCAGACCTGGGCGCGTACTGTCCGCGGAGACACAGCGTGGCAGGAGAGGGAAGACCCAGGCGGATCTGAGACGCCGTCCTCCGCACAGGCGGACCTTGTCCGCCTGGCGTGCTGGAGAAGACCGCGTGGGGCGTCGCGGGGTGGGGAGTGGAGGACCCTGGACCTGCGAGCAACCTCAGACTCAGCCTAGAACAGAACTCGCTCGTCCCCAAACAGCACAATTAGACCCCAACAGACAAGATGGGTCAAGGGCAGACGTCCCCCTCCTCAGATTCACAACCTCCGTTACCACGCATCAGCTTTCAGGAAAAGCTTGTGCTTTAACAGGGATAAGGAGCTGCCCTCGTGGAATTCTGTGAGGAAATGGCCAAAAAACAAAACAAAAATACCAACAACGATCCCACCTCCTGGTCCCTCTAGTCGCATCCGAAAAAGAAGGGCAATTTCTACTGACTTCACGCTACAACTCATTCACAGTAGAACAGCAAAGAAAAAAAAACAAAACAAAAAACAAGACAGCCATCTCGATTGTTTGCAATTTTGAAACAGACTGCCTTTAACCCTCCAACTTTTTTTCTCTAAAAGCCTTTTTCTTTCTTTCACTGAAAGCTTTGCATTGTGAGCAATCCGAGGTAAACAAGGCTCCCTCTACAGGTGTGAGTGGGAAGTACAACACAGGTTCAGAGCTCAGGATTCACCCCTTAGAAAAATAGAAGGATGGCAACATATCAAATTAAAGGCAGACAGACTTGTCCCACACGTGCTAAAGATTTGTCAATATAGAACTTACACTTTATTTTTAAAAGAGGGTCTAAGCATGTTACTCATTAGCGCCTTTTATTCCTAAAATCCAATGTGTTTTCAAACCAATGCACCCTTCCCAGTTTTCTCTAATAGATCTTCTTGCCCATTGTCGTGGGGACAGCCTGGAGGCTGCATCACCTGAATGTCCACACATGTTGGTGCCCAATAATGATTTTTAGAATTTTAATTAGTGGCGATGACTCTCCAGTTCATCCAGGGAAATGCGGGCGTTTCCAACATGGGAAATGCCCTTCCTCACTTTGAAAATGAGATAATTCAGGCCCGGATTTCCCATCTCTTCCCACCACATTTCTAGAGACCTTTGACTTCTCTTGGCCTGATTCACTATTTCACAGCAGTGGTGGACATCTGGGCTTGAAATATAAAGCCAAATCCAGCTGAAGTTCAAAGGTGGAATTGAACCCAGATAACCCACCTCCTTTCTGACTAATAAAAGAGAGCCAGTACCGCCCAGGAGAGCAGAGCAGTGATTTTCTCTAGGCATGAAATGTGAACTCATTTACCATCCCTGAGATAAAACAGCCTCAGCCCCACTCAACCCACAGCAAGCAGTTGGGAGCCCTAGAGAAACCTGGCTGTTTAGCAGCACCGAAAATTAGGTGAATTTTCATGTGTGCTGAAGCCTGCAGAAATCTCCCAGATCCTTATTCCTGCAGGAGTGGCCACTCCTTGAGTAACCTTGTGCTGGTTGTTTTCAGTGTCCTTGTGCCTTTGGACAACTCCCTCGATCCTTAAAGTGGCCACAGCACGGGTCCCAACAAGGAATGGCATGACCTAGTTTCTTGACCACTAATTCTCCCAAGGATGCGACCTTCCTTCTTTCGGCCCCAGTCTTGGTGGGAGAGTATGGCAGGGAAGGCTGCTCCCATCTGCTTCAGAGGGCAGTACTGCCTTCATGTCCTCTTCATGTCAGGCTCTGCAAGCAGTGGGTGCTTTTTTTTTTTAATGTTTATTTATTTTGAGAGAGAGAGAGCGCAAGTGGAGGAGGGGCAGAGGGAAAGGAAGACAGAGAATCCCAAGCAGGCTCCACACTGAGCTCGAGCTCATGAACCGTGAGATCATGACCTGAGCTGAAATCAAGAGTAGGATGCTCAACCGACTGAGCCAGCCAGGCGCCCCAACAGTAGGGGTTTTTGTAAGTGGACAATTGGCAGGGCATTTGCTCTATAAGACTTCTTAAGCAGCAAACTCCTCCAGACAGACTCCTATATGACATGAGACATCCCCCCCACAAGTAGGGACCTGGCCAAGGGGATCAAGGGTTTGTTACTATTAGGAAAAACAGGAGCTTAGTCTGATCGGAGAGGATACTGTTCGAGCATCTCAGAGCATTTAAAAACCCATCTATCCCTATATATTACTTACTTATGATGGAAGAGAACATGTACCTGCACAATAGAGAGACTGGCAGACACCCATAACCATGCGATCAAATTCAGGAGCCCCCTGAAGTGGGGCCACCTGACATGATGTGCTCACCTCCTGAAGAGATGCAATCATCACCCACGTTGTGTTCTCCAAAACGCATAACCTGAATCTGACTATGAAGAGACACCCAGACAAGAAATCTAGAGAGACTCTCTACAACACGACTGTCCAGGACTCTTCAAAAAGATTCATTGTTATTAATTCGGGTGTTCTAAACCCTGAGAGTAAAGAGAAATAACAACTAAATGCAAAGTTTGAATCCTGGTTGGATCCTGGAAGCAAGGAGTAAGATGGAGATGGGGCGAAGGAGAGGCACAGGAAGTCGGGGCGAGGGATCGAGTGGAGACGGGTTGAGGGTGGAGACAAGAGTGGGCTCTGGGCTGAGTGGTCAGAGAAGGACCCTCTCAGGAATAAGCCAATGTGTGCCCTGACCCCAGGGTGGCTGAAGTGGACAACTGGGTGAAGACCTGGGGGCACAGTCTTCCAGGCAGAGGGAAGAGCTGGTGCCAAGGCCCTGAGGTAGGAAGGGACTTGGCATGTCTGAGGAACAGAAAGGTGAGCAGTGTGACCAGAGCAAGATGGGCCGGGGTCGGGGGAATAAAGGTGAGAGGGTATTCAGGGCCAAGCATGCAGGGCCATGTACACCACTGTAAAGTACGTGGATTTTATTCTAAGAGTGAGGAAATGATGCAATATGAATTACGTTTTTAGATCAGAGGAGATGAGATTATAAGGAAGCAAGAGTGACAGCAGGGAGACCAGTGAGGAGGTCCAATAGAATCTAGCCAAATGGGACTGGTTCAAATTCTGGTTCTGACACTCAAGTGACTTTGGGCACCACACTTAAATCTCTTTAAGCCTCAGTTTCCTGATATACAAAGTGGATAGTAAGAGTGTGGTTAATGTAGTATTTGTCACCAAATTTCCCCTTTCAAATTGGACACTGTGGTGGCCAGCCTCCAAGATGGCTCCGTGTGATCCTCACCTCCTGGTATCACGCCCTAGTGCCCTGTCACAATGGTCACAATGCATAGGGCTGTGCAAGCTATTAGATATTGTGGAAATGAGGGTGAATGACTTCTGAGGTTAGGTCATAAAATGCAGCTGGATATCCTCCTGAGGGGTAGTGTTTGGCAAATGGTAGCTTTTATCATCACCATCAGGATTCTGAATTTTCACAATGATAACCCCCCAACCCCCTGCACAAATGCTGCACTGGTTTACTCAGCCACCAGTGACGGGTGGCAATTCCCATTTCATGGCATGCTTGTCAGTGCTTAGTATTAGCAATCTCTTCTGTCTTTACCAATCTGAGAGGTGAAAAATAGTATCTCTTATTTTCCTTTGCCTCTCTTCATTTGGCAGTGTGAGTGTATATTTATGTGTATCATGTATTTATCGGTCACTTGCATTTCTTAGAACAACCTGTTCATATTCTTTGCCCATCTTTCTATTTGGGTTGGTGGTATTTTTTTAAAAAATGTTATTAAAAAATGTTTTTTGACATTTATTTTTGAGAGAGAGAGAGAGAAAGAGAGAAAGAAAGAAAGGAAGAGAGAAAGAAAGAAAGAAAAAAAATGTGAGTGGGAGAGGGGCAGAGAGAGACAGAGACACAGATCCGAAGCAGGCTCCAGGCTCTGAGATGTCAGCACAAAGCCCAATGCACGGCTCAAACTCCTGAGCTGTGAGATCATGACCTGAGCTAAAGTTGGATGCTCAACCGATTGAGCCGCCCAGGCGCCCTGGTGGTCTTTTTTTTTATGAAGGAAATTTAATCTTTTGTCATATATTTTGCAAATATGTTGTCCTTTTGTTGTCTTTTTTATTTTATTTGTGATGAGATTATTTTGCCATGGAAAATTTTTATTTTTATATCCTCTCAATTTTTTTTTTCTGTTAGGGCTTAAAGGTTTCAGGCCAAAACAAAGGTTTTTCCCACTCTAAGATTATAAAAGTAATTCACCCATATTTTCTTGCAGAGCACTTATAGCTCCATTATATTAAATCTTTTTCTTTCTTTTTTTTTTTTTTTTTAAATAAGCTCTATGCCCAATGTGGGGCTTGAACTCAGGACCCTGAGATCAAGAGTCACATGCTCTACTGAGTGAGCCCACCAGGTGCCCCAAATCTTCATTCAATCTGTAATTTATCTCCATATAAGTAGTGAGGTCTACTACTAAACCTAGTTTGTATTTTTTTAAGAGGTTCTCCAAGTTGTCCCAATACCATCTTTTAAATAATTCATCTTTGTCCATGGGTTAGAAATGCCACCATTATAGCACACTACACTAATTTTCCCTTATTTTTAGAATCGTCTATTCTATTTTATTGATCTATTCCTGTCCCAGTATTATAGCTCTAGAATATATTTTAATATCTAGTAGGGCTGACATCCACCTCTATCCCCCAAGAGCTGTCCAATTAAACCCAGGCCGTAACAGAGAGGTGCCCTAGGTGCAGACAATCATGGAGAAAGGAGGGGCTTGGGGTAGGAGGTTCTTGGAAGAGATGACATCCATCTGAACCAAAGAAGGCAGGAGGAATGTGACAGGTGGCAAGTAGGGAGGGCATCTCAGCAGGAAGAGGAGCATGGATGGAAGCACCAAGGGCTTCACACATGCCTGAATTCAAAACACCTGATCTGTGGATTGGGGCCTAGCTTGGCTTCTCCATCTATTCTTGGCATTGGCTGATTTTTGCACAGCTGGCTGCAACCTCATAGTCAGTTTGACCACTTTGCTGAAATCTAGAAGAACTGTCCAATACTGTGTCCTCATTCCTTCTCTGTTTAGATAAATTTCCCATGTGAATATAACTAAAAGGGCCTGGCTTGTGGAAGTGTACTTTCCTAACAACCACAACAAAAGGTAGAAATTACACTTTCACCCAATCTCCTTTTCAGTGACGTGTTGCTTTAAAGTGTCATCAGTTAATCTCTGTTCATGTCGCTCTCCCACTCCAAAACCTTCAATGGCTCCCAGTTGCTGGCAGAATCAAGTTGCAGCTCAATGGCCTCGTGTTCGAGGCCTTCCACAGCCCTGCTGGCCTTGTATCCTTCTGTTCCAAGTGGTGAACTCTGCTTCAGAGAGACTCACTATCTTCTGTTCCCCAATCACCCATGTGTGACCCCCTCCATTCCTTTGATCATGCATGCTTTCGGGCACATGTTCTTTCCACAAATATGTATAGACCCCCTATCACATGCCATGCACCATGTTAAGTATGGGAGACCCAGCAATGAACAATACAGATATAAGTCTGTCCACTCAGAGCCTGCAGGCCAGCAGGAGAGAGAGAGAGAGAGAGAGAGAGAGAGAGAGAGAGAGAGAGATTAAACAAATGACCACATGGTTTCTGGTCACAGGATGTACATTCAGTTTGTACCTGACAGTTGTGGGGCCTGTTGAGAACAAAGTCCCCGGCATGTAAGAGGGACATACTGGATCCTGGAGGGATCCACTGAGGAGGTGACATTTAAGTTGGGCATTGAAGGATGCATGCTAGAAAGGTGCTTTCGGCCATCAGCAAAGACCCCCTCCACCCTTGCCAAATCTGGAACCCTCTGAACCTGGAGCAGCCAATTTCGCAGACCATGCGGCTGGCTCTTGTGGCAGGTCTCCGTTACTCCCGTTACCTAATGTGCTTGTACTTCCTGTTTCCTGCTTTAGACCTCCTTTCCCCAACTGGACCATGAACTCTCAGGGCTAGGACAGGCTCTTAGGCGGCACAGTCCCCGGCAGAACTCCTCACTGCATCACTCAGGACCCTGTTTCGCCCTCCGCCCAGTACAGCTCTGAGCTCCACGACGCAGCTCTGAATTAGGCACACCATCTGCAACCCAGGCCGCACTTTGTAACTCCTGCAGAGCACGCGCTCCCCCCTCCTCTCTCTTCCTGCGTTCTAGCACCTTTGGAGAGGCTCAGCCAAAAAGCCAAGGCCGGCTGCAACCCAGCACTTCCGCTCCTAGGTACGCACACAACAAACCAAAGGGAGACGGTCCCTACCGAACACATTCTAGAAGGATCACAGAACACTATTCGCAGGAACCCCAACCCGGAAGCCACCCGAGTGAATGCTAACGGAGACCGGCTGGCCGTGGCTCCACACGTGCTGTGGAATACCCCTCGGCGACAGAGGGAGCACCACACAGATGATGCTCACAAACTCAGGCTTGTGAGTGAAGATGCGCATGTTATATGATTCTATTCACAGTCACTTCTAGAATAGGAAAAACCAATGTATGCTATTAGAGGCCAGGGTGGTGGTCACCCTTGGTGGGGGTGGTGGCTGGGAGGGGGCACAGGGGGTCTCTGGGGTGCTGACAATGTTCTGTTTCTTGATCTGAGAATTGGTCACAGGAGGTGGATTCAGTCTGGAGAAACTGAGCTGTCCACTTAAACGATGTGTGCTCTTTTCTGTTTGAGTGGTATAGTTTAATGAAAGTTTGGAAAAGGAAAAAAAAAAAAAGCTGGAGCCAGTTACCATGGTCGAGCAGCCTGGAGCTTGGTGTGCTCAATTAACTGCGACCCACTCTGTGCCAGGCACTGACGCTGGGTGGTAGTATATGTTACCTTATTGAATCAGCCAAATAGCAAGGTTGATATTAATTGCCGTTGTGTAATGACAAGTAGGGGCTCTGGGAGGAAGATTAAATGACTCATCCAGTCACCCAACAGTGAGGAAGCTGGCATTCAGAGGCCAGGGGACATGCCCGCAGTCACAGAGCTGGAAGCTAGTGGCCGTGCTGGGGTTCGAACCAGGGCATGTGGGTCCCCAGAGTGTGGGGAGTACCCTGCTGAGGCAGGACCGCTGAGTCGGACCATGTGGTGTCATACTTCACCGACCTGCAGCACAGAAAGACAAAGCCCCAGAGCAAGTCTGGGCCCTCAGAGGTCTCCCTCGGGCTGAGCACTGGCAAGGGGCTGGGGCTGCTCCCCCCCGGTGGGACCCCAAGGCTTCTCCATGCAACCCCTGAGGGAAGCTGGGCCTGGGGCCTTTCCTTAGCTCTTCAGCAGGTGATGGGAGGAGAGGCCAGGACCCCTCTGCCAGATGCTGCAGCTACCGGATGCTGCTCCAAGGAAGACAGGCTCGGCTGTGGGGACAGGTTGCCAAGAGAAAGGGGCGGGTGGCACTTCCCCTTTTCGGCCTGCACCCTCCGTGACAGAGCCCGAGGCTGGGAGGTGTGTGGGTCATGGCCAAGGGTTCTGGGGGCAGAGCTACAGCACGGAGAACTTTCTGACGGTTGGAGTCCTGTGCCTGGTGGGCAGCGCCGGGGTGGGGGTACAGCCGGGGAGCAGGTGACTGAGGTGTGTTCTGTTTACATTCAGGCCCTTCCTCGACGTGACCTCAGGCAGGCAACCTAACCTCTTTAACTTTGTTTTCTCATCTCTAAGATGGGGGGACAACAGGGACTAGCTCTGAAGGCTGCTGTGAGGTTTGAATGCAGTGATGCATTTAAATAAGTAGTTTGTAATAAAGGCATCAGCCAAAATACTTTCACCGAGTCCCCGCTGTGTGCCGGGTCCTGCCCCACGTGCCAGGACTGCGGTGCTGGGATAAGGGGACCCAGACCCATCCCTCTGAAGCTGTTAGTGCTGGTGCCACTGGGGGCCTTGTCTCTATATTTGCTCACTCTCACCTTCCTTTTCCTTTCTCTCCTCCTTCCTCTTCCCTTGGGAAGTAATAGCATAATGTTAGAGGGAACAGGGCTCTCTCGCACTAGCTCTATGACCTTGGATAAGTTACCTGAGCTCTCTGAGACTGAGCCTAGTTTCCCTAGCCACGTGGGGGACCTGGCACACAGAAGGCCTCCAACAACCATTCCTTCTCTCTTCCTTCCTCTCCTTCTTCTCCCTCCCTGCTTCTCCTCTGTTTCCCTCCCTTCTTATTATTTTCTCCCACCCGATCCTTTGGCATCTTAATAACCCAAGTGCATTATCAAGCTCAACTGATGGCGCCCAGGCCATGGGAGATACTGTGGACTAACTTATCTGATACCCAAACTCGACATTTCTCCTTTCCTTTTCTCAACTAGAGAGGGTAGAAAAACAAAATTCTTTCTTTCAAAGCCTCCCTTGCAGCTGGAGGTAGCCACGTGACATTGGCCGATGTGATGTCAACAAAAGTCTATTGGCGATTTTCTGGGAAAGCTTTTGCTTTGCTGGACTAAGCTTACACCACCCCTTCCCATCTTCCTCTCACCTTGAATGTGGACAAGATGGTTGGAGCAACAGCAGCCAACTTGCAAGCATGAGGAAAAGGTCAGCAACATCAGAGACATCAACAACATTGTAGACATTAACCCCAACAATGGCTCCTCCGCTCGTCTTGTTTCAGCAGTAAAAAAAAAGCTTCAAGTTTGGCTGTACAGTCAGCTGACTTTTTGCTCGTATAGTCAGGAGCATGCATCTCTGAATGATTCATGGGATTCCTGTTTGTGGTTGGACTGGACAGCAAGGACCCCACTCCTATGTGGCTTTTTCTCTAGAATGTAGACTCCTTAAAAAGACTGAGGAAGGCGGCTATGTCCAGGCACCTGCTGTGCACGCGTGGTGCCTGGGAGAAGACAAGCTCTTATTTCCCTTCCCTATGAACTCTGCAGGAGGGGACGGTGCCAAGGCTATTGCACGGTTGTGCCTGGGCACTTCCTGAGCCACAGCACTGCACCAGTTAAAACATATCTTCTGTTTCTATGCTATTTTTTTCTTGAGGCACTTAAGAGACATTCCAAAGATCCAAGCCTTAAAACACCATGGGGCTAGCATGGGCTCAGTTACTCATTTCCACCGAGGAGGAAACTACAGGAGAGAGAGGAGTCCTGGCCTGAAGCCAGGCTGCTTGTGGTTATGCTGGGCTGAGCCCTTCTGCCTGTCTTTAGCACCTCAGCCCAAAGCTTTCTAGGCCCTGTTATTGGGGTCCTATGGAAGGGTGGAGGGGGTGCCGCCTGGGCATAGGAGAGGAAGGTGGGCAGAGCTATGGGCCCCTCTGCCAGCTTTGCCGGCAACATGCCCGCCTGTTGCTGCCCCTTGATATGCTGGACTTCCTCCCCAAAAGAACTTCCTTGAAGGAAGGGGTTCCTCTGTCAAAAGGCAAACTTTGGAAACCACTAAAGCCTGGCCTAAATCTGCTGTTTCAGTAACAGGGAAACTGCAGCACAGAGAAGTGAAAGTCAGATAGCTGGTCAGGGGCAGGGCCACACCTATAACCCGAGTCCCCGGACACCCTCTTGGGTGCTCGTCTCTGCTCGTCACCACCCCCAGTAAAGCCACCAGTCTCCTCTGGTGGAGGAAAATGCAGCCTAAGGTTTCACACTGAACACGACAAACTTCATATCCAGCTGGCAGGCCCAGAGGGAGCTGTCCTCTGCAGACCGCTCAAGCTTGTTCAAGCGTGTCTCCACCTCACTCCCTCTGTCCTAGCCCCCTTGCTGTTCCACCCCAGGGCCTTTGCACTTGTGTCTGCTCCACCTGGCAAGGCTTTTCTCCTTCACTGCCCCACGTCTGGCTACTTCTTACCATTCAGGTCTGACTACTTCATATCCATCTGGGCTTGGATTGCCACCTGTTCAGAGAGGGCTTCTCACCCAGAGGTGCAGTCTATCAACTCTCCCTATTTTAATTCTCTGCCCCAAACTTCTCACTTTTGTGTATTTTTTCTTATTGATTTGTTTATCATCCCTACAGCCTGGGAGTTCCCCGAGAACAGGATCCTTATGTGTCTCTTTCGCTGCTGTGTCTTCTTTGCTCAGAACATAGTAGGACATAGTGTCCAGAACATAGTAGGAACTTCAGTGACTTTTGAATGAAGGAAGGAAGAAAAAATGTTAAAGCTGTACAAACACAGGGTCACTGGGAGGGCACGGGTCTGGTGGGCTGTGAGCAGAAGCCGCGGGCCTGTGTCTCTTCCGTCTGAGTGGAGGTGGGGGGACGACCGGCTGCCAGGGGTCCGTGCCTGGTCACCCTGAGTGACACAAAGCAGCCGGCACAAATTCACAGTGCAGCACTGTGCCATCCCACCCTCAAAAAAGAAAAAAAGAAAAGGCTGCTAATGAGGTAAACACAATCATAACCAGGAAAATCTTGGCCATGCCTCTTTGCGTTCACCCAAAGCCATTATCTCTAATTGATCTCCAGACATCAGCTGCTGAAGCGTCTGAACTCCTCCCGCATCCCCCAGGTCTGGTTACAGAGCCCTGGCTTACCCACCCACAGGCCCACCCAGTGGGGTCACATCTCCCCCAGCAGCTCTTTGCTGGGGTGCCGGGACCCATCTGCCCCCCATGTGGGAAGGAGCAATCAGGGCGGTAAGAGTCGGGGGGGGGGTCAAGAACCTATGGAAAACCACAACCCACAGATGCTCAGCTGCCAGGGGCCCAGAGACCTATATTTCAGGGCCTTCAGTGGGAGGCTAGACAAAGCCACCAGGGGACTTGCCGCCCCCCCCCCCCAAATGTGACAGAAAACAGGGAGGGCTGGAGAAAGCACGCTGCCCCAAATAACCTACTTGCTCTAGATGGAAGATACCTTGAAAACTGGGGTTAGGAGTTCAGTTGTGAAAAACAGCAACGACAATGACCCAATGGGACTTGGTCACAAGACAGGGCCCCTCTGGGCCTCAGTCAGGCTGGGCCCAGAGAAGGGAGGGGGGTGTCACAAGGTCAGCTGTCGGTTCAGTGACCATCTGGATGTTTTGAGTTGCTCCTTCCTGGCCCAGCCCAGCCCAGGAGAGACACCTCCTTTCCTGCTGGATCTCTCTTGTCCTTAAAGACAGAGCAGGAGTCAGCTCCCCAGGGTGCCTCCCAGGGGCGGTTTACAGTCAGAGTCTGAGGAGACAGAGCTGCTTCCCATTCAGGAGGCCCAGGTAGCAGCTCCTGACCTTGCTCCCAGCTTTTCCCTTGACACAGATAAAGCATCTCCGGGCTAGCCTAGCATGCAGGATTCTGCTCGTGGTACCAGGCGGCTCTCCTGCCTGTACCAGTAAATTATGGGCACTGTGTACATTTTTTTTTCCTGGATAATGAAGTTGAAAGGCCAGGTCGGCATCTTCACATGTCGGGGGTGGATGTCAGCAGCCTGGAAGGGCACTGAGCCTTTAAAAACTGATGGGGACGTAGGGCGCCTGGGTGGCTCAGTCAGTTGAGCATCTGACTCTTGGTTTCAGCTCAGGTCATGATTTCACAGTTTGTGGGTTCAAGCCCTGTGTGGGGTTGTCATGCTGGTATTCTCTTTCTCTCTCTCCCCATCTCTCTCCGCCCCTCCCCCCACTCACTGTCTTTCTTTCAAAAAAAATACAATAAATTAAAAAAATAAAAACTGATGGGGACAATGAGCTGTTTAGGTTTCAGGTATCTACTGACTCCATCAGGCAACTGGCTTTTGAGACAGGATGTTGGTTGTTTTCTGCTTTTTTCCCACACAACTTCAGGGAAGCAGGAAGACAGAAGAGATACAGATCTCTATGAACCCCAGGCTGTCCTAGCAAAATAGCCATAATGCTCATTTTCTTTGAGTACCTGGAAACTGCAGCAAGTTTCTAGAAAGTACCTGAGTATCCTCAATAGTATGTATTAATCTCTAAAACAATGCCCTATCACAAAGATGTTTGGGGGTACCTGGCTGGCTCAGTCAGTACAGTATGCAACTCTTGATCTGGGGGTTGTGAGTTCACATCAGGCATAGAGCCTACTTAAAATAAAATAAAATAAAATAAAATAAAATAAAATAAAATAACGTTTGGGAGTGGGCTCTTCACTCCCTTATTTGTCCTCTCAAAGAGGTTGCCAAGAAAACCATCCCTCTCAAATTTAGAAATGCCCTATTTTGCTTGACATCATCCTTAGGAGGATGGGAATGCTGGGCTGTCCATGTTTATAGCCCCCAGATAACGCTGGGGTCATGATGCTCCTGGCTCATAGTCCACCCCTGTTTTTTGGTGAACAGAAAGGCCTGCAGTAAAAGTGTCTTGACTTAATATTTACTTGGTTAGATCAACAGTGCCTTGGGCATCTGGGTGACTCAGTCGGTTACGTGTCCGACTTCACCTCAGGTCATGATTTCATGGCTTCTGAGTTCGAGCCCCGCATCGGGCTCTGTGCTGACAGCTCAGAGCCTGGAGCCTGCTTTGGAGTCTGTGTCTCCCTCTCTCTCTGCCCCTCCTCTGCTCATGCTCTGTCTCTCAAAAATGAATAAATGTTAAAAAAAAAAAAAAAAAACAAAAAAACACCAAAGCCCGGTGCCTCTGTTATCTTTCCCCCACCAAGAATGGGATACAAAAATTTTCAGGCATTAAACATTTTTTTTTTCAAATAACTTTCTTTTCAAGCCAAGATAACTTGGAAAAGATGGACAACAAGGAAGGGAACCATTCCTACCAGATACTAAATAGACAAAGAGTCCAATGGGCTGAATAGAAGTAGATTCTGTTTCAGATGGAAATTTAGTAAATTATAAAGGTGGCATCTCAAATCAATGGGGAGAAAATAGATTCTTTAATAAGTGATGCTTCCACAGAAGGGTAAAACAGGATCTGTGTCTCGGAATATACCCGGATAAGCTCCAAATGGATCAAAGATTAATTGAAAAATAAAAACGTGCTTATTTTTTGCTCCTTCTGCTTAGATGGTCTAAAAGGAAGGAAACTCCAGTAGCAATAAGCACACCTAGCACCCAGATCATGGTTTTTAATACAATTCTTCAATAAAAGGAACCAGAGCTCCTTTGAGATATAGCTGATCTGGGATTGGGGCAGGAAATATACAAGATGGGCCTGGAGCATCTCACAGTGCCAGAAAGTAAATGAAACCCTACGAAGAACAAACCCCAAGACCCCTCCATCAGGGTTTGTCAGAAGAGCACAGGAGCCAACTGAAGGAGCTCCCAGTGACTAAAGTTGGAACAGTTTCAGCATCAAGATAAATAAAGTAGTATTGGATTATAACCCAAAGTATAAAATAAATAGTCATATAAATTACTGAACGATTAAATAAATTTACAAATGAGGTAGAAGGGACAAATGTCCCATGTCAAAGAATTCCAAATAATATATGTAGATACCTCGCCCTCAAGTAAGGAAATTATAACCCCCACTCCTTAGGTATGGGCTGTACATAGTGACTTCCTTCCTGGAGAGGAGGGAAAGGTGCAGCTTTACAGTTTTGAAACCTGACAAACATTATCTCAGCCAGGTGTGACCAAGGCCAACAGCAATGGTCATGAATCATGTTGACAGTATGTACCCCTGCTATAATGTGGTAAAAATCACACTCTATGTCTGTGGTCTTCCTCTTAATAGCCCATAACCTCAGCTTTATATTGAGAAAAATATCAGACAAACTCCAGAATTCTACACAATACCTGACCAGTAGGTCAAAACTGTCAAGGTCATCAAAAACAAGTAAAAGCTGAGGAACTGTCATAGCCAAGAAGAGCTTCAGGAGACACGACAACTAAATGTAAAGTGGTATCCCCAACAGGATTATGGAACTGAAAAAAGGAAATCAGGTAAAAACTAAGGAAATCTAAATAAACTATGGACTTTAGTTACCAATAATGTGTCAGTATTGGTTCATTAGTTGTAACAAATGTATTGTAACCACGTAAGACGTTAATAGTATGGGAAACTGGGTGTGCGTGTGCGTGGGGGGGGTTGTAATGTGGGAATTCTATACCATCATCTCAATTTTTCTGTAAACCTAAAACTTTTCTAAAAAGCAGTCTATTAAAAAAATGAAAACATGAAAGTACTGAAGGAGAACATGGAAGTGGAGTTACTTAGCTTTTTAAAGAGTCAAATGCAGAAGCCATTAAAGAAAAAAAGATAAATTTGAGCACATAAAGACAAAAATAAAAATGACAAAACACACACATCGTAAGCAAGATCAAAAGGTAGAAGGTGAAGGTTGGAAAAAAGAGGCAATGGCTAACTCTGGGGAATCAAAAGAAAGAAAATGTAATCATAGTATGCTCATAAGGCTTAGCTATGAATAATCTATGCACAGTCATAATAATATAGATAATGAAGTGATTTATCCAAATAAAGAGGTATGGAGAATATTGAGGGATGCTGGAAGGGGAAATAATATATGTATTTATGAAAGGGTATAATAGTATAAATATCTATCTTATACAGCAAGAAATTGAACAACATCAATCCAAACAGCCCAAATTAAAAAACCAAGAACTAGCAGCACGAGCGTATGTTATTTAGAAATAAAAGGTAAAACCAGAAGAGAGAGCTAAAAGATAACTAAGAGGCTGTCTCTGAAAAGAAGAAATTAAAGTGGGAAGGCCAGGGCAGGGTCTGCTGTTTTTCTATCTGATTTTTAAAATATATATTCTTTTGATAAAAATAAAAATGAATACAAATAAACAAAAACAAAAAAAGATAAAGGGCCACCTGAGATGCTGTTTCTGAAACTGAACCACCCTGGAATTATGGGGGAGGGTCTGAGGGGCACAGGGCAGAATCTGAGGGCAACTACCCCACCTGCACATCATCTCACAGCAGAAATGCTCTAAGGATCATTCTTTGCCTGGAAAAATCCAAACAGCAGCCTTGGTCAAGGTCAATATTTCAGTTGCTTTTTGTTTTTCTTGCCGCAGCACAAACCTTCCACAGTGCCAGGGATTTACTGAGACAGGAAAAAGTTTGGGCTATAGCTTCTCAGATCTTGAAAATGGAGCCAGGGCCATTTCAGGTCCTTTTTGGACTCTCATGGAGTCAAGCTGCACCCCTTCAGTTCAACCACATAACAAGTCATAGATGGGCTGATCCCAGAGGCTTGTTAAGGGTGTCTGAGAGGTGGGAAGCAAGAGATGAAGCAAGAGAAGGAAGCCAGGAAGACCAGGACTTGGGAGGAAAGGAGGAGGCTGGGAACTGAGAAAGCAGTCCAGTATGCCTTGGTGGATGAGCCCAGTCAGGAGAGGAGGAGAAGGACTAAAATCCAGGTAGCCAAGGAGCAGATCCACATTCTTACAGGTTCTTCAGGGTCCACGCCACATTCTGTTCCATGCACATTTCCAGAGAGCAAACAGAAATGCTCAAAGTTTGAAGATACTGGTCTAGAGAAGTGGCTACAGCAAGACAGTACCACAAATGACAAAAGGTGAAGAGAATGATGATGGGGACACAGAAGAAGGATGCTGCCTCTCATGGTGAAGCTTAAAGGCGCTACTTATGTTCCACAGGACCAACCACCTCCTCAACCTCCCCCAAGGGCAGACTTCCAAGGTCAAGAGGCTCTGAAATCTTACTGGGAAACTGCCTTTGATCAACATGAAATATCTCACTTTGCCCTATTTAATGCTTTTTTTTGCCTTAAACATTTGCTTGTTTGACAGGAGCAACACTGCCTTCTCTTTCTCTTGATTTCATCTTAGTTTTTGTGTCATTAAAAAAATGTCTTTTGTTTGCCATTAAAAAAAACAAACCTTATCTGAGCCTCTTTTTTTTTTTTTTTTTTTTTTTAAATTCTCTGCAGTGGAATTTAACCCATTTACATTTACTGTGATTTACTGGCATTTGGTCTTGTTCCTACTAGCTTATTTATGTTTTCTACTTATTATATCTCTTTTTAGTTGTTTCTTCTTTTATTCCCTCATTTAATTACTCTTGCTGCATTGGTCAAGTTTTCTTTATTTCTTTTATTTTCTCTAGGGATTGAAAAGTTCTAAATTCTAGTTCTGTTGCATGGAGATTACTGTTTAATTTTAAAGAAATACTTCAGAACCTCTGCTTTCTTAAGAGACCACCAAAGGTTACATACACTGAGCCACAGCAGGGGACATGGAAATGATTTTTTTCTGTTATTTTCCCCCTGAGTTCACATCTTGCCTGGGCTGCAAGACAGCCTGAGGAGGGGGAAGGAAGAGATTATTTGATCATTATTGTTATTTTTTTAAAGTAATCTCTACACCCAGTGTGGGGCTTGAACTCATGACTGCAAGATCGAGAGTTGCATGCTCTTTGGACTGAGCCAGCCAGGTGCCCCAGAGATCATTATTGTTACCAAGCTCTTAAATCTGGATCAGAGTCAGTGCTCATGGGTTCTCCACAAGTAAGAGCCCTATGAGTCAGGCACTGTTTAAGTTAAGCAACAGGCTCTCACTTCTTCTTTGGGTCCCCCCATTTCTTGGGGTCCTTCTGAGGTTGAGAGTGTTCATGAGAAAAGAAAGCCACAAAGAGGGTTAAGGACTCAGGGAGAGAAGGAACAGAGCCCTGATTTAATTCTTCCTTGTCCTGCAACCTGATCCAATAGATTAAAAAGTGAGTGTGGTTAGCCAAAAAGTGGACACAGCCCAAACGTTCATCAGTGGGTGAAGGGATACATAAAATATGGTTTGGTAAGTAATGGAATATTAGTCAGCCATAAAAAGGAATGAAGTTCTGACACATGCAACAACACGAGTGGACCTTGGACACACATTACACTAAGTGAAGTCAGCCAGACACAGAAGGACAAAGATTAATTATGTGATTCCACTTATATGAGGTCCCTAGGTGGTCATATTTATAGAGACAAAAAGTAAAACCTAGGTGGTTACCAGGGGCTGGAGGAGGGGAGAACGGGGAGTTATTGCTTAATGGTTATAGACCTTCTGTTCAGGGTGATGAAAAACTTTTGGAGATAGTGGTGCTGTTTGCATAACATTGTGAATGTACTTAATGCCACTGAACTGTGCATTTAAAAATGGTTAAAGTGGGGGTACCTGGGTGACTTAGTTGGTTAAGTGTCTGACTCTTGATTTCGGCTCAGGTAATAATCTCGTGGTTCCCGAGTTCAGGCCTCTCATTGGGCCCTGTGTTGGCAGTGAGGAGCCTGCTTAGGATTCTCTCTCTCCTCTCTCACTGCCCCTCCCCCCACTCTCTCTCTCTCTCTCTCTCTCTTTCTCTCTCTCTCTCTCTCTCTCTCAAAATAAATAAATAAGCTTAAAAAAATGGTTAGGGCTGCCTGGGTGGGTCAGTCGGTTGAGCGTCTGACCCTTGATTTCAGCCCAGGTCATGATCTTATGGCTTGTGAGTTCAAACCTGGCATCGGGCTCTGTGCTGACAGTGCAGAGCCTGCTTGGGATTCTCTCTCTTCCCTCTCTCTCTGTCCCTGCCCCACTCACACACACATACTCTCTCTCTCTCTTAAAATAAATAAATTTTTAAAAATTTAAAAACAATGGTTAAAATGGCAGAGCGCCTGCCTGGCTCAGTCCAAAGAGCATGCAACTCTTGATATTGGCCGAGGTTGTGAGTTAGAGCCCCACACTGGGTGTAGGGATTAATAAAAAAATAAATAAATAAACTTAAAAAAAATGGTCAAAATGGCAGACTTTAAATTACAAATATTTTATCACAATTAAAAAACAAAGTGAATGTGGAGAACTTTTTGGAGTGGGCTTGTTTTCTCCTGCACTTAGGGAGGTTGGGACCTGAGAAAGTTCCACACTTGGACTGTGCTCACTTCCTGCCCCCATCCGTGCCTCGCTCCCCAGTGCTGGCTGAGGAAAGGGCTCTCCTGTGGCCTCACTGCCAAGAGAGACCCATGCTCTGAGCCTCCTCCTCCTCCTCTGTCTCCTTTCTCCTACTTTCCCCAAACTGGCTGTGGCCTTCACCAGCTCAGCGTCTCCTAGAGCTGTCGACTCTCAGCTTCCCTCACCTGGGCCCTCTTTGCCAGATGGGCTACAATGAGAGGCCCGAATCTCATTTTAAAATAAGCGAATGTCCCCTGAACCACCTGGCAGATTCCTGGCCCCTTCTGGCCTCTGTTTTCTGTCTGGGTCACAGTTCCATGGCTGTTGTCCCGTCTGTTAAGAAGAGTTCCTTGAGAACAACTATACTTCTTATTCAACTTTACGGCCCTGGTCTCTTGCACAAGGTCATCCACTGTGTCTATTAAACACAAGGTGCATTAACAGCAGGAGAGGTCACTCCATAGTTCTAACGTGCCAGGCGCTGTGCTAAGCACTGATCTTGCCTCGCATCATTTACCTCTTGGAATAACTCTATGAGTTAGGTGTATTATTACTACTCTCGAGTAATAAAGCACAGAGAGTGAAGCAATTTTCCCAAAGTCACATAGCTGGTAGGTGGTGGAATTGGTGCTGTCAACCTGCCTCTAGGGTGTTTGCATAGGTGGGGGGCTGGCGTCCTGGCTAAGAACAGTGCTGCTCCAACAGGCCGGCTGCAAGGAGCATGAGGGCCCAAGCTCTGGAGACTCAGGGGGCGGTGGACCTTCCAGGCCCCACATGTTTGCTGGGGCCTTCAAGGTCCTCCCACACCCTCTGGGCCGGGAGAAAGGCAGTAGAAAGGGAGGCAGAGGTTAACGGAGACAAGTAAGAGCTTCCGTCACTGGGGCTTAAACAATGGAGCAGCACCACTACACCGGCTGCTGGGAGAATGATTAAAACCATTAGTAGGACATTAGAACAGCTCCAGGAACTGGAGAAGGGGAGGTCTAAGAAGGTCTGACAGCCTTCCCACTCCGGACAGAGCAAGAACAGAAACCACCACCACCGACAAAAACAAATAGTCCAGGGGTCTCAGCCTCCACTTCTATAAAATGGAAGTATGTGTCAGAAGAAAGAATACAATCTGTCTCCCTCCTTCCAGATCGGGACATGATTTCTATAATAGGGTCTTGGGTCAAACACTGGGATCTAAGAAAAGATCGGGATAACATCACCCGTAATGTGCATATCAAATTATACACATACCCCCGCAGATAACTGAGCATACACGAGGTAGGGGTAACCATCCTCCCAACCCCAGCCCCCTGCCAAATTCCTCTTGTGATATTTCCTTAAGCATCATGTATTTATTTTTTTTTCAAAATTTTTTTTAATGTTTATTTATTTTTGAGACAGAGAGAGACAGAGCATGAACGGGGGAGGGTCAGAGAGAGGGAGACACAGAATGGGAAACAGGCTCCAGGCTCCGAGCTGTCAGCACAGAGCCGGACGCGGGGCTCGAACTCACGGACCGCGAGATCATGACCTGAGCCGAAGTCGGCCGCCCAACCGACTGAGCCACCCAGGCACCCCAAGCATCATGTATTTAAAGCAGATCCCAGTTCCCAGGCCAAACAAAAGACCCTTGACGTGCTCTGCCAGAATCTCTGCCGAGGACATTTTCCCCCCTCCAACCCCATGGGTGACACACCTGCTTCAGATTCTAATGAGCACATCCTCATCCAGTAAGTGTGGAGAGAAGCAGGGCTTGGGGCTCTGGCAGGTGCACAGGTTCAGGGATGGAGGAGATCTGAGTTTCATTCATGTCAGTGGTTGTGTGACCTCGAGCAAGTGCTGACCCTTTCTGAGCCTGAGCTATGGAATCTGCAAAATGAGAATAATGGGACCCTGCAGGGCTGTGAGGGCAAAGGGTAAAGTGTGAAGTGCTGGACACAGAACAAGTGCCTAAATTAATAACCCAGTGCCTACAATAGCATCCACCTGGCTCACTTCCTTGTCCCTCCTCCGTCCCTCCTCTAAAACCCCAGAGTGTTGATTTGGGTTTTCCTTATCTCTATCACTGAACTCTGAGAGCCAGCAGGGCATAGACTCGCCTCTGTTCACCACTGTTCCCTTAGCGCCTACAACCATGTCTGGCTACAGTGTGCAATGGACAGAAGGATGGATGGATGGTTGGGTGGATGGATGGGTGAGTGGATGGATGAGTGGGTGGATGGGTGGATGGGTGGATGGATGAGTGGATGGATGGGTGAAGGAGCGAGGGAATGGCAGGAAAATTATATAACCAGTTTATTTGGTAGGTGGGAAATATCTTGGCCAAGAGGGTAAAGAGACTCTGATAACATGGAAAATCAGCATCAGAAAAGTAAAGCACCCACCCACCCTGCTCCTGGGTGGCTCAGTTGGTTGAGTGTCTGACTTCAGCTCAGGTCATGATCTTGCGATTTGTGGGTTCAAGTCCCCACCATCAGCTCTGTGCTGACAGCTCAGAGCCTGGAGCCTGCTTCAGATTCTGTGTCTCCCTCTCTCTCTGCCCCTCCCCCACTTGCACTCTGTTTCTCTCTCTCTCTCAAAAATAGATAACCATTAAAAAAATTTTTTTTTTGAAAGAAGAAAAGCAAAGCACGGTGTTTGTGCAGGATAATCCCCTTTCTGTTCAACAGTCTAGAAGGCTGGACCCCAAAATCTCAGTGACTTGAGTGGTGGGATGGTGGTGATTTTTATCACCATGCTTTTGCTTTTGACTACTGAGGTCAGGTGCTACCTGTGTAATTAAAAGAAGTACGGGGACACCTGGGTGGCTTAGTCGGTTAAGCGTCTGACTTCTGCTTAGGTCATGATCTAACGGTTCGTGAGTTCGAGCCCCACGTTAGACTCTCTGCTGTCAGCACAGAGCCCACTTTGGATCCTCTGCCCTCTGCCCTTTGTCCCTCCCCTCCTTGTGCTCTCTCTCTCAAAAAATAAATAAACATTAAAAAACATTTCTTAAAAAAAAAAGAGGGGGGTGCTTGGGTGGCTCAGTCGGTTAAGCGTCCGACTTCAACTCAGGTCACGATCTCGCGGTGTGTGAGTTCGAGCCCCACGTCGGGCTCTGGGCTGATGGCTCGGAGCCTGGAGCCTGCTTCCGATTCTGTGTCTCCCTCTCTGCCCCTCCCCTGTTCATTCTCTGTCTCTCTCCGTCTCAAAAATAAATGTTAAAAAAAAAAAAAAGAGGTATGAAACCAGCGGCCACATAAAGAGGAGACCCTAGCACTCCTCTTCGGTGCATCTTGCACACAGCCCTAAAGGGGGATGTGCCAGGCCAGCCGTTGTGGATGGCACTTGTCCTGTGAGTGTGGCACGTCTCCCTGAGACCTCATCTTATGACGGAATGCTACAGAGCATTCTCCGAGACACAGTCTGCAACTTATGAGATCCTCCTACCCCGCCCCCTATAAGAAAACGTTTTCTTCATCAGTACAACAAAATGTGATTTCAGTTTTATGTCTTTATTAGAGTTTCCCCAAGCAAGGGGGAAAAAGGATTTTATCAGACTACAGTCCCCTATTTTCAGCTCAATGTGGCCCCTGCGATGATAGCTCCCAGGTTCTGTGTCTTAGGATGGAGGTCCTGGAAGGCTGGTGTCTGATCCCCAAATGTCTTGCATGTTGAGGACACCATTAATATTTGCTGCATTGAATCAGACCTCAAGAAGAATCTTTTTCCTTTGTGTGAATATTGTTATTAGATTTTCATATTACCTAATATCCTCTGTGGAGAAGGGCCCATTTCCCGGCATATTAATTTGACACAATTGGACAAGTAACATGATTCTGTCCAGTTCGCAAGTAAATCCCACCACCTGTTCATTGTCTGCTAGAAGCAAAGTGAGGGCAACATGTTCTACCTGCCTTACTGTTTGTCTCCTGGATATCGAATGCTGGAAAAAATGAATTATTGGGATTTTTCTTACCTGGAGTTTTTAGATGGAGGGTTTTGTTTGGCATTAATAAATTATCACTTATCCAGCTCCTGTTACATTAGAATTAGGTTTATTTTCCGTAGGGCCTGTAGGAGTGACCTGCAAACACTTAGGCCCTCTGTCAGCATTTCGGGGCCAGAGGAGGCTTCAGGGAATGAAGCCGCTTTCAGAGCCTCGGCGGCGGCACACGAGACGTGACAGCGGCAGAGGCAGGCCCCTGGCTGCGTGTTCGCACGGCACGCCATTCACTGGCCCCGAGGGGAGCCCGACTCCCACTTCCCCCCGGGGAACAACCTACCAATTCCAATAAACGTATTTTTAGTTCCAACTCAAACCGAAGAATCAAAGACTTCTGGGTCCTTGGCCCTTCCTTGCTCCTACAGATAAATAATCTGATGAGCGATGCGATTTCTGGTTTCACCATGTGCCCAGCCATAGAACAGGGATGGCCTGAGCGAGTGAGGCCTTGCGAGCTCACCGCTCTGCGGAGAGTGCTGGAGCCCAGCAGATGCCAAGCCCTAGGCTCGGGGAGGGACGCTGCCTCTCCTGCCCGGTGTATGCAAGGAAGGTCGACACCTTTGATCTCCTGCAGCACAGGGGACAGGAGAAGAGCGGATACTGTCCCAGGGCCCCCACCTGGGAAACTGGGAATGGAGGCGAGGAAGGCAGAGTCGACTCTGAGACACTTGCTGTCAATTTCAGTCCCAGCTGGACTCTCAGAGCACCCTGGAGAGAAACACCTTCCCACAACCCGCCTTTCCTTTGTGAGTGGCCCAAACCTCACCAGGGTATTTTATCCATCTTGTTTCATGAACTTTGGTTCATTCACAGATACCCAAGTGCTTCTTTGCTCAACACTTGTGTCTTCCACCTCTTTCTTCAGGAACAGAATACCTCACACTCCCTGCACCGGCCACATCAGCCTCTCAGGTTCTCAGAGGCACCGTCCTCCCTCAAGCCACAGGGCCTCGGCACAAGCGGTTTCCTTAGCCTGGAGCTCTTCCCTTCGGACCTCCACCTCAGCTCAAGCACCCCTTTCTGAAGCAAAGCCCTGCCTCGGTCCACCCCTCATGCCCATCTAAGAGTACTCATGGACTGTGTGTCCTCCCGTGTGGCACTTGTCGTAGCTGCCCTGTGATAACCGATTCATCTTTCCCTCCGATTATTTATCGTTACCTCCTCTGAGCTGGGCCCTTGTGTGTGATTCTTTTTCATTAGTGTCTGTTTCCCCCAAATCATAAGAAGGGCTAGTAATGGTAGCTCCGAAGACGTGAGCATCCCTAGATGAGCTCACGGGGCGGGGCTCCATAAGTATTTGCTGAAGGATTAAATCCTTGCAAATGCACCTGGCCGATAGTTGTAATTCCCCACAGATAGCAAGAATTCGTATCACGAAGCAAAATAGCACAGCATCCAGTAATGGGGCTACCCTGACCACTACTGGTCCTGGTGGCGATCTGAATCTAGCATCGTTCTGTGGGAAAGAAAGAGGCACGAGGCTGGACCGCCAGCTGTTTGAGTGGCTGTGCGCTTCATGGTGACGGATGGGAATGGTGAAAGGAAGGTGAGAGAAGCCAGGTGCTTATGACTGTGTGGATGGTTACGGGAAAGGAAATTACTCTTCAGCGTAGTCAGAGGTCTCTCACTGAACCTGCATGGTGGTGTTTAGATTCTGTAACTATTAACAAAAACACTGCCATATTATTGGCATTCCTGCACAGAAACAATTTTACCGTTGTGAGTTAGAAACCCCCACATCCTTTCCCCCACTGACATTATTTTTGAGTACGTGAAGCTTCTTAGGGATGTAACCATCATAGAGGAGACTATGTCAGGCGAGAAGATGCGGGAGGCACAGAGACACAAACAGCCCTAGCATCCAGAACAAGGCTTATTTTGTTCAACCTTTATGGGCCGGGCATGGTACGGGGCTGGGAGGACATCCCTCCTCCTTGGGGGAGGGCAGAATGGGTCATGCTCAAGCAGGCCAGCTCAAATCCTCCAGTGGGTGCCACGGCCCCAGATGCAACCTAAACATCCTGCTACATCACCTTGGAGCTGGCTGTGGAGCCATCACCCACTCTGCGTACACACACTCAGGTTGTCAAGGAGACCAGCAGTACTCGGGACAGCATGCACCCAGGGCCGGAAGTCAGACTCTCGGTGGGGGTGGGGAGGAAGAACCCATTCCCCTAGGGAGGCCTCAAAGGTCTAGTAGGTTCATACGTCACAACAGATGAGAAGATGTGAAGCTGTGTGAGAAATTATTACTCTGATTTTAGGGAGTGGTGGAGGGAGGGGGTGGCATTCACCTAGTCCTTCCTTGAAGGACAGTCATGCTACTTGCTTTGCAAAGGGCTAGAAGGTAGACTGTGTGGGGAAGCTGGCAAGAGCAGTTTTCTTTTCAGAGCCAGTTTCCATGGTGCCTGACAACACTTGGCAATCCACAGCTGGGGAGTCTTGGACAGCCAGGGGGGCCCAGGGCCTTATCTCACCCGGGCCACCCTCCAAGGCCTCTGGCCTCTCTGGGCCCCCAGAGTGAGAGGCCACAGGTGAGCAGCCAGGGCACCTCTCTCTCTCTCTTTCTCTCTCTCTTTCTCTCTCATGCCTCCCTGGGGAAAGGAGGTGACTGACACAGCAGACAAAGGGCAAAAAGCAGAGAGAGAACAACCTAAGGGCCAAGGTCTACAGCTCATGCACACCCCCTCCTTCACCCCTGCCCTTGGGGAAAGTTCTGTGAAGCATGAGCTTCCTGAGTTTCACTGAAGACCTGGCAGGGCTGTCTGCCCAGCAGATCCCTAACTAAGAACACATTCTTTCCACCCCCACACTCCTCAGCCTGGACTGCAAGGACCAGATAACCACGTACGGTCCCCTTCGATTCCCAGTGTGTTTACACCTGCTGTGGTCCCCACATCCTAGAAAGGACCAACTGCACCCAGACAGGTTGGGACACTTCCAGGCGGGACGAAGAGAGGAGAGACATGTGCCTTACCTGTTCCTGGGAGTTCATCACTCGCAACTTCATCTGCTTCAGGTACGTGGAGGTAAGGGGCATGTTGTAATCGATAATCCCGGAGACCAGAGGAGAAGGAGGTTCGTTTTCTGGCAGGAAGAACAAAAGGAAGCCACTTTCAGTCTGGGCCAGGGGCCCCCTGGCAGGCACCACACCCTGTCACCCACACAGAGCCTAAGGAGGAGGAAGGAACATGCCAGAGCTCACAAGCTGGCGGCTCACCTACCACATCTGGCCTGTGGACGCAGACTGTGAGGCCCTGAAAATATTGTTCAGTTAGGTGCCGGTGTTTAGCAAGTGTTCACATGCTAAAAATCGGGACTATCTGGCTTCCTTGGAAGCTGGAAGGTCTGGTCACACAGGGCCCATGCTCCCACCTGGCCACCTACCAGGGCAGCCTTGCAGCAGCCACTTTAGCCAGCGTGTGAACTCTCCATTTTGCCACAGTCCCTACCGGTTCCTATGCGCATTTTCACTACTTGATTATGACACTTGCCGGGCCCTCAAAGGCATTTTCGTTTCCAGCTCTGGTCTAAGCCAGCTTCCTGGTGCACACCTGCCACCACCACCTGACCCCATCTCCCACCCCGACAGCGTCCCCCAAAAGCACTGTCAGGTACCATATGGCTCACAGGTCTGGGCCAGGCCTCCACTACCCCCTCCCAAATTCTGGTTCCTCCTTAATCACACGGAGAGGAGCTCTGTTCCCCCCATTTATTGCTTTCTTGTCCTGAAGATCAAAGTCACGCATGTTCTTTTTGTAAAGCATTTGCAAAATGTGGAAAAATGTAAAGGCCAAAAAAAACCAAAAACCAAAAAACCACCCAAAACCAATAATTGCACCGAGCAGCTTGACATATGCTTCTGTTTATTTTTTCTCTGTGACTTCTCTTCTTTACGCACTTGATATTAAAATGCATACAGAAAATTATAGTTTGCTTAAAAACATTTTTTCCCACTTAACATTGTCACGGTCATTTCCCCCACCATCAAAAATCTTGTTTTGCTTTGCAAACAGTGTTTTTATGGCTGTGTACTATTTTATCATAACTTGCTCAAGTCATTGCTTATGATTGGCCATTCAGGTTGTTTCCTATTGGAGGCTATTATAAACAGTACTACAGGGAACATCTTTATTCATGAATATTGGTCTGTATTTCTAATTGTTTTCCAAAAAATGGAATTTGGGGGCCGAAGGGTAGGACTGTTCCAGAACTCTTAAAATCTCCAGCTGAGATGCCTTCTGCAGAGGCTGCTGCAGTGGACGGTGCCCAGTCACTGTGTTCTGCGTCTGAGGCCCCACCGTGGGCGTCATAAGGGACAGACTAAAATGGCACAGTAATACGTCAAGGAAGACGGGGAGCAGGACTGAAAGGGAGCCCAGCCCGTTGCCCCTTTTCCCATTCCAGCTTTCTCTGCAGATGCCCCCTGCTATGACCAGTCTCAAAACCCTGGAGTCACCTGCTGGGACCTTTCACACAAAGCGGGGCCTCCTTTGGTCATTTAGTCACTTGACCCAGCTTCACCCTCCGCCTGGGGCATAGTCTTGGTTACCTGTTCTCCGGCCTCCTCTTCCTGCCTCCAAGACTCCAGGCCTTTGGCCCAAAGTCCCCCCTGGTGTTCAGTTCTGTTCATGGGCTGGGATTTGAGCAGTGTGAGGAGAAGGAGGAGAAGCAGGAGCGACTTGTGGACTTGCCAAAGCTTGCTCTCCACCACTGCCACCACCACCATCGTGCCGGAGAGACGGGCTCAGGGGCAAGCGGGTGCTGGGGCCTCGGTGGAGGAATGCGGGAGCCAGGGCCCAGGCCAGGAAGGTCCCTTCGACCTTGGAGACGCTATGCTGAGTAAAAGAAGCCAGCCACACAAGGACAAATACGCTAGGATTCCACTTAGCTGGACTATCGAGAGCAGGCCCGGTCACTGAGACAGAGGGTTGAACACAGGTTATTGGAGACTGGGGGTTGAGAATGGGAGTTATTGCTTCATGGGCACGTGGTTTCTGTTTGGGGTGGTGAAAACGTTTTGGAAACACACAGTGGTGAGGGTGGCTGAGTGGTGTGAATATCATTAATGCCACTGAATGTACACTTAAAAATTATTAAAATGACAAGTTTTATGTTATATTTTACAATAAAGAAAAAAGCCCCTGCAAACAAGGGGGTGAAGCTACCCAAAGGGGACAAGGGAGTCCCTGCCTTGACAAGGACAGAAACAGAGAACGGGGTCCACGGAGACTGGGTCTGGGGCCGACGGGTGTCATTTTGCGGTGGTATCCTTCTGGTGACGGCACAGCTTGAATATCATCAAGGTTTATAAAAATGCACAACTATGGTTTGCTTTTTAAAGCCATGTTGTCGCACTCGGGGTTTTTGTGCTCCTTGAGGAAGGTCTTTGCTCTCTGAGGAAGAAGTGAATATCACTAATAGAGTATCTCAGAAAACTGGCTTAAAATGAGCTGCACTTTCTTTCCGTAGACACTTCCTCTTGGTTCCGTGGCAGAGGGTTCTGACACCGCTGCACGTTGGCGCCTTCGCACAGACGACTGGCACGGCGAGGGGACTGAAGTCGGTTTCAGCGTCCGTTAGTCCTCTTCTTGCTGCCCCACCCTCAACCCAGACTTGACCTCTTTAAGCCCAGGAGCACATTGGGACCTCCCTCCCCCACACAGCGACGGGGTTGGAGGCCGTATGTGAGGCGGACATTTGAGCAACCACATTGAGAGGGTGTCACTCAAAAGAGCCATGGTTCCTGTTTTCTGATCCTGGGTCTCCAGACAGAGAACTCTGCCATTTCCGTTTCATTTCCTCAGAGACATGGTTGTCTGGTGAGAAGCTGCCAGACAACATGGTGCATGAGCAGGGCCATCCTCGTCCTGGAGATCACTGGTCAGAGCCGCAAGGGAAGAATTCATGGAGTGTCACGGCAGCTCTCCGTGTTTGGCCATCCGGGGAGGCCAGGCACTGTGTTTTTTTCCCTGATGGTCACCCATGTCCTGCCTAAAATACCATGGCTGCTTATGAGAAGGCACCTCTAATAAAGCCGGGTACAGCTTGGTTTAAGAAAGAAAACAGAAAACCAATGGCTAGGATGTTACTCTTGGGAGGAGGGGAAAGGGGTTTTCCTTGGCCTGTTCCGTCCCCGGCAGGTCCACAGATCAGAAACCACTTCCAGTGCCCAGAGGTGAGCCAGGAGGGCTCAAGAAGAGGAGGTAGGATGCCCCGTCTGGGGGGAACCCGGATGCCTTGAGCATGCACGCACAAATCCATCAGAGATCCAAGTGCAGTGGAATGCTCGTGCCTGCGGCTCCAGAAGCGAGAGTGCTGGCGGGGAGGCGGGACCTTGGCGGGCAGCGGGGAGGCATTCCAGGTGAGAAAACATGCCAGGGAGCTGGCTGTGGGACCACAGTGAGGAGAAAGGCAGGCAGGGTTTCTGCCAGCCAGGAAGTTCCAGAGGTGGTAAGTGGCTCACATCAAGAGGATCAACTTGGTAGGAAAGAGGGGAGGTGCAGAAGCCAGTGGTAGCTCCGGGAACTCCGTGGAGCCACGTGCTCACAGGCCAGACGAATGCCAGGATGGGCATAAGCTAAGGTGGACGCATGAATGGGTTACAAGTGGCTTCCCTGGGCTCTGCTGAGACAGGTCAGTTCCCGCTGGGGTCAACACACAGTGGCCGTGCTCAAGCCACTTAGCAATACCGCTGGTGAGTTAGGAGATCGCCACGGTCGCAGAGCCACCATAATCCAGCAGGCTGCTGGTGAGAGGAGCAGAGGAATCACTCAAAGAAATGTCTCAACATGCTTTGCCAAGGAAAACTGACACCCGCCCAGGAGCTAGCCCTGGCTTTATGGGCCTCGAGAATAACCCGTGATGCGGAGGCTTGACCCAGGCCAAGCCAAGTGCTGGCCTCCACAGCTAGGCTCCAATGGCATGCATCAATCGAGGCAAGCTTCAGCGGAGGCAGTGGCCCTCGCTCCTCCACGTAGAGCAAACGCGGGCAATTCTCCTGAGCTTTCACCTACAGAACAGAACTCAGTCCAGAGAGGCCTGTGGCTTCAGCTGCCAGTGGCAAGAGCTCTCCCAGGCAGGGCTGGATGTTGAAGGATACGTGCGTGACGAGGGCCCAGAGGAGCCACGAGACCAGCCAGCCTGTGTGGGTGTTTGGATCTGGAAACAGAGACCCAAAGCCTGGGGCTGGCTCAAAAGGTGATGGAAAGCCTCTTTCCCCGGGGAGTGAATCAGTAGGCCAACAGGTATTCGAGGAGCACTGATGTGTGTACCTTTGGCGGGAAAGGTAGGGGGGACTCTGTAGGTACAATCCCTGTACTCGGCGGGGTGGGACTGATGCGGAGCCCATTAGAGGTCAGAGGAGGAAGAGTTCAGAGGCTCTGGAGTAGTTCAAGACAGCTTTGTGGAGGGAGGATCTGAACAATGTTCAATCACTTAGCTGATGGCTACTCAGCACCCGTTAGGAGCTCCACGAAGACCCTCCTGCTCCAGGAGGTGGGTACTAGTATTAACAGCCCATTTTACAGATGAGGCACCCTCCCCATGTCACACAGCAAATGAGTATGAGAACTGGGCCAGGCCAAGCCAGCAACCAGGCCAGCATTGGAAAGACTCTGCAGGGGCCTAGGAACGAGCTGCAATGGGGTCATGTGAAGGGAGGAAAGGAAGGAGGGATGCCAGTGGGGGGGGGGGGGACAGAGATGGGTTGGACTGAGACAGAGGAGTCTGGGCCTGGCTGTGAATGAATCACCACCTGAGTGGACAACTCTGTCTCCAAGGCAGGGACCCTTCAATAGGTAACTGGGTTGCCCACTGCTAACTCCTAGTTTGCTGCCTTGCAAATAATATTTTGCCACATCGGATCGGAGAAAACCGGAGCATGCCTCCAGAGGCCCTTTCCCCAGGAGCTAGGGCTGGTCTGAGGGCACACCCGGTTCTCACTCTGTCCCATCTCCGCCTGGACTTGCTGTGGGGTGGTGGAAAAGGAGTGTGGAGCCGGGAGGCCCTGGAATTTCCCATCCCTGGACTTCCTGATCCTCAGCTGCCTCCTTTGTTTGTGCTCCTGGAGTTGGGGGGAGGGCAGGGGACGGTCCAGGCCCCCAGGCTCTGTCGGGGACAAACTGCTGAGCAGGGGAGGCTGCTTTGCTTCCTTTCTTTCTTTTTAACACGAGGCCAGGAAGCCAGGAGTTTTCCCAACAGCCCCTTGAGAAGTCTCCATCCTGTTCCCTGTCCCCCTCCTGCCCCACCTTCCTGGGACAGGAACCCAGGCCTGCCTCTGGGGCCTGGGGCAGGAGAGGGAGGGGGGAGGGCTGGCATGGCAGGGGCGCCTATGAAAGAGCGAGCAGTATGGCTTCATCCAGGGAGGCCAGCACTGCGGGAGACCAGCGCTGTGGGCTCTTAGCTGGGGTAGGAGAAGGGACGCCCTGCCAGCTGGCAAGGGTGGCCCAGGCAGCTAATGCCTCTAGCCATTAAGCAGACAGGGGAGCCTTTCCCACTCCAGAGCTCTTCACTGGCAGCTTCCAGAACCAAGCTCTTCCCTTTTGCTTAGCGACCAGGTTGTGGACCCAGGGTGCTCACCTAGGTAGGCTGACTGACCGGAGGTCTCCCTGCGGGGCCACCTGAACATTGGCATTCTTGTGTCTCAACACCATGGTGCACACACCTAATAGGGTGGGAGAAACGGGCTGATGTTCCCCAGGTACCTGCCACACCAGATGCCCTACAGAATAGGCTCCTTTAATTCAGCTCCATGAGGGAGGCATTACTCCCATCTTGCTGATGATAAAATAAGTTCTCCTGCCTTCTGGTAGGGCTTGGACAACTGATTTCACCATGACACTTGTCTGTGCCTCGTTTTCTTAGCGGCAAGGTGGGATGGATACCTCGTAGGATCATACAAGCTGTTAGGAGCAGGGAGGTCCCCAGCCTGCCACAGGACATACAACAGGGACCAGGCACCACACCCAGGTCTGCTGGACCCCCAGCCCAGGCTTTTCCGTGGGTCGCACCGTCTCCTGCTCCCTCAGTGTCTCCTCTTCTCCCTGCATGGGAAGCTCCTCTCCCGGGGGCAGAGAAGTGGCATTCTGCCTGAGGACCGGCAAGGATGGGTACCACGCAGCTTTACGCCTCCTGTGCTCCGTCCTGCCTGGAGCACACCCCTGGGAAGGGAGGCTCCAGCACAGAGCACACGGAGCTGGTTTATATTCTAGGCGGTTCCCTCCTGGCGTGAGTACGCGCGCGCGTTCTTTCTCTCTCTCTCTCTCTCTCTCTCTCTCTCTCTCTCTCTTTCTCCCCCTCTCCCTCTCCTTCTCCACCTCCCTCCCATCACTCTCCTCCCTCCTCCTCCCTGGGGGTGGGGGCCTGATGGTGGCAGCCTGGAGAAGAAACCGGCTGCCGCTGTGCTCAGCATCGCCCTCTTGGCCGCGCTGGCCATGCCGAAGCCCACAGATGAGGAGAAGCGGAGCTGCAGCCTGGAGACGAGACCTTGCAGCTTTCACTGAGGAGTTGGGGGGCGGGGGGTGAGGGACGTCCTCCACACCGGCAGAGAGCAAGGGACCAGAACAGAGGGAGGCTGCAGACACCCCGGAGCGGCCCACAAATGCAGTCCCTCTTGGCCTGGCCTCTGTTCCCCTAGGCTAGTGCTTCAGTGTGACTCCGCCAGTTGCTATGGAAACAATTAGGCCAGAACAGGAGGGGACAGGCAGCCACCACCAGGGCACGTGCCCCTGGGACTCAGACCCTGACAGGGTAGGGGTGTGGCAGGGAAAGCCCTCCTGGCCTATTTGCAGGGACCAGACACTGCCCTGGCCCAAGGCTGCAGCCACTCAGCCAGGGCCAGGCCCAGTGGGGCGGGGGCCTCTGAGGCATGCGCATTACCATAATAGCTACAACCACCACGGTTCCCTCCTCTTGTGCGGCAGCCGTGTGCCGGGGTACAGGGATTAACTCTCCAACCTTAGCCCCCTGACGTAGGTCCCATGATTCACTCCACTTCACAGATGAGGAAACTGAGGCTCAGAGAGACGAAGTCACTTGTTTAGGATGCATAGCTGCTGACTGGCAGAGATTCAGACCCACCCAGTGTGGTCTTGGGGGCTCTGCTCTTAAACCAGGAACCCAGCGTTTGTGAGGCATTAACCACACTTGTTCCTGTCCCCCATACTTTAGAAGCTACCCAATGTGCCTGGTGAAGCAGCCATGGCCTAGCAACCCCATGGACAGGAAGGCCTCTGGATTTGGTGAGTCAGCAGAGATCACCAAAGTGAGAAAACCCCAAAACACTTGATACCTAGGCTCTAATTTCTTTGTTGTCATCTACTTTGCTTGAGCTTTGTTGTTGATTTTTCCTTCCCCAGAAATGGGGGGTGCCACTTGAGTACCACCCAAAGTGAACAGCCTGCCCTTCAGGCTGAGTCTGTTCCCATCCTCAGGCAAAACGCCCACTGACTTCAGCAACCTTTACAGACCTGATGCCCAGGAGCAGCCTAGAAGCCCTGATAAATCGCCCACCTGAGCACCATTTCTCAGGGCAGAGTTACAGTCACACCGGCCACATGTATCGGCCCACCTTGCTGTGCCAAAGCCACCTGCGAACAAATGGGCGCCAGGCTTGCCGGAGGCCTCTGGGCGTGCTCAGGGTGAGGGGCTGAGGGGGACTGAAATGGGGGTCCTTGCTGCATCTCAGGGGGCAGGGCAGAGCTGGAGAGCATGGACACTGGCCCAAGGAACCAACTTTGCCTGGTCACAAGTGCTCTGGGCATTTACATTCGAGGTAATTCCCACAGATTTCCTGGATGTTCACAGCGAGGGAATAAACACTGAGGGAGGACCGACTACTGGTAGGTGTGGGGCTACAGGGTATAGAGGTACCCGTGGTGAGGGGGGTGCTCCTGTCTTCAGAGAGCTCGCAGTCATGATGGTGAGACCAGACCCATGAGGACACTGCCCAGAGTGAGGCTTGGGTGGCAAGTATTAAGGTGCTCAGGGACTAGGGCGAGGTGATCATTGCCACCAGGAACCTCAGTGGGAGAAGAGGGTCTTAAAAGGAGGTAGGAATATACCATTGGTTTTTTAAATAAAACCTGACATTTTTTTTAAGCTGAAAAAAAAACCCCAAAAAACCCCCAACCAAACCAACAGCGAAGTTCTCTAGGCATGGACCCACACTGGCCTCTGGGAATTGAGACAACTGCTGGCCATGCACTTTTCTGTCTGTGCCAGCAAAGGGCAGGCCCTGCTGGTGGGAGGGCCTTTCCCTGCACAACCTCCCCCAAGGCACCAGCATGCCTGCCTTCTCCCCTACCTTTGGGCTCCAGGCCATTGGAATTAAAGTGCATCCTCTTCTGACACTCTGTGCAGCTCATCAGGAATCGAGTCACGGCTTCTCGCGGAAGGAAGGCATAGGTCTCTGCAATCTGGGGGAGAGAGGAGGTTTGCTCATCATATGGACCCAGGGGGAGGTCACTTGATCACCAGGTCACCGAGGTCAGTGCTCAGGTGGCAGGTGGTTGGCCCTTGCCGGGAAGGGAAGGGATTCGAGGAGCAGGTGGCAGGTGCCCTCAATTCTTAGCCATGGAAATGAGTGAGGACTCTTACGGAAAACCATTTGTTCTAAAATTTTGAATAAAGGAGCTTAAAAACTGAGAAAGCAAAACACGTAAACATTATCTAACCTATGTTTTAATAAGTAATACTCCTCTCAGAGCATTTTATTGTTGCTACTGAAAAATTAGCTTACAAGCATTGCTCTAGGGGAGGAGGAAAAATTTCCGTTCTTAGAGATGGGTAAACGGAGACCCACTTACAAAGCTACTGGCTCCGGGCCTATGAACAGAGCCCAAGGTTCTATAAGCTCTTCCTGCAATAACTCACAGATCAAGAACATTTTTAGAGAGAGCTGTGAAAGTCTGATGCCAAGGGATCAGGTTTTTCAGACTGGGCTGCCAATGACCCCTATGTTCCAGGTGAGGTCACAAGGCCCAGAGAGGTAAACCGACTTGCCCAAGGTCACACAGCTCTTTAGAGGCAGTGCTGGACCAAAAGCCTGTCCTCCATAGTTGCCTCCAGAGGGCCTCCCCTAGCCAGGGAGGAGAAAGCAGGTGTGGGAAGGAAGTTGGAATAGATGGGAGGGAATACAAGAAACAGGCTGGGCAGGGGAGTGGAGAAGTGGGTGCAGTCCCAGAAGCCCAGGCCATCTCCTCTCGCTCTGGGTTTTGGGAAATGGACTGGCCCTGGTTTGGCCGCCTCTTAGGCCCAGGTTCCCTTGGCTGAGGCCGGTAGCTGCCCAGCCGCTGGTGTTCGCACGTTTCCCAGAGCCGGAGCCCTTCCGCTCCTCTCCACTAAGGGGCAGCATCACCCCAGCATTCCTCCCTCCTCGCCGCAGCCCAGCGGGGAAAGTTGGCGGAGGGCTCTGGTCAGCCCTCAGGGGGTGGGGACTGCTCTCCAGGACCGCACCAGGTCTGCTGCTTGGAGGTGCACGAGCACCCTGTCCCATCTCTGTGGCGATCAGGAGGCGGAGTAGGGTAGGGCAGAACGGATGGGGCTGGGGGGGGGGGCAGGGTCCCAGCACGGGGGCCAGGCCGTGCCCCCTGCTCAGCTGGCCTGTGGACCTCGGGGGCTACTCCTGCTCGGTGGCCGGCTGCAAACGCAGAGTTAATTTTGGTGACACAATTGTTATTTCTCAGCTGATTTGATGCTCTGCAGAGCAGGCAGTCTCCTTGATGAGTTATCTCCCTTCCAAATTCCCTGTCTGATTGCCTTCCTCTGGAGGTCAGGGACAAGGGCAAACCCCAGCTCTCTGATTGGAGCCAGTGGATGGGAGGGCACGCAGCCCATCCTCCTCCGGTCTCAGGGCTGCGGGATGGGGGCCTTCCTGCCATACACGTGGACATCTTCATTCTCAGCCCCACCTGCCTGGAAGTCTTATGGGTGGTGGGTGGTGTGCACCTCTCAGGCCTTCAGGGTTGGGAGGGGTGGGCCCCACTGAAGGGCTGCCGGCTGCAGGAGGAAACGGGCAAGAGGGAAGGGCACCTGCTGGACAAAGAGGGGGGTGTGGCTGAGTCGGGCAAACAGGTGACCTCCGAGGTGCCGCAACAGAAGGGGTGATATCCCAGGTCAGACCTAGGAGAGGTGAGCTGAGGGCTTGGGGGAGGAGGGTCATAGTCTGCTGAGAAAGGAGGAAAGTTCCAGAGGGACAGCACGATTCACTATACAGAGCTCACCCGCCGCTGGGCAGAGAAATCATTTTCCCAGCACTCAAGGAGAGCCCTCCCGGCCTGGCTGCACCTGACCCACCGAGGGCTCAGGGATACTTCCCAAGGAGGGCCCAGCCCAGGGGCCAGGATGGTGGCCGCAGCTCCCTTGGCCTCGGCAGGGACCCCAGCCGTACGCAAAGCTGGCCAGGGGGCACGGGGCGCACACCTTCTGGACCTGGGTCCCACACGGGGGTGGCTGGGGTGGACCCAAGAAGTATAGGTGAGGAGTCCTTGGAGCCATCTGAGGGCCAGGAGGGAGCCCTGCTCTGGGTGGCTGGAATGTCTGCAGCCTCACTAAGTGCTCCATGGGGAGTCAGTGAGGTGCAGCGTCTAGCCCAGCTCCACGCTGCTGTAGGGGCTGGCATGGAGGAGGGGGCAATGTGTGGCCTTCGGCCTCCTCCGGGCATCTTTTGGTTCACTCTCCTGGCTTGTCCACGTGAGAAATGGGACATCCATTTCTGTTCTACAGCATGGATGCCCAAGGCCACAGGACTCGGGATGAGCTGAAGAGAGGAAGACAATCCTAGCTCATGCTCTAGTCAATAGGGTGGTGGTTTTCAGATAGTTTTAGAGCTCCGGACACAGTTCTGGAAGTAGTCTCTTATGCTGAAGGCCAACGTGTGAAACAGATAGAGATGGAGCTGCTGTGTTTAAGGAGGGGAGCCCAGGACCACTGTCCCCACCCAGCTTCCCTCGGCTGCCTGCTGCTGCCTTGCTTTCAGGGCTTCCTGCCTGGACACTGAGACCCGTAAGTGCATTTGCCTTTTACGTTTTCCCTCATGGTAAAAAGGAGATTTCACTGGCAGGGAGAGCAGAAGCTATTTGCAGAGTCGTTGACTTGTAAGGCCCCATTTCGCTCCCCAGCTCAGGGGCCGGCAAGGACAGATGAGGCCAACTGGGGGGATTTGCACCACTTTACAAGATCGTGCCACTGCCCTGCGGTGGATTAGCACGCGGTGGGCCTGGAGCAGCTGCTGACCACATCTGGCCCCACCTCCAGAGTGGTCAGGGCAGCCAGATCCGGACTCCGTAGCTTGATCTAGCTTACCAGCACCCTGGGAGAGAGGAAGGAAGCAAAGAGTTTGCTCCAACCCAGATGGGTGCGGACACCAGAAAAGCCCCCTTGAAAGAGGCCCAGTCCTCTATGTGGGCTCAGAGAACTCTGTAGCACCACTTGGAACCCTCCCCAGACCCTGGCATAGGCAAGTCCCCCTGCGAAGCCTCTGGATCCTCTGGTCACACTGCATCAGAGGCAGCATAAGGCAGGAGCTTCTCTTCCAAAATGGGAATCCCCTGCATTATCCATTTAAATGGCCATCTATCCCTGGCTCATATACCTTCAGTTTCAGAAAGCTCATTACCTGCCCTCTCTGATCTATTGCTGGATAGTGGTAGGTGCTAGAAGCTTCTTTTTCCCACAGAATAATGTGCCTCCTTCAATACCCTTGAACAAGTCTGCCCATCTCCCTTCCAGCCCCCTGCTTCCTGCAGGCACCCCAGGCCTATAAGAATCTGGAAGGTCTCCGGTGCCCTAGAGATGGCAAGTAAGTCCCAGGATTCAGGTTTGGCAAAACACACAGAGACAGGTCCAAAAAACCCTCAGCCGGGGGCCTGATGTAAACCCCACTGTGCCAGGCTGTGCCTCTCTGCAGTCGTCAGCACAGAGTTTCCTTGGGGGCTCTTTCCCTGGCATGGATGGGACTGAAGAGCTACGCTTGGGTTGAGGAAAATGGGAGCAGATGAAAAGCAGGGGGACAAAAGCATCCAGGCACCACCCCCACCCCCCAAAAAGGAAAGGGTGGCAAGAGAAGGGTGACAGATGGGGAAGAGGAGGGGGAAGGGAGAGGAGGCACACGGTGGGGAGGGAGGTGCAGCAGCCCCCTTGGCCTTCACACCCGCTGCAGGAGGGCCCTGGCCTGCTCCACTCAGCCTTGGCCCTGCTGCTGAAATTCCAGCTCTGTGCACAGCCCAGCTGGCCCACTGCCAGTCATGTGCCAGCTCCAGGCTGGGCAGCGGGAAGTGGGGCACGCGGCGGGCATATGGACGGGAAGCCAGGAAGTGCAGAGCAAAGGGCTGGACACAGGGCCCAGGGACACAGAGGCTGGCGGAACCAGCCCAGCCCAGCCCTCTCTACAGCATGGAGGCCGCAGACCCAGCCTTCGTAAATACCCAGGGAGTGCCTGTGGGTGAGGCTTGGTGCTAGACACGAAGGGGACCAGGGAAGTCACATGGTCTGGCTGGCCCAAGCCCATTTACCTTGACCACAACAAGTCTTGGGGCTTACTAGCTGCACAGGGGGGGTTTGTGGAGAGGCAGGATGTGTACCGGTCAGGGCACAGGCTCTGGGTCCAGCTGCCTGCCTCCAAGCATCAGAGGGGTGACCTCAAGGCAGGTTATGTGTCCCTCTAAGCCTCATTTTCCTCATCTGTAAAATGGAGGTAACATTAACATATACATATGTCTGTGTGTGTGTGTGTGTGTGTATACACACATATATATACATGATCTCCATCACATATGTATGTATACATACACACTCTTTGTACGAGTGAAGGCTCAGAGAGCTGGTGCACAGGAAACTGCTGAGTGCAGAGCCTGGCACACGCAAACTGCCCAGCACTGACAAATTTAATGCTTAGAAAATGTGTTGGGTCTCAGTAATACCAAGGGGCCCACAAAGGCCCTGGCTTGGCTGTCCCTCCCTTCATCTATGACCCTCTGGTGGGAACACCCTCAGAACTCAGGCCTTATAGGAAAATTATAGACTTATACAGGCTACCTCCACAGCAGTCCAAGGCTATTTATATGAAGAATTTGGGGTAGGGGTGGAGTTCACAGCTGCCTTGGGTGGGGAAGTCCAGTTACAGAGGGGCAGGTAAGAAGCCAGAGAGAAAGTTGACACACAGGGGGCATGAGAACACCAGCTGTCTGTCACATAAGTGCTGTGTGACTGTAGATCAACTCTTTGGGTCTTGGTTTCCTTAACTGCAAAATGGGACCATAGTGCCTCCATCACAAAATTGCTCTGAGGCTTGAATGAACGTATAGTGTTTGGCTTTACTGGTTTAGTGGTGGGTCTTGGGTTCAGAGCTGTGCATGATCCGTGGCAATGGCAGTCAACAGGGGGACGGGACCAGAAGGCAGGCAGGCTCCTCCTTCTCTAGCCACTGTCTCCCACACCTCCCCATGTGTGACGTTTCCTAGCCCTAGATCACCATCTCTGCTCCCTTCTGCCTACCCAAGCTTAGAATGCCAGCTTATGCACCATCTTCTCCATGAAGCCCTCGCTGGCTTAGCAATAATATGAACGTAAGGGTTCTGGAGGTGCCTTTGCTGAATGCCCTCAGGGTTCTTGTTCCCTCAAAGGTAGGGACCAGGTCCTCAGACTTCCCCTGGGGAACTTGTTGTACTGACTTCACAGGGTGGTGGAGGACCGGACGAACTCACACAGGAAGCATTTAGGGCAGGCCTAGCACACAGTAAATGCCATGGAAGCATTTGCTCTTTCGATTATTATTATCTAGGCACCCCTACCCCCACAGTCCCAGAACAGGCTGCAAGGGGCTGGGGTGGGAGGTGGGGAGGGGAATGAGTGAAGCAGAAACCAGGAAGAGGGCTTTGCTCCTGCCCTCGTCCCTCTCCTTCCCTCCCTCGCTCCCTTCAACCTGCCTCTCCTTTGTGCTCAGACCACAGAACCCACCCCCTCGCCCCCCTTGAGCCATCTCTGGCTGCCATGCCCTTGCCCTGTGCCCCCCTGGGTCCCCAAAGGCCGTTTCATCACGCCTCAGCTCCCTGCCCCGCCCCCGCCCAACATGTGCGGAGCCCATGGCCTCCTGCCAAGGCCTGGGGCTGCCCACAGAGGCCCAGAGACAGAAATCTCACCGCTCGGTAGGTTTTCTTCTGCCCAGCGTGCTTGGGGGCTTTGCCTGGCTCCGCTGAGCTCTCCACATGCATCGAGTAGATGATGTCAAAGAAATCTTCCACCACAGCGACCCGCTTCAGAGAGATGCCCTCCGGCTCCGACAGGCCATCTGCCCCCTGCGACAGGGTGGACAAGCTGTGTTAGTGTCAGGGATGATGGCAGGGTGAGAGCTGGGCCCTGAGGCCTGGCAACGGGTCGGGGGCAGGGACGGCGCTGCTCCCTGACCCGCAAGGCCTCCAGAGGTAGGTCTGGAGGGTTGGGGGTGGAAGGAGCCTGCCGAAAGAGCCCTAGAGACAGGGGCACCAGAGTCAGGGCGGCTGCTGCTACCAAATCTACCAGAAACAATGGGAAGAGAACGACAACAACGAAAATACAAATTAAAAAACCAAGAGGCTCCATGTTCACAATTTCAGACAGATTGTGCCAGACTCAGGCGGGGAGCTCTCGAATCACATGCTGTGCCAAGACCATCCTGGAAGTCTCTGGGGAGGGGGGGGGTGCTAAATAGATGCAGCCCCATCAGGAGCTCGCCAATTAGCAGTAACCTTTCACTGTGGTCCTGGGCTGGGGTCCCAGGGGAATGGCTCGGATCACCTGGGTGACTCCTGCCTCCACCCTGGCCTTTCTGAAAAGCTTTTCACCGCTGCCGGCCCTCCCCACTCCAGCAGCTGAGCGCCGGCAGCAGACCCAGGCTCTTTGTGTGTGGAGATACAGAGAATAACAGACACAAGGCCACGTGGAGGTGGCGGGGCCTCATGAGCAAGGTGGCCGTGGGCCCCTGAGCCTCTTACAAGGCTGGCAGGGGTGCTGTCAGCTGGTCCTGAAAAGGTGTGCCAGGATTGAGAAGGGGGTCCTGCTGCTGGGCAGACACCTGCTGTCTCCCACCAGCAGGGATGGGAGGGAACCAGGAAACTGTAGGGCATGAGGCTGGGGGGGGGTGGTGTGTGGCCGGGTCCATAAGGGAGCAGACTGCAGAGTGAGGTCTTTATTCATAGGGCACAGGATACACACATGCTCGGGGACACCCGGCTCTTAGCCATCATCTCCCTATGGGGAGACCTGGAGAGCTCTGGGGAGCTTCACAGATTAAGAGCAACCAGGTGTGTGTGTGTGTGTGTGTGTGTGTGTGTGTGTGTAGGGGGAAGATGGGGGAAAAGGAGATAGGATAGTCTCTAAAACTGTCCAAAACACAAATCTCCCAGAGAATTCTTTCCTAAAGGATCTTGCTCACGGCTCAAGAACATCAGCTCTATGAGGATGTGCACTTCATCTCTTGGCTCTTGCCTGTCTCCCTAGCACCTAGAACAATGCCGGACACATACTAGGCTCAGTAAATAACCGAACGCCTGACTGACTATAAGCAGCAGCCAGGCAGGGTAGTTGAGACATACGCTTCCTCAGTTTGCGGCCCATCATCGAAGTGGCTGTGTGACCCTCAGCCGTTATTTTGCTTCTCTAATCCTCAGCTCCTTTATCTAGAAAAGGGGGATAACAGAAGCACCTTTCCTATGAGCTACAGAGAGGAAGAACTGAGATGCGTGTGGAACACTTAGCAGCAAGCCCAGCCCATAGGAACTGCTACACAAATACTATAATTAAGAAGGGCTTTGTCGTTTCCTTAGCTAGTTTCCATAGCTAGTTTCCCCTAGCTATGATAGGGCTGAACATTGTGACAAGCCTGGGAGGTTGTTGGGGTCAGGACCTGCCTGTGGTATGGTGCCTAGTAAGTGGCAGAGCTGGTTTAAGACCTCGGTCTTTGCAGTCCAAGGAAAACAGAGGCGGTGCTAAATGGGACACTTGCTCACAGAACATTCTGGCCACAGACGGGGCTTGGTTTTGTCCAGCAACTTTCCCAATATGCCATGATGGGCAAATAGGGCTGTCTCTTTGCCAGTGGCCCACTTGAGAGCAGATGGGTATCTGGAGTGGAGGGTGCCAAATCCTACAGCCAGTGGGCAGCATCCGTGGGTGGTGACCCTGGGTGGTGACCCTATTGGCCCTGTACAGCTCCTCTTGCCAATGGCTTCCTTCCTAGTCAGGATCCATTTCAATGGGGACTTCTCAGATAGCATGCATCTGGTGTGTGGTGTGTGGTGTGTGTGTGTGTGTGTGTGTGTGTGTGTAGGAGGAGCTGCCTGCTGGTCCTGCTTCCTTGCTGTGAGATTGTGGGCAAACTCTTCAGCCTCCCTGAGCTTCACTTATGAGCTGAGCTGTAAAATTCCATGACTCTTCTTTTCTTAAACTCTCTCAGGAGTTACCGTTACCTCTTTCCTGGGGGTATCTGAAGTCCCCTCTGACGTCCTGGGCCATCTGTAAACGGGGCTCATCAGTGACAAACTTGATCATTAGCTGACTTGTAACTACCCAGCATTTTGGGGATCTTCAAATACTGCTGTGACAGAGTTGGATGAGACAAATATTATGACAGTCCAGTAATAATATCCTTCTAACCAGAGGTTCATGTTGGCAAAAACTAACAAAAGGATCATAAGAATAAAAATATAACTGGGTTTCTATTTCTTGAGCTGGGTGGTAGTTTTACAGGTGTGTTTGGTTTGTAAAGAGCCATTAATCTAAACTTTACAATCTGTGTACTTTTCTATATGTCTGCTAAGCTTTAATAGAAAAAAAGTATATTAAAAAAAGTATAATGAGGTGGGTAGTTCCACAACATTTTGATAATCTGAATCTAGAGGCATAATGAGGGGCTTAGCTGCTTAAAAGTGAATAGACCTCTCTGCTTGTAAAACCATTTCAAGCAAGAATGTAGACACCTCTGGAAAATGGAGATAAAATTTGGTGGGAAGGAATGTAGAAAGAAAATAATCTGATGAAAGACAGTATTTCAGGTAAGTGAAATGGAAAGTGTCCCCTAACCAGCTTGGTGACCTTGGGCAGGTTCCTTCTTGACCTTTTTTTTTCTTTTTTTTTTTAATTTTAAGTAATCTCTACACCCAATGTGGGGCTTGAACTCACAACCCTGAGATCAAGAGTTGCATGCTCCACCAACTGAGCCAGTCAGGCACCCCACTTCTTGACCTCCTGAAACTCAGTTTCCTCACCTGTAAAATGGGCCTAGAAAGTCCTTGTTGGCTGTTCCAAAGATTAGGCTAAGAGTGTATGTCAGACATCTGGCACATATAGGCTTGTAAATGTTCATCTCTTCCCTCTGGACCCACTGAATTTGGACATTTTGTGTTTAGGAATTTGCTCTTATGTCCTGTCCCTCTGATCCATTCAGGTTACAGCACGGGTCCCCCAAGGCAATACCCACCATCAGAGGAGATGCATAGTCCTATGCAATTCCTAAGTAACATGCTAAGGCTGTCACACAAACTTAAAATAAATTTTCTGAAAGTCAAGGTGTAACTAACCAACCCAGATTAAACAGCAAACCTCACTGCCCAGTGCCTGGCCCATCTCTGTCCCAGCCTTTCACCCCCATTCTAAGGCAGACACGAGTACCCAACAGCTTTGTACCTGGTCCAATGTGACTACAAAATTGCCCCAAAGAAACTCTTCAGGGATCATTTTCAGTAGCTCCCGCTTTAAAAATCTATTGTGATCTCCCCTGATGTTCAAACCTGGGTCCTATAACTGGTCTCTCTCAACTGCAGAGATGTACACGGGAAAGGAAAGGGCTTGTAAGCAACCCAAATTCAAACCACACAAGGTCTGCAGAGCCCCACCTTGAACTGTCCTCTGGTGAGCTGTGGCCACCTGGACACCATGTGTGCTACACCCTAAGGGAAGAACACCAGGATATCTGTCTGTCCTTCAAGGAGAACCCTGGGAAGAGAACAAAGGGATCCCACGGCAGTCACGTGCGAGACATCTCTGCCATGCCCTGCATCCATAGAGGTAATAACCTTCATGCTAAGTGCTGCAGGAGAGCCATGCCTTCCTTAGCTGAGAATCCAGACACAGTGCTATAAGGCAAGAGCTGGTAATTAAAGGAGCAGAAAGCACCTTCCCCATAGCCGTGGGATGCCCCTGCCAACCACTTCTGCTTTGTACCCAAATTAGCTTAATCTGATCCATGGCCCTAAGCAAGCTGGGCCTTGGCTTGACAAAGCTCACTTCATTTACAGGCTGAATGAAGAGGGGGCCCAGAGCCTCCTGACTCACCCCGGCTTCCTGGGACCGCCAGCCAGGAGTGATGGAACGGAACCCTGAAGCACCTCAAGGGAAAAGCCATGAGAAATACACGGTCAGTTGCGCAGGACCAACCTCTGGGGCCTTCCTGCTTGGGGAAGAGTATTGCCATGGCAACACACTACATCCTTTCGAACCAGCCAACTCCAAAACAGCCAGTCAGACCCAGGCCAACAAAAACAGGCATGGCAATAGTTTTAAAGATTTCACAGAGCTACGACCTTTCTTGGACATCACCATCTTCCTTTAAAGCAGTCCATGTGGATTCTAAACTAAAGGCCAGGTTGCGAATTATGGAGGAAATCACCAAACGTCTGCTTATATACTGCTCGTGTTTCAAGAATATTTACAGCAGTGGCCCCAAAGGGTGGTCCCTAGACTGTTTGAGTTCGCATCACCTGGGGACTTGATAGAAATGCAAATTCTCCGGCCCCACCTCAGACCCACCAAATCTCACTTTCTGGGGGTTTTAACAGGGCTTCCCGGATGATTCTGACGCACAACAGATTTTGAGGAATGCTGATCAGAATGTCTCCATGATTCGGACAGGGAGGTAACGAGTAAAGAAACTGGTATTGGCTCATTCAGTATATGCTTGCTCTGTGCTTCTAGGCCTAATATTATTTTCTTCTCCTTCACTGAAGGCCAGTTTTCCTGATGGTGAGAACAAAAGAATCTTCCTGGGCAACGCTGGTATAAATTCAAAACACCTGTCCAGAGACTTCATGCAAATTATGAGTAGAAAGGGCAGGAGTGCCCGGCGTCCTGACATCAGATTTTTAAGTCCTCCCTGGCAAAAGTAATTAACACTTCAGTGGGTCACCCCTTGACAGGTCTTTTCTGGCTTCCTCAGTTTCCTCAACTGATCTGAATGCTCAGGACCAGGAGGATTGTGACACCAGGACTGCAAACCTACCCGGAAGAGACGAGCATATCTTGCCAGGCCATTAGGTCCCTGGCCAGGGTGGCCTCCCTCAGGTGAGCTGCCGAATCTGCCTGAGCCTTGCCTGTCTTCCCACCAAGCCAATTAAACAGACCCCCGTCCAACGGCTGATGGATTTCAGGCCTGTCATCTCCACTGGAACTTCGAAGTCACTCGCTGGTAATAAGTCGCACACCCATCGAGATGGGCTCCCTGTTTCCGGTCATGAGGGTGCTGGCTAGTGCATCACCACAATAAGAGCAGCGTGTGCTAGGGGCGCCTGGGTGGCGCAGTCGGTTAAGCGTCCGACTTCAGCCAGGTCACGATCTCGCGGTCCGTGAGTTCGAGCCCCGCGTCAGGCTCTGGGCTGATGGCTCGGAGCCTGGAGCCTGTTTCCGATTCTGTGTCTCCCTCTCTCTCTGCCCCTCCCCCGTTCATGCTCTGTCTCTCTCTGTCCCAAAAATAAATAAAAAACGTTGAAAAAAAAAATTAAAAAAAAAAAAAAAAAAAAAGCAGCGTGTGCCTCCCAGCAATGAGGAGGCCATGGCTGAGGGGATGTGGCTAAATAGCACCGACATGTCTCAACTGGGTTCCTACAGCAGAGGAAGAAACCACATAGAAAGTCCTTAGGATGTGGCCTTCTGGTGCATTTCAGGGCCGGCTCTTGACAAAGCATACAAATCAACAAGATCGCCATCAGAGGAGAAAGTCAGTCAGCAGAAGAACCCACCCCCGGGGGGAGACACCTCTGGCTACCACTTATGTGGGACTCTAGGACTTCAGGGGGTTGATTGCACAGGCAAATGTGAGGATGCTGTGCTGTCCTATCTCGGCCAGCCGGCTAAGTGGCTGCCATTACAGCCAAAGTTCCTGCAAATATCAGCTGCATGCTACTTTCAACTTCTGGAACTGGGGCTGTTCCTCCTGTCCCCCAAACCATACTTTAATAAATTCAGGAAGGGCTGAGGTTTTGCAAGTGGGGGTAGCAGTTTGGGGACGGGGTGGGGGGGTTCCTACAAAGTCTCCTTCCGGCTCCTGGCAAGGCTGAAAGAAGACCCGACAGGGAGGAGTCAGCCTCCTGCAAAGGGTTCTCAGAGGCAAAGGAAAGAGGTGGACGGGAAATTTATAAGCCACCCTAAACTGAGAGACTGAAAAGAAGAAAACTGGAATGAAGACCCGCACCCAGAGAGCCAGAAATTTTCTCAACAGAACCCCCACGAGAAGCCAGTCATCGTTAGTAAAGCTAGGCATTCAGGTGATGGAGGGGAGGGCATTGCCTAAATGGAACAAGGACGGCATTTGAATATCTCTCAGTTATAAATACTACCTACTGTGGGCTGGAAACCAAAACCAAAACCAAACAAAACACCAACCCTCTAAAACAAAGATGCACCAGAATTTTAGGACCCACAGTTGCAATGAGCTCTGGAGGCCTGGATGGTGAGGGAGGAGACCACACCCCTGATAAATAAATAAATACGTAAACAAGGCGCTGAGGACTCAGTGTAGCACCTGCCTCCTCTCCACCCCTTTGCACAATTTCCAACTGCTAGTGCGGGCCGCCACGGCGGCGCACCTGCCATCTGGAACAGGCCTCACATATTTCCAAGACCTCCTTTCTGCTTCGCTGAACCTCCATCTTCTTTCAAATCACGCCGGGGACCAAAATGCACACCCCAGGCCACAGAAAGGTGCCTGGGATCAGCCCCCCGAACGACAGCGCTACCTTTGAGGGATGCCATATCCTTCAAGCAGTTCTGAATATTTCTTTTTCTTTTCTTTTTCCTTTCCTTTCCTTTTTTTTTTTTTTTTTTTTTTTTTAATTTTTTGGTTAGCTCTGGGATGTCTGGAAAGGATGAGGGAGAAAGGGTGGGAAGGGAAAAGAGTCAAAGGGTCCCCCTTTTGGCAGGAAGGGGCAATGACCCCAGGTTAAGGGATGAAGGGAAAGAGCAGCCAAGGGCACTGTGGGGCAGGAGGAGGGGAATGGGGGTGGGGGTCCGGGCCTGACTCCGGGATTCTGGGCTGGGGGTGCCCTTGAGGCCCCAGTGCCCTAGGGGTAAGGTCACAGGCCTGAAGACAATCCAGCCCTGACCCTGGCCAAAGGATGGCCTGCCTGGGCCTCAGTTTCCTCCTGTGTCGAGGTGATACAATGTGACAGGACGGCTGTTGGAACGCGAGTGGCGCACAAATAGCGCCTACCCTGGGCGAGACCCCCATAAATGACCGCTGTCGCGACCACTCCGAAAGGGTGCGTTCCAGGACTCTGGGGACCCGCCTCCCTCGGGCGCCGCGGCCAAGGACCGGGAATGGGGTCGCTGAGGGGGGGCTTCTAGGCGGAAGGGGGCGGCTCTGAGCCAAGCAGGCCCTGCGGGCGGGTCCCTCCGGGGCCGCGGCGGGCGGCCTGGCGCGCTAACGAGCGGAGGCCCCAGGTGCGGGCCCCACCCTGCGCTGGGGTGGGGGGTAAGGGGGAGCTCGAGGGGGAGGGGAGGGCCCGCGCGCTAATGACTGTTGACAGCGCGCGCAGGGGCCGGCCGGGCCGCGCGCGCCACTGACAGCTGCTCGGGCGGGGGGGCGGGGCGCGGGGCGCAGGGCGGGGGTGAGGCCGCTCTCGCTTCCCCCCACGGCGCACGCGCGTGCGCCTCGGCGGGGAGGGGCGGGGAGAAGCGGGGAGGGGCGGGGAGGTGCGCGCGCGCCGGGCCCGGGTTCGGAGGGCCTGCTGGAGCGGCTCGCGCGGGCTCCTCGCGGGCAGGCAGGTAATGAGAGTAACCATGGCAACCCACCAGAGGAAGTGTATTCTGCAGGAGACGTTAATCCCCTCTCCCCGGAGCTGGGACAGCCTGACTTTCCATTCTCACACAGTAATTAGATACCAGCTGTCAGTGCAGGGGGGACGGCTCCGCGGCTGCAGCCCGGCTGGGGGGGGGGGGGGCGCACAAAGGGGGCGGGGGGGGGGGACGCGGGGAGGAGGGCGTTAAAGACACAGGGACGCTTTCGGGCTGTGGGCCAGGGTGACGCGCCTCCCCCCCGTCGCCAGCCTCCAGGCGCGCGTCCGCTCACCTGGAGACCCCGCCCGCGCGGGGCCCCGCCCACTCCACACGCACCTGCTGCGCGCCCGCGCGCCCGCCAGCCCGCCCTCGCGTTCCCCCCTCTCCCAGCCCCGCCTCCCCACTCCCAGCGCACCTGCCCTGCGCCCGCTCCCTCCCCCGCGCCCCCGCCAACCATCCCCGGGACGCTGCCCACCTGTCCTTTGTGCGGGCTGGTACCATTCGATCTGGCCAGCTCTCCTTCAGGGAGCGCCCGCTATGTGCCAGGCGCTGTGCCAAGCCTGATCTGTGTAATCCTCACAGACCCTGTGCGGTAGGAGCCTGTGCTGTTCCCCGCCCAAGGCGCAGCGGGGTGTGGCCATTTGCCCGGGGTCACGCAGAATTGAACCCCCATCCCGATGCCCATTTAACCACCAAGCTACAGCGCCTCCCCATCGCCTCCACATCCGTTATAGCTTTCGGGGGCCTCCCAACAGCTCAAGGAGACAAAACAGTCACACTGGTAGCTGGCATCGTGGTGCACTTAATGTGTGCCAGATATTCACTGCCTCATTTCACTTTCCCAGCAGCTCTGGGAGGTTTATTACCCTCATCTCAGAGGTGAGGAAACTGAGGCACAGAAAGCTGAGGCGACTGGCATGCCCACGGTCAGGATGAACAGAGTGGTGGAGCTGGGATTCAAACCCAGGCAGTCGGACGCCAGGATCCATGCTCCCAGCTACTGGGCACTATTAACTGCACCCCCAGGTTCCTGGTGGCTGGAATGCAACCCAGGTCTTTCACTGTTCAGCCCACCCACATCCCACATCAGTGAGGAACTGTCTCTTACATAGCCATACCTGAGAAATCTAAGAAGTTCCTAGGCCTAAAGCTACTGCCACATCCCTAGTTTCTACCAGGCCTCCCAGGAGCCGTTGCTGTCGCCGTAGGTAGACACTGGGAAATCATTCTAGGCCAGCCTCTCCGTTTCCCAGGTAGGAAAACCAAGACCACCAAGGCCGAAGTCTAGCCCGAGGAGGAGACATCCTGGTGGAGACTTTGGGGGGAGTTCAGTCCCCAAAGGCCCAGCTGTACCTCCTGCCTCCTACCCCACAATCAGGTCTGTGGTGGGCACATCAAGGAGGGGCAGGAAGTGCTGAGAAGCAGAGCAGGCTCCTGTCCCCAGTGGCAGCCGGTGTCTGGGGCTGGAGGAGGCTATCTGATCCCTTCCCCGCTGCCCCGGCCATGACCTCCTCCCTCCCTCCATCTCTCCCTCCTCCCTGAAGGCCAGAGTAGCCAGCACCCTGGGCTGCAGCTGAGAACCCTGTGTTCCCCAACCTGGCCCGCATTCCTGGGGGAGGAGGGGTTGGGGGAGGCTGGGCCAAGGGCGTTAGGGACAGGGGTACCCCTGAGGCCGCCCCACCCTATGCAGGCCAAGGCAGGGCTGCCTCCAACCTCACCGTTTCCTGCCTCCGCTCTCCCCATCTCTCAGTAGCGGAGCTGCCTAAATTTGGCTCCAGGAGGGAATGGGGGAGGCGGCAGCAGGCGGGTGCTGTCAGAGGCCAGGGCGCAGCTCCCTGTCTAGCCGGCTGGCATTTTTGCTGTCTGGAGGAGGGCAAGGGGGGGGGGGGGCAGCAGCTCTCTCTGGGAAAGGGAGATGTTCGTACCTCCTGACATGCACTGAGTAATGTGCAAACGACATACAAACTGAGCTTCAAATCAGCATCCTAGCCAGGGAACAGCTTGGGTGCTGCTTTTGGGATGAGAACAGAAGGACCAGTGGCCCACTCCCTAGGGGCTCCAGTTGGGGCTGAGTGGAGGGGTACAAGAGTGTCCAGGGCTGGGAGTTGGGAGATTCGGTTTCTCACCAGGTATAGCTTTGGGGCTTCAGCGACTGGACCCTCTGCGTCCCAGCCTGAGGGCAGAGCTGTGGCTTTCTGTGCCTGCTCTGGCATAGTGCTTGGCACACCCTGTCACACGGTTAAGCACATGAGTTCTGCATCCACTTTGTGCAGGTTTGAACCCTGGCTCTCCACTGGTGAATTCCTCAACCGTGTACCCAGATGAATAGGGAGTGAGATTGTGCATCCCTTTTAGTACAGCCACTTCCCTTCCCGGAAAGTTGGGCATAGGGGCATGGCCTAAAGGAACATGGGCTTTGGAATCAGACCTAGATTCCAGGTGTGGTTCAGCCAGCAAGGCTCTGTGGGTCTCACTCCCCTTATCCGAGAAATGGGTTCAGGATCTCAAGGTCAGTTGGGATGTTCCTGGGGGGGCCTGGCACACAGTAGGCAGGCGCCCCAGAAGTCTTCCCACTGGCCTCAAGTCATGGCTCTCTGCATTCATCCAACTAATTTCTCTGTCCTGTCCCCATCTCCCCTCTCCTCTTTGCCCTCTATCCTGGTTTTCCTCTTTTCTCTAGATAGTTATAAATTTCTCGCAGTCTCTCTCCTCCCGTTCTCCTCACTTGTCTTAGTCACCTCAGACACGTCACTGCCTCTTAGAGTCTCAGTCTGCACATCTGCTAAATGGGGTTCATGGGAGGTGGATGATGAGCTCTGTCTGGAATCTGGGGTGCAACGGGCACTTGACAGGTGGCAACTCTTCTTTACGAGGCCTCCCCTCCCCATGTGTCATCCCAAATGACCAGGAGGGGTGGGCTGTGCCCTCAGCTCTATCGGGTACAGGGCGTTGGGGCCCTGCTTCTCAGTAACTCTGTTTAACCCCAGATAAGTGCTCTCCTGCCCCTCGGCCGGGGCTGATATGAGCTGAATCCAGCTTCCTGCCACCCAAAAGCCACTTCCTGCCAAACTTGAGCTGATACCAGAAGAACTTGTTTTCTGTGCACAGAGCAGTCCTTGGTGGGGCAGCCATCCGCCTGCCCGCCCCGGGTGTGAACATTTTTTCCATTTGCCTGTCTGCCTGGTGGGGATGGGCTGGGGAGGATGAGGACTCTGCCCTCTTCACCTCTGAACCCTAAACCTGCCCGTCCTGCCCCGCCCCACAGTAGCCGCCTATCCTGCCAGCCATCCCCGGAAGGGTGCCAAGTGCCCCTTTGGACCCAGACAGACATGTGTAGGCACATGTGATACACAGGCTGACACAGCCACACACACACCCAGTCACTTTGACAGAGTCCCCACAGCCATGGGCATTTGGGGAAGGGCTCCAGGAGGCATGTGTGTGACACCGTCAGACATAGACTCGCACCTGGGCACCGGAGAGAATTCCACACAGCTATACCCAGTCTCAGAGCCACTCACACACATGCACACAGATAGGAATCTCCCATGGAGCTCCCCACACTTGCCCAGCACCCCGCTTCCAGATGTGGTCATTGATTCAACAAATACTCTTTAAGGATCTGCTCTGTGCCAGGCCTTGGGTAACCCATAGTAAGAATTATTGAAATGGTAACAGATAATTAGGTGACCTGTGGTGCTGCCTCAGTTGCCTTATCTGTGCAAGAAGGAAAAGAGCCCTACCCCACAGGGCTGTTGGGAGGGTTACTGAGCTAACACATGCCACAGCCCTGGGCTATCGCCCCAAGTGACCAGGAGGAGTGGGGCTGTACCCTCAGACATAGCGCCATCTACGTTAGGCTATCTTAGTTAGCCTGGAGCATCCTGTACCCAGCACCATGCTGAGATCCCACGTACGTTACCTCCTGAGTCCTGGCCCCAGCCCCGGCGGCTAAGGTCATTGTCCCCGTTTTCACAGATGAGGAAACTGAGGCTCAGGGGAGAGGCCCAGAGTCCTCAGGGTGCCCCCACTCACCCTGTCCCCTGCCACACTCTCACTTTGCTGCTCCAGCCTGCCCCACTACCCACCCACATGCCCACCCCCACCCACACACACTGTTGCCTCTTCCTGGAATGCCCTTGCCACGGGTCTTGGCATGACCAGCTCCTTCTGAACTGCCTACTTACACAGCAACTCCCAAAAGCCCACGTCAGCCCCTGTTTGCTTCCCTCAGAACACTTATCATTTGTGAAACAGTAACCCGCCCCCCCCACTGGACATTAAGGGCCAAGAGCAAGGACCATTTTGTCCTGTCCTCTGGCACACGGTAGGTGCCCCCAACTTCAGAACTAAATGAATAATCCAAGTAGCCTTCTCTTCACAGCTACAGAGGGCAGAGCCTGGAATCAAACCGAGGCTACTCTGAAGCTAGAGCTCACTTTTCTGATACTGTACTTCTCACACCGCCAGCAGGCACTTCATAACCTGTGAATGAATGAATGAATGAATGAATGAATGAAACCAAGATCTCAGGATCCCAGTCCAATGCTCCCTAAGCTAAACCTCCTTCATTTCATGGCCGTGTGGACATGAGCCAAGCTCTAGCTGCCTTGGATGGTGGCAGGCCTGATGGGCCGCCTGAAGCCGGCTGTCAGGAGCTCGTCTGGCCACGGCCGCCAGCAGGGGAGACCAGCTGGCGGTGCAGGGTCCATCGGCCCAGGCCTGGAATCTGAGCCGTCCTGAGAGGCCCAGCTTCTCTCCAGGCCCCCACAAACTGGCCTTTGTTCCCCAGGCCGGCCGAGACCCAGCAGCTTGGGCTTTCTCTCTGCCCGCGGCACCCGCGCTGAGCCGGCAGGGTAAATGGGCCAGCCTCCCCTCTGTCCGTGTCCAGGACGTCGCTTCAGGACTAAATGGAGATGTAATTTTCTATACAAATCCATGACAATTTAGATGGAGTGATTGTAATTGGCTTTTCAATGGGGGTTTTGTCCAGCGCTGGTGGCTAGAACTGGGTGGCCTGTTTAAGGCAGGCTCCATTTAAATGACAATAAAGCAATAATATTGAGGACTTGTACAGTGCCCAGAGCCCCTCCTGGGCCCAAGTGGAGCCTCATGTTTATGGATCTGGTCCTTCCCCGGGGCTGTCTGGACAACTGGATGGGGGGAGCACTGAGCCTGGGAGACGGGCTGCCGCATCTTTGAGCTTTCAGATGTGGCTCTGGGACGGCTAGGGCAGGGTCCCCTGTCCACCACTTACCTACTCCCGCATTCATTACACACTCACTAACTGGTGCCGCCTGGGGGCTGGCTGCTATTCCAGGTGTTGGGGATGCCAGGATACAGAGAACCCTCTAGGCAGGTCAGAGGGAGGACGGTACAATGGCTAGCACAGCGTGACCCACAGCCAGACAGCACAGTTCACATCCTACCCCTGAGCTCCAGTGCGTCGCTTAACCTCTCTGTGCCTCCGTCTCCCCAGCCGTAATGTGGAGTTGCCATAAAAGTTACCGTGAGGTCGAAGCACCTGGCTAGGCCTCAGCAGCATGCCTGGCATAGGGAAGGTGCTGTGCAGAAGTTACTGCCCTCGTTGATGAAAGGCTCCGGGTCTGGTGTCAGGCTTGCTGGGTGACTGTAGGCACGTGACTGAACCCCTTTAAGCCTCCACTGGCTTCTCTTTAAGGTGGGGCTCTTAGGAGAGCCAACCCCACAGGGTTGTGAGGATTTACGGAGAGAATGCGGGAAAGGGCTTAGCACAGAGCCAGCGCTTGCTCGATAAACATTAGCTCTCTTCACTGTGACGCTCTTCGGCCTTGAGGAGCTCGCCATCCAGTGATAATTATAATGTTGAATGTGGGAGACAGAGAGGGAGAGAAGAAAGCTCACGGGAAGCCAGGATGGGGTAGTGCCTGCCGGCAGGGGCTGGCCCAGGAGGGGATGATCCCAAGGGGCCTCAGGAACAGGGTGGGGCATGGGGCTGTGTTAAAGAAGGAAGGCTTCACCGAGGACTTTGGGGCTGGGCCTTAAAGGATGAGTGGCGTTTTTGTCCACAGAAAGGGCAGTTACCAGTGCCAGGCTCTGTGGCCGCAGAGTCCCAGGCGGACCCTTGCAGCCCGGCCTCCTGAACAAGTGATCTGCACCTGTGGGGAAAGCTCAGGTGGGGGAGATGTGGGCAGGTGGGCAGGGAGGCCCTCCTGAAGGAGTGACGTGGAAAGCATCGAGGAAGGGAAACAGCATGTGCAAAGGCCCACAGGTGGGAAGGTGGCTGGCATTGTAGGCGGTGGTGAGTGGATAGCGTGGAGAGACGGGATGGGGGTTGTGGCTTCACTCACAGTGAAACAGGCAGCCACGGCGGGATTTTAAGTAGGCAGGCAACACCATCCAAACTACATTTTTTTCAGGATCCCTCTGGCTGCTTGTGGAAAATGGGCTGCAGAGAGGAAAGGGTAAGAGGGAACGTCAGGAGACCGTGGAGAAGCCATCGGTCACTGTGGGAGGGAAGCGGCTGGATCCAGGAAGTGGCAGCACTCAGGAACTCTTGGATGGATGATGGGCGGACAGAGCTGGATGCGGGGCCGGTACATAAGCAGGGTTGGTGGAAGGAAATGAGAGAAGAGAAATGAGGGCCGCCTCCCACCTCCTCATGCCAGGCTAAGGTTCTTGGGCTTTTTCCTAAAGGCAGCAGGAAACCAACATGGTTTTTCTCCAGGCAGGGAAAGACCATGCTGAGATTTGTGCTTTTGAAAGATCACTCTGGTGGCAGGCTGGAGGGGTGGGAGGTGGTGGGTGGGTGAGGCTAGAGGGAAGAGGGCAGGGGGCGGGGAGCATGGTGGGTGGGGACTCAGAGGCCTCAACAGGCATTTTGGCCATTGCCCAACTCCAGAAACACACACTTCTTTCTCAGAGAGATCCAAAACTTAGTCCTAGGTCACAGAGCTTGTCAAGAGAGAGATGGGCTCTCACCCCAGAGCCCAGTGCTCTTTTCCCCTTTGGCATCATCTGCCTTGATTGCCAATAACGTCCATCATGAGTAGTGCTTCAACCTCATTGTCAGCTATGGAGCCCTTACTATGAGGCCAGGAGGTGGGTACTATTATCGCTCCCATTTTACAGATGAGAAAGCCAAGGCTCTGAGAGGCTAAGTCATTCGCCCAAGGGCACACAAGCTGGGAATGGAGAGCCAGACTCAGACCCAGGCAGTCTGACCCCAGACCCATACACCAGATGTCCTAACCAGGCCACAGGCCAAATGAGGCCCATGGACATATTTGGGGGGGGGGGGGAGCATGTAGAGATTTATTATAATTTTGAATTTATTACTAAAACATTGGAAAATTTCATGGAAGGAGAAACCCTGAACTTTGGACGGAACTTCCCGATGTTGGCAGCCTCAGGACCCAGTCCTTGAACCTCGTCCATCTCGTAGCCTCCAGGGGAGGTCACACCTCCAGCCTGTAGCTCTCCTCTGCCTCCATGTGGCTGGCTGGCCAAATCTGAAAGCGACTGAGTAGGGCCCCTCTAGATGGCCAGGGAAAGGCATCCATCCATTCATCCAACAAGTGTTTGGACCACCACCCCCTCCACTGCCCAGCCATCCACGAGCTCTCCTCCAGCAGAAGCCTCCTCCATCCCCACTCACTCAGGCCAAACCCTGGAGCCATCCTGGGTTCCTCCTGCCTTCTCCCACGTGCCCCACGCCCATTCCATCCACCAGCAAAGCCTGTTCGCTCCACCTTTAAACTATACCCCGAATCCAACTGCATTCTACAACTCCCCGGGCTCCTGACCTCCTGGCCCAGGGCCTGTGGGGCACCCTGGAAAGGCATGCACTGGCATTCAAGGGCCCTGGGGCGTGGCTCCCGTCTCCCTTCTTTGGGTCTCAGTTGCTTCATCTGTAGGAAGGGTGAGATAAAGTGTGTCATTTGACTCCTATTATCCGTTTGTCCAGATTTTGGAGCTAGACACTTCATGTTAAGATCCTAATTCCTTTCTGGCCTAGGAAGGACACCCTGAGGGGGCAGGTCAGGAGCTCTCTGGGGTAGAAGCTGTCTTGTTAACTCTGACTAGATCCCCGATATCTACCAGAGCCCAGTACAGACTAGTTACTCAGGAAACATTTATTGAATGAACAAAGGAATGAATGAATCCTCAAGTCACTCCAAAGGAACCCTGGGCATTCGCTCACTTGCAGAGACCTTAAGTTTCCCATCTGAGAAACAGAGTAATCTAATGCCTTGCCTTTCTTCTTGTAAAAATTAACATTTATTGGGGCGCCTGGGTGGCGCAGTCAGTTGGGCGTCCGACTTCAGCCAGGTCACAATCTTGCGGTCTGTGAGTTCGAGCCCCGCGTCAGGCTCTGGGCTGATGGCTCAGAGCCTGGAGCCTGTTTCCGATTCTGTGTCTCCCTCTCTCTCTGCCCCTCCCCCATTCATGCTCTGTCTCTGTCCCAAAAATAAATAAATGTTGAAAAAAAAATTAACATTTATTGAGCACTTATTATGCACCAAGCGTTGGTCTAAGCATTTTACATATATTAACTCATTTACTCTTTTTTAAAGATTTTTATTTTTTTAATATTTATTTATTTTTGGGAGACAGAGAGACAGAGTCCAAGCAGGGGAGGGGCAGAGAGAGAGGGAGACACAGAATCTGAAGCAGGCTCCAGCCTCTGAGCTGTCAGCACAGAGCCTGATGCGGGCTTGAACCCACGAAGCGTGGGATCATGACCTGGGCCGAAGTCAGAAGTCCAACCAACTGAGCCACCCAGGCGCCCCTTAATTTTTTAAAGTAATCTCTACACCCAATGCGGGGGTCGAACTTACAACCCCAAGATCAGGAGTTGCGTGCTCTACCGACTGGGCCAGCCCACTGGTTTACTCTTCACTGTAACCCTGGAAAGTATGAACAGCTCCCCTTTATGACTGAAGAAACTAAAGCCCAGAGAGGTTAAGTGACATGACCAAGGTCACACAGCTTATAAGTGGCTGGGCCATAGACCACCCTAGGCAGCCTGACTTCAGAACTCTCATTCTTAAACACTCTTTCAGGCTGCTTTCAAGAAGAAATGAGGTTTGGGGAATCCTGCCCCAGGGAGGCAGCCCATGTTGCAGATGGGGATATGTTGGGCAGGGATGCCAGCAGTTTCATGGCTCCCTATTGCTGGTCACATGAGACCCAATACCCGCATCTGGACTCAAGGTCCCTGGATGTAGCCCCAGCCACATCTCCTCCTCACCCCGGCCCCAGCATAAATCTAATGTGCCAGCGGTCCTAGCTGCCTCTCTTCCCCATCAGACCAGGGCTGTCCTGCCTCTGTGCCTGGACACACACTTTCTTGTTTCCTCTGCTTGAAATGCCATCACCTGGCTCCTGAGCCATCCCTCCTCCGAGTTTCATTCAGTGCCCTTCTACCCACTCCCTCTGCCCATGAAGTCTTCCCTGATCCCTAGCCATATGTCTTGCCTTTGATTTCCTGTAGCACTTTGCCCACAAGGATAATTAGTGTATCTGGATATGCCAGGAGGTATTTGAACAAGGTCATTTTACAGATGAGGAAACTGAGGCACTAAGAAGGGAAGTGGGTTGCCCAAAGTGATATGGGATGCAATCAGGACTGAACCCACATTTGCCTGACCCAAAGCTAGACCTCTGAGTCAGACCATGTCTCCCAAAGTCTGTCTTTGAGCCTTAGCTGCCTTCCTTACGAGGGGGGACGCAGCCCAAGGGCAAAGGCCGCTCTGCACTTCTGGGACAGTGCCAGGCATATAGTAGGTGCTCACTCAAGACTTCCTAGTGATGGGATGGCCTTTGCCTTCTGCATGAGTAAGTGCGGTTTTAGAAAGAGATCTTCCAGGGACCACGTGCAGAGTTGGCATTCTGTCAGTAATCATCTGGCAGGGGCTCGAGGCACTCCGGAGGCACAAGGGGGATAGGACGGGGGGAAGTTGGCCGGGTCAGGAGTTGGAGAGACCATACGACCTTAGGTCACTGTAAAGTGGAGATTTAAATCTCACCATCGGCGTCATTGTGAGGAGATGCCTCTATATAGTGAGCAGTCAGTATACAGTTACCATGGTTAGTAATTAATGGTTCATATTCTGAACATTGCCACCAGGAGTGGGGGGCACTATTAAAGACCAAAAAACAGGGGGACCTGGGTGGCTCCATCAATTAAGCATCCAACTCTTGGTTTCTGCTCAGGTCATGATCTCAGTTTGTGAGTTCGATCCCCACGTCAAGCTCCACCCTGACAGCACAGAGCCTGCTTGGGATTCTCTCTCTTCCTCTCTGCCCCTCTCTTGATCACTCTCTCTGTCTCTCCCTCAAAATAAATAAATAAACTTAAAAATAATTAAAGACCAAAAAACATATCGTCCCCGGACCCAGCAATTCTACTCCTTGATATATACACTCACACGTGTATGAAATGGCCATCTACATTCAAGGATGTTCACTGAAGTATTTTTTATGAGAGAAAAATATTGGAAACAGCCTAAATGTCCATTAACAGAGGACCAGGTAAATAAATTACGGTACACCCATAAAATCGAATACTACACAGCTATAAAAAAGAATAAAGAAGTTCTTTATGTTCTGACCTACTTATGCATTGGCAGTACATAAATTTACTGTTTAATGGAAAAACAACCTGAAGAATGTAAGTGTTAAAACTATCAAGCTCCTAGAAGAAAACATAGGGATAAATCTTTGTGTCCTTGGATTAAGCAAGGGTTTCTTAGATATGACACCAGAAGAGCAAGCAACAAAAGAAAAATTAGACAGGAGTGCCTGGGTGCCTCAGTCGGTTGAGCATCCGACTTTGGCTCAGGTCATGATCTCACGGCTTGTGAGTTGGGCTCTGTGCTGACAGCTCAGAGCCTGGAGCCTGCTTTGGATTCTGTGTCTCCCTTTCTCTCTGCCCCTCCCCCACCTGTGCACACGCACTCTCTCGCTCTCAAAAATAAACATTAAAAATTTTTTACAATAAAAAAAGAAAAATTAGACAAGTTGGATTTCATAAAAATTAAAAACTTTTGTGCTCCAAAGGACACCACCAAGAAAAAGAAAACAGGAGTGCCTGCCTGACTCAGTCAGTGGAGTGTGGGACTCTCAAACTCAGGATCATGAGTTCAAGCCCCATGTTGGGTATAGAGTCTGCTTTAAAAAGAAGAAGAAGAAGAAGAAGAAGAAGAAGAAGAAGAAGAAGAAGAAGAAGAAAATGAAAAGAGAACTCACAGAATGTAAGAAAATACTTGCAAATCCTATATCTGATAAGGGATTTTTATCTACAATATATAAAGAAGTCTTATAACTCAATAATAAAACAACAAATAATGCAATTAAAAATGGTCAAAGGAGGGCACCTGGGTGGATCAGTTGGTTAAGCATCCACTTTGGCCCAGGTCATGACCTCACGTTCGTGGTTCGTGAGTTTGAGCCCCGCATCAGGCTCTGTGCGGACAGCTCAGACCTGGAGCCTGCTTCAGAATCTGTGTCTCCCTCTCTGTCCCTCCCCGGTTTGCGCTCTGTGTCTGTCTCTCTCAAAATTAAATAAACATTAAAAAAATTTTTTTTAATGGTCAAAGGATCTAAACAGACATTTCTCTAAAGAAGACATACAAATAGCCAATAAGCACAGGAAAAGATGCTTAACATCATTCACCATCAGGGAAATGCAAATCCAAACCACCGTGAGATACCATTTCACATGCACTTAGAATGGCTCTAATCAAAAAGACCTACTAGTAAGTGTTGGCAAGGATGTGGGAAAATCAGAAGCCTCACACACAACACTACTGGTAGGATATTATAAAATGGTGCAAACGGTCTGGCAGTTCCCCAAAAGGTTAAACATAGAGTTACCATATGACCCAGGAGTTCCACTCCTAGGTGGAAGATAACTGAGAACATATTCCCCAAAACTTGGACATGACTATCCGTAGCGGCATTATTCATAATAGCCCAAATGCAGGAACAACCCACATGTCAACCGACTGTTGAACGGATACATCAAACGTGCTATATCCATAACAGGGAATTTTATTTGGTAATGGAAAGGAATGAAATACGTGCCACAACATGGACAAACCTTGAAAAACTATACGAAGTGACAGAAATCAGACACGAAGGACCACACATCGTATGATTCCATTTAGAGGAAATTACAGGTAAGGCAAATCTACAGAGAAAGAAGCAGATCAGTGGTTGCCCAGGACTGGGGGAGCAGGGGCGGGGGAGTGAAGATTGATTGCTAATGGGTATAGAGTTTCTTCCTGGGATGATGATAAGCTTCTCAAATGGATTGTGGTGATGGTTGCACAACCCTGAACAGACCAAAATCCACTGAATTGTATTTTATTTTTTAATGTTTTTTTTAAAATTTTTTTTTAACGTTTATTTATTTTTGAGACAGAGAGAGACAGAGCATGAACGGGGAGGGGCAGAGAGAGAGGGAGACACAGAATCGGAAGCAGGCTCCAGGCTCTGAGCCATCAGCCCAGAGCCCGACGCGGGGCTCGAACTCACGGACCGTGAGATGGTGACCTGAGCCGAAGTTGGACGCCCAACCGACTGAGCCACCCAGGCACCCCTTCTTTTTTAATGTTTTTAAAAATTTATTTTGAGAGACAGAGCACATGTGCATCAGAGAGGGGCAGAGAGAAAGGAGAGAGAGAATCCCAAGCAGGCTCCATGCCGTCAGCACAGAGCCCGACACGGGGCTTGATCCCACCAACTGTGAGATCGTGACCTGAGCCGAAATCAAGAGTTGGACGCTCTACTAACTGAGCCACCCAGGTGCCCTTGAATTATATTTTAAATGGGCGAGCTGCGTGGTGTGTAAAGTATATCTCAAAAAAGCCATTTTAAGAAAAAAAAGCAACCTGCAGAATATTTGTACAACATATTTTATGTAAAAATAGAAAGAAACCCCACAAATATATATGCATATGTGTGTGTGTGTGTGTGTGTGTGTGTGTGTGTACACACACACACACACACACACACACACATCTCTGGAAGGATACTCAAGAAATAATAATGGTTGCCCCTGGGGAGGGGAGCTCTCAGTGGCTGGCAGGCAGGAAGGACTAGGAAGTAGACTTTTTTTCCCCCCTATACATGAGTACCTGATGAACTGTTTCTGTTTTTGTTTTTTTTTTTTAAGAAATGAGATTTTATTACCTTTGCAAAATGTTACACTCTAAAACAAACAAACAAACAAACAAACAAACAAACAAACAAAGAAAACAAACGCCCGGTGGTTTATTAGTGGCCCTCAGCCAGAGGATGGGTTGGGCCAGGAGGCTCTGAACACAGGAGATGGAGAAGAAAACCCAACCTGACAGTTTTCCAAGCCTTACTAACATCTAGCCTCTCTTATTCCTCACACAAGCCCTGCCAAAAGGTTTCAGCACCAGCCCCAGTTCCACCAGCAAATCCTGTGGCTCCTCCCTCAACCAAACCTAGAATCTGCCCACTTCTCACCATCCATGGGCACCATTCAGGGCCAGGCTGCCATCCCTTCTCACCTGGCTCGCTTGGATCATGGCACCACCCTACTCCCAGCTTCCACCCTTCCATCTGTACTCCACACAGATCTGTCCTTGCCACCTGCCCCCACACCCTGGGCATCAGCCCACTGACTGTTTCTCCAGCTCCCCAGGCACTTCCTGCCTCAGGGCCTTTGCACTTGTTCTGCTGTCTGTCTAGATACCCACATGGAGGCTCCCTCACCTCCAATATTTCTCTGCTCTGATGTTGAACCCATGAAGCCAAGAGATCATGACCTGAGCCAAAACCAAGAGTCAGATGCTTAACCGACTGAGCCACCCCAGGTGCCCCTGTACCTTTTCTAGAAATCTAAAATTGTTCTAAAATAAACTGTTCATATAAATGTTTTAAATGTTTTGAATAAAAGCACAAATATACAAACTGAGGCTCAAACTTGTGGGCACTTGCCACAGCTACATAGCCAATGAAAACCAGGGACTCATGGGCAAAGAGACCCAGCAAACAGCCCCCAAGAGAAGGAGGCTACTATCACCGGAGATCTATTTATTTTGCAATGAAGGGCAATGTTGTATTGGGAGAGGGGGAGTTTTTCTTTCCACATATCACAGGGGGCTCAGGCATTCTACTGAGAATCCACACCTGGTCTTATAGAGCTCACAAGCGAGGCACACTCAAACAGGCACCTCCCCAGAAAATTGTCCTTTTCTCCTTGGTCCCCAGGAGGCCCAGACAGCCTCTCCAAATCATGATAAAGTTTGCCAAGGCTTTTCTTGGGTCTGTTGCTCAGGATCTCAAGCTGGGTCACACAAATCAGGGTAGCAGATGAGGAAGGGCTAAGAAAGAACAAGAGTGGTCTAGGCAGGGAAGAGAAAAGGAACAACTCATTTTTAAAAAATGTTTACTTATTTTTGAGAGACAGCGAGAGAGAGCACAAGGGGCAGAGAGAGAGACAGAGAATCCCAAGCAGGCTCCGCACCATCAGCACAGAGCCTGACACGGGGCTCGAACCCACAAACTTCTAGGGGCTGCCATCGGACAAGACGTTTCAGGCTTACGTGACCTCATTCCAGGCTCCCCAGCCTGCAAGGCTGATTTGGTTACTCCTCTCTCACCAGCAAGGAACCCAATGATTAGAAAAGGATGCAGAAGGGGGTTATGAAGCAGCCGCAGTAGGACGCCATCTCTCCACGCCCTCCCTGCACTCTAGCCACGCTGGCTCCTCTCTGAACCACATCTAGGCCAAATGCTCCCTCCTGCCACCTGGCCTTTGCCCATGCTGTACCCTCTGCCTGAATCACTCTTTTTTTCCCAATTACTAAGCTAACTTCTTTTGTTTTTGTTTGTTTGTTTGAGAGAGATAGTGAGCGAGGAGGCAGGGGCAGAGGGAGAGAGAGAGAATTTTTTTTTTTTAATTTTTTAATGCTTATTTTTGAGAGAAAAAGAGACAACACATACGCGGAGGAGGGGCAGAGAGAAAGGTAGACACAGAATCCCAAGCAGGCTCCAGACTCTGAGCTGTCAGATGCGGACTCGAACTCACGAACCATGAGATCATGACCTGAGCCGAAGTCAGATGCTCAACCAACTGAGCCGCCCAGGCGCCCTGAGAGAGAGAGAGTCTTAAGCAGGCTCCATACTCAGCATGGAGCCCGACACGGGGCTTGACCCCACGGCCCCGGGATCATGACCTGAGCCAATATCAAGGGTCTGACACTCAAACCAACTGAGCCACTCAGGCACCCCTACGCTAACTTCTATTTGACTTTGAGGCTTCAGCTCACGTGCTGAATTGTGTCTCTCCACTCCTCCCCACTGCAAATTCCTATGTTGAAGGCCTGACCCTGTACCTCAGAACGTGACCGGATGGAGACAGGGTCTTTAAAGAAGTAGTTAAGTTAAATGAGGTTATTAGGGTGGGCCCTAGTCCAATTCGACTGGTGTCCTTTTAAGAAGAGGAGCCTGGGACACAGAGACATAAGGAGGGAGGCCCAGGTAAAGACACAGAGAGAAGACAGCCACTTGCAAGCCGAGGAGGGAAACCGCAGAAGAAACCAACCTCCAACAAAGCGGCCTTCGACGCACCGCCTCCAGAACCGTGAGAAAATAAATCTCTGTTGTTTGAGCCCCCAGTCTGCAGTATGTGACTATGCAGCCCGAGCAAATGACTGGGGCGCCTCAGAGAAGCCCTTCCCGACGCCCTAAGCCTACGTCGGGCCCTTGTGAGCACTCACTGCCTTCATGGCACCTCTCACAATGGCCACGCTGTTTACTTGTGTGACTATTTAGTCAGCGGCCATCTCTCCCGGTAGATGGTGACCCTCACGAGGGCGCCGACAGGGTCAGCCATGGTCTCCACCAGGGTCCAGCACAGTGCCTGCACACAGAAGGTGCTCCATAAACAGGTGCTGAGGGAATAAGGGATAAGCAAAGCTCCGTGGCCCTGGGGAGTTCTCTTGCCCCTCCTTTGTGCCCGTTTCCCTGATCATGAAACAGCAAATCCAAGGCTTCTGGAACTTTTAAACTTCATTCCCCTTCTGAAGCAAATATTAATTTGTGGAGTGGGGGTCTGCCCTGAGGCCCCTCTGCTCTGCCAGGCTTGGTTCTGCCCAACAACTTTAAATCAAATCCTTGCTGGAAAAGGGTAAAATTAATTCCCAGAGTCTCCAGAAGGTTCCTTACCCTCCGCTACCTGTCCCTCTGTCTCCTTGAACCCCGTTCTTCCTTGCTCCTCAGTTCTGGTGCTGCCTGAATCTGGCCACCTCCCTGGGGTGCATCCAAAAACTTCACTCCCCCATAACCTCACCTCTGGAGAACCTGGAGATGTGAACTGGAGGCTCAGAAAGGGAAAGACAGTGGCCCAAAGTCACACAGCCAAGCAGGGACTGGGGCATCTGTGAATCTCTGCTGAGGGCCCAGTCCCATCTCACAGGGCATCAGCCGTGGTATCTGCCCACAAAAGTGTCCTCAGCCCTGGGGAAACTGCCCCCTCCCCTCTATTCACCCTACCCAGCAGATCTGCTCTGGACTGAGAAGAGACTGGCCAGAGCCAACCTCAGGCACAGCAGATGTCCTGGGGCACAGAGAGAACGTGGCCTGCCCAAGCCCACACAGTCAGGAAAGAGTGGGGCCAGATCTGGGTTGTGTAATATTGATCCCGCCCCTGCTGTAGGACAGAGTGGGGAATCTTAGGACTTGGGCAGTCCTGAGTTCAAATCTAGCCATGTGGTCTTAGGCAAGGGACTCCATGGCTCTGGGATGTTTTTCCTCAACTGTAACGTTGGGGTTCATGGCATCTACCTGGTGGGATATGAGGAAGGTTCAGGGAAACGATGTTAAGGCTAACATTCATTCATGCGTGTCAACTTTAAAGGTGAAGAAGCCATTAACCCAGAGCCTGTCTACCACTCAAAGTGGGGTCCACCCACTCAGTCCACTACGTAAAGTGGGGTCCACCTTCACCCCCCGCACCCTGCCCCCAATGATGGGCCCCCTTGCTGCTGAGCTGCCCTGTGGTCCCATCTGCGGGGTCACGGCACCAACTCTCTTCGCTCCTCGGTTTGTGGACAGTGCTGAAGGTATTCAGGGTAGCCAGTTAGAACTTCCTTAACTTCTCCTTGCTGTCTACTTACTGCTTCTACAGAGACACCCTCTGAAAGTAGGACCCTGGGCCTCCTCTGCAGGGACTTCGGGAGCAACCCAGCCAGCTTCCCAAATCTTCCCATTTGGGCATGCCCAGTGCTCGGGCAGTGACAGGATCAGGGGAGGCTCTGCTCCCTACCAAGCTCTGTGACCTCTGGCAAGCCCTGAACGACTGACAGGGAGCAAACTCTTGACATGGACCAGTTCTCTCTAGCTCTAGAAACAGGCTCTGTACATAAGCATTTGCCTCTGTATGCATCAGCTGGCTCTGGAAAGACAACGGGCTGGTCACAGCCGTGCCTTGGGAGAGGGGAACTGGGCAACCGGGGAAAGAAAAGGGGCAGGAAGGGAATTTTTACCGTAATTTTTAAAACGGTCAAGTTTCAAATCATGTGAATGCACTGTGTATTTAAACGAAATTACAAATATAGCAGAATCTAGGATTCAGCACCCCAAGTTTGCACGGGCCTCTGCCATTCCTGCAGGTAACTGACAACCGGCCAGAGAGGAGTGGCTGATACACAGCGAGCTGAGAGGGGTCATTTCATCTTACGGGCCTCGGTGTCTCCTCGGGATCGAGGTAGCTATTGAAAGCCATGCCATAATCTAACCCCAATTTGCTAGTCTCTCGAGATCAGCTCTGGGGGGTGGGCGAGAACCAGTCTATCACGGGAGCCATGGGCTGAGGGGATGAGCTCGTGAAAGCCCAAGTGGCCCAGCACTGTGAACGGGACTATCAGGGACATCACCCAGGCAGCCCCCTTGTTTTACTGATGGGGAAACTGAGTCACGGAGCTGGAAAGGGACTATGTGCCTAGATAACACCACCAAACTGGGCATAACACCACCCCACAGCCCAGCACCACGTGTCTCCTGACAGAGGCATTTGGAGGGGGCTCCGTCTATACTAAAATAGCCCCTGCCCCCTCAAGAGGCCACATGGGCAGGTGGAGAATCTGGCCGTACACGGCTCCTTCTGCAGCCCAGGGAGGCTGGAGGGTCGGCTGCACTAGGCCTGGCTGGGCCTTGCAGGCTGCAGTATGGAGTCTGGTCTTTGTCCTAAGAGCCCCTGGGGAGTCACTGAAGGGTTTTAGGCTAGGAACTGATGCTCTCTGATTTATGTTTCGGAAGATTGCTCTGGCTGCTGGGTGGAGAATGGACTAGAGGGGCAAGAGAAGGAGCAGGAGACTGATGCACAAGCCAGCGCAGCCTGGGCCAGACACGGAGCAGTGGGAGAGCTTGAATGGGTCCAAGGAAGGTGAGCTGATCGCAAATGGCAAAAGTATATTTGCCCCTGGGTTGTAAGTTCCCCGGCCCCGGACATGTTTAACTGAGCCCAGGCCACAGCACGACAGACCTATTATAGTAGGGACTTGATAAGTTGGACCATAATGCCAAGATTCCAGGTCACCTCCTCCAGGAAGCCATCCCTGACTTCCAAGGCTGTGTCGGCAGCCCCGAAGCATCCCATATCACAGCACTAATTATCCTGGGACACAATCACTGGTTTCCAGATCTCCGTGCCCTTTCCCACCAAGAAGGCAGGGGCTACTTTGCTTCTCTCTGGATTCCCAGTCCTCAGCAAAGACCCTGGCACACAGTAGGACCTCATATGTCACTCCCCCTCCCTTTCTTTCCCTTGTCTCCCCAATACCCCTTCTCTCAGGTCTTTCATCTGGGTATCCTTAGTGTCCAGCCCAGATGCTGGCACACAGTAGGTGCTTGGTAAATGTTTCTCTTTTTTTTTTTAAGATTTTATTTTTAAGTGATCTCCACCCTCAACGCAGGACTCGAACTTATTACAACCCCACAAGTAAGAGTCACATGCTTTACCAAATGAGCCAGCCAGGCGCACCTCAGTAAACATTTCCTGAAATGGATCATCTCTCCAGCAGATGTAACACACAGTAGGAGTTAAATGTTCAGCCCCTTCCTCTTAAGGGCAGCCTCTTCCTTCTTTGTTCAATACTGCACTGCTCTAAGTACTTGAGGTAGGACTATTAGCTTTATTTTGCAGACGAGCTAATGGAGCCTAGAAAGGTGTGGGGATCTGCTTGAGCCACACAGCTGTCCAACAGCAGAGCAGGGATTTGAACCCAGGCTGTCAGGCTCCAGGACTGTACCGTGTGGTCTCATTCTGAAGGCCCAGCACTCCACTGTTCCTGGCACATATGAGGTGCTGAGACGTGTCTGTAGCGGACCTCAGAAGGACACAGTCATCCCCAAACCAGCTGCTATAGAGAGCTGCAGCGTGATCCCACTCTCCTCCCAGGCTTGTGTCTCCCTCCCGCCCAAGTGGGCCAGGCCGTCCCTGGGGGCTGCTGCCAGCCCAGGCCTGTCCAGGCCCCACCGCCCACGCGGCCTTCCCTGAGCCGCCAGCAGGCCGGCAACGTGGCCTGCCCCGGGGGACTGAGCCTGGGCCGCAGGGCAGCCCAGACAAAGGCCGGCAGCGTGCCCAATCCCCTGGCACTCGGTCTGCCTCCTCCTCCTCCTCCTCCTCCTCCTCTCTCTCTCTCTGTCTCTCTCTCCCTCTCCAGGGCCCAGGTTGGGGGCACTGGCAGAGATTATTTTCAAAAAGGAGGTGGAAGGAAGGATGAGGGACTGGACTGGACAGCCCTAAGGGCAGAGGCTGGAGCAATCAGAACGATGGTCCGGGAACAGGGCAGTCGTGCAGGGCTGAGCCGCCCAGAGATCAGGTGGATGGGGGGCTGGCACCCAGCAGGCGCCAACCGAGGTTTGCTGAATAATGGGTACAGAGTACTGTCAGGATCGGGCCCTGGCCACACAGCAGCACTGAGCCTTCCAACCAGATGGGGCTTCAGGCTTCTACCAAAGAGAGCAGGTATCAAACTATGAATTCTCTCCCCAGTTTAGCTGGGAGGAAACTGAGGTTCAGAGAGGCAAAGTGACTTGCCCAAGGTCATAGCTGCAAGTGGGGCAAATGTGAGCCCCACCCAGGTCCATGTGATGGCAATAGACCTTATGCTTCCCACTGCCCTTATTGTCTCTTTACAAATAACAATCAAAATAGGGGGCGCCTGCGTGGCTCAGTCGGTCAGGCGTCCAACTTGGGATCAGATCGTGATCTCACAGTTCCTGAGTTTGAGCCCCCATGGGCCTCTGTGCTGACAGCTCGGAGGCTGGAGCCTGCTTCGGATTCGGTCTCCTCCCCCCTTTCGGCTCCTCCCCCCTTCGCACTCTGTCTCTGTCTCTCTCTCAAAAATAAATAAACATTAAAAAAAGACAATAAAGGGGGGCCTGGGTGGCTCAGTCGGTTGGGCGTCCAACTTTGGCTCAGGTCATAATCTCACAGTTCATGAATTTGAGCCCCTCATCAGGCTCTGTGCTGACAGCTTGGAGCCTGGAGCCTGCTTCTGATTCTTGTGTCTCCCTCTCTCTCTCTGCCCCTCCCCCACTCATGCTCGCACACACTCTCTCTCTCTCTCTCTCTCTCTCAAAAATAAACATTAAAAATTGTTTTAAAAAAACAATAAAAATAGAAACAATAATTACTATTTACTGAGCATTTAATATGTGCCAGGCACTGTGGCTAGGGCATTACCTATATTGAATCATTTAATCCTCATAACAACTCTATGAGGTAAGAGCTATTATTACGCCCATTTTACACATAAAGAAAATGAGGCCCAGCAAGGTAAAGTGATGTGACCAAAATCAAACAGCCAGGATGTGGTGGAGTGGGGGTTCAATCCAGCCATCTGGAGCCTGCACACTAAACACCGTTCCATTCCGGATGGATGGATGGATGGATGGATGGAGCGGCTAATGGATAGGAGCTCTGCTTTGTGCACCAGGCCTGCAGCTGGACACCCAGTAGGTGCTTGGCTAGCGGTTGCCATGACAACGCTGTGCTTTCTCCTGCAGCCCCTGTAGAAGGGGCCTCGTGTCCCCAGCAGAACTGGAGCTTGGGGGCCATGGGCCCCGTGCCCGGGCTGCCGGGGCGGCCTGAGCTCCCTCACTGAGCTGAGCTGCGGCATGACGGATGCGCCCGCCGCCGCGGGGAGCCCGGGGTAGAGCAGTTGCCTGGAAACAGGCTGCTCTGGCGGCCCACACTCAGACCTTTGTCACCATCTCAAGGACCTTTTATTCCTCCTCCTTTCTCGCTGGAGCCAGACCCGGCACACAGGTGAGAAGCTGCAGCCAATGCCACCCGCACAGGGGACCCACGAGGGGCCCACGGCCCCAGGTGGGGGAGAGGGAGGCAGACGCAGGAGAGACGGGAGGCCAGAGGCCGAGCCAAGGCGGGGGAAATGGTGCTCCGCAGGCGGCCCAGCCACGGCCTGGAAAAAATCCTGATGCTGGGATGATTCTCTTACTGGCTTTATTTCTCCCAGTTTCTCTGACAAGAAATGAGCTTTAGTCCTTTTTCTTGCGGCGCAATACTGGAAACGTTAGCTTTTGGAACTGAGGGTGGTACCACAAGACATCTGGGCAGAGCTGAGCCTCTGGGGGGGGGGGAGGGGTGCCCAGGGCAGGCAGACAGGTGTAGTGCCCCCCACAGAGCAGGTGCTAATTGGCCCTTGTGCTGGTGGGCCGGAGAGGGGATTAGTGGGGCCCAAGGGAACTGGCTGGGGACTGAGCCACACCCAGCCAAGGCCCCCACCTGGGGACAGGGTGTGGAAGGGCTAAGAGCAAGCACTGGGGGGCCAGACCAGTCTGGGCTCAGGTCCCAGCTCTGTCCCTTAAGCGAGTCATTTCTCTGTGCCTCAGTTTCCTCCTAAGTGAATGGGGACGGCCTGCCTAGAAGGGCCGTCATGAGAATGAAATGATATATTCCTTACAAGACACCCAGCATAGAGTGAGCGCTCCACGAAAGATCACGGGTGCCTTCTGAGGAGGACCGGAGGGTGCCCAGACCCAGCCGTGTCACAGGGACGATCTCAGTCTCCCCCCAGGCACTCGTGGAGGCAGGTCTACAGCCTACTCACTGGACACACACAGTGCTCAAGCTCCAGGAGCGATGCGGGGTTTGCCTGGGTCGGACACCCAGGGAGGAAAGATGCCAGGCTGACCCCGTCAGGTTCCCAGGTGGCACAACCACCATCTTAACCTCCCCCAACGAATGGGGCTGCGGCTAGACTTGGAACATCAGATCTCAAGCCTCCTGCCCCAAACCTTCCTTGGCCCTCCATGGCCCGGATGGAAGCCAGGCATATTTGCTGGGCATCAGAGGCTTCAGCGAGGTGGCCCTGTTCACTGCAGCTTTGAGCAGTGCTTCGCGCCTCTGCAAGGCTATCTCCTCTGCCCAGGACACCCACCCTCTGCTTAGCTCCAAGATGAGTTGAGCCTTGGCTCTAGGATTCACTATTCCCGAAAGTCTTCCCAACATGGCATTCTTCAGACCAAGCCAGGGGCCCCTTGTCCTGTGCTGGGAGACCCTCTATGAACCTCCACCCACAGCCCTGAAAGATGTCCTCTCTGGACTCCAGGCCAGGGGGGAGAACGCACCTGGCCTGACATCCGAGTCCTAGCGGGCAGAGGCCACCTCCAGAGTCTCTGCCCCACCTCAACCGGCCACAGAGGTGGCAGCCTCTGTCCTGGGCCGTCCGCCTCATAGTCTCGGCCCCTGAGCAGACGGCTCATTTGTGCTGTCCTCCTGCGCTAGGCCCCGCCTCATACATACAGCCCCACCACACAGGCACAGCCTGCCACACTGCCCTCCCCGTGCTGCCCAGCAGCCTCCTGTCCCTCCAAGTCCACTTCAGACCCTCCCTCCTCTGGAGGCTTTTCCTGACCACCCAAACCACAGGCAGTCCTTCCATCTGCTTTTCCTGCCTCCCTTCTGTGTGCTCCTGAGGCAAAGGGAGCTAAGACAGGAGGCAGGGGGAGGGAGGGAGAAGAGGGGGAAGAGGAGAGAGGGGAAGAAGCTCCACGTGTATCAGCACCTACAGGCCCTACACTAGGCACGTGACCACACAGTATCTCAATTATTTCATTGCATCACTTAGAGGAGCGAAATGAAGTTCAGGCTCAGGGAGACTAAGCCTCTCTATCGCCTGAGGGCCCAAGGCCTAGCTGGGCTTCTCCTGCTGCCTATGAAGCTAAGGTGGCCCTACAGGGTCCCCAGGGGGTTGTCACTGGGCTTACATTCCTTGTGTTCTCTCACCTGAGCCAGCACAGACCCAAGGCTGTGGAGTGATGACAACAATAACGGTAATAATACTGCCCACTAATAACAACACCGTTCAGGTGCCGGTCTCCAAACCCACACAGTCCTACAGTTAAAGGTGAGGAAACTGCCGCCCAGAGAGGCAAAGCAACTTAGCTGAGGTCACACAGCTAAAAAGTCACAGGGCCGGGATCTGAACCTCATGACTGAAAGGCCATGACGTCCCAGAGCCCAGGACATTGCTGGGTCTCCCAGCTGAGCCGGCACCAGCTGTAGGCAGCTGTAGCCCCAATTCTGGCCACCAGGCCCTGAGCCTGTCCCTCGTGGCCACCCGCTAATTAGCCAGGCGGCTTCTGCTTGCTCACTGGCTGCTTTGGATAATTCTCCCAGGGAAGGCCGAGCTTGCAGGAGCAGGAAAGGTAATTGCTAATTTGCACGAGAGGAGACAAAGGGGACAAAGGCGCCCTTGGCCGCCCAGCGCAGCCTGAGCGGGTCCCACATCCTCCACCTCACCCACTACCCACCGGGACAGACTCCCGGGACGTGTCTGTCCGCAGGACACATCCACACAGCCCCCAGCCAGGCTGGGTCACTGGACCAAGCCCCAGGAAGAGCCAAAGAGTGTAACGGCCCCTGGCCTCCTGTCGAGCCCTGCAGGGAAGGGGTAGACAGGGAGCTCAGCGATTTCAAAACAAACGACCCCTGTAAGTGTTCTTCCATTTTCTGGGCACTCTGTACTGCTGCCCATGAACCTCACAACAGCCTGGGGGTGGTACTCCTCTCGGCTCCGTTTCCAGGTGAGAAAACTGATGCCCTGGGAGTGGTAGTGACTGCCCAAGGCCACCCCGCTAAGAGGTAAGGGAGGCAGGAGGTGCCCTCCGCTGTGCCCTCAATGGGGACTGTCCAGTTCCCCTCTCCCATTTTGCAGCTGAAGAAACAGAGGGCTGGAGTCTACGTTACAGAATAAGTACAGGCTCTGGAGTCCCCGCTCTGCTCTCACGGCCTGTGTGCTTCAGGACATAACCTTGCCTCATCGTGCCTCAGTTTCTTTGTCTAGAAAATGAGCCTAGAAACCCCCGAGTTGTGCGGGCACCGAGGAAAGGCACGGGGGCCTTAAAGGCGCTGAATACAGAGGGGCTCCCTGACCTCTCCTTCAGAGGGTCACACGGTCGGTCTAGTGCCCACAGCGGGCTGGTGCAGGGTGGCGCTAGAACCCGGGGCCCATGAGATGAGGGTTGGGGCTGCAGCAACGGAGGAGCAGAAACTGGTGGGCAGAGTCCCCCGTCAAGGGCTAGGCGGCTCACTCGCGGCCAGGAAGGTGGGCCAAGGGACGAAGGGGCCCCTGCACAGAGCCCGCCTGCTGGTGCCCGGCTGAGCCATGGCAAGCTCCCTGGGAGGAACGGCCTGGGCTGGGGCTAGGTCGGGAGCCACTCCAAACCAGGGCTCCCCATGCCAGCCCGGCTTGCACTCCCCGCAGCTCAGCTTCCTCATTCATGATGCTCCACCCCCCACCCCCCAGAGCTGTCCTGAGGCTCGGGCGAAGATCAGGACGAGATAAGGCACCGGCCAGGCTGCTGGGAGACCAGTCTGGGGACCCAGCCCTCCCTGCCCAGCAAGGCCAGACACCGGATGGACAAACAGGCCGAGTGGACAATCACATGAGCTCAGACCTCTTCCTCTTCTTGGGGACCCCAGACTCCGCCTGCCTGTGGCCTGAGCTTCCCCACGCTCCGGGCCTTTCGACACCCTTACAACAGACCTCCTGACCCACCAAGCCATGCCTTACAAAACCTGCTCGGGGACCACAAATCTGAAAGTCGCTATTATTTCGTGGTGCCAGTGATAGGTAAGCACGTGTACACGCACGCTCATCATGCTCGTGGGGTCAGGCGCGGGCTCTGGACAATCTCCACTCCCCCGGATCCCCAGGGTTCCCTGAGCCAGGAGACCCACATTTTAGCCTTCTATCGGCCCTGCCTCACCGTGGCCCTGGGATCGCCCCTTCTAGGCCTCAGTTTACCCCTTTATAAGTTGGGACTATTCCTTCTGCCCCCTCTTCCTCATGGAGTTCTTAGAAGACTCAAGTGACAGGACAGATTCCAACAATGGTGAACATAGTTCAAAGTCATACACATGTTAAGTTCTGGTTTTAAACATTTACTGAGCTCCTCCCACAGGCAGGCACACAGCTGGGTACTTCCACACATGCTTTCTGGGATGTCTCCCGTCTCCCATCCCATCAGCCCTGTTACACAAGCATCATATCACCATTCTGTAGATGACGCGGAGACTCCGAAGATGATTTTCCTGAGGTCACATAGCCAGAAAGGGGTGGGCCCAGGACTCAAGCTCAGGGCCATCTGAGAGTCAGCCACACGGAGTGAGGAGTTAAGACAATGGTGTTCTCTTTTCCAAGGACCCATGGGTCTTAAAATCCACCCTACAGGTTGAACAAATGGGTATCAAGGCCCCTCTCACTAGCTCTCACTGGGACAGGCTATGAGAGCTCAGAAATAATTCTGTTCTGGGGACTAAGGTCCTAAGGGATAAACTGTGGTCTTTTGACTCCCAAATACAAGGAGTGGGGGCAGCTGGGGACAATGGCCTCCTGGCCTTTCCTCAAACCCACTTGACATACTCCTGCCTCAGGGCCTTTGCACTTACTGTTCCCTCTACCTGGAATGTTTTTCCCCCAGATACCTGCATAACTTGCTCCCGCACCTCCTTCAGGGCTTTGCTCAGAATGTCACCTACTCAGTGAGGCTCTCTCTGACACCCTGATTAGAATTCTAATACCTCCCTCCCCAGCACCTCTGATCCTCCTAACTCCGCTTGGTTTTTCTCTACAGCGCTTAGCTGCATCTGACAAGCTGGGGAGCTTTCCTCGTTTATCATGTGGTGTCAGCCCCCACTAGGCTGTCAGCTCTCTGAGGGCAGAGATTTTCATTTGCATCTCCAGAGCATGGCACACCGCCTGGCAGAGCAGTCGTTGCATAGGTATTTGAACAACTGAAGTAAACTGAGGCTCAGAGAGGGACAGCATTGGGCCCCAGGCCACACAGGGAGCACAGAGGGGCCTATGTAGGGGAAGCAGCAAGGGGAGGGGGGCGGTATGTACAATGTGTCTATCCAAGAGACGCCGGCTCCCTGCCTGCACCCTCCACATCTCAGATCCCAGAGGCAGGACTCAGAATAGAACCTTCGCTGCCTTCTTGACTCCTGATTTAGGGAACGGGGTCCCCCTGAAAACATCAACTGCTACAGTGAGGGTGGTGGTTCCTTGCCTTTCCAGTGGCCTCCTTGGGAGACAGTTCTCCCCTTTCACATACAGGGTGCTGGGGGCAGAGGAGGGAGGGCACCACTCGCTCAAGGTTGCTGGAGCAAAGCCAGACTTCAAGCCCTGCTCAGGCAAGTCAGGCTCACGTACCTTCCCCCGTGTGGGCCCCGTGCTGGGTGCTGGGTCCAGGAGGCGAGGAAGGGACCCGCCTGTGGCTAAGGGAGGGAGCTGCCTGCTGGAAGTGGCAGGTAGCCATAGCTGGGAGCAGCTGCTGGTCAGTCAGCCTGCCTGGGCTTACATCCGGGTGCCGCCCTTTGCTCACAGCAGGCCTCGGGCAAGTTGCGTAAGATCTCTGCCTCGCAGGGCTGTTTCAGGAGCCCAGTGTGCAAACACACAGGAAGCACTTAGTGCAGGCCGGCACCTAGTGGGCACTCCATAAATGTGTGCTGACACACCTCCAACCACACTATCCCCATCTCACCCTCATTACCACCACCCCTGCCATCACCACCATCACCGCCATCATCATCATATCACCGTCACCACAACCGCCTGTCCCCTGCGATGCATCCTGAGCCCTACCAGGGCAGGACACACATCTGTGGGGCTCACCACTGTACCCCAGGAGGGTCTCTCCAAGTTGCTGAGCGAACTCATGAGTGAATGGATGAATGAATGAATGAATGAATGATGAATTGGCTTTTATGGAGGCCAAAGCAGCTGACACGAGGAGGAGGAGACAGACCCATTCCTGTAGCCCCTCTCCAGCCCACCCCCCCCTCGCCGCCTTGTGTCTGTAGCTTCTGTTCCCGTTTAGGCCATTGTGCCCTAGAACCCAGAGCCATCCTGGGCCTGAGACTTCAGTCTCTGCTCTGCACACACCAGACCAGACTCGGCTCCCTAAATGCCTCCCTCCCCATGGTCCCCTGTTCTGCAATGTCCAATAGTTCCCGCTGCCTGAGATCTGGCCTTCTGGGGTCCCATTAAGGGACCGGCCACCAAGCTACATCGCCCCAGCCCCAGACCTCCCATCAAAACAGCATCTCTCCCCCTCTTCCCACAGCTGTGTCTCTGTTCCACCTGGGCTTCTCAACATGGCCAGGAGCAAGTCCAAATGTCTCTGTGACCGCCTGCTGACCCTGCCAGCCTCCTCTGGCTCCCTCAGCCCTAAGACTGGAGGAGCCTGCTTGTCAGGCAGGTCAGACGGCCCTAGACAGGACCCTGACCATTGCACCAGCCCTCATGTCAGCCCCGCAACAGCCCTGGTCCTTTCGTTCTGCAGAGGAGGCAACTGAGGCACAAAATGGAGAATGAAAAGGTTTGAGACATTTGTTTAACAAATATTTACTGAGTGCTGACTAGGCACCAGGTGCTAAAAACACAGCAGTGAGCAAGATAGCCGATATTCCGGTCCTCACAAAGCCCAAGAGGAACTCACACACAAAGACGGCACTGGTCAGAGGTTAATAAAGGCTCCAAAGTTAGAGGAAGGGGCAGAGAACATGGGGACAAAAGGCATTTTGGAAAGGCAGTCAGGGAGGGCCTCACTGCAGAGGTGACAATGTAGCAGGGCCCAGTGAGGGCTGGGGGAGCAGCCTGGGGGACAGTGTGTCTAAAGGTAGTGAGCAGGAGCCCACAGGTAGAGAGAGGGGCCACAGCTGGGCCTGGTGGGTCCTGGTGTCCTTTGCTCAGAGGCTGATGGGGACCCACAAGAAGGTTTTAGCAGAGAAGAAACATGGTCAAGTTTGCCTTTTTAACACAGCCATTTAGCTATTGTGTGAAGAGGGAGGAAATAGGAGGAAGGACAATGAGCTAGTGCTGGGGACGGGGTGACAAGAACTGGGGTAGGGGGGTAGAAATGGCCCTGCGCTCCCCACAACCCCCAGAGGTTACCTCCCTGGGAAAGGGGGACCCAGAGGAGCCAGACATGGGGATGGCAGGGCTAGCTTGGGGCCACCAGGCAGAAGCAGCCCCCTTAAGCTCAGCAAGCCTGGTACAACAGGGCCAGGGGTTGTCTGAGCCAACCAGCTGGATGGCACATTAGGCCCTAGGCTGCCCCCCGCCACCAGCCCGTGTGGGTACCTGGGACTCCCAGCTCTGGGAGGGCAAGGATCATGTCTGTCCCGTTCACCACTCCCAACACGTAGTAGGTGCTTAGTAAATTTTTGAATGAACGAATCGGTGAGTGAATGGATTGCCTGCAGCCCTGTACTGTTTGCCAGTGGTTTCTTGTATTAGGCTGAGTTCCTTAAAATAATCGTAACGGCCGCTGATCTCAGAGCTTTGCTGCGAGCCAGCCCCCACCCCCCAGCTCAGCCTCTTACGCTGCATCCAACACAGCAGGTTCTATTGTTATGTCCATTTTACAGAGGAAGAAACCGAGGCCCAGGGAGGTTAATCAATTCCCCCAAGGTCACTCAGCTAGTAAACAGCACAGCTAGGATTTGAACCCAGGACTGGGTTATCCTCAGCTACATGTTAATACCTCCTACCTGGGGATCTTATAAATGACACCATCGGCTCAAGTGTAAATCCCCTGAGGGCAGGGGCCCTGTTAAAAGCCTCAAGGCCCTGTCACATCTGAAGGATTGCCTTGGATCCCCACCAAGGCTGAACTGCCATCCTGATAAGGAGCCGGGAACTTTTTCAGCAACGGGAGGGCTGAGCAGTGGCAGAGGAGGGAGGCAGGATCACCATCTTCTGAGCCTGGACAAGGGCTCTCTCCACAGCCTACCTCATCCTTCCCGTCCCCACTGCCACTTCATGTCCCCAGCACAGGAAAGGGGGATCGAGTCCCCAGGCCCCCAGCCCTGGATGAGACAAGTGGCTAGTTCCTGGGGCCCAGTCAATGTCAGAAACCCCTCCGCATCAGAGGCCTTTCTGAAGACCCAGGGCCATTGGGCTGGCCTCTCACCTCTGCCTCTTGCCTAAAAGGGCAGAAGCCATGAAAACTGAGCTTCAGGACCTGCAAGAGAAGCGGGGCGTTAAAACCACACGCATGGCGTGCACGGCTATGGGCACGCCACAGCGATCCCAGCCACGGCGGCAGCAGCAGTAGGGACGGTCGGCACTCATGGAGCCCTCGGCCACGGGCCCACCTCAGCTAGGCTCGAAGAGCCCTGAGTCTCACAACAGTCCAGAGAAGCAGGCCCTCATATTACCTCCATTTTAGGTGTAGAAACTCAGGCACAGAGAGATTGAGTAAGTTGCCCAAGTCACACAGCAAGTGCATAGTGGATTCAGGATTCAAACCCAGGCAGCCCAGCTCAGAGCCAAGTATACCGGGGAGAACACTTAAGGGACCGGATCCCTCTGGGCAGGGAACTAGGTGGCGTGCGATGGGGTGGGCTGGGCACTTTGTACCCCCTTGGTGGCTGCTGTTTTGTGGTTGTTGCTTTAAGTCACATATGCACATTACCTCGAAAACATACTTCTCTTGCACCCCTTTGTCCACAGCACGCTTTCCCCTGTCCCGGGAGGACATCTCCCATTTCTTGACTCACCTCCTCGTAAGAGCCTTCCTTGGTTCCTCCCTAGTCTCCATTGACCCCCCTCCGTGCCACCCAGATTAGGCACTGGCCATCCACCTCCTCCCGGGGCTGCTGGTGGCTGCCTGTGATACTGGCATTGAGCTCTGCCTTGCCTCGTGCTGGTGGGCACAAGGCTCCCCCTGGGTCAGCTGCAGTGCAGCATGCCGGCCGACCAGCTTGCTACGTGGCCCCATGCCATAATCTGGCTCTCCCTGAACCAAATAATCCCTCGGTGACCCTGAGAGTCAACCCTACCAGTAGATCCTGTTTGCACCTAAACAGCGCGTCCCAGGGTCAGCACACTCTGCCAGATAGACTCACGGCCGTCTCTCCGTCCCGGGAAGGGGCACTGGGCAAGCCTGTGGAATACCACAGGGACCCCAGGATCTGAGACTTGTTGTCAAGAGGCTGAGTGATATGGGGAGCTGAGGACACAACAACCTCACCAGCTCAAGTCCCTGCTCTGCCTCTTATCAGCTGTGTGGCCTCAGGCCCATTACTCAACCTCTCTGAGCCTCAACATCCTCATCAGCAAGAGGAGGATCACAAAGGGAGCCACGTTTGGACAATCACATGGAGTCATGTGCAGACGGTGCTTAACAGAGTGCCTGGCTCTTCGTAAGCGGGCCACAAATACTAGCTGTGTCACGACTGTCATTGTTTTTGCTCAGCGGTAGACGTTCACTGTGTCCTTCGTGTATTTCAAACTATCCTCACAACTCTGAAAAGTGGTCGATATTAGTATCCCCATTTTATAGACGTGGACACAGAGGCTCAGAGAGGAGGGCGGGGTGTGTCTGAGGGTGCACAGCTGGTTGGTAAGGCAGGATTCGAACCCAGGGCTCTCTGGCCCAGGGAGCATGCTCACTCTCAGCCCCAAAGTGGGCAGCCTGGACCCAGTGAAGCCCACTGCCTCTCCCGTACCTCTCCGCTCTAGCTTCTCCCGGCCCTGCCCCAGACCCCGTATCCCAGGTCCAACCGGCCCCAGCCACACTGCAGGTATAAGAGACAAAAGCTCCTGTTTCCTGTGCTGAGCACCTGACATGGAGTCTCTCTGCACCTCCCCACGGCAACCCCGTGAGAGCAGTCATACCACTGGGCCCATTTTACAGAGGAGGAAATTAAGGCTCAAAGAGGGAAAGGGACTTGTTTCAAGGCCACCCAGCTGGTGAGCCGCAGAGTTCAGTTCAAACCTGGGGCCAGTCTGTGCTCCAAAGCCCCACTCAGCAGCACCGCTTCACCGAGTCTCATCACAGGCTCTGGGGTTATTGATTCAATCACAACCAGAATCCTAATTATAGCTCCCTTTCATCGAGGGCTCCACTATGTCCACACCCCGGGATAGTTGCCTCTGTATCAGACAACAGAGTTTAGAAGGGAGATATAAGTGAAGCCACAGCTGTCATCACCCCATCCTGCAGATGAGGAAACTTAGGCTCAGAGAGGGGAAGTGACTCGCCCAAGGCTGCACAGCGGTGAATGGCGGAGCCTGGACTCAGCCCCTGCCTCCACATGCCCCACTCCTCCTGTGACTTGCAGGGGCCTTACATTCAACATAAAACCCTCTGCCCCAGCCCACTCCTGTCCCAGCTCCAGAGCTCCCGGAGAGGACCCCCTCCCATGGGCCTTCCCAGAAGGAACCCTCTGAGGTGCGAGAGCTCTCGTCTCTCTTCCCCTTGGCCTGGGCATTTCCTACTGCCCCACAAAGTGCTTCTTAACCACCCGTGCTATGTGGTTTGGGGGTCTTTGCACTGGGAAGAGGGGTCTTCCAAGGGCCCTCGACTTGGAGCGGCAGGCCCTGCTCTGTGGCCTGCCTGCCAGGCTTGGCTTTAGGACATCTTCCCAGCTACTCCACAGGATGTGGGTTATCAGCCACTTCTACACAAGGGGGGCAAGAGATCGGAGCAGGCAAGCCGTTTGCCCAGAACCAGAAGCTGGTGGCGGAGCTGGGATCCAAACTCAGGTCTATTGTTGGCCATGTTACTCTCTGGTCTTCCCTATTTTCGCTCTATCCGTAGACAGCCCCTATGGCCTGGGCAGACGCCTCTCCCTGTCCCTAGGAAAATGACAACGCCGCTATTTAAGCATTTCACATGATTCCCTCCCTGGGTTTTCCCAACAAACCTGTTGGAGGGAGGGGCAATCATCAGACCCATTTTTCAGGTGGAGAACTGCAGCAGCAAGAGGTTACTTAGCTAGTCGCCCGCACAGGCTCTGCCTGGGTTTGCTAACCTGTAGAATGGGGTCATAACCGCCTCCCAGGGTGGCTGAGGACCGCGCAAGACTGTGGAAGCCAGGGGCTCTTGGAGACACGCCCTCAGGACGCTTGGAGATGAGGCCCCAGTGCGCTTTTCTCCACCCGCCAGCATCCAGTCAGGGCCTGGCCTGCCAAAGGAAGGGCCCCATGTCTCCTTGAACATTTTCTCAGCCCGGGGATGCCGAGAAAACGATGAGTCATCCACCCAAGCATAGGCCTCCCAGGAGCCTGCAGTCGGGTCCCAGCCGGGGCGCGGGAGGTTCCAAGCTGGGAAGGGGGCCCCGTGGACACGATGACTCCCGAGCTGGCCCCCCGGAGCCCTGAGTCACCAGCTCCCCACAGCCCCCCACTGCCACATGCTGCTGGCCTTAAGGACAGCTCCCGGACACCACCCACTGGCCCCTGAGCCTTCACCCCAGATCTGTACATCTGTCCACATTCCTGGTGTCTTAACCTCCCCTGCTTCCACCGAAGAAAACTGGGTCAACCCTGACCTTCGAACAACCCTTGCTCCCCACCTTCCCTGTCACTCGGTCCCAGTCACTCCACATCTTGTCCTACGGGGGAGGCAACCCCTCTTCTTCGTCCCAGGCTGGCCTTCCCTCTCTGCACCTCACAACTCCTTCACCTCCTGTTTCCCCTACATGGAATATGTCTCCCTCCTGCCCGGCATTCCGAGGGTTCCTTCTAGAACCCAAATCTGACCTTAGCTCCCTCCGCTAAAAAACCCTCCTGTGGACTCCTGGCTTTCTGTCACGATGACACAAGGAGATAAGGATACACCAGCTCCTCTGAGTGGCTTTCCAGATCCTTCTCTCCCATCTGGCCCCAAGTGATTTCACCAGCTCATCCCCTCAGGACCCCACAGCGGTTCTCGAGCTGATCTGACCATTTGCCCACCCCCACCCCATGTGAAATGTTCTGCGGAGCATGCTGCTCGGGGAACGTGGCCCCAGTCGCCTCCGTCCACAGCCTGCGCTAACCTGTGAAAACCTGCCCCACCTCCGAGCTCTTGCTCGCATTCCCACCCCCTGGAATGAGCTCCTCCGTGTTCTGCTCTTGCTGAAAAATGTGTTTGGGCCCTCCAGGTCCAGCTCAAATGTCGTCTTCCTGAGGACTCCCTGGACTCTCTCGGGTAGGAGGGATGGTCTGGGCCTTGGGGCTCCCGAGGCCCTCCGAGTGCAGAAGCCATGCTCTGCTGCCCCCCACAGCGGGCAGTCCCTTTGGGCAGGGGCTATTCTATGTCCTGTGGACACAGCAGCGAACCAAACAGGCTGGTCTGCCCTGGCAGAGCTCACAGCCTTGTGGGGAGACAGGTACTAAACCTATAAACTAAAAAACATACCTAATGTCGGGGGCAGGGGGGATAAGAGCTATAGAAAAAGATTAAATAGAAAGGGGGGTGAGAGGGCCGCCTGGGTGGCTCAGCTGGTTACGCGTCCGACTTCGACTCAGGTCATGATCTCAGGGGTTTGTGAGTTCGAACCCCACATGGGGCTCTGCGCAGACAGGGCAAAGCCTGCTTGAGATTCTCTCTCTCCCTCTCTCTGCCCCTCCCCCACACTCATTATCTCTCTCTCTCTCTCTCTCTCTCAAAATAAATATAAACTTTAAAAAAAGAAAAAAAAGAAAAAAAAGAAAGGGGTGAGAAAAGGGTCCAAGGGACCTAAAATGGTAAAACAGTCCTGACTAGGTGATTGGGGAGGGCCTCTCTGAGGAGGTGGCATTTGAGCAGAGACCCAAAAGAGGAGAGGAACCAGCCATGTAGAGATATGGGAGAAGAGTATTCCAGGCTGGGGGGAGACAGCCAGTGCAAGGGCCCTGGGGCAGGATTGTGTTTGGTAGTGTTTGGAAGAGCAAAGAGGTCGCTGTGGCTGAGACCCAATGGGCAAGGGGAGAGTGGAGTGAGGTGAGAGCAGCAGGCAGCTGGGGCAGATCATACAGGGCCTTGGAGGCTTCAGGAGAGACTCTGGCTCTCGCTTTGAGTGAGACGGTTGTCTTGGAGGGTTCTGAGCAGAGGCAGGTGAGAATCTGATTTGCTTTCTGCAAAGTTTTCTCTGGCTGCGTGAGCCAGAGGGGCTACGGGGGGGGGGGGGGGGGGGGGGTGGTCAGAGTGGATGCAGTGGGGAGGGTGGAAGGAGTGGAGGTGGTGAGAAGGTAAAACCTGAGATGCATTTGCAAGGTCAAACCAACAGAATTTGCAAATGAGTTGGATGGGGAAGGAGGAGCAGGAAGAGAGGAGTCCTCAGTGGAGTGTGGGAGCAGGGGCAGGATGGGGCTGCCCAGACGGGGACAGCAAGAGAGCAAGTGAAGGGTGAGTGACTGAATGTGCAACCAGCCAGGTTTGGGGGCCTGCCTGTTCACCCCCAGCTCTGGCACTTTCTGGGACCTTGATCTTGTTCTGTCCACTCTCGGCCTTAGTTCCCCCCCCTTCCCAGGCTGGTGAGAGGACTGGATGCTGAGGGAGTGGATGACTTCGTGGGGAGAAGGGTCGGGTCTGGAGCAACAGTTGAGGTGAGGGGGTGGGGAAGCCAGCGGGGAGGGGAGGGGTGCCATCTGTCTCCCACTAGGCTGGGTCTGGGCAGGTGGGGGGATGCCTCGAGCTCTGAGAAGCTTTTGTGGCTTGCCATCAGACGAGGGGGCACCATGAGCCTGGGGTGCAGAGAGGTGGAGAGCTACGGCCCCTGTGGACCCCTGCCTCCACGCCCTGTAGCTTTTAGGGTTGGATAGCCATGGAACCCAAGCCCTGCCACTGCCTCACAGAGGGACTCGGAACGTTCCCTGACCTCCCTGATATCAGGTTCTCACCCACTTCACAGAGTCTAGGGATAATTAAGTGAAATAAAGTATCTGGCACATGGCAGGGGCTAGAAAACCCAGGAGATGTGCTCAGACCCCTGCCCAAGCAGCCTCACTGTGTTCTAAGATCCCAGAGCCGACCCAAGTCGAACAGGACGGGAGCAGGGGTGGGGATGGGGAGTGGAAAGGAGAAGGCCTCCAGAATGCTCATCCTACTACCTTTCCACCCGGGAGATGCCTACAGGCCTCGGTAGAGTCCCTACCCTCACCCCTCTACACCACTCTCCTTGACCTCTGGGACCCAGCACCCAGCACCCAGCACCAGGAAGAGACTCAGGGGCAGGAGGGACCAAAAGAGCAGTCCCTGTGTAATAACTAGGGAAACGGAGGCTCAGAGCAGGGCAGGAACCGACCAGAGCAGAGAGACCCTGAGCTTTTAAGTCCCCAGGCCTGGGGGTTCGTGCCACGCCTATGCCCCTCATCAAGGCTCTTCCGGTGTTCTGTGCAATTCAATACACTAACCAACCCCGAACGGCACTGGAGACATAGAAATGACTCAGATACAATCTCCAGGGAACTAACAGTTACTGCCCACCAACTATGTGACAGGGATTTGGCTGGCTGCTTTATCTCCACTGTTCCATCTAATATCCATGACATCTTTCATCACCATCCCCATTTTCTGGATGAGGAAACTGAGGCTCGGTGAGATCACAGAGCACCTAACATTTCCTAAGATATGCACATTCTTCAGGTTCTGCATTGATTCATGCATTAATCTTCATACCAGTGCTATGAGGGAGACAGAATTATCAGCTCCATTTTGCAGATGAGAAAACTAAGGTCAAATTGGTGAAAGGGCAGAGCTGGCATCTGAATCCAGGAGCCTGAGTCTTGAAACCCCAGGCCCTTCCCCTCCGTGTATGTCAGGGTGGGGTAGGGGCAGAAAGTGGACTCAGGAGTCCTTGTTCTAGTAGGCTGAGCCCTCTCTCCCAGAAGGGCATACCCACCCTCCACGGTGCTTGAGGAAGGCTGGAAACAGGGAGGCGCCTTGGCCACCGTCATGGGGACAGGGACAAGGCATCATTTCTCCTGTCCACTGCCTCCCTCACACTTCACTTCCGCAGCTGCTGAGACTCCGGGGGCAGCGGGGGCCAGGACGGCAGCTTGGGCCGATTCTGTTATGATGAAGGACACCCCTGTCAGCACTGCACTGCCAGACTGATGGGGTTTCTTCCACAGGAGCTTGAACATGTGTACACGCACACACTCACGCTCGTGCTCTGCCAATGCCCACACCCCAGGTGCTTGCACATCTGCCAACACAGACGCCCACGGTCACACACACTCACAAGCACGCAGTCTCCCCTCCACCTGTACACACACACACACACACACACACACACACACACACACACACACTGCCCCGGGCACACGAGCATCCCCAGCCTGCACATGGACAAGCACACTCACACCCACACAGTCACACTGCCACACACACACACACACACACACACCACACACACAGCCTCCTCATGCACACACATGCTCTACCCCATGAGCACACACGCACCTGTGCACAACACTCAATCAATCCCACAATCTCTAAGTGGAGAGCTGGCTTGGAGAAGCCCAAGTTGGCCTGGGGCTGAGTCAAGCTCTCGACCTTCGTCCCTGGGCAGCCCCAGACACAGGCTGCCCACCCCCCAGTCTTTCCAGTAGCATTTTTAGAGTCCCAGATGGGCCTCCTGACTTTCAGACACCCCAGGACAAGAAGGCAGTCTTTGGGGCCATGCCAGGTTTTAGCCAAGGAAGAAGGGGGTATCCTGTCCTCGTGCCCAGCAGAGAGTGACCCAGGACCTGGAGGGGAGACCCCAGGAAGGCAGAGCCTGATCCTCCAGCATCACCCAGGCTCCAAAATGAGCCCCCAGAGTGCCTGAGACCACATTTGCCCAAATCACCGAGGCTTAACTGACAAAATTGCCCACTTCTGACACTCAGGAGAAATCTGAACAGGGCCCACACCAGATGCCATTGTCAACCTTCTCCTCAAAAGTCCCACAGGATCCAGGCCTCCTCCCTTCTTCTCACTCCTTCTCCGTCCTAGTGAGCCCCAGGAAAGTCCCCTGACACCTCGTGTGGAGCCAGTCCTGCCTCAAGCACTAGCCTGTGACATCTTGAACAGAGGGATTCTCATAAACTATAATTCAGATTAAGGTGTAATGGACTGAAAGCTTGTCACGAAGGGACTTGTGCTTTCCAATGGATCAGGCTGCAAGACCCCTCAGATGAGGTAAGAATGGAGATGTGTGCAAGCAGTCCCCAAGCTCAGGGCCTGCCCCTGTCAGCAGCATGGCGCTAAGGAAGTTCTGAACCTTGCTGAGCCTCAGTTCACTTATCTGAAGAATAGCGAAAATAACGTCATTGACCCCCGGGGGCCATCCTGGGAATCTGACAAATTAGTGTGTGTCAGCACCCCGGCACAGTGACAGGCACATAGTAGGTGACTCAGAAATGGTCAGTGTGGTGATAACTTGGAGAAAAGCAAGAAACATCGAGGAATTCAAGCGAAGGTCATGGCATATATTACACTGTGCGAAGTCAGAGGCCATTTCCCGCCCAGACCAGTGGCCGCAGGTGCCAAAGGTTTACACAAAAGCTCTGGGGAGAAAGACCGAAGACTGAGAAAACGCTCTCCACTAAATGAACGTTGTCTGCAAACTGGGAAAAGACCACCATTAGTCAATTTGGCCAGCGGAACACCTGGGGTCCGGCTCGCAAAAGCCTAATGTTGACAGTGGGGTTTGGCAAGCTGGCGTTTCCCCTCGGGGGAATGGGGCTCTAATGGGGGGATTCATGGCCTGTGATGGGCCCACAACGCCCACTGCGGAGCACAGAAATCTGCATTCCAGTCCTGCCCCCTACCAATGGAAACCGCCTCTCTCGAGGCCTCAGTCTTCCCATCCGGAAAATGGTAGAGTTGAGCTGAGAACATCTATCTCCAAGGAGGTCCTGGGAGTTGACAGATGGCCCGGGGCCCTGCCCCAGTCATAACCTGTGGCCCTTGCAGGCCCCAGGGACAGCCCCACTCAAAGAGACCAGGGGAAAAGGAAAGGGGCTGGTTCACTTTGTGGTCGACGCTGGAACGAATTTAGAGGGTCTCGCGTCCAAGGGGTTTGCTTCCCCTGCGTGGCAGCGCACGGAGGCTGGAGCAGGCCAAACACAAGAAATAATAAATCCTAACCAGGCTCTGCCCAGTCAGGAGGCCCCGGCTGGCTCTTGTCATAAAAAGATCTTATCCCCAAGAGCGCCCCGTGCCGCTGGTGGAGGACTCCGCCCTCCTCCCCTCAGCCCTCAGCCCTCCGCCTCCACTTCTATTTCCTGTGACAACCTGCAAACTGAAGACCAACTTGCCTCTCCCCCGCGCCCAGGCTCTGGCTCGACCCCCGCCCCGCCCCGCCCCCGCCCGGGCCCCAGCTGCAGGAGGCCCCGGCACAGAGCAATTCCCCTCGCCCTCCTCTCCGCCCTGGGCCCGTCCGGACAGATTAAGCCTTTGTCACACACACCCAGAAAAGCTCAGGGCCAGATGGGACAGGACAAGTGGTGTCAGATCATCGACCCGCGGCCGGCCGGCCGGGACTAGGGAAGGGCCCGACCATAGCACCGCATATGGCTGTGGGAGGAGGAAAGGGGGCCCAGGGAGGGGGCAGCCAGAGAACAACATGGAAGAGAGATGACACACCATGGCCACCCTTGGGACCGCACACCACGCCGGGGGCCCTTGTTCAGCTGCTGGACGACCCAACTCCCACACCCCCTCTTGCCTGAAATCGGTCTGCCTGTCCGCCCTCCCTTGGTGGCTCCGTGCGCGGGCTTCTTTATCACATCCTTCGAGATGCCCACCTCCCCCACCAGCTGGGCGCCCAGGAGCAGGCAGAGTCTGACCCGCCCCTATACCCAATACCAGGCCTGTGGGCACTGAACAAACGCCTCAGACGAAGGTTTAAGGCCCAATGACCTTCACAAAAACCCACCCAGGACAAAACTACAGGATGTCTCCCAACTGCCACCAGAGGCAATGGCAACTTTGTGTGTGTGTGTGTGTGTGTGTGTGTGTGTGTAGGCTAGTGAAGGTAGGGGATGTCCTTTGCACCTTTCAAAGAAGGTCCCATTCAGCCTCTCCCAGGAAGAGGCCATGGCTGGCCCAGAATTCCCAGCAGGATTTGTTCCTCTTAGATCAGTGAAAAGAAAAATGGAAATATAAAAATAATAATAACTGAGCCCCAGGAAGGTGCTTGGAGACGGGGGGTGGCAGGACCAGGGGCATCTCCTGCGGCTGGCTCCAGTTGGCTGGGCGAGCGGCAGGTAACAGGCTCTCTAGGGACCAGCAGGCCAGGCAAGAAGGCACAGGGAGCTGGAGGGGCAGGCTGTCAGAGGAGGGTACGTCTGTTCTGCTGTGTTCGTTGTTCCCCCTCCCTCCCCACCCCACCCCCCAGCCTGGGCAGGGAGACTTGGGTCCCCTTTCCCTGCCTCCCAGGCAGGTGGTCCTTTGAGGAAGGCTTATTATTGGTCTGGGAGTCAGGGTGGAGCCTCATGAGGCCCCTGATGCCAGGGGCAGACAAGGCAGGTCAGCATGGGCCTCATGAAGGTTCTGAAGAGACTAGCTGGGCTTCGAGGACCTGGAACCCAGGCCTAGCACTGAATTTCTGCATGTGACCTGCATGGGTGTGTGTGTGTGTGTGTGTGTGTGTGTGTGTGTGTGTGTGTGTGTGTTCGAAATCACCCCTGCTCTGCCTAGACAGCAGTATGGCTAAGAGGATAGGGAGACTGCCCCAGGATGCCCACTCCCTAGGGAAGAGGTAAACCCACGCAGAGAAGCAGTGAGCCAGCTGCCAACTCTGAGGGTCACCTGCCTCCCAACTCCAGGAGTGGGTAGAGTGGGGGACCCTGCTGCCCGCTAAGAAGATTGAGCCAAGACTCTCAGCTCCCTGGGGAGGGATAACCAGGATGGGGTAGGAGGTGCTAACTGGCCTGGATGGCTGAGGGCACTGTCGCAGGGTAGGGGGCACAGATCCAGTCAAACACCTGGTGGGCCACTGACCTGGAAAAAACCACACTTAGATTGGGGACACTAGCCCAAGATGGGGGAGAACCCAAGGGGGTAAGGAAGGCAGGGTGGGGAAGACCGACCTACGCTGGGGAAAGGCACTGACCCATACTCCCCTTAAGGGAAGGTGGGCACTGATTTGGGCTGGGGGGGGGGGGGGGTCCCTGCCTCCATCAGGGGAGGGGACAATGATCCAGACTCCCCGGGTTTGGGGGGAGAGCACTGATTGGGGCTGGGGGGGGGGGGTCCCTGACTCGCGCAGGGTGGGACACTGCTCCAGCCTTCCCCTCCGGGAATCCCGCCCCGGCGCACCCCTCGGCCCGGCCCCATGCTTCGGGTCCGGCCGGAGGCGGCAGCGGCGCAGATGGGCTGCTGGCGGCCGCAGCGGCAGCGGCGCGGTTATCAGCGCTCCTCGCAGATGGGCCGCCCGCCCTCCGCGCTCACGGCTCCCCACTCCCCGCGGCCTGCAGCCCCGTCCCCTGGGCGCGGGGGGGAGGCGCCTCCGGATCCGCTCCCCGGCTCCCGCCTCCCTCCCTCGCGGCCCCCTCACCCCGCGGGCCGGGCCCGGGCGGCCGCCGGAGGGGGAGGGGGAGGGGACAAGTGCACTTTTCGTAACGACCGAATCAATTGTGTGTGAAGAGCCCGCTCCGGCCGGGGACGGGGCTGAGCGCGGGGCGGGCGGGCCGGACGGGGGAGGAGCACAGAGGGGGGAGCGGGGGAGCGAGGGAGGGAGGGAGGCCGGCGCGGGGCGGCCCCGCTCGCTCGCTCGCTCGGGCCGGGCGAGGCCGGGGAGGGAGCGAGGGGGGCAGGGAGGGAGGCCGGCCGGGCCGGGCCGGGCCGGGGGCTGAACGCACTAATGGAGGGTCTCCACGACGGAAAGTTCAAAGCTCAGCAGCGCCCCGGGAGCAGCCGTCCCCCCCCCCCCCAGCCCCCACCCGTTGCAGAACAATGAGGTCCCGGCGGGGGAGCCGCGGGGCCCGCGCCGCACGCCCTCTCCAGGGCGCCCCGGGCCGGAGGGGACGCCCCCCGCCCGGCCGCCCGCCTCCTCCCTCCCGGCGGCTGCGGTTCCCCGCCCCCCTCCCCCACGCCACCCCGCCCGGACCCGGCCGGCCCCGGGGACGGGGGAGGGGAGGGGATGGATAGGTCAGGCCGCCCCCGTCCCAGGGAGGGGGGGAGCTAGGGGCCCGGGGGGCGGAGGGGGCGCCCCACCCACCCGCGCGAGGCTGCTCCTGCGCCAGGCTGCGGCTCGGGCCGCCCCTCCCCGGGCCAGCCCCGGGTGGGGTCTGGGAGACAGTGCCCTGGAGGGCCCCCCCCCACCCTGGCGCTGGGGAGCCGAGTGGACTCCCCGTCCCGTGGCTGCCCCTGTCCCCCCCCCCCCCCACAGCACCACCCTCCACACACACGCACACACACACACACACACACACACACACACACACACACACCGCCCAGCCGGCCCGGGGGCGGGAGCGCGAGGCGCCCGGGACAGGCAGCCCCGGGGCGGGCGGGGGGTTGGGGGGAGGCTCGGGCTTCGGAGCAGCCGCCTGCTGGCGGGGGGAGGGGACGGGAGGACGGAACATGCTGGGGTGAGCAGCCCGGGACAGCCCGCTCGGCAGGGCCACGGCCCGGGCAGCGGCGCAGAGGGGGGCAGGGACGCCCCGAACCCGGAGCGCTGCCTGGGCGGGCCGGGGCAGGCGGGTGAGCAGAGACGCGTGCGCCCCGGGCGGGCCAGACCCACGGACAACCCCAGGGACACACGTTCGGACACACATCCACACCCCCACACCCCGCCCCCGCCCGCCCCAAGCCCCGCGGCGGGACCGGCCCGCGGCCGCCGCGCGCGCACTCACCGAGCCCGTCTTGACCGGCACATACACCACTTGGCCCATCTTGGGTTCCCGGCCGCTGCCCAGGCGGAAGCCCTTGGAGCGCACCCAGAACTGGAACTTGCCTTTCTCGCCGGCCGCCGGGCCGCTGCCCGCGCCGGTCCCGCCGCCGCCCTGCAGGACCTCGGCGATCCGCTGGTATTTGCTGCGTGTCACCGTCTTGGTTTTGGCCGAGTCGCCGTAGGTGCGCAGGCACCAGTCCCGGAACTGGCGGCCCAGCTCCGAGTCCCCGGGGCTGCGCTCGCGCTCCCAGCCCCCGCGCAGCAGCAGCGTCGGCTTCGGCATCCTCCCGCCGCGCCCGGCGCCCTCGGGGGCGGGCCGGCCGCCGGGCCGCCCGGTGCCGGGACTGGGCTGGGCTGGGCCGGGCCGGGCCGGGGCGCGCCGCGGCCCGGGCTGTCCCGCGGTGTGGCTCCGGCGCGGCTGCTTGATGGGCACGGGCGGCGGCCGGACGCGCGGGGCTGCGGCGCGCTCTGTCCTGCTCGGGCGGCGGCAGCGGCGGCGTTGGCGGCGGCGGCTCCGGCTCGCCTCCTGCTCCGCCTCCTCCTCCCCCCCGGCCGGGATGCGGGAGCGATGGAGGCAGCTCCGGGCCCGGAGGTGCAGAGGGGGCGGGCCGCCCCGCGGGCGGCCGGGGGAGGCGGGAGGCGGGGAGCGGCTCCGGGCGCGGGGAGCGAGACCGAGCCTGGGCGCGGGCGGCGGCGGCGGCTGTCAGCTCGCGCGGCTCATCCTGCTCCTGCTCAGGCTCCCGCTGCCGCTGCTCTTCCTCCTCCTCCTCCTCCCGCGCCCGCCTCCACCACGCCGCGGGATCCCACCTGTTAGAGCGTCGCAGCCTTCGCCGCCGTCCCCCCCCTCCCTCCCGCGCCCGCCCGCGGGGCCCAGACCCCGCCCCGGCCCGGCCCCTGGGGGCGCCGGGGCCGCCGCGCCCGTAGCCGCGGAGAGGGCAGGAGCCGCAGGCGCGCAGTGCCCAGCCCAGGGACCGAGTTCCTCTGTCCGGGCCTGGCCGGGAGCCTCGCAGGCCGCTCTCTGCCCGGACCCGGCGGTCTCGCAGGGAGTAGGGCGCAGACCCCGCCTGGCCACACGCGTCCCTGCCTCCCCGGGCGGCCCCGCCCGATTTTAGTCCAGCGCGGGCGGTACCGGGCAGGCGCCCTTCCCTCCCTCCCGCAACTGGCCTGATTTCTCCGGTGCGAGCCCGGCGCCAGAAGAGCAGTGTTCCCCCTGGGGAACCCCGAACCGCCGCCCTTTGGGGCCCCCAAACTTCCTTCCCTCTCCCCTCACCCTGAATTCCCCCGAAGTTTAGCCGGCCTTACTTCTGGCAGTCCCACTGCTCTGGGACAGCCCCAGGCCCCAGGAAAATCGTCAACATTGGCCCGTGGCCTCACTCAGGCCAGCTCCACCAAGGCTTCAGGCCACGCTCAGCACACCCACAAATTCATTCCCAAGACACCCTGCCTTCATGCGTGCACCTAGAAGCTCTTGCTGAGTAAACTGAGGTAGTCCCCTACCCTCTTCCTCCCTGGGCAGGACTGACCTTGGGGTAGAGCTGACCCTCTCCCCCTTAATGAAACCACTAACACAAATAAAGGCCCAGGCCAATTCCCCAGTATTTCTGCCCTCCTTTCCTAACAGGTTGTGAGGAATTACTTGGTTTCTCTCCTTAGTGTTCCTTGGCGGCCACCCCCATATTTCCAGGCCACTCCTGTAAGTCACCAACTCAAACCTGAGGCCCAGACTGTGACCTGTGCAGGGCCATTTTCTTCTTCTAATAGAAACCAGTGGCTACCCCCAGCCAAGGTCCCACACCCTGGAACCTACAGTGTGCCATGTGCTGGCATCTCAGAGGCAGAGAGGATTGGCCCATTTTACAGATGAAGGCCTAGGGCCTGGAGAGGTAGCCTGACCTGTTCAAGGTCATGCAGGGAGGAGGGGAAGGTTGCAGCCCAGGGCTGTCTGTCTCCTGCTACCACACCCCACATGAAGTCTCCCCCCGCCATCCCACTGGGAGGAACCCCCCGCAACGTATGTGCCTACCCCACTTCTCCCAGTAGACCAGGGAGCTCCAGTCCAGCACAGGACCCATGTCTGACTCATCCTTTTATGCCCAGGCCCTAGCACAGTACCAGGTACACAGTTGGTGCCAATAAATGCTGAAAGAACCGAAGAGGTCTCCCAAGTCCCAACCTCGCACTGCATTTCACATGGAAGATTTATTTTTAGATAATTTACATTTCCATGTTACTTTATATACACCAACAACTCCACAGTCATTTTTCTTCTTCATCTCCCCAAAAGCTCTTTTTGGTTCCATGCTGGCGTGTCCATTTTTCGGAGATTACTACTGGGGCTCAGAGAGGGGAAGGCACCACCCAAAGGCTACCCAGCCCCGGAGGTATGCTTCTGCATGACTTGGAAGCCCCACGCCCTGACTTTTCCAATATACCCGTGGACACTTACCCTCACAGCTGACTTCCTTCCGGAGAGGAAAAGTGCCCTCACTTAGCATTGTGAATGACCACCCTCAGCAAGGGTGCCTTGGTGCCTAGGTGGTGGGGCCCCCCCATTGGAGCCCAGGTCTCTCTCTTCAGTTCCAAGACCCAGTTGAGTAACCACTAAGCCAGACCACCTGTCCATGAAATCTGGGTCTTTGCCCGCCTTTCAGAACCTAGAAACCTGCTTACCAATCTTGGGCTGGGTTCTATTGTGGCAGAAGATGTAGCACAGTGGAAAGAACATGGGCTTCGGGTAGAGTCAAACAGACTTGGGATGGGATCCTGACCGCTCTTTTCCAGGGCATTCTTCATGTCCACGGGTCCCAGGTGGCTGCTTCCCAACTGAATAAGCCCATCAGTCCACCCTTCACTGAACCCCAACTTCATCAACTTCATCACCTATTTAATGGCGTGGGTGTCATGGATGTAATCATATACATGAGAGCGCCTGGTATATAACAGGTGCCCAATAAATGCCATTTTCTCCTTCATACGATTGCAAAGTATTCAAGGAGGAAAATGGGGATTGTTGATACTTTTTGTGTTTCATTCATTCAACAAACATCTCTTGAGCAGTCATTATGCACCAGGTGCTGGGGATCTAGCCAGGGGATTCTGAAGGTCCTTGCCCTTGTGGAGCACACTAATGGGTGGGGAAGATGGCCACTGAACAGATCAGCCATCAATAATGACAGCTTTGGGGGGTGCACCTGCCTGGCTCAGTCAGTAGAGCATTCAACTCTTGATCTCCGGGTTGTGAGTTTGAGCCCCACTTTGGGAATAGAGATTCCTTTTAAAAAATTAAAGAAGAAAATCTTTAAAAAAATAATTACAGCTTGAGGAAAGGGCCTTAAATGAAATAGGGAGCTGTGATAACAAATGGACACAAGGGACGGCTTTCCTTAGGGGATCAGGGAAGGCCCCTCTGAGGTGGTATATTTGAACAGTGACTTAAATGACAAGGAACCATCTAGGCTGTGTTCTGAGGGAAGAGCATTCCAGGCAGAGGGAATAGCATGTGCAAAGGCCTTGAGGTGGGAAAGACATTGGCATTTTCTAGAAGCTGAAAGAAGGCCAGGGTGGCTAGAGTGAAGTGAATGAGGAGGCAGGAGACCCTAGACTCTGGATTGCATTCTAAACGGGATGCAAAGCCACTGGTGAGTTGTAAAGAAGGGAGAGACTGAGGAGCAGAGGTGGAGTGAGGAGTGGAGGGCAGCCCAGCGGTCTGTGATCAAGGTGCCTGGAGGTCAGAGGCCTTGCCCTCTCCTCCCGTGTGTCAGCTTACTCTATACTAGGCACATCTCAGCCTCGTGCCCCAAAAAAGTACCGGTAAAAAAGTAGAGGTGGCCGAGCAGAAGAATGAGCCCAAAGCAAAGCCCCTTCTGCTGAAACGGATCCCTGGACTTCTAGCCTGTTCATGTCAGTGGCATCCTTTAGCAGAGGTCCTGCCCCAGAGCATGCTGGGGGCGGCGGGGGGTGGGGGGGGGAGGTAAGCTTCTCACAATGTCCATCTCAGGGAGGGGGACGGTCATGGTCCTAGGGGACAACTGCTCCTCTTTTCTTCACATTCCAGCCACCTGCCAAAAGGACAAAGTAGGCTGTCCCATTAATCATAGGTCAGTAGATCCCCTGGAGTTTTTCTTTAATGCTGACAGTACTATCCTGGATCACAAGAGGCCACCGATGAAGGGTCTGTAGAGAGTATACAATACAAACTCTGCCTTTTACAGATGGGTAAACTGAGTCCCACAGAGGGGAAGAGGCTCAGGGCCACAGGCATAGCCTTTACCTGATTTGGCCAGATCACCTGTATTTCACTGAGCTCTGACTCTGGGCCTGGGAATGGGTGGGGGGAGGGAGAAGGGGAGAGTGCGGCGGGTGGAGGGAGGAAGGTGATGGGGTGGGAATGCCTACGACTCAGAAGTGAGGTGGTCCCTTGCTTCCCCCTGGCCCCCCCGTAGTCTGCCTGGGCACACCCCCCTGCTGTTCCAGGGCCACCTCACCCAGAAAGGCTTCCTGACCCCTCAGTTTGGCTCAGGGACCGCCACGGTTCCTCACCCTCCGACCCCTGGGCTTTCCCCATCCCGGCTCTGACCACACAATTTCACATTTACCTGGTTTCCTGTACTTACCAGTGCCCAGCACAGGAGCTGAGGTTTAACAATCACTGAATAAATTTTTTAAAAGTGAGTGAATGAAAGAGTAAATGGGCTGGTCCTAAAAATGCACACCTCAAAGTTGATGGCATTTTTCACCATACTACACTGCCTCCCTCTTAACCAGTCAGTCTAGCAGCATTTAGTGTCTCCTCCCGGCATGCTCTGCTGCTCAGTGACCTGACGTGGGTTCCTTGCTCTAAGCCTCAGTTTGCAACGCTGGTAAAGTGGGGATAAAAGTTACCCCTGACTCACAGGCCTATTGTGAGAATAAGCCCTCGATAAGTATCAGCTCCTAGCGTGACTATGTCTGCCTGCCATTTATTTATGTTTATGTTATATTTATGTTTATTTATGTTTTGAGTGCCCTCTGTGTCGGATGCCACGCCCAGTGCTGGGATACACGAGGTGGACCTGGCCCCAGCCCTCATGAAGCCCAGGGAAGAGCTGACTTTCCAAAGATTGTGACAAATGGGTTGAGAATTAGAAAACAAAAAGGTGCCCCGAGAACATATGGTAGGGGGGCTCGGGTGAGCATCCCTGAGAAGCCCTGCCTGAGGGCTCCTTGGACAGAAGCACTCGGGACAAAGAGAAGAGGAAGGACAAAAGTGTCTCCACATCTCCAATGGCCCATGGCATGGTGCCTGTGGAAACACAACCCAGTGGGAAAACATTCTGTCCACCTCACAGAGTTTGAAAACCTTTGGAGTCCAGTGTCTCCCTTTTCCAGAAACGAAAGCATAAAGAGACAAGGAATTTCATTCAAATGTCACCTCCCCAGAGGAGCCCTCCTTGACAGCCCTTTTCAAAATAGTCCCCCAGTGATTCTATCTTCCTGCCCTGCTTTATTCACCTTCCAAGACTCAGCACCACCTTCCAGTATATGTATTTGTTTCCTTGTCTCTGTTCATCTCAGTACTGGAATGTATGTTCCCAGAGGGCAGGGATTCTGTCTTGACTGCAGTATCTCCAAGTCCGGAATGGCCTGGCACATAGTAGGTGTTCAATAAATAGCTGTTGAATAAATGAATGACGAAACCCCAAGTGTGTGTGTGCGTGCGGATGTATTGTAACTAAAAACTGAAATGAGATCCAAGATTTATGTCGAATTAGAAAGGAAGGGGGCTTTTCTTTCTGTTATTAATTGTGTCTTTTGCCAATCGCCTCCCTTCATCAAGCCTCAGTTTTTGCGTGTGTAAAATGCAGCTAGCACCTGCTTTGCAGAGTCATTGTGAGGCGCCAATCAAATGCGGTGCAAAGCGCCCAGATGGGGCCTGGCGCACAGTAGGTGCCCTGTGAGCAATTCTGTTTTTCCGATGGCGCCCTTGGCGGGAGAGGCTCATGGAGGGGAATCCCCTGGGCCTGAGCCTTCCTGCATGACACAGAGGAAGCTGACACTGGATCTGTCCCGTCACTTGAACTTGCCGGTAATTTATTGATGCTGGATGCTGGCACCTAGTAGCTTGCCGGGTCAGCCTCAGGGAGCAGGTGTGGGGCCCCCGAGGCCTCCCCCCAGCCTCAGCCAGGTGAAGCAGGATGGGCAGAACAGATCTGCACGGCCCAGGAAAGCAGATAGATTAGCCCTTACAAGCCCCCTACGATATGCCAGACACTGGGGGACTGGAAAAAAATCCAGGTGTAGTCCCTGGCTGGCCTGAGCTCATAGAGGAGGAGAGGGACATAATTCATAATCTGAGCAATGATGAAACAGTAGTGAGGGCTGCATGAGAGACCATGTGCCAGGAACTTTTTACATATAACCACATTTAAGCCTCATGTGATGTCTTGTTCACATTTTATAGGTCAGAAAAGGTCTTCAAGGAGAGGTCAAATGATGTGTTCAAGGTCACACAGCTAGTGAGTGACGCAGGGAGAATTTGAACCCAAATCTGACCAGCATCCAAGGCCCAGGTGCATGTGACTTGCCACCCTGCCCCCACCAGGCTGGCTGGGCTAAGGGGCATGTAAAAAACAAAACCAAAAAACCCAAAGAAAGAGCTCTGGGAGTTCAAAAGTGAGAAAGGAGGGGAGGCCCGTTCCTCTAGCTGGCTGTCAGAGGATGGGTGGAAATACCAAACAGGGGATGTGTTTCAGGGCAGGGAAACATCCAGAGCAAAGGCTCAAAGGTGGAAGGGGAACGGTGTGTTTGGAGTGTGGTCGGCATGGCCCTCCGTGAGACCATGCGTGCCCCATGAGGGGGCAATGGGCACGCTGGGGCCTTAAATTCCTCATGGTTGGGCCATAGGGAGCCATGGGAAGCTACTGAGCAATGAAGCCACTGTTTCGCCCCGACCTGTGTATCCAAGGAGGCTGTCCAGTTAGGCCAGAGGGGGCCTGGCGTAGAAGCACCTCTGACGTCCCTCCACCCCCTTTCATCAGCCCTCTGGGCCTGCCGTGCTCACCGGTTCCGGAACATCCTGCTCACTCTCACCTCCGTAGCTTTGTTCTCCCAGGATCCTTCCTCCCAGAGTGCCCACTCTACCTGCCCCAGTCCTTCTCGCTGTGCAAGTCTCCCTTCCAGGCCCCTTTCCTCCATGGAGCCCACCCTGACCACCCCGGCCCTCAGCTGCGTGCCTCAGCCTCAGAGGCAGGGCTGGGCAAGGGCCCATCCCCCACCAAAAGCCGCAACAGTCGCCACCCACAGCGGCCAGCTATTGCTTTCACCTGCCTGGCAACACCCTGCTGCCGGTCATCCGAAGTTCCTTTGAGAAACTGCCCCTGCCCCACATTCAGAGCATGTAGCTGGAGCATGACTGACCTGAACACTGGCCACGAAAAAATCCCATCCCCTGGACCGATGTGACTGTGGCCAGATTTCTGACAATATCATTCGAGCCCCTGGATTCAGTCATGCTTGAAGGCCCTTTTCATTTTCACCTAGGTCTCCTTGTGCTGGATTTCTTGCAAACCAAAGATGCTGGTCAGATGTGCTGTCTGTTCAATGCAGTTTGGGCCTCCTCTGCTCTGGCCCAGACGGCAGAACCAGCTTCCTCACTGGACTCCTGGCCTGTAGGTTTTCCCTTCCACCCGGATCCAAAGGGTTGCTCTTCTCAATTATGGCCTCTATTATTCCCCCAGAATACAATCTGAACTCCTTGGCTTAGCATTCAAGGCCTTTCACGCTCCTATTCCAGCCCACCCCTCTCTGCCAGCCACGCTGTATTTTCCAGCCTGTGGAACAAGAAACCCTTAACACGACTGACTTGTACATGTTGTTCCTACCCCTGGGGCTGCCCTTCCTCTCTAATTCTCTTCCTGCAGAACTCCTACTCCTCCTTTAAAACCCTATTTGACCGTGAACTTCTCTGCCATACTTCCCTTGACCCTCAGGTGGGGCAAGATGCCTCTTCCCCTGCCCGGTGCTTCAGGCTCCCTGACCGGTCTCCTTCAGAGCAATGGCCACACAGTGTGGTCACTGTCTTCCACTTGGCTACCTTCTCTCCAGAGAAGAAGCACCTCACAGGCAGGATCATGTCTTGTTCACTTACCTTCCAAGGGGCCCGTGAATAGTTGTCAACTTACCAACTTACTGATAGGAGTTCAACTCAAGGTTATGAATCATTAGGTGACGATTTTTGCTGGTCAGGTCTTCCAGTTAAGCACTCACTGGCTTTTCTTTACTTCGGGACTTCTCAGAACCTTTCATGTGCTAGTGGGCACTGGGAGCCTGGGTGCCAGCTTGAGATCACCTTACCCAGTTGCAGCCTTTCAGGAATGACAAGGGGCAAGAGAGGGACAAGGACTCATCTGGACGGTTGACAGCGGAACTGGCCTGGGGCCCAGCCCCCTGCTGCCTCAGCCGGTGCTCTCTCCCGTGGGCCTCTGTATCTCTCTCCTTTACGTCTCCGGCCCCCGCTAGGTGCAAGTCACTTTTGTAGCGAAATGTTAAGAGTGGGGGTCCCTGGAGCCAGACTGCCTGCATTTAAGTCTTGTACCCCCTCTCCCGAGCTGTGTGCCCTGGGCCAAATGGCTTAACTTCCCTGAGCTTTGATCTCCTCATCTGTGGGGTGTGGACAGTAATAGCACCTACCTCATGGGGTTGCTGTGAGGGTTCAGGCAAAGTAATCCACATAGAAGCACTTAGCACAGGGGCCGGCCCACAGTAGGCCCTCAGTAAATCGCCACCAGCATCCCTATGAGCTCATCTTTCTCCGGAAGTACTGGGCACACTGAGCCCTGACATCTGGGGGAGCCGTGGGTCTCTCTGGAGAAACCCAAGTAAATGCTACGTCCCGACTCGGCTCCCCTCCGCAGGGTTCGGAACCCGGATCTTAGCACCGGGCCTACTCATCTGGATGTCCAACTGCCAGGCTTTCCTCCTCCCTGATTTGAAAAAAGACATTTTTTGTTTAGAGGAATTTTCCCCCACTTCATATTGGTTCCATAAATTGGATTTTGTTGAGTGGTTTCTGACAAGCAAGTCGAACAGGCATGTGTGTGGAGGAAACGCAAGGCCGCCTCTGGCCACGGGGGTGGATCTGAGGCCTTGGGTTCTGCTGGTTGCTGGCCGCGAGCTCAGTTCCCAGGCGGCTGCGTCCTGGGGAGCGTGTGTGTCCTTGGGGTGATCCAGAAGGACTTCTTCCCCAAGGAATTCTTTCCAGAGTTTTCCCAGAACCTTCCCCTGGAGGAAAGGCCCTAATAGCAAATGGCCTGTCTACCTCCCCCACCCCATCCGGCAAACGAACTCCTGCATTCAGATTCATGGCGGGGAGGGGGAGGTGTCCCTGAGTCTCCTACGCCCAGCTCAGTCCCCTCCACAGTAATAGTCAAGGACCATGAGGTGGATGTTGGTGCTTCTCTACTTCTTCAGGCATCCAACCAAAGGAAAGCTGGCACAGTAAAGCAGGAGGGGTTTCAGTTAGACAGCAGGAAGGACTTCCTCCTGCCAGCTAGCTCAAACCTGGGCTGTGCATGACCTTGGAAAGAGCACTAAACTAGGAGTCAAGACAGCTTTAACTGATGCTTGCTGTGGGAGTTTAGGTCAGTGCTTCATTTTCTCCTCTTGGCTTGCTCATAACAAGATGGGGGTTATAATTTCTGCTTACTACAGAGGATTTCAATTGAGACAGTGGGATGAGGCCTTGAGGCCAGTGGCAGGAGGCTGGAGCAAATGACCTTCTAGGTTCCTTTTCCTTTCTTGTTTGGAAGGGATTCCCAAGGCTATGGCCGGCCCTGGCCTAAGGCCCAGGGACCCACTGGTGAAGTGTGTGTGTGTGTGTGTGTGTGTGTGTGTGTGTGTGTGTGTGTTACATGGTAGGTGCTAATTTAACATTTTATATTCTCCCTCTTCTCTTGGGATACTCACCAGATGCAGAAAGAGCCATGGGCAGGGGCTCCTGGGTGGCTCAGTCAGTTAAACGTCCGACTCTTGATTTTGGTTCAGGTCATGATCTCCCAGTTGGGTTCATGGGATTGAGCCCCACATCAGGCTCTGCACTGACAGTGTGGGGCCTGTTTGGGATTCTCTCTCTCCTCTCTCTCTGCTCCTCCCCTGCTCATGCCTGTGCTTACTCTTTCTCTCAAAATAAATAAATAAACATTAAAAAAAAAAGAGCCATGGGCACATGTTAGAAAGTCCAGGTTCCAACCCTGGGTCTGCCCCAACTTGCTTTGACCTTGCCCATGTCCTTTACCCAACTGAATCTCAGTTTCCCCCCTCTGTATCATGGGGCTTTTGGGTGGTTTCTGAGGTCACTTCTGTCCTGAAACCGTGAAATCCATGACTGACCCAGCAAGGTCTGACCCCCTGCTCTCCCATCTTCCTCAACAGCCGTCACTGGACGTTCCAGATACACTGACTTCCTTTGCTTCCTTGACTTTACCAGAGCCTCGGGAATGAGCTCAGGCCCCTCTTACAAGCCATGTGATGCCGGACATGTCATTCCCTCCCACCACTTTGCCCAAACCCTTCCCCTCTTGCCATGAGTTCACCTAATTAAGTCCAACTCATCCTCCGAGCTGTCAGCCTGGGTGGAGTCCTTGAGGGAGGCCCGGGGCCCAGCCTTGCAGGCCGAGGAGAACGCAGTCAGCGGGTGCTGGTCGAGTGTGCAGCTTGAGCCCCCCACGTCCCCTGGGGCGGGACCCTGGGTGTGTCCTATTTGGTAATCACACCATTTGCCTAGTGCCCGCCGGGCAAGCTCTGTGAGGGTAGGGCTGGGTCTCTCACCCCCACTATCAGGGCAGCTGGCTGGGCCCTGGGCCAGCGCTTAGTGAGTGCCTGTTGAACCTGCAGTGCGCCGGGGACTCTGCTGTCTCCAGACCCCCCAGCAACCACGAGCACCATTCTGCAGGTGAGAAAACCGAGGCTCTGAGTGGGGAAGGTCTTGCCCCAGGCCACACAGGTCTGTCCGATGTGTGACTCCTCCAGGGATGGGATCCCAGGGCTTACGTGTCCCTCCTTCAGCAGCCAGCATGTGTGACAGACCCTGGAAGGCAGGTAAGATGGAGGGGGGTGGGGAACATGCAGCATCTTGCCCAAGGTCTCACCAGGCATAAACAGTGTGAAGAAGGGTAGCTTCTCTGTGGCCCTAAAAGTTCCAAACTTAAGGACCTGCATTAGGGCTCAAGGAGTCCAAGCTCCCCCTTTATAGATGGAAAAACTTAGGCCCAGGAAAAGGATGAGCCTAGGGCCACGTGGCAGGTGAGGCGCAGCAGGGTAAGTACAAAGGCCCTGTGGCTGGCACAAAATATGAACGAGGCCAACAAGCTGAAAGAAGATGAAGCTGAAGTTTGGCCGGGCTAGGGGTTTGGGCTCTAGGCCACAACAGTGGGAAGTTATGGGACTGGAAAGGTCTATCTGTGGGCTGGCCTGCAGGAGGGCAGGAGGGGAACAGGGAGGCCTGGGAGGCAGACACGGGGCCACTGCACTCAGCCTGCTCCTGTTCCTGACCTCCAGACCTGCTTGCCCACCTGCTGATCCCCTATCACCACTCCAAGATCCCCATTTCCTCTCCACGTCTGTCCGTCCCACTGCCTCCTCACTTTAGCACACCCCAACTCCATTCTTCCCACTGCTCAGCCAGAAAACTTGGAGTCACCTTTACCCTCCCCCTTCCCGTCTCTCTCACTGCCACCTGACCCGGCAGCAAATCCCTTTGGCTCCACCTTCAAAACAGAACCAGAATCTGACCGCTTCTCCCGGCCCTACTGCCACCCCCGGCCCCACCAGGATGGCTGCCCCCACCTTTTCCTGCCCCCACACTGGCCCACAGTGTACCTCTGTGTACCTTCCAAAGGCAGCAGGAAGCAAACCGTCCCTCCCCTGCTCCAAAGGCTCTCACCCTCTCTCCTCTGCTGCAGCCCTCTCTCCTCCTCACCGAGGTGGTATTCGTGCCTCAGGTATTTGCACGTGCTGTGCCCTCTGCCTGGAATGCCCTTCCCGGGGTTCTGCAGGACAGCCAGCTCCGTCAGTCCCCCAGGCCATCAGATGTCACCTTCTCCGGAGGTCTCCTTCCGCCCTACTTAAAATGACAACTCCTGGGGCGCCTGGGTGGCGCAGTCAGTTAAGCGTCCGACTTCAGCCAGGTCACGATCTCGCGGTCCGTGAGTTCGAGCCCCGCGTCGGGCTCTGGGCTGATGGCTCGGAGCCTGGAGCCTGTTTCCGATTCTGTGTCTCCCTCTCTCTCTGCCCCTCCCCCGTTCATGCTCTGTCTCTCTCTGTCCCAAAAATAAATAAAAAATGTTGAAAAAAAAATTAAAAAAAAAAAAAAAATGACAACTCCTGTGGCACCTGGGAGGCTCAGTCGGTTGAGCCAACTCTTGATTTCCGCTCAGGTCATGATCCTGGGGTGGTGGGATCGAGCCCCGAGTCGGGCTCCACGTTCAGCATGGAGCCTGCTTACAATTCTCTCTCTCTCGCCCTCTGCCCCTCTCCCCCGCTCACACTCTCTCTCTCTCAAGTAAAATAAATAAATAAAAGTTAAAAAAAAATAAAATGACACCCCTCCTCCCAACACACATACATCCCTTTCTCACCTTCGTTTTCTCGGTAACTCACCTGGCTCTTTAAAATTCTTAGTTATTTACTTTTGAGAGAGGGAAAGCGAGAGCACGAGTGGGGGAGGGGCAGAGAGAGGGAGAGAGAGAATCCCAAGCAGGCTCGCATGGTCAGTGCGGTAACTGACCATCGTCAGTTTCGGTAACCAGCGGAAACCACCACGCCTAACCAACTACACCACCCAGGCGCCCCAATTCACCTCGCTTTCTAAGACACCACGTACTTGGCCTATCCCGTTGCTCAGTCTCTGCCCCTGACCGCCTCACCCCCCAGAAGGGCTTCCGCTTCCCCAGGGCAAGGGTCTTGGAATCACCGGTGCCGAGGGTGGTGTCTGGGCCACAACAGCTGCTAAATTAGGCGGACTCTCCCTCGGTTCTACCGAGATGGGAGGCTGCCTCAATTTCCTAGCACGGAGGAGGAAACGGGCGGTTCGGGGAAGGCACTGATCTGCCTGAGGCCGCAGGGTCCGGACACAGTGGGGCTGGGACTTGGACCCCGACAGCTCAGGCTGAGCCAGGAGCCTGGAGGGAGCGGGCTTGGGGCTTGGTGGGGGGGGGAGCAGCTCCTGCCAGCCCCCTGCGGTCGATGCCCTCCCCGAGGAGCCAGGGCGCCCGGTAGGGAGAAGGCTCCAACGCGGTGGTGTAAGAGGGGCATTGGGAAAGGCCCGGGGGCACCGGGTCCATTCTACGGTTGCCCAGTCCTCGGAGCCTGAACGGCCATGAGTGAGAAAGGAAGTCAGCAGGATCCAAAATAGGTCTGTGTTTTGGGAAGTGAAACTGGGTGCTGGGGACACTCGGCCAGGGGAAGACCTGGGCCTCCTGGGTTGAGGCTGTCGGGCTAAGGAGTCTTTCCCTGCCTCCTCAGCCCAGGAGGGTGCGTCTCCGGAATGGGCTCAGGCACCTCTCACAAGCCACGTGACCTTGGGCCTGTCACGTTGGCTTTCTGACCCTCACTCTTCTCATCTCTAAAATGGGACTGAGGTAAATGGACCTGGAAAGGTGCGGCAAGACCATACCCTGAAGCGGGAGGCTGTTGCTCAAAAGATGGTAACAGTTACTGTTGGTGTTCCAGAACCATCTTGGTGCCTCCTCCTCCGGGAAGCCTCCCCAGATCCTTGGGTCAGAATGAATCTCTCCTTCTCTTTAACTTCTCTGTGTTTCTGTTCGCATGTGTCTTTTCCACCAGAGGACGCCCGTCTTTTCTAGGCGAGGACGCTGAGTCCTCTAAGTGTCCCCAGTGCCCAGTACGAGGCCCGACATGTGGGAGATGCCACAGATTGAGACTGACTGGGGGAACCAGAGCGGAGGCTTATTTATGACCTTGAGGGTCTGATAGCTGGACCCTGAGGACCAGCTCCTTGGGGTGGCCTGGAGTTGTGGCAAGAGGAGGGCTCTGAGGGTAGGTGAGTTATGTTTCCTCCGAGCCTCAGTTTACTCATCCATAAAATGGGGACACTTGGAAAATATGCCAGAGCTTCTTTGTCCTGGATCAATGAAACCCAGGCCACCCGAGATGCCACCCCAGACACCTCAGAGTGTTCCTGGGGCAGGGCTGCCCCAAAGTGGGATCTTTCAGACCCGGGAGGCCTTGCATTCTCCTTGCTCTAGCCCCTGTCCTGCTGTGATGAGAAGCAGGCCTTCAAAGCTAAGAAGCTCCCCAGGTATAGTTGTGGACTTGCCTACTAATGAAATCAAGAAGCTCTAAATAATGATGGGGTCATCAGTCTGCAGGAACACTCACATCACCCCGGTTTTATAGACAAAGCCCCGAGAGGTTAGGTTACTTGTCCAAGGTCACAGAGCAAATTAGGGCAGAGCAGGTAGAGTTCCCAGTCCTGAATTTTGGTCCCAGGACTCAGTCAGCACATCTTACAGTTACCGCGTCTCCTCAAAGTGAGAGTCAGGTTACTCATCCTCTAGATGAAGACCTCAGGCTTCAAGAAATGAAAGCTCTTTCCCCCAGAGGCTCTATCCTTGGAGCCTCTTTAAAAAAATTTTTTTTAAATGTTTATTCACTTTTTCTGAGAGAGAGAGAGAGACAGAGAGAGAGAGAGAGAGAGAGAGAGCGAGCACAAGTGGGGGAGGGGCAGAGAGAGAGGGAGACAGAATCTGAAGCAGGTTCCAGGCTCTGAGCTGTCAGCACAGAGCCCGATGTGGGGCTCAAACTCACAAACCATGAGATCATGACCTGAGCTGAAGTCAGACGCTTAACGGAGTGAGCCACCCAGGCACCCCTATCCTTGGAGCTTCTTAGGGGCTCTTGAGGTCCCTTGAAGGCCGAGCCTTCAAATCCAGGGACTAACTCAGGGCCGAGGCTTCTCCTGGAGGGACTCCGAAGGGTCTTTGTGGCCCCGAGTTTCCCATCATCCTCTCGTCCTGCCAAGCTCACCCACGAGCCAGCTGCTGGTACACGTTTCTGGGTGGAAGCCGCCCTGTGCAGCCAACCGGACAGACTCAGACTAATGATCACAAACACACTACATGACATTTATTGGGTGCTGAGCCCTAGTCCAAGGGCTTTACCTGTATTTACTCATTTGAGTCTCAGTGACTTGGTGAGGTCAGCTCCATGCCCCATTTTATACACGGGGAAACTCATGCACATCCCAGACTGAGCTCTTCTGAAAACCTGCTCCTCTCCCGGTTCCCAGCCCAGGGAGAAGTCCCCGGGCAACTGCTCTGGGTACCTGAGTCACTCCTAACACCTCCTACTGCCCCTCCCTCAACATCTAGTCAAATCCACCTCCTAACCTGCTCTGTGAGCTGTGACTAGTGCCTGAACCTCTCTGGGCCGAATCTGTCAACTAGGACAACAGCCCCGCCTATGAAGTGTAGGGCAGAGTAGTGGGGATCCGCCATCACTCCTGGCTGTGTGACCTGGGCCAGGAGAACCGACCTCTCTGGGCTGCGGTTTCCGTATCCGTAAAGCAGAAACGGTAGCACTGCTCTCCTCCTAGGGTGGAGGGGGCGGGGGATGATTCAAGGACCCCTTCCCTCTGTCTTCCCTGAGACATCGCTCCAGCAATTCTCCCCTCTTAGAACCCGCCAGCATTTCCCCGTCTACCTGCTCAACCCGAGCAACATACACACCGCTGGGTATTCTCCCGGAGCCCGCAATCCCTCCCCTGCTGTCCCGTCTCTCTCCCACCCTGCACAGGAAAGTGAGTCTTTCCTTGCGGCCCCCTCTCCTCCCTTGAACCAGCGCCCCTCAGCCTATCGCCTCCCCTCTCAGGAGACCAAGGACCTCCGCCTTGCCAAACCCCTGCTATCTCTCATTGCCCTTGACGCACCAGCAGCATCCGATGTAGTTAACCCTCCTTCGACACCTTCCTTGCCGGCTGTCAGAATGTTCTGGTTTGCCTCCTGCTCCCTTGGCTGCCCCTTCTCAGCCCCTTTTCGGCTTCCTCTGCCCTCTCACCCCCACCTCTGAGGGTTGCCCCCCCCCCCCATCCAGTGTCTTCCAACTACCTTCCTCCCTGGCTGACTTTAAAGACAGCTTCTCCATGGGAATCCACCCCCAACACCAAGAGCACACCGTACAGACTGCATGTTAGCCAATTCGACAATAAAGTATATTAAAATAAATAAATAAATAATAGAATACAAGAAGTAAAAAAAATAAATAAATAAAAATGAATACGGCTTCTCTGCGGGCGACCGCCTCTCCGAGATGGCCAACCTGGACATCTCCCCGGAGCCCCCCGCTCCTCCTGGCCTCCCCAGTTTACTTGGCTCCCATCTGATCTGATATTTGCACGTTGACCTGTTCCACCCGCGACCTTCCTCATCCCAGTGAATGGCAACTCCGGTCTTCCCACGGCCCACGCCAAAACGCTGGCTGACGTCCTGAACTCCTCCCTCTCGGACTCGGGCTCTGGCTCCGTGTGCATGTGCATGTGTATGCGTGTGTGTGTGTGTGTGAGTGTGTGTGCGTGTGTGTGTGTGTGTGAGTGTGTGTGCGTGTGTGTGTGTGTGTCTCATCCCGCCCGGGCAGCACCAGCAGGTCCTGCTGGCGCCAACCTCTCGATTCACCTCCGTTTCCAGCGCTCCTCGCCAGTCCCTCACCTCCCCCTGGATCAGCCTCCATCCGGCTCTTCCCTCCGCCAGCAGCCTCCCCAGCCTCCCACGGCCCCGCTTCTGCCCTGCTGCCTGCAGTCTATTCTCCACGTGGCAGCCAGAGGGACCCTGCTCCGAGGAGAGCCCCACATGGCCTGCGGGGCTCGCTGCCCGGTGGGTGGCAGGCCCTCAGAGAAGCCTGGCTCCTTATAAACACCCTTAGGCCCCGCAAGCTCCGCACCCCCTCTGGCTGTCTCCCTCCTCCTCCCCAGGTGCCTCCACTCCAGCTCCTGCGTTAGGGGGTTTGCTTCCCGGGAATGTCCTTCCCCAGCAGCATTCAGGCACACAGAAGTCTCCTTTTGGGGAGGCCTTTGCTGGCGCCCTATCCACAGTTTCCACCTGCCACTTCCTGTCTCCTTCCCCATTTTCGTTCTCTCCCCTTAGCACTTAGAACAGTCCCGCATACATGTATTTTTACTTACCGCCTTTGTAGCCGGTCTCTCCCAGGAGGGCACCGGTTTGTCCTGGGTTCATGTGCTCCTGCCTCCTCCCCTGAGCCTTGAACAAGGCCTGGCTGGGCAGTCAGGGGGCTCGTTTGGGCCTGGGCCTGCTGGAGGCCTTCCTGCTCCCCCACAGTCTCCCTGCCTCCAGCCATCCCCTGGCGCACTCGGATCTTCCATTCTCCCCAGTGGGTGCCGGAAGGGCTTTAAAAAGCCTGGATCTAATCATGTCCTCCACCCACCCTAGCCTTCAACGGCTGCCCTTGGCCCTCGGGATAATGTCCATTCCCTGCATGGCACGGGAGACCCCTGGAGACGAGCCCCAGCCACCACCCTGCCTCCCCCTTCCCTGCTGGCTCTCGCCACCTCCCTGTGCCCGCAGGAGGGTTCTCCAGCCGGCTCCATCAGACCCTGTGACGGTGAGCGTGCTCCCTGAGGGCCTGGGTGTGCAGGCCCTGCGTGGGCCAGGAGCTCGGCAGCGGTCCACGCTCCTCCAACTGCCCCCCACGATAGCAACGCCAGACGTCTGTGAAGCACCTACTGTGTGCTAGGCGCCAAGAACAGAGCGATAACAAAGACATACCTCCTCAGGGCCTCTGCCTTGACACCTTTCCCACCTGCCATTGCTTCTTGAGGTCTCTGCTCCTCTGCTGCTGTCTCTGTGAGCCCCCCCCACCATAGGCCCCCCAAATTCCCCACCCTCTTGCCATTTGCTTTATCTTCGTCTGTGTCACCCACTAGAATGTGCCCTCTGGGAAGGGCAGGCAAGGATTGCCTCTGCTCTCTCCCCAGCACCTAGGACAGTGCCAGGCGCCGAATGAAGGAGTGCCATCTAGAAGCACTTAGGAGAACATCAAGTGCCATAGAGAGACAGAGAGATGGGGTTGCTCTACATTATTTCATTTAAAAATGTTTTCTAATTTGAGAGAGAGAGAGAAAGCGTGCATGTGCATGCAGGAGAGGAGCACACGGAGAGGGAGAGGGAGAGAGAGAGAGAGAGAGAGAGAGAGAGAGAGAGAGAGAGAATCTCCAGGCCCTGCGCAGAGCCTGATGCAGGGCCTGATCCCAGGACCCCGGGATCGTGACCTGAGCCAAAATCTAGAAGCCGATGCTCAACCGACTGAGCCACCCAGATGCCCTGGGGTGACTCTATGCTAGCCAGGGGGGTCCCGGAGGCCTCTGTGAGGAGGCAGCAAGAGCAGATACTCAGGCCGTGAAGACTGAACCCGAGGAAGAATGTTCCAGGTCGAGGAAGCAGTAAATTGCAAAGGCCCTGAGATAGGCAGAGCTCGGGGTGTTACAAAACAGCAAGTGAGGCCAGAGTTGAGTGAACCAGGGAGACTGGGCTGGGGAGGCCCTTTCCCACGAGGGTCAGTGGAGGCCCCAGGAAGCTAAGTGACTTACCCAAGGCCACAAAACAAGGAGGTGGCAGAGGTGGGATTGGACTCAGGCCTGCTGGGATTTGGGGCCCCTCCCTAGGTGGGGCCCCTCCCGATCACTCCTGGGGCTCACTTGTGCTCTGCTCATTAATAGCTAACCCAGGTGGGGCCCTGTTAGGTCAGGAGCCAAGAGGTATTGGCTCAACCCAGTCACCTCTGGGGCCAAGCTCAATGAGCGAGCGGGCAGGCTGGAGCCACTGTCCCCTGCCCCCTCGAGAGGCCCAATTTGCTGGAGTCAAGGGTGACTGGCTGGGACGGGAGACATCACAGCCAAGGCCTCGAGGCTGTGCAGAAGTCGGACCGGGGGGCCGCCGCTCAGAACCTCCCCAGGGCAGGTGGGCCTGCCAAGCACTGTGGGACCGTCTCCGGCTGGCACCCCAACTTTCCCCTCCCCATGGCTCCTTGCTGCTCCCAGACAGTGGAGGCTTGTCTCACTCATTCCCCCCACAGGCTTTAGCCCTTGCTGGTCCCTCTGCCAGGGACTGTCTTCCCCCAGTGCTTACAGCTGGGCCGTGTGTAGCCTCAGGCCTCAGCTCCAGCGTCCCCTCCTCAGAATCCTCCCCCGACCACCTGTCTAAAGCAGGCCGGCGCCCACCACTTCTTACCCTCCGTCAGGGGGCACTTTCAGGCCTTTCACGGCACTTAACAAAAATGCCGGTCAGCTTATGTGTTGTTTGCTTCTATTGTCTGGGTCTCCATCTCTATATTGGGGTGTGAACTCCCCACGCGTTCCCTGGAGTCTCCTCGGGGCCTGCCATAGGGCCTGGCGTGCAATGGATGACCAATGAATATTTGTGAAATGAGAGCCTACCCCCTTCATCGTACAGAGGCAGAGTTGAGGTTCAGAGAAGGCGAGTCACTTGCCCAAGGTCACACAGCAAACCAGAGGCAGAACTAAAGCAGGTGCCCAGCTCGGCTCACCTGACACCGTGTCCAGGGTTCTCCAGCCTGCACCATTGCTAGCTAGTCCTCAAGGCACAGCCAGCCCGTCCCAACCTTTTATACAGGGCCTCTATCCCTCACCACTCTCTTTCATTTCTGGGGAGAAGGGAGAAGCGGGTACAAAGGGTGGGAGGGGACAAACAGGGAAGTGACTGTCTAAGATGAATGGGTCCTCAGGAGTCACCTAGTCCTACGTGGAGGGGTCCAGTGAGGTTAAGCGTCTGGCTGGGGCCTCTGGGCCCACAGTCCACTCTTGCCCTTGCCTGCCTGAGCTGGAAGGGGTTAAGTTTTGTGCTGCCTCCTGGCTCACTGTGGACTGTGGCTGGGACAGAACATCTGTCTGTTGCTATGGTTGCCATACATTTGAAGGGGACGGCTGGATAATTATGGCAAACGAGGCCGAGTGAGCGAGCAGGTGCCCAGAAGTGGCTCAGGACCCCTGCCTGCCCAGCACAGTGGCAGGCTGCAGGCCCCTCGCCTGGCCGGTTTCAGCATCAGCCTTGTCCCCGGGTTTCAGCTCCTGGGCCAAGAGGAGGGGAGTCAGCCAGTGCCACCTTGGCCTTTGCACAATGAATGGGCTTGGCCATGGGGCTTCTGGGAACCCTGGAACAGAGCAGGCGCGGGAGCTGGAGGGCAGTGGGCCAGCTAGCGTGGGTGGTAGGCTATGATAATGCCCAATGTCTCTGTGTCCTGGGGAGAAGCCTGCCATCTGTCCCTGTCCCCGTGGGTCCCGTGGAGCCCAGGAAGAAGCAGGTAGAGACTGGTTGCCTAAGACCTGGCCTCTCTACTCTGCCTGTTCACTGGGCAACACGGGTGACCCACTGGCTTCCCTGAGCCTCAGTTCCCCATCTGCCTCTGGAGGATAAGAGCGACAGAGCTGAAAGAGCTCTATGTGGGACAGGGTCGGGGCAGAGCTGGCTCTGGGACAGCAAATGGTTGCCCCACCCTGGCTCATCAGGTAGCTGGTGAACCTTAGCTGTGGTGGATTCCTCACCTGCCAAGCGTGGTCTCGTGGCGAGGCTGAAGGCTGCCCGGCAGCAACGAATCGTGTGATTTGTCCTTGGACCCGACCCTGGCCCTGATGAGGTGTGGACAAGGCAGAAGGGCTTCTGCCAGAAAGGGCCCCCCCCACCCCCGCCCCGCCTCCCCCACCCTACCCCCCTAGTCAGGGATCTCAGCTTCCTGAAGACTCTGCAGACTCAGACCAGCAGACCCCAGAGGCCTGAGAGCTGCTGCTTCCAACTTCTTCCGTGCCAGCTGGAGACAGAGGCTAGGCGCCTTCCCCAAGGTCACCCTTTTGGGTTCCTGGCTCTCCCCTTGCCACTGCCCCCTCCTCCTGGCAACCTCTCCCCTCTCCCCCATCTGCCTCCCTCACATCATGATTGCAATAATAATAACCACCATCGTGCAGGTGCTGGGCGCTACGTGCATTTGCTTGTTTACTTCTTTCAACACCTGTAAGGAAGATGCCATTTTGAATGCTGTTTTCAGGTGGGGAATATTGAGACACAGAACAGTAAAGTGATCTGCCCAAGGTCCCCTGGCCGGCAGTAGTATAACCCAGAAGGTCAAACCGGGGCCACTCTGGGCACCGCCTCTTCTTCTGTCTCCCCTCCCCGCCGAGGATGACCTCCTGGTGTCAGGGCTAGGTCTGGTTCTTCTGTTTTGCCAGCTCTGTGCACGGAGGAGGCACAGACAAATGTTTCTGTCCGCTCATTTATGCACGCATGCATTCATTCAGTATGCACTGAGCACCTCTTATGTGCCAAGCCCTGTGCCCGGTGATTCCACGGATCCCCTTCCTCACATCGGCCAATCCAGAAGTCCCCAAGGACAGCTGACCCCAGTGCACAGAAATGGATTCAAACGAAGCATCCAAGTCTGGGCAGCCTGGAATCTCTCACTGGCCTGAGTGGGGCAGAGCAGTGACCATGGCCTCACATTATAGCTGAGGAGAAGGGAGTATAGAGACCAGAGGATCTGCCCAAGGTCACACTTGTCCCGGGGGGGCAGCCCCTAGGACCCAGGAATTTTTCCACCCCACAGGGCTATCGGCATGGGTATTGCTTTGGCCTTGATAGAGTGCTCATAATAGAGTGACCGACACGTCCTGGTTTACCCCCTTAGCTTCAGACAAACCAAACAATAGGTTACCCTTGCTCAGGACCTCCTAGGTGCCACAGACCCAAACTTTGGAATCCAGCTGCCCGATCTGGGATCCAGGCTCCTTTCCTTCCTGGGAATGTGATCCTGGGAAAAGGATGGCCTCTCTGAGCTGGGGGGTGCCTCCCTGCTCCACCCAGGGACCTGTGGTCCCGCCCCAGGCTGCCTTAACAGGAGTCACAAGGTCTATACCCAGGAGACACCAGGCCTGCCCGGTTCCTGTTCCTCAGGGAATGCTGGTTGGGTAGGGAGCCCCAAGCCCGCCTTAAAGAGACAGGCACAGGCCATAGCCAAGCTCTGCATATTTAACAGGCAGCTCCTGTGAGCCATGAATCAGCAGCCCAGGGGCCCTCTGGGCGGCACAGAAGCACTTTCTCAGACGGGCCCCTCCTGCAGCCATTGGGGTTGGGGGGGGGGTGCGGTGAGACAAGGATGTCTGCAAGGAGGGGCTTGTGGGCCCAGGAAGGCTACTCCCCATATGGCTGCAGGGCCTCCTTAGGGATTGAAGGGTCCCAGGAAGGACTTCCAGGAGACCGGCGAAAGGGCTGCAGTGGGAGGTGTGGGGGCTCTCTGATTCCAAGGCCCATCCTCCTGCTTCTCGGCGATGGATGGGGACCTGCACTTCTCCTGGCCTCAGTGCCCCTGGAGCAATGGCATCTGGCCTCTGACCTCTCGGGCCCCTTCCAGCCTTGCTAAGATTCTCTAACTGAAACCAGACTTCCGGATTCCCAGTGAGAGTGGGATAAATGCTCGGCTTTCTGGTCCCTGGGTCTCAACACTCAGTCTTATACACAGTAGGTGCTGAGAAACACAGAATAGAAAGATGGATGGATGGATGGGCAGATGGATGGATGGATGGATGGATGGATGGATGTGTAGATGGATGGATGGATGGGCAGGCGGATGGATGGATGGATGGATGGAGAAGGGGACTCTTGGGCCAGTGGACTACTCAATGCCCAACAAAGGGCAACTCAGTGGGTGAATGAATATTTGACTCCTCCCTTGCTCTTAGCCTCACATCCACTCCACCCTCAGAGCCGTCCATTTGACGTTTCACTTTCTCTCCATCTCCCCTGCTACCTCCTGGTTGAGGCCACTACCCTCTTTGGCCTGGACAATCATAGCACCCTTCTCACTGCGGTCCCCTTCATCCCCTTTCAGATTATTCTCCAAGAGCAAGAGGACCCAGGATGTAAATTATCTCCCACTTCCCCCTGCCTCAAACCTCCCCCTGGCCCTCCTTACCCTGGTCCACAGGCCTCACATGATTGAGCCCCCGGTTACCTCTGGACCTCACTTCCTGCCCCCCACGCACCTCCCGACCTCTCCAAGCTCTTCCACGCTGACTGGCCTCCAGTGTCCCCACATGCACCATGCTCCTGCCCACCCCCAGCCCCCTAACCGATGCACCCACACTTCACCCTCTTACCTCCTACTGCCTTCCAGACCTCAGCTCAGCGGCCGCTTCCTCAAGGAAGCCCTCCTTGACCCCAGCCTGTGCCAGGCACTCCCATTGTACACTCCCAAGGCACCCGAACCTTTATTTTACAACTCTTCTTATAGCTGCAGGCGTGTGCTTGTGTGACTAATAACACCTGTCCTCAGTGGACCTGCGTGAGTGGGGCCCTGTCTGTCTCATTCCCTCTTGGGGCCCCCGCACCCAGCACAGGGGCTGGCACATAGTTAAGACTCACTGAGCATTTGTTGAACGAATGAATAGACGGAAGGGAGGATGGATGGGAGGATGGATAGAAGCAGAGGATGGAGCCAGAAGGTGAAGGATGAAGTGACAGCTGTTTAGACAGGGCGGCTGGGGGCCAAGGGAGCCTCGGTAAGGCGGTGACGTTTGAGAAGGGTCACAAAAGCAGGGGAGTATCTAAGCAGAGGGAAGAGCATAGGCACCGCTGGTGGGAGGCGAGCACACCCCAGGTACATCCGCAGGCCCGGAGACAGGGTGCGAGGGAGCGCAGGGCCGGGCAGGGCGCAGAGGGGCCAGGCACAGCCTGTGGACCCTGGAGCGCGTCCCAAGTGACACGGGAGGAGCCTTCTGCACTCTGCACAGAGCAGTGGCTCCGTGCATATGTGCCCGCCGCTCCCCGAGTGGAATGCACACCCAGCGAGAGCAGGCCCTGGTCCAGCTTGTCGGCTGCTACCTGCTACGTGAGCAGCACCCGGCGGCTGCTCCCTGTAAAGGAGGGTTGGGGATCAGTGGCGTCGTCTTTGTGCGGGCATCTCTGGGGACTTCGGCCATCCCTCTCCCCCATACAGCCCATTTTCCACCCAGTCACGTCACGTCTTCCCTCTGCTTGAAACCCTCCCGTGGCTTCCACCTGGAGTACAAGCCAAAGGCTTTGCAGTGGCCCACGGCCCCATAGCAGGGTTCCTCCCCTCGGGACTAATGACGTCCAGGGCCCGGGCGTTGTCCACTTTAGGGCTGCCCCCTGCGCTGCGGGCGGTCAGCAGCACCCCACCCCCAGGGCAGCAACCCCAAATCTCCAGACACTGCCGAATGTCTGTCTCTGGGGCTTGGGGGGCACACTCTTCCCTGCTGGGGTCTGGGATTTGCTTCATTCCCCCCATCCCACCCTGTCCTGGACCTCCTTCTGAAAATCACACCTCCCTACCCCAGCCTTCTTTTCTCTTTTTTAATTTTTTAAGTATTTATTTTGAGAGAGAGAGAGAGAACATGTGTGCAAGCGAATAGGGAGGGGCAGAGAGAGAGAGGGAGAGAGGATCCCAAGCAGGCTCCGCACCGTCAGCACAGAGCCCCACGTGGAGCTTGATTCCACGAACTGTGAGATCATGACCACAGTCGAAATCAAGAGTCAGGTGCTCAGCCGACTGAGCCACCCAGGCGCCCCCAGCCTTATTTTCTCCATAGCTGTTACTAGTGTTCAACATTTCTCTTGTTCACTCGTGTGCGTAGCTGGTCGGACCTGCCACCTGGATTGAGCTCCATGAGGGTGGGCATTGGCTTGGGTCCCCAGTGCCCAGCACGTGGTCGTCTATATATTTGTTGAGTGGATGCCTGAATTCGGACCATCACCTCCTGCTTTAGGGATGAGAAAACTGTATCAGGAAACAAAACCAAAACCAAAACCCAAAACACAAAAACTGGATCAGAGAGGTTTGGTGACTTACTTGTGGTCACTCAGCTAAGTCTGATGCCAAGACAACGTAGGGCCTCTGCCTCTAGATTCAGGATCATTTTACTCTGTGTGTGCCTTTGAGGCCTGGGACAGGGTAGGCAATGCAGGGGGAGGCCACTTTCCCTGAGTCCCAAGAAACAGGATTCCCCTGGGGCTTGAACCCACAAACGCCTGGCTATGAAGCAGATATGTGATCTCCCCAGTAGGTGTCACAGTGTGGGGCAGAGGGAAAGGGGGCCTTGCAGGGGGTGGATGATTAATTCATCCTAATTGACAAGGTTTTATTGAATTCCTAAAAGGCCCCAGGCTGGACATTTCAGAAAATACCGTTGCAGTGTCTCCCTGGGAAATGTCCTCCAGTATCAAGCGAGCAAGCAGATGCACTTTAAGATAAAAGTTTGTTGCATTTACCCAGTAAACATTCAAGTTTGGGGTGGGGGAGGTGGTGCTCAGAAGGGGGTGTGACTTCCTGAAGAAGGGAATGCGCTTTTCATAAATTACCAGGAGGAAAATTGTATGTGTCGGAATAAACTCTGTCCAAAAATATAGCAGGGCTACCTGATAGTTAATAATTCAGAGCTGTTCCCCAGCACGACGCAGGCTTTTAAAAATATTTCCTTGGGATCGTTGTTTAAAAATACTGTTAGTGGCTGGGAACCTTCTCGTTGCACTAGACGGCCATGATGGGCCAGCCTCGGTGGGGTCCCGGCGGACAAAGGACAGCGATGTATCTGATGCATCATGATGTGTGAGTAAGGCTGTGCTCCTCCGGGAAAGCGCCACGGACACCCTCTCATCTTCCTCACAGTCCCTCGCGGCACGGAAAGGGAAGACGCTGGGGCTCAGAGAGGGCAAGAGGCCAGCCCCAGACCACACAGCTAGGAAATGGAGGAGGGGCTCCGAGGAGAAAGAACCCAGGAGGGGTGATGGAATTGCGATGCCCCCCCCACCCACCCCCACCCCGCCCCCGGCTTTGGGCAGGGATTTCCCTTCTCTGTGCTTCAGTTTCCTCGTCTGTAAAATGGGGATGTTGATTCACCAGACAACACATAGTTACGGAGTACTCATTAAAATCGAAGTGTTTGGGGGGATTGCACGCGGGTGGCTCAGTCGGTTAAGCGTCCAACTCTTGATTTCAGCTCAGCCCATGATCTCATGGGCTCGTGAATTCAAGCCCTGTGTTGGGCTCTGCGCTGACAGCACGGAGCCTGCTTGGGATTCTCTCTCTCCCTCACTCTCTGCCCCTCCCCCATTCTCGTGCATTTGCTCTCTCTCTCTCTCTCTCTCTCCCCCCCACCAAATAAATAAATAAACTTTATTTAAAAAAAAAAAATCTAAGTGTTGGGGGGTCTGTCTGGCTCAGTCGGTGCGCCTCTTGATCTCGGGGTTGTGAGTTCAAGGTTGACTTTGGGTATAAAGATTACTTAAAAATAAGATCTTAAAAAAAAATTTGCAAGTATTGAATGGTGTTTGACCAAGACAGACCCAGCAGTCAGGTGGAAGAGTCAGATGAAGTACAGTTACACCCCATCACAAATGCTAATCAATGCTATCAAGAAAAATAAAGGGGAATAAAGGGACAGGGCAGGGAATGGATGCTTTAGTCAGGGTAATTAATCAGGGAGAGCTCTCGGAACAGGTGCTAATTGAGTAGAGACCTGAAAAAAAGGAGAGAGCTGAGAGAATTTGTGGAGGCAGAGGGCAGACAGAACAGCAAGTGCAAAGGCCCTGGGGTGGAATTGTGCCTGCCATATTGGAGGAACAGTGAGGAGGTCACGGTGGCTGGGGCAGAGGGAGCCAGTGGGAGAGAGAGGGAGGTGAGTTCAGAGACGCCAGCAGTGGCCAGATCAGAGAGCACCCTGTGGAAGTCTGGATTTTACTCTGAGAAGGCTAGGGATCCACCAGAGGGGTGGTTTGCAAGGGAGGGACCAGTCATTCTGTTTGTTTTTAAAAGTCCTCTGTAAATTCTCCAGATTGATTGTCAAGTGAAGAAAAGCACGGGGCAGAACCATGTGCGTGGTCTGCTTAAAAAAGAGAGAGAGAGAGAGAAAGGTATGCATTGGCTTGTATATGCATAAAATTATCTCTGGCATGATAGATGAAAATAGGAGGAAACAGTGCCTGCCTCTGGGGTGGAGTTCTGGCTGGCTGGGCCAGGTGGGAGGGATACTTTCTTTTTTCTACACTCGTTCTCGCACCTTTTGAATTTTGAGCCATGCAAATTTGTCACCTATTCAAAAAATAAATACTTTTTTGGAAGTGAAAGAAATAAGATAAAAGAAAAGGCCCCTTTGGCTGCCATGTGGATAATAGATTTTAGATGTGCCCAGATGGCGGTGGCTGGGAGATGAGGCGGAGGCCGGCTGGGGCCCCCTGGTCAGAATTTTTTGCTCCACTTTACAGGGAGGACTGTGGGGCTCAGAGAGGGCAAGCGCTGAGCCCCAAAGCACACAGCTAGGAAATGGAAGATGGTCCCAGATGAGAACCCATGCCTCGGTTTCCTGGGATTCCTCCCTGCCTCCTTCTGTCCTCTGCTTTTGGGTCATCTGCCCTGCAGCGTCATCCCCAAGACCCGGTGTGAGGGTTTTGGCTCCCAGGCCCTGTACCGATGGTGACCTTGCCCGAAGTATGTGCCCATAAATGTGTGCTGAGTGATAAATTCCTTCTGTCATCCATTCGCTCATTTATTCTCTCGACGATTGTATGGAGTGCCTTCTCTAGGCTGGGCCCTGTGCTAGGCCCTGGGGTTCAGCCGTGAACAAGAGAGGCCCTCACCTTGGTGGCACTCGCACTCCTGGGGCCAGGGTGTGGGAGGCAGGTGATTGCACGTTAACCAAACAGTGCGTAAGTGCTAGGAAGAAGACTAGAGAGAGTAGGGGGTAGCGAGTGAGAAGGGAGGCACCTTTAGATGATCACAAGAGCTCCTGTGGGGAGGGGGCATTAGAACAGAGGCTTCAAGGACACGCAGGAGTTGGTAGGGATCTAGGGGCAGAGCACCATAGGCAGAGGGAACGGTGAATGCAGATGTGTAAGAGGCGTGTGGGAACTGGATTACTCCAAGGTAACAGAGTCATTCTGGAGGGTGCCGCGTCGCTCCAAAGGAGTTTTGCAATGAATGGAGCTGCCCCCCACGTCCCGTTTGTGGGATGGGGATGGTGGTGGCCTCAGCTCCGTGGGCTGCCTTGTGAGAGATTCTGGGAGAAGAAAATCCCAGAGTGGTGAGGCCAGAAGGGACTGTCCCATCCTTCGAGGATTCTGGGGTGTGCTGGAGAGGACCCGGTCATGTAGACAGAAGCCAGTGACCGTTCCTGGGGACTCAGCTGTCTGCCTTGTCACAGAGGGCAGCGTTACAGATGAGGAAGGGCTCCTGAAGGCTGGTGACGCTTAGCGCCAAGATCAGCAGTGTGACCACCGCCGATAGAGACTGACCTGAACAGCTGAGGCTCTTCTAGGAGGAAGGGAGGGCCTGGAGGCTGCTGGCGCCCCTGGCCACCTCCATGGTCCGTCCCACCGCAGTCCTGGCTCTGGCCCGGGAGACCTGGGTCTGGCCTCCTGTGCTGTTGCCATCTGTGCTCCACGGCTGGCCAGGCGTGCCCTGCTCTGGGGTGCCCATCTGGACGCCGAGCTGACAGCACATCCGGCTCAAGCAGGGCCTCTGACAAGGGCCATCGTCCCCAGATTCATCAGGCTCCCAGTGATTTTGTGTTGGCTTGCGTCTGGCCCATCTCTTCCCCGGTGGTACTGCTGGGGAACAGGAGGGGACACAGGGGCTCACACTTCCTGTCTGCTCTGTGTGGGAGCCATCATCTCATTCCATCTTATACGAACCCCCCCCCCCCTTTTACAGGTGTGGAAACTGAGGCTCAGCGAAGAGGGTGGTTTGTCTAAGGACACCTAGGTGTTAAAAAGCCAAGCCAGGATTTCAACCTCGGACTACTGGATTCCAGACCAGCACTTTCCACCAAGTCCCAATTCCCCACTGGCCTCAGACACCCAGAAGGGACTTGAGGTGTGGGCAGGGGGTTGACAAAGCCACACCTTCATCCCAGGTTCTGGGCTGGGGAAGGCCCGGGCCATGCTTCTCTGAGTTATGAGGAAGAGGAAGCGAGCCAGCCAGTAGGCTGTATGGGAACATGCTCCCTCCTCCTCGTGGAGCAGCCGGGACCTGGGCTCAGGTGACATATAGCACCTGCAGCTCGAGCCACCGCCTGCTTGGCCCACCAGCTACAATATTCCCAGAGCAGCGGGCAGGCGGGCCAAGGGCTTCAGTTCACTGGCCCGGCCTCGGGAAGCCCAAAGAGGGAGGTCAGGAATGCTGCTGCTGGGCTTCCAGAAGCGTCTCCAGTTTCTGTAGCTGTAGCAACGTCTGGAATGGACCCAGGGCAGTCTGACCCCTGCCCAGACCCCCTCCCAAATGCTGGCTCCCACTTGCACACTCAGGGGTCACTGCCACCAAGAATGGTGCCTTGTGCTCTTGGCTTGTTAGGGGCCTTGGAGACTCTTGGGAAAACCCACAGTAGTGGCCCTGTGCCTGAAATGCCACCATCAGCCAGCATCACTGTGGGTTAAGAAATGCCTTGTCCCAGCCACCTTTAAAGAAAAAAGCCGCCTGTAATCTCACAAGGGAGAAAAGGCCAACTCTTGTACATATCAGTGAAATAATAACCGGCCAGAGGGGAGGAAAGAGCACCAACTTCCTGTCAGGCTCATTAGACTTGAACTCTAGCCATGAGCCAGGCCTCCATGCCAGAGGCCTCTCTCTGCTCACCCGGCCCCACCTCTGCCCTTCGGCCTCCCTCAAAGGCCTCCCCTTGTCCTGCCCTGGGGCCCCTGTGGATCAAGACCCCACCAGCCCTCACTTGCACCACTGTAGCAGCCTCTCGGCTGGTCTTGGTGGATCTACCCACCCTCCACAGAGGCCACAGAGTCTCTTCTCGCACGCAGCTCCGACCCTCTCTCTCCCCACCTCAAAGCCTCACCATGACTCCCCAGAAGCCCCAGAACTGGATCCTGACATTAGCCTGGCCTTCAGGGCCTTTTATGGCCCAGTTAGAATCATCAGTCCAACCCCACCCCTGAGTGTTGGAGGGAACGGACTCTGGGTTTGCTGTGTGACCTTGAGCAAGTTACTTGACTTATCTGAACCTCGATTCTTCATTCTGAAAGGTGAAATCGGCCGCTGCCACAAAGAGAGCAGGGTTTAAATTGTGTGATTCCAAAGAGCTCATGCCTTGTAGCCCTGGGCCAGACATACAGTCAGGGCTCCATAAAGGTAGCTGTCCTTAATTATCACTGGTCCCACGAAAACACTAAAATATTCTCCCACTGTGCTGTGCTGTTTCCTGTTTTTGAACCTGTGCAGGTGCTGTGTTCTCTGCCTTGGCAACACGGTGAACTCCTATTCCTTCAACACCCATCTCAGAAAGTGCCCTGACCAGTGTCATCTCTCTTTTCTTAGGACACTCCTCCAGACTGGCCAAACAGCTGACCTGGAATTCTTCCATTTACTTGTTGATCATCCACCATATGACTGTGGGCTCCCAGGGCAGCGGCTGACAAATGACTGGACCAAACCATCAGGGAAGGACTGGGGTGATGGGGAGGGGGAGAGGTGAAGGGAGAGGGTTTCTGTGGTTGGCCACTGCAAAACAAAACTTCCATTCATTCAATCATGCATTCACTCATTCATTCATTCATTCATTCATTTAACAAATATGTATTGACCTCCTTCTCTGACGAAAACCACTTTCTGACTTTCTACAGCTTCTAGAATCATATCCCAAAACTCTCCTCCATGGCCCACAAAGCCCTGGGGATCCAACCCTGTGAGACCTCACCGACCTTAGTCTTCCTGTCCCTCTCTGCTCCAGAACCCTGGCACCCCTTCGGTTCCTCAAGGAAGGCCATGTTCTAGAATGTCCTCTTCCTGACCTTTCCACAGGCTGGCCCCCTGGAGAGGCCCTTCCAGCTCACTCTGCTTACATGGGGTCTCAGCCCTTGCTTGGCACACCCCATCTCAGCCCCACATCTGTCTCCTTCCTCACACTCACAGCCCACACCCCAGACACACTTGCGGGATTAGGCAATTAGCACCCGCTCCTCGCTAGGCTGTGAACTCCCCACTTCCGAGCCTGCTTAGCCTCTCTGGTGCCTGCTGGAGAGGCCTCGCCTTCAGAAAGCCGCCTGGAGAGCCCTGGGAGGCCAGAGCCAAAAGGGGCTTTGGTGAGAGCGTAGGTCCACCTCCTCGCGTTGTAACAATAATAAAAATAATCATAATTCCAACAATAACAACAGCTAACACTTCCCACGTGCCAGGCGCTGCTCTTTCCATGCACTGTTTTCTTTAATCCGTGCAACAATCCCATAAGGGAAGGTTCATTATATCCCCCACTGGACTGAGGGGAAAACTGAGGCTGGGAGAGGTTGACTCGCATCCCCCCCCCCCCCCGCCCCCGTCCCCGTTCCCGTTCCCAGCCCAGACCAAAGAGTTTGCGCCCTTACCAACTACTGGGCTACACTGCCAGATGACAGATGACTGGGGAATAGCCACAACAAATACCACAGCGATGGCAGGGCCGTGACAAGCCTGAACTGGCTGGACACTCTCTATTTTCAGCGGTGTGACCTCAGACAGGCCACATAACCTCTTTGGCCTCAGCTTCCCCATCTGTAAAATGGAGGTAAATGTATCCCCTTCATCAGATCAAGCATTCTCAGGAGGGAAGCCTATGGGGCCTTTACTATTGAGTGGAGGGGCCTGGACGCCATCAGGGCAGGATTCTGGGGGTCCTGAAGCACTGCCTCTGGGCCCAAGGCCTCCCCCACAGGCAACCCCACACACAAAGCCAGCCCTGCCCACAACAGCTCTATGCCTGGCTCCAGCAGGACCCTGCCAGGGCAGCGTGAGTAGAGTCATAAACACCCTTCCTGGAGAGCCCTCAGTGACTGCGCGCCCCCCTCTGGAGAGGGGAGAGGACATTGGGGGTGATTACACCCAAGGGTCCTGGGTGAGCAGCGGGCCGCCGACATGCCCCGAGTGGAGCCCTGAGCCACAGGGACCCCAAGCACCCCCAGTCCTGACACCTGCTTCCCTTGCCCCCACGGGTCCTGGCAGCGGGAACGGGGCGTCGCTGGAGCCTCCCCTGGGCCGTGCCAACCTCCCTGTGCCCAGACAAAGCCCCCTCCCCCTGGCCTCTGGGGGAGGGGCAGACGGGGAGAGGGAGCCAACAAAGGCAGCCAGTGGGGCTGCGCCGGGGGCTCGGGCGACCCCCTCCCCGACCTGCCCAGAGCGCCCACACCCCCTCCTGCCACTCGGCCGCCCGCTCTGCTGGGGCGCCCGGCACCGTTGCTATGGCGGCCGCTCTGGGGAAGCTGCAGCTGGGTAATTATTGCGAACATCCATCCTGCCTCCTGCCCGCCCGGGAGAGCAGGGGAGCGAGCAGCCGGGGCCAGGCCAGCCCCTCCTCGCCCGCCGGGTGGCCGCACCCTGGCCTGGCCCGGCGCCGCCGGAGGTATGCGGGGGAGGAACGCCGCGCAGGCAGCCCGGTGGGCAGACGGCTACCCACCCAGCTCCGGCAGGGGCCCGCGGGGCTGCCCGGGAGACCCCTGCCTTCGCCCCTGCCCCCCACCCCTGGCCCACCCTTGGAGCTGACCGACCAGCCCGGAACTTGTTTTTTCTAACTATAAACACACACCACACACAAAACCAGCCAGAGAGCCTCCTTTGTTCAAACAGAATCTTTCCTTGGCCTTTTTTGGGGGCAGTGGGAGCCAACAGCGCCTGGTCTGGGCTACGGCCTCTTACGTGGGACCGTCCCCCTAGATGAGGAGGTCCCCCTGGGGCCCCACCGTGGGCTCCGCCGCCTTCTCTGGCCCAGAAGCTCGCCCCGGCCCCGGTGTCTAAATATAGCTCAGCCTGGCTGAGCCTGAGGTCACACACACTCCCGACTGCCTGGGGTGACCATGCTCAGGCTGGCGAGTGACGTCCATGGGTTTGGGTATCAGACGAGTATTTCAGGAGCCAGGCGCAGTGCTGGGCTCAGAGCCCCAGCCGCGAAACAGGTGTGCCTTTCCCCCGGGGCTCATGGACCCCTCAGAGAGACTTGCAGCCATGGCTTACAGAGCACACACTGTCAAGGGGACACAGACAGGTTCCCTCACACACCGGAGGCAGGATGGGAAGAGGGCCCGGAGGGAGCCTTGATGCCCATGAGGCGATGTCAGGTTTGAGGGAAGGGGTGGGGTCTGGGCAGAGGAGAGAGGGGGCAGGCACAGCCTCTTGTGGGCAGGAGTGGGGGGCGCACCTCGGTCAGCATGCGGGGCCCAGGAGCAGCGGGAGACCACTCTAGCAGGCCAGGGGTCAGCAGGCTACAGAGCACAGGGACACTCTTCCTCTCCTTTGGCCCCTGTTGCCCCTTGGGGCTCTGCACAGGCTGGGACACTTGGCAGAGGGCACTCGGCAGGAGAGATCTGCCGGAATCCTTGATTTCCAAAGGTCGCTAGTGGCAAGAGAGGAAATGGAGGGGCCATGAGGGCGGTGGGGAAGCTGGCAGGGGCCACAGATAAGGCAAGGACCCCCAGGAATAGCAGGTTAGAGGAGAACAGGAAGACCAGATGGGACTTGGGGGCTGAGAGGGAGCAAGGGCTTGGTCTGCGTCTCTGTGTTTGTCCAGGGGTTTGGGCTGCCTGTGTATCCCGCCCCCCAGACTTGGGTCATCTAGGTGCTGACCAGGGCCCTGCAGGGGAGGTGGGCATTCCAAAATAAGAGGCAAAATGTTGGTCGAAAGGGAGCCCAGCCCTGGCATGTCACCACACGTTGAGGCCGCGGGGAGAAGGTCATCTGCTCCTTCACCACAGATGGAGGGAAAGCGGCCTGGGCTCCAGCACAGCCTTCTGGGCAGGGCCCATCCGGCCCCGATGGCCTTTGGCCCTCACACTTACAGTCACGGCAATAAATCTTCCCAATGGGCCAAGTTTTCCATCCGCAAACTCTTCCCCATCCAGCATCTTACACTGGCTTCATTCGAACAGCCCTGGTGCTGGGCTGGGTGGGAGGAACAGCCATCGCAGGCATCCAGAGACTGAGGCCCGGAGAGGCGACCTGACCTGCCCAGGCAGGGAAAGAGGGAGGGATTGTGACGTGAGGTGCCCGATAAGTGGTGGGTACCAACACGCTCACTCAGGCTGCAGCTAGAAAGTGTCAGGAGCAGAGCTTGAACTCATGGCTGACCCCCGGTCCAGGGCGGCTCTGTCCTCCTGAGACAGAGGCTAGCAAGGGTCTGAGGTGGGGCCACACTCCATTCCCTGTGCCAACATGTCTTCTGAGACCAGAAGCCAGAGGAGCAGGGGCCCAAGACAAGCATAAATACCCATAGCAATTATCCAGTCTGACAGTGACCACTTCTGTCTCACACACGGGGAAACTGAGGCTCTGGCCAGGACCAGACCCAAAGAGCCTGCTGTTTCCCAGATCATGGAGTGGCTGGAACCGGGTGGGTAAGTCCCATGTATTCCCAGAGCTCTGTGGGGTGCAGCCATCCAACAGTGCTTGCGTTTGGAATGTGAGAGAAAGAACTGTGGATGTAAATTCAGAAGGAAGGGTTCCGGGCCAAGCTCGCAGCTAATAGCAGCCCTGGGAGTCGCAGGTCACTGGGGTAAAGCGGCTCGGGTCAGGAGGGCTGAGGAAGGCAACACCACAGCCAGCACCCGCCATCTTCAGAAACCCCGAGGGTGCAAGGGGCCGTGACGGTGCGCGGCGGGGCGCCCCACGCCCTCATCCCTCCGTCTGCCTTCCTCCTCCCTCTGTCCCTCTCGTCCTGGAGGGCAGTCCCAGGACTGGGCACAGGGCATACCGGGGTGGGTCAGCAGCCGTGATCCGGCCCCCTTGGTGCTCCATTGTCAGTTCCTCGTCTGCAAAACGGACGTCATGGCGGCCATGTCCTGAAGTTGTTGGAAGGGTGCGCTGACACGTGTGGAAGGCCGGGGTGATGGCAGCTGTGTTCATGTCACTGACTGTAGATAATAACGGCGGTGGTGATTAGCTGCAAGCCAGCTCCCTGCCTGGCATTCATGGCAGGCAGTGCAGGGCCCCTCCCCGCCCCCCTCCGCCGCTTCCAGCTTTGCGTCTCACACCCAGACCCAGACCAGACATTTCTCCCATCAACATGCCAGCTTCACCCCGACCTCAGGCTTTTGTTCAGGCTGTTCCGCCGACCCCGGAAGGTGCTTCCCTTGCTCCCCAAATCCCACTCGTCTCTCAGATCCCTTTCCTCACCAAGACACACACACGCTTCTCCAGCCTTCGTGTATCTTGGGCTCCCCGGGGAGTCAGTACTACCTTCTGGCACACATTTTTAGCTCCTTGCCATTACAGGACCGGGGCTTTGAGGCTGTATAGGCCTGAGTTCAGATCCTGCTTCCCCTCCCTCTGAGCCACGGCTCCTTCACTTACAAGGTGGGGGCAATTACAGCACCCAGTGCAGGGTGTGTGCCTCAGGCTTGGTGTGGGGTCAGGGGCACTGCGGGTACTTTGTAAGGAATAGGCCATTATTACGGTTCTATCTCTTTTGGTTCCTGCTATGCTTTCCACCTCCCAAGCCTGCCCTTCTTTGTTCCACACTGCCCATGTGGCAGAAGCCTTAGGAAAAAGAGCTCCCAAAAGGGGCAGGGACTTCACGAAACTTCCTCTTCCTTTAGATATGGGAGAAATTTGGAGACTGGGAGATTCCTCCGTTTTCCCTGAAATCACCCCAGGCAGGAGGTCACTCACTAGCAGGACAAACCAAGATGGCTGGAAAGTTCCCTGTAATCGAGGCTTCAAAGCCATCCCAACGGAGTGATTGGAGGCTTGGGAGGTAAGGATCATGCTGGGGAGAGATGGTCTGATACAAAAATGTGATACACTGGGCAGCTGAGTGCCAGTGATGTGCACAGAAGCAGGCGGTCTATGCCCTGTGTGGGAGTGTGGCTTTGCTCTCTGGCTTCCCCGGGCTGCGATTTTTTAGTACTCGTCACAGATGGGGTACCCAGTGTCTTCAGCAGTGCTGGGAGGTTAGCCAGGTACCTATCCCAGAGAAATTGCTCCGTGCACAATGAGGCCTGCCCAGGGCCGTTTGTGGAAGCAAAACAATAGAAATCATTTAAATGTTCAATAGGGGACTGGACAAGAAACGACGGGCCAGCTCACATGGTGGAATAGTGCTCAGCTGTTAAAAAGCAGGTGGTTGTATGTGTGCGGACCCAGAACAATGCCCATATGACATTCAGTGAAAAATGAGGCACCGTGCAGAACAGAACATGCAGAACGTTACCACTTATGTGAGAAGCACACACACCTCTACATCCATAGTTATAGATACAGTTGATGCAGATATAGACGAAGGTATAGTCACACCCGCAGATGGAAATGTACATACGGAGGGAAAGATACAGACATATACACAGGGTAGCAAAAACGTTCAAGGGCATACCCACTAACAGGCAGTAATGTTTGAGGGGAATGAGGCTCAGGAAATTCAGGGGAATTACTCCGGTTTTTGTCTGCTACATTTTGTTAATGCTTGAGATATTGCAATGAGAACGTTTCCCTGAAATATGTGCATAACGCTAAAAATTAAAAAAGAAAAGAGCCTGGCCACGTGTCTGGCATCTCGAGGCAGGGCTGGGCCGGGATCTCACGGGAGGCTGCTCTGTGGGGGTCAGGCCCGCTGGGTAGTCTCAGGCTGAGCCTGGAGCCCCTTCCTACACCAGCTGTGGCTCTTTCTCCCCAAGGCCAGAGGCAGAGAGAATTGGCTTTGGTGGCAGCAGCAGCTCATGCAGCTTTCCTAGTCGGGGAAGTCTGGAAGTATGTGAACGCTGAGCACTTACCCCGCAAGATGGGCTCACTTCCACCCCAAGATGCAGGGAGAGCCCTGGAACCTGGCAGATGGCCACCTCGGAACATGTAGGCACAGAAGCAGGTGAGGGTCCCGTGAGCCCCAGGCCTGCGGTTCCCAGACTGTGTGTTCCCAGACTGTGCTTGCACCTGAGCCGGATGAACACTGTGCCCCTTGCTTACACAGACCCGCAGCCAACGAGGCCATGGGTGGGAGAGGGGAGATGGCCATTCATGCACATCCTGGGTGCTGGGCCCTGAGCTAAACGCTTTTCCTGCTGTGTATCTTTGGCCTTCTAATCGTTTAGAATCGTTCTTTTTTATTTTAATTTTGGGTTTGTTTGGGTTTTTTTTTTGGACACACAGAAGTTGAGGAGGTTTTTCAACCTGATGAGGACAACAAAAGGTTAAAAGCCTTCCAACAACACAAAAGGATATATAGTGAAAAGCTGATCTTTTCCTCACCTTCTCTCCCCAGCCACCCAGCTCCCTCCCCAGAGAATCCACGCACATGAACATGTGTGTGTCTATTCACACCCCTCCTTTGATACTAGTGGAAGGTCTCCACACAAAACGTTCCGTACCTTGCCCTTTTCACTAAAAATATGTATCTTAGAGCTTCTTCCATTGCGGTACACGCGAGCTGGCTCATTCTTTTTCATGACTGGATTTCCATGGCACATGGAAGTCTTTAATATTCATGTAATCGATCTAGAATTCTACTCCCATGGTTTTCTGCCTTTCCCCTGTGCTTACTTCTGTTGTGCACAACAGCCCTGGGAGGCAGGCGGTTCCCCATGTCCCAGGTGAGGGAACTAGGGTGACCGACCATCCCCGTTTGCCTGGGACTGTCCTAGTTTTAGCATGGAGAGCACCGCATCCTGGGGAAATCCTCATTCCTAGGCAAACCAAGATGGCTGCTCGCCCTAAAGGAAACCGAGGCTCAGAGGGGGTGGGGACATTCTCCAAGACCTTGTGCTCGGTCAGCACAGGCTACCTGATGATGACGACACCTCAGGAGGACTGGCAGCATCTCCTGCTTAGTAAGTGTTTCCTCCGTGTGTAACTGCACCTCCTCTGGTCTCACCACAGCCTGGGAGGGAGACTGCAGGGAATCACGAACGGAACCTGTGGTCTCCAAACCTGGGTTCCATCTCGGCTACAGGGCTTGCTTGCGTGTGTGACCGTGACGGTCAGTTCCATCTCAGCCTCTGATCCTGGGCCCAGAACAGACACTCAACAAGTGTTTGTTAAGTGAGAAAGAAAATGAATGAATAAATGAATGAATGAAGTACTAACATTTGTTATTCACATTTTATAGATGGAAAAACTGAGGCACAGAGAAGCAAAGTCACTGACTCAGAATCACACAGCTTGTACGCATCAAGGTCAGGATTTGAATCCACGTGGAGGCTCCAGAGCCCATGAAACTCTTCCCTCTTCTGGAATGTTCTTGTCCACATTACCCTCCATTCGTGCCCCCTGCCTCTGACTCCCAAGGTCAGTCCCTAGTTCTCTTCCTCCTTTGCTGCCCTGCACTGCCCAGGCCCCTGCTTCCTTTCTCAAGAGTCTGCCCTTCCCTGCTCCTTGCTCTTGGCTCAGGGGCCCTGCTCTGCACCCCACTCTGTCCCCCTGCACTGGATGCTCGTCTGAAGTCCAATGTCTGAGCCCCAGCCTCCTCCATGGACTTTGTTTCATTTGTTCAATTCATTTGTCCAACTCTCCATTCCTTTGCTCAACAAACATTTACTGAAACTGAAATGAGCCAGCTCAACCCCTGGTTCAGGAAATTCAGAGATGAATCTAGCCTGGGCCTTGTCCTCAGGGGACAAGGAAAACCAGACAAAGAAACAGCACTTGTGACCCCGCAAGAAAGCACTCCGGTGGAGATGGCCCAGGCACACAGCGGCAGAGGGAGTGGCGGTGGGGAGCTCCCAGCCTGGGGGCCCTGGGAAAGCTCCCTGGGGAAGCTTATGCCAGCGTCTGGAAAGATGAGGAAGAGTCAGTAAGACAGAGAGAAGGGGGAAAAGAGAGAGCTCGGGGAGGGGCGGTGTAACACCCAGACAAACCGGCCTGGAGGTAGGTGGGACCAGAGGCACTCAGAAAGTGCAAGTTGTTCCCTACAGCTGAGGCCCAGGCTGTCCTCAGGTGGGACCAGGTGGCCTTGGGAACCCCACCCCCTCTCCTGGTTACCCAGCCAGCTCCGCGCTGAGCAGGGTTTCCAAGAATCTCATGTCTAGGAACTGACCAGAAAAAAAAAAAAAAATCAGCGATGTGGACATGGAATTATGTATGTATGGAGGCTGTTTATCACGGTGTTCTTTGTTACAGCAAACAAGTACAAACAGTGCCCAGCCATGAAAAATCACCACTTCAGCCAAGAACCCACCACTGGCTGGAGTCATCCGAATGGCTTAGAAATCAGGTTAGCAGAGGTTATTTAACGGCACTCGAAAAATGCATCTGGCGTAACGTCAAGTAGAAAGCAGCAAAATGCAGGGGCTCCTGAATTTCGTACACCATGCCACTCTCGATCTCCGGGTTGTGAGTCTGAACCCCAGGTTGGGTATGGAGGTTACTTAAAATCTTTAAGGGCCCCCTGGGTAGCTCAGTCGGCTGAGCGTCTGGCTCTTGGTTTCCACTCAGGTCATGAGCTCAGGGGGCGTGGGATTGAGCCCCGCATCGGGCTCTGCCGTGCTGAGCCTGGAGCCTGCTTGGGATTCCCTCTCTCCCTCTGCCCCTCCCCCACCTGCGCGCGTGCGTGCTCTCGCTCTCTCAAATTAAACAAATAAAAATAAAATTTTTAATCTTCAAAAAAACCCAAAGACAGCACGATACAAACTAACTTATTATTCTAAGTTATAAGTATGTATAGATATATGTATATATAAAGATATTAGGAAATGCGTCGAATACTTCACAGTGGTTACCTCTGGTGGTGGGCTAACCTAGGGGTTGTATTTCCTTTTTTAAGATAATTTCCTGTGTTCTCTGATTTTGCAACAGTGGGCCAGTCTCACTTTTATTTTCAGAGGCGGAATCGAGGAGACAAGGTCCATGAGGCCACAACTTCCCTTTCCAGTCTCTCTCGAACCCTCCATTGAGCCACACAGAACGTCCTGTTGCCTCAACACCCCTGTGCCTCCAGTCTCTGAGCTTTTGTCTCTGCTCTTCCTCCATCTGAGTGCCCTTCCCTTTCCCTCTCCATCCTGTGAACCCTGGCTCCCCGCCTCCCCTGCCCCACTCCCACTCCCTGGCCTCCCAGACCTGCCTCAGGGCCCTTCCTCTGAGGACCTCACACACACGGAGCACCCACCATGTGGAAAGGCAGGTTTATGGACCCAGACCCTGCATCAGAGCCTGGGCTGCTGGAGGGAAGGACCCTGCCTCATCTATACCCTCCCCAGATGCTCTATATGGGGCCGAGGACTTATTTTTATTTACTCTTCACCACAACATTTTTTGAACATGTCTAAACCTACAGAAAATAATGCAACAAACACCCCTCTACCCTTCAGTTAGATTCTCCACTATTCGCTTTGAAATTCCCTGTCTTGCTGACCCAGTGCAGACATCTTGGCCAGAGTTGGGAGCTTGGAAGGTGCTCAATGCTCGCTGGAATGAAGGAAAGGAGGAACGAGGACATGGTATTGCTCTCTCTCTCTCTCTCTCTCTCTCTCCTCTGCCTCGGGGAGAAAACTTGCAGAGCAAAGCATGGATTTTTCTAAAATGCAGACACAGGCACCCACCTGCTTGGAAGCCGGCTGCCCACAGTCAACGTGGCCCCTGCACAGACCCCCAAGGCCCCGTCATGCCTTCCCGCCCCATCACCTGCTGACCCCCGGAAGACAGTGTTGTCCCATACCTGCACCCCTGACAGGCTCTGGCACTGGTGATTTGGGGCCTCTGTCATCCTCGCTCACCTGGCAAGGGCGCATGGCCTCTCCCTTCCCCATCCCTCGCAAGGGTCACATCCTCAGAGAAGCAAGTGGAGGCCTTTGCTGACCTTTCCTGGGCCCGCTGGTACCGAGGGCAATCTCTGTGAGGGCGACCACTTGTCCTGGTTTGTCCGGGACTTTCCGGTTTGGCACTGAAAGTCCTGTGTCTCGAGGACACCTCAGCCCCGGGCAGATCCCGTGACTGGTCACCCTAGATTCTACTTCCACTCCTCCCACCAGGCCTGCTAAGGCCACATAACAGGCCCAAGGAGATGTTTGGTGTCACCGGCTGACTGCGTGGAGGGAGGGAGGGAGGGAGGGAGGGAGGGAGGGAGGGAAGAAGGAAGGAAGGAAGAGGAAGGAAGGAACAAGTGAACGAACAAACGAATGAATGAATGAATGAACAAATAACCCCACCTCCTTTAAATCTTTGCTCAGATACCCCTTCTCCGCAGGGCCTCCTTGGCTCCCCTGTCTCAGCTCACAACCTCTCCAGTACCCTCCTCCCTCTCCCTGCTGGACGTGTTCTTCCGGCATTTATCACGAACCAGCATTCTCTCTGTGTCACTATTCATTTCCTTTGGGGTCTGGCTCCCCTATGAGAGTGTCCCCTCTACCCTGGCAGCGGTTTCCCTGTTGTGTTTGCTGCTGGATCCCCAGTGCCTCCAATAGCAGGTGCTCAGCAGGCAATAGTTGAATAAAAGAATGAACGGTGACCGAATGAGTGGACCCTGCACTTTCCCCGCTCCACCTTCTTTTTATGCATTTCGTCTTTTGTTTAGTTTGTTCAACAGACATCAGCACACACCGTGTCCATGCAGGGTGCAGGGTGGGGGGGGGGGGGCCTACAAAGCAGAGTGCCCAGTCTAACGGGCTGGTGGTGGGAGGGACAGAGACCAGGCTGTATGTGGGTCCGCAGACCTGGCATTTGGAGCTGGGGTCCCTGGGGCAGGACTTGGGCACTGCGACAGTCCTAAGAGGTCAGGATCATAGTAACCATGGCCAAAATATCTTGAACATTTGCTACTGTTGCCCACCCACTGTTCTGAGGCTTTTACATGTAATTTTCTCAGTGAATTCTCAAATTGTGGAGGTGCAGATGAGGAGACTGAGGCTAGGGAGGCTGAGTTACTTTCCCAGGGGGCCACAGCAGTAAGTGCGGGGGTCGGAATCGGACTCTGGAGCCAGCTGCTAACCTTGCTACCATAGGGAAGGAAGGAGGCTCGGGGTGGGGGGGGGGGTGGCATCTCTTACTGAGGTCACCGAGCTGCTCAGAGGCAGGGCTGGGCTTCACAGAAGGGTCCACAGGACTACAAAGGCAGCCTGGGTCCCAGTAGGTGGCTGTCCTGGGGCTGGTGCTGAGGGGGACCGAAGGAAGATGGACAGGAAGCAGGGGAGGGGTACAGAGACCAGGCCAGGCCAGGTGGGGTCCATGTTGAAGGGGTACAGAGCAACTGCCTGGGACAGACAGACAGGGGGTACCCAGCCTGTCTGGGCAGACTTCTTGGTGGCAGTGTCCCCTTCCTCTTCTCTCCTAGCCAATGGGTTGGGAAGCTGTGGCCAACCGTCTCCAAGCCTTCATATGGGCTGGCCACCCATCCGCTGGGTCTGGAGGGGAGCATACAAAACCCCAGCGTGGGCAAAAGCCCCCTCAGGGGCCCTTCCTCCTGGGCTCCCTGTCTCTGTCAGCCTGGCTCACCCCAGTGATACCAAAGCTCATCCCATGTCAGGAGCTACGCTGAGTGACCCCAGGCACTCTAACTTATTCAGTGCTTACTCCCACCTGTCACAGGAAAGTCAAGTTCAGACCGTGGGGTAGCTGCCCACGTCACCAGTGGAGGTGGGGTTCCAAGCCCGACTGTCTGGCTGCAGAGCCTGTGCCCCTCACCCCTACCCGGGAGGTGGGGCCCTGGCTCACCCTGGCAGCCACCCTGCCAGCCTGTGCATTGAGCAGACACCGCATTCAAGCCCCTACTGTGTCCCCACAGCCCAGCAGAGGGCTCAGAGCGAGTAGGCACACATGAACACATCTCTTGTTCAAAATCTAGCAGCAGTGACTTCCCCCTTGGGCTGCTCCCTCTCCAGGTCTGGGAAATAATAGCCCAATCCCCAATTTGGACAGGATTCAAGGCTTTTCAGAGGTGTCCCTTCCTTGGAGGACAGCAAAGCAGCAAGGACACTGACTTTCAAGCAGGCAAACCTGGAAATGAACCTTTGCTCCACCCTCGACTGTTTGCAAAGGGCAGGCGGCAGCTCCCTGAGCCTCAGTTTCCCCATCTGTCACATGGGGTTGATGATATTGTAAGGAGACGACATGAGCCTACGCCAGGCACACAGTAGGTGCTTGGGAAGGGTGGTTTCTTTCCAGAGGGTCACAACAACCTCCGGGGTCAGTGCCTGACCACCCTCCCTACTTTTAAACCATGGATGTTTTAAACCATGATGTGTTGGAACATACAGAACGGCACAGAGAGGAGCTGGGCCTGGCAGGAGTGCTCAGCTGGGCCCAGATGGAATCTGAGCAGGGCCTCCACCTTCAGAGTGTTTCCCTTGGGCCCCGTGTCTGTATCACGTGCCTTACGTGTGCCATGTCCTTCCTTCTGTCCTCTCTGCTTCCTCTGGAGGGGGTCCTTGGGTTACCCCACCTTACAGGTGGAGAGACCAAGTGTCTGAGAGCTGAGGTTGGCTTACCCAAGGCCCACAGCCAGGGAGTGGTTGAAGCAGGATTCGGTTTTACATCCAGGTAGGTTTACTGACATGTTCTCCATGTATTATCAAATGAAAAAGCAGCATGTAGGGCAACAATATAATTTGGGAGAGTATCATTGAGATGTAACAGGGGAGGGGGCACTTGGGTGACTCAGTTGGTTGAGTGTCTGACTCTTGATTTTGGCTCAGGCCTTGATCATGGTCATGAGATTGAGCCCCACGCCTAGGTCCACACTGACAATGGGATTCTCTTTCTCATCTCTCTCTCTCTCTCTCTCTCTCTCTCAAAATAGAATAGGATAGGATAGGATGGAATGGAATGGAATGGAATGGAATGGAATGGAATGGAATGGAATAGAATAGAATAGAATAGAATAGAATAGAATAGAATAGAATAGAATAATAATAAAATAAAATAAAATGTAACAGGGAAAAAAATAAATAAAATGTAACAGGGGTTGTCTCTGCATGATAGGATTATGACCTTACCATTTTTTTTTCTTTTGCTTATCCCTATTTCCTAACTTTTTATAGCAGCTTTATGCTGATGTAATTCACATATCTCACAATTCACTCATTTAGAGTCCAATTCAACGGTTTCTGGTGTATTCACAGAGCTGTGCATCCAACACCACTATTTGCTAAGTTTGTCATCATTCCCCCCACAAAACCCTACTCATTAGCAGTCACTCCCCATTTCCCCAAACCCCTGCTCCTAGCCATAAGCAACCACTTTTTGTCTCTCCAGATGTGTCTGTTCTGGACCTTTCCTATAAATGGATTCACACAATGTGTGGGGCTTGTGTCTGGCTTCCTTTACTTAACATGACTTCAAGGTTCACCCGTGCTATAGTGTGTGGTCGGCACTTTATTCCTTTTAATGGCTAAGTAGCATCCCATGTTATATTTCTCAATTCATCAGTTGAAAGACATTCAGGTTATTTCTACTTTTCTGGGTATTATGAATAATACTTCTACGAACATTTATGTCATTTGTGTGTGTGGACATGTGTTTTCAAGTCCCTGGGGGGATCCACCTAGGAGTGGAATTGCTGGGGCATAGGATAATGCTATGTTTCGTCTTCCGAGGATGTTTTCCAGAACATCTGCACCACTTTACATTCCCACCAGCAGTACAGGAAGGTCACACTTTCTCTATGTCCTCGCCAACACTTGTTACGATCTGTCTTTTTGATTAGAGCCATCCTAGTGGGTATGATGTGATATCCCACGTGGTTTCGATTTGCATTTCCCTGATGGCTAATAGTGTTTAGCATCTTTCGTGTGCTTATTGGCTCTTTACATATCTCCTTGGGAGAAATGTCTACTCAGATCCTTTGCTCATTTAAAAAAAACATGGGTCATTTGTGTCTTTATTATTAAATTACTGAAGTAGGATTTGAACCCACGTCCTGTCCTACTGTCAAGCAATAGATCCTGCCCATACAGTCATGCATCCCTGACTCCAGGGAGATCTGGAAGCATCCTGGAGTCCTGCCTACCCTCTGGGCAAGTGAGGGCCAGCACAGCTGCTACGGAAGCCAGCCCAGCTGGGGCCAGGCCCACGACAGGTGTCCAATGAGGGTCTGTGGATGGACACAGACGGACAAACAAGCCCGCCTCCAGGAACCGGTGAACCAAAGGGAAGGAAAAACACCCAGAACAAAAAGTCTGCCCCCCAGAGGGAGGCTATGGCCAAGACCCTGCTCCGGGAGCTGGAGATAAAGCCCTGAGTGATCTGCCTGTTTTTATGCTACTGACTGTTGGCCTGTGTAAGGCTGGGAAGGGGAGGCCCGGAGACATTAGCAAGGAACTGGAGAGCGTATCTGTCCAGAGGGGGACTGTAGAGGATCGGTAGGGGCCATGGCGAGTCAGAGGAGAACAGGGCCGTGGTGGGGTGTGACCCTGCTGCTGTACCCCTGCCCTGGCTCCGGAAACCCACTGCTTTGTCACCAAGGGCACCTGAATCCTGAACACCCCGCTCTGGAATCCAACTGCCTGACTTTGAATCCCAGCCTCACCATCTCCTGGCTGTGTGGCTGGGACAATTACTTCCCCGCTCTGAGTCTTGGCTCCCCTCTAAGCCTCTCCTGCAAGAATGGAGAAACCGGGGTGCGGATGAAATGAGACCATAACAGAGCCTTTTGGTGGGGCCAGACTGCTGCTAGGCAAGCTGTGGACAGCAGGGCTCGCCTACTGGGTGTCCCCAGGCCCTGGATTCAGAGCTTGAAGACTGTCATCCTATGAAATGGGAGGCAGACTCTCCCAAGAACACTGGAGACCAGCCTCTTGCAGGAAGCTTAACCCTCAGGAGCCTCAGCGTGTGGCTGCTGGGCAGGGCCGGCTTCACCAACCCAGCCTCCGTGGTTGTGTGTGTAGCCCCTCATTCAGGCAGCCTGAGTTCAAATCCCGCTTACAAGCTGTGAACCTTGGGGAAGGGCCTGCCTCTCTGTGCCTCTGTTTACCCTCAGAAAAATGAAGACGACAGCAGTGTTTACTCTCCAGGGTGGTTGTGAGTTGACACACATAAAATAGGGATTAAAGTCTCAGCTTTTTAGAGATTAGTTTATTTTTAATTTCTGCACCCAATGTGGGTCTCAAACTCACGGTCCTGAGATCAAGAGTCACACGCTCCACTGAATGAGCCAACCAGGTGTCCCAAAGTCCCAGCTTTAAAGTAAAGGTTGGAGGGGCACCTGGGTGGCTCAGTCGCGTGAGAGTCTAGCTCTTGATTTCAGCTCAGGTCATGATCTCATGGTTCATGAGTTTGAGCCCCACCTTGGGCTCTGCACTGACAGCACACAGAGCTGCTTTGGATCCTCTGTCTCCCTCCTTCTCTGCCCCTCCCCTGCTTGTTCTCTCTCTCTCTCTCTCTCTCTCACTGTGTCTGTCGCTCTCTCTCTCAAAATAATAAATAAATGAACATTTAAAAAAATAAAATAAGGGTTGGAGGGGTGCCTGGGTGGCTCACTCTGTTGAGAGTCTGGTTCTTTGATTTCAGCTCAGGTCATGATCCCAGGGTCATGGGATTGAGCCCCGAGTTGGGCTCTGCACTGAGCGGGGAGCTTACTTAAGATTCTCTCTCTCTCTCTCTCTCTCTCTCTCTCTCTCTCTCTCTCTCTCCCTCTACCTCTCCCCTCTGCTCATGCACTCTTTCTCTCTCTCCCATAAATAAATAAATAAATAAATAAATAATACACCATTTACGAAATAAAATAAAGGTTCGAACATCCTCCAAGTCCTTTCAACTTATTTGGCCTCCATCTCCCCCTCATGTCCTCCAGCTTTCATACATGGAGGAGGGGGAAATTTTCAACCGTTTCGGCATTTCCCAAAGTGTGTTCCATAGCCCTCTAGTCTCACGAGATGCTTTTTGAGAAAACAATTTGAGGGACGCCTGGGTGGCTCAGTAAGTTAAGCATCTGACTCTTGGTTTCCGCTCAGGTCGTGATCTCACGGTCCGTGGGTGTGAACCTCACGTCATCGGACTCTGTGCTGGCTGTGAGGAGCCTGCTTGGGATTCTGTCTCCCTCTCTCTCTGCCCCTCCCCTGCGCACGCTCTCCCTCTTTCTCTCTCAAAATAAATAAATAAATTTAAAAAAGAAAGGAAGGAAGGAAGGAAGGACGGAAGGGAGGGAGAAAGAAAGAAAAGACGGTTGAAAAGAACATGACCATCCAACAGGCCTGGCTGCTGAGTAGGTACAGCCCCTGCCCTTAGCAAATGCTCAGGAAAGGGCCTGAGAAACCTGCAGTGAGGAAGCCCATCGGATGTTCATGGTGGTGTTTCCCAAATTTATTTGACCACGAATGCCCTTTTCGGCCCAATATCAATTTAGCATCTTCCTGGAAAAGCACTGATGGTCAAGGTCATATCTGGCTCACAGTTTCCACCTCACAGAAAAGACAGAACGTTTTCTAAAAATCATCCTCCTTGCCTTGAAAACCCCCTCAGAAACCCCCAGTTTTTCAAGCACGGTCACGCTGGCCCACAGGCGAGCGTCGCCCTGCCATGTGCCCTCAGCCCTGCTCCACGGGTCAGGGGGGGATCGGAGCGTGAAGGCCCCTCAAGGATGCCCGGCAAGAACTGACCCAGCCCCCTTCCACCCTCCGCAGCAGCCTCGGCTCTTACAGACCACACGCAACACCCAGGCATCATCAGGACAGAAGGCGGCGTCTTGTCTTGTCAGGAGCCTTTGAGAAAAAGGACTTGCCAAAGAGAAACCTCTGTGAGTTGGGCAAGCCCAGCCTCGGGCAAGAGAGAGGTGTCTCGGGCTCAGGAGACTCCTGGCACCTGCAGAGGAGGCCCTGTGACCACCAAGCCCCATTAGCAGGGACAGCACCACTTGCAAATCATCTCTTCCATCTTCTTGTAAATGTTCCAGCATTTGGCAGCCAAAGTACAGATCCCAGGCGGCCGTGTGAATACAGGACAAGTGCCAGAGTTTGTCTCTAGGCCCCGTAGGGTTTGGAAAACAAGATTACTTGGCTAGTCAGTGGAGGAGAGTGATTTATTGAGCACCTACTACAGGTTGTGCATTGTGTCAGAAGCTCTATCTTTGCGGTGAGATCTCGGCCTGATAACAGCCCCGTTTTACAGATGGGGAAAATGAGGCTCACGGTGGTGAGTTAGCATGCCCAGGGACACAGCAGAGCCGGGCGGCAAACCCAAGCGTGGTTTTGCCTCCCCGGTCCCAGCATTCTCCGCTCCACGGTGCTGTTCTGATGCAGCCTGGCTAGGATCACTCCAAGACCTCGGTCTACACCTAGATCCCAGGGCCCCCTTGTCATTACTAACCCAGGTTCTCAGGGCCTAGGGTGTGAGGAAGGGGACCGGATGGGGGACTAAAATAGTCTGGCCCCTAACAGTCTGGTGCACACTGCAGATGAAAAAAAACTGGCATTTGGGTTTGTCCTGGAGAATCTGATTGTTTTAGCCCCCAACATTCTGATCATCCCGGGGTGGGCAGGGCAGGTAGATGAATCCGTTTTCTGAGCCTGCCTGGCTGGAGGCCAGCCCACCAGCCTGAGGTCACACTGCCAGTATGGAGACCCCCAGGAATCCAGCCTAAGCTGGCACCTGGGTGCCCGCTTCTGGCTGCAGCCTCCTCCTCTGCATCCTGCCCCAGCCACCTCTCCACCCCCGCAGGGTCCTGGTCCTCAGCCTGTGTGTGGGTGGGTGGGGGGGGGCCGGCATCACACAAACCTTTGGAAACCCCCCTCCCCTCTCCTGACTCCTCAGAACTCCTGGGTCAGCAGCGTGGCTGCGTGCTGGGAGGCAGTGGGGAGAGGGTTCCACCCATCCCTCTCGTGGGCCGACCCCCTGCTCTGTCTGCACAGCTGCAGGGAAGGAAGGCCCCACCTGAGCTGAGGGACCCCTGAAGCACCCACCTGGCCGTGCCCTTCCTCCTGCCCATCATGACAAGCGGGGGTGAGACCAGTGTGCCCGGAGCCCGCCCCACGCCTGAGCTCTCCACCACTTGCACTCACCCTCAAGCCATCTGAGAGGAAAGCTTCCTTCTCTTTGTCCTGGGGGGGGCCCCCCCGCATCGCAGGGAAGACGGTGACTTGCCCGAGGCTATGCAGCCAGGCAGTGGTGGACATCAGTCCTGGGTCCGGTGGGCTCCAGAGTTGGGGGCGTTTCTCCCAGGACGGTGCCACAGCGGTGCAGTGGGTTCTGAAGTGAGCCAGCCGGACTCGGGTCCCGGCCCCTCAACCCGCTCAGAGTCACGGGGGGCTGGTCGCACAACCTCTCTGTGCCTCGCTTTCCTCATCTGTACAATGCTATCAGAGAGTCCCTGAGTCTGAACCCTGTGGGAGAGCGACTTAACCTGCCTGCGCCCCAGTTCACTCTGACTTAACGGGAAGGGCTCAATACACACACGGCAAGGCTGGGGATGAGGATGAGAAAAGACAGCCCTGCATCTAGGGCTTTCTGGAAGGTGGTACCAGGGGGCCCGCCGATGGTCCGCTGGTGTGGTCCAAGAGTTGTCGTCCAGACCTCAAGGAATGGGTCTCAGACAGCATCTCTGGGGAGGAAAAGTGGGGGGGAGGGGGGAATCTAAATTGTCATCCTATCTGTTGTTTTGGACTTCCAGAATTTTGTATGACATACGTGTGGTGTTACTGTTACTGGAGTGGATTACGTAACTATCACACAGAGGTGCTCCCTTGCCGTGACACATGGTCTCATGCTGGCCAGAGACCCCATCCACAGGGTGCCTGGCTTGGCCCACCCCTCCGTAGCCACACCCAGGCCTGGACCCGCTCCGTGTCTCCCAGCGAGACCCCAGCACAATCTCAACACCCAGGAGGTGTCTCCTTCCAAGCACAGGCCTGTGACATGGGCCGAGTCTCCACCTGTCCACCGGCTTGTCTAGAAGCGAAATGACCACAATGCCCCCACGGGGTAACTAAGTTACAGACTAAAATGAGCTACTAGAGAGGGGCCTGGCTGGCTCAGTTGGTGAAGCGTGCAACTCTTGATCTCTGGGCCGTGAGTTCAAGCCCCGTGTTGGGCGTAGAGCTTACTTAAAAAAAAAAAAAAAAAAGAGGTACCAGAGTGCTAGGTACAGGCTCTTGCTGAGTCTCCTTCCTTCCTGTCCTCTGAAAGGGCAAAATGATGCTGAAGGGAAGCTACTTCCTCCTCTGAACGCGTCTCCCCACATCGAGCCTCTCCCACCCAGCGGGTGGACTGCAAACCTCCCAAGGCAGTGGTTGCCTCCGGGCCTTTGCACTTGCCGGTCAGTCCGCTTGGGGCAGGCCCTTCCCTCATCTCCCAAGGTTGGCTCCTTCCCATCACTCAGTTTCTCCCAAGTGTCACTTCTTCACAAAGACCCTCCTAGACCCCACCCTGTCTACAACCGCCCCCACACCCTCTTCTATCTTAGCCTTGTTTATTTTCTTCATGGCACTTACCCTTACCCGAAATTGTATTTTTTAAATAAACTTTTTTGGGGGAGGGATAATTTTAGGTTCACAGAAAAGCTGCAAAGACAGTACAGAGGGTCGCTGTATACATTTCATCCACTTTTCTCCACGTCACCGCATCCCTTAACCTGACCATGGTACATCTGTTAAAACCAAGATGTTAACGCCGGCACATTACTATTAACTAAACCGCAGACTTTGTTCAGATGAAATTGCACTTTTCCTTTATTTACTTGTTTTCATCCGCCTCCCCCACCGGAAGGAAAACTCTGAAAGGCAGGGAGATTGCCATATTACTCACCACCAAGTCCCTCATACCTGGCAATAAATATCGATCGGTAAAAGCAGGGGAAATCATGGCAGAAACAGCCAATGATTCCTCCCTCTGCCAGGCACCGTTCTGAGTGTGTTAAACATCGTGAATCATTTAATCCTCAGGACAGCCCACGAGGTAGACATTATAGGGAAACTGAGGCACGGCACAGTTTGGTGGCTGGCCGCAGCCACACAGACGGTCAGTACCAGATAAAGCGTTAGTCCTTCCGTGTCCCTAGTCCATATCAGAGCAGGGGGGCCGGCACCCTTCTGTGGGCAGGACTGAGGCCCCAGGGCGGCTGATTTGCCTGGAGCCACAGGAGGGACTGGGGCGCAGGGCTGCTGGAACCTGAGCCTCCAGGCTCCAGCTGGCTGCCCTGAGGCGGTGGCACCCCGGCTCTGCCCGGAAGGGTGTGAGCGCGGCTGCCGGGGCCACCAGCTCCACCCTGCTTCAGGGCAACAGAGGGCAGCCGGTTCGGCCACAGGCTGTGGGCTCTCTCCTGTGCCCCCAAGGCCCCAGAGCGCGACTGAGACGCCTCACCGCCTCCCTTTGCCCATGGCCTCGGCCCGGGCCTCTGGGATCTGAGCACTGCGGAGGCCCGGCTGGAGGAAGGGCCCTCTCCCCCCCAGTGGATGCAGCCTTCTCCGGGGGGCTTGCTGGGCTCTGGGGCAGGGAGGCAAAGGAAGAAACGATCGTTCCTTTCTGGTTGCGGGGTGCGGGGGGGAGCAACAGGGAGGATTATTAAGCTTTTCCCAACACCCTGGGACCAGCTGGAGAGGTGTCCCGGCACCTCCCAAAGGGAAAAGCCGTTCTGGAACAGTTGGACAGGACGGCGGCCGGCCACCCCCACCCAGCCTGGGTTCCGCCCAGCGCCAGCCTGGCGCAGACTCGAAGCCCTAATAATGTTTGCTGGATGCTTTGAATACAAGCGTCAGTGCCCAGAATCTCCTTGAGGTTTCAGCCAGGCGTGCCCGCCCCATCCCCCCTTCTGGGGAGCAGAATAAATACGGTGGGGTGTGTGTGTGTGTGAGAGGGGACACCATGAGGTGGTGGCAGCCTCCGTGAGAGAGGCAGGCTGCTCAACCCAGAGCTGGGGGGTAGGGGTGCCTTGTGCGCGGCTAATTAAACAGTGACTGAGATGAATCGGGGAGAGGCTGCTGCTCGCTAATTAAAGGTGCGGGCGCCTTGCCTGGCAAGGAGGGAAGGCAGCTCTGGGACCATGTCAAGAGGCCAGGCCAGCAAGGACAGCGCTGGCTCCCGGCATCCCTTCCATCCTCAGGCCCTCCCAGCAGGGCCCCACGGCCCCCTCCCCACTTCCCTATCTCTCCTACCCACCTTGCCGGAGCCCGGGGCCTCGGACTTCCCCCTCCCCACCAACCCAAATTGCTTTCCTGATAAGGGCCCGGGCGTTGGGGAGGAGGAGCCTGCTGGTGCCCAGTGTCTGGGCTGGAGGGTGGGCATCGTTTTGAGCCTCTGAGGTACTTCCTTTCACCCTCTCCCAAGACCCCCGAGTTGGGCAAATGAGCTCGACCAAGACGGGAGGTTGGCTGTTGTGGACGAGACCCCGAGATGACTTTTCGAATCACAGATTCTGAGACTCATAGGGGCTTTGAGGATTACCCAATTTCCCTGCTGTGACAACACCTGCTGTCGCTGGGGTCCTGCTTTGCCCCATAGGCCCTGGTGTGTGTGTGAGAGAGAGAGACAGAGATTGAGAGGAGGGGTTCCTTTCTGGTCTCGGTACACAAGTCTAGAAAAGAGGATCAGAACCGAGGATCTGTGGTCCTTGGAGGTTCCTATGTCGTGGACAAAAAGACCCCAAACTGCCCGTCCCAGCCCCACATCTGCTCAAGGCAGGAAGTGGCCCAGTGGCTAAGAGCATGGGCTCCAGAGGCCGGAGGTCCAAGCCCCAGCCCCACCTTTTGCCAACTGTGGGACCTTGGGCGAGGTAGCTAATCGTTCCATGCTTCGGTTTCCTCATCTGCAAAGCTGAGGACGGTAATGCGTCCTCCTCACAGGGTCGCTGAAGGGATCGAGAGAGATGACCCAGGTGAGCTACTCAGCACAATGTCTGGTGCACAGAAGGGGCCCAGAAAACTCCAGCCATTATTTGAAAATCCCAGGGAGTCATGTGGCCTGCTGTCCACCTCTCTTCCATGTGACCTCCTGGTTGACACCACAGCTGCAGCAGGGGTGATAAGGGCCTGTGTCCCTGTGTCAGACACAGGGAGAGCAGGTCACCCTTCACACCACGGCTCTCATCTCTGCTCTGACCCCCGTGACCGTTTGAGGGAAGTAGAGGAACAAAGAAAAAACAAAGTGGATGCGCAGAAACCTAAGTGACCTGCCCAAAGTCGTACGGCTCAGAAAGGGGCAGAGGCAGCCCTGGTCCCCGGAGTGGGAGACGATGGGGTCAGCGTTCCCATGGTGACACCTGCTGAGCTTCTCTACTGGACGCCAAGTCCTGAGCCAGCCACCCTGAAGTGGACGTAGGGGAACTGGACACTCACTCTGCCCTCAAGAGGACCCGGTGTGGAAGGGGGGGAAGACACAACAATGGGGGCTCCAGGCAAACGTGGCGGGCATCTGGGCACGTGCTCCAGTGTGCTTCCACGCGAGAGGCTGAGAGCTGCTGCTTTGACTGGGAGCTCGATTTGAAAGCAAAAGTTCTGCTTCTATTTGGAGGGTACAATCAGCACCGGGGGGAGGCTAGAGAGGGCTGCTGGAACCCCTCTGGTGCTCCCAGGAGAATCCTTCGCCACGGGGCTCAGATACTCTGCCCTGGGGAGTGTCGGGTGGTCTCTGATGCCTAAGGTGCCTAGTTCTGAGGTTTGGGGAGTTGGTCTCTTGAGGAATCTGGGAGTCCCAGAGGGTGTGGTTTCAGATGCTACACTGTCCAGGACCCCCGGCAAGAATCCATCCATGTCCTAAAGGGGCTGTAATTGTTCCCTTCCAGGTGGCCGGGAACTCACCAGGAGGGAGGCTTTGTACTGCCACGAAATGCAGTAGGCAAAGGATGCGGTGCCCACAGGGGCCCAGAGACAGTAGAAACCTTTCCCGGCTGAGACACTCAAGGCTGTTGGCCCCGACACCGGATGCCTGGGCCTTAGGCAGCCAAACCAAGGCAGTCAGGGATGAGTGCAAGGTCACTGGTCTTGGGGGTGATGTCTCCATCCTCCCTCCTCGGAGACCAGGGCTCATCCAGAGGAATGAGGCACAGGGCCTGGCAGGTGTAGCCACACGGAAGCCTGAGCAAGCAAAGCTAGCAGCTCCTTAAAAACACACCCTGCTTCTCAGCCTCCCCAGGGCCCCCTGTGCCCTAGCTGGGCCAAATGCTGGTCTGGGGTGCCCTCTGGTGGCCACTCTGGGCAGTGGCAGAAGCAGCCCAGGCTTAAGGGTGGACGGTCAGACAGGTCAGACGTGGAGACTTCAGAGTTGAACCACCTCTCCCACTGCACAGATAGGAAAACAAAGGCCTGGGGCTGCGAGGGGTGTGGAGGGGGAGTAACTTGCTCAAGGTCATGCAGTAAGTCCGTGGCCAGGTCCAGAACAGAAGCCAGGTCTCCTTCTGCACCAGTGGCTGCTCTTGGTGGGTCGCGAGGCATCTCCACCAGGGGAGGGAAGACTGAGTGTCCCAGAGGCTCACTCCCCAGTGACCAAAGACAATTGGAATGGCAGGTAGCTGAGCAACTGTGTGATGATGTATGCAACACTTCTGCTCTCTGGCCTTGGGCTCCTCAGGCCAAGGCTCAGAAGGAGCCTCCTTTAGCTCCTCCTAAAACCTGGAGCTACTGACAAGGAGATTAGGGACTGGGGTCCCTCTCATATGCTGCTAATGGTGAGGCTCTAACCAACCAGCCTTTCAGGAAAGCCTAAAATGAGCCTTCCTACAGAGAGTATTGGGTATCACACTTAATGGTGAAAGACTGGGTGATTTCCCCCTGAGACCAGAAACAAGACAATGATGTACACTCCTGCCTTTCTAGTCAACATTTTACTGGAAGTTCCAGCCAGTATACTTAAACAAGGTGGGGAAAGGCATCCAGATTGCAAGGGAAGAAGTAAAACTATCTCTATTTTCAGGTGACATGATCTTGTAAATAGAAAATCCTAAATAGAATCCACACACAAAAATTTAGAACTAAAAAATGAGTTCAGCAAGGTTGCAGGATTCAAGATGAATATACAAAAAAAGGCAACTGTATCTCTGTGCACTTGCAATGAACACTTCAAAATGTAATTAAGAAATTAATTCTATTTATATTAGCATAAAAGAATAAAATGCTTACAAATAATTTAACAAAACAAGTATAAAACTTATACTCTAAAAATTACAAAATACTGTTGAAAGAAATTAACGTAGACCTAAATATATGGAAAAACATCCCATGTTCATGGATCTGAAGACCCAATATTGTTAAGATGGCAAGACTCCCAAAATTGATCTTCAGATTCAATACCATCTCCAACAAAATTCCAACCTGCTTCTTTGCAGAAATTATCAAGCTGATCTTAAATTTCTTAGAGAAATTCAAGTGACCCCAAATAGCCAAAACAATATTGAAAAAAGAAGAACATTGTTGGAGAAACCATAGGAAGTTTTCTACAAAGTTACAGTAGTTAAAACAGTGTGGTATTGACATAAGAATAGACATATAGATTAACAGAACGGAATGAGAGTCCAAAAATAAACCCTCACATTTACAGACAATTAATCTTCAACAAGAGTGCCCACACAGGGGCGCCTGGGTGGCTCAGTCAGTTAAGCGTCTGACTCTTGATTTTGGCTCAGGTCATGATCTATCGGTCATGGGATCATGGGATTGAGCCCCGCATCAGGCTCCATGCTGAGTGTGGAGCCCTCTTGAGATTCTTTCTGTCCCTCTCTTTCTCTGTCCCCCACCCCCTGCCTCAAGATAAACACGTAAACTTAATAAAAAAAAAAAAAAAAAAAAAAGAGTGCCCAGAAAGTTCAGTGGGGAAAGGACAGTCTTTTCAGCAAATGGTGCCTGGGGCAACTAGACATCCACATTGCAAAAAAAGGAGGCTGGGCACCTTCCTCACACCCTACACAGAAATTAACTCAAAATGGATCTTACACCCAAATATAAGAGTTAAAACTATAAGACTCTTAGAAGAAAGCACAGGCCTGAATCTTCATTACCTAGGATTAGTCGATAATATGACGCAAAAGCATAGCAACAACAACAAAAAGAAAACAGGTAAATTGGACATCATCAAAATAACAAACTTCTGTGCTGCAAAGGACATCGTCAAGAAAATGAAAAGACAGGGCGCCTGGCTGGCTCAGTTGGTAGAACGTGCAAGTATTGATCTTGGGGTTGTGAGCTCGAGGCACGTTGGGTGTAGAGATTACTTAAAATAAAATATTAAAAAAAAAAGGGAAAAAAAAGTGAAAAGACATAGAATGGGAGAAAATATCTGCAAACCATATATCTGGATAAGGAATTGTAACCAGAATACATAAAGGACTCTTACAACTCAGTACTAAAAGACAAATAACCCAATTTAAAAATGGGCAAATGATCTGCATAAACATTGATCCAAAGAAGATATACAAATGGTCCATAAGCTCATGAAAAGATGCTGAAAATCACTAGCCATTTGGGAAATGCAAATCAAAACCATGAGATGCTACTTCACACACAGTAAGTTTGCTGTAATCAAAAAAAAAAAAAACAAAACAGTGAAAAGTGTTGGCAAGGATGTGGAGAAATCAGAACCCTCACGCACTACTGGTGGGAATGCAAACAGTGCAGCCATCTTGAAAAACAGTCTGGGAGGGGCGCCTGGGTGGCTTGGTCGGTTAAGCGTCGGACTTCAGCTCAGGTCATGATCTCGCGGTCCGTGAGTTCGAGCCCCGCGTCAGGCTCTGGGCTGACAGCTCAGAGCCTGGAGCCTGCTTCGGATTCTGTGTCTTCCTCTCTCTCTGCCCCTCCCCGTTCATGCTCTGTCTCTCTCTGTCTCAAAAATAAATAAACGTTAAAAAAAATTAAGAAAAAAAGAAAAACAGTCTGGGAGTTCCTCAAAAGCTTAAGTAGCATGACCACGTGACCCAGCAGTTCTATACCTGGGAGGTACAGATCTGAGAGAAGGGAAAACATATGTTCATCCCAAATCTTACACGAATGTTCACAGATGTATTATTCATGATAGCTAAGAAAGTAGAAACAACCCAAATGCCCATCAACTGATGAATGAATAGATAAACTGTGGTCTAGCTACACACAGAAATATTATTCAGCAAGAAAAAGGAAAGGAGTACTGATACATGCTGTGACATGGGTAAACCCTGAAATATATGCTAAGTGAAAGAAGTCAGTCACAAAAGATCGCACATTGTATGGTTTCATTTACATGAAGTGTCCACAATGGGTGAACCTTGCAGACTCTTGTACAGCAGTGATTGCCTAGAGGTAGGGGGAAGGGACTGGGAAGAAATGGGTGTGGAGTTCTTTCTGGGATGATGAAAATCTTCTGAAATTGATGGTGGTGATGATTGCACAACTCTGAACATACCATTGAAAAACTATTGAGTTGTGTGCTTCAGATGGGCGAATGGGATGGCAAGTGAATCATACTGTTAAAAAAAAAAAAACAAACAAACCTATTCTTTGGACCCATGACTCTACTTCCAGAAATTTCTTCTAAGAATTACTCAAGTGCATAAAAAGATAGGTATAAAGATTTCCAGCATAGGATTGTTTGTAACAGCAAAAGTGTAACCTAAGTGTCCATCAGTGGGGGGGACCGGTCAGTTATGTTCAACTCTGGGATGGAACAATGGAATCATTGAAAAAAATAAAAATAAAAATGAGAGTCACATTTACTAACATGGACAAGGTCTAAGATATACTGTCATGTTTTGTAAAAAAAAAAAAAAAAGTTAAAAGAATACATCTATAGATTAAAAGGGACTTAAAAGAGATTTTTTTTTAAAGGCAAAATTATAGTATCTAGGGATTCACACTGAGTGATAACTAGCAAGAAAGTGATGACCTTAAAAGTCAGGATAACAGTGGGGCACCTGGCTGGCTCAGTCGGTGGACCATGATTCTTGATCTCTGGGTCATGAGTTCAAGGCCCATGTTGGGCATAAAGCTTACTTTAAAAAAAGAAAGAAAAAAAAAGGCACCTGTCTGGCTCAGTCAGTAGAGCATGTGACTCCTGATCTCAGGGTCATGAGTTCAAGCCCCATGCTGGGAGGAGAGATTATTTAAAAAAAAAAAAAGAAAAGGAAAGGAAAGGAAAGGAAAGAAAAGAAAAGAAAAGAAAAGAAAAGAAAAGAAAGAAAAGAAAAAAGAAAAAGTCAGGCTAACAGTAACTCTTTGTGGTGGGGTAGGGTGAGGGGGCACACTGAAGGCTTCTAGGGTGGCTGGCAGAGTTCTTCACCTGGGCAGTGGTTCCAGAAGTTTGCCTTATAATAATATGTCAACTGAACAATTATTTTGCATGGTCATTCTGTGTCATATTTTGTAACAAAAAAGTTAAAAATCAAGTATTCTCAGGGCACCTGAGTGCCCTGGGTGGCTCAGTTGGTTAAGTGTCTGACTTTGGCTCAGGTCATGATCTCATGGCTCATGGGTTCGAGCTCCGTGTTGGGCTCTGTGCTGACAGCTCGGAGCCTGGAGCCTGCTTTGGATTCTGTGTCTCCCTCTCTCTCTGCCCTTCCCTTGCTCATGCTCTGTCTCTCTCTCAAAAATAAATAAACATTAAAAAAAATCAAGTATTCTCATTTCAATTTTTAAAGCGTGTATCATAAGAGTCGATCTTAGTAAAAACAATCTATATCTTTATGTGCATATGCACAAAAGCAGCCAGAAGTTTGGGATTTGGGGTGCTCTTAATTTACGCTTTTCTGATTTTTTTTTTTCTGCAATGAACAAGAATTACTTTTACAGCCCGAAAAAAACCAATAAAGCTATTTACTGTGGCTGGGGCATTCCTTCGGCGCTCTGACATTGTGTGGCCAGAAAAGTAGACGCTGGGGCACTGGGAGACTGCACAGGGGCACTTCAGGAGAAGACCAAAGTTCATTGTCTGCTCAGCACCCCAGGGCTTAGCCGAAACCCCAAGGCCCAGCCTCCACCGCGGCTTCCTGGAGACTCAGCCAGTCAGGTAGCTGGCAGCAGGTGCTGCGTGGCCATCCCCCCGCTGCGCTCCAGACACTGGGAGTGTGGCTCTGACCTGGCAAACCGGAGGGAGGTCACTCTGGTCCCACCTGTACAAGCCTCCTATTGTGGGCCAGAGGAAGAAGCCCTGGGCAGGGGGCAGGGCGGGCGGCGGCAGGGTCTCATCCTGGCTGGCTTTGCCCACTAGCGGCACAAAATCCCGTAATAACGAGCTAAATGAGCAATATATATTTGTGCTAGGTGGGTTACATGGTTGGTTTTATGGAACCTTCCCGATGACCTGAAGCCATGGGTGGGATCATCATCTCCATAGTACACCTGGGCAAACTGAGGTCTGGGAAGCCTGGGTGCCTGGGGAAGTCACTCTCACTGAGGCTGGACTTAGCCAGACCCTTCGCAGGCACAGCGTCAGAGGCTTCTCCCGGAAATCCAGGAAGGTGGCCGCCCTGGTTTTGCAGATGAGGACACGGAGGCTGAGAGAGGGAAGTCACCTGTCCATGTCCCACGGCGACTATGTGGCAGGGCCAGGCGCAGAGGCAGAGACTCTCAGAAGCTCCGCCAGGCGGCCTACGGTAGCTGCGAGAGGCCCCGGCACGCTCCCCACCTCCGTGGGCTGGCTCCTAGTAAAGTTACTAGTTACTGTAGCACAACCTCAGGAGCGTGCGGGGGTAGAGGCGAAAGTGCATTGTTTCATTTGCTACTCTCATCAAAACTGCAAATCTTCCATCTGATTGAAGCCTGGAGATGGGAGGCCCAGAGCCATGAGTGACAGGCAGTGAAGGCATGGGGGCCCCTACGGCACGGTCCAGGGCAGCCTGGTGTGGAAGCTCCTGGCAGTGCAGCCAGCTCCCTTCTCCCATCACAGGGGCATCAGGAGAACAGTTCTCCAGCGGAGCGGCCTGCCTCCCAGCCGAGGCCCGCCCCCCCCCAGCACCCCCCACCCCCGCTGTAGCGTGAGCCTTCCTGGCAGGGGAAAGGGCACTGAATGGCAGGGCCAAGGCGAATTGCCAAGGACAGCTGCAGGGGTCTCAGGGGATCTGTAACCCTCTGCTGCCTCTCAGGTAGCCCCAGCTCAAGATTATCTCATGTCCCTCCCAGAGTCAATTGTTCAGCCAACTCGAGTCAGAGAGCTCATCGTGGACAGAGGGCCAGGCCACTGGCAACAAGAGGGGCTGCTTCTTTGGGTACCTACCACCTTCCAGGCACCAGCTATATGCAATCGGGCACCAAGCCTCATAAAGCCCTTTCAGTACATCATATCTGCCTCATTTTGCAGAAGAGGTGATGGGGGCTCAGAGAGGTAGAGTGACTTGTCCAAAGTCACACAGCCAGGAAGTCTCAGAGTTCCTGGCGGCCAACTTCAACCAAAGAGGGACAGAGGGATGGATCATCCAGGACCCTTCAGAGGGAGGCCAGGGACCCACTATGGAGGGGAGGTGGGAGAAGGAAGGGCCTGCGTCATGAGCTCTGACTCTCTTGGGACATGATTTATTCATCAATCCATTTGTTCTCTGTTTATGCATTCATGGACCCTCTCCACATGTCAGTGTCTTTGCTGGGCATTGAGGACTCAGGTAAACTGGGCTCATCTGTGCTCTTGCAGAGCTCATGGCCTAGCAGAACAGAAAGGGAAACTGAGGCAGGAAGAGGCCACCACTTGCTTGGGTCTGCTAGTATTTACTGAAGGCTTACTGTAGGCCAGGCCCCGTGCTGGGAACCGGGGGCACCAAGTAAACGAGAAGCACAAGGCTCTTGCCCTCCTGGAGCATATATTCTAGTGGTATCCAGTTCCAAACCTCCAGAAACCCTGCTTGCGTGACCCCTGAGCCCTGAACACAATGGGAAATTTCTCTAGGGGTTGGGTTCTCCATGAATCATACGTGGGCCTGGTTCTGGGATGCTGAGCAGGGATCCAGAAAGGGCAGGGAAACCCAATTAATGCCTTAGGAACAAGCGTGTGTCCCTTTGCTCCCCACTGACAGCATCCTGGCTCAGAGGCAGCGTTATGGCATTCGGTTCAGCCACTCTGACATCAGGTCCCTTTCACAGCCTAGGAAACGGAGAAACGGGGCAGGGGAAGGACTGGCCCAAGATCACACCAGCCTGTGGCACAGGCAAAACGTGAACCAAGGACTACCAGCCCTCTCCACCAGCTCACATGCCAAGAAGCCACCTGCAAGGATGGGCACATCTACACCCATGCTGGCTATGCCCATCGTTCTTCAGCAGGGGCACTGCATGAGCTGCAGGCACAGAGGGAAACTCCTTTCCTTTTTTAATTGAAAAAAATTTTTGTTAATGTTTATTTATTTTTGAGAGAGAGATGGAGACATAGAGTCGAAAGCAGGCTCCAGGCTCCGAGCTGTCAGCACAGAGCCTGACGTGGGGCTTGAACTCACGAGCCGTGAGATCATGACCTGAGCTGAAGTAGGACGCTTCACCGACGGAGCCACCCAGGGGTCCCAGGAAACTCCTTTCCCAAACATCCCGATGGTGGTGGTTTTTATTTTTTGTTTTTGTTTTTGTGTTTCTAAATACTCTACCTCTGCTGTCACCTGAGCTGTTCAACCTGAGAGGCCCCTCTCAGTGTGAATGGCAGAGAGCAACCCAGAACTGTTCCATCTCAGCAGCTAAAAAGCTGGATCTAAATTTTTAGGTGGAATTTTATTTTTTTGAAAAAAGTATTTCTTAATGTTTACTCACTTTAGAGAAAGAGAATGTGAATGGGGTAGGGGCGTAGAGAGGGGGACAGAAAATCTGAAACAAGCTCTGAGCTTACAGCAGAGAGTCTGATGTGGGGTTCGAACTTATGAACCGTGAGATCATGACCTGAACTAAAGTCAGACTCTTAACCGACTGAGCCAACCAAGAGCCCTTTGGGCAGAATTTTAAAAACTGCCAAGTCTCCTTGGTTTAAAAAGAGAGAGAGAGAGTCAAAATAGGAGAATGAAAAAAAAAATAGGAGAATGGTTAAATTATTAACACAATACCATATAGCCATTAAATAACTTTAAAGAAAATTTTAACTGTGAGAAAACATTTCACCATATAACGTAAGGCAGGGGGTAAAGCCAGCTACAGAATATTATTATAATTAAAAAATGCACTTATATGCATATGTATGATCCAAATAGAAAAACAGGACTGGAGAGAAATATAACAAAGTAGTTATGACAGTTATCTCTGGGCAGCGAGATGACAGATGACTTTCATTTTCTCCTTTGCACCTTAATGTAGTTCCCCAATTTTACAATGAGTATGAATTGCTTTTATAATTAGACATAAAGCAGAAAGGCAGAGAAGGGGTTGCCCTTGCCCAGGCCTGTCCCCTCCACCTCCACCCGCCCCCGCACACAGCTGGGTGGCCTCTGGGTCTGTCCTCACTGACCAGCCCAGCACCGGCCAGAGCTGAGGGACCCTGGCCGGGCCACTGGAGGCCGAGGGCAGCCGGCACAGAGGTCGTGGGATTCACCAGCCATCTCTGCCCATGAAGGAACCAGCAAGGGGACACTGCCCTGTCTGGGCCCTCCAGAAGGGTCAATGGCAGGCTGTAAATTTCCTGGCCGGGGACATTGGGATTTGATGCTCTCAGGGGCTGCGAATCAGAACATTCATTATCTGCTGTATGAGAGAAGTCATCTTCTTTGTTCCTTGCATTTCTTTCAGAGCTGCTGAGTACAGCAGGAAGGCTGGAGGACAGCTGGCCTTTGTCACCCTCTCACTGTGGGCTCAGGCAGGCTCTCGGCTTCCCCACATGGGACTGGAGTGCCTGACCCACCTCGTCTCCCTGGGCCCTTGTAACTAAACTGAGTGGTGAAGGCCCAGGGGTGCTGGCCTGCGTTCGCCCTCCCAGGTTACTGTGCTCCAGGAGCGACTCAGCTTTGCCTCTGGCAGTGCTGCCTCCTGTCCCACCCCGATCTCACCCAGGGGGGCTGGATAAGGCAGAGTTTACAGAGAAGGGCCTCCCTGCTCTCTGGAGCTGCAGACTTGGGCAGGTTCCAAGAATGGTGCCCTCACTTCCTTCCAGCTGAGATCTTAGCCACCCCCTCCCTGTTCTGGAAGCTTCCGCCCTCCTCCTGGGCTATTTTAGCAATCAGGTCACCCGTTGGCTCACTCCGAGCTTGCGGTCAATTAAAACCCACAGGCCCTTTTCACAGAAATGGTGGCATCTCTCCCTCCTCCAGATGCTGCCAAAGTCAGTGTCCTCAGGGTGAAAACGGCATGAGGGGACAACCCGGTGGTCCTCCCGTAGCAGGGGGCCCTTGCTCAGGAGCTGAGGCCATGCCTTATTTCCATGCCCACTGTGGCCGGCATCCTGTGAAGGTAGCTGAGGGCAGGAAGGGCGAGCTGGTCACAAGGATGTTCTGATGGCCTGAACACCTATGTGTCCCCACGCCATACCCCGCTGGTGACACACAGCCCTCCCTCTGGTCCTCACTGGCTCTAGGCAGGGAGCCAATCCTCACTTAAATGGGAGCTGGGTGACCTCCAAAGGTCACCGTGTAGTAAGCAGCAAGGCTGAGAGGGACCCTGGGGTGTCCCAGCAAAGCCCAAATCCACCTCGGCCGCACTGGTGATTCCCAATGACCTGGCACACATGACCGCTGACCCAGGCTGCCAAACAGGTTCTTGTGATGAAGACTGGGGAGGCTTCGCACCGTCATCCTACTGACACGGCAGGTGCCCCAAACCCCACACAAAGCCCAAAGGCCCTCTCTTAAAGTCCGTGTGTGTGTTCTGCTCAGAGCCGCTGAGGATCCTGGTCACCTACTTCAGCTAAACCCTGGCCAGCAGCACGCGGAGCCCTTTGGCTGGAGAGCCCGGGTCAGTTCCCATCCTTCCTTCCGCCAGGTATGTGACTGACCCCAGGCTCTTCCTGGTTGTGGTCCAGAGTCAGGTAGTGGACCAAGGGCAGAGCACCTGCAGTGGGGGACCCCGACTCTGCCTGGGGCAGCAAGACAGCAAACAGGAGAAAGATTGCAAGGGCGCCTGGGTGGCTTAGTTGGGGAAGCATCCGACTCTTGGTCTCGGGTCAGGTCATGATCTTGCAGTTTGTGAGATCGAACCCGACATCCGCTGTGCTGACAGTGCAGAATTTATCTGGGATTCTCTCTCTCTCTCTCACTCTCTCTCTCTCTCTCTCCTCATTCTCTGCCCCTCCCCTGCTCTCTCTCTCTCTCTCAAAATAAATAAATAAACATTAAAAAAAATAACTTAGGGGCGCCTGGGTAGCTCTGTTGTTTAAGCATCCGATTCTTAGTTTCGGCTCAGGTCACGATCCCACAGTTTTGTGGGTTCAAGCCCCACATTGGGCTCTGTGCTGACAGCACAGAGCCTGCTTGAGATTCTGTCTCCCTCTCTCTCTGCTGCTCCCCCACTCACACTCTCTCTGTCTCTCTCAAAATAAATACACTTAAGGTAAAAAACTCAATAAAATAAATAGATGAGCATTTCAAAAATAAAATAAAATAAGAAAATCAAGATTTATTTTTAAAAAAAGGAGAAAGATTGCAACTGCAGAGGGCACTGAAAGTAGCAGACAGACATAGGCCCTGCCTGCCTGAGGGAAGACCTCGGGCAGACCAGGAACTGACAAAGGCCAGCGTGTGGCTGCAACAGCACGGTCCGATGGGACCAGAACACAAGCCATGCTTGGAATTGACAATTTCTAGTAGCCACAATAAAAAAAAGAGAGTCTTAGTCAGTTGAGCGTCCCACTCCTAATTTCAGCTCAGGTCATGATCCTAGGGTCATGGGATCAAGCCCCACATCAGGCTCTGCGCTGAGTGTGGAACCTGCTTAAGATTCTCTCTCTCTGTCCCTCTTCCCCGCTCCCCTGCTCACGTGCTCATTCTCTCTTTAAAAAAGAAAAAAAGGTAGGGGCGCCTGGGTGGCTCAGTCAGTGAAGCGTCTGACTTTGGCTCAGGTCATGATCTCACAGTTCATGAATTTGAGCCCTGTGTTGGGTTCTGTGCTGACAGCTCGGAGCCTGGAGCCTGCTTTGCATTCTGTGTCTCCCTCTCTCTCTGCCCCTCTCCTGCTCATGCTCTGTCTCTCAAAAATGAATAAGCATTAAAAAATTTTTGTTAAAGGTAAAAAGAATTGAAATTAATTTTAATAATGTATTTTGTTTAACCCAATATATAAAAAATATCATTTCAACATATAATAAATATCAGGGCACCTGGGTGACTCAGTCTAAGCGTCTGATTCTTGGTTTCAGCTCAGGTCATGATCTCACAGTTCATTCGTGAGTTCAAGCCCCGTGTTGTGCTCTGCACTGACAGCATGGGGCCTGCTTGGGATTCTCTGTCTCCCTCTCTCTGCCCCTCCCTCTCTCTCTCTCTCTCTCTCTCTCAAAAATAAATAAATTTTTTTAAAAAAATTTAAAAAATAGACATATAGTCAATATAAAATTACTAATAAGGTATTTTACGCCCTCTTTTGGACTATAGCTTAGAGAGCCAGTGTGTATTTTATATGGACAAGCACATCTCAATTTGGACTGGCCACATTTCAAATGCTCAGCAGCCCCATATGGCTAGTGGCCACTGGCTGGCACAGCACAGCAGGGCTACAGGGTGCTGAGCAAAGGGGAGGTGTGAGATGAAGTCAGAGAGGCGGGCAGGGGTCATGCTCGGTTTCATTCCAAGAGCTCTGAGAAGCCACGGGAAGGCTTTAAGCAGGGGTGTGATGTGATCCATTGTTGTCTTTTAGAGGCTGACTCTGGCCACTTGCAATGCTGCAGAGCGGAATTAGCTGTCCAGAGACATGCCCAGGTCAGGGCCAAAGGTGGCCTGTACCTTGGTGAAGGCAGCCACGGTGAGCTTCAGGGAACACAGGAGAGGCCATGGAGAGGCAGCGAGACAGGGGAGAAGCCTTGCCATCTGCCTTTTTCCTCCCTTTCTGCCAAAATTCTTCCCAAGTAACCCTGTCTCAACAGTTGCCTCCCTTCCAGGAAGAGATCTGCATGGTAGCTATTTAACAAAGCCTAAAGGAACTCAACCAAAAACATGTTGCCAAGGGCCCAGAACTGAAACAGCTGCCACTTTCTGTATCCCAAAGAATCACTCAAGAAAAGATAAATCTTCTAGGTGCTCGTATCGTATAATAATTAAGTGGTCTCTGGGACTGACCTGCTTGGGTTTGAACCCCTGCTGCCCTCTAATTAGCTGTGTGACCTTGGAAAGATACTTGACCCCTCTGGGCTTCTGTTTCCTCATCATATAGTGGATGTGTGAATGATCTTGATCTCTGGGGGGTGGCCAGGAGGAGTTTATACCCTATATAAGTGCTTAGGGCAGTGCCTGACACATAGGAGGCACTCATTACACGTTAGCCTGTTACTATGCTTGTTGTCGGTGTTAACAGACCAGACAACTAAGACACAGGGACAGGAAGGGACCTGTTTAATGTCACACAGCAAACCTAAGGCAGAGCAGGAGGCAGAATCTAAATGTTCTCATTTCTGGCTCTAATGGCTGCCTCACAATTGAAGTTGCTGGCTATCCCTTCATTCGGACATTTACCCTGTTCTCCACATGTGCCAGATGTCGTGCTGGCAGCTTGGCACCAAGATGGTAAAAGCCTCATCTCTACAAAGTCAAGGCTTTCCCATTGAGAAAGAAAAACCTCTTTCTCAACCACTCTGGGCCACAGGGGAAGAAAATTTTATTCAATGCAGACAGAGCTACAGGCCGATTCGAGTGCAGTCAAAACAGTACTGGCCTGAGAACTGGGACAGCCCAGGCTGAGCCACCTCTGGCTGACCCGCTCTGTGATGGGGGCAAAGGGTTTCACCTCTCTGATCTCAGCATCCCTGGCTGCATGGAAGAGAACAGATGTTAACTGAGCCCCTACTCTGTGAAGTCCCGACTCCAAAGTGCTCACATTCTGGGGAAAAGGAACTAACTGTCAGTCAGACTGGGATGTGGCCTCTAAGGACATAAGTCCTACAGCTCAGATTTTTTCTGGAACATTCCTCACTGACCCATTCATCTCATAAGAGCTATGTGCATACCAGACCACACATTCAAACTTTTAAAATATAATTGGACACTACAACAAAATTATGAGACTCTGGTTCACAAGATTTCACAGACCAATAACATTTCTAAAGAAACATTGGGGAACCTGCAAAGGACTGAACATTTGTGATTCTGCCAAGGAAGGCCCTTAAAACCAAATAACAAATGGGAGTGGGAAAGCCAGATACCCACGCAAAAGAGTGTAAATGGGCCCTGATGTTACCACACACAATAACCAACTCAACATGGACTGAAGACTTAAATGTAGCACCTGAAACTATAAAACTCCTAGAAGAACACATAAGAGAACAGCTTCATAGCATTGGTGTTGACAGTGATTTCTCGGGTATGATGCCAAAAGTACAGACGACAAGAGCAAAACTGGACAAGTGGGACGCCATCAAACTGAAAACCTTCTGCAGGGCAAAAGAAACAGTAAACTGAGGGCACCTGGCTGGCTCAGTCAGTAGAGAGCATGAGTTCAAGACCCACGCCAGGCATAAAGCTTAACTTCAAAAAAAATTTTTTTAAAAGGGGAGCCTGGGTAGCTCAGTCAGTTAAGTGTCAGACTCTTGGTTTCGGCTCAGGTCATGATCTCACAGCTGGTGAGATTGAGCCCCACATCAGGCTCTGCACTGACAGCACAGAGCCTGGTTGGGATTCTCTCTCCGTCTTTCTCTGCCCTTCCCCAACATGCACACACATGCGCACTCTCTCTCTCTCTCAAAATAAATTAAAAAAAAAAAAAAGAAAAAAATTGTTTAAAAAGAAACAAGTAACAAAACAAAGAGACAATCTACAGAATGGGAGAAAATATTTGCAAACCATGTATCTGGTAAGGGGTAACATCCGAACTATATAAGGAACTCCTAACAACTCAATAGCAAAACAAACAAAAAACCTGATTTAAAAATGGGCAAAGGACCTGAACAGGCATTTCTCCAAAGAAGACATACAAATAGTACATGAAAAGGTGTTCAACATCTCTAATCGTTAAGAAAATGGATATCAAACCACAACGAGGTATCACCCCACGTATGTTCAACAGCTGTTATCAAAAAGACAAGAGACAAATGTTGGAGTCTGTGGAGAAAAGAGAACCCTTGTGCACTGTTGGTGGGAATGTAAAATGCGGCAGGTGCTAGGAAAAACAGTATGGGGGTCCTTCAAAAAAATTAAAAATAGAACTACCGGGCGCCTGGGTGGCTCAGTCGGTTAAGCATCCGACTTCAGCTCAGGTCACGATCTCGCGGTCCGTGAGTTCGAGCCCCGCGTCGGGCTCTGGGCTGACGGCTCAGAGCCTGGAGCCTGCTTCCGATTCTGTGTCTCCCTCTCTCTCTGACCCTCCCCTGTTCATGCTCTGTCTCTCTCTGTCTCAAAAATAAATAAACGTTAAAAAAAAATTAAAAAAAAAAATAGAACTACCATATGATCCAGCAATCCCACCTTTGGTATTTATCCAAAAGAACTGTAATCAGGATCTCAAAAGGTATTTTCCCTCCCACGGTCACTGCAGCATCAGTGACAAAAGCCAAGAGGTGGAAACAACCTGCATGTCCACCGATGGATGAATGGATAATGAAAATGTGGTCTATGCATACAATGGAATATAATTCAGCCATAAAAAAGAAGGAAATCCCATCACATGCTACAACGCAGATGCATCTTGAGGACATCACGCTAAGTGAAATAAGCCACTCCCAGAAGGACAAATCCTGCAAGATCCCACTTATAGGAGGGATCTGACGTGGTCAAATTCAAACTCACAGAAACAGGAAGTTAGAGTGGTGGTTCCCAGGGACCGGGGAAAGGAGGAAGCGGGAGCTGCTGGCCAGCGGGTACAGAGTCTCTGTCATACGAGATGAATACAAACCAGGGACGTGCCATCCAACATCGTGCATTTAGTTAGCAATACAGTACCACACAGTTAAAAATTTGTCAAGAGGGGCAGGTGTCATGTTATATGCTTTTTACTACAATAGAAAAAAAAAGAGGGGGCACTGGGCTGGCTCAGGTGGTGGAGCGTCTGATTCTTGGTCTCAGGGTCGGTCATGGGTTCAAGCCCCACACTGGGCGTGGAGCTTACTTTAAAAGAAATTTTTTTTCAGAGCAATGAAACAAATAAACAACAAAGTACCTCCTGGACAGGACATTAAAACACAAAAGAACAGGAAGGTCATCATCTCAAAATAAAGAATAACCCTTCAAATTAAATAGCTTTTGGGGCGCCCAGCTGGCTCAGTCAGAAGAGCACGTGACTCTTGATCTTGGGGTTGTGAGTTCAAGCCCCATGTTGGGTATAGAGATTACTTAAATAAATAAAACTTAAAGTTTTTTTTTTTCCAAATTAAATAGCTTTTAAATAACCATCATGTGCGGGTGTCTCGATCTCCTGTTCTCTTTCTCTTCATAGCCCCCTCCCCCACCCTGCCCAGACAATTCCTCATCACACTAGGCCTTGTATTTGGAAATCCCAGGGGAAGGAAGCCATGGACTCTTCCTCCACTGACCACCACTCCTCCCTCCCCTTCTTCCCCCAAGCCTATAGCTCTCTGCACACACATTTGCAGAAAACTGCTTCTCTTGCTCACACAGGCCTGGCTCTGCCATCTGCCCACCGGGCTGGGGGCTCCAGAGGGCAGGGAGCATCCCACCCTCTGTCCCCAACTCTACCCAGAGCTGGCCGCCAGGAGGAGTCCGGTAAGTACTGTGGCTGGGGAATGGATTCTGACTGAGACACATGGGAGGCACAGCTGGCGTCAGGCCTGGGAGACCATGGAGGACCTGAGGAAGGCAAGAGTGGAAACCAGCAGCGAGGAGGGAGCTGAAAGGGAGTGTCGGTAAAAGAAGCCGGCCAGCCCCAAGATGCCTCCCCTCACGGCCTGGGAGGAAGGTGGGGAAGGGAAGTGGGAAGGGGGTGGGGAGAAGCCCTGGAAAATGCCTTCCTGACTAGACCCGGGACAAAGGGCAGGAAGAGGCTGGAGTGGGCCCTCAGAACCACAGACAAACTGGGAGGGGGGAGGCCCTCAGCCCTTCCTGGGACAGTCGGGCTGCCCCTCCTGCTCCCCTCAACGCTGGCCCGAGATGCCTCAGCCCCACCAGCAACCACAGGGACAGCAAAGGGCGGAAGTGGCCGGGACTTCAGACCTGGCTGCCGGAGATGGGCTCAACGGCCATGCGCCCCCACAGCGGGGGAGCCCCGGCCACAACAGGTCCCGTGGGCCCAGAGGCCCAGGTGGGGCTCCAGGGGACACGTGAGGGCCAGGGAGACTCAGACAGCAACTTCAAAAGCACACAGAGATCTTTCTGCTCGCTCTTTCCCTCTGTCATCCACGCTGGCTTCAAACCCTTCAGGGTCACCTCGTGCTTTTAAGATAAAGACAGGGGCTGAGCTGGGGCCAGCTGCAGGCTCCCCTCCTCACCCTGTGCTCCTCTGGGCCTCTTGCCCAGGCCGCTTGGCTCTGTTTGCAGTTGTGTGTTTCTTGGTGAGATTCTTCAAGTTCGCAGGGATGCATCTGCTTTTGCTCATTGTGGCATCCCCAACAGGAAGCAGGGAGCCTGGTCACCTTAGCCACTTAAAGCTGTTTGTTGGTGGAATGGATGGAGATGCGGGGGAGGGAAGGAGTGGGCGCAGCAAAGCGTTTGGAGATCAGACAGGTCTGAGAAGCAAAGCCAGCTGAGACCCACTAGCTGTGTGACCTTGGGCCGGTCGCTGTCTGGGAAGACTTTGCCAGCAGCTGTTCTCTCAGCCTTTGCCTGCTAGCTGAGCACGAGTCTAACATACACCCACTTCTCAAAGGCAGGGTAGGAGCCGTGCTGCCCAAAAAAGACTGGTTCCTTTCCTTTTTTTTTTTTTTTTTTAAAGCCTAGACCCATCATTTTATGGACAGGACACTTCGGGGAAGTGATCTACCCTGTCTCATCTTATTTATGTTTAAATGGACCAAAAAAGGTGGTGGTGGTGGGGGGGGCGCCTGGGTGGCTCAGTCAGTTAAGCAGCCCACTTTGGCTCAGGTCATGATCTCACAGCTCGTGGGTTAGAGCCCGGCGTTGGGCTCTGTGCTGACACCTCAGAGCCTGGAGCCTGCTTCGGATTCTGTGTCTCCCTCTCTCTCTGCCCCTCTTCCACTCATGCTCTGTCTCTGTCTCTGTCTGTCTCTCAAAAATAAAAATAAGTAAACATTAAATGGACCAAAAAGGGAGTGCAAACTGGTGCAAACTTTTTTGGAAAAAGACTTAGACATAACTTGCCTACATGTGAAATGCTCATGGGGTGCCTGGGTGGCTCAGTCAGTTAAGCGTCTGACTTCAACTCAGGTCATGATCTTGTGGTTCGTGAGTTTGAGCCCCATATTGGGCTCTCTGTCCTTAGCACACAGCCTGCTTCAGATCTTCTGTCTCCCTCTCTCTCTGCCCCTACACCACTGGTTCTCTCTCTCTCTCTCTCTCTCTCAAAAATAAATAAATAAACTTAAAAAAAATAATAATAATTGGGGCGATTGGGTGGCTCAGTCAGTTGAGCGTCCAACTTCGGTTCAGGTCATGATCTCACAGCTCGTGAGTTCAAGCCCCGCGTTGGGCTCTGTGCTGACAGCTCGGAGCCTGGAGCCTGCTTCGGATGCTGTGTCTCCCTCTCTCTCTGTGTCCTTTCCCTGCTTGCACTCTGTCTCTCTCTCTCAAAAATAGATAAACATTAAAAAAAACTTTAAAAAAATAAAGTAAAATAAAATAAGTAGTAAAAAATAAAATGCTGGTGTCCACCAACCCTGCCCTTGTGCTTTCAGGAATTTATCCTATAGAAAATATGTTGTATTTAGATTTATTTGTTTGGTACTCAGGAAAAAAGTACAGTACCTTGTTTGAATGAGGGAGAAAAAGCAAGCCAGAAAACATTGAGTATTTTTAGAACCAACCACCAGGAGGCACCTCTGGGTCAGGGGCTCAGTCAGGTTAGCCCACAGCGTCTGGATTTAAATGACAAAAACAAATGACAAGGGGTGCCAGGGTGGCTCAGTTGGTTAAGCATCAGACTTCTGCTCAGGTTATGGTCCCATGGTTTGTGAGTTCAAGCCCCATGTCAGACTCCCTGCTGGAGCCCGCTTTAGATCCTGTCCCCCCCCACCCTCCACCTCTGCCTCTACCCCCCTCCTTCTCTCTCTCTCAAAAATAAACAAACATATATATATATATATATATTTTTTTTTTTAAAAAAACAACAAATGACAATACCCAGACCTTCTTCAAAAACAGGCCAGTCTTTTTGCTTCATCTCGCCCAAGAAGCTTTAGTTGTTGACAATATCTACATGTTTGGCTTCCTCTCTGTCCTTCCTCACAAACAGTGCCCCTTAACCAAAAACAAACACACAGAAAACAATTCTAACTCTTCTATCCTCACATTGTTCTGCTGGGATTATTTCTGTTCAGTTCTCCATCTCTCAAAACTCCACAGTCAGGGGATGCCTGGCTGGCTTAGCTCGTAGAGCACGCGACTCTCGATCTCAGGGTCGTGAGCTCAAGCCCCATGTTGGGTATGCAGCCTACTTAAACAAAACAAAACAAAAAGCCAGTTGCCCACAGGATACTCCTTCTGGATTTCTAGGTACCCCTGGGTTTTCCTCCCACCCTCTCCTTCTCCCCACCACCCCTGCTGCTTCTCCCCCCCCTCCCCCCGCTGCTCCTCCCCTTCCAGTCTGGGCCAGACACTGTGACAGGAGGACATTCACTACATTCACTTTGCCAGCGCTCTGGGCATCAAGCACTGCCCTCAAGGGCACTGAGACGCTTGGGCTCTGAGAGTGCCTCTCTTTGGGCCCCGGCCTCCAGTCTTGAGGACCCCATGCCCTTCTTAGCTCAGGCATGCCATACTCTTGCCTACCCCTGTACAGCAGCTTTTCATTATGCTAATCTTTTAAGGAGGAAAAAAGAATAACAAAGAATTTTTCTTGTTCCTGACCTCTAGGTTATTTATAATGACAGTTCATGAGGAGCTGGGCTTCGAGCTGAAAACACTCCATTTTGGAAGGGGTGAGGCCTGGAAGGGAGGCAGAGAGGAAAGCAATGGTGACAGCCTCTATTCTGGTCTCTTGCCTCCCTCTTCTCTCACCCCTCCTGGGAAAGTGACAGGAAGGCCTTTTGACAAAAACAAAACAAAACAAAACACCTTCCAGTCTTTCTACTCTCCAGGAGCAGTACTGGTGTGGTGAGCAAGGCCCCACAGGGTCTGGCAAACCTGCTCATTTGTTCATTCGTTCGTTCGTTCATTCATTTGTTCATTCATTCATTTGTTCATTCACTCACTCATTTGTTCATTCACTCACTCATCAAATATGTATTCAGCACCAAGCCCTGGGCTGGGGAGAGAGAGTAAAAGGTGCAACATAAACATATTGTCGCACCTGATGTCAAGTGTCACAAAGAGCCATAGGAGGGGCGCCTGGGTGGCCAGTCGGTTAAGCATCCGACTTCGGCTCAGGTTATGATCTCTCGGTTTGTGAGTTTGAGCCTCGCGTCGGGCTCTGGGCTGACAGCTCAGAGCCGGGAGCCTGTTTCAGATTCCATGTCTCCCTCTCTCTGACCCTCCCCTGTTCATGCTCTTTCTCTGTCTCAAAAATAAATACACATTAAAAAAATTAAAAAAACAAAACAAAGAGCCATAGGGAATGCCGAGGTGTGCAGGCCTCCTGGGGGAGATGACACTGAGCTGAGACCTGCCTAACGAGGAGGGGTTAGCGTGGGAGGCCACAGGACACCAGAGCAGCACAGAGGGTGACGGAGAGGCAGGGGCTGGACCACGCAGGACTGCCTGACAGGTGGGGGAGCCAAGGCACAGCGCCAGGTGACTTACACATGGACCCGAAGCTTGTTAGGCACCCCTTCCTGACTGCCCCCACCCAAGGCACCCAACCCTTTGTCCAAATGGTTCTGAATCACCTGCCTTGGGTCACGTGTCCACCCTGGGGCTTCCAGGACAGAGGGTGCATCACATCCATCTTGGAGGCCCAGTGGTGTGTAGGAGGTGCTCAATAAGCATTTATTGAATTGGTTCTTGGTGTCACCAGGATGCTCCGAGAGCACGTGGGCTGAGCCGGCACCGCCCTCGGTGTCACTCAACAGGCAGAGACGATGGGGTGGCAGCCGCACGGCGCTCCCACTACTTCCTGGCCTCCTTGCTACCTGCTGATTAGCGCCATCACAGAAGTGTGGGGTCTTGGTGGTTCTAGGGCATCAGGGGCCCCTAGAGAGCCTGAGCCCAGCTCCTCACATTGGTTTCACTTCCAGTTTGTAGCCCTCTCAGTCCAGTACGAGCTCAAGCCTCAGTGGTAGAAGTTGCAGAGCTGGTTTCAGGGTGTCTTTGGCAATTTCAAGGATACTACTTACATGCTTTCCTATCTACCTTGATAGTAGGTGCTTCCGGAAGAAAGCCCCGCCCATAAACATGTATCCAGCAAACACATATCAAGCACCTCCTCGGTTTTGGGGCCTTCTAGGATGCTGGGGGTGGGTACGATGGGCAGTGGCTCTGGGCACCCCCACGGGCCCGTTTATCAGCTCTCGCAGAGGGACAGAACCACCAGTTCAGGATGTGGCAGGTGCGAATGGAAGAGGAAGTGCATGATCTGCAGCCTGGCTCCTTCTCAAGGCAGTCTGGGCAATCGTCTGCTTCTCCCCGTGCCAGGGGTTCTGCAGGGAACACATCAGCCCCACGCTCCCAGCAGGAACTCGGCAAAGTAAGGGGGGGGGGGGGGAGGCGGGAAGCACACAGTAGTACCCTGAGGCTCAGAAGCAGGAAGGGCCCTGCCTCCCCTCCTCTCCCTGCGAAGACTGTTAAAGCATCCATCCAACAATAATGGGTGTCGGCCGTAGGGCGCACAGCCCTGGAATCACAGGAGCTCACCATCTAGCTGGGAGACAGATGGGTAAAGAAGCAAGTACAGTGCAGCTGCTCAGATGGAAGTCCCATCACAGTGCTGTCGGGGGGCAAAGGAGACGTCTGCCTCCATCCGGGGACAGTGTCCAGCGCAATGCAAGGGGGTGGGCTGTGTGAGGTGTTATGCCAACAGTAACAGCCACCCTCAGCAGCGATGGCTGTCACGGACTGACTCACCCTGGATGCCAAGAATACACACTTGGCTTCATGTACTCCAGCAGCCCCAGAGTAGGATTTGCTTCCATTTTATTTATCTTTTTCATTTTATTTTTTTAAAGTAAGCTCTTCGCCCAGCGTAGGGCTCGAACTCAGACCCTGAGTTCAAGAGTCTCATTCGGGGTGCCTGGGTGGCTCAGTCGGTTAAGCATCCGATTCTTGATCTCCACTTAGGTCGTGATCTCAGAGTTTGTGAGATGAAGCCCCACGTCGTGCTCTGCGCTACCCCTGTGGAGCCTGCTTGGGCTTCTGTGTCTCTCCCTCCCTCTCTGCCCCACCCCTGTTCACATTCTCTCTCGCGCGTGCTCTGTGTCTCAAAATAAATAAAGTTAAAAAAAAAAAAAGGCTCATGCTCTACTGACTGAGCCAGCTAGGTGCACAGGAATTGCTCCCATTTTAGAGACGGCAAAATTGAGGCACGCAGAGGGGGGCAACTTGCTCATGGGCCCCCAGGCAGTAAGTGTGGGTCTAGAAGGAGGAAGCTGGCATGCCGGTTTCCAGAGACGTTCCCCCAAGGGAGCACTGACAGGGGCTTCCAGGAACCTGATATGTTTAAACTTGCCAACTTGTTCCGTCTTGTTTCCAGCATCCCTAACCAGCTAGCAGGGTGGGGCATCGGTCCTCAGCTGTGCCACAAAGACAGGGATGAGGGGGCAGGCCTGACTCAGCCTGCAGATAAGTCTGGGAGGAGAAGACCTTGACCCAGATGCTCCTCAGCAACTAGATTTTCCAGGCCCTCCAGAGGCTGCCCCCTCCCCTCCGCCCCCACCGCCTGCAGCCGGCTGCAAATTGCTTCCAAATGTTGATAATTACAGCAGACCCAATCTAATCAACACCTGAGAGGGAATAGGGGGCTCCTCCTTCCAGAGTGTCCCAGAGCACTTGGCATCCTCATCTCCCTTGAGCCTCTAGTACGGAGGCAGGATGTGGGTCATGGACCCCATTCTCTGAGGCCTGGGCTCAGTGACTTGCCCAAGGTCACGCAGACCTTTCAGGCAAAGAGGAGTCAGAGCTCAGCTTCCACTTACCAGCAGTGCCTTTCCTTCCCTGAACTGAACCAGCTTTGAAGGAAGAGTGGAAGATCCACAGGAAGGGGCTCTGGTAGCCACAGCCAGGCAGGACTCTCAGCCAAGTCAGTCAGCGTCCAGCCCCCCTGCAAAGCTCTGAGCCTTGGTGGGTGATTTCAGAAGGAAAACCTCGGCACGGGCAGGGATCTCAATAGCATCTAGTTTAAACCCTTTCTGGTACAGATGGAGTAATGGAGGAGCAGAAAGAGGGCGCAGTTTGCCCAAGATCACACAGCAAGTTTGATTCTAATCCCTGACTCCCCCATCTCGTCCTTCTCTATGGCACACACTAAGAGGGACTCTTCCTCCAAATTCATCTTCTTCACAGGTTTTCCCTCCCAGAGGAAGGGGATGAAGTGTAAGGAAAGGCTTTAGGGCTAGGCAGACTGGTTGGAAGCCTCACTCCCTGCAACGTAACTGCTGTGTGTCTTCGGGCAACTGGATTCCCCTCTCTGAGCCTGTTTCTTCATATTTAAAATAGGGAAAATAATAACTGCTTCTTAATGTTGTAGTAAGCAGTTGATGACATAAGGTGTCTACAAGATGGAATGTTCCACCTGGGCCCCCGGCGGTCCTTCCTGGTGCCTAGTAGGCGGTCAGACATTCCACAGATTCCCTTCCCCCTCTCCCTCACTTTCCCAAGCTCAGAGACACACATCTGTCCAGGCTCTTGGACGGGCTTGAAAATCCTCCCACGCTGGCCACAAGCACAGGGCTTCTTTCTGGAATGGTTTCTCTGACCCTGGGGAGATGACAGAGTGAGTCAGGGAATTCTCTGGGGGAGAGCTCCCAAGGGCTGGTGCACGGATGGAGGAGGCAGAATCTGTCCTCACCAGTCACCCTGGCTTCCTGAGAGCTCAGCCCCCTCCCTCCAGTCCCGCCCAGAACCTGCTGGCTGTAGAGGCCTGCTGGGCAGAGGGGCTCTTAGGGAGTAGACTTCCTCTCCCCCCAACAACCCCCCCCCCACACACACACACACACGCTGCCCACAGACACGAGGCTGCTGAGAGCTGCACGGGAGTGAGGCGGGCACTGGAGCTGAAAGCTGCTGACGGCAGGCCTCTGAGGAGGAGCACGGTGGGGAGGAGCGGGGGAAGGAAAAGAAAGGAGGAGGAGGAGAGAGGCCTGGTGGGTCCTGCTGGACAAGCTAAGAAAAGCTCTGGGGTAGAAAAACCGCCAGAGATGCACAGTTGCCCTCCCCTCCGAGCGGGCGGGAGGCCCTTCCTTCCCCGGGGCCAGCTGCCCCAGGCAGATTAGTACGAGGCTCCGGAAAAGCAGGCCCCACACACCCGCCTGCGGGAGGCTGCCAGCTGAGTCAGCCTCTCTACCTGTCAGGAAATCATTCATAAAAAATGACACCTTCCCAGCGCCCGGCTCCTGGCCTCACCCCAACCACTGTCCCCGAGCCAGCTACACAACACAACGACATTACCTCCAGCCTCCTCCCTCCTGCCTCTCCCCCGCCCACTTTACACTCTCCTCCTGGGATAAAGACCAATGTGAAATAAGGCCAGCTCAGCCTTGGTGAATCGCATCTGCTGGTTGTTTGCCCTGGGGACAATGTCAGCGGTGGACACTTCTTTATCTTCAGTGTATGTACGGGTAGCTAGAGGCTCCCAGGACACCTCGATAGACATAGATCACTGGGCCAGTCCTCCCACAAAGGGAAACTGAGGTCCACAGTGGTGAAGTGACTTGCCCCAGGTCACACACGTCCTCAGACTTGAAGCCCATGTCCCCTCAAATGGAGGTGTCGTAGGTTGTCCTTCTCACTTCCCATCATTCAAACCCTGATGTACTCCTACCTGGGAGATAAAATGCAAGTTGCTCTCCTGAAGAACTCAATTCCTTAGCACAGCCCTGTGTGCCTGGGCCCTGCTAACCTCTGTCCTCATTACACTCCCCCTTGCTGTCCTTCTCCAGCCACCCTGGCGTCCTTGTTTCTCAAACCCACCAAGCATGCCGCAGGGCCTTTGTACATACCACGCCTTCTGTCTACCATACATTAGTCGCCAGGCTCCTTATCATTCTCCAGGACTAGGTTTCTTGTCACCTCCTCAGAGAGACCTTCCCTGACCACCACAAGAAGCCTCCCCCCACCACACATTATCCCTATCCTTGCATTAAAATAGTTCCCAACCCATATTACAATTACGTACTTCTTTACCTATCTATTATCTGCGCCCACATGTAGAGTAAGCCTGTAAGGTTGGTTTTGCTCACAATGGTGTCTCCGTGCCTGATGCAAAGCAGGTCTTTGGCAAATATTTATTATATAAGTAACTGAAGGACTTATCGTATATGATCAGAACCCCTCAGGCTGGCACTCAAGTCCCTCTGTCCTCTGACTATATCACCAAGTCGACCAGTCAAATGATCAGAACATGTCCATTCCTTTCACTGTTCTTACTTTTTTTTACCTCGATTTTTTTAAGCGTATTTATTTAAGTCAACTCTATACCCAACACGGGGCTCGAACTCACAACCCCCGAGATCAAGAGTCCATGCACTGTCAACCGAGCCAGCCAGGTGCCCCTCATTGCTCTTATTTGACATTCATGAGAGAGGGGTCAGAAGGACACTGGAGGAGGGGGTGGAGCCAAGAGTCTGGAGCCCAGGCACAGGGCTCCACCCACTCAGGTGAGCACCCCGCCCTGTGGATGATGATGTGAGACAGCATTCTGTAGGACACTCCACAAACTGCCGGCGTCCCCTTCTCTGTGGCCCCAAGCATGGCAGAGTCATCAAACACCCATGGCTTCATGACAGGTGTTTAGAGCTTGTCTGGGTCCCCCTCTGATCAATCTCTAATCAGCATTTACGAGCACCCACTAGGACCCAGACCTATGTCAGAAGGCAAAGCAAATACAGTAAAAACCTTGGATTGTGAAGAACTTGGTTCTGCGAGTGTTCCACAAGACGAGCCAACATTTCTAATAAATTTTAACTTGATAAACGAGCGATGTCTTGCAATATGAGTACGACGTGGCACCAGATGTCACATGATGACGACTGAGCCAATGGTTCTCTCTCTCTCTCTGCAGGTTTGTGGGTAATGCTCCCCTGCTCGGACTGTGAGTGACGTCTCCCATGCTCAGATGCTCAGTCTCAGGCCGTGGTGTTTGGCGGAAATCAGTCATGTTTCAGAACATTGGTGCCCACAGGTGCCCACAACTGGCACTGGCATATTTTTTGTCACTTTGAAGCACCTGCGGACAGTCCTTTGCTTTTCCAAACAAGAGTAAACTTAGGGATGTTTTGATTCATTCTAGGTCAAGCTGCCTGCAGATAGAGACCCCTTCCTCTGCTGCCTTATTGCCAGTTATGTTAATTACAATATATGACAGAGTTTATTAATACTGTACTGTAGTCAATATCCATTAGTGATAGTGAAAGTGGTCCTACAAAACAACCCTCCTCTCTCTTGTCTCTCTCACACCAGCCACGAAGGTTTTCAAAGGTCAGTGCAAGTTAATTTATTTACTTTTCTTTTCTTTTTTTTAAATGTTTTAATTTATTTTTGAAGGAGAGAGAGACAGAGCATGAGCCGGGGAGGAGCAGAGAGAAAGGGAGACATAGAATCCGAAGCAGGCCCCGAGCTCTGAGCTGTCAGCACAGAGCCTGATGCGGGGCTCGAACTCACGAGCCGTGAGATCATGACCTGAGCCGAAGTCGGACACTCAACCGACCGAGCCACCCAAGCGCCCCTATTTACTTTTCTTTATATTTTGTATTTTCTTTGTTATTTTGCATTATATTACATTATTGTAATCATTTTTATATTAATATTTTGGGGCTGTGGAACGAATCCTCTGAGTTTCCATTATTTCCTATGCGGAAATTCACTTCGACATACAAGTGTTTTGGATTAGAAGCATGTTTCCAGAATGAATTATGTTTGCAAACCAAGGTTCTACTGTACATCCAAATGATAGGATCAAGTGTTCTGAACATTGTGTATACATGAGAATCACCCAGGGAGCCTATTAAAAATGCAGATGCCCCAACCGTGCCCCCATCCCATGCTAATCTCACAAGTCTGGAATGGGGCGAAGCAAAGGCCCTGGGGGATTCTGATGCACACCAAGGGACCTGAGGAGCTTCTGAAAACATTGATGCCAGGCCCCTCTGCTGCCAGAGATCCTGACTCAAGGGCCAGGGACCTGACATTGGTGTTTTCAAACATTCTCCAGGTGATTCTGTGGTGCAGCCAGAGTTAAGAACCACTGCCTAGATCTTCGTTTTCTAGATTACTCCAGCTGACCCAAGTCAGAGGACCTGGATCATCTTGTGGGAAGTGGATGTTCAGGGTCAAGGCCACCCAACTTCTGTCACCAGCACTCTTGGCAACACTGAACACTTACTATGGGCTGTGCTGGACACGTCCCCTGACCTTGAGGCCTTCACTCCCACTCGGGCTGGGAGACAGCTAGGAGGAGGGCCAGACCAGAAGGCAGGACATGATGCTCCTGTCACTCTTCTGAGAAACACCTGGCTGTGACTCCCTTCAGGACCAAGTCCTAAGGCTGGCCTGCTAGGATCTAGTCCTTTACTATCTTATGTCAACCCTGGGTCTCTGTCACATCTGTCACCTCCCTGCAAAGGCAACACCGTTCCCTCAGCAGTACCATCACCCCACCTTTCCTGCTTGCCCAGATCCTGCTGGTACCTCTCCCCAGTCTGAGTCAGACATGCCCCTCTGGGGCTCCTGGGTATGCCCTGCACTCTTCCTCCAGTGGGCATCTGTGACACTGCCCTGGAGGCACTGTCCCTAAGAACAAAGCTGGGCATCCCAAGTATTGAGCCCAGGCAGGTAGTGGTCTGGGGGAGCAGAGGGTAAGCACGGACCAGATGTGGTTTCAGGTTACTGTGGCCAGGTTCAAAAGACTCCCAAAAGGACACAGAGCCTCAGGCAGGGCAGAGAGGAGACTATTCTGTACCAACTCAAGGACTAGAAGATTGCCACAAGAATGGAAATCTATAAATTGACAGTCTAGGAGTTACCGTTTACTTTGTCACTCGGTTAAACTCCAGACTCTACCATATACCAGCTGTGGGTCTTTGGGCAAGCTATTTAATCTCTCTGAACCTCAGTTTCCTCATCTGTACAATAGAGATCATTATAGTTCTAAGTCAGGGTTATTCAAAAGCAGTGGAACAAGCCAATGTATATAAAGCACTTTAGGTAGTGCCTGGCATAAAGAATCATTCAGTAAATGTTGGCAATTATTATTGTTATTATTACTCATGGAACACTCATACTGAAAAGGCCTTTAGAGATCATCTAAATTAACTCCTGCATTTTATAGCTGGAACTGAGGCAGGAAAGAGGAAGGTCTCACTGGCGCTCTGTCCAGCCCTCATACACCCAGTCGACAGGGTCCCCTTCCAGGCCACTGGGGAGAGCAGGTGAGGGGCTGCTGGGAATCAGCTGATGTGCTGGCAGGATCCCAGCCTGGAGTTCCCAGTGACTTAGAGCCTGACAGAGTCCCGACATCTTGGCTCTGTTTCCGGCGAAATCGTTCAGCATATTTTAGGATCAGCAAAAACCCACAATGCCTTTGGCTGAGCACTTTTCCTCTTCTTGTTGAAGCCCAGGGGTATTTTCTAGGAAATTGAGTCCATCTGTTTCTGATTCATTTGTACTTAACTCATCACCAAGCTGTTTTGTAAGAGCCCTTTGATGTGAAAGCCGCCTTATTCTATAAGCCTCTGTAAGCCTTTATTTAGTCAACAGTAGGTAAATGGTCTCTCAAAGAGGCCAGAGGCAGCTTCTTGATCTTCCTCAACACACTGGGCCATGAGAAGGGAACGTGTGGCCCTGGCACTCCCCCTCTTTCAGCCTGTCAGGGCAAAGCGACAGCTCCTGACTCTGGACCAGCCTGCAGTGAGGCCTCCACAACCACTCACCCCCTCTCCTCCCTGGCCGGTGCTCTTCCTTGTCCACCGTGCACAGCCTGTCCACACAGATTTACCATTTCCGGTGTGTTGCCTGAGTTTCTTGAACTTGATTTCAAGTTCCTTGATGATGAGAAGCTAGATATCCTAATTCACTCTGCGCCCCCCCCCCCCCCAACCTCCCCTGCCACGCCAGCACCATGCCTCGTACACGGTTACAGGGACCATTACTTCCAAACCAAAAACCTATGGAAAAGATCTCACAAGCTTAAGGGTTCCCAAAGGGACAAGGGGGCAGAATTTTGAAACTGGGGCTGCCATATACACAGCAAACAGCTCAAAAAACCATTGATTGAAGGGAACATATAAGAGTATAACAGGGGGTGCCTGGGTGGCTCAGTTAAGCATCTGACTTTGGCTCAGGTCATGATCTCATCGTTTGTGGGTTCAGGCCCCATGTCGGGCTCTGTGCTTCAGAGGCTGCTTCAGACTCTGGGTCTCCCTCTCTCTCCCTGCCCGTCCCCTGTGTGTATGCCCTCTCGCTCTCTCTCTCTCAAAAACAAATAAACTTAAAAAAAAAAAAAAAGTATAACGGGAAGAATCTGTCTTCCCTTCTCTCTGATATCCAGACAAAGCACTCCACAAGTCTCAAACCTGCCGTTTTGTACAGCAGGATGAAAAAAAAAAAAAAATTGAAGAACAACCTAATCCACTAGATGAAACTCTTTACTAAATTCAAGGGTGAGTTCATCATGAAGTGCTCCTGGGGGAAGCCAACGCGTTTTAAGGGATGTCTCTAAATTTCAAGGCTCCTCAACCCATGCTTCAGAGGCATCTCTGTCAGAGGTAGAATCTTAGCAGAGTCCCCCTTGGCCTGGTCATATTCTGTGTTTATTAAAGACGTGTTCAGGGGTCTCTCAAAGGCAGGGGATGGTGTATGTAATACAGGAGTTCTCAGATTGGAGCGTATACCACAATCACCCTCAGAGGCTTGGTTAAAACACTGATGACTGGGTCCCATCCCGGAGTTCCTGACTCCGTAGGTCTAGAGCGGGGGCAGAAGAATTTGTATTTCTAGCAAGTTTCCAGGGAATGCTGATGCTATTGGTCTAGGGACCACACTTTGAGAACCACAGGTCTAACCATTCCTTCAGTCCTGGGGTGAAAATTTTAGGGAAGGGGTGCAGTTACCCAGTACCAATGATTGTATTTCCCTTTTTCTCTTTACCAACAACCCAAAGATGGGTGACAGCAGTGACAATGCACCAACCCCTCTGGAGCAGACCCTGGGCTTTGCACCGGGCAGAGGCCACCTCCGTCGGTCCTTACAACCACACTGTATATAAGGCAGCCACTCAATTCTACAGATGAACCCAAAGGTGCACAGTGGTGAGGCGAACCTCTTCAAAGTCACATGCAGCTTAGCATCTGAGCTGGTGCACATCAGGTGGCCAACGTATTCTCATGGAACAAGCGTATCCAGGAACACAGCTGGTAAGAGGCAAATTTGAACCCAAGTCTGATTCCAAAGCTCAAACTCATTCTGCCACATCAGCGGGAAGCATTAAAAGTCATGCAAGTTCTGGGAGGCGAGGACTAAGGACTAAAGCTTCTTTGTCGTTTTTGTTTGTTTGTTTGTTTGTTTATTTTGAGACTGAGTGTGCATGCTCGCATGGGCTCAAGGGAGGAGCACAGACAGAGAGAGAGAGGGAGAGAGAGAATCCCAAGGAGGCCTACAAGAAACCTGACTTGGGGCTTGAGCCCATGAACCTCGAGATCATGACCGGAGCTGAAATCAAGTCAGAGGCTTAACGGACTGAGCCACCCAGGCGCCCCTCTCTTCCTCTACTCCTTTTTCTCCTTTTCTCTTTCCCTCCCTTCCTTATTTCCTTCTTGATTTTATAAGAGTAGAGATACCTGAAAGTTTTTCTGAATTAAATATACCGTCAAGATGCTCAGGGCTGGATCTAGGGGCACAAGAATGAAAAGACACAGTACAGAGCTGGCTCCAGAGGGGCTGTGGGAGAGAAGTGGGGCCACCAGCTAGAAGAATGGACTCCCAGGTTATGGGCCCACATCAGCCACATCATGGCCTTTTTAGGGACAGGGCAGAAATGTTAGGGACAGAAATAATTCAGGTCGTTGGTGTGGAGGAAGTTCAACTGTTTTGGTTGAAAAAGTTTTTACAAAAATAATAGCTGTTCTTAGCAATCTGAGGGGCAGGGAAGGAGGTTGTTTTCACTTTTCATCATTTTCAGTTCTGTTTGAACTTTTGATTGTGCACCTTTCATGTATTATCTCTATAAATGAATCATATGCTTATATTGAAAAATTTAGAAACTACAGATAAGCAAAAGAAAAAATTAAAATTAATTAAAATTATTTTTAAATTAAAAATTACATTTCTATGTAAACATTTTTTACAAGAGAGGGTTCACTTTGACCTGTTTTGACAACCTGATTTTTTTTTTTGCCTATACACCATGACCATGATCCCTTTCACACACTGTCTTCTTCAGTATCAGCTTCAGTGGCTGCATGCTATCCCATTCTATACCTATATGTAATGTATACAACAAATCTCCGATTACCTAATACTAGATTGCTCTCAATTAGTTGCTATTACAAATGTTTATTTTTAGACTACTACCTTTAAGTCATCATTGGATCACTCATGATTCAAAAAGAACCCAATCTGGATCAAAAAATGGTTTAGGGTGCCTGGGGTAGCTCAGTCAGTTGAATGTCCAACTCTTGATTTTGGCTCGGGTCATGATGTCAGGGTCTTGGGATCAAGTCCTGTGTCCGGGCTCCACGCTGAGTGTGGACCTGCTTGAGATTCTCTCTCTCTCTCTCTCTCTCTCTCTCTCTGCCTGTCTCCCCTGCTTGCACACTCTCTCTCGAGTTTTTTTTTAAATGATGTTTTAAGATTCTTCCTGTCTTAGCACAGAATAAGAAATAAAATATTCTTGGAGATGTTTCAGTGGGGATTAGATTGTATAATACTTCCTAGTTTATGTAATTCTGTTAATACCTTTCCAATTTTATAGAATTTTACAGAATGTGGATTATCTCTCAATAAAAAACAAACAAAAACCCTTTCTATTTGGGAGTTGGATGACCAAGGCTCCAAATATTGCCCGGTGACCCCATGTAAGCACAACCCTTGGTGTGTCCTTTTTCTCCTACCTGATGTAACAACTCCCAACTCTGAGGGTGTCCTGAGCTTCAGAAGATGATGGATGTGAAAGAATGAATGCTGAAAAAACTATATTACTGTTCTTTATCATAATCACCAATGCAGGGAACAACCCATTCCATTGGTTAGCAGTAAATAGATAAAAACCAAACAAAACACCTGAGGTGTATCCATACCACGGAATGTAAGCCAGGCATAAAAAGGAATAAACTACTGATGTGTCAATAACATAGATGAATCTGAAAAGCATGCGAAGTGGAAGAAACTGGGCACAAAAGGGTGCATATTGAATGATTCCACTTACATTCTGGAAAAGGTGAAACTATAGGGACAGCAATCAGGTCAGTGGTTACCAGAACTGGGGGTAAGAGGAGAGGATTGCCTATAAAGAATAGGAGGGAACTTTTTGGGGTGATGGAAATATTCTGTATCTTGATTGTGGTAATAGTTACATGACTACATACACCTACTCATTGAGCTGGGTGCACCTCAGTGGCTCAGTCAGTTGAGCATCCTACTTCGGCTCAGGTCATGATCTCATGGTTTGTGAGTTCGAGTCCCACATCAGGTTCACTGTTGTCAGTGTAGAGCCTGCTTCAAATCATCTGTCCTCTTCTCTCTCTGCCCCTCCCTTGCTTGTGCTCTCTCTCTCAAAAGTAAATTTAAAAAACATTAAAAAAAAAACTCATTAAGCTGTATACTTAAAAAAAGTGAATTGTATTGCACATGAGTTATGCCTTAACAAATCTGACTTCCCTCAAAAAAACCAAAAAACTATAGTGCCATCCAAATACAAGGTATCATCCATCAGACATTATCCGTAATGCTTTTCACAGTTCTGAAATATCTTTGTGAAATATAACAAATGTAAAAAAAAATACAATCCAGAAAAGACCAAATATGTTTCAGGAAGATATGTGTTGTTCGGCTATCTGCCTTTTTGAAAGGTCATTTTGACACCCCAGCAAATGCTCGTGTGTGAGGCAGCTGGTCCCACAGTGGAGCAGCTGACCACTTGAACTGTTTGGGGATTTTCCTTGTCATCACGTTTTGGGTTTTTTTGTTTGTTTGTTTGTTTGTTTCTTTTTTAAATCACCAGAGTAAAATTAATTCTGTGTCAGAACTGAACAGTGAATGTTTCCTCCACCCCAACCAGGGCAGTCCTTTTTCCTCCAGGGAAAGAAGACAGGTATTGCTGATTGATCTTTTGGCCTGACTAGTGCCATCTTAAGAAACGCTGTGCTCCAAAAGTAAATAAGATATAAAATAAGAAGAATCTGTAACCAAAGACTAGGTGAACGGATAGCAGATTTTTAAGCAGAATAGGAACAAGAGTGAATCAATGCAAAGATGAAGTGCTAACAGTAAGAAAGACCCTGCTCAGAGGCCCCAGCACTGCAGCAGAATCTCTACCTAACAGTTTACAGGCCCTCTGATCAATGCCCCTGATTCGATAGATGATATTTGGAATGAAATTCCAATCGATAAAGTGACTGGAGGAGCTCCTGGGGTTCATAATGAAATCTGCACTAGAACAATTGGGAGTGAGGATGTAACCTCCTCTTGCATAGAACTAGAGGCACTGAAAAGACAAACTGCCAGTTACCGGTGTAGACAGCTTATTGTCCACAGGGACCAGGGGAGCCCTGGCCCACAGGAGGCGCTCCAAGAACGTTGGTGGGATCATGGAGCAAGGTGTTCAACGGCTCCTGGAAGAAGGCCCTTGGAAGAGGGGCAGGTTGCCTTGTACTAAGACTTATCTATGATCTGTGTTAAAACTAACTAATGATCAAGCCAGGCCTGTTTAACAGTCCTGCCACAGAGGATCTGCACACAGCCTCATTTCATTTCGACTGACAACAGGACCTGTGACCAGGTGGGGGTTGGGATGCCAAGTGTTAGGGTTCCTGAGCCGAAAAACAAGTCTTATCAAGGAGCTCACAGGCTAGTGGGGAAGAGAATCCTGGAAACAAATAATTACAATAAGTTGATAATGAAGAGCTCACCGTTAGTTGGGCAGGCATTATGAGCCACCCGATAACCCTGTGAGGCGAGAACTATACCTGTTTCACAAATGTGTAAACTAAAGTTCTGAGAGGTAGGAGCTGGCCTGAGGGAGACACAGAATCTGAAACAGGCTCCAGGCTCTGAGCTGTCAGCACAGAGCCCGACGCGGGGCTCGAACTCACGAACCGCGAGATCATGACCCGAGCCAAAGTCAGACACTCAACCGACTGAGCGACCCAGGCGCCCCTAGGCAAAGTATTTTTTTTTTAATTCTTTTTATGTTTATTTATTTTTGAGACAGAGAGAGACAGAGCATGAATGGGGGAGGGTCAGAGAGAGAGGGAGACACAGAATCTGAAACAGGCTCCAGGCTCTGAGCCGTCAGCACAGAGCCCGACACGGGGCTCGAACTCACGGACTGTGAGATCATGACCCGAGCCGAAGTCGGACACCCAACCAACTGAGCCACCCAGGCACCCCGGGGAAGTATTTTTTTAATGTCAACTTATTTATGGGGGTGGGGGGTTTCAGAGACAGGGAGAGAGAGAATCGCAGAGCCCAAGCTGAAATCAAGAGCCGGATGCCCAACCGAGCCACCCAGGTGCCCCCTGTAGTGGAAGTGTTGGCGGAGACCAGAGTTCTCCTTATTATGGCCCGGAGACGTCAGAGGAGGCCCTCTGAAGTGCCCTGGATGCTACATCTCGAAGCATTGGCAAGCACTGTGGGCCCAGGGGGAAAAGAGGCAGATGGCTTCATGGCTTGTCAGCTGTCAGTAGGCTGGTAGACCAGACACTCCTCTACAGGACACGTGCCAGGAGGCAAGGGGGATGGAGGGGTGGAAGATATAGGCAGGACCAGACTGTGGGGGGTTGGTGTGCTAAGGAGTTTGGACTTTCCCCTGGATACCATGCAGAGTCACGAGCATTTGGATCTGTCTACTGACATGAGACTTGCCCACAAGAATGCTCACACAGGAAACAGGCCAGATAGCAGAAGCTGTGAGGTTGAAGCCTGGGGTGGGGCCATCAGGAAGCCACTGTTGCGATCCAGGTGGGGCCGGAAGGCTTGAATTGGGCAGGGCCAAGGAGCTCCTTGGTCAGAATCTGTCCAGTGGCCAGCTGGGTGCAACCGTTACGGAGTATCCTGACTGAGACCAGCACTTGCCAGGCTGAATCCCCTTCACGTCTCTCAGGATTGCATTTCTGAACTAAGCAGGACACCCATGGCTCACAGGGCTCACCTTTAGCCAGTGACCAGTTTCAGTCTCTAGGACTCCACTTCCCCATTTGTAAATATGAGTGGATTTAACTAGATTGTATGTATATTTAGGGTGTCTTCCTGTTCTGACATTCTGTGAATTCTTTTTACGTTAGATTTTCATGGTTTCAGGCATATGAGGCCCCCAGAAATCTCACAGACACATTTGGACATTGTCCAAAGGCACCAATTTGCCCTTCTTTGGTATTGTAAGATTAATTTGGTAATCTTGCATACATTGGAACAATCTCTATATGTCAGTTTGGCACCGTAATGGTTAATTTTATGTATTAACTTGGCTGGCCTGCTAGGGCCAAATATTTGGTCAAACATTATTCTGAATGTTTCTGTGAAACTGTTTTTGTTTTTGTTTTTTTTTTATGAGATTAACATTTAAATTGGTGGACTTTTATATGAGAGTAAAGCAGATTCTCCTCCATAGTGTGGGTGGGCCTCATCCAATCAGTTGAAGGCCTTAATAGAACAAAGACTGATTCCCCAGGGGTGCCTGGGTTGCTCAGTAGGTACAGCGTGACTTTGGCTCAGGTCATGATCTTGTGGTTTGTGGGTTTGAGCCCTGCATCGGGCTCTGTGTTTACAGCTCAGAGCCTGGACCCTGCTTCAAATTCTGTCTCCCTCTCTCTCTCTGCCCCTCATCTGCTCATGCTCTCTCTCAAAAATAAATAAACATTAAAAAAAGAAATAAAAAAAAAAAGACGGATATCCCTGCCTCCCCCAGCAAGAAGAAATTCTTCCAGCCTATCCCGCAGATTTTATTTTTTACTTTATATATTTTTAAAGTTTATTTATTTTTCTAGTAATCTCTACACCTAATGTGGGGCTCGAACTCACGACCCCAAGGTCAAGGGTCTCATGCTCTTCCAACTGAGCCACCCAGATACCCCTATCCTGCAGGCTTTACCAAATCTCCACAATCATGTGAGCCAATCCTTGAAAGTCAATCAATCTGTCTGTCTACGGTTCTGTGAATATGCTACAGCCACAGGAAAGAATGCACTTTATATACTGACATGGAAAGTTCTCCAAGATATATTAAGGATAGTACATACAGTGTATAATCATCTGTATATAAAACAAAAAGAGTAAACATTTAAATTCTCATTGGTTATATGTTGGGGAAAAACCCTCTGGAAGGACACTTAAGAAACTAACAGCATGGGGCGCCTGGGTGGCTCAGCTGGTTAAATTGATGTCTGACATCGGCTTAGATCACGATCTCATGGCTCTGCGCTGACAGCTCAGAGCCTGCTTCAGATTCTGTGTCTCCCTCTCTCTCTGCCCCTCCCCAACTCGTTCGTGTTCTCTCTTTCTCTCTCAAAAATAAAATAAAACATTAAAAAAATTAAAAACAAAAAAGAAACTAACAGCAGGGATTATCTGTTGGAGGAGAGTAGTAGGGAAACTGAGTAAATGGGATAAGGCAGAAGAACTTTTTGTTTTATTCCTTTTCATACTCTTTGATAAATGCACATATTCTTTGACCCAGCAATTCCACACCCATTTGTTTACCTTATAAATACGCTTCCACACATGCAAAATGACATACCTATAAAAATATTCAGATGCAGCATCATTAATATGAGAAAAAGAATGGAACCAACCTAAACACCTACCAGCAGGAAACCGGTTAAATAAATCATCCATGTGAAGAAACATGGTGCACTTGTTACAGAGGACTGCTCTCTCTGTTCTGATGTGGAACGATTTCCAGGGTAAGTAGAAAAAAAAGCAAGACGCAGGATGCCGTGTGTACTTCCCACTTGTGTGGGAAGAAAATCAGACCCTATGCCTGTGTATTTGCAAACGCAAGAAAAGAGTCCAGAAGGGCACAGAATAAACTGTAACAGTGGTTACCTCTGGGGAAAGGCAACAGGGAACTAGGGAATGGGCGTGAGGCACAAACTACTTCACAATGTACCTTCTGAACCACGGGCACGTATGATCTACTCACAACGCAGAGTACTAACCATTACACAATCACGGCCATGTATCATCTATGCTCAATTTAAAAAAATTCCCAAGAAGGGATGAGGCAGGAGGGGAGAAATCACATACGAGGTGGGAGCCCAGAGTCAGGGGAACACAAAGCATTCATACACTACGATCTTTGTAATGTTTTTAACCTGAATCTCCCCTGAACTGCTCTTACAGATTCCAACTTTGGACAACAGTTTCACAGAAGACGCAGGGCCTTCCTCAAAACTGGGAAAATAAACGTTGCAGATTAGAGCAACAGTGTTCTGCGAGGCAGATGACTCTTTCATCCATGCACAGAGACAACTGGATTCACACCTTTTCTTCAGAACCTTTTTTATTCAACATCTAACCAACAGAGAAGGTCAGCCTGAACCAAAACAAGCTAAAATAGCCTCATTACAACACAACAGGGCACAACCCGAAACGAGGACAGAGGTTGGCCTCGGTTCTTTTCTGAGCAGACGAAGCAAGTATTTATACACAGGTGCCCCGTTCAAAACTGATTAGCCATGCACCACCACCACCGCCACCACCACCGAGGCAGGGTGCGCACAGATTGCTGGGGCTCCCCACGTGTGTCAGCCATCGAGTCCGCCTCTTCCTCAGCCATAAATAAGCCCTTGCTTTTTGGAGGGGAGGGTGATCAGCGGGCATCTTGAGTGATGGCACCATCTGTTTACTCTGAAACTTTGATGGGGAAGTGACAACTTATTTCCTCCCCTGAATCTGAGAAGCAATAGCCTGTCTGAATACCTAAAAAGTGTCCTGGGAGATATAGGTGCTGGAGGTTCCCTTCACAAAGGATTCACAGAGTAATCGTGTAGGGCTCTTTAAGTACTTAATCCTGTTGTTTTCCAGAAACCTTTGCACCTGGGCTCCCGAGAAGCAAGCAGGGCTGTTATCAGCACCCCACAGGCCTGTGGGTGAGGCGCCTCTCAGAGCAGCCACCCATGGAAGGGGAGGGGGCAGGGAAGGGGGCCAGACATCAGCTGAAACACTCCATGCTGGCTCTGACCCGCTCCATCTCGTGCAGGAAGCTGTAGAACTGGGGCAAGGTTAATTCTGGGGAGAGAAAATTCAGCTTCAGGTACATGTTTCCAACTCCACAGAATCATCTGAGAAAACGAATTTCCACCCAAAGAGTTTTTTCTGTTTCTTTTTTGACTTAGTACATCTAAGCAGCTCTTGATGGGTAATTGACCATAATAAAGAACTGAGAGCCTTGAACAGAGAAGGGTTCTCTCAGCTCCATACAGAATTTAAAAGCGGCCTAACTCCACAGCACAAAGAGATGAAAGGGCATTAGTCAGGACGCTCAACGCGACTTCTGACGCAAGGGCTGCTTGCTCTTCAGTCTTGCCGTCCCTTCTCCCTGCGCTTTCCCTTTTTCAAAGAGGCCCTTCAACTGTGGGGTCTCCAACCTGCCGACGGCTTATTATTTACGAGAGGAGAGGCAGCGGAATGGCTACTCCACAGCTCGGTTATGACTTTGTGCTAGAAGAAATGATTTGTGGTGCTTCACGAGCCCACAGACTGAAGAGAACGCGGGAAAAGTGAAAAGGCTCAAATGGGAATTTGGACTCACCTATGTACAAGTTTTCAGTTTGATTTCCTTTCTTAACCACCAACTTTAACTGATTAAAAAAAGAAGAAATAAAAAGCTGAAATTAAAATGATGACCACTGGGCAAAGAAATTCTTGAAATCCTTCCACTTAAATATCAAAGCATCCAGCTTCGGACTTGAGAGTCAGACGGAGCGGTCTGGGCGTCTATCACTGAAACTTCTAACAATTTGCATGATTACAGAACAATCGAGCTTTTAAGAACAATGTCAGGATCCTATTAATCCGAGAGTAGGCGTGTCAGTGGCCACATTTTTGGCTGACAATACTGCTCGGAGATACACAGGACCTCCACATCCAAATTGGGTATTAAAAAAAATCCAATGTCGATTTTATAATTATCAACCAAGTCAAAAATCTACCCATTTTCACAGATCAGGAAACTTACTTGTAAAAAAATACTTCCCACTTTTTCCAGTTCACTGCTCCCGGATGTCACTGTGACACAAGAGAGAAAAGTAATAAGTGATGGGTTGACAACGGACTCTGAACACCCCAATCTTGCAGGCTATCCAGCAGAAGCCGTGTGGGGACGAGTATGAGGACAGCAAAATGTGCTCTTCAGGAAGTCAACTTACTGAGAGCCATGGATAGAAACAGCTGCCCAATGGCAATACAGAGCAGCCGCTGCTGGCCCCAATCGTCTTTGAGGACTGAGGACCTGTCCTCCCCCTGGAAGCTATCTGAAAGCCTCTGCACCCCCGCCCTACATCCCCCAAATGACCCAGGACTGGCTCTAACTAGTTACCTCCAAATTTCCACTCCATATCTATAAGCTGGTTAATCATCAGAGTCTGTCCTATGGCCCATCGAGCAAGGGTGGGGGCATTCTGCTTCCACTGAAACAAAAGCAAAAAGCCAAAGTCATAACAATGGGGAAAATCCCCCTTCTTCATTCTGCCCCCAGCACGGCAATGTATTTATTTATACAGACAAGGCGAAGAATGCAGAACTAAGGGCCTGGCCTATAGGCACAGATCTGGGGGATGTGGGAAGCAAAGAGGGGCAGAAGGCGATATAAATGTTTTTCTTCTTTTAATGTTTTATTTACTTTTGAGAGGCAGAGGGGGACAGAGGATCCAAAGCAGGCTCCATGCTGACAGGAGAGAGCCGACACAGGGCTCGAACTCACGAACCACGAGATCATGACCTGAGCTAAAGTCGGAAACTCAACCAACTGAGCCACCCAGGTGCCCCTAAATGTTTTCTTTCATTCCAAGATTTGTTCCAAATTGGAACAAAAACTGTATGACAATTAAAGTCAGACAAATCAGAGGCAAAAAATTAGAGATGCACCAAATAGTGCCGTTTAAATGTTGTATGTATGTTATTTGCATGAAATCAAATGAAAACCAGTAAGCTGGGGAAATGACACATAATGATGAGTGGTTTCTCCTTAGTCGGCATTTCTCATTTGTTTCTATTCATGAAATAAAAGCAAACAATCTTAATTAACCTTGATTAAGAGGAATTATGATACCTTTTCAGAAAAGTAAGTGGCTTTCTCCTCACTAAGACCTATAAGAGAAGAGAAGGAGATTTTAACATCATAAAGAGCCACTGGGCCTGTCACCCTGAGCAACCTCCCTCGGTGATGACCTACCCAGAGTTATGAAATCAGCCCGGACCTGATCAGCTGTGAGACTCTTCTTCAAGGCACCTGGGAAACAGAGGAGAAGCAGTTAAAAAGGACAAATCAGTAATCAATTGGCAGTAGGCATCAACGGACAAAAGGGATACACAAAGACGTGGCCGGTTCCAGGAAGATCTCAACCCAGCTGCGGAGAAGATGCAGAAAGGAAACGACTGGAGAACGTGACAGCACGTTCTATTTATTGTACAACAGGAGTGTTCACCCCTCCAGAAAGTACGAAGGAAACTAGAGACAACAGAAAGGACTTTATGGACTTGGGGCTGGGGGTCCCTGATCAGAGGCAAGAGTAAGGCCTCAGATTCCTGGAGCAACATCGGGGAGCTCGACGTCAGGCTGGGCGTAAGGGCAACAGCCTAGAACTGCGCTGGGCAATACGTAACCATAAAGATGTGTGGCTATTTAAAGTTTCTTTCTTTCTTTCTCCCAGCACCCTCTTAGGTTTTAATTAATTAAAACTAAACAAAATTTAAAATTCTGTTCCTCAGTTGCACTAGCTGTTCTGAATCCTCGACAGCCACATGGGTCCAGTGGCCACGGTACTGGACAGCACAGATCAGAGACCATCTCCGTCTACCTAGATAGTTGCACTGGCCAGCGCTGCCATAGAGAACCTGCTTTCAGGACGTAAACCAAGATGGACTAAACAGTTGGCCTCTATGATTCACAAGTTACTTCCAGAGGGGCCGGGCAAAGCTCCTCACAAGCCCTGCGATCACTCCCCTGTGGGGGCTGCTTTGTTCTGCTTGCGAGCTCCAATTCCTGAAAACAAAGTGTCGCCAGCAACCTGGGCTTCTCAGTGTTTAACCTCAGACTACAGCCTAGAGTCACAATTTGGAAACCACTTTAAAATTTTCCACTTCTTAGTCTTCCAGAAGATGACTAATTAAAGAATAAGAAGATATCCACCACCATCCAGGGAGGGCCCTGAAGTAATACCCTAAACCCAACCCCCACTCCCATCTCACTCCAGAAAAACAATCCTAAAGCCTGTCCGCAGCAAAATAAACCATGTAAACAAAGGGAGGAAATCTTTTATCGTCAAAATCAGACTGAGCAAGGAAGCCATAGGGAAATAAAAAAGGCAAGACACCAGGAAACCCTGGCCATAAAGGCCCTAGAAAAAGGCCACTTCCTAGCCAATTCAATTAATTCATAACTACCACATGTACAGCCCCTTAGTGTATACCTAGCTCAAATCCAATATTTTGCTTGATGATCCCAAAGTACTCTGAAGTGGGGGATTGCTATCGAAGCCTTTAATTTACCAGGAAAACTAAAGATCAGAAAGATTAAGCTTTGGGGGAGAAAATCTGGCAAAGGCACATAGTCAACAACTGCACTGCCAAGAAGTCACCCAACAGATACACTCCTGAAAGTACACTGAAATACACGTGTGGCAGCGGCTGGCCACCTCTAGAACCCCTAAGCTCTTCTCTCCCTTGCTTACTCAGCTTTTTCTACAACATGCCAGGCAGGTTCCTACCTCCTGGCATTTGCCTCTGCAGTTCCCTCTGCTGGGGACACTCCTCCTCAAATCTGCACACAGTCATTACTGCCTCTCCCTGAACATCCCCCCTCCATTTCAGGCGGAGCCGCTCTTCACTGGCACCCTCCTACTGCTACGCTTTTCTGCATTGCATTTATAACCACCCAGTTTCATGTTACATATTTACTGTCAATTTTTCCACTAGAATGCCTGTTTGATGAGACTAAAGACTTGGTCCGTTGTGCCCACTGTTGTGGCCCACGTCGTACTTTAAAAATGTATTTGCGGGGCGCCTGGGTGGCTGCTCAGTGGGTTAAGCATCTGACTCATGGTTTCCGCTCGGGTCATGATTTTCCAGTTCATGAGATGGGGCCCTGCATCAGGCTCTGCGCTGACAGCTCAGAGCCTGCTTGCGATTCTCTCCCTTTCTCTCTGCTCCTTCCCTGCACGTGCTCTCTCTCTCTCAAAATAAACAAACATTCAAAAAAATTTAAATAAAAAAAAGAAATCTTAAAAAATATATACATGTGTGCGTATATACACACACACACACACACATATATATTTGCATCATGCTAGGCCTCAAGCCCTTAATTAATCTTCCTTTCTTTTTATTAAGATATAATTGACCTATAACGTTGTGTAAGTTAAAGGTGTACAATCTGTTGATTTGATACATTCATATATGGCAATATGACTGCCACTGTAGCATTAGCTAATACCTCTATCACATCACATAATTATCACTTCCCTTCTGTGGTTAGAAACTCTAAGATCTAGCCTCTGAGCTATTTTGAAGTTTATAATAACAGAATTGTTGACTATAGCTCTTAACTTCTTTTTCAGCTTTCTCCTTTGGTGATACCTTTGTCCTAAGCACAAGACAGGCCTGAAGCCTTGACTCTATGTCAGACAGAAAGAAAACTGTAAATCCAGAGCTGGAGTCCCCAGAACATCCCACTTGGGGAAATCTGAGAATGTCCATCTTTAAACACATCTAACCAGGGGCGCCTGGGTGGCTCAGTCGGTTAAGCGTCCGACTTTGCCTCAAGGTCATGATCTCACAGTTCATGAGTTCAAGCCCCACGTCGGGCTCTGTGTCCAGAGCTTGGAGGCTGCTTCGGATTCTGTGTCTCCCTCTCTCTCTTCCCTTCCCCCATTCACACTCTTTCTCGCTTTCAAAAATAAACATTAAAAAACCCACACATATAACCATCTGAGATGGTTTATAAAATCCTTGAGCACCAATTGTCACTGGAACAGTTGCCTTGGTAAACCCTTATTGCCATCAAACAGTATGGGGGACAACACAGAAGTGTATGTCCAGGGGGACGGTTTCAGTTTTGCCAGGAAACAGTTGGGAAATTAGCGAATTGTTCTACTAGCCAAAAATCTACATAGGCTTATTCTGTGTAATAAAGGAAACTCAAGGAAAAGAACTAAGCCTTGGTTAAAACTCCAGGAGAAGGAAGCAGATGGGAGATGACGGTAAGCCACATTCAGTGAGCCATCACTGACCCTGAAGGCTGACCAGCTGAATCCACTTCCCTGAAGCTCACGGAAGGACAGAAGTCATAGTCACTGTGCATGCATTTACTGAGCACCTACTAGTGCCAGCACGATGCTAGATGCTGGCAAACATCAATGTCTGCGGTCGTGAGGCTTACATTCTATCAGGAAGAGAAAGACCACAACAATAATGTAACAAGTAAGAAAGCCATATAGAATATGACTAAAAAGTGCCATAGAAAGAAGTAATAGAGGGAAGTGAGGTTGGGAGTCCTGGGGAACTTAGTTCTGCAGCTGTTTAATACCATTCGTGACTATTGTTCATTGTTGATTACTCTATTTTTGCCCAGCCAGAAAGAACTCCTTTGGGACAAATGAAGGGGAGTTATCAACTTTTCCTAAAAAAAACCAGTTACTGAGTGTCCACAAGGGCCACATATCTTGCTACGTATTAAAATAAGACCAGGCTTTGGGGTGCCTGGGTGGCCCAGTCAGTTGCACATCTGACTTTGGCTCAGGTCACCATCTCACAGTTCGTGGGTTTGAGCCCTGCATTGGGCTCTGTGCTGACAGCTCAGAGCCTGGAGGCTGCTTCAGATTCTGTATCTCCCTCTCTCTCTGTCCCTCCCCCATCCACACTGTGTGTCTCTCTCAAAAATAAGTAAACATTAAAAAATTTTTTCTTAATAGGGGCACCTGGGTGGCTCAGTCGGTTAAATGTCTGACTTCAGCCCAGGTCATGATCTCGTGGTCTGTGAGTTCGAGCCCCGCATCAGGCTCTGTGTCGACAGCTCAGAGCCTGGAGCCTGCTTCAAGTTCTGTGTCTCCCTCTCTCTCTGCTCCTTCCCCATTCATGCTCTTGTCTCTCAAAAATTTTAAAATAAAAGTAAAAAACAGGGGCGCCTGGGTGGCTCCGTCGGTTGAGCGTCCGACTTCAGCTCGGGTCACGATCTCGTGGTCCGTGAGTTCGACCCCCGTGTCGGGCTCTGGGCTGATGGCTCAGAGCCTGGAGCCTGCTTCCGATTCTGTGTCTCCCTCTCTCTCTGCCCCTCCCCCGTTCATGCCCTGTCTCTCTCTGTCTCAAAAATAAATAAATGTCAAAAAAAAATTAAATAAATAAATAAATAAATAAATAAAAGTAAAAAACAAAAAAAGTAAAAAAAAATTTTTTTTAATAAAAAAATAAAACCAGCCTTCAGTAGTAGCCCTACAGCCAAGTAATCTGTAATCTGGGAGCTCCCTGTGTCTGGGAGACAACTCGTAATGATAACAACAATCATAATATTAGCAACAGTGCAGCCACCGCTTACTGAAGGATTTTACAGTTATTATCTTTATTCATATAATGATATATGAGCTACTATTAGGAGCTCTGTTTTCTGAAGAAAACAGATTTTCAGAGAGGTTCAGTAACTTGGCTCAAGATCTCAAAGCTGTTAAGTAGCCATGGTGACAAGTAAGCATATGAGGGGACATCCAGCAACCAAATGCAATGTGGGGCCTTCCCTGGATCCTGACGAAAGCAACCAACTACAGACAAATAAAATGTGTGAGACAATGGGGACACTAGAACACTGACTGCATATTTTAATTTTAGATAATGGCACTGTGGTTTGATAAGGGGAAAAAAAATTTATTTTTTAGAGATGGTAATTAGGTATTCAGAAATGAAATGATATGACCTGAGAGTTGCTTTAAAAGAATCCAGTTTGGAGAGCAGTGAGAAGTGGACGGGTTGTACATGAAACAGTCTGGCTATGGGCTGGTAACTATTGAAGTCAGGTGTTTTTTTAAAAATTTTTTTGGGGCGCCTGGGTGGCTCAGTCGGTTAAGCGGCCGACTTCAGCTCAGGTCATGATCTCCCGGTTCGTGAGTTCGAGCCCCGCGTCAGGCTCTGTGCTGACCGCTCAGAGCCTGGAGCCTGTTTCGGATTCTGTGTCTCCCTCTCTCTCTCTCTGACCCTCCCCCGTTCATGCTCGCTCTCTCTCTGTCTCAAAAATAAATAAACGTTAAAAAAAAATGTTTTAAAATAAAAAATAAAAAAAAATAAAAATTTTTATAATGTTCATTTATTTTTGAGAGGGAGAGAGAGACAGAGCGTGAGCGGGCAAGGGGCAGAGAGAGGGAGACACAGAATCCAAAGCAGGCTCCAGGCTCTGAGCTGTCAGCACGGAGCCCAACGCTCCATGGGCTCCAACTCACAAACTGCAAAGTCATGACCTGCGCTGAAGTCAGACACCTAACCGACTGAGCCAACCAGGTGTCCCTGAAGTCAGGTGTTTTTTTAAGAATTACACACTAGTTAGTAAAAGAAAAACATTAAAACACACACACACAAACCACTGGGCTTTACACCAACCAAGGGAGGTAGTAGCCCCAGCTTTTCTACTGTAAGATCCTAAGCAAGTCACTTCTCTCTAGGGCTCTGTCTCTATCTACAAGACAGAGATTACACCAGATCAGCCTTTACAAAAAGGTTTTACTTGACCCTCCCCCTACAAGGAGGAGAAGGAGGAGGAGGAGAAGGAGGAGGAGGAGGAGGAGGAGGAGGAGAGGAGGAGGAGGAGGAAGAGGAGGAGAGGAGGAGGAGGAGGAGGAGAGGAGGAAGAGGAGGAAGAGGAGGAGGAGGAGGAGGAGGAGGAGGAGGAGAGGAGGAGGAGGAGAGGAGGAGAGGAGGAGAGGAGGAGGAGGAGGAGAGGAGGAGGAGGAGAGGAGGAGGAGGAGGAGGAGGAGGAGGAGGAGGAGGAGGAGGAGGAGGAGGAGGAGAGGAGGAGGAGGAGGAGGAGAGGAGAAGGAGGAGGAGGAGAGGAGGAGGAGAAGGAGAAGGGGGGTTTCATGGTTAACTGTTTCTCAGATACCGGATAAGCAGGTTTCTTTATTGCAGGACTTTTCAGAGGCCAGGATATGTTAATGTGTGTGTCTCTTCAAGGTTCCAAGGCTGGGGGAGTGGGAGGGGACAGTATTTCCTGCTTCTAGCTGACCACATAAGCCTTTTCTGGATGAAAACACCGAGTTGGGGACAACTGATCTGGAGGGTTGAGGCTCCTCCAGCTCTAACAAGGAGGTCTTACTGCAAGGCAGGCCCGGGATGAGGAAGGAGGTGAGGACCTCGAGGCCCTTGTATTTCAGATGAGATTGGGAAAGGCCTTGAACGCCACTCTGAGGGCTACAGATGTCATCATGTGAAGCAAACAGTTCAGAGGTGCAGCGTGACCCCCGCTGTGCTGCAGACCGTACTCCAGGCCAGGCTGGAACCTGGGATGGAAGAGCCCCGTTGGAGACGCCACTGCCACAAGAAGGCACGAAGGACTAAGAACTTATTCCGGGCTGAGGAAAAGGACAAGTGACTTATAAGTCACACTCTCTCAGCTGCTCAGTCCTCATAGTCTGAGGAGTCATAGGACCGAAACCAACTACAATACATAAAGCGAAGCTTAGCAAGCACCGAATTAAGTGCTTTGCATATATTAACTCATTCGTTCCTAATGCCACCACCATAAACTGCTTCTTATCGTTCCATTTTTCAGATGTGAAAACTGAGGCTGATTTGCCCAAGGCTGAATAGCTACATAGGTGATGTGATCGACCCTCAAATCCACGTGAGACTGCAAAGCCCATCTCTTGATTGGTACGCTGAGTTCCTTGGGGTTCTCTGCACCTATAGAAAATGATCTGCTGTAAACAATGACAACCAATCTTGCCTGAAAAACGTACGCTCGACATCCCCTGGGAGGCGACAGGATCCCCCAAGTTCAGTTCAACTCACGCAGCATATACTGAGCATCGCTTCATGTCATCACTTTACTTGTAACCTTGGCTCAGGAAAGAAGTACGAGATCTTCCTCTGACTTCAAAGAACAAGCTCTCTGTCGAAGCCACAAAACAGACACATGTAAAACAGCATGAACAATAGAAAACTGTAAGTGATTGTGGCCCAAAATGGTAACTGTAGATAAATACCATCTCTTGGGAGCTGAGAGGAAGGGAGGTCACTGCAGACTGAAGTGGTTTAGGAAGGCTTTCTGGTGGGAGTTCCCGGGCTGGGGAGGGGTGAAGGCAGTCTGACAGGGCTGAGGGGCATGGGGAGCAGAGCTAAGGAAGACAGCAAAGGAGGGAGGCAGGGACGCCAGAAGACAGAGGTCTGCTGAAAAATCAGTGTCCACAACAGCTGTTGGGTGGACAGGTCCCCACCTGCAGACAAACCCACTCCCACAGATGTAGGCTAGAGAATGAGAAAGAAGATCTGCATGCCGGGCAGCTATCCTAACGCTCACACTCGGGCGGGCACAATGTCCTAAGGATATTCACCACGGCACTGTTTCTAAGAGTGAAGGGCTAGAACTAAAATGTCCGGCCGCAGGAGACAGATGGCTAAAAGATACATCCAGTCCACGGCACATACAGCCCTGAGAAGAATGAGGTTCACATGGACAGGTCCCCATGACGTAACAGGTATGACAAAATACAAGCTGCATGAGCACTTTTATGGTTTACCACCATTTACGGCAAACAGAACATGAATGCACACGCGTGTGAAAATATAAAAGGATACACAGCAAAATTAAATTGCGATGGTGTCTGCAGACAAGAGCAGCATGAGGGTCAAAGGGGATCTTTCCCTTCTGACTCTCCAACAGCTCCGCACTGTTGTAGGTGTGCAATGAAAAATGTATGCCCGCGTTACAAAAGACCGCACATTCTCCTACAGCCTTCGGTTCACGTGCCTTTAACCCGCCACGAGAGCAAAAAATGCGAGAACCACACACACAGAGGATGAGAAAATGTCACAGTTGAAACATTGGGAGGTTCTGATTCGAGCCCCCAGAACATCAGGAACCTATGACAGGCAAAGGAAAGGACCTGCACAGAGACATGGGAGGGCGCCCAACTTTCAGCGCAGCAGCACCGGCTGAGAGCCTGGGGAACATCAGCCCGTTACTAATTTGTAAAACGTGCAAACCGGGGATGCTGTTTCACCCACTTTCAGCCGGGTCAGCATCGACTCATTCTTTGAGACTGGGCTCAAATGTCGCCCCTCTCTTTACATAAAATGAACTTTTAATTAAGTTGCCAAATTCTAGCAACTTTTTAGGCAAAACATAGCCAACAATAAACAAGACAACCTGCTGACCCTCCACCCAGATAATATAGTCACAGTTAACATTCTTTTTTGTTTTTGTTACAAAAGTAGGACTGTGGTAGTTTTATAAGCTATTATTTTTATTAAACAGTTTTATAAACTGTTATTTTTATTAAACTATTATACTGCGAAAGATTTTCCATATCATTACATTTCCTTGATAGCGTCTTTTTAAATTATTACAGAATTTCAAAAATTAGAGCAACCTTTTACTGAGGTACTATGTTAAGCATATGTTTTATATTATCTCAGTCTTCAAAACAAGCCCCCTCCACACACCAAGAAAAAACTCAGACTGGGGGGAAAACGTGAGAGAGGGGCTGCTGCTTGGGGTTGGGAGACATAGGGTACTTGGACAAAGTCACACTACTCATCGAGTGACAGGCCCACGTCTACCTAACTCAGAACATGAATTTTTGACCCCCATGATGTTCCCCTGTAGAAACAGCACATTATACTAATCTCCAACTATTGGGCTATTGGTTTCTAATTGTTCTAGACCATCAAAACAGTGCTGTAATGGATATCTCTACAGCTAAACCTTTGTGATCGCCTCCCTCCTGGCTAGAAACTTTTCCTGATTGCTCTAGGCAAACTCTACCTCTGAAACCATCTGTCATGGAAGACCTTTTCTATTTTGAATCCATTGTGGACTAATATTTTTGAAAAAAAAAACAAAACAACGAAAATTAATTTCCAGAAATCTGAAACGAAAAACCACATACAAAATATAAGCCCCAAATGGTTAAAATGGTAAATTTTACATTATGCATATTTTACCACATTAAAAAAAAAAAAATACAAGCCCGTGGGGTGCCTGTCTGACTGGCTTAATCAGTAGAACATGTGACTTTTGATCTCCGGGTTGTGAGTTCAAGTCCCACCTTGGATGTTTAATGTTTATTTATTTTTGAGAGAAAGAGAGAGAGAGAGAAAGAGACAGAGCATGAGCGGGGAAGGGAGAGAGTGAGGAAGACACAGACTCTGAAGCAGGCTCCAGGCTCTAGCTGTCAGCACAGAGCCCGACGTGGGACTTGAACTCACAAACCCTGAGATCATGACCTGAGCTCAAGTTGGACACTTAACCAACAGAGCCACCCAGGCGCCCCCCCCCCCCAAAATAAAATCTTTAAAAATATATAGAGATAAGCCCCATTTTAAAAATCAGTAAATTCAAAATATTTTGCCAGATTGCTCTAATTTCGCAAAAGGAAGCTCACTGACTACTCTCGATTTCTATACACTGCGCAGGGGACCAGACAGCAGTTTGGGGATGGAAGCTGGGATACAGACTGCACTTTTAGCTGTACCTCTAGTTCACTCTACTGCGGTGATCTGTGTACCTGGCTTCCCTCCTAGACTGAGTCCCGCCCACGTCTGGTTCTCCACTGAATGCACTGGCTCAGCGCCCAAAGCACGCTTGCCAACTCCGTGGTCTGAAACACTGTTCAAAGAACGTCTCTGGCCTCAGCTGCTAAGAGAGGCTACTCACCATTTGGAACCAGAAGGAGGCTTTTCACAATGCTTCTGAGAGGGCCAAGGCTGATCTGATTGGTGGTGGCAAACTCAGAGAGCTGAGCCAGAAACCTTTCCACCTGCAGAGAGGGAACAAGCCAGGCCTTCACTTTCTAAGCATCTCAGGGCTGTAGACCCACACTCAGCACTCTCCTTATCACAAGGTACTTTACCTCTTTTGGCTCAGTTAGGAAGTGGAAAAGCACTTCTGTCAAGGCTGAGAACTGCTGTGAAGAGAATAACACAGAACATCAGCAAAATTCTACTCCTGGGTCAGTGTTCCCACATCTCATCCACGTATAGACCCTTTGGAGAGAACACACAGGTGCTGACACCTGTCTGATCATCTTATAGTTCAAATATTCACAATACCCACTACCCAGTGTCAATATATCAGTATCACCATATTGTCTGAAAAACTTGTATATCTTAGTGGAACACCTGGGAGATATGTATTGAGAGACTGTGAGTGTATGCACACACATGCACATGCACATCTCAAGGGTCCAAATACACACACACACACACACACACACACACACAGCCTGAAAGGAAAATCATTGGAAGATTAATAGCAGTTGTTTTGTTTATATTTCCACATACTTATTATTCAAACATAAGCCAATCCAAATATATAATTTCTTATTCTGCCCCACACAAATGTTAACATACTTCATAAACTTTTTCTCTATCTGTTTTTTTTTTTTTTTTTGAGAGAACGCAAGTGGGGGAGGGGCAGAGAGAGGGGGACAGATCTGAAGTGGGCTCTTCACGGACAACAGTGAACCTTACGCGGGGCTTGAACTCACAAACCATGAGATCATGACCTGAGTCGAAGTCAGGTGCTCAACTGACTGAGCCACCCAGGTGTCCCTCTACCTTGTTTTTTAAAGCAGTTATTTCTGTGGAGTGAGATTTTGGGTGATTTTTATTTTCTTCTGTTTTCTCTATCCATATTTTCTGGATTTCTTCCCCCACAATAAACATTATGTATATAACAAAACAGTAAAATTTACACTTCCTTATACACTGTCTTAGAACACACTCTTATTCTTTTTTTTTTTTTTTTTTTTTAAAGATTTTATTTTAGGGAAGCCTGGATGGGTCAGTTAAGTGTCTGACTCTCGACTTTGTCTCAGGTCATGATGTCACTGTTCATGAGTTCAAGCCCTGCATTGAGCTCTGTGCTGAGTGTGGACCCTGCTTGGGATTCTCTCTCTCCTCTCTCTCTGCCCCTCTCCCACTTGCACTCCCTCTCTGTCTCTCGAAATAAATAAATAAACTTAAAAAAAAATTTAAATAAATACAAATGGGATGTAAGTGAACCCACACACTGCATCTTGCCTTTTTACATTCAATTATATCTTAGAGACTGATCTTGTCAGTAGATATAATTCTACCCAGTTTTTCCCCCCAAGAGTTTATTTTTAAGTAATCTCTACACCCAACAGGGGGCTTGAACTCACAACCCGGAGATCAAGAGACATACGCTCCACGGACTGAGCCAGTCAGGTGCCCCTCTACCCAGTTCTTTTAACAAGTGCATGGTATTCAACTGCATAGACAGTATAATTTAGCTCCCTAGGGATGAACATTAGTGTGTGTGTGTGTATGCGTGTGTGCGCACATGTGCTTTGTTCATGTTACTGCAATGCTGCAATGAATATCCTCCCACATATTTTTTTGACATACGTGTCTACAAAACACTTTTTAAAAATTTCTTAGGTCAAATAATATGTGCATTTTAAATTCTGTGTAAAGTGGTGCCAAGTTGCCTTGCAAAGAAGTTGCATGGATTTACATTTCCACCAGCCAATGGCACATAAGTATCTACCTTCTCAAAACTTCATAGATATTCCCTGGAAACATTTTAACCAATGCTGACCCAGGGGTTGTCTTTCTGTGGTATTTATGATAATAGCTTTGCCTAACTGGTGATTCTATATAGTAAAAACAAGAAAAGTCAGGGACAAGCTTCAGACAGTCCTCAAACTGTGAGTTTTCCTTTATTTAATTTTTTTTTTTTTTCAGCTCTGAATTTGTGGACCCTCAGATCTTTGGCTGACCCTTTGCCACCCTGAGCCTTTTAAGAAAGAGAGCAGCTGTGAAGCCCTCCAGCAGCTTTTCTATTTCCAGGCCTCAGCCTAGCATTCAGGCTCAACCTCCCTGTGAGGCCTCATTCCCCCATGTCTCCTCTCAAGGGGAGCCTCAACTTAATCTGGTCTGCAGGACATGCTGACCCCCATCCCTATCTCCACTTTTCCAAACCCTCCTTTATCCTTCAATGCTCTGCCAAGACACAATGACCCTCCCAACAAGAAAGTGACCTACCCAGATTCTTAACTTCTAAGGCTCCCTCTTGGAACCTTGCCTGAGGGCACTTAGAATGTTAAATCTTGATAAGTAAAGACTTGTCTTAGCAGAGAAGGTTCCTTGTATACGTTTGTATGGTCACAGAGCCTTAGTTAATGAAAGTGCATAGTTAAGTATTTGTTGAATAAATCTCCCTAAACACTTTCCTCATTCTTTGCCTTTTTGTATCTGCATAGCTGTCTCCCTCTGGAATGCTCACCTGCCCATCACCATCCGAGAAATCAAAAGCTTAACTGTTCTCACTAGCGAATACATGGAAAGATGCTCCAGATCATTCCAGATGAGAAATGCAAATGAGCAAAATAAGGAAATGCCACTGCTTTATCAAATCTTCAAAAATAAAGGTCTGATGACACCAGTGCTGATGCAAGTAAGTGCCAGGAAACAGATGTGCTCCCACTGCTGATGAGAGGACAAACTGGGGCAACCTTCCCAGACAGCAATTTGATAGTCATATCTAATTTTTATTTTTTAATTTATTTTTAAAAAACGTTTATTTTTGAGAGACAGTGCGAGTGGGGAGAAAGGCAGAGAGAGAGGGAGACAGAGGATCTGAAGTGGGCTCCACACTGATGGCAGTGAGCCCCATGTGGGGCTCGAACCATGAGCTCATTACCTGAGCTGAAGTGGGACGCTTAACCAACTGAGCCACCCGGGCGCCCTGATAGTCATATCTAATGTTTAAATGCTCAAATCTCTTGACCTAGTAATTGATTGCAGGAAGAACACCCTTCAGATATGTTCCCAAAGGTAAACCCAGCCACATTTACACAAAGCAGTTCATCGGCAGCGCTGTTCAGAAAAACAAAAGACTGACAGCAACTGAAGTGTCTGTCTATTAACAGAGGGCTAGTTAAACAAATTATGGTAGATGCATTTCAAAGAATATCATGCAAAAGAGAAAGAGGCTAGTCTAATCTCTTGTGTAAAAAAGAAAATGTTGTGAAGGCTACCCATATATATACAGGCAGAGGCAGACTTTTTTTTTTCTCCAAAGATACACAAGAAACTATTAAAATGTCAATTTCTGCAGAGAAGAGAAACAGGCATTTTAACTTTATACCTTGAATACTGTTTAAATTTTCTAACTGCATGTGTTGCTTTCATTTATAGCTAGATGAGAGGATTACAGACCATTTCTTTTTTTCCTAATGTTCATTTATTTAATTTGAGAGAGTGCACACATGCCCACGTGAGGGGGACAGTGGGGAGGTGGGAGTACGGGGGATGGGGGGAGGGAGGGAGAGAGAGAATCCCAAGCAGGCTCCCCACGCAAGAGTCCATGACATCCCAAGACTGCAAGATTACGACCGACCTGAGCTGATATCAAGAGTCGGACACTCAACCAACTGAGCCACCTAGGTGCCTTATTCTTCTTTATATTTTTCTGATTTTCCTCTCAAATAACCATTCCAAAAATTATTTTATTTTTAAAATATTTTTTAATGTTTATTTATTTTTGAGAGAGAGAGAGAGAGTGAGCAGGGGAGGGACAGAGAGAGAGGGAGACACAGAATCCCAAGCAGGTTCCAGGCTCTGAGCTGTCAGCACAGCTTGAGGAGCTCAAACTCAAAGACCGTGAGATCACGACCTGAGTAAAAGTTGGACTCTTCACCGACGGAGCCACCCAGGTGCCCCCAAAATTATGATTTTTAAAATCATATTCTCAAGGCTCCACATTACCTAGGACTGGCCCAAGGCATTACAGGATGTATCTAGGTGAACTCAGCACTGTACTTTGTCTCCATTTTCTGACCTGCCCTAGCAAATCAAAATTTCCCCAGCATAAGAGGCTGTGTCCATCAACCCTTTGCACACCTCACTGTGTTTAGTGGCTATTTGGGCACAGTAGGGCATTCAGATAAATACCCACAGAGTGAGCAACAAATGGTGATGCCCACATTAATACAATGATTCTTTTTCTCCTTGATATCTAGGCCTCAGTCTTCAAAATAAATTCGGCTAATAGAGTGGGTACTCGGGGAAATCTGATCACCCAACAAAAGGCAGGGAAAGGACTCTGCTAAGTTGCTCATCAGGAAGAAGCTTTCTGTGTTAAAAACCAAGGTAAAGGGACACCTGGCTGGCTCAGCCAGAAGAGCACGCACTTCTTGATCTCTCGGGGTTGTGAGTCTGAGCCCCACACTGGGTGTAGACATTACTAAAATTAATAAATAAACTTAAGAGAAAAGGGTGAAAGGTCCAGAGTGTAGTTTAAGGTTAGAATGAGTAAAAAGCAAGCTCTGGTTTTAAAGGGCGTGGTTTATATTTTTCCATGAATACCAAATTGGAGGAGGTAACTTTAGGCGTCATAGCATCCTGTAGCTTCAAAAAAGTTTTTTAGCAGCAGAATCTTTTTTATTCTCCACATGGAAGTCTTCCAGAAAATCCTGCCACACATACAAGTAAAAGCTAAGCAACCTGGGTAGGGAGGTCATCTGGAAAGCTCTGTTCTGTATATTTAATTCCCCGGAATCTAAAATCAAGCATCAGGTCCCGAATTCCGGGCTCTACCACCCCCGGTGCCTGACCTTAAACAGGTCAATTTCTGGGGTATCTGGGTGGCTCAGTCAGTTAAGCGTCAGACTCCAGCTCGGGTCATGATCTCACGTTTCAGGCGTTCGAGCCCTGCGTCGGGTTCTGTGCTGACAGCTTGGAGCCTGAAGCCTGCTTCAGATTCTGTGTCTCCCTTTCTCTATCCCTCCCCTGCTTCTCTCTCAAAAGTAAATAAATAAACATTTAAAAAAAAAAAAAAAAACCAGGTCAATTTCTTTCCCTGAACCGTTTTTCTTATCTGTAAAATGGGAATTATAACAGCACCTACCTTTTAGAGTTGCTACACATAAAGCAATGAAAACAGTGCCTGCCACATGGTACATGCTCCATAAATGACAGCTATTTTTGTTCAACCACTCTGTGATCCAGTTTCCTTAATCTGTAAAATGGGGATGATAATAAAACCTACTGCCTAGGGTGTCTGTAAAGACTCAATGACGTAATATACATAAAAGCACTTAGAAGTGCTGTATGATAAACAGTGGCTACTAGCCACATGTAGCTATTAAACACTTGAAAAAGGCTAGTCTAGGGACATCTGGGTGGCTCAGTTGGTTGAGCATCTTGATTTCAGCTCAGGTCATGATCCCAGGGTGGCAGGATTCAGTCTTTTGTTGGGCTCACGCTGAGCATGGAGCCTGCTTGAGATTCATTCTTTCTCTCTCTCCCCCTCTCCCCAGCTTGGGCTCTCTCTCTAAAATAAAGAAAAAAACTCAAAACCCTATTAAAAAGAAAAAGGGTAGTCTAATTTGAGATATGCTGTAAATGTGAACGCACACCAGAATCAGAAAAATTAGTACTAAAAAGTAAAATATCCCCCATTGATATTTTTTATGTGGATTAGATGTTGAAATGATAGTATTTTAATATACTGGATTAAAGAAAACATTAAATCAGCTTTCTGTTTATTTCTTTACTTATTTATTAAAGATTTTATTGTTAAGTAATCTCTACTCCCAATGTGGGACTTGAACACACAATCCTGAGATCAAGAGTCACAGCCAGGCACCTTCTTTTTAATTTTTACATGTGACTGCTAGAAAATGTAAAATTAGACCTGTGGCTCGCAATTTATTTCTGTTGGACAAAGGGGCTTCAGAATATGTCTGGCATTGCAATTACTTTAGGAGAAAACAGTAGGTTGTAGGGGATGCTGAGATGAAGGACAGGGAACCCCATCTCCTGGGAAGTTAAGACTTGGTAGGGGGAAACAGATGCACCTTTACAATGGTGGTGAGAAGTGTCATTTTAACCTATTTATTTTCGCTGCCTTGGTGCTTTGAAAAGGGCATCCGGCCAGCACAAGGACAGGAAGTCGGCTGGCTGGCATTTGCTGCCCGAACAGGCAAAAATCAGCCTCCCCACTTCCACTATCAAGGTGGGGGGCGGGGGAGGGGTAGACTATATGGCTTCTTTCTTTGAGGACTGCCAGGTATTCCTCTTAATTGGGAGGTCGACAGTCCCACCCTGGCCTGGCCATTACCCAAACCCACATGCGACCCCGGATTACCTGCCCCTACTCCAGGCTCCCCCACCCCCACCCCCGGGCTCCCATAGGATGCAAAGACCCTCAGTCTCCGCAGTTGGCCTCCCTACTGAACGTCTCAAATTCCACAACTCCCCAAACTCCCTAGGCCTCCCGACACCCCAGTCTGTTCCCTCGGTTCCCCACAATGCTTTCAGCCTCATCGAGGCTCCCCTCAATTCCTCTTCCGAGATCCCTCCCCGTTCTCACGCCTCCCGGAAGTCCCACGTCTGAGTCCCCACGCCCCCGGGACCCCTCAGCTGGCCCTAAGGCCTCCTTAGAGCCCTCGGCCCCCCGAACTGTCCTCAGACCCCAATTTCCCTCTCAGCCCGCCGCTGAATGTCCCTAAGGCCACACCGCGCCCCGGACTCTCCCCGCCCCCAGGCGGCCCTCGGCCCACACCCCTCCCCTCCCTCGGCCCTCGGGACCGTCGCGGGCCCGCGCCCCGGCCGCCCGGCCCACCTGCGCGCCCAGCTGGTTCAGCTGCTGCATGTCGCCGCCCACGGCCTCGGGCACCGGGTCCTGCGTGCAGTGCAGGCGGCCCATGGCGTCGGCCCGGCCTCGCAGCGCCCGCCGCCTCCCAGCTTCCTCCCTCGCCGCCGTCCGCCTCGCCGAGCTTCCGCAGCCGCACTTTCGCCACGGGCCCTCCGGCCGCCGCCGCGCTCCTCCCCCGGCCGGCCTCGGGGCGGGGCGCTCGCGGAGCCGCGGACACGCGCGGGCCCCGGGGCGGGGCAGGGCGCCCTGGCTGAGCAGCAGGAGCGTGCGGCCGCTGCGACCCCTGGAGAGCCCGGAGGAGCCCAGCCGCGAAACGCGGGATTCCATGCCGGATCTCCCGCTAGGTGACCCCAGAACACCTCAATACCCTTGGCCTCCCTGAGCCTCAGTTTCCCTATCTGTAACGTGATCCCAGCGACGGCTGCTTAACTGAGCTAATCCTCCTAAAACGTTCAGAACATAGCCTGGCACAAAGGAGGCCCTCAATCAATGGTTAGTGGCTATCATTATGATAGTTATTATGCATTCAGCAGATATTAATTGCACGCTGACCGTGCCAGGCCCCGCGGATAGAGAAGTGAACAGAGCAGGCCCAGTGTCCCTAGGAGAGCTTACATCAGAGCAGAGCAGTAAGGTCTCAAAGTTGGGCTTGCATCAGCATCTTCTGGAGGTCTTGTTGTAAAGCAGATTGCTGGGCCCCACCCCCAAAGCATCTCATCTGGAAGGGTCTAGTGTGGAGCCTGAGAACTTGGATTTCCAGCAAGTACTTCGGGACCACGCTTTGAGAACCTCTGGAGTGGAGGACACTGCCCCAAAGAAGTGCTAAGACTGTGATAATACCAGAATGGGTGGTGGTGGTCAGGTCCATGAAGTGAGATTATTATGACAGTGATAATCACTGCAGCCCCTGAAACACTTTAACCCCCAGTCTGTCTCTTCCCAAGGACCTCCCACAGCCCCAAGTAACTTTTACCCTGATCTCCATTGGACAGAGAAGAAAACTGAGAGATGCTCCCTGGAACCTAGGACAGGACTCCCAAGTCCAAGAGCCTCTTCACCTACCCTTGCACTCAACTTTGAGGGTAGGGAGGTGGTGCCTAGAAACGTGGAATGGGGGACCGTGGAAAGGACTGGCTGGCTTTCCCTACCAGGCTTTCTTCTCTACCTTTTACTAAATACCCTCTGGAAGGGTATGAACAAAATGCCTTCTACCTAGAGGCCAAGCACCTCCCCTTTAGTCATTATTTCACTCATGCACTCATTCATTAGATAATATCCGGTGTCCACTGTGGAGTAGATGCCGTGACAGGTGCTGGGATACCACACTGCAACCAGATGCAGAGCCTGACTTGGGACAAGTCAGAGTTTACTCAGGATAGCAGACACACACATGGGAAACTCACATGTGCATGAAATTGTTAACTGATGCCAAGAAGCACAAAGTGCTTTGGAAATATATGCAGAGCACTTGTCCAAGTTACCTGGAAGAGAGCAAACCTTCAAGTTACGGACAGATAGGAACTGAACTCAAGCCCCCGGACTCACCCTCCAGGAATTTTTATATTAAAATATTTTTAACCTTTTAAGAAATATCCCTGAGTAAATATAATGCCCTAGCATTATTCGTATGCCCCAGATATTTATTCATATCTTTAAGTGTTAAATCAACTTTGTTGAGGTATAATTTACATACAATGAAATGTGCTTTTAAGTATGTTTCTTTAAATTATTTATTAAAAATTTTTTTAATGTTTATTTTTTAAAAATTAATGTTTTTATTTATTTTTGAGACAGAGACAGAGCATGAGCAGGGGAGGGGCAGAGAGGGAGACACAGAATCTGAAGCAGGCTCCAGGCTCTGAGCTGTCAGCACAGAGCCTGATGTGGGGCTCAAACCCACAAACTGTGAGATCATGACCTGAGCTGAAGTCGGACACTTAACCGACTGAGCCACCCAGGCGCCCCTAATGTTTATTTATATTTCAGAGAGAGAGAGACAGTGCATGAGTGGGGTAGGGGCAGAGAGAGAGGGAGACACAGAATCCGAAGCAGGCTCCAGGCTCTGAGCTGTCAGCATGGAGCCCGACTCACAAACTGTGGTATCATGACCTGGGCCAAAGTCAGATGCTTAACTGACTGAGCCAGCCACCCAGGCACCCCTAAATTATTTTTAACTTAAAAAAATTCTTAAGGAAACCATTGGATTTCTTTCATTTCTGCTCCCACAGTGACTGGTGCTGAAGCACTCAATAAATATTTATGGAATTGAATTAACCCATGTGACCGAAAATAGACAAAAGGGGGGGGACACCTGAGTGCCTCCATCAGTTAAGCATCCAACTCTTGATTTCAGCTTGCCTCATGATCTCACAGTGTCTGGGTTTAAGCCCTGCCTCGGGCTCTGAGCTGACAGTGCGGAGCCTGCTTGGGACAGTGCGGAGCCTGCTCTCCTTGTCTCTCTACCCCTTTCACATGCGTGCTCTCTCTCTCCCTCAAAATAAATAAAGAAAAGAAAAGAAAATAGAGGGAAAGAAATCCACTCAAAGCTGCTGTCCAACACTGTAGTAACACAATGACTGTCTTACTTTCCAGTTTTCTCCCACATCACAGGTCCTTGGGGTTTCTGTGATTTGTTTTGTTTTTAAATATTCAGCGCTTCCCACTTCCCCAACCTATTTACTCTCTGATAGTCAAAGTGTGATCCTTGAATGACATGGACGCCATCTGGGAATTTGTTAGAAATGCAGACTCTTAGCACCCGTCCCCCACCCCCAGACCTGCTGCAGATTCAGGATCTGCATTTTAACAAGATCTCCAGGTGATTCCTGGGCACATTCAAGTTTGAAGTATAAATAATAACAACCATTTTTAGATGCTTACCATGTGCTAGGCTTTACCTGAAACACCTGAGTGGACAACACGTAACATCGTCTACGTATAGTCGCTCATATTGTTTCTATTTTAAAGTTTATCACGTTGCATTATTGCTGTCATTTGCACATCTGTCTCCCTCACTTACTAATAATGTTGTCTTGGGCAAAATACTAACCTTTTTGTGCCTCCATGTCTTTTTTCATTTGTAAGAATGGAGACAAAAATAGAACCTACTTGAAAGAATGAAATGAGACAACGTTCATGAAACAGCACAGCAACTGGCCCATGGTAGGTGCTCAACAAATGCTTGTTATTATTATTCCAATTTTTTAATCTTACAGAAATATGGCAATAAGCATTTTCCCCCACCTCTGATGATTTGTTTATGAGAAATTCCTATGAGGGTCAAGGAATGTTATGTTCAGACTTTCTGGGTTCTAAACAGCAAGAAAATGGCCAAATTTTCTAGGTAGGGAGAGACCATGACTGATCTCAGAAATTAGCATTTCACCCTAAACAGGGATCCGGGGGTAGTTTCGTTTCCCTGATGATGCTCTTAAGAGCATCTCGCTCTTCTTCCAACCCAGCTTCCCTCAGCCTTGAGGAAAATTCCAAATCCTCTTAAAAAAACCTCAAAATCTCAGACAATGCCATTCTTGGCTTCAACTATAAATGCTATTAGATGCTGCCTACTATTCTTCTGAGCGAGAATATAATGCTCATAACTAATCCCCAAGGATGCCTACTTAGGGCTTTACAATTTTTCAATTTTATTAAGTACTTGGCAGTTAGTGAAAATAATAGGTAAAACGGCCTTTCCAAATGTTACCCTTCACAGTCCATTCTTGGTTGCAGGAGTGGTGATTATTGTTAATGCCATAACTTTGTCGCAGGAAATGCAGACCTGGGGCCAGGCCTCCTTTCTAGAAAACCCCCGCCCCCAGCAGCTCCCATTTCAGCCTTAATGAGAGACCTTGCTCCCTTCATTCACTTTAAAATGTCCCTGTGGAGGGCAAAGGAGGCGCCCTCCCCCCACCCCTGCAAGTGAAAGGAGCTCATTAAGAAGTCCTTTCTCAGGCACGAGGATTCCCGCTGGGAATTCCACCACAGGGCCAGGTTCTTCCTGGGAGAAGGGTTGACCCTTCCTGCTCTGAAATGCCAAAAAGCATTTTTTAAAAATTAAATTTTTAATTCTGTGACAATTGTAGATTTATGTACAGTTGTAAGAAACAATAGATCCATTATACCTTCACCCAGCTTCCCTCCACGTACAGATCCTATCTTCTAAAACAAAATACTAACACTGGTAGGAGATGCAGAACATTTCCATCACCATTAGGATCTGGCATGTCACCCAAGGGCCTTATAACAGAAGGGATAGACTCCAGGTCCTCCTCCTACCAAAAACTGGGGAAGAAAAATACTATGGACATTTTCGTGTTTCCATTTATTATTATACTCATCAGACCTCCAATACTAGCTCCTTTATTATAAAAGCACATAACGGAATGCAAAATTAGAGTTGGCCTAGACTCTTCAAAACACCTATGTCATGAAAGTCATCAAAAAAGGAATGTTGGGGAATTGTTCCAGATTAAAAGAAAAAAAAAAAAAAGACAAGACAAGACAACTAAATCCAATGTGTGGTCTTGGATGGAGGTAAGCAATTGCCATAAAATATGTTATTGGCACAACAACGTGAATATACTCAACATTACCGAACTGTATGCTTAGAAAGGTTAAGATGGTCAATTTTATATTATGCAGGTTTTATTATTTTTTTTAACCACAAATTTAAAAGAGGACATTTTGGGGACAATTGATGAAATTTGAAGATGATTTTAAACTAGATAATCCTATCGTATCCATGTTCAACTTCCTTTGTACTTTGGTTATGTAGGAGAATGTTTTTGTTCTTCAGAATTACATGCTGAAAGTAAGGTACAGAGGGATGAAATGGTTCAAGAAAAAAACCCGGAGAGGCGGTTAAAAGCACAAATATGGCAAAGATAAACAGTTGTTGACTCTGGGTAGGGTGTATGGGTAGTCTTTGTATTCTTGAAACTCTTTCATCAATTTGAACTTATTTACAGAATACATTTTTAAAGGAGTGAAAAGAAGTTAAATGATCTTTGTTCCCATCCTGTCGCAAGGGAAATAAATTTCTACTTTAACTAATATATCTGAGTACTCACTCCGGGAGAGGCGCTGGGCGTTTACCTGCATTTTCTTCCTTAATCCTCTCAGTAACCCCACCAGGAGGTCTTAACTCTTATCCTTGTTTTTTGGGGGCAGGGGGTTGGGGCCTAGGGAGGAAAGGTGCTATCCAAGGTCCCACGCTGGTTAGGGGCAGGACTGAGATCTGAACTTCCCAAAAGTGCTTTTAGGATCATTCTAGAATGGCTGAGACTTCTTTCTCTGAGTTATTATTTTTGGTTCGCACCATGGACTCCTATATACACTACTACACTCTTCAGCATCTTGCCTTTTCATATACAGAGGTATCCATGCAAACAGATATCTTATGAATGGTATTCCTGGGTCTTACAATGGAATTGCTGGGTTGGCCCCTTTCATTCGGGTAGGAGTTGCGAAATTGCCCAAGATTTGAAGTCAACCCTGTGGATGTATTTGTCCATTCATGCAACATGTCTTTACTGAGAATCATGCTGGGTGCTGGGACAGAGCAGTGAACCAGACAAAACTCCCCTGTTGGGAGGCTGTTACTGGCTGAAGAAATGAGCCACTTAAAGTAGGAGGGTTAAAAAAAACAACAACCCCAAAACCAAAAAAAAAAAACCAAAAAAACAAAAAACCACGTAAATCAGGACCAGGTAGGGTGCAAACTCACCAACATGTGGAGCAGTAGAGAGATTATTGACTAGGCTTCAAATTGGCTCTGAGCTTGCTGAAAGCTGTGGGGAGAGGGGTCATTTCCTTTTTAGCTTTCTATCCTTATACTTGCACATTAATGTAAACATTCCTCTATTGTTGGACTTCTAGGACAGTTCCAATTCCGATTTTTGAATAGGATGTAGAGAAGTTGCTCACCTGTTCGAAAACCTGCCTGAATCTCAAGATTTTTCTTTGACGTAAATTTTAGAAGTGGAACTCCTAGGATAAAGGTGAAGCTGTTTTAAGACCCTTGGCCTAAGCTCCAATGGACTTTTAAACGGTCCCTTCTAGAAATGTGCTTTTTATTTAACATATATATATATATATATATATATATATATATATATGTATGTGCGTGTGTGTGTGTGTGTGTATGTGTGTGTGTGTGTGTACATATATATATGTATATATATATATATATGTGTGTGTGTGTATTTTTTTTTCTTTTTCTTTTTCTTTTTAGAAATTTGCTTTTTAAAGTACCCTTGGGAAGTTCCTAGTTTTGAGGGTGGGGGTGATAATGCCTCCACCTTAGGAGAATCTCACCCCTTATTTCAAATTCATGGTTGGAATCTCTTTGCCTGAGAAAATGAGGCCTCGGATCTCTATTGTCTGTTTTGTTTTTCTCCTCAGGACAATTATAAAATGAATGCCTGGCCTCGCCTGAGGTAGGACTGCAATGCAAATGGCCGCAGGGTGCCGAGAACACTGCCTGGGTGTAACCTTGGAGGAGTTACCAGGGGAACTTTCGCTTCTAGACCGTCTTTCTCATCTGAAAGATGGAGAAGTCCACTCAGTCATTCCGGCAGCAGGTATTTACGGAATACTTTCTGTGTCCCAGGCCCTGTGCTAGGTGCTGGGGACACGGTGGTGACCCAGACAGATTACTGCCCCGCCCCCTTCCCCCTTCCCCCCAGCAGCTCACAATCTGATGGGAGAGACCCACTGCATTTAGAAAGTCGCTCAAAGACATTGCAAAGCGGTACATTCTAGGAAGGAGGGGAGGCTGTGAGCAGGTTCGATGGGGGTGAAGCGTCCGTGGGGGTAAGCCATCTGTGGGTAGACCTGAAAGACGAATGGACTGGCCGTGGGCATAAACCTAACAACCAAGGGGGCAACCCTAGGGTTTGGGGCTTGCCACCCTGCCTTCTCCCACTCCTCCCCAGGTCAGCATGACTCAGTAAGCACTTTCCAAAGCCCAGCCTGCAGGCAGGGTTATCTGTAGTAGTCTGTGTATATGGACTTCCTGAAGCTTGGAGGGAGAGAGGGCCTGCCCAGAGGAGATAAGGACGGGTCTGGACAGGTCTGTTTATCCCAAAACAAAAGAGGAGGCAGAGTCCAGATCCAGAGCAAATCCCGGGAACTAGAATCCTTCTTTTCCAGCCCCTCAACAAGGACGGTTGTTATTATTACTATATCAGACACTGTGTTAAGCACTTTCCTCGTGGCCTCTTGTATAAACCCTCAGGAAACTTCTGAAGCAAGTACTAGAAGGGCCAGGGAACCTGAGTGACCTGGTGTTGGAAGCCAGTGCCCTAAGTCATAAGGCCTCTTCACTCTTAATTAGGCAGCACTCTATAACATGGAAACACACGTTATATTTCACAACATAACGAGGGAAACATTGAGAGCCTTTTTAAAGGGAAGAATCCAAGCCTTAGAAAAGATCATTGCTAGAGGTAAGTCCCAAACCCATGTTCCCTGACTCCCCCACATATTTACTGAGCACCTACTATGAACTAGGCCCTCTTCTAGGTGCACAGTGAACAAAATATAGCAGTGGTCAAAACAGATAAATAAGCTGTCCCTCATGGAGCTTACATTCGAGTCAGGTAGACAGGCAGTAATAAGTAAATACATAGCACATTGGACGATGGTAAGTGGAGATGGGGAGTGCTGGAGGAGGAAGGCGAAGGCTTGCTCTTTAATAGGCAGGTGAGTGAAGGCATCTTTAATAAAGTGTCATTTGAGCAAAGACCTGAAGGTAGTGAAGAAATGAGCCATGAAAATATCTGGGGGGAAGAATTCCAGGTAGAGGGAAAAGTAAATGCAAAGGCCCTGAGGTCAGAGTATGCTTGGCATGCTCAAGGAAAAGCAGAGGTCAGTGTGGTGAGAACTGAAGATGGTAGGAGGTGGGATTGGGTCAAGGTCATGGGGGCCCTTGGAAAGACTTTGGCTTTTGCTCCCAGTGGGATGGGGAGTCACAGGAGGGCTTTGGACAAAGACCGGCCTGGCTGCTCTGGAAGAGCAGACAGGAGTGGGCAAGGGTGGAAGCTAGGGACTCAGTGAGTAGGCTCGGTGCAGGATTCTGGTGGAGTGAGGACCGTAGCTTGTACCACGGTGCTGGCACTGAAGAGTGGTGAGGGTCAGATTTGGTATCAGAGCTGAAGGAAAAACTGTCAGATATGCTGGTAGATCCTGTGTGGAAACATGAGAGAAGGGTGTGAAGAATGACACTAAGGTTTTTGGCCCCATTCCACACCATCCCAGCTTCCTTGTTTGACAGTGTGGGAAGCCAGTGCCCAGCCTGGGGAAAACATTTGCACAGGGTCACTCAGTGGGTTGATGAAAGAATGAGACCAGGCTGCTGACCTTCTTCCCTTTACCATCCTACCCCCCTCAGGAGTCAAACCTGAGCTTCCAGAAATAAAGGAAAACCCACAGGTACTTCATGGTGTGTTTGAAAGTAAGAGAAAAATAAGTTAGGGTTTCAAGGGAAGAAACATTTATTGAGCACCTGTTGTCGGGTAACTGTGGTCCCTACACTAGGGTAGCTCAGAGCCTAAATACATGTGTCCCAGGGAATGAGAAGTTAATTGCTTATTGGAACTCAAAGAAGGAATAGAACTTATCTGACCAGGAAGAAATTCCTTTAGGTGTTGGAGAGGAGGTGAGATACTTTTTTTCTCCCATTAAAATAAAAGGAAGAAAAAAATTGTACGTAGGGAGTGTTCCCCTCATCCCCACACTCATTAAAAAACATAAAGACCTAGAACAGGCAATCAGTGGTGGAAAAAATTAGAACACCAATGGTCTCTGCAAGGGTTGGGGCAGAGATTGCCTGGAAAGGACAAAAGAACTTTCCAAGGTGATGATGATGTTCTGTATCTTCATAGGGGTTTGGGTTACACAAGCACACACCTGTGTATATGTGCATATAAGTGTTCAGGAATGTGTGCTTAAGATGTGTTCCTGTCTTTTATGCAAATCTTACCTTGAAGACAAAAAAGTGTAAACAAATGTTAAACTCTAGTTAATGAAATGCATTTTGAAATGTTTAGAAGGAAGTGTACTGAGGTCTGCAACTTACTTTGAAATGCTTCAAAAAGTAAGATGGATGGCCGGATGGATAAAATGTTAACAGCAAAATCTGGGTGGAGGTATAAGAGTGTTCCCCATAAATTCTTTCAACTTTGCTGAATGTTAGAATATTTTCCATAATAAAACGTTGGAAAATTATAAAAGTAACTAATAAATTGTTCCATAGTCATCTTGGACAATTGAACAGTAACTATAAAACTAGAAGTGTATATACATATGAAGAGGAAATATAGAGGAATGTTCTTGGTAACCAGGATTGTAATGGGAAAAACTTGTAAACAGATGAATTGTCCATGAGCAGGATCCGTTGTGAAATAAACTGCAGTTCATTCATCCTGTGGGGTTCTGTGAAGCAGTTACAAAGAATGACAGTCATATGTGTTGACATGGACATTTTGTCCATATGGATTGGCCGAGGAAAGGACAAGATGTTACACACATAAACATTACGTGGCCTCAATCCTACCTCCAGGACTCTGGGTTTTGCATCAAGAGTGACCTGTGTCAGGGGTGCCTGGGTGGCTCAGTCGGTTAAGCGGCCGACTTCGGCTCAGGTCATGATCTCGCGGTCCGTGAGTTCGAGCCCCGCGTCAGGCTCTGTGCTGACAGCTCAGAGCCTGGAGCCTGTTTCAGATTCTGGGTCTCCCTCTCTCTGACCCTCCCTCGTTCATGCTCTGTCTCTCTCTGTCTCAAAAATAAATAAACGTTAAAAAAAATTAAAAAAAAAAAAAAAGAGTGACCTGTGTCAGGGTTTTAAGCAGAAGCTTGAGGGCACTGGAGTAGGGGGATGAAAAAGACCTTATAATGTAAGATCCTTTAGGCATCCACCTGGGAGTAACAGACAAGAACTTCAGGTGGAACCCTGAAACCTGGAAGGTGGACTGAGGTCTCTCGGAGGCCCTGAGAACAGAAACAGAACTGGGGTGGGCCTGGGGCCTAAAACTTGTAAAGGTAAACATGGCCTGGTTACTGGGCACCTGGATTTCCCTGTCACTATCTCTACCACCAGCCCAGCTGATGTGTCTTCGGGAAAATCTCCAGGCTCAAGTCTGTGCCAATGTGCACGAGGACAGACATGAGGGCATGCGTCATTCCTTTCAACACTCACCATCCCACACGTTACAGATGGAGACGGTAAAGCTCAGCCAGGCGAGGTGGCTCTGCTGGGTAACAAGTGGCAGAAGCAAGACTTACTCAAAGAACTTCCAAAAGTTAGAAACCCATCAAGTATGGGTGAATACCTTATTTCATGATCGTCACAAAAAATGGAAGGGACGTTCTCTCAAAAGTAAGGCATGCTGTCTGTTTTAAGGCTCGGGATGGGGAAAGCAGTAAGTGGTTCACACCTGGGACCCAGGTCAAAAGCCAAAAACGGATCATGGACTATTTTGCAGCGGGGCCTCTTCTTAAAAGGGCCATTCTGAGGGGTGTGTTTCAGGGCAGTGGTGGGCAATAGTGTTGTGTTTTCTTTGCTTTCCTTTTTTTTCAAGTTTGTGTATGTATGTACATCCATGGGTGCGTATGTAGCCTCTACAGCCAGTATGGGGCTGCAACTCACAACTCCGAGATCAAGAGTCACTTGCTCTCCTGACTGAGCCAGCCAGGTGCCCCAGGGCTGTGTTCTCCTAACTGTGTCTCATACCTTTTAAAAAATCGTCTCCTTAGGCAATTCAGGGGAAGCAAATTAGGAGTAATATTGTTACCACTATGAATAATAATGATGATAAATAACTTGAGCAGTCATTCATTTGATGTCTGGAGAAATTGGGATAAAATATTATCTACAGGTACAGAAACTTGCAGAATGAAGGGAGGGCTTTTTTGCTTTCTATTAGCTACCATTGTGCCAGACACGATGCAAAATGCTCTATTTACATCTGATCACATTACTAATCTGTCTGCTGAAAACCCTCCAATGATTTCATTGCTTAAGGTCTCGTGATCTAGCCCTGCCCTCTTCACCGGATTCTTTCTCTCCAGTTGCTAGCTCGAGCCACATACGGCCTCCTCTCAGTTCTCTGTGTTCCAGGATCTTAGCAAGTGCTACTCCCAGTGCCCAGAACACACACACATTTCCCTCCACCTTGTAGCCTGCATCCCCTCAGAGCGCTGTTGGACCATCACTTTCTCAGGGAAGATTTCTCAGGCCCTAAAACCTAAAACGTTTCCTCTTATTCACCGGTGTCTTTGTCTTCTTAGCATTTAACACAGCTGTAACCTCGTAATTGTTTATGAGATAAATTGAATTAGTGTCTGTTTCCCTACTTGGTTGTAAGCTCCAGGAGGGCAGAACCAGGACTGAGTCCATTTTTGTTGTGTGCTTTGCCCCCAGCCCTTCCCACCCATTCCATAGATATCTACACCCTCCTCCACCAAGGCATCCTCCTCAGTGACAGCAGCGAGGAGAGAACTGCTTCTGTAGGGAATGGAGAGAGGAAGAGTGGCCTCCTTCCTATCCTAACTTCCATGCCCACCCCAGGGCATTTCTCTGTTTTGAAGGAGGGAAAGGAGGAGGAGAAGGAAGATGCCGGGAGCAGAGCCTCAGGACAGTTTCCCTGGCTGAGAAGGCACGGGCGGACTCACTTCCCCGGGCAAAGGAAAGTCAATGGGGCTGTGCAGGGAGCGAGGGGCTCTTCGGGAGATGCAGGGTCCCTTCACCTGCTCACCAGTGCCACCTCATAGGCATCATGCTAAAACTTTTACAGGGTAGCAAAGTGGTTAAGACCACGGCTTAGAATTTAATCTCGGCTCTCAGCACACTTCCTGGCAGTATGACCTGGAATAATTATTCTGCCTCTGTGGCCCTCAGTTTCCCCGTGTGTCACATGGAGATAACACCGCTTTCTACCTCGTAAAGGGGACGCAAGCATCAGTGTGTAATAATACGTGTAAAACACTCAGCCCAGTGCCTGGCGCAGGGTTATTCCCTTGATGGCTGCGACTAGCATGCTTAGTTAATAATAACTAATGAATAATACCTGGCCAGACTCTGTGTACCTGTCTAGGCAGGTATATTTAAAGCAGATATTTCAATGGCCCATTTTTAGGTTTGAAAGGCATGAAAGAATTCCTTCTGTGGGTCGACTGGGGCAGAGAGAAATCTGGGTGTTCCAGCAGAAAATGAAAGGTGAGGAACCCACTTTGCAAATGAAGGTGGCCTTTAATGACACTACAATTGAGACTGAGTAGTTTACAATAGAGTTCTTTCACATACCTGGGCTCAGAGAATGCCGGCAGTCACTCCAGGAAGCAGTCATTACTATTATTATTATTCCAATCAGACTGGGAGTTGACTGAGGCTCAAACTCCTTAGCATAGCACACAAGGTGGGGGGGGGGGCGGCCCACAGGGTGGGGGTTGAGCTGGGAGTCTAGTTCCAGCTCTGCCACTGGCCAGTTATGGCTTTCAGGCAAACCTCCTTACCTTGCACAGCCTCAGTTTCCTCAACTATTATATGGGGCTCATCATACTAGCCACTGCTTGTGGATCCAGCGGTGAACTGGGTTTGCCTTGGCAGCCTGGAACCCAAGGGACAGGGCTATGTGATGCTGGGGAGGCAGTGAGAGCTTTTTTCTCTGCACCTGCCAAGAGCTGGGACAGCAGAGGAGAGGAGCAGCATGAATTCCTGTATTTTGGGAGGCGCCTGGGTGGCTCAGTTGGTTAAGCGTGATTTCGGCTCAGGTCGTGATCCCATGGGTTCATGGGTTTGAGCCCCGCATCAGGCTCTCTGCTGTCGGCGTGGAGCCGGCTTGAGATCCTCTGTCTCCCTCTTTCTCTGTCCCTCCCCCGCCTCTCAAAAGTAAAAATAAACATGAAAAAAATAACAATGTATTTTTTAAATTTACTAAGCATGTTTATGGTTGTTATGGTTCAAAATGCCCTCTATATATTAACTTATATGATTCTCACGACAATCCTATGAAGTAAGTGCTCTTATTACCTCCATTTTATAGATGATGAAATCGAGGCATAGAGAGATGAAGTCACTTGCTCATAAAAATACCTACCACATGTGAAAAACCTATTATGCAACAAGCACAGTGCTTAGCACTTTGTATGTTATTAAAAGCCTGTAGCTGCTTTGAGAGTTGAGAAAACAGTGGTAGAATTCAACACAAGTACCATATTTAACCACAACTTAAGTGTAAACCCATCAATGTGTTGATTAGCATGATATTTACGTGTGCTTTAAAAAATTTTTTTTCATTGTTTATTTATTTTGAGAGACAGAGAGAGAGACAGAGCATGAGTGGGGTAGGGACAGAGAGAGGGAGACACAGAATCCGAAACAGGCTCCAGGCTCCGAGCTGTCAGCACAGAGCCCGACGCAGAACTCGAACCCACAAACACAGAGATCATGACCTGAGCCGAAGTCGGATGCTCATCCGACTTAGCCACCTAGGGGCCCCTTTGTGTGTGCTTTTTAAAAAAATTTATTTAAGTAATCTCTACACCCAGTGTGGGGCTTGACCTCAAGGCCCCTAGATCTGGAGTCACACGCTCTACCCACTGAGCCAACCAGGTGCCCCTGTGTGGTTTCTTTTTATATTTTAGTTTTTAATTTAATTTAAATTAATTAATTTTTGAGAGAGAGAGAGAGCATGAGTGAGTGAGGGGCAGAGAGAGAGGAAGAGAGAGAGAATCCCATAAGGGGCAGAGAGGGAGAGGGAGAGAGAGAGAGAATCCCAAGCAGGCTTTGCACAGTAAGGAGCCCAAAACGGACTGGAGCTCACCCAGTGCGGAGCTTGACCTCACCTGAGCTGCAGTTAGATCCGTAACCAACTGAGCCACCCAGGCATCCCTGGTTCATTTTTTTTAACGTTAATTTTTGGGGGGCATCTTTTTATTTGCATAAGCTCTAGTTTACAGAAGAGTTGTAAGACTAGTACAAGGAACTCATGAATGAATGCCTTAGCTAGATTTTCCATTTGTTTACATTTTGCTCCATTTGCTTTACCCTCTCCCCCTCCCATATATACGCATATTATTGTTTCTGAACCATCTAAGAGCAAATTGGTGATATTGTGCCCCTTTACCTCTAAATACTTTAGTGTTTATTTCCTAAGAGCAAGGACATTCCCTTATCTATGTGTTTTTTCAGATGACGAAACAAATGACCTTTAATCACAGAATTTTTGTTGTTTCCTTATAAACATTGATTACCATCGTGAGTATAATTGTGATCTGCTTAGATAAATTTTTATTTTTACTTACTATTTATTTTTAAAGATTTTATTTTTTTATTCTTATTACTATTTTTAAAGATTAAAATTTTTTTAAATGTTTATTTTTGAGACAGAGAGAGACAGAGCGTGAGTGGGGGAAGGGCAGGGAGAGAGGGAGATACAAAATCTGAAACAGGCTCCAGGCTCTGAGCTGTCAGCACAGAGCCTGTCACGGGGCTCGAACCCACGAACCATGAGATCATGACCTGAGCTGAAGTCAGACACTTAACCGACTGACCCACACAGGCGCCCCTATTTTTAAAGATATTTTTTTAAAGTTTATGTATTTATTTTGAGACAGAGAGAGAGCAAGTGAGCAGGGGAGGGGAAGAGAGAGGGAGGGAGAGAGAGAATCCAAAACAGGCTCTGTGCTGATCCTGTCAGCGTGCAGCCCTCGTAAGGCTCAAACCGTGAGATCATGACCTGAGCTGAAATCAAGAGTCTGTTGCTTAACCAACTGAGCCACCCAGGAGCCCCTTAGAGATTTTATTCTTAAGTAATCTCTATACCTAATGTGGGGCTCGAACCCACAACCAGAGATTAAGATTCAAATGCTCCACCGACTGAGCCAGCCAGGTACCCTAGCTACATGGTTTTTTAAACATCAAAAAGCAAAATCTTGGGGAGTCTGGGGGAAGAAAGAAAAATCTTTCATAAAAATATTTCTTTGGGGCCTGGAGCCTTGTCTGCCCAACTGGGTAATCCAGCATCAATGTTTTCATTTAAGGTCATTTAATGCTCCCTGTGCCAATGAAGTATTTTCTCTCTCTGGCTGTGCTGTGGAAACCGAGGCTCAGAGAGACCAGGTGATTTATCAGATTCAGGCAACTTTGGAGGTGGGATTCAAACCACAGTGTGTGATGAAAAATCCCTTTCTAGGACACGTGGGTCCATCCTTCTGAGAAGGGGTCCACCACCCTGGAGGAGGGGTGTGGCCTGGGAGATGTAGATGGCATGGCATGCCCTACCACTCAGACAGTGAGAGGAGCACTGGACACAGTCAGGGGACCTGGGTGGCAGCCCAGACCACAGTGTGACTCCACATTCGTGCAGCCAAGGCCAAGGCAGACTTGCTGAGCTCCCTTTCAAATCCACATTATGTAAACCTTCCTCCTTTAGGTAAATGCACCACCCTTCACCCAGGTGCTCAGGCTAAAATTCTAGGGGCCCTCCGTGAAGCCATCCTTTCCTCTGCCCCCTGGAGCCATCAGCACTACTTGCCCCAATCCCCACAATCTATCCCAAATTCAGTCCCTTCTCTCCACCTCCTCTGCTCCCACCGTGGTCCAGGCCACCATCCTCAGTTTTCCAGACCAGGTCCCTTCCCTGTCCATCTCCCCACCTGGATGTGTTTTAAACATCTGAGTCAGATCGTGGCTCAAATGGTGACATCCAAATTCCCTGCCATGGCTTACTAGGTCCCACGAGACCTGGCCCCCTATTATTTCTCCCCTCCTCACTCCCTCAGCTCTGGCCACACTGGTGTCCTGCTTGTCCCTACCACATGCTATCCACAAGCTGGATCCTGACCTAGGTCTTCCCCTGGCTACATCAGTCTTGTCTCCATTTTATCTTCTTCCCAGATTGATCTTATTCTCTTATTTCCTTATATGTGTTCATTTTCTGATACTCTCTACCCAGCAGGTAAGCTATGGGCTTTCTTGTCTCAATTCCTAGCCAGCCACCTGCCACATAGCAGGTGCTCAGTCAAGGTCAGGCTGCACAAGTCCATCTCTTCTCTGGGCCTCAGACCCCTCATCTGGAATGGGGTGCCTGATTCTCCTTGCCCTGACTCCTCATGGAGTGGCTGTGAAGTTCAAATGAGGTGGTGACTATGACCAATGAACTTTGCAAATTATAAAGTGCTGTGCCCTAGGGAGACGTCCTGCCCTTTTTCTTTTGCCCATTCTGGCATTCCTTCCTTTCCAGAAGATAGGACTCAACACTTGCTCATTCGGATCCTCTACTTTTTTTCTGAAGTTAGGTGGTCTGCTTTTGCCAGAGATGTCTGCATGTTCCGGAAAACCACCCCTTTGGCATCTCACCTAGGCCTCCCAGGCACTCCTGGTGGTACAGACATCTTTTTCCAGGTGGCAGATCTTGGTTTATGGATCAGAAAATGGGCCCACCAGCCCTCCCCAAAAGCCCAGCAGCTTATATATTTCTTTCCACTAACGGCATACCTCAGATGGGGGCCAAGCCCCAGGTCCTTTGAGAGATCCCATTCTTCCTACACCAACTGACTGGAAGCCAATTTTGGATGTTTGTGCCAGAGGCCAAGAAGATCTTGCTGCTCCTTCACGGGAGGCTCTCCCATTTCACTTTCATATTTCCTCAACCTCCATCCAGGTTCCTAGGTAGAACAAGATCCAATAGGTTTAGAAATGTTTGTAGCTTCTACGGAGTTTGCCATGTAGTAATTTGCAAAGGCCTGGTAAGAGATGAAGGGAGAAAGCTGTGGTTTTACTCAGAGATCTGGAGCCCTGGAGGCTGAAAACCTGTGTTCATTCATTCATTCAACAAACTTGCACTGAACGCCTCCTGTGGGCACTAGACATCCAGCTTGGAGCAAGATAGATGTGGTTTCTGCCCTCATGGAGGATAGTCTATAGTCCCTGTGTCACAAGAAAAAAACAAGAAAAAGAAAGATGTAAACAAGGAAGTTGGCAAAACAATGTGAAAGAGCTCAGAGTGCTATCTAGGGAATGAAATAGGAGGGATGGAGAGGGGAGACTGTTATGTGGGGTGATCGGTGGCAGAGTGGGAAGGTCTCTCTAGAAGATGACCTTTTGGCAGAGAACAGAAGGGTGAAAGACTGGCCATGTAGAGATCTCTGGACAAGGAATGTCCAGGAACATGCTCTATGCGTCTCAGAGCAGAGTGGTGAGAAGGCTGCCTAAAGGGGGTGGTGGGGGTGGGTGAGGAGGATAGGAGATGCAGGGAAAGGCAGGCAGGAGCCAGCTCCTATAGGGCCTTGCAGGCCATCATGTTATCATCCATTTGTTCTTTCACTCATTCATTCAATACATATTTATTAAGCATCTACTGTGTGCTAAGATACCCGGAGATCCATCCTGCCCTCACAGTCTAAAGTGTGGAGAGACACGCACAATAAGCAGACAAATAAATATATGAATATAAACACCAGGGTGCGATAAATGTTAGTAAGAGAGCTGTTTTCCAAAAGTTCAACGCCCTTTAAGGGCAGAGGCAGTGGTAAAACCTAACAGAGTGGGGCTTCTCCTTCTGCTGGTGAGGCCTGCAGGACCAGAGAACCCAGGCAGCCAAGGACCTGCCTGCCTTCCCTGTCTGCTCTCCTCTCCCCTCCCCTCCCCTCAAGATGGCTGACAAAGGCCCAGCAGGGTGGGAGGAAGGAAGGAAGGACTGGTCCGAGGGTCCAGAGGGGGTGACTGACTGGCGGGGGCAAGGCAGCGCCCTGGTAGCATTGGGGCTGAGGTGGGGGTAGAGGGAAGACTCAACTGCTGTGTGACTCCAGTGGGGGCGCTTCCCTCTCTGGGCCCTGCATCGAGACCGGCGCGTGCCAGCTTGGGGTGGGAGGGGGGGGGCGGGGAAGCAGGGTCCCCGGTGGAGCCCCGGAGTTGGGGGGATGCCTGCGAGCTCCCCATCAGGGCCGGTTCGAGGGGTGGGTAATTTAACAGGCCGGGGGTAAGGTGGGGGGGAACAGGAGGCGGTGCCTGTGGAGGAGGGGCGGAGGGGAGGCTCCGGAGTGATTTCAAATTTCCCTCGTCCCCACCCCCGGCTCCCCCCGCTCGCGCCCGGGGCCCGCTCTGAGTGGCTGCGGCGGGGGCGCCCCCGGGCGGGGGCGGGGCGAGCGCCGGGCCAGGGTTACAAGGGGCCTCGGCACCGCCCCCTCCCCACCCACTCCAGCTGCCTGGTCCGGCCTGCGCTGCCTCCGCGCCGCAGCCGCCCCCCAGCCCCGCGGACCCGGCCCGCGTGGACGCCCCTAGCGCCCCCCGACGGACGCCACCGGCCCACTGGCAGGCCGGCGAGCGGGCGGCCGCCGCGCCCGGCCGGCAGCGCGGGGGTTAAGTGGCCCAAGTAAACGTAGCTCGGTGATCGGCGCCGGAGATTCGCGAGCCGAGCGCCCTGCGCGGCCGCCCGCCGGCCTCCCGCCAGCCTGTCCCGACCCGCGGTTCGACCGCGGAGCGGCGCCCGAGCCAGGCTCTCGGCAGGTGAGCGCCCCGTGGTCCGGGGGAGGCTCGCCAGTCCGGGGGCTCCGGGGGCTGGGGTGGGGGGAGGGAAGAGACAACAGAGGGGTCCCGGGACTGGCAGGAGGGACCCTCTCTCCGGGACGTCCGGGGGAGCGGCTCCCATCCGTTTAGAGACCCGGCTTGGTAGGGGAGGAGAGGACCACTGGACCACCTGGAACAAGAAGGGAAAATAGGGCGGGGGGGTGCTATGTCTTGCAGGGATAATCTTGCTGTAGTCCCAAGACCCCGGGGAGAGAGGTTTGTCTTCAGGGAGGGAAGATGGGGTGGCCTTCCTGGGGTCTAGACTGGAAGGGAGGACGTGTTCCTCCGGAGAAAAGTGGAGCAAGAAGAGGTCTTGGTCATCAGGAGGGGGAGTCCTTACCTGGCCTCGGCTTCAGAGGGAGCCTCATTAGGGGTGGGGGAAAGAGGAGAGAGTTCAGCCAGGAAGGTGGGCGTCCGTCCCTTAAGACTTGGACTAGAGGGTTTCGGGCGAAACCCGTTTAACCCCCTCGCAGGGATGGAAGAAAAGTAATGGGTGTGGGTGCGGGCGAGCAGGTGGGCCAGGGTGTGCACCAGGGGGGTGGCCTCCCGAGGTCCTCTCTAGATGAGCCACCGGGGCGAGGCACAGCGGGACTGCCGGGACGTCCTCGGGAGGGGCTGCCCTCTCCCCTTTGCACACCTGGCCGGGGAGGAGCCCGGCTGGGGCGGCGCCACCCTGCCCCGGCCACGCTGCCTGCCCTGGGGGCTCACTTTCCATTTTTCCCCTCTTCCGGGATGAAGCCGGTCCCACTTCCCAAACTCCGCAAACCGAGGTCTCAAAACCTTTAGCACCTCCCGGATACCGGCTTCCCTGCTAGTGTGATTGTTCGACGAGGGAGAGTAGGTGTTGAGTCCCACTTGGTAGGAGAGAAAGTGGAAACCAGGAAAGACTGCGGGGTGGACTTACCAAGTTAGCAACAGGGAGCCGCTCTTGGGCTCGGGCTTTCCTGCTGGATTTACTCACCTGTGGCAAAGAAGGGCAGCCTTTCTGGGCCCAGCCCCAGGCCTGTGCCTCCAGTCTGCCCTTTCCCCTTATCCTCTGGCCTGAGAGACTGGGCTCCTGTGTTTCCCCATCTCCCCACTTACCTCGCGCCTCCCCCCTCCCCAACGCCCCCCCTCCCCACGCCCTACCCCCGCCCCCAGCTGAGAGAGTGCATGCATTAATGAGAATTACGGACAGTGAATTTGGACCGTTTCCTGATTTCTGGATGCTGTGGGTTTAGACTGGCGGAAATTTTCCCGAGGAGGGGTAACCCTTCTGCCGCTCTCAGGTGGAGGTCTCAGGACACCGACCTACCCCTGCCCTCCTCCCCAACACCTGCTCTGGCTTCTTGCGCCCCCACCATTGGATTCCAAGACTGCCTCTATTTTTCCAGGGTTGAATTGATGATACCTATTTTATAGGGCTGGTATACAGTAGTTACTCAATAAAAGTCTGCCACTGTTGGCATCCTTAGCTAGCATGTGGGGTAAGCTGGCTGCCCTCTTTAGCGGCACACGAAAGTCTTTGGCATGCATTTAAATCTGTCCCAGCAACTCCATTTCCCTCTGTGCCTTAGTTATTACATCTGTGAAATAGGAACAGTGTTACTAATAACCCTAGGTTGTGTAAGAATGAAACCAGTTTTATGCATGATTTGACATTTAACCCTCTGTGTTCCTTAGATGTCTGATGGGTGTCAATAGCTCCTTCCACACTGGGCTTGGGGAAAGGGCTCGATGGGATAGTGCTTGGCATAGCGGGTGATGAATGTTGACATCTGAAATAGTTAACCAATAGCCCCTCTTCGTAGGGCAGCCACTAATGAGAAATGGGGATGAAGGGAGGGACCTCTGCTGGCCCTACCTATCCTGTATTCCACCAAGGTACCCTATTCCTTTCAGTTAGGAAAGCTTTTCCAAATCCTTCCAAAGCTTTTCCAACTCCTGTTGGGAGTTGGCAGGAAGGAACGCCTTTGTTACTTTTTGAAAGGAGCCAGGGTTTTTGACGGGTTGGGGCCGCTTTTACCATCCGTCCCCCAAAAGTTTGAGGCCTACCTTGGAGGCATAATTGCAGAGCTAAGAGAGATCCTTTACCTTTCCTCCTTGGGGTAAAGAGGGCCAAGACAAAGGGGTTGGGCCTGGCTGCATCATGCGCCTAAAGCATAGGCATTACCTGCCCCTCCTTCAAACCCTAGAAGGGGAGGAGAGTATCTGGGAGCTGCAGGGGGTGAAAGGGAGGAGCAAGGGAGGTAGGGCTGGGGGAAGTACCTTGCCTTCCTTTCCTTCCTTCAGCCACGTGGGGCCTGCGACCCAACGGTGCCTGTCACCCCTCATTGCAGCCCCAGGGACCCGTTTCCGATTTGGGAAAGTTTTTCCAGGAAAACTTACCTTGTGATTCCTTTGTCTCAGACCAGCTCTCATGCAAGCCATCTTGCTCAGACACCTTTTCCAATTTCATCTGAGGTGGTGCATTTTATTATTTTATTTTATTTTATTTTTATGGTTTTAATTTTATTTTTGAGAGAAAGTGAGAGCTGGGGAGGGGCAGAAATAGGGAGACAGAAGATCCAAAGCAGGCTCTGCACTGTTAATGTAGAGCCCAATGCAGGGCCTCGAACCCATCAACTTTGAGATCATGACCTGAGCCCAAGTGGGACGCTTAACTGACTGAGCCACCCTGGGCTAGTCCATTTTAAATCTCTAACTCCTCCTGGGTCCTATATCATGACAAACGCCCCCACCTTCCTCCAGCACTTGATAGGTACAGGGCCTCAGCTCTGGCCCGTTCTTGTGAGTTATTTTTTAATTGTGAATTCAGGTTGCGGGATCAGAGAAGTGCAGAATTCCTCATTGCATTTTCAGACCATTCTTATCTTTGCAAAGTGAGGGGCTGATTTGTCTAACTTTTTGTGGGGGCTGATCTCATCAGATCCCTTTTGTAGCTGATGGGACCAGGGGTTATGGGCACTGACCCCTTCTCCACGTGCTGGAAAATCCATGTATAACTTGACTCCTCCAAAACTTAATCGCCTACTGTTGATGGGAAACCTTACTGAGAACATAAACAGTCTATTGACACATACTTTGTATGTTACATGTATTGTATAATTTATTCTTCCAATAATACCTAACTTAAGTTTTTTCAGGGCACCTAGGTGGCTCAGTTGCTTAAGTGTTAGACTTCGGCTCAGGTCACCATCTGCTGTGGCACAGAGCCTGCTCTGGATCCTCTGTCACCCCCTCTGCCCCTCCCCCACTGGTCCTTTCTGTCTCTTAAAATAAATAAATGTAAAAAATTTAATTTTTTCCCTAGTATTGCTAGGTTATGCAGTTAAATCTTTTTTTTTTCAAATTGTTGTACATTTCCAAACTTTTTTTCAATATATTTCTTGAAAAAAATCAGCATATATGACACCTTTAGTTCAAGCCCACATTTTTCAGGGTCAACTGTATTGTAAAAAAGCCTGTCATCCATTGGGTCATATTATTAGTCTGAGGCAATAAAGGGGCCTGGGCATTAGAATCAAGTCTGGATTTATATACCTGTTCACTCCATTTATAAGTCACTGGCTTGAGCCTCAATTTCTCCATCTGTAAAATAGTCCAAGAATGGTTGGCTAATTGCAGGGGATGTTTAAGTCTGTTGAGTTGCTATAGCTTAAATTGAGTAAATGTTGCATGTTATGGGGGCCCCCGGATGGCTCAATTGGAAGAACATGCGGCTCTTAATCCCGGTTTGTGAGTTTAAGGCCCATGTTGGGTGTAGAGACTACTTAAAAAATAAACTTGAAAAAATGCATGTTATGTAGTAAACACTCAAATATTGGCAAGTGGTTATTCTTTACTCTAGGAGGGAAACACAGTCCCAATTCGCACAGTCTCCTCAGTTTTCTTCCAGGGAATAAGCAAAGATTTAGGAGGACCTGTTTTGTGTAGGGAATGGAAGTACTTCAAAAAATGCTTCATACAAGTGAAAATCAAATTTACCGTCTTCAGATGCCAAGAAGAAACTAGTCATCACCTGTACTTTCACAATGCCAAGGTAATCAATGTTTTGCTTTTATTTGGGGGCCTCCATTTCTATGTAGATAGGACCAGGAGGCCTTTCTAAGGGACCTGGATCCAAGGAGTACAGACTGGCAAGGAAAGGTGGCTCAATTGGTGAAGGCCTTAGAGGGCACTGTGGTCACCGTTGGGGCTGGCCTTTGCAAGCAGATGGAGAATAGTTTTGGGGATCAGGGGGAGCAGAGTCTCTGGAATCTGCCACCATTGGCTTCTGTTTTTTTTTTTTTTTTAATTTTGTGTTTATTATTAGCTTGCCTGATCAAAGTTGCCTGTCACTTCACCCACAGAGATTTCATTCATTAAAACTGTGGTCTGTGGGCTCTGCCCTAGCTCAAACCCCTGTGTGCCCTCTACCTTCTCTCTGTCTGCTTTAGTTCTGTGACTCAGGGATCAAACTCCACTTTTCCAGAAAATTGTCTTTTTATAGCCTTTGAAATGTGTGAAGAGCGGTAGCCATAGAAAGACTACAGGAGATTTAGAAATGCACTTTCAAAAATGACCAAGAATTGATGGGTGGGAGAGTAAACAGTTGTCAGTGGATAAAGGTTCTTAATCAATACATTTCCTTTTGCGGGCAGGTGGATACTGAGCAGGTGTGGGATGGGAAGAGGCCCAAGGTGGCTGGGGGCTCCTAAGATTGAGAGAATACATTTCTTGGATCATCACCTCCCTAGTTTTTTTCTCCTCTCATTCTGTAACTCTTAAGTCTCCTGGCCTGGTGGAATTTTCTTTGACCATTTGTTCTTATGTTCTGCTTTTTGGGAGATGGTCCTCAGCTTCCAACCCCTAATATTTTAACTTTTGTCTTTTGTTTTGAGGTGTTCTTGTCCCAGAAATCCCATGTGTAATGGAGTCCTCATCCATCTTTTATCTCCCTGAGAGTATTGTTTTCTGTTTAGTGCTCCTTCCAATATTCATTTCTGAGGGTTTTTTCTGTTTACTTTTTCTTTTTTTTTAAAGGCTTTTTTTTTTAATGTTTATTATTTTTGAGAGAGAGGCAGAGACAGAGCAAGCAGGGGAGGGACAGAGAGAGGGAGACACAGAATCCAAAGTAGGCTCTAGGATCTGAGCTGTCAGCACAGAGCCCGACCCGGGACTCCAACTCACTACAAGATCATGACCTGAGCAGAAGTCGGACACTTAACCCACTGAGCCACCCAGGCACCCCTTTTCTCTTCTCTTCTCTCCTCTCCTCTTTTCTCCTTTGTGAGAGTGCAGGCGGGGAAGAGGCCGAGAGAGAGGGAGACAGAGGATCTGAAGCGGACTCTGCTGACAGCAGCGAGCCCAGTGTGGGGCTTGAACTCCAGAAACGCAAGATCATGACCTGAGCAGAAGCCAGGTGCTCAACCGACTGAGCCACCCAGGTGCCCCTACAGTTTTCATTTTTAATATTTAAGTTTTGAGCTTGATCTTCATGATTGAGAAGGACGAAAGTCATCTGAGACTTGAACCGGAGCATTTTATTTCTCTGTGGGACAATGACCTGCACATCCCTATGGGTCTCCCCAAATAGGAACGATGTTCTCTGCCCTTGGGTCTGTCACCAGAGGAGAGGGATCTCCTAGTGTCCTGCCTGAGAGGCACAGGCCTGGCTGCAGAGAATGTGGCTCTCAGTCTCAGGGATCCTGTGTAAGCCTCTGGCTGGAGGAGGAGCATGGCCTACAGAACAGGCTGACCCAGGGGGATACCAAAATATTTCTTTACCATCCACCCTGCAGTCCCATCTTCTGAGGCTAATTGGGTCTATTCCTAAGCAGCATTTGTTTGCTGTTGGAAGTGGACACACTTGGGCCCCAGCTGGGGCTGAAACCCAGGCTTCCAGCTCTAGGAGAAGGGACGATGCTTTCTCGGTCAGTTGGTGTTCCCAGCAGCCAGCACAGTGCTGGGCCCCTGGCTCCGTGAATGTGCGCTGTACAGCTTGACTGAAGCATTGCTCTGCCTGAGCTTTGTGGCTGCAGCACTAGAATCTAGAGGAGAGAGGAGCAGAAAGAAGCAGAAGGAAGCTGGCTCACCCGGGATGTAGTGAGAAACAGAGTATTAACTAGGCTAGAAGCCTGAACAGGCAGGTGCTGTGACAAAAATCTTCTGGGTCGTTCTGGGTTATGCAAGAGGCAGTGTGCGACACTGGGTGGAAGGGTTTGGAAAACTCTGAGCAAATCTGCATAGAGGTGTGGGCAAAATCTGTCCTGTTGTGCTCTTGTAAAAGGGTCTTAATTATATTGGGAGAGCAGTGTAGATTTTGGGGTGAACCAGCCTTGTTATTGTGTCCTCCACCACCTGGCTTTGTCCTACCACCCTCTCCTGAACCAGCTGTGGGCTCCGTGAGGATGGGCTGTTGGCCGATGTCTGCCTGTGCTTCTCAGTGCCGAGCATGGCTCCTGAAGCCCGGGGGAGTTCCTGTCTGACGCTTGTAGGAGAGTGGCCTTTGCCAGCGTGCTGCTCTGTCTTGGGAAGTTCTGTGTAAGCGCCGGACAGAGTGATTGCTCAATATTAAGCTTGATTGTCACCATTACCTAAGGCCACACAGCTAGCAGGGAGTAGAATGTGCATGGCAATGCTCTTGCATTTCTTTGAGACCTTTGTCCCCACCTGGCTTGGACCCACAGAACTGGCAGGATGCACAGATGTGTCAGGTTAAGATACCCAGGAGTGCCCGCTAGAGCCCGCTCTTTGCCTGCAGGCCTGCTTCACCACTGTTGAGACTGGCAGACCCTTGCCCATACCAGGTAATTGTAGCTAGTTTTTGAAAAAAGTGGTTTATGTGGGACGTAGGCTTTTTTTTTTTAATTTTTTTTTAACGTTTATTTATTTTTGAGACAGAGAGAGACAGAGCATGAACGAGGGAGGGTCAGAGAGAGGGAGACACAGAATCTGAAACAGGCTCCAGGCTCTGAGCTGTCAGCACAGAGCCCGACGCGGGGCTTGAACTCACGGACCTCAAGATCATGACCTGAGCCGAAGTCGGCCGCTCAACCGACTGAGCCACCCAGGCACCCCCCCTTTTTTTTTTTTTTTTTTTTTAATGTTTATTTTTGCCAGAGAGCAAGCAGTGCCTGCACAGGAGGGGCAGAGAGGGAGACAGAGGATCCAAAGCTAGCTCTGAGCTGAGAGCACAGAGCTGGACACGGGGCTTGAGCTCATGAACCCTGCGATGATAACTTGAGCTGAGGTCAGTTGCTCAACTGACTGAGCCACCCAGGCACCCGTAAAATTTCTTTTAATGTTTATTTTTGAGAGAGAGGCAGAGCGGGAGTGGGGGAGGGGCTGAGAGCGAGGGAGACACAGAATCTGAAGCAGGCTCCAGGCTCCGAGTGTCAGCGCAGAGGCCTATGGGGGCTTGAACTAGTGAACCACGAGATCATGACCCGAGCTGAAGTGGGAGGCTTAACTGAGCCACCCAGGCGCCCCTATACTTTTTTTCTTGTGCAGAGAACTTTTAAGGTTTGCTGTCTTAGCAACTTTCAAACATACAATATAATATTTTAGTTGCCGTGCTGTATATTACTTCCCAGGGATTTATTTGTACCTTTTGACCATCTTTAAGTCATCTCTACACCAAAAATGGGGCTCAAATTCACAACCCTGAAATCAGGAGGCACATACTCTTCTGACTGAGCCAGCCAGGTGCTCCCAAAATTTTGTCTTAAAAAATATACTAAAAGAATGAATACATACATACATACATACATACACACAACACACACACATATAAATATTAGGTCTTCCTGCTTATGGTAGCAGTAATCTGTAAGTCCTCCCATGTTGAATCAACTAGAAATGCTGTGTAAATTTATTTGTGTGCAGAGCTAAGCTCCCTAGAAAAATCCCCTGGGGACTAACTAGAAGAGGGAACCAGAAATAAGAAAATGTAAACTAAGGGATGTGCAAGACCTTTAGGGAGAAAACTGGCAAAAATTTTCGGTAAGGTTGGCAGGCTTGCCCTAGCATAGGAGTGCTTATTAGTAAAGCTATGATGATTAAAAGGGGTGGCAAGGGATAAATGCCAAAGGGAAAAGTCAGTCCAGAAACATCCTACATACATGGGGGGAACTTTATAAAAGAAGAGGAGTTGGGACATGCTTGTCATTACGTGTGTTTGGCTTTCCTTATAGGGAAGAATGAGATCCCTACCTCATACCATACACAAGTAAATTTAGATTGTTTAAACTTGAATGGCCATTTCATTAAATTTTTTTTTTTTTGAGAGAGAGAGAGCACAACAAGGGAGAGGAGTAGTGGTGCGGGGGTGGTATGGGGGGAGAGAGAGAGACAGAGAGAGAGAGAGAGAGAGAGAGAGAGAATCCCAAGCTGGCTCTTTGCCCAGTGTGGAGCCCGATACTGGGCTTGATTCTATGACCCCAGGATCATGACCTGAGCTGAAATAGCCAGAAGCTTAACTTACTGAGCCACCCAGGTGCCCCTTGTATGGCCATTTTCTTTTCTTCTTTTTTTTAATGTTTATTTTTGAGAGACAGAGACAGTGCGAGCAGGGAAGGGGGGGGGAGAGAGAGAGAGAGAGAGAGAGAGAGAGAGAGAGAGAACCGGAAGCAGGCTCCAGGCTGTGAGCTGTCAGCACAGAGCCTGACTTGGTGCTTGAACTCATGAACTGCAAGATGATGACCTGAGCTGAAGTCAGACATGTAACCAACTCAGCCATCCAGATGCCCCTTGAATGGCCATGTTCAAAGAAAGAAATGTTTCTTGGACAGTATCTGACTGTAAAAGTAACATGAGGATATGGTAGTTCACTCACAAACTACCCTCCCAGGAGACCTGACTTTCTACAGTTAGAGAACAAATGCTGGAGGAACATGGCTTAATGCACATGCTAGCGTATTAACTGAGACTGTGTTGCACAGACTGTCACTTGACAAAGTTTCATCTTCTCGTCATTCCCTCATTCATTGCCTCTCACTACCATCCCCCACTATGGCTGCATGGGATTTAGGCAGTCATTTGTTTGGAGCTTTTGCTATGATAAACGGGAAAGCAGTGACCATGCTTGCACTCAGCTCTTGGTAAGAGCTTTGGGCTGGGTTGATCTGTAGCAGAAGAGTCCTGTGTAACAGGATATGGAACATTTGGCATTTTTAGGTATTGTCAGTTTGCCATCTCAAAGGCTCACTCTATCCCCATTGCCTCCATAAGAGGACAGTTGAGATTTAAGGCATTGGCTGTGTGGCAGCAGGAGCAGACTACTGTGAGGGACAGACCCAAGGTGGTGGCTTTATAGAAATTTGGTCTTCACTTACCCCTTAGGGGAGAGGGCAGTGGGCTCTTCCACTCTGGCTTTGCTAAGGGACACATGACTATAGGAGCGAGCACTGCAGCTCCCAGAATCCTTTGCTCCTTTGCTTCCCACCCATCATTGTCAGAGTTAACCATTGGTTTCCGCTCCACATTTGCACACCCTTCCAAGGGTTTCCCAAATAATTGTAGGGGAAGAGGGCTGCGTTTGTTTATAGGGTAAAAAGCTTGACTCGAAACTCTGCTTTAAGTTGCCTTATCTTTGCAGATCTTTCTGTATATTCCTTGTGTTTTCTCTCTTTATTTTAAGATTTTATTTTTAAGGAATTTCTACACCCAAAGTGGGGCTCAAACTCACAACCCTGAGTTGAAAAGTCACACACTCCACGGACTGAGCCAACCAGGAGCCCCAGTTTTTTCTTTTTCTGTGAATTATCTATAAGGGTATTGGTATATAATTCCCATCCACTGAAGAACATCTAGATGTTTGTGAGTATTTTGCTAATATGAGCAGTACTGCAAGGAACATGTTCCTATAGCCATTTTTTTTTTTTTTGCATTTGTCTAATTTGACTCCTGCTGGGATCAATTATTTTAATAATTCTGATCAATATACCAAAGTTCAGTTTTTACTGTACAATGAAAGTGGCGTTTGCAGCCATGGCCTAGAGGCATGGAGCAGTTGTCCACATTCCTTCTGAATGCCCCAGAATGAAGGGATGCTTTTGTGAGGCAGAGCTGGAAAGTCTGGCAGGATGGCACATGGAAATGTGTAAGCCCCGGGTTCTTCTCAAGGTTTCATCCTCTATGTTGGGGGTCCCTAGCACCAACCACCCAGGGAGTTAGGGGAGGTCATCTCATTTCACAAATGATAAAACTGGGGTTTGAGAAAGCCATTGAGGGCTTTTTCATTCCAGCTTTCCATGGATCTGGTAATTTCTGGAATTTAGCAAAGATTTCCTAAAAGTCAGGTAAAGACCTTGAACTCTGTGACCTCATACTCTGCCACCAGCCAGGTGGGCAGCCTGTTTCCAGCCTCTTACTGTTGTACTTATTGTTCCCACTTCCCTCCTTCTCTCTGCTCACCTGGGTGAGGTGTCCCTACCCAGGTTTCACTTTTGTAACTATACTTAGCATATTGGTTTTAAAATGTCTTTAAGATCTGGCTCCTGAGTCAAGTCTAAATCTCTATCACTTAGCTGCTGTGCAAGCCTGGGCAAGGAATCTGCCCATCTGTTACCTCTGAGCTTCAGTTTACTCATCTGCAAAATGGGGCATCATAAGAGTAAGCTCTCTCTTTTTTTCGGTGAGATACAAAGTAATTATTCCATCTCAACTATTTTGTTATCTCCGACAAGGGAAGCAGCTAAGAAAGACTCGGGCAGCTGAGGGGGAGGATACAGGAGTCTAGATTTCCCTCCCAGGGGCTGTGGAGAAGACGAAATTTCTTAAAAAGGTGAATGGGAATATCTTTCAACCTCCCTTTTACTTCACGTGATCTCTAACCCCTGGGGGGACTCATGTGGGGCAGGGATGCCCAAGTGGCCCCGCCTTCTACCTACTTCTCCATCATGTCCACCATCCAACCCCCTTCCTGTATTGTGCACTTAATTAATGCAATTAACATTTACAAGATGCTGTGAAGTAACTGCTCCTGGTGCCAGCCTGGAGGAAGTGAATGACATCACTCCTCAGCCTTATAGCTGGGTCGGTGGGGGGACGAGTCCCTGAGCCTCCTCCCTGAGTCTAATTGGGGGTGCCACCCACCCTTCTGTCTGCCACATTGCATTTGGACACGTCTGACCTGGTTCAGTTGGGACACAGGCACCCTGCACTAATGAGGCAGAGCCTTGCAGGGAGAACCTTGCGGGTGAGCCCACCCTGTGCTGCTGCCCGCCCCCAAATCATGTGCTGGACCCCAGCTTCTGGGAAAGGGTCAGAGTTCACCACGCATCACGGTGGGTCCTGTCCCTCAGCCCTAAAGTTCCCCACAGTCTCTGGGATGGGTGAGGCAGTGTCCCTAACTAGAATTCTCGGGCCGCCATGTCTTGGCACGGCAGTTACAGGCACGTGCCCTGGACTGCCTAGGCATGAGTCTTGGCATTGCCACCTTGATGGGTGACTTAATTAATTCATCTGAGCCTGTCCAAAGCAGGTTGATAACAAGACCTGCCTCGGGATCTGGTGGGGGCTGAGAGAGCGGTTTGTACCACCTTTAGCTTTTACGGTCGGGACCTGGGCCCTGTTACAACAGTGGGGTGGCAAGGCACGGTTGTTCAGCTAGCACAGCAAGTACTCTGGAAAAATCCCTCCGGAAGGTGCCATCTCGTTCAGGGTGGTAACCCAGCCCAGGTTATCCTCCAGCGCTAGAAAGATCACACTAGGTAAAGCACTTGGCTTGTCTTGGGGGCCACATTATCCAAGAGGTGGTGGGAAGAGATGACGGTGATTTGTCTCTACCATTCGTTACACGCCGGTCTCTGGTACTAATTTCTTCCTGTTCTCAAGAGCATGTGGTTAAGTTTATGTGTTCTTCTCTAACTTTTCCTGGACTTGAGCACGTTAACAAGTCACACTGGTCACGTGTGTATTATGTTGCTCAACAAGTACGTGTTTTGTTGCTTAATCTGTGCCTCAGTTTGTCCATCTGTAAAATAGGGATACTATGCACCACATTGAAGGATTAAATAAGTTGATGCAGCTAGAGCACCGAAGAGGGTGTTGCATATAGGATAGTAAACGCTGAAAGAAAATTACTGTATCTTTAGGTGAGAGGATTTGTGTGAGGAGGGCCAGGTTATTACTTTTTGGAGCCAGGAGTATTGGGAGAAGCCTTCCCGACTGTCACGATGTGGTTTTGGAGTCTGAACAACAGGGAGGTATGTGGTAGAGAGAGATGGGGAAGGCTTCCAGGCTGAGGAGGCAGCTGTAGCACATGCCTGGAGGCGCGCTTCATTCATCCGGTGTGTAGAATTGGTCAGGGAGAGACACTGAGCTGGGCACCTTTCAGCCTGCGCAGGTTCTGGACGCCGGTGTGTGTTGTGACAGTAAGACAGCAAGGGAAGTTCATGTCAATGCACACCCGGGGTGATGCAATTCACATAATTGAATTATACATTGGGGGGGGGGGCGAGTATTTTAAAATAGCTTCCCTGCTGGGGTGCCTGGGTGAAGTCAGTTAAGCCTCTGACTTCAGCTCAGGTCATGAACTCACGGTTCGTGAGTTCGAGTCCCGCGTCCGGCTCTGTGCTGACAGCTCAGAGCCTGGCGCCCGGTTCCGATTCTGTGCCTCCCTCTCGCTCTGCCCCTCTCCTGTTCACGCTCTGTCTCTTTCTCTCAAAAATAAACTTAAAACAGCTTTCCCGGGCTAGCCCAGGTAGCTGAGGACCCTTAGAGCTGGTTGGTGTCCTTCCCTGAACCTTCCTCCAGTCCTCATGTGCCTAGTTTATAGGGGCAGGAGATTTTTCCTGAATGTTGGCATGCGGCTTTGGGAAGGGTGCTCTGCTCACATGTCTGCTTGGTAGACTGGGGGACAGGTTGGCGCTGCTGAGGCCCTGGGGGAAGGCCCGAGGTAGTTAATCATTGTCCACTCCTGGCTGCAGGCTCCACCTGGGCCTATCTAGGAGGGAGCCTCCTGACTGACACAGTAAAGGGCCGTCTGAGGGAATCTTGGGCCCTGGATGAGAGGGAAGCAATGGCCCTCAATTTCAGCCTCTGACCTGCTTGTTACCAGCTTCTGACTGGAAGGCCTCGCTGCCCTCCCCCGCTCCCCAAGCTTCTGTGTACCCTTTAGTGTCTTACACCCCATGACGCAGACGCCCTCCTGGTGTCAGGCTACCTAGGTTATTTAGTTCACTGGCTTGGCCAAGGGTAAGACGCTGGGAATTAATTATTACTTGGAACTACACTCCAGCAGTTTTCCTCGGATTTTGGCAGCTTGGCCTCACAGGAACTGGCCGTAGGTCAGCCAACCTGTTCTTCCGGGTCAGGGCTTGGCAGTGAATGGGGGTGAGGAGCAGCTGATCAGACCAGGTCAGGCATTCCTCTGTTTCCGTGGGGCTGGTGAGGTTCCTTAACATGTATCAAGAGAAAACAGACCAAGAAGTGTGACCCTGTACACCCTGGACCACGTGGGTGGCTATGGATCAGTGTACATTTAGAACCAGAACAATGCTTCTCTAACTTGCACATAATCACCCAGGGGTCTTTCGAACATGTTGGTCTTGACTTAGTAGGTCTAGGGCCAGTGCCTGAGATTTTGCAGCTCTGACCAGCTCCCAGGTGATTTCCAGAGGTGCTGCTCCCTGGGCCTTATGGGAAATACAGCAGGGGTCTAGTTGCCCCATGCCCTGGCCTGGGGGATGGACAGGTGCAGAGGATGGCTTTGGGACCCCAGGGCACACCGCCCATCCACCTGGGGGCGCTGCAGGCCAATTCAGACCGTTCCCCACATCGCCCCCTGGTGGATGTGGTGCCACATCACTATTGCAGTCCACCGCCCTGTAGCCTAGAGGATGTTTCTAGAAGGTACCCTGGGAGGCTAGTGTGCGTCATCTAGTACGGTGCGGTGAGTCCCCAAGATGGGGCACAGGGGATGGGAGTGCTCAGTGCTGATGAGCAGCCTTTTGTTCAGGAAGCTTTTCCCAAGAGCTCAGGAAGCTTTTCAGTCCAGAGCAATAGGGTGTGGTGGCAAATACCTCTGGAGTAGTTTGGGGGAAAGTAAGGAATGGGTGTCTGGGGGCCTCATCTACTACCTAGGTTCTAGTTTTGCCTTGGTGCCCTACCTCTTAGGTGTGATTTTTGGCCTTGGAGACTAATCCTGTCTGTGTGTCAGTTTTCCTTTTCTATAAAATGGGCGCATAATCACATTAATAGGCGTAAATGAAAGGTGCATGCTCTTGCAGCCAACATCTGTTGAAGACCAGGATGAAGGTCGCACAGCCCTTCAAACCTTCAGCGAGGACCTGGCCTGAGCTGGTCTGAGCCGAATAGCCTGGTGATGATGCAGTTACCAGGACGGGCAGCAGTGGGGAGACAAAGGCCCAGAGGTGGGGTGAGGCTGGAGCAGATGAGGAGCATGCCCCTTGTTAACTGCCCCAGTCCTTCGCCTGTGCTCCTCCATCCTTTCCCTTCTTGGGAACTTGGGACTCTGAGCCCCAGCTGGTGAGGGAGGAGGGGAGTGAGCGACAGGCCAGCAGACCAATGGGCCCCTGAGGTTGGGGTGGGGCGGGGCTTGTGCTGCCATGGAGAGGAGAGAAGCTGTTCTGTGGGGGAGGAGGGGGCGGGTGGGAAGAGGACCTGGAGATTGAGGGGAAGGGAGAGAGCAAACAAAGGGGTCAGGAGGGAAAATAATGCACTGGCTTCCTGAGGCCCTGCGGAGGCTGGGCAGGGAGAGGGGGCCAGGGGCAGAGGGGACCAAGGCTGGCTGCAGGCAGACCCGGGCAGGCGGGTCCTAAATGGCATTGTTTGAAGTGGCCGGCTAATTGCACAGAACAGCCTAAGCCTCAGACCACAGCCCAGCCCCCTCCTCTGTCCTGGGTGCTGGTGTCTGAGCCTTCGGGCCGCCTGGCCACATGGAACCAAGTCCTGAGCCTCCGAGTTTGGTGAGGGGGGCAGGCTACGGGGTGGGGGGGGGGGGCAGCCTGGGTGGGGTCCTTGGGTAGGAGTATCACCCGGAGAATATGTCAAGGGGCCTCCCTTGGCCTGAGGACGTAGAGCCATTGGTGGGAGGTTTGGGGTGTGCTGCCCCCTTGTGCCCTTGTTTCCCTGCTACCCTACCTATTCTGGCCCTCCTGCAGGAAACAATGAAGGGAGACACCAGACAACTCAACAGAGAGGAGGACGCCAGCGGGAGGGAAGACTCCATCATCACTAACGGGGGCTGCAGCGACCAGTCTTCTGACTCCAAGGATGCGCCCTCACCCCCCATCCTGGAGGCTATCAGCACCCCGGAGATCAGAGGTGGCCGGGCTAGCGGGGAGGAGGGGTGGGACAGGCCCTGCAGCTGGGACATGAGCCTCCGAGCAGGCTCGAGGCAGGTTGTGGGGAGAGGCTCTGGTCTCTGACAAGCCCCGCCACATCTCCCAGGAAAGAGAAATGGATGGAGGCAGAGCCCAGCCCGTTTCTCATCCCTGCCCACAGCCCTTGCCCCCCTTCTCCTCTCCCCTCAGCTGGGACTCTGAGGAGGTAACCCCAGGGTGATGACCCCTGTCCTTTTCCAGTCACGATGGGGGGAAATTTGCAGCATAGTCTGGGGTCTTTGGCTCTTCTGCAGAGGGACCCCTCTTCCCTTGCAGGTGATTATGTGGCAAGAAGACACTCGCCACATATGTGGGGGAGGATCTGAGGCTTGCTTCCTTTGCCATCCTGCCCTCCCTGCCCCTCCCCTCTACAGTTCTGGATCACATCACCTGGGATCCACCCCACTGAGATTTCCTGACCCAGCTGGTTTGGAAATGCCTGTATTGTCCCATCCTGTTGTTGAAATCCTCTAGAGCTGTGCTGTCCAATAGGACACTCTGCAAGGGTGCAAGTGTTCTGTTTCGGCGTGGTGCGCTAGAGTAGCCCCTAGCCACATGCGAGCACTTGAAATGTGGCCGATATGGCAGGCACTGGACTGTTCATTACTTGAGTTGGTGGCCATAATTCTGGAAGGAAATTGATGCCTTTCCTGCTGAGTACCTTCAGTCATTGTTTTGGGTCCTATTATGTGCCTGGCCCTGTGCCCTGTTGCCTTATGAATACATTGAAGGGAAATCAGATCCTGAGGGGCTCAGTTAACCCTCTGAGGATGCCAGTGGGTCTAGAGGGATCTCTGCCCCCAACCCAGAGAGGAGACTACAGGGGACAGCAGGTCAGCGAGGGAAGACACGGCTGCCCCCTGGCCCGGAGGCTGGCCCTTCCACAAAAGACAAGACCGGTTCTTTTCTCCAGGCCGAAGATCAAGCTCACGACTGTCCAAGAGGGAGGTCTCCAGTCTGCTAAGTTATACTCAGGTATGTGTCCTCATGTCCCTTGTGCAGGATTCGGGAATTCCCTTGAGTGGCATCCAGTAAATACTTGTTGAGTGACGGATTTGAAAACTGCTAAGCACACAGAGGGCTTTGAACAACCTCATGCATGAAGGCATTTTCTGCTACATGCCAAGTCTTTTTTTTTAATCATAAACATTAATTTTAGTCCATTTTAAAGTTTTTTTACTAAATGCTTCCCAGCATATTTCTGAAATTCTCATTTTCCCAGTCCGGAGGATCCAATTACATTGATAAAGTTTTAATGTAGTAAAATCGCTCCTTTTATTCCTGGAATGAGCCCAACTTGTTTGTGGTGTGTTTTCAATCTGATTTCCTTTCACATCTATTCATGAATAAAGTGGATGTGTGATTTTTTTTTTTTATTTCTTGGAATATATTTGTGTCTGGTTTTGATCTCAGGGTTATGTGGCCTCAAGGATTTTTTTCCCCTCACGTTGGAAAGAACTTGCCTTAGGGGACTTCTAACAATCATTGCAATGTCTTTTAACGGCTGCTGCAAAGTCAAGGTTTCTACTTGATCAATTTTTTTTCCACCTTAGAGTCTTCCCGTAATTTTTTTTTTTATTCCCGACATCATTTATGCCTTTCTTGTTCTTATTAATCATAGTAGAGTTTTTTTGTTTTTTTTTTTTTCCAATTTGGTTACTTTTTTGAAAGAGCTGGTGTCCAGCATTGGGAACAAAGTTATGGACAAGTGTAAATTCACATTCGCACGGCTTCTGTTCTGCTGGAGGGCAACCAGTGGACGCCCAGATGATGAGCATAAGAGCTGTGTGGATATTTGGGACTGGATGCTCAGGACACCTGTTTTAGCTCCGGTGGACCATCAGCAGGAGTGGCAATGGAACCTCTGGCCTTAGCATGTCCTCTGAGTCTGGCCTTGAGTGAGGCCTGCGTTGCTTGATTCTCTTTATATTCCTGTTGTGCTGTAAGAAAAGTACTGTTACAGTTTTAAAGAGTGAAATGGACTCACTCAAGGCCTCAATGGGCAAGCGAAGTGAAAAAATCAAGTTCTTACTATTACATCCAAAACTCAGGCTGCTTACCAGTGCACAGGTTTTTGGGTTTTGCTGTGCAGCATGGGACATGTTCTAGGGGTTCTTCATTGGTTCATTGGTGCCATTTCTTCCTGGTCCTTGTATCAGGACGCATCTCCTTTGAGCCTTTGATTTCTCCCACTTAATTGTGCAAATTGACCAGCTCTCCCTGTTAGTCATAGCCAAATCAGTCTCCCCAAGGTGCAGATCCAGATTGCATTCATACTGTGTCTTAGATTTTCTGATTCCACTGTTTTGTGTGTGTGTGTGTGTGTGTGTGTGTGTGTGTGTTTTTAGTGTGTATTTATTTTTGAGAAGAGGGGGGAGGGGCAGAGAGAGGGAGGGAGATGGAGAATCTGAAGCAAGCTCCAGGCTCTGAGCTGTCAGCACAGAGCCCGACGTGGGGCTTGAACTCACGGACCGTGAGATCATGACCTGAGCTGAAGTCAGACACTCAACCGTCCGAGCCACCCAGGCGCCCCAGGGGTTTTCTTTTTTGATCATGTCTTGAATTTGTGATCCCCAGGGTAAGCCACTGTAATGTCTTATAGGAACAAAATATTTTGAAAATATTTTCAGGTAACTTGGGCCAGTATTGTTTTCACTATGATTGACTTTTCATTCTTAAACCGTTTGGGGTTTTGTCACCTTTCGATAACATTTAAAGTTCATAATGCTTTCATTCATAAAGGATCTGACGGGTGATGGAGATGGCGAAGGGGAAGACGGGGATGGCTCTGACACCCCAGTGATGCCAAAACTCTTCCGTGAAACCAGGACTCGGTCTGAAAGCCCAGCTGTAAGTCCCCCACTTCTGAGCCCAGGCACTTCCAACCAGACACAGGCCTGCATAAACACACACACACACACACACACACACACACACACACACACACACACAAAACCAAAAAATGGTCTTGCATCCTCCAGAGAGAACTTTGGAGAGAGAGGTGAATACATGTTTTGAAAGTGGAGAATGACAGACAGCAAGGCTCACGGATAGTCAGTGAAGGTCTTCTCTCCCGTAGTAGTGTTTCAGGTTTTCAGCTCTTTTCGGACACTCCTGGCTGCAAGTGCCCGAGACTGCTAGTTTGTAGGTGAATGGCTCAAATGCCTATTCCCTCTGGGACTCATTTCCGTAAGCGGAGTCTGTGACTTAGTGTCTGGTGTGGAAACGGGTAGGCGATCGTTGCTAGTGGCCTCCCACCCCATTAGAGAACAGGCTGACGCTCGAGGACCGTGGCGGGTCTAGTTTATGATCTCCCCCAGCATATGATGGAGGTCATCCCCATTACAGAGGACAGAAGGATCCGGTAACTAACCCAAGGTTAAACATTGATTCTTGCGTGCAGGATTCGAATACAGGAGTGCACCACCCAAGTTCATGCCACTTTGAGAAAGGAGCCTAAGGGCTTCTCATCCAGCTGCTTGATCCACTACCTTCCAGAAGAAGACAACAGTCACTCTAATGCTTTGGGGGGACAAAATGTTTGGTTTGGGGTAAACTGGATGTTATTTTCCATTCAATCTGCAGGTGCCAGTTGCCTCTGACGGGCAGTGCGGGATCTGCTGTGGACCATCGGCAGCCCTGCTGGCACCCTACCCCTTCCCCCAGTAACAGGGGAGTTTCTGGGGGAGATCCTTTCAGCCCAGAGTCCTTCCCTGCTTACCCACCTCTTCACTTCTGGGGACTTGAGGCGACCCCTCAAGTCCGAAACTCCATGCCTGTAGTCACCAAAGGCCTCCTGCTTATCCTCTCTTGCTTCCAGGTCCGAACCCGAAATAACAACAATGCCTCCAGCCGTGAGAGGCACAGGCCCTCCCCACGCTCCACCCGAGGCCGGCAGGGCCGCAGCCACGTGGATGAGTCCCCCGTGGAGTTCTCAGCTACCAGGGTTGGTTCCCCGGACACCCCCAGTCTCTTAAGTGGAAGATCCGCCTCTGTCACTGTGCCACTGAAAGCAGCCGGCGTTTAACCTATATCTGTTCCTCACACTCAGCACCTTTTCAGGGTCTTGCCTTTCCTTTCGCTCCCGGGTGCTGGGTAAGCTTCTCTCCTGGCCTGATCCTGGATGGAACCCTGGTGGAATGTGAGAATTCCCTGTTGACTGGGTTCTTGCTCCTCTTTGGGAATGAGTTCAGCTCCACTGACTCCAGAACTGTTCTGTCTCGCTAGTATCTTCACTGACTGTCTTGAGGCAACCCCAGTGGTCACAACAATTCTCCACTCCTGTTGCAAGGCTGGGCACACAATAAGCATTTAAGGAAACCCGTGGCCCTCTCTGAGCTTGGCTCTGGAGTCTCTAGACGTCACTCATGCTTACTCTGCCTTTGTCCTATGTGTCATGATTCTGTCCCTGTTCTCATGGAGGTCGCTTTTTCCCACCACTCAAGGTGTGCTCACTCGTTCCTGGAAAACCAACCTTGGTGGTGTCTGTTCTCAACTCGCACCTTCACGCTTCAGGCTTGCCCGGGATCCAACTGGGGGGACCACCGGTCTCCGGTCACCTGCCTGGTTTGCTGTGGCCCAAGATCTGTGTCCTTCTGTCCACAGTCCCTGAGGCGGCGGACAGTATCCTTGGCAGGCACACCGTGGCCGTCCCCCGCCAGCCCCTACCTCACCATTGACCTCACAGATGATGACGTGATGCCCCAGAGCAGCAGTACCCCCTACGCCCGCCTGGCCCAGGACAGCCAGCAGGAGAGCTTGGAGTCCCCGCAGGTGGACGCGGAGGGGACAGATGCCGACAACACCGAGTATCAGGTACCACTGGGAAGGCCTACGTAGTAGGGAAGGGCAGCCACTCACCCAGAGGAGCCTACTCCCACGTGTCTTTTTTTTGTCACATCTGTTCTAATATTTGACTTTCTTTTCCATATGCACCAGTCCTTCCTTCACCCTACTTATCTGCCAGACATAATTCAAACACCTAATTGATTTCCCGAACATCACATTTGTACCCCCAAATAAGTGTACCCTCTTTGTACATGCTTTTGTTCGTCCTGTTTTACGTACAATTGGAGACCAGCCATTTTCACTTATTAGGAACTGGAGTTGTCTCACTTTCTTGTCTATAACCCATCTAGTGTATAGTTCATAATTAACCAGTGGGCTCAATTATTTCATTCCAGCATTGCTGCATATATACGTACGTGTCTGCATATATCATGTAGACAACCTTTTTTTCTTATGTATATCAGACTATAGGTATATTTTCATAACTTGTTTTCATGGGCATCTCACATTTTATGGTAAGCTTTTTATGTGCAAACGTCCATAATTTTTTTTTGCATTTCAATGCCTTTGTAATAACCTGTGTAATGGCCTGTGGTGGGAATACCCAGTGATTGTCATTATTTACTCTAATGTTATGTTCTGTGAGTTTTCAGTCGGCAACTTTCATTCCTAGATACTAGGTTAAATGTATTTATGAAATGTTGTAAATCTAATATAATCCCATGTTCCTATCAAATAACCAAACTGGTCCCTTATTTTCAAGGGGTTCAAACTCGTAGTTTTAATTTTTTTAAAGTAATCCTTGCACCCAATGTGGGGTTCAAACTCAGCCTCAAGATCAAGCGCCCCTCAGCTGGGCACTTGTTTTTTTAATATTTATTTTTGAGACAGACCCCATGAGAGCATGGGGGGAAGAGGCAGGGAGAGGGGGACAGAGGACCTAAAGTGGGCTCCACGCTGACAGCAGAGAGCCTGCGGGGCTCCAAATCACCAGGAGATGGAGATCATGACCTGAGCCGAGGTTGTACCTAGGCTCCCAGGGGCCCCCATGGTGGGCACTTTGGAGGGAGCCCCAAGTTGGTCCCTCAGGCAGTGGCCATTGGGGTCAGTGGGGTGGGCAGGACTTTTCCTTGGCCCAGGCAATCTGTCTCATTGGGATTCTTTCTTGTGGTTTTCCCTTCTAGGATGGGAAGGAGTTTGGAATAGGGGACCTTGTGTGGGGAAAGATCAAGGGCTTCTCCTGGTGGCCTGCTATGGTGGTGTCATGGAAGGCCACCTCTAAGCGACAGGCCATGTCCGGCATGCGGTGGGTCCAGTGGTTTGGTGACGGCAAATTCTCCGAGGTGAGTCCAGTGCAAGGTAGGCTCCCGGGCCACAGACCTGCAGTGTTTTCCTCCCTTCCTTGTACACTTGATGTTTTACGATAAAAGGCCCGTGATTGCTTTCTCCAGATGGATGAGGCTATTTGACTCAGTATGTCTAGGAAGGATAAAAATTTCTTGTTAAATAGCATAAACACATATTGAGGGTCTCATGGGGCTTAGAGCTCTGTGTGCTCTTCTAGGAGACAAAAAGCTGGAACGTTCTCTGAATCCACTTGTGGCCACTTGTGCTCTCTTTTTTACTTTTTATGGATTCCTGTGGAATTGGGAATGGCCACTTGGGTAAGCACCCTCAAAGATCTTTGGAGAAGCTTAGAAGAGACAGGAAGGGTGGTCTCTGCCTCTGGGCATCATTTAGCCCTGGAGGCATGTGGGGAGGAGCATGTCTGGCTGGGCCTAGGTGACAGTTCTGGTGACAGTTCTGAAAAAGTTCAACTCAGAGTACCGACTTCAGAGTTTGTTGATTATGTTCTTTTTGTTGCTGATGATATATATATCATCTAATGTTTTATATATATAGATTATATATATATATCTAATTTTGATATGATTAACATGATTATGTTCTTTTTGTTGCTGATATATATATCTAATGTTTATTTTATTTTTGAGAGATAGAGAGATAGAGTGGGAACAGGGGAGGGGCAGAGAGAGAGGGAGACGCAGATTCTGAAGCAGGCTTCAGGTTCTGAGCTGTCAGCGCAGAACTTGACACGGGCTCGAACCCACGAACCGCGAGATCACGACCTGAGCGGAACTCGGATGCTTAACCGGCGGAGCCACACAGACGCCTCTGTTGTTGCCGACATTAACCATTTTATGTTCTTTCTTGATGAGAGTCTGTGGGACAATAGCTGTGTTGGGCATGAATCAGCCACTTTTGATTTCTTACCTGTCCAAAGCACACTATGAGATCTCAGGTTTTGATGAGAATAGTGTAGGCAGTACTTTGCCTGTGATGGTCTCTTTTCAAAATGTTAGTCCAACCTTCAGCACGTCCAGAGGTTAGATGAGGAACAACAACAAGCTGGGCTGGGATGGAGGCAGATGTGGTAATGGAGGGCCATTCAGTACATCTGTGTGATTCAGCATCAAGTTGAGGTTCTGTTTTTTCCCACGATTTGGGCTTCCTCGGGATCATTTGCCATAAACACATTGAAATTCCCAATAGGCAGGACGAGGAGGATTTGGAGTCCCCCTGGTAGGCAGAATACACGTAGATACTCTGTTTGACCAGCAGAGGGAGCAGGTCAACAAATGTCCTGGGCTTGTGCTCTCCCTGAAGCCTCTAACTGAAGGATGTGGACTATGAGTTCTGTGAAATGAAGCAGCAAGGATTGTTTGTAACTGCTTTGGCCCAGTGAAACACAGATTGAGCTTTGCAAGGCTGGTCTGATGTTAGTAAGATGATGTGGGGGGGCTACTAGCATTATAGGATAGGGTTGCAGTGCACGTCTTGGTGTTTGGGGTACACATGGCATGCAATAGAGCAGTTCAGGACTGGGAACAGCACTGGTGTTTTCAATGTACAATCACACCGACCCCTAGTTTCTTTTAAATGCTTTTTTTTTAAATTTTTTTTTAACGTTTATTTATTTTTGAGACAGAGAGAGACAGAGCATGAACGGGGAGGGGCAGAGAGAGGGAGACACAGAATCCGAAACAGGCTCCAGGCTCCGAGCTGTCAGCACAGAGCCCGATGCGGGGCTTGAACTCACGGACTGCGAGATCATGACCCGAGCTGAAGTCGGCCGCCCAACCGACCGAGCCACCCAGGCGCCCCTTAAATGCTTTTTTTTGAAAGCTTATTTTGCGACAGAGAGAGAACTCAAGTGGGGAGGGGCAGAAAGAGAGATGGTGAGAGAATCATAAACAGGTTCTGCAGTGTAAGCACAGAGCCTGACGCGGAACTCAACTCAAAAACTGACATCGTGACCTGAGCCCAAATCAAGAATAGGACGCTTAGGCGACTGATCCACTCAGCAGCCTCCCCCCCCTCCCCGGCCCCCGCCCCCCGGCCAGTTTTTTATACGTGGTGGCAATTCCCTGTCATGGAAGGTCAGGATTAGAGGTACAAGCGCAAAACGGAAGTTGGCACGAAAGAGAGCATGCGCTGTGGGGAACCAGACATCACCTGTCTTTCAGTGCTAATCAGCATCCCGGGACAGGAGTTTCATCTCCTCCCTTTGGCGGCCTGATTAGTTCATGCAGGCCCTGGAGACTTGGGGAATATATGGGTATTTAGCCCCAATGGAAGGCCCATATCAACAAATCAACATAATTAGAAAGTGCTTACTTTTGTCAACACTATTCTCTAAACGTGTACATTAAATTCCCTTAATAAAAGGCTAAAGAGTTAATCTCAGCTGTCCTTTGTCATGCTCATGAAGGAGGGAAGGACATGTACAAAAGCACCAATATTGGAACGTCCACTGTGCGTGTCAACACTGAGATGGGGCCCACACCAGGGACCTGTGGGTCATTTGGTCTCAGAACATAACACAAATACAGGGCGCATCCTCCATTTGGAGAATCCTACTTTCTCCCATTTGGAGTGTCATGTTCACTGTGCTTCTGGCTATAGGGTGTGTCAGAGGCTGTGTACCAATTCTGTTTTCTACTTTCTCTAACCTCCTTTTCAGTCTGTGAACATGATCCCCAGGAATAAGCCTGGGAGAGATACAGGCTGCAGACGGGTGTTGATGATGGCTTTCTCTTTCAGGTGTCTGCAGATAAGCTAGTGGCCCTGGGGCTGTTCAGCCAGCACTTTAACCTGGCGACCTTCAATAAGCTGGTGTCTTACAGGAAGGCCATGTACCATGCTCTGGAGGTAACATGGTAGTCGATGGTGGGGGTCTGGACCCAAGAGCAGAGTTAAAGCAAGTGACGTACAGAAAGCCAGCTCAGGCCACAGCATAGCCAGTGCTAGCATGGAGGGGACACGTGAAGTGCGTGCAAATATGACAGTAGCCTGATGATTGAGAAGAAAAGGAAGGGATTTGAGACTTCCGTGCCTTCCCGGAGCTATGCCCCCTTCTCTGTGTACTGCTAGAGGGGGGAAGAGCACTGGGAGGTGGGACACCATATTCCTATCTGTCAAGCTTTTCCAGAGCCTCAAAAGCTGCTGGAGAGCAGCTGAGGCCTCTTCCCCTTGTCTGTGGGGGATCCATCAGGCTGTCATTCCCTTTACCTTGACGTGGAAAGAAAATGGCCAGTGGCCTCGGTCCAGCATTTGTGAGCCAGGCTTTGTGCTTAATTAGACATGTAAAACGTCATAGTGCTTCTGTAATAGGACTTAACACTTGAGGTCTCCCCAGCTTCGTTGGGGAAAAAAACACAAGAAATCTGGAGCTTTCTCAGAGGCAATGAGACTGTGCTGTGGCTGATGCCTCTCCTGTATCTAAAAGTGACAGAGCTAATTCTGATCCTCTGGCCTTTGAGAAGGAGCTGACCACTCAAAGCCCAATGGGGAAGAGATGCTCTTTGGTGCCTGCATGGAAAGACTTCATTCTCTGCATGGCCTCCTGCCTGTCTCCGTACACAGGCATACCCCCCCCCCTACCCCGGTCACATACCATAGCCCAGGACAGCTGCTAGGCTATGAAAGGGGCCAGTGTGAAGAGGAATGCAGGCCCCCGCTGGGTGAATCCCTGGGTGTGGCCTGGCAAGCATCCACCCCTCCTGTTCATCCCGCCTCTTTATCTCCACAGAAAGCCAGGGTGCGGGCTGGCAAAACCTTCCCCAGCAATCCTGGTGACTCCTTGGAGGACCAGCTGAAGCCCATGTTGGAGTGGGCCCACGGGGGTTTTAAGCCCACCGGGATCGAGGGCCTCAAACCCAACAACAAGCAACCAGGTGGGATTGGGTCCCTGGGCAGCACCCACCATCAGCTGCTGGTGGGGACAGTCTTGGGAGATGCAGTCACCCCTTGCTGCCACCTACCCTACCCCGGCTTCCCAGCGAGCTGGCAGCCCTGGAGCGCTTTCACCCTGTGAACCGCCAGGGAAGCTGGAAAAGTGAATAGGCCAGCCTTTTCCAGCTTCCCTGGTTACCCTTCTTGCTAAAGGTCAAGTATGCGTAATTGGGATTGAGTCCATTGCAGAAACTTGAGTAAATAGAAGGCCAAGACAGAATTGTCACTGATGCCCTTTTATAAATTTCTCTTACAAGTTTTTGCGTATTTATTTTGAGAGAGAGAGAGCACACTTGCGAGAGTGAGAGGGGCAGAGAGAGAGGGAGAGAGAATCCCAAGCAGGCTCCGCTCTGTCGGCAGCACAGAGCCCCATTTGGGGCTTCATGTCACAAACTGAGATGGTGACCTGAGCTGATACCAAAATGGGTGTTTAACTATTTGAGCCACCTAGTTGCCCCATTAGTGCCCTTTTGTTTAAAAAGGAAAACAATAATTAAGCTATGCTTACTGGAGAAAACTTGGGAAGACTTAACCCTTCCCCAAACCCCACAAGCCACCTCCATTCAGAAAGCAGCGTCATCCATGCTAAAGGTTTGACCGGCACCGTATTTCCTCTCTAGGTGTGGTTTCACATTGTCACTCCCAGGAATCCCAGATGTCTGAAATCCAGGATTTTATTTGTCTTAACAATCCATACGTTTAACATAGTATTTTCTGTTTTGTTTTGTTTCCCTCTCCCCACAAATAAGTGGTTAATAAGTCGAAGGTGCGTCGTGCAGGCAGTGGGAAGTTAGAATCGAGGAAACACGGTACTCCCTTCCCGTATTTTGACTATGCACTGTTTTCTCTGCACTTTCTTTCAATTTCTTGCATATACAGTGGTCACTGGGAACGAATCCAATCTGTTAAAAAGTCAACCTGAGCTCACACCTACCCCTTCACTCCCATCCCTCACAACTGCCCTCCAGGTTAACGTTGTTGGGTGTGCACACCCTCCCGGACTTTTCTATACACTAGTTGGATTCCTGCTTTCCCTTAATTTCTCAACTCTAATGGTATGTGCACCGTCAAATGTAATTTTGTCACTAAAGGGTTCTTACGATTTCTGATGACTATAATTTTCCTTTACCACGCTCCTTATAGATATTTACAGGTTGAATAAAAATATAAAAGGAATGTATAGAAACAGAAACAATGGCCATATAATATAATTTAAATTTGTTCTGGTAGCAACATTGGAGAGAATACAAGAAACAGGTGAAATTAATATAAATCATGTACTTAATCTAATATTTCCAACATTTTGGCATTTCTAAGTCAATATAAAAATTATGAGTTTGGATTTTTCTAAATCTATATTTTTACATGTCTTATGATATCTCAATTTTCGTGCTGAATTTTTCATTAGAAATAAGTGATATATTTTTTAGAGATGTCCGAGTTCCAAAAGAGCTGTTTGGTTAGCTTAATTGGGCAAGTTTTTTTTTTTTTTTTTTTTTTAAGTTACTTATGTAAGTATTCTCACCCCGTGTGGGACTTGATTCCATGACCCCGAGATCAAGAGTGCCCTTCCTACTGAGCCAGCCAGGCTCCTTCAATGGGCAGTTGTTAAATTTACCTCAAACTTAAGTATAAAATGCCTTTGCTGAGTCAGCACAAGTCACATCTCAAGTGCTCAGTCACTATCTGTGGCTGTTAGCCAGCGTGCTGCACATCAGAGGCCAGGCTTTGTCTGATGTTCCTGGTGCTGGGTCTATGGGGATGTATTCTCTTATACTCCTGGCTGTTTAAACCCCTGTAAATAAATACAGAGTGAGGGATTTTGAATTCCTCTGACTTGTCCATAGAGGGGTGGTCGGGCACGCAGTGTGGACCCATGTCATGGCCCAGGTGCGGCTGGCACCCAGGCATGGTCCTGTCCTGGGGTCACGGTTTCCCCGCACCCCCCTTCGCCCGCACACCCCAGCCACGGCTGCCATCTCCTCACCTTTCCCAGAGAACAAGACCCGAAGACGCACAGCCGATGACTCGGCCACCTCGGACTACTGCCCCCCACCCAAGCGCCTCAAGACAAACTGCTATAACAATGGAAAAGACCGAGGAGAGGAGGACCAGAGTCGAGGTGACCGTGGGGCGGTGAGGAGGCCGGCGGCCTGAGCTCACCCACTGTGGGGGGGTGGGGTTGGGGACAGTACGGAGGGCCGTTCGGCAAGCGAGTGTGGTTTAGCTGATGAGTAAGAGGCTACCTGACGCCATGTCCCATCTGCTCTTTTTCTCAACAGAACAAATGGCTTTGGATGTTAGCAACAACAAGGGTAGCCTGGAAGGTAATGTACTCTCCTTTGCAGTGGTCTTCCTTCTTGCCCTGGGTAGTGCTCAGGACGTACCCTGGCCTGTTTATCTGCCCTGTGGGAGTTTAACTGAGCGCTCTGTGCCTTGACCTTGGGCTGGGGTGCAGACATCTTAGTTGCTACATTTAATGCAGTGAATTGTCTGACTTTCACAGAGACTGATCCTGCCCCCTTGAGTATGTAGGAAGGGGTGGGTTGGCAGTTTGTCCTCAGGAAACTCCAAACGAAACCATGATCTATGACATCTTTAGTCTTTCTCAGCGAAAAGCCAGAATGGGATTTGAGGTAAAATGCAGACAGACTTCACCACCATCACTCTCTCAAGCTAACTCTGGTCCATTTGTCCTGGCTGGGAACGAGCCCCTGGAATTGCCCAGAATGTATCTGAAGGAATTCAGAATGTGTGAGGATGGATGGACTCTCTCCTTGCTTCCTCAGCCTGATGTCCGTTAGTCAGCAAATAACTTTTTGAGTGGTTCCTTCAGTACTGGGTAGGAAAACAACCGCTCCTGACCCACAGCGCTCTGGGGAGAGCTCAGGTTTGGAGCAGTCCCTGACAGTTCCAGAAACCTCGACCCGTAATCCTCCTATCCCCCAACACTCTGTCACCCATCTGTGCTTCCTGGCTGGGGATGCTTGGTCTCAGGCATTTTAATGACCCTGCCCACATGGTCAGTGATGTGGGCCATTCCTGCCTGACCTGCTGAAATGAGGGGAAGGCAGAATATCCTAATGGGAAGGGACCAATGTCCTGAAATCATGACCAGATGACAAGCGATGGGCATTTTTTTTTTTAAAGATTATTCATTTTGGGAGAGAGAGAGAGAGAGAGAGAGAGAGCGAGCAGAGAGAGTGTGCACAACTGGGAGAGGGGATCAGAGGGAGAGAGAGAATCCCAAGCAGACTCCATGCTGTCGGTGCCCAGCCTGAGCCCAACGCAGGGTCGATCTCGCAAACCATGAGATCATGACCTAAGCCCAAATGAAAAGATGCTTAACCGATTGAGCCACCCAAGAGCCCCTCACGTTCCTCTTTAAAGAGTCTCGGGAGTTTTCAGGCCAGGCCCTCCCAAGAACATCCCACTGCTGGAGTGGCCCCTGCTCGGTGTCCTGCCTCAGGTCTTCCATTTGGGCCTTGCCTCTGCCCGTCTCACGGGACTTCCTGCCTGGGGCTATGGTTCTGGCCTCTCCCCATCTCTGGAATGGGGACTGTGGGCGCTGCGACTTTGAAGTGTTGCCGAAAGGAACAAAGCGTGAGGAGTTACTTAGCTAGCATGGAGTACGTAACAAGAGCGGTTAGACTCCAGGCTTCCACTGTGATGTTGTGACCCTACTTGCCAAAAGCTGCATCCCTGTCTTTCTTACAGATAGCTGTCTGTCCTGCGGTAGGAAAAACCCTGTGTCCTTTCACCCTCTCTTTGAGGGTGGGCTCTGCCAGACATGCCGGGTAAGTCCTAACCTGGGGCTTTCCTGCTCCTTCCCCACTGCACTTCCCTGTACTGGCCCAGAGGAAGGCACCCACGTGTTGGCAATAGAGAAGCCTCTGGTGCAAACCCTGCTCTGAGCATTAGGTGCTGCAGAGGAGGCCATCCTGCAGCGGCACGCAGACCCCTGCTGGGGTCCCTGGACAGGACACCAAGCCACCCGTCATCTGTTCTGTGGCTGTGTCCTAGGGCCTCAGCCAGTGAGCCAGTGGGACCTGGTGGTCCCTGATCTCTGAATTTATGGGCGTTTCTCTCCGGCCGCCAGGACCGGTTCCTCGAGCTGTTCTACATGTACGACGATGATGGCTATCAGTCCTACTGCACTGTGTGCTGTGAGGGCCGCGAGCTGCTTCTGTGCAGCAACACGAGCTGCTGCCGGTGAGCATGGGCCATGGGCTGCGGGCCTGGTCTGTGGCCCTGAGGGATCCGAGGCCATGGTGCTGGGCCCAAGCCGGTATCCCACAGGGCCATGGTCATCGTGTCCTGGAAGTAGAACTGGGGTGTAGGGATGGGCTTTAGAAACATAGGTCTGTGAGGGGGCGCCTGGGTGGCTCAGTCAGTTGGGCGTCTATCTTTGGCTCAGGTCATGATCCCACAGCTCGCGAGTTCAAGCCCCGTGTAGTCAGCCTGCTTCGGATTCTGGGTCTCCCTCTCTCTGCCCCTCCCCCACCCCCACTCATGTGCTGTCTCTTCCTCAAGTATAAACAAACCTTAAAAAGAAAAGAAACATAGGTCTGTGAAGGCGGGCATGGCCCCCTGGAGATGGGCCATTTCTGGTGGGGAGCTTTTCTGTGCAAAGAAGCTGTGGGCTGAGGTTGCATGGGCATCCAAGGAAGAGGTTAGCGCAGCCCAGATCATGACCCTGTGCCTTCTAACCCACAGGGAGGCACAACTGGGGCCCCAGGAAGGTTTCAGGCAGTCCGTTGCTCTCTCTAGGGAAGGTGGGGTATGTAGGAGGGCTGCCCGGTGGCTAAGGCGGCCCCCCCCCTTGGCTACCTGGCACAGGTGCTTCTGTGTGGAGTGCCTGGAGGTGCTGGTGGGCACAGGCACGGCAGCAGATGCGAAGCTGCAGGAGCCCTGGAGCTGCTACATGTGCCTCCCACAGCGCTGTCACGGCGTCCTGCGGCGCCGGAAGGACTGGAACATGCGCCTGCAGGCCTTCTTCACCAGCGACACGGGGCTCGAATACGTAAGCCACAGGCTTCTTCCCCCAGCACCAACCCACCCCAAGCGCGCTCTGGAAGTCTGTCGGCAAGAGTTAATGGAAAAGATGCGTTGTCCGGACGAGCGTTTGAGAGCCTCAGACCACATCCTCTGCACAGTTCTCGAGCTTCTCTAGGGCTCTCTCTCCCCTCCTCTGTGGCCTCTCATTGATTGAAGGAATGGTTATAGAACCAACCGAGCCTTAGCCTTAGCGGAACTGAAGAGGGAAGGGAAGCCTGTGACTTACTCTTAAGTCTTAGTGGAACTGGGCTCCTTTCTGCAGTCCATGGAGGGAGGCTCCAGGTCATTCCTGGATAGGGTAACGTGTTTCTGTGTGTGTGTGTATCTGTACCAAAGTCGCATCTGTGTTCATGTCTAAGGGTAGAGTGGCCATTCTGTGCCAGAGCTCCCGAGGGGATCCCAGCTAAGAAGCTGCAGACAGAGCACAGGGCTTGTGACTCTCAGAGGAAGGTCAGCCCTCCCCTCCACCAGAGGTTGAGTCTTCCCCCTGCACCTTGACCTCCATGACCTCCTTCTTTAACCTGGCAGGAAGCCCCCAAGTTATACCCTGCGATTCCCGCAGCCCGAAGGCGGCCCATTCGAGTCTTATCCCTGTTTGATGGAATTGCAACAGGTGAGTTTGGAGTTCACCTAGGGATGCTCACCTGCTCCAGGTGTCCCGTCATCAATGCTAAGAAAACCCCCTGGGGTGACCTGTTGGTCACTTGTTCTCAGAAAGCCACCGACTCTTTGTTTCTCTCCTCAAACCTCTCCCACCATTTCACCTACCTGGCCCTCCTTTGGGCCTTTCGAAGACAAGTATATCTTAGCTGTGTTGTATTTTGTATTATGCACAAGTGTCTTGGACAGTGATTTTCCATTCCATAAGCATAGATCTGTTGGAGGTGAATTAGGCAGTTCTGAGTATCTGTAGTCTTGGTTCCCTTCCACATCCCCAGGTTGCCCAAGTATAGAACGAGCACAAGCCAACATGCGTGTTGGTCCTGGAAAGTTGGCCCAATTTAATTCATTTAATCCTCAAAGCCACCCTGCGATGCATTGTTAGGAACATCTCCATGTTACCAGAGCAGGAAGAAGTAGAAATGAGCTGCTGTGCAGTTCGCATCCTTTGTACTTAATGTGTGTACATTGGTGTCCAGATTCCTCACTCAGCGACAGCTTTTAATGACTGGGTCCGGTCATTACTGGTAGCTTTTCTCCACTCTGTTGGGCCTTATAAAGACTTGTTTGTGTCGGCACAGATAACCCATAGTAGGACTGAGCCTTGGCCATGCCACCAGACCTTAAGAGTTTTCTGAACATGGTTTTGGTGAGGATTCCTGTCCGTGTGTCTGTGTTTGACTGTGCTGGGTGATAGGTGCTGGAGTCTTGGCTAGATCCTGCTGGTGGGCTACGCCAGTTATCCATACATTTTCTTCACGAAACTCCACAAACCAGGGAGCCTGGTGTGGCCAGTGTGTGGTTTCTGTGCCCTCCGCCCGAGTTCTCGAGGACAGCCATGTCCTTGCCTGGTCTGGTCTGAGCTCTAGAGATGGCTTAGAATCACTGCAGGGAGGGCCCCATGGAGGACAACCCTAATGCGGTTTCTGTCCCTGACGCCCTGTAGGGTACTTGGTCCTGAAAGAATTGGGTATCAAAGTGGAGAAGTACGTCGCCTCCGAAGTGTGTGAAGAATCCATCGCTGTTGGAACTGTCAAGCATGAGGGCAACATCAAATATGTGAATGACGTCAGGAACATCACAAAGAGAAACGTGAGGGCTGCCTGCACCCCTGCTGGGCTCTGCCCCACCCCCTCTTCCTCCTTCAGCACTGAGCCCTACAAGTCCTTATGGCTATGTGGTCCGCTTCTCCATGCCCAGGGCTATGGTAGAAGAGAGAACCTGGGCTTACGTCAAGCTCTAGTACCAAGATCCACAAGTTGGAAATTATATTCATAAAGATTTAGATCTTAGCGTGTCTGGAGCATTAGGTCTTCCTGGGTCATTAATGGAGTTGGGGGACATAAATGACCAAACAAGATTCTAGTAGTGGGTTCCTTCCTTCCTTCCTTCCTTTCCTTTCTTTTTCTTTCTTTCTTTCTTTCTTTCTTTCTTTCTTTCTTTCTTTCTTTCTTTCTCTTCTCTTCTTTCTTTCTTTCTTTCTTTCTTTCTTTCTTTCTTTCTTTCTTCCCTCCCTCCCTCCCTCCTTTCTTTCTTTTTTCTTTCTTTCTTTCTCTTTCCTTTCTTCCCTCCCTCCCTCCCTCCCTCCTTCCCTCCTTTCTTTCTTTTTCTTTTCTTTTCTTTTCTTTTCTTTTCTTTTCTTTTCTTTTCTTTTCTTTTCTTTTCTTTTCTTTTCTTTGTTTCTTGTAGGCTCCACACCCTTTGTGGGGCTTGAACCCACAGGCCTGAGATCAAGAATCGCATATTCCACTGACTGAGCCAGCCTGGTGCCCCTAGAAGTGGGTTTTCTCAGGGCACCTGGGTGATGCTGTCAGTTAAGCATCTGACTCTTGATCGTGGCTCACATCATGATCTCATGGTTTATGAGTTCGAGTCCCAAATCAGGTCTGTGCTGACAGCAGGGAGTCTGCTTAGAATTCTGTCTCTACTTCTTTCTCTCTGCCCTTTTCTTTCTCAAAATAAATAAACTTAAAAAAAAATGGGTTTTCTTGATAGTTGCTTGGAACCTAGGCTGCATCCTTCCATCGTCGCCTCCATCCCTACCCTAAGAGTGTTTTTCTTTCACAGATTGAAGAATGGGGCCCCTTTGACTTGGTGATTGGTGGAAGCCCATGCAATGATCTCTCAAATGTGAACCCAGCCAGGAAAGGCCTGTACGGTGAGTATCCCAGCTGACCCTATGTCACCTGAGTGCTGGTCCAGGAGGAGTGGTCTAAGAAAGAACTATTTGTTTCTGGCCAGCCTTACCTCTTGGCTCTTCCCTTGTCCGTAGTAAATCCTGTCCCCCAGAGATACCAGTAAATACTGCACTGCTGATGCCCATGTCCTTAGTCATTCCAAAAGACTGCAGGTAGGAAGACTGTGGGGTATCAGCTGTAGTCAGGTGATCCCTGGGGAACCCACTGGTCTCACTATGGAGGGGTGGGCTGAAGGATTTGAACCTGGCTCTGCCATCTTGTTTTGTGGGTTCAGAGGGCACCGGCCGGCTCTTCTTTGAGTTCTACCACCTGCTGAATTACACACGCCCCAAGGAGGGTGACGACCGGCCCTTCTTCTGGATGTTTGAGAATGTGGTAGCCATGAAGGTCGGTGACAAGAGGGACATCTCTCGTTTCCTAGAGGTAAGGGACCTGGGGTCCTGAGTATCCAGAGTGCATGGGTGGGTGAGTCCTGCTGGCATTGGGGGTGGTTGGGTGTTTCCACTTTGGGGAATGACTTTGGGTTCTAGATGGAGGACATGGCTAAATCCAAAAATCTGAAACTAATGGAGTCAGGTGAGTTGATTCTTTTTAGTACATGGAAGACAATTTGATCTCGACCTCACCCTGAATCCCCCTGAAGTCTGATGGTGAAATCCTCATCTCCCTACTTTTGGAAGCCTCAGGGGATTTGACTAAACTTTGTTTTTCACTCTGGGGTCATTTTTCTCCTCCCGGTTCTGAGAACTGCTGTTTTAAGGGGCTGCCAGCAGTTCATTGACACAATAACATCAAGCATTATAGTAAATGCTGTTTATGCATTTAATTCCTTTTCTCCAAAACTTTATAGCTTGTGGTCAGCTAGAGAGGTTATAGAACTGGCTCCTTAGTTCCCTCATGGTGTGTGAACCTGGCAGAGGGCCGACGGAAGCCATATTTTGCCAAAACTGCATTCCTGCACCCACCTTCCAACTTGACAGATTTCAATTTTGAGCTACTTTTACTCCCTGTACATATAGCACATTCTGTAATTATCTGGCTTGTCCGAGGGTATATCCTCTCTTAGAACCTGCAGGTCCGGTCGGGTGTCTCTTGCCACCATTAATATCTGGGCACTTCTGTCTTCCAGCCAGATTCTTACCATTTTTTTAAAGTTTATTTATCTTGAGAGAGAGAGAGCGCGCGAGCAAGGGAGGGATGGAGAGGGGGAGAGAAGGAATCCCAAGCAGACTCCATGCTATCAGCATGGAGCCTGATGCGGGGCTCGATCCCACAACTGTGAGATCAAGACCTGAGCTGAAATCAAGAGTCAGACTTTTAATAGACTGAACCACCCAGGTGCACCCAGCTAGATTCTTGATGGGAATTGGTCTTTCCTCTTGCTGAGGGGAACCATGCCTCTTCTGTAGCAGAGGCTGCCCTGTCACCTGCCCCGGTCAAGCCCCACCCTGGCTTACACCTGAATACTGACATGAGCTCCCAGCTGCTGCCCTTCTCTCTGCAGTGTAACCCAGTGATGATCGATGCCATCAAAGTGTCTGCTGCTCACAGGGCCCGCTACTTCTGGGGCAACCTGCCTGGAATGAACAGGTAACAAGGGGCTCAAGCCGGGTCAGGTAACGGCCGAGTTAAATGTAACTAATGGTGTGAGCCCTAACTGTGAAGTCTTGTGACCCAGAGAATCATTCAGACCTTCTAGAAAGCACCGAATCTGCTGAGAAATGGCCCCAGCTGGAATTCAGACTGGTGTCGTGGTTGATGCCTGGTGGCAAGTACAGCAACTACACGGAAATCGGAGGCCAGGATTCCTTAGTCTTCTCTGACTTGTTCCCACTCTGCCCATGGGGCAGGTTCTTAAAAGTGCCTGGAGCTGGGATAGAGCAGAGTGCTAATGCCCCACCTGTTCTCCCAGTTGGTATCCAATTGGGAAATAAAAGTAAATTGTTAGATGAAGTGATCCCTGGATGAGGCCTGTGATGACCAGCCAGGTGGCAGAACGTGCTAACCTGTCTCCCTTGGATTTTCTTAATCAAGAGTTTTCACAACTTTTTATCAACCTTTTCATGTTCAAACCCACAAAGTAAACGGCATTGCTGAGGATTCGTTATCTCCTATATGTGGTTTCCAGGAGAACAACCTGCTGATTAAGATACACAATGTGATGGTTAATGTGATATCCCAGACTTGCAAATGAGTTGAGCTTAAAAACATTTCTCCTTTAGAAAGAAGGACTGAAAGCGTAATAACTTTCAGGCATTTAGCAAAGTGTGAACAGAGGGGAGAAGGTGCTGGAATAGCTTGTAGGATTTCTGTTGGGTATGCTGTGTTTTTATTTGGCTGGTCAGCCAGTGAAATGGAAAATGTCCATGTCTGGATGAAGTGGGCTCTTTCTTTCTTTTTTTTTTTTTAATTTTTTTTTTAACGTTTATTTATTTTTGAGACAGAGATAGAAACGTTTATTTATTTTTGAGACAGAGAGAGACAGCATGAACGGGGGAGGGGCAGAGAGGGGGAGACACAGAATCCGAAACAGGCTCCAGGCTCCGAGCTGTCAGCACAGAGCCCGACGCGGGGCTTGAACTCACGAACCGTGAGATCACGACCTGAGCCGAAGTCAGACACTTAACCGACTGAGCCACCCAGGCGCCCCTGAAGTGGGCTCTTTCACTCAACACTTGAGCCCTCTGTGCCAGCCACTGCTGTATGTGCTGCCAGCTTAGTGGTATGCACATTAGATGTCAGTCGCGGCTCTTATGGAGTTGACATGCTCATGGCAGATGGGTAGAGAAGACAGTAAATAATTTTGCGGTCATGGCTGGAGGTGGGGGCATCGTAGGAACCAGTGGGGACGCTTCTCCTTCCGGCAGGGCGTTAAATGAAAGAATAGAGCCATGCGGCTATTAGAGGGAAAGACAAACATTCCGGGAAGAAGGAATAGGGGAAGGGGCGATGTTGAAGAATGCATTGGAAGACCGGCTCAGAGAACTGTTCCAGGGGCCAGAGTGGCTGGGGCAGTAAGGCAAAGGACTCAGAAGTATGGGCCAAGTTATGTGGCCCTTCTGGGTCATCGCATAGGAATTCGTGAACTGTTTTAAGCAGGTGAGAGTTGGATCTCATGTTCATGGTACTTGCTCATAGAAGGATAGACAATAGCAGGATGAGGGCAGCAATGGGGAGACCAGTGAGGGTGGGTGTTCAGAGGAGGGCCCCAGGAGGCACCACCCATACATGCTCAACACAATGCGAGTATGGCTCTGGGTGGGGGGTGGTGGTGGAGTCCTGTGGAATTTGGCAGGACGGATGGATCAGATTGTGGGTAATGTGAGGGTAGGACTAACAGAATTTGCCGACCCATTGGGTATAGGGTATCAGATGAAAGGAGTCTGCGGTCTCCACAGCTTTCTGCTCAATTGTGAGAACTGAATGGCTACAGCTGTGCTGTGCAGGGCTGTAGGAGGGGTGACCCAGCCATCACCTGGTGATCACAGACCCAAATCCAGCCATTAGTCTACACACCTTGGTTGTGTAGAGCCCAAGCTGCCTTCACTCCCTTGGGTTCATGGAAGACTCAAGATTCAGGTAGGCAGGCATTTTGAAGCTTGGAAGGTGAGGTCAAGGGAATCTCTGACAGAATCTAGGGGAATGTTTTGTGTGATTCAGAGGCCCCTCCTATGGGCACCATATTCATTCTTACATCTGATTGCCTTTTGGCCTTAAAGTTCCTAACACAGGGGTTGCTGTGGTGTTCGCGAACTCTGTGCATTCAGACCTTCTGCTGGCTTTCTGCTCTGGAACTGCTTAACCCCTTGGTTCCTCAATTTCTAGCCCTTCCCCTTCTCAGGCATCTGTCTGCCTTTCTCCATTTGCAGGTTTCAATGGTAAAAGTTAAAAGAGTAATTGGTAGTATTGTGAACCCACCTCCTGTCTCTTACTTGTACTTCCTTTTAGCCATGAAAGTTTCTGGAGGCCCCAACCACCCCCCAGTGTAAGCCACCAAATCATGGGTTCGATGTGCTAGTTGTAACGAGTAGACCCACAAAGACCTAACCCAAGTTCCTGATGAAGCGCAGAGAGGGGGCCTAACTTGCTCAAGGTCACTCAGCCAGTGAACAGTTGGGGCTGGACTGGAAGGGTTTCCTGACTTTTTCCAGTGTGCTTTCCCTCATCCTGCTCTCAGGGGAGAGCTCTGCCTAATATTAAAATTTAGAAATGGGGAGCATTTGCTCTGGGACATTGGGCTGCCTCTTCAAGGGGCTAGTCTGTCCATAGCTTTGTTGCAGAGTCATGTGCTCTTGTGAGGCTCATTTTTTTTATCAGGAATTTGTAGCAAGTTCACTGCCAGAGCTCATTTTGCAGTCTTTGGCCCTCACTCCCACCTTGGGGAGCGCCTAGCCGAGGCCCCTTTATAGTTGGTAGAAAGTAATGGGTTTTGGATGTTCTCAGGCCCGTGATAGCATCAAAGAATGATAAACTCGAGCTGCAGGACTGCTTGGAGTTCAATAGGACAGCAAAGGTAAGATGTTCTAACAAATGGTCTCTGGAAACACACTTGGTGACCTCCAAACGAGGACTTGACCGTGGTGTCCAGTTTGTTCCTGCCACCCCTCCCCTCCCGCCCCCCACATGACCCCCTGGTGCTGGGCCTCTTTCACCACATCACATTGCTCTCTCCAGTCTTTAAGCACAAGGGTAGGAGAGGTTCTTGATAAACAAATAATCACCATGAGAAAAGGCAACTAGACTTTCCAATTGTGAATAGAGACACAGATTATTTCAGCTCGTCCTCCTAGTAACAACTAATCCTACCTTTGCCAAAAAAAAGAAATGTCTGCTGTTAAGTCATAGTTAATTACAAGACCTCTATAAATGTAATGTTTATATCAAGCTAAGTTTCATTCCTTCAAAACCCAGTGGGCCATTCTCTACAATCTGGGTGGGTTTTTTACTTTTGCTTAATCCTGCTTGGTCAATAACTCTGGTGTTTTCATGGCCCCCATGTGATCTCATTCATGGTCACTGTTTTGTTTATCTGCTGTTCTCTGTGAGGCTGGTCCTTCATGTTCATTAACTTCTTGGTGTTTGTGGGAAACACAAAATGTTCTTGCCCTTCCAGCTCTCCTTTTCTCATTCCCTCTGTGAGCCCATCCCTGCCCCCCTCTCTCCCACACCTGCCTTCCCTCCTGCATCTTCCCTAGGTGCTTTTGAGCCTTGACTTGACCCCAATCCTTCATTCTGTGCTCACTCCATGATGTCGTTTTGTTCTCCAGTTAAAGAAAGTACAGACAATAACCACCAAGTCGAACTCGATCAGACAGGGGAAAAACCAACTTTTCCCTGTTGTCATGAATGGCAAAGAAGATGTTTTATGGTGCACTGAGCTAGAAAGGTGAGCAGGACTGCACGTGAAGAGGGAAATCCCACAGGCAGAGAGAAAGGGGAAGAATACGTGGTTAAGGATGGCAGGACAAATGGCCAGGTGCTTGCCTTACTTCTGCACGGTCTCCCTGACCTATGTTCCTGGGGCTGGGAATAATACCTTTTCAGCGTTAGTGCTGATTTTCCTGGTAGAAATCACAGAAGGGTGGTGGTGGTGAGGAATCTGAAACATGAGGTCATTAGACGGCACCATCTCTCTGTGTTCTGGCTGTGCTGCCCTGGCATTTACCTCCCCCAACACGTTGGGGTTCCAGAATGTATGAGGAACCAGCTAAAGAAAACCCCATTGACTTGCCATTGGTCTTTCTGAGAAGATCCCTTCGGCCAAGTTGTTGGTTCTAAAGCTGATTCCTACTTAGCCACAGTCTGTCATCTTCTTCCATTTACTTGGCTAAGTTGGTAGTTAAATTATTTTGATTCAAAAAACTAGCTCTTGGATTTCAATTCTCCTGGTTTCAATTTTTTTTTCTTTTGTTTTCCCTTATTCAAAATGTAGGAAGGGCTGTGAATATTCCTTTTTACATTTTTGGCTGTGTCTCAAGGATTTGATAAGAGTACTTTTATTCCAGTTAGTTCAGTCCTACAGCTGGTTTTATTTCTGATTTGATTGAACAATAGTTTTCTTAGTATTAAAGTTAAGTTCTGATTTGTAGAAAGAAACTGGTGGGTATTCTTGCCATTCATCTCGTGGGTTATTGTGTATTTTGAGACCTAAACCTAACATGCTGGGCTGGCTCTGTGATACGGGGGCTGGTGCAGATGGCTGTCGTTTATAGGCTAAACAAGACAGAAGCCTAAGGTGTTACATCTCTGGCAGGTTTCTTAAAACCCATTCAGCCATTGGCCCATTGGTGTGCACACTAAAGGTGTTAGTTTGTAAAGCCAGGAAAGACTGAGGTCCAGTGTATCTGTAGCCTCTCACCAGGCCTGGTAGAATCCCATAGAGGAAGCTCTTGGTATATTTGGTTGCCATCTGCGTTACGTCCAGCTTGGACCCTGATCTAACAACTGGCTTTGAAGAGAGAAAGAAAATGCAGGATAAGTCAATGTAGTCACGGTTAATTATTTGAGCACATGCTGATCCATTTCTGCAAGTGTCCTTATTTCTTATTAGGGAGATTGCCTAACTTTTCTCATCTTGTGGTTTGAAGGCAGATACATGTCTCTTTGCTTGCTGTCTTGCTTTCTTGGCATGCATTCACTCATCCATCCATTCATTTTTTCACTCATTCTTATGGGAAAGGTCCACTGAGCACCAGCTGTGCACCAGGAGCACAGTGCTAAGGCTTGGGTATGCACAAAACAGACATCCTCATAGAGGAACCCTGCCCTCGTGTGCTGAAGAACCGGTGGGCCTGACCTCTGGGGGTCAAGAGAGGGCTCATGTGCAGGCCTGGTTGGCCTGATGGGATAAAGGGCAGAAAGAACAGTGCCATACTGTTCACGTTTAAGATCTTCCAGACGTGCTAAGCGTGGTGGAGGCGGGCGCTTCTGATTCCCTGTCTTTGTACTCTGGTGCCTCCCGCCAGGATCTTCGGCTTTCCTGTACACTACACGGATGTGTCCAACATGGGCCGTGGTGCCCGCCAGAAGCTGCTTGGGAGGTCCTGGAGTGTGCCTGTCATCCGACACCTCTTCGCCCCCCTGAAGGACTACTTTGCCTGTGAATAGCCCCCAGGCACCCTGAGCCCAGGAGCACTGGGGCATGTGGGGCAGAGCCAGGACCCAGGAGGTACAGCCTCAGCTCTGCCCTTCCTCTGCTCCGCGTTGTGGGGTTGCGCCACCTATCCTTGGCAGGAGCAGAGCCGTGCGACCCCCTCCTGGCAGGGAAAGCCTGAGGTGCTGCCTCCTTGTGCACAATTCAGACCTGGCTGCTAGGAGTGGCCAAACACGGTGCTCATTTTGTCTTCTAAAATTTTTAAAACTTGAAGTAGGTAGTAAGATGGGTTGTTTTTTTTGTTTTTTTTTTCCCCTCCCGGGTTTACCGCTCAGAGAAACAATGGCTAAGATACCAAAACCACAGTGCCAACAGCCCTCCAATACTCAGGTTAATGCTGAAAAATCACCCAAGACAGTTATGCCAAGACTATGATTTTTAAAAAACATCTGCAGCTCCTTGTTTCCCAGGACTGCAGTGGTAGACATGTAGCTAAGGGACATTTTAAGGGCCCTGGATGTTTTTCTTCCTAGGGCTAGCAGAAGAGGAGATGATGTCTATGTCGTTCTTGAATTTTCCCTAGCACATTCCCCTGGCCTCAGTATAAAGGGCTGGGACCCGCTGTCAGGGCCCGTGTAGAGTATTTTCTGTAATGATGATGATTTCAGCAGGGATGACCTCATCATCACATTCAGGGCTATTTTCCCCCCCACAGACCCACAGGGAGGACGACCCTTAGCGATATCCCTCCCAGTGACTGCAATAGAACCCTCCGGGGAGCTCAGGAAGGGGTGGGCTGGGTATAAATTGCCACATATTATGCGGACAGGTATGGCTTCTCGCTATCTCCCTCTTCCCCACTAGAAGGGAACAAAGGAGTAGGCTTAGGTAAGACATCCCTGCCCACCCCCAAAACGCACCCTTCCAGACTACTCTGCAGGCACAGGTCTCCACATTAGAAGTAGGATACCCCAATTCCTCAGCCTTTTTCTAAACTGAGAAGCAATGACAGCCGGGGCACAAGCACATTCCCTGCACTCTCCCCTCATCTAAGAGATTGCAGGGGGAAACTGCAATAAAAGCTCGACCCTCCTTCCAGAGATTTTAAAGTCCTTTTGTATTCCATGAGAAGTTGTTTTTAGGGGGAATGGGAGGTCGGGAAAGCTGCATTTCAGAAATGCTGTCGTAATGGTTTTTAACACCTTTTACTCTTCTTACTGGTGCTATTTTGTAGAATAAGGAAAAACGTTGACAGGTTTTGTGGGAATTTTTTTATACACTTTTTTTTAAAATCACAGACTTCTATTTTTATGTTTTAACATTTTCATAAAAAGTTTTTTTTTTTGTAACTGGAGCCACGTAACAAGTATGGGGGAAAATTGTGCCTTGTTTCAACAGTCTTGCTAATTTTTAGGCTGAAAAATGACAGATGCCTAGAGTTTACCTTATGTTGAATTAAAATCAGTATTTCTCTAACAGTCTGGTGTCCCTTCTTTTGCAGGTCAGATGGGTGGGACGTGGGAGGGCCTGATTCCAGTGGAATAGGTGGGAGTCGAAGTAGGCCCTTGGTTCACGTACCAAGCACAGTGTAGAAGTGAGAGTGAATGCAAGCCAGGGAGAGTGGGAGAGAGACTCCTAAGCAGGCTCCACACTCAAGCCTGTTGCTGATGCCGGGCCCAGTCCCAGTACTCTGGGATCATGACCTGAGCCAAAGTCAACAGTCACACTCAATGGACTGAGCCACCCAAGCACCCCTCCAGGCTGTTTCTTATAGCTCTTGGGTAGCTGATCAAGATGATTTAAGGACTCCAGAATCCGAAGGCTGCTTCTGCCAGTTCTCTACACCTTGGTTGGAATCCCTTGCACCTGGACGCACTACTCCCAAGTTGTCCTGTTCAGTCACAGGACTCACGGTAATGGCCCTAGGAATCTAACCTGTGGCCGCACCTCTTTGGGTAGAGTATCCCCATTGCTCTGCAGGACTTTCCCAGCCGGCCAGCCAGGTGTTCCAATACCCCAGCCCATCATGCCTTAGTCCTATCACTAGAGCTACTAGATCTAGCCTTTGGTCAGGGACTAGGAGCCAGTGAAAAATTTCAGTGCCTCTCCCGAGGTTCATCTTGGTCAGCTGATGCCTGCCGAGGGAAAAAGGTTTGTAAACGGCTGCACATGCAATGAGTCAATTGAACATCAGCTGCACGTGGCAACTATAAGCCTCTTCCTGTAAAAAGTGTTCTAGTCCTGGCCACCTCCATGACTGTTGTTGTGGGCCTTATTAAGGCCACTGTTGGAATGGGGGATGAGAAACGTTTTGCAAGACACCATGGTGAGACAGTTGGCAATTAGCAAGCGGGCTGGCACTCCTGAGGTGTTGAGGTCCCAGGGGCCTCGGCTGCCCTATTAAGCTGGGTTCGTGTGCAGTGCTGCACCAAATACCAGGGCAGAATGAAGCGAAATAAACAGCCCCGGCCTCGAATCCCCAAGAGAGGTGGTGGACTAGCCCTCCAGGTGAGGTGCTCTTGGGTGGCCTGGTCCATTTGTGGGGCAGGTTGGGGGTTGGCTTTGGAGGGGCTGTCGGAGCTGTTCTTTAAACGAGATGGGGGGCTAGGTTGGTGTCTACATGATCCCTGGCCCGACGGCAAGGGGGAAAATGCGACGAACATTCTGATCTGGGGAAGGGGTTGGACCTCGTGTTACCTGTAGGCCTTTTCTGGAACAGTCTTCCAGTTGTCTGGAGCTCTATCCAGGAAGATAACATCTTTAGCAGGTAAGGAGCATAAATCCTGTCCACTTCCTAGGGCTGCTGTGAGTGTTCAAGGGCATGATCTGGGTAAAGAGCTTTGTCTGGTGCCTGACATGTAGTAAGCCCTCATGTGTACTGGATGGCTTTGTGATAACAAAAGCCACTAGTCAACGCAGTGTTAATGCCTGGGTGCTGGTAGTGATGGTGACATCCGATATTTATTCGTGTATTAAAGTCTTAAGGAAGAGCAGGGCAATAACCCCCCGGGTGCTGGGCTGATGATGCAACAACATCTTGTGTTCAAGTTGTGTTCATCACCACCCCCACCACCCCCCCTGCCCCTCGATCATGTTAGGGTCCCCTTGCTCCTTGTTAGGGAGAATTGACGAGGGTGGCTTTGGGATCTGGCACCCCAGAGTCCCGTGGAAGGGATCTTGCAGAAATATATTTTCTGATCCAGTATCCATTCTATTTTTTTTTTGGTAATATTTAATTTTTTTTTTTAACGTTTACTTATTTTTGAGACAGAGAGAGACAGAGCATGAACGGGGGAGGGTCAGAGAGAGGGAGACACAGAATCCGAAGCAGGCTCCAGGCTCTGAGCTGTCAGCACAGAGCCCGACGCGGGGCTCGAACTCACGGACCGCGAGATCATGATGACCTGAGCCGAAGTGGGCCGCTTAACCGACTGAGCCACCCAGGCGCCCCCAGTATCCATTCTAGAACCATGCATTGCCCTTGGTTATTTATTTTTGAAACTTGTGAAATATACAGAGCCATGCATAAATCCCAGTGTTTCAGGCCTTATAACCTAGTGTCCTCTCTGAGCCTTGGTTCATCCTGAGGTCTCAGCATCGCAGAAGGGAAACTGGTGGGCATTACTGGAGTTGGTGATATTTACTCTGAGTCTTTGCACATGCTGTCCGGAACAGCCTCCTTGCCAAACTAGTCCTCCAGTTCTTACTCTCCCAGGAAGCCTTCTTTGCCCCCATTCAAGGCAGGATTAGAAGCCCTTTCCTGATCTGAGTCCTCCTTCCCTGTGGATAGATAGGAAAATTTATCTTAGCACAAAGCACACTGTATTATAACTTAGTTTTGTAGTCTTCTCTCCCTTGAGCTTGTGAAGTGCCTAAAGCAGCCGAGACCTCCCAACACCAGTTTTTAGCTCAGTAAACTTGTCATATGTTTGGAAAGCTTAGGCCTTGAAGTCATACTTTTTGTTTTGTTTTTGGAGAGGGGACTCACATATTCTACCTGCAATAAAGAGATCATTCCCACGTTAAAATAATTGCTTAAAAACCCATGTTGAAGTCTTCAAAGCTATTTTTCCTGCTGGAGAGAAACTTTTTTTTTTTTTTTTCCTATTCTCTGCCCTTTTGCAGTCAAGGCTTAATCTGACCCAGATAATCTTGGCTAGCACCCTCCTGAGTAACACTCAGACTGGAAACTTTTAAAAGCCCAGAGGCTAGGGGCACTTGGGTGGCTCAGTCAGTTAAACATTCTACTCTTGTTTTCAGCTCATGATCTCACAGTTCGTGAGTTCGAGCCCCACATCAGGCTCTGCACTGACAGTGTAGAGCTTGCTTAGAATTTCTCTCTCTGCCCCTCACTGGCTTGTTCTATCTCTCTCTCAGAATAAACATTAAAAAAAATTAAAACAACAACAAAAAACTCAGAGGCTAGGGGCGTCTGGTTGGCTCAGTTGGTAGAGCCTGGGACTTTTTAACTTGGGTCAAGAGTTTGAGCCCCTCTTTGGGCCTAGAGCTTACATACCTCAATTTTTATTTTTTTTAATTTTTTTTTATATATTTATCTTTGAGAGAGAGAGAGAAAGACAGCACAATCAGGGGGAGGGGCACAGAGAGGGGGAGACACAGAATCCCAAGCAGGCCCCACGCTCTGAACAAAGAGCGCCAGGCTGTGCTGGAACTTAACAACGTGAGATCACGACCTGAGCCGAAGTCTGAAGCTTAACGGAGTGAGCCACCTAGGCGCCCCCATAGAGCTTACTTAAAAAAAAAAAGTCACAACTAAAAGCTCAGAGGCTATGTCTGGTTTTTGCTTACTATGAAATACCTAGGGCCTGATTGGTCAGAAAAAAATATTTGTGGGACACATGAATAAATGATACCTAGACAAAACCCAGCTCAAAACCTGGGTCAGCTTCTGTGATGCTGGGCAAGTCAATCTCTGAGCCTCAGCTTCCTCTTCTTTAAAGTGGGTGTAACTCATTCTTTCAGCAAAGTCAGGCAGTGGGACACAGACTGAGAAGATCCTTGCTTTTGTGGAACTTAAGGAAAGGCAGACAAAGGCATAAACGAATAAACACGAGGACTTCATAGGCACTGAGAGGAAAATAAACGGATGATGAGATCACAGGGTCATAACAGAGTGTTCGCAGGATGTGTCTCTGAGGTGACTTTTAAGTCTTTCCTCAAAGCTCCTACCAAGTATCTTTATTATCCAATAGCCCATTTTTGTAGAAATTCATTGTAATACCGATTTTTTTTTTTTTTTGGCTCCTGGGGTGGAGAATTTGTAACTGGATTCTTCCTACTAGGCAGGCAAACCCGGACTGGGGCGGGATCTCATTGGCTTCGGCAGACCACGTGACTGATTGCCCTGGCAGCCGGCGTCCCGCCCCCGGGGCGCCCGAGCAGTCTATCACTGGCCGGGCCCCGCCCCTGGCGCGCGGCTCAGTCCCTCTCTATAAAAGGAGCCGGCGGGGACTGACGAGCCTGTACGTCTGCGCGTAACGGGGCGGGGGGTGCGTGTGAGGTCATCGCGCGGGCGGGCGGGCGGGGTCGGGCGGTTTGAACGAGACGAAGACGGAACCGAAGCCGGGCACAGGCAGTGGACGCGGTCCCGCCGAGAGCCGGTGAGCCGGCTAGCGGGCACGGGGCGGCGGTCAGGGGGTGGCCGGGTGGGCTTCGGGCCGGGCAGGCACCGGCGGGCCTTGCGGGCAATGCCTGGGCCGCTCCTCGAGGCCGTGCAGATCGGGTCGGATGGGGGAAGGGCGGGGCCGTGACCCGGCGCGCGCGGACTGGGCTAGGGGCGCGCGCCGAGTTCTGCCATGGGCGGGGCCTCGGGCCGGAAGTGGGGGCTGCCCCTCGGTAGCGTGGGGGCTTCTGGGCCGCGGCCTAGGTGTGGGACCGGGACAGCGGTAGCGGGCGGTTCCGGGTTGGCCAGTCCGGGTAAGGGGGTGTGTGTGGTTGAAGTGAATCCTGCTAGGAGCTCTGGGGACCCCCACTGTAGGAAGCTGTCGCCTGGTGGTCAAGCGTTCGGTTTTGAATTCAGACCTGGGTTCCATTCCTTGCGGTGCGACCTTGGGCAGGTGCTGGAACCTCACGGCCTTAGTTTCCTCATCTGTAAAACGGGGACAATGATAAGACTACAGAAAGCTTTTATCACATTATGGGGCAAGAAGTAGGCCAGCTCAGTGGACTCCTTCCTTTCTTCATGCGGTATTTGTTGAGCGCCTACTAAGTACTAGGTGTTGTTCTGAGCGTTGGCTATAACCCAGGAGCAGGAGGCAAAGGCGTCTGCCTTGTGGTGGGGAGACAGATAGGAAATAAGAAAATGAATATATGGACAAGATAATTTCGGGATTATTTCATATAATTACTATGAAGAGAGTATAACAGGGTGATAGGAACAGTGTTTTTCCAGTCCCTGCTTCACAGCTGCCCTGAGGTGCTTCAGGTCAGAGTTCACCCTCTGCCCCATTTTGAAGATGAAGATCCTGAGGCCCATTGAAGGGAAGGTACACTAAACCTGACGTTCACTTCCTGTTGGGGTGCTGTAAGAACTGTGATAATAATACACTTGATCTTAGCCAAAAGGCCAAGAAGCGATAGAATTTGATAATAATAGCTATTTGCTAGTTGGGCATTTGCTGTGTGCCAGGTATTGTGTTAAGTGCTTGCTGTGGCATTGTATCATTCAATATCACACTATCTCTAAGAGATCCTATGTTCATTTTTAAAAATCTTTTAATGTTTATTTTTGAGAGAGAGCGAGAGAGACAGTTTGAGTGGGAGGGAGACAGAGGCAGAGAGAGAGGGAGACAAAGAATCCCAAGCAGGCACCAGGCTCTGAGCTGTCAGCAGAGCCCGATGTGGGGCTCAGACTCACAAACTGTGAGATCATCACCTGAGCCGAAGTCCGAGCTTAACCAACTGAACTACCCAGGCCCCCCTGTTCATTTTTTTTTTTTTTAAATCTATTTATTTTGAGCAAGAGAGAGCATGAGCACATGTGCGCACGGGGAGGGGGCAGAGAGAGGGGGAGAGAGCATCCTGAGCAGGTTCTTCACTGTCAGCACGGAGCCCTGACCCGGGGCTGGAACTCAGGGCTGGAACTCATGAACCGTGAGATCATGACCTGAGCTGAAACCACGAGTTGGGTGCTGAACCGACTGAGCCACCCAGGCTCCCCAATCCCGTGTTCCTTTCTACAAATAAGGGACTGAGACTCTGAGAGGTCAAGTGATTTGCTTTATACTGTCCAGCAATTGACCGAAGCCACATCTGTGATGCAAGAGTCAAGGCTCTCAACACCTGTATTATGCTACCTCCCTGAGAGCTAGTGTGTTTCATACCAATGTGCCCCTTCTGGTGGTGTGTCAAAGTGCCTGGCACAGTTTCTGGCACACAGAGAAGCTCAAGACCTGATGTGCTTTTCACTGGAGTGTTTTCACTTAGATCTCATGTAATCCTCACCACCACCTTGTGCAGAATGTATTGTTCACCGTTCACAGGTGAGCCATTTGTGATCCAGAAAGGGTCACATGGCTTTTGTCTGGTGGCACCTTCCCTCCCCCTTTCCATAGGGCTCACTATGGTGCCTTGGAAGTAATAGGGTGCTCCTCAGCCAGCATCCAATCAGAATGGGTTTCAGAACCTGCAAGGAGAACTGTGAAGGAGGACAGATACCTGGGGAGGTTAAAGAGCTTTTTCAAGGCAGTTGAAACCTGGATCATGGAGCCTTCTAAAGGTGAGGCTTGCATGATGGTCATGGGGTGTGCCATTGAAGCCAAGCGATGGAATTCTTACGGGGGAAGCTGTAGGTAGCTGTAGCTCTGAGAACTAGGCTCTGTTTTGACTGCCTGGAAGAGCCAATTAATTGGTTGAGTCAGTGGATGTTTATTGCATGTCCACAGGGTGCCTGACCCCATGTATTTAGTGGCTGCAGAGTTTGCGGAGCACATGGGACCAGGTATTAATGTACTGCTAATGAAAGAGTTTTAAATTATATGATGATGAAAGGCCATTAACGTTTTCTGAGCTGGGGTGTGGTCAGGAGACACACGTGGCTTAACCAGCTGCTTACATTTTATGGTAGCATGACACATACAATACCCGCAGTGTGTATGAATGTGGCCAAAATAGATTACAAGTGCTTAGCCTGTGACCGTGCTTTTTGTTTGGATCTATCTGTCCTTGGTCCTTGGTAATAGTGTTTTGCACACAATATGCGTTACATTTATTCATTCAGGGATTTTAAACGGGGGAGACACTTGATCGGATTTATGATTCAGAAAATTCTTTGTGGCTGCTGTGTAAGGACAGATTGAAGCAGTGAGACTAATTTGAAGGCTGCTGCAGTGGATCGGGATAAGAGATAGTGGGGCAGGTCTTGGGCACTGTTTTTGGCACTGCAGGTAGGAGGATGAGTGAGACAAGGCCCCTCCCTGCCTGGATCTTGTTTGTTTAATACCTGGTATGTGTCAGATACCACACCGAGTATTTTATGTACCTTACCTCATTTAAACCTCACATCGTAATTTTTAGATAGGTGGCATTCCCTCGTAAGGTAACTGAGGTGTACTGAAGTTAAGTACCTTGCCCTGGGTCATACAGGGAAAGAGTGACAGCCTCACACTCAAACCCGGCTCTTCTTAGCTGGAAATCCTCAGCTCTTTTCATAGAGCATATTGCCTCCTGGCCCAAATCTGAAATGATTCAGAAATGAAGAGATAATGACAATCCAGTGTAATAATACCTATCATAGAGATTTGAATGAAGTACTGTGGGATCAGGAATTAATTTCCCAGTGGAGTCTGGAATTAAATTGTGTTGGCTTCCTGTATAAAATGGTTTTATCGTCTGAATGTAAAAGCTCAAGAGTGTTGACGGTTTGCTTTCTGAAAAAAGTGTACATGGATACAGTTTTCTGTCTTTGACACTGTCCTGCCCACCTGAAAACAAATAGCATTTATTGCGTGCCTGCTGTGTGCAAGGCACTGTGCCAAGTGCTGTGGGGGATAGGTGAATGGGGGATGTGAGAGCACAGACCTGATGAGTTATTTATCCTGCCAACCCTTAGTCACCCCTGCTCATAAAGAGGAGATTGGTTGGGTAGATCACTGTCTCTTCTAGCCCTCTCATTCGGTAGCTGTGTGACTCATGAGGCTTGCAGAAAACCGGTGTGGGAAAACCAGCTCATGCAGTAGGCACGAGGTGGATGGAAGGAAGTGCCACGAGAGAGCATGAGGTCTCATGATGGTTCCAAATTTGCTTTGAGTTTTTGTTTCCCCAGTTGGTAATATTGATGTCTCAGGAAATGAGAGAAATTCTAAGTGTCAAGGTCACTATGAAATCCAGTCCTTTATAGTTCGTTGTGTGTCCTCCTGGTAATTGCCCAGAGATTTCATTGGGTCTGGATTAACCTGACCTTAACTCACATTGCTTGAGTTTTCCTTTCCCACAGTCCTCTACCAGCAGTTAAGTCATTTGGTCTTTTTCACATGTCGGGGAGTGAGAATTCTTGTCCCCTTCAAGGTTCTTCTAGCTGGACTAAGAATCAAATTGACATGAGACAGATTAACAGGAGAAAATCAAATTTAGTAGGTGTATATATGGAGAATTTGCATCGTCATGGGAATTCCAAAGACCGGCAAAATGAGGTCTATATGATCCTCTAAGGAGGGGTCTGGGATTTCAGAGGAAAGGAATGCACTTCACAGGGCGATAAGAGCAGGTAATTAGATGTTTGCCCTACCATACAGATGGGTCACTCATTTATCTCTGCTAATAACCCTTTTTCTTGGGAAAGACCCCCAGTTTAGATTCTTCTGTGTGATTAAGGAAGGGACAGAAGTTTTTTGTGCACACGGGGTCTCAAGTGCCTTCAGCTCAAAATAATCCACATGCCAAAGTGGCACGTTCTGGGGGCGTGGGGTTGGGGGGCTGCCCTGAACCCCTTCACAGACTTAAATGAGAGTGTGATTCTACCCTGTTTAAATCCCCACAATGGATTCTTTAACAATTACAGAATAAAATCGAAACTCCTTACCTTGGCCTGCGGAGTCCTGACGTGATCTGGCGTCTTAATTTCTTTTTCCTCTTCTGTTCCTGCTCTCCTCCTGGCTTGCTGGGCCACAGCTACCTTTCACATCTCAGTGTGGCTGTGTCCTTCTGAATCTTAAGCTCAAACATCAAGTCAGAGAGGCTTTCCCCGACTACATTCCCCACCACCCTTATTTCCTAAATGGTTGATAGGAAATGACATTTGTTTGTGGGTTTGGTCTGTGTCAGACTTCCACCGATAGAGTGTGAACTACTTGTGGGCAGGCAACTTGTTTCTCTTGCTTTTCCATTTCTTTGGCCCTTGAACAGTGCTTGGTGTACATTTGTTGACTGAATGAGGATGATGATGGCATCCACATTTAATAGCATTTTAAGTTACTGTGTTTCTGTGTGTTTGTTGTTTTGCACCCGAAAGCCTAGCAGAAGGTTGAGGGGCAGCATTTTCTAGTGGCTGGGAGAGAATGTGGATGGTGGGGCTGGACAGGTTTGGCTGCCATTCCCAGGGTTTCTATGTTGAGCCTCTCTCCTCATCTGTAAAATGAGGAGAACGAGGTGAACCTTGCAGAGAGTTGTCGGGGTAAATGACAAATGTCTGTGAAGCTCCTTAGATGTCTTCCTGTCCCCAGGTGGTCTAGCAGAGAATAGCAGCAAGGTCTCTTCACTGTAAGGTTATTTCCCAACATGTTTGTAGTACTTAGGGTTTTGAAAAGTTTTATTTACTGTTTTGATTAGAAAAGTGGATATAGTCTTTAAAGAAAATATGGAAAATAGTGAAAACCAAAAAGAGGAATTAATAAAAGCCCACCATCTGGGGGTGCCTGGGTGGCTCAGTCAGTTAAGCGTCTGACTCTTGATTTTGGCTCAAGTCATGATCTCATAGTTCGTGGGATCCAGCCCCACATTGGGCTCTGTGCTTACAGCTCAGAGCCTGTTTGGGATTCTCTCTCTCACTCTCTTTCTCTCTCTGCCCCTCCTCTGCTCAAGCATGTGCTTTCTCTCTCTCTCTCTCTCTCTCTCTCTCTCTCAAAATAAATAAATAAACATTAAAAGAGAAAAGCCCACTCTGAAGGAAACTTCTGTGAACATTTTGATATGGTAATGGGTAAGTTTGGACTGACATTTTCTTTTTCTTTCTTTCTTTCTTTCTTTCTTTCTTTCTTTCTTTCTTTCTTTCTTTCTTTCTTTCTTTCTTTCTTTCTTATTTGGGGATAGAGAGTGAGAGCGAGTGAACAAGGGAGCATGCGAGCAGGGGGAGGGGCAGAAAGAGGGGGGCACAGAATCCCAAGCAGGTTTTGCACTGTCAGCACAGAGCCCAATGCGGGGCTCAAACCCATGAATTGTGAGATCATGACTCAAGCCAGAATTAATAGTCGGACGCTTAACCGACTGAGCCACCCAGGATCCCCTGGACTGACATTTTCTGAACAGAGAACATTCTTGTTCATGCATTAGCCTTCCTTCATAAAGCATTTAATCATCTCTTTATATAGTGTCTTTGTTATCTTCAAATTTTATACAAATCACATTAGAATGGGGCCTAACTTTTAGGCTGGTGGGTGTTGGGCAATTCATCCAGGGTCATGCTTATGTGTGGCACTCCAAGCTGGGGTGGAATCGTAGTGTTTGATTTGGCCTCTTGGGGAAGAATGCGAAGCTTAAAAATTGTGTACTACAGGTTTGGGTGACTCCAGGAAATGGCTTGCTCTCCCTTGCATGCCTAATAACGTGAGCCCTTCTCTTTTCCTCACCTGCTTCCTCACCTGTAGAAGATGGCAGTGAACGTATACTCAACGTCCGTCACCAGTGATAACCTAAGTCGACATGACATGCTGGCCTGGATCAATGAGTCTCTGCAGCTGAATCTGACAAAGATCGAACAGTTGTGTTCAGGTAAGAGAAGTCCACTACGCCATTTTTCCAGGAAAGCCTGCAGGTCCTTTAGGAGTGCACAGGCCTGTATCTGACTGCAGAGGCCACTGGTTCAGGTTCTGTGTCAGCCCTGCCCTAGTTCCACTTCTAGAAGGAACTGTGCTGAGAGGGTGCTTCTGGCCCGCGTGCCACCATCTCTACATCCTGCCGCCTGCTGCCTAGCCCGGCTTTTCCATCTGCACGCTTGTGCGTCCAGATTTGAAATATTTTATTTGAAGATGGAAATTATAATTGTTCTAGTTTTGTATTTTATCAGTGGCATTTCTTATTCCCAAGTAGCACAAGACCAAAGACCTGCAAATGCCATCTCAACCACAGTTTTATGGAACTGTTGTTTAACAAGGATTTCGCGGAGAGGTAATGATTTAAAACAAGAACAAAAACGTGTTTTGTTTTTGTGTATACTAATTGACATTTAGAAAACTGAAAAGAAGAAAATAAAAAATGCCCATAGTTTCAGTATTCAGAGAAAACTGCCCTTGGGGTTTGCTTTCACTTTTCTGTGCACATATATATATTTGTATATGTCCCAGCTTTTTTCAGTTAACTATGTTGTGAATGTTCTCTGGTGTCATTCACTGTCATAAAAATGACTTTGTTGTTTAAAGTTTATTTATTTATTTTGAGAAAGAGAGAAAGCATGCATGCACACATGAGTATGGGAAGGGCAGAGAGAGAATCCCAAGCAGGCTCTGCACTGTCAGCACAGAGCCCGACCCAGGGCTTGAACTCACAAACCGTGAGAGCGTGACCTGAGCCCAAACCAAGAGCCATCTGCTTAACCAGCTGAGCCAGGTACCCCAAGAGATGACTTATTTTTTTTTAAAACGTTTATTTTTGAGAGAAAATGAGGACAAGTGGGGGAGGGACAGAGAGAGGGGGACAGAGGATCCGAAGCAGGTTCTGTGCTGACAGCACAGAGCCTGATGTGGGGCTTGAACTCACGAATCATGAGATCATGACCAGAGCTGAAGTCTGATGCTTATCCAGTTGAGCGCCCCCAGGTGCTCTGAAAAATGACTTATTTTTAATGGCTATGTACGGGGCGCCTGGGTGGCCCAGTCGGTTAAGCGCCTGACTTCGTCTCAGGTCATGATCTCACGGTTCATGGGTTTGAGCCCCGCATCGGGCTCTGTGCTGACAGCTCAGAGCCTGGAGCCTGCTTCGGATTCTGTGTCTCCCTCTCTCTCTGTCCTTCCCCTGCTCATGCTCTGTCTCTCTCTGTCAAAAATAAATAAACATTAAAAAAAAAAATTTAATGGCTACGTACTATTTCTTTGGATATGCTGGAGTTGTTTAACATCTTCCTGACTGGGGACATTTAGGTGGTTTCTAATTTTTCCATAGTGATTTCTAGAAATGGAATTACTAGATTAAAGGGTATGAACTTCAGGCTCTTGGTAATTATTTTTCATGAAGGTGTTATTGGTTTCTATGTCCCCTGAAGACTTTCTGTCTCACCTTTTGAGGGTTGTGCTACCTGCTCCTGACTGTCCTGACATGATAAGAATTGTGTTGGGGTTACCAAAACTGGATCTACTACAGATAGGAGGTGGGGTCAAAAATATGCCAGAAGGATGAGATGTGTATTCTGCTGCTCCTTCAGTTGTTAATCTTGTTTGTGGGGTAGAGAATTAGAACCCTCAGCTTCTCATGGTAGTAACAGTAGTGGTCCTTTAATTGAACGCTTACGTGCCAGGGTCATGTAAATGTTTTTCCAATATCTCTTCGTGTAACTCTCACTATACTTTCATGAGGTAGAGATGTTTATTAAGCTCAGTTTACAGATGAGGAAATGGGCTTAGAGAAATTGAGTGATAAGTCCCCAGTTATACAACCAAGAACAGAAATGAGATTTGAACCTTTGTTTAAATCAAGAGCCGATGTTCTTCAGCTCCTATGCCCTCCTTGCTCTCCGGACTTTTCTTTTACTGGTGCCATTTGTATTGATTTAAACTGACTGGTTTCAGGAGCACCTGGGTGTTCAGTTGGTTAAGCGTCTGACTTTAGATCAGGTCATGATCTCTCGGTCCGTGAGTTCGAGCCTTGTGTCAGGCTCTGTGTGGACAGCTCAGAGCCTGGAGCCTTCTTCGGATTCTGTGTCCCCTCTCTCTCTGCCGCTACCCCGCTCACACTGTCTTTCTGTCTCTCTTTCTCTCAAAAATAAACATTAAAAATAAAATGACTGCTTTCATTTGTGTGTTTTTTTTTTTTTTAAATGAATTCAGCTTCTGTACTTCCTTATTTTATAGTTAGGTTCTAGTCTTGCTCTTGGTTTCACTTGCTTGGCTTGTTATATCCCCTGGGATGTTTAATCTGGGTTTTACAGGTGGTCAGAGGAAGGCTTCATGTAAAGTTCTGTAGTGAAATGGTGCCTATGAGTCATGCTTGTTTCTCAGTCGTAGTGGGCACAGGTTGGGTGCGGGCACAGGTTGCCAGCCTTAGATCTGTGCTGCCTTTCCCCTGGTTTCCGTTCACTTCCTCAGTCCCATCACCGCATCCCCATTTGTTTGAGGCTCTTAAAGCACTTGTTTGCCCCGTGATTTGTGACTAATGTGGGGATGAGGTCATCCTAATTTTCATTGGGGCCAGCTTTTTCACCAGCAATTTCTCCCTAAAATTTATCTCTTTCCATATATATACTCTGAGGTGTATTTCACTTACTCAATTGGAAAATGAGAACTCTTTTCATGTGTAGATAAGTGGTACATATATGATCTGGCTCCAGATTTATCTCATTCAGACAGGGAGCTGTTGTGGATAGTCAGGACTGGGCATGAAGAGGCTTCAGTCTGCTCTGAGCCATGTGATTTTGGACATGTCCCTCTATGTTCTAGTTCCTCATCTGTAAACTAGGGAAGTAGGACCAGGCCCACCTATTGGGCTGTTCTGAGGCCCGTCTATAAAAATAGCTCTCAGATACTGATTCTTGCCAGACTCTGGAGGTGAGTGTAGATCTCTCTGGGGAGGGTGCATGCTTGTCTTAGAGAGGAGACTGCCCGTGGGGCACAGCTTAATGCATTACAGAGCCTGGTTTTGAACCACATTTTTCTGACCACAGAGCCTACACTCTGCTGCATACGTGATAATTTTTTTAAAAAGAAGCATTTGGAAGAGAGTTAAACAAATGTGAATTACATATCATTAATTACAGTGATACTATCTCATTAAAAACCCCTGTGAAGAATTTCCACTTTGTGAGCTGCCTGCCGTTTTTCTTACCCTAGATAAAGTGCTTTTCCCTAGCAGAAAGTGCTAAGTGCAGGACACTTAACCGTGACTTGTAAACAAACTTTTATTCATTCGTAGCTAGTTTTCCTCTGGAGAGCTGTTTAGGAGTTCTCTCCAAGTATGCAGATGTTTGCATTGTGTTTCACCCTGATGCTTAGAAAACCGGGTCTCGGCTTTCAGTATGAGACCAAACAGGATGAGCTGCAGAAACCGTGTCCCTGGAGAAGGCCTGCTGCCAGGGGATTGGAGTCATAGAGAAAGTGAGCTTCCTCAGACTCTTGAATTTCCCAAGGCCTAAGCAGCCTCCCAGTAGCCTTTAACCAAAGCTGGTGCCTGGTCCCTCCTGGTCTCACCTCTGATAAGCATAGCATCAAGCTGACTGGAATTTTCTTTCAAATACAAGCCTAGAAGGGTAGGGATAGGTTTTTCTCTGGAGAGGGCAAAGCTCTGAGTTCCTACACAACTAATGTGCCGGTTGCCTGTGAAATGGCCAAGTTTTGTCAGCATTGTGAACCCCCCACCCTCCTCCCCGTCCCAGCAGTGAAACAAGCCTTGCTTGGCTCTTGTGAGGTAAGGCGAGGATAACTTTCAGAGACAGAGTTGTCAGGTTGTTTCAAGATGTATTTCCATTTCATAGTCTCCCTGTTTTTGAGAGCTAGTCATCAAGTATTTTGGAAGAACAGCCATCAAGGAAAAACCCCTAATCACAGAGAATAATTTGGATGAGGGATTGCTTGTGTCAGAGAGGGGATGCTGGTTGCTTTTTGTCAACCAGTCCTCTGTTCCATATTCAGGCCCCTCTGCATGTTTCCAAGGGTCCAGCGTGGTGCTTTGAACCTGTAGAGTGGCCCTCACTGAATGTTCTCGTCTCCGCTTTCTCGGATTGTCTTCTGTTCTCTAGCCTGGCCTCCTCCATGGTTCCTGTGCTGCACAGAATAGGAAAGGTGTGAGGTGTGCAGACAGTCCCTGGCAAATGCTAGATTTCCTTTTTCCTCAGCTGGTTGCAGGAGCCCTCGAGTTTCTCTAAACAGCCTGTCAAGCTTGCTCATGCTGCTCCGAGTGTGACCACGCCCCTAGCCAGGCCTCCTCCGCTTTTTCTCCTCAGGTTTTCCAGACACTCATCTGGAGCCACGATTCCACTGTTCTTCTAGTGTTTCAGGCCTCAAAAGAGGCTAATTCACCAAGTGCAGTATGTCTTCTGAGGGATGCTTTGGATCCCGCCCCTTTTCAGTTTGCTTAGTGCTGCCACAGTGGCCTAGCTAGGCACACGTTCCCCTCGGGTTCCCCTGCCCCCACTCTCTCATACTACAGTGGTCCACAGCCTTTCTCAGAGACCCCAGCCCCCCCTTCTTCTTTTTTAAGAGAGAGAGTGTGCCTGAGTGGGGGCTAGGGGCAGAGGGAGAGGGAGAGAGAGAATCTTAAGCAGCCTCCATGCTCAGTGCAGAGCCCAACCCTGGAATCATGACCTGAGCTGAAGTCAAGAGTTGGTGGTTTAACTGACTGAGCCACCCAGGTGCCCTGAGACCATGTTTATTGAGTCACGACTCTGTTCAAGAAAGTATCTCTTCCAATTTTTTGCCTGACTCTTCAAGCACCTCCTTGATAAAGTTTTTTCTTTTTTTTAAAATGTTTATTTTTGAGAGGGGGGGAGTGTGCGTGTGTGTGCACGTGCACGGGGGAGAGGCAGAGAGAGAGGGAGACAGGATCTGAAGCGGGCCCCGAGCTGGCAGCACAGAACCCAATGCCGGGTTTGAACTCATGAACTGTGAGATCGTGACCTGAGCCCAAGTTGGGCATTCAGCTGACTGAGCCACCCAGATGCCTCAAGAAATTTTTTTCTAATATAAGTAATTTAGGTCGTCCTTATGGAACATTAAGAAAACCATAATTTGCTGTAATGTCACAATTAGTGATAGTCATTGTTATCTTTTAGATGTATTTTCCCCCTTAATTATGGCTTTATTTATTGAGCACTTACAATAGGCCAGACACTTTCCAGAGTGCTTTACACATATAACCTGGGAGATAAGGACTGTCATCGCCATTTTATATGTGGAGAAACTGAGGCACAGTTAAGCAACTTGCCCAAAGTCATTCATTTTAGCTGTACTTTCAGTACTTTCCTATAAGCGTTAAACATAATCGACATACACTGTATATATAGTTTTTATTTTTTGAATAACTGAAGGTTTCAAAGTGGTTTAAAATTCAAAAGGAACAAAAAGATAAAGATAAAAAAAGATAAATTGAAAAGTTTCCTTCTAACTCTGTCAACTAGTCACTCCCATTTTTGCTCCAGAGAGAGGGTATATGTACAGGCAGAAACATCCATCCATATTTTATGAGTGTGTGTTCTCTTTTCCTCCTTTTTACACAGATGGTAGCATGTGTAATCACATTATATATTCCAAAGTGTTTCCTATCCATATAGCTGATGCCACTTTGCTTTCTTTTTGTCTGTGTAAGACCTACTTTCCTCAGAGCAGTCCCCTGTCAGTGGACATTTGGTTTCTTTCCAGTCTCTTGTTCTTACAGACCCTTAAATTAAATAACAAGTACAAGCGCATGTATGTGTTGGACAGTTTTGTTTCCTGCTTTTAAAATCAAAATAGGATTATTTTTCCCATGTTAAAATATCTTGAGCCTGATTTTTTTTTTTTTAATTTTTAAATTTTTTTGTTTTTTAGAGAGAGTGCATGTGAGTGGGGTAGAGGGGCAGAGAGAAAGTTTTTTTTTTTTAATGTTCATTTTTGAGGGGGGGGAGGGAGAGGGGGAGGGAGAGAGAGAATGAGACTATCTTAAGCAGGGTCCGTGCTCAGCGCGGAGCCCAACATGAAGCTGGGATCATGACCTGAGTCAAAATCAAGAGTCGAATGTTCAACCAACTGAGCCACCCAGGGGCCCCTTGAGGCTGATTTTTTTTTTTTTTTTTAAGTTTATTTATTTATTTTGAGAGAGAGGGGGAGGGAGTGGGAGAAAGAGGGAGACAGAAGGGGGCAGAGTGAGGAAGGGAATCCCAAGCAGGCTCTGCACCATCTGCACAGAACCTCACATGGGGCTTGAACCCATAATGACCTGAGCAGAAATCAAGAGTTGGACGATTAACCATCTGGGCCACCCAGGCGCCCAAGGCTGTTTTTAATGTCTGCGTTAATGGCTCCTCATAGCCCTCTTTTTCCAAATTTTATTCCTCCTTTAAGATGACTGATGCCTCGCCTATTCTCTAAAGTCTGAACATGCTTACATTTAGTAGTTAGTGTGTTTTCTGTGTGATGTGTTAGAACCTTGGGAGCTCTTCATCTGGAGTCTTCTGATAGACAAGCATCTCTCGCGTGGAATGTTGGCTACAGCTTTCATCTCATGCTTCAGGGCTCTTCGCACCCGAAAGGATTGAGGACCAGTGCACTTGAGATCTCGCAGGCTTTTGGAGTAGGGGTTGCACTGTTTCGTGTTCTCTGCTTGCAGCACAGATCTTGGTAGGGGGGTGCCGTAGCAGTTGGTGAGACTCGTGGTTGACTCAGTGACATAAGCTGGTTCTGCCCTAAGTCCGTCTACATCTTCAGGCCACAGATTACGTGGGCCTGTTCTCCTGCCACAGATCGCTGGGTCAGCAGCCATCTGAGAGGGGCCCTGCTTATGTTGCCAGCCTTTGTTCTTAAGGCAGACTGGACTGCAGGCTCCTTTTAACCTGTTCTGTATCCAGTTGAGACATTTCTAGGCCAGGAGTTTTCAGCCCTTTTGTGAAAGGCAGCTGATAAATTTTTTTCTTTCAAACATTTACCTTCTTTTTTTGTGTGTTCTAATTATAGAAGTAATATTTACTGGGGCTCCTGGCCAGCTCAGTCAGTGGAGGGTGTGACTCTTGATCTCAGGGTTGTGAGTTCAAGCCCCATGTTGGGTGTAGAGTTTACTTAAAAACAAAACAAAAAAAATTTTAAAGTAATATTTACCATAGTACATACTTGAATATTTAAAAGATAGAATGCATCCAGTACCATCCCCCAGAGATGGCCACTATTTAGTCATTTTTGATCTAAAAAACAGTAATTTCATATGGTTTAACCTGATAGGTTGTATTTTCTTCTAGTTGTTTTTCTATACATATGTATTAAATGACTATTTATATATATGAAGATATTTTGTAGATAAGTTTTTTGTATCTTGCTCTTTCTTTTAATATTAAATCTTGAGTTCCCCCCCAAAATAAAAAAATGTATTTAAAAAAAATTTTTTTATAGTTTATTTATGTTTTGAGAGAGAGAGAGAGAGAGTGTGAGCAGGGGAAGAGCAGAGAGAGAGAGAGAGGGAGACACAGACTCCAAAGCAGGCTCCAGCTTCAAGTTGTCAGCACAGAGCCAGACGCGGGGCTCAAACCCACCAACCACGAGATCATGACCCGAGCCGAAGTCAGACACCCAACCTACTGAGCCACCCAGGCACCCCCCCAAAAAATGTATTTTGGATACTTGCATAATTTCTCAGGAAGATGGTGTGCTAATTGATTGCTCTTACTGTTGGACATAAAGGTTGCTTCCATTTTTTTTTTTTAACACCCGTGAATAAAGTTAGCATAGTTTTGTAAGTGAATCTTTGCCCTATTTTTTTTTTTTTTTAATTAACTGCCTTCGACTGGACCCCCGGATGTGTTTATATTTCTTTTGTGAATTGTCCAATTACCTTGTCCATTTTTATGAGGTGTTAATGTTTTTTTTAATGTATCATTTCTCTGCTTCAGCCAGCTATAGTGTAGCAGCGTGGTATATCTTTTCTCCCCATCTAGGAAATGCTTCTTTATTCAACTATAAGTTGTTCTAAGAGGATGTAAGATGATGGTACTGTGCAAAAGAACGGTGGGCGGGGAGTTCAGGATACCTGGGGTCTGGTTCTAAGCTTGCTCTCTGGCCTCTGTGGTCTTGGCCACAGTTTTTCGTCCTCAGTTTTTAAATTTATGATGGCTCTAAGGATTCTTCTGGCTCTAAAATAAGGAACTGTGATAGTTCATCAAACAGGTTTTTTCTGAGAGGCATATGACTACTGCTTTTAAGTGGTTTTGGTTGACTTTAGCCAGAAGTTCATGGATGGCTTGAGAATAGTGTGCATTTAGTAAATGCACATTATTTTGCTGTTTCAGAAAATTTCCTTTCATGTGTAGAGCAGTGCTGTGGGTATAGATGCTTAATAGATTATTTTCTGTGTGTGTGTGTGTGTGTGTGTGTGTGTGTGTGTGTGTGTGGGTTTATGTGCATGCGCTTTTTAAGCTGATTTTTATGCATCACATTTACATTACAATTAGTAAATTGTGATTCTTTTTATTTTTTTTTTTAATGTTTATTTTTGAGAGAGACAGAGACAGAATGTGAGTGGGTTAGGAGCAGAGAGAGAGGGAGACACAGAAGCAGAAGCAGAAGCAGCCTCCAGGCTCTTGAGCTGTCAGCACAGAGCCTGACGTGGGGCTCGAACCCACGAGCCGTGAGATCATGACCTGAGCCGAAGTCGGACGCTCAACCGACTGAGCCACCCAGGCGCCCCAAATTGTGACTCTTTTTAAATGTAACAGATTACCCTTCTTTATGCTCTTAGTTTGTTAAAGACACTTGGTCATTGTCCTCTAGAATGTAGGAAGCTCTTGGTGTCCCTATTTTAAAAATATAAATACTGCTAATTGAATCCCTGGACCTAGAATTCCTTCAGTATATTTTTGTTGGACAAGAAAGTAAATCTGGCACCTCGAAAACCAGGCTTTCACTTTCTGATGCTTGTTTCTACTCAGACTGTCACTGTGGTCACTGAAGTGCTTCTGCCCTTTGCATCTTCTTTCCAAAAATGATGATAATGGCACTGTTATGCTAGAACTGGCCGGGAGCCAGATTGGCCTGATTTAAAGTAAGTTGACAGTGTGTATTACAGCAGTCTCGCTCTGCAGAATGCCCCTTGGTTCGTCCCTCGGTTTCTTGTCCCTACCCCTGGTTGGCTCCTTTGGCCCTTTAACCTTTAGCCCTGCAGGGACAGTTCAGTGCACTGGGAACCCTTCCCTGTCTGAGGAGAGTGTGGTCTGGTAGGCATTAGAGGAGTTACATTCATGGACATTTTAAGCACCAAGGAAATATTTTTGGGGGTGGTGATGGGAAAAAATGGGAAAGTGGGGGGAAGGAATGAAATTGGAAAGCAAATGGGATGAAATCTGTGTAATGATTGTCTGTAGTTACTTTAAAAAAATTAAATGGGAGAACACAAAAGTGTCTTCTATTTAACTTTCTTTATAAACTGTTGGGTTAAGTTTATGTAGAGATGTAAAACCTCAGGGAGACAGTCATCTTAGAAAAATATTTATTTAACCTAGGGCAGAGGATGGATCTTTAAAGTACTTGGGAAATCCCTACTCTTGCTAGTGGAGAGGAGGGTATGTCCTTGCAAAAAACCAGAGTCACCTCTCTTTCTGTTTTTGCTCTTCTAGGCATTCGTTTTCTTTTTCTTTTCTTTTTTTTTAAGTTGTTTTTAGAGAGAGCACACGTGATTGGGGGAGGGGCAGAGAGAGACAGAGACAGAATCCCAAACAGGCTCCACAGGGTCAGTGCAGAGCCCGATGTGGGGCTTGAACTCACACCCTGAGATCATGACCTGAGCTGAAGTTGGACTTAACCAGCTGAGCCACCTATGTGCCACTAGGGTTAATTTTTCTTTATAGTGGTCATTTTATTGTCATGCTGGTTTGTTACAAAGAATAGTTTTAAAATTTCATAGAAACATTTCTTTTTTCCTCATCACAGGCTTCTGCATTGCAAGTGTGTTAGAACTTAGGTGAAACCAGTCTTGTTACTGATTTTGAGAAATTGACTTTGAAGTCATGTGGTAATGAAGCTTTTGGGTTTTATAGATCTACCTTGTTATTTTTTTAATTAATTAATTTTTTTGAAGTAAACTCTACCCCCAATGTGGGGCTCAAACTCACGACACCAAGATCAAGAGTTGCATGCTCTATCAATGGAGCCAGCCAGGCACCCCAGTAGGGTCCAATTAACAATTTTTTGAATTGTACATGGGTTAAATAGGTCTGAGTAAAAGTTCATCCTGCTTTTTTAATCGTAGCATTTAATGACCTAAGTGTGTATTTTATTCTCTTGTTGTTCATTCAGGGGCTGCCTATTGTCAGTTTATGGACATGCTGTTCCCTGGCTCCATTGCCCTGAAAAAAGTGAAATTCCAGGCTAAGCTAGAACACGAATACATCCAGAACTTCAAAATACTACAAGCAGGTTTTAAGAGAATGGGTGTTGACAAAGTAAGTAAATTTTATTCTTTGATTTAGATTTTTCTTTTTAGGTTGTTTCTTAACTAGTAATTGTTACTAGTGGACATTTGCCCCCCTTCCCCCCTCCCCCCCCCCCCCCCCCAGCCCAATTCATATAGTTATCTTTTCTCCAGTTAACATAGAATTTACTGGGAGCAAAGCTTCCCTCTACCCTCCTATCCTTGGTTCTCCTGTTGTTTTTCTCCTTTATTTTGAAGTTACTAGCGTTTGGAGGAATCAACCTGTAAATCTGTCCTCATGATTTTTTTTTTTTTTTAATAATACTGTTTAATCTTTATTAGTCTGAGATCTAATCCTTTTTATCCCTGGATTTACATCTGTAAAGCATAACAGATGGTAGAATAAGTAGTTCTAATAGAGAAGATTCTAGAAATACTTGCTTTTTATAGCAGGGTATAGGGAAGATCCCTTGTGGGTGCTGGCAAGTTCCCTTTTGCCCCCAATGATATTTGAAGGTACCAGAAACACAGTCCACCAGACTTCATTAAGGACAAATGTTATCTCTGTTTTAATAGATAATGTATTACTGCAAAATTAATGTTTCTCCCCTCCCCCCTCATTAGAATGGTTTGTTCTTTTATTTTTTTAAATTTTTTATTAAAATTTTTTTAATGTTTAGTTTTGAGAGAGAGAGATAGACTGAGTAGGGGAAGGGCAGAGAGAGAGGGAGACACAGAATCCGAAGCAGGCTCCAGGGCTTGAACCCACAGACCATGAGATCATGACCTGAGCCAGAGTCAGACACTCAACCAACTGAGCTACCCAGGCTCCCCTAGAATGGTTTATTCTTTTAAGTCATTTTTGGGGAAAAACATTTTTTTAGTAAAGTTTGTAATCACTCATTATCTTCCTGGTGTCTCTGGTCTGTATTTACTATGAAATCAGTCTTATTTTTATTTTAGTTTTGTCTCTATAGAATACATAGAACATACATTTGTATTGAATGAAAATCATTTTGTTACCAGGCATAGTTTAAACTAGGTGTAGCTTATTATATGCAGTAATTTTTCTTTTCATAGAGTTCTATTTTATTTTATTCTATTTATTAAATTTTTCTAATGTTTATTTTATTTTTTGAGAGAGAGAGACAGAGCGTGAGTAGGGGAGGGGCAGAGAGAGAGGGAGACACAGAATCTGAAGCAGCTCCAGGCTCTGAGCTGTCCATAGAGCCCGATGCGGGGGTTAAACCCATGAACTGCAAGATCATGGCCTGAGCCAAAGTCGGACACTTAACCGACTGAGCCACCCATACATCCCTATGCTTTATTTTTTTCAACAAGGAAAATTTCTAAAGCATACAAAAGTAGAGCGAATAGTACGATGATCCCTCATGATCTTCAGCAATTATCATATCATGGCCAGTTTGTTTCAGATATACCTTTACCCCACCTGCTGTAGTCAGGGAGTATTGAGAAGTGAGTTCCACATGTAAGTGGAACTTACATGTGGAAGTGAGTTCCACATTTGTTTGTAAATGCTTCAGTATCATACAAAGTAATTTCTTAAAATTGTATTTATTTGCTTAGAGGGGTAGATATGGTTCAGATTATTACATACATTCTTCTTTATAAAAATACAATTGCCACTGGAATCCTTGAAGAGTTAAAAGATAATTACACTCTGGCCAACAGTCCAACAATTTGAGGTCATAACTGATAACACGATCCTTGTACAATAAAAAAGTTTACAGGGTCCTTAAAGTATATTTTAATAGGATTGGAATTACTTGAAAAACATAACCGTTTTGTAGAAATCTGTTCTGGGACTGATTATGTACCTTGAGCGGTTTTTAAGACAGAATTTTTTTCCCCCCTTTCTTTTTTTTCTGGATGAATTTTTTTTTTTTTTTTTTCCCAGTTTTACTGAGATATGGTTGACACGACAGAATTTTCTTTAACAGTTCATTATAGGTACCGGTGGTTGGTTTGTGCTCTAGGTTTCATACTTTGTGATAGGCACTGTGGCCGTGCAGGTTGCATAGGAGATTTACTCTTTACAGTGCAGTGACATGTCTTACGATGCCTTTGGATATGTGTATGTGACTTCCATATGATACAAATGATGCTTATTCTTTTGCCTTTCTAATTCCTTTTGATGGACTGGGAGGGTGGTTGCCAGGTCTAAGTACTTTGTGGAAAGCAAACTGAATTAAACTTGCTCTATAAACTTTCAGGGGCTTACTTAGCACTAAGTTCTTGCCTCTAAAAAATTTTTTTTCTCCTTTTGGCAGAGCTTTATACTGATTTGATGCATGGACATGTTTGATGCTTGCCAAAAGCCTCTTGCTTTGGGCTAAATAGTCTTGATATTTCTCTGCAGATAATTCCTGTGGACAAATTAGTAAAAGGAAAGTTTCAGGACAATTTTGAATTTGTTCAGTGGTTCAAGAAGTTTTTTGATGCAAACTATGATGGAAAAGACTATGACCCCGTAGCTGCCAGACAAGGTCAAGAAACTGCAGTGGCTCCCTCCCTTGTTGCTCCAGCTCTGAACAAACCGAAGAAACCTCTCAGCTCTAGCAGTGCAGGTAAAACAACAAAACAAAAACACCATTTCCAAATAATAGTATTCCAAGTATTCATTCAGCCTTCAGTCAGAATCTCTTGAGCAGCTGTTGGCTTTGGGAGATTAAGCAGCTCACTCCCAGCCATGTGGTATGAGCATGGGTTGTGGCACCAGGCAGACCTGTGTTTGTTCTTGGGTCACTGTCGCCCTGTTTAAGCCACTTCATCTCTGCCCCACAGTTTCTTTGTGTATAAAGTGGGAATTTCAGTACTTGCCCCAGAGGGTTATTCTTGAGGCCTGAATGAATTCAATGAATTTAATTTTGTCAACACTGTTTACTTGTGTGGGGTAGAAATTCTTCAGGTCAGCTCACATAGAAGAGAGCTTTAGTTTGAACATGAGGACATTTCATAGGACCCTAGGATGGGAAGTTACAGCCAGATGTGAATACCTAGGAACTGAAGGAGTTTCCTAGGTCTCTTAGGGACTGTGCTTGGCTCTCTGCATCATCGTTCTGTCTGCAGACCAGCTTCCTGTGCTTACTTCAGGCTTCCCTGTCCTCCCTAAAATTTGAGCTGCTTAGTGGCTTTGGCTTGCTGTGATGCCAGCAGAATCTGGGAGGCAGTTTTTAGAGACCTTCTCTAGAAGGTTTTGGCCTGGTAGGTTTCCCAAAACCTGTAGTGTATTCATAAAACACACATACGCTTTGGGACAGGGCAGGTGTTCTACAAATGCTAACTCCTTTTCCAGAAGGTAGCAAGAATATTAGTTAAGATCCCATAGTACCTTGAGAGAGAGGCTGATCCATCTGGTAGATAGGGACATTGAGTACTCTTAATTTTCATAGCTTTATGGATATACAACTTTATTAAGATGTGATTCACTTGCCGTACAATTCATCCATTTAAAATAGACACTTGAGTTCTTTTTAGTATATCTACAGATATGTTCAACTATCACCACATCCAATTTTAGAATATTTTTATTACTCCCAAAAAGAAACCTCGTGTGTGCCCTGTCGCGGTCACTTCCCGTTTTCCCCTAGCTCTTCCCTTCCCCTCAACCCCAGGCAACCACTGATCTGCTTTGTCTGTGGATTTACCCATTCTGGACATTTCACATAAAGAGGATCATAGAGTATGTGGTCTTTGTGTCTGGCTTCTTTCATTTAGCATAATGTTTCCCAGATTCATCCACGTTGTAGCACGTGGCAGTACTTGGTGGTTTTTTTTTTTTTTTTTAATTTTTTTTTTTTTTTTTTTCAACATTTTTTATTTATTTTTGGGACAGAGAGAGACAGAGCATGAACGGGGGAGGGGCAGAGAGAGAGGGAGACACAGAATCGGAAACAGGCTCCAGGCTCCGAGCCATCAGCCCAGAGCCTGACGCGGGGCTCGAACTCACAGACCGCGAGATCGTGACCTGGCTGAAGTCGGACGCTTAACCGACTGCGCCACCCAGGCGCCCCAGTACTTGGTGGTTTTTAATGGCTAAGTTATACTGCATTGTATGGCCGTACCACGTACCATGTATCTGTTCACCACTTGATGATCATTTGGGTTGCTTCCACTCTTGAGCTGTTATCAGTAGTGCTGCTTTGAACACTCCTATATAGGTTTCTGTGTGGGCCTATGTTTTCATTTCTCTTGGCATATATCCAAAGGTATATACTTGTGGAACACAATTCTTGGGTCATGTGGTTACTCTGACCTTTTGCAGAACTACCTATTTTCCAAGTGGCTGCAGCGTTTTACATTCCCATCAGCAGAGTGTATGAAGGTTCTGATTTCTCCAAATACTGGGTGTTAGCTTCTTAGAGTGGGGATCTGTGTAGGTAACCCTGTACATTTTCGTATTTCAGGTGCTGGTAACAGGCAAGTGGAGACTTGTAGTAAGCATTCAATCTTGGGGATGAACGCAGACTAGAAATCATCCAGAGGAATGCCTGTACCTGTGGGTGAAAGGCCTTATGGTTACTGAATAGTTTGGGGTATCAGGAAGATCAGATACTTTTAAGCCTGGCATAATGTGCAGCTTTACAAAATAGTTGCTGAATACATGATTAAAATCATCATGGGTGATAAATTTACCTCAAGGTAGCCCATCCTTGATTGTTTTAACTTGACTGCTCTTTCCATGTTTTAACTTCACTACCTTTTTTGGCTCTACGTACAGAGAAGTTGTAAATCCTAGTCAGGGTGTTGCTTTTCTCTCATAACTCTCCTAAACACCTTTTAAAAGTGAACAAGGTGCAGGTTTTGAGGTAATTAGCGGTAACAGCAGTCTCTACCACCCTCCCCTTCCCAAGCCAAGAAGCTTGAGGTTCTAAGGTAGAGGGCATCTGACTTCCCAGATGGGGAACCTTGGGCACCTGACAGCAGCTGGGGCTGTGAGCTCACTCCTGGCATGAAGTTTGCCTTTGCTCCATGGAGTTGTCCCTGTTAGTGGATTTGGTTGGAGCTAGGTTAAGGTGGACCGTCTGTATGCGCCAGAATGACTGTGTCTCTTTCAGGTGATAGTCCTCTTAACCCCAGTGGAAGAAAGACCTCACAGAGGGATTCATTCCCAGCACCAAAGGTGGTGGCTAAAGTCAGTACCTGACTCTGCTGCCAGGATAAAAACCACCTTGGGCAAACGTGGGAGTGCAGTTTTGCATGCTGGGCTCTCTACGTTGGGTGCCTTCACTATACAGCTGTGGAGGGCAGTTGTTCACAGCCTCCTCTTGCCCCGTCCGTTCTTTTGGTCTTGAAATTTCTCCTCTTAAAAAAAGCTCTGCTCCTCTCTCAGCTCCACAGAGGCCCATTGCGACCCACAGAACTACTGCAACCCCTAAGGCTGGCCCAGGTGTGGTGCGAAAGAATCCTGGTGTGGGCAACGGGGATGACGAAGCAGCTGAATTGATGCAGCAGGTAGGCACCTCCTCTGTCCAAGACGGGAGTCACTTCGGGGGACGGACTCTTGGCAGCACTGACCACGGGAGGGCTGTCGGTGCTCTTGTAGAAAGACCTGCCTCGTCCCCCTGCTGAAGCAGTCCTCGTGACATGTGAGCACTTTGGGTGCTGTGTGAGGACTGTGAGTGTGCAGGTGGAGGTGGAAGAGAGGGGTCAGGCGTTTCTAAGATCTGTTAGTGTGACGGAGACCGATGTCTTTGGAAGCCCACCCCTACGCTAGAACCCTGTTGAAGGTTTCTGGAACTGTTAGGGTTCTGTGGGATTCAGAGAGTGTCTCTTGAATTTTGGCTCTGACAAAAGATGAAGGAGAGTTCCTTTCTAAATTGTAATTAAAAAGAAGACTGCACGGGCTCTCTGCTGAAATCCTGGGTCACTAGAGATCCAAGTTACGGTGGAACTGGTATGGAAAGCCCGCTGTTGCTCTTTTGTTCTTAATCAGTTCAGTGATTTGAAATGCATACTTCAGGATTAGTTAGATGTCCTGAAGGTACTTGTCAGAGGTCTCTGTGGATCTGAACAAAGTTTAGACTTTTACGTGTTTTCTCACCAGTTTGTAGAGTTTTGTTTGTTGGCTTGCTTTTGGATGATTCTCTTGATTAATTCCAGTTTTAAAATCAGGGATGCTCTATGATTCCTGTGAGTTTGAGATTGAATCCTTTCACTTTCCTAAAAGCCAAGTCTTAAAACCTAGAGGCAATGGCCTCACTTTGACCTGGAACCTCTCGTGACCCCAACCCTGCTCCTTGGAGTTCAGGACGTAAGAACCTGCCAAGAGATCACAGTTTTTTGTTTTGTTTTGTATTGTTTTGTTTTGTTTTGTTTTGTTTCATTTTGTTTTGTTTTGCTTTGTTTCAGTCTTCGATTTCTGCATGCCCTGTGCTCCTAGGTGCCATGGGAGTGTCAAGGTGACTGGGTCACCGTCCCCATTAGTGTGGCTGCCTTGAGTGCCCACTGGGCGTGGTCACTGTGAAGTACAGAAGTCCTGGAGAAAAAGACTTCCCTGAAACTGTTGGTTTTCAGGCAAGGATGTACACGGGAAGCAATCTCAGAGAAAAGCAGTGTTGCTGAGGCCAAAGCTGGGTGGCCAGCACAGGGTTGATCTTGTACTGTGTAGGAGAAGACACAGCGGCTTCTGTGAGACTGCTGCTCTTGGCTCACTCAGCTCGTGTCCTGTGTGATGGGGCACAGGCTTTGGGTTCTATACATTTGGGGATTTTCCTGACTCTGCCATTTAACTTCTTGGGGTCAATTAACCTCTCTGAACTGACTGTGTGTTGTGTGAGGTGGGGCTAATATTTTGCTCATGGTAGTTGATTGGGCCACATGAGCTGATGTGCTGTCAGGTTCTTAGGGTGGGGTTTGGGATAAATGGGGAAAATGGCAGTGGATAAGAGACCATTGTAATTATTATGGCTGTTGTCTGTGGTCCTGATAGAGTGAAATAGATTCTGAATTGTCTGTCTTTTTTTTTTTTTTTTCTTTTTTTTTTTTTTTAACGTTTATTTATTTTTGAGACAGAGAGAGACAGAGCATGAACGGGGGAGGGTCAGAGAGAGAGGGAGACACAGAATCTGAAACAGGCTCCAGGCTCTGAGCTGTCAGCATGGAGAGCCCGATGCGGGGCTCGAACTCACAGACTGAGATCATGACCTGAGCTGAAGTCGGACGCTCAACCGGCTGAGCCACCCAGGCGCCCCTGAATTGTCTTTCTTAAAAGTTCACAGGAGCCCGATTGTCTTGGTGAAATATACAGATGTTAATGATAAAAACAAAAATAGCTGACGTTTTGAGAGCCGTTTGCCATTGCTCTCCCGAGTGCTTCAGTTTCACTTTTGCACTTTTGTGTTAGTCCTGTGAGGCCTCGCAGACCAGGACAGTGTGCCTGGGGAGGTTACGGGTCCTGCGCTGGGGTTTGAGCCAGCTGCCTCACGCCTGCCTCAGAAGTACTTTGGCTTGCACGGGGTTTCCATTTTAATTTTTTTTTAATGTGAAGGATTTTTTAGATTCTCTCCAGGTTGCCAGAGTCCTTAACCTGTAATACTCTGTCACTGATCCCTTGGCTCATTTACATGATCTGTCTGGCCCCTTGGAAGTATTTGAATTTGTGCCCCTTGATGAAGGTGAAGAGGTCTGGGGAACGTGACTGATGTGGGAAATAGAGCAAGATGCGCTTCTTACGATAAGAGGACAACAGTGTATTCTTCACAGATTTCCTCGTAGTGTTCATTTCCTTAGGAGGGCTGCAGTGATTGCACCTTCTTAAGGCATCCTGGAGAAATTTACTTTTGGTTGAGTCCAAAGCAGCACTGTTCGAAAGAAGGAGAATGCAAACCAGAAATGTGAGGCATATCTATAATTTAAAATATTCTAGTAGCTACATTTAAAAAAGTGAAAAGAAACACATGAAATTTCTTCTCATGACCCATTACCGAATCTATCCAAAGTGTTATCATTTTAACATGTAATCATTACAAATAATTATCAATGAGATATTTTATGTTTGAAGACTGTACTAGGTCTTTGAAATCCAGGGTGTATTTAATATTTACAGCCGGTCTCAATTGCACTGGCCACATTTCAAGTGCCCAAGTAACTACTTGTGGCCCCCAGCTACCATAGTGGCCAGTGTAGGTCCAAAGCATTCTCCTTGGGTTTCCTAGATTATGGCTATTACTTTACTACAAGAGAAGGTTTGAGAGTGGCATTGATGACTTGCCACAGAGTTTTAATAACCTCATTAGTAAGCATTTAGAGGAGTGGGGAGTGAAAGCCAGTGACTTATTAGTGTATACTGAGTATTTCGTGTGTGTTTTTTGTGGATACATAGTTATCGAGTGATATCCTGGAGGAGTGCTGCGTTGGCCCCACAGGTAGGGTCCAGAAGGCTGGGTTCTGGTGCCCTTGATGATTTGTAGGCCTGAGGAGGTTTGAGTGGGTTTGTGGGTGAGGCACTAGTGAATCGTGAGTGGTAGACTCCAAAGTATAGCATACCTTTTGAAGCCATTTTGACTTCCTTTTCATCCTGTCACTGATGTGATTAGAAGGCCTCTTCCCTGGCTCTTGGATCTTGGAACTGAGGATTTAAGGCAGCTTCCTACTGGTGGGGTTGGTCAGTTCTTGCCCTGCTATCCCCTGGCATGTTCTGCTTTGGGGCTGATAGTTTAAAGAAAGCAACAAGCAGCAGTGAAGTGATTTCTGTGGTTGATAAAGGATGAGCGAAAGACTGTTTAGAACCTTGATTCGGGTTGGTCTGTTCAGGCCTTTGATGATGAACATTGAAATTAAGTAATTGACAGAATGGTCCTGGTGGTTCTTGTCACCTGCTCCTCATCTCTGGAGGCTTCGTGATGGCAGCTTCTGAAGGGGGAGTTTTCTTCCACCCTAGGACAGGACTTGATCCCTTTGACTGTAGCTGGCTGCTTTGTGAGGTCATGGGGAAGCTAAAGAAGTGGTTTGCTTCAGATTCCAGCCAGTTTAGAAGGTTGGACGAGATTTCTGCAGTGCCTTTCTGGCTCTCAGAATTCCCTGCTACCCAATTGTTCTCCGCAGCTGCACCTTTGATTTCCTGGCTTGACCTTCCCTGTGGCCCCGGCCTGTGTGTCCTGTGAGGATTTTGTGCTGCGTGGTATGCCTTTTAATTTGCATGTCGTGAGAGTTAAATCAAATTCACATGTCATAGATTTGAATACACTGGAATGAAGATATGTATCGTGCTTCAAATACGCAAAGGGCCCTGAGAGTTGTTACGACTTTTATTGCTCTTGGTTGGATAGACCTGGCCTAAGCACTGAAATTTATTTCTTCATGGACCTTTTGGGGGGAATGAGAGCCCCTCAGCAGGGCGCCTGGAGGATTCTGCAGCACGCATGGTGAGCCGATGGGATGCTCAGTGGAGCTAGCTGTGGAACATGGTGGGTCTGCTCCTTGCTTCCGTGTCCTGTCTCCCTTTTGAAACTCTCTTGGGAGAGAGACAGGTGCCAGGATCCTCTCCTCTTCTTTTGAGTCATGGATCGCTTCCCCCGTCCCCAACATACGGCAGCCCGGTAAGAACCATTGAGTTTTCCATGCCCAGGCCTCTGTCACTTGTAGCTGTGTTTGACTAGCAGTAGTCATCTTTAGTCTTCCCCTCCTGGCTCACCATTTCTATCCTGATTCTCTGGACCGACTGTCTCTTTCCATTGACCTTCACGTGCAGAAAGACTTGGATTTGACTGACCAGTGCCCTGATAAGCACACAGTTTATGATTGTTGGCCACCTTGCTTTGCTGGGTTGTGGACTCTGCTTCTGTATTTGTCTCTGGATCCCATCTTTTTTTCTCCTTGATCTTTTCTCAGTCCCTGAGAAGTTCCCTCATGTTTCATGGTGTGGCCTGCCTTTTCCTTGGGGTTGTTAGAGTCAAGATGGCCATGAACAGGCCCACATTATTTCTTTGGAGATGAAGAAAACTGATATTAAACTAAAGTGGGTGTTTGTCCCTGTTAGAGAGTTTGATGGAAGGCCACCTCTTCTTCTGGGTTAGCAGGTGGTGTGATATGTTACTGGTATATAAATGCCAAGTATCTCACCCTTTTCAATGTCTTATGCAGGTCAACGTATTGAAACTTACTGTTGAAGACTTGGAGAAAGAGAGAGATTTCTACTTTGGAAAGCTAAGGAACATTGAATTGATTTGCCAGGAGAACGAGGGGGAAAACAACCCTGTATTGCAGAGGATCGTGGACATTCTCTACGCCACAGACGTACGTGTTGACATGAGGATGTTTTCTTGCCATTTGCCACCAGAGAAAATAAATTTTATCTGGTTGGTGTCAGCCGATTCAGTGCTGATGCTTGTATGTTCCAGCGTAGCAGTTATCAAAAGACTTGAACTTTGACCCCTCAGAGTCAGCTAGAGAACACCTCTGCTCAACCTCCGCCTCTGCCTTGACGTCTGTGAGCCTTTGAGTCAGGAAAAGGACATGGAGGTGGCTGGCTTGCCCTGCTTCTGTAGTTCATGGCCCCTGACAGGCGATGAGTGCTACAAAATGCTCATAACGCCACCATCCCCACTCCACCCCCTACGGCTTGGACCCCTCAGCCTGAGGTGCTAGCTCCATTTTATCATGACCTGGGAACCAGGTACTGGCCCCTTTTTGATGTTCCCTGCCCACACCTGTCAGATTGTATCTTTGTGCCTGGTTCCCATTTCCTCCCAGTACTTTATGGGCCAGTTTCTTGGGATCCGTGTGTATTATTACACAACCGAAGCTGCTGATATTAATCATGACACATTAGCTGATCATGGAAGACTGATTTTCCCTAGATTTAGGATTTGCTATCTCGCTATGTTCACTGTTGACTGGCTTTACTTTTGTGTGAATCTGCATACCTAGCAAGGTCTGTAGGATCAAGCTGCAGTGTATATCTGAGTGTTTTATGGTATAGCAGTATACAAACATAAGGTAATATTAGTATTGTCATTAACACTGTTCTCTAAACATATCAAGTGAATTTGGGGGGGGATCGAGACATGATGAAAAAAATACTTTGTTCAATAAATCCTTATTCCGGGCTTGCTCTGGGCAGCTAATGAAAACAGAGGTGATGAAGATATAGGGGTCCTTGGGCTAGTCTGAGTATTATTTTAGTGGTGTCATATCTTAGGTAAATCCAGCTGTAGAGATTTAGTTTAAAAAGAAAAAAAAAAGATGGTGGTTGAAGGAAGTCGGATTTTTATGGTGGCGTAGCCACTGTCACATGCCAGAATGCCCGGAGCCAGTGTGAGGCGGGAGCCGTGAATCTGCTGTTTTCCCATGCCACTGAGGTGGAGTCAGTCTTACCGCTCTTGTGGGTATTGGGAGTGTCTTGGGTGAACCCACAGCACCTGCAATTGCATGAGTGGTTCCTAAGTGTGATCAAAAGCATGCGGAAAGGAAAAGCAGGCTGTGGGACAGCTTATTGACGGGAGATGGCGTTATATTGAACTCCATCATGACTTCAGGGATTTTTGAGGGTAAATTTTCTTTTTTTTAAAACAACCTTTTTGAGGTATAATTGACATAACGAACCGTACACGTTTAAGTACAACTTGATGTGTGAAATCATCGCCAAAATCAAGAAATCAACTTTTGAGAGTAAATTTGTGCTCAGTTTTTTTTGCCTTTTGTGAGATTGTTTCTACTGTCTAAGAAAAGTAGTGGTCACTGGCCTTGTGCTATTAAATGTCAAGTGTGTGGTAGAGACAGGAAGAGCCGTAGACTTTGAGAGGCTTTCAGTATGAGGAAAGTGACCCCACAGTAGAAACTGATGGTTTGCTTGGTGCTGAGTAATAGCTTTCCCCTCTCATTTTCCCATTTTAGGAAGGCTTTGTGATCCCTGATGAAGGGGGCCCACAGGAGGAGCAAGAAGAGTATTAACAGCCTGGACCAGCAGAGCAACATCCGAATTCTTCACTCCAAATCATGTGCTTAACTGTAAAATATTCCCTTTTATTATTCTTAGAGGACTCACTGGTTTCTTTTCATGAGCAAAAAGTACCTCTTCTTAAAGTGCACTTTGCAGAAGTTTCACTCTTTTTCCAATGAGTTTGAGTTAGGAGCTTTCACCTTGTAGCGGAGCAGTATTAACACCTAGCTGGCTCACCTAGGGAGCAGAGAGGCCGACCATGGGGCTCCCCGTGTGGACGCTGGTAACACTGATTGCTGGAGACGGTGTTTTTATGTAATGCACTGAGGTGGAGACCTCAGTAGAGAAATGTAAAGACTGATTTGAATTTTAAGCTAATGTGAAATCTTGGCAGAGAACGTTTTAATAAATAAATGCCTTAAGAGTATTTAAAATATGCTTCCATATTTCAAAATATAAAATGGAACGTGACAGATTTACGTGTTTGACATTGTGTCTGGGAAGGAAGGGCCAGACCTCTGGACCTTTGGTATCTGCTGTTCACAGGCCTTGCAGGGCTGTTTGAATCTGCAAAGGCCTACACCTTGGCCCAGAAGGAAAGTTTAAAAAGTTGCTCTGTAAAGCCATTTGGTGTCCTTGACCAGTTGTATCCCTGCCCTGAGAAGCAAGAGGCATTGTTGCCTGGACGAACAGAGGGTGTGTTTCAGCCCTGACATGTTTGAGTTGTAGAGCTTCAATTTCAGTGAACATTTCTCTGACCATTTTTCCAGTTATCCCTGAAATTTCTATGTATTGTGTTTTTTGGGAAATGAGGTGTGTCCAGTTTTTAAATCTAACAACTACTTTTGGGGACTTGCCCACATCTCTGGGATTTGAATGGGGGTCGTGTCCCATTTTACTGTCTTTTAAGTTTACATTGAACATGTTTCTCTTCTCTGCTCCCCTTGCCCACTGGGGACTCCTCTTTGGCTCCTTAAAGTTTGCTGCTTAGAGTGTAAGTTCAGCAGGCAGGTGGTCACGCTGCAAGTTCTTTCTGGACCTCTGGCAAAGGGAGTGACCAGTGAAGGCCATCGCTACCTTGGGCTCTGCAAGGCTGGGTGTTCTTGGTACCTGCTGTCCACAGCCCTCCACTGTTATCGGAATACTTTGCCAGTGCACTAATCTCTTTGGAGATAAAATTCGTTAGCGTGTTACTAAATGTTAATTTTCTTTTGCAGAAAATACAGTGCCGTGTCTGAATTAATTATTAATATTTAAAATATTTCATTCCTTAACTCTTCCTCATTTGCTTTACCCCTAGCCTATTCAGTTCCTTTGTTTGGCAGAATTCTGCAAAATGTGTGTCACCCACTACTGAAGATTGTTCAGCCCCTGATGTATTTGTATTGATTTGTTTCTGGTGGTAGCTTGTCCTAAAATGTGTGTAGAAAGCAGATATTTTATGATAAAATTGTTGTGTAGTGCATGCTCTGTGTGGGATTCAGAGGAAAACCCAGATTCAGTGATTAACAATGCCAAAAAATGCAAGTAACTAGCCATTGTTCAAATAACAGTGGTGCTATTTCTCTTTTGTGGCCTTTTAGACTTTTGTTGCCCTAAAATTCCATTTTATTGGGAACCCATTTTCCACCTGGTCTTTCTTGACAGGGTTTTTTTCTACTTTAAACAGTTTCTAAATAAAATTCTGTATTTCAAGAGTGTCATGTCTTCTGAAGTTTGTCTTGCCCTGGGTATATTCTTTTAGGTTCAAATGGTAAGGGGCCAATTCTTCTTTCTTAAATTTGGACTGATCTTTTCAAATCTTTCACTGTTTTTTTCAAATGTGCTTATTTCTAAGCCTGTTCCTTTTTTCTCTGTTCTTGACATTACATTTCTCGGCTTCCTGCTGTTAGACATTCTCATGTTACTGTGAGAGGTTTTTTGAGAAGTCCAAGGCTTGGCCCATCTGCCTTGAAGTCTTTTCAGGCGGATTCCACCTGAGAAACGTACTGCTGGATAGTGCTTGCTGGATACCATGGGGCGATAGCTTTTTCCCCCCTGAAAGTATGTTTCAAAGGCAGTGGACACAGTCTGAATCTATGAAATAACCTGAAATTGTCATCATTTTTCCCTCCTTTTTAAAAATTCTGTGCCAGAAGAAGTGAGTTCAGAAAGAGACTTGCTGCCATTTTCAGTATGAAATAAATGGGTAGGAGGTAATTTTCTGTGTGGGCTTTAGGGTGCCTGCCACAATCATGGATGCTCTGTAAACCCAACTTGATGATTTTGCGTAGGGTGAAATCCATATTACTTCCTCTAGAAGTTAAGAGTATGCGCCTTCAGAAGGAATTTGATACCCCATGTGTTGGTAATCTACAAGAAGATGCCTCCAGGCATGCTTAGAGTTTGTGAAGATACTGTTGGGTAAGGTGCGCTGAGAAGTTAACCCTGGAAGGAGTGAAGCTGCTACTGCCTGCACCTCTGACCTAAGTCTTTTGACCTCGTCCTTTCGGCTGAGGACTGTGAAGTCTTTTGATCTGACTGGTTCAGGTTAGGTCACTGGTGCAGTTAACTTGAATAAGCTGCTTGGTTTGCTTGGCAAGTTCTGTGTTGTTTGAGGATAGGTAAACAGACGGGTCCTCTGGCTGGATTTGGATTTAGGATTCACTCAGGCTGGTGGTCCTCAAACAATGGGCTTCAGAATCATCTGGGAAACTTGGCTGACATAACGTGTTTCTAAAGTCCATCTCCAGAAATTCTGAGTTGGAAGATTGAAAATCTTACTGTGTACCTCAGGTGACCCGGGTTTGATGCAGCCCTCAGACTTGCACTTTGGCCTTACGTATGTGCCTGCAAGTTCAAGTCTAATTCTGACAGGGGGGAACATCAGGTTTGAGTCCTTGCAGGCCCCTCTTAGCTTTGTGACTTCTGAGTTAATGGATCTCTCTTGTTCTGACCTGCAAAATGGGAATGATGAGGTTGGCCGAAATGCCTCCCTCACCGGCCTCTTGTTGGAATCAGGATGAGCTGACAGAAAAAGCAGCCCCAACCTAAGAAAGCCCTACATAGGTTCTTCAGCTCCAGCTCACATTCTCTAGAATTTTTAGATGAGAAAAGCTTGGAGAGGGTTTTTGTATCCTGAAAATCCAGGAGGGCATTGCTTAAGATAGGCTTGGAATACTTTGTAAAATAAGTAACACGTTCTTTTACTGTTTCTTGTTCAGCTTGGTGGTGGTATTGAGGAGTCCAGCTCCTTTAGGTTTTCAGACAGTGATTTTGATCCTGTTTTCCCCAAGTGACAGTGAAGTCTAAACACACATTTCACTATTTTCTTTTAAATAAAGATTCGGTGATTCAGTCATTCAGATTCATGGATTTAAAAAACTTGTATTTTCTTCAAGGTGTACTCTCTAGAATGTAATGTGGTTTGGGAAAGGAAGCAGTTCTCTTTTGCTATAATCAGAGTGACTCTAGAGAAGTTTTTCTGTAAGAATTTTATAAGGTTTGGTATGAGGAGCTCCTTTTGTGACGTTGACCCCAGTTCACCACAGTCCACAAACAAAACCTAGGCTTTAAGCCTGATGAACCTAATCAGATTAGCTTGCTAGGTAGCGTGTGGGTGACCCAAATCTGACCAGTGTCAGCAGAGAGAGTGGAAGTTGAACCACATTGAAGCCGAGCCTGTGGTCAGTGTTGACTTAGAAGTAGGACTGTGTCATACTTTCGAATTCACACATTGCAGTTACAAAATTTTAAGATCAGATGAGTTCATATTTAGTTCTGATACTTGATTTTTTCTTACTGTTTTAACATTTGAGGATATAACCGAGTACAGGGTCTTTTGTCTGAAAGAAAGTCCATGGAGGGATTCTGTACTTAACACATGCAGCTTGTCTGTGGTTAGAACCATTAACCCAGATGACTTCAGCCGAATTGTTACGCAGTTACAACTGTTGTAGGTCTGTTTCCCTTTTGGCCGAATCTGAATTGGAAAGAAATGTTATCTTAGTCCTTGGAACACAGAGGCGCTCAGTTGAGGTGGTTAGGGTAGTTTCGTTAAACTGGTTATGTAGATAAGCAGGTCTACCCTTAGAGTTGGCTTTTGTAGGCCCCTTAATCCAAGACCTTTAAGTCAGGACCATAAAAATTAAAATCTAAATAACCTGTATTTATACTGGAGGCTTTGAGGTTCTGAAATGTAAAATGAAAATAGCCTGCACAGACCAGTTTCTGCAGGTAGGGAGAGGCAAATCTTTGTCCTGTGACTGTTTGTAAGCAAACCAGGTTAGCTGCCAAAGCTTAGAACTTTGTAGATGGTATCGAGAGAGATTTAGTATTGCAAAGTGATGTCACTGGTTTGCAGTTCTGTCTGATGTCTGTCTTTAAAAATTAAAAAAAAAAAAATCCTCCTTTTTCCTGGTTTATTTTGAATGTTTTTCCCAGTCTGCAGGAATTGTTGGTGGGGATAGGCTGGATGCAGGTATGAGGAACGAGGAGGAAGAAGAATTTATTACATTTACTGATGTCTTTAACTTTCAGTTCTGGTTGTAGAATGAGATTTGGGAAGTTGGTAGGTGTGATTCAGCCCATCTGCGTAAGTTCTAACAGAGCTGGATGGTTCTTACTAGTTTCCAGTGGGGGCAGAGGTGAGTTTCTAAGATTCAGCCTTAATGGATGATTCACAAATTGCAGGGTAGACTATTAAAGTTAAGTCCAAGGTCAAGCATACAAGTGGGTAGACTGAATATATAAAGGGAGTGTGTGGCTAGAGTCCTTCTCTGACCTTTACCAAAATGAATGAGGGAGTCAGTGCTTTGGCCAGGAGGCCAGGGACCAGGAGCTGAGAGACCACAGCCCTTCTCCAGGGCCCTGCGTCCCGGGTCTGCAGAGCAGAGCTTTCCACTGGCTCAGTGAGGAGTGGAGCAAGGATGGTTTCCCCAGGATCTCTTCTGGGCCAGGAGAGAGTTAACTTAGGTCTGTAAAAAGCTGATAGGGTACTGGAGCCGAAAAGAATGGAAGAATGCTTAAGTTCCGGCAGATATTGCCCCTGGAGTCCAGTTTTCATCAGGAGAAGGATAGGATTTGTTCAGAGAAAAGCACAGTGTTTCTCAGCATCAGCTACCTACATTTTGCATGTGAAATTATTTTTTTTAAATATGAAATTTATTGTCAAATTGGTTTCCATACAACACCCAGTGCTCATCCCAACAGGTGCCCTCCTCAATACCCATCACCCACCCACCCCTCCCTCCCATCCCCCATCAACCCTCAGATTGTTCTCAGTTTTCAAGAGTCTCTTATGGTTTGGCTCCCTCCCTCCCTTTCTCTTTTTTTTTTTTTTCCTTCTCCTTCCCCATGGCCTTCTGTTAAGTTTCTCAGGATCCACATAAGAATGAAAACATATGGTATCTGTCTTTCTCTGTATGACTTATTTCACTTAGCATGATACTTTCCAGTTCCATTCACGTTGCTACAAAAGGCCATATTTCATTCTTTCTCATTGCCACGTAGTATTCCATTGTGTATATAAACCACAATTTCTTTATCCATTCATCAGTTGATGGACATTTAGGCTCTTTCCATAATTTGGCTATTGTTGAGAGTGCTGCTATAAAGATTGGGGTACAAGTGCCCCTATGCATCAGTACTCCTGTATCCCTTGGGTAAGTTCCTAGCAGTGCTATTGCTGGGACATAGGGTAGATCTATTTTTAATTTTTTGAGGAACCTCTACACTGTTTTCCAGAGCAGCTGCACCAGTTTGCATTCCCACCAACAGTGCAAGAGGGTTCCCGTTTCTCCACATCCTCTCCAGCATCTGTAGTCTCCTGATTTGTTCATTTTGGCCACTCTGACTGGCGTGAGGTGATATCTGAGTGTGGTTTTGATTTGTATTTCCCTGATGAGGAGCGACGTTGAGCATCTTTTCATGTGCCTGTTGACCATCTGGATGTCTTCAGCATGTGAAATCTTGAAAAAAATCTCACTGACAATGAAATTGTAAAGTGTACAACTTCTGTGTTTTAATGCAAGTTTTGACTCTAAAAGAAGGAGCTTTGACAGAAGTAATAAGTGGTTCAACAACACGTGTTTGACTGCAAGCTGCAGGAAGAGCTTTGCCAGTAATACAGCAGGTCCCTCCTTGTCCTCAGAGGATCCATTTCCAAGACCCCAGGGGCTGCCTGAAACCGTGGCTAGTACTGGTCCCCATGTATACTATGTTTTTTTCCTGTACAGATATACTTATGATGGAATAATTTACAAACTAGGCACAGTAAGAGATTAGCAACAACTAGTAATAGAACAGTTGGAAAAGTATGCTGTAATAAAAGTTAAAGGTACGTGGTCTCAGAGTATCTTTGTGTACCGTACTTACCCATCTGGTGACGATGTGAGATGATGAACTGCCCACGTGGTGAAATGAAGTCAGGGGGATGACGCAGGGGCTGTGACGTAGCATTAGGCTACTATTGACCTTCTGAGGGTATGTCAGGAGGAGGACGCAGTTGACTGTGGGTGGCAGGGGCTGCAGAGAGGGAACCGTGGATGAAGGGGGACTGCTGTGTGCCTGTCCCTGAATCGCCCTGTGTAATACAAGAATCTAAACAGCCCACACCCAGGACCTGCCATGGCTCATCCTAGTGGGCATGAGTTGCCTTCAGGTTCCTTTCCTCTGTCGCTGTCTTGGCAGTTGTTTTATCGTGTTCGTATTTGCATTTCTTGCATTGGGGCCCGTTGATAGATTTTGAAGTAGTTCTAGTGGTTTTAAGGTCTGTCACACCTCATGGTCGTTTGGATTTTAGCATTCTAAAGGTTTCTAACCCAATATCCGCCTTTTTTTTTTTTTTTTGTATTTTATGTTTTTCTACAAAATGATGTGAGAGTTAAAACGTATGATTATATATGAGTGCTGTTTTTAGTTTGAAATTTAAATCCTGCATGGTTGAATGGAATAAACTGTGTTTTTTACAGGTAACTCTAGGCTATCCCAGCTTGCTTCTGTGTGCACCTCCCTCCCTATTAATTTTAAAGGCTGAGAGAAGAAATAATGTCGAATGAAATAAAAATAATTAAAACAATTTTCCTAAGAATTTCTAATTCTGTGACTTAATATTCTCTCCCCCCCCCCTCCCCCAGTCTTTCAGGAGTGTTTTTCTTTTTTGGGGGAGGAGGTGGGTAAGTAGTTACTGAACCACATTGAGAATCTGCCTTTTTTCTTGCATCATGGTACTTTGAAGTCTCTGGCATTTGAACCTGAGTTTGGCACTGGTGTGGAGAGGAAGAGCATGGTTTTAAATGTCATTCGAGTGGGTAGAGTTGTTGACCTCAACTAAGGTGTGATCTTGAACTTGATACTAATCTTCAGGGTCCCCTCCAGTTCCAGCAGTCACTGACTTCCCTCTCATTTATTCACGTTTGAAAAGGAAAAGCCTCTCTCCTTGGATATCAGGTTGTATCTGAAAATTGTTGACAAATTATATAAAGCAGAGAAGAAAACAAGTTTTTGTTTGTTTTAAAGTCTGTCGAGGAATAATTGACACACATAATTAAGACACAGGTTTTGATGTCTTGAAGCTCTACAGTGGTAGAGCCGGAAGGACGGTGTTGATACCGCTACTCAGTGGAGCAGAGGTACCACCCCTGCAGTGGGTTCTTGCGTCCGTCACCACAGCCCTGGTGGCCCGGGAGTTGCTCCTTCCGGCAGCACCCTGGCATCTCTGCCGTAGGGAACCACCGTCTCCTTCGGATTGGCAGGGGATGCCCGAGCTAGTCTCAGGTAGCTTTTTCCAGAATTCGTTTTTGTGCAGAGATTGATCTAGAAGATTTTACTTCTAAACATCTTCCTTCCCATTTCTGTTTTTGGTTTTTTGGGTTTTGCTTTGTTTTGTTTGGTCTTTTGTTTTGTTTAAACTGAGTTACTGATGATCATATTTTTACTCTTTTTAGGTAGACGTTTTCTGAACTTTCTTTACCTAAAAAGAGAAATTCATCTTAGTATTTCTCCATTTTTCTCCTGTTTTTTCCCAGGGAAGGAGAAATATATTTATTATGACAAAATTTAGCATATTTTAGTCCCATATGGAAACATTGGTAAGTGCAGGAGCTACTGTGAGTAGAAATGGGACATTGGACTGGAAAATGAAAATTCCCCCCAAAATGAGTGGGAAGCAGTTAAATGTGGGGGCATTAGCCATGTTTTCTTTTTTTTCTTCAATAAATCCTTTTAGTTTATTAATATCTAGTTCAGTAAAACTCTGATTTTAAAGACCTCGTGCACCTTTTATGACCTTTCATTGAACCACTTTACTTTTGGTGTTCTCCGTTGTGACAAAATTGTGTTTCCATTATTGATGAAATGGGAGCAGACTTCTTGTCTGTTGGTGTTACCTTCGTGGTGTAGGTCTCGGGAGAAGGTCTTGTTTGGTGGTAAAGTAACATTTTGGTAACATCTCGGTAATGAAATGCGATTTAGCTGGCTATCTTTAAACCTGGAATCCATGTCCCTGAGTGGAATCTTCCCACGAGATCTACCTTTGGCCGAGTCACCCTGTTGTGTTGTGCCCTGGACCAAGATTGAACACTGCTGCATCTAGTCCAGGCCTCTCTCAGGCTGACTGAAGGACCCCCATCCACAATGCCCTTGTGGCCTTCCTCTTTCCAAAGCATTGGAGCTCATGCAGAGGACAGTGTAGAGAGCTGCTGTGCCTTCCAGTGTCCCAACTGTGGGGGTCAGTTAGCCTTTTGGTTTTGGTGAATCCTGCTTGATCATCAGGCTCCCTGGCGTTTTCCACAGTTTCTGTGACAGGTGGGCACTGTGCTGTGTATATGTCCTATGGGTCATTTTGTACTCATACTCGTCCTGGCTGTGTGTGCTGTAGCTCCTGTCATTGTTGTAAGTTCAACTTTGTCAATAAAAAGAATGTCTCACATTGGATGACAGATGGCTGTGTGGTATGGTTTGTGGGATGGAGTCTGATGTTCCATTTCGTGTTCTGTACATGGAATTGTCTCCTCTTCCTGGTTCTTTCTAAACGTGGCCAGCTGACTCTGGTGGAGTCAGGTGGAAGCCCTCGGAGTTCCACGATGACTTCATAGAGGAGCTACGTTGGACTCGGGGACAGCTGCCAAGATGTCTCAGTTGAAATGGAAGTCGAAAACCAATATACCTCTGTCAAAAATAGCCAGCAAGGTTACCTGGGGAGAACAAATTGGGTCAGGGTGAGTGAGGGTTTGGGACTGAAGTTGTCTCCCAAAGATCAGACACCTGGGCCCTAAGATGCATTTGCCAGCAACTGAAAGCTGAACAAGAGGGCATCTCCTAGCTGTTTCCAGGGCAGCTGTAACTGCTTTTGGCCTTAAGTCATCTGCCCCTATGATTTTTTTTTTTTTTTTTTTTTTTTTTTTTTTAGAGCATGAGCAGGGGAAAGGGACAGAGGGAGAGAGAGAGAATCCCAAACAGGCTCCATGCTCAATGTGGAGCCCGATGCAGGGCTTGATCCCACAACCCTGGGATCATGACCTAAGCAGAAATGAAGAGTCAGACACTCAACCCAACCGGCTGAGCTGCCCAGGTGCCTCTGCCCCTATGAATTAAAAACGAATTCAGCAAACCACTGTTTCTCTTCCCTTCCCTCCCCTAGTGGCTACTCCATCCTCTCTTCGTTTCCAGGTGTGTGCCGTGCCCCACCCCGCCACTTGCCCTAGAACAGGTAACTGTGAGGGTGTAGTTGTGGGGATGGCTTTTCCTGATCATAGCTGTTCTCTAATTCCAAATAGAAAATTCTCTATCTCGATTTTTCTTCCTCCAGTATTAGAGGACTAGTACTTCTCTCTGCTTCTTAGTCTTTCCCTTGACCTTTTCTCTTCGAGGTCTCTTGCCTTCAACCAGTGTTTTTCCCTTGTTTCCGTCCACAGACATACACAGAACAGTGTGTTTTGGTCAGACACATACTTTTCTCTTAATGAAACTTTTAGTAATTTGAAATCATTAAAAATATTTAAATAGTTAGAAGAATGGTATCAAGAACTCCCCCTTTGTCCAGACTGTGAACATTTTGCTTTATCATTGTATATGTTTGTTGAACATTTGAGAATAAATTACACTGTGCCCCTTATACTATACTCAAATGTGTAGTTCCTAAGAACAAGGACATTCTCTTTTGTAACCACAGTACAGTAGTCAAAAGCAGGAAACAACATTAACTTGGTCATTAAGAATATAGATAGTGTTCAAATTTCAAATGTTCACGTTTCACCAGTGGACCTATTCATGGCCCTTAGAGCCCCCCCAGCCCCCCAGCTCTAAATACTGGAATTCTCTGCCCAAAGTGCTTTGAATCTCATTCTTTGTGGGCCTGTTCCCCAGTGCATCACTTTTGAAGGCAGCCCCCTCGGTTTAAGGTAACCGTGGAGCAGTAGTGGTGAGGTGTGGCCTGCATGTGGGGCTGAGGTGTCCGTCCCACATGCCACCATGCAGAAGCCCCTTGTCAGGATGGGTTGGGCATGGTAGGTGCACAGAGGTCTTGGAGGCTGACTGTCTCTACACGGCCAAATTCTGGCACTTAGCTGAGGAGTTAAAGAATTCTAATTTTTTTTTTTTTTTTTAATTTAAATTTTAGTTAACATACAGTGCAATTTTGGTTTCAGGAGTAGAATTCAGTGATTCATCACTTACATACAACACCCCATGCTCATCATCACAACAAATGCTCTCCTTAATGCCCGTCATCCATCTAGCCCATCTCCCACCCACCTCCCTCTCAACCCATAGTTTGTTCTCTATCATTAAGAGTCTCTTGTGGTTTGTTTCCCTCTCTTATCTCCCCCTTCCCATATGTTGGTCTGTCTTGTTTCTTTAATTCCAGATATGAATGTTACCATACGGTATTTGTCTTTCTCTGATTGACTTATTTTACTTAGCATGATACATTCTAGCTCCATCCATGTCATTGCAAATGGTAAGATTTCATTCTTTTTGATGGCTGAGTAATATTCCATTGTATGTATATATGTATATCTATAAATATTTATACACACACACACATCTTTATTCATCAGTGAATGGACATTTGGGCTCTCTCCATAGTTTGGTTATTGTTGATAATGCTGCTATAAACATTAGGGTGCATGTATCTGTTTGAATCTGTATTTTTGTATCCTTTGGGTAAACACCTAATAGTACAATTGCTGGATTGTAGGGTAGTTCTATTTTTAGTTTCTTGAGGAAGAATTCTAAATTTGAACCAGGTTTGCCAGGTTGTTATGAAGGTAGTACAGTAACTTGATTTCTAAGCACTTAAAAAGACTTGCTATGTGGACCTATATTTGTTCTTTTGCCCTCGGTCCCATAACTGTTAAGGGTAGTTGTTTACAAATGTGTGTATATACATCAACACGTGTTCTTGTATGTGTAAATACATGCCTATTTGTCATTCTTTTATAAAAAGTGGCATTGTGTGTTCTGTTTTTTGCATCTTACTTATCAGTACCTCATGGAAATCCCTGCTGGTTGTCTGCCGAAGGCCAGATTCATCCTTGTGAGTACGTTGGGGATGTTCTGAGCGCAGGTGTATGGATTTACTCAGCCATGCCTCTTCCATAGCCATTCACCTTATTTTTTTGTCACTATCAAAAATGCTGCAGCAACCACTCCTACTCCACTCCAGTGGTCTTTCACAGATGAGTCACGTAAATCACTATCCAGCACTTGACCCACTCCACTGCAATAAATCCTAAAGATTGCTGTGAAATTTTTTGAATTAAAAATAGAGAAATGCATGATTTAGACTACAGAAATCGTCCATAACCCACCTGCCAGAGATAACCACCATTAAATTTGGAGTATATTTTTCCAGGCTCTCTTTCTGTGCATGTGCCAACATATGCATACCTAATATTCTTGACAGAAGTGGACTTCTAAATAACACTTGTGCAGCTTTTTTCCTCGGTGACCTTTAAATGGCCCTGTTCAGTGGCCTTGTCTTTTTCTTACCATCTTGGTCCCGTCTGTGGCATCCCTTCCTCCTGTCTTTTGTGTGTTTCCCCTCCTCTTTCTATCCCTTAAGTGTAGCCAATTCTCAGTTTCAGGCCTCATATCTCCAGGTATTTGTTTTTCATTTCTAATTGGACAACCCAACGTCATTGGCATGAAGCCACTTTCCCTACTTGCTTCCTTTCCTGGAAATGTTCCTGGCATTTCCCTCAGTTACCCTGGTTCTTGGCTTCCACATCTCCTTTCCTTTGGCTGTTATCTCTCCTTTGGTTTTTAAATCTGAGTTGTCGCCAACACAGTTCAGGTTGGGACTCTGTTGGCCAGTCTTCAATCTTCCCTCCACGTACGCTGATGAATTTCCACAATTGCCCCTCATCCTGCTCAGACTCCCCGGTGAAATACTGCAGGTTCTGCATTCTGCTTCCATTTTTCTTTTCTCTCTTCCCTCCCACTGTGCCTCCCTTCCCCTCAGCCCCCAGAGCCCTTTGTCAAGCCAGGCTGGCTCTTGAGCTGTGTCCCCTGAGCATGTCTGCGGCTTGACTCTTTCCTGGCCGTTCATTCCCCTGCCATCCTAAAGCGCTCTTCGAGTCTAGCTGGTGAGGCAGACTGACACTCTAATAATCCTAACAAAGTGCTCTCTCCCATCATACGTGGAGGAGCCACTGACCCTGTGGAAATATGCCCTTCATATTTTCGGAGCGGAACTCTGGACTGGACTGCACCCACACGCTTGTGTGAGCCCATGTTGCAGTGAGGAGAGTTCTGTCCATTCTCCCAAAGAAGTCCTGTCTCCAGGCACACTGGAGGGCAGATGGGGGGCGGGGGGTACATGCAGTGGCAAGCGGGGCCATCCTGATCCCTCCCTACCTCCAGAGCATGTTTGACCCTTTGGACAGATGTCCATCCCTGGAGCTTATCTTCCTGACATGTGAATTGTAGTTAGTCTACATGGTCTAACTGCAGGCCTCCCAAGCCCCTTCTCCCTCTGGAAAGTGTGGCCTGCTTTAGAAAGCCTCTGGCACTCACTTGGGAAACCGTAGAGCTTCAATAAGATGACTCATTCCCATCAGGGGAAAGAAAGCTTGCAGGCATAAGCTTGGGAACAGCTTCCTGCCGGAGAAGCTCCCGTGGGGAAAGGGATGCTCACCAAATGTGTGCTGGGGGTGTCTATGGGTACAGGGCAGCACCCTCCACCCTGGCCCTGACTCCTTTTCCACCCTCTTGTGACCTGGCTAGGTCAGCCCCCCACATGGTCTTACAAAGTTAAAGTGACCATGATTCCTTATTCTAGGTCAAAGCCAGTGTCTTCTGAGGACTTAAGAGAGAACTCTCAGTCTCAAAAGGTAAGAAGACCATCAGAGGTTGATAAAGGGGAGGGGTGTTCCAGAGCTGCCCAGACATTGCTCATCAGCACAGAGGTCTACCAGTTACCCATCTCGGCACCAGGATAGCAAACTCCGATATTCACAAGGCCATGTAGGTAACTTATCTGGCCACTGCTGCAGGCTTGTTTTCCCTTTTAAAAGGGTTGTATTGGCCAAATGCAACAGATCTGAGGCTACCAATTCAGTCTGTGTACGGACTATCCTTCCTTTTGTCCAGCCAAGTTGTGGCAATGGTGGAATAGGCTGTACAAATTACTATCAAGCCAGATAAGTATTTAGCATCTATTGTATGCTTGGGGCTGGGGAATAGGGAGATAATTAGTACGAATTAAGATTAAATTAAGATAAATAGGCCGTTGCCTTCAAAGAGCTCACTGTGAGACAGGAGTAATAACAGGAGCTGTCATTTCTACAGTTACAGTCTATGGTAACTACAGTTTGCCGAGCCTTCCAAGACATTTGGGGGCCGTTTAGATCTCACCACAGCCCTGCACGTTGGGCGCTGCAGATCCGTTTTGCTGATGAGAGGTGTGTGGCTCAGAGAAGTGATGTGATCTGCCTGAGATAAATTAGCTGGGAAGTGGAAAGTCAGGCAGAATTTGAACCCAGAGCTCTGGGACGCTACAGCCGTGTGTTTCCCATCACACCTTGCTGTCTGCATGGTCAGACAGACATGCAAAGCATCATGCATGCATGGCAGAGAGGAACAGTTTGGGAGCGTGGAGGTGGCAGTGATGAATGTCACCTGAAAGCTGTGGAAAAACTCCTTGGAAGAGGCGTCCTTTGAGCCAGGCTTTGAACAATGAGTAGGAGTTCATATCCAGGGGAGATGGTCTGCGTTGCATAGAGGGAACATGTGAGTAAAAGTAGATTGTTTGTTGTGTCTGGGGATGGTGGGGAGCAGTTGGTGTGCCTGGACCATGGTGTGTGCATCGCAACTAGAAAGACCGGTCAGGGCTGCGATGCAAAGGGCTTTGAATGGCACACTCAGCAGCGGGTGGTGGTGGTGGTTGCCTGGAAAGTGTCAGAGCCAGGAGTAAAGTCATAATCAGCTCTGCCTTCCAGAAAGATGACTGATGCCAGTGTTGGCAGGTGGATTGGAAAGGAAGGCCAAACTCTTGTCCCAGTTAGGGGACATCATTGTACTTGTCCCAGCACAAGACCAGTGTCTGGGATAAGCCAGGGATGTGGGGGAGGAGGACTTACGTGTAGGAGAAGAATCACAGTAAGAACGGGGGACAGTACGAACGTATAGGGGAAGGGACGAGCCAAAGATAGTGCTGAGATGTCTAATATAGGGCCTGCATGGCTGTAGGAGTCTTAACGAGCTCATTGGTTGGGCTCCACGAAAGCAGGTCTTTTACTCTGTTCGCTCGTGTATCCAGGTGCCTGGCACTCAACAAATGTGTGTAGACCATGAGGGAATGAATGGAATTACACAGGAGGATGAGCACGTTTGCTCGTTTGGTAGGGTTGGTGTAGGGAGAATGAGCCATCTAATTTACACCTTGTCTTTTGGCTTTTTGAACCAAACCAGGCTTCTTGAAAGCCCAAGACCCAAAACAGTGCATTTCAGTGAACAACAAACACTCAGTGGTTAATTGTCCACTCTTGGAGTCTTTTGCGGGAAACGGCCTTTGATGACCTAAGCCTTTTGTGACCTGAAGCATTGTGCTAGCTTGTCAAAATGAGTCCTGCAGAGAAGAGGCATTCATTGTTGAGGACTGAAGGGGTGGGATCAGCTATGTGGGGACTTGGGGAAGCAAGTGGGAGGAGGAAGCTGAAGGCCCCCCATCAGGGGTGTCTGCTAGAGCCCTGGTGTGCGTGCAGACGATCTGATCTGACCCTGACCCAGGCAGGTATCTGGGATGCTCAGGACCAAATCAGATTGGCTGCGGCAGATGCAGCTGGATTCCTCGAGGTCTTGAATTCTAAGCACTGAAGATTGAAACAATATAGTCACTGAACAGAAGCGTTACAAATTGGAGTCCTGGTATGAGTGAAGTGAGAGATCTGGCTCTGTCCGCTAACGCCGCCGAGCCTCAGTCATGGCATCTGCAAAACGGAAACAGTAGTGAACTCCCCAAAGTCAGGAGAGGCAATCTAGATCTTTCTTGGTCTTCTTAGGTCTAAAGTGGTTAGGATTTATTTGACAGCCTCTCTATAACCCTTCATACCCTGTCCTTCCCCAGAGTCTCTCTTTCAATATGATGTGCTTAGAAATGTTCAGCTCAGGAGATCAACCTTCTCAGTCCCTGGTTCTTGTAGTCATGTTTGTTCCAGGCACCCACCCCAGGTGGATTCCAGAAGAGCGAGGAGGTTCTTAGCTCCCCAGCGTCATCCATCACTCTTAGCCAACATGAGTCTCAACTGTTTACCCAGCTACCCATGGCCAAGATGGAGAAGATGTTTGAGGAGGATGTTGACTCAACCGGAGGTAAAGCCGCCTTGTGGACTCAGTCTCTGGTGTTTGCACAGGGTGGGACCCATACCTGGGTGTGCGGAGGGTTCAGATTTGACAAGCAGTTGTTGCATTCACTGTCTCCTTTAAAACCTTGTCTTTATGTAAGTATTATAAGCACATTGGAGGCTATTTCGTATCTAGAAAAAAAAAATACCCCCAATCCAAGCACCCAAGTGTAACCAACTGTCAGCATTTTGGTGTATTTTCTTCCAAACAGTTTCACATGTATGGTTTATTTTTTATTAACAGTATTCCCACAAACCGAGAGGTGTAAACCACGCATTTATTGTCTCACAGTTTCGGTGGGTCAGGAGTCTGGGCATGGCTTTGCTGGCTCCTCTGCTCACTAGCCTGGGGCTGTGGTATCATCTGGGGCTTGACGGGGAAAGGATCCGCTTCCCAGTTCACTCAGGTTGTTGGCAGGATTCAGTTCTTTGCAGCTGCAGAACCGAGGGCTTCTGTTTCTTCCTGGCTGTTGGCCGGCAACTGCTTTCAGCTCCTACAGCTGCCCTCTATTCCTGGCCATGTGGGACTCACCGAAATGGCAGATTTCAAGGCTCAGGGTAACCAGGGAGCTCACAACTCCAGCAAGATGTGTGCTACGGTCTTGTAAGTGTGCAGTCGTGTACACATGGCCCCGTACATCTGTCACCTCTGCCATATTCTGTTGGTTGGCAGCGAGTCACGGGTTCTGTCTTACTCGAGAGGATCACGGGAGGGCATGAACACCAGGAGGTGGGCGTCCTGGGGTCACCTTAAGTATCTCTGCCACAGATGGCTACGTGTGCTTTCACGTGTCTGTAATTATACCACGTATGTAACTTCAGACCCCTCTTTTTCTCTTAGTGTGTAACACCTTAAGGGCTTTTACATACTGCTGTGTCGTCTTCCAAACCATCATTACTAATGAATACACACGTTCTACTGGTGGACTAAGCCATTCCCCTATAGTTGGACATTTAGGTTTCATTGAATTTACATAACATTGTTAAGAACATCCTTTGTGCATCAAACTTTTTCTCTCTTTGGAGCTTCATTTTTCTCCTTGGGATGATATGCATCAAGGTCAATAATAGGAATACTTTTTTTTTTTTTTTTAAACATTTATTTATTTTTGAGACAGAGAGAGACAGAGCATGAATGGGGGAGGGTCAGAGAGAGGGAGACACAGAATTGAAACAGGCTCCGGGCTCTGAGCTGTCAGCACAGGGGCCCGATGCGGGGCTCAAACTCACGGACCGCGAGATCGTGACCTGAGCCAAAGTCGGCGCTCAACCGACTGAGCCACCCAGGCGCCCCGATAATAGGAATACTTAAGGGCATCTTTGTTCATATCCACTAGACTCTGAGTACCAACTCTGGGGGCATAGCTCCTTGCCCCATCAACTTGAGTTTTACAGCCATACCACGATGTGGGCGGGAAAGGGTAACAAACGCCCAGTGTACAAATGAACAAAAAGTGAGGGGCAGGGAGGGATGGTGAGTGTCTGCCCTGAAGATGACGTGGTTCCTCATTGGAGTTCTTTGGTGTCCGTGTTTGGCAGCTGGGAGTAGCCACCACTGTGCCTGGAGGACCCCGAGGGTGCCAACTTTGGTCACGATTTTTATTGTGTTTGTGTTTGTCTTGAGCAGGCAATATATCCATGCAGTTCACAAGTCAAAAGGTGCTTTTCCCATGATACCCTGGGCCCGGCCCTCAGCTGCCCAGTTCTGTTCCCTCAGTTGGTTACTGTTCTCGGTTTCCTGTGACCGGTGGAGGCACAGAAGTTCAGGTAGTCACTCCCCCGCTTTTTTATGCAGTGGCAGCCTATTGTCCATGCTGTTCTACGCCTTGCTTTTTTAAATTTCTGCTTTATTGAGCTATAGTTGACATAAATTTAATATATTTGAAGTGCACACCATGCTGATTCGATACCTGTATGTATTGAGAAAGGATCTCCCCAATTGTCTACTCCTGCTTTTTTTAAAAAAATAACTTTTATAAAGTTCCCCCTATTGCTTTTTACCTAATGTGTCTTGAAATCTTTTCATATCAATGTAAAAAGAACTTCTGCATAAACAAAACAAAACAAAAATGGCCATGTTTTAAATGGAGGAAAGGAAATTCACCTTTTGTTGATATAGAGTAAAAGAAAATAAGATCATTTTTCTCTTTCAAAAGTCTTTTAAAAAGGTGGATTATAAACAAGGGCTCCAAAGCCTTTCTTAGGAACCCTAACCATAAGTGACTGTGTCAGAGGGAAAAGGGGAGATACTGGGGTTCTTCTCTCTGTTCTGCAGGTTCCCTTTCGGGGCCTTAGTTTTTTTATTTGTTGATTGGAGGTCTTTGAGAAGGGTTGGTGGTTTGTTTATTTATTTATTTATTTATTTATTTTTAAGATTTTGTTTTTAAGTAATCTCCATACCCAATGTGGGGCTTGAACTCACAACCGTGAGACCAAGAGTTGCACACTCCATGGCTGAGCCAGCCAGGCGCCCTGAACGTCCATGGTTCTTAAGGGGGAGTCCCATGCATCTCCCAGGAGGTCTTCAGAGTGTCCATGTGCCCTTGACCCTCGCCTCTGGGGCCTGCCTGGGGGAGGCTGCAGGCTGCTGGGGGTGGGTGGGGATCGAGGGAGAGCCATTGAGCTGGCGGTCCTGCAGCCCCGAGCCTGTGAGCCGGTGTGGCACTGACCTTGCATACAGGTGCTCCTGGGGGGACATGGGTGGCACACAAGCTGAGTGTGCCTCCACTTTCGCCAACAGACATTTCATCAAGCACTGCCAGGCACGGTAAGAATTAGTGTTGAGGGGTCCTGGCTGGCTCAGTCAGTAGAGGGTGCAACTCTTGATCTTGGGTTGTGAGTTCAAGTCCCATGTTGGGTGTAGAGATTACTTTAAAAAATAAACTTTAAAAATGCGTTTTTTAAAAATTTTTTTAAAGTTTTTTTTAGAGAGAGCACATGTGGGTACACACGAGTGGGGGAGGGGCAGAGAGAGAGAGAGAGAGAGAGAGAGAGAGGGGGGGAGAGAGAGAGGGAGACAGAGGAACCAAAGTGGGCTCTGCACTGACAGCAGTGAGCCGAACACGAGGCTCAGACTCGTGAACTGTGAGATCATGACCTGAGCCGAAGCCAGACGTTCAACCGGCTGAGCCACCAGGCGCCCCTAAAAGAATACTTTAAAAAAAAGAATTAGTGTTGGTACAGAGCTACCTGGGTTACCAGGCCATCTGTCAGATTTGATTCAGTTGTCACGAAACCCTGTGACTTTCCTTATGACTTTACACAGGAGGGGCCAGACACTGATGACAGGCCCAAATGCAGTGGCCTGGGTGCCCTGACATGGAAACTGCTCCCGTGGGCACCCCACACTGAGTGTAGCACTTCAGATACCAAAGTAAGTGAAGGAAGTCCCTTTCCCAGGAGAGCCAGGGGGTATGACCGTGCAGTGCTCGTGCTTGGTGACCGTGTTCCAGGAACACAAGCGCTGTGGGGCACATACGTACTCCCCCCTGCACAGCAGAGGGAAGGCTAGAAGACATTTTCTTAAATATTTTAACTACAGCATTTATTTTTAAAAATGCTTATGAATATATATAAAAAAATAGAGGTAAACAGTTCATAATCCTGCCTCTTGGCATTATAAAAAAAGAAAGAGAAAGGTCAAGTGGGAGTTTCCCAGGAGATGGGGGGGAGGGCAGTTCTCAGCAGGGAACGGTGGAGGAGAGGTATAGGGGTGTTGCTGTGCTGGGGGGCAGTGAGGGGTGTCCTGGGGGCAAGGCTGGGAGGGAGGCGGCCACAGAGGACGTGGGTGCACTCAGGTCAGGAGGGGCCCTGAGCCCCAGCAGCGATCTGACGGGGAGGTGACACATCTGGAGCTGCTGGAGAAGGACAAGAGTCTCTGCCAGCGACTCGGAGGGACGTGGGAGGCAGGGGATTGGCTCCTCCCATGACCACCCTACAGAAGGTAGTGGACATTACGATGGAGGTGAGGGAAGGCTTTTGGTTTCACATCCTCCCAGCGCCATTATGTGTTCTTTGAGTAAACCCAGAGTGTCTCTGTGCCTCTGTGTCCTCACCTGCAAGATGGGGAGAATGTCAGTACCTACCCTCTAGGACCATGGGATTCTTGTGAGGATTCAGGATGGGGGGCGCTGCGTGCCCCCCTCGAGTCTCCAGCCCGGGTAACTAGCCGGAGGTGACGCCGTTTGCAAAGATGGCAAACGCAGGAAAGGCGAGAGTGTGTTGGGATAAAGATAATAAACTGGATTTTTTATTATTTTATTTATTTATTGAAATTCTTTTTTTAACATTTATTTTTGAGAGCAGAGATAGAGCACGAGTGGGGAGGGGCAGAGAGAGAGGGAGACACAGAATCCGAAGCAGGCTTCAGGCTCTGAGTTGTCCTCACAGAGCCTGAACTCATGAATCATGAGATCATGACCTGAGCCGAAGTTGGATGCTTAACTGACTCAGCCACCCAGGCGCCCCTAAACTGGATTTTAAACATGCTGAGTTGAACGGGTCAGGGGGACACTTGGGAAGAGAGGCAGAGACATGGGAGAGACATTCTCTCCTGAGATGCAGAGATGGGTGAATAGGTGAGGTCGCCGGAGAGCGTCAGAAAAGCAAGGGGACAGTGATGAGAAGAGTGGAGGCAGATGCCAAATGACAGGGCAGGGCAGACAGTGGAGCCTGGAGGAGACGAGAGTGACCAGTGGGGTCGCTGCTTGAAGGCAGGAGGCCCCTAAGGCAAGGAAGGGCCCCATCAGGTGTGCTCCAAGGTCACTGGTGGCTCAGGAGAGTGAGTGGGTACAAGTCAGGAAGTGGTGGATAGAGGGGCTGTCCAGTGCTGGGCGCTGGAGGGAACGTGCCAGTGGGGCACAGGTGTAAGTTGGGAGGGTGGGAGCGAGGGTGGACCCTCCCCCGTGGAAAGGTCCCAGGACCGCCCAGGTTGGGGAGAGTTGGCTGTCATAACACCCCCTCGTCTTCTGAGCTGGAAGGGGTGGCAAGGGGGAAGAGCTGGCTAAGGTTGGAGGCGCAGGGAAGGGCGGTGAGAGAGTTCACAGAGTGCAGTTCAGAAGTGAAATACATGCATCTTTACACTGAGGTGTAGTTTACTTGCCACAAAATGCACGGGTCTTAGGGTCCATCCAGCTCAAGGAGTCCTTCATGTGCATACATTCACGTAACTACCACCCAGATCAAGCTATGGAACATTTTCTGCCCCCCACAAAGTGTCCTGCCTGATTCTAGTGGTGACCCTCCTCCCCAGGGAAATGGTATTTTCACATGCAAGTTTTGACCGATTAATTAACCATGTAGCTTGAGGTGGGTGAGAGCTGTTTTTTAGAGGGGATAGGGGGCCCTGCCTGGACCCCACAGTGTACGTTTCCTTTCCAGAATATCTTTGTGTCTCAAAAAACTGTCTGGTAAACTGTTTATAAAAAGTGTATTAAAATAACTTGGTGGGGGGGCGCCTGGGTGGCTCAGTCAGTTGAGCATCTGACTTCAGCTCAGGTCATGATCTCATGGCTTGTGAGTTCAAGCCCTGTGTCGGGCTCTGTGCTGACAGCCCAGAGCCTGGAGCCTGCTTCTGATTCTGTCTCCCTCTCTCTCTGCTCCTCCCCTGTTCATTCTCTCTCTCTCTCAAAAATAAATAAACATTAAAGAAGAAATAAAAATAAAAAATAAAATAACTTGGTGGGGAACAATATATACGGCTTCTTAGACACCTGAGAGAGGGGCTGGCCCCTGTGGTGCTCTCAAGGGGCATTTGTTCACTCAACACTGCACAAAGGCTCTCTGGTCCCTGGCTCCCTCCCATGTGGAAGGCTCTGTGTTACGGACTGCCATCTGACGGATGCCCAATCCGCACACAGAAGGACCAGATTGCTGGGGTCAGCCTTGGGCACCACCCCGTGACCTTGGGCACCACCCCGTGACCTTGGGCACATGAGCTCACCACTACGTGCCACAGTTTCCTCACGAGCCCCTCTCATTAAATGGTCAGTGTGAATAAACACAGAGAAGCACCCAGTATCATCGCGTGCACATCCCAGGGTCAACAGCAACACCTGGGGAACAAGCATCTGCTGTTGGCCAAGCAGTCACAGAGGGCACAGGCTCCCCCTGCCCTCACAGAGCCCATGGCCTAGGGTGGTAACAAGGAAGGTCATGGCAGGGGAGGGACAGTGAAGTCGGGTAATGGGGGTGGGGGCCTCCCTAGATGGTACCCAGGAAGGCTTCCCTGTGGAGGGGACCAGATGGTATAAAGGCCTTGAGGTGGGAGTACACTAGGTGGTGTGAGAAATGGCCTGGGGACATTACGGTTGGAGACGAGAATGAAGGAGACAGCAGTGGGAGGTGAGGTCTGAGAGGAGCCAGAAAATGCACAGCCTTCATGCTCTGGCGAGGATTCCAGATACTTGTTGGGGACTTTAGAAGCACTTTTTATAGACTGTGACTATAAAAAAAAAAGAAAGAAAATCTAGGCAGTGATATTGGCCCATAGGCAGCCAGATTCCCTTATAGTCACAAAATCCAGCAGGGGGAGAACATTTTATCCCTCCCGTCTGCTCCCCTCCTCTCCCCATCTTGCCCTCCAGCCAAAGTTTGCGTTTTAACTGCCTTTAAAAGACTTCACCTCTCCCTCTGTGTATTTGAATTAACTTATGTTTCTTTGTTGCCATTATGAGTTTTTTTCTTTTCTTTTCTTTTCTTTTTTTTTTTGAGTTTTCATCTGTTTCCTTTGTCTCAGTGCCTGGCCCGTCTTACTTGTTCAGAACTGGGATCTGATCTTTTCTCACCGAGTGGTGCTGTGGGGCCATCACAGTGCTCTGGCGTGGAAGGTGTGTGGCCACTGTCTGTGGGCTGGCTGAATGCTGAACACGTGGGATGCAGAAGACAAGCCCGCAAACAGGATTCTCCGTGTGCCCTCCCTCAGCGCCCAGACACCCAGGACACCGCCGCGGCTGCTGACGGGGCCAGTGACTAGCTGTGCAGTGGATGATGTTCTTTCTTCTCTTTTGAAGCCCTGGGCATGAAGGCTTTCATTAAGGCCACGAAGAAGATTCTGAGCAATGTGTCGGATGAGATGCTGGAGGCGCTGTTTTTGAAGGTGGACACAAACTGTAATGGCTCCGTTACCTGGGTGAGGAAGGGGCCCCTGCTTCAGGAGTCGTGGCTTAACTGCTCTGTCATCCCTCCCCCTTGGCTTATGTGTACATTCTGGTTGGTTTTTGATCAAAATTTTTTATTTTTGTGTTTGTTTTTTCATTTCTCTTAATATCCTACAATAAATGTGTTTCCAGAATTCTCCGCTATCTACACAATTATCTTTCTTAATAACTCTCTCTTTCTTGTATAGTTTATGGTGTATGGTGGCCTACTTTGGCCTTCATGAGGCTGGTTAATAGATTCTAGAATTGCCCTAGTGACCTGGCTTCGGGGTCTTCCGTTGCTGTTAACTTCTTATATGAGCTGAGGCAATTCATCTCTACTGTTAGGAGCCTCAGTCTTATTATCCATAAAGTGGGGATGAATAAAGAGATTCAAACAGGATGCTGAACGTGGGGGTGATGCGGAGATACATTTAGCATTACAGGATCTCATTAAGGAGGGAGGTGCGGCTATGTACCTACTAATAGGCCCTTCACATGTCCCAGATTCCAGAACAGCTCAGTTGGCTTGGCTACTCTCCTTGGCCACCCTCGGGAAGCATCAACCAGAGCCCCTTGGAAGGGGCTGGTAAAGATGGGGGAGGAACCGGAAGCCGGGTGTGGGTTCCCGAAGCCCAGTGCACCGAGCGTTTGGCCAGCGCTGTCCTGCCTTCGTTTCTTCCCGAGGCAGCAGAAGTACGTGGATTACGTGATGCGTGAGTTCCAGAGAAAGGAGATGATGAGGACAAGCCAGTACCGCCTGCGCTTCCACCTCCCCATGAGGATCATCCCCCTGTAAGGAGTCTCTCCCCTGACCGAAGGGGTGTGTGTGAACAGGGTGGGGGCTGGCCCTGCTGTGAGTGCCCCTCCCTAGATCCCCGAGCCACTCTCTGTGGGACCACCAAGGGTCTGGCACTGGGCTCATTTCAGCCCCTCAACCCTGCAGGCGAGCCTGAGCATGAAGGTAGGTGATGTGTCCCCACTTTACAGACAAGGTAACAAAGGTTCAGAGAGGTCGAAGGACAGTGATGGGGTTGCTGTGTTCGGCCTTCCCTGTCCCTGCAGCATACGCTACTCCTCCTGCTTCCCCCCACCCTGCAGCCCAGTGGGTCAGGGCACAGATGGCTCACAGGGCAGGGAGTAAAAGCCATCATAGGAGACTGCTCCTGGAGGCCACACCAGGCCTCCAGAACGGGCCACTGGTCACTCCTGGAGCATGTGGCTCTGTCCATGCCTTGACTTCCTCGACCCTGCCTGCTTGCTCCTTCTGGCTCCTGTACACTGTGCCCTCTGGACCTTCACCTCATCTTTCTGTGCCATGGCCCTGTCTGCCCCCTCCCCTCTGAACTCCCCAAGAACGAGGAGCCCTCCAGTGGCTCTGGCCAATGGCCCAGGCCTCTTCCCGTAACCCACCTTGGGTTTGCACACCTCCTGCCTCGTGTCGGTGGCCAGGGCCAGGGATCTGGGTCCTGTGGTCCAACGCTTGGTGATATGCATTTGTGGCCTGCTTAGGAGGGGCTGTGGTCCTCAGGGGACTGCCCCCGGAGCAGGTCGTGGGGAAGACCATGAACCAGAGGCAGTCTCTGCCCTGGAGCACCTGGAGATTCAGAAGGATGGTAATGAAAACCACGAACGGGCAACTAAAAAAATTTTGGTCAAAATGTAATTGAGGAAGAGTCAGCAAATATGAATAATGAAGGATTTTATAACCATATGTTTTGACCTAAAACTTTGCTAGAGACAGCCAAACCTTCAAGGATCTTTGTTTCCTTGGGGCATTTAGATTCCCAAGGTGCTTAAAGGGCCAGAACCAAAAACGTCAAGAAGTCTGTCCCTATTTTCCCCTATTTATTTGTTCCCAGAGAGTATTTCCAGCTTGACAGAGAAAACAGCCAAATCACATTTAGTTATTTTCATGAAAAAGTCACCTTAAAAGTTGGCTCCCCTTTCCTCAGCCTGGACCAAGCTTACCAAACGCCCGTCTCCTGGGTGCTGGCCTCGTGGGATAACGCCTCCCGAGGGCTCCCCTCCCTTCTCATGGCTCTCACCTGTTGCATCTACCCCTGAGTCTCGTGGGCCTGATGCCAGAGGTGGCACTGGGAGTGATGGAGGGCAGACTGGGCAGAGCTGGGGGCTGCGGGTGGGAGAGAAAAGAGCCATGTCCAGACACACCATTGCCCTCTCTTCTGCTGAGAATGTTTTGAGGTAGAATTTCAGTGTGGGTTCGCCTTCAGCCACAGGTCACACGGTGTCCACAGCAACCTTTTTGGAAAGACTCTGGCCGGAGTAGGGATCGAGGTGCCTACGTTCTAGTTGAAGCTCTGCCCATAGCGAGGACATAACTCCAGGAAAATGCTTATCCCTGGGTCCCTGTGAGGTGAGGTGACATTTCCTGCCCTGCTGGGGCCTGGAGGCATGGGAGCACCAGGAGTGTGTGCTGAGCCACGTCCAGAAGTCAAAATGGCGGTGCCCTTTAGTAGCCAGACAGCCAGCTTAGCCAACTTGGGGCAGGACAGAAGGCATTGGAAGGCATGACTGTAGCTTGCTGGGAAGGCTTCATGGTGGCTACCTGAGTCCCGGCCTGCCGCAGGAGCTGTTTGCTGTGCTCAGCACATGGCCTTGGAGATGAGGATTTGGGTATGTGGGGCTCTATTGGATATGTTGTCCCCTCATCCACTTCTATCTCATGCTTGGCTTATATTCCCTTCTCTACCCTGAGATGCCGAAAACTGTTATTTTGAAGGTTTCAGTCACAATCCCCCCTCCACTCACCACCCGTAGACTCTTTTTCTTATAAAGGAAGGTTTGCAAAAGACCTCTGTTCTCTGCCTTCTGACCCCATCCCATCACGAGGAAGCCAGCTGGTTGTTTGAAAGGAGAGCCCACTGCTTGTGGAGCCCTATCTCATACCAGCGGCCTACTTGGGTCATTTTCTTTCAGCCATGGCTGATAATGGTAGAAGCCCGCCCAGCAGAGCCCCACCTCTGGAGGAGCCAGCTTGAGTTTCTTGGTGGTGTGTGTGTGTGTGTGTGTGTGTGTGTGTGTGTGTGTGTGTGTGTCTTGCTTTGCCCTTCCCCCTCTGTGCTTTTCATTCTGTTTTTGTTTGGGTCCTTCTCTGTCCTGTCACCTTCCACAGGAACCATGGATGTGAGATTGTGAAGGTGCAGATTTTAATCCAGCAGTTCAAGAAGATTGGGCATCTCCTGACTGTCACCAAGGACGGGATCTTGCAGATCTGGTCTGAGACCTTCTCGCTGATTAACTCCTTTAGGGTGAGGGGGACCCACATGTGGAGCACACACAGGGTGGTCGGAGAGCCTTTGCCTTTGTACCCCAATAATGAAGGTGACCTGGGCCCAGAGTGGGCTCATTTGGGGGTTCACAGTCTAAGCAGCCTGCACGTGGAGTCACTGCTCCTGGGGCCAGGCTCTGCTTCACGTGGGACTGCGACCCTCGCATTTCTCTTCTGTAAGCAGGACTGCATCTGGATGTCCATTCGACTTGGATGTCCAACAGACAGACACCTCACACCCAGTCTGTCCAAATAGAATGTCACTGTAGCTCTCCCTGGCCACCAGGCTTACTTCTCCTGTGCTTCATCTCAGTGAATGGTGTTGCTATCTACCAAGGTTCCCGTGTTAGCAGTCAGCTACCTTTCCTTTCCCTGTCATGTCCCCTCTGTCACCAAGTGTTACTGACTCAAATCCTTTACCTGGACCAGGCAGGAAATCGCAGTGGTTGTGTGGGCTCTGGAGTCCAACTTAGAACCTGACTGTACCACCTTCCAGCTCTGTGACCGTGGACACTTCGTAGATAGCTCCCTGTGCCTCAGTTTCCTCATCTGCCAAGTGGGGTCACAGTTACCCCCTCAGGCTGCTGCTCACACAGCAAGTGCCGACAAATACAAGCTGACCTCGTCATTGTCTGTGCTGTCAGCTCCTGGCCGAGGGCAGCGAGTGAGAAAACACTCAGGAAAGCTGGCTGTGTACTTAGTGTTGCCAGGCCAGTCCAGAATCCTCTAGCAAATGAGGAAGGCGCAGCTCTCCCGAGAAGAAAGGCTTACTGAGAACGTTGCCGGCAGCATGAAGGCTTTCCTAAGCCCGTGAAAGAGCAGAGTGTTTCACAGGTGCCTCAGGGGTCATCCCTTGGGGCTGGAGGGTTCCGGAGACAGCTGAGGTCTGTGGAGGTCAAGTGACTCTTGAATACTGGGTAGCTCAGGACCAGGGGTGACTCACACCCGAGTTCCTGAGGCTGGGGTTTCTGGCACCTTCCACCCTTTTTCTCTGTGTGTTTATTTTGTTGTGTGTGAGAGGGCACATTATAGCCTGAGCTCCTGGTTGTGGCTGCTACTCGGTCACCTCAGCATCCTTCAGAGGCCAAGTCTGGGAGGGATGAGGAGGGCAGAGGGAGGCTCCCCGGAAGGCCCAGCATTCCTCTTTGAGGGGCTGCTCGGGAAAGTAGATGTTGGCAAGACTGATCCACTAAGCACCATCTGTGAAACCCACTGCATGCCATCCATGGTCATGTAGATGGAAAGCCCTGGAGTTTGGGGTGGGAGGGGGGGCTGGGCTTTACTTCCCAGCTGTTCGACTTTGGGCAAGTCACTGGAACTCCCTAGGGCTCGGGGTTTCTCGAAGGAACGTGGAGGTGATGGGCTTTCCATCTGTTGCGTGTGGGTTAGAGGCCCCAGGGGCCTGGCCCCCTGTCCTCACTGCCCAGCCGCCAGCAGGGACCTCTCTGCTCTTGGTGTCTCTGAGTTGTGATGGAACAGTCCACTTCTTGCCCCTGCCTTCGCCATCCCTTCTGCACAGCCACCTAGAGGAGCTGCCTTAATTCTCCGCCCTCCCTTCTGTTTCAGTCTGTACTGCTGTCTGCTTTCTCCAGTCCAGAGTTTGTGGCTTTCTTACAGGGAGTAAACTACAAATGCCTTAGCTGACCACCCCTAACTCATCTCTCATCCTCCCTGACCCTGAGCCTGTCAGGCCGGCCTCCTCTTTTCTCTGGACTCCAAAGCCCCTTTCTGCGGACATGACTTTGTGTGTGGTGTCCCGTACCTCGAGGGCCCGCTCGAATTCCGTCTGCCTGAGTGTTACGTGAGGCTGGCACCTCACAGCCCGGCTGGGTGATTTCTTGTCAATAAGCCACTTGAGCCGGGGGACATCTGCAGATGGTAAACAAAGTGCAGACAGAACAAACAAGCAACAACTAATACCATGTCACATGTTCGTTATATCTCAATAAAACTGGGGTGGGGGACAGAGCCAGACCTGCAGAGGGGCAGTCAGTGGAAAGTCATTCTCCCACACCCGAATTCTCTCCTGGAGGCAACCGCTGTGACCAGTTTTGGGGCACTCTTCGCGGTTAGCCTGTACATGCACCCTCCGCACCCCTTTCTTTTTAAATATACGCATGGTAACACATGATAGTGCTCCTTTCCACCTTGCCTTTTCATTTGCTAATAGATCCTGGACACTCTTCTGTATGGCGTGTGCACAGTCCCCTTCTTTGTAATGTCTGGGTGGTGTCCTGTGGTGTGGATTTGTATCCGCTCTCCTTTTCAAGTGGTCTGTGGCCTGTTGCTATCACAGCGGTGTGGCGGGGCCTGCCCTCACACACGCTTCTCTGTGAGTACGTGTGAACACATCTGCAGATGTGTCCTGGAAATAGATCCCGGGATCACGAGTCATGCACAGTTAAAACTCTGAGGAAGCTTGTCAAGTGGCTCTAGAAAGGGGTTGTGAGGATGGGTGTTCTTTAAGCCCATTTCGCAGATGTGGAAACAGAGGCTCGGGCTAGGGAACTTGTCCAAGGCCCTATCAGTAGCTGGTAGGAGTGCTGGGCTCCAAACCAGCTCTGCCGCCCCCTCCAGGGCCTCGGGTGGCGGGAGAGGGTTCACGGGACCCTGCGCCTTGGTGCGCTCTGCCAGGCAAGCCTCCCCAGCTCGGTCGCCTCTGCTCTTCCCCTGGCCAGCTTAACCAGATCCAGCAGCCCCACCACCAGCAGATGTGGGTCATCGACATGGTCTGTCTCCACAACATGAACCTGATAGCGATTGCATCTACCGACCAGAAGATAGGTGAGTCCCTGACGGCGCCCCAGGCCTGCCGTCAGCCGTTGGAAGGCGTGCATCTGCGCTTGGGGACCTGTCACCGGGCCAACTGTGGGCGTGGGTTAGAGCCCTCTGGGGGTGCTGTGGCTGGTAAGCAGAGGCTGCGCGTCGTCCCCAGAGGCCCCCGAGGCCTGGGACGTGGGCCTGGGCTCCATGCATGCCCTCCCCCTCTGTCTCTCCCCCAGAGTTCTTTGATATCAGCAACCACAACTGTGCCCGGGCCTTCACCTTCACTGATCTGGACAGTTGTGTCCTGACCATAGACTACTGGTGAGTCTCGGGGGGAGACAGGTGCAGTCTTGGCAGGATCCGCATCACTCAGTGCGGTTGGGACTCCCAGAAAGCCTCTCTGGAAACAGCCCTGGAACGATTCCCACCCTGTGTGCCTGTGTCCTCCTCGCCAAGCTGCCCCGCCTTGGGGGTTACTCAGTAGTCTGCCCCTCTTCCTCCCACTGCCCGACCAAGTCAGCCATCGAACCCCGGCAGGGGCTTGTCCCGCCATGACTGAGGGCTCTGGGAATGCCGTGGTCCATCCGCAGGATGGTGAACTGGTAACAAGCAGCTGGAGGACCAGGGATTCGTTTGTTTTAGCATTCAAAAAAAATTACTGATTTCTTTTGGCCCCAGTTCACCGGTGATCCGGGTCTGGGCGGCTGGGCCCATGTTTGTCAGCCATTGAGGGCAAAGCTGGCAAGTCGTGTGGGAACTGCCCCTCGCTCCCAGGTGCAGGGAGGCTGATGGGGGCCGGGAAGGTGGAGGCTTGCAGCCCTGCGCCCAGCCCCGCCTCTTCTGTCTCCACCTTCCCTCAGGTCTGACTGTCACAGAGGTGTGTTCTGCTATGGGGACACCAAAGGCAATGTCATTGTCTTCACCTCCAGCAATGTGACCCACGGGCTGTTCAACCCCCGAATCCTCCCCAGGACCTCCAAATGGGGTAGCTAAGATGCTGGGGAATGTGCGGGTGGGGAGATGGCCCTTCCTCCCAGCTCAGGAGCCTCTGGCTACTTCAGCTCAGCTGAGGAGTACACCTGTAGGCTCAGCTCAGAGTGGCCCGTGGGACGTGGGGTGAGGAGGTGACCGCAAGAGCCAGAGGGGGCTGAGAAGCGGGGCAATCTCTCTGAAGGTGGGAGGTTGCACAGGTGAAGGTGGAGGGGAGAGGCTTCCGGACCCACCTCATCCCAGCAAGGACCAACCTGTGCCAGCTGTGTGACCCTGTGGAAGTCACTCACCCCTCCCGGGTCTTGGGATGCCAGCACTAACTTTCTCCAAGGTCGTGAGGAGGGTTCTGCTCTCAGCTGGGAGCCGCCTTTGGTGGGGGGGTGGGGGTGGGGCAGGAGGGCTGCCCTGGAGGTGGGCTCAGTGGGGCCTGGGGGAAAGCCTGGCTCAGCATGGCCATAAACCTGAATAAGCACAGTGACACTTACTGTGCATTTGCGTGCCGAGTAGTTTGGGCACATCGCCTCCTATGGCCCTCCCCCTGCCCATGGCCAGCAGGGAGCTGCTGCTGTTACAGCCCATGAAGAGAGGAGGAATGGAGGTTCGGGGGGTGAAGGACTTGTGTAGGCCCCACAGGGTAAGTGTCCCGAAGCAGGCAGTCTGCCCGAGTCTGCACCTTAACCCCTTGCTGGGCTATACCCTAAACTCACTAAACACTGAAGGACGCTGTTCAGGGCTGTTCTGCCAGGGGCACTAGGGCCCAAGGCTCTGGGGCCTGGGACTATCAGGGACGCGCCTGAACTGGACCCTGTCCAGGATCAAGCCCTCGCTCGGTGCATGGTGTCAGGCCTCCAGTCTGCTTCATATCCATCTAGAGGAGGCCCCGGGCCACCGGGGGCACCAGCCCATGGGGACACTGACTCCCCTTCCATCCAGGACACCAGAGCAGTCCCTAGGGCTTCCAGTCAGAGTTTCTGAGCCGGACGCCCTGCAAGGGCTCCCCGGCCTTGGTGACCCACTCCCCCCACTGGCCGGATGGAAGATAGATCCCGCCCTGGATACAGCAGTGGGCTGGCACCCTCCTATATCCTTGCCTCATCAGCCTCTGCTCCTGGTGCCTGCCCTGCCCGGCCGTGGTCACATTGTGGCACCCTGGGAAATGGCGTGGGAGGTTGTGGTAGTCGTGGAGCTGTGCTAAATGGGAGATCAGAGTGGGTACGGATGAAGCTGGAGTGTAGGATAGGAGTCCTTCCATGCCACACGCTGCCTGAAGGCTGGGGAGGAACATGAAGGTGGGCTCACCCGTGTGTTGACTTGGGAGGAGTTGGACAGACCAGCTCTGTGTGAGCTGGAACCAGTTGCTTGACCTCTCTGTACCTCAGTTCCCTTTAAAACAGGGATGAGCATACTCAATTCATGGCTTTCCTATAAGGTGGGAGGAGGGCATATGGGGTGAGGTGCACAGTAAGGACAGGGCTACTCCCTCCCCTGACCTCCTGGGGCTCTCCCAGCCTCGTGGTCGAGGCAGACACTAGAAGTGAGGCCCCTGGCTAAGCTTCCGCCTTCCCGTGCCTGCCCCACTTCTGCAACACTCCACCCCTTGGGACTTCCTTTTCAAGCTTCCTCCTGCCCTTGCAAGATGGGGCTGGTGACTCTGCAGCATAAAATGCTTGGCATAAGCCGCCAGGTCCCCTTCTCTCCCAGAAACCTGGGAGTTTCTCTCAGACTTGAGCCCAGATTGTCCCAGTCTTTGGGACCCACCTCCTTAAAGCCTGCTCTACAGGGAGACCCGTGCTTGTCCCATCACTGCTAGCCCCATCTGCCTGCACCCGGGGCCTTTCCTTGGAGGCTCCCAGGCCGCCGGCTGGCTGTGGGAGGTTGCGGGGGTGCCAGGAGACCCTGAACGCCGCCATGAGGGCCAGGCTGTGCTCAGTGTGATCGCTCCAGGCACACTTGCTGGGTGCCCCCCTTGGAACTTGTGTTTGCAAGACAAGGCGGGGCATGTAGTTTGAAGCATGATGGTAGACTTCCAAATGATCCTTTTCAGAATGAATAGAGCCTGGGGTCTCAATTTGTTCTCCACTCCAGCAGACTTGGAGCTCCCTAAATGAGAATCACCTTGGGGGCCGCCTGCTGCGGCTCAGTCGGTTGAACGTCCGACTCTTGATTTCGGCTCAGGTCATGATCTCACAGTTCAGTTCGTGAGATTGGGCCCGCATCAGGTAGCATGGAGCCTGCTTGGGATTCTCCCCTTCCCTCTCTCTCTGCCCCTCCCTCACTTGCGCATTCTCTCTCTCTTTCAAAATAAACAAACTTTAAAACATAAATGAATATATAAAAACTAAAAAAAAAAAAAGAGAGAATCACCTCATTTAGATTGCAGCATGTGGGGAGAGGGAGAAGGCCCGAGATGTGGGGCCAGCTCTGTGAGCCCTGGCATAGGGCTCTGGGCAACAGTGTCTACCTGCCTGTGTCTGTGTTCTGTGTCAAGTTCATCCCACTGAACTCACCAGGACACGGTAAGGCTGGAATGAGCATTTGGATGGAAAAGTTTTGAGACATACAGGAGTGGCAAACCAACTCGAGGTGTCCTCTGGGGTTTTTGCTGGTCTGGCAAGGTGGGGAGCTGGTGATGTGGACCTCGGTTTTCTCTCCTACCAGATCACTGGACCAACGTTTCCGCACGGAAGCTCCTAAATGAAAAGTCCCCTTTGTACAGAAGTTACTGGCTGAAAGTAAGTCGTCGCTTTCCTTGGCCTGTTACCATGGTGATTATCTGTACCCATGTGCCACTCAAAAATGGATTCGCCCACTGGGTTCAGTCTTAAGCCTTGAGGCTTGGTCACTGGGAGGACGAAGGCAGCTGTTGGGTCCTGCAGCTCTCTGTGCAGAGAACGTAGGTGTCCCCAGTGTGGCTCGTCTCTCTCGCCACCTCCAGTGCTCAAGCCTGGTCCTGGCAGATACCGCCTCTCTCCTGGATGGCTGCAGTGGCTTCTAGCTGTTTCCACCTTCCTTTCTCCATGCAGTGCTTTACTCCATTCAGCAGCCAGAGGAATTATGAGCTAGAACCAGCCATGTCACTCCTTTGCTCAAAATCCCCCAGTAGGCGCCTAGGTTAAGCGTCCGACTTCAGCTCAGGTCATGATCTCACCGTTCCTGAGTTCAAGCCCCGCGTCAGGCTCTGTGCTGACAGCTCAGAGCCTGGAGCCTGCTTCAGATTCTGTGTCTCCCTCTCTCTCTGCCCCCTCCCCTGCTCGCGCTCTGTCCCTTTCTCTCTCTCTCTCAAAAATAAATAAGAAAACATTTAAAAAGTTTAAAAAAAAACATTAAAAAAATAATCCCCCATCGCTTCTCATCACGTTCAAACAGAATCTCAAGTGCTTACCATGACCATCAGGACACAAGGTGACCTGGCCCCTGCCTGCCCCCCATCTTGCTTTCTACCTTTCTTTTTCCCATTTACTCAGCCCCAGAGACACAGGCAATCCTGCTGTTCTCTGAACACGCCAAGCCTTTTCCCGCCTCAGGGCCTTGCCATGCTCTATCCCTCAGGCTGCTGGGTTCTCCCTTAGGTCCCTGTTTGCTCCTTTCTCTTCTCCCTTCAGGGCCCTAACCAGCCAGCCTGGAACAGCCCTGCTGCCTGCCTCTGCCCTTGGCCCTTCCCGCTGCAGCATTGATACGATTCTGACACCAACTGCAATGTGTTTTTCCCAAACCACCATGCAATTCTCAGACATCAGCTGGGCAGCCTACAATTCTCTACCTGGAGATAGCATCAGACCCTACAGGTTAAGGGCCAGTCCCACGAGACCGCCCTCCACTTCAGAGGCCACTTACAAGCTCAGGTTGTCACCTGTGTTTCTGACCCGCTGGTTATAAATCAGAGCTTCCCTTCACTCTCTGGGTTTGATTAAATGGCTAGAGTGGCTCACGGGACTTGGAGAGACATTTTACTTACTAGAGCACCGCTTTATTAGAAAAGGATACAACTTAGGAATAGCGAGATTGAAGAGATGCGGAGGGCAAGGTGTGGGGAACGGGGGCCTGGGGCTTCTCTGCCATCTCTGGGCACAAGCCTCACCCCACACCTCCACATGTTCACCAGCCCAGAAGCTCTCTGAGCCCTGTCCTTTTGGGGTTTTTTTGGAGTTTAATCACATAGGTATGATTGATCACATCATTGCCACTGACGACCAATTCATCCTCCAGCTCCTCTCCTCTCCTCTCCCCAGGGGCCAGGGGGGTGGGGCTGAAAGTTCCAACCCTCCCATCTCCTGCTCGGTTTCCCTGGCAACCAGTCCCCATCCTCAAGGGCTTTCCAAAAGTCATCTCATTAATGTAAACTCAAGTGTGGTTGACACGGGTTTGTTATGAGTAGGAACACTTTCTTACCACTTAGGAAGTTCCGAGGGATTTAGGAGTTCTGTGCCAGAAATGGGCATGAAGACCAAATATATACTTCTTTTTTTAAAAATGTAGGGGTGCCTGGGTGGCTCAGTCGGTTGAGCGGCCGACTTCAGCTCAGGTCATGATCTCTCGGTCAGTGAGTTCGAGCCCCGCGTCGGGCTCTGTGCTGACAGCTCAGAGCCTGGAGCCTGTTTCAGATTCTGTGTCTCCCTCTCTCTGACCCTCCCCCGTTCATGCTCTGTCTCTCTCTGTCTCAAAAATAAATAAACGTTAAAAAAATTTTTTTTTTAAATTTATTTATTTTTGAGAGAGAGCGTGCAATTGAGGGGCAGAGAGAGGGAGAAAGAATCCCATGAGGTGCAGAGGGAGAGGGAGAGAGAGAGAGAGAGAGAGAGAGAGAGAGAGAGAGAGAAAATCCCATGAGGTGCAGAGGGAGAGGGAGAGAGAGTGCGGAGCCGGAGCAGGGCTTGAGCTCACCCAGTGCGAGGCTCAAACTCACAAACAGTGAGATCATGACTGTAGTCGGATGTTTAACCGACTGAGCCACCCAGGCGCCCCCAAATACATATTTATTACAAATCACGGTATCACAGCTTACCACCTTCCAACTTTGTATTGTCCACCCATTCGTTTCTCATCCTGTTAACCCTCTCGGGATTGATAGCTCCTAAGGACAGGCACTTGGCCTGTTGTCCTGTCTCCAGTGCCTAAAAGGGCTGGGCCTTAGTGGGCTCCCAGTACATTTGTTGAACAGATAAACGAATGAATGAATGAATCTGACACTAGGGGCAGACTGAGTTGTGTGGTCCCAGGCTCCTAAATGCTTCTTTTCTGGCAGGTTGGATCCCTCAGGCCCTGGGACCCTATCAGGGAGAGTCACCCACAAATACTGTCTTTTCTGTCTTCTGTGGGAGTCTCATCTTGGGCTTGGTTTTCTGTCCCAGTTGCTGAGTGTGCCACATTCTGTCTGGTGCCCTGGATTTGGCACCTTCGCCATGATAGATGCTCAGTGAGGCAGCATATGCAAAACCTAGCCCAGTGCCCGCAGCCCCCTCCATGTTGTCCTGAAGAGGGAGATCCCCAATGCGGAGGCCAAGCACAGGGCCGACCCGCAGAGCCAAAGCTAGAGAATTCTGAGCCTGTGCCATCAAGGCTGCCCCCTGGATTGTGGGTCTCAGCCTTTCGTTGCCTAACTTGCACCAGATAACATTCCCACGGGGAAGCATCCAAGGCTCCCTGTGGATAAGAGGGACTGAGGGCTTGGCTGACTCCAATCCGTTCTCTCTCCTGCGTGGGATGCGGTGACAGTGATGTCACATGGGCCTGACCTTGCCTGTCCTCTAACTTATAAATTTGGGCGCTTTTCACCTGTCTCACTGACCAAGTGATGCCACAGGACTAGGCTGGGATCCTGGGGCCATGTTGCTGTGTCAGAGCTGTGATCACTAGAGGGTATTAGACGTGGTGACTTCCTGGCCCTTCCAGCCCCTACCACTGCCACTCTCTTTCTAGGCTCTTCATCCCAACTGGTGCCAGCAGGTCAAGTTCATCCCCCAGCTGAACATGGTGGCCTCCTGCTCAGCCATTGAGAAGTCCTCTCTGGTGCTGACCTTATTGCCGTCCAAAGGTCTAGAGAGCCCCAAGTAAGGAGCATCTCTCTCCAGGCTGGGGCAGTGGGGCTGGGAGGGGGTGGTGTGATGGTGCCTCGAGGGTCTAGCTTCACCTCAGCCACATGTGGCCATCCCTGCTGAGAGTGGGCCCGCCCCTAGGATGGTGGCATCCCGCGGATCTTGCTGGGTCTGAGGAAGCAGCGCGTGTCCTGTGGGCCAACAGTGGGGTATGGCGGTTAGCAATTGGGCTCTACCGTGTATTATTTTTTAAATTAAGATGTAACTGACATATGACATTATGTTAGTTTCAGGTGTACCACAGGATGATTTGGTATTTGTATATATCGGGAAACAATCACCACAATTAGCACACAGTTACAATTGTTTTTCCCACTACAAGAACTTTTATGGAGTCTGGTTTCACTGTCAGCAGCAAAAACGTAATAGGTTTCTTTTATCCACCAGTTTATACACAACACTCAGCGCAGAAGCTGGCACATAGTGTGAGCAGGTGGCAGGAAAATATTTTCTCAATGAAGGAGTGACTGTGAGTTGCTTTACCTCGTGCTCCTCACTCGGTGCCCCCGTCCGTAGAAGGCGGTGATGGCCCCACTTCTTTCCCTTAGTCTTAGTCTAAGTCTCGAGGCTTAGTGGAATGACTGCTGTTGGTGGTATATGGTCATTGATTGGCAGCACTCACCCTTTGGAGATGGTTCTAATCTAGTTCCTTTGTTCTAAGTTCCTCTACCCCAGAGTCAATTCTTTTCTTTTTTCTTTTCTTTCTTTTCTTTTTTTTTTTTTCCTTTTCCTTTTCCTTTCCTCTGTCCCTCCCTCCCTTCCTTTGTTCTAAGTTCCTCTACCCCAGAGTCAATTCTTTTCTTTTTTCTTTTCTTTCTTTTCTTTTTTTTTTTCCTTTTCCTTTTCCTTTCCTCTGTCCCTCCCTCCCTTCCTTTTCTCTTCTCCCTGCCTTCCTCTATTCCTTCCCTCCTCTATTCCCTCCCTTCCCTTTCTTTCTTTCTTTCTTTCTCTTTCTTTCTTTCTTTACTTCTTCCTTCTTTCCTCCCTTCCTTCCTTTTCTCTTCTCCCTCCCTCCCTCTATTCCTTCCCTCCTCTATTCCCTCCCTTCCCTTCTCTTTCTTTCTTTCTTTCTTTCTTTCTTTCTTTCTTTCCTTCCTTCCTTCCTTCCTTCCTTCCTTCCTTCCTTTTCTCTTCTCCCTCCCTCCCTCTATTCCTTCCCTCCTCTATTCCCTCCCTTCCCTTTCTTTCTTTCTTTCTTTCTTTCTTTCTTTCTTTCTTTCTTTCCTTCCTTCCTTCCTTCCTTCCTTCCTTCCTTTTCTCTTCTCCCTCCCTCCCTCTATTCCTTCCCTCCTCTATTCCCTCCCTTCCTTTTCTTTCTTTCTTTCTTTCTTTCTTTCTTTCTTTCTTTCTTTCTTTCTCCTTCCTTCCTTCCTTCCTTCCTTCCTTCCTTCCTTCCTTCCTTCCTTTTCTCTTCTCCCTCCCTCCCTCTATTCCTTCCCTCCTCTATTCCCTCCCTTCTCTTTCTTTCTTTCTTTCTTTCTTTCTTTCTTTCTTTCTTTCTTTCTTTCTTTCCTTCCTTCCTTCCTTCCTTCCTTCCTTCCTTCCTTTTCTCTTCTCCCTCCCTCCCTCTATTCCTTCCCTCCTCTATTCCCTCCCTTCATTTTCTTTCTTTCTCTTTCTTTCCTTCCTTCCTTCCTTCCTTCCTTCCTTCCTTCCTTCCTTCCTTCCTCCCTTCCTTTTCTCCCTCCCTCCCTCTATTCCTTCCCTCCTCTATTCCCTCCCTTCCTTTTCTTTCTTTCTTTCTTTCTTTCTTTCTTTCTTTCTTTCTTTCTTTCTTTCTTTCTTTCTCCTTCCTTCCTTCCTTCCTTCCTTCCTTCCTTCCTTCCTTCCTTCCTTCCTTCTTTCACAATAGTGATTAGTCACACAAGTCTATGTACCTATGTGTCCCTGTAAAAAAGTAAAAACATTATAAATAAAGCTGCAATCCTATCCTTGCTCAGTCCCCACTGTCTCACTCTGCTCTCAAATGTCTCACCTCTATCATTTTCGTGTGTACCTCTCACTGTGCATTTTGCAGTAGGTTTTTTTTCCCCCTGAGGGTTTTTTTTCCCCCTCTTGCCTCTGCTGTTTTCTTCCTGCTGCACGTCTTTACTCCTTGGACCCTTCAGGTCTGTGACATTTTGCTCCTGGGCAGGTGGAACCATGAAGGGCAGCCCCGTCTCCCTGGGGGGAGTAGCAGGAGATTCAAGGCCTGTGTTGGGGGGAGCAGCTGGGTGAGGCACAGCAGGAAGATGGAGGGCCATTTAGGCCCCATCTCTGTCCCTTCCTGTCCTCGTTGTTTGCCAGAGGGAAATTCAATCCTGGGATGGTAAGGCTAATTTAATCTGAACTCCTCATTCTATAGATTGGAAACTTGAGACTCAGGGGGAGGAAGTGATTTGTCTTGGAGCTGACGTCTGAGCGGGGGACGTGTTCCAGGCCTCACTGTATGTCCAGTGTCCTGTTAACCAGAGTACTCTGTGCACATCCCCACCCGAGCCCTGGAGCTAACTGCTGCTTGGGGGAGGGGGCCTCGGAGAAGGCTGATGTGGTGGGGAAGTTTCGGTCTTGGCTTCCGTGCTTGGAGTGGGGCAGTGTGGTGGGGTTCCACTTGGAGCTGTTTTCCAGCAGAGGCTCATCTTTGCTTTGATGGAAGTATTACCTCATGCCTGTGATACGTGTTTCATTCAGCTTCTTATTTTATTGGGTCTAAATGGCAGGTGGATATCACAGGATTACCTCATCCTGGCCATGAAGGCATCCGTGGTCTGTCCCTGCTGCCTCCCTAATCTCACCCCTTCTACCTTCCCACTCCAGCTACACGGGGACCCCTTGTGGTTCAGCCGTTCCCTGTCCCCGGGGCCTTTGAATTGCTTCTCTCTGCCTGGTATACCCTTGTTTTTTTTTTTTTTGTTGTTGTTGTTTTTAAGTTTATTTATTTTTGAGAGAGACAGAGTGAATGGGGGAGGGGCAGAAAGAGAGGGAGAGAGAGAATCTCAAGCAGGCTCCACACTGTCAGCACGGAGCCCGATGTGGGGCTGGAACTCACCAACCATGAGATCATGACCTGAACGGAAACCAAGAGTCAGACACGTAACTGACTGAGCCACCCAGGCGCCCCGCCCTTGTTTTTTGTTGTGTGTTGTTTTTGTTTTTTTTAACATTTCATTACTAAAAATTCCAAACACACACCAAAGTGGAGAAAATAGTATAATGCTTTAATATCACTAGTACCTAGTCCAAGTTAATCTTCCCCCATTTGTCTCAAACGTGTCTTTTTACAATTATTTGGAAAGAGATATAAACAAGTTTCTAGATCTTGAGCACAGGAACGGTGAGGTCTGATGCATACCAGCATCCTTTGGGCCGCTCTGTTGCAAGTGAAGTGAGCAGGCGTGGAGATGGGGACTCCAGTGGCGACGCCATTGTAATAATTCAGCTACATGGTGATGGCCTGGAATCAGGCTATGGGGAGGAGACAGAGAGATCTGAGATGTATTTTGGGGGCTGGTTGGAGAATGTATTTATACACAAACCTGCCCCTGTGCTTCTGGTTGTCTGCATGCAGTACACATGTCAGCCAGCAGGTGGCACCATTGACTGCTTGCTGGTCTTGAGTTCCAGGCGAGGACCTCTTGGGGCGTGGCCTCCGCAGGTGGGGTCTGGCGCTGTCACCCCAAACTCTGCCTCTAAGTCAATAGTACCCAAAGCAATATACACATTCAATGCAATCCCAATCAAAATTGCACCAGCTTTCTTCTTGAAGCTAGAACAAGCAATCCTAAAATTTGTATGGAACCACAAAAGACCCCAAATAGCCAAAGTAATATTGAAGAAGACCAAAGCGGGAGGATCATGATCCCAGACTTTAGCTTCTACTACAAATCTGTAATCATCAAGACAGCATGGTACTGGCACAAAAACAGACACACAGACCAATGGAATAGAATAGAGACTCCAGAATTGGACCCACAAACATATGACCAACTAATCTTTGACAAAGCAGGAAAGAATGTCCAATGGAAAAAAAAACCAGTCTCTTTAACAAATGGTGCTGGGAGAACTGGACAGCAACATGCAGAAGAATGAAACTAGACCACTTTCTTATACCATTCACAAAAATAAACTCAAAATGGATAAAGGACCTGAATGTGAGACAGGAAACCATCAAAACCCTAGAGGAGAAAGCAGGAAAAAAATCTCTCTGACCTCAGCTGCAGCAATTTCTTACTTGACGCATCCCCAAAGGCAAGGAAATTAAAAGCAAAAATGAACTATTGGGACCTCATGGAGATAAAAAGCTTCTGCACTGCAAAGGAAACAATCAACAAAACTAAAAGGCAACCGATGGACTGGGAAAAGATATTTGCAAATGACATATCAGACAAAGGGCTAGTATCTAAAATCTATAAAGAAGTCACCAAACTCCACACCCAAAAAACAAATAATCCGGTGAAGAAATGGGCAGAAGACATGAATAGATACTTCTCTAAAGAAGACATCCAGATGGCCAACAGGCACATGAAAAGATGCTCAACGTCGCTCCTCATCAGGGAAATACAAATCAAAACCACACTCAGATATCACCTCACGCCAGTCAGAGTGGCCAAAATGAACAAATCAGGAGACTATAGATGCTGGAGAGGATGTGGAGAAACGGGAACCCTCTTGCACTGTTGGTGGGAATGCAAACTGGTGCAGCTGCTTTGGAAAACAGTGTGGAGGTTCCTCAAAAAATTAAAAATAGATCTACCCTATGACCCAGCAATAGCACTGCTGGGAATTTACCCAAGGGATACAGGAGTGCTGATGCATAGGGGCACTTGTACCTCAATGTTTATAGCAGCACTCTCAACAATAGCCAAATTATGGAAAGAGCCTAAATGTCCATCAACTGATGAATGGATAAAGAAATTGTGGTTTATATACACAATGGAATACTACGTGGCAATGAGAAAGAATGAAATATGGCCTTTTGTAGCAACGTGGATGGAACTGGAGAGGGTTATGCTAAGTGAAATAAGTCACACAGAGAAAGACAGGTACCATATGTGTTCACTCTCATGTGGATCCTGAGAAACTTAACAGAAACCCATGGGGGAGGGGAAGGAAAAAAAAAAGAGAGGGAGGGAGGCAAACCATAAGAGACTCTTAAAAACTGAGAATAAACTGAGGGTTGATAGGGGGGTGGGGGGTGGGCATTGAGGAGGGCACCTGTTGGGATGAGCACTGGGTGTTGTATGGAAACCAATTTGACAGTAAATTTCATATTAAAAAAAAATTAACTGTTTTCTAATTCCCTGAAAAAAACTGAAAAAGCCTCAGCTTCCGAGGCAGTGTGGGCCTGAGAGGTTGGCTCCCTGGCAGCCAGCCTGAGCTGAGTTCTTGAGGTGCTTGCAGCCAGCAGTGAATCTGAGTGGAGGAGCCCTGGTGGAGCCCGAGGGAGCGTGTAGCCGAGCGTGTGGACCGGCCCACAGCGTCTCCCCTGCTTCCCCTCCTTCTTCTCTCACTTCTGCACCGCCACCTAATTGAAGCCACCTGAGCTGCTTGCCATGGCCTTCTTCCCTGCATCCCCTCTGAGCTTCCAGTCCCTTCTCTGCCCAGCAGCCATCTGCAGACTGGTCTCCCTCGGCTCACCTATCAAAGCCACCTGTTTATTTCCCTGCAGGACTTACCATGATTTGTGAATGTCCATCTCCCTGTCTCTGTTCATTTATTTGCTCCTGCTGTTTCTCTCTGGAAGGAAAGCTCCACGAAGGCAGGGGCATCACATCTATTTCCCCGGTAATCCTGGAAGGGCACAGGAGCTAGCAAATCTTTGTTGCACCAGTGAGTGAGTCAGCCTGAAATAATTTCTAGTGGCCGTTCTTCCAGAAGGTTTCTCTGTGTGTATATGCACACAGGGAGATGTATCTGGTTTGACAACAAATGAAATATGTTTATTTGTTATGTTCCTCTTGAAGTTTCAATTTTTCGAGGAATCCTTCTGGCAGTAGAAAGGAGAGCAGGTTTGGAGGGGGAGCAGGACTAGAGGTCAAGAGACGCGCTGGGAGGCTGCACAGAAATGGAGGAGGCCTGAACTAAGCAAAGGCCGGGGCGATGGTGGGATGTGGGCCATGAGGGTTTAGGGCCCAGCTGGATGATGGGAATGCTGGAGAGGGAGCCTGCAGGATGACCCCCAGGCAACCGGGTTAGAGCCCTGGGGAGTGTCAAAGGAACCAGTTGAAGGGCAGGTTCAAGGAGGGTGTGCTGTGTTATGGGGCTGGTGTACCGTTCTATGGGGGCCTCTGAGTTGAGTTCATTAGAAGGGAGAGTTTGAGTAGAAGGAGCTGGCAGAGTGGGATGGATGGGTAGGAGGGAATAGCAGATGCAAAGTACTCTGGGGCCTGGTCTTCCTGAAACTCTTGCCTGCCTCACCCTGGCCCTCCTGAGCCCCATCCAGCCCTGCTGCCCTCTTCCTTTCCTGCCACACTCACCCTGGGTCTGAATCCTGATGCCCCCACCTTGCCAGCCTTGTGGCCTTAGGCAGACTCCTTACTTTCTGCTTTCTGTGTCCTCATGACACGGTACAGGGCTGACGACGCTTTCTAGGATTATGTGAGGGGTGCGGGTGATACACGAAACAGGAACCAGCACAGAGCAGGTAGGGGCACAGCTCTCAGTAGCTTTCTTCCCTTCCCTCGGCCCTTGGAATATCCTCCTCCTCCTTCTTTTTCTTTTCTTTTCTTTTCTTTTCTTATTTATTTATTTATTTATTTATTTATTTATTTATTTTTAGTGTTTATTTGAGAGAGAGAGAGAGAGAGAGAGAGAGAGAGAGAGAGAGAGAGAGAGACTATGGGTGGGTGAGGGGCAGAGAGAGAATGAGACACAGAATCCGAAGCAGGCTCCAGGCTCCACACTGTCAGCACAGAGCCCGACGCGGGGCTCGAACTTGTGAACCGTGAGATCATGACCTGAGCCGAAATCAAGAGTCGGATGCTTAACCAACTGAGCCCTCCCCAGGTGCCCCATGGAGTCCCCTTCTTTTTAAAAATTTTTATCATGGGTTGGGGGAACACCCGTCTCAGTATGGTTGGAGCGAGGATCACGTTAGGTTTGCCCTTGGAACGAGGCAGATGTGTCCCAGCACTGAGTTGTTGCTCGTGCCCTGGGGTTGCTTCCCCTACAGGTGAGGGGTGGGCGCCTCCTCCATGAGACCCGCGGCAGCCGCTCTGGCTACAGTGCTCAGCCCCGACTTGGCTGCAGGGTGAGCCCTGGACAGGGTCTCTGAGGCTGCTCCTCCCCTTCGTGGGAGAGGTGATGACTCTCCCTGGCCTCCCTGCGGCCCTGCCTCCAGCTCCCCTCCACCCCAGCCTCAGAGACTCCCCGGGGCCCTGGCTCCCAGCCTGCAGCCTTCCCCCTTTGCTGTTGTAGGTTTTCAGTGCTGAACTTAAGAAAAGGGATTCTTTGCTTTGATTATTGCCCAGACAAGAACTTGGTGGGTAAGTAATCTTCACGGCGCATGAAGCCGCTGGCCTGGTGGAACTGGAATGAGGCTGCTGGGGGCGTGGGGACTATCAGAGCTGAGGAGGAGGGCTTGCAGGGCCCGGGTTCCTCTCCTGCTGCTCTGGTCCCCACCTGTGGGCACCTGGGGTGGGGTGGTGACTCAGTCTCTGCTTGGCATGATGGGGCAGCAGGGGGGCGGACTGTCACAACCACCCCCTCCCCCCCCATCTGCTGCACCTGCCTGGGGTCCAAGGCATGGTCCCAGGAGAAGTTCTCAGCGTAGGACCCCAGTGGTTAACACCCATTTCTTGACCCCAGTGACTGGCGGCTATGACCCCCTCATCCGCCTGTGGAACCCCTTCTTCTCAAAAAGGCCCATGTGGCTGATGAAGGGGCATCAGACCTCCGTGACGCACATCCTCATGAACAGCAAGAACAGCAGCATCCTCTTCAGCATCTCCAAGGACAAGGTGCTGTCCTCGTGGAGCATGGCTCTTACACCCGCTGGTCCCTGTTCCCCGGCAAGGACGCTGGCCCAGGGATGCTGATCTAGCTCGGTCAGCTGGGGCCCAGGGGAGTGGTGTGACCTCCCTGCCTGTGGCTGCACACCTAGGCTAGGGCGGAGAGGGAGAGGCCCCAGGTGGAATCACCAAGAAGGGGCCATGGGTCTCTGAGAGCCCCCGCCAGAGGCCTGCGCCCGCTCTGAGCGGTCCACCAGAGCTGGGTTCCCGTGTGGCCCAGCCTGGCTTCTTACTCTGTGGTCCTGGGCCAGGCCCTTCCCTTTCCTGAGCCTTCGTCCCCTCATCCACAGGATGGGTTGTTGGGAGTTAGAGGAGAAGAGCTGGTGGTAAAGCCGTGGTGTCATGTCTGGCGCATAGTAGGTGTGTGATACGTGGGAGCCATTCCCTCGCCCTCCCTCTGCCCCTGGACCCAGGCTCACACCTCAGCTCTCCTAGTGACCCCTTCTCGGCTGCCCTGGCTCTCAGGGCCTAACTGGAACTTCTCCAGTGCCTGGGGCTCCCTCGCTCAGGGCCTGTCCCTTTGCTGCCCCGCATCGATTGGTTCAGAGTACCCCCCATCTGCTGGGCTGCCGGGTGTTCTGGTCAGTGTGGGGATGAAGGCCAACGGCTCCAGGTGCCCTCCATCCGGGCACAAGTTTGTGTCTTCTGGGACTCAGGAGACTGAGAATTGGCGGGACCCTTGGGTCAGCCAGGCCACCCTCCCTAACACGGCCCACACTGGCTGTTGTCTGGCATCTTCCCGGCAGCCCCCAGAACCGGGCGTCATGGCCTATCTGAGGCTGGAGGGGCAGGCGGCAGGGGCGGGCGGGCCCCAGTCCTCACAGTAATGATGGGCAGAGCCAGGATATGGACTGGAGTCCGGTCGGTCCCAGTCCCTGCCCTTCCCTACTTACTGCTGGTGTCTCCAAGCAACGTGTGTCCTGGAGGGACTTCGTGGGGCCTCTCTAGGGACGGCTCCTCCACTTGCTATGAACTCAATGGGCTGCCCTGGAGACAGGTGGGCTTTTTTGGCAACTACGTTGGTAGCCACTGTGTGTCCTGCCTGGCGTTAGCCGAGGTCGGCTGGAGTGGAGCCTGTGAGGATCTGTAGGGGCGCATGCCGTCTCGCTTGGTCTTCATCCTCAGCCGTTGAGGGGAGGCCATGGGGGGAAGAAGCCTCGGGGCGGGGGGGGGGGGTTGCCCCAACTTTCTCATCTGAGCGTAAGAACGGCAACTCTGTTATGTGGTCGGGATCTGTGCAGCGGGCGCGTACGGGAAGTGCTTACACTGTGCGCGGCTGGCCCTGCTCACATCCCAGGCCTCAGGGGCTGGCCGTGTCCCCCAGGGCCCACTCTCGGCCTCTGCCTGCTTCCCACCCCCCAGAATATCCGCGTGTGGGACATGCAAGACTACATATGCCTTCAGTCCTTTTGTGGGAAGCTCTTTGCCCTGGGCAACTGCCCCATCACCAGCGCCTACTTCCACGAGAACGAAGACAGCCTCGTCTGCACCACCTACTCAGTGAGTGCTGCACGGGGAGGGAGGCCAGGAGCAGAGACTACGTTAATCAGACCCCACCCATCCCTCAAGGAACCTATGATATAGAAGAGCAGAGAATGTCCGCAGAAAATGCTCCGCGTGGTGATGGAGATTTATGCCTGGTGCTTCTTGGAGCACAGAGAAAGGGTCCTTAGCCTAGCCTGAGGCAGGGCATAGTCAGGAAAGGCTCCCCGGAGGAGGAGACACCAGATTGACGCTTTTTGCTTCCTAGAAGTTATGAGGGACGTTGGGACTCCCACAGAGTAGGGGTGAGAGGTATCGGCAGGCATGCTGAGGAATCAGGAGGCCTTGCTGGGCTCAGGCCTGTGCACAGTCAGGATGTCTTAATGTTGCAATTTATTGGAAGTGTTCCCCTGGGGCCAGTCGCTGAGGGCAGAACCCAGTGCCCAGTTGCCTGCCCCTCTCCTCACCTGCAGATTGGGATCCTAAAAGGGTACTTGGAGACCAAGGGGCCTGGGAAAGCAGGGCAGAAGACCTCGACTTACAGCACACCCCTGTGCGCCATCCTCTACAGTAAGATTTTTAAGCAGGTGAGCGGGCTGGGGCCGGCCGTCTCTCGGGCTGGCAGGAGTGCCGGGTGACGCAGGGCAGGACCCAGACCTCCTGCCGTGCCCGGAGAGCGGTCAGCACAGCGGTGGGGTGGGGTGGAATTCATAGCATGGATGGTGGTGTGGGACAGCTGCTTGGGTGTGAGAAGCAACCCCGAAGAGGGGTCGGCGGCCTGAGGGGGGCAGGGGCTCTACCACTTGGTCAGTGGATCACCTCATTCCCCCCAGCCTGCAAGCCCCTGGCCACTGCCGCAGGTCAGCTCTGGACGTGCCACCTCTGTACGCGGAGTATGAGGTGGAACACTAGGTGTGGGCCGCTCTGCGAGGTTCCCCAGGGGGGTGCTGTTCCTGGGTGTCATTATCCAAGAAAGCCAGTCCAGGGAAGGGAAGTCCAGGGAAGTCTAGCACCCTCATCCCGAGTAGAGATCTCTGGGTGGAGCAGAGCAACTGGGCATATGGTTTTTGAGGGGTGGGGACAGAAAGGGCTCCCAGGCCCTCTTCCCACTTCCACTGGGACCCCTTTTCTGGCCTGGGCTCTGAGCAGGACAGGCTGTATCTGCTGCAGAGATAGCCTTTGGCTGCACGAGGCCATCGTTCACCTCTCTGCACTTCTCTCTCAGGCTGGTTCCCGGCACCACCATCCCGCACACCTTAGGGCCCTTTGATGCCTTCCAACAGTTAAAAAAAAAATCCCCAGTTTTTCTAGATTGTTCTCAGCAGGAGGGTTGGTCTGAAACAGGCTCACCTGCTACTGTTGCATTGAAGTGGAGTGACTATCCTCTGTTCTCAGTATTTCCTTTCTTAGGGAGCAGTTAGTGTGTTTCCTGTTGTTTTCTCCCCCCACCATTAATGATGCTTCAGTAAACATCTTTTCTGACTTAGAGATTATTTTCTCTGGGTAGATTCTGAGTTAAAGGGGATTTCACCAATGTGGTTCCTTCTAAAAGAGTTGTGCCAGTTTGCACTGGCCTGTGTTCCAGAGCAGAGGAAGGCCTGTTTTCAAGAGGGGCTTATCCAGCAGCAGGAACGCCTTGAATGCCTGTCTTCTCAGTGCATAGCGGGGAAGTGGGGGGCTGGGCTGGCCCCAGCCATGACAGGGGGAGGCCACCCTTGAGAGTGGGGACACTCTGTTCTCCAGGAGCCCCAGCCGTGTGCTCCCCCACAGGTGGTGAGCGGCTGCCTGAGCAGCTTGGTGACAGTGTGGGAGATCACGACGGGCAGGAGGATGATGGAGTTCTGTGTGACTGGGGACCAGCACGTGGAGCTGACCACCATGTGCCTGGATGAATCAGAGCGGCGCCTCCTTACGGGTTTGTGCGACGGCACCATAAAGATGTGGAACTATGCCGTTGGCGAATGCCTGATGACCTTCCCCAACCCGGACCAGCTGGAGGTCGGTGTGGTGTGTCAGCGGTGCCCGGGGGGGTGCCTTGTGAGAAGCAAAGCGCACCTCTCATGACCCTGGGGGCGCGCTATCTTTTTACGCCTCTTTTTAAGGCTGTGCATATAGACTGCCTGGCTTCTTGCCTCCCTGAGCCTTTGTGTTCTTGCCTGTAAGGTGAAGGTAGGGAACAGTGCCTGTCCTTAATAAGGATTCTACAAGGGCTGGCTACCCTTGTTCTTTTAATTTGTTGGCACTCCTCACCCCAGGTATGAGAGCTTTGGATGGCATTTCCAACAGTGGGGCCCGGTGAGCCCCATGCTCACTCCTGTCTGGGAAACGCCGGGTCAGAGGGACAGGGTTATAAAGACAGTCTGTGGGTGTGGCATGGAGCAAAGCCAGCAGTCTCACTTTGGGACTTGAGCCCACTACTAACTGTTACGAAAGTCCTTGAACCAACTCAGAAGGAGCATTTGGCCAAGTAGCCAGGGATCTGAGTACTGGTGCGGATCCTATCAGTTATTTGACCTTCCCAGTTATCCCCCTGTTGAATGGCCATGGATCCCTACCCTGTCTATCTCCTCCGAGTCTATCAAGTGAAATCATGTGATGTGAGAGCGCTCTGAAAAACGTACGGTGGTATCACTAGAGAACTCTTATCATCGTGGAGAGGGTTGACTTCTTGCTCGGTATGATTAAGAAGACATTTGGGGCCCAGGGCCATTTTCTCTGAGGCACCTTAGGGCTCTGTTTTCTTTTATCGTCAACAGGTTAGCGGGATTGTCCACATGAACAAGGTGTTCTACGTGACAGGATGGAGTAAGAGAATCACTTGTTTCACGTGAGTGGCAAGGGTGTGTGTGGGGAGCTAAGGGCGGCTGACGGTTCTCTCTGCTTTGGGTGGGTTCCCCTATTCCTAGCTTCACTCGCTTTGGAAGTCAAGCAAGAAATTCATGGTGGGTAATGTCCCTTGCTTCATTTGCTCATCCATCCGTTTGTCCACCGTTCCTTGAGTATAACATGTCCTAGGCTTTGTGCTACATGCTGGGGGTGGGTATAAGCAAGAATGTGTCTCTATCTTCCTAGAGGGAGGCAGATGCTAACCAAATAACTTCATTTATAATGGTAAAGTCTGTTGAGTGCTGTGGGCAGGAAGAAGTACCGGTTTGATTTTTTTTAATATTTATTTTTGAGAGAGAGAAAGGCAGAGTGAGTAGGGGAGGGGCAGAGAGAGGGGAACAGAGGTTCTGAAGCGGGCTCCTTGCTGACAGCACAGAGCCTGATGTGGGGCTTGAACTCACAAACCGCGAGATCGTGAGCTGAGCTGAAGTCGGACGCTTAACCAACTGAGCCACCCAGGCACCCCAAAAGTATAGGTTTCTATGGGAAGGGAAGGGAAATCGGATTTAGTCTCAGGGGCAGTCAGGAAACGCTCATCTGAAGCTGTTGTGGGTGGAGTGGGATCTTCTCAATGAAGCAGCAAGGGACTTGGGGTGGGAGGAACATTCCAGGCAGAGGGAACAGAATGTGCAAGTCCTCTTCCTCTTCAGAGGGCCTTTCCAGGGCCATGGCTTCCCTGCTTTAATCCTTATTCAGCTGTCTGAATGGGGCGAATCTGTAAGATTAGTTGATGTCAAGCCCCTAGGACAGGGCCTTTGTAGTAGATACATGGTGGGTGCTTAGTGAATGAGGTCAACGGGGCAGAGCTTCCACCTGAGTGTCCTCTTCTGAGTCGCCGCCCGGAATCTAAAGGCCTCGGTGATCCCCCGACCCGGGGCGGCACTAAGGCCGAGCGCTCTGCCCTCCCGCCTCTGGCCCTGTGTGCAGGCTCCACGAGACCAAGCCGATGCTTCAGTGCCACCACTGGCAGAACTTCCACAAGGAAGATGTCCTGAGCATGGCCAAGTACCAGAACCAGTTCCTCGGGACCTCCTCCTACAACGGGGACGTCCTCCTCTGGAACGCCAAACTGTTCAAGCCCATCCTCAATTTCAACGCCTCTAAGAGCCCCTTGCCTTTGCTGCCCAAGAAGGTATGGTCAACAGGGGGCACCCCCCACTCTCTCTCAGCGGTGGGCCAGAGTCAGCTGTAGGGCCCGGGGGGTAGGAAGGACCCCCAGGAAGGAGAAGGGATGGGATGACTTCTTTTGCAGGAGGTTGGGAGCTGGGTAAGTGGGTGCTAGTTTCTATAATTATCCTCATTTGACAGACAAGGAAAGGGAGGCACAGAGAGGTTAAGCATCTTGCCTGAGGTTGCGCAGCCAAGAAGGGATAGGTCTGGACCCAGGTAGTCTGACTGCAGAGCCTGTGGACTGCTGGTCCTGTTCTGTCTAGTAGATGACTCTCTTCTTGAAGGCGGCTCACATCTTACCCATCACTATTACGCATTACCACTCTGGGCTCACCAGGCTCATGGTAGGGACTTAGGAAACCCACACCATCTCAGAATTACCCTATCTTTGTAGATCAAAGCTACAAGGGGACTTTGGGGTCACCTCATCCAAGAATTTTCCAAACATGCCATGGAGAAATTCTCTGAGGCTACTGCAGTGGCTCCTAAAGCAGTTCAGCTTTTTATCTATTTTACACTTCGGAGCTTCCCTTAAGATTAAAAAAACCCTCCAAAATGTTTGGAATCCACTCTCCATTTTACAGATGGGGAGACTGAGTCCCTCACGGGAGCAGTCTCCTGCCTGTGGGTACTCGGCGTTCGCGGTTGGACCAGGGACAGGGTTATAAGCTCTGGTTTGATGCCCCTAAGGGTACTCGGTTTCTAGGGAGCAAGCCCTGGGGTGCCTGGAGGGCCCTGCAGTGTTAGCATTAGGCCCAGGAAGCCCTGCATTTCCCTCTGGGACACTGCAGTGCCCTGAGGGCAGTTATCTCCCTGGCACAGATCCAAGAAGTGGACAACTCCCCGGCAGAGGGTTTCAGGTCCAGCAGGACCTATGCGGAGCCCAAGAAGTGGGCACACAAAGCCCCCACACAGCCCCCGGACCCCAGGGCCAAGACTGCGGCCAAAGCTCACCTACAGCGGAACGTGATGTCAGCTCCCCCAGTGATGAAACGCCCCAGAGACAGGGAGCCAGAGAGGCCCGTGCCCCTGCAGGTAGGAGCGGGAGCCGAACCAGGTGGCTTCGCTGTGTGTGTGTTTTCTTATACGGAGGCACTTTTTCCAGAGCCCCTTTAGGTCCCTCGGCTCCTTCTGAGCGCTGCAGCCAGGCGGGCCACCTCCCTGGTTAGGTTCATTTCATCCATCGCCCTCTGCTGCCTCCAGCCTGGGCACGGTCCCTTCCCAGAGCATGACCAATACCGGACCCCAGCGTCTACAAGCTTGGGGGCAGGACCTGGAGGGAAGACAATCCAGGGAACCTAGAGTCACAGGCTCGATCCTGGGCTACTTTCTCGGTCCTCCAGCGTGTGTGTCCTGCAGAGATGAGCCACTGGGACCCGCCAGCCTCCCCGCCCAAGCCTCATCTCCCTGGAGACCAAGCTCCAGAGGCCTGAGGCCTCAGCAGAGGCAGACTACTTCTCTTCTCTGAGCCCTCCTCTCTGCTCCAGGAGAGAGCAGAGCTTCACCCTCCCAGGCTTGACCGATGCTCTCATTTTGGGGGAGTAAGGAGATAGAGCAGGGTGGTTTGGCCTCTGACTCTCAGCAGTGGATACGGTATCTCTCGTGTGGGTCTGGGGTCAGAATACTTCAGCGATTGAAGTCCGATTCCTGTTCCTGGGAACTGAGGCTTGAGAGAGAAGCTCCACCTTCGAGACAGGCTCCACGTGATGCCTGTCCGGCGTAAGCAGTGCAGACCTAGATCCCACGTGGCCCGCTCTGCCGTAAGATGCACGCACTGTGCGTTCCTACAGGGACGCTCGGACCACCTCTGGAGTGTCAGGGTTGCGCCACCGCACGCACACTTTCCAGAACCATGAGTATGCGCTCCCCAGTCCTCCCCTTTGGCCAGGGTATCTCTTCCAGGACAAGGAGAGGGTTTCCCCAAAGGCAGACTGAAGTCTCTGCCCCGACAGAGGAAGCTCTTGGTTACTCAAAATGGAGACTCCCCAGCATGGGCGTGTCTTTATTGCAGGATCCATTAGACACCTGGCTGTCCCTTTCACAGGTCGGTGTGTTTACTGACGGGGGGCTGGGGTGCTCGTTCTTTCAGCATCTGCCTCTGGTCTCCCCCCGCCGCCCCCGCCGCCTGCATGATGACTTGGGAGGCCCATTTTGCTTTCCAGAAACCTCTCAGTGCTGAAAGCCCTAAGCTGTTTAGAATACCCTATGGCAGACAGTCAGTTCTCAGAGATGCTCAAAGGAGAGGAGGGGAGTTCCAGAAGAAGGTTCTGCTGCAATCCAATGCATCGGTGGAGAAGGTGGGCCACGCTCAGGCAGGGTCTGGGGTATGAGCTGGGGTTGGGGGTGGGTGGGTGGGTCTGGGATCAATCAGGATGGGCTGGAAGGGGAGGGCCTATGAGCCTAACGGGCCAACCTGGTTCTCCCCGGGACCTGGAGAGGCATGGTGGAGGTGAAGGTACCACTCAGGACTCCGGCTTCAGGGCCACTGTGTCTGGGGGAAGCTTCTTGAGTGTATGCATGGAGGAGGGTGCAGGGTTCCCCCCTGGTTGGTGGGCTGCCCTGGGATGTAGGAGAAGCAGCATTGTCAGAAGCCACTGTTAAAATGTTCTCCCGTGCTCTGGGAGGGTGTTTCGTACAATATGTGGGTGGGGTTTGGGTCATCTTTGTTCTTCTCCCTTCCTCCTGCACCTTTGCCCCTTCTGACCCTGGACGCCCCTCACTGTGCCGTCACCACTAGATGAAGTGACCGCTCAGGCCCCTTCTAGCTTTGATGTGCAAACATAAGGTAATTTGGAGGCTCTCCGGGTTTCCTAAGACCCTACCAGGGGCCCAGTGAAAACCCAAATCATAGTTGTGTTAAGGTGTGGCAGCACCGTCCCCTTCCCCAGCTCCAGGGCGCCAGGGACTTGGGAATAGGGGGGCAGTGCCGGCAGGGCTGGGTCCTGTGGTGGCGGAGTGGAGAGCTGCGAGCAGCTGGACAGTCTCTCCTCCAGGTTGCAAATGTGCTTTCCCCCTCTTTTAAAAAAGTGCCTTAGGGGCACCTGGCTGGCTTAGAGCATGTGACTCGTGATCTTGGGGTTGTGAGTTCGAGCCCCACGTTGGGTGTAGAGATTACTTTTCAAAAACCTTTTTTTAAAAAACCTTTTAAAAGTAGCAATCCTAGCTGGTTAAAAAAAAAAAAAAAAAGAGGCAGCAGCCACACATTACCCAATAGTAGCAGCCCTAGTCACCGCTCGAATTGGTAGATTGGTTTAGCCTTCCTCTTTTTTTTTTTTTTTCGTCTTCAGTGTTAAATTTGTCTACATGCTCACATCCTTTTTATTTTTAGACCAGTGATGTAAAATTATAGCTATGTCCTGCCATTTGCTTTTTAAAAATTTAACTACATGGCATGGATATGTTTCTGTATCAGTAATTTAGATCCAGCTTATTCTTTTGTTAACTTATCTTTTTTTTTTTTTTTTTTTTTTTGGTAACAGTTGCATAGTGCCCCATAATTTGCATGTATCACAGACTCTTAAGCCAGCCTTCTCTTGATAGACATGTAGGTTGGTTCCAGTTTTTAACTTTGAGCAGCTCTGCACGGAAAATCCTTGTGCAGATGCCCCTATGCGCTTGTGTGAGTGCATTCAAAGGGTGAATTCCTGGAACCAGGGTCGCTCAAAAGATCCCATCCCTTTCAGCCTCTGAGTCTGACCGAAGTAGATGACTCAAAGCCCAACCTTTGACTGTGACCTGGTCCCATCAGGGCCCAGACGGTTATTCATTGAGTGTTTTCCATGTGCCAGGCCCTGGGCAGGCAGCAGTGAATAACAACAGAAACAAAAACCTGTGCCCTCATGGAACTGACATTGTAGTGGGGTGAGACAGATGATTAACTAGCTAGCAAAATAAATGGTAGGTCACAGGGTGAGCAAGTGCAGCAGAGAACCCAGAAAACCAAGGCGACGGTAGGGGGTGGCGTGGGAGGTAGAGAGGGCATAGCTATTTACATAGGGGGATCAGGGAAGGCTTCACAGAGGAGGGGACACTTTCACAGAGCTTGAAGCCTGCTGTCATTTGGAAGGATGGTGACCCTGGCAGAGGGAGCAGCAGGCACAAAGGCCCTCACAGAAGAGTTTATTTGGAATGTTCAAGAAAGAGCACTTCTCTCTCTCTAATTAGGAAGTAGTACATGTCCTTCACTTAAAATGAAAAATTCAAGCCTTATAGGGGTGTCTAAAGTAAAACAATGACTTACCTTCTTCCCCTGTCTCCAGGGGTAACTAGTGTTAAGGTGTGTTGTAGCCTTGTAGACATTTTTCTGTGCATACGCAAGTATATACATGTACGAATGTGTATATGTACCTCTAAATATTTTTTCACCAAATAGCATCAGATTATACATACACTACTCTGCCATTTGCTCTTTTTCACCCAACACCTCATGGCATCTCTCCCTGCCAGTGGTTGGGAGGCCACGGCCCCTCTCTTAGCAGCCGCGTGGTATCTTGGTGTATGTGGTACCTATCCAGCCGGCCTGCTCTCACTGGTAGAAGGTTAGATTGCTAGGTTTTGCCTTTATAGCTCACATTGCCATGGACATCTTTGTACACGAATTTGTTAGCTCTCTTGTCTATTTCCCAGGATTAGAAATGCACTCTTAGGAAGCTTTTGATACGTTGTGTTATATTCCAGCCTGTTAATAATATCAGAGTAGTTAATACTTACTGAGCTCTTAGTATCTGCTAGATGTGAGCCTCAACATTTACATGAATTATTTTTCTCTCTCTCAAACAGCCCGGGTGGGTATGTACTATTATTATTTCCATTTTGTGGATAAAGAGACTGGGGCTCAATGAGGTGAAGTGACCTGCCCAAGATTCTCACTGTCAGAAAACGGCTGAGCCAAGGCCTGATTCCAGATCTCTTTGTTTGCAAAGTCTGCATCCTTGACTATTTGTGCTGTTACTGTTGGCAATTCCTTGGCTTTTTGTAATCTGGCCTGGTGATCTGAGTGTAATAGGATTTGTATCATGAATCTTGACAGGATCTTTGGAGATGATATGCAAAGGACTGAATGTCTATTGGTGAAATTCCAGGTACTATGGCTGGTGTGGGGGGGGGGGGCGGGGGGGCTGGCAGTCATGTCTAAGGCTGGCCTGCTTCTTCTTTTTTTTAATATAATTTATTGTAAAATTGGCTAATGTACAGAGTGTAAAGTGTGCTCTTGGTTTTTGGGGTAGATTCCCATGGTTTATCACTTACATACAACACCCAGTACTCATCCAACAAGTGCCCTTCTCCTCAATACCCATTGCCCATTTTCTCCTCTCCCCTAACCCCCTTCAACCCTCAGTTTGTTCTCTGTATTTAAGAGGCTCTTATGGTTTGCCTCCCTCCCTCTCTGTTTGTAACTATTTTTTCCCCTTCCCTTCCCCCATGGTCTTCTGTTAAGTTTCTCAAGATCCACATATGAGTGAAAACATATGATATCTGTCTTTCTCTGGCTGACTTACTTCACTTAGCGTAATACCTTCCAGTTGCATCCATGTTGCTGCAAATGGCATGATTTCATTCTTTCTCATTGTCAAGTAGTGTTCCATTGTACATATAAACCACATCTTCTTTATCCATTCGTCAGTTGATGGACATTTAGGCTCTTTCCATAATTTGGCTATGGTTGAAAGTACTGCTATAAACATTGGGGTACAAGTGTCCTTATGCATCAGCACTCCTGTATCCCTTGGGTAAATTCCTAGTAGTGCTATTCCTGGGTCGTAGGGTAGTTCTATTTTTAAGTTTTTGAGGAATCTCCACACTGTTTTCCAGAGCGGCTGCACCAGTTTGCATTCTCACCAACAGTGCAAGAGGCTTCCCATTTCTCCACGTCCTCACCAGCATCTATTGTTTCCTGATGCTGACTCTCCTTCCTGGCTTCCAAATACTCTGTCTTCCACCCCCATTGTTTCCTAAGCAGCAAAGTCCTTTCCCTCTGGGTTACTGGGTGGTAGACCGTGGAACTTCTCAGGATGCTGTCCTGGAGAGGGTCCAGAGCTCCTAGGTCACCCTCAGTCCCAGCCTTTCCTCATCCTCTTTCCTTAGGATGAGAGAGAGGGTGGACTGGGGCAAGGACTCCTGGGGGAGTCTTACCTGTCAGGTCTCCTTTGCCACTGTTACTGTCTGGCCATGTCCGAAGACCGTGGGGTATGGCAGATAAGGGCACGTGGAAGGAGACAGGAAATAGATCCAGGCACAGCCGTGTCTCTTACCATCTGTGGATGAACCCCAGTCCTTGGCCCTTTCCTTAGTGGTAAAGGACCAGATAGGTGGGGAGTGGCAAATCCCTCTGAAAGACATGGGTAGCTTCAGCTTCTTCTGAAGGGGTCTCCAGGCAGACCTTTAGTCCCCCTGCACTTGAGAACTGTCTGAGACCACTGGGTGGAGTGAGACTGGAATGTCCAACCTCAGTCCAGAAGCTCTTTCCAAAGTGGGCAGGATACTATCTTTGAGGCTTCAGGGGCCAGGTGCAGAGTGCAAAAGGCATAGTGTTGGTTACCTGCCTTCCGACCACACGGATCCCGCTCCATCCTGTCCAGGGTGGGGTATCCTACTGTGCCCCTCTTCACTGTGCCCACTCCTGATCACTGGCCGCACAGCCCCGACTGTGTGCTCTTGCAGGCCCACGGCCCTCTCTGAGCCTGCAAAGGTCCCTCCCCATCACGCACCTTCAGCCTGCCCATTCAAGCTGTCCCAGGGCTGGTGCAGAAAGGATTGGGAAGGAAGCTTCAGTTTTCCCTAGTTCAGAAATGGGAGATCTTTGTGGCACCTCATTTTGGTGAATCCTGTGTAGCTATGAGGAGTCATATTTTAAGAGAATACTTGATCTAGAGTATGACAAAATTTACTTTAACAGTGATAATGACAATGATAAAAAAATTAAGTGTGCATCTTTGAGATTTTTAAAAAATGTTTGTTTATTTATTTATTGTATTTATTTATTTAGAGAGAGTGTGCACAAGCAGGGAAGGGGCAGAGAGAGAGGGAAACACAGAATCTGAAATAGGCCCCAGGCTCTGAGCTGTCAGAAGCTGTCAGCAGAGAGCCTGACACAGAGCTCAAACAAACTGTGAGGTTGTGACCTGAGCCGAAGTCGGACACTTAACTGAGCCACCCAAGCACTCCAAGATTTATTTTTATATGCCTATATCTCGATCTATTGATAGATCTATCCCGCTATAGATACACACACACACACACACACACACACACACACACACACACACACACACACAGAGGTATGGTGCAAGCGGAGGATGGGCAGAGAAAGAGGGAGACATAATCCCAAGCAGACTCCACATTGTCAGCGTAGAGCCGGATCTGGGGCTCGAACACACAAACCGCGAGATCATGACCTGAGCTGAAATCAAGAGTTGAACGCTTAACCGACTGAGCCAAACAGCGCCCCCTGGTTTTGTTTTTCTTAAACAAGACTGGGAGCATTTGAGACTGTAGTTCAGCTGTTGGATTTTTTTTTTTTTTTTTAATCTAACAATGTAGAGCGGACAACCTTTGCTGTCAATACATATAAATCCATCTACTTCATTCTTGTTAATGGCTTCATAGAGAAGGCCAATCTATGCTTTTTTGAGCCTAAAACTTACACAATTTGGTTGGCACATTTGTGGAAAATAACACAAAATTATGAATAAAAAATGAGATACAAAAGTGAAAATTTACTTAAAATGAGAAAAGAAATGACAAATTTCTTTTTCTTTTTTTCTTTTTTTGAGAGGCCGCACTTTGAATACTTTTTATTTCCTTCTTCACCCTATGTCCTCCCTCCTCCAGTCTGGAAATACAGCAGCAGGGAGCTGTGATAAGATTTTTAAAATTTACTCTCAAGTTCATGAAACTCCGAAATATTTACATCATTTAGTCATTTATAGATTTGTGTATGTAAAGTCTTTCAGAGGAGATACTTTTTAAGAAATTATTCCTAGAACTATTGTTATTATTATTATTATTATTATTATTTCTTGATATAGAGATCAATGTGGTTACATTTTATTTAGAAATTTTTCTTTCTTTCTTTCTTTGAATCTAAGTTAGTTAAGATATATTATAATAATGATTTCAAGAATAGAATTTAGCAATTCATGGGGCACCTGGGTTGCTCAGTTGATTAAGAGTCCAACTTCGGCTCAGGTCATGATCTCACGGCTTGTGAGTTCGAGCCGCACATGGGGCTCTGTGCTGACAGCTCAGAGCCTGGAGCCTGCTTCGGATTTTGTGTCTCCCTCTGTTTCTGCCCCTCCCCCACTCGTGCTCTGTTTCTCTCTCTCTCAAAAATAAACATTAACAAAAAAACAAATACCTTAAAAAAATTTAGTGATTCGTCAACATCTGTTGTTGCCCGAGTTGTTAATGTTAGCCATTCTGACAGGTGTGAGGTGGTATCTCACTGGTTTTGATTTGTATTTCCCTGATGATGAGTGATGTGGAACATTTTTTTCATGTGTCTGTTAGCCATCTGGATGAGAAAGGACAATAAATTTTAAAACTTACAGCTGACAATTATAAGTCTCCACAAGTTGCTAATTCTTCTCAGGACCTTGGAAGGGCCTTGAACTTGACCTTGAACTTTGCCTTAAGCTTTATGAACTTCACTGGTAAATCTGCCCCTGGCTGTGGTATATTTCTTTGGATTCACTATAATTTATTTAATGAATGCCCAGTTGATTAGACATTTAAGTTGTTCCTAGTTTTTTGCTATTATAAACAAAGGTGTGATTGAAATCCTTATAGATTTATCTGTGCAGTTATGCTAGATTTTCCATAAGTATGGTTGATGGCTCACCGAGTGAGCACAGTTTACATTTCAATGGACGAAGCCATTTTGCTCTCCAAGAAGACTTCCCTCCAACAGTGTGTGAGTCTGCCTTTGTTCTTACACTAAGCCAGGAATGGATATTAGCCTTTTCTTAATTCCTGCCAGTCTGGCGGGTGGAAATTAAAAAAGTTCTTTTGATTATTCATAATATTGAGCTTTCTATATGTTCGTTAGACATTTGTATTTCTTCCATGAATTAAACATCCATTTATATCCCTTGTCTATTCTTTTTTGCATTAATTTATTAGAGCTCCTTAGATGTGCTTTGGAAAGTGAATCCTTTGCTGTTGTGTATTGCAGATATTTTCACCTCATCTGTCTTTGTGATGTCGCACTGAAGTTTTAGTCTTTATCTAGCCATCTTTGTTATTTTCCTTTGTGACAAGAGAGAAAGGCATTGTTTATCCCAAGATCACAGAAACATTTGTTATATTTTCTTCTAGACATTTATAATTATATATTTATTTAGTCATCTTCTTGTCCCATCTAAGTAGTTTTGTGTATGGTGTGATATATGAATCTAAAACTGTTTTTCTAAATTGATAGCCAGTTGTTCAAATGCCATTTATTACATAGTTTATCTTTTCTCCACTGGCTTGAAATTCTATCATTCTTATATAATATTAGAGTCTTCTATAATCTATTTCTGGGATCTCTCTAATTCCATTGGTATTTTCGTCTATTCTTGCATGTATGTTTAATAATTAAAAAATATAATGAAAGTCTTTACAGACGGTGCATTAGGGGCGCCTGGGTGGCTCAGTCAGTGAAGTGTCCAACTTAGGCTCAGGTCATGATCGCACCGTCCGTGAGTTCAAGCCCCACGTCGGGCTCTGTGCTGACAGCTCAGAGGCTGGAGCCTGCTTCGGATTCTGTGTTTCCCTCTCTCTGCCTCTTCCCCACTCATGCTCTCTCTCTCTCTCTCTCAAAAAAAAATAAAATAAAAACATTAAAAAAAGAGACATTGCATTAAAATCTTCATGGTGATTATTTCTGGATATTGGCATTTTGTGGGTGATTTAAGTTTCTTCTCGTTTGTGCCGTCCACGTTTTGTACTGCGTGCAAGTACACTTGCATAAAATGGGGGAAATGCTTGTCCTTTGTCTTTGGTTTAGGGACTCCTGGTTCTGTGACCCTGGCATTTGGGCCAACAGGAAGTAGGTTAAGCATTTTGTTTTGGACATTGTTTTGGACATTGTTTTGTGACAATCAGGATATTTCAGAATTTTTGCTGTCGGTGAAATGTTTTGGGGACACATAAGCCACCACACTGTAATTTCTGATATAGCAGGAATGGATATTCCTGATATAGCAGGAATTCTGATATAGCCTCCAATTTCCCCCGTCTGGTCTGATTCACTCTACTGCCTGTGCTCTCTGCCTCACGTAGGATGGGGGCCAGGAGAGCAGCTCTCTTCTCATGCCAGCCATGCATGATAGCTGTCCGCCCCCATCACCCCTGCCTGGGCCACAGAGTGACATGTAAGGTGAAAGTGAGCAGAGGGGGGAATTAACAAAAGGCATGATCACAACAAGACTTGAGTGAGAATTTGGTTAAGATGCTTTCTTGGCAGTTGGCTGGAAAATATGGCATCTTACCATAGATGTATATGAAGGAGAACGACTGTGTTCTTCAAATCGCTTTGAGTGGAGTTACAGGTCTTAGAAACTCTTCTTTGAGTCTTGGGGTGCATCAGATTTGTATGTCTTTATTCAACAAATCTTCATTGATCATGTAGCATGTGTCAGACACGACTGTAGTTGCTAAAGATAAAAGAGTGAACAAAAAAGACACGAATTCCTCCCCTCAAGGAGCTCACAGTGCAGCCAATATTCGTTACCAGCTACGTAGGAAGAGTGGAGGATCATCACCATCCTCACTGGGCATCTAGGAAATTGGGGGAGCAGGGGCGGGGTGACTTGCCTGAGCCCCTCAGCACCGTGTAACAATGGCCAGGGTGAGTCCCGGCTCACAGCACTGCTGAGCTGGCCCGCCTCTCTCACACAGATCATCTTCCTGCAGACCAGGCCTCGCCTGCCACACACAGCCACCCTGCTGAGCAGCTGCGTGGATGGCCACATCTATGCCTGGTCCGTCCATGGAGGCGGAGGTCTGCTCGGGAAGTTCCCTGTGGACTTCGAAGACAAGGGGGATGTGGTTGTGGGAGCCATGGCCACTGATGAAAAAGACTTGATCCTCGTCACAGGGGATTGTAAAGGATACATCAAGGTGAGGAGGAACTGGCTTGAGATTGAGGGGGTGGTGTCAGCCAAGCTCCGGCCACCTCTTCACTAAATGTGGCGCTAGCCTAGTCTCTGCTCCCTCTGGGTACTGGTTTCATTTGTGAAACAGTGGGCAGTAAAAGTCCTCTTCTGCTCTGGTGTGCCCAGGAAATGAGTGAGAATGTGGTTCCAAAAGGCCCTCCAAGAAGCCTCTCCCGGTGGGTCCCCTATTCCATCGTTCTCTTCCTACAACTCCCTCACCCCCCAGCTGTGCATCTCTCTATGAACAGGGGTCTCAGCAGCCAACTTCGTAATTTATGGTGAGCCATGGGGCAAGAATGTCTTGTCCTTGGGCCAGTCACACCCTCTCTGCCTGCCGGCTAATAGGTCTGGCCTACAAGTTCCCTTGGACCCCTTCTGACCTGAGTGTCTGGGTATCTCAGAGGTGTGAGAACTGCCCCACTCACACCTCAGAGTGAAGACAAGCAGTTTGGGAGGGGCCCACAGCATGAGTTGGTGTTGGTGTCAAGGGATGCTGGGCCACTAACCCACATTTTGTGCCTAGATCTGGGACATCAAAGATTATTGCACATTCAGTGACAAGTGTCCACTTCAACCCAATGGAACAAGCAAGTTCCAGTTCTTAATTCCTGAACGGGTCCAGATCAACCTTCCACACTACATCCCCTTGAAGGAGAAGGAGGTAGGAAGACTCTGGGGGACTCTGAACCCCACTAATGATCTGGGGCCATGGCTCTCTTCCTGAGATTCTGAGTCTGTCGTGTTTCTTGTTCAATGTTGTCTGGTTGATGTGGAAACATTTTTGTTAGCCAGAAGTCACCATGAACCAGTCAAACACAAGTATACACACCTGCATACACATGCATACACACACACACACACACACACCACTTCTATGGGCTTTAATCTTTGTGATGAAGGCCCTGGACTCATGAATTCGTTTTAAGATAATGAAAATGTTTATGTATTTTCTTGAGTAGGTAATATATTTACATAGTCAAAAATCACTTGATATTTCCCTAATGAATAATGAAGCTGAGAACCTTTTCCTTAGTTATCAAGAAAATGCAAATTAAAACCACAATGTGATACCACGATATACCTACCAGGATGACTAAAACTAAAAAGACAGGCAATACCAAATGTTGGCAAGGATGTAGATCAACTGGAATTTCCACTGTTGGCAGGAATGTAGATTGGTGTAATCACTTTGGGGAACTGTTTGGTAGTTCCCACTAGAACTGAATATGTGTCTACACTATGATCCAGCAATTCCACTGCTAGGTTTATATCCAAGAGAAGCCTGTGCTCTAAAAGATAATGAATAAGAACATTGATATAATTACCATTTGCAATAACTTTGCATTTGAAACAACCCAAATGCCCATCAGTGTAGAGTGAAATATAAATTGTGCTATACACACCATATAGAATAATACCCAGCATTAGAAATGAATGGTTTGTAACTATTGATTACAAAATGGGTAATTATTTGAACAAAGTAGGTTAAAGAAGTCAGACATGAAAGAGTATATATTGTAAGTTTTATAGTTCGATCTATATAAAGTACGAAAACAGACAAAACAAACACACCCTATTAGAAGTGATTATCTTTGTGTGGGCATGGATTGGTCGGAAGGAGCCATAAGGGAGACTTCTGGTGGGTGGACAATGTTCTGTTTCATAATCTGGGTCTGGTCATACAGCTGTGTTCAGTTTGTGAAAGTTTATTCGTTACATTTATGATATGTACACTTTTCTATATGTATGTTATATACTAGTGAAGATTTTAAAAACTCAGGGTGGCAAAAGGCCTGTAGTAAGGACTCTTAGTCCTACACCTATTCCCCACTGCCCAAAACCAAGAAAAACTTCTTGTTCCACTTCTGCTGATTTTTGGTTATTCTTCCAGTGTTTATTTATGCAAACAGAAATGTGTAAAGTTCTCTCCTTGTTTTTACATGAAGGTAGCATGTCATTTACACTGGTGCTCACCTTGTTTTTCTTATTCCATAATATATCTTGGAGATCTTTGCATATGAGTACATTATTCTTTATAGCTGTGTAGTAAACCATAGGACATGTTATTGATATAATTTCCTTTGAAGGGAAATTGAGGTTGTTTTCAATCTTTTGTTCTTAACAAAGGTGAAGAGTGAATGTTGTTTCATATGTGTGAAAAATATGCCTGAAGGATAAATTCCTGGAAGTGGGATTTCTAGATTAAAGGGTTGTATGCATTTGCAGTTCTGATAGCCATCTTGCAGTCTTAGGTGCTTTTTGAATCTCTGCACAAAGATATTATGTCTAGTCTGGTTTTAGTAAGAAGAAAATGTCACTGCATTCAAATCTGTTGGGAGTAAGTCACCCATGGGTTCACTATATGAGGAATCTGTAATGTTAATATAATCGTTATATTAACAACAATGCGTGTCATTTATTTACTGCTTAATGTGTTTCAAGAATTGTGATAAGTGCTTTTATGTGTTCTCTCACTGATTCTCCATAATTGCTCTGGGAGAGAGATGCTACTTTTCAGATGAGGAAGATAAAACTGAAGAGCTGGAGGGACCTAAGTTCACACAACTGCCAGTGTTGGACCTGGGAGTAAACTCAAGTCTGACTCCAGAATCTGTGCTCCCGACCATCTGCACTTAGTGTTATAATGATATATTTTAAACAAATTGGGATTATACTGTATGTAACTAGAATTTTCTATATTATCAAACATTCTTGAAAATCAGACTTTCTAATGATGAAGCAATATTTCACTGTATAGAGGTACAATCATTTATTTAACTTATTGTCAGACATTAGAACAGTTTTTAATTTTTCATTATCAAAAAAATGATAGAAAATGGATAAATTCTTAGATATGAACTACCAGAATGGGCTCAAAATGAAATAGAAAATTTAAAGAAATAGAAAACTTGAATATCACAAGAGATCGAACTAGTAATAAAGCTTCCCACAAAGAAAAGCCCAGGTACAGATGACTTTACTGGTGAACTCTACAAATAATTAAAGAAGAATTAATGTCAATTCTTCAAGAATTCTTGCCAAAGAGTTTTCTATGAGGCCATGTTACCTTGATAACCTAACCAGACAAGGACATCACAAGAAAATAAAACTATAGGCCAATGTCCCTTATGAATACAGATGCAAATGCCATCAATAAAACACTAGCAAATTGAATCCAGCAACATATGAAAAGGATTACACATCATGACCAAGTGAGGCTTATCCCAGGAATGCAAGGTTGGTTTAATATCCAAAATCAATTAATATAATACACCATATTAAGTGAATAAAGAACAAAAGACACATAATCATCTCAATAAATACAGAAACAGCATTTGACAAAATGCAACACCCTTTCCTGATAAAAGCGCTCAATTAACAAGGAGTAGAAGGGAACTTCCTCAACTACTAATGTTTTACTGGAAGGGCAAGTAGGCAAGAAAATGAAATAAAAGGCATCCAGCTTATAATAGCATCAAAAAGAATAAAATATTTAGGAATGAATTTACAAAAGTAGTACAAAACTTGTGCTATTAAAACTACAAAACACTGTTGAAAGAAATCGAAGACAACCTAAATAAATGGAAAGATATCCCATGTTCATGGATGGAAGATTTAATCTTGTTAATATAACAATATTTTCCAAATTAATTCAGTGTAATCTATCAACCCCCACTCCTTATTTTGCAGAAATTGACAAGCTGATCCTAAAATTCATATGGAAATGCAAATGTCCTAGAACAGTCCAAAAATCTTGAAAAAAGACAGAGTTGGAAAACTCACATTTCCCAATTTCAAAACTTACTGCAAAGCTACAGTGAAAATAGTGTGGTGCTAGCATTAGCATAGACATATAGGTCAATAAAATAGAATTAAGAGTGGAAAAATAAACTGTCAAATTTCTGATCAATTTATTTTTGACAGAGGTACCAAAACAATCAAATGGAGGAAAGAATAATTGTTTAAATGTTTTTAAATCTATTTTTGAGAGAGAGAGAGAGAGAGAGAGAGAGAGAGAGAGAACGCAAGTAGGGGAGGAGCAAAGAGAGAGGGAGACAGGAGACAAAATCGCAGACAGGCTCCATGCTGTCAGTGCAGGGCCTGATGTGGGGCTCAAATTCACGAACAGTGAGATCATGACCTGAGCTACAATCAAGAGTTGGATGCTTAACCGACTGAGCCACCCAGGGGCCCCAGAAAGAATAATCTTTTTAAACAAATGGTGCTGGGAAAACCGGATATCCACAGCAAAGAATGAACACACAACATAAAGGAAAACATACTTTACTTCATAAATTAACTTTCAGTGGTCATGGACCTAAATGGAAGAGTTAAAATTATAAGACTCTTAGAAGAAAGCATAGGGAGATATCTGCATGACTTTGGGTTAGGCAATATATTTTTTAATTTTTTTAATGTTTATTTGAGAGGGAGAGAGAGCAGAGGAGGGGCAGAGAGAGAGGGAGACACAGAATTCGAAGTGGGCTGCAGCTTCTGAGCTGTCAGCACAGAGCCCAATGTGGGGCTGGAAGAGCCATGAGATCATGACCTGAGGCTAAGTCAGAGGCTTAACTGACTGAGCCACCCAGGCGCAAGGGTTAGGCAATATTTCTTTTTTTTTAATTTTTTTTTTAACTTTTATTTTATTTTTGAGACAGAGAGAGACAGCATGAACGGGGAGGGCCAGAGAGAGAGGGAGACACAGAATCTGAAATAGGCTCCAGGCTCTGAGCTGTCAGCACAGAGTCCGACGTGGGGCTCGAACTCATGGACCGCGAGATCATGACCTGAGCCGAAGTTGGACGCTTAACTGGCTGAGCCACCCAGGCGCCCCAATATTTCTTAAATATGACATCAAAAACACAAACAACAAAACAAACAAATAAATTGAATTTTGTCAAATTTAAAAACTTTTGGCCTACAAAAGACACCATATAAGAAAGTGAAAAGATGACATATAGAATGGGAGAAAATATTTGCAAATAATGTACATGATAAGAAACTAGTATCCAGAATACTCAAAGAAATCTTACACATCAACAATAAAAAGACAAATTACCCAGTTAAAAATGGGCAAAGAATCTAAATAGACATTTCTTCAAGAAGATACACAAATCAGCAATAAGTATATGAAAAGATGCCAAACATCATTAGCCATTAGGGGAATGTATATCAAAACCATAATGAGATCCCCGTTCACACTCATTAGGATAGCTGTAGATAATAAATGTTGGCTAAGTTGTGGGCAAATTGAAACTCTCATACATTGCTGGTAAGAACGTAAGGTGGTACAGCCACTTTGGAAAACGATTTAAGTTTCTCAGAAAGTTCAACATAGGGTTACCATATGACCCAAGAATTCCACCTCTAAATATACACCCAAGGGAAATGAAGAGGTGTCCACACAGAACCTTATATACGAGTGTTTATAGCAACATTATTTACAATAGCCTAGAAGTGAAAACAACCCAAATGTCCACAACTGTTGAACAGATACATAAAGGAATGATGTGCTGATCCACGCTATAACATGATGTATCTTGAAAACATTATGCTAAGTGAAAGAAGCCAGTCATAAAAGACCACATATTGCATGATTCCATTTATACCAACTGTGGAGTGATGGAATGGTCTAAAATTGAACGTGATGGTGGTTGCAAACTCTGTGAACATACTAAAAATGACTGAAGCGAGCACTTCAAATGGGTGAATTGTGAATTATATCTCAATAAAACTGTGTTTAAAAGGTAGAAAAATGGTAGAACAATTTTTCCTTTTCACAAATCTTTTTTTGTTTATTTGTAGTTGTTCATGCATCTGGTAATTTATCTCATGGAAATAATATGGGGAGAAAGCATAAATCTTTCCAAGGCTTTTAATGTGTACCGCCAAACTACACTCCAGAAAGTTTATAGAGTTTTGCACATTATTAGCCTATTCTGCTTTATCCTTGCCAACATAAAGTATTTATTATTAGCGGTATTCATCCGAGTGAGCGTTCCCTGGGTCTATCAGAGTGCCTCGCTTAGAGAAGGCATTCAATAAATAAATGTTCGAAGTGAAACAAACCTTTAGCTGATTTTTAGATACAAATGGTTTCCTTTGATTTTAATGAAGCTATCTTTGCTTATTAGTGATGTTGACATCTTTCCTTATTTTATTGGCCATGTATAGTTTTGGGAATTGTCTGTTCACATCCTTTGTCCGTTTTTCTTGTCCTAGCCTCACCACTATGTGGCTCTGGGCTCAGTTCTCTCCTCTACGAAATGGTGAGACTCATACACATCCTGTAAGGTTGTTATGACATTCAAATGGAATAATCTGTATAGACACATCTGGTAAACAATATAGCAATATGCGAATGCTTTTTTATGATTTTACCAAAGGGACCAGTGAGGGCCAGAGAAGTACCAGGATTTACCTGAAGTCACCAGAAAGCTAATGTGGGAACATGTCTAGAACTAGGACCCTGGGACGTGGGCCAAGGGACTGTGTCCCAGGATCCTTCCAGAGGGCTCTGCTGCCTCCAGTGTCATGTGCCCTCTGGTGAACCTGTGTCTTGGGATAAGTAGTTCTCCTGTGTTGTCCCCTGTAGGTTGTGGCTGGCCAGACCATTTCCTTGGTTCCTCCCAAGCTTCTGAATACCTGGAAGGACCATTTGGACAGTGTGGCAGACATCCTGTATGTAGATGCCTTCCAGCTGGTTATCAGTGCTGGCCAGGACTGTAATGTCAAGGCTCGGAAACTCTCCGGTGACACCGTTGGTATGGGTCCTACTGAAGCTCAGCCGTGCCACATGGCCCATTGTGGTCCTGTCCCTGTTAGAGCATAAAATGGCATAAACCTTATATCCTATGGGGTGGAGTTTCAAGCCATAGCAGCTGCCTTTGCTCAAATAGTATCACAGGATATGTCCCTTTCCAATTGTCCATTCAGCAGTGTGTCCATTCATCCATCAGCTGTCCATCTAACCCCCCACCCATCCACCCAACATTATTTGCCTGTGTATATTTTTGCAAATCACGTATCTGAGAAGGCACATTCCTTTCTCTTTTTAAAAATAAACTTGGGGTGCCTGGGTGGCTCAGTTGGTTAAGTGTCTGGCTCTTAATTTTGGCTCAGGTCCTGATCTCACACTTTGTGAGTTCGAGCCCATGTCGGGCTCTGTGCTGACAGCAGAGTCTGCTTGAGATTCTCTCTCTCTACCTCTCCTGCACACTCATGTGCACTCTCTCCCTCTCTCTCAAATAATAAAAAAATAAACTTAATTGTTGAGTTATAACCTATATAAGGTAAAGCACACAAACCAAAAGGGTTCAGCTTGATGAATTTTCAGAAAGTATACATATATCCTTATAGCCATCACAGAAAAAGCACCGTATGCTTTCTTACACTTGATACTTGCATGGTCTATGTCTCAGCTCTTCTGCCCTGCCCCCAGCCTTCACTGGACTGCCACTATATACCCTGTGAAGGCCTGAGGGAAAGAGTTGGTGGGTAGCTACAGACTTGCCCTGTGGCTTGAACATCCTGGATTATAGTATGTCATGCCATGTGAGGCTGTTCAAAGTTCACTAAGCACTTATCTGGGCTTATCCTCCTCTCATTACTCTGTCAGGGCTGAAAGCAGCCTTGGTCTCTTGTCTCTTATCAAAGATTTATTCCTTTCCTCACATTTTCAGCTCTTATATGGGTAAAAAACTCTTTGATTATTTTTATTTTATTCCTGTCCTTGGATGGAATTCCTCATTTTATAGTTTATATCCTTGAACATATTGCCAATGCTATTTTAAAGTCTTTGATAACTCTAATATCTGGTTCACTTCTGGGTCTGTTTCTATTGCCTATCATTTCTGTTGGTTCCAGACATGATAGACTAACAAGGACTGGATTTACATTCTCGCTTTAAACAACTAAAAACATGAACAAAGTATATGTGACAGTTTCCAGACATTAGACAGCAGGCAGCAAAGAATAGTAATCCCTGAGGTATTATAATTTATACATAATATACTAGTATGTATTGTATATATTTGTAATATTATAAATTACATCTGTATTATATGAAATATAGATATAATATTATAATATATAATATAAGTAAATCTATAATATTATGAATATACTTCATGTGTTACAAAAGGTAGAAGAAAACATCAAAATGTTAAGGAGAGAACTCGAATATATATATATATATATATATATATATATATATATATATATATAGACCCAAATTGAAATTAGAAATTAAAAATAACAGTGTCTGAGATAACAATACACTGGATGGGATTAATAGCAAATTAGACACTACAGAAGAAGGGATTAGTGACTATGAAGACATAGTAATAGAAATATAGAAAAAAAAGACTGAGTAAGCTGGTGTTTTATGTGTATAACATGATGATTTGGTATATGCATACACTGTGAAATGATCACCACAATCAGGATAATTAATACATCTATCACCTCACATAGTATTTGTGCAAGGTAAGAGTTCTTAATATCTACTCTCTTAGCAAATTTAAAGTATACAATATAGTATTGTTAACTATAGTTGCCATGTTATACATTAGATCCCCAGAATTTATTCATCTGACCACTGGAAGTTCATTACATTTGCCAACATGACTTTTCAACCTATCTCTGTCCTTATATTTATATGTGCCTCTTTTAAACAGCATTGTATTTAGTTTTATTTTTTTCATCCTGACAATATTTGCCTTCTAATTGTATATTTAGTCCGTTCAAATATTAATGGAATTATTTATATGGTTTCAGTCTATCATCTTGATACTGTTTTTCTATTCTTTGTTCCTTTAGTCTTCCTTTTCTTTCTTCTTTTGCATTAATCAAGTATTTAAAAACAATTATCGGGGCACCTGGGTGGCTCAGTCGGTTGAGCATCTGACTTCAGCTCAGGTCATGATCTCGTGGGTCATGAGTTTGAGCCCTGTGTTGGGCTCTGTGCTGACAGCTCAGAGCCTGGAGCCTGCTTGGGATTCCATGTGTATCTCTCTCTTTCCCTCCCCTGCTTGTGCTTTCCTCTCTCAAAGATAAATAAATAAACTTAAAAAATTAATTATCTTGTTTTATTCCTTTATTAACTTTTTAGTTGTATGTTTTTATATTATTCTTCAGTGTTCTTTAGAGATTATTTAGAGGTTATAATATACACTCTTGACCTGATACCACTTCTTGTGCAAGAATCTTACTTTCTTCTCCCCACTGTTTATGCTATCTCTAGCATATATTTTATTTCAAATATGTTATGTCTTCCCACAAGGCACTGTTATTAATGTTACTGTAAGCAGCCTATTTCTTTTTATATTTACCCATATTTACCATTTCTGATGCTCTTTATTCCTTCTTGAAATACTGGGGTTCTGTCTGCTATCATTTTCCTTAAGTCTGAAGAAGTTCCTTTATTATTTCTTATAGAATCCATCTGTACTGATCCTTTAAGCTTTCTGTATATGAAAACATTTAGTTTGTCTTAAAATGTTAAGACTCTTTTACTGGGCATAGAAATCTCAGCTGGAAGTTAATTTTCTTTCAATATTGAAAAAGAGACTTTTCTATCGTCTTTGGCTTCCATATTTTCTCTCAAAAAGTCAACTGTAGGGGTGCCTGGGTGGCTCAGTCGGTTAAGTGTTTGACTTTGGCTCAGGTCATGATCTTGCAGTCCATGGGTTCAAGCCCTGCGCCAGGCTGTGTGCTGAACTCTTGCTCAGAGCCTGGAGCCTGCTTCAGATTCTGTGTCTCCTTCTCTCTCTGCCCCTCCTCCGCTTGTGCTCTGTCTCACCCTGTCTCTCAAAAATAAATAAATGTAAAAAAGAATTTTTTTAAGTCAACTGTAAGTTACTTTGAAAGTAATTTTTCTTTTCTCTCTGACTGCTTTTGGTTTTCAACAGTTTGATTATGATGTTCCTAGTGTGCTTTTATTTGTATTCATCCTGCTTGGAGTTCACTGATCTTTTTAAATCTGGGGGTTGGTATTTTTCACCAGTTTTGAAAAGTTGTCAAATATTATCTCTTCAATACTGCTTTTGCCCATTCTCTCTCTCCTCCCATTATGGAGTTCCAATTTACATATATGTTAGAACATTTGACTCTGTCCCATATGGCTATTATGCTCTGTTCTGTTCTTTCTGTTTTTTTGTTTGTTTCTTTTTTGTTTTTGTTTGTTTTTTATCTCTGCCTTCTAGTTTGGATATTTTCTGATGACCTGCCTTCCAATTCGTTAGTCCTGTCTCCTTCTGTATGCAGCCTGGTATTAAATCCATTCAGTTAATTCTTAATTTCATATTTTTTTTTAGTTCTCGAATACCGATTTGGTTCTTTCCTGTAGAATACAATTCACTGTTGAAATTCTCCTTCTTTCCCTTCATTTTGTTCATATTTTCCTTCATTTTATGTAACTATTTGCAATAAAGTTTTATCTGCTAACTCCTGTGTCAGAATTATCTGTGGGTCTATTTCTAATGCCTATTTCTTCTCTTTATTATTGGTTGTACTTTTCTGTCTTTTTATATGTTAAATGCATAAAAAACCTACCTCTCCAAAACCCCCCAAAATGAAACAACCCCTCCTCAAACCAAAGCCAAGACTTTTCTAGACTTTGTATAAAAGAACCACAGAGACAGAAGTTGATGGATTTTCCTCCAGCACATGTGCTCGTTGCTCTGTACAAGGCTGCTCATCTCATTGCTGTCAGGAACTGAGCTGGATTGGGTCTGGGTTGCAGCTTTAGGAAGACTTGGTTTTCTTCCATCTTCCATTGTGCAATCGTCTCAAGGGTGAAGTCTGTTGTGTTTGTCAAAGGTTTTTTCCTCCAGTGGGACTTTGTCTCCCAACAACCTCATTCTATCTGTCTAACCCAAATTCCAGGCCCTCAGCTCCCCTAGTGCTCAGCAAATGTCCTATGGAAAACACGTCTATGCATTTGGGACTTCACTAGACTTGATCCCATCCTGCCAGCCAGAATGTCTGGCAGAAGCTCCGATGATTTCTTTTGCTTCCAGGAGCTTCCTTCTGCCTAAGCAGAGCCTGATTCTCACTCAGCCTGTGCCCAGACTCCCAGAGAAGGAATCAGATCTCAATTTCAGTTCTTCTTGGAAGGACTCTTCCCTTTCTATAATTTTATTTTTTTATTTATTAAAAATTTTTAAATATTTATTTATTTTGAGAGAGAGAGAGAGCAAGCAGGGAAGGGGCAGAGAGAGAGGGGGGACAGAGGATCTGAAGTGGATTCTGTGCTGACATCAGAGAGCCCAATGCAGGGCTTGAACTCATGAAATGTGAGATCATGACCAGAGCTGAAGTCAAACCCTTAACCAACTGAGCCACTCAGGCACCATCCCCCTTTCTGTAATTTTAGTTAATCTATTTTTTTTGAGAGAGAGAGAGAGAGAGAGAGAGAGAGAGAGAGAATGTGCACGAGTGGGGGAGGGGCAGAGGAAGAGGGAGAGATGGGATCCCAAGCAGGCTCTGCACCCAGTGCGGAGCCTGACACGGGGCTCAATCTCAAGACTGTGAGATCATGACCTGAGCTGAAATCAAGGTCGGATGTTCATCTGACTGAGCCACCCTGGCACCCCTAGTTCATCTACTCTGTTTTTGCTTCTACAGCTCCCCAAGAGTTTTTAAAATATGACTTTTTAACTATATTTTTTAATTTTTAGAAATTCTGCAGCAGGGCAGTTGCCTACTACTCACCATGCCCTGCCCCAAAGTAGGACTCATGTTTCTCTGTTCTTACTACCTGCTTTCTCCTCCAGCCTTTCTCCTCTCTAGTGCCACCCCAATCTCATGTCTGGTGGGTGCCTGATCACTTTATGTCATTGCTACTTTACACACGAGCTGCTTAAGCCCAATTGAAGATCACTCAGTCATTGCCATCGAGGTCTTTCCATCTCAGCCTACATGTGGGGCAGGATGCTTTGGCCTGAACTCCAAGTGTATTGTAGGACTAAGGCTAGTTCCTTCAGGTATTTGTTAAGTAGCCGGCATAATGCCTGGCATGTGGTAAGCATCATGAAGTGTGGGCCAAGGGTAAGGGGTTGCTAGCTGAGTCTTGAGGGTGGAGGGTGAGGGGTAGCAGGTTCAGAGAAAGGGAGGTAGGCCACTTCTTGTGACTGAGTTGGTTCTGGTTAAATCACAGGGACGTTCGGCCTGAGTGTCTGGAAAAGGCTGCGGGATATTCAGATGGTTGGTGATCCTGAACTGAGAAGAAACTCAAAGGAGGAGGATGACACTGTAGTTGCTGCCCAGAAGGCCTTCCATTCAGAGCTGCAGTGAGTTATCACAGCCCAGCTGGTATTTGCTGGCCCAAGGAGGGGGAGGCTGGGAGCCTCCCCAGGTCCCAGGCAGCCTCATCTGGGTTGGGTAGCACTGGGCATATTTGGTAAAGGCCAAAGGTTTGGGACTTGCAGGCAACTTGACTCTACAGGTGGCAGCTATGGCCTAAGAGCCCAGGTCCACTGAAGGTTTGAGTGGTACAAATCAGCAGAAAGTATAGAAAGGCAAGCTGTTAGATGGGCCTCTGCCCCAGAGCCCGGTTCAGATTTGCCAGGGCTGGCTTCCCTGCTGGGACCATTTCTATGTGGCTAGAGGTCCCTGGTAGGACAGTGCCCAGAGCTCTGGTCCTGAACACACACTTGTGTTATTTCCCTGATCCACAGGAAAGTCAGGCTGCTTGCTGCTTCTTTCCTCTACAGGTTCTTTCTCCACCCATGTTCCACTCTTATTCCTGACCAAGTCTCAGATAATTTGGGGTCATCCCCAAAAAATATTTACCAAGGTCCTGCTGACTTCCAGACTCTGTGTTAGGTTCTAGAGGTCCAGATACAAGTGCTGCCTCAGAGAACTCAGAGTCCACTTGGGGAGATTGGCACACAAACTCATGGTTGTTGTTTTATCTGATAAGTGATGAGACTATTAAGAATAGGAATGGCTCAGAGGACAATCACCTCATTGGGTGGATCAAGTAAAAGAGAAGCTTCATAAGAGAAGAGATTCTGGAATTGGGTTTTGATATGTCAGTAGGAGTTTTCCAGGCACCCATACAGTCCTTGTGGCTCCTAGTCTCTTGTCAAGGCATACCTCTTTACGGTCCTATGTGGGGTTATCAAACAAGGTAGAGGTAGGGTTTCCTTGGAAGGGAGAGGATGTTTAAATATTCCACATTTGGGGGGACCAGGTAAGATCAAGATGGGGTATTAGACCTCCATGGGAAGAGCTCAGGGTGCTAGGAAAGGTCTCAGGACTTGTTGGGGGGTCCGTTTAATCTAGTCTTTGCTGATGTTAATTGGACACCTGTTTAGTGTTGGTCCTGGGCAGTATGACCTCAGGAGAGGGATAAGGAGGTAGAAGAGGATCGGGCCCAGGCGGGAGAAACCCGTTGTGCTCCCCGGGAAGGCTGCTTGTGGTGTGAGGGCATCTTATGAAGGAAAGCGCCTTCCATCAGGGAGGAGCGGGCTCTGGCTGAGGCCCTGGTGTACCAGCGGCAGGAGGAGGTGGCACTCGTGGCTCTCCTGAATGGGAAGCCAGACATGGAGGCTGAAGCTTGGGCCAACCTGCAGAAGATAACCCAGACATCCCCGTGGGCTGGAGAGCGCTCCCAGGAAGACGTTGAGAGCAGCTGGTGCAAGTGGGAGTCCAAGGGCAAGCAGGTGAGGCTGGGTGGGGGAACCGGGGGCATAGAGGGGCCCTCAGCTGTCAGCCCTGAGGCCTCACTCTTGCCCGTGACTCCTGCAGGAGAGCAAAGTTGTGGGAGCCGCGTACAAGCCTAAGGACCGGTCACGGAGTCCTGGACTCTGGTCCACCAACGTGCAGTATAGCTGGATGAAGTACCAGGTGAAGCAGGGTGGGGCTCGCTCCCTGAGATGCTGGAGGCTGGGGATCCCAGTTCCATTAGCAGCCTCCCTTGAGCCCACAGGGCCCTCTCGTGGGGGCAAGGAAGCACCAGCCCTTTAACAGAATTCTGGGATGAAGCTGGTTGGGTTGATTTGTTTGCCAAGGCCCTGGCCAAGGCCATGGACACAGGTTTTGTCTTTGAGGACACACCTCATCGGGCCTATGGGAGGAGGTTCTCTGTGGACCTGGGACTTTGATAGCCTTCAAAGAATTTCCCAAAGTCTGTGGCTGTGCGTTTGGTTGGTTGTTAGTCTCCGTACTGTGGGCTGCTCTAGAGCAGACACGGGGTCTCCCGGTGCCATGTGAGAGACAGAGGGAACGGAAGTGGGGGGCTCTGCTTGGGGAAAGAAAGAGAGAGCCGGGGACTTTGCAAGACAGCTTTGAGCCCCATCTAAGCAAGCCTCTTGCTTGGGCAGACTCCAGCCTCTTTCAGAGGCATCTGCCATAGGGGCATTTATGAGAACTTCCTCCCTCTGTGATGGGCACCGAGTGGTGTGAGAGAACCCCTCTGTCCCGGGCTGGGAGAGGTCAGTGCGAAGGGAGGCCACATCCCTGCCTTCTGGAGATGGGCCTCAAAGCGCAGCTTGGTGAGTGCTGACAGGAGAGGTGGGAGCTTGTCTGGGGGACTCCTCCCACCTGAGCCTCAATCAGGCCCAGCTTGAGGCCTCATTCTAAGATGGGGACGGTCCAGTGCTGACCTCAAAGCGTTGTTGCCAACCCCAGGAGAAGGGCTGGCTGCCGGGCCTGGAGCACAGTGGGCTTGCAGTTCCGGAAGGCTGTGGACATCAGTGACAACCACAGTACTCTGGAGACTTGGCCCATCCTCCGCGTGAGCCTGCTCTTGGTCCTGGGTGAACCCCTCAAACTCCCCTGCTCTGTTCCCCACAGATTTCACCTCAGATCTACCAAAGCCTGCACTTCAACAACCTGTCGCCCACCCACATGTCTGACCTCGTGTTGCACAACGTCCTGGGGCAGCAGGGCCAGCGCACCCACCCGGTGACCCACAACCGCCAGAAGGACCCGGATGCTGACAGGGAGACCATGCCCAACACCACGACCAGCTCGCCCACTGCCTCCCTCTCTCCCAGCAACTCCCTCTCCTGGACAGCCTCAGGCTTCAGGTTCCTGGAGTCTGGCCTGTCCACCTCCCCGTACCTCCAGTCCTCCCCCTCAGTCTTGTCCCAGGCATCCAGGTACATCGTGCAGAGGTCGGCCACACCCATGCCTGTTGCCTCGTCCATCAAGCAGCTCTCAAGACCCCTGAATACCACCCTTCTGTCCTCCATGAAAAGTTCCCGCATCGGGTTCTGAGGTGGCCCACCGTGTCTCCAGTCGTCCAGCACAGTGACCAGGCCCATGGGGGTCCTGTCTGTCCCTGGCTCACCCCTGCCAGACCCAGAGGATACAGACCTCCTTCTATTGACCTCCTTCTTCACTAGAGTCCTGGAGAAGAAAATAAATATTTGCAGATATCAGAGGCCTCCAGGCCGGGAGGTCAGGCTGTGTGTCCCTTTACCCCCTTAAGCGCCAGGCTGTCTTGGAGATTGGCCGCGTTCCCCTGATGAGGCCCCGGCTGGATGCAGGGAGAATCCCCTCCCCCGAGACACCTGGCCCAGCTGTCCAGCAGGTGAAGCATAGGGACAGGGCCCCAGAGGCTCCTTGGTGTTGTGGTCAGTTGGTCATGCCACTAGGGTGAGCGGTTTGCATCTGAAAGTTGGTTCAGCCTCATGGCTGGAGTGAGGCCCCGCAGCCATCCGGAGGTGGTTTGTCTCCTGCCCTGCCTTGTGCCTGTTCTCCCCCACCACCAGGTACTCCACCCCAGGGAACTCTGTGTTTACAAACTGTCCTGCCCCTCAAGGATGGTGGAGGGGCATCCTGGCCTGGCTCTGTGACTGTCCCTTTGGACCCAGGTTTTTCTGAACCAAAGCCCCTTGATCCTTCTGCTGTGTGCTGCTCTGGGCAGCATCTTGGGTGGAGAACTCAGGGCGGTGGTAAAAGCCGTGGCAGGGTCAAGGCCTCTGCCCAGAGGTGGAGGGAAGGACATGGGGGGAGGAGGGTACTGAGGGGTAGGGATGGGATGTGGCAATTACCAGACCTCGGGGAATTTTCTTAAAGGCCTGTGCACATCCCTCACCTGGAGGGAGGTTCGGGGTCCCCTGTCGGACCTCAGATCCTGACTTAGGGGCCATCTGGCTGGACACTAGGGGTCAGGACAGGTCAACCTCAGGGGAAGACTTCCGCGAGACTCTGGGGCTCGGTGAATCCTCCTCTCAGTAGGACCCAGCCCCTTACAACATTTTACTGCCTTTGCCCACGTGTTTCATTGTAGGCACTTAAGAAAATAATAGTCTGAGTCTCCACTCCTACCCTAGCTGCTGCTGCCCGTGGGGATTTATGTCTGGCCACAGGGGCTTGCTGGCCGTCCCTCCAACCGGCAGGCACCCACGATACAGAACCCCAGGCCCAGAAGGCACGGCGGGGCTGAGTTCTACCTACAGTGATGTGAGTGATGCTTTGTCTCTCCTGCTGTTCCCACCCAGCCTCTCCTGGCCCAAACCCCAGGTGGGATATGGGACAGATAATTCTGGAGCATCAGGGTCAGATGGAGCTTAGAGCCCAGATGCTGGGAGCCCAGAACTGGAGGCCAGTGTCACACTGGAGTTGGTGAGTGAGGAAGCTGGGTTGGTGGCCCAGTGTCCTGTCTCCTGGTCATCTGTGCTTCCCTGAGCGCCCCTCTTCACCTCCCCAGGCCCAGGTGTCTACATAGCCACACCAGTCTCCTCTCTGCCTGTTCTCTGCCTTCTGCATCAATGGCCTTAAAAAACTACTTATATTTAGCTCTCCTCTGATTCTAAAAGTAGCAGAGGCTGAGTATAGAAAAATCAAGAAAATACCGAAAAGCGTAAGAGTCAATAAAAACCATCTGGATTCTATTTCCCAGAGATCAGTTTGGCGCATTTTCCTCTAGATGTTTTTCTGTCTTTACGCACACGTGTGCCCTCACAGCCTCGATTCCCGTTCACTCCCTCCTCATATGCTCACACCCACACGGCCCGTAACCTTGGCATCCCGGCTTTGAATGCAGCCTTTCTCACAGGATGAGCAAATGACATCGCTGTGTTGCTGTAATTCCTCGCGACCCTCGCCAGTGATGGCTGCATTCAGCCCTGCTCTGGGTCGCTTTCTTCAGGATCTAGGGCTACCGCCACACTGCTCTTGAAAGAGGCAGGAGGGCACGTGCCTCCTGTGCGCCCCCTCACGATGTACCGCTAACAGTCCGACAAAGGAACAGACATTTGTCTCCAGTGGAACAGAAACGTTTTCCCGGCCCGGCTGGCCTGAGGGGTCATGACCTCAATGGCAGACTGAGGGTGGGTGTCCTTCCACCAGCAGATGGGGCACGAGAGAGCACCGAGGGGCTTGGAGACAGCCTTGCCCTCAGAAAAGCCATCCTTGACCTTGTTTTCTGGCATCGCTTCCCTGTTTCACACTTGTTCAACACTTATTGAGCACCTGCGGTGTGCCAGGCACTGCCCTGGACACCGGGGACACCAGAATGAGGAACGCTCAGCCTCGGCCTACTGGGGACACAGACCACGCTGTGTAGCGTGGATGCACCTTCTCATTAGTGTATCCAATAGATTCTCTTACTGAGTGCAAGGATTGGGCATCCAGGGGGAGGCAGGCGGAGCTCGTGGGACAGTGTGCAGATGCAGTGGGGACCAGGAGAAGCAATCTGAAGTGGCTTCCTGGGGGAGGGGGCCTTTAGCCCAGAGCCAGCCAGGACCTTTGTGTTTGCTGTCTGCTCTGGCTGAGAAGGGCTTCTGGCCCATCAAATGGCCTCTCCTTTATGCCCTCCTCAAATATCGCTTCAGGGCCTGGTACCCCTGGACTTTTTACCCACCCCCCCACCCCCGCCCTGCTTTATTCTCACCACAGTACCCCCGCCCCCAGGGCAGGGCCGTGTCTATCTTGTTCCCACACCTGGCCCCGTACTTGGTGCACAGCAGGCCTTGGATAACTGTTTGTCTACTATTAGCTCAAAGTCTATCTCAAAGTCTACCTACCAGGAGGTCCCCTGAGATTGCTCTCACCCTGGTTTTCTCTCCTCTGGGCCCAGGTGTCCCCTATTTGCTAGCCCTGGATGGACTGTGGAGCGTCCCTCCCCAGTGACAGACCCTGTCTGTGAGCCCCAAGGGGCTGCTGGGAAGGAGCAGAGGACCGGGGCCTTGAGGTCCTGCCCGGTTCTGGTATCTGGGCTTCTTTCTGGATTCGATGCTGAGTGGATCCTGACTGAGGTCGGGGAGGGGAGGCAGGTCTTGGACTGGCTGGTGGTCAGTCAAGGGAAACTGCCGGGGCGAAGGCCTGGGAGTGGGGCAACGAGGAGAGTCTGGGAGCCAGGCTGGGGGTCTCGTTGTTCTGAAGGCCCGACCGAGGCCGGGTGTTCAGGGTGCCAAGTTCACCACGGACATGGCGCCCGCTGTGTCCTGGGCCGGGGAACGAAGTGCAGATGTGGAACGGCGTGTCGCCCACGTCCTGGACACGCACCACATCCGTCACGTGTCCAGCACATGAGAGGCAGCCGGGGGCCCAGGGAGGGTGCATCTTTGCCCGGGGTCACCGGGCCCTTTCCTGTTGAGCGGTGCTGTCTGGGCTTTGTGACCTGTTTCCAGACCAGTGCCAGTGGGGGCGGTAGAGAGGGGGCCTTCCAGCAGAGAGAACAGCCAGGGAAGAAGCCCCAGGTGGGAACGAATTGGCATTTTTGGAGGCCAGTGTGGCTCAGTAGAGTGAACGGAAGGAGGGAGGGGCTGTGGGGAGAGACCCTAAGGGACCAGTGACACGGGGCTTTTTTCTCTTGGGAATCCTGAAGGCATTTTAATAAAAGGTGCAACACAGTCTCACTGGTGTTTTGAAAAGCCCCCTCTGGCTGCCTAGTGGTGAGGGACTGTGGGGGCAGGAGTGGTTCTGGGAGACCGGGGTGAGGGCAGGCAGGCACCATGAGTGGCCTGGACGAGAGGGTGGCAGACTCTCATGGCCAGGAGCTGACTGTGGGAGCCTCTGAGTTGTGCAGGAGAGGAGCTCTGGGCTGCTCTGGGCTGCTTTTCCTTCAAAACCCTTTTCTCCCCCCTTTCGACTTCAAGAGCTTTTAAAAACTATCGTATTTCCTCAATTCTCAGACATAATTTTAAAATTGTATTAAAAACAAGGTTTTTAAGGTTTCAGAAGTTGGGATGTGTCTCATAATTCAATGATTTTTTCCCCCCTTGGAAAGCTGGTATGACTTTGATAGGAACAAGGCGGTGAGGGCACGCCTGCTGGGGAGGGAGCGCCCCCTGGTGGAGCGAGATGCGGTTACAGCCCCCGGCCGGTTCAGAGGCGCGGAGGAGGGGATTCATTCTTTCTCTGGGAGAGGAGTCGGGCTAGTGGCGGGGAGTGAGGGAGGTGGGGAACCTGTAGTTCTCCTTGGAGGCTGTTGAAGGGATGCGACTGGGCGGGGAGGGGGGGCGAAGTAACTTTCCAATTTGCCAGATGTTTTACACACAGTTTCTCGCAAGGTTCCTATGTCGTAGATCATCTATCTCCATTATACAGATGAGAAAACGGAGGCTCACACAGGATGAGTTGCCCAGGGCCACCTAACCAGGAAACGTCACAGCTAGGTTTCCAACCAGGGATTTTAGGTGTTTCTGCCGCTTCTGGGCCAAGATGCTCAGGATTTGGGGGTGCTGCCTTTGGGTGGGGCATCCCTTGGACACTGGAGACAGAAAAGTGGTGGAAAGATTCCTTATGACAGGAGACCTCCACCTCCTGTGGCAGGCAACGTCAAAGGTCAGGAAAGGGAGTGTCCAACCCATCTGGCCCATCCAGCCTCAATGTTCTCCTTGCCCACTCCATCACAGAAGCCAGCAAAACTGGACAGAAACGTCATCTTCTCCCAACATTCTCTCAGTCGTTACTTCTTCACACACAGAATTAAGTCCCCTGGGACCTCTTGATTTTATTTGTTTCAGGGTGATGGGTGGGCATGAATAGGTGGCATGTGTTGTAGCCCCTCCCTCCCCCCTCTTGCCCTTGGAAGACAACCTCCTCCCAGCCCCACTCTTGCCCTTGGAAGAAACACCACTGGATCATGCACTTTCTTGCAGAGCCCGCATATGACTTCAAACTCCTTTCCTAGGCAGCCCCTTCCAATCGATCCCAGCTGGCACTTGAGATTCAACTCAGTTATCCCAGCTGCCCAATCCCCCTGCAAGAGGTTAGTTTTACTCTGAAGTCAGTTCATGGGTGTCTCTGTTTAGACAGACAGGAAGCCAGAAAATAAAGCACATTACCACTATGGGCAATTAGAATTCAGTCCCTGCTGAAGTAGGATAGAATGTGCCTCTGTAGTGGGAATTTGATGAGATTATCGCAGTGCCTGGCATGGAAGAGTAACAATTTTTTATTGAGTAGTTATTTTGTACCAGGCGTGATCACATTTAACCATTATGACAATAGGACTCATAGAAGTTGGGTAACTGACTAAGGTTACATAGCTAGGAAGTAGCCATACTCCTAACCAGCCCTCTATGCTGCATCTGTGGTAATAATGACACATTTATCAAGCACATACTATGTGCCAGGCACTGTTCAAAAGACTTTACATGTTCTAAAGTCTTTACTTAAAATATTTTTTTTTTAGAGAAATGATAGCTTAAAAAAATTTTTTTTCCTATGTTTATTCCTTTTTGAAAGACAGAGAGCACAGGCAGGGGTGGGGCGGAGAGAGGGGGGCGGGGACATAGAATCCGAAGCAGGCTCCAGGCTCTGAGCTGTCAGCACAGGGCCCAACACGGGGCTCGAACTCACAAACCGCGAGATCATGACCCGAGCCGAAGTCGGATGCTCAACCAACTGAGCCACCCAGGCGCCCCTAAAATATTTTTTTTAATGTTTATTTTTGAGAGAGAGAGAGAGAGAGAGAGAGAGAGAGAGAGAGAGAGAGAGAGAATGAATGTGAGCAGGGGAGGGGCAGAAAGAAAGGGAGACACAGAATCTGAAGCAGGCTCCAGGCTCTGAGCTGTCAGCACAGAGCCTGACGCGTGGCTCAAACCCATGAACTGCGAGATCATGACCTGAGCTGAAGTCGGACACTTAACTGATTGAGCCACCCAGGCACCCTAAAGTCTTTACTTTTAATCCTCACAATTTAAACAAGTGGATACTGATATTATCCAAATCTGCTACATAAGGAAACTGAGGCATGGAGAGGCACAGAGAAATGTGCCTGGTTAGTGGTGAGGTTGGGGTTCGAACCTGGGAAAAAGCCTGGCCGCAGAGCCTGCTTTGTGTTTTGTTTTGTTTTGTTTTGTTTTCCTTTTCTGTTCTTTTTAAATAGGCTGTGTTTTTGATCAGCACATTATCTTGATTCTTTGAAGGTACTTACTGCCCCATAATTGTTTTATTGTATTATTATTACTATCACTGTTATTACAGGTATAGGCTGGAGGCTTGGGGAGAGGGGCAAGTCGCCTGCAGGGCACCGACACGCTGAAAGAATCAAGTGTGTAGGCCGAAGATGGTTCCATGGTTCAGTGGGGAAGGGGTTAACAGCTCCTCTATGTGCCGGGAGGAGCCACGTCCTTTTTGGAAAGAATTCCATCAAGATAGAATAAACAGAGACGTGGCACCTGCCGGAGCTGGACCCTTGAGGGCAGGAAACTGACATGGAAATTCACATGGGTGACACCACCATGAAATGGTACCTGCCAACGCCCCTCCGATGTTTGTTGAGAACACTGTACCTCTTTACACGGCCTAATGGCTGCGGTCTTGTCTGAGCCTCAGAACAGCCCTTGCCAGGCAAAATGATTGCTCCATTTTATGGATTAGGAAACTGAGGCCCAGAGAGGAGTTTGACTTGTCCAATGGCACTCTGGCTCCCTGCACTGATTTCTACCCCCAGACTGGAATGCTCACACATGCAACGTGGGGCACAGCTACTCTGCTTTTACAGGAGACGGGTACGTAGAGGCCTGGGTCCTTGCCTCTGGTGTAGCTCCTGGTATTGAAGCCCAGACAGGGTTTGACTGTTAGGCCCTCGCATGTCCAGTTTGCAGCTTCTTGAATCTTTATCCCAGCGATAGAATCACAGGAAGAAAAGGCTCAAGGAGGTCTGGCTTCATGTCCATTTTTGCCAGACATCCTGGGCGTCCTCAGGCGAGCCCTGGGCCTCTCTTAGCCTCAGTTTACCATGTGGGGCTTGAATTAGATTTGTGTTTCTCAAAGTGAGGACCTTGAACCATATATGGTACGTGAGATGATTTTAGGTGGATGTGGGGTTAAATAACAGTCGATGTACACTTAGAACAAATATTTTGATTTTAGTTTTCTCATTTAAAAGATTTGCATAGATTGGTATTTCTTTTTTTATTAAGTTTTTTATTTTGATTCCAGTATAGTTACCATGCAGTGTTACATTAGTTTCAGGTGTACAATATGGTAATTCAACAATTGTATCCATTACTCAGTGCTCATCATGGTTAAGTATAGTTTTAATCCCCTTCACCCCGTTTCCCCCATCCTCCACCCACCTCCCCTCTGGTGACCACCAGTTGGTTCCCTGTAGTTGAGAGTCTGTTTCTTGGGTTGTCTCTTTTTTCTATTGCTCATTTGTTTTGTTTCTTTTTCTTAATTTTATTTTTTTTTTAATTTCCATCCAAATTAGTTAGCATCTAGTGCCAATGATTTCAGGAGTCGATTCCCCAGTGCCCCTTACCCACTTAGCCCATCCCCCCTCCCACAACCCCTCCAGCAACCCTCTGTTCATTCTCCACATTTATGAGTCTCTTGTGCTTTGTCCCCCTCCCTGTTTTTATATTCTTTTTGTTTCCCTTCCCTTATGTTCATCTGTTTTGTCTCTTAAAGTCCTCATATGAGTGAAGTCATCTGATTTTTGTCTTTCTCTGACTAATTTCACTTAGCATAATACCCTCCAGTTCCATCCACGTCGTTGCAAATGGCAAGATTTCATTCTTTTTGATGGCTGAGTAATAGTCCATTGTGTGTGTGTGTGTGTGTGTGTGTGTGTGTGTATATGTATATATATATATACATGTATATATATGTGTGGTATATATATGTATATATATGCATGTATATATGAATATACATATATGAATATGAATATATATATGTATATATATGTATTATGAAAACATGAGACTCCATGTTTTCCAGAGTGGCTGCACCAGCTTGCATTCCCACATTTGTTTTGTTTCTTAAATTTCACATATGAGTGAGATCAAATGGTATTTGTATTTCTCTGACCAACTTATTTCACTTAGCATTGTACTCTCTAGCTCCATCCATGTTGTTGAAAATGCCAAGATTTCACTCTTTTCTCTGGCTGAATAATATTCCATTGTATACAGATACCATATCTTCTCTTTTTAAAAATAATTTATCTTTTGTTGGCGAGGATGCAGAGAAAGAGGAACCCTTTTATACTGCTGGTGGGAATGAAACTGGGGCAGCCACTCTGCAAAACGGTATGGAGCTTCCTCAAAAAACTAAAAATAGAACTACCCTACGACCCAGCAATTGCACTACTAGACATTTATCCACGGGATACAGGTGTGCCGTTTCGAAGGGACACATGCACCCCCATGTTTATAGCAGCACTATCAACAATAGCCAAAGGATGGAAAGAGCCCAAATGCCAAATGTCCATCAGTAGATGAATGGATAAAGAAGATATGGTATATATATATATATACCATAGATATGGTATATATATATATATATATATATATATATATATATATATATATAATACTCCATCGTGTATATGTATACACACACACATATACACAATGGAGTATTACTCGGCAATCAAGAAGAATGAAATCTTGCCATTTGCAACTACATGGATGGAACTGGAGGGTATTATGCTAAGTGAAATTAGTCAGAGAAAGACGAAAATCATATGACTTCACTCATATGAGGACTTTACGAGACAAAACAGATGAACATAAGGGAAGGGAAACAAAAAGAATATAAAAACAAGGAGGGGGACAAAACAGAAGAGACTCATAAATATGGAGAACAAACAGAGGGTTACAGGAAGGGTTGTGGGAGGCAGGATGGGCTAAATGGGTAAGGGGCATTAAGGAATTTACTCTTGAAATTATTGTTTCACTATATGCTAACTAACTTGGATGTAAATTAAAGATAAATAAATAAATAAGATATATTTTTTAAAGTTTATTTATTTATTTTTAATAATCTCTACACCCAAAATGGGGCTTCAACTCATGACCCTGAGATCAAGAGTCACATGCTCGGGGTACCTGGGTGGCTCAGTTGGTTGAGCAACTGACTGACTCTTGGTTTTGGCTCAGGTCATGATCTCATGGTTTTGTGAGTTCGAGCCCTGCGTAAGACTCTGCTCTGCCAGTGTGGAGCCTGATTGGGATTCTCTCTCTCCCCCTCACTCTCTGTCCTTCCCTCTGTTTCTCTCAAAGTAAATAAATAAACTTAAAAAAGAAGTCACATGTTCTTCTGACTGAGCTGGCCAGCGGCCTTGATACATCTTCTTTTTTTTTTTTTTTTAAGTTTTTAACAAAATTATTTTTTCAATTTTTAAAAAATATTTGTTTATTTTTGAGAGAGAGAGCACAAGGTGGGTAGGGCAGAGAGAGGGAAATATAGAATCCGAAGCAGGCTTCAGGCTCTGAGCTGTCCAAACAGAGCCCGACGCAGGGCTCAAACTCAGAAACTGTGAGATCATGACCTGGGATGAAGTTGGATGCCCAACTGACTGAGCCACCCAGGCGCCCCTAAAATTTATTTATTTTGAGAGAAAAAGAGAGAGTGGGGAAGAGGAAGAGAGAGGGAGAGAGAGAATCCCAATCAGGCTCTGCACAGTCAGTGTGGATCCCGATGTGGGGCTCAAACCCACAAACTGCGAGATCATGACCTGAGCTGAAACCAAGCCAGATGCTTAACTGACTGAGCCGCCCAGGTGTCCCATATCATATCTTTATCCATTTATCTATCGATGGACACTTTGGTTGCTTCCATAATTTGGCTGTTGTAATATGCTGCAACAAACACAGGGGTGCATGTATCCCTCTGAATTAGTGTGTTTTTAAGTTTTATTTTGAGGTAAATACCCAGTAGTACAATTACTGGTCATAGAATAGTTCTATGTTCAACTTTTTGAGGAACCTCCATACTGTTTTCCACAGTGGCTGCACAAGGTTACATTCCCACCAACAGTGCACAAGGGTTGCTTTTTCTCCTCGCCAACGCTTGTCTCTTGTGTTATTTATTTTAGCCATTTTGACAAGTGTGAGGTGATACCTCATTGCAGTTTTGACCTCTTCCCCTGATGATGAGTGATGTTGAGCATCTTTTCATGTGTCTGTTGGCCATCTGTACATCTTCTTTGGAGAAATGTATGTTCAAGTGTTCTGCCCATTTTTAAATTGGCTTATTTGTTTTTTTTTTGGGTGTTGGGTTGTATAAGTTCTTGATATATTTTGAATACTAGCCCTTTATCGGATATGTCGTTGGCAAATATCTTCTCCCATTTGTCTTTTAGTTTTGCTGACTGTTTCCTTTGCCGTGCAGAAGTTTTTTATTTTGATGTAGTCCCAATAGGTCATTTTTGCTTTTGTTTCCCTTGCCTCAGGAGACATGTCTAGAAAGACGTTGCTATGGCCGATGTCAGAGAAATTACTGCCTGTGCTCTCTTCTAGAATTTTTATGGTTTCAGGTCTTACGTTTAGGTCTTCAAACCATTTTGAGTTTATTTTTGCGTATGGTGAAAGAAAGTGGTCCAGTTTCATTCTTTTGCATGTAGCTGTCCAGTTTTTCCAACACCATTTGTTAAAGAGACTCTTTTTCCCATTGCATATTCTTGCCTCAAAGATTAATTGACCATATAATTGCGGCTTTATTTCTGGGTTTTCTATTCTGTTGCATTGATCTATGTGTCTATTTTTATGCCAATACCATATTGTTTTTATTACCATAGCTTTGTAATATAACTTGAAGTCTGGGAATTGTCACACCTCTAGTTTTGTTGTTGTTGTTGTTGTTGTTGTTGTTGTTGTTGTTGTTTTTCAATATTGTTTTGACTTTTCAGGGTCTTTTGTGGTTCCCTAAAATTTTTAGGATTATTTGTTCTAGTTCTGTGAAAGATGCTGTTGGTATTTTGATAGGGATTGCATTAAATCTGTAGCTTGCTTTGAGTAGTGTAGACATTTTACCAGTATTTGTTTTTCCAACCCATGAGCATGAAGTATCTTTCCATTTCTTTGTGTCGTCTTGAATTTCTTTCATCGGTGTTTTATAGTTTTCACCTGTTTGGTTAAGTTTATTCCTAGATATTTTATTGTTTTTGGGGCAATCATAAATGGGATTGTTTTCTTAATTTCACTTTCTGCTGCTTCATTATTAGTGTGTAGGAATACAACAGATTTCTGTACATTGATTTTGTATACTGCAACTTTACTGAATTCATTTATAAGTTCTAGTAGTTTTTTGGTGGAGTCTTTAGGATTTTCTATATATAGTATCATGTCATCTGCAAGTAGTGTGAGTTTTACTTCTTTTTCTTCCTTACCAATTTGGATGCCTTTAATTTCTTTTTCTTGTCCAATTGCTGTGGCTAGAACTTCCAGTACTATGTTGAATTAAAGTGGTGAGAGTGGACATCCTTGTCTCGTTTCTGATTTTAATTTTCTACCATTGAGTGTGATGTTAGCTGTGGGTTTTCATACAAGGCCTTTATTATGTTGAGGTATGTTCCCTTAAACTTACTTTGTTGAGGGGTTTTCATCATGAGTGGATGTTGTCAGAACTGATATTTCTTCCTTAAATGTCTGATAGATTTCACCAGTGGAAACATTTGGACTTGAAATTTAATTTCTTTGATAAATGACCATTCATATTTTCTATTTCTTCTTGAGTTCGTTTTGGTTATTTATGTTGTTAAAGAAATTTGTCCATTTCATCTAAGTTGTTGAATTTATTGGCACAAAATTATTCATGATATTCCCTCATTTTCCTTTTAATGTTTGTAGGATAGGTAGTGATGTCCCATTTAAATTTTTATATTGGTAATTTGTATCTTCTCTTTTCCCCCCTTGATTAGAAGAGCTAGAGGCATCAGTTTTCAATTTTTCTTTAATCCTTCTCATGAAGCTGAAAAGGAAGTCTATGTGTGGTGCTGATAATACTTCAAAAATAGCTCTGATGTTCACTACTTGTCTTTTTTTTTAAACGTTTTTATTTATTTTTGAGACAGAGAGAGACAGAGCATGAACCGGGGAGGGGCAGAGAGAGAGGGAGACACAGAATCTGAAACAGGCTCCAAGCTGTCAGCACAGAGCCCGACGCGGGGCTCGAACTCACTAACTGTGAGATCATGACCTGAGCTGAAGTCGGACGCTTAACCGACCGAGCCACCCAGGCGCCCCACTATTCGTCTTTTTAAAGAGGTGGAGGGAGGCAGGAAGGGAAGGAGAGGGGGAGAAGGGGAGAGGGAGAGCAAGCAGGTCAGGGCCTTTAGCATCCACCTACAGTTTAATTACGTTTTGGGGAAAGTTTACTCACTCTTCAGTTTGCTTTGTATCTCTGGAGAATAATTCTGATTTTCCATTCATACTAGGCAGCTACAGTTCCCTTTAAAAACAAATTTATTTAAGTAAAAAGGGAAATAGTTAATGTAAAAAAAACCTATTGAGTTAGCAAGAAGAGAGATAGCTCACAGACTTGCCCAAAGGAATGGCTGCAGTGGGGGCCACTGAGTTAGCTGATCTCACTAGCCAGCGCTAGGAGTCCTTGCACTTGGGCACCCTATCTTCCTGTCTGGGAAAGGGTAGGACGTAGGTTTGCACCAGGAGGTCCTGGGCCCTGAAGACAGTGACACTGGCTTGTCCCCAACAGCACCCTGACTGTGACTCACTTAAGAAAGTTATCTTCTGATGTTCCCTGCCTTGGTAAGTGGCTCCTGGGGCTCTGCCTGAGAGGCTGGGAAGAGGTGAAAGGTTTGTGGGGGATGAAAGGTTTGTCTAGAGGGGAAGGCAGTGGTGGGAGAGGTAGTCTCAAGTGTGCGTGTGTGTTTGTGGGGGGAGGGTCCAGGAAGGGACATCATTAGGGGAGGAAAACCCACCTGTTATCCTTGACTGAACATATTACATGGACTCCGCCTTCGTGGGTATTTTTATGCTAATTTTTAGATGAGGAAACTGAGGCTCTGAGGAGTTATGTAGTTTTGTCCGGCTCCCTAAGGCATTAGAGGTGCTGGGAGTGAGGGAGTGGGATGTGCCCTAAGGACCCTGGAGCCGGTGGTGTCTTGGGATTGAGCTGATGCTCTGCAGAATGCCGGCTGCAGAGCCGGACCAACTCGTGCTCAAATCTTAGCTTCTCTACTCCTTCCTGGAATGACCCGAGGCCAGTGACTAAACCTCCCAGAAGCTCAGTTTCCATATTTATACACTGAGGATAAATGTTTGGTGGCTGAACTCCCTGGAGGGAAGGAGAAGGGGACGTGGCCTGGCAACAGAGATTCTGGGTTCCCATAGAGCCTGAGGTCGGCAGTGGATGGCCCTCAGTGCCACCTGTGCCCTCCCCTGGGGCCCCTGGTGCTAGAGCAGAGAGTGTGGGAGGAGAGATGGGTGATTATGAAGATATGGCCCTTGGGAAGCCAGTGAGTGGCCAATGGCTCGCCGGTCCTACTGCTTAGACTCCAGGTGGTGAGGGCTGCACAGGGGCACCCTGTCTTCCTGCTCCTTCCCTCATCATCCCTGCCTCAGTGGCCCTTAGGAAAGGCTTTGCTGGACCCTTCCCCACTGAGGTGTGAGTGACTGAGAGCAGCACAGAGCAGGTTCAGGGAGCTGTACTTCTAGGCAGATCACAGGACATCCCACAGGAAACTGAGGCTGGGAGGGCCCTGGGGGGCGGGGCATCACTCGGCAGCCTCTCTTTGCCTTGCCCCACCCTCCTTTGCAGGACCCAGTTCTCCAAGTCAAGTGTATGGCTTCTGGGTGCAAACTCACAGTCACCATGGACACATCAGCTTCCAGACCTACCTCCTAACTGCCCTTTCATTGCCTGAGCCCCAGGAAGCTGGGACTTGGGAGAAACCACATGTTCTTCCAAACCCGCTGAGACAGGGGATCTCTCCCTACCCACTGCAGGGTATAGACACCTTAGGAATGCAGGGTCCTGTCCTGATGCCACTCACAGGGTTTGGGGGGAGGTGAGCTTTGTGTCCCTCGTGGCTTCAGAACACAGGCTTTGGTGCCTGACTGATCTGGGTCCAAATCCTGAGTTGCTGTGTGACACGGGCAGGTTACTGCCCTTCGGTGGCCTCATCTGTCAAGTGGAGGAAAGCACAAGCACCGACTTCCTGTGGCGGGGAGATAAAGCAGGTGACAGGCGTGGCTTGTCGCAGGGGCGGCATCTCTTATGACTGCCAAGGCAGTGCCGGGCAGGCAGTGCAAGGCACCGCAGGGCAGCCGGTCCCGCCAGCACTTCTGCCTGGTGCCGGGGACCCTTCTGGCTCATGTCCTGGGTACCGAGATGGTGGCGTCACCATGAAGATTACCCAAGTGAGCCCCCTGGGCACGGGCACCCCCTGACTCCTGGCCCACTTGCATGCAGGAGCTCGGGGCTGTCTTAGGGCCCTGGCCTGCGGTGCCTCAGTCCTCCTGGGTGACAAGTGACAGCACTCTGCCTCTCTAGAGGCCTTTCCTACCTCTCATCACCCGGAGGAGGCCGGAGAGCAGAAATCAGCATGTCCTTTGCAGGTGCAGCGACTGAGGTCCAGAGGGAGTTGTGGCTGGACCCCAGGCCTTCCACCTTCCAGACCTGTCTCCCTCCTGCCTGTTTGCAGTGAGCCCCACGTTCTCCAAGCAATGCTACTGGCAAGACCCTGGCCCTAGACTTGGTGAGGACCCTCAGGGAGTGTCCCCTTGAGACTTGGGGGAGGCCAGGCCGTGCCAAACCTGCCCATCTTAATGGGCCTTGTGCTACCCCTGTGCTCTGTTGCAAGTGAATGCCTTTGTTTGTTCCCGGATTCCCAGAGTCTGAGCCTATGCTGTCCCCACCGCAGCTCAGTGGTGTCAGCACCCCTCCTGTGTGAGGTTCACCCAGCAGGCTTTGTTTCTGGAGCACCCACGTATAAAGGCTTTGTGCTAGCTCCAGGGAGACAGCAGGGATAAGACCAACTCGGGCCTCACACGCAGCAAACAAGGGAGAAGAGTAAAAATGATCAAATGATGTAGAAGCCAATAAAGCCGGGGGTGGGCAACACAATGACGAGGTGGGGGGTGACAGAGCGTGAACTTGGACACATGATCAGGGAAGGCCTCTCTGAGCAGCTGAGCAGCAACCTGCAGGACCCAGGAGCCCGCTGGGTGACGTTCAGGGAAAGAGAGTTTCGGGCGGGGCACAGCTGAGACCTCACAGTGCTGCGGGAGTGAGGCCAGTTTCAAGCAGCAGCAAGGCGGCTGATGCAGAGCGAGCAGGGGTGAGGGGTGGGGGGTGGGGGGAAGCAGGTGGGGAGAGGAGGTCAGCCAGGCATGCAGGGCCTTGCGGATAAAGAGGAGTCTGGAGGTCACTCCAAGTAAGTGGGGTTTGGTCAGATTGGAGCGGAGCCAGGGAGGTGGAGCCCTGTGGGGAGGGGAGGGGAGTGGGGAGGTATTCAGGAGGAGGAGGCCAGTTGTACCCCTTTGCAGGAGCGAAGTGTGGGGAAGGGAGGCGTCTCATTCAAATCCCTGGTGTTTGTCCTGACGCCCTGTGCACCGTAAGGTCCCCCGAGCTCCTGGAGAGGTGGGTGGTCTTTCTCCCACTTTATAGAAGAGAGTGGAGGCTCAGAGAGGGGAAGTGACTTGCCAAGGCCACCCAGCACAGAAGCCAGAGTGGGATTTGCATCCAGGCCATGCTGACCCCTACACCTGGCTCTGCCCCTAGCTGGCTAGGTGACCATGGGCCTAAATCCTATGGCTAAATATCTTCCAGCTTCATCTGGAAAGTGAAGCAGCCCCTTCTGGTGATTCCAATAAGAAATGCCAACGTCCAAATGGGTGGCCCTCGACACACCATCCGGGGCTGAGGACCCCTCAGGGAGGAGGAAGAAGGAGCCACCTCTAAAACCAGGTCTGAGAATCCACAGAGTTCTGGGCTCCGGAATAACCCCACCCCACACAGGCGTGCACACCTCCTGGGACAGGGGGCTCAGTCCCTGCACGGTTGGATTGTTAGAAAGTCCCTCCTTGGGTGGCATCCACTTCTACCTCCTGCTCCGGCCCAGCTCTGCCCAGGAGGGCCATGTGGGGTGGGGGTGTTCCCTCAGTTCCTCACAGGGGCAGCGGGAGAGAACCAGCCGTGCCAGCTTGCGGGGGCCCCGGCGCCTCCTGCCTCCCCCTCCCTGTGGACCCACAGCCACGGACCCCGATACCTCCCAGCGCCTCCAGCAGCGACTCCAGAGCTAGACAGCCAGCCTTGAATTCCGGCTCCGCGGCTCACAAGCTGTGTGACCACACGCGGGCCACTTTCTAGTCCATTCCTCCAACAGCACCTCCCTCACGTGGACGTGAAGATACGCAGCAGGCGCCCAGCTCCAGGCCCAGGAGGTCCAGCCCTCCATGAAGGGTGCTTGTCATTTGTCCTTTGCATCTCCACCCACCCTTGCAAAGCCCAGGGTCTCAGAGCCTCCTGGGATGCCACCTGGCTTATCTGTGCTGTTTGGAAAGGACCATCTGGGAACTTCTGTCCCACCCGAGAGGGGCCTTCTGGACGTCCAGACCCTCCCTCAGACACATGGCTGGCTGGTGGCATTGATGGTGAACAGGCTGGCAAGGAAAGAAAGGAGAGGTCACTGGGGAGCTTTGCTATTCTGAGCCCTGGGGACGGACCAGGCCTCCCCCTCCTCTCCTCTCCCACCTCAGACCCACTGCAAAAGCCGAGGGGCTCAGCGGACTCAGGGCTGCATGTTGGGGGGCAGAAGCTTGCTGACCCTGGGCAGGAGGCTGGCCTGAACCCTCCTGGAGCCCAGCCCCTGGAACTGCCCCCGAGAACGGAACAGACCAGGAGGTGGTTTGCCACCATTGTGGTAAAGGGGCAGCTTCTGTGTGTCTACAGACCAGGAGGATGTAGGGGTGCTGGGGGCCCCAGAGTCTAGGCCGGCCTTCCAGGCCTCCCAGAGCTTCCCATAAACCCTTGGGCCCCGTGAGTGAGAAGAGGGGTAGATGGAGCGCTTCCTTCTCGGACCCTTGCCTGTGACCATGATGCATGGTGACTAGCAGTATTGACTCCTCCTTTTTGGGTTAAGTCATCCCCAGAGTCCTGACAGGGTGACAGTGACCGGAAAACTGTATGGGGGCTTGGAGCCGGATTTGACTTGAGGGTAATGTGCTACTTCCTTCACTTTGTATGTGAGGGGTTTACACCCACCACCGCGGTCAAGGAGGACCAGCATTTTGGGGGCCTCAGGCCATCTCTGGCTGGGATGAGGTGAGGACTAGCCTCTCCTGGGTCCATATGGGGAAACCGAGGCTAACAAGGTGACTTCATCCGGGTCACACAGTGAGGGAGCACAGGCAGGGGTGAGGGCAGGGCTTTGTGTCATCACTGGTCCAGGGGTTTCTGAGTCTTGGAGAAGCCGAGGCCCCTCCCATCTGCCCTACCTAGCCTGGCGTCCGGGTATTAGTGGGATTAGCTCAAATCCTGCGGCTTGAGCTAGGCTTATCGGAGGTGGAGGCGCCATTCTGGGGGCCTTAGCGGCGTGGTTTGGCACCCTATACCTCCGGTTCTGCCTTGGTCGCTGCAGAGAGCTGACTCTCACCCTGGCCGGCAGCCCACTCCTCTGCTCCAGTCCCGTGGGTGGGCCAAGTGGCGGGCAGGCAGCCAGCCTTGTGCATTGTGGACCTGGACTGAGGGTGGGGGGGAATGAAGCCTAGGGGTGGCCTTTGTTCTCCTGCAGGATGCTGCCACAGCAAGGAGCCCCTCCAGGGAAGGGACAGCCCCTGCCCCCTGCTGGGCTTAATGGGTTTCTGTTGTGGGTCTTGGATGAGACTGGGTCCCTCTCAGAGCCTGTCCCCTTATCTGTGCATTTAAGTGCACTGTGGACCGTACCAACCCAGAGCCCATTGACCTTGGAGGATGGGCTGTGCAGCAGGGGAAGGGGAGACACAGGTGAATAAAGGGAAGCCTGATCATCCAGGCAGGGGGGCCGGGCTGAAGCCATGGGTGCCCTCACGAAGAGCAAGGCTCTCCGTGGATCAAGCGCCTTAGGCACTGCCTTTCTGTGCCATCTGTGTCATTGCACGGGGGACCGGGGTGGGATGAGGCGACCAGGCAGCTCTCGGGGCCCAGCTGGGACAAAATGCAGGAATCCTGCCTCTACTCATGGTTCCACGGTCGGTACACCCGAAGGTGCTGGAATTTGAAATGACTGTGGGAAGGGTTGAAGGGAGAGTAAGGGCTCTGGGGCCTGAGGGCTGGGCTGGTGTCACAGCCCCGCCATAACTCATTGTGTGACCTGAGGCAGTGGCTCTGCCTCTCCTAGGCCCGGTTCCTCATCTGCAGGGGTGCTGTGGGGACGAGATGAGGTGGTGGGTATGAGCACACTTGGGCATCATGGAATGTTTGTGGGGGTGACATGAACGTCCCTCCAGAACACTGGGGAGAATCTACCAGAATCCTCCAGAGGGTGGGGACCATGGAGGAGAGGAGTGCCACGTGATTGTCAAACAGCAGGGGTTTCCTCCACAGCTGCCCTAACCATAGAAAACCTCCCCAAGGGTAAATATCCCATTAGCAATCTCCCTACCGCTGGTAAAACATCCAGGATTAAATCTGACCAAAAAAGCGCAGAATTCATACGAAGAAAGCAATGACACGTTGCTAAAGCCGCCGAAGGAAAATCTGAAGACACAGAGAGAAGATTCCATGTTCCAGGAAGCGAGGACCTGACGTGGGCAAGAGCTTTACTCTCCCAAAAAGAATGCCACTTGGCTGACAAGCTGATTGGAAAGTTTGCCTGGCAGAGAAAGAGTCTGAGAAACAGAAATAAAGAGCGGGGTGCTCATGAAAGCACACACACCAACGCGTGTTCCAAAGCTAGAGTAACTCAAAAGGTATGGTGTTGGTGCGGGTGAGGCGGGGGGTTCGGTGAAGAAGAGACCAGAAGTTGTGCATTGACTCTGTTTCCAAGCTACAGAAGAAAGATAGTCTATTCAATAATGATACCATACTGTGGCCTTTGGGTAGTAATTTAGCAAAAATTAAACTAGACCCCTACCTCACACCATGCACAAAAATAAATTCCAGATGCACTGAAGAGCTTTTATACATCTGAACCTTGTGTGTGTGCACCACAGAGCATATCCATCATCTATCTATCACATATCTATTCTTACATATGTAATATTTATAATAAGATTAGTAGAAGAAAGAGGAGGAGTATATTGTTAGAATCTTGGAACTGGGCAGGTCCTTCCTGACAATGCATACAACTAAGAATCTATAAAGGAAAACATGATTTAACTACATAAAATTTTCAAAAATCCCTGCTGAACAAAATACACTCTAAACAAAGTTAAAAGACAAATTACTGGAAGAAAACATGTAGAACATCAGAGTGAGGCTGGGAGGGGCATTTGGAGGAGGAAGTGGGGTGTCTATGGCTCTGCTTTTCATCAAATCTTGGTACGGTATAGCTTTTTAATAACAAGAATGGTTCTCATAAAATCTACAGAAATAATGCCAGGTTGGATACTTGTCTCTCCCTGGTCCGCTGATTGCTGGTAGCAGCCAGAGAGTGGCAGGATTATGAGGTGACCCCTGAAGCCCATCCCACCATGGAGACCATTGGATGGCAGGTCCTGGGGCCAGGTGTTAGTGAGGAGCCTGGCGGATGTCCAGAGGGACAGATTCTGGCACAGGGCATGTGCCAGTCCAGCATGCCCTCCCAGGAGACAAGCACATTTCCGATTCATCCATCCTTCTAATGCCCAGCTGGACACTTGTCAGCCTTTACACCTGCCTGCCCCTTCTCGTATGAATTCCCTCCCTTGCAGACTCCAGTCCCTGTGCCCTTTCCGGTTTGGTTAGCCTGTCCCCTTCTGGGGCCCTGCTTAGGGGCAGTGTCACCCCCTCTCCCCCCAGAGGACTGGGCCTCCTATCACCTGCATGGGGATGGAGGTTGACAATTACCTTGGTGATCATTTACCCAGCACCTACTGTGTGCCATGCTCCGTGTGAGAGCTCTGTGGACAGAGTCACGGTAGGTACAGTTTTTAGCATTTCTTTTTTTAAAAAAATTTTTTAATGCTTTATTTTTGAGAGAGAGACAGAGTGTGAGCAGGGAGGGGCCGAGAGAGGGAGTCACAAATCCGAAGCAGGCTCCAGGCTCTGAGCCATCAGTACAGAGCCCGACTCAGGGCTCGAACTCATGAACCACGAGCTGAAGTCGGATGCTTAACTGAGTCACCCAGGCGCCCCTGTGTTTAGCATTTCTGTAAGCTCTTGAGTAAATACTAAACAGGTGGGACTCAGCTAAGGCAAAGATATTGCATGCAAAATATGAGTGACGGCTTCAGGGAACAGCAACTTAAAAAAATTTACATCTGCGTTTCTAATAGTATACAGTAATGACAGAATGTGCTATCAGAATTTATAGGATTTTCTTATGTTTCTGAAGTATCTCAAATTTTCCATTAAAGGATTTAAGGTATTTCATAGATTTTTTTTTTCAAATTTTTATTGTGGTAAAATACACGCAATATAAAATTTACCATCTTAACTTTTAAAATTTACAGTTCAGTGGTATTAACTATATTCATACTAAAGTGCATCCGTCTCCGCCAGCCATCTCCACAGCTCTTTCCATTTTGTACAACGGGAACTCTCTACCACTAGACAATTAACTCTCCATTCTCCCCTACCCCCAGCCCCCGGCAGCCATTCTACTTCCTGTCTCTGTGAATTTGGCTAAGGATCTCATGTAAGTGGAATCACACCATGTCTGTCTTTTTGTGACTGCCTTATTTCATCTGGCATAATGTCCTCAAGGTTCATCCATGTTGTAGCATGTTCCAGAATGTCCTTCCTCTTGAAAGCTGAATAATATTCCGTTGTATGTATATGTCAAATTTTATCTGTTCACCTGCTGTTGGACGCTGGGGTTGCTTCCATGTTTTAGCTGTTGCGAACAACGCTGTGACGAACGCGGGTGTTCAAATACCTCTTTGAGACTCTGCTTTCAATTCCTTTGGGTATAAACCTAGAAGCAAGATTGCTGGATCGTATGGTAATTCTATTTTTTTAAGTTTATTTTATTTATTTATTTTGAGAAAGAGAAAGAGCATGCAAGGGAGGAGCAGAGAGAGAGAGAGAGAGAGATGGGGAGAGAGAGAATCTCAAGCAGGCTCCGCACTGTCAGCACAGAGACCGACTCAGGGTGGGGCTCGAACTCACAAACCAAGAGATCATGACCTGAGCCAAGATAAAGGGTTGGACGCTTAACCGACTGAGCCACCCAGGCGCCCCTGATAATTCTGTTTTCCACAGCGACTGTATTCTTACATTCTCATCAACAGTGCACAAGGGTTCTGATTTCTCCACATCCTCATCAACAATAAGCATTGATTTTGTTTTGTTTTGTAGTATCCTAATGGGTGTGAGGTGGGATCTCACTGGAGTTTTGATGTGCATTTCACTAATGATTAGTGACATTGCATGTGCTTATTGGCCATTGCATATTTCTTGGGAGAAATGTCTATTCAAGTCCTTTGCCCATTTTTTATAAGTTCATTTATATATTTTGAGAGAGGGTGGGGGGAGAGAGAACACGAGTGGGAGAGGGGCAGAGAGAGAGAGGGAGGGAGAGAATCCCCAGCAGGCTCCTTGCTGTCAGCGCAGAGCCTGATGTGGGGCTCGAACTCATGAAATGAGAGATCATGACCTGAGCCAAGATAAAGGGTCAGACGCTTAACCAACTGAGCCACCCAGGCGCTCCCTTTGCCCATTTTTGAATTGATTTTTTTGTTGTGGTGGTGGTTGAGTTTTAGGAGTCTATATGTTCCGGATGTGAATCCCTTATATAATTTGAAATGTTTTCTACCATTCCGTGGGTTGTCTTTTTACTTTGTTTACATACTATCTTTGGAGGCACAACATGGAATAGATATGTGTATACCTGGAAAAACTGAGGTCCAGAGAGGGTGTGTGTCCTGTCTGATGCCACCCAGTAAATGGTCTGTGTGATGTTGAAACACTCTGTGCTGGGCAAGGGTGGGACCTCTCATCTCCCACCTCATCTAATACAACAGCCATAATCTTGTTCCTATTGTACACCTGGAGAGTGAGGCCCCGAGAGGGCTGGGTCTTGCCCAAAGTCGCCCCTGGTCAGGGGCAGAGCGTGACTCGAAGCCAGGGAGATGACGTATGTACAAGGATGAGACTGGCTGGGTTTGAATCCTGGTGCTGCCCTTTGTGAGCTGTGACCTCTGGCAAGTTTTTGCTCAGTGCCTTCACTGTCCCCATCTGTGAAATGGGGCCTCATGGGGCTGTTGCGAGGGTGCCTGGACACCCAGGATGAGACTGAGAATCGCTAAGTGTGGCCTCAGACGTCACATGCTAGCCCACCCTCACTCTTTGGAGCCAAAAAGACATTCCGACTTGGGCTGGGCTGCGAAGAATAAACTTTAATCTCTCTCTGGGTAGGAGCTCTGAGCAGGCTGCTCTCTAGAGCTGTCGAGGTGGGGTCACGGAGCCGTGCACGCGCACTCGGTACAGGCAGGTGAAGCGTGGGTTCCCCCAGTTGCTTGAGATCTTCACCTTGACGGCACCAAAAGCTCGGACAGGCTGGTTCTGGAAGAGTCACAGACATGGGGCCATTGGCCTCCACTCTGCCTGTCCAGAGAGGTGTTTGGGAGTGGAAGGGAACCCTCCTATTTCACAGGTGGAGAAACTGAGGCTCAGAGAGTGGAATGAACTGTCCCGAAGCCGCACAGGAAGTTGGTACTCAGGGGTTGGGATGGAAGGTACTGAGGTGAGAAAGACAGGTATACCGTGATGGGGAAAGTGTCCCAGCCTCGGGACCCTGGACAGATGGCTGTGGAACCCCGGGGCAAGTCACTGCCCCTCTTGGGGCTTCAGTTTCCCCGCTCTGTAAGATGGGCGGGTGGGGGGGGGGGCGGTAATATCTTCCCATGAGACCACGTCCTGGAGCTAGCTGGCCTGTAGGAGATGCTCGGTGAGCACGCCTCCTCCTTGAGAGGGGACAGAGCCCGGTGCAGAAGCTGGGGCTTGGCCTCTGAGATCTCTTTGGATGCTCTTAACTTTCCAGGGAATTAAACAAGGGGGGACTGAGGCGCAGAGACGAAGGGAATGGCCCAAAATCTTGCAGATTTGTGGTACCAGGATTTGGAGCAGTATCACTGATTCCCAAGTGTTGACATTCCACTGAGTCTCAGGGCCATTCTAGCAGCCACCCTGCTGTGTCCTGCTCCTGTCCCCGACTCCCTCCCCTTCAGGCCCCAGTTTGCCCTGCTGTGGTTAGATCAGGTGCTGACAACGGGGCCTCCCAGTATGGAGATGCTAAAGCAGTCCCCCTGTTCAAGAGCTCCTGTCCATGGGAGGAACTGCCACGGGAGGAACTGCCACGGGAGGAACTGCAACGGGAGTGCTCCTGGGCAAGTCAGGGAGACAATGAACTGCTAGAAGCTGGACAGGTCTCCTCCGGGTCCCACTTTTGGCCCTGGGCAGTGGCTCCATACTCTGAGCCTCGGTTTCCTTGTTTGTCACATGAGTTAGTGACAAGTGTGCACTGCAAGGCTGTTGGTGGATGAAATGGGGCTCCCGGGGAAAGCCCTGCACATGGTGCACGTTTGCTGTGTGCTCAACGTAGGCAGCCTTTCTCAGGTACCTGGAGCGGGAACATCTGGATGATGTTTTCCGGCTGAAACTGAAACGCCCCCAGGAACACCTCCTCCTTGGGAGAGCCTTCCATGCCCTGTGGAACCAGAACCGAGGCAAAAGGGTCAGATGCGGGCAGGGCCTTCAGAGGGTGTTGCCCCTCTCCAGCTGAGACTTGCATACCTCCCAGGATGGGGAACTCCCTACCTCTTTGGGCACCACTGCATCGCAGCACAGAGGAATAGATAGGAGAGAGCACTGGATTGAGAATCAAAAGGCTGAGGGTCCTCTTCTAATTATGCCACTGAGTTGTAGGTTTTGGGTGTTTCCCTGACCCTTTTCTGGACCTCAGTTTCCTTATCAGTGTCTCTGAAGACTAAATTGGCTCTGAAAAGCTTGGGTTGAAATAAAGTGGCTGTTTATCTCCTATCCTTAAAGGCTGTGATCAACGCCAAACCTGGCCATTCTCAGCCTTAACTAAGCCTCATCCAGCCCCTCTAGCCTGCTTGGGTTGTGCAGACAGGGTGCCTAGAATCCCGCCAGACGAGGCTGTCTCCTTAGTTAGGCATTGCTCCCTGTGGGGGCGTGCTCACGTAAATGACAAAGTCCTTGGGAGCAGTGTCCAGGTTGCCCGACAGTGAGATGGTCTTGGGGATGTGCTGCAGCGTCAGGTTGGACAGGTAGACCTTCTGGGCCATTCGGATGGTCACCTGGCCTCGGTCACCCGAGAAGGCCCAGCAGTTGCCGGGTGTCACGTTGGGCTGGAAGGGGCAGGTGCGATGGGGGCCATGCTGGGTGGGTGGGTTAAGGTGAATTCCTCATCCCACCCTGGCTCCCCTAGACCTCCTTTGCCTCCTGGGTGAGCCGGATCCCTCCATCTACAAAGCTTGGCTCCAGCGCCACCAACTCCAGGAAGCTCCCCTGATTGCTGATGGTAAGAATGAACCTTCCCGTCAGCCCAGTGCAGGGCAGGCAGGGGCCTGCTTGGGGCTGCGAGGGTTCCTTGACCCTCAAGTCTTGAAGGGCCCCCTTCCAGTGCCAAAGCAGACTGTCCCTGCCCGGCGCCCACCCCTGCTCCTGCCCAGTCCCCCCGTGGTTCCTGCTGTCTATTCTTGCCTCTTGCCCCTATCGCGTCTCTGTCTCCTGTTCCTATCCCTAGCCCCACACCGGGCCCCCACCCACTTTGTGCGCACCCCCAGTGTCTGCTTCCAGGTCCTGCCCCCAGGACCCTGACACTCCCCCCCTCCCCAGTCCCCCCATTCCCCCTGCCTCGAGGATCACGTCCGGGGGCTGCGCGTAGTTCCATAGCCGGATCCAGTTCCAGCAGGAGCGAGCCTTGTCATAGTTGTATGTGGCAGACGTTTGCTCAAAGTCGATGGAGGCCCCTGTGTGGGAGTGACGGTGTCAGATTGGGCACTGACCACGTGCCGGGCGAACACTTTAGGTGAGTCATTGGCCCTCTGTAAACTTCAGATGTTCCCTGGGTGATGGGAGTAATAACAGAAGCCATAATCGTGATAACACCCCCCTACCTCACGGGGCTGTTGTGAGGTTGAGGTGAATCAATACAACAAAGTCCTTCCAGCCAGACTCATTATTATTTCCGTGGCTCTTGCTGTGCCTGCTTCACAGAGGAGGGCACTCTGGCTCTGAGAGGTCGAGTGAGGCCCCGAGAGCGTAAACCAGTGCCCTCTGACTCCCCGTGCCCCTGGGCCTGGGTCAGCTGGTGCTGCCTGGCCGGCCCCACCTCTCCTCCTTCCGCGTGTCCCCCACACACTCCTGCTGTGCTGTCGCAGGAGGACCGTTCACATGGGTTCCCCTGGGTCTGGAAGACTTTTCCCTCCTCTCCAGGTCTCAACTCAAACATCCTTCCGCACAGGCCTCTGCCCAGGTCCCCTCCATGCCAGTCACCTGCTTCGGTTTTCCGCAACACTGATTCCCAACTACAACTGGGCCTGCGTTGGTTTTTTTAGACGGTCAGTCTCCCCGGCTCTGCCGGCCTCTGGGTTTGGAGGGGGTGGGGGGAGTGGACGGGCGGAGTGGGGGGGAGTAGATGCGGGGTGGGGTGGGGGGGAGTGGAGGGCCTCCCCTCCCCACCTCAGCCCCCTTTAGAGAAAATAGAAAATTGTAGCAAAAAAAAAGCCGTCTGGGGGCAGAGGCTAGCTCTGAGCATGAACTTGCCAGGAGCAGAGGATACCAGACCAGAACTGAAATCCACCCACTGAAGAGTTTCTGAGGACCCTTGAGGCAGGCTGTTGGGTGGGGGAGGTGAGGGGGAGTCGCTTACCTATAGACTTTAGGGCAAAGTCTGGCTTTTCAATATAATCTCCTTGTATCATCTTCATTATTTTCTGGGCCATTTTTTGCTGAGAAGGCAGAAAACACAAACCGTGTGCTGGTGTGTTCTTATAGATCCTGTCCACGTGCGGGTTCGCACCCAGTGACAGGTGGCTGCAGATATCCTCATGTCCCTAACTGCTTACCCCTGCCTGTGGAGGCTGTGGCTGGTCCTGGCACAAGACCACCGGTCACTACACTGTGAGGAGGCCCGGGTGACACGGTGCCATCACTACCCCACCCGCCGGGTCTACGACGGGGTCACACGTGGGACCAGAGTCTCAGGGAAGTTAAGGGCAGGGCATCTGGAGTCAGACAGACTTTTACCGCTGTGGGGCTTTGGGCTAGTTACCGCCCCTCTGAGTCTTGACCTTGTTGTCTGTAACATGGGGATGATAATTACATCCTCCTCCTGCCGCTGTGAGGACTAGAGCTAACGCTTGTAAGGCTGCTACCATGTGCCAGGACTGTCCTCAGTGTCACATAAGTCCACTCTTATCCCCTCACAGCAGCCCCAGGAGGTATGTGCTATTATCACTTCCATTTTAAAGATGAGAATACTGGGGCACAAAAGGGTAAGGTGTCCAAGGTCACACAGCTGGTAAGAGGCAGAGCCAGGCAGTTTGGTTCCAGTGTTTGGGCTCTGAGCTACTACACTCTCCTGCCAGATAAAGACTGCAAAGCACTTAGCATGCTTGGTACTCAGTAAATGCTGGCCACTATTTTTTTTTTAACGTGTATTTATTTTTGAGAGACAGAGAGAAACAGAGCACGAGCGGCAGAGGGGCAGACGCAGAGAGGGAAACACAGAATCCGAAGCAGGCTCCATGCTCTGAGCTGTCAGCACAGCCTGAGGCAGGGCTCGAACCCACGAACCGTGGGATCATGACCTGAGCCGAAGTCGGCGCTTAACCAACTGAGCCACCGAGGCGCCCCAATGCTGGCTATTATTTTTATTAGACTCTTCAAAACTGTGGCCACAACCAGGTCTCCCACTCCACACCCTTCTTTCAGTATGACTTTGACACACTTCCCATTGAGAGGTGGGGCTAAGGTTCCCTCCCATAAGTCTGGGGGGGCCTGAGGCTATGGCAGAGGTGATGCCGTGTGACTTCTGGGCTAAGCCTAAAAGGGGATACAGCTCTATTTCATGGGGAGGCTCATTCTTGGAGCTGCCAAGCTGTGAGGAAGCCCACACAACACTGAGCGCCCACCTATGGTTGCATTAGTCAACAGCCCTGAGTTCCCAGCTGATAGCCAATGTCAACTTCTAGACATGTGAGTGAAGATGCTTCCAGATGGGTCCAGACCCAGATGCCACGTCACCCCCAGCCTTCAAGTCTTCCCAGGTGAGGCCTCATTGTGGAACAGTGACAAACCATCCCCACTGCACTCCGTTTGGATCCCTGACCCACGGAATCTCTGCGCATAATAAAACAATTGTTTTGCACCACTAAGTTTTGGAGTGGTTTGCTATGTGGCAGTAGTAACTAGACCAGCCACGGTGCTACAGGGCAGGGATTTGTTGATATGGAAACTCAGAAAGGTTGATGACCTGCCTAAGCTCCAAACGGTAAGAAAAAATGTTGTATCCATAAAACAAGAATATGGATCTATGAAAAAGAACACCCAGAGAGCAAAAATGAAGTTCTTAGGAATTCAGACTATGTTAGCAGAAATGAAAAACTCAATGGAAGTTTTGGAAGATAAAGCTGAGACTATTTTCTCATATCATAACAAATAGAAGAAAACAGGAAGAAATGGGAGAAAGAGGATTAGTTCAAGAGTTTAACATCCAAATAATAGGAATTTCAAAAATGAGAATAAACCACATATGGCTGGGAGGGGATACATCCATTTAATCACACAATTAAAGAACACTTTTTAGGACTAAAGGGCATGAGTTTCCAGATTGAAAGGGCCCCAAGGGTAGCTAGCCCATAGGCAAATTATCATAACATTTAAGATGTAAGGTGAGATGTAGGGCTTCCAGGGAAGATATAGTAAGTTACAGAGGATCAATGTTCCCACTAAAAACAACTAGTAAAACCAGATAGTTTATGAAATCATATTGTAAAGCCACCACTGAGCTATGGGAGCAATGAGGACCAGATGTATTAAAATTCTAGAGAGGAGAGAACCATTCCGAAATTCATGAACAATTTTTTAATGCCTGGGGGCATTTGATGATTCTGGGCATGGGCTGAAGACATGGGTATAGGCTGGACAATGGCTGCTATTGGTGAAAGAGAAAGCAGCAAAGATTTTAGTAGACACACAGGACTAAAAGGACAAAATTGGAGACTTGATGAACCTCAAACCTGAACAGTTTTCCCCATAAGATGTTAACTGAAACCCAGAACTATTGAAGAGGCCAAAGAGCTAACTTGAAAGCTTCTGAAAGACATATTAAAACTTCCCAGTCTCATAATGCTTAGAAACCAAGCCCCTTTCCGTGAAGGGACCCCAAAACAAAATAAGCAAGAGATTAAAGCCTTACAAACATCTTCTTAGTATATATCAGAAACATTGGAGGGCTTGTTGAAACATACATGATTGGCTCCCATCCTCAGTAGGTCTGAGGGAGCCCATTAATTTGAATTTCTAACATCTTCCCAGGTAATGCTGATGTTCCTGATATGGGAGCCACACTTTGAGAACCGCTGCCCTAGAAGGAGTGGTGAATCAATACTGAGAGGCTGTAGCCACACCTGGAGGCACTAAACCAATTATGGGCACAATTAGAGGCCGAGAATCCAAGCTTGCCCCTGGCAGAGAAGGTTACCACTAGGGCTGCAGATTTTGCATTCATGCAGGGCTGGGAGACAAAATTGGAGACTTGAGAGGGGTGCCTGGGTGGCTCAGTCCATTAAGTGTCCAACTCTTGATTTCGGCTCAGGTTGTGATCTCAGAGTGCGTGAGTTCAAGCCCAGCATCAGGCTCTGTTGCTGACAGTGTGGAGCCTGCTTGGGATTCTCTCTTTCCTACTCTCTCTTTCCCTCCTCTGTTCGTGCTCACTCCCTTTCTCTCTCATATTAAGTAAATAAATTTAAAACAAACAAAAACTTTTTTAATTTTTTTTTAATTGGAGACTTGAGAAGCCTCAGACATATGGTCAGTCTTTCCCATCAAGATATCTACCAAAAGTTTGAAGCTGCATGGGAAGGACACTAAAGGGTTAAGCTGAAAAAATCTGACTAAATCTTACACAAATTGCCACCCAGGTTTGAAACAGCTCAATGAACATCTACATAGAAGTGATAAGTGTACTCATCTTCCTTACAAAGAAAATGGGGAACTCTCTCTAGTTGAAGTTATACCTATCTGGAGCACAGAGTTCTTTTGTATACAATGTCCAGAAAAACACTAAAAAAGTACTGGACATGAAAAGACAATACCATATGACTGATACTCCAAAGAAAAACAACAATAGAAAAAGATCATAGATGATCCAGATATTGGACTTAGAAGATAAGGATAAAAATTACTACAACAATATATTAAATAAAAGAAAGAAAAAATGGACGACATAGGTAAGATGTTGGAGAATTAATCTATGGTTAATTCACCATAGAATTAAAATTTATGAAAAAGAATCAAATATGTATTCTAAAACAATGCAATATATGAAATTAAGAACTTAATGGAAAAATTTAACAGTAGATTGGACAGAACAGAATACAGGATTAGTAGCAAACTTAAAGAAATGTGAATAGAAAATATCAAAACTCAAGCACATGGAGAAAAAGAATGAAAATCAAACACATCAGGTGATCAAATACATCACTCTAACAGTCTAGCATAGATGTAACTGGAGTTCTAGGAGAGGAGATAGATAATGGGGAAGAAACAATATTTTAAGAAACAATAGCTAAGCATTTTTAGCAACTATTGAAGAAATAAATCTGTAGATCCAATAAGCTCAGCAATCCAATCCCAAGCAGGTTAAATATGCAACACTGTGGATAAAAAGAACATCATACAAACTCCCAGAGATAAAAAAACAGATCACACTCAATGGACCAATAATAAGAGCACTAATAGACTTCTCAAAAGCAGCAGTATAACTAGAACACAACAGTGGAATTCTTTCAAAATGTTCAGGGGAATATTTCCTATCTAGAATTCTATACCCAGCCAAACTATCAATCAAATGCAAGGGTAGAATAAAGATATTTTCAAGTGTGCAAGTTCTAAGCAAATTAATATGCCTCTTATTTGACTCTTTCCCAGGAAATTATTGGGGGATGTGCTCCACCAAAAGTTGGGAAATAGGAAAAAGGGCATCAAACAAAGAAGTCAGATGTTTGGGAGCAGAATGGCCAGTATCTCACCTCATCTGACATGGCTTCCATCAACTGGAGCTTGGCAATGAGTTGGGTCATGTTACCTCGGAGGTCCTGGATTTCCCCAGAGTGATGCTGCACCTTCTCCTGGTACATTCTTACAAGAAAGGAGTGAGAACATGAAGTGACTGATTTGCAATGCTGCTATTGTCACCCTTAGCTTCTATCTGTGTCAGTCAACCTACAAAGAACTAGCTTCACATTTCCTCACTCTTCTGGGCCCATCCCTGGCCCTACCCAGCAGGTTCTTGTCTCTTCCTCCTACTTGGAATACCTTTAAATTTAACTCATTCCTTCCAAATATTCCTATTTTGTTTGCAGTTAAGGATGATGCCACCAGGTGGTATACTGTTGGTTAAAATTTCTTCTCAGCTTCCACTTGCTGAGTGTGATTTATTCAGGACAGTTGACATCTTTAACGTTCATAATTACCCAGAGCAAGGTGGGTGTTATGTCTCATCTCATAAATGAGGAGTTGAAGGCCCAGAGAGGTGAAGTGACTTGCAAAAGTTTAGCCAAGTAGGAAGTACGGGAGCTGGGATTTAAACCTAGGTTTATCTGACTGTGGAGCCCACATTCTTAGCCAATACCTTACAGGTCCTGGATATAGTTCTGTTTTTTTAGGTGATAGTAAGATTATTTAGCAGATTCTTCTTACCTCAAGCTCTGCAGTGGACTATCTATGCTGTCATCCTGGTAGGGTGTTGCAGAAACAAGGGATCTTTTTCAGATGGCCTCATCTGGGCCCAATAGAACTTCCTCCATTCAATCTTCCACAACCATAAATCCATCCATTCATCTGCCTTCCCATTTACTCTTCCATCCATCCACTCAACTACCATCTATCCAAAATCCAGTGTATCCTCCATTTTAAGTCGATCCATCCAAATCCACATTCATCCACCCTTCCACCTATCCACCAGCCCATCCAACCACCCTTTCTCACACATATACTCCTCCATTTATCCAACCTGCCTCATCCCTCTTATCCACCCTCCCATTCATATAACTTACCTTATATATTGACCTTTTCATCAATCAATTCATCCTCCCATCTATCTACCCTCCCATCTATCCAAACTCCCATTAACTGTCTGTCCATCCATCCATCCATCCATCCACCCATCCATCCATCCATTTATCCATCCATATATCTAATCTGCCCTCCTATCTGTCCATCTGTCCATTTTCTCATCCATTCAGTCTTCCATTCATCCATCCATCTATCCTCCCAGCCATTTTCCCACATCCCTACATCCACCACTTCTATCATCTCATCCATTCTCCCTCCATTCCACATTTCCATCTGATCATCCAATTAACCAATACCGATAGTGGCAACTTTCTGCCCAGTCCTGAGGTGGACATCACTGGAGTGAATTAGACGTGGCTCTGCCTTCAAGAGCACCCAAAAAAGTTGGGAAAATGTCATGATTGCTTTCATGATTAGAGAAAACTGTGGGAGGAAAGGGGAATGTCATCACCTTCACCCGGTATTTCTGGGGGAAGTGCCATTTTAGCTGGATCTTGAAGTATATGGAGTTTATACGGAGAAAAGAGTAGAGGGAAGGACAAGCTCATCAGATCTCTTTTCTCCTTAAGCATTCTGAGACTCTTTGTTGTCCTCTGACAGGGAGCAATAGCCATGATTTCCTCCTCCTTTCTCCCCAGGAACCACAAAGCAAATGATCTCATTTCATTTGAACAGAACAAACTGCCTTGAGTAGAGAGAATTGTGTTCCATTCTCACTATCGTTCTCTAGGAGGGAGATTTGATAAAGGAAATATAGGTCACCTCTGGGAGGGAGAGGCAGGAGAGCCATTCTGTAGGATGGACTATTGAATCTGGTCTTTAAAGCCACATTTTGGTGGGAGAGATGGGTTCCAGGTGGGTGGCATCGCAAAGACAGAGATTTGGGGCTGGAATGAGTCAGGAACTGATCAGGTTCCAGATGTGATGAGAGTGAGAGAAGCTGATGTAGGCAGCATTGACTAGTTGGGGTGCGGCCAGTCAGTGCTGAGGCCTGAAGAGAGCACACACTTACCTTCCAGACTTCCATTTTAGACGGTACGTGCATAGAAAATATCCAGAATCCTGTGGGGCCAGGAGAATGAGAGTGAGACATTTAAGATGAAAGGTTAAAAGCTTAGGCTCTGGAGTTAAGGCATCTGGATTCAAATCCCAGCTTTGGCACTTACTAACATTGTACAACTTTGGAAGAATTTACTTAATCTCTCTATACCTCAATTTCCTCCTCTGAGAATTTCCTCCTCCTAAAATGGGACCAACAGTAATATCCACTTCATGATCAAATGATATCATATATGTAGAGTGTCTCACATAAACCAAATAATCCATGTCCCCTCTCTCTCCCCGGCTCCAATTCTACTGGGGATAATCGATGAAGAGAAGAAAATGGGATGATGTTCCCTGTATTTCATAATCTCTGTGTTGCCTTAAATCCTACCATTCAAACCATTATTAAAGCTCTTTAAAACCTATTCATTGTTAATGATAAAGCAATCAACAAATCAGGAATAGAATGGAACTCCCACAATCTGATAAAGCCCATTTATGAAAATCCCCCAGCTAAAAAACACTTAATGGTAAAATATTGGATGAATTCTTCTGCCACCCCCACCCCACCGCCCTGCCTCCTTGGGCCAGTGTACTCGAGAGGAGGGAGGAGACTCCTTTGCTCGAGAAAGCAAAGCTGTGACCTGGGAGGTGACAGCAGTGGTTGGAAGGAATCCGCTGAAGCTCAGAAACAAGTAATAACGATCATACCACGGTTGGGGGAGAACTTGAGTTTTCAGCGCTTTTCTTAGTGTTCAAAACATGTTCTTGGTCATCAGTTAATTTAATCCTCACAGCAATACTCATTAACAGCCTTCACTCTTTTCCTCCCCAGGTTGGGCAAGAGCGCAGGGATACCTCCACCTGGGATGGGGCAGGGCCCTGGAGACTTACCAAAAGCACAGAGGATGAGAACACCTGTCTTTTCCATGAGCTTCTGGAAGAGCAGCCTGCATCTGGAAGAGAGAGAAGCAGAGGTCAAGGTGAAGTGGGGTTTTGCATAGGCTAGCAAGTCCTGGCCTGGCCCTTGTCCTCTTCCAACCCTGAAGGGCAGGGCCCTCCCTGGGCAGTGATACCCCCTCCAAGATGCTGACCACGTTCTGTGACTGCACAGCCTCACGGAGGAAAGAAAGCTCTCACCCTAGCATTTGGGGCCATCAGAGATACACTGACCGTGGTCCACCACGTCCTTTTCACACCCGTCTCCAGCTACATACTGTCTGTTCCCTCCCTTCTGTCCTGGTGAGCGCACCCTTCAGGGTTCAGCTCAAACAAATGTCCCCTCCTCCTATGACCTTCAGAGTCAACACTGCCCACCCTCACCCTTAACACCGGGTTTGGTGTCTGCCTGCCTTCCCCTATTGGGAGCTCAGGAGTGGTGAGGGTCAAGGCTGGGCCCAGAGTAGGCATTAAGATGTTTAGGATACAGGCTCTAAATGGATGAATGAGGGGGAAAGCTTTGCAGCACTTGGGAGGAGTTTGCGTGGGACAGGAGAGTGAAGGGAAAGGAAGGGACAGGCATGCCAGGAAGAAAAACAGCCTGCGCCTGGTGCTGAGGTGGGAGCAGGAACAGCGGGCCCAGGGGGTGAGAGCCCTAGTCTTGCTGGCCCAATGGGTCCACAACAGGATGCAGAATGAGAGCAGCATGGAAAGAAAGGGTGGGGCAGGATTCCAGAAGGTTGCGGGCTGATGTGCTGGAACCCTGGGGAGCCACAGTGGGTTCTGAGGTGAGAGAATATGCTAAAAGCCAGGTTTGGGATGGCTGGTCTGGTCCGGTGATCAAGGGATCATTCAGACCAGTGAGGGGGCTGCCATAGGAACGGGCTGCGTGTTCCCAGCCCCCATCACCCTCCCCTCACCTGCCCCCGCTCACCTGCAGTTGTTGAACAGAATCTGGTGAGCCTGAGTCCTCAGGAAGCAGGCCAGGCAGGTGATCCAGGCTGCAAAGGAGGCAGGAGAGCAGGGAGTAGCCACACCCTTGTTTTTATCCCACCAACCCTTGCAGGAGGAGAGGTCCTACTGCTGGGAGACCCTCTCAATTTTGTAATCGAGCCCAGGGTAGCCCTGCTCTGCTCACAGGTAAGCACCCGCTCAGAGGGAGGACGGGCCCTAGAGGTGGGCACAGCTTGCGACCGGCAGTTAATAGGCACCTAGCATAGACTCAGGGGCACACGAAGCCTGGGATGTGCCGATGCCCATTCCCAGACACTGGGGGCTTCTCAAGGGCAGAGTCCTTGTCTGGTTTATCCCCAGGTGCCCAGTGTTGCCCACCATGGAGCCAGGTAAAAAGTTGGGGTTCAGGATGGATGAGTAGGTGGGAGACACGTGAACGGACAGGAGAATGGTAAGAGAATGGTTTGGAAGGTGGATGAAACGGAAGACGGTTGAGAGGAGGGGCGGACGGAAGGATGGATGGAAGGACGGATGGGTGGGTGACTGGATGGGTGTGAGTAGTAACAAATAAAGGTACGGGTGGCCGATGGCTGACGCAGTGAACCCAGGGGGTGCGTGGATATTACAGCAGATGGATACGAGGACAGATGGCTGGAGAAATGACTGAGTGATGAGGAAATGGAGGGGTGGGTGGGTGAACACTGGCATAGAAGGCTGATCTTTAGGGGGTGGTCAGACCCCGTGCCCGAAGGGAGGGCACACTGCGTCACACCATTCCGTGGCTTCATCAGTGGCCCCAGGGGCCAGGCTGGCGGGAGAGTAGCGGAGGGCCGACAGTCAGCCCCTCCAAACAGCAAGTCTGCCTCCTATCCCCTCTCCCCGACCACCAAAGAGACTCTGGCTGGAATGACGCCCCTGCCACCTTCGCTGGGAAGTCCTCCAGGGTTCCCTCCCTCCCCTGCAGCCCAGTGCAGGCCTTACCCCCACCCAGGCCCACGTTGATGGCCAGGGCATCTCTTCGGTGTATACGTACAGATACAGGCCAGCACGCACTGGGCCAGGCTCAGGGCCGGGGCGTTGATGCGGATGGGCAACACTATGGCATCACCTGCAGAGAGCACGGGGCCTGTCACGTCAGCGCCCACAGACACGGGGAGCACCCAGAACGTGGTGCGGCCACGCCTGCTCCCTAGCTCGCCCCTTGCTGGGTGACTCCGGGCTGCCCATCTGACATCTCTGAGCCTCGGGCCCTCGCTGTTCACGAAGACCCCAGGGCCCCTCTCGTCCCTCCCTGCTCACTCGCGTTTGGCAAGGCGTCCTGAGCCGTCCTGCAGGTGTTCCGGCCTCTTTGGGCGACCCTGGGGATAACAAGATTCACAATCTCATTTTATAATTTTTTCAAGAAACGTGGTGTCCCCGCGTTCCAGATTGAGAGACTGAGTGGCGGACAAGTTCGCCCAAGACCACCAGCCTGCGAATCAGGGACATACCAGGTCTGACTGACCCCAAACGCAAGTCTGTTTTGAGGAGAGGACTCGGTTTGCGGTGGCAGTCACAGGTGGTTATCCCCGCAAAGCCAATCGCTCCCGTCACTGGCAGGAGGCTGATTTTGGTCCCGTCCACTCCTACCCCGTGTGATTTTAGACAATCCCGATCACTCCAAGCCCTGCTGTCACACTCCCAGTGCCTTTGCTGTGACTGGCTCTAGTGGGGCGGGGGGGGGGGAGTTCCCACGGGGTGAGGTGTGGGGCTGGGCTGGGTATAGAGGCCTTGGGGGAAAGGCTTTCTCATTGCTAAAATGAGACCCACAGGAAGCAACGTCCGCTCTCCTTGCACCCTATACAGCCATGCTTCTCCGTGCTTCTGGAACCCTGGTGGCCTGTGACAGCGAGGAGGCCGACAGGAAGAGCAAAAAGGTGGCAGGGACCTGGATCTTAGGGGACATTGCAGAACCACAGAACTAACGTGCTCTGGAACCACACACGTCTTGGGACCTCTTGGCATGTGAGATAACAAATTGTCTTTATTTCTTAAGGCAAAGGTCTCCAAACATTTATTATCATACTCCCCTGATGTATTTATGTTTATTTATGAAGCAATTTTATATATATAATACCATATATACACATATATGTGCATAGCTCCAAGTGTGCTAACATATTATTTACTTTTTCAAATATTTATATGTTCTTGAGGACTATAAATTAAAAGAGGGTGGGCTAAAAATATACGCTGAAGTTCGGATGATTTGTCCCCTCACCCCAGCAGATTGTTTTGTATATCCTCTTTTTAAAATATTTTTAAAAATGTTTTTATTTTATTTCTGAGTGAGACAGAGTGTGAGTGGGGGAGGGGCAGAGAGCGAGGGAGACGCAGAATCGGAAGAAGGCTCCAGGCTCCGAGCTGTCAGCACAGAGCCCGATGCGGGGCTCGAACTCACAAACTGTGAGATCATGACCTGGGCTGAAGTCGAAGGCTTAACCAACTGAACCACGCAGGTGCCCCTGGTTTGTATACCCTCTTGGGATATACACCCCTTTTGGGGGCGCAGAGGTGGGCAGACAGATGGCAGAGGTGCTTGTTTGCCCATTTACCATCTCCCTCACTGGACTGTGACCTCCGTGGGGGCAGGAAGCACTTCCGCCTGGCGCGGCCCTGTGTCCCCAGCCCCCTGCTCAGTGCTTAGCAGGTGCTCAATAAACACATGTGGAAAGGGTCTCCCTTGGCTGGGAGACTTTAGGAAAGCCACAGTCAGACCTCTCTGACCTCAGTAGCTGCCTCTGTCAAGTGCGGCTGGTGATCGCCCGCTCACCTCCAAGGAGAGGGCAAAGGCAGTTTGTAAACCACAAAGAACTGGGCAGAGAGGGGGGCTGCTGTCCTCACCTCCTGGGTCTGGCATTCTCAGGCGGGTCACACGGGTCCCTGGGGTTCCTCAAGGACCGTGGCATCAATTTCCTTCTCTAGGAAATCTAGGGAAACGGTGCTGGGGCTCTCTGGGAGTCGGCAAGGGGGGAGAGACTACCACTGCTGCCACCTCCTAGTGTTCCCTGGAAGGTGCCATGTGGGATCTAGCCGGGTCAAGTGGAGTCGTGGGCACTGTGACCTCACAGAGCAGGGGGTGGGGGTGGGGGCTCTGCCCAGTCTCCAGCTTGGCCCCAGAACTTCCCCTTGGATGAGCCCATTCTGACTCCCTTTCTACTTATAAGATGAGGAAATTGAGGTCCCAGGACGGGAAGGGCCATGCTAGGATCTCAGGGCCTGGGCAGGGGAGAGAACCGAGGCTCCCATATCCAGGCCATGCTTTGTTCTTGCCCCCAGACCCCTTCCTGCCTCCAGCTTCCCGGACTTGCTACCTGCTTAGGCTGTCCATGAAGGTTTATAATGCTTGTCTTCTCGCTAGTGGAGGTTTTGCATAACACAAAATAATGTATATGTGGTTGCTTTAATCAAGTTCTACTTCTCCTGCAGAAAAATAAACGCATAGCAGAGTGGAAATGTCTGGCTATAGATATTTTTTTCCGTCAGCCCTGCCAATGGAGAGCCAATTTGGATTGTGAAGCTTAAAGGAACTCACTTTTGCCCCTTGATGGTAGTTGAGCAAATTGTAGGCTAAGTTCCGGCAGTCTGCAGAAGAAGGGTCCCTCAGGGAGTCCGGCATACAAAACCAGAATGTGTTTGTGTGTTAGGTTACAGAACAAAGATGTGACGCTTGCCGATGGGATTGAGGTTGCTAGTCAGCTGACCATGAGGTAGGAGAATATCCTAGATCACCCAGGCAGGCCCAGTGTAATCAGGGTCCTGTACCTGGCAGAGGGAGGCAGATGGGAGAGGGTGGCTGCACCAGCAGCCCTCAGCCCTACTTGCTGGTTTGAAGGTGGAGGAAGAGGCTTTAAGGCATGCAGTGAAAACAGCCTCTGGAAGCTGGAAAAGGCAGAGAAACAAATCCTCCCCTAGAGTTTCTGGAAAGGAGCAAAGCTCTGCCAATACCTTGACTTCAGCCCAGCGAGATCCATTTTGGACTTCTTGGACTTTTGACTTCCAGCGATATAAGACAAGAAATTTGTGTTTAAAGTCACGACGTTTGTCGTCATTTGTTACAGCAGCAATAGGAAACTAATACAGTACTCTTAAGAATTTTCGGTGAAGGGGAAGCCCTGAAATGCTGCCACTATAATTGTTCCAAGGGTCTTCCAAGTGTACATACATGCATTCGTTCCACAAATATTTACTGAGCACCCGGTATATTCCAGGCACCGGCTGCAGAGGTGAGCAGAACCAGCTCCCATCCCTGGGGAGGAGGGTCAAGGGGCTAGATCACCCAGGATGCTACACTGTGCACGTAGCAGGCGCCTGCCCACGCTTGCCATTGCTGTAGGGAGGAGGGGCTGGTGAGAATCTCCTTCCTTTGTATCCACTGGTCGTCAGTCAGTGTCCCCCGTGCTGGATGTGTCGAGGAAGAGGAAGTGTTTGTGCTGAGAGCAAACACTGAGAGTGGCTTTGGTCAATATTTGTGCCCCTCTCCACTGTCAGCTGTTTGCCCCGGCTACCACGAGGGCCGGGCGGCCAGGAGTCGGATGTTAGGGAGCTTGTGGCTGGCATAAGAATAGGGCAGGGGAGCTCCCGTCCTTTCAGGGGAGGGCTTGCTGATGTCCGTGGTCCCTGTCAGTTCTGGGGGCACTCGTGGGGATCCAGCACAGGGTGGGCTTGGGCCTGGTATTTGGGCTGGTGTGGAGTCAGCGGGAGCCATGAAGGGCTCTGGAGTGGGGGAAGGCTCCAAGTCCCCTTGTGCCTACACTCCAGCTAAGCCACGCAGAGGAACACAGGGGCGCCCTGCGGTTGTGCTGTCACTTCCCGTGCATATGTGTGTGTACATGCACAAACACGTATACACCCTCCCAATGCCAGGAAACAGTCAACTACTCACCCATACACACACACACACACACACACACACACGCTTGCAACACACACACTTTCCTCTGATGCTAGTGATTATTACCTAATGCACATGTGTATGTGTGACTACATGCACACAACCACATACTACACACACAGCCCTCATACACACATATATACAAACTTCTTCACGTATACACACAGCTCCTCGGGCCCCAGATGGCCCAGGTGGGGCCTGGAGTTTGTAATGTGGAAAGAGATGACGGGCCACACCCATGGCGCGTGAAATATGCGTTCGGAGAGAGCCTGAGGTATTAGGTAGCAGGGACTCGGTCATCCACGCACCCTCTCATCCGTTGCCCTTTGAGTTAGGGTTCAGGGTGTGGCCAGGAGCAGGGCTCAGTCAGTGACTGGGGTCAGGGATCAGGTAGCCTCCTGCTCCTCCCGAAAGGGCCAGGTTTCTGAGAGAGCTTAGAGCCACCAGGCCTGAGAGGTCGGTGAGTCGTGTCCCTGACTTTGGGCCTGGCCAGGCCCGGCTGGAGTGCTGAGGGGGCCCTGCGAAGAGTGGTCCTCTTTCCAGAGATCTCCTGGCCTAGGAGGCCCCAGGGTGGCCCATCCCCAGGGTCCTGCGGCGCTCGGCAGCAGCCCGGTTACGTGGCCGCCCCACCACATATAGGATGAAACACTTTGGCACAGGCCGTGTTTGCAGGGAAAACACTCGCAACCACAAGCAAACCTGCCCCTCCCTGGGTCCCTTTGCAGTGGGCCCCACACACCTGGGAGCCTCATAAAACAGCTTCCACACCTGCTAGGGTGTGAGGGGCTGAGAATCCACCCGTCCCAGAAAACCACCTGAGGTAGGAATGGGAATGGGGCTGGCACCCCTCCGGGGAGGAGCCTCGACTTCCCCATCGGTTTAAGGGGAATACGACTTCCAAGCGCCTTCCACAGAAGGGTCCATCCCCGGTCTTGTGGTGGGACTTTGGGCAAGTGCCACCTCGCTGGGCCTCCATTAGCCCATCTCAGCAGCGGCCCCTCATTCCTAAGTCAGACACAGATCCATCCGCTTGGCTGGGCTGGGTCTGGAGGGGTTTGGGGGCCATGCTAGAGGCCTGCATTTAGGACAGTCCTCAGCTGGTACAGGATAAGGTGAGGACAGGAGCCACCCTGGCTGGGTTCGAACAGCTGGACACTAGGATGGGCTGTCACACTGGGCTGGACTCCTGGCATCAGGAAGAACAGCCTTGGGCTTGGGGGTGGTGGGCCCGGGCTCTCTCCTTGGGGCGGGAGGCTGCTCTCAGTCTCCCTAACCAGGAATCTCCTCCACCTCCTCTGGCATGGCGTGGGTCCCACCGCCGGGCCTAGTTTGCTGTGTGGCCTTAGGCAAAGCCATGTCTTCTCTGGGCCTTGGGGCCTGCTTCCAGTCCAGATCCCCCTGTGGCTCCTGAGGAAGCAGGCTGGGAAGATGATACCTCCCAATGCCGAGATGCAAAATGGACGTGTGAGGGTCTCGGGTAGGGCTGCGATCACCACCCAGGGCTTGCGACCTCCGGGCTGGGGTGGGGTTCAAACGGCCAGCGGGGTGGGAACGCATTCTGGGCAAGCTTTCTGATGCTCGTCCCCGCCCCAGCCCACAGATCTCGGGGAGGCAGTGGCCAGGACAGCCATGGCTCCGGCACGCAGGGTGGGCCTGCTGCTGTCCCTGCTGCTGCCTGTGGTCAGCGCCTCCATGCCGGGCACCGTGGTCAGACTCAACAGGGCCGTGCTGAGCTACGGTAAGAGGCGTGCTGCCGGGCTACCCCGTGTGACAGGGCACGAGCATGGGCACGGTCCCAAGCGTGCCTGCGGATCTGTGAACTCAAAAGCCGTACGGGTTTTATCTCCTGGGCCGCTGTGTCCCTGGCCCCCAGATAATGGCTGACGAAGTGCGGCTCGGCAAACGCTTATTAAGTAAATGCCCGAGCGGGGGTATATGTCCTGTCTGCCACGTGTGTGCGCACGCACGGCTGTACTCGTGTGGCCCCGCGAGGTGGGCAAGTGTTGGTGTGGGTGTCTGCTTTTGCTCGTGTGTGTCTGCGTGCAAGCCTGAGAGTTCATGGAGATGCATATGCCCATGTGTGCACCTGAGTGTCAGCACGTGTACTGACTTGTACGCGTGCAAGCGCCACGCACGTGCCTGGGTGTGAGCATACAGGTGTGGCTGCCAGGCCTGCACATGTACATGCGTGCGTGCAGGGTGGGCTGTAGGTGCACACACGTGTGCTGGGGGAAGGCACGTCTGGCACAGAACCGGAGCTGGAGCTCTGTGGGGTTCACAGGAAGAAGATCAGCGCTGCTCTGGGCCCCTCTCGGGCAAGGTCTCTATCCTACGACTCTGCCCGTCCTTCGAAGACCTGCTTCATCCCCCCGGGGAGGGCACAATGAGAAGACGTAGGCCCAGGGAGGGACAAAAGCTACCTCCCAGTTGCCCCCGGATCCCACAAGAGCTGGGTCAGGGGTGAGAAATCAGAAGCCGTTTCCCCCAAGTCCAGACCAAATTCAGATTACAGCATGGGGCACTCAGGTCAGACAATAGAAGGGACTTTCAGTGGCCCAGGCCACGAAGCACGGAGGCAGCAGCGCCCCTGGCACACACACAGCCTTCCGGGACCTTGTATCCGGGCAGATAGGCAGGCAGTGAAAGGGGTCAGTGACCCGTGTTAGTCTGTCACTGGGGCATGGAGACGTGCGTGGAAACTACAGGCAGGGACATGAGGCTTGCTGCCTTCCCCTGGCCGTCATCGCTCTGCCTGTCCTGTGTGAGCCTCCTTTGTCCCCGAGAGCCATCCCAGGTGTACCTGCGTGTGCTCTTGGTGGAAATCCAGCAGGAGGCTCAGACCGCACACACCTCTTTCTAAGGTGGCACTGGGTGGCTTCTTAACAGTGTCTCTCCAATCCCGTCTTGCAAACCTGTGTCAGGCGAGCACTGTAGGTGGAGTCTAGGGGCCTGGGTGTGAGTCTTGGCTCAGCCACAGAAGGTCAGGCTGGAGAGGAGTATCGAGAACATAGAGGCCGCTGGCCGTCTGCTCCAGGTCTAAGGAAAACCAAGGTCCAGAGGGGCGCAGTGGTTTCCTGGTTCCCACAGTGAGTCTGAGTGAAGTCCAGGCCTCTGGACTCTTCATCTGGTGCTCCCTTCCAGCACCATTAGCTCTCGTTTTCATCCCACTCATGTTGGATGGTTTAATGAGCACCTCCCTCGCCTGGCCGCACAGGTGCATGAGGAAGTTCAAGGGCTTGGAGGCCAGACGCCTCAGCTGATCCAGCATCCCCTTGCCAGATGTCCTCACTCTCAGTAAACCGGGCACAATGTAGTACCTACGTCATGGAACTGTGAGGAGAGGCAAAGCCCTCAGAACAGTGCTGGGCACAAAAGAGGTGCTAGAGAAGTGACAGTCATTATTATTATACAAATAAATAGCAGTGAAAGCTAACATTTACTGTGCATTGAGGCTTTACAAGGACGCTGTGTGACAGGTACCTTTATAATCATTGCAAATTTACAGACGGGGAAACTGAGGCACAGAGCAGCCACAGTGGTGGTGATAGCAGAGCTGGGATTTGTACCCAGAATCTGAGGGACTCCAGAATCCTCAGCCTCTGGCCCCCCAAGGACAGCACCCCCACTCTCTGTCCCACTCTACTGGGAAATGCTCCTTCTGCTTGGGGACTTGGGGGAAAGCTCCAGAAGAGATGGGATTCGATCAGAGTCTTGCAGAAGGGCAAAGGATGTTCTTGTTTATGAGGAGTGGGGCAGACAAGATTTAGAAAGGCAGGGGGCACCCGGGTGGCTCAGTCAGTTGGGCGTCCGACTTCAGCTCAGGTCATGATCTCGCGGTCCGTGAGTTCGAGCCCCGCGTCGGGCTCTGTGTTGACAGCTCAGAGCCTGGAGCCTGCTTCGGATTCTGTGTCTCCCTCGCTCTCTCTCCCCCTCCCCCGCTCTCTGTTTCTGTCTCTCAAAACTAAATAAACATTAAAAAAAAAAAAAAGATTTCGAAAGGCAGAAGCAAGAAGGGGAAAGGCATGCCTTGCAGGGCCTGGTGTGAGTAACACTCATGGGGACCCAACTGCCTCCCCCAGCCCTTCCCTGCCCGTGAGCAAATGTGACACCCTTCCAGTCTCCAAGTCCCCTCTGCCCAAGATGTGGGGCAGGCGGTGGTGGGTGGTGCGGTCTTGCTCAGCAGCTCCCGAGGACAGTCTGACCTCACCTGCTCTGACCCTGCAGTGTCTGAAATTGGGAAAGCCCCGCTCCAGCAGGCCCTGAACGTCACAGTCCCGTATTTCCTGGACTGGAATGGAGAGGTGCATCAGCCCACAAGGTGAGTGCTCCCACCTCCTGGGAGAAATGTTTCAGTCCACTAGATGAGTGCCCCACATATTGGGGAGTGCTCCCTACCAGCTCGAGGGGGGCTTCCCCCATCAGGTACGCCCACCCTTCAGGTGAGTGGTCACAAGATGATTGAGGAGCTGGGACCAAGGTGGAGACATGGGGGTGGGGGTGGTCCTGGGGCCTCTAAATTAGCAGATTTCTGCCCCCAGGAGTCAAGACTGTAGCTCCTGGGTCCCCAGGGCTGGCAAGAGCCTTGGCTACTTCCTCCAAAAGCGAGACACTGAGTTGAGACACAAGTCTGAGCCTAAGTACCCCCAGACTCCTGTAATGAATAGAGACTCAAAGGCAGAGGTGGATGGGGGCCATCTCAAGCTCAGACACCCCCAGGGGCTGAGCCATCTGTCCCCATCCATGTGGGAACAGATTGACTATTGCCAGATCTCTGGATACCCAAGAGAAGTCATATATATATATATATATTTAAAATCTATCAATTTTGGAGGTGCCTGGGTGGCTCAGTGGGTTAAGCAGCTGACTTCAGCTCAGGTCATGATCTCGCGGTCTGTGAGTTTGAGCCCCGCATCGGGCTCTGTGCTGACAGCTCAGAGCCTGGAGCCTGCTTCAGATTCTGTGGCTCCCTCTTTCTCTCTGCCCCTCCCCTGCTCATGCTCTGTCTCTTTCTCTCTCTCAAGAATAAACATTAAAAAAAAAATTGATAAAAAAATCTATCGATTTTGAATGATGGCAACTTACCAAAAAACACTTAAAACTTTAAAACACGATAAAACAACAGCTGGTGTGGAGGCCCCCAGTTTGAGACTCTTAGGGTAGGCCTGGGGCACTGCTCTTGGCTTACAGTGGAGAACTGAGAATGACATAAATACCCAAGAGTCAAGGATTCCTTAATGTTTTATAGTTGGCCACACGTGTCCTTGTTTGTAGAAGCGGGAAGACAGCCAAGGCGGATGTCAAGTGAAAAGAAGCAGGTTCTAGGTCAGCCTGTGTCCCAAAGAGAGTCACAGAAAGATGTCAGCTAAGTGCTAACAGGGAGACTGTTCGCGGGTGGAGTTTTGATGTGACTTTTAAAATTTATGTCATTTTGTATTGTCTGAATTCCCACCTCCAACTGTGCAAGGGAAAACATGACTCATTTAGGAAAAAAAGGAAAAGATAGCTAGAAAGTGCTTAGAGGGGGCACGTGGGTGGCTCAGTCGGTTAAGCTTCTGACTCTTGATTTCGGCTCAGATCATGACCTCACGGTTGTGAGATCAAGTCCCTGGATCAAGTCCCAGGCTCTGCACTGGGTGTGGAGGCTGCTTGGGATTCTTTCTCTCCCTCTCTCTGGCCCTGACTCCTGCTCTCTCTCTCTCAAAAAAAAAAAAAAAAAAAAAAAAAAAAAAAAAAGAAAGAAAGAAAAGTGCTTAGCGATCAGAATAAGCAGCTTTGAAGGGAATGAGTTTCCCATCCCTGGAGGGCTACAAGCCAAAGCTGTTGACTAGAATGCCATGGAGGGGAGTTTCTGCCTTCTGGAGCCCACCTTCCAAGATTTCCCCACTTCTGTCAGAAACCAAAATCTCTCCAAGACCCGAACAATCATCCCACTCACTTCTTGCCCAAGGCTGGGAATCCTCTCTGCATCCTTTCCCCACCAGCTGGTTGTCCAATAGTGACTTGCATGCCCCCTAGGATGGAGAACTCACTACCTCTTCCTCATGCCATGGTTCCCACAGTCAGAAAGTCCTTCTTTATAACATCAGCAGCGTGGCTCAGAACACCCACCCCAGAGGTGATTCCAAGGTTTAATGAGGCCACCCCATCACCTCCACTCCCACCCTACAGGATCCAGACGTTGAACATCCGTGTGCCTCACTTCCACCTGAAATTTGTTGCCGACTTCGGGGTGCGATTGTTGGTAGCAGCTAATTTTACTTTCAAGGTCTTTCGGTGAGCGAATCTCCCTGGGGGCAGGGGTGGGCAGCAGGATTTTCAGGGAAGCTCCAAGGGGCAGAGTGAGGGGAGGGGAGTTAGCAAGTCCCAGGACCTGCACCCAAGCCTTCCACTTCCTGTCCAGTGCTCCTTCCCACCCTCCAGTGGGGGAGCGAGACGATGAGAGAATTTCTGAGAACCTGGACCCTGCTCAACAGCTGTGTCCCCGGGGAAGCCATTTCACTCCTGCAGCCCTCAGTTTCCTCCTCTGTGAAGTGGGATGAAACTCTGCAGCATGGCTGTGAGGGACACAGTGAACGGATCTGTTGCCGTAATTAAAATCACACCTCCTACAGGTGCCCAGTAGATGTAGCTATCAGAATTATCCCCGTGTCCCAGGCACTTTATGTGTGTTTGATTTCCAAACAATCAGCGTGGGCATCCAGAGGGATCTCTTATTTCAACCCCTCTGCGCTGACACGAACACTGTATGAGTGCTCGCTGTGGGCCAGGCTCCACGCAGGGTGTTTTCACATGGCCACCTTATAGAAAGCTCAGCACAGCCCTGAGAGATGGGCACCGTCACGCTTATGTCCATTTCACAGAAGAGGAAACTGGGGCTCAGTATGGGGAGTGACTGGCCCAGGGTCTCGCAGTGAGAGGGTATGGGGAACCAGAGTTCAAGCCCATCTGCTGCAATGGCTGTGACCTTGAGTGGAGCGTGGAGGGCTCTGAGCCTGCCCCAGGCGGGGCCATCTCACACCTGCCTGCGTCAAGTGGAGGGCGGGCTCGGGCCGTGGGGGGGGGGGGTTTGTAGGGTAGGCTCCGCTGGGTGGTGCCGCTGGGGCTCAGGAATGGTGTCCCACAGAGTCCCAGAGCCCCTGGAGCTGATGCTGCCCGTGGTAGTGCTGGCCGATGCCCATGTGGCCCAGGGCTCCATCGGGACCCCCGTGGTCAGCATCTCTGCCTGCTTCCCGCTCTTCAGCAACGCCAGTGTGTCCCATGGCAGTTCCAGGTGAGTGCCTGGTGAGGGCGGGGCTGCAGAGTCCCAGCTGCCCAGCCTGTGGTACCATTTCTCGAGTTTCCTGCTCCAGCTTTCACCCAATTGCCCCAAGGGGCTTAAGAGACCCCCAGTATCACACCTGTTTTATGGCTGAGGACACTGAGGCTCAGGGAGGGGAAGGGACTTGCCCAAGGCCACACGGCGAGGCCATGTCCCCTCCACTGTGCTCCCCCCCCCCCCGACCCACAGCACATGACGATGCACAGCCATTACCATACTGCTCAGGGAGGATGCTGGCCTGACGTGGCTCTTAGGGACCTCAGAGGTCTCTCCCTGCAGAGATGGGGATTCTGAGGCCCAGGGGGCTGGGACCCGTCAACCTCACTGTGAGTCAGGGCTGCATCTAAAGCTGACAGGGGCTCCCACCTCCAGAGCACCTGCTGTGTGCTGTGCAGGTTCTAAGCCCTTCATGACGTCACAGTAGTCCTACCAGGAAGATGTAAGTATTCCCTTGTTTTATGACAGAACAAATGGAGACCCAGAACAGTTAAGTAACTTGTCCAAGTAACACAGCTGGCAAACGGTGGAGTGCGTTCAAACCCCCGTAGCCTGACTCACCTCCTGCATGTGTACCTTCTCACATGTGAGCTGGGTGGGCGTTTGGGACTGGCCTTTCTCCCCCCAGAGGGGGCTGGGCATAAGTCCGCCCATCTTGGGTTCCATGATCTTCACGTGTAACACATGACCCCTCGCCATCCTCGTGGGCAGGGGCTGCTCATGGAGAGGAAAGCCCAGAAGTTAAAGACATTAGAAACACAGCTGTCCTTCTCCCACCTCCCTTGAGGTGCAGTTCAGTGAGCTTGGGCTGAGGCTTGGATCAACATTTATGAATGGATAAAGAAGATATAGCACACACACACACACACACACACACACACACACTGGAATATTACTCAGCCATAAAAAAGAAAGAAATCTTACCATTTGCAATGACATGGATGCAAAACAAAATGAGTCAGTCAGAGAAAGGCAAATACCATATGATTTTACTCACATGTGAAATTTAACAAACAAAACAAACCAGCAAAGGGAAAAAGAGAGAGAGAGTCAAAATAAGAAACAGACTCTTAACTATAGAGAAACACTGATGGTTACCAGAGGGGAGGGGGTGTGGGGGGGAAACAGGTGATGGGGAGGAAGGAGTGCACCTGCCTTGAGGAGTGCGGGGTGATGTACGGAAGTGTCGAGTCACTAACTTATACACCTGAAACTAATATGACACTGTATGTTAACTATACTGGAATTTAAATAAAAACTTAAAGTAAAAAACCCCGAAGAACTATAGTCCTATGGATCCCCGCTGAGAAACAACCTAGACCCATCTCCCATTGTTCAGAGGGGAAACTGAGGCGCAGAATGAGGAAGGGACTCTCCTGGCTGTGTCACCGAGAACTGGAGCCTGAGCAGGAAGCACCCCCAGCTCCCTGGGCTCAGAGTGGCCATGAAGCCAGCGGGCCAAGGACGGGGCTGAGTCCGGCTTTCACAGCGTCTTCTCTGTCTCCCCTGAGCCTGACCTCATAATCACGTTTTGGCCACTTCCAAACCTCCAAACCAATGACCTCTTTTTTGAGGCTCAGTTTCCTCATCTGCGGGGACAATGGTGCCAGCACTGCGTCTGGCACATGGGAGTGAAGAATGGGATTCACTGGCCCCCCCTGGCTCAGGGGACACCCTTGTCTCTGAGACTGTGGGCCGGGAGAAACGGGCCGGAATGGGTGCCCTGGAGCTCAGGAGCGTTTTCTGTGACTCTCCCTCAGCGTGGCCCCGGGGCCGCTGGCCCTGGTGCAGAAGCACGTCAGAGCTGTCCTGCGGAACAAGGTAAATAGACCTCCTGCCAGATCTCCCCGGGGCCAGGCCATTGTTTCCCCGTGAAGGCGTGGTGCATGAATGGGGGACTGTAGGCATGGGGGCATTGGGACTGTCAGTGCTTTTTCTAAAATAGAAGGCCATGGGACTTCTCCAATTTTCCCACGAGGGCAGGAAAGAGGCTGAGGGGAAGGTCTGGGGCAGTGACAGAGAGGACGAAATAAGGGTGGATTTGGGGGCTGCGGGGAAGGGAGGCCCCTGCTCCTGGGCCAGCCCCAGTTCCATGCCGGAGGGTGGCGGGGAGGCAGTGCTATCAGGGGCCGTAAGCTTGTGAAAAAGACAAAAGGAAGGTGGACAAGAGCATGGGCACTGGAGCCAGGTGTGGCCTGGGCTTGAATCCTGGTCCCCTCCTTCCCGGCTGTGACACTCGGACAAGTCACCGAACCTCCCTCGGACCCCATTTCCACATGCGCAGCACAGAGAGTAAACCTCCCTCTCCAGCCAGGTAGGGTGGAGTTGAGCACATTAACATCTGTGAAGAGCTTCGAACAGTTTTGGCAGAGTGAGCGCCGTGATTCCTGTCGCTATTTCCACCCTTGTCATTCGTCAGAGACAGTGCCTCTGGAGCTAGGGTCGCACTGCCAAGGGCGGGCCGCTTCTCCACCTCTGCCCCTTCCCACGCCACCCCATCTCCTGATCTGGTCCCTACAACCCCAAATCAACCCACTCGGTGCCATCCCACACCCAACAGAGGCGGGCTCCAGTGTTCCCATCTTGCAGATGGGAAGACTGAGGCCCAAGGGCTGAAGGCAGTACAGCCCGACCTGGCCCTCTCCTCTGCCTCCTGGCCTCCCCTGGCCCAGCCCCAGCAGCTCTGTCTGGACCAGGCTGTGACCACCCTTGGCCTTGTGGTCTCTCCTTGCCCCACCTTCTATCACACTGACCCCGGCTTAATACACTTCTCGGGCTGCCCACTGTGCCCAGAACTCTGGATTTGCTCGCTGACCACTGTCTGCCCTCCCCGTGTGCAGCACCCATCCCCCAGCTGGCCTCTGGGCCCCAGTGCAGCAGGCTCCTTGACCCGATTGTCTGGGCCCAGCTGTGGTCCCCTCCTGCTGTGTCCCACTGCCCCCGTTCTTTCCTCGACGCTCATGGGCCCCAACTTCTTTGAATCCTCAGTGCCCAGGAGAGGTGCTGGAAGATGCCCACTGGGTGGCTGAGGAAGGAAGGGATTCCGGACCTTGGTGGGCCAGAGGAGGCTTCCAGACTGGGACCCTAGACCCTCCCCGCCTCACCCCTCCAGCCCCAGTGCCACCCTAACCAGCCTCCGCCTCTGTCTTGCCACAGCTGTGCCTGAGTGTCTCCAACCTGGTGCAGGGCCTCAACGTCCACCTGGGCACTTTAATTGGTAAGAACTGGGGCCCAGGGGGAGGGTGCTGGGGCCTCTGAGCCCCTTCTGGGGTCCCTAAGACCCTTCAAAGGGCCCCCTAGTCAGGGCTGACCTCTGGGAGATCAACCGTAGGATGACTGAACAATTATTGATGGACTTGGGGAATCTCCAAATTCTAGAATCACGTCTTCGAATGTTTGCCGTGTGCGTGCAAGTGTGCACATGCGTGTGGGGGCGGGGTGGGGGAGTACATTCAGTCTGCAGTTGCCTCCTCCCCTGCCTGGAGACTCAGAGACCCCATTGTCCCCTGGTTTTGTTCCCACATCTCCCACGTTCTTTGCCAGACTCTCCCCACTGGCAGTTTGGGGCTTCGTGTATTCTATTTCCCGCTGGACACCTTCTCCGGCAGGCTTCTCTGACTCAGCACGTGAACTCAAGCTCGTCTGCTCCCAAGTGCCCCTGCCCCCACTTGCCTTCTCAGCCGCCATCCACCCATCCAGAGGCGAGCCTCCCTCTCCTCTCCATCTTCCGTCTGGCTTGTCGGCCTCTGATTTTTCCAGAGGTCTTCATATGCAGGAGTACTGGGAGTATACTAGGAGCAAGGCCTGTGGGGATAACCACCCCCCCCCCCAAGCAGACCCTGAGACAAGCTGCTAGCCTATGTGGCCTGAATGGGGTGGGTCCTAGGGGTACTGGTTGGGGAGGGGTGCCTGTGGGAGGGGAAGGAAGGTGTATTCTTGAGCAGAGGCGCTATGGTGGGCAACTGGGGCTCATGCCACCGGGGGGCTCTTGGCGGCCGAGGCCAACGTGCCTGCATCCTGCCCGAGGGACAAGAGCTGGGGTGTTCATCTGCCAACACCGGTCACATCCCCACTGCCCCCCACGCCTGCCTCCGCTACCACGGCCGGGCTCCCAGGGCTCGGAGCCACAAGTGCATGGTCCACGTGGAAGCGTGGCTGCAGTAGTGACCTGAACAAGGCTGGATCAGGACTTGATCTTACGACACAAAGCTAAAAGCTGTGAAAGCAGGCAGGCCTCGTTTTGTTCCAGCGGTTGTTTATCCGCATTAATGACACGCTGGCCCTGGTGGGGCGCCTGTGCGGCTCAGTCGGTTAAGCGTCCGACTTTGGCTCAGGTCATGATCTCACGGCTCTGGGTTCGATCCCTGCATCAGGCTCTGTGCTGACAGCTCGGAGCATGGAGCCCGCTTCGGGTTCTGTGTCTCCCTCTCTTCTCTCTCTCTCTCTCTCTCTCTCTCTCTCTCTTAAAAGTAAATAAACATTAAAAAAGAAAAAAACCCACTCTGACCATCACCTGCCCTGCCCCGGTCAGGTCAAAGAGTGCATCCTTTGTTGATCCGGGGGTCATATGTGCTCCCGAGCCTCAGCATAATCCAGGGCTCCCTCCGTTTCACCGCAAACCGGTCTTAAAGATGCTCCTGTTGGAAGCACACCTTCCTCTATCTGAGCACTTTGCCCGGGACTCTAGTGCTTCTCCATGTCACCATCGCTGCCTCTGTAAAATCCAGAGGCGTTGACTGCCGGCAGATACGCCTTGCAATGGGAGTCAGGGCTTTACCTCTTAGCTGTCACGCAGTGTGGGACAGGTGTGCGGGGACAGGAGGCAGGGCGGCATGCTGGTGTCAGGTCCGGAGGGATGGCCGACAGGGTCCATGTTTATCTGTGGTGGGTTCTTCAGTGAAGACTTTCGTATCAGGGTAGCTTTGGCTTTCTTGGGCAAACGTTCAACAGCAGTCCCGTGAGGCGGCCTCCGTCCCCCCAGTTTCTAGACGGGAAATTGGAGGCTCCGAGTCTAAAATCCTCGGCACGGTGCTAGAACCACCCATGAGCTGGCTCACGCTGGCTTTCTCCTCCGCACGTGTCCACCCACTGCTCTGCCCACACGTCATGGCCCGACTCACCGTCCCCGCAGGGAACAGTCCTTGATTTGGCCTCCTCCCCTCATTGCTGCAGCCCCCCCCCCATACTAACCTTAACAGGAGGCACCGAGACGTCAAGGAAACTGGACCTGGAACCAAAGGACATGAAGTTAAATCCTGGCTTTGTTGCTCAAATGCTGTGTGGTCTCAGGAAGTCACTCCACCTCTCTGAGCCTGACGAGTTCAATCCAAACAAACGGGGCTCAAAATCCCTATTTCTCCCATGTGCTGCTATGGGCAGCACAGGGTAAGTGCCTGGGAGGCAGTAGGCTCAACAAACATTCGTCCCTCCCTTCTCCCTCGTGGAGTTAGCGCCATCAAGATGCTTGTGGCTGGGCTCATAGCAAAGACCAGCTCTTGCCCTTTTCTTTGAGGAATTAAAAAAAAATCTGGTAAAGGAAATCTAAACGTCCAGCCCTAGGGGACTCTTTATATGAGTCACGTACACCTACAGCGTGGAGTGACAGGAGCCATTAAAAGGCATAGCTTAAAAGGGCGTTTAATCACCCAGCAGCATGCCTGGCAAAATACAGTATAATAAAAGCTAATATTTACTGTAGTATTATTAGCTCCGTTTTACAGATGGAGAAACTGAGGCAGCCTGCCTTGAGAGCCGTGCTCTTGACTAAGCTATAACGCCACCCCGTAAAGAAACCACAGAAGGACCCACAGCCACACACGGCTTCAGTGCAGCTTTACTGAGGGGAGGACAGATGGCAGGGAGTTAGTCTCTGCAGGAGAAAATACCGACAAAAATAAATTTGAGATTCTGGGCTATATTTTTTCCATCTTTCAAAAAAAAACCCCTTTTGTATGTCCACAATGCAGTATTTAAACATTTTTAATGTTTTTATTCATTTTGAAAACATATAGTAATTTTCTCTTTTAAGTGTCCAGTCCTCTGAGTTCTGACAAATGCATACAATTGCGTAACCACCTCCAAACTTGAGCTACAGAACACCTCGCCAGCCCCGCAGATTCCTCTGGGCTGCCCCCCTCCTCCCACCCCAATCTTCTGACGGCCACGGAGCTGTAGAAATGGAGTCATACTATATTGCTTTTACAAGCACAAGAAATTTCCAGAATACTGAGGAAACAAAATTAAATCCGGAGGAGACATTAGAAAATCAGACCAAAATCTGATGGACACACACACACACACACACACACTTTGGTCATTCAGAGCCTTGGAGGACCTATTGCTAAAAGCTGGGTTTTCTTGACCGCAAGGTTGAGCCTTCACCTACCACGCCGGCTAGCCTAGCCGTGTCCAGAGATGTGGCTCCCACGAGTGACTCACCCTTTGCAACCTTCCCAGTCACAATATTCTGAGCTTTGGGAGAACTTGCCTTATAGCAATTGGACTGTAATTGGAACAAAAGTTTCCCTGAGGGTCTCTTGGGGAGCAGCACTGCTCTGCTCCCGCAGTGCATGGTCCCAGGGGCATGTGCCTTTGGACTTTCTGTAGGAGGCTGTGTGATCAGGTGGAGAGAGACAGACAGGTATCCAGTCCTGGGCACAACTGAGCTCACCAAACTCTGTGTGTGTGTGTGTATGCGTGTGTGTGTGTAAAATGGGCTCCTAGCCTTACAGGCTCGTGGTAAAGATTGAATGGGACAGTGTAAGTCAAATGTCCAGACCTTGACACATGTGAGCTCCGTTCTTTTTCTGCCGTCCCTTCTTGCTTTCTTCAGGGGGTATCTGTGCCTAGAGTGACCCTTCCCTTTCCTTCTAACTTGGGGTCTCTAGTCTTCCATTGATTCGGAAAGCGAGAAACCAAAACTATTAGAATTGTGTGTAAAGTAAGACTCCACAGGTTGTAAGCGGCTGAATCTTGGGTGCGTGCATTTTGTGACATAAGTTCACTTACTCAGAGACCTTTTTTTTTTCTTACCTCCTCGGCTTCTTGGCCTGGGTAGTCAGATAATTGAGTTTTCTGGATAGGTGAGGCATTGGTAGGTAAGGCTAAGGATGCCATGTTTTCTTCTTCATCCCGCTTTCATTTAGGCCTCAACCCTGTGGGTCCAGAGTCCCAGATTCGCTACTCCATGATCAGTGTGCCCAACATCACTAAGGACTACATTTCCTTGGATATCAACGTAAGTGCCACCTTGTCAGCCCAGGGTCCTTGGGCTTGTTGCTTCTGGCGTCTTTGGACTACAGGAGGGAGGAGGAGCTGGAATGGCCTTCCAGGTGGGAGCAAGGCATGCGGGCAAAGGTGTGAGGCTGGACAGCATGTGACATATGGGTGGGTGGCATCTCAGAGCCCCAGGTTCTGTGATGGAGCCACCACCCCGCTGAGGCCCCATTGCTTTTCTCCCTCTCACCACCCCCCAACCCCATAGGCCGTTCTCTTCCTACTGGGCAAGCCCATTGTCCTGCCCGTGGACGCCACCCCCTTTGTGCTGCCACTGCACGTGGGTGCCAATGGAACCATGGCAACCGTGGGTCTCTCCCGGGACCTGTTTGACTCTGTCCTCCTGCTGCTGCAGAAGGCTGGTGCCCTCAACCTGGACATCACAGGGCAGCTGGTGAGGGTCGGACCTGCTGCCCAGGGCACGTGGGACAGGCACGCCCAGTGGCCCAGCCTGGGGAGGCCCCGCAAAGGTCAAATTGTGGGTGGGGCAGCTCGAGATCTGGGGCCACGGGTTGGCTGTTGGAAAGGTTAAATGGGGGTTACGGGGAGGCAAAAGCTGGTCTCGCTTGGGGAGTGGCTGCCCTCAAACCTGTCGTGATGTGGGGACTGATTTCAGGAGTCGGGTGACAACCTACTCAACACATCTGTGCTGGGCCAGCTCATCCCCGAGGTTGGTGACATTTTCGGTCATTTCGGGGGCTGAGGCCCAGCTGGGACTGGAGTGGGGGAGTCTCTGGCTGTGGGGTCTCTGCTGGCTCGTATGTGTCCCATGCGGCCTTCAGTGTCTGTCCTTGTAGCTACACCTGCTCTATCTGAGGAGCGCCCCCAGCTCCTATGCTGTTTCCCTCCTATGCCCTCATCCAGGCACTGCCCTCTGCCCAGAAGGCCTTTTCTGCTTCCTTTTCTCTCATTCATCTTCAAGACCAAGCTTGGGGTTACCTCCTAGGGGAGGCCCCGACCCCTAGCCTGGTCCAGGAGCCTTCTCAAGCTCCCTCGGCCCCTGAATTCCTGTCCCTCCTGGCACAGATCACAAGGCTACCACCCCTTCAGGCGGGGCGTCCCTGAGGACGCCGGCCTGAGACCCAGTCACATCTGAGCAGAGACGGAGGGGTGAGGAGTGGAGAGTCCACCCAGCCTTTGCCCCTAGGTGCCCTCCTCCCTCTCTCCCTCCCCTTGTTCCCAGGTGGCCCGCTGGTTCCCCAAGCCCATGCCTGTGGCGCTCAAGGTGCAGCTGGGCGCCACGCCCGTGGTCACACTCCATACCCACAATGCCACGCTTCAGCTGCAGCCCTTCGTGGAGGTCCGGGCAGTGGCTTCCAACTCAGCTTTCCGGTCCCTCTTCTCCTTTGATATGGTGAGTGAGGTGGGCTGGTGGGACTGGCTGGGAGGGTGGTGACACCCAAGACCCCACTTCGGCACCACTTTCCTCACTTGCTCTGCTCTGCTCTGTTCACACTGGGCTCCTTGCTGTTCTTTCACTATGCCATGACATTCATGCCACAGGACCTTTGCATGTGCTGTCCCCTGTGCCCAGGACACTCTTCCCCTAGCTCTTGGCATGGCTGGCTTCTCCTCTTTCAGGTCTCAGCTTAAAAGTTGCAACCCTTTTTTGGGGGCGTTTGGGTGGCTCAGTCAGTTAAGCGTCCGACTTCAGCTCAGGTTGTGATCTCAAGGTCTGTGAGTTCAAGCCCCGCATCGGACTCTGTGCTGACAGCTCAGAGCCTGGAGCCTGTTTCAGATTCTGTGTCTCCCTCTCTCTCTGCCCCTCCCCTGCTCATGCTCTGTCTCTCTCCGTCTCAAAAATAAATAAAAACATTAAAAAAAATTTTTCTTTTAAAGTTTCAGCCCTTTTCAGGGCAGGCTTTTTGAACCACCCTGAGAAAGCTAGGCCCCACCAGCCCTCTCCATGCTACCACTCTGCCTTCACAGCACCTGCCACTCTCTGCAAGGCCTTTGTCTGGTTACTTTGGTTATTGTTCACCTCCCCTGGCCTGTGAGCGTTCCCAAGGGCAGAGACCTGGTCTGTCTCGTTCACACTGTGTTTGTCCCAGGGCTGTGTGCGGGGCCCAGCACCTCCGGGGGCTCCACAAACACCTGAATCAGTCAGGGAAGGGGTGGGAGCTAGTGGCCAACTGAGGACTCCCACGTGGGTCTGTGCTCTTTGACCTTGCTCTCCCCTCGTGCCAGGTTGTGAACCTGAGCCTCCAGCTCTCTGTGTCCAAGTTGAAGCTTCGGGGGACCACATCTGTGCTGGGGTAAGGAAGTCCTCTTGGATCCAGCAGCCTCAGTGTGTTCCTCTGTGCAATGGGCCTGCAGCCCCTTGTCACAGTGTCACCCATCAGTGTCCGGCAGGGGAGCCTGGAATGCAGCACGTGGTACATGGTGGGGGCGGGGGGGGGGGGGACTAGGCCCCAGCACTAACCCTCCTGCTTCTCTTCCAGGGATATCCAGCTCGCCGTGGCCTCTTCCAATGTGGGCTTCATTGATGTGAGTGTGGGGCTGGGGTCTCCAGAGACCCCCTCACTGGGTTGGGCAGGCCTTGAGCCGTGTGCTTGCACATGAGTGCACCTGTACGAACCACCGTGATCGAGCTTCCTCCTGGGGTGCCTGGGGACAGCGGCCAGTCTGTCTTGCCCAGGCTGTCTGTCGGCTGGTCAGTCGGTCCGTCAGCCTCGGTTCTTCAGTGGGGCCTGTCAGTTAGCCTGCCTGTCACTGCCTGGTGGTCGATGACCGGTCAGGCCAAGAATCACTGAGTCTGTCGGTAATCAGACAAGCCAGCGTTGGACAGGGTTGGCTGCTCCTTCAGTCATGTGCCGTGGCCGGGTCGTTAGCCACCACGCCGTCCTTTGCTGGCCGGCCTGTCAGTCACTACAGTCCATCAGTCTATCCACCATCAGTCCATCTGTCCATTGGTCAGCACCAATAAGGCAGCCGGTCCCCTGGCATCAGGCAGTCTGCCAGCCACCTGTTGGGCACACAGTGTCAGCCAGGTGCTGGTCTGTCTCCTCTCCCGAGAGCGGTTTCTGGGGGCCAGATGCTCAGAAAGCTGTCCTGACCCCAGGAGTAGCTGGGCTCTGCTTGGAGGCAGGACTGGGATGACCTGCCCTCCTCCCCACACCCATCCCTCTGCCATTTGTGTGCCTGTCTGTGTCTGTCGTCGTGTTCATGTGTGGCCCATCTGTCCATCTCTCTCGGCCCCTCACTGGAGCGGGCCGACGGCCTCCCCGACTACGTGGCTGTAGACAGATCAAGTGCACCCACTCATGGACGCCGTGTTCAAGAAGCCCCTGCTGGATCACCTCAACGGTGAGCCCCGCCCTCCACGCCAGTAGGCCCCTATGGTCCCCTGCTGACCCTCCTCTGTTCCAGGTTCCCTTCTAGCCCCCTACCCACCGCCAGGGCTCAGAGGTTATGAGGGTGGGCGTTTTTAAGTTTTTTTCCCCTCCCTAAGCCTCAGGTGTCCCTTCTGTAAAATGAGTCTAATAATAATGGCTCCCACTCCCTGGCTGTCTGTGGGACTCAGTCACGAGGCACGTGAGGACTTCAGCACGGGGTGGTGTTCCCTTGCGGCCCCCTGGCTGACCTGTTTCTCCTTCCCCTCCTGCAGCTCTCCTGGGCATGGGGATTGCCCTCCCCAACATGGTCAACCTCCACTATGTCGACCCTGAGGTCTTTGTCTATGAGGTGAGAGCCTTTGGATGTGACCACATGGGCTTCCTCCTCCCTCGGGGGAAGGCTGGGCTCAGCGAGGCAGGGGTGCCTCCCACCCTTCTTTCCCAGTAGTATGAACAGTGGGGTCTCTGGGTCAGCCAGGCCTGGGATGTCCTCTGTTCCTGTCAAGACCATGCCACGAATCCTTGGCTGTAACGAGACGGAAAATTTCAGATGTTTAGAGACATTGGTACAAGGGTCCTCAACAAATATGCCAGGCCACATTAGGGGACTCAGTTATCCCACGATCTATGCCCTGGGCTGGGGGCACAACCTCTTTGGTGTCTGTGGAAGATGACACATACAGGCTTCTTCCGGTTTTATACACAAACCTCCATAGGCCGGATGGGGGACGGGGGCTTCCAGACCCTTCTAAAATCACCTTCCCTGTTGGGAAACTGTGGGCCCAGGGTGAAATTCCATCTTCACTGCCCAGGGTGAGACCTTACAACTTCTTGCCGTGTCACCTGAGATATAAATGATAATACTCTTTCTATTCACTCATCAAGACGTACAAAGGACAGAAAGCTTAGCCAAGGTCCCTCAAGCCCAACATCTGTGTGTGTTATTCACATCTTCCGAGTGGGACCACTGATGTTTTCCCAGGGATGATGCCCATGTTGCTTTAGAACTATGGTCCGAAGGCACTTGGGTGATCTACTCCCCCACCCCCCAAAAAAGGAACAACTATCACATGTTGGAACTTGGGCTATTAGTGAAAATTTCCCGGAGACTCTCCCAGATAGGCAAGGTCAGTGGCTGACCCACCCGCCGGGGTGCTCACCAATCTAGCCAACTGGGTCCAAAGTCAAAGGTCTCTAGACCAGCACTGTCCAAAAACACGTTCTGTGAGGATGGAAATCTGCACTGTCCAACACGGTAGCTGCTCTCAGCCCCTGGGCACAAGTGGCTGTTGGACACTTGAAATGTGGCCAGTACAACTAAGAAGCTGAATTGTAAATTTCATGTAATTTTAATTGGCTTTAATTTAATAATGGCTACTGCACCGGACCATGTATGAGCTACAGGTGGGCAGGGCCTGGGTCTGGCTTGTCTCCAGCACGTGGAACAGGGCTCGGCTTGCGGCAGATGCTCAATGAAGATTTGTGGAAGGAATGACTGGATGACTGGCAGGCCCTGGGCACGGTTCTGCAGTGCAGGGAGGGAGGATACAGGGAAGGCGTCTGGCTCTCCCGGGGAGACCCGGACGTGGAGAAGCTGGTCCCAACGGCGTCCACAAGCATGCACTGAGCCCCAGCCCCATGCTGGGGGCTCTGCCCATGTGCCCTGGCTGCATCCTCGTTGTAGGCCTATAGAGTGGCCACTCCCAAGTGACAGCAGGAAGCTGAGTCCCAGAGAGGTGAAAGACGGCCCTCAGGATACCTGCAGCAAGAGTGGCAGAACATGAGCTCAAAGCCAGGCTGATGGGGCGGCTGGAGGTCCTACTGGCCCTCGTGTGGCCTCTGACCTGGCCCATGGTTTTCCTTGCCCTCCAGGGCTACGTCGTGATATCCAGCGGACTCTTATACCAGCGCTGAGGTGGGACCACCAGGGGAGCTGAGAGTGGGCCAGCTGCCTGCTTCAAGGTCTCTCTTACCTCAAGCCACTTGGGAAACTGAGGCAAAGCCACATTTAGCCATCACCGGCAAGCCAGATGATCCAGCCAGGCTGTTTAATCTCCACTGAGTGCCTGAGCTCCCCTCCCCACTCCCCTCTCCCTCTTTCCCCCTCCCCCACCCTCCTTCCCTCCCCTCCTCCCGCCTCCCTCTTCCGTCCCTGTGAGCACAGACCATTTCTCCAGGCTGTACAGACCTGTCCCCTCTCGCATTAAACATTTTCTCGCTGCAACCTCCAGCCAGACCCAGTGAACTCTGTGCAAACCTGAGGCTAGTTGCCTACGTCCAGTTATTGGGTCCTGTTTGTCCCCGGAGCCACCAGAGCCACCTGGCAGAAGAAGAGGATGTGACCACATCTCTGCTGACTGTATCTATTGACTCCCTCACCTCCTTGCCCCGGGAAGCTCATATTTTGAAAGGGGACCCTGGAGAGCAGCACAGATGGCTGGCAGTTACCAATGTCATAGTGGGACTTTAGGCACTGTGTCCTCAGCTGGTGGCATTTCCCCTCTACAGTGTCAAGTCCCATCTTGCTCCTAGCACCTCAGAAGAGCCTCATGAGTCAGGCAGGCAGGCTGTGGGGTTTCATTTGCCAGATGCAGGGACTGAGGCCCAGCAAGGAGAGGAGCATGGCAAGTGGCAGAGTGGGATGGTGGCAGACTTCTAGGACAGGGCCCTTCCAGGACTCCAGGAATAAGATGTCCAGTGCCCTCTTCCATCACCAGCACCCCATCTGGGGTGTCCTTGGGTCACAAGCCTCAGGTGACAGGGAGTGCACTGCCTTCTTGGGCGGCGTCTCTGTCTTTGGCTTACTGGGAAACAGGTAAGGGTCTGTTGGAAGGAAGGGACTTGCCTCCTCCTGGGTCTGTGGTCTCAAGTGTGTCTAAGTCCTTTCCCTTTGAAAGCTCTTCAGACTCAGCGGCTCACGCACGACAAGATGGCCTAGGGAAGACCAAGGGACGCGAACCCTGGCAAGCCAAAGCCATGTGATTTTCTTCCCTTGATAAGCTAAGCTCTTCGCCAGTGTTCCTTCCTGCCTAGATATACGGGATTCACATTCTGTTTATTTCTCTGCGGGAAAAGGCCTGAATTCCCACCAAGACCTTTGGTACAGTGTGACACTAACAGGTCACCCTCTAAGGGTTACAGGTTCATCCCGACTCGGTGTGACAGGCTGAGGGGCTTGGAGCGACCCCAGGGTCTGGGTGGTAGGGAGGGGCACGGGCAGCGCTGAGAAAAGGGAAGGCCCGACCCTAACATCCAACCTCACGATTGTGCTTAGGACAGCACGCCTGTTATTTCATTTGCTTGCTTAGTGAATTCATTCATTAATCCTACTTTTATCTGGACTTAAAATAGGCTCAGTCCAGGGCTAGGTGATCTGGAATATGAGAAAGGCAAAAATTTTAAGAATACAGACCCAACCAGGAGAGAAAGTTAATAGCTTAGAAAAGGATTGTAAGCTCGGTATATAGGGTCCATCTATTAAGTGGCCAGTCCAGTGATCCAACCTTCCTTCCTTCCTTCCTTCCATCCATCCATCCATCCATCCATCTGTCCATCCACATATCTACCCATTTATCCAATCAGCTTCCTCACCCAGATAGGCCTTTGTTTGTACCCATGATGTGCCTGGTTCTATAATAGATGCTCCTTTGAGAGGAAGGGATGAGCACTGGGGAGGTGGCGGCTGCATGCAGACATGTGTGGGTGCTTACAGAGGGAGTCCAGGCCCTGGCACGGGCAAGAGGCTTTCAGATTAGATGCACCAGAGGGGTGGGGTGGGGGGTGAGGTAAGCGCTCTGGTTTGTTTGGAAAGGGCTGCAGAGAGCCTGTCCCAGGCTGAGGCTGCAGGGTGGCAGAGGGGGTCACATTCTGGGCCAGTTGGACGGTCTCGCAGCCACACGACTAAGTGCAGGAAGCCCCTTCCTCTTGCACGCCCCTCCCATGCCCGCAGCTGAGGGCACACTCACTCTAAAGGGGAAACGCTGAAACAAATCTGAGTGTGGGAGGGTGCATGCAGAGCAGTGGGACAGTCACTGCTGACACGTGGGGCAGAGAAGGCGAGCCTGCGCCCTCTCAGGTCTGGTCTGGCTCCTTCACGGGTCGCGTCCCCCCGCCTCCCACACACACCTTGCACACACTTTCTCTCTGAGCCGTTGCTCTTTCTCCCCCTGGGACACCTGAATCTGAACCAGTTTACCCCTGTCCGCCAGCTCAAATGCAGTCTCCCCTGGCCACACCCAAACCCCTCCACCCTGGTGACTCTGACGTGCTTCAATTTCAGACCACTGTCATTGGGGCCTGTGGCTTCCCTCACAGAGCCTAGCATGGCAGGTGCATATAAATGTGTGGTTAGTGAGCTGCTGACCGTTGCATATGCTTGGTCCGGGCTTGCCCCAACCCCCAGCCCCAAGAAGCCGCGTGGAGACCAAGCCCCGTAGGTAAATGGGGGAGCCACCTTTGTTGTGTCCCCAAAGCATCTCCAGAGAGGGGAAAGATGGCACCGAACTTCAGAACCAGCCCAGTCTTCTGTGTCAGAGACGTAGGGGGAGGAGGGGGGCTGGGAGGATTCCCTGGAGGAAGCAGGCTGAATTTGGAGCAGTGGTGGGCGGGTGTTATAGGGAACCAGGCAGGGCGATCCTGGGGTGTGTGGAAGGGAGGTCAGACGGGCAGGCGGGAGCCTTCTTGGGTGTGCCTTGGAAGGTCTTGGCCTGGGATCTGGAGTCCCTTGGATCCAGATTTAACTCCTGGTTGTGCCATCACTTGCTGTATGACCTTGAGCCTCAGTTTTTCCATTTGTAAAATGGAGAAAATTGCCAAAGTGCTCGTCTCATAGGGTGGTCCTAAGGTTTAAATGCTCTAGTGCAGATCAAACACTTAGCAGGATGCCTGGCGCAGGTCACGGGCGCAGTAAACGGCCCTCTTATTGCCTTTATTATTGGCTGAATGAAAGCTGGGTCAGAGCAGCTTTGAGAGGTCCAGCCACAAGCTTGCTGGGCCAGTATTCCCCGCGGGAACCTGAAGCCACATGGCGACCCAGGGCCCCAGGAAAAACTCTCTGCTTCCTTACAATAATTTCATTTTTAGGGAGCTTGCCTCCTACCTGGCCATTGGAAGTCAGTTAGGACCAGTTTACTTTGAACTTGGGGGGACAGGGGATGACATGAAGGTCCTTTTCCCTCTCAGAAAGCGTCTTGTTATTCTTCTCACGATTATAGAGAGGATAAAACAGCAGCCAAGGCCACACTGTGGGGACAGTGGCTGGGGCTGGGGCCCAGATCGCTGACACTAGGCAGGGGGCTTCTCCAGCCTTCCCGCTCTCCCCAGAGTACCTGGGATGGCCCTAGGGGGAGGCAAGGAAAGCCAGGTGATCTGAGGTACACCAGGGCGGATTTGCACTGCAGGGGGAGGGCAGGTGAGGCTTGTCTGTCCCTCTGTCTGTTGGGGGTGGATCAGCAGGGATAAAATGATGCTATCTGTAGACTGACTCCTCCAGCTCAGGGCTCGGATCAGGGTGAAGCCTGGCTGGGCCAGACCAGGCCCTTCTCTCCTCCTGTCCCAACCTGGCTTCAGTCCTGCTGACCTCAGGCAGGCCCTTGCCCCCTCTGGCCTCAGTGGCCTCATGTGCACATTGGGCACAGCAGCATCCTCCAACATTCAGACCTATGGGCTCCCTGTGGGTAGATGAGGAAAACCTCAGGCCTCCAGCACCCCCCTGCGACTCTCCCTCACTCTCGAGGTGCCCCCAGCCAGGCCTCCTGAGGGCCTCATGGTAAGCACACCAGAGGGCTGGACACCCAAGGCCTGGGTTCCGGGCCCAGCTCTGTGGCCAGCCTGCGTGTGGCCCTGGGATCACTCTGCCTTCATTGTCCTCTAGGTTTGGAGCTCGAGAGAAGCTCATCTGGTATTTGCCAGCTCCTGGCATTTCCTCCAGGAGGGTCCCTCTGATGATAACCCACAAGGCCATTAGCTCCCGGTGCCCTGTATGAGTCTCAGATGCTCCAGGCAATGCTGACCAGGCCTTTGCATCGCCAGCACCTGCCTGAGACACCTGTCCACTGCCTTGAAGAGCTGGCTTTGCTCACCCTTCAGGCATCAGCTCCAACACCCTCTGCTCCAGGAATCTTTGGCTCTAATGTCAAGCCCTTTCTTCCCTTCCTATCCCATCCCCCTGGTTCAGCGGCTTCCACCACCCTTACCTCCCCAGGAATAGACCTGGCTCTATGATTATTGATTTGTCACATGCCCGTCTCCCACTGTAGGCTCCATGAGGAGCCCCAACACCCTGTTCACTGCAGCACCCCTAGTAGGCCTGGCACGCAGCAGGTTCTCAATCAATGTGGAAGAAACAGATGAGTGCCCACTATGTGTCCAGCCTGGTGGGAGGCGCTGAGTCCAGGGGAGGGGGCAGCGTGAGCCCTGTGGCCTGCTAAGGCAACCACATCCCCTCCCCAGTGCCCACCCTCATGCAGCCACCCAGGCTCCCCAGCCACTCTCCTCCTCTGTGCTATTTACATTGGAACGGACTGAAGCATCACGTGAACATCAGGGCTCTGTTCTTTGGACCTCTAGATAATTATCTGGGCCTTATTAAGCTCTTAATTATCCAAACAGCTAATCAGGCTCCCAAATATAAGGACTTTCTCACTCCTGGGTCAGGAGGCAGAGGTCGGTCATCTGCAGGATATCCTTGGGCTCAGCAAGGTAAGGACAGGCCCCACCTGTGGAACTCTCCCCAGAGAATGTCTTTTACAGTTGAGAATACTGGGGCCCAGAGATGGGAAGGGACTTGCCTGAGATCACACTTCAAGGGCTTGGATCTATGTCCTGACGGCTACCCAGTGCTCCCCACCTAACAGGAAGCCACTGGACATTGAAATCTTCAGATGCTGCAGGACTTAGGCAAGATCAAGGAGACAGAAGACCTGAGGGGCCTCCCTGGGCTCCATCTGAAGCTGAGGGAAGACCATGGAGGTCCTTCTTTGCAGGAGCTCACAGCTGAGCTGGGACAACAGCGGCAGGGAGCAGGCAGCTAGGCATTTGTCAGGCAAAGAGAGGGAGGAAGGGACTTCAGGTGGAGGAAAATGTGTGAGCAAAGGATGGGGTGGGGGCAGCAGAGAACACTCATCTTGGGTGGGATGGATTAAGAATACAATCAAATTCAAGCTGTGATCTTTGAAACTGAGGGTGGTTGGGGATGGAGGGGAGGCTTCCCGGCGGAGGAGGCAAAGACTGAAATTAAACTTGATGGACAGGCGGGCTGTGGATGGGTGGGGGGAGGGCATTCTAAGAGGATGGAACAGCTCAGGCAAAAGTCAAGCAAAGTCAGAAACAAAACCCTGGCATTGACCGTGTGTCCTAGAAATACCTGCGCGACGTTGTTACCCCAAGGGCAAAAAATCCTGCCCGAGTAGCCTTACTGCCTGGCAATAGGTCTGGCCTGGGAATGTGGAGACTGAGGTGGTGCTTTCTTGGGGCTCAGTCTCCCCAGCTGGGAGCCGGGGCTGGGGCTGGAGGAGACCTTCACCAAGCCCCTACCAGCTCTGACACCCTGACACCAAACTTCACAGTTCCCTTGGGGATGATTTTCAAAGACACTTGGCACTGGGCATGCATGTACCCGGCACATGCCCGTGGCACACGAATGTGTGTGTCCATAGAGGTCAAGGAAACACCAAGAGTGATTATATTCAAGCCCAGATAGAGCTTTACAAATTGAATGGGATGAGAGAGAAGTAGATCACACTTTCATTTAGCAAATATTGTGATCATAGGCCTGAATGGTCTCCCTGGGGCGGTCGTTGTTGTTGTTGTTGTTGTTGTTTTACCGTTTATTTACTTTGAGAGAGAGAGAGAGCGCATGCACAAGAGACTGGGGGAGGGGCAGGGAGAGAGGAAGAGAGAGAATCCCAAGCAGGCTCTACACTGTCAGTGCAGTGGGGCTCGAACTCACGAACTCTGAGATCAGGACCTGAGTGGAGGTCAAGAGTTGGATGCCCAACCGACGGAGCCGCCCAGGTGCCCCTCCCTGGCTTTTTAAAAGCTGCCTGCTTCTCATCCTTCAGATCTCAGGCTGAATATCTCCTCAGAGTCCTTCCCTGAGCACCCCACCCCATGCCCCGTGCACACACACATACACAACTCATGCATTTTATCCCATTCTATCACTTCTCTTTAAGATTCAGGAGGAGCAGGACTCTCTCTGCCACGTGTACCTTGTAGCCCGGCCTGCCTGGCACATAGTAGGCACTCAATAAATGTGAGGCAAATGAATGAATGCAGGTATGGGCTCGGAGTGGGGAGGCGGCCCCGGTAGGCGCCCCTCTCTCTGGATCCGCGCAGCCCTCAGTGGCCGAGCCTGCTGTTAGCAGGAGTCCAACTAGAGCTCCTGTCTCTGGGTGACACGGGCCAGGCCCTGCGGTCCCTTCTGGATTCTTTTCAGCCACAGCTCAAACCTGAAATAAACACTTGGCCTCTGCTTGGGAGCATTTCAGGTCTCAGTAGATGAGAGGGAGGGGTTTCTGGGGGCCCAGGGTTGGGGGTGAGGCTTTTCTGGGCACCTTGAAGGGCCTGGAGTAGGAGGTCTACTCACTGCCTGTGGGACTGTGGGTGTGTGCCTCAGTTTCTCTTTTGGTGTGGTAATGTCTCATCTCAAGGGGTCTTAAGGGGCTGTAAGTTGAGATTTCTGGAGGTGAGACTGAGCTGGAGGGAGTGGGGGTGCCATTGGCTGTAGTGTCAGGGTCGGGGGAGCAGAGGGCCCCCGTTCCCATGCTGCCTTGGGAGTTCCCAGTCCCCTCTGCGGCCCCAGCATTGCCTGGCACTGAGCTGCACTTGGACTCATGCAAAACTGCAGCTGAACCTCCCACCACCCCCTTTACGCGGGCTGGTCAGAACACGCATCACGCCGACCGATGGGGAAACTGAGGCTTAGAGGGGGAAGTGACCTTCCTGGGGTGACGCAGAGGCCCCGTGTTCAATCAGGACACTCTTTGACCCCTCTGGAAGTCAGTAATAAGGTTTGCTGAACTGAAGTTCAGAGGCCCCTGGACCCCCAAGACCATCCAGGGGGCCTGTTGTCTTCTGGAGCACAGGAGGTCCCCGGAGGAACCAGGGTCTAGGGGACCAGGGTCTAGGAACCAATTCAGGCCCCACGGCACAGGTGGAGCCATGCTGCGGATCCTGTTTCTGGCACTCTGTGGCCTGCTGACCCACACACGAGCTGACCCCGGGGCGCTGCTGCGGCTGGGCCTGGACATCATGAACCGCGGTAAGCTGGCGGGCCCTGGGCCGGGGCTGAGGGGCAGGTAGCGATCACTCATGTTTGCATGGCCGTGAACACCCTATGAGCCTCAAAACAAAGTGAGCAGCAATGATATTACTCTGCCATCTTACAGAGGAGGAAACTGAGGCCCAGAGAAAATGGGGTGATTTGGCCCAGGTCCCTCCACAAGTTGGAGGCAGAATAGGAAATCCTGCTTCCCCGGAGCCTCTCCTGGCCCCGACTGCAGGGCTGGTGGCCTAAGAGGGCTGTGGGGAAGACAGACGTGAGCCAAATCCCAGCTCAGCTACCGATTTGCTGTGTGACCTCAGGCAAAGTGTTACTGCTCCGCGTTACTGTTTGCTCATCTGTAAATATAAAATGTAAAGAAATGTAAAATAGGGTGACCGGTCCTTACTTGGGTAGATGAAATGTGAGATTAAAACCTCCTGGAGGGGCTTTAGTGAAACTTACTTCCCACCTCCCAGCTCCATGACTTTGAGGGAAATGAAGTCGCACGGAGGTGCAAAGAGGTGGTGACAGCTCTCCCGTCTCCGTGTTTGTCCCCTCTCTGGGAATCGGCCTATGACCATTGTGTAGGTGTTTGTTTCTGGCATCGTGGCATTCAGGGTTGGGGCCTCCTGGCCTGGGGAACCAGCAGAATCTGCATCTTTAACAAGCTGTCAGACGAGTTCCCTAGTCCCCTGGCTTTGAGAGTGGCTGGGCCACAGGATAAGGTCACCACTCTGGCTTGGGGTTTAGGGCCCCCTCTTGATACGCCTCCCCCCCCCCTCCCGCAAACTGTTCTAGTCTCTGTCATGCCCCTCCCCACCCTCCAGCCATGTTGGGTTTCTCACCCTTGCCTCACCCTGCCACCTTCTTCCCTGCTTCTCCACCTTTGCATTTTGTATGCCCACTGCCTGCAGTGGCCTCCTTTACCTCTTTGCTTCCTGGTGAAAATTCCTATCTTTCCTGCTCCTATCAGGACCAACTGAGATGGCACCGCCTCCTGGAAGCCTTCCCCACCTCTTCTCTTCTGGCCCAAACCCCTCCTGTGGTTCCTCCAGCTGCCCCAGTGTATTATGGCTCTTGTCACTTGTTACTGTCATTGCTGGCAACTGTCTCCCCTGTGAGGCTGGAGGAGGACAGGGGTCAGGGATGATTCCTCTCTGGGTCTCTGGATCACCCAGCCCAGGGTGGGGCACAGTGACTCTGGGCACGGAGTGGTGTCACTTGTGAGTGGCCCGTGCCTGGGATGCCTGAGAGGTTGGCCCAGGGCAGGAAAGTAGCGGGGAGACCAGCTAAGTGTCTCTCTGGATACCCCCCTTTTCCAGAGGTACAGAGTGCCATGGATGAGAGCCATATCCTGGAGCAGATGGCAGCTGAGGCGGGCAAGAAGCGGCCGGGAATGAAACCCATCAAGGGCATCACCAAGTGAGCAGGGGAAGGGCTTTGGGGGTGGCAGAAGGAGGGTGGTGGGGAATGCTGTGCCCAGGACCTGAGAAGGCAGGAGGGAGAGGTGAGGCAGGGCCTGGGGCCTCTGCCCTGCTTTGCCGGTGGCTTGCTGTGTGACCGTGGGTAGGTCACTGCTCCTACCTGGGCCTCAGTCATCCACTGGAGACAATTCCTGCCTCTTGTGAGCATTGGGAGGAGGAAGTAAGGTTGAGAAGTCAAATCCCAGCTCCCTGCATGCAGTCGGGACTCACTGAATGCACGTGAAATTGAAGGAAAATTTCTCAAATGACAGAGCCAGAAAGGTATCAACCACCATCTAATGATGAGGCAAATTGGTTCCATTGCAAGTGCTCGGTGGGATCCATTGGTAGGGGCTGCCTGGAATGAGGTGCTGGGGAGGGTGGGCTCTGTGGCACAGACTGTGATCAATTAGCAATGTCTGCCAAGAGCTCAGGAATGGAGGGATGGAGGGGAGGATTAGACGGGCCACGTCTTTGTTATCCTGGATCTCGACTGGTGGTTTTCAGCCAGGGGCGTTTTGCCTCCAAGGGACATTCGGCAATGTCTGGAAACATTTTTGGTTATCGCGACTTGCTGGAGAGGGTAGGCGGAGGTGCATATGGTGCCTCCAGGGGTGGAAGCCAGGGATGCAACTAACCATCCTGCAAGGCACAGGTCAGCCCCCCACAGCAAAGAATTATTCTGCCCACATGTCAACGGTGCCACTGTTGAAAAGCCCTGATCCAGGCAAACCTCCCCATTTTGCCAGTGGGGAAACTGAGGCCCACCAAGGGGAAGGGTGCAGCCCCAGATCACCCGGCCAAGTCGTACACAAGTACTTCTGTGTACAAACTGGTTCGTGTTCAGCCCTTGCGTTTCTCAATGGCCAGGCAGGCTTCTCCCTATGACATGAGATGGGGGATTAACGCAAGACTTCCCCAGCCAGGGGGTGGAGGAGTGAGTTAAGAGCCTGGCTCTCACCTGCCTGGTTTCATTGCTGTGGATGTCTGTCACCTCCCAGTCTGAAGGTGAAGGATGTGCAGCTGCCTGTCATCACACTGAGCTTCCTACCTGGGGTGGGCATCTTCCAGTGTGTGTCCACCGGCATGACCATCACTGGCAAGAGGTGAGTACAGCAGAGGAGGGCGGGAGGGAAGGGAGATGGCCTCGTCTTACTCTTACATGTACATGTATTGCATACCTACTGGGAGCCACCTGGGCACTGTGGTCTGAGATAGTGCATGTTGGGTTCCTGCATTTGTTGGGAACCAGACTTGAGCACAGACGATCACAGACTCAGTGACTAGCTTAGGACAGAGGAAGCACCGGCAGCGTGAGGGGAATCAGAAAAGGCTTTGGGGGAGATAATGATAGCTGAGTAGGGTTTTGAAGGATGTGTAGGAGGTTACCAAAGCAAGAGGGAACAGGAGAGACCCATTTTGTGACCTTGGGCAAGTCCATCTTCTTTTCTATCCTGTGGGGGTGGTGCCTCACCCTTTCCTCCTCCCAGAGCTGCTGAGACAGGGCAAAGAGGAGACAGGGAGAGTGGCCACAGTGGCAAAGATGCCCATGATGCCTGCTTGCCCTCTCCTCCAGCTTCATAGGTGGGAACATGGAGATCATCGTGGTTCTGAACATCACAGCCACCAACCGGCTTCTGCAGGATGAGAAAACGGGTCTCCCCACGTTCAAGAGTGAGGGCTGTGAGGTCGTCCTGGTCAGCGTGAAGACCAACCTGCCTAGCAAGTGAGGGGCTCTGTGGCTGGGGAGGAAGTAGGGGTCCACGCTACCACCCCTGCCCAGCTTCCCACTTCCCGAGCCACTGCACTTCCCCAGTTGTGTCCCTGAATGTCCTGTGCCTAATTTCCTTCCATCTGTGCCCTGTCCCCATCCTCTGCATCCAGCATGCTGCCTAAGGTTGTCAACAAGTTCCTGGACAGCACCCTACACAAAGTGCTTCCTAGCCTGGTGAGTACCAGGGCAAGTGTCAACCCACATCCATAGACGTGCTCAGACCATGGTGAGTGCGTTTTCCCTTGGCTGTGACCCTGACTGACTGACGGTAGCTGAGGAGGATTCTGAGGCTGTTGGTGTCTCTAGTGATGTCTGCCATGAGCACAGAAGGAGAAAATGGCAGACTACACACCACAGCCTGCCCCCCCCGCCCCGCCTCCATTACTCATTCCTCTCATTGGGGAATGAGTCTACTGATTTTCAGGCTGTGGTCAGGAGCTCTGGATTCTAGTCCAGGTTCTGCCATTGATTTTCCATGTGATGTGTAGACTCGGTTTCCCCTTCAGCCCTTGTCCCTGCAGGGCTCTTGGGTCTCCCCATGGAGTACCATTCAGCTGTGAGAAGTGAGGCCTTCCATGCAGGGGCCCCCTCAACCCAGTACCTTCTCTGCTTCCAGATGTGTCCAGCCATCGACGCGGTCCTGGTGTATGTGAACAGGAAGTGGGCCAACCTGAATGGTGGGTAGCCCTAGCCATGCCTTGCTCACACATGGGGACATCAGGATGGCTGGACTTTGAGACCCCCGTTCTCCATTCAAGCACCTGCTCCAAGCCCAGGCTTGGGACTGAGGAGGTCTAAGGTCATGGTGTCCCTCCATCTGCCTACTGTCCAGATGGGAGGCCTGAGGCCCTGAGGGACTCTGGGCTTTTGGTCTCCGCCTTCCATCCAGTGTTCTATCCCTCACCCCCTAGACTCCAAGAACAGCAGCCATCGTAGGCTCATCCACAAAGCCTACACCCTGAATAGTAATCCTATAGTGGTGACCTCTCTTTCCTTTGTCGAGGGGATTTACTGCCTCTGTTTTCTCAGGACTCATAGGGTTCCCTAGTCAGGTGAGAGGAGAGCCCAATGGCTGGGCCTGAAGAAAACTGGCTCGTGTGCTCAGTAGTGTGGCCTGGAACAAATCATTTCATTCCTCTGAGCCTCAGTTTTCTCGTCTGTAAAACAGAGCCAATAATCTTAATCACGCCAGTCTATTGTGGGAACTGAGCCACAACACCCCTCGGGAACTCTCAAGCTCTGTGCCTGCAGAGAGGTGTGTGGGAGGAGGATTTCCAGGCCAGCCACCACGGCCTCCCCTCCTACAGATGGAATTACTAAGACCCCGAGAGGCTCAAGTAACTTGCCTTGGGTCACACAGAGGGCAAGGGTTTCTGGCACCCAAGCCAGCTCAGGTGGCAGCTGACTGGTGCCAGCCTCTATGGCTTGCCCGCAGTTGGTGCCTCTCTGAGTAGAACCTCCTTTTGCACAGCTCCCATGCCCGTGGGCCAGATGGGCATCGTCAAATATGTCCTGACATCCATGCCAACCACCACAGCCAACTATCTCCAAGTAGCCTTCAGTGTAAGTGCCAGGGGGCCACCAGGGGACAGGGCTCTCACCAGCCTGCCTCTGCCAGGGGAGGTGGCTGGACTGGGTTGTGGAGGGTGCGAGGGCTCCTTGGGCCCTGGCAGACCAGGCCCGCCATGAAAGTGTTCCCCAAAACTGAAAGCTTCTCCCTCTTTTCTGCTCTCAACATGAACCCTTAGTCCTGAGCTGACTTCCAGGACTGCTGACCCCACACATGCACCTTCTCCGAGGCTGTCTGCTTCTCCCAATGAGTGGCCCACCCCGTTGTACAGATGGGAACACTGGGGCCCAGGGAGGAGGCAGGACTTGGTTAGGGTCTCACTGTGAGCTGGTGGCAGAGTTGGGTCCTCACTCAGGTCTCCAGATCTCCAGGTGACTAGGTGAGATGCCTCTTCCAGGAATGGGAAGAAAAACCCCGCAATGTCATCTCCCTGTGAAGTTTCCCTCCGGTGTGGTTCTTCCAGGCCCCACGTTGTTTGCTATTTACCTCTTCTGAGAATACACAGAAAGCAGGTCTGTAGCAATGAGTGCTCCAACTGGTCAGTCAGACTAAATGAAGTTACTTAAGCAATCCCATCAGCAACCACCATCGATTAGTGACTGGTTCCCTTATCTTCACAGGTCCCAGTTTGCCCATCTGTACACTGGGAGGGTAGCCTGCTCTTGGCTCTCCCATCTAGGGACTTGCCAACTTGGAGGCTGATTTAGTTTTGAGGACAGGGCCTTGCCCGCAGCCATAGTTCTTCATGGCCAAGGCTAAGCATGTCTCTCCCCCGCTGTCCCACAGCCTGTGGTGCAGCAGCAAGAGGGCAACACCATCCAGCTTGCTGATGCCGGGGAGGCCCTCGAGTTCCCTGAGGGGTATGCTGAAGGCTCTTCACAGCTGCTGCTCTCGGCCACCTTCCTCACCACAGAGCTTGCCCTTCTGCAGAAGTCCTTTAATGTGAATGTCCAGGATATGAAGGTGAGCTGCCCTGTAATGACAGTCCTTGCCTGGTGTGTCTATTCTGAGAATTATCCTGGGGCCATGGGCAAACACCAAGACTGGGAGATGCCAGGACTGATCTGGGTTTCTATCATCAGTTTGCCCCCAAACCTACCATCTCTCTGTCCATGTAACCACCATCTACTCATCTACCCATCCAACTGTTGACACAGCCAGGTATATATCCATCAACCTACAACTCTCATATACTGGCCATCCATCCACCTTCTTTTTATCCAGTCATCAGCTACTCATTCATTCATCTCGCTATCATATATTCAATATTCATGCTGTAGACTCTAGCCTTCCAGCTAGTATCCATCCACCCTTTATGCCATCCATACCTAGAATAGGGTCTGGTACTACTGAATAAGTGAGTCCACGTATCTGACTTTGGTCACCCAAACACCCATCTATCCACCCAACTCTCCATTATTCATCCTCCTACTCATCTATCCATTCATCCGTCATCACTGATCGAGGCATTCATCCCCCCATCCATGTAACCACCATCCATCCATGTACTTTCTCATTCATCCTCCCACCAATCAATCCATTCATCATCCATTCTCCCACCTGTTTATCAGACCATTCCACATCTTCATATCCACTCTCCTCCCATACGTCATTCCTTTCATCCTTCCATCCACCCCCCACCTGCCCATCTATTATTCATTCTCCTACATAAGTGTTCATCTATCCATCCATGCATCCATTCAGCACTCATTTGTTTATCCATTTCCCATTCATCTATCCATCCACAAAGCTGTCCACCCACCCCCTCTCATACATCACATCCATCCATCTGTCTGCCACTTTTTTCATCCAACATTTTCTCAGCATCTGACATTACGCTAAGAGCCATGGGCATTGGGATGTATAAGCCACAGTCTGGGGCTAGCCAGGGTCTCCTTACCTACTTAATCACAGAGTAATAAGGTTATGATGAAGGGAACCTCAGAGGGCATACGTTATAGAGTCTGTTAGGAAGGGTGGGGGAGGGCTTTAGTAGTCCTAACCTTGATTTTGTTTTGTAGATTGGTAAGCTGCCCCCACAAACCACTAAGACACTGGCTGGCTTCATCCCTAAAGTGAGTGCCCTGACCTGCCATGACCACCATGCCTACTTGGCCTTGTTTTCCAGTTGAAGGGACAAGGGATTTGAGAGGCATCTTTTCTTTTTTTTCTTAAAAAAAATTTTTTTTGTTTAATGTTTATTTTTGAGAGAGACAGAGTGCAAGTCGGGGGGGGAGGGGAGGCAGAGAGAGAGGGAGATACAGAAGCTGAAGCAGACTCCAGGCTCTGAGCTGTCAGCACAGAACCCAATGCAGGGCTTGAACTCGTGAACTGTGAGATCATGACCTGAGCTGAAGTCAGACACTTAACTGACTGAACTGCCCAGGCACCCTTGGGAGGCAGCTTTTCAAGGCCACGTTTCCCTTGGCTGATGTGAAATCATCCCAACGTCTCCATAAAGTGCTCTTTGGGTCCAGCATAGAAGCAGCTCAGGTTTTGTGAGATTTACTTTCTATGTCCAATAAGAAATAGCCAGACTGTCTGTTTTGTTTATTTCCTGATAGACACATTCCAGCCCTTGCATACCATGTTTCCTGTGTCCAAGGTACAAATCGCCTTATTTCAGGAGGGACTCCTGGTTTCAACTGAAGCCACCAGTTTGAGGTGGCATTCCCTGAGGAGAATTTCCTGCTTTCTGTAGGTAGCTAAGGCCTATCCCAAGCCGAAGCCCTTGGTGACCCAGATCAGGATAAACAAGCCCCCCAAGGTCACCATGAAGACAGCAAGAGCCTGCTGCACCTCCATGGCACCCTGGAGATGTTTGCTGCTCGGAGGCGAGGGAAGGCTCCTGTATCCCTCTTTCTCCTGGAAACTGTGAGTAAAATCTGTTCCCCATTTAGGCCCAGCCTTGTGGCTATTCAAGACTGGAGTGTAGGATCTTAGTTAATAGCCAAGTAATGGATTGAAGAATCCTTAATTACTGTCATTTATGTGATCCTAACCTCCTGGGAACTGTCACCTGGCGTCTGATCCTTGGCTCTGCCACTAAACCTTTGAATGGCTAGAAAGATCAACAAACTGAGGTCAAGAGTTCAGTCCTTCCTTTCTCTCTCCTTCCTCTCTCCTTTTGTTCTCCCCCCCTTCCTCCCCCCCCCCCCCCCCCCCCCCCCCCCCCCCCCCGCTGCCCTTCATTAGCATCTACAAAGGCAGAGAAGGGCTCACCCAGGGGATTATGGGATCCTCAGAAGAACCCAAATCTAGTTGAGGAAATCACAGAGGACTTCCCAGAGGAGGTGATGCCTGAGCTGTGTTTTGAAGGTTGAGCAGGAGCTGGCCAGGGAAAGGGTTGATGCTGGGGAGGCTGGTGATGGAGGGCACTACAGGTAGAGATCACAGGATGTTCAAAGGCTGAAGCAATAATGCGGTGTGCACAAGGACCTACAAATGTGCTAGGTATTCTGAGAGTCTTGCCCTGGGGCAGCTACAGAGAAGATAAGGAGCCTGGGCTTGGGGCAAGGGAGACTACTGGATTCAGTTCCTGCAGATAAGATGGGCAGAGAGGAAGACCTCTGTTTTGTTAAGGCAATGGTACTGGGAAGGTGGGGCCCCTGGTTTTACCACTGCCTTCTCCCTGATTTTGTCCCCCACCCGCCACCCACCAGCACTTCAACCTGAAAATCCAGTACTCAGTTCGTGAGGACCGGCTGCTGATGCTCACCTCTCTGGACAGGTAGGAGTCTGCTGCCTGTGCCGGCGTCCCTGTATTCCTGCGTGGGCATTACCACCAGTGCTTGGTTTTCTGCTCCATAGTCTCCCACTGGTCCATCCAGCATGGCCCACACTGCCAGGCTGCTCTGGTCACTACCCCTGTCCTAAAATCCTCACTAGCTTGTTACCTGCATGATCTTGTCTCAAACCTTAGCCTGGCCCTCAAGTCCTTTCTCAAATTCTCCCACCAGTGCTCCCACTAGGCTCTTGCACAGCACGTCTGATCGTGGGTCCATGTCCCCTTTTCCCTTAATAGGCTTTTCCCTGTGCCACTTCAAATGCCTCCTCCTCCTGGAAGCCTGTCCTACTAGCAACAGCTAACATTTATATGGGAGCAGTGGCTACATATATTATACTCACTATCCTACTTCAACATCCTAGTTTTCCATCCAGTTACTCATTAATTTTTATATTTGTCTTAATCTTTGATCTGAATTGTATTCGTCCAGGATTCTTTCAGTGCAGGAGACAATTTCAACTTAACTGGCTTAAGCCCAAAAGGGAATCTTTGGGCTCACGTGATTGGAGACTCTAGTGGTAGATCTTAATTTCAGGCATGGCTAGATCTTAGGTGCCAAAGTCCTCAGGATCTCCCTCCTCCCTTGGCCTTTGTTGTCCACTTTGTTGGCTAAATTCTCAGGCAGCCTCTCCCCCCCCCTCCCCCCCCCCCTGGGTGGTGGCAAAGAGGCCAACAACAAAAGAGGCCTGTTGTCCAATAGTTCTAACTAAATTACCAAGGCTGCTTCTCATTGGTTTAGCGTGGACCACATGGCCAATCCTAAACTAATCACTGACACCAGAGATGGAATGCTCTGATGGGCCGGGTTTGGGTCATGTGCTCACGCTGTGACTCTGCAGGCCTTGGAATGAGAGTGGAAAATGGAGGGTCTGCTACTGGAATAAAGAATAGAATTTGGGAAGATAAAGCTCCCAGACGACCATCACGTGGCCTGTTCTGGTGCCATCATATATTAGTGCTTATTGGAGGCTGTGCAGGGAAGGAGGTCACGTGAAGGGTCCTAATCTTGTGCCCTGCAAGGATCTGGAGCTGACTGGTTGGGCAGCAAACCTCTGCATACCTGGCCTTGGGCAGGAGCAATAAATGTGACTGGGGGTCCCAGAGGGAAGAGTCAGGACCGATGAGATGAGGAAGTGATTTGAGCTGTGGCAAATAATATGGGCTACGATGAAAGGTGATGAGTGCCCCGTCATAGGTAGTATCCAAGCAGAGGCTTATGAGCACCTGGTCTGAAGGCTGTACAGGGACTTCTGCCTCAGAGAGGGGTTGTGGGTATTTGTGATCCCCTTTATCCATGGCCAGGGGCAGTGGCTCTGACTGTGCTGCCTGCCCCTTGTCCCCCTCAACACCCCATGCAGATTACTGAGCCTATCACGGGAGTCCTCCTCGATTGGTGCCTTCAGTGTAAGTATCTCAAGTTCTTCTGCCTGACCTGGTGTGGGGGCAAGACTGTGCCTATTCTCCCTCGGCACTGCGGGGACGGGCCCTGAAATGGAGGCAGAGTGAATAGAGCGACCACTGTGGGGCTTGGGGCAGCTGACGTGCTGTGTGACCCTGGGAAAGTCACTTAGCCTCTCTGAGTCCATCTCCTTTTCTGGATAGATTCTGGACATCTCCCTGGATTGGTTTTGTTTTATTTTTTTTTTAACGTTTTATTTATTTTTGAGACAGAGAGAGATAGAGCATGAACGGGGGAGGGTCAGAGAGAGAGGGAGACACAGAATCTGAAACAGGCTCCAGGCTTTGAGCAGTCAGCACAGAGCCCGACGCGGGGCTCGAACTCACAGACCGTGAGATCATGACCTGAGCCGAAGTTGGACGCTCAACCGACTGAGCCACCCAGGCACCCCTCCCTGGATTGGTTTTAATAACACTGTCATGCATAGCAGCAGCCTGAGGCTGGCTCGGTTGGCCCGGCTGTCATTTTTATTAGTCTTTGTAGCCTCAGGGCCCAAGGTGGAAGCTGAGCAGCTGGTCAACAATAATAACAACAGCACTTGTTGAGTCCTCACTCTGCTCTGGGCTGTACCCAAACTCGCCGAATCCCTGTGCATAGGTGCTATTACATTCCACTTTCACAGATGGGGAAACTGAGGTACAGAGTGGTGGCGAGTGAATGACTGATTGCAACTACTGAGTTTTCTGTAGGAGCAAAATGAAGTCCACAGGTCACCCACGGTGTCTTGAATTCCCCCTGCACTGTGACCCCAGGCCCATATGTCACTCAACAGGGACCAAGTGGAGGTATCAGCCTACAGTTCATCAGCCTACAGTTAATCAGGGTCCAGCCCAGTTTTGACGCTAGGTGGACAAATTATCTGATGTCTCTAATATGCATTCCTGTGGTCCCCAGACCCAGTCGAAGTGAGGGCTGCGAAAATCTGAGCATCAGATTTTCCCTACTTCAACATCCTACTTTTCCATCCAGTTACTCACACTGGATGAATTGAACTGAAGTGAAGTGAAGTGAAGTGAATTGAAGTGAAGTGAACGATGGATGTGAGTATTCCCTCTCCTCTCTCACCCCCAGGAGAAGGAGTTGACTGGCTTCATCACTGATTATCTCCAAGAGGCGTATGTCCCAGTCGTCAATGGTGAGGGCTCCTGTAGGCTTTGATTTTGCTGGTTGTTAAGAAGCACTGTAAGCAGGAAGGGATGCCACCTGGGTGCTCTCAAGGCCCTTTCAGTGACCCCAGATAAGGGAGGCTAAATGGGAGTGAATAGTCACTGCTGGGTCTTTGAGGCTGATGTAGTCTAATGTCACCTACCTGGGGACAAAGGCCCCTCCCACAACTTGGGACCCTTGGCCCTTCACCCTATGCCATGGGTCCGATCTTGACCCAGGCCTGGGGTGAAAATACACGGTGGTGAGGCTTATGCGCTCTGTGCCTGTGCGGCTGGCAGACGTCATCCATCACTCACCGTGCTGTTTCCCACTACTCTGTTCCAGACAGCCAAGGAGTGGCTTTAAGGAGTAGTCAGCTACAGAGCAGTCACTGAAATGACTCTTACTGTGTTTCTCAGATGTGCTCCAAGTCGGGTTCCCACTTCCAGACTTGCTGGACATAGATTACAACCTGGCGGAGCTGGACATAGTAGAGGTGAGGAAAGGAGCTGAGAAAAGCCGTGTCAGTCAATACGTTTGGCCAATGAATCAGGAGCAAAAGCCTTCCTCTCTCAGCCTGGGGGGAGGAGGCTTGAGGAGGGCAGTGGCCATCAGTACGATCCTGCCACTCCCTTGAGCAAGACCCTGCCCCTCAGGACTTGGGCCCCCTTTGGCCAGGGGCTCCCCAGGAGGGAACCTGGATTCTGCTGCCTTCACTCTCCGTCACCTCGGGCAAATTACTTCACTTTTCTCTATCCCTCTGTCTTTCCGTTGATAATAGGGGTGTACCCACATCAGAGAGCTATTGAGATAGTTCACCTAAAGGCATACAGTAAGTGCTTAATAAATACCAGCTTTACGTTACATGCCAAGTATTGTGCTTGGGGCATTAAATGTACATTTTTCTTACTTGATCTCTCCACTCTGAGAGGGAGGGATGCTGTCCCCACCTGACCGTTGAGAAAACTGACACCCGGAGACACGAAGGGCCACAGGCGGGTCTAGTTTAGCCTCTGCTCCTGGCATCCATTTCCTGGCCATGAGCCCGACCGGTCCTATCCCCTGCCACGGCCACTCATCCCCACCTGGCCCTTTGCCTCCTGCCAGAATGCCCTGGTGCTGGTGCTCGACTTGAAGCTGGACTGACGGGGGCAGGGTCTGCCCGCATGCCACTGACCGGCTGTGCCCTCTGGAGGAGCCCCTGATTGGAGCCGGTGGGCCTGGCCCCTTCCCACCAGTGGACACCTCCTTTGAAGAGGAGTAAGCGGGGCAGGCCGGGCTGGGCCTTGTCAATAAACAGGAGAAAGATCCTCACAAACATCTGATGGTTTGATCTCTTTATTTGTAATAAATTGACGTCTGCCTTTTCTTCCCCCTCTGTGGGTTTTGGGGTATCAGACCAGCTTGGAGTCCGAGGGATGCTGGCCACGGCCTTGGGGGGCAGGCATGGGGTGCCTCTTGAAAACCTGCTGAATGCCATGCTCTGGCTTTACTTGTACTATCTCATTTCATCCACACAATAACCCTATGAGAGAAGGGCAACCATTGCCATTCCCACTTTACAGACGAGGAAGTTGAGGCACAGGGCCAGCTCCCTTTACCAGGTCACACAGTTTAGCAAATAGCAAAACTCTTTGCAGCCCGTTTCATCTACTTGCCCCAAATCTTATCTTGAGGGTGGCTCTGACGACAGGGAGCCTGCAGAAGCCCAGTGTGTTCCCAGCTCTCCTGTGTCACCCCCTCCGATCCTCACAACAATTAAGGGAGATGAGGACTATGCCTATTTCACAGATGAGGAGACTGAGGCTCAGAGAAGTAGAACTACTGGCCCAGTGCCACCTGGCAAGTCAAAGGCCAGGGCTCGAACTGGAATTTGGGCTCTTGAGCCCGTCTGTCTGGGTTCAAATCCTGGCTCTGCCTCCTCGCTGCTGTGTGCCCTGGGCAAGTCACTTCCCTCTCTGTTTTCTCACCTGGAAAATGGGAATGATGACGGTACTAACTTCTGCAGCATTGTCGTGAGGATTAAATGAATCAAGCGATGAAAAGTTCTTGTGCACACAGTAAGTGCTCAATAAGCGCTCAGCACAGATGAGTTTTTGAGGCCGAAAGAGGTGTGAACAGGTGTGTCTGGTCAGGGTCGGGGAAGGGGTGCTAACTGTGCAAAACCAAGTGCCAGCTTGTGTGTTTTCAAGCTCCCGTCAGTGTGTGAAGAGCCCACGGGTGGGGGCAGTGTGAGCCGTGTGTGCAGACGGGAAGGTCCGTTTGTAGAGGTTTGCGTGTGAAAAGACCTCCGGTGTCCTGTCCACCCATGTCTGTGTGTCTGTGTGTTCCTGTGGACGCGGTCTGTGCCGGGGGCATTTCCGCGTCTCACAGACAACACTCGTGGGGGGATTGGCTCCCAATATTTGTCATATCTGCCCCATCACCTCTCCCGAGACTGGCACTGATCTTAGTCTCCAAATCGACTCCCCTTAATAGCAAATGTGGGACACTTCAATTTACACAAGGCAATAGGCCAAGTATATTTCAACTAAAAATAAAGAAATAAAGGAGCACCTGGGTGGCTCAGTCGATTAAGTGTCCGACTCGATTTCCGCTCAGGTTGTGATCTCCCAGTTTGTGATATCGAGCCCCACGTCGGGCTCTGTGCTGACAGCACGGAGCTGCTTGGGATTCTCTCTCTCTCTCTCTCTCTCTCTCTCCCTCTCCCTCTCTCTCTCTGCCTCTCCCCCACTCGTGCTCCCTCTTAAAAATAAATAAATAAACATTTTTTAAAAAGATATTAAAAAATAAAGAAAGAAAAAATAAAAGAAAATGTAGTTTATACATAATAAAGTGAACAATACATTTTAAAACAAGTGTCTTCTATGTGGACCCTCAAGATCAGTGTCTTTTGCTAGAAGGTAAAAAAAAAAAAAAATCCGTAACTTTGAAAAAAAATGTACATGAGGGGAGATTGGTTGGTACTCCAGTTCTGGAAATTACTGGGGTGGTGGCCATGTGTCTGTATCTCTCGGTGTTGGTGCATGCGTCTGTTAGAATGTCTTTATCTCCCCTCTCGGGGATGAGTCTTTGTATGTGGGGGGTCTGGGTGGGTCTGTGACGGTGGGGGGTCCATGTCTGGGCACACATAGGTGTCTGTGGGTGGTATGGTGTGGCCAGAGTCTGGTCAGGAGGCCAGCACTCCCGGAGCCTGTGGGGCCTGGACAGGTCCATCCTGTCCCATCCTGGCCCCAACCCATGCCTGCCACAGAGGAGGGAGGAGGGAGAGGAGAGGAGAGGGAGGAGAGGGGGTCCTCCCTGGCCCAGGCCCAGACGCCAGGGCTGTGTCTCCTTGTCTCCTGCCGCAGGCCTAATCCCATCACCCACCGTTTCCCCAGCGCTGGGACAATGGCAGCATTGAGGCAGGCCTGGCAGATACAGAGGCCTGTGTGATCCAGGGGTGGCTGATACTCTTCCCTGGATATGCCAGAGACGCCCCTTCCACTCCCCCAGTCCCGCCCTTGAATGTGCATACGGTACGCTTGTGGCCACCGGAGCCTCGCTGCCACCTTCCCCAGGCCCATGCTCAGGTGGAGAAACCAAGGCACAGATCTGTGGGAGTCAGGAGGCCTGGGCTCTCACCTTGGTACGACCAGGGGCACGTTGTGCGTGCCAGCTCCTCTCTGGACCTCAGTCTTCCCATCTGGGAAATGAGAGAGGGGTCAGATGCTCTCACCTCCACTCTGATTTCAACATCATATGAGTGGTCAGTTACCCTGGGCAGACATGGGGGCCGGGCTGGCAAGGGGAGCCCTGTGCTGTGACCCCACCCCCTGGGAAGGTAACGATGGAGGTTCTCTACCCATGTGCATGGCTCACCTTCCAAGACTCTCCCAGCCCTAGATGAGGAAGTGGAAGCTCAGAGGGGTGAAGTGAGCAGCCCAAGGGCATACGTGTGTGTGAATGGGACGTGAACCCTGTCTGCCCGAGTGTGAGTCTCCTCCTTCCTCCGCACCCCACATTCAGTAGCAGGATGCATCATCCTCCTTTAAAGAAACGAAGTCCAGAGAAGGTGTGTGATTGGCTCAAGGTCACAGCGAGAGAAGGAAGCAGGTCTTTGATTCAGGTTGTTGTTGTTGTTCTTTAATGTTTATTTATTTTTGAGAGACAGAGAAAGAGAGAGCACAAGTAGGGGAGGGGCAGAGAGAGAGGGAGACACAGAATGGGAAGCAGGCTCCAGGCTCCGAGCTGTCAGCACAGAGCCCGACGTGAGGCTCGAACTCATAAACGGTGAGATCATGACCTGAGCTGAAACCAAGAGTCAGACGCTTAACTGACTGAACCACCCAGGCACCCCTAAAGTTGATTTTTAAAGAGTGATGTGATTGAGTAACCTGGCTCGGCGTCTGAAGTCATCAGGATGAACATTGTACAGGCAGGGGTTCTGAGATTATGGGGTGAATGAGGCAAATACTATCCCACCTTCCCATCTCACCAGGCAGCGGCTCAGGGCTCCATGCAGGAGACAGACCTACAAACACCCAGAAACAAGGCGACAGCCCTACGGGTCACAGACTCTGACAGAGGGAATCCCAGGGGGCTGTGGGATCACAGCCAGCTTGGGGGTCAGGAAGGCTTCCCGGAGGAGGGGATGCCTAAGCCAGTTCCCGGAGAAGAATGGCACACAAAAGCCTAAGACCCTACGTACATACAGTAGCCTGTAGGGCCCCATCGTGTCCTCGGCCATATGCTCCCCACTGCCTTTTGACCGCACAGGCCTCCCTGGTGTTCCTGGAACACAGTATCGCAGCCCTTTGTTCTTGCCCTTCTCTGTGCCTGGTGGGCTCTTCCCCAGACATCCTGGGCCCACTCCCTCTCATCCTGCACGTCAAAAGTCATGCCTGCTCCGGTACGAGCCCTCCTCTGACCACCATATTGAAAATTGCATCCCACCCCTGCTGTATTTTTGTCATTAGCCTCTGACTTACTGTATCACGGGTTTATCTGTTTCCTCCAGGGCTGCACTGTCCGATAGGGTGGCAATATCCCTAAAAGACAATCGAGCACTTGAAATGTGGTGAGTCTAAATTCGGCGTGCTGTTGGTAGATTTTATAGATACACTATGAGAAAAAGATTATAAATCATCTCATCAATAATTTTATACTGATTAAATGTTAAATGATAATATTTTGGATATATTGGGTTAAATAAACTGTACTATTAAAATTAGTGGACTTTGGGGCGCCTGGGTGGCTCAGTCGGTTAAGCAGCTGACTTCGGCTCAGGTCACGATCTCGCGGTCCATGAGTTCAAGCCCCGCATCGGGCTCTGTGCTGACGACTCGGAGCCTGCTTCAGATTCTGTGTCTCCCTCTCTCTCTGACCCTCCCCCGTTCATGCTCTGTCTCTGCCTCAAAAATAAATAAACGTTAAAAAAATTTAAAAAACAATAAAATTAGTGGACTTGTATGTTTTTACTTTTTTAAAAAAAGTGAGGGTGCCCAGGTGGCTCAGTCGGTTGAGTGCCCAACTTCAGCTCAGGTCATGATCTTGAGGTTCGTGAGCTCGAGCCCCACATCAGGCTCGCTGCTGTCAGCGCAGAGCCCTCTTTGAATCCTCAGTCTCCCTCTCTCTCTGCCCCTCCCCCACCCCCAGCTCATACTCACTCTCTCAAAAATGAATAAATACTTATTTTTAAAAATGTGGCTACTAGAACATTTAAAATTGCCTTGTATTTCTATCGGTCATCTCCTTCAGGGGTGGGGATTTGTTTCTCCTGTTTATTGCTGTATCCCCAGCACCTAACAAGTAGTAGTTACTCCACAAATGCCTGCTGAAGAATGTATGAATGAATGGATGAGTGAATGGATGGATGGATGGATGGATGAATGACGGATGATGGATGAGTGGATGAATGAATGAATTTCTCTCCACCATCATTGGCACCAGCCTCAGGAATGGGGAAAAGTGCCTGTTCTGGAGCCCGGGGGACACGGGGCCTTGGGAGGTGGGGAGTGGGGGGGAGTTGGTGCCCCTCCCCCAAGTTGGTGCAGAGTTCCTCTCTTCAGGTCCCATGGCCATCTCCATGCCAGGCCTGGGGTAGGGGTGGCAGGGGTCTTCCTTTCTTCTCTTCCCTGGCCTTAGTTGGAGTAGGTGGGAGGCAGGGTAGATTCTGTGCCATCAGGGGGCCCTTGGAGAACCTTGGAGGGAGACTCCATAGGCGGGCAGAATGCCCCACCCTGCCCCCAGCTCTGGGAGGAGGTGGCTGCCTCCACAGCCCCAGACCTTCACTCCCGCCCCTGGGCACTAACCCCAGCCCCCGCCCGCTCCCCCTTCTCTCCCCCCAGAAGGAAGGCTTAGCCCAGGCCCTCAGGAAAAACCGCAATTTGCTTCTGACATGACACATTGACGGATTTCTGGCGGCTGTGCCCCTTTGTGTCCCCAGAGCTGATGTGGGCATATAAGGGCTGCCCCGGGGCCCAAGAGGGTGGAGGAGCCGGCAAGAGGCTGGGAGCCTCCACCCACCCCTCGTGGAGCTGCAGGTGTGGGTAAGGCAGCCTGCAGCAGCCCTAGCTTCATCCAGATCCCCAACCATTGACCCTGCGACCACCCGGCTATCCCATCTGAATAATGGGCACAGAACGAATTCACCATAGGAGGGCACTGGGGCTGCCTGGAGGGTGACGGGAGAAAAAGCCCATTTGCAGATGGGAAAACTGGGGCTCGGGGGCAAAGGCAGGGATGTCCTATGGACAGGGCTCTAGGGGTGTGCATTTTTCTCTAAGCCATGGAAACCAACTGGTTTCCTACTGTGGGACTGTTTCCCTCCGCAAGGGACCCCGAGGTTACAGGGAGCCACTCTGGGATGAGTCTTGGAGACAGAAGACAGACACTGCTGAGATTGCTCCTGGTGCACATAGCACCCATATGTACCTTTGCGCAGATGAGGAAAAGCACCCTCTCTGGGCAGACACAGCCTGTGCCAGGGCAAACAGTGGGCTAGTGAAATGCAGCTGGGTTTCCATCCCCTCTTGCCCCCTCAGCAAACACCCATCCAGCACACATCATGCACGGAAGCCCTAGATACAGTCTCTGCCCTCGGGGAGCTTAAAGAGATGGCAAACAAGGACACGGACACATAATGTATGATAGCATAATAGCACCTTAAAATAAATACGCCAAGCGATGCTTGGCAAACAGGCTTCTTTAGACAAGGTAAAGGAGGGAGGCTTCTCCAAGCTGGCAACATTTATTCAGAACCTGGGATGAGGAGCCAGTCATGCGAAGAACCAGAGGAAGAGCCTTCTTAACAGCAAGAACAGCATGTGCAAAGGCCCTGAGGTGGAAAGTGGCTTAGCATGTTTAAGACCGAGAAGGTCAAAAAGGCAATCAGGGACCTAGTGGGGAATGGCAGGAAGCCTGGGTTGTATCCCAAGGGCAGTGGGAAGTGGGGTTTAAGCAGAGATTACATGAGGGGTTAGATGGATATGTGACCACATTAGCAGTCACTCCACAAAGACAAGTGCCATGCTATGAAACTAGTAAGTTAGCCCTGCTCTCACCTCCCATCTCATTCCTTCCAACATGGAAGGATAGAGGCCAGGGAGGAGGAGAGAAATGGGGCCTGTCAATGGCAGGGGGGCCCCCAGTCAGCCACACCTTCTGAAACAGTCTCATGAGCCAACGGGAAAGCAGGTCCAGGAAACAAAGCTCCCAATCCTGCTGTCCTGGAAAGGAAGGCCCCTCTGTCACTCTCCCTCCGAGGCCTGGCAGGTCCATGTTCACCAGAGACGCAAAGGGCTGACGTGAGCTGCTGTTTTCCTGGGAGTGAGGCTGGATGGAGCCGCGCCGGGCAGGCGGGAGGGCCCCAGGCTGGTGATGCGGCAAGGGGGTCAGGTGAGGTCTTGGGCACGAGCAGTGCCTCAGAGTTCCTGCTTCTGCCCCTGACAGGTGTGCCATCGATGATGTTGGGCATGTGGTCCTTGCTCCTCCTCTGGGGTCTGGCAACTCCGTGCCAGGGGCTACTTGAGACGGTGGGCACGCTGGCTCGGATTGACAAAGATGAACTTGGCAAAGGTGAGCCCAAGACGGGCAGTCTGTGAGGGGCCCAGCTGCAGTGTAGACATCCGCACGGTGATGCTAGAGTGGCTGCTTTAAGGAAGTGCTGGAAACAGGCTGTGATTCTCATCTGCTCGGGGAGCTCAGGGGTTAAAATTTGCTTGCAGGCCCCCTTGGGTGATCAGTTGACCTCCTCCGGAGAGGAGGACTGGGTGAGGCCTGTGAGGGTTGTGTCTGCCTAAGGGATGGGGCCGGGTGGGATGGAGGAGGCTGGCGGGCCCAGTGTCTCTGCCCCACATTTCCAGGGTGGGGGGACTCAACGAGGCATTGCATGCTCTGGGGCCCAATGACCCAGGGTGACTGTCTCAGGGGTAGAATAGGGCAGTCGTGAACAGGAAACTCTTCAGGGAATCGGCCCGGCCTCCCCCAGCCCTCCCAAGGAGGCCTCTTCTGTCCTGCCTTTCTCTGCAGAGCCAGGCCAGAGGGCCCAGGAAGAGCAAGGGTCACCTCCTCCATTTTGGTCAAGCCCTGGTGGCTATGTGCTCCCTCCTTTGCTTCTGCCCTTTCTTTTGGTGCTATGAGGTGGCCCAGAGTCAAGGAGCCCTAGTCATACTATTGGCCCCAAACCCAACTTGCTGTATGAGCTTGAGCAAGTCTCTGCCCTCCTCTGGACCCTACTTCCCCTTCTGTAAAATGAACTTCCCCCTTCAATCCTCCCTGCAGCCATCCAGAACTCGCTGGTTGGAGGGCCCATTCTGCAGAACGTGCTGGGCACAGTCACATCTGTGAACCAGGGCCTCCTGGGCTCTGGGGGACTGCTCGGAGGAGGCGGCCTGCTGAGCTATGGAGGGATTTTTGGCGTTGTGGAAGAGCTTTCTGGGTGAGTCTTCACTGTGGCCTCTCAACTGCCCACATGCTATGTGTCCTACAGGAAGGCTGGTCTTTTTTCTTTCTTTCTTTCTTTCTTTTTTTTTGCTTCAGGGAAGAGAGGAGAAGTTGTCTTCGATTTGTTGGCAGGCAGTGGGGGTGATGTGGGGAGACCTGCATAGGGAGTCCCAGGGCCTGAGTCAGAAAATAATGAGTCTACTGTGTACCAGGAAACACAGGAATGACAGCATGTCCCTGCGGTTGAGGGTTCCAGTTCTGGGTTGACTTCAGTTATTCACTGTGTGACCTAGGGCAAGTTGCCTAGTCTCTCTGGGCTAATCTAGGTATCTGCACGGCTCCCTCTCACCTCCTTTGGGTGTTTGCTCCAAAGAGCCCTATGCTGACCAGCCCCTCCTTTTCCCCTCCCCTGCCTTCAAGTTCTCCAGAAGATGCATCACTCCCCTGCACCCCCTATCTTTACTGGTTTGTTTCTTGCCTCCCCTGCTAGGTTATAAACCCCAGGAGGGGTAGGGCTTTCGTCTGGCCTGTTCATTGCCATATCCCTAATATCATTAATATCATTAATACGTAATAGATATTCAAAAAATATTTTTGAATGAATGAATGAAATCACATAATAGCTAATATTTATAACTTAATCACCACTTAGCCGGGTTTTCTATGTAACCAGCACTGTGCTGAACACTGTAAATTAATCATCCCATGTAATCCAGAAGTAGGACTGTTATCAATGGCATTTAACAGGTGAGATTGAGGCCCCCGGCAGTGAGGGGGCCTGCCCAAGTTCACCCAGGTAGGGAGTGGTGGGTGGGGGTGCAGGTGGTTAATCACCAGCCCTACAGCCTGCCCCAGGTGGGTAGGAACCATTCCCTCGTTGGTGGTGAATCAGGGGAAGGTCAATCTGGATAGCCAGGAGGAGTTAGTTAGCCGAAGGCAGATGCAGAGTGGAAGGAAAGTCAAAGGAAAAGTGTTCTAGACAGAAGGAACAGTCTGGGCAGAGGCTCAGAAGACAGAGAAAACAATCAGCTGTCTTGAACACACAAGGAGCTGTGTTCAAGAAGCCACCTGAGTTGCACATGCATGAGCCTGGAGATAGGAGTAGGGAGACAATGGTCCAGGTCAGAGACTGAACCAGGACTGAGGCCATGGGGATGGGGTGGGGAGAACACTTTAATACACTGAGCCTCTAATGCGGATGATATTACATTTATTGAATACATGCTGTACCAGCGTCAGCACCCACATCGTCTTACTTGTCTTTGCAACATTTGAGGTGGGTGCTTGTATCGTCCCACCTTCCAGATGAAGAAACTGAGGCCCAGAGAGGTGAAGTCATTGGGCACACAGTTGGATTTATGAGTTACAGATGGGATCTGGGATACACATCCCCCCCCCCCCACCGCCCCGGAGGGTCTAGGCACCACCTGGTCTGAGATGGCCCAGGCACTAAGGGACTGACACTGGAAGATGGCTGGGAGTGAGTGGCCCTCCCCCTGACTCCTGTCGCCGTCCCAGGCTGAAGATTGAGGAGCTCACACTGCCGAAGGTGTCGCTGAAGCTGCTGCCTGGGTTTGGGGTGCAGCTGAGCCTGCACACCAAGGTGGGCCTGCATGGCTCTGGGTGAGTGCGTCCCTGGGAACCTCTACCCCACTGCTCCCCAGCCCAGCCCACTGCTCCACTGGGGACCCCCACTCTGTTGTCCTGTCACCCCCATCTCACTGACACCCCCCCCCATTTCCTCCCAGCCTACTTCCTCCCGAAGGGACACCCACCATATTGGATCTCCCCCCTCTCCCCCCCATTTCCCCTCCCGGAGACCTCCATCACACTGTTCTCCAGCAACTTCCATCTCACTTTCCTGGAGACCCCTGCCCCGTGGCTCAGGGCTCACTCGAGGAGGTGGGAGAAGAGGATGCAGGAACATGAAAATGGGGCAGGGAGTGGCAGGAAGGCGTGGGGACCAGCCAGCTCGCTGGGCCCTACTCACTCCTCAGGGCCCTCGCAGCCCCCGAGGGCGTGGCCTGGGGGGGCGCTGTCGGGTGGGCCGGGCAGCCTGGCCACGCCCCCAGCAGCGGGTCTCGCAGGCCCCTGGGGGGCCTCCTGCAGCTGGCCGCGGAGGTGAACGTGTCGTCGCGGGTGGCTCTGGGCGTGAGCTCTCGGGGCACGCCCACGCTCGTCCTCAAGCGCTGCAGCACGCTCCTGGGCCACATCAGCCTGCTCTCGGGGTGAGTCCGCAGGCTCGAGCCCACAGAGGGCGGCTTCCACGCCTGCACGTGCGGGGGTGTGTGTGGGGGGCTCCTCGAGGGGCTCCTCTCCGGGGCGCACACTGGGGCATCTCCTGGGTCTCCGGCTGGGCGGGTCCTGATATCACCCAGCTTCCTGTCGGTCCAGCCAAGTTCAGCCGGCTTCGTGGACCCGCAGACTGAGGCCCAGCACGGACAGGGGGTACTGCCCAGCCCCTAGCTAGCATCACCCACTCCTGGGCGTCCCCCTTCTCCATCCCAGCCACCCTGGCCCGAGATCCTGTAGTCCCCTCTCCCAGATAGAGCAGACCCTGGCCATCTCAGTTCCCCAATTCAGTACATCAGAGACCCAGCTCTGCCTGTGACTTGTGTGACCCCAGAGGAGCCTCCTCCTCTGGGCTCGTCTGTATAATGAAGACCTAAATTTGATGATCCAGAAGGCTCTGGCACTTTTACCTCACTCCCTTTCCCCAACTGTTCAGGACACAGTGGCCCTCCCTACACCTGTGTTGAACCATCACTCCTATGAGACAACTGAGGCCCAAAGAGGGCAAGAGACTTGTCAAAGGTCTCACACAGATTGCAGCAAGGATGGACACGGGCTGGTCTCTGGACTCATCCAAGGCTTTTCCCCAGGGCTCTGCACCCACCCCACACCCCTGGGGCACCTACCCCTCCCCTGCCTCACACTTTGCACCGCCCCATTAGTTTCTAGATTCCAGGCTGATTCCCACACTGCCAGCCCATCTTTGCTGGGTGGCTGTAGCCGCGAGGGGTAATCCGACAGCTCTGTGTTAGCTCCCATAAATAGGGGAAACTAGGGATGCCTATGTTTCCAGAAGGGCCTTCCAGAGTTTCTAGGTGGGGCCTTTGGGCTCCTTAAATTCCAGTGGCTCCCTCCTGCTCCTCTGGGCTGGAGGCGGCCTTGGAGGAAGTAGAGCCTGGATGGCGTTGGCGACCTGTGGTTGTGGTTCTGTGGTTGCCACCCCTGCTCTCCAGGCTCCCCTAGGATCCAAACAGACCTGAACATCTTCTTCTTATTCATTCAGTCGTTCAATCATTCAACAAATGTTCATGAATTCACTCAACAGATATTTATTGAGCCCCCGCTCTAACCCAGGTCCTGTTCTGGACCCAAATGTCATTTGTCTATAAATGTTGGAGGAGACGCAGGGAACAGACATTTACGGAGCACAGACTGTATACCAGACATGAGTACATTCCCACTTAATCTCGGCAGCCAACAATTCTTTAAGGTGGGCATTGTACAGATGGGTAAACTAAAGTCATCCCCCTGCTTTCCATGGCAAGACAGAGCCAAGATTTAAACCCAGGTCTCCAAAGCCTGAGTCAACCCCCTCAGCCCCAGGAGAGGAGACAGGAGACCTCCAGAGCCCCCAGTGCCCACTCTGCCTTGTCATCCCAGCTGGTGCTGTCCCTGTGTGGTGGCCACACCCTCACACTTCTCTCTCTACCCAGGCTGCTGCCCGCACCGCTCTTTGGGGTCGTGGAGCAGACCCTCTTCAAGGTGCTCCCGGGATTGGTGAGTGTGTGAGTCACGGGCCAGGCATGCCCCTCCCCATGACTGTGCCTCTCCTTCCTCGGCTTTGAGTAAATCTGGGCGCCAGGCAGGATTAGGCTGTTCCTCCCTTCCACGCCCACTGGGTAATCCCATCCTGGCCCGCCCACGAGTCCCCCAGGTGCCTCCGGCAAGTCTGCAGGTGGCAGGACACAATCCATCCCCAGCCTTCCGGATCCTGACTTTATAGCTCCAGATGACCTGAGTCCCCTGCTCCCAAATCCAAGCCCCTTTCTTCCTCCCTGCTCTGTCTTTGCCTCCTACATTATTGACTTAATAGTTTTCTTGATATCTTTATTTTTTAAAGTTTATTTATTAACTTTGAGGGAGAGAAAGAGAGAGCAAGAGGGGGCAGAGAGAGAGGGAGAGAGAGAATCCCAAGCCGGCTCCACACCGTCAGCGCAGAGCCCGGCACAGGGCTTGATCCCACGAACCCTGAGATCGTGACCTGAGCCGAAATCAAGAGTTGGACACTTAACCGACTGAGCCACCCAGGCGCCCCTATGGTTTTCTTTAAACTAACTTTGAATTAAATTAAAGCAGAGCCCTGGGCTTGGCAAACATGTTCAGGAAACTGCATACACATATATTGATACATCAGAAGTTAAACGTGTTATAATTAAGCTGCTCTAGGATGCCTGCTCATGGCCTGCCCCAGCCGTCCTGGTTTCCTCCAGGGGACGTGAGCCACACCTGAGAAAAGCTGGTCTGTCCACAGCCCCCTTTCACTGAGGCCAGTGAGGGGATGGTCTTGCTGGGGTCATACAGCCAGCAAAGGGCGGCCAGACCTCCAGACCCACAGTTCTGGCAGGACCTCTCTTACGAGTCCTTGTGAGGAATAGCTGTGGGAGCCTGTGGTTGGCAAAACTGGCCTGGGCTTGACAAAGCCAGTCGGGAACGAAGTGCAGGAGGAGGAGAGAAGGTCCCAGCTGCAAGGACCCTGACCCAGGCCCATTTCAGGCGGATTTCAACAAGCGGGAGTGGGTACGTTTAAATCACCGTCCCTAGGGACACCTGGGTGGCTCAGTGGGTTGAGCGTCCGACTTCGGCTCAGGTCATGATCTTGCCGTCCGTGAGTTTGAGCCCCCCGTCGGGCTCTGTGCTGACAGCTCGGAGCCTGGCGCCTGCTTTGGATTCTGTGCCTCCCTCTCTCTCTCTCTCTGCCCCAACCCACTCGCCTTCTGTCTCTGTCTCTCAAAAATAAATAAACATTAAAAATAAATAAATAAATAAATAAATCACCGCCCCTAACCTGGACAACTGACTGCAAAGCAGGATCTGTGTAGCTCTAAGAGGTTTTAAAAATAAGACTTAGTTACTAGCATTTAGAGATTGGAGGTTTCTCGTAGCAATCCAATTTCTGGCTTCTCTGGTGCAGCCAGCCACCCTAGCCACACAGAGCCTCCTTCCTGCAGGTGACACGCATCGGCACCCAGGAAGGAGTTGCTCCTGCCCGGCCCGGGCCCTCTGGTCTCCTCCTCCTGTTTCTGTGACATGCCTGACCCCAGAAGCCCTGGAGTTGGGGGCCCTGAGTGTAATGAAAACGCAGCCCTCTCTTGTCTCTCTGTGACCTTCTTGTCTCTCTGGGACCTTGGGCCGATCACCTTTCTTCTCCTGTCCCAGCTGTAGAATGAAGGGGCTGGACTGGGTCACTCTGGGGTTCCTGCTCCGGTGGACTCAGATTCTATGACTTCCAGTCCTGGGATTCTGGAAGCCACACCACTGTCTCTCTGTCCTCAGAGCCCAGCGAACACACAGTGGTGTTGTGTGTGCAGCAGATGCCCCAGGGCACAGGCCTGACTCTCTGGGGCTGCCCCCCCCCCCCAGTGTCTGAATCCTAGGTTGCCCAGTGCCCCCCCGGATAGCGGGAGGGGCCCGAGACCTCAAAGGGGGCAGCTGCCTTTGCTCCACAGTGGAGGGCTCTGTCCCCACACCCCAGCTGGCCTCTGAACAGTGCCTCCCCCGCTCCTCCGGCATCCTTCGAGGTTTTCTGAGGGGGCCCATGGAACTGGCCCTCTGTACCACCCCCTGCCCCTTCGGACACTTCAGGCTCCAGTCCCCCCCTTGCCTCCCGCCCGTGTGTCCCCCAATCTGTCTCACGTTCTGACTTGCCTTGGTCCCCAGGACCACAGAACAAATCATCTAGAGAAAATGTAGCCTGTCCCCTGCACTGGGCTGGGGCCACTTCTATTTTCCTGTAACACTTGTCTCTTCCGGACACAGCTGTGCCCCATGGTGGACAGTGTGCTGGGCGTGGTGAATGAGCTCCTGGGGACTACGCTGAGTAAGCAGGGGCCCAACCCCCTCCCCCTTGCCTCTTCTCCTACCCTTCCCTCCTATCACCCCGGTGGGTGGGGGTACCAAGGGAAACAGGAAGGGGCAGAATTCCGGGACCTTTCACTCCCTCCTCAGACTGATGAGGCCGCCACATGGAAGAGGTCTAATGGTGGGGTTCCGGGCCGAGGCCAGCTCAGCAGGGCTTAGAGGTCCTGAGCCACCCAGGCCTCTCCCTGCCAGGGGCTGCAGGCCACTTGTCCACACTGATGGTGTGTTTGGCACCGTCCAGAGCACGAGGCAGATATTATTATCTGGACAGACCAGATGACTGAGGCCCAGAGCTTAATTTAAGTCAGGAACCCAAAGTCCCACAGCAGCAGTGGTCCCCAGTCTCCCTGAGCCTTACAGAGACAGGGATGCCTTTGAAAAATACCAAACGGCAGAACCAGGATAAGGAGAGAGAATTAGGGGCACCTCTGTCTCTATATGTGGCGTTGTGTGACCTTGAGCTGGTGACTTCTCTGCCTGAGCCTCAGTTTCTTTATCTATAAAACGGGGACGACCATAGTGTTCAAGTAAATGCTTAGTGGAAGGCCAGGCACTCAATAAATAGTAGTTGGGCCTATTGTTATTGGGGGCTGGGCTCACGGCATCTTTCTCCCTCCTCCCCTCCCCATACAGGCCTGGTGCCCATTGGGGCTCTTGGGTCCGTGGAATTTACTCTGGCCACGCTGCCTCTTATCTCTAACCAGTACATAGAGTTGGATATCAACGTGAGTCCCCGTCAAGGCCCTGCCCACAGCCGGGGTGTGCTGGGGCGCTGGCAGAGGCTGGGTAGGGGATGCTGGCTCAGAGCGAGGTGGATAAGCCATTCTGTCTCCTCCCATACAGCCCATCGTGAAAAGCGTAGCCGGTGACATCATCGACTTCCCCAAGCCCCCGAAACCCATCAAGGTGCCCCCCAAGGATGACCACACATCTCAGGTGGTTGTGCCTCTGTACCTCTTCAACACTGTGTTTGGGCTTCTGCAGGCCAACGGTGCCCTCGACATAGACGTCACCCCCGAGCTGGTAAGTGTGGCTCCCTGTCCCACTATGGTTTGGCAGTGCTAGTGATGAGCTAGTCACATCATCACTGGTCAGCCTTGACTAGCCCTCTTCTCTATAGTTGGAGAGGGCTGGACAATTTATGGCATGCATGTGCCCACTCTTGTCCTTGTGGCAGGCATCGCTAATCGATAATGGCCCTCTGCTTGGCTAAATCTGAATGGGACCTCTGAATCCTTCTCAACGTGGCACTCCAGGAAGTGACCTTCGATTGGTCAGAACTGGCATATGAAATGTAGCTAGTTTTCCATCCCTGTACCTTATAAGTTCTTCTGGAGTCAGAGCCCGATTTTATACTAAAGTGTGAGTGGTTCACATTTCCACTGCTTTCTCAAGAGCAGAGTTGAGTTGGAAAAAAGAAAACTAGGGCTGGACTATACCAAAGGTCACTCGGACATTGTTCTAAAGCTTCTCGGACCTGTCTGCTTCCATTCTGGCCCTTTTCATACCCTCACGGATGTCTGGAAGGCCTAATCCCCAGGAGCCCCACCCAGAGACATTTTTCTTGGTCTCACCCTTTCCAAAGGCAGTGAGTCTGAGCCACCTGGGACCCTTGCCTGCAGCTCAGGCTGAAGGGAGCAAGGGTTGATCACTCACTTCCTGAAGGTGGGGGTCCAGAGAGCACTGTCAAGGCCTATGGGAGGTGGGAATAGGGCCCTAAGCCGGGAGCCAGGTGTCTTCTAGCTGGGGGGAGGAGACTGGGAAGGCCAGGGAGAGACCGAGTGTGAAAATGTGTGTGTCCGAGCAGCTTGTGGGTGTGCGTGGGTGGCAGGAGAAAGGGACCATAGTGGCTGTGTTCTGGTGCTGTCCTCCCCTGTGGGTGATAGCTGTGTGTTGGGTAAGTGTCTGGGAATCCTCTGGTCAGGAGAGAACGTGTGTGTATATTTATCCTGTGTGAACAGGCATTTTCTGAGAAGTAGGCACGTGTAGTTCAGGGACCTCAACCATCAGGGCTGGGGGCGCTGGGCCATTATCAGTGAAAGCCTGCCTGATGGGACTGTAGTGAACGAGGGAGCCTGTGCCTGCCTGCCACTCAGCTTCCCCAAGGGGATGGGGTACAGGCCCTGTGTGACCAGGTTTTCCAACTTTTTAGCCAGAGCCTGGCAAATTTATATGAAATTTCTTGATTTGATAACACTGGAAGCAAACTCATCATTTTTGAAAATACTGTTTGGATAAAGGGCAGAAATGTCTGGGACCAGATCCCTGGACCTTCAGATTGTGAGCTCTGGCAGAGGAGTTTAAAAATTCTGGAGTTAGCCTGCCCAGGTCAAATCCTGCAGTACGACTCACCAGCTTATGACCTTGGGCAGGAGCATCAGGCTTCCTGTCTGTAAAATGGGAGTAATCATAGCACCTACCTCTCTGAGCTAATGTCATAGATGCGGAAATGAGCAAAGGCACACAAAACCCTTAGCGTGTGCCTGGCGAGTAGTAAACACTCATCGTTGGCCAATAGGAGGAACATGAGTGTGTGTAGGGTTGTGTGTGCGTAATTGGCAGGGGTGGGGTGGGGTGTGGGCAAAACAGCTTTGTGTGCGCTCAAGAATTCCTGTCTTGTCTCTGTATTCACCCTACACCCCATTTGGTCTTGGGTCCAGGTTCCCAGCAACGTGCCATTGACAACGACAGACCTGGCAGCTTTGGTCCCCGAGGTGAGTGACCCTCTCATGGGCTTTGATCCTTGTAGCTCTTTCCCAATGAGCCTGAGTGAGCTCCAGAATCTTTCCCAATACAGCTCTCCAGAGAGCTGCAATTGAATGTTGAGTCCAAATCCCCACTCAAGTTTGAATCCCTTACACTTAAACTTTCCTGACAGCAGATTTTTGCTTGGAGAGGAAAGGATCAGAGTTTAACTGCCCAGAAGTCAGCTGGGTATTTGTCCTCTCCATGACAGAGGACGGGAGATTCTTCCCCTCTTTCCACCTGCCCAGCTGCATCCTGGTCTCAGTCTTCTCTGCCCCCAGGGAGAAGACTCTGGGTGCTGGCCTGGAGGAGGGAAGGAAAAGGAGAGGACTTGGCAGGGGGGGTTGACTAGTGCACATCAATCAGTGTGTGGCTTCAGGGCCTGGCTTCAGCTTTCCTGACTGTTCCACTAGGGCTGGACCAGCCACTTGCTAGCCGTGGGCATCTGAACTCATACTGAAGTTGAAATGACTCCTGCAAGGTCCTTATGTAATAGCAGATTCTGATAGAGGTGCGGGTGAGGCCCAGAAGGTTTCCACTGGGGAAGATCGAGGGGGCAGCTGAGTTTGGAGACACAGAGGACAAATTGAACTCTTGGTGGTGGTGATTCAGATCAGCCTTGGTGGATGTCGTAGAAGCCTCTGCTTCTTGGAGTCCTTGGCTAAAGGGCACAGGAGTCTTAGGCAAAGGAAGAGATGGGGCTAGACATTCAGAGGAACCTCCTGAGAGCAGGAGTTATAAGATGGAGAAGACTTGGGGAGGCAGAAGTGGCAGGAATGGGGACCCATGCCTGCAGTAAGCCGGGCCACGTCCCTCCAGCTCGGGGAGGCTGGGCCTGTCTCGGGAGGTTGTAGCCTTTGTTCTCACAGCGTCAGAGCCCCATGGCCCCCGCTCTCAATCTGGTTCCGTGGCTTCAGAACCTGTGGACACATAAGGATGGAATCTGGTGACTCCCTGTCCTTATGACCCTGCAACTCTGGGAGTCTGGGCTTGGATTGGTCCCCGGATCCCAGTATTCAAGTGATTCTAAGCTTGATTCTGTGATTCTGTGGTTCCCAGCACTTCTATCATTCTATGACGTCATGATTATGAAACTTGGACTCTCCTGAGTGTGTGATTCATACAGTCAGTCAACTACCATTCACTGAGAACCTACTAAGTCCCAGGCCCTGTGCTAGGTACTGGGCACACAGACGGAGCAAAAGACAAAAAGCAGACAAAAGGCCTCTGCTTCAGGAGCTGCCGTCCTGGTGGGGGTGACAGACAAATGAATAAGTAGAATATACATAGCATCAGAAGGTGGAAGAGAATGGGGCAGTGAAGGCAGATTAGGAAGGTGGGGATAGTGCTTTTAAGCAGGGTGCTCTGCAAAGGCCTCACCGAGGTGACATTTGACCAGTAGGCTGAAGGAGCTGAGGGAGGGAAGCACGCAAGTACCTGGGGGAGACATTTCCAGCAGAGGAAACAGCAAGTGCAAAGGCCCTGAGGTAGGAGTATACCTAGCAGGTTGGAGGGACAGTAGAGTGGCCAGTGAGTCTGGAGAGGAGAACGAGGGGCCAGTGGTTGGAGGTAAGATGGAGAGGAGGGCAGAGGACGGGTCATGTAGAGCCTGTGGCTCTTGCAGGGGATTTTGACTGCGAGGTGGGAGTCTGATTCAGCTGTCCCATGGGTTGATGTCTCCCCACTTGAATGTTAGCCTCAGAGGGCCGGGAGCAAGACAGTCTGGTTCAGGCTATAACCTTAGCACCCAGCATGGTGCCAAGGGCCCATTAGGTGCTCAGTGAGTGTTTGTTGACTGATTCTATTATTGGGGCATTGAAGCTGCCCTCGTGCCCCCTGCCCGGCCCCTGCCTCTCTCCAGGCCCTGGGAAAGTTGCCCCTGGGCCAGCAGCTCCTGCTCTTGATACGGGTGAAAGAGGCAGCCTCAGTCACTCTCCAGAACAAGAAGGCCACAGTGTCTATCCCAGCTAACATCCGTGTGCTGTCCTACCGCCCTAAAGGGACCCCTGAAGCCCTCTTCGAGCTGAATGCGGTGAGTGCCCGAGGGGGCCTGGCACCGGGGTTCTGAGCAGGGCTGCCCTCTCCGGGATGCTGGGGGGCCTTACACCTGATTTCAGAGTGGGACACCCTGCGTGGCACAGCACAGGAAGTGCCCCCTGCCATTGTCATCGTGTGGGCCAAGCCCCAGCACCCGCTTAGACTCCTGCCTGCTCCCGTCACACATCTGTCCTGGCCCGAGTCCCGTCCGCTCTGCTTTCCTCAGAGCAGGGAGTCTCAGGAGAGACTCCCCATGTCCTCAGCCTCTGTGTGCTCAGACGTCTCTCGGGTGACCCTCGGGCTTCCTCCCGGCCCTCCACCTCTGCTAGTTTTCCCCAAGGCACCTCGGGGCAGAGGCAGGTCCCTCCCCTGCTCACTCTCTGCCCTGCCCCCCCAGGACCAAGCACCTTCACCTGGCACTCAGTGCCCTCCTGCCTCATCCTCTGCCTTTCCTTCTCCCGAAGCCACAGTTACTCAGGGCCACCAGGTGCCAGCTCCCCACCTTTGTCGGGCAGGGTCCACCACCTGCAGTGCCATCCCCTCCCCCCACACTTGGTTTCATCTTTCAAGATTCAGTTCAGGCGTCACCTCACTGGGGGCACCTTTCCTCGCTGTAGGCTGGATTGAGGGTCTCTCCAGGCTCCTGGAGGCCCCGAGCTTCCTCTCATACAACATCAGTCACTCTCAGTCCTCCAGTTTTTGAGCACCAGAACCTTCAAGCTACCTCCTCAGAGCCCAGCACGGGCCCTAACACACAAGAGGGCCATAGCAAGGATTTGTGGAGGGAACGGGGTGGGTCCCTTGTTGGCCCAAGGGGACCTGCCCTCAAGCTCCTCCTGCTGAATTCATGGGTAACCTCCACCTGCTTTCCCCATGCAGGTTTTGACTTTAAATGCCCAGCTGGCCCCCTCGGCTACCAAGCTGCACCTCTCGCTGTCCCTGGAACGGTAACATTGGGTCCTGGGCCTTGTCTTTGGGAACAAGAATGAGGGACCCGCTAGAACCGCCTCCCATTCACTGAGCATCAACTAAGTTACCAGCATCTTCCTTGCCTCCAGGACCTGCCAGGGAGGGGTCGGTGTTAGCCCATTTTACAGATGAGACAATAGGGGCTCAGGGAAGCAGGATCCGGAGCAGGCTTCTTCCATCGCACCTGCTCCAAATCTGACCCTGGGAGATGCACCTGCTGCCAGGACACGGAGTCTGAACTTCCGAGTGATCAGCCGCAGAGGCTAGCCACAGAGATGGCTGTGCCGTGCTTTGTTATTCATGCAGGCTGCGTACTTCTCTCAAGGGCCCACCCCCGTGGTAACTAGGCCCCATGGTAATCATAAGAGCCGAGAGGGTGATGTTGATGGTAGTCCTTCCCGACACACGCCCAGCACTTTACAGTCAGCAAAGCCCAGGCTCACACAGTGGATTGTCCCCAGAAGCAGGTCTGCGGTCTGGGCCTCCGCTCTCCAGGCCCAGTGCTGTCACGTTGGTCTGAGGCCTGGGGACCTGCCTGCCCCTCCCCTGGGTACGGGGGATTTCCCAGGGGCCTCTGGGATCTGCCTGTCCTGAACCGTAGGCCCCCAGTGCTCACCTGACCCCACGTTAGTGTCCCCTGCACCCCCCTGCAAGGCTCCATTACCACCATTTCTAAACTTGCCCGCTGCCTGGGTTTGCCTCCCCTTCCTGGTGGCAGTTCATGCCTCAGGCTTCAGGAAATAGAGGCGTGCATCCGGGCTCTGGCCCTGGCCCTGCATTTGGGTCAGCTGGGATCCGTCGGTGTTGCTGTCTTTAGTGCTCGCGTGTTGGATGCGGGGAACCCTGTGCCCAGAGCTTGGTCTGTGGGAGGGCCACTGCTTAGAGAGGTTCAACCACTGGCCCGGGGCCAGCTGGGAGTGACACCAAGGCTCCAGGGCCAGAGCATCAGAGGGGGCAGTCATGATATCTCAGAAGAAGTTAGATCCCTTCAGGCCCATTTTACAGGTGAGAAAACTGAGTCTCTGAGTCGAGGCCAGATAGAGGCAGAGTTGGAGCTGTCACCCTGTTTCCTGATCCTGGAGAGCTAGGAGTGGGGCGCACTGGGGGTGTGGTGGGCGGTGGGGCCCCCCAACACCTCTCTTCTCTCCTCCAGGCTTCGTGTCAAGCTGGCCTCCTCCTTTGCCCACGCCTTTGATGTAAGTTCCTGGGAGAGTGAGCAGCTTGCCAGTGGTGAGGGTCTTCAAGTGGGGGGTAGAAAGGGGTAGGATGAGTCACGGTCGTACGACTGAGCTGGCCTCAGTCTGGGCTCTGCCCCAGCAAGCCAGAGTGGCCAAACGTCAGAGCAGGTGTGCATGTGCGTGTATGTGTGTGTGTGAAAGAGTCATCGTCTTAGGAAGGTGAATCTCATCGTCTTGCAAAGTCTTGGAAGCTCACAAATCGTAAACATCCAGAATCTCACAAGGGTTCAAAATTCTGGAACTTTGCACAAGTAACAATGTTCCGGAACTCAGAAAGTTCTAGCGCTTCAGAGCCCCAGAGAGCCCTTAGTGTCCTGCTTCTCAGAGTTCTGAGGTCCTGGAGTCTCTCAATGGTCTCAGGTTCTAGAACATTCTAAGGGTCCCTAAATGAATAAAAATCTAAGAGCAGACCGCTCAAAGTTCTACTGGAGCTGGACATAGGAGCTGGCATGTTTTCTGCTCTCTTTCGCAGGCACTGCCCCTTCCAGGCCCCACAGACCCTTCCTCTAGGAAGGCAACTTTTCGAAGCTCGTGGGGCCTGCGTGAAGCTGTCCTAAATCAGAGTCCCCTTTGGGGTCATTGGCAGCCACCCCAGTGGGCCCTGTGCCCACCAGGAACTGTGTCCTCAGGCTTTGGGGAGGCTCAGAAGCTGGATCTCTGGATTCCCTCCCTGGGGAGGGGTGTGCTGCTCCCTGTGAAGCCACACCTCCCAGCCGTCCCTGTGCTCTGTTGCAGGCATCCCATTTAGAAGAATGGCTCAGTGATGTGGTCCGGGTGGCCTACGTGCCGAAGCTCAATGGTATGGGAGGACTTTGCTATCTTCTTGGAAACGTGGAGTGTCTGAACTCAGGATGGTTCATTGCTCTGATAGAGACACTGAGGCTGGAGGGGGGTTGATCCCCATTTCCAAGATGCAGAAACTGAGGCACCAATGTTCCATTTCAAACCACATCGATTAGTACCTCCATCACACCAGACCCCGGGCCCTGAGAGCTATCTGACCAGTGTCCTGTCCTCAGGCTCACAATCCAGAGGGAAATAGTCATATAAACGAATGACTAGAATATGGACTCAGGGGCTTTTGCGTGGCTCAGTCGGTGAAGGGTCCGACTTTGGCTCATGTCATGATCTCACTGTCCGTGAGTTCGAGCCCCATGTTGGGCTCTGTGCTGACAGCTCAGAGCCTGGAGCCTGCTTCAGATTCTGTGTCTCCCCCTGTCTGCCCCTCCCCTGCTCCCACTCTGTCTTTCTCTCTCAAAAATAAATAAACATTTAAAGAATTAAAAAAAAAAAAGAATATAGATGACTCAGAGTGTGCAGGGGGCTGACAGAACCTGAGGGGAGACACTGATGATATAGATAAAGAAAAGGAGCACTTTTGTTTGGGTTTAGTAGGATGGGTATGAGTCCGCCAACAAGGGAAACTGAGTCCCCAAGAACAGAAATGGCTGGCCTAAGGACACTGGTCCCAGCCCCCACGTACCTTTGCTTTTAACCATTTCCTTTTCGCAGTGGACCTGGATGTTGGAATTCCCCTGCCTAAGGTTCTCAATGTCAATTTTGCCACTGCAGCCCTGGAGATCATAGAGGTGAGCCTCCCATACAGGTGTGGCCTCGCCGGGCCTTCATCTTGTCTCTGGAGAGCCTCACTTAAAACTCCTGACACTGTCCGTCGGTCACAGAGTCCTTTCCTGTTGAATTCAGACACGTGTCTGACCTATAGAATGGACTCTCAGATTTGCTCCCAGAACCACAGCTCTGCTGGCCCAGGGGTGGCAAATACATGTCCTGTCTCTCTTTGACCCTGTGCCTGTGGCAGGCACGGCTAGAAGGTCTTGACACTTTTTTTTCTTGCTCAATAGCAACATGGCCTCACAATCCTTTTCAGTGTTGAGTCTTGGAATGGCTGTGGGAGGTGGGCAGAGCCAGGAGTTATGGATCCATTTCTCAGATGAGGATCAGGGATAAAGGAGGCCAAATTTCTGGCCCAAGGCCACACAGGAAATTAGCAGGAGAAATGGCCCATGAACTTGGGTCTCTTGACTTAAGTTCGAAAGTCAGTGACCTCTCCCGCACTGGATGTCATTCATTCATTCATGCATTCGCTCATTCATCCCGTTCCTGAGTGCCTGCTGTGCTCCAGGTTCAGTGCTAACTCCAGGGCGCGGGACCAAGGGGAGGATTAGGAGGACGACACAGAGGTGGCTGCAGGGATAGAGGGCATGGCAGGGGTCTTGGGCACAAGGACCCAGATGATGTAATTGAGAACCATCGCTCCTTGCAGAATGCTGTTGTGCTGACCGTGGCATCCTGAAGCTGAGAGACGGCCACCTTCCCTCCCCATTCACTGCCAGAGTCTGTACACCTGCCCACTCTGCCTCAGTTTCCCTCCCAGCCTCTAGCCTGCGTCGGTGACAGTATTAGTGTCCCTTGCCCACCCAGGACCACCTAGGACCACCCAGGTGCTCTGGCCCTGCAGCTCTGCCCCCGGCCTGGGGTGGGGACTATAGGGCTGGCCACAGGACTCCGCTTTGAAGAGAGCTCTGGCCTCAGGGGAGAGTTGTGAGCTTTCAATAAACCACTCCTCTATCTCAGTACCTCCCGGCTGGTTTGTTCCCCAGTCACACAGGGGCTGCCTTGGCCTCTGTTTCTGGACCCTCTCCAGCTCCAGTCCAGGGCTCCTGGGAGGTGAGGGACTTGGGGCCTGGTCTTTGTAGCTTTGCATCCCAGACTTACCCAGTTGGCCTGGGAAGCCTCTGTGTCTTGTCCTGCCTTCCTTCACCTCTGCCTCGAGCTCCTCCTGTCCCCTCCCCTGTCCTTTACTCTCCTCCCCCCTGTCTGTTTTTCAGGACCTGTGTCTTTCACCCTGTCTCTCTGAGCTGTCTGATTCTGAGTCTGTCTGTCTCTGTGTCTCTGAGACAGAATGGGACTTCTCTCTGAGCCAAAGGGTGAATAGGAGTCCTCTAGGGAGAAAAGGAGCCAGCATTCCAGGAAGCAAGGGTGACCTGGTCCTGCCCTGGAGGGATTCCTACTGTCTGCACATTGGCGGTGGACTTACCTGGGGACAGAACAAAGCTACACTAAATGCTCATAGTGCGGATGGGGAAACTGTTGGCGGACCCCAGACCATACAGCGGCCGAGTTGGGGTGGGAAACTGGGGGTCCAGCCTCGGTCCTGGCTCCTCCCCATTGCTCAGGATGGGCCTCCTGGGTCCTGGGGAATGGCCTCAAGTTGGCATTTATGGGTGGGCTCAAGGTGCCAATAAAGTTTTGGGAAGTGACTCAGGATCTGGGGAGGCAGAAGAGTTAGAGCCCATCTCAAAGTTTGTCCACCATAGGAATGACCCTGTGACCACCCATCAACCCTCCCACCTTCCCACCCTCCTTCCCTCCCTCCCTTCTGCCCCCCTTTATCCACTCAGCCTACAATTATGGGAACCTATCGGCATGTATGCCAAGCCCGGGGCGAAGTGGCATGTTGGGATTTATCTTTGACTCTTTTCCCTCTTCCATTGTCCCCCCACTCCTGTCCAGAGCAGGGCAATGGTTAACTGAGTGGCCCGGATTAGCTGTCCGAGTTCAAATCCCATCCTACCTGCTGATTAGCCACGTGACTTTGGGCACGTCATTCAGTCTCTCTGACTCTTGGTTCTTCATCAGTAACTTGAGGATAATAGTAATAAGGTTTTGAGGGTTACCCAGCACTTAGCATGGTGAGCTCATGCACTGCTCTGCCCTCTCACCATGGCTTCATCTACTCCCTCCTCTCCGCCTGCACCCCGCACACCCTCCTCATCAATCTGTCCCTCCCTCCTCTCTCCCGTCCCATCCTCCACCAGCCCCCCCTTGTCCTCATCTGACCATCTCATCACCGCTGACAGCCCTTCATTGTCTGGATTCTCACTGCCAGCAGGAAATCATCCAAAATCCCAGGGTGGCGTTTGAGACCGCCCGTGACCTGGCCTCCGTCGACTCCTCTGGGAGCACGGAGAAGGAGCAGAGTCGTCTCTGTGTCTCAGGCTCCTCATCTGTGAAATGGGAACACTCTCGGACTTACTCAGAGGTCATCTGAGGATTAAATGAGAAAATGTGAGGCACAGAGAAGAGCTCCTGGCCTGTGGTAAATGCACGTGATGTGGAGCCAGGCCCTTGGATGGCATTTCCATCTTCCTGAGCACCAGACACTCCCCCCAAGTGTGCCTGGCAAACTTGCTGTCCCTCAACACGCAGAGCACCTCAGCCCCCAGCCTCTCTGTGCCACAGGCAGGGTCCATTATTGTACCCACCACATTGGATTGTCACCCCTTGGTCCCATTGTCCCGCTCGACCAAGAGCGCTGCCAGGTCAGGTATCTGCTTCATTATGGTGAGTCCTGTGGCCTCATGGAGTAGCAGTGAGAGAAGCTTGTCTCCACTGGGCCCCAAGCGTGTATCAGTCTCGTGTTACAGGCTTCACACCCCTTACCTCACTTCATTTTTATCGCGATCATAATCCGTGGACAGGGTCTCTCTATTTTACATGTGAGGGAACGGAGGCTCAGAGACGCGAAATTGGACAGCTTCTCAGTGGCGGAGCCAGGACTTGAACCAGATCCTTCTGACCCTAGTTCCAAAGCCTGGATTTTTCACTGCTATGCTCTAAAAGTAATACTTGCTGCATTTGTCCAAGTACTTTAGATACACCATGTTTTCGACTCTGAACCAACCGTGCTTTCTAGGAACTGTTTTTACCCTCATTCCATAAGTGAGGATGCTGAGGCACAGAGAGGTTAAGTGACTTACCCACAGCCACACAGCTGGGAAGTGACAAGACCAGGATTTGAACGCAGGCCCCCCTGGCTCCACAGCCCAGCTCTGAACCTCTGCACTTAGAGTAGAGGCCTGAAATGAGATGTGCAGGGAGCCCCCCCCCCCCACACACACACCATGGACAGCTCCCTTGCAGCCCTGGCCGCTGACCATTCATGACAGGAACAGGCTGAAGGAGGGGTCAGGAATGGGAGCGGTTCTGTTTCCTGCTCCCTCAGCCCCCCCTGCGTGAGCCCCCCACTTGGCCCCCTGCGTGACTCAGTCACCTCCCAGGGCCTGGCTGCTTCAGGCCCAGACAAAGGAGCCTTTTGGACACTAAGTCCAGGTGATCTCCCTGGCGCCAGTGCTGTACTAATCCTCTTGGTGCCCCAGGGGACAGGCCAGCCTCATGGCCACCAGGGTCTGGCTGGTCTCGGGACTGAGGAGGGCACAGAGCCTCAGGCGACTGAGAACCACCTTCCTGTGTGCACCGCCCTCTATAGTTTACAGTGCACCCGGTGGGGAGTGAGAGCATGCGTGGTCCGTTCCCTACACTGGCGTCTGTGCCTGTGCTGGCTGGCGGTGGGGCACACTCCTGGTTCGCCAGAGCCACACCATATCACATGGGCTGTCGAAGGTGCTGGGTGGGCCAAGGAAGGGGGGCAGGCTTGGGGTTGTCACAGAAAGCTTTGCAGAGCAGCTGACATTTCTGTATGACTATGATCAGTGGAGTCTAGAGAAGGGTGTTCTGTGGCAAATATTGCACGTGCAAAGGCCCAGAGACAGGGAACGGAGGTGGGGAGTGGAGAGAGGAGCAGACTTACCTTGGATGCCAAGGAAGGGACCTGGGCTGTGTCCCAGCAGGTCTTGGAGGGGCAGTGGCTGCCTCTGGAGGCGTTGCCTGGGAAGGGGCAGGAGGGAACATTCTGGGGTGATGGAAAGTTCTATATTGAGACAGGGGTGTGGGCTCCATCGTTGAATAAAATTGTCAAAGCTCAACAAATAAACACTTGGGACTTGTGCATTTCACTGTCTGTAAGCTTTACACCCAAAGAAAACAATCGCAATGGCATACGTATTGAAGTGTTTGCGGGGAAATGTACCGTTCCCTGCAGTTTACAGTTCTTCCAAATTCACTGTATGTGTGAACAGTTCATAATGAAATATTGGGAGAAAAATCTTCAGGTCAAAAGAAGCCCATCTACTTGTTCCCTTCACACCAGCCCCAAGTTGGGAGAGTCAGCTCTATATACATCTCCCTGAATCTTCAAATCAGTCCTGTGAAGCAGGTGTTATACCCATTTAGCAGATGGAAACGATGAGAAGCACAGAGAAGGGAAGTGGCTGGCCCAAGGTCATGTGGCGAGTTGGGGGTTGAGCTGAGTCTGAATCTGAGTTAGCCTGCTGCTGAGTCCACTCTGGGGGCACTTCCTGGCTGCCCAGGCCATCTGGAGTGGCAACCAGATGCAACTGTAGGTGTTTTTGGTTCCCCCACGTGGGGGCCTAGCTGGAGTCTCCAGTAACGTGTCTGGACCAGGGGCTGATAAACCTCAGCTCATGTGACACCATCCGGGAGTGAGTGAACGTAGCTCTCAGAATTAGCCACAAACCGCAGCTATTTGTGGTTTTGGAGCTCAATGTCTGATTTGCAGAGCAAATCTGGATTCCAGTCTCTCATAATTACATGGTGTTTCCCTCTCTAGGTCTGGACTCAGACCCAGCTGCTATATAAGGCCAGCCTCTGAATAGATTCAGGCAAAAGCAGAGGGCCTGGTGAACAGGACCTCTCAAGACTGAGCTGCCAGGACCTTGCAGGGTAAGGAGGAGCCCCTTCCCTATTCAGTGTCTGGGCAGTGGGGAGGCTGAGGCCTCAGGAAGCAATGAGGAGAGTCTCAGACTGGAAACCTGCCTGCATAACCCCTCTCTGAGCCTCTTCTGTCTTTCCTATAACATGGACATAGAAAAGCCTCTCAGGGAGGCTCTGAAAAGGGCCTGAGTCACCCTAGTGACCTGAGTTAACAGAGCTGCATTTACAATTCTCAGGGATTTGGGGTATCTGATGCCTTTGCTATTTCTCTGAGACTCCTCAGCTGCTTGCCAGATCTCCCTCCATTGGTGCCATCTTTTTAACCGAAGGTGATGATCCCTCTTTGAACAGAGAACTTTCTGGGTAGTGGGTTAGGATGAGGTAAGGAAACCAGAAAAAGATTTTTTTGCACATATTAACCCTTCATATTCTAGTATAAATGAGTGCTTCCAATATTCTGGGAGTAGATGGAGTGGGGAAAAAACCTGGAGGCTTTGGAAAAGGAAAGAGGGTGCATAAGTGGAGGGGGCTGAAGCCAATGATTTTACAATGTGGCCCAGAGGAGAGTCGGTGGTGCTCTGAAGCTGATGACTAGGTAGACTGAGTTGACAGAGTGAGAGAAGTGGGTGAGGGCATGGAGGCAGCAAAATAAGGTTTCTTAAAGACTGAGCAGCTTATCCCAAAATGCATGCTTCCTCGCTCCCAATCGATAACACTCCACACCCACTTCTTTTTTTTTTTAATGTTTATTTATTTTTGAGAGAGAGAGAGCGAGTGTGAGCAGGGGAGGGGCAGAGAGGGAGGGAGACACAGAATCCCAAGTAGGCTCCAGGCTCTGAGCTGTCAGCAGAGAGCCTGATGTGGGGCTCGAACCCATGGACCGCAAGATCATGACCTGAGCCGAAGTCGGACGCTTAACCGACTGAGCCACCCAGGCGCCCCCCACCCACTTCTTAGGGGTCTAAAATAATAGTGCCAAAACAGTAACAGTAACTGCTGTTTATTGCCTACTACGTACCAGAAACAGTGTGTTAGTGATTAGGAGGCAGAGGTTCGAAAAGGTAAACTCTCTTGTCTAAGGATTAGAACCCAGATAGCTCTGATCCAGAGCTCTTAATCTCAAGTACCTGGTAGAGAACTGTCTCCTTCAAAGAAGTAGGAGTGATTTTTGGCTGGATGGATGCATGAAATTGTGGCTAGATGAATGTGTTGATAGACGGATGAACTGATAAGAGGATGGATAGATGGATAGATGGATGGATGGATGGATGGATGGATTTATGAAGGGGTGGATGGGTAGACAGAAGGATGGATGGACAGATGGATGGAAGGAAGGAAGGAAGGAAGGAAGGAAGGAAGGATGAGTGGATGGGAGGATGGATGGATTGGTGGGTGAACAGACGGGTAGATGCTGGAGAGATTCTCCCTAGAGTCTGCCTGCTGTGAGTTTGCTATTTTGGTTGGAGTCCTCATGACCTCTCTCCCTGATGCTCCATTTGGAAATTTCATCCTGGGGGATAATCAGACATCCATGTTTCTAGGACAGTTTGGTTAATGGGTCTGCTCTGTGTCTCCAGATTCATTTCATTCATTCAACTTAGAAGATGGTATTGGGAATTCTGGACCCTGCCCCGTATGTCCCTGAGCCTCGGGATCCCGATACGATTCTTGGCAGGGAGTACCTAGCTCCACCTGCTTCCAGGGTGGTGACTCTGATGCACTGTCTCCTCAGCAGGGAAGCAGTGCCAGCATGTGGACAGCCTGGTGCGTGGCTGCTCTGTCTGTGGCAGCTCTCTGTGGCACCCGTGCAGAAACAAACACTGTCCTCAGGGTTACCAAAGACGTGCTGAGCAATGGTGAGTCCAGGCCTGCGGCAGTCAGGGGTGATGTGGGGTGGGCAGGGCAGTCCAGCCAACTCTGAAGTCCCAAGGACCCTCTTCATGTCAGGTGGGTGGGTAAATTATTCCCCTTTTGCTTTTGGTTACCATTCCCTACACACTTACACCATTTTGAGGACTTCATGCCTGAGGCGGTAGAAGCAGTGACTAAGAGCTTGGGTCCTCGAGTCAGCCTTCCCAGGGTTCAAATACTGACCGACCTTAAGTCCACAACTTGAATTCTCTGAGCCTCAGTTTTCTCGTCTGCAACATGGATGTGATTGTGGCCCCCGTCATAGAGGACTGGTTTGAGAATGAACGAGGTAGCCTTCTGAAAACGTCCCGTTCCTGGTACATACATTGAAGGCTTCAAATGTGGGGGCTGTAATTATTCCCCCCTTTAATTCTTGGGAGCTCATTTTTGTCATCTGGCAAACAAAGACCTGCTCTGATGCCATCCATACAGGTTTATAAGCTCTAAAGTGTGGAGCACTTGAAAGGGAGTAGAAGGAAGAAAATCTTTCCAGGTTCGGTGAATGATGTTGAAATCTAGTTAAAGCAAGAGCAGGTCCAGGTTAGCAGTCAGTGAGCCCACCTGAATGTCAGGGCTGGATTGGCCTGGGGGAGTCTCCCCATTCGACCTTGACATTCTACCGGTGGGAAAGGTGGGGCCCAGAGGGCCAAGGAGTGGGCCAGAGGTGGCGCCTGGGGGAGGAAGCCCTCACTAATGCCTTTGCTTCTCTGCAGCCATTTCAGGCACCCTGCAGCAGAGTGATGCTCTCCGCTCAGCCCTGAGAGAGGTGCCCATGGGTAAAGCTGGTGGTGATGGTGGAGGACCTCTCCTGGGGGGTCTGCTTGGTGGAAGTGGAGGTGGTGGGAGCGGTGGCCTTCTGGGGGGCCTGCTTGGTGGTGGGAGCGGAGGGGGTGGTGGTGACCTGTTGGGTGGGGTTGGAGGAGGCTTATTGGGTGGCGGAGGCAGCAAAGGCGGGGGGCTTTTGGGTGGCAGTGGCGGGGGGCTGTTGGGTGGCGGAGGCAGCAATGGCGGGGGGCTTTTGGGTGGCAGTGGCGGGGGGCTGTTGGGTAGCGGAGGCAGCAATGGCAGGGGGCTCTTGGGTGGCAGTGGCGGGGGGCTGTTGGGTGGTGGAGGCAGCAATGGCGGGGGGCTCCTGGGTGGCAGTGGTGGGGGGCTGTTGGGCGGTGGAGGCAGCAATGGCAGGGGGCTCTTGGGTGGCAGTGGCGGGGGGCTGTTGGGTGGTGGAGGCAGCAATGGCGGGGGGCTCTTGGGTGGCAGTGGTGGGGGGCTCTTGGGTGGCAGTGGTGGTGGTCTCTTGGGTGGCGGTGGTGGTCTTCTGGGTGGTGGCCGACACCATTACGATGACTACAGACGCGTTGAATTCCCCCGAGGTGTCGGTGGCATTCCCTACAACGATTTCCATGTTCGAGAGCGCCCCCCCAAATATACCAATGGCAAGCAGCTTGGCGGTAATTACAAGTATGGTCACATCGAGACCAATGACAACACTGCCCAGCTGGGGGGCAAATACAGATACGGTGAGATCCTTGAGTCAGATGGAAGCATCAGGGACCTCCGAAAAGGTGACTACCGCAATGCTGACAATGCATATGGCGGCCACAGGGGCCGTGGGCAGTACAGGTCGGCCGAAGGTGCGGCAGCCGTGGGCAGGCTTCACCGGAGGGAGCTGCGGCCCGGAGAGATACCACCCGGTGTAGCCACTGGGGCGCTGGGCCCAGGTGGTTTGCTGGGCACTGGGGGCATGCTGGCAGCCGATGGCATCCTGTCGGGCCAAGGTGGTCTGCTCGGAGGAGGTGGTCTCCTTGGTGATGGAGGACTTCTCGGAGGAGGTGGAGTCCTGGGCGTGCTTGGCGAGGGCGGCATCCTCAGCACCGTGCAGGGCATCACCGGGTAAGGAGGGGCCAGGCTCTCCCTATCAAGCCCAAACGATGAACTTAACAAACATGGTGATCATCCCAGGGGCCTAGAGTTGGAGGGGTGACAGTCTTCAGAGCCCCATGCACTTCAAGATTTGGCCTCAGGACTGGACATCTTGAGAGTCCCAAGTTGTGTAGCTTTGGGTCTAGTCACTAAACAGCCCTGAATTTGAGTCACAGCTCACCTTTTTATGTATGTGTGTGACTTTGGGCCATTGTTTTCATCTCTCTGAGTCTCAATTTCCTCAGCTACAGAATGGTCATCATCATAGTTAAAGTAGAAAATGTGCAAGGATTTAAAACTACACATATATAATTTCAGCTATGCCCAGTCTCCTTCTCATATTCTCATAGTCACTATTTAATTCAACAAATACTGAGCACGTCTCCTATGTGCAGGCCACTGTGTTGGCACTGGGGACAAGGACACATGGTTAGCCAAGAAAAGACACATCTCCAGTCCACACAGAGCTTGCAGGCCAATGGGGTATATGGGCTTTGATAAAGACGCCTGAAAATAATCATGCAGTTATAACACTGGTTAGCAGCTCATGGAGAAATAAGGATGTGTATAGTGGGGGAGGTCAGGGAAGGCTTCCTGGAGGAAGAGGGTCTTAAACTGAAGCAGAGAATTTGTAGGAAGGAACCAGGAAAAGAAGGGCAAGGATAAGCAGGGAGAATGGCATCTTTACAAGAAAAAAATTCAAAGGAAATACAAGGAAATGTAAACAGTGGGCCTCTAGGCAATGAGAGTGTGGGTCATGGCATTTTTTCCCTGTCACTTCTCTGTGTTTTCCAAGTTCTATCCACAAACCTCAGGTCTCTTTAGAGTTAGGGGGAATGAATGTGGCACAGAGAAGGGGGTGTATGACACAGGGCACCCCCAGTGAAGCGTGGCAGACTCCGGGGATGACCATCTCACCAGCCTGGGTCCTATGCAGGCTGCGCATCGTGGAGCTGACCCTCCCCCGAGTGTCCGTGCGGCTCCTGCCTGGTGTGGGCGTCTACCTGAGCTTGTACACCCGCGTGGCCATCAATGGGAAGAGGTGTGTACCCTCAGCCCTGGAGGGGTCCCCACCACCCGAGGTCCTGGATGAAAGATCTTGAGCAGGTCATTTCCCCTGTCTGCACCCCAGCCTCTTTGTCCGTAATGTGAGGAATACTAACACCGAATGTGTTACCGGCACCTGGCTTATACCCTTGGGCTCAGGCCATCTTCCGGTCCCGGTCAGCAGTGAAGGTAGCCTGCATGGGTGTTAAGATCTGGGAGGCTAGAGACAGGTGACAGCCTGGCTTTGAATCCTGACTCTATTACAAGCTGTGTGACCTCTGGTCAGCCCCTAATGTCACCAAGTCTTAGTGTCTTCACCTGCCACGGACATAGTGACATGCCCTTTTCCAGGTGGCTGTGGCCGCAAGGGAGGGAAAGCAAGAAAATGTCTCCCTGATAGTGCCCGCCACAAAGTAGGTGCTTAGCGGAGGACTTTAGAGAGTGGACTTTTGTGCTGATTTCTCCCCATGGGACGAGGTCCTGTCTATAAGGCTAGGTCAGTGGGTAGTCACTTTGAAAACCAGAATTTATGTGTAGAGTTCATTTATTGACTCCTGTTCCCAGCCTTTGAGGCTCTCTCATTGACTAAGTGGGAGATGGATTTGTTCATGGATGTAGAGGGACCTGGGAAGCCTTCTGGTTTGGGACCCCTAGAGATGAGCAAGGTGCAGAATAGATGCACGACAGCAAGGGGCGGGACAGCAAAGACAGCCCAAGGTGCAAGGTGCTGGGTAGAACTGAATGAGGCTGGAGGCCTGGAGGCTGAGGTTGACTAGCCGTCTCCCTGGCCCCATGACCTCCTCTAGTCTCATTGGCTTCCTGGACATCGCGGTGGAAGTGAACATCACGGCCAAGGTCCGGCTGACCATGGACCGCACAGGCTACCCTCGGCTAGTTGTAGAGCGATGTGACACCCTCCTGGGGGGTATCAAAGTCAAGCTGCTTCGAGGGTGAGTACCGGTGGGCAGTGGAGTACCTCGGTGGATGGTGGAGCGGTCTATCTTTGATAAACCATGTGGTCAGGAGCAGAGGCTCTAGAAGCAGCCTGCGGTTCAACCTCCACGATTCCTTGCTGTGTGACTTTGAGCAACTCTGTTGCCCTCTGAATCTGAGCTCCACTTGCTGTGTCTGTGAAATGGGCTAATTCTCTTTCCCTTTGGAATGGAGATAATGAATGCAAAACAGTACAGAACCTGGCACATTTTAAGTTTTCTGAAGAGGGGCGCCTGGGTGGCTCAGCTGATTACACCTCCAACTCTAGATTTCGGCTCACCTCATGATCTCACGGTTTGTGGCTTCGAGCCCCGTGTTGGGCTCTGTGCTGACAGTGCGGAGCCTGCTTGGGATGCTTCCTCTCCCTTTCTCTGCCCTTTCTCCCCTCTAAAAATAAATAAATATTTTGAAAAAGAGTTTTCTGGGGCGCCTGGGTGGCTCAGTTGGTTTAAGCATCCGACTTCAGCTCAGGTCATGATCTCGCAGTTTGGGGGTTCGAGCCCCACATCAGCTCGGTGCTGACAGCTCAGAGACTAGAGCCCACTTCAGATTCTGTGTCTCCCTCTGTCTCTCTCTCTGCCCCTCCCCCGCTCATTTTCTCTCTCTCTCTCTCTCTCTCTCTCTCTCTCTCTCAAAAATGAATAAAAATTAAAAAAAAAATTTAAGAGTTTTCTGAATATATGTCTAGCAGGAATTTTCTGTCCCTTGGAGCCCCAACTCATGGGGAAGTTTCCCAGTTGGTTCTATCCAATGCAACCTTGGTTAGGGGTTGGGTTTTTTCTATCATATCCTCCCCACAAAATGGCCAACACAACCAGAGAGGTTCCAAGTGTGTGTGTATTGAGGGGTACGCTGCCTCCAGGTGATGGTCTTGGATGAGGGCACACCAGGGCAGCTCAGAGCTGAGCCCCTTTCTCCTCCCTCCCTGGCCTTCATCATGGGAAAGGTGTCTTTGGCTTCTCCCATTGAGGCCTCTGGCTGCCTGCTCCTCCCCTTCCTGTCTTATCAATCTCTTTGCCCCTGTCACTCCAGTGCTCATCTTATCTAGACTTTGGGAGCAGATAACCTCACTGTACGACTTGACCCCAAGAATTTCTGATTCATGTGAGCTTCTCTGAGTCTTTGTTTCTGCTCTAGAGTGGGTAAGGACAGAGAAAATTGGCCCCTGATATTTTGGTGAGAAGAGGAGGGGAGAGAAGCACCCAGAAACCTCAAAGATTGATTTTTTAAGTTTATTTATTTATTGTGAGTGAGAGGGTGCGATGCTTGAACCCATGAACCGCGAGGTCATGACCTGAGCCGAAATCAAGAGTTGGATGCTTATTCGACTGAGCCACCCAGGCGTCCTAAAACCTCACAGATTTTTTTAATTTTCTAGGAAATATTTTTGGTAGTACATGGTTCAAAGATATAAAAAAAATACAAAGGCACAGACTGGAGAGCCCCCTCTCACCCTGTCTCCCATCTCCTCGCTCCCCCCCCCCCACAAGCTCACTGTGCTTGTTTCTTGATTCTCCTTCCAATTCTTTTCTACAAATGAAGCAAACATGAACATAGAGTCTCATTCCCCACCCTCCTTTTAACACAAGTGGACACATACTATAAACATCATCTTGCACTTTTTCATTTACTCTATTTGGAGATTTTCCTGTATTTGGACATCGAGAGCTTCCTTTTTGTTTAACTTTTTACAGCTGTGTGGTACTCCGTTGTCCGGATGAGCCATCATGTATTCGTCCAGTCCCCTGGTGTGGGGACATTGCAATTTGTCTAATCTTCTGCTCTGACGAATAGGTTACAGTGAATTATGTACATTTTAAACATGGGCCGATGTATCTGTTGGATAATTTCTCAGAAGGAGACAACAGTCTGTGCCTTGAATGGACATAGGTTAAATTCAAATTACCCCCCACACACACACATATGCACACACATGCATGCACGCACCCATGCATGGATAAATTCTCAAGGGCCTCATCATCCACAGAGCATTGGAACCAACACAAGGTCCCTTAAGCTGTGAATCCACCTAAGAAGGAGACCAAAACGTGTACAGAAATGTTCTAATTAGGACATGATCTCAAGAAACGCTTTGCTCTGTCAAGCTGGCAAGCGTTGGACACAAGCTGGGAGGGTGCAGGCAGGGCAGTGTTCAGTGGGGACAGAGGGGCGGATTTTTAAGGAACCAAGCTATCGGTGACACTGCGTGAGGATGACCATGTTTCCCTCACCTTCTCATCACTGCGGGGCCTCGGGAAATGAACCCTTGCCCTACAAGTCTGTCTGTCTGTCCATCTATGTGTCTTGCCTATGCATCAATACTATGATCTCTTCCCCCCCTTAACCAACTGGTTAGGACGGTTTGTTTACAGCTGGATGATGCACTTGGACCACTTCTCCAGAGCTGTTTCCTTGTCTGTAGAACCAATCCCATCTCCCAGACTTTCAACAGCAACAGCTCGTTGTCTCCTGTGGACCCCATGAGCACATTTTGTCGGCCAGTATTTCTCCTCCCCTCCCTTCCACACACATTTATCGAGCACGTACTGTGCTGGGTGCTTGGACAGAGGAATATGTTCGTTTTCCTGCAGCAAGCAGCCCGCTAGAGGGGCAGATGAGCAGGAGGGAGTGACTTCTGCACACAGGAGCATCCCAGCCTGGGCCTAGCCCAGTGCAGAGTTCAAGGAGCATCTGTTGAATGAACAGATGGATGGATGGATGGATGGATGGATGAGTGAATGAGTGAATGAAAAGCCAAGCAATTTGCCTGGGCAGCCTTTCCGGCCAGGTCTGTGGTGAATGTACATTGTCTGTCTGGCTTTCGGAACAATTTTCCAGCACTCAGGGGTTCTCGCTGCCCAGGGCCTGGCTCGGGACGCTGCATGGACAAGCTTGGTGAGCTCCCTCCTCCTCCCCCACTCCTCTCTCCTCAGGCTTCTCCCCAACCTCGTGGACAACTTAGTGAACCGAGTCCTGGCCAACGTCCTCCCTGACTTGGTAAGAACCTATCCTGGGATGGGGAGCAAGGAGCACAGACTTTCCCCAGACGGAGGGAGCGCAGTCCAGCCTCCATCCCTGCGGGCGTGCAGGTGACCCAGAGGAGCCAGAGGGCTGGGGCCTGTTCTTGGGGGTCTGGGGAGGACCCTGACGAATGTGGAGGGACAGATGAGTGACGGGATAAGGAAGTGGAGCTTAAGAGTCACACAGTTCTGGTTTGAATCCCAGCTCGGGCACTTCCGAGCCACGTGACAATCCTATCACCTCTCTGATCTCGGTTTTCCCATCTATAAAATGGGGATCAGGAGAGCGCCTTCCCCACAGGGCTGTGGGGAGGACAGTGCCAGGCACAGAGCACGCAGGCAGTAAACGCAGCTATTGTCATTGCTATTCCTGCGCCCCGCGCCCCAGCGCCCAGCCCCGGCTCCAGAACCTCATGCCATCTCTCCCCCCACAGCTCTGCCCCATCGTGGATGTGGTGCTGGGTCTTGTCAACGACCAGCTGGGTCTCGTGGACTGTAAGTCCTTCCTGTTTTGCTTCATTCAGCCAGCGTCTTCCAGCCCTGATTTGGGCCCAGCCAGGGAAGGCGCCGGGGGGGCATAGCATGTCTGGGAGGAAGGTCCAGTGTGGTGGGGGCACCAGGCCCCTCTCGGGCCCTTAGAGCGCGGTATGGCTGATGTCACAGGAGAGAGGCTACCTGGCCTTCCCTCTTGGCGCCAGACATGCCCCCGGAGGGAGGAGCATCCCACCTGGCCCGGTGGCTAAGTTTCTGGACAGAGACAGTGAGGCTGGTCAGAGCCCTGGCTCTTTCCTGACAGCTGTGTGGACTTGGAAAGACTCCTTCCAGTTTCCTCAACTCTAATATGGGGGGCTAGCTTCAGCCCACAGAGGGATTGGAGAGTGAATAACAGGAGACACCATGAATACCGTTCAGGTCCCTAGAACCAGGCTCCGATACCAGCCGTGGTCCACGATTTCTGAGTGAACATTCCTGGAGGCAAGCCTGCCCCGTATGGTTGTGCGGTTCACGCACAGCAGGATGGCAGGGACCTCCTTTCACATAGACTGCAACATAACGGAGGCACCTGACTTGTGAGGTGCATAGTATCTATAGCCATACAGGGCGGCCCTCTTGGGTGGCGCTCCCGTCTCTCTGGGACCCCAGGAAGTTTGGGGATGGCTTTTGCAGACAGGTGAAATTCTGTCCTTTTGTGGCCAGGAACAAGGGAGGGAGAGCCCAGAGGATGGGGCTGTTGGCCATAAGCAGTCAGGGAAATGCCAGCTTCAACTAAGCACCACGTTGTGGAACCTTAAAACTTCCTCCCTGGTCACAGTACTCCACAGTTTACAAGGCTTGTCAATATCCAGAATCCCACAGACACGACAATATAGTCCAAGGAGTTACACAAACCTATTTTACAGAGGAAGAAACTGAGGTTCAGAGAGGCACAGTGTCTTGCCTGAGGTCACACAGCAAGGAAGAGGCAGAGGTGGGATTTGAACCCAGAACTCTTGCTCTTTTCATGCTGCCGTCTGGAGCTGGAGCCTTGCTGCCCCGCCCCCTTTGGGGCATAAGAAGGGAAGGCATCTGGGAGGATGAAGGGGACTCCCTATGACCCCACCTTTTCCTGCAGCTCTGGTTCCTCTGGGGATATTGGGAAGTGTTCAGTATACCTTCTCCAGCCTCCCGCTCGTGACCGGGGAATTCCTGGAGCTGGACCTCAACGTGAGTGCCGGGGCCTCAGGGAAGGGAAGGCAGGCAAGGGTGTGAGCGCCAGACCCATGGGCTTCTACTCAGTGTCTGGGAAGCAGTGTTGGACCAGGACCCTCTTCTGATTACTTGAAGACCTTCCAGAAGCCACATCAGGAAACACAATCGCAGCCAACACTTACCAAGTGTTCGCTGCGTGGCAGGCACGTTCCAAGTGCTTTATGTAGATTGACTCCGTCTGTCTTCACAGACACTGTATGACATAATAAGGTGACCTCCGTGCTGATGTCCATGCTCTAAAGGCTCCCACCATGGCCAGTTTCAAGCTACTAACTTTATATCACATGCATGGAGCTTTTGCTCTTCCGAGCTGGCGTGAGCGGGTTCCAGCACACCACTGAGTCTGACCCCTACCTGTGCACGGGGCACACACACACGTTCTTCCCCCCCAGCCTGTACCAACATGGGTGCTTCCCCCACTGCTCTATCAGCTACAGAACTGCGGGTGAACCCCACGCTGCCACGTACACAGGATACGTGTGAACACATATACGTGCCCCCCAGTCTATTCACAAACAGTAGTCATTCAAGAGGTGTTTGTCGGTTACCTGCTGTGTGCCAGACTCCGTGCTGGGGCTGGGAGTGCACCGTGAACAAGGCAAGACCTCTGCCTTAATGGAGCTTACAATCCGTTGGAGGGGCTAAGCCATCCAAGAGTCACTCAAACAAATACACAATTAAAGATCATCAGTTCTGTGCAAGAGGGTCCCAGGATATCAGAGCCTATAGCAAGGAGTCAGGCTGTATCCAGGGAGGTCATGAAGGGCTTCCTGGAGGAAGTGACATGTAAGCTGAGACCTGCCAGTAAGTGGGCCATAATAAGAGAAGAGCGTGGGTCAGGGAACAGTATGTGGGAAGGAGCCACGGTGGGAGTAGTGAGGTGGTGGCAGGGACTGACCAGGGGCAGTAGGGACGGAGTGGCTCTCAACGAGGCGGAGAAGTCCCCACGGGCAGACCACACAGCATCTGTAGAGCAGGGAGAGGGGTCTGGTCTTCAGGGAGTAGATACGCCATGGGCACTGTGCGGACACGTAATTAGCTCCTTTTGGCAGGGCGGAGGGGCAAGAATCCATGTTGGACACGTATTTAAAATAAAGGGCGATAGCTCATGGCTGTAAGTGGTCATAAAGTGAGAACTGCAGGAGGTTCCATGCCATCACAAATGAAGAAAAGCCAGGGACCATAAAAAAAGGGTAACTCAGACCCAGTGGGTTTAATCGAGGAAGGCTGCCAGGACGTCACCCCAGTCTCAGCCTCCTCCGCTCATCTCCCTGTAACCCTCCCTGTGACCCCTTTCCTCTCTGCTTCCCCAGACTCTGGTCGGGGAGGCTGGAGGCGAGCTCATTGACTATCCACTGGGGCGACCAGCCATGACTCCCAGACAAAAGATGCCAGAATTACCCCCCATGGGCGACAACACCAACTCCCAACTGGCCATTTCTGCCAACTTCCTGGGCTCAGTGTTGGCCCTCCTGCAGAAGCAGGGGGCACTGGATATCGACATCACCGACGGCATGGTGAGTCATGGTCCCATCCGGAGGTGGGCTGGGCCGGGCAGCAAACAGCTCCCCGTTGGTCCTGTCTAGTCCCCACAGCCTTGGGCAAATTGCTTTCAAGTGAGAACAGTAAGTAGACAGTGCGCCCCTGACTCATTTCGCACTCACAGACATGTATTGGTCATGTCAGTGTTTACCAAAGCACGGTGACTGAGATGATTTTAGGTGATTCATAGGCGTGGCATTAAAGAACATCAAATCATATGATGATGATCTCTATTCAGTTCTATTTAATTTTATGTCACTCCTTCTTTAAAATCATAGTATATATTCTTACATACGTATCTCAATATAAATGCTTAGGATCCTTTTACTTGGTAAACACTGATACTAAATAACTAAAAGATACATAAGAATAAGGTATGCTCCAGAATGATTTTCTTTCCAAACGTTTTCTTTTAAAAATGTCAAGCCTTCAGAAAAGTTACAAAATAGCACAATCAGTGCCCAAATATCCTTCACCTAGATTCACCAGTTAATATTTTGCCATATTTGCTTCATGTCTACGGATCCATCCATCTGCTCACCCACTGATCTACCCACCTACTCATCCATGCTTCCTTCCTCCCTCCCTTCCTCCCCTCTTCCCTCCCTTCCTTTCTTCCTCCCTTCCTCCCTCCTTTCCTTCCTCCCTCCCTTCCTCCCTTCCTTCTTTCCTTCCTTCCTTCCTTCCTTCCTCCCTCCCTCCCTCCCTTCCTCCCACCTACTCATCCATGCTTCCTTCCTCCCTCCCTTCCTCCCCTCTTCCCTCCCTCCCTTCCTCCCCTCTTCCCTCCCTCCCTTCCTCCCTTCCTCCCTCCCTCCCTCCCTTCCTCCCACCTACTCATCCATGCTTCCTTCCTCCCTCCCTTCCTCCCCTCTTCCCTCCCTCCCTTCCTCCCTTCCTCCCTCCCTCCCTCCCTTCCTCCCACCTACTCATCCATGCTTCCTTCCTCCCTCCCTTCCTCCCCTCTTCCCTCCCTCCCTTCCTCCCTTCCTCCCTCCCTCCCTCCCTTCCTCCCACCTACTCATCCATGCTTCCTTCCTCCCTCCCTTCCTCCCCTCTTCCCTCCCTCCCTTCCTCCCTTCCTCCCTCCCTCCCTCCCTTCCTCCCACCTACTCATCCATGCTTCCTTCCTCCCTCCCTTCCTCCCCTCTTCCCTCCCTCCCTTCCTCCCTTCCTCCCTCCCTCCCTCCCTTCCTCCCACCTACTCATCCATGCTTCCTTCCTCCCTCCCTTCCTCCCCTCCTCCCTCCCTCCCTTCCTCCCCTCTTCCCTCCCTCCCTCCCTTCCTCCCACCTACTCATCCATGCTTCCTTCCTCCCTCCCTTCCTCCCCTCTTCCCTCCCTCCCTTCCTCCCTCCCTCCCTTCCTTCCTTCCTCCCTTCCTCCCTCCTTTCCTTCCCCCCTTCCTTCCTTCCTTCCTTCCTTCCTTCCTTCCATCATTCCATTCATCCACCTATCTAACCTATCTATCAGCAAGCTAGCTAGCTATTGTTGAACAATTTAAGTTTTTAGAAACATGACATCCCACTCCATAAATTTGTGTGTGTCTCCTAAGAACAAGCTATTCTCCAAAAAACCACCGTATGAATTATGTCCATCTTGATTCCACCAAGAAGTCTCCATTTGGTGCTAGTATATAGTTAATCTTCTCTTGTACTTCTAAGTGTTCTCTTTGTAACTCAGAGAAAACAGGACTCACCCCCCTCAAAGCCCTCCACAGACAACAAGATCCATGGAGAATATAATGGCACTGTTTCATTTTTATTGCATTTACTTTCACAGTTGCCATTTCTTTCTGCCAAATGGTACGGACTTTTCATTTTTTAGCATTTGAGGTTTTCAAAAGCAGATCTTTGGATATGGCAGAATTATGCATTTAGTGGACACTGGGTTATGCACATGGACTCACCGATGTTCACCTTGTTTTGATAAAGAATTACATTTAGGCAAGCCTGGGTGGCTCAGTCGGTTAAGCATCTGACTCTTGGTTTTGACTCAGGTCATGATCTCACGATTTGTGGGTTCAAGGCCCACGTGGGGCTCCAAGCTGGCGTGCAGAGCCTGCTTAGGATTCTCTCTCCTTCTCTTTCTGCCTCTTTCTCTCTCTCTCTCTGAATGAATGAATGAATAAATAAATAAATGTATGTGGGTTGCCATTGGACAGGCAGGACCTCCCAAGGGGTCTTTGAAGGGAAGAAGATGCCCCTGCTGGTTGCCTGAGGGTGTGTAGGAGTTTAAGCACTGTGTTAGCAACTCCTGTCTGTCCCTGCAGCCTCAGGGACTCACATGCCCCTTCTTGCCCTGCAGTTTGAAGAACTTCCTCCTCTCACCACGTCCACGCTGGGAGCTCTGATTCCCAAGGTACGTAAAGCAGACACGTCCCCTTGTCTTCAGCCCTCCCCTCCTTCTAGGTGTCCCGGGAACTGGGTCAGAAGGGGAGACGCCCACAACCAGGGTGGGGTGATCCGAGTGCAGTGACAAAGGTGTGGTGTCCAAATCCCCATGCCAGGAGGGCATGGAGGGTTGAGGTGGAAAGACCCTGAGCTGTAGCAGTGGACTGGTCTGCACATTTCTAATCCTCGTCTGGCTACTTCATCGCTGTGTGTCTTCAGGCAAGAGTCTTAACATCTCTGAGCCTTGGCTTCCTCATCGGTAAAAAAAGGATGCGAGCTCCTACTCCACACCTTCGTCTAGGAGAGTGAAGGAGATGAAGGTGATGATGGTTCACGTAAAGGTGCTGACACGCGCAGGTGCATGGTGGCTCAGATGGGAGGAGCCAGATTTTTGGAGCAAACATGAACTTGAATTCCAGCTAAGCATGTCTCAACCATACTACCATAGGCAAATGACGTCTCTCTGAGCCTCCGTTTTCTCCTCTGGGAAATGGGGCTAACAATGCCCACTTCACCGTGTGGCTGTGAACCTGGGAGTTGAACATAAGCACAGAGTAGGCATTTGATAAATGTTCACTATTATTGTTCTTGTTCATAATAACAAAGTCTTTTTAAAAAAAAAAAAAAAAAGGGCAAGTGTGCTCTTGTCAGATTATTAGCTATATATGGTTGGAACAAAGGCCTTTCCGATCCCAGTTCTTGTCCCAGCGCTGGTCCAAAACCTGTTAACCTGCACCTGGCAGCAGAGAGCTTCTTACACAGTAAGCGCTATGCAGGTACAAAGGATTGCTGTAACCTACGACCATTTTAGACATTTTTCATCTCTTTTCTACCTGTTCTGTTCTGCTCCTGGTTCGACTTCAGAAGCAGGAAAGGAGACCCAAGTCAACAAATGATCACTATCGCCCTCATGTGGTTGGAAGCTGAATGGCATAGCACCATTATCTGAGGTCAAAAACAGCGGCAGGTCCCAGGGGCAGGTAGAGTTCTATCAAATGGACCTTTTATTTACTGGACCACTTCTATGTCCACTGCACTTTACAGTTTATGAAAAAAATTAATAATCCCCTCTTTTATTTGGTTTTAATCATCCCCCTCATTCATGGGGCCGGAAAAGGGGAGCAATCCATTTCACAGACAGGGAAACAGAGGCTCAGAGAAGTCACACAACATGGCAAATGCTGTGCTGGCACAAAGACTCAGACCTTGAAATGGGACTCTGGGTCTGCAGCAGCGGAGATTCAGGCTAGACACGGGAGAGTGTCCCCCGGAGATCCAGGCTTAATCAGAGCTGGGGTGTGCATCCCGGGTCTCCTGCTGCTGTGGGGAGAGTTTGAAGTAACCTCTCCGCGTCCCTGTGAAGGAAGGTGTTGCTAATTATTGGAGACCGTGTATGTTGGGGTTGGCTCCTCCAGGTATCCCCAAAATCCCCTTGTGAAAAGCCAGTTACCACATTATTGATTTGTTGAAAGCCAATTTGCCAAAGGGTGAATTCGCTCAGTGGTCATTTGGCTAAATCTACTAGATTCGCCAACAGATCAAGAGTTTGTTTAAAAGAATTTCACCTTGGGGTGCCTGGGTGGCTCAGTCGGATGCGGTTAGTTAAGCATCTGACTCTTGATTTTGGCTCAGGTCATGATCTCTCCGTTCGTGAGTTTGAGCCCTGCATCGGGCTCTGTGCTGAAAGCATGGAGCCTGCTTGGGATTCTCTCTCCCTCCCTCTCTGTCTGCTCCTACCCCACTTGTGCTCTCTCAAAATAAATAAATAAACTTTACAAAAACTTTTTAAAAATAAGTAAGAATAAATAAAAGAATTTCACCTTGACAATGTGTTCAAGAACATGAGTAGAATCTTCTTAGTTCCAGGATCCACACTGCTGCATTGCCTGTGGAGAAGTTTCCATTTACATGGATTTCCTTTTAAAGTACCTTTGTAGTTTTTCCCATATAGTTAAATTCATTTAATATATATTTTTAAAAAATTTTTTAATGTTTAGTTTTGAAGGAGAGAGAGACAGAGCGTGAGTGGGGGAGGGGCAGAGAGAGAGGGAGACACAGAATCCGAAGCAGGCTCCAGGCTCCGAGCCGTCAGCCCAGAGCCCGACGTGGGGCTCGAACTCACAAACCACGAGATCATGACCTGAGCTGAAGTCGGGCACCTAACCGACTGAGCCACCCAGGCGCCCCCATTTAGTATATTTAAGAAAAGTGTTCCTTCGGGGCATCTGGCTGGCTCAGTCAGAAGAGCATGCAACTCTTCATCTTGGGGGTCATGAATGTGAGCCCCACGCTGGGTGTAGAGATTAAAGTCTTTTTTTAAAAAAAAGAAAGAAGAAAGAAGAATGTTCCTTAAAATAAAGTTTTTGGTAAAGCAGTAATTCAGCACATATGGGAACTGACTTTTTGATGAACCGTCCCTTTAGCTCATTAGCTTTTGGGGAGTCCATTCACAGCAAACAGGCTCAGATTCCTCCCACCTGGGGGCCTCCAGAGACCCCTGCAAACCCAGGTAGGCTGTGCCTTGCTCTGAGTTTTCACTGTGAGGTGCCCCAAAATACAAACTTCCTCATTCCAGGTGGGGTGTCCAGAGGCAGCAGGAGGGGAGATGGGCCCTGGGCTTCTGAGTGACACAGCCCTGGGCTGCCATCTCAGCTCGCCTGCTGACTTTGGACAATTTGCTTGAACCTCAGTGTTTTAACTCTGTCACATGGAGAAAATAATACCCTATGGATTTGTTGTAATGATTCGATGCGATCATGCATGTCCGGACAAACCCATCTTGCTCAGTCGCAAATTCTGAGCATTTCCATGCATCGGGCATTGAGCTCGAGGCTTTGCCAGCACCCCCACATTTAATTCTCGTAGCAACCCCCTGTGAGGGGCTCGGAGAGGGCAGCCCCCTCCCCAAACGCGGCAGCAGGTGAGAGCCCTCACATGCATGCAGGGCGGCTCGGGCATTGCTGCAGGTGCCCAGGGTGACACCCTGTGCCATGTGTTTAGAGTTGGCTGCTGACCCCGCTACCCAGGGCCCCACTCACTCTGGCCTGGTGTCCCCCCCGCAAGGTGTTCCAGCAGTACCCCGAGTCCCGCCCACTCACCATCAGGATCCAGGTACCGAACCCGCCTTCAGTGACGCTGCAGAAGGACAAGGCACTGGTGAGGGTGTTCGCCACCTCCGAGGTCATGGTCTCCCAGCCCAATGACGTTGAGACCACCATCTGCCTCATCGATGTGGTGAGTATCAGTGGGGGGGAGGGGGCGCCGAGTGGTCTTCCGGAGTCCCCAGACCCCCTCAGATCCCCATAAAACCAACCGCAGTGACTATAAGCCCAACTTGGGGCCAGATGATCTGATTCAAATTCAACCTTTAGCACTTTTAGCTATGTGAGCTTGGATGCGTCTCTCTCTCTCTCTCTCTCTCTCTCTCTCTCTCTCTCTCTGCCTCTCTTGCGTTACTTGGTTTGTAGCCTTAACCTGACACTATAAAATGCATTTGTTAGTTTATTTCTGGACAGAGATGTAATTTGTCTTATTCACTACAGCATCCTCAGAGCCTAGCCACAGAGTGCTACACATAGTAGGTGCTCAGTAAAGCACCTATTTGTTGAAGCAATGTGCTGTGTTAAGTGCCATTTCCCCCTTGGTGGTTAAAGCTCAAGATTCAGACACTTAGGGTTCTGCCCCATCTGCTATGTCTTCTCAGTCTTTCCTCCCAGGGCTCAAGACCAAATGAGCCACTTCTAATCCGGGAAGTGGGTATTCTCAGCTAGACCATGCCAAGCCATGGTGTATTGGGGGTCCTTTCTGGGCATCATCAGATGTCAGATTCAAAGGGGTGGTTCTCACCCAGGGAGTGGACATGGCTGTGCCTGATTCAGTCCCCTGTTGATCAGCCCCTGCTGTGTGGAAATTTTTCCATCAATAGCCTAAATGTCTGTATGATCCAGCTCAGAGTCCTGCCATGGCTCTCCAGTGCCTCCAGGATGCAGCCTTGATTTTTCTGGTCCTGCCCGATCTGGCCCCTTCCCACTCAGTCTCCTGCAGCCCTCTTACCTCCTTGCTCTCCGGCTTTCTCTCTTCCATCTAACGCCATCCTCTTTCCTGCCCCAGGGCTTTGGCACATACCCTTCCCACTGCCTGGATCACTCTCACACCTTCTTTTTCATCTGGCCGAGTGAGCGTTACGGGGGCCTTGGCCGGCCCGTAAAAGGAGGTTTGGCCAAGACCTCGGGGAACAGCCTGTGTTACACTGACTGCTGACGCGGCGCCCAGCCAGTGCCTGGTGCACAGAGCGCTCCCAGTGGCCACACTTCGTTCTCATCCCTCTTTCCTCCAGGACACAGAACTCTTGGCCATGTTTTCCGTGGAGGGGGATAAGCTGATGATCGACGCCAAGCTGGACAAGTAAGGGGGTTGCAGACTCGGGCCCCTGCTGCTCAGAAAGGCCTCCTTGGTGCTGCCGTGCCTGGTGCCAGCTCCTGAAGGGACATCTGGGAGGTCACCAGAGGTCCCCCAGCGTGGCTGTCAGGGCTGGGTAAATCCAAGAGGCTGCAAAGGTGAAAATGGGCTGTGACCGCCAAGGCCGCTGGCGCAAGCTAGGCAGTGGGGGTGATGCCGTGAGCTTGCTAGAAGGAACCTACTGCCGACAACAACTACCATATCAATAATAATAATGACGGCCGTGATGATGATGGGCCAGGCTTTGCACTAGGTATTTATGTGCATTCTCTTGTTCAGCCTTGCAATGGCCCTGCGGCATCTCCCATCTTAAAGAGGAGACAACTAGGGCTTAGAGAGGCGGGTTGCCTTACTCAGGCCCACACAGCAGGTCCAGAGAGGGGCTCTGGGCCAGCCCAGGTCTGTCTGAGCTGGAGCTGCATCGCGTGGTTACAAGTGCAGGCTTTGGAGCCAGGCCATATGAGCTCAGATCCTAACGTGACCACTGACAGGCTGTGTGACAAAGGCCAAGTGACTTTGCCTCTCTGAAACTCAGCTTTCTCATCTGAAAATGGGGATAATAGTCCCTACCTCATAGGACTCATAATAACACTACGTGCCAGGCATTCAGCTAAGCCCTGAATGTGTCTCAATTCATTTCATTCTTGACCTCAGCCTATGGCAGTAAGTACTATTCTCATTCCCACTTCAAGATAAGTGAGACTGTGTGTAAAATTGTCAGCGTGTGCCTCGTTCATTATCACTTTTTCTTCTTATGACAGTTGATCAAGCCCAACAATGGGAATTACTCAAAATAAGACATGACTCAGAGCCATCCAAGAGTTTCTAAGGAGGTGATGCCCGACCTAAGGCCTGGATGATGAGAAGGGGCCAGTGGGGGCTTGGGGGCAGCCAGAGCAGTCCAGGCAAACTTTAAAGGGCAGGAAAAAGCTGCGGTGTTGTGGATGGAGGGGCTGAGGGAAAAGGAGGGAAGGGAATGGAAGTCGGCAGTAAAACACTGGTTTCTGTCCTGCTGGATGCCCTACGGCCCCAATGGCTTTGCCCCATGGGTGAGTCTGGTCTGGCCGCAGGTAGGGCTGTGGGTTTGCAGGTGAGATTCGGGTGCAGTGAGACTGAGACCCTCACAGCACAGACAGGGACCTCAAACCCAGGCCTTGAGACTCCCTCCTCAGAATAGCCCAGCAGCCAAAAACGCACCTCAGGGCAGAGTCCTGGGCTCTCCCCTCTGAGCTCTGTGGCCATGGTCAGTTACCCCGGGAGCCTCAGGTTACTCCCAGACAGGGTTGCCGGAAGGATCCGGCGAGGTAGGGATGATTGCTTATGTGTGCATGGCACGCACCATGTACCAGGCACGGGCTTGACTTGGATGATTCCTTTAGTCCTTGCAGCCACTCACTTTGCAGACGAGGAAACTGAGGCATAGAGAGGCTAAGTACTTTGGCCAAGGACATACAGCCAGTAGGGGTCACAGTTATGATTTGAGCCTTATGTACAGACAGTCCCTCCTTATCCGCAGGGGATACGTTCCAAGACCCCCAGCAGATGCCTGAAAGTGCAGACGGTACCGAACCCCACCTCTACTGGGTCTGGGTCTTCCGGTACAAATTTACCTGTGATAACGTTCAATTTATAAACTAGGCCCGGTAAGAGATTAACAACAACCATAATAAAAGAGGACAATTATAACAACACCCCATAATAAAATTTACGTCTCTCTTTCTCAAAATACTGTGCTGTACTCACCCGCCTTCTGGTGATGATGCGAGACGATAAAATGCCTAGGTGCCGAGATGAATGAAGCCAGGTGAATGATGTAGGCACTGTGATGTAGCATTAGGCTACCACTGACCTTCGGCAGCACATCAGAAGGGGGATCATCTCTTCCAGACTGCAGCTGAGTGCGGGTCACTGAGACCACGGAAAACAAAACCTCCGCTAAGGGGCTCCTGTGTAGAGTATAAAAGCCTCTGCGTCGCGTCTAATACATAGTTGGTGCTCAATACGCGGAGATCAATGTCGTTCTTACTGACTGCCCCCCCGGGTCAAGCAAGGTCTTTGTAAGGATGTTCGCGGAGGGGCTTTAGATAGTTTATGGGAATATAAATCCCATATGATTCTCAGGCAATCACCACTTCTAACAGGTCGTTTGCTTTATTGGCAGGACTCACCTCAACCTCAGAACCTCAAACGTAGGCAACTTTGATGTAAGTACTAAGCGCAAGCTCAAGGGCAAGATATTCTGGGAACGGTGTCCCCACGTGGCTAGCGGGGGCCGAGGGAGTCTGTGAATTCCTAAACATTGGCACCATCTCTGCCAGGCCTCCTTTACAGGTGGAGAAACTGAAGCCCCAAAGCCAGTGAGGGGCAGAGTACACACTCACAGCTCCAACTCTGCCAATGAGGCTGTCCCATTTTAATGGTTTTTATTTTTTATTTTTGAGAGAGAGAGAGAGAGAGCATCAGTGGGGAGGGGCAGAGAGAGGGAGACACAGGATTGGAAGCAGGCTCCAGGCTCTGAGGTGTCAGCACAGAGCCCGAAGCGGGGCTCGAACTCATGAACCGCGAGATCATGACCTGAGTCGAAGTCGGATGCCAAACCAACTGAGCCAACCAGGCGCCCGAGGCTGTCCCATTTTAAACCACCTGCTCTAATGGAGGCAACCTAGCCCAAATCCCTCTGCTCTGAAGCAGGGGGGCGGTAGGGACAGCCACATCCCAGGACCCCTTCCTTTCTGGATCTGGAGGCTTGGCTTTGCCACTGACTCCTATGTGACTTTGGGCAATACCAACCCACTCCGAGCCTCAGTTTCCTCATCTGTAAAGCAAACAGTCCCGGATATGTTTCTAACCACCCCTTTACCACCACGTTCTGAAATTCTGCCTTTCTAACCAGAGAAGCTCAGATTCTAGGGGTGGGTCCCGTTTCATCTGTTTATTCTTGGGTCCCCCCGCACCACCAAGAGTCTCCAGAAATGCCCCTCTTCTCTTTTACAAATTGACAACAGATGTTTGCTTTCTAGAACAGTCGTGGTGAGACTTCCATGTGCACAGAGAGAGTCAAATACCTACCGTGTTGCCCATTTTTGGGTTTTTCCACCCCCAGCCTCCACAACCCATGTTGCTGGTGTCACCAGCCGCATTTTATAGATGGAGAAGCTGGGGCCCAGGGCTGGGCAGCGACGTGCCTCACAGCTGCCTGGGGCACAGCTGGGACCAGAACTGGCATCTCTGGACTCCGAGAAGAAAAGAAGCTCGCACAGTGTGAAATTAGAGACTATTTCTGGGGCCACAGAGACTGGCACCAAATTAAGCTGCTGCTTCTTTTTTTTTAACCAAATTTCTCTCATTTAATCCTCACAACAAACTTATGATTTGGGTAGAGCTATTAGCCCGTTTTCCAGATAAGGCAGCCCAATGCAGAGAAGCTGGGGGGCTTGCCCAAGGTCACAGCGCTGGGATGAAAGTCCCGTGCTCTTGTCGAGGCCACACCATGAGGTTCTACAGCAAGGCGGGGACTTTACATGGAGGAGTTTACATTCGGCTTTTACAACCGCTGTATGAGAAAGGAGTATTCACTCCTATCTTCAGCTGTGGAAACCAGGGCTTAGAGACGTCAAGAGCGTGCACACATGAGAAGTCTCAAGGCCAGGTATTTTACCTGATCTGCCTGTGATCCTCGCCGCATCCTTGCAGGCTGGGCTTGCTGGCCCATTTTACAGCTGAGGAAACTGAGGGTTAGAGAGGTGAGAGAGACTTCTCAGAGGCCCACGGAGACTGAGCTGGGATGGAACCCCAGAGTGTTGGCTACACAGCCCGAGGGCCTTCCATGACACCAGGGTGGCTGCAGAGCGAGCCACGGTAGACCAGTGCTCCGGTCTCCCCCAGTCCCTGCCTCACCATGAGCCTGGGACCGGTGCTTGCCCTGCTCTGGGCCTCAGTCTCCCCAACTACACCGAGAGCAGGTGCACAGATGCGCCTTGCGGCTGTCCACCTAGGTGGTTCTAAAGTCACGGCAGCTCCCAGATTCTCCCAGAGCAGCTCTGCGCCTTCCGGCCACAAGGCAGAGCCTCAAGGGGCCCCCGGGATCTGAGCGAACCACTGCCTGGGTTGAGTTCTCATCCTTTCCCTGCAGGTTGGCCTCTTGGAGGTGCTGGTGGGGAAGATCTTCGACCTGGCGTTTCTGCCCGCCATGAACGGTGAGAGCGGTGCCTGTGCCTCCGTGGGGGTGGGGGGTGGCTTGGGGACCTGGTGGCTGCTGGTTCGTCGGGCATGTTTGACACACAGCCATTCTACCTCAACCGTATTCCTGAGAACTTCATTCTAAGCTTATTTATTTAACCCTCTGAGTGCAAATGTTGCCCCAAGGGTGCATCAACTTCATATTTGCTGCTTCTGCCGCCTTCTTCTCTCCTTCTCCTCCTTCTCCTCCTTTTTCTCTCCTTCTCCTCCTCCTTCTCCTCCCCCTCCTCCTCCTCTTCCTCCTCCCTTTCCTTCTTCTTCACTTATTTGGTTGATTTTTCTGATTATCCATGTAAAATTCTGATCACACATGAAAATTATATGTGTGTAAGTTTTAGAAAGTCCTGAACAGTTTAAAAGGTAAAATCTCGGAGCGCCTGGGTGGCTTCGTCGGTTAAGTGTCCGACTTCGGCTCAGGTCATGATCTCACGGTCCGTGAGTTCGAGCCCCACGTCGGGCTCTGCTGACAGCTCAGAGCCTGGAGCCTGTTTCAGATTCTGTGTCTCCCTCTCTCTCTGCCCCTCCCCTGTTCATGCTCTGTCTCTCTCTGTCTCAAAAATAAATAAACGTTAAAAAAAAATTTTTTAAATAAATAAATAATAAATAAAAGGTAAAATCTCACCTCCCAGAGGCAATTAGTCTCGACCCCTGGTTATATTTCCTATTAAACTCTTTTTTCTCCATTAAAAAAATATATATGGCATAAGATATTTCCTGTAATCTTTGAGGTTTATTTTTAGTCATGGTAAAATACCCATAATGTGAGATTTACCTTCTTAATCATTTTTAGGTATATAGTTTAGTATTATTAGGTATATTGATATTGTTATGTCCCTGATTGATTTTTGTTTTTGTTTTTTGTGTTTTGTGTTTTGTGGTTTTTTTATCTTTGATATCACGTATTTAATTTTACATGCAGAGACAGTGTGAATACATTATTGTTGTAGAAAGTTTCATCAGTACAGATAAAGCTAAAGTTGCTCTTACCGATCTCCCCAACCTCCTAACCCAGAATCTGCCCCCTAGGCAGCCACATTATCATGAGAGGGTTTTCTTGCCCAACTTCATAAAAAGAAGGGACTGAGCATGATTCCCCCTCTCTGTGGTGCCTCAAGGATGTTATCAGGAAGCCACCTGACCTGCAGGGCCACTGGAGGCTGGGGTAGCTGAACCCCGTTTTAACTGGAAACCTCGCCCCCAAGGCCTCCACCGGTCTGGCCGCACCCTCCCTCTCCCTGCTTCTGCATCATGAAGAAGAGGACAGAGAGGGGCTGCTGTGAGCTCTACCAGCGAGGGTTCATTGGGGGTGCTCTTGATGTCAGATGGACCTTTATCCCGAAAACTGTCACCAGAGGAGGCCAAATCTCAATCACAGAAAAGCCCTGGTCACCAAGGCCAGGCATGTTCGCCAGCGGGAGAGGACGATGTCAGGACCTAGGCTGGGCTGGGCTGACCTGTGAGGCAAAAGGTGGAGACTCTCACCCTGGCTTGGTCACTAAGAGGTGGTGTGAACTGGGCAGCAGGCCCCTTGGTCTCGCTGTAATGCAATTTGCCATTTTCAAAAGTGAGAGATTGGAGAAGAGCCAGGATTCTGAAAGTGGGTTCCGTGAAAAAATTCGTCCCATAAGATACTCTTAAGGAAAGGGTTCCGTGGCGCCAAGCAAGTTTGGGAAATTCTGAATATACTACTCTGGGGTAGGTTTACAATGTCCCTTGCTCTCTGAAAAGTCCTGCTGGAGGCAGAAAATCTGTTTGACTTCATTTAATCCAGATTCCTTCACTTGTCTTTTCATCCCTCTCTTCCTTCTTATGTTCTTTCCTCCCTTCCTTCCTTCTTCCTTTCCTTCCTTCCTCCCTTCCTTCCTTCCTTCTCTCCTCCCTTCCTTCCTCCCTTCCTTCCTTCCTTCTCTCCTTCCTTCCTTCTCTCCTTCCTTCCTTCTCTCCTCCCTTCCTTCCTCCCTTCCTTCCTTCCTTCTCTCCTTCCTTCCTTCTCTCCCTCCTTCCTTCTCTCCTTCCTTCCTTCTCTCCTTCCTTCCTTCTCTCCTCCCTTCCTTCTCTCCCTTCCTTCCTTCCTTCTCTCCTTCCTTCCTTCCTTCTCTCCTTCCTTCCTTCTCTCCTCCCTTCCTTCCTCCCTTACTTCCTTCTCTCCTCCCTTCCTTCCTTCTTCCTTTCCTTCCTTCTCTCCTCCCTTCCTTCCTTCTCTCCTTCCTTCCTTCCTTCTCTCCTTCCTTCCTTCCTTCTCTCCTTCCTTCCTTCTCTCCTTCCTTCCTTCTCTCCTCCCTTCCTTCCTCCCTTACTTCCTTCTCTCCTCCCTTCCTTCCTTCTTCCTTTCCTTCCTTCCTTCTCTCCTTCCTTCCTTCTCTCCTCCCTTCCTTCCTTCTCTCCTTCCTTCCTTCCTTCTCTCCTTCCTTCCTTCCTTCTCTCCTTCCTTCCTTCTCTCCTCCCTTCCTTCCTCCCTTCCTTCCTTCCTTCTCTCCTTCCTTCTTTCCTTCCTTCCTTCCTTCCTTCCTTCCTTCCTTCCCAGAACATGAATCAGTATGAATCTACTTCAGTTCTGCCAATCTAAAAGCAAACAGCACATCCCATGGCAGTCACTTGTTGGGGCCCCATGTGTATCCTTCCATACCTCCATTCAGCAAACATCTGTCCACTCCTCTGTGCCCAGCCCAGGGCTGGGTGACACCGGGGACACAGTCCTTGCCTGCAAGAAACTCACAAGACGGGTAGAGGTGACAGATGTGGAAGCAGAGAATTAACATTCTGTGATTTCAATAATGGTGGGGGGGCAGTTCGAGGGAGAGGCAGGAGCCCAAGGTTGCTCGGCCTGGGGTGGAGGAAATCTCATAGAGGGCATGACATCCAAACAGTCCCGGGGAAGGCTCAGAACCTGGCAGGCAGTCAAGGGTGAGGGAGTGTGCTCTAGGTGGGAGCATCTACAAGGACAAAGGCCTAGAGATGGAGGAGAAATGGCTAGTTTCCTTGAAAATATTGGTAGCCTCCTGTGTGGCTGACACGTCTTAGCCACGCTGACTGTGCCTGATCGTTTTGTTGTTGTCTCTTTTCACAGCCGTGCTGGGCTCTGGCGTCCCTCTCCCCAAAATCCTCAACATCGATTTCAGCAATGCAGACATCGACGTCTTGGAGGTAAGGGAGGAAGAGCTCTTTTCGCTCTCCGCTCCATGCCCAGGAATTGGGAGGAGGAAGAGAAGGGAGGTGAAGGGTGGGGCAAGAGGGGCTTGTTTCCTCAAAGGGCGGGGCTGGGGGAACAGGACACCAAGCTTAAGAACCCTTAAATAAAGTTTTCCAACCCACCATCTCATTTCGTCCTCATGGCAGACGTCCTCGCCTCCATCTCGCAGATGGGAATACTGAGGCTCAGAGCAGTAAGGGGCTCACCCAAAGTGGAAGTGTGATGTAGTTCATTGGAAAAACTTTTACTGAGCACCTTCTGAGTGCCAAATAATGTGCAAGGGGCTGGGAATACAGCAGTAAGCAAAATGTACAACCCTGACCCTTGCAAAGCTCGCCCAGCCAGTGGGAAGATGGGCCTTTGGATAAATATTCCTGAAGTAATTGCTAATTATAATCATGGCAGTTGCCTTGAAATTCAAATGCAGGGGGTCTTTTTCCACTATAAAAACCGCATATGCTCATTATCTGCAATTTGGAAAATACAGAAAAGATTAAACAAACACCTGTTTATCCTCTTAGACATATTTGCAACCTAGAAATGAACATTTAGAGCATTTCGCTGTTTCATCCCAGTCTTTCTGGAGTTTTATTTTTAAACACAATTTTGATCAGTAGGGCAGTAGCATTAAAGAATGAGGATGCTAGAACCCAACAGCCTGGGTTCAAATCCTGCCTCTGCCAGTATCCTGCTGGATGACTCCAGATAAGTTACTTAACTTCTCTGAGCCTGTTTTCTCCTCTGTAAAAAGGGGCTAACCATAGTACCTAACTATAGGGCTACTTTTAGAATAAAGTGAGATTCTACGTGTAAAGTGCCTTAAACAGCCCCTGGCACACAGTGAGGAGTCTAGAAGGGTCCATCATCCTCAGTGTCCTCATTGTAATAAAGATCGTGGTGCACAAAGGTGTTTCTGGGTCTGGGATTCAGTATGCTCCTCAGAACACACTTCCAGAAATGGAAAGAATGGGCTTTTCCCCCAGAACAACCATTTCCTTTTCAAAAGATGGCCCCGTCCACACCGCCTCCAGCAGCGTGCAGAGAGCCCAGCTCCTCACACACCTGTTGGGCTTGGGTCTCAGCCCAGGGGTGGCCCCCACCACCACCTCAGGAGAGCAAAGGAGGCGGGCAGTGACCTTGAAGGGACAGTGCGGACAGAGGTCAGATGTAGGCGCTGGGATGGTCCTCAGTGGTGCGTGTCCTGGTCCCATCTCTTGAGCTCCTGGAGGGCCTTGGTGCTGCCCTGAGCCTCAGTTTCCTCATCTGAAAATGGGGACGGTAATGCCCCTTCCATAGGGTTTGTGATGAGAGATTAAATGAGATACAGCATTTTATTTATTTATTTATTTAGAGCTCCTGCATGTGAGCAGGGGTGAGGGGCAGAGGGAGAGGGAGAGCCTGCTCAAGATTCTCTCTCCCTCTATGTATCCCTCCTGTATCCCTTGGATAAATTCCTAGTAGCAGAACCACTGATTTAAAGACCCAGTCCAGTCTTGGTCTCGTACAACCTCTGTAAATAGTAGCTAATTCTTCTCCTTCTCTTCTCCGCCTTCTTCCTCTTCCTCTTTCTTCTTGTTATTATTATATGGGTCTAGCCATGTATTTTAATTTTTCATTTTCTTTTTTTGTTGTTGAGAGAGAGAGAGGGGGCGCAAGTGAGCAAGGGGCAGAGAGAGGAAGAATCCCAGAAGGGGAGAGAGAGAGAGAGAGAGAGAGAGAAGCAGGGATCACCCGAAGCAGGGTTCATCTTTTACCTGAAGTGGGCTCGTGTTCACCCAAAGCAGGGCTTGAGCTCACCCGATGTGGGACTTGAACTCACCAACTGTGAGATCATGACCTGAGCCAAAGTCAGATGCTTAACAACTGAGCCACCAAGGCGCCCCTAAGTTTTCATTTTCAAACAATTTTAGACTTACAGAAGAGTTGAAAAAATAGTACACAGAGCACTAGAACACTCTTCACTCAGTTTCCCCTAATGTTGCCATCTTATATACCCAGAGTATAATGATCAAAACCAGGAAGTTCACACTGATACAAAACTATTAACTGATCTACAAGCCTTCCTTGACAGTTTTCCCACTGATGTCCTTTGTCTGGTTTAGGATCCAGGATCCCACTTTGCATTTGGTCATCAGTCCAAATCTGCGACAGCGTCCTCCAATGTGTGACAGCTGCTAAATTTTCCCTTGTGTTTTATGACCTTGACATTTCTGATGAGTCTGGCCCGTTGTGTGGGGTGCCCTACAATTTGGATTTGACAGATGTTTTCTCATGATTAGATTGAGGTTATGTATTTTTGGCAAGAACACCACTGAAGCGATGCTGTGTGCCTTCTCAGTGCACCGTATCAGGGGCACACAATGTCGCCTTCTTCCCAGGGATATTGACTTTGATCATGTGGTTAAGGTGGTTCCTGCCAGTTTCCCCACTGTTAAGTTACGATTTTTCCCATTGTAACTAATAAATATCTCACAAGGAGATACTTGGAGATGACCCAAATATCCTACTTCTCATCATGCTTTCTGCCACTCATTTTAACATTCTTTAATGGTTCTTGTCTGCAACAGTTATTAGTGCAGTGTTTGCCCAATGGAGACTCTATAACTCCTTTCACATTTATTAGGTAGAAATCTCCTATGAGGAAGAACCATCCCTGCTCACCATTTATTTATTGATCCAATAATTTATATCAGTACAGACTCATGGGTATTTATTTTGTTCTGTGGGTTAAACTTATTATTTACTTTGTTGTAGATATTTTTAGTTGTGGAAATTGGATTTGGGGAGAGCGTGGACAGAGGCCCAGGCCTGCTTCTCTTATCTGGGAGAAGAAAGAGATGAGGGGTGGGGAGGGAAGTGTCTTGCCCAATATTCCCCTGTACAGGGCAAGCCAATGACATGGCCAGGGTGATCTTCAGACCCCTTGCCCCCAATTGTCTCCTCTCTTCAGAACTGCTCCTTCCCAGAAATGTGACTTGCCCAATCCAAAGGCAGGTGACTACTAGGCTGCAGGCAGAAGTCATCTCATCCATTAACTGGATTCTCTCTTCTGTTCTCCAAGGACCTTCTGGTGCTGAGTGCCTGAACAACAGAAGCAGAGATGCTGCCGAAGCCCTGGAAGAAGCCAGAACCAGCCCTGGAAAGGCTCTGACTAACACAGCCCCTGGCCCCGAGTCCCTTCAGCCCCCTATGACAGTCCTTCCCCAGCCCTGCAACCCTCTTCCCACATGCCCCCACCCAAAAAAGGAACCAGCCATTGGCCCTGTGGGCAAACAGTCCCACCCACGGTTAGCCTTACAGTCAGCACCCACAGGGGGAAGGAGGTCACCTGGAGGACTGAGGCCTTTTGGACTCCATGCCAGACTCCACACCGCATACTTTACACTTTCAATAAAAGATTCCAATTTCCCTGCAGTTGGGGCAAGTCTCCACAAAGACCTTCCCTCAGGGTCTGGGTGTTTCTTCCCTCGATGGCTGGCCAGGGGCAGCTGGCAGCTGTAGCTATGACCTGATGGAGGATGGTTCAGGTCATGAGTGAAAAAAATGTCAGATACCTATGAGGACCCTACAGATGGACAGGAGGGGATTTAATTCAGTTCTCACTGCCTTGGTTCAGGGCTCAATTTGGCTGATTCCTCTTGCCTCGGTTTCCCCCACCACTCCTCAGCACACAGGGAGGGCCCAGACTCAGAAGCAACAAGTTCAGAATCATCAAGCTCCACACTGCCAGAGGAACTGCCGTCTAGCCTACCTCCCGTGTGCCATGATGACGAGGGTCTCCTCTCCTTCCTCAGCTTTCAGCTGCTTTCTCCCTTCCTTTCCTCTTCTGTGTCCCCAGAAAGACTTTCCCAGATCCTAAAGGGTGGATGGCTGTATCCCAGATCCCAAAGCACAAAAAAAAGATACCCTTCTGCCCCATCTTTCTGAGAGCTCATGTCCGTCAAGGGCTTAACTACCTGCTGAGCCCTGCACTCAGGCTTTGTGTCTTGATCTCATTTAACATCATGAGAGCACCATGAGGTAGGTACCAGGTGGGTCCCTATTTTGCAGATGGGGAAACCGAGGAACCAAGAAATGCAGGGACTTGCCCAAGGTCACACAGCTGCAAAGTGGCAGAGCTGGGGTTGGAACCTGATGAGTGAGCTCCAGAGCCCATGTCTTAACCACCCACCACACTGATTCTGTTCATAAGCTGCAGGGAGAAGCCCCACTGAGTTTGGCCCCAAAACTGTATAGTCCTGAGCAGAAAGAAAGCACAGAGAGTCACACACCTGTACTGCTCCCATGCATCTGCTAGGAAGAGAGGCATATCACTTCTTCTCATATTTCATTGGCCAAAGCAGGTCACATGACCCTGCCTGACCTCAAGGGGTAAGGAAGTGTGATCCTTTCCTATGGTGAGGAAGGGGAGGAAAACCAGACATATTGCTGAGCACAGGCACTATGTTCCACGCTCTCCCATGTCCTCCTGGGGAGATGAGGCTAGGACGGGGATAGCGAGACTCCTCTTGCACAGAGATTCTACAGAAACCCAAGGCACCTCATGCCTTCAGGTCCAAACTGGGGAGGCCCAGATGCAGCAGTAGCCCAGAAAATGAGGTTCACAAACTGGTCCTTCTCATGCATGCCCTTGGTTTCTAGAAATAAAGCCCAATGACTCCAGGTTCACTGAAGCCCAGACCCTGCCAATGTATTGTCAGTTCAGAGTACCTGTTTGGCTAACCCACACCCAAAGGCTCCTGGAAACCCTATCTGCCAGACAGCGAGGGGAACAGCCAGTGTCTTCATGTTCAAAACAATCACACGGCATTCTACAGAGAGGTTCCCCTGCCAACAAGACAGCTTTGTGCGTCACTAAACTCAACTCTGATGTCAGGAGGTCACTAGAGAATAAGCATCTTGGCGTCAGAAGGATGGGGCTCTTCCCTCTCTGCCAGTTGGTTGACTTGGTGAGACCCTTAGCCTTCTGAACTTCGGTTTTCCCATCTGTAAAATGGATAATAATTGTTATTACACTCTAAGTGTGAAGCTATTTAAATGAGATTTTTTTTTTTCTGAAGTGTTTGGCACTAAGGCTGGCGCACAGTTAAGCACTCAATCTGGGCTTGCTGTGGTTAGTGCTAGTGTCGCAAGTGTGAGCCCTCGGGGCCCCTTGCCTCTGATCAGAGCTAAACTGAGAACGAGGAAGGGCATTTGACATGCTGGTAAGAGAGTGCCCAAGGAACCCCTCCCAGAGCAAAGCAGAGGCTGCTCTCCCAAACGGCTCCATGGCTATGTTTAGAGCCACAGGGCACATTCAGAGTGGTTTCAGCAGAGCTATTTGATCCCAGCTTCCAGCCTTGAGAGGGCACAGAAACACTGAAGTCCCTTTTACAGAATTAAGATAGCTTTTCCTCCCAGGGATTTTTTTTAAAGACTTTTTTTCTTGTTGTTTTTGTTTGTTGGTTTGGTTTGGTTTTTCCCAATAGTTTATGTAACTCAATAGTGTATTGGGTGTATTCCTGGCTGCTTCCTTCCTTCCTTCCTTCTCTGAGTGCCCATTCTGCCCTCACGAAGTTTAGAAGCTTAGATTCTAGTCCGCAAGATACACCTTAAATAATAAGGCCGACGAAAACAATAAGCAAATGACCAAAAAGGCTATTTTGAGATTGTCTTGAGGGTCATAAAGGGAGGGAATAAACAGGGACATGTATCAGAGAGGGAAAGGAGAGGGGGAGGCACCATTGGGTGGTCAAGGAAGGTCAATCTCTCCAAAGAGGAAACACACCATCATCAGACAGACCTCTCTGGGGGCAGAAGTTTAATTTCTTCTGCCATTTAATTTTCTACGGGATTTTTAAAACTTTTTTTTTTTTGAAACTTTTGTATTATCACTCTTCTTCCTAGCGGAAGGATCTAGGGTCTCTTTCTTCCCTGGTCTTCTTGGTAACGCCCAAATCCTAGCCCCAGAGATGGCGGGGGGGGGGGGGGCCGCTCAGAGAGAAGTGGGGCAGGACTTCCTGTCCAGTCTGTTCTGGGAAAGGCTAGAGGAGAGGAAGTCCCGCCTTAGAGGGCGGTGTCTGTGAAGAGAATCCGGAACTTGGTTCCCAGGCGGATGGGTCATGCATGGCTTTGCTGTTCCTACTGCCATTGTGTTAGAATCAACTCCTGTAATTCCCATGAATTCGTCCATTTGTTTCTATTTCTACCTCCACCTTGGTTCCTCCCATCATCTCTCTTCTGAACCATTCCAACTTTGTCATTGGTCTCTGCTCTTCCAGGCTGGCACATACTATCCATTTTCCACTCAGTGGCCAGAAGGTTTTTGTAATTGCAGACATCCAATCACCTCCTTTCCCTGCTTCAAGCCCTTCTATGGGCTTTTCATGGCATCCAGAGCAAAATCCAAATCCCACATCACTGTCCACAAGGACCCCTGTAGGGTCTGCCCCCAGCCATGTGTCCCCTGGTCCTCCCTGGAGGAGGGGCAGTGAAGCTCTCCATAGGCCCCTTACAACCCTTCCTCAGACATTAAAACACACCCGTATGCTCCAACAAGTTTAATTTCTTCTGCTATTTAATTTTCTAAAACTTTGGGGGGGGGGTGTAGAACTTTTGGATTATAAATAACTCGTTTCATTTTCCATCGACTGTGGTTTCTCAACATTCAAAGGACACGTCCAGTCATTCTTTAAAGTAGGAAGACGGAAAGATTTGGAAGAATAGGGAAGAAGGAAGGGACGAAGTTGGATCATATTAGAATTTAGGCAGAGTAGCACGGGGTTGAGGGTCCAAATGATGATACATGGTCCAGAATGCTTGGACTTCTGGGGCACTGGCGGGTGCTAGTGGAGGAGTGAGGCATGATGGGATTAGATTAGTGCAGCTGATACAACAGGAGAGGATCATCAACACCTGGCGGATTGCTCAGGCCTCGGACCACGCTGCCCCATCCTCCTTCAGCTCACAATGATATTGACCAAACCACCAAGTGAACAGTTGTTTCATTTTACTTTTTAAGATTTTATTTTTCAGTGATGTCTGCACCCAACGTGGGGCTCGAACTTACAACCCTGAGATCAAGAGTTGCACGCTCCACCGACTGAGCCAGCCGGGCGCCCCTAAACTGCTGTTTTAAGTTTAAAAGCGAGAAGAGCCTCTATTAAGCAGTTCCACAAGCTTCGAGGCAAGTGGGGCTGCTTGAGCAGGTTCCTGGTGGGACATGGCCATGAGACTTGCCATGTAACTTCACTGGTCTTCTTCTTCAGTCATAGCTGACGAATAGCAAACTCTGGAAGCCCCCTCCAGGAGCTCATTTAGAAGTTTCTGCTGCTAAGCCTGAGTAACAAGCCATCTCAAAACTTGGTGACATAAAACACAGTCTCAGTTTCCTCACAGATTCTGTGAGTCATGACAGCTTCTCTCTGCTCCAAGATGTCCGGGCCTCAGCTGGGAAGAATGGCCGAGAGTGACTTGAGGGCTGCAGCTGGAATCATTTGGAAGCTTCTTCACTCACCCGTCTGGGGGCTGATGTTGGCTGCCAGCCAGAACACCTCCACGCAGCCTGTCCATGTGCTTGCTGGGTTCAAAATGTGAGCCTCCCAAGGGCACAAAATGGAACCTGCGTGGCACTTTATGATCTAGTTTTGGAGGTCATGTAGTGTCACTCCTGTTGTACTCATTTATTTTTTTTTTATTAAAAATTCTTTAAGCTTTATTTATTTTTGAGAGAGAGAGAGAGAGCGTGAGCAGGGAAGTGGCAGAGAGGGAGGGAGACACAGAATCCGAAGCAGGCTCCAGGCTCCGAGCTGTCAGCACAGAGCCTGACGCGGGGCTCGAACACACGAACCGTGAGATCACGACCTGAGCTGAAGTCGGCCGCTTAACCAACTGAGCCACCCAGGCTCCCCCCTGTTGTAGTCAGTCAAAGCAGTCACAAAGGCCCTTCCAGGTTCATCAAAACGGCTACTTTGTCACAATGTCATGGGAACCTGTGAGCGTCCCTGCTGCCTGTGAAGTTCACTTCGTTGCCTCTTACCTTCACCACCCTCACCTTCAGCCCCACACCTAAAATCCCACTTGTAGGCCCTCCACTAGAACCAGTACTATTCTAGTCCAGTGCTCCCACTTTTCAGATGAGTACGGGGAGGTACAGAAAGGGGAAGGGCGTCCCCAGGTCAAAGTAGCAGGCACAACACAGGTTGCTGGTGTGTTCAGTAACATTGCTTTTGAGGCTGGTGATTCCTAGGAAATACTCTGTTTCAATCACTTATTATATCACAAACCACTCCAAAACTTAATGGCTTAAAAATCCCAACAATTGATTATTTATCCTGCTTCTGTGGGTTAACGGGGCCATTTTTCTGCCATGGGTGATGTTGACTAGGCGCTTGGGTGGCCGCAAGTTCCAGTGTTGAGCCTGAGGCCCTTCCCTGCACCTGCTCAGTTTTCTGGTGTCAGTCAGGCAGCCAAAGAGGTTGGGCCCTGCCAGTGTCCTCCCGTAGAACCTGTTTGTCCCAGGCCATTTACACTGGCATTTGGCTGACATCCTTGCAAGTCCTTCCAGTCTCTGCTTGAACCCAGGTCCCATCTGGGGAGGGGGGGAGTGCCAAGACCCTATCGCCAATCCCAGAGGGGGTCACTCACTCCCCATTTAAGCAGATGGTTCCAGGGGCGCCTGGGTGGCTCAGTCGGTGAAGCGTCCCACTTCGGCTCGGGTCATGATCTCGTGGTTTGTGAGTTTGAGCCCCACATTGGGCTCAGAGCCTGGAGCCTGCTTTGGATTCTGTGTCCCCCCTCTCTCTCTGGCCCTCCCCTGCTCTCGCTCTCTCTCTCTCTCAAAAATAAACATTAAAAACAATTGTTTAAGCAGATGGTTCTGACCTAGAAGCACTGTGAAGTGGACTGTAGTCCCTAAGGGCACCAGACCACTCCTTGAGTCCCACGCTGAGCCCATCGGTCTGTACTGTGGAGTCTCGGCCTTTCTCTGACGATTTGAGAAGGTAGGTCTTTTGAGTCAAAAATGGGAAGACATCGTCGTCATCGAAGTCATTGCCATAATAGCAGCCATTTATTGAGCACTTACTATGTGCTGGGGATTGTGCTAAGCACACACAACTACCATCATGCAAGTATGATTACTTCTCCTTCCCATTACACAGATGAGGCAACTGAGGCTCTGAGAAGCTAAGTTCCCATCGTCAGACGGTATGCAGGTGGCAGCACTGGGATTCTTTCCCAGGCCTAGGACACTCTGAAGCTGGTGCCCTGCTGTCAAATGAAGACCTCCCCAAAACTGCCACATGGGATTGTCATGAGGTTTAAACACGGTGAAGCCATTTAATCCGTCGTCCAACCTGGGACAGCTCTGTGACTGAAAGGGGCGCTATTAACACGTACATAGGAGACAGGCACAGCCGGAACCGTTCTTTGCAAGAAGGGACGTAAGATCACCCTAGTAAACACGCACCAAGTGGGTACCCAGTCCCGAGCCAGGCACAGAGAGGACATTCGTTCAGCCTCTAGCTTGTCACTCCCAAACATGGCCAGAACCCCACATCAGCCAGCCACCTCCCGCCACCGCATCACGAGTCTTTACTTGGGGAGAGACCAGTATCATCACTGGTTTTGTCATCAAGCATCTGTGCACTGGGAGGGATCATTCTGAGGAGCAGTTATAAGGACCTTTGGGTAATCGAACATAATTGTTTTGGAATCTGCCCAAACCAGAGATGTCGTATATCCCTAGGCAGGATGGTGCTTGGATTCCTTTTTATCACAATCAGGCGAACTCTCGGGACCCTAGAAGACAGAAGCCAGCCAGGGAGACTTATGGGTTTTTATTCCCCATTAAGTAGAGTGCCGGGAAAACCCAGGTGTTATTTACAAGACACCTCACTTTGGCCTCAAGCCAGCATCCTCAAATTTTGAGATGTCCAAGCCCCAAAACCGACTTGGTTCACTTAGATTTGGGGGGAAGACGAGAGCTGGTATCGGCCGTCTCACTTGGCCTCGGCCAGCTGGACTGGGGGAGGAGGTGCTCTGATCCCATGAATGGGTTTCCCCAGAGCAGACCCTGTGGCCTGTGGTGACAGCCCATCCCACCTCTCTTAACTCACGCAGGACATTAAGAGACTCAGTGGGGTTCCTGGTCTTCCTTAGAAACATTACAATCTGACAAGCACAACTCCCCGCAGGTAAAGATGTTCTGTGGAAGACACGTGCGTGCGTGTCCCACATTCTCCTTTGTCTCTGACACAGAAAGGGATCGGACACAGGATGGAGCATGGCCTTGAGTAAGGCTGCCTGGTCTAATCCTGCCACCCCTGCTGTGTGACCACAGGCAGGCTCCTTAACCTCTCCAGGGCAGTGTAAGGGTTAAATGCATGAATGTGGAGAAAGTGCTCAGAACAGTGCTATGTGCCACACACAAGTTTTGCTGATTTAATATCTGGGCAAGGGGCGCCTGGAAAATTACAGGAGTGGCGTAAGGACAGTAGACAATCGACCGGCCCCATGGCTTCCAGGAGCTTCTAGCTGGTGCCGTGTGGTCGTGGGGGTGGTGGTGACATCTGGGGTGGCGGTGGTGGTGGTCTTATGAGGAATAACAAGCGGTTGGCACAGCAAGAAAAAGGCTGAAAGGAAAGAGAGAGAGAGACCCCACGCATGCTTTTCGGTGTATTGGTTTTTTCTGGAGGTGGTGGTCATCTCTGTTGTCCAGTGGTCCATTTGGTGGAGCACCCACGTTGGGTCCCCTGGAAGGGTTGCTCAAAGATGGTGATGTCATCTGAAAAACAAGAAAACGCACAATGAGCCACACACGCTGGCCTGTGGCCCGTGGCTCCCACACTCCCCACGGCTGGAGCTTTTCGGCTCTGAGCGTGACCCTCCCCTGTGCCCGCTGAGAGAGCCTCTTCTTTGAATACAAACTTCCCAAGGCCCCTTCTGCCTGTCCATCCCCACACCTCTGGACACGGTCTTCTCAAAGCCATTTGGGAATCTTTGAGAAGGCAGCACCCAGGGCCCCACCCTGGGGCTCCTCAGGTAAAAGGAACCTTGATCCTTCTGGTGTTATTGGGTTGGTCTTTGGGTCGGGCAAAGCACGGGAGGGAGACACGACATTCTGAGTTTATACCCACTAAGGCAGGTCGGGTTAACAAAGGGAGAAGGATGGAAGGGGAAGTTCTAGCAAGTTCCAGGAGCAGTGACAGGCACTTCCTACCCATTATCTCGCAAAATCCTTGAAACCATTCTGGGGGACAAAGGGGATGATCCTCACTTCATAGATGAGGATGTGATGCTCAGAGGGCTCAAGGGACTTGGCCAAGTTAGCACAGCAAGTAAGTAGAGGGACAGGAGCGTGGCCCAGGTCTGACTTCAGAACCTGCTCCTTTTCACTTCACCACAGAGAGCAAAGGCCAGAAGGAGGAAAGCCCAGAGACTCTGGGGAGTACAAAAAAGACTAGTCTGACCAGAGCAAGTGAGCAGTGGAAGGTGGAACTTAACTAGCAGGAAGCTCACAGCAGATTGTGGAGGCCTGCAAGTTTGGCTGAAGAGTTTGGATTTCCTCCCGTCGGCAGTGGGGAGCTATGGAAGGTTCTTGAGGAGGAGAGGAACCTGATGTTGGTGTTGGCTATGCTAGTGTGGACAAGGTAGACCACAGTGGGAAAGGCTGGAGCCTCGGTCAGGGCCTTGGAGGAAGAGAGGAGACCACTGGTATAGGCCTGGTTAACGGGACATTGACATTTCATTTTCCCAGGACCTCCCTGTGTGAAAAGGACGCTCACCCAGTCTGAGGCCTAGATCCCTGCGATGTCCCTACCCCCGAGCCCTGAGGTCTGAGCTTAGGCAAGAGGGCCGTCCTATGTCCCCAACTGCCCGCTGCCACACTGAGGCTCTCTGACTGGACACAGGACTTCACCAACGTCACCAAAGCTTGCCCTCAAATGATTCAACTTTCCATTTTTCACACAATTCTGGGGGAAGAGTCAATGTCTGCGATTCAATGATCCATCAACCTAAAAGCCCCAAAGGTGGGGTTCTGGACACCTGGCGGGTGCTCGAGAAATGCAAACCCCACCCCCACCCCTTGTGGATCATTAAGTATAGCCTTTCCCATTTTGGAGATGGGGAAACTGAGGCCCAGAGAGGCAAAGAGGCTAGCCCAGGGCTACGCGCCAGTAGTGTGGCAGGGTCAGGACCAAGTCTCTTAAGTTCACATCAAAACCCCTTCCACTTCATCACTGTGACCGTCTGTGTCACACCCTGGTGAACATAGAATCCCCAGGGCAGCATGTAAAAATGCAGGCCACCAGGCCCCCTCTCAGTGCTTCTGACTCAGTAGCTTCAAGATGGGGAACTAGAATCTGAGTTTAATAAGCTTCACGGGTGGATTGGGGGAAAGACCTGGAGAAACACTGTTTTAGTTGACACTCTTAATTGTGCAATCAGTGAAACTGAGTCTGGAGAGAGCAAGGGGCACATAGCAAGCAGGTGACAGAGTTGGTTTTGGGACCCAGGTATTTGATGCTGAACCCAGCTGGGCCTGACTGACTTGAGGGCGTTTCAAGCGATTCCCCAAATCCCATGAGTCTGCTCCTGTCCCCTGCATGGTGGTGACTATGACAGAGAGCCAGCCCAGCTGTCAGCTCCTGGCCCCCCTGCACTTTCCTCACAAGAGGTGACTTGGAAAAGGGCAAATGCAGAAACTGGCCTGGCCTGGGCTTGATAAAAACAAGCCAGGCTGTTGCCCTAGGGGAGCCACAGGGCTCAGCTCTCAGGAGCCCTTGTTGTCAGCCCTGAGCCCCCTGCCTGGCCCGGCCCCCACCTCCGCCCCATCTGAACACTAACATCTCACCTGAAGCCCCCCCCCCCCGATTCACCTGCCCCCCTGGGGAATTCTGCACCGCCCCTCACCCCCAGTCTCTCTGGCGGCACCCTCACAGCTCTCTCTGTCCTCCCTCTACCTGCCCTCATCCCTCATCCCGGATGTGCAACCGTCACCCTCTCTCCAAGTTGCCCAGATCATTCAAACTGTTTATTGGCATTGTCCTGCTTCAGGGCCTTGTTCCCTGGTTTCTGCACCAGAAGAGTCTCCCGGCTCCTGTCCTTGCCCAGATCCACCCTTTCATGGGCCACGCATCTGATTCTTCATCTACCGATCGTTCATTGAGCAACTACTATGTTCCGGGGCACAGGATGAGTAAGACAGCCTCCCCTGCCTCCTGTCCTTTGAGCTTAGGCGGCTCTACTGTTTGAGAGGCCATGCTGGATCTTGGGAATCTTTGCCAAGGCTGCCAGTCTTGGGATCTTGGCCGCTACGCAGCCTCTAAATGCCAGGGTCCTCTCCTGTCTCTATGGCACAGGCAGAGAGCAGGGTGCAGGCCCCAGCTCCTCTTCCCAGACTTGGGCAGACCCTCCCCGACTGGAGGGTTACAGAACGTGCTGTAGCTGTGATTCATTCGACCCTCATGTGGGAGCTGTGAGGCAGAGCAGAGGTTGGGATTCCCATTTCACAGACGGGAGACTGAGGCATGGGGCATGGGAAGGTGTGACTTCTCAAGGCCACCTGGTGAGGAAAGGACAGGGCTCGGTGACAAGCCAGGCCTCCTGCTCACGCCCAAAAGACTCCTCGCCCTCATCCTAAGAGCAGCTGTGGTTCAGGCTTACTTGGTGCCTGACACGTGATGTGCCCTTGGCAGGTGACTCAGCCAGCCGTCACAATAGTCCTTTACTTCACGTACAAGTACCAACTGCATCTGACAGACAGACGAGGACACGGAGGCTCAGAAAGGTATCTTGGGGCCACCTCAAGCGTGAAGAGCAAAGCTGAGATTCAAATGCAGGTTGTCCTGACTTCAGAGCATGTGTTTCTAACCTAAGCCACAGAGACAATGGGGTGACATTTAAACTCAGCCAAACACGGGGTCATGAAAAATGACCAGAGGAGCAGGGTGTGAGGCTGGGAATCAGCAGTCCACATCATCTTACCAGAGTGTTCAAACTGAGCTCTTTGACCAAATGAGAGTTTCCGGGCAGCCTGATAGAAAAACAGCTTTTGGGGGTGGGCTGCTTGGGTTGCAGGACAGTGGGTTTCAGAAGCCCTGCCCCTCCAGGCCCTCTCACTCCCAAGACAGCCCCTGGTCAATGAGGATAATAGTGGTGACAATGGTGATAAAGTCCTATTAAAATCTTTTCACAGAAGCAGCCAAGATTCTCTGAGCACTTGCCATGTGCTGGCCAGACCATTCGTCACTGCCTTATTCTTGTCCCCGTTTACAGATGAGGAAATTGAGGCGTAGGCGAGTTGGTCAATCAGTGTGAGAACACACTGATAACGAAGGGCAGATTCAGGATTTGAACCCAGAGCCCGCAATGCGCTTCCTCACTGAGTCCCGGGGGATGGAGCGGGGATACAAGAGAACTTTCTATGGCTTCATCTGTAGGACTGGTCACGGGAATCCATTTCCTCATTTCCCGATTCTCAGTGTGTCTGTGTTCTCTTTCCCAAGAACCTTCCTCTCAAAACTGGCTTCTCCCACAAAGCTCCCCACCTTCCCTTCTACAGACATTCCTTCTCCCCCTTTCTGAAAGATAGTTCCCTTTCCGTCCCTAATCCCTGTTCAAGGGCATCGGCTGGGAGCCTGGCCGCCAGGGCTCTGAACAAAAGGGGTGTGATGGCCCCACCAATGCCCGGGAAGCGAGCCAGGTGGTTTTCAATTTGCTTTCAGCAAAAGAGGAGTGTTATTGCTGCTACCAATCTACTTAGAGTTATTGGGAAACAATCTTTGATCACAATCTCGTGATTTTTGGCATAAATGTTGGAAGCAGTTCCGAGAATTGAGCAACACCGTCTTAATGAAACTCCCCCATGTCCACCCATTTGCCAAACAAACAGCAATTTTTTATAGCACTTAGTTCTCCGAAGTTGAAAATTAGGTCTCTGCTGGTTTGCTGAATCCTGTCCCTTCCAGCAGTGACTAAATTCATGTGCGGATAAAAGAACAAATTGAGAAAAAGCTCTGTTCATTTCCATAAAACATCCACTTCCAAATCAATATTACTTTGTGTTTAATCATTATTAAATTGTTAATAGACTATCCATGAATGTTAATTGCAATAACAATGTAAAAGATTATTTTAAACAGTGCCTTATGGTAAAAAACAAAATTGAAGAACTTTTAATCAAGATACATATTTTTGATTCAGAGGAGTACACTTCCCTCTCTGCCTGCCAACCCCCTCCCCTGTTCTTTCCCCATTTGTTAGCTTTGCGACAGCCCTACTGACCTCCTAACTACTCCTCTAACACACAGGCACCTTTTCCACCCCAAGGCCTTTGCACATGCTGCCCCCTCTGCCCAGACAGCTCATCCCTGAGATATAATTATGGCCTCCTTTCTCACCTCCTGCAGTCTTTGCTCTAAGTCACCTTCTCAGTGAGGACTTCTCCGACCTCTGTATCAAAAATTTCTCCCCCTTTCTCTCAACGCTTCATACTCTCTGCCTTGCTTTTTTCCCTCTTAGCACCAATCCCCTCTTTGTATAAAGACATCGTTCAGATTGAATTAGGGTTGACCCTCATGACCTCATTTTAACTTAATGACCTGTTTAAAGGCTCTCTCTCTCTCTCCAAGTGCGGGCACATTCTGAGGTGCTGGGAGTTGGGATTTCAGCATATCGATTTGGGAGGTGGACACAAGCCAGCCCTTAACACACGGGAAGCTTCACTTCATGCTAATGCCGCCAGCTCTATGCTTATGCTTTGTGCACTTTGTGTTTGCATGTTCTGCTTCAGTAAAGATGTGAGAGGCACATGGTTTAAACCAAATTGTATTAGTACAAACAAAATGATTTGGAGTCTGCTCAGGTGGAGGTTTCTCTGACTAAAAATTAGTGTGTCTTCCGAGGCTCTGGGATAATGCTGCATGTAAATCCCCAGGGCTGTGGACAGATGGAGAAAGGGACAGCCCACGAGGTTCTGCATCCGGACCCTGAGATGAGAGGGAGAGCTGGCCCGGCTGATTTGCCCCATCCCCCCATCTCAGCAGATAAACCTCCTCCCAACCCTCCCCGATGGAGGTCTCCAGACCCATATATGTGCCCATTTTACAGATGGTACAAACTGAGGCTTCAAGAGAAGGGACTTACCCAAAAGCCACCCTGGCTGTTTGGTTGTGAGCGTCCTCAGCCCTGACTGAGACTGGTCACACCGTCCTATCCCTCAGGCCTGGCACCGTCCCACCATTTCCCATGAGCGAGGTGCAAAATGGGCAAAGAGCCTACAGGCAGAGAGGGAGGCCAGCCAGCTCTTGCCAGGCAGACTGCCCAGCCCAGGCGTCCTTTGGCCTGGTCACCTTGTGGCCAGGTCCGGATTCCTACACCAGTGGCATCCTAAGGACACAGGGCACAGCCTGGGTGCCTGGGAGGGATGAGAAAGTGGGGTTAAGATGAAGTGAGACCTCCTCCCCTGTGGAGGTCAGGGGACCTAGGTCCCTTGTGCAGCACTCATTTGCTGTGTGATCTCGCTGAGCCCCTTTGCCTCTCTGGGCCACAGCCTCCTCTCCCAGGAGAAACACACTAAGGATGAGTGAATGGCGACAGAAAGACCCATCCTCATGGCCACAACAGCCCTCCAATGGCACCACCCTTTAGAGTTTGCGGTCAGCCTTCCCGACCACCAGGGAAGCACTGCTGAGGCCAGTGCCTGGAGGGCATCTGAGACCCTGTGATAGGACATGACACATTCAAGATTCCCCAGCTGGCCAATGACAGAGCCCCTAAAGCCACTCTGGGGACTCTGGGCCCAGCCTGGGGGCTCTGCTGCTCCTTTGGTGACCCCTGGGAGGAGGGAGAATTCCCACAGGAGTACTGGCATTTCCAGAGAAATTGTGGCCCTTCTCTCAGCCAGAACCAGAATTCTCCCAACACCACTGAGACTCCTTAGGGATGTTGACAATGCCCTGGAATTCCCTCAGGATTAGTGCACCACCCCACCCCCTACCCCCAGACACTATATTCTTATAGAACACTGGTCTTTCTGAGCTGTCGTTAGAATTCTTAGAAACAAAGGCTCTTCAACATAGAAAAATTTCATAAGGAAAGGTTAGCATTTCTCAAGAATTCGAGTGTCCTCTCAGAAATGTGAGTTTCCTTACGAATTTTGAGATTTCTGACACCCACAGAAAGGCTGACAGTCTGCCCCAAGTCAGTGATTCTCCCCCAAGAAAACTAAGAGACTCCACAGGAAGTTGCCTAAAAATGGGAGCTAACTTCCGGGGCACTTAAGATGCCTCAGGGAATCATGTAAAAGCCGTGGCCTCTTCCCAGAACTTTGCAAGATGCACACCAAGAGACGTGGGTGCCTGCAGAGAACCCCTCCACACACACACCCACACACACAATTGCGTACATGATGCAACACACACACAGACACACACACACACACACACACACACACACGCAGGGATTCATGGTGGTTTCAGGAAGTGACAAGTTCCCACCCAGCTGACCTCATGGCCTCATCCTACTCAGGCCTCCTGTTCTCCACCCCACCTCCTTGCTGTTATCAGCCACAAGTGGCCAGTCTTCCAGAAGTTCTGCTTAGGGCCCCCAGGGCACCTGCCCGCCCCCTCCTGCCTGCTACTTAAGCTCTTCTCCACCGCTGGCTCTCACTCCAGGGGCAGGTGGAGGAGACCCGAAGGTCCCAGGTGACGGGAGCCATAACCCAGGTAAGGGTCCCACATTCCCTGCTCTCAGAGGCCTGGAGAGCAGCCGGGTGGTGCTGGATAAGGAGCTGGAGCCCTGGGTTCTGGTCCTAGCCGTGACGCTGACCTGCCAGATGACCCTGGGGCCTCAGTTTCCAGATCTGCAGAATGGAGACCCTCAAACTTTGGTATATTATGTCTGTCAAATAACCAACACCACACCTATGGGAAATCCAAAGCCCACTTGTCCAAAGACCAGAAATGTGTCGGCTTATGAACACAGTGTTGATTTTGCTCATTTGTGGCAAATATTAAGGATTCAGAGCACTCCCTGCCTGGGAGGAAGGGACACAGAGATGAGAGATGAGTGCTAAGCGCAGGGCCCAGAATCTGCTGGCGCAATTGTCATTGTCATTGTTCTGGGGGCTATTAGCCCAGAGAGCCCACGAGCTCTGCTCGTGTGTGAGACCGCTTCGGCCACCTCCCCGCAGGTCCCAGGCCGGAAGGGGGCATGAGCTCCCTTCACATGACCGGGGTCCTGTGGGGGATCCAAGGGGGTGGCGGGGTGGGGATTGCAATTGGGAGTCTGCAAACAACAATCATAACTGTAGTTGTTCCATTTCTCGGTCCAGTTTATGAGGGCATAATTCCCCCCTCCTTCATCTGCAGGGTGCTCGAGAGGGGACCCCGCGGGCACCACATGACATGAGTCTTTTGTACGTACTACCAAGAAAGCCAACGCGCTGCGAATTAAACACATGAATTGTAAGATGCCTCCTGATTTCAGAGACAGTCCTGTGAGAGACAAAATCTGGGTCAAAGCCACTTAAACGTGGTAGTAAAAACCAGATGGTGTAATAGATATGATGAGCTTCTGAGTCCTCCAGCAAAGGAGTGCCCTCCTGCCTGCCCACTGTCTGTCTGTCTTTCTTCCTTAATTCCTCCCTCCCTTCCTTCCCCACTCCCTCCTTTCTTTCTTCCTTCCTTCCTTTCTTCCTTCCTTCCTTCCTTCCTTCGTCTTTCTTCTTTCTTCCTTTCTTCCACATTTCTTAAAATTTCTTTAAATTTTAAAATTTCTTTTTAAACTGAGTTGCATACATAAAACGTACACCTCGATGACTCTTTCCTTATGTGTACGTCCATGTAATCACTGCCCAAATCTCAAGACAGAACACTTCCATCACCCAAGAGTCTCCCCTATGCCCCATCCAGGTCATACCTGCCCCCAGAGGGGACTACTCTTCTGACCTCTATCCCCATGGGTGAGTCTTGTCTCATCCGCTTTTGATCTCCATGGAAGCAGAATCGTACTGACTTCTTTTGTTCAACATAATGCCTGTGAGATCCACTCGTGTCTCTGCGTCTGTCAGCTCTCTCTCATATTTCTTTCTTCTAACTCAAATGAAATCCAGTCCAGGAACCCTGGCTCCTCCCTTCTTCTGCCCTCCCCTCTCTGGGATGCACTTGGGCCCCAAACAAGTCCCCCCTGTGTGTGTTGGCTGTGCCCACTGCCCCTCACCCAGGCTGCAAAGTGGCCCTGGGAGGTCCTGCTGCCTCCTCCCTCAGCTTTCTGGTCAACCTGAGGCCTGGAGGCACTCCACAGGCCATTCTTTCCAGCATTTCTCACATTCAAGCCTTCGTGAGCATCCATCAGGTGAGAGCGCAGACCCAACATTCCATATCTGCCTCCTCACACCCAGGGAGGGTGAGGTCTGCCCTACTCTGGTGACCTCCAATCCCAAGCTCCTTGTGTCTGTTTTCCCTCCATCCAGCTCGCTCAGCTATAGTTCGGGGCTTGAGTTCTTAAACTGGCAGTCCCAGGGATGGAGCCCAGCAGTGTGAGTGCACACGCGTGTGCACATGTGTGCATGTGTCCCACTACATATATTTGAATCACTTTTTTTATTAAGTTTACTTATTTATTTTGAGAGAGAGAGCATGAAGAGGAGAAGGGCAGAGAGAGAGGGAAAGAGAATCCTAAGCAGGCTCCACACTGTCATCGCAGAGCTCAACTCAGGTGTCGAACCCATGAACCGTGAGATCATGACCTAAGCTGAAACCGAAAGTTGGATGCTTAACCGACTGAGCCACCCAGACGTCCCTATTTGAATAACTTTTGAAATCTGACTTAGTTGCCAGTATCTTAAAATCAAAAGTTTCAATTCACGCTCTTGACAAGTTGTGTGTGTGTGTGTCCATGATAAGCCAGGCCCTACTGTGGAGGCTGGGAATATGTAGTGAACAAAACAAAGACCTTGCCAAAAAAGGACCTTACATTTACAGGCACTTCATCAGAATTAAAAAAAAAAAAAATCCCTGCTTTTCTGGAAAGTTCTAAGTTCTAACCAGAAGGGGTCCACGTCTCCCATATGGTACAGTTGGCTAGTGTCTTGTAAAAATCGCACATTTTGAAAAGCACTTGCCCTCCAGTGCATGGCAGCCCCTTCCCTCATTTGAGCTGCTTGCCTGGCTCCTGAAGGCATTTGAATCCTTTACCCCCTGGTCTAGACTTCTGGAAAGCGACTACTGTCAGTCCTGATCTACAAGGAAGGCTGATGAGGACCTTTCTCAGCCTTCTCCCTTCCCCACAGGGCTCATACCATCTCCTCCCCACCTCCAACACACACAGAAAAAGCCCAGGCCTAGGACTGGAGATGGTGGGGGGTAGGGAGTGGGGGGTGGGGAGGGGACATTCCCTCCCAATGTCTATAGTATTAAAAACAAATTCCAGGTGATTCTCAAGAGGCTGCCATCTCTGTTAGATTATTAAGAAATTACCTTTCCAGGGAGCGCCTGGGTGGCTCAGTTGGTTAAGCGTCCCTCTTCGGCTCAGGTCATGATCTCCCAGTTTGCAACTTTGAACCCTCAGCAGGATCTGTGCTGACACCTCAGAGCCTGGAGCCTACTTTGGATTCTGTGTCTCCCTCTCACTCTGCCCCTCCCCTACTCATGCTCTCTCTCTCTCTCTCTCTCAAAAATAAACATTAAAAAAATTTTTTAATAAGAAATTATCTTTCCAGGAGTGCCTGGGTGGCTCAGTCAGCAGAGCATCTGACTCTTGATTTTGGCTCAGGTCATGATTCCAGGGTCATGGGATCGAGCTCCACTTTGGGCTCTGTGCTGAGTGCAGAGCCTACTTAAGATTCTCTCTCTCTCTCTCTCTCTCTCTCTCCTGCCCCTGCCCTTCTCCCCCCACTCATGCTCTCTCTTTAAAAACAAATTAAAAAAATAAAAAAGAAATTCCTTTCCATGATCACTGCCATCCATTAGGGTTTCTCATGGGCCCAGTGCCATGCCAGGGGCTTTGTGCACATTATCTTATTCATCCTCCAACCTCCTTGTAACAAGGGTCTGCTCTCAGCTTCATTTTACAGCTGAGAGACTTAGGCTCAGAGAGGTAACTTGACTCAGCCAAAGTCACCCAGCAATTAGATGGTGAACCTGGAACTGGGAGCTGGATCTTCCTGCCTCCATAACCACCTATAAGCCCCCACTCTAATCCACTCCCATTCTTGCCAAAGGGGAGTCCTTGCTGATCTTCTCTGGAACTGAGGAGGTTGGCCCAGCTCACCACCCATCCTGCCTTTGTCTCCTTGCCTCCCCCGTGATAGGACTGAGCTAAAGAAAACGGGCAGAGAAGAATATTCTTACCATTAATGCCTGCTGTATACCTGTAGGCTCTGTGCTAGGATCCGGGGATATCATATCAGAGTCTTTCTTCAAGAGGTGACACACAAGGGTGAGTAAGTTGCTATAATGACTGTGATAAGGGAGATCATTGGCTTTAGCCCTTGTTACCACTTCCTTTGCATCTGATTTAGTTATATATTGTTGCATAACAAATTGCCCCCCAAATTTGGTGGCCTCTATCAGGAATTCAGGAGCAGTTGAGTTGGACGGTTCCAGCCTGGACTCTCTCTGTGTTGGAATTAGGTATTGGCTGGGGTTGTAGTCACCTGAAGGCTTGCTCACTGACATGTCTGGCGGGTGATGCTGGCTATTAGCAGTGTCCTTGGCTGGGACTGTCGGAGCTTACCTGTGGACTCTGGATGGCCTGGGATTCCTCATAACATAGTGACTGAAGCCCAGGGCAGGTGTCTCCAGAAAGAGAGAATGGAAGCACAGCATCACTTTGGTTGTGCTGCATTCTTTGGAGCAATCGCCAGCTTTACCCTGACTCATGGAGGAGGAATACAGACCACCCCCCCACCCCCGTATTAACACTGCATGCAGAAGATGTGGGACAGGATATAAATATATAGTTGTGGTCGTCTTTGGAAAATGCAATCTACCATAGCATCCTCATCCACTAGCTCAAGTATCCGAGGGAATTCAAACAATAACCATCTCTCATAATCCTGGCTCTGTCATTACCGCTGAGTCACCTTGGCCAAAATTATCTCACTTCCATTTCTTCGGCTATAAATTGAAGTTAATAGTGCGTGCCTCTCAAGGTTGTTAAGAAGATTTGACTAAGTGAAATGGTGAGTGGAAAGCACCTAGCGTGGGAACTGGCACAGAGTAGGCCCTCGGCAAATGGCGACTGCTGCTTGCTGTGTCTACCAATGGAAGCATTAGACCGTAGTATGCGCTCTGGGGCCAGCCTGCCTGGCTTTGGGTTCTAACTGCCACTTATCAGCTGTGTGTTCTAGGGCAAATTATTCTCTCTCCCCACACCTCACTTCTCTGGCCATAAAGCAAGCATGATAAAAGCACATATTTCATAAGGTCCTCGTGAAGGTAAAATGGGGTGATGGAGACAAAGTGCTTGGCAAGATGTCGGGCACAGAACACACTTAGTAAACTCTGGCTGTTCTTAGGACCACATGTGCAGAGGAACTTACTGCCCATTTACAAAGCACTTCTATATCCAGGGCCGTGTTTTTCTCTCAAGAGGCAGGACAAGTAAAAATATGTCAGGTTTGCAGATGAAGAAGCTCAGAGAGGCTCAGAGAAATTGAGTGGCTTGATGCAGCCACACAGAAAGTGACCAGGAAGATCAAATGAGACGCCAGGGCTCCTGGATCCCAGACTAAGGTTTCCCTGTTGACCAAATCTTGTCTCCATCGGTACCCAGAGGGAACGTGGGGATGTGTTTGTGGGCTCTCTTCCTCCCCTGGCACCTGATTAGCACAAGCCATGCTCATTTTGGAGGTCCCAGGTCCCAAACAGGTAAGTTACCCCATGCTTCTTGGAAGCTCCTTCCAAGGAGATTCCAGAAGAAACTCCCCTCTGTTGGACAAGCTGACACCTGTCACCAAGTCTGACTCATTAGAAGTGCTTAGATTTGCAAGTGATACAGGAGGCCCTCTGCCTTTCCTAGAGGTTCCTAATCCCTTTTGGATCCCATTTGGTGTCTAGATTGTATGTTTAATACAAACCTCATGTCATTTCTCTGCCCTCTCACTGTAGTCTTCTTATACTTGGTTCCCAGGCAAATCTTTCCAGCCTCCGTCTCTGATGACCTGAGTCCCATGAGATTGCAGTGCCAGCTGCTTTGGAACCACATTATCACAGACTTGTGGCTTCCGGTCTTCTGATAAAAGACTTTGGAAACCACTCATATGCCTCAAGTCCAGAGTCTGGTCCATATTGTCTCTGACGGTTTCTTATCTGGAACCCCACTCCAGATACTAATTTCTGTCATAGAGATTGTTTGATTGCAAGGGACAAAAACTTTCCCTATGAAATCGTTAAGCAAAAAGGTTGATTTATCAAAAGGGGAGAGGTGTTATCCCAGTGATTTCAAAGTTGAGGAGTCCCCCGGGCCTCTCAGACCGCTAACACCGAGATCTGGGAAGCTGTCTACAGTAAAGCAGTTACACCCCCCTTGAGGCCACCGTGCTTGTTTCTCAGAGCATAACTGTATCATCATTTTCTCTGCTCCATCATAAATAGCCCCAGTGTGGTCCCCTTGTGTCTGACTTGTCATTGCCTCCTGAGTCAAATGCTCAAAAAAATCTAGTAAGAGAGTCTCAGTTCTACATCTGTGAAGGTAACCCTTATCCTGGTTCCTGGGCAGGGTCACAGAGCTGTTTCTGGGATGAGCTTATTCCTGTGGCTCTAGTGGAAAGGTGTGGCCTTGGACTTACCCATGCACCTTTGTCCCGGCAGGCAGTAGAACTGGAGGTCTCCTGAGCAGCGGTGGTCTGTTGGACATAGGCCTTCTCAAGACTGGCCAGGTGCTTGGCCATGGTGGTGTGCTTGAGATGGGCCTTCTCAGTGGGAGCAACCAGCAGGCTCTGGCCACCAGCAGTTCTTCAAGCAGCAGAGGAGCTGTCCACGTCTGTGAACAGAACTCCTCTGAGAAGGACCAGAAGTACATTTTCCTAAGGACCATGACACTGACGATGTCACTGAGTACAGTATCTAGCCCAAGAAATCCAGTCTTGCCCTTGAAAACAAACCTGCTGACCACACCCCCAGTGAGAACAGCTGGGCCAAGTCCATGAGAACCCCATGAGAACCCATGTGGCTGCTTGGGTCACCATGAGTTACCCTGATCAAAGTGAGATGAGGGCTCAAGGCTCTGCTGACAAAAGCAATGTGATTGGCCAAGGGTCTTTAGGCCACAAAGGAATGACTCTCCCTGGACAGCTTGGTCAAGAGGGTATGAAAAACCCTGGCTACTCTGACCACAGTCATCAGCCCAACCTGACATTATAGGTGTGGGAGTTATGAGTGTTTCAGGCAGTGGTCTTCCTGCAGATGGTTCTCTAGAAAGTGCTGCCAGGTCTGAGGTGGCTGTGTCTGGCAGTTATAGTCAGTCTGGGTCAACTGGTGGTTTTGATCAATCTAGGGAAGAGCCAGTAAGTGGTCAGCTTGGGTCAGGGAAAACTGGGGGTTTTGGTCAGTTTGGGGTGGGATTAATGAGTGGTCAGACTGGTGTGATTATGGTCAAATTGGTGGTAGGTCATCTGGTGATTATAGTCAAATTGGGGATAGGCCATCTGATGGCTCTGGTCAGCTAGAGAATGGGTCATCTGGAAGATATGGTCAATCTGGGGCAGAGTCAATAAATGGTCAGCCTGAGTCTGGGTCATCTTGAGGGGAGCCTTTAGAACAACCCCAAACATTTGCTCTGGAAGGGGAGGGTTGCCTGCACTGCAGAGGTGGAGAAAACAAGCCCAGTGACTTGCCTCCAGGAGTGGTCTGGGACCCAGGGAGTGCCCTGGCTGTGACTTCCCAGGCCATTTTTGCTTAGGCCCCCATCGGAGGTTCCCCAGGAACTCAGCTCACACTGTCCTCCTGCTCAGCTTCCTCAGTGGCTCCATGCTGGTTGTGACCATGGAGGCTCCCTTAGTGATGCCTCAGACCAGATCTGGCCAAGTCTTACTCGTTCTGCAGAACTGTCAAACTGTCTTCACTGGGACCCACATGTGAAAATGGTAGGTACTACACAAGGAGGGCACAGTGGGGGACAGTGCTAAGCACAGTGGCAGCTACCAGGCTCACTGGGGACCACAGTCAGGATGCAACAAACCATGCCACCAGAGCATCTGTCTTCTCATTTCAACCTCTGACCAGGTTTCTCCACCAGGGAACCTACATTTCTAAACAGAAAAGGATATCTTCTTGCTAGAAGCACGTATCTTCCATGAAAGTGTCCCTGAGTATTGCATGGCCCCTTGCCTGTGCTCACACAGAGAGACCCTGGGCAGGATCTCTGTCAAAGCACCTCTCACACTACGTGGTAATTGGGTGTGTGCACCTACGTGAGGTCTGTGGGAGTAGAAGCTGCCTTATATTTGTCATTAATTTGTTCATTTATTTACTCAACAAATACTGAGCCATTCACTATAGTGTTGTTCCTGGAGATACACTGGAGAACAAGACAGAGAAGGATGAGTAGATGGTTGGATGGACAGATGAATGGATGAATAGGAGGATGAGTGCAAGGATAGGTGGCTGGGAGGATGGATGGATGGATGGATGGTTGGATGGATGGATGCATAGATGAATGGATGGATGGATGGATGGATGGATGGATAGATGGATAGATGGATGGATATAGGATGGATGTGTGTATGGATGGAGGGATGTATTAAAATGTAAAAAGATAAGCTGATGGCTCAAAAATTCTTTTGTGGTCTTCCTTAAAAACCTAAGCTTGGTTCACTAGATGAGTTCTAAAAATTCACACTTACTTAGTTTAAGAGCAATGAGCTGGGGTGCCTGGGTGGCTCAGTCGGTTAAGCGTCAGACTTCGGCTCAGGTCATGATCTCACGGTTCATGGGTTTGAGCCCCGGTTGGGCTCTGTGCTGACAGCTTGGAGCCTGCAGCCTGCTTCAGATTCTGTCTCTCCCTTTCTGTCTGCCCCTCCACTGATTGCTCTCTCTCTCACTCTCTCTCTCTCTCTTTCAAAAATAAACATTAAACATTAAACATTAAAAACATTATTAAAAAGAGCAATGAACTAAGGGTTAATCAGATTCTGTAGCACTATATTTCAGACAGACCATCCCCCTGAATAAGTAAGTGTCCAGATGCTGTCACCACCTAATGGATAATCTCTAAGATCATTTTTCATGGTTGAGAGGGATGCTGTAAATCACAGATGGGTGCTATAACTCAGGAGTGAAATTGAACATGGGTTTAAAAAGATAGGCAGGCGAGCCCTAGAACCCAACTGCCAGCTGTCTGTGGTCCTTTCTGGCTCCCAGAGTCTGAATTCAATGCCTCAGAACCAAGATCACAAACTTAAATGCCCATTAGGGGTAGGAAATAAGCAAAATCGGTAAGTGGGCTCCAGTTAAGAGAAGTACAACATACGAGTTCAATTTCAGTTTTAGGGATCCAACAGAGAGTGGTGGGCACTATGGCAAACTGGACGCTATGTTTCTTATCTGAAGAGGACAATCCCTCTTTGGCTCCTGCTGACTGTGGCCATTTGGGAAGGCGGGCCCTGTCTTGTCAGATTTCTGAATCTTAAACAGAAACTGGATATTTGAGTTTTTATGTAAAGTTACTTCATTTTTAAGTTCTGAAAACTCACTAAAATTTTAAAAGACTGTGCTTGCAAAAGAAGACACTCCTGTGGGCCTCTTTTGGTCTGCAACCTGCCACTTGGCAACCACTATTTTAGAACATGGTTTCTAAGAAGAAATGCCTTCTATGCACCTTAAAGCAAGTCCCAAGGAATGTAAAAGCTCCCACCTGTTCATAAGGTGCTAGATGCCCTTTTGATGACAGGTAGCCCTCCAGCCCATATCTTTCTTTTACTTACTGAATCGTCACAAGAACTTTATTTTACATGCTACACAGGAGACGCACAGAGAGGCTATGTAAATTGGACAAGATCACACAGCCAGGAAATAGCGGCACTGGGAGGCAAACAATCTGTGTTTTTAACTATCATGGTAATTTGAGTTAATATTTGCCAAGCGCTGAGACTGGTCTTTGGAGCAGAAAGAAAAACATTTTATAACCATCAGCTATAATGGTTGTTATTATAAATTTCCCTGATCCCCTTTGCAGCCTGCTCTCTTCAGGGACAGAAGTCATGCTGAAACGGGTCCTGCAGAACTCCTTACCCAACGTGGTGAGTTTGACAAAGGTAGACCCCACAGATCAGCTAGAGGTACAGAGGGACAGCCAAGGTAGGGAGAGATAGTCCACACCGGCAGTTTTATCCCTGGACTCTCCAGCCTCCCAGAATTTCACTGCCCTGTCCTTTGTCCACGTCCCCGATGCTAGGGAAGGGGGAGAGAAATAGGGGACTGACGTGTGCCAAGCCATTTTCACCTGTGGAAGAAGGAGATTTGTGTTGTGTTTATAAAAGACTCTGATAAAATCACTCCACTCTGTACCTGGCCCGTCAGGGGCTGGGCTGGGCTGGAAGGGTGGCCCAAGCCTCCTGTCACAGAGACCTCTGCTTATCTGTATTTTGGCTGTGCCAGTTGTCTGATTCTGGCTCTGCATCATCAATCAGTTGAGCATTCCGAAAAGTAAGATGTGCCATGGGCTTGAGCATTGCTCTCTTGCTAAGACACTGCAGTAGCCACCCCACCCACTCCTGTTTTCTCCCCTTCATGGCTTCAGAGAGATTTTTCTGACTCCTATCTCTGATCAGAATCTTCTGGAGCTTCCCGTTACCAGGAGGATCAAGTTCAAACCCCCAAAGCTGGCAGTCAAGGCCTTTCCTGCTCCAGCCTTATTGTCCTCTGTCCCCATCTTGCTGCTCCAGCCAGCTGATCTCAGACATCCCATAAACTCCAGGACCTTTTCACACATTATAGTTTTGCTCCTCCCTCTGCCTGGAAAAATCCCACACCCCTTCAAGTTGTGGCTCCAATAGTTTGTCTTCTCCAAAGTCTTTCCAGATCTCTCCAGGCGGACTGACTCCCTCCTCAGGACTGTCACGACCTTGTGCGCATGTATCCATCACGCTTATCATATTGTATAGTAACTGTTGGTTTCTTCCACTAGAACAAAAGCTCCTTGAGGGGAGGGACTCTGTCGTAGTTTTTCTTGTGTTTGTCTTATAGCTCCTACTTGGGCACAGAGCGGGCACTCCATATATATTTTGTTGGAGTATGAACTGGAAATGAAAGGGGAGAATGTGGCTGGATGACAGAACAAGGGGCGGAAGTATTAACGAATAGTAAAATAGAAAAATGAAAACATGTACGATAGTATGGGTGGATAGAAGAATGGATGAGTGGCTGGATAAATACAAGGAGGTATGGACAGAATATGATGGAAAGAGAATGGAAAGAAGGAAGAATGAAGGAAAGGGAATTTAGATGTATGGGTGAATGGATGGAAGAATAGGAGACAGTAAAAATGATGGATGGATATAAGAGAAGCGGGAAAGATGAAGGATAATGGATGGGTGTACAGACAGATAAAGGGATGGATGGACGGATTGTTATGTGCCAAGTTAAGAATGTTCCACTCTCTTGTACTGGAAGACGGTAGGGCTCTGGGCCTACGATGTATTTTCCAGCAATTTGGGAATTATCTCCCCCTTCTGGATAAGTCTGTGTATGACAAGGACAAAGGAGGTTCTGAGTCTGTATTTCAATTTGATCTCTTGTGTCTCCTCTTGTCCTCCCTCCCACTGCCACCTCTGTCCCTCTCTCTCCTTCAGACGTCCACTCACTCAAGTTATTTAGGAACCTTTACTCTGCTCTCACCCAAGTGCCCACATCGTCTAAGCCTTATTACTGCCTGGACTTTCAGGTAAAATCAGCAAGTTCTCTCCTAAGAATCTTCTGAGATTAGCCAAACCTTCACATCTGAGACTAGCTCGGTGGTGGCCCCACCCCATCACTCACTGGTCTTCTCTGTCAGGCAAATGTGCCACAGCTGCCCTGTCAAGAGAGGCAGGCTTGGCTGCTGCTTGACTGTGCAACCTTGGGCACATGGCCTTAGGTCTCCATGCCTCAGTTCTCTCATCTGTCAGATGAGAGTGATTATCAGACCCATATGAAGTGATCATAGCTCATCAATTCCAAGACACACATTTCCCCCACATTGTACCATTTCTGAAGTTGACATGTGTCTTATATTCAATGGTATCCCATAGTTGGCAATTAAAAAAAATTCTTAGTGGCACATTAAGATCATGTGTATCTTAATCTATGGTTTTTTGACATGTATGAACTATAGTACAATGATTAGATGAGAAGATGTCTGGTTCCTTGTCCAACAGAGTAGAGATTCAAAACTTAGTGGTTTATTCCCCTTTCCCCTAGATTTATATCCATAAAATAAACAATCAGGTTAGTTACTTAGGATCACAATATGTGGGGTCCAGGCTGGAGAAGTGGTCCACGGTGGAGAAGTGGTCCATGCTGGGGGAGTGGCCCATGGTGGCCTCTCCTGCATCCCTCTCTTCTGAGCTTCTTCTAAACATGAACATGGTCCAGCCAGCACCCCGGCTCATGGGAAGTTCTGATTATGAGGAATATGATTTGTTCCACAAAGTAGGACCTTCAGGGACCTTGGAAACAACATCCCCCATGCCTTCCAGCACTCAACTGCCCAGACTCAGAGTTGGGAATCCAGATTGTAGGAACAGCTCTGCCACCAGCTCACTGTAAGACCTGGGCAAAGCAGTTCACATCTCCAAGTCTCCTTTTTCTTGTCTATAATCCCTCTATGGCAAGTTTGTTGTAAGGATCAAATGAGAGACTTGGGGTCTGGCATGCAGATGGTGCTCAATTAATGGAGGCTTTCCAGTTTTTCCCAGGACAAACACTTCCCGGCCTCTTTCATTAACTGGCTGATTGAAAGTAAGTTTTTTCTTCTCATCTCCACCCCCATTGTTTCCCAACCTCATTGCCTTCTTCAGTGTTGAGCAGTCCTTTCTCAAGGGCTCTGAAAGCATGGGCTCTGGGGCCATGGAGAGCCTCCCTGACACAGAATCCATATTTTGATCCATAAGGAGCACTAAAGCTGGGTTTTTGGATAAGCAATGCCACAGTGACCAGTGGGGTTCCTGAGATAGCCTGCTCCATAGTGATTAATGTTAGATTTGAATTCTAGGTTCTCCTATTCCATCGTGATCCTTGTTATAGATTTTCCTGAAGCAGCCCATTCCATAATGATCAATGTAGGAGCGGAGTTCTGGGGATAGCCCACTCCGCAGGCATCAGCATTGAGATAGAGCTCCTGAACTAACCTACTCCATGGTGAAGAGTATTGTCAAGAAATTCACTCACTCTGTAATAGTACTTCAGGGAAATTGCTGAAGTTCTCTACTCCATAATGATCAGTGTTGTGGGGTTCCTGGAATATCCTACCCCATAGGGAAGACTTCTATCATGGGGTTCCTCAAATATTTCACTGTTGTGGTCAGCTATCGGGATATCTCATTCCATAGTGAAGGTATTACCGTTGGGTTTCTGGGCTAACCCATTCTCTTGGTGTTAAAGTGAGGTTGTTCTTAGTATTATATGTAAGATTCCAGGCTGTCTCACTTTGGTGAAAAGCATCGTGGTGAGATTCCAGGGATATTGCACAACGTTATTGTGAGAAGCTCTCCAATAAAGCCAAGTGATCTCTGAGTCTTAAAGGAGGTTTTTTTTTTTTTTAAGTTTTATTTTCTTTATTTTGAGAGGGAGAGAAAGAGTGAGCAGGGAAAGGGCAGAGAGAGGGGGAGAGAGAATATTCCAAGCAGGCACCATGTTGTCAGTGCAGAACCCAACGCAGGCTTCAAACCCATGAACCGTGAGATCATGACCTGAGCTGAAATCAAAAGTTGAACACTCAACTGACTGAGCCACCCAGGCACCTCAGGAAGGTTTTGTTGTTGTTGTTGTTGTTGTTTTATTACATCATTGTGTTTTCATTCTATTTCCCAAATCCCCTATGCTGAGGGGTGGGGGAAGGAAGGGAGGAGACAGGAGCAGTGGACAAAGGAGAGCTGTCCTGGCCAGACTTCAGGACTATCATCATAGCTTGCCTCAACCCACCTCCGTCTCCTCTAGGTTTCTCACCAACATTGGGTCCCCAGCAAAAGACAGGGGAGGAGACGCAATCCCCTTCAAGCAGGAAGGGGCAGCCTATAGTCGCCCTGTAGAGCCAGGAACGGCCTGACTCATCTGAGAGGCCTCTAGTGGCTTCCCTGGGATTTCTCCGTGGTTGTGGCGAAAGCCAGGGAAGATGGCCAGAGAAAGCCCTGGCCTCGGCATCCTGAGAACTGAGTTCAAGCCACAGTTCAGCTACTAGCTCTCCAGGTGACCTTACACCAGACCTTTCCTCTCTCTGGGCCTCTCCTGTCCCACCTGTAAAATATGCACAGATTCCAAAAGCCTTTCTTTCAGCGATGAGTGTTGGGGACATGGGAGAGGACAAGGCCGAAGGCCGGAGAGGCCTGTAGTGGCCATGGTTTTTCCAGGGGCCTCTCCGGCCTCCGCTCTTGTCCTCTCCCATGTGCTACTACAGGCCTGCTTCACAGTGACAACTTTTCATGTCTCTCTTTGCTGCCAGTTGCAGAGGCCCAGTGGTCCTCCTATCTGCAGGATCGGCATGGCACCCTGTCGGACTCCAGTAAGGATGTTTAAACCCCGGAGAGTCACTGTGGAACTCTGGCCCCATCTCGAGAGACCGTCACTTGATGATCTGCCACAGCCGAACTGCCAACAGTCCCTTTGTTGGGCTTGGGCTTGGATGTGCTGGAAGACGGAGTACCTCTCCAGGAAGGTAGGTCAGCATGGGCTGGTTATGGCAGGGGAGTCTCTAAGAACTGAACCAAAGGAATGGAGCTCCAGTGGGGGAAGACCGGGCTGTGAACATGGCGCCCCCATCAGGAGGTAGGTCTGCCGTACAGCCAAGGGTTTGAGCATTGTCGCTGGCTGCTGAAGCTGGGGCCATCTTCTACCCGGTAAGTAGGGCCACAGCATTCCCGTAAGACGCACGATACCAGGCCGCTGACGAGCTATAAGCCCTCCAGGGCCCAGAGGCAATGGGTGCTACCAGTGAGGTTTCCTGGGACCCTCGGACCCTGTACCCTCATCTCCCACTTATCTGTCCTCCGCTTTCCTCTCCTGTATAATGAATTTGCTCTAAAGCCACTTTTTCAGGTTTAAGATACACTTCAGGATCTGCCTGGAAAAAATTAAATTGAGGAACAAGAGAACACACCTTTAGAATCCTGGAAGGTCAGAATCCGGACCTCAGAGGGAACCTGAGATCTTCCTGATGGGTGGGAAGGAGCAGGAATGTCAGGCCAGTAGGTCCCACATCACTGAAGCCCTGACCCTTGCTTTGCATGAGACCTTCATGATAAGGCTGTGACAGGGAGTGGGTGGCCCCTGTCACAGCTCTTTGGTGCAACAGTGATGGGGCCAGGCTTTGGAGTCAGCTAGACCTGAGTTCAAATCCTGCCCTTCCACCGACTCTCTGAACCTCAGTTTTGTCTTCTGCAAAATGGGAGTGAGAATAGCCCCTATCTCATAGGGTAACCCTAAAAAACTTCATGAAGAAAGCGGCAGTGCAGAGGCTGGGACTGCGTAGCAAGCTGCCTCCACCGGGTAACAGTCTAAAACCAATGAGGCCAACAGAGCAACCGTGCAGAGATGTGGATAGAAAAGTTCAAGGGGGTGTGAGAACCCGCAGTCAAACCCTCTGCGTCACCCCTGATCCCCAGAGAGAAGCCCCTGCAATCACAGGGGTGGAAACTGCATGAGCTTCAGCTGCCCCCTCGCCCCCATCCCTCCACCTCCGGAAGAAGTAAGAACAGACTGGCGGGACGGCCGGGTGATGGGGGTGCAGTCCCCAGACGACACCACAAGGTGGAGCCATGCCCCTGCTAATCCATGCTTCCTACCCTGAAGCCTGAAGATCCTTATGTAAAGCAGCATTTTTGACGCCAGGCACCCCGCTGGGCACGGGCCTTTCATGATTTTAATTTTCAAAGCCATCCCTCAAGATCAGTATCACTAGCTCCATTTTAAATATGGGGACACCGAGGCTCGAAGTGACATGACTAAATGTGAGGACTAGAGAGTCATAATACTTGGGCTCAAGTCCCAGTTCCTTCAGCCCACTAAGACACTTAACCTGTCTGTGCCTCAGTCTCCCCATCTGAAAAATGGGGCTAATAATAGCAGTAACATTATGATAGTTTAATAGACCTTAGCTATTTGTTTTTGTTCCGTGCCCAGCCCTGTGCTCCGCACCTCACATGAATCACTTCATGTGGTCCTCACAACCACCTTGGGAGGTGGCCATTAATATCCTTTTTTTGCAGATGAAGAAACTGAGGCTCAGAGAGGCTAGCTGCCTGTCCCATTTCCACCCAGCTAGATGGAGGCAGAGTGAAATTCAAAGCCAGGTCTCCTGGCAGAGAGCAGGAGGTATCCAAAACCTCAGAGGAGAGAGATGCCCTAGGTTCTTGTCCCGGCCTACATCTCCCTGATGCTCTGGCCTCAGTTTCCCCACTGGTGCACAAGCAATTGGGATGCATGAAGCCAAGCCCCTTTGCCACCCCCGGTTCTATGACTCACAGTGTGGCAGCCAAGAGACCGCATTCTGGAGGTGCCAGAATTGGGGCATAGGAACCCCCAGGGACAGGAGGGCCCCAGGTCTCCGCGGGTCTCCCCACACCCTGCACAAAGCGACCCCAGACCTCAAGCCTCTCGAGGCCTCCCTCATGTCACACGGACCCATGGCCTGAGGACGCACTGACAGGTGTGGCTCACAAGGCCATTCTGGCCCAGCAACAACACATGTGACAGTATTCATTCTCTCAGCCGCCTTCTCCAGCACCGTATTTGCGAACCACACGAGGCGCCTGTGGGCCTGGAGGAGAGCTGCGTGGAGCCAGATGGAGGGACAAAGAAGGGAGAGAGGGGGAAGCGGAGTGGCCTTCAGCGTTCTCCCCAAGTCTCTGCTGTGCCCCTGGGCACCTGGTGTCCTCAGTCCAGCAATAAACAAGCCTGGAGGGGCCTCCAGTTGCCAAAGGAAGCAGAGCAGGAAGCTCTCGGGAACATTTATTCTTTCAGGCAACAAATACAGTCGGGTCACATTTGCTGTGAATCTGATTCATGCAAACATGGAATCATGTCCTGCAAAATACTAATGAGGTTTCACCTTGTGAACAGAAAGTTAATTATTTCTTTCATTGTTAACAACACACAACCAAACACACCCCAGCCTGCCCCTCCTTGGGAGGAATCGAGGCCCTTTCCATTGACACCACACCCCCTCTGGCTCCCTCCCTCCTTCCCTCTCCCCCCTCACAGCCAGCTTCCCCAGAGCTGAGCCGGGCAGCCTCCCTGGGCTCTGGTGAAGCTGTGGGTCCTGGCGGGGTTGGTCCGGGCCTGAGAGTCTGCATTCCCACAAGCTCCCTGCAGAGGCTGAGGCTGCTGGTCCCTGTGTCACCCACTGAGCAGCAGGCGCGTAGGGGGCGCGGCCAGCCCCCTCCCCACCTGGCTTCCATTGGTCACCCCACAGCCCAGCTCCAACAGTGTCCTCAACAATTTCAACGTGGAGGAACTCTGTGGACCCTGGTCGGCTTCATCCTACGTGGCCCCAACACAGCCGCTATTTCCTCCTCCTTGAAATTAGTTCTTCCTTTGGCTCCCCCCCCCTCACCCCCGCGGTCCTCCTGCCTCTAAGGGTCCTCCTGCCTCTAAGCATTGCAGCTCTTCCTCCTTTCCCCCCCGGGGTGTGTTCCTACCGGCCAGTCCCTGTTCCTGCACCCCAGCCACTGCGGTTTGTTCAGAGCCCAGCACGTAACCCCAACTGGGCCAACGGGGGTCAGCCCGAGACTTTGAAGGAATATCAGGGAAGAAACACCCTCTTTCTGCTACGGTTAAGACAGGGTGCGGACCTGGAGCTGCCAGTAGCTGTTCCTGCCACCTTTAATGGGGAGCTAGCTTGAGAAAGAAGCCAGTGAAGAAAACAGAGCCACGTCGCGAAGAGGAGCGCGGTCCCGAAGATTCCTTTGAGCACTTGGATTCAGCCGCGCCTGAAACCCGTGGACCTTCAGGTTGTGTGAGCAAGGACTCCCTTTCACACCTAAGGCAGTTTGGGTTGTGCTTCCCATTCCCAGCAACCCAAATAACCCTGACGGATGCAATTGACAAACGCATCTCCGCTCACTCTGCGTCAGACACGGCGGGAAATGAAATGAATCCCAGACAGACCTTGGCCTCCCCGAGTTGACAATCGTGTGTGTGTGTGTGTGTGTGTGTGTGTGTGCGTGCGCGCGCGCGCGCGCGCGCGCACGCGCGTGCAAGGAAGACACCAGTTCAAAACCTACGAGTGAGAAGTGCCGGCTAAGTGTGCCGGTGAGGGCTTCATAGAAGGGGTGCCCTGAAGGATGGGGGGGGGGGGGGATCTGTCTGGGTGTGACATCCTCAGACCTAGCTCAGGGCACTGGGAGGAGTTGATGCAAAGCAGGTTCAGGAGGCCAGAGAGGAAGTCCTGGGGATGATCCAGAAGAAACAGAGAGCCTGAGCATGGTGGTAAGCAGAGATCGCACTGGACCCAGGTCCTGTGAGGAAAGGCAGGCAGCTCGCTGTTGTCTCCATACTTTCTCCTGGGCGGCCTCTACCTAGTGTTCTGGAACTCTGCCTCCTCTCACTTAATGTACCCCCAGTCCCTCCTTGCCAGGATCGGCACCTGGTTTTAGACAGAAGGTTCGAAGAACTGACTTACCTGGCCTAAAATCACAGAGCTGGTAAGAAGCAGGGTCAGGATAGAGACCCTCCGCCCTTCTCCCAGGCAGGCATTGCAGACCTATCTTAACTGAGCACTTACTATGTGCCAGGCCCCGTGCTGAGGGGCTTAAACCTCACCTAATCCTCACGCCAGTGTCAGCAAATTGGCCTTCGGGTGATTTCTATTTTGCAAATGAGGATTGGAGGCTCAGAGAGATGATGTAACTTGCCTAAGGTCACACAGCTAGAAAGTAGGAGGGTTAGGACTTAAACTGAGGCCTGGTCAATTACTACAAGTCCCTGCAAGATAAACATACTCAAAGCCACCCCAGGCTTGGGGATTATGCCAGTGTTTGTTTTCTGTCTTCTCTGTGTCCATCTGTACCATAATGTCTTATCATTTCGTTCAAGTCTCAAAAGGCTCAGTTCAACGTGATTCTGTTTATGAAGGGCCTTCACCAGGACCGGGCTCTGGGTCAGGGACAGCAGCGAAGCCTCAGGAGGAAAAATTCTGACCATCTGCAGGGGTTTTCAAAGCACAGAACGTGTTCAAGTATGTTACCTGCTTCGTGGAGAGTAATCACAGGCGGGTATGTTTGCCTCCACACTCTGGTGGGGTCTGAGGGTAGACGCACACACGAGTGCTCTCTGGGGCGCAGCACCTGGCGTGGGGCAGGGCCAGAATAGAAGCTCCATAAATATGGGATGAATGAATGGATGAAGGGATGGGAGGATGGACGGGAGAGGGAGGCATAGGTTTCTGGAATCTTCTCGCTGGACTCTGGATCTCATCCCCTACATTTATCTATTCTGCCAGATGGCCAGCCTGTCCGTTAACCTGTTCTTCGCATTCTAATGCACTCTAGTGTTTATGGGGACCCACTGCAAGCCAGGCCACAGCTGACTGCAGGACGCACAAAGAGGCGGAGCCATGAGCCATGAGCCGTGACCTGAAGGAGCTCCAGTCCACGTTCCTCCAACTAACACATTTTAATGAGTGCTTCCTCTGACACCGACCTTGGGCTGGGTGGTGCTAGGGAAGAGACACGAATCCGAGCGCTTCCCCCGCCCATGACGGGCTCCCACAGGCCAAGGGGGTGTGAGTTACCAGGGTATAAACGAGTGTGTGGTGTGAGAGGCTCGGAGCATGGACTCTGGGACCAGGCTACCTGGGCTCTGATCCCAAGTACTCACTGTGAGTGACCCTGAGCTATTCACTTGGCCTCTCTGTGCCTCGGCTTCCTTGTCTATAAAATGGGAACAAAATAGCACCTGCCTCTGGTTGTCTGGGGGGAGTGAGTACATATGACACTATAATTTCCTGCCACTCATGAGTGATGGCAGGGGCTTACCTACTGCCCCACAGGGTGGCCCGTCTCTGGAACAAGGTCATCTTTGACTGCAACACAGGGTGTGGTAGTCAGGAGGTGCCCAATAAACGGTGATCAAATGGAAGAGTGGTCCCAGCTCAAAACAACTTACATTTGTTACATGAATGAACGAACGAGGGAGTGAACGAATGAGGGAAATGTTTGAGAGCTGAAAAAACAGAATGTGTTTTCTCTAACATCAGGAAAAGAAAACCAACGTCAGGATCCCAACATGTGTAATTAAAGGTCTTCAGACTGTGACAACTTTGTTCACTGTTACATTGAGCAGTCGTGAAAATGACAATACATGGGAAAACATTTGTCACTTGGATCCTTCTTGTTTGCCAAGAATTCCTGAGTGGGTAGTTCAAGTGTGGGAAACTGGGGGCCTATTGTAAATTGGATGAATTATTCGCACCTGACTGATTTCAAAGGAAAAGGGACAATCCTTTCAGTCTTTTCCAGTAAAATACAGGAATTTCACTGGGTGGATGAGTGGGTGCGCATCTCTGCAGCCATCATCGCCTGAGGAAGGGGTGGAGAGGGGGAGCCTCAGCCCAGCCCCCAGGCCCCACCCCTCTGCAACCTCAGCCCCACCGCTCCCCCTGTCTGGTCTCAGTGAGCTGGATGACCTTTTAGGACCTTTCTTGCCAGGGAATTGAGCCATGTTGGGAAAAAGATACCAGCTCAGAGGTTAAGGGCTGGGTCAGTGGGACCAGGAAGCTGCCACGGTGGAGATTAGTAGTCACACCGAGGTAGCACGTCCCAGGCTTGAGACAGCCAGCTAATCCTTAATGCCTCACTGGAGATTTTCAATGAGAAATTCATCCCACGACCCTCAAGGCTGGGGCCCTTGTCCCCGAAAGGCAAATACCTGCCATGCGTGGAGACTGCCTGTCCCCTGGAGAGGGGACATAGGGGACAGAATACGCAAGAGGAGCTGTCACTGTTTCTGTTTCCGGGATGGCTCGGACGAGCGGCCTGGACCTCAGGTGGCCTCGGAGGGGACCAACCTCCCCGGCCACCACCAAAGGCCCTTTGCGTGCCCCCTCACACCCGCGTCCTGAGGGTTTGGAGATCGTTTACTTGGCTGGGAGGGGACACTGATACAGCACCTCAGCATTGTGCCAGCCCCAGACTGACGTCCTCAGACATCACAGCAGACCGGAGAAACACTGAGCCCAGTATTAGCACCCAGAGCAGAGAGGCCAGGGAGACCCAAGGCTGCACAGCTGAGGGGAGAAGCGGGCCTGGCCAGCCAAGCCCATGCTCAAGGCCACTCTGCACCCCGAGGGCCACCAAGCAGGTCAGCAAGCAGGGGCCAGAGCAAGAAAGGAGAGGTGGGTTGTGCCATAACCTCTGGGGAGAGGCAGATACGCGTGGAAAGTACTAGCAGACAGAGAGCCATGGCTCTTCTTTGGGGGAGCCACCTGTGGGCGAAGTCCTTGACCTGTGTGTAGAAATAATAACAGCGGGGAGCCTGGGTGGCTCAGTTGGTTAAGCGTCCGACTTCAGCTCAGGTCATGGTCTCGCTGTTCGCGAGTTTGAGCTGTGCTGACAGCCCAGAGCCTGGAGCCTGCTGCGGATTCTGTGTCTCCCTCTCTGACTCTCCCCGGCTTGCACTCTGTCTCACTCTGTCTCTCAAAAATAAATACATGTTAAAAAAAAAAAAAAAGAAGTTTTTTTAAAGAATTCCTGCCTTCTGGAGCTTCCATTCTAGAGGGAGGATGAGGGGCGCCTGGGTGGCTCAGTCGGTTAAGCGTCCGACTTCGGCTCAGGTCATGATCTCACGGTCCGTGAGTTCGAGCCCCGCGTCGGGCTCTGTGCTGATGGCTCAGAGCCTGGAGCCTGTTTCAGATTCTGTGTCTCCCTCTCTCTCTGACCCTCCCCATTCATGCTCTGTCTCTCTCTGTTTCAAAAATAAATAAACGTTAAAAAAAAAAAATTTGGAGGATGAGAACCACAATTCTTTCAAAAGCGCTTACAGGCTGTACACATGTTACCTTGTCTCCTTTTCAGACTGGTCCTGGGAGGTAGGCACACTTATTGTGCCCCCTTAAGAGATGAGAAGGCTGAGTCTCTGAGAGGGTAAGGTCACAGGGCTGGTAAATGGCCGGGGGAGGATTTAAGCCCAGGCCTGTTGTGTCCTTTGTCATGCTCCCACACTGCCCCTTGTCACCCTCCCAATTTCCCTGGGCTCCTACACACTGTGCTGCATCACCCCTCACTACTGTTTACTGCAGCAATAACGAAGACGGTAACTATTATCCACGGAACACCTCCAGCAGGAGCTGAGCTGGGCTCTCCACTGCCATTTCCTCCTCTAGCCCCCCGCTAGCAGCTCTTCTGAGGTAGAGACCATTCTGAGTCTCACTTTATGCTAAAAATAACAGAGGCTCAGAGAGGTTAGGGCACTGGCCTGCTGTCACACAGTCAACAAGGGGAAAGACTGAGACACACAACCAAGGCCAACTCAACACAGATGTGCTCAGGCCAAGCCGGAGGGACCGTTAGTGATCACCCAGGCTCCTCTTGCCCGGCCTGAAAGGTGGCAGACATCACTCGCCAACCATCCCCTCCAAGCCCCGGAACTGCCTCAGAGGCCATCTCAGCAGAATGTTCCATCGAACCCTGCGATCAGAGTCGTGCACGAGACCAGAGTTCTCAGACCTCCCTAAATTGGCCCGGGAGGGGAAACTGAGGCCCAGTGAGGAAATGCACGAGCCACACACCAGCGGCCCAGGGAGCCGGGACTGGTGGGCACTGGTCTACGGGGAGCCTGAACCCATTTCAGCTCATCAGGACCTCACTGCACACAAAAAGAAGAGGCACAGCCGCCATTAGGTGAGCATGAAGCCTATCGGACGCACTGTCTCCTTTAGCCTTGTCACTAACCCCGTGGTGGCAGGGCTGTGTGCAGATGGGAAAACCGAGGTGGACAGGAGTAAAGGGACCAGAAACCAGCAATAACTTTAATCACCCTCGTCACTGCTGTTACCATGTGTCGAGGGCCTACCTCGTGCTAACCCTTCCACACAGGTTACCCTCCTCATCCTCAACAACACCCCTGGAGGGTAAGTCCCACTGTTAGTCCCATTTCACAGATTGGGAACCTGAGGCTTCCAGAGATGACACCCCTTATCCAGGTCATTCAGCCAGCAACAGGCAGAGACAGGGGATTTGAAGCCAGGCCTGCCCACGCCCCGAGCCAGGCTCTGACCACCACCCTCAGAGCCCCCTCGGCACCCTTTTGATTTCCACTTTGCCCCTGGGATCCAGGCACGGGGGTGTTTATCCCATTTTACAGACGAGGAAACCGAGGCCTGAGGTCTTCACGACACATTCGGCCTTCTGGGCTGTGTCCCTGGGGTGGGAAAAACTCTCTTCAGGGATTTCAGCCCTGTCCTCAGCTCTGTGCCCCAAGGCCGGAGGAAAGGGGCCCCACGTTGGCAGAACTAGGTGCCAGGCGAGGGGTGGGGGGATCTGATGACTGGTCCAAGGCCACCCAGCACAGCTCTATTAGAGGGGTTCTCCAGGTCCCCACCCCAGGCTTGGGGACCTGGGCCACCACCCTGCTCATGCTCTAATGGTAGCACCACGGTCAGCGTGAGGAGAGCTAGGTCCCCAGCCACCAGTCCCATCCCACCCTCGCCCTGGCCACGTTTGCTTGAAGGACAGGCCGCCGGGTCTTACTGAGCAGCAGGTGGGGGAACAGAGGAGACACACGGGATGCTCCTGAGCCCTCTGCCAGGGCTCCCCAGCCTGATGCCAAGTGGCACCCATTGGCGTTTCCTGAGGCCTGTTCCGGGTTGACACAGGCCCAGGGCACCAGGCGTTACAACCAACTCAAACAGCAGAGGCTGAGGGATAAACAGGATATTCAAGCTCCAGGGCTCTCCCGCCCCACCAGCTGGCCTCAGTGTGACAGGGGTGGAGGGATCTTCCCTGGGGACCCAGATGACCAGTTCCTGTCTTTGTAAGGCCAGGGCAAGCCACCTCCTTTCTCTGAACCTCAGTTTCCTCAACTGGTAATGCGGCTCCCAAAACCTCCTCACAGGGTGGTTGTGAGGACTAGCTGGGGAAAGTGCCCCGAAAGCATCGAGCCCAGCACCAGGCACCCAGCAGCTGCTGGACACTCCCCTGCCCCTACTGGGTGCAGGGCACTTGGGCAGAAAAGGGGGACTCGCTGCTTCTCCCAAGAGGCCGCGCCTGGAACAGCCGCTCTCAATTGGCGGGTTACCATTTCCCAGCCCTGCCCTCTCCTGTCCCCCGGCTTCGAGCAAGTTGTCTTTCCTGCCCCAGCCCCACGCTCCTCATCCGAGAAACGGGGCAGTAACACGCCCCGCAAATCCACTGGGGGGACGAAACCAGATGAAGTCAAAGCACCGTACAAAGTAGGTGCCCAATAAATGGCAGTTGTTACTGTCCATCGTCTGCTGGTACGGGTCTCATACCAGCTTCTGCAAGACAGACTACACTGTAGGGTGCTGTGCACATGAGCTATAGGCTTGTTCCGGTCATGTCTAGGCTGAGCTGGGGCTCCAGAGGTTGGGGAAGGGTCACAGGTAGGCCATAGGAATCAAGGTACAAGGCACCTCTGAGTGAGTCATCCAGTCCAGGTGTTTTCGTTTCTGGTCAACCGCCCCCCACCCCCGGGGGTAGCCTAGACACGGACCCCCTTGGGGCTCCAGGAACCCCTGACCCAAATTAGCTAGGGATCAGACTCAAGTACCTGTACGTTAAACATGCTTCCTAAGTAATTTTGTTTAATCTTTTTTTATGTTTATTTACTTATTTTGAGAGAGAGAGGGAGAGCATGAGCGGGGGAAGGGCTGAGAGAGAGAGGGAGAGAGAGAAAATCCCAAGCAGGCTCCGTACTGTCTGCCCAGAGCCTGACATGAGGCTCGAACCCACACACCGTGAGATCATGACCTGAGCCAAAATTAAGAATTGGACGCTTAACTGACTGAGCCACACAGGCGCCCCTAATCTTTTCTTTTTCTAAGGCTATTGCCCAAATTAGAAAATTCCAACAAAATTGAAAGCCATACAAGAAAAGAGGAAGATAAGAGGGGTCCAAGGTCACTGCACAGTCCTTCTCCTTTTCTGGGCCACAGGCTCCCCAGACTTCCCAGCACGGAGGTTAAACTGATGCACTCTCAGCTCCCTCTGGCTTCGGGGTCTGCAGTGTTTTAAGTATAGGGTGTAACCCTCAAGTAGCCATCGGAAGGGAGGAGGCCAACGTGAGCCTACAAAGGTGTGAGTCAGGACTGCTGTGGGTTTGAGTGGCAGGAATCCCACTCACACGGGCTAAAGCAAAAAAAAAAAAAAAAAAAAAAAAAAGGGAAGAAGAAATTTATTTGAACCGAAAAGTCCAGAGATATATATGACTTCAGGTACAGTTGGATCTAGACACTCAAATGACAAACTTTCTCATTTCCTTAGTATTGGTTTCATTCTCCAGTGGTCTTCACCAGATAATTGTATCTGAAGTCCTTATTTGTTTATTTATTTATTTTTCATCTTTTTTTTTAATGTTTTTTACTTATTTTTGAGAGACAGAGTGCAAGCAGGGGAGGAGCAGAGAGAGAGGGAGACACAGACTCCGAAGCAGGCTCCAGGCTCTGAGCTGTCAGCACAGAGCCCAATGTGGGGCCTGAACCCACGAACCATGAGATCATGACCCGGGCTGAAGTCGGACGCTTAACCGACTGAATCACCAGGTGCCCCTGTATCTAAAGTCTTTAAAGGAAAAAACAGACCCAGGCAACCTGTGGAGACCCAAACCCCGATTTGTGGGTAGTAAGCTCTTCTCATTCAGAACTGTGGTAACATGATCTCTAGGCTTCTGTAAGTTCTCCTCGTTGCGGGCAGGGAAACATATCTGTTTTCTTCAGAGGAGTCTAGCTTGTGCCATCTTGTTCTTGCACATGCACACGCATGCCCATATGTGTGCACACGTATGTAAATGTGCTTGTTCAAGGGTCCCACACCACTGTTAGGAGTAGGATCTGGAGAGCCCCAGGAAGAAGAGGGCCTGAGTTCCCTCCACTTTGATAGATTTAGCATGGTCTACACCAGATTTGGGGGATTCCCCCAAATGCTCCAGCAGATGGGAGCCCTTAAGGGTGTGGCGAGGGCCTGTAAGCAGAGCCAGTGAAGCAGCAGAGGAGAGAATGATCCGGAGAATACGGCTCCTTAGGAAGCAGGAACTTTGAGCTGCACAGGGGAGGTGTAGGGCCCACTACTCACTCGCCTGTCTCTGTGCCACCCCAGGAGCACCCCAGGGGACAGAAGCTTCTAGTCAACATCACCTCAGAGCTCAGCTGTGAGAGGCAGCTATGCCAGGGGGAGAGGCTGGTTTTGTCCTGATGTGCTCTGTGCTGAGGAACGGTGCCACAGCAGCCACGGTGGCTCCAGGAGGCCACAGCGGGGCCAGGCAGGTGAGAAAAAGAAAGAGGCGGGAAGCCTGACGAAACCACATCCCCAGGAAGGCAGCCGGACCCAGGCAGAAAGAGAACCTGAAGGGAAGAATCGTGAAAATGCACATCACTCTTTAAACTTAGGTCAGGGAGATCTGGAACCACAGCTCCAGCCACATGAAGCTGCACGGGACCTCAGCAATCACCTAGTCCAATTTCTGAGCATCTCTGGTGTTGGGTACCTCACCACCTGCCCAGGTGGGTGGCTGGCTTTACAGGGTGCTCCAGGGAGAGGCCCGGAACATTCTAAGGACAGGTCAGTGTCTTAGGGACCCATGCGAGAGGAAGGCCCAGAGCACAGGACAGTAACAACTTGCTGGAGGGCAGGAAACAAGTTAAAACAAAAAAAAAAACCCAGTTGTGATGATTTGTTGTGAAAGAAGCCGGCAAGGAACTGAGGGTGGGAGCGGCTGGCTCCCTCAGCTGGACAGTCAGGGAGGTTCTGGGGAGGTGGGTGTCAAGGGCTGGGGACAGCTGGGGATGAGAGCACAGCCTCTGCAAGGGACCACGGCAGGAAAGAGGTCGGCATCTTTCTGAAACAGAAGGAAGGCCAGTAGGGGCTGGGGAGGGAGAGGTAGGAGATGATTCTGAAAGGCAGAGCACAGAGGACACAGGCTTCGAGAGCCATGGTGAGGACTCTGGGGGTAGGCTGAGTAACACCCCTCCGGCTGCTGTGCTGAGAGTAGAGCGAATGGAGGCAAGTGGGCAGAGGGAGACCAGGGATGAGGCTGTTGGTGCGTATCTCCTGACACTGGCTGTGCAGCCTCAGGTGAGACGCTCGACTTTTCTGGGCCTCACTATTGCCCACATATATGGAGGTAATGTGGGGCAAATTTTGTTCACTCCCAGGAGGAGCTCCCGACCAGCTAGATGGAACAGGCTGTGGGGGATAGGAAGCTCTCCATCAGCACAAACATCGTACTGAGGCTGGCTCCACCACGCGAGATTTTGTGAAGAGCATTCAGACACCAGAGGAGGGTTGGGTAGAATGACCTCCCTGGTCGCTGACCCTGACTCTCTGTGAGCCATTATTCTAGCCCTACCTCTGGACCTGTCTTGCTGGGTGACCTCAAATTGGTTACTTCCCCTCTCCGTGCCTCAGTTCCCAAGTGAGGACAGAACTAGCTGGATGATCACTCTTGGTCCTCCCACCAGAACATTCTCCTCTTCATCCATTCTCAGTCTTTACCCCAACCCCCATTCACAATGGCCACCGTCTTGGCAGCTGGATGCTCCATGAGAACCTGGTCTTAGTCTTGGCAGAAAGTCCTCTGCATGTCCATCCATTTCAGTTCAAGCATCCTGGGTGACCTTTGGGCTGGAAATCCCTCTGCTCATCCTGGACAGGGGTTATTTTCTTTGGAATCACTCTGGATGGCCCCGGAACCAGGGCTTGCTTCTGTGCACAGCCTCCCATCCTGTCACCACCACATAAAGGCCACCAGCCCCTAGCAGATCCCAGGAGACTGTGCAGAGGAGCAAGGATTTGCGGACATCCTCCTCCAAACCTGTGAGTGGTGGGCTTTCTCCTGATGGCACCCCACGTGGCGATCTTCAGAATGTTTGGGGGGCAAGAGACAGAAGGATGGGGCCACTTGGATTAGCTAATATTTTGAGTGTAGCATTATTATTGACATCCAGAACTCTGATCAGAGGATGAAGACAGCAAGATGGTGTGTGGGGGGGGGGGTGCCCCCTAACCTTGACTCTGGGAAGGGGCCAGAGTGGGCTTCACAGTGGGCGTGATGTCTTACTGAAGCTGGAGAGTCAGTAGGAAATAACTTAGGTAAAATTGCAAAGACAAGGAGGCAGAGGAGCTAGCATGTGCAAAGGACCTTTGTGTAAAGAGCATAGACTTGGAACTAAGTGTGACTTGCCAAATTCCAGCTCCTCCACTCACTGGCTGTGTGTTTCTGGGCAGGTTGCTCTAGCTTTCTGATCTGGGTTGCCCATCTGTAAAATGGCAGATGACCACATCTACCTTAAAGGAATGTTAAGTGTAAGAGTAACAGGTGCTTATCAAAGATGATCCTTTTCTCTCTGGGTAATTCTCACTCTTGTTCCTCCTGGTGTCAAAGTGTTAAGACAAGATGCTTCAGCTTTGGAAACTTGTTCTCTTGTGCGGCCTGCTCACTGGGACCTCGGCATCTCTTCTTGGAGACCTTAGCAACGACCTGAATAATGTTGTGGACAAGCTGAAACCTGCTGTTGAGAAAGGACTTGAGACCATTGACAATACAGTTGAATGTGAGTTATCAAGATGATTGGCCTAAATTCTATGCCCACATTACCAGAGGCTGCCACCAGGGGATGCTCTTTATGAGTGGTTTGCTGAGAAAGGTGGCTCTTCAGTTCTAGTTCATTCACTTATTTTTCTAGGAATAAGCAATGCTCAAAGAATATCCCTTTACACACTACATCATGGCAAACTTTTCCTAATATACGCGTCAGATAAATTCCTAAAAGTGAGATTTCAAAAGTTCAAAAGGTATGCACATTTTAGGGGCGCCTGGGTGGCTTAGTCGGTTAAGCGTCCGACTTTGGCTCAGGTCATGATCTCGCAGTTCACGAGTTCGAGCCCCACGTCGGGCTCTGTGCTGACAGCTCGGAGCCTGGAGCCTGCTTCCGATTCTGTGTCTCCCTCTCTCTCTGACCCTCCCCCCATTCATGCTCTGTCTCTCTCTGTTTCAAAAATAAATAAACGTTAAAAAAATTTTTTTAAATAAAAAAAAGGTATGCATATTTTAAATTACAGTCGTTGTTGACAAATAATCCCTTACATTAACATTCTCTCCGTTAGTCTTGGGAGAGCGCCTTCCCCTCCCCCACCCTTGGCAGCACTAGTATGGGCCACTTAAGTGTTTTGCTAATGTCATAGACAAAAGATTATGACTCATTTCACTTTGCATTTCTCCAATTATGAAAGAATCCACTCATTTTTTCCATATTTTATTAGCTGTTTACATATTTTAGCACATTTTGTTCATATTCATAGCCTATTCTTCTGCTACGTTGTTCAATGTTCTTATTAATTTGTATTAGTTCATTGGAAATTAGCCATACTTAAGCCCTCAGCCTAGGTAGCTTTTTTTTTAAGTTTCTTTATTTATTTTGAGAGAGAGAGCACACACACACACACACACACACACGCACACACACACACACGTTTGAGTGGGGAGGGGAAAAGGGGCAGAGAGAGAGGAGGGAGAGAATCCCAAACAGGCTCCGGGCTAACAGCAATGCTAACAGCTCCAAAATGGAGCTTGATCCCACAAACTGCAAGATCATGACCCGAGACAAAACCAAGAGTCAGATGCCTAACCAACTGAGCCACCCAGGCACCCCTAAGCCTAGGTAGCTTTAAAGCTACCTAGCTTTATATTTATTTAATTTTGTCTCCTTTTTTAATTCTGATTTCTTTTTGTTTTTGTTGTTTTGTAAATGTTTATCTATTTACTTTCAGAGAGAGAGGGAGAGTGGGAGCCGGGGAGGGGCAGAGAGAGAGGGAGAGAGAGAGAATCCCAAGCAGGCTCTGTGCAGAGCCCAACTTGGGGCTCGATCTCACAAATTGTGCTCTGAGTCGAAAACAAGAGATGGACCCTTAACCAACTGAGGCACGCAGGCACCCCTTTACGAATGCCTCTAAATGCCTGCTGCCAAGCTCTCATCCTCGAACTCCCATTTGCCACTTTTATGAGTTGGAGCCATACTTTTCCCTTGATTCTGGATTTTCCATTTCTTAGTTTATTCTCTTCATTTTGTTTGACCCAGTTTCTGAAACGTGTGAACATCTCATTCAGAGCAATAGACAACCCCCCCCCCCCCCACCTCAACTAGAAGCTGGTGTACAATCGATATCAATTGCCTCGTTCGTTGATCGATTGCTCTGGGTACAAATGATGAGTATGTATTAGTATGAAGGCAGCACGGAAGGAACAAAGGCTCCCCAGCCACACGACTTTAGGCACATTTCTTAACCTTTCGGTCCTTTATTTCCTCATCTGAAAATGCAGATAATAACAATATCTACCTCATTTGGGTTGTTAGGAAGAGTAAATAAAATAACATAGGCAAATGGTCTTACCTAGCGCCTCGTACATGGTCACTGCTCCATAAATGGCACACAACTCTCAATGGCAATTGTTTTTGTCAGCTATCCTTCAGAAATTGAAGGCTGACGTGGCGGTGCTTCAGGATTCCAAGGTTTGGCAGCTGGCCAAGCAGAAGCTGCAGGAAGCTGAGAAGTTGGTGAACAATGCTCTTTCGAAGGTCCTCTCACTTAAGGATGGGACTTTGAGGTGAGTTGATGCTTCAAGGTGGAGAGCTTTGCTTCAGGAAAAGGGAACACACATCTTTGGGGAGGTGAGTTTAAGATCAAAGACAGAAAGGTGGATAAACCTTGCTCCTCCTCATAGAGCTGAGGCCGTCTGAGGCCAGGTTCATCAGGGCTTGGGCAAATTAGAAGCAGGGCCGTGGGGCCAGTCTGAGCAGCTCATGGGTTGGGGCTTCCACATTCTGTAATTTCGGGATCCCGGTGAAGGTCCCTTTAATCCTCACCCCCACCTGCTTGCTGGTGCCTGAAGTCCCTCTTCCAAGGAATAAGACCTTTCTTCTCCAAATATAGCTGAGGGTAAAAGTCTGGATCCCCTCAGGAGAGAGAAAACTGGAATTCATACCACATAGCTGGCTCCACACATAGAGTTTTGGAGTCAGACGGTTCTGGGTTCAAGTTCTGATGCTGACACTTATTGCCCCCCGGAACCTGTGGGGGAAATGACATCCATCTGAGTGCCCGTTTTTGCTACGCCCCAACACGGAGAGGATCAAACTTCCGAGCAGGGCGACCGTGAAGGCCAAAGAAGGCAGGAGTGGTGAGGCCCAAATGCTCAGAGTGATGCTGGCGTCAGGGAAGCATGGCTGTCACGAGGAATAACAAAGGCAAACCGTGGTTTTTGCACAGCGTGAACATCCTTAACTCCCGCATCCTGAATATCAGAATTGAACTGACTCCTGATGGCGAAGGCATTAACATAAGGGTCCCCGTCACCGCTAATGTCACCCTGGCTCTGTGAGTATGCATTCGAATCTGGGATTGGGGAGTGGTAGTGCAGCATGGCCAGGGGATTCCCAAATTGGAACCAGGCACTTTTCCATGCTGCTATGTGGCCTTGGGCCTCAGTCTCCCAATCTGTAAATGAGGGGGCCTTTCCAGCTCTAAGATCTGAGCCCTTAAAATGTTCCGGTGAACTTTGGCCATCACCAAGTCTCTTTTAAAAGAACCTTCCAGGGGCGCCTGGGTGGCTCAGTCAGTTAAGCGTCCAACTTCAGCTCAGGTCACGATCTCGCGGTCTGTGAGTTCGAGCCCCACGTCAGGCTCTGGGCTGATGGCTCAGAGCCTGGAGCCTGTTTCCGATTCTGTGTCTCCCTCTCTCTCTGCCCCTTCCCCCATTCATGCTCTGTCTCTCTCTGTCCCAAAAATAAATAAACGTTAAAAAAAATTTTTTTAAAAGAAACTTCCATTAAATATTTCTGAAATCGTAACATTTGTACGATTGTAAAATTTGTAAATTTTACAATCTAATTGTAAAATTTGAAAAATTGAGAAAACATGAGCATTCACAACTCTTTGGCAAAATTTCCTCCAGCATTATCTGCTCTCTTGAGACTCTCTTTGAATAGCAGGGACCACTGTGCCTAATGCATATAGTATTGTACAGTATATAATGAAGGACTTGTGTGACAAATACAATTTTAAGGTATATTAATGACTTTAAGAAAGATAGCTAGGAGAATGAGCATGTGTGGAAGCAGATAAATGGAGGACACGGGGGCTCCATCATTCATTGGCAATGAGATCTTGGGATGGTTGCTTAGCCTGTACCAGTATTTCCCCATTTTGAAAATAGAGATAATAGTGCTTTTCCCTCATGGTGTTTGTGTAATGACATGGATTAATCCAGGCATTTTAGAAATGCCTGGCATATAATTTGCCCTCGATAACTGTTAACTATTGTTATTATTTTAATTATTACAGTGGTGCTATATAAAAATGTCATATGAGCCATATCCACGTGGCTAGGCAAAGACGCCCCTAACATAAATATGTCAGTCTCATAAGGAATATAGATGACACTGACATCAGCCATAGACATCTGGGTAGTGTGTACCCAGTGGAGGAAGCTTAGCAGGCCTTCTCGACTTGCATTCACTGGGAATCTTATTTCCTACAGGCCTCTCCTTGGCAAGAAGGTCAACCTGAAGGTTTCTTTGGACCTCCTGACTAGCCTCAGACTTGAAACCGATGCCCAGACTGGCATCCCCAAAGTGGTCGTGGGAGAATGCCTCAGTGACTCAGACAGCATCTCCATCACCTTGCTGGACGGGTAAGGCCCTTGTTCCACCTCAGCAGAGCTGGGCTCTCAGGGGAGTTGAGGACCCCTAATCTCAGCCCTATTCCTATACCCACGAGGCAGCACCATGTGGCGAAAAGGAGTGTCGGCTCTGGAGTCAGACAGACCTTGGTTCAAATACCGGCTCTGCTACCAGCTTGTAACGTTGTGACCAACTTAGCCCCTCCGAGCCTCAGTTTTCCCTTCAGTGAAGGTGATAATAATGCCTGCTCCTCAGTTGCTGAGCCGACCAGATGGAAAGACACAAGTGTTTGGCACCCAGCCTGGCACACACTAAGCTCTCAGGGATCATAATACCCATGCGGACTCTGTCTCCTTGTTCTCTCTGTTACCGAGACCAGAGTGTTGACCTCTGAGCACGAATCTGTTCGTTCCACCTTACGGTGCTGCCAGGATTCTGCTTCCTGCTTTTTGAAGCTCTGTTGTTTTGTGCATGTGCACATTTAGGATTGTTACTTTTTCTTGAAAAATGGACCCCTCTATCATTATGTTATATCCCGTAATAACAACAACAACAAACTGTATTCACCTTCTTGCCTCCATGCGGGGGTGGGGGGAGAAGAGAAGTCAGTGCTTACCATGGGCTCTAATTTCCGATTGCCCCCAGAGAGGCCTCCACCCACTGGAAAATTCCCAAAATGAGATCTTGAAAACTCAATCCTCTCCATTAAAATCATCGATCCCTGTTAATCCACAAAACCTGTGCCTTAAACTGTGCTTGAAAGGGCACGTTTGGTGGGGAAAGAGGATTGGGAGAGGAAGGGTGACCCTGGAGGTGGCTCATGGAGGAGGAAAGGCTGGAAGCTGAGGGCTGGGGCAGGTTGGCTTTGGGAGGAAACAAGGCTGGCTTCTCAGCTCTCAGCCGTGAGGGCTATGAGCAGAGGTCACTCTACCATACCCCTCTTGAGGGATATGACCGCAGGTTGCCTGAAGTTCCCTCCCCCCGCCCAAACCAAAGAAAGGCTCTCCTGCCTGATGTTATTTGGGAAGGCTGGGATACAAAGTGACAGACCTGAGCCCTGCTGGATACGGCCTTGTCTGCAGGTCCCAGGGAATTCATCCTGTCACTCTGGGTCTCAGTGTCCACATCTGTGAAATGGCATTCCTCTCTACTGCCCCCAGCCTGCTCACCCCAAGTGCTCCCCACAGCTGTCTGGGCTCAGTATGAGCTGGCCCACCCTCAGATCACTGCACTCTTGCCATCACTCACTGCGTTCCAGGCACCCTGGCCCTTACTCTGGGCTCAGAGAAGCTCTCTCCCACCTCTAGACCTGTCCTTGTTCCGGCCTCCTAGAACACCTTGCCCCTCCACCTCCATGTTCTTCTTAACCTTCAGGTTCTAGCAATGCTTCCTCCTGGGGCACCTGGGTGGCTTAGTTGGTTAAGCGTCTGGCTCTTGATTTCAGCTCAGGTCATGATCTCAGAGTTTGTGAGTTCAAGCCCCACATCGAGCTCTGTGCTGACAGTGCTGAGCCTGCTTGGGATTCTCTCTCTCCCTCTCTCTTTGCCCCTCCCCTGCTTGCACACATGCTCTCGCTCTCTATCTCTCAAAATAAATCAATAAACTTAAAAAAAAGATTTTAAAAAGTTTCCTTCTATTCTCCCTCGAAATAGTCTACTCTAGCTCTTCGGAGTACTTGTCCCAAGTTGTCCTTATATATTTAATTCTATATTTACTTCATTGCTTCTTTTAGCCAAAAATGCTTGAACATCTGCTATGTCCAAGATAGGCTCTGAACTCTGGAGAATTTTTGATGACAACAGACAAGGACCCTGTTTTCCTGGAGTTTATTGTCCTGAGGGAAAGGCAGGCAGACAAGCTTCCAGTCCATCTGTAAAAAGCCCTCAAAGAAAACGTCAGATTATAATGTCAGACACATAGCGGTCTGATGCAAAGCACTCTCTTAGGCGAGCAGTCAGGGAAGGCTGCTCGGAGGAGGTGTCGGGCATGCTGAGAGCTGAAGCTGGGAAGGAGCCAGAGTTAGCAAGACTTGTTTCATGCTTAGGTACCAGGAGGCATAGTGCTTGTGTTTTGCTCCTCCCTGTGGCCCCAGCCCAGCTTAGTGCCTGGCATGTAGGTGGTGATCTGTAAATATGTGTTGAATGAATAAATGAATCAATGAAGTCTTAAGGTTGTGAGGAGACTCTCACAGGTTGAGGTGAGCCTCTGGTCAGACGTGGGGTGCCCCTGAACAGCACTCTGTGGTTAGAAAGGCGTCACAGTGTCCCTGGGTCTATGTGACTTCAAGGTGCTACATCATCTCCCACCCTCCTCCCGCTGCTATGTGGCAGTTCTCCCCACTTGCCTGGCTTTATCAGTTGCCTCTCTTTTCCAGCCACAGTCAACTGATCAACAAGATCCTGAACTCCATGACCACCATCCTGGAAAAGACTGTGTCCTACCTAATAGAGAAGGATGTGAGTCCTCCACTCCTGGGGGCCCAGAGACATGAGGGGGGCGGGGGGGAGAAGGGAGGCAGGTGTACCATTCACAGGCCTGATCATATTCTCTGGCACCTTTTTTTCCAAGGTGCAAACTTCTCCTTGGGCTGTCAGCTGGAACCTGCACCCCTTTATTCAGCCTGGGGAGCAGGAGAGAGGAGCAGGGCCTGACAGTAGCTGAAATCATTGGGTCCCAAACTTGAGCCACTGGCCATATCTACCTGGCCTTTTTAGCTAATGTGTTCCTTTAAACAATGCAATTTTACTTAAACTTATTTAAATACATTTATCTTAAAAGAAAACTATATCTCCACCATAATTAGAAATTAATATCACTTAGATAATTAATTAAAGCAATAAACACCAACCTGTAAAAATAGGTATTTTCATCATTTTCATACGTACACACATATGTACACACAAAGTTCCAGAGATTCTGAATCAGTCATTCTGGAAGGGGGCTGGGAATCTGGGTTTGTGAAAGAAAAATCCTCCACGTGGCTCTGTGATTCACTGAACGGGAGCCTCACTACTCAAAATGTGGTCCTCTGACCAGCAGCATGGACCCTCACCAGGGAGCTTACTAGAAATGCAGGCTCTCAGCCTGCCCCCCTGCCCCATCATCACCCCAGACGTGCTGAGTCAGAATTTGCATTTTAGTGAGATCCTCAGGGGATTGTACACACAGAATGGTGAGAAAATCTGCTCTATGGTTCCCAGGGCCCCATTTGATTCCTTAAAATTCCAGGGTGCCAAGGTTCAAGATTTCCAAGAGTGTAGGGTTCTGGGATGTGAACATTCTAGATTCTCAAGGTTCTAGGGTTCCAATGTTCTAAGGTTTTAGAATTCTAACATCCTATTGTTCTCTAGTTTTAGACTTCTAAGTTTCTGTTGTTCTAGAATCCTAAGGATCAAAGGTTCTGAGATACTCCTGGGCAGCTGGCAGTTTCTCCCCAGCTGATAATGATTTGTCCTCCTTCCTGTTCCTGGCCCTCCTCCCCCTCCCTCCTTCCCTTCTGCCCTGTTTCTCCGCCCGCCCCCCCCTCCCGCCCCACAGGTGTGCCCATTGATCCACCTCTTGGTCTCCACGGTGGATGAACATATTTTACATGACATCATTGGTAAGTCACAGCCTGGGGACGGTGGCAGGGGGGGAGCTTTTCCCTCTGCAGCCTTCTAAGGTTAAGCATGAACCCTGCACCCACCCCACGGTAGGTCTGGCCAGGGGACCCTGGAGAAGCAGGAGGACCCAACGTCTGAGCAAGCTGGGGGAGTGTGGCTGGATGGAGTCTTTGCAGAACTGAGGGGGTTCTGTGGGCCTCTGAGAGCTCTCTATCATCCCTCTTTAAACCCACAGAACCTGCCTATGAGATGTGAGAAAGAAGAGCGGCCATATCTGGGTTCAAATCCTGGCTCTGATATTTAGCAGCTATGGGGCCTTGTTCAAGTGGGTCTGCCTCTCTGAGCCTGGGTTTCCTCCCGGGTGAACCAAGATTATAAACACCGGAGGCTGATGAGTGGATTCAGAGGAAAAGCTGGCCTCTTTCCCTCCTTGTGAAAAGCCGTGGCTTCTCCTCCAGCCATGGGGGGTGGGGGAGCGGCTTTCTTTGTTCTCTGGGTCTCCAGGTGTGGCTGGGGTTGCCGAGCAGTAGAAGTGGGTAGGTGAAGGTATCAGGGTCCTGGAGGTGGCCCTTCTATGGAAACAGCCACAGGTCAGTTCCTTGGGCGATCTCTCTACACTCTGCATACACCATCCCGTTGGAGCCTCGCAACAACCCTGTGGGGTGGGTGCTGTCATTATACCCATTTTACAGATGAACAAACTGAGGCTCAGAGAAGTGGACTGACATGCCTGAGGTCCCATGGCTGTCAGACTGACCCGCTGGAGAGCAGCAGCCATTGGGGTCTGGTTTCTATTGGAGAATGAGGCCTGCTATTTATTTTGTCCCTTCAGATAAACTTCCAAAGGACAGCAAACCGCAAGCTGCTGCCTGAAGAGGGGCATGAGGAGGGCTGCTGTGATGCCCAACCAAAGGTAAGGGGTGGCTCTGTGCCCCATTCAGGGGATGAGGCCCCTCCACAGGCACCTGTGGTGAAGCCAAAGCAAGGCTTGGCTTCTCTCTTTTTAGCAGCAGGCTGAGCCCTAATTTTGGTCATAGACTGAGCTGTGACCCTGGCCCCAGCCTGAACCCTGACCTGGTCACACTCTGCACCTTGAGCCTTATTCCGACACCCAGAATGAGCCTGGATCCTAGTCACAGACTGAGCCCTGACCTTGATCTCAGACTGATCCACGATCCTGGTCATATACCGAGCCCTGAACCCTGGCTCTAGTCTTGGCCTCTGATCAGTCTTTTCACATCTGCCATTGCTCCTAAGGTGAGGGGAGAGAAGGGTGAGGGAAGGAGGATAGGTCCGTGTCAGGTGCCAGAGACAAACCCCAAACCACAGGTGCCAGTCCCTTCTCCAAGATGTGAGACTCTGTAGGATATTGTGGGAAAGAGTTCGGGCAGCAGGGTCTGGTGGCTGACAGGGATCCACAACAACCCCACTGCGGTCAGTGCCCTAAGCCCTTGCGGTCTCATTCCAGCTCAGTTCCCAGTGGCTTGACTGTGCCCCACGTAGCATCTCCATCTAGTAAAGGTACAGCCACCATCCAACCAGAGTGACAGCCTAAGTGCAGCCAGAAGGAGCCCTCACAGATCCTTCTCCTCATGGTTGGGACAGCAGCCTCTGTGCTCACCGCCCTCCACCCCCTGCAATAAAAAAACAATTTCTGCACCCTCCTGTGTGGCTCCTTTTATTCCCTCCATTGGGATGGGGAGGGGGCGACTGGGGCGGTAGAGACCTGGGTGGGATCTGGAAGGGATATTTGGGACTATCCATCTTGTTTCACAAGGCACAGAGAGGGCAAGAGACTGACCCAGGGCCACACAGCCAGTCGGTGGCAGTGGCAGACCCCTTGATTCATCCATTTACACGCTCGGCAGGTATTTAGTGAGTCCCTACTGTGGACCAGGCAGGCAGTGGGAATGGGACAGTCACATTCTGGGTGACCCCACCTAGTGCTTTCGTCCCCTGCCCTCCAGGGACTCTGAGAGGCCTTGTGGAGGACCGGGGGCATCTGATCCATGGGCTCAGGAGTACAGAGCAGAATGACGTAGGGTCAGAGGCCTGGGCCACATCCCAGCCCTCCCCTCCGTGCCCCCTGAAGGGCTGGAGCTGAGATCAATTCAAGCAACCCCTGAGAACACCCATGGTCCCCAGACTCCAGGGCTCATCTCCCCTCCAACTGCCAGCCTGAGACCCTGTGCGCCCACCTGCCAGGCTGCACAGAGGCCCAGCCAGCCTGGTGAAGCCAAGGGTCCCTTGGAGACCAGCTGCTGTCTCCAGCCGAGGTCCCTTCTTCCACACTCTAGAGCTCAGCTCACCCCAGGCTGTGCCAGGCCATGGTTGAGTCAGCATCGCTCTGCTTATGTTACCACCACTGCCATCCTGGGGAGCTGCCTTTGCTGGCCACATGTGACCTCACCAATTCTTAACAACAGCCAGGAAACACTGTTCTCGTCCCCATTTGACACATGAGGAAACTAAGGCTCACAGAGGGAAAGTGACTCATCAAGGTCACACAGTAAGCAAGTGGCAAATCTGGATTTGAACACACAACTATGAGAGCCTTTGCTCAGAGAAGTGACATCCCATCACCCAAGCACTTTGGCTGCCTCCTCGGCCCCCAGCAGGCACTGCTTTCTTCTGCCCTGGACACATGAGAGCCTCTTGAGGCTGCTCTTCCTCCCTACATGCAGGCCTTAGTTTCCCCTTTGCCCTGCAGGGAGGAGGATGCCACCCCATCCAAAAGGGACCGCCTCATGGGGTCCAGTCACCTCAAGGGACTCTTGAGTCCCTGGAGTGGCCTGGAGGGGCCTCAGACCAGCTCTCCTGAGTGATCCCGTGAGGACCTCAGTTCAGATGTGCCAAGGGGCTGCTGGGCACAGGGCGAGGGCCAGGGAGTTAGGCACATCTGAGCTCAAGATGGCCCCTGCCACTTTCTAGGTCTGAAATCTTGGGTAATTTACTTAGCCTCTCAGAATCTGGAGTTTCTCCCCTGTAGGGAATTAACAGTAAAACCTCGGTCACTAGGCTGTTGCGAGGATGGGAAGTGTTTAACTAGGGCCTGATAGCTATTGTGTCCCCTCTACACGCTGAAATTGCTATCACAACCACCCTAGTGTTTGTTGATTGACTGCTAACAGCCCTGATGTGGTAGAGAAAACCATGGTCCTGGGAGATCTTGGGTTTTCACCCCGTCTTTATCACAACACTGTCAATGGTCTCCCAGTGGTCATTCTCTCCCCTCCCCAGATTTTAACTGGGCACATCGTCCCCAGCCAGAGACTACATTTCCCAGCCTCCCTTGCAGTAGCCATGCGATTAAAGTCTGACCAATGGCATATCAGCAGAAATGATGTGTTTGAAAGGAAGGAGTTCCTGGCTGGCTGGCTCAGTGTGTGGAGCATGTGACTCATGATCTTGGGTTGTGAGTTCAAGTCCCACATTGGGAACTGAGCTTTAAAAAAAAAAAAAAGAAGAAGAAGGGGGGGGGGGTCCCTCTACTTTCTTCCTTCTATCAAGTTAGAAATGGGAATGAGCAGAACTGCCTGAGACCTAGAGGTGGAAGCTGTGTACTGAGCCAGCAGAGCTGCTCCTAAAGCCCCTGACTACCCACCTCTGGGCTCCATGGCAGTAAAAGAATGAGCTAGCTTATTTAAACCAGTGTGTTGGGGCGCCTGGGTGGCTCAGTCGGTTAAGCGTCCGACTTCGGCTCAGGTCATGATCTCACAGTCTGTGAGTTCGAGCCCCGCGTCAGGCTCTGTGCTGACAGCTCAGAGCCTGGAGCCTGTTTCAGATTCTGTGTCTCCCTCTCTCTCTGCCCCTCCCCACTGTTCACGCTCTGTCTCTCTCTGTCTCAAAAATAAATAAACGTTAAAAAAATCTTTAAAAAAAAATAAATAAATAAATAAACCAGTGTGTTTTGGGGTCTCCTTGTCAAGGCTACTTTGTCTCTATTCCACCTGCCTCCTTCTGCCAATAACGTGCTGTGTGACATTAGCCTGCTAACTTCTCTCTGAGCCCTGTTTTCTTATTTGCATAGAGATCCCTAAAGGCCCTTCCTGTTCCAACAGGACAAAAGTTAGTGCTCCCTCCAGACTTGAATGGGAAAGAGAATAAACATTTATGGAGTCCCTACCACATGCCAGGCGCTGTATTAGACTGGTGATTCTTTGCCCCCCAGGGGCATTGGCAATGTCTGGAGACATTTTAATTGTCACATATTGTTGCAGATGCTACTGGCATGTCGTGAGTAGAGGCCGGGGATTGTCACTTAGCATTCTACAATACACAGGACAGCCTCTCACAAAAAAGAATCATCCAGGCCAAAATGTCAATAGTGTTGAGAATTCCTGTATTAAACCTTTATGCACATTATCCCACTGAATTCCGTTTTTTTCTGAGGGATGCAGTGAATGGGTCTTGGGGGAAGATGTGGCAACTAAGTAAGGCTCAGAGAGGTGAAGTGACTTGCCCAAGGCCACACAGCTGGTCAGGGGCAAAGCTGGATTTAATCCAAAGTCACCCTCCTCCAGAGCCGGTGCTTCCCTTCTGGCGGGGGAAGAAGGGTGAGTTTTCCTTTCTCGCTGTTTTGTGACAACCCCTCCTCCCACAAAAAATACACAAAGGAGGTCTCAAAATTCAGGGCTTCTTTGGGCAGTAACCAACTGGAGTCAGTGCCAAGCCTTTGTCCATGCTGTTATGTCTACTGCGCACACCATTCCTCCTCCCTCCCCAGCTGGCTAAATCCTGCTCAGCCTTAAAACTTTGCTCAGGGGCGCCTGGGTGGCTCAGTCGTTTAAGTGTCCGACTTTGGCTCAGGTCATGATTTTATGATTCATGAGTTTGAGTCCCACATGGGGCTTTCTGCTGTCAGCCTCAAACCCACTTTGGATCCTCTGTCTTCTCTCTTTGCCCCTCCCCTGCTCCCCCTCCCTCTCTCTCTCTCTCAAAAATAAATAAACATTAAAAAAAAGGAAGAAAGAGTGTCAACTCTGGTTAGTATGGTTTTTCCCTTCTTTTTTTTTTTAATATTTATTTTTGAGAGAGGGGGAGGGGCAAAGAGAGGGGAACAAAAGATCTGACGCAGCGAGCCTCGAGATCATGACCTGAGCTGAAGTCGGATGCTTAACCCACTGAGCTGCCAGGCGCCCCGGTTTTCACCTTTCCTATTCATCAATCTGCCGCCATGAGCCCGTGAGCTCCTTGAGGGCAGGAACCTCGCTCCTCTCAACAGCCCCAGCGTCCAGAAAAGGACCAGATACAGTATAAGCACTAACAAATGTTGAATGAGTGAGTGAATGAATGAATGAATGAATCTCTTCTGTCTGTATACAATCAGACACCATCTCCAGGACACCTGAGTGGGTAGGTGCACAGGAAATTTCTAGCAAGCCAGAACTGGGAGTCTTGTCATCATTTTCTGTCAATCAGGGCTAGATACCTGGGACTTGAGGACATAAGTGATGGACTAGGACCAAATGCGGGGCTCCTAGGTAATTTAAGCCAGAACATGGGGTGGGTGGGGCCAAGGCCACTCGGCCCCACCGGTGACTAATGTGGGCAATGGAGGTGAAAGGAAAGAGGGTGCAGAAGTGACGAGGGCTCTGTTGTCAGCCTGGCGCCCCTGCTACCAGCTCTGGCTCAGACCTCAAAGAGGGGTGAGGGCTTCCTGGAGATGGTGACACCTCATGAAGGAGGCTTTGGGGACAAAGAGGCCATACGGAGGAGGAGAGGGAAGAACTGGCCTGAGGGAATATATGAGAAGAAAGAAGGCAAGACCTGACTGGACCCCGAATCAGCCAGAAAACAGAGAGCAAAACTGTCGCGCAGGCTCTTTTAAAGGTTTAATTCAGTTAAATAAATGCTGGATCTTTCCAATGTTTGCACCATCCCTTCAGGATAACATCTCAGGATCAAAATTATTTACCTTATGCCTTGGAACAGTATAGGATGCCAGGAACACATCATAGAACTTACCAACCCGGATCTTTCTATTTACACTAGGATGAGGGAGTATATACATTTCACCGTATATTTGCCAGCAGATAGACACTTTTATTTTAAATATTTGTTCTTTGAATGGGAGTGGAATAAACTTCATCACCCTGGAAGAGCTGAAGGTCCCAAGTTAGGAGAGGCAATTATTCCATCAACTCAAAAGATTATTTTCTCAACTTTTTTTTTTTTTTAATTTGGGGAAATACTGTGTTTTACAGCTGAATGAAAATACAGCTCTGAGAACTGTGCTGAGCTGGTGTCACAATGATGCAAGAAACTGGGACTGGGTGGGGGAACTGAACGGGGATGCTGAAATTTGACAAATTTCATTTGTTGGGGTGACTCACTTCTGTGTTAATGTTTGTTCAAGAAATAACATGGATTTTCCAAAAGGAAGAGGGTTGTTGAGCACCTAGCTAAGCCAGGCTCTGTGCCTGGTGACAGAAACAGGACCCCCTGCCCCTGAGCACAGCAGCCTTGAGGGGATCCTGCAAAGCTCCAAGTCCACGGCAGGGGCTGGGAGTGAAGAGGGCAGGACTCAGGTTCATAGCCCCCTGGGAGGTGGGGTTGAGAGAAAGACTCGGAGGAGGGGCTTCTGGCCCAGCCTGGGGCTGACGGGCATCTCATTTTAACAAAATGACATATTTTATGAAAAATAACCCCATGTTCCAGAAAACATCAAAAGTGAGAGGAGTGGCTCTGTTTTACTTTCTTTCTTTCTTTCTTTTTTTTTAATCTCGCGGGGCGCCTGGGTGACTAATCAGTTAAGGATTCAACTCTTGATTTTGGCTCAGGTCATGACCTCACCGTTCAGGAGTTCAAGCCCTGCATGGGGCTCTGTGCTGACAGCATGGAGCCTGCTTGGGATTCTCTTTTTCTCTCTCTCTGCCCCTCCCCTCTCTTGGTCTCCTCTCTCTCTCTCTCTCTCTCTCTCTCTCTCTCTCTCACACACACACACACACACACACAAACAAATAAATAAACATTTTTTTAAAAATCTCCATAACGACTGGCTTAACAGAAGAGAGCTGGATCCTTGCATCTGCTCTGCCTCCAGTCAGTTCCAATATCACATGTCATGGAGTTCTCAGAAAAATCTGCTCTACACTTGTGAGATAAATGAGAGAGAAGAGGCAAATAATGTCTTCATATTAATTCAAAAAATTTTTGGACCTCGCAGACCTCCTGGAAGTTTGTTGGGGGCCCCCAGACTACACTTTGAGAACCACTGGGCTAGTTACTAGGAAGCCATGGAAAGTTTCCAGACAGGAGAGAGACAATCTCAGCAATCAGTTTCAGGAAGTTTCCTCTAACAGGTGATATGTTGGGTGGGTTGAAAGGAGGCAAAGGCCATGGCTGGTCCAGGTCCCACCCAGGGCAGGAGCTGTTGGGGTGGAGAGCTGGGCTGTGGACAGAGAGAGAGGGTGGCTTCCAGGGAGGAGGTGCCCATGAGAGAGGTACAGCTAGGGAAGTCCATCCTGCAACTTAATCATGCTGAGCCTTTGCTATCCTGGGCCCCCCAGACTAGGCTCTGGGGCCAGAGCTGATGGCTCAGGAGCCTACATCCCACCGTCCTCAGCTTAGGAAGGAGAGAGTGTTGCAGGAAGGCACTAGACCTCACCTTTGGTTCTGATTCTCTTTATCTCATATCCAAGGTCAGTAGGCAAAGTCACATTTGTCCCTGTTGTCCTGCAAGCACTTGCCCATCCAAGTGACCCTCTGCCTACAGACACAACTGCTAACTAGAGCAGCTGTACTGACAATGGTATCTGTGGACCTGCATTTTACAACCTTGATCGAAGCTTCCAGAGTGTCTCACCTCACCATGCCACAATCACACCCCTTGGTATTTACCCAAAGGAATTGAAAAGATGTGTCCACACAAAAACCTGCACTTGGAGATTTTAGCAGATTTATTCATAACTGCCCCAGCTTGGAGGAACCAAGATGCCCCTCAACAGGTGAATGGATAAATAGACTGTGGTATATCCAGACAGTAGAATATGATGCAGCACTAAAAATAAATGAGCTATGGGGCTCCTGGTGGCTCAGTCACTTGAGCACCCAACTCTTGGTTTCTGCTCAGGTCATGATCTCGTGGTTTGTGAGATCAAGCCCTGAGTTGGGCTCCACACTGACAGTGGAGCCTGCTTGGGATTCTCTCTCCCTCTCTCTGCCCCTCCCCTGTGCTCTCCTCTCTCTCTCTCTCTCTCTCTCTCTCTCTCTCTCTCTCAATAAATAAATAAATAAACATTAAACAATTTTTAAAAAGAAAGGAATGAGCTATCGGGTCATGAAAAGACACAGAGGAAACTTAAGTTCATATTACTGAGTAAAAGAAGTCTACTAAGTGAAAAGGCTTCATACTGGATGATTTCAACTATATGAAATTCTGGAAAGGGCAAAACTACAGAGACAGTATAAAAAAATCAGTATTGTCAGGGGCTTGGAAGGAGGGAGGGATGAATTGGCAGAGCACAGAGAATTTTTAGGGCAATGCAACTGTTCTGTATACTGTAGAAGTAGATACACATCATTACACATCTGTCCAAACCTACTGAATGTACAACCCCCAGCGCGAGCCCTAATGTAAACTGTGGGCGTTGAGTGATAATGATGTGTCAGTGCAGGCTCATCGTCATAACAACAGCCCACTCTGGTGGGGGATGCTGATCATGGAGGCTGTGCATGCACAGGGACCAGGAGGTATACCAGAAGTCTCCACACATTCTGCTCAAATCTGCTGTGAATCTAAAAGTACTCAGAAAAAGTCTATTCAAAACAAACAAACAAACAAAAAAACCCTTCAAGGTGGAGGTTCCAAGCCTGGCATTGTGATTCCCTTAGAACCTGACCCCTGACTGCCTTTCTGCCTTCTCTCCCGGGCTTCCTGGCCTATGTTCTACAAAGAGGAGGCATGCAGTGATGTTTTGGTGGGTGGCCAGGAGCTCTCAAATGACCCACATTAGGATGGCCTTCTGGCTCTAACATGTATCCATAGGCAGAAAACATACTGGATAAAAGTGAGTCGTGATTAAGACCTTGGCTCTAGGATCTACCTCCTGGGTGTGGATCTTGGCTCTTCCAGGGCTGGAAGCACACCACGCAGCTTCTTGGAGCACAGCCTCTTTGCCAGTAATGTGAGTGTTGGAGCATCAACCCCTCATAGGGTTTGGAGAGGACGAAATGAGTGAGGTATGCAAAGCATGTGGTGTAAGGCCTAGGGAGGCAGAAGAACTTAGACACAGCCCCTAAAAGCTGACACATTAGCAGCAGAAACTGAAATCCTCAAACTTGGAACTGAACAGGGGGACAAATGGTCCCAGCTTTGGAGCCAGAGAGAGATTAAGTTCTACCAGGGAAATCTGTAATACCTTCTTGGTAAGGGTGAGTGAGATTAGAACAAGGCTTCAAAGAATGGCTCCTTAATTCATTCATTCTTTTCACACAGATCTATGGAGTATTTGCTACTTTCCAGGAACACAGGAATAGTTTGAACAAAGGTCCTGAGGTAGGAGGGGCAGGGCATAACAGGGAAACAATGTGTAGGCAGCACTGGACGTAGGCTGCATTTAGGGATGGTTGGCGAGAGATCAGCATAAGGTCCCCACAGCTTGGACTTTGTGGAACTGTCTGATCTTTGCCAGAATGGTTAAATGACTTAGTGTGGCAGACAAGAAAGTACTGTTCAGCTGTCCCTTCAAGGAGACCTGCCACAAAGAAGTTAGCTGGCTGGTTATTCTCCATATCTATGTGTATGTCCAGTTGCACAGAACGAAGACTAGAGAGCAATGAGCCAAAGTGCTAGTAGAGGTTATCTCTAAATAGAGATATTGTTTTCTTTGTGCATTTCTATATTTAAAAATGTTCCCTCGTGGGGCACCTGGGTGGCTCAGTCAGTTAAGCATCTGACTTCGACTCAGGTCATGATCGTGCAGTTCGTGAGTTCAAGCCCCATATTGGGCTCTGTGCTGATTGACAGTTCAGAGCCTGGAGCCTGCTTCAGATTCTGTGGCTCCCTCTCTTTCTGTCCCTACCCCCCCCCAAACATTAAAAAATAATAAATAAATAAATAAATAAACAAACAAACATTTCCTTGTAAACAGGGATCATGTGAATAATCTGAAATATATGTTTTAATATATTTTTGAAATTAAAGCTTGAGTGGGGTCCCAGTTTTTGGAGCAAATGATGAAGCATATCTGTCCTTCAGGCCTTGAGGAACAAGCCTTCTCAGTGTAACAGAGAACTGTTCCTCCTACCCAATAAGAAGGCCTCAGCTCTGCTCTAAAAGGAGGAATTTGAGATGTGGTGTCAAAGTTACAAGCTTGGGCATAAGGCAGAACTAGATTCACAACCTGATTCTACTATAGACTAGCTCTGTGATCTTGGGCAAAATTTTCCTCTCTTGAGTCTTGGTTTCCTTTTCTGTAAACTGGGGCTAATAACAGTTTTTACATGGTAAGGTTGCTATGAGGATTCCACAAGCATTTGTGAAAATTGCCTATCAGTGCTGGAATTATAATAGATGGGGGAACTGAGGCCAAGAAAGGGCATGAGGCCTGACCAGTATCAAAGAGCAAGGCATAGGTAGAGCCAGGCTAAAACTCAAGCCTCCCTGAACTGAAGCCAGGATACATCCCCCCTTGACTCCACTCAGAGTAGACTGAGTGGCTTCCTCCTTCACAGTCCTTTAGGTCCACCTCACTCATGGCACAAATGAGGAAACCAGCGGATAGGGCCATGAGTGAGAGTCATGAACGCAGCCTTCAGACTCTCTCAGGGCTCCCAACATTCTCTACACCTCTGCATTTGCTGACATTCGTGATGTGCAGTTTGAAATATGTTTTTGACACTTCCATCAAATGTCTTAAGTGAGTCCCTATCTCCTTAATCCTCTAGGACTTCTATGCAGGAATGTTTGCTTTGGAGGTATTGGATGGACGTGGTGTGATTGAGGACTTCTCATCAGTTTCCTAGTGCCACGTCTTCCCAGCAATGGGGCCATTCGCCATTTATAAAGTCTGCCCTACTGCAGAGCCATCAGGATTCAACTGACGGAGACCCAGGGCATCAGAGTGGTCCTGAAACTGACTCTACTTACCTGGGATCCCCACAGGTACTGCCCCAAGATGCTGAAAGTCTCAGATATCCTTCTCATCCTCTATAGGCTGCTTGCCCTGTTGTCTGCTCAGTATTTGAATAATTGAATGATGTGTGAGTCTGTTATATTGTATATTTTAATTTCTTGGATTTCAGTCCATTTGTCCTTTTGTGCATGTGTGTATGCCTTGTAATTTTTCATTAGATGCTGGACATCATGATACAAATTATAGAGGTTATAAACGATGTCATCTTTTTCCAAAGCCAACTGAAAGAAGATAGTCAAGAGATAGAATATAAGTGGATTGCTTTGATTCTGCTGAAGCTCAGATTTATGTTTTATGAGGGTGGAAATGTTTTGATTTTGCTCTTACTCTTCAGGGGAGCCTTTATTTCTAGGGCATGTCCCTTTCTCCTGCAGAATTGTCTTCTCAGTCTTAACTAAAAGACCAAGGTGTCCATTAAGGGCACTTCATCTTTATAAGGCTTGAATTCAAACCAGTGTCTCCCCAGCACCACATGGGGAGGTGCTGAAATCTGTTCAGCTTCTTAACTTTCAGCTGCTATTTTCTGCTGATGTCTCAAAGTCTAATGATTTTCACACCAAATATAATGTGCATTTATACACATTTATGCATTTCTATATTTAAAAATGTTCCCTTTCCTCCCACACCACCAAGAAATTTCTCTGACACTAGCTGAGTGTCCTACAGTTCACCTCAATTCTGACACACTCTACCCAGAGATGGCATTAGAGTCCGCAGCTTAAGAGCTCAGTCCCATGAGACTGCCCTCACTTCATATGCCACGTGCAAGTCCATGTTGGTTACCTGTGTTTCTGATTAACTGGCTATAAGTCAAAGGTTCGCATAACCCCTTCCTTGGGTTTGATTACTTTGCTAGAGTGGCTCACAGAACTCAGAGGAACATTTTACCTCCTAGATTACTGGTTTGCTATAAAAGAATACAACTCAGGAATAGCCAGGCGAAAGAGATTCGTAGGGCAAGGTGTGAGGAAAGAATCATGGAGCTTCCATGCTCTCTCTGGCTGCATCACTCTCCTTGAATCTCCACATGTCCACCAACTTGGAAGCTCTCTGGACCCCATCTTTTTGGGGTTTTATGGAGGTTTCATTACACAAGCATGACTGATTAAATCACTGGTCACTAATGACTCAACTCAATCTTCAGCCCCTTTCCTCTCCCCAGAAGACTGAAAGGTCCAACCCTCTAATCACCTGGCTGGTTCCTCTGGCAACCAGCCCACATCCTTAGGTGCTTTCCAAAAGTCACCTCATTAACATAACAAAAGACACCTTTCTTGCTCTCATTACTTAGGAAATTCCAAAGGTTTTAGGAGCTCTGTGCCAGAAACTGGACAAAAACCAAATATTTGTTTCTTATTATAAATCATAATATCACAAGTGTCACACTGCACAGGTGAGCTTAAGTCCAGTGAGTTGAGGGAAATCTGTGCACCAATTTCAGGTTTCTTTCCCTGTGGTACCTCCCTCTGTGGGATTTTGTTCCTCAAGTACCAACTACTCTGAAAGCTCCTACTCCAACTTCTGCCTCCTCAGCCCAGTAAGACTGGTCCTTTTGTTTGGACTCCTCTCCCCCATATGGCAAATTGGGAAATGACCTTAAGCAGAATTTGGGGTGAATGTGGAGCTCACCTTGAATGACACCCTTTTCTAAAGAATCACAGGCTCTCATATTGTACCTGCATAATTTCTCATCGATACCCTCAAAGCACTGTTTTATATATTTCTATCTTATATAGTTTCGATTTACTGGGAAGTTTAGTCTAGTAACTCTGTCATGACCAAAACCAGAACTCTGCAGCTAGAATTTGACCTTATATCTCACTGGAACATTGTAACCACCCATTTAGGGCTCAGGGTGAGAAGGTTCAACACAGGAAATGCTGCAACCTTCCAAAAACAACTTCAAGATTGGTTATTTCAAGAAAATGTTTTATGGGATATAATATGGCAAGTGAGCCAAAAAAAAAAAAAAAAAAATCCAAGTATGTTCATCCCAGGGGTGTTGGGATTTGAATACAAAAACGGCCAAAAGGAGGAGACTGATTAAATAAACATTGGTCAATCCATACATTAGAATATTCTGCAGATAAGGAGGTAGAAAGACAGTCATGATGTGACATTATTTGATCAAGTGATTCTATAGAAGCATGGCAGGACAATCTTGGTTTTTCATAATGTTACATGAATGTATGTGCGTGTATGTACATGCAAATGTGTAAAGAAAAACTTCTGAAAGTAGAAACAGAATTTAATCTCTGAGAATTTATTTTTATTTACTTTTTTCTTTCTTTGTATATATCTTTTTCTAATTTTTCTACTGGTCTGAAAACAGATCATCAAAATTAAAATTAAACCAAATGGGCTACTTTACATGGGATTGGTAACCAGAACTGGGCTCAGACTCTTTCCTGAATCTGTCAGGTGTCTAAAGGGAGGATTGGGCCCTACCAGCATCTGCCTGTTAGTCTCAGGTCCCAAAAGGGGCCATTTGCACTGTCATTTGGTTGAAGCCCCAAAAAGTCCCATCAACATTTGCATGAATGTTTTTGACCCATAAGGGGGTGTGAGTAAGTGTCAACGTCCTGAAGACCTATCCCGGCCCATGCCATATAAGCAGAAAGTTCCAACCCAGAAGCACGCCCTCCACATACTCTAGACATGTCCATACTCTGAGGGACATGTCCATGCCATCGAACGTATTGTTTCCTGCCAACTCAGGAAGAGTTGAATCCCAAATGAGAATCATTATAATCATAAAACTCATCAGCATAATGGTGACCATTTATGGAGCACTTCCAATATGCAGAGTGCCGTGCTCAGTACTTACGACAAGGCTGAGAGGAAGGTATGGGTGTGTATCATCCACATTTTCCAGATGAGGAAATTGCCTCATCTGGGCAAAACTCTGCATTGCCCAGATTGTCCAGCAAGTAGTAGGTGGCAGAGCTGGGATTCCATCCCAGGCCTGTCTGTCTCTGAAGCCAGTGCACATCACCACCAATGCCTCCTGTAAAATGAGGATAAGATGCCCTCCATACAATGTCATGTGGTGAAGCAACTTGCCCTAAATCCCACAGTCCCACACCTGGTAATGAGTGGAGGGCTTCAGAGACTGTTCCTGCAACTATAACATTGTGCAGTCTCTCACAGCGGCAGAGGGCAGCTCTACTGGGGAAGACTGTGTCCCTGCAGGAAAAGCTGCATGTCCAGCTCCACTGGCCTTGGGGAGCTGACTTCATCTCTTGTACCTTTCATTTCTTGCTCTATACTATGTGGAAAAGCATGTCTCCTCTCTGAAATTCACTGGCCCCATCTGTAAAGTAGGTCCACATGAGTTCTGTAGCCACCATAGACCCAAGCTCTGGGGAGACCCCCTCAGAGAATGACCCCATAGCTGACCCTCTCTGCCTGCTTCCCTACAGGTACCTGACCCAAGATGCTAAAGGTCTCCAGCCTCTTCATTCTCCTCTGTGGGCTGCTTGCTTCATCCTCTGCTCAAGAGGTCCTCTCCAGAGTTTCTTCCCACATCACTGATGGTGAGATTGTCTTGCCTTGGGTCATACCTGGACTGATCAAACCCATAGGCTTCTCCTAAAATTCTAGACCGTCAGCCAATGTGGGTTAAGTTCTAATTAGCATAGTGTCTGGGACACAGTTAACATAATGAATCATTAGCTGCTCTGATCATCGCATTACTATATTTAATCCTGTGTTCCCAAGATTCCCTCTTTCCTGTCTCCTTGCCCTGATTTATCTATTAAAACTCACCATCAAAAGACCCAGCCCTACCTGGACTGGCTCCTGTTCACCTCTCCTACCACCCTCCCCGCCACCAATCACTGGCTCCCCTTCTGCCACAGTAGCCTCCTCCACACATAAAGCACATCCCAGGACCTTAGCACTTGCTGGTCCCTCTGCCTGGAACACTCTTCTGGCATCAAGTCTCCCTTCCCTTCTTTCAAGTCTCTGCTAAAAATGTTGCATTTGCAGAAGACATTTCTTGACCTCCTTGCATGAATTACCACCCTCACTCAATATTCTCAATTCCTCACTCTGCCTTTTATTTTTCCCTCATGACAGAAATAGCTTCAGTAGAATGCACAGTATGGCTGCAGTGGTTAAAATACTGAAAAATTTTTTCTAAGCTCCTTGGAAAGTAGCCCCTGCTCAGAGATTCCCTAGGTGGCCCCCTCTCATCACCCCAACCATCCTACCTTAATCCCAGGACTCCAGGCTTCTCACCAACCAAAATCTAATGAGTCAACACCTGGCACAGCCCGGGAGCCACAGAACCAGGCTACAGGACTATGGTTGATGTCCTCTCTGGTTGGTTGGTGCCTATGCCCAACTGGTTGTTGAATATTTTGAAACCAGCCCCCTCATGGCACTTATCTGCACTTGACTCACACATGTCCCTTTATTCACTACTTTATCATCTCTCTCCCCTCATCCCCACCAGAATGCTGGCTCCACAAGGGCAAAGAATGCTGCCTATTCTCACTGGTACAGCCTGGAATGGCCCTGGCACATAGTAGGCCTCTAAAAATATTTGCTGAATGATTGTGTTGGGAACTTGGCCCGGCACCAAGCAGACCAGGGAAACTAGGTGAATGAAGAATAAGCACCACATGTGGGACATTCTCAGAGGTCAAGGTTGCGTCCGAGAATCTTTGGCATCTAAATGTCTAATGGGGGGTGGGGGGGGATATGTTTTTCAGCTTTGACACAAGGACTCCTTGGTATGAACTTTCTTCCCACCCTGCAGACAATTGACTTCCAGGGGCCATTGAAGGATATCTTCAGCCTTGTCCTGGGCCACCAGCTCACCAATGGGGAAGCCAATTTTATGTGAGTGGCCTTTGATCACAAACCCCCATGTCCAGACTGTCCTGATTTGTTGGTTTATTAGCAGCCTTCTGGCATTTTCTTGACTCTACAGAGCCCCTTCCATCAACTAACAGCGTTTCCAACTCTAATGGACTAAGAACCCCTGGTTGGGAGAAATTCCCACTGGGAGCAGAGGCAGAAGCTAGGGAGGTGCTAAAGACAGGGGTCCAATCTCTTTGTCTGGGAAGAGAATGGCTGCTCACCAGCTGTGAGAGCACCACCAGTGTCTTCCCCTATCTGAGTCTCAACTTCTGCCCCTATTAATGGGGAACTATAGCATCCAACCCTACAGGACTGTTGTGAATATTAAATGAAACAACACATGAACCATGCTTACACAGCTCCCTGTCCTCAGCAAGCCCCCAGTCAGCAGAACCAATTACAACAACCTCTACAAATAACGATGTGGTAATCATAGTAATCAATGCTATCTGACAACCAGAGTGTAGAAGATGCAGGTCCCTTGTCTTAGCACGTTGAAAACTACTGATGATTCCCAGCCTCCCAGCCTGCTTCTCCTCCAGCCCAGCCCATTTTATTTTTTTATTTTATTTTTTTTAATTTTTTTTAACGTTTATTTATTTTTGAGACAGAGAGAGACAGAGCATGAACGGGGGAGGGTCAGAGAGAGGGAGACACAGAATCTGAAACAGGCTCCAGGCTCTGAGCTGTCAGCACAGAGCCCGACGCGGGGCTCAAACTCACGGACCGTGAGATCATGACCTGAGCCGAAGTCGGCCGCCCAACCAACTGAGCCACCCAGGCGCCCCCAGCCCAGTGCATTTTAGCTAATGAAGCTCCATCCATCCTGCTGCTCTGGCCAAAACTCCTGACATCGTCCAACACCCCTCTCTTCACTCACACCCCCATGCAGCCTGTCTGCAAACTCTGTCAGCTCTATCTTCAAAACACACCCAGGGGTCTGACCATTTTCTCCACCTCATCTGGTGTGAACCACCAGCATCTTCCCCTGACTTGTGGTCCCAGATTCCACTGTTTCCACTTCAAGCACCCTCCCCCATTCCTTCCACCAGTATCCAGAAGCATCTTTCTGAGAAGTAGGCCAGACACTGTAACTCCCTTGCTCAAACCCTCCAATGTCTTCTAGTTGCTCTTAGAACCAAACCCAAAAGTCTTACCATTGTCCCACAAGGCCCCCTGTGACCTGGTCTTGACTGCCCTCTCTCTTTCCCCCTGCCCACCTGCCACCTGCCATGCTGAGCCTGTTGCTGATCCAGCCTCAGGGCCTATGTACTTTGTCTTCTCCCTGGTCCTTTCTTCCTCTGGCCATCTTTATGATCTACCTGTACCCTCACTCATTCATGACTCTGCCCTAGTGTCACCTCCTGTAAGAAGCCTTCCCTGACACTCTTTCTAAAATGTCACTATTCCCAGTGTTACCCTCTTCACCTGATCCCACCAGGCTTTTTCTTCACAGCACCCATCACCCGACACGTTCTGTATATATTCACTTACAGGGTTTATTGTTTTACACACACACACTCTGCCCAAGCATGAGCTGTCTATAGCTTTCAGTATTCTACTTTATTCATATTCCAGCCTGCTTGGTGCTGGCCAAAGGGCTAGACATGATGACCACTCTGTGATGCATTAAGGCAAGAGGTTTTTTTGTTCAGGGCTATATTCTCAGTGCTTATCTCACATAGCAGCTGTACGATAAATTACATGATTAATGAGTCAGTAACTGTCTTTGCATACATTCAGCCTCTGCTCTGTAGGGGACCTGCCTTTACACAAAGTGGGGCCCCCAGTGGCTAGAGCCACAATCTTCCCTGCTTTTCTCACACAGGGTACAGATGAAAGACCTTCGACTTTTTCAGGTCTTCATTGAGACCTCCCCTGACTTCAAGGGTATTGATTTACGGATGCCATTGGCGTTTTCTATACAAATAAAGTAAGTAACAGCTGCAAGTCACTGGTTCAATTCTGTATTTTTGCACAGGTGTGTGGGGGTTTGGGAAGTAGCCATAACTAAAGGGTGTCCAGTATAATCTTAGCAAGGCTCATTGTGTGGTTGGGGTAAAACACCCTCCCTCTCCAGGCCTGGGTCACTCTATGGGTAGAATTTGGAGCCTGCAGAATAACTGAATGCTTCCAAGCTGGGATCCCTCTAGGGAAAGCAGGGAAGGTTGAGCAGATTCCTTTCCCTGCTTTATCCAGAGAACCCCACCTTCATTTATTTGGACTTCATGAGCCCACTCAGCCCTGACTGAATACAACTTAAGACGAGAACACAGAATGTACTCTAGACGGCAATGCCCCTTGGCACCATTGACTAGAGATTGTCCACAGATGTGTTTTGTTTGGTCTGCACTGGTGTCTTCAGAGAGACCAGACATTCCTCAGTTCACCACAGTTGTCGCCTCTCCCTGTGAAACCAGCCCCTGCTCTATCTGATTCATTTCCATCTCAAGCCTGGTCCTGGAGGCAGTGGAGTTGGTGACCTCTAGAAGAGTACTTTGCAAATTCAGTCTCTCAGTTTTGATAAGATGCCATACTTACAATCAACCTTTTCCTTTCTAACTGTCCCCCAAGCCAGAGATAGTGGGTATTAGGTATACACCCCGAATGCAGACCTACCTGGCTTATCCACTGGCTGGATGGCCGACTTGGAGAAAGCCATTCCCATTCTCCAGTCCTGAATTATCTCTTTTGAAAGATGAGGAAATGATCTCAACAGGGTGATTTTGAGAGTCCTGTGCAAACCAGGGGAACCTTCATTTTAGAAACAAATGGGAGTAAAATAAGCTCTGAGGTTCTCCCCCACCAGCCTTAATACTTCCCTCCCACAGGTTTCCGGCTCTTAATCCCTACATATTCCATGTACGGACAGATATGAAAGTCCAACTTTACTTGGAGAAGGATGCAGACAACAGATACCAACTCACCTTTGGGCATTGCAGGATTGTTCCTGAGACTGTATGGATCCAATCCGGAAATTTGTGAGTTCTCCATTTTTCTCTCTCTGCATCCAACTGGTTGTGATGAAGTCCCAAGGAGGCTTCACCTGAAACACGTCAACACCAAAGCATACCTTCCAAATGAGTCTTTTGTGCATATGGGGATGTATGTCCTACAAATAGAACTTCATAGAATTTAAAAATTTTTTTATTCTGAAAATAATATTTTCACTGACATGAAAAGAGGTTCACTGAATAATAGCACCAAGGACAAACAAAGCAGGCTCACTTGATTATTGGTTGACATTTAGGTTATTTCTGAATTATTTGCTATTATAAATAATCCTGAACCTTTTAGTGCAGGAAATTATAGATTCGTGAAATGATTGAAAAAGTATAAACAGTTTTATGACTTTCAAATTTGAAGGTATATAATAGTTTTAAGGCATTCCACATCACTTACCAAACACCTCGCCAATAGAACTGAAGTGAGGTGTTTCTGGCTGGCATTGGTCACTTTCACCCTATAGCCAATCTTGACCAATTACTCTCATGTTTACAACTTTTCTCTTCAGTAGGAAATTTCAGCAGAAAATCCCATGGGTGCCATTCTCTTGACTATCAGTAGAGCAAGGATGTCATCATTTGTGTATTAGTCTGTGACCTCTCCTCTTCAGAGTAACTGTTTTCAGAGGTTTGCCCTTTTACTAAGTTACCTTCTACATTTGTAATCTCTTTTTTACAATATTCTTTGTAAGATTTTTTAAAATTTAGGCTCACATCTATGATTAACTGCAGTCAAATGCTCTACCACTGAGCTATACCCCCCATGAGTAACTGAATCCAATAGTCATCACCAACCTATTGTACACCGTGTCTTTTTCATTCATGAATTTTATTTTGATTCATTTCACAGTTGCTCACTGTTTTAAGAAAGATCTGAGTGTGGAATCTTTTCTGAGCCCTTACAGGTCTGGTAATGTCCTCCTGTTCTGTTCCAGATACAGTGTCCTTGACTCACAGCCATTCTGCCCAACTCTGTCAGTGTGGCTCCATGTCTTTTGATATGTTGAAGAAAACAAGTTTTTCCTTTGAGGGAAATCTGAGTCTTCAGGCTGGAAGTGATAGATCAGCTGATTTTTATGTAAGCTTTTTATAGAATAAAGACACAAACACTTTGCCTGAGAATGAGATTTACCCTCACTTGTAAGGATTACAAACTGAGCCAGGAACATGAAGACACATTTACACTGCTGTTTCCTGATTTTGTCTCATCTCCCCCAACTAAAGAATGATATTACACTATTCCTTCCATTAAAGCATAACTATCAGGCTAAGGAGATAAGTTCTATTGGAACATAGATAATCAGAAGAATGGGAAAGCGTGCCAGAAAGAGAGTGATCAGAATCTAAAAGGGTGGTAGAAGCTGAAAGCATTCCAGAAGAGAAGAATGAAATAGGCAAGGAGAGGGAGGTGATGGGGAACAATGATGAGGGCAAGGTGACTTAAATTGAAAGATTAATTTCAGGGACACCTGGGTGGTTGAGTCGGTTGAGTGCCCAACTCTTGATTTCGGCTCAGGTCATGATACCAGGATCGTGGGACTGAGCCCCATGTCAGGCTTCATGCTGAGCATGGAGCCTGCTTAAGATTCTCTCTTGCTCTCTCTCACTCTCCCTCTGCCCCTCTCCCCTATTCGTGCTCTCTCTTTCTCTAAAATAAATAATAAATAAATTAGAAAATAAACAAATTAAAAGATTAATTTTAAGGAGTCCTAAGAGGTAGGTTGGAGCAGAAGGGCAAGGCTAGGTATGGAGCGCCATAGAAACAAGGAGTTTAAATAATGCGGGGTCAACTAAATACATAAGTGATGTAAAGAAAGGAGGGTTTGGTGGGGTGTCTAGGTGGCTCAGTTAAGTGTCTGACTCTTGACTTTGGCTCAGGTCATGATCTCATGGTTCATGAGTTCAAACCTCGCATCAGGTTCTGCCTGACAGCACGAAGTCTGCTTGGGATTCTCTCTCTCCCTCTCTCTGTCCCTCCCCAATTGGCTCACTCCCTCGCTCTAAATAAATAAATAAATAAATAAATAAATACTTTCTAAAAAAAAGAAAGGAAGGTTTTGGAGAATTTAATCTGCTCTACTTTCATTCTTCATTTAGCATCACCCCAATGAAAAACTTTATTGTGGAAAACATAGAGAGAGCCCTGGGAAATGTGATAATCCATAATTTTGGAGCAAAAGTAAGTATACAAACCCAGACTCCTTAAGTTTTTGACTCTGAGACTCAGAGCTTGGCGGATTGTGTCTTCTTAATAAACTGGAAGGAAATCTTCCAGGAAGGAGAGTTAGGGAGAGAGGAAGTGGCATTTATGAAGCTCCCATTCTGCAGCCAGCACTGGTGAAGTGCTTTACGGATATTAGTTAATTCTTCAAGTCAAAATCAGCATCTGTGCGACTGGAGACAAGTTGATAAGCCTCTTCAAGACTCAGTTTCCTTATCTGTAAAATAAGTATAAGTAATCACAAAAATTAACAGCTAATATTCGTTAAGCACACAGGCACTGCGCTAAGTATCTTACATGAATTTTCTTACCCTACAAACAGTCTCATACTCTAAATAACAATGTTCTTTCCATTTGCCAGATTTAAGAAAAAGTTCCAGAGATGGCCAATGACTAATCTAAGTCACATAGCTGCCAAATAGCTCAGCTGACATGTGACCCCAAGGCAGTCTGTCGCCCAAACTCCCCTACCTGGTCGTTCTCTAGACTACGTTGGCTTAGAAGGAGAGTTTGCCTTGATTGCCCCCTGAATATTCAGCCACCATTGGTAGAGTCCTCCTTCTGACTCTTGCATATTTCTTTGTCTTTCAGATGTGTCCCTTCATTAATTCATGGCTTTATAACCTGAATCCGCAAGTGACTAACCAACTGATTAGTAAGTGCTGGTGGTGAGAAGACATAGGAACACCCAAGGAGAAAGCTCAGACCCCTCCTTCACTCTTTTAATCTCCTCTCCCCTAACCCTTCCCCCAGACAAAACATCCCATCCCTGATGAAGCAGAATGGTCCCTACTAATAACAATCCTCATTAACTCAGCTGTCATTTACTGAGGAAGTCCTGTGCGCTATTCCCAGGGTTAAGCACTTTGCCTTCACTAGCGATTGAAGCTCCACCGCTAGCCAAGAACATGGTGGTTTCAATTCTATTCTGGTCCCAAAAGCCTAGAGAAAATGAGATATAAATGGAAGCTACTCTGGGGGAGAAAAGCTGCCTGATTCCTCTTAACTTTCCTCCTAGATTAGATGATGCTACATTATGAGCAGAAAATTGACCTGGTTTCAACCCAAAGACTGCTTCCTTCCAATAGTCTCTATCTCCAGGCACCCAAAGTTTCCATGTCTGCCAGAAGCTAAAACAGACAGCTGAAGCCCCCAGCAGGAATCTGAAAACCAACAGAATTTCTGGGTTGAAAGGACTCCCCCTTCATTCACTGAAGATTCACTAGTCCTTACCAAGTGCTAGATGCTGGAGTTTCTAAAGTTCCTTTAAATGTCTCTCCTGACAAGCGGTTTTCTGGCCTCTCTTCACATACCTCCATTGACAGGGAGCTCACTATTTATGAAGTAGGAAGTTTGAGGCAGTTAATCTGGATGAGTATTAAAGCTCCCAAAGTTTGGTTCCCAGATTCACCCAAAGTAAATGTGAGTGGGGCAGCTCAACCAATACTGATATTGGGCTAGCATTCTGGAGAGGTGACCAGACAAATGGGGACCCAGCTGCTATAATGCCAACTTCCCCCACCATCTCATTTCAATGTACAGATCTTCAGTTATTAGTCTGGAAGGGAGTAGCTGTCCCCAATTTACGGATGAGGAAACCAAGGTCCAGAACTGTCACTGAGGTGATCAGAGATACCAGCAACTAAGCATAGCCTCCAGGCCCAGCCTTGTGACTCCAAGCATTTGATTCATTCCCTGACCTTGCTCTGCCCCCATTTGGAGCAGGAGAAAGCTCCTTTGGCCTCTCTGGTCCTCCTTTACTCCCACTGTCTAAGGTATCTGTTTGCCTTCTAGGTCTGCTGCTGCAGCACGGCACGTACCAAGCCACAGTCGAAATATCCGCAAAGTAAAGGAGACATGTTTGCACCAATCTGGTGAGAGATCAGAGCATATTTCCATTCCTTAGTGATGACACTTGGCCTTTAGGGTCATTATAAATATGTCATTTGTTCATTCATAAAATTTCAATTAAGCATCTACTATGTGCTAACTGCTAGGAATATGGCCGTGAATAACACAAAGACTCTGCTTTCCTGAAGTTTGTATCCTAGTTGGGTGTGCTGACAATGAACTAAGAAATAAATGTATAGTCAGCTAAATTCCAGAGGGTGGTGGGTACTATGCAGAAAACAAAGTGGGGTGTGAGAGAGAGTGATGGGTGGGGGCAGAGAGGGAGGCATCATATTAAGAGAGTATAGTCAGGCAGAGGGCTCTTTGAGATCTTTCAGCTGAGCCCTGAATGATAAGGCAGAAGTTGTGCCAAGACCCAGTTGTGCCAAGATCACAGACAGGAAGATAAGCATGTGCAAAAGCCCTGAGACAGGAATGAGTCTTCCTTTTGGAAGCAAGAAAGGGGAGCAATGTGGCTGAGATGTGGAAGGGGCTCAGTTACAGGAGATACCCTTCAAGGTTTCTGTAAAAGAAGATGTTACTATTCATGCATCATGTATTTATTTACAACTATTCTGTGCTGAATACACTCTGCTCAAGTATCACCCTCTTAGATCTCTCAAAAAAAAAAAAAAAAAGCATATCTGCCACTCTCTTCCTTGCTTATTTTTCTTCATAAAATTCATTATTATCTGACTTTTTACTATATTATGTGTTTCTTTTCTGTCTGCCCTACCAGAATATATATTTCATGAAAGCAAGGACTTTTTCTTTTTTTTAATTCTTATTTATTTTTTTTTTAATTTTATTTTTTTCAACGTTTTTTATTTATTTTTGGGACAGAGAGAGACAGAGCATGAACGGGGGAGGGGCAGAGAGAGAGGGAGACACAGAATCGGAAACAGGCTCCAGGCTCCGAGCCATCAGCCCAGAGCCCGACGCGGGGCTCGAACTCACGGACCGCGAGATCGTGACCTGGCTGAAGTCGGACGCTTAACCGACTGCGCCACCCAGGCGCCCCAATTCTTATTTATTTTTGAGGGAGAGAGAGAGACAGAGCATGAGTGGGGGAAGGACAGAGAGAGAGGGAGACACAGAATCTGAAGCAGACTCTAGCTTCTGAGCTGTCAGCACAAAGCCCAACGTGGGGCTTGAACTCACAAGCCATGAGATCATGATCCGAGCTGAAGTCAGATGCTTAACTGACTGAGTCACCCAGGCACCCCAGCAAGGACTTTTTCTATTCCTTGTTTTATCCCAGGTGCCAGGATTACAAAAAATGAATTAGACTTGTACCTGACTTCAAGAGTCCCAAGTCTAGTAAAGGATAAGACAAATAAATAGGCAATTTCATATGCAGTAAGGTGTTCTGGTTGGAGTTCTCTGGAAGTAAGGAGGCAAGATCCAGTAGCACTGCCTGAGGACTTCCAAGAAGACTTCACAGAGGACACAGCATTTAAACTTGATGTTGAAGAATGGTTGAGAGTTTTTTTATGGGAAAATGCATTAAAAGAAGAGGATACATGATGTGCAAATATACAGGAGTAGGAAAGAACCTGATGCTCTAAACAATGGGAAGAAGCTTTAGGTGACTGGTCATAGGAGTCATGGAGGATGGAGGCATCCTCCTCTGAGGGCCAAGGAGAAGTGTATAGTGAACTATACATATGCTTTCTAAAAATAAAGGTTCACATGATGGAGTGAGCCACCGAGAAGAAGGTGAAATCCATGAAAGGGGGCATAAAAAACTGAATGGCCAATACCATAATGGAATCTATGTCTTTGGGCTGATAGCTTAGTTATGTAAGATTCTAAAGTAATCTTGTCCAAATAGAAATATAACACAAAACACACATGTAGCTTAGAGTTTTCTAGAGATGAAATTTTTACAGGAAAAGGAAACAGATTATTATCAATGAAATGTTTTACATTCCTTTTTTGTGCTAATTCTTTGATATCTGGTGTGTATTTCATAATTATAACACATTTCAATTTGGACTAGCTGCAACTGAAGTACTCAACATCCATGTATGGCTAGTGGCTGCCATATTGGACAGTGCAGTTCTGACTAACTTGCTGCCAGTTGCAAAACTTTGAAAAGCCTAGAGCATTTCATTTGTACCCACAAAAACATCTAGGCTGCCATCTAACACAGCAGCTCCAACTGTGCCCCCATGTTATATTCAGTCGACAGACATATTTGGTTCAACCTAGAAAGTATTTTGTAAATGTGACTATGCTGTCAATACTAAAAGTAAGAAATATATCTTTTGATCAAGCAGGACATCTGACAATATATTACATCCTTGTGTCATGAAGTAAGGCAAGGTGAGAAGGAAGATTCATCTTATCTGACGAGAGAGAGCACAGGGAACACAGCAAATTTTTTTATCCAGGGATAGGCAGTGGATGGATGTCCAGACTGGAATATGGTTCAGCACCATGGAGAGTAGACAGCAGTACCAGTGAGATCCGGGAGAAGAGGCTCTCAGCTCTGGTTTACAGCCTCCTTAAAAGGGGGTAGAAAAAAGGCGCCTGGGTGTCTCAGTAGAGTAAGCATTCAACTCTTGATTTCAGCTAAGGTCATGATCTGATGGTTAGTGGGTTCAAGCTCCACCCACCTCCCCCATGGGGCTCTGCGCTGACAGCGAGGACCCTGCTTGAGATCCTCTCCCTCTGCCCTTCCCCTTCTCTCAAAAAAAGGAAAGTATGCAATTGACTAATATCTTGATTATCTCACACAGAATCAGGTACTGCTTGCTGATCTCTTTGGAATATCCTCCACACTTCAGACCATCACCTGTATGGCGATGATCCTAGATGTTCATGTTGATTATTCAGCTGCTACCTGGAATTTCATTACCCACCCTGGACTCAAGGATCCCTACTTCTCTGGGTATGGAGGCTATTTCCCTGTAACTTCTCACCAGAATCCATGTGCTGATTCCCTGTAATATCTTCACAATAAAAATTTTTTTTGCAGCTCTGAGCTGTGGGCCGTCCTGCCTCCATAGTGCAATGTGGACAGGGGCACAGATAGCCAGAGATGGTGGTGGGTCTGATCGTGATGACAAAAATTTGCACAGTGGAGGAGGATGCCTAGGTTAATTTAATCTTTATATCAGAAATACTTCAACACTCTGGTCTGGAGATTCCCAAAAACTAAGGAATAAGTCTTCCTGTCTTGTCTGAGGTGTTTTCTGGAAGATTCTGTGACCTTAGGTAGCTCCCCTTTTTGGGCCACAATCTCTCCACTGTGAAGTGAGAATTTTGGTCTTATCCAGTAAGTCCTTCAGGCAACCTACAAAGTTGTGGCTTATGGAAGAAAACATATCTTGGCCCTGGTAACTCCATTTTTCTTCCCTATATCACCAAACTTCTCAAGAGACATATTGCTATTCATTCTTTCAAACTTCTCACCTTTATCTAGTGCTCAATTTTGGATAATCTGGCTTATTTCCCCAACTCAAAATAACTTACTTTAGGTCATTTATAACTTCCTTCATGGACAACACCAGTGAACCCTTATTCAGTGTTCATGTTCCTCAAGTCATTACAAATTAATTTTGGATGATCACTCCAATCTACTTCCCACCTGCTTCTGCTCCTTTTTTTTTTTTCCCTTATCACTACCTTGATTCATGCCTGGCACTCTTCTGTGCGTACATACATTACATCATTTGCTCTTAAATAAATTGTGTTTTTATTAAGCTTTCAGCTCTTGGTTACAAATCTATCTTTCTGTACTCTGATTTGCAATGCTGGGTCTGGGACTCTGAAAACCACCTATCTTTTTTACTGGCTTGCTCCTTATTAGTATCCTTTACTAGAGGGAGATTGCAAGGCTGAGAGAGGAGAAAAGAAATCTCCTCTCTTCTGTTTGCTTCCTGTTCCTCTAACCATCACCCAGCAATGGTTTTTCACCCAATCAGGGAAAGGTGGATTCAGTGTACAAGTTGTTTGTCTGTCTGTCTGTTTGTTTGTTTAATGCTTCCAAACCAGCTTTACTATGTTCCTCAAAATACTGCACCAGCCAACAAGAGTCCCTTCCTCAGAAGTCTGTTTCCCAGTTCCATGGGGTTTCTCCTCCAAGATCTTTAAAACTCATCCCAACCACCCTTTGTTGTCACTAGACCCATAACTAGGTTCAAACCTCAGCATGCTCCAGGGGAGCAAGAATAGAGGATAAAATAACTTATATACTCAAAATAATTACCTTTTTTGCCAATTTATATCAGCAGACATGAGGAATATGTATAGCAATTGATTCTAAATATGTTAGACCAAGGAAGATAGAATATAACACTGGGTTGTTCCTAATTAATTGATGAGTGCTTTTATCAAAGATTCCGGGTCTAATATTAGATCACATAGTTAAAAATAGCTTTGATAGTTTACCGTGTTGGTTATTGGAAATTGAACTCAATAATGATCTTCATTCGGGGCGACTAGGTTGCTAAGTTGATTTAGTGTCTGACTTCGGCTCAGGTCATATCTCACTGCTCATGAGTTCAAGCCCCGCATCAGGCTCTGTGCTGACAGCTGGGAGCCTGGAGTCTGCTTCTGATTCTCTCTCTCTCTCTCTCTCTCTCTCTCTCTCTCTCTCTCTCTCTAATATAAAATAAAACATTTAAAAAATGGCCTTCATTGAATAAGGTTGAGAACTTTCTAGGTACAATATAAGTAACTAATCTAAAGGCTTGGGGAGATTGGACTGTTGGAGTGGATTGATCTTTTGCCAACACATATGTCCCAAATTACATCTCCTGAGAGGGTCCAAAGGACAATCTCTTCACTAAGATATTGAAAATTACATTAGTTAAGGGTACCCACATCCTTGAAAAGATCTGTGGTGGCTGTTTTCTGGGAGCCACCACATCTGGGAGATGCTGCCATTGAAAAGGATTCCCTGATTTCAATGGGGGACAGTGAGATATACAAGTAACAGAGAGCAAGTGGTGGAGCTTAACTGGCAGAAACAAGAGGGCATGCTTATTGTAATGGGTAGCAAGGATGAATTGGTAATCAGAATATTTGGCAATTGCTAATTGATCACAGTTTTCCTAGAAAGGAAATCGTTCACCTGCTAAATGTTAATTAAGAGGATCTCCCGGTTTGGAATCCAGAAACTTGACTTGGGTTGCCAAAATTGAAAGTCAGAGCCTTTCACCCAATTTGCAGTTAAAAGCCAGTTCAGAATCAAGAACCCCTTGATTGAAGGGGAGGCAAGGGATCCTGGAATATTGCCACAGCATATGCTGTAAATCTTCCTTCAAGTATTTCCCAAACTGGCCTGTTGACATTTAGTAGAATCATAGTGCACTGGGGAAAAATACCCGGAACTTTTGGGGATACGAGATACTGGATCTCTGAATTTATGCTATTTTCCAGGAACCCAAAATACCTTTATGGTCCAGCAAAGCAGGTTTGTGTTTGTCAAATGATAAGTGGAGTTTGGGCATAAGTTTGATTCAGAATGGGCCTGATAATTACACAGACCCAGTCTGTGATTATTTCTCCAATTCTTTAATGTCTAATTGGAATAGAAATAATTAGCAACTGGCAGAATCCCCACTTGGCTCTGTGATCCATGGAGGGAGAGCTTTCGGGAGAGGAAAGGCCAAGTGGAAACTCCTGGAGCTTTCTCTTGTAACAGGATAATAAACCAAAGCAATACTACACCACTGGGAAACTGGAGAGACAGAGACCATCGTTTTAGTTTGAGAGTCAAAAAGATGCTGATACTTGTATCAATCAGGATTAATGCAGAGAGAGAGAGACAAAGAGAGGGATGAGAAGGAATCGACTTACATGAGTATGGGGGTTGACTAAGCCAGACCAAAATCCATAGGTCAAGTTTTCAGGAAAGGAAAGTCAAGCACTGAAGCTGCTGCCCACAGGAAATATTCCTTCTTTTTCCCTTCCTCCTCCTCCTCTTCCCTCTTCTCTCTCTCTCTCTCTCCCCCTTTCTCCTTCTCTGCCCTCAGTATTGCTTTTAAGTCCTCTCAACTAACTGAATTAATCCTACCTGCATTATCTAGGATACTCTCCCTTACATTAAGTCATTTCATTATGGACTGAAAACTCCCTTCAGAGAAACACCTAGGTTAGCATCTGATTAAATAACTGGAGACTGTAGCCTAACCAATTGGACACACTAGAAAAAAAAAAAAAAACTCACAATACTTATCCCATCCTCATTTAACAAGACTGTTCACTGTCTTTAAAGTCAATCCAGCCTCTGACACCTGGGATTCACTGTTGCCCTTGAAAACATTTTTCCTTCTATTCCAAGATGTAGGGGCCATCAGAATTGGCTTGCCTTACCTGGCAGGGCTATCAGCACACCTTCATAGTTTTTCTCAGTGCTATTCAGCAATCCTGCTCTCTACCATAATATAGTTTACAAAAATCTTGGTCATATTGACATCACAGAGCATCACATATGTCCAATACATTATTAACATTATGCTGATAAACTTGAGGAGTAGGAATTAGCAAGAATTTAAAGGCATCAGTAAAATACACACAAGCAAGAAGATGAGATGCAATCTCATAAAAGCTCACATTCCCACCACTTTGATGAAGTTTCTGCAAGTACAATGGTTTGGAGCATGCCAGGATATCCCTTCCAAGATTAAAAATAAATTGTTGTGCCATGGCAATGCTTATTCTTACAAAACGACACAAAGTTTCACTGGCCATTTTAATTTTTTTTAAACTTTTAAGGTAATATATACCATAATTAAAAGTATTATTCTGATGCATTTACTGAGTAACTCTTAAGGGACCAGTCTGAGTAGGAATCAGAGCAAGAAAAGGCTTTCCAGCAAGCAAGTGCAAACTTCTCTACCACTTTGTCCTTATGACCTAGGCAGAACCAATTATACTTTCAAAGTATCTATGGCAAGTGAGGATGTTTATGGATGTACTGGCAGCTCTAATAGGAGAAACACAGCACAGATCTCTAGGGCTTTGGATAAATGCCCTATTCTAGTCTGCAGATAACTGCTTTAACTTTGAAAAATAGCTCCTGTCTTGCTACTGAGTCCTGGTAGAGATGAATACCTTAGCATGGGATATCAAATAACCATGCAACCTTAGATATCCTTCATTGACTACATGAAATCTGATCTATCAAGTTTGTAATATGATGTATTACATTGATTGTCAAATGTTAAACCAACCTTGATTTCTTGAGATAAAGCCCCACATAGTCATGATGTATTACCCTTTCTATACATTTAAATCTGTTGAAATCACTAATATGTTATTGAGGATTTCTGTCTCTATGTTCATAACAAATGTTGGTCTGTAGAATTGATCTTAGTCTGTGTTTGGTATTAGGGTAAGGCTGCCTTCGTAGAAGGACTTAATAAGTATGCCCTCCTCTTCAATTTTCTGGAATAGCTGGGTATAATGTGGTGTTTGGTATGGAGCAATCTCGGCCTAGAGTTTTCTGTGTCCTAAGGTTTTTATCCACAAATTCAATATCTTTAATAGATACAGGGCTTCTCGGGTTATTTATTTCTTCTTCTTTTTTTTTCTTTTTTTTTTTAACTTTTTTTATTTTTTAAAATTTCCATGCAAATTAGTTAGCATATAGTGCAACAATGATTTCAGAAGTAGATTCCTTAGTACCCCTTACCCATTTAGCCCATCCCCCCTCCCACAACCTGTCCAGTAACCCTCAGTTTGTTCTCCGGATTTATGAGTCTCTTCTGTTTTGTCCCCCTCCCTGTTTTTAATATTATTTTTGTTTCCCTTACCTTATGTTAATCTGTTTGTCTCTTAAAGTCCTCATATGAGTGAAGTCATATGATATTTGTCTTTCTCTGACTAATTCCGCTTAGCAGCATACCCTCTAGTTCCATCCACGTAGTTGCAAATGGCAAGATTTCATTCTTTTTGGTTACCGAGTAATACTCCATTGTATATATATGCCAATCTTCTTTATCTATTCATCCATCTATGGACATTTGGGCTCTTTCCATTCTTTGGCTATTGTTGATAGTGCTGCTATAAACATGGGGGTGCATGTGTCCCTTTGAAACAGCACACCTGTATCCCCTGGATAAATGCCTAGTAGTGAAATTGCTGGGTCGTAGAGTAGTTCTATTTTTAGTTTTTTGAGAAATTCCATACTGTTTTCCAGAGTGGCTGCACCAGCTTGCATTCCCGTATTTATTTCTTCTTGAGAAGCTTTAGTAGTTTGTGCTTTTCCAAGTTCAGTTTTCCTGAATGAACCCAAATATATATATACTTATATATGTGTGTGTGTATACATATATATGTATGTGTATATATGTATACATATATATGTGTGTGTATGTATAAACCTAAAACCTCTTATAAACCCTCTAGAGTGTATCACTATTTATTTTAAAAAAAAAAAGTTCCTAAAAGCAGCAAGAAAAAAAAATTCAACTGATCTTGACTCAGAGGTTTCATTCAACACAAGGAGCTCGGTGTGGTGAGTGTGTGGTGAATGGAGGAAAAAAGGAAAAACAAACAGATGAAAATGAAAACACACAGTGCAGAGATGTATAAAGTAAACAGGATTGGCCTTCCATCACAACTGGTCCAAAGAGACCCCAGACCCCAGTCAGCTGGTCCAGCAGGACTGCAGGAAAGTCTTAGGAAATATATGCCTCCCTCTTTTCCAATTTCCTTTGCTGTTCTCACAATTCACATCTCCAAATGTTGTAGTATCAGTTGAGATAAAGTTATTCATAATATTTCCTATTTCCTTTTAATACCTGTGAAGTCTGGAATGCTGTCATTCCTCTCATTCCTGATGCTGGTCATTTGCATCTTCTCTCTCTTTTTCCGAATCTACCTGATTAGAGTTTTATCAGTTGTATTAATCTTCTGGAAGAAACAGCTTCTGATTTCACTGATTTTCTCTAATGTTTTTTTTATTTCATTAATTTCCATTCTAACCTTTATCACTTCCTTGCTTCTGCTTGCTTTGTTTTTAGTTCACTCCTTCTGTTCAAGTTTCTTACAATGGATACTGAGGTTGGATGTGCACTTTAAGAAGGACTGAAGCCCATTTCCTCCTCCCCACTGGCTGACTTTTAAGGCAGGCGTGCCTCTGAATAGCTGGTCACTGTGAATGGCCTGCCTCCCTCCTTTCCTCCTGAGAACATCTCCACTGGGTAGGACCCCGGGCTTCACGGGGCCAGTTCCTGCCCCCTAGTGGTTCAGAGCCTTCATGGTTTTGGTGAGACCTGCAGTCTTCACTCCCTCTGGTAGGTCAACTCCAGCTCACTGGCAATCTTTGACAGTTGTCATGCGTGTCCCATGGAGTCATCTGTGGCCTCTGTAGAATGCCAGAGGAAATGCCACTGGACAAGACAGGCTGACCGGGGCAGGCTCACCAGGCTGAAGGGCAAGGGCTGTGGGCGAATTTATCAGAGACAAGACAGAGCCTACAGAGCCAGACAGCCTGGCTTTGAATCCTGGCTCCACACTCACCAGTGCGTGTCCCCGGGCAAGTGAGTCCATCTCTCTGTGCCTCAGGCTCTGCATCTGGGAGGTGGGGCAATAACAACACAACCCTCCAGGGCTATGGGATTCATGAGATTAAGCTACCAAAAGCCTAGAGCAGAGCCTGGCGCAGAGTAGGGGCAAAATAGGAGTCTGCTGCTGTTCCTCCTGCCTCTCCTTGCAATGCCTGTGAGGGCCGTGGGATCGTGTTGGGGAGCAGAGTGGGGTGTGGGAGGGGGAGGCACAGGAGGAATGAGCGACAGCTCCTCTGATCTCCCTTCTGTGGGTCTGGTTGCCTCGCTCCTGCCCCAGCCCCACCTGCCCTGGCTGGTGACTTCAGGGATCTGACCCAACTTCTCTGTGCCTCTGCAAAGGGGGGCTAATCACAACAGTACCTACCTCAGAGGGCTGTGAGGGGGATTAAAGAAGCGATTAAAGGAAAGCACTTCGACTGCCCCTTGAGCACAGTCAGCTCTCAGCAAATGTTATCTGGCATCATCATTCTTATTTCAGCTCAGTGGTTCTCAGGCACCATGTACAGCAGAATCTCCCAGAAGCTTATTCCCAGGTCCCACCTCCAGAGGCTGACTCAATTGCTCAGGGGTGGCCCAGGAATCTGCATTTTTACAAGTCCCATTTGTCCTCTCAAAAGCACTGCAATGCACCAGAAACACCAGCTTTTCCACCTTCCCTACTTCGCCCCACTCCAGAACCCAGAAGAGACATCCTCATCATCCTTTTGCAATCCCGATGTTCCATTCAGATGGCACCACACTCCCTGCCTACCTTCCACATCCTTTTCAAGTAAATTTGTCTTTGGGTTAAAGTTCCAGTCGTAGACCTCAATGAATGTTAAAAATATATATTTCTACAAAAAGTGGAATAAATGAATGCCTACATGAACAGTGAATTCCATTCCACAGAAGAGTGATTCCCAAAAAATAAACCAAACCAGTCCACCTTGCTTCGTTAGGTACAGGAAACTTCCACCATTCTGCTTCCACCCATTCTACTGCCCCCTGGAGTTTCAGGAATTCTGCCTTTGGCTGGGGACCTGGAGCTGCCTTTGAGCCCAGAGAGCAGCTGTGGGAGGAGTCTGGAGTTGGCAGGGAGGGGGATGTCTTTACCCAGCTATAGGAGGGCGCTCACGTGCAAAAGCCTGCTTGGCCCTTGGTTCAACCAGGGGAAACTCCTGCCTCCTTGTCATGCTGGACACCCCCTCCCTAGAGCCATGGACATGAGCCTGGGTACCTGGGCACCAATTTCTAACCCAGTAGACCCAGCCACACCCATTTTCCTTTGTTCCTCCAATCTGCTGAGCCCTTTCCCATCTCAGGCCCTTTGACCTTACAGTACTATCTGCCAAATGTGTCGTTCCTCCGTCTACACCCAATGCAGGCTCTGTCTCCTTCTGGACTCAGCTCAAATGTCACCTTCTTGAGAGAGACCTTCCCTACTCATTGCTCAAAGTGGCCTCCCTCCTATTCTCAATCTCACCCAAATTTCCCCCCTTGGTATACAATTTGTAATTATTCCATGTATTGTTTATTTTGTCTTATTCTGATTCTCTCCCCAGACTATAAGTCTCTAGAGAAGCTGTGTGTCTGTTATTGCCTAGAGCCAAGCACAGTGCCTGGCACATTGTAGGCCCACAGGAAGTAATGGCTGACTGAATAAATAAATTTTATCCAAGTCAAACTCCTTGAAAGCCAGTTACCAGGAGAGCAGGGGTTTTAACTTGTGTCAACGGTCACGGCTTAAGAGGGTGATGGAAATCCTGCTACTATCAGCAACATTTTTTAACCAGTTTTTACATTATTTTTTCTGGACAAAGTTGTCATCACATTTTGAAAATGCCCCCCAAAAAGGTAAAGCAGCTTGTTCTAAAGCAAGTTATTTGAAATAGTAAAGGAAAGGGCTACTAGCTGAGGTTTGGGGCAGCCAGCAGCTCCACCTTCCAAAGGAAACCTCTTACTCCTCTGGGCAGGGACAGAGAGCCAGAGAGCCTGCCGGGTGGCAGCTCGTCCTGGTCCCAGCCCAGAGCTCTGTAGGCCTCTGGGTTTCTCTATGTCCCCAACCCCTCACGTGTGGAATGAGATCACACATGGAGCAGGCTTAGCACAGTGAATGAGGCCCACCAAATAAATGTCAGCAGCACCGTCCCTAGAGGTAGCTGCCTGGGGCAGGAAGGCAGGCGGTGGGGGAAGAGGAAACACGACACCAGCTAACTTGTAGGCTTTCCCTTGAATTCCACTCTGTCTCCTCAGGGAGGTCGTTTCTCTGATAACCCCCCTCCCCACTTGTCTGGTGTCCCCACCCGCCACACCCCGCCAGGTATGGGAGCACCATGAGGACAAGGAAATCCAGGGCTCGTCCCAGAGCGGTGCCTTTCTGCTCCCTCCTCATGCACCAGGCTTGGAAAGTCTACACCCTTCACCTGCTCATTTCTTTAGACTCAGTGGCCCTGAGCACCACATCCTGCAATGGGGCAGGACTGACAGCCCTCCCCACTCCCAAGTTCAGACCTTCAAAGAGCCAAGGACAACAGGTTTGTTCCTCCCAACGGTGCCCACTGTTCTCCAATTTTCTTGACAAAAAAATAACAAAATCCCAACTGGTTACACAAGATCAGGAAGACTGGAAAAGTACATTTTGAGGTAACTGATATTCTACAAACATCCCCAAGGGGAGTGTGAGCCCTGCAAGAGGACATCAATTCCGGAAAGCCATCACCCTGAACGAATGCTTTAGTTATGATCTCTTACAAAACTGGATGTGAAGTGCCCAAGGATGGCCCCAGGGCTTCATGAGATTTGCAAAGGACCCTGAACATTCTTGGGGGGGGGGGGGGGGTTGCGGAGCATGGGAAGTCAAGAGTACCTTTGTCCTGGGATTTCACAGCAGCTGAATTGTGGGACCCAGACCATGCCCCCCCCCCCCAGGCCTGTGTGGTTGCCAGGAGTGGGAGCAGATGAGGGACAGAGTGTTAACAGGTAAGGTCAGAGAGAACAAACACCAGGGGACCCTGCAGGACCTGGGAGGCATTGCATGGAGTTTGACATTTGCTCTGTGAGCAGTGGGAAGCTTTAGAAGTTTTGAGCAGAGGAGGGCTGTGATCTGATTAATGTCTTGAAATGGTTAGGCAAGCTGCTGTGTGCAAAACACATTGTGGGTGGGCAAGGAAAAAAGCCACGAAATCAGGTAGGGATCCCCATGCGATAATCCAGGCCAATGTAATGGTGGCTGAGAAGGAGTTATTAGACGTGGTCAGATTCTGGAAGTGTTGACAGGACAGATGGATAGTGGGTTATGAGGAAAGATGAGTTAAGAGGGACTCCAAGGGCTGGGGCCAGAGCAACTGGATGGATTATGGTGCCATTTCTTGAGATGTTGAGGACAGGAGGATTTGTGCTGAATTCTCTCTGACTCCCAACTTCAGAACAATGAAATAAGAGAGAGGCTCTCTGTCCTTCTCCTATAAATCTTATCCATAAACCATCTATCCATCCAATCATTCATTCATTCTTATCATTTAACAAACATTAGTAACTACCATGCGGTAAACATGGGAGGCATTGGACTCACACCCTGCCTTTATAACTTGGTAGGGGGTTTAAAGATCAGCCATTCTCACTCATTCATGTATTTAGTCATTCAGTCACTCAACAAACATTCGTTAACACTTAATTCCTAGCAAGCAAGCATCATGGTAGGCATTGTGAATAATCTTGCCCTTGAGAAAGTTCTAGTCCAGGGGAGCCTGGGTGATTCAGTTGGTTAAGCATCTGACTCTTGACTTCAGCTCAGGTCATTATCTCACAGTTCATGGGATCAAGCCCCGTCTCTGGCTCTGCACTGACAGTGCCGAGCCTGCTTAGGACTCTCTCTCTCTGCCCCTCCCCCACTCATGCTCACTCACTCTCTCTCTCTCTCTCTCTCTCTCTCAAAATTAATAAATAAACACTAAAATAAGTCCTAGTCCAATTGGAGAGCCTGAAATTAGTCATCCTCAGTCACTCATTCATTCATTCGCTTACTGTAGAATCCCCAACATCCAGCCTGCGCAGGGTCTGGGAGACAACTCCTGCTGGATGACCCAACAGTGGGCTCTCCTGGGCGTATCCAAGCAACAAGGTCCCCCTCTGGATCTCTGGCCCTCCCCACAGGGTTCCACCTTCTGCCCTCACCATGGGAGCAAATCCCAGTGGCAGCTGCCAGAGCCCATCACAACACCTCCCCACGGCATGCTCAGGGATAACTCTGGTGTCATCTTTCCACAGGAAACCATGAGTCCACTCATTCAGGCAGCCACCCCCACAGCCACCCATCTGGGTACCTTCTGACCCTTCTTGACACCCACAAGTCCCAGAACCTGAGATGTGCCCAATCTGGAGGCTCCTAGTTCTCCTCAGCTTGCTGTCTTTGCCCTCAGCACTGCACAAGCAGGGCCTGGCCAAAGCCCATGTGGACAGCAAACCAGCTCTGGCAAGAAGTAAGTTCAACCCATGCTCTGCCTACTGTCACAGGGTGGGTGGGGGAGGCGTCATCTGGGTCCCACCACTGACTTGCTGGGTGACCTCGGGTCAGTCATCCTCTTTTCTTCCTTTTTCTCTTAGACCTTTAAGTACAGAAAACTGAGGTTCAGTTGATCATATGCCAGTTCATAGCACATCATTGTTACTATGAAGGTCCTCTTGTGTTTTATTTTGTCATTTTCCCCTTTACCTCTTATTCTCACTCCCATCCCCTCTTCCTTGGCAGGCCCTGCGGTGTGTTTAATATTTGTTTACATATGCTCATGTCCTTATAAAACGTGCAGTGTTTTGATTTGCATAAATGGTACTGCCATGTAGATCCTGTTGTTCTTTATTGCTTTCACTGGATGCTGTGCTGTTGACATCTGTTGCTTCAGGCTGGTACTTACAAGTCCATGAGATTCATCCACTTCACCATCAGGCGGCCATTTCCCTAGGGATGGACAGTTGACTTGTCTCTAACTCCCCACTGTTTTAAACTACAGTGAGATGAACATCCTTATTCATGTGCTCACGCATGTGTTCCTGTTAGGAGCTGTGGAAGAATTTCTCTGGGATATACCCATTTCTGGAATAAATATGATATTTTTTATAATTTACCATAATGATATATTTATCCTGTACTATTTTTTATAGTGTAATAGAATGTATTATAATGTATCATACTAAAAATATACTTTATAATGTAATGTAATGTAGTTATAGAGAGCTAATGTACTACTAGCTATCTGATTTATTAGCTAATAATTTTACAGGATGTTAGCAAAGTTTTCATACATGAAAGTGTTGTGTAACTTTCTTTCCTGGTGCTTTTCTTGAAGCTAGGCAAGTTGTACTAGCTTCATAAAATGAATTTTGCATCTTCTTTTTCTGTTTTCTTTCACAATTATCTCTTTACAGAGTTCGGTGAAACTCTTCCCCAAAACCATCCAGATCAAAAACTTTTGGGGAATGAAATCTTCAACTACTATTTCTATTTCCTAATGGTTCTAGATAATCAGTATTTCCCATTTCCCTCATCACAACTTGGTATTTTATGGATTGCCACAAATGTATCCATTTCATTACATTAGGAAATATATACCACGTGTATTTGTGGGCCTAGGCATCGTCATGGTTACAATGGGTGCAGTTAGAATGGTATTTCATGGGGCTGCTTTTGAGATTTAAACAAAGGAAAGCACATGCCAAGTGCTTTTTCAACTGTGAATATATTTATCACTATAACCACCTCTCCTATCAGAGTATTTAGCTGCACATAATAGAAAACCCAACTCAATATGGCCGAAACAATGAAAAAAATGTCACAGAACCAAAAATCATAGGTAGGACAAGCTCCAGGTATGATTCAATCAGCAACTCAAAGGTGCCATTCAGACCTGGATTTTGTCCAATTTTTTTTTTTTTTTTTTTTTTTTTTTTTTTTTTTTTAGCTCTGCTATCAGCATAGTTTCATCCTCAGGCCACTAGTTCCCAGTGTGGTAGGAAAATGGTGGCCAGTGGCCATCAGAGCTACAGCCTGCCTTGCTCCCTTCCAATAGGAGACAAGGAAAGAAACTTCCCCTCTAACATGAAACATAAGATCTTCTGTTTAGTCTGATTGATAGGGCCAACTTGGGTGATATGCCCACTTTAAACCTGAAAGAGTTACCAGGCAATGATGGTTCAGTTAATTAAAGGCTTTAATCTGGATCAGGAATTGGAGAGAGAGCATGAATCTGAACAAGGTTCAGATGAGAATGATAGGATAGATGAATGGGAGGATGGATAGATGAATAGATGGGTGGATATTGGACAGATGGCTAGATGGAGGATGGACAGATGGATGGATGGATGGATATTGGACTGGTGACTACTAATGTGTACTGGTCACAAATTTCCAAGTGTTGCCATCATCATTAACCCAGAACTGATAAGAGTTCTAGGCATACCTATACTATCACTCTATCTTTGAAACTGTGTGGTCAATGTATGTCTCTCTTATTAGACAGAAAACTGGTTTGTGTCTTTATTATGTACCGCAAGGCCTGATACCCAATAGATGCTCAATAATATTCTTGTTTGGATAAATTATCTCAATATTCCTTACAAGAATCCTGTGAGATGGGTATTATTACTGCCTCTGTTATACCAGTGAGGAAATCAGGACTCAGGAAGGTGACAGACCCAGGATTTGAACCCAGATCTATGACTCCAAACACGCTTTCTCTTTGCAGGCGACAACAGAAACATGGGATACTGAAAGGGGGTCTGGGAGCTGGAGGGAGGAGAGTGAGGTGGAACCATGGTTTCTGCTGCTCTGCAGTGTGGGTTCTGACCACAGGGAGGGTCAAGCAAGTGAAATAAATGTGTCCTGTGTACCCTCTGAGGTTCATCAGAGCTGGGCCCAATCCGGGGCAGGAGGGTCTAGCGCTGATAGGCAGGACTGAAGCATGCCCAGCACTTTTAAAATCCCCTTCCTTTTTGGAATTCATTCTTTTCTGCTGGTAGCTCCACATAGTCCTGCAGCTTGTTCTGGACACAGTGTGGGAGAGATTACATTTATTCTCTTCTTATTTACCCACCTATTTTTCTCTTCAACCAACATTTGCTGTGATGTACATCCCGTGCGTCAGGTTCTCTGTTCCAGATTCAGAGATAGAACACTGGGCGAACTTTCAACTACTATCATCTGTCAGACCCACTGCATGTGTGTCCCATCAACCCTGCAAAGCACAGGTTCCCAGATGAGGAGTATGGGTTTCAGTGTGGAGAGTGGAGTTGGAGGGTGACAAGCACCGATCACTCAGCAAGAAGTGGACGCCCCAGCCTGCAACGTAGGCCCCTTGACTTGCAGTGTCACTGGTCCCTTGTCCATTTCCAGTTATTGCCCAGGGCCTCATGAAGCACAATGCAGAGGGCCGAATCCAGAACATCCGCCTCATGGAAAGTCTGAATGCCTCGGGGCAGATGGCCCCAGGGATGGTGGGCTGGCTAATCAGCAGCATGAGCCTCCAGCAACAGCAAGAAAGCAGGTGAGGCCCTGAACCCTGGCCCTGGCCCTGGGACTCTAGAAAACTCTGGGTCAGAGGGCAGAGCCGAGGGGATGAAAGCACAAGGCTGTGAAGAGGGAAAGAAGGAAGATTGGAAGGAGGGGATAAAAGGTCCAATACAAGGAACGGGGTGGGGGAGGGGAGGGCACTATGAGGAACCACTGGGGAGGGAGCATAATTAAAGCAGGATAATGAAAGCAAAGTTTCAGGAATAAAAGCTTCTGCGTTTAAATCCTGGGGCTGCCACCAACCTTAGGGAAATTGTGGGACCACTCCAGCCTCATCTATAACGTGGGTACCCAGAGCACAGCCTGGACAAACATCTGGGGTGCCAAAGGAACCCAGGTCTAGAGTCAGACATTTGAACCCCACTCTACTGTTGACGGCTGTGTGACTCTTGGCAAGGTGTTTGAGGTCTCTGAGCTGCAGCCTTAAGCCCTCATCAGTGAAATGGGCATAATAACCGTCCCTGCCTCGGGAGCTGGGAGCCTTCTCTGCCCCACATAGTGGATGCAGAGGCAGCAGGCCCTCTGATTAACCCAGCAGAGCCGGCCTGGGCTGCTCACCTACAGTTTCCCTCCTTCCTCTCGAGGGACGCGGCCTCCTCAGCCTCCCAGGCTCCCAGCCGCTCCACTGTGGTTCCAGCTGGCTGGGCCCCTGAGCCCCCGTCTCCCTGATTCAGTCCCTCACTCTCACCATTGTAAGGACCCAGCAGGGTTTCCCCTGATGTGTGTCCACAACCACCTCCCTTCTTTCATTCCCTTCCTAGTTGTTACAAGAATTCATTGAGCACCTACCATGTACCAGGACCTGGGCTGGGTGCTTGCAATATGGCCATAAACAAGACACATGGTCACTGCCTTTTTGGATCCTACATCCTAGTTAGTGAGATGAGGCACAAAAGGAAATAGCTAATTTCAGGGAGATGGACATGTTAGGAAGACAACTTCAGCAAGGTAAGGGGTGACAGTGAAGGGCTGATCAGGAAGACCTTTCTCAAGAGATAATCCTTAGGAAGAATGAAGAGAAGGAAGCAAGTGACATGAAGGATATGGCAGTAAGTGCAAAGGCCCTGAGGAAGGAAAGAGACCGGTGTGTCAGAAGAAGAGAAAAAGTCCTGTGTGGTGGGTGAGCAAGGCGGGGGTGGGGGGGGTGGGTAGAAGATGTGGCTGTGGAGGCAGGTGGGGTCAGACTCTGCAGGTCTTAGAGGCCATGGTATGGAGTTGGGGTTTTATTCCAAGAGCAGTGAGAAACCCAGGCAGAATGTTAAGTAACAGGGCTGCCTATCGGCTGTCGTGTGGAGAAGAGTTCGTAGAGAGGCCCAGTTCATGGCAAGGAACTCAGAGAGAAACTAGAGCATCTCCAGACAAGAAGTGATGGTGACCTGGACCAGAGGAAAGGGACAGAAGTAATGAGAAGTTGCCAGATCCCAGGTGTATTTTGTAAGCAGAGCCAGTGTGATTCACAGATGAGTTGAAGGTTAAGGTGAGAGATGGAGGGAAGGCAGAGGCGGCTTCCAGGCCTTGGGCCTGGGCACCTGGACAGACAGCAGGGCCCTGTGCTGGGAGGCAGCTGCTGGGTCTGAGAACAGTCCCAGGATTTGGATCTGCAGTTGGCTGTGGGTCGTACACATTTGTTGTGTGGAACTGTTGAGGGCCCTCAGGGACAGCTTGCAGGCCAGGGCTCCTACAGGTGGCTCTTGCCCTCCAACCATCTTTAAAAGGATCTGACTCCAAAGCCCACTGTTTGTCAGCCTAAGGTCCTGATGTCCAGATTTCCTTACCCTTGAAGGGCCTCTGCTCTCTCCTTGTGTAGCGCCAACGTCACCAACATTCAGCTGGACTATGGTGGGATCCGGATGTCTTTCCACAAGGAGTGGTTCTCGGCCAACATCTCACTTGAATTTGACATTGACTTGAGACTGTGAGTCATACCGCAGCAGGGGTGGTGGGGCGCTGTTCCTCCCCAGCGGGAATCTGGGAGCTGGTGGGGGAAGGGTGGAATTTGGCAACCTAAGGAACCCAGATCTTTCTGACTCCAACCTGGTTCAAATCCTGGTTTCTGAACTCACTTGCTGTGTGACCTGGGGCAAGTCAACTCACAACTCTGAGCCTTGGTTTCTTCAGCTGAAATGTGGATGGCAATTCCTGGTTGGTGGAGGCAGGTCATTTGCTCATTTAAACCTATGTGAGTTCATGACACTGATTCGAAAGAAAAGAGAGAAACATTTTATTTCTATCATCACCCCTCCCTCCGTCTGTCAGACTATCCTTTAACATCAGCTGCCCCCAAGAAAAGGGAGGGCACAGCTAAACGGTAAAGATTTTTTTTAATAAGACTAACTCTCAACTTCTGAATTTCCAAAGGCCCCTAAGCCGGTCGAGTTAAAGAATTTTCAGAAGCCACTCTGACAGCATTTTCTCCTTTGTCGCCGGCTGCAGGAGTAGTTGTTGAAAAAGTTGTTGAAAGGGTCACTCTTCTCTTGGTGTTGGCTGTTCCACCTCCTCCTCCGTCCCTGGCCCTTTCTCTTCTCCTCCTCTCTCTTGTCCCCAGGTCCTTCAATAACAAGATCATAAAGATACACGTATGCATGAACCTCGTTATGGAGTTCTGCCTGGAGAAAGACGAATTTGGCCGGAGGGATCTGGTGATAGGCAGTTGTTGTGTGGAGCAAAGCAGCATCTACACAACAGTTCTAACTGAGTAAGGTCCCAGCTGCCCTCCCCAAGGCCGGGCCCCTTCCCAACCCCCCCTAGGTGCGACCACATGTCTCCACCACCTCCTGGGTGAGCCCAAAATAGATCTCACCATTTCCCTAGGATCGACTTCTCTTCCTGAACCAGCATCCCAGTGATGGCGCGGCCACCCTCCAGGAGGGACCCTTCCTCTTTCCCCACACCCCGCAGCCCATCCTCCCTGGCTCCCATCAATGACCTTCTGGCAGCCCCTGCTTGCTCCCTCTCTCTCCATCCCTCAGCCACTGCTCCCGCTCATAGACCACTTCCTGGATCCCTGCAGGAGCCACTCTGACACTCCCTGACTCAGACCTCACCTCCTTCACTGCATTCTGCCCCTGCAGCAGAAATAACTTTCTAGCACAGAAATGTGCCCCTGCTCCAAACCCTCCAGGTGTTCTCCAAAGCCCTCTGAATGAAGAGCAGACTCCTAGATGTCAGTCAGGGCCCTCCTCGTGCTCTCGCCTGCCCCACTCTGCAGCCCTTTGCCCTCTCGTGTCAATGAAGGCCCCACCTCTCCATCAACATACCATATATTTGCATACCTCCCTGCCTTTGCACATGCTGATCCTTTCACCTGGAATGCCCTTCCCTTCTCTCAAGAACTCCTCCTCATCACGTATTCATCCAACAAATATTTACTGAGAACTTACTAGGTGCCAGACATGGCATACTTGATGTTAGCCATACAGTAGGGAACCAGACAGAGAAAAAAAAAAAAATAGAGCTATTTATATGGTGCATCTTTAATAGAGTGTATAATAGACCTATATATACTGGCTGACCAACTCTGTCAACCTCAGCAGACTATGAGTCCCTTGAGGGCAATATGTGGGTGTGACTTCTCCCTGTAATTCCAGAATGCTGAAAGCAACCAGGTCGTCAGCGGGTGTTCATTCATTTATTCATCAGACATTCACTGAATGCCTAAATCATGCAGGGCATTCATGGCTAGGACAGTGCAGGGGAAGGACTGAACTCTGGTGCTCTCCTGACCTGGTTCTAATCCAGTCAGCACCTACTAGCTGTGTGACCTTGGGCAAGTCACATCACCTCTCTGTGTTGCCCCCTCAACTACTGCTAACAGTGATGCTTCTTGTAGAGGGCTGGCCGATGATTAAATGTCTGTGTAGGGTGTACTCAAGCAGTCAGTCCCAGCACTGGGACTGCAGAGATTTATCTGTTCTGTTCTACACATCTACCTCTCTTTCCAGAGATATCTCACCAAAGATGAAACATTTTCTCCGCCACTTCAGGGAGAACCTGGTAAAAGTGACCCCGCACCTGGTAGAAAGTCAGGTAAGTTTGAGAAAAATATTTTCCCCTTGGGTATCTTTGAGTCTGAGGGTCAGGACGTATATATTGGCAATTCAGAAAAGAGTTTCAAATCTTGGGCTTCAGAACCTGAAAAATCTCAGTTTTGTCATCTACTGGCTGTGTGTCCTTCGCAAGTGACTTAGCCTCCCCACACCTCAGTTTCCCCATCTGTAGCATGGGAACCATCACAGTCCCCATCTCATGGAGTCGTCATGAGGATTCAGGCACACTTCTAAGTGCTGTGCGTGGCCTCTAGTTGGCGCTCAGCACAAGGGAGCTTGTGGAAATCCAGTGGAAATTCCTTGTGGAAATCCAGTGGAGTCTAAGGCTCCAGCCACAGGCTCTCTAGCTTTCTTCTCCTAGCCCCCAGCCTGACCCTTGTCTCTATGCTGGTGGCCCAGGTGTGTCCTCTGATCAGCGAAATCCTCAGACAGTTGGACGTGAAACTGTTAAAAAGCCTCATGGGTGAGTGTCTGCATCTGTCCAGGGAGGAGGACTCAGGGTGGGCAAGTAGAGAGGCGCCCAGCGGGGAGCTCCCAGGGAGGCCTGCTGGGGGGTGTCTCCATGTGCCCTGAGGACACTTAGAGGTGACCATATGATAATGACCGTTACGGTCTCCCGAGAGAGCTAGGACAGCAGAGGGCACCCCTACCAAGAAGACTGGGCCCTGCCAAGTCACCAGAATCTCCAGACCACCAGAAACTGTAACTCCTCCCAAGATCTCCACTCAGTCCTTCAGGGACCGCTGGCCCCACCCCATACCTGAGACCACCCTCCATCTGTAGACAGACACAGTCCCCAGGAAGCCAACAAGAAGTGCCTAACTACGTACCATTTGGAAAGAGTTTTAACGCAAATGCCTCAGGCACTGGCCCTTGGTCAGCTTGGATGGATGGGAGTCCCATTCGGGGGTTGAACAGGCAGTCACCCTGGTGACTGATCTTGTCTCTTCTCCTTACAGAACAGGCTGTTGCTCATAAATTCAACCAACTGTGAGTCCAGCCAAGCTTCCATGTGCCAGACTTGGAGTGTCCTCCAGCTACCTACTGATAATCAGAAGGAGATTCCACATGTTGAGATCTTAAGCCTCCCTCAGAGTGGGGCTTCCACGGCCCCAAAATCCTTTACCACAGGCCCTGCAGAGTCCTGTCCTGTCCCTAATAAACTCTAGCTCTGAAGGGTACAGAGGTTCCCCTTCCTGGGTCCTGAGGTTAGAGTTCCACAAGTCAGGCTTGATGAAGGTCCATCCTGAGACTAAATATGCCTGGGTTTGCTCATGAACCCAGAAATAGCAGAGAAATCACTTTCTTTTCCTGTAATTTGCAGCCAAAAGCCCATCTGGAGATTTACTTATCAATGCAGGGAGGGCCCTGTTGAGATTTCCCATTCCATCACTCACTCGAGCCATATTTGTTGAATGCCTACTATGTGCCAAGCACTTTGCCAGGCTCCAACAGAGTGGAGAGAAAGGCTGACACAGTGGAAAATTATAAACGTCGGCACCAAATGGATCTGAGTTCGAATCCAATTCAGCCAAATGAGAAGTTCCACGTGGGTATGAACCATGTGCATCAGAGTGACGGATGCCCCCTTCCCCACTGGCCACCAGTGTAGGGCTGGCACAGAGTATGAGCCCAGCAAATATAGGTGGTTAAGTGGTGGATGAATCTGGTTTCAGGACCCACTCGTTGTGTGTGGGACAAGGCACTTTACCTTCAGGCCTCCCTCACCTGCAAAGTAGGGATAGAAGTCTTACAGGATGTGGGGCAACAGGAACCTGGGCACTGCTGGTGGGAGGTAAATTGCACCACCTCGTTATAAACCCTGGTGGCGGTTGCTACAGAAGCACAACATAGACCTGCCCTGTACCAGAAACACACGTGGGTGGACGCCACAAGACGTGCACGAGACTGCTTATAGCAGCAATGGTCATAATAGTCCCTGAGGAAAAGCCCTGAATGCCCATCAAAAGAGTGGGTAAATATCGTGGGATAGTCTCCCAGTGGAATGCTCTACAGTGATGACCTACAACTAAGCACGATCACATGGGTGGATCTTGTGAACATAACAAAGCCAGGCACCAAAGAGTACATGTTACGTCTCCCATTTATATGAAGTTCAAAAACAGCAAAACGAACCCATGCTGTCAGAGATCAAGATAGTGGTTACCCGTGAGGGGAGTGTTAGTGACTGGGAGGGGCTCAAGGGGGGCTTCTGGAGCCCTGTTTCTTGATCTGGATGCTACTTTTGGGGAGGCTGTTTAGTTTGTGAAAATTCACTGAGCTATTCACTTATGTGCGCTTTTCTTATGTATGTTAGACTTTAACAAACATTTTTAAAATAGAAAATATTTACCATGCAGGACATTTATGGGAGCATGTGAAAAAGCATTTGCAATATGTTTAGCATGTGCTAGGTCCATGGGAAATGCTTATTAAAAGTCATTTAGCTCATGGGGTTGCTGGGTGGCTCAGTTGGTTGAGCGTCCAACTTTGGCTCAGGTCATGATCTCACAGTTCCTGAGTTTGAGCCCCATGTCGGGATCTGTGCTGACAGCTCAGAGCCTGGAGCCTGCTTCAGATTCTGTGTCTCCCTCTCTCTCTCTCTCTCTGCCCCTACCCAACTCGTGCTGTCTCTGTCTCTGTCTCTCTCTCTCTCTCAAAAATAAACATTAAAAATTTTAAAAACAAGTCCTTTATCTCATTAATTATTTGATTAATGACTATTCATTTCTGCAATATTGATTCCCGCCCTCCTCCCAAGGGGAGGGAAAGAAATCAAGGGGAAATAACACACACATATTAATAATAGTAGCCCACATATATTAAGTACTTGGCATGTGCCAAGCTTGGTGCTCAGAGTTTATATTCAGCGTCTCATCAAATCATCACAGCAAATCCATGCGTGAAGACCCTGAGGCTCAGAGAGAGAAAGCCACTTGCCCAAGATCACACAGCAAGGAAATGATCAAGTCGACTGTGCTCAGGCAGCCAGACCCTAGAGCCAGACTCCATGCTTGACCACTGTGGCTCCCCCTCCAGTTCTCCCTCCCTTCCTCTTAACACCACTCCCCCCCAACACACACACACACACACACACACACACACACACACACATACACTGAGGGAAAAATGATGAAACAGGAGTTCGGCTGGATTGACAAGCTCAAACAAGGAAGTGTCAACAGCTCAGAGATGAGAATAGGGTGAGGGAGCCTCAGGTCTCCTTCTTTCAATTCAGACTGCCTAATCCGAAATGCTTCGTTGGGGATTTGCAACCCTAAACGCCCATGTTCATTCACACAGAGGATTCCCCTTGACAGCCTCAAGTCTGGGGGAGGGGGGGGGGGGGTTCCTGCTCATGATTCAAAGAGCAAACAGAGGGCTGGGCCCCATCCTCTAGCGAGGGTGCCCGGTCTCTTGGTGAAGGCAGCTTTTGTCTGCCTTCCTCCTGACCCCTCCGGGGTGGCTCAGGGGCCTCCTTCCTCCAGCAGCCTCCTTGGGTTTCTCAGATTCTGTTTTCTTTTTGTTTTAAGGTTCATAGAGCCACGGACTCATCATGTTTTCTGCCGGCAGCTTGTTGCACAATGCGCCTCTATTATGATCATGGGGTCTGGGGGGATTTATGCAGAAATTCAGCCCCAAGTGGCCAAAGCTTGCTCCAGGTCCTGCCTATCTGTGCCTTGTAATTTTCACGCCCTTTCATTACAGAGTTCTGACTCTGCGCCACACACTGGGCTGCAAGCTACATTTGTTTCCCCCATTTAACCCTCTCACAGCTCCGGGAGGTGGGCGTCGTCAGCCACGTGTTCTAGATGAGGAAACCAGGGGGGCCAGAGGGAAAGCATCTTGCCCAGAGTCATCAGCCAAGCCGGCCTCGGCACTCAGCGCAGTCTGACTTCTCAGGAGTGGGAAGGCTCCAGAGAACACGAACAAGAATTTTCTGAAGATTCTGGGACACAAACTTGCCCTCAAAGTTAAGAGCACTGAAGCTGGACGGCCCAGGACGACAGTCTGACTTCACGTCTTCCCAGCTAGGCTGGCCCTAGCCAGGTCACTGTGTTCTCTGAGCCTCAGTGCCCCCACAGGGTTGTTCTGGATGGTATAGAGATGATGTAGTGCTCTAGGGTCTCATAAAAAACTGTTATTATCATTAACTGCTAAGGTAGGTGGGAAATTAATCTCCACGGTAAGTGGAACTTAAAGCAAACTCTGCTGAACCAAATATAGTTTTCTCACCACAGTGGGGGGCCCCCAGCTCCCTGTGAACCCTTTATGCCACTGCCCCTCAACAAAACCACTGGGGTTTCCAAGGCCACCTGAAGATCTCCCTTGAACCCAGCCTCCAACCTGATCTTACTCCTGAGCCACAGAACCAGCACCCCCCTGATTTGTGGGAAGCAAAGGGCACCAACTACAGTTTCTGAGAAACACTTTGGGAAGGCACTGACATCACCAACGTGGAAAACACTGTCTTGAAATGTTAGCGGCATGACCTTCCACGTTTCTGATGCCCTACACCCCTTGCCCTCCCCAGGGACATGCAGCTCCTGTGGCTTCAAGGAAGGGCAACTCCAACAGAAGCAAAGAGAAGGCTGTGAGTTTCCAAAGCCTGGGACTTTGATGAAAAGGTAGAGACAGAGAACAAAGCAGTGGTTGCCAACCGGTGGGGGGAGGGTGTGACACTAAAAGGGCAGCTGGAGGGTGCTTGGGGAACGATGGAGCTCTTCTTTGTCCTGATTGTTACGGTGACTACATAAAACTACACCCGTTAAGATTCATAGAACCATACACCAAAAGGAGAAAAAGCCAATTTTACTGTAGGTTAATGTTTTTAAAATTTTACACATGCACCCCAATGTTTATAGCAGCACTATAACAACAGCCAAAGTGTGGAAAGAGTCCATCAACAGATGAATGGTTAAAGAAGATGTGGTATATATATACAATGGAGTATCACTCGGCAATCAAACAGAATGAAATCTTGCCATTTGCCACTACGTGGATGGAACTAGAGGGTATTGGGCTAAGCGAAAGTAGTCAGAGAAAGACAAAAATCATGACTTCACTCGTATGAGCACTTTAAGACACAGAACAGATGAACATAAGGGAAGGGAAACAAAAATAATATAAAAACGGGGGGGGGGGGGCAAAACAGAAGAGACTCCTAAATATGGAGAACAAACTGAGGGTTGCTGGAGGGGTTGTGTGAGGGGGGATGGGCTAAATGGGTAAGGAGCATTAAGGAATCTACTCCTGAAATCATTGTTGCACCATATGCTAACTAATTTGGATGTAAATTTTAAAAAAATTAAATTAAAAGAAAAAGAAAAAATACATAAAATAAAATTTAATCCTGGGCTTTTTCCTAATGTTTTTTTTTATTTTCGAGTGAGAGAGAGTGTGTGTGTGAGCGAGGGAGGAGCAGAGACTGGGACAGAGGATCCCAAGTGGGCTCCACACCGACAACACAGAGCCTGATGCAAGGCTGGAACTCACGAACCATGAAATCATGACCTGAGCCAAAGTCGGACACTTAACCCACTAAGCCACCCGGGCATCCCAAGCCTGGGTTTTTTAATTTTGAAACTCAAGGCATAGAATCGCACATATATAATGAATTGAAGCAAGGTTTCCTGCCTCCAAGACTAGAAAATTCTCCATGTCAGGTTGGGGGAGTCTGAAAGCCCAAGAGAAATTGAAGAGAACACAGTTCTAGTGGGTTCTAAGAAGTAATTCCCTTGCTACTCCCCAGGCAAAACTTGGCATTGGAGGAGGGACAACAGAAACCCCCAGTAAGTGTGCTGGATTCAAGAACAGAGGACATCTGTGCCCTTCCAGAGCCATGAGAGGTGACAGGACCCCAGGGAAAGAAGGTTATCCAGAGAGGGTCTAGGTGGGTCTCGGCAGATGGTCTGGGGTGGACTCCCACAGTTCTGCCTGAGACCCAAAGAATTGAGAAACAGAAGAACTATGCTGAGTGTTTGACAGGGAGTAAGAAGTAAATGCTGAATCTAGGGGGTAGGGGGCTTCTGGGCGGGAGGGAAGCATAGCTTTCCTGGCAATTAGGGGGGAACCAGAGGGCATATGGATATCTCTCCATTTCCAGTCAAAATAGGGACAAGGCAGCCTCCTTTAGAGGACTTGATACAAATGAAACCCAGAGGACAGAAATAAATAACAGAAATAAAACTCCAGAGGAAAATGGCGAAGTTTCTGCTACCCAGCAAACTGACATTTGAAATGGTAACTAAGCTGTAGATACATTAGAAAGAAAAACACAGACATGTGAGTTTATGAACCGAGATTCATGCCAACTCCCCAGACATCATCTCCCACAGCCCTGAGAGGTAGATATTATCCTCTCACTTTACAGATGAGAAAACTGAAGTTCAAGGGATTAAAGTGATTTGCCCGGAGTCACAAGATTTGAATCAGGGCGATCTGCACCCAGACCCATCCCCTCTCTGCCATAAAATATATGTAGCCTCCTGGATCCACACCAGAGGCTGTTAGCTGTCCAGTAACTAGCTGCACAAACTTAAATCAGTCCCTCGACTTATCTGCCTCAGTTTCCCCACAAAGATAGCAACAACCTGACCCAACCCATAAGAGTTGTACCAAGATAACAAAAAACGGTACTTTGAGGACGACTGACAACATAGAAGCTGTGGGAAGAGTCTAGAAAGTGTTTCATTGGATATGTCAGTCCAGAGCCAGGGTCCTAGCCCCTTGGAGGCATCAGTCAGACTCTGACAGGAAGTGAGAGCAGATTCAGGGAGGGCCTGGCCTGGAGGAAGGCAGCATGGCTCACAGGGCCGAATCCTGACTCCACCACTCACTCGCTGTGTGTCCCTGGGAAGTAGTCCCCCTCTCTGAACCTCAGTCTCCTTATCTGACATTTGAGGGGCAACAATACCTACCAATGCTGATGAAGAAGAGGTTCAGGTGGGGAGAGCACCTGGCACATAGTAAGTGCTCAATAAATATGCATTTCCTCCTCCTCTTTTACTTTTGCTCTTAAGATGTTAGGATTTGCAGGACAAGAGCTGCTCTCACCAGTCTGCGACCTTGACCTCTCCACGACTCAGCTGTTTCATCTTCAAAATGGATTCAAAGGCCCAAGCGGTGGGGACAGATGCCTTATTACTTCATTTGGGGGAGGGAAGAAGAAAGGGTAAAGGCAGAGACCAGGATACCACAGCATCCTTCAGGCCTGGGAACCTGGAAAGAGTCTTCCAGGATATAAAAGTGAAATTTCATAAGAGCATGAGATGTGGAAAAGCAAAATGCGCAAGTGAGTGTGAGGAAGGTGTCTTCGTGCCTCAGCACAGTGACTCCGAGAACGGGCTGGAGTGTGAAGGCCTCGGCCCCGTGCCCGCTGTGCAAATCTGGACGTGTCCACTCACACTCCAAGCCTCGGTTCTCCCCTTGTAGAATAGGGCTACTCCTTCCCAGCCCACACCCTGGGAGGATTCATGGGGTTGCTGAATATGAAAAACAATGCCAGGCTGGCATTCAGCAAGAGCTCGGCAAGTGTCAGCGGTCGACACTGTTTTATTGTGATCGTCCAGTGAGAGAAATTCTGACTCTGCCCCATCCTCACTGTGTCTGGGCGCTTGTCCCACTGTGCAAAGGAGCAGGGCGGCATCCTCTCCCTCCCAGGGTTCTGGCCAGGATGTGTAGCCCCCGGCACGTCGTGCAACAGGGACTCAGAAAACAGGAGACCCCAGATGTAGGAAAGTCAGAGGCAGTTTGAAACTTCTGACACTTTGGGAGCGAGAATCCTCCAAATGGAGAAGAACTGGACCAGGAATGGAAAAGAGCCTCATCAGGAGAGGCTTCTTCCCGAGCCCCAGCTGGCTGCCTCTCGCGAGTTCCAAATGTGATCTGCCACCTGGGCGCATGGGCCCCCAGCCTCAGCCCTGCGCATGAAACCATGAAGTCTTGAGTAACATCCCCATCTCAAGTTTTTCTCTGTTTAACTTGTCCATCAAGTGGCTTAAGTGTCCCATCTACTAATGTGATTGGCAATTATTTACCTTGGAGAGCCCTGAAAGACACCACCGGATCGCAGAATTCTGAATTATCTAGAAACCCATCATCTGATCGCACATTTCCTGATTCGCACACTATAAAAGACACTACCTCCTGTGCAGGAGCAAGCAGGCGAGGGGAGAGGAGAGCAGGGAGAGCCGCCAGGACCTCCGAGAAGCCCAGGTGAGACCTGCCTGTCCCATGCCCGTCCCACTCCTGCTCGGCGGCCCTGGGTGGCCCAGGCTGTGGGGTGGGCACCGGCTGGCTGCACTTAGGATCACTCATTGGGGGTCTCTTTCAGAGGGATTTTCGGGGGAATGGGAATGGCCATTCACTCTGCTTCCCTGAGAGGGCAGTAACATCGATGCAAGGTTTGAATGTGGAAATGTAAAGAGAATTTGATGGCGAGGGGGAGCGTATGGCTGCAGCTGCAATTGCACACTGGCGAAATCCCATGATAGGCTTCACTCAGGAGCGTGCTCTTCATATCCTAAATCAAAATCTCTACGGCAGGAGTGTTAACTTGGGGTTGCCATTGTGGATTCAGACCAGCATCCTTAGCTAGGGTCCTTAGCTTCCACTGGATTCATAAAAGGCCTGTTTCCCAACAGAGTTCAGAGAACGCGATCTAAGTTTGAGAGCCACAACTGGCTCTTGGGACCAAAAAGCGTTTTCGATTCCAGCCAGCCACAGCAATGAGGGTGCTTTGGCCGCATCAGCCAGTTGATGAAATTTTGCCCAAAGCAGCTTTTGACACCTTTGCTGGCTGCCAAATAGCTCTGTGACAGGGTTGGTGATATCTGGGAGGGGACAGTCCAAAAGGCAGCCAGATGTCAGGGACTGCCTCCAAATTTTGTTCAGGTTAGCTTGAGGGAGAAGAGAAAGGTGTAGAAAAGATAGTGTGGATGTTTGGGGGATGGGGGCTCGGAAACCTATCTCCAACTACAACTCTGCTATCAAGTTGCTGTGTGACCTTGAGAAAGTCATTACCCCTCTCTGGTCCCTTGATTCTCCTTATGCAATGAGGACTCTGAATGGCCCCAGGATTTCCCCAGCACTGGATGAGATGATGGCCATGGCCACATGACCTCTGTGATTTCAAAGGGTTTCCACAAACCATCGCAAGCTGGACCTGGGCCAAAAGACTTCCTGGGGATAATAGCAAAGCAGTTCAGCCCCTCAGCCTTTCCATTCTCTTGTCTGGACAGCAAGAACTAGGGGCAGGCCACTGCAAGCAAGCCCAATTGGAGAATAAATCTGATGGTCACTTAACTTAAGGCCTTTGGGTCAGACAGATCTGGCTTCAAATCCCACCCCTACTGTGTGCTTGAAACCTTGGGGGAAGTTACCTACACTCACAAGACCTCCCTCTGCTCATCTGTACAGTGCAGGTAATATGCTCCCACATCTTAGGGGATGGTTAAGATGAAATCAGTTACCAGATCTGGAGTGCCTACCCTGATGTCTGGGCCAGAGGAAACGCTGAGTAGTGTTGTTAGCTATTGCCATTCACTTCCTGGTGTTCGAGAGCCAGGAGGCAGATGGTGGGTAATTCCTCTCTGGTATCTGGGCTACATTAGACCCATTGTTCTATCCACAGATACCAAGACAGAAGATGTTTCAAACTGGGGGCCTCATTGTCCTCTGTGGGCTGCTGGCCCATACCACAGCCCAGATGGAAGTCCTGCCCGTGCCCCTGGACCAGAACCTGCTTTTGGCTGGGACTCCACCCCAGGCCCCACATCACACAGATCTTGCTGGAAGCTTAACAAGTGGTGAGTCTGTGACAACCTCTTTCAGGCGTGTGTGTGTGTGTGTGTGTGTGTGTGTGTGTGTGTCCAACTGTTCAGTGTGGGGAGGGAGACAGGGATGATTGGGAGAGAGGGGCTGAGGATCTGGAATTGTCAGATTTGACCCCCCAAGGACCTACCCCTACACCCATTTCCAGGTCTCAGCAGTGGCCTGCTCTCTGGGGGTCTGTTGGGCACTCTACAAAACCTTCCACTCTTGGACATCCTGAAGACTGGAGGAGACACTTCTGGGGGCCTGCTTGGGGGCCTGCTTGGGAAAGTGACTTCATTGGTCCCTGTCCTGAACAACATCATTGAGTGAGTAGTCATAAAATAGGGCCTTGGTCCCCACCCCCACCAGATAACCTCCATGGAGATCTGGGAGCCCCAGGCAGTGGCCCTGGAGGAGGAGGTGGGGGGAGGGTGGTCTGAACATGAGGCCAGGACTCATGACAGCCTTCTCACAGTCTGGTGAGGAACACCAGCCCTCCTGAACCGGGGATTGCCCCCAGTCCTGATGCATATCTTGAGTCCCCAGCATCATCTATAACCCTCACAACCCTTTCAGGTCGAAGTAATAATCTCCAGTTTACAGATGGAAAAACTGAAGCACGGAAAGTTGCCTGGGCTTACACAACTAGAGTGATGCTAAGCAAGAGCTCTAACTCTAATTTACTTAAGTCCAAAGCCAAGGCTTTCCCACCACACAGTGGTAATTCTGTTCTCCTCACCTGTGGGATCCTTCAGAACACAGGTGACCCTTGATGTAAGCAAGAAAGTGGATGCAACTCTCCTCAATTATGTCATCAGTGGATGTCCACTGAGCAGTCTGATGTGGGGTTCCCACGAGACACCCGAGAGCTCCCTAAGCGAGCGGCAATAATGGGAAGTTTGATGCCAGGGAGCTGGCAAATCCTGGGTCCTTGACAGGGCTGGATCAAAGCCATTTCCAAGATTCCTACCCACCCAGGCGCTTGCCCTGACTTGAAGACAGACAGATAGACTTGAGTTTGATTTCCAAATGCACCATGTACTTGCTGGGTGACAGGAAACCAAGGCACACAGTCTCCCTGGGCTTGGTTTCTCCATCTGTAAGATGAGATCATAGTACCCACAGAGAAAAACTGTCAGGGAGATTAGGAGAGATGTAATCACCTGGCACACTGGTTGTAAGATCGGCTCAGAGGAGAGTCTTTCTTCCATCCTCTCTCCATTCTCCCTGACTTCCTGCTCCTTGATCTGATTGTGACCATTGTTGATTGACCCGCCACTGACGGTTATGGCAGGAACCAGAAGCAGTAGGTGCTTCTTACCCATAAATGTTTGTGAGGGACTTACTCCACGTACTCTCATCCACTCACCCACTCATCTATCCATCCATTTGTCCATTCTCTCTACCATCTAACCAGCTACTCTCCCATGCATCCTCCCACCCATTCATCAATCCACAAAGTCAACCAATATGGAGTAGGCCCCTTCTTTGTAAGACTCTGAGCTGGTATACAGGATGCAAATATAATCCAGACACAGCCTCCACCCTGGAATACCTCATAGACATGAGATGCAGAGAGGGGCATGGTGTGTTAGGCTCTGACCCAGTGCAGAGACTGGGAAACACTGATGTGTGACTCAGAACTCATGTGGCCTTTGCTGCAAGACTCCCCTCTTTTCTCCCCCATCCCATCTCATGGGTAGCTCCTCCTCTGGGATGGGTACAGTTTGGATTAAAGGTGGTTTCCAGATTTGGGGCTGAAGGAGCTAATATTCCTCCCTCCAATGTTGCTTCTTGGACAGTCTGAAGATCACTAATCCCCAGCTCCTGGAACTAGGCCTTGTGCAGAGCCCTGATGGCCATCGTCTCTATGTCACCATCCCTTTGGGCATGATCCTCAATGTGAATACGTGAGTGGACCCCAGGGAGGAAGGGGAGGGTGGCTCACCAAAGGAGACCCTGATGCAATGCATAGCCATAAAGGGGTGTTGGAGTCTAATAGATATGAGTTTTCAACTCAGATACAGATGCAGCAAACTGTTTCCTCTGCAGGCCCCTGGTCGGAAGTCTGTTAAAGCTGGCTGTGAAGCTAAACATCACTGCAGAAATTTTAGCTGTGAAAAATGAACAGGGGAAGATCCACCTGGTTCTTGGTGACTGCACTCACTCCCCTGGGAGACTGCAAATCTCTCTGCTTGATGGGTGAGGCCAGAGGGGTGGCTTCTCCTGCCCAGAAACAATATTGATGAGATGATGGACAGATGGCTGGGAAGACAGAACAATGGGAGTATGGATGAGTGGGAGGGTGGAAGGGTGGGAAGATGGATGGATGGATGGATGGATGGATGGATGGATGGATGGATGGATAGATGGATGGATAGATGGATGGATGGATGGATGGATGGGTAAATAGCCACTCATCTTTTCTTTGGTGGGGCTGACCAGTTTTATGCTAGATCAGGCAATCAAAAATCTGAGTTCAAGCCCACCTACCAGAGGGGCATGTAGAGAAGTAGAGGGATTCTTGTGTGAACATGGACAGTGCCTCCCCAGTTAGAGTCTCAGCGTACTCATATCACCGTACTACAGAGGCACTTTGGGGCTCTTGATTGAATCCACTAAGACAACAGGTGCGAGAATGCTTTGTCCCAGTATGGGGTAAAACAGCTATGCAGCCGACCTGGTTTCCTTATTTCAGTTACCTGTCACAGGGAGACTGAGTCATGCATAATGTGCAGAAGTCGTCCTCAGCATGATTAACATTCACTGAGCACATATGTTGTATTTCACACATATCTCGTTGAATTCTCATGACAACAATGTACTAAGCACTGTTCATCCATTTATGGATTCTACAAAGTCTCACTGAATACCTACTGTATGCTGGAACTGTATGTTTATTCTATTCATACCTACTATATGTACTGCTGTGTAGGGTGCCACTCCCTTTGGCTGGACCCCCTGGTGTTCACCTGCATGAGGGTGTGAGTGGACAAGGCCCCATTTTAGTCATGGAGTACTGAGACTGACACAGGCACAGTAGCCCCGCTGAAGGCTTCTCCATACCAACCCCAGGCCTCTGCACTGCCCCCTGGATTTTCTCTTTCAGATTTGCTCCCCTCCCCGTTCAAAGCCTTGTCGACAGTCTCAGCGGCATCTTGAATGAAGTCCTTCCTGAGCTGGTACAGGGCAAGGTAAGTGAATAAAAGTGGCAGCTCCTGATCCTTAGGTCATAGAGCTTCTCAGGATGAAAGAATCCCTTGGAGCGAGGTTTTCTGAACCCCTCAGTTTGATATGTCTCCCTGTCCGCTGAACCATGTGTCTGTGTTTCTTCTTTCCACCCTTCAAAATGCATTGATTGGTTCCTGCTGTGGGCCAGGCCCTGGGCACGTCCACACTACAGCTGAAATGGATTGGCCCCTGCCCCAGGAAGCTCCCAGGCCACCCTCACCAGGGCTGTAGGCAAGCACTCTTCCAGCCTATGCTAGGGTGCCTCCTATAACTAGAAACTCACCTCTCCCAGAGGAGCTCTAGTTAGAAGCAGGTGTCCTATCACACGGTGAACACTGGCTCATGTGATTGGGCGCTTCACGTACACACCTCCCTTTTCTCCCTCTGCCCGTGTGAATGTGTAAGCATTCATCTGTGAGACTGCTTAGAACCAAACACTCTCAGACACGGAAAAATGATAGAAAATCTCCCCCAGAGAATCCATCCTTGGGATACTGCTGCACCCAGGGCCTCCCTACAGGTGCCACTTTGCCTCATGCCTCTCTCTGCCCCTGGGTCAGGTGTGCCCTCTGGTCAATGAGGTTCTCAGCCACTTGGACGTCACCCTGGTACATTCCATTGCTGGTAAGTACCCACTTCCAAGGCCTATCTCCCTTTCCAGAACAGCGATTTTCCCCCAAGGAGCCCATCCCTGCACACCATAGGAGAGAGCCAGATCCTTCCAGCCTCAGCTCTCCCCATTGCGGGTTTTTGGGTTTTTTTTTTTGCTTTTAATTATCCAGATAATGTCAATGGATAGGCCTTGCTTCCCCCACCCCCCCGCCCGCCTCCAGCAGACCGACACTGAAAACAGCTGAGCTGGTTGGTGGAAGGAGGTGTTAGCCCTGCCAAGCTTCACCCGAGCTTAGTGGGATCACCAGAGTTCCCAGTGCCCGTCCCCAGGCCTCCGGGGAGTATGGGATATCTCTGAACTCCTTCACACCGGGATCATCACTCTGGTCTGCAGTGGTTATTCTTTCATTTTCCAGACATGCTGATCCATGGGCTGGAATTTGTCATCAAGGTCTAAGCCTTCCGGGAAGGGACACAGCCTCTGTCAAACTGGTGAGTGCTGTTCCCCAATCCCCAGGATTTGGGTGTTGCTGCTCTTCTCCTGGCAGGGGACAGAGGGGGGCTTGGGACAGTGACTCTATTGGGACAGTGACTATCTCCAAAGGGAGACAAACAGCCACACAGAGGTACACAGAGATGCACAGAGAAGTCCACAGAAATGCTGACAGAGGTGGAGAGACACAGACAGCACCACAACACAGCTACAAAGAGAAATACACATGGCTATGGATACACACACACACCACACATAGGTACACATGGATACCAATGCACTCAAACAAATGCACAAGGAGTCCCCTTGGCCCCAGGCCCCAGAAGCTAGCCTGAGGTTCTCAGCCCCCTCCCCTTCCTTTAGAGGGCAAGTTTGATGATGGGCCAATACCAACAAAAGTCAGTGACTGTCAGTCTCCATTCTGACTGGGGGCTTCTCCCAACAGACCCACTTCCTGCTGCTCAATCCACTCTCTGCCCAGCTTCCGAGGGCTCACAGAAGGCTGACCCATGTCCTGGACAATGACACGGCCACTATGTGGGAACCAGAGCAGCCTTCTCTCCAAGGAAACTGCTCTCCCTCCTTTCCCACAGGCACGTGTTACAGCCCATGTTCCTCACCAAATAAAGTTGCTCTTTCTCTGCACAGGGGCCCTTGTCATTCTTCACCATCATCTGAGAGCTAGTATATTGGAAAGAACCCCGGCCTGGGTGGTTGGAGCCATAGAACAGAGTTTGGACTTTACACTATAGAACTTTATGGTTTTCAGCTAGACAGGGAGATGTTCAGATGAGTGTGGATTTCAGAGCGACTGCTCTGGGGTCCTTAGGATGGGTGGACAAGTGGTTGGGGATAAACGTAACACTCCAGGCATAGATGATGACGCACAAGTTTGCCATACAAGAAGTGAAATGGTATATTTGAGAGATGTTCAGGAGGTGGACCTGAGAGTGTAGGTGAGGGACCAGGTGAGGTACAGGTTGCTGCCCATGTACCAGGTTGGGGAGCTTGAAGGGAACTAGGGATGTGGGAGGAGTAGACTCCAGCAGGAAGATCATACCTTTAGCTTTGGGCATGCTGCGTGGAAGTGCCTGGGAGACCCTGAGGGAGATATCCAGGAATCTGGTGGATCACAAGTCATATGCCACTCCTCTTTGCTCACTGGCATCCAGTTAAACTAACTTCTTTTCTGTTTTCTCAGCAAGAGGGTGATAAGGATGACAAGGAGGAAGTATAGGAGGAAAGATAAACTGGTCCCAAGCGCTCATGGTTCACAGGCATAGAGGAGAGTCATTGGAGATGCATATGAAAAGATTATTGATGCCATAAGAGTCTTATTTTTGGAGGAAGATGCCTGGTTTTTAGAAACCAAGAAGAGGAAGAGATGAAAGGAAGTTGAGAGTGAGTGCAGATACAATATATGAAAAATTGGAGGCAAGAATGAAGAACAGGGCTACCCAGGCTGGGAAAGGTTGTCCCCTCAAATAAAAACTAATTTTGCAACCATTGTTTGAGGTCCTTAGAGGACTAGCCCAACTGTCTTACTCCACAGATGAGGGCACGGAGGCCATGGGGATATGTGGATGACTTGCACAGGTCATAGAATGACAAAAAGGCAAACTCAAAACGTCACAAAAACCTTGTCCTTTGTGCTTTGGGAGACCCCACTGACCTTGTGAGAATGACCAGATTCAGGCTGGTGTTTCTCAACCCCTGCGAAACATCTTTCATCAAGTCCAGACGTACCACCATACCCGCCTACTGTTGTCACTAACCAACATGGCATCATGGGAAGATAGTCACATAGTTCAGAACTTCAAGGTTTATTGTAGGAAACCAGCAGGTGTCTTCTGGTGAGGACATAAGGAAGGAAACATCTTCCACCTTCACAGAAGTAGAAGATCTTTGAATTTTATAAGCAGATGAATGATCATTGTGAACATCTGTCTACCTAGTCAGTGCCCTAAAGTACAGAAGAACCTTCCAGACTGGAAACCAGCAATCAGGACCTGACTGGGTTTGAGGAGAGTCCAGGCATTAGTTACTTTCAAGTCCCTTTTTGGGTAGGCATGAAGTCAATACTGAGTGTCCCCCTTGGCTGAGGTCCCAAGAATCAACCTGAATAAGGACAGGCACACACACCTGGTACCATCAGCACTGGTCCTGCTGCCCTCTGGCCATGGCACCAAACTGCATTCCTATTTGAACACACATCCACTGCCCATCTCTGAATACTATTTTCCCAGTGCTCCCTCGGACTTCTTTCTATAGCCCACAGATGGGTCTTTCCCCTCTGCTAACAACTTCAATTCCTAACTAACTAGTCTAAGACTGCCCTGGATACACAATAGTCTGACAGGCAGCCAGGTCAATCAGAACACGTTCATGACTTTTAAATAGTGATAACATTTTCACATTTTAAAAGCTCTCTCAAAAGGATGTCAGTGACAATGGCAGATTGAAGACCTCTAAAAATTCTCTCCTATGGAAAAGCCATGAGAAAGCTGGCAAAAAAAAAAAAAATTGTCAGAACCAGCTTTTTCAGAACTCTCTGAATTAACCAAAGGTTTGCAGCAATCTGGGGTGTGCTTATTCAATTAAAATTGCTGAATCTTGGTAAGGACAGCGAGCTCTGGGGCGTTTTAATTGACCCTGGTCCCATCTCCCACTCTCCGACTTCACAGAAGACTTGAAAACCAAATGCCCACAATCTTGGTGAAAATCAGTAGCCTAGAAGCCACTGGAGACAGGCAGAACAGAATTGAAATAACTTCAAAGCCTCATTCCCATAAAATGGTCATTATTTGATCTGCCTTGTTAGTTCCCTGCAAGATCCCACTCTCAAGGCTGTCTTGACTTGACTTGACTCAGAGTTCACCTAGTTTCAACAGCCTTTCCTCCAAGGACCTTTGTCAAGATGGCAGACAGATGTGAAGACTGGGGGTTTCTAACTCTCAAGCTAGTCCACACTCAGGCTTTGGCAATTTGTCACAATTACATTTTAAGTGTTCCTCCCCAGCAGCCTCTGCTTCAGGTAAGCTGACCTCGGCTGTAATTTTATGTGTTCACCTGTCTCTCCAGATCTGGGGATGGCAGTTTGCCCTATGACAGGCCTGAGAGAGTTACTGATTGTCCGTATTGAGCTCTTTTCTCACCGTGAAGGTGGGAATGACAGCTTCCGAGCTCTTTACATGTTGGCGCTGAGATGAACAGTCTGGGTTTATAGTTTTCACCAGTTATGTTTGCTTCACGGGAGGATGGGCCCCCAAGCCTCCTCATACCGCCATCCGGAAAGTGAGACTTCACTGAAAGTTGTTAACCATTACTTCTTCAAAGTTCTTTTCTGCACCATTCTTCTGTCATCCTGAGTCTCTCATGACATGAATGTAGATCTTTTGTGATGATCTACACTGGCTCTATTGAGGCTCTGCTTGCTTCTTTCCGCTTTCTTTCTTCCTCTTATTCAGATTGGATCCATCTCCAATGTGTTGTTGTAGTAGACATTTTTATTTTTTTAAGTTTTTTTTAATGGTTCTTTGTCTATTTCGAGAGACAGAGAGAGTGGGAGTGGGAGACGGACAGAGAGAGGGAGAGAGAAAATTCCAAACAGGCCCCATGCTGTCAGCGTAGAGCCCGATGTGGGGCTTGAACTCACAAACCATGAAATCATGACCTGAGCCAAAATCAAGAGTCAGACGCTTAACCGACTGAGCCCCCCAGGTGCCCCTAGACATTTTTAGCACAATGTTACGAGACTCTGGGTCCTATTTAAATCCTGTGGAGAATGTTGGGGGGCAGGGCCGTTTGGTTTAGCAACTGACCCAGTGAGATTCAGCCTAAGCCAGTTAGTTTCAAGTTCCAACCTGCCTTCTGTGGGCTGTGTTCTCAAACAAGGGATTTCCTCCAATGTCTCTACTTGTAGGGCAGCCCCCTTCCTGGTTCTTGGATCAGAAGGAGAGGACTTCTCTTGAAGCTTTTTGTATTCACACCTGCACACAGTGTCATGACTCACACTGCCTTTGAATCCAGGAGGAAAGATACAGGAGGAATAAAAACTCAGGAAACTCAGCTTTGGATCACTCATTCTTTCAGTTATGACTTCCTTCTGCGGCCACCTGCCACCATTTATCTTTCAGAATCCCCAGAGAGCTACTTCATTCACTGTGTCCAGCATTTTAGTTTCATTCTGTAGGAAGGACAAGGTAGGGTCAGCTTACTCCATCCATCTCAACTCTCCAATCTGCAAAACCCAATGGCTTATGGCAGATGATGGTGGACTACCAGTAACTTAATCAAGTACCCTCCCGGTCGTAGCATCCTACTAGAACGGCTAAATGCAGACTCTGGTGCTTGGTGTGCAGTTATCTATCTGGAAAACGTGTTCTTCTCAGTCCTCATCAGATAATGACTTCAGAAGCAATTTGCATTCACTTGGGATAGACCACGGCACACATTCAATTTTGCTCCTGCTCTCCATCACAAGATAAAGTCTGAAGGGGTCCTCTCATGTTCATGTCCTAGCTACTATTTCTGTGTACCATGCCACCCCCAAATTAAGTGGCTTAAACAACAATACTCATTTTGTGACGCTCTGTGGTTTCTGTGGGTCAGAAATTCAGGAAGACTCAGGGTGAAGTTCTGGCTCATATTCTCTGCAATCGCAGGTTTAACTTGTAATCGCTTCTTTAATCCTCCGCACAGCCCTCTGAGGTAGGTACTGTTGTGATTGGCCCCCCTTTGCAGAGGCACAGAGAAGTTGAGTCAGATCCCTGAAGTCACCAGCCAGGGCAGGTGGGGCTGGGGCAGGAGCGAGGCAACCAGACCCACAGAAGGGAGATCAGAGGAGCTGTCGCTCATTCCTCCTGTGCCTCCCCCTCCCACACCCCACTCTGCTCCCCAACACGATCCCACGGCCCTCACAGGCATTGCAAGGAGAGGCAGGAGGAACAGCAGCAGACTCCTATTTTGCCCCTACTCTGCGCCAGGCTCTGCTCTAGGCTTTTGGTAGCTTAATCTCATGAATCCAATAGCCCTGGAGGGTTGTGTTGTTATTGCCCCACCTCCCAGATGCAGAGCCTGAGGCACAGAGAGATGGACTCACTTGCCCGGGGACACGCACTGGTGAGTGTGGAGCCAGGATTCAAAGCCAGGCTGTCTGGCTCTGTAGGCTCTGTCTTGTCTCTGATAAATTCGCCCACAGCCCTTGCCCTTCAGCCTGGTGAGCCTGCCCCGGTCAGCCTGTCTTGTCCAGTGGCATTTCCTCTGGCATTCTACAGAGGCCACAGATGACTCCATGGGACACGCATGACAACTGTCAAAGATTGCCAGTGAGCTGGAGTTGACCTACCAGAGGGAGTGAAGACTGCAGGTCTCACCAAAACCATGAAGGCTCTGAACCACTAGGGGGCAGGAACTGGCCCCGTGAAGCCCGGGGTCCTACCCAGTGGAGATGTTCTCAGGAGGAAAGGAGGGAGGCAGGCCATTCACAGTGACCAGCTATTCAGAGGCACGCCTGCCTTAAATGTCAGCCAGTGGGTAGGAGGAAATGGGCTTGAGTCCCTGCCCTTACAACACAGACCAGTCTCTGTTTGATGATTAATTTCAGATTTTTTTTTTTAGTTTTTTTTTTTTTTTTTTGAAGGGGGTGGAGGGCAGAGACAGGGGAAGAGAGAGAATCCCAAGCAGGTGCCACACTGTCAGTGCAGAGCCGGATGCAGGGCTTAAACTCACGAACTGGGAGCTCATGACCTGAGCTGCAATCAAGAGTCAGATGCTTAACTGACTTGAGCCACCCAAGCGCCCCCATTAATTTCAGATTTCAGCGATCTGACTTGTTCTCTCACTTTCCCTTCCCCGACTCCCTCACGAGGGCCTGGGTCTACTGCCTCTCAGACCCCTTCTCTCTCATGTCTTCATCATAAAACCTCAACAGTTTCTCTGCCACCTGCTTTCATTCCCTTTCTATTCCCAACACCCCTTTTCCTTCTTTTACTAATTATCCTCCATAGTCACATCTCAGAAATTGCTCACTCCATCAAAATTGGAATCTAAATTTTCACAGTATTCGTTACAACAAATCAAGGCAGTGCTTCTGTAACAAAGGAGCCTGACACTTCAATGAGCCCGACACGGGAAGTCTGATTCTTCATTCAGACATTCACTTCATATTCCATTTCAGGGCCACCCCAACTACAGTGCACGACCCCCGCCGTCACCAGGATGGGGCAGTGAGGGTGGGCAGAGGGGCCGGATATCACTAAAGACTCGGCTGAAAGTGGTGTGGGTCACTTCCTTCATGTTCCACTGGCCAGACATTCAGAGCCCCAGTGTCCTTATCTGCAAAACCTCCATCTCAGAGGAGTTTTGTGAGGATCCAATCAGCCACTGCATGTAACACATGTACCTATCACCATGCCTGGCATGTAGTTAGTCAGGGCTTAACATAAGCTATTAATGGGGAGCCTGGGCGGCTCAGTCAGTTAAGCATCTGACTTCAGTTCCAGTCATGATCTCACTGTTTGTAGGTTCAAACCCTGCATTGGGCTCTGTGCTGACAGCACAGAGCCTGGAGCCTGCTTCAGAGTCTGTGTCCCCCTCTCTCTCTGCCCCTCCCCTGCTCACTTTCTGTCCTCTCTCTCTCTCTCAAAAATAAATAAACACTTAAAAAATCAAAAAATAATAAAAACAAAAATAAATTTAAAAAAAGAAACATAAACTATTATTATCATTCATGCCCACGATTTCCTGGAAGAGCATCTCAAGCAAATTATTTGAGCCTCACTTCATCACTGGAAAAGAGGGGAGAGGGGCCTAACAGTACCAGTGCATCATTACTGTAAACACAAAATAATGTGTAGAAGACCTGGCTCAGGAAACGTTGCTGCCCTGAGTTAGCTAGCTTCAAGATCTTTCATAAGAAATCATTGGTTTCACAGCAAATCAACCAGGATCCAAGAGTGGAAACAAGGAGAATGAGTATCAGGGTCAATCAGGGTTTGATCCGTACAGAACCACTAGGAGTGATGTATATGAGGGGGTCTTTGTAGGGACCCCTTATCCCTACAACTCACAGAACCGTGGGAGTGGCTTAAATGGGCTCCACCAGGCTGTTGTCTTTGTGTCTGGAGCTGGAGCTGAAGTCAGCAGGGCAGACAGACAGGAACGGAAGATGGTTGTGACGTGGGGGGACACAAAGACAAACTGGAACGTGCATGCATGTCTCCCCACCTCCAAGCCTCCAAGTCCAAGGACACAGGGGTGCAGAGGAGGGTTCCTGCTCCTCTGGTGAGAGCCCGGGCACTTGATAAGGCAGTGGAGTAGGAGCCAGAGGCCAAGCACTGGTCCAGACCCAGCGCCCACTTGCACGTGATCTTGGATGGAGGCAAAATAGCCTCCTCTTGAGGACGGCTCAAGATCCCACAGCCCTCTTGAGGATTAACAGCAACGTGACCCGGAGCTCAGTGCATGGCATCCTCTTCTTTGCGACTCAATCTTCTAAAGTGTGAAATGGGAGAGTCCAGAGTTCAGCTGTTGAGTCCTTGTCTCAGATGAAAACCCTGTCCCCAAAAAGGACATTGTTTTATTTGCACTATAGCTACACTTGGCTACCTCTGTTTCCCCCTTGTATTAGTTATCTGTTGCTGTCTAACTATCCGTAACTTTGTGGCTTAAAAGCATTTATTATCACATAGTTTCTGTGGGTCAAGAATATATAGAAAAGGCTTAGCTGGGGTCTTCTGGCTCAAGGTGTCTCATGAGGTTACAGTTAAGATGTTTTCCAACACTGCATCTCCCAAAGGTTTGACCAGAGCTGGACAATCCTCTCCCGAGATGATTCACACACATGGCGGTTGGCTGGAAGCCGCCGGTCCTCACCACCCAGATCTCTCCGTTGGGCTGCTGGCCATGTTCCTCTCAACAGGCCAGCGGCCTCTCCCGAAACAAGCCATCTGAGAGAGGAGGAAAGAGGGAAGCTGCAGGTTTTATGAGCTGGTCTTAAAAATCACACACCTTCATTTTCTGTCATAATCTCTTCATTAGAAGTGAGTCACTAAGGGGGCACCTGGGTGGCTCAGTCGGTTAAGCAGCCGACTTTGGCTCAGGTCATGATCTCACGGTTCGTGAGTTCGAGCCCCACGTCGGGCTCTGTGCTAACAGCTCAGAGCCTGGAGCCTGCTTCAGATTCTGTGTCTCCCTCTCTCTCTCTCTGCCCCTCCCCCACTCATGCTTTCTCTCTCTCTCTCTCTCTCTCTCTCTCTCTCTCTCTCTCTCTCTGTCTCTCAAAAAAAAAAAGATTAAAAAAAAAAGTGAGTCACTAAGTAGTCCCCCTTCTTAAAGGGGGCTTAAAGAAATTGTGGACACGTTTTAAAACCACTGTGTCCCTCTCCATGCCAGGGGCATTGCCTTCAAGGTCCAAAGGCCCATTTTCCTGAGCAAATGAGGCTTTTCTCCTCGGATAAATTCTTCAGCCTCCACAGGAAGTAGAAATGGCTGCAGTGCAAGGTATGGATTTTGTACTGTTGTTTTGACTGTTTAATAGCAATTTTCCTTTTCACTGCATTCAAACCACATAAAAGCAGAAATGCTCTAGTGAAGAGGTGCCTGGGTGGCTCAGTCAGTTGAGCCTCCGACTCTTAATCTCAGCACAGGTCATGATTGCACCGTTTGTGAGTTCAAGCCCCACATCGGGGTCTGCGCTGAGAGCACAGAGCTTGCTCGGGATTCTGTGTCTCCCTCTCTCTGCTCCTCCTCCCCTCACTCTGTCTCTCTCTCAAAATAAATAAACAAACTTAAAAAAAAAAAAAAGGAATGTTCTGGTCAAAGTGGAGATGAAGGGCCCAAGTTTCAACACGTCTGCCCCCATCAGTGTCTCCTCCAGTGTCGACAGGTGCTGCCCCTGCTGTGTGAGACTCTGCACAGAGAAGGCGGTGCTGAATCACGAAGGCGGAACGTCCTTGTTCCCTTTTTCATTCTTTCCCCCCTCTTCTGATGGCAGCCAGAACAAAGTCTCAGTAGGAAGCTAGCCCGTCTTTAATACTTGGGGTGTTGTTGTGGCAAGCTCTCTGTTGAGAGAGAGACAGAGAGATGCTCCAATTCGTCTTTTTGCCACATTGTCCAGGAAAACCCAAAATGTTTTCATTTTTCTGTTTCCCTTGTGAAGCCACCATGTGGCTGCCTTTTATTTCTGAAAGTTGATGCTAGGGCATTTAACTAAAAATTGTAACGTTTCCTATTAGAATAGATTTCTTTAAAAATAGGGAGACAATTTGAAGGAGAATATTAAATAAATAAAGGTTATGGTGGCTGGTGTGTGGCAGAAGCTGTGGAGGGGATTTGATATGTGAGTGACTATAATCTAAGGAGCTTGGGAACCCATATTCCAGTGCGTTACTAGCCTGGCTACTGGATCCCCCTAAAGCCCCCAGGATCCTAGCCTTCTTGCACCAGCTCGCGCTCGCATTCCTGTCCTGTGCCCACTAGATGGCGCTGTTGCAAGGCAACCTAGCAGTCATCTTGAAGATTAACATTTGTTTAGCAGTACCGAGTAGCCCAGCGACTTGCTAAACCCTTTCAAAGCCAGATCTTATTTAATCCTCACAGAGAGGAAGCCTCTAAGTCTCAAGGTCATACAGCTTGTGAGCAGTGGATCCAGGATTCGAATCCCTGCAGTCAACCTCTAGAGCCCAAGCTCTTTGCCAGGGATTACCAATTCATGAGCCTCTGGCCAAATCTGGTACGTTGTTTGTCATTTTTACTTTAAATTATTTTAAATACTGATTTTTTTTCCAATTGGGTGTGACTGTAAATGTATTCACTATTTCCCCAAACACTATCACACCAAACTGTCCTATGCTATTAAATGCCTAGTCCCTAAAGTACGGTTGCCAGATTTACCAATAAAAGCACTGGACATGGCAGAAAAACAGACACTCAGATCCATGGAACAGATAGAAAATCCAGAAATGGACCCACAAACATATGGCCAACTAATCTTTGACAAAGCAGGAAAGAATAGTCAATGGAATAAAGAGTCTTTTCAGCAAGTGGTGCTGGGAAAACTGGACAGCGACATGAAGAAGAATGAACCTGGACCACTTTCTTACACCATACACAAAAATAAACTCAAAGTGGATGAAAGACCTAAACTTAAGACAGGAAGCCATCAAAATCCTCAAGGACAAAGCAGGCAAAAACCTCTTTGACCTTGGCCTCAGCAACTTCTTACTCAACACGTCTCCAGAGGCAAGGGAAACCAAAGCAAAAATGAACTATTGGGACCTCATCAAAATAAAAAGCTTCTTTCTTCACAGCGAAGGAAACAATCAGCAAAACTAAAAGGCAACCGACAGAATGGGAGAAGATATTTGCAAATCATATATCAGATAAAAGGTTAGTATCCAAAATCTATAAAGAACTTATCAAACTCAACACCCAAAACACAAATAATCCAGTGAAGAAATGGGCAAAAGACATGAATAGACACTTCTCCAGAGAAGACATCCAGATGGCCAACTGACACATGAAAACATGCTCAATATCACTCATCATCAGGGAAATACAAATCAAAACCACAATGAGATACCACCTCACACCTGTCAGAATGGCTAACATTAACAACTCAGGCAACAACAGATGTTGGCAAGGATACGGAGAAAGAGGATCTCTTTTGCACTGCTGGTGGGAATGCAAACTGGTGCAGCCACTCTGGAAAACAGTATGGAGGTTCCTCAAAAAATTAAAAATAGAACTACCCTACGACCCAGCAATTGCACTACTAGGTATTTATCCAAAGAATACAGTGTGCTGTTTCCAAGGGACACATGCACCCCCATGTTTATAGCAGCACTATCAACAATAGCCAAAGTATGGAAAGAGCCCAAATGTCCATCGATGGATGAATGGATAAAGAAGATATGGTATATATATACAATGGAGGATTACTCGGCAATCAAAAAGAATGAAATTTTGCCATTTGCAACTACATGGATGGAACTGGAGGGTATTATGCTAAGTGAAATTAGTCAGTCAGAGAAAGACAAATATCCTATGACTTCACTCATATGAGGACTTTAAGATACAAAACAGATAAACATAAGGGAAGGGAAGCAAAAAAATATATAACAGGGAAGGGGTCAAAACATAAGAGACTCTTAAAGAGAAAAAACAGTCGCTGGACGGGTTGTGGGAGGAGGGTGGGCTAAATGGGTAAGGGGCATTAAGGAATCTACTCCTGAAATCATTGTTGCACTATATGCTAACTAACTTGGAAGTAAGTTAAAAAAAAATTTTTTTTAAATAAATAAAAGCACCAGACACCCAGTTAAGTTTGAATTTCAATAAACAATGAATAATTTTTAGTGTAAGTATGTCCCAAATATGGCAAGAAATATACTTAAACTGATACATTATTCATCTAAAGTTCAAATTTAAGTAAGCTTCCTGCATATTTTCTGGCCAAAATAATGAAATGACTGCTTATATTTTTTCTGGCAACCTTGCCCTACTGGCATTTGCATTTATAACTCCTGCCCTGTACTTCTTCCCCCACAGAGGGGAATATTTATTGAGCATCTACTATGCTAGTTTGGAGTGGGGTCTGGAGCAATAAAAAGGCTCTGCAGTGCTATTGCTGGAACCATGTGACTAGGCTGACCTCATGGTACTAGAAGTATCTGTGATAAAGAAAGAAACCATGTGGAGTGTCTGACACATCCCACTAAGGGAGTCCCAGAGAAGCCTGCTAGAATTCCGGGTCAAGGCCATGCCATCTTCAGCTGTGATCCATATACTTTTGAAAAAGTGGCTCCTGGGGGCACCTAAGTGGCTCAGTCGATTAAGCATCCGACTTAGGCTCAGGTCATGATCTCGCAGTTCGTGGGCTCGAGCCCCACACCGGACTCTGTGCTGGTGGTGTGGGGCCTGCTTGGGATTCCCTCTCTCTCTCTCTCTCTCTCTCTCTCTCTGTCCCTTCCCCACTTACACACTCTCTCTCAAAATAAATAAAAGAGAAAAGAGAAAAGAGAAAAGAGAAGAGAGAAGGGAAGGGAAAGGGAAAGGGGAAGGGGAAGGGGAAGGGGAAGGGGAAGGGGAAGGGGAAGGGAAGGGAAGGGAAGGAAAGGAAAGGAAAGGAAAGGAAAGGAAAGGAAAGGAAAGGAAAGGAAAGGAAAGGAAAGGAAAGGAGAAAAGAAAAACAGCTCCTGACATGTAACTGAGCACTGGTAGAAAAGAAGCACCTGACCATAGGGCATCAATTGACTCTGAGACCAGAACTGAACATGCACTAGGCACGTTATCCACCAAGTCATAAAGTCAGGCAGGACCAGCAGCGATCCATGACCAGATAGAAGCAGTATGTCTACTTTGGGCTTCAGAAGATCCAGCGGGCATAAGTAAGCAGCATGACCCAGACCCTCCATGTCACCTACGTCACCTCCTAGTACTGCGCTGACACTCCTCCCTCAGTTCACACCGATGGCCATGGGAGGCCATAGCAGGCATTCCCCATAACCAGCTGATGGAGGAGAGAAAACCCAGCGCTCACCATAGCCTCGCTCAGGGGTGACCTTGGAAGAGCAATGAGAGGAAATCCTCTCAGCAGGCTAAGCTTCAGGCAGCGCACTTTGTCATCCACTTTGAGAAAAGAGAAAAATGACCGAATATTTAGTGTCACGGGGCTGAAGCAAGTGACTTAATAGTTTAGTCAGGGACCTGGAAGAGATAAGATTTAAAGATTGGGGACACAGAGGCTGATCTAGTTAACTGCCACTGAATATACAACCTGCTAACAACAGGGACCAACACTGCGTTCCTGATATGGTACCATCCATTCAGGTGACCAGCCCACCACTTGGACCAGCAGAAGTGGGGCAGATCGGGGTAATTCCAAAAGGACAGTGGAGGAGGGGGATAATGAGTATCAGTTAAGGCCCCATAGTCAACTATGTCTGGTTAGTATTGTGAGTTTCCCATGAGTCATGATACATCAGTTTGCTAGAGCAACCATAACAAAATAGTACAGACTTGGTGGCTTAAACTACAAAATTCATCTTCTCACGGTTCTAGGAGTCCAAGATCAAGGTGCCGGCAGGATTGGTTTCCCCTTAGGCCTCTCCCAATGACTTGCAGATGGCTGCCCTCTTGCCGCAGCCTCACTCGGTCATCCCTCTGTGCACACGTGCCCCTGACCCCTGTGTGTGTCCTCATCACCTCTTTCTATAAGGACACCAGTGAGACTGGGTCGGGGCCACCCTATGGCCTTGTTTTAACTTAATCACCTGTCTAAAGGCACTACCTCCAGATATGATCACAGTCTGAGGTACTTGGGGTTAGAGCTTCAACACATGAATTAGGGGGCACACATTTCAGCCCATAACAATGATCACCCAGAATTCTGGAGCAGCTGTGCGTGGATACAGTGAACATAGAATGACAAGCGTAGCAAACTGAGCAGTGCACGGGGTGGGCTGTGGACACTAGCACGGCCCCGCCCGATTCCTCTTTACAGGGCGCCAACCCCCAGTCACTGTCGGGGTTGGCTACTGACAGCGCCCCCTTCTCTAGAGAACTGCCTTCAGACAGGAGCGGCCAATGACTGATAGGAGGGTCAAAAAGGCCAGCCCCCGGGCCTCAAGGTGGAACAGCTCAGTGGTGTGCTTTATGCTTCCTTTCCTAAGGGCAAGCACAGCTGCAGTAGAAATAGCTGGAAGCAAAAAAAAAAAAAAAAAAGAAAAAAGAAATAGCTGGAAGGGGCCATGGAAGCAGTGACGAAGGAGTGTGGGTGAAACGCCCATGGCTGGAGATAAGGGGGGGAAAGCTATGGAATGATACACCCTATGAGATGAAATACTAAAACTGTTATGTGTTGATGTGCAAAAATCTCCAACGCATGTTAATGAGGGATGAGGGGAACAAGGTGCAAACGCAATGTACTTTGTGATCATTGTAAAAGGAGAGGTCCTTTCTGGAAGCACAGACAAGGAAGTGTTTCTAGTGATTACAACTCCAGGCAGGGGGCACCTCGGTGGCTCAGTTGGTTAAGCGTCTGAGTTCGGCTCAGGTCACGATCTTGTGGTTTATGAGTTCAAGCCCTGTGTCGGGCTCTGTGCTGACAGCTCAGATCCTGGACCCTGTTTCGGATTCTGTGTCTCCCTCTCTCTCTGCCCCTCCCCTGCTCACACTCTGCCTCTGCCTCTCTGCCTCTCTCTCTCTCTCTCTCTCAAAAATAAATAAACATTTTAAAAAATATTAAAACTCCAGGCAGGGGCACCTGGGGGGCTCAGTCAGTTGAGCATCTGACTCTTGATTTTAGCTCAGGTCATGATCCCAGGGTCGTGGGATAGAGCCACACATCGAGTTCTAGGCTGAGCTTGGAACCTGCCTAAGATTCTCTCTCTCTCTCTCCCTCTGCCCCTCTTCCCAGCTGTCTCTCACTCTCTCTAAAAATGAAAAAAAAAAAAAGGAAAAGAAACCCTCCAGGCAGTATAGTGGGTTGAGGGTGAGGAGACTATTTGTCTGTGTTTCACTCGGTATCCTTTGTACTGGTGGAATATCATCCCGTTCATGTATGACTTGTCCCTCAACATTTCATTGTTATAAAAATATTCAAACATACAGGAAATTTGAAATAATTGCATAATAAGCACCTCTAGCCCTACTACCTGGTTTCAATAATTAATGGTTTGCTATGCTTGCCCTATCACGTGTCTGTCTATCCATCATTTCATCCATCCAAGAATCTTGTTTTTTGATGCATTTCAGAGTAAACTGCAGAGAGCAGTTCACTTTACCTGTAAACACTTCAGGACTCATTTTTGTAACTACAGAGTTCAATATTTGCTTATGTTTTTTAACTTTAAGATAAAAGTTATACAGCTTGAAATGCACAAATCCTTAAGTCTATCTACATATCTTCTTTATACCTGTTTCTTAAACTTTTTCAAAAAGAGTACGGGTACCCGTTGATCTGCTTCTAGTCAGCACGTATTGAGCCCCTACTGTCTGCCACACAGTGTGGCAGTCTGCTGGGGCGACGTGGTGGCCGTGACAAAGTCACAGTTCCCATGAGCTCACTGTCCAGGGTTGGGGGGACAGACAAGAAGCACATCAATGAATAAGTAAAAAGGACCATTGATGGCTGTGATGGGGGCTAAGAAGGCCAGAAAGTGAGGGTCTGTGATGGAGAGAGATTGGGGCTGTGGGTGGGCAGTGCAGGAAGAAAATGCAAGAAGACCCGTCCAAGGAGGGGACATCTGAGCAGATGCCCAAGCGGTGAGAAGGTGCGCAGACATTTTCCAGCTTTGACGCATTCGTGGCTGTTTTCCGGAGCAGGTCTCCTCATCTCTCTAGGCCCCCACGTTTCTCGCCTGTGTCACAGGGACGGTAACACCTCTCCCTCCCACAGGGGAGTGGTGAGGATTAAATGAGGGAGTCGATGTGCCCAGCACAGGTGAGCATGTGGCAACTGTCAGCAGCCGTGCCGTTACCAGGGCCACCTCTGTCAATGCCGTGAAATGCGTCCCGAGCTCCTAGTATGTGCGGACTCTGTGCTGGGTGCTGGAAACACGGCAATGGGTCAGACGGGTGTCTCTGCTCAGGGAGTTCCCAGTCTAGAGGGTGAGGCAGGTACAGAGCGGGGTAATCAAAGCTGCAGGAGAAATAGCTGGAAAGGACCTTCATGGCACTAAGGAGGAAATGACTTCCTCTGAGTTGACACGTATGGTGAGTCTAAAAAGATCACTGGGAAGTGGTCAGATGAGCAAGGGCAGGAGCACATTCTAGGCTGAAGAACCAGCCGTGAAAAAAGCAGAGAAAGAATGAACTGACTGGATGCGTGAAGGAAAAACACACGCTCAGGTGAATACGGTAGGAAAGTTAAAGGGGAGGCTGGACAGAGAAGGGCTGGACCTTGGAGGACGCAGAGCCAAGGCTGAGAGCTGGACTTCCTCCTGAGCGCCATACCGAGCCAGGGGCACGCGTCATGGAAAGATGGCATCAGCACACCCACCAGAAAGACTAAAATTGAAAGGAAGAGACACCACCATATGTCAGTGCCAGAGTGGAGGGACAAGAGCGCTCATACTCTGCGGGTACAAATGGAAACTGGCACAAACGTTGTGGGGAGGGATGATGGGTCTGGCTATGTCTACCGTGCAGACAGGAAATGCAGCTCTGCGATGCCCCCTCCCCCCCCACTTCAGATGGGTCTGCTGGTTCGCCTCTCTCGTCTCCTGGAGGATTGGGTGACTTAGTAGTAAATGTTAGCACAGGAACCCAATCCACATGGGTGACTTCGAGTGAGGTGCCTGATGGGTCCCCCTGCTCCCCTCCCGGGCCCCGGGAAGTCAAGATAAGCAAAGCACAAGACGCTGTCAATCCACAGAGATTGCAAGGCCAGAAAAGGTGCAAAGAACCCACTTCATCTGGGTGTTAGAGCCTCTGCTAATGCCAGTGGACACAACTGCCTCACGGGGGTAAGACATTTGTGATCCGGCTCATGCACACTCAGAAAGTGCTCCAAAGCGCTCTTTGATACGTGATAGATAACCTGGAGCAGCTTTTCCAGAAGTGGAGCTGCCTCTCACACCATCAGCGAGGATGAGAAAGTGTTTCACCTCCCTATTCTTTCTCCACCCTTCCAATACAAAGGGCTCAGCAGAACACTAGTTCAACACCTCTCCAAACACTGGATTCTCTCCAGGTGCCTCGAGCGGGCAACATGGCTAGCCAGAGTTCAACCATGTGTTTCTGCTTGTTTTCACCGTGACCTTAGAAAAAATATCTCGCCTCTCGTAAAGGGACTCATCCAAACCTTATCTGAAAAATAAGGATAAAACAGTGCCCACCTCCAGGCATCAGCATGGGGTTAAATGGTCCCATTTAAATTTTTTTTTTTTTTAACGTTGATTTATTTCTGAGACAGAGAGAGACAGAGCGTGAACAGGGGAGGGGCAGAGAGAGAGGGAGACACAGAATCTGAAACAGGCTCCAGGCTCTGAGCTGTCAGCACAGAGCCTGACGCGGGGCTCGAACTCACAGACCGTGAGATCATGACCTGAGCCGAAGTCGGACGCTTAACCGACTGAGCCACCCAGGCGCCCCTAAATGGTCCCATTTAATAACGCAAGCAAAGGGCGCGTAAGTGCTCACTAAGCTTAATTATAGCCTCTAATACCCACTGTGGCCGCTAAGGTCGTGTCGTCACCTCTGATTTATGGGAAGCAGTATTGTTTTCTCACTTTGGGTAATGTTATGCAATTTACGTAAGAAATAGAAAATCAAATGTATTTAAGTTTTCAAACGTGACTCCACTTACCTGAATGCACATTGAGTACATAGTGATCCCAGGCATTGGCAGACATTGCAAACCATAAAGGCAGATGTGGCAGGCAGGTAAGGACAGCACCCCAACAACAGGTGTGCAGGAGGTGGTGGCTAAAAGACTGAGTGCCAGTTTCAGAGTCAGATGGACCAGAGTTCAGATCCTGGCCTCTTATCCGGGGAGCTGTGTGACCTTGAGCAAGTCAACCCTCCTTTCCGCACCTCCAATCCCTTATCTGTACAACGAGGGGAGGAGAGTGAACTGGCTGGCCGGAGGCTCAGTCTGGCAGGCAGTAAGCGCTCAGAAATGGTAGGGCCATTCCTATTCTGTACCTCAGACAAGCCCTCCTTCCATACATAATCAGCCCCCAAAATTGCATTGCAAAGAAAGGAAACGTGTGAAATTCGGAAGCAGAACAAAGGGAGATTTGCCTGGTGTGTGTGTGTGTGTGTGTGTGTGTGTGTGTGTGTGTGTGTGTGGTGTTAGGGGAGGGCATCTAGTTCCCCGAGGGGCTAAAACCACTCAAACCCTCCTGCAGCTCTGATGGTTTGAGCATTCCATACCTGTTCCTTATTTTTGATCTCCGTCCTCACGACTGAGACGAGTGAGTGCTGTGTTTTTATATTTCCTTGTCCATTTCTGGCTCACTCTCTCTCTCTCCCCAGGAGAATGTGAGCCCAGGAAGGCAGGGGGCACAGTCTGTTTGCTCCCTGCTTTGTCCAAAGCACCCAGAATTGTGTCCACACACAAAGGGTGTGAAATACAACTAGCTGACCAGCCCACTGACCTGCTGGCTGACTGTGTCTGTCTGTCCCACCAGTCCTGAGCTACTAAAGAGAATGAGGGAGGGGCACCTGGGTGGCTCAGTTGGTTGTGTCTGACTTTGGCTCGGGCCATGATCTCACAGTTCGTGGGTTCAGGCCCCGCATCAGGCTCTGTGCTGACAGCCCAGAGCCTGGAGCCTGTTTCAGATTCCGTGTCTCCCTCTCTCTGCCCCTCCCCTGCTCGTGCTCTGTCTCTGTCTCTGTCTCTCTCTTTCTCTCCCTCTCAAAAATAGACATTTAAAAAATTTTTAAAGAGAGAGAATGAGGGAGTCAGGAAGAAATATTGCGGATAGATCTCTAACCTGCACAGGCCCACACACACACATAACAAGTCTCCAGCTCCCAGGTACCTCCCCAGGTCTGCCCAGGGGTGGCCTTCCCACCTCCTGACCTGGTCACCCCTGAGAGGCTGCCTCTAAGGGTGACCATTTGGGAGGTCGTGAGGCTGAACCTCTGAGGCCCTGAAACTGAGGCTCCCCACTTGGAGCCTCAGCTGCTCTCAGAGGCCTGATCCAGGAACCCCGATCTCCCAGGGGAACCCCCACTCTCCAGCTCACACACATATCACACACCCAGACACTGTTTCTAAAGACAGAAACTCCAAAGGACAGTCCTCATAACAACTCCCAGCTTGTAAAACCACTTAGTTTTTCCAGTTACAGCTACACAATGTCAACAATAACGACTAAAATAATCTTCACAGTAATCTTCATATTAAGAGCGCCCTCACGCAGCCCTGGCTGGGCTTTAAGGAAGCACTTGCCACAGCCACTGTTGTCTGCGTGTAAAAGAGTTAACGGGGTGCCAGAACAGGGCCTGGAAAGGGAGCGAGTGCTCATATGCTTGGGTGGTTCCTTTCAAGGTCCACAACTGGGCCAGCAAGTCAGTCATTGCTCAGGGACGAGGGCAGGGCTCCAGCCCCTCCTGGGGGCACTTTGGCCAAGGCCACCCGTGGGTAGCTGGGAGGGAGGAGGGGGGTCGGTGGGGGATCGCCTCTCAAAGTGCCAACACCTGTGCTCTCCACAGGGCTCCCCCAGCTCCCTCCTGGGCCTCTGAGGTGGCAAGAGATGGACAGAGACAGGGACAGAGAGAGGCAGAGGAAAGAAGACAGTAAAAAGAGGCCAAAATGTACAGAAACCAGCTTGTGTGTGACAGAGAGAGAGAGGCCTCAAGACAGCTGAGGCCAGGGTGTTCAGACAAGCAGGGTCCTGGAGGCCTGGTTTCGGAGGTCACACCAGACTGGCCCCTGCCCGAGGGAGGCTCCAGGGTGTGCCAAGGGGCGACCAGGACCCCAGCCCCACTTCACCTCCAACCTGTGGTCTACTTTCTGGTGCAGGCCCAGCCTGCTTCCCTACCACCTACTCTGTTCCGTCACAAGACTTAGATGAGACCCCCAGAGTCTCTCTTTCCAAAACCCACCTCCTTCGTTTGCCCCTCCTCCTGGAAAGCCCTCCTCTCCTAGCCCTCATTATCAGCCTCTTACCATTATCCCCGAAGCCCAGATCAAATGTTACCCCTTCCGTGAAGCCTTCTCTGATCTACCCTCGTCCCCAGTCAGGCAGCGCATGCCCTCTGAGCTGTTGGCAACTGTCACATTCTAGGTGCACGTGGACCCCCCTCACAGCGCTGATCACCTCCCTCCTCTACCCTTTGACACCCTTTGCCTGTGCCCCACACTCTGGCCCTGATGACAAGTCCTGTGCTGACCTCCATCACAGCACCCGGTGCAGTGGGCCTGGGCTCACCTCAGTTACTGCACTATCCCCATGGGCTTCCCCTTCTAAGGGCACTTACCAACACCTAGCTGACCTCTACCCTGTCCCACGCTGCCCGAGTTGGGGAAAGTCACCACGCTTATCCCTCTGCCTGCATTGACCCTGATCGTGACCCAAAGCCTGACCTCTCTGTCCCTGTGGGACACACCCACTGTGTGTCCCCCACCTTGTGTGGACCCCCACCTTGACTGTGAGCCCTACAAGGGCAGGGCATATCTGGTCTTTGTCTCCCTGGGAAGAGTTAGAAGTCTGGCTTAGCCAATGCTTGTTTGCACTGAATCTATTCCCGTCCCACAAAAGAGGGATTACGCCCGTGAAGTTTCAGTGGTGGTTCCGGGACTGGCGTGACTGGGCTTTTGTTGGAACGGCTATCTATCCATCTATCTGCCGGCCCGTCTGCCACCGTGTCTCCCTGAAATCCTGGGCGGTGGGGGCTGTGGGTGACGCTGGGAAAGGAATGAGACTTCCTCCACTCCCCTGTTCTCCACCCAACCTTTATTTACTCATTTTCAAGCCATTTCATGGGGCTGTTTGCTGATCCAAAAAAATGTATTCAGTGTGAAAATGTTCTCAATTCTGAAAACACAAGGAAGGTGGTACAAGTCACCTATGATGACACTTCCAAGAAATGAACACTGTTACCATTTTGGTGAGTTTCCTTCCAGTATTTTTTCTAGATGAAAAAAAAAATTTTTTTTTCTAAAAAACAGAAGTAACTTTCTAAAATAAACAATTCATTTGATGAGTCCCCTGTTGCTGGACATTTAAGCTGGTCCCCCCTTAGGGCCGTTGTACATAATGCTGTGCTGGGCCGCCTAACAGTTCCTTTGGCCCACGCCACTGGACAGGTCCCTCAGACAGAACCCACACTGGCCCTGGGTCAACGGGAGTAGGCCTTCCTGAGAACAGACGTGTCCTCCGGAACAGGCCGTTCCTCCCTGCTTATTCAGTGAACCCCCTCTGCCATAAGCAAAGGTTGTCTGAGCCAGTCTGACCTCCAGCATCAAGAAGCCCAGTGTCCTCACCTGACAGCTGGGGAGGCTAAGGCCCAGACAGAAGAACTGACGTGTCCAAAAGCATCAGCAAACTCCATGTTGTCTGCATGTTTTCTCTCTGCTCTGTTATCTCCTTGATGTTCTACAAGGAACCGCAAAATCTTCAACCAGAACGCAGGTGGCACTCGGCAAGAGCAACACGTCGATATGGCTCGTGGCCACACTGCGAATCCATCATCACTCTCTTCCGCTGAGTCCAGACCCCCAAGGACTCCAACAGCCGTTACCAGGTAATGGGATGGGCGCAAGAGGTGAAATCTTTCTGCCACTCTCATGGTACCTTTGGTGCCGACAAAGCCCTTTTAAATTGAGGACCCGAGCCCACTCGGGAGAACTTTGAAGGAGACTTCCATCTTGCCTTCCAAGATGGTAACAGTGTGTAAGTCCTCCGGATTTTCATCTGTCCAGCCCAGCCATGTCCTCACAGACTCTGGTTCTCCACAGGACCATGGACTCCCCAGAAAAGGATGTCCCTGTCCCAGCTGGAGGTGATGGGGTCAGCTGGGACAAAGGGACATGTCATAGGCTCCAGAGTCACACAGAACTGGGTCCAAATCCTGGGTCCACATTTTATGGCTGTGGGACCCTGGGCACGTCACTTCCCTTCTCCAAGGACCTCGCTCGTCTGGAAAATGGAGGTGTTAATCCCCTGGGTGTTATCCTTTCTGGGCCTCAGTTTGGTGATCTATAGAATGGAAGTGGTCTTTTCTACTTTGACAGTTTGCTGTGGCTGTGTGTCCAGCTTTCAGTATCTTTGATTTCACACTTTCTCCCCACCCCTAAACCAAGCCTTCTATGGACTGGCTTGGTACAGACAGGGGAGAGAGGCTCATGTGCTCTCTCTCTCTCTCTCTCTCTCTCTCTCACACACACACACACACACACACACACACACACACACACACCTGTTCCCTTTCTCTCTGGCTCCATCCAGGGATGGAGCACAGTCAGAAAAGAGAGGAAAAGGGGGCAGGTATCCCTTGGCTGTTAGTACTGCAAGATGGCTCTCTCATCTCTAGGGAGGCAAAAAATGTTTCGAGCTCTCATGGGCACCTTCTTGGGGGCATTTTCAAGCCTCCCTGCCAGGCCTCTTGAGCTGCAACCCCAGACAAGGGCAGAGCCCTGCCAGTGGCTGACCACCCTGCATGCCACCCCCAGCCCCTGGCTCTCTAGAATCCTTTCCACGCCTGTCCAGGAGATGGTGTTGTGAAGGACTTAAACCAACCCCAAACTAGACCGCTGTCCTACAGGGTCCTTGGAAAAGCATACACACAAGCTTTGACTCTGTCCAGAGCCAGAATTTTCCTCAGAAGCCACTCTGCCCACTGTGACAGCAGCTCACAGCCTCTTTCTCTCAGGCAGAAGATAGAAACCAGGCCACTGCATGTCCCCTGGACCCCTACCTGGTCCCTGGAAAGCCCCCTCCCTCTAGGCCTGCAATAGGGGCAGATGCCCCTCTCTCCTCACCGGGAGAGTAGGAAGAGGGACCACAGCTGTAGCTGTCTCATAAGAAATACCCTCACAGACTCATAAATATGGAGATCAAACTGAGGGTTACTGGAGGGGTTGTGGGAGGGGGGATGGGCTAAATGGGTAAGGGGCACTAAGGAATCTACTCCAGAAATCACTGTTGCACTATATGCTAACTAATTTCGGTGGAAATTTTAAAAAATAAAAAATTAAAATTAAAGAAAAAAAAAAGAAAGAAATACCCTCACAGGGCGCCTGGGTGGCTCAGTCGGTTGAGTGTCCGACTTTGGCTCAGGTCATGATCTCGCCGTCTGTGAGTTCGAGCCCCGCGTTGGGCTCTGTGCTGACAGCTCAGAGCCTGGAGCCTGCTTCGGATTCTGTGCCTCGCTCTCTCTCTGCCCCTCCCCTGCTCATGCTCTGTCTCTCTCTGTCTCAAAAATAAATAAATAAAAACATTTAGAAAAAATTTTTTGAATAAAAAAAAAAAGAAATATCCTCACAGACCTTCCTTCTTTGCCCTCATGATTCTTTATCACCTTGATCTGGGTCAGAAGCCTCCACATGGCAGAACCAACGGTGGTGCGACCGGTTCTTGGCTATCGGCTTGCACTATGTTCTGGCCCCTTTTCTTAGTATATGGCATCATCCGTGGAACCATGGTGCTAGTTTGCAGACCTGAGTGCCGGTGGGGACACCCATCAGTGAGCAGTGAGAGAGAAGAGCAAGAAGACCCCTACCTTAGCAAGGGTGGCCAGGTAAGGCCTTTCCAAGGAGGGGACACTGAAGCTGAGGCTTGGGGAATGAGAGGGAGCCAAGCTGGGAGAAGAGCACTCCTGGGAGAGGGCTCAGCATGTGCAAAGGCCCTGAGGTAGGAGTGAGAGGAGAGAGAAGCAAAGTGATGAGCGATGAGCCCTGAGAGGCAGTCTGCAGCCAACCAGGCGGGACCTTGTCAAGCTTGGATTTTCTTGTAAGAGTCACGGAGGCCTTTGGCGGGGGGGGGGGGGGGGGGGGGGGGGAGCTGTTAATAAGCACAGATGTGGCAAAATCTGAGTAATTTTTTAAAAGCTAACTCAGGCTGCTCGATGGAAATTGGATTTTGGTGGGGGGGGGGGGGACTAAGGGTGGGAAGAGGGAGACCAGAGAGGAGACTGGAATGAATTAGTGAATGCATGGATGGGTGGATGGATAAAGTGGACATCTCTCAAGGCAGAAGAGGATCCAAATCCCAAGGGAGTAAATAATTGGTACTTTGGGGGCTCCCGGGAGGATATCGGTCCAGGTGGGGTAACAGTCGGGCAGCTCTATGCAGATCTTGCCTTCTGAATTAGGCCTTGAAGATCAGTGACGTTAATATTCCAACAATAATAACAGCATTTACCATTTACTGAATTCTCTGATGTTCCAAGAATTTCACATTATCTTATGTGACTGTCAAAACAGTCCTAATTTACAACTGAGGAAACAGAGGCTCACAGAGGGAAACAATTTTCCCGTGGCCTCACAGTTGATGAACCCAAGAGCAAGGATTGAACCACATCTGTCAGACTCCAAAAGCTTTCCCCTGTCCTGCTGCCCAGATGGGGCAAGATGGACCTTTGAGGGAATGGACCAAGCATTCCAGGAACAGGACACAGCACAAGCAAAGGCCTGGGAGCTGGAAAGAGGTGAGAGTGGGACAGAAAGGCTGTCAGCAGTCTGATGGGAGCGCTGAGCGGCACTGAGGACAGGGCCATGCCAGCCCTGGGCTCCAAGGTGTGTCAGGCCAACAGAGAGGAGTCGTGCATCGTGACTCCAGAGAGTGTATCAGGGCCAAGAGGCAGGAAGCAGGAGCTAAGGCAGGCCCAGGCCCTGGCACTGGACGCAGGCCTCCCACAGAGGGGCATTGTTCACAGGCAGCAGGCATGACCAGCCGAGGAGCACAAGAGGCAGCACTTGGCTCTCTGGAGACGCGCCCAAGGGACTGGCAAGACCCCTCCAGGAGGCCTCCCTGACTCCCAAAACATCTCGTCTTTGGGTGTTTGGCACATTTGCACACACGGCAGGATAGCAAATGCTCTTGCCTTTTTCCCCTTGACAACTCCAGGAGGGGGAGAGGGGCCAGAGCCAGGACACCCACACACTGAGGGGCCTCGGGACATTCACTGCCGCTCTCTTGTCCCCCTGCAAGATTCAGCAATGGCCCTCTCAGCTCTGAGCCACAAGCCACAAATCAAAGCAGGGCAGCAAGGATGCCTCCCCAGATCACGTCAAAAGGCAGTGTTCACATCCCGCCCTCCCAACACTGGCCTGGAGTCACTTGGGGAAAGGACAGTGGGTGGCAAAGAGCTTGTGGTCTGGACTAGGTAGACTGGACTCCAGTCCCAGCTCCAGCAGCCCTGGCTGTGGGACCTGGAGCAAGTCACCCACCTCCCTGAGCCTCAGGTGACTTTGGTGAGCCCGGGGCTGCCGACAGGTTAAATGAGGCAAGGTTTGTACCCAGGCAGTGGGTGATAGGGGTCCTGTGGGACCATGGCTTTGTTCCCTCGGTTCGCAGGCACGCCTCATTACTCATTCGTTCCACACATGTTCGCGGAGATTCCTGAAGGCGGACGCAAGGCACAGTGGGTATAATCATTCCCCAGTGAATCACTGAAAGTACTTGCTAAGTGCTACGTGAGCATGCACCTCAGTTCACGCTCTCAGCAGCCTGTGCGGGAGGTGCTACTATATCATCCCCACCGTATCGGTGAGCACACTGAGGCCCAGAGAGGTGAAGTACTTTCCCCAGGGTCACACAGCAAAGAAAGGCCCATCCTATTACAAGCAGTGATAACATAGCAACAACCACTCACATTTATTGAGCACGTACTCTGTGCCAGGACCTATGCTCTGAGCCGTGTCCGCTGTGCTCCTCTCAGCATACTAGTACGTGGGTGCTACTATTGTTCCCATTTCACAGATGAAAAGCTGAGACTTGGAGAAGTTAGGGAATGTCCCCCAAGTCACATATCATGGAAATGGTGGAGCTAGGACGCGGACCCAGACTGTCCTCAGGACCTTTTATATCTGCCAAGCTGTAGAGACATCCCCAGATAGGTTTTGAAGTCAGAGTTCTGGCTGAATCCTGGTTCTGCCATTTACTGACTGTGTGAGGCAGGTTCCTCCGTGGTGACGTTGTGATAATGGTACTGATCCTGGTGGGGACGAGGTTCCATCGACATGACCAATGTAAAGCCTAGGGTGGCACCTGCCATGTTGTAGGCGCTTAATACATCGTCACTGCTACCGTTCTCATCATTGTCCCTGTGGGAGTGACTGTCCAGAAGGCAGGGAGCCCCTTTCACAGGCCACACTGTGCCTGATTCAGTTCCTCTGCCAGGTGCCCCAGCGCCCCGCCCACCCCTCATGGCGGCCCAGACCCTCCTCTCTCCAAATCCTGGGAAGCTGGAGTCCCAAGGCTGCCTCCAGGCAGGGATGTGGTTCACCAGCAGCCACAAATATTTACCTTGGAGACCTCAGCCCAGCCCAAGGTCTCAGCCCAAATGCAAAGGGTGACTTCCCAGACTGGGGTGTGTAAGATATAAGGTTAGACTTCCAGACCCAGTGTCCGAGGAGAGAAGACTGAGGACTCCGGCGTGTCCAGGTAAAGGTGTAGGAAACGGCCTGAAAGCCTAGGGCACCAGAAAGGTTCTAAGCTGGAGACACCTGTTGCAGGCAGGTCAAGACCAGGAGGGAGGCCTGGCCTGGAGGTAAGCTCCCTTAGTCCACTAGGACCCTCCTAGTAGAGGGTAGAGGCTCTCAGCTCTCAGCTCCCTTGCCCAGAAGACCAAAGAGCAGTGACGAAGGAATTGGACTGGCTGAGTCTTTCCTTGGCCTGATCCCAATGACATAAACCCACCCTGCACACACCAATTATTCTGTGCCCAGCTCTATGCTGGAGTGATTCTGGGGACAAAGAGAAGTATCAGACTAACCGGGCCCTCAAGTAATTCCCAACATGGGCCAGTGTGATACATGCTGTGCTCAAGGAAAGACCAGGGACATTGTGGTAAAGAGCAGTCAAGAAAGGCTTCCTGGAAGAGGTGGCATGTCACTTGAGAAGCCAAGCAGAAGTTGGCTGGACAAAGGAAGAGAGAAAGGCATCCCATTGTAAAGGGAACCGCATAAGCAAAGGCCAGGAGGTGAGGTATGATGTGGCGGGTGTGGGTATGGTGCTTGGATCTGGGGAGGAGACACTTTTCCACAGGAGGGGATGCTACCATACTATTGGCTCCCTGAGCACTCTGATCAGAGGACAGGGTGGTGTGCAAAGATCATGAAGGGAAATAGGGTCAGGGTGTTTGAAAGAAAAAGATTATGGAGTGGGGTGGGGGCTTCCTGGGCAGAAGAGCAGGGTGCCGGGCACTACCTCTCTTACCTTCTGGCTTTGATTCCAAGGTGGTTCCTTCTGACCCCAGTATTAGTTATACTACCATCATCATAAAAACAGCCAATACGCATGAACACTTGTGGCTCATTCAATCTTCCCAACAACGCTGTGATACAAGTACTATAATTACCCCCTATTTTTACAGATGGAAAACTGAGGCTCAGAGAGGGTAAGTCATTTGCCCAAGATCACACAGCAAGTGGTAGCAGCAGGCCTCCAGCTCGGGTCTATCATGGGCCCTGAGGCCCATGATATTTCTCCTCCACTCTCAGTCTTGATGGCCCAGACCTGCTCGGTTGGGCTGGCTCAGATTCCCCGTTTTCCCAAGGCTCCCAAGGCCATTCATTCATTCAGCAACCATTTATTTATTAGACACCCACAGGTGTTTGGGACACAATGCCAGGTGCTTGGGACACAATGGGGAGCAGGTAGACCCAACACTCCTCCCAGAGCTCACAGCCCAGTCTGGGAGACAGATGTTGAACCATTATAGCAAGTGTCTCGGAGAGCTCGTGTTGCCCTAGCCGAGAGACACATGCCATCCAGATGCCATGCTTGTCTTTGGCAGCAAGAAACCCACATGCTGAGCCAAGCAAGGGCTTGGATCTCCAGGTCAGCATCTTCCCTCCCTCCAAGCAGGAGGCAGAAGTTTGCCTGGGGGCTTAGAGACTGAGCCAGGGTGCAGGCTGGAGGGCTCAGGACCAGCTTCCAGGGGCTGACGCTCTGCCCCATGGAGGGCACAGAGCAGCCAAGGAGCAGCCAAGTCCCTCTGCCAGGAGGCACCCACGGGCCTCTTCCTCCCTCTCTCTGCCCTTCTCTCCCTGGGTTCAAGCAGCCACCTATCACTTCTCAGGCCCCTTCGCATCAATCAAGCAAATTTCCTGCCCACTTTGCGTCCTACCTGAATAACCATTGCCCTCCCTTTTCCAAACGTCCTGTCCTGGGCACACAGCAGTCCCCAAGGCAGCATTTCTCCAAGCATAGTCCAGGGCCTCTGACTGCAGGAAGGGAAAAACTTTACAGAGAAAGGGAAATGTGAGCAGAGTTTAAAGGATGAATAAGAGTTCAGCAGGCAGATAAGGAAGGGGAAACACACTACCGGAAGCAGGAAGAGTTAGAACAAAGGCACAGAAACAGGAGAGAATGGGGTTATATTCTGGGAACTTCGAGCAGTTTGGAATGACTGGAACTTTATAGAGCAAGAGGGGAATAAGCAGGAGGTGAAGCTGGCCAAGGTTGGATTGTAGAGGGTTCTAAGTGCCAGACTCTATGAAGGCAGGTACTATTTCATTAGGCCCATTTGCTAGATGAGAAAACTGAGGCAGAGAGGCTAAACTGATTATCTAAGGCCACACAACTAGCACCTAGTGGCAGAGGCAGGACACAGACCCAAAAGTCAGGCTCCAGAGCCCACACTCTTAACCACATCACTAAACAGCCTCTTCTGGACTTTATGCCCCAAGTCACCAGGCATGGTGGGCCTGTCCTTGACCTCTCTGCCCAGCTAACAGGGCCTTCTGTGCTCACCCCAGGTTCCTTCACCTATCACGCGCTGCTCACCGATCCCCAGAAAGATGGCTGGCCCATTAACCTTCACCCTCCTCTGTGGTTTGCTGGCAGTGACTTTGGCTGAAACCACCCTCCGCCCCCCTGCAGTTCTTAGCCTCGGCCGTGAAGTCATCAAAGAGAGTAAGTCTCCGCTGCCCAAGCCTCACTGCCATAAGGCAAGAGGGCAGGTGGAGTGGCCCTCCGAAGGAGGGAGGGAGTCCCCCATCACTGGGGGTGTGCAAGGCACAGCTGTGATTCCAGATCCAGGGTGAGACTCGAGAGGATGAGTTATAAAGATTAGGAGTGTCTATGATCTCAAGAGTCCACGATTCCAAGATCCTCCCTTAAATTCCATGATTCCACTGGGCCCCTTCCTTCTTTACGTCCCTCCAGAGCCTCCATGGACAAGGCTCCACATTTTGCCAGCTGGCAGAGGAGGAATATTTACGGGGCCCACCTCCATCGTCACGGAGCAGACAAAAAGATGCGGGCTGAGGGAGCTGGGGTATTTATACCGCGATTCCCATCAGTCATGGGCTGAGGGCTGCTTCTGGAGCTGCCTCTGGAGCAGCTGGAACTTCTGACCTGCTCTTCATACAAGCCAAATGGGCTCTGGCCGCGGGGGGAAAGTCCAGCAGGGACCAGAACCCAGGACTCCCGGCTTCTCCTATCTCAGCTCGGCACCTGAGGCTCTTTGGACAACAGGCCCATATGATGTGGGTGCCAGAGAATTGTTAGCAAGTGTGTTTTGGCAGCAAAACCAGCCCCAACACAGTCTTGTGGGTTCCCTGCCTCTTGGCTCCAGAGCTTGCTGCCGGCTGGCGGGTGGGATGCAGGTCCATACGCCAGTATCCTGGCCAGTGTTCCCGCAGAGGCTGGCAATGCTTGGAGCGTGAATGGTCCCACCTATGCCCCTACCTTCGTCTTTATGTGAAAACGGCTCATCTAGACCACCATCCTCAAAGCCATGTCTCCACAGCGGACGGTCATCCATCCCCTTGCCCTTACATCCGGGTCCAGGTAGCCCTGAGCGATGCCCCCTCCCAGCCTGAAGCCACTGCCATGCCGTCCGTCTTGCCCCTCCTGCTGGACCCTGATTTCTAGGATCTGCCTCCAGGGCTGACACAGGAGCTGAAGGATCACGACGCCGTCAACATCCTCCAGCAGCTGCCACTGCTCAGCACCATACGGGAGAAGCCAGCCGGGGGCATCCCCATACTCGGCAACCTGGTGAACTCCATCCTGAACCATATCATCTGGTGAGTGGAGCGGGACAGACCTAGGCGCTAGCTCGTTCCCCACACCTCCTTCAGAAGCTCCCAGAGGAGTTAACGATGACCGTAAGAGAGTGACACAGGTACCCTAACAGGGTGACCCCAGAGGAAGTTCCCCTGGGGTAGGAGAGCGAAGGGATAGAGTGACACTTCTCAGTGGAGGTAACAGGAGAGCCAATGACTCCGTGCTCACCAGAAGACAAGAAGAAAATGGCATTCCAGGCAGTGGGACCAGCCTGGGCAAAGGCACAGACGGGTGAGAGTCCATCAGAAGAGCTGGCACTCAAGCCCCCAAGGTGAGGACGGAGGTCAGCGGGGCCACGTCACAAAGAGTCTTCCCAGTCAGCCCAAGGAACTGGGATTAGTCTCCAACATGGGGGAATCATGGGAGCATTTTGAGCAGTGGTGACAGGGAGGGAGGGGGCCAGGCCATGCTGGCGAGGAGTCAGGGGACAGGACTTAGGTCCAGCTGCTGGCCAGAAACCCCTGGCTGGCCACCAGGGGAGACAGGAAAGATGAAGTGGCCAGGTTTGGGGATGATACTCAGCTGAGCATAAGGCATGAATCTCATGTCTCCCATGTCCCACCTAGGCTGAAAGTCACCTCAGCCAACATCCTCCAACTGCTGGTGCAACCCTCAGATGAAGGCCAAGGGCTGGCGGTCAAGATCCCCCTGGACATGGTGGCTGGACTCAACACGTGAGTGTCTCCTCAGTCAGACACAGCAGGCCTGACAGGTTCATTTACACATCGCCCCTTTTCTCCAGGCAGGTATCTGGTAAAGAGAGTCCCAAGCAGAGGGAAGAGCAAGTGCAAAGATCCTGAGGCACCTGCTTTGTCCAAAGAATGGCAAAGAGAGTGGAGAGAGGGGGAGAGAATGGTGGGAGGTGAGGGCTTTGTGGCACTTTGTGGGCCAAGGAGAAGACTTGGCTTTTACTGAGTGAAATGGGAACCATGGAGGGTTCTGAGCAGAGGAGGGACAAGACATGATTTAACTTTTAAAGAATCCCTCTGGCTGTGTGTTTAGAGGCAGGGAGGGTGTCCAGAAGGGAGGGCGTACTGTTACATTCAGGAGGAGCCAGCGATGGCTTGGACCAGGGTTTGGAGGCAGGAAGGTGGTGAGCAGTGATCAGACTCTGAATATGTTTCAGAGGTAGGTAGAAGAAACAGGATTTTCTGATGGACAGAATGTCAGAGAGAGAGAGACAGAGAGAGAGAGAGAGAGAGAGAGAGAGAGAGAGAGATTGAGAGAGGTCAAGACTGTCCCCAGGGATTTTGCCTGTGCAACTGGCAGGATGGAGTGGTCAGCAACCAAGATGGGAACGATCATGAGAGGAGCAGGTTTGGGGAAGGAGCTGGAGTTCAATTTTGTACATGTTAAATTTGCAGCACCTGTCAAGACATCTGGGTACAGAGTTGGGTATCAGTTTGGGAGCTGTTGACATATGCAGAGGATTTAAACCAGGAGAGGGATCCAAACCCTGAGCCTGGGACATGGTGGGGTAGAAACTGGGGGAGATGCAGAGAATCAGCAGAGGCGCTTGAGCTGGGAGGTGAGAGAGACAGATGGCATGTTTGCCCGGACCCGGGGCTGAGACAGCACGGACATCTCCACTCCCAGGCCCCTGGTCAAGACCATCGTGGAGATGCACATGCAGACAGAGGTCCAAGCCATCATCACAGTGAACGCCAGTGAGAGGGGCCACACCCACCTCGTCCTCGAGGACTGCTCCAATAGCCATGGGAGCCTGCGCATCAGCCTGCTGCAAAAGTGAGTGTGGCCACCTGCCTCCGGGTTCCCACCGTGCCCGGGAGGGGACCAGGTGGTGGCCTTCCCCCATTTTACAGTTGGAGAACACTGAAGCCCAGAGAAAGAAAGGGACTTATATCCCTCCTGACTCTTGGCTGAAGCTCCTTCCAGGGAATCTGTGATGCCAAAGAAAGTTCAAGACATCAAGAGCAGAATCAAGGATGGTGGGATTTCAGGCATCATGCCAGGAAGTGGGGCAAACATTTGAAGGCAGAGAGGAGCCACATTCCTAGGGCGCCTCAAACCACCTCAGGCAGCCTTGAGTGGAGCATTGGGTAAAAACACACTTTGGAGTCAGGCAAATGCATCGTCTTCATTCACTGTCTGTGCAATGCTGGCAAGGTGCATTCCTATGCCTCCGCTTCCAGGCCACAGTGACAGGACGAGATCGGGCTGCAGCCATAAGCATTCCCCACAGTGCATGGCAAACAGCCGGTGCTCAAAAACGTGCTTTCCTCCACTTCTTATCAGGAGAATGGGGACAAATGCCAATGCCATCATCCCAGTCTCCAGCACACATTTCTAAAGACAACTCCCAGCCCCTAGTTCGTGAGAAGTCTCTGCCACCATCTACATCTGGCTGGGGGTCTACTCCACACTCCGGGCTGTGTGACCATGAGCAAGTGTCTTCTTCCCCTGGGCTCTGTGTTCCCTTCTATAAAACAGCGTCATCTCTGGCCCTTCCTAATCTCTCTCCCCTTCTCCTCTCCGCAAGGCTCTCCTTTCTGGTCAACTCCTTAGCCAACAAGGTCATGAGCCTCCTGGTGCCAGCCCTGCCCAAACTGGTGAAAACCCAGGTAAGTGGAATCACGGCCTCTCTGGCCTGCAAAGATTGCTCCCCCTGTGGGTCTGGGGTGGAACTGCAAGCTGGTGCTAAGGGCCCCGTGTCTCCTTGAGTTAGGAAAACTCTGGGCCTGACCATTCTTTCAGTGGCTCATTGAGGCAAAGGTAACAGAACTGCCAGAAGTCACCCAGGAGGCCTTGAACAGCGATGTGCTGATAAATTATTAACAACGGACTCTCGAGAGGTTGAGGGGAAAGGAAGCCTGATTTGAAGCACTTGCTGATTTCTCTGGTATAAACACTTCCTCTGAGGCCAATTTCAAGCTACTAATGTGATGTCACTGAGCAGAGTTGGGAAGAATGGCACAGGAGCACACTATTGTATGGTATTTCTGCCACACGGATACAAGAGACGTAAATAACCTCAAGAGCAATAGATAAGAGTAAAATATAACAAAGTAATCAGGAAGTGATGAGTTTTGAATTCTCATGAGCTTTGCTTTTATTTATTTTATTTAGTTTTATTTAGTTATTTATTTAGAATTTAATTTTTAATAACGTCTGGGTTTAGCACATGGCTCAGAAATTCCTGAAAACTTAACACTTGGCCCTTGCAAAGTGGTCCAGGCTGGTTCTAGCATACATGAGTCTCCTATCAACCTGATCAACCTGTGGTCTTCAGGGGTCTGTCCCCCACCAGGCCCTGCTGGATCTATCTTTCTGAGGCAATAAACATACGTTAATCTCAGTGTATATGTCCCTTATAGGGCACATATACAGTGAATTATAACTATAAGTTGGATTCATTCACTTTGACCATTGATTTCCATTGTAAATTTCAAGATGGGTTCACCACAGTGGGCCTCCTGGAGATCAAAACACCTTGTCAGATAACTGATGTTCTTTATAAGAAAACTTTTTTGAATTGAAAAGGTGATATAATAACTGAAATGACTTGGGGGGAAAGTGCCCATAATCCTTCTACCTTAACTTGGCACCTATTCTCTCTTTTGTGTATATATTGCCTTCCAATCTCCATCCATATGCATTCATAGTTTTATGTGGCTCTTCTCAGCATCAATATAATTTAATAGTCCTTAAGCTATACGCATGTTCTATGCCACTATATAACATTCATAATTATTGTAATAGCTGCATCATACTTAATACTTCATTAAACCATGCAGAGAGACTTCTAAAAAGAATCTGAAAATGAAGAATTTTGTAAAATTTGTCTCTTCTTACATGAGATATTTTTTTCTTTTAAGATTTTATTTCTGCTTAGAGGTAGGAGTTTCTGAAAGTAGGACCCAGCTAGAAATTTTTTCCCAGTCTCCAACAAAATCATATTTTAACTGGCATCATACTTCACCAGCTAAAAATGTACTTTCCACTAGAAAATATGGCATAAAAATGTTCTTTGCATAATATCTCTTTTTAAGGGTGAAAGTTAAGTATAATGAATGATTCGAGAAAATTGGCATTTTGTTAATCACTATCGTTTCCCCACTGTCACTCAGTGGATTTGATTCAACGGTCATGTGAAAATTTTGCCTGAAATGAAGAGAAAAGGCACAGCATGCTTAACTCTGACAGGAGCCCAGCTAGAAAATGCTGAAGCCCTTTCCAGTGATTTACACTGGAATGTAAATGTGGGCCCCAGCCCCAGCTGCACATCAGAACAACCTGGGATAGCTTTTTAAAATACTGATAGATACTCCAATGTCATGGGTGTGGGTGGCGCCCTAGTATCCTAGAGGGTTCTAGCTGGTATCCCGGACGATTCTAATGGGTAGTTAGGGTTGAGAGCCACCGGTGGAAATGAAAGAAAGAGAGTTGTGAGAGATGATTGCCAGCGACACCCTTCCCATGAGGAACAGGCTGGTCCCTGGCAGGTGAGTGGGTCTCCGAGCCCAAGCCCCTCATCCTCCCTGGGTTCTGGGTTGGCAAAGCAGCTGGGGGCAGGGAACGCGTTTTTCACAGAAAAAAGTTAACTGTTCATAAAAAACTTTCATAGGAAAAGTTTCTCAAAGTGCACTGTCCTCTCTCAAGAGTGGCAATGGGTGATCAAGCAGAAGATTCTTCCACCAGGGATATTGCATCTAAGACAAAGTGACAAAATCTCAGTGCACTGCCCTAGAAAATGTGCTGCCTAGAGCAGAGAACAAGGCTCTGGAGTCCCGTGAGCAAGTGAATGAAAGGTTTAACCTTCTCCTTAAGCAAAATAGGTGAGGCCAGGATTAGGTTAGACCAGAGCTTCTTACCTTCAGCGTTACTGACAGTTGAGTCATATAATTCTTTGTTGTGGGAGCTGTCCCACACTCTGTGGGGGTGTTTAGTGGCATCCCTGGCCTCTATCCACTAGATGTTGATAAACCCTCCCCCCAGTTGTGACAACTAAAAATGTCTCCAGAAAGTTCCAAATATCTCCTAGGCAACAAAATCAGCCCCCTGCTGAGAACTGCTAGCAGTCTTAGGGGAAGAAGAGCTCACTGGGCAAAGGGACGTGTTGGAGCTAGAAACCCACAAAAGGCACAGAGATTGTTCATGAGTCTGGCTGGGTCTGCCTTGCCCGCCCCCGTTCTAGAGTCTGACATGCAGAAGGAACTCAGTAAACAGTGGTTGAATAAGTAAGTGAATGAAGAAATGAATTCTCCATTTCCCTCTTATGGAAAACATGGGCTCCTGTGAACAGGACAAAGAGTCTGATGGGGAGGGCAGCTGGCTGGCCAGGCACATCGTGGACATAGGGGAAGGGACAAACCACTGCAAAAGATCCCAGGCAACACCAGGGGCTGGGGAGGGCTCCAGACGGCACGGATGGCTGGCGGAGTGGACACAACACCAAGTCCTCAATCCCATAGGCAAAAACCTCTATGGCCATGGACACATGGGCTCAGGCTGGGTGGGCCAGACACGGATCACTTGGGGTTAGGGTCCGGCCCCTCAGTAATGGAGTCTCTGCATTTGTGCTGTTGCAGCTGTGTCCTGTGATCAAGGAGGCCTTTGAGGACATGCATGTGGACCTCCTGAGCCTGGTGAGGGGTAGGTGAGCTCTCTCCCACCTTTTTCTTTTGCTGCCGAGCTGGCCTCCACGCTCTGGCTCTGCCCAGAAGAGGCCTCCCAAGTCACATCTGCACAGTAACTTGGCCCAGCAGCAAATGAATGAGCATCCATGGATCCCTCCCAAAGATAAGCAGACAGGAACTCACCACAGCTGTGACTTCACAAGGACCTACCATGTGCAAGTTTATGTGAGCCAGATTTCCAAGTTCAAATCCCAGGTCTGCCACTGACTTGTTCTATCACTTTGGGAAAGCCACTCCACTTCCTTACCCTCACTTTCCTCATCTGTAAAATGGGGCTCATACATCCCTACCTCACAAGATTGTTAGTGAGGATTACAAGTCTACAGGAAAGTCCCAGGCACACGGCAGGTGCTCTCTGCCTGGCACAGAGAAGAGTTTGCAAATGTGAGCTGAATGGATGAATGAGTGAATGAATGAATGAACAGATGCTATAGCAATTACTGTGGGCTTATTGAGGAGAGAAAACAAGGGAAAAGACAAAATGTGTGCTCAGGAAGGAGGTCGTTTCTCCCTTCCCAAGAGTAGCAGAGATGGGAGGACCCAGGCTTCTGTCTCTATGTCACAACTGTACTGTCCTCAGAGGTCTCAGAGTGGGGATTAGCGGGAAGAAGAAAATTCTACCATCCACTGTTTCAGGATCTGAAGAAGCTCACTCAAAGGGTGACCAGGGAGGAGGGGAGAGAGAAGAATGGAATTAGTACACATTGAACACCCACAAAGCACCTACTGGGCTGGGTGTTTTATATACACTGCCTCAGTGACTCCTCAGATAATTCCATAAAGTGGCCATCATTACCCCACTTCACAGATAAGAAAACTGAGGCTCAGAGAAATTAAGTCATTTTCCAAGTTCACAGAGGAAATTAGGGATGAGGAAGGTTTGAACTCAATTCTGCAAGTTCCAAGTCTGGAGTCCTTCATATATGGGCCAACTTAAATAGGTACCAGTCCTGTAAACCTACGAAGCACGTATTACTGTTATACCTACCCCCATTTTAAGAGGAGAAAATTGAGGTTCAGAGGTAGGAACAGACTAGCCAAGGCTACTGAGGCTCAAAGGGAAGTCTGTCTGGCTCCTCTTTTCCTCAGGAGCAGGGCAGGAGGTCTCTCCAGGGGAGCAGGGGATCCAAGGATTCACTGCCCCCGCCTGTCCCTGAACCCCTCTGCAGCCCCGCCCATTCCCGGGCCCAACAGCCAGGGCAGATGAGACACCACTGCCACCTGGCGGCCAAGTGGGGAATCCTGAGGCAAACACAAGCAATCCTTTGCATAGATGGGCATGCACCAGGTACTCTGTCCCAGGGGGGGATGCATGCAGATCACCATCCCCTGGAGGAGGTGGAGAGTTATAAGCAATAGTTCAGTCTTGTTCCAAACCAGGACTCTGGCACAGGACCGACTGGGTTCAAATCCTTTCACAGTATGACCTTGAGCAAGTCATTTTGCTCTTCTGAGCCTCAGTTTTCCCATCTGTAAAATGGGGGTAATAATAGGCCCTACCTGCTAAGGTTACTGCAAAGACCAAATGAGTGTAAGTGTAAAGGTTTAGCACAGCCTGCGGTGCTTGACATACGCTCAGTAAATGTCATTCCCATCATCATTATCAACACTGCTATTCCTGCTCCTCCCTACAAACAGAAAGCCCAACCGGCCGAATGCAGCCCCCAAAGCGCCCTGTCCAATACTGCCCTCCTCCCTCACAGAACTTTCTTCTTGTCCCAAGCAGCGCCCATTTCCCTCGGCTCTAACCACCTGGAGTTTGACCCTCTGTCTCCTGCCATCAAGGGTAATGTTATCCAGCTGAAGCTGGGGGTGAGTGTCATGGGGCCTCAAAAGTACAGCAGGGACATCACTGCCCTTCTCTCACCGCCAAAGATCAGACACCACGGGTCTGTTTCAGGGGAGAAGATACCGCTCAGGGTTAGGACACGCAGGCTGATTTAGAAAAATCTCCACGGGCCGAACGTGTCCCACGCACACCATCTTGATGGAGGAACGCCAGCAGGTGGAATCCAAGGGCTACACGCAGAACGTCAGCCCCAGTGATCTGTCCTCCGACCCCGTTTTCCCCACTCAGAGGCCAGAGTACGCACCGGTGCTCTTGGCCTTCCTCTCAGGCAAGCCCTGCCAAACCCCAAATATCTGACGACTTTGAAACAAGAGCCCAGGACCAAGACCCATCACTGGGGATCACACAGACCTAAGTTTCTCTCCCAGCTCCACAACTCCCTGGCTGTGTGACTTTGGGCAAGTTTTGTCACCTCGCTGAGGCTCAGTTTCCCCATCAGTAAAATGTAGACAATAAAGTCACCAAGAAGATGAAGTGGCAGGCAGAGGGGGCCAGTAACCGTCAGCTGTCTGTAAAATGTGAGGCCGTGCACTCACACTGGGGCTGGAGTCCCTGAGGGACCTGGCCAACCTGGAAAGCCTGAATCCCAGGCCAGTTTTCACGGATCTTTTGGGAAGCTGTCACAATCAAACATTTTAATCGATTTTGTTGCAGTTTTGAATTTTCCCTTCACCCAAAGTGTTTCTGAGATATCTGAGAACTTAAAACCTAAATGCTAAATAAGGTATCTAGGTTTTAAAAACAGAGATTAACTGAGGGGTGCTAGAGGAGTAGAGGTTGCTGGCCACCTGAGATAACTCATCACCTCGGGCAAGATACTGAATTCCAGGCTAAGCTTCCGGTCAGCAAATGCAAAAAGGGAAACAGGATGAACGGTGTCATTTTCTTCTAGGTTGCTATTGGCTAAGACTTTGGAGTTAAGGTTCCCAGCCAACTCTCTGCTTTGTGTCTCTTTAGGCCAAGTTGGTGAACTCTCAAGGAAATGTGACCAAGTGGTTCAAAGAGTCTGCAGTTTCCCTAACGGTGCCCGCCCTGGACAACACCCCTTTCAGCCTCACTGTGAGGCAGGATGTGGTGAATGCTGCGGTAGCTGCCTTGCTCCCTCAAGAAGAACTCGTAGTCCTGTTGGACTATGTGGTAAGTCTTGGCATGAGAGGACGGGGCCCCCTCTGCTACATCATGGGAATTTCCTGAATCAAGGGGCCTCAAGGACTGCCCTAAGCCTCTGAGCAGTAATCCCCTGTCAGGCTCAGTTTAAATCCCTCCAGTAATGAAGAGCTCACCCCCTCCTCAAACAGACCCTGACTCTAACATATGGCTCTAAAGCTGCAACTTTCCTTGTAACATCCAGCGCCAGACCCAGTTCTGTCCTCTGGAACCTGATACAGCCGCTTCCTCTACCAAATAAGAGTCCTGTCAAGCCAAAGGGCATCTTAGATATTGAGTGGTCCTGGGACAGCAATCGTGCCCCTGCTGTCCACTATGGAGCCCACGGCAGACATCACTAATCAGTCAGGGTCCCCCTTACAATTGAGCCTAGATGCCGACACGGCCCCAGAATCCTTATATTAACCCAGCGTAGCAGACAATCACCACCCATCAGCTGGAGTGTGTCACCTCCTCTCGAATGACCAATGGGGAAACTGAGGCCCAAAGCTATGGGAGGGTGGCAGGAGTTCGGGTCAGCTGACAGGCAACAGATAACCAAGGTCTTGGAGATTAGAACTCAAGAGTAAGGGACCAAAACGATGAGAAAAGAGGAATGGTCACTGGCAACCACATTCATGACAATAGTAAGAATTGGGTCACTTCTCTATGTCCTCAGGGAGCAGGGAGCTGCCCAAGACCCAGAACCACCAACTCACAGTAAAACGCCAGGCCAGTGAGAACCCCATGCCCCGCAGCAGCTGACATAGGGGCTGTTTTCCACCAGTGACAGTCATGGGGCCTGGACCATCAGACCCACCAGGTTTTCTGGGGGTCTGGGGATCTGGGCAATGGGGCTGCTGGAGGTGTGCCTCCCTTTCCCCTCCAGCTGACCCACTCTGCCTTCCCCTCGTCCTCAGCTTCCTGAGCTGGCTCGCCAGTTGAAGTCAAGCATCAAGGTGATCAGTACCAAGGTTGGTCCATTCGCTGTCTGCAGTTTGATGGGTGCTCGCTGTGATCTGTGCACTGTCCTCTGAGGAGTAAAATACATGTAGGACTGTTCTGTTTCCTTCCAGCCCTAGTGTCTGCAGCAGACCGGGTCCCTGTCCTCACAGAGTTTCATTCTAACAAGGCAATGTGACCTGCATCAATATTACACAGATAATATTTCAGTTACAAGTGTGGTGACAAGGGATAGATTCTAGGGGTTATGAGGGCATTACTGGGACACCTGATATAATCCAGGAAATTAGAGAGGGCTTCTCTGAAGAGAAGGGTATTCCAAACAGGGAGAAGCAAGACCAAGGGCTGTGAGATGGGGAGAACAAGAATTCGTTCCGGGCTCTGAGAGAAGGACAGTGGCTGAAGTACAGAAAGGAAGTAGGGAGGCCAGGAAGGTGGACAGGAGCCAGGTCACAGGGGCTACATGGGGCCTGTGAGCCATGGGGAGGCACTTGGGAGGCCTCATGCGGATCTCATATCTTTCCAGGCTGCGGATCAGCTGGGGCCCACACAGATGGTGAAGACCCTAACTCAAGAGACCCCAGATCTCCTTCTGGATCAGGGTACTGCCAAGGTGGCCCAATTGATCGTGCTGGAAGTATTCGCCACCAATGAAGCCCACCGCCCCTTCTTCACCCTGGGCATTGTGAGTCCAATTGTCTATGGCACGAGCAGCAACCTGGGGGACCTTCCTACTCACTGGTCTTATTCACCCCCTCTTGCTTTGCTGTTTCCAGCACTCTTGGCAGGGATGGGGGAGGGGGAGTTCTGAACCAACAACCAGGGGCTTTGGTCCAACTCTGGTCCTATGACTTTATTAGTTAGGATCTTTAGGAAGAAACTTAATTCACATGCACAGAAGGAATTGTATTAGTTCATATAACTGAAAAGTCCAGACGGTCTAGCTTCAGAAATAGCTGGATCCAGGTGCTCGAACAATGGCATCTTCATTCTTCTCTTCCCACCTGGAAGCTGTGTTTTCCTATGTGCTGCCTTCATCCTCAGACAGATTATCTTCTCATGGAAGTGCCCGAAGCTGTATCAAGATATCAGGTTGGCAACATCAGCTGAACCAGCCTCTTTTCCTCCGGGTAGTTGCAGCAAAAGTCCCAAAGCTAACTCTCATTGGATGAGCTTGGGTCATGTGCCCATTCTTGAACCAATCAGTGTGGCTAGAAAAATACACCTGAGTCGGGAGTTTGGCTGTATCCAAACCACACAGACTGAGGGGGAGAAGGGTAATTCCTCTTCTGAAGTATGAGCAGAACTAAATCAGCTCCAAGTAAGTTCTTGATTGATTTTCTCAGTAGCCCCAGCAGGTCACATCTCAGAGTTTCCATGTAGCAGGGGGACTCTGTGGGTACAGGTATAGAGGTGGGGGGTCCCCAAAGGATAATCCCAATAGTATGGTATCTTAGGGTCGGGCCCTAGAAACAGAGCCTAAGAGAAGGATTCTTACAAAAGTAATTTATCGGGGAGAGCTGCCAGAGAGTCCCATAGAGGAGATCTGAGTGGGGCCCCAACCACATCCACGACAGAGGGCAAAGGGCAAAGGGAAAAGACGAGGCAGGATTCATGTTTGGGCACTGGAACCATGCTTAACCAAGGAGTCTGGAAGTATCCGGCTGTTGGTAGACTAAAGTTGGCACTCTCCTTACAACACGGTTGCTGCGTATAGTTGTGCAGGTTGTTCACCCACACTGTCAGGGGGTACTGTTCACAAAGAATACAGGATGCACAGTGCCCTGGCTTCCTATGTTAAAGGATATTCTGACCCCGCAACCAGCAGGAGGAAGGGACTGCCCATGCCAGCCTCGCTCTTTATTGACTTGGCCCCTCCTTGGCCAATGGCAGACACTTTTCAAAAGGCCATCAAGCCCAGGCCTGCAGGACAAGTCTGGTCTCTGGGTGCATCCGACCTGGAGCTGGAGCCTGGCTCTGCCCTCAGGCTCACCCAGCCCACAGGTCAAGTTGATGTATATCTTTGACGCCCATATTGGAGACCTTGCTAGCTACTGACCTTCCAATAATAACAAGGGTTAATATTTACTGGAGGCTTACTGGTCTTCTTTGTCCCTCAGTTTCCTCACCTTTACAATGGGGTAATAATAGGAGCCTCTTCACGGGGTTGTGAGGATCAAAGGAGATAATCAGATAAAGTTACTAAAACACTGCCTGACACACAATGAGGGCTCTGTGCATATCGGCAGCTGTCATCATCATCATCATTGCCCACAACAACCCCATGTTGTAATCTGGTCAGCAGACGGTGGGTACAAATACTGTCTCATTTAATAGAAGAGGAAAGCGAGGCCCAGAGAGGCCAAACCCTTTCCCAAAGTCAGAGCCAGTAGCTGAGATCTAGACAGTGTCGACCTGACCCCAGATCCTCCTTCTATAACCTCACAGCCCATGCTTGACGCAACTCCTGAAAGAAATGGGGCCTGGGCTTCTCTCGTTGCAGGAAGCCAGCTCAGAAGCTCAGTTTTACACCAGAGATGACCGACTTATGCTCAGCTTTAACGAAATCAGGTAAACATGTAAATGACTGTCTCACCCTGTGACCAGTGGGATGTTTCGAATCTCTGGGGTGTGAGCATGGATGGAATAAAGGCTACTCCTAGATGGGCAGAAAGGCGACCTTGCCTGGACTATCCCGCTTTGGGGACCAAATGTCAGAGAAAGGGAAAGAAAGGAAAGTGGCCTTGCAGCAGCCATGGGAACAGCCTGCCCAGCACCATCCCCTCAGCTCATTCTAAACACCTCCAGGACAGTGGCTTTGACAGTCAAGCCCAGATGCTGACCCCAAGCCCAGAAGCACAGGGCTCCAGCTGCCCCTTGTACTTCTCCCCACACCCCATAGCCCTCCTGTTGCCCCAAAGGGAGTTCAGGGGTTGCAAACTAGAGCCTGCTGGAACAAGTCAAGCTCTACATAGTAGGTGCTCCATAAATAGTTGTTGAGTGAGTGAATGAATGAGTGAATGAGTGAGCCTCTGAGGGGCCATTCTCACTGGCATCTTCTGTTGCAGTTCTGATCGAATCCACTTGATGAACTCAGGCATTGGCCTGTTCAACGTGAGTATTAATAGATTGTCCCTGGGGCACAGGGGAGAGCCCGGGATGGTCCATTTCAAAGACAGACATTGACCAGGATTTGCTTCGAACAAGGTCCCCATAGGCAGCCCCGTGGTGGGCTGGCCAGCCTCCACGTTATCAGCCACAAAGTCCAACCTCCTGGCTATGGTGTTTACTGAGCATCTGCTATATGCCGGACACAGCTGAGAACGTGCTAAATGCTCACAGATACACAATTACTTTTCTTCTGTAACATTTTGGTCCTAAATGAGAAAACAAATCCCTTCTTTTTGCAATCTCATTTTGCTCATGTAGACTCATCTCAGTGACCCTGGACAGCCCCTTCCCTGAGGTCCTCTGTTTCCCCAGCTGAGACAGAGTGGATCAGGGATCTCAAACTGGCTGCTTCCTGTCTCCTGCCACGGTTTCGTTTTGTTTTGTTTTTTGGTCCTCATGTTTTGTTTTGTTTTTTAATTTTTTTTTTTTTTTTTTTTTTTTTTGGCTAATTTTTAAGTGGGGAGGTTCTCACATGAAAATCAGAACTTCTGGCTTCACCAGAGAAGTCAAAAGTTGGGAACCAGGGTGAAATTCCCCCAGGGCAAATTCAGCTAGAACAGAGCAGTGGAGCCCCTGAGGGCAGGGAGTGCATCCCTCTAATATTCCCCAATCCCCCAGATGGGTTTGCATGTCTGGTCCCAGTATGTCTGGTCCCCTGGATCCCTCACAGCTCTCACTGGCAGAGGCCTGGGATTCCACTATGTCTCCTGGCTGCCCTGATCCTGGGGCTGGGCCATACCCATTCTAGGAATAGCTGGGGGGTGAGGGGGGCGGGGACTCAGGATCCTCAGCCATGGTAACAATGCCCCTCTCTCTCACAGCCTGAACTTCTGAAAAACGTCACCACTGAGATCCTCAACTCCGTCCTACTGCCAAACCAGAATGGTGCGTCCCTTTGCCGTCCATCCCCCCCACTCCCTAGGGCTTTGAGGGTGGATGCTTCACTCCACCCGCCTGCATCTCACTTTTCTGTCAAATTCCACCTCCTCCAGGAAGTCTTCCTGGTCACCCAACTAGAAATGACCTCTCCCATCTCCAACTTTCCAGCCCAGTTCCTTTACTAGTGCCAGTACATAGGCATGCAAAGACAAACCAGGCAATGCTCCCGCCTCACAGGGCTGATGGCAGAGAGACAGAGGTGTAAACAGACAACTAGGACACGCTCAAGGTGCCTCAGGTAGACCTGGGTTCAAGTCCCGATTCCCCTTCTTGTTGGCTACCTGGCCTTGAGCAAGCTGCCTTATCATCCTAACTCAGTTTCTCCATCTGTAAAATGGGAAAATAAAGTACCTTGCTCAGGCACATAAAGGAGACGATGATTTTAAGGGGCTGAAAGAGGTGCCTGGCACAGTTGGGTCTCAACGTCTCTTAACTATTCCTGATGTTTGCATTGTTATTTGTGTTACTAGAGGTGGAAGTCAAGAGAAAAGGTGGAATTACTCTACTTAAGCCCCAAGTTGGGGAGGGAGACGTGAATTACTAACCTATGCCAACGACATCTTTTTCATTATTTTATTAGAGTAGGAAATCTCAACGTACAGGCACCTCCCTTGTGAATGACAGGGAGGTCATTCCTTATGACAGAACAGTCATTCTGGCTGTTCTTTAGCAGAAATGTGGGAGGAGGTGAAGAGTGCCCTTTGGAGCTACCAGCTACTGTGCTGGAAGCACGGGGAGGGGAGATGAGCCTGGGTGGATGCTGGGGCCAGAGAACCGGCAAGAAGCATGAGGCACAGTCCGAACTGGGTGTGCCAGGTCCCGAGTTCCCTGCCCACGGCTGCTCTATCCCACCCCAGTCTCTGACCACATTCGTTATTTCAGGCAAACTAAGATCCGGGATCTCGATACCGATGGTGAAGGCCTTGGGATTCGAGGAAGCTTCGAGCTTTCTTACCAAGGTGAGTGGGATTAAACATCCTGCCCCAGGGAGGGCACAGTTGCTGGGGGAGCCCTGAGCTGGGAGGTAGGGCCTGCACTCCAATGCTGACCCCACTGGTCACTCATGGGGGGCCTTGGACAAGTCCCTTCTTTTCTCGTGGCCTCACTTCTTCATCTATAAGTGTAAGAGTGCGACTGTCCTAGCCTGGGGTGCATTCGTCTCCGGCTCTTTCTGTTCTACCTGTTACTCATTCATTCATTCATTCATTCACTCATTCATTTGTTCATTCATTCAGTAAGGCTTGGCACACAGTAAATGCTCAATAGATGCTCGCTGAGCAATGTCCCCTTGACACCTACTAGGGAGTGAGGCTATCACAGCATCACTCCCACCCCCAAATATTATCATTAACAATATTTAATAGCCCATAATCACTCTGTGCCATTCAACAGCATCTTGTTCAGTCTTCACACTCACCCTATGTGGTATATCCCCATTTTGCAGACAGAGAAACTGAGACTCGTGAATGACAAATCCATTTCCAAGGACACACACAATAGGTGGCAAAGTTGGGATTTGCACTCTGCACCTGCCCTCATAACACCTGCTTTGGTCCCCAACTTCTGCAGGAGCCAATGACAGTGAGGTGGGCTCCTCTCAGTCAGCCAGCCAGTCAGCAGGCATTTATTAAGCACTTACTGTGTACCAGGCACTGATCACAACAGTGAACAAAACAGACAGAAACCCCTGCCTTCTTGGAGTTTCTAGTCCACTCTAGGTGGGGGAGACATTGAAAGCAGATTTTTTTTTTTAGTTTATTTACTTATTTTGAGAGAGACAGAGACAGCATGAGTTGGGGAGGGGCAGAGAGAGAGAGACAGAGAGACCGAGAATCTCAAGCAGGCTCCGCACTGATGCGGAGCCTGATGCAGGCCCCGAACCCACAAAACCGTGAGATCATGACCTGAACTGAAACCAAGAATAGGATGCTTAACCAACTGAGCTACCCAGGTGCCTTGAAAGCAGAATTATTAAGAATTAAGAAAATCCAGGGAGGTTGGGTGGCTCAGTCGGTTGAATGTCCAACTCTTGATTTCAGCTGAGGTCATGATCACACAGTTCATGAGAGATCAAGCCCCGCATCAGTATCTGTTAAGCAGCACAGAGCCTGCTTGGGATTCTCTCTCTCTCGGTCTCTCTCTCCCTCTTTCAAAATAAATAAGATTAAAAAAAAGAAAAAGAAAAAGAAAAAGAGGGGCACCTGGGTGGCTCAGTCAGTTAAGTGTCTGACTTTGACTCAGGTCATGATCTCCCAGTCTGTGAGTTCGAGCCCCGCGTCAGGCTCTGTGCTGACAATTCAGAGCCTGGAGCCTGTTTCAGATTCTGTGTCTCCCTCTCTCTGCCCCTCCCCTGCTTGTGCTCTGTCTCTCTGTCTCTCTCTCTCAAAAATAAATAAAACATTAAAATTTTTTAAATAAATAAATAAAAAGAAAATTAAAAAAAGAAAAGAAAATCCACAGGTGATTGCCCACCCTTCCATGGCCAAGGTGTCCAACCTAAGGCCAGAAGGCCAAACTCCTATTAGTCCTGATTTTCCTAAAGTTGTGGATTGGTATCAGTGAATTCCTGAATTATTAAGTTCTGGAGAAATTCACAAAGGAAAGAAGTCTCAGAAATGCCTCTCCACATGCCACGAGATCACATTGGTGGCAGGGTAGGAGGCTTTGTTAACTAGCTTCCAAGGCAAGTTGTGGATGACTTACTACCAGCTGCCCACCCCCAAAATCTGTGTCTACCCTTCAGCTGGCTGCGATGGACAAAAACAAGGACAGCGCTGTGGATAGTACAGAGAGAGGCTGAAAGTCTAGACTCAGAAACCAGAGGACCATTTCAATCCCGGCCCTGCCTCTCTCTAGCCATGGACCTCAGGCAGGTCCTTCAGCCTGAGCCCAGCTTTCTCATCCATAAAACCCAGCAGACGTATGAATACACAGGTCTTACTCTGACGGACTACATTGCAATGATCCAGTTAAAATATAAGCAGTTTATCTAAAATACATGCTACACTCAACTCATGTTGGATGAACAGCAGTGTCCATACAACTAAATGGCTAGAGCTTGGTTTATTTCACATATCTCTTCTTAGGAGGCATTTAGCTACTTTCCTCTATTTTTTTTTTTTTTAAATCAACTTGCATTGCATGCTCCATCATTTGTACTTTGGGTTGGAAAGGTATCGTTTCATTCTTTGGGTCTGTTTCCAAGTTTCCTGTTTTGCTCTATTCATTTGTTTTGAGATAGCAGTCCATCGATTTCCTTTTTATAGATGTGTATATGTTTTAAAAGCTAGCCAGAGGAATGAATAAGTGGATAGATATGAGATAAAGCAAGTATGGTTTAGAAAAAGCTAATGACAGAAACTAGGTGCTAAGTATACAAGTGTTCACTGGAAAATTCTTTCCACTTTGCTCTGTTTAATAATTATCATAATAAAATATTGGGGGAAATCTAATAGGTTAAGTTCCTTCCATCACATTTAGTTTAAAAAAAAAAGAAGAGCATTGTTAAAAAGTTAGCTTGCCTGGACCCAGTGAATACACCTAAGTATCTGCATTTTATGAAACTTCTTGGGGAGTTTTGGTGATCACCTGGGCTCAGGGATGACAGTCCTACACAATCCCATACTTTGCATGCAGACACTTTACCTGTGCTCCAGACCCCTGCACAGCATCACTGTTCACAGACAGACCCTATTCCTCTGACCCTTCCAAGAATTCTGTGTGAGTTCAGGGTCATGATTCCCAAAGCCAGCGGTCACCTTGTGGAACACACACCAGCATAAACCACAACAAGGTAGGGGGTAAAACACTGAATTGGTTTTTCTCCTCCAACCCAAGGATTCTCTTGTGATCACCCCGGCCTCCCAGTAGAGCCCTGGACCACCCTCTTGTCTCCCGTGAAGACTTGGATGATGGCCATCCAGGGCAGGCTGGGTCCCAGTAGGAGTATGGAAGCCAGCTCTGTAGACTGTCTCTCTCTGCAATAAATAAATACTTGTCTGTGACTCCTACAGTGTGGAGTGTATCTTTGTCCCAACTCAGGAGTCATTTGCAGGTTTGGGAACTGAACATCCAAGCCACATCTGAGTCATGTTTAGGCACATCTCAGCCAATCTGGCCTATGCCTGAGCTATGCCTGGGCCGTGCGTGGACTATATGAAGATAACATCCAAGATCATGGCTGCTTCCCTGGGTTTCAGGAATAAGGCAGTCATTTGTGCCCTCCTTCCTTCTGTGCCAGCCTCAATAACACCTATGGTGGGACCATCTCTTTGGTGGGGGACACATGTTTTGTTGATCTAGACAGTGTGATGGATTGAGGGCTCTCTGAACAGTGTGACTCAGGAGAGAAATGAACTAGGGTTTGAATTCTGGCATGACCCCTCAACAGTAGTTTGACCCTTGGGATGTGGCTTCCCCTCTATGGGCCTCAGTTTCCCTCTCTACAAAATGAGGAGAATCGTAGTCCCCACCTTGAATGGCTATCATGAGGATGAAATGAGAGAGAAGTGTTCCTGGCACATGGAAGGTACTCAGACAATGTCATCTGTGGGTGATGTCATCGTCACTATTGTTACCTGGACTTCAGGATGTTGGGCCTTATCACTAAAGGCCCCTCCCACTTGGACAATGTGTGACTGCCATTGTCTCCCTGATGTTAGCAGGTTCAAGACAGACAATAGGGCCCCTGTTCTCTAGACTCAGGCTTACCCCAGGACACAGAGGTCTTCAGGTACACAAAGGACCTCAGAGGATGGGACATTGGGTATTTCAGGAAAAGGCATTAACCACCTTCAGGGTGTAAACAGGCAAGTGAATGGTGACAGCCTGGGAAGGCAGCCAGGAAGGAACTTCTCCTATCTACAAGACATGGGCAAGGCCAAGAGGGACACCAGGGGACAGGACAAGACCCTGCTCGAGACACTTACACAGGGTCAGCAAACACTTGCTGGGCAGTTGCTGAGTGCCAGGCTCTGCAGCTTCCACATACACCCCCAACTCCCAGACACAACTTTGCCATCTGTTCTCCACACATCACATTCCACTGTTTCTCTAAATCGTACTGAGTCTGAGGTTTGAACCATCTCTGACCAGGAAGATGAGAAAGTCAACCTCCATCTTGTCTGGGGCAGGTCCCTCCTGGCTCCCTAGGGTCGTGCAAGGATCTGAGGGGAAGGGGGGCTTCGAGGAGCCTGGAAGATGGGGCAGGGCCTCTCTCTGGTCTTTGGTCCCATCTGGTTCCAATGATGGGATCCCTGTTCCACCCACGACCCTTCAGAGGACAGTGGCTCCAACGCCCAGTCTGAGGCACTTCTCCGAAATAGCCATGGCTCCCGGGTTCCAGCCACCCATGACCTCTTTCTGGAGGAGGGGCTTCCTGGAGGTTGATGGATAAATAACCCGCTTCCTCACCGCCTGGGGCAGGGGGCAACTCCAACCCCACACAGCACCCCACAGGTCCGAGCTCAGGTGCCCACGGGGGTCACTTGCTCGAACACACCTTTCTGGGCCAGCTCCTTCTCCACCTCTTTCCCCCTCTACCAGCAACTCCTGGGATCACCTCTCAAATCAGCCACCTGCACTCAAACCCTGCTCTCAGGGTCTGCTTCTGGGGAACCCAAACCAAGATAAGCATTTGCTCTACAGGTATCACGCTAAGGGTCTCGCCCGGCCTTCCCCACGGCCTCTGGCAGCCCCACTTGACAAATGAAGAGACTGAGACTCTGAACACTCACCATGACTACCAAGCAGCCCCTAACCATTACCCCACACTGCCTCCCTCCACTCTGTGCCTTCATCTCTGCCTCCCCACCTTCGGTCTCTACTTCCCGTAAAGAAGGAGAAGGGTTGTCTTCTGTGCCAACCTCCTTCTGTTTGGGGCCCCAAAGCAAAACCACCCTCCATGCACCTCTGAGGCAGGAACCCCCAGACCTGGAGCTCCAAGACTCCACCGCCTTCCTTGGCTGGGGAAGCGAAAACTCTGCTTCCTTCCAAGGCTTAGCAGCAGCAGCAAATAAAAAACACCAGTGATTCCTCAGTAAATTACCCTGCCTCACAGGAAGTACTACTCTCTTTGTCTTACAGATGAGAGAACAGGTAATACACAGTCAGTGAGTTGATGGGAACCCAAGCCTCCCACCTGAATCACGTCAGGACAATGACCCAGTATTCTTATTCCTCAAAATAACAGTGACAGCTAAACAGCCTCTAGTCCATGGGGGCCACTCAGTCCCCAGACAGGACTAAGCACTTCCTGTGAGATTAACATTCCCATTTTATAGATCCATAAACTGAGGCTCAGGGACAGACAATAAGTCCTTCCGAGGGCTTCCCTTTCATGAAGGAGACCCCCAGAAAATTCCCCATCTCTCAGCAGAGATTAGTCAATGAGGGGAACAGACAGAATCCATAGGGCTCCAGTCAAATTCGTCCCTCCTGCCTGGTTTAGAGAGGTCACATTTGGGAAGGGAAAGATCTGCAAGCTTCCACCAACATCCTACTCCAGTCCCCAGTGACTCAGTTGAGGACATTAACCCCAGAGCCTTTCTGTGCTCCAGACAGAAGGAGGACAGCACTTGGCAGTAATGTTGAGACCCTATCGACAGATAGGAAGGAGGAGGATCCAGCAAGTTTTAGAGCATCTTCCAACCAAAAAGTCCATGATTTTATGACTCTGAGATTCTAGAATAAGTACATCCCCATCAAAAACACTTTACTGAATCATACTAACATCAGCCATTTGCTTTTGACATTAACCAGAGTGAGAACTTGAGAACTACCTAACATCGAACATTGACCTTGCATTTCCTGGGCAGCTGCTGCCTCCCAGAACCCACTCACCCACCATCAGCCCCTCTGCCCTGTGTGTCCAGCCGAAGAATGGAGCTTAATACCTACCCTGACCACGCCTCTGTGTTGTGAATGGGAAAATAGTTAATCATGGGGAGAACCCTTAGAAAATCTAAAAGCCACCTAGAGATGAATACAAGTGCCATTCACATGACCATGGGCAGCAGTTAATGGAGTCCATGCTGACACTGACAGCTGTGCACACTCACAATGGTGGCACCGGGATTCCCAAAAAGGGACATTCCCAAAGAGGACCTTTGCCCACCGAATTTCCCTTTTGCTGTGTAGCCAGTCCCCTCTCTGGGCCCGGATTTCAAATCCCACTTTTGCCATGGTGGACATGCTGTGTGACCTTGAGTAAATCATCCAACGTCTGTCAGCCACAATTCTTTTCTCTATAAGAGAGAAATTAAAATAAGTGACTTTTTTTGGAACGCTTCCTATGGATCAGGCCCTGTGCTGACATCTATATGAGTTGCTTCACAATCCTCACAAATACTGAAAAGACAGAGATGGATTTATTATTTATTTATTATGCCCATTTTTTCAGACATGAAAAGTGAGGCTCAGAAGAAAAAGTAACCTGCCCAAAACATGAATAGACACTTCTCTAAAGAAGACATCCAGATGGCCAACAGGCACATGAAAAGATGCTCAACGTCACTCCTCTTCAGGGAAATACAAATCAAAACCACACTCAGATATCACCTCACGCCAGTCAGAGTGGCCAAAATGAACAAATCAGGAGACTACAGATGCTGGAGAGAATGTGGAGAAACGGGAACCCCCTTGCACTGTTGGTGGGAATGCAAACTGGTGCAGTCGCTCTGGAAAACAGTGTGGAGGTTCCTCAAAAAATTAAAAATAGACCTACCCTATGACCCAGCAATAGCACTGCTAGGAATTTACCCAACGGATACAGGAGTGCTGATGCACAGGGGCACTTGTACCCCAATGTTTATAGCAGCACCTTCAACAATAGCCAAATTATGGAAAGAGCCTAAATGTCCATCAACTGAGGAATGGAGAAAGAAATTGTGGTTTATATACACAATGGAATACTACGTGGCAATGAGAAAGAATGAAACATGGCCTTTCGTAGCAACGTGGATGGAACTGGAGGGTATTATGCTAAGTGAAATAAGTCACACAGAGAAAGACAGATACCATATGTTTTCACTCTTATGTGATCCTGAGAAACTTAACAGAAGGCCATGGGGGAGGGGAAGGGGGGAAAAAGTTACAGAGAGGGAGGGAGCCAAACCATAAGAGACTCTTAAAAATTGAGAATAAACTGAGGGTTGATGGAGCTGGGAGGGAGAGGAGGGTAGGTGATGGGCACTGAGGAGGGCACCTGTTGGGATGAGCACTGGGTGTTGTATGGAAACCAATTTGACAATAAATTTCATTAAAAAAAGAAAAAAAGAAAAAATTAAAACAAGAAAAAAAGAAAAAGTAACCTGCCCACAGCTACACAGCTACTGAGCGATGGTGGGGATTTGAACCCAGGTCTGTGTGGCCGCAGAGGCATGGCACAGAAAACATGTGTGGAAAAGGGCTGGCTCTACCACGCCCCCGCTGTCCTCCATACACCCCCAACACACTCTCTGACTCAGTTCTGGGTCTGCCGCATCCTGTATTGGGAGCCTCCTCAGGCCCCTCCAGAGAGCTGAAGGCTCTGCCCCAGGCTCGCAGCTCTGATGTCACTCCGAAGAGGAAGGCCCCACCCCCAAAACCACAGAGCCCCCACCCCCTTCCCCCCTGAGGTCTGTTGGCCAGGGGCCCAGTGCCTGTGCCTTCAGGCCTCAGTGATGAGCCCTATCAGTTTTGGCCAGTAGCCCCTTGCCACCTGGTGCCAGGAGGACCCCTTTCTCCGCTGAAGAGCTCCTCTGGGCACAAGTCCCGCCCCACCCACCTGGGCTTCAGAGCTCAGGTTATAAAAGTTGTGTCTTTCTGGGAGGCTGGAGACAAGGCCAGGGAGATTCCGGGCCGTCCTGTTATTGGAGAGGTAAGGACAAGGAGGGCACTTCTCAAATGTTTCTTGAGCACCTACAATAATGTGCAGAGGCGCACAGATTCTTAGTGGTTCGAATCCACGCTCTGCCACCTGTGTGACCTTGGGGTGATTCATTTTTCCTCTCCAAGCCTCAGTTTTGTCATCTGTACATTGGACTTGCTATCAGTGATCCCAGACCATGTGGTGAGGACTCGGGGATGTAATGAAGCTCTCTTTACAAAGTCCTTGGCATGGCGCCTGCCCCTTGGTAACAACTCAACTAGAAGTTGGGGCTGGTAGGGATGATTGAAGGCAAGAGTTGGAGAGAGCTGGAAGACAGTGTAATGTGTGAAGGGCAGGAAGGGAGGGGAGACCCGACTTGGGTGAACTGATTGAGAAAAGTGCCCACGTAGAGGCTGACTAAACTCTGGTGGGCTGAACAGCGCGGTGGGGGGGGGGGGGGGTGTTTCACATCAGCCTGGAAGCAAAATACGAATAGCTAATGCCATGGGTACAAATTTTCCAGCCCCAAACCCGCATACACAAGGGAACGGATACGTTTTTTATTATTCAGTGTAATCGTTGTTTGGAGCTCCTATCCCCCCAAGCAACCAAAAACTGACTGCTGCTAATTCAAGGCATCGCTGGGATTTTCTCAGCTACTTCAGAGCAGGCTCAGTGCCTTGGCAGGGGGTGCAGTGTCTACCCTCTGGGTGGGCTCCTTCATTGGCATGGCATGGCAGGGTATGGTGGTGGCGCCTCGGCGGGCCTGCCTACACTGGATATGTCTGCATCCCAGCCAGTCCCTGCCTGGCAGCTCCAGAGGCTGCATCTCCTGGTGGCACCCGTAGCCCACCCAGAGCGCCCCCTGCCTGCGGGCTCTGGGGTCCCAACTCTGCCCTTTGGCCACCAGGCAGGGCCAAAGTTCACCTGTTACAAACACACTGGTTGAAATATTGAAATATTTCCCTGTTATCTGGTGAGGAAGTGTGGCTTCAAGCCCCTCCCCCCGCTGCCCACCCCAGCCAGTATAAGACCTCCCGCAGGACCCTCATCCCTTCAAGATCCAGAAATCTCCATGGTTCAAAGGGAGCACTCCATCTTCTAACATCTCACAATGTCACCCGGCCACATGAACAGCTGTTGAGCACACTGCTTGCCAAGTGCTTTGCACATATCGTTGAATGTATTCCTCACAACAACTTATGTTTATCCCCATTCCACAGATGAGAACACTGAGGCACAGAGAGGTCCAGTAAGTTGCTCAGGGTCACACAGTCAGGAAGTAGCAGAGCCTGGATTTGAAGGCGGTCCACACGATGGGGAAGGGCACTCCAGGAAGAAGAAAACAAAAGCACTAGTGTGAGGTGGTGAGAAGTGCAGGGTGTGTTCAAGGACTAGCGGATCTGGAACGAGGGGGAAAGACAAGGAAAGGGAAGCTGGAGAGAGGTTCCAAGGGAGACAGGGCTGGGAGACCCTAGACAATGGGTCCCCAGTGCAGACATGCAGGTGGCCACTGGGGTTTCCAGTTCTATGTCCACAGGTCCTGACTGGGAGGATGCTGCTGTTCTGGGGGTCACTGCTATGCTGGGGGCTGCTGCCCCAGGCTCAAGGGGGGGCCTGGCATCAGATCCTCCTGCGAATCAGCAAGGATCAGCTGAAAACAGGTAAAATTTAAGGGGTGGGCTTTGGGAGGCAAGAGCTCAGGGAAGGGCGGGGGTGGGAGATGGTACCACCATCTAGCCTCCCCATGGCCAGCAGCAGAATTTGCCTTCCTTCACCCAGACCTGACCTCAACCTTCCCCTGCTCTAACACTTGCTGTGGCTCTCTCATGCCTCAGGAGAAGCTCCAAGCTCCTCATCTTGGCATTCAAGACTCTGCATCCCCTGCCTCTTCCGCTGCCACCTGTCCTGACCACCCCCATAGACTTCACAGCCTCCTTCCCTTCCCGGGCTATTTCTTCTATCTACAATTCTCTTTCCCTCCTTCCCCACATGCTGAATTCTGACTCATCCTGTAAGGCAAAAGCTCGAACAGTCCCTCTGATGGGAATCCCGCCCCCACACCCCCAGTTTCCCCAGGCAGAAGGAGTCTCTTTCCTCTGGGCTCCCACAACCCTTTGGTGAAACCTCATCTATGGCATTTTCCTGATGTATGACACTTATCCTGTCTATGTGTCTGTTTGTCTCTCTCCCTCTTGACCATGAGCTCCTTACTGCCCATCCACCTCCTCCCCTACTTACCGCTGTCTATCCTCACCCATCTTTTGGTTTCATAAATTCACTAGACTCCTTACCACCTCAGGGCCTTTGTACAAGCTGTTCCCTCAGCCTACATTGCTCTCCTCCTAGACCTTGCAATAATGGATTCCTTCACTTCGTTCAGGTCTCAGCTCAAATGCCTCCTCCTCAAGGAGGCTTTCCTTGACCACTCTGTCTAAAATAGACCTTCATTCACCCCAGTCATGCTCCAACTCTACTCCGTTGTTTTTTTTTTTTTCTTTGTAGCACTTACTTTCAAAAATTGCCTTGTTTGCTTATCTGAGCATTTGGCTGTTGTCTATCTCTCCCACTAGAATGTATACTAGAATGCACACTGCTCCTGTTCCCTGAACCCAGAGAGAGTGCACACTTAATAAGTACTTGCTGCTAGGGGCACCTGGCTGGGTCAGTTGGTGGAGTGTGAGACTCTTGATCTCAGGGTTGTGAGATCAAGCCCCACGCTGAGTGTAGTGGTTACTTAAAAATAAAAAATTCTAAAAAAAAAAAAGAAAAGAAAAAAGTAAGCACTTGCTGCTAAATGACCATCTCAATTTTTTTTAAATGCTTATTTATTTTGAGAGAAGAGAGACAGACCGACAGAGTGCGAGTGGGGAAGGGGCAGCGAGAGGGAGCCGCAGAATCCAAAGCAGCCTCCAGGCTCTGAGCCGTCAGCACAGAGCCGGATATGGGGCTCGAACTCACCCACTGTGAGATCATGACCTGAGCCGGAGTCGGACGCTCAACAGACTGAGCCACCCAGGCGCCCCTTTTTTATAAATTTTTTTAATGCTTATTTATTTTGAGAGAGACAGACTGACAGAGTGCGAGTGGGGAAGAGCTAAATGACCATTGAATCACTGGCTCTGAGCAGATGCTGGTGGGCATTTGCTGAATGACTGAATGAAGGGTGAGCCCCACCTTGAGAAGGGGCTTGTCTCCTCAGACATTTCAGACCTGTTCTCGGAGCACCACATCTTGGACCGCGTGGCCGGGATTCCTGTGACGGGGGCTGCAGATGAAGGCGTCACCATCCTGGACCACCTGCCCTTTGTAAGAGAAGGCCTCTCCAAGAAGAGCAGTGGGCTTGATCTGTCACTGGTCGGGGACCTGCTCTCGGGGAAGCGCCTCCCACTGCTGGAGAAGCTGCTCCAGGTGGGCGGGTGAGTCCGCAGAAGCTGCCTCTGGCCTTTCTTCCCCCTTCAGCCTCCGCCCCTGAGCCATAATGTTCTCCTGTATCAAGAAGAGGACTGGGCAGGTGGGAGGCCCGGAGGCTCCCTATAGCCTGGAAAATGCATAGCAAGTGCACCTTTATTGTTCTAAATCTCTCCAAGCTACTTAGAATCGTCCAAAGCAGGGTCTAAATCAAGGATCTCACCTAGCAGCCCTCCAGACCCCCACATTCAGCCTACACCTGGGTACTGCAAATTTGCATGGTGGTTTTTTTAAATATCTTAACTTTAAAAAGTTAAAAATGTTGTAATGAATTGCCAATATTTAAAAATCAAGAGGGTTTTAATCAAAATCAAGGTTTTCTGATTGTATGGTTAGTTAGGACTGCTGTAACAAAGGACCACAAGCTGTGGCTTAAACAACAGGAATTTGTTGTGTCACAGTCCTGGAGGCTGGAAGTCCAAACTGAAGGTGTGGACACAGCTGCTTCCTTCTAAGGGCCGTGAGGATCTCTTTTCCACGCCTCTCTTCCAGTCTGGGTGGTTTGCTGACGATTCCAGTGGGCACCAGATGAGTCACTAACTTGTATCTGATGTTTAAAAAGTACTCTGGGCCCTTCTCAGCTCAGGGAGATGCTGGGACCTGATGTCACTGAGGGGAGAAGAAGGCTCACGTCCTCCCTCCTGAATGCTCAGCAGGGCAGATGGTCCCTCAGTGGATGGTGGCGAGATCACCCGCCATCTTGCTTTCTGAGTCTTGCCTGCTTGCTTCCCTTTTGCAGATTGCTTATACTTGAACTCAGGCAGCCTCACTGCATATAGACAGCCCCTCCACTGCATTCTCCCCATTTTGTAGAGGGTGATACTGAGGCCACAGAAGGGAAGAGACTCAACCAGGTCTTCAAGACGTGTAGGCTGGAACTACAGCCCCATTGTTCTCCAGCTGGACTGGGATCGGGGACGGGGGTGTCCCAAACCTGCTCCTGCTCCTCCTGGGGTCCATCCCTATTCCAGCCAACCCAGATACACACACTCTACAGAACCATGGCGGCCTTAGCAGACCATACCAACACCCCCCAAACCTCTCACAGGTTGGTCGTAGAAGATGCCGTAGGACCAGAGATCACCCTGCAAATCCTGAGCGACAGCCTGCTGCAGGTCACGTTGCGAACCAAACTGTACCTCTCGCTCCAGCAGTAAGTACACCGGGCACTTCCTCCCCACCCCCCTCAGTGCCAGGCAGGCCAACCCCTCATTGCTATGACTCAAGAGGCAGCCATGCAGGGCTAGCAAAGGCCTCCTGCCTCTGCCGCCATAAGCCTCATAATAATCCTTTCCACTCGGGCTTGTTTCAAAGCCATTTTCACTGATGGGGAAACTGAGGCACAGAGTGGCAGAGGGACCGACCCAGGATAACACAGTGAGTCAGAAGCAGAGACCGAAATAAAACCCTTGGACTGCCAAGTCAGGGAATATGTGTCCCATCTGAGTAAAATGCAGATGCATTGACAGCATGATCTGAGGAGGGTCCGATTCAAGCCCCGCCACCCTCACCTCCAGAGTATGGCATAACTGCACTCCACTCCTACTCACCATCTAAGCAACTTGAGCAAGGGCATCTGTTCCCTGGGCCTCAGTTTCCTCATCTACAAGACGGGTATGATCAAGTATGCTCCTACCCTTGGCTGTTGTGAGAGTTCACTGCCGACCTGAGAGCTTGGCTATCTCACTAAGGTGTGGGTGATCATGCCGACCTGGGGTTGCAAACCGTGGGCAACAGAGGGAGTGCTACGGGTGGTATCTGCACGTGAAACAAATATTCCTTTTTTTTTTTTTTCCAGAGAGAGAGAGAGCACAGGAGAGAGGGAGAGGGGCAGAGTAAGAGAGAGAGAAAAAGAGACAGAGAGAGACAGAGAGAGACAGAGAGAGAGAGAGAGGGAGAATCCCAAGCAGTCTCCACACTGCCAGGGCAGAGCCAGACATGGGGCTCGATCCCACAACCCTGGGATCATGACCTGAGCCAAAATCTAGAATCAGATGCTCAGCTGACTCAGCCACCCAGGATCCCCAAAACAAATATTCTTAAAAGCCCCTTAGGAATATGTCCACTGTTGGTTTTCTTTAAAATATGGCCTTCTTGGTCTACCTTCCCTTTTTAATAGAGAAGTGAGCACAGAGGAATGTTTCTTTGGTAGAGAAGTGGGCACAGAGAAATATTTCTCTCCTATACAATAAACGTATCATCGCCCTTGTAGTGATGTGCAGTAAAAACACAACCTAACTCTTGGCCTCGTGGGGACTGTAGCACTTGGAGCACCTGTGGCCCATGTCAAGGTCACCTTCAGCCCCAGGTGATTGTCCTGCTGGCTGGTGTTTTCGAATCTTTCAGGTTTTCCGAAGTGAGGGATCCATATGTTTAATGACGTCTCCTAGTTTTTCATTTGAGCCCCGCAGGCAGCAGCAGGCCACCAGCCTGTGACTTCTGGCCTCCACGTCAGGTGGTGGCTTGGCACCTGCCTAGACCTGCTGCCCCTACAGGATACTGCGGCTCAAAGTCATCAAGAACATCCGCATTGGGATACGGCTGGAACAGATGGGGAACGAGACCAAGGTGGCCTTCGAGGAGTGCCACACCCCACCAGGATACCTCAGCATCAAGGTTCTGGAGCAGTGAGTACCTGCCCACACCTGCACTACCACTGGCCAGGAGGGAGTGCCAGGACTTCCCAACCTTCATGCAGACTCCCTGTGGGGGCTGCTTTTCCCCAGCCTAGTTCTCTGGGTGACCAAGGGCATCAGGGACAGGGTCATCTGCAAGGCTCCGAGCTGCACACACCATCCATCAGCATTTCCTCTCTCCACACTGAATGTCATGGCTGAGAGCGGGCATCCAACCAGGTCAAACCTCAGCTTGGCTGCTTCCTAACTCGGGGACCCTGAACAAGCTATATGACTTTTAGAGCCTGTTTCCTCACCAGTAAAATGAAATTGTCCACAGAATCCACCCAGCAGGGGGTGGGGGTGAGGAAAAGATGAGCTGATCTATGTGCTGAGGTAACCTTAGCACAAAACCACCTCCTCCAGGAAGTTTTCCATGACTCTCCCTCCTCAAAAATCCCAGAGACCTTTATCAGAGAGGAAATGAAGAGACAGAAGCAGAGAGGGACAATAAGGAAAAAGTAAAGACGAGGAAGTCATGGAGATAGAAAGCAAGAAGGCAAGAGAGGGATAAAACAGAAAAAGAAAGGGTGGGGTTGGGGAAGGAGAAGAGAGACACCAAGTGGGGAAGGAGGCAGCCACTCCATGTTACACAAGCCCATCGGCCCTGCCCTGGATTCCCGCCTCTGGCCTCAGTCTCCCCTTCCATGGTGTCTCAGATCCCACCTGCTCTCCCCCACCACTAGAATGGACCCCCTCCTGGCAAACGGAGCTCTGGAGTTGGTGACGAGTACCCTAGATAAGGCACTGCCCTTCCTCCTACAGAAGATAGTAAGTTGTTCACCCTCGTCTGCCTCCTGGGAGAGGGGTGTGACCCCAGAAAGAGCCTCTCAACTTGACAAGGACCGCATCGTGCCTTCCCTGCAGGTGTGCCCCCTGGCCACGACCCTGCTCAACTCACTGCTGGAAGGCCTGCTACACCTCACTCTGCGTACGTAGAATGGCCGAGAAAGCGGCTTAACTTCCATCCCCCTAACTGTGTGCCAGGAACCGTTCTGGGCTCTGAGAACAGGACAGGAAACCAAACAAAGCCTAGCTGCAGGGAGCCTACTTTTCAGTGGGGGAGAAAAAGGGCACTGTGCCTCATGACCTGGGCAAGTCATTTTCCCCCGGAGCCTCAGTTTCCCAACCTGTAAAGTGGGACTAATCCCAGACCCACAGAGTGGACTGCTGCAATAATACATATAACCCGGCACAAAGTTACCGCTCAATAAATGTTCATTGTTACAAGAGGCACAGGCCTAGCCCACAAGAACTTAAATCTGAGCAGAGAAGTTCAATTTCTGCCTGCTTCACTGCCTCTCCACACCGTTTCACCCTCCCGCAGGGCAAGCGGGGTCCTACTTTCATTTTCCCATTGCAGCCCCGACCATCTCAAGCCCAGAAGACTTCCAGTACTATGTCACCACCACGGAGTTCACGGAGGAGGCCATCCTGATGAAAGTCCAGGCGAGCCAGCACCCTGGCTAGGGCAGACCCTCCCGGGACACCCACTAGCCTAGGGGAGGATGGGCAAAGAGGAAAGTGAGATGGCCTTCTCTGGATGGGAGGCATACAGAGAGGCCACAGGTAAGGGTGGTAGGCAAAAGAGGAGAAGGAGAGGGAAGGAGGGAGAAAGAAGGGGAGAGCTGGTGGACCCCTGCCCTCGGGAGCTTGTGCTGAGGCCCACTTGAACCCTGGAGAGCAAGAGAGGCCACAAGGCTACAGGTGCTGTGAGCGGGGATGAGACTCCAACAAAAGGGTAAGTGGGGCAGTTCGTGGGTGCAGAATTATATGCAACACCCAGCTGGAAGAGATTCCTCAGATGGGGAAACTGAGGCCCAGAAAAGGGCCTGTCAGAGGTAGTAGGTCAGGTGGACAGGAAGGATTTGAGTGGATAGGAAGGAGGTGCTGTTAACAAAGGCACAGAGAAGGGAATGGGGTCGGAAGAGGGAGAAGCGAAAAATAGGAGCTCGTGTGTTCAAAATGTAGCTCTACCTACCGTCTGTAGGACATTGAGTAAGTCATTTCACCCCTCTGGGCTTCAGTTTCCCCACCTGTCTAATGGGGACAGTAATAGTTCCCATCTCACGGCACCGCTGTAAGGTCGAAATGAGATTGTGCACATAAGTGTTCAGCACTGCCTAGCACATAGTGAGCCTGTGGTATCGGTTATAGCTATAATCGGTTGTTGGTCAGAGAAGCTGTTCGCACTGAATTTCTCCTTCCTCCTTCCTTTTTCTGAAGCTTGTGACGCCCTGCAGCCCAGGCCAGAGACCCCGAAGGCCTGACCACCTGACCCCCCCAACCCCTTCCAAAATTAGCCCAAGGCAGCATGGCAGACCTCGCTTTTGGGCTAGAAGTCTACAATGACATCCTGTCCTGCCTCTACACCAGCAAGGAGATCCATGTGGACCCCCAGGACTCCAAAGTGAGTGCTCAAGAAAGGGGAGTATATAACTTTATTGCTTTGCTTTTCACATGAAGAAACCAAGATCCAGCTGGCAGAAGTGCCTTTCTGGGGGACCTAGGTAAGTCACTTCCTCTCTCTGGACCTCCCTGGAGAACTCCTCTTCAGCCCTCAGAACCCAGCATGGAAATCCCCTCCTCTAGGAAGTCTTCCTTGAACACCCAGGTCCCTTTATTGCTCCTCTCTTCATAACACTTATCCATTCACTCATGCCACAAATCGCTCTTGAAGGCCTACTATGTGCTAGGCCCTGTGCACCCAGCGTCCCTGGCCTTATAAAGCTCAAAGTCAAGTGGGAGAATAGAAACTGAACAAGAAAACAGTCAGATAAATAAAATAATTTATCTTGTTTATAATAAGAGCACTGGGTCAGCAAGCGACTAGTGGAAATGACAGGGCTACCCTGGACACTCTAGTCAGTAAAGACATCTATGAGGAGGTGGCCCGAATGGTGACAAGGAGGCATACATATAGAGATCTGCAATAAGAGCAAATTGCCAGGGTCAATGAAGAGACCAATGAGGGGGAAATCCAGATACATCACTGCTTAAAAGCCCCAAGCAGCAACTCAGCACACTCTGAATAACATCCAGTCTCTTCTCTGCAACCCCCTGCCCATTTCTCCAGCTCTGTCCCCTTACCTACTCCACTCCAACCACACTGGCTGAGCTGGTGCCCACCTCAGGGCCTTTGCACCTGCTGGGCTCACTGCCTGGAACATTCTTCCTTCCACCGTTGGCCTCAGTGCAAATGTCATCTCCTCAGAGAGCCCCTCCTTGACCACCACGTCTAAATATGCAGAATAGGCCTTCCCCCTCCTCGCCCCACTTCCCCTCTCTTTCTGTGCTTTTCCCTTCAAAACGCTGATCACACTGGGCATGTGTATGAGTAAAGTTACATATGCAAGGTCATATGTTGACAAATACACACACATGTGTTTATTTATTTAACTTTGTGTGTGCACTGCCTCCCCCATTCGAGGACACAGACTACGGATGGTGAACATGTCTACAGCATGCAGTGGGTGCTCCATAAACACTGAAACACAAAACCCTAAGATCTGTGTCTAGAAGAGATCTAATGCTACTGCTCCATTTTTTTACATGAGGAAACCAGGGCCCAGATAGGGAAAGAGACTTGCCCAAGATGACCCAGCAGTGGGATCAGGAGTAGAGCCAGGTGTCCCCACGCTGGGGAGACAGTTGTAAGTGAGCACTGAGATAATTGTAGGTGAGCATTGTAATTCCATGCCCACAGGAATTCTTACCCCAGTGGGCAAGGGTACATATGCAAGGGTGCGCTTTGTAGCTTCACTTGGGATAGGGCAAAAAATAAAGTTAACCTAGGTGTTCATCAATGACAAATTGGTAAAAAGGAGTCTGGTTATGGTCATACATGGTGGAATACTATGCAGCTGTCAAAAAGAATGGCGTTGGTGGAATGCAAACTGGGGCAGCCACTCTGGAAAACAGTATGGAGGTTCCTCAAAAAATTAAAACTAGAACTACCCTATGACCCAGCAATTGCACTACTAGGTATTTATCCAAAGAATACAGTGTGCCGTTTCGAAGGGGCACATGCACCCCAATGTTTACAGCAGTGCTGTTGACAATAGCCAAAGTATGGAAAGGGCCCAAGTGTCCATCGACAGATGAATGGTTAAAGAAGATGTGGTATATATATACAATGGAGTATTACGCGGCAATCAAAAAGGATGAAATCTTGCCATTTGTAACTACGTGGATAGAACCGGAGGTATTATGCTAAGCAAAATCAGTCAGTCAGAAAAAGACAAATATCCTATGACTTCACTCATATGTGGAATTTAAGATACAAAACAGATGAACACAAGGGAAAGGAAGCAAAAATAATATAAAAACAGGAGGGGAGACAAAACATAAGAGACTTAAATATAGAGAACAAATTGAAGGTTGCTGGAGGGGTTGTGGGGGGGGATGGGCTAAATGGGCAAGGGGCATTAAGGAACACACTTGTTGGGATGAGCCTTGGGTGTTATACGTAGGGGGTGAATCACTATTCTATTCCTGAAATTATTATTGCACTATATGCTAACTAACTTAGATGTAAATTAAAAAATAAAAATACAAGTAAAGAATTCAGGGGGGAAAAAAGAATGGGGTTGGTTCTATATGTACTGATACTGAGAGAAAAAAAAAATAAGGCGCAGGACTGCATGGTGAGAATATTCTCTACTATGCATGTTTATATGTGTGTAGAAAACAGGATGTACTCCCAAATGCCAACACTGGTTACCCCTGAAAATAGGATTTGGAGGAAAAGGGGAAGAGGTGTTGGTGTAGACTTGTCCCCTTTATACGTTTTTGTACTGCTTTCCATCATGATTTATGATTTTCAGGAACCAATGGAGTATGGCTAGATGGATAGAAATATAATGAAGCAAGTATAGGAAAATGTTAACTGAAGAATCTAGGTGATAAGTATACAAATGTTGAAATCCTTTCAACTCTGCTGCATGTGCGGAAATTTTCACAGTAAAACATGGAAAGGGAAAATCACTGAAACAATAAAGTTAACCTTTCCAGAACAGAGCTACGGGATTCTAAAGGCCAACACGCGGTTTGCCCTTTTTCCAGGCTGCCGACCTCATTGAACTGTTGTCACTGAGAGAGCTGGAGCGGGAGCCCAAGGTGGGTGTGTCACCGGCTTCCCCTCCCGCACCAGGGCCAGGATCTCAGGAAAGAGTCTGGGATGGGGGCAGGATTGGGCCACGTAAGCATGTTCCATTTGGCCAGAGTTTCCTACTGTGGACTCCAAAAACCACTGCACCTATTCCACTGGTGCTGTGAGGGTTGGGGGGGTTGGTTCAAGTAAGGCACTTAGCTCATCGCCCCGCCCAGGTGCCCATGGCCAGGAGGCTGGCGTTATGACTCGCTACTGAACGGGCCCCTGCCCCTGCTAAGGCAGCCAGATGTGCACACGGAGACAACAGTGAGCAGTGACTATGTGCCAGGCTCCTCCACCTGCGTCAACATAATCCTCAGATTCCCCGCACTTCAGCCCATTTTCCTATGTGAGCAAACTGAGGCACAGAAAGGTGAATCCAGTTGCTCAAGCTCATATCACTCAGTCAGTGGCAGAAGCAGGATTTGAAGCCAGTCCTGGACTCCAAAATCCATGCTCAGTGTCCTTTCTCCAAAGGCTCTTAGAACATGGCATCGGATGAACAAACAGTAATAGAAAACAACAGCATTACTAGGTGCTGGGCTCTATTCTAAGTACTCCACATGAATGAATTCATCTAATCCCCACAACAACCTTGTGGAGTAGGAACGATTATTCTCATTTACCAACTAGGAAAACAGAGAGATTAAGAGACTTGTCTCAGGCCACACAGCTTACAAGCGGTGGAGCTGGGATTCTTGCTCCAACATTTATGTTCTTACCTGCCATGCACGCCCAGGAAGCAGAGGATGTAATCTCACCTTAAAGGAGCTCAAGGAGGTTAAGTAAACTTCCCAAGGTCAAGGTCATGCAGCAAGTTGCTGCAGAGCTAGAATGAAACTTCAGACACCCTGGCTCCTAAGACGATCTTGTTCCCATTCTTCCAAGCCGGGAACTAAGGAACTCCATTCTCTGTACCTGCCTGCACCTTTTCTGCTTTAACCTCATTCAGACTTCCAAGCAGTCCAGAGGAACTGTGAGACTGACCATCAGTACCCCCGACCCTCCCACCGTCCACATTGATGGCCACACAGCCACCGTCACCCAGCCGGGCTCGCTGGTCCTGCTGGGGACCAGCAACACCTCCTCTGTCTCACTTTCCTGGGTGAGTAAGCCTTGAAATTATTTGTTCCTCAGGGGGCCTGGGTCCACTTGGGGGCCCCTCCGGGACCGGGTGACTGAGGCAGCTGCAAAACTCACCATTGTGTTGCCTGCTAATATTCGATCGGTCCACACCCAAATAGATGCATGCACCTGTTGTCAAAACATTACAATTAACACTTGCTCCCCTGTGTGGCTCCCAGTGCTCCCCAAAGACCTCCTCAACAACTAAAGGGTTTTGCCTCCAATACCTTCTGCTCAGTGCCTTGTAGGTAGTTGTTAAGTCTTCTGCCTTCCCTGGACATGGCTGCCTCAAAAGCCCTTGTCTGCAAAACCAGGAGAAAGATCAGAAAAACAGTTCATAAGAGGCTAAACATATCTGTGTTGTCTACTCTATTTCTGGGGAAACACAGCTTCCCCCAAAATTTCAACTTCTCTCTTCTGAGCCCCCTTGGGATTCCTATTTCCCATTCCACAGACCTTAAAATTGGGAAGGTACCTCAGACATATGGGGGGTGGGGGACCCCCCCCAATAGGCAAGCCCAGCAGCATCCAGTACACACACAGGACCCTAGAATCTTAGTTGGCATGACTCTGTGGTCAAGAAATTTGTCATCTCTGACTGGTAGTGAGAAGAACTATTTCCGGTCTATAAGGTGACTGTGTGACTTAAGGCCAATAGACAACCCCCTCAAAACCAAGGAGTCCTCTGGCTTCCAGCAACAGTGACTCAATGGCCAAATGACTCATTGCAAAAGGCTTTCCCTTCCCTGGGCTGAGCCTCCCTGCGTTGTGCCCAGCCCCAGCCTCCCCTGGCCTCCAGGAAGACCTGACACCATGAGTGCCCTCTCCCACAGCACCACCCACACACATGGTCTGAACACACATGACCAGCATCTGGGGCAGCAGGGAAAGGACCAGTGAGAGGGGCCAGCCCTGGACAAGCATTCACGGGAGTCGGGGTGAAGGGTATCCCTCTGGCTGGAACATAATTTCCTCTCCTCTTCTGACCTAATTTCAACTCCCATAGAATCTCCTTTCAAAGGCTGTGTTTTCCTCGAGAAATCAGGAATTAAAACTCCAGTTCACTCCAAGCAGGTAATGTTTTTTTGGTTTTGCATGTTCAGAAGAAATAAGAATGACTGGCAGAGAAGTAGGCGGGGGTGGGGGGGGTGGTCAAGGGGTGCATTTCCATGCCTGCTGTCAGCACACGGAGTAGTGGATAAGAGGGAGGGAGGAAAGGAGGGAGGGGGTGTTGTAACTGGAGCTCACTGACCACTGCACCCCCAAGCAGCTGCCGTGATCTGAAAGGGTGATCTCTTTTCTCTGGTAGCACCACAGTCACCCTGGGCCCTTATCCCGCCGGCCTTGCAAAGCAGGTGAGTCTCTCCTAAACTTTGGCCTCTCCATGGTCCTGAAGGACCCATCAGCAGGCCCAGAAAAAGGCCCTGAGTCACTGATGTAGGAAGTTGAAAGCCTCACTCACTTTCTATCACTGATCTCATCTTGCCCTGGAGTCCCCACACCCCCTGGGGTCAGGGGAGCCCCCAGAACTTAAACTTGTCCACTTCATTCTTTCAAACACTTAACAAATACCTACTGAGCACCTATGATGTGCCCAGACTTGACTTAGGTACTTGGGATATGTCAGTGAACAAAGCAAAGGACCCTGCCTTCATGGAACGTACATTCTAGCAGGGTGAGGTCAGATAAGAAGCAATGAGCAGAGTAAAACTGTAGACTATGTACACAAGTGATCATACTGTGGAAAAGAAAAAGTAGGAAGAGGGGATGTGCATCAGGAGTGCAGGTGAAGGTAAAACTAAAAAGGAAGGTTGGGGAAGGCCTCACTGAGAAGGTAAGTGTTTGAGAAAAGACTGGAGGAGGTGAGGGAGAGCGCTGTGGGGACATGGCAAAGAGAGGCCCCAAGGCCCCAAGGCAGAGAGGGGTGTGCCCCTGGTTCAGGGAACAACAAGGGGGCCAGGGTAGCTGGATCAGAGGGATTGAGGGGAGGTTGTAGAGTGAGTAGAGCCTACTAGTGGGAAGCTGGCTCTTCCAGAGTGAGATAAAAGCTGATGGAACACAGAAGGAGCAGTCTGGAGGGGCCTGGAGTGGAGGCAGGTAGGCCATTGAGCAGACTGGTAGAACAATGCAGAGGCTTGATGAGGCAGGTGGCAGCCAGGGCAGTGGCTGGGTGCAGGACATATTCCCGATAGGACTTCCTGCTGGAGTAGATGTGGGAAAGGACTGAGAGAGGTATCCAGGATGATGCCCAGATTTTTAAGGGCACCTCCTCCTCTATAGGATGAAAACAGCCTCCTTTGAGAGAACATTCCGTTTGCACCCCCAACATGGCTGTGTGTCTCCTCTCTGGGTTTCTACTCCCCTGGGATTCCCAGCATAGCATCCTGAGCCACCTGTGCCACCTGGGTCCCCATGTAGCAGTGAGGGGTTTCTGCTATAGTGTGACATGTCTGGGCCCTCCCTAGCCTTGGGGCACTGGTTCCACCATCCTTCGCTTCCACAAGACAGTGAACCTCATGGGCCAGTCCTTAATGGGGGAAGGCTGCAAGATGGAAAAACAACAAAATGAAAGGGCTGAACATGTATCGGGAAACACTTCAGAATGATTAGCCCTGCTATATTAGGCCTTGCTCTGGCCTTACTTGCATAGAATCCCAGCCTTGAAAGGTCCTGAAGATCATCCTCCCAGGTCAGGGATCCCTTCTGTGACATCATCAGAGGGCAGTTATCCAGACCAGGGCTGCTGTGTATGGTTGTACAGGTTGTGCAGTGTACAAGCCACCCACATCATAGATAATTATGAATATGTTTATAACAGTGTCCCAATACATGGGGAAAGAGTCTTAAAGAAAGGGAGTCCTTTTCCAATCTCTCCAAATGGGTTGGAGCAGCTCTGATCAACCTCTTTAACTGCATGAACATCCCTAGTAACAGGAGGTTTGCTATCTCAGTGAGACAATTCCTGCCCCATCACCAGACAGGTCTCAGCATTGGAGAGGTCCTCTTTGGACGGACCCAAAGTTGGTACCTGTGAAGCTCTGGCCGTGGGTTTCCTCTGGCTCAACCTATTTCCTCTTCCCCTGGGCTACCCTGCAGAGATATGAAGACAGTCCCAGTGACCTAGGATGAGTGTAACTCTTTTTCAGGCCCCTCAACTTTCCCTAGGCCCTTCACTATCTGGTCATCTGGCCCCAGTGCCCTTTAAAAATGGAGTCCCCTGGACTACTCCTGATCTCTTGTGGGCACCTGTACACTGGAGATGCCCCATTCCCGTGGTCAGAATCTGCCAGCCCAGCCGAAGTGACCTTCCTGTTTCTTTTTCATCTGTTGTAGGAAAAACGTATGGAGGCCTTTCTCTTAGAGCTTCTGAACAGGGTATTTTTGCCCCATCACAACGGTGAGCCCCACTGGGTTTCTTCTCATGCCCATACACCATGCGGCCTGGAGCTGCATCACCTGTGTCTAGAACTCTGCGCAGACAGCTGGCTTCTGCCTTGTCCCCTGGGGTTGGCTAAGAACTGTGCTTGGGCAAGGCAGATGGAGGCAGGGTAGAGACTGAAATTTGGAGTGTGGCCAATGGGGGTGCCGGAAAGGGCCCGGGTGTGCTCCCCCCCATTCTCTGCCAGCTAGTGTACCTTGCGTGGACCCTGCTAGTACATGCAAGGTAACCAGTTCGGACCTTACGCACTTCTGAGAAATCACCTGGCTCAGCCTCCTTTTTTGCATTTGGGTTCAGTAGAATAAAATGACTTTCCCAAGGTCACACAGCAAGTCTCTGGCAGAGCTGAGCCCAGAACTCTGGCATTTCATCTCCTTTCCATGGGCTTCTCTCTATGCTCCAACTTGAGGAGTTATGTCAGGACTCCAGAGTGAGGCTAGAGGGCGAGGCTAGAGGAGCTCAAATCCTGGCTGGGCTGAAGGGTTTCGCATCATTCTGTGACCTGTGATAGCCAGGGAAAGTTCTGGGCATAAAGTGGGTAAATCTGTGCTCAAGGAGGGAGACCTATTAAAGGTGAGGAACAGCGGTGATGAAAGGCCCGGCAAGGCAGGCAGAAAAAGGGTCCGGGTGGGCAAGGATGCAACCTCACCTAGCCGGTGCCTACCACCGGCAGTTCATTCAATAAGTGTATCTTCGTCCTGGACCAAAGAGACCTATGGCGAGCATCAAGATGACCCAGGAGCTAAGTCTGGTTCAAGAAGCCTACATAGTCTTGCAGAGTCTGAACATCCAGGCCTTGTGTGTTGCACAATGCCAGGGGTGCCATTCACACTGGGGTCCTGTCCAAACCTCCCCTACAAGGCAAAAAGGAGCAGGGCCAAACCCACTCAGGAAATACAGGAAAACTGGCTGCAAGAAGCAGCCTGAGGATAAGAGAATTGGCAGAGGAGAGATTCACAAAAGCCTGTGCTGCAGTCAGGATCATCTGGTCCCAACACAGACAGGATTGAAATGAGGAGGCGTCCAGAGGCTGGGAGCTGGGAGGCTGATGAGAAGGCATCTGCAGATCAGGGAACAGAAAGGACACCAGAGGCACCTGTCCCTCCTCCTCCATCCTGCTCTGCACCTAACTGGGCTGGAATACACATTGGGCCAGCAAGGGCCCCAGAGTGATGATGAGGGGCCGGGATGAGATAAGGGCTGGTCAGTGCAAAGGAGGGGGCAGGAAGGGCCCACGCCAGGCTCTCAAGTCAGAAACTCAGAAACTCAACAGGCCAAATGGTTAGTTCTTTGAAACTCAATTTGCAAAATTCTCCAACTTCACCATTTACCAACTTACCAAAAACTTACTCTAAGGACTACCTTTCATATATTTAATAAATGAGTATATTCATGAATATTTTCTTTGATATATTTAATGGATATTTTCTTATCATACAACCAAATCCCTAGTGTTTTAAGGTTGATTTTTCAGTTTTTACTGACTTGTTTCTAACCTTTTTCTGAGACATTTTCTGTTTCTGCCAACATTTTAGCATTTTTAGGAGGACAAACATTGTTTCAGCAATGTTCCTCAATTAAACAAGAATGAAATTCACTAAGACGTTCCTAAGATGCCTTCAACAAACCGCACATTCCTTAAAATGCTGCTAAGAAGCCTATCTTCACAAGAATGTGTTCATAGTTCCTGAATATATTCTAGAAGAAATTCTCTCAAGATAGATTTTTAATGAATGGGTAGAAAAGCTGTTTAGGGACCCCGGTTTTCTAGAGTGGGGTTGCCTGAGAGAGGATGATGTCCCCTGAGGAAGGAGAGGAGAAAGGGGATACACCAAGTCCTTTCCCTGTTCTGAACAGTGGAGCAGCCAGGGGTCAGCTGGCCCGGGCCCTCCCCGCCCTTGCCCTGCACCCACAGACACCTCTGCTTGCCAGGGCACTGAGCTCCCCTACCCATACCTCTCACAGAGCTGCTCAGAGAACAAGACCTCCCGCTGCCCAACGTCAAGGGTATCTCCTTCGACCAGGCCCAAGTGGAGCCCTCCAAGGTAAATGCTGAGAAAAAGAGCTTCCTGAGACAGCCGGGGGAGGTCAGAGCTAGAAGGGTCTTGGAGCCCTACAGGTGCTTTGTCCCCATCCTGCAGGGGCAGAAGCTGAGGCTCAGGCAGAGGAGGCACTCAATGAGGCAAGCCTTCTACCTCCCTTATCTCACCATCTCATAGCCATCCTGGATGTGATGCCCCATATACAGATGAGGAAACTGAGGCCCCAAGGGGTTCCATGAATCCCTCAGGGAGCCAAGCCCTAGGCATCCTGAGAGCTTCAATGCCTCACATAGGTGGTCTTCACAATTAGTTCCATGAAGTCGATGCTATGATTTCTCCCATTTTACAAGAGAGGGAGCTAAAGCTCAGAAACGCAAAGAAACTTGCCTAGCACAGGAGAGCCAGGGTTCCAACCAGGGTTTATCTGATTTCAAAGCCTTTATCCTTAGCCAGGACCACCTACCACCCTAGAGCTCAGGTGGCCTAACCCCGCGAAAAGGGCTGTTGCCTCTGGCACCTGCTCTCTGTGAACTGCCAGAGGGTGGGAACCTGGGCCGGCACAAGGCTGGCTAAATGCCAGGGAGGTAAGATGGGGCCACAGACCACAGGGCTGAGAAAACCAGCAGAGGAACCACGGACGTGCTGCCAAGGGGGTTGCCAGCTCTGAGTCTGCCCCAGGGGTCACCCTGCCTCCTTGGCACTCGCCCCTTCCCTCTGGAAGGTGAACCTGAGAAGAGGCAGATGGGGTTGGTGGGAAGGGGCAGAGTTTAGAGATGCCCTTCATTTCTTTGTTTCCCACCTTAACAAGATTCCCACTCTTAAATAGCAGTGCAGGAAGGGGCTCTAGGGGCAAAGCAGAGAGAGAACCACATGGAACCTGCTGGCCATGTGGTGTCAGGCAAGCCACTGCCCCTCTCTCAGCCTGCTGTCTCCATCTGTCAAATGGAGATAAAGATAGGCGCTGGAAATCAAGGTTCCCTTCAGAAACACGACAACTATTAGGATCACTGATTTCACCCAGCCCTACTCTGACCGTTGACAGAGCGTGACCCACCACCCCAGACATAAAGTTTGAGCTTCAGGACCCTCAACTTATGCCCAGTTCTGGACCCAGGACGCCTAATTCCCGGTCCTGACATTCAGGAGACACTAGAAATCTGCTTTCAAGAACCAGATGTTACTGTGCAGGAGGGTAGGAGGAGACAGCAGCAGTTTGTCTCCTAAAACCCCAGCCCCTGGCCTGTGCTACTCCCCCATTCCACCCTCAGACCCCTCCCCTAGACCCCACCCAAGCCAGGGTGGCCCTGGTAGGAAGGGTGAGCCCAGGATGACCCTAGGTCGAGGCTGGAAGACCTACTTCAGGTAATCCAGGGGCTGGAGCTGCTCCAGAAATGATGCCACAACTCTGGGCAAGGAGGGCCAGGACAACAGGGGCCCCTCTATAGTTCTGAATGCCAAAAATGGCAAAGTGCAAGCACAGCCCAGCAGCTCTCACATAACCAGACCTATGGAGACAAGGTGGGGGTCAGGGCAGCAGGTGGGCTCATGGGTTAACTTGTCGATTCACTTCTAGGCTGCCTTGCACTGTTGTGCCAGTTACATATTACACAACTCCAAGATGCACCACTCATACAGTAGCTTATATGAACGACAGCACCTGGAGTGGGACAGTGCACAATCTGCACATCCTTACATAGCTGCCCTGACCGCTCCCTCATTCATTCGCTATCACTAATTCACTCCACTAATATATATCACCGGCTGCTCTGTGCCTGGCCATGTGCTGGATGATGCCAAGACAAAGCTATGAGTCACATCCCGTCCCTGAAACCTTCAGGAGCTCCCCTTCTGGTGGAAAAACAGATGCAGGAGCAGATGGATTCCAGCAGCATGGGTTGGGCATAGTGGGTGGGAGCAGGTGGAGGGCTCTAGCTGGATGAGAGACCCACCTCAGGGTGACCCAGCAGGATGAACCCCAATGCATCAGAAACATTAGAGGCATCTTGATACATAGGTTTTCAGAAGAGCTCCAAAGAGTGATCTGTTCCTTCCTTCACAAACATTCCCAAGACCGTTCGTCCCCTCTGCTCTAACCCCTTGTCCAGTCTGTCCCTGACTCTGCCTTCTTGCCAACAGGGAAAGTTGTGTCCTTAGGATACATAGAACCCCTCCCAAGATAGCTTGAGCCACCTCAGGGAGAGCCGGGCAGTGAGGACAGGTAGGATACCCCTCCCTGCTTCTACCCACAGGGTTATGTGCTGCTGACTGTTCCAGACGAATAGCCGGTTCTTACCGAGGGCCAGTCCCTCTCCTCAGCCACAAGTGCTCTGGACCCTTGAGAGTACAAGAGTGGCTGCTGTCACAATGGAAAATCTCAGCTGCAATAAAGATGATTCTTGCTTGAGAAAGAGTCTGGTTCTGAGTTTGCTACGGGGTTCTAGGAGATGGCAAGGCCCCCCCGAAATGCTTAATGGAAGGTTTTTCTCCCTGATAGTTCCTGTGTTCACTTGGCCCCTCAGAGAGAGATTCTGAATTCTGTATTCAGCATCTCAGGGAAGAGAGGCTCCTCAGAAAACAGAGAGGGCCTGAGCTTCAAGAGCCCACGCCCTGAGACGATGGGACATAGAAAGAACACAGGGAATTTTCACATACAAGGGTTCCCTGCTCGAGAGGGAAGAAGAGGAAGGAAGCAAAAGTTTTGATGTCCCTAAGAAAGAGGGGACTCCAGGAGCCCAGAGATATTTGGGAGGCCCTGAGTGTGGAGGCAAGGGGTTAAGGGAAGAAGCCAGACCCATAAGGGTAGAGCCAGATCCAGGTGGCTGATTATAATACCACAGAGCTCCCCTGGCCCTGAAAGGTGCGACAGGCAGGAGAGTGGCTGACATGTGCCCAAGAGCAGTGCCATCGAGGGACAGAGTGAGGAGAACCCTCTCCATCAACATCCAGTCCCATGTGGCCCAGGCAGGGTAGGGTGGTGAGCAGAGAAAGCCTGGGTACCAGAGGGCTTTGCAGTCAGAAATGTGAATAGTTCCATGGTTGCCAAGAGTCACAAAGCGGGAAGAGGCCTCTTCTCACACCTGGGCACCTGCCAAAGCCCATGGTGAGTTAAGCCTGCCCCCAGACAAAGGCAGATGAGGAGAAACTTCGGATTGTGATAAAATCCCCATCACGGGCAGGTCTCTGTCTTGGGAAGGAACAAGTGACCACCAGCCCAGTAACCTCAGCTGGCCTCTGGCAACTGGATGGCCGGTGGGGAGGCCCTCCTGGAGGCCAGTTCTCTGCCTACATCCCAAACCATTGAGCAGGCCTCGTGGGTCAGGTGCAGGTTCCCTGTCCTGTGGTGGGAGGATGGAGTCCAGACCAAACCTTGCTGTGAGTTCCTTACCTAACTCCCCACCTGTTTTACAAATATGAACCACAATCCCAGCCTTGAAGGAAATAAGTCTCCCAAAAACATCCCTCAGACAAGTCCTTGGGCAAGATGGCAGGACCGCCCTGCACTGTGGCCTTGCAAAGTCTCCCAGCCTTTGGTGTATATAGGATAACTTAAGATAAGGTGGAGGCTGGGAGACACTTTCCCAGAGGACAGTTGAATCCTAAGGCCAGAATTTCCCACCTGTGTGTGAGCACACTGCCTGGTGCATGGCACATACATAGTAGGTACAAAATGATGGAATGGAGACATCCTCAGGACCTTGAAGAAAGCTAGGCAGAAGGAGCAATCCAGGCAGGAGAGGCATGAGAGAGCCTGTCCTACCATGGAAGCCCCTCATTCCTCTCCCATGACTTTAACAGGTGCATCTCATTTTACAGTCTTGCAGGCACAGGCAACTATTATCCCATTAGATTCTTACAATCACATTGAGTGGCACCAGATGGGGGGGTGCAATTACCTGCCTTTGCCCAGGCAGGGTTGCCCACGCCATTTCTGGTGCTGGAAGTCAGTGCGCTGGCTCCAAAGACCACCATCCTTCTCCCTCCACCCCAGATGGCCTCTCCTTGCCCACACCTCCATCCCAAGCCTCTTAGCTCAGCTGGGGAGCAAACAGCTGAAAACACCTCTCCCCAAGGGGCGTCTGGCTGGTTAGGTCAGTTAAGCATCCGACTTTGATTTTGGCTCAGGTCATGATCGCATGGTTGGTGAGACTGAGTGCCATGCCGTGGGGCTCTGGGCTGACAGTGGAGCCTGCTTGAGATTCTCTCTCTCTCCCGCTTTCTCTGCCTCTTCCGAGTGCGCTCTCTCTCTCTCTCTCTCTGTCTCAAAATAAATAAATAAACTTAAAAAAAAAAACCTACCTCGCTCATTCACCTGCTCTGGTGGACTAAAGTCTTCCCCAGTAGCATCACTCCTGAAGATCTTTTTTAAGAAAATAAGTTTCCTTATTTTATTCCTCAAATAAAAGTTTACCTGACACATAAGACAGATGACAAGAGAGGTGCTCTGATTAGAATGAGGCTGGAGGCTAAAGTTCTGGCCCTCTAGTTCTACCTTCTAACAGCAGGCACCTCTAAGGAAACTCTGCTCCGTGGAGTTAAGGCACTGAGTTACCCAGGAGGGAGGCCCCAGTGCATGAGCCATCAAAAAACAAGGAGCAGAAAAAAACCAAACAAACAAAACCAAAAAACAAAAACCAAGGAGCAGAGCGCTAAGAGAACTGAACACAGGATGGATGGGTTTTGACAGCTAGGATAGTAACCGAAAGAATGGGGGAGGGGCATCAAGCTGGCTGAAGTGGTTGAGCTTGCTTCTCCGCTGCTCCCCTCTAGATCTCCGGGTTGTGAGTTCGAGCTCCATGTTGGGTGTAGAGATTACTTAACAAAATGAATGCAAGGAAATTCATCAGAAGAAATAAAGGGGCCCAGAAGGAAGGACACAAAAGGCTCTCACACTTCCCCACCTGCAAAGAGGCAGCACTATCCCCCAGGTGAGGGCTCTGCCTGCTCCACACATAATCCAACACCCAGTCCAGTCCTGTTGTCCTACTTTGTAAATCACTCTCAAATCCACCTGCAATACCACACTGGATAAGGCATCCACCATCTCTCACCTGGATAATTCCAACTGCCTTCCCCTTGTTCTCTCTGCTTCCACTCTGTGCCTCCAGGCTAGACCCCACGTAGAAGCCAGAAGAGACTTCAGAAGATAACCCGAATCATGTCACTCCCTGGTTAAAACCCTCTAACAGCCTCCCATCCATCGTCTTCACCACAGCCCCCAGCCTCTGCCTCCGGTGGTCTCCAGTTGTCTTCCCACCGCCCCCACCCCTCCCTAGTCAGTCACACTGGCCTTGACTTGCTCCCCACCAGATTGCTCCCTACCACAGGCTTGCGCAAGCCATTCTCTCTCCATCTTCACCCCACCCTGCATGGGATAGTTTCTTCTCATCCTTTAGATCAACTTAGAAATCATCTCATCTGAGAGGCCCTCCACCACTCCCATCTCAAACCTTCATTTCTTTCAAAACACTTAACACAACTTGTCATTATTTTATTGAATGGTCTGTTTGCTTGTTCTGTGTCTGTCTCTCCGACTACAAATTATGAGAGAGAGACCATGGCTTGTTGATGCATTCCTGAGCTTGGTACACAGTAGGTGCTTAACAAATATTTGAGGAATACATGGAAGGATGGATGGATGGATGGATGGATGGATGGAAGGAAGGGAGGAAGGAAGGAATGAAGGAAAGAAAGGAGGGAGGGAGGGAGGGAAGGAAGGAGGAGAGAGGAGGGAAGGAAAGGAAGGAAAGGAGGGAGGGAGGGAGGGAGGGAGGGAGGGAAGGAAGGAGGAGAGAGGAGGGAAGGAAAGGAAGGATGTGTGGTAGATGAATGAACCCATTAGTACTAACCCAGACCCTGCTCACATCTGAGGACACACCACCGCTGGAAACCAGACAGAAGGTAGGGCCAAGGACTTCAGATTTCCATTTGCATAAAGACATATTCCATGGAGAAATAATCCTTATATGTTAGAGCAGAGCTCTTCTAGGTGATGCCTTAAGCAAACAAAACCTAGTTTGAGATGGTAGATGGAGTCAAACTGCTCTTCATTCTAGTGTACATTTATAATTCAGATATTTCACTAAATGACACTCACCGTCCCCCCACAAGAAACCCAAATGTTTGAGTTTGGCAAGAGCAAGCCAGATCTCTCATGGATCAGGAAGCTTGAAAATATTCATATTCTTTGAAATGCATATGATAAATTCCCACTTCTGGAGATTTTCTAAAGAAATCCTCAGAGATTCAGAGAAAGATTTAAGGGCAAGACTTGTTGCCACAGCATTGGTTTTGTGATGAAATTTTGGGAACAGGCTACATGTCCAACAATAGATGATTTATTTTTTATGATGAATTCTTAGTAAGAAATATTGCATAGCCATTAAAAGTCACACTTTTATTTTTTTTATGTTTATTTATTTTTTAGAGAGATTGAGACCATGACTGGGGGAGGTGCAGAGAGAGAGGGAGACAGAGGATCCAGAGAAGGCTCTGTGTTGACAACAGAGAGCCCAATGTGGGGCTCGAACTCACAAACCGTGAGATCATGACCTGAGCTGAAGTTGGATGCCAGAAGGCCCTAAAGTCATGCTTTTAAAGAGCATCTGGTGTCAAAAGAATATGCTCACAAGAACATTTAGATCCCAGATGTGAATATATATAAAGTAATTCAAAATGTTTGTTGTGATTTTCAGATGGCTTGAGTTGGTAGGATTGCAAATGATTTTCATTTTCTTCTTAATATCTTTTCCAAACGTTTTATGATGAACATGGTTGACTTTTATCATTAGGGGAAAAAATGTTCACATTCATTCAATAAATAGGGTATCAAGCATCTACTCTGCCATGTGAGCAAAACAAAGCAAGAATGGTTTATGCCTCATGACACTTGTGAGAGAGATGACATTCAACAATTCAGCCAACAAAGAGACACATAACTGCAAATTCCAGTTATGGCTAAGAGGAAACCTACAGGGGGGTACTAGGAGAGAGCATAATGCCGGGGCAGTCTGATTTCAATGAGGTGTCAGGGAAGGCTTCTTGGAGAAGATATATGAGCTGAGACCTGCAGGATGAGTAAGTTAAGCAAAATGTGGAGGAAAGGGATCTAGGCCATGGGACCAGGTGCAAAGGTCCTGAGATGGGAACAAGCTAGGTACACCCAAGAAACTGAAAGAAAGCCAGTGTAGCTAAAGGGATTAGCAAGAAGTGTTAGAGAGGCAGACAGGAGTCAAACCAGACAGAGGCGGACAGGAGCCAAACCAGGGCCAAAAATAAAGGTGTTACAGTGTGCAACAGTGAATTATTGATGAGTATTAAGCAAGAGAGCTATGTGATCTGAATTACGTCACATATTTTTAAGAAAAAAAGAGACTGAACCAGAGCTTCAAAGCTACAGATCCATAGAGCCTCGGGAGGAAATCCAGCGACTGTTTTAGCAGGAGAAGTCAGAGGATTCATCCTGAGCCCATCCAAATTGACCACCTGAGGGAGCCCATATCTGCCCAACGCCAGTCTGAAAAGGAGTAGAGATAGGAGAAAGGAGGGCTGAAGACGGAAGGAACTCTGGCCTCATGTATGGCTGTCACTTTAAACACTCAGAGCCACTTTCTAATCTGATTCCTATAACCATTACATAACCGAAGGCAAGGACATGTAAGCCTATTTGACAAACAGAGAAACTGAGAAGTTGGCCCATTCATTTGTTCATTCATTAATTTGTCCAACATTTACTACCCACTGAGTGGAGACAAAAATGTACAAGGTAAGTAAGACATGCCCCAGCCCTCAAGAATCTCATGGGCTAAGGGAACAAGAAGATAAATGACATGTCCTAAGTCAAGGCTTTGGCTTCAGGCACATCCTGGGCTTGAATCCCAACCTGTCACTTCTGTGGAAAAGTCACTTAACTTCTGAGGCACAGTTTCTGCATCTCTAAATGGAGACATGGGTGATGGTGGTGATGCTGCTGTTGATGATGGCGGTAACAGGTCGTCGTAAGGGCAGAAAGTATTTTCTGAGTGCGCACGAGTTAGGGGTTTGGTGGTTGTGGTCACAGCCTATGACTCAAGGTTCAGTGTCATTTCCATGACATGACCCTTCTCTCTTTCTCAGGCCAACCTAATGCCCCCCAGTGTAAAACCCAAGCTGGCTGAATCCATGGGCAAATGTCACCATAGTGACACCTGCAGCTATATGTGGAGTCAAATTATTGCACTTCCAGAATAGGATGCCTACTAGCAGCAATGTATAGCCAGTGATGGCAAAGTCGTGACAGGTGCTCAGAGGGAGAGCAGCAAAGACAAGGTGCCTGTCAGCTACTTGCCCCCCTGGGGATAGTGAAAACCTCCTCTCGGCATAGATACACTCAACTCTGGCCTACAAAGTGGAGACCACAGGCCTGACACTGGACAGTGCCACCTGTGGAGCAACTGGGTAAAACAAAGAACAGAGTCGACACACAGACATTAGCAAACGTGTCCTGGAGGTAAATACTTAGTCTTTTGAAACCTCTTATGCATTTGTGACAAGGTATATTCACAAATACAGTTGCAGTAGAATGTATCAAGAAAACTCTATCCTTCCACCAAAAAATGAAAACTCAGAGTAACATTAAAACATCTCTATATCTGCCCTTATTTTGGTAAAAGCACTATAAAGGATCCTTTTTTTTTTTTTTTTGTAAAGAAACAATAAAAAAAAATACATATTTTCTTGTTGCAAACAAGGTATGAATAGTTGCCAAAATCTAGGGGAAATCTAGGGAAATTATATAAAACCTGAGAGAGAGGTGGGTGAAAAAAACTGAAAATGGCCGATGCAATAGTAAAAAAGTCATGATGATGGTGATGATAGTAAATTATGGAATACTCACATATGCTAAGTTTGATGCTAATCTTGTAACATATTTCATCTCACTTAACCCTCATGACAATCTTATATAGGTATAATACTATCCCTACTTTACGGATGAGGAAACTAAGACACAGAAAAGTTGGATAATGCCCAAGACCAAACACCAGTAGGTAGCTGAACCAAGACTCACACCCAAAGCCTGTACACAAAAACCTTGTCGCCTCCTAAAACAATGATTCTTTGCCTTTGATAACTCACAAAGCCCACTGAAAATCTCACGAGAGACATGTATCCTAAGAAATGAAAACTGACCCAAATCTTACAAGCAATTTAAGAGTATGCAGGGATACAAGTTCCCTGCAGGAGGTCCCTGTGAATTCCTGTTATTGGCCAAGATCTGAGATTGATTATACCAGAGGAGGAAACTGAGGCAAGACCACTGAGTTCCAGGGATCAGAAAAATATAGACAAGCATATAAATGTGTGCACAGGTGTGTGTATATCACTAAAGAAACACCTGTGAAAGGTCAAAATCCTGATACCCGTCAGCAGGACATGCACAGCTCAGCCACATCTATGGAGACATCCTCACACAGAGGCCATTAAGAATTAGTACCTGCCTTATCATCTGCAATTGTGATCTCAGCCAAGCCTTGGCCAGCCTTGAAAGGGTCCTCTCTTTCAAGAGTCAGCAGGTCAAATCACTTAGGGCTTGGGAACAAGCAGGCCATTTGCCCAGTGTGATAAGCCACCGTGAGTGAAAGAGCTTCCCATAGATTGTGGATTAGCAGAATCCAATGACTGCCCCACCTCCAAAGGTTGAAGGAGAGAAAGACAAAGAATGGGGAGGCCCCAAGGGCCATCAGGGGCTGCATCCGGGATGTGCCCTTTCCCAACCCGTGGAGTTGGAGTCACTCATTGGGTCCAGAGAACCACTGGAGGAAGTAAAATCAAGGGCCACATCCACCAACCGATGTCACAATTTTTGCCTAAAAGATGACTCCATTTCCCTCAGATGCCCAAGAAAAATAAGACCCAAGGCAGCTGGGTTTTGTCTTCTACTTATCATATATAAAACTCTATGTTCTGCCTTTTGAGAAAAGGTCAACTGTCATTTGTTCTTTGCACCTGACATTTCAGCAAAGCCCCAAATGGAACATTTGGCAAATGAAACTATAGCTGAGATTCACAGTATGGGAACTCCCATGGGGTTGAAGAGGGACTTACAGCAAACATGCTGAGCTTGCTTCAGGGCAGGGATCCGGAATAATTCTGGACTAAGCTTCGGGTAGAGAGAGGTAGGAGATGATTTTGACTAACCAACCCCTTAGTCAAAATTATCTCCCTCTCCCATACTCTTGCACTGTAAAGCTGTAGTAACACCTCAGGCTGATCATATAGGATGTACAAAATCACAAAATTTCAAGTGGGAGGAACCTAACAGATGACTAGGCTTTCTCTGAAATAGAGGCCAGAGGCCCAGAGAACAGTCTCTAAAGTTTTAGGAGCCATTAAATGAGATGACAGATGAGAAAGAGCCTAGAATTCTTGAATACAAATGAGCACCACTATTCAAGTTTCATTCCAAGTGCGATTAGGGAAAGGAAAGGGGACTGAGCAAATTTTATAACTCCCATGCCTAAAATCCCCCAGACATGCCTTCATGCTCTTACCCATTGCAGACACTGTGTATATTCCAACCTTCCTACTTCCATCACTTCTCCCTGAAATCTTTGCAAGTTTGGATGCTTCTAACTGCACACATTTCATATAAAATGTCACTTGACCAGAAGTCTGTCCGTAAACACCCTTTCCGGAGGGATCCCATCCCCTCTCCCTCAGATCCCCACCCTAGCACTGGTCAATGCTGAGTGCCAACCATGGCCAGGGCATGGCACTGGCACCATAAAGGACTCTCACTGGGTTGGCACCTGCCAGCCTTAAACACCCCTCTACTCTTGCCATTCACCCAGTACCCACCTGACTCAAAGATAACAGGCTTGTGAAGGTTTAAAATGAGGAAGGGACAGATACTTGGCCTGGCTGCATCTCCAAAAAAGTTCCAAGCACCTTGAACATCTCTCAGAAAGACACTGACAAATATCACAACCATTAGCAGGTGTTGATCTTGGAAGTCAGCCTATATCATGCCACCCTTATCAGCACACTTGGATCACGTCCCTGCATGTCTGACAACTTCTGCGAGAGACACTGGTCTATAAAATGAGATGTAGCTTTCCTCTGACAGTTCACAAGCAAGAGCAGGAGGGGAGGCAGCTTCCAAAAACGTTCTCCCATCAACATCGACCCATCAGTGTTGGACAAGGTAAGAACTTGCTACATCAAAATTCATGAAAGAGGGGTGCCTGGGTGGCTCAGTTGGTTACGTGTCCAACTCTTGATTTCAGCTCAGGTCATGATCTCACGGTTCGTGGGATGAAGCCCCACGTCCAGCTCTGCATTGACAGTGAGGAACCTGCTTAGAATTTTCTCTCTCTCTCTCTCTCTGTCCTTCCTGCTCTCACTCTCTCTCTCAAAATAAATAAACAGTTTTAAAACTTCATGAAAGAGAAATTCAAAACTCTGAGGCAGAAACAAGCATAGGACAGTTCAAGAAAGGAGAACTACTTAGGGTTTTGCATTTAGAATCTCTTTAGCAATGTCCCTCCCTACTGAAATGCACAGCACTGTACCTAGAGTGGTAGGCGTTAACAATTTCCTGGTATGTAACTTCTTTTAAAAATGGGGATCTCTTGGGGTACCTGGCTGGCTCAGTTCTTGGAGTTGTGAGTTTAAGTCCCACATTGGGTATAGAGATTACTTAAAAATAAAATCTTTTTTAAAAAATGGAGGATCTTAAATGTCCATCAACAGATGAATGGATAAAGATGACATGCATGTATGTATGTGTATGTGTGTGTGTGCATACACACACACACACATACACATACATACATACATACATACATACACACACATAATGGAGTATTACTCAGCAATCAAAAAGAATGAAATCTTGCCATTTCCAAGTATGTGGATGGAACTAGAGGGTATTGTGCTAAGCAAAATTAGTCAGAGAAAGACAAATATCATAGGAGTTCACTCATATGAGGACTTTAAGATACAAAACAGATGAACAGAAGGGAAGGGAAGCAAAAATAATATAAAAACAGGGAGAGGGACAAACCAGAAGAGACTCATAAATATGGAGAACAAACAGGGTTACTGGAGGGGTTGTGGGAGGGGGGATGGGCTAAATGGGTAAGGGGCATTAAGGAATCTACTCCTGAAATCATTGCTCCATGATATGCTAACTTGGATATAAATTTAAAAATTAATTAATTAATTTTTTAAAATGGGGGATCTTTCCTGAGATTTTTTAATGATTCCATTCAAGACAACATCTAATAATGCTGCCACAAATTCAGTCATGGGCAGAGAATTTTATTATTTTTTCCCTCACAGAACACTTAAAGTCACCTTTACACTAAATTCCAATTTCTCACAGGTAAGGGTAAAATGAGAAAAGTAATGAAAATGTGATGAGTTTTCTCCTAAAGTCTAACTTGTCCCATATGAAAGATGTCACTGGCTTCCCATTATGTCTTTCCCAACATTTCATCAATAGCAGTTCTTCTCAGTTATTTTTTTTTCTTTTTTTAAGTTTATTTCTTTATTTTGAGAGAGGAGGGGAGAGAGTGCAAGCAGGGGAGGGGCAGAGAAAGAGGGAGAGAGAGAATCCCAAGTAGGTAGGCTCCATGCTGTCAGCACAGACCCCAATACAGGGCTCAATCTCACAAACTGTGAGATCATGACCTGAGCCGAAATCAAGAGTTAAGACGCTTAACCGACTAAGCCACCCAGGTGCCCAATTCTCCTCAGTCTTGATAAATGGCAGGCAACTTGACTTGGACAATACCTATGCATGGCAAGAGCAGAGGTTGATAAGCCTTATTTTATAAAACTTGATTAGGTAAGAAATGCAGAGAGGAACTCCAGAGTCTACTGGCTTTACTGACAGAACATACCCCAAGACACAAACCTCTGTATTACCTTAAACATTAGAGAGAGAAAGACTTGAGAGAATCATTGTAAGGGAGGAATGTGACAGCCAGAGAAGGGAAACAATCACCACTGGGTCACACAACTGAGCTCAGAGTCAAACACGGGTTTTCTGCCTGGGTGGACCCAGCTCTCTGCCTTCTTGCTGAAGCTAAGGCCCCTCAGCTGGAAATGGGGTAATAATATTATCGAGTGTCTAGATTTGCTGCGAAAATTATAAAAGATGTTGTGGATGAAAAAATTAGCACACGGACCAGTACTCTATACGTAGATATGTATGGATACATCCCAACAAAGAGAGGTAAAGTCAGGACTTATAAGTTTATACATTCACAACAGTTATGGCTGCTCAACCCTGGCCAAGAAAAAGAAGCCACATGCCCCATGGTCGTTAGGACCACCCAGTGCCCTACAATAGAAGAGGCTAGAGAAAGTGGGAAATGGGTTAACTTGATCATTGATCCACACACAGAGGAGCCTCCTGTGTGCCAGCCACCAACACAATGAGGATGGTCCAATCCCACCACTAGACCACGCTAATGCTCTCCCAGAACATGGGAACAGGCTTTAAAAAGACAAGAGAGGGCCTGAGATGGTCATACTGACATAAAGATGGTTCTGGCCTCTGCACACTGAGCTGAAATGCCAGGACAGCCCAATGACCAAATGGGTGGAGGGTGCCAAGCTCGGGTCTGATTCATTGGGTGATTTCGTTCTGATTGGGCAAAACTAGCAGCTGGAAGCTGGCCAGTGGGCACAGGCAAGCATATTGACTGCTCTGTACCACAAGTTTCACCATCTATAAAATAAAGATAGACCCTCCTTCTCAGGGTTGTGTAGAGAGCTTACAGCAGCTAATGTCTGCTTACTCTCCACAAAGGGACTGGCACATGGAAAGCTCATACCAACAAGGACAGTGCTTTATATTAGTTGACCAAAAGCTGGGAGAGACCTTGACCACCATTAGAGCAATAACCTTTGTAGCTGGATCATTCAAAATTCTTGAATTCCCCAGTTGGTAACTGAGATGGCTCCAAGGGTATTTGAGAAAAGGAAACCTGGCAGGAGGATGTGGACCATAGAGGTAAGGCTATTGGCAGGGCTTGGCCTGTACTCAAAGACTGCCACCAGCCTGCGGATATCTTCATGCAGAGCTGAAAAAGAAGTAGAAGAAAACAAGACTTTGCCATATGATGGAACACTGTCTGATGAATACAATATACAGACTAGAATGTCAACAATGTGAGTGGAACCTTTCCACAAGAGCGAGGGCCCTTGTGGGTGCATGTCTAATACAAACATACTGTCACCCCTATGATCCATTGGGAGCGTGGTCTCTAAAAGAACTTGCTTTTGCAGATATCAGTCACCAAGATGCTGACCCTCTGGGCCCTGGTCTTCACGCTGACTGTCCAGGCAAGAGAACTTGACCTGCAGAATCCATCTTTGCTGCTGAGAAATCTCCCTCAATTAGCCCTTGAGGTCACCAAAAAAGCCCCTCTCGATCTGCCACCCGGACCACTGTTCAGAAGTGCCCCAAAAGATTCTCCATCTAAGAAACATCCAACTAGGACCCCAGGAGGCAGGTGTCTACCAGTGGCCAGGTACTTCATGTCTAGCAGCAAACTCGAAGAATGTAAGTAAAACTTGTTTCACCTGCTCACCTTTGACTTTCCACCCGCTCACACACACTTCTCATTTCCAAGCCCAAAAACTGATTACACCTTCAATAAGGAGAAGGCATCAAAATCACTTTGGGAGTTTGTTAACAAAACAGCTGCCTGGGCTCCACTCCCACACATTGTGATACAGCAATACTGCAGAAGGCATGAAAACCTGGTTTTCTAATAAGCTCCAAGATGATGTTGAAGCTACTTGTCTGTAGTCCACACATGGGGAAGAACTGGTCAAAGCAACCCTGGAGAAGGGAACTCTTGGATCCAGTCAAGTGGCTACCTGCCTTTTATGTGACCCTTATCACCTGCACACTGCCAGGACCTCTCATGGCTTCCCAATGCTGGGCCCCACAGCTCATCCCAAACACCCATACGTACTTAAAGCATCAACCTGGTTGACAAAGAGCCAAGAAATGGGAGATCCAAGTCCAGTACCAAACCCCCTGACCAGATTTGCTCTTTCCAAACGCCCTTCTCATACCCTTCTTGAGTCTCAGCCTCCTTCTTAAAGAGATGTGGAATTCTGGCAGTCTCTTAGGGCCAGAGAGCAGAGGAGCTCAGGAATTACAAGGCTTGACAAAGAAGTGACTCTCTTTGGGGACCAAGAAGGGAGTAGGACTCTTGAGCAAATGAAGGCCAATAGGAAAGTCCACAAAGCTCCCTGCAACAGCCTTCTACAGCCAGCCTTCCAGGATGAAAGGACAGGGTGACAGAGGGAAAATTGGTGGCTGCCTAGTGATCATGGTATCTAGCCCAACAGCTCACACATCCACTGCTTTGCCTCTTTAGGAACATTTCCTCCACTCTGCCCACCACTCTGCCTTATGACAAAATAGTTGAAATATATAGAAAAGTTCAGACAGTGGTAAAAAAGAAAAAAATAATAGTTGTATACCCAACAAACAGTGATTTGGTGGTGGTTGTTAATTTTGTCAGACATAAAATATATATATATATATATATATATATATATATATATATATATATATATATATATCTCAAATACTCTTGTACTCACAACTGAGTTTAAGGAATAAAACCCAGCCATAGGGCTGAGGGCCCCAAGGCTCCTGCAGGGCTGCCTCCCTCTCCCCCTTTCTCCTCCTCCCCCTGGAGGAGACCTCTGGCCTGATTATTTTTCCCTCGCCACTTCTCTATATGTTGTGACATGCGGCTATTCCTATTCTGGAATAGGAATGTTGTCCTTTGGCCCAATTAAGCTCTTTGCTGAGGTAGACAGGGTTGACCACCAGCCAGATGTAATAGCTCCTCTTCTGAGTTCCTTTCTCAGGCCACTGAGAGCAGGATAGGATAGGACCCCTGTGACTTCACAGTTCTCCAAGTTGGCTCTTGACCCTCTCTCCTTCCCCACCATCTTCTGGGATTCCACTTCTCCCTGCCCTGCTTGTCTCCAGTGTGAAGGCAAAGACATGGTGAGCACCTCCTCCACCCTGATGATAAAAATGCTGGAGGATCAGTGCTGATGCAGGAGGTCTCTTAGTATGGGCAGCTTGTCAAAGGTGGCAAGACCTCCCGATGACCCACAAGGGGAAAACGAGGCCTAGAGAAGAGAAGAGACTCGCACAGAGTCACACAGATGGAGAACAGAGGAGTCCAGGTCTGTGAGCTCCACTACCTCTTCACTAGCCACCTCAACCTTACTGAGTACTTAAAATGAGCTCAACATTTGTGGCACAGGACAACTGTGCCCAACAACCCATGCTGCAGGTTCTATCGCTCCTAGACAGGGGCAGAGACTGAGGCTCAGGAAAGAGAATACTCTGCCCCAGGCCACTTGGACTTCAAGGAAGTGTCTAGACCTTATATACTTGGGGCTACTGGGCTCCAGAGCTAAACTAAATTCTTTCATTCCATGCTCAAACCACTTTAGAGTAACATACTCAACACTAGGCTGGCCTCAGGTAGGTGGCTAACAAATGTTAACTCTTAACAGGGGACAGGTTATCTCTGTATCACCAGGCTGTCCTGTGGTGGGCAGTGGGAGGGAGTGATATATCCAGAAGGCATGATATATAGTAGCTAAGGGCCTAACAATTCAGAGGTGCTGGCTCTCCAGCTGGGAAGGTTCCTCTGGCTGAATCAGTTGGACACCCAACAGCAAGATCATGTCTCTTAACCCTTTTCAGATCTGAACGCCACGCTGCCCCCACAGATCGAGAAGATGCTGATGTGTGAGGAGATAGATCTAGCTGGTGTGCTTGGGACAGTGATATCTACATTGTCTAACTCCAACCTACTGTCTGTGTTAGACCTCACTTCATCCCTCAACATACCTGGAAGTGATGTTCTTGGTGGTATCCTGGGCAAGGAAAGTGGTGGCCAGTCCCCAAAGCTCCCACTGTCATTGCTTTCAACAGCCACTGATGCCCTCAATATCCAAGAGACTCTGGGCAGACTACTACCCACTGGTGCAGAGAAGAATCCTGTAAAAGGACTTGTCAACACCCTTGACCTCCCAAATCTCCCCCAGCCTCTGAATGATATCGTTGACCAAGCCGGCAAGCTCACAGAATCCACCGAGGGTGTGCTGAACAGTCTAGTGCCAGTAGGTGTTAGTGATGCAGTCACAGGCCTGCTGAGAAATGCTGACCTAGCAGAACTCTTACTGGGGTAAGTGCTTCCTTGATCCTAAGGTCTGACACAAGAAGAGAGCTGCTGTTTGGGGACACTGAAGTTCAACCTCCAACAATACCATGGAAAGGGACAACCACATTTTCATGAAGCAATATTCTAGTTCTGTGCTGAAAGGGTGCCCTTTCAGAGGGAAATACGACCAAGATTTCTTCAGCTTAAAGAGCAGAGTGGGTAAGGGAGCCAGGGAGTCCTGGGAATGGATGGGTTGGTAAATTGTTAAATGGCTGCTTCAGGGGTACCTCTCCTGCTGCCCAGGCTGATTTGTGGAGCCAGGACTGACCCATGATGCTGTCACTTTGCAGATTAAATGTTCAAGAAGTGACTGTGGAGAGTATGACATCAACCATGACAGGTGATGGGATCCTCGTCTCTACCACAACTACCGCCTTCGTAGGTGGAAAAGGGTGAGCCTGTTTCCAAATCAGTCAGCCAAGACAGTTAGCCTGGGGACTTAAGAGCCAGAGTCCAAGGGCCAGGCAGAGGCAACACAGAATAAGGTTGGATGATTGAGGGTGGGGCAAACTGGGCACCAGGAATAGCTGCCTGTCTCTTCTGCCCCAAAGGACCAACGCAGGAGAATGACCCCATGAAGCCCCATCCTCAAATAGTGTAAGCACAGCCAGAAATCCAGATCTCCATGTGAAATCTGCACAATTTTATACACTGGTATTACGGGAAATGCAGGCTCCAAATAATCTGGACCCTCCAAGAAGAATCAGCCCACTCTACAAACACTGTCCCAGGCATTTGGGGGCGGGGGGGGTGGGGGTGGACAGAGATTATTAAAATGCATGCATCAGTCATCCACCTAATGGGTAATTAATACACATCTCTATACCAGATGTTGTGCTGGGCACAGGAGTAATGGCAGTCCCTGTCCTCAGTGAACATCAACAGGTGGGGGAGGACAGGTTAGCAGTGTAGGTCCAAGGCACACAGGAAGACATGAGGACAGGCAATCTACACTGGGGAGAAGGAAGCTTCTTGGACTATCACACACATGGCACAAAAACCTTTCACCGAGCAAACTCCAGCCAAGCACTTAACTGAGGCACTCTGAACTCACTGAACCCTTCTGACAACCTCATCAGAAAAGCAGTCCTATTTCTACACTAGGAAACCAGTTTAGACTACCAAAACCAGTTACATGCAGCTGACAGGGTTCAAACCCAGGCATTCTGCCTCCAGAGCCCATGTTTATGACCACTACAGTTAGCAGTAGCAGGAAGGGCCATTTGTCTTCTCGAGAACATCTGACTTTAATGAGGCCTGGTTTTGGTAAATGGTGGGTTTTTCTTATGCTGTAACCCACACAACACACAGCTGGGGATGCTGGGCACAAAAGTGAACTTGTAATGAGCTTCTCATTACAAGTCGGCCTCGTGCCACCAACAAAAGACTTCATTTTTTTTTTTTAATGTTTATTTTTGAGAGAGAGACAGACAGAGTAGGGGAGGGGCAGACAGAGAGGGAGACACAGAATCCAAAGTAGTCTCCAGGCTCTGAGCTGTCAGCACAGAGCCTGATGTAGGGCTCGAACCCATGAAATGCGAGATCATGGCCTGAGCCGAAGTCAAACACTTCACTGACTAAGCCACCCAGATGCCCCAAAAGAAGACTTCTTGAAGGCTGGTGAGGAGAGTGATTTTATAAATGCCTCCTGTGAGCCAGGCTCTAAATCCTGTGTAAGAGAAGGCCAACCTTGAGGCATGCTCACTTGAAGAGCACCAAACTTTCCCTCTCTCAAATAATCTAGACAAACACATGAGGCTGACTCCCAAAATGCCTATTACTTGGCCTGAGTGACATCCTGGAGCCAGGCCTGGTTTCACCTACATCTTATTCTCCACAGCCTAGCAGGACCTGTAGTCAGCCTACTGGGATATCAAGTACACAGCGATATAACTCTGAAAATTGGCATTTCCACGAACAATACCCAATGCATCAACCTCCAAGTCCAGGACAAGGACATCAAGTTCAAGAAAGTGACCCTTCAAGTAGTGGAAACGTACGTGAGACCATTTTTCTCATTTTCTATATCCATATGTGCCAGAATGTCCCCGTTGATACCACCCTTAGGGTGGAGTTTGGCCAACCCAATGGTTTGAATGATCAGTAATTGGGAGTCCCAGTCAGGGGTCTTTGCTTGGGAACACCCAGCACATTTGAAAACAACCTTCTCTCACTCTGCCTGCATTCTGCTAAGCATACTCTTTGTATTTTGTTCTTTTTGCTTAAGCAATACATTCACTTAAATCAAAATCCAAAAGATACAAAAAGCCATACAATGAAAAGTCTTCCTCCCACCCATGTATAGCAGCTGGCTAATACTCCTCCCTAGAAGCAACCAAAGGATCTAGTCTCTTCCATTGGCTTTCAGAGACACTATTTGCATGTGCACAGTTGTGTGTGTGTATACACACACAGAAAGGGGTGAATACCATATACACCTTTCTGGACTCTGATTGCCTCACTTAAAAAATAGCTTGGAATCTGTTGCATCAATATATAAATAGCTTCTTCATTTTTTATGGCCTAGTATTCCATTATGAAGATGCACTGTAATTTAATAGTCCCTTATCAAGGAATAGTTGTGTTTTTCAACTGTTAACTTTTGTACCCAACTCCAACTAGTAAGGTCTGTTCACTAACATGAACGAGTGTCTGAAGAATAAATCCCTCTACATGGGATTGCTGGGTCAGATGTCAGGCATTGGTAATTTTCCCAGGGATCCTTGTAGTATCTTCCTTAATGACTGAAACTGTAGACAAAAGCGCTCGGGTGTTGATACAAATTAAGAAGCAGGACATCATGCAGCTGTTTCATGAATAGATAGGTTTTCTCCAATGTCTGGGCAAAATCCAGAAATGCAAGAATCACATAGTCCTCCACATATCTTTCCCAGGGTCACAAATACTTTGCCAGTGCCTCTGCCTTTGGACCAAATCGTTTCTCAAGTGTTGACAGTAGCTATGAAAGAGAAGGTAAGTGTTGGGAAAAAGGAGGACACCACCTCAGAGGTCTAGGTCACTGGGGGAAAGCGATTTGGTCCTGATGCTGGGCGAGACTCCAAAAGGAGACATCAGCCCTTCAGGAGTCCCAAGTTTAGAGCCATTCTGGCCCAAAAGACCCCAGCAGCAGGACAGGATAATGCCTCACACTGGGAGAGGGAGAGTATTAGTTCTGCCATAGAGAAGCCCAAGAAACAGGGAGAAGGGAAAGACGATGGGGAGGAGGGGAAGATGAGCTGGGCTGAAGGGGAGGAGGACAGGCCTGCTGCACTTCCTTGGCAAAGCTCATTGGTGGTGATTTCACAGCTTCAAGAAGTAGAATCGTGTGACATTGATCTCAGTGATTTCAGCAAATGCAAGAACTGTGAGTACAAACACCAGAGCTCCCTGGGGGTCATGGGTCAATGGAGGACTCCTTGGGGATCTCACCAGATGACAGACAGGAGAGTGGGCGGCCGTGAGCTACAATACCTTGAGCCTCCAGGCACACAGACCCTCCTCAGCACCTCAAGGCAGAACATGTGGTAACTTACTGGCTTCCCTGAACCACTATGACACATTCTCCAGGACAGAGCAGGGCGAAGAGCCCCTTAGAAGTCTCTGTGGCAGCCCCGCCACCTAAATGGTTTGCCAAGCGCACACGTGTGCAGAGTCGGAGCAAGGAGGATTCCAGGCCTCATGCCAGGGAAGCTGAGAAGCAAAAATTCCCTCCAATGTCCTCAAACATATCCAGGAGACAGGAATGATAGGACATAGTGGGACAGCAGCTACCAGGACAGCCAAAGCAGGAAACTGGTAACATTTCTCCAGTCCCAGAGTAGATGAAACTGGCACCTTGGCAGCAAGCTTCTCTCTCTCATTTGCGGTTTTGGCACAATAAGGAGAGGGCCAAGCCTTCATGCTGCCTTCCTCCCCGAAGCTGGAAAACACAACAGGGCAGCAGCTTTCTGCCTAAGACTGAGAAACAGGGAGGTGTCCACACTGGTCCCCCATCTGGAGGGCAGAGCCACCAAGAGCCCGGGGGTTACGGGGGTCTCCAGATGCTCTCTTTCCTCTCACCTGCAGCTACTGACTTGTTCAAGTACAACGTTAAAAGTTCCAGGACTTCTGCACAAGGTCTTTCAGTCTTCTACTGTGTAAGTGTTCTTTGTGCTTACAATGGATTCCATAGGAGGGCTGCAGGCATCCCTGAATTTGTGAAATATATGCTACTTCGAGAACACTTAAATGGGGGAATTCACCTCAAAGATGAGGACTTAAGGCTTCTCTTAGACAATCAGAGGTCTGGTGGCCCTAAGTTGGACTGCATCAGGACTAATCAGCTGGACAAGAGCAGTGCTTCCTCCTTTACAAAAGGTTTCTACTCTCTAATCTCCACAAACCCCACCACTTCCTACAGACCCCCAACACGGAGGCTGGGGGGGGGGGGGGGTCTACTGCTGTCTGTCATCATGCTTGTCCACTGCAGTCCTCATGGGGACCACTTCACTCCTCAACATCTCAGCCAGGCTCCAAAGACATAGAAACTGATGTTAGTCTCACATGACAACAGGGGTTTTTCTGCTTTTCTTTCTCTAGGCTAAAGCCTTCTTTAACAAATATATAGTCCCTGTACCTGGAAGTCCCCTTCCACCAGATCCTAGAAATGCCAACATTTCCCTAACTCTGTCCCATAAATTGCTCACCGTTATCATCACACTGAGTGTCAAGCAGAGCTCCACCAAGGTAAGCCTCATCTACCCTGACACCATTCTCCTCTTTGCTTAAGCCTAGTCTGTCAAACTCTTGAGAGAAAGGTAAAAATGCAGTGGGTTCCAGAACATTCTTCCAGAGGTAAATAAGAGGAAATGCTGTGGGATACAGCTTATCCCTTAATGATGATCATATAAATGGATATTTGTTGACACCGAAGGAGAGCAGAGAGCAGGGGCAGAGGAGGATAAATGTCTTCTGAGTTCCTGCTTCAAACCTAGTACAAAGCCAGGTGTCATTTCATCCTGACAATGGCACCAGGATGTAGGGATTCTTGTCCCCATTTTACAGAAAACCAAAGTGAGAGAAGTACTTTACCAACAGTCACAGTATGAGCAAGAGAGTGGATTTATCGACATCTGAGGTATTCATTTGCTTCTGGCCCCAAGGGTGATAGAAGGAATAGAGGCAATAATAACAAGAAAATAATAATCATGGAGAACTTTCTATGGGCCAGGCTCTGTTTCAGCCATGTACAATGTTTCCTTAACAGGGTCTCCAAAATGATTAAGTGCAGAGTGGTCTGCCAAAAGAGCATAGAAAGAAAAGGGTTTAAGCTGGATGAGGGGTAACAGAAAAGCAAAATTTTATGTGTTAAATGACCTACTGTCCTTCTGAGAAAGGAAATGAGATATAGGAAAATATCTGGAATTAGACCCTATCTGCTGTGGTCACACCCACTGTGCCAGTACCCACCTAGGTGACCGGCTCATACTAGAGAGCCAATAAATATCTGAATAAATGAACTGAATGATGCACAGGTATCTCATAAGGCACCATTCTGCAGTCCTCCTTCTTCTCCATACTCTAAATGATGACTTCTTCACAACAGATGAATAACCTGGCTGCAAGCATCACCAAAATAGCCTACTTCTTCAAGTCAGGCAACCAACTCCAAGTCACCTTGTGGATTACCGTGGAAAAGGATGGTGAGAATTTTACTACCGTGGAAAGGGTGAGTACTGAGTAACAAATCAGGACTGAGCTGTGAGGAGGAACTAATAGGAGCACAAGTTACACGGAAAGAAGAGTGGTCTGGAGTGGAGGGGGCCAAATCCCCGAGGGCCCAAGTGCCTGGGTACCCCTATGACAAGGGCGGCTGGTGGGCTCAGCCCCTAGGGCAGAAGAGATAAACAGGCTGTCTCCTGCGACCAGGGAGTCTCCACTCCAGTCCTTACCTGTGATCTTGTTGGCCATATCACAAAGTGATACATTCGCTGACTAATCAGGTCAAGGTTGTTTTGTTTTTTTGTTTGTTTTTTTTTTTTACATTTATTCATTTTTGAGAGACCGAGAGAGACAGAGCACAAGTGGGGGAGGGGCAGAAAGAGGGAGATGCAGAATCTGAAGCAGGCTCCAGGCTCTGAACTGTCAGCACAGAGCCCGACAAGGGGCTCGAACTCACAGACCACGAGATCATGACCTGAGCCGAAGTCGGATGCTTAACCAACTGAGCCACCCAGGTCCCCCTCAAGGTATTACTTTTAATGCATATTTGTTTTATATTAATGCAGACCTCAATCATCTCCCATGACAGCAAGATTTCAAAAGACAAATTGATACCAGACTTCAAGATTATGAGGTACTGTCCATAACTACAAAGTCCTCTTGACATTTGTCAGTATAAAAATAAATATCATGAACCCAATTCAAATCACACGAGAAAAATAAAGGAAAAGGCCCTTGGGAAATACCTGCATAATTACGGGGAAGCCAAAATGGAGTTTTACTCACCTTAAAATTGCTTTATCCTCTGTATTTCACATTTTATAAGTGGCTTTGAGAAGTGAACTAATACCTAAATTCTAGAATTGGTTAGTATTTTTTATGTGAAAATAATTTTTCCTTGTACTTGTTTCCTGACAGCTCTGAAGACAAGGTGACACCCTCTGAGGCTGTAAGTCGATTCAATTTTCAAAATAGCTGCATGTGAGAAATTATTTTAATGCCAGATGCTCAGTGACACAGGGACTCTGGAAAGGAAAAGGTCACACAGACTAGATCACAGCTGCAATGTGGAGTAGGTTCCAAACCTTTACCCTCTCTGGAGAGTTCTTCAAGCTAGTTCCCAAAGCCATGACTAGAATCCCACATTCAGTCAGTGACTTAAGGAAGGCCTAAATCCCTGATTTTTTAGTGTTGTGGGTGATTCTGACACACAAGGAAGTCCTGGAGTCCACTGGAAGAATGAAAAGGTGATCTAGGTTCTAATCTTGCCTGGGTTCATGAGAGTTGCTCACAAATATACCCAGCCTCACCCTTCCCATTGGTAGTTCCCATCAGTAATCCCGAGTGAGCACAGGAATCACCAGATGAGAGCCTGGGAGGTAAGAAGGGGGGAGAGAGAGGGCAGGGCCCAGGGAACAGGTTCCAGGAAATTCCCAGGAGGTTCACCAACCACACCCTCATTTAAGATATTTGTTCTTGTATATGTTCATGCCTTCATTCAACAAATGTTCAGGGAACACCACAATGTCCCCAGCCCTAGGATACAACATGAAATAGTGATGAGATCCCCGATTCTAAGAGTGACCCTCAAATTTAAGTAGGAAAACAGAGACAGCTGAAGATCATAAATAAATCAGCTAAATCATTAAGAGCCTAGGAGCCACACACTGGGTGGAGGCATACAATGGGCACTCTGAAGTGAGCAACCTTATGACTATGGGTGACTACGGGGATCGTCTGCATCTCATGTCAGCCCTGAGACAATAAGGAGTCAGTTGAGAGGCAGACTCTAGGAGGTATCGCAAGTCCGGTGATTCTTCATCTCATCTTTACCTCTGGGCTGCTACGTAGCATGCCAGATTCCGTGCAGGAGAAGGAATGTAGAAGGCATGGTCCCTAGCCTCATGTAACTACGCACCTGACAGGGGTCACAGACATTTATGCAGAAAGTTGTCAGTGTAGCATAAAAATGACAGAGTAGAGAGAGCACCAACTAGAAGGCAGACAGTAGGTTCCCTGAGAAGATGCCTGAACTTAGCCTTGAAGAAGGAGCAGAAGTTAGCACAGACCCAAAGTGTGTACGGGATAGAGGAAACAGAATGCGCCAAAGGTAGGCATCACAGAATCATAGGCCTTTCGAAGAGGGGAAAGGTAAGCAGAGTGCCAGCAGAGAGAAGCAGATCTGGGAGGCCCTTGGAGGGAATGCAAAGGAGGCAGGCTCAGCAACAACCAGTCCTTCCCAATACTGAATTCAACCTTTGTCTTGAAAGTATGCAGCTGCACCACTGAGCCTACCTACAGCAGTGTCTAGAACGTAATATGACCCCATAAACATTTGTTCAAGGAGCCACCTAAGGCATCAAAACCTACTGAAGGGCTTTGGATAACCCCCAACGAAGAAGCCTGAGAGACTGACCAACATCCACCTCCCCATATAGCCTTGTCCAGTAATAGATTTTTCACACTAGGAAAAAACCCACATATGAGAGGCACCCAAGATGTACTGATAAAAATGCTCCTCCCATCTCTTCCAGGAAGCAGAAGTGCAAGATATATTGCTTGAGGTTCTGAAGAAATTTTTGTCTGCCCTTAATGGTATGTGGAATTAATAATTTAAACACTTAGAAGCACCTGGGTGGCTCAGTCAGTTGGTTGAGCGCCCAACTCCTGATTTCAGCTCAGGTCATGATCTCACACGGTTGTGAGATCAAACCCCACGTCAGGTTCTGTGCTGTGTGTGGAGCCTGCTTAAGATTCTCTCCCTCCCTCTACCTGAGCTCTTCCCCCACTTGCACACTCTCTCTCAAAAAATAAAATTAATTAATTAGTTAAAGGGAGCCTGGGTAGCTCAGTCGGTTGGGTGTCCAACTCTTGTTTTTGGCTTATGTCATGATCTCACGGTTCATGAGATTGAGCCCCATGCCATCAGCGCAGAGCCTCTCCTCTCTCTGCCCCTCCCCCCACTTGCATGCACTCTCTCTCAAAAGAAATAAACATTAAAAAAATTAAAAATATCTATTAAAAAAACAATAATGTAAACACTTAGAAGAGTCATAAGAAAGGGACAAGGGTGCGAAACCACATTACAGAACATTCCATGGCACTGAGCACAGTATCATCCAATCACCATCTGGACTGAAAATCACTTCTTAGTTTTCAGATAGGGACTTCAGCATCTTGAGATGGCAAAACATGAAAATTAAATCTAAATGCCTCTTCTATGGGTCCTAATGAAATCTAGCTCAGTAGGGGTCATCTTACCACTTGGAGGAAAATGGACCTGGATCACCTAGTCACACAGATGCTGGAGTTTGAGAAACTTGAGACTGAGATCATAAACTTCATAACCACCAAGAGATGATGGTACAAAATGCTATCTGTACATATTTGTGGTGAACTCTAAAGGGGTTCAAAATAGTGCAAATGACACCAAAACAGCAGGGTCTTCTTCTTCAGCTAGTGGACGCAGACATGCTTATATGTCTCTTAATATCAATTCTCTGTGCATAGAATACCCACTTGGTTTCATTCTAAGGTCTTTTCTGATCTTTGTAAACTCACCCTCATACACACACAAGACTAAGAGACTATGTCTGAAATCTGTCCATTGAATGGGCAAGGGAGAGATTTCTCCTAGAGCTGTGCACTAACCAGAGATCCCTCCAGCTGGCTGTGGCTAAAACAACCCAGCCTGGCCATTGTTTCTTTCAACTCATATCACATTTTCTCTCTTTATTTCAGAACTGACAAGTGCATGGAATGTTCCTCCAGGACTAACCTCAAATCCTCTAACCAATGCCAAGGTTAAAGTACTTAAATTGGTAAGAGAGAAATACCAATATTTTCCTCTTGCACAAAGGCCTACTGTGCACTTCAATCTTCACAGGAATGAAGGTGGCCAATAGGCCTCAGCCTCAGTCTGTTCCAGGCCGCCCTACTGACTCCAACTAATCTCCCCACTCTCCCCTAGGCAGATTCATTGCCTACTTTAGTCACAAGTCCTAACACTGAGATACTCTTGGTTATATATAATCAAATAATCTATCCACCGTCCCCATGAGGACTCTCATACTTTTCTGAATATGCCTCAAACATTTCTTTGGAAACATCTCCACCATACATGCCCGATTCATCCACACTGTCACCTTCTGTGTGCTAGAGCCTCTCATTCTTTGTCATCCTGACTCAAATTTCCCCCTTCTTCCCATCGATCTAACCCTAAACCCAGAGAAATTTTCAAGGAGGACTTGCTTCCTAAGAAACAGGTGAAAGAATGGGATTTTTATTTAAATTTGTCACCAGGAAAATGTTAAATTATGAGGGTGGAACTAGGGAAGATATATGAGAGTAAAGAAGTTTAGAATCTCCATCACCCTTAGATACTCCATTCATGATAAACATGCTTATTGAGTACATAATCTAACCAAGGAAAATTCTTCTATTTTGGCTCAAACCTCAGAAGTTAGATATTCAGGTTTTTACTTAACCTCCAAATTTCCCCGAATCTGTGGCCAAATCAATTATTAGAGTACTAAGTGAAGTAAATCAGCATTTGCCTCAGTGTTGGTTTTCCACCTCCTGCTCTTACACTCCATGGCTCTGAGTGGCCTTCGACATACCACTTAGTGTCCCAAAGTCAGTCTTGAGTCAAAGGACTGGATTAGATGAACGTCAACTGTGTTCCAGCTACAAATGATAGCCCAACCAGAACTGGTTTATGCAACAACAATAAAATTATAAGTGGTGAACATCCAGGGATGAGACTAGCTTCAGCAGTGGCCTGATGCAGGGCCTAGACGATGACACCAGAATCTATCTCTTGCCTCTACTATTTCTGGGTGGGCTCTGTTTGGGCTGTACATGGAGGTCTCTACCTACCAGGAGCTTCACTCTCCATTTCTTTCTGGAATAGCTCAAACAATGACCCAGAAATAACCTCTGGGGCTCCCACTAATCTGACTTGTTCCATATCTCCATCCTTGAAGCAAGCACTATGGGCAGGGGGATGGAGTGCACTGGTAGCTCAGTCCGGGCCTGCAGCCAGCTTATGTATTTAAAAGTATATAACTAGTTGTCTCTTATCTCCTCACAGAACGATCTTCAGGCAGCAAACTAACCCAGCACTTGATGCCAGAGAATTTTCCAGAATGAAAGCATTCTAAAACTTCTCTAAGAAATATTGAGCCAAGGACATCCTTATTTATCATTAAGGAGCCACGTAGAATAGTGTTCTGAACATGTCAACTATTCTTTGGAATCTCACCAACAATACCTTGAATTAACAAGCGCAAGAAAAGCAAGAATCCAGGGATTTTTGGTATTCTGTAATCATTTCTTTAATAATTAACCTGTTTTCGTGCAAAAAAAAAATGACTTGTCTTCAATTCATACAAATAGGAATTTCGTCTTATGCTTAGAATTAGTAAAAGAACTACTTACCAGGAACATAAAAGTTAACGGTATGAATGATGAGGCAACAAAACGCAGACTTCATTTATCTAGTGCACTAAGGGACAATCCTGACAATGACTTTTCTTCCTGTATCTCTGCCCTCCCCTCTCCAACTCCAAATGCTTTTTTTGCCTAATGGCCCAACATGAAAATTACACAGGGGCTAGAATCCAACTTCCCCCATCATCACATGCTAAACAGTGAGAGGCACAGTCCAAATGCTAAAAGTTGGATGGCAAAGAGCAAGTAAGAGCCTGGCAATACCACGAACAGGGCAGCAAATGATCTAGGTCCCAGCTCGGTAACTATAGACCATGCCAAGTGGCTGTGAGAGGAAAGCTAAGCCAAGCTCCTTTTAAGGAGACCAATAAGTACAAAGAATGTCAGAAAAGTAAAGAAGAAGGATACTGAGAAACATCACTGTGATCTCTACACCAGGCAAAGACTATGGCTTGTGCTCAGTGTCTGTTCTGGAACCAAAAGAACTCAGATTGTGGACACAAAGACAGATAGGGGAAGCAGGGCCAGATTCAGGACTCACCTCACAGCAAGGAGCAGCACCCCATAAAATAAGGGCCAAATCACATTATTACCTTCAGCCTTTTGCCCAAACCTTAGGTCTTGATTTCTCCCCAGGCCATACTTCCCACAGTCAATCCCATCTCGGTAAATGGCAATATGATCCACTCAGGTTCCCTAGTCAGACATGTGGAATCATTTTTGATTCCTCTCTTTCACCAACAGACCAAGTCCTATGGATTCTGCCTCAAGAACACCTCTCATCTGTTTGCTTCTACCACCATCCTGGTCCAAGTCATCATCATCATCTTTCACCAGGGCAACTGGTCTCCCTGCTTCAGCCCTTGCCACCCACAATCCATTCCCCAACTGGCAGCCAGGGTGCTCTTTATAAAACAAGAATGAAATTATAAGATAGTGAATATCTTTATAAAACACACGCTCCCTACTTAAAAACCTTTCAACCACTGGTGAGTATATGGAGAAATCGTAACCCTAATGCATTACAAGTAGGAATGGTTCAATCTCTATGGAAAACAGGTTGGCTGTTCCTTAAAAAGTTAAACATAAAATTTACATATACTCAGTAATTCCACTCCTAGGAATATGTCCAAAAGAAATGAAAACAGGTATTCAAACAAATGTTGTACACGACTGTTCATGGCACCACTGTTCACAATGGCCAAAACATCTGAACAACTCAACATTTTTTTTTTTTTTTTTTAACATTTACTTTTGAGACAGAGAGAGACAGAGCATGAATGGGGGAGGGTCAGAGAGAGAGAGGGAGACACAGAATCTGAAACAGGCTCCAGGCTCTGTCAGCACAGAGCCCGACATGGGGCTCGAACTCACGAGCCGTGAGATCATGACCTGAGCCGAAGTCGGACGCTTAACCGACTGAGCCACCCAGGCGCCCCTCAACATTTTAGATGTTCAAATGTTCATCTATAGATGAATGGATAAACAAATGTGGTATGTATACACATACACACACTCACACGCAGATGCATGCACACACAAAGGAATATGCTTCAGTCATAAAAAGGAATGAAGTATTCATACATGCTACAATGTGGATCAACCTTGAAAAGATTATGTTCAGTGAACAAAGCCAGGCACAAAACATCATATATTGTACAATTCAGTATATGTGAAATATTTAAAGTAGGTAAATCCACAGAAACAGAATGTAAAATGGTAGTTACCAGGAAGGCAGGGAGTGGCTGAGGAGCATAACTGCCTAACGGATATGGGGTTTTATTTTGGAGTGATGGAAATATTTTGGAACTAGACAGAGGTTGCACAAAACTGTGAATGTACTAAATGCCACACCTCCATCTGAAACAAAGACTTCTAGAGATGCCTAGGTGGCTCAGGTGGTGGGGTGCTGGACTCTTGATTTCAGCTCAGGGCACAATCTCGTGAGCTCTGTGCGGAAAGCACAGAGCCTGTTTGGGATTCTCCCTCTCTCCCGCTCTCTCTGCCCCTCACCCACTCGGGCATCTGCGTGCTGCGCTCATGCGCATGCTCGCTCTCTCTCTCTCTCTCTCTCTCTCTCTGAAAATAAACATTAAAAAAAATAAAATAGAACAGAGACTTCTAAACAGAAACTAAACAAAACAGGGACTTCCAGAGAAGATGGCAGAGTGGGAGAACCCTAAGCTTACCTCATCCCACAGATACAACTAGGTAACACCCACATCAATGTAAATAACCCAGAAAATGACCCAAAGACTTGGAAGAATGACTCTCCACAACTAAATGCAGAGAAGAGGTCACAATGAGGAGGGTAGGAAGGGAAGAGAAATGGTGGAGAGATAAATGGACCTGCAGGACTGTCCATGGGAGGGAGGGATGACAAAGGCGTGGGTGCTGAGAGGGGAGAGAAACAGACCCTCACACCAGGCATCCCAGGCACGGGGAATCCACACAGGGAGACTGGGAAGACAAATCCCAATAATATTTGGCTATGAAAACCAGAGGGGCTGAATTTCACGAGTTCTTACCAGCAGAGGAGTTTAAGACCTAGAACTATAAAAATCAGCAGGCTCAGCTCTAGGAGAGCTGGGAGGTCATACAAAACAAAAACCTTCCCAGCCACAATAGCAACTAACCACCCAGATGCTGGTTTCTAATACCATTCTCTATAAAAGTAATCAGGACCCCTTGGAGAAATGGCTAACTTCTAGAGACTAGAAAGGACTAGAAAGAAAATATAAAAGATGACTCCGGAGCATCTTATTAATTACTGAAAGTAAGAAAGTGCTCAAGAAAACCACAATGATGGGAGTATGTCAAAGGGTTACAGGGGCAACTGGAAGAGCTGCCAAGATGAAACAATGGGACCGACAAAATAAAGTGGTACTGGATTATAACCCAAAGTACAAAATGAATATCCAGCAGTCTATACCGATAAAAATAAATTTAGTAAATAAATGGGGGGAGAAGAGACAATCTCCTCTGCAGAAAATCCCTAACTGGTTTACATAGCTATTTCACCCTCATGGAGGTGGAGCAGAGCTTCCCACTAGTTAAGTTTCAGCTGCACAGTGACATTTGTCCCAAGAGCACAGTGTGGAAAGGGAGGAGAGCAATTTTGCAATGAAGAAACCTGACAAACACTACCTCAAGCCAGGTGATCAAGGTTAACATGAACAGTGTTAAGTCATATTAACAGTATGTACACTTATGATGTGACGAGAACGGTACTTTATCTCTGTAGTCTTCCTCCCCCAAACATGTAACTACAGTCTAATCATGAGAAAAGCATGTGACAAACCAACTGAGGAGCACTCTATAAAGCATCTGACCAGTTCTCCTCAAAACTGTCAAGGTCATCAGTAATAAGTCAAGTATGAAAAATGGTCACAATTATGAATATACTAAAAACCAATGAACCGTATACTTTAAAATGGTGAAATTAATGGGATGTGAATTACATCTCAATAAAAAAGGGAGAAAGGGAGGAAATCAGCCAAAGTGGTTATGGTAATATTAGACAATGTAGATTTTAAAGCAAAAAATATTACCAGGGAGGGGTGTCTAGCTGGCTCAGTCAGGGCAGCGTGCAGCTCCTGACCTTGGGATTGTGAGTTTGAGCCCCACACTGCGTGTAGAGATTAGGTAAGATTAAAATCTTAAAAAAAAAAAAAAAATTACCAAGGATAAAGAAGATCATTTCATAATGATAAAGGAGTCAATTAATCAAAGGAACATAAAAATCCTTGATGTTTATTCACCTATTGATAGAGCTTCAAAATATATGAGGCAAAAAATGATAGAATTACAAGGGGAAAAGAGAGAAATACATAATTATTTTCAAAAATGTCAATACCTTCTCCACAGTTGATAGAAGAACTGGATAGAAGCAAGCAAGGATATTATAGACTTGAATAACAACCTAAACTGACTGACATTTATAGAACTCTACACCCAACAACAGAATATTCTTCTCCAGTGTACAATGAACATTTACCAAGACAGATAATCTTCTGAGCTATTAAATAAATCTCAATAAATTCAAATGATTAAAGACAAAGTATATTCTCTGACCACAATGGAATTAAATTACATATCAGCAACATAAAGATCTCAGGAAAACCCCCAAATATGTGGAAATGAAACTTATTCTTTTTTTTTTTTTTTAACGTTTATTTATTTTTGACAGAGAGAGAGACAGAGCATGAGCGGGGGAAGAGCAGAGAGAGAGGGAGACACAGAATCTGAAGCAGGCTCCAGGCTCTGAGCTGTCACCGCAGAGCCCAACATGGGGCTCAAACCCATGAACTGTGAGATCATGACCTGAGCCAAAGTCAAACACTTAACTGACCGAGCCACCCAGGCACCCTGTAAATGAACCTTATTCTAAATAACCCATGGGTCAAAGAAGAAATCAAAAGGGAAATTGGAAAGTATTTTGAAATTAATGGAAATAAAAATATAACATGTCAAAATACATGGAAGAAATTCCATGGTAGCTTGGGAATAAGGGATCACTGGAGAGACGGACCACAAAGAAATAGGAGAAAATTTCAGAGGTGATGGATATACTCTCTTGATTTAGGGATGGTTTCATGGGTGTATACGTTAAAACTTATCAAATTGTACCCTTTCAGGGGCTCCTGGGTGGCTCAGTCGGTTAAACGTCCAACTTCAGCTCAGGTCATGATCTCACAGTTTGTGAGTTTGAGTCATGCATCAGGCTCTCTGCTGTCAGCACAGAGTCCTCTTCAGATCCTCTGTCTCCCTCTCTCTCTGCCCCTCACCTGCTCATACGTGCATGCATGCACACACACACTCTCTCAAAAATAAACACACTAAAAAAATTGTACACATTCAACATGTGCATATCAGTTGTATGTTAATTATACCTATCTCAATAAAACTATCAATAGTGTTATATGCAAACATTGTGTAAAAACAAAGAGACACTAATCACTGTATATACAGAGACTATTTCTGAAAAGACTTAATAGGAAATGAAAAAAATGCTTTTAGGAGTGCTGACAATACTGACTCCATCTTTGGCCCCTAGCTTGTTCCTGTCTGCGTGATGACCTCCCTGAAGGCTGCATGTTCCCAGGCCCCTTAGAGGTTAATCTATGCCTGGACTGGAACGTGACAAGGCTGGTTCTGGTCTTCCCTAAAATTGTTTATATAACTAGTAGAGATAACACAGTTTCTTCCCCCACTTTCTGGCACACAGGTGGCACCACGAGGTCTGTTAAGTGTCAGACACTTTGACCTCATCACGATGCCTTCTGCACAAACCCTCGCTCTATAAAATCTGTGGGCTAAAGTCCAGGCTTTGCAGAGAATAGCCATGCGATACCTAGACTGTCACCTGCCCAATCCCATCAGTAAGTTACCCTGAATAAAACTTGGTGTTAACTGTATAGAGTGGCCTGCATCACTTTCCAGTGTCAAAATGCCTTCTCAGTTTGGAAGATACTTTAGTGTCCCTCCTCTACCTTCTGACAGTGCTGGCCTTCATAAAAGGGAACTAGATTAGGAGAAAGTGACAGGAGGGAAGCTGACCAATTATAGATACCTATTGTATTGTTTGAATTACTTATCGTATGTATATTTTACTTCTTCATATGTCAAATTTCAAATTTCAAAACTTTTTAAAAAGTGCCTTTTGAATAAAGAACTGAGGTGAAGAGCCATAACAAATGTTTTCCTCCATAAATGGACCTTACGAGCAGAAACCAATCTTCCTGGGCGGAACCAGCATCTGAGGAAGAGTTCCCAAAGGCTGTCACACAGGTGAGTGGAAAGGGTCTAAATGAGATCATGGCCAGACATGCAATAAAAGCCTCAACATACCCTAATATACAGTCTTTTTTAAAAGCAAAATCTTCCAATGATCATTCCCATGTAGTAAGTACTCACTATTTCATAGGCAGTGCTAAACTCTTCACAAGTTATAATCTCATTGAACTTCATTTGAGATAAGCATTTTTTAGCTTTACATCACATGAGAAAACCAAGGCACAGAAGAATAAGGGGCACCTGGGTGGCTCAGTTGGTTGAGCAACTGACTCTTGATTCAGCTAGGTCATGATCTCACAATTTCAGGATTTGAGCCCTGTGTCGGGCTCTGCATGCTGATTGCACGTGGAACCTGCTTGGGATTCTCTCTTTCCCTTTTTCTCTCTCTGCCCCTTCCCTGCTCTCTCTCAAAATAAAAAAATAAACTTAAAAAAAAAAAAAAAAAAGAATAACTACTCAAGTTACTTTGACTGACTCCAATATTCTATGTTAACATCTTTTAGGTTTTTTTTTCATGATACCCACAGAATGACATAATGTTGGTAGTGAATGGTCCAAGAATGACTGCTCAGTGCCTACTAATAGATAATGACATTTCAAAAACTCCAAGTAATAACTGACCCAGTAATCAAAAATCCCAACAAACCAAAGCCCTGGACTAGATGGCTTCATAGGCGAATTCTACCAAACATTTGAAGAAGAGTTAATACCTATTCTTCTCAAACCATTCCAAAACAGAAAAGGAAGGAAAACATCCAAATTCATTCTATGAGGCCAGCATTATTACTTTGAAACCAAAACCAGATAAAAACACCATTAAAAAAGAGAACTACAGAGGTGCCTGGGCGGCTCAGTTGGTTAAGTATCCAACTTCGGCTCAGGTTGTGATCTCACGGTTCCTGAGTTCGAGCCCTGTGTTGGGCTCTGTGCTGACAGCTCAGAGCCTGGAGCCTGCTTCAGATTCTGTGTCTCCCTCTCTCTGCTCCTCCCCTGCTCGTGTTCTCTTTCTCTCTCAAAGAATAAACATTAAAAAAATTAAAAAAAAAAAAAAAAAAAAAAAAAAGAACTATAGGCCAATATCCCTGATGAATACAGATGCAAAAATTCTCAACAAAATACCAGCAAACTGAATTCAACAATACCTGAAGCAAATCATCCATCACAATCAAGTGGAATTTATTCCTGGGCTGCCAGGATGACTGACTATTTGCAAATCAATCAATATGACACATCAGATCAATCAGAGAAAGGTTAAGAACCATGTAATCCTTTCAATAGATGTAGAAAAAGCATTTGACAAAGTACATTACACAAAGCATTAAAGCATTAACAAAGTAGGTTTAGAGGGAACATACCTCAACATAATAAAGGCCATATATGAAAAACCCACAGCTAATATCATCCTTAATGGGGAAAAACTGAGAGCTTTTCCCCTGAAGTCAGGAATTAGACAAGGATATCTATTTTTGCCACTTTTATTCAACATACTTCTGGAAGTCCTAGCCACAGCAAACAGACAACAAGAAGAAATAAAGGTATCTACATCAGTAGGAAATAAAACTCTCACTATTTGCAGATGACATGATACTCTATATAGAAAACCCCAAAGATTCCACCAAAAAACTGCTAGAACTGATGAACGCATTCAGTAAAGTTGCAAGATACAAAATCAACACACAGAAATCTGTTGCATTTCTATACACCAATAACAAAGCAGAGAAATTAAGGAATCAATCCCATTTACAAATGCACCAGAACAATATAAGATACCTAGAAATAAACCTAACCAAAGAGGTGAAAGACCTATACTCTGAAAACTGTAAAACACTGATGAAAGAAACTGAATGACACAAAGAAATGGAAAGACATTCCATGTTCATGGCTTGGAAGAACAAAGATTGTTAAATGTCTCTACTACCCTAAGCACTCTATACATAAGCAATCCCTATCAAAACACCAACAGTGGCACAAAAACAGACACTCAGATCAATAGAACAGAACAGAGAACCCAGAAATGGACCCAGAAACATACGGCCAACTAATCTTTGACAAAGCAGGAAAGAATATCCAATGGAATAAAGACAGTCTCTTCAGCAAATGGTGCTGGGAAAACTGGACAGCGACATGCAGAAAAAGGACCCTGGACCACTTTCTTACACCATACACAAAAATAAACTCAAAATAGATGAAAGACCTAAACCTAAGACAGAAGTCATCAAAATCCTCAAGGAGAAAGCAGGCAAAAACCTCTTTGACTTCTGCTGCAGCAACTTCTTAACACATCTCCAGAGGCAAGGAAAACCAAAGCAAAAACAAACTATTGGGACCTCATCAAAATAAAAAGCTTCTTCACAGCGTAGGAAACAATCAGCAAAACTAAAACGCAACTGACAGAATGGGAGAAGATATTTGCAAACGATATATCAGATAAAGGGTTAGTATCCAAAATCTATAAAGAACTTATCAAACTCAATACCCAAAACACTAATAATCCAGTGAAGAAATGGGCAAAAGACATGAATAGACACTTCTCCAAAGAAGACATCCAGATAGCCAACTGATGCATGAAAACATGCTCAATATCACTCATCATCAGGGAAATACAAATCAAAACCACAATGAAATACCACCTCACACCTGTCAGAATGGCTAACATTAGCAACTCAGGCAACAACAGATGTTGGCGAGGATGCGGAGAAAGAGGATCTCTTTTGCATTGTTGGTGGGAATGCAAACTGGGGCAGCCATTCTGGAAAACAGTATGGAGGTTCCTCAAAAAATTAAAAATAGAACTACCCTACAACCCAGCAATTGCACTATTAGGTATTTATCCAAGGGATACAGGTATGCTGTTTCCAAGGGAAACATGCACCCCAATGTTTATAGCAGCACTATCAACGCCAGCCAAAGCATGGAAAGAGCCCAAATGTCCATCAACGGATGAACGGATAAAGATGTGGTATATACATACAATGGAGTATTACTCGGCAATCAAAAAGAATGAAATCTTGCAATTCACAACTACGTGGATAGAACTGGAGGGTATTACGCTAAGCGAAATTAGAGAAAGACAAATATGACTTCACTTATGTGAGGACTTTAAGATACAAAACAGATGAACAGAAGGGAAGCAAAAATAATATAAAAACAGGGAGGGGGACAAAACATAAGAGACTCTTAAATATAGAGTACAAACAGAGGGTTGCTGGAGGGGTTGTGGGAGCAGGAATAGGCTAAATGGGTAAGAGGCTTAAGGAATCTATTCCTGAAATCATCGTTGCACCATGTGCTAATTAACTTGGATGTAAATTATAAAAAAATTATACAAAGTAAACTCTAAAAGAAAAAAAAAATTCAAAAGGCAAAAAAACACCAACATCGTTTTTTTTTTACGGAGCTAAAACAAACACTCCTAAAATTTGCAGGGAACCACCAACCAACCCAAATAGCCAAAGCAACCTTGAAAAAGAAAACAAAGCTGGAGGCATCACAATTCTGGGCTTCAAGTTATATTACAAAGCCGTAGTAATCAAAACAGTACAGTACTGGCACAAAAATAGACATATAGATCAACAGAACTGAATAGGAAATCCAGAAATGAACCCACAACTACACAACTATATGGTCAATTAATCTTTGACAAAGCAGGAAGAACGTCCAATGGGAAAAAAGACAGTGTCTTCAACAAATGGTGCTGGGAAAGCTGGACAGCAGCATGCAAAAGAATGAAACTGGACCACTTTCTTACATCACACACAAATATAAATTTAAAATGGATGATGGAGCGCCTTGGTGGCTCAGTTGGTTAAGCATCTGACTTTGGCTCAAGTCATGATCTCATGGTTTGTGTATTTGAGCCCCAGGTCAGGCTCTGTGCTGTGCTTTTTTTAATGGATGAAAAGACCTAAATGTGAGGTTCAAAACCATAAAAATCCTAAAAGAGAACACAGGCAGTCTTCTTTGACATCATCTGTAGCAACTTCTTTCTAGATACAACTCCTGAAGCAAGGGAAACAAAATCAAAAATAAACTATTGGGGCTACATCAAAATAAAAAGCCTCTGCATAGCAAAGAAAACAATCAACAAAACTAAAAGGCAATCTAGAGAATCAAAGAAGGTATTTGCAAATGACATACACATAAAGGGTTAGTATCCAAAATACATAAAGAATTTATAAAACTCAACACCCAAAAAAACAAATAATCCAATTAAAAAATGGGTAGAAGACATGAATAGACATTTTTCCAAAGAAGACATACAGATGACCAATGGACACAAGATGTTCATCAGCACTTATCATCAGAGAAATGCAAATCAAAACTATAATGAAATGTCACCTCACGACTGTCAGAATGGCTAAAATCAAGACACAGGTGTTGGTAAAGATGTGGAAAAAAAGGAACACTCATGTACTGTTGGTGGGAATACAAACTGGTGCAGCCACTGTGGACAACAGTATGGAGGTTCCTCAGAGAGTTAAAAACAGGGGCGCCTGGGTGGCTTAGTTGGTTAATCATCTGACTCTTGATTTCAGCTCAGGTCGTGATCTCACAGTTCATGAGATCGAGCCCCACATCGGGCTCCATGTTCACAGCACAGAGCCTGTTTAGGATTCTCTCTCTCCCTCTCTCTCTGCCTCTCTTCCACTTGTGCTCTCTCTCAAAATAAATAAACTTTTAAAAAAAGGGTTAAAAATATAACTACCTGAGCATGGTGGCTCAGTTGGTTAAGCGTCCAACTTCAGATCAGGTCATGATCTCATGGTTCAGGAGTCTGAGCCCTGCATCAGGCTCCATGCTGGCAGTGTGGAGCCTGCTTGGGATTCTTGCTCTCTCCTCTCTTTCTGCCCCTCCCCTGCTCGTGCTTTCTCTCTCAAAATAAATAAATAAAAACTTTAAAAAAGCATAACTACCTTATGATCCAGCAATTATACTACTAGGTATTTACCCAAAGAATACAAGAACAGTAATTCAAATGTCCAATACAAACAAACACTGTATGATTTCATTCATAGGCAGAATTTAAGGAACAAAACAAGTAAAGGGAATAAAATAAGAGAGAGACATATCAAAAAAAAAAAAAAAAAAGACTCTTAATTATAGAGAACTGATGGCTACCAGAGGGGAAGCAGTAGGGGGATGGATTAAATAGGTGATGGAGATTAAGGAGTACACTTGTGATGAACACAGAACAATGTATGTAAGTGTTGATTCATTATATTGTACACCTGAAACTAACATATTAGTTCTATATAACAGTTAACTAAACGGAATTAAAACAAAAACATAAAATAACATAAAAACAAAAAGAAATAAATAATAAAATAATAAAATAAAATCATACTATAAAAAATCAGAAAACAAAAACAACCCAAGTGATGCCAGACCTAAGGGCAAAGAATGAACTGACAGGCAGAAAAAAAAGGTCCATGAGGGAAATCCTCAGGTAAAATATGACAATAAAGTAAGGACATAGGCACTGAGTCAATTCATTAAACCGAAATATTAGAAAGATCTAGAGCAGTTTTTCCTGAAGAGTTCCCTCCATCTTCCCCTCCTTCAGTCTCTAACTCCTAGGGTCCAGGGTACAAAATCAGAGAGGTTAGCAGTATCCGCAGCAAGAACTGGGTTGGAAAACACTTAACACAGAACAGACTGTAGGGAAAATCCCAGAAACACTAACCAAGACAAAAGTGAAGTAAAAGAAGAGAGACAAAGGAACCACTTTACTTGCGGTAAATTTAATGACTATAAGAGCTGTTCACATAACAGCAAAGAGACACATTTTCCATTTGACATGAAGTTGCTTCACCACTTGCAGCTTGTCTCCAGAGCGTCATTACCTCTTTCTTTAGTGACCAGTCCTATCTCCCTTCCTGTCAGGAAGGACAGCCCATGTCAACTCTAAGGCCATCTACTCAGGTCAGCAATATGCTGAGGAGTCCTTCAGGGTGGTCCTGCAGAGAACATGTCCTTTAAGTGTCTGAGAGCTGGTGGACGTAATCTGAAAGAAAATCAGTCAGGAGAAGACAAAGTAAGCAGGACTGCACTTGAGAGACTTAATGCGGAGCCTCCAGAGGAGAGGCCACCAATAGAGATCTAATGGAGGTGGTGTCAGGCCAACAGAGACTGCACCCATGTGCCCCCAATCCTGGAAGGAAGAGATATCTAACATCTAATGCAATGGTAATATGTATCATTGAAGAAGTCTAAATTAGTTCAGGTCCAAACTGCTACTTCTCCCTTTTTTCTTGGGAGATAGATGGCTCTTCTCCAGCACCAACCATGAGTTTCTGGTGTGGGCTGCCCATCACAGATCCTGTCCTCCTAACTAACCCCAGGGACAAGCTTTGATCCAGGCTTACCAGTCAAATTCTTCCTTAAGATATTTATGGCCCAAATTTGGTGAGAAAAGCTGTTCTTCCTCCCTGGGAGCTGAACGCATGTGGCCCCAAAGGAGATTTCAAGAGAAGACTGAAAACAAATATGTAAACAAAGATGACAACAGGCACTGAAAAGTGTTATGATGATAAAAGGGGCTAATGTAATAAATAATGACAAGAGCAAGCAGAGGGAACCTGCTTTAGCTTCCCTAAGGAGAAGGCCTCTCAAGGAGGTGACAGTTCAGAGAGAAACTGAAAGTTAAAAAGATGGCAGTCACGTAAAAATCAAGAGTCTCCCAAACAACACAACATGTACAAAGCCTCTCACTAGAACTTGGTCTGAAGGGCAAAAAAGAGGACACCAAGGCTGGAGAAGAGAGGAGTAAGAAGAGTGGAGGGGACATGAGGTTAGAAAGGTGGGTGGGACAGATCATATAAAGCCTTGGACATGGTGCATTTCATGCTGGCTCCAATGAGAAGCCACTAGAGGGCTTAAGCAGAGGAATGAGTGATCTGATTTAGAAAGACCCCAGCGACCATGACTACCGTAGTGCAGACAGACTAGAGGAGGGCAAGAATGCAAGTGGGGAGGGGAGCCTGGGTGGCTCAGTTGGTTGACCATCCAAGTTTGGCTCAGGTCATGGTCTCAAGGTTTGTGAGTTTGAGCCCCACATTGGGCTTGTATTTTTGGCTTGAGCAACTGAGTGTGCTCAGAGGGGCTCGCTGCCCCTCCCCTGCTCGTGCACTCTGTCTCATACTCTGTCTCTCTCTTAAAAATAAAATAAACATTAAAAAAAATAAAAAAAAATAAAAAAAAAAAAGAATGGAAGTGGGGAATCTAAAGCCTTAGGAATTCTCATGCACTGCTGGTGGGAGTGCAATAGGGTACAATTACTTTTAGCTAGTTCTATCATACACCCTATGACCCAGCAATTCTAAGCCATATACCCAACAGAAATGAATACATATGTGCACAAAAACACATGTACAGAAATATTCTCAGCAATTCGATTCATAACAGCTCTAAAATGGAAGCAACCAAAATGACCATCAACAGTACAATGCATAAGCAAATTGTGGGTACATTCATACAACATGGATATATATAATCACAAATGTACTGCACAACATAAGACTGAGGAAAAGAAGACAAGCACCAAAACTACATGCTGTATGATTCAATTTTATAACAATTAAAAATAGGCAGGGGCGTCTGGGCAGCTCAGATGGTTAAACGTCCAACTTTGGCCCAGGTCATGATCCCACGCTTCATCGGTTCAAGCCTTGCATCAGCCTCTGTGCTGACAGCTCGGAGCTCAGACAGAGCCTGGAGCCTGCTTCAGATTCTGTGTCTCCTTCTCCCTCTGCCCCTCCCCTGCTTGTACTGTCTCCCAAAAATAAATAAATATTTTTTAAAAATTAAAAAAAAATAGGCAAAGCTGAACAATGGTATCAGAAATTAGAATGTAGGGAAGAGAAGTAACTAGTAGGAACATGAGGGTCTCTGAAGTTCTGAAAATATTCTATTTCTTGATCTGGGTGGTAGTTACATGGATAGGGTCACTTTGTGATAATTCATCAAGTATATAATATGGGCAATTTTCTACATTTATGACATGCTTCAATAAAATAATTCATCTTTAAAATACAGAAGCAAAAAATCATAAGAAGCCTACTGAAATCTCCCAGCCAAGAAATGATGGTGGCTTGGAGATGGAAAGAAATGGGTAGGTCTAAGATATATTCCAGAAGTGAGCTGAAACAGATGTACAGGAAAGTTGAGTATCTAGGACATATCCTGTATTTTTGGCTTGAGCAACTGAGTGTGCCATTTACTGGGATGGGAAGGGCTTGAAAAGAAGAAAGGTGTAGTAACGAATTCATTCCAAGGGCGCCTGGGTGGCTCAGTCAGTTGAGCATCCGACTTCAGCTCGGGTCATGATCTCATGGTTCATGGGTTCGAGCTCCACATCTGGCTCTGTGCCAACAGCTTGCTCAGAGCCTGGAGCCTGCTTCAGATTCTGTGTTTCCCTCTCTCTCTGCCCCTCCCCTGCTCATGCTCTGTCTCAAAAATAAATAAAAAAACACTAAAAAAAATGTTTTTTTTTTAAATTCAACTCAAGGTGCCCTTTCGATGTTCAGACTGAGAAGAGATTTTTATTTTACTAAAGAATTTCTCCTGGGAGTGCCTGCATGGCTCAGTTAGGCATCTGACTTTGGTTCAGGTCATGATCACACAGTTCATGAGTTCCAGCCCCGCTTCGGGTGAGCCCTGCTTCTTTCTCTCTCTCTCCCTCTCTCTCTCCCTCCTGGGATTCTCTCTCTTTCTCTCTTTCTGCCCCTCGCTCACTTGCACTCTCTCACAAAAAAAAAGAATTTCTCCTGGAAGAAATTTCACTCCCCCAAATTATCCAACCCAGCATCCATCTCACAATGCAGGCCAAAAGCCCAAAAGGACACCTTACCTTCACCAGCACATAGTCCCCAGGCTGAGCTCTAACCCTGACCCCAGAGTTAGAAACATCCTCCATCTCTACATTAGGGAAGATCACTTTAAGGTTTCCATCATTCCGGCCACACAGGTCCGTGGCAGAGCGTTTACTGTGCTGCAAAAAGAAGAGAAGAGAGTTTATGAATCTGTCACAGTTATCAGTTCTCAGACGGCAGAAATTATATCTTCTCTGTCTCAGAACCCTAAGGGTTTTACTCAAAAAGCATTCCTTAATCAAGGAATCACTTAAGACTACAAAGGGGCACCTGGCTGGCTCAGTTGGTGGAATATGCAACTCTTGACCTCGGGGTTCTGAGTTCGAACCCCATGTTGAATATAGAGATTAAAAAAAAAAAAAAAGACTACGTGTTTACTGCTGCTCAGCAACAAGGACAACACATGGCACACTAGAGAGACTCCATAAATTTTGCTAACTATCTGTTTAAATGACTCAATCAGTCTTTCATTGCAGAATTACCTTCCTTAGGAATGGACTTCCAATAGTCGTAAAAGCAAGAACATATGGGTGATACACTTAACAAACTGACTTTCACTTTATCCGGTCTCATAGTAACCACTCAGGAATGTTCTGGGGTTGTTTGGCCTAGGTTACTTGCCGTAATGAATAGGCAGACATGAAGCCAGAGTCTCCATCACAACATACAGAAGGCAGGGTCAGGACAATAATAAAACCAGTATGATGGTATTAACTTCTAGGATACATACAAGTTTTTCTCTTCCAGCCATGATGAAATGTCAAGAATCAAATTTATTCTCTGGCCTTAAACAGAAACTGGACAAAATATATGAAATCGCTATTTTCAGATACTGAACAACAGACTGTGCAAGACTGTGAAGCCAAGAAAAGGAAAACAAATGAGATGAGCCCTCCAATCACCCTTGTGTTTTGCCAGAAGGCATGTGTCAGACCAGGGCATGCCAAGCAGGCAGGAAGATCTTGAGGCACACCATAGTGGTTCTCTCTGGATTTAGGAAAAAGACATCAGAGTTCAGGGAGCCTGCAATAGATAGGAATTGTGGAGCAAGTTCTAAAGACGAGGGAGCTAAGCAGAAAAAGAGCTATAGAAACATGCACAGGGATCCCTTGAGTCTTTGCTGAATGTTTATCACAGTGAAACTCCACAAAGTCAGGCAAAAAAAGTAACCAGGGAACTGTCAGCAGATGTGTTTCCAGAGCTCATGCAGGGCTGGGAATCACAACTTATCACAATCACAATTAATGACAGTCCTCATTGATTCCTTGGGACATGCAGTACTAATTCCAGAAAGCCACCCCTTAGCAATGAGGCTAAACTATTCTTGGGATAAAAAAGCTTTCCTAACAAAACCTGAAATCGAGCCCTGACAGGATCAAACTGAACTGCAGGTAACACAATCACCTATCAGAACAAAGCCCAACACAAAATCCAGACCTTAAAAATTAGTATCACGATGTTAAATGTCCCATCAAAAATCAGTGGCTATGCCCAGAAGCAAAAAATGTTACCTATGATAGGAGAAAAGTTTATCAAAAGAAACAGACCAAGAAATGATAGCAATGATGGAATTATCACAAAAATAATAAACCAGTTTTTATGATTACATTCAAAGGAAAACAAGAATACAGGAGACAAATAGAAGGTATCTGAAAAGAACTAAATGGACCTTATACAGACCAAAAATACAATATCTAAAATTAAAAATTCAATAGGTAATAGCAGATTACACACTGCCCAAGGAAAAAATAGTGAACCTGAAGACAGAGCCAAAGAAACTATCCAAAACAAAGCACAGAGGTATAACAAGCAGAAAAAAATGAACAACCTCAATGACCTACAGAAAAACCTTTTTATAAGTGGTTGGCCATATATGTAACTGGAGTCATGGAAGGAGAGGAGAAGCAGTGGGGGTGGGTGGCAGGAAGCAGGAGGAGTACAGAAAAAATATCTGAAAGAGCACCTGGGTGGCTCAGCTGGTTAAGCATTCGACTCTTGGTTTCGACTCAGGTCACGATCTCATGGTTTGTGGGATCGAGCCCCACGTCAGGCTCTGCCCTGACAGCACAGGTCCTGCTTGGGATTCTCTTTCTCCCTCTCTCTCTCTGCTCCCCCTCCCCTCTCAAAATAAATAAATAAACTTAAAAATATATATATCTGAAAGATAATAGATGAAAATTTTCCAAATTTGATGAAAATTATAAATTCACAAACTAAGAAGCCTCAACAAATCCCAAAGAAAACACAAAGGGATAAACACAAAGAAAGCCATGCCAAGACACATCAAATTTCTAAAACCAGTGATAAAGTAAATATCTTTAAAAAGCAGCCAGAGAAAAAAGGAATTTATGTACACAGGAAGAAAGATAAGGATGATTGCAAACTTCTTGTCAGAACCAAGTAAGTCAGAAAACAACAGAATGATACCTTTAAAACATCAACTTAAAATTTCATACCTAATGAAAAAATATTTTTTAAAGTGAAAAGACATTTTTTTCAGACAAACGACAGCTGAGAGGATTCATCACAAAAAGATCTGCATTACAAGAAATGTTCAAAGAAGTTTGTCAAGCATAAAGATAATGATACCAGACAGAAACCTGAATGTACACAAGGAATGCAGAACGACAGAAGCAATAATTAAGTGGGGACACAGGAAAGAGTTTTTTCTTGTTTTTAAAAAAGTTTTTTTTTTAAAGCAACTGAGTATTGTACACGGTGATGGACTGATGGCGGGCCCTTCTCTGTGGGCCTCTCACAGCATACCCACGCCAGAGGAGTGTGCAGCCCTGAACCACTGCCCTGCCTCCTGACTGATGGGCTGTGAACACTGACGGGGGCTCTACAGTTGATTATTCAAAGCAAAAATATCAACGTGTTTTGGGACACAGAAGTAAAAATCTATGACAACGATAGCACAAAAGGGGAAAAAAGGATAGGAGTATATTATTTTAAGGGTCTTACATTATACATGCTAGGTGATGCCCTGTCTGGGGTTAAAACAATTGGCCAGAGACAATCCAAAAGGTAATCTGTTCTTAGAAAATCAAGCTCCAACGTCATGCTATATTCTTTAGTAACCAAAGACAGAGGAAGGAGTTTAGTTCTTAAACTAATTACTACTTTAGGGAAACGGCAGTCAGGTAAGATTTAAAAAGATTTCCCACTATCTCCCTACAAAACACTTACTAGTTACAAAAGGAAGATGAGTACCTTTACAGTCAACAAGCCTAGCAGACACAACCTTAACAAAACGTCCAAAACGAGATGCTTAAAATTAACATCACCAGTAATGAGACCAGCAAAACCGTACACCACCCAGGACACAAATAAGAACACATTTCTCTAACATTCCGGCCTAAAAATACATAACCTCAATCTTATCACAGGGAAACTTCAGACAAACTCAAATTAAGGAATATTCTACAAAATAACTGGCCTATAGGGGCACCCGGGTGCCTCAGTGGGTTAAGCGTCAAACTCTTGATTTCAGCTCAGGACATCATCTCATAGTTCGTGAGTTTGGGCCCCACATTGGGCTCCATGCTGACAATACAGAGCTTGCTTGAGATTCTCTCTCTCCCTCTCTCTCTGCCCCTCCTCTGCTCATGTGAGCATACACATTCTCACTCTCTCTCTCAAAATAAATTTAAAAACTTAAGTAAATAAATAACTGGCTTGTAATCATCAAGTGTCAAGATTGTGAAAGTCAAAGAAAGACTGAGGAACTTTTCTAGACTGAAGGAGACCAGACAGACATGAAATTAATGCAACATATGATACTGAACAAACTCTTTTTTCCTATAAAGGGCAGTTCTGTGACAACTGGAGAAACTTAAACAGGGTTGGGGGACTGGATCGCAGAAATCTAACAAGGTAAATTTCCTGATCTGGTGGTTGCACTATAGTTATGTAGGAGAATGTCCCTATTTATAAGAGAGAGATATATATTATAGTATTAGAGGGGAGGTGAGGGCATCATCGGGTCAGCAGCTAACTCTCAAATGAGTCAAGGAAAAAAAATTCTTGGTACTGTATTGCAACTTTTCTGTAAGCTTATAATTGTTTTATAATAAATTTTTAAAAAGACAGCATGATTCCATGATTTGAACCAACCATAAAAGAACATTCATGAAACAAAAAGGGAAATTGGAACACTGACTAAATATCTGACAATATTAACAAACAATTATCGATTATTTCAGATATGATAATAGCCTAATGTTGGGTTTTTTTTCTTAGAGTCCTTCTCTTTTAGAGAGATATATACTGAAATATTTACTGACAAAACACAATGTATATGTATAATATGATGTATAAGTATAAGGTACTTGCTTCAAAACAATCCAAATTGGGGGAAGGGGGGGCACCTGGGTGGCTCAGTTGGTTAGACCTCAGACTCTTGATTGTGGTGATTTCATGGTTCGTGGGTTCAAGCCCCACGTCAGGCTCTGCACCAACAGCACAGAGCCTGCTTGGGGATTCTCTCACTCCCTATCTCTCTGCCCTTCCCCAACTCACGGTTGGGCTCTCTGTCTCTCTCTCTCTCTCAAAGTAAATAAATAAATAAACTTAAAAAAAAAACAATCAACGCATCTGGGTGGCTAAATTCTCTCTCTCTCCCTCTGTCTCTGCCCCTCCCCTGCTCACACACACTTTCTCTGTCCAAATAGGTAAATAAACAAAAATAAATAAAAGCAAAAGGTTTAAAAGAAAATAACAATCCAATGGGGACAGTAAAGATGAAAAAAGATTAGCCATGATTAACACTGTATTGACAGTTGTTGAGGTTGGTTAATGGGTATGTGGGCATTCATTATACTGTTCTCTCTATACCCATATATGTTTTAAATTCCCCATAATTAAAAAAGGGGGAAGGCTGTTGTTTAGAGGTTCTGGAACGAAATAGCCCTGAGTCAAATTCTGGCTCTGCTACACAAGCTGTATGACCTTCAGAAAGTTATTCCACTTCTCTGAGTCTCTGTTTCTTCATCTCATAAAAGGACTAATAATTAGCACTACCTCCAAAACCGTGGTAGGACTCAGTGTACCAACGACATAAAGTGCACAGTTCCTGGCAGACAGTAAATGCTCAGTATACATGAGTTATCATCAACTTCTCTGCCACTCTGGAGATAGCAACCTGATGTTTTAAACGAGCCAGGACTAGAGGAAAGAAAGTCTCCTCTAAGAGAAAGTAAAGACTCCCAACTGCTAGCCCTGAAAAATCCATTTATTCTCTAACCCCGAGTCATGGCTTATGCTAGATGCATAAGAAAGAATCTTGTTTTGATTTATTTAGTTATGACAGGTTTGCTGCAAGGCTAATGAAGTCAGGGACACAGAATAGTAAACTTTGAGTACTTATTCATTCATTCAAAAGATAAGTACGCTATTCTGTGCCAGACTCCGTGAAGAGAGCTGGGAATACAACAAGACCTAATTCTTACTGGATAAAATGTAGACTGCTAATAGACATGTACATATCTCCAGAATCACAGCTGACACCCTAAATCACAAGGTATTTAGTGAGGCAAAAACCTTTTGGGGTATTACACTAGCTCAGCATCACCAATCAGCCAACTGCTGGTCTAGACCACAGGAAGATCCCCTAGCCCAAGATGAGCTGACCAAGTACCCGTCCTGGAAATCTGAGCTGGGGCTGAGAGACACAACTGTGACCCATGAATAACGAGAACCGTAACATGTAAACATAGGAACTACACAGCTGCTGTACTCACTCTGCAACAAAGATGAGGAAGCAGGAAAAGCTGCTCTAAGTAGACAAGAAAGCCTGAAGGGCTTCCCAGACTGGGTACAGTCCTTTCTAGACACCTACAGTATTCGTGCCCTTGGGCTCCACAAGACACCCCTGAAGTCTTATACAAAAGATTTCTTTTTGGCTTAGGCTGAACGGCTTAAAGAAATTTCTGTTACTCACTACTAAAGAGTCCTAACAAACACAGATACCAGGTAATTGGTGGCTTTGATGCTACCACATCCTAAGGCATGAAACAGGACTCTCTCTTCTCAATCCAGGACTTAGGAGTCACAGAAAGGGCCCATCTCTCTCCTTCCCTTCCTCTCCAATGGCTGCAGCATGTAGTTTCATAAAAGGTCAGCTCCCAAACTTACCCCTTATTCCATGTGTTTAGTGCTCTGACGATCAGGTTCCCCAGCTTGACCACAGATGCCTATAGGAACCCCAAACTTTCTGAAATACAGTACACTTCTAAGAAAATGTGCTTTTAAAAAAGGATTGAAGGGACGCCTGGCTGGCTCTGTTGGTAGAGCATACAACTTTTTGATCTCAGGGTTGTGGGTGAGCCCCACGTTGGGTGTAGATATTACTTAAAAAATAAATAAATAAATAAGATCTTGGGGCACCTGGATGGTTCAGTTGCTTAAGCATCTGACTCTTGATTTCAGCTCAAGTCATGATCTCATGGTTTCTAAGATTGAGCCCCGCATCAGGCTCTGTGCTGACCGTGCAGAGCCTGCTTGCAATTCTCTCCCTCCCTCTCTCTCTCTGCCCTTTCCCCACTCACATGCATGCATGCACACACACTCTCTCTCTCAAAATAAATAAATAAACATTTTAAAAAATTAAAAAAGAAGGATTACAGACAAACTGATTCTGAAAACATACATATGATACTGCTTCCAGAAAGATGGAGCAGACATACTTTTCCTTAATCTTTCTGCTGCTAAGCACAAAAATATCTTTTAAGAATGAAGGAGAGAGGTGCCCGGGTGGCTCAGTCGGTTAAGTGGCCAACTTCAGCTCGGGTCATGATCTCATGGTTCATGAGTTTGAGTCCCACATCTCTACTGTTAGCACAGAGCCCGCTTTGGATCCTCTGTCCCCCTCTCTCTTTCTGTCCCTCCCCCATACTCTCTCACTCTCTCTCAAAAATAAACATAAAAAAAAAAAAAAAAAAAAAAAAACCAGAATGAAGGAAAAATCAAGACATTCTAAGATGAAGAAAAACAGAGAATCTGCTGCCAGAGTGTTTAAAAGCTGTCTAAACGGACAGGAAAAGATAAAAGAAGGAAGCTTGGAATATCAGGAAGGAAAAAAAAAAACATAAAAACATGATTACCTATGTAGAAAATCCCAAAGAAACTGCCAAAACAACTCCTAGAACTATTGAGTTCAGCAAGGTCACAGAATACAAGATAAACATACAAAATTCAATTATTTCTGTACAATATAATGAACATCTGAAATTAAAAATACGATAGCAACTAGCTATTTGCTATTGGAGCAAATAGCTTAAAAAAAAAAAAGACACTTAGGTATAAATCTAACAAAATACATACATATAGGACCTGTACACTGAAAATTACAAAAACTCTGACAAATCAAAGATGATCTAAATAAAAGGGAAACATATTGTGTTTTAAAACACAAAAAACATTGGTGTGCCTCTTGATCTGGGCTCAGGCCATGGTTCAAGCTCAGCATCTAGCCCTGCACTGACAGCGTGGAGCCTGCTTGGGATTCTCTCTCCCTCTCTCTCTCTGCCACTCCCCTGCATGCACTCTTTCTTTCTCTCTTTCTCTCTCAAAAACAAACTTTAAAAAACAAAACACAAAAATATATATGTATATACATATGACCTTACCCCCTCCACCAGCACTAGCTGGGTACAACCCACAGAGGCCATGTTGGCTTTTGTTGCTTCTTCTCGAAATACAGTAATAAGCTCCTCCAAACGCCTTAATTTCACCTCTTCTGGAACATCATCTTTCAGCCTGTGATATGCCCTGGTCTTCTATAAAAATAAAAAGAGAGATGGAGGTCACCAAGGACTCATAGAATCCTTTTTTTCCCCCCCACTGAATCCACTCTTAAGGTACAGAAGACCAGGTTCATTCCACTTGTAAGTTACAGATATGTACAAGAACCCAAGCCACACCAGGAGGGTTCTCTAGCTCTAAGAGCATTCTAAGACAAGAAGTTTACTATGCAATAAAGTCACATTTTTCTAAGGGTTAAATTCTAAATTTAGCACATGAAAATTGTAGATTCAAAATTGTTCTTGATGTATTTGTAGGATACAAATATAAGCTTTAGACAAATGTAACATATACTAAATAACTCATGTACCAGGTTACTCAGCAGCACTGTTTATAGATAAGACACAAGATGCAAAGCAACCTAAACGTTTACCAATAGGTTGTTAGTAAATGAATTATGCTTTATCCACACAACAGAATACTGCACTACTGTAAAAAGACTGTGATAATTCCATATGTATTGATATGATTGCTTTCCAAAACATACTCTTAAAAAAAATAAGGTACAGATCAACATATAAATATGTTTATAAATACATGAAATATCTCTGGAAGTTTACAGAAGAAATTCCTAAGAGTGATGGCCTTCAGGGGAGGAAATGAAAAACCAGGCAACCTAGGAAGAAGGAAGAACAAGAACTTTTCATTGCATACTATTTTGAACTTTCGAATTTTTTAAAATGAGCTCATATTACCTAGTCCAAAACATTTTTTAAAAGGAAATTTATTCCAGGGGCGCCTGGGTGGCTCAGTCAGTTGACCATCCAACTTCAGCTCAGGTCATCATCTCACAACACACAGCCTGCTTCGGACCCTCTGTCTCCCTCTCTCTCTGCCCCTCCCTGACTGGTTCTCTTTCTCTCTCTTTCTCAAAATAAATAAATAAATTTAAAAAAAAAAAAAAAGTACCTATAAAAAAAAGGAAATTTATCCTTGAAAAGCCTTTAAATTGTCTAAAATCATGGCATGCATACATGTGTGTATATGTGTGTGTATACACCTATTTTTTTTTTTTAAGGTTTTATGTACACAAGCTTATATAACACAGTTGGGAGAACCACTGAGCTAGATAAAAGTATGGAATAAGAGGAAAACCTATACATCCAAGTATGGACATTCAAACCAACTGGCCTTTGAGACAACTACCAAATCCACAGAGGAAAATGGCGAATGGGTTTACTCTATTTTGTCTTATTAACAACAACTTGCCCCTATTGTGCATTTACCATTACCAAGCACTATTCTCATTTCACAGGTGAAAAGACCAAGGACCTTTCTCAAGATCACACAGTTATTAAGTGAGAAAGGTACAATTTGAGTGCTTGCTCTCATCCACTAGACGACTTCAATCTTTATAACCTTAATCCTAACCTAGAAATTAGATCCCAAAGTAAACACTCGTATTCAATGCCCATAAGATATGCTTCCACCACACAATGAAAACCCATTTCCCAACTCTAGCATTACAAAAAATTTATCTTACATATTTATGTCCATGGAAGAGTAACAAAATGGAACCCAACATCTACTCTGAAGCTTCATCTCTGAAATAATTATGTAAGAGACCTAAATATATACAATGGCCTACTTACGCTGCCTACAGAACACTAGGCAGTGGGCTTTAAAAGACATGAATTAGGGGGCGCCTGGGTGGCTCAGTCGGTTGGGCGGCCGACTTTGGCTCAGGTCATGATCTCGCGGTCCGTGAGCTCGAGCCCCGCGTCGGACTCTGTGCTGACAGCTCAGAGCCTAGAGCCTGTTTCAGATTCTGTGTCTCCCTCCCTCTGACCCTCCCCCGTTCATGCTCTGTCTCTGTCTCAAAAATAAATGTTAAAAAAAAAAATTTTTTTTTTAAATAAAAAATAAATAAAAGACATGAATTAGGTTGGCTGATGGCAGCTGAATGACAGTGGTGGCAAAGATCATGAGTTCCATCATTCATCAATCAGCCCTCCTGATCGGCCATCCTCCTCAGCCTCCAGCCCAAACACAAGGAAAGACACCCCTGAGCTGACTGGAGGGATGAGGAATGACCCATGGAAATTCATCCCTACCATCAAGAAAATGGCAGAACGGAACTATCCCCTCTCTGCAAGAAATACACATTACTCTCCCATTCCTTCCTTATATCCTTCTGCTTTGTTTTCCTGGAAATCTGTGTTACAGGAAAAACTCTAAAGTGGTATCAGTAGGTTCACTTGGCCTAAAAAAATGAAAACTAAAAATAGCTGAGGATGGCTAGGAGGGCAACAAAATGCATCTGTAAGACAAATCACATCTGTAAGTCAAAAACGTTCTGCATGTTGGGAAATTATTTTACCCTTATAGAGAACAGCGTCCTCCCTCCACAATGGCATCCCTCCCTTCATATTAAAATTCTAGACGATCTAAACATAATTTAAAATATTTTAATGAAGACAAATATTGTCACAACTGATTCACTTTCATCTCAAGTTGCTGAATTATATAAAATAGGCTGACTAGAAAAAAAAAGAATGAGTGGTAAGATCCTTGTAGCTTCTCAAGGACTGCCCTGCTGCCACTTTCTTTTCTTGCCAGTTGTCTACAATCAACCAGACATGGGTCATGAATTCTGTCAGTGCCAGCACAGAAGTAGCTTCTCCCTCATCCCAGGGCTGACCTGTCTCATACTGTAGGCAAAGAGGAAGCCCATGTTATACTGAACTTCCCGAAGCAAAGACACCGTCTGGAGGTGATCTTCCTCTGTCTCACCACAAAAGCCAGCAATGAAATCGCTGCTGAGGCTCACACCTGCAACACATGACAAAAGACAACATGTCACTGCAGCTTACGTTCAAGAGAAGCCTTTCACTTGTGGGTTACAGAGAGAGAGAGAGACAGCAATTGTACACCTTCCCTGGAGTACAAAGTGACAGTCCATATGCAAGTGACAGAACAGTCATTATGGAGCAAGGCCTGCTTATCTAGAATGTTACCACGCCAAAGCCTGGCTTCTCAGTCTATATTCCCCTCAGCACAAGAAAAGATATTTTTACTTCACATGTTGGATTTAGGGACACAGCAGGAACTCCACATTTTCAAACTGGTCCTGCTTTTAATGGTGAAAACTTTGCAATATCTCATATAAACATATACTTTTGAAGCTAGTTTAACACAAAGTTTATTTAAGACCACAGAGGGGAACCTGGGTGGCTCAGTCGGTTAAGCGTCTGACTCTCCATTTCAGTGCAGGTCATAATCTCCCGGTTTCGTGAGTTCGAGCCCTGCATCAGGCTCCGACAGTGCAGAGCCTGCTTGGGCCTCTCTCTCTCTTCCCCTTCCCTGCTCACGCTCTCTCTCAAAATAAATGAATAAACTTACAAAAAAAAATTTTTTAAAAGACCATATAAACAATAACTACTAGTTACTAAACAGTACTAAGTGCTATATTTTCCTATTTAATATATTTAATTATTCCAACAATCCAATAACATACTATCAACTCTATTTTTTTTTTAAGTAAACTCCACACCACACATGAGGCTTGAATTCAAGACCCCCAAGATCAAGAGTCACTTACTCTACCGAATGAGGCAGACAGGCACCCCTTATTAACTTTACTTGATAGATGAGGAAACTGCAGCCCAGAAAGCCTCCACGCTATCCTGCCCCTCCAAAATGAAAAGTATTTATGCATAATACAAGTTAACAATAATTAGAAACTTGGAAACAAATGTAAACATTGTCAACCAAATCTAAATTAAAAGACTACTACAAAGTAATTCTATTAGAAGGGAAAAGAGAAAAAGAAGTTATGATAATAGGAATTACCTCTAAGGACAGTTTTAAAGATATCAACTGTCCCCAAATCAGAACTAATGTAGACCATACCTGCCAGCTAACAAAGAAGGAACAAGGTCTCTCCCATATGTTCAGAAACACAAATACTGTAGAAAAGAAATCTCTGGGAGATCTGGGTGGTTCAGTCGGTTGGTGTCAGACTCATGATTTCGGCTCAGGTCGTGATCTCACGGTTCGTAAGATCGAGCCCCGCATTGGGCTCTGTGTTGACAGTATGCAGCCTTGCTTGGGAGTCTCTCTTTCTCTCCTTCCCCTGCTTGCACACGGTCTCTCTCTCTCAAACTAAACAAATAGGAGCGCCTGGGTGGCTCAGTTGGTTAAGTGTCTGATTCTTGGTTTAGGTTCAGGTCATGATCTCACAGTTCATGGGTTCAAGCCCCACATCAGGCTTTGTGCTGACAGCCCGGAGCCTGCTTGGGATTCTGTCTCCCTCTCCCTCTGACCCTCCCCTGCTCGCTCTCTCTCAAAAATAAATAAACATTTTAAAAAAATTTTTAATAAAATAAAAATAAATAAAAAAAGAGAGAGAAATCTCTTTAGCATTGAGGCCACAAGCTGACACCTTTGAGTATATCTAGCAAGACCAAGCCATTAAAAAACCAAAAAAGAGTAAAATAAAAGAAAGAGAAAAATGAAGAGGAGGAACGGAAGTATAGAAGGTAGTCCCTTTTTTTCATTAAGGTAGTACCACAGGCATTGCCTGCATCTGAAAAAAGCACTGTGGTCACTGGTACAGTAATGTGCTCAGCAGAATACATTTCTTAAATGTACCTGGAATAGATTCTCTGATATGATGAACTAACTCCACATAAGCTTCTCTTGAATATCTGCAAGAAGGAACAAAAAAAGGCTTAGATGAACCAATCTTCTTTAAATGAATGCTGTAAAAAGAGAACATTATGCATTACCACATATAATCACTTCTTATCCACATAGGACAGTACAAGCGTAGGTTGAAGTATCCAGAACAGTCCTTTTGATGCTAATCCTGTAGTGTAACCTAATCTAGAGCCCATGATTCTTTAGTTCAAGAACATACATTATTTTAAATAGCCTTTTTAAAAATATAAATAAGTAGCCTTTTATTTTTAAGGTTTATTTATTTTTGAGAGAGAGAGAGAGAGAGAGAGCGCGCGTGCGCGAGCAGGGGAGGGGCAGAAAGAGAGGAAGACACAGAATTTGAAACAGGCTCCAGGCTCTGAGCTGTCAGCACAGAGCCTGAAGTGGGGCTTGAACCCACAAAACGTGAGATCATGACCTGAGCTGAAATTGGACACTTCACTGAGTGAGCCACCTGGACGCCCCAATAGCCTTTGATTTAATAAGTGAAGACAGATTAAATATTTAAGAGGATCTCTACGGGCACCTGGGTGGCTCAGTTGGTTAAGTGTCTGATTCTTGGTTTGGGCTCAGGTCATGATCTCATAGTTCATGATATCAAGCCCTGTGTGGGGCTCTGCACTAACAGCATGGAGCCTGGAGCCTGCTTGGGATTCTCTCTCTCTCTCTCTCTCTCTCTCTCTCTCTCTCTCTCTCCTTTTGTCCATCCCATGCCCGAGTGCACGCACTCACTCTCTCAAAATAAATAAACTTTAAAAAAAAAAAAAAAAAAAAGATCTCTAAAACTGCCAATGTGGAAAACAAGGCAAAGCACTAGTTCCACACAGCCTGCCATTTGTCACCTTATCTTTTCAGTCTTATCTCTACAGTACATATTAGTCCCAAAGTAAGTGAACCAGAGACGCGTTTAAATTCTAACACTTAAAAAAACTTTTTTTAAGTTTATTTATTTATTTTGAGAGAGAGAGCAAACACGCAAGTGGGGAAGGGGCAGAGAGAGACAAAGAGAAAGAATCCCAAGCAGGCTCCAACCACCAGTACAGACCCTGATGGGGTGCTCAAACTCACGAACCGTGAGATCATGACCTGAGTCTAAGTCAGACGCTTAAATGACTGAGCCACCCAGGCATCCCTGGCCTAAAAAACTTTAATGTTAAAAGCTAAAGGATTAATATTTCAAAGAGTGTGCCACACAGTAAATACTTAATAAAAAACATGCTAAACAAATGAAATGAGTGATCCAGTCCTTAGTCTATACTTAGGGAGTAAATAGAAACAGGTTATAATGTCCATGGGTTTATTCACATAACAAATATTGACTGAGCAGCTACTATGTGCTATACACTATGCTGGTTCTTAGACACTCTGTGGTCCTTAAGAAAACATGGAAAGGTGCAGGATGCTCCCTCCCCCAAGCAAGTCTGACCCCCTCCGCATGGCCTCCAATACACGGCTGCTTCCACTCTGGGCTGGTAGGTGGATCTGTTTACAGATGTTGTCTCTCTCATGAATCAGCTGCAGAACCTGATCAAACAGAACACATTAAAGGTCATCACAGTCTCACCAAAGAATCCTGCATAAAGGAATACCACCCCCACTGTTTCTTAATAGGCTGACTTTTTGTTTTTTAAAGAGCTTTAATGCTTTTTTTTTTTTTTAACATTTAGTTATTTTTGAGGGAGAAAGAGACAAAGTGTGAGCAGTGGCGGGGCCAAGAGAGACAGAGACACAGAACCCAAAGCAGACTCCAGGCTCTGAGCAGTCAGCACAGAGCCCAACGTGGGGCTCAAACTCACGAACCGTGAGATCATGACACGAGCTGAAGTCAGACGGTCAACCGACTAAGCCACCCAGGTGCCCCTCTTAAGAGGCTGATTAAACCAAACACATGAATTACCCAAATCCTTTACTTTTGCTCAAGCCATGTTGTCTGTCCCAGACATTTCCCTTGATGGCATCTCCGCTTTCAAAAAGTGACGCAAGCAAGCAGAGGTCAGATTCAAGCCATGGGCTGACATGGACAAAAAGGAAAACTGGTATTTGTTTCATCTAACTTCCAAACTAATTAGCTACTTTAAAAGACACCATCAAGAAACTGGAACAAGGAAAAAATATTTGAAAAAATACACTGACAAAGGATTTGTACCAAGAATACATAAAAAAAGTTTTACAACTCAGTAAGAAGACAATCCAGTGAGAAAAAAGTAGCAGTGGGGCAAAAAGACAGATGTTTCACCAAATTAAAAATACTTTAAGGGGCGCTGCCGGGTGGCTCAGTCAGTCGGGCGTCTGACTCTGGCTCGGGTCGTGAACTCGTGGTTCGTGAGTTCAAGCCCCGCATCAGGCTCTGTGCTGACAGCTGAGAGCCTGGAGCCTATTTCGGATTCTGTGTCTCCCTCTCTCTCTGCCCCTCCCCGAATTGTGCTCTCTCTGTATCTCAAAAATAAATAAACATTATTTTTTAAAAAAAAGTTTTTTAATTTTTTAAAAACTTTAAAAAAAGGCTTCACATGTAGGCTATACATTCTATGCTTTACTAAAGCACTTGGTAAATACCTTCCATACAATATACCTATTTCTCAACCCCCCCAAAAAGCAGGAGGCTATTATTAACCTCATTTTACAGACGAAGAGGACAAGATGAAATAGTCATACCTACTAATAAAGCAAGGGAAGAGCTAGGATTTAACTCACATCTTGTCTCAGGCCAAAGTCTGGACTGTTTCCCACTGCAACATATCGCCTCCCTTTCTGTCCTTCCCATAAAATCTTGTAATAAAACCTCTCTCCGCAGAGTCCTCATGGTCCCAGGTGACCTTAACTTCCCAGAATATCAGTCCTATCTCTATACTTGTGGTGAGAACAGCATAACATAAAACTTGCCAAAATCACTATGTTGTACACCTGAAACTATACATCATATACATATAGTGTGTCAACTATACATCAATTACAAAAAAAAAAATTTTTTTTTTTAAATATATCAGTCCTATCTCTGCCCCAACACTGGTGGACTTTAACTCTGGTGGAATCAAAGGGCAATACACCACAAGATCCCCTGAGCAAGATTCAAGGACTGCTGTATCCCACTGGGTCCAGCCTTTGGCAAGCTTACACATACTGATAACAGCTTGGCACGGTTCACTGTTGATACTCACCTCATCAGGAAAGTCTTTGGGGTGGGGAGAAGTAAAACGGATCCTCATTTCAGGATCTACTCTGGAGACGTGATCCAGAAGGTGAGCAAAACGAAGGCCTCCTTGCTTGGGTTTATAGTTGGTGGAGAAGCCACGGCTGAGGTTGGCAGACACTGCATTGTTGAACTGGACCTCTGAACTGTCCCGAAAACTATTAACATTCTGACCAAGGAGTGTCACTTCTTTCAGCCCCTGAGAAAGGGAAAGTGAATATATTGGAAGCAATTTAAAACTTTTTTGGTAGTTTCATGCCAAATCACTAATTGATATTAGTTCAACCCACGTAGAGCCATTCATAGATGTATTCTACTCTGTATTTTAACCCAGTAATTTCGTATTTGGGCATCTTGTCTGAAGAACTGAACTTCAGAATAAAACTTTACAAGAGCACCTAGGTGGCTCAATCGGTTAAGCATCCAACAACGACTCAGGTCATGATCTCATGGTTCGTGGGCTCGAGCCTTGCGTCAGGCTCTGTGCTGACAGCTCAGAGCCTGAAGCCTATTTCGGATTCTGTGTCTCCCTCTCTCTCTCTGCCCCTCCCCTGCTTGCACTGTCTCTCTCTCTCTCTCTCTCTCAAAAATAAATAAACCTTAAAAGAACTTTTTAATTTTTAGAAAAATAAAACCTTACATAAAAATTAATCTCCAAAGCATTTTTCAGAATAGCAAAAACCTGGATGAAATTCAATGTTCAGTAATAATGGTTAATCTATAACACTATAAATCAAATTATGACACCATTCTGCCAGTTGAATATTATATAATCACTGCCCATAAAGTATTCTTCCCAAAGTATTTAGTCTAAATTGAATTAAGCTTTTACATTTAACTTCCAGTTTATCAGAATTCAGAGGAATATTTTAAATGACAACATTAAGAAGCAATCAGACAAATCCAGATGTATCTGATCTCTTCAAAAACTTAATGTATCATTTAAAGCAAACAAAAAAAAATGAAATTAAATTAAGAGAGAATGAAAAAATATAAAAAACAACAAATAAAACCACAAAGTCTGACTGGATCTTAGTTTGAAAATAAAAAAGCAGTAAGATATTCTTGGGGTGCCTGGATGGCTCAGTAGATTAAGCATCCAACTCTTGATTTTGGCTCAGGTCATGATCTCAAGGTTATGAGATTAAGTCCCATGTCCGGCTCCACACTGGAGCCTGCTTAAGACTCTCTCTCCCTCCCTCTACCACTCATACTCTCTAAAAATACATACATACATACATACATACATACATATTTTTGGACAATTAAGAAATTTTGAGGGGCATCTGGTTGGCTGAGTTATAAGAGCATGTGACTCTTGATCTCAGGATCGTGAGTTCAAGCCCCACATTAGGTGAAGAAATTACTTAAAAATAAACAAATAAACTTTAAAAAAGAGAAATTCTGAATATGAGTTACATATCATATAATATTAGTTGTTCAATTTTCTACATGTAATAATGGTATTATGAATGGAAAAACTCTTATTCTGAGAAGATGCATACTGAAATATACAGGGTTAAGAAGCCTGATATCTACAACTCAGCCTTGAAATGTTTCAAAAAACATATATTTATGCATATATAAAGACAGGAAGATAAAGCAAATATGACAAGTTTATTAACTGTACTTACTGTACTAGACTTTCAAATTACCTGTTTGAAAACTTGCATTATAAAACTTCACTAAGAAAAAAAAAGTTGCTATAAATAGACTATTTTTTTAACTTTATTTTGATGCAATTTCAAACTTACAGAAAAATTACAAGAATAGTAAAAAGAACTCCCATATACTCTTTGCCCAGGTTCACGGTTAGCACTGCACACCATCTGCTTATCATTCACATGCTCACACTCAGATACACCCTCTCTCTGCACATACACATGCAAGCACATATTTTTCTGAGCCTTCTGAGAACAAGTTACAAACAACATGCTCTTTTGCCCCTAAATATCCACATACTATAAATCAAATTTTTAACAACGGTCCAAATAATGTCCTTTGTAACTTTTTTTAATTTGGTTTAACAATGGCATGACTAAGGGAGTGCCTTAATATTAGAGGTGACTAAACAATATTATATATTAATATTGTATATTAATACTATATATTATATTATATATTATGTTATATTGTTATATATATTATGTGTATATATTAGGTATAATACATTATATATTATATATATTATTATGACAATATTATATATATTATTATATATTTATATATAAACAATTAACACTATTAATATTACGTATTAATATTACATTATAAATATATATATATATAAAACTAAGGAAAATACACACACATATAAAAAGATATTAACAAGGGCGCCTGGGTGGTTCAGTCTGTTAAGCATCCAACTCTTGGTTTCGGCTCAGGTCGTGATCTCGAGGTTCATGAGTTCGAGCCCCATATCAGGCTCTGTGCTGATGATGTGGAGCCTGCTTGGGATTCTCTCTCCCTCTCTCTCTGCCTTCCCTGCTCACACACTCTGTCTCTCTCAAAATAAATAAACAAATTTGAAAAATAAATAAATAAAATAAATAAACAGAATGTGTCTATCCTGAAGAGTTCTGCTATGGTGGGAGAGGTGGAAGGGGAGAAGGAGACAACTGGAGACCAGGAAGCACTTGCAGAGGTGGGGTATGGAGAGCAGCCAGGGACCAAACAGGGAATTGAGAACTAAGGGATAGAGATGAGAAGAGAGCACTGCCAGACTGTAAGAAGAAACTGCTGACTAAAAACTGGAGCAGAAGCTAGCCTCCGACAGTTCCCGAGCCAAGCAAGTAAGGAAACAGGGAGACTCTAATGAAAGAAAAGCTCCATATTCCCACCTACTGTCCTCTTTTTCAGGGCTAGCAGATCCAGGCCTAGAGTTGGGGGGGAGACAAGCTCCCAATAGCAGGAAAATAGCAATTATCTCCCCTCTGGCCTCTGATGGGATTCACTACCCTCATCTGTTCTCTGTCCCTCAACTAGTGAGCTGGCTCTGTGATAAAATGAACAAGAGATTTGGGAGGTTTCCTAGAATGGATAAAGCATTCTCTGAAAATTTACTGGGTGCCAGGTAGTTTAAAAGCATTTAAACTGGGGTGTCTGGGGGCGCCTGGGTGGCTCAGTTGGTTAAGCATCCGACTTCAGCTCAGGTCACGATCTCGCGGTCTGTGAGTTCGAGCCCCGTGTCAGGCTCTGGGCTGATGGCTCAGAGCCTGGAGCCTGCTTCCGATTCTGTGTCTCCCTCTCTCTCTGCCCCTCCCCCGTTCATGCTCTGTCTCTCTCTGTCTCAAAAATAAATAAACGTTAAAAAAAATTAAAAATAAAATAAAATAAAATAAACTGGGGTGTCTGGGTGGCTCAGTTAAGCGTTTAACTCTTGATTTTAACTCAGGTCATGATCTCACAATTTATGAGATTGAGCCCCATGTGGGGCTCTGCGCCAACAGCCCAGAGCCTGCTTGGGATTCTCTCTCTCCCTTTCTCTCTCTGCCCCTCCCCCACGCTCTCTTGGGTGCGTGTGCACTCTCGTTCTCTCTCTCTCTCCCTCTCAACATAAGTAAATAAACATTAAAAAAGTTTTTAACTATGGGGGGGCTCAGTCAGTAGAGCATGTGACTTTTCTAATGTGAGAGTGAGAGTGACAGAGTGACAGAAAGAGAGAGAGAGAGAGAGAGAGAGAGAGAGAGAGAGAGAGAGAGAGAGAGAATCTTAAGCAGTCTCCATGCCCAGCATGGAGCCCAATGTGAGGGACTCAATCTCACAACCCTGGGATCATGACCTGAGCCAAAATCAAGAGTCTGATGTTTAACCGACTGAACCACCTAGGCACCCCAAAAATGTGACTCTTGATCTTGGGGTTGGGAGTTTGAGCTCCATGCTGGGTATGGAGATTACTTTAAAAACAAAACAAAACTGGGGCGCCTGGGTGGCTTGGTCGGTTAAGTGTCTGACTTCGGCTCAGGTCATGATCTCACGATCCATGGGTTCGAGCCCCGCGTCGGGCTCTGTGCTGACAGCTTAGAGCCTGGAGCCTGCTTCGGATTCTGTGTCTCCCTCTCTCTCTCTGCCCCTCCCCTGTTCATGCTCTGTCTCTCTCTGTCTCAAAAATAAATAAATGTTAAAAAAAAAAAAAATTAAAAACAAAACAAAACAAAAAACCATTTAAATTAGGACAATCCTTTCAATAACCCAGAATGGAAGTTACTATTTTATCTTCTTTTCATAGATTAAGAAACTGTGTTTAAAAGAAGATAGTTAGGGGGTGCCTGGGTGGCTCAGTGGGTTAAGCATCTGACTCCTGATTTCGTCTCAGGTCATGATCTCATAGTTCGTGAGTCTGAGCCTGGCATCAGGCTCTGCACTAACAGTGTGGACCCTGCTTGGGATTCTTTCTCTCTCCCTTTCTCTGCCTCTCCCCTGCTCACACTCTGTTTCTCTCTCTCTCAAAATAAATGAACAAAACTTAAGAAGAAATTTTTTTCATAAATAACTAAAAGAAGATAGTTACATGACCTGTGCCAGGGCACTAAACCAGAGAATGGTACAGCCAGAATTCACTCAGTCATCTGACTGTAACTCATGCTCTCTCCATTCCACTGTGCTGCCTCTGAAGCAAACTTCACATGGGCAGCAAATCAAAGATGTTCAGCCAAGTATTTCTTCCTGGCCAGGTATGGTTCTAAACTTCTACAGCTCGGAGACAGCACAGGAAGCAAAACTAGAAAGGTTGTCCTCATTCTCCTAAAAACACACTTATAAGATGAAAGCCAACAGAACTTTTCACCTGCTCAGAAAGCTTCCTCACTTCCTCTAGAATGGAAGCAACAGGCCGACTCCTCTCCCGTCCACGAGTGAAAGGGACGATGCAGTAGCTGCACATATTGTCACAGCCTCGCATGATAGACCTGGGGGAAAAGCACCAAAACTTAGTAAGAGGAATGGGACACCTGCTCCCACCCAAGGAGCAGGTCAGAGCTCCCTAGACGTTATCCTTTGGCTCTGAATCCTCTTGGCACCATATTCACACTGGACCAATCTGAGACATTTTTAAGGCAGACATTTTTTATCTTTAAAAACTAGTATCTAAGCACATGATATAAACCACACTGCAACTGGTAGATAGAGCAGTTACCCTGAGGGAGCACAGTGGTGAGGGAAAGGGTGCAGATGTACCAGGAGTATACCCCATGAATAGAAAACATTTGAACTTTTTACATCTACACCAGAAAAATATATATATTATGAAGTGTGTGTGGGGAGGAAAAACTTCAGATTTCTTTTTTCTTTTTTAAGTTTATTTTTGCAGAGAGAGAGAGAGAGAAAGAGAACAAGTAGGGGAGGGGCAGAGAGAGAGGGAGACACAGAATCCAAAGCAGGCTCCAGGTTCTGGACTGTCAGCACAGAGCCTGACACAGGGGTTGAACTCATGGACAGCGAGATCATGACCTGAGCCAAAGTTAGACACTCAACCGACTGAGCCACCCAGGCGCCCCTGAGAAACTTCAGATTTAAAACAGGAATTCATAGTTCTCACTCATTCCTGATCCAATTATTAGGTTTCTAAGTTAAATCACTCTCTTCCATTTGCATCCTGTATATGAAAACATTAATTTACCTTAAGGAAATAATTATGAATATCAAAGATGTTCACTTTAGAACTGTTTAATAAATGTTAGCTATTGTTTTTATTAAGCTTTCCAAGAAGTGTGGGATAGCCATTAAAATGACAGAGGCTGACAAACTTTCTATAAGAAACAGACAGTAAATATTTCAGGCTTCGCAGACCACACGGTCTGTGTCACAATTCCTCAATTCTGCTACTGTAATGGCAAAACCAGCCACAGATGATATATAAACAAATGGTAAGGCTATATTTCAGTAACTTCATTTACAAAAAACAGGCTGTAATTTTTTTTTTGCCAATTTGCCAATCTCTGTTATAGAAAATTTAATTACATGAAATTAAAATATTTCACCATTTAAGGTAAGGTTATAAAATCAAGTACATCAAGAGCCCATTTTTACAACTAAACGCAGGTACAAAGCATACACACACAGGAAAGGACAGGAGTAATATAGCAAAATGATAACAGTGTTCATCATTAGGTGGTTGGAATATAGGTGACTCTTACTTTCCTCTTTATGTTTTTTTTTTTTATCTTTTCCACGTATTCTTCAACAAATATGAACTATTTTGTCACCAGATTTTACTACTTTTTTTCAGTTAAAGTTCAGGGGAAGAAAAAAAGGAATAGGAAAACTGAAGATATTTTCTTAAGTAAAAAATTAGAATACAGAAAGAATGGTAGGAAAGATCCCATATTACATGTATGAATGGATATGGAAAGAACACTCCTAAAAGGACTATACAAGAAACTACTAACATGGCTGCCTCTGAGGTGGCCTACAAGACCGGGGAGAAGAGATGTGAAGGAGTCTGACTTTATCAGTTTTTTGTTTTTTATGTTTTGTCCTATGTGCATGTATTAATTTGCTTTAATGTAGCAAAATTAACATTATTTTAAGAGTGAGAAAGGAGAAGTTCACTCCCTGTCTCTTGGGCAGTGTCTTACACGAAGGCTGATGTAGCACTGGGGCTTGTCTGGACTGGCATGACATCAGCATAGGTCTCATCCAGAGAGAGCAGCACATTGGCAGCTTGTTGACCTGACTCGGCAACAGCCAGCAGCCGAGGAAGGTCCCGATAGGCATCTGGACCAGCCAAAATATCCACCATTTTCTCCCTGTTGAGGATCTCCTCCTTCAATCTCTCAGCCATGCAGCCTGAGGAAGGAAAACAAAATAAGTACCCATTCACAAATGCATCTGGTCTCGTGGTTTCTTCTCAGTACACATTACCTCCAGCTACATTCAGCGACCAGGGCACAGAAACTTCTCTAAGAGTTTAGTCTAGCATCATCATTCCCCAAATTTGCCCAATACTTCCATAGCACTGGAACCTGCATCTTCCTATATGAGAAAACCAAAGGAAGCAAGCAACTAAAGAAATCAATTAAATGCTCAGAAAAAAATTAAACCATCATCCAGGGGCACCTGGGTGGCTCAGTCAGTTAAGGGTCTGACTCTTGATTTCTTCAGTTGAAGTCATGATCTCATGGTTTCATGAGTTTGAGCCTCTCATCGGGCTCACTGCTGTCAGCACAGAGCCCGCTTTAGATCTTCTGTCCTCCCTCAATCTGCCCCTCCCTCTCTCCCTCTCTCAAAAATAAACATTAAAAAAAAAAACAAAAAAACCTATTCTTGGTTATACACCTATGTTCATAGCAGTATCATTCACAATAGGCAAAAGGTAGAAGCAACCCTAGTGTCCATCAACAGATATGGTGTACACATAAAATGGAATATTATTCAGCCTTAAAAAAGGAAGGAAATTCTGATATATGCTACAATATGGATGAATCTTGAAGACATTGTGCTAAATGAAATAAGCCACTCACAAAAGGACAGATATTCCATGATTCCACTTGTATGAGTTACCGAGAATAATCAAATTCATAGAGGCAGAAAGTACAATGGTAAGTTGCCAGGAGCTAAGGTGAGAAGGGAAATGGGAAGTTATTTAATGGGTAGAGAGCTGCAGTTGGGGAAGATGAAAAAATTCTGGAAATGGATGGTGGCGATGGTTGTACAGCAATACGAATAAACTTGAAGCTGAACTGTACATTTTAAAATAGGGCTCAAATGATAAATTTCATGTTACCTATATTCTATCACAATAAAAAACAAAGTATTGGGGGGATTTCTGAAATTCCTAACAAAGACATAGCCAGGGGCTTCTATAATGAAGGAACTGAAATGAAACAAAACATTTCAGGGGCACCTGGATGGGCTTAGTTAGATCTGCGTCCAACTTCAGCTCAGGTCATGATCTCTCAGTTCGTGGGTTTGAGCCCCGCATCGGGTTCTATGCTGACAGCTCAGAGCCTGGAGCCTATCTGGGATTCTGTGCCACCTTCTTTCTCTGTCCCTCCCCAGCTCACACTCAGTCTCTCTCTGTCTCTCAAAAATACATAAACATTAAAAAATAAAAAATAAAAAAAGAAACAAAACATTTCAGCTAATCCTTCCATCCTCCTATGTCACTTAGTACATTAATCTGTATAACAGGATATGCTCCAACTATGTTTTGACCCATCAAGACGAATTAATTTAATCATTCCACAATGGACAGCCAATTTTAAAGTTAAATACATTAACTAAATTCTGGGACCAAGAGGGTACAGAATATTCATTTTTGAGATATACTTTCCAGCTATCTAGATCAGAGCTGTCCAACAGAACTTCCTCAAATGATAGAAATATTCTTTATCTGTGCTGTCCAAAATGGTAGCCACTAGTCAAGTGTGACTACTGAGAAGTCAATATGTGGCTAGTGAGAGTGAAAAAGTAAATTTTAATATTATTTAATTTTAGCTAAATTTAAATAACCACATGTGGCTAGCGGCTACCATACTGGTCAGTGCAGATCTAGATCCTCACTTGGCTCTACTTCAGGAGTCAAGACGAAAGGTGCCTACACTCTAAATTCATGCTGTTGCTTCAGACACCAAACTCTCTCCTATCCATAACTCTGCCACCATCAGCCCCATTAAACTCTAACAAGGACAGACCATATTCTGAGTACCCATGACTTCAAGGCACTGTGAAAAGCCCTTTTTATGAGCTTTAGCTTATTTCATGCTACAGCCTTTGACATCAAATACAAAAGTTACATGGGACGCATGACATTTCTTCAAACGCTGGGAATCCAGCATCTAACGGAAACCCTAGCATACAAAGCTACATGAAGGGGCACCTGGGTGCTCGTCACTTGAGCATCCGACTCTTGATCTCAGCTCAGGTCATGATCTCAAGGTTCATGGGATCAAGCCCAACATCAGGCTCTGCATTGACAGCACAGAGCCTGCTTGGGATTCTCTCTTCCCCCCCCCCGCCCCCCCTGCCTCTCCCCAATTTGCACATGTATGCACTCTCTCTCTCAAAATAAATAAACTCAAAAAAAAAAATTTCAGGGCACCTGGGTGGCTCAGTTGGTTATGCATCTGACTTCAGCTCAGGTCATGATCTCACAGCTTGTGAGTTCAAGCCTTGCATCGGGCTCTTGTGCTGACAGCCCAGACCCTGGAGCCTGCTTCAGATTCTGTGTCTCCATCTCTCTCTGTCCCTCCCCTGCTTGCACACTGTCTCTCTTTCTCTCCCCAAAAATCAATAAACATAAAAAAAAAAATTTTTTTTTTTAATTTTCATGGAGCCCAAGTATCAAAACACAAAATCTCCAAATTACCGGATACCTAGAATCCCAATCCTCAGAGGCACTCGGGAGCGGAGCCGTTTTGTCTTCAGGGCTTTAAGCTGATGTAAACGATTCCAGATGGTCTGTTCAGCCTTCTCCCTACAAAGATCAAAAGAGGTATAACTGAACCTGAAAATCAACTATACCACAAGCTAAAAGAGTGGGGCAACGGAAATAAAATCAAAAGAAACTTCAACCCTTTAAATGAATATCTACCTTTTAAGTTAAGGGAAGACAGGCAGGGAGCCAACTGAAGAAGCACCACTTGCTACAATTCACCATTTCCACAATGACACCCTTCCTGCATATCTCCACTCTTGACAAGCCTTTACGTCAAACTCAGAATCTACTTCACAAAGCCTCGTACAGAGTCTGTCCGCCTTTTAACTGCCTTATAACTATACTTTGCCCTATACTTAGCAACTTCTCTTTTATTGTTTGATTTTTTTATATAGTGCTTTCTGCCAGATATTAGAGCTATTTGTGTCTCTGCATTAGTTCCCATATCAGACTAAGCTCCTTAAAGCAAGGCTCCATGGAGGAGGGTTCATTTCTGAATCTCCCAAAGCCATCTAGTTCAGTGTCTTACAGCAGAAACACCCCCAACAAAAATGCTGGATTCCATTAACACTGAGGAAACACTAACACAAATGTGTCTTGTACACAGAAACAAAGTAAGAAACAGAATATGTTTACTTCTGATGGATGCCACCCATCTCCGTTCAGAAGAACCCTGTCCCCGGCCACTGACTGCACCCTAACCCTCATGATGCTACATCCTAACAAGTGCCATTACCTGCAAGAGAAACCTTAGGAAAAGCTGGGTGCCTCAACATACTCCTCATCTATAAAATGGGTTCGATTATAGCACCTACCCCATAGGGTGGTTGTGAGAATTAAATCAGCGTATGTATAGTACTCAGCACGAGACAGGATACGCAGCATGTGCTCGGCAAATGTCAGCCCAGTTCCATCGCTGCTATCTCCCATGTTGTAAAACTGCAAGTCCACTGACTCATCTCCACAGGTAGGCCAGCCTGGCACTGCTAACTCTGACACAAAACACGTTCGCTCTCTAGGTAAAGAACAAACTCCCACCTGATAGAACATGTGACAAGGAGGATCACATCAGCCTGAGTGGAAAAATAGGAAAAAAAAGGAAAATTACAATCTCTGAAATCTGCCTTGTAGAATCACTACCCACAGCCTTTTCTTCCCTATTATTCCTATTACTGTGGTAAAAACATACATAAAATTTACCATTTTAACCATTTTTAAGTGTACAGTTCAGGAACATTAAGTACATTCACACTATTGTGCAATCATTACCACCATCAAGCTCCAGAATCATTTCATGTTCCCCAACTAAATCTCCTCTGTTGGGTACAGAGATTAAACACTAACTCCTCCGTTCCCTTCCACCTCACAGCCCATTTTTAACCTAGATCCTTGCCTAAAAATGAGCACCACCATAAAAGTTTCAAAAATAACCAGAACAAAAATATACCTTAGTCCCATGCTACACACTTTACTCAAGGAAACCCACTCTCACCAGGCCATACCCTGTTTCTAAAGCTGTATCTAAGTCCTGGCACAGGGGCGCCTGGGTGGCTCAGTCGGTTAAGCGTCCGACTTCAGCTCAGGTCACAATCTCACGGTCCGTGAGTTCGAGCCCCGCGTCGGGCTCTGTGCTGACAGCTCAGAGCCTGGAGCCTGCTTCGGATTCTGTGTCTCCCTCTCTCTCTGACCCTCCCCCGTTCATGCTCTGTCTCTCTCTGTTTCAAAAATAAATAAACATTAAAAAAATAAAAATAAAAAAAATAAGTCCTGGCACAAATGCAGAGTCTCATCCAGGCCCAGGAAACAAGGGAAGCAGAAAACCCACGTACCTCTTGGAGGTTCCTGGTGCGCAGGTAGCCACTCTTCTGTAAGACAGACCAGGCTATCTCTGTGTCATTCACATTCATCTGACAGCCATAGGTCTCCAGGTAGACTGTAATGAGAGGAAGATTCCACAGTAGGCAGACTAAAAGGGACCGTATGTCTCAAAAGGTCTCTTTCCCAAATGCCCCAGAAACATCTGAGGCAACCAGTTATCCAAGTCCCCTGTTGCCTCAATTCTAAGATACCATTAACTGCCAGAGGTACTGCCAAATTAACAACAGCCTTTTAGAACAAAAGAAATACTGCAATACATACATACATAATTACAGGCCATGTCATTTAAAATACAGGGGAAACATGCACCTGAGAATCAAGGCAACGTGGTTATAAAAACAGAAAAGGGAGGACTAGCTGATAGTGTTGATTATCAACTTAGGGGGGAAAAAAATGTTTTAAGTAGGCTCTATGCCCAATGTGGAGCCCAACACAGGGCTTGAACTCACAACCTGGAGATCAAGACCTGAGCTGAGATCAAGAGTCAGAGGCTAAACCAAGTGAACTGCCCAGGGGCCCCAAAAATAAATTTAAATCCATTACACTCCTCCTTCTCAAAACAAGGTTCTCCAACCTCTGAAAATAACAACAATGGCAGGAGGGTACACAAAGCCACAAAATAAAAATGAGGTAACTTCCTACTACAAACAAACTACAAATTACAAATATACATCTCAAATGAAAGCAAGCATTGTGGCACCTGGCTGGCTCAGTCAGCAGAGCATGGGACTCTTGATCTCCAGGTGTAAGTTTGAGCCCCAGGTTGAAGTAGAGCCCACGATGAAGTAGAGATTACTTAAAAATAAAACCTTTAAAAAAAAAAAAGTATAGCTGTATTATGACGTAAAACACATGTGCATAAAGCTTCTTTTTTAATGTTTATTTATTTGAGAGACAGAAAGCATGTGAGCAAGTGTGCAGGAGAGGCAAAGAGAAAAAGGGAGAGAGAGAATCCAAAGCAGGCTCTGCACTGTGAACACAGGGTCCAACACAGGTCTCAATCTCTCAAACCGTGAAATCATGACCTGAGCTGGAATCATGAGTTGGATGCTTAACCAACTGAGCCACCTAAAGCTTTCACAACATCAAAGGGTGCCTGGGTGGCTCAGTCCATTAAGCGGTTAAGCATCGGACCCTTGGCTTCGGCTTAGGTAATGATTTCACGGTTCATGAGAAAGCATGGGGCCTGCCTGGGATTCTCTCTCTCTTCCTCCCTCTCCGCCCCTCCCCTGGCTGCACTCTCTCTCTCTCTCAAAATAAATAAATAAACTTAAAAAAAAAATAGGAACATCAATTTCACACTCTGGCAAGCCCTTTCAAACTAAATTCCTCTATCAACCCCTGTCCCCACCAGCAATCTTTAATCCACAGACCCAAATAAAGTCAAAATGAAGTTAAAAGTTGATGACAAAAAAATCCTATGAAAACCAACAGAAAACAGCAGTAATTTATAAAAGAAAGAAACATCAGATTTTGGGGTTTTTTTAATGCTCTTTGGCTCACTTTCCTTGTCTAAAAAAAGAGGACTAGTGGGTGTGTGGGTGGCTCAGCAGGTTGAGGCTCAGGTCATGACCTGACTTTGGCTCAGGTCATGATCTCACAGTTCCTGGGTTTGAGATACATTGGGCTGTGTGTTGACAGCTTGGAGCCTACTTCAGATCCTCTGTCTCCCTCTCTCTCTGCCCCTCCCCCACTTGTGCTTGCTCTCTCAAAAATCAGTAAACATTTAAAAAGAAAAAAAAAAAAAGACTACAAAATACCTAGCAGGAGTCATAAGATGTACACACTCCTTGATTTACTAATTCAACTCCTTGATATTTACTCTGAAAAAAAAGGTCTTAGAATATATACACCCACTACTTATATGTATATGTGTGTGTGTGTGTATACAAAGATACATACTATAGCATTACTTATAAAAACTTTTGAAACAACCTAATGTCCTACTATAGGGAACAGATACATCATAGTACAGCACAATGTAATATTTTGTACCAATTTTTAAAAATTTGATTATGAAGACTGCAGTATTTAGAAAAGTGTCAAATGAAAACATCAAGTTACAAATGTTTTGTGCTATATGATTGCAATCAAATCTTTAAGAATTATGGAAGGAGGGGCACCTGGGTGGCTCAGTTAAGCATCCAGCTCTTGATTTGGCTCAGGTCATGATCTCGCAGTTTGTGGGACAGAGCCCCCCATCCGGCTCTGTGCTAACAGCATGGAGCCTGCTTGAGATTCTCTCTTTCCCTCTCTCTCTCTGCCCCTGCCCTGTTCACGCACACACACTTTCTCTCTCTCTCTCTCTCTCTCTCTCTCTCTCAAAATAAACAAGCAAATAAATATTTAAACATTTGGAAAAAAAAGAATTATAGAAGGAAATATTTTTTTTGAAACAGAGCAAAGGGGGAGAGATCTGGTTGCCCTTCAATGTCTCTTCAAACTTGTTTTTTATTTTTTCAAACTTTTTTTTAAAAGGCATTTTGGGACACCTGGGTGGCTCAGTTGGTTAAGCATCTGACTTCTACTCAGGTTATGATCTCGAAGTTTGTGAGTTCAAGCCCTGCATCAGGCTCTCTGGTCAGCAAAGAACCGGCTTTGGATCCTCTGTCTCCCTCTCTCTCTGCCCCTCCCCGACTGGTTCTCTCTCTCCCTGTCTGTCTCTCTGTCTCTCCCAATAAATAAACTTTAGAAAAAAGAAAAAGAAAAAAAGAAAAGGTATTTTAACTGACTGCATAGTGTTTCTCAGAAAACCTTTACTGAAGCATAAAAAGTGAATTTCTACAGCACCAATAGTGAAAGGTGCCTTATGACTTAAGACAATCTAAAAATCAGAACAGAGACTATAGGGTTTCCAAAAGTAACCAAAGAGAGGACTCCCCAGGACTTCCACCCCCAGTCACATGGACCAAAAGTATGAGTTTCTTTATATTAACGTGACTTGATAAAGTCTGACAATTCCATAAGCCAGCAGCCTTCCCATACTATTAACCCTGCAGAGCCAGGTCTGCAATAAAAGAACAATTAAGAATCAGGAATGCTGGAAAGGAGCAAAGCAGAAGTCCAAAGAGAAAAGAAAAATAAAACCAACCTTTTCTCTGCCTCCCAGAAAGTTCATCCACTGTGAGATAGGGGGGTGGGTCCTCCACGTCAGGCTTCTCTTGAGGATCTAAAGCACTTCTTAAAAAATGCTGAAAAGTCGGGCCAGCAGCCAGCCTAGAGCTGAAATCCTTCTGAACTCCATTTTCCTGCTGCCTCCCTGGACCGGGACATGTGGTGCCGTGGACACTACTCTGTGCCCTGCAGGTCCTGAACAGCAGCCAGGACACAGAAGCCAAGGGGCCCCATCTCTGTGCTTGCAGGACACACTGTAAAGGATGCATGGCACTAAACCAACAGCCAAAGTCTGCAAAAGAAGAACACGTATCACCAATGTTTACTAACACAACATACAGGGCAATGCTATAAGCACTTCCAGTGTATTAATACATTTAATACACAAAAACCCAAGAAGATACTCTTAATATTATCCCTATTTTACAGGTTAAAAACAAAAAACAAAACAAAAAAACAAAAAACAAAAAAAAAAACTGGGGCAATTACCCAAGATCACACAAAGGGGTGCCAGAGATATACAAATCCAGGCAATTTTCAAAACAAAATGGTGGTAGAGAGATGAGATGGTGTGACAAAATAACAAAGTAGCACCTTGTGCTAGGAACAGTTTCAAGGGCTTTCCGTGTAATAATGCATTAAATCTTCACAGCAATCCTTGGCAAAATAGACAGTAGACACCATTGTTACCCCATTCAGAGATGAGGAAACAGACATAGAGAGGCTAAGGAACTTACCTAAGCTCCACCTAAGCAACAGAGCCAGGACTCAAATGAAGGTCTATAGGACTACAAAGCAGGCGCTCCTAGCCACCTTGCTACAATGCCTGTTTCTATGAAAACCACTGTCTGAAGGCATCTTCCTTTGAGTTCCTTCAAATGGTAAGTATCTAACATGAGGCACCATGTCTGATCAGTGACTCCTCCCACCCTCCAAGAATCTCAAATTGCTGCCTTCAAAGTTCCTACCCAGGCCCTCTCACACACAGCTGGGGGGATGGAATATTGCAAATCTTTATACAGGGTGATTTGCCACTTTCCATGAAAATTACACAAACACTTTGACCAAGCAGTTCCATTCCTAGATATTTATCCTACAGATACAGTCTTACATGTACAAAATGCCCCACGTATAAAGATATTCAATGCAGCAGTGTTTCTAATAGCAAAGGAATGGAAAAGATCTAAATGCCATCAAAAGGGAACTAGTTAAATAAGACATGGTACATCCTTACAATGGAATAAAATGCAACTGTTGGAAAGTAAGGCTGAATCTATACATGACAAAAACAAGGAAGCACAGTGTTCAATAGTACCTATAATATGCTGTACTTTAATCTGTGGGGGAAGGAAGGCAAGAATATTAAGGTACGCACTTATAAATGAACATAGTATCTACAGAATGCATAAGAAACAGTGGTTGCAGGCACCTGGGTGGCTCAGTTGGTTGAGTGTCCGACTTCGGCTCAGGTCATGATCTCACTGTCCGTGAGTTCGAGCCCTGGGTCAGGCTCTGTGCTGACAGCTCAGAGCCTGGAGCCTGCTTTGGATTCTGTGTCTCCCTCTCTCTCTGCCCCTCCCCCATTCGCTCTGTTTCCTTCAAAAATAAATAAACATTAAAAAAAAATTTTTTTTTAAAGAAACAGTGGATGCCTCCCAGGAAGTAACCTAGATGACTCAAAGAATGAGATGGAGACATTCTTTCTACCACACGTCCTTAAAGGACTTCAGACCCCTTCAGGGTCTCCAGCCTGACTGCCTTACTCCAGTCATACCAGACATTTCTGTATTGATCTTCACTAGCTTCTAGGCTTTTATACACACTGTTCTCTCTGCCCAGTATATCTTCTATATACTTACTGAGCCAACTCCTAAGCTTTTAGATCTGTTTCCTCCTAGAAGCCTGTATCCTCAAAGTCTAAGCTGGGGTCCTCCTCTGGGTTCCCGAAGCCTCCTTCTAATCTCTATCTCAAGACTCATCACACTCTGCTGTTAATTACTACTTATACTTCTGCCATCCCTTACAGGCAGACAGGTTCCTAAAAGCAGGGAACAAATCTCATTCATTTCTACATTCTCAGCATCTCCCATTCAGTAACTGACTCCTGGCACGAGCCGTACATGTAAAATGAGCAGATGTGGCGGATGACCTTTCTCACTTGATCACCTGCCATATAGGCTACCCGCACTTTAGGCAGGAGCAATGCTAAGCTACATTCAAGTATCAGAGAACAGCAGTCTTTTAGAGAGAGCTTTAAAGTCACTCTTTCCTGCCCCTTACTTGTTGTGTGACCTTGGGCAAGTCAAATTCCCATCTCTGAGCTGCCAATTCCACATCTGTAAAATAAGGATTAAAAGCAGTACCTGTGTCCCAGAGGTGTTGTGACAATTAAAGAAATATTAAAAACCCAACAGTAAGTCTTCAATAACTGCACATTTGCAGCCCACACTCCCTTTCCTGGGAGGTACAGAGCAATACAGTTAAGAGCATGAGCTCTGGAGTCGTAGTCTGACCCACATGCTGCCTAGCCAGGTAACCTTGGGCACCTGGGGTGCTTCTTAAACTCGGAGGGCTTCCATTTCTCAATAGTACCCATCTCTGCGAATGCTGGGGGGATCAAATGTGATAACGCAAGCAAAATGTCTGCAGAACACAATGTAGGGGCTGGGGGGGGGGGGGGGCTCAAAAATTGGTAGTCGCCAATAACGTTAAGACGGCAACCTCACTTCAACAAAAGTGAACATAAACGATAAACATCCCAAACATTTTCTTGGGTGGTTACCAGGCTTCAGGCGCGGTGCTTAGCCCTTCCCATGGATTACAGTATTTAATCCTCACAGCAGCAGCGTAGAGCAGCTTCTATCATCCCCGCTTCACAGGTGAAGAGGCTAACGCTTGGGGGCAAGGAGGGGTGACTTGCCCAAGGTCACAGGCGAGCAGGCAGCGGAGCTGGGGCGCGAACCCGACAGCCTGACTCCAGGGCCCGCGCCATCTCCCTTTGAACGCCGCGCACCTGCGGGGCCCCGCCGCCCTCCTGCCCCAAACACGGGCCACCTCCGCCGCCCCGGCCGCTCACCTCCCGCAGCCCCAAAACCCAGCAACCGGCGACAGGAGCTCCCCTCAAGCGGCCTGGACCCCCACCTCCGCCTTCCGCCGCCGCGGAGCGCGCGCACAAGCGACTTCCGGTCCGCCTCGGCTTCCGTCCCTGGCGGCGCACCGGAAGCGCCTCCTCCTGTGCCGGCCGGGTGGCTCCCGGCTTCCCGCTCCCCGCCTTGGGGAACCGCTGCGGTGTTGACCTGTCTGGTCGCCCCTAGTTGGCCTGCGGCAACCCAGCGCTTGGAATGGAGTGAGTGCGAGTTAATGTGCCCTAAATGTAAAGTATACACCGGAGGGGCGCCTGGGTGGCTCGCTGGGTTAAACATCCGACCCTTGATTTTGGCTCAGGTCACGATGTCTCTCCCTATGGATGAGATGGAGCTCGGCATGGGGCTCTGCGCTGTCATAGCCTCTGCTTGGGATTTTCTCTGTCTCTCTCTCTGCCCCTGCCACCCCTTAAAATAAATAAACTTTAAAAAAAAAAAAATACACACCGGGTGTGGAAGAAAGACTGCAAAATATCAATCATTTTTATGTTGATTACGTGTTAAAATAATATTTGGGATATACTGGGCTAAATAAACATAATTTAAATTGTTTATTTTTACTTTTTTAAGTTTATTTATTTATTTTGAGAGAGAGAGGGAGAGACAGAATACCAAGCAGCCTCCGCGCTGTTAGCGCAGACCCCACGCAGTCCTCAATCTCAGTAACTGAGAGATCATGACTTGACCTGAGACAGTCTGGCCCTTAACCGGCTGAACCACCCAGGTGCCCCTCTTTTTACTTTTTTACTGTGGCTACTGGGAAGTTTTAAATTGTATATTGACTCAGTCCGTTAAGCGACTAACTTCCGCTCAGGTCATGATCTCATGGTTTGTGGGTTCGCTGCTGTCAGTGCAGAACCTGCTTCAGATCCTCTGTCCCCGTCTGTCTGCCCCTCCTCCCCCTCCTCTCTCTCTCTCCCTCTCCCCCACTCCCTCTTTCTCTCAAAAATAAATAAATAGCTGAGCCTCCAACTTACACTTAGGTCATGATCTCACAGTTTGTGAGTTCCAGTCCCACATCAGGCTCGCTGCCGTCAGCCTGTCAGGGCAGAGCCCACTTCAGATCCTCTGCCCCCTCTGTCTGCCCCTCTCCCGCTTGCACTCTCCCCCAAAATTAGTATTTTTAAAAAATAATAAATGTTTAAAGAATAATTTGTATACGTGGCCCACATACTCTTTCTATTGGACAGCGCTGTGCTAGAGGTTAAAGACTTCCCATTGCCATTCCAGCCTGAACCCCCACCCTGAGAGGGTGGTTACAGATCCATAGTTCGGCTGCCTACAGGGACACGTCCTCTTGGGTATCTAATGACCGACTCTACCTTAATACAGAACTCTTCATTTCCACACTCACATCCTCACCCAAAACCTGTTCCTTGCCAGGGTAGCCCATCTCAGTACATGACCCGACCATCCTCCCAGTTGCACTAGGAGAAATTGAAATGGGCCATTTTTGTTTCCTCTCCCTCAACCTCCAGATTCAATCCGTCAGCAAGTCCTGCCAGCTCTAACTCAAAAATGTCTCAGGGCACCTGGGTGGCTCAGTGGGTTGGGCATCTGACTTTGGCTCAGGTCATGATCTCACTGTTTGTGAGTTCCAGCCCCACATCAGGCTCTGTGCTGACAGCTCAGAGCCTGGAACCTGCTTCGGATTCTGTGTCTGCCTCACTTTCTTCTCCTCCCCTGCTCGTACTCCCTCACTCTCAAAAATAAATAAACATTTTAAAAATGTCTAAAATTTACCCACTTCCTGTGCTACAACTCTAGCCCAGGCCACCAACATCTCATCAGAAACTACTGCAATAGCCAGCAAAGTTTCCTTGCTTCTGCCCTTGCCTTTGTCGCCTACAGACTATTTCCCATACCGAGCCTAACAGAATTTGTTTGTTTGTGTTTTATTGACTAAGATCATGCCATTCCTCTGCTGAAAACTCTGGGTAGCTTGTCATTGCCATTGCAATAAAATCCAGATTTCCTACCATGTCTTAGGGCCTGCATGATCTGGCCTCTGCTTACTTTTACTTCCCCAACTTACTTCTAACATGTTCTCTCTAGTTGACTACACCTCAACTCTGTAACTTTATTTTGTTCCTTTGAATAAATACTCCAAGCACATGTTTATGTCAGAGTCTACTTAACAATTATCTTTCTGGAATGCTTTTTCCCAAAATTGTTTCTTGGCTGGTCCCTTCTCATTCTTCAGGTCTCAGCTTAAATATCAGCTCTTCAGAGAGGCCCTCCCTGACCACTCCATATAACCTGCTCCCATCACTATCCCATCATTTTCTTCACAGTAGTTGTCACTATCCAAAATGATGGCATTATTTATTTACTTGCCATTGCCTGAGAGCAGGGATACGTTCTGTCTTGTCCGTTGCAACATCCCCAAGATCTAGCAGAGAGTCTAACTCATGGAAGAGCTTAATAAATAGTTGTTAAATGAATAAATGATTGCGTTGTGTTTTAGTCTGGGTTCTCCAAAAACAGACCCTGAGACAAGGATTTGAATGCAGGTAGGAGGTCTCAGGAAACATTGACAGGGTAGTCAGGGAAGGAGACAGGGTAGGGGAGATGGCCAATAAAGAATGTTACCATGGTGGCCATCTGGGCTTTAATTCTGTTGGGGAGTTCTGGGAAACCGTGTAGCACACATACCTCAGAATTATTACACCCAAGAGGAGAGGAAGCTAGACTAGTTATATGCCAGCAGTCATGGTAGAAAGATGCTCCTATGTATATTAGTTCCTCAGCATTTCAGCTCTGTCTGGGCAGGGAGATCTGTGGTTTGGAAGAAAGTCCTGTGTCGATAAGGCACTGGCCCCAACACTCCGAACTGTAAGGCTCTGGGGGCCCTGACAGCCCCCGCTGCAATGACTTCTCTAACTCCTCACTTGAACTCTATGAGGTTATTATTAGTGCACTTTAAGGCAAGAAAAGTGAAAATACAAAAGGTGATCACATGCTGAAGCTCACACAACTACTGCACAGCAGAACTGGGATCCACCCACAGGCCAGGCTGATCCCAAAATGCTATTCTTACCACTGACTGACTAAGTGAAAGTCAGACTGGCTGGGTTCCCATTGAGGTTCTGACACTTACCATGATAGTCAAGGCCAAGTTAGTCATCCCTGCTGATTCCCAGTTTCTTTGCCTATTAAGTGGCTGCCATGTGGAGAATACACTGCTTTGGGGGTAAGAGGATGAAGAGGCAAATAAGGAGAGCATTTAGGAGGCTGTGGCAGTTGCCCAAAGACTGTGGAGTCTCGGACCATCGTGCTGTCTTGGGGCGGTGAGGATGATGGAAACAAACCTGGATTTCAGGAGTTTGAGATATACTGGAATTAAGCTCACACTGTCTACTTAGATGACTGCTGGCTACCAATTCAGTCAAAAATACAAAGGCAAACACAGGCTGAAAACGTATCATGGTTCTTGATTTTGACTGTGGTTCTCCAGATAACCTAGAATGTGATCTGATCATTTGGGGTAACTATCAGTACTATGAAAGTATACCAGAATTCCTGGAAAATGCTTAAACTCTACAGACAAGTCCCTGGATACTCTGGGATCTAAAGACTCCAGTTAGAAAAATATTCAGGTTTACTGTCAAGTTGCAAAGGGAAGATGTCCTGTCCTAATATGGCCATGGAGCAGGGGACACAGGGGCACCGATGCCACACAGAGCCCCACCATGGTGGCAGTGTCTATATCCCAGTGTGAGTTCTTTTGAGAGAGGAAGCCTTCACACTGCCACGGGTGGACAATGACCCTTATCCTTCCCTGGTGACACCCCCAGCCAAGCCCAGCTTATAATAGTCAAACTTCAGTGAGCATGCAGCCCCAGGAGCATGAAAATAAATGTTTGTGGCTGTGGCCCCTGAGGCTGGGTATTTTTTTCCACAGCATTATTGCAACAAGAGCTGAATTTTAGCATATTCCTTTAGATGAACACCAGCTTCCGTGTCTCTTTGCGAGAGAAACCTCCTGTAAACCCCTAGAGTAGGTCAGGTCCCCGCTGGCCCCTCTGTTATTTCCATGTCTGCCCAATCTGAATCACACATTTGATTGTGGGAGATCCTACTGAATTTCTGTTCCCTGTGCATGGGGACCTGTCAGTCTTAACTGCTTAGTCCAACACAATAGCCACCAGCCACACGTGGCTACTGAGCACTTGATATGCAGCTAATTTAATTGTCATAAGCATACTCAAGCAGCCCTATGGTTAGGCCCAGGTGGTGAGGAACTGGGGCTGCCTTCCCACAGCCACATGTGTGAGCAATGTCAGAAATGGGTCCTATAGCCCCAGTCAAGCTGTCACATGAGTGCAGCCCCAGCCAATACCTTGATTGCAACCTCGTAAAAGCCCCTGAGTCAAGAACATCCCAGCTTAGCCTTTCACATATTCCTGATCCACAGAACCTGAAAAATAATAAACATTCACTGTTTTAAGCTGTTAGATTTGGGGGTCATTTGTCACACAATAACAGATAACAAATAGACTTTCTTTATGGCCCTGTGGTTAAAGTCTGCTCTCCTCCAGAGAAAGGAGTCCCACTCCTGGGTCTGGTCCATCTTGGGACTGTGGGAGCCACCAAAGAGTCCAGAGGCCAAGGCACAAACCACAAACACTAGGCCAGGCTGCCTATGTACTCACAGGCTGTTTATTTATCCAAGAGTAAGGAGGAGAGAGGATGAAGAGAAAAACCAGATGCCCCAAGGTGGTGGAGCTGAGGGGAGAAATGAACAGAAAGGTTCCTCCTCTTTCTCTTGCCATGGACCCCAGGGAAGTCCCTTCAGATGAGGCCTCTGAGGGTGGCTTAGGGGCCTCTAGGAGGCCTGGCAGTTGTTGTCTGGGGTCAGGATCCCCACAGGGGCAGGTCCCAGGCTCGGAATGGCTTTTGTGTACACAAAATATCTCTCTGCAAAAGGCACTGGTGTGGGGATGATGGGGCACCTGGGAGGCTACCCCATCACAGGCAGGATCCACTGTGTCCTGAGTCTGGGTCCCAGTCCCAAGACTATCCCAGCCTCCCTTAGAAGCTGGTACTCTGCACTCTTGTTCCTTTCCTCTCCCTTCCCTCAGCCCAGTGGTGAGCAGGCAGTCAGCGGAGGGCCAGGTCAGGCCATGTGGTAGATACCCTCTCTTCAGGGCTAGTGCATCCGGTGATCTCTAGGCCAAAAGCCCCAGGCGGGTGACTTTTGCCGAGAGGAAGGAGTGGATGATGAAGACCATGGTTTTGGGGCACGAATGCAGGTCCAGCTGCTGCAGGGTGGATGGAAAGAAGGGTCAGGAGCCCCATCCGGCCTGGCCTCCAGGAGAGCAAAGCCCCCCACCCCCTCTACTCACAATCTCTCCTTCAGCACCCCCGAAGTCCAGGAAAAGGAGGCTGGCACCATCATCTGAGGACATCTGCAGCTTCTCAAAGGGCTGCCGGAGCAGCACAGCTCGGGCCGCACCGGGCTCAGCCGCCCACAGCGTGAAGCCCTTGTCGATGTGCACAGAGAGGGTACAGGGACGGCCATTCCACGTGCAGGCTGCAGGGAGGCATGTGGGCACAGGCACAGCCAGCACCTCAGGGACCATAAGCCCCACCTCCAACCCTCACCAGCAACTCCGAAAATGGGGCTTCAATACCACCAGGGATGGGAAGCTCACTGCCTGTTTATGTCATCTGTATATTCACCCTGCATGGAGTTGCCCCCACCCTAAAATACAGAAAATGGGCCCTCAGAGAAACAATACCCCACTTCTAGTCCCACTTTCAGCAACAACAAAAGTGGAAACCAGAAAGAAGCACCTGGGTGGCTCAGTCGGCTAAGCATCGGACTCTTGATTTCGGCTCAGGTCATGATCTCATGGTTTGTGGGTTTGAGCCCCACGTCAGGCTCTGTGCTGACAGCGTGGGGCCTGCTTGGGATTCTCTCTCTCCTCTCTCTGCCCCTCCCCCACTTGCGCTTCTCTCTCTCTCTCAAAATAAATAAATAAACTTTAAAAAAAAAAGTGGAAAGGGAAAGCTTAAACTCTGCCATGTACAGTAGGCCCGTTCCCTCCCTCCCTATAAAGGTATCAGTAGACCCACCGAGCATGGCCCTTGAAGACCTTAGAGACCTGTGGAATTGCCCCATTAAATGTGACTTTCAGATAAACAATGGATAATTGGGACATACTTATGCTAAAAAAGTGTTTGTTGTTTATCTGAAATTCACATTTAAGTGGTGTCCTATATTTTATTTGGCAACCCTACTCCAGGCACAATCTCTCACAACTTCACCACTGTAATCACAAAGCCAGGGCAAGAAAACCCAGGGAAAAGGGTCTCACTACCCACTGGGGCACCTGCACAGCCAAAAAAAAAGAGACTGTGGAGACCCCAAACCCCACTTTATATGCCCCTCCTGAAGCACCTGAAGAAGAAAGTTTGAATGCCTCTGGGGGTAAGAGGCTCATTACCAGAGAGGCACTCCCAGATCCACCCAGCCCACCTGTAGACACCTCCTGCACACCCTCGGCAGCCCGGTGACAGCCATCCACCAGTTGGCGGGTCCAGGCAGCCAGCTCCTGTGGTGACTCCACGCTGAACAGGTGAGTGTCCACACCGTGACGTGTGCCCGTGCGCAAGGCAAAAGAGAGCTCTGCATCATAGGGCACCGAACCCTTGGAGGGGCCTGAGTGCACCAGCCTAGGGGCAGGGGGCAGAGGGCTAAGTATAAGGCCTCAGACAGTCAGGAAACAGTTCTGGGCCAAGGGGGTGGTGACCTGGGAAGGGACCTGTGACTCCTTTACCATATAATCAGGGAATAGGACTTCCAGAAGGGCCCTGATTGACTCACAAGAGCCCACCTCTTGCCACCCTCCCCCTTGATCCTTCTGCTCCAGCCATACTAGTGTCTTCAGACACACCCAGCACATTCTTGCCTCAGCACTTCTGCATACGCTGTTCCCTCCATCAAGAACACTCTTCCCCGATTATCTGCACGACTCACTCCCTCACTTCTTTCAGATCTTTGCTCAAATGTCGTCTCCTCTGAGAAGCCCTCCCTGAACTTCCTGTCTAAAATAGTACCCCTGGTACTCACTAGCCTTACTTTTCATCATGATACCAGAAATTATACTTATTCTTTATTTGTTTCCATTGGCTTTTGATTCTCTCTTTCACTAGAATATCTTCTAGGATACGAATTTTTGTCTTATTTGTTCACCACTCTATTTTCAACAATTAAACCAATGCTGGGCATATAGTAGATCTTAAATAAACTCTTGTGACCTGAATTCATGAGTCACTTGACTAGTTTGGCAATCCATGACCTGCTTGTCCTTGGCAGACAGGCAGCTCCTAACATATAGGCCAGAGCCCCACCCAGAGGAAAAGGCATGAGCAGCAAGGGCCTGGGCCTTCAGTTTCATTCCCATTTGCTGTGTAACCTTGGGCAGCTTACTGCCCCTCTCTGGGCAACAGCCTCAGAGTTCTGGCCCTTAGCCCTCTTCAGTTCCTCATTCCACACACATTCTCTCTTGTAGCTTCAGCTCCCCCCAGAGCTGCTGCTGACACCCGGTTTTCCATTTTCCAGCCCAGAACTACAAACCCACAAGTCCCCAAGATTCCTATCTAAGCCCCTCTCTGTCCCCAACACACTGGAGCATCTTGCTCCAGCCTCCCCGCTTTGCACTCTCACCCCTAGTCCCACTGCCCACCGGACCCCAACTCCAACCCCCCCCATTCATCCATTCATCCTGTCCACCTCCCTCACCCTCCCCATCTGGCAAACACTAAGCCCAGTTAATTTTACCACCCGTGTGTCTTCCAATGCAAATGCGGCCTTTCTTCTCCATCTGCTGCCTCCACCCACCTCCGCCATCTCTCCTGCATGACTGCACCAGCCTCCCAGCTTCCATCCTGCCCCCTCCACTGAATTTTCCACATGGCAACCACAGAGAGTCTTCTAAAACACAACCCAAGTCACCTCGCTCCCAGGCTAAAACCCTTCCACTCCGCCACAACTCTTAAGATAGAACTAGCATTCCTTAACCAGGGACTACAGGTTCTGTAAGATCAGGCCCTGACAACTCTCTGTTTCATTTCTCTCCATTTCTTGTACAGATTCTACATACTGGCTATAGCACACTCAAAGATCTATGAACATGCACCAGCCCTTAATACTTCTGTACTTTTGACCATGTTGTTCTGTGTGAGATGACCTTCCACTCTTTCTTAAAGAGCAAACTTCTATTCAACCATCAAAGTCCAGCTCAATATCACCTCCAGCTCAAGCCTTCCCCATCAGGCCAGGCAGAGTTAAGTGGTTCCTTCACCCCCACGCTTGAAGGCTGTCAGCCTCCCCCCCCCCCACCAGACTGGATACTCCCTGAGGGCAGACTGTTGGGATCAGCTCCCTGTCCCCTGAACTATGCTCCACTAGGTTGGGCAGAGTAGGTGTCAATCAGTGAGTGACTGGTGGGACCTCACATCCTTCTGTGGCAAACCGCCATCTTACAGATGAAGAAACTGAGGCCCAGACAAGATAGAGGTTTGCTTCAGGTCACGTGGGAAATAACTCAGGGCAGAGTGGGGCTGGGGTCCCCCACCTCTGAGGCCCATCGAGAGCATCATCCCCCAACCTCTGGGTGAGACATACACCCCTGCCTGCCCATGGATACCTGGTGGCAATGAGTGGGGCAGTACGGGCTGGCTGGCTCAGAGCCTCCCGGGTCTGGGGTAGATGGCAGTAGAGAAGCAGCTCCTTCTCGGTCAGCAAGGCCAGGGTAGGTGCCGTGCCCCCACCGGGCAGCTGCAGGGGGCAAGGCAACAGTGAGGTGGGGCAGGGAGGGGAGAGGTCAGAGGGCCAGGGTGGAGTGAGATGACAAATGGGAATGGGGTTAGCTCCAGGGGAGGGGATAGAGGTAGCGGACAGATGCCTGGCCCAGCAGGCACCTGCTCAGTCAGCCAGCCGATCTGCTTGATGTCCTGGCTCCCAGCTGTGCTGGTGGCTGCCAGCAGTGCCTGCAGCTCGTCCTTGACCCAAGGCATCAGAGCGTTGACTTGGGCCTGGATGGCAGCTGCCCACGACTTTGCGCTAGCCTCATCCTTGGCCCTCAGGAAGAGGGTGTCTTGGCCATCTGCTGAACAGATCTCCAAATACCTGCAGGCACAAATAGAACAGAGGGGAGGACAAGTCCATTAGGCTGCAGCTGCCCAACCTTGAAATCTGGACCGAAACCCCATTCGCTGCAAGACCAGGAGAAACCACAGGGTGTCCACGAGACAGTCGGGAGCGATACTCACTGCTGGGGCTCCAGCCCAAACTGGGGCTTCATGGGGTCTAGGGACAAGAGACTACGACATACATACACAGAATCATATACATACAAATTAAACACATACTCAAACATGTGTGATAGGAGCCAAAATCACTGTGTGAGGATTCGTGATCTTACTCTTTTCTCCTGGTTTCTAAGGAGAAGGATTCTCCTGCTAGACCAGCTCCCAGCTCCCAGCTTTTCCTTTGTGGCACAGGACCAAAGTGATACACTGCAAGGTGGGCGGGGAGCACAGAAACTGGAGAGGCTTGAGAGGCCAAGTCAGTCTACACAGAAAGAGCTAGAGCTGGAGGAGTGAAGGAGGAAGAAGGGAGGAGGGATTGTGGACAAGTGTGGGGGAAGAGTTTCAGGGAGGTACCAAGAGGACTCGTGACAGGGAAAGGATTTTAAAATGTTATGTGGAATATTAAAGATTCGCTCCTCTTTGGCCTTTCTGTAACAGATGAAGCAGGGCAGAATCTGAAAGATGGTTCACACAATACCCAACCCCCTTCACCTTTGCCTCCCTCCACTGCAGAGTGAGGAAGCAAGATACTTGAATTCCCACCTCCCTTGCAACCAGGGCTGGCCAGGGGACCCAGGTCTGACCACGAGATACAGCCAGAAGTCTCTGGGGAGGGTGCCCCCTCCCAAGGGAAGGTAAAGCTTCCCTAGATGTGGTGGTTACTCTCCAAAGATGGCCTCCACCAAATCCATCCCTCTCTGAACATCCAGTCCACTTTTCTCATCAAGAGGTGAAGCTTATTTCTCTTCTCCTTGACCTTGTAACTTGGTTTGACAAATACAATGTGGCAGAAGTGACATTCTGGCATTCCTGAGCCACCATGAAATCCAAGTACCCTGGGACCAACAACCCAGATAGAACAAACAAGGCATGTGGAAAGGACTTCTGGAAAGAGGAATGCTCAGCCAGCCGCTAACTGTTCCAACCGTTCCAGCTGAGGCAGCAGACATGGGGGCAAAGCGGCCATCTTGTACTTCCAGCCCCAGCAGGTGCCACATAGCGCGGAAGAACTGGCCAGCCGAGCCAGCCCAGGTTACAGAATTGTAAGAAATAATAAACTGCTATCTTCTAAGACACTAAATTTTCGGATGGTCTGTTATGCAGCGAAAGAACAAAATGCAAGGAGAAAATTTCCTTTGCCTTTTGCCTTCTTCCCATCTGGAACATGGGCACATGTTTGGGCATGCGGCCACCATTCTGCCTCCAAGAAGAAAATACGCAATAAAAATGGCAGAGGAAGAAGCTGGAAGGCTGGTTCCTCAAAGGCATTCTTGACCCATGTTTCTTAAACATGTGGAAAAATAAATCCCTCATTTATTTAAGTCATTGCAGATTCGCATTTCTGATACTTGTAGCCCGACATAATCCTAACACTTAGTAAAAGCTTGAAATATTTTTCATTTTTATTTTGGTTACCAGATTGTGTTCCTTTGACTGGAACATTGTGCCGATATGGAACCACAGTTATATTCATGTTACACACGTTACATATGTGCACATGGTCGAGCACGTGTGCATGCATGCACATACACATATGAATATTAACACAAACATACACCAACACGTATGCACAAATCTACACCCATAGCCATGCAAATGCGTACATATACACACAAAGTTTTTGCATTTACACGTCAACTACATGTGCACACACAGAAATGTGTAATATCTGGGATCAGGCTGGAAACCACGATTAACCTAATCATGTAAGTAAGTCTCAGGAAGGACTAATACCACCTTACCTTCACTCAATACAAAAGGCCCCTTTGGTGGAACACCTTAAGTGACCTGTGAATCACCAGTTCTTGCTTCATGGGGGCAGTCTGGGGCTGGGGCATCGAGTAGGGCTAAAAGATTTGGAGCTGAACCTCCAAGTCAATGTTGGGCATCTGCCTGGCCTTGACCCCGGCTGTAACTAGGACCCACAGCACAAGCCTTTTATGCTCATGCCATATACACACTACCCCCAATACTGCATACCCCACTTGATCAACATATATTCCATTCACCCACCACCATCACTCAGGCACCTACAATTTCTAAAGCAGAGAGGGCTACCTGGAATGAGGCAAGTTCCATCCCTTCCTGGTTGTGTGATCTTGGGCAGGTTACTTCCTCTCTCTGTTCTCATCTACAAAATGGGGGTGAAATAATAGGACTTTGCTCATAGGGTCGCTGTGAGAGTTGAATTAAAATGTGCATGGTAAACACTCAATATTGTTGGTTGTTACCAATCTTACCATCAGTGACCTGTTAAGGGCTGCTCATATGTGAAGGATGGTATTTTCCATGGCCCTGACACGAACGTTACTAGACATCTAAGAACATCAGCAGAGTTAGAAGAGACTTGAAGGGACCACTGGGTCTGAAAACTTTATTTCCCAGCGAGGAAGCTACAGGTCAGTGAGGAAAAGGGACTAGTCCACGGAGAACCAGGACTGGAGCCCAGGGTTCTTCCGCAGACCAAGCTCCTTCTCAGATGTGAACTGCTCAGAGGAAGAAGAGAGAAGCAAAGCATACCACCATCCCCTTAACTTCACTCTTACATCCATTCAACAAACATTTCTCAAGCCCCACTATGTTCAGACTTTGTACTGCCCACTTGCAACCCAGGGCTATCTTTCCCTTGGCCCCACCACTTAACACCGAGGCGTATCCATCTGAGCTGCTCCCCACCCCAGATTTACCTGGGCTCCGGGTCAGTGGGGGTGCACCTCCTCGAGACATATGCCATCTTCAAGGATATGTGTTTGGCATCACTGATGTCCCGGGGTGGGGGGCCAGGGGAAGACAGCTGTCGCTGAAGGGGTGAAGCAGGAGGCGAGTCCCAGCCAACCGAAGTCCCGCCGGCAGAGTTCTTGAAATACGGTGAGACCTCTTTCATGTACTTGACTGGTCAGAGCACAGGTCAGTAGTTACTGTTGTGACATGGGCTCCCATGTGGCACACATCACAACTGTCAGTAATTCATAAGGGTTTAATTTACGTCCAATATCACTATCCTTCTCTAGGCCAAAGTCTCTGACAGAGCAGTGTGGTAGAAAATACTGGATGCATGCCAACATCCAAGCTCTCATGTTTCCCCTGGTTTATAGATCCATGCCACCTGGAAGAAAGACCAGTTCCCAGCCTCCTTTGCAGTTAGGTGTGGCCATGTGACTAAATCTAACCAAGTAAGTAGAAGTGTTTGGATTTTGGGGATGACTGCCTAAAGGGAATGGACGACAGCTACAACAAGGCAGTGAAAGAGCACTGAACAGGAGTCAGGAGATGTGAACTGCTCTGCCACAGGCCCCTTGTTTGCTTCTATTTCTTCAGCCTGCTCATCTGCAAAGAGGAAGCATTGAATGAGATAGTCCTGTGGGACAGGCTGGCAATTGTCACCCAATATAGCAATAGCCTCCCAGCTTAAGACTTCATTTTCCAGGCTCCTTTATAGCCTAACGTGCTTATATGGTCTAGTCTGGCCAATAGAATGAGAGCAGAAGGGATGTGTGCCGCTACCACATTCTGCCTATTAAAGAAAGGGGCATACCCTTCCTTTCCTCCTCTTTTCCCCTGACAGAGTTGAGCTAGCTGGGACACAGACTGGTGAAGCACCATCTTGACCATGAGGGCATGAGCCACAGTCTAAGGGAGGCTGACCACAAAACAGAAACAAATGGATGCTGGCCCTTGGAGATGCCATGTCAGACTTGGACTGTTACCTAAGAAACATGGCATAAGAAACAAGCAGCATAACTTTTACCCTAACCAATATAGGTGCTCTTAGCTCTGACCAAACATCATTGAGTAAGTATAGTAGACACCTTCTAAAATAGCATCGTCCAGGGGAGCCTGGGTGGCTCAGTCGGTTAAGCGGCTGACTTTGGCTCAGGTCATGATCTCATGGTCCGTGAGTTCGAGCCCCGCGTTGGACTCTGTGCTGACAGCTCAGAGCCTGGAGCCTGTTTCAGATTCTGTGTCTCCCTCTCTCTGACCCTCTCCTGTCCGTGCTCTGTCTCTCTCTGTCTCAAAAATAAATAAACGTTAAAAAAAAATTTAAATAGCATCGTCCAACAGATTTTTCTGTGATTATGTTAATGTTCCATATATACACTGTCCAATACAGTAGCCACTAGCCACATGTGGCTATTGAGCACTTGAAATGTGGCTGGTACAGGTGAGGAACTAAATTTTTACTTTTATTTAATCTTAGTTTAAAATTAAATTCGAATAGCCATTTGGAACTAATGGTGGCCACACTGGACAGCAGAGTTCTAGGATAACAGCTTTGATCTACTTCCCTGCCCAACGAACCCAGAAATTCACGTTCGGATATGTGATCCTGCCCTTCTGGATATGCTACCTGGACCAGAGTGAACACCTGACCCACACTAGTATACCCAAATTGAGAGTAGGAGAGATCCTCGGCTGGTATCTTGAACAAACTTGAATGCTATGGGGGCAACCACCTTCTGCTGTGAAGAGGAGAAAGCTGGTTTATAAGAGAGAAAATTAGTGGAGATGCATGTTGAGAGACAGAGGGAAGGCCCTGCCAATCACCGGTTAACGCTCTTGTTTCTGACACTCGTCCTTCAGAATGTCAAACTGCCATCCCAACAGGAGTTGTGATATTTGCAACCAAAAGAGTCTTGATTGGGGCCTCGACCAATGCCTTTTTAGAAAAGGCAGATCTCCCTAACAATGCAGCTACAAGTGAAAGGCAACATGATGAGAAGGTTGATCTAAGAAGAGCCTGTGGGAGTACAGATTCAGAAACAAGTCAGTTTTCTTGAATACCTACCATGTGCCAGGTATTGGACTGGCCCTAGGTAGGACTGGAATGATAAACATATGCACTTGCGCTACCCTTTCCTTGTCCCTTGCTCATGGAAGACACCATAAACCAATCATAGTGCTTTATGGCAGCCATTACCAATCCATCAAGGCTAATTGGTAATAAAATATTTTGGTCATTCTTGTTATATTTATTAGATGAGTTGGGCTGCAAATAATAGAATATATGATAAAAGTGCCTTAAGAAATAAAGATATTTATAATTTCACATAACAAGAAACCTAGGGGCACTTGGCTGGCTCAGTTGGTAGAACATGCAACTCTTGATCTCAGGGTTGTGAGTTCAAGCCCCATGTTGGGTGTGGAGTCTACTAAAATACAAATAATTAAAAATTAAATAAAATGCTATTAAAAAAAATCTAGAGGAAGGCAATCTAGGATTGGTTCAGTGACTCAATTAAATTGAAAGCAGGGTAGACCTCTGTGCCATTCTCTTGGCCTTCCCCTCATGACCACAAGATGGCTGCCACAGCTCAAACCAATCATTCCTTACGTGACAAAACCCAAAGCAGGAAGGGAGAAGACAGGCAGTAAAAGGTTTTCTCCTCACAACTCCCTTATCAGAGAGGTAAATATTCCCATGAAGCCTTTTATCTCATTGGCCTGACTGGGCTCCATGCCCACTTCTAGCACAATCATTAGTAAAAGGGAATAGTCATGACTTAGACCAATCACAATTCAGCCTCAGAAGCTGAGCATATTTCCACCCAATAAAATCAGGCTTCTATTAGCAAGGAAGAAGGGGAAATAGTTGGTAGATTTGCCCTAGTATCTGAACAGTTCCAAATTTTTTTAAGTTTATGTATTTATTTTGAGAGAGAGAGACCAAGCAGGGGAGGAGCAGAGAGAGAGAAGGAGAGAGAATCCCAAGCAGGCTCCACACTGTCAGCACAGAGCCTGATGTGGGGCCTGAACCCACAAACCATGAGACCAAGACCTAAGCCAAAACCAAGAGTCGGCCACTCAACAGACTGAGCAACCCAGACACCAGTTTCCCAATTCTGATGAGTAGCAGTCTCCTCATCCACTAAGAGGTGCCTATGCCTGCTAGCCCTTGGGAAGCCTCCCTTACTCTTCCCTCAACTACTATGCCCTCATGGCCATCTGGCTTGCTAGCCATCTGACTTCTGCAGTCAAAGCCCAGCCAGTATGCTCTGCCTGAGAGCAGACAAGCCAAGAAGGGGTGAGGAAGCAGCTCTTGGCCCAGCTCCCTGGAAAAAACAGATAAGAAGCTATTTCTATCACAGAAGACTGTCCCTCAGGTTCAGACAGGATCCAAGACAAATAGCAGTGAGAATGAAAGGGAGTTACAAACCCTATTGGGGTTGGAAGAGCAGTTAAGTTGAAAATAAGTGCAGGATTTTTTTATTTTATTTTTTTTTTTGAGAGAGCCAAGACTAGGTCTGAAAGTTGGGAACTAGGACTAAAATTGACTCAATGACTCATCCTCATCATTACAGCAGTGACTTACCCCAGGACCGACTACTGGATTATGTCTCAAGGGGTGATAGAGCTGGGACACATCACAGCCTATCTGACAGCCAAACCATTTCCCCCTTTCTTTGCTAACAGAACTCTGAGCCCTACAGATTGGGCTTCTCCCCAAACAAGGAAGAAAATCATGATTGGTCAAAGTTAATCATGATCTTTCCATCCCTCTTGCTTGTGATTGGTTTAGATAGAGGCAGATGATACAATTCTGGCCAATGAGAAGTGAGGGAAAGTATATTCCCTTCCCTTCCTCTCCTCTAGCCTTTAAAAGTTTCTGGGAGGGAAGTTGGTCCCAAAGCAATGATAGTCACTTTTTTTTTAATTTTTTTAAATTTACTATTTTATTTATTTTGAGAGAGACACAGAGAGAGGGGTGGGGAGAGAGAGAATCCCAAGCAGGGTCCACACTGTCAGCTCAGAGCCCGACATGGGGCTCGAACTCACAAACCATGAGATCATGACCTGAGCCAAAATCAAGAGTCAGACGTTCAACCAACTGAGCCACTTAGGTGCCCCAATAGTCACTTTTTAAGTACAAGCATGCTTAAACACACAAAGAATGGTGAGGTGTTAAATTAATTTACCCTATGGACATGCTGCTTTTAGGTATTCTGGAAGAAAACTCGTTTTCTTCAATGTTTAAACCTCTTTGAATTGAGTCCTGTTACTTGCAGAGAAAAGCACCCTGATTGATACAGTCCTCCCGCCCCCTACACCACATGGGGAGGCTACAACTGATATATCCCCCTGCTGTAATCAGCCACATCCCTCCCCTGACCAAAGTCCTGCCCTGGCTCCCATCATCAAAATCCAAGACTCTTCAGGACCTGGGCCTTGCTTACACCTGGCTTTACCTCCTGCCACATCCCAAATCTCACTCTCTAGTCTAATCATCCTGGCCTTCCCAGAGCTCAAAGAAACTGTATGAGTTTCCAAATGTCCACACCTTTCAAAATGCAGTTCCCTTTGCACAGAATGCCCTTAGTACATAGTTTAGAGACAGGCACTCTTGAGTTTGCATTTCAGCTCCAGCACTGTCTAGCTGTGTGACCACGGACAAGGAAATTCAGTTGTCTGCAAGTTAATAACAGAGGAATAACAATGTCTACTTCAGAGAGATGTTAGAATTAAATGAGATGCCATAAAACATGTGGCACAAGTCGGGGACTCAAGAAACATGAGTTTCTTACCTATCAGCTACCCCTGCCCTTCGTAGAACTCTGCTGTGATTTTGTGGGTTGGGGCTGTCTCTCTCACCAAAATGGAAGCTCCTAGAGGACAGAAGCTTGATTTGAACCCAGAGTTAATGTTCTATGAATGGAGAAACGAATGCCAGGGCCGGACAGGTTCATTCAAGAGGGAGAAGGTGCCACAGCCCAGCCCAGCCCAGTCCCGTCACCCCACTAGGAAGCCTTTCCAGATGCCCACTCTGGATCCACCACACCCATCACTCTGCAGACCCCTAGACCACACTCCGCTATGTGTCTGTGTGGGAGTTTGTGGGCCCCACCAGGCTGGGAGCACTGTGAGGGCAGGGACCTCATCTGACTTATCTCTGTGTCCCCAGAATCCAGCAGGGATCTCCTATGCTACGTGTTCAGCAGATGAACATTTGTCAACTTTGAAGCCAGAGAAACTGCTAGAGCCCCTGCTCACCCGTCTGGGCCATCCCAGAACTGGGTCCTCCTTCTCCTTTCCCACAGAAACATACTATAAATGGACAGCCTACCAGCCGGTGCCCAAAACAGGGCTTGGGTTTCACAAACTAATTGGCTTGTCCCAGAGTTGGGGGTGGGGTGCTGGGGGCCCCAGAGTGTGGCCATAAATAGCCCAGCTCTGAGGCCTCCTCCCTGCTCTGATTTCTGTCTGAGTCACCCGACCAGGCAGGGTGGGGCTATCCAAAAGCAGTGGCCTGAGAGCTGATGGCCCTGTGGTCAGCATTCTTGAGACTCCAAAGATAAGCCCAGCTGGTATCTACACCCTCCCCAGCCAAGCTCCTGGCCCAGGAGCCCCAGGAGCCTGGTAAAGCAGTGACACATGGGCTTTTCCTCCCCAAGAAAGCTAAGACATACATAGAACACCCTGCCCCTTGCAGAGGCCCCAGTTCCCAGGGACTTCCTGCTCTGCCAACAAAAGACAGGCCCCAGCCCTGGCCCCAAAAGATTCTACTAGAAACACAAGGAACTGAGACAGGGCAGGACCATTCACCTGGCCCAGTACAATTGGGAGGGAACATATGTGCTTCAGGGATACATCTGTTTTGGCTCAACATAGTATTCCCAGCACGTATCCCAGTGCTCAATAAATGTTTGTGACTGAATGTGCTGGCTGTGAGTCTTGGCTGAAGCCTGCCATCTAAGCTCAAGCTGTTCCTTGTCTGTTCAGTGGGTGGTCACTTACTTGCCCCTACCAGAAAGTACACGACCTATCCAATTGTTTACTAGGCTATACTCTCTCCTCCAACCAAAATGTCAGTTCCATGAGAGCAGGGACCTATTTTCTTGTTCACTAGAGGATCCTCAGAATCTAGTATAGTACCAGGTAATCAGGTACTGACATATAGTACCAAGTAATCAGGAAGTATGAGATTTGTTAAATGAATGAATATAGACAGGCCTGAGGCTTCTCATCCTGGAAAGAAAACATTGAATGCGGGCTCTGAAGAGAGGCTTGGGTTGAACTTCGTTGCTCTGTGACCCTGGACAAGTGACTTGATATCCGAGATCTTCCATTTCTTCATCATTAAAATAGGAGTAAAATATATCTACCTCCCAGGGTATTGAGACTCAATACCTGCAAAGCACTTTGCCCTGCTTAGCATAGAGTAAGTCTTCAATGAACAGCAGTGTGGTTATTATTTCCGCGGCTATTCTCAGTATGACTGTATAAGGGGAAGGGCACAGGAAGCATGATAGGCAAAGATTTTAATCCGGGCCCTGTCACTTGCTATGTGGCATTGGCGAGTCCCAAGGTCTCTCTGAGCCTCATTTTCCTTACCTATATAATGGGCACTGATGCAACAACTCTCAGAGTAAGGTATTATGGGGATTAGTGTCCAGGCTGCCCACTGGCCCACCAAAGATGGTGTGGAGAGGACATGGGGTTCCAACAGGCTCTGGAAGGAGTGACCTTTAAGGTCCTGCTGGTCCAGCAAGGCTAGGTTATAAATAGTTCCCAGCCCCTGGCAGGCCCTGCATTAGGGCTGACCAACAGAGCCTGAGTTGCTACACTCTGGGGCATAAAAATCTCCCCTTACTGCATCCTTGTGCAGTACAGGGGATACCATCTCTCAAGATCCTAAAGGCATGTGAACACTTTGACTTAACAATATCTTTTGCAGGAGCCCCGCTTCATATGAATGCTTACGGGTGCACAGAGGGCTCACAGCACCACTGTCTGGGGGCAAAAGGGTAAGAACAACTTGAATGTCCATGAGCAGGGGTGGCTAAATACAAGACATGAGCTCCCTGATCAGCAGACTGCTCAGTCTTGTGCATGGCTGTATCCATGGTGCCTCCATCAAGTCCTGGCACAGAGCAGAGGTTCAGTAAATACTTGTTAAATGGGGGTGCATGGCTGGCTCAGTCAGTAGAGCATGCAACTCTTGATCTCAGGTTCATGAGTTCAAGGCCTACACTGGATATGGAGCCTACTTAAAAAAAAAAAAAAAACTTGCTAAATAAATATATGAATCCCAATAATGGGATATTACCCAATCATTAAAAAGAATGAGACAGAGGGGTGCCTGGGTGGCTCAGTTAGTTGACCGTCCGGCTCCTGATTTTGGCTCGTGGGATCAAGCACCATGTCAGGCTCCAGATTGGGTATGGAGCCTGCTTGGGATTCTCTCTCTCCCTCTCCCTCTGACCCTCCCTGCTCCTTCTCTCTCTCTCCCTCCCTCCCTCCCTCCCTCCCTCTCTCTCTCTCTCTCAAAAGAAAGAAAGAAAGAAAGAAAGAAAGAAAGAAAGAAAGAAAGAAGAAAAAGAATGAGATAGAGCTACATGTACTGAGTTGGAAATATGTCCTCCTCAACTTGTTAAATGATAAAAACAAATACAGAAACTTTCTGAAAGTGTGAAAATATCAACTATGGTTATCTCTTTGAAAAGATAATTGCTTTACATTCTCCTGGGGTTTTTTTTAAGCATATATTGCTTTTTACATTTTTTATAATTTTTTTAATGTTTATTTATTTTTGAGAGAGAGATTCTCTCAAGAGACAGAGTCAGAGAGTGAGTGGGAAAGGGACAGAGAGAGAGGGAGACACAGAATCCGAAGCAGGCTCCAGGCTCCAATCTGTCAGCACAGAGCCCAACGCAGGGCTCAAACACACAGACTGTGAGATCATGACCTGAGCCGAAGTCGGACACTTAACCGACTGAGCCCCCGAGGCGCCCCACTTTTTACATTTTTTAAAAATCTAGTTTACTTCAAAAAATATACCACCTCAGGATGCCTGGGGGGCTCAGTCGGTTAAGCGTCCGACTCTTGATTTCGGCTCAGATCGTGATCTTGCCATTCATGAGTTCGAGCCCCATATCAGGCTCTGTTCTGACAGCGCAGAGCCTGCTTCAGATCCTGTGTCTCCCTCTCTCTCTGCCCCTTCCCTGCTCACTCTCTCTCACTCTCTCTCAAAAATAAATTAAAAAAATTTTTTAAAAAGAAAAATACATAGCACCTCATCCCGAACCATCTAAGAAGGATTCAGAGTTGAAGCCCTCATCAACTCAATAAGGAAAGGGTTTCAGGACCTTAGTAGTGGGAGAAAGAAACACTTACTGAGTGCCCACTATGGACCAACCACCAAACTTGACCCTCACAAAAACATCTTCACCTAACTGCAACAGTTCAATGAGAAGGGTCTGGATCCTTATGTAACGTGACTTGCAGTGCAGTATAAATATTTAAGAACATAAGTCTTTGCATCTAACAGATCTGAGCTCAAATTCCATCTCTGTGTGACCTCGGGAAAACAGCTTTATCTCTCTGAGTTTCAGTGCTCTCATCTGCAGAGTGGGATGAATAACAAACCTAATTCATAGAGGTCGTTTTGGGGATTTGATGAGAAAATATATGGAAGGTACTTAGCACAGTGCCTAGCACACTGTAGGTGCTCAATAAAAAGCAGACACCATCATCACTATTATTATCATTATTATTTCTTCCACCACCATCAGCAGCCAGACTCATGCAGTTAATTGGGGCCAGAACCTGTCTCCAGAGCCCCACTGGCATTTTAATCAAGATCCAGGCAGAGATTAAGCCAAGTTTTATCTATAGGGAGTCACATGGCCCAAAGCCGTGTGTGTGCGTGTGTATGTGTGTGTGTGTGTCCAAATAAATGTTTCCTTGAGAACAATGATTGGAACAATAGGTGTTTGTGGCCATGGGAGGACTAGGCGGGGGCTCCATTCGTGACTGTGTTCCCAGGTCAGAAATCTCTCAGGCACCTCAGGGGCACAGCATCATTTGGCTAAGCCAAGCAGGATAGCTTCATATTAGTTGCATCCATTAATTACATCCCTCTTTTAACGGTAGTGATGTATTAAGCCAAATTTGGGGCAGGACACTAGGAAGTCCCCATCTGCCAGGGGAGGACCCAGCAGGAGTTCCAAGGACTTATAACCAACACTCTCAGGACTTAGTCAAGCCCAGCTTGAGCCTTGAGCCCCATCTTAAACATTTAGGAAAGTCAACTGAAACTGACATGGTTAAGGTAAAGTAGAAAGGGTCAGAGATGTACCCCCACAGATCATTCCCTACTGGCCAAAAGCTAATGTGTGCCAGGCATAGGGCTCTGAGACAAACTACACATGAGTCCTGCCCTGAAAGACCTTCAAGTTTACTGGAGAAAACAGTAATGATGGCTGCTGCTGATATAAAGATGATAAAGGCTGACATTCACTGAATGTTTGCATGTGAAAGACATTGTGCTACGCACTCCGAATGCATTGTCTCATCCTTAAAAATAGCAAATAAACTAAATGATCAAATACCTACTACGAGCACTGCCCTTGGTGTTTTTTTTTTAATTTTTTTTATAACGTTTATTTATTTTTGAGACAGAGAGAGACAGAGCACAAATGGGGGAGGGGCAGAGAGAGAGGGAGACACAGAATCGGAAGCAGGCTCCAGGCTCTGAGCCATCAGCCCAGAGCCCGACGCGGGGCTCGAACCCACGGACCGCGAGATCGTGACCTGAGCCGAAGTCGGACGCTTAACCGACTGAGCCACCCAGGCGCCCCTTGGTGTTTTATTTTTTAATCTTGCAAATAACCATGCAAGGCAGGTATTACCCAAGGCTGAAACAATATTGGCCTCTGCAACCAGACAGAGCTCAGTTTGAATTCTGTCGATTTCTTAGTCATACGACCTGAAGAAAGTTATTTATTCTCAACAAACCTTGGTGACCTTGTCTGTAAAATGGGAATTATAGCAATTCCTATCACTCTATACTGCCTTTTATCATGAATATTTATGGACATGCTACTCTCTGCCTGTTATTCTTTTTTAAGTTCATTTATTTCTGAGAGAGAGAGTGAAAGAGAGAAAGAGAGTAGGGGAGGGGCAAAGAGAGAGGGTGAGAGAAGATCCCAAGAAGGCTCTACGCTGTCAGCGCACAGCCCAACACAGGGCTCCATCTCATGAACCATGACATCATGATCTGAGCCGAAATCAAGAGTCGGATGCCAACCAACTAAGCCACCCAGGCGCTCCTACACCTGTTATCTTTTAAAACTCGATCGTTATGTGGAATGTACCCTCCCTACTTTGTACAAAGTACTGAAACTGACTTTAATTTTTACTGTCCTCTGGTATTATTATTTTTTAAAGATTTGATTTTTGGGATGCCTGGGTGGGTCAGTCGATTAAGCATTTGACTCTTGATTTTAGCTCAGGTCATGATCTCACAGTTCATGAGATCGAGGCCTGAGTCAGGCTCTGTGCTGACAGCACGGAGCCTACTTAGGATTCTCTCCCTCCCTCTCTCTCTGCCCCTCCCCTGCTTGCTCTCTCTCTCTTTCTCAAAATAAATAAATTAATTTTTTAAAAAACCTATTATTAAAAAAATTATTTTTAGGTAATGTCTTTCTTTCTTTCTTGAGAGAGAGAGAGACAGAGAGACAGAGAGACAGAGAGACAGAGCATGAGCTGGAGAGGGGAAGAAAGAGATGAAGAGACAGAATCCAAAGCTGGCTCCAGGCTCGGAGCTGTCAGCACAGAGCCAGATGTGGGGCTCAAACCCATGAGCTGTGAGATTATGACCTGAGCCGAAGTCGGATGCTTAACCAACCGACTGAGCCACCCAAGTGCCCCTATATTTAAGTAATTTCTACACCCAACTCACAACCCCAAAATCAAAAGTAATATGCTCTACTGACTGAGCCAGCCAGACGCCCCTGTCGTTTAGTATTATTTCTTAAGGCATCACAGGATCACTGTTGTCCCTGTCATGCCAGACACACTGTGGGCAGAGGGAGGGGAGGCATTTGGCTGTCCCTCCCTTTGCTCCCAGGCCTGTCTCCAAGGGCCCAGGCTCCAGGTCCGTGGACACAATGGGCCTCTCTAAGCAGCAGACAGTTGGCTGCCGGCTTGGGCCCAGATTCCGATTGCGAACACATCCCTTTGGCTGAGAATAAGATGAAGACATTTGTGCAAACCCCTGAACTAGCAGGGGAAAAGGTCTACAAGGCAGGCTAGGGTTACCGAGGCCTAGCTGAACCCCTGACTTAGGTCGGAGAAGTAAGTCTGGCACCCAGAGTTTGCTAGTGACATCTGTCCTTCTAGGACGTTCTCTGGGGACTCTGTACCCATTGAACCCCAGGCCTCAGGAAAGATGCCCAGCTGCCCCGCCAGGTTCACATCCAAAGGAAAAGCCATCTTTCCATGGCCCCTTGGAGGTGGCCCCAGGACTGGGATGGAGGTGGGAAAGTTTTGAATGATGTGGCTAGTAATTAGGCTCCAAGGTGGAACATAGGCCCAGAGAGGGTCCCAGGAACCCTGAGTCCAGACTGGTGAAGCTACCAGACCCTTACCTTCTCCATAAGCTCCATCAGATCTCAAGGACCAACCACATGCCAGCATCCTGGCTGCCTCATGTCCTCCAGGCTTCTCAGGTCACCCCTGCAATTCAGGCTCTTGACCCCAGTGCCTGCCCCCACGCCTTTTCTGCCTTAGGTGGAATTATCTTTCCACAAATATGCTGCACTAGGAGAGCACCTTAAAAGAGACTTCAAATAAGAAAAAGCTGGAAAAAAACAACAAGAAGGCCACAACCTCCAGACTCTTCCTCTTATCCAAGCCTGCTTAGGTGAAACCATCACCATCTCCTTCCTATTCATGGCCCCAGCTTCCTCACTGCCTTTCTGCATCCATTTCTGCCTCCCTCCAAAGGGAGTGCCAGGCTGGTGCTGCTAAAACCCAGATCTGCCCATGTGCTGCTCCTGCTGAATCCCCTTTAATGGCTCTCTGTTTCCTTCCAGAGGAAGTCCAAATGCCTTTAGCCTGGCATTCAAGGCTCTGAAGGCTCTCAGTCTGGATACTCTCCTCTTTCTCCACTCCCTTCCTTATACCCTAGGCTCAGGATAAAGCTAATTACTTCCCAGGTAGCTCCCCAGGTAAGTCAAGTCATTGACTTGACAAGACCTGAGGTCTTGTTCACACAGCTCCCCTGCCTGGAATGCCCTTCCCCAACCCCATACCCACATCTGCTTATGGTTCATAAAGTACCAGCATTCCCCCGCCCCTCCAGGAAGTCTTTCCTGACTATCCAGAGAGAAGTAACCACTGTCTCCCCTGATCCATGGACAGATTCCCATCTCAGCACCTGTGACATGTTGGTAATCTAGCATTTTTGCTCAGCTGTCCCCCCACCCCACTAGACTGAGATTCCCCTCAAAACCACTGAGTAGACTAGTATAAAAGGAGAAGGAAAGAGAAAGCAGAGAACACTCTCATCCAAAAGGGAGGAATAATATGGGAAGATTATAAACAATTTATGCCAACAAATTTGACAACTTAGATGAAATGGACAAATTTTTTAAAAGACACAAACTACCAAAGCTCACTCAAGAAAAAATAGATCATCAAAATTGCCCTATTAAGAACATGGGAAGTGCAGTTAAAAACCTTTCCATAGGGGCGCCTGGGTGGCTCAGTCGGTTGAGCGCCGACTTAGGCTCAGGTCACGATCTCGCGGTCCGTGAATTCGAGCCCCGCATCGGGCCCCTGTGCTGACAGCTCAGAGCCTGGAGCCTGTTTCGGATTCTGTGTCTCCCTCTCTCTGACCCTCCCCCATTCATGCTCTGTCTCTCCCTGTCTCAAAAATAAATAAACGTTAAAAAAAAAAAAAAAAAAAAAAACCTTTCCATAAAGATGGCTTCCCTGGAGAATGCTACCAAACATTCCATGAGGAAATAATATCAATTCTCTATAAATGTGATGGGACAGGAGGGTAATTACTAACATTTATTGAGTGCCTACTATGTGCCACATCCTTTTTGGGGCAAGAGATAGGCCAAGCTCCAGCCAGAGGCCTGGGGCAAGATTTGCCAAGGAAAGATCTTACCCTGGGAAAAGTCTCAAAAAACGTTAACAGCTGAGGACTCCCAGTCTTGGAATGGTACACTTCTCTTCCCTACTGTATCCATGATAGACATTGTTAATCACTTCCAGCTCCTTTCTGCTGAGCCCAGACAAGACGTCCCAATCCTTCCAAATACGTGACTCCCAGTAGCCACCAGGGAAGATGGCACTCAAAATGAAAGCTACTGATCATCTCTGATCTGGTCTAATCCCAACTGATAGGGAAACTGAGGGCCAGAGAAAATAAGGGTCTTACCCAAGGCCAGAGATTCATCACAGAGCAGACAGATTTTTTTCATTTTTATTATTTTTTTTCAAATTTGTATTTAAATTCTAATTAGTTAAAATATAGTGTAATATTGGTCTCAGGAGTAGAATTTAGTGATTCATCACTTACATGTAATACCCAGTGCTCATCATAACAAGTGCCCTCCTTAGTACCAATCACCCAGAGAGAATTTTAGAAATTGATTTTTAAATAGTTTGTATGAGGGGCCCCTGGGTGGCTCAGTCAGTTAAGCATCCAACTCTTGATTTTGACTCAGGTCATGATCTCATGGTTTGTGAGTTCAAGCCCCGCATCAGGTTCTGCGCCGACAGCACGGAACCTGTGCAGAACCTGCTTATAATTCCCTCTCTCCCTCTCTCTCTGCCCCTTCCCCGCTTGTACGCTCGCTCTCGCTCTCTCTCTCTCTCTCTGTCTCTCTCAAAATAAATAAGTAAACTATAAATAAATAAATAAATAAATAAATAAATAAATAAATAAATAGTTTGTATGAATGAGACAGTATTTATGTTTTGTTTCCTCCACCAAATAGTGAGCTCCTGCAGGAGAAGACCTGGGTCTGATTTAGCTTCTGACCCAGTGCTCTGCACACCAGGTACACAGTAGGTGTCTATAAATGTTTCTTGGCTTAGTAAGGCAGGAATGGAGTACAAAAATAATACAGAAGGCTTGGGTATTAGCTCCTGAAGCCAGGAGATACTTCCAGCTTCTAACACTCAAAGATGTTATCTTCTCAGAATGACTCATGCTGAGAGCCCAGATAGACATTCTCGCCCCAAAGATGAAAGCATGAGGAGGACCTCAGCATGGATTAGAAATGTGTCTGCAGTAGAAATTTTACCATCTACAGATTAAACTTTCAAACAGTAGAAACTAAAAGAGCTCCTCAAGTCAACGAAAGAATGACATTTTGATGGGTTTCAACTGCATACTGGCTATAAATACCAAAGTAACGAGGGGCGCCTGGGTGGCTCAGTCGGTTAGGCAGTCCGACTTCAGCTCAGGTCACGATCTCGTGGTCCGTGAGTTCGAGCCCCGCGTCGGGCTCTGGGCTAATGGCTCAGAGCCTGGAGCCTGCTTCCGATTCTGTGTCTCCCTCTCTCTCTCTGCCCCTCCCCCGTTCATGCTCTGTCTCTCTCTGTCTCAAAAATAAATAAATGTTAAAAAAAAAAAATTAAAAAAAAAAAAACCAAAGTAATGAGGCATAGGGTAGGGGAGTCTTTTATATCCATATCATTTATGAGTGATCTTGTTATTTAACCTTGCTGTTAAACTATGACTGTTATACTTAAGCTTCAAGGGCCAATACTGCAGACTTGACTTTTTTAAAGTGTACATTTAAAAAATGCACCAGTGGCATTTAAATAGATACATCGAAAATGTAAAAATAAAAACAAAAGTGAGAAAGAACTGAGGTCAGGGCCACAAGAATGCCAAAGATCACCCAGAGCCTGTTTGTTTCTGTGGCCTCTTGGAGACCTGTTTGGGAAAACAAGGGCCACCTATCAGGATTCAGGCTTGGGGCTCAGCTCAGCAGCTTTGCTAGCCATGGCATTCTCCATCAACCCCCGCCATCTCCCTGTGCCTGTTCTGGGCCAAGAGCCAAACACACATTCCTCAGGCCCCCACAGCTTCCGGAACTGACAGAGGGGAGTTTGAAGAAAGGGCTGAGCAAAACAGAAACCTCCTGAGCGAGATGGCAAAAGGCAGATATGGGACAGTCACAGCAAGAGACTTACAACAACTGATGGGGAAACTGAGGCCCAGAGAAGACAAAGGTCTCATCCAAGACCACAGAGTACGGGGATAGTGGAGAGGAACCACCAAGGTCCCTCCTCCAAAACTCCTCTCTGATCCTTGCTGGAAGGATCTGATGTCCTGCAACGTAAAGGCCGTGTCCTCTCCCAAGGGAGGATGGGTCTCAGGGTTTTAAGGACCCTAGAGCTGGGAGCTCTCCAGTTTCCTCAAGAAAGAATATTAGCTGCCTCCTCCCCAGGCCCTGCCCCCTCCTTCCCTGATTCACTCACTGGGTGGAGGATCCTGCCATGTACCTTTTGTCCTGATCACACAACCCAGCAAGGGTTACAGAAATAACCCAGAAGTTAAATCTCTGTTTTACAGGTGAGGAAACTAAAGCTCAGGGAAATGAAATGACTTGTCCAAGTCCACAAAGCTAATGAACAGGAGAGAGAAAATGAAAACTAGGTCTGTCTGGCTCTGGGCTGGCTCTCCCACCACCACGCCATACTGTCTCAAGGCAGGTCCCCAAGTTCTGTCTCTGTTTTCGTCTCTGCCCACCTCCCAGCCCCCACTGCTGGGCTGCGGCCACTTGAAGCCTGGGGGAAATAGGAAAGAAGTGAACATCCTTGGGGTCCCCGTTGCTTACCCTCCAGCACCACCTCTTTGCCCGTCTTCTTCAGGACCTGCACCGCCTCATCATGGGTAGCAGAGGAGAGATCCTCCCCATTTACAGACAAGATGGCATCCCCCACGAAGAGGGCCTCAGTCTGGTCAGCTGCCAGGCCCTTGAAGATCTTGGAAATGAGAATAGGCATCTTGTTCTCTCGGCCCCCTGCACAGGCACAGAAAGAGGAAGAAACTGAGGCAGATGCTCTAATGCTTGAGAGTCACACGAGAGCAAAATTCTTTCTTTTCCTTTTTTTTTTTTTAAAGTTTATTTATTTGGAGAGAGAGACAGAGAGCATGAGTAGGGGAGGGGCAGAGAGAGGGAGGGAAAGAATCCCAAGCAGGCTTCATGCTGTCAGCGCACAGCCCAATGCAGGGCTCAAACCCATGAGCCGTGAGATCATGACCTGAGCCAAAACCAAGAGCCAACTGCTTAACCGACTGAGCCACCTAGGTGCCCCAAGGCAGAATTACCTCTGAAGGCCTACCTCAGTGCCCAGCCCAGTGCCAAGAAGGTGGGGATGAGAGAGTTAAGAGAATCTCAGAAATTAGTCTTAGAAGTCTGGAACACTAATAAATCATTTTCTAAATTCATAATGTAGTTTGGTCACTGGTGCTTTGGGTGTTTGCCAGTGTTTGAGTAACTTACAAAGTGCTTCAATAGTTTTTTCTTAAGTATTTTGGATTTCAAGTAATTTTCCTACAATGGGGGAACCCACTGATACTCCTTAATCTGGAATAAAGATAGAAGTCAGCTATTGCTATCGCCCCCAAGGTCCTCTTTAGCAATCAGAAAGTTTGACAATCTAGGACCCAGCTGAAAACCAAGGCCTTAAAGTCTAGATTTCAGGAATGCCTGGATGGCTCATTTGGTTGAGCATATGACTCTTGATTACAGCTCAGGTCATGATCCCAGGGTCGTAGGATCGAGCCCTACGTCAGTCTTCACGCTCAGCATGGCTTAAGATTTTCTCCTTCTGCCCCTTTCCCCCGCCCACTCTCTCTTTTCTCTCAAAAAATTTTTAATGTTTATTTTTGAGAAAGAGAGACAAAGCGCCAGTGGGAGAAGGGCAGAGAGAGAGGGAGACACAGACTCTGAGGCAGGCTCCAGGCTCTGAGTTGTCAGCACAGAGTCTGATGTGGGGCTCAAACTCACAAGGTTCATGACCTGAGCCGAAGTTGGATGCTTAACCGACTAAGCCACCCAGGCACCCCTTTCTCTCTAAAATAAAATAAAATAAAATAAAATAAAATAAAAATTTTTAAGTCTAGATTTCAAAAGCCTATCCAAATTGCATCTCTGGTGCAAAGAAAGCTAATACAACTTACTGAATTGCTTTATTGCTAAATTCTTGAATATCATTTTATTTTATTTTTTAAATTTTTTTAATATTTATTTTTGAGAGAGAGAGAGAGACGGAGTGTGAGCAGAGGAGGGGCAGAGAGAGAGGGAGACACAGAATCGAAGCAGGGTCCAGGCTCCTGAGCTGTCAGCACAGAGCCTGACGTGGGGCTTGAACCCACAAACTGTGAGATCATGACCTGAGCTGAAGTCGGAAACTTAACCGACTGAGCCACCCAGGCGCCCCTTGAATATCATTTTAAAATATGAATCGTCATAATAGTTCACATTAGTTCCACATACCAAGTGCCAAGCACTGTGCTAAATGCTTTCACTGTTGTCTCACTGCATCTTTACAACACCCCAATCACACATGCATGCTCAGTTTCCTATCAGGAAAAATGAGGTATGGAGAGAAGCCCAAGGTCATCCAGCTAGTTAATGGCTGCAGAGCAGTACTTGAACCCAGGTCTCCTGGCTCCAGAACCAACACTCTTAACCCTATGGTGGACTGCAAGTCAGGCCCTCAAATATCATATCACCGGTCCATCCCAAAATATTGAAGATGAGGAACTAGTTGCCCATAGAAAGAAGGTCATTATTTCAAGGTCACACAACAAATTGATGGCAAAGGTAGGACTAGAATGCCTCTCCTGACCCCCACACAGGCTCACTGCACTGCACAGAGCTTGAAACCTAGAAAGGAATGGGTTTCTATTTATACCTGCTCTTCTCCACCTGAAACTAGGGACTTCAGTCCAGTTTGAAGCTATGATCATTCTAGGCTGCCCCAGGCTGGTCTGGACCCTGGAAGGGAGGTTATCGTGGCAACAGGAGCTCAGTCTCTACCAAGGAAGAACTGAATGGAGCTGACACTTTCCCTGACCCCTCCTTTTTTTTTTTTCCCCTTGACCCCTCCTAAAAGTACCTTCCCACCTAGAACTATGGAGCTAGGGTGTAACTTTACCTGACCTTGGAAAGTCCACGCTCTCTCCAAGTCTCAGCTAGTCTATCTATAAAACAGAACTCTGTATTAACTCTAAGTTCTTCCCTCCTTTGACATATTGAGTGTGCAATTTCTGGATTGATCTGTTGCCCTTTCCTATTCTGGAATTTAGGGACAAGACTGGTGCCTACTCTCTGTCTTCCTCATTTCTCCCTTTTAGATTCCTTTGGTTGGCTGCCTAGGAATCTGCCCTTCCACGGGGAAGAACCAAAACCCCTCGGCACTTTAGAGGCCTGATAATTGAAGTTCAAATCCCAGCACTGTCACTCACTGTGTGAGCGTGGGAAAATTGTTTTACTTTTGTGAGTCTCACTTTCTTCACCTGCAAAATGGAGATTATGCTCCCCACTTGCTACCATTTCTTGCTGGGATGAAACGGATCATAAACCTAGAGTATTGGGCACAGCCTTCAGCACACAGTGGTAGCTGAGTCACTACCATCCCCAGCCAAGCGTCTGGAGACACCCAGGCCAAAGGGTCTGGAGACACCAATGAATAAGACCCAGCACCAGGAAGAGAGACCAGTGCATATCCAAGATGATACAAGGGCTGACACCCCTTCCCAAGACAGATAGCAACCTGAGAAGCAGATGGGTAGGAATGGTAAACCCAGCGGCTGGGAGTATGCAGAGATTTTAAGCACTATGGTTAGTTGCTTTGGGAGTCTTTCCTGGGTTCTGTTTTTCCTCTCATCTAACACCAAAAATTAACCAGGAACCTACTATGTGTTGGCAGGGTGAGTACTTCAGACTCCTGTTCTCAGAGAATCATTACAACTCTATCATCATCCTCATTATATAGTAAGGAAACTAAAGTTCAGAGATGGGAAGTGATTGTCTAGGTTCACATGGATCCAGGACTCAAACATAACCTGGTTGCAACCTAAAGAAAGCTCTCTGTATTGGGGCTGAGATTTCTCAGAGAGGCAACTCTATGGCCACCCCCTCTCAATTCTGGGCCAGGTGGAGATGGCCGGATCAGGAAACTCAAACCCAGTTGTCAGGACTCTCCACCTAGGTACACAGGGCCCCGGACCCTCAGATTTCTAGATCCTTTCTGGACCCGGGTCTGTGAGCGCAGCCTGTCTACCCAGGTCTCCAAACCACCCTTGTGCTCCGAACTCGGGGCCTTACCCCTCCCCTCCACCTTGGTTGTGTCCCAGGGACTTCCTCCTCCTTGCCTAGGGGCTTCCCAGGCCTCAATCCCCTTTCTCCATCCTTTGCTCCCCTGGGGCTCCTCTTATCCTTCATGTCCATGCAACAAACCCTGACATCTCTATGCCTCCACACAGAACTCCCCACCCACCTGTCCTCGGTGCTCCCCAACCCCCTCCACCTGTGCTTTCCGGAAGAGGCCTCCGACTCCCAAAACCCCTCCGACCTTGGTGCTCAGGTGTCCTCGTTCCCTCTGTCCCCTCAGACACCCTCCTTGCCCCCAGACAGAAATCTTCCAACTCTATGTCCTCCGTACGCTGCCAGCCCCCGCGACCTCTGCGCCCTCGGCGGCCCCACAGACACCGCGACCCCGTGCCCTCGGTGCCCCCGGTGCCCCCGGTGCCCCTGCGCCCACCTTTGATGCTGATGCCCAGCCCGCCGGCGTCGGCCTTGCGCACCGTCACGCGGCGCCGCTGGAGCAGCAGCGCCTCGGGCAGTTGCGGGGGCGCCGCGCCGGGCTCGGCGGCGCCGTTGAGCTGCGCGGGCTCCGGCTCCCGCGGGGCGCCGGGCTCCGAGCCGAGCTCGCCGTCGGCGGGGCTCACGGTCAGCGCGTCCTCCTCCAGACTGAGCAGCACCCGCTGCCACCTCTCGGCGCCAGCCCCCGAGCCAGCCCCGGCGCGCAGTTCCAGCAGCCCGGTGCGCGAGGAGCGCCTGCCTGACGCCATCTTCGCCTCCGAGCCCCCGGGCCGCCGAGCTCGCCTAGCCCCGCAGTGCCCGGCCCGCTCCGACCGAGCGCCTAGGGCAGAGGGCAGCGGGGGCCCGGCTGGGCCAGCCGCCACCCTACCCCCGGCCGCTGGGGGTGGAGCCTCGGGGGCGGGGCTGGCCAGGGGGTGTGGCTACCGGCGAGGGGCGGGGCCGCAGGCATGCTGCCTGGAGGACTGGGGCTGCACCCTGCATCTAAAGGAGGCAGTGTGGGACTACTTCGGGGTTGCGGTCGTAAGGGTGCAGGGTGGGGTAGGGGTCAATAGGTAAGGAGAGAAGCAGTTGAATGGGGAGATGGGCGGGGCTATGCGGGGGCGGTGCTTCGTGTCCGGAGCAGGATCCCGCCGCGGAGACTCTGAGCTGGGCAAGGACGTCGAGGCAGGACTGTAGCTCTCCGACGTGGATGAGAACCATGGATCCTGGTGCGAGGCTTTGGGCGTCGGGGCAGAGCTATGTATGGCGGAGAGGTGCTTTCCAGGGACACGGCTTGCGTTTAAGAGGCAGGCATCGAGCCCTCAGGGACTTCTCAGTTGGGGTTTGGAAAGAGCTGGTTTCCCAGCTGGGGCTTTGGTCTGTGGGCGTGGCTTGGGTGGGGCGTGGCTTCTAAAGCTGACAGGTCCCGCCCACCGGGATGAGCACGCTGCAGTCTCTGCTCAGGTCTTGGGGAGGTGGTGGACAGGGTCCGCACGTCGAAATTGGGAGTTTAAGAGATTAACCCCTTGTTCTGTTAAGAGTCGAATAGGGTTGGGGCGCCTGGGTGGCTCAGTTGGTTGGGCGACCGACTTCGCCTCAGGGCATGATCTCACGGTCTGTGAGTTCAAGCCCCGCGTCGGGCTCTGTGCTGACAGCTCAGAGCCTGGAGCCTATTTCAGATTCTGTGTCTTCCCCTCTCTCTACCCCTCCCCTGCTCACGCTCTGTGTCTCTCTGTCTCTCAATAATAAATAAATGTTAAAAAAAAAAAAAGTCGAATAGAGAAAAGCCTGAAGTCCCACACTGAGAGACCTGGTTGGAGGAGAACCCAGAATTCCTGATGTGAGGAAACAGGGCTGGAAGGTGGGGCTCTGGGTTTGGACATCGCTCTGTTAGCTCCATGTCAACCTTGATCTCGTCACTTCACTTCTCTGGGCTTCAGTGTCCTTATCTTTGAAATGGGGGTCCCAATAATCCCTACCACATGGAGTTTGTGTCAGGATTAAATCAATGCGCAAATGCATTGTAAACTGTGGCTTCTGCGCAATCAATATGGCAGTTTTTATTTACTGAATGCTTTACCATTGGCCAGGTCTATCCGAGCATGTTCCTGTGTTATCCCAACATCACAGCAGCCTCGCGGAGTAGCTACAGTCAAGGACACTCCCATTACACAGAAGGGAAAACTTGGATTTAGAAGGTCTAACTGGCCCTCGTCACACATTTGTGAGTAGGGCAGAGCTGGGACTCAAACCTTGACTTGTTGACACCAGAGACTAGGCCGTGAACCACTGCCAAACAGCTGCCAAATACAGAGGTGAAGTGGGATCATTACCAGAAAAATCCCCCCTCCCAAATCACACACCTCACCCAGCCTTCATATCTGCCCCTCATCTCCAGCTTTCACTCCTAGCAGGGACGTGTTGGGCAATAAATCCTTAGGGCCACATCATTATATAGACTCTCTGCACCTTCAGGTAGATACGATCAAGGGAAAAAGGAAACTCACAAGAAAACAGGTACATACACAAGTTGTCCACAGAAAACTTATGTTTGCAAATAACTATAGACCAACCCAACTGTCCCAACCATAAGGGAATGGCTCCATACCACTGAAAACCCACTGAGGCCACATACATAATACATATGTATTATATATACACGTGTACGTATAATACATAGATGTCATTTATTCAGCTTGCTGTACATTGGCATATGAGCTAGCTGATTTATAGACTTTGTTATTTAAATCTCACACACCCTGCACAGCCGTGTATATTATTCCCATTTTACAGATGAGGAAATTGAGACACAGCACTAGTAAAAACAGACATCAATTCCAACTTGACTCTGTCTGGTTTCCAAACCCATTCACTCCCACAGCCACATAGCAGCAAAGAACAAGCTTACAATTCATTCATTCAACAGTACTTATTGAATACCCCCTATATGCTAGGCATAGTGCTAGGTACACAAGCACTAAGTTGCAACAAGATAGTTGTAAACAAGATAGTTGTAAAACAAGATAGGTGTGTCCTCACCTCACAGGACACACAGCCCACTGAGAGGCAGGATCCCAAGGTGGTGAAGAACTTTTCCATTTTCTATCTCTATGGTCCTAAATAACTTGTTTAACCCCCTTAGCTTTCCATTTCATAATCTGTAAAATGATAATATTAAAATTACTATCCTTGGGATTATTATAAGGGATAAATAAAGAATGCCAGCAAACTGCTTAGCACAATTCCTGTACATAGTAAGCATTCAAAAAATCAGTTATAATTATTTTAGAAAACAGGCATCAGGGGCGCCTGGGTGGCTTGGTCGGTTGAGCGTCCGACTTCGGCTCAGGTCATGATCTCACAGTCCGTGGGTTCGAGCCCCGCGTCGGGCTCTGTGCTAACGGCTCAGAGCCTGGAGCCTGTTTCAGATTCTGTGTCTCCCTCTCTCTGTGACCCTCCCCCATTCGTGCTCTGTCTCTCTCTGTCTCAAAAATAAATAAACGTTAAAAAAAAATTAAAAAAAAAAAAAAAAGAAAACAGGCATCAAATAGCTTTAATTTAGAGTGATAAGTATCAAAACAGAAAGACACACAACTAGGGTCACCAGGTGGCTCAATTGGTTAAACAGCCAACTTTTGATTTCCACACGGGTCATGAACTCACTGTTCCTGAGTTTGAGCCCTTCATCAGGCTTGGCACTAATGGTGCAGTGCCTGCTTGGGATTCTCTCTCTCTCTCTTTCTGCCCCTCCTCTGCTCTTTCTCGCTCTTTCTCAAAGATACATAAACTTTAAAATTTTCTTTTAAAAAAGAAAAGACACAACTAACACACACACACACACACACACACACACACACAGGGCCTGACATATGTATGATATTCAATAAATATGAAAAACAGAAACAAAGTGAGAGGAAGGAAGGATGGGAGGAAGAAACAAGGAAATATAGTGTTATGCACTGATATTTTTTTAAGTTTATTTTTTTTAGCAATCTCTGCACCCAATGTGGGGCTTAAACTTACAACCCTGAGATCAAGAGTCACGTGCTCTTCCAACTGAGCCAGCCAAGTGCCCCTACGCATCGCTATTTTAAAAGTATGACTTGTAAGGGCACCTGGGTGGTTCAGTCGGTTAAGCATCTGACTCTTGATTTCAGCTCAGGTCATGATCTCAATGGTTCATGGGTTCAAGCCCTATGTGGGGCTCTGCACTGATAGCTCAGAGTCTGCTTAGGATCTTCTCTCTCCCTCTCTCTCTGCCCCTCCCCTGCTCATGCTCTCTCTCTCTCAAAATAAATTTAAAAAAAATTTTTTTAAAGTATGACTTTTATGCTCTAAAGATGATGAAACCACCTGAGAAAATTAGGGACACTTACAAAAGTAAGTTACTGACAAAAGTAAACACTTATGATAAATGAGAACTACATCCTACTTGGCCTTTGGAAGCTTCACTCAGAAGGTAGGGAGGGAGAGGAGGAGGGATCAAGCAGGAGGCAAGAGACCAGACTCCTCTCCCAGGACCAAAGCCTGGAGCCAGATCCTTAAAAGTCCTCCCACGTATTGCCCTGCTTAAAAAAGACTTAATGAGCCCCAGACAAACTTGGTGAGAAAGAGCCCTAATACAGAATTCCTCCCCTAGGGGACTATTTTCAATGATTATAATGGAAAGGGAGGAAGAAGGGTGAATGTGTACAGAATAAAAGGAGGCTAGCAGAGAAGGAAGAGGATGTAGAGCCAGAAAAAAAGAGTGATGTATGCATGTGTATCTGTACATGTGTATGTGTGTGTGTATATATATGAGTATGTGCATGGGTGTTTTATGTGCATATGTGTGAGTGTGTGTGTGTGTGTGTGTGTGTGTGTGTGTCTGTGTCTGTCATCACAAAGTATGGGCAATGCTGATCAGCTGTGACCCAATCAGCCTGCCCCCAGGAACCCTGTACCAATTCCCTGGAGGAATACCACTGTGGTCAGCTGATGTCTCTCTGCTGCTGTGGCTCAGAAATTGTCCTTCCAAACACACACACACACACACACACACACACACACACACACACACACACAAGCCTGGCTCCCCACCAAACCCCAGGGCAGAGCTCCCAGAGGAAACCAGTTCAGCCCCAAGGGATGAGAGGAGAAAGGGCAAAGGAAAGAGGAAGGGGAGTTGCCCAGTTGACTAGTCTCAAGTTACCACTAAGGCCCTGTAGGCTCAACCCCTTGGACCTAGAGTCTGGGGTCCTAGTCAAGTAGAGAGGTCTCTATGCACGGGCTCCAAGGCAGGAAGCAGACCCAATGATGGCAGCAATAATGCAAGTTTACATGACCCACTGCTTAACGTAACTGCTTTCCATAGATCATCTCCTTCAATCTTCAAGACAACCTAGGAAGTAGGTCCTGTTGTTATCCCCATTAGGCAGATGAGGAAACTGAGGCTCAGGAACATAAAGTGATAAGCCCAGTCAGTCTGGCCCCAGGGTTCACTGTGACACCATACTGGACCCCAGGATAGGTTTGGAGCTTACTGGAGGTTGAAAGGCTTCCAATGTCTAAGAGTCCATGGTGCCCCGTGGGATGGAAACCAAACCAAGTGCTTCCCTTATAATCTACAATGCAGCCTTCTAAGACAGGCATTATCATCTCCATTTTGCAGAGGGAAAAACCAAGGCTCAGAGAGGGAACGGGATTTGTGCAAAGCCATACAGCTAAATAAACAGCAGAACCTGAATATGAACCAAGTTATTTCTAATTCCAAAGCTTTGGCCCTTTCTACTGGGCTACCTAGGATCCTAGTCAAAGTCAGATGCACAGAATGTAGGCATGTGGAACTTAGGGCAAATGTATGTTAGCACCTTCGAGTCTTGGTGATTAGAAGGAGGATCCATCTGGGGTGCCTTGGTGGCTCAGTTGGTTAAGTGTCCAACTTCGGCTCAGGTCATGATCTCACAATTCATGAGTTCGAGTCCCGCATCAGACTCTGGCTGACAGCTCAGTGCCTGGAGCCTGCTTCAGATTCTGTGTCTCCCCCTCTTTCTCTCTTTTTCTCTCTTTCTCTCTGCCCCTCCCCTGCTTGCTCTCTGTCTCTCTAAAAAATAAACATTAAAGAAAAATTTTTAAATAAATAAATAAACATTAAAAAAAAAGGAGGACCCATCAGATGTCACCAACTCCAATTCCCCCACCCTACCCTAAGCAAGAAGCCCCTTTAGAGTATCCCTGAGAGCTCTGCCTCTAGCCTGAGCTTGGATGCCTCCAGTAATGGGGACCTCACCTCTCCACAAGGCAGCCCATTCCAGGCCACACCCACCACCCATGCCAAGGTAGGGAGAGGGAACTCACACACTTTTTAATCTTCCTGTCTCAGTGCAGGAGACTCCGTCTGCCTCCTTAAAATGCTTGTTCAAATTAAAGCTGAGAAAAAATGTAATTCTCCCACAACCATCCTGTTCATTTTCTTCATGGCACTCATAACAATTTGTACTCCATGCTTCACGTGTTTGTTTACCGGACTATCACCTGTCTCCTCACTAGACTGGACACCCAGTGAGGGCAGGAACTCTATCTACCTGGTTTATTGCTATAATCCCAGCACCTAGCGTAGTGCCTGGCACTATAAATATCTCTTAAGTAAATGAATGAATTAGTGAGTGAATGAATGAACGCTTGGTGAGGGAGAGGAAAAGAAGCTTAGGTCTCTGCAAGATAGAGAGATGGTCTTCCAGGCTGAAGTCTCGGAGAAGAGCTGAATTCAAAACCTCATATCTTTAGGCAGGACCCAGTGATCTGCCACTGTTAGGGCAGGCACTGCACTGCCCACCATTAAACCCCCAGAACAAGACTTGTAAAGAGTAAAAGTCCAGTAATGTTTGATGAATGAATGATATAGCAGAACAGGATTCTGGTTTCTACTTAAAAGGATACCATCCACAGCTGGAATTCTTTCCTTCTTACTTTAATTTTTTTAATGTTTATTTATTTAAAAAAAAATTTTTTTTTAACATTTATTTTTGAGACAGAGAGAGACAGAGCATGAATGGGGGAGGGGCAGAGAGAGAGGGAGACACAGAATTGGAAGCAGGCTCCAGGCTCTGAGCCGTCAGCCCAGAACCCGACACGGGGCTCGAACTCATGGACCATGAGATCGTGACCTGAGCTGAAGTCGGACGCTTAACCGACTGAGCCACCCAGGCGCCCCTAATGTTTATTTATTTTTGAGAGAGAGAGAGAGAGAGAATGGGGAGGGGCAGAGAGAGAGGGAGACACAGAATCTGAAGCAGGCCCCAGGCTCTCAGCTGTCAGCACAGAGCCCAATGCAGGGCTCGAACTCAGACAGTGAGATCATGACCCGAGCAGAAGTCAGACACTTAACTGACTGAGCCACCCAGGTGCCCCTCTTTGCATCTTACTTTAACCTATTCAACAAATTTTGTTTAGTGGGGCTAGGGTAGGTGTGGAAAATCACATCTTTTTTTTTTTTTAACATTTATTCATTTTTGAGAGACAGAGCATGAGTGAGGAAGGGTCAGAGGGAGAGAGGGAGACACAGATCTGAAGCAGGCTCCAGGCTCTGAGCTGTCAGCACAGAGCCCGACACAGGGCTTGAACTCACAGACAGCAAGATCATGACTTAAGCTAAAGTTGGATGCTTAACCGACTGAGCCACCCAAGCACCCCTCTGCTTTTTTTTTTTAAGTTTATTTACTTATTTTTAAGAGAGAGAGCGCCCATTCAAGCAGGGGAGGGGCAGAGAGAGAGAATCCCAAGCAAGCTCCACACTCAGCACAGAGCCCATGCAGAATTCAACGTGGGGTTCCATCTCACAACTGCGAGATCATGACCTCAGCCGAAATCAAGAGTCAATAGCTTAATGGACTGAGGCAACCATGCACCCTGGAAAATCACATACTTTCTAATAAAACAAATGCTTCCTGGGCCTCCTCTCTCAATCTGACATCAATTCATTTATTTATTCATTCAAAAATATTTACTCAGTCCCAACTCTGAGGTAGGTGCTATGCTATGTATTGGGGATAGATCATGGACAAGATATGTACAGTCCTAGGGCACCTGGCTGACTCAGTCAGTACAGTATGTGATTCTTAATCTCAGGGTCATGAATTCAAGTCCCACACTGGGTGTGGAGTCTACTTAAAAATAAATAGGGGCGTTTGGGTGGCTCAGTCACATGAGTATCCAACTCTTGATTTCAGCTCACCTCATGATCCCAGGGTTGTGGGATCGAGACCTACCTGAGATTCTCTCCCTCTCTCTCTCTCTTTCTCTGCCCCTCTTCCCCACTCATTCTAAATAAATAAATAAGATGTATACAGTCCTGCCCTAGTGGAATACATGGTCTAATGGGGGAGTCTTTCTTAAACAAACAAACGAAATAAATAAAATAATTATCAAACTGATGTGTGCCTGAAAAAAACAAATAAACAGAGGACAATAATAGAGGATAACAAGTGGCAAGACGACCTTCTGGAAGGTAGTCAGGGAAAGAGGTATATTCAATCTAAAACCTAAAAATTGACAAGGAGCCAATTATGCCTAGAGGAAAGGGTCCGTGCAAAGGTCTTCAGGCAGGAAAGACCTTGGCTTCGTTGGATGGCTCTAGCTTAAAACCAAGGGAGAAGGTGCGGAGAGGTCACAGGAGCCAAACAATGCAGATCCTCTGAGACAAGGAAATACACCGAGATTTTATTCCAAGCTAGAGGATACTGGAGGGTTTCAGTGGAAAACTAACACGGTTGGTTTGATAGGATTACATTTAATTTTCTTAAGTATTAAAAATATTGAGGGGCGCCTAGGTGGCTCAGTCGGTTAAGTGTCTGACTTCGGCTCAGGTCACCATCTTGTGGTTTGTGGGTTCAAGCCCCTCTCGGGCTCTCTTCTGTCAGTGCAGAGCCGGCTTCAGATCTTCTGTCCCTCTCTCTCCCTGCCCCTCCCCCACTCGCACTTTCTCTCTCAAAAATAATAAACATTAAATAAATAAATAAATAAATAAATAAATAAATAAATAAATTTAAAATAATTAAAACATCTTGCTAATGTACAAAGCCGCGTCCAGCAGACCCTCCTGAGTCATTCAAATGGTGCGCCCCAAGAATTCTTTACCTCTCCCAATCCCGAGCTTCCTCTCAGGGGTCGGTGGAGCAATCTGAGGAAAGGGCCCTGTTTCAGACTTTTAACTTTCCCACGGAACAATCCAAGGAAAGGGCCCTGTTTCAGACTTTTAACTTTCCCGGCCAACGCACCAAATGTTGCATCCACACGACTCCTGAAACAGAATGTTATGGGCACCAGTGACAGTTGCAACAAAGTTTATTACAATGAGACGCAAGGCCGACCGATCGGGACCAACACTCTTGATAAGAGTGTGGCCTCGAATAGCCGGGGTACAGAGTTTTTAAAGCCGATCACATCGTTTTATCATTATCTGGGAACAGAACAGAGAAACAGTTCCCAGATGAGTTAGAAACAGTTGCCAGATGAGTCAGAAACAGTTATCGAATGAGGTGATTATTTTAGACTTTCTGCAGCTAAGTTGCAACCAGTGGATCTCCTTGACCTTGTCTCTGATGCTCTTTTTTGAGGTTTTGTTTCCTTCATTGGTAAAGCCTGATTCACAAGAGTATGAAGTATGATTTACAAGAGTAAAAGCAAGGTTGTTATCTTTTGACCTTCAGTGTTAGAACAAAGTGGTTATCTTTCAAGTTAAGCATTAGCCCTACAGTACAATTTAACCCTTACAACACGAAAATCTCTGTTTTTCTTATATCTGAAAGTGTTTTTATTTTATGCTGTTCTTGAAAAATAGTCTCACTGAGCGGGAATTCTCGGTTGGCAGATTTTCCCTCAGCATGTTCCCTCAGCCCTGTCTTCTCTGTCTTCCATTGAAGCCATTGACAGGTTTGCTGTCAGTCAAATACTCCTCCCTTTTGTAGATAATCTGTCTTTTGGTCTTTCTTTCAAAAATCTATAATCTGGGGTGTCTGGGTGGTTCAGTTGATTAAGCATTCTATTTTGGCTCAGGTCATGATCTCACAGCTCAGGGGTATGAGCCCTGAGTCAGGCTCTGTGCTGACAGCTCAGAGCCTGGAGCCTGCTTCAGGTTCTGTGTCTCCCTCTCTCTCTGCCCCTCCCTCACTCACACTCTGTCTCTCTCTCTCTCTCAAAAATATATAAACATTAAAAACAAAAAAAATAAAATAAAACAACAAAAAAGACTATAACCTAAGTCTAATCATGAGAAAAACATCAGACAAATCCTAATAGAGTGACATTCTACAAAATACACAACTAGTTCTCAAAACTGTCAAGGTCATCAAAAATAAGGAAAGTCTGAGAAACTGCCACACTCAAGAGGAACCTAAAGAGACATGACAACTAAATGTAGTGTAGTATCCTGGAGGACAATGGAACAGAAAAAGACATTAGGCAAAAACTAAGGAAATCTGAATAAAGTATGAACTTTAGATACTAATAATGTATCAACATTGGTTAATTGTGACAAATGTACCATAATAATATAAGATATTGTTAATAAGAAAATTTGATGTGAAATGTATGGGAACTCTCTGTAATATTCTCATTATTTTTGGTAAATTTAAAACTGTTTTAATCATTAAAAGTTTGGGGGCCCCTGGCTGGCTCAGCCAGTAGAGCAGGCGACTCTTGATCTCAGGGCTGTGAGTTCCAGCCCCACCTTGGGTATAGAGATTACAGTAAAACCTTGGATGTCAAGTGACTTCTTCTGTGTGTGTTCCACAAGATGAGCAATCACTTCTAATAAATTTTAACTTGACAAACGATGTCTTGCAATACGAGTTGTACCTGTGTGATGTCAAATGTCACATGATCATAACTGAGCCAATGGTTCTTCTCTCTCTCTCTCTCTCTCTCGCCATAGGATTGTGGGTGATCATCAATGCTATGTCACATTTCCCAGAAATCCTCAAAAGGAAGCAAAAGCAAGTGTCATTGGATAAGTTCCTTTTTAAAGTTGCACGAAAAGAAAAAGATTCCGTTGAGCCAATAGACAGCAGTGATTCTGTCAGTGATAGTGAAAGTCGTCTTACACAGTAAGCTTCCTCTCTCATCTCCCTCACACCAGCCACAAAGTTTTTCAAAGTTAAGTGCAGGTTAATTTGTTTATTTTTCTTTACAGTTTGTATTTTCTTTATTATTTTGTATTATATTATAGTATGGTAATCATTTTTATATGAATATTTTTGGGTTGTGAAATGAACCATCTGAGTTTCCATTATTTCTTATGGGGAAATTCGGTTGATATAAAATTGCTTTGGATTACAAGCATGTTTCTGGAACAAATTATGCTAGCAAACCAAGGTTTTATTGTACTTAAATTTAAAAAAAGAAAAAAAGAGGGGTGCCTGGGTTGTTTGGTTGGTTAAACGTCTAACTTTTTGTTTTGGCTCAGGTCATGATCTCACGGTTCATGGATTCAAGCCCAACATCGGGCTCCAAGCTGACAGTGCGCGCTCTCTCTCTCTCTCTCTCTCTCTCTCTCTCTCATTCTTGCTCTTGCTCTCTCTCTCTGCCCCTCCCCTACTTGGGCTCTCTCTTCAACTCTCAAAATAAATAAAATTTTAAAAAAAGAAAAGAAAAAAAACCTATTCACCTGGAGGCTTGGGTGGCTCAGTCGGTTAAGTGTCCGACTTTGGCTCAGGTCATGATCTCACAGTTTGTGGGTTCAAACCCCATGTCGAGCTCTATGCTGGCAGTGCAGGGCCTGTTTGGGATTCTCTCTCTCTCGCTCTCTGTCTCTCTCCCTATCTCTGCTCTCCCCTGCTCACATGCATACTTCCTCTCTCTCAAAATAAACAAAAAAAGAAAGAAAGAAAGAAAGAAGAAGAAAGAAAGAAAGAAAGAAAGAAAGAAAGAAAGAAAAGAGCCATGGTGGGACACCTGGCTGGCTCAGTCAGAAGAGCGCAGAACTCTGGATCTTGGGGTTATAAGTTTGAGCACCATGTTGAGGGTAGAGTTTACTTTAAAAATTTTTTTTTAATATTTTATTACTTAAAAAAATTTTTAATGTTTATTTTTGATAGAGAGTGCAAGCAGGGGAGGGGCAGAGAGAGGGAGACAGAGAATTGGAAACAGTCTCCAAGCTGTCAGCACAAAGCCCAATGTGGGGCTTGAACCCACAAACCATGAGATCATGACCTGAGCCGAAAGCAAGAAGAGTTGGATGCTCAACTGACTGAGCCACCCAGGCAACACCGCCCTGAAAAATATTTTATTTTATTTTATTTTATTTTATTTTATTTTATTTTATTTTATTTTATTTCTGAGAAAAAAAATTTTTAAATAAATGATTCTAGTTTTATAGTTAGGCAGCTCCTTAAATGTTAAATATAGGGTTATCAAAGGACCCAGTTATTCTACTCTTAGGTATATACCTGAGAGAAATGAAAATATTTGACCTCACAAAAATGTATACACAATTGTTCACAGCATTATTATTATGACAATGATTATTATTATTGCCAAAAGGTGAAAACAACCCAAATGTCCCTCAACTGATGAATGGATAACCAAAATGTGGTCTATCCAGGGCGGCTGGCTGGTTCAGTTGGTACAGAAAGCAACTCTTAATCACAGGGTTGTGTTCAAGCCCCATGTTGGGCATGAAGCCTACTTAAAAAAAAACCAAAAAACAAAAAACAAAAAACAGGGGCACTTGGGGGGGGCTCAGTCAGTTAAGCATCCAACTCTTGATTTCAGCTCATGATCTCATGGTTTGTCAGATGGAGCCCCATGTCAGGTTCTGTGCTAACAGCAAGGGGCCTACTCAGGATTCTCTCTCTCCTTCTCTCTCTCTGCCCTTCTCCCACTTGTGCACACATGTGCACACACTCTCTCTCTCTCTCAAAAATAAACATTAAAAAAATTTTTTTTAATGGGGGCCGAACTCAGGAACTGAGAGATCATGACCTGAGCAGAAGTCTGACACTTAACCAACTGAACCACCCAGGCGCCCCAACATTAAAAAAAATTTAACAGATTCTCTCTCTCCCTCTTTTTCTGCCCCTCCCTCACACACTTTATATAAAAAGAAAAAAAAATTTTCCAAAGATAAAAACAAAAACAGGAGCACCTGGATGGATGGCTCAGTTGGTTATGCATCTGACTTTGGCTCAGGTCAAGATCTCACATTTTTTAGCCCCACATTGGACTCTGAGCTGGCAGTGCAGAGCCTGCTTGGGATTCTCTCTCTGTCCCTCTCTCTCTCTGCTCCTCCCCCCACCTATGTGCGCTCTCTCTCTCAAAATAAATAAATAAATTTTTTAAAATGTGGTCTAAAAAAATGTGGTCTAATCACACAATAGATTATTATTAAGTAATAAGAAAGAATGAAGTACTGATACATGCTACAACATGGATAAACCTCAAAAACATTATGTTAAGTGAAAGAAGTGAATCCCAAAAGATCACATATTGCATGACTGCACTTATATGAAAGGAATAGGCAAATGTATGGAATAGGCAAATCTACAGACATAGAAGATAGATGAGTGGTTGCCTAGGGACTGGACGGGGAGGAGGGGAGAAGGATTGCCAAGTGGTAAAGAGTTCCTTTTAGAGATGATGAAAATATAAAGCGAGGGGTGCCTGGCTGCCTTAGTTGGTAGAGCGCGTGACTCTTGATGTCAGGACTGCGAGTTCAAGCCACACGTTGGGTGTAGAGATTACCTAAAAATAAAATATTTAAAAAAAGAGAGAGGCATCTGGGTGGCTCAGTCAGTTAAGCATTGGACTTCAGCTCAGGTTATGATCTCGCCGTTCATGAGTTCGAGCCTCGCATCTGTCTCTGTGCTGATAGCTCAGAGCCTGGAGCCTGCTTCAGATTCTGTGTCTCCCTCTCTCTCTGCCCCTCCTCTGCTCACACTCTGTCTCTCACTCTCTCTCTTAAAAATGCATAAACATTAATTTTTTTTTAATTCTTTTAAAAAAAGAAAATATAGGGGTACTTGGGTGGCTCAGTCAGTTAAGTGTGAAATTTTGGCTCAGGTTGTGACCTTGGAGTTATAGGTTCAAGTCATGGGTCAGGATCTGCGCTGAAAGCCTGGTTTTAATATACTTACAGACTTATATAACTATCACCATGGTTTAGTTAGATTTTCATTTTATTTATGTATTTTAATTTTAAAAAATGTTTATTATTTTTGAGCAAGAAAGAAAGCCAGAGTATGACTGCGGGATGGGCAGAGAGAGGAAGACACAGAATCCGAAGCAGGGTCCAGGCTCTGAGCTGTCAGCACAGAGCCTGACACGGGGCTCAAACCCATGAACTATAAGATCATGACCTGAGCCAAAGTCGGACACTTAACTGAGCCACGCAGGCGCCCTGCAAGGAGACCATTTAAAAAACTACATATTACTGTGTAAAACACAACCCCACTCAGAGGCTTAAAACAGTGGCAGTCAATTGTGTTAGTCTCCGCAACTGAGACAGAGCTCAGTGCGGACTGCTCATCTCTATCTCACATAGCATAGATGCAGTGGCTTTTCTGGAGAGTGGAAGATGTATTTTCAAGACAGCTCATTCACATGCCTAGCCAATTGATATGGACTCTTGGCTGGGAGACCAGGTGGGGCTGGGGCCTAGGGGCTTCTGTTCCTCTTCATGCGCTGTTGGGCTTCCCCACAGCATGGTGGTTGGGGTGCAAGATCATGTGTCCCAAGGAAGCAAGGTGGAAGGTCATGGTGTTCTTATGATCTAGGCTGTAAAGTTACATAATATCATTTCTGTTGTGCTCTATTGGTCAAGACAGTCACAAGTGTCCTCCCAAATTTAAGAGGAGGAGAATTTGACTCTACCTCTTGATGGAAGAATGAGAAGATTCTAGAAGAGTACATGGGATGGGAGCTATTATGATGATCATCTTTGGAAAATCCAATCTGCACAGAGGCTGTTGTAGTTGTCCATATGGCAGATAGTGGCTACTGGGTCTAGGGAGTGGCTACAGTGGTGATGGAGAGGAATAAATCTAAATAAGAAGTATTGAGGAGGAAAGATGGCTAAGACTTGCTAAAGTCTTAGGTGTAGGAGGTCAGAGAGAGTCAACAGCAGTTGAAAGTGTGTGATGATGGAAGATAACCTAGGAAGAGCACAGAGATAGAAGAAAAATGACCCAAGGTCTGAGCCCTGACATAGAAATCAAGCAGAAGAGGAGAGAGCAAGATTAAACAACCATCTCAGGGAGAAGGACACTTGCTGTTGGATGTGTTTTGTTGAGTGGGGATTAAGAGAGGGTTTTTACTCTTAAGCCAGACAAGTGTCCTGGGGCTCTAATTCTAGCCCCCCAGCAAAAAAATAAAACTTGAGGGGGGATGATAATGGTTCAAACTGGGTTTTGATAATGCTCAGGTGAGTTGCAAGAAGGTTTCAGAGGCTAGAAGTAAAAGGGAAAGGAACCGGGGCAACAGGCTTGGTTTTCTTCCTCGAGATAATGAGGAACCAGGAAGGTGTCACACTTGGCAGAAGACAGAGTCAGAGTCAGAGTCGTGTCTGAGAGCTTTTAGTCCCAAATTTAGCATTTCACAAGGGAGGAACCAGAGGCCCTAAAGAGCCTCACCAGTCCTGGGCCCCCCACAGAGTCCCTAGAGAGCCTCACTAGCCCTGTTCCCCACCAGCCCAGTATTGGTCACTGGCAAAAACAAAAACAAAAACAAAAACCACACTGTTGATGAGCTGGAGGCCAACTAATGATGCTGGGGCCACATGGTTTCCACATGGCTACCACATCTGACTGATGCCAGCAGAGGGCAGCAGAGAGCCAGGGCTGCAGGGTCTTAGGCAGGCTGACCGCCCCCAGCCCTGGCAGAAGAAAGATGGGAGTCTAGAATGGGGCAAGTACTTTCTTCCCTTTCTCATGTGAGGATTAAAAAAAAATTTTTTTAATGTTTATTTATTTTTGAGAGAGAGAGAGAGAGAGAGAGTGAGCAAGGGAGGGGCAGAGAAAGAGAAGCAGGCTCCAGATTCTGAGCTGTCCACACAGAGCCTGGTGTGGGGCTCGAACCCACAGACGGCTCAAACTCATGACCTAAACTGAAGTGTGCCATTTAACTGACTGAACCACCCAGGCGCCCCTCCTCATGTGAGGATTATACATCAATTTCACACAGGGTGATAATAATAATTGTTACCATTATTATACCATCCACCATTTTTTGAGCCCATCCCATCTCTGCACCCCTACCTCTCAGTCACTGACCCAGCCAATAGAAAAAGAACCCATTTGGGGGTCAGGCAGACTTGGCCTCAAACCCTGGCTCTTCCACTAACATCGTGTGACCTCAAACACATCAGTTCTCTGGGTCCGACTTTCCTCATCTGTAAAATGGGGATAATAAAACAAAAGGCTAAAGGGCTCTGAGAGAATGAAATGGCCCTGTATTAGGTGCCTGCCACATGGGAGAGCCTCCTTAAATGTTAATTCCTTCTTCTGGTTTCCACAGACTGTTCTATTTAGACAAATGTTATTAATGGCACTTGACAGACGTTCATTCTGTGCATACTCTGTACGTGGTCCTATCCTGGGAGCTTGGGGACACAGGGTGGGTGTCCCAAATGGACAGGAAGCAGTAAAAGCACCTCTCTGTAAGGGTGGGTCCCCACCAAGTCTAGGGTCTGCCTATCTGGATTAAGAGCTAGGATTCCAAATTCCTGCTGCCTTGCTTGAAATTTTTCTTGGGCCACTCACTATGTGACCTTGGGCAGCTGATCCTGTTTCTGAGCCTCAGTTGTATCATCTGTAAAATAGGGATAGTTGTAGTACCTAGAGGATCAGAATGACATTTATTTATTTATTTAAAAAAAATTTTTTTATGTTTATTTATTTTTGAGAGAGAGGCAAAGTGAGAGTGGGGAAGGGGCAGAGAGAGAGGGAGGCACAGAATCCAAAGCAGGCTCCAGGCTCTGAGCTGTCAGCACAAAGACTGACGCGGAACTTGAACTCACAAACCGTGAGGTCATGACCCGAGCCGAAGTCGGACACTTAACCCACTGAGCCACTCAGGCACCCCTATTTATTTTTGTTAAGTTTTATTTATTTAAGTTATCTCTACACCCCATGTAGGGCTTGAACTCACGACCCAGAGATCAAGAGTCACATGCTCTTCTGACTGAGCCAGCCAGCACCCTCCACAAAGTGACATTTAAATGTGACAATACAGGGGCATCCAGGTGGCTCAGTCAGTTAAGCATCCGACTTCGGCTCAGTTCTTGGTCTTGCAGTTTGTGAGTCTGAGCCCCGTGTCCGACTTTGTGAGATAGCTCAGAGCCTGGAGCCTGCTTCGGGTTCTGTGTCTCCCTCTCTCTGCCCCCTCCACCACTCGCGCTGTCTCTCTCTCTCTCTCTCTCTCTCACTCAAAAATAAACAATAAAAAAAATTTTAATGTGACAATACACGGCAAATGCACATAGTAAATGCTCAGTAAATTTAAAATCAAAGCAGTGCTGGGCTCCCCTAAAGTTATTTCTTCCCTGAGCAGTCTTCACTGCTCACTCAGGTCACTAACCACCCTCCTCAGGTTCACCAAAGCAGGCTGGAATGAGACAGGAAGCAAAATTCCAGTATCTGAAGACTGGCTCCACCACCACAGCTGTCTAGCTGTGGGGCCTCAGGCATTTAGCCTTTCTGTTCCTCAGTTTCCTAACCAAAATACTGGGATCACAGTAGTCCCTACCCATGACGGGTTTTGTAAGGGTGCTTAGCACAGTGTCTCATCGAATAAGTGCACAGTACCGATTCAGTTCTTCTTACTTCTTTTTTTAAACTTCATTTATTTTTGAGAGAGAGCAGTGGCATGAGCAGAGGAGAGGCAGAGAAAGAGGGGGACAGAGGATCTGAAGCATAATCTGCTCAGCATAGAGCCCGACACAGGGCTTGAACTCACAAACCAGGAGATCATGACCTGAGCCAAAGTCAGGCACTTCACCGACTGAGCCACCCAGGTGCCCCAAGTTGTTCTTCTATGACTACTATTACCATGCTATCTTCCACGTCCACACTGTCATCAATTCCTACGGAGTCAACCTCCTAAAAACCTCTCAAAGCGGTCCTCACGCTCCATTTCCCAGGTCTGGCCCTGCCTGTCATCTCACACCCCTATTCTGGGCTTGTTAAAACACAGATTGCCGGGGCCCCATCCCAGAGGTTGAGATAGCCGGTCTGCAAGTTCCCAGCTGATGACCACACTGTGGTCCAAGAGTCACACTTTGACAACCTCTGCTTCTAAGCTCTTCCTAGCCTCTCTGACTCAGGGGTCGTCCGCCTAACCCTTCTCCAGGCAGAGGTCTCAGAACTGAGGTGACTGGGGTGCTGGATTTCACTCACAGAGTCAGAGGCTACAGGCTGGGGAATGAAAAGGAGATTGGTTTCTAGCTCCAGGCGTAGACCTTCACCCTGGACTCTGCAAGGGTAATTTTAGGGCTTGGAAATCCTACATGCACCCCCTCCCCCGAGGGCTCTCCTCCACCCTGTTCCTCTTCCAATCCTCACCTGCAGCACACACACACACACACACACACACACGCACACACACACACACTCTCTTCCACTCACTCCTGCAGGAGTACCAAGCTGGAGTGTGGAGGGAGCTCCCACTGGGCCCCGAGCCTGACACCCTCATGCTCCATCCAGAACAATCCTTCATCTTTTCCTCACAGATGTTTCACTCACCCTTCTCTCTGCTATAAAATTCCCTCAAAAGCATTCACTAGTAATTTTCCCAAATCACAGTAATTACCTTATTACTTTGATATTAATAGACTTCACTTGGCATCAGGGACCCAGTTGGAACCTGCCTGGACCCCGTGCGTGGGGAGGGATTCCTGGAGGCAGCCTGGCATCAGGGCCGGTCTGGCTGCATCTCTGTGGCTAGCCCCTGCTAGCTCCCTCCCCACCCATCTTCCCTCCCTCATGCGCTTGCCCAGGTCAGAGAACCCTGGAACCAGACTCCTGAGGAACAGTGGGGGTCAAATCACCCACTCTCCAGAAACCTAGAATCACCCAGCAAAATAGAGGCAGCACCCAGAAGGGAGCCCAGGGCCCCGGGATCCCCAGGCCTGCCTTTCCTCCTTCCTCCCCTTTGCTATGCCCCAAGACAGATCTGACTTGGAGACCTTCCAAACCCTAGCCTGGATGAGGGGAGTCAGAGATGACTCCTTACCTCCCAATAATAACTAATACTGATTGACTACGGTCCATAAGCTCTCCAGGTGAAAACTGACTTAAACCTTACAGCCTATGAGGCTGTCATTTACCTACTGTCATTTAACCCATTTTACAGATAAGGAAACAGAGTCGGTCAAGAAGGTTACACATGGTACCTGGGGAAGTCCTCAGGTGGATCTCAGGTGAACCAATCAACTACAGATGCCCTAGGTTCCTCCTCTCCTCACTCTGAGGACTTCCTGTCTCTAGCAGTGTCTGCACCCTCTTTCTGGATCCCAGGATAATAATGAGATTAGCTCATATGTCCTGGGGGCTAACTCTGTACCACATGCTTTCCAGGTATTATCTTACCTCTCCCTCAGGACGGTTTTCCCTGATAAAGATTTAATTAGCCCCGTTTCAGATGAGGAATGAGAGCTTCAGTGATCCCAAGAACTCACTCTCAGCAGCAGATCTGGAATTAATTGGGGTGAGGCCTGACTCCCAGGTCTATTCCCCTAACCATGAGACTCTTCTGCAAGCACCCTCCTCTCCAAGCTTCAGTTCCCCCATTGTAACAATGGCAGGGACCATTGACGAGGGCTCACTGAGTGCCAGGCACCAATTTGCCATAATCCCTACCTGGCCCGTTGCACTTGATCTTATTAGCGCATTTGAATCTGTGACCTGGCATAACCACGGGACAACACTGCCTTGGTCATACCTGCCCACTCTCAGGTGGACAATGAGTGGGTTTCCAAGTCCAAGGCTCTCCAGAAACATTGCTTGGGAAACTTCCCCCACAAATGGGATGGGGGAAGGGACCTTCTAGGCAGAAAGGCTGCCCAGGGCAAGGCAGGCCAGGGCTGAGAGTGATTGGCAGTCAGACTAGGCCAGCCACACCAGTCAGGGTGGGGGAGCAGTACAGAGGCTCCTTTGTCCGGCCAGAAGCTGCAAGGCTGCCCCATCCCCACCATCTGGCTCCAGCTCCAGCCCAGTGATGCATGATGGGGAAATGGGGGTGGGGGTGCTGAGGGCTGCCCACCTGCTCTGCCTCCTGGGATAAGCCAACCCAAGACCTCCCAGGCCCATCTGGCCAACACATCCCCAAGCCCTAACCACCCCTGGGGACTCCTTTCGACAGGCTGAAATTGGCCGGGAGTGTGGCCAGCCTGTCAGGGTCACAGGTCACCGTTAATCTGCCAGAACAAGGGAAGGCAGGCGGGTGGGCACACAGCCGGTGTGGGCAAAGCCCTGGCAGTTCCTGCCGTCTGTTCTGGTGGCTGTGGAGGGAGATTTTCCTCTTCTGGGAGTCACGGAGATGGGCTAGAGAGAACATCAGACTCTAGGAAAATTGCGGATGCTCACATCTTGCTAGCTACCAATTGCGCTTCTGTGTGGGGACCCCAGAGAAACTCTCACAACGTGGTTAAGGTGTCATTGCAGCACTGGATGTGATAACAAAATATTTGCAATAACCTAAATGCCCAGCAATCGGGGACTGGATAAATACAAGAACCTAGACAACCTTCCTCAATGTTACTCAACTGACAGGGACTGAGAAACGAAGCCCCCGATATCAACATGACTTGACGATCTGTTCCAGGAAATTCTTGCCTGGAAAGATAGGACTGTAAACCAATAAACAACTTTACTATTTGCCCCAGGAAATTATTGCAAACGGATTTGTTTGGGCAAACAGTTTGCTCACCTTGGCAAATACCTCTCTTTGACAACAAACAAATGAAATGTGGTCTGTTTATACAATGGAAAACTCTGTAGCAGGTAAAGGGAATTAACTCGAAATGGATGGATCTTGCAAACATAAGGTTAAGTGGAAAAAAAATCAATTTGCAGGAAGATGTGGGAAAAATATGATGAAATACGTGATATTTTTTAAAACACACAAATAATATTATATAGGACTGTAGTGCAATGTAAGTACACTCATAAAAACAAGTGCAAGTGTAAAAACATTTGTGGGATTTATGGAAACCCAAAATCTGAAGCTTTTGTGAAAACCACCAAACTCCCCTATGGGGAGGCAGGAAAAGCAGTGGGATACAGGAGGAGTAAAGAGAAGGTTTCAACTGAAGCCATGTTTTACCATTTTTGTTGAAAAGGAAAACAAAAAAGATCTGAAGTAACTTGATTAAAATGGTAGGACAGTATTTGATTATTTGGGGAAATAGGTACCAGATGATTTTTTTTTAATTTCCTAAAATTGTTTTTCACTTCCTTTTTTTTTTTTTTTTTTTTTTTACTTATCTATTTATTTAGAGAGAGCACAAGGAGAGGAGGGGTAGGCAGAGAGAGAGAGATAGACAGAGAGAATCCCAAGCAGGCTCCAAGCTGTCAGCACAGAGCCTGATGCAAGGCTTGATCTCACAAACTGTGAGCTTGTACCCTGAGCTGCAATCAAGAGCTTGATGCCCGATCGACCAAGTTACCCAGGTGCCCCATACTTTTGTTGTTTTTAAGTAATTTCTATGCCCAATATGGGGCTCGGGCTCATGACCTAAAGATCAAGAGTCCCATACTCTACTGACTGAGCCAGCAGGCACCCCAGAGTTCCTACTTTTAATTCTTTTGAATATATATCTGGAAGTGAGATTGCTGGATCATGTGGTAATTCGACATTTAATTTTTTTGAAAAACTGCCATACCATTTTCCATAGTACCATTTTATATTCCCATCAGCAGTGCTCAAGGGTTTCAATTCCACATCCCTAGCAACACTTGTTAGTTTCTTTTTTTATTTTTTTTTTTTTTAAATTTTTTTTTTCAACGTTTTTTATTTATTTTTGGGACAGAGAGAGACAGAGCATGAACGGGGGAGGGGCAGAGAGAGAGGGAGACACAGAATCGGAAACAGGCTCCAGGCTCCGAGCCATCAGCCCAGAGCCTGACGCGGGGCTCGAACTCACGGGCCGCGAGATCGTGACCTGGCTGAAGTCGGACGCTTAACCGACTGCGCCACCCAGGCGCCCCAACACTTGTTAGTTTCTGTTTGGAGTGGGTAATAGCCATCCTTATGGGTGTGTGAAGTGGTTTTTTTTTGTGTTTTTTTTTTTAATGCTAATTCCTTAATGCAAATAATCTTATATGATTTTCTGTATTTAAAAAAATAAATGGAATTTAAGAAACAAAACAGATGAACATATGGGAAGGGGGAAAAAAGAGAGAGGGAAACAAACCATAAGAGACTCTATGATAAGAACAAACAGTGTTGATGGAGGGAGGTGAGTGGGGGATGGGCTAAATGGGTGATGGGTATTAAGAAGGGCACTTGACTGACGTGGTGAGCACTGGGTGTTATATGTAAGTGATGAATCACTACATTCCACTCCTGAAAACAATATTACACTGTATGTTAACTAACTAGAATTTAAATAAACAATCAAATTAAATTAAAAAAAGAAAACATTTCCAGAGCTAAAGGAAGAAAGGAAGGTCAGGCTCAGGTCCATGATCCAGGAGTTAAGTCTGTGTGGCATTAGACAAGTCCCTTCATCTGTCTGAACCCCCAATTTTGCCACCCAAGAAAAGGGAGGAGGAATAATCTCATTCCCAGAATTAAGGAAATAACCATTTTTCAGATGTTTGTGCAAAGAAAAAAATTTGGTCAGAAGGTCAACCGGTCAGCCTACACAAGTCGGGGAGCAGCATCTGGATGAAGACAATGGAAGCCCACTAACCCTCCACTGAGGACTACGCATTTCCAAATTTTAAAGCCCTACCCGTTATGCAAAAAAGGAAGTAGAGGCTCAGAGGGTCCAGGAACCTGCCCGTGGTCACACAAGGCAGAACTGGGATCTTTCCCCAGAGCTGAAACTCTAGGCCCCTACCATTCACTACCTTCTCTGTGACCTTATCTTGATCCCAACAGTTCAATAGATTAGGACACTGCAGATCAGAAAGTCTGAGTAACTCCATAATAACAATAACTAAGATTTGATGAGCACTTGCCATGTGCTGGGTCTACCACACTACCCTTGGGGTCCTCACACCCTAGTGAGGAGGTATACATCCTGCTCACTGATTTGAAAATGGAGTCTCAGATAAGTCAGGGCTTTTGCCCAAAGTCACAAAGCTAATAATGCTGGCCAAATATTGGTGTTTCGTCTGTCTGGCTACAGAGCTGGAACTCCCCATCCACGTGCAGAGGACTCAGAATTCGAAACCACAACACATTAGGACTCGAAGCCAGTGCACATTCTTGGCACCCTCTGCCTCCCAGAGAATAAAGGAGTTCCTCAGACCACTTTTCTGCTGTCCTTCCTTGTGTCTCTTTCTCCCTCCAAGCTGTGGGCACAGCCCAGGGAGGGGCCTCCCACGTTACTTGGAGTCTGACCTGCGTGTGGGGGGCTCGCAGGGCCACAGTTTCTACACTATCTCTGAGCTTCACCAGTGGCACCTCCTTCCCAGGCTGCAGATGCTTCTACAGCTGTGTGAGCTTCATCTTGGTCTCCTGGGACCCCCAAAGCCTCCTCTCGGGACCAACCAGCCCCAAGCCAGGTAGGCTCTTGCTCAGTCACCAGGCATTCACACTTGCTTGTGGGTCCCGGAAAGAGCTAAGTCAGCCCACACATATACACATACCAAGGGGTGGTCCTGGAAGGGAGGCGGGTGGGGGGTGGGCGAAACAGGAGAAGAGGATTAAGAATACCTATACCATATCGTGATGAGCACTGAGTAATGTATAGAATTATTGAAATCACTCTATTGTACACCTGAAACTAATATAACACTGTATGTTAATGAAACTGAATTTAAAATTAAAAGAAAAAAGAAGAAGAGATGCCTGGTTGCCTGGATGGCTCAGTAGGTGGAGCGTGCTACTCTTGATCTCAGGGTTGTGAGTTCAAGCCCCACGTTGCATGTAGAGATCACTTAACGATAAAAATCTTTAGGGGCGCATGGGTGATTCAGTAGGTTGAGCGTCAACTCTTTTTTTTTTTAACTTTATTTTTTATTTTTTAAAATTTACATCCAAATTAGCATATAGTGCAACAATCATTTCAGGAGTAGATTCCTTAGTGCCCCTTACCCATTTAGCCCATCCCCCTTCCCCCAACCCCTCCCATAACCCTCAGTTTGTTCTCCATATTTATGAGTCTCTTCTGTTTTGTCCCCCTCCCAGTTTTTATATGATTTTTGTTTCCCTCCCCTTATGTTCATCTGTTTTGTCTCTTAAAGTCCTCATATGAGTGAAGTCATCTGATTTTTGTCTTTCTCTAATTTCACTTAGCATAATACCCTCCAGTTCCATCCACATAGATGGATGCAAATGGCAAGATTTCATTCTTTTTGACTGCCGAGTAATACTCCATTGTATATATATACCACATCTTCTTTATCCATTCATCCATCGATGCACATTTGGGCTCTTTCCATCCTTTGGCTATCGTGGATAGTGCTGTTATAAACATGGGGGTGCATGTGTCCCTTCGAAACAGCACACCTGTATCCCGTGGGTAAATGCCTAGTAGTGCAATTGCTGGGTCGTAGGGTAGTTCTATTTTTAGTCTTTTGAGGAACCTCCATACTGTTTTCCAGAGTGGCTGCATCAGCTTGCATTCCCAGAGCATCAACTCTTGATTTCGGCTCAGGTCATGATCCCAGGGTCATGGGATAGAGTCCCTTGTAAGTGTGGAGTCTGCTTGGGATTCTCTCTCTCTCTCTTTGTGCCTCTCCCTCCGTTTGAGCGCACACTCTCTCTCTCATTAAAAATAAAATAAAAAATAAAGTTATAAAATCAAATCAAATCTTAAAACAGAAAAAGAGGTGGCTCTGGGTCATTCTGGCCTCCAGATTCCCAGCACTCGTTCCTGTGTGTGCCCTGCCCTTTTATCACCTCCTCTTTCCAGTAATCAGCTTAGACTTCTGGCATTCAGACAGGGGGATAGAAACCAGCCTGTGTTTTGGAGTCAGGCCTCAGGACACAAACCATTCTTTAAAGGCAGGGGAAAGAGGCCTGGGCTGGAATAATTATGAATAATAATCATTATTATAGTTAAACTAATTACAGTAACAAGAGAGCAACAACAGCAATAGCTAACCTTGAGAGCTTAGCTGACCTTGAGAGCTTGTCAGTATGCTAAACACACATTCATTTATCTTAAGAATGCTGAGGTAAGATTGATTTCTTTCCATTTTGAAAAAGGGAAAAACCAAGCTCAGAGAGGTTAAGGAACTTGCTCAAGGTCACACAGCTGTCAGGTGGTAGAAACTAAAGAATGAAGAGACTTGGTAACCTAGACTTTACCCTGCCAGATGCTTCCTGGGGGGCTCTGAGAAAAGTTAAACCCTTTTAGAGTCTCAGTTTGTGCAGATGCAGAGGGGAAGAAAAGACAAGAGGACAGAAGAGGAGCCAAGAAGTATGGAGCTGAGACTCTGAAGGCCGTACACAAGTTGTGTTTCCACAATGTCAGCTTTATTCGATCATAAAACAAGATTAACGTAATTGTAAAGCAAGTTCAGTATTTCAAATTCAATGACATTTCACTATGCGTTTAACTTGGCTTCATACAAGTCACACAAAATAAAGTACAATACAAAGTCATCCAACAAACACGATACAACATGGGTATGACACTTTTTGTAAAATATATATGAAATGAATTATTGAAAAAATAGTCACATGCTTGGATATCACAGCAATATCAAATTATCATAAAGGTATTTATTTATTATTTTTAAGTAAGCTCCATGGCTAATGTGGGGCTTGAACTCAGGACCCTGAGATTACAAATTGCATCTATGCATGGTATTTTTACCAGCTTCCCTGCTGCTGAAACTCTGATGTCATGGCTCAAAGGTAGAGACACATACCTTTGTGACTGTTTGTCTTACCAATTGGCTGGGTAAGGAGCAGGTTCCAACTCCCAACCTCTCTACCTTCCTGCCACAGGACCCTTGTACATGCTATTTGTTCCCTCCTCCTAGGCATTATTCCTCCCTTCACTTGGTTAACTCCCACTGATCACCGAGATTTTTGCTCCCCAGCTGCTTTCACATGTAGGTTTCCAGACTGAATGATTGATTTTTAAGTAAGCCCTACACCCAACATGGGGATTGAACTCAGGACCCCAAGCTCATGGGTCACATGTTCTGCTGACTGAGCCAGCCAGGCACCCTGGGGAGATTTCCTAATTGATTAGAATTTCATGGCTTCAGAGTTTTATTAGTTAGAATTTCACAACCAGAGAATGCTATTGATTAGAATTTTATGGCACCAGAGAAGTATTGATTAGCCCCAGAATTCTATTACTTAGAATTTCATGACTTGAGAATGCTATTGATTCGAATTTTATGGCAGGCGTCTTGATGTTCCATCAATGCATGCTTCCCCCCAGACACCCACACAGATCCTCAGCTCTCTGCTCAAACTGTTACCTTCTCAGGAAGGCCTTCTCTTATCTCCCTATTTCAAATGGTCTGCCACCTGCTCCTGCTTTATTTTTCTCCATGGTGATGGTCACCACTTAACACATCCAATACATTATTTACTGCCTCCTGTAGTAGAATGTCAGAAGCTCCACCAGGGCAGGGATTTTTATCTGTCTTGTTTACGGCTATATCCCTAAGACCTAGAACAGTGCCTGGCACATAGCAGATGTTTGGTAAGTATTTGCTGAATGTTTACAAATGAATCAATTACATTCAATAACATAATGAATAAACTGTTGTAATTATTACATAAAGGTACCATGCAATCATTTAAAAAAAAAAAAAAAAGTGACTGCCTCCCTTCTGTGCCTGACTCAATACTTCAACTCATGATGGAGAGGGGAATGTCTCGCCTCTCTCTAGTTACACCCCTCTTCCTAAGTCAGGGATCTCATCTGAGTCAAGATCTAGACTCCTAGGAAAGGAAAAGGAATTGAAATTGGTAGGTAGGTCTAAAAGGGGATACCTATAATCTAGAACCCCACTAACTTTTCAGACCTCAAATGTTACCATCACCTTTTCTAGGAAGATCTCCCTGATGGCCAGATTAACCTGGCTGCCTTGTCAAATGCTCTCCAACTTCCATACACCCTGTTCACAGCACTCTGTACTGTTTGTATTTAGGAATAGCTAGGTGACTCTTGATATCTGTAGATAAGGATCACATCTGCTTTGTAACTTCTGCCTAGACCAGTGCCTGGTACACAGCAGGTGCTCCAGATCTGTTTGTGGAATGAATACATGAATACCATAACACACTCCTGCTAGGATGGAAAGGGATCTGCTAAGGTCAATAGCAGCCAAGGGTCGGAGAGGGCCAGGAGAAGGACCCTGAGGGGACTCTGAGTTTGGGTCCCCAGCCTCTCTCTGAGGCCATCTCCAGGGTAAGGGGTAGGGTAGGAGTGGGTAAACCTTTTCTATACACGGATAGTAAAACATAGGCTGCTGCTGTTGTAGCAATTAGTCATAGACAATATGCAAACAAAGAGTCAGCTGTGTTAAAAAAAAAAACAAAAAACCTTCACTTACTGGGGTGCCTGGCTGGCTCCTTTGGTAGAGCATCCATCTCAGGGCCGCTGAGTTCAAGCCCCACCTTGGGCTTGGGCGTGGAGCCTACTTTAAAACAAACAGACCAACAAAAAACCCTTCACTTACAGACCTAAAATTTGAACTTCATATTAAGTTTCACATGTCACAAACAACATTCTTACTTTGGTCTTCTCAATAGTTAAAAGGTGTAAACACTTCATAAACAGTAAAAAACGGTGGGGCAGGCAAGGGGTATAATTTGCAAAACCCCAAAATAAAACTTTAAGTGGAAAGTAAGGGTGAGAGACTAAGATGAAAGAGGGAAGTTTTCTAAGTCCTCCATGTTGCACGAGTCTCTTAACCACTCAGAGCCTCAGGCTCCTCCTTTGGAAAAGGGAGAGAATAAAAATCCTTGGTTCCCTAGGTGGTCCTGAAGATTAACGGAGGTAACGCCTTGCCTCCGTTCCAAACAGGCAGCGGGTTGGGCCACCAGGTCACTACAGTTACTAATAATCATTATTGTTATTACCACAGGGACTGTGGGAGGAGCAAATGGGAGGACGCTTGCAAATCCCCCGGCAAAAAAGTCTGGCACGAAGGAGACCTCCATAGAACCTCCTAATTTCCTGTTTTCCACTCCCGCCTCTCATGCCACTTCTAGGTCCCTCAGGATAGACCTCTCCAGCATCCTCCACCGGCCGCCCAGGCTCTCCTGCTCCCCACAGGCCTTGCCCAAGATTGGAGAAGGTGCCCACGGCAGCTGGCCAGGGTATGGGAGAGGGCCGGGTGTGGAGGGAGGAGGGTTCTGACCAGGTCCCCCGCCCATTGTCTGAGCCAGCCCGCCCGCCGGCCAGCCCGCCAGCCAGCTGATGTCCCCAGTCTCCGACACCAGCTGGCTGGCCCCACCCCAACTCCCCCTCCTCCCAGGCCCTCCTTGTCACTCAGCCTCCGCCTGCCCCCACCCACCCACCCACCCACAGCCTCGAAAGATGCTGGGTGTGACCAAAGGATCTGAGCTTTGTCCCCCAAATGGTAGGCTGATTTGCATTCCTTTGGCAATTTGCACACTCCATTCATTTGTAGAGAGCTAGAAGTTGCAAAGCCTGCAGGGGTCTTTGGGTTTATCTGAGTGGGGTTTGAAAATGTGATTTTGGGTGTTCCCTTTCAGCCTTCAGCACTTCCTTATTCTGGAGCATTGGCCAAATGATGTTGCCATTCTGATCCTCAGTTTCCTCATCTGTAAAATAGGGACAATAACACCTTTCCTACAGAGTAGTAGTGGGGTGTAAATAGGAGAACGCATGCAATGTACCTGGCACAAAGTGTATGCTCAACAGATGTTACTTGCTATATATCATCATATATATGTATAATAGAGCCAACTGTTAAACCTGTGCTGTCCAATAAGGCAACCACTAGGCACAGGTGGCTATTTAAACTTAAATTGGCACTTTAGTTCATCAGTCACACCAGTCACAGTTCCCTCTATAGCCACAAGTTCTGGCGGCTGTCGTACCTAGCAGCGTAGATATAGAACATTCTCATTACCAAAGAAAGCTGTATTAAACTGTGCAGATGCAAACCTTTCTAATTCCGGAGCTTTTCTCCCTTTCCCAAATAGGGCTCTCCCTAAGGCAGTCTTTCTCCCCGCCCCCTTCAAGGTAATAACCTTGGTGAGTGGGTGTTCTTTTGTTCTCTGCACCTGGGCAGGAGGGTGGAGAACAGGTGTGGAGCTGTGCCCTGGAGCACTAAGGGGGTGGGCGCAATTGTCCGAGTTGTAAAGCAAACAGCTGCACCCAATTCTGCCCTAGCCACCAGCAGGAGCCTCCTAGGGCCCGGATGTGGATGAGGGAGGGGAGACACTGGGAGTTTCAGCCCCTGTCCCTTCCACCTCCCAGAGGCGGCTTAAGGTCACACAACATGTCTGAGCCTGGGATGAGCAGTTTCCAGCACAGCTGACACCTGGGGAAGGTGTACCAGATGGGAGGCCCAGAGTGGGGGGGGTGGGGTGGGGGAGGATTAGCAACCTCTCAACGCCAAGGCTCAGCTGCACCAGGGGCTGAAAGGCATAAATAGGTCACATTCAGACTATTTCAAACGATATGCATCCTCTGTGGTCCCACCTCACTTCAGGAGTTTAACAACCCATAGCCAGACATATATATTTCCACATGACTGTCCACTGGCATCCCAAAGTCAACATCCTTGAACCTGAATTCTTGCTTTTGCCTCCAGGATGTGTCTGTTCATCCCGCAGCTGTCTCCACCCCAGGAGATGGCTGCCGCATCCTTTCAGCTGTCTGACTCAAAACCTTAGAATCATCCTTTACCTTTCTCTTTCCCATACCCTACAAAGGAACTATCGGTAAATCCTGTTGGTTCCACCTTTAAGATATGTCTTGAGGGGCGCCTGACTGGCTCAGTTGGTGGAGCATGTGACTCTTGATCTCTTGACCTTGGGGTTGTAAGTTTGAGCCCCAGGTTGGGTACAGAGATTACTTAAATTTTTTTTTAAATCTTAAAACTATAATATGTACATATATGATATGAGATATATATAATCCAACCCCTCCTCACCATCAGCCTACTGTCACCTTGGTCTGAGCCACCATTGTCTCCCTCCCAGATGGCTGTGGCAGCTTCCCACCTTTGCCTCCTCCAGTATACTCTTCACCCCAGGGGCATGGAAATCACTTCACTCCTGAGCTCCAAACTATTTAGTGGCTCTGAAATTCACCTGCAACAAAGTTAATTTCCTTACTGCTGCCTACGGAGCCCCATTTATAGGGCCCTGAACCCCTTGCCCAGACACATAGTTCGGTGTTCTTTCTGTGCCTTGCACACTCCTGCCTCAGGACCTTTGCTGCTGCTACCCTCTATCAGGAGCCCACTTTCTTTTTTTTTTTTTAATTTTAATGTTTATTTATTTTTGAGAGAGAGAGAGAGAGACAGAATCTGAAGCAGGCTCCAGGCTCTGAGCTGTCAGCACAGAGCCCGACGCTGGGCTTGAACTCACAAACTGTGAGATCATGACCTGAGCCGAAGTCGGACGCTTAACCTACTGAGCCACCCAGGTGCCCCTACCAGCGGGCCCACTCTTACCTCAAACAACTTCTAGCAGCTTTCTCGCCTTCCTTTTTTTTTTTTTCCTTCTTACCCTCTTACAGTCTTAGGAATGGAAATACCCTCTTCAGAGAAGGCTTTGTCACCTTATATAAAACAAACAGCACTCAGTGGGTCCTCATGCCTTTGTCTTATTTTTCCTCAGAGCACCTATCATAGTATTTATTGACTTGCTCACTGCCAGTCCATTGTCTGTGTCCTCTCACAAGAAGAGTGGCTCCATGGGGCAGGGATTTTCGCTATCTTGTTCACCGCTATATCCCCAGTACTCTGCACATAGTAGGAGTTGAGTCAAGGAAGGAAGGAAGCACAAGCCTTGTGCTAAGAACCATGTCAAGCACCTAATATGGCTATCTCATCTAATACCCATGGCCCCTAAGGCAGGCACTGTTATTATCTGGCAGTGCAGATGGGAAAATGAGGCTCAGAGGTAATGACTGGCCCCAAATTAGCAACAGACTAAAGCGTGTCTCTTGTACCACTCCCCCACATACAATCGGAATTGACAGTCAGGGAGCTGTAGGAGACTGAATTCTGGGTGCCCCAGGTCATTTAGTTGCATCAGCACGACTTCTGAAACCTTCTACTCTAGGAGTGGGCAACTCTTAATAGATGAGTCTTTTACATGTTCTTAGAGGGAGCTCTAAATCTCTGGGTTTTTCTTCTCTTTTAGTGTAGCTTGTGGTCAATTGTTTAAAGGAAAAAAAAAAAAAAAGAAGCAGCAGCAAATCAGAGCTCTCTAGGGAATATTTGAAACCTTTCATATGTGCTCCCTTCCTTCAGGCTGTCACATCCTTTCCCTGGTCTCCAAGTGGCAGCCCACTGAAAGGGTAGTGTGGCTGAGGTCTGAAAAGCTTAAGGGGACAGGTAAAGAAGAGGTGAGAGGGATGGGGCGGGAAGGGGGTCTGAGATACAAATAAGGGCCAGTCAGTACAGGACTTTGTAGGTCCTGGTGGGCAGTTGGAATTTTATTCCCGAGACATAGAGGAGTCTTCGAAGTAGTTGTTTTCTTTTTTGATTTCTTAGTGAGGGACAACATATAGAGCACAAATCCTAAGTGTGAATTTTCTCAAGCGCAGCACACCTATGTGAAGGTGAGCACGCAGATCAAGAATCAGAATTATCACCAGCCCCCAGAACCTTCCTGGAAGGCCAGCCTCGTCACTATCCTTCCCCCATCCTAAAGGTCTCCACTATCCTGATTATAACAGCACAGATTAATTTTACTTATTTTTGAAATTGTATATGTAAATGGAATCACACAGTAGCTACTATTTTTGTGTCTGGCTTCTTAAACTCAACATTATGTGAGATTAATTTCTGTTGTCTGTATAGCAATAATTTATTCACTGTCATTGCTATGTAGTATTCCATTGCGGGAATATAGCACAATTTGCTTATCCTTATTCTCCTGTTGACAATCACTTGGGAACTTTCTCGTCTGGGTTCCTGTAAATAATGGTCCTATAATTGTGTATGGGTCTCTCATGAACAGATGTAAGCATTCCTCTCCACTGGCTACCTAGGAGGTATCATTACAGGGCAGGCATATGTTTAGCTTTTTTAGATACAGTTTCCTAAGTGGTTCTACTACTTATAGTCCCACCACCAGAGTATGAGAGTTCATAAGAGCTTCAGGTAGAGAGTGACACAATCTGTGTCCTAGTCCAACATCTATGGACTAGATGGCACTGTCTATGGCACTGTTTCATCGGATACCATCAGACACTGGCCCAAGGACCAGCCATAAACAAGACCTCTGCCCCTAAGGAGTTCACAGTCTACACAGAGGGTTTAAAACTGTGCTCCAGGGGCTCTTGGCTGGCTCAGTCGGTAAAGACTTTTGATCTCAGGGTCATGAGTTGAAGCCTCACGTTGGGCATGGAGCCTACTTAAAAAAAAAATTAAAAAACAAACCTGCGCTCCAGTGGGCTTATGGGGTCTAGGCTCTGTACAAGGGACCCTGTATTGTCTGGAAGGACCAGGGTACCCGGAGAAATAAATGGCAGTGGAAGAATGTGACAACAGTTAGTCAAGGACTTTAAGATTAGTTTATCTCTAGGCCTAAAGAAATTCCAGGGACCAATATGGGCAAAGGCCTGGAAGACAGTGCCATCTGGAGAAGACCAAGTATGGTGACCTGGAGTGAAAACATAGGTTCTGGGATCAGTCACCAGTTGTGTGTACTGGGGCAAATCAGTTGATCCTTGTGGGCCTCAGTCTTCTCATCTGATAAAAAGGATAATATGACAGCACTCAACCCAGCAGGACTGTGAACCGCGGCTTGAACTTTGCACATAGTACCTGACACGTAGGAAACATTCAATCAATGTAGCTGCTCTGAGTATTTCTATGTGGCTGGAAAGGAAAGCAGGGAGGCAGAAGATAAGCGTAATAGAAATTGGAGTGTGCATGTACAGCCTCGCATAGCTCCTGTCGGGCAATGAGCATCCAGTTAGCATTTAAAGGAGGCTGGAGAATGGGCAGGGAAACTACATCAGAGGTGAGTTGTGGTCAGATCCTCCAGCTGCAGAGGACAGTTAGTGAAGGGAGAACCTTAGAGGCAGGAAAACCAATTAGGAGGCCTTTGTAATAAGCAGTGTATAGGTCTGCAGGTATGACATATTTTGCAATAAACTGTCTAAAGGGAGACCAAAAAAATAAAGAAGTGATGAGAACCTCCACCTGGACAGAGGAAAAAGACATGGATTCTGTGAAGTCAATGGGATGAAGTGCAGTATGGAAGGTGAGAGAAGCCAGCTTCTGTATCACTGCCCCCAAGGCAGGAGATGCACTCCTTTGGGGTGGCATCCACTTCTCTTCTTGGGCATGAAGTCTCATGAATTTACTTACCCTTCAGGGAGCAAAACTGGCCATTAGCAATGTATCACATTTTCATCCATAAATTTGGAAATGTTCTACAATAATTTTCGTTAGCAATGTATCACATTTTCATCCATAAATTTGGAAATGTTCTACAATAATTTTCATAGCCATTGTTAGGGTGTTGTGAGATGCGCATCCTCAACTACTGATGGAAACAGAACTTGGTAAAACTGTAAGCGTTGCCACTACTTGATCCAATAATTCCATTTTGAAAAATCTGTTCCTAGAATCAGAAAATAGGTATGACTGGGGGTGCCTGGGTGGCTCAGTTGGTTAAGCTGCCGACTTCGGCTCAGGTCATGATCTCAAGGTCCGTGAGTTCGAGCCCCGCGTCGGGCTCTGTGCTGACAGCTCAGAGCCTGGACCCTGTTTCAGATTCTGTGTCTCCCTCTCTCTGACCCTCCCCCATTCATGCTCTGTTTCTCTCTGTCTCAAAAATAAACAAATGTTTAAAAAAATTAAAAAAAAAGAAAATAGGTATGACTGATGCATAATGATGTTCAGTGAGGCATTATTTATAATAGAAAAAAATAAAAGAGCAGCAGCCTTAATGATTATAGGGGTCAGATTCTACCAAAAGCAGAGTATCCTACGACCGTCCATTAAAGTAACATTTATGAATAATTTTTAGTGACATGGAGAAATGCTGTGTATAGAATAGCAAAAAAAGGCAGGATGCAGAAATGTGTTAACAGCATGACCTCAATTATGAAAATATATTCAAGAATAGAAAACAATTGAGAAGGCTATATAGTAAAATGGTGAGAGCATTTACTTTTCAGTGTTAAGAATTAACACTTTCATTTGCTTCCTAATCTTGTTATAGCACACGAACTCCTCACCGTGAGTATGCTCACATTCCTCTTGTGATCATAAATAATAATGAATTTTAATAATACAACTCAGCTGGTTCATCTTTCCTCCTGGGGGTTCTTGGACTCTTCAGCCTTCTACGGAGAAAAGGTCTTGCTTATTAGAAAAGCCGCAGCCATGCCAAATATTTCTCCAGTGCACAGATAGGCTTTCTAAAGTGCCACGGACATTTCAGGCTGTTTATCCAACAGGGATCATATACCTTTAAAGCGCTTCCCCTCACTGACTGTCATCTGGCCAGGCCTTGTGTTTATCATACATTAGCACAAGGGGCATGGCCAGTGCAGATGGCAGGCAGCATGCCTGTCTCCCTGCCACCCATCTTTATCCTCTTAGTCACTAAAGAAAAACAATCACTTGGTTTGGACAAGAAACAGCCAGAGCCAAGAGCAAATTTCGTTAGGTCTATCAAATCTATGATTCCTTCAGAAAGTTGCAAGAAAATGTCAGAATTCTGTTGTTGTTGTTGTTGTTGTTGTTGTTGTTGTTGTTGTTTTAATTTTAATTTTTAAAAAAGTAATCTCTACACCCAACGTGGGGCTCAAACTCACAATCCTGAGATCAAGAGTCACATCCTCCACCAACTGAGCCAGCCAAGTGCCCCAAGAATGTCAGAATTGAATTCTGTCACCTAAGACTAAGCTTCTGACTCAGGCAAATTTTTTGGTAAGTCCCTTAACCTTTCTGAGATTCAGTTCCTTTGGAATGAAAACGGAGCTGTTACAAAGGTGAAATCAAATCCAGTTTATAAGGCCCCTGGCCCTGGGGTGCCCGGCGGTCTCAATCCGTGGAGCCTGAGACTTTTGGTCTCAGGCTTGTGAGTTTAAGCCCCATGTTGGATGTGGAAATTACTTTAAAAAATTTAAAGAAATTTTTAAAAAGAAAACTTATAAGGCACCTGGCCCTGACTCTAACTCCTAAATGTTAGTGTCCCTCAGGCCTTAGGTAACAAAATCAAGGAATTGGTACCTTAGGTAACCAATCAACCACAGGCTGATGCTCTGTGTCTCTGATGTTTCCAGAGGGCCTCTCTTCCCCACCTTCAACACACATACACACCGTACCATTTTTTAAGCAAAAATGATGAAGTAGTGAACCTGTGGAGACTAATTCATTTTCTCTACGTCTGAAATCAGACAGAACTTGGGAAAGGTATAGATTTGAAGTCAGGCCTACCCAGGTCTTTAGCAAGAAAATTTTATTTTCAAAAACAGTGGAATGTGGTATATCCAAACAGTGGAATACTACCTGGCAACAGAAAGGAAGGAAAATTACTGCTAGATACAACAACACAGATAAATCTCAAAATCATTATGTTGGATGACAGAAGCCAGAAAAAAGAGTACCTGCTGTAGGAGTTCATTTACATGCAAGTCTAGAAAATGCAAACCAGTGCATAGTGACAGAAAGTCAATCAGTGGTTCCCTGGGTCCAGGTACAGATGGAAGGATGGATTACAGCAGAACAGGAGGAATCTTACAGGGGTGATGGAAATGTTCTGTATCTGGATAGCGCTGGTGATTTCACAGGTATATACAACTGTCAAAATTCATCAAATTGAGCCCTTTAAATTGATGTGGCTCGTTGTACATAAACAGTATGCCCCAATAAAGTTTTTGTTTCTTTTTTCCTTTCCTTTTTTTTTTTTTTCCAAGTAAGTTTCATGCCTAGCACAGAGCCCAACACAGGGCTTGAAGTCATGACCCTAAGATCAAGAGCCACATGCTCTACTGACTGAGCCACCCAGGCACCCTTCAATAAAGATAAAGGTTTAAAAAAGCAATCATGGGGGAGCACTTGGCTGGCTCAGCTGGTAAGAGCATGCAACCCTTGATCTAGGGGTTGTGTGTTCGAGTCCCACATTGGGTATAGAGATTACTAAAAATAAATACATAAACTTAAAAAATAAAAAAAAAACAATCACAAGAGTTGGGGATGGGCAGAATGGGGAATAACTGCTAATGAGTATGGGGTTTCTGGTGCTGGTTACACAACTCTGTGACTACTAAAAACTACCATACTATATACTTTAAATGGGTGAGTGTATGGTATATGAGTCATATCTCAATAGAGCTGTTAAACAAAAATCAATCATATAGCTATAATGATAGAGATCAGAATAGTGGTAACCTTTAGGTCAGGTATTGACTGGAAAGGGAAACTAGGGAGCCTGTTAGGGTGGTGGAAAATGATATAAGTGGTCGTTACAGGTGTTAAGCCTGAAATAATTCATTGAGCTGTATGCTTGAGGTTTGTGCATCTTGTCATACCTACACATTATACTTCAAATTGTCACTTTTACTTATGTTTTTAACTTTAATTTAGTTTTTAAAGATTTCATTTACTTATTTTTAAAAAATAAACTCTTTGGGGCTCCTGGGTGGCTCAGTCAGTTAAGCAACTGACTCTTGGTTTTGGCTCAGGTCATGATCTCACAGTTCACACATCAGGCTCGGTGCTGACAGTATGGAGCCTGCTTGGGATTCTCTCTCTGCCTCTCTGTCCCTCCCCTGGTCACTCTCTTTCTCTCAAAATAAATAAATAAACTTTAAAAAAAATTATAAACAAATAAACAATTTGCCCAATGTGGGGCTCGAACTTATGATCCTGAGATCAAGAGTTGCATGCTCTACCAACCAAGCCAGCCAGGCATCCCTCAATTTTTCACTTTTATATTATTTTATTTTATTTTCTTACATTTATTTATTTATTTATTTATTTATTTATTTATTTATTCTGAGAGAGAGAAAGCACGAGCGGGTGAGGGGCAGAGAGAGGAAGACAGAGAATTCCAAGCAGGCTCTGTGCCGTCAGCTCAGGGCCCAGGACAGGGCTCGAAGCCAGAACCCTGAGATCATGACCTGAGCTGAAACCAAGTCGAATGCCTAACCAAGTGAGCCACCCAGTCACCCCAATTTTTCACTTTTAAATTTACTTTTGAAAATGTTACATAAAATTCCTTGGAACTTTAAAAAATGTACAGTTCTACGAGTTTTGATAAATGCATACAATCCTATAACCATCATGATAAACAAGATGTAGAACAGCTCCATCAGCCCCAGAATTTCCCTGTGCCCTTTTATAGTCATAATTTGCCCCTACCATAAGTGTCTGATGACACAGATCTATTTTCTGTTCCCATAATTTTGCCTTTTAAAAAAATCCTGTAAGTGGAATTATAGAATATGTAACCTTTTGAGTCTGGCCTCTTTCTTTCTTTCTTTCTTCCTTCCTTCTTCCTTCCTTCCTTTCTTTCTTTCTTTCTTTCAAGTACTCTCTACACCCAACCTGGGGCTTGAACCCCGAGATCAAGAGTCACATGTTCTACCGACTGAACCAGCCAGGTACCCTGAGTCTGGCTTCTTTGAAATTCGTCCATATTATTTTGAGTATCAGAAATTTGTTTCTTTTGATCTCTACATAGTGTTCATTTGTATGACGAACGTACCACAGTCTGTTTATCCATTCACTAGTTGAGGGACATTTAAATTATTTCCAGTTTTTGGTAATTTTGAATAAGGCTGCTATAAACAGTCATGCACAGGTTTTTGTGTAAACATAAGTTTTTAGGGGCACCTAGCTGGCTCAGTCTGTGGAACCTGCAATTCTTGATCTCAGGGTCATAAATTCAAGCCCCATATTGGGTGTAGAAATTACTTAAAAATAAAATCTTAAACAAACAAACAAACAAACAAACAAAAAACAGGGGCAGCTGAGTGGCTCAGTTGGTTAAGCGACCAACTCTCAATCTTGGCTCAGGTTACATTCTCATGGTTCCTGAGATCAAGACCTGTGTTGGGCTCTGGGCTGACAGCCTGGAGTCTACTAGGGATTCTCTCTCTCCCTCTCTGCCACTCCCTGCTCATGCATGCACATACCCTCTCCCGCTCTCTCTCAAAATAAATAAATAAACTTAAAAAACAAACAAACAAACAAACATAAGTTTTGGGCACCTCAGTTGATAGAACATCCAACTTCAGTCCAGGTCGTGACCTCACGGTTCATGAGTTCAAGCCCCACATTGGGCTTTGCACTGACAGCTCAGAGTCTGCTTGGGATCCTCTGTCTCCCTCTCTGCCCCTCCCCTGCTGACACACGCTCTTGTACATGTTCTCTTTCTCTGAAAAATAAACATTTAAAAATATATAAAAAATAAGTTTTTAAACCAGGCTTGCATTCCCGGGATAATCCCAATTTGACCATGATGCACTTTTTTTTGGTACTATCTTTTTATTTTTATTTTATTAAAAAAAAAAATTTTTTTTTAACGTTTACTTATTTTTGAGACAGAGAGAGACAGAGCATGAACGGGGGAGGGTCAGAGAGAGAGAGACACAGAATCTGAAACAGGCTCCAGGCTCTGAGCTGTCAGCACAGAGCCCGACGTGGGGCTCAAACTCACGGACCGCGAGATCATGACCTGAGCCGAAGTCGGACGCTTAACCGACTGAGCCACCCAGGCGCCCCTGGTACTATCTTTTTAAAAAATTTATTTATTTATTTTTTAAATTTATTATTATTTTTTTACATTTATTTAACTTTGAGACACAGCACAGGTGGGGGAGGGGCAGAGAGAGAATGGGACACAGAATCCAAAGCAGGCTCTGGGCTCCGAACTGTCAGCACAGAGCCCGATGCAGGGTTCAAACTCACAAACTGTGATATCATGACCTGAGCCGAAGTTGGATGCTTAACCGACTGAGCCACCCAGGTGTCCCTAAAAAATTTTTTTCAAAGTTTATTTCTTTTGAGAGATTGAGGTGGGGAGAGAGAGAAAGAACCCCAAGCAGGCTCCATGCTGTCAGCGCAAAGCCTGACATAGGGCTCGATCCCATGAACTGTGAGATCATGACCTGAGCTGAAATCAAGAGTCCAATGCTTAAAGGAAAAAAAAATGTTAAAAAAAAAAAACAAAAAAAAGAGTCCAATGCTTAACTGACTGAGCCACCCAGGCCCCTCTGCACTATCTTTTTATATACTGTTTAATTCAATTTGTTACTGTTTTGTTGAAGATTTTTGCTTGTATATGTCTTCATGAGACATATTAGTCTCTAGTTTTCTTTTTTTGTAATATGTTAGCATGGTATTGCTATCAGGGTAATCTTGGCTTCATAAAATGAGTCGAAAATGCTTCCTCCTTGTTTATTTTCTGGAAGATATCATGTAAAATTGGCATTATTTCTTCTTAAATATTTGGTAGAATAAACCAGTGAAACCTTTTGGGTCTGGAGTTTTCTTGGCTAGGAAATCTTTAACTATAAATTTAATTCATTTAACAAATACTGAATCTGAATACCCCCCCCACCCTACCAAAAAAAATAAAAAATAAATAAAAAATAAATATTGGAGTATTCACATTATCAATTTTTTGAGTGAGTTTTAGTGGGTTGAGTCTTTTAAGAAGTTGGTCAATCTCATCTGAGTTACCAAATTTACAGGCATAAAACTTTTATTTATTACCCTTTCACTATTGGTGAAGTCTATACTAACATTCCTTCTTTCATTCTTTTTTTTTCCCCTTCCATCATTTTAAAAATTGATATATTGTTACATTGTTTTATATATATATAACAAATTGATATATTTGTTAGTCTTGTTTATCGACTTTATTAATCTTTTCAAAGAACTAGAAATTTTGGTTTCATTGATTTTTATTCTTTTCTCACTTCAGTTGAGTTCTGCTTTTATCATTATTATTTCTTATCATCAGCTTGCTCTGGGTTTAATTTGCTTTCTCTTTCCAGGTTTGTTGTTGTTGTTGTTGTCTATTTATTTATTTTGAAAGAGAAACAGAGAGAGGAGGAGGAGGGGCAGAGAAAGAGGAGAGGGAGTCCCAAGCAGGCTCTGTGTTATTAGAGCAGAGCTGACGCAGGGCTCAAACCCAGGAACAGTGAGATCATGACCTGAGCCAAAATCAAATGTCAGATGCTCAACTGACAGAGCCACCCTGCCCGCCCCCTGCCCCCCCCCCTTTTTAAAAATAAGCTCTACACCCAACGTGGGGTTTAGACTCACGACCCTGAGATCAAGAGTCCCATGCTCTACCAAGTGAACCAGCCAGGTGCCCCACCACTGGACATCTTAACCCTCAGCCTTCTAACCCTATAATCTATTCTCCCCACAGGAGGTAGAAGCATATTTTCAAAATGTCATCAGGTTAGGCCACTAACCTGCTCCAAACCCTGCAAAATCTCCTGCTGGTCTTACAATGAAATTCACATACTTTTCCGTGGGTGCCAAAGCCCTGCAATATCTGGTTCTGCCTCCGCTCCTGGACTCATTTCCCACTATTCCTCTCATCCACACAGCTTCAATCATATTGACCACTTTGTGCCTTACGTCCGGGAAGTTTATTTCCTACTCAGGGCCTTTGCATTTGCTGTCCTCCCTACCTAGAACACAATCGCTCAGATATTCCTATGATCTGATACTTCATTTCACTATGGTCTCATTTAATGTATAATTTCAGAGCTACTTTCCTGCCTACCACTATAAAATGATAATCCTCATACCTCTTGAACCATCTCTCTCTCCCTTACTCTGTTTTTGACATTAAGTTATACTTCCACTTGTCCGTTTCCATAGACTAAGCTGCATGTGGGTAGCAGCATTACCTTATTGATTACTTTATCCTAGCACAAGGCATAGCACAAGATAAGTACTTGATAAATATTTTTTAATGAATAAATTAATTCTTTCCTTTCTTGAATATACTTCTATGACCCCCAACAGTATGTGATGGGAGGGATCAAAGGGGAGACTAGAAAGACTGTTATTTGCAGTCTCACGGCCCCTTGTGTCTATCTCTGCTTTAATATTTCCCTTATTTATTTAACAGATACTTATGGAGTTCCAACTCTGTCCCAGACACTGGAGATACAATGGTGAAAAAAGCAAAGTTTTTACAGTTCTCGTGGTCTACAGAGAATGATGTATAATAATTCAGAAATGGAGAAAATAATAGGTTATATGCCATGGAGAAGAGGTGCATGGTATTGTAGGAGTGGATATAAGGAGTTCTGACAAGTCTGGAGGGTTAGAGAGGGCTTCTCTGAGGGAGTACCAGATGAGCTGATACCTCAAGAGTAAGAGTGAAGTGGGGGTGGTTGTGTGGAAGGAGGAACATGGCTCCCACAGTTGAGGCTCAGAGCTCTGGTATACACTGGGTCTCAATAGGCCTGTCTGGTCAGCATGAGGGTGATGGAGATGTGGTCGCAGAAGTAAGCCAGGTCTGGCTAGGCAAGGCAGGACAAGTGAGTCTTCAGGAAGTAGAAGGCATTGTTCTTTTCCTCCACCTCTAGAGGGCAGCCCACTTACTGTTCCAGGCCTGGAATCTTCCTGATCATGGGTTTCTAAATCAGTTTTTTGCTTCAAATGATTTTGAGAATCACTGAATTAGGGACTAATTTCTCACTAAATGTTTGACAAATGAATTCATGCTTGTTGGGCTGAACATGGTGGCAAAACATTCTTTGTGCAGCCTGTGTGGGCAGCCAATTTATAGTATATGATCTTGGGCAGTTAATTATCTTCCCTTCTTCCTTGCTTCCTCCCAGACTTAATTCAGCAAACATTTCTTAAATGTCTGTGTCATAAAAATATTAAAAATGTTGCACAGTCATTATATCCCAGATAGCCAAGTGCTAAGTGAAGGCAAGGCATTATACAGCAGGATTCAAATGGTAATGGAATTAAAAAAAAATTTTTGGGGGGCGGGAGGGGGGTGCCTGGATGGCTCAGTCGGTTAAGCGTTGTACTCCTGATTTCAGCTCAGGTCATAATCTCATGGTTCTTGAGTTCAAGCCCCACATTGGGCTCTGCGCTGACAGTGTAGACCTTGCTTGGGATTCTCTCCCTCTCTCTCTGCCTCTCTCAAAAAAATTTTTTTAAAGTAGGCTCCACATCCAACGTGGGACTTGAACTTATGACCATGAGATTAAGAGTCACATGCTCTACCAAATGAACCAGCCAAGTACCCCAATAATGGAATTTTTTTGAGCACCTACTATATACTAGCAACCTCAAAACATGAAGGCTAGAGACTGGGAGTGGGGTGGGGGTGAGAGAGTGGGAAGAGAAATTTTTTAAAAAGTGCATATAATAATAATTGCAACATTTAAAAAATGTACCAGGACTGTGTTTTTCATGCAACAATCTTGTAAGCTATCATGAGCCACTTGCTGAGGCTCAGAAAGAAGAAATGACTTGTCTGAGGTTGTATAGATGGTAAATGTGGAGCCATGATGTATATCCAGGCTCTGGTATGTGGGCTCTTCGATTTAACACCATTTTAGAGTAAATATAATATATAGGTGTTGAAAATTATCCAATTATCCCCAACTTGGAGTAAAGCAAAAGAACAAATTCATGGAACTCCAATTTTCTTTTCCAGTTCACAATATGTGTTGGAAACCCTTTCTTATTACCACAAGTAGACCTACTTTTTACATGTTGCACATTATTTTGTACAGTTTATTTCACTAATTCTCCATGTAGGACACTCAAGCCAATTTTTATTTTTGTTCTTATAAATAATTCTGATATAAACTTCCTTCCTATGCATCTTTTTGTGAACATAAGCAAGTATTTCTTTGGGATGGGGACCCACAAATGGAATTTCCAACTCTAATGCATGAAATAGGGCAACTCATTGTTTTCCTGACTATAAGAGAGGTTGAACATCTATTTTTTTTACACGACTTTTTTTTTTAAAGTTTATTTTTGAGAGAGACAGCATGAGTGGGGGAAGGGCAGAGAGAGAGAGGGAGAGAGAGAATCCTAAGCAGGCTCTGTGCTGTCAGAACAGAGCCTAATGTGGGGCTCGAGCTCTGGAAACCATGAGATCATGACCTAAGCCAAAACCAAGATTTGGATACTTAACCCATGGAGCCACCCAGGTGTCCCTGAACATCAATTTTAATGTTTATTAGCCATTCACATTTTCTTTTCTGTGTATTGTCTATTCATCCTCTTTGTTCATTTTTCTTTATTTTTAAGTAATCTCTATGCCCAACATGGGGCTCAAACTCATAACCCTGACATCAAGAGTTGCATGCTCTACTGACTGAGACATCTAGGCATCCTAACCATTTTTCTATTGAATTATCTTTTTCTTCTTAATGTTTTATAGTTCTTTATTCTGAATATTGATTCGTTGTTGAATATGTTGCAAATATTTTATCCCAGTCTTTTGCTTTTAAAAGAAACCAAACTTTACTTATGGTGTCTTTGTACATGGAGGAGTTTGGAATTTTTAATCTGTTTTAATTTTAATTCCTGTTTTTGATTCTTTGGGAGGCAGCTCAAAGAATTGGGTCTGAAGTCAAAGTTTTGAGGATCCAACCCCAACTCTGCTTTATGTTAACAGTAACCCGTGGGCAAGTTGGTCGGTGGAAAAGCCCTTTCTGCATGTATAGAAAAGGGAAAATAATACCTCTCTCCCTCATTGTGAGGATTGACTGGATGAGTGTATAAAAGTAGCACCTGAAGATGATGAAGTAATACAACGGTTATTATAGCTAACGGTTATTAATATTGTGATGACATTTTAGACATTTATAACAGAGTAGGCCAAAAGGGGGTAAGTGACTTACCCCATGACTTGTTCAGGGCGACAAGGCCTTAATCTGGAGAACTCAGGTGTGGCGCTGTCCCCTCCCCCCTAAGCTCCACCCCCTAGGCCCTTGCCTCCACCTCCCGGCCTGGGTCGCCGCCCAGGCCACAGCCGGAAGCCCAGTGCCAGACGAGTGGGCCTTGCGCGTGACGGGCGCGCGTGACACAGGGGAGGCGGGCTTGAGAAGCTGGATGCGCCGGGATAGGGCGGTAGGTTCGCGCGGAAGGGGCGGGGCTTAGCTGGAGCGGGTCTTGGGGCCGGGCTTCCGTGTGCGTTGGTCGGGCGGGCGCGCGGCGGGGGCGTGCCCGGGGGGCGGGGCGGAGCCAACCAGGGGGGCGGGGCGGCGCGCGGCCTAACGGCAGCGTTGGCGGCAGCGGCAGCGGCGGAGCTGGGGCTGGCGAGCTTTGCTGCTCCAGGTCTCGCGGCGGCGCCTCCGAGGGACCCGGGCCGCGGGTGGAGGCGGGAGGCGCACGGCGGAGGCGTGCGGCGATGGTGGGCGTCCCTGGAGCGGCCGCCTTCCAGCGTAAGCAGAGCGGGAAGGCGGGAGGCTGAGGGGGGCGTGTGAGGGGCCTGCTGCTCCACAGGCGCCAGCTCCCGAGAGGCCCCCGGCGCCAGGCCAGATTGGGGAAACTGAGGCCCGAAGCAGGGCGGCAGATCCAAGGTCACGCGGCGGGCCGGGCCTTCCCGGGTTCTCGAGGCCGCCCGGGCGCTTCCTGCGCGGCCCGGAGGGCTCGGAGCTCGCGATGCGAATGAAGCTGTGGGGACCGCGGCCTCGGAGCCCAGGCCGGGCCGGCGTCCATCGGACTTACTCGCGGACAAGGATTGTTTTGTCCTCCCGGTGCTGAGGCCACTGAGTGTTGTTTCTGGGGGAGTATTCCACACGCCCAATTTCGAGGGGTGTGCGGCGGATGGTGGGGGAGGCGAGGATGGCCTCTTTGAGGGGGCCTGTTGAGTGCAGGCTCGGGGATCAGACTGCCTGGGTTCACATCCTGGCTCCCCGGCTCAGGGGATGTGACCTTGGGTCTTTCCTAACCTCAGTTCCATTCTGCAAAATGGGGGTGTAGAGAGCATTTCCACATCCCCACCCCCATCCCCTCCGCCACGGTTCTTGGGTTTGTGAGGCCAGTAGAATGCTTGGCACAGACTGGGACATACACAAGCGTGAAAGCTGTTATTACTGTAATCGCTGATAAATCTCATCCAGGGTGAACCTCACTCGGAAAAGCCCGAAATTGGGCTCTAGTTGTGTATTTGTTTTACGATTTTTGTCTTAGGTTAGTCCTGCTTTATGATCCAGTTGTTTTTCTTACCTCCATTTCTCCATTCCAGCATTTATCTAGTGTTCCTCCTAGAATTTTGAGATCCTGGTGTCTCTTAATAACAACAATAAAATTTTAATTGTTTCTCGTTACAATAGCAGTGATAGTTAACATTTTTTCAGCAGCAGGCATTTTGCATTCTATTCATTCACTGTTTCTTAAATCATCTATTAAGTAAAAAGTACCATTCTCAGCCATGGGAATATAACAACAAACTAGATGGACCAAACTCAGTCTTTAAGTTTAGTTTGGGGAAGGGGAAGACAGGTAAATGAGGAAAGCAATAAATCCATTTTGCATGTTTTCTCTTCGTTTAATCCTGGTGACAGTGTAAATAAGAGTTAAGAATTTCAATATGACCATTTTGCAGAGGATGAAACTGAGGAACAGAAGGAACCCTGTGATCTAGCCCCAGAGCCCACGTCCTTCACAAAAAAGGGAGACTTTACACAGCCTCTCTTCTTTGACACTCATTAGATACTGGATTGAAGAAATGCAAAGTAGATGCATCCAGCAATGCCTCTTCATAGTCAAGCCCAAAATCGCTGCTTTTCGTAGTTTGATCTGTTCTTGGAGCTTATAACAAAAGAGAGGCAGAGCTGACCCTTTAGGTCTAAGATGCACCATCTCTGTGAAATGAAAGGAGTTTTAATCTGAACTTAAATGTTTTATGTCCAAATCTCTTTCATGCAATTTTTAGTTTAAAATATGTCCCCAAAGTACAATTTTAGTTCTATTATGTAACAAAGTTTTATATGTTTGTTTATTTTAGTGTTCCTAAGACAATTCTATATTACATTCTTAGCATACTTAATACACTTTTTCTTTTAATCTGGAAGTATATAGTAAACTGAATTAAAATATTGAGAGGATTTTTTCTGTGAGGTTCCCGTGATACAGTTAGATTCAGCATTGACCATCTGCTAAGCTCCAGGCCCTGTGCTGGTGTAGGGCTTACAAAAATGAATAAAAGCAGACTCTTGCCTCTAGGAGCTTACCTATAGGCTTGATTGGCTAATGTTTTTAATGGAAGTGCCGGGCAGAGAATGTAGGAGCTCTGAGTCCTTGGAGGGGGGCGGGGGAGTAGTCTAGAGCATTGGCCTAAAATGTTTTTCCATGTTCTTTGTATTAGTAGATAGGGTTGAGTATGCACATACATGTGAATGTTTTAAGTTACAATTACATTGCTAATTAACTGTAGTCTATGTTAGGTACATTTTATAACATGCAAAAATAGACCTTTTTTGCAAAAGGATGATCTAAAGTGTGAGTAGAAGTTCCAATTATTGTTTTTTCACATGCTGGTGAATAATAACTGGGCATCTTAGGGGTGGGGACCTTTGGTCTTGTGGTGGGACCTTCTTCTTAACCTCTGAGGTTGGTTGAAATTCAGTTCTGGAGTTGTGCTGAGGTTGAAATCTTGGGGTCCAAAATCCTATTAGCTTTGAGACTTTGGGCACGTTATTTAACCTTTTTGTGCACTTTATTTTCCTCATCTGTAAAACTGAGTTGATGAGAGCCCCTGCCACATTTACAGTTTTGTGATGATCAGTAATATGTATGTGGTATGCATATGATAATATATGGGAGTACTCATACTGTGCTTGACATAGTGTTCTGTGTGCAGTTTGTGCCTGAGGGTATAAAGAAGACTTAGGATCTCACAGGCTAGTAGGGGCCCTGCACCTGTACGTGGATAAGGATAGTGCTCAAAGCAAAGTCTTTTGAGAATACAGGGTTGGCATAACTAATGGTTCTTGGAGGGTCCAAGTAAGTTTCAGATAAGGAGTTAACATTTGGACCAGCCTAAGAAAAAGAGGGGCTTTTTTTCCAGGAGGAGGAGGGGTGGACCTCTGGTGTGCTTGGTGAGTTGTTCTCCAGATCTGGACCTGCAGGGAACCTGATTGAAGCTTTTGTGTACCTTGTTGATAGGATAACAGTGAGTTCTGGCTGGACTTGTTCCGGCAGGGGCCAGATGGCAAGGAAGCCCATTCCAGAACTTTCCACAATACCGCAGCTCTTTTCTCTCTGGTGACACTTGACCTCATTCTGCCTTCTTAGTTATCTAAGAATATAAACTCCTAAATGTAAGCTCCTGCATTTTTGTGATCTTATTTTGCCTAACAAGGTAAGTGGAAAGTCCCTAAGGCTGGAGAAAGGTCTGTAAATTATTGGACTTTCAAAGAATTGTGAAATTACAAGTAGAATGGTAAATGACCACACTTGCTAGTGAACAAACTTGATTACAAATATGGTAGACTGGCCCTGTGCCTTTCCTAATTCAAAAGGGGTGAGAATTGTCGTGTTCAGTAACCCTTTCCTTATCTGGCATTTGTCCATTAGCATGAAAGAAGAGATGGGAAAGTTTACCTGAAAGACTTCCTGGAGGTTGAATTAGGTACCTTCCATTTGCTCTTCTAGGTCCTACTTTCCATCTGTTGCCTTTTCTCTGCCCTGGAAGGCTGACTTATGTGAACTACATCAAGAGCTTCCTTCTCATCTAAGGTTAGGGAATTTTAATTTCCTTTCTCCCTTCCTATGGGTGTTGCCTCTGGCTGGCTGTGTCCCTTGATTGAAGATTGCTATTCCTCGAAAGGAGGGTTCTTTCTGCCACTCACTCCTTTGGATTTGCAAAGTTTTAATTTCCTTTGTTCCTCAGGCTTAGAAGTGCTCTCACTAGTCCCAGGATACTACAGCTATTCCTTGTGATTATTACCTATTTGGTCCTGTTATTAAACCCTCCTTACTCTGGAGTGTGTTATCTTTCTTGCTGGGACCATGACTATGATTAAAACTTTTATACCTAGTTAATAGCATAACACCTCAGACTTTCACTTAGAGCTCACTCATATTCTGCACATTCTCCAAACAAAGATACCTGTCTGAGCCCAGCTCATAAGCAGATTTTAAAGTTTATTTATGTGTTTAAGTAATCTCTATACCCAACGTGGGGCTCAGACTCAGGACCCCAGGATCAAGCATTTGCATGCTCTTCCAGTTGAGCCAGCCAGATGCCCCTTCACAAGCAGATTTAAAAAGCCACAAATCAGATGGAGAGATGGGAGGCTATCCCAGGTAAGCATACTGACAATGAGAGACAGGGTCTCATCCTCTCCTGTGGTCCTTAAGTACTATGCCACATTGATGCATTTAGCCCTTTTCGCCTAAACTATTGGATAAGAAAAAAAAAAAAAAAAAAGAATACAATTAAAAGCACCATAATGTGTGACCACACAATCAAGACCTGTTAAATTTCAGTTAGTAGCCTATTTAAAAAGGCAGAGATAGGGGGCCTGGGTGGATCAGTCAGTTAAGTGTCCAACTTCAGCTCAGGTCATGGTCTCACAGTTCATGGGTTTGAGCCCTGCATCGGGCTCTGTGCTGATGGCTCAGAGACACTTCAGATTCTGTGTCTCCCTCTCTCTCTGCCCTTCCCCAGCTTGCACTCTGTCTCTCCCAAAAGTAAACAAAAAACCAAAAAAAGGCAGAGATGTGCATGATCGCGTATCATCATACATTGTCGATCCGTAATGGAAAAGCAAAATTTGGAGGCAGACTTTGGGTTTGAGGCCCAGTTCTGGGAAGTTTTTAACTTCTGAGACTCCATTTGTTTAATCTATAAATGAGGATAATTCTTGCCTAAGAATAATAATAATAATCCCTAATAGTCCATGTTTATTTTGGGCCAGGTGTCATAAACTTTTTGCCTTTTAATCCTCCACTCTTTTAGGTAGGTATATGTCCTGATTTTACAAATCAAGAAATTGACTCATTATAGAACTAGTAAGTGACCAAGCCCAGATTAAAATCTAGATCTTTCTGACTGCAGAGCCTAAGTTGTTGACATTAAAGTAACCGTTATTTAAAAATGTGTTAACTGGGGCACCTCACTGACTCAGTCCATGGAGTTTGCAACTCTTGATCTTGGGACTGTGAGTTCAGGTCCCATACTGGTGTAGAGATTACTTAAAAAAAAAAAAATCTTAAAAAAAAAAAAAAGTGGGCATCTGGGTGGCTCACTTGGTTAAGCATCTGACTTTAGCTCAGGTCATGATTTCATGGTTTGTGAGTTTGAGCCCCGTGTTGAGCTCTGTGCTGACAGTGCAGAGCCTGCTTGGGATTCAGACTCTCCCTCTCTCTCTCTGCCCCTCCCCTGCTCTCTCTCTCTCTCTCAAAATAAATAAATAAACTTAAAAAAAATGTGTTGGGGTGCCTGGGTGGATCAGTCAGTTAAGCATCCAACTTCGGTTCGGGTCATGATCTCACGACCTGCGAGTTTGAGTTTGAGCCCCACATCGGGGCTCCATGCTGACAGCTCAGAGTCTGCTTCAAATTCTGTGTCTTCCTCTCTCTCTCTGCCCCTCCCCTGCTCACGCTCCATCACTCAAAAATAAGTAAACATTAAAAAAAATGTTTTAAAAATATGTTGGCCTTCAGAGTATCTGGCTAGCTCAGTTGATAGAGCATGTGACTTTTGAGTTGTGAGTTCCAGCCTCACTTTGGATATAGAGGGTACCTTAAAAAAAAAATGTGTTGACCATCAATGAATGGGAAAATCAAACCCCTGTTCCTACACTCGGTCACTGTGAAGTTCCTACATTTGAAAAGTCATTTAAGGGATACCTGGGCGGGGGTTTGTTGGTTAAGTGTCCAACTCTTGGTTTTGGCTCAGGTCATGATCTCACAGTCTTGAGATCAAGCCCTGAGTCCATCAGGCTGAGAATATAGCACTTATAAGGGAAGGGAAGCAGTACTTACAGATATCTAAATATTACTGCACTACAGAACTTTTTCTGGTTGTTTCTCCCCTTTTTGAGGGTGATGTTCAGAACCTTTGTTGCCTCATCTCTCACCTCTATCCCATGGCAGAGTCAAAGTGAGCTGAAGGCTTTTAGAGTAATAATATTGCTACAAACTTTACTTAGTTACTTGATATCTGGATGTTAATTTAGAGTTGATATTTCAGTGAGTCCTAGTGTTCGAATTGGGTATAGGTTTTCCTATTAGGAACAAAGTTATCCTTTGATTTCAGTTGTTTTGAGAGGGTTATTGACTTTGGTTAATTGGAGAGTTGGGACTTCTTCACTTGATTTCTGTCTTCATCTTTGACTGTTGAATGCATTTGTGCTGGTTTGGAACCTGTTGGCTTTCCTGCATACAAATAGATTCTAAAAGTAAGCAAAGATCGACTTTAAGCTTGTTCTTGAGCCTGTCGTGGGACATGCAAATCTAGACTTTATGATTAGTTATTTGAATTAAAAAATGCTTTTAGGCAGAAAAGATCATTTAAAAGATAGTGTCCAATGAACAAATGCAGCACTAGGAACAAGATGGGTTAATATACTAATAAGTTCCAGGCTAAGGAAAGGATAAGGATAAGGAAAAAAAAGGAGGAAAGAGGTGTAAAAAAAAGATTTCTCACCTGCCAGTTTTATCCTCTTTCCTTAGTGTTAGAGTACTGTTTTGAGCCTCATATTATAGAAAGCAGTCACTGAATTGTAAAGATTTACTTCAATTCCTGAAAGCTTGAAGGCTAATGAGGGACAATCTCTCCCTGGTTATTTTTTCTACTCTGGTAAGATTACCAAGAAGAGGGGCCTCACTGTCGCTATACTAACTGGCCCCATGTGCAATATGAGCCAGTATATGTACATGTGACAGATCCTGTCTCTGGGTTTTATTATGGCTGGTTAAGTAGCTTTTTGCCTTTGTCTCTGGTTTCTGTCTCTGGCCCCTTGAAGGCCTTGAGGCTATCTGAAATTATAGGGGCTGGGGTACCATAAATTAAACTTGTGAAATGAGTCCATTGCAGATATATTGACTGAATGAATCTGACTTTTTTTTTTAAGTTTATTTATTTATTTTTGAGAGACAGAGAGCGAGTGTGTGTGCATCCAAGCGGGGGAGGGTCAGAGAGAGAGGGAGACACAGAATCCGAAGCAGGCTCTAGGCTCTGAGCTGTCAGCACAGAGCCTGATGTAGGGCTTGAACCCACGAACCGTGAGATCATGACCTGATCTGAAGTCTGACGCTTAACTTAGCCACCTAGGTGCCCCTGAATCTTTTTTTTTTTTTTTAACGTTTATTTATTTTTTGAGAGACAGAAAGAGACAGAGCATGAGTGGGGGAGTGTCAGAGAGAGAGAGGGAGACACAGAATCTGAAGCAGACACCAGGCTCTGAGATGTCAGCACAGAGCCTGACGCAGGGCTTGAAACCATGAACCTTGAGATAATGACCTCAGTGGAAGTCGGGCACATAACCACCTGAGCTACTCAGGTGCCCCTGAATCTGACTTTTAAGTCTTCTTTTAAAAAGGGTTCTTTGCTAAATTTTCTGCTGGGTGCTTTTCACTTAAGTCATCTCATGTAATTCTTGGAACAACCTTGGGAGGGAGTCAATATCTCTGTTTCACAGATAAGGAAATAAGACTCAGAGAACTTAAATAAATTGCCCAAGGTCACACAGTTAATCAGTAGCAGATGCACTGTTCAAACTTAGTTCAATCCTGGTGTTGAGTTTACTCATTTTACATTGAGATCTGAGTCCAAAATCCACTGTTTTTTACTATCACATGGCTTCTGCTTTTTGCCAACTAGACTAGAGGTTTTTAAACATGTGTTCCTTGGACCCCAGTGTTCCCTGAAAATGATTTCCCATCATCTCTATCTTCTGCAACTTTCTTTGCCTACCATCTTCTCTTATTTAAAAATGCCCTAGGAATTGGAATATGATTTAAAGACGACTACTGTACTAGGTCTTGGTCTTGTTCAGAGGTATCCTGATTGAAAGAAAAAAAAAAGCAACAGAAACTCTCAGCATCCTTTACCAATTCATCCCATATGTTTCCTGGTCTTAGCAGTGAAACAGATGATGGCAGTGAACATCAAAAGCCCAAGAAATGTCCATAGTAATTTTGCATGGCCCTGTGAGGAGCTGTCAAATGTGGATCATCCAATATAGTTCATGGATTTATGCAGTGAACCTTTTCTTTGGAACGTGTCTCCTTAAGATTTGACTCTGTCCTTCTATTTTGTATTGCCATAATTAAATGCAGAAATCAAAGTAAAATTTAGAATAACCCAGAGCTAGGTATCCTTCTGTCTGAATTTATAGCCTTGGAGTCGGCTAGACCTTTCAATTAAATTAGCTGATGGCGACAAATATGTAATCTGACCTCTCCAGCAGCTCAAGTGAAATGTTAATACCAGGCATAGCACAGCTCCCTTGACACACTACTTTGACCTTTTCCTCTCTTACAAATGTTTCTCTTACTCCTTTGTTAACTTAGCCATCTCCTTGCAGAGGTCATGCCTGCTTTTAATTTTTCGAAGCCACGTGAGAACAGACGTTGACCAGCAGAAATTTATTCATTTTTACCTTAAATCCCTAGAGCTACACTAATTATACAGTTTCCTCTAATTCCCATGTATTTTTTAGCTAGTTTACAGTCTCCTTATGACTACCTGTTCTCTGCCTCCCCTCTCTATAAAATCTAAAATACCAGTGACATTTTTCTCTACCAAAAATATGACTAGGTTTTTTGGTCCTTAATTTTGAGAAAGTGGTTATGTCTTTGATTTTTGTTTCTTTCTAGAGAAGTGGAGCCAACCTTGCAGGGAGAAGGCAGGCATAAAGCAAGCCCTCTTTGTGGCTGAGATTAAAGGTGGAGATGGTTTAGGAGAGGGAAGTTCTGAGTGGTGAGGGGAACAGGAAGGGAAGAGGTGATGTTTTAGTTCCTCAGGCATTCATTCTCTAGCCTCCTAGAAGTGCTTAGAGTTCAGTAGCTCCAGATTTTGTAAGCTTCACCTCAGTTTTCTCTTGGTGGGTTGGTCTGGCTAAGTGATTGTTGTTGTTGTCTTGTCTTGTCTTGTCTTGTCTTATTTTATTTTATTTTATTTTATTTTATTTATTTTTGAGATTTTATTTTTAAGTAATCTCTGTACCCAGTATGAGGCTTGAAATCACAACCCCTAGATCAAGAGTTGTATGCTCTATTGGCTAAGCCAACCAAATGCCCCATTTTATTGTATTTTATTTATTTATTTATTTATTTATTTATTTATCCGGTATTTTTATTTAATTTATTTTTTAAATTTATATCCAAGTTAGTTAGCATATAGTGCAACAATGATTTGAGGAGTAGATTCTTTAATGCCCCTTACCCATTTAGCCCCTCCCCCTTCTCACAACCCCTCCAATAACCCTCTGTTTGTTTTCCATATTTAAGAGTCTCCTCTGTTTTTGTCACCCTCCCTGTTATATTATTTTTGCTCCCCTTCCCTTATGTTCATCTGTTCTGTTTCTTAAAGTCCTCATATGAGTGAAGTCAAAGGATATTTGTCTTTCTCTGAGTGACTAATTTCGCTTAGCATAATACCCTCTAGTTCCATCCACATAGTTGCAAATGGCAAGATTTCATTCTTTTTGATTGCCGAGTAATACTCCGTTGTATGTATATACCGCATCTTTATCCATTCATGGATGGACATTTGGGCTTTTTCCATACTTTGGCTATTGTTGACAGTGCTGCTATAAACATTGGGGTGCATGTGTCGCTTGGAAACCGCATACCTGTATCCCTGGGATAAATATCTAGTAGTGCAATTGCTGGGTCGTAGGGTAGTTCTATTTTTAATTTTGTTGGGAACCTCTGTACTGTTTTCCAGAGTGGCTGCACCAGTTTGCATTCCCACCAGCAGTGCAAAGAGATCATGTTTCTCTGCATCCTCGCCAACATCTGTTGTTGCCCGAGTTGTTAATGTTAGCCATTCTGACAGGTGTGAGGTGGTATCTCATCGTGGTTTTGATTTGTATTTCCCTGATGATGAGTGATATTGAGTATTTTTTCATGTGTTGGTTGGCCATCTGGATGTCTTCTTTGGAGAGGTGTCTATTCATGTCTTTTGCTCATTTCTTCATTGCATCGTTTGTTTTTTGGGTGTTGAGTTTGATAAGTTCTTTATAGATTTTGGGTACTAACCCTTCATCTGATATGTCGTTTGCAAATATCTTCTCATATTCTGTCGGTTGCCTTTTAGTTTTGCTTATTGTTTCCTTCACTGTGCAGAAGCTTTTTTTTTTTTTTTAACGTTTATTTATTTTTGAGACAGAGACAGAGTGTGAACGGGGGAGGGTCAGAGAGAGAGGGAGACACAGAATTGGAAACAAGCTCCAGGATCTGAGCTGTCAGCACAGAGCCCGACGTGGGGCTCGAACTCACGGACCGCAAGATCATGACCTGAGCTGAAGTCAGACCCTTAACTGACTGAGCCACCCAGGCGCCCCAAGAAGCTTTTTATTTTGAGGAGGTCCCCATAGTTCGTTTTTGCTTTGGTTTCCCTTGACTCCGGAGACATGTTGAGGAAGAAGTTGCTGCGGCCAAGGTCAAAGAGGTTTTTGCCTGCTTTCTCCTTGAGGGTTTTGATGGCTTCCTGTCTTACGTTTAGGTCTTTTATCCATTTTGAGTTTATTTTTATGTATGGTGTAAGAAAGTGGTCCAGGTTCATTTTTCTGCATGTCGCTGTCCAGTTTTCCCAGCACCGCTTGCTGAAGAGACTGTCTTTATTTCATTGGATATTCTTTCCTGCTTTGTCAAAGATTAGTTGGCCATACGTTTGTGGATCCATTTCTCGGTTCTGTATTCTGTTCCATTAATCTGAGTGTCTGTTTTTGTGCCAGTACCATACTGTCTTGATGATTACAGCTTTGTAATACAACTTGAAGTCAGGGTTTGTGATGCTTCCTGCTTTGGTTTTCTTTTTCAAGATTGCTTTGGCTATTTGGGGTCTTTTCTGGTTCCATACAAATTTTAGGATTCTTTGTTCTAGCTCTGTGAAGAATGCTGGTGTTGTTTTGATAGGTATTGCATTGAATATGTAGATTACTTTGGGTAGTATTTACATTTTAACAATATTTGTTCTTCCTATCCTGGAGCATGGAATCTTTTTCCATTTTTTTCTGTCTTTCTCAATTTCTTTCATAAGCTTTCTATAGTTTTCCGTGTATAGATTTTTCACCTGTTTGGTTAGATTTATTCCTAGGTATTTTATGGCTTTTGGTGCAATTGTAAGTGGGATCGATTCCTTGATTTCTCTTTCTGTTGCTTCATTATTGGTGTATAGGAATGCAACCGATTTCTTTGCATTGATTTTATTTTCTGCAAGTTTCCTGAATTCATGGATCCTAGCAGTTTTTTGGTGGAATCTTTTGGGTTTTCCATATAGAGTATCATGTTGTCTGCGAAGAGTGAAAGTTTGACCTCCTCCTGGCTGCATTTTACTTTATTTTTAAGAAAACTGTACCCAGCATGGAGCTTGAACTCACAACCCTCAGTTCAAGAGTCCACATGCTCTACCCACTGAGTCAGCCAGGCGCCTTTAACTTCGTATTTTGACATAGTTTCAAACTTAATGAAAAAGTGCAAAGTAATATTAACGTTCCTATATGCTCTTCACCCTGATTCTCCAGATGTCAATGTTTTACTACTTTTCTATATTATGATTCCATTTATATTGCATATTACTTTACCCCAAATAACATAATGTATATTTCCAGTAAACTAGGACATTCTTACATAACTACAATACACATATCAAATCAAGAAATAATTAAAGAATTTTTTTTTAATGTTTGTTTATTTTTGAGAGACAGAGAGAGAGAGAGAGAGAACACACACATGCATGAGTGGGGTAAGTGCAGAGAGGCAGACAGAGGTTCCTAAGTGGGCTCTGTGCTGACAGCAAACTGAGATGTCACAAACTGTGAGATCATGACCTGAGCTGAAACTGGCCGCTCAGTTGACTGAGGCACCCGTGTACCCCCATGATTATGTATTCCTATTAGTTTTTCTTCAGTTACTATTTAATATTCTACATAGCATTTTCTTTTTTTTTTTTAAGTTTATTTATTTATTTATTTTTTAACATTTTTTATTTATTTTTGAGACGGGGGAGACAGAGCATGAACAGAGGAGGGTCAGAGAGAGGGAGACACAGAATCTGAAACAGGCCCCAGGCTCTGAGCTGTCAGCACGGAGCCCAACGCGGGGCTCGAACTCACAGACCGTGAGATCATGACCTGAGCCGAAGTCAGCCGCTTAACTGACTGAGCCACCCAGGCGCCCCTAAGTTTATTTTTTTTGAGAGAGAAAGAAGTACACAAAAACCCGTGTGAGTGGGGGAGGGGCAGAGAGAGAGAGGAGGAGAGAGAATCCCAAGCAGGCTCTGCAGGCTCTGCACTGACAGTGCTTGAACCCACAAACTGTGAGATTGTGATGTGAGCTGAAATAAAGAGCCAGTCGCTTAACCAACTGAGCCACCCAGGCGCCCCCAGAGCATTTTCTTAGCCATACTTCCTTATATATATTGATAAAGATTCTTATTTTATTCAGTAGGTTATAATCTGTTGTTTATTGTGGTGTTCACATTATCCCAGTAGGAGCCCCTTCAAGCTAGTTCTTGTATCCTTTGGACAGGTTTCTAACATTCTTGGGCTACTACTTTACTTTCTGGCACAAAAAGGTAATCCAGGCTTATCTTCTTTCCTTTTTTTGGAAAAAAAAAAAAAAAAAAAAATATATATATATATATATATATATATATATATGTATGTATTATTTAAAAATATATATTTATTATTATTATTATCTTCTCTTTCTACCTGAGCCTTGGAATCAGCTATTTCTCCAAGATGTTTCTCTCATAATTCCTGTTAATGGAGAAAATTATTTTGAAATCAAGATCTGGGTGCTATGTGTGCTTATTGCTGTGATAGGATTGCTTCTAGATTCTTTTAATGGACAGAGCTAGGAAATGTATTCGTATACATACATGTGCATATACATATACACACCCACCTCACTTTGTCTCTACTTATATCTATACATAATAAAAGTCATGAGTTTATACTCATGCCTCCAATACCAAAAGTTCATTTGTTCTTTTTTTTTTTTTTTTAATGTTTATTTATTTATTTTTGAGAGAAAGATAGAGAGCGAGCAGGGGAGGGGCAGAGAGAGAGGGAGACAGAATCCCAAGCAGGCTTCGTGCCGTCAGCACACAGCCCGATGTGGGGCTCGAACCCGTGAACCATGAGATCATGACCTGAGCCAAAACCAAGAGTTGATGCTCAACCAACTGAGCCACCCAGGCACCCCTAAAAGTTCATTTATTCTTTCTCTTTTTTGTATTTTTAAGTCTCTTCTCTTGCTAAGGGATAATAAACCTGCCTCACACAATCTACAACATTACTTGTTCCCCAATCTTAGAATATACAGAAAGTGGCTTCAGAATTGTTAATCCATGTTTCTGTGAAATACCAACCAAGTGGAGTTCAGCTGGTAAACCTGTTTGTTTCCAGATTGTTGTCGTCTGTATAGTGGGGATATATGGTTGTGTATTGTATTGAAAAGTTACTCTGGGGTAGCTCTTCAATCATTTAAAATGCAATTCAATGTAATAGAAATGAGATGTGTACTTTTAGGAACAAATTTATCATGTAATGCCAGACTTAGGTGAAAAAACAATTTATGTTGTATGGTTTCATTGTTTTCTTGGTGCTTCTGTCTTGGTAAAATTTCAGAATAACTTTAATTTCTTAGTTTCAAATAAATTTCAGTATTTTTGTTCACCTTTTGGGAGAATATTTGATTGATTCTCAGCAATGGAGTGTTTTCCTGACTCTAGATGAATAGTTTTTAATTTTTAATTTTATTTTTTTTCAGGTAAATAGTTCTTAAATTTCATCTGGACCTAGTAATTTGTAGATGCTGACTTGTTGGTTTTGGCAGGTAGTGAAAATTCATTTTTTTTTTTTTTTTTTAAAAGCAGAGTGATTTGCTACTGAGTGATTTGCTCTTGAAACTTCAAAGAAGGAATTTTGGTGTTCCAATTTTTCAAATATGTTTGTAGGAGAGAGCTATAGTTGCCCTTCTGGAGGGTTTGGTATGGAGAGAAGAGAAGGAAGGAACTAGATGAATGAAAATCAAGTAACAGTGACTACAGGAGTGAGCGCTGTCAACTGCTATTGGTTCCTTAGGAAGAGAAGCCCCTGCCTTGTGACCATAGCAGCAAAGTTCTCCAATACTGATAGACAAGAAAGAATGGTTTCTGCGAACACATGCCGTCTCGGTAAAACCTCCATAGAGAGGTTTAAACCCAGCAGTTGTTAGGAGGTTTCACTGAAATGTCTTGATTTGAAGAAGTGCTGAACCACATTGAGAGTAAATATTGAGGTAATTAAATTCCTCTCCCCTTTTTCCTGCCAGGTGTGTAAATGGGGTGGTTTATTTATTTATTTATTTATTTATTTATTTATTTATTTATTTTTTAGAGAGAGGGAGAGCACATGAGCAAAGGGCAGAAGGAGAGAGAGTCTCTAGTAGATTGCATGCCCAGCACAGAGCCAGACACAGAGTCAGGCACGTGGCTCAATCCCACATCCCTGAGACCATGACTTGAGCTGAAATCAAGAGTTGGGGGGTGCCTGGGTGGCTCGGTCAGTTGGGCGTCTGACTTCGGCTCAGGTCATGATCTCACAGTCCGTGAGTTCGAGCCCCACGTCGGGCTCTGTGCTGACTGCTCAGAGCCTGGAGCCTGTTTCAGATTCTGTGTCTCCCTCTCTCTCTGCCCCTCCCCTGTTCATGCTCTGCCTCTCTCTGTCTCAAAAATAAATAAACGTTAAAAAAAAAAAAAAGAGTTGGAAACTCAACCTACTGAGCCACCCAGGTGCCCCTGCCCTTTTTTTTTTTTTTTTTTTTTGTAGAGTAAGCTGCTTTATGCCCAGTGTGGGGCTTGAAGTTAGGACCCTGTGATCAAGAGTCACGTGCTCTACCCATTGAGACAACCAGACTGCTGCTCTTTTTTAAAATTTTTTTTATTTTTTAGAGAGTGAGCACAAGAGGGCCGGGGGTGGGGGGAGGGAGGGAGGGAGGGAGAGAGACAGAGAGAGAGAGAGAGAGAGAGAGAGAGAGAGAGAGAGAGAGGGAGAGGGAGAGAGAATGAATCTTAAGCGGGCTCCACACTCAGCCTAACAAGGGGCTCCATCCCTCAGCCCAGAGATCGTGACTTAAGCAGAAATCAAGAGTCGCACACTTAACCGGCTGGGCCACCCATCCACCCCCACTTTGTGTAATTTTGATGGATGTTGCTAAATTACTCTCTGGAGATAGTATACACTTTTTGTACTCACGTGAAGGTGTAGGAGATGGGGGAAGTTAGGAATGGGCTGGGTTTTGGGGGGTACTAAAAGCAGTTATGTTATTGGAAAATAAAGTACTAGGGGAAGAATAGCAGAAGATAAGATTAGAGAAGCAGGGAGGGGTCAGGGTTTTATGCTGGGATTTTATTCTATAGCTAGTGGAGAGCAATAGAAAGGATGAGGGAATGACATGGGTAATATAGCGTTCTAGAGTATTCTGGTGGTCGTATGAAGATGGATTCAAAGGAGCAAGACAGGAAGCAGCAAAATAATTAGGTTAATGCAGTAGCCTTCTTGTCAGACCTTTCATCTGTATTTTGGGTTTGGAAACCAGCCCTGTAATTCCAAAAGAGATACCTTATGCTAAGGGAGGTAGAGGAGATAAATTTAAAAGAGGAAGAGCATGTATCATTGAAGGTGTAGCAAGAAAGGCTTCACTAAATAGCTGCATTTTGATGGATCTTGGATTGGTAGATATGGAGAAATGGGATAAAGGAAATCATTTCAGGTCCTGAGAGATGGAATAAGCCAGGAGTTGGCAAACTTTCTATAAAGGGCCGAATAAATATGTTAGGCTTTATGGGACATATGGTCTCTGTCACATATCCTCCTTCTTATTTATTTATTTTAATGTTTAATGTTTACTTTTGAGAGAGATAGAGTGCAAGCAGGAGAGGGGCAGAGAGAGAGGGAGACACAGAATCCGAAGCAGGCTCCAAACTGTCAGCATAGAACCTGATGGGGGGCTTGAACCCAGGAACCATGAGGTCATGACCTGAGCCAAATTCAGACACTTTAACAACTGACTGAGCAACCCAGGCGCCCATTCCAACTTTTTTTAGTGTAGAACTTGTCAGCGACAGCCTTTACTGAAACAGGCTATGGGCAAGGTTTGAAGGGGGTGGGGTGGCAGATTGCTTTAGTTATCAACTCTTGGAATAAGAAAAGACGTCCAGCCTGGACGGTGCAAGATACTTACTGAGTAAAGGAGAGGAGTGTAGGCAGGTTGAGGCAGAACTGTGGAAAACTGAATGTTAGGCTAAAGAATTTATCCCTAGGTTAGGGGCATTAAAGAGTCACCTGTTACATTGACACTGGTGGTGACATCTTGCTTAGTGCTGTAAACTTACCGTATTAACAGCTACAAAAAGTCTTTCTGGGAGAATTGCTATAGATGGTTGTACTGCACATTAATACTGCCGACAGATTGCCATTAGCATGAAATACTGAGGTCTGACCTACTCACTAGGATGTTGAGTGTTTTAGTGAGTGGTTTAACATAAAAGAAGTTAAGGAGACTGCAAGTTAAGGAGGCTGCTCCTAGCTGGTTCAGTCCGTAGAGCATGTGATGCTGGATCTGGGGGTCGTGAGTTCAAGCCCCACATTGTGGGTAGAGGTTACTTAAAGAAAAAAGAGAGACTCAAGGAAGAAGAAAAAGAATAGTACAGCTCAGAATTTCAGGAATTATATAGCTGTTGCTAAACCTTTCAGTTTTTTGTTTTGTTTACTTCTGGTTTTAAAGAATAGGAAATAAATTGTACAACGGTTTGGCTTACTGATTAAACAGTTTCTCCAACTCTATACAGACTCTTGTAAGCTTTTGTTTTAAGCCTCTGGTTCTAGATGACTGGGACACTGGTTTTCCTTGGGGTGAGAGTCAGGATGGGTGGATTGGTGGTGTGATCAGAATTACTATGGGAGTTATTAGAATATCAATAGGGCACTCATATCTTGATCCATTCTTTGGAAGGATGTCCTGGTGGTTTTTGGAAATAGCCTCCCAGGGGATTCTCCACCATTTCTTCCTGGTTAACAGCCATTGTTTGGAACAATTTCTTTCTTTCTTTTCTTTTCTTTTTTTAATGTTTATTTAGTTTTGAGAGAAAGGGGGGTGGGGAGGGACAGAGAGAGATGGAGACACAGAATCCAAAGCAGGCTCTAGGCTCTGAGCAGTCTACACTGAGCCCAACGTGGGGCTTGAACCTAGGAGCAGTGAGATCATGACCTGAGCTGAAGTCAGATGTTTAACCGACTGAGCCACAGGTGCCCCATTTGAAACAGTTTCTGTCCTTTCCCTCCTGCCATCACTTTATATTCAGTGATGCTGGTAGGATTACATTCCTTTATATTCTAGCATTAAGGAAAAGTTGAGATGGAACTTGGTACCCTGTAAATACTTCTGACATATGGTGCATCTTTTGACAGCGAACATTACTAACTCATATTGTCAACTTGCTGATCAGCTTTTCCTGAGGAACTCTGGCCTTATGTTATTTTCAGTTATTGTTGGTTATAAACTTTGTGCTTGTGTTAATAAGTCAGCTTCTTCTCACTTTTATGAAACTGCCTTTTATCAGCACAAAAACATAGACAGTGATGGGATGATGCTCTGCTTTAGCTGCCTCTGTGTCCTTGAACTCAGTTTGAGCCCCTATTATGTGCACATAATGGGTACACAGACTTTTTGAGAAGTAATGCTCTAGATACAGAAAAGGCAAAAGATAAAGGGTCTTTGAGGTTCTTCTCATTCCACAATCTCTGCTTCCATGAATTAAAAGACAGTAAATCTTGAGGCAGGCGGCTGGCTCAGTTGGTGGTGTGTGGGACTCTTTCTTGTTTTTTTTTAAACGTTTATTTATTTTTGAGAGACAGAGCGTGAGCAGGGGAGGGGCAGAGAGAGGGAGACACAGAATCCAAAGCAGGCCCCAGGCTCCGAGCTGTCAGCACACAGCCCAATGTGGGGCTCAAACTTACAAACTGTGAGATCATGACCTGAGCCGAAGTCGGGTGCTCAATCAACTGAGCCACCCAGTCGCCCCAACCCCCTCCCTGTATTTATATTATTTTTGCTTCCCTTCAGTTGTGTTCATCTGTTCTGTGTCTTTTTAATTTTTTTTTTATGTTTTTATTTATTTTTGAAGGAGAGACAGAGAGAGAGACAGAGAGAGACAGAGAGAGAGACAGAGCATGAGCGGGGGAGGAGCAGAGAGAGAGGGAGACACAGAATCCAAAGCAGGCTCCAGGCTCCAAGCTGTCTGCGCAGAGCCCGATGCGGGGCTCGAACCCACGGACCGTGAGATCATGGACCTGAGCTGAAGTTGGACGCTTAACTGACTGAGCCACCCAGGCACCCCCCATCTGTTCTGTGTCCTCATGTGAGTGAAGTCATATGATGTTTGTCTTTCTCTGACTGACTAATTTCACTTAGCATAATACCCTCTAGTTCCATCCACATAGTTGCAAATGGCAAGATTTCATTCTTTTGATTGCCGAGTAATACTCCATTGTGTGTGTGTGTGTGTGTGTGTGTGTGTGTGCGTGTGTGTGTGTATATATACATATATATATATATATATATATATATACACACCATATTTTCTTTATCCATTCATCCATCGATGGACATTTGGGCTCTTTCCATACTTTGGCTATTGTGGATAGTGCTGCTATAAACATGGGGGTGCATGTGTCGCTTGGAAACAGCACACCTGTATCCCTTGGATAAATACCTAGTAGTGCAATTGCTGGGTCATAGGGTAGTTCTATTTTTAATTTTGTTGAGGAACCTCCATACTGGTTTCCAGAGTGGCTGCACCAGTTTGCATTCCCACCAGCAATGCAAAAGAGATCCTCTTTCTCCGCATCCTTTCCAACATCTGTTGTTGCCTGAGTTGTTAATGTTAGCCATTCTGACAGGTGTGAGGTGGTATCTCCCTCATTTCTATTTTTTAAAGCAATTGAAATTCTAGGGTTTTTAAAAATTTCTTAAGATTTTTTTTTTTTTTTTTTTAAGTAATCTCTACACCCACCATGGGGCTCGAACTTACAACCCCAAGATCAAGAATTCCATGCTCTAGTGCCTGAGCCAGCCAGGCACCCCAAGATTCCCCAATTTTTATTTATTTATTTATTAAAAAAATTTTTTTTAAATGTTTATTTATTTTTGAGACAGAGACACAGCATGAACAGGGGAGGGTCAGAGAGAGGGAGACACAGAATCCAAAGCAGGCTACAGGCTCCAAGCTGTCAGCACAGAGCCCGACGCGGGGCTCGAACTCACAGACTGTGAGATCATGACCTGAGCTGAAGTCGGATGCTTGACCGACTGAGCCACCCAGGCGCCCCTTAAAATTCCCCAATTTTTAAAAGTACATGTTGGTTGTGGCAGTGAAGGCTATAATACGCAGTGATCAAAGCTTTTTTGATTATAGCCCATATTCATAAATGCCAATTTGTAACTAAATGTGACAGGATTATCTGGATGGTTGATAGGGGTTTATAAACCAAGAGGGGTTTATTTAAACTTCTATCAAAAATGGAAAATGGGTATCCCATTAGGGTTTAATTGGTTGACTAGCTTTTAAGCTTGGATGCTGCTGAAGTTAATTTATTGTGTGAGAGATAAGCTGAGTGTGGAGTACAAACTTGTTTTAGGAAAAGGATCTCTTTGTAGGTTTATTCATTTGCCAGATCAATCCTGTTTATATGTGAACCTTCTTGATTCCAGGGAAAACAGGCAGACAATCCATGCGAATTAAATATTAGAACATGACAGATTGATTTTGATCCCACAGATTAAGGAGGAAAAGAAGGCTTTAGGTTTTATTAAATTTATCCTGAATGATGATGTTTTATTTTATTTATTTATTTATTTTTAATTTTTTTAATGTTTATTTATTTTTGAGACAGAGAGAGACAGAGCATGAATGGGGGAGGGTCAGAGAGAGGGAGACACAGAATCTGAAACAGGCTCCAGGCTCTGAACTGTCAGCACAGAGCCTGACGCGGGGCTCGAACTCACGTACCGCAAGATCGTGACCTGGGCCGAAGTCGGCCGCTTAACCGACTGAGCCACCCAGGCGCCCCGATGATATTTTAAAAAAGAAACTTTTGTGGAAAGATCTGTCAGTAACAGATGAGTAAATTTTTCTTATTTAAATAGGTTCTTGTATCTAAATAGACAGTATGGCATATTGAGAAAGCATCTTTGGGTTTGTTTTCTCAACACGTGGATTCTAGTTTATAGGTGACTGAAGATGTGGCTTTATAATTTACTTAATCATGAGTTATATTTTAAATGAAAATAATTTTTTTAAGTTTATTCATTTTAGGGGCACCTGGGTGACTCAGTTGGTTGAGCATCCGACTCTTGATTTTGGCTCAGGTCGTGATCTCATGGTAAGATCGAGTCCTGCGTTGGGCTCTGTGCTGATAGGGCAGAACCTGCTTAGGATTCTCTCCCCCGTCCCTCCCTCACTTTCTCCCTCACTGCCTCGCTCAAAATAAGTAAACTTAAAAAAATAAATAAAGGGGTGCCTGGGTGGCTCAGTCGGCTAAGCATCTGACTTCAACTCAGGTCATGATCTCGTGCTTCCTGGGTTCGTGCCTCACATTGGGCTCTGTGCTGACAGCTCAGAGCCTGGAGCCTGCTTTCGGATTCTGTGTCTCCCTATCTCTCTGCCCCTCCCCTGCTCACGCTCTGTTTCTGTCTCAAAAATGAATAAACGTTAAAAAAATTAAAAATAATTAAAGTTTATTCATTTTTGAGAGAGCGCTTGAGTGGGGAGGGGCAGAAGGAGAATCCCAAGTTGGCTGAACTGTCAGCTCAGAACTGGACACGGGGTTCAATCTCATGACCTGAGCTGAAATCAAGAGTCAGACATGTAACTGACAGCCACCCAGGCACCCTGAAAATAATTTTTTAATAAAAAAATAATTTTGCTGTAGCTATTAATAGAAGGATGTTTAAAAGATAAATGAAATATTAGTTGAAATAGCTGTTTAGAAGATTGCTTGACAGTGTTTATCTTTTCCTGTAATTTTTCTCTCTTTATGCAAAATTTCTAAATAATTTTTTAAAGTTTATCTATTTATTTTGAGAGAAAGGGAGAGAGAGATCAGGGGAGGGCCAGAGGGAGGGAGAGGGAGAGAGAGAATCCCAAGCAGGCTCTGCACTGTCAGCATGGAGCCTGATGTGGGGCTCGAACCTGTGAACTATAAGATCATGGACGGAGCCAAAACCAAGGGTTTGGATGCTTGACTGACTGAGCCACACTGAGTGCCCCTATGCAAGGTTTTTATTAAAAAAAAAAAATAAATAAATCATATGGGGCGCCTGGGTGGCTCAGTCAGTTAAGCGTCCGACTTCAGCTCAGGTCATGATCTCATGGTCTGTGAGTTCGAGCCCCGCGTCGGGCTCTGGGCTGACAGCTCAGAGCCTGGAGCCTGCTTCAGATTCTGTGTCTCCCTCTCTCTCTGCCCCCTCCCCTGCTCATGCTCTGTCTCTCTGTCTCAAAAATAAATAAAAACATTAAAAAAAATTAAAAAAAAATCATAAATGTACAGCTCAATGAATTTTCACAAACTGATCATACTTATGTAAGTGCTATCCAGATCAAGAAATAGAACATTAACACTATATGCTAACTAACTTGGATGTAAATTTAAAAAAAAGTTTCAAAAGACTTTCACACACATTAAAAATATTTTACTCATCAAACCTATTTTTTAAAAAAAGAAATAGAACATTAACAGCAACTACTTGAGAAGCTCATCTCTCACCTGCAAGTTACTGTCCTTCCCTCTCCCCCAGAGTAACCAATATCCTGACCTCTTCATCATTCATTATTTTTAATTAATTAATCTATTTATTTTTATGCAGTTTTTTTATGTTTCTGTTCTACTGATTGTTTAATTTATTATTATTTTTTTTTATTTAGAGAAAGAGCTCGCACAAGTTGGGGACAGGGTGAGGGAGAGAATCGCAAGCAGGCTGTGCTGTTAGCGCAGAGCCTGACATGGGCCTCGATCTCATGAACCATGACATCATGACCTGAGCTGAAATCAAGTATCAGATGCTTAACTGACTGAGTCATCCAGGCACCCCAGTTTTGTTTTTTGAAAAAATGAACATGATATATAAATAATCACATACTGTGTTTTCTTCTCTATCTGGCTTCATTTGCTCAACAATAATGACACATGTTCTTGTGTTAATAATTCCTTCTCATTGCTGTGTAGAATTCCACTGTAAAAATAGACCACAGTTTGTCCATCCTGTTGTTGACAGATATTTTGATTGTTTCCAGTTTGGGGTTATTAAGAATACTGTTGCAGGAACATTCTTCTATATCTGGGTATATGTATGTATGTCTTTCTGTTGGGAGTGGAATTGGAGGGTCACTGATGATGTGTATGTTTAGCTTTAGTAGATAACTGCCAAAAAGTTTTCCAGAGTTGTTGTATCAGTTTATACTTGCATCAGCAGTCTGTAAGAATTCCATTTGTTCTACATTTTCACCAGTCTTTTTTTTTTTTTTTTAAGTTTATTTATTTATTTTGAGAGAGCAAGTGGGAGAGGGGTAGAGAGAGGGGGGGGAGACAGAGATTCCCAAGCAGGCTCCGCACTGTCAGTAAGGTTCTCCATGTAGGTCTCAACCCCGTGAACCATGAGATCATGACCTGAGCTGAAACGGAGAATCAGATGCTTAATTGACTGAGCCACTCAGGTGCCCCCTCACCAGTCTTTAACATTTGCCGAGCCTCTTCTTTGTACGAGGTCCGAGGGATGCAGTAGTGAACAAAGTGAAGCCATCACAGATCTTGAAATTTAATGTGATTAAAAATATATTTTATACCCACTTGTTTAGTTAGGTAGCGGTAAAGTATTAAAAGGTGTGTTAGATAGAAGAGGGTGATAGGGAGTGCTATCAGTGGTTGAGAAAGACTTCTGATGAAGTGCCATTTGAGCAAAAATCTGAAGGAAATGAAGGAAGTAAGCTAGCCGTGTGGACATCTGGGAGGGGAGGAGTCTGGACAAAGGGAATAGCAAGTGTCAGTACCCTGAGGTGAGAGCATGCTTGATGCATTCACAAAACAGCAAGGAGGCTAGTAAGACCGGAGCACATTGAATAGGGGTGACAGTGGTAGCAGCTGATCTCGGGGAGGTAAACAGGGCCAGACCATAGAGGACCTTAAGAGTCATAAAAGGATTTTGGGTTTTCTAAATGAGACGGGAAGCCTTTGAGGGGTTTTGAACAGTGACATTATCCCCTTTACCTTTTAAAGAGATCACTCTGCTCTTGGGGAAAACATTCTTCACAGAGCAAGAGCAGAAGCAAGAATGTGAATTAAGAAATTACTGCTGTAGGCCAAGAGAAGGGAGGTTGGTGGGTTTGGACTAGAATGTTAACAGTTGAAGTAAGGAGAGATAGTTGGATTCAGGATATTTTGAAGGTATGGCTGATATGATTTGCCTCAGTGTATTGGACATGGGGGGAGGTTGTGTGTCAGTGGTGACTCTAAGATTATTGGCTTAAGTTGCTAATTTGCTGATTTAAAGAAGATTGGGGCAATGTTAGGAACCCCAGGTAGGTTTGGGATAGGATGGTGGACCAAGAATTTGTTGGGACATTTTGTATGTGAGATATCTGTTAACTATCCAACTAAAGATGTTGAGTAGGCAATAGGATATGTAAACAACATGGTGAATGAAAATAGAGATTGGATCTAACATGGCCTTTGGAGTGATGTAGAGGGAACAGATAAATTCTCTTTGTCAGTTGAATACTTATAAAGCTCCTTATTTAGCATTTAGATTGTACAGACTTCTATTTTTTGAGACTTATTCGACAAGGAAGTAAAATATTAGGAATTTATTTATTGAGAAAGTTCCTGGGTATTTCTTTGAAAGATTTATGATTGAAATTTATTAGACTTTGTATAGATTTACTCTAGTCTACCACAGTTTCTGTGTCTGTTACTCTGTGTAAAATGATTGTAGCTATAATGACCTTAGAAGGTCGATGACTTGTATACAGTAATTTATACATATACTTTGTATAAAGTACATTGTGAATATCTGAAGAAAGCTTTAACCATATAGTCTTTTGCATTGTATTTTAGAGCATACTTGTAATACATACAGAAATTGAAAAATCATAGTAATTTTTAAAAAATTTATTTACTTATTTTAGTTTTTTATTTTTTTAAATTTTATTTAATGTTTATTTATTTTGAGAGAGACAGAGTGCAAGCAAGCAGGGGAGTGGCAGCGAGAGAGGGAGACACAGAATCCAAAGCAGGCTCCAGGCTCTGAGCTGTCAGCACAGAGCCTGATGCGGGGCTCGAACCCACGAACTGAGAGATCATGACCTGAGCCAAAGTCAGACGTTCAACCAACTGAGCCACCCAGGTGCCCCTAAAAATTTATTTTAGAGGGAGTGTGCGAGTGGGAGAGAGAATCTCAAGCAGGCTCCATAGTCAATGTGGAGCCCTACGTGGGACTTGATCCCATGACCCTGGGATTATGATCTAAGCCAAAATCAAGAGTTGGGACACTCAACCAAATGAGCCACCCAGGCACCCCGAAAAATCATAGTTTATATGGGGATTTCACATACATTATTCAGTGCTCAAAACATCCTGTGAATTGAGCGGTATTACCATCTACAGTTTATAGTTGAGGAAAAAAGACTGAATGGATGATGAATTGACTCACTCAGGGCCTGTCTTCTCTGATTATGTAGAAGAGACAAGACCTGAACCCAAGTCCTAACTCCACAGCCATATGTAAACTGACACACTTTCTCAGCTATGTTGGATGAATGATCATTTTATAGTATTCTGCTTTGACGGTAAAATTTTTGAAAAGTATTCTACAAAAGTAATACAAGACATTCTTACAAGAAATTTGTATCAAATAGAGTAAAAAGTAAAAATTCCCTTTCACCTCATCACTGAAAGTTTGTGGGTATTTCCAGACTTTTTTGGATACCTTTACATATACATCTGTAATACATAAATGTACAGTGTTTGGCACAAATGGAATCATACTATATGTAATATTTTGCAGAGTCTTCATAAATTTCTGGTCAGACCAGAAGTCCACAAAATTGTTTTGTCAGATCTTTGCTTTAAACAAGACCAAAGATATTTATCTCTTCAGGTGTTTTTGAATGTTGGAATAAATTTTATGAACAACAGCAACATTCAGTATTTATTTGTTCAGCGTTAATAGATGCCTTTAAAGTGATCACACCTTTCATTTCAGTGAACTTTCCAAATGCTCTATAAAAAGGCAGATACATGATTGTTTCATGAGGTGGCCAACCACCATTCAAACCTTTTTCCCTTTCTTAGAAAGTGCAGGCTTGTCCATTTTGGGGCAGTTGCGTCTTGCAGATCCACCTGTTACCTGTGTTTGTAGATGAGCTTATAACTAGACAGAAATGTACTGCAAATGTAAAAAATAGGTCCCTTATGTTATTGGTGACAAAGAGGGTGAAAAGCTTCAGGTGGATCAAACTCTCCAGGCTGCTTATAGAAGCTTTGCCAGTTTTCATCTCATCGCTACCACAAAGATATTTTGGTGATTCCCCCCCGACCATCATTTTTTTTTTTATTTAATGTTTGTTTATTTTTGAGAGAGCGAGAGCGGGCATGTGTATGCAGGTGTGCGTGCAAGTGGGGGAGGGGCAGAGAGAGGGACAGAGAATTCCAAGCAGGCTCCTTGCTGTCAGCTGTCAGCACAGAGCCGGTTGCTTAACCAACTGAGATACCCAGGTGCCCCTTATCCCCCACCATTGTAAACTAATACATATGACAGATTATGCATTTTGCTTTAGAAATCTAACTTAATGATGCATTCATCAAATTGTAATCAGATTCCCATGCTGTTCATATTTTTCTCAGAAGGAAAAAGAAATCGAACTCCCATTGTGGGATAAGTTCAACATTTGCACAAGACCTGCTTTGGGCCAGTCAGGGAATCAAGGAGGCAAATTGGGGAGATAACGAAGTAAGCTCTTGCTGGAGACTGGACAGACCAAACAGGAAATGAATTTGTATGTGTTTCAGAATTCCAGAGTAATGAAGCTGAAAAATGTCAAGCAACTGGTAAATGTATGCTTATAGTAAAATATAAGGAGGGATGGGTACCTGGGTGGCTCAGTCAGTTAAGCGTCCGACTTCAGCTCAGGTCATGATCTTGCGGTTTGTGAATTTGAGCCCCACATCGGTCTCTGTGCTGACAGGTCAGAGCCCGGAGCCTGCTTCAGATTCTGTGTCTCCCTCTCTCCTTGTTCCTCCCTCACTCTGTCTCTCTCTCTCTCAAAAGTAAATAAAGATTTAAAAAATGATTAAAAAAATAAAACATGAGGGAAAAATTAGTATATGCAGTATACACTTTGGTGTGCATCCCAAGCATCTGGAAGACTTGTTAAATGTAACATCTGGGACTTCACCTCCCAGAGAGTTAAATACTGAAGGTTGGGACGAGGCCCAGGAATCTGCATTTTCACCAGGCTACCTAATTAAGTCTCATAAAGGTAGTCTAAAGACTACTTTGGGAACCATTGCCTTAGAGGGTCTAAATCTGACAAAAAGACCATCTAAATCTTGATGGAAGAAGCATTACAAGGAAGGAAAACTTATAGGACACTTTGTGGTAAAAGCGATAAATGAATAAAAGTATTAGGGAGAGAGATTAGTTAATACTGACTGAGGTAGGGAGGAGGAGGGACTGATGTTTGGTTTTATCACCCAGCGCATATATCTTTATTTTTATTTATTTATTTATTTAAAAAATGTATTTAAGTAATCTGTATACCCAACGTGGAGCTCGAACTCATGACCCCAAGAGTGAAGAGTCACATGCCCTTCCAACTGAGCCAGCCAGATACCCCCAAGGCATATGTCTTTGATTGCTTTTTATATACCAGATAATGCTATGTTGTCTTTCGGTAACCAAGCTCTCATGTATTCTTGGGTTATCCCTAATTTCTAATATTTCACACCATTTTCTCCATAAGCATCAAATATCCTAAAAGATACAACTTTGCAACATTCAAACTAACTCATGGACTATGGCATGAAATCATTGATCGTCTCATGAGTGTTTTTATTTGCTCAGGAAATGATCACTGCTTTTAGTTTACCAATAGTAGTGAATCTTCTTCAATGGGGAGAAAATAATTCTGAGGATTTAAGTAGAAGTTAATTTAAGATCCAAGGTTAGTTGTAAAGTTTCTTTTTTTTTTTTTAATTTTTTTTTTTTTTTTACATTTATTTATTTTTGAGCAACAGAGAGAGACAGCACAAGTGGGGGAGGGGTAGAAAGAGAAGGAGATTCAGAATCTGAAGCAGGCTCCAGGCTCTGAGCTGTCAGCAAAGAGCCCGATGCGGGGCTCCAACCCACAAACCGCAAGATCATGACCGGAGCTGAAGTTGGACACTCAACCAACTGAGCCACCCAGGCACCCCGGTTGTAGAGTTTCTTAAGTGTAAAATTAAGAAGAAAGTCTCATTTCTCACATGATTTTTATTTAGCATTATCCATTCATTTACTCTAGTGACACTATTTTTTTTTTTTTTCTGACACTATTCTTAAGTACTGGCTGCTGGTGGTTAATGAGCTCGTGTTACTAGGATTATCTTACTATAAATGTTCTAAATTAAGGAGTTTGGGCAGTGGCTAATGACGACTAAATTTGTAATCTAGGATTGTCACACTTTATAACAATTCTTTGACATTATTATTTGTTTATGTTTAAATTCTTTGATGTTATTGTAGCTTCTTTAACTTTGTTATATTTTTATTTTGGGAATGAGAGGCATTTTAGCATGCTATAGTTTAAAATGATGTTGGTCTTAACCTGGGCAATAAATGAAAATGCTGACCTGGGCTTGCTTGATCTGCAGCTAGCATTGTTCTAGCAAACTGCATGGAATGGATGTACAGAACCAGGTGTTTTACTTAAGCTGCAGCTGTACCATCTGTGGGAGCAGGTGGGCAGAATCAGTGTCATCAGGAAAACACAGCTGGTAAGACTTAGGAGAAGGGCTAATTTATTGCTTTTCCTCAGCTACAGCTCTTTCCAGTCACATACACCTAAGGATAGCTTTTTTTTTTTTTTTTCCTACCTGCATACAGGTGTTGACTCTGGTCGGGATAACAACAAAAGTGAACAAAAAAAAAAAAAGTGTACATTGGGCTGTGTTTTAATTGGATTGGCACTGAGAAAAATAAACTTACAGATTTTTTTTTTTTTTTTTGAATTTTATTTATCTTAAGTAATATCTACACAAAACGTGAGGCTGAAACTCATGGCCCCGAGACCAAGAGTCGCATGTTCACCTGACTGTGCCACTCAAACATCCCACCTCGGTTTTTTTAAACCTTAGTTTTAATTTTTTTTTTTTTCCTGAGAGAAAAAGCATGAACGGGGAGGAGTAGAGAGGGAGAAAGAGAGTAAGAGAGGGAGAGAGAGTCCCAAGCAGGCTCTGTACTGTCAGTGCAGAGCCTGATGCAGGGCTCAAACTCACGAACCATAAGATCATGACCTGAGTCGAAATCAGGATCGGATGCTTAACCGACTGAGCAACCCAGGCGCTCCTACTTTAGTTTAAACTTTTGACTTTAGTTACTTCGGCATATTTCCAGCTCATTTTATGAACTTCTCTGAGAGAGTTCCTTGTAAGGACAGCTAAATGTATGAATAATGTATATATACTTTATGGCAGGCTCTTCTCTCTGGAGAACTGAGAAGTAAGCAAAGGGCTTTTTATTAGTCAAAAAAGAGCAAAATAAAGGTCACAGATCACATGCAGTTTGAAAGGAACAATAAGAGGGAAATACAGGCTCTAGAGTCATAGATTCTTGAAAGTGAGACTAGAGAGCAATCATGACCTTTGTCCCTAACTATTCACTGATGAGAAAGATCTATTCATAGATCTAGAAAAAATACTTCTCAGTACCAGGGCTTGATTCCTTAGAGAACTGGGTTAAAGTTCAAAGTAACTTCAATTCTCAAATCCAGTGATATTTAACAAAGAAATAGCAACATGAGTAAGCCTGTTTAAATAGGGGAGCAACCGGTTATGTACATAATTTCAGATCATCTGGGACTACAAACTAAAATGAATCTGGGGACGCCTGGGTGGCTCAGTCACTTAAGCATCCAACTTCGGCTCAGGTCATAATCTCATGGTCTTGTGAGTTCGAGCCCTGAGTGAGGCTCTGTGCTGACAGCTCAGAGCCTGGAGCCTGCTTTCAGATTCTGTGTCTCTCTCTCTCTCAGTCCCTCCCCTGCTCAAACTCTCTCTCAAAAATAAACAAACATTAAAAAAAATAAAATGAATCTGCATTACATTGTTGTTTCAGAAACAGTCGTACCATTAGGTTGCATGAAGGGAAAACTTAAGGTTTAACTTCATATTTACATACCTCAGTTTAAGAGATACATGTCGCCAGCATTTGAGACCGTTCAAAGAAGATCCCTGGTTAGGATTAACAAAAAAAAACAGTTGAAAGATTCAAGAAGCCATGTCTGATGAACAGAGCATAGAGGATGGATGAGCCTGTAAGGGTCTTTTTTTTTTTTTTTTTTTTCTAATGTTTATTTGTTTTTGAGAGAGAGAGAAAGCACAAGTGGGGGAGGGGCAGAGAGAGGGAGAGAGGATCTGAAGCAGCCTCTGAGGTGACAGCAGAGGGCTCAGCAGAGAGCCTGAGCCCGATGTGGGGCTTGAACTCAGGAACCACGAGATCATGACTTGAACTGAAGTCAGATGCTTAACCGACTGAGTCACCCAGGCGCCCTGAGCCTTTAAGCATTGTTTTGCAGCAGTTGCCTGATTGTATACTTACTTTCTTTAGAACTAGACAGGAAGGAGCAGGCATCATCAAATTTACCTTAGCCATGAGAAAGTAGACAGACATTATGTATCCTGGGAACTAGCAGCATCACTTGGGAGCTTGTTAAAAATGCAGAATCTTGGGGCGCCTGGGTGGCTCAGTCGGTTGAGCGGCCAACTTCGGCTCAGATCATGATCTCGCGGTCCGTGAGTTCGAGCCCCGCTTCGGGCTCTGTGCTGACAGCTCAGAGCCTGGAGCCTGTTTCGGATTCTGTGTCTCCCTCTCTCTGACCCTCCCCTGTTCATGCTCTGTCTCTCCCTGTCTCAAAAATAAATAAAACGTTAAAAAAAAAAAAATGCAGAATCTCTGGGCATCTGGCTGGTTCAGCTGGTAGAGCAGGCAGCTCCTGATCTAGGGTTGTGAATTTGAGCCTCATGTTGGTGTAGATTACTAAATAAATAAATAAACAAACTTAAAAAATTTTTTTAAAGATGTATTGGGTTAAACCATAGAGTTTATACTGAATTAAGATGATTAATTATCATTTGCCAAGAGCATATTTTAAAAATGGGATGAAAGAAGTTTTACTTTTTTTTTTTTTTTTTTAATATTTACGCTCTTCTTGAGAAGAAGTAAGTAGACTGAGGATAAAGGGAAATGATATCAGCCTGAGCAAAAGCACAGTAACTAAATATGAAGCTAATGAGGTTCCAAGCAAGGAAGGTAAAATGGGAACCACCATGAAAAGTATGGGTTATACCAGTGTATAGCTTCCTTTTCTTTATTTTTTTGAGTTTTATTTATTTAAGTAATCTTTACACCAAACGTGCGGCTTGAACTCACAACCCAGAGGTCGAGAGTCACATGTTCTTCTGACTGAGCCAGCCAGGCACCCCAGTGCATGGTTGTTTCTTATTTCTGCCTCTTACGTGCAAGGTTAAAGTGAAGTTTCATAAAAATTATTCTGCAGGGAAGCCAGAGAAAAACATCTGAGTATTTGACTTCATCCACAAATATAATTTATTCACTCAACTCAAATATTTATTGAGTCCCTCCTATGTGCCAGGTACAGTTTTGGGTTTTAGAGATTCTAGAGCAGTGATCAGAATGAAGGGCCTTGCTCCCCTCAGGTTCAGTCTAGTGAGGGGACCACTGATAACAAGCAGACAAATATGTATGGTACTAAAGCCCCAGCTGGAGATGTATGCTATAAAGAAAAAGCAGGCAAAGGGAAGACGGTGGGAAAGGAAAGTTATGGTGAAGTGTGTTGCTTTTAACATGGAGTTAACTTTGAGTATCTTTTGGTTTAAGAGCTAATTTAGTTCTCTAGTCTTTTTTTTTTTTTTTTTTTTCTTTCTTTTTTTTCCCCCATGTCTCAGGTTTGGGAGCCAGCTTTGGTTTTAAGGCCACTAAAATATTTATAGGTATTTTTACTTTTGGGGGGGGGGGCGTGTTATTTTTACTTTTTGATTCAGAGAATTAGGTGTAATTCAGTGCCTGGCACATAATTGGCATTTAATAAAAATTGGAATGTTTCCTAGTAAACCTCAAGTAAGATCTTTTATTAAGAAAATAAAAATTATCCTGCCGTGAGTCACACGGGCTAAATTCTTGGCTGGGTAGGAAAGGATGTGGAACCTAGGTAGATTAGGTGACCTTTACATGACTTTTTAAATTTATTTTCTTTTGTTCCCTTTTTCATATTATTGTGACTCTTGAATCTTTGAAAAGGTTGCTGGAATCCAGAATCTGAAAGTTTGAACAGAGAAGTGGTTTCCTCCCACTGCTACTTACGTAACCAGCAGCTAGATGGGTATGGCTTTGGAAAAGCTAAGGGGTTTTCAGACTGTGGGTTCTTGAGTGATTGGTAACATTTCTCTCCCTTTGTTGTTGTTGTTTTCTTCTGAACTTGCCTAGGTGGGCATGCTACATACTTGCAAACGTTCTCTTTTTCAAATAAAAGAATTTTGTTGCAAATTAATTTTAATTTTAATTTTTTATTCCAGTGTTCGGTTACATCCTTAGAAATACCAGGATCAATTTTAATAGAGCAGTGTGGGCTTAGAGGAGGGTTAACTGTATGCTTTCTGTGCTAGAAATTAGCTGGTTAAGTTACACATAGGTAACAAAGTATGATAAGGTACAATATATACATATTTATATATATATTTTTTCGGTATTAATTTGAAAAAGTCATGTGGGGTGCATGTGCATAAGTCAGGAAATAATGTGGAAGGTAGGGATTTTTTGGTAAGCAGCTTTATTGAGATATAATTCACATATCATGTTCTTATGAAGTATACAGTTTAATGGGTTTAGCATATATGTAAGGTTATGCCACCATCACCACTGCATACCAGAATATTTTCATCATCCCCGAAAGAAACCACATGCCCATTAATAATCACTCCACTGTACCCCAATGTTTATAGCAGCACTCTCAACAATAGCCAAATTATGGAAAGAGCCTAAATGTCCATCAACTGATGAATGGATAAAGAAATTGTGGTTCATATACACAATGGAGTACTACGTGGCAATGAGAAAGAATGAAATCTGGCCCTTTGTAGCAACGTGGATGGAACTGGAGAGTGTTATGCTAAGTGAAATAAGCCATACAGAGAAAGACAGATACCATATGGTTTCACTCTTATGTGGATCCTGAGAAACTTAACAGAAACCCATGGGGGAGGGGAAGGAAAAAAAAAAAGGTTAGAGTGGAAGAGAGCCAAAGCATAAGAGACTCTTAAAAACTGAGAACAAACTGAGGGTTGATGGGGGGTGGGAGGGAGGGGAGGGTGGGTGATGGGTAGTGAGGAGGGCTCCTTTTGGGATGAGCACTGGGTGTTGTATGGAATCCAATTTGACAATAAATTTCATATATTCTAAATAAATAAATAAAATAAAATAAAATAAAATTGAAAAAAAATCACTCCACATCTTTCCCTTTCCCAGTGCCTAATCTACTTCTGTCTCTAGATTTTCCTGTTCTGGATATTTCATATAAAGTATTAGAAACATTCTTTGTTTGGCTTGAATTATATTTAAACTCTCCTGAATTAATTGTCATTATTTAAAATTGGGGGAACAATGCAACATGTGGCCTTTTGTGACTGATTTCTTTCATTTGGCATAATGTTTTAAGGTTATCCATCTTGTAGCATGAATCAGTACTTCGTTCCTTTTTTTTTATACTACATTCCTTTTTATGGCTAAATCATATTCATTGTATGATACACAATTATCATTATAATCAGAATCAGTTTACAGATTCTATATTTGCAAATTTGCCTACTTGATAAAATGTATTTGTAATCCCCGAGCTAATATTTAATTGTCACTTAGTGGTCATTTGTGGACATAATCAGGGTAGCGAAAATTTTTGAGTCCCTGAACACTCATCGACAGCTGAAGCTAAAGAAGGTGATGCTCTGCCTTTTGCTTCAGCTCTCATACTCTAAACCAGTCTTTTTAATGGTCTATTTAGTGCTGTTTTCATTTCACATTTTTGTGCTTTTTGTTGGTGGTTTTGCTCTTTAAAATGGTACCCAAGTGTAGTACTAAGTGCTGTCTAGTGTTCCTGAGTGGAGGAAGGCTGTGATAAGCCTTAAGGAGAAAAAATGTGTGTTAAATAAGCTTTTTTTCAGGCAGGAATTCTATTGTTATTGGCTCTGAGTTCAACGTTAACAAGTTAACGGTATATATTAAATAAGGTATCTTTAAAATATATATATATATATATATATAAATTTTTTTAATGTTTATTTTTGAGAGAGCGTGAGTGGGGAAGGGGCAGACAGACATAGAATCTGAAGCAGGCTCCAGGCTCCAAGCTGTCAGCATAGAGCCTGATACGGGGCACGAACCCATGAACCATGAGATCATGAGCTGAGCTAAAGTCAGTTACTCAAATGACTGAGCCACCCAGGAGCCCCTTTTAACTTTTTCTTTTCCCCACTAGGAATTTGCACTGTGCCAACAGCTCAGTTATTTTCACATGACATTTCTTGCTCTTTTTAATAACTAACCTTCTATTCCTCTTTCAACTCTAGTTTAATAACTGTAGAAGATCTTCCCATCCCTTTCCGTTTTACTTTGTTCTCTTTGTGAATGACGGAAAAAAAAAAACAAAACAAAACAGGCATAAGATTACTCCCAGTACCTTTGTGTCAAGAAAGCAGTAATACTTAAAAAAGTGTTGTTGTTGTTTTTAATGAAAATAGAGATTTGGATATCACTTAGGCCACTGTTGCAGGGGCAGAGGAAGATATTAAGCAAAGACTTAGAGGTGGGAAAGCACAAGATATGCTTACAAAATGGCAAATACTCTCATTTTTGCCAGAATGCATCTCACATACTGTTACTATATATCCTCCTTATCTTGTGTCTGGGGATTTTGAAAATGCATTTTTGTTGGATTATTGCCCTACTAGAAAAAATTCTGATCTGTTGCAATTCCACATTTGAAATTGCTTCCTTTTGGATTCCTTATCCTTAGATCTTCTTAATAATTTCTGTGGTTACACTGGGTCTGATCCATTCCTGTGCTAAACGAAAGCTCACAATCACAAAACTGTGTAGGCATAAATGAGAGTCATATGGGAGTGGTGTAAAAGGACCTCTAGGAGTCTTCATATGCCTGGGTGGGCGAGCTGAACTAATAGCTCCCAGCAGTTCTTCTGAATCAGACATTGTGGAGCCAAGAGTCTAGCATTTGGAATTCCACTGCCCGTGCGAAGGGTCTGTCTTTTATCCTCCAGACCACCATTTGTTAAATGGCTAATGACCCAGTGGACCTGTTGACAACAAGGGGGGAGGCTGGCAAAGATCACATTTAAAAAGGAAAGGAAAGTTCAAAGGTAGGAAAGTAAGAACAAAAAGGGTTTGATCATATCTTCACCTACCTTTTATTTTTTAACAATTTACTGTGGAGAATTTTGAATATACACAAAGTGGAATACTGTAGTGAACCCCATGTACCCATCCTCTTAGACCAGTAAGCTTGCGGTTTCCACACTTAATCAAGGGAAACCAGAACTCTGGTGAGCCTTGGGGGTTTGCTCTAGGCCTCTTTAGGTCTTGTCACCTTTGGCTTTATATCATCAACCTCTTCTTGGTTTTAGCACCTGTTATATACAGAATACTGTGTTTCGGCTTTGTGATGAGTAGGACATCTATTAACCTCTAATAACTTAAGGAACTAAGTGCTGTTGTTCAAGTATAGTTATGAGGGCAGAAAAGTGTAATTAATTCTATCAAGGGAGCACAGTGAGGAGGGGACTTAGGAAGGCTTATTGAGAAGGTGGCATTTGGGTTTACTGCAGAAGGGTGGGGCACAGGGTTAGGGACTGGATCCCTGATCCAGACAGCAGTGTAAGCAGTCTATTAGCTCTTTTCACTGGACTATTTAGAACATGACATTTGTGTTACATTTATGACAAGAAAACTTTGGATAAACTTATCCTCCTTGTTTTAAGCAATTTAGAAATATGTTAGTTTCAGATATTTTCTCCTAAACTGTGTGTCTCCTTGAATGCTTATCATCAAGATGAATTCTACAAGGTGTGTTTGATTCTTTTGAGAAATACCATTGCAGAGCAAGCTGAGCCAAGTTTGATTGTCTGGACGGGACCCATATGAGAATATGCGCTTTGTCTGGATCTCTTATTTCAGTTGTATTTATCAGTGAAATAAGGCAGGAGAGCAGTCTGACTTTTGCATTTTCAAAAACTGACTGGCCAAGGGGAATGTACATACCATGAATAGTGTGTTATAGATTAATGAGGTATTGAGCCAACCTGGCATCTTTCTCTGCCTTATGCTCTGTCCTCTGCTCTTTCTCAAGGAACGATTCCTCTTTGTGTTTCAGACCCATGTTTCTGACTGCCTACAGATGATGTTTGGCTTATTTCAGTATCTTATATCCAGATGTTTGAGACTGCATGGAATCCTCAGGGATCTCTCCACTTGTCTCTGAACAAACAGTGCTTCTTCCTGACTCTTCTTAAACCTTTATCCCTTTTTTTCCTCTTCCATATACTTCTTTGTTCTTTGAGTTTTTGAGGAATTGAGATATAATGGACACACAATAAACTGTACTAAACCTTTTAAAATGTACAGTTTGATAACATGTATACACCTGTGTGAAACCATCACCACAATCAAGATAGTGAACATGTCAGTCACTCCCAGAGTTTCCTCCTTCCCCTTAGTAATCCCTTTCATCATGCTCCCGTGCACCATTTCTTTTTTTTTTTTTTAATTTTTTTTAACTTTTTAAATTTATTTTTGAGACAGAGAGAGACAGAGCATGAATGGGGGAGGGGCAGAGAGAGAGGGAGACACACAATCGGAAGCAGGCATCCAGGCTCTGAGCCATCAGCCCAGAGCCCGATGCGGGGCTCGAACTCACAGACCGTGAGATCGTGACCTGAGCTGAAGTCGACTGCTTAACCCACTGAGCCACCCAGGCGCCCCTCCTGTGCACCATTTCTAAACACTGATCTGTTTTCAGTTATTGGAGATTAGTTTGCATTTTCTAGAATTTTATGTATATACATATTTACCTTTTATATAAATGGAGTACTGACTGTATTCCCTCCTTCCTTCCCTTCCTTTTTCCTTCTGACTTCTTTTAACATAACATTTTAAGATGTTGTTGTATGTATCAGTTGTTCATTCCTTTTTATTGTGATATTCCTTTGTATGGATATGTCACATTTATTTATTTTTGATTCATCTCTTGATAGATGCTTAAGTTTCCAGTTTTTGGTTATTACAAATGAAGCTACCTTTTACTTTTTTTTTAATTTATTTTTTTTTTTTTAACGTTTATTTATTTTTGGGACAGAGAGAGACAGAGCATGAACGGGGCAGGGGCAGAGAGAGAGGGAGACACAGAATCAGAAGCAGGCTCCAGGCTCTGAGCCATCAGCCCAGAGCCCGACGCAGGGCTCGAACTCACGGGCCGTGAGATCGTGACCTGAGCTGAAGTCGGACGCTCAACCGACTGAGCCACCCAGGCGCCCCTGAAGATACCTTTTAAATACATAGGAGTGGCATGGCTGGACTGTTTGGTAGATGTAGAACTTTTTAATTGCCAAAATATTGTTCCAGATTTTTTTTTTTTTTTTTTTTTTTTTTTTGAGAGAGAGAGAGAGAGAGAGAGAGGGAGAGGGAATATGCCCATGAGCTGAGAAGGAGCAGAGAGAGGGGGACAGAGCATCTGAAGCAGGCTTTGCGCTGACAGCAGAGAGCCCGATGTGGGGCTCGAACTCACAAACTGAGATCATGACCTGAGCCAAAGTTGGATGCTTCATCAACTGAGCCATCCAGGCACCCCTCGAATATTTTCAAGTACTTATTTGCCATCCATGTATCTTATGTGGAGGGTGAAATGTCTATTTAAAACCATTTACCCATTAAAAGAAATTGACTCTTGGGGCACCTGTGTGACTCAGTAGGTTGAGTGTCCAACATCAGCTCAGGTCATGATCTATTTCATGGCTCGTGAGCTCAAGCCCTGTGTTGGGCTCTGTGCTAACAGCTCAGAGCTTGGAGGCCTGCTTCAGATTCTGTGTCTCCCTCTCTCTCTGCCCCTCCCTGCTTGCTCTCCGTCTCTCTCAAAAATAAACATTGGAAAAAATAAAAAATAAATAAATAAAAGAAGTTGAGTTCTTTATTTTCTTATTACTGAGGTTTGAGAGTTCTTTATATATTTTGGGCATAAATCCTTTATTGGGTACATGGTTTGCAGATATTTTCTCCCAATCTGTGGATTATGTTGTATTCTCTTAGTGTTTGTTTGTTTGTTTGCTTATTTTTGAGAGAGACAGTGAGCATGAGAGGCGGGGGTGGAGGGACAGAGAGAGGGAGAGATGGAGAATCCTAAGCAGGCTCTGAGCTGTTAGTGCAGAGCCTGATGTGGGGCTCGAATCCACGAACTGTAAGTTCATGACCAAGCCAAAGTCAGACGCTCAACTGACTGAGCCACACAGGTGTCTATCTCTTAGTGCTTTTGAAGAGTAGAATCTTTAAAAAAATTTTTTGAAGTACAATTTATTTATTTTCTTTTACATGCTGGCTGTTCTTTTGGTTTTGTATCTAAGAAATACTTCCTAACCAAAGTTTGCAAAGATTTTCTTTTATGCTTTTTTCCAGCAGTTGTATAGTTTTTGGTTTTACATTTAGGTCTGTTACCATTTTAAGCTCATTTTACATATGGTGTGAAGTATTTATCAAAGTTTACTATTATTTTTTTGCAATGAATATACAGTTGTTCTAGCAGCAGTTTTTGAAAAGACTATCCTTTTTCCATTGGATTGCCTTTATACTTTTGTCAAAAATCAGTTGTCCATATATGTGTGGGTCTGTTTCTAGACTCTATTCCATTGATATGTTTGTCTTCTTTGTATGCCTGTACCACACAGTTTGATTTACTATAACTTAAAATTGGGTAGTGTTAGCCCTCCAACTGTATTCTTCTTTTTCAAAGTTGTTTTGCCTAATTCTAGGTTCTTTGCATTTCCAAATAAATTTTAGGACCAACTTATTGATCTCTACAGAAAAAGAATGCTGGGATTTTGATTATGATTTTCTTTTTTTTTTTTTAATTTTTTTTAAAGTTTATTTATTTTTGAGACAGAGACAGAGCATGAATGGGGGAGGGTCAGAGAGAGGGAGACACAGAATCCGAAACAGGCTCCAGGTTCTGAGCTGTCAGCACAGAGCCCGACGTGGGGCTCGAACTCACAGACTGAGAGATCATGACCTGAGCCGAAGTCGGCCGCTCAACCGACTGAGCCACCCAGGCGCCCCAATTGTCTTTGTTTTTAATTTCAACTTTTGTTTGTTCATTGATACTATGTAAGAATACACTTGTTTTTTTGTATATTGACCTTGCATCCTGCAACTTTGCTAAGTTCACCTAAATAGCTTTTTTGAGGATTCCATTGAATTGTCTACACTATCTGTAAGTAGAGACAGTTTTTAATTTTTTTAAAAAGATTTAAGTAATCTCTACACCCAACGTGGGGCTCAACACTGAGATCAAGAGTTGCACACTCTATCGACTGAGCCAGCCAGGCGCTCCGACAGTTTTACTTCCTTTCAGTTATCACTTATTTTACTTATTTACTTCGTACCAATGTTTTCTGTGTTGTCACTGCTTCAGAAATTCTGTCCTTTTCCATCCCTTCTTGTTATCTTCTTGGTCCTAGGCATTATCATATTGTATTTTTTGTTTTTGTTTTTAATCACTTAATGCAAGTCTAATGCCAGACATTCTTCTCTCAGAGTGGCTTTGAAAACTTGCCTTCAGAAAACGCTGGTTTCTTTCTGTTCAAGGCCATATCATGGTTCCCAGGTATCACTTACATGAAGTCCTAATATATTTATCCCTCCACTTTGGGATTTTTTCTTTCCCTTCTTGGTAATAATTGACATCTATGTTCCCCAGTCCAACTTATTACAGGCTGGTCCCCACCCAAAAAGCATATAAGGGGTGTGTGAGCATCAGAGTTGAGATTGAGAGATTTGGTTTGAATTCCTGCTTTGCCACTTAATGTTCTTGTAATCTTGGGTCTTTAACCTCTAGTTACTGGGTACTCATCTGTAGGAATAGAATAACTTCTCATAGAAGTTCCTCACAATATGTTGTGAGGGTTAAAAGAAAGAACATAGTAATGCTAGCTGTGTGTCTGGAACATAGTGTGTGGGTAGTCAGTAAATATTTAGCCTGGCACTAATGTGAGTACTGATTGAGAGAATGAATGCTTGCTTGCTTATCTTATTTCTATATTGTCATTTAAGCTGTTAACCTATCTCAATGTACCCTCTTTGCTTTTCAGATTTTCTGAATTCTGAACTCATATTTCAGGATCAGTGAAATCTATTTCAGTTACTCATTTCCCTGCATTCTTTTGTTTCCTCTGCATTCTTTTAAAAAAAATTATTATTATTATTTCTTTTTATTTGAGAGAGTGCGCAAGCAGGGGAGGGCAGAGGGGGAGAGAGAGAATCTTAAGCAGGCTCCACGCTCAGTTCAGAGCCCAATACAGGGCTTGATCCCATGACCCTGGGATTGGGACCTGAGCTGAAATCAAGAGGCAGAGGCTCAAACAGCTGAGACACCCAAGCGCCCCCTTCTCTGGTTCTTTACATCCCTGTTGAATTGACATCTTACTAAACTTAGGATTGGGACCCTGGGAACATCTTTGCATTCATCAAAGAGCCTAGCACAGATATGTCATAGATGCTAAAATAACTTGTTGATTCTACACCTAATTTAGGAGCAGTGCAACAAAATACTTTGTAAAGTTTGTTGGTCTTTTGGATGAGATTAAAATTTTAGGGGGAAATAAATTGAATTTTATATGATATAATGGAAATGGTAGAAATATTTTTATCTGATTAAAGGTAGCTTTAGGGGCACCTGGCTGGCCCAGTTGTTAGAGCATGTGATGACTCTTGATCTCAGGGTCCAAGGATCGTAAGCTCCACGTTGGGCCTAGAGCATACCTAAAATAAAAATTCGGGGTGCCTGGTGGCTCCGTTGAGCATCAATGACTCAGGTCATGATCTTGCAGTTTTGTGAGTTTGAGCCCCACATGGGGCTCTGTACACTGACCACATGAAGCCTGCTTGGGATTCTCCCTGTCTCCCTCTCTACCTCTCCCCTGCTTATGCTCTCTCTCTCAAAATAAATAAATAAAAACTGTAAAAAATTCTATAACAATAAATTGAAAGAAAAAAAATTATAATGGTAGCTTTAAAAGAATAGTAATTAACATGTATGTATATATTTTAAATATTTATTTTGAGAGAGAGAAAGAGAGTGCCCCTGCATTAGCAGGTGAAGGACAGAAAGAGGGGGAGAAAGAGAATCCCAAGCAGGCTCTGAGTTGTGGGGCCCATTCTTACAAACCATGAGATCATGACCTGAACTGAAAGGAAGAGTCTGAAGCTTAACCAACTGAGCCACACAGGCGACTCTAAAATAATGAGCTTTAAACCGGAAGATGATACAGGTTACTTTTACTCGTTGTGTTAAATATCCACAGCAGTTATTCAAAGCTGTTAGAACTTTCCTTAGTACTTTGAATATAAAGTATGTTATTAAATTCTTGACAACTAGGATACTTGCTGAAACACCTAACTGGCATATGGCTGGCTGTCCAGTAAGTCCTGATCACCATTCACATTGTATTCTGGAGTTGTGCTCTAGGGGGTGCTATTCACATAGAATATAATGTGAAATGGAACCGTAGAGTTGTAGAAATAGGAGGTACTAACTTCTTGCGTTTAGCTCTAATATGTCAGTAAAGCAACCTGAAGATTGCTGAGAGCTAGAGTTTCAGATGCACTATGGGACACTGGAAAGAGATCTGGGTTCTGGAACCCTTTGCCAACCGACACCTCAACTTCCCCCTGTGATCAGATGTCTTTTGGTTAATATTTTTTAATTTAGGTGATAGGCTGAAGTCAGAAATGTGGTCCAGCACTGAGGATACTAAAGGTGGCAGAGTTATGAGGTTGTTGAGAGGTCAAGTAAAAAGCAGTTTAGGCCAAGATTACAGTCCTGATTTTTGTTTAGAATGCAAAAGAAAATCCACACACCTGCCCCATCTCCATTGGCTGGAGGTTGACTGGTCATCATTCTTAAGCTGTACTGTGGATATGTGGAAGGAACTTGTAATTGATGATTCATAAAGCTGAGAAAGGAAAGAAAAGAAGTAGTTCAGTTCCTTAGATGTAGGCCTTCCTAGGGCTGAGGGTTTGTTCCTGCTCTTGTCCATTGCTAAGTAGTAGCTTGATTGTGGTGGACAAAATGGCCTATACATTCTATTCTAGGCTGATGCCCTGCCACTTTGATATGCTGTCTGCATGAAACCATTTGGGTTTTTTTTTCTTGTCGTAGTTTTCTTTCCATTTTCCTTGGTTATAGGTGCATTTCTCCACAAATCATTTCATGTTCTTTGCTTAGCTGGAAGAGACTTTCTCTGTCTTTTTGGTACTTTTTACTTTATATCTCAAATTACTAATGTAGTGCTATAGGTACATTTATACCCTACTATATTACAAGCATATCAAAGGCAAGGACTTTGTTTTAATTATCTTTGCATCTCTTAGCCCCATGATTTCTCAGATTAAATTTTTTTTAATGTTTATTTTCTTTTTGAGAGAGAGAGAGAGACAGAGCATTAGCAGGGGGGAGAGAGAGAGAGAGAGAGACAGAGCACTAGCAGGGGAGGGGCAGAGAGAGAGGGAGACACAGAATCTAAAGCAGGCTCCAGGTTATGAGCTGTCATCACAGAGCCCGACAGGGGGCTAGAACCCACGAACCGCAAGATCATGACCTGAGCCAAAGTTGGAGGCTTAACCAACTCAGCCACCCAGACGCCCCAATAAATGAATAGAACGGATGCAAGGTAGAGACACATGGTCCCTGTTCTCGTGAAGTTTACAGTTTGTGGTTTGCTTTCTACAAATAAATGAAGTTAACCATATTTTCCATATTTTTTATTCAGTTTAAATACATGTAATTCAAAATCTTTGTAAAATAATAGACATTTACATGTTGAGAAACGTTATTTATTAAAAAGAATGGACTCTTGGGGCGCCTGGGTGGCTCAGTCGGTTGAGCGGCCGACTTCGGCTCAGGTCATGATCTCATGGTCCGTGAGTTCAAGCCCCACATCGGGCTCTGTGCTGACAGCTCAGAGCCTGGAGCCTGTTTCAAATTCTGTGTCTCCCTCTCTCTGACCCTCCCCCATTCACGCTCTGTCTCTCTCTGTCTCAAAAATAAATAAACGTTAAAAAAAAAATTTTTTTAAATAAAAAATAAAAAATAAAAAGAATGGACTCTTGAGTTGTGCTTTAGAATCAAATGAAAACTTATAAAACATTAAAATAGAAAAGCCATATACCAGAAAAGGTGATGACATGAACAATCTTTGAAAAATACTATTAGGTCACTTTGGTTCTTAATTCAGTGCAGTAGAACATTTAATTACAAAAATGTTCTCTGTCCTTGCAATAAAGAGAAATGTTTTGGCTTATAAGTGGGATTCACAAATCAAATGATTTTAGTTCTCATCGAGGGTTCTTTTATTCCTTTATCCTTTGTAATCTACCATAAAAAAATTTCTAAATTTCATTTAAACCCCAAATTCTGTGGTAGAAATCAAATATGGAAGACTTTTGAACAAATATCCAGTGTTGAAGGAAACGTAAATAGTAGATATATTGATGCCAACTGAGGAAATATGATTAGACTTAGTCAATAAATAAATCTGTTAACATAATCTGCCATGTGCCAATTTAAATAATGAAAACATTACTGTAGGAGGAAGTTTTGTTAAATGTCCTACAAGGCCTGAGTCTTCTGTGCATGCCTACCATGTAATAGACTCTTAATAATTGGGAAATAATAAGACTGAATTTTCTGCCTCTTAAATTGTTTATCTGAGGGAGAAGGTAGTTACTCATACATAAAATGTTAACGGGACTGCTAACATATCTTTTCTATTAGTGACTGACATGTTTTCCTCAATATTTGCAGTGATATCATAATAGAATAAGCATTTCTGTGATGGTTTTTATACTTAAGAAATTAGGATAATTAGCACAGGTTATAAAACTTGACCTTAGTGGCCATACTCTAAAAACTAAAGGAAAAGCAATTTTCACTTGGTGTCTATTTTGAATTTGTTTGTTTACTCCAAAAAGTTACTTTAGCACACCAAGCCTTGTTTGGATGTATGTTCTTTTCAATTAAATTTTATCACTTCTAACAGCAAAGAAAAACAAGTTGATATTGCCTCTCTGTTTTAGAGCCAGAATTTGTTAAAAGTGTGAAATATTAATGTTAAATGCAGGAGAATAATTACAATGATCTGAAAATTTTATAGGGATTTTCCAGTAGGATGTATGAATTGTATATTTATCTGGATGTTCAATAGTTATTTTACAAAAGTAGAAAACTATTAACCTTACTATGTTGTGTCTCCAACAGAGATGTTGACTGTGTGCTTCAACTACTGAATGGTTTAAATTTTCATGTGTTTCGTTTTTCCTGTTCTATCAAAAGACAGGAAATAAAAAGTCAGTTTGGCAGAAAGTTAATTTAGGTGCATAAAACACTCTGTATAGGCACTCCTACTGTTGAAATGAAGGAATTCTGACAAAAGTAGTTGTAAAAATCTCTCTCAAGTGAATATTTTCCTACTAACTTTTGTTAATAAAGCCAGAAACACTTTCCTGAAGATATAAAAAGAAGAAATAATCCCAATAGACAAAGTGAGAAATTTATAAGTAAAGTAGCATCTCTGGATTATTCAGGCTGTTGTATAAATACTAGGCCTGTTGTGTGTTTTAATCTTCATCTATAGGTGTGCTTTTATCTTGAGAACTGGGAATTTGGGTTACTTAACTACTTGTCATGGTCTTTGGACTTTGGTTTCTTCTGGGTAATAGGCTTCAGTAATAGGTATACTTAATAAGTTATTCTAGGTTTTTCGGTTACAAACCCTATATATAAAATTCTATTTCAACTTAAGGATGAATTAGGAAAATGAAACCATGAGAACACTAGAAGAACATATGTAGGTGTATGTTTTTATAATCTTTCTAAACATGACACAAAATCAGACAAAATACTGATAAGAACATAATATCAAAACAATCAGGAGAAATGATCACTTAAATAAACTTGGTTAGAGTGGCACTTCCAGAATGGTAGGGGGGTAAGGAACTTGGCAAATTCCCTCCCTCCAAGACAGATTAAAATTAGGCAAAATTGTTTAAAACAACCATTTTAAACTTGTACTGGACTGTTCCCAGCAGTGTTATTCAGTAACCAAAAATGGAAACAATCCGAATGTCCGTCAGCCCTGCGATAGAGTATATAGAGTGTGGAATATCCATCAATAAAATACTGCCCAGCAATAAAAAGAATATTGGTACATGCTATAACATTGATGCATGCTACAACATGAACTTGGGAAACATACTAAATTAAAGAATTCAGACACAAAAGACAACATCTTATATGATTCTACTTATGTGAAATGTCCAGGAATGGCTAAATTAGTTGTTACCTTGTATTGTGGGTTGTAAATAGGGTTTCCTATAAAGAGACATAAGGAAAAAAAAAAAAAAGAGAGAGACATGAGGGATCTCTGGGGTGACGGAAATGTTCTAAAATGGGATTGTCGTGATGGTTGTACAGTTTAATATAAATTTACTAGAAAGCATTAAATTGTGCATTTAAAACAGATGAATTTGGGGGCATATTGGGTGGTGAGCCCGATATGGTTAAGCAGCCCAGCTCTTGATTTCAGGTCGGGTCATGATCTCATGGTTGTGAGATCAAGCCCCACGAGGAGCTTGCCTAAGATTCTTTTTCTCTCTCTCCCTCTTACCCTTCTCCCAAGCTTGTACGCTCTGTCTCTAAAAAACAAAACAAAACTGGTGAATTTTATGGTATATATTATGCCTCAATAAAACTCTTATTTTAAATTTTTTTTTTCTTCCCCCACCCCAGAATGGCCCTGCAGATGGCATTCACCTAGATGGCTGTTGCTTTCAGCTTATTTAGTTTAGGTGTTTGAGAGCTTGGTGCAAGCAAGACATAGAATACTGGCTTTGTTTAGGGTTCTTGTTGTGATCTTAGGCACATCAAAGATACCAACCTTATTTGTTTTTAAGTTTATAGAATAGAAATCAAGAAATACCTAACTTAAAAATCTTATAGGAACTTTTGCTCTTCACATAAAGCCTTCTGAAACATAGTAAGAGCCGTGCTCCCAGTAACTTTATAAGTGTAATGCTGTATATAGTCTTTGCAAATAGGAATATGCCTCTAGGATGAATGATACCTTATTTGAGACATAGCTGGGGCAGCAAAAATGGTCACAGTGTTTAGGAAAACCAGTACTGGGCTAGTAATGTTTAATAGTTGTTAGCAAAGTAGTCTTAAGATTATTAAAATGTTTTGCCATTTCAAAAACCAATAGCTGTCCCATAATAATTCTTAAAAGAGAACATAGTTTGATTTGAATACACTGTAACTATAGGAATCTAATTCAACTATTTCAGAACTTATTCTCCCTCTGCCCTATTTTAATTAAATAAAAGAGCTAGATTCAGTTCTTTCTAAAGCTTAATATTCAGTGGTTTGATCCTCGAATTTGTGTTTTAAAGTTTATTTATTTTTGACAGAGAGAGAGTGTGCAAGCGTGAGCTAGGGAGGGGCAGAGAGAGAGAGAGAGAGAGAGGGAGACACAGAATCCAAAGCAGGCACCAGGCTCTGAACTGTCAGCACAGAGCCTGACGCGGGGCTCAAACTCACGAACTGTGAGATCATGACCTGGGCCAAAGTCAGATGCTTAACCGACTGAGTCACCCAGGTGCCCCTTGAATTTGTGTTTTAAACAAATGGGATCTTTTACTTTATTTGTCCAACAAGTAAGCATTGAATATGTTGATCAAGACATACCCCTGCCCTCAGAATAGTAATGGAGACTCTGGTCAACCAATAACTGAAAATCTTATGTACAGATGTGGTATGATGTACTGTTCAGCTTCTCCGATAGCACTAGGTGGGGCGACCGTCAACTCCGCTTGCTTGCTTTGGAAATCATCTCCCCCAAAGGGAAAACCCTTGAGATAAATCTTTAAAGATGAATAGTTTCCCAAACGTGTGAGAAAAGCTTGACAGAAGTGTACATAGTGAAGGAAATTGGTTGGTAATCTGATTTGGGTAGAATAACTGGTTGTGATCCCTTATGCCTTAGAATATAGGGGTATGTGTTGATTTATTCCAGCAAATGAAAATTTCGGCTTCATTTATTTGCTGTGCTTCTGATTCATCAACTTTTAAAAATCTGCTATCACAAATTGAACTCTTGATTTTAAGTGATGACCCACAGCTGCCGCAGTCTGTCTTGTGTCCCATAAGGGCTGGTGACTCAGACATTAAGAGAACTGCTTTTCAGTTTTGTTTTCAAGATCACTTGTGAATTTGACTGCTTCTCACTTTTTTTTTGAGTTGACGCAGAATTCTTCCAAGCCTCATAATGTTAAGTGTATAAAGCAAATAATCAGCAAATTATCAAGTTCTTAATAACTAATAAAACAGAAATCTGTATGTTGTCATATAAATTGGAAAGTTAGCATACCTTATTTCTGGAGAGCCCCAAACCTCTTTTATTTTCCGATTATTTAACTTAATGATATTATACACCACATGGTCAATCAGTTTAAATAAGACAAAGAAACAAGTTTAAGCAGGAAAGAAACAAAGCTGTACAGGACCTCATAAACCTCATCCTTACCTGTGATTTGACAGATGAATGGGTTAGTGATTTAGATCATTCATTTATAGCTGAATCTCAACAGGTACTCTTTCTATTGAATGATGAGAGAAAATCAGTGTCTCCTAAAATGTTTGCTGTAAATGACCTAAAAAGCAAGACACTCCATTTTCTGATAAGCCATATATTTCAAACTTTAAACAATTTGTTACCAAGCCCTGTGGAACTGAAAGGTGAGTGAGACAGCCTTTGACCTTGGAGGAGTTTGCAAGATTATCTGACATGTAGAAACTGAGACAAATTGGTCTATGTTGTCTGCCTGCCCCCCCTCAACAGCGTTCTATGTGGTCTGTCCCCTTGCTTGTCATTCCCCTTCATCTTCCTTCTGCAGGTTTAATGCTGTCTAGCTATACTCCTTCCATTTCCTCACTCTAGCCATGCCACTTCCCAGACATTCTGTTCCCTCTGCCTGAAATACTCTTCATCTCCTTTAAAAACAAAAACAAACAAAAAAGCCTAGTTCAGTTTTCTTTTAAGTTTCACTTCATCCAAATGTACTCATATAATACACCTTTCACTAACCCTCCCTGTATCCCCTGATGTGAGGCCGATGTTTCCATTTCCTTGTGTTTTTTTCCTTTATCTCCAGTGCTTCGAATAATGCCTGGCCCACAATAGGTGTGTGAATCTTTCTAAAGCTACCCTATTGGTATAAGTCAGAGTTCAACATAGTTTTTTATAAAGGGCCAGATAGTAAACATTTTTGGTTTTGTGGGCTACATGATCTCGGTCCCAACTGCTGTTGTCATGGGAAAGCAGCTACAGAAAGACAGTATGTAAAGTAATGGGCATAGTCTTGTTCCAGTAAAACTTTATTTACCAAAACAGTAAGCAGGCTATAGGTTGCTGATCTCTGCTATAAATAATCATCTCTTTTTATTATTTTTTAAAAAACTTTTAAAAAGTTTCTTTATTTTGAGAGAGAGAGAGAGAGAGAGCATGAGCAGGGGAAGGGCAGAGAAAGGAGAGAGAATCTGAAGCAGGCTCCATGCTCAGCAGGGAGCCCGATGTGGGGCTCGAAATTACAAACCTTGAGATCATGACCTGAGCCAAAATCAAGAGTTGGACACCCAGCCAGCTGAGCCACCTAAGCACCCTTGATTCATTTTTAAAAATGGAGTTTTTAATTTACATGTTATGCTTCATTCCATTACTGTCATTTCTTGTGATGCTCAAATTGGCCCGTAATTGACCATAGCAGCTCCTTCTAACTGGCTTCAGTATCTTTTTGACTTATCTCCATCATTTCTGAGTAGTCCTTTACTTTCTTGGACAAGTTGTTGGAAGCTTCTCTTGTACTTTCTCTTGCGCCCCCCCCCCCCCAGTATCAGCCATTTCTCCAAGGAGCTGTTGGGGTTTACTAGAAAACGTAGCTTAGAAATCAAAATCTGGATATAATATGTGTTCATTGCTACAAAGTGTAGTTGCTTTTAGACAGACTCAGCAGACAGCTAGGAAGTGGAGGAATGTGTTTGTGTTTCTGTGTATTTTTTTAAAACTATTTATGTATTTTGAGAGGTGGGGGAGGGGCAGAGCTGGAAAGAGAGAATCACAGGCAAGCTCCGTGTTGTCAGCGCAGAGCCCGACAACAGGGCTCAATCCCATGAACTGTACAAGATCGTGACCTGAGCTGAAATCAAGAGTCAGACACTCAACTGACTGAGCTACCCAGGTGCCTCTCTATGTATACTTTTAATGTGGAAATATAAATATAACAAAAATCCAGTACCCCCGGTATATCCCAGTTTTCTCATAGGAAGACATTAAAATAAAAAAAAAAAAAATTAACCCCTTTACGAATTCTGTTGTAAAGCAACCAGTGTAGCAGTTGTATTTACTATTCTGGATGTATTGCACCATTGGCTTCTCATCTTTTATTTGTTTGTTTGTTTGTTTTATTTTTTTAAGTAGGCTCCATGCCCTGCATGGGGCTTGAACTCACAACCCTGAGATCAAGAGTTGGAGGCTCTACCACCTGAGCCAGCCAGGTGCCCCTCATCTCTTATTTTTAAAAGTTGGTGTATCAGGGCGCCTGGGTGGCTCAGTTGGTTGAGCTTCTGATTTCAGCTCAGGTCATGATCTCTCATGATTTGTGAGTTTGAGTCCTGCATCAGGCTCAGGGCTGTCAACACAGAGCTGGATTTAGATCCTCTGTCCCCCTCTCTCTCTGCCACTCCCCTGCTTTCTCACTCTCTCTCTCTCTCTCTCTCAAAAATAAGCAAACATTAAAAAAAAAAAGTTGCTGGTGTATCAACTCATGATGTGGTCAGTGAGGTAAATGAATATTTTGGTACCACATTAAACCTCATGTCAGACTTCAATTCCTTTTGTCTGAGTTACTTTAAAAAAATTGTCCCATCCATCTGCCAACCTCACCCATAATTTGGCATACTGCTTAAAGAAATCCTGTCTTTTTTTTTTTTTTTAAACTTTATATTGTGGAATCTCAAACTGCTCTTAAAATGGACTCTCATGTGCTTTTGGCTCCTCTTGAAATCTTAGACCACGTATAAACTTTTTAGTAAACATTTCTGTATGTATCTCTTAAAAGATAAGGACTTTTAAAAATAGTAGCAAATCTATTATCATAGCTAAAAAAATTTTAAATAATTCCTTAATATAATTAAATATCTAATGAGTTTTAAATTTTTCCCAGTTATATCAGGTTATTTTTTTATAGTTGGTTTGTTCAAATTGGAATCCAAATGATGTTCACACATTGCATTTTAAGTCTTTTCTCTTTTAATGTATAGCTTCTACTCCAACTTCGTTCCCCCACTTCCCCCTTTTTTCCTACAAATCTGGGTTGTTTGCACTATAGATTTTCTCACATTTTGGATTTTCCTAATTGCATTCCCATGGTGTCATTAACATGTTCCTATGTCTCCTCAGTGTTCTATAAGCTGGTTATTAGATCTAGAGGCTCAATCAGACTCAGATTTACCTTTTTTTCAAGAATGCTTCATTAGTGGTATGCTTCCATTAGGCACATTAATGTCCATATATTTCTCCTCATATTTGTGGGAATTGATCATGACCTACATTAATGGTTTTCATTAGAGATTAGGAAAATGATTTTGCAAATATAGAATTTTTTCATTTTCGTTGAATTATTTCAATAGGGTTTAGTTTTCACCAACTATGTATTTACCTAGAGGTACAATTCATATTAGAAAGGTAGGTATAATCAATTCACAAGTTTCAGAATAATGAATTGGTTTTCTAGTATCCTTCAAACAGTGATCAGATTTTTATAAGCACTATTATGAACTCATGAATTCTAACATTTTGCCATGTTTTGATCCATTGCGATTATTTTTTATTGATACTCAAATTATCCCATCTTAGTTAGTGGGAGCCTTTTCAAGTTGGCTCCTGAGTCCCATGGACACAACTCCAGAAGTCTTTGGCAACTTAATTGCTTTCTAACATCACAAGTTTTATAGGTTTCCTACCCCATACCTGGAGTCAACTATTTTTCTAAAGAGCCTGGCTTCCTTGTAGAAGGAAATGGTATTCAAAGTCTATATCTGGTGCTAGAAGCAAGAGAACCATCTTTTTTTTTTTTTAAACAACAATAAATATTTACACTCACGTAGTTCCTATGGGCCAGAATTCCTAGGCAATTTAGCTGGTTGGTAGTGGCTAGGTATGTGAGCGAGTTGATGCTGGCATTGACAAGAGATTTCAATTCCTTACCATATGGACCTCTTCAACTTAGGGCTGCATGAGTGTCTTCATGACATGGTGGCTGGTTTCTCCCAGAACCAGTGATCCAGGAAAGCCGGTAGCATCCTTTGATTCATTTTCCTATTAAAAAGTAGAGTTTAGTGTTCTGGCTTTGGATCCAGACCACCTGGTGGGGGGTTAAATAACTAAGTTACTTAACTCTTTTTGTGCCTTACTTTCCTTAGCTATAGCATTAGGATAATGATAATACCTAACTTAGAGGCCCGATAATACAAGGTTTTTGTGAAGATTCTGACAATTAAAACAGTTTCTGACACTTAGCACTTTTGGAAGCACTTAGCCCACTGCTATTGCTGCTGTTATTACTACCACCACTGGGATGAACTAAAGACCCAAAACCTAGTCAGTAAAGTCAGTAAATTGCCCTTGGCAGAAATAGTCTTTCTTCCTATTTGCCAGCAATTGCCATGACAGAAAAATCGTTTACAGATTCCAGATATTCGAAGTATGATTGAAGATTAAGGGTTAGAGTATTATAGCCACACCTGTTTGATTATGTGTATGGAGGATGTTTCATTCCTAATCTGTGTTCACAGAGATTTTTAGTGCAGGATATGTGTTCATATAATGTGACCCAGGAAGCAGCCAAGTTACCTGCCCCCTCCCCCAACCCCCCCACGCCCCTTAAAACTTTTTATTTTAAAGTATGGATTTGTAGGAGGTTGCAAGAAAAAAAAATGTACAGGGAGGTCCAGTGGACCCTTCACCCAATTTATATCCCAGTGGTAACTATAGTTGAACTATACAGTACAGTATCACTTTTCAGTGATAAATTTTCACTTACTAGAAATTGAGCAGCTATATACTAGGTATTTCAAGGTATTAAGTGATTAAAGCAGTTCAGTCCTTCTTCTCTGGGTTCTCATTATTTTATTTCTAAAAATGTTTTTTAGTTTGGCTCTTCATTGTTGACACTTGCATTAGCAATTTCTTTAATGCCAAACATTGTTATTTTTCACATTCCTATTTGCCTTGTTTTAAAACAATTTTTGCATTGTGTCCCCATCTTGCATTTATAATCTTTACAGCATCAGAACCATGTTGCCTGCATTGTCTTATTTTAATCACGTGCCAGTTTTGCAGTGCTACCAAGTCTGGATCTGAGAGGCAGCTTGTGTGAATCATTTACATACATTTCTGTTTATATTCCCCAGATTAATTTGCAACCTTACATTTTTTTTATCCAATTGCATGGTTAAAGCAGAGTTTTAATCATTCATTTTAAGAAGAAATTTGTCATAAGTAGGATTTTAAAACTGGCTCAAAGAGCAGAAGCTATTAAACAATAGCAGAAACCAGACAATATGTAGGACTTTAAATAGTAATTGTTAAGCATTTGAATGTTCCCAAAAATATGAGTCTGTGTATCTATGTGTGTCTCTACATGTTATTCCACTAGGGACTTGCACAGATAGGTTTTGCACAATATCCTTGCTGTTATTGTCAGCCATAAACAAATTACACGTATTTAACAAGTTAATGTCAGATTGGCCAGGAGCCACTGGGAGGTGTGTACTTAGTGACATCAGCTGGCAAAGAGCCCTAGTAACAGGGAGGGTTGGAAGGATAGTGGAGGGAGAGGGAGCAGGAGGGAGGGAGAAAAAGAGAGAGACAGAGAGACTGACTGTATCTGGGGATTCTGGCAAGGTGAAGAGCTGGTCTGTTTGGCAGGACCTTCCCATCTGGGATCCATCTGTGTTTCCCTGGAATGGGACAGGCAGCTCTAGTCAGTGAGAAATCGCAGATGTGAGAGAGCTGACACATGTCCAGCTAATGAAAGAAGGAGGAAGGCTGGTCTCAGATTGGGCTTTGAAGATTAGGAGGAGGAAAAGAAGAGCTTTTTTTATATTTATTTTGAATAAATTTGGTATATTAAGAATCTGGATTGTTATAATCTGGTCATTTGGGGTAAGTACCTTTTAATTCAGTTTTAGGGGCTAATGTGGGCAATTCTCTGCCTTTCAGAGCTTTTTACTTATTTCAGATTAATGTCATGAATTGTTTTATATTTGTTTAGCTCCTCAGTGTTGATTTGATGCTTCATTTGGTCATATTTCTGTATCATTTTTCAGTTGCCACCTTTATATTTGAATGCCATGCTATTTTGAATGGAAACTTGAATCAGATATAATATGAATTCTATGGCTAGGAAAGTAGTCTCACAAATATTTCTGTAAAGTATTCTACATAGAGTCTGTGATACGTTGAGGGAAATTTTTTCTCCCTTAGTATGCATAATACAAATAGGCAGTGTTAAAAAGATGGCTCATAAAATACTCTTCCTTATTGTCAGATTTTATTTCACTGTATTCAGGTAAATTACAACTAAAAGAATGACAGAAAAACTTAGCAGTATCTTTTAATTGTAATGTAGTTGGCTTTTTTTCTTCATTACATTTTACTCCATGCTGATTTCTTCTATTTACTTCCTACGTACAAAATAAACAAGTAACATCACAAATCTGACTTGAATTGTGAGTTTGGAGTAGTTTTGTCATAAAATAAATTCACATGTACATAGCTACTGTATTCTATAGTGCTTGTTATTTGTGCAGCATAATTTAGCTTTTTGCTATTTCTGTACATTGTATGCATGTCTTCCAGGCCTCCAAATGCAGATAGCTAAGGGAAGAGCATGGGTTTGGGAGTTACACATACTGTACAGCCATTTTTCACTAGGTTTTTGGTCTCAAGCAAGCTACTTACTCTCTTTAAGCCTCTATTTTGTGCACTTCCTGCCTGTTGTCATTATTGGGTAAATTTGGCACATTCAAGTTAGTTTCAGAAGTTTCTAGATATTCATTATTTTCCTGTGATTCGTTCCTAAACCCTTTGCATTTTTTTTTTAAGATTTTATTTTTCAAATAAAAATACCCATACCCAACGTGGGTCTTGGACTCAAACCCCCAAGATCACGAGTCCCACGCTCCACCTATTGAGCCAGCCAGGTGCCCCATAAACCTTTGCATCTTTAACTTCAAACTCTCAGGCTAAGAATGAATCTTGCCTAGGATTCTAGAATGTTTTCAGGGTACCTTCCTCTCACTGTACCTACCTCCCAGATCATCTGTATCTGTTATAAATGTTATATGCTTTCTTTGTTAAGCCTTGCTATGATTATAAATGATTTGGAAAGCATTTTAAGTATTGTAATGTAAATAAGCCTGTTATATCAGAATAGAACTTCCGAAAAAGTCAACAGGAGTGAGATACTGAATTATATTGCTCTGTTACAACACTGTTCAAATTGTATTTTTTATTGTTGAGAATTCTACTAGTTCTCAAATAGGGACTTAAGAAAATACATTTATTCCTTAAAGTTCTTCAACATTCACTTATGTCATTTAGGTAATTATTTTAAGAGGACAGTACAATTCAGTTTTTTCTTTCAATTTTACAGTCACATTTCTTGAGGTGGGGGAGACTTTATTTATTTATTAAAAAAAATTTTTTTTTCCAATATATGAAATTTATTGTCAAATTGGTTTCCATACAACACCCAGTGCTCATCCCAAAAGGTGCCCTCCTCATTACCCATCTGGGGGAGACTTTTTAAAGGAATCTTTTTATATAAATATTCTGTTTTACCAGATTGGCTAAATGATTTAGTAAGAATATTCAAGCTTTGGGGTGCCTGAGTGGCTCAGTCAGTGAGCGTCCTCCAACTTTAGCTCAGGTCATGATCTCACGGCTCATGGGTTTGAGCCCTGCATCAGGCTCTGTGCTGACAGCTCAGAGCCTGGAGCCTGCTTCGGAGTCTGTCTCTGTCTCTCTCTGCCCCTGCCCTGCTTGTGCTGTGTCTCTCTCAAATATAAACATTAAAAAAAAAAAAAAGAAAAGAATATTCGAGTTTCTGTTTTGATAGGTGAAGGTTCACCATCTTGCTGGACTTGTCTAAATATTTGAGAGGATATATGGAATTTACATGATAGTCCTTCAGGGAGCAAGCACTTCTGGGCGCCCTGGGAGATGTGCTCCTTGTTTCACTGCTGAAGTATAGCATAGGCTGGGTCTACTATGAAGGGCTTACCAAAGAGATTTCCATATGCTGTATGTCCATACTAGGAATACTTTTGATGCTAGAGTTTCAAGAAGCATTAAAAAATGGTAAATGATATACATTATAATATGTGAAGATCCACTGATTGCAAGTAAAGGTGGTTGATTAAAAGTCCTTGCAGGACCCACACAGTTCAGGAGAGTAGCTGCTTGTTACTGAGGTAGTAACCAAGATAATCTTTGAATTGAATACTAAAGAAAATCATAGTACTTTCTGAAGACCATGAAAGCATTGTGAGAAGCTTTACTGCTGTGAAAAGAAGAAACTTCCTAAATTGGCTTCCAGGAATGACTCAACCAAGGATTTTTTCATATCAAGGGTCCATGTTGGACTGAAGTTATATAATACAATAATGTCAGTAAACTGGAGTTGGGGATAATGACATTTAAATTGCATCTTTGAAATATCAAGGAAGGATGCATTTTGAGTTTGAATGAACATCTTTTATACACAACTGGAAGAATTCAAGTGAATCTGAAAGATTGGTTGAGTCAGTTCATTGAAGGTTATTTTAAGGCCACACTAGAAGTGTTCATAAGCCCCCAATGATGACCTATAAAAAGTGTTAGGATTGAAGAGGATCTTAAGGACAATCTAATCACAAATGCATTATTTTATAGGTGAGGAAAATTGATGGAAGGGTAGTAGAGTTGTAAAAAGTCTGCTTGGCCTAGTTTAATTACCCTACTTGGTTGTTGAGCTTGGACTGGAATTGTCTTCTGAGTTTTCAGGACATTGATTTTACAAACATTTTTTTTCTTTTAAAAAAAGTTGTTTGTTTTTTAAATGTTTGTTTCTTTTTGAGAGAGAGAGCAAGGGGGGGATGGGCAGAGAGAGAAGAGGACAGAGGATCCCAAGCCAACTCTGCGCTGACAGCAGCAAGCCCGATGTGGGGCTTGAACCTATGAACTGTGAGATCATGACCTGAGCTGAAGTCTGATGCTCAACCGACTGAGCCACCTAGGTGCCCCTACAAACATTTTTTGACTGTCGTATGTGATGATATGGTAAGGGATAAAAAATGTCACATAGAGGAGATAGAATGTACATGAATGCAAAAAAGTGGGTAAGTCCTGACGATTAACTCAGGCAATCAGGGAACTTTCACGAGGGACAGTATTTGATCAGAACTTAGGACAGAAGCATTTAGACTTCTTTTCCAAAGAAGCTTGGTGGGTGCATGGAAAGGTTCACTTTCTATTAGACCCCAGTGCCTTAAACAAGACTTTGTCAAATGCATAGCTACGCAGTGTTAATTTCTACTGTTCTTTCCATTATGCCTGGCTGTTGTTATGTTTCCAAATCCAAAAGTAATTGCATGGTTCTGAGATATTTATCTGTCTATATCTATGTCTATATCTGTATTTCTATCTATTTCTATCTACCTATCTATAGATAGATATACACATATCCCTCACCTCTTTTTTAAACCAGGAAGGTCTAATTTATTTTTTTTTTTAATTTTTTTTTCAACGTTTATTTATTTTTGAGACAGAGAGAGACACAGCATGAACGGGGGAGGGGCAGAGAGAGAGGGAGACACAGAATCGGAAGCAAGCTCCAGGCTCTGAGCCATCAGCCCAGAGCCCGACGCGGGGCTCTAACTCGCGGACCGCGAGATCCTGACCTGAGCTGAAGTCGGACGCTTAACCGACTGAGCCACCCAGGCGCCCCCAGGAAGGTCTAATTTAAAATTTCTTTCTAATGTTTATTTATTTTTGAAAAAGGGACACAGCGTGAGTGGGGGAAGGGCAGAGAGAGAGGGAGACACAGAATCTGAAGCAGGCTCCAGACTCCGAGCTGAGGTGTCAGCGCAGAGCCCGATGAAGGCTTGAACCCACAAAGCACGCGATCATGACCTGAGATGCAGTTGGATGCTCAACCGACTGAGCCACCCAGGCACCCACAGGAAGGTCTAATTTAAAAGGTTTCTGGACTGTATGGGTTAATTTTCCCTCCAAGTTGAAGTCAATAAATATAGGAATTGGTGATGAGTGTATCTTGTAGAAAAACAACCCACTGTAACTGGCTTTTATATTTTCACTGGTTGATGGGCTTTCCAAACAGTGTTTAACTTTTAAGACTTATGTGGCATCACATTTATTCTGGGAAACTTAAAATGCACATGGATTTACTTTTCTAAAGCATGCCTAAACCTGCAAAAGCCACTTTTTTTTGTGCTTTGTTTAAAGCAACTACTGGAAATCCTGTTATTATTCAATCCTGAGCTGCTTGTTGGAGATGCCTACCTAGCTAGGTGGGGTGCAAGTCTGTATAGAGTACATATGTACATGTGTCTGCACTTGCTTCTCATAGCTGGAGTTCTGAAGTAAATACAGTATGTATTTTCATTTGGTTGTGGTAGGGCTGGTGGAGGAAAGGCAGTGACTAGATTGCATATAGACTTTGGCATTAGGCTATGTAACCATGAGCTGATTTAGCCTTCACCTCTAAGCCCTAATTTCCTCACCTGTAAAACAGGTAAAAATACATGTTATTGTGATTTAACAATAATTAAATTAAGAATAAAATTAGAAAGTAGTAAGCATGATGCTTGCTGCATGAATACTGAATAAGATTTATCTTTCCATATGATTTTTCTTAGTTCCCCTTAAACATCAAAGTAAACTAAAGACTTAGTTAAAATGTGTTTTTTGCACATTTTCAGTAAGTCTCTCTTCAGACTGATGAGGAACCAACCCTGCTTCCTTAACTAATTCTTAGTCATGGGAGAAGGGTGCGTGTAGAGAATGCAGCAGCCTTAAAAACTCAAACCTGTTGCTGTGTGGCAAGCTGTTAATGTTTAGGGACCTTGCGTTACTTACCCTGCTGGAAGAGCTGGGGGATGGGCCGCTTGGAGGGTGACAGATGTGCCCTCTGCTGCCGGCGGGCGCGTGCCGGCTCTGTCCCTCTGCTCCCAGCACCAGGTGCAGCCATTGTTCTGGCTGGTCTCTCTTCATCCGGCCTCGTCTGTTACTCTGCTCTTTCTAGCTCATTGTTTCTGTAGGAAATTAGCATTAAAAACCCATCTGAAACCCCCATGTCCCTCAACTGCAGGTGACTGTTATTGGCCCCAGCTGCCACCCTTGCGCTTGATTACTTCCATATGGGTCTGTGCAAAGAAGTAGTAGCCATTTATTGATTTCCACCACAACCCCCACCTCTATTACTCAAACTATAATACCCTGAAATCTATTAGACCCCCAATAGGCTGTATAGCTCAGTTGGCACTACAACTGTGATGAACGTTTTACAAGCAAAACTAATTACACCCTCTTTCTCCCCCTTTACCACCTCCTACCTAAATATTAAACGTAAAAAACCCAGAGTGTTGTAAGTGGAATAGTAAATCTTCTAAATGTCTGGAGATGAATCTGTTTCTGAGTGGTAAAGCTTTTTAGACTTTGGATGGGCTTTTATGGAAAATTTTAGTCATTGGTTTAAATATTTCATACTACACTCATAACATTCAAGCAAACCATGCCCAGTAAGCTTCTAGGGTGGGGGTGGGGGACACAGAAGTTTTGGTCATTTGCTTTTCAGTTTATTAAATTTAATTGGGGTGGGCAGTATGTTAGGAAAGGGGCCTAGTTTAAAATGATAATATGTTTTGTGAGGAAACTGCATGCAATTAGAATTAGTTAAATCCTTTAATTTTGCATTTTGTTGCTTGACTTCTATGTTTGCACAAATGGTTGTTCCAGTTTATTTATTAGGATAAATACCACAGCGAGGAATTTGATGTCCTAGACTTCTTTCCTCCTTCATCTGTAAACAAATTTAAGTGTTCTATTTTGGTAATATTGGTCTAAATCAAGATTGTAATCTCAAACAGGTTACCAGGCTTAAAACCCTAAATTGAAATTGTTATTGGCTCCTGATTGTGACCTTGACAAAGTCACTACCGAATCTGTCAGTGAACAGAATCTGGTACTGGTAGCTTTTACAAGTAAATAGCCCAGAAAATCACAGGGGAGGTAATTGACTAAGATCTTTTGACTGCTCAATGTTTAGCTGTGCAACCTGGTCTTAAGGTAAAATCTTGAGTTTACAACTTTTCAAATTAAGTTTTTTAATAATTCTGATATTTAAAGTAACAATTTCAGTATTTTAAACTAAAATTAATACCACAGTATTAGCTCTGTGGTACTTATATCATAATTAATTATAGAATTTAAAGCCATTTCTGTTAGGAAAATGTCTTTTTGCCTTTCTTCTCCTCCTCCTCCTCCTCCTCCTCCGTTTTTTTTCTTTTACTTTCTCTTCTGGGATTTTGAGTTTTAAAAGGTCCTAGAATTTGAAGAGCCCCTGGCAGCCAGCATTGTATCTGACAGCTCCTAGGAAGGCAAGCCTCTAGGTAAGGTGGTGTGATTACAGTTAGAACAGATTAGGATCTGTAGTTTTTGAGAGTTTTTTGAGAGGTTTTAAATTTGCTGCCTCATTTAAGCAGTGGAGATAATGGAAGGTTAGAGAGGTCAAGAAAGGGGAGAGTTGAGATTTGAAATAGTCTCCTGACTCCCAATTAAGTGCTTTCTTTTGAAGTTTGGAGCTAGTAAAAGTTGGGACTGATTGTAGTAGGCATGATATTGCATCAGATATTATTGTCTCAAGGTGTGTGCAAGTGGTCTTGAAAGTTTTTTCTTTTTGTTGCTCATAAAGAATGGGGTTTTCCTTTAGAGGCCTGGCGAAAGAGAAATAGAGCTCTTTTATTCGTTCATAGGAAAAGGAATCTGCAGTCTAGTGTGAGACTGATTTTCTCTTCATCCCATTTAATGAGATAAGTTGTCCATACCCTTCCTGGGTCTAATGCCATGATGAAGCTGACAGTAGCTTTTTTTGTTTTTGAATGGGAACTGTATATTCAAAAGCACAGCATACTTCTGTTGCCCCAAGAAGGGAAGCATGGCAGATAGCCACCTGGACTTTGATTGCCCAAAGAACAATAGTAGAAACTCTTCAACAGAACTGGGACTGGTGAGGCAAATGAGGTTCCCCAACAAAGTTTGAGGCACTCATTCCCAGGGTTGGCTCTGCACTGAAATTTTGGGCCCGAGGAAGCTCACTTGCCACCCTCCCATCCTGGTTCTGCTTTTCAATAATGTCTAAAGTAGGAAGAAGATGCCAGGCTTAGTAATTGATACAGAAATGTTTTCTGTCTTTATTTTGTTTTGAATTTTTCTTCCAGTGTTAATTTTTGAGAGACAGAAAGTGTGAGTAGGGGAGAGGCAAAGAGAGAGGAAAACACAGAATCCGAAGCAGGCTCCAGGCTCTGAGCTGTCAGCACAGCTCAGCTTAACCAACTGAGCCACCCAGGTGCCCCATCCGTCTTTATTTTGGAAAGTGAATAAAATTAGAAGTGTATCTGGGGCAGTGCTCAAGCTCACCTGATGTGGGGCTCGAGCTCACCCAGTGTGGGACTTGAACTCACAAACCATGAGATCATGACCTGAGCCAAAGTCAGACGCTTAACAGCTGAGCCACCCAGACGCCCTTCTGGAATCACTTCCAAACACTTCAGTACAAGTATTTGAAGGTCCTTCAACTTTCTGGTTTGTTTCTTTTTAGTGTGTCACTTTATTCTATTTTCATGCATTTTGCATATACACGTCAATATATACACTTAGCTGGACAAATGAAAATAGTGGGTGAGTTTGAAGATAGACTTTAAGAGGCTATTCCATACTCCATATTTTCTGCTCTTTTGAGGGTGACTGCTCAATACCCTTTAAGTATACTCTACAGTCTCATCTTCCTATGGCTTTACCCACACCTATATGCTCATGACTTTTAAATTTATGTCATTTTTGGTTTTTTGTATTTTTATTTAAAAAATGTTTAATTTATTTGAAAAGAGACACAAAGAGGGGGAGACAAAGAGTCCCAAGCAGGCTCCACACTGTCAGTGTAGAGCCCAGTGAGGGTCTCGATCTCATGAACTGTGAGATCATGACTTGAGCCAAAATGAAGAGTTGTATGCTCAACCAACAGAGCCATCCAGTCGCCCCTAAAATTTTTTTTTTAATTTGTTTTTAATGTTTATTTTTAAGAGAGAGAGAGAGGGAGCCTGAGCAGGGGAAGGGCAGAGAGAGGGGGAGACACAGAATCTAAAGCAGGCTCCAGGCTCGAACTCACGTTAGGAACTGTGAGATCATGACCTGAGCCAAAGTCGGACGCTTAACCGACTGAGCCACCCAGGCGACCCTGCCCCTAAATTTATCTTTAAACTATATTTGTATTCAAAAAAAAATTTTTTTTAATGTTTATTTACTTTTGAGGGGTGTGGGGAGGGGCAGAGAGAGGGAGACACAGAACCTGAAGCAGGCTCCAGGCTCTGAGCTGTCAGCACAGAGCCCAGCATGGGGCTCGAACCCATGAGCCTGAAATCATGACCTGAGCCGAAGTCGGACATCCAACCAAGTCGCCCAGGTGCCCAAATCATATTTGTCTTTTGAGCTGTGATATCATCTTACTGCCTAATGAACATTTCCATTTGTCATACTTGTGTTGTTCATATATGTTGTTCTTATGCTAATTTTTCAATCTTACTGGTTTTTAAGAAGATGTATTAAAACTTTCCACTGTGATTGTGTATTGTCCATTTCTCTTTGCAATTCTATCAAAATTTTGTTTTTGAACCTGTGTTGTTGAGTACATACTTTGTTCAGGATTATTATATTTTCCTTGTGAATCATTCCTTTATCATTGGGATAATGACCTTTTTTGGGGGGGTCTGCAATCATGCTTTTTGGATTAAAGCCTATTTTCTCTAATATTAACATTTAATACCTGCTAATCCATTTGCCTTTTTTCATCATTTTTTTTAACCTTTCAGTATTGCTAGGGTTTAGACATGAGTTATATCAAATGAGTCTTACATCAAATATTTGGATTTTGTTTGTTTGAATTCAGTCTAGAAATATTCTTTTACTTGGTAACTGATCTATTTATATTTAGTAGGTTACTACTATATTTACACTTATTAGTATCATTTTAGATTTTTTTATTTTTCTTTTAATTCCTTTCCTCTTTTCCTTGGAGATTGCAAAATACTTTCTGTATTTTTTGTTTGGATGTTACCTTTCCATTATTTTGATGGTTACTCTTAAAACTTTAATGTGTATACACTACTTAAAAGTCTAAAATGTCAATTAACATACTCATCTGTTTTTTTGTCTTTTTCTTTTTAACAGATCTTAGAACACTTCAATTATCTGCTCATTATTTCATGTTTATTATAATTTTTCCTTCTCGGTTAATTTTCCTTTCTGTGAAACTACCTCTGTTAATAGTTCTTAAAGAAACAGTCTATGAGTAATAAACTCTTTTTGTTGGTCTGAAAATATCTTTATTTCACTTTTATTTGAATGATGATTAACGCAATTAGAGAGTAAGGACTTACAGTTGTTTTCCGTCAGCACTTGAGAGTGGTGATTTCTGTTGTTCTGGAGATGTGAAGTTTCTTCCAGTTAAGCTGGTTTTTGTTCCTTTGTTGGGTTATATTTTTCTCTGTGGTTACTTTTAAGATTTTCTTCTTTGGCTTTGGTGTTCTGCAGTTCTATCATGGTGAGGTTAAGTTGTGGATTTGTGTTACTCAGGACTTGGGGTACTCCTTTAATCTGAGGATTTGGGTCTTCAATTCTGGAAAATTCTTGTCTATGATCTCTTTGAATAATATCTCCTTTCCCCCAATCATTTGCTTGTTTCTGTCTTTCTAGAATTTTGCTACATATATGTTGGATCCTCTTACGTTATTCTGTTTCCTCTTTTGTATTTTTTTACCTTATGTCTTTATACTGTATTCTAAGTGATTTCCTCTGCTCTGTCTACTCCACTTTTTATTTTATTATTTTTTTCAAGTTTATTTGAGAGAGAGAGAGAGCACACACATGCAGAAGGGCAGAAAGAAGTCCAGACAGGCTCCTCATTGTCAGCGCAGAGCCAGAAGGGGAGTGTGGGACATGTCCTAAACTGAAATCAAGAGTCAACCAATTGAGCCACCTAGCGCCCCTACTGTTCCACTTTTAAACTTTGTCTGACATACTCTTCAAAATGTTCATTCGGCATTTCATTTCTAGATATTTATTAAATTCTCTTACAAATAGGCTTTTAAAGAAGCCCACGTCCAGTTCACTCATTATATTCTTTATCTCCTTAATGATTAAAAAAATTTTTTTTTAACGTTTATTTATTATTGAGAGACAGAGAAACAGAGCATGAGCATGGGAGGGGTGGAGAGAGGGAGAGACACAGAATCTGAAGCAGGCTCCAGGCTCTGAGCTGTCAGCACAGAGCCCAATGCGGGGCTCGAACTCACAAACCGCGAGATCATGGTCTGAGCTGAAGTCGGACACTTAACCGAGTGAGCCATCCAGGTGCCCGATCTCCTTAATAATTTTTTAAAAGATTAATTGAAGTGTAATTTATATAAAATTCATTTTTTTTAAAGTTTATTGAGAGAGAGAGAGAAAATGAAGAATCCCAAGCAGGCTCTGCACTGTCAGGATGGAGCCCAGTGTGGGGCTCAATATTGGAACCATGAGATCATGACCTGAGCCAAAATCAAGAGTCAGATGCTTAACCCACTGAGCCACCCAGGTGTCCCTAAAATTCATTCTTTTAAGGGTATAGTTTTATGAATTCTGACAAACACAAACAATCATATGGCTACTACCAGAGTCGGAGTAAAGAATATTTCCATCACCCTCAAAAAACTTTCTTGTCCCCCCCCCCCCTTTTTTTTTAACGTTTATTTATTTTTGAGACAGAGAGAGACAGCGCATGAACAGGGGAGGGGCAGAGAGAGGGAGACACAGCATCTGAAACAGGCTCCAGGCTCTGAGCTGTCAGCACAGAGCCTGACGCGGGGCTCGAACTCATGGACCATGAGATCATGACCTGAGCCGAAGTCGGACGCTTAACCGACCGAGCCACCCAGGCGCCCCTTGTTCCCCTTTTGTAGTCAGTCCCCCTGCCTTAACTTCCCTCCAGCCTCTGGCAAATACTTATCTGTTTTCTGCCCTTTTTAAAAAAAATTTTTTTTAATGTTTTTTATTTATTTTTGAGAGAGAGAGAGAGAGTGTGCGCACAAGCAGGAGGGGGCAGAGAGAGAGGGAGACAGAATATGAAGCAGGCTCTGGCCTCTGAGCTGTCAGCACAGAGCCTGATGCAGGCTCATACTCGTGAACTGCGAGACATGACCTGATCCAAAGTCAGACGCTTAATTGAGCCACCCAGGCACTCCTGTTTTCTGTCCTAGTTTTACCTTTTCCAGAATGTCATATAAATGGAATCATAAGGTATGTAGCCTTTTGTGTCTGGCTTCTTTCACTTAGCTTAATGCATTTAGGATTCATGCATGTTACTGCATGTATCAATAGTTTGTTTTTAGGGCTGAGTAGTATTTCATTGTGCAATAAAGTGACCAACTTTTCGACCTTGTCCTGGTCCTCAGAGACCCCTCAAACTTGCTTTTCTGTATGGATTTTAGATAAGGTCTATAGATTAGAGAGTGCTACGTTATTAATGTCAGTTATTTTGGTCACATACTGTGGTTATATAAGCAGATATCCTAGCTCTTAGCAATTATGCTATGAAATATTTATGTTTATTTATTTTTGAGAGAGAGACAGTGTGAGCCAGGGAGGGGCAGAGAGAGAGGGAGACACAGAATCTGAAGCAGGCTCCAGGCTCTGAGCTGTCAGCACAGAGCCCGATGAAGGGCTCAAACTCACAAACTGTGAGATCATGACCTGAGCTGAAGTTGGACGCCCAACCAACTGAGCCACCCAGGTGCCCCTCTGCCCTGAAATATTTAAAGGGTAGGGGGTATGATGTCCGCTTACTTTCAGACAGTTGAGACAAAAAACTGTAGAATGAGTGGTAGAGTGAGTAGATGGGTAGATAGGTAGGTAGGTAAACAGATAATGATAAACAAAAATAGGTAAGTTAATTAGTGAAATTGGGTGAATGGTATGAAAAGGTTTCTTTGTACTTTTCGTGAAAGTTTGAGATTTTTTTTTTTAAGAAACACTTCTAAGTTCAGATAAAAGAAATAGATACAGTTAAAAATAGAGGGTATTGATAGTCAGTTTAGGGCTGCCTAAAGAAGTAAACTGAGCTATTGTCTGAATAGCATAAACAAGTTAGCCTAGGGGATATCAGATGTAATACTATTCCAGACAGAGGAAAGCAGTGCAGAGGTCTTCTGGTGGGAATGAGCTTGATATAGGTCAATGGGTACAACAATGGCTAGTATAGCTACAGGGTAGTAGATGAAGAGAAGGTAGGAAGTTAGATAGGAAACAGTTCCTGTAGACTTTTGTAAGCCAGGGTGAGGAATTTGGATTTTATTCTAAGCATGATGGGTAGCCATTGAAGGGGAAGTAACACGACCTCGTTTATATTTTATAAAGGTCACGCTTCCTGTGGTATAGGGAGAATTGTATGGGGGCATGGCTGAAAGCAACACAACCAGAAGTGAAAAAAAATGACAAGTTTGGATTAGGTTCATGGTGGTGGAGGATAGGTGGTTTGGTATGTTTTGGGGGGTAGGTTGAGTTTTCTGAACTTGTTGATGGAATGAATGTGAGAGAGAGAGAAGAGTGCTTTCAAATAATTATCACATCGGCCCTCATTGGTATTCACCCATTCATTTAAATACTTACGTGTTCATTCCCTGTGTGCCAGGCACTGCTGTAGGCATTGAAGTTACATTAGTAAGTAAAGCAAAGCCCCTGCCTTCATGGAGATTAAATTCTATGGGAAAGACAGTTAATAAAGATGATTAATAAGTAATAGATATGTAGTCTACAATATATATGTTTTATGTATTTTTTAAATGTTTGATATGTATGTTACAAAAATGAAGTGCTAAGGAGAAAGGGAAAGGGCTTAAGAATGAAGATCCAGGTTAAGTTGAGGAAAGTATAGAAAGGGTAAGGATAGTCCCACCTTTTAGGTGGTGATTTTGAGAATGCAAAGAGATGATGGATATACAAGGTTCAGCACTTTATGTGACACTGTGCTTCTCACCTTTTGAGTCAATACTATGATGAAGATTGGGGATGATAGTTCCTTGTGCGGTACAATCTTGACTCTACTGGTGATGTTGCATTTATCTTTTTGAGCACAGGCAGTAAATCACCAAGTGAGAGCCTCAAGAATTTGGAGTAAAGTTGAAAGAAGTATAGCTCTCAGTGAGGCCTGGAAAGGTACATGTGAAACATAGAGTAGAAGACTAATTTGATAACAAAAATCTGCTCTTCTCTACAAATAATTTACAAGGTCTTTTTACTTCAACATTCACCTGTATCCACATGGGTTTTGAGGTGGTATGTGATAAAAGATATAAAAGCCCTTAAAACCAGCAGAGGTTCAAAGCCAAGGAATTTGGGGAAGGATCCTTAGTGAAATGGAGCTATTGCCACTCAGCCATACACTAACCTTTTAGCTAAAACAAAAAGTAAGAACACCTATCTAGAAGAGTCTTTTATCCTAGCTTAGTGAATCAGGAAAGATATGCTGTGAAGAGCTGATATCCAGGCCAGCCGTACATGTATGAATGAAGATTAAGAAGATTAAGAGAAGAGTTCCACAAAATATGAGGTCAAAAGTGGAGAATAATAAGCCTATGGAGGTAGTGAGTGTCTTAATTATACAGCATATTCTATGCTGTGTCCAGGAGCCTCAATTTAGGAACAATATAGAAAGTAGGATTAAGACTCTTAGAGTCTGGTTTTTTTGTGTGTGTGTTTTTTAAGTGGGCTCCACACCCAGCATGGGGGGCTTGAACTCACCACACTGATAACCAAGAGTTGCATGCTCTCTGGATTAAGCTAGCCAAGTGGCCCTGTTTTTGTTTTTAATCAGGGAAGTGTGACTTGATTGACATTTTTGATGATGGAAGCTTCTGGGCAAAAAGTGAATTTTATAGGTGTTGTTTTAGAATCAGGGAGACCATTTTGAGATGATTACTATAATCTAGGCAAGAGATGGTGACAGTCGGAATTTTGTCTGTTGAAGGTTGAATAGAGGGCCAAAGGGTTTTTTTTTTAAATTTATTTTATTATGTTTTGAGTATTTATTTTTGAGAGAGAGAGAGAGAGAGAGAGAGGACAGAGCATGAGTGGGCAGGGGTACAGAGAGAGGGAGACGCAGAATCTGAAGCAGACTCCTGAATCTGAGCTGTCAGCATAGAGCCTGATGTGGGGCTCAAACCCCTGAGCCGTGAGATCATGACCTGAGTGGAAGCAGGATGCTTAACCCACTGAGCCACCCAGGCACCCTGAGGGTCAGAGGGTTTGAACTGGATTGGGGGAAGGGTGTGATTCAAAGTAATGATTGGTTTTAAAATACAAATGAAAATGAAAAGACTGAGCTGATCAGTTGTTGGTTTTAATGTGGCCTGTAAAGAGTTTTTGTGCTTGCTTTCAAGGGGAGGTTTAAAAAGGACAAATAAGCTTGAGTGCTGTATGTATTTTATTAGACATCTGGGGGTGGCAAAATAATTTCTGAAATATTTCTAGCAACTTTATTTTCATTTTTTATCTGCAGGACAAAAAAGTAAATTCTGGGGTTCTTTTTGATTAAATTAGCAAACCATATGGTGTTTACACAGACTGACTGCTCTGAGAGGTGGCTGTGTTATTTTTCTCTTTCAGGATATGATGCTTTACCTGATGCCAGTGTTCTGAAACATTTATTTTCTAATGAACAGTATGTGAAACAGTTATTCTAGTCATATTCTTTCTTTATTTCATTTATATTTTAAAATTTAATTCCAGTGTAGTTAATATACAGTGTTCTGTTCGTTTCAGGTGTACATTATAGTTTCCATATATTAATCAGTGTACCTTATGTTAAGTGTACTCTTAATAATCTTTACCTATTTCACCATTACCACCCCCCTCTCCCCCCCCCCCCCCCTCTGGTAACCATCTGTTTGTTCTCTATGGTTAAGAGTCTGGTTTTTTTGGTTTCTCCCTCCTCCCCCCCCTTTCCTTCTTTCTTTTTTTCCTCTGTTCATTTGTTTTGTTTCTTAAATTCCACATGAGTAAAATCATGGTATTTGCCTTTCTCTGACTGGCTTATTTCACTTAGTGTTATACTCTGTAGCTCCATCAATGTTGCAAATGGCAAGATTTCTTTTTTATGGCTATATAATATTCCAGTGTATGTGTGTTTGTATACACGTAGAGATAGATATATATATTTATCTATGTATATATCTATCTATCTCTACACACACACACACACACGTATATGTATAAAGATGTGGTGTACATATATGTAGATATATATAGATATCTACATATATATCTACGTATATATCTACATACACCTATATACATATATGTAGATATATATATATATATACCACATCTTTTTTCTTCATCTAACGATGAACACTTAGGTTGCTTCCATAATTCAGCTATTATAAATACTGCTGCAGTAAACATAGGGGGTAACATGTATCCTTTTTATTTTAATGATTTTTTTTGGAGAGAGAGCACATGGGCACACTCACAAGTGGGGGAGGGGCAGAGAGGGGACGGGAACAGAGGTTCCCAATCAGGCTCCTCACTGACAGCAGAGAGCTGCATGTGGGGCTGAAGCTCATGAACCCCAAGATCATGACCTGAGCTAAAGTTGGACATTAAACTGATGAAACCACCCAGCACCCCATAAGCGCACCCATGTATCCTTTTTAGTTAGTGTTTTTGCATTCTTTGGGTAAGTACCCAGCAGTAGAATTACTGGATGATAAAGTGGTTTTATTTTTGTTTGAGGAACCTCTGTACTGTCTTCCACAGTGGCTGTTCAGATTGAATTCCTAGCAATAGTGCATGAGGGTTCCTATTTCTCCACATCCTCGCCAACAGTTATCGTTTCTTATGTTTTTGATTTTAGCCATTCTGACCCATGTGTGGTGGTATCTCATTGTGGTTTTGATTTGCGTTTCCCCAATGATGAATGATGTTGAACGGCTTTTCATGTGTCTGTTGGCCATATGTATGTCGTTGTCGTCGTCGTCGTCTTCTTTTTTGAGAGAGAGAGAGAGAGAGAGAGAGAGGATACAAGTGAGTGATGGGCAGAGAGAGAGAGAATCCCATGAGGGGCGGAAAGAGGGAGAGAGAGAGACAGACAGAAGTGGGGCTTGAGCTCATCCAAAGCGGGGCTCGAGCTCATGAACAGTGAGATCATGACCTAACCCGAAGTCAGATACTTAACTGACTGAGCCACCCAGGTGCCCCTGTATGTCTTCTTTGGAGAAATTTCTGTTCATGTCTTCTGCCCATTTTTTATTTGGATTACTTGGATTTTTTTCTCTTGTGTAGAGTTATGTAAATTCTTTATATAATGTGGGTTTTTGTTTTTAAGTAATCTCTGTGCTGAACGTGAGGCTTGATCTCAAATCTGAGATCAAGAGTTGCATGCTCTACTGACTGAACCAAACAGGTGCCTCATCTTTATATATTTTGGATACTAACCTTTTATTGGATATGTTATTTGCAAACATATCCATCCCATTCCTTAGGTTGTGTTTTAGTTTTGTAGATTGTTTCCTTTGCTGTGCAGAAGCTTGTTATTTTGATGTAATCCAGATAGTTTATTTTTGCTGTTGTTTCCTTTGCCTCAGGAAACATACCTAGAAAGTTGTTATGGCCAGTGTCAGTTCCTGTGCTCTCTTCTGGGATTTTTATCATTTCAGGTCTCACATTTAGGTCCTTAATCCACTTCGAATTTATTTTTGTGAATGGTGAAAAAAGTGGTCCAGTTTCTTCTTTTGCACATAGCTGTCTAGTTTTTCCCAGAACCATTTGTTGAAGAGTCTCTAGTCATGTTCTTTCTGGATGCCTCAGTTGATGTCACCATTTGTGTAGTGTTTAACTCTACTTTTCTATTAGTTTAATATTTTATAAAAATTAAATCTGCACTATGGGTTTATACAGGGCTTTTCAACCTTTTCCCATCACAGCACACCAAAAAATTGGTAAGTTCTGTCTGATTGGCCATCCCAGGCTGAGGAAATCAATACTTCAGTATACCCAATCATTCACACCTCTTCACTGTTTCTTGGATTATAGTTTGGGAAGTTCTGCTGTAATAGAAGAGGTATAGAAACCTTTCTGTATTTATTACATTTTAGTTAACTGGAATTAGGAAAAGAGTTCTGGGCTATACTGTGTATCAGATATGCTAGGTAGTTTCCAAGCGAAGAGCTCAAGAAACCCTGTGGGCTAGTGGAGAGAGACAGGCACAAAAAATGGTGGTACAGTTTGACAAATGACATCGTACAGACATTTGTAAGGGGCTGCGAGAGTGCAGATGTGGGAAAGTTTTTCTGTCAGAATGCAGTTGAGGAGTCTCTAGGTGGGCTAATGAGATGAGGTTTGAGTTGGGCCTTAAAGTAAAAGTTTCCAAAGTGCCTGAGACAAGGAAGGCAGGGCAATTTGTGGAGAGGGAACAGTCTGTTTTATAGATTGTATGCCTGTTTAATTTCTATTGGAGATCTCCTCATAATCTATAAGTAGATGTTGGAACTTAGAAGTTTACTGTGATGGCAGATAACGTTATTCACCCTGCCAAAGTGCCCATCTACTTTCCATTTGTGTTGTTTGGATTCAGTCCCCACTATAATAATAGCCTTGTATTTGCATTGTGCTTTTAATTTTGAAGGCTTTTTATCTTCATAATAGCCCCCCCCCAGGGACGGGGAAATAAAAACCAGGTGGTAGTATTTTTATTTTCATGGAGGAAAAAAGTAGGACATTGTCATCATATTAGCAATTTTTCCCCAAGCTTGTTCATTAAGAGGCAAGGATATAAAATCTTGAAGAGAAATTTCTATGACGAATATCATTTCCCAGATAAGTTGTTTTTCTTTTGCTTGATTCCAAAGGGTGCTGCCTAACAGGAAGAACCTCTCACAATTCTCTGGGCACAGTCATAGTGCTGACTGATGGGGCGGTGACCTGGAGGGAGCCAGCAACGCGTATAGCATGGCTGCTGATCACAGAGCTAACAGCCTGACATCTGCAAGGTGCAGCTGTAGCCTTTAGCGGCAGCATATTCATATCTGTCTTCCTACTTGCTGAAGAAGCATGGGGTTTGGAGGAAGAATGCAAGATAAACCATTCCAAACATAGAGCGTGCTCCATCCCTAGAACTTACATTCTGTATTGGGTGGAGTTGTTCATGAGATCCCATAGTTGGTACTTTTCCCAGTTCATTTATTGCCATGTTTATCCCATCTTTCCCATACCAATTTTAGTTTAATGCCAAAATAAGATTGGGCGATCTGAACAGATGAATTGAGTGGGTGCTAATTGCACCACTAAAATGTTTGCCAAAGAGATCTTATTTTCTAGCTGGTTTTGACTTGTTTCTATCCTTCAGCCTCTCTTGGGAAGCACAGTAGAATACCTGGTTATATTTTAGGGTGTCATCATGAAAATGGTAATTTTAATGAGCAGTGATGGCTATTGGCCCTTTATATTTGTGCCTATATGCCTCTAGGTAGTATTTATCTCTTTTTCTAAAGGTATCTGCATTTTTGGAAATACTGACGGAAGAAACTTTTTAGGTCATTGATTTTGAGGATCTATACTGAGAAGAAAAGGATGATCTTGGTGTGGAGCCAACATTTTCAAAATTGTGGTTTAATTTTTCTTACTCCTTGAGCCCATTCATTCGACAGACTGGGCCTGCTTTGTCAGAAGCCTCTCTGATTGTCAGTGGAGGTCATAAATGGGTGTCTACGTAATAACTTCTACTCCCGTGTTCTAACTTTACCTGGGCCTACATTAGCTATAGACTCTACATTTACCTTCACACATTTTTGAAGAAAGAAACTGTATAAGAATATGAAGTCTCTTTGCACTAAGATCAATGTTCATTTCTTTTCTCTTATTAAATCCTTGGTCACAGTGTACAAACTTGATGGAATTCTATAATAATTTACTCTTTCAGCATCATTCAGTGTAGATTTCTTTTGGTATAGTTATGGGCTCTGGAGTCCAACAGAGCTATCACCTCTTAGCTATATGACCTTGGGCATAATTCAATTTCCCTGAGCCTTATTTTTCGGCTGAGTAAAGTGTTAATCATGATGGTATGTCCCATTGTTTTGCTGTTGTGTAAATAAAATATTAACAGTGTTTAGCACCAATCTTTGCACATAATAAATTAATGTTATGTTATTTGCAAAGAATAAATGGAAATGGAGAGTAATGGTAGCTGTTATTATTATTATTGTAGTTGCTTCCTGACTTCTGTTATCTTTCCATGCAAGAAGGTTGCCCTACTCAAATCTTAGGTACATTGGAAATTTGCTTCATTATCAGTATGGATTAAGAAAAAGTGTATTGTGGGGTGCCTGGGTGGCTTAGTCGGTTGAGCGTCTGACTTTGGCTCAGGTCATGATCTCGCAGTCAGTGAGTTCGAGTCCCGCATCGGGCTCTGTGCTGACAGCTTAGAGCCTGGAGCCTGCTTCAGATTCTGTGTCTCCCTCTCTCTCTGCTCCTCCCCCAATCACACTCTGTCTCTCTCTGTCTCTCAAAGATGAATGAATGTTAAAAATAAAAATTAAATTTAAAAAAAGTGTATTGTGTTCATTAGTATCTGAAGAAAGGCTTTTAAATCAGTTTTCCTTTGTTATCAATTGGTAACTGTTTACTGCTCTAGAATAGACTAGATGGCTGCATGATACAAATAACATCAAAATGTCACACCTTAATATAAGCCTAATTCAGAAAGTTGCAGGAACAACATAAAACCAAAAATAAATGGCTCCCTGCCAACACACATACACCTGACTTTTTTCCTTTACAGCTAATTACTTTGGTGTTTGTACATCAATTCAGATTTTATAAAAGCAAATTTTTACACATCTCTAAAATTTTGTAATGCTTTCTAAGGCAATTTGTATGATTGAATTGATTTACACTGAGTGTTAGTTTCCTTGGAAGTATTAGGGTTTTTTTCTGTTTGCTTGGTTTTAAGTTCTTTCCGTTTTATTTATTTGAGAGAAAGCATGAGTGGGGGAGGAGCAGAGAGGGAGAGAGAGCATCCCAAGCAGGCTCTGTACTAACAGCACAGAGATGGATGTGGGGCTTGATCTCACGACACTGGGAGCATGACCTGAGCCAAAATCAAGAGTCGGATGCTTGACCGAGCAACCCACCCCAGTGGCCAGAAGTGTTAGTTTTTTTTTTTTAAATAGATCCATGGAAGATGGTAGAGTTGAAAAGTCAAGGCTATGAGTAGATAGAAAATTGGGACCTAAGTTGAATATGGAAGTGAAGTAGACAATTCCTGTTTGTTTGGGAAAAGAATGATAACCAAGGAAAATGAACTTCTGCTTGCAACCATTTGCTACTACTTCCCCTTCAATCATGTCTTTCGTACTTTTTTGTATTAGCAGGTTGTGGAGTTGCTGTACTGTCGTGTCCCACGAGGCTGGCACAGCAACCCTCTGCTTGCAATGCCTACAGCTATCATCCACAGGGACCAAGCACATGGCGTTGTAGTGTATTTCCAGATGTCCTTCTGTCTGGTTGGATGACTTAGAGCCTAAGCAGGGTGTTTGCCCTAGAATAGGAGAAGAATTGTTACTTTGGCATAAGGCCCTTCCTGGCAGCATTCCCACGTCTGTTATTGATTAGAAGTGAATGCTGGTCAGTCAGGATGCAGGAGTGCTGGTCTGATTATCAAGCTTACCCTTCAGGATGAAAAACTGCAGGAAATTTGAAGGATGGCATAAGCTGGCTCTAAAGAAGTGCTGAAAGAAGACCCTTTCATAGCTATTGTACCGAGACCTGATGTGCAGCCTGAGTGATTTCCACATGCCAAGGAGATATCCTACCGTCAGAAGCTTCCCTTAGAGGAGGGCAGCAGAACAGGTGGTGGATAGCCTTTGGAGTTGATTTTTCTTAAATGTATATCATTCAAATAAAATGCACAGATACTATGTTCTAATAAGTTTTTTTTTTATAGTTACCACTTTTGTGTAACCATAGTGTTAACTAAAATTTAAAACACTTAGATTTACCAGAAAATTAACCTCCTGCAACCAATATCTCATTTCTCTCCCTGTATTTCCGTTTCTTTAAATACAATTGTTTGTTTGTTTGTTTGTTTGTTTGTTTGTTTGTTTGTTTAGAGAGGGAGTGCATGCGAGCAGGGGAGGGGCAGAGGGTGAGGGAGACAGAGAATCTTAAGCAGGCTCTACATTCTGCATGGAGCCTGACGCAGGGCTGATCTCAGGATCCTGAGATCATGACCTGAGCTGAAATCAAGAGTTGGATGCTTAACTGAGCCACCCAGGTGCCCCATCCCCCTATATTTCCATTTCATGTAAAAGGAATCATGTAGTGTGTATTCCTTTGTGTCTGGCGCTTGTGTTTTTGAGTTTTATACAATGTAATTATATGAATGAGTGTCTTGTTCCTTTTTAATGTTCTTGGTATTCCATTGTATGGATGTACATCAGTTTATCCATTTACCTGTTGCTGGACATTTGGGTTGTTTCCAGTTTTTTGCTAATATGAATAAGACTGCTATAAACATTTTTGTAGTTTTTGTGAACATTTGTTTTAATTTCTCTTGGTAGAATTATTCAGTCATTGGGTAGATATGTGTTTACTTTTATAGAAAACATCTAGGCAGTTCTCCAACAGTCCAAAATGGTTGTACCTTTTACACTCCTCTATCAGTAATGTATGAGAATTCCATACGCTTCATATCCTCCTTAACATTTTTTATTTTAACTATTTTAGTGATTGTGTGATGGTAGCTCATTATGATTATAACATTCATTTTCTTGATGATTAGTGATGTTGACTACCTGTATGTATTGGACATTGCTTTATCTTCCTTTCTGAAGATACATTTGTCCCATCTAAATATTATCTATTCAAATCTCACTTTCAAAAATTAGGTATTTAAGTTTTTATTGTTGTTGTTTATTGTCAGAATTCTATATACATTCTAGATAAGAGTCATTTGTTAGATATATGAGCTGTGAGTAACTTTTTTTTAATCTATGGCCCATCTGTCCATTTAAAAAAAAATTTTTTTTTTAATCTTTATTTATTTTTGAGAGACAGACAGAGTGTGAGCAAGGGAGGAGCAGAGAGAGAGGGAGACACAGAATCTGAAGCAGGCTCCAGGCCCTGAACTGTCAGCACAGAGCTGGACACAGGGCTTGAACTCACGAACCGTGAGATCATGACCTGAGCTGAAGCCAGACACTCAACCGACTGAGCCACCCAGGCACCCCACATCTGTCCATTTTCTTAATGGTATCTGCTGATGAGCAGAAAATCTTAATGTTCATAAAGCCTAATTTATCAATTAAAAAAATTTTTATGGCTTGCATTTTTGTTGTGTAACCATCCAGGTTTTGTGTGACCATCCAGGCTTTGCTTACCATAAGGTTATGAAGATACTCTTCTGCTCTGTTTCTAGAAACTTTCTTCATATTAGTCTGTAATCCATGTTGAAACAGTTTTTGTAGATGGAATAACAGTATCGAGACTAGTTTTTTTCTATTTGAATAACCAGTTTCAACAATACTTGTTATAAAAAGACTTTTCTTTCCTCGTTGAATTGATTTGGCACTTTTACTAAAAATCAGTTGCCATTGAGTAGTTTGTTCTCTAAGTTTGTTCTTTTTTGAGATTGTTTGACTGTTCTGTACCCTTAACATTATCACATAAATTAGCTTATTGGTGTGTTTTTCTCTCTTTTTTGCTTTTTAATGCAGAGATAGTCTGGAATTTCTAAAACTTTTACAAAATCAGGAATATACATTTTATGCAATTTCAATAAAAAATTGCAGAGTAATATTACTGTACAGTATAATTTCTCTGTTATGTTTAAAATACATATTTATAAAAGCATGGAACAAAGTATTAAAATAGAAGAGGGCTTTGTGTTATCCCCCAATGGAAGCAAGTCCAACATTTACCTTGTTTTTATTTGGATTTAAATCAAGGCTGAAGTTCTGGTCCTAATTTCCCATCCTAATTGGTTTTTAATCTAATAGTCTTATTATTGAAAAAACTTGTATAGCCCACTAAGAAATACCTAAGAGTTGACTTAAACAAATTTAAAAAAATTAAATAAAGATCAAGTGTGTACTATGTTCTGACCTTTGGACTTGGCACTGGAATATAGCAGTGATCAAGAGGCTCCAAATCTCAAGGGGCTTACAACATGAGAGGCAGAGGCTGGCCTCTTCTGAAACAGAAATGAACAAATTATAAATCAAGCATTTGGGATTTTTTTTTTTTTTTTTTAAGTCTGGGTATTCTCTCTCTTTTTTTTTTTTTTTAATTTTTTTTTAACGTTTATTTATTTTTGAGACAGAGAGACACAGAGCATGAACGGGGGAGGGTCAGAGAGAGGGAGACACAGCATCTGAAACAGGCTCCAGGCTCTGAGCTGTCAGCACAGAGCCCAGTGCGGGGCTCGAACTCACGGACTGCGAGATCATGACCAGAGCCAAAGTCAGACACTTAATCAGCTGAGCCACCCAGGCGCCCCCAAGCATTTGGGATCTTGTGATATGAACGAAAGTTTCTTGATGTTCTTTATTATGTTACAGCTGATAGATGTGTTAAAAATATCACCCCCCCCAAAAAATATCACCCAAGTGATATACCTTACCATTTGGGTAGGACTCATCTGCAGCATACAGCTACCCTTGCTAACTTTTGTATTTTCTTTTGTTTGTTTGTTTTTAATTTTAATTTTTTAATGTTTGTTTATTTTTGAGAGAGAGAGAGACAGAGCACAAGCAGGGGAGGGGCAGAGAGAGAGGGAGACACAGAATACCAAGCAGGCTCCACTCTGTCAGCACAGAGCCCCATGCAGAGCTCGAACTCACAAACTGTGAGATCATGACCTGAGCTGCAGTCGGACCCTTAACCTACTGAGCCACTAGGCGCCCCTGTTTTTGTTTTTTAATGAAAATATGTCCTGAGGCCTTACTATAGAGTATGAACATTGGGATGATTGAGTATGTATATCCATGGTTTTGTCAGGTATGTAGTTACCTTCTAAAATTTTCGTGGCAAAGATTTGCTTTGTACCTGTGATCAGTATTGTGACTCAGGTTCTTTGTTTTTGTTTTGGGTTTTTTTTGGAGGGAGGGGTGTTTTATTTTAATCCAGAGGAACCAGAGGTGTTAGCCTATGTTTTAAAACTCACATTTGATAGTGGTACAAACAGCTGTCACACTGAATAATTGTCAAGTCATTATGAGGGTTTCTGTTGCTCACTAATCTAGGTATAAATCTGGATTTTTAACCACATGTGATGGGTAAAAATTAGTTCTTGGGAGAGTTTATGCTGTGTAGGCCATCTGTTCCTACAGATGAACAGAATGAAATGTTAGCCTTAAAATTTGCAAGCCAGTGAACTAAGATGTGTGATAAGGTGGGCTGAGTGAAGTTTCTAGAGAAGACACTTGAAACTTGGCATCTGTGTGCGGATGACCATGGATTTGGTTGCAAAAGGAGTAGTGTATGTGGCTAATACCCTTTATTTGATGGACAGGAGTCTTTGTTTTTAACTGATTCTCCATGGTGGCCATCAACCTGTTTTATCATCTAACACAGTATGATTTGATTGTTTTTTTATAAGATTCAGGTAAATTTTCCCTTTTCTGTGTGCCTCCACTCCCAGTCTACTTGAGGTCCTCTCCTTTAATTCTTATCACCTAGCTATATCATTAACTCCTTTGAGGGTTGGAATTGTAGCTTCATCTTTGCATTACATGCACTTAGTACAGTGCTTGGGTCATGTTAGTCTTTCAGTGATGATTGATAAAATGAATCATCATTGCAACTTCTTGCTTTAGGAATGACAGCAACTTATTTTTTCCACATTCCCTTTCAGTTTTGCCTATGAATATACTTTTTACGTGTTATTTCCATGAATTTTTTATCTCTTGTGCCTCCTGTCAAGGCGTTTTCTATGTTGCCGTTTATTTATCTGTCATGATTTCAGTGAAGAAATAGACCCAGACTGTGCATTGTTTTCGTCATGTAACATTTGTAATTAGATTACAATTTTTTTGTAATTTGTAATTATAATTAGATTGTTGATTAATTAGATTGTATTGCCATTTACCAATCCTCTATATATGTAAGAGCACTGTTGCATGTATTTGAGCAATCTGTTGTTTCAGTTTAGCCATTACTGTAAAATAGTCACAAGATAATGGGCCTGTTCCCAGGGCCACAGCCCAAGCCCCTTATCCTTGTTTGGTCTCCTTTTCTTTGGACAGAGTAACCCATATGGTTTTGTAGTTTAACGTTCTTCAACTAATTGGGGAGATCCAATTATTTCTCTGAACCAGTATTTTGATCTAATGTTTGATTAGGTTTTAGAGAGTATCTTCTTTATTTCTGAGTTATGTGTACATGAAAAGTCTTAGTATTTTATTTTAAGTAAATTGTATTTAGTAAATATTTTTAGATCACCTTGTTTCTGAAAAAGATAAAATCACACACGCTTGACAATGTGTTATTTGTTGAATTAAAATAATAAATCCTAGAGGGATGTTGGTTAAATATATTTCAGTCCTAAGTCACCTTGTTTGGATTTAGGTGGTAACCAAGTCTCTGCTAGCAGTGTATTTAGAAACCATTTCATCAGATGTATTTTTCTGCAGGGAGTTCTGTTGTAGTATGCATTCATTTTCAGTACTAGCACACTCAGAGGACAACTGTCTCAAGGTGATAGGAGCACTTTCTTGTACCCCCTCTTGTACCAACTGTATCATGCATTTCATTGTGGACTTGCTCTCTATATTCCTTCTTGATTGTGTGCTCTTATCTTTATCATTAGGTTTAAGTGACATTTTAGGTTTAGATGTTTTCCTCAGCCCATTAGGTAGACTCTAGCCAACTTCTACAGCTGGCTTCCAGGTAGGTGTAATAGAAGTAATAATAAGAATAATAGTAGATGATGGTGGTGATGGTATGTTTTGTAAGTGGTTTGCAGTTTAGAACAGGATTATTAACTTTATTTCCTGATGACAAAACAGGTTGGACAGAGAGGCCCTCTTAACTGCCTGTTTTACTTAGATGTGAACCACTGTTTTAGATGTACTTATTTGTTTAAGCATTTACTGGGTACCCTCCCCCCCCCCAAAAAAAAAAGGTAGCCTTTAAACTCACAATGAGCTTTTGACAGGTTAACTGACATGCCTTTGGTCATACAACCAAGTTACTGGGATTGTATCCTAGGACAGTTGGGTTAACTAAGCATGCTTTTACCTATTTATGCCTCTCAGGAGGAGTAGGACTGGGGTCTAGGGCTTCTGACTCTCAAATTTTGGTTTTTCTGTCATGCTTCCTATTTCAAATAATTTGTCCCATTGTTCCTGACCCTAACTGCTTGTCAAAATTTTGGTTTCAAAAATGAAGTCATGGTAACTAGATCATATTGCTTCTGTGTGAAGAAAGACTTCACATGTTAGGAATGCTTGGCAGCCCAGAGGATGTCTTATAATTCTCCTGTAGAAAAGGAAGTTTAGTGAGAGAGCAAATGAGAATATTTTATAAGCAGTGTTCCAAAAGGATTCGAGGAAATTGGTATTTACCCATTATTCCCACATGTCCTCAATTCCATTTTTGTGTTCCTTTCCATACTCTGACTACATGTATTTGTTTTTTTTTTTAATAAATAATTGTAATTGTACTGTACATATAATTTTTGTAGGAGGCTTACCCACACAGTTTTGTATTGTATGCATTTCCCCAAGTGTTGAATGATTTTCATAATTATAATTTTTAATGCTTTCACAGTTCACATTGACATGCGGTTCCGCCATTTAATTAACCATTTCTCTGTGGTTTAAATTGCTTTTTCCCTTGAGTTATTTTCTAAGGACATATTCCCAGGAGTGAGGTCACATAGTCAAAGTGTATGAAACATTTTTCTGGCTGAGAAATCATTTTTTAACCACACTAATTGAATGTCGGTACTTTAACATACATTTATTTCTGCGCTTTTTCTTCCTAGTACATTAGTAATCGGATACTGTAACTAATGGAAGGTAACAGGCATATAGATAAAGCCTTACAGTTTGAACTGGAAATACATCATAATTTTCTCCCAAAATTCACTATCCCATTTCGTTATGCTTTGCCAGAGTGATGGAGGACTGGCTGAGGAAATGTGGAGAAATTGCTATTAAAACCTTGGCCATGGTAAATTGAAAGTAAACTTCAGGAGAAAAGCTTAGCTGTAGAAGAAAAGCATGATTACTCTTTGTGGTTGGCTATTGAAATAAGAGTTTAATCCTTTTGTCCTTTGCACACCAGTCTCTATTTGATATGTGATATTTGCCCACTCCCCTAAAAATGTAGCTAATTAATGGGTTACAACTTTATGTTGTAATTCTGTCAATACTGCAATTAATTATTATCATTTTTCACTTATTTTAAAAATGAGTAAATGAATGTTCCTGTTAATGTTCGTTCTTTATTTACTCAAAACAGTGGTATTTGCTCATCCTGTCTTCTATGAAAGTTTTTTTTTTCTTCTATGAAAGTTTTAAACAGAGATGGGATTCATGAAAACCATTTATATTCTGTAATAGATTCTTGCATTGAGTTTGAGTTCAAAATAGATAAAATCTTGAGATCCTTCACAGTCAAGTTTCTAAGTAATCAAAAGTACTTTGTGGAGCCTAGAGGGCCAAGGGGACTCATAATCAGGAAGTAAAGATAGAAAGGCAGCTCTGAATCAGGATAAAGTCCTGTGATCCTATAGAGGTATGTATTTTGACTATTAATTTTTTTTCCTTAGAAGATTCATGATTAGGGCACAGAAATTCAAGATTATTCTAGTTTGAAGCTGGAAACTGGATTGCTAGCTTTCTCAAAGTACATAGGAGAGTCTACCAAGAATTGTCTTTACCCAGATCTAAACTTCTCTACTTAAATGTAATATTCTTTGCCTTTGCTGATTGAAATTAGTTTTAATTACATTCCCTTAGATAAGTATGGAAAACATTTTGGATGTTTCCAAGACCAAAGTTTAAATCATTTTACATGTACTTCGTTTTAACTTGTTATGTCTGGGCTGTTTTGGCATTTAAAGCCATTAATCTTAACTCACAATTTCTGTCCCAAGACAAATGAGAGGCAGATGCTCACATCTGGACCATTTGTTCCAAACATTGTTTCATTCACATAGTTTAAATTGCATTAGAAATTTTGATAGTGATGAAATCAGGAATTTAGAGTGAATCATTGGGTCTTTCCATTGAATGGGGAAGATTGTAACTTCCAACTTAATATAGACCTATAGACTTAAATATTTTTTGTGGATATTATAATTTACAATATGCATTGTTAGTCTGTTTTAGCCTTCTTAAAGTGTTATTTAAAATGATAAACTTTTAGGGGCTCCTGGGTGGCTCAGTCAGTTAAGCGTCAGGCTCTTGATTTCAGCTCAGGTCATGATCTCATGGTCTGTGGGATCGAGACCCACATCAGAGCGTGCTTGGGATTTCCTCTCCTTCTCTCTGTGCCTGCTTGCATGCGCATATGCATGTGCTCTCTCTCAAAAATAAATAACATTTAAAAAATTAGAATGATAAACTTTTAGAGGGAAAAGTGAACACTTGAAGTATTGTCTGTAATTAGAATAGAAAGTTAGGTGTAAATAAATAAATGTATATATATTTAAACCCAAAAAGTACCATTGCTATTCAGCTCACTGTATTTCTTTCTTGTCCTTTCATTTCTGGCCAGTTTGAAAGATTTAAACTGCATTATCGTTTCTTTTATTCCTTGGTTTGTTATAAAGAACAATACTGTATGTAAGAGTAACACAGCATAATCAAACAAGATGATCCCATAATGCAGGGATAGTTCAACATTTAAGGACCCAAAAGGAGAAATAAACTATCATTTTAATAAATAGATCCCTTCTCCTTATAGAAAAGCTTTCAGTTTAATCAAAACTGAAGACCTATTTTTAGTAAAAACAAGTAAAAGGCCCCAAGTTTTTGGTAGATGGAAACTTCAAGGATATAAATGCAAAACATACTCTTTAAATTAGAGCTCACACTTAAAGATGGTGAAAGGCAGTAGAGTTTGGTTTGGGCTGTGGGAGATGCACAAATGAGAGAACCCGACCTACAGTTTGGGGGTTGGAAGTCCAGCCAGACACAAAGAACACAAGGAGGCTGTGGTGACACCTCCCCTGGTCTTTATCTGATGTGGGCATAAAGACCGCATCAGATCGCTTCTCCCAGATTCATTGTAATAAAGCATCTCAGCAACATATGCATCTTACATTCCTCAAAGATTGAGGTCAATAAAATGATTAGTTAATTGAGTTCTCTTTATATTTACCTTACTTTCTGGAAAGGAAGAATAAAGCAAAACTATCCTGCCCTTAATTGCTCAACCTTAATTGTGTGAGGTCATCATTGTCCAAATTTCCCTTGAAAATGACAAAAAGATGAATTTGTTTCTGTGGCTTGGGGTCTCTGCTAGGTTGTTCTATTATTATTTAATTTGATTGTCAACAGCAACCCTGGCAGCTAGACAGTATTGACTGCATGTTATAAGCAAGAAAACAGACTTTGAGAAGGAACTATTCCTGCTATCAAAGAGCTAGACAAGGGGCACCTGAGTGGCTCAGTTGGTAAAGTGTCCAACTTCAGCTCAGGTCATGATCTCACGGTTGTCTCCCTCTCTATCTGCCGCTCCCCTGCTCGCTCACTTGCTCTCTCACTCACTCTCCAAAAAAAAATAAAAAAATAAACACTAAAAAAAAAAAAGAAGCTAGACAAGTAGCAGAGCCTCAATTTGAATCCTGATCATCTGCCCGAATCTAGAGACCGTGTATTTTTTTATCAGTATATCATATTCCTCTAAAAGAGCTGTCCAAGAAAATATAATGCAGTCCACAAATAGGGGCCACATATGTAAATTTTCTAGTAGCTTTATTTAGAAAAACAGATGAAATTAATAATATAGGTCTAAAATATTTCAACAGGGGCGCTGGGTGGCTCAGTCTATTGAGTGTCCAGCTTCGGCTCAGGCTATGATCTCACTATTGGTGGGTTCGAGTCCCATGTTGGGTTCTGTGCTGACAGCTGGGAGCCTGGAACTTGCTACGGATTCTGTGTCTCCCTCTCTCTCTGCCCCTCCCCTGCTCATGCTCTCTCTCTCTCTCTCTCTCTCTCTCTCTCTCTCTCTCAAAAATAAACATTAAATTTTTTAAAAATATTTCAACATATAATCAGTATTAAAACCTGAGATATTTTACATTCCTTTTCTTTAGTACTAAATGTTGAAACTTGCTGTTATTGTACTCAGTATATTTCAATCTAGACTAGCCACATTTCAAGTGTTCATTAGCCATTTATGGGTAATGGCTACCATATTGAGCAATGCAGCTCTATATTGTGAAATCCTCTGCAAAAATCTATACCTTGAAAACGTGAATTTGTGTAATATTATAGAAAGAATCTTTCATTACACATGGATTTGCCAGAAACTTTTTCTGAATATCCAGAATTTGGAGGATATTTGTTGACATGACTCGAGGACATCTACTCATATACTCAAAAATGTCTATAATCCCGTTGTCCTGTCAGAGAACTTCCAGAAAGTAGTTAAAAGAAACCATCAAACCTTTAACTAGTTTTTGTTATTTTTTTAAAGTACTTGTTTCCCAGAAAGGGGGTTTAATAAATAAACTGTTAGAAACCAGGTTGAATCAAATACATAGAATTTCCCCCCCTTCTTGACATCCTGTGGCTGTAGGTGCCACAGGAATATATAGTTTGGTGGTTTTGCACAACCATTTGCTTTTGATTACTCATGATGAGATAGTTTTCTTCAAATATTTGACAATGTTAAGACCCCTGGAAACAGAACTATTAGTGACCATTGCCCAGAACTACTTCTTAGCTGTCTAGCAGTGGCATGTGCTATTTTTGTAATAAGGCAAACTGCTCAGTGCCCAGAGTTCCTTAACAGAAGCTGGTATCAGCCATTCAGGGAGGTTGTCCAGACCTTCCCATTTTGGAAGACAGCTTGATCTTTGGTCTCTGATATACTCCTGGCTCCGCAGTTCTGTTTTTTTGTTTGTTTGTTTATTCTTGAGAGAGAAGACGGAGCGTGAGCAGGGGAGATGCATAGAGAGAGGGAGACACAGAATCTGAAGCAGGCTCCAGGCTCCAAGCTGTCAGCACGGAGCCTGACACAGGGCTCGAACTCATGAACCACAAGATCATGACCTGATCCAAAGTCGAACGCTCAACCGACTGAACCATGCAGCCGCCCCACTGCAGTTCTGTTTGTATGGTTATCCACCCTAAGGCCGAAATTGACAGGCTTCATCATCATACTTCAGACTGGAAAAACATTTGAATCAGCTCTTCAAATATTAAAGGGATATGGATCCAATTTGGAACCCTAGCACTGGCAAGCTGTTTATAAAGTTTGAGGAATAACTGTGTACAGAAAATAAAAACATTTGTACATCCAAGTTAACGGAGCATGGTCCTGTGATTTAGAAAAATAATTTTTTTTACGTATTTATTTAGAGAGAGAGAAAGTACGAGCAGGGGAGGGGCAGACAGAGAGGAGAGGGAGAATCCCAAGCAGATTCCACACTGCCGGTGCAGAGCCCAACACAGGGCTCTAACTCACAAACCATGAGATCATGACTTGAGCTGAAGTCAGACACTTACCTGACTGAGCCACCCAGGCGCCCCAGAAAAAGTTTTTTTAAGTTACAGTTAACTTGGTGGTTACCTTACTAATATTTGAAAGATAGGGCTGGGTACATATGCCTTTGCATTGGACAAACGTTTTTACTTACTAGAATATAATTAAAATAGTGAAAGTTAATAGCCTTTACAATTTAATATTTTCAACCTGAAAGGATAACAGCCACACGCACGCGCGCGCGTGCGCATGCACACACATACACACACACACACACACACACACACGGGAGGATGGGTATTGAGGTAAATTTAGCATCTTTGGGATGTAAAAGGCTATTGAGAGAGTTCATATGAACAAAAGATTTGAAGTCTGGGAGGATATTCCCCAGCAGTTTAAAAACAGATATTCAACTTCTCTATCATTAATAGAATTAATTGCTTATGATTTATATAACATTATACTGCCTTCATTTATGTGTAATAATGCTTTAGTAGTATGTATATTTTTGAGGGGTGATTTTTAAGTGGTACTGATGGAATCATATAATTTTATCTTCATACTTAGTCTCCCTATTGTTGAGTAAAACTATATGAAATTTTAAGATAAATGGAATAGTTTGTGCTCTAGAATTAGAGTAAGCATAACTTGCTTATACTTGTGCTATTAATACTGACATCATGCTTCAACAGAACTAATAGCATAATTACCTCTTATGGATTCCCCCCCTTCTCTCTGTTCAACCAACAATTGTTATGAAACCACTATTCTTGAGCTTGTAATATCCTAGGCATGGTGACAGACGACGAAAATAAGGACCAACAGATTGGAACAAAAGTATCGGGGAAGATTTAAGTGTAACTAGAGAAAGGAGATGGAAGAAGTTCTAGGAAATAGAGATGGTATGACCAGAGAATGACCATGACCTAATAGGAGACCAACCTAATTGGGATGTAGAACTGTTCATGAAAATGGATGTGGGCGAGTATTGGAGTTTAGTGACTGGGAACCATGAAGGCCAGTCTAAGGAACAAAAGATACAGAGATTCTTGAAGAAATGGCTGCTGGTAGGAGAGTGCATAATAGTCTGAAACCCAGAGAGAGTCTAGTTAGAGGTAAAAGGGGCTAATCTAAGGCAGTGGTTCTGAGAAAAGAGAGAGGTTGAGAATGAAAATGTAGAAGTGACAAGTCTGTACTGACTCAATGGAAATAGGGAGGTGTGAGAGAGAAGAGAATTCAAGTCTAGCCAAACTTGAATGTGCTACTTTGGATCATTGTGATTCAGTACTGCCTATTCTAAGCACTGAGGGTATTGTAAAGAAATAGATGGGGCATTTATTTCCCCCAAAATGGGCATGAGTCAAGCAAACAAATGCTTGATTGGTACAATGATAATAAATGTAATGAAGAGAATAAACAAGGACATGGGATGGTCTGGTAGGGAGAATGGAAAGCAGCTTCAGATAGGGAAGCTCTCCCTGAGAAAAGTGACATTAGTTTTGACTTCTGAGTGATAAGGAGTCAGCCGTGCAACAGCTTGGGGGAAGCCAATTCTAGGCCAGAGGGATAGCCTGAGTTAAGTCACTGGAGCACAGATGCATCAGTAGATGGAACCAGAGAGACCAGCTGTGTGAGAAATTTTTATCAATTTTCCTGCTCTCTGGAAAAACAAGTAAGACAGATTTTTATTTAACCAGGACTGCAGTTAGCTTATCCTTTGACTGTCTCAGATCTCTGAGTTATCTGATTTGGACTATATGTGTTTGGCCAGAATAATAATGTTTCACAATGTTCAGAGGTCAATACTCAGTAGATTTAGATTGTGGTACGGTAACCTCCACGGGAAGGTGAGATGCAAATCAAATGTAGTTTTAAGTCCTTTCTGTTCATGTGAGAAATATTAACTTGGTGGAGACTTGAAACAGATGGTGTGCAGTTAGAGTAGATAACTGTATTATTCCAAATAAACCATTGCTGAAGCTGGGAAGCAAAAATCCATATTTCACTTTTTCCTATTGACATTATCAAGTCAGCTGTGTTGCTGCTGCATTTAACTTGCATTAAGCTTATCAACAGGGTTTGATGTTGGCAGGCAATTCCAACATATCTTTAAATATTAAAGTTATTAGCTTCAGAGGAGACCTGTTAGTTACTTTCAATATATAGTTACATAATGATTGTTAATACATTACTGATGGATAGCTGTCTAGTAGTATCTTGTACTTAGTGTAACAGCACTTTCTCAGTGGTTACTGTATGGCCTTTCCTAATCTCTCTTTCCTCTCGGTTACAGAGAAGGAAACCAGGAGTGTGGAGTGACTTGCCCAAGATCCCACAGCTGATTAATTGTGAGAACAATCAGGATTCAAAGTCCTATCTCCCAGTTGTAGTCTAGCCTTCTTTCTTCTCCATCAGAGGCGTCAGGAAAGCAATTGTGGCCAATACTGAACTCATCATCTCTCCTCTCCAATGTACTGTCCCTCTTGTGGCCTCTGTCTTGGTCACTTGTCTTATCTTCCACATCTAATGAGTCAACAAATCCTATTTATTGTAACTCTAAATATCTTTGAAATCCAATCCCATTTCCCCATTCCTGTTGCTACTCCAATCTCAGGCCATAATCATCTCTCATTATAACAACCGTGTAAGTGGGCTCTTCTGGTGTTATGATCTTACTATTTTTCCTATTGCAACCAGTGATTTTTCTTTTCTTGTGAAATAGTTCAAGCTTACAAAGTAAGAAAAAAGCACAGCATAAAAAACACTCATGTAAACTACTCTTAACTTTATCATATTTTACTGATTTGTCTTACTTAGGTTTTGCTTCCAGTATTTCAAAGAATTAAGCCATTAGGAGATGCCTGGGTGGTTCAGTTGGTTGAGCATACACCTCTTGATTTTGGCTCAGGTCGTTATCTCAAGGTCATAAGATTGAATCCCCTTTGGGATCTGTGCTCAGTGTAGAACCTGCTTGAGATTCTCTTTCTCTTTCTCTGTCCTCCCCCCACTTGCGCACACTTTCTCTCTCTCTCTTCAAAAAAATAAATAAACCATTGGAACTACAGTTTGTACCACCTGATTTGTGCCCTTTTCTTCCCTTTGCAGTAGTCATCATCCTGGATTTGATGTTTTATTTTTATTTTTTTGTATTTCCCTTGCCCCGGGGATCATGACCTGAGCTTAAATTGGTATCTAGAGTCAGCAGCTCAGCCAACTGAGCCACCCAGGCACCTCTTAAATTTGATGTTTATTATTCCCTTGTTTTAAAAAAGATTTTACTATGTATGTGTATGTAAATGTACCATATGTAGATTGATCTATTACCATATGCAAATTTTTATGGTTTTAGGCTTTTATTAAATTTAAAAAATTTTTTTAATGCTTTATTTATTTTTGAGAGTGAGAGAGAGACAGAGTGTGAGTGGGGAGGGGCAGAGAGAGGGGGAGACACAGGATCTGAAGCAGGCTCCAGCCTCTGAGCTGTCAGCACAGAGCCCGACATGGGGCTCAAACCCATGAACTGTGAGATCATGACCTGAGCCGAACCCGACGCCCACCCAACCCGATGAGCCACCCAGGCGCCCCGAGGCTTTTATTAAAGTATTCCTCTATCCGTATTTTTCTTGCAGTCTGTTCTTTTTACTCAATAATACTACATTGTTTGGGGATTTATCCTTTTAATACATAAGATCTAGTTCACTTATTCAGTAGTACTATTTCATTTGCGAATATGCCTCAGTTTTGTTGCTGGACATTTAACATGTTCACTTTTGTACCTAGATTTTAGTATTTGCTCATCACGTTACACCAAAAATCTTGCATGTAATTAGAAGTGCATTGAATTTATACATTAAAATGAAGAGAAAATAATGGGGACAAGTCTTGCCATCCATAAGCATGATGGATGTAACTATGAAGAAGATAAGTTGACTGAAAAGACATAAAAGGATATTTAAGGGGCCCCTGGGTGGCTCAATTGGTTAAGCATCTGACTCTTGATTTCGGATCAGGTCATGATCTCACAGTTCATGGGTTTGAGCCCATTGTGGGGGCTCTGCACTGACAGTGTGGGGTTGGCCTGGGATTTTCTCTCTCTCTCTCTTTCTCTCTTTACCCCTTCCTGTGCACGCCCACATGCACTCTCTCTCCAAATAAACTTAAAGAGAAAAAATTCTCCTTCTTAAAAAGAATAAAGGGCTTATGTATTTTGTATTAGGCTTATTTCTACATTGTTTATAATTTTTATTGTAATTCATATCTTTTTGAAATTAGTGTTTGTTTGCCAGCATATAGGAATGCAATTCATTTTTAAAATATTGGACTTCTATCTAACAATCTTGCTGAACCTGCATAATCTAATAATTGGATGGTTAGATTCTCATGGTTTTCCTTATAGAAGGTCATCTAGTGTGTATAAAATGACAGTTCCATTTCTTCCTTTCCTATACGTATTATTTCTTCTTAACTGTTCTGCTGCTGTGGCTTGACTGGTGAAAAATGTTGAATAGAAGCATTGATTTATCTTCTTTCTGAGCTGAAAGACATTGCTTTTAATGTTTCATCAATAAGTATGACATTTTATAAGGGTTTTTGGAAGAGAACCTTTGTCAAGTTAAGGAACTGATGTTCTGTTTCTAGTTTTGTTCATATTGAGTGGAAATTGGGTCTTATCAAATGCTTTTTCTGTAATTATTGACGTGATTTTAAGGTGTTTCTTTTAATCTGTTAATATGGTGAGTTTTTCTGTATTAAAAAAAATTTTTTTAATGTTTATTTAATTTTGAGAGAGAGAGACACACAGAGCATGATCAGGGGAGGGGCAGAGACAGAGGGAGACACAGAATCCGAAGCAGGCTCCAGGCTCTGAGCTGTCAGCACAGAGCCCGACGCGGGGTTCGAACTCATGGACTGGGAGATATGACCCGAGCTGAAGTCAGACACTTAACTGACTGAGCCACCCAGGCACCCCTCTGTATTTTTTTAAAACTTTTTTTAAGTTTATTTATTTTGAGAGAGAGAGTGCACATGAAGGGCGGAGAGAGAGAAACCAAAGCAGACTCACACTGTGACATTGTGGAGTCTGATGTGGGGCTTGAACTCATGAACCATGAGATAGATTATGACCTGAGCTGAAATTGAGTCAGTCACTTAACTGACTGAGCCACTAAGGCACCCCTGTATTTTTTTTTAATGTTTATTTTTGAAGGAGAGAGAGAGAGAGAGACCAAGCCTATCCTCCAACCTATCAGCACAGAGCCCGATACGGGGCTTGAACTCATGAACCATGAGATCATGACCTGAACCACCCAGGTGCCCCTTACTGTATTTTAAATATATAAAATTATGCTTGCATTCTTGGATAAACTCAATTTGATTGTGATTATAGAAAAATACACTTCCGTATTTGGTTTGCTAACTTTTACTCACCTTTACTGTGGTATAATTTAGATACAATTAGCATATTACAGTCAGAATATAAAATATTTCCATCACCATAAAAAGATTTATCATGGGGGTGCCTGGGTAGCTCTGTTGGTTATGCGTCCATGCCTTAATTCCAGCTCATGTCATGAACTTACCATTTGTGATATGGAGCCCCCAGTCAGGCTCTGCGCTAGAGCCTGCTTGGGATTCATTCTCCCTCTGTGCCCTGACCCGAGTGTGTTCTCTCTCTCTCAAAATAAATACAAATTTTAAAAAATTAAAGAGAGGATGTATCTCGCCCCCCTAATGTGCCTCGTTGTAGTCTGTTTCTTTCCATCAGTCCCAGACAGCCGCTTGGCTGCTTTTTGTCCCTAATTTTGTCTTGTCACAAAGTTTTATATAAAGAGGGTGATATGGTGTGTAGTTGTGTTGTGTGTCTGGCATCTTTCACTTAGTCAAATGCTCTTGACATTCATCTATATTGTTGGATATGTGTATCCGTAGTGTTCCTTTCTGTTGCAGAATTACAATTTGTGTTTCTTTGATGACTGGTATGCTGAGCATCTTTTCACTCCCTTATCAGCCATTTGTAGATTTTCTTTTGGGAATTGTCTCTTTAAATCTCTTTTGTTCATTCTGAGTTGCTTGTTATTATCAAGTTATTAGGGTTATTTGTATAGTCTTCATGTCTCTGTGTCTGGGATCAGAGGGCCCTTATAGAAGATAGAGAAAGGAGGGATGACTAGGGGAAAAATTAGCATCCTCATGAAGCAAGTGATCCTTCACAGTTAGGTAGTCATCTTTGAGGTTCTTCTCTTAGTTATAGGTCTGTCTGTTTTTGGAAGAACATCAGATAACTAGCATCATTTTTGTAACTCCTCAGCTAGCTCTGACTTCAGTTGTTAGTATTCTGTCTTCAAATAATGTTTTCTTTAAAAAATAATTTTCCCTGTTTTTAAATAAACTTTTGTATGTTATTTTTCTTGGAGGTCAGTACGTAAATTGTCTTTATATCCAGTCTTAAGAGAATAAAAAATGTTATTCAAATGAACCACTTCAGTGGAAGCTGCAAAATAGATTTTACACGCATAGAAATAAACTAAGAATTAGAAATTTAATTTGTCAGTTCTTTAATCAGCCTTTGCAGAGGTCAGTAAACTATGGCCACTGGTATTTTTGTAAATAAAGTTTTATTGGAGCACAGCCACACCTGTTCCTTTTTGCATTGTCTAGAGTGTGCTGTAACAGCAAAGTTGAATAGTTGTGACACACCATATATCGTCCACAAAGCCAGAAATATTTACTGTCTTGGCCTTTGCAGAAAAAATTTACTGATCCCTGAACTATAAGAATGTATTCGATAAATTAACTTTATGTATTTAAAAATGTGGAATGGAAAAAAAATATTTTCCAATCTATTTTTAGTATACAGTAAAGTATTAATTTTGTTTTAATGGATCTCTCTGTCTTCAAGATCCCTTGTAAAGCATCATTTGGTCATTTCTTACTTGAGTCCTTATGCCTCAATTTTTGTTGAATGATAAATTATCTGTCACTGTAAACAGTTATTCCTGGCTGTCTCTGCATGTGAAGCCTGCATGTTATTAGAAAGTTGGATGTGTTGTCAGGTTCATGGCAGAGCTACATGGAAGAGAAATGTTCATCCTTAAGCAGGTGCTATGCGCACAATCAATTTAGCCAGCCTTACAAGCCTACAAGTGCAACAGTAATTTCGATGTTCTTTCCTCTAACTTTAGCAGATTAGAATTGTCAATCTTGGAAATGTTTCTCATCTGACAGTTACGCATTCAGAATATTTCCCTATTTTTGGCAATGGTTAAAGAGAGACTGTAGACAAGGAAATCTTTTTTTTCTGATGTTTTCCTTGGTTCTGATCCCAACTTTAGGGGCACTATTTAAACCGTATCTTTCATGATTTTGTCCTTATGTGCTACCTGGCAAGCTCATGTAGCCTTCCCACTGAACTACTTATTGCTCTGTAAAGACGTCCTTGGCCTTCACACATGGTAATGTTTCTACTTTTTATTTTCTTAGTACTTTGCAAACGTTTCAATATATATGTTTACCTTAATCAAGGCCCTATCTTCTATTGTCTCTTTCCCAAAGCCTGGCAAATACAGGATAGTCAGTAGCATGGGATCTAGAGAACCTCAAAATTCAGCTACAAATGATAACACATAATCCAATTATTTCTCAATAGAGGATTGTTTAAATGAACTGTGGTACTTCCACACAGTGGACTATCATACATCTGTTAGCAACAAAAGGTTGTGGAATTAAGCATTGCAGTACATATTTTGAAATTGTAAAACAAAACAAAAGAAAAACAAAAAAACCAAGGAGCAGTACAGTTTGTGGTATAGATCCGTTGCCTACTAGTCTACTGCTGTGCAACAAACCACACTAAAACCTAGTGGTCTAAAACAGTGTTGATTTTTTTGCTCATGACTGTGAGTCAGGCAGTTGTTCTGCTTTTGGTTGTTCTTACTTATTCGTATGTCTGCAGTCAGCTAGCTGCAGACCAGACTCCCTAGGATAGGCTCTCACGTGTTTGGGGTCAACTGGCCTTAGCTCGGACAACTCATCTCTGTTCCATGTGGTGTCATCCTACAGCAGAGGAGTCTGGGTTTGCCTTCATGGCTGGGTCAGGATTCCAAGAGAGGCTCAGAACTGGCACTCTGTCACTTCTATCGCATTGTGTTGGTCAAAGCAAGTCAGAGGCTCTAGCCAGATTCTGGGAATAGGGAAATAGATCCCACTTCTGGATACATTGCAAATGGGGTGGATGCAGAGAGGCCATTACTGGGGACATTCAATTTAACATCATTATGCTTTCTTTTTTATAAACAGGGGTGGGATAGGAATTTACATTCGTGTTTACTCATCTGTGCATGGAAAAAGAATGGAAGGATACACAAAAAATTAATTAAAATGGTTACGTATGGGGGCTCCTGGGTGGCTCAGTCATTTGGGCGTCCGACTTCGGCTCGGGTCATGATCCCGCGGTTCGTGGGTTCAAGCCCCGTGTCGGGCTCTGTGCTGACAGCTCAGAACCTGGAGCCTGCTTCAGATACTCTCTCCTTCCCCTCCAAAATAAATAAACATTAAAAAAATTGTTTTTGACGAAAATAAAATGGTTACCTTTGAGGTGGGGTAGGTAAGGACAGGAGAACAGATATTTCTTTTTATATCATGCTGATTTCTGAACCATATAAATATATAGAAAAGAAAATTAGGTGGTTTTGCCTCTGCCCCCAAAGATTTAGAGGTTTAAAAGGTTTAAACCTTCCCATAGTTTCTTAGTAAGGAGTCTTTTTTTTTTTTTTTTTTTTTTTTTTTTAAGAAATAGAATGACTTCCTTGGTCAACATGTTTGGAGTGATCAGTATTCCTGTTCTATTGATCTGAAAGATCTATATTCACCTCATTTTTCTCAGTGATGATAATCAGGAGCACTTGACCATATCTTCTACCCAAAACTCAGCATACATAAACATCTCAATGGCCAAATAAAATTATTTATTTTAATAGATTTGTAATCTAATTCAAGTAAGTACGTACTGTATGGCCATTATTATATATGTTATGGTACCCCTCACAGAACCTTGTTTTTGATGTGTTATCCTAGGAACACATGAGGAAAATCATTACCACACAAAACTAGTAAGTGATAAAGCATTTTTCACATCAAGTTCACCTTCTTTTACCTAAACATACTTTTTCCTTGTAGCCCTGGGAGTTTCTCTTCTTTCCAGTAGTCTAGGAAGTCCTTCTCCTGACATAATTGCATTTTTCTTATCTCATATTTACACCTCTTCTATTTCTTTTTCTGTTTTCTGCTTCAAAGTAATTTTTTAGAACTTTTTAAAAGCAGTTTAGGGGCACCTGGGTGGCTCAGACGGTTCAGCCTCTCCAACTGTTGATTTTGGCTCAGATCATGATTTCACGTTTCAGGGGTTCGAGGCCCTGCATCAGGCTCCTCGCTGATGGTGCAGAACATCCTTAAGATTCTCTCTTTCTCTGCCCCTACCCGGCTTGCGCTGTCTCACAATAAGTAAATAAACTTAAAAAAAAAAAAAAAAAAAAAGTAAAAGCAGTTTATAATGCTTTGTAAATACTTTTGTTTATGGGCAGTTTAACATACAGGATTCTTCTCAAGTAATATTTATCTGGGATGTTTGTGTTTATGTTCTGTATTACTTCTCTTATAGAAGTGTTCTGCTCTTTAGTTTCATGTCTGATTCTTCAAATTCCTGTGTGAGGAACAAAAGCTCTGCTGTCACACAGAGAACTGTTCATTACTGTGTTCTCTCTCTCATCAGTTTTCTGTTTTCATGACATCCACATCATATTGCACGATGGAGAACTAAAATCATCATTCAGACACACTTTTTCATGTTTGCTCTTCTTTTAGTTCCACTAGAGATATTGGAAATGCATGTGGTCATGCATTATTATTATTATTATTTTAATGTTTCATTTTGAGAGAGAGCACATGTGCCTGCTCGAGCAGGGGTGGGGCAGAGAGAGAGGGAGGCAGAGGATCCGAAGCAGGCTTCAGGCTCTGCACTGACAGCAGAGAGCCTGATTTAGGGCTCGAACCCACAAACTGCGGGATCATGATCTGAGCTGAAGTCAGACACTTAACCGACTGAGCCACCCAGGTGCCCCTCGAGTTTTATTTTTTAAGCCATATATACCTAAGTCTTCAAAATAACCAAAGCACAGACTCAGAGTGACTAAATCAGTTACGCTGAATCTTAAAATCTATGTTTAGAATCAAGTTGAACCTTTATGACAAAAGTAAGGGTTATTTTGATTTTCTTGGACTGAAGACTTTATTTCTTTTTGATATTCCAAGCAGTGGTGTTTATGGGTTCAGAGTGCCACTTGAGAGAAAGGAATTTCTTCTCTTTGCACTGTATCTAAGGTTCTCTGGCATTGAAAAGATCTCAAGATATGGTTGGTTTTTTCAAAGAATTCAGCTAGAATATAAAACATGAGTATCTGTTCCAAAAAAATTCAGAAATGAAGTCACTGTAACAGTGATGACATAAAGGCATGGCACAGCCAACAATCAGAGGGTTAAAATGCCTACTTTGGAATGTACCCCTTATCCACCATTTGAGCAGCTGCTGTATTGTCATGTTGTAAACCACTTGGATAGATCTCACACCATGAAGTGCCTTCATGCCACCCAGCCTCCAATAAAAATACCCCCTTACATGGTACTTGGTGCTTTTGCAGCTGTTAATTCTTGAATCGTTCCATGTAATCTCGCTGAGGTTAGATGGATTAGCTGTTGATAGTGTACCCATTTTCTATGGAAATATTAACTCGGTCATGGTCACATAGCTAGTTAGGTGGTATATCCAGAACTTGACACTAGGCTTCCTGTTTCCTAATCATCATTTCTGTTTACTGAGTACCTTCTCCAGCCAGCACTAGTTGAGGCATTGTTTTTTACCCTCACCTGTTTCCTACCAGGTAGGTCTTATTACCTCTTACTTTACATTTGTTAGAAATGACCCAGAAAGGTGAAATGATTTAATAAAAGTAATGTAGGTTCTAACAGAATGAGAATTCACATGAAATTTCTCAGCCTCCATACCCCATGTTTTTTCTACTAGTCGATGTTATTGAAACATGAGCTACAACACTAGTGTTGCAGATTTATGAGTAGTGATGTGAACAAGAGATGTGGGTAGTTTTAATCTGTAAACGGTACACTGCGAGGTGGGTTTTGCCCAGTATCTAAGCTTTCACTTGGTGTATAATTCAGTGTTCTGCAGTTGGGCTCCTCTCAGTTTTTCATTCTGCCAAGTGCTGAATGTTAAAACACATCTTGCTGTTACGTCCTCCTCGGGCCTTTGGCGCCCTTGCTGTAAAGGCAGGTGGTCTGAAGAAAGGCTCCCTCTAGGTTGTTGCACACTATACACAACACATTATAGTGCGAGACAACTGTCAGTTCCTTCCTTCCCCTCTCCCCCCACCCTCCAGAAAGCTGGGCCCCAGATGGGAGAGCTGGAAACATGTCAACCATTCTCTGAAGGGCATTGAGAAAAATACTGTCAAGAAGAAAAAGGCAAACGCAACAGCTCATTAGTCCACTAATCAGACAGGACGACCATCAATTTCACAAAGAAAATGTCCTGGACAGAGAGATGGGAAGAGCTGGCAGAGTGTTGCCCACATGGCTCTCAGAGAGCCGCACATTTTTGTCAGGGGTTTTGTAACTTGAGGACGTTACTTGATAGACTTTATGTATTCATTAGATCTCTTTCCAAAATATGACCAATGCAAACGGAAGCATAAAAATAATATTTGGTGATATTTTCCTCATTAAAAGATGCTCATAAATGTGCAGAGATGGGCTTTTTTGCCAGTGTCATGAATGTATTGTGTCTACAGCTATGATCTCACAGAAAGAAATCTTTGGTTTAACAGTCTCATTTGAACCTTTGGTGTATCCATGTCTTGTTCTTTAAATTGAATTCAACAGTTATTGGAGAATAAATACATGGCACTTACATGAAAAGCCTGGAGTTACCGAGAGGAACACAGTTCAGTTTAAAGATGATTATGGTGACCCTGGTCCTATTATTAACCAAGTATGTAACATGTTCTTTTTAACGGGGGAAAGTAACTGAAGCTGTTTTAGAATATTGCTCCAGTCCTGTTGATACTAGTCCAGACCTATTTCTGATGTCATTAAGTTTAATCTGTCAAATTTCTTTTTCTGGAATTTGTCGTTCCCTACCGTTATCAAACAGCTGCTTATGAATTGTCCCCATGGTGAACTAGCCTGTACTTTGTTTAGATTCAGCTCTACTTTTCATCTTTTTAAATACTGTACATCATAAATGACATTTGCATGATTGATGTCAGGGATGTTGACTCCACCTCTTTTTTCCTGCTTATCCCTAGTTAATATATATAAAAATTTAGTACTTTGTCATTTGTGGTAATTTATATACAACTGATTATGATTCTGTTTCCCTGCCGTGCAATTGATGCCTACTGGTCTAGACAGTCCCACGTTAGCTTTTTTTCCTCCTATTATTTGATGAATTTATAAAAAAGAAGTCAAAAAACAGTGCATTTGAGATAAGCTGAATATGCAACCTGGTTTCTTCCTTTCTCAGCCACTATCTTCACTGTTAACTTTCAGGTCATGTTACCCTTTGACCTTGCTGGCTTGTTTTAGTTTCCTATGATTGCCATAACAGAGGTCACAAATTGGGTGGCTTAAGACAACAATAATCTCTCACTGTTCTGGGGGCTAGAAGTCCAAAATCAAGGTGTAAGCAGGGTTGGTTCTTTCTTGGGACTTCTGAGGAAGAATCTAGTCCATACCTGTCTCCCAGCTTCTGCTGGTTGCTGGCAGTCCTTGGCATTCCTTGGCCTATGGATGCATCACTCCCGTCTCTGCCTTCATGGTCACGTTGCTCTTGCATTGTGCAACTACGTCCGTCTTCATGTAGTCTTCCCTCTGTGTATGTGCCCCTTCGGCTCTTCTTAGGAGGGTATCATTCATGATGGGTTTGGAGCCCCCCTCAATAATCCAGGATGATCTCCTTCCAAGATCCTTACCTACATCTTCCAAGACCCTTTTTCCAAATGAGCATATATTCACAGTTCAAGGTAGTCAGAGGTACAGTCGTCCTGCTCCCCCAGCCTTTAACCACAGGAGATACATTCTAAGACCCCAATGGATACCTGGAACTGCAGATAGTACCAAATCCTAAATACATATTATGTGTTTTCCTATACATATACCTGTAATAAAACTTAATTTGTAAGTTAAGCACAGTAAGAGATTAACAATAAATGAAAATAAAATAGAACAATTATAACAATATACTATAAGTTATGTGACTGTGGTTTCCCCCTGTCTCTCCCCCTCTATCAGAATATCTTATTGTACCGTACTTACCCTTCTTTTTGTGATGAAGTGAGACAACAAAATGCCTGCCTGATGAGGCGAATGACCCAGGCATGATGACCTTACGTTAGGCTACTCTTGCCCTTCTGACTCTCTGTCCATCAGGGCGATCATGTGTTTCCAGACCATGGTTGGCCACAGGTAACTGAAACTGTGGAAAGTGAAACTGGCTGAAAGGGAACTACTGTAGATACCTTTTGAAGGCCTTCCATACAGCCTACTCAGATAAGCATCTTCTTAATTTCTCAGTCCTCTAGGACAATATACTGGTATTCATATTTCATATTTCAAATTACTGTTACGATTTTTATTACCTTGTGGACAACTCTGACCTCAATTCCTTTTATTCTCTTTAGTTGGTGCTGAGAAAAGAGTGCCAGCAATGCCTGGATCGCCTGTGGAAGTGAAGATACAGTCAAGATCCTCACCTCCCACCATGCCACCCCTCCCACCAATAAATCCTGGGGGACCCAGGCCAGTGTCATTTACTCCAACAGCATGTGAGACCTCTTAATTTATTTGGGTTTGTGGTTCAGGGTGACGTTTAGATCTAAGTGACTGGCTGCTATGAAGCCTTCTGCATATGCTATTCAACATTTTCAAAATAGCTGTAAGGTATTTTATATCTACACACACACATATGTACATATACATGTTACACACACATATGGTTATTTCTTTTATAAATTGCTTTTGCCCTCTGAGAATAGTACTTAGCTAATTTAGGCATTTGAAAATTTAGTGGTATAGATACTTTGTTTTCATACTCTGGCTATTAAGTAGCTATTTTAATTTCTTGGCTCTAAAATGAATTTAAATTATTATATTGCTTTATAGGAATCAATGTAAATTTCATATAATTACCAAACAACTTCTAAAACTATTCCAGGACTACCATGGTAAGGCTCTTGACAAAAGAGAATGAATATTGTATTAGTTTGCTAGGGCTGTCACAACAAAATACCACAGACGGGTTGGCTGAAACTCACAGTTCTGGAGGATAGAAGTCCAGGATCACGGCGTCAGCAGGTTTGGTTTCTTCTGAGGCCCCTCTCCTTGGCTGCAGATGGCCACCCTTCCTGCTGTGTCCTCCCATGTCCTTGCCTCTGTGCATGTGCATACCTGCTGTCCTTTCCTCTTATAAGGACAATAATCATAGTGGATTACGGACCACCCACATTACCTCATGTAACCTTTAAAGGCTGTGTCTCCAAATACAGTCACATTCTGAGATGCAGGGGATTAGAACTACAACATAGGAATTTGTAGGGGGGCATAATTCAGTCCATAAGAATTACATTAGCCAGGGGCGCCTGGGTGGTTCAGTCAGCTAAATGTCCAACTCTTGATTTCAGTTCAGGTCATGATCTCACAGTCATGGGATCAGGGCCCACATACAGCTTTTGTACTCTGTGTAAAGCCTGCTGGGAATCTCTCTCTCTCTCTCTCTCTCTCTCTCTCTCTCTCAAAACAAAACAAACACTTAAAAAAAAGGATTACATTAGCCAATAAATATATAATAGATGTTCAACTTTGCATCAAGTTAATGCAAACTAAAACCCAATGTAATACAAGAATGTTCAAAATGGAAAGTAATATCAAGCTTTGGTGAGCATATGGTGAGCTACCTGAACACTCCTACATTGTTTGAATGTGAGAAAATTATTTGGTAGTATTTAGTAAAGTTGAATTTTCACAAAGCCTGTGTAACTCAGCAATCAGTCCTATATGTATAGTTAAACACATAAACAAAAGTCAAAAGAAGACCCAATTTAAAATCTAGACTTACATGCATACATACTAACTTGTGTGGATTGTTTTTTAATTTTCTTTTAATGTTTATTTATTTTTGAGAGAGAGAGAAACAGGTCATGAGCGAGGTTGGGAGAGAGAGAGAGAGAGGGAGGTAGAAGATCCTGAGCTGTCAGCACAGAGCCCGATGCAGGGCTCAAACCCATGAGCCACAAGATCATGATGTGAGCCAAAGTCGGACACTTAACCAACTGAGCCACCCAGGTGCACCTTTACGTGTCTAGATTTTAATCTGAATTTTTCTGCCTTTCTGTGCCTGTGCATGTTGACTCTCACAGATACTGTGCCTCATAGAGCAGAGGACACTCAGTGTTTATGGAGTACCCACAATGCATTAGAGCACTCTGCTAGGCACTATATGCATTTTCTTATTTAAATGCCTTTACATAAGCTTACACACTGTCGTTGCTCAAACGTTTACGTTTTTTGTGTTTATTGTTTTAAAAGGCAAGAGAGTCCAAGTGGTACAGCTTTAATAGAAATTTTAATTATTATATTTCAAAACATTTGAAATTGAGTAAGTGGCAACTGTAGCAGTCTGGAACTAGAAATGAAATGAAGTTTAATATCCTTTTTAAAATTCTATTTTCGGGGCACCTGGGTGGCTCAGTCGGTAAAGCATCCGACTTCAGCTCAGGTCATGATCTCGCGGTCCGTGAGTTCAAGCCCCGTGTCGGGCTCTGGGCTGATGGCTCAGAGCCTGGAGCCTACTTCCGATTCTGTGTCTCCCTCTCTCTCTGCCCCTCCCCCATTCATGCTCTGTCTCTGTCTCAAAAATAAATAAACGTTAAAAAAAAAAAATTAAAATTCTATTTTCTATTTCAAAGTTCTACATCCTTAGATATAGGTGCTGTCTTGAAATGAAGAGATTTAAACCTAGGCTGTCATTCAGATTTCAAGATACAGACAATAGGAATAGATATATCTGCACGTAAATTTAGCCCTTTTTACCTCCATATTTGACTACTTCATTTTACTTCAGAAAATGTGCTCATATGCTCTCACTGAAGAGGTTGTGAAAAAAGCAGCGTGGCTAAAAGCACAGTAATATATTCCATTTATGGATTGCTTCAAAAGGGGCAGCTCTCCGATGGCAATTGACCTTTCTGTGAACACAAAGAAACAGCAGACCATTGCAACTAACTTTCTGGATTGCTGAGGTTGAGTATTGAGCTTTCCTTTCCAGTAGCTCTAGTGATCTCTTTTAATGAAAGATACAGAGGAGAATTCACCCTTTCTTTCTTAGGCTGTTAGTCTTTTATGTAGTGAATCATTCAGCAGCTTTTTCCTCAACACTTACACTTCGCTAGCTAATGAACAAAGCCAATCTATTTATGTATGGTATATACAGTCTACAAAGTATATACAGATATAGAACATAGTGTTCATTAAGAAGTGCACAGTCTTGGGGCACCTAGGTGGTTCAGTCGGTTGAGTGGCTGACTTTGGCCCAGGTCAATCTCATGGTTCGTGGCTTCAAGCCCCATGTTGGGCTCTGAGCTGACAGCTCAGAGCCTGGAGCCTGCCTCAGATTCTCTGTTTCCCCCTCTCTCTGTCCCTCCCCTGTTCATGCTCTGTCTCTCTAAAATAAACATTTAAAAAAAAAAAAAAAAAAAAAAGAAGTGCACAGTCTGTTAAGACAGTGCAAATCTAGAAAAAGTAAGTAGGTACCATAATGGAAGTATCTGTAGGCAGCACAGAGAAGAGTTATTAAATCTATCAGGGTTTACCTTAATGTGCAGCCACAGAATCTGTTAAAGAATGTTTCTTGATACAGGTGATACCTGAGCATATATAGGATGAGGAAAAGTTTGCCAGATCAAATTTGAATCTGGATCAGTCAAGGAGTAGGAACAGTATGGCTGACCAACTATGACCGGCATGGAGGCAGAAGGAGGGACGTGGAAGATTTTTCATGATTAATGACTTGGTGTTAAGCCCAATATAAGTAAATGGTCAGTTTTCTAAGTTAGGTAAAGATTAAATAATTGGGCTCTTTTCTTATGTTTTTTAGACATATGTTTTAATTTCGTCTTCCTAGATGTTCAAGCCTGGGTATGATTAAGTGAAAATCTATTGACGCTTAGTCACCAGGTAATTTTATTTCACCATTCAGTGAAGAAGGAGAACTTAGTTCTAGGGTGGTGTTGCAAATTGAAACTAGCAAGAAATGAGTAAGAACGATGGGGAAACTAATTAAACTCTCATTAATCAATCACATGTATTATAATTTGAGCAGAAATTGGTGTGTTGTCCTGTGTAGTGTCTAGAAAATGCTTTATTGAATGATCAAGAATTTGGCACTATTAATATCACACTGTTGGAGCAGAGAGAAACTGACTGTGATGGGCATGAATATTCTGAATGGTCCAAGAGATGTGTACCTTATATACCTTTTTGCAGGAATAGGTCATTAAATCTATAGCCTAGAGAAAACATTTCTCACTTCAACAGAACTCTCTTTTCTGATTGTCTATTCACATGCTACATTGTAACTGATTGCTTAACTTCTTTGGAACCCTAAGATTAGGAAGGAGATGTCACATGAAAGGTACGCATTTGTGCGCGTAAGTGTCCAGTACACTGGAAATACGTATCCTACCAGACTCAGCTTCTTCAGTACCTGTTGCAGGAAATCTTTACCTACCCCGGCCCCATAGCATCTATAGTTAGATAGCCTTTCTCCAAGCTCTTACAGCACTCCATACTCTTATTTTAACACGTCTGTGTTATTCTGTTAAGATTTTTGACCTGGTAGTCTGTCTTCCTATGTAGTAGTCTCACTGAGGGCAGAAACAGTTTCTTGTATATTCTTAATATGTGCTTTACAAAATTCAAATGAATAAACGAAGGTTAATGCAAACAGGAAGAAATTAACGAAGACCTGTGTGTTTTGCACTTAAACAGAGTCTTTCATTTTGGCTTTCTTTTAGTAAGCAATGGCATCAACCATTCTCCTCCTACCCTGAATGGTGCCCCGTCACCACCACAGAGATTCAGCAATGGTCCTGCCTCTTCCACATCATCTGCACTAACAAATCAACAGTTGCCAGCCACTTGCGGTGCTCGGCAGCTCAGCAAGTTGAAACGCTTCCTTACCACACTGCAACAGTTTGGCAATGACATCTCACCTGAGATTGGGGAGAAGGTGCGGACTCTTGTTCTAGCGCTGGTGGTAAGTACGGCATCACTGTCCACAGCTATCTATGTGGCTCAGAACCAAAGCCAGCAAACCTGGAGCAACATGGCAAAATATGCAGACTAGATTAGTTATTATATAACTCATATAAACCTGTGGAATTGTGGATTTCAATTATGGATAACAATACTTATTAAGGAAACAAATCTATAATGTTTAGCTTATTATTTCTTATTACGTTGATTTAATTCCAAGAAGCAGCTTTGAATTCGTCGTCAACTGAATTTCAACAGGCTACTGAGGTTCAACCAAGCTAATGCAAGGTTTTGTTACCTAATATATTCAGTGCCTGGTGCGTTGTTTTCAAACCTGAGAGAAAAGAAAAACAGGGAGTTTAATTTTCAGGATAATAGTTTGTAAAATTATAAGTCTCGTGGTTTAAATAGTGTCAAAGGGATTACATTCTTCAGCTCTTCATGCAAATATAGTTTCTGTAGAATTTTCAAGCCACACATAGTTTTTCTTTGTACGAGGAGTATGGTGAACCCATGGTATAAGGCAGTAATTCCTGGCATAGACAGCTGGGTGGGGTTTGCGTATCACTGTATATAAGGAAAGTACTGACAGTTCCCTATGTTTGTAAATTGAATTCTACAAGATTTACCTCTTGAAAAAGCACCTCATGGTTCTGCATGTTAGGCTCTACCTATGTAAAAGTGAATCACGTTACTAAGCCTCAATGCTGTAGTTCTCAAAGTGTAATCAGGGACCCTTGAGATTCCCCCAGACCCTTCCTGGAAATTCTGAAGGTGAAAATTATTTTCATAATAATATTAAGATGTTCCTTGCATTTTCATTCGTACTCTCTAAGGAGCATACAGTAGAATTTTCTCGAAGCTGCATGATACAGGTTGTTGAAATGGATTAAATGCAGAAGCAGATAAGAGAACCCAGTTGTCTTTTAATAACCCAGATACCAAAAAGATTTGCAAAACTGTAATTATGGTGCCATTCTTCCTACTACATTTTTGGGGAAAATACAATTATTTTGAAATGGGTTAATAATAAATGGTTTCCAAATTCTGAAGTTAATTATTAATATTGGGATTATTGATAGATGTAACCCACATAAATTAGAGGAGGCTGAGACTAAAAAGTTGAATAACTTAACAGATTTCTCAGTCTAGTGTAGAAGAAACAACTTTCATACAAGGCAGAGTGTGATAAATGACTTTTTCATCATTTCAGATTTAATCCCTTTTGCTTTTTAGAGCTGTTAGGTTGTTCTTTTTTTTTTTAAGTTGTTCATTTTCATTGCTATATTATATAGTATTTTATTGTAGGAATACAATTTGTACTTTTTGCTCTTGGTGGACATTTGAGTTGTTTGCATTTTGAGGCATAGTCAAAGAACCTAATACAACCCCCAAGTTCTGAAATTTCTTAAAAGAATTCACAGGACTTGGCATATAGCTGTGCTCACAACTAAGATTTATTACAGAGGCATAAGGTTACACAGCTGGATCATAAAGGAAAGAGATACTGTTGGAATCTAGTGGAATCCATGTGCAGGCTTCCTTATGCTCTTCTCTTGTATAAATAGTCACACAGAGCTCACTCTTCCCCCAGCAGTGAAAATGTAGTGACATATGTGTGATGCTTTTGCCCAGGAAAGCCTATTCGAGACTCCATGCCCAAGGTTTTTACTTGAGTCTGGGTACATAGGCAGTCTTTGCCAGCACCTGCTGAAATTCCAAATTCCCAGAAGGAAAAATCAATGTTCAGCAGAAACCTCAATGTTTGCAAAAACACTGTCTAGGCACAGTAGCCACCCTTATCAGTTAGAAAGGTTTTTTTTTATTTTTGTTTTTAGGGGAAAAATGTTTTTGGTCAAATTTTACACTACTAGATCTGGAGTAATAAAATTGGGCTTTAAATGTCAAAACGAGTTTGAACATAATTGTAAGCAAAGCAGACATCAGCATGTCATACCAATTCTAGCAACAGATTTAGGCACAACTCTGTATATATATTTTTAAGTTTATTTATTTATTTTGGGACAGAGAGAGAGCACAGGCAGGTGAGGGGCAGAGAGAGAGGGAGAGACAGAATCCCAAGCAGGCTCTGCACCATCTGTGCAGAGCCCGATGTGGGGCCCAAACTCTCAAACTGTGAGATCGTGACCTGGGCTGAGATCAAGAGTCGGATGCTTTACTGACTGAGTCACACGGGCGCCCCAACTTTAAGTGGAGTCTAAGGTTGAAGATAATTTCAAGAGTAAAAGAAAAAATGATAGCCCTCATTTGCAAAAAAAAAAGAAAAACAGAAAAGAAGTCAATTTTTTTTTAAACTTCGTTTTTGGTTTTTGTTTTTTTTTTTTTTAATGTCTTATTTATTCTTAAGAGAGAGAGAGACAGAGCAGGAGCAGGTGAGCGGCAGAGCAAGGGAGGGACACAGAATCTGAAGTAGGCTCCAGGCTCTAAGCTGTCAGCACAGAGCCCGATGTGGGGCTTGAACTCCTAGACTGTGAGATCATGACCTGAGCCGAAGTTGGACACTTAACCAACTTAGTCACCCAGGCGCCCCGTCAAAATTTTTTTTATAGCTGAAGAAGTATTTGTATGTACATGTAACCAATTGTGTCCTTTAAATGGCCATTCTCAGGTTAAATTTTTTTTTTCCCAATGATAATCATCAGTAGGTGGTAAAAATACACATAACAACCAACTTACCCAGTTTTAAGTGTATAATTCAATGATTTAAGTGTATTGTTGTGCAACCATCACTACTATCCACCTCAGGAACTCTTTAAATCATGCAAAACTGACACTTTGTGCCATTAAACAATAACTCCCCATCCCTTACTTACCCTTCAGTTCCTATCAACCACCATTCTACTTGACTACTCTAGCTACCTCATATAAGTAGAATCATACAGTATTTGTCTTTCTGTTACTTATTTTGCCTAGTGTAATTATCCTCAAGGTTCATCATCCCTGTTATAGTATTTATCATATTTTTCTACTTTTTTTGGCTGAAAAGATTCCATTGCATGTATATACCACATTTTGCTTTCATCTTTTGATGAAATTGGTATTTCATCAGCAATTGGAATTGAAACTATGAATTTATTTGGAGAAGATGCAGAAAAAGAAGTGTTACTTGAATTTAACATCCATTATTTTATTTAATTTTTAAAATTTTTTAATGTTTATTTTTGAGAGAGAGACAGAGCGCGAGTGGCGGAGGGGCAGAGAGAGAGAAGGAGACAAAGAATCCGAAGTAGGCTTCATCTTTTGCATTCATCTATTGATGTACACTGGGGTGCTTCTACCTTTTCGGTTAGGGAAAGTTTTATATCTTTATGGGAAACTGTTCATCAGCCAAATTCATAGGTGCCAGCCAATGGCCCAACCTTGTAAGTGCTCTTTAATAAGGTTATCAGTTTTAAACCTGCTATATTAACTCTTTTCTGTATAGGAGCCATTGCAAATAAGGTTGCTGTAAGCATTCTTTTACATGGTACACATGTGCAAGCATTGCACTGAACAGTGGAATTGGGATTTCATAAGGTATGCATATATACCAATTTAATATGTAAGGCCATTGGTTTTCCTACATATTATACTAATTTATACTCTGATATAGTGGGAATTTTATTAAAATCCGTGTCCTGAATCAGTCTGTTCAGGCTGTTACAACAGAATACCAATAACTGGGTGATTTATAAACAACAGTCATTTATCTCACAGTTCTGGAAGCTGGTAAGTGGTGCCAGTAGATTTTGTATTCTGTGAGAGCCTACTTCCTTGTTCCTATATAGCTGTCTTCTCACTGTGTCTTCACAGTGCCGAAGAGGCAAGGGAGATCTCTTGAGGTCTCTTTTACAAGGGCACTAATGCCGTTCCTAAGAGCTCTGCCTTCATGACCTCTAATCACCTCCCAAAGGCTCCACATCTAAATACCAACTCATTGGGAATTAGGTTTCAACATAGGAATTCTGAGTGGCACAAAAATTCAGTCTATAGCAATTGGTATTGAAACTATGAATTTATTTGGAGAAGATGCAGAAAAAGAAGTGTTACTTGAATTTAACATCCATTATTTTATTTTATTTTTAAAAAATTTTTAATGTTTATTTTTGAGAGAGAGACAGAGCGCGAGTGGCGGAGGAGCAGAGAGAGAGAAGGAGACACAGAATCCGAAGTAGGCTTCAGGCTCTGAGCTCTCAGCACAGAACCCGACATGGGGCTCCAACCCACAGATGGGGAGATCATGACCTGACCAAAGTCAGACGCTTAACCTACTGAGCTACCCAAGCACCTCTCCATTCATTATTTTAAAAAAACACTTGGCAAAACAATTAGAGCAGGAACTTTCTTAATCTGATGATAGTTGTTATCTTACAAAAAACCTACAGCAAGCCTCATGCTTGTGAAATTTTGAATGCTTTCCCTCTAATAATAGGAATCAGATGAGAATGTCTTTTCTAAAAAACAAAAGAATGTTTCTTCTATTCAGCGTGATCCTGAACATTCTAACCTAGCAAATAAGATATCAAGATTGGTGAGAGATCAATAAAACTGTCACTGGGGCGCCTGGGTGGCTCAGTCGGTTAAGTGACTTTTGGTTTCAGCTTAGATTATGATCTCGCAGTTTGTGCGAGGGAGCCCCATGTCAGGCTCTGCACTGACAGCATGGAGTCTCCCTGGGATCCTCTGTCTCCCTCTCTCTATGCCCCTCCCCTGTTCACACTCTCATAAAAACTTAAAAAATAAAAAGAAAGTAAATTCTTTAAAAAAAAGTATTGATGTGAAATGAGATAAGCTTCAAATACTTTAACATCGTTTAATTTGATATACTCTTTTCTCTAAAAGGAAATATTTTTAATTTTTACCAAATATTAGTGTGATATATTTGGAAAATCCAACATAATTTCATATCCAGAAATAAGTGCTGTTGTATTTGTCTTTTTAGGCACTTAAGATACTATATAAGTGTGTGTGTAATTTCCATAAATGGCTTATAGGAAAGCATGCTGCTCTTTTTCTGGTTTTTCATTTCACAGTATATTGTAAACACCTTTCCTTATTAATGCATATAGTCTTTCCTGTTCCCTTAGTGTTCTGATGTATGACTGTACCATCATTCTTTTTTTTTAATTAATTAATTAATTAATTTTTCTTCCTCTAAAAAAATTTTTTTTTAATTTTATTTTTGAGAGAGAGAGAGAGAAACAGAGTGTGAGCAGGGGAGGGACAGAGAGAGGGAGTCACAGAATCCGAAGCAGGCTCCAGGCTCCGAGCTGTCAACACAGAGCCCAACGCTGGGCTTGTACTCATAAACCGTAAGATCATTACCTGAGCCGAAGTCAGATACTTAACTGACTGAGCCACCCACGCGCCCCATGTACCATCATTCTTTTTGAATATTTTAATATTTTAATATTTATGTATTTATTTTTTTTAGAGAGAGAGAAAGAGAGAGGCAGGTGTGAGTGGGGGAGAGCAGAGAGAGAGGGAGCCCAGAATCCAAAGTAGGCTCCGGCTCTGAGCTGTCAGCAGGGAGCCCCATGTGGGGCTTAAACTCATGAGCCATGAGATCATGACCTGAGCTGAAGTCGGATACTTAACTGACTGAGCCACCCAGGTGCCCCTTCTGTACCATCATTTTTAATGCAACTTCCTGGTAGTGGACCTTAATGTTTTCTGTTCCTTATTGTCAAGAAGCAGTATTGTGTTGATAAATAATCTGTATGGTACTTGTTACAGCTTTGAACCATTGATGATTTTATAAAATAAAATCCCTAGAAGTGTTACTTGTTCTCTCAGGGAATCAAGAATAATGCCCAGCCAGGTTTGTTCTTTAACTTGGTATTATACTATGTTTTAGGGAATTGAATAAAAATATTTTGTGAACTTTGAGGAAAATATTTTTATTTGTACATTCACCTGAGCAGAGGAGCTAAGAACCCTATTTAAAGCTAGACTTTTGAAAAAATACATGGGAAGTGCTAATAACCTTACGGGAAATAACTACAACCTTCCCGGTGGGCGTGTGCCTGTTTCCAGGTTCTCTCATATGCAGGCAGACCACTTGAAGGTAGAAGGCACTGATTGTTTTGCCTTGGTTTTTTCGTTTGTTTTTAAATTTCTTTAGAATATTTAGGGAACTGATGCTAGGAGGAGGGCACGATCTATGAAGAAGTGAACTTCAGAAGTTGATATCCTGGACTCATTCAGGATTGTTCCATCTAGGAACATTGTAGGTTTGGTTTCCGGTACCCAAGGTGGCTTGCCATGAGCTCTTTGATTCGAGAGGCCTGAGTGCCTTCTTCACAAATGCTGAGGAAAGCAGTAGCTGAGTACAGAGGACAGTTTAGGTTTAGGGTATTAAAGAAAAGAAAATCAATGAGGCCACACTTTATTCATAAAGGAAACAATTTGTTTAACCTTTGAGAGGGACCTGAGTTTACAGTGGTGTTCTTGGGATTATCCTTTTCCTTGATTTAAAAAGAGTTAGCACTATTAGATTTGTATTGGGAAGACAGTATCCAGTTTTAGAAATTGACAGTGTTATTTGTCTTTTCAGAACTCAACAGTAACAATTGAAGAATTCCATTGCAAGCTCCAAGAGGCTACAAACTTTCCTCTTCGTCCTTTTGTGATTCCATTCCTCAAGGTAATTTTTATAATTACTGAATGTAATTTATCTTCAGCATTTCCTCAAGTTTTCCTGCTGCTGATCCCTGTTCTGTGATCCTAGCCAGGGTAGCTTGCCACACATTTTCATATCTTTATTTTATTTGAGTCTCCTAAGAGGAATGGGAGTGTGGTCTGCAGATATGCCTTATTCACACTTGGTAGGATGGGAATTACAGAAGCCTTGAGTTGTGGTCCATATGCAGATACTGCTAATAACACATAATAGCAGGTGGGGAGCAGGAGGTGAGTGGGCTGAAGGTGAGTGTGTGGATGGTTTGGAGGCTGGGCTTTTAGCAGAGAAAGTAACTGAACATTAAATCTTTTGTTTGTGGCCAGTGGGGAAAGTGTGTGTTTTCTGAGAAGGCTGTCAGACAAAGGAGAGGCCTTGCACTTCCCGCTTATCCTAAGAACAGAAGAGCATACAGAAAGACAATGTTGCTGTCTCCCCAACTCCAGTTAGTCTAGCTTCTGATTAGGTCCTCTGGAATTAATGTTCCCTAGAACATAACTTTTGGGAGACGTTGTTCAGAATTGTACTTACCTGAGAAGTAAGGCAGTATTAAATTTATATGTAATATGCCCTTAAAAAAAAGTGTTTTATTTCAAAATAATTTCATACTCCTAGAAAAGTTGCAATATGGTATAGTAAACTTCCTGTAGACTGTACCACCGTCTCTTTAGTCACATTCTCTACATGTTACTATTTTATCACATCTCTATTATTATTTTGTCTTGTAATTATTTTTTCCCTCATATATTTGAGGGGTGCCTGGCTGGTTCAGTCGATAGAACATATATACGACTCTTTATCTCAGGTGTGCAAGTTGGAGCCCCCACGTTGGGTATAGAGATTACTTAAAAAATAAAATCTTTTGGGGCACCTGGGTGGCTCAGTCAGTCGAGCATCTGACTTCGGCTCAGATCATGATCTCAAGGCTTGTGAGTTCGAGCCCCACGTTGGGCTCTGTGCTGACAGCTCAGAGCCTGTAGCGTACTTCAGATTCTGTCTCTTTTTGTGCCCCTCCCCTGCTCACGCACTCTCTCTCTCTCTCAAATATAAATAAACATTAAAAATATTAAAAAATAAATAAAATTTTTTTTAAAAAAGATCTATTTAAGAATAAGCTGCAGACATGATACATCTCAATACTTTCTAGTATAATTAACAAATCAAGAAATTAACATTGATAAAGCACTATTATCCACAGCCCTTATTCATGTTTCACCAAATGTCCCACTAATGTCTCTTACAGTGAAAGAAAAGCTTTTTTGTGTGGTCCTATATCTGATACAGGATCACATCTTGCATTTCGTTGTCATGTTTCTCTAGTCCACTTTAATCTGAAATAGCTTCTCAGACTTTTATGACTTTGACAGTTTGAATGGTTCAGGGTAGTTATTTTATGGAAGGTACTTCACTTTGGATTTTTCTGAAGCTTCCTCATGATGAGGAACAGGTTATGCATCTTAGGCAGCAAGAGCAGGTTACGTGGTATCACTGCATTCTCTTTGTAGACATAGATGTTAATCGGTCTTCTAATTGGTGATGTTGACTTTGATCACTTGGTGAAGGCAGTGTCTATCTACCATGCTTTCCCATGGTAAAGTTACTGCCTTTTCCCTTTTATACAATAATTTTTGAAAACAACAAACAGCAACAAAACAGGTAACATTCTGACTAGTACCAATAAAAGATGAACCTGTGTCAAAGATTTTCTTTAACTCATTAATGAAGGAACCAATAACATGTTACAACCAGTTCAGGGGAGAATCCAAAGAACAGACACATTTATATAGGTCAGGATTATTGACATGAATGTGCGACCAGAAGTAAAATTGGCTTCTATAGAGAGCACAAGGGAAGTCATTGGAACCTCTATTGGACATAATTTTATTCATGTCCATAGATAGTAATTATTTTGCATTGGTATCATTTATCTATAACTTGCCAAAGTATAAAGTAGCTCCCCAGCAGTGAAAGACTAGGGTCAAATACCAGGGTGTTCTAGACCAAGCATAGTTTGGAAACCTGTTATTCCCCAGACCAGCTCACCAAATGGTTTCATACAGCCCTAGAGAGAAGAATTTGTTTGTTTGTTTGTCTGTTTGTTTGTTTTTATACTCTACACCGATGTGGGGTTCAAACTCACCACCTTGAGATCAAGAGTTGAATGCTCTACTGACTGAGCCAGCCAGGTGCCCCAAGAAGAATAATTTTTACAGGTGCACGTTTATAATCGATTTGTAATAGGGAACACTGACTCTGAGCCCCAGTTAAGCTAAATGTTATCCTCAATCCAGCCCCCCAACAAAATGCATTCCATTCTTTTCATTAGTAGGAGACTGATACTACAAAAAATTATACTCCGTTTGTTATCTGACCTTTTTTATACACTGTTTGAGACCCACACGATATCTTCACTTTTGCATCTTGACTCACAAAGTCTAATACACCCGGCCAAATAAATATGCCCCTTTTACCTGTATTTCTGCCTTCACTTCCTAAAAAAAAAATAATAGCATCAGAAAGATGGGTCAACTTATTGAGGTATTGTTACCAGTTTTTTAAATCTTTTAAAATGAGAGTAGAGCAAACAAATAGGAAAATGCTTAGGTGTCAGGGGCCCAGGCTGTGTGTGGCTCTGTTTTGATAGCATTGAAGCTTTGCCTCAGTCTGTGGTGCCTTTGTAGCCCCGAAACAGCTGTGCTGCTTCTATCTTGGTCTCTTTGCTGTATGTCAGAGCCAACAGACAATTATTTCCCCTAAGACTCCGGAACCAAGATTTGTGAAATTTGTGTTAATAGGAAATAATTAGCATTAAAAAAAAAATTCATCAAAGGGCACATGTCACAGATGTAAAAGATATTTTACACAGTATTTTTTTCAGTTAAGATTTTTTTTTTTAACAGTTGTTATAAGATGAAGGCTATAGAACAGACTTAAAAAGTATTTTATATTGTCACATTCCCTATTCTTAACTCTGTTGTTTTGGAAAACAGCATGAGATAGGTCGTTATGGCAGTTTTTTGGCTAACGTTTGGGTTTTCTCAATTTATTTCTGCTTTAAGAGAGTCACTAATTATGGTGCCTGCTAAATTAACCCTCGGTAAAGGGGTGACTACTCACATCTATTAAAACTCTCCATTTACTTGTTCATCTGTTTCCCTTGAGATAAAGACATCTTTTATGTACTCAGTCTGAATTGTTCTTAAATTTGGGAAGAAAAGTATAATAATTCTTTATTTTCTTTTAATAAAGGGAATATAGGAAAAGTACATTTTACATATGAAGAGTGAAGTTTAGAGATATATAGGGTTTGTTTTATGATTTGTCCCCATTAAAGATTTCTAATTTTGAGAAGGAAATATAATAAGTACATAGTTAATTATCCTTTTACAAAATAAGGAAAAAGAGACCCCTGGGTGGCTCAGTCAGTTGGGCGTGTGACTTCAGCCCAGGTCATGATCTCGCGGTTCGTGAGATCAAGCCCCGCATCGGGTCACTGCTGTCGGCGTAGAACCCACTTTGGATCCTGTATCTCTCCCTCTCTCTCTCTCTCTCTCTCTCTCTCTCTGCTCCTCCCCTGGTTGTGCTCTCTCAAAAATAAATAAACATAAAAAAAAATAATAATAATAAGGAAATAGATCCAGCTAGGGTGCCACAATAAGAAATTGATTTTGCCCCTGGGTTACCTGTGTGTCATCTGAGCTTAGTCTAAAGCTTGTTGCTATCATTTACATCACTCCTGATACTTTCTTCGAAACCCCATGTTCCTACCAAGCCAAAGTAATTACCACTTCCAGAATTCCATGACAGCTGTCATAGAGAACATGAAAAAAAAAAGTTGAGCAGTCCTGTCAGAGACGAGTTGGAATTTGACAGAGAGAATCCACGACTTACTGATAATCATAGAGGAAGGAGTGAATTTCTTCTACCCCTGTATAGATGGTACTAATTCTCTAACTGGCCAAAGTCTTGAAAAATGTATAAATTAAAAAAAAATTTTTTTGTTTTTAGTTTTAAGTAGACTCCATGCCCAGCGTGGGGTTTGAACTCACAACCCTGATATCAAAAGTCGTATGCTCTACCCACTGAGCCAGACACATGCCCCCAAAAATGTATAAAGTTTTAACTTCTTACGTTCAACACCTTCACTGAGCTTTGACTCTACACTAGGCCACAAAGGTAAATAAAGCACGGGCTTCCTGTTGAGGGGATTTACACCTTGTGGGGGCAAGAGACAAGGTAGCCAGTAATTCAAGTTCAGTATTTTAGATGTCACTTTACTCTTAGAGAGGCATATAAAAATCAGGCTGATGAGAAGGGCTTTTGTCTTGTGTCGTCTTGTTTGTGAAAGTCTTTTGAGGTGCTGAGCTCTGTTGTGTGGGGCCCAACACCTAGAAAACTGCCTTCCAGCCCCTGCCTCTTTTTTTCAAGGCCAATCTGCCCCTGCTGCAGCGAGAACTGCTGCACTGTGCTCGAGCCGCCAAGCAGACCCCATCCCAATACCTGGCTCAACACGAACACCTTCTGCTCAACACAAGTATCGCGTCACCTGCTGACTCTTCTGAGCTGCTCATGGAAGTGCATGGAAACGGGAAGAGGCCCAGTCCGGAGAGGTGAGCAGAGAAGTGCTTTGTTGTCCTTGCTTTTCTGGAATTACTCTAAGCTTCCTCTTTACTTGTGAAAGAAAGAGAATTACTGTGGTTATATATAGGTATGGACTCAGAATTTCTAAGGTTGGCTTTGCGCTGTCCCAATATCAGAGACCAGAATGTTTCTCAAATCTATAGGTGTGGCTCCCAGACACAAATATTTTTCAGAAATTCTTCAGATGACTCTGTATACCCCTAGTGAGAGATTCTGCTCTAGGGCATTCTATGGGTGCACTGCTCCAGAACCATCAGAAATAAAATTTGTCCAAAGCATTTTTTCTGATGTGTGAAGTCTAATAATAAGTATAACAATTAGTAATTGTTACTTGGTAATGAGTCACCTTTACTTTGAAGATTGAAATTGTGTTAATTTATTCTGGAAATTTCAGTATGAGTGAAAGTATTAGTCAAGGAAGCAATTTTTTTTTTTTTTAATGTTTTATTTATTTTTGAGACAGAGAGAGACAGAGCATGAATGGAGGGAGGGTCAGAGAGAGAGAGGGAGACACAGAATCTGAAACAGGCACCAGGCTCTGAGCTGTCAGCACAGAGCCCGACGCAGGGCTCGAACTCACGGACCGCGAGATCATGACCTGAGCTGAAGTCGGACGCTCAACCGACTGAGCCACCCAGGCGCCCCAGGAAGCAATATTTTAACAGTGTTGAAAAATTTGTTTTCTGCCTGGCCTCTGGAGACATTTCGGTTCATGCCTTACGTCAGACCTTTCCTTATCATCTTCCTGTTTGGGAAAGTACATAGTACAATACATAACACAGAGTAGGTACTCAGGACATGTTTGTATGAACACTTGTGTATGGGCTAAGATATGTACTTCCGGTTCTTCTAAAGGAGGGAAGAGAGCGGTTTTGAAAGAGATACAATTCCTCCCGAGCCTCCTGCCAAGAGAGTGTGCACCATCAGCCCTGCTCCCCGGCACAGTCCTGCCCTCACTGTGCCCCTCATGAATCCTGGGGGCCAGTTCCATCCTACTCCTCCACCTCTTCAGCACTACACGTTAGAAGATATTGCAACTTCACACCTGTATCGTGAGCCCAATAAGATGCTAGAACATCGAGAAGTTCGTGATAGACACCACAATCTTAGTAAGTGACATGAGCAGCATGGTAATGGTTGAAATTCAGATTGAATCTTTGCGTTTCTTTCCTACTCAGTTGTAAAGCAAAATAATACAATCATCGCTTTTTTCCACTGATAGATAAAACAATATTATACATAAAAAGGAATGTTACAGTTGTATTGATTTCATTTGAAATTGATCTCCCTTCATACTTTGTTACTGTTATTCTTATATTATAGAAGTGGGACTCGGTAAATTTTAGGAAATACACAGTGAAATATTTAAGGATAAGGAGATACCACTTTTTCTTAAATGGTGCAGAAAACTAGAGAATGATGAAACAAATCAACTAAAATATTAACATTTTGGAAACTGGGTGAAGGATATATGAGAATTCTTTTACTATTCTTGCAGTGTTTCTCTAAGTCTGGATTTATTTCAGAGTAAAGTGTTTTTATTTTTTTTTTTAACTTATCCATTTTGAGAGAGAGAGTGCAAGCGGGGGAGAGACAGAGAGAATCACAAGCAGGCTCCACCCTGTCAGCCCAGAGCCTGACATGGGGCTCCATCCCACAAACCATGAGATCATGACCTGAGCCAAAGTTGGACGCTTAACCTACTGAGCGTAACTTTTTGTTGGTTTTATGTCATTTTGTGGGTTCCACACTCCCTTGTGAATCGTTGCCCTGGTAGAGTGCTCATAGGTGGTATGGATGTGTTCTGTATTTACTTAGTGGAATTCTGTATATTATATTCTTCCTTCTATCTTCACATCTAATCTCTAATTTCTACTAGGTCTAAATGGAGGCTATCAAGATGAGTTGGTAGACCACCGTTTGACAGAAAGGGAATGGGCTGATGAATGGAAACATCTCGATCATGTAAGGATCTTACAGTGTATAATTTTCCTATTACATTTAATTCTTATTACCAATAATAATAATAGAGTATATATGCCTGAAGTGAATTTAACCAGAGCCACAGTGTCTTTGCCATAAAAACTTGATTTATTAGGGCACCTGGTTGACTCAGTCAGTATAATGTTCCACTCTTGATCTCAGGGTCATGAGTTCAAGCCCTTCAAGCCCCATGTTGGACCTAGAGCTTACTCAAAAAACAATAATAAAATAAAATTTAAAACTTGTTTTATCTACTACTCCCCTAGCTAAAGAGCTAAGAGTAACTCTCAAATCTTTTTGGTGGGGTAATCACTTCAGGATATAACCAAGTTAAGTCATACAGTATAAGGGTTAAAAGCAGAAGTTTGGGAGTTCAGGTCTCAGCTTTGCTGCTTCCTACTTTGTATGATGGATGAGTTGTTTTACCATTTCTAGCCTTAATTTCTGTATCTTAAAAAATAAAGAATACTGTTGTTGTTGTTGTTTAATGTTTATTTGTTTTGAGAGAGAGAGAGAGATATTCCCAAGCAGGCTCCACACTGTCAGTGCAGAGCCCGATGCAGGGTTCCATCCCACGATCCACGAGATCATGACCTCAGCTGAAATCGAGAGTCAGACGTTCAACCGAGTCACCCAGGCACCTCAAGAATACTGTATTATTTGAATTCGTAGGGTTGTTCTAGTATGTAAGGTGCTTACATAGGATCTAATATATAGGAAATGCTAAATAAATGGTGCTTCTCTAAAAACAAATGAGAATTCGTGTCCTAAAAGGGAAGAAAAGATGTACCTGCTTGAAATATACGTACAATAGTTTTTCCTACTTGAGTGAAATTGTCTCTGAATATTATTTCTCTCATTGCATTCTTAGGCAAATCTCCAGTTTATCAGATAACCTGATGTGTTTAGGCAGAGATATAATGTGGTTTCACCATACATAGTGTTTAAAGGACTATATTATGGTGAGATCCTGGCTGAGATTCAACCTGGAAGAATCCAAAAAGGATTATTTTGTTGTTGTTGTTTTTAATTTTTTTTTTAATGTTTATTTGTTTTTGAGACAGAGACAGAGCATGAACAGGGGAGGGTCAGAGAGAGGGAGACCCAGAATCTGAAACAGGCTCCAGGCTCTGAGCTGTCAGTACAGAGCCTGATGCGGGGCTCGAACTCACAGACCACGAGATCATGACCTGAGCCGAAGTCAGACGCTTAACCGACTGAGCCACCCAGGTGCCCCAGAAAGGATTATTTTGAAATCCAAAAAAAATTATTTGCGTCTACTTATTTAAAAAGAAGCTGTTAAGAATGGCTTTCATGTGTTGACTTGATATTGCTGATCTGTAAGATACTTAAACCTTCCTTCTTTACATTTTACCTATCCTTAAATTTCAGTATTGGTTGTTTCAAAGTCCTAATCTTCTCTCTGACTTCCTCTCTGGCTTAGGCTCTGAACTGCATTATGGAAATGGTAGAGAAGACAAGGCGCTCCATGGCAGTCCTGCGGCGCTGTCAGGAATCTGATCGTGAAGAACTCAATTACTGGAAAAGACGATATAACGAAAACACAGAGATGAGGAAGACAGGGAGCGAGTTGGTCTCTAGGCAGCACAGTCCTGGGAGTGCAGATTCTCTCAGCAATGGTAAGGGGAGGGTCTCACCTAAGATGGCAGAAAGACGGTGCTAGATGGTGGAGTTAGAAAGACTCAGGTGATTGTGAAGAGAATGATAAAATATGTCGAGGACTCAGTACCTGGAATGTTCAAGAAATACTGTCTTTCACATGGATAATGGGAATATTTGTCATTTTGTTCTGTTTTTAAATCCCTCTATATGTGCTGGGTGGTGATCAAAGAGTGGTTGTTAAAGTCAGCCTCGTTGAGTGTCCCAGGTACTCACATACATCACATTTACTCCTCAACGGTAGCCCTGAAAATCTAAAAATGTTTACCTCACCTTCCCTCCTCTGTTTCCCACTCCCCATCCAGGAAGACACCATTTATCAACCTCTGTCTGGAGGCCTTTAGAAAAGTTTTACCATACCTTTACTATACCAAGCTGGGTTAGCCCTTCTTGTCTTTTCTCAACCTGAAGCAGCAGAGATAAGAACAACTGTTCTGTCAGTCCAGGGTACATTCAGGACACCACAGCCGTTTCCCCAAAAATGTTTCATCACAATCATCTAGTAACTGAAAAAGTGCCCTATCCAAAGACACAGACAAATGAGGGGCTATCTGTGATCAGACTTTCCCCCAACTACCCACTTCAAGCTCCCTCTTCTCATCACGGAGAATGAACCACTTATCATGACAGACCTAGCATGTTCCACAGAAGACAGCTGTTAGTCTAAAAAAGGCTTCAAGGGGCTCCTGGATGGCTCAGTCGGTTTAAGCATCTGACTCTTGGTTTCAGCTCAGGTCATAATCTCAGTTTGCGGGTTCGAGCCCCGCATCTGGCTCTGCACTGACAGTATGGAGCCTGCTTAGGATTCTCTCCCTCTCTCTCTGCACCTCCCCTGCTCACTCCCTCTCTGTCTCTCTCTCAGAATAAATACGTAAACATTTTTTAAATAATAAATACAAAAGACTTGAGCAAAAATGGGGCAAAGACATTGGTAACCAAAGGATCCCACTCCCACCGAGATGACTCTTAGGGCAACCATTGATTAGCAATGTTGTGTGGAATATCACAGCAAGACATCAAAGAATACTTGTAGCTACACTGTGATTACTTTCATAAAGACTTCAGAGCTCAGGACACCTGACTGGCTTAGAAGAGCATGCGACTCTTTTGATCTCAGCTTATGAATTTGAGCCTCGTGTCGGGTATAGAGATTACAATCAATCCATCCATCAATCAGTACATACATACAAACAACTTCAGGGCTCATCCTCAGGTATCCCTCACCATCTGAACCTTCATGAATAGTTCCTGTAACAATTTATAGAAACATCCAAAGTTCACCATCCAAATCACAAACCTTCCACCAGTCAGTCTGCATGTGTTTAGCTAGGAGGCATCCAGTGCAGAGTGAACTGTGGTCCTGAGGCGGCTCTTCTCCAGCCAGATGGCAGGTCTTGCTGGGCCACTTAAACATTGTTTTGCATTACTCTCTACTCATCCTTTTTTTTCTTTCTTTTCCTTAGAGCACACGAGTGTGTGCACGAGTGGGGGAGGGGCAGAGGGGGGGGGGGACAGAGGATCTGAAGTGGGCCGTGCACTGACAACAACAAATGCAATGTAGGGCTCAAACTCAGGAACCATGAGATCATGACCTGAGCTAAAGTTGGATGCTCAACTGACTGAGCCACCCAGACGCCCCTCTACTCATCTTTTTCACGCCTTACTTGAGGGTTTAGCTTGAGTGACTGCATGTTCTCTGGTCCTGATTATTACTAGCACATCCCTCACTCTCAAACATGCAGACAGTTGGGGTGTGAAATTATTTTGTCACTGTAGGTTTAGCTCTCCATGGATCCCAGTTTCCTTCTCTCTGGTGTTTCAGGCCGTGGTCAGTCTGGCTGACTTAAATAATATCTTTCAGTATGTGCATTTATGCAAAGTATACATATTTCATATTTTTATTTCACTGTTTATTTCTCTCATAGCACATTTGTTGCAGCGTAGAGAGAAAGCATAATTCATATCCTGAATAATCCTGCTATTCAAAATGTGGACCAAAACCATTCCAAAAATGAATTGTTACTGGACCATGATGACCTCAGGAGCTTGCCACAGCGCATGCTGGGCATGGTTGCTGACTTTAAGAGAAGTCCTCTACGTTACGCAGGGTGCTTAGAGACATGGTGCTTATGCATATCTCTTTATGGACCATAAAGGTTTATAGACTAGCATTTAGAGCAACACTGTTCCACACTGGGCAGTACTCTTGGGCATATTATACAGACATACCTATGACTTTTAAATAATTAGACAATTTGTGGTTTGTGGGTTTGTTTTGAGTTTTTTGTTTGTTTTAATAATTCGTGTTTTAAATGCTTAGGGTGTTGTAGAAATCCCTGATGGATTATTTGCTTAGGATTTAAGTGTTTTGGTGATTTGGAGAGAAATTGATTGGAGACTGGATAGCATTATTACTTTTCCCATTGAAAATAATATAGGTTCCCTCTATCTGAACATTGGTGATTCACAGTATATTCAGAGATAGATTTGGTTCAGACGATAAGGGATGCATTTTGGTATCTTGTTTAAGGATGCATAAATAGGAAAAGCATAGGGAAAAATCAGAAAATCATTATCACAGAGTTCAAGAGAATGGTTTTCTCTGGGGGTGTGAGGTGGAGGCTGTAGGTGATGGGGAGTATAGAGTGAGCGCTCATCATCTCTACCACTGGCTCTTCTGAGGACAGGATTGTAGGTCTGGCTAGTATCATTTAAAAAGGACTGTGGTTTACCACTACTCACCTCTTAGGGATTTGGGGTTGCTGGAATTGTCTTTCTTGATCTGTAGGTTTATAGTATTCACTTTATCATTTTTCACCAAATCATGCATTAATATTTTTATGAACTTGTTAGTCATCTAATCCAAATCAGATGAGTTCCAGAAATTGTGAACAGAAAGTGAAGATAAAGTAGTTACTGAAATAATTCAAAAAAATTATCTAGAACTGAAAGGCAGTACTCCGGCTTGAACCAGTCTGCCAAGTAAACAACACTGGAAAAAACAAGCATCAGTTATTATCATAGAATGTTCGAAGATGACTCTGAAGTTATTTTAACTTAGACTTCTGTGCTAGACCAAAACAGTTAAATGTGTAACAACCTACAATTTTTCAAAAAATGCACCTCCTATCTACCCTTTATCAGGGTGTCTACCACAGTTGAGCAGGCTATGCCCTAACACAGGGAAGTAAACCAGAAAGTGGAAGACATGGAATTGATTACACTAGATCCGACCTGAGAAGGAGAACAGAAGGCAATCCCTAGGCTAGTGAGCAACAGGGTAGTCCCGAGCAACAGGGTACAGCAAGCCTAGAAAGCAGTTGAGGCTGGAATCAGCCAAAACTTTGCTGGAGATTTCTTCTAGAAAATGAAATTTATAAAATGTCTACACAATAGAAAGAGAAGGTGAGATTGAATTAGAAAGAATTACATGGGAAACTTAGCATATGACTAAATAAGGCAATTATTACCTTTTTTTTTAAATGTTTATTTATTTTTGAGAGAGAGTTGGAGCATGAGCAGGAGAGGGGCAGAGAGAGACAGGGAGATACAGAATCTGAAGCAGGCTCCGGGCTCCAAGCTCTCAGCACAGAGCCTGATGCAGGGCTCAAACCCACAAACCACGAGATCATGAACTGCGCCGAAGTCAGATGCTCAACTGACTGAGCCACCCAGGCGCCCCTCAATTATTAACTCTTAAAAAAATAAAAACTTGTTCAGGAAGATATAAAGATTCATAGAACCTGAACCACATGAGCCAGCTGTGATTAGTATTTACATTAAGTATTGTAAATGTTGACTACCGGTATAACAGAATTTGAGTAGATCTCTGTTGCAGGGAATAGAAGAGGAAGGAATTGTGATGGAGTGGCGGTGGGGGTTAAAAGAGAGTGAAATGTCTGGTCAATCTGTAATGCCCACAACTGAAAAATCAGGATGTAGCAATACTGGAAGAATCAGCTAAATAAAGACACTTGACCTTTGTACAACAGAAAATCTATCTGACTGACAGAGAGGTAGTGCTCCTGCTGTGGTTTGGAAAACCTTAACCATGAGCACCAGCTTCTAAGTCAGGCACTTTTCTTTAATGGTTAACCCTCAGTGCCCATTAGATCCCACCTGGGGACTTTTGGAAAAAATTCCTGATGCCCTGGCCCCACCTCAAGATTCTGATTTAATTGGACTAAAGTGGGACCAGGGCTCCCAGAATTGGGAACCATTCCTTTATGTATGTTACCATTTAATTCCCAGAACAGTCTTTCAGAGTAAGTATCATTTTTTAGTTGAAACTACATGGCTCATTGTGGAAAATACAGGAATTTATGAAGAATTTATTGGCTCATCATCCCACACTGAAGAATTTTAAAATGTATCTGAGAATCCTGTTACAACTTTGTATTATTTCCTTGAAAACATAAGTTCATATTAAGCATGTTCTCACTTCATTAAAGATTTTATAAACATAATTTTAATGACTATACAGTATTCTAACATGAATATACCTCATAATTTCCTTATGCCGTTTCTGTTGTTAAACATTACATATTGTTTCCTTGTTTTATTTTTGTTTTTCAGTGTGTAATCCAATATTTACAATTTTTCATATGTAAGCGTTTTCAAACATCTTGCATTTCTCTCGTAGGATATATTCTCAGCTATAAAATTAATGGGTTGTGAATATAGGCATCCTTGTATTTGATCTTGGTTTTGTTTTTGTTTTCTCCCCCACCCCATCTTGGTTTGTTTTGATCGATGGGATAGCTAATATTTATGGAATCAAATTCATCATTTCCCTTTATAGTTTGTTACTTGACCTTGATCCCTATCCAAGGTACAACAAATTTCATCTATGTTATATGCACGTTTGTGTGTTTGGAATTAGCTCACTTAAAATTTCCCAAATTGTTTAAGTTTTCCTATCAATTAACTGATGCCTATCCTTTAAATATTGAAATGACGTAATTATCTGACGCTACATTTTGTTAAATACTTCAGTCTGTTTTCTTCATTAATCTTTCTCTTAAAATTTATTTGAGAGAGAGAGAGCCGTGTGTACAAGAGGGGGAGAGGTGGATAGAGAGAATCCCAAACACGCTCTGCAGTGTAAGCACAGAGCCCGACGAGGGGCTCAAACTCAAATTGTGAGATCATGACCTGAGCCAAAATCAAGAGTCAGACACTTAACCGACTGAGCCACCTCAGCATCCCCTTCATTAATCTTTCTGACTATATCACTTATCAGTTATAGTTTATCTGGGCTCTATACTGTGTTCTAGCCATGCTAAACCTGTCACGTGTATTTTCAAAACTACCTGTTGAGATATAGGAACTATTATATTCTTTTACAGATGACAAAACTGAGGCTTAAATAAATTAAAAAGTTGGCCAAAATGGTCATATTATAGTTAAGTCAGGATTGTAAGTTTGGCATTCCAGAACTGGCACACACTCTTAGCCATTATGTTATGCCACTTCCCAATATAATATCAAACTTTTAATTAGTATGGCATTAGGTTGTGTTTTGATATCTGGTAATGCTGGATCCACTTCATTTTCTTGGATATTTTGTTTATTATCTAAAATGAATTTTTTTTAATGGATTGCATTGTATAAAAGTCAAGCAATACAGGAACATATAAATTGTGAAAATCCTGCCGCCACCCAGTTTTTCTCTCCTGCTCCCATAAGCTCACTTATTAACAAATTAGTTTGTTCATACAGAATTTTCTATGCATATACTTAAAAGAACATTTTTCCCAGTTTTTTATTTTGAAGTTACCCAAACACAAAAATGTTAAAAGTGAGCACTCATATATATGTCCTATACCTAAGCCATTTTCCACATTGGCCATACTTGCTTTACCCCATTATAGATTGGTAGATAGGTACAATCTCCCCCAAATATTCATGACACTAGCCTTAAATGTTTTGTTCTACTTCTTCTAAGAACTAGAGCATTCTGGGGGCACCTGGGTGGCTCATTTGGTTGAGTGTATGACTTCAGCTCAGGTCACGATCTCACAGCTCATGAATTCAAGCCACACGTTGGGCTCTGTGATGACAGCTCGGAGCCTGGAGCCTGCTTCAGATTCTGTGTCTCCCTCCCTCTCTCCCCCTAACCCAGTCACATTCTGTCTCTGTCTCTCTCAAAAATAAATAAACATTAAGAAAAAAAAATTTAGAACTAGAGCATTCTCCTACATGACCACAATACCATTAGTTGCCCATTTCTGACCCAATTTACTTGCATTATCTGTCTCGCCTTCGATTACAATAGCCTTTGAGAGTATAGTGGTTTTTATTTTTTATGTTTGTTTTGTTATTATTTTCTTAATTTTTAATGTTTATTTATTTCTGAGAGAGACAGAGTGTGAGCAGGGGAGGGTCAGAGAGAGAGGGAGACAGAATTCAAAGCAGTCTCCAGGCTCTGAGCTGTCAGCACAGAACCCAATGCAGGGCTCGAACTCACAGACCGCGAGATCATGACCTGAGCTGAAGTCGGACACTTAACGGAGTGAGCCACCCAGGCGCCCCCATATTTATTTTTTTTGAGAGAAAGAGAGAAAAAGAGCATGAGTGGGGGAGGGATAGAGAAAGAATCTCAAGCAGGCTCCATGCTGTCAGCATGGAGCCCAACATGGGGCTCAGACTCACCAACTGTGAGGTCATAACCTGAGCTGAAATCAAGGGTCAGACACTTAAGCGACTGAGGTACCCAGGTGCCTCTGACACTCTAGTTTTTTTAGCGAACCAGCTGAAAATACTGATTTCTGTTCCTTTCTGGGTTAGAGATATAAAAACAGTTACTCTGGCTTCTGGAAATGTCATGAAAATGTCCCTAGTTTCCAGCTATGTCCTGAGTAAGCTGAGAAGTTCCTTTAGGGTCAAGTGCATCTCACCTTTTTCATCTGTTAGAGAAATAAAATGCTGGGACCAGGCAGATATAAAGGATATGACCAAGGCATATTGCTAACTGAAGTGAAGTGGCTTTTCTTTTGGTTGGTCAAGACTTCCCCCATAGCCCCACAAGTGAACAAGTGTTTCTTCTGTTATTTAATACCAACGGCAGCTTGTCTATATACTCAGACCTTTTTTCTCACTGATTTTCCTTATTGAAGATTCTGTTGAAAATGATCCACTGCCTTCTCTAGCTTGTGCCACTTTGATTCTTCTGATCCTAGATTTTTCCCTGTATTTATTTCATGAATCTCATCCTTGAGTTTCTAGGTATGTGACAAATGGCTGCATGAAACAGGCACCTCACCTGTGTTGAAGAGAGCCCTTCCATTTGTATTTTATTGACAGTGCTGGTAGCTCTTCTAGAGACCTCAGTGTCACAAAAAAGTATTAGTCCAATCAATATTTTAAACTTAAGGGATTGCTTCTTGTGGTGATAGAAATGTTCTGAAACTAGATAGTGAGGATGGTTGCACAACATTGTGAACATACTACGGGGCACCCGGGTGGCTCAGTTGGTTAAGCGTTGACTCTTGGTTTCAGCTCAGGTCATGATCTCGTGGTTGGTGGGATTGAGCCCCAAATCGGGCTCTGTGCTGACAGCACTAGAGCCTGCTTGAGATTCTGTCTCTCCCCCTCTCCCAGTGTGCGCTCTTGTGCTCTCTCCCTCTCTCAAAATAAATAAACTTAAAAGATTGTACTGGATGTCTCTGAATTATATTGAAAATGGTAATTTTATTTGTATTTTACGCGATTTAGAAAAAGCCTCCCTATCCCCTCCTATCTCTGTAGGAGATATAGATGTAGGTTCTTTGTGCTGATAGCCCCTGGAATGGGAGAGATCCTTTCCCTACCCCAGGGAGTTTCCTGCCTCACAGCCAGTTCCTAGACATTCCCATGAGGACTAACCGTTTTAGAAAGCTCCTTTGGCAAACATTTCATGCCGGGCTACCCTCCCCTGTCAACTGACTGGTCCCCTGATTCCTCTTTGCATCATGGTTTGGTGCGTATTCAGAGCATAAAATTGTATATTAGCCTCAGTAAAACATACGGAAATGGAGAAGTCTTCTGCGATTGACTGCTTAAAAAAATTTTTTTAACTCAGTGGAACTACTTCTTATAAAACACGATATCTTAAAAATCACAATAAAAAATATATATATACATATATATAAGTCACCCTCCACCCTTACGTCCTTCACAGCAACCCTGTAGGTCGCCTCCTTGGGCTACATTTGAAATGCACTGTTCCAGATCAGAATATTTTCTTTACTACTTGCTTTTTATTTGTTTGTAAGCATTTTAAGAAACTTTGAAGGAAACTGCCTTAAGTCACATGTAAAAATTCAGAGTTGCCAAGAAACAAAAGCCATATTCTCTGACATATCTACAGAGCCGCTGAGAGAGAACTGTGCATGATGGGAAGTTAAACTGGATATGATATGCACACATACATATGCATAAGTATCTGTAGTTATTTTTTAGGGAGTATCATAAAAATACATACATGTTCATAGGGAAAAGATAACATAGATAAGAGAAGGAAGTGAAAATCACTTTTAATCTTACTCCTTTGAATTGGAATACTGTTAACTATTTGAGGCACGCACACACGTGCATGCATGTATGTGTTTTACAACTAAATATTAAGTATACTTTACTATCTGATTTTATCCCTTATCAGAATAATTTTTGCACTAAGTGAACATGTATCTTCGAATCTATGTGGTGAGTGAGAGGCGCTATTTTTCATTAAAAATTTTCATAAAAATAAAACATGTTGGTTACAGACAGCTTCTAACCCTGTGCTATTTATCTCTTCTGTAGATTCTCAGCGAGAATTCAACAGTAGGCCAGGAACAGGATATGTACCTGTGGAGTTTTGGAAAAAAACTGGTACGTGTCTGTCTGGTTCTAGATCACATATACGCACTAATTTGTGCGAGCATGGAGCACAAATTTGGGGGCTCCCGCCTCTCCTTCCCCAGCTTTCCCATACATCTGGACTGCCTCTCACGTCACTTTGCAGGTCAAGAATTTGGAATGACTCCCTACAGTCTGTCCAAGTCCTTTGCACACCCTTCTGCACCACCCTGAGGCATTAAGTAACCAACTTTTCCTTCCCTGTTTATATGCCTTATTTCTGAACATATAGCTCAGTTCATTTCTGCCTGTTTTCACTCAAATCTACACACACTGTGTCCACGCACTACCACATTTCGTTCATTCTGGTCTTGGAACAGCCCCCTGCTTTTCCTTTCACCTCCATTGTCCCTAACTTTGTCAAGACTGTTCTTGGTGGGCCTTATTTTCTAGAAGACTAAAGGAGGGTAGGTCTGCCTATTGTGATAAGATGGGGCGGTTAACACCATGTCCCTAATCCTGCCCTTGTCCAGATATGAGCCTTCTTCTCCTTTTTTTTAAATTAATTAATTAGTTAATTAATGTGAGTGTAGAAGGGGCAGAGAGGGGGAGAGAGAATCTTAAGCTCCATGCTCAGTGTGGAGCCCAACGTGGGGCTCGATCCCACAACCCTAGGATCATTACTTGAGCCAAAAGCAAGAGTCGGATGCTGAACTGAGCCACCCAGGTGCCCCGAGCCACCTTTTCCTTCTAGCCTCCCTTTTCCAGTACCATTTTTTTAATTGAGGATTTTCTTTTTATGTTTATTTATTTTTGAGAGAGAGAGAGGGAGACACAGAATCTGAAGCAGTCTCCAGGCTCTGACCTCTCAGCCCAGAGCCTGACGCAGTGCACGAACCCACAAAATGCAAGATCAGGAACTGAGCCAATGTCAGATGCTTAACCTACTAAGCCATCCAGGTGCCCCAGATAAAATTTACTTCTACAAAAGTTAATACCTGACCTTCACAAGACTCTTCTAGAAGCATCAAGACCGTAATAAACAAACAGACAAAAGATAGGAACAAATTGTGGAAAATAAGAATAGACATACTATAGATTTTTGTTCTTACTGGCAATCAGGAAGGTACAAGATGGGGGCACCTGGGTGGCAAGGTCGGTTGAGTGTTCGGCTCTTGATTTTGGCTCAGGTCGTGATCCCAGGGTGTCATGGAATCAACCCCTCCACATCAGGCTCCATGCTGAATGTGGAACCTGCCTGAGATTCTCTTTTCCTCTGCCCCTCTCCCTTGCTTGCACTTTAAAGATTTTATTTGTAAGTATGGGGCTTGAATTCACAACCCTGAGATCAAGAGTTGCATGCTCTACTGCCTGAGCCAAGCACCCCAGTGCATGCAAATTCTTAAAATCATTCCTGTTTCATGCTTTTGAATTCTTCCTTTCAAAAGCATGTTATCAAAATTTATTTTGCCATTAAAAATAATTTGCAAAACTACATAGGAACTTGGAAAATCTTTGCAGTTGGAAACAGGGAAATGTATATCATCAAGAAGTAGGATAGAATTATGGGAAATGAAGAGAGTAGTTGTTAAGGTAGAAAGATTACCATGTACAAGATCTCGATAACTAGTGATTTCCTGACTGCGAGATAACGTTGGGTTAACTATGGTTAAGAGCCAAAATTTGGTGTTGAACCAGCTAGATTTGAGTTCTTCTTCTGCTATAGTGTCATCTGTGACCTTAGATGACTTTAGCAAGGTAATTATTCAAACTCTGACTCTTATTGATTGTCCTTAACCTGAAAGGAAAAAAGGTACTTCAGGACATTATTATGTTGGCTTAAGACACCTATATCTGGTAACTAAGAAGAGGCTTATGATGGGTAACTGTGGTGGGCCACAGTGGACCTGTCTGGATACCAGGAGTAAAGGAAGCACAGAGGTCAGTGTCAAGTCAGTTCAGCATTGTCCCTTGTCCTTTGCAGTAAAAATGTCTTTTTATTTTATTTTATTTTTTTAACATTTCTTTATTTTGAGACAGAGAGAGAAAAAGAGGGAAAGCATGCACAAGTGGGGGAGGGGCAGAGAGCGAAAAGGAGAGGGAGACACAGAAACCAAAGCAGGTTCCAGGCTCTGAGCTGTCAGCACAGAGCCCAACACAGGGCTCAAACTCACAGACCGTGAGATCATGACCTGAGCCGAAGTCAGACACTTAACCTACTGATTCACCCAGGCGTCCCAGGTTTTTTCATAAGGCTAGAGTGATAAGATCGAAGTCTAGGATGGCAGCCTAGAACATTCTTTGATTCTTTGAGCCTAGGCCATGTGAAGGAACCAAGCAGTAAAGGAGTTTCCTTAGGCTTCTGGGTTTTCCAGTTGTGTGGACTCGGGAAGGAGGTCATTCACTTGGGGAACTTAGAGATGAGGCTCAACGCGAAGAGTATGCCATTTGGAGCGTCCGTTCTGTGGAGACCAAGCAGGATGGCAGTGATGGGAAGAAGTGATCAGGAACCAAGTGAGGCGATGGTGACTGGACCGGGCTTTGAAACCCAGGCTCCTGGCGTGCCCAAATCTGTATCTTCAGCCTGCGCTTCTCTGCCAAGTTCAGTCTTCTGACCCTAACTGCCTCCTGGACATTTGTGTCTGGACGTCCCAGAGCACTTCAGTCTTCTCACTAGCCTCCACCTGGCATTTTGCTTACTCTCCGTTGCCTTTCATAGCACTAGCGTTCTCCATCTTCAACTTCACCTCCAGACCCATAGCTGCCACCTGCCTCATTCTGCCCCATCCCTTCCTCTGTGCCACTTGCTCCCGCCTAAATTCAGTCTCTTCTGTCAGCTGAATGTCTACTGCCCCAGCCTCTCCCAGGCTGTCTCTGCCTCCAGTCTTTTCTCTTTGCATAGAACCCTTCAGGAGTTCAAGTTTTCTTTAGAAAAAGGGCCAAAGTCCTTAGCATAGGATGTGAGACTTGTCCAAAAATTCATTTCCACTTACCGTCTCAACCAGGACACGTTTTCTTGATCCTCCCCTGCCACTTGTAGAGCTGACCACTTTTCTACTTGATCACAGTTAGGAGAATATAGAGTCCATCTTAGTCCTCTAGGTATCCCCAACCCATGGCACAGTGCCTACTTCCATCTACACACCCAACAAATGAATACACGAACAGGCAAGTGAGTATAAGAATAAAAGTGAAAGAGTATGTCGTATGTTACACCCTCTGTAATTTTGGAAAAGTCCTCTCGTTTCAGCTCTGTCTCTTCTTGCAAGCGATAGGGAGTGGGAGGGGAAAGATTTCTCGGCCAGTTAATTTTACTGTCACTTTCTTCTAGAAGAAGCTGTGAATAAGGTGAAAATTCAGGCCATGTCAGAAGTACAGAAAGCCGTTGCTGAGGCAGAGCAAAAAGCCTTTGAAGTGATTGCAACAGAGAGAGCTCGGATGGAGCAAACCATAGCGGACGTCAAACGGCAGGCCGCAGAGGACGCCTTCCTCGTCATAAATGAGCAAGAAGAGTCAACAGAGGTCAGAGTTCTGCTAGCCCTGGGGACTGGGGACTGGGGCTGGGGCAGCTGCAGTGACCAAGCTCACGGTTTTCTCAAGTGCTAGGCAGTAAGACACAACAGTGCTCTTGAACTAGATGAGTGTAATTTTTATCTAGTACCAGAAGAATTTTGTCTTACTATATTCTTAAACAAATCGGCTCATTTTATCAGTTTAAATTTTGAAAACCAGCCTAAAGACAGAGTTTGTGGAATTGCATGATTATGGTGACTACCATTGACTAGTGGGCTCACCGCGTGCCAGAGACACAGAGTTAAGCATGTATGTTGCCTTTTTAATCCTCACTATGACCCTGTAAGGTAGGTATTGTTGGGTTCCGATTTTCCCAAAAGGAAATGGGAGCTTAGGAGGATTTAACTGTCATAATCCCACAATGCTAAAGCCAGGGTGCGGGGGTAAGGAGATGTGGGGCCCTCTAGCATTTGGTCTGTTTATAAAGAAGATAGTTCTTTTATGGATAAAGTGACAGATTGGGCAGATGTGCCCACCTCTTCAAGACCCCAAGCCCAGGACTCAGTGATGTTTGTGTACAGGATACTCTTGTACTGCAGTGAGGACAAAAGTAAACAAACTGGAAAGAAAAAAGCATATGGCACAAACATCCTAACAGTCCTTTGGAATGTAAAGTTCTGTAACTTTCATTTCTGTCATCTTTCAGCTTTGGGATAAACTTTAAGTCCTGAAACAAACCTGTTTCTTTAAGTAGGCAGATCCATCTACCAACTGAGACATAAAGAACTGGGTGAGGTTTTGTTGTTGTTGTGTTGTTTTTTAAACTAGAGAAACAGGGGCACCTGCGTGGCTCAGTCAGTTGAGCGTCCGACTTTAGCTCAGGTCATGATCTCGCGGTCTGTGAGTTCAAGCCCCCCGTTGGGCTCTGTGCTGACAGGTCAGAGCCTGGAGCCTGCTTTGGATTCTGTGTCTCCCTCTCTCTCTGCCCCTCCCCCGCTCGTGCTCTGTCTCTCTCTCTCTCTCTCTCTCTCTCTCTCAAAAATAAACAAACATTAAAAAAATTTTTTAAACTGGAGAAACATTATTACCTCATCCCACGTAAATGATCCCCATCAGCGTAGCAGTGCCAAGCATGGCTGTGTAAGGGTGAACGTGCCTAGGCATTACGTGGCTGTCACAGAGGATGTTGGAAAATTGCTTGTTGTAGCACCCTAACAAGTGCACTGAACTGTAAGAAAATGGTTCCTTTAACCCTCTTCTTGCCTTTCTCCCTGGCAGCTTTTTCTTTAGAATTGTTTTTGAGCAGGGATATCTCTGTGGTATTTACTTCTGTATCTGTAGCTGTCTATTATCAATATCATTATCTGTTCATATTTACCTGCTTTTGTATCTGTGTTTACCCTTAACTGTGTCTGCCTCCAAAAAAAGGAGTGTAACATTTTGGCTAAGAGCATGAATTCTGGATCTAGACTGCATGGTTTAAATCTCAGCTCTCCATTTATAGCATTGGGGTGTTGGGACCTGTAATTTTCAACAGTGCACAAAGAGGCCTGCAGGTGAGGCATGCACCAGCATCCATCCCAGGCAACTTTCCAAAACAGGGGAGTGTTAGCAGGACCTAAGCTGTGTGTTAATTTTGCATCTGTCCAGATGGGCTGAATTCCCTTTATCCCATCCAGAAAATTCTACTTGAAGTCCAGCAGGCATCTCTGGGATTCTTGTTCATTCTCTGAGAAGTGGTGGGGTATAATGGAGGTTAAGAGCCCTGAGTTCTAGTCCCACTCCCCCCTCACACTGGCAGTGTACCGTACCTTAAGGACTCAGTTTCCTTCTCTGTATAGTGAGTGTTGTAGTAGCTCCTGGCCTGCTGGTCTCATAGTTTTTACAAAATATAACGAGATCAAAATTGTGACTGTGCAAGTGTTTTTAAATTGTAATGCACTGTGTAGACAGAAAGGATTTTGTTATGGTGTAAAAACACAGGTATAAGCTGTGGCAGCTCCTGCTTTTACGGAACAGCTGCGTCCTCTGAGGCCAGACCCTAAGAGTCTGCTCTCGGGCACAGGGATGCAGTAAGATGTGTCCTCATCTCTGCCAAAAGACACCTTCTGTCCTCAGCCTGGATTTCCTTGCAAACCTAATGAGCTAGCTATTGACTGTAAGATGGGTAGTCGTTTCTCCTTTGGGCCAAGTTTGCAATAAGGTCAGGAAGGCCTGGGAAGGATCCCAGGGATTTTGATAAGCCCCAGGTCATTCTGGTACAGGTGGGTCCCCGGGCCACACTTAGAGTACAGGTATCCCTGCTTTTTGAAAGTTCACGTTACGCCTTTGCTTTTACAAAAGATGTACGATAGTACCTGTTTTCACTTGCCAAAAGAAGTCTGAGGAGGATTTTCACTTTTATGAGAAAAGGCAAAAAGCAAAAATAGTGTTCAGCATTTGTTACGCAGTGAGCTGTTCTAGAAGCAGCACACGCCCTGAGCAGCAAGAGTGGCCCTGCCAAGCTCCTTCCTTGGGAACTACACCCTCAGCATCCAGCTGTGAGAGCTTTGAACTGGGTTTGTGAGCATCTGTGCTTTATCTCTATTTTGTGCATCCATTAGCAAGATGTGTCCTAAGGAAAAGCCTAAGAGAAGTTATTTTTTGGGTCTGGAAATTTTTCCATGTAAATTAATGCTAATTGCTTTTCCACTTTCCACCATTTCAGCTTACAGAAGGTTTCAGAGGAAGGCTCCACTTCCAGATAGCAGGGGAACCCGAAATAATGGCATAGACTGATCTTTGCTTAACAAAGGAAATTCTGCAGTCCCCTTTCTGACTGACTTGGCCAGTAACTCACAAGGTTTATAATCTCTCCCCACTCGCTACAAAGGACTTTTTGCCACATGTGTCCCTCCAGCATTGAGGAGTGCCGACCTGAAGGGCAACTACATGTACAATAATACAGTTTTGCCTTATATCTTGGCAAAAAGCCTCATGATTGTCAGGGGGGAGAAGCCACAGGAAAAGGGAACCTACAGTATCCTTTTTACTCTAGCTGCTCTGGCACTAACCACCTTGTTCTTGCATTCTCTGATCCTGCCTCTGTGGGGGCCAGTTGCCTTGTTTTATTGTATCCCATAAATTCAGAAATAATCTATTTTAAATATATAAGGGCAGCCAAGATGATAAACTAGTGGTTTAATACTCTTTCCCCATTTCAGGAGCGCCTGGGTGGCTCAGTTGGTTAAGTGATTTTGGCTCAGGTCATGATCTCACCGTTCATAAGTTTGAATCCCGCATCGGGCTCTGTGCTGACAGCTCAGCTGGAGCCTGCTTTGAATTGTGTCTCTCACTCAAAAATAAACATTAATTTTTTTTTTTTTTTTAATTTTTTTTTTTTATTCTTTCCCGGTTTGAGATGCTCTTGCGGGCTTGGACAGAACTAGTAGAGGCTCTCCCATTCGGCTGGGGCCGACTCATTGGCCTGTGTTTCCACAGCAGCCCCACGTGGGCAATAACCGATTTCTTCCCCACAAGTGATAATGTTCTGCCACGGCATCACTTGGGGCCAGCCTACCAGGCTCAAAAGCATGAAATTCTCCGGAACTGTAGTTTGCTTGAGGTTCTGTAAATGTAACCTGGGAAAGCCATCGGTCACCTATCCTGGTCCTCTGTTGTTGGTGCTGGGCAAGTTTGGGCCGTCCCGAGTATATTTCCTGACAAGCCAGTTGTGTTTGAAGGGAGTCTGCAATCCTTTGTAAGCTCTTCAGAACTAAACTTGTACATTGAGTCTGGCTGAGCCGGGAGGTCCAGGTTCCAGGCTTGACACAGACACGTGATCACTTCATAGCCTTAGGCACGTCCCTGCCTGCTGGCTCTCGGTGTCCCATCTGCACAGTGCAAAAGGTGGGCTAGGTGGCACCACGCATGTGTCTGTTGTTTAATACTTGAGCAAGTGTCAGGTTTCACTGGGGATAGTGTCTTTCTTCCCTGAGGAGACTACAGAGTGCTCAGGCCCGGCCTCCGGCCTCTGCCATTCTGGAGAACCTGTGGAGGGGGAGGGGGGTGCCGGCCAGCTGGTGCTCAAGTCCTTTGTGACACCTGACAAAGCCTTGCCTGCTCGTGGTAGTTTCATCTGGCCAGTGCCAGAGGATTTTTCTCTTGTAGGTGGGTCCTGAAGGCGTCAGGGGCAGGCTCACTGGTGGGGTCCTCATGGGAGCCTAAGGGAAGAGAGAGTTCCAAGGGGCAGGTGCCAGGAGTCGCACTGGTGTCAGCTTTCTTCATGACGCTGCTTTGCCTTAGCTGACTGGGGGAAGCCCAACGCTGTCTGTTCAAGAACTGTTCGGCGCCTTTCACGACTGCTCTTTATAGCGCTAACCAGGTCTCAGCGTGGCTCATCCCTTCTGGCAGAATTAGTGCTCTCTTGGTTGGTGTTCTCCCTTCCTCACCCCTACCCCCATGCATCTCTGCTAAGCCCCAGCAATACCTGCCCCTTCTCTGGCAAGTGGAAGGAGTGGCAAGGAACCTTCTGGGCCGCTGAGTTCTGAGGAGTTGTAGGACTCCCCTAAACGAGCCAGAAGCAGTCCCGTGACTCCCAGCCCACCCCTGACACGACAGATCCCTGACGGAGAACAGGCACAGAGGAAGTAGCACAACTACCCACTCTTACACGCCCATCCTGGTCCCCTGACAGGGGACTTTTCTTGAAAGGATCAGGTGTTGGTGGTGGAAACACCCAAGGTCATTCCTCTGTTGGGAGGAGCGAGAGAAGAAACATTACCTAAACACACGTCTGCATGTGTGGTATTGGGGACCCCAGGACAGAGTTTGGTTTGGTCGCTGAGGATTAAATGGGACTCAAAACAATGAGTAGGTACCTTTGGTGGGCGGTGTGAGACCTCCCACCTGCCCTCCCCTGGCACCCTTCGTCTTGCTGTCCCTCCGGCCTGTGGTAGGTGGTTTTCCTCACAGATGAAGGAGATTCAGAGAGGAGTGTGTGTTTCCCACGCACGAGCAAACCGCAGTAGAGGCGGGACAAGCATAGGTACACATGGCTCCAAATGCCGCGCTCTCCCCATGTAGCACAGGTGACAAGTGATGATAAGCCTGCCCCGCGAGATCCAGGCAACTAACCCGTGCCCGTGTCTTGCAGAACTGCTGGAACTGTGGCCGCAAGGCCAGCGAGACCTGCAGCGGCTGCAACATCGCACGATACTGCGGCTCTTTCTGCCAGCACAAGGACTGGGAGCGGCACCACCGCCTCTGTGGCCAGAACCTGCACGGCCAGAGTCCCCACAGCCAGAGCCGGCCACTGCTTCCTGGAGGGAGGGGCTCCTCGGCCAGGTCCACCGACTGCAGCGTGCCGAGCCCGGCTCTGGACAAGACCTCGGCCACCACCTCACGCTCCTCAACACCTGCCTCTGTGACAGCCATCGACACCAACGGACTCTGAGCCCCAGACTCACTTCCCTCTGATGACCTCACAGCACGGCAAACCATGGCACAGGGGGCCCGGCTGTTTGAACCAGTGCAGTTAGCTGTTGGGTCATCAGCACGGAGTGAAGTGGAGGCAGGAAGAGTGCAAGGCCAGCCAACACTGCTCCACAGCCCCTCCGGACACTGGCCCCAGTTTCCTGTCTGTGTCCTTGGGGGAGCTAGTATGCCACTCTCTCTGCACACAGGCAGCTAGCCAGAGCCGCTCCTCCTTCCTTGGCTTCCAGGTTTGTTCCCGTTCCAGCTGAAACTGGCGTGGCCGTCCCCTTCTCAGTCTAGACCACCAGCTCCCCTCCCTGCCTCTCCAGGCAGCAGACCCGTCAGAGGTGCCCGACCGGGCTGGAGGGGGCTCGCCCCACACACTGCCGCCTACTCCACCGTCCTCCTGCGGCAGAGGCCTGGAAGCTGACAGCAGGCCGTGGAGGAGATTCCCTCCGAGGGGGGTGGCCCCTCTTGCCCTGGAACAGCTCCTTTAGCCCCATTTCCACCCTCAGCAGATGCCACTGACTAGCCCCCGCCCCCGGACATGGGCAGGCAGAAGCAGCACTCAGGACCCTCTCTTCGACCCTGCTGTTCAGACTTGTTAAGAGTATCAGAAATCACAGGAAATAAGTCACCATTTCACTAAAAGCACCCGTAATAATGAAAAACAAATAAAACTTCCTCCAAGCATCACAGATCATTTTGGACAAGATTTTCCAACCTGGCTTGCTACTTTAGTTTGGGACCCATTTTTTTCTCTCTTACCTGATTTTGCTTATGCAGAAATAGTTTCCAGCGCATGGATTGGTCTGAGGGAGAAAGACTCAACTGTGGATAGTCTGTTCTCTCTGAGCATGTTGGCCAAACTAGTATCGTCAAACCATTGAATGGATTATCTATTGGAAATGCAGAACCTTTTGTCACCGCTTGGCTGTTTGCACAGTCGTCTTGTTCTGTGTCCCTTTTATCTCAGACCGCGCACGTCCAGATCACTGTGTGGATCTTCTCGTGGTCTCTCTTTGGCCCCTGTTAAGCTATGGTTGTCCCATAGGATGTGATGTGTTGTGGCTAGGACCTGCCTCAGCAGTCAAGGCCTGCTCACATCTCAGCAGCCTTCCTGGACCTGAAAGAATTCTTCAAACCTCATCCATAGTACATATGATGTCAGTTTATTATCAGACATTCAGTCTCGGTTTCCTTTATGGTATCTATTTGATGCCTTCCCTCTCTGAGCTAAGAAAAGTTCTGTGAAATGTGACAACCATTTTGAGAGAGGCTCACCAATTTTCCTTGCCATCATCAGGAAGTTTTCTAGATTCTTACCTGGCTCTCCAAAGGTGACATCACCTATACCTCTTTTAAAATATCAGGAACTGCCACACACATTCTTCCCTGCCATTTGTGTTTTGTTGGGAGCACAAGGACCCTGACTCTCCCACTCTCCCCCTCCAAGCCTCCAGCACCCTCTTGCCCCAAGGAATCTGTTGGGGTGAGTTGGTTGGGCCTGCTCCTGGCCCGTGAAAGCCCAGCTTTAGATGGCTACCTTCTGTGCGCTGACCAGAGGGAAATAAAAGCTCTGTCTCATCAAGGAAAAGGGATTAGCGTAGTAGCGTTGTCCTCACATACAGGGGTGTCTTACTGCGAGAACTTCTAAGTCCCTAATTTACCTAAAGATTCTGTATCTTGCAAAGGAACTCAGTACCAGGCACCTTTAAAATACCTGGATTTCCAGTGCATAAAGTAAAGTAAGATATTCCCAGAGAATGAATAACAGAATAATGTTATCCATTAAACTGGAATTCCTTAAACTGCAGCTGTTGGTGGGGGATCAGGACCAACAGGAATGAAATTAGTACTCCGGGAAGGACTTGCCTACATTTACTTGAGACATGGGGTATCCCATAAGGAAGTCATAGAGCCTGTGAATCAGAGCAAGAGAGTATCCCGTGGTACCCGTTGGGTCTGTCCCCAGGTCCCTGCCTTTTCATTGACAAGATGTACACCTGGACAGGTTCTTTAAATCTTCAGTTGGCCACAGGACCAGCCAGGGTAGCCCAGGTTTTTCCTGGTTGGAATAAAGAGCCAAAAGCAGGGCCCACCGTCCATTTCTGTAGCTATGGTTTTAGTTTAGTGTGCCGGTCCTAGGTGGCTGTTGTGGGCTGTGGTTCTACTGAGAGCTGTGTTGGCAGAGTTACTGTGGTGCTGTTCTAGACCGCTTTGCTCACCCGCTGCCCAGAGGCCAAGCTGAAAACCTGGGTAGTATTCCACACCGTAGTTCAGTTCTCAGACCTTTTGCTGTTCATTTTGGTCACTTTCACATCTAGGTTGGTAGGGCATCTGTCCAAGACTTCCTGTTTAGGTGTAAAGAATCCCTTTCTTCAGCTCCCTCCTCTGAAATTCTGCTGTCTGGTTGGAAGAAGGAGGGGCACTGCCTTGGGGTGGGCAGGGAGGGGGTCGAAGGGGCAAGGGTGACTGAGTCCAGCTTCCCTACTTGGTCTCCAGTGTCTGCTCACCATCCCAGCCACCAGGTTTGGAGTACAAGTTCAGGCTTCCCGCTTTCATCTAGTTAGGCTTAAAATAACTTGATACAGTCAAGCTACTTAGAGGACCAATCTTCATAGTTAATATTTGGGGGGAGAGAGAAAAGACAGAGGGGATGGGAGTGGTGGTACTGGAGGTGTCGGGGCGGTCCCGGGCTCTTCAATATTATCGTAGAAATGAAAAGCAAATGTGACATGTGCCTGCCCACCCATCAGAGCACATCTGGAGGATGAGGCCAGTGTTCAGCATCGCCCACTGAGGGACACTGAGAAGTGACGGGACTTCACTGTCCTCTGCTTGCGAGAAGTGGTTGCAGGAACCAGGGAAGGCCAGAGTGGCCAAACTGGGAGCCACCTTTAAATGTTCGGAGGGATGATTGAGGGCTGAATCTTCACACCCTCAGTCGCCCTTTGGGTCCCCACCACCTGCACCATGTCTGACTCCGCCCAGTGGTGAAAATGGACTCAAGAAGAAGTTGGCTAATTCCACCTGCTCAGGAGTAGGCAGCCTACCCTAGGAATTGTGAGCGTGAATGGGACTTCCGCTTTGGAGGGTCCCTGCAGCTCCAGGGTGGGCCTCTAGCACATGTGCTCAGGCACAGGCATGTGACCCTGAGGTCACAGAGCGAGTGGATCTTGGACAGTGCTGAGTCATACATGTCTCAGCGAATCGAAGTCTGGAAACCAGACGCATCTACCCAGCACAGATCGGTGTCATGTTGGCTGCAGTGTGGACATCCTTTGCCCATCTGGGCCTGCTAGTCCACCAGGAACTCCTCACTTCTTGGTGTCAACATGAACATCTTCAGCTTCTAGACAGAAAATCTACACTTTACTCTCTATGGCCTTGTTCCAAAGTCAGATTGATCCCCAGGGCTGTCACCTGCTTGAAAGGTTGTAGACCTTATTCTGGATAGTTCCAGAAGCTATCTCAGCAAGTGGAGTTGGAGGTTCAGCAACACTATTGGAATTGTGTGGTAGTGAGTTCTTCAGAACGAAATAATGACCAGGTAGCCATTTGTCCTGGAAACTGTAGAAGGGATTGTGGATTGAATGAATCATTCAGAACACATCTTCGAAGCTTTCTTCAGAACTGGTGTCAGAACCAGGTCAGTAGACCAAGCCAACTTAGGTTCTTTTGTTTTGTTTTGTTTTGTTTTGTTTTGAAGCTATTTACAGAGAACTGGGTGGTGGCATGTTTGAACCAAATGTAAGAAAAGCCACAGGGACCTGGACTGTTCCAGCATGGGCCAGCCGGCCAGGTGTCCGGGAGGAGTCTTGTCTGGGTTGGGGAGGGGGAGCTGGGCGAGCTATGAATAGGGCCTTTCTGGCTAAGTGTCTAGTTCTTACGAAACCAAAACATTGACTACCTGCCTCTTTGCCCACATGCATTGACATGCTCATTTCCAAAGATGATGGTGCAGGTGACCTTTTCCATCGTGAGCCAGGAGAAGGTTGGGAGACCTGAGGGTGGACCTTGCATCCCCCTTCCGCTCCACAGCCCCAGAAATGGCACTTCCCTGCAGACCCCATCCGGTCGGGCCCACAGCTGCCCAGTGTGCACTCGTCGATGCTTATACCAAATAGGGCATGTGCGGCTGGTGGCTGGCGGAGACAGCCCCGTCCCTGCATTGGAGTTGGCGGAGAGAAGCATAGGTGAATGATTGAAAGTGCTATTTGGCTCAGCGGCCTTTGGTCTACTTTCACGGCTTTCCAAGTTCCTGATGAGGCTACAAAAGCTCCATCCATAAAAGAAAGCCAATAATGTAAATAAAAAAGTATGCCTCCGAGCGTGGATTTTAAAGGGGGATGATGAATGTGAAACCACCCACAGGATGCGGTAGTCTGGTTTTTCTGTGCTTTGTCATTTTACTCTGATAGCGATTTTTGTTACTTAACTCTGTGCATAACTTATTTAATGTACTGTATAAATGAACCAAAACTGTTAAATATGTATTTAGTTTGTTCTACTTAAAGTAGTCAATAAAAAGGCTATATTCCTTTTCTGACTCGGGCTGGAAGGGGACTGGGAGGGCAGGTGGTATATCCACCGGAAGACATCCTTCCCGCAGGCTTCCACAGACGCTCCCCCCTTTTGTGGGGCGGGGGTCTCCAGTGGTTCCGCGGTGGCCTAAAGAGCACCCCAGGGAGTGAAAGCCTGAGGTACTGCTGAGGAGACGGTTCCAGCTGCTACACCTCTGGGCGGCCAGCAGAGGGGCCCGGCCCCGGGGCAGCGACAGCTTACAGACACTCCTGGTTCTTCACTGGGGAGTGAGCTTTTGGTACAGAAAGTGAAAAATAGGGGAGTGGCCTCGGAGCTACTTTTTTCTAACAGCTCTCACGTAGTTCCTTAGAAAGTTTTCACATACCAGGACTTGTGAATATTCATTCCTGTTCTTCTTACACGATGTTAAATCACGTGAGTTCACGGTTTCCTTCATGCTCACTTGCTCAGTGGTTGTTTGATTTAATTGGGGTTATACTTTCATGGACTCTTCGCCTCCTGTCAGGTAATTGGATCGCCTTCAAGGTTTCCCTGTCCAACATACTGAAGTGAACATCTTCCTCTGCCTGCTTTATTTCTTTGGGATAATTTTCCAAAGTGGGAGTTCTAAAACTGACCATTTCTTGCATCCGTGGAGAATACGTTCCGACTGCTTTCCTGAAAGCCCACCAGCTTGTGGTGCCCCCAAGCAGGCCGTTTGTAATACTTTCCACGGCTCTGAGGTGGTCTAACCAGCCGTGAAGTGACCCAGATAGGTGCAGGCACACCCGTGCACACCTGTATGTATGGAGTCTTAGGCTGTCAGTCCAGTTTCCTGGCTAGTGACCCAAGGCCTCACTTCCCAGGGCCCTGGCCCCATCCTCCCTCCTGTAGCCCGAATACCCATCTCTGGCCTCTGCCCTAGACCTACTTCGAAGCGGCCTTGCCCGAAGAGACTTGACACCAGCAGCTTCACAGGCCCTCAAAAAGCAAAGGGAGTGATCTTGGGGTAGGGAAAAGGGCTGGGCCGTGGCCATGGCCCCAGAAGACAAGGTGGCGGCCTCGCTGCGTGATCTTTCACGCAGATGGTGCCAACTGCCAGTCTCTTGGCAGCTGCCCAGCGCTGCAATCCGGCACCTAGAACAATAACAGGATCTCAGCCTTGTGACTGCCAGCCTCGCACAAAAGCACATTTGGTAGACAAGTCAGCGATCCACAGCCTGCCTTAGCTCTGAAAAAGAGACCCTCGGGACTCCAGTGATAGTACAGTAAAATAACTATTGGCTATAGAAATAGTCTAAAAAATTGCCGTTATCATTAAAAAAAAAAAAAAACCAGATGCTGGATAAATTCCAATGAATGGACTTTTAGCTGCATTGCTGAGGTCACAGATGAGGAAGTCTAGGGAATCCCCAAGAGCCAGGACAAAAAATTAGAAGAGTACAGCAAACCAAAACCACAGAGGTAGTTGAACACAAAAGAGGAAACCTGTACTGCCTTGGGTCAGGAGAAATTTCAAGAAGGTGGAGTCTGAGAGGTTAATTGCCTCTAGGGGCAGTGTGAGGCTCTGAAGGGCTTTGAGCCTCTACAAAATGCAGAAGCAGATCTGGGGCCAATCTGTCCACCCAGGTCACTCTGGCTTTGACCTCAGTGAAAAGGCAAGCAGGGAAAAATCTGCAAAGGGAACTATGCAGAACTCTCTGCCCGTCTGAAGGATGAGAATCTAGAGACTCCTCATGTCTGCTCTCTCCTGGGGCTGAGGTTCAGATTTTCATACTCCTGAGGCCAAAGCACTCCTGGGCTGAGGAATTAAGATAATTCTAAGCTTGCAGGTATCTCCTGGTGTCTGACAGAAGCAAAAATGAAAATTCTCTAGAGAAAAAAACAATATCAAAAATATAAATCATAATATAGCAACCAATTATAAAGTGTCCAAAAAAATTACTGAACATCCGAGGAAATGAGCCACTATGAGCAAGAGTCAGCAAGAAGAGTAAACAATTGATTTAGACCCCAGGAACTTCAGATAATAGTACCAGATACAGAATGTAACTATGAAATCTCTAGAGATGGTGCTGGAAAAAAGTGAGCACAAACTAAGAGACTAAATAACAGGCAGATGTGAAAATCAAATTCTGGAGAGGACCACTGCAGAGTAAATACCCTGCACTACCAGGCAGCATAGTAGATGAATCTGAAAGCGGGTGACGCATAGACAAGGAGATGGAAAACAGGAAAAAGTTCCTTCCGGAACGTGTCGAGTGGAGAGCCCTTTCAAATTTTACCAAGCGTGGAGTCAAGGAGCCTACTGACTTCTCAGCATGAAAAGGGAAATAATTGGCCTGAGATGATTCGACCTCAGTATGAGCAAATTGCATCGATGTGAACTCCTCTTTCCTGTCAGTGCTGGTTTCTTACTGCTGGGTTTTTAGGGTCCCGAGTTGGGTTTATCCTCTCAGCTGTCCTCCCTCCCAAGAGGGTTGCGGGGAACCCACAACAAACCACCCACCGACCCTTCCCCCATTCCCCAAGAGAGCTTCACTGTCTTGGTGCTGGGCGCCCTCTTGTGGAAAGAGCCTGACTTGCTCCCTCTGTTGCCTCGAGCCCGCAAGCCAGATTCCTCTCCGGTGCACACCCCAGCAACTTTTCCTTTCTCCTTTGCACCCTTTTCTGCCTTTCCGCCCCATGAGTTCGTCTAACATTATCTGGGTGCCTCCTAGGGAGTTTCAGAAGTGAGTAAATCAACCCCACCACCACCTACCTTCGGATGGCTGGGTCCTGAATAGCCCGCACCAGGTCAACCCTCCACCTTGCGCTGTGCTCCCATGGCTCTTCCTTGCTGCCCCATCTGCCATCCTGCAACCCCAAGCCTTGCCCTCCTTCCTTCCTTCCTTTGTTCTAGGTGCCACTGTCCTCCAGCCATGCGCTGGCTTCCATTGCTAAAGGATGCCTGGGATCTCCCTCAGCCTTGTTCGTGCTTGACAGCAAGCAGCTACTGGTGCCAGGGAGTAAGTCCGGCTATGACTTGGAGCAAAGTGTTTGCTAGCTGAGCTTTCTTCTTTCTCTTTAAATTGGGCATGCTAATGATGCCCACACCATTGAGTTGCTGTGAGGTGAAATGTGATGATACGGGAGTTGTCCCAGCACAGGGCCTGGTGCCCAGGACCCTCGGTAAACAGAGGCTGCTCTCATAGCCTGCTTCTCCCTCTGCCACTATGTGATTTCCTTGAGAGGATCCATCTTTGCCCCAGTATCCTGCCTGGAGCATGGTGTCTTACATATGTACTTGTTTTGAGAATAACTTCCTGGGGGCGCCTGGCTGCCTCAGTTGGTAGAGCATGCGATTCTTGATCCCGGGGTAGTGAGTCCAAGCCCCATGTTGGGTGTAGAGCTTTGGAAAAGTGTGTGTGTGTGTGTGTGTGTGTGTGTGTGTGTATCCGTGTGTGTCTTCCTGAAGGCCCACTTAATTCTCAGGTCCTTTGTTTTGACGCATCAGAGGCTGTAAGGGGACTTGGTGTGTTTCCCTCTGAGAGCTGGAGAGCAATGACAGCCATTTAGACTGTTGCTGTCTCTCCCACACCTGGCCTGGCACTGGCCCAGTCGCCAGGACAGGTTTGAATGTGTACAGGTGAGTCACTGGCACAGGTGGGAGAGGTGAGGAGGCAGGTGCAGGGAGTGGGTGAAAGGGCGGGAATGGCAGCTGGTGGAAGGACCCAGGAGCTCTCCCAGCTTCAGTGTTCTGCCTGCCCTTGACCTGGGTGCTGTCACCAGCTCGGGGCATTTCACCGTCCCCAGCACCTGCCACAAAGCAGGTGCCCAATGGCCGCTGAAATGAGATGAAGAGCCACCAAGAGCAGGGCATTGAGGGCAAGGGCTGGAAAGGTGACCCAGACCTGATGGCTTTGACCTGCTACTTAAAGGCTAAGGCGCGTTTCTGTGGTGGACAGGGGCAGGGGTGTGGGGGAGGCCAAGAGGGAGTGACAGGTCACAAATAGCCCAGCTCAGCTTGTGTGTGTTTTAGGGAGAGGAGGCTCCACAGAGTGGGAGAGGGGGCTGATTGCTAAGGGTCTTGAATGCCAATTCAAGTAACCAAACTTGATCTTGATGCTGAAGCCAGTGTGGTGGCACTGAAGGGTCTTAGCCACAGGGGTGTGGTCCCCACGTCAATGTTTTGAAAGCCCCTTGTCTGTTTTCTTATGGAATGGATTTGGGGTGGGGCGGGGGGGATGCAGATGGGAAGCCCAGTGAAGAGGCTGCCACAGTCTTCTAGGCCAGAGGTGATGGTGGACACGAGCTGGGGGTTAGGGTGACTACCGGATGGAGATGAAGGTGGGCTCTCAAGAGGTAAGTAAACACGACGTAAAGGCTTGGCAAGCTCCTCTGTGCCCCTGCAGGCTGCCGAGAACTTTGTTCTCCCTGTAAGCTCTAACTCCAGCGTCGGGTCTACAGTCCAGCCCCCACAGCCACTGGACATTTCTGACGGCTTCCAGGCTGCCCTGTTACCTGCAGGCCATCGTGCAAATTCCCTCTGGTCGGGCCCCCTGCCTCACCTCCAATCCCTTACACTCCATGGCTCCACCTCTGCTCCCTTTGTGTGCCACGTTCTCCCTCCCCAACCACCCCTGTCAGAGACCCCTGCTGAAAGCCAGGACACCACCCAGGAGGCCACCCCCGACCCTGCGGGACCGGCCCGCTCCCCTCCACCTGCAGCGCCCTCCCCAGCACCTGCAGGCTCCCGTAAAGGAGGAAGGCCACCGCCAGGTGAGGCGGGCAAGGGCGAAAACCCTCCGGAGGCACTCGCTTCACAGAAGTCAGCTTGAGGATTTCAGCATCATCATTCGAAGATGCCAACGGGGAGTGTTTTTTAGTGTTGAGGGTTTGCTGTTGCTGTTCATGTGGAGGAAATGGAACAGAAGCAATTAGAACCTAGGACAGAAAGCAGGACTGTTTCCTCCCGGATGGGCTTCTTGTCTAACCAGGACACCGAAGCCTCCTCAGGCCGCCCAGAGCAGTGCGGCACCGGTGCTGGCTGCCCTCTCCAGGAACCGCCCGGAGCCTGCGAAGAGGTGTGGTGGGGCACAGCCCGGCACGGTGCCGGCCAGCGAGCCACCAGGGACCCCCGTGCTGGCTCTTTGGCCCGGGTGGCCGGGCCGGCGGCATAGCTCTGTGGCACCCCCTCACGGGGAGACACCTCAGGGAAGACCCTGCCTAGAGTCCCGGGCCAGGACGTCCATCTGAGCTGTCTTCCTGGCACCACTGGGGCACTCGGAACACTGGTGACATGTCAGCCCACTGGCCAGTCACCCCCGGCTTAAAACCTACCACAGCTTCCTCAGCATGAAGCACATTTGAGGCCCTGCCGCCTCCTCACTTTCACCTCAGCCCACTGCCCCCTCACCCCAACCTCAGCCCCCTGCTGGGCTTCCTTCAGTTCGTGAGGCAAGCTCTCTTCCCCCTCAGGGCCTGAGCGTGTGTTTCCGGCCTAAAGACTCCTGACCCCAACACCTTCCAGACCAGGTCAGAGGCCATCCTTTGCTCTTGTGTTGCCAAGTGCCTCCCCTTTAGAACCCACGACTGTGGCAGTCGCCTCTCCCCAGATGGCTCAGAGGAGGGCCCCCTGGTGCCTGGATGGACCAACTTGGCCATTTTGCACCTGATTCTGTCAGGTGACATGGGTGGTGACAAACCCAGTCTGGAAGGGGGGCCGTGGGGAGGAAGGTTCTGTTGGGACAGAACTTCTCACAGGCATGCAGTTACACTATCTGGGACTCCAAGAAGGTTCTGTGCCCCCAACTTCAGACCACATCATGTTGGCAACGAGGGTGGTGGTGAAGCTAGGACGGCCAGCTGACTTTCGGGGGGTTGAGAGCAGAGACCCAATCCAGTCCACTCCCATTCCCAGACAAGGCCCAAGAACCAGGGCTTGTGAGCCTGAGAAGGTCCTGAGTTGAGGAAACGGAGACGAGCTGTGATTTAAGTTATCATCATCATCATCATCTGTTCACAAGGGAGCTCAAGATAGGAACTGACTGATTCCTAAGGATAGGTTGTCTGCCCTAAATCTCTCATCTGAGATGCAAACCAACCCCAGGGCCTGGACTTCTTGCAGAGGGAGAGAGAGGACACAACACCAGAGGTGACCACTGCCTTTATTGCCTCTGTGCTGGGGTCTTGGGCTGGGGGTCGGGGTTTGGAGGTATCTGGGGGGAGCAGGTGACACTGGGCCCAAATTATTGCTACTTGGCAAGGTCACCTTGGGACTTCCCATAGTGCCCTGAGTGTGGGTAGGCATGAACATGCAAAATATATGCAAATGACATGCAAACCAACCCAGGATCTTGACGAGGTCTCTGGTGCAGCCAAGGGTGCTGGAAGAGTTGGAAGCCTGCTAACCCAGGAGGGTGATGGGGACACCCAGGTCCTTACCCCACACTGCAGACGGATCCGGCCCAGCCTCAGGGGTCAAGGTTTGGTGGGGGGGGGGGTGGGGGGGGTGTCCCTGAGCATCAGCCCTTGTTCTGCTGCTGGCTGAGGAAGAGCAGAAGCCTGGCCCCAAGACAGCAGGAAGAAAGCAGGGTACCCACTAGGCAGCCAGACAGCCCGAGGCCCACCCAGAGAGGGAAGCGACCTCCTTCCTCTGTGTCACACAAGGCTGGGACAGAGGTGACCAAATCCAAGCTTCCTGAGCCAGGCAGAGGCCAGAATGCCTCAGAGGCCAAAGCTACAAACAATAAAATACACTGATAAATAAATAGAAAGTGAGCAGCCCAGTCCCTGATCCCTGGGCTGAGAGACTCTCCGCCAGCTAGGTCTGGGGCAGGGGGACCTTTGAGAGCCCGGCCCCAGTTCTAAGAGTGGCAGCGTCCTTGGTCTTGGTGCTGAGTTGACCAGTCGAGAAGCTCCAGAAGGAGGCAGGTAGGGCCCCAGGGCCTTGGCTTATGCAGGTCAGGCTCAGTTATTATTCATAATCCACCAGGAGGCTAGGGGTCAGAGGTTGAGGGTCAGAGGCCATCAGGGGCCCACTGCCACTCCATAGGGCTGTAGAGCAGGGTCGGGGGCCACAGCATACCTGGGAAGAACACAGTGGTGAGGGTGTCTGGAGCTCGCAGGTGGTCAATGAGGATGCGCTGGAAGGCCTTACTGCAGGCGGACTGCTGGTGCCTGGGGAGGGCCGTGGAGTGACCTGAGGCTGGAGCTGGTCCCTCGGAGAGCAAGACCACATGGCTGAGAGCTCCCCACCCCCACCCTGTCCTACTGTCTGGATTCAGATCCCGGTCCTGCCTCACATTGGCTCTGAGCCTCAGTTCTCTCTCTGTGAAATGGGGACAATAGTGCCTACTGTACCGGGACACTGGGAGGATGACGTGAAATAATACGTGGGTGCTTGGCATAGACCGTGGCACGGTGGTAACAGTGTGTATTCACTGAGTGCCCGCCATCTACTGTGTTCCTGCCATCGTGCTCAGCTTTTCATACACCATCTCGTTTGGCTCATAGAAGGGTAGACCTATTATGACTCTCATTTTGGAAAGATCACTGGGGCTCAGAGTGGATGAGTAACTCTCCCGAGGTCACACAGCCAGTGATTAATAGAGGATGGTTTGAACCCAGGCCTGACTCACTCCAGGGCCCATACTCAATAAACTTTAGCTTTCAGATACCATTCATACCTTCTCCAGGAGGCCTCATCCTGCCAGAACTCATATAGGGTGAAAGAGGCATTGTCCAGCATCTTCTGGGCAGACACACTGTGGGGCCAAAGAGATGGCCAGGCCAGGCCCAGGCTACCACCACCACTGCCCACCCAGCCTGGGTGTCTGACGGGAGCCTTGGCCAAGGACGCCCAGCCCCAGCACTTTGCCCTGCTCACCCCCCTCCCGTGACCTTGGCCAGCCCACTAGCCAGCTAGGGACTCACTGCAGGCAACGGCTCTGGGCCCCTGTGAAGTCCACATAGCAGCACAGGGCACGGTGGAAATCCTGCAGGGCTTCCTCTGCCACGTGCACCTGCCTCTGGGCCAGGAGGATGTGCTGGCAAGAGAGGCAGCCTGGTGAGCCGGGGCGAGGCAGGGCCCAGGGGAAGGACTGGCTGTGGCCTTCAGGAGGACTCCGCCCTTCTTGACTTGCACTAGCCCCGCCTACCGTGAGGTCAAGCTCCTGCCCCAACCTGGCCCCCAGCATCCCTGCCTCCAGCCTCTCCTCATGGCCAAGATCATTGCCTTGATCCGGCCACTGTCCCTCCCTCCAGCAGCATGCCACCACTTCCCCCTCTAGCCTCCACCCACACACCCCAGACCCAGCTTTCAGGAACGCAGATGAAGTGAACTAATACCCAGAGAGACACAGTGATTTCTACAGGGTCACAGAGCAAGGGCCAGAACCCAGCACCTGCCAGGCTTGGGGGACGAGGGCTGGGCCAAGCCTGAGAAATGGGCATGTGTGTAACACAGAGGCCAAGCGGGCAGCAGGCCCCGTGAAACCCCTCATTTGATGAGCACCTCATCCTGGCCCAATACCCAGTTGCCTGTCCCTCTCCTGGACTCACCGAGTCAGGCCCCTTGGTAAGCTCCTCTTCATGCAGGGGTTCCAGCCGGGGGGCCTATGAGGGACACAGAGTGTGGGCAAGGCCCCCGGTGGGGGACACAGAGTGTGGGCAAGGCCTGGCTTATGTAGATTCCAGGAAGAACCTCCCCCTTGGGGCACTGGCCACCTGGTCACTCACCTTACACTCAAGCTGGTCAATGAGCTCCTGGAGACGGTTGACCTGGAGCCGCCACTGCATCTCAGCTTCTGAGCTCTGCCCTGGGGTGGGACACCCATGGGGGGAAGTCAGGCATGGGCCCCCTCGGGTTGGGAAGCCTCTCAGGATGAGCTGAGGGGCAGTGGGTGAGTGGGCACCAGGGGCACCTGTGTCCGAGGAGCCAGGAGACCAGGCGGGTGACCGACTGACGCTCCGCGGGGCCCTGCGCCCTGCCCTCCGGCAGCCATGGGGCCTGCTCTGTACCTCCTCGCTGTCTTCATCTGACCTAAGAGAAGTGGAGGGTCAGCCCATTGCTCCCAGACCCACAGGCCAAGGACTGGGGCCCCTGCACAGGGCTGGGCCTGGGTGGAGCAAGACAGGCTTCCTGGGACACTGAGGCCCAGCCAGCCGCTCCCTCTCACCCCTTCTTGGCCTCCCTGTCCGAGAACAAGAATAATGGGCTCTGGGATGCTGGAGCTGAGGAATGTGATGAAAGCTGAGGGCCCTGGAATGTGGAGACAATGACCAGCAGGGCACCTCACGTACCGTGGGCCACGGGCCTGGGCCTCCAGGGTATCTGACGCCCCTTCCAGCGAACTCTGCAGGGCTTGTAGCTGGCTCACCGTCTCCCGCAGTAGGAAGCGGGTCACAAACTGGTCCACCTTGGAGGCCCGCTCATATTCCTGGGGGCAGAGGGAGCATGCTCAACATACCCTGGCCCCAAGCATATATTTCTGAATGGGGAGCCACTGTCCTGCTCCCCTACCCTTGCCCATCCAAGCAATAGTACAGCATGAAGAGCAGAGAGCGTGCAACCAGAGCAGGACAGTTCTGGGACTGGGAGCAGGGCCTGGCCTCCCTTTCTGGGAGGTGTAAGGCCACCTTTACAGGGAGGCATCTGCCATTTTCTGGGCCCTAAGGCCCCTTCCCTGTTGGGCCACCACCTTTAGCCAGGCTGGTGGCAGCGGGGGGAGAGAGGGGGGTGTAAGGCAGGTCACATGGCATCCGAAGGCATGAGGCAAAATGATGGTGTGATGTGGCCCCATGCTCACCAGTTGGCCCTAAACTCATGATCTATGCATGCATTCATTCATGCACTCATCCATGCAACAAATACTTAACTTCTACTAGGAGCTGCAGATACAAAACAGCCAGGCCACTGTCCTTATACACATAGCACTGATTCCTACATCACTAGCCTCCACTCAGCCCCTCCCAATGTGGGCAGAGAGACAAGGCCGACAGGCCAGTCCCTACACTGCCCATTTGAGATGCTCAGAGACTCTCCAACTACCTTCGCCTCCTTGTGCCTTAGTTTCCTCACCTAGAGAACAGGGAGGATAATAGCCGTCTCACCGAGCGGTTGAAAAACTTCAGTGAACTAATTCCTACATAGGACACAGCCCAGGATGGGAGTCCTGAGAAGCCAAAGTCCAGGTGCTTGCCCACCCTCCACAAAGGGCTCCAGAGGCAACATCCATCAGGGGCTTCATTTCTTTCCATGACCTGCCTCTGCTCAGCCATCAGATGGGCCCTGCTGGGCCAGGCTCATGAGCAGGGAGGCAGGAACAGAATGGGGGCCAGGTGCTCTCACTCTTAGGCCAGTGGTTTCTGCCCTGTCTCCAAGCCTCGTTCTCCAGACTTCCTGGCCATGCTCTGAGCTCTCTGAAATCCTTCCAATAAATTCCCTTTTGAGTGCTTAAGATGGTCGATCGAGTCTCTGTTGCTTGCAACCAAAAAACCCAGCTGCCACAAGCACCCACTCTGTGCCATGCCCTGTTCCAAGCAGAATTTCATTTAATCCTCATAACAACTTATAAAAACCATAATGGACCCCATTTTGTAGATGAGAAGACTGAGGCCTGGAGCAATTAATTACCTTGGGCCAAGATCACACAATTAGTTAGTGGCAGAGCCAGAATTCAAACCGGGACCACAAAAATTCGTCTCTACTCACCACTAAGCGCCTTACAAGCATTGCCTTATTTGTGATTATCAGCCCAGTTTTACAGCTGAGAAACCAAGGCCAGAAGTCACAGCCAGAGTAAATGTAGCCAAGATTCGCCTGTGGGTTCTGGGAGGAGGAGCTTAGAGCCTACAGCTGGTGAGGTTGACCTATGAGGTCACAATGTGGCCTCCCCAGGATAGAGTGGGGACAAGAGTGCCCCTCCCCCAGCCAGAGGGCAGGGCAGAGGCAGCATGGGCTGTGGCCTCCAGTGGTGACCAGCCCTGCCATGGGAAACAACAGTTCTCACAAGAGAACCAAAGTGCGCAAGCAGGCCTGCAGGGAGAGGCCACCTGACATGGACAAGGCTGGGTGGAAACAGCAGTTCTTCAGCCATCTCAAGCGGAAGAAGCCAAACGTGAGTGCCAGGGTGTTAGGGCAGGTGGGAGTCAGGGGAACTTGAACAGGCGGGCAGGAGGGGATGCTGGGATTCTAGGCCTTGTGGGCATAAGTCCGAGGCGCATGGAAGGGCTTGGATAACCCCTCTGAAGATGGCAGTCCCAGGAACCCACGTGGTGTGGTTGGGTCCTAAAAGCCCAGAGGGAGGGCAGGGATTCAAGCAACCAGGAGAAATTAGGAGACCGGAATCCAGGAGGGTGGGCCGGAAGGGATTCTCCCAACTCCCCACAGAGAAGTAGAGGGTTCTGCGTGGTGAATCAGCCTTAGTTGGTACCGCAGGGGCTATGGGCACAGGGAGCTCCTTTATGCCCCCTTTCCAGCTCCCAGCCTCAAAACATGCTACTTTTCCCCTTCTTCGAGTGGGCAGAGGCCCTGGAGGGGGTCCGGGTGGGTGAGAGTCCCGCTACTAAGGCTGGGAGGGCAGGCAAAGATCCCACAATCGCAGACGGTGCAAGTCTGAGGAGGTCAGCTACGGTGGGTGAACGTTTCCAGAGGGAAGGCAGGTGTCCTGGGCAATGGCACCCGGAGAGACCCACTCCCGCCCCCGAGCACGGGAGGAGAGCGGGAGTCCTGGAAATGTAAAGGGGGCAGAGTCTTGGGAGACTGGATCTGGGTGGGTGAGGATCCTCAAGAAGAAGGCGCTGTACGCTCTTCCCCCTCACGCTCCCGCCCCGCCCCAGGCCAAGATCGTGCTACTTTTCCCCTTGGACAAGCAGCAGCAGCTATCCGACGTGGCGGCGGGCTCAGGCGCGCGGCCCGGGCGTCCAGGCGAGGACGCGACGGGCGCCCCCGTGGGCTCCCCGGCGGCGGCGCCCACGCTGCGAGGAGCGGGTGACTGTGCTGATCGGTGCGAGGGCGCACGCGCGCGAGACCTGAAGACGATCTTGGTCCTGCTGCTGCTGCTGGACGCGCGGCTGCAGGAGGGGCGCTGCGCGGCCGGCGCGCCCGGACTGGGGGGCGGGGCCAAGGTCGCGCAGGGCTGGCAGCGGCTCTACTCGCGCCTGCTGACCGACGTTCAGGCGAACCGCGAGGCCGACCCCGCCGAGGAGCAGCCGCGCAAGCGGCGCCGCTGCCCTCGCTCGCGGCCCTGAGCGCCCGGCCCGTGGCCCAATAAAGAGCGCATAGCACCCCTGGCGCCTGCTGGCTCTGTCTGAGGAGGCGCAGAGCTGGGCGGGGGTAACCGGGCCCAGAGCGAGACGCGGATGAAATGGTAGGACTGAGGGCCGAGCAACGGCAATGGCTTGGCGCCAAAACCGAGCCTTCTCCTTCCTTGTGTCCCAAGCGTCAGAACCCCTGCCCCCAGGTGGGGAGGGACACCCTGCCACAGTGGAGGGAAGCTGTTTCCCTCCTCCTCCTCCAGCTCCAGGCCCGGGTCAGACCTTCAGGTTTGCAGGCCCAAGGGAGATGAGTTTGGGCAAACCCCGGTGTGGGCACGCTAGGAGGAGGGACCTGCCTCCAGCCGAAACCTAACATCTTCAAGAGTCCTCAACATCCACAAGTCCTTCTTAGGCAGGGGGCGGAGGCAACAGACACCACCATCCTGGAAAAAACTGTGAGGGTCCCACGGTCAGCTGGGCTGGGGCCTGAGACTCACATTCTGCCTGTGAGAGCACCCAGGAGGAGGGGCTGGGGTCTGGGGGCTTCTGACCCCTCACTCCTACCCCACTCTGCTTGGTAACCCCCAAGCCACCTCATCACTTGTCCCTCACCCTACCTTGTGCCATCCCCTTCCCCACATTGCAGTCAGAGACTTCTTCCAAACCACTTAGCTGTCTGTAGGACAGTTGGCTCTGCTCCTAAGCTCCCACTGATTTCTCCAAAGCCCAGAGGGAAACGCCCAAACTTATTGTTGTCAAATGCAAGCTCAGCCCCCAGCCTTAGTCTTTCCCTCTAGGGCTTCTGAGTGACTCATATCCTCACCCTTGCTCTGGCTATATTGCCACTGTGGTCTCCAATGCAAGGTTCACCTCCCTAATCCACCCAGGAGAGGCCTGGCATGTTATCTGTGAGAAAGACCCAGCTGCTTCTCATTTTCCTGGGCCCCAAACCCAGCTCCAGACCTGAGTGCTGCCCCAGCCCTACCGAACCTGTAGCCAGCCTTCCACTGGTGACCACCTCAGAATGTCCCAAAGGGGACAGATGCAGCAGGGGGTGAAGGTCCCAGCTCATTAAAGACAGGCCCGGCTTCTGCTACAGATGCACTTCCGTTAGTGTCAACACAATCGACATCCCTTCCGTATCCCCTGCTTCAGGCTGGAGGTTGCATGACCCACGGCATCTCCCCAAATGCTTATAAAAACATACCCTTTCTTGCCATCCCTGTGGTTACAATCAAGGTAACCATGTCCTTCAATGTGACCACACATCCTGGCCATACGTGATTGGCCTAGGCTGGTCCTATCAGCCTCTTTCCTGGGACTGTAATTCAGGAGATGTGAGAGACTGTTTTCTATGTGAGCATGCATGGGCTGAAGCCAGTCTTCAGAAGAATAAAACAATGCAGAGCCTGTACACATCCTGCAGCTAGGCCCTGCGTCCAGTCTGTTCCTGAAACCTGATTTCATCTTTGTTCTTGGCGTCCATAAGGCCTACAAGATCCTTGTAATCAAATCCCTATTTTAGCTTAAGCTCAGTTGAGTAGGTCTTCTACTTGCAACCGAAATGGTCCTAAAGAGAATAATAGACTCTGCAGAGACTAGAAATGGCCTTTTTCCTATGTGAGGATTATTAGTGCGTTCTGGAGGAAGAAGGTGAGCCCAGAGAGAGATTAGGACTTGCTCAGGGGGGCACAGTGAGTCATCTTCAGAACTGAGTCACAAACTCCTTGGGTCCACTGGAGTCCATACATGGAAGCCCCTGGAGGCAGTGTCCCTATGTGGGCTGCCTGGGCCCCTCAGGGCTGAGCTCACATAGATCCTATGAGTGGCTACAGATCTGTGATTAAGAGCTTTCCCTTCAGCATGAAGGAAGGTGGGGAGCGGGGAGGGGACTGCTGCACATCGGCCAGAGTACATCGGATAATCTGAAGCATTCTGGTTGTGCTGGACAGCTGAGGCCAGATCCCCTGATGCCAAAATCACTGCTCTTGGCCCTGTCTCAGGAGAGAGGATGGGTCCAGGGAGTTTTCATGGGAGAGGTCTGTGGAATACAGCAGGTCCTCAGGACTGAGGTCACAATGAGTCCAATCCGAGTTCTTTTCCTTCCTTCTCTGACCACCCCCTCTTACCTTAAGTCAAGGCCAAGAGAGAGGTGCCAGGAGACCTTCTGGGGCTCAAGGACTGGGCTGGACTCCTGGGTACCCAAGTAAGGATATATGTCCGGAGGACACTGCCACAAGGCCCCAACATTGTTAGAGCCCTGCTGCTCCCAGAGGCTTCTCATCTAGAAGGATTGAACGAGGCCCTCTCAACGTCTACGTCCACCAGGACTGAGGGGGCGGAGCCACATAGCGGAGGCGCGTCCTCAGAGGGGTGGGCCTGGTGCAAGGTGGGTCTTGAGCCTTGAGCCACAGGAGGGCAAAGAGGGCCAAAAGCGGCCGGAGCCCGCAGGAGTGGAGACTGACACTCAAATTAGTGGCGGGTGCTCGGGCCTGTGGGCAGAGCCAAGAGCTGAAAAGAGACGTCCAGTCTGGCCGGAAGAGTGGGAGCTCAGGACCAGAGGCCGAAGCCAAGAATCGAGGGCGCTAGTTCTGTAACCAGAAAGGCCAAGACTTAGGCCTGGGGCCCGAGCCAAGAGCTGAAAGGCGGGCCTCCAGTGAGGCCGGGGGCCGGGCCTCTGGCGAAGGGCGGGGTCGAGCCGGGAGTGGCGCCGTGGCGTCGGTGTCCGGGAGGTCCGGGAGCCGCCGGGTCCGTCGGCCCCCCTCGCTGGGCCGCGTGGCGGTGGTGGTAGACCAGGGCTCGGGCTTCATCAAGGCGGGCTTCGGGGGCGAGCGCCAGCCCCGCCTGATGCTGAAGAGCTCCAGCCTGGTGCCCACCTGGGACCGGCCGGTGTGTACCCGCGCACCCGGCTGCGGGCTGGCGGGCGGCGTGGAACGGGCGCACCCCATCAAGCACGGCGTGGTGGTGGACTGGGAGGCACTGGAGGGGCTGTGGGAGCGCCTGCTGGTGGGCGGCCTGCGGGTGTGCCCGGAGCAGTGGCCCGTGCTAGTGAGTGACTCGCCGTCGGCGCCGCCCGCGAGCCGCGAGAAGGTGGCCGAGCTGCTGTTCGAGGCCCTGGTGGTGCCTGCGTGCCACATGGCCAGCACGGCGTTGTTGGCGCTCTGTTCCACTGGCGCGTTCAGCGGGCTGGCCGTAGAGGCAGGTGCAGGCGTGTGCCATGCCACACCCGTCTATGCGGGCCACTCGTGGCACGAGGCCACCTTCCGGCTGGACATCGCAGGGAGCACCCTGTCGCGCTACCTGCGGGACTTGCTGGTGGCAACGTGCCCTGATCCATCGCTGCGGGCCTTGCCCCGTAAGGCCATCACACAGCTCAAGAAGCGCTGCTGCTATGTGTCGCTGGACTTTGAGGGTGACCTTCATAACTCTGACCGCCACCATCCGGTCAGTTTCTGTTTAGGCAACGGGTGCTCTGTCTGCCTCAGCAGCGAGCGCTTCCGCTGCCCGGAACCCATCTTCCAGCCGAGTCTGCTAGGCCAGGCCGAGCCAGGACTGCCTGCACTGGCCTTCCAGGCACTGCAGAGGGTCCCTGCGACTCTAAGGACGCGGCTGGCCAATACCGTGGTGCTGGCCGGTGGTTCCACGCTTTTCCCTGGCTTCACTGAGCGCCTGGAAATGGAGCTAGAGGCGCAGTGCCGGAGGCACGGCTATGGGGCACTGCGGCCTCATCTGGTGGCCAAGCCTGGGCGTGGCACAGCAGTGTGGACAGGTGGCTCCATGGTGGCCTCCTTGCGTTCCTTCCAACAGCGCTGGATAACTCGGGCCATGTACCAGGAGTGTGGCTCCAGGCTGGTGCACGAAGTGTTCAACTGAGTCATGTTGGACTGGAGGGGAGGTGCCACATGAGGGACACGGTGGGCTGAGCTATAGCTTTATCAGAGCATTGAGTGCCAAATAAAAGTCTCAAGTGATTGGAGGTGGCAGAGTCATCATGTGCTGATGGGTCACTCCTACCCCTTACTGAGCCAGGAGGAGGTGGTCAAGATCCCAAGGACCCTCACTTTGACCTGCAGTTTGGATCTACCATAACCAGTGCCAGTCAGTCCAGGTGCCTACCCCCAGGGCCCCGTTTCCATGGCAACAAGGAAGCTAACACTCCCACTTGTGTCCAGGCCACAGATATGGAAATTATCACAACACATCAACTGCTCATCATGTACCATTTGGATTCCCATCCTATGCCAAGCCTCAACAGCAGAAAACCTACTAAAACCCATGGAGAAGCAACCAGAAAAGGAAGCCCTGTCCTTAGCTGATCATTGACTCACTGAAGGCCTCAGTTTCCCCTTCTGTAAATATGGGGTCACACACAATCCTGACTGTTCCCTCCTTGCCTCCTTATTAAGAGCTATGGGACAAAGGGAGGTGGAGACATTTCTTAAAAGAAACATACAAAGGGAGGGGTGGCTTGTGTTTTTGAAGTCGCTCTCCAAGAGCCTAGAGCCCTGGCTGTGAGCACTGTTTGTGCTTGTATGCACATGTGGCCACGCATGCATACAAACACTTGGGTGCTACATGCCTGCCTGCCTTACACGTGTCCTCAGGCCAGGCCCTGCCCCACCGGGTTCCACATACCAGCATGGGCCTGTGGCTGTGTGTGAGTATGCCCACCTCCCAGCCCATCCCTGCTGGGTCCTGGGCTTGATACCCCACAATAGTTAGGTCTGGCCAATAATAAAAACAGCAGCAGCAGGAGCTCCAGGTAGCAAGTGGCTGCTGTGTGCCAGGCACAGCTCTGGGTGCTGGGAATAGAGAACACGAAAGGCAAAAATCCCTCCCTTCATTCTCATTTCTCTGTCACATCAAATGTCTGGAGGTAAGCTCTATTATCATCCCCAGTTTACAGATGAGAAAACTGAGGCCCAGAGAGATAAAGGTACACAGCCAGAATGTGGGAGAGAACCCAAGCCTCTAGCTTCACAGCCCTGAGCCATGACAGTAGAGGCTCCCATAGGACAGCAGACACCCTGCCCTCATTCCAGGCCCTCCACCATCAACCCCTCCACTCACCAGCTTGGTGGTGTCCATGGCAGTGAGCACGGCACAGTTCAGTGACTCCAGTGCGGCCAGCACAGGCTGGTAGACACCCAGGTGTTCTGAGAAATAGTCTGCAGGCAGAGAAGGTGCTCAAAGGTTCCCAGACCACGCCCTACTCCTGCTACGCGGCCTCATTTACCCAACCTGGGATTCCTCAACAGCCAACCAGGCCTCATATCCTGAGGCAAGCCCATCTTGTTCCATTAGGAGAGAAGGAACAGCCTCCAAGGAACATCACGCCCACCTGCCCAGGGGCGCCAGGAGACCAGAGCTCCTGTGGACCTACTCACCACACAGTTTCTCCGTTTCCAAATTGCTGCAGGAAAAAGAGGAGGCACGCTTCAGTCCCACAGACTTAAGCTTGGTGACCTGAGACTTTGAAGCCAATGTTCCTCCCACTGCCCACCCCAGCTCAGCCTGATGAGGAGGCTGCTTCTGCCTCCACCCAATTTAAGCTGCTCAGTGGGCCAATGGGGGCAGCAAGGGTATTACTGAGGGCAAAAATTCAGACCCACTCTTGGCCTCCAAGGGGATCTCAGGACCAGGGAGAGAAATGTGGACACAGGCCAGAGAGGAGTATAATCAGAGCTGGGAAGGGAAAACCAGGTCCGGGGAAGTTCAGAGAAGGCCTGGGGTATTACTTGGTAGGTTAGGGAGGACTTCCAGAAGGAGGGTGCTTAAGTTAGGCCTGCAAGGACAAGGAATTTGATCAGAGTGTCTGGTGGTGGGGAGGTGGCAACATTGCAAATAAAAGGTCCAGCCCAAGCCTCAGAGTAGGGAAGGGCATGGAAGCCTTGAACGCTGACCCAGAGTTTGAAATTTATTCTAAGGAGATGTTGGGGGAGAGGGAGGGACAGCTGTGTATGTGTATGCACCCATATGAGGAAGCATGGGGAGGGAAGCATGCAGACTCCTGCTAAGGCCCGTAGATGTGGGAGCACACATGGGGAGTTATGTGCATGTTCATGAACCTGCATCGATGCGTGGAAGCAGGTGAGGCCCAGCTATCCTCAGGCATCCCCTTGTCCCTGCAGGAAGCGGGAATGGGGAGGGGGGTGGGGGGACACCTGTGGGCTGAACCACGGCTGGTGACTCAGACCGGGCTATTTTGGGGTCCCAGCTGGAAGGAGTGTGATGGACAAGGCTGGAGCCAGGGAGGGAGTGAGTGGGCGGGTAAAGCTGTCATCAAGCCCTAGCACCTCTCTCCCTATGCAACCCCCCATCCTCCATAAGGAGGCAGGGGACACCGTGGGGCTGGGAGAGCCTAGCTTCACATCTACACCCAGCTCACCCACCCGTTCTCGTACTCACTCAGTGGAGGGCCCATCAATGCCGCTGAACAGTTCCCGCAGCTCCCCAGGGCTGAGAACCCCATCAGCAAAGTAATTCTGGAACTCCTCAAATGAGAGCTTACCATCATCTGGGGTGGGAGCAGAGAGCAGAGCTGGTATCCCTGACCCCTGGCTGCACCCCTGCCACCAGCTTCAGACCTCCTAAAGCTACTTGGCCAGGTGGAATGGAATTCTGAGCTTGCGGGGACTTGGCTGTTGGGGACAAAAGAGTCTCCAGGGGTGCTCACTTAAGGCAACAGGGCCCACTCTTCAGGCACCCAAAGGACAAGGCAGCACACACATGGCATTGCATAGGGACTCAATAAATGCTTGCCAAATGAAGAAGCAAATGGAAAGCCTGGGACATGGCCAGGTCATGGCAGAACCTAGACATCACTCGGAGGACTTGGGGGCTCAGTCTCTGCCCGCCAAGCCTGGCTCCAGGCTGCTCTGTATCCACACCCTTCACAGAGAAGCCACCAGGAGGCAGATGAGATCTTCCTAAGAGTTGGAGCCCCTGCAAGAAGCCGCAGGCTGGCAGGCTCAGGAGGGAATGCCCTTCTCTTCACAGCGGCTATGGAATAGTCTAAGAGCACCAGGGGGATGGCCAAAGACACCGGGAATTTGCCTGTAAGGTCTCTAAGCAGATGGGGTTGGGGGAGCAGAGCTGGGGGGGTGGGGTGGTCTGAGCCTCCCCAGACAGAGTGCTATGATCCAAATGTGTGCTGGCTGATCAATGGGTTGGGACACGATCCTGTCTCCAGGAGGCTGAAACACCAAAGGGTCTGAAGACCCCAGATGGAAGTAAGGCCAAGGCTGACCGGCTGCCTCAGCTCAGACCCTCACCTGGCCAATCAGGACACAGTGGGCTGCTCCAAGTTGTGGGCAGCAACTTGATCGTGGGCTCCCTTGAGGGCTCCTGCTTTAGCTTTCAAGGTTTTCCCAAACCAGGGTCTGAGACTGCCCAGGACCCAGAGCAGGGGAAGCTGATTCCCTGGACCCAGCAGCATCCTGTGCAAGCCTTCCCTGGGTCCAGGTGGTTGGTCATATGGGAAGTTACTGAGCCCTCTAAAGATCTAACAGCACAATCCCCCACAGCCTCATCTCCATCACCCAACCTTTCCAAGCCCCTTACGCAGGAAGCTTGGAACCAAGCATCACACAGACCTGGATTCAAGACCCACCACTTAAAGGCTGTGTGACTTCAAGCAACCTGCTTCACCTCTCTGGGCCTGTGCTCCTTAGTCTGTAAAATGGGATGAAGAATTCCCATCTAGCTGTTGGTTGTGAGGACAACATGAAATCATATAGAAGAGTTATCCATACCTGTGCCCGGGGCATTGTGGGAGAGTATGCCCCCACCTCCAGCCTCTGGCTAAACCACATTCCCTCCACTCTCCATCCTGCCAAACTGAATTCCAAATGGCACCCCCTCTGGGAAGGACGGCTTGACTGATTCTCCTGATTTGGGTCTTCCCAAGATTTTTCTCCATTCTAGACTGTGCTCCCAAACCCGTGACACTCCCCTGAGCCTCCTTGATGGCCCCCACCCCTCCCCACACTGTAGACTCAAGGGAAGGCACACTCACCATTCTTGTCTGCTCTGCGGAAAACCTGGAGGACAAAGGGGCACAGACGGGAGCTGTGAGTGCCGCCTAGGAGGCAGGATGCCCCCACCCAGCTCATCAGGGCCCCAGCTGGCCAGCCTACCCCCCCACAACCTTGCCTTTCCTCTTGCCCAGCCTGGTCCTAAACCCCTGCCCAGATCAGCCCTGTGGGAGGCTTTCCAACAAGGGGAGCACAGGAAGATCACACAGCAGGTCTCACCACTTGCTCACATTTCCTGCAGGTCCTGGCCCCACAGGGGGTGCTCCACACCAGCTTCCAGCACCCCCACCTCCCACACCCAGAGGCTACCCTGGGTTCTGTCTGAGGTATGAGCCCTTGCCACAGTCCCAGCTTGAAGAAGGTGGGGAAATGGGCCAAGTTCCTGGGCACTACTTGTCCCAGACCTGAACCCCTTAACTCTGCAGCATGGCCATGGTCCATCCCAGACTCTGCCCACTCAAGGCTCTTTCCCTGTGTGCTTAAGACCCTGATATGCAAACAGTGGCTAGTCCTTTCTTTGTGGGTGTCTGGGGTTAACCATTCCAGGGCCAGGGCTTCTTATGAGGCTGATTCAGTGTGAAGGCCTTGGGCAGGCTCGCACGCGCGCGTGTGTGTGTACACGCACACACATGTGCAAAGGGGAGTGGGAGTGGCAGAAAGCAAGGGTGGACAGACTGTATTTACAGAGAAGCAGAGATGAAGGGCAACAGAGGCAGAAAGGGACAGAGTCAAGACATGATCAGGGACCAGAGACTCCCAGGTCATCCAAAGCAGCCCAGCAAATGGGAGACCAGCACACCTGGCAAGGAGGGGCCGGCCAAAGTCTGGACAAAGAACCCTTAACAACTCCATGTCCTGAATGCCACTCCTCTCCAGCTGTTACCTCTGGGTCAGTGAAGCATTGGGATGAATCTAACCCCTAGCCAGAAGCCTGACTCAGAGGTCTGCCACTGTCTCGGGTCACACAGCAGCCCAGTGTGGCCTGGCTGGGGCAGATGGAGATGGCAAGAAGGGGTGCTATGCTGTGAATGAGGGCACCTGGGGCCACACTCAAACAAGCCTCTGCCTCTGTGTGATTGTGGACATGTTTCTAACTCCTCCGGCCTTGGTTTTTCCATCTGGGAAGCGGGATGGACAGATTCCTTCAATCCAGGACTGCGGTCAAGGTGCTGAGTCACTGGGGGCAGCGGGGAGTGGACAGGAGTGCCGTCTTTCCGTCTTTCCCACAGGCAGAGACCTCTGAAGCTGAGAGCGGGGGGGGGGGGGGGGGGGGGGGGTAGTGAATGGGCCAGGATGGGGCTGAGCACTAGGGGAGGAAGGGGCCTGAGGCAGTGACTGAGGCCTGGCTAGGCTGCCCTTAGTTGGTGCCCCTGGGGGCGCTGCAGGGCCACCTGCCACACACAGGAGGGAGGTACAGACCACTGTGGGCAGTCCTGACGAACTATGGGACTCCATGGCCCCTGGGTCAGATCTATGGGACTCTGGGATCAGCCCTGGATCAGCAGTCTGGGGGGCTGTTTATTCTTCCAGCCTCCCCTGACTGGGTCAGCCCAGCCTGGGATTGCCATAGAGGGGACTGCTCCTGTGATCAAGTGTTGACAGCCCCCACTGCATCATCCCCATGGGGTGGACTAGGGGCGGGGGGGGGGGCAGCAGGGGGGGGCAGCAGGGGCAGTGACACCAAACCAGGAGATAAGGAGAGTGAGAGACTGAGAACGGAGACAAAGATAAGGGAGAATGGAGACAGCAGGGTCAGAGAGAGATGGTGAGAGGCAGAGACCCAGAGACAGAAGCAGGGCCCCAAACAGACCTGGAGAGAGAGAGAGACACTGACAGAAAAAGAGACTGAGAGATGCAGAGACGGGGGTAAGGAGAGACAGCGAAAGACTGAGAGCCCAGCGAGACACAGGGAGAGAGCAGACAGACCTGGAGAGACTGACAACCCCAGGGCTAGAGAGCCTTCGCCCCCTGCCCGCTCCCCACTCACGTCCTGGAAGAGCGCGTGTCCGGCGGGCCCGGCGGCAGGCACGGGCGCGGGGGACCGCCGGGGCTCGGGCGCGGGCGGCCGGATCAGGCACACGGTGAGCAGCCCCGCGCACGCCATGGCGCCGCCACCCACTCGGCTCGGGCTGGGCTGCGGCTCCGGGTTCTGGACGCCGCCGCCTCGGACTCCGGGGGACGCCCGCCCATCGGCGCCGGCGCGGACGCCCGGGGCCCCGCCCCCCGCGGCTCCACCCCCTGCCCCGCTGGCCGCGGAGGCCCCCCTCCCCGCCCGCCCCTCTCTAGGGCCTCGCCTTCCCGACTGGAAAGGCAAACTCCAGCCTCCAGGTAGGCAAGAGCTGCACAACGTAGAACTCCCAACACCTTTCCCCTCTGCAGCTGTTACCAGAGGCCCCCGGAGGGTTGGCAACTGTGGAGTAAGGAACAACCCGAGGGCTCACGGTCAGCAGGGACTGCTGTGTAAATGACAAGTGACGGTCTGCTTGGGAGTACTACACAGCCAGCAACAGAACAGAGGGCTGCGCGGGGCGGGGGCACCGAGGGCAGGTCCCACACCACTGTAGGGTCGGCAAAGCAAACTGCAGAACAGACTGACACCTTGTGGGTAAGACCTGCAAGGGACTTCAGCTGAGCGTCTGTATCCTTTTCTGCAAAATGGGGGTAATAGTAGATACCATATAGGATTGTTGTGGGGACTCACTGACTGTAAAGGGCTTAAAATAGGACCTGGCTCAGAGAAAGCTCACCTAAGGGTTAAACAGATCCGTGTGGATCGCCTCCCAGTCACCCTCCCCTCCCCTTTCAAACTCAACTCGGTCCTTTTTACCCTCCCCTCTGCCATTCTGGCCCCTCTGCAGTTCATCCAACACACAGCAGCAAAAGGGAGCTTTTAAAATATAAAACAGGGTATGTCACTGCTATCTCAGGCTCACGAGTGAGTCCTTGTCCCCTGAATAAACCCCAACACTGAACTTCTCTCCACTCTAGCCCTCACATCAGAACTCCACACTGGTTTCTCTGAGGTCCTCTGTGCCCCTCTCTCTCCTGCCCTGGGGCCTTTGACCACAATGCCCTGTCTGCTAAGTGGGTTCTTATTTTCCTCCTCAGGTAACTATCCTACAGCTCTCAGCTCAAGCATCACTTCTTCCAGGAAACCCTCTGATTTTCCCATTTGTGTAAGTCTCTTCCAACAGATCCCAAGAGTCCCATGAGGGCAGGGAATGTGTCCCCAGAACCTGAAAGAACCTGACACATAATCAGCCTGTTGTAATTATTTGTTCCATATTTATAAATGCCCAGAAACATCTGGAAGGAACACAGCAATCAGAGTGGCCTCTCTGGGACTGGGAAAGGGAGGGGAGTTCACTTACCACTTCACTGGATCAGTTTTTAAGTTAGGACAAAAATGGTGATGAAGTCTACCTTTCTTGTGGCTGGGAGGCTCAAATGAAATGAAACCAAGCAGGGGCAGGGAGTGGGGAAGTAGACAAGGGGTGTTTTCCCAGCAGCCTTTACCTCTCCCTCTCTCAGATTCGCTCCCAGAACACAGTCCCAAAACCCAGCCCAAACACCATCAAAATATTTATTAAAACCAAAGCAAGAGGGAACAGAGCAGTTAGGAAGGCAAATCAAAGTGCAGATTGGAGGGTGGGGCAGAGCAAGAAGTGGGGTAGAGGGGGCACTTCAAATGCCACAGGAGGGGCCCCTGTGGTCTGGGCTAGGAGCAGCCCTTCACCCACCCCTCCTGCCCACCCTGTCAGTGAAGGTCCCCCACTCACCTCTCCCATCTCACATCCATCCTGGGGGGCAGATGGGGTCCTGCAGTGACCCCCTGGGAAGGGACCACCCCCTCAATCCACCCATGGCTGTCAGTCAGTCAGTCTGTCTCCCTCCCTCAATATCCCAATAAATAAACCGCTCAGGCCTCAGCTCCTTCGGAGTGGGGCAAATTACAGCTTAGGGACCCCCGCCCTCGCTCAGGCGTATAGGGAGTTGGGGCATCAGTCCCACATCCTTCCTACCCTTAGCTGGTGCCCCAGGCTTGCCAAAGAGGCCTTGATAAATAAATAACGCTCCATTAAAGCTTCGATCAGAAAAACCTTTTAAGACGACAGAAGTGCTCTCGCTGTCCTGCAAACAAGCAGGCCAAGGCCTCTCCACCTGGCCTGGTCAGCACGCAGGATTCTGGGGGCAGGTGGCCACCCTGGGCCTCGTGGGGCCCCTGGAGCAAGGAGACCAAAAGTGCAGTTAGAGCCCCCACCACGCGCACACATGGACTCATGCACACACACGTGGACACACTGGGGCGTGTTTTCAGTGCACGCACAGATGTGTTCACCTTCATTCCCCGGTACATGCACACACACATGCTCACACACCACTCACCCCGTGTACACACATGTTGGGTGCTGGGTGCATGCACATACACACCACAAACAGAATCCTTCCCTTCCTGGCTTGCTCAGCCTCCTGGCCATAGCCAGACTCCAGAGCTAGAAGCTTCCGGAGATAGGGGAGATAGGGTATAAATTAAACATTTCCAATCGGGCTGGGGGGACGGCCAGGGGCAGGGGGCTCCAGGGCTGCAGAGACAGGGTGGGATCTCAGGAGGCCCTGGTCCCCCGAAGCCCCGTCAGAAATCCAAGGGGGTAAGGTCCCCAAAGTCACAGTCGAAGAGGTCTTTGATGCCCTCACCCTCCTCAAGGCCAAAGTGGTAGTCGAGGGCCTCGTGGGGAGGGGACAGGCTGATGAACTCCTCAGGGAGGAGGCCGGAGAAGTCCTCCCGCACATGCTCCAGGAGCGAGTCGGCCGCCACCAGCGGGGACAGGCGGTCCTCGTCCACAGGGGCCCGCAGGCCACCCATCCGGGAAAGCAGAGGTTCTGGGGAGATGGGGGAGCATCACAGGCCGGGGACGGCCCGCGGGGAGGGCAGAGGGGGCTGTCACGCCTGCCCACCCAGCTGGGAGAGGAGCCCAGACCCACCCCACCCAGCCACCCACCCTTCACCCACCTTGCTCCAGGCTGAGCAGGGACTGGCTGGGATCCGCAGCAGGGGATGAGGAGGGAGATGATGGTGGTGGCACTGTGGTGGCAGGGTCAACTGCCCTGTCCTCCTCCCCAGAAGCTGTCCCCTGGGATGAGGTCTTCCCAGGGCTGATCCCGCCTGCACTCTCCTCAGGGCACAGGAAAACGTCAATGGGGCCTTGTTTGCTCTTAAGGGAGATCTGAAAGGTCTGGGTGGAGGCAGCAGGCAGGGTATATTGAGGCTCAGCTGACCACCAGCCCACCCCAGCCTGTCCTGGTCAGGTCTGGAGTCCCGAGTCTCACCTCTGAGGAGTCTATGGCTTGGAGCTGGGTCTCTGGAGGAGCCTTAATCACCATAACCATCTGCTCTGCGGGGTCTGCGATGCTACGAAGGTCCTGGCAGGTCACGTAGGCCAGGGTTGGTGGAGTCAAGGACCACGTGATCTTTGACCTCTGGGGCCACCCACCCAGAGGATTCATAAGAGCCCACACCTACCTTGTCTCTCTTGTCTTCTCCATCCCCCACCCCAGGGCCTGGCACATAGTTGGTGCTTGGGCCTATCTCACACCTTGAGCCCCAATTTCCACATGTGTACAGTGAGAGCATTCTACCCATCTAATCCCAAAGTAATGATGGTTGCCTGCAATAATTTCATGTAAGTTACATAAGACAACTCCAGGCCTGGTGCTGAGAATTCATTCTGACCCATGATCTTGGTGTCAATTGGTGGCTGTCTCCAAAACTTTTAAACATAATTTGGGTATTTACTAACAAAACAAAACAAAACAAAACAAAACAAACCCCTTATTTTAGAATAAAGTTTCTAGGGGAGCCTGGCTGGCTCAGTCAGTGGAGCCAACTCTTAGTCTCGGGGTTGTGAGTTCAAGCCCCATGTTGGATGCAGAGACTACTTAAAAATAAAATCTTAAAAATAAGTTACTATTTTTCTAGATGAAAGACAAACAAGAACTTAGATCTCTAGCTATGAAGCTATGGCCATGTACTGAATCACTGCCAAATAAATGTTTACTATTGCTTGTACTAAGTTTTCTTGTTTTAATCTGTGCAATTTCAGAATTGATTACTTTCCCCTTTTACAGATGAAGCTGAGGCTCAGAGAGGTTAAGTAACTTGTCCAGCATAACAACAAGTAAATGCTGAGCCCAGAACTTGCATCCAAAGCGAGACCCCTCTCCTGAATCCAGGGCCCAGGGTAACCTCACAGTCCCACTTGGATGGGATGCCCACCCGCCAGTCCTGTCCTCCATGGGGGCCATCCCAAAGATCCAAGGATATCGCTGACTGTCAGAGTCCTCAGAAAGCAGCCGCAGCTGGGCGGTACAGATATGGATGAGGTGGTCCAGCTGCCGCTCACTCTCCTGCAGTTGCCGGAGGTCCTGGGTCAGTCCTTCAAGCCGCCCACCGATCCCCACTGCTGCATGGCTGCCTCTGCAGGAGGCAAAGAGAGGGCTTGTAGCTCCTGGCCCAGGAGCCTGGACCCTCAGCACCCAGTCTGTTGCTGCCTGTTCTGTGAGATCTAAGTGAGCCCTTGTCCCTCTCTGGGTCTGGCTTCTCGCTGGGAAGCAGCAGAGGGCTGAACTGGGCTCCAAGTCAGACTGGCAGGGGTCTAAAGTTGGGCCTGAATGTCTGTAAACACCAACATATCCCTCACAGGGGGCAGGATAAGTAAATGATGGTGCAGGCATGCTGTGGAATACTATAAAGCTATATAAAAGGATGAGAATGCATCAGATGTACAGGCGTGGAAGCACTTCCAAGACGTAGTCAAGTAAAAAGAAAAAAAATGATGCAGAATGGAATCATCTGCTAAAAACTGAAAAGGCAGATGTGTCAATGAGAGAGGAGTAGGATGGCCAGGGGGGAGAGGAGAGGAGAAAAACAAAACAAGAATTAACAAGAACAAAACAGATGTGTTAGACAATCCCATTGATGGCAACAGAGGGCAGAAGAGTGATCACCTAACGGTGTGAGGGGTGGGCAACAACTGGGAAGCGGCACAGGGAACTTTCTGTGGTGCTGGGTGTGTTCTTTATCCTGATCTGGATGGTGGCTCCCCACGCAAAGAAATACATGAAGGTGCATTAAGCTGCATATGTGAGATCTGTGTACCTTCCTCTACTCCCTAAGCCCCAGTTTCCCCAGCTATATGACAAGGATGCCGGCAGCCACGGTGGGTATTGCTCTCAGCTCCTCCAGGCTGGTCCAGCCCTGTGCCTCAGTCTCTGCCTGCCCTCCTGTTTGGCTGGTACCTACAGCCACTGGATGTGATTCTTGGACTTCTTGGCAATGAGCTGGATGCCCTCGAGGACATTGGTGATGTCATAGATGCGCCGTTTCTGCACCTTCAGCACCTCAGCCGCCCAGTTCAGATCAACAACACCATCAGCTGAGCGGCTCAGCAGCTCCAGGAAGCGTTTGGTGGTCAGATTCAGCGATGTCTCATAGCGTGACTTCTCCCCTGGGGATTTCACACCTGGGGGTCCAGGCGAGGTGGCTCCCTCAGCACCCCCCCACCCCAGGCAGGCCAGCCTTCCTGGCAATGCAGGGCAGAGGGATAGGGGTGGGAGGGATAGATGGCTCCTTCCCCTTGGCAAAGCTGACGGGGAGGCCCTGGGGCTGCCGCCTGCCAACCACATGGCATTCCTTTTCTGGCTGGGGAACTCCCCACCCCCCAGGGTTTGGAAAGCCATGCCGGGCAGCCACTCCAGCTGCCCCTCGGGGCCTCCAGAGGCCTGGCTCAGGTCCAGGCCTGACAGACCAGAGCTCACTTTGCAAGCATATTTGTCTGTCCACACCCCCAACTTGGGCCGGGTCAAGGGGGCCTGCCCCAGCCCAAGTTCTGTGGGTACCTTTTCCTGGGTGGCGGCCTCTGCCCCGGGCTGGCCCGCTGCTCTCGGCCAGGTACTGATGGTCAGTTTCCAGGTCCAACCTCCGTTTTACCTGTGGTAGAAACAATGGGATGATGCCCAATAACCAGAAGTGAGGCCACAATAGACCTAATTTAGGGCTTGGTGCTCCTGGGCCACCCCTGCCCCACTTTCTCTACCAGGACATCTAAGTGTGTGAGGGATCCCAGGGGACACAATCCTACCACACAGGACAGATTACTCAAGTGGAGGGCAGAAGACCCGAGTTCAAGTTCTAGCTCCACCACTACCTCCCTGGGGGCCTGTGGTGGTTTAAAAATATGTCTGCAAATTTCTTTTTTTTTTTATTTATTTATTTTGAGAGAGCGCTGCGCGCACACGAGGGAGCACACATGCACACACACATGCACAAGTAGGGGAGGGGCAGAGACAGAGAATCCCAAACAGGCTCCACACTGTCAGAGCGGAGCCCGAAGCGGGGCTCAATCCCACGCACAGTGAGATCATTACCTGAGCAAAAGTCAAGTTGCTTAACCAACTGAGCCACCCGGGCACCCCTGTCTGCATATTTCTTGGTACTCTTCCTTTCGAAAGACAGGGCCTAATTCTCCTTCCCTTACATATAGTTCTGATCTGGTATCTTGCTTCTAATGAGCAGCGTAATGGAAGTGGTGACCAGTCACTTCTCAGACTGGGTCCGAGATGCACTGGAGCTTCCTCTTTGTTCTCTGAATTGGACCATTCACTCTGGGGACCGCTGCTGCCATGTCACACAGACCCAGGGGGACAAGGAACTGAGGCTTCCTGCAGTAGCACCACCGGTGAGCCTGGGAACAGGTCCTCCAACCCTCGTCATGCCTTCTGATGATTGCAACCTGGCTGGACATTTGGGCTGCAACCTCAGAAGAGATCTCCTCTGAATTCCTGCCCCACCAAAACTGTGTGATAATAAATGCTTAGTTCTTTTTTTTTTAATTAAGCTTTTAATTTCAATTCTAGTATAGCTCACATACAGTATTGTATTAGTTGTTTGTTGTTTTATGCCATTAGGATATAGGTCCCTTGGGCAAGTTGCCTCCTCTCTCTGGTTTTTGTTTGAACATGGCGGCAGCTGGTGCTCACACATGCTCTGCATGTTCGGTCCGTCTTGTGGGACTAGCAGCACAATAATGGCCCCATTTTACAGATAACGTAACTGAAGCTCAGAGAGGCCCAACGTCATACTGCCCGGAAGCGGCTGAGCCAGGATCTCCGCCCAGAACACCCCACGGGTTAGTCACCCACACTGGAGGATGGAGTCTCACAGGCCTCTCAGGTGCAGCCTGACCCAAACCAGCCATACCCTTCCTTCACGCATAACCCCAGCTAGAACCTTCGGCAGCCATGCCCTCATCACATGTAGTTGCCAAGAAAGCCCATCACCACAGCCACTATCTCCTCCCATGTGGACCACTCAGCCATCTCCCCACCTCCACCTGTCCCTCTCTACCCTAGTGTCCTCCTCTGCCACTTCTCCACCTGCACTTCTGCTGAGACAGGTCTCTAAGCCTTAGCCCATACTGGTTCCTTCCCGGGAGTGCCCTCACCTCCCTCCCTCCTACTCTTCACACCAATTCCTTCCACCTCCGGGGGCAGGCACCTTCCCCATCACTTTCTGATCCCGCAATAGACCGGGTCCCTTCGCCCACTGAAGTGCCTCATACCTGATCTTTCCCCACATTATCTCTCAATACAAATTTCTGCAGATGTGTTTGTCTCACCTGGAGGGCAGGGCCCCCTCGGAGGCAGGCACTGGGCCTAAATAATCACTGGATGCAGTGCCTGGCATCAACTACTGTTTATTATATGAACCTCCACACAGACCCTCCCTCTGACTGCACATTCACAGGTTCCCTCAGGTGTCCCAGGGACAGAAGCATTCACACGTGCTGAGTGCCTCTTGTGTAATGGGTACTGCTAAATCATTGCTTTGCCTGCATTTGGTCATCAAAGCTTCTGCCTGGACCTTGCAAGCAGAGGCCATGATGACTTCCACTGCCCGAGGAAACTGTACCTCGGAAAGGTTGCACAGACAGTGAGAGGCAGGGCCAGGATGTGAGTCCTAACAGGCTGGCACTGAGCCCACGTTCCTATCTACCATGAGTCCTGCCTCCCTAGAGCCTAGTCCAGAACCTAGCCCCGAAAAGCCAACCAGAATGTACCTCCTCTCCAGCCTTGCCCCTGGCGCCTGAACCTAGCATGCTCCTGCCAACGGCACCCCTCCCCTCCTCTTCTCCCTGTTCTGCAGGCCCCTGCCCACCCTGAAGACAGGTCAATGCCACACCCTAAACCAAGGCCTCAAGCAAATGTCAATTTCTACCACTGCTCTCTAAAGATCTTAGCACAGGGGCCTGGGAAGGCAGAGGTGAAGAAACACAGAACACTGGCAAAAAAAAAAAAAGGAAATCTGTACAGCTCAAATACCCATCCGTGGAAGGGGAGGCACAAAAAGTATGGCTCTTTCAGCCCCTAGAATACCACCCAGCTGTCCAGGACTGAGGCAGGGTGACACAGAATCCTCTCGAAGACATAATGACAAGAAAAACGTTAGAGGGCAATGCATTTGTATGATCCCTTTTTGGACTAAAAAGCTCACGAAACATTTTTCTCCAGTTTCTAAATATCTAAAATATTTTTTAGAATCCATTCTAGGAGCCAGCTCTGTACGGTGTGTGGGTGGGGGACAATCATGGGGGACTGTTACCATATCTGTAAGGTGTGGATGATCCACTGTTTGAACACAGAAATAAAGGAAAAACTACAATTTTTGAAATTTAAGAAAAAGAAAGCTGTCACAACCACCTTAAAAAAAAAAAAAGAAGCTTAGGAAAAGAAAACAGAAGGAAAAATGGATGGGGCTGGCATTCTGCCCCCTTCAACTTTTTAGTCTAACTCTTTTTCTGTAGTAAATGTGTATTTTCTTTAAATGTTTATTTTGAGAAAGTGAGCACGCACACGCGTGGAGTAACGCATGGGGGAGGATCAGAGGGAGCAAATCCCAAGCAGGCTCCAAGCTCAGTGCAGAGCCTGACGTGGGGCTCAATCTCACCCCAGAGATCAGGACCTAAATAGAAATTAATTTCGAGTTGGAGGCTCAACCGACAGCCTCCCAGGCACCCCAGTAAATGTGCATTATATTTAATTTGTTTTTTAATAGCCATGACAGGATAGAGGTGGACAGGAAGGGCCCGGAGGAATGGCTGAATTGCAGAGAGACTTGTACACTAGAGATGCTCAATGAATGCTCACTGATGCAGAAGCTGAACCTGTAGCTTGTTTCAAAGACTGTCCCAAACAAATGTCAGTGCAGAGGGTCAGTGGAGGCCACAGCTCATATGGCCAGTGGCTACCCAGAGGTACAGGAGTTGGGAGGTATTGGAGGGCAAAAGCTGGGCCCATGTTTCTGGGCTTTAGCTCCAGGATGGTGCCAGCCCTCGCCCCTACCATCCACTGACAGGAAGTGGCTACTAGCACTTAAGTCCTGTTGAGGGCAGAGGTTTTTAGTTGCTTGTGTCTGGTACCTCTTGGGTGTTCACTAACCCAACAACAGCTGAATGAATGGAATGCTCAGGCTCACAGAGGCTGCCTCTGACACCACTGGGGGTGGGGTGGAGGACATTTCCTCAGCCGAGTCTCCAGCAGTCCCTCTGAGCGCAGAGCTCAGCTTCTACAGCCCCAGGCCTGCTAAGTACTTCTCAGTCAGCTAAATGCAGTTTTCATGTCCAGGACCCAAGCTGGCACCGGCAGAGACAGGTCACTGGGATATAGGTGACCCACCCCTGGTAGAATCCTCCTCCTTTCTTTCACCCATTAGAAGGGTCTGTGAACTTCCTTTGCCCTCTATTAGCATCTCCAGGAGGCAAGGCATCTCGGTGGTTAATTGGTTAACCGCTCAGGAAGTCTGGACTGGCCCCACCATTTCACTAAGCTGAATGACCTACCATCTCTGGGTCTCAGCTTCTCTATCTGTAAAAGGGGATGGTTGTTGAGAATTAATTGGGTGAAGTGCTTGGCACAGAGCCTGACACACAAAACAGTCTCAAAACAATGGTGGCTCCTATTGTTATTATTATTAGCATCTTGGTGATTCCGGAAGGAAGGCAGAACTGGGCGTGAGGCCAAGGGAGTTAGGGGAGACTTGCTGGGATGCCTCAGGGACCAGCTGCCACCCAGGCCCCCATAAGCAGTTGGACAGCTTCCACCTCCTTGCCCTGGGCTCTGCCTCACCCCTCCCACTTGTTCCAAGCCCCCTGCTGAGACCCCATCCTGCCAGGCTGGCCTGGCCCCTGCTTGCCTCCCAAGCCCCACCTTCACCCACAGGCTCTGCCAGTCCAACTGGTCTCCACACCCTGTCCTGAAGCCCACGGGTCCAAGCTCTGGGCCTCTACTCCCTTCTTCCCTGTAATTCAGCCACCTCTTCTGCGCCCCCCCAGTCTTGAGCCTCTTGCTGCTCCAGCAGCACTTTATCAAAGCATCTCCCTGGGATGTTTCCTCTCTCCTGGCACTGGGGGCTTCCACTCCAGCTCCCTGAGGCCCAGCCCACCCAGTACTTCCCTGGGGGCCTAGGGGTCTGCCTGTCTCATTAATGAGGTTCCATGGCAACCAGGGCCTGTGAGGGTGGAGGGTGGCAGATGGAAGGACAGGCAGAGGGAGGGGATCAGCAGCTGGCCCAACCACCCCGCCCCTGCAGAGAAGGCCTCCCAGCCAGGAGGCCTGTCCCCAGAGGCCCAGGCCTGCACCTGGCAGTGGAGCATCTAGGCAGGAAGGAGGGTCTCCTCAAGGACTCTTCAAAAGTTTGGCTCCAGGACACCCCCCCTTCACCTCCCCAAGGCGCCGTGGCCACTACCCCGCCACGAGTTCTGGTCTGAAGCCAGCAGGCCGCAGTTCAAATCCCTGACCCGCCACTTGCAGCCGTAGGACCGGGGGCAAGTCACTTCCCCTCTCTGGGCCTCAATTCAAGATGGGCACAGTGACAACACTGAGCTCACAGCATGGTTGTGAGTTTTAGCCGGCTCCAAGTCTGCCAGAGACCTGGCATACAGGCAGCGCCAGCTGAATACACGTGGGCCATTATTATCACTGAGTCTGACCCTCGAGCGGCTCTGGGAAGCCGAGGCCCAGAGCACAGAAGCAAACGGGGACTGGCCCGAGGTCACCCCGCACCCCGGGGCGGGGCCCGGAGGCCCAACCCAGGCTCGGCCCCGCCCAGCCCGGGAGCCTCGGCCCACCCCCCTCCCCCGCCCCCGTTGCCTCCTGGCCAAAAACCGCGCCCCGCCCGGGTCAGCACGGGGGTCCAGACGCGCACTCGGCCCAGTATCCCTTGTGTTGTCCGTACCGGCGGGCGGCCGAGTGCAGGGCGCGGCGCGCTGGGTGTGGGCCGGGGCGCCTGCGGCGTGGCGAAGAGCAGCAGGTCGGGGGTCGCGGGGGCCGGCAGCGGGCGCGGCGGGACCGGCGGGGGCCGGCGGGGCGCTGGCGTCCTGCGCCGTGGAGATGATGACGATCTGCGAGGAGTCGAGCAGCCGCAGCGCGCCGGCCCCGAGCAGGGCCTCCAGCGCCGGCGCGCATGGGCCGCCTGCGGGGGCCCCGGCCACGGCCATGGCGCTCACGGCCCGCGCGGCCCGGGTGGCAGGCGGCGGCGGCGGCGCGGGCCCATGGCTGCAGGCCGCGGCGAGGGCTCGATCCCGCTCCGCCCCCGGCCGCCGCTGCCTGCAAAGTCCCGGCCACTTTTACGCGCCAAATCCTTTTTGCCGCGAAAGAGCCACGAGCCGCGGAGCGCTCCCATCATTGGCTGTCTGGACTGTGACGTGGGCGACGGCGACAGCACCCGTTGGCTGCAGCGCACCGGACCGGCGGCGGTGGGCGGGACGGGGCGTCGGCGCGAGGAGGCGCGGCCAATCGCGGAACCGGGCGCGCGCAGGCTTTGTCGGGGCGGTGCCAGGAGGTTTCGCACTCCCCGCCCCCAGCGGGGACTGTCCCTACCCCAGGCGTGGTGGCCAGGTTCCCGCCCCGACTCATCGCATCCTGCTGATCCCTGTGTGTGGAGACCTTTAGGACAGAGGGTCCGTTCTGCACTTCTCACCATACGCAGACCTCACGTGACCCCCAGATTCCTCCACCTGTAGCCCCAACAAGCTCGGTCTAGATAACTAGGTGCTGCTGTTCCGCGTTTCTAGCTTCTCAAGCCCATCTCCAAAGTCCCAGCTGCTGCTCCCATCCTCAACTTGCTCCACCTATATATTTACTTTCAAATCCTGCACCTGCCTTGTCCTTGTCAGCTTGAGCAGAAGGGGGCTGCTAGAAAATGGGGAGGGACATCTGGCCCAACACAGCTTGGGGCTTTCCTATAAGCCCCCTTTTAGCTGGAATCTTCAATAGCCAATGCACAGCTTCTTGAACTCATTCATTCACTCCTGTATTCAACAAACGTTTTGAGAGTCTGCTTTGTGCCTCATTCCTAGTTCAGACTTTGAACAGCTCAGTTTAGTGAAAAGAGGAGGAGAGGAACAGAGGTAACAAATGTTTACAACATGATGAGGAATTTCCACCATTAACTCCATGTTAGATCTCACAAAGGGAGGAAGTGAGGGTGCTGAGCATGAAAATGCATTTAATCCTGAGGCCCTGTGACCTCTCCATCAGCCATTTCTCTTTGCTCAGGTCAGCTGATTTGACCAATATTGTCCTCTTCTCTGTGCCAGGCCTTGTGCCAGCTCTGAGGGCAGAGATCTGAGACTTGATCGTTTCTGTGAACTTGCCTGCCATCTGGTGGGGATGACCCACAGGGAAAAAAAAAAAAAAAAACCGAAACAAGTAATACACAAACAAGGATCAAATCCTGAGGCCCAGAATAAACATGACTTCCTCCAGAGAGCCCTCCAGAGTCTTAGTTATTCACTGCCGCCATTGCCCAATGCTGCCTCTGTTCCAGCACTCACCACACACTCAATTTCTCCATCTGCCTCTCCTACCAAGACAGGGAGCTCCATTAGGGCCTCCTCCCAACACTGGTCGGCCCCGAGCAGATGCTGAGAAAGGTTAGGAAAGAAAGAGCCTGATGCCTGAAGCTACCCAGCATACAACAAGGAGGCCCTGACTCTCCAGGAGTAGTCCTTAGGCACCAGGCTTCAGAATTACCTGGGCACTTGTTACCTTTGGGCCCACCCCAGCCTTGCCAATTTAGAGTCTCTTAAGTGCCCAGGAACCTACATTTTCACAAGCACTACCCTACCCACCCCACCCCTCAATTCCAGGTGATTTTTATGCAGGTTCACGTTTGAGAACAAATAGTATACCTGTATAACCAAAATGTGTGGTGCAGCCTCAAGTTATAGCCCCTTGAGGACAATTCTCAGCTCCAGTTTCCTCATCTGTAAAATGGGCACTTTACCTTGGCCTCTCCCAGGCTTGCCATGAGGATAAGAAGCATAAGGGAGCTGAACGTGTTTTATAAACTATGAGGTGGTTTAGGTAAGCAGGAGGAGTCTCCTAAGCAGTTTTTGAAATTGCTCATTGTAAATCTTAGATTGTGTCAGCATTGGAAGGGACCATAGAGACTGCACAAGCCTCTTGCTGTAGAGATGGGAAAACTGAGGCCCATTCGGGAGTAGAGACCTGTGATGCCAGCCAGTGATAGAATCTGGCCTATGCTGGATTGCCAGCCATGGGATCATCCTGTTCCTTCTCCCCGGATAAGCCACCATTATTAGAATGGTAGGTCTCATTTGAAATAACCAAGCCAGACTCTGACAGAGGGTAAGAGAAATCAGCAACAGTCCCATTCCAGATGGGAGTTTCTTTTCTCCATATCTTCCCAAAGGGTCTCAATAACAGCAACATTCTCTTTGTAAAGTCCTCTCATACCCAATAGTCACTCAACAAACAGTTATTGAGCACTTGTCATACACCAAGCACTGTACTGGTTGCTGGAGAAGGAAGACAGATGTTGTTATTGCCCCATTTCATGATGGACAAGCTGAGGCCCAAAGGGCATGAGCTTACCTAGCAGATGAAAGGCTATTATTCATGCTTGGTGAGGTCAAAGCTAGAAGTTTACCAAAGCCCTGCTCTCCCCAAAGTATTCAAGTACCCAACCTCCCAGGTAGAATCAGGTGCCCTTCTTCCCACAATCCCTCCTGTCCTGCTGCAGCAGAAAGGAGGGAAGACCAGAATTCCCAGTGTGAATTCAAGGAAGAGATAAGGTCCTTCTGTATCTATTAATACCCACTTGAAAGCAGCAAAGGCCTGAAAGATGGGCCCCTTGGCCTCAAGCCTGGGAGATACTGATAAGGCTGTTCTCAACATCAACAGTTCTCTTCTGGCTGGTAGGCTTCCAAAAAATCTACAATTACTGGGCAGCCACTTCCAGTGATGATATCCTTTCAACCAATAATCCCCTAAGTGAAGCTTATTTATCCACATGGTGCAGGAAGAAGGAGGCTCAGGGAGGGCCACTCGCAGCTCAAGGTCAGGGAGCAGAAATGAGATGAGAACTTAGCCTGTTCCACGGCAAAACCCTAGGGCCCGCACTTTATACCTCAAGACCCCCTATAAATACCCCACGTGCCAGGCTCAGGTCTGTCAAGATTATAATGTGAGGTTTCCAAAAGGTATCATGATGGATAGTGGCCTAACTTAGTAGGCGCTCACCCCCATCATCACATCTCTACCAACATCTAACTCTAAAAGAGTCCAAAGGTGTGGAAGCTCCTGGGCCCATGATCCTCAGTGTGGAGACATCTTTCCTTTGAGTTTTTCCAAGAGGCAGGATTGTGCAGAAGTGACAGCATGAACTTCTAAATCAAGTGGATATAAATGGGAACATTGGTCTGTGTGACCCTGGACAAGTCAATTCACTTCCACAGATATTTATTGAGCAATTGTATCAGACATTCAATCTACAAGATATTTATTGAGCAGTTCTGTCAGACATCATGCTTAGATGCTGGGGAGACAGCTGGAAGCAAAACTGACCCATCTCTCATACCTGGAGCTCACAGTCCAGTGGGAGAGTCGAGAGTCAGAATTATTTACATGAACGTGTACAATATGCTCATTAAGAAGTTTGACAAACACCACAAATAATTCAAGGCTATTTATTCCACATACACCACCTCACCTAAACATACATTCTTAGGTTTAAAAAAAAAAAAAAAGTCTCCAAACATGAACATCCCATCATTATAAGGAGTGCCTAATTGGGAGAAATGATTCTGTGGTGACTGAATTTTATTAAGAGGCACAGAGACATCCATTGTTGAGTTCTGGCAGAGGGAGGTGGGGAATTTTATGTCTGCAACATCACATTTGTCTCAAATGATCCCTCACTGCTACACTGAATTCTCTGACTGACGGTTTGCTGTCCCTGGAGATGTTCTGTCACCACGCCAGTTCTGGTTGTGTCTGAACACAGGCCTCTTACCCATCTGAGAGGCCATCAAACACAGGAGCAAGCTGCAGGAGTCAGACCCCAACTACGTGGCTTGGCTAGATGACCTTGAGTAGATGATTTATGCTCTTAAAGAGCTCGCCCCATCTGTACAAAAAGGGGCAAAGGCTCCTTCATGGGATGGGTGTCCGGGTTAAATAAGCAAACAAGCAGATTTGCAAACTGGCTCACAAGTATGGTTTAATTTGCCCACAGGTTTTGTTTTTTTTTTTTCCCTGAATTGTGAATTAGTTAAAAATTTTCTTAAACCGGAAAATGCTATATAAAAATTCAAATGTCTGGCTTTCCTTTAAAACCGTAATATCTGGCAACACTAGCCATGCCATCACAGTGCTGAGCAATTGCTGTTGCCCCATTTCACCAGAGCCTTGACCCTCTAGGCCACCATAGTCCCTGTATGGCTTGCCTCACCTAGTGACCTTACTTGCCCTGCCATTCCAGATATCTGAGTTTGCAATCCCTGATGCCTGTGCCTGGCAGAGAGTAAGCGCCCAATAAATGTTAACTAGCATTAGTGATATTCTTACTGTCGAGGAACTAACTAGCACCTGCACAGCCCCTCTGTTTTGCAGAGAAGACATGGGCGTGGAAGAGCAGAAAAAGTGGGCATTCATGGTGAAACAGGAGACACGGGGCTTGGTGCCAGCCACCAGTTACCCAGCTGGATGGCCTTGGCCAAGTTCTTGGTCCATCCATCGGTCCATAGTTCAGTAGGGTGTGGGTCAGAGGGTTCAAGGTACAACAGTGCAAGTGGACAGGTCCCAGGTTGATAAGCCATCCTCCCTTCCCCCAAACCCTACTACCCACTGAACTCAGGCTCTGGGGACCTCTCTTCCCTTCAAAGCTCACCCAGTGTCACTTCCATTCTCTACATCATCTCCAACCTCTGAGAAGGGATGATGCTTTTCCAAGGAGAGGGGGGAAACCAGACACAGTAGCTGTGCTTGCCCGGGACCAGAGCTGCAGTGTCAGTAAGGGACCCTTAGAGGGGAGGGGCTCTGTTTTTTTCATGTGTAAAATGAGGAGGACAAAAATAGTGTTTACCTGATAGGGCTGTTGGGGCATTAAAGCGCTTAGGACAGTACCTGGCACAGAGAGAGGGCCCAGTAAATGTCAGCTGTTATTAGGAATGAAAGATGAATCACCAAGGCAGCTTGCCTACATCTCCTCTCAAGGAGGCAAGGAAAATCGTTCTAGGGAGGCTGCAGACTAGGAGAGTTTTCATCAGGCTAGTTTTCATCATCCCTGCACTGCCCCCCCAAACTCTGGTTGGCACAGATAGGCACAAAGACAAGGAGAAAAATATGTTCAGAGGGCAATGAGGTGTGTAGATGAGGCGATCTCGTAATTCCATGGATTCTAAGACTTCTCCCCCCCCCCCATATTTTAATACCTCTGAAACTGAGGTGCATCATACAATCAATGGCCTATCCTAAATTTTTCGTTGGTAGCTCCTTTCTTTCTCAGGGGCTCAAAATAATGTTGTAGCTCATCTTTGATGGTGTCCTAGAAGTAGTGAGATATAGTGTACAAAACGCGCTGGGCACCGCGCCTGCCATGTCACAAGCCCTCAGATTATTCTCATGATCTTCAGCATCACCAGCACATTCGAGGTTGGCCATGGTGGAGCAAGCGGCTTTTCTTTCTTTCTCTCGTTTTCTTGCTGACACCTGCTGACCTGCATTTGGTCGGGGGAGGGGGGGGTTGATAGGCACATGCAAGTGCGGTTAGGGAGGGGAGTACGGAGGGCTCAGGATAGGAAGAGAAAAGCTTTTTCTAATATATTAAGATATTCAGAAAGGAGGAGCCAGGGATTTTTGTTGTTGTTGTTGTTAAAAAAAAAAAAAAAAAAAAAAAAAAAAAATCCCTGCTGGAAGCCAGAGTTATATATATGCCAAACAGGCCAGGAAACCCAGCAGGCCTCCTAGAGCTGGCAATGAACCGAATCAGGGGCATTGTGTCCAGGCCACTGGCTGGCTGAGGGGGCATTGTTAGGGCCTGGCCCTGTCTGGGAAGAGGGGGCTGAAAGGGGCAGGGGGAGTGTGTTCCCATGACTCCCTGGGGAGTAACAACAATTGGGGCCAGCTGGGAAGCCCGCATGCCAGGGGCCCCAGGGCTGTAGGGGGCTGAGGAGGCAAGGGTGGGGGGGCAAGGTCAGGGCTTTCCTTTCTCAGGTGGGGGGGCAAGGCCTAAGGAGGAGGAACATGGGGGTCATTCACTATACCCCTCTTGCTCCCCCCGCCCCCAGCCCTGGGCCACAAAGTCTCTCTCCAAATTATATCCCACATCTGTCCACTCCTCTCCACCTCATAGCCCCACCCTGGTCCAGGCTGCCATGGTCTCTCACCCAGACCATGACATAACTTCCTTACGGATCCTTACTGCCAACCTGGCCCCCTACACTCTTCTCCACTTGTAGCTAGAAGAATCTTTCCAAAATGTAAATCGCATCATATCACTCCCTTGCTTAAATTTGCCAGAGGCTGCCCGTAACACTTAGAAGAAAACCCAAACCACTTATTCTGCCCACAAAGCCTGCCTGATGGGCCCAGCCAGCTTCTCAGCCTCCATCTCCAACACTCACTCCAGCACTCCAGCGCACCCCCACCCTGCACTCTGTCCCAGCCACACGGGCCTCCTGCCAGGCCCTGGAATGCTTTCAGCTGGTTCCCTCCTCTGCACACTTTGCAGATCCTGTGCTGGGAACACCCTTCCTCTGTATCTCTGCTCTCTCCTCACCGTGGATCTCAGAGAGACCTTCCCTGGAAAACAGACCCTCTTGTTCTCCCTTTCCACGTCATTCTATTACACTGCCCTGTGCTATTGACTTCAGAGCACCCACTGCTCTCCAAAATCATCTTATTTGTGTATTCATGTGGCAGCCTTCCCTCCCTTGACTCTAAGCCCCCAGTGAGCAGGAGCTGGCTTCTTCCATTGCCGAGTCCTAGCGTCCAATGTCACCAGGTACTTGGTACTGGCAGAGACTCAGACAACATCAGCCAGTATTTTTATTATTCCCATGTTCAGGGCTAGGTTAAGGACAGCTGCCATGTGGTCAGGCTGAGGTCACTCTCAAACATAAGTTCTGAATCTGTGACCCATGAACCCAAGTTCCAGGAACTTGGACAGGAAAAAAATATTATATCTATTAATTCACCAGCCTCTGACTGCAATGTAACATCTCCTTCAACTCCATGCAGGCAACAGACCAGAGGCAAATTAGCAGCACCAGAACTTTATCAGCAACAGAAACCACAACTACATCAGTGCCCTGTCACAGCTGCTGCCGGATCTGGAGGTACTGTTTATGCCTAATGCACCTGTGAAATCATGACACTTTTAGATCTGCTACTATTTATTTAGTGTGCTAAAAAAAGAACATATAATACTAAATCACAAATTTAAAAAATATTTTGATAATTAACTCTATAGTCAATATAATTCTTGTCTTTTGTAATCCTATGCATTTTATTTGTATTATTTTTTAAGATTTTATTTAAAAAGATTAAAAAAAGTTTAATGTTTATTTTTGAAAGAGAAAGAGAGAGAGAGAGAGAGAGAGAGAGAGAGAGAGAGAGAGAGAGCATGAGTAGTAGAGGGGTAGAGAGAGAGGAAGACACAAAATCTGAAGCAGGCTCCAGGCTCTGAACTGTCAGCACAGAGCCCAATGTGGGGCTCAAACCCACGAACTGCGAGATCATGACCTGAGTTGAAGTCAGACGTTTAACCGACTGAGCCACCCAGGTGCCCCTAAAAATAATTTTTTTAATGTTTAGTTTTGAGAGAGAGAGAGAGAGAGAGAGCAAGCAGGGCAGGGGCAGAGAGAGAGGGGAAGAGAGGATCTGAGGCAGGTTCCATGCTGACAGCAGTGAGTCGGATGCGGGGCTCGAACTCAAAAACTGTGAGATCATGACCTGAGCCAAAGTCGGACACTCAACCGACTGAGCCACCCAGGTGCCCCAAGATCTTATTTTTAAGTAATCTGCACACCCAATGTGGGGTTCAAACTAACAACCCCAAGATCAAAAGTCACATGTTTCATTGACTAAGCAAGCAAGGCACCCCAATAATCCTATGTATTTTATTTTTTTTTTAAGATTTATTTATTTATTTATTTATTTATTTATTTATTTATTTATAGACAGAAAGCGTGAGCAGGGGAGGGGCAGAGAGAGAGGAGAGAGCAAGAATCCCAAGCAGGCTCTGTGCTGTCAGTGCAGAGCCCGACACGGGGCTCAAACCCAGGAACCATGAGATGATGACCCGAGCTGAAGTCACACACTCAAATGATTGAGCCACCCAGGCGTCCCTCCTATGTATTTTATTTAATGGGTTTAAATACAGCATTCTGAGAAGAGTCCATAGGCTTCACCAGATGCCAAAGGGGTTCATGACACACACTAAAAAGACCCCCTAAAAAGGAAAGTAATAAGAGCCGATGTGGCCTGGCCCTGATCCTTCCCTCAGCTGACATCCAGCCCATGAGGACAGTCTGACGGAGGAAGCCTGGAAAAGCAATGGGAACAAGGTTTTGGATGGAGACCCTATGACCTACATTTCCATTTTGCCTGTTTTCCCGTCTTGTTTGTGAAATCGTGACACCTGCAAAGCTCTGGGCACGGAGACCTGGTGCAGAAAGCAGGGAACCCTCCGTGAGGAAGCGTCTCTAAAAACAATGCCAGAAGGGAGCCCAGCTTTCCCTCTGTCGTCCACCTGGGCCCCTGCAGCCTGTAGTTCATGAGCGAGTCCTGTAGGAGACTCTCTGGTTAAAACGAAACCCCTCTTACCCAAATGCTCTTCAGGGCTGAAGGAAGACACACTCTTTCCCTATCCATCTGGAACATGACAAGGGGAGGGGAAAAGAAATAACGTTTCTTTTTATAAATACCCTCTAATTCGTTAAAGAAAGCAGCCCAGCTGAAGTCACAGATTGTGGCGACATGGGGTTCGCTCTGGGGGGTGGAATGCGTGCAGCACGATGTTCTGGTTTAGGAGAGCATCAGGTTCAAAGCTTGATTCTTGTAAACCCGAGCAAACGATGGAGAAAGAAACACCATCTCTAGAATTCTTTCTGGGGCCTGCGACGTAGAAGGGAGCAGGGAGCAGGGAGCGTCACAAGAGGCAGTTTCTTGGCATCTTGGCCTATGAATCATTGCTCTCACATGGGCCTCACGGACCCGTCTCTAATTTGAAAGTGGAGCAGCAGAAGGCCCCAAATTAACCTCAGTTTTGTCCTTTCCCTTTCACTGGGAGCTCCATCGGCCTGAACGTGGGGTGTCACCGATGGTAATATCTGGATATCTAGGGAGGTTCACCTTTACACTGATCACAGTAACAGCGTGCCTGAGGGGGTGATGGGGTAGAGTTGGGGTGGGAAGCAGCTCAGAGAAAGGGCTCACTTTCATATTAGATTATTGATTAAAGGGAAATAGAACACGCAGAGGACAAGGAAGAAATGCCAAAGACTTGTTGAGATGACAGTGTGATATAAAAGTTTCTCATAAGACAGGAGTGCCCGGATGGCTCAGTCGACGGAGCATGTGACTCTCGATCTTCGGGTTGTGAGTTCGAGCCCCATGTTGGGTGTGGAGATTACTTAAAAATAAAATCTTTTTTAAACGTTTCTCATAAGACAAAGATAGGTGGCTGTGTACAGAATATCTCAGAAAGGCTGTACTAGTAAGTGCTAACAGTGAATGCCCCTGGCAAGAGAAGGGGTTTGAGGGTGGAGCTTGGGGGTACGAAGGAACTTGACTTTTCCTTGTGATCTACCTTTTGTACTGTGAGTTTTGCTGAAAAATTATTTTGTATAGTCTTACGTGTCAGAAGACTTCATAGGAATGTGGCAGGTCCTTAATAAACACATTAAACCATTGTACTATTTCAGGAAGTAGCATTTATAGAGTGCCTACTGTGTGCCAAGGGCCCTTTGGCAATGCTCGTTTTACGGATCTTAGGAAATGGAAGCTCAGCTAGGAGGGAGCCAAGTGGGGACTCCTCCCAGGTCTGCTGGAAGCCAGAGCTCTGCTCCTCAGCAAGGACCACACAGCCTTCCTCCCTGGAGTGAGCAGTTGGAGGCACCAGATGCTCTGGCAGGATCCAGAGAGATGCCATCTGTGAGGGAAACCTATTCTTAGAGAGCAGAGACAGTCGCTGGTGTAGCTGGCCAGGCCCCCACAGCAGTGGGGGGATGCTAGGCAGGCACACAGCCAAGGCTCTACCTTTAACTGGGGGGGGTGGGGGGGTGGGTAGGACAGGCTAAAAGCGGGGGTACTCAGTTCTTAGGACCACACTTCCTCCTACGTTGGGATGCTATATTAGAAATAACAGCAAACATTTATTGAGTGCTTACTTTATATTCGTCATGTTGTTTAATCCCCCAGGCCATCCTGTGAGGTGAGTGCTATCAGACTGCATATTTTACAGATGAAGAAACAGAGGTACCGAATGGTTAAGCCATTTGCCTAAGGAAACAGGGCTGAGCCCAGGCGCTCTTGCTGTCCCCAATCAGCATGTTATACGGACTCTCAACCTGCTGCACTGGAGGCCAATTTTAGTTTGGGTTTCCTCAATAGCAGACCCCAAGACAAGGATTTCAGTGCAAGTGGTTTATTTGGGAAATGGTCCCAGGAAGTACTCATAGGGGCATGAGGAAGGGAGACAGAGAAGGAAGTGTTATCAAGCAAGTGACCACTGTGGGCAGCCCGAGTTCAGTCCCGCTGGGGAACTCTGGGAGCCAGTGTGGAGCATGTGCCTCGGAGTTACCCCACCCGGTGATAATGGGGGGGGGGGGGGGGCATTCATCAGTCATTGGTTGAGAGCTGCTCCTGGGATGTGGTAATCCTCCAGACCTGCTGTGGGGCGACGGAGCAGACGCCAGTAGCAAGAGAGGGCCTTCAGGCAGAGACACAGGGGTGGCAGGTGGAAAAGTTGGCTGGTGTGCGGTGAAGTGATAAATTGGAGGAGATATGGGTGCAGCACCCCCAGCATCTGCTTGCTGATGACCACCCCCTTCCCCCACGTAACCTTGGGATCTCATTCAGCCTCCACAGAGTGAATTCAGAGACCTTCCAGATCACCTTCTCCAAACGTGTAGTACAACACCATGGCTGAGAACACTGCTATTGGCATCAGATGTGATGCCACCATGATTACCTAACAGCTCTGTGACTCAGTTTCCTCACTTGTAACAAGGGATAATGGCTGGTTGCATATCATTCCCTACTGCCTCATTACTCAAGGTATGGCTTAGACCAGCAGCACCACCAGCGGCACCTGGAAGCCTGTGAGAAGTGCAGAATGTCTGGCCCTACCGCAAACTCACTGAGTCAGAATCTACATTTTAATAAGATCACCAGTGACTCATGTGCACATTTCTACTAGTAATTTCTAAAATATAAAAAGAGACTGAAGTATTCTTACTAGACCAAGGGTCTCAAATTGGTGGGCCATGGACCAAATCTTCCTGGAGACCTGTTTGATTTATCCAGCACACTGATTTTTAAAATCAGACTGGCCCGTGAGTCTCCAGTTGACCGTGTCCCCACCACTCCCTAGTGCACATTTTCATTTATGCCCCTTGCCAGGTCCCTGTGGGCACCTGAGTTTGCACCCCCGGCCTGGAACCGATCCTATAACCAGCTAACGTTTGCATAGCTTAGATTTCTAAATTTAACATAAGGCACTGAAAAAAACCCATGGGCTTTGAACTCAGACAGCTCTGGGTTCAAACCCTGATTTGGCCATCATACTAGTTGTATTACCTTCAGCAAGTTACTTCCCCTTTCTGATCCTGTGTCTACATCTGTGAAATGAGGATCAGAATACATACTTGCAAGGTCACTGCATGGATTAAAAATAATATGTGCAAAGCACCGGGAGGAAGTAGGAGCTCACTAAATGGAAGTAATTAGTAGTAATAGCAGCTGTTGTAGTTATACAAGTCCAATGAGGACACCCGCTGTGTTTTATGATTATCCTCATTTTACAGGAAACTGAGGCTCAGAGAGGTTAAGTACCTTCCCCAAGGTTACATAGTGGTGGAGTGGGGACTCAAACCCATATCCCCAGCTCTGTATCTGCACTGTCCACTAGAATTTTCTGTAAGGACAGCAGTGTTCTATATCTGTGTAGCCACTAGCCACATGTGGCTGACTGAGCACTTGAAAAATGACTGGCCCAAATTGAGACATGCTATAAGCATACAACACAAACGTGACTCTGATGACTTAGTACAAGAAAAAAGAATGTAAAATAGCTTGTTACTTTTTATATTAATTACATGTTAAAATGATAAAATTTTAGAAATATTGGGTTAAATATATAATTAAGATTAATCTCACCTGTTTCTTTCTACTTTTTTTAATGTGGCTACTAAGAAAAGCTTTAATTACATATATGGATCCCATTGTGCTTCCACTGGACAGTGGAATTCTAGAGCTTCTCCAATAGAACACCTGAGCAAGGAATATAATATTTTCTAAAAACGTATTTGCAACCCACTGCCCACCAGCAAGGAGCACTCTGTTACTTAAGAATGATTGAAGACCGTACACACCAGTAAGAGACTTCAGGGCCCTCCTCTGATGCCCAGAGGGGATGTCTTTCCCTGGTCTCACAGAAGTCAGCAGCAGAGCTGGAATCATGTCCAAGGCTCCACAGCCCGAATCGCCACTTGGTCCACCATTTGGGAGTACCTAACGGGACTTGGAAATCAGTGCTTTTGCTTCAGCAAATGGAACCCTGGGACAATAGAATCTGGAGTCTGAGAACCATGATCTTGAGAAGAAGGATCCACTGGGAGGATTCACCGATGGAGCCAATCTCGGGTGTAGATGCCCCCATAAGCACCTTGGGAGCACGTTACTTTGAGGGAAGGCTTTTGTTGTAGAGGAGGAAGTCTGAGATATCGTGCCATACATCGCTGTCCTGATACAGGTAGGTCATGGAGGACTGCAGTGAGGGTTGTAGAGTGCGCTGGTGGTACTCAAAGAGCCACAGCACCAGCCCCCACACTATCCCAGTGAGCAAAGGGAAAGGGTCCCACCTGGGTTCGGGAATGTAGCCCTTCTCCACGCCCAGGCGGCACAGGGCAAACAGGAGTCGTGACAGCAGGTACATGTTGATCTGCAGGAAGGGAATGACAGGGGATTACAGGAGGGCCCAGCCACCGGGAACCTTCTCCCCCTGACCCATGCACTGGGGCACCTACTGTGCAGTGGACTAGTGTTTTTCTCTTTTTTTTAAGTTTCTTTATTTAGAGGTGCCTGGGTGGTTCAGTCTGTTGGGCATCTGACTCTTGGTTTCGGCTTAGGTCATGATCTCACGGGTTCATGGGATTGAGCCCCATGTCAGGCTCTGTGCTGACAACACTGAGCCTCCTCGGGATTCTCTCTCTCTCTCCCTCTCTCTGTCTCTCCCCCACTTGTGCTTATGCTCTCTCTCTCTCAAAATAAATAAACATTTAGAAAAGTAAATAAATAAAGAATAAAGTTTTAAAATTTATTTTAGTAATCTTTACACCCAATGTGGGGCTTGAACCTATGACCCCGACCGAGTTCAAGAGTCTCATGCTCTTCTGACTAAGCCATCCAGGAGCCCCTGGAACAGTGTGCTGGTATGCAAGGTGATTTGAAATAGTATGTAGCAGGTATTTTAACATTGCTATTCATTTCTTAATTTATCATTCTTGTTAATTAAAAATTTTAGAAAATAGGGGCACCTGGGTGGCTCAGTTGGTTGAGCGCCCGACCTTGGCTCAGGTCATGATCTTGCGGTCTGAGTTCGAGTCCCATGTCAGGCTCTGTGCTGACCGCTCAGAGCCTGGAGCCTGCTTCAGATTCTGTGTCTCCCTCTCTCTCTGCCCCTCCCCTGCTCGTGCTCTCTCTCTCTCAAAAATAAAAAATCATTTAAAAAAATTTAGAAAATGAATACATTTACATGTTTCAAAACTAAAAGGTAACTTGACACCAAAAAATACAATGTGCACACACACACACACACACACACACACACACAATAGGTTGGATCTTATCGAAATTTAAAATTGATTGTGAAAGCCCCTATGAAGAGCCTGAAAAGAAAAGCCACAGGTGAGAGAAAATATTCACAAACACATATCTGACAAACTGGTATCTGGAATATATTTAAAAAAAAAAACTCTTAAAACTCAACGGTAAAGAAAAGAAACAATCCAATTAGAAAACAAGCAAAAGATGCGAACAGATGCTTCACTGAACTGGTTATACAGATGGAAAATAAGGACATGGAAAGATGTTCAACGTCATTAGCCATTAGGAAAATGCAAATTAAAACCACAATAAGAAGCACTGCACACCTATCAGAATGGCTAAAATTAAAAATGTGATCAACCAATGCTGGCTCAGATGTGGAGAAAATGGATCATTTGTATATTCCTGATGGGAATGTAAAATAGTACGGTCCTCTAGAAAATAGTTTGGCAATTTCCTAAAAAATTAAACATGCAGGGGCACCTGGATGTCTCAGTCGGTTACGCGACCAACTCTTGATTTTGGCTCAGGTCATGGTCTCAGTTCGTGGGTTTGAGCCCCGCCATCAGCACAAGAGCCTGCTTAGGATTCTCCCTCCCTCTCTGCCCTCCCCTAATCGCATGTCTGCATGTGCATGAGCTCTCTCAAAAAAGTAAATAAACTTAAAAAAAAAAGTCAATCCTCAAAGGTTACATACAGCAATGACTCTACTTCTAGAACATTTTTGAAATGACAAAATTTCAGAAATGGAGGTCAGAGGGGTCAGGGAAAAGGAGGGGTAAGAAGATGGTGTGACCAGGATTCCTAGGCCTTAGAAGTTTATAAACCAGTGCCATTTCTTTTATTTATTTTTTTTAAGTTTATTTCTTTTGAGAGAGAGTATGCACCCACACAGCAGGCGAGAAAAAGAGACAGAGGGAGAGAGAGAATCCCAAGCAGGCTCCATGTTGTCAGTACAGAGACCTATGCAGGGCTCAACCTCACAAAACCTGAGATCATGACCTGAGCTAAAATCAAGAGCTGGACACTTAACCGACTGAGCCACCCAGGCATCCCAGACCAGTGACATTTCTAACATCAACAACAAAAACTGGGGAAATTTTCTCAAAATACAAAATGCTCATATCCACAGATTCCACAATCCCATGTTGAGGAAATTTCAGATGGATTGACAAACGCCCAAAGATGCAGACTGCAATGTGTGTGTACTGGCAAAAGGCTAGAGACCCCCTTGTCCATCCAGAGGAGACTGGGAAAATCAAGCCTGGTCTATCCACCCAATGGAGAACTTTGCTGATGTTAAAAAGAATGAGGGATTGACAAGAAAGGTTTCCAAAATACATCATTCTGTGAAGAAAAAGTGTGGTGTGATCTCATTGGAGGAAAACTCCTGATATGTTCAGACACAAGCACAGACAATTTCTGAAGAGCACACAAGACACAGTTGGAAGTGTTCATGGACAGTGGCTGGACAATTAGCGGGGGGTGGGAACTTTCTTTTAAATTCTTTTTTTTTTTTAAGTTTATTTATTTTGAAAGAGAGAGAGCATATGCACATGCACAAATGGGGGAGGGGAAGAAAAGAGGGAGGGAGACAGAATCCCAAGCAGGCTCTGCCCTGTCAGATGTGGGCTCGATCTCATGTCTCACCAACAGTGAGATTATGACCTGAAACGAAATCAAGCATCAGACGCTTAACTGACTGAGCCACCCAGGTGCCCCTTTTCAATTTATTTTCTAGTTTTATTGTGACCATACCCCAAGCACCTAGGAGTATGCCAGGCGCACAGGGGTGCTTAGTCTGCATTTTTTAAAATGTGAAAATAAAACATTTTATAATTTGAAAGTATTTAATAAATTTGAGGGAGGCAAAAAGAGGGGCTGCCAACTTTTCACAATGACCAAAAAGGACTTAAAACAATAACTAGCATTTCATTTCACAAAAAAAAGAAGAAAAAAAAAAAGGATTTTAACCTAGAAAAAGGACAAGTTAAAGAATAGATCATTCTTCGAGCGTAATAAGTTATGTTTTATGGGGCGCCTGGGTGGATCAGTCGGTTAATAAGTTACGTTTTATGGGGCGCCTGGGTGGATCAGTCGGTTAAGTGTCCAACTTCAGCTCAGGACATGATCTCACGGTTTGTGAGTTTGAGCCCCGTGGCGGGCTCTGTGCTGACAGCTCAGAGCCTGGAGCCAGCTTCAGATTCTGTGTCTCCCTCTCTTCTGCCTCTCTCCCGCTTATGCTCTGTCTCTCTGTCTCTCTCAAAAATAAGTAAAATGTAAAAAAAAAAAAAAAGTTATGTTTTATGAATATCTTACTCCAGGCCAATTTAAAATTTTTTCTTTTAATGTTTATTTTTGAGAGAAACAGAGACAGTGTACAAGCAGGGGAGGGACAGAGAGAGAGGGAGACACAGAATCTGAAGCAGGCTCCAGGCTCTACGCTGTCAGCACAGAGCCCGACACGGGGCTCCAACTCACAAATGGTGAGATCATGACCTGAGCTGAAGTCAGATGCCTAACCAACTGAGCCCCCCAGGTGTCTGGTAGCCATTTTTTTTTTTTTTAAGTAAGCTCTACACCCAATGTGGGGCTTGAACTCATGACCCATGATCAAGAGTCATATGCTCTACTGACTGAGCCAGCCAGGTGCCCCCAGAGTGGTGGTGTGTTTTGTTTTTTTTTCCTCATTTCACTGCACAGTGTTTTTTGGTTTTTTGTTTTTAAATCTTTGCTCCAGTGCTCGCTTCGGCAGCACATCTACTAAAATTGAACAATATAGAGATTAGCATGACCCCTGTGCAAGGATGACACACAAATTTGTGAAGCGTTCCAGATTAAAAAAAAAAAAAAAAGATCTTTGTTCCAGAAAACAGCACACACACTGAGTTTTGGGAACGATGGAATTTCAGCAAGCCGCTTGCTTGGTTTACAGATAAGGAAACTGAGGAGAAAGTGACCTTCCCAAGGTCACACAGGGACTGGTGAATTACAGACCCTTGGACCTCTACCTCTTTGACCTCTACCTGGACCACATCCCTCCCACCCCCCACCCCACCCGCAGCCCAACCCCTATCCTGGGGCAGGGTCTTTACCTGACTGTTGATGTTACTGTTATCTCTAAACACCAGCAAGGCCCCGATGAAGGCAGCCAGGAACGAGTGCACCTGGTAGGTCTCGCCCTGCACGTGGGACTGCAGGGCACAGAGCCCCTTATAGGCGAACACAAAGCAGGCCAGGTTCCGGGAGTGGGTGTACGTGGCCTGCAGGATGGCCCGCAGCTTCTCCTGGAGGCTGCACAAACACAGGGAGCCCCCATGAGCACAGGCCCACTGTTCCACGTTCACTCACTGGGCGTGCAAATGTGAACCAGGCGAGGAGCTCACGGCCACTGCTCTTTCAGCCCCAGGCCTCTAGCTTCCATGTCCTGGGGGCTGCTGTCCCATTGGATTCAGGCCTTGACTCCATGCCACTTCCTCAGAGGGCCCTTGCCTGACCACCCGACTCAAAAGAATGCCCATCATATCCTGTCCTCTTTTCCTTCACAGCTCTTACACCAGCTGACACTTATATGCTTGTTTATTATTTCTCCCTACTCCCACCCCACTCCAGTGCAAGCTACTGAAGAGTGGTGTCTACATCTGAATAGAGCCTGGCACATAGTAGGTACTCAATACGTGTTTTTTTGGAGTGAGCTGTGAAGACATGAATGAGAGAGTAAGGGAGAGCCTACTATGTACTGGAGCTGGGGAAACGATTCTGAGGGAAAGTGCTTGCTGCCTTCATAAGATATATGATCTAAAGGGAGAACATAAATAATCACGAAGCAAGGGTCAAATTTCGACCTTGACCAGAGATGATCCTGGGATCTGAAGGACTGATGAGGTGTCAATGAAGTCGAGAGGGGAGAGGACTTGCATCCAGGCAGAGGGATCAGCACATGCAAAGGTTTGGAGGAGGGACAGAGAGTAAGGAGTAAAGGGACAGAGAGAAGCCATCAAGGCCTGAGCAAAGAATATGGGGGGAAATGATGTGGGGAGAGGAAGGGCCATGCTCTTCTGTCTTTATCCTGAGAAAAGTACACATTTAAGTAGGGAAAGGATTCTATTTATCTTTTAAAATTAAGTCACTAGGGGGCAGTGAGGAGAACACAAGGACAAGGGCAGAGTGTACTCTGGGAGTCAATTCAAGGATGACACAACCAACCAAGTTCTCTCGAGGCTAGATGAGGACCTTGAAGTGGGTCAACTGGAACCTGTGGAAATCGGCCAGGTGAGTGGGGACAGCCAGGAGTCAGCTGGCTCTCGCCTCACAGGAACACAAGCCCCGTGTTGCCAGTTCTTAATCTTTTTTTTTTTTTTTTTTGAGTAAACTCTATGCCCAACATGGGGCTGAAACTCATGACCTCGAGATCAAGAGTCACATGCTATAGTGACTGTGCCAGCCAGGCATTAATGCAAGAAAGCTGGATTTCCCAGTTATCAAGTGTTGGTACTAATCTTGCCTTCAAAATGTTTCGAGAGTCTGACCACTTACCTCTCACCTACACTGCCACCACCAATGTCTGGGCCACCAGCATTGTTCCTCTTGATCACTGACTGCTTTGTTCGCTCCTCTATCCCTAGCACCTAAAATGGTGTCTGGCACATAGTAGATGTTCAATAAATATTTACTGTTTGAAAGAATGAGTTAAATTTTAAGAAAACGGAGGGCAAAAACCAAAACTAAAATCAGCGAATCAATAAATAAAGCAAAAATACAAGAGGTGTGAATTCGAGCCCCATGATGGGTATAGAGCTTACTTAAAAAAAGAAAGAAAAGAGCAACCCTAAAAAAATACAAAAAGGGAAAATCTTGTGAGCTGGATTTGGCCAATAGGCTGTCCATGTGTACTTCTTATAAGCTCTAGGTGAAGCTACATACATTAAAAACCAGGCCACAGGGGCGCCTGGGTGGCTCAGTCGGTTAAGTGGCCGACTTCAGCTCAGGTCATGATCTCACGGTCAGTGAGTTCAACCCCCGAGTCGGGCTCTGTGCTGACAGCTCAGAGCCTGGAGCCTGTTTCAGATTCTGTGTCTCCCTCTCTCTGACCCTCCCCTGTTCATGCTCTGTCTCTCTCTGTCTCAAAAAATAAATGTTAAAAAAAAAAAAGTTAAAAAAAACAAACCAGGCCAGACGCTTAGTTAGCTAAGTGTCTGACTCCTAGTTTCGGCTCAGGTCAAGATATCACGGTTTATGAGTTTGAGCCCCACATTGGGCTCTGCGCTGAGAGCATGGAGCCTGCTTAGGATTCTCTCTCTCCCTCCCTCTCTCTCTGCCTCTCCCCCGCTCATGCGCGCTCCCTCTCTCTCTCTCAAAATAAATAAATAAAGGGGCGCCTGGGTGGCTCAGTCGGTTAGGCGTCCGACTTCGGCTCAGGTCACGATCTCGCGGTCCGTGAGTTCGAGCCCCGCATCGGGCTCTGTGCTGACAGCTCAGAGCCTGGAGCCTGCTTCAGATTCTGTGTCTCCCTCTCTCTCTGACCCTCCCCCATTCATGCTCTGTCTCTCTCTGTCTCAAAAATAAATAAACGTTAAAAAAAAAAAAATAAATAAATAAATAAATAAACTTTAAAAAGAAAAAAGCAATGGTTCACCCAAGGAGGACCCATGGCCAAATAAATCTCAGCATTAAAAACGAGGCCACAGAGTAGTTTCTGAGAAGTGCAATGAGGGGAAAGTCACGGGGGTTGGAGGAAAACCAAGAAGTTTGAGTAAGAGAGGTCATGGACAGTTTTCCCAAGGAAGTAACCCTCATAAAATTGGTATTGGTTGCCAGGAAGGAAATAAAAGTAGGGCAGAAGAGGAAAGAGCATGCCCGGCAGGGGGTGTTGTATAGGTAAACGAGTGGAGGTGGGACCACATGTGGCATGGCAGCGAGTCCTATGTGCCAAGGGCACTGCAGGCTGGATGTAGGAGAACAGTGTGGGGATGCAGCTGAGACCAGGCAGCAGGGGGCCTTTTTTTTAAAGTTATCTTAAAGTTTTTTTAAGTTATCAGTATACTTAATATACACTGTTATCTTCATTTCAGGTGTACAATGTAGTGATTCAACAATCCCATACATCACCCAGTGCTCCTCGTGGTTAGTTGCAGAGGGGCTTTTAAGGAAGGAAGTTGGGCTTCTCTGGAGGATCGTGGGAGCCGGGGGAGTTTTTGAGCAGCAATAATAGATCAGACTCGTACTTGAGATGGTGGTGATGGGGGATAGGCTAGACCTAGCTAGGAAGCTAGTGCAACCGTCCTGGTACTGAGGGCTGAACATACTCTCTCCCAGTTTGAGGAGGGGGTGGGTACCTGCCACTCCGGAAGAGAAAGGTCATGACCAGCGCGTGAGGGGCCCGGATTTTGACTCCGTAGCTGCAGAAATGAAAGGAAACAGTTACTATGGCGTCACTGCCTCACAGAGTCTCCCTGGGCAATCTGACTCCTCGCCCCCTCTCCAAGCTTAATCCTAACATCGTCCTGGAAGGGGAGATAATGCTGGCTTTCAAGTTAGATCTGGGTTCAAGTTAGATATGGGTTCGAATCCCAGTCCTAACACCTTCTTGGTAGTGTGGCCTCGGGCTTGTTATTTAACTTCTCTGAGCCTCAGTTTGCCTAACAGTAAAAGGGGATGTCAGCCTAGAGGGCTGGTTATAATTCCAATGAAAGGGGACCATGTGTGTCAAAGGCCTCCACCAGCCTCACCCAACTGGCTGTGTGGAGTTGCTCCCTCGGTTCCACACTGACTTACCATTGCAGCCAGACTCATTTTTTTTAAAGCATAAATCATATCACATCCCAATTTAAAAGCCGCCAATACATTTCCCCTACTCACAGAATAAAATCTGGACTCTTCCCACAGCCTTGAAAGTGATGCAAGATGTGGCCCCTGCTTACTTCTCCTACCTCTTGCCCCCTACTTCTCCTGCTCCATCCAACCCCCCCTGGCCTTCCTATAGGTCTTTGGACTGCCAGTTTCTCCCCTGCCTCTGGGCAGGCTGTTCCCTCTGCCTAGACTGTCCTTTACTCCTCACGTAGCCACTGCTTCCTCAGCTCTCCAGTCTCAGCTGGGGCCTCTGTGGAGGCTTCTTACACAACAGCCTAGGTTAGGGTAATATTTGCATTGCCACAGAGCCCCAAGCCTCTCTGTGGTACTCTATACTCCTGGGTTAATGATTCAATTTCTCATAACTACTTATTCTATTCTAATTATCTCTTTCTTCCACTAGACTGTGGGCTTCGCGAGGGACTGTGATTTGTCCTCCACAGAGTCCCCAGCACCTTGCGTGGTACTTAACATATAGCATGTGCTTAGTACATGATGGCTGACTGATTCTGGAACAACCTTTAATTATCTGTGAGGGAAGGTAATTTCTAGAAGGTTCTATCTTTAGCTTGGTTTATCTTAAAGTTAATAAGTTCCCTAAAATAGTTGCTGAGTAATATAATTCCTTCTACCTGTTCAAAATACACCTCTTTCCAACTATTATAGACAGGAGGACCTGAGCTTTGTAAAACTGGATTTAAAAAATAAAAAACACTGGAAAAAAATATGCCACAATGTTAGCAATGTCCCCAGAGCTGGAGAAGTATGCAAATTTACTTTTATCTTTTAACTTTTCTATACTTCCAAAATGATCTATAATGATTAAGCATTGCTTTTAAAATTAAAGCAATTGGAATAAAATTTTTTTTTTAAAGTAGGCTCCATGCCCAGTGTGGGGCTTCTTGAGCCCATGACCCTGAGATCAAGAGACACACGTGCTATGTACTGAGCCAGCCAGGCATGCCAAAATAAATTTTAAGTTACATAAAGGCCTCTTTTTTTTTTTTTAATTTTTTTTTTTTTTAACGTTTATTTTTTATTTTTGAGACAGAGAGAGACAGAGCATGAATGGGGGAGGGGCAGAGAGAGAGGGAGACACAGAATCGGAAGCAGGCTCCAGGCTCTGAGCCATCAGCCCAGAGCCTGACGCGGGGCTCGAACTCACGGACCGTGAGATCGTGACCTGAGCTGAAGTCGGACGCTTAACCGACTGAGCCACCCAGGCGCCCCAAGGCCTCTTTTTAAAACTCAAACCTCTTCCCCTGACCCTCCTTGTACTTCTTCATTTGAGCACTGGGGATTGTGTGAACATGAATACTTTCATCCTCATTGTTTTTCATTTATTTTTTAAAGATTTTATTTTTAAACAATCACACCCAGGGGCGCCTGGGTGGCGCAGTCGGTTAAGCGTCCGACTTCAGCCAGGTCACGATCTCGCGGTCTGTGAGTTCGAGCCCCGCGTCGGGCTCTGGGCTGATGGCTCGGAGCCTGGAGCCTGTTTCCGATTCTGTGTCTCCCTCTCTCTCTGCCCCTCCCCCGTTCATGCTCTGTCTCTCTCTGTCCCAAAAATAAATTAAAAACGTTGAAAAAAAAAAAAAAAAAACAATCACACCCAACAGGGGGCTCAAACTCACAACCCCAAGATTGGAGTTGCATGTTCCACTCACTGAGCCAGCGAGGTCCCCCCTCTGTTTTAACTATATTCAAGTGGGTAGTAAAAAGGAAATACTGTAGTATTTGGTGCCAAAGCCCTGCCACGTTTTACTGTGTGAACTTGGATAAGTTACTTAACCTCTCTGAGCCTCTCTTCTCCCATCAGTAAAAAGTATTCTCCATCTCAGACTTGCTTCTGGCAGTTAAGGACATAGCACATGTGAACGTTCTAGTCTCTTCCTTCTTGTTCTTGACTGGACTCCCTCTTATCCCACCAAGTTCTCCAGCTGCCAGGCCCTGATCTTACCAAGCTACAAGGTCTAAAAATCCTTGGCACAATGACCATGACTACATATTGTCATATGAGTATCTGTGACTGTTCACCACAGGCTTGTTAGAAACAGCAAAAGACTGGAAGCGAACCCATGTCCATCCACAGGGAGCTTCTGGATAAATAAACAATGGTCCCACCACTGAGTGGAATACTACACAGATGTAAAAGATGGAGGCAGCTTTATGTGCACTGCAGGATATATTAAAGCAAGATGTGTAAAATATAAAGTTGCATCAAACGAGGTAATTCTTCCATAAATCTAAAATTATTTCAAAATAAAACTTGTCTTGGGGCACCTGGGTGGCTCAGTTGGTTGAGCATCTAACTTCAGATCAGGTCACGATCTCGTGATTCCTGAGTTCAAGCCCCACACTGGGCTAGCTGCTGTCAGCATAGACTCCACTTCAGATCTCCTGCTCCCCTCTCCCTTCCCCTCCCCTGCCTGCGCTCTCAAATATACATAAAAATATTTTTTAAATAGTAAAATAAAAAAGAAAACTTGTCTTAAATGTGTGTGGGGGAAATATATGTATTTGTTTGTACATGCAGAGAATACTTCTGGAGGGAGACATGAGACTGGATATAGGTGTCACCTCCAGGGAGGGAGACTGAGTGATAGAAGAATGGGGTGAGCAGGCCTTCATAGCATCTACCTTTTTTTTTAAGTAGGCTCCACGCCCAATGTGGGTCTTGAATTCACAACCCTGAGACCAAGAGTCTCATGCTCTACTGACTGAGCCAGCTAGGCATAGCATCGAATTTTTTATGCCTTTTCTGAAAGTTACGTAATTAAAAAAACATTTTTTTTAAGTTTTATTTGTTTTTTTGAGAGAGAGACAGACAGAGTGAGTGGGGGAGGGGCAGAGAGAGAGGGAGAGAGAGAGAGAATCCCAAGCAGGCTCTGTGCTGTCAGCATGGAGCCCGATGCGGGGTTCGAATTCACACACCGTGAGATCATGACCTGAGCCGAAACTAAGAGTTGGACTCTTAACCGACTGAGCCACCAAGGCGCCCCGAAAGTTACCTAATTTTTAAAAAAGATTTTACTATTAAGTGATCCCTACACCCAGTGCGGGGCTCGAACTTACAACCCCAAGATCAAGAGTCTTATGCTCTACCAACTGAACCAGACAGGCACCCCTAACGTTACCTAATTTTTAAAATATAGGGGTACCTGGGTGGCTCAGTCGGTTAAGCGTCCGACTTCAGCTCAGGTCATGATCCTGCAGCTTGTGAGTTCAAGCCCCACGTCAGGCTCTGTGCTGACAGCTCAGAGCCTGAAGCCTGCTTCTGATTCTGTCCCCCTATCTCTCTGCTCCTCCCCTGTTCACTCTCTCTCTCTCTCTCTCTCTCCAAAAATTAATAAACATTAAAAATTAAAATATATATACATATATATAAATTAAATTAGTAAATGTTAACAAGTTGAAGCCAGTGTTATTGTTGCGATGGCCATGCTGAATTGCTTATCTTGTCTCCTGCCTGGCAGTGGGCAGGGCCCCCATCTTGGCCACAGCAAGCTCTCTGGCACACCTCATCCAAAGCCATGTCTCTTTCCCTTGAACAAAGAGGCCCTCAGCCTCCTCCAGCTCACCAGGGTGAAAAGGGCCCTTGCTTATACCCCAGACATAAGTGGAATAGTGCCCCCACCTCCGTATATCTGCCAGGCCTCATTCCCAAAGCTCTCAAACTCAGGTGGGAGCCAGTTACTATCATTCACAGGATTACTCTATGTCCTGAAAAAGGGGGGTGCCTGGGGTTTGAAAGGACTTACAGGACATAATGACAGGTTCAACATGATGTCCAGGAAGAGCCTGGTCTCAGCAAACTAACATTTAGGGAGGACATTTAGGGGACAGCCAGGACAATTTGACTATTAACTGGACAGTAGTCAACACTATAGATTATTATTAATTTATTAAGTATAATCATGATAATTAGCCATATAGGAAAATGCTCTAATTTTTAGAGATGCACACTGACATATTGAAGAGTAGAAATCACAGCGAGTTCAATTTTACAAAGCTTATATGTCTTAGTCGTCCAAGATTGCCTCCCTGAATGGATAGCGTCTCTGCACAAACCGCATATTCTTTTCCCCCTCCAGGCCTTTGTTCAAACCATTCCCTCTGGTTGGGATGCCCTTCTCCTCCTGGAAAATTCTAACTCGGCCTTCAAAATATCACCATCACCTCCTCTGTAAAGCATTCCGGGCACTGCCATGGTACTTTAATGATGAATCTCATTAGGACCTTGAACTCTTGGTCCTTACAGGTGGACATGGTGCCTTAGCACTAAACAGTAATGGGATCACTGCCTTAGATCACTCCGTTTGAGTGAGGCTGTTTCCATTTTACAGAGAAGGAAACTGAGGCCAGAAGAGATGAAGGCACCCAGCTTTGAAATAAAGGAACTAGGCCTGAGAAGGGCCTGATCTTAGCAAGTGCCTGCCCTGGCTGGGAAGGCTGAGACAACAGGAACAACTGGGTTGAAAGTATATACACAAAGCTAGCATTGGGCAATGCCCATTGCTGCTTTGTCCTGAGAATAACTTAGCAAAGGGCCACTTATATTATCCCATCTTAGTCACACCTCAGCATGGCTGATAAAACCTTCAGGCCCAACAGGTACCAATTCCACCTGACTCTGGGTTTCCAGAGAAGCCAAGAGCCTGGCATTGGGATCAGGCATCTCTGTGTTTGAATCCTGGCTGTGACACTGGCCAAGTGATGTGACCATAAGTAATGAGTTTACCTTTCTGAGCTAGTCTTCTCATTTGGAAAATGGGGACAATTGCAATTCCTACCCTGTACACTTGTACATGCATTCAGAAAATGTTTGAGAGTATCCTATGCACCATGTACTAGGAATACACCAAGGAACAAAGTAGATAAATATTTCTGTCCCTATGAAGCCCACTTTCTAGTGAGAAAGACAGAATATAAAAACAGGATACATAGGTGAACTTAGTGTCAGATGGTGACAAGTAGTATGGAGAAAACTTAAGTATGGGAGGAAGTGAGGAGTTCAGAGATGACCTTATTGAGAAGGTGACACTTAAGCAGAGACCTGAAAAGGTGACAGTGTGATCTAGGCAGACGTCCTTGTTTACGCACACGCACACACACACACACACACACACACACACACACACACACACACCAGCCAACAGATATATATACCAGGCACTGTGCTGAGCATTTCACATACACTGATTCAATCCTCTGACAGTATGATGTAAGTATTATTATCGTCCCCATTTTATAGAAATTGAGGCTTAGAGAGGCTAAATGACTTGCTCCAGATCACACAGGTCGGTGGCACCAAGATTTGAACAAAGGCAGTCTCACCACCATGCCATGATGCCACTAGCATGCCAACTCCAGGAGAACAAATCTTTGGTTTTTTCTGTTGTGTCCCCAGTTCTGGCACAGTACACTCTCAATAAATGACAACAGTTATGCATGAGTTTTAAAGGAGGGGGAGCTCCCCTCCAGTTACCAGCCAGGTAAAATGAACCCAAGACCTCCTTTCCAGCAGATCTGATGGCCAGGGTGGAATCAATTTAATGTCGAGCAAATATCTGCAGGTTCTTTCACAGTTGTTCTCACTCCTCAGGCTTATGCCTTAGGAGTTCCCTGGGCAGGATGGGGACTTGGCGCTAGAGTCATACAGATAAGAAGTGAGAAGTGGGATACGAGCCCATGGGCTCCTTAATGGTGGGAGCATAGGCAGAAGGCACCGCTGGCCTGCTAGAGGCCAGTGGCCACTTCTCACTGTGCAGATGGGACTGCTGAAGCCAGGCAGACCCAAGGACACATAGCGGGGTATGGGGGGTGGTGTGGGGAGGGGTGGGCCAAACGAGAGGATACAAGGGCTGGCGTGGGAGGTGGTCAAGGCAAGTGGGCCAGGTTGCAAAGCATGTAGAGCCCCAAAACAGCTTAATGGGAGCCCCAGCTCAGAAGGCTCACGGAACCCCAAATCCAGCGCCCACCGTGCTGGACACCTCGGTGGACCGAGGCCTAGGGAGGCTGCTCAAGGGCACACGGCGTTGCGGTGGGCCCAGAATCCACTCCTCCGACCCCAGCCGGACCCACCCTTCAGCCCGGGCCCGGCCCGACAGCCCCACTCACACTGCCCCGTTCCGGAAGCCCTTAACCATGGCCAACGCAGCGTGGTAGCGGCGCTTGCGCAACAGTGCGTTGACCGCAAGGAGCAGAGCCCGTAGCTGCGGCGGGACGGCCATAGGGACGACGAGACAGGGCAAGCAGCAGGACCAGCACTGGAAGGGTCCGTCGGCACACCTTGGAAGCGCGGGGCGGAGGAGCCGTGCCTTTGCACCCATAGGCTCTGTCTGCTGTCACTCTTAGGGGAAGAGCCAATCAAATGGCCCACTCATCTCGCATGGAGAACGGGATGTTGGCACTCCTCCCGAGTAGCGTCTGATTGGAAGAGTGGGAGAGCTTGTAACCAATCACAAATGGGCTCCGCCCGACAGGCCCTAAGGGGGCCAGAATCCAGAGCCCGTATTTGTCCCACCAGATAGACTGTAGACCGTGGTTGGAAGTAGGTGGGCGTGAGTTTTCAAGGAGGTTTCTTGAAAGAGGAGCTGCCCTCCCTAGTATTGGGATAGTGACCCTGGGAGGAGCCAGACCTCACCTTTACACATGACAGTTCTGATTGGATAACAGTGATCATAGCAAACTTGTCAGAGCATAAATCATATGGCATCTCAAAGGCTTCCGTTTATTCTTCAAATCCAAACTCCTTCCCACAACTCACAGGAGAAGACTGTATAATCTGGCCCCTGCTTCCTTCTCTAACCTCATATCCTGTCACTTGCCCCCTCACTCATCTCCAGCAAAACTGGTAAGGGTGCCATTCCTTGAGCATGCCAAGAATGCTGCTGTCTCAGCGCCTTTGAACTTGCTATTTCCCTGACTGGTATGCATCACCCCCAGTTCTGCCCATGGCGGGCTCCTTCACAAACGTCAGGTTTCAGATCAAATGCCGCCTCTTCAGAGAGGGCTTCCTAGATGCCCCATCTAAAAGTAGCACTGCCCTCCCTTTTATTTTCTTCATATTAACTCTTCACTCTTTGAAATTATTTGTTTGCTACAAGTCCATCGTCCATTGTCCCTACCAGGTTGTAAATTCCATGACAGCAGAAACTTTGGCGGTCTTGTTTTCCGCTGTAACCCCAGTACTTAGCACATGGTGGGTGTCCAACATATGCTTGTTGAAGCAATACAGTTTGGGGTTGACATCTCCCAGAGCACTGGTGGGTAAAATGTATGTATGTTACTATATGGAGTTGTCATTGGATAACAGCTACACATTGAGTGGTGGCTATGGCTTGTGAAGGTGCCATATGTGGTACTTGGGCCACGTGGTATTTATCTGGGATATTATTGCCTGAGTCAGTGTCAGAAGATGGTGTCAGAGGTTAGTAAAGGAGGAATTATACTTGGCCTATTTTATCACTGAAACTGGATTTTGTTTCTTTTCTCTCTTTCTTTCTTTTTCTTTCTTCCTCTTTCTTTCTTTCTTTCTTTCTTTCTTTCTTTCTTTCTTTCTTTCTTTCTCTTTCTTTCTTTCTTTCTTTCTTTCTTTCTTTCTTTCTTTCTTTCTTTCTTTCTTTCTTTCTTTCTTTCCAGTAATGGTGGACTGGTTTATTCAGTTAATCCTCTGAAAATAGTGGCAATGTTAGATAACGTTTATAGGTGGCTGTCTTGTTGTGTCTTCACATAGTCTTCCCTCTGTATGTACCTGTGTCCAAATTTCCTCTTTTTATAAGGACATGTTGGATTAGGACCTACCTATATGATACATAACCTCGTTTAATCTTAGTTACTTCTTTAAGGGCCCTATCTCTAAATATAGTCACATTCTGAGGTACTAGGGGGTTAGAATGTCAACATATGAATTCTTGGGAGACCCAATTCAGCCCATAGCAACTACCATGTCTTGCTATCTCCTACCGATAACAATGAACAAGATGTCAGGGCCCAGTACTGCTATGTGTGTCCTAATTTCCTTTCCCTTGCAGCTAGGAATCTGGTTTAAGCTGCTCATGATGTCTCTCCTCCCCACGGAGAAAGTTTACTTTTCTGGGATGGTTGGAGCACTCATTGTGGAGAGCAACACTGGAAGTTTCCCAAACTTTCCCTCCTCCCTGCTTGGCTCCATACCTAGAATTACTATGTTACTTATACCAGGACTCTCTAAGCTGTGATTTGATTCAGTTCAGTGCCAACCAGCTGGTCCCAGGGAAATGGGACCTAGGACTGGTAGATTTGGGTGGAGGAAGAGATGAAGGCGAGGAGCAGAAAGTTCAGAGCAGGGGGCAGCCTGAATGGGGAGCCTGCTGGAGATGGGTTCAACATCCCTGAAAGCTCATTCAGGTGTTATATCAGTCAGGTAGTCAAGTAAGGAGCATTTCACAGGTTACTCTGCATCAAGCTTTGAGTTCCAACCAACCAGAATGGATCAAGTGCCTCCCCAGCTCAGAGAACTCCTTTTGATGGGGTGGAGAAACTGGGGGTTTCCAAGAAAAGCATCACATGACAGCAGTAGTACCAGGTACTGTGAGAAACTGGAACAGCAAGGGAGGGATGGATCCCATCTAGGCAGATCAGGGAAAGCTTTTTAGAGGGGGCACAAAGGCAAGCTTGTGGTGTCCCAATGAGGGTGGAAGAATAGCATTTTGGTAAGAGAGAACAGCATTTGCAAAGGCCTGAAGAGCAGATAAAAATCAACGATGTGCATATGCACCCGGATATATGAAAATGTATGGAAAGTTGCCAAGACTTGTGTTGGTGGAATCTTTTACTGTCCAGTGCCTCCCACCATGCTCAGAACTAAACCCCAACCCTCACGCTGGCCTTGTCTGTCTCTCCATTTTCATGTTCTTGTATCCATACCTCACTTATCCTCAGTTGCCCCTTTACAGTCCTTGGCCTCCTTTCATTTTGGCCTCAGAGTCTGCCTTTGCCCAACATGATTGAGCTGATAAGCTCTGCGTGTTTCCTTTTCTCCATATGACTCCATCTCATTTCTCAAGTCCACCTCCTCAGAGTGTCCCTGAGAAAGAGAGAGAGAGAGAGAGTCACAGAACATTTCTCTCTCTCTTTTTTTTTCTTGTTACAGCCCATCTTGCCTGCTGGACGATGACTCCATGAAAGCAAGGATTTTTGTCTTTTTATTCATGGCGGTGTCCCCAGCATCTAGAACAATGTCTAACACAATACGTACATAGTAAGTATTTTAAATTATAGTTAACCTTGAACAACACAGGTTTGAACTATGCAGGTCCACTTTTATGTGGATTTCTCACAGTACAGTGCTGTAAATATTTTTTCTCTTATTTATGATTTTCTCTCTCTTTTTGTAAGATTTTATTTTTTATTATTTTTTTAAAGATTTTATTTTTTAAAGTAATCTCTACACCCACCTCAGGGCTGGAACTCAACCCCAAGATCAAGAGTCGCATGCTGTACTGACTAAGGCACCCCTTTAAAGATTTACTTTTTTAAAGTTTTTATTTATTTATTTTGAGAGAGAGAGTGAGCAGGGGAGAGGCAGAGAGAGAGAGAGAGAGGGAGGGAGAATCCCACTCATGCTCCACACTGTCAGCTTAGAGCCCAACATGGGGCTTTATTTCATGAACTGTGAGATCATGACCTGAACTGAAATCGAGGGTCAGACACTTAACCGACTGAGCCACCCAGGAGCCCTTAGTTTTATTTTTTAACTAATCTCTAAACCTGATGTGAGGCTCAAACTCACAAGCCCGAGATCAAGAGTCACATGTTCTATGTACTGGACCAGCCAGGTGCCCCTCTTCCTTAAGATTTTCTTAATAACATTTTCTTTTTTTCTAGTTTACTTTATTGTAAGAATACAGTATATAATACATATAACATACAGAATATTTGCTAACCAACAGTTTATGTTATTGGTCAATAGTAGGCTATTAGTAGTTAGATTTTGGGGGAGTCAAAAGTTATACACAGAATTTTCAACTGTGTTCAGGGTTGGTGCCCCCCCCCCATGATGTTCAAGGGTCAATTCTAATTAAATGAATGTGCATGTATTAATATATTACTTAAATAATTGTTTAAAAGAACAGTTATGTTGAGAAGCTCTTGAAGGGGAGAGATAATGAGACTCTAAGGCCATTGGATCAATGGTGATGTTAAAGGAAAGACATGGACGAGGAAGCCTGGCTTCACTCCTGCTAGAGAGTCAATGGGAAGGAGGGTTTAGGGCTTGAGGAGGGCCCTAGGTCTCCAAGGCTCCCAGGAAAGAAGGTGAGGCATACAATCTGGGAAAAGGGTAGGTTCTCTGTGGTGGACATTTGCTCAGGGCTTGCTGTGCAGGGGAGAATAGGAAGGGGAAGGGGTGTAGTGCTGGGGGAGATGGGTGGTATTCTGGGTAAGATGGGGAGTTCACCAGCAGAAATGAGCCTTGAGGGGGCGTGTAGACAAAGGATCTGTGAGGCAACTTATCAGGAGCAGTGGCTGGTAATGTTCCACAAGGGTAAAGTACTCTTGAACAAATATTTTTTTTACTTTTAGGAGTTAATATATTTATTTAGTGAATATCAGAAAATGAAAGTTGTGATTTTTACGGTTATTGCTTTAGATGAGTCTAAAATAGGTAAAAAAAAAAAAAAAAACCAAACAAACAAAAAACAAAAAACAAAACACAAAAACAAAAACAATGAGAACATTTAGAGTCAGATCCATGGTAGTCCAGTGGGAGGATTTGGCTACATTCATAGGAGAGAGAATGATTGATGGCACCTCTCTGGTTTCCTCTCCCTGCCACACACTCCCCAACTCTTCCTTGTGACCCAAGTATACTCCTTTGGAAACACTATCACACCTTGTTATTAAGTAATTTTTAAGATTTAATGTTTGTCTGCTCCCTCCATCCCTAACTCCATGGGAAAGGAACACTGCATCCTGGAGGTATTATAGGACTAGGTGCACAGTAAGCCCTCAGTGGCTGATGGAGCATGAACAAGGAAGAGAGAGGGGCGTGAGATGGGGGGAGGGAGGGACAGGGGGAATCGCTGGAACACCTGGATAGGCTTTCTACAAGGCTGGGCTGGAGGTTCCTGAGGTAGGTATTGGGGGCTTACTGACAGAATGGAATCTCTAGGAGGCAGGATGGAGGTCTGTTCATTCCCAAAAGGTGGAAATGGGTGTTTAAGCAACAGTCGTGGGTGAATATCTGCGATGATGGGAGATGAAGACCAAGCTGAGATGGGAGACACTTCATGAGACAGGTGGCTCCCAATAGGCAGAGATGGGGCTCACTGTGGTTTGAGGCAAATGAGAAGGGGTGGGAATCAGTGTTGCACAGCTGAGGCAGGGGTCTTGTGTTAGGTGGAGGTCCTAGTGACAGAGCTGGGTGGTCCGGGTCAGGTGGGGGATACTCTGTGCGGTGGATATAAGTTCCATGTTGCAAAATTGGGGGTCTCACTTGCAGGGGTGGGGGTGGCAAGTCCACTGTGGCAGAGATGGAGGTCCAGATAATATTACGGATCTAATACTCAACTGGGAGGTCCCCTGTGTGCGGCTGGGATGCGGTCCGTGTGCAGAGTTGCGGGTTCAAGTAAGACAGGGATGGGGGTCCACATGCCCCAGTGACTGGGTTACCAAGGCGGCCCCAGGGGAAGGGGCCATGGCTGAGTTTCAAGGACAGGGGGCTCGGCGGCGACTCCCGCGCGCCCCCTGGCGGTCCTGATTCCGCCGCGGCTCCCACAATGCTCACGTAGCCCCGCAGAGACTCCGGAGACGGCGGCGGCTCCAAGATGGCGCAGACGATTTTCGAGGCCCTGGAGGGTGAGCAGCGGCGGAGCCGGGGGAGGCGGCTGTTCCACGTTGCACCCCCTCCCGCCGCGTCCTCGCAGCGCCCGGCCCAGGGCGCGCGGCGGCCGCGGGGCGGAGGGCGCCGGGACCGGAACAGCCGCGGGGCGGGAGGGGCACGGACGGGAACAGCCGCGGGAGCCGAGGCCCGGCGGGGGGGGGTGGGCAACGGAACCGGAACAGCGGCAGAGCTAGGGCACAGTGGCGGGGGGCGGGGGCATCGGAGCAGAACAGCCGCGGGAGCCGAGGCTCGGCGCTGGGGGGACAACGGGACAGGAAGAGCCGGGAGGGAACGCCCTGGGGGCGAGCACCGGGGCAGAACTGCCGGGGAGGCATGGCCGGGGCCTTGGTCGTGGGGGAGGCCTCGGACAGGAACAGCGTCCACCCGCGAGGGCCTCGGGCCGGCGCGGGAGGGATTTCCTGGAGGGAACAGCCGGGGAGCCCGCGCACCCGCCAGGCCTGGAAGAGCTCGACGGAGGGTGCCGCTCCCGGGGGGGACAATGGTGCGAGGGCGGGAGGGGCTTGGAGGCCGAAGCAGCCGAGCCAGGAGTCCTGACCACGAAGAACTTGCCTTGAGCGCCAACTGTGCCTCGTTCCCTGACATAGTCTCAAAATCAGACCTGGAAGGGATAGGTGCTACCTGTGCGCAAGGCCAGGACTTAGTGCGCACAGACCCAAAGCAACAAACACTAAGTGCCTATTTTGTGCACTGTGCTGGGGTGCTGAATTTTATAAACTCAGACCAAGAAACGATGAGTATATGGGTGTCAACGGTGTGCTTGGCTGGAACACAGTGCCCTCAGACGGAAACCTATAAACCCTGGGCACCAACTGATGGTCCTGTGCTTTGCAGGTTCCTAACATGGAGGTGGGTCTCAGACCCAGGGAACTGTGGGTTTTGGAGACAGAAAACACTGAAGGCCTCCATATGCACTCCTGGACATGGGTGGGTGGGAAGGAGCCTTAGTGGCTTCAGGGCAGTGGTGCAGAGTAGATACGGGGGGGGGGGGGGGGGGGGATACAGACTGGAGAGGTGTGAATGTTCTTGGAGAGGTGTGATAAGATCAGTGTGCACATAATTAGGGTGCAGACTGAAAGTTGGCCCGACGAGTGGTATGTAGCTGAGACTGAGCCCCTTAGGAGATCTCTATGATGTCCCTTCACTTCTTGGGGGATCAGAGTTCTCACCATAAAATGTAGGTAACCCTCACCCCATCTGGAGAGTTTCTAATTCAAGAATACTCACTGAGCCAGACACATTTCCTGCCCCACAGTGGGGGGCAGGGAGGAGGCATAAAAAAATTATAGAACAAGCAAATATTGTAATTCTAGAATTATAGAAAAGTTAAGCCATAAAAGATTATCTTAGCTGGCATTTAGTGCTGATGTGGGTGATGGATGTGGAGGGCCAGGGTCAGTGTCAGGATCTGGGAGACCAACAGAATGGGGTGAGGCCTACTTTCTCTTTAGGTTCCATGGACGTCCTAGATGTTTGAATTTGTTCATGTACTGAGTGATGAGGAAATTAGAAGAAAAATCAGTTCCTAGAACAGTGTGGTACATGCTGGGCTTGGGCAAGGACAGCAGAACTGTGGGGATCCAGAGGTGACCCAGACAGTAGGAACTGCATTTGCAAAGCCCTGGGAGGAAGAGAGGTCTTCTAGGATTCACAGAAGTTCGTGTGAACGAGGAGCTAGAAATGAGACTTCTGAACTTTATCTTGGAATCAGTGTGGAACCAAGAAAGGGTTTTCAGCAGGGGAGCAACACAATCTGATGTATGTTTTATAAAGTTCACTCAGGCTGCTATGAGAACACACTGGAGGGGGCCAGAGTGGCAGCTGGGAGGTGAGTGAAGTAGCTGCAGTTGTCCTGCTGAGAACCGATGGTGGCCTGGGCCGCAGGGGGGACAGCCTCTCAGATGGAAGAAAGTGGATCTGAGAGAGGCAGTGGAAGCAGAATAGGCCAGACTTGCTGAGGGACTAGAAATGAGAAGAGGGCCGGGAAATAGGTTGGGGAAAGAGTGAAGGGGTGCCCCAGGGGCTGTGGCTGGGTGAATGGTGGTACCTGTTCTTGCTTATGAGGATTATTGGAAGAGGGAAAATTGAGGGGTGAGAGTGACACATTTAGCTTGATTTCCATTTTAGATGGGCAGTATTTAAAAAAAAAAAAAACCTTTTTCATTTTTAGCAGTCTTAGGTTCACAACTAAGTTGAGAGGCAGGTACAGAGATTTCCTGTGTACCCTCTGATCTCACACATGACTAGCCTCCCCCATTCTCCACGTAATTCGTCAGAATGGTACATTTGCTGCCAAGGATGAATCCACATTGACCCATCGTAATCACCCAAGTCCATGGTTTGTCTTAAGGTTCACTCTTAAAATTTTTTTTTTTTGTTTAACATTTATTTATTTTTGAGACAGAGAGCATGAACAGGGGAGGGTCAGAGAAAGAGGGAGACACAGAATCTGAAACAGGCTCTGAGCTGTCAGCACAGAGCCTGACGCGGGGCTCGAACCCACGGACTGCGAGATCATGACCTGAGCCGAAGTCGGACGCTTAACCCACTGAGCCACCCAGGTGCCCCTTAAGGTTCACTCTTGGTGGTGCACATTCTGGTAGACAAGTGTGTAATAACATATATCTGTCATCACAGTGGCATCACAGAGGACTTTCACTGCTTTAAAGATCTTGTGTCCCTGTAAGCCTCTGGGTATCACCGATCTTTCGATTGTCTCCATAGTTCTGAATCGCTTCTCAGCCTTTTGGCTAAGATCAAGTGTCTGGCAGGCAGTATTATTCATTTACTTATTTATTTAAAAAAAAATTTTAAGCTTTATTTATTTTTGAGAGAGCGAGTAGGGGAGGGGTAGAGAGAGAGGGAGACACAGAATCTAAGAAGCAGGCTCCGGGCTCTGAGCTGTCAGCACAGAGCCCAGTGCGGGGCTCGAACCCACAAACTGTGAGATTATGACCTGAGCCAAAGTCAGATGCTTAACCAACTGAGCCACCCAGGGACCCCTATTTATTTATTTTTAAACTTTTTATTTTTTATTTCAGAGAAAGAGCAAGCAGGGAAGAGGGACAGAGAGAGAGAGAGAGAGAGAGAGAGAGAGAATCTTAAGCAGGCTCCATACTCAGTGAGGAGCCCCATGTGGGGCTCAATCCCATGACCCTGGGATCATGTTCTGAGCTGAAATCAGGAGTCGGACACTCAACTGACTGAGCAACCCAGGCACCCTGACAGGCAGTATTTTTTATATTTATACTTATGTTTTTAAAATATTTGTTTGTTTTTGAGAAAGAGCATGTGTGAGTGGGGGAGGCACAGAGAGAGGGAGACAGGATCAGAAAAAGCACAGAGCCTAATGTGCGGCTCCAACTCCCAAACTGTGAGAGCACCACCTGAGCTGAAGTCGGACGCTTAACCAGCTGAGCCACCCAGGCACTCTCAGGCAGTATTTTTTAAATAAAATATTTTATTTTGAAAAAAAAAAATTTTTTTTGAAATCATTCTTTTTTTTTTTTTTCATAAATTCACATGTGGTTGTAAGAAATAATATAGAGAGATTCCATGTACTCTTTACTAGTTTCCCTCAATGTAACATTGTGTAAAACTATTTTATAACACAGCATACAGAACAGTTCCCTCACTGTCAGGTGTTGCCCATTTATAGCCACACCCACCTCTTTCCCCTCTCCCCTCATCTCTGATGTCTGTCCACCACTGATCTGTTCTTCAGTTCTAAAATTTTTGTCTTTTCAAGAATGTTATGTAAATGGAATCATATAGTATATGACCTTTGAGATTGGCTTTTTTCACTTATAATTCCCTGGAGAGTCACCCAAGTTATTGTGTATGTCAATAGTGTGTTCCTTTTTATTGCCGAGTCATATTCCACAGTGGGATATACCAGTTTGTTTAACCATTCACCCGTTGAAGGACATCTGAGTTTCCAGTTTTTTACTATTATGAATAAAACTGCTGTGAATGCTCATGTACAGGTTTGAATACAAATGCTAATATACTCACAATCTTGTATAAAATGGATTTACTGAAGTTCATCCAGGGGAGCAAACCCCAGGTTTGAGACTCCAGATTTGGGGGACAACTAGATGGGGGTGAGTGAGTCTACCCAGGGAGAGTGTAAGAGGGGAAGGAGAGAGAATCCGGACAGAAGGAACCTTTCAAAATAGAAACTTTAGGGGACTGACAGAAAAGAGCAAAGGAGTCTGGGAAGGAGTGAGCAAAGGTGGGAGAAGACCCAGGAGGGGGGTATCCTAGAGCAGGAGAAGGGAGTGTTTCAAGGAAGGAACATCCAATGCTGACAGGTTTCTTTGGTGATTTTTGTGGAATGCTGGGGGCCAGAGCCTCACAAAGTGGGTGGAGGAGTATTGGGAGGTGGGCAGAGGAGATGGAGGGATGCTTGATGTTGAAGGAAGGAGAGATAGGAATGTAGGTTCAAGAGAGGGCATTCTAGAGAGACCTGAGCGTGTGTAGCTGTTGATGGGAAGGAAAGGTTGCTGGCATGCTGTGAAACAAGGGACCAGTTGGTGGAGAGTGGTTTCTGAGGGAGTAGGAGGGGTTGGAGGGAAGAGCTGGTCTCAGGAAAGACACAGCAAGCATTGTGACGAGAGAAAATATGAATTCACCTTGGCTGCAGGAACTAATGGTTCTAATTTGCATTGCCTTTAGAAGCTGGGGCAGGTGTCCAGGTAAAAGCTGAGAGGTTGGAACCAGAGCACTGGCTGTGGGGACAGAGAGAAGGAGGCACCCTCTGGGTTTTTTGGAGAGGGAGGTAATGTGCTTTGGTGGCCACTTCGATGTGAGAACACCTGTCCTCCAGCTGGGGACATGGCTAGATAATGTTCTACCGTGAACCTCAGCAGTGACAACGGATTGGAAAACATGGAAGCACTCGGCTTCTCACGGGTGTCCCCACCATCAATTCAGATTACACTGGTTACTGAGGAACTGAAAAGACAAGCACATGTTGGAAAACAAAGGAAGCAAAGATGGCCAAGTGCACAAATAAATTTGTTGTGGGGTGGGTGGAATAGGGTGGGGAGGACTTGGTAACATGATTTGTGGAGGGGCTATGTGATTTAGGATCAGACTCTCCAAGAGGAAGAGAGAAGCCCAATCTAGTAGTGGCTTAAACAGGCTAGTAGTTTATTTCTTTATTTCTCTCATATGGGAGTCCAGAGGAAGATGGTCCAGAGCTACAAGGGTGGCTGTGTCCTACAAGGTTCCCAGAGGCCCAGGATCGTTTCCAGCTTTTTGCCCTGCAATCCCTAGGGTATCACCCTTGTCCTCATGATCTGGGATGGTGGCTAGATTATTCACTATTGTATTCTTGTTCTAGGAAGCAGGATGGAGGATGGGGAAGAGAAGGACATCATGTGCCAGGCAGTTTTAAGAAAACTTTCTAGATGCTGCCATAGAATACCTTTCCTTATATCCCATTGTCCAGAATTTAGACATTCTGTAGCTGCAAGAGCAGCTGGGAAGTGTGATCTTTATTGTGGGGCCATATTTTCATCCAAAAACGTTGGGTTCTACTGCAGTGGAAGTAGGAGAGATGTGCATCGGGGCACGGCCAACTGTCTTTGCCACAGAGGCCTTGCATTGGGTCTGGCTTGTAAGGGTGAAGTCAGAGACACCATTTTGTTGTTGTTTTTCAGGAATGGACAATCAGACTGTCCTGGCGGTCCAGTCATTGTTGGATGGCCAAGGAGCAGTCCCTGATCCAACAGGCCAGAGTGTCAATGCACCTCCTACTATCCAGCCACTGGGTGAGTATCTGCTCAGGTTCACCAGTGGGAAGGGTGAGTAACTCCCTGTGAAAAACAGGTGGGGCTCCTGAGAGGGTATGGGAATGAATTGCCTACTGTGGTCCCCAGGATGTCCTCTGGTGTCTGAACCCTCTCCCCTCTCCCGGCCTGGATTTTCAGGCTCATGCTTTTCTCTGCTTAGCGATGAGGACACTCTTTCTCAATCATTTAGTGAACGTGGGGATTGTGACATAGGGAAGCTCTAGGCAGTGGAGCTTGGCAGTGGTTGTACCTTTGACCCAGAAGTTATTTCTCAGCCTCCCTTCTATGGAAAGAACAGGCTGAGCATGAATCTCCAGTTTACGGGCCAGGCCCCTGAGACAGAGAGAGAAAGTAAGGAACTTTAAAGCCCTGTGTGAATCTGTGTATTTATTCATTCCACAAACAGTTTTGAATACTTGGGAACCATTCTGGGCACAGAGAGATGCCCACCTGGGTTTGAATCCTTATTCCCATAGTTCCTGGCTCTATGACCTTGGACACAAGTAGGTTAGCTTCTCTGTGCCCCAGTTTCCACATCTGTAAAATGAGGATAATAGCCTTGCCTCGTAGAAGCCTTGTGAGGACACTTGGGATTTACTTTCAGCAGTTGTAAATAAGAAACGTGAGTTTCTTGTGGTTTGTACAGATGAAAGTTTATTTCTCTGTTACATGAAGTCCTGATGTGCATTTGGGGTGGGGATGGTGAGACTCAGACCCTTTTTTCTTTTGGTTCTGTTGCCCTCTATCTGCAGTCTATGTTGCCTGCTCCAGCTTTTCACTTTCATTTCCACATTGTAGCCAACACAAAGGGAAGAAAGAACTTCCTTTTAAAAGGAAGTTGCATAGGGGCGCTTGGGTGCCTCAGTCACTTAAGTGCCCGACTCTTGATCTCAGCTCAGGTCTTGATCTCAGGGTCCTGGGTTCAGGCCCCCACTGGGCATGAAGCCTACTTTTAAAAAAAGAAAAAAAAAAAAAAGAAAGAAAGGAAGTTGCATGGACAGTATACTGTTGCCCTTGTCCTATTGGTCAGAATTTGGTCACATGACATGTTTAGCTGCAAAGGCTGGGAAATATAGTCTTTAATGAGATGGTCATGTTTCCCACTAAAGTTTGTATTACTGTCTAAGAAGGAAGAGTAAATACTGAATGACAAATAGACATTCCTGCCATAACATGTCAAGTGCTTGGCATAGTGCATGGCCTGTGGTAGACCCTCAATGGGTGGTGTCAGCTATAGCTAATCATTCATTTAGTCTTCCACTCATTCAACAAATGTGCCAGGATTATTGCAGTTCTGATAGTAAGTCAGACTTATTTCCTCCCTTTCAGGGGACTCATAGTCTGGTGGTGCTGGGAAAAGTGTGATATGTGAGGAGCTGTGGTGACTAGCTTTAGGAAGGCTTCCTGACATTTGAGCAGAATCTTGCAGAATCAGTTGTTCTGAGAGAAGCAGCTTGGCAGAGAGAACAGGGCCTGCAGAGACATAGAAAGTCATGTAGGCCATTTGGGGACTGGTGAACGAACTCAGGCAGGATAAAGATTCCGAATATCTCAACTTTGAAGTGCACCCACTCTACTATTTCTTGATTTCTGATTTTTTGATACCTGGGTAGTTGTGGCTGGATGTTCCTGCAGGTGCCTATGTGGTTTTGAAATCTCCCAGGAAGCACAATCTTGACATTTGTTACACGCACACTGAGTCATGGGTTGCTGTTAGGTTTGCCATGCTTATGGTCCAGCCGCAGGTTTTGTCCTGTTTCTTATTGTGATGCCCTCTCATTTATCTTCCCTTTTATCATTGTTCCTCTCCCTCTGCTACTGTATGGATGTGACCCCTAGATGATGAGGATGTCTTTCTCTGCGGGAAGTGTAAGAAGCAGTTCAACTCGCTGCCAGCATTTATGACCCACAAGCGGGAACAGTGCCAGGGGAATGCCCCACCCCTGGCCACAGTCTCACTGGCCACCAATAGCATCTACACGCCTTCAGCAGCACCCACAGCAGTCCAGCAGGCCCCACCTCCTGCCAATCGCCAGGTATTCATTCGTTTGTTTGTTCATTCATCTGTTCAAGTCTTTTTTTGAGCATCCACTATGTGTCAGGCACTGTGTGGGCACTGTTTTGGACACATACTTTTTTCAGGATGTTAAGCGCAGAGAGACGGGAGGTTTTGCCATTTTGTATTTGGTACTTGGGGAAGAGCTCTGGGAAGAGGTGCCATATGAGCAGAGACCTAAGGAGGTGAGGGAATGAGTCATGCTGCTGCTTTGGGGAAGAGTATTCCGGGAGGAGCTATCCGCAAGTACAAAGGCCCTGAGGTAGGAGTATGCTGGGTTTATTCCAGGAACAGCAAGGAGGTAGAGTGGCCGGAGCTGAATAAGTGAGGAGGAGGAGGGTGGGAGATGATATGATCAGACAAGGCAATAGGGGGATCCTGGTGAGCATGTGGGCCCTACGGGCTTTTATCCTGAGTGAGATGGGAGCCTTTGTAAGGTTTTGAACAGAAGAGGGACATAGTCTGGTTTACACCTGAACTAGATTACGCCGGCTGCTGTGCAGAGAATAGATTTTGATGAGAGTCAAGAGAGAGACCCAGGAAATGCGTTAGGGGGCCATTGTACCAAGCCAGGCAGTAGGTGGTGGTGGCTCGACCAGGATGGTGGCAGTGGCAGTGGAGAGAAGGGAGGAGGTTTTGGAAGTATTTTGAAGGTGGAGCCACTAGAGTTTGTGGATGCATTGGATGGGAGAGATGAGATTAGGAGGAGTCCAGGGTGATCCATGGCAGAGGTGGAATTGCCATTTACTGAAGTGGAGAAAACAGCAAGATTTTGGTGGGGCTGTCAGGAGTTCAGCTGGTTATGCTGGATTTGAGATGCCCATTGGACCTGTAAGTGGAGGTGGCAAAGATGCAGACAGATAACACAGGTCTGGAGGCCAGGGGAGAACAGAACACCCTGGGTCAGGGGCTTTTAAAGGGATTAAAGAATTCTTATAAAAGAGGCTGGACAGGGGCACCTGGTGGCTCAGTCGGTTAAGTGTCTGACTTCGGCTCAGGTCATGACCTCACCGGTTCATGAGTCCGAGCCCGCGTCGGTCTCTTTGCTGCTAGCCTGGAGCCTGCTTCAGATTCTGTGTCTCCCTCTCTCTCCCCGCCCCTCCCCCACTCACACTCTGTCTCTCTCAAAAATAAATATTAAAAAAAATTTTTTTTTAAAAAGAGGCTGGACATGTCTCAGGATGCCAGGTCAGGGGGTCAAATTTCCTTCTGGCTTCCTCTTATCTCCTTATTCCTTTAAAACATCATCTCCAGGGGCGCCTGGGTGGCTCAGTCGGTTGAGCGCCGACTTCGGCTCAGGTCACGATCTCACGGTCCGTGAGTTCGAGCCCCGCATCGGGCCCCTGTGCTGACAGCTCAGAGCCCGGAGCCTGTTTCAGATTCTGTGTCTCCCTCTCTCTGACCCTCCCCCATTCATGCTCTGTCTCTCTCTGTCTAAAAAAAAAATGAATAAAAACGTTAAAAAAAAAATTTTTTTTTTTAAATAAATAAAACATCATCTCCAAACGGGGGCGCCTGGGTGGCTCTGTCATTTAAGCGTCCGACTTCGTCTCAGGTCATGATCTCACGGTTCATGGGTCTGAGCCCCATGTTGGGCTCTGCGGTGACAGCTCAGAGACTGGAGCCTGCTTCAGATTCTGTGTCTTCCTCTCTCTCTGCCCCTCCCCCGCTCTCGCTCTGTCTCTGTCTCTCTCAAAAATAAATAAAGATTAAAAAAAAAATCTTAAAAAAAAACATTATCTCCAAACAAAAAACATATCTCTATCTACTGTATAGACATAATTCCTGCCATCAGAATAAAAGCATTCACCCCCAGATTCAAAGGACTTGCAGACTGAAACTTCTCAGGTTGCCACAGACATCTAACACAAAACATAATGATTCTTCCCACTTCTTGATTATGAGTTTGTTAGCAGAAAATATTCCCTCTCCCCACCCCACTGTTTTTTTTTTTTCCAGTAAAAGGAGAGTGGGAAATTCCTTTACTCCTGGGCAAGGAAATAACTTTAGAACATAAGCAGTTGGCTCATAGGCAGACTTGAATCCCCTGCTAAGTGACTTGGATGGACGTGGATATCTTTTCCCATTTTTTGTCAGCCTAACTAATGCATGTGACATTGTAAAAATACTTGTGAGCCAGGATCTACATTGCCTTTCCCGGCCATGACATGGGGCATCATCTAACCTACCCAGGCTGTCTTTACGTGGTTGAGGGACTCTGGGGTCTGGGGGCCAGCTGCCGTGTCCCCAGAGGTCCCAAAGAAACAGGTGACCTAGGATGATGCCAAGAGCTGTCAGTAAAGAAAAGCAACAAATAAAATAAAAACCCTTTACTTCTACTTTGAGGAGAAGTCACTGTACGTTTGACACTCTGTTGTAGGGTCTGCCTTTCGTCCTCACCAGTACCCTCGAGAACATATTATTATTTTTATTATCAATTTGTATGTTTGCAACTAATACATATTTCCCATCTCCACTTTAAAAGTTAGAATGTTATAAATCAAGGTCCCTTTGGCACTATTCCTTTTCTCTGCCCCCCAGCTAACTATTGAAGGGTATCCTTCTTGATCTTTTTTTCTTTTTTAAGTTTATTTATTTATTTTGAGAGAGAGAGTGTGTGTGTGCACACATGGGAGGGAGTGGGGGAGAGATGGGGGGGGTAGAGAATCCCAAGCAGTTTCTGCACGGTCAGTGCAGAGCCCAGTGTGGGGCTCAGACTCACGAACGGTGAGATCATGACCTGAGCTGAAATCAAGAATCAGATGCTTAACTGACTGAGCCATTCAGGCACCCTTTGACCTTTTGAGATACTTTCACATACTTATTTAAGTGCCCACAGGAATTATATAGTACTTTTAATAGTATAATAGTACTATTGTTTTAGAATTTTTAGATTAAGAATATGTAATCTGCATGTTGTTATGTAATTTTATTTTTCATGCAGTACTTTTTATCTGCTGTGTAGTATTCTGTCTTATGACTGTATTGTATTTTTTACTCCATTTCCCCTTTGATGGACACCAAAGTTGTTTCCAGTTATTCGCTATCAGACATAAGGCTGCATAGAATACCCTTGTTCATAGACTCCCTGTGAAATGTGTGAGTGTTTCTCTAGGAGAGATACCAGGAAGTATTATTGCTGGGTCATGGAGTATTTATCTTACAGGGAGGTATGACTTATTCTCATTTCATAGATAAGGAAACGGAAGTTCAGAGAGGTGGAGTGACTTGCCCAGGGCCGCACAGCAGGGAGAAGCAGAGGTGGAAATGAAATGCAGGTCTATGGGATTCCAGAACCCAAGTCTTTTGCATCATGCACTGTTTCCTTCCAGAGCTTCAGACATGTCTCTTCTCTGTCTCTTTCTCATTCACACTACTCAGATCTCCACGTACATTACAGTACCCCCATCCCCGCTGATCCAGACGCTGGTGCAGGGGAACATCTTGGTGAGCGATGATGTGCTCATGTCTGCCATGTCAGCCTTCACGTCTCTGGACCAGCCCATGCCCCAGGGCCCCCCACCCGTGCAGGTAAGGACGGGGCCAGCTTCTCAGGGGGTCTTGATTCCAGGACTACATGTTAACTGCTATGGATTCAGAACCTTGTAGAAAGAAGAGGGGTTGGCCTTAGCTCTCTCTCATGCTGAAGAGAGACTGTCAGTAGCACCTTGGCCTGCCCCACTGTGGGTAGGGAAGCTGTCATTTCATTCGGGATCCAGAACATTACTTTGGGGTTTCATTGCCATTATCTGGCTACTTTGACTCCTTTTTTTTTTTTTTTTAAATAAGTAGGCTCCATGCCCGGTGTGGGGCTTGTACTCATGACCTCACAACCCCAAGATCAGGAGTCACATGATCTCCTGACTAAGACAGTCAGGCACCCCTCCTATTTTTATTCTTAACAAAAATATTTCATGTCCATTGGGAAACGATAGAAAATACACAATAGGAAAATAAAAACAAAGTTTAATTACTCATAATCTGGAAACTAGAGAGACATGGTAACTGACTATAATGTATAGTTCTCTTTTGTTTTTTGTTTTTTTGCCTGCTCTACTGACTGAGCCAGCCAGGTGTCCCTGATCACTCTATTCTTTTTGGAACCTTTCTGTAGGTTTGAAAGTTTTCAGAATAAAAGTTGGGAGACACCTGGCTGACTCAGTCAGTAAAACATATGACTCTTAATCTCAGGGTTGTGAATAGCCTATTGGGTGTAGAGATTACTTAAATCTTTTTTTTTCATTTAAAAAAAATGTTTATTTATTTATTTTGAGAGAGAGAGAGAGTGCGAGCCAGGGAAGGGCAGAGAGAGAGGGAGAGAGAGAATCCCAAGCAGGCTCCATGCTGTCAGCACAGAGGATGCGGGGCTCCGTCTCCTGAACATTGAGATCATGACCTGAGCTGAAATCAAGAGTCGGTCACTTAACTGAGCCACCTAGGCGCCCCCAAAATAAAATCTTTAAAAAAATGACAAACAAAGAATAATGGGGTGCCTGAGTGGCTCAGTTGGTTAAGCGTCCAACTCTTTGATTTCAGCTCAGGGCATAATCTCAGGGTAGTGAGATTGAGCCCCGAGTGGGGCTCTGTGCTCGCAGTAGCATCTGCTTAAGATTCTCTTTCTGCCCCTCCCCTGCATGCATATGGACGTGCTCCCTTTCTCTCTCTCTTTCTGTCTGTCTCTCTCTCTCTCAAAGAATAAAAGTTGGGAAGTCAATCAATTAATCAACCATCCATACTCTCTCCACCCAAAGAAAACACTACTAGATTTTTGGTGCCTGGTTTTCCTGATCTTTGAATGCAAATAGAGATAGAAACAGCTTTTTATATAAATGCATTTATAATATACATATCCATGTAAATGAACCATGTTATATGCACTGTTCCGAAACTTGCTTTTTTTATTTTGCCTTTTGCTTAAAGTCATTATCTATGCCTACAGTTCTTTTTTTTTTTTTTTTTTTAACATTTATTTATTTTTGAGAGACAGAGAGAGGCAGAGCATGAGCAGGGGAGGGGGAGAGAGAGACACACACAGAATCTGAAGGAGGCTCCAGGCTCTGAGCTGTTTGTTAGCACAGAGCCCGACGTGGGGCCTGAACTCACAAACCGCAAGACCAAGACCTGAGCCGAAGTCGGGCACTCAACTGATTGAGCCACCCAGGTGCCCCTATGCCTACAATTCTATATCAGTATTTCCCAAAATGCTCCTCAGAAGAGTGGCTCCTTGGGATTTTTCTAATATAAAAAGGATCTCTGGTCAAACCAGCTTAGGGTAGAGGCATTCTACTTCTTCCCTTGCCCTGTTTCTGTTGTTTTCCTGCAACAAAACACTTTTGTTTTTTGTCATCCCAGGTTTTTTCCAAACCATGTTTGACTGTGGAACCCAGGGAACTGTAATTAAGAGGAGCACCCTTTATGAAATGCTGATTACCATCATATATATATATATATATAGATGAGCGATAGATATATATATATATATTTAAGTAAACTCTTTGCCTAGCATGGGGCTTGAACTCATGACCCACAGATCAAGAACTGCATGCTCTAGGGGCACCTGGGTGGCTCAGTTGGTTGGGTATCCAACTTGGGCTCAGGTCATGATCTCATGGTTCGTGAATTCAAGCCCCACATCTGTCTTTGTGCTGACAGCTCGGAGCCTAGAGCCTGCTTTCAATTTCATGTCTCCCTCTCTCTCTGCCCCTCCCCACTCACACTTTGTCTCTCTCCCAAATAAATACACCTTAAAAAATATATTAAAAAAAAAAAAAAAGTATTGAATGCTCTATCAACTGAGCCAGCCAGGCATCCCTGACCACCATCATTTTAATACCTATACAAGATTCCATCATGTGTGTGGACCATTCTGTATTTAACCAGGCTTCTGCTAATGGCCATGTAGGTCACTGCCATTTTTTGCTGTTATAAAAACTACTGGAGAATCATCAATATACAGATATCTTTGCCCATCTGCTTGATTATTTTTGTGAAATAAGTTTCTAGAAGTCAGTGGCTGTGTTTCAGGGGTCTACAGCTACCTACACATTCAGTGCCTCTCTAGAAAGACTCCCGGGACTTGGGATGGTTGTACTCATGGTTTATTCCTGACAAAGGATACACAGCAGGATCAGCAAGAAGAAAAGACATCAGCTGGAATCTGGAGGAATCCAGGCCTAGGTTTCTACTGTTCTTCCTCTTGCGGACATAGGGAGAGATTACGCAAAACACTTCTTTCTTAGTAATCTCCACACCCAACGTGGGGTTCGAACTCACAAACCCGAGTTCAAGACTTGCATGCTCTTACCAACTGAGCCAGCCAGGTGCCCCACAAAACGCTTTTTCCTTCAGCAGTGAAGAGCAACAATGTGTGTGCATGCTTCTGCCCAAGAAGCACACCTGCAATTCAAGGGACAGGACTTTTATTGGGGATTGGTCGTGTGGGCGCCACCGTGACCAAAAGTCCACGCTCCTAGAAGGAAAGGAGGTGTTCACCATAGATCACACTGCCCGTACAGCAATCTAGGTGACCTGGTACAGAGTAGTCAGTGCCCTAGTGAGCAAAACAGCCTCACCGATATAGGCAGCCTTCTACGAGGCGGGTTCTCAGATGCCGTTCAAGAGCAGGTCGTACAAGCAAGTCCTCCTAAAACAGCAACACCGGGGCTGCTGTGTGGGCCCAGCCCTGTACAAGCTGGGCCATTTTTGTGGACTTTCATTGAGAAGAGGGGTAACGGCGCCTGGCTGACGCTTCCTCTGTATTCTTCCGTGAGTGTTTCCGTGCCTCCTGTCAGCCCTGTCCTCTGAGCTGCCTTGTGAGGGGGCTCCTCTTTCCACGTGGCTGGCTAAGACAGATGTCCTTCCTCACTGGTATCAAGAGGGTGTGGCACTTTAATTTTCTCTTCTGATTGCAGAGCAGCCTGAACATGCATTCCGCACCCAGCTACCTCTCCCAGCCTCCGCCACCTCCCCCACCCCCTCCACCACTGCCCCCACCCCCACCACCCCAGCCCCCACCACCCCCGCCCCAGAGCCTGGGCCCCCCCGGGCGTCCCAACCCTGGCGGAAATGGCGTGGTTGAGGTGTACAGTGCCACGACGGAGCCCCTGGCTGGGAGTGGCACAGTGGAGATCCAGGCATTGGGAATGCAGCCCTACCCACCCCTGGAGGTGAGCAGAGGCCGGGGCTTGGGGGGAGGGGAAGGAACTGGTCACGGTCATCATGGGTAGCTGGAACTTTTCCTGAGCACCAGCTCTGTGCCACACGCTGTGCCTGAGACAAAATCAGATCAGGGAGAGATCACATCATGGGAGAGAATCAAGCCATTTAATTTAATCAAGCCATCATGCCCGTAAACGTGAAATGCGAACCATGAGAAGGTGGCATGAAGCAGAGGGTTGTGGCAGAAATACAAACTGCCCTCAGGAAGTCCTCAGAACAGTCAGAACACCTGTGTTTTAGGGAGAGGATTCCAAGAAGTGATCGATGTGATCATTGGTCAATGATCAATTGACCACTGATCAATCTTACATTTTGAACAAGCTAGATGTATGGGTTAGTTATGGCCGAGGAAGAAATAGCCACAGAACCTCAGTGGTAGATGGCAAACCGTGTTTATTGTTCTCGCATCTATGTGGCTTGCTTTGGCAACTCTGCTGATCTTGGCTGGGCTCTCCCAGGTGTCTGGAGATGGCAGCTGTCAGCTGCTCTAGGATGGCTGGGGTGGGACAAGTTGGCCAACCCGGCTCTGCTCCAACGCATCTGTTAGCCTCCAGCGGGTTAGCCAGGCATGTTCTTGCTGCAGTGGTGGGGGTGCAGGAGCACAAGCAGAAATGTTCGAGGGCACCTCTTGAGGCTTAGGCTCGTACAGTGTCCCGTCTGTTGGTCAAAATAGGTCACAAAGCCAGCTTAGATTTAAACAGTAAGGAAACAGATGCCACATCTTGATGGGAAAAGCTGCAAAATCACACTGCAAAGGGCGTGGGTCCTGGGAGGGGTAAAGAACTGAGGCCATTATGCAATCAGTGTACCATATGTACACTGATTCCCTGCTGAAGAGCTCTGAGCTGTAAGTTCAGGGTGCTAAGAGTTCAGGACCTTCCCAGACACCAGTGCTGACTCATACTCAGTCTGGCCATACAGACATTCCGTGTCGGGGAGCATGTATATCTGAAGAGAACCAGAGCAATGGGAAAATTCTACCACCAGCCATGTGATGTGATGAGAGCCTGCAGGAGATTTGCCCTAGCCTGAGGGAATAGAGCAAGCTTCCTTTTGTTGACTTAAAAAAAATTTTTTTTTTGAGTCCGTGAGCTGCTGAGAGACTAAATAGTGGCCCGGTAGGTGAAGGGGCCAGCCCCGGAGGAGCCTTCCCATGGAGATGAGGGTACTCTTTGAGCACAGGGCCTGAGTCTTCTTTGTTTTGGCAGCCTTAGCACCTAGCGGAGTACCTGGCCTGTGGTAGACCTGTGGTAGGTATCTGAAAATCTGAAATAGGGCCCTCTGACTTCAGTCTCCTCTCCTCTGAAATGGGAACTCCCCTTGTAGAGCTGTTGAGGGTAATGAGAGCAGACCCAGTGGCAGTCACATAATTTCTCAGTAATGACTTGAAAGGTGAATTCATCCATGTGATACCTATTTACTGAGTGCTGTATTGGTCAGGAAAGTAGGAACCCTTCTAGGTATTTCTGGCAGAGGGATTTAATACAAAAAGGTGCTTACAAAGCTGACTTCAGAAGGGCTAGATGGAGCAAAAGGCAGAGTGGGCGAGCGGCACTGATTTTCAGGTTCACGGTTGTTGCTTGGTCCAGAGGGCCAGGAAGCTACTGCTGCGCCCAGAGGTGGGGAAGCTTTAGGATTCTGTTGCTGCCCTGCCATCCTTGAGGCTGGTGGCCAGGAAGGGAATGTAGAGTTCAGCCAGCCCCTCCAACACTCAGGACTGCAAACCTTGTCTCCCACCACGGCTGCCAGGGGAAAGCAGTTTCTACTTCCCCTCTGCCTTCCAAATCTCATGCAGGTGCTTCTCATGGGCAGAACCTAATCTATGCTTAGAACCTTGCTGGCAAGGGAGTCTGGGAATGCACGTATCAGGGGAGGGCATGGAAGGGTGTAAGAATGGTGCCAAGGGCCAACAGACAAGATCCAACAGAAGCACCTACTGGTACCATATCAGATGCCCAATACATACATCTACTGATGTCAACTCTTTTGGTTCCTGGACCCAATTCCAAAGCTGGGTGGGGTCCCCCTCCACCCGCCCCAGCCAATGCCAAGCAATTCTCAGACACCAGTGCAGTGTCTAACAACTCAACTCAATTCTGATGTCATAAGCCCAGAGATCACAGCAGATTCCACAGGTTAAGGGTTCAGTCCTGCAAGACTGCCCTCACCCTCACTTTGTCCCGTTGCAAGCAACCTGTGCTTCTGACAGACAGGCTACAGATTGGAGGTTCCAGCGACCTCCTCCTTAGGTTCTGTTAATTTGCTAGAGCAGCTCATGGGACTCAGGGGAACATTTACATTTGCCAGTTTGTTAAAGGATATAATAAAAGATAATGAATCAACATCTCAATGAAGAGACACATAGGGTGAGGTGTGGGGAAAGGGAAGTGGATCTTCTGTGCCCTCTCTGGTTGTGCCACTCCCTCCACACTTCCCTATGTTCATCAGCCTGGAAGATGTCCAAACCCAGTCCTTTGGGATTTTTATGAGGCTTCGTTACATAGTCACGGTTAAGTCATTGGCTATTGGCTGATTCAACCTCCAGCCCTTCCTCACTCCCCAGAGGTTGGGGTTTGGGACTGAATGTTCCAACCCATCAGTCATGTGGTTGGTCCTCTTGGCAACCAGCCCCCCACCCTTGGGTCAGGGCCAAAAGTCACTTTTGTTAAAAAAAAAAAAAAAAAAAAGTCACTTTCATTAATAATAAGACAAAAAAAAGAAGACACCTATTTCACTTTTATGGCTCTGAAGCATTTCCAGGAACTGTGGATGAAGACCAAATATATGTGACAAACATATTTTGGTCATCTGAATGAACAAGTATGTGTTTCTTATATATCATTATGTTATAATGCATACATGAATTCATGGATTCAGAAATATTTATTGAATGCCTATTTTGTGCCAAGGATTACTCCAGGCTTTGAGGACTAAATAAAAGTAGACCAAAAGTCCCTGCCTTCATGGAACTAGGCAGGTAATAGATAAGTAAGTAAAATACATAATTTACTAGCGGTAAATCTACAGAGAAAAATAAAGCAGAGAAGACTAGGGAGTGAAATTTTGGATAGGCCAGCCTGGAAAAACCAATGAATGAGGAGTACACTCACTGAATTAATGAATTCTTCACAGTGCCCCAGTGTCATGATGTAAGCTTAGTGTTAACTAGGTTTGAGTGGCTCAGAATGTATTTGGTATGTCAGTTCTCAGTTGAGAGCTGCTGGCTGGTATGGCATCAGGCAGGGTCAGTTAGGGAGGGGGTTGCTGATGAGGCCGCAGCCCCTCCTGACTTCCTGGTTCTCCTGTGCTGACAAACTGCTGCTAGTAACAGTAGTAATGGCAATAAGAGCAGCTAATGTTTATTGAGTCTTTACCATATGTCAGGCACCGTTCTAAGCTCTCTACATGTTAACTCATCTAACCTCACAACAACCCAGTGAGAGGAACACTCTGATTATCTCCATTTTACAGATGTCAACCTGAGACAGAGATGTTGAAAGACTTGGCCAAGGTCACTTAGATAATAAGTGGCAGAATCAGCATCATTTGAGCCCAGATGGCCTGGCTCCAACGCTGCTTCTAGCCTACTGGCTCCATGAAGTTCTAAGGGATTAGGATGGTGATGTAGGCGGGAAGTGGCTGAGATTAGCCAGGACTACAGTGAGCATCCCCCTGGCTGGTACAGCTCTTCTCCATCCTTCCCAGGCCTCTCTCCCTGATTGTGCTGTCCTTCTAGGTGCCAAACCAGTGTGTGGAGGCTTCAGTATACCCCACCCCTCCGGTTTACAGCCCCGGCAAACAGGGATTCAAACCGAAAGGACCAAACCCTGCCGCCCCCATGACCAGCGCCACTGGGGGCACGGTGGCCACCTTTGACTCCCCACCAACGCTGAAGACCCGAAGGGCCAAAGGTGCCAGTGGACTCCCAGAAGGTGGGCCTGCAGCCTGTGATGGGCATCTTTCCTCAGCATTATCCTGTCCATAAGGCTGCTTAGTTCTGGTCTTTCCTTTTATGATGGTTAGGATTGAGCTTGGTTGCATGTAATGGAAAATCCAAATTAGAGTGACTTTAAAATGATAAAGTTTTATTTATTTATTTTTTTGCCTGTGCAAAATGAGACCAGTCATGGAAATTGTGGAATTTCCATGGCAGGCAGTCTGGAAATTGTGTGCCTATATGGTCATCAGGCCCCCGCATTTCTGTCTTTCTGCTCTGCTGTCACTAGAGCAGAGCTTCTGTTATCAGGGTGCCTCATCGACTAATATGGCTGCTGGAGTTCCAGTCATCAATTTCATATTCCAGGCAGTAAGAAGGATGAAAGGGGCATCTCCCACCTTCCAGAATTTCTGCTTGATGCTTTTATTTACATCTCATTGGTCTCAACTTAGTCACATGACCCTGTCTAGCTGTAAAGGAAGCTGAAGTGTCACTTTTAGCCAGGAACACTGATGTTCCCATTATGCAGGGGATTTATGAGGAGCAAAGGGGGGCAGTGGATATCAGGCAGGCAAGCAACAATGTCTGTCGCCCCTTCAGAGATGCTAGCAAGGGACAGGAGCAGTGTCAGAAAGTGGTGGTGGAGAGGGAGGACACAGAAATCAAGAATTTTTCAGGGGCTTTCGAGTCAACTACCTCCAACCTTCCCTTTATAAATATCTGTGTACCAGAGTCAGCGTCAGGTACTGAGGATCCAGTATTGTGGTCCATGATTTCTCTGACCTCCGTTACAGTTAATGGAAGAGACAGACAGGGAAAACAGGATAACCGTTTATGGGTTGCTCCAGGCAGGAGATTGACGGGGTTCTGTGATTGAGAATACTGGGGAGAGACTAGAAAATGCTGCTACCTATCCATCTAGGGATGAGAAGGAAGCAGCTTTGTGGCCCTCTGAGGGATGAGCACACCAGGCAAGGGGGAATAGCTGGTGTAAAAGCCCTGAGGTGGGACCATGCCTGAGGTCTTTCAGGGTTAGAAGGAGCCCACCGCAGCTGGATGGAGAGAACGATGAGGTTAGCAGGAAGCAGAGGATGCATAGCCCTGTAGGCCCCAGCAGAGAGGTTGGCTTTTATCCTAGGGCAGAGGGGAGCCTTTTGGGGGTTGTTCTCTCTCTCTTCCAGCCAGAGCATGTCCTGGGCTTTCCTCCTCCAGGCACTGTGAGAGGCTCACCTGTGCTCCATCCCGTGCATTTGGGGATCTGGACCTCCCAGAGTCTGGGCTTTCTGGCCCCAGGCCCAAAGGGTAGAGTGTCAGGAGGCTGCTCTTGTTGCCCTCAGTTGTACCCCCCAGCCTCACCTTCCCCTTCCCCCACCTTGTTTTTCAGCTGCAGGGAAGCCAAAGGCTCAGAAACTCAAGTGCTCATACTGTGACAAGTCGTTCACCAAAAACTTCGACCTTCAGCAGCACATCCGCAGGTACCACCGGGTGTGGTGGGCCAGGTGGCTCTGGCGGGGGCGGTGGGAGGGCATCCACAGTAGAAGCAAGGCTCCCCGCCCAGGCCCCTTGGCCAGGGTGGTGACCAAGGCCCCATCCATCCTGTCGTGGTTCTCAGACCATTGGGCCAAGTCAGGATGGTTTTCCCTCTGCTGTTGGGAGCAGCAGGAGGGATCTGTGAAAGCTGTAGCGCCCGTCCGCTAGGGTGGTGACGGTCCGAGTGGGGCGAGGTGAGGGGAGAAATGTACTTGAACTGTAGGAGCTTCACAGGTGTGAGGGGTGCCTCAGTCCTCACCTCTGCAGAAAGGACCGACCTCAAGAGCTGCCATGATCTGCGAATAGGACTACGAGTTCTGCTCACTTGGGACAAACCGTGATCCCTCCTGTCCCAAGAACACACAGGGAGCCCCTCTGGGCCTGGGTTTTTCCATCTGTGAAGTGGAGGGGTGAACTTATTTGGTGTTTCTCACAGAACGAGTTGCGTTGGTACCTGAGATGATTTTAGGTGGTTTGTGGATATGGTGTTGAGAAGTTCTGAAGGATACAGGAAATTATTCAAGTATTCGCTTTTTGGTTTCTTTCAGTCCTTAGAGAGTCAAAGGAGAAAGCCTCAGTCTGGTGCTAGTCTGTCCTGAATGCCTCTCCTATACTTGCTCGTCTTTTATAGCAAAGAGAGAGAGAAGGAGAGAGCACATGGATGCGTGTGCACGTGCACAGGCTCAGATTCCAGTCATGGCGGGCAGCAGCTTCTCACTAGACTAGGGCGTCTCAGCCTTGGCACTGTTGACGTTTTACATCACATCATTCTTTTCTGTGAGGGGCTAACCTGTGCCTGGCAGAGCGTTTAGCTGCATCCCTGACCTCTAACATGAATTAGTTGCCAGCGACACCCCTCACACCTCACCTGTAACAACCTGAAATGTCTCCAGACATTGCTGAATGTCCTCTGAAGGGCAAAATCAAACTCGGTTGAGACCCACTCGTCCACACTAGTGTGTTCAATAGAACTTTCTGCAGTGATGGAAATGCCCAAATTGGCACTGTACCCAGTAGGGTAGCCACTAACCACGTATGGCTATTGAGCACTTGAAATGTGGCCAGTATGACTAAGAAATGGAATTTTTTCTTTTAAATTTAAATCATCCTGTGTGGCTTGCGTCAACCTTACTGGACAGTGCAGCTTTGGGTCTTAACAATACTGTTTTTTAAATTGTTGCATTTTTTTGGTTACTTTGCATTTATGACAAGTGGTTTTCCATATACAATAACAAGAGGAAGCTCAATTTTTAAATTATTTTGAGTTGTAAAAAAGTGGGTTGATTTGAAGGAAAATACTAAATAATGATACAAATGCTGTGCTGTGACTATGCTATTTCTCCTTCAAATAATAAATCCCTATTTAGGGGCGCCTGGGTGGCTCAGTTGGTTAAGCATCTGACTTCGGCTCAGGTCATGATCTCACAGTTGGTGAGTTCAAGCCCCGAATCGGGCTCTCTGCTGTCAGCACAGAGTCTGCTTCAGATCCTCTGTCCCAGTCTCTCACTGCCCCCGCCCCCGCCCCCGCCCCTGCTCACCTTCTCTTTCTTTCTCTCCCTCTCAAAAATAAATAAACATTTAAATAATAATAACCATAAATCCCTATTTGGATGGGCTTAACCAGTCAGGAAATGTTTTCTTTCACAGTATGAGATGGCCACAGAGAAGGTCAGCTCCAGGGCTGGTTGACTCAGTAACTCAGTAATGTCACCAAGAGCCCGGGATCTTTCTGTCTCTGGCCTGCCTGCCTCAGCAAGAGGGCTTGACTTCATGGTGTCAAGAATGATGGCCGACAGCATCTCTGTGTGGGCCTTGTTGGGGGCTGTGAGCTCCTATGTTGAGGTCACATCCCGATTCCTACGTAAGGTGCTGACAAGCTTTGTTTCCTACAGCCACACTGGTGAGAAGCCCTTCCAATGCATTGCATGTGGCCGTGCCTTTGCCCAGAAGTCTAATGTCAAGAAACACATGCAGACTCATAAGGTGTGGCCCCCAGGGCGTAGCGGTGGCACTGTCTCTCGCAACTCTGTAACTGTACAGGTCATGGCCCTCAACCCCAGCAGGCAGGAGGACGAGGAAAACACAGGTAGGTGGAAGTGGGGAATACCATCATTCCGATACCTATCCTCGGAAGCTTCATGGGTTTTATTCCTAGCTGTGTGACCTTGGGCAATCTCCTTGACCTCTCTGGGCTTCAGTCTACTTTATGTATAAAATGGCGCATGACATGAAAGGAGGGATGGCAAGTATGCGTGGCAGACTGTCTGTCCTGACTCTTCTTCTGCACTTCTCAGTGACTTCCTTCCCTGGTTTTCTCCACAGGTTTGGGCCAGACCCTGTCGGGTGCCCCACAGCCCCAGGCCTTGCCCACAGCAGGTGAGGATGAGGGGGACAAGCTGGAGGCCAAGCAGGTGGTCCTCATCGATAGCTCCTACCTGTGCCAGTTCTGCCCCAGCAAGTTCAGCACCTACTTCCAGCTCAAGTCCCACATGACCCAGCATAAGAATGAGCAGGTAGGTGAGTGGTGGGCAGTGGGAGGCCACAGCCACCCTAGTTGTGAGCACTGGCTGCTGCTGAGGTCTTGAACACTGCCCAGAGAGGGACGGGAGTGGGCCTCAGTTGCCGTGAGCTATACCATCTAACCACCGGGATAGACAGGCCAAACTTCCCCTCGCTGGGTGGGGCTAGTTCACTGGGCCATTATGGTGTGAGGCCAAGGAAGGAAGCCCATCTCTTATTAGGGGTCATATAATGGAGGAATTGGACATGAGAAAAATTCTTAATACCCCAAGAAACTTTAATGTCTAAAAACCTACCCATGGGGATATAGGACCACAGTCTTTTTTTTTTTTTTTTTTTTTTTAATTTTAATGTTTATTTATTTTTGAGAGAAAGACAGAGTGTGAGCAGGGGAAGGACAGAGAGAGGGAGACACAGAATCCGATGCAGGCTCCAGGCTCTGAGCTGTCAGCACAGAACCCGACACGAGGTAGAACCCACAAGCCACTAGATCGTGACCTGAGTCAAAGTTGGACGCTTAACTGACTGAGCCACCCAAATTCACCTTTTTTGAAATGTACACTTCAGTGGTTTTCAGTTTATTGATAAATTTGTGCATCCATCACCACTATCTAATTCCAGAATATTATCACCATCCCAAAAAGAAGCCCTATACCCATTAGCTGCCACTCCCCCCTTTCCCCAGTCCCTGGCAACCACTAAAACTATTCTTTGTCTCTACGGATTCGCCTATTCTGGACATTTAATATAAATGGAATCACATGATATTTGGCCTTTTGACATCATGTTTTTAAGGTTCACCCGTGTATTAGCATGTATTGGTACTTCATTTTTATGGTAGAATAATATTCTGTTATATGGCCATAGCACATTTTGTTTATCTTTTCATCAGTTAATGGACATTTGGGTTGTTTCTGCTTTTTGGCTATTGTGACTAACGCTTCCATGGACATTTGTGTACAAGTTTTGTCTAAACATACATTTTCAGTTCTCTTGGGTATCAACCTAGGTGTGGAATTGCTAGATTATATAGTAACTCTATTCCAGTCTTTATTTTTTAAAATAAGTTTTATTGTTATTTTTTTCTTCTTATAAAACTATCATGTATCCAATGTAGAATTAGAAAATTCAGAAAAATCTAAAGAATGTATAGGTTTAAAGAATGCATTTATTATATGCTGGGCACCCTGCTAAGTGCTTTACATTCAATATTTTATTTAATCTTCATAACAAGCTTAGAGATAGGCATTTTCAGTATACACAAATGAAGAAACTGAGGCCCAGAGGGGTGAAATGACCCATCCAGAGTCACACTGCCAGTAACTGACTGGGTCAGGGTTCAAAGCCAAACCCTATGTCAGTAACCACCTTGCAATGCACCATCCCAAGGATGCAGCACAAAATCCAGCATATTTTGTGGAGCTCCTGGGGTAGGATTGTTATTATAATTGGGATTGGTCTACACATATTATTTTGAATTGTGCTTTTTTTTTCTGATAGTGCTTTTTTTTTTAAGCTTTTTCTTTTGGATGAATTACAGATTCATAGGAAGTTGCAAAGGTGGTACCGAGATGTCCCTTATGCCCTTCAGTCAGTTTCCCTTGGTGGTTACATCTTACATAACGACAGCATGATACCAAAACTAGGAAACTGATATTGGCATGCAGTGTGTGTATGGTTCTGTGCCATTTTACCACCTGTGCAGGTTTGCAGGGTTGTGTAACCACCACTGCCATCACGGTACAGAACTATTCCATCACCACAAAGACCTTCCTTGTGCCACCGCTCATTAGTTACACCTACTCTCCTCTTCCCTAACATCTTTAACTTCTGGAAACCACTCATCGGTTCTCCATCTTCGTGAGTTTGTCATTTTGAGAACGTTGTACAAATGGAATCATCCATACAGGGCCTTTTGAGATTTTTTTTTTTAATTTTTTTTTTTTTTTTTAGCATTTGTTTATTTTTGAGAGAGAGAGAGAGAGAGCGTGCACAAGGAAGGGGCAGAGAGAGGGGGGTACAGAGACTCTGAAGCAGGCTCCAGGCTCTGAGCTGTCAGCATAAAGCTAGATGCAGAACTCACCTGAACCACGAGATCATGACCTGAGCCAAAGTCAGACGCTCAACTGACTGAGCCACCTAGGTGCCACGAGATTTTTTTTTTTAATAAGCATAAATTCTCTTGAGATTTGTGCTTTCTATTTTTTAACCTAATTTTATCTTCTGAGAATTTTCTCATGTTGCTAATTTTAAAAAACATAATTTTTAACAGTTGTACTTTTAAAAATCCCATTGTTTTAACATTTTGGATATTAACTGTATTTTGCTATTGTAAAAAAACTACAGTGAGCAACACTGTAATCAAATATTCATCCAAATCTCTGGCTTATACCTTAGGATTGATTCCCAGCAGGGGGGGTTGATGAAATTAAGTTAGGATACCCATGGGGCAAATCATAGGAAACTTTGACTCAGACTGCTAACACAATTAAGAGGTTTATCATTGCACATAACAAGAAAATACAAGATTGGGCAGCTCCAGGCCTGAAACAGTCAGTTGACTCAATCCAACATCAGGGACTCTGTGTCCTTCCCACTCTTGTCTCTGCCATCTCAGGGTATGACCTTGTTCTCTACTGATGGCTTATCTGTGGTTGTGGGATGGTAGTCACTCTTTCTAGGCAGCAGTCCAGATACAGTGTTATCCGCGAGCAAAAAGGGGCTCGCTTCTCTGTGCCTTTTTTAGGGGCAAGAAAATTTCCTAGAAGCCCTCTGTAGATCTCTCATTAGTTGGAGCCAGTGCATGCACTCAGTCACTTAGGAATTCATTATTACTTGCAAATAATAAGACAACTAGCTTACTAGTTAAGGTTTTACTTCCCTCATGTTATAAAAAGCTGTAAGTAGTCAATGTTGGGCTTATATAGCAGGTCAGATATGTCATCATAGACTCAGGCTTCCCCTAGTTTTCGGCCCTACCATTCTTAGCATGTGACTTCTCTCCTCAAGGTTGCGTAGTGGCTGCCGTATCTCCAGTCATCACATCTGTATTCCAGTCAGGACAATTGAGAAAAGCAGAGGGGATTTCTCCTAGGAAGCCTTTGCCTTTTTTGTTCTGGGAGTAATCCCTTCTCTAAAGACCACTGCCTGAATATCACTAGCAAGAAAGGATGCAGATGGCTGACACTAGATGAAAGGGAGCCAGGGAGATCAAGTGTTTTAACTGGGCATGTTGCCACCCTGAACAAATCAGGATTCACTTTGCTAGGAAGAAGGAACATGTGGGATTGTGTAGGCAATCAGGAATATATTTGTCAAAGTATAATTTTGGGGGCACCTGGGTGGCTCAGTCAGTCCAACTCTTGATTTTGGCTCAGGCCATGAGCTCACGGTTCATGGGTTCGAGCCCCACATCAAGCTCTGCGCTGGCAACAAGGAACCTGCTTGAGATTCTTTCTCTCCCTCTCTGCCCCTCCCCAGCTCACGCTTGTGTGCTCGGTCGCTCGCTCTCTCTCTCTCTCTCTCTCTCTCCCTCCCTCAAAAATAAATAAATAAATGTTAAAAAAAGGTATACTTTTCAAAATTTAAAAACATAATTTTCATGTGAATGACATAGTGAATATAAGCCAGAATTTTACAGAACTCGTTAATAAGGAAACTGGAAGGATGACAAAGCCAGTTCAAAAGAGGATATGAGACTTTGGTATTTATACCTGTGTATAATTATGTCAGTGAAAAAAGGGAATATTCAGAAAAGATTGCTAAGGTAGATGCAAATCTGGTTAATGTCCTAGACGGCAATAAAACCCATGACTTTTGGGGTTACCCTTTCTGCTTGACAAAAATCATTTACATCAAATCTGTTTTCTACAAGTAAAAATTTAACTCTAGAGTCTGGATCCTAATCAGTAGTAAATAGTCAAAACAAGACCCATCCCCCGGAGAGCGAGAGGGCCAGAGCAGCAGCTTCAGCGTTTCCTGGGCACATGTTAGGAATGCCACATATTCAGGCCACCCAGACCTGCTGAATCAGATGCTCTGGGGGTGGCACCCAGCAGTCTGTCACTGTGATGGACTCAAGTCGGAGAGCCACCACTCTAGTACAACAATGGAAGGACACGATGTCGTCCTTTTACTGTATTTCCAGGTTTGGGGTAATTTTTCTAAATCTAGCAAGGTCACACAGAGCCTGAGGGAAGGGTAATGGGGCCCTTATGACTGGCTACAGAGAGAGGACTCTATAATCAAAATAAAACAGGGCTCCGGCAGCAGGAGAGCAGGGGAACAGCCTGCCTCCCCTGCCCTGTATCTTCCCCCAAGGTGTACAAGTGTGTGGTCAAAAGCTGTGCGCAGACCTTCCCGAAGCTCGACACATTTCTGGAGCACATCAAGAGCCACCAGGAGGAGCTGAGCTACCGCTGCCACCTCTGTGGCAAGGACTTCCCCTCGCTGTACGACCTGGGCGTGCACCAGTACTCCCACAGCCTCCTGCCACAGCACAGCCCCAAGAAGGACAGCGCCATCTACAAGTACGTGCCCTCCCACTGCCCGTACCCCCTCTCCCTGCGGGGACCCTGAGGGCCAGTGGCCTCGGTGGTTCTGACTGCTAAGGACCCGTGGGAACAGATGCTGGCCCTCCTGTCATTCTTCAACTTGGCAGATGTTTATCCTAAAAAATAATCTTAAAAAGGAGAAACCAATATTTTTTCCTTCATGGGGGGTAAAGTGTGGATTTTTTTCCCCTCTAAACTAAAAATATCATGGAAGTATTAGTTTGTCTAATAATCTACAAAATTTAGGTTACAGTCAGAATGGTACCCAGATTCATCGAATGCAACGGAATGAGCACGCACATGTTGGAAAGCCAAAATCATAAAAACAAGATGCATTTGTTTTTATAATCTATAAAATGCAGGTTAAAGTTGCAGCTCTATGCTGATTCTTAGGGCGGAAAGGGAATGAACCAAGTGTAGATCTCGTTTGGGGTAATTCTTTCTGACAATCCTTTACAGCATTTTAGTCTTCTGTTGCAGTCATAGGGGTCTGGCCACGTGCGTTTCGTCCTTGGATCTTCAGATCATTCTCAATGGAGCTAGCAGTCCTGTGACCATCCTCACTGAGTTTCTCTTGGTGGTTTTCTGGTCCCTTTTTCAGACTCTCTTTAGTTATCTGCATACACCCAACATCACTTTCATGACTTTGGGAAATCCCACAATTTTGCCCTGCAGTCATTTTGCTGTGACTTCTGGTAGAAGCCCTGTGACTTCTGGTAGCAGCTGCCTCATAAAACCTGGCATGTAGTACATGGGAATAGATGTTAGTGATAAGCAAAGAGGGGTATTTGTCTGGGGACTTCTCCCAGTTCTCAGTGAATATTTTCATGTTGGAATGGTTTTGCTTCTCTGTACAAACTTGTACCTATAGGGATTTGGCTGATAACCTCTGTTAGTGAGGCATAACTCCTGGGAGATACTTCTCGGGTTCAGAGATAAGTAAATACAGCCCTTGAGTTTAGAATGCACAGGCTTCTTAGGGGGATGAGTGTGTAAATGTGCTTACCATATACTTTGATAAAATGCTAACATACATGTAGATATGAGATAGAGAAGTACCACAGTGGGATGTAGGGCAGGGAAGGTATCCCTGAAGCGGTGATATCTGAACCGAGTTTTGAAGGACGAATAGGAGTTTGCCAAGTAGACAGTAGGGTAGAGTGCATTCCTAGCAGGAGGAACAGCAAGTGTGGAAGTTTAGAATGATTGTTGTGTAGAGTTAAAGTGAGAGAGGATGTTTAGATGTAGCCTAGGGGATGTTTAGAAATTAGGGCCAGGATATGAAGGGCCTTGCAGAAATCACAAAAGCTTTGAGAAATTAGCGGGAGCACTGGGACTGAAATGGGTGTAGGGCAGCTTGCCCGGGGGCGATTGGGAAGTGGAGCCAGAGAGGCAGGAAACCAGACAAAGCTTTGGCCAGTTAAGGGGTAGAGATTTCTAGTTAGTGATGGGTAATTCCCTTTTGTACTCAAGGGGCATTTTATTTTGCTTTTGCCCTATCAGTTTGTTGATTATCTGTGAGTTCCTGTGGCGGTGTGGCTCTCTGGAGTGAGAAGCCAAATAAAAGGAAGGGAACATCTACTAGGGGCCAGGCTCTGTCTTAGGGACATTGATCCCTGCAATCCTGGGAGGTAAGTGGTCATATTAGTCAGCTCCAGCTGCCATAACACGATACCACAGACACATGGTCTTCTTATAAGGGCACTCTGTCAATGACGAGGACCCCACCCTCATGATCTCATCTAAACATAATCACCCCCAAAGGTCCTGTCTGTAAATACCATCACATTGAGGGTCAGGGCTTCAACATACAATTTTTGGATGGTCACAGTTCAGTTCATAGCAGTGGTGTTCTCCCCATTTTGAAGATGAGGACACAGAGTCTCAGGGAGAAATGACTTGCCCACCAGAGTAACAATGTCAGCACAGAGCTGAGATTCAAACTCTTGTCTGGAACCTTGGAAGCCTCACAGCTCTGGTCTTGGGATCTGTAGGCTAAGGGTTGAGCCCAGTACTAATGGCTCTGTGTCTACAGTCAATTTCTTCTCCTAGGTTCTCTTACAAGGGTTACAGTGCCACTAACCCTTTGTAGCCATTGAAACTCTTGGCCCAAAAGTTAAGGCCTGCCATGGCAGGCCACCATCTGGATGGCCCGAGAATGGTGTGGTGTCTTGAGTAATAATGATAAGGGCTCCGGAGACACCTGTCTGTGCTCAAATCCCAGCTTGACTACATGCCCAGTAGATGACCTTGGCAAGGTATTTGGCCACTCTGACCCTCTGTGTCCTCATCTGTGAGATGGGGATAACTATAGTGCCTACTGTGTGGGATTATTTATGAGGATTAGTTAAGACGACTATGAGGCTCTTAGACATGATACCTGGAACAGAGTAGGTGCTCAATAAATGTCATTGCTGCAATTATCATTATTTGTACAATTTAGATATAGGTTTGGTTGCATGCAATAGAGACTCCAAATAACTGGCATAAGTGAAGTGAGAATTTATTTCTGTTTCACAGTAATGTTTGGGCAAGTAGAGTGGCTTCATACTATTTTCAGGGTCCCAGGCCACATTGGTCTCTCTGCTCTGCTCCCTTTGGACCACATTGCCTTGGCCTGCCTATGGTGCCTTCCCAAACCCCAAGCCCCTCAAGTGAGTTTTATGTGTGCCACTATATATGTGCTATATATTGGCTTTTCCCTTTTAAAAGTAAGATTTATTGTTTGTTTTTATTTTTAAAAATTTTTTATTATTTTTTATAGCAAAGAGGGCGTTTTTTAAAGTTTATTTATTTTTGAGAGAGAGTGTGTGTGAGCAGGGGAGGGGCAGAGAGAGAAGGAGAGAGAGAATCCCAAGCAGACTCTGGGCTGTCAACACAGAGCCCGAAGTGGGGCTCAAACTCACAAGCCATGAGATCGTGACCTGAGCCGAAGTCGGACGCTTAACCAACCACCCTGGTGCACCTATTGATTTTTTTTTCTATTTACAAAAGTTATCCACGTTCAATGCAGAGAAAAAGATTTTTTTTAATTGCACAAAAAAAACTCAAAAAAACAAAACCCCCTGCCATGCAAAGATAATCCCTCTTAACTTCTTGATACATGTTATTTGATCTGTGCCAGTACTAAGCACGTTTAGAGGTAGAACTGTCACAGGCTGTATGTGAGTCAGGTCATCCCAAACACAGTTACTGACTTCGGTGAAAATTCACTGTGCCGTCTTCCTGTCCCACAACTTCTGACAAACTGAAACGTGATGTGATCACTGTACATACGCATGGTGTGTGTTATCACAACCATAATATGGATATCTTTGCTTCTCGGCACAAACAGACCTGCCTCATCTCTTTATTTTTTTTTATTTTTTATTTTTAAGAGGCTCCATGCTCAGCGCAAAGCCCAATGCAGGGCTTGAACCCATGACCCTGAGATCAAGGTCTGAACCAAGATTAAGAGTTGGACACTTGGGCCCCTGGGTGGCTTAGTCAGTTAAGCGTACTACTTTGGCTCAGGTCATGATCTCACGGTTGGTGAGTTCGAGCCCCACATCAGCCTCTGTGCTGACAGCTCAGAGCCTGCTTCAGATTCTGTGTCTCCCTCTCTCTCTGCCCCTCCCCTGCTTGCACTCTGTCTCTGTCTCTGTCTCTCTCTCCCTCAAAAATAAAATAAAACATAAAAAAAATTTTTTTTAATAAATAAATAAAAGAGGTGGACACTTAACCGACTGAGCCACTGAGGTGCCCCTGCCTCATCCTTTTAAATGGCTCCTTGGTATTCGGTTGTACATGCCAAATTTATGTAACTGGTCCTTTATTGCAGGATAGTTGGGTTTTTTTCCAGTTTGTCATTATTACAAACAACACTACAGAGAACAACTTTGGACATACATGTTTGGTCACTTGTAAATAAGTTCCTACAGACGCCAGTGTAGCTCAGTCAGTTAAGTGTATGACTCTTGATTTCTGCTCAGGTCATGATTTCCCAGTTCATGAGTTGGAACCCTGCATTGGGCTCTGCACACACAGTGTGGAGCCTGCTTGGGATTCTCTGTCTCCTCCTCTCTCTGCCCCTCCCCTGCTGGCTCTCTACCCCTCTCTCTCAAAATAAATAAACATTAAAAAAAATAATAAGTTTCTAAAAGTGCTTTTGCAGGTCAAAGATCAATGGAGGAGGGGCACCTAGCTGGCTCAGTCAGAAGAGCTCCTGACTCTTGATCTCAGAGTCGTGAGTTTGAGCCCCATGTTGACTGGAGAGATTACTTAAAAAAAAAAAAAATAGGGGCGCCTGGGTGGCTCAGTTGGTTAAGCATCTGACTTCACCTTGCGGTTCGTGGGTTTGAGTCCCGCATCAGGCTCTGTGCTGACAGCTCAGATTCTGTGTCTCCCTCTCTCTCTCTGCTCCTCCCCCACTCACGTGCTGTCTCTCTCTCTCTCTCTCAAAACTAAACATTAAAAAAATTTTTTAATTAAAAAAATAGTATTTAATAGTAAAATTTCTTTTAAAAAAGATCAATGAGGGCTTGCTTTAAAAAAGATTGATTACCGACTTCAAAAAATAATTATGTGCATACAGTGCAATATTTATGAACTAAAAATGGGCATAGGATGAAAAGGAATTCCCCATCTATCCTCATCCCCTTCCCCATACCACAGACAGTCATTTTCAGGAACTTACTTTGACATAATTTCAGACTTCCAGAAAAAACATATCCTTCACCCAGATTTCCCAACTGTTAACTCTACCACATTTGCTTTATTATATTTTAAGCTATTTGGAGATTATTTGCTGGCATGATGCTCTTCTACCCTTTGTCTTTAGTGTACATTTTCTAGAAATAAGGGCACCCTGTTACATAAGCGCTGTGTAGTTCTCAAAATCAGAAAGTTAAATCAATACAGTTCTGTTGCCCAATCTATAGACCTTATTCAAAAATCTCCTATTATTTCAATAACATCCCTTATAGACAAAGAAAAATATGTTTTTTCTGGCCTGGGATCCCATCTAGGATCACACGTTGCATTCAATTATTGTGCCTTTTTATCCTCCTTTAAGCTGGAACAGTTGCTCATTCTGTCTTTGTCTTTTATGACTGTGGTATTTTTAAAGAGTATAGGCTGGTTATTTTGTAGAATGTCCTCGGTTTGGGTTTGTCGGGTTGACCTCAGGTTAGATGCAGGAGTGGCATCACACAAAGTGCTGCTCAGTCCTCAGCGCATCGTATCAGCAGGCACATGACGCTGGTTTGCCCCCACTCTGGGGATGTTACCTTGGATGACTTAAGGTGGCATTTCTGGCAGGGAGTTTTTATTTTAATGCTTATTGCTAAGCACTATTGCTTATTGCATTTTGAGCTTATTGCTAAAATACCTCCCACACAAACCTGTGTCTCCTCATTGCTAAAGCCCATGAAGTTCCTCTCCCACCTCACCAGTTTGCAAGGTCTCTGTCCCCCCAGTAGCTCTGCTCCCAGCTGACTTGCTCTTTCTTTCTTGCCATCTGGAGGCATTTAGCCTGTGGTTTTCAGAGTGTGGTCTGAAGGGGTCCCCTGGGCCTGCCACAGGTGCAGCCTGCCTGTGGGTTTTCCGTGGTGGCCCTGGTGTACCGATGTCCAGGCCCGTGTTTCTGTTTTTGGCACAAATTGCTCACCTACCTGTGAGCATTCCTCACTGGAACCTCATCATAAATGGGCCCATTGCCGGCAAATGTTTTTATAGTCAGGAGACTGGAGGGGTCTTTTCTTCAGAGTGGCTTATGACCTTAAACTGCTGTTTTGAAGGCTTGTTAACCAGTGATATTAAGAGTAGAGACTGCGGAGGGACCTGGGTGGCTTAGTCGGTGGAGCGTCCAACTTTGACTCAGGTCATGATCGCACGGTTCATGAGTTTGGGCTCCACATTAGGCTCCTGCTATCAGTGTGGAGCCAACTTTAGATCCTCTATCCCTGTCTCTGCCCCTCCCCCACTTGCACTCTCTCTCTCTCAAAAATAAATAAACCTTTAAAAAATAAAGTGTGTTAAAAAAAGAGTAGAGACCACACTTACAATGCTGTTTTGATTTACGAGCTGTTTGGCACAGTTGTGTCCTTTGATTCTTGTGACAATCTTAAGAATAAACAAGAAGCAGGCCCATTTGGGATTCCTACCCCATTTTATGGATGAGGAAACTGAGGGTCAGAAATAAGAAGGTGCAAGGCCTGGACCCTTTTCTGTCTGACTCTTTCATATATAACAGATTGTCACTGGTGCTTCAAGCAGGTTATGAACGGGACAGATATGGTCCCTGCCTGTAGAGCCCAATTGCTGGTGAAAGAGACAGATACTAATCAAGTAAGCAAACAAGTAAGTAATAATTATAAATAGTAAGTGCTAAGAAGAAAACAAAACTGGGTGATGTAGTTGGGGGGTGCCCAGGGGTGGGCCATAGGGGACAGCTTGAGACAGGATGGTCAAGGAAGGCATCTCTAAGGAGGTGACATTTGAGGTGAGACCTGAAGGAGAAGAAGGTGCTGCCCAAGGGAATACTTGGGGAAGAGTGTTCCAGCTGTCAGGAACAGCAGGTGAAATGGCCCTGAGGTAGGAAAGAGTTTGGTGTGTTCAACAAATATTAAGGAGGCCAAGGTGGCTGGGGCAGAGTGAGGTGGGCAGTGGAGAAAGATGAAGTCTGACAGGTAGGAGTGGTCAAGCCACTAGAGCCTTGTAGGCCCTAAGCAAGGATGTGACATGGTCTTATTTATTGATTGACTGATTGATTGATTGTTGATTTTCATTTTTAAGGACTTGTAGGGTGCCTGGCTGGCTCAGTCAGTAGAGCATGCAACTCTTTCTTTTTTTTTTTCTTTAATTTTTTTTAACGCTTATTTATTATTATTGAGAGACAGAGAGACACAGAGTGTGAGCAGGGGAGGGGTAGAGAGAGGGGGAGAACAGAATCTGAAGCAGGCTCCAGGCTCCAAGCTGTCAGCACAGAGCCCGATACGGGGCGCAGACTCACAAACTGTGAGATCATGACCTGAGCCGAAGTCAGTCGCCTAACCGACTGAGCCACCCAGGCGCCCCAAGCATGCAACTCTTGATCTCAAGGTCATGAGTTGGGTGTGGAGCCTATTTAAAAAAAAAAAAGAAAAAAAAAAAAAAAAAAAAAGAATGAATTAAATGTAGAATTTTGCCTCCTAGTGTTGGCCCTGGGAGGAGGAGAATAGCTGGTTCCTGTGTCTGTGGGGCCAGCCCAGCCTCCACACACTGCTCTGTCACCTCTCATGCTCCTTTCCGTGTAGGTGTGTCAAATGTGTCAACAAATACTCTACTCCCGAGGCCCTGGAGCACCATCTGCAGACCGCCACTCACAACTTCCCCTGCCCGCACTGCCAAAAGGTGGGTACCACTGCCCTTCCCCAGCTGGGACAGCAGTTGGGGCTGAGAGGTGGTAGAGCAAACACCTCACTGTCTCCTTCTCCCCTCCCGCCTCAGTACATGCAGCAAAGCCTAGGCTTGTCTCCGCAGACTTGTCTCCATGGACTTGTCTCCATAGGCGCTTCACCTTTGAAGAGTAGGGGCCCTGCCTGGCCCATCTTAGCCATTAGACGGCACACATGGCCATCCTGGAGCTGCTGCTGGGCCAGGCCGGGCCAGGCTGCGCTAATGTGGGGTGAGGCCTCTTCTGGGCCCAGGCCCAGCATCAGGACAGCGGCCTCCAGCTTCCTGATGTATTATGCTTGTTACCATTGGTTCTTCTTTTCGGTGAATGTGAAAGCCATCACTGAAGCCTGTCCTTTAGTGTCATCAGCTAGCCAGGCAGTGTTCCGATTTCTGAGGGTCTCAGAAACATCGTAATTTTTAGAAAATGTTTATTTATTTATTTTTGAGAGAGTGCACGCACCTGCCTGTGCGCAGGGTTGGGGAGGGGCAGAGAGAGAGAGAGGGAGAGAGAGAATCTTTTTTTTTTTTAAGTTTATGTATTTATTTTGAGAGAGATAGGGTCCTAGTGGGGGAGGGGCGGAGACAGAGAGAATCTCAAGCAGGCTCCGAACTGTCAGTGCAGAGCCCGATGTGGGGCTCAAACTCATGAAATCATGAGATCATGACCTGAGCCAAAATCAAGAGTCAGACACTTAACTGACTGAGCCACCTAGGCACCCCGAAGCATCATAATTTTTATAAGGTTTATTTGTTTGAATCAGACTCACATACTCCAATTGGTTGATACAACCAAAATTTCTATTAACAGTTTCTCCCACAAGTGCTCCTTTTTTTTCCCCCCTTTTAATTTATTTGTTGAAGAAACTGGGCCATTGGTCTTGTGGAGTTTCCCAAAGTCTGGATTTTGCTGATTGCATCCCCCTAGTGTGTTTAACTGGTTTCTGTTGGGGTGCCTGGGTGGCTCAGTCAGTTGAGCATCCAACTGTTGACTTTGGCTCAGGTCATAATCTCACAGTTCGTGGCTTCGAGCCCCACATTGGGCTCTGCGCTGATGGTGGGGAGCTTGCTTGGGATTCTCTCTCTCCCTCTCTCTCTCTCTGCACTTTCTCTCTCTCTCAAAATAAATAAATAAATAAATAAATAAATAAAATTTTAACTGGTTTCTTTATTCTACTCATTTTCTTACAGCCTTACACAGCAGATTTCCCAGGACAGCCCTCGTTTCACTTCAGCCTCATTGTAGATGTTTCTGATTATGTATATAGCCTAATTCGGGGCTTTGGAATTTGTGTTCCAAATAAAAGTATCATGAATTGAAAAAGAACCATGTGCCACATGCTGTCCTGAGCATCTTATCTGAATTGAGTCATTTAACTCTAGGAGGCATACTATTACTATTCCCATTTTACAGATGGGGAAACCAAGTTACAGAAAGATCACCTAGCTAGGAAATGGTGGGGCTACTAAGTACTTGAGTCCGTAACCTTGACTACTTCTCTGTAACGAATGAAAAAAATGAATGAATATCCTTCCTATGGCTGGAGAGGAAGGAGATTTTGGCTTCCATGGTTTCTGGCTCTTCCTTACCTTTTCATTCATTTCTTCAGTTATTTACTCATCTTTTCATTTTTTCTTTTGCATGTAAGTCATTTCATACAGGCCCTGTGCTGGGAAATGAAAGTTCCTCTGCCCTCTTAGAGATCTCATAAAAGCCAAGGGTTATAATTCAGGGTTAGATGGGTTAGATGGTGACTTTAAAATTGTAGATGGAGGCGCCTGGGTGGTTCAGTCAGTTAAGCATCCGGCTCTTGATTTTGGCTCAGGTCATGATCTCACAGTTAGTGGATTCAAGCCCCATGTCAGGCTCTGTGCTGAGTGCAGAGCCTACTCGGGATTCTCTCTTTCTCCCTCTCCCCCTGCCCCTCCCCCACTCATGCACCCATGTGTGCGTGCATATGCTCTGTCTCTCTCTCTCACTCAAAATAAAGAAGCATTTTAAAAAATGTAGATGAACAGGGATGCTTGGCTGGCTCAGGCAGTAGAGCATGCAGCTCTTGATCTGGGGGTCATGAGTTTGAGCCCCACATTGGGGATAGAGTTTTCCTAAAAAACAATAAATAAACAGGGGCGCCTGGGTGGCTCAGTCGGTTAAGCATCCGACTTCAGCTCAGGTCATGATCTCACAGTCCGTGAGTTCAAGCCCCATGTCAGGCCCTGTGTTGACAGCTCTGAGGCTGGAGCCTGCTTTGGATTCTGTGTCTCCGTCTCTCTCTGCCCCTCTCCCGCTCATGCTCTGTCTCTCTCACTCTCAAAAATGAATAAATGTTAAAAAAAATTTTTTTTAAAGACAAATAAACAGATAAACAGATGGTAAACAAATAAATATAAATGAACATTCAAGGGCAGGATTTGTTTTGCCTGGCACGGCATTGAAAAGTCAAGAGGGCTTCACAGAAGCAGTGACACCTGAGTTGGGTCTTGAAGGATAAATAAAAATTTGTCAGGCTAAGAGAGAAAGGCCCTCTGGGTAGAAAAAATAGCCTGGCAGAAGCTCAGAACATGCATTGTGGGTGAGTAGTGGGAGTCATGAGGTTCTAAGCCTGACACTGGGCCCTGATCCTGGTTGGGGAGAATGGTTTCCACAACTGCTGGGAATGAGGGGCCCCTTGAGCTCAGGAGGTGGTGAGGGTTAGTGAGTCAGACCTAATGCCAACTCGTCTCTTCTGCCAGGTGTTTCCTTGTGAGCGCTACCTACGGCGTCATCTGCCCACCCACGGCAGTGGGGGCAGGTTCAAGTGCCAGGTGTGCAAGAAGTTCTTCCGGCGAGAGCACTACCTCAAACTGCATGCTCACATCCACTCAGGTGAGTGCCCTGCCCCCCATCAACTCCTGCCCAGTCCCCCTCCCTCTCTCTTCCCTTTCCCACCCCCCTCTAGCCTTTGCTCCTGTCTTTCTCCAGCCTTCTTCTCCCTCCCCGTCTTGTCCGTCCCCCACTCTCTCTTCATCCCCCTCCCCATCTCCTTTCTGGCCCCCTACCCACCTGCCCTCGCAAGTGAACAAAGGGTTCCCACCAACACTAAGGTAGAGATGAATCCCTGTAGGCTGGTGGGGAGGACTCTTGGCTCTGCCCCCAACAGCTCACTCAGACCATTCTGAGCCCCTAGGGGTGGGGGTCCTGTTCTCACTACAGAATTCCCACCCAACCCCCTCTCCTTGGCTCCCCAGTTGAGACACATTGACATTTTCTTTTCTTTTCTTTTAAGTTTTTTTATTAAGTTTATATATTTATTATTTTTGAGAGAGAGCACAAGGGAGAGACAGAGAGAGAGGTAAAGAGAGAGAATCCCAAGCAGGACTCATGGCTGTCAGTGCAGTGGCTCAGTCAGCTAAGTGTCCGACTTCAGCTCACATCATGATCTCATGGTTCGTGAGTTCGAGCCCCGCATCAGGCTGGTTGCTGACAGCTCGGAGCCTGTCAGCTTCAGATTCAGGCTAGTTGCTGAAGCTCAGAGCTTCAGATTCAGTGTCTCCCCCATCTCTCTGTCCCTCCCCAACTTGTGCTCTCTTCCTCTCTCTCTCAAAAATAAACATTTAAAATAAGTAAGTAAATAAATAAATAAAAACTTTTTTTTTAAATAATAAATCTTAAAAAGTGTATGCATTGGTAATTTTGGTAGATATTACCAAATTACTCTGTTTATAGTTTTAAAAAGTATTATGCAAGGGGCACCTGGGTGGCTCATTGGGTTAAGCATCTGACTCTTGATTTAGGGTTGGGTCATGATCTCGAGGTTCATGAGATCGAGCCCCATATTGGGCTCTACCCTGCTGGGGTAGAGCCGGCTTGGGATTCTCTCTGCATCTCTCTCTGCCCCTCCCCACTGTGTGTTCTCTCTCTCTCTCTCTCTCTCTCTCTCAGAATTGATAAACATTAAAAAATTTTTGTTCAAAAGTATATGCTTATTTTAAAAATGAAGCAGTATTAAGAGCACCTGGGTGGCTTGATCGGTTAAGCATCTGACATCAGCTCATGTCATGATTTTACAGTTCGTGAGTTCAAGCCCCGAATCGGGCTCTCTGCTGTCAGCGCACAGCCTGCTTCAGATCCTTCATCCCCCTTTCTCCCTGCCCTTCCACTACTTGCGTGCACACGCTCTCTCTCTCTGTGTGTCTCTTGGTCTCTCTCTCTCAAACAAAACAAAATAAAATAAATGAAGCAGTATAGAAGTACATAAAGTAAAATGTTAAGTTCTCCCTTCAAATCGTAATTGTTACCGGTAGTTTGGTGTGTACCCTCCCTCAACTTTCTCCCTTCATATTCTGTGTGTATACAAACACCTATGGCGAGGGCCATTTGGGAGTATGAGGATTACATTTCTTTTCATTTTTTGTCTTAAGCTGTTCTACAAATTTCTTTCCTTACTTAGCAGTATGGCCAGGAGATCTTTCCAGATCAGAAAACACAGATGGACACTAATCTTTTTAATGACTGCAGAGCATTCCATTATAAGGACCAGAATTTCCTTAATCACCGGGTTGGCATTTTTCAAAAGTACTTTATTCATTCCAGAGGGAGAACAGAGAGGAAATAATGGCAGGTAATCCAGACAGCCCAGTAACAGTCCTTTTCCACAGGACAGGTTGTAAGCCCTGATGAGAGCTGTCAGGTGAGAGCTGCTTTCCTCCCCTCCTGCCCCCACCCCCCCACCAGATTCTTTTGCAGCCGACGAGGAGCCACTCGGGTGGACTCTGCATCACACTGCTGGGCCGGCGTCTTAGTTCCCCCAAACACTAGGTGCAGACCGTGACCTTCAGTTTTCTCATCCAGTACTTACCTCATAGTTCATTACAACGATTCCAGTAGATAAGGTATAATTCCCCTCTCTGCCTCAGTGGGCCCCTTTCAGTAAATGCCACAACCATTCACCTGTCACTCAGGCCCACCTTAGACTCGTCCTTGACACCCTTCCCCTCACACCCCACAGTCAGTCCATTGGCAAAGGCTGCCGATTCTGCTTTCCTGACGTTGCCTGTACTGGCTGCTTCCCATGCCTCCACCCCCACCCCTTCACTGTATTTTCTGCATGCAGCTAGAAGGAGACTGTGAAACTCTTAAGTCAGATCGGTCCTCCCTCTGCTCAGCCATTCTGGTGGCTTCTCCTCTTGCTCAGAGTAAAAACCCAGGCCTTCCAGGCCCTCCCTGTTGGGCCAGGCTGTCTCCCTAACCTCCCCTTCTGCCTCATTCTCTCTCCCCTACTCTGTTCCAGCCATACTGGCCTCCCCTGTCTTCAGACATACCACACACTCCCATCTTTCCTTCAGCCTGGGACCCTGACTCTGGTTTCCATCATGGCTTGCTCCCCTCCTACCTCACATCTCCCTTCTTGTCTCATCAGAAAGGCCTTTTCTTTTCTTTTTCTTTTTCTTTTTTAAACTTCAATGTTTGTTTATTTATTTTTGAGAGACAGAGATAGAGCATGAGCAGGGGAGGGGCAGACAGAGAGGAAGACACAAAATCTAAAGCAGGCTCCAGGCTCTGAGCTGTCAGCACAGAGCCCAACGTGGGGCTCAAACCCACAAACCATGAGATCATGACTTGAGCCAAAATCAGACATTTAACTTACTGAGCCACCCAGGCGCCCCAAGCCTTTTCTGACCGCCCTCTCTGAAATAGCTCCCTTCTTCTCCTTGGAAAAACAAAGTCATGAGGAATGGGAAAGGCTGTTTTCTCCCAGGCCACTTCTTTAGAGGAGCTGCTACCCTCTAGTGTGCCCCATATTCGGACTCCATCTCATGGGACTCCCTCCCCCGCCTCCATCTGTGTCTTCTACAGGTGAGAAGCCCTACAAATGCTCAGTGTGCGAGTCTGCGTTCAACCGTAAGGACAAACTGAAGAGACACATGTTGATCCATGAGCCATTCAAGAAATATAAATGCCCCTTCTCGTGAGTAGAAACTGGCATGAGTGGGAGGGGCAGCTTTACCCAGCAGTGGGACACAAAAACGTCAGGGCTGAGTTTCTGAAGGCCCTCTCTCCTTTTTCCTGCTGTGGGCCTGGCTGCCTACCTACTCCCCACTCTGCTTCCCAGCCTGGCCCTTTGGGTAAACAGGAAGTCCCTCATGCCCTGCACTAGCACAGAGGCCAGCAAGAGAGTCCTGAGTTTGGTGAGATCCTTCTGACCAGTGGTTTTGGGTTCTAGGACACACACGGGCTGCAGTAAAGAGTTCAATCGGCCGGACAAACTGAAGGCTCATATCCTCTCCCACTCTGGTAAGTGACTCCTGGACATATCAACAGGGTCTGGTTCAGCTCAAAGTCCCTGGGACAGGCCCTCTGGAAACAGCAGGCACAGCCCATGTGGCTTTTTTTTTTTTCTTTTTAACGTTTTATTTATTTTTGAGACAGGGAGAGACAGAGCATGAACAGGGGAGGGTCAGAGAGAGGGAGACACAGAATCTGAAACAGGCTCCAGGCTCCGAGCTGTCAGCACAGAGCCTGACACGGGGCTCGAACTCACAGACCGTGAGATCATGACCTGAGCCGAAGTCGGCTGCTTAACCGACTGAGCCACCCAGGCGCCCCTCCCATGTGGCTTTTAATCACTGCCTGGTATATTCCAGCCAACAGACTTTTGCTCGCGTGAGCCATGAACCAGGCCTGCATTAGGGACCTCAGGGTCCTACAGAGGCGAGTCAGATACACTCCCCTGGGCTGAGGGGAAGCTGACCTAAGAGTAGATAGCTCATAAATCAGAGAGGTGCCTGGTGTGATAGAGGTGTGGATCAGGTGTGGAGGAAGATCGGGTTCCAGCTGGCTCCAAGACACGGCCAGGAAGGCTCCTTGGTACCCTCAGCAGAGCGGGGCAGGTGGGGTGTGGAGCAAGGGTCTTCACCCTGCTCCTCGGTTTCCCAGGAGCTCCATGGCTCTTCTTTGGGTGCTGCTGCATCCCCAGAGCAGCTTGGCTGTCTTTCCACATACCGTTTGGGCTAGAACATGGTTTCTTGGCACTATTGATATTTTGTACTGGCTGATGCTGTGTGAGGGGGCTGCCATGTGTATTATAGGATGTTTAGCAATATACTTAGCCTCTACCCTCTAGATGTCAGTGGCTTCTTCCCCACAGTTAGGACAATCACAAATGTCTCCAGGGGACAAAAGTCTCCTGGATGGTAAAATTGCGCCTGGTTAAGAATCATGGGTTTAAAGAAAGGATTTAGTTGCTGAAGAAAGTTTGAAACCTGAGAGCGTAGAGTTGAGGACTTTGCAGACAGATGGCCTGTGTTTGATTTTTAGCACTACCACTGTCCTGCCGTGTTGCCTCATGCAAGTCTCTGCCCCTCTCTGAGCCTTCATCCGAGGGAGGCTGAGGAGAGCATGGCTCAGGCTGAGCGTGGGCTGGACTTGCCTTCATGGTGGATACGGAGGCACCAGTGATTCATTGAGTGAGTGACTGACTATTGAGAACTTATCACATGTCAGACTCTGGAGGTGACATGGGGGAATCAGATGGGCAGATCCCCACCCTGCCCTCCTGGGGAAGCTTAGCATTCAGTGGCAAAGATTGAAAATGAACAACAAACAAATAAGTATGTTACAGAGAAGTATGCAGACTACAAAGACAGGAATAAACAGTGAGGGGGCAGAGAAAGATATGAGGCAGGTATCAGGGACAGTCTCCTGGAGGAGGTGACATGAGAGCTGTCTTAAGGGATGAGAAAAGCCAGGAGATAGCTTCCAGAAGGAGGGAGCAAGTACAAAATCTTGAAGCAGAGAAGGGACTGGGGGTGTTTAAGACCAGGAGAGGTGAGTGGGAGTATGGAGCTCCGAGAACAAGTGGGGGGAAGGAGGGAATGGGGCTGAGAGGTGAAGGGAGTGGTCAGACTGCACAGGGCTTTGTGGGGAACTTGGCAAATCACTGGAAGGTTCAGAGCAGAGAATGTCACAATCCTTTGTGTATTTCATGAAACCATTTCTAGCTGCCCTGTGGGGACGGTCTGAGGGGGCCGGGGTGAGACAGACAGACCAGAGAGGAAAGAGATGATGGTGACCTGGCTAAGTCAGCTAAGGTTTGGGGGCTGAACATCCTATTCCAGGCAGAGGGAAACAGCAGTGCAAAGGCCCAGAGGCAGGAGCCAGCTTAGTGCCCTGAGGAAGGCATGTGTGGCTGGCCACGAGTCAGTGGCTGGAAGAAGGGGGGACATGAGACTGATAGGAGAGCAGGGGCCCAGATCGCACACATGCTCAGCTGGGAGAAGTGGGGAGATGAGACTGGCAGGGAGCAGGGCCCAGATCACGCACGCGCTCAGAGGACAAGCCGAGAGACTGGGTTTTATTCCAAGTGCAGAGGTGCGGTTACAAAGTAAGGGGTCTGAGTGCCTCTCTCTGACTTTGCCCCCCTCCCCCCACCCCAGGCATGAAGCTCCACAAGTGCGCCCTGTGCAGCAAGTCCTTCAGCCGCCGTGCCCACCTCGCGGAGCACCAGCGCGCCCACACGGGCAACTACAAGTTCCGCTGTGCTGGCTGTGCCAAGGGCTTTTCCCGACACAAATACCTCAAGGATCACCGCTGCCGCCTTGGCCCCCAAAAGGACAAGGACCTGCAAGCCCGGCGGCCCTCCCGGAGGAGGGCGGCCCCCCGCAGCGGCAGCAGTGGTGGGCGCAAGGTGGTGACCCCCCTGCCTGACCCGCTGGGGCTGGAGGAACTGAAAGACACAGGGGCTGGGCCTGTGCCGGAGGCTGCCCCAGGCAAGCCGCCCTTCTCAGAGCCAGATGCAGTGCTGTCCATCGTAGTGGGTGGCACGGTGGGTGGCGAGCCTGAGCTGGTAGTGCCTGGGCATGCCGAGAGCCTGGGCTCCAACCTGGCGCTGGCGGAGCTGCAGGCAGGGACTGAGGGCCCATGTGCCATGCTCGCTGTGCCTGTGTACATCCAGGCCTCAGAGTGATGGACCCGCGGGGTTTGCTCCCAAAGCCTGGCCTCATGCTCACCTTTGGGTCCACACGTCAGGGACCAGCTAGAGATTCTTTCCAACGGAAGTGAGCCATGGGCTGAAATCCTTTTGGAGTGTCATGTATAAACCCTGGCCTGTGGCCAGCCTGCCATGGCCCCAATTCTGCTGGAGAGCCCTGAAGCATTCTGGAATCTGAGGCAGGGCTGCCTACAGCTTCCAGGTCAGGGCAGTGGAGAGAAGAGAGATGGCCGAGCTGAGCAACCCCAGGGTCTGGCTGGTCCAGGCTGGTGTCGGCCCACCTAAGAGAGAAGACAGGGTGGTCCTGCCGCCCCTCCTCCAGGCTGTCTTGGTGTGGCCTTTAGTCAAGCTGCTCTTCTGGAGGCCTGAGATTGTTAGAGCCCTGATCTGCTGGACCTTTTCATACACAGTTCCTTACGATATCCCCAGGTGACTCTGATGTAGGCATTTAGGCGGCACTCAAGTGTCATGGTTAGAGTGCAGCTATCAGCCAGTTTTGGCTTCACATCTAAGCACTGCTGCTCACTTGCTGTGTAACCTTGGGTAAGTCACTTTACCTCTCTGAGCCCTGTATTTCTCACCTGTACAGTTGGGGGTGGGTATGACAGTTCAACTCCATAGGGCTGTCGTGGGGTCCAGTATGATGAAACGTGCAGAGGACTTGGCATAATGCTTGGCACTTGAAAAGTGCTCAATAAATGTTTTTATCAAAATTGTGTACCCAATGGCTCAGGCCCGAGCCTTGGGAGTTTCTGCCCCTGGGTGGCAGCACTCCCTCCTCCAAAGTGTGTGGGGGCTGAGAGGTCCCATGGCCCCTTGCACACAGCTGTGCTGCCCTGTTAGCCATGGAGAGGTTTGGTGCTCCCGGAATGGTTATTTCAGAGCATGGCCATGGAAGAGGTTTTAACTCACTTTTGAAAATGCAGGATCCTGGGCCTTGCCCCAAACACTACTGCATCAGAAGCTCTGATCAGAGCCAGAAGTCCATCTCAAGCAGGCCTCTAGAATCCGTAGTTGCCCCCACCGCCAGCACTCTCTCCGCCTCCCCAGCTAGTCCAGAGGAGGAGTGAATCGGGGAGGCAGGGAAGAGAAAGGGGACCTTGACCAGTGTTTCCTCATTTATATCCGCAACCACCCTGCTGGGCCACACTGGCCAGTTACAGGAGAGGAAACGGGCTGGAGAAGGGACAGGGTGGGGCGTGGCAGGGCTATCAGGCTCAGTTTGATGACTCAGTTTCCTCAAAGGCTGGTACGTCCCTGAGACATCTGTGCTGGGGCTGTGGGCTGGAGCTGAGAGCAAGCCCATCTTCCCCTCAGGAAGGGTGTTATGCAGGAGGAACAGCAAGTGAGGAAGTAGCACACAGCTGAGGCAGTGAGAACTGTAAGCCCACCCAGCCTTCAAGGCCAGAAGAAGGACTGGCGAGGACTGAAGATCTGTCCAGGGGAGGTCACATTTGAGCTGGTCCTTGACACAGAATGTTTTGATGGATGGATAAAGGGAGGAAGGCATGCCAGGGAGAGCGAGCCATGAGCAAAGGCTTCGAGGTATAATTCTGGGGCTAATGCAAGGTCCAGGGTGACCAGAGATTTAGCGGTAGTAGGTAGATCATGACAATTGCTAATATGCTTCAAGCTTCCACCTGATGGACACTTCCACATGATGGATACACAGCACTTCAGCCCCATCGGGTGGAAATTGTAACTTATTTTACAAATGAGGAAACAGACACAGAGCTCCTCGCCCAAGTTCACACAGCTAGTCAGTCACAGAGCTGGGATTCAGGCAGGAATGGCCTGCCTCCATGTGCTGTTAGCTACTTTGCTCTATTGAAATAGGAGTTGATGTCGAATCAGAGATACTCTTGGTTAAAGAATTTGGATTTTATTCTCTACAAAGTGGAGGAGTCATGGGAGACATTAATGTCCATTTTTAACAATCGTGACATTAAATAAAATGTTAAAAAATCACATCTCCATCCTAATACAACTGTTTAAGGTATGTTTCTGTCTCTGCCTATCAGTATACACACGCGTGAACATTTACCAATAATCGTGAAGACTAATGTTGACTAGGTACCTGTGCCATATGCCTGACATGTTCTAAGCACTTTGAGGTGGGTGCTACTTCTAATTCCATTTCATGGTCGAGATGAGGCAAAAGGCACAGGGAGGTTAAGCAGCTCCAAATCACACAACAGTAAGTGGCAGAGCCAGGCCACAGACCAAGGGACATATTGGGGCACCTGGGTGGCTCAGTAGGCTATGCATCTAACTCTTGGTTTCTGCTCAGGTCATGATCTCACAATTAGTGGGTTCGAGCCTCATGTCATTATCAGCGTGGAGCCTGTTTGGGATTCTCTCTCCCTGCTCTCTCTCAGCCCCTCCCCTGCTCTCTCGCTCTCTCTCTTTCTTGAAGTAAATAAATAAACATTAAAAAAAGAACAAGGAAAATATCAAGTCCTAATATTTATTTATTTTTTTTTTAATTAAAAAAAAATTTTTTTTTTTTAACGTTTATTTATTTTTGAGACAGAGAGAGACAGAGCATGAACGGGGAGGGTCAGAGAGAGAGGGAGACACAGAATCTGAAACAGGCTCCAGGCTCTGAGCGGTCAGCACAGAGCCCGACGCAGGGCTCGAACTCACGGACCGTGAGGTCGTGACCTGAGCCGAAGTCAGCCGCTTAACTGACTGAGCCACCTGGGCGCCCCAAGTCCTAATATTTAATAGATGCACAGTTGGACTGCAAGGGAGGAAGCTTGGACCATAATAACTAAATCCCTCCTAGGTAGGCAGATGGGATGACTGAGGCCTAGAAAGAGGAAGGCCCTTGGTCAAGGGTCACTCTAAGTTGACAACAGAGCTGCTCCAGGACCCCAGAGTCCCTCATAGACCTCCAAGATGCTGGGAGAATGAAGTGTAAAGAGGGTCTGTCCTGAGCATCCAGGGTCCCACAGATTTTGACATTAAGCAGAGCTAGGTTTGAATCCTGACTCTGCCCCTTCCCAGCTGTGTGACTGTGGTAAGTCACTTCACTTCTCTGAACCTCAGTGGCCTCATATGTCAAATGGGGAGAATAATAGTACCTACCCAACAAGGTTATTAGAATTCAGAGGGAAGGGGCACCTGGGTGGCTCAGTGGGTTAAGCATCTGACTTCAGCACAGACTATGATCTCAGGGTTCGTGAGTCCGATCCCCGCATCGGGCTCACTGCTGTCAGCACGGAGCCCACTTAGGATCCTCTGTCCCCTCTGTCTCTGCCCTTCTCCCCACGTGCGCTCGCTCTCTCAAAATAAATAGATAAATTTAAAAAATGTGAAAAGAAAATATTTTTTAAAAATTGGGAGATTTCATATAAAAATCTGGATTCTGACTTCTGTTGAAAATTAGGATGTCTGGGGACACGTGGGTGGGTCAGTTGGTTGAGCGCCTGACTTGGGCTCAGGTCATGATGTCAATTTCTTGAGTTCGAGCCCCACATCAGGCTCACTGCTGTCAGCCTGTCAGTGCAGAGCCCTCTTCGGATCCTTTGTCCCCCTTTCTCTGCCCCTCCCTTGCTTGCGCTCTCCCTAAAATAAACAAATATTAAAAAAAAAAAAAATTAGGCAGGGAGACAGCAGTCAGGTGGAGCTGAGCTAGCAGCCCCTTTAAATGGGTACATACATTCTGGATGCCATAGTTCCTGTTTTTCTCTACTGTCTCCCTGACGTTGCAGCTGGATGTCAGTTGCTACTTGCCATACTTGTGTTGATTTGTTTTAGAATAGAGACATAATTCTAATTTCCCATGTCTTTCAAGAGTAGGAGAACAAGATGGCCAGAGAGGGTCACATGAAATTTTTTATGTTCCTGACCTCCTCAATCATCTTACTGTCTGGACCTGAGGTATACGACTTGAAGAACCCTATAAATAGTGCTTTGTTTTCTCCCTTCCACTTCTAGTCCTCTATTTGCCTCTAAGCTAGCTGGCCTCAGTTTCTCTTTCAATAAACGTGGGGAATTGAGTCATAGCTAACTTTACTGTCCACTAAATGCCCAACCTTGTGCTCTGTGTCTTATTTACATGTCACTGAGCCCTCAAGACACCCCTTGGAAGCAAGCTCTCTTATAATGCCCAGTTTATATATGGGGAAACCGAGACTCACTCGGAGAGGTGTAACAACCTGCCCGAAGACTCAGCTAGAATGTGTGGAGCTGGGCTTCAAACCCAGGGCTGACAGACTCCAAAGTTCCTACCTTGTCTTAGGATCGCTAAAGCTCTCACCAGCTCTGATAGGCCAGTATTTGGGGCTTTTTTTAAAAATCACTCCTCCAAAGCTCCAACCACTTTTCGTCTCTGCCATCGCTTCCCTGTCCAGGCTGCAAGCCTCTTTTGCATGGATGATTGCATCAGCCTTCTCTTTGATCTCCCTGCTTTCTCTCTCTCTACACCATGATCCATTCTCTTGACAGCAGCCCAAGGGATCTTTCTAGAGCCTCAATCAGATTATGCCAGTTTCCTGTTTAAAACTCTAGTGGCTTCCAATATCTCCCAGAATGAAATCTAAAGTTTTCCTGGTAGATTTCAAGATTCTACATGATACAGCCCGTGTCTCCTACCACTCTTTTCTTCTCTCATTCTACTCCAGCCATACTTGCCCTCTTGCTGCTTTTCCATCATGTAAATTAGTTCCTGCCTCAGGGCCTTTGTCCTTGATGTTCCCTCTGTCTAGAATGCCCTTACCCCAGATTTTCCTATGGCTGGCCCCCTCCCTCTATTTACCTTTGTCCAAGTTATTTCCTCAGGCTTTCCTTGGCCAATCTGTCTAAAATAGCCCCCACCCTACCCCCATCACACTTTAGTCCCTTACTCTTCTTTTTTATCCATCATCCTTGACACTATATTAGATATTTCTCTCTTTTTTTTAAGATTTTATTGTTAAGTAATCTCTACAACTCAACATGGGGGCTCAAACTCACACCCCTGAGATCAAGAGTCGCATGCTCCGCTGACTGAGCCAGGCAGGTGCCCCTAGACATTTCTTTATTGTCTGTTCCCCTCATTAAAAACCAAAAATTCCACAAGGACAAGGACTTTTCTCTGTTTTGTTCGCTGATACATCTATGGTGCCTAGAACTGCTCAGGAATTGCTCGATCAATATTTATTGAATAAACCAACAACGGCACTTTGAGGAAACAAGACCCACTCTACCACCCCTGCTCCCGTTCCATGGAGGCCAAGGGTAAGTTTCCCTCAGTAAGCATCTGCCATGTAGGCTAACCCAATGCACTGTAAAGCCCCATTTTCCTTTGTTTTAAGAGGAAGCCGAGACCATCTGGGACAAATGATCGAGGCAGTGGTTTGGAAATCTCAGTTGACACAGCAGGTATCTGGTGTGGCCCAGCAGAACCAGTTGGACCAGTTCTGCCTCCCTTGCGAAGGCTGGAGTGGAGGTGGCAGCTGCAGGTGTTCCCAACCCCCCAAAGCTGCCAGCAAATGCCCCCTACGGGTTCTCAGGTCCTGTAGGGTGGGAGCAGAAAGCCCAGCAGATTCCACCCCAGGGTTGGGGGTGAACCCCTGCTCACCAAGGATGGCTTATGGGTGGTCAGGCACAGAATCCTGAGGCCAAGGGCTGAGGCCCAAATTCAGGGCCTTGAGCCCTTTGTAGAATCCTGGAGAATAAAATGAGGCACAGAGAGGGAAGGGGTCTTGTCCAAGGTCTCATAGCAAGGCTAAATCCAAATCTAGTTCTCCTGCCCCCCAAGTCACTGCTCCCTCAGCCCACTCATGTATTCATTTCACAAATGTTTTTATTAAGTGCCTACTATATGCTAGGCATACTTCTAGGCATTGACAACACATTATGAGCCAAACAAATAATGATCTGTGGAAGAAGCAGACGATAAACAGCAAAAAAGCAAATTATATAATACGTTAGAAGGTGATAAGTACTATAGAAAAAAAAGAAAAAGCGGAGGAGAGTAGAATGTGAGTGTGGGGTGGGGCGCATGTTGCAGCATTGTATGGGGTGGCCTGAAAAGCCTTTCAGAAGGAAGCACTTTACCCTCTAGGGCACAGAGCCTGTTGCATGGCCTACACATGCTTGGATGAAGAGGTATGGAGTAGGCAGGCCCTGGAACCTACCATTAACTCAAGGGCAGGGGCCCTTCCAGGGCAGTCTCCACCCCCGCTCTCCACTTGCCTCTCTCAGGTTCTGCTGGGTCTCTCCTACCCCTACTGCTAACTTTGCCCTGTTCCCAGGGAGGTCATTCATACCTGCTCCCCGGCTCATCACACTTCATTTATTTGTGTTTATTTGTGCATCTCTCTCTATCCATTCATTCATTTGGATGAAGGCAGTGTAGAATAGAGAGGTTAAGGAGGTTGTCGTTACAGTAAGACTCTCAGCTTTGCCCCCACAAGCTTGTGACCTTGGGCAAGCTGTTCAACTTCTGTTTCCCCAGTACTTAATAATATAAAATGGGGACAATGATAATGCCCACTTCATGCAGGTGTGCAGGCTAGATGAGGTAATGGATGTAAACGCTCAGCTCAGTGTCTTGCTTAGCATGAAGTACTCAATAAAGATTTCCGATTGTTTGCTGGGAGTTCAAATGCCAGCCACGTCACTTAATAATGGTATTGATGAGGGAGCATGAGGCAAGTTGAGGGGCAAAGCACAAGCTAGCAACACCTCCCACCCCCTGCCCCAGGTGGGATCTTGTGATATTCCTCAGACACTCCCGGCTACCCAAGAACAAAGGAAAGGGGTTTAAGTGCTTGCTATGGTAATGTGGGAAACTAAGGCAAATGAAAAATTAAATTCCCTTACTGCCTATAGCCCATTGACAAGTCCTTGAAACCAGCAGAGTGATCTCCCTCTAGGAGCTCAGCTGCCTTCAACATGACACTTTGCTAGGGGCAAAAGAGAACCTTGGCTTAACATTGTCCCAACCTCGAGGATCCAGTCAGTCTACTTCCTTTATCTCAACTGCCCCAGGATATATGCTGGCAATCATGCTCCAAGCTTATGGCCCCCCATATGCATTTGAGGGGTCTCATGACTGAGGTTTTATTAAAGGGTGATAAATGGTGTTTCCCTAGCAACAGCTAGCCCCTGGAAACCTTGCTTCCAAAATTCCTTAGAGACATCCTCTTTCCCTGACCCCCTCCCAACCTGAGGGTATATAATGAGTTACCCATCACAACCCCAGTGCAGCTCTTCCTGCCCATGGGTCCTGTCCCCATGCTTTAATAAAATCACCATTTTTGCACCAAAGACGTCTTCAAGAATTCTTGGCCATCGGCTCCAAACCCCATGAATCCCGCCCCCCCTCTCATCACCACAAAACTTCATCAGTATGACTGTGGGCAAGTCATTCAAATTCTCTAAACTTCTGTTTCCTCGGCTATAATCTGTACCTACCTCATAGGGCTATAGTCAGATAATTAATGAGATATTCTTTGTCAGCCATCTGACTCAAAGTGAGGGCCCATAGATGTCAGTAATTAATTATTATTCCTGTTGTTACTATTATTGTTTATTTTATAAATGTGTATTGGGTGCATATTCTGTGCCAGGCTCTTTATCTATGTTCTTATTGAATCCTCAAAATGGCCCGGTAAGGAAGATAGTGTCTCTCACAGTTGGGAAACCGAGTCGGATGGCACACCTTGCCACATGGCTGAATGGCAGAGCCTCAGTTCTAATCTGGGTTTGTGTGGTGGGCAGCAAAACATGTTTTCCTGTCATGACTTCAGCACACTTTTTTTGAAAATAAAATTCACATAACAAAATTCACCAATTTAACTATTTTAACATATACAATTTAGTGCCTTTTGATTGGGTTGTTTGTCTTAAAAAAAACTTCTTTTAAACGTGTATTTTGAGACAGAGAGAGAGAAAGCAGGGGAGGGGCAGAGAGAGAGAGAGAGAGAGGGAAAGGGAGAGAGAATCCCAAGCAGGCTCCACACTGTCAGGGCAGAGCTTGACAGGGGGCTTGATCTCACAGACCATGAGATCATGACTTGAGCCAAAATCAAGAGTCAGACACTTAACCGGCTGAGCCACCCAGGCGCCCCTTGTCTTTTTGTTTTTTGAGTTGTAAGAGGGTTTTTAAATATAAGTATATTCTGCGTGCACCTGGGTGGCTCAGTCAGTTGAGCGGCCAACTCTTGATTTTGGTTCAGGTCACGATCTCGCAGTTCATGGGTTAGAGCCCCACTTTGGGCTCTGCACTGACAGAGTGGAGCCTGCTTGGAATTCTCTTCTCCCTCTCTCTCTGTCCCTCCCCGCCCCCCCCCCCACGCTCTCTCAAAATAAATAAACATTTTTTTAAAAATAAAAAAATCTAGATTCTGTGTCTCCCTCTCTCTCTCTCTGCCCCACCCCCCTGCTTGTGCTCTATCTCTGTCTTTCGAAAATAAACAAATGTTGGGGCACCTGGGTGGCTCAGTCGGTTAAGTGTCCGACTTCGGCTTAGGTCATGATCTTGCGGTCCGTGAGTTCGAGCCCCGCGTCGGGCTCTGTGCTGACAGCTCAGAGCCTGAAGCCTGCTTCGGAATCTGTGTCTCCCTCTCTCTCTGCCCCTCCCCTGCTCATGCTCTGTCTCTCTCTTTCTGTCTCAGAAATAAATAAACGTAAAAATTTTAAAACAAAAGAAAATAAATAAATGTTTAAAATAAATAAGTAAAAATTAAAATTAAAATTAAAAATCTATACTCTGAATGTTAACCCCTTGTCAGGTATAGGATTTGCCATTATTTTCTCCCATTTCATGGGATGTCTTTTCACTTTTATTTATTTATTTTTTGAGAGAGAGAGAGAGAGAGAGAGAGAGAGAGAAAACGTGTTGAGTGGGGGAGGGGGCAGAGGGAAAGAGAGAGAATCCCAACTCAGGGCTCGATCCCACGACCCTGGGATCATGACCTGAGCCAAAATCAAGAGTCAGATGCTCCACCAACTGAGCCACCCTGGCGCCCCATTTCATAGATGTTCTTTATCAGATTGAGCAGCTCTTTTCTATTCCTACTTTGTTGAGTGTTTTTTATCAGGAGAGGGTGTTGGATGTACTCTGTTTTTTACAGTTAAAAATCAGCAAATTCTAGGGGTGCCTGGGTGGCTTAGTTAAGCGGCAGACTTCAGCTCAGGTCATGATCTCAAAGTTGGTGGGTTCGAGCCCCGTGTCGGCTCTGTGCTGACAGCTCAGAGCCTGGAGCCTGCTTCAGATTCTGTGTCTCCCTCTCTCTCTGTCCCTCCCCCACTTGCACTCTGTCTCTCTCTCAAAATAAATAAATAAATAAATAAATAAATAAATAAATAAATAAATAAATAAACAAAATCGGCAAATCCTCTATTTGATTTCATATAATCACACGAGGCCAAGTTTCATAAAAAATTTTGTTATTCATAATTGAAACCTGTTTTATTTATTTATTTTTTATTTTTTAAATGTTTTTATTTATTTTTGAGAGAGAGAGGGAGATTGTGTGTGCGAGCAAGAGAGGGGCAGGGAGAGAGGGGAACAGGGGATCTAAAGCAGGCTCTGTACTGACAGCAGAGAGCCCAATGCAGGGCTCAAACTCATGCACTGTGAGATCATGACCTGAGCCAAGATCAAGAGTTGGACACTTAACCAACTGAGCCATCCAGGTGCCCCAACAATTTGAAACCTATCATACCAAGTTTTATTAACTCAGCTTTTCTTGACTTGATATTTTTAAAGATTACAGGGGTGCCTTGGTGGTTCAGTCTGTTAAGCATCCAACTCTTGATCTCAGTTCAGGTCTTGATCTCAGGGTCCTGAGTTCATACCCCATGTTGGGCTCTGTGCTGGGTGTGAAGCCTACTTAAAAAAATAATTAAAGAAGTTTACAAATAAATATATAGCTGAGTGTCTTTAACCATGTGACCTTAGGCAAATTCTATTCTCTGGGCCTCGGTTTCTTCAACAGCAAGCTGTAGATAGGGGCGCCCAGGGGGCTCAGTCGGTTAAGTGTCCAACTTCAGCTCAGGTCATGGTCTCACAGTTCGTGGGTTCAAGCCCCACATCGGGCTCTGTGCTGAGAGTTCAGAGCCTAGAGCCTGCTTCGGGTTCTGTGTCTCCCTCTCTCTCTGCCCACCCCCCACTCATGCTCTGTCTGTCTCTCTCAAAAATAAATAATAAACAGGGGCGCCTGGGTGGCTCAGTCGGTTAAGCATCTGACTTCGGCTCAGGTCATGATCTCACAGTCCATGAGTTCGAGCCCTGCATCAGGCTCTGTGCTAACAGCTTGGAGACTGGAGCCTGCTTCAGATTCTGTGTCTCCCTCTCTCTGACCCTCCCCCGTTCATGCTCTGTCTCTCTTTGTCTCAAAAAAAAAAAAAAGTAATAAACAGTAAAAAAATAAATAAACAGTAAGCAGTAGATGGTATAGTAATGCTTATTTCTTGGGGCTTTGGTGGATGCAGATGAGATTTTGTAAGTGAGAGCACTTTGCAAATTAATAAAAACTGTATGCTTCTATTGCTGCTCTTACCAGACAAGTTTTAAAAATGGCAATATATTTAGTAAAGTACATAAGATATGTGAAGGGCAGTTATCTTCATTATGAAGACAGGTTAATTTGTATACAGGCAGGTGAATACCACTGGATCTTGATATAGAACCTGTCCAGCACCCCACAAATATCATTCTGCCTGGTCTGTACCACACCTGAAGGTAACCACTATTCTAACATCTATCGCCATAGATTAGTTTTGCCTGGTTTTGAACTCTGTATAAATTGAATCATACAGACTTGAGTCTGATTTCTGTCACTCAGCCTAATATCTGCAAATCATCCAGGTTGTTGCATGTAACGATAGGTCACTCTTTTCACATAGTTTTTAAAACTTATTTATTTATTTAGAGAGAGAAAGAGAGAGGGAAGGGCAGAGAGAAGGAGAGAGAGAGAGAGAGAGAGAGAGAGAGAGAGAGAGAGAGAGAGAGAATATCCCAAGTAGGCTCTGTGCTGTCAACACAGAACCCGACGTGGGGCTTGAACTCACCATCGATGAGATTACGACCTGAGCCAATATCAACAGACGCTTAGACTGAGCCACCCAGACACCCCTTTCACATAATTTTTAGCACCAGTCAGTCATGGCTTGAAAAGGCTGTGCATTTGCCCAAGAGACCAGAAAAAATGAATTCTCCGGGCTCTCCTGTGTTGAGTCAGCCCACCCTATGAATTTCTACCAAGGCAGTTGGATTCTCAGCCAGGATTGCAGCTACCTTGCCCAAATATCACCACTTCCTATCCCACACTCCAGGTAAACATCACAAATAGATCTCAGCACATTTTTCAGGGAGTCCTGATGCAGCCTCAGAATTCTTCTCAATCCAGCAATCTGAGCACCCTACACCAATTGATTGGGGTTGGTACTCAAGATAAAATCGAAATGTTCTGTTATCATATCCCTAAGATGTTTTTCTAGGCTCCAGTTATGACATGAGGGCTTCTGCTATCACCCTCAGTTTATCCCACAGCAATATAAGACATTGATGGTGGTAAAGCCTATAGTGTCTCCTGCTCATATATTCATTGAGTCATGGCTCAAAGCCAGCAAGTCTTTTGCTACCTGTATGCCTGATTGCAGCATGACTTAGATAAGAGGGGAGGAAATAAATTGCTTAAGTATGGAGGGGTTGCTGTAGCCACGAGGAGGCGCTAATGAAGCCTCCTTATTGATATTTTTGTATTTTGATAAAACCTTGCAATATCTCAATTACAAAACAAGCACAAGTGTGACTTATGTTTCATAATTTATGCAGCTGTGATTCTTGACAGTTCTGGCATGTCTCTCACATTTGAAAAATTCCTTCCAACCTGGAAAGTTGGGTGAAATAAACTTTCCCATCCTCTGGAAATGGTTCTCTGTGTATGTAGGCTGGGACTGTGGCTGATTACAATAAGAACAACAACATCTGAGGTATTAAAAAAAAATTCTTTTTAATGTGAGGTAGGTTTTTATCTACATGTAGATCATAGTCTGGGAAGGAGACAAGACTTGTATGTGAAATAATAGAGAAAATTTTCAGTTAAACTTTCATTTATTTGAAACTCACTTCAAAACAACTTCACATATTTGGAAGATCCAGAAAGGGATAAAAAAGCACTTTGAGAAGATATGTTTTTCTTTATTGGAGAGCACTTCAGACCCTCACTCAGAACTGGTTTACCCTTTGATTTCATACAAGGCTAAGTGACAAGTAACAAGACTTCCAAATAAAAGATTGGAAGCAGCAAATTAGAATGCTGGCTTAGGGTAGGTATTGGCTACTAGATGCTGCCTCACTGCTAATGGATGGAGAGTGATTTTTTTTTTTTTTTTTTTTGAGGGAGAGAGAGAGAGAGAGAGAGACCGACCATGAGCAGGGGAGGGTCAGAGAGAGGGAGAGAGAGAATCTCAAGCAGGCTCCTAGTTGCCAGCGCAGAACCCGACATGGGGCTCACAAACTGGGAGACCATGACCTGAGCCAAAACGGAGTTGAACACTTAACTGACTGAGCCACCCAGGTGCCCCAAGGGAGAAGTGATTCTTGACAGCAAAGGACAAGGGAAAACAATGAAATGTGGCCCCATAACCACAGTGATCTGTATAATGCACGGACAAAAAACTCTTCAATACTTCTACTACTTTTGAAAGTTCTGGGTCTCTTCCTGGTTTAATTATTAGTGTGTATAATGATGACCAAGAATAAGGAATAAATTTTTGAGCACCTAGCTAGGCCATGCTAAATAAACACTTTACATTACCTATCTCATATAAACTTGGAGGTGGTCTTGTTATTATCATTTCTAGTTTACAGTTTCAGACAGGAAGGCACACAGAGTAGGGGAAGTAACTTGCCTAAGTTGCAAGGTGCGTTTTGAACCTTTGCAGTCTAACTCCAGTGCCAAGGCTGTTAGTTTCTACTAGGTTTCCAAGAACCTGCTAGGCGAATAAAGAGTAGAAAGGCATTCTAGGTAGAGGGAACAAAGTATACAAAGACAGGACTAGTCAATTAAGCTAGTCAGCCACTCAGTTTCTCTGAGTCTTGGTTACTCACCTACAAAATAGGAACAGTATTATCTATCATTAAACTTGTGAGAATTAAATGTGATAATGTGTGTAAAGCACTTTGCAAAATTCCTGGATCACAGAATGTACATAATGCTAATTAACGTTTTGAAAAATATTATTTCTCTTCTAGTCCTTCTACCTCTACAGAACGGGCTCCAAGGAGACTACATTTCCCAGCATGCAACCTCGTCCTTTGACTCTAGCTGGACCAAAAAGACGCGCCGCGGAGCGCCTCAAGCCGGAAGACTATAGTCTCCCGGCATGCAGTGCGCCTTCTTCCATTAGGTTTGAGGCACGGCCGGCGCGTTGCCCTCCGGGAGTTGTAGTCAGCGACGTATTGCTCTGACGCTGGCCGGCCCCGGGCGTGGGGGCCTGTGGGAGGTGGCGCGGCCGAGCCCAGCTGCGGGGCGGAGGCGGCGGAGAGGCCTGTGGCGGCAGGGAGCGGCGGGGCCAGGAGCGGGCGCTGGAGCCGAGCCGAGCCGAGCCGGAGCGGGCGGCGCAGGCCGGCGCGGCGAGCAGCAACCATGTCGGTGTTCGGCAAGCTGTTCGGGGCCGGAGGGGGTAAGGCCGGCAAGGGCGGCCCGACCCCTCAGGATGCCATCCAGCGGCTACGGGACACGGAGGAGATGCTAAGTAAGAAGCAGGAATTCCTGGAGACGAAGATCGAGCAGGAGCTGACCGCCGCCAAGAAGCACGGCACCAAAAACAAGCGCGGTGAGTCGGCCCAGTCCCTTCGGACTCTCTAGGCTCTCCGGGCCCGGACTCCACCGTCGTCAGACACGCCCCGGGGTCTGCCCGGACCCTGGAACTCTCCCCGGTCAGACTCCCTTCTGGGCCTTTCCGGACCCCTCCCCTCTGGCTCCCTTGAGTGTCCCTTGGGGCCTTGGACGCCTCCACCATCAGACTCTCATTCCTGCCTTTCCCCTCAGGCTCTCCCTACCCCGCCAGGCCCCTTCGGATCCTGGTTTCTCAGCACTTCCCTCCGCCCGCCCTATATTCTGTTCTCTTCCGCCTTTTCCTCCTCTCTCAGGCCTGCCCTCACCCACCTTCGAGACACTGCTGTCTCTTCCTTATTGGCTCATTTCTGCCCCCCATCCTAACTCATGTGCCCTTCCTTGTCCTCGCCCTGCCTTCTCCTGACCCTCTGTGGGGGGTCTAGGAGCTGCCCCAGCCCTTCCCCCATTTCCCACTCACAATTCGCCTTGAGAGACCTCCTTGATGGAAAGAAAAGGGGAGTGGGAGAGCGGAGACCCCTGGTACCGTCTCTGTTCACTTGCTGAGTGAACTTGAGTAAGTTGCTTTCCTTCTTGAGGCCTCATTTTCCCCGTCCATCAGCAAGTGCCTTCCAGATCTGTGATTCACTGCTTGCTGTCTCATAGCCAGGGCTTATCAGAGTTTCTGGTAGCAGCAGAAGCCTTCACGGGTGACTCACGGCTTCCCCATGGCTTCCCCCATCCTTTCCCCATCCCTTCCCCATCCCTCTGAACCAGAAATAGGGACTCCATTCCTCCATTGGCGGTGACTCCTTCCCAGTCCCCTCTACTGGGGGTCAGGGTGGGGATAGTGAACTCGAGGCATGCTTTTAATATACTTCTGTTGTTGTATGGCTTTCTGGGCAAGTGCTTTGTATTCTTCTTAAGGTGAACGTGACAATGCTTTAGTAACTGTAAAGCAGTTTAGAGATATTTGATCATTTTGTTGTTATGGCAATATGAGATTGAACTATAGGGTGACAACGCCTCCTCCCGCCCCCAGAGGGAAGCAAAGGTGAGAGGGATTGAGGAACTGCACAAACAAGTATTTAATTTAGAAGTCTGCTAGTTACTAGCTGCGTGACCTTGAGCTAGTTACTTTACCTCTCTGAAAGAAGATCATTTCTTTACAGTGACTTTACAGCACATAGTAGGGGCTAAATAGTAGTTTTCTTCGTTCTAACAGAAGAACAGAATAGCTTATCCTGAGGGTGCTTCTCTGCTGATAGTCAACAAATACTCTGGAAAAATTTTTTTGAGTGCTTTCTTTGCTGCATATTCACAGGATGAACAAAGCACAGCTTCCACCCTAATGAGAAGACAGAAATAGGAAAATAAGTGAAAAAAATATTGTCTAGTGGTGGTGGGTGCTTAAAAAAAGATGATCTGATAGGGTGCAATGGAATGGGAAAAGAGGTGCCAGGGGAAGACCTCTTTTAAAAAGTCAAGTTTGAACTGAGCCTTAAGAAACCAGCTCTGTAAAAAGCTAGAGGAGGAGCTTTCCACTCAGGGAAAACAGCAAAGGAAAAGGCCTGGAGGTTGGCCTGTTTTAAGAAACAGAAGACCTCTGGGTCTGGAATGTAGCAATTGAAGGGGAGAGTGGTATGAACTAGGAAGATGGGGATTGAGTGGACCTTGGACTTCCTGGTAGAGTTTGGGTTTTATTTCAAGTGGGTGGCAAGATGTTGCAGGGTATTGTCCAGGAGTGTGTGCTTAGCATTGATAGAGTTTTAAAAACACCATCTAGCTGCTCTTTGGAAAGTAGACAGGTCAGGGGTGAGAGTGGGAGCAAGGAGGCCTGAGATAGTTGCTGTCGTCCATTTGTGGCCTGGATGCCAGCTGTAGGTAGCCCTGGAGATAGAGAACGGGGTTAGATTTTGCTGCCTCTAGCTTTTTTTCTCTGATGACTCTCCCTCAGTCAGGATCCTCTATTGTTTATTAGAGTCTGTGTTTTTAGCAGTCTGCATTTTGGAAAGCTTTGCCTGTTGCAGGGTGGTGGAGGAGAGGGTATCACTTGACCTCATCTCCCATCTGAGAGGGAGATTCTTCTGAGGTCTTTTGGTCTGGAGCTAGTTTAGTTTTTGCAGTTTTAGAGGTGATTGAATTTTCTTTCAAGAGGCTTAGAGAGGGTACCAGCAGACTGTGGAGGACCAGTCTCAGCTCGTTGTAATAATTTTGCTGAAAACAGTCTGTCTTCTTCCTTTTCTTTTTTTTTTAAGTTTATTTATTTATTTTGAGGAAGGGAGGGACAGAGAGAGAGAGAGAGAGAGAATCCCAAGCAAGCTTCTTATGATCAGTGCAGAGCCTGATGCGGGGCTTGAACCCACAAACCTCGAGATCATGACCTGAGCCAAAATCAAGAGTCAGACACTTAACTGACTGAGCCACCTAGGTGCCCCCAGTCTGTCTCTTTGAGTTTGGCTGAGAGGACAGGAGCTACTATAAGCTGCCCTTCTTTTTTAGCATCTTCTGGTCTTTTAGACCAGAGGTCTTTTAGCATCAAGGTCTTATCTGCCTATTGGGGTAGTGCTGTGAGGTATTAACACCACCACATACCGTCCAGTTAGTCACTTATTGGCTTGCTACTGTGGTGGGATCTGCACAATCAGATGGAAATACACTGTGCGTGCCTTCCAGGAATTCAGGATTGGTAGTGGGTGTGTTTTTGTTGTAGTTTGTGTGTGTGTGTGTGTGTGTGTGTGTGTAAAAGAGAGAGTGAGAGAGTGGAGGAGGAAAAGGAGTAGGAGGAGGAAGAGAGGAAGGGGTAGAGAAGGGAGAGAAACATACCAGTCGGTGCTGAAACGTGTGAACATGGGTCTGAGGCTGCATAGGAGGAGGTTCCTGTCTGGAAGGGAAAGGGCAAGGGGGGCTTCAGAGATGAGGGAAGTGTGAGACGGGTCAGCAGGGAGTTTGGGAGCAGTGAGAGTGATATGGGGTGAGACAGCAGATAAGTAACTGCAGACTGGCCTGTAGCCTCAGACCTCAACCTGGAAATGCTGAGGAGCCACTGGCTGTCTTAATGCAGAAGAGACAGATCAGCTTAGGTTTCCAAAGAGTATACCAGCAGCAGCGTATAAGTAAGTAAGGAGTGTAGACCAACCAGGAAGGGGCTGGAGGCAGGAATCCATTAAGACATAAGGATAGAAAATCTCATAGACACGATTTGAGCCGTAGATTTATCATTTACTAGCTGGTGCCTTGGGCTGGTTACTCTGAACCTTAGATTTCTCCTCTGTGAATAGGAGTACTAATATCTACCTTATTGGGTTAAATTGTGTTATGTGTGCAAGGCTCTTAGCATATGCCTGCCATATGGTAAGTGATCAATAAATGCTTGCCATTATCATTATTATAAGGAGACTTGTAATTATTCAGGTGGGAACAAAGGGCCTAGAGTAGAAGCGTGGAAAACTAGATGAGAAGTAATGCATGTTAGACTTTTCTGAAGGAGAATCAAAAGAGGCTTGGTGACTTATGGGACTTGGGGGCAGGATGAAGCAGGGAGGAGTTGAGGACGATTCCCAGGTTTACAGCTTGGACAACTGGGTGGATGGTGATGCCATTAATCAAGGTGAGAAACACAGAGGAGGAGCAATACTTCATAATTGTGTAGTCCTTTGAAGTTTGTAAAACTTCTTTTTTCCTGAGTCTCACAGCATCCATTGTGAGATTATGAACTCCTTGAGGTAGGTTGGATGCTTATGTTCATCACTGTGTCCCCTAGCATAGGGTCTGACATATGGTTAATGTTCAGTAAGTATCTATTAAATTAATGGAAACCATCTGTTGACTATGTTCTGTTATTCCCATTGTACAGAGAAGAAAATGAGGCTCAAGAGAGGATGTAACTTGATTCAGAGACCAGTTCTTCTGGTGGCTGTGGGCATCTTGTGTTCTGTTTACTCCCATGATGGCTGAAGGCATCATCATTACCTTTGTCATCACTCGGCTCATTAAACACCCACCTGGGCAAGGTGTGGTGCTGAGTGGGGGGAAAAGAAGTGAGATAGGACCATGCCCGGCCCTGTTGCCCAGCCCGGCCAGGTCCTTGTGGCATACACATTGGAAAGATGATAAATTGTCCTTTAAAACAAATCTCTGAAGGGGTGCCTGGGTGGCTCAGTCAGTTAAACGTCTGACTCTTGATTTCAGCTCAGGTTGTGATCTCAGGGTTGTGAGATCGAGCCCAGCATTGGACTCCATGCTGGGTGTGGAACGTGCTTGGGTTTCTCTCTTTCCCTCTCCCCGCCCCCTCTCTCAAATAAAATTAAATTAAAATTAAAAATTAAAAATAAATAAAACAAATCTCTGAAGCTCAAGTAGATTATTTGCAGTGCACAGATGTGTTCTAGGAAGTAGTTTTAGTTAGGGGCCTGGAGCAAAATTTGGATTGCATATTTTTGCCAAATTTCTTTTCCTTTCCTTTAGTCATGTATTCATTCTTTTTATATTAAATTATTTTATTTAATTTATGGGGGGGTGGAGACAGAGGGAAAGAGAGAATCTTAAGCAGTTCCACACTTGATTCAGAGCCCAATGCAGGACTCAATCTCATGACCCTGGGATCATGACTTGAGCTGAAATCAAGAGTTGGACATTCAACCAACTGAGCTACCCAGGCACCCCACATATTCATTCTTAAGCATGTGGTAGGCTCTTAAACTGTGTCCTAGGCCCCATGCTCAGTGCTGGAAATATAGAGAAACCAGACATGGTCCCTGCCATTCAAGGGACTTAAGTATCATCACCTTTCCTTTTGTATAAAGTAGAAATAATATTCATCTCACATAACCTTTGGTGAAGATGAGCTAAGATAGTATATAAAAAAGTGTGACACGTTGTGGGTATGAAAGTACACTTTTCTGGTAAAGGTTTTGCTGCTCAGGTTTCTTTCTTTCTTTCTTTCTTTCTTTCTTTCTTTCTTTCTTTCTTTCTAAGTTTACTTATTTATTTTGAGAGAGAGAGATAGTATGGGAGCAGGGGAGGAGCAGAGAGAGGGAGAGAATCCCAAGTAGGCTCTACACTGTCAGTGTGGAGCCCGACACAGGGCTCAAACTCACAAACTGCGAGATCATGACCCCGAGCTGAAACCAAGAGCTGGCCGCTTAACTGACTGGGCCACCCAGGTGCCCCTTGCTGCTCAGATTTCTTTGGTTTGATTGTCAAAATGGAAAAGTCCTTTAACTGAGAAGTGGATGGAAATCAGTCTAGGTGAACTGACAAAAATCACTCAAACTTAGGTGTTTTTTTTTTGGTTCCTTTCCACAGTACCCTGTTAGTGGTACTGTGGAAAGGAACCACTTAGTGGTACTAAGACAGTACCACTTAGTGGTACTAAGACAGATGATCAAATATCAAAGATTTTTTTTTCTTCTTAAGGCATTGTAATGAGTTATGAAGTATCTACCCTAGGTGGTTCAGATTTGCCTTTTGTCCTGTTTTAATAAAGATGAAAACAACTTGTAGAAAGGATCATATTTTAGTTTAACAAGAACTGTATAAGATTAGGAAATGGGTATGAGACTGGGTACCTTAAACACCCTACACCAATACATGTCTATTGGATTTATGGATGCAAATCAGTTCATTTACAGGTTAATTTAGGTTTAGTCGAAAATGTCTGATGGATGTAGAGAGGCTGTGTGCTCACAGGAAATACATCATCATTAAGTCCTGTTCATTGCTGGAGCCAGGGTGACTCTCTCATGTTTAATAGAATTGCTTTAAAATGTTAGCATGTGGGAAGACATCTTAATAAGTTACATTTATAGTGAATGTGGCCTTTTGGTTCTCTAGACTCAGGGTATCAGGTAGAAAAGTACAGCATCTTATTGGTGCATGTGTCAGCAGGATCTCCTTTTCCGGAGGCCCTGGGATGGAAAATCCAAAACTCACCCAGGGAACTGAGCAGTGGGAATTTCCCTTGGTGACGCTTAAGTTTCTTGTTTGAAGAAATGGCTGGCCAGATTGGGTTTGGTTTACTTCTTAAGACAGATGGAGTGTCAGAGAGGCCTTATGTGTTGGCTGTCCAAACATGCTGGTGCCTTTGATTCAAATGACAAAAATCTTTTTTTGCCCCATTTGGCAGGGAGATTAAATATTTTTAAGTGCCTGCCAGGAGGTTTATAATGTGCTTTGAAATTCAAGATAGATTTTGTTTGGAAGTTTAGCTACATGTGAGGACCTTTGAGCTTGACTATTTTGCTGAGGGAAATTTAGTGTTGTCCATGGTTGGGTTTGTGTGCAGAGAGTGAGATCTTGGAAAATAGCTTGTGAAGATGTATGGGAGCCCTATATCCCTGAGGCAGAAAGCCAGGACCTGATTTGTTTCCAGTGGTCCAGAGCCCTGAGGTGGAGCCAGGGCTGAATGGGAGAAGGGAAGCTCTTGGAGTCTTGAGGAATTCCTTTGGGTGGGAAAAGTTTATGAAAATTTGGGCCTCTTGCTCAGAATTTTTTATGCTGTGCCATTGTCTTTAAAAGAGTGAGAGGATCTTCAAACAATACAACTTTAGAATGGTCATTTTGAGGATAGATGGTTATATTTAGAAGGAAAAGTTGAACTTAGCAACAGGAAACAAGAACAGACCTATCTGGATATAATATAGCCTGTTTTTAAGGTGTTTGGCTCAAACCAGCAGATGCTTATAGAGTTCCTTCCGGGAGGAAGGCAGCATGATGGTTTAGGCAAAAGATTTCTCTGTTTGAATGCTGGTCTCACCACTCACCAGCAGTACCTTGGCAGTTACTTATCCTCTCTGAGTTTTCAATATCCCCATCTATAAAAAGGGGAAAAATAATACCTACTTCTTAGGATTCTTGTGAGGATATGGAATAAGTTGATACATGTAAAGTGCCTAGCAGAGTGCCTGGAACATAGGAGAGATGTCAATGTGTCCTTGGTTTCCCATGTATAGTCTTGGGCAAAATAAAGGATATAAAGATGGATAAGACACTACTTTCTCCCTACAAGGGCTCACACTTCAGTGAGGAAGACACATACATGTACAAGTAACTGATAAAAGGCAAAGCATGGTAAGTGTACAAATGAAGTATTAGAGGACAATACAGCAGGAATAGATTAATTCATCTCTGAGGGTTGGCAGGTTCATTTCACCCAGCCACCCATCCGGTGCCCAAATTCCCTTTGCAGTATTCCTGCCAAGCGATTAACCTCCGATTGAACCTCTATGCTGACAGGATTTGTATTAGGTGCTCTATCCTCCCATACTGCAGCATCGTCTGTCTTTGGATAGCTCTGACTATAAAATCACCTTTCTTTGGAACTGAGATCTTTCTTCCTGTAGTGCCTACTTGCAGTACAGGTTGAGGAGGTAGCTCTGTAGGGAAGCAGTTTGGGCTCGTAAAAAGAATGTGGTACAAGGCCTGGGGGCAAATCCTGGCTCTGACAGTAGAGGATTGTGAACAGCGTTTCTTCCCTTGGGAAAGCTAATTGCTAATTCTGCCTCTTGGGGCCAAAGAGAACAGGTCTAATCCTCCTTCAGTAAGATAAATCAGGGAAGATAGTGCTTAATGTTTCAAGCCTGCCACTTCTCTAGGACAGATCTCTGTTCCGTTGGCTGTTGCCAGGTATTTCTGTTCTTTCCCTGTTGCCCTCCTCTGGATGTGCTCCTCTTTATCGGCGTTTCCTTTAAATTGTGGAGTGAGCAGAGCTGAATTTCTGAATATTCCAGCCAAGGTCTGAGCAGCGTAGGCCAGAACATGCAGGGCTAGCCATTTGTCTAGGAATTAATTTGATTCTGTGTACTAAATGGCCCTGATAATTTCCATATCACTGAGACAGGTTTTTGGTTTTTTGTTTTTAAGCAAATTATGTTTCTGGTGACCTTTCATTAATAAAAGAATGAACATCTTGGGGCGCCTGGGTGGCTCAGTCGGTTAAGCAGCCGACTTCGGCTCAGGTCATGATCTCGCGGTCCGTGAGTTCGAGCCCTGCGTCGGGCTCTGTGCTGACAGCTCAGAGCCTGGAGCCTATTTCAGATTCTGTGTCTCCCTCTCTCTGCCCCTGCCCCGTTCATGCTCTGTCTCTCTCTGTCTCAAAAATAAATAAACGTTAAAAAAAAAAAAGTTAAAAAAAAAAAAGAATGAACATCTAGGAACTACTAAAGTTTGGCCTTTAAGGAGTCTTAACTGAAGGGTTGAATGATTTAAATTTTTTTTTTTTTTTAATGTTTTATATTTGAGAGAAAGAGAAAGTCAAAGTCCAAAGCAGGCTCCAAACTCCGAGCTGTCAGCACAGAGCCTGACACGGGGCTCAAACTCGCGAACCATGAGATCATGACCTGAGCCAAAGTCAGATGTTTAGGATACTTAACCGACTGAGCCACCCAAGTGCCCCTGGATGATTGAAATTCTTGACAAAAGCATCTAGCCGTCTTGATTCTCCCATAGCTGATATTTGTAGTTCTACCTCTTCCCTCTTCCATATAAGGCAAAACTGGCTGGAGGGCTTATTTGAGGGATGCAGGAAAACTATACATCTCCGTGGTTGTGGCTGTTTAGGTCAAAAGGTTAATGGCATGGTACGGTGGAAAAGGTGATGGGCTTAGGATCAGAAGACCTGACTTATATTCCACCTCTGCCCCTTGCTGGTTTTGTGATATGCAGCAAGTTTCCTTGTATCTCTGAGCATCAGCTTTTTCAGCTGCAAAAACAGTATTTAATAACTCCTTTACAACTTTGCTACTCAAAGTGTAGTCCATGGGAGTATTTGGGAATGTGTTAGAAATACAGATTCTCAGGGGCGCCTGGGTGGCATAGTCGGTTAAGCGTCCGACTTCAGCCAGGTCACGATCTCGCAGTCCGTGAGTTCGAGCCCCGCGTCAGGCTCTGGGCTGATGGCTCGGAGCCTGGAGCCTGTTTCCGATTCTGTGCCTCCCTCTCTCTTTGCCCCTCCCCGTTCATGCTCTGTCTCTCTCTGTCCCAAAAATAAATAAAAAACGTTGAAAAAAAATTTAAAAAAAAAAAAAAAGAAATACAGATTCTCAGTCCCTGCCAGCCCTACAGAAGCAGAACCTGCGTATTTATGAGATCCCCAGGTGGTTTGTATGCACATTAAAGTTTGAGAGACACCTCTCTGTTGTGGGGATTAAATGACAATAGTGGGCATTTTTTATATGCCCATGTCACTATTCATTCCTGGATACTCAGGGATGCTGTCTTCTGGGTCAGTTTGCTCACTTCTGTTGCTGCTCAGAGATTGAACTCTTACCCAACTCAATCAGTTTCCAGATGCCTTCAGCTACCTCCAAACCCAGTGAGGCCACAGAATGTGGCTGGTTCAGTAGAATCTGGCTCCCCCACCTTTGAAAAACTTGAAGCACATATCCTGCTAATGGGGTAATGGCCTTCTTCATGAAAGAAGTCAGTCATCTGGGTAATTGAGAAGTATTTAGTCAAGCTGTCAGTCATGAGGACCCACTGATTGTTAGGCACTGGCAACCCTGGTGACAAATTGGGTGCAGTTCCCATCCTTAGGAAGCACTACTGCCTAGTGGGGGGACCAGTTGGTAAAGAATTTTTACCCAGTGAGGCTTGTATAGAGTGCTATAAAAACCCCAAGTGAAGAGGAATTAATTCCACTTGGGGGTTGGGGGTGGCTAGGAAATGAATTTTTTTTTAAGTTTTTTTTTCTACCAGAAATGATTTTTCAGAGAGTTGTGATTTCTTGGTTCAGTGGCTTTGTGGCTGTTTCCTGTTCTGTTTCTATGGCATTGGTAGTGTTCTGATCCACCAGTTAACTGCATCAGGAGGGACAGATGTTCTCTGAGAGTCAGTTCTATGTTAGGAGCCATCTGAGATGCTGTGTGGATTTCCAGGCAGTGAAAAAGACACAGCTTGGCCCAATGGATCCTACAGATCTGTTAAACAGATCTGTGGCTCTTTCAGAGAAAAAAAAGTTACCACAACTAAATAACCCATATGTTTTTTCACTGGAGTCTTACAGCCATCCTAAGCGTACCTTTCAGGAACTTATGGATAAAGTAAAAAAAGATTCAGAGAACTTCTCAGCCAGGGGGAAAGGAGTTATATGGGATAATGAAGTATATAAATGGTGGGAGAGGATCAGTGCAGGGAATTCCATCATGAACCTGCCCTGTTTGATTCCATAAAATGATATTTTTCTGGATTTGGGGTGATAGTGAATCAAGCACCAGGTTGCTTGGGGTGCTAGGCCTGGGACTTGGCACAATCTGCTGAGGAAAGTTTTCTCTCATTGAACAATCAGGGCAGTTGAGTTTGCTTAGAGCTGAAGGCTCTACAAGTCCCAAAGCAGAAGTTCAGACATTCATCCAATTCATCAAGTGTGAGGCCTGTCGAATGATCCTGCTCTCAGAAAGCCCATACTCTTGGTAGACAGGAATAATTAAAGTGCGGTAGTGTCTGTAAGGGCCAGCCACAGGAGCACCCTAAATGGCATATGTGGTAGAGATTTGAAGAAAGGAGCAGTTCTCCAGTTTAGGGTTGAGATGACAATGTGATCTTTTGTGTTGGTCCTTAAACAAGTAGGCAGTTATAGGTTGGAGTGGGGTGGGGTCGACTGGGGTAGGGATTGGGTGTAGACACTCATGTTTGGTATTTGACACCACCTCAGGTCTAGAGTTGTGACTGGAAGTTGCAGAAGAACCTCTCCTTTTATCTAGCTGTGTTGAGTATAGAGTAGTATATTTGAGAAAAGGAAACTAAGGCTTTTGAAATGGATTTGGATATTGTGTACTGTTTAGGGACCTTGATGCTGAGATCCCAAATCTTTTTGGTCTTAGTGCTTTATAGGTAAACATTTGCATTTCATTTCAGATGGTCCCTTTTAAAAGAAGGTAGCTAGAAGTCATCCAGTTTGGAAAGGAAGAAGAAAACTATCACTATTTGCAGATGACATGATACTATATATAGAAAACCTTAAAGATTCCACCAAAAAACTCTCAGAGCTAATAAATAAAGTTGTGGGGTACAAAATTAATATACAAAAATCTGTTGTATTTCTATACTCTAATAAGGAACTATCAGAAAGAGAAAACAAGAAAACAGCCCCACTTAACAATTGCATCAAGAAGAATAAAATAGCCCTGGTGACTGAGCCGCCACGAGGGACTCAGCTGCCTGCCCCTTGAACCCGCTTGCTTCCCCGATGCTCTATCACCTCCCCCCACCTTTTCCCCACCCCTTCTCCTATAGGCCTTTTCCACCAAAGAAAAGAAATCATATTTATTTCCACTGTCCAGAACCTCCACTCTTTTGACCCCTTTGCTGATGCAAGTAAGGGTGATGATCTGCCTCCTGCTGGCACTGAGGATTATATATATAAGAATTCAACAAAGAAATGGCAGGAAGACCTATACTACTGTCTAAAAGCATTGTTGATGATTACGACAAAAACTAGTGAAGGTGTTTAAGAAGAAATTTGCCTGTCATAGTACTTTAATTGAGCATCCAGAACATGGAGAAGTAATTTAGCTACAGGGTGACCAGTGTAAGAATATATTCCAGGGGCGCCTGGGTGGCTCAGTCGGTTAGGTGTTCGACTTCAGCTCAGGTCACGATCTCACGGTCCATGAGTTCGAGCCCTGCATTGGGCTCTGGGCTGATGGCTCAGAGCCTGGAGCCTGCTTCTGATTCTGTGTCTCCCTCTCTCTCTGCCCCTCCCCCATTCATGCTGTGTCTCTCTCTGTCTCAAAAATAAATAAACGTTAAAAAAAAAATTAAAAAAAAGAATATATGCCAGTTCCTCTTAGAGATTGGACGGGCTAAGGACAACCAGCTGAAGGTTCATGGGTTTTAAGTGCCTTTGGCTCACTGAAGCTTAAGTGGGGATTTCCTCACAATGGGTAGAATTTCCTTTCTGTCCTTTGTTACATTGTTTAAAAATCTTATAGCTTCTTGTAAAGATGATGATTTGGGGTCTGCTTTTAACTTGGACTAGTTTAAGTCCTTTGTGTAATAAACTGAAAAGAGCCAAAAAAAAAAAAAAACAAAAAAAAAAACCCAGAATAAAATACTTAGGAATAAATTTAACTAAGAAGGTGAAAGACCTGAAAACTATAAGAAATTGATGAAAGAAATTAAGATACAAATAAATAGGAAGATATTCCTGCTCATGGATTGGAAGAATTAATATTGTGTAAATGTCTGTACTACCCAAAGCAATCTACATATTTAATGCAATGGCATTTTTCACAGAACTAGAACAAATAATTCTAGAATTTATGTGGACCCACAAAAGACCTGAATAGCCAGAGCAGTCTTGAGAAAGAACAAAGCCAGAGGCATCACACTTCCTGATTTCAAACTATACTACAAAGCTGTAGTGATGAAAACAGTGTAGTATGGCCTAAAAGACACACAAGTCAATGGAACAGAATAAAGAGTCCTGAAATAAACCCACACATATATGGTCAATTAATTTATGACAAAGGAGACAAGAGTATACAATGGAAGAAGGAATGGTGTCTTCAGTAAATGGGTTTGGGAAAACTGGGACCACTACATAACAAAAGAATGAAATTGTACCACTGTTTATGCCATATACAAAAATTAACTCAATGGCTTAAAGACTTGAACGTAAGACTTGAAACCATAAAACTCCTAGGGGAGCCTGGATGGCCCAGTCAGTAAAGCATCCAACTTCGGCTCAGGTCATGATCTCACGGTTTGTGAATTTGAGCCCTGTGTCAGGCTCTGTGCTGACAGCTCAGAGCCTGGAGCCTGCTTCCGTTTCTGTGAGTCATTCTCTCTCTGCCCCTCCCCCACTTGTGCTGTGTCTCTCTCTGTCTCTCAAAAACAAATAAATGTAAAGAAGAAATTTTAAAAATAAACCGTAAAACTTCTAGAAGGAAACGTAGGTGGTAAGCTCCTTGACATTGGTCTTAGCAATGTTTTTTTTGGATCTGACTCCAAAGGCAAGGACAACAAAAGCAAAAATAAACAAATGAGACTACATCAAACTAAAACGCATCTGTACAGTGAAGGAAGCCATTAACAAAATGAAAAGGCAACCTACTGAATCGGAGAAGATATTTGCAAATCATGTATCTGATAAGGGGTTAATATTCAAAATATATAAAGAACTCATACCACAATAACAATTTAAAAAATCTGATTAAAAAAATGGGACAGAGTATCTGAATATACATGTTTTCCAAAGAAGATATATAGGTAGCAATAGGCACTTAAAAGGATGCTCAACATCACTCATCATCAGGGCAATGCAAATCAAAACCATAATGATATATCACCTCATACCTGTCATAATGCCTGTTATAAAAAAAAACAAGATATAACATTTGTTGGTAAGGATGTGAAGAAAAGGGAACCTTGTACACTATTGGTGGGAATGTAAATTGGTACAAACACTATGGAAAACAGTATGGAAATTCGTCAGAAAATTAAATATAGAACTACCACATCTAGCAATTCCACTTCTGGGTACCTATCTGTTGAAAACAAAAACACTAATTTGAAAAGATATATGCATTTCCAATGTTTATTGCAGCATTATTTACAATAGCCAAAATGTGGAAACAACCCAAGTATCTGTCAATTGATGAATAGATTAAAGAAGTTGTGAGTGTATTTGGAATACTGCTCAGCCATACAAAAGAATGAAATCTTTATTTATTTTATTTTATTTTATTTTATTTAACGTTTATTTATTTTTGAGACAGAGAGAGACAGAGCATGAACGGGGCAGGGGCAGAGAGAGGGAGACACAGAATCTGAAACAGGCTCCAGGCTCTGAGCTGTCAGCACAGAGCCCGACGCAGGGCTCCAACCCACGGACCGCGAGATCATGACCCGAGCCGAAGTCGGCCGCTCAACCAACTGAGCCACCCAGGTGCCCCAAGAATGAAATCTTTACAACAATATGGATGGACCTTGAGGGTATAATGCTAAGTGAAATAAGTCTGAGAAAGACAAATACTACATGATTTCACTTAAAAGTGGATTACAAAAAACCCAGACTCCTAGATACAGAGAACAGAATGGTGGTTGCCGGAGGGGATGGGGTTTGGGCAGGCAGTAAAATGGGTTAGGGGATCAGGAGGTACAAATTTCTAGTTATGAAATAAGTCATGAGGTATAATGTACAGCATAGGAAATACAGTCAGTAATACCGTTTTAACTTACAACACATGGAAACTAGGCTTATTATGGTGATCAGTTTGCAATACATGTAAAAGTCATAATGATACAAATGTTAAATCGCTATGTTGTACACGTGAAACTAATATTGTATGGTTATACTTCAGTTTAAAAAATAAGAGTAGCTAGAAACTTTTTCTTCATTCACAAACCCATTTGCTAAGTATATATTAACTTGAGCTGTGTGCCAGATACTGTCCTAGTTTATTGGGTAAATGCAAGTGAAGGCACGTCATTGCCTCTGTGATGCTTTACAATCTAGCTAGAGTGACAAATAATCAGATATAATCAGGGTACAGTGTGATCTGTTCTAGAAGCATATTCAGAATTCAGAGTACAAGATATGCAGTGGAGGTAACTGAAACAGTCTGTATGTGTGTATGTGTGTGTTGATTGAATCTATATTTTTATCAAATAGTTTTTGGAGAATAATAGAATATTACAGTAGGAAAGAACTCAAAATGTGTAAGTGCTTGAAACTTTGAATTAATATAAAAAGTTTCTGAGAAAGAAAACCCAGGAACATGGAAATATATGTGGTGCTTTTAAAAGCACTTTATTTGAATCAGAATCCCCTTTAGGGGGACATAAGAGTGGGTATATGTTTAACTTAGCTTAGTCATAAAAGAATTGCTTTTAGAATACTAAATTTAAATTACAGCTTATTCTAATAATTATTGCAAATTCGCTTTACAGTTGTCTTATTTCCTACAAAAGAAAGTAGGAATAAACTTGAGGAATGATTTACTGTATGCATAAACAGGAACTGTAAGTCTCTTGTTTATAAGCTTTAAAAGACCTGATAGTTGTAAGAGCAAAAATTAGACTTGTACATGTGTAGCCTGGCTGCTATTCTCTGCAGAGTTTTGAGGAGGAGTTGGTATTCAACAAGGCCATCAGAAAGACTCCCCATTAGGGTGAAGGCTTTGATCAGCCTGTGTCCCCAGAGTTGATTAGACTTTGAAACGTTAACTAACAAGGGTGATATTTAAAACTTAAATAATTGCGGGCTCCTGGGTGGCTCAGTTGTTGAGCATCTGAGTCTTGATTTTGGCTCAGGTCATGATCCCAAGGTTATGGGAAGGAGACCCTTGTCTGGCTCCCCGCTGAGTGTGGAGCCTGCTTAAGATTCTCTCTTTCCCTTTACCCCTCTCCCTCACGCGTGCTCTCTCTCTAAAACAAACAAACAAAAATTTTTAATTAAAAAAATTTTTTAGAGCTCAAATAATTGCTAGTTTCTTAATTCTCCTCAAGTATACCAGTTGCTTCCACCTCTCCAGAGCATTTTCTCCTTTTAGAATCTTGTACAAGGTCAGTGAATGGTTGCAGATTTCTTGGCAAGTTTGGAGTTAGAAAATTTGGGTTTTGAGTTGTAATGGGCTCTGATAGCCTTCTATGGCATGTCCAAGGAGGGAGCTAGTATCAGCCTGGCATCCAGCTTGTTGCGTTTAGCAGACAGGGCTGCAGAGCTGGTGGCGGCACAGTCTTTCTCATGTTTAGATTTTATTTATTTATTGTTTAAAAACATTTTTTTTTAACATTTACTTACTATTTTTGAGGGGGGTTGCAGAGAGAGGGAGACAGAGGATCCAGAGCAGGCTCCACAGTGTAAGCATAGAGCCCGAGGCAGGGCTCGAACCCATGAACTTCGAGATTATGACCTGAGCCAAAATCAAGAGTCTGCCACTTAACAGACTAAGCCTGAGCCACGCAGGTGCCCCCTCATGTTTAGATTTTAGAGGTAATTTTGGAGGTGTAAAGGACAGAGCAGTATGGAAACACCTTTTCTTAAGTTATTTTCATCATTCTAAAAAACTTTTTCAAAGTAAAAAGATTATTTTCAGAACTAGAAATATCTTCAGAAAATGAAAACATTCCCTTGTCTTTGGGAAATGCCATACACTTTACAGACTTGATCGTGTTTGATTTTTTTCCAACCACCCATGTAAGTGATATTACACCCCACACCCCCATTAGAGATGAGAAAGTTGACATTCAGAGTACAGAGTCACTGGTCCAATCCAGAAGTCTTGGGGGATCCTAATGTGGGCTGCATCACCGTGGGTTTTGGTATTTTTGGTGTCCGATAGGGCCAGGACTCCATAGCCTTCAGTGCTCATAATTTTACCAATGGACAAAATCCTGTCTTTGAGAATACATTTTTTTAAATGTTTATTTGTTTTTGAGAGAGAGACAGACAGACAGACAGATAGACAGACATAGCACAAGCGGGGAAGGGGCAGAGAGAAAGGGAGACACAGAATCTGAAGCAGGCTTCAGGCTCTGAGCTGTGAACATAAGAGCCCAACGCAGGGCTGTAACTCAGGGACCGTGAGATCATGACCTGAGGAAAGCCGATTCTTAATCAATGGAGCCACCCAGGTGCCCCCTGGCTCCCTGCTGTTAATGCTTAATTTCAGATTCTCTTGCCAGCTTTAGCAAGGCAATGTGTCAATAATGGGTGTGGGTTAGGTGGAGGAGGAGGGGGAGGGCAAGGTTGGGGGTCCTCAGAATGACTGGATTATGTTTATCCAAAGTGGGACTAGTGCCAGAGAGAAAACCAAGTGACTGTTCATATGTGTCTAGAATGGTTTGAGAGCCTTTGCTCACTGCCTTCATTCACAGTGTTACAACATTAGCATTGTGCATTTCCCAGCCTGGTTTCCATTCTTTTACTACAACAAGCTCAGTTTCTCAGTGGTCTCTAGAGCAGTGTTTCTCAACCTTGGGACTATTGACATTTTGGACCAGAGAATTTGGTGCGGAGGGGGCTGTCCTGTTCATTGCAGGATGTTTAGCAGCAGCATCCTTGACTTCTACTTGCTAGATATCCATAGCATTCCTCCTCCAGTTGTGACAACAAAAAAAACGTCTCTAAACACTGCTAAATGTCCCCTCGGGGACAGAAGCTCCTAGGTTTGAGAACCACTGCTCCAGAGAGTGGCCTAAGGGTGAGAGGTTTTAAAGAGCAGAGCTGAGAGGATCCATTAAGGGTACTTTTAATCCCACCCTTTTGTTGTTCTGCTGAGGACACCAAGGTCTAGAGATAGGACACAGCCTCCTGGCTCTGCTTTCTGGGAGTCTGGCTTGGATTGGGACCTAGATCAGAATGTCTCCCTACTCAGGACTCTTTAACCAACCCAGAGGTTTTCAGTCTTCAGGTTGGAGGACGCTTTTCCAATTCCAGAAAAAATGAGGGATGGTCATGTGATAATGTGTAGTTGTACTTTAGTACCCATTAATTGAGAAGATAAATAATTACCTTCAACCAATATTTATTGAATACCCACTGTCTGTGTTTCCATCCTAGGATTGTCACATGAATGGCAGTAGGTGGTCAAGTGACAGTTGCTTTTATTATTGTGTGATATATTCACCATTTAGGGCACAGACAGTGCTGGGCAGGCGCATTTCACAGAGCAGTGTAGTGTAGTGGCGACTATGAACCCTATGAGCTCACAACCCATAGGTTGGGAACCAGTTAATGTATTATACCATGAGATTTGAGAGAACAGCAGACCTGAAACTCGGGGCTTTTCTTGAAACCATGAACTATTTTTACACTCAAGAGAAAAATCTCCATAGTCTGTGGAAATACAAAGCCACTAGGCTACCCAGAGTCCTCAGTGCAGCTCTCTCAACAGCCATACACTAGGGCATTTGTGATAAAAGAAGAGGCATTTGGCTGGAAACAAGCTTTAAGTTCTTAGCATTAGTTGGTAAATGGTGCATTGGTCTGAGGGGAATTTAAAATAATGGCCTTGAACTTGAGAATATGTGTTTCCAAAGCCTCTCATCTCGAACCACTCAGCTTCTCTGACAAGAAATATTACTCTTATTTCAGAGGTAAGAGAGGCAGAGAGGTGAGGCCACACAAATGGTCCCTGAAAGAGAGCCGGCTACTCTCAGGATTAGGAACTGGGACTCTGGTTGGCATCCCAAGATGGGGTTGTTTGTTTACGTCAGATGATGGTGGGATAAGGAAAAAAGTTGTTAGATTAGCTTCTACCCAATTTGGCCAACATTTTAAGTGCCCACTGTGAAAGACTCCATGTGAAGGGATAGTAGGACACAGATGAAGATTTGGGACAGAGGAAGGGGGTAAGGCCATTCTGTGCTGGAGGAATTGTGGAACCAAGGTACTCTGTGTGTATGTGGGAGGGGAGGGGAGATGATAGGGGAAGGGTGGGGGGTAGTGGTGGCTCAGACAGAGTGACAGTTGGAAAGATAGGCTGCAGCCTCCCTGAGGAGGCCCTGGATACTAAGCTGAGGAATCTGTTAGGTTGAATTTAGTGAGGCACATACTGAATAGACACTCTGTCTGTTGAACAGTTTGTGGGGACCAGCAGCCATCTTGCTGCAGCACCCTGCTGAAGTTACCCATTGGTAGGCTTTCTACCCATTATTACCAGAGGGATTGAGGTGGGTAGAGAGTTGTTCCCTTATAAGGGGGGTCATTGCTCTTTCTTTGGTTACTTTTTCCTGGTTCCCCTTCTGCTTTATCTGAAGCCTGGAACATCCTGGGCAGCTGGGTAGAGACAGAACAGTAACTTTTCTCTACTTGAGAGTATCTCAGGTTATATGCTGAAGATAGGCAGATCTTCCCTACTTAAACTAGTTTGACCAAGCCTCATTTATTAATCACGTCCTTGACTACCTCATGTTGTGCATTTTGCTCCCGACTCCCTGGCCGGCTTACTCAATTAATTGTGATCTTTGAGATTATTTAATTTTCCCTTCATGTTTATCTTTGATCCATGAGAGAGGGAGATGGGGAGAGTTTACCTCTCTTGGCTGATGAGAAGGACTTCTGAGGTCCATACATTTCAAGTTCAGCCTGGTCTCTGCTATCCTAGTCACAAAAATCTGAGAACTCACTCTTTTATTCACTCTTTCCTGAGCTCCCAGCCTCCTGTTTTTTTTCCCTCTTTTCTAGGTGCTCCCTCCATTACCCCGGATGGTCAAGCAGAGCCCTAGGACTTAGAGACCACCCCAGTTCTAGTTCTGCTTCTGTCAACTAGTATCTTTGGGCAAGTGCCTTCTCTACTCTGGGCCTTTGTTGAGAAGCAACAATTTGTTGAGAATCAGCTATTGTTGAGAACAATAAAATGAAAAGGATGGATTAAATGAATGCTGAGATTCTTCCTGCTCTAACATTGTCTGAGTCAACAAGTGCTGTATTACAGTAACTCTCCAGAGAACCAGGTGTTGCTCTAAGCAATTTTGCTGCATAAAAAGATGGAGCAGCTTAGTGTTTGTTTTGTCTGTTAGCAGCTTGGGTATAGCCCTGCTCAGTGTAGATGTTGGGGGCAGCCACAGACTGTTTTGTAGAATGTGATGGACGTTTTTTTGTTTTGTTTTGTTTTGTTTTGTTTTGTTTTGTTTTGTTTTGTTTTGTTTTTAATTATGATTCCCTGGTTCAGACGCCAGAGCTGAATAATCGTTTTTAGCTGCTCCCGTGAGCCTCTGTCCAGGTGAGCAGCGCAGTTGCCAGAAGGCATCTCTTCTGGTGTCTGAGCCTCCTTTGGATCAGTAGTCTGCCTCTGACTTGACTGCCAGTCTTTTGGCAAATCAGAAGCACACATTTTTTCTGGGGCTGAGCAGGCTTAAGCCCTGCTGGACAAAAACCCAGCAGTGACCAGTTAAACATACTGAGGATGCTTCCTTGTAATAGGACTTGACCTCCTCACCAACCCACAGGATTGGGGCCACAGGATACAAAGGAGTTGTCTCCTTTGTGAAGGGAGTGGAGAAAAGAACCAGCTGGTCAAGGCTGGCCTGACTTGAGTCATTTTATTTAAATCTGCTTTTTAGGGGTGCCGGGGTGGCTCAGTCGGTTGAGCGTCCAACTTCAGCCCAGGTCATGATCTCACGATTCATGAGTTCAAGTCCTGCGTCGGGCTCTGTGCTGACAGCTCAGAGCCTGGAGCCTGCTTCGGATTCTGTGCCTCCCTCTCTCTCTGACCCTCCCCGTTCATGCTCTGTCTCTCTCTGTCTCAAAAATAAATAAAAACATTTTTTTAAAAATCTGCTTTTTAGGATGGTGACTAAAGATGATGCTGTATATCTTGGGGAGAGCAGTGGGCTTCTCTGCAAAGACCTGAGGTCCTAGCACTGCCCTGAACAGCTAAGCCTTTTAAAAATATGGAAGACATTTACTCACCTGGTTCTAAATGAAGGCCTTTAAAACCTCAAGGCCCTACTAGTGCCCATTAAAGACCATTCTCTCCCTTTTATTAACTTTCATAGTACTTTCATGTGTCCTAAGCAGCTCTGGAAAAATCAGACAAGTTTAGAGCTCATCTTGCCCGTATAGAGGGAGATTCCAGGCCCAGAGAGGTTAGGTAGCTCAGGGTGCCTGGGTGGCTCAGTTGGTTAAGCGACCGACTCTTGCTATTGGCCCAGGTCATGATCTCACTGTTCGTGAGTTTGAGCCCCATATTGGGCTCTGCACTGTTAGCGCAGAGCCTGCTTGAGATTCTCTCTCTCTGTCCCCCCCTCAAAATAAATAAATAAACATTACAAATAAATAAAAAGTGACACAGCTCAGGAGTGCCTGGGTGGCTCAGTTGGTTAAGTGGCCGACCTCGGCTCAGGTCATGATCTCACAGTTCATGGGTTTGAACCCTGCATCAGGCTCTGTGCTGACACCGCAGAGCCTGGAGCCTGGCTTCGGAGTCTGTCTCTTTCTCTCTCTGCCCCTCCCCCACTCCTGCTCTGTCTCTGTCTCTGTCTCAAAATTAAATAAACATTTAAAAAAATTTTTTTTTAAAGTGACACAGCTCATGAAGACAAACCTGGGACTAGAACCCGTGGCTCTTATCTCTTTCTGATTAGTTCTGTTGCCTCACTGCTTCTCAACAGACTCTGGGGTGGCCCGTTGCCAGAATGGCTTTGAAAATAAAATTAAAGTTGCCATGCAGAAGGCCAGCTGACGGGAGAGAAGGAGCAAACAGTTGCTATTTTAGGGGGTGGTTTTTTTTTTAAGTTATAACTGGCTGTTGGTAGTTTGGCAGGATAGCACAGCCTGGGTGGAGGCTCATAAACGTCAGGGTCTTGTAGCTACCTTCCTGACTCTTTGTGTAACCAGGCTGTCTTTCCCTGCCTTCTAAGAACCTATCCAAGGGATTAGAATATTCCTACTTTTAACCCCTTTTACAGGACTCTGGGGGAAGATTAGGAAGTCTATAAAAAGACCTAGGAAAAAGTTGGTATACAAATGACAATTTTTGGTACTTCTTGATTTTTTCTTTTTTTTTTTTTATTAATGTGTAATTTGTTTATAGTAAAGCACACAAGTCTTAAGTGTGTAGCTCAATGGTTTGTTTTTTTTTTTTTTTTAACAGATGTATATACCCATGTAATCACCACCCAGATCAAGACATAGAACATTTCTAGCACTTCAGTAGTCTTGGTGATTTTTATAGCAGCTAAGGACTTTATTTGTTTACTCCAGTCCCCTTAAGTATCTCAGAGGCATTATATTATCCTTCTGTTACTCATTCAGCATGTTTCCCAAACACCTAGTAGTGGAGAGTGCTGTGCTAGGTGTTGCTGGGGGTTCAGAAATGAGTAATTGTTGGCCTCTGTCTTAGGTTCACAGCCCATCAGGGATTATGACTAGGATCCAGTGGAGACTGAGAAGGGCTGTGAGAAGCGGCTTGAAGGAAAGAGGCTGCTTCTGGCTGGGAGAGGAGAGTATATATATTTACATAGCCAGAGAATTTTCCCCAGCCTTCTCACTATTCATAAATATAGGAAAGGAGCCAGATTTTGGACTTTTAGTCCCTTCTCAGCCAGTTCTTTGCATTTTCAGACCATATTGGGTACTTTGGAGAGGTATAAGCCTAGCTGAAAATCAGCATCTATGGTGTTTGCTCAGCCTTTCCACCTCTGCTGGAGACAACATGGACAATATGGAAGAGAGCAAAAACAAGGCACTTCTCCCCTTCTTTGTTTGGCCCAATGCAGGGCTCAATCCCACAACCATGAGATTATGACCTGAGCCTAAATTAAGAGTCAGACGCTTGGGGCGCCTGGGTGGCTCAGTCGGTTGAGCGTCCAACTTCAGCTCAGGTCATGATCTTGCAGTTGATGAGTTTGAGCCCTGCATCGGGCTCTGCACTGACAGCTCAGAGCCTGGAGCTCTGAGAGCTGCTTCGGATTCTGTGTCTCCCTCTCTCTCTGCCCCTCCCCCGCTCATGCTTTGTCTCTCTCTGTGTCAAAAATAAATAAACGTTAAAAAAATTAAAAAAAAAAAAGAGTCAGGCGCTTAACTGTCTGGGTCACCCAGGTGCCCCAGACGACAAATCTTTTGTGAGTTAATTTTAGCCTGAATTTCTCTAACCCTTTTGGTCAGATTGTTTAAAACATCGAATTTTCTGTGTCTTAAGTGAAAGCAGACTCAAGAGTGACTTTTCTGATCTGTTTTCATGTGTGAGAAACAAGTTTTTGTTTTGTTTTAAATGCTAATAAAGGCATATGGCTCTGTGGTTGGTAGGAGGGAAGAAGGCCATGTCTAAGTAGATGCAAGGTGGTCCCTTTCTTTAAAGAAAGATTCTTTCAAGGTAGTGAAGACCAGTGCCTAAGATAGGGTTAATAAGATAATAGCCTAGGACATCTGAACATTGCAGAGCTTTACCTTAGTGTATGTGTAGATAGGAAAGAAAGAAGGGCACATGACTTAGCTCGGCTGAACCGTGTTCAGGTTTGATGAATTACTGTGTCTTAGAATCATAAGTCTTAGATCGTTTGGGTCCATTCCCCATCTCCATTTTACGGATGAGGAAACTAAGACTTTGATTTGGTCAGGGCTGGAACCAGAACCAGGTCTCATGTCTAGTGAGTACAAAGATGTTCTGGAAGAGTGCTCAGCAGGATTTCGAAGGAAGCATTGCTAGGAGGGGGTAGTGGTGAGGTGGAGGGTGAATAGAGTGACAGGAGCACTGGATGGTTTCCCCCAACAGTGGACCAGGAGAAGCAAAATGCTGGAGGAGGGAGAGGTGAGAGTGTCTCTTCTAGGGAAGACTGAGGCTGTCAGTAGTCTGAGGGGGTGCCCTGGGATCCCCATAGCAAGGGGATGTGGAGGCTGCTGTGGCCAGGATTAAGTGCTTTAATTGGCCAGAGAATCTTCGGCACGTATCCTCCTTCTCTTTTTGTTTTCTATTTGACTACTTGGGGACCCCTATGGTATTGCTTTCCTCGGTAGGAAGCCTGCTTTCTAACATTCCTTTCTTTACATTCTTTTCTAAATAATCCAATTATAATCTATCACTGTTGTGTGTTGTTCAAGGGAATAGAAATTATTATCCCTTCATTATTTTGGCTTCTGATAATTCTGTGCAGTTTGGAGTTAGTTCTCCAGTTTTATTATTTTCACATATATGGTTATAAGCTACAGTGTTTAGTGGAAAGACCAGATAGCAAATTCATGATTGGGTGTGTGTGCGTGTGTGTGTGCGTGTGTGTGTGTGTAGTAAAATCTGTTTTTTACATATATATGTGTAATATATATGTTACTTGATGTCTGTCATCAAGATTAACTATTTGGCCTCATCTGTAAAATAGGAGTAATAATCATAATAAGGGCTCTGAAGTCAGACAAACTGGATTTGCAAACCGGATTAGGCTCTATCACTTAACTGACTGCAATTTGGGGGAAGTTACTTAGCTTTCTAAGCCTCTATTTCCATTCTTTTGCTATTGAAGGAGAAGGGGATGAAGATTTATTGAGCATCTACTATTAGGTATCGTACTATACAACTACTTTGCATGTGCTGCCTTGTTTTCCTTGTAGTGGTTCAGTGAGATACAGATGTTATTATCCTTATTTTATATATACGGAAACTGAGTCTTAGAAAGGTTAAGTGATTTGCCTATGTCTTCCCAATTAAAAGTCTTGGGAAAACCTTTTGGGAATGACTATTACTATACTTTCCGAAATGGGATTTTTTTTTTTCATATGGATTCTGATTCAGTTAATGTTTGCTGAACCTTTTTTAGGTGATAGGCATTATAGTTAATACCAGAATTATTTTATTGTCTTATCACCATTTTATAAATGAGTAAGTTAAAGCTCAAGGCTCATCCAAGATTATCCAAATTATAGACGACAGAGCCAGGATATGGACCAAATCTGCCTGATTCCCACCTCATGGTACCTCAGGATTACCTGACTGTGGCCCAGTTGTTTATAGCATTTGTTGACAAAAATGGATTTCATTTCAGCATAAGAATTTGACTATCCACAGGAAATTAATTACAATGAGATTTGACCTGAATCAGAAAATAATAAAAGGTATTAAAGGAGGAGTAGGGGTGCCTGGGTGGCTTGGTCAGTTGAGCATCCGACTTCAGCTCAGGTCATGATCTTGCAGTTCATGAGTTTGAACCCCGTGTCGGCTCTGTGCTGACAGCCCAAAGCCTGGAGCCTACTTTGGATTCTGTGTCTCCCTCTCTCTCTGCTCCTCCCTTGCTCATGCTCTCTCTCTCAAAAATAGATGAAAACATTTGAAAATTAAAAAAAAAAAAAAAAAAAAATGGAGTAGATTAGGAAGAGGGTCTTCCCAGCCATTATTAGCATGTCTGCTCAGAAGCTTTGCAAAGAACAGAAACAGAGAACTGCCATTACTATTAAATTCCCTGGAGGTTGGAGCCAGGAACAGATTCATTATTTGTTTTCTCCTTGACCCTGGGAGGTAGACCTGTGGGTGTCTTGTGATTTCATAAATAGTGAGGACTGGCAAAGATAAAAGTCTCATGAGAGCTATCTCCCAGTGTTATGAGGATCTCAGGCTGTTGGGGTTACTAGTCCATTGAGATAGTTTAAAAACTTTTTTAGTAGCCAGACTTGGTTCAAATCAACTCTTAGGCGTAGAAGCAACAATGGCAGGTTCTTGGGCAGTTTTTAAGTGACTGACCAGACCATAGGCATTGCTTATTCCTCATTCATTCAAGTGACATGTGGGCTCGAACAGCTTATCTAAGCCAGGGACTGTCCCCAGAAGCTTCATTGCACCAACGGGATGTCAGTTACAGTAGTACAGTTTGGTGTTTTGAGGCAGCTTTCAGCAAGGAGTGATTCAGGATCCAGGAGAAGTGTCCTCACTTGGCCTGGGGAGAGTGGGAGGATTGAGAATCTGCTGCCTGGACAGCCCTGCAAGACCGGTGGGAGCAAACCAGATGAAGAGTGAGATGGGCATTTGAGGAGAACTGGAAGCCTGAGGAGGCTACAGAGAATGAAAGCCAGTACAGGGTTTTCTAGGCAGGGGAGTGGAGTGTTAAAGTTTGTGTTTGGAAGGACCACTGGTTAAAAAAAAAAAAAAAAAAAAGAAGAAGAAAGAAAGAAAGACCATTGGTGACAGGTGGGGAGGGGGCACCTCCTACCCCCATCCACATACACTCTCTCTTCCCCCTGCCTTCCCCCAGCTCATAGAGCCCAAGTCACAACCTTGTGAGCAACTACACAACATAATCCCTCTGCCCCCCAAAACACACACTCAACACAGGGTTCTGCCCTGGACACAGTCCTCTTGCTCTTGGGTCTTGATTGCTTCAGTTGTAGGAAGGGGCCTTCCCTTGGTGTGCTGAAGGTTTAGGGCTTAGGCTGAAGATTTGTGGGCATAGAGGCTTTTCATGCCTTTATGGAGGGAGGGGCTGAAGCTGTTTTCCATGTTTCAGCCTTGATCCAGGTCTGCCAGAATTGGGAGGGGTGGTAAATGGCTATGGGAGAGGAGGTAGAATTGTTAATCACCTAGCTCCTCAGGGAGGGTGAATATAGAAATAAGAGGTAAGTTCCCCCAGAGGTGTGGAAGTGCATATGTGTGTGTAAACAGGACTTTAGCCAAACTCCCACCTAATCGCCCTGGCCCAGGTCGACTGGCAAGGTGCATGTAGAAGAAGAAATGACCCTGTCCTCTAGAGATGCCCTTTTGTTCCTCTCTTCTTTTGCCCTGAGATCCTCAGAACCTCTGCTGTATGTCTCTCCACCATGTGACAGGATCTATGACTGGGAAGAAAAAGGAAGAGGGAGGTTCTTATCTAATTACTGGGGTAAACAACCCAGCACAAAAGTTGCAGAAAGTAGAGAGTAGCAAGAAGAAAATATCAGTTCAGTTGCTTTCTTGGAGGCAGGAATATTTGTGCAGAGGCTACTGCAGGGGTAAAAGCAGGCATGAAGGAAGTTGGGGGCAGCAGAGCTAGGGGATGGAAACAGTAAGGAAGTATAGACCTCCAAATTTGGTAGACCATTCAAGAACTCCTGATGGATCCTCAACTGGAGACCCTGGCTTTGGGAGTGTCTGTCTCCCTGTTCTCAAGCTCCTTCGTTTTTAATTCTTTGGGACATCATGGACCCTTTTCAAAATCCAGTAAGTGCCGTGTCCTCCCAGAACTACACATACAGTGCATGTGAAATTTTGCAGGTTGTGGTAGGGATCCTGGACCCCGGTTGAGAATCCTGCTCCAGCTTCTCTGCTGTTTTTCTGTACTATCTCATTTCTGGTATTGCCAGTTTGGTTTTAGTTGGAGGTGGTAAAATGCCAACTCATACCGGCTTATTCTGCGGAAGGAGGACTTATTGACACATATGACTGTGGGAAAGGGCAGGGTGGAGCTGGTCTCTCTTTCAGCATGTTGACTCATTCTTACTGACTTCCTCATGAGCCTGGGCCAGGGCTGCCAACTGCTCTGGCTTAGAGCTTTGGATCTTGGCAGGGAATGTGCCACTAACTCCCTTCACTCTCATTTCTCTCCTCTGGAATCTCCTAGCAAATTCCAGAAGAGGAATCTGATTGGCTGCTTGGGTTAGGTACTCGTGACTAGGCTAATCACAGCAGTGGAGGGGAGGAGCTGTTCTGTGACCCAGCTTGGATCATAAGCCTGTTCCGCTCCATGGCCAGGGAGGCAGGTTTGTTTGTAGAGGCTTGGTGTTTGAGGAGGGTGGTCCTCTGGAAACAATTGCCCCTGCACTTTTCTCCTCCTGCCTGGTAGAGCTCATTGCTCCTGCTCTTTCATTCTTTCTCAGCCCCAACAGGGCTTGTGGGGGCATGTGGGAAAGAACTGGAGACCTGTGTTCTGGTCCTAGGACCACCTTCCACCAGGGTTCACTGAATACACACTCTGCTTATACCTCCCTGGGTCTTAGTTTCCTCCTCTGTGCAAACAAGGTTGGACTTATTCTCCAGAAGTGTGTTTGTCCAGCCAACCATCCCTCACGGAACACCTACTATGTACTGAGAATACTGAGATAGAGAGACAAGTCCCTTCCTCCCAGAGTTCCCATTCTTAAAGTGTGAAAATAGAGATATGCATTAGGGTTCCAGGACACTGAGATTCCGTGCCCCTATTTATTGTGGACCCAGGCAAAACCTTCTTTCCCAGAAAGACACCAGCTTACTGTGGCTCCTCTTGCCCTCCATTCTTTGGAAGCTGCCATTTGGGCAAGGAGGGTAATTTGTCTCTACCCACTTCATCATGCCTCTCCGATTCTGAGAGAAAACACTAGTTTGGTTTTCCCTCTTGCTTTGGACAAATACTTCGTAGTGCTTTTCTGCTGGCATTTCCCCCTCCCCACTTCCCCACAATCGACTTCAACCCCCAGACCTCTCTTGTCATCTCAGTTGCCAGGGTGCTTTCTTGCTTGTTCAGGCAGAGGGGGCTTTTGTTGGCTTGAATTCAGCTGGAAGCAGGGGAAGAAAAGCCAGTTGGAAAAGAAACATTTCATCCTAGCCTGGGAACGGAAACCAAGGGCAGGCTCTGCTTTTCCTATGTCCCAGCCAAGAACCTGATCACCTCCAGTAAGGCAGACTAAGAGCACACAGCCTGAGACCTGGTGGGTGGGAGGAGTGTGATCAGTGTCCTTACTCCACTCGTGGGACCAGGCCACAGATCAAGTGCCAGGCATAGTTAAGTTGTTCTTAATACATGTTTGCTTTTAAATACAACTGTCTTAGGGTACCTAAGTGGCTCAGTTGGTTAAGCATCTGACTTTGGCTCAAGTCATGATCTCATGGTTTGTGGGTTCGAGGCCCACGTCGGGCTCTGTGCTTGATAGCTCAGAGCCTGGAGCCTGCTTCAGATTCTGTGTCTCCCTCCCTCTCTCTCTGACCCTCCCCTGCTTGTGTTCTATCTCTCTCTCTCAAGAATAAACATAAATTAAAAAAAAAATTAATAAAAAAATAGAGGGGCGCCTGGGTGGCTCAGTCGGTTAAGCCTTCCGACTTCAGCTCAGGTCACGATCTCACAGTATGTGAGTTCGAGCCCCGCGTCGGGCTCTGGGCTGATGGCTCAGAGCCTGGAGCCTGCTTCCAATTCTGTGTCTCCCTCTCTCTCTGCCCCTCCCCGGTTCATGCTCTGTTTCTCTGTCTCAAAGACAAATAAACGTTTAAAAAAAAAAAAAAATTAAAAAAAAAAAAAAAAGATACAACTGTCTTTTCATGTCTCGGGATGGGGCAGAAATTGGCTGTTTTATTTAGGTTACTTTTTTGTTTGTTTTGATTACATAGTCATGTAAGTGATACATTATTTTATTTATTTTTTAAAGCTTTTGACATTCTTTTAAGTTTATTTATTTTTGAGAGTGAGAGAGAGTGAGCAGGGGAGGGGCAGAGAGAAGAAGAGAAAGAATCCCAAGCAGGCCCCACACTGCCAACATGGAGCCTGACACAGGGCTCAAACCCACGAACCTGAGCTGAAATCAAGAGTTTGACACTTAACCGACTGAGCCACCCAGGCGCCCTGGTATGTAATTTTAAAAGTGCCTTCTCGGGGCACCTCGTCTTTTCTCCCCTGAGTCGGTTACTAGTCTCTCTGAGAAATGGCATCTCCACCACCTTGTTGCTCCAACCAGAACTTGGGGGTTCTTCCTGGCTGTGCATTTTCTCACTTCCTTCCCCTACACATTCAAACAGATGATACAGGCCAAGGTCTTCCCTCTTGATACCTCTCATCTTCTCCTGGTCAGTCCCTCCACTGTGGCCTTAGTTCAGGCCCTTGAAATCCAAACTCTCTGGATTATTGCAGTTGTCACCAGTCCTTTCTCTTCACAGCAGCCAGAGAGATCTTTCTGAAATGCAAATCTTATCACATGCTTGCCCTGCTTAGAATCTTTCAATGGCTTCCCTCTAATCCTGGGATAAAGTCTAGCAGCTCCTTAATAAGACATACAAGTTTGTTCTTGAGTTTGTCTCTTGAGCTTTTATCTTTCCTTACTCCTCCCCCTTCCCCCCAATGCCTTTCTGTTCCTCCTGCCTGGGATATGTTTCTCTTCCCTATCTTTTATCATCCTTTATTTTTTTTATTTTATTTATCTATTTTTTTAAGTAGGCTTCACACCCAACATGGAGCTTGAACTCATGACCCTGGGATCAAGAGTCGGATGCTCTGCTGACTGAGCCAGCCAGGTGCCCCTTTCTTATCATCCTTTAAAGTGTGTGGTAACTACAAAGGTTAGGTTCCCCTCCCTTGGGCTACCATAGCGCCCTGTGCTTACCTCTGTCATTATATCACATTGTCCATCTCTTTGCTGGTTTGTGAACTCCTTCAGCTTTGGGGCTGTATCTTTTTTTGTTTCTGGTAACAAAGTATTACAAGCAAAGTATAATTCCTGATAGTAGAAGGAGCATGGATTTAGGTTGTTCAAGGAATTTTTCAATCTGAGTTTTCAAATTTATAAGCATGAAGTTGTGCATAATATTCCCTTTCCCTTTTAGCATCTGTGGAATCAGTAGTGATGTCACATCATTCCTGACATTGGCAACTTTTTTTTTCCTGATCATTCTGGCTAGAAGTTCAATTTTATTGATCAAAGAGACAGGTTTTTTTGTTGTTGTGGTTTTGTTTTTTAGGGTTTATTTATTTTTGAGAGAGAGAGAGACAGAGCACGAGTGGGGAAGGGGTAGAGAGGAGGAAGACACAGAATCCGAAGCAGGCCCCAGGCTCTGAGCTGTCAGCACAGAGCCCAATGAGGGGCTGGAACTCACAAGCTGCAAATTGATGACCTGAGCTGAAGTTGGGCACTTAACAGACTGAGCCACCCAGGTGCCCCAAGAACAAGATTTTTATTTCATTGATTTCTATTTTTATTTCATTGTTTCTGTTTTCTATTTTATTTATTTTTTATTTTGTTATGCTTTATTGGTATAATTGACATAATATTAGTTTCAAGTATACAACATATTTGATTTGATATGTATATATTGCAAAATGATCACCATAAGTCTAGTTAACATACATCTGTTTTCTAGTTTATTGATTTTCATTTTGATCCTCATTTCCTTTCTTCTGCATAATTTAGGCTTTATTCTTTTTCTGGTTTCTCTAAGGTGGAAGCTGAGGTCACTGATTTGAGGTCTTTCTTCTTTTCTAATATAAGCATTTAGTGCTATAAAATTTCCCCTAAGGATTGCTTTAAGTGACATCCCACAAATCTTGATGTGTTATATTTTCATTTTCATTCCATTCAAAATACTTTTTAAAAAATTTTTATTTATTTATTTTGAGAGAGAGCGTGCACATGCAAGCCAAGGAGAAGCAGAGAAAGAGAATCCCAGGTAGGTTCTGTGCTGTAAGTACAGAGTCCAACACAAGGCTCAAGCCCAAGAACCATGAGATCATGACCTGAGCCAAAATCAAGAGATGGAAGCTTAACTGACTGAGCCACCCAGGCACCCCTCAAAATACTTTCTAATTTCTCATTCTATTTTTTTTTTTGACCTATGGGTTATTTAGCAATATGTTAGTTTTTAAGTATTTTGGGAATTTTCCTGAGATCTTCTGTTTGTAACTTCTAATTTAATTTTATTATGGTTAGAGAACATACTTTTTATGACTTGAATCCTTTTAAATCTATTGAGCTTGTATTGTGGCCCAGAATGAGGTCCATGTTGGTAAATGTTCCATGTTCACATGAAGAGAATGAGTATTCTGCTGTTGGTGGTGAAATTTTCTATAGATGTCAATTAGGTCAAGTTTATTGATTTTGAGCTGTTCGAGACTTCTGTATCCTCACTGATTTCCTGTCTACTCTATCAGTTGTCAAAGAAGGGTATTGAAATCTGACTGTAATTGTGGATTTGTTTCTCCTTGTAATTCTATCCATTTTTGCTTCATGTATTTTAAAATTCTATAATTAGGTCTATAAATGTTTCTAATTGTTATATCCTCCTGATAATTGAACTCTTTATGATTATGAGATGACCTTCTTTGTTCCTGGTAATATTCTTTGCTCTGAAATCTACTTTGGTATATTAATTAATATATCCATTCCAGCCTTCTTTTGTGTAGTGTAACCTTGGTTACATTGCAACATGTAGTGCAATAATGATTTCAGGAGCAGAATCCAGTGATTCATCCCCTGCGTATAACACCCAGAGCTCATCCCAACAAGTGTCTTAATGCCCCTTGCCCATTTAGCCCATCCCCCACCCACAACCCCTCCAGCAACCCTCTGTTCTCTATATTTAAGAGTCTATTATGTTTTGTTCTCCTCCGTGTTTTTATATTATTTTTGCTTCCCTTCCCTTATGTTCATCTGTTTTGTATCTTAAATTCCACATATGAGTGAGGTCATATGAAATTTGTCCTTTTCTGACTAATTTCACTTAGCGTAATGCCCTCTAGTTCCATCCATGTTGTTGCAAATGACAAGATTTCATTCCTTTTGGTTGCCAAGTAACACTCCATTGTATATATATACCACATCTTTATCCATTCACCCATCGATGGACATTTGGGTTCTTTTCATACTTTGGCTATTGTCGATAGTGCTGCTATAAACATTGGGGTACATGTGCCCCTTGAAACAGCATACCTGTATCCCTTGGATAAATACTTAGTAGTGCAGTTGCTGGATTGTAGAGTAGTTCTATTTTTAATTTTTTGGGGATCCATCCTTTTACTTTTAACTTATTTGTCTTGATGTTTGAAGTGTGTTTTTTGTTGGCAGCATGTAGTTGGATTTTAATCTAATCAATAACTTCTGCCTTTTTTTTTTTACATTAAACTTCTTTTTATTGTTTATTTTTTAAATGCTTATTTTTGAGAGAGAGAGTGTGCATGTGTGCGTGCACAAGCAGGGGAGGGGCAGAGAGACAGTGAGACATAGGATCTGAAGCAGGCTCTATGCTGACAGCAAACAGCCCAACGTAGTTCTCAAACCCATGAACTGTGAGACCATGACCTGAGCCGAAGTCAGTGCTTAACTGACTGAGCCACCCAGGCACCCTATTGTTTAATTTTTTTAATTTACTTATTTATTTTTAATGTTTATTTTTGAGTGTGAGTGGGGGAGGGCAAGAAGATTAGAAGTGGGCTCTGTGCTGACAGCAGGGAACCTGATGTGGGGCTCCAACTCATAAACTATGAGATCATGACTTGAGCTGAAGTCAGATGCTCAGTCGACTGAGCCACTCAGGTGCCCACTGCCCCACCGCCCATTGTTTATTTTAGAGAGAGAGAGAGAGAGAGAGAGAGAGAATGAGGGAAAGGGCAGAGGGAGAGAGAGAATCTAATTCACACTGAGCATGGAGCCCAACATGGGGCTCAATCCCAAAACCTTGGGATCATGACCTGAGCTGGAATCAAGAGTCTGATGCTCAGCTGACTGAGCTACCCAGGTGCCCCAACTTCTGCCTGTTAATTGAGGTATTTAGATGGTTACATTTTATGTGATTATTGATATGGCTAAATATAAATCCGTCATCTTGCTCTTTTTAAAAATTGGTCTCATCTGTTCTTTGCTACCATTTTTTTCTCTTGATTCCATTTATCTCCTTTGTTGGCTTATTAGTTGTAATTCTTTGTTATTTTTAATATTTACTTTAGAGTTTGTAATATACATCTTTGACTTATATATTCTGTTTTCAAGTGATACTATCGCCTTACATACAGTACCTGAACCATACAGTGGTACAGTCTCACTTCCCCCAGGCTTATGTGCTACTGCTGTCATATGTTTTACATATGTTATAAACCCCTCACTACATTATTGGTTTTTCTGTTTAAAGAGATTTAAATAATTAAAAAGTGGGGTTCCTGGCTGGCTCAGTCAGTGAAATGTGCAACTCCTGATCTCAGGGTTGTGGGTTTGAGCCCCACATTGGGTGTAGAGATTACTTAATATAATCTTTTTAAATTAATTAATTAGAAAGCTGTATATGTTTATGTATTTATTCTTTCTGGTGCTCCTCATACCTCTGTATAGGGCTGTATTTTCATCTGGTATCATTTTCCTTCTGGCTAATTTTATCGGATGTCAAATGGAAATTTTACCTTACTGGGTATTGGATATTTCTGTATTCCTATAAATATTCTTTTTTTAAAAAAATATCTTTCCTTTTAAGAGACTCTTTTCTTTTAATGTTTGTTTATTTTTGAGAGAGCGTGGAGGAGGGGCAAAGAGAAAGAGAGGGAGAGAGAATCCCAAGCAGGCTCCGTCTGCACTGTCAGTGCAGAGCCTGACATGGGGCTCGAACCCAGGAACCATGAGATCATGACCTGAGCCGAAGTAGGATGCTCAACTGACTGAGCCACCCAGGCACCACACTGTAAATATTCTTAAGCTTTGTTTGGGCATAGTTCATTTTGTTGGTAACAATTTGTGTTTTTGGGTCTTGCTTTTAAAATTTATTTGGTGGGACCAAAGCAGGGCTATTTATTTCCCACCACTCAGACAAGACAGACCCTTCTTCTTCTTTTTTTCTTTCTTAAATGTTTATTTATTTATTTTTGAAAGAGAGAGCACAAGCAGGGGAGGGGCAGAGAGAGATTGAGGAAGACACAGAATCTGAAGCAGGTTCTAGGCTCTGAGCTGTCAGCACAGAGCCCTATGTGGGACTCGAACCCACAAACCACGAGATCATGACCTGAGCTGAAGTTGGATGCTTAACCAACTGAGCCACCCATGCGCCCCATACTTTTTCTTTTTTTAAAGTTTATTTATTTTGAGAGAGAGAGCGAGAAAGAGGGAGCGGGGGAGGGGCAGACAGAGGGGGAGAGAGAGAATCCTAGACAGGTTATGCACTGTCAGTGTGGAGCCCAACGTGAGACTCAAACTCATGAGCCTTGAGATCATTACCTGAGCCGAAGTCAAGAGTCAGAAGCTTAACCAGCTGAGCCACCCAGGAGCCCCAAGACAAGACCTTCCTGAATACTCTACCCAAAGCCCCATGAATTGTGAGGTTTTCCAGTATGGCTGAGGAGCAGGTACTGTAACCAGCCCCATGTGAGCGCCTGATACTGTTCTCTCTAATCCTTTTGAGTGGTTCTTTCCCTGATCACTGATCAGTATTTTGCTGAATACTTGAGAGGGCTCTCTACAGATCTCCAAGAGTTTGTGTTTTGTGTTCTCTTTCTCTCTCCCTTCTCCCCTCTCTCCCCCTTCCAGCTTTGTCTTCTCTGGTACTGTGTCTCCTGTGAACTCTAGCCACTTTGGTCTTTCTAGACTCTTAGCTCTATCTCGTCAAGTCTGGAAGCCTGCCAGACTCTGCCTGGTTTCTCTCCCTGCACAGAGGCCTAGGAAACTCTCAAAGCAATAAACTAGGGGAGTTGTCACCTAGTTTATTTCCCATCTCAGGGATCACTGACCTTTTTTTACCTGATACCCTGTGTCTTGAAAATCATTTCATTTTTCTTAAGTAGGAGGTTAAGTTTTAGGTAGTCCCTACCATTTTATCTTGGCTGGAAGCAGAAGGAATATGGATTTGGATCCTGACTCTGCCAGTTATTCACAAGCATTGAGAGGTTAACAAGTTACTTAATCTCTCCAGCTTAAATCTCCTTATCTATAAATGGACTAAGACTAATTCCTTATTGTGAGGATTAAATGAAGGAATAAAATACAAGGCTGCGAACAGGTGTTAGCTCAGGTATGTGTATAAAGAACTCAGGATCAAGGTTCGAGGTCCATCCACCCATTTGGAATTGAGAAGAGGAGAGAAAGGATCCAGAAAAACCCAAGAATAAATGATTATGGGAACCAGAGACCCTCTAGGGTATCTTTTTTTTTTTTTTAAGTTTATTTATATTTATTTTGAGAGAGAGAGAGGATTAAGGGGCAGAGAGAAAAGGAAGAGAGAGAGAATCTCAAGCAGGCTTCACACTGTCATCACAGAGCCCAACATGGGGCTTGAACTCATGACCCATGGGATCATGACCTGAGCCAAAATCAAGAGTCAGACGCTTAACTGACTGAGTCACTCAGGTGCCCCTCTAGGGTATCTTCTAAGACTGACAGGAGAGAGCCATTTCAGAGAGAGGAAGTCAGCAGTGCCAGAACTTACAAAGAAATGGAGAGTGAGGGCTTCTGGCTTTACATTCTAACTGTAATTACCTCTTCTTCCTGGATGATGTGTATGAATGACATTTGTGGCTAGTTGTTGAATACGAATGCTGACTTCCTCTCCCCAGCTGGAGCAGCTGAGTTCAGATGCCAGAAGGAGTCTCTGATTTTTCTAGCACAGTTTGTGAAACCAGTTGAAAGAAATACTGCTAATTTTATTGGACAGAGAAAACTTCATTATGCAAAATACTCAGGAAATGGAGAATATTGATGTTAATTACAGTTTCAAGATCACACAGGGTCAATCAGAAGAAACCTTTGTATTTGTTTTAATCAATTACTAGAAATTTCAGAACTATATAGGTTCATATATTGTTAGAGCTGGAGGAACACCTTAGAAGAAGCATTTAATCCATCCTTCTTATGTCCTTGATGAAGAGTCTGAGCCCTAAAAGGGGCATTGCTCAGGGATGTAATTTGATCATGGCAGATTTAGATCTAGAAGCTAGATCCATGATCACAGGACCCATGTTCCAGGTTCTGTCTAGACATAAGTCTTCTCAAGAGTAGTGGAAGGAGCACTGTCCCAGGGGACAGGGTACCTGGCTTGGATTCTTCTTAGCCATTACCTCTAACTTTGTGACTTTGGACAAGTTGTTGAACCTTTGGTTGCCTGTCTTTAGATTAGGAATAACCTTAACTGCCTGAAGGTAAGGGATTGTTCCAGATAACTCGTAACTGTTTACTCCAGACCTAAGATGAATGTCTAGTGTTGTGGGGTAGTCAGGACATGTGTATGAATAACATGGCCATGTATATGTTAGTGGAAAGTGGTGGGCACTGAGGTGAACTAGAGAGTGTGTGCCCTTTCTAAAAGGATAGCTGCTACTTAGTTATGTTGGATTGTTGCCAGAAAAATTGCAGTATCGAAAGGAAGCCAAAAATCTGGATATTTGTGTGAAATATGTAACATTCAAATTTATGTATTAAGACATGGGACAACTAAGACATATCTGTGGGCTGCACGGGTACTCAGTTTCCGTTTCTGACAGCTGCTTAAATAAAATTCTGTGCCCTGACCAGCATACAGAAAAGAACCTTGACCTAGGATCCCAAAGCACAGGCTGTCTGACTGTGGCCCTCAATAACTAAAGGCAGATCACTTTCCTTCCTGGGATCCTAGTACCCCCATCTGGCCCTGAGTTACCCTTGTCACAAGAGTTACTCTCTGGATGTTTGCTGTGTCTGGGAACTGAAATGGGGCTTCTTCCTGCCTGAATTGAACCCAGCTGCAGCAGAACCCTGAAAAGCCATCAGCTGCCCTTTTTGGAACAAAAGGGAGCAGCCTCACAGGCCTTTGCACTGCTACCCTGGGTGGACTTCCCTTGGCCATCTTTTCTTCTTGCTTATGGCCTAGGCCACTCCCACTGACCTAGTCTGGAACAGTCTATTGCTTACTCTGAGTCTTTGCTACTTCCCCTCAGATGTAGTCACAAGGGGAGGTCCTAGGCTCACTGTCACTTAAACAGGCCCCTGGACTCTGGTTTTAAATTTCTAGGCATTGGGGCGCCTAGGTGGCTCAGTTGGTTAAGCGGCCGACTTCAGCTCAGGTCATGATCTCACGGTTCATGGGTTTGAGCCCTGTGTCGGGCTCTGTGCTGACAGCTCAGAGCCTGGAGCCTGCTTTGGATTCTGTGTCTCCCTCTCTCTCTGTCCCTCCCCCGCTCACACTCTGCCTCTCAAAAATAAATAAACATAAAAAAAAGAGAAAAATTTAAAGTTCTAAGCATCATGGGGTGCCTTGGGGTTGTGAGTTTGAGCCCCATGTTGGGTATAGAAATTACTGCCCCTCCCCTGCTCATGCTCTGTTTCTCTCTGTCTCTCAAATATAAATACACGTTTTAAAAAATTAAAAAAAGAAATTAGTTTAAAAAATAAAATAAATACAAATAAAGTTCTAGGCACTCCACTGGGAGTTAATACAGGAAAAAAAACATAAGCAAGTGACAGAAGTTTGAGAAACTTTACCAAGTTCTTATAGCTATGGTCCCTGGGTCTTCTAGAATATAGAGGGAAGGTCATTTTAGGTTCTGGGGAAAAGATCTAGAGGATATTATGGGGTGAGAGGACAGAGGGCAGAGCCCACTGGCCTCAGAAGAAATGACAGGGCAAAGTTGGGCATTATGAAGTACCCCCATCTCTTTTCCTTGTGTCAGTGCTATTAGGGGCACAGAAGTGTAGGTTCTACTCTTTAGGAGCACGTGGTCTAGGGAAGACACAGGGCAGGCATGAGGGAAAAGATATTCTTTTTTTTTTTTTTAATGTTTTTTTTTTTTTTTTTTAATATATATTTTTTTTTTTTTGGGACAGAGAGAGACAGAGCATGAACGGGGAAGGGGCAGAGAGAGAGGGAGACACAGAATCGGAAACAGGCTCCAGGCTCCGAGCCATCAGCCCAGAGCCCGACGCGGGGCTCGAACTCACGGACCGCGAGATTGTGACCTGGCTGAAGTCGGACGCTTAACCGACTGCGCCACCCAGGCGCCCCTTTAATGTTTATTTTTGAGAGAGAGAGAGCACATGTGAGTAAGGGAGGGGCAGAGATAGAGGGAGACAGAGGATCCAAAGCAGGCTCCATGTTGCAAGAGAGCCTGATGTGGGGCTCAAACTCATAAAATGTGAGATCATGACCTAAGCCGAAGTCAGACGCTCAATCAACTGAGCCACCCAGGCACCCCGAAGCAGATATTCTTTAAAACAGAAAACCACTCATTACAATCTCCCCATTTATGTAGAATTGCCAACCTAAATGCAGAGGAGCTAATAAAATGGTTGGACTTTAGCACATGTGCCTTTAACCAATTTAAAATCCAGTAGGAAAAAAAAAATTGTCTTTTCAGCCAAAGGCTTTTACTGCCTACCCTCGTGGATTACCAATTAGTCAAGTGTTTCTGGGCAGACTGAGCTGCCTCTGGATGCCTTTGGTGCCAGGCTACTAGCTTGTGGAATCTGTTGTGTGGGGAAGGCACAGGAGGCTCTCAGATCCCCAGGCTCAGGCAAAAGCAGGCCACCTGCCTTCTCAGTGCAGGGTAGATAGATGTTCTCCATGGAGTAAGAACACACTCTTTGCAGATAGGCAGCCTGGCATTGATCTCAGGCCTCTCACTGTGTAACCATATGACTTGGGCAGGTGTTAAACTCTTTGAGCATCAATTTTCATATCGGTCAATGGGGCAATAACAGTACCTACTTTATAGGGTTCTTGGGAGGATCCAGTGAACATGTAAAGCACACAGTCATGGTGCCTGGCACCCAGGAAGCCACTTATAAATGTTAGCTGCTGTTCTCTATTATATTTTGCTCACTGATCCACAGCTGCAACCCTTTCTTGGAGAGACGCACTGGGCTAAGGGGAGGAACAGGATAGAGAAAAGAAGACACAGAGATTCCCCCGAGAGAATGTCAGGCATAGGCAAGGAGAGAGAGGCAGAAATTTAAAGAAATGAGCAAGATGGAGAATGCTCGCATTTATTGAGTATTTTCAGAGAGATTATCTTTCTCATTCATCTTTGGGGTAGTGTTATCCATTTTCCATTTGATGAAGAGGTGAAATTACTTACCGCAGTCCAGTGTCAGAGCCAGGATTCTGCCACCAAGCCTCACAGTCTTTTCTTTGTGCCCCTTGCCACTACACATCAACCAGGACCAAGGATGATGAAGCTTATGTTGGCTAAGTAATCAAGGTGGTTTTAAATTTTTTTTTCCCCCAAGCTACCTTTTTTTTTGGAGGGGGGGAGTAGGTGGTGATCGTCGTGGTTCTCTTTCTGTTAAAACAGGCTCTGAGAATTCCTGCAGTTAAGAATAATACCAATGACCACTTATTAAGCACTTGGCATGTCTGGCCCTGTGCCAGGTGCTTCACAAACATATCTCATTTTAATCCTCACAGTGATTCTATGAGATGAATATTATCTGAGGATTAGTGAAATTCAGTAATTTGCTCAGAGTTTACTTGATAATGGAACTGAAACTCACAGCTGAACTGCTAGACTCTCTAAATGACCATGTTAACTTGACATGACCCAGCATTTCCTGAGCTTGTTTGAAGGTGTCTTATCCTGCCTTTATCTGACTTTTGCAGAACATATTTTCTATGTGCTGTTTAAATGATTTGGAACAATTTGATACTCTGTTAGATTGTTGATTGGGGGACTTATTTCTTTCATCTTTGTCCCGTTAAGCAGATAAGGGGCTTCTCTCTGTCTCTCTAGGATTTTTCCTTGCAGTGAGTACTGTACTCCCTGTGTGTTTGCTGATGAAGTCAGCAGGGTTTCAGACTCCACTTTCCTGGTCATACACAAGTACTTATTTTACCATCTCTAAATGGAGTGCATTAGCTCCAAGCCACGGAGAGCAAATTAGGGGAACGGAGAGATACATCACAGAGAAGGAGGCTGCTCTGAAAAATGCTGCCTGTACCTCTCGCCTGTACTCTAGCTGTGTGGGCTTAATAAATACAACATTCCAAGGCTTTTGCAGGATGAGGCCCTCTTTTTCACAGGTGAGCCTGAGATATTGAGTGATGATGATGAACACAAAACAGCCTCTGTTTGGGTTTCTGAGACCTTTCTGTAGCCCCTGTAGACCCAGGCTATTGCTATTCCTGCCACTTCTATACAGGGTAGAGAAATGAGAGCCCATCCAGGCCCCTTTTTCTGCAGCTGTGGACAGGATCCACAGCATCCATGTAGGGAAAATATTATGGAACCAGGAAGATGTTACACCTTTTTTCCATTAATTTTTCTTTTTCTTCTAACTGGGGACTTAGGAGAGAATATTGGTAGCTTTATTTATTTTTCAAGATTTTATTTTTAATCTCTACACCCGAGATGTGTTCACACTCACAACCCCAAGATCGAGTTGTGTGCTCTACCGACTGAGCCAGGCAGGTGCCCCCAGCATAAGCTTTTAAATGAGGTTTGCAAAGGGCAGAATTTGGAAATTGGATGGAAGACCATTAGGAGATTGTTTTCCTTATGGTGGGGAAACTGCTGGTTTACTAGTAGCAACTTGATTTGGAGATAAGAGAGTCAAGGTGGTAGAAAGAGCCCTGGCTGCAGACCTGGGTTCTGGTTCTTTCTTTAATTCCCTATATGATCCTGACAAGCTGTGTCACCTTTTCTGGGCATCATTTTTTCTCAGTTCTCTAATGAGACAGGTTGGACATAAGTATTTCTGTGAGTTCTTCAAGCATGCAGCCTTCCCCCTTTTGATGCCAAAGTTGGAACTCATTTGGTGGGGTCTGGTGGGACATCTGATGCCATGGGGTGCGGGATGCTTACTAATAACCATCCCTGCAGGAGGATGGCTTTCTTTGACATTGGTGATCAACTGGGTTGTTTTGACTTTGGGTCTTTTCTTGCCCACATACACAGGGTAGATGACAGGTAACCCCAGCCGTGACTAGTGGCTTAAAGGCCAGATGTGGTTTTCTTGGCTGAGGGTATCCTGAACAACTGAGGCTTTACTCATGGGCATGATGAGCAGGGAGCATCTGAATGATGGCTGGAGGCAGGCAAAGCAGGGCTCCCTCAGCTTCACTTAGCTGCCTGCCTGCCAGTAGCCCTGCCATGATCAGACTGCTGAGTGTTCTTCAGAATTCCCACTTAGTGTTGCATCTGTGTGTAGGTGTCCTCTGGAGTATGTTTGTGTTTGCTGTGTAGTTCATGCTGAGAGTGGGAAAGGAACTGCACTCTCCTCCTTCCCTCCTAGTCCGTGTATCTTTTGCTTGATGAATTCAGATGTGGAATCTTGGGTCTTTGAAAGGACTGTAGACACCATCATTCATTCATTCAGTGAGAGGTTATTAGTAGGCCCTCCTTCCAGCCATTGCCTAAATCTCTCTGTATTAGTCACTAAGCATACAGTTACGACTTTTTAGCATCTGTAGAGATGCCCTGGGCTCATGGCCCCTATATTGAATGCCCCCAGATCAGAACAGGCAAACTTGCCCTCCTTAGCAACTCTTCAAAGAGAAGTCAGATCTGCCTTTGCCTAAGAGAAAGGAGCATCCTATCTAGTTGTATTGAATTGATGTGTTCTCCGAAAATGGTTTCTGTACTGTCACTAGCAGGTGCCTTACAGAAGGAGTTTCCAGTCCTGGGTGAATGCATTTTCAACTGCTCTCTTTCATAGGGTATCTCTTCTGTATTTTTCCTCCAAATAGCTGTTTAGAGTGTCTAATGAAGCAACTGTCTGGAGACCAATGTTTATTTCAACATGGTTGGAGTTGTTTTTGCTTCAGCTTTCAGAGCCAATAAAGCTGGTTATTAGATTCTGTAATTGCTGCTGTAATTACTCTCTTGGAACCGGCAAAGGCATAATTAAATATGGAGATTCCAAGGACTATTTTTTTCCATCTAAAAGCAACCTCTTTAACTTCTATTGGCCTGAGTTAGATTTTAGTTGTTTGTTGTGTTGTTCTTAAAATTTTCCTTTATTTTAAGTAGGCTCCACATCCATTGTGGGGCTTGAACTCACGATCTTGAGATCAAGAGTCACATTCTCCACCAACTGAGCCAGTCAGGTGCCCCTAGATTTTAGTCGTTAAAGCTGCTGTGCTTATGGATGACGCTAGGGTTCTTTGGCAGAAAAGGGATTTCTTTGGACACCTCTTTATTTGGTTTAGATAAACTCCTTGTTAACCCAGTACTTTTTTTTCCCTTTACCCCCCATTTTATTGAGATATAACTGACTTAACATTGTATCAGTTTTAGGTATACAACATAATGATTTGATGTATGTGTGTATTGTGAAATGGTTACCACGGTAAGTTTAATATCCATCACCTCACACAGTTGTTTGTTTTTTCTTGTAATGAGAACCCAGTACTGTTTTTGTTTTTGTTTTTTAACCCAACCGTTAGGAATTTAGAGACATATAAAGTAAGACATTAAGAGTCAGCATATATTTATGTAAAACATTGTGTTTGGCCCTTTAAACTTTGGCTACTTATAGAAGTAAATTTCTGGGGGCACCTGGGTGGCTCAGTTGGTTAAGCCTCCAACTCCCGGTTTTGGCTCAGGTCATGATCTCACTGTTCGTGAGATTGAGCCCCACATTGGGCTCTGTGCTGACATTGTGGAGCACGTTTGGGATTCTCTCTCTCCCTCTCTCTCTGCCCCTCACCTGCTCATGCAGGCACACACTCTTTCTCTCTCTCTCCAAGTAAATAAACATTTGGGAAAAAAGGAGAAAAAAGAAGTAAGTTTCTGTGGTCAGAAATAAGGTTGGGATGGATGATATTTTACTTTTAAATGTAACTATGCAGGAAAAGTGGCACTTTGCTCCTTTAATTTGGCCTAAGTTATACTTCACCACTGTGCCACACTGTTTCTAAGATAACAGAGTAGTTTAAGTGCTGTGAATATTTATGTTTATATATCTTGTAGCCCAAATGGTGACCCCATGTCTAATTTCAAGATTACTTTACTCATGAACCATGTATGAAGGGAGAAAATGAATTAAGTACCCCTTCTCTTTGAAATTTTTAACTGGTTGAGAGGTACACACAGGATTAGATTGGGATAGATAAATCAAATGTCCTGCCAGACACCATCCTGGAGAGTTTGCTACATGGAGAGGAAGAGACTGTGTGAACCCTGCAGGCAGAATGGGAACCCTGGAGAACAAGGCTCTGCTCAGGCCTTTTTTCCAGTCTCAGGACACACTTTTCAGTGAGAAGAGAGGGTAGGGCATGTGATTATAGAAGTTCCTGCAGGAGGAATGCAGGGAAAGAATCCTGCCAAATGGTCATTTTAGCCAGTGTTTCGATGAGACGTTATCATTTCTCCTTTGAGTCAGAAGTACACAAGTGATAAAATGTGGATGCATCACACATGAAGAACCTTTTGCATAAAATATATGAAAAATTTAAATACAGATGAAATTAGAGATTCGGTTTAATACGTATGAAGCACTTACTATGTACTAGCCACTGTGCTGGTCTGTAAACATGAAAAATATAAACATTTCATTCATGGGGGACCCTTGCTTACCTCCCTGGTATGTTTGGGTATTTGCTTCCATATCATTTATCGCTTAGAGAAGTTTAGAAGTAGGGTGGAGATCAGAGAAATGTAAGATTAGCATGTAAGGAGTCACTGCCAATTGAAAATCTAGTAGAAAAAAAGTTAAAGCAGTTCTAAATCTGTGATGTTAATAGAGAAAGAATAAATTTGATTTAAAAAATCAGAATGTGGGGCACCTGGGTGGCTCAGTTGGTTAATTAAGTGTCCAACTTCGGCTCAGTCACAATCTCACAGTTTGTGGATTTGAGCCCAGCATCAGGCTCTGTGCTGACAGCTCAGAGCCTGGAGCCTGCTTCGGATTCTGTGTCTCCCTCTCTCTGCTCCTCCACTGCTCATGCTCCGTCTCTCAAAAATAAATAAACGTAAAAAATTAAAAAAAAAAAATCAGAATGTATGGGGAAGTTGGTGCTAAACCATTCGTGGACCACCTGCTTCTTTCTGGGTTGGGGTTTTGTATGTAGCAGAACAGCTCCCTCACTGCCATCTGTTGAAAGTCAGCCCTCAATACAAGAGTTCATTAAAAAAAAGAAGAAGAAGAAGAAGAAGAAGAAGAAGAAGAAGAAGAAGAAGAAGAAGAAGAAATTTGTTTTTAAACTGAAAACAAAACAAAAAAATCAGAATGTAGCTGACTGTATAAAATCAAGGCCTCTGCTATACTCAGGGCACCGAAAAGCAAGGCAGATGTGTCATCTCATTGTTCATGCTTAAGAACTGTCCCAGTGTCACTTGCCATCATTCTGAGCCTGTGTGGGAAGAGCAGAGGCCTTGGGGTTTATGCTCCAATCTCTTTGTTAAGTAAGAAGGTGGCCAGGACTGCCACAACAATCTTGTTTACTTACCACACAGCAGCCGGTCAGACAACCTTGTTCACTTTACTCATGAACATGGCAGACAAGTTTTTATAGGCTGGGGTATTCCATGGGTGATGGGGATGGCTGAGGTGGACCTGGGAAAGAGGCATCTGTGGTCTGAGAAGGTTTGAGAATCATTTGTTTAGAATGTGTCTGAGTTTCTGTGGAAAGGCAGCATGGCACTAAGGAAAACACAAGGAAACAGCTCCGGGCCCTGAGCACTTACATACCAGGAGATCTTCCCTCTGTCGTGATGTTCAGTGGCAAAGGGCTCCCAGAACCTGACCTGTGGTGAGAGCCCCAGTTCCTTGCAGGATCTTACCGGCTACATTAAATCACATGGAGGCTTTGTCTTCTGGGTACAGGTAGATGTTGAGGGTTTTTAAGCAAAGGAATGATGTGGTTGGATTTGCACTCCCTCTTCTGTGTTTCCACGGTCTCCTTGACACTCTTTGCTGGACTAGATGACTCCTCCAGGGCAGGATCCTACCTTTTTCATTAAATGCGAGGTGCAACAGAATGGCAAAGCATGGACTTTGGAGTTCCGCACTTGACTTAATCTCTTATGTCACTTACTACCAGGTAACCTGAGTTTGAACCTTAGTTTCCTCCTCGGCTAAAAAGGGTGGTCTTTTTTTTTTTTTTTTAATTTTTTTTTAACGTTTATTTATTATTGAGAAACAGAGAGAGACAGAGCATGAGCATGGGAGGGATAGAAGAAGGGGAGACAGAATCTGAAGCAGGCTCTAGGCTCTGTGCTGACGGCTCAGCACAGAGCCTGACATGGAGCTTGAACTCACAAACTGCAAGATCATGACCTGAGCCCTGAGCCAAAGTTGGACGCTCAATCCACTGAGCCACCCAGGTGCCCCAGAGGGTGGTCATTTCTACCTTAAAGAGTTGCCGTTTTGTGAGGTACTTTTATAGCATGTATGACTTAGTATTAGCAGCTGAAGGGGTTCATTCAGAGGAGTCTTGGGGACACCTGGGTATGACTTGAAGTCATAGGCCATTCACACAGAAATCAAGGGAAATAGGTTGAATGGCTTGTCAGCATTTTTTTTTTTTTAATGTTTATTTTTGAGAGGGAGGGCGCGCACATGGGGGAGGGGCAGAGAGAGAGGGAGACACAGAATCCAAAGCAGGCTCCAGGCTCTGAGCTGTCAGCACAGATCCCGACACAGGGCTCAAACTCATGAACCGTGAGATCATGACCTGAGCTGAAGTCAGACATTTAAACGACTGAGCCACCCAGGCGCCCCATTTGTCAGCTTTTAAGTAGGCACATTTCATTGTTCTTCAGATTTTTTGCCGTTTTTCATTAGCCTGCTTTATGCTTTGGCTGGAGGAATTTTCCTGGTGGTTTTGTTTGCTGCTTTTAGAGGAAGTGTGGACTGCTTATGTGCAGGCCAAGGCCATTTTCCCTTGGCAAATGGTTTTAAGGATGTAATCCTAGGCTAACAGGGAGCATGAGTGAAAGGAGCATGGAACCTATTCATGTGACATGTGGAGAAACCACAGCCCTGTAGGGAGGGCAGTTGCAGGTCTCTGAGAGCCCACCAGAGATGGCTGTGGTCTGGAACTCAGGGACATGGGGAGTGTGTGTGTGGGTGCATAATATGTGTGTCCGTATGTGTCTAAGGCTAGCGCTGTCCAGGCCAAGGTAGGGCTGGGCAGCTTCCCGGACCCAGCCCATTTCTTATGTTTAAGTCTGTGGTGAGCCTTCTTTCTGGCTTTGATAACCATCTAAGATGTATACTAAAGATACTTTCTGGTGGAAAGCGGGGAGACAGTAAGGGGAACAAAGCCCGGGTTGAGAGTAGGGAGATATGCTTTTGGCTCTTGCTCTGCCGCAAATGCACCTGGTCAAATTGCTTACCCTGACTGGATCCAGGAACCAATGATCCAGGAAGCATAGACAGATGCGTAGACAGAAGCATAGACATGCCAGGAGGCATAGACACATGATGACATTGACTTGACCAAATGGTCAGACTCTAGATTTGTCCCTGATAGGGAGTTCTGTCTTTATTTTAGTTGTGTTTTGTTTTCTGTGATAGAGAATGCTATAGTAACCATCTTTAGGCATGAGGATTTTTGCTTTTGTTGAATACATTTCCAGAAGGAAATTACTGGGTCATAGGGCAGGAACATCATTATGGCTATTGCTATATGTTGCCATGTTGCTTTTCAGAAGCAGTGTATAAATTTACAGTTGTCAGCTATGGGTGAGAGTGCATTTTAACCCCAACTGGTCCAGTATTTAGTATAGTAATTATTTATTGTTTTTATAATTTAGTTAGCATAAAATGATACTTTAAAAGCTGCTTTATAATAATTAGAGGTGCTGTTTTCTGGGTGTCCGCTCTGTTTAATGTTGTGCTAGGTGTTTACATATATTATCTCATTTACTCCTCACAGTGAACCTATCAGGGAGGCACAGTAGCTCACCTAAGTCTGTGAGCTGGGGTTTGAACCTAAGGCAGTATGGCCTCAAAACGCAGCCTCCATCTGGGTGCCTCTCCATTCTTTGATTTGTGGGGTGTGGTTACACAGTGTGAACTTTTGCTTGTGTGCTTTGCTGCATTTTGAAGTATGTGAATTTTGTATAGTTTTTTTAGAAAATTGAATGTGCTCTTTGCATAGAAGAGATTATTAACCCTGTGTTAGAGTGAAAGCAGCAACTGAGGTGCGTCTACTATAATTAGGGAGAAGACTCAAGTGAACTCGAAGCTATTCTGATCTGGGCTCTCTGAAACCCTATTTTCTCCCCCCATGCAGCTGCCCTCCAGGCACTGAAGCGCAAGAAAAGGTACGAAAAGCAGCTGGCGCAGATCGACGGCACACTATCAACCATTGAGTTTCAGCGAGAGGCCCTGGAGAACGCCAATACCAACACGGAGGTGCTCAAGAACATGGGCTATGCTGCCAAGGCCATGAAGGCTGCGCATGACAACATGTACGTGGTCACCCACTGGTGGGGTGGGCACCGTGTGGCAGGGCAGTGCTGGCCCTGGAATGCCTCAATCCCAGGACAAGGCCTTAGGCAACCCCTTGACTTACCCATTCAAACATCTGAATTTGTATTAATTTGCATTCTTTTTTGGAACTCCTAAAATGGATCCTGTATCCTGTTGCCTATAGAAGCAGATCACATGGAATGAAACTGTATTTCTGAGTAATTCAGAGTTAACTGTGATGAGCAGAGTTTCTTGCTGGAAAGGTCCTTAGAAAGTCCTCTTGCCCAGGCCTCTGATTATCAAGGGGGACGCTGTGTCCCAGAGAGGGGAAGTGACTTGCCCCGGGTTATATGTGAGCTTGGATAGAACTGGGATTAGAATCACTGTCCAGGGCTTTTTCCTGATGCTGTAGGGATCCTGAAAAGATTGGTGCTTCTGAGGACTTTGGATCTCTCTGTTTTTACATCTGCTTTCGATGGAATTTTCTGGCTCCCCCCTTGCTCTGTCTTTGGCTGTCATATTAACAATGTTCTTGGGGCGCCTGACTGGCTCAGTAGAGCATGCAACTCTTGATCTCTGGGTTGTGAGCTTGAGCCCCATGTTAGGTCTAGAGATTACTTTAAAAAATATATCTGTAAAAACGATGTTCTTGACCTCAGCAATCCTTCCCTTATGTGGCTACTTCTCACATACAGTGGCCTAAGAAACTAGATAGCCACCCTTGTTATAGTTGTAATTAAAGGCCAGAGTAACACTAGACTCCAAATGAGAGCCTCTCCCATGAACAAAATTCTGCATTTGTTGCAGTGCTTGGACTTGGATCATATATTTGGGTACTTGAAGCCCTTTTTTACTTCCTTGGGGTACTTAGCCATGTTCTAGAACAGGGTTTGGCAAGATGCCTCCTATGGGCCTGCCACCTATTTTAGTAAATAAAGTTTTATTGGAACACAGTTGTGCCCATTAAGTTACATACTGTCTATTTGGCTGCTTTTGTGGTATACAGCAGGTTTGTGACAGAGTTTGTATGGCCCACAAATTCTGAGATACTTGCTCTTTGGTCCTTTATGGAAAAAGTCTGCTGATCTCTGCTCTAGAAATTTGGGGTTGCAGGAAAAGTAGCCTTTAAATAAGTGAAGTATTGGGGCACCTGGGTGGCTCAGTCAGTTAAGCGTCTGACTTTGGCTCAGGTCATGATCTCACGGTTTGTGAGTTCAAGCCCCACATCAGGCTCTGTGCTGACAGCTCAGAGCCTGGAGCCTACTTTGGATTCTGTGTCTTCTCTCTCTCTGCCCCTCCCCAACTCATGCTCTGTCTCTCTCTCAAAAATAAATAAAATATTAAAAAAAATTTCTATGTTCTCCAAGATGCCCAGCAGAGAGCACGTCTCAGTGAACCACTATGCATACTTTGAAATATGTGTGTGTTTATTATATTGATTATTTATAAGATTGATAGTATATAGAAAATAATTCTGTATGTTTGCCTTTCTTTTGGAGCCCGGTGGAGGCTCATAAGTGGATTTGAGTAGATGGGGAGGAACTGTCAAGTGGCACAGCTATATTTTATGATTTGTGATTTTATCTCCCCCTGTGCGGTGTTAGAGTTGCCCTTGAGCTTGAAGAAGAGCTTACTGGCCCAGGAGTTAAAGTCCTGTAGTCTCATTTGACATGTTTATTACTAGCTTACATGAGAGATCATGAATGTGGCATCTAACTTTGCTAAGCCTTATTTCCTTAGGGTGTTGGGAGTAGATGATGTCTAAGAATACTTCCATCCTCTTGATTCTGTGCTTCTCTGTTTTAAAAGGGGGAGGAAGACAATAAAGACAAAAAAGTAATTCTTCACAGGGAGTAATTATAGTGGGTATAGAGAGTAGCACTAGGAAGCAGATTGTGTGGAGTGGGGTTTCTCTTCCTGCCTCGTAGGCCCTCTTCACACAGACTGAATGTCTAATATTACATCTGTCCATCTCGTTTGAAGGGACATCGATAAAGTTGATGAGTTAATGCAGGACATTGCTGACCAGCAAGAACTTGCAGAGGAGATTTCAACAGCTATTTCAAAACCTGTAGGATTTGGAGAAGAGTTTGATGAGGTGAGTGGTTTCATGCAGTTCTCACAAGTTCCACAAATGACACCCAAGCCACCTTTTGATATGCTGTTGAAGGCTCTCCAGTAGGGTGTATGTGGTTTGGAAATCACCAGTTCTCATCCCTCCAGAGACTTGGACATAAACAGGGCATGGTATTAACTCTCCCTAATTCTGGATTTTTAGAGATGCTTTCACTCTTTGGTGTAGAAGTTTAGGTTGAGTAGAGGAACCTTCATAGGGACTCCTCAGCAGGCTTCAGGTCAGTAATTGGTTTCAGTAAATAATTATCTTACACCTTTCATGGTGGACCCTAGGCTCAGAGCTGTGGCAACTGAGGTGACCATTCCCTGGTACAGGATTTGCCCTCAGGCAACTCTGATTTGAGGTAAAGATGAAGCCAAGGAAGGAGCATTTATATCTGACCCCTGAGGGATCCATCTGGAACTCGGCCACCCGCTGGTTTCTGCTGTAGCAATTGGGATCTTGGGTCTCTTAGCTTTCTAAAATCCAATAACAGGCCCTGTTGAAGGTATTTCGTTTTGTGTTAGATTTGAGGCCACTGAAGGTGAGGTCCTCTCCACTGGACCTCTTCATGCTGATTCCTGCGGTGTAGCTGACAGTACAGCCTGTGGCTTTCACCTGTGGCTCCCAGCACCAGGGTTTTCATGTTGTCAGACTAAAATTTGATGGACTAGTCAAGTCAATTTCAATTCAGCAAGTATTCCTGAACATTCATGGAGTGTGCCCAGTTCTGAGATAAAGAAATAGGAATGAAAATACATGATCCCTTCTCTGAATCGCTTCTCGGCCTTTTGGCTAAGATCAAGTGTATAATCCCTTCTCTCAAAATGCTGACAGCTAGTGCAGGACCCTGGATATAGACTCCATAACTGCTTGCTGGTGTGTTAGCTTCACCAGTAGAACCATGTTTAGGGTTTGAATCGCAGAGTGTGGACCTGGAGTTCATCTCTCTTCTGACCTTCTTCGAAGGGGTGTGTGTCCCCTGAGCCATCAGGAAAGAGGTACTGCTGCAGGGGCTAGGATTCCCAGGGACATCTCTCTCACTCTTGTGTTTCCTTTTACCAGGATGAGCTCATGGCAGAATTAGAAGAACTAGAACAGGAGGAGCTAGACAAGAATTTGCTGGAAATCAGTGGACCCGAAACAGTCCCTCTACCAAATGTTCCCTCTATAACCTTACCATCAAAACCCAGTGAGTACTTCTTACCCAGTCATGACATATCCCTGATGCCATGTGGTGGTGTCAGTTTGGGACCTGAGTTTGCCCAGGATTGAGAACCACATAAAATCTGTTCTGACGGCCATAGAGACGACGTCACCTGTGTTTTCCTAGTTTTTCTCTAGAACAGTGTTTTTTAACCTCGGCATTATTAACACAGTCAGGTAATTCTTTGGGTTGGAGGAAGGGGGTTGTTTTATGCACTATGGATGTTTATGCAGCACCCCTGGGCTCTGTCCTCTCCAAGGTGTGACAACCAGAAATGTCTCCTACTGCCATATGTCCCCTGCAGAGTATGTGGGGGGTCACCCCCAGTTGAGAATTATTATTCCAAAATGATTTTTCCTATGTCACCAAACAAGACAAAGCTCTAGGCACTGGGAGAAGATGTGAGAGTTTAATTCCAGGATAGCTCTTACTCCGTCTAATAGCCTGTTCTGTGCACACCTATAAAAACTTAGGGCCTCCGAGGCAGCCACTGTGGGAAGGAAACTTCTTTGGCTTTTTTTAGAGACCTGGTTCTATAAAACCTTCGTTTCCTTCTGCCTGCTCCTTCTTCCCCCTCCTTCCTCCATTTTTCACCCTTGGTAGAAATATTCCACACCAGACTTCTAGAAAAGATATAGCAGTTTGATTTGTCATGGAGGGAGAACCCAGGGAGCAGTGTAACCAGGCTGTTGTCCTCTTACCCTCCCACATACAGAGAAGAAATGGTCCCTCAAGTTGAGTCAGCAGCCTGTGGTGGGTTCAGGCAAAGGGGGTCCACATCCACACACTGTTTAAGGGGCACTGGTGGGTGTGGAGAGGTGGTTCAAGCCACTTAATGTGGAGGGGGAGTGCTGGCAAGGATTAGATCTCCTCTGGGGTTCTTCCTTGAATGCTCTGGATGGAAGCCTCACCTGAAGTCTGACAGACTCTCAGTGTAGAATCCTTCTTGTTTTGCCTGGCTTCAGTGCTGGTGGAGGGGAGGTGCTGGGAACTGGTATGCCTGTTATCAGGAGTTTTATGCTGCAGCTTTCAGGCACAGAGAAACAGTCTGCTGATAGCTTGGCCACGAGGCTGGGTGTGAGGGCAGGGCTGTTTTATAGACATGATGTGGCACAGCCCTGGCACCCAGCCAGAATGTGTTGAGAGCACTGTAACCAGCTTCTAAGTAGCCCTTTCTCTCTTTACACAGCCAAGAAGAAGGAAGAAGAAGAGGACGACATGAAGGAATTGGAGAACTGGGCTGGATCCATTTAACTGGTCCAATGCGGGCTGGGCCCAGACAGACTCTGGTGGCCTGTGCAGCGGGCAGGCATGTGCGTGTGTGGGGCAGACAGGACATGGTGCAGGCAGGTTCCATCGCTCCTGAATCTCCCTCCAAAGCAGTAGGGCCACATCACTGCTCACTCTCTGCATAGCATGGTCTGCACCCAGCGGGATGGGGAGGGGGGTGGGGGGCGGGGGGTGGGTGGGAGGTGCCTGCTGTTTATAATGTTGAATTTCTGTAAAATAAACTGTATTTGCAAATCCAACATTGAGCTTCTGGACTACGCTAACTCCACTGCTGAACCTCAATGGAAAGGGTCGACCGTGTGCAGTTGAAATGATCTGAAAATGTAGCCTCTGTCCTTTTAAGTCAGTTGACTCGTCGCACATCTCTGTGAGACTTGTATGGTACTGGCAGAAGAGTCGTTTTTTAAAGCCATAGGCTTTTCCATGTCCTTAGCTGTAATAATGCATCTGATTTGGGTTCCTTGAGAGCTGTATTTCTGTCCATCACCTGTATACTGGCCCCTGTGTTTACCACTCTGCCCACCCCTCACTCGTACTCCCCTGGTTTTTTGGAGTTTGTGACACTGATTTGAAATGAATGGTGTTCTTGAGAGCAAGTGAGATTGTAGAGTTAAATTCCAGCTATATACATTTTTCTAACATAGCTCTAAGGTCCTTGTTGCTGTTTGTGATAACTGATAGATAACTCATTGGAAACATGTGCATACATTTATATTCAGATGAAATTATGGTTTGCACTGTCTATTAAATATCTCAATTAATTTTCATACTTTGCTGTTGTGTTCAATCAATCTGTCATTTGCTTTGGGAGTTGACTCTTTCAAGGCTGGCACGGTATCCAGTGGAGCCTGTGGAAGCATATACAAGACTTGAGCATGACGTGCATCAACAATCGGAACCAAAGAACAGAGTACGTCTTACTGGAAATGCATTTACGTTCTGGATGCCATGGATCCGTGGCCTTCATCTTGCTCAGGGATCGTCTGGGCACAGCTCAGGAGTGAATGGTTCTCGTGTAGTTCCATGGTCTTTCCTAGTTCTTCTCTGTTAGTGTCCATGAGCAATGCCAGCAGGACAGCAGAGCCTCCACCTTTTGGAAACCATGGTCTTCCCACTGACTAGTCCTACCTGGTGCATTGGTTTATTGAACCAATCTGATACATTGGTGCACTGAAGAAAATGGCCTTTCCCATGGAGAGAAAGTGTAGGGCAGTGACTGAGAATCTAGGACACAAGTGGTAGTCTCAGGTTTGCAGTGACTCACCATGTGACCCTGGCCTGGCCTCTTCCATTCTCTCTACCTTTCTTTAGTCTTATACCCCCTAGAGAATCTGACAAACACTGTGGACCTTCTCCTTCAGAAAAGTGGACCTGGGGCGTCTGGGTGCCTCAGTCGGTAAAGCATCTGACTCTTGATCTTGGCTCAGGTCGTGATCTCACAGCTCATGAGTTTGAACCCCACATCGGGCTTCATGCTGACAGTGCAGAGCCTGCTTGGGATTCTCTTTCTCCCTCTTCCTCTGCCCCTCCCCCTCACTCTCTCTGTCTCTTTCTCAAAAATAAATAAACTTAAAAAAAATTGGACCTATGCATATTTGTTCTTAATTCTCAGTGCCAATTGGCAGAATTTGAGAGGATCCCTTCTCTAATGCCCATCCCTAAACCTCTTAAGATTAAAATCAACCTGAGTTCACAAACACTGCCATTGCTCACTGGGTACGGTGGGGCAAGTTGCCCACTTACCCTGGATCTCATTTTCCCATCTGTGAAACAAGGGGCCGGGACTAGATCATCAGAGGCCCTATTTGTGAAGTTGCTGATGCCCTGTGCCTGCCTCCTCATTTCTCATCTTCCCTGGCTGCCACACTTAGGATTGAGACTTGACCACAGTGGCTTGAAAATTCATGACTTGTATGGAGGGTGGGTCTGGCTATTCTCAGAAGTTCTTTCTTTCCACTTCAAGAAGAATCTAGTGGCAACACTTGCTGCCAGCTTCCACCTTCTCACCCTGCAGTTGGTGTAGCTCCTGGATGTCCTTTGGTGTGGGAAATCCAGAGTGGATATTCTTAAGCTTCTCATTAGTTGCCTCAGGGGCTTCTGACCCCAGGTCTGGATGAGGGGAACTCACAGACCCAACAACTGTCCAGCTCTGGCAGGCCTGAACCCAGGTCCAGGACAGTGTTTGGAGCTCCTCTGAGAAACAGCTGCTTATTCCTGTTAGATGTGGGCTGTGGCAGGCCTGTGGGGTAGTGTTCAGTCATGCTTAGTCTCTCCTGCTCTCAGGAGGGTCTCAGTCCTACTGTGTCAGGATTCATTGGCTACAAGCTAACAGATGACTCAGATGACTGGTGTAAACCTTAAAGTCATCTACTTACCATTCAAAACTTACTCAACAAATACTTACTGAGCACCTACTGTGTGCCAGGCACTGTTCAAGGCAGGGAGAGTGCATGCAACAGACAAAGTCGCTGCCCTCAAGAGAGCTAGATTCTAGTAGTCTCAGGACAAGAAGTCTTGGGTTGGTGGAGGGTTGGATGGAAGGGCACTGGCGGAGTCTGGGTTGGAGGCAGTGCCTCAACCACGTCCTCAAGAACCAGGATCGTTGTATCCTTCTGCTCTGCCACCCTCCATACATTAGCTTTTCCTTATTGGGCTTGCTACCTCTTGATCCTTAGATGGCCTTTCATCACACACTCAGGATCTAGAAGGAGGATCAGCACTAGCCAGATTTTCTTTTGCGTCTGCCCATGTTAACAGGAGGCAAACCTTTCCCAGATGACTCCACACAAACTGTCCTTCTATCTCCTGAGCCACAACTGTTGCATGGTCATTTCTTGTCGTAAAGGAGTCTGGGAAAGTGTATAAAAGGAATCTGGGACTGGACAAAAGGGTCCAATCCGGATCCTCCCGTTGGGCTGGGGGTGGAGCCTCCTTCTGTGAGCCCATTATTCTCTGTTAGGAAGAAAGGAGGGATGGTTGCTGAATTAGGTGGCACCAAGTATCTACCACACAGGCAGACACCAAAAGGCAGATGTGAGATTAGCACCATCAATTTCTTCTAAAAAGCAAATCAGATCATGACGTATTCCTTTCAAACCCTTCAGTCTACCTCTACTCTCTCCTCTTCTGTGTATTGGAATTACCCAGAGAGCTTGTGAAAAATTCAAGTGTATTGGGCCCCATCCCTGATCTGGGTAGGGATCCAAGAATTTACATTTTAACAAACTCCTTGGGTGATTCTGATGTAGGGTGGACGGGATCAAGACATCAGAATGGTTCACATGAACTTTCTGTGACCTGGCCCCCATTTTCACCTCTCCCCATGACTTCCCCATATTGTTATGCAGGATTTTGTCTCCTAGAATATGTGCTCTCTGCTTCCCAGCCTTTACATGGGCTCTGGTCCCTTGGCCTTCCTTTCCTGGGCACAGCTTTCCTCGTTCCCGCAGGCATTTGCTGCTTCATCCTCTGCTTCCCACTTCCTCCTCTTGTTAGGATTCCCCACTCTCTTACCAGACAGTGAGGTCATCACACTTCCTGGCCCCTAGATCTGCTTGGCACAGATCGGGCCTCAAGGATGTTTGCGTGAAAGCATGTATGGTCAGAGGGGAATGTGCTATTGACTGGGTGTGCCAGGAGGAGGTGGAAATTGGGCTTGGGCTTGAAGAAGGAGTAAATTTTTTAAATTTACTTTAAGAGAGAGAGAGAGTGCCTGCACACATGGGTGAGGAGCAGAGAGGGGGAGAGAGACTCCCAAGTGGGCTCTGTGCTGTCAGCTGTCAGCACAGAGCCCAACACAGGGCTTGATCCCACAATCCCGCAAACCGTGGGATTCAGTGACCTGAGCTGAATCAGGACGCTTAACTGACTGAGCCACCCAGGTGTCCCAGGAGTGGATTTTTTATGTGTGCCTGTGATGGATGGGGCATTCTAGACCAAGGGAACCTTATGGGGGGAAACAAGAAGGCAGTGAAGTGAGGGCTGGCTCAGGAGGATTTGACTGGAGGAAGGGCTTGCTTGAGAAGAGGTAGAACTGGAGGGATAGGTTGGGGCTAGACTGAGATATTGAGCATGAGATTGAGGGATCTACACAGTCCTCAAAAATCAGGCAGGGGGACACCTGGGTGGCTCAGTTGGTTAAGTGTCCTGACTCTTAGCTCAGGCCTCAAGCTCTGTGCTGACAGCGCGGAGACTGCTTGGGATTCTCATTTTCTCCCTCTCTCTCTGTCCCTGCCCTGCTTGTGTGCATGCTCATGCAGACACTCTCTCTCTCTCTCTCTCAATAAATAAACTTAGAAATGAGGCAGGGGAAGGAGGGAGGAAGTAGGGCAGATAGGAAGGAGGGGAGGAGAAAGAAAAAAAAAATGAGTTGCTCAGGCAATAGTTTCGGGACAAGAGGAGCAGTAGAGAAGAAGCTTTTTAGGCTGCCTTCCATTTCCCTCATTGAAGTGAGGGTGGCAATTTTAAAGTTTATTTGTTTACTTTTGAGAGAGAGAGAGAGAGAGAGAGAGAGGGAAAGTGTGCACGAGTGGAGGAGGGACAGAGAGAATCCTGACTTGGGGCTCTAACTCACTTATGATGAACGAGTCAAAATCAAGAGTCAGGTGCTTAACCAACTGAGTCATCCAGGCTCCCCGAGTGTGGCAATTTCAGAAACAGCAGTTACCACGGGTACAGTCCTGTGTCTTCCAAGCGCAGACTAGCCAGTGGGCTGGTGTGTGGGCAGCAGCAGGCCAAGACGTAGATGCCAAGGGCACAGGGCTCTGGGGTCTGGCATATAAGGTTCAGATCCTGCCTCTGTAGCACAAGGATTCTGTGGGCCTAGGGAGGTGACTTCATTGCCTTAGCCTGTTTCCTCATCTGTAATGTGCAGGTAATAACACACCTGTCTGTTTTGGTCTTTCAGTGCTGCCATAACAAATGACCACAAACCAGCTGCCTTAAAACAATAGAAATCTATTCTCTCACAGTTTAAGAGGTCTGAAGCCCATGGCTTTCTTCTGTATGTTTCTGTGTATCCTTTTCTATCTCTTATAGGACACTCATCATTGTTAGGTCCCCCCTAATTCAATATGATCTCATCTTGATCCTTACTTGAATTACATCTGCACAGACCCTATTTCCAAATAAGTTCCCATTGTAATACTCTGGTTTCTCTTCAGATCGTATAAATCTTTTGTCTTTTACAAATAAGTTCCCTGCACTGCAGAAGAAACAATCAACAAAACTAAAAGGCAGCTGACAGAAAAGATATTTGCAAATGACATATCGGATAAAGGGCTAGTACCCAAAATCTATAAAGAACTCACCAAACTCCACACCCAAAAAAACAAATAATCCAGTGAAGAAACGGGCAGAAGACATGAATGGACACCTTTCCAAAGAAGACATCCAGATGACCAACAGACACATGAAACGATGCTCATCCTCAGGGAAATACAAATCAAAACCACACTCAGATACCACCTCACGCCAGTCAGAGTGGCTAAAATGAACAAATCAGGAAACGATAGATGCTGGCAGGATGTGGAGAAACGGGAACCCTCTTGCACTGTTGGTGGTATTGCAAACTGGTGCAGCTGCTCTGGAAAACAGTGTGAAGGTTCCTCAAAAAATTAAAAATAGAACTACCCTACGACCCAGCAATGGCACTACTAGGAATTTACACAAGGGATACAGGACTGCTGATGCGTAGGGGCACATGTACCCCAATGTTTAAAAAACATTGTTTTAAATGTTTATTTATTTTTGAGAGAGAGACAGAATGAGAATGGGTTGGAGCGGAGAGAGGGGGAGACACAGAATCTGAAGCAGGCTCCAGGTTCTGAGCTGTCAGCACAGAGCCCGATGCGGGGCTCGAACTCACCAGCCGCGAGATCATGACCTGAGCCAAAGTCGGACCCTCAACCGACTGAGCCACCCAGGCACCCCAAACATGTACCCCAATGTTTATAGCAAGGCTTTCAACAGTAGCCAAATTATGTCCACCAACTGATGAATGGATAAAGAAGATGTGGTTTATATACACAATGGAATATAACTTGGCAATGAAAAAGAATGAAATCCTGCCATTTGCAGCAACGTCAGAAGACCATGGGGAAAAGGAAGGGGGAAAAATAGTTACAAACAGAGAGGGAGGGAGGCAAACCATGAGAGACTCTTAAATACAGAGAACAAACTGAAGGTTGATGGGGGAAGGGGGAGAGGAGAAAGTGGGTGATGGGCATTGAGGAGGGCAGTTGTTGGGATGAGCACTGGGTGTTGTATGGAAGCCAATTTGACAGTAAATGATATTTTAAAAAAAGAAATGAAAAGTGTATCAAATGGCCTGAAAGCAGCAGTAATTCAATACAAAAAATAAAAAGTAAACAAAACAAAACGAATAAGGTCCCATGGTGAGGTTCCAGGTGGACATGAATTTTAGGGGACACTTCAACCCACTAGGTTGCCTCATAACTGCTGTGAGGTCATGACCTGTAAAGCACACAGCAAGGTTTAGAGAGCTCTGTGAGATAGAGGTGGGAAGCACAGGTATTAGGAGCCAGTCCCACTTACTAGATGTGAAAACTGAGGCTGTAGGGAAACTTTGGGTCCCACTGCTAATCAATGACGGAAAGAAGCAGATTAATTTTCTGTTCTGTGAAGGCCATTCCACAACTGTATTTGGGCATCTTTGTGCCAGTTCATGGTTTGGTGGGAAAATCAGGCCATCATCCTCTTCAACATCATTGCCACCACAAGCTGGGTAATCAATGTAGTGAAACCCATTGAGAAGAGGGTACCCGCCCCAGAAGGGCTTGTGAGAGGAAGCACTGCCTTAGCCAAGATTGAGGGGCGTTGAGGACTCAGCAAGGGAAATGGTGTGAAAGACAGGGAGTTAGGATAGTTTTCAAAGGCATGTTCAAAGTCCTGGAGGCCACCCTGGTCTTCCATGTGGGTCTGAGCTGGTCAAGAACAAAATCAGTAGACCTTCAGTTAAGTATTTATGAAATGAATTATAGGTGGGGAAACAAAGGCACTAGGTACTTCAAATCCCATAGCAAATACTGCAGAACTAAGACATGAACTCAACTCCCTTGTCTCCCTACCCAGGTCTCTTCCTGTCTGCCCTGGGTACCCTGTCCTGGAGAAGCAGCTTCCTTCCTTCCTGCTAGGCTGTGTCCTGGCCTTGCTCAGACAACAGAGGAGTCAGGTAGAGCTGGGATAGAAGCCCAGAGCTTTGGGTTTCACAGCCAAGGTTCTGCACCAATCCCAGGCTAGGCTTCCATGAGCCTCTGGCTAAATTTGCACAGGGCAACTCTGGGCTGGAGAAGAGGGGAAAGGTCTCCCCTTTCAGAGCAGAAATGTGTTCTCTTGCTCAGTGATGTTACTTGCCTGGACTTGTTCGTTTTCAGTAAGAACAACAGCCTTAAAAGAATGGCAAATATTAAGGAGGTATTTACGAAGAACAAGGGTTTAATGTGTTTCATCTTATTTTATCCACCCAAGAACAGTTTCAGGACAGGGCCAAATATTGCCCTATTTTACAGCTAATAAAACCTAAGCTCATTGGGATGAAGTGACTTGCCCAAGGCCACAGAACTGGGGAGCAGTAGAGCCACAAGAATCCAAACCCCCCTATTCCCAGGCCCTGCAGCCCTTCCTTCCCTGCCACAGTGGTGTGGGAGCGGGGAGTTCACAGAATCTCCTCCCTGTCTCCCTCAGAAGGTGCCAACTCTGAATGTGACCAAATGGTCGGGTCCAAAGAGGAGGCCAACTCTCTCAGGAATCTTCCTCTGAGAGCAAAAGGGCCACAGGCAACAGGATCTAGAATCATCCAGTGTGACCAGGAATGGAGTGGTGGTGTCAGAACCACGCAGTGGAGTCAGGCTCCTAGCTCCTTCCTAGAGCCTTTCGCAGGTGGGACCCCTCAGGGGCTGGCTTGCCCTCCCACCCTGAGACCCTACCCATTTTCCTCCAGAGCATCTCACCGGTAATTACTACCTCTTTCCTTCTCTCCATCCTCAGCTTGGTCGGCTATGCGGGGGACACTTGGTTCCCTCACAGAAGGTGTGGACAAAGATACCATGGTATGTAATGATGGCAGTTCTACCTGTCTATTGTTACATGACAAACCACTCTGAAACTTAGTTGTGAAAAGCAACTATTTCATTATGTTCACAGATTCTGTGGTCAGAAATTTGGAAAGGGCCCAGTGGAAACCACTTGTCTCTGTTCCTCAATAACTGGGGCCTCAGCTGCAAAGACCTGAAGGCTGGTGATTACCTCAACGGCTGGAATCATCTGGAGACCTCTTCAGTTCTTTGGTATATGTGGTGGTTGATGCTGGTTATTGGCCGGGACCTCCTCTGGGACTGTCAGCAGGAGCACAGGCCCTCTCCATGTGGCTTGGGCTTCCTCACAGTATGGGAGCCTCGATGTAGTCCAAGCTCAGGGCTCTAAAAGGGATTGCCCCAACCAGCTTCTGGGAAGATGCATTACTTTTAGGGTCTTGCCTTAGAGGGCATGCAGAGGCACTTCGCTGCATTTTACCGGTTGTAAGTTGCAGACCCACCCAGGTTCAAGGGGAGGGGAATAGACTCGACCTCTTGATGAGAGCATGGCTAGTTCTAAAAGACCCTGGAGGACAGGAGGTATCATTGGGCCTATTTTTGGAAGACATAATCTGTCATGATAGCCAACAGAGAGTGTTTACATGGGCCATGTGCCAGAAATTGAATTAACTCATCTGGTCTCCAAACTCCATCCAGAGAATTCTTTTGAGTACATGTTACATCTATCGTCTATCTATCTCTCTATCAATCTTTCTCTATAGATATACATATATGTACATATATTTTCCTTCTCTCGATATATGTAATATAAATATGTATATTTATATAGTATATATGTGTACCTCTATACTAATATATTGTATACATAATACATACAGAACCCCTTGAGGTTTGATTTTATTTTTTAAGTTTATTTATTTTGAGAGAGATAGAGAGAAAGGGAGCGAGGGAGGGGCAGAGAGAAAATCCCAAGCAGGGGTTCTGTGCTGTCAGCGCACAGTCCCATGCAGGGCTCCATCCCACTAACTGTGAGATCATGACCTGAGCAGAGGAGAGCAAGAGTTGGAGGCTCAACCATTTGAGCTACCCAGGTGCCCCAACACCTTAAGGTTTTAAAAGGCTAAGATAAGGGGTGCCTGGGTGGCTCAATTGGTTGAGCGTCTGACTTTGGCTCAGGTCACGGTTTGTAAGTTCGAGTCCCACATGCGACAGTTCACTGCTGTTAGTGCAGAGCCCATCTCAGATCCTCTGTCCCCCTCTCTCTCTGCCTCTCCCCTGCTTGTGTGCACGCTCTCTCTCTCAAAAATAAACATTAAAAAAATAATAATTAGGGGCACCTGGGTGGCTCAGTCGGTTAAATGTCCGACTTCAGCTCAGGTCATGATCTCCTGGTTCGTGAGTTTGGGCCCCGCATCTGGCTCTGTGCTGACAGCTCAGAGCTTAAAGCCTGCTTCAGATTCTGCGTCTCCCTCTCTCTGCTCTTCCCTCGCTCATGCTCTGTCTCTGAAAAATGAATAAATGTTAAAAACATTTTTTAAATAATAATTAAAAAATAAAAGCCTGGGATAAATCAGATAATCAGAAATGTCAGTGTTTTCTTCCTGTATTTCAAGGAAGTTAAAGGATTTAACTTTGAAATCTGTCCCTTCTCCTTCCTGTCCATTACCACCACCTGGTCCAGGACACCTAAATCTCAACTGAGCAACTTTTGCAGTGAACTCCGTGATCTCTCTGCCACTCACCTTGCCTCCCCAGGTCCCGATCCTTCCTGGTATCTGGAGCCAGAGTAATCTTTCTAAAGAGCTGTCACTCCTGTTATAAAAGCTCCGTGACTTCTACTGCCCTCTGGACAGAATCACAGCTTCCACTCTCAAGCCCTGATCTGGCAGGTCCCTGCCTGATTTTCCAGCCTGCTTGAAGACCTGTTCTTGTCCTGAGGTTGACAGAACGTCTGCATCAGAATTTCCCAAGGATTGATTCAACATGCAGATTCCTGCCTGGATCAGAATTGCTTGCAGGGTGGGGCCCCGGAACTTGCATTTTAAACATGCTTCCACATGATTCTCTTTCTCATTAAAGTCTGCGAATCCCACCTAGCCTTTGAGATAATCTCTTCTAGTGCAACACCTTCAAACCCATTCTGCAGATGAGGAAACTGAAGCCTAGAAAGGATAAGTTTCCCATAAATGTTCATTGAAGGAACTGAAGAGTTAAGTCAGACTGAGGGGGCAAATGTGCAAGCAGAATCTCCAAGTGACATTTTCCAAACTTGGGAAACGCTGCCACGGCTCCTTCCAGGTGCAGGGACAATGGGTAGCCGTGTGATGCTGTGCTCCAGTGAGCACGCCCCAGCCTCCCAGCCTAAGGGGTGTGAGATCCTCGCCCGTTTGAGGGGCCGACGCAGCAATGCTCTCGGGGGCCTGTAGGTGGCGCCGTCTCCCAGGGAGTGAGACCCTAGGCTCCTCTGGAAGCGACGAGGAGGACGGGCTCTTCCCGGGTGGTCTGCTCCCCTGCAGCGAGCGAGAGGCGAGCGCCGGCGGGAGCCTGGGCGGGGACAAGGGTATGTGTGCTTAGAATCCCTCCCCACCCTACCATTTCCCCCCACCTGCCCAGCGGGGATCCTCCCGCCGAGAGGCTGCTGGGAGAGGGATGTGTGGTGTGTTCCAGCTCCTTCCAGGGCCTGGGGGGCAAGAGGAGAGGTGTAGGAGAAGGGGGACAGGTCAGCCTTGAGGTGGGGCCATTAGGACAACAATAATGGTAACAATGTCCTTATTTCCTGAGCGCCCACGCCCACGCTGCTCAGGTCTGTTGGAGGGGGAGGTGCTGATGGTGTGGGCTTTTCCCTCCCTCTGGGAAGTCTCTCGGTCGGGGGTCTCTGCCCTTCCCTCCCCCCCACCCCCCAGACCTCCACAAGGGAGGGCAACACTGTCCACTTGGGTTAGAGCCCCACAGGGAAGGGTGAGGGTGGGTCCCAGTCTGGGGACTTTAGTGGTTGGCCTGGAGCTGGGTCCCCAAGGGCACAGGCCCTGGTATGCTGTCCTGCTCCCTTGGTGAGCTGCCACCCCCACACCTCTGCCAATTTCTTCTTCCAATCCCCCCATTGTGTAGGGCCTTCCTGCCCTGACTCTCCAGCCTCAGGCAGCCCCCAGAATCACCCAGCCGGTGGACCCAGTAGGCCTGGGGAGGGGGACCCAGAAACTATATTTTTAACACACTGTCAAGGTGAGCCTTGGACTGGCCCTTGGAAACACTGATGAGGAAATGTCTTCAAGAAAAAAAAGACCCAGACTTGTACTGTTTCCTGATTTCCATGGTGCCAATTCACACCATGGCCGATTTCAAGATACCAACAGGACAACCTGATTCCTCAAAATTGAACAATTGGCTCTCAGAGCTGGTACGTGCCAGCTCCAGCACACCAGTAGAAAAAGATCTGTTTATGACTTTGAGTGTTTAAGGAAGATCCTGTCCCTGCTTTGGTCGGGACCTGCTACATAGTTTGTGGGCGCCAGGGCTAAATGAAAACACGGGGCCCCTTGTTCAAAAATTATTAAGAATTTCAAGACAGTGACAACAGGGTATTAAACCAAGTGGCCCAGGGTGCTTGAGTGGCTCAGTCAGTTAAGCGACTCTTGGTTTCAGCTCAGGTCATGATCTTGTGGTTCGTGAGTTCGAGCCCCCATCAGGCTCTGGGCTAACAGTGTGGAACCTGCTTGGGATTCTCTGGCTCCCCCTCTCTCTCTGCCCCTCCTCCACTCACTCCCTATCTTTCTCAAAATAATAAATAAATACACTTAAATAAAAAATAAACCAAGTGACCCTTCTGAATGAGGGCCTTATGCAGGTCACACACCCATGAAGCTTGCCCTGTCTCTGGTCCAGGCCACCAGCTACACTCGCTTGTCACAACCTCTTCATTGGTTTTCCTGTTGTCTCCCTGACTCCCTACAAACCATTTTCCACTCAGCAGACAGGGAGACCTTTTAATGTCCAGGCTCAACACTGTCACTTCATGCCTGCCTGTTGTCTTTAAGAGCAAGCACAAGGCCCTTCTGTCTGGCTTGCTTCCCCCACCCTAGGCTCCTCAGTTATATATTCTCATATCTGTCCTGCCTAGCCAGCTCTCCTGTCACTGGAGAGACTTTACAATTACTTGTACAACGTCTATTTCTCCCTCCAAACCCTAAGTTCCAGGAAAGCAGCAGCTGTTGTAGTGCTGTGCTCAGCACCACCCTGTGACCGCATGTAGTGGACTCAATACTCGCTAGTTGAATAAATGAATTAATTGATGAAAAGGATAGTTGGATCAGGACAGGGCTTTTCAAATTTTTTTTCGTAACAGAATCATTTAGTCCAATGAGATCTTATAGGCAAGCTCATTACATAATAAAAGAGTAGTTGTTTGGGGGCGCCCGGCTGGCTCAGTCAGTGGATCATGTGACTCTTGATCTTGGGGTTGTGAGTTCGAGCCCCACACTGGGTATAAAGATTACTGAAAAAATAAAATCTTAAAAAAAAAAAAAAAAAAGAGTAGTTGTTTAGCCTGCATAGGGGCCCAGAGCCCTGATCCCAGACCCCACGAGATCATTGTCTCTGCAGAATAGGGTCCACTTCAGTGGACCTAGTTTGGTAACAATCTTGCCACTTTTCCTTTTCTTCTTTCTTTGAGCCTTAGCCATCCCCTCTTGGCTAATGTTAATGATCTGGTTTCTGTTTGCATCAGCCGGACTGAACCCTTAGTAGTCACACTGGTTATAAATCCAGATGATGTTCCCGTAAAGAGGGCAGAGGATGTCACTGAGGCTGCCTACTGAGCACCTACTGAATACTTCCAGGAAAGGTGGGCTGGGTGTCACCAGGGGAAGCCTGCCCTACTAGCATTCCCTTCTCTGCTTTCTCCCCATCCCTGGCCACACACATCTCTCTCGGGCACCTCTCAGCTCTCAGAACAGCAGTTGGGCTGAGTCACAAGCAGAGGACGGGTGTCCTTTGGGGAGGAATGCTAGTGGTGAGCACACAGGCAGGGCCACAGCCTGACACCCTGGCCTCACTTTGGTCATAAAGTGACCTTCCATGGCCAGAGGCTATATGCTGTCTCTCACTGGCCTCTAAGCTCGCTTTAATGCCAGCCAGCATTTATTAAGCACTTACTGGATGCTCAGCAAGTTACCAACGACTTTCTGGGTTTTACTTCCATCAGTTCTCACAATAACCCTTAGGAGTGGCTGTTATTATATCCGTCATTTTACAGATGAGAAAAGGGAGGCTCAGAGTGGGGAGTGAGGTGGCCAAGGTCACACAGTGGGTGATTCACACTGTCTACCCACTCTGACCTGGGCATGCTGGGGCCACTGAGTCACAGACCAGCTCTTTATGGGTGAGAGAGGAAAGAGGAGTCAGGGCCTCACTCTGCTCCTGGTGGCCTGGCTGCTCCCCTGCCCCTAGACGGTGCCCTGCTCTTACCTGTGAAGTAGCATTTGAAGTGGCATTTGAAGCAGACAGACCTGAATTCAAATCCCGGCTCTGCTGGTGACCAGCTGTGTGGCCCAGTGTGTGGCTTTGTCTCTCAGGCCTCACTCTCCCACCTGAGCAGTGGGAGAAGAGATGTTGTCACCCATCTCCCCGGGTGGGGGTGGGCACGTGGGAGGACAGGTTGCCATGACACCTGGTACATCCTGAGTGCCCAGTGGAAAGTGGCTATGAGGGATTTTCACGATTTTCTCATCCTGGGCCCATCTTATTTTATTTTTTTAAGTTTTATTTATTATTTTTAATTTATTTTAAGGGGGGGCTGCAAGTGGGTGAGGGGCAGAAAGAGAGAGAGAGAGAGAGAGGGAGAGAAGTGGGGCTTAACCAATGTGGGACTCGAACTCACGAACTGGGAGATCATGACCTGAGCTGAAGTCAGATGCCTAACCGACTGAGGCACCCAGGCGCCCTGGGCCCATCTTAGAGAAGAAAACGGGACCCCCAAGGGGTTCTCTTTCTTGTGCTTCCTCAGTGGGTCTCAGAATGGGATCCTGAGGGGGAGCTGCACCTCAGGCTGTCCTTTGCTGTGCGTCTGCCCATTCTGCTCCTGATGAGGATACTGCCGGGGGGTGAAGCGTGAGGAGGGTGAGCGTGCTGGGTACTGGTCCTCGCTTTGCCACCACATGACACCCAGCGCCTTTCTGGGCCTCCATTTCACCATGTCTGCTGGGCGTCTCCTTTTGGAAACTGTGAAATGTCAGAGTAAAGAGCAAATGAAAATTTGAGTCCCAGCTCTGTGCAGTCATACCTCACATAAAAGAGGGGGTATGTTAATTTCCTGAGGCTGCTGCAACAAATTACCACAAATGAAGTGCCTTGAAACAATAGAAATTCATTCTCTCACATTTCGGGCCAGATGTCCAAACTCAAGATGTCAGCAGGGCCTCCTGGGGAGAGTGCATCTTTGCGGAATTTGCCAACAAGCCTGGCGTTCCTTGGTGTGTAGAATCCAGCCTCTGGTCTGCCTTCATATTGTCGTCGGTGTGTGTGTCTTCTCCTGTCTCTTATAAGGACACTTGCCATTGGATTTAGGGCCCACTTGGGTAATCCAGGATGATATCATCTTAAGGTTTTTGGGGCACCTGAGTGGCTCCTTTGGTTGAGCCTCCGATTTTGGCTCAGGTCATGATCTTGCACTTTCTGAGTTCAAGCCCCGCATCAGGCTCTGTGCTGACAACTTAGAGTCTGGGGCCTGCTTCAGATTCTGTATCTCCCTCTCTCTGCCCCTCTCCCACTCATGCTCTGTCTCTTTCTCTGTCTCAAAAATAAATGAACATTAAAAAAAAATTAGGGGCACCTGGCTGGCTCAGTTGGTTAAACATCTGACTTCAGCTCCAGTCATGATCTCGTGGTCCATGAGTTTGAGCCCCATGTCGGGCTCTGTGCTGACAACTCAGACAGAGCCTGGAGCTGCTTTGGATTCTGTGTTTTCCTCCCTCTGCCCCTCCCCCGTGCTTGCTCGCACACTCTCTCTCTCTCTGTCAAAAATAAACATTAAGAAAATTACAAAAAACATTTTTAGTTTAATTACATCTGCAAAGATCCTTTTTCTAAATAAGGTCACTTTCAAAAGTTCCAGGAATTTGGATGGGACAGATCTTCTAGGGGGCCACCATTCAAGTCACTAGAGGGGTTATCCTAGTTTATCACACCTCACAGGCATGCTGTCAGAGAGAAGGGAGTGTGAACAGGATTCTTCCAGGGACCTTAGACAGTGACGCGTGCACTGTGTACCTGGAGAAAAAAATTGAGGCACAGGGAGGAAAAAGCCAGCGGGGGAGGCTGCCCTGGCAGCACTGAGATCCTTCCCCAGTGGGTCTCATCTCTGTGGATGGGTCAAGCGGGACCTCTCTGGAGCCAGCAGCCCTGAGTCCTGTCTCCAGGCTGAGCCCTGGGTGAGTGGGCATCTTGACGTCCCCATTCTGGCAGAACACTACCCAGAAACATATTTTACCCGTAAACGGGCCAATTAAGAAGGCAAATGTTTTCAAACAGGAGGATTTATCGGCATAGAATGTGCCATCCCTCCGAGCGGGAGGAGTGGGTGTGCGCGCAGAGCCATCTGGAGGGGGACTGTTTATCATATTTATTTAGTTACGAGTTGCTGGTTTGGAACTGGCAGGGCTTCATTAGGTGTGAGCATGGATCCCTGGGAGGGTGCACGGATTCCGGCGGCTCTGTGAACACACATGTGCCTGTTTGCCTGTGTTCGTGCAGACACACATGTCTTTGTGCCTGAGAGCATGTATCCGTGTGCCTGCCTGTGTGTACGCACACATGTGTCTATGTGCATGCGTCTGTGTGCATTCTTTGTCTGCAGCTGCGTGTGTGGCCGTACGTATGTCACAAACACTTCGTGCCTTATCTGACTCACCTCCAACTTAAATGCTGCTGATCACTCCGTACTTAAAAGTCTCTCCTCTGGCACATCCTATGTCACTTTCCATGTCTGATCTCTCTCTCTCTCTCTCTCTCTCTGTCTCATGTGTCCCTCTAGATCAGGGATTGCCAGTGGATCTCATGAATGAGAGAAGAGGGCTGACCTGGGGTAAGATTTGACGCAGACTTGTTTTGCATATTAAAGGCAAGGGAATTGTCTTGGCATCCACAAAGATATACACTTTCCTGTTTTGCTTGAAAAACAGCAACTCTGACTCTAGGCAACTACACTTTATATGACAGGGGCGTGGGACATAGTGCAAGTGCAATGATAATTGACAACAGAACTATGTAGCCTTGGTTTTGTGAGACAGCTGGGAGCGGTGGGGACTGTGGGAAATGGATGCATGTGCCTGTCGGAGAGGCAACCACTTCTTAGCTACTTCTTAGCAATAGTTCTTCTCTAATCCATGTTGTCACATCTTCTGATCTTCCAAGAGAAGCCAGAGATTTGTATTTTTAAGTGAGCATAATTTTTAACATTTTTTAAAGTTTTTACTTATTGGTTTTGAGAAAGAGAGAGGGAGTGAAGGAGGGACAGAGAGATGGAGAGAGAGAGAATCCCAAGCAGGTTTCAAGTGGGGCTCGAACCCATGCACCATGAGATCATGACCCCAGCCAAAACCAAGAGCAAGATGCTTAACCAACTGAGCCACCCAGGCACCCCAAGTGAGCATGATTTTTAAACATTGGCTCAAAGCTTTTTAAAACACTGTGTAGGCCAAACTGAACTTGTGTCGTTTGGAACTGGCAGGGCTTCATTATGTGTGACATTAGGACAGATGAAGTCCATGGCTGCTCATTTGCCTCCTGCCCTCACTGTCCTAGGTGAGCCCCTGTGCTCTGTGGCTTTAGGGGTCATCACGAAACTGACAATTGACTGCTGTGCCTCTGAGTTGGGCCCAGACCCACTTCTGAGGCAGACCCTCTCATCCTGGGCTCACGCCCTGTAAGCACCATGAAACCAGGCATCCAAGGTGCAGTGTGGCATCTTTCCGCTGACCTGTGTCTCCCATGGGTACCCGAGGCAGAGGCAGCCCCACCATCAGCCCTGAAGACTGGACTCTACCATTCATCTTTGGGTCCTCTCTTCCCCTCAGCCTCCATGGGCATCCAATCAGTCTCCCCTTCCTGCTGACTTTGTCTTCATGACACATCCCTCCATCCTTCATCTCCTGACTTCCGGCTAGCACCTCCCAGTCCCTTCCCCACTCAGCAAGGTCTACCAAACTGTATGACTTAACTCCTGCTCACTCCTCCAGCCTTATCCTTTCTCTCTTCCTGCTGGCACTTCATGCTTCAGCAACACCAAACTGCTTTTATTCTGTTTATTGCTTCCTGCCTTTGCACATGCTGTTCCCTCTTCATGGAATTCCTTTCCAGGGCTTCCTTCTTCCCCCAGCTAACCCCTCTTCATTCTTTGAGATCCCACAGGAGCCCCTTCTGCAAAAGGGTGGTAATAAATCTCACTTCATGAAGTTGTTCTCAGGATTCCATGAGATTGGGCCTAGCACGGTGCCACACAGGAAAGGCCCAATTAATGTGCATCCCTCTGTCTGTCTCCCCAGGCTGCCACTCCCTGCCTCAGGAGAACTGGGGAGCCTACATGAACCCTGAGGGATTGGACAGTTTGGCTCCTGCACAGGTGAGCGCCCCGCCTTTTCCAGGCTCAGGCCCTATAGGATGTCAGCCACGGAACTTCACCAGCACGTGGATTTTTCCAATCAGCCTTCTCCCATTAAATTGGCATTTTTATATTTTCTTTGGACATACATTAGTCACAGAGAATTTTTACAGCTCATGTTTTAGAGTGTGGCGTTCTGGGCTGTAAAGATATAATCGGTTCTCATAAGAGACGGTTTCTCTGGCGCTAAAGGGGGGGCTGGTGTGGCGGCGGCGTGATTGGAACTCTAAGTGTCTAAAATGACTGTTGAGAGTCCCCAGAGCCACAATTCAATCAACTGTTCCAAACGGGAACCTCAACAGTGAGTGTGAAAAAGATGGTGGATGATGAAAATGAAAAAAGAAAAACATTCAAGAGGGAATTGAATTTTGGAGTCATTTGATGGAAGTTTTAAAAATGAACAGAAACAGCCCCCCAAAAGTGCATCTTCTCCACCTGGCTGAAAGAGAGAGGGTTTGCTTTCTGGAATTCTAGAAGACTCTTTCAAAGTTACTTCTTTCTTTCTCTCTCTCCATCCTTTCTTTCCTCCCTTTGCCCCTTTCTTTTTTCCCCACAAATGTTTCGTGAACACCTACTATGTCAGGCACCCCATTAGGCACTGGGGGGTATAACAGTGAATAAGGCAGATGTCCCTGCTCTTTTGGGGTTTGTAATCCTGCCTTGCTGTTGAGCGCTGAGCTTGTTTCCAGTTCTTCACAACTGCGGATGAGGGGGCCGTGAACATTTGACACACATACAAGAAGGTGGAATGGAACAGTTTCTTGTTGCCCCAGTAATGATGACCAAGGCCAAAACTATTGGCAAAAACATCAAGTATCCCACATTTTTTTTTAAGTAAGCTCTGTGCACGATGTGGGCTTGAACTCACAACCCCGAGATCAAGAGTCACATGCTCTACTGACTGAGCCAGCCAGGAGCCCCAAGTACCCCATATTCTAAAGAGTTCTGTTAAAACTGGGGCCAGACACACCCTTTAGGGCTTATAAAAGATAGTCCAGCAATTTCTGTTATTCCCAACTGTAACCCCTAGCCCCTATCCCCTTGTCCTGTCTCCAGAAGCAGAGAACCATGAGACACAGAGAGGAGAGAAGTGCTGGACTGGAAGTTGTCCACCCTGGGGTGGGGATGGGGGAGGGGGGTCATTGTCTCCTCCTTGTGAGGGAGGAGAGGGACCTCCGAAGGGAGCATTTGCAGAGATGGGGCCCACCGAAAGGGCAGATGGGAGTCTCTGCCACGTTGTGGGCTCTGCTTGCACAGTCACCCTGGCCTCTCTGCCCTGGACCAGATATGGGTGGGCAGGGAGGGGCTGACAGAGGAGGCTGTGGTCAGGTGGATTCCAGAGGAGGAGGCTGTCCAGAGCTGTTTGCTGGGACAAGGACTCAAGGGGCAGCAGGAGGTCTGAGGCAGGCTGCCAGGGGTGGGAGCCGAGGGATGGAAGGGGCAGAGCCACAGAGGTTGTCCCGTGCTGGGGCCCCCTGAGGACCGCAGACCTGTACCCACCCAGGGGCACAAGGCGTGGCTGGGGAGCATCTTCACACACTTCCCTCTTCCGGGCCCTCTTTCCCCGGAAGCCATCTCTGCCTGCCCTCTTTCACCACGCCCCACACCAAGCAGGCTGGGTCACGGCCTTCCACTGGGCTCTCCTGGCCCCCAGGGTTCCTACTACCTCGGCACCAGCCCCTCTGGCCTCCCTGCCTAGGACGTGTGTTTCTCCGGCTGACAGCAAGGCCTTTATCATCTTTGCGGCTGTATCTCAGCCTCTGGCACAATGCCAGTAAACAGCAGGCGCTCACTGTGTGTTTGTGGGAAGCACCTTTGTTGGAGTTGAGGGTTACTGCTGGCTCAGGGACCCTGGGGCCAGAGGGTCCCATTCTCTGCCTGCGTCTTTATTAGTTTTTCCGTCCTCTTTATGCCCTACCCCAGCCTGGCTTTCACTTTACAACTAAATAAATAAATCTTCGTCTTCGTGGAGAGCTTTTCTCTGGGCAGTGTTCCGAAGAACTGGAAACGCTCCCAGCCTAGGAGCCACTGGGAGGAGACCTCAGGAGGCTGGGCTGGGCCCCAGTTGGAAAGGGCGCCCCCCCAACCCCCCGCCCCGCCCCGCCTTTGCCAGTGCTGTGCTTTCTCACAGCCTGACTCAGTGAGTGCCGTGTCACCAGCATACACTAGGTGCTCATTCCGTGTTTTTGAATAGAATTGCTGATTGGTCAGGCCAGGTTGGAAGCTGTGACAGAGCTGATGTGTGAAGGATCTAGAGATGTGGTAGGTGTGGGTGCTGGGAATGAAGACACAAGGTAGAGAAGTGGAGAGAGGGAAGGGCATACCAGGGAGAGGGTACAGCCTAGGCAAAGGCACGGTGGCAGGAACTAGCTGGGACACACAGGGCTCTTGTGCAGCTCTTGGCTCCCAGTGGTGAGTGATGGGTGATGAGATTGGAAAGACCCAGCTGGTCCAGGTCCTGGGGGGGGTGTTAATGCCAGGTGAGGAGTGAGAATGTTGTCCTGAAGCCGTTGGAGCTACTGAAGGGTTGGAGCAGCGGGAGGGATGGGATTGGATGTTGTGTTTAGAAAGCTCACCCCAGCTGGGGCGCCTGGGTGGCTCAGTCGGTTAAGCATCTGACTCCTGGTTTCAGCCCAGGTCATGATCTCACGGTTTCGTGGGTTCGAGCCCCGTGCAGAGCCTGCTTGGGATTCTCTGTCTTCCTCTCTCTCTACCCCTCCTCCACTCACACTGTCCCTGTTTCTGTCTCTCTCGAAATAAATAAACAAACTTAAAAAAAAATTTAAAAAAACAAAGGTTCTCTTTCTCCCTCTCCTGCCCCTCCCCCACTCACTGTCTCAAAACAAAACAACAAAAAACTCACTCTGGCAACAGAGCAAGGACCAGAGGGGAGGTGAGTGATGACAGGCCCCTCTACTGGGGTCGGGGCAGCAGACATGGAGAACAGGGGACAGACTTGAATGAGATTCCAGAGGTAGGATCAGTGGTGTCAGACGTTGGAGTTGAAGGAGAGGCTAGACACGCCCAGGACCCTGGCTGGCACAGCTGGGACTTGGGGGTAGGGGGTGGGGAGCAGCTGTGGCCAACGTCGGGCCCCCTGAGTGGGAGGTGGGACATTGGGGGGAAATAGTCGGGAGGCAACACATTTGGATTCAGAAAAATTTCAAATAAGAAACAAGGACAGACACTATATAGCAGTCAATTATGGGCTGCTTTTCCCAAATATGTTTAAATTACAAATTAAAAAACTCGCCTCCCTGTATCCCCCCTGCCACCTCCATCCCAATTCCCAACAGTGACTGGTGCTTGCTCCAGTCTGAAAAGGGAATTTTCAGTTGTTTGCTGTAGAATGAGTGATACAGACCCTGTGCTCTCCTGCCTGCCCCCCCCCCCGCCCCCCCCCCTCCCCCAGCAGAAGGTTAGCTCACTGTTGTGATCTAGGAAGAACTCTTGTGGAAACAAGAAGAGCTTGGGCCCGTGTCTCTGGGAGTGCACCTGGGGGACCCCTAGAGCCAGAGAAGATGGGATAAACTGATGTCTAGATTACACAATCACCCTGGGAGGGGTGAGCTTTTCCCCCCATTTTGCAGAGGTGGAGACAGAGGCTGTGAGAAGTGATTTGGCTAAGGCCAAGAAGCTAATAAGTAAGTACCTGATCCCCGTCTCCCCCCATCTGCCCCTTCAGGCCCCACATAACCCACTTGGTCTCCTGTGAGCCTACAGCTCCCGCTCAGAGCAGGTAGCCAAACCAGTGTCTTTGCTGCAGTGAGGGAGTGAGCGAGCGCTTCAGTGAAGAATTGTGTCCTTCATCTTGTCCCCTACATTTTACACCACCATGTAAAATTTTCCATTAATTCCTCAGAATAAAATGTAGTGGCTGTTAATTTTTGACGCCTGGGAAGTAGCCAGCTGAACGCTTTTTTATGCCTGAAACTATTTTCCGCCATTAGAAAAGTGTAATAAAAAGTTTCTTTTCTTTCTTTGGTTTTATTTTTTAATTAGACCAGAGGGTTTCAGTGGCTCAGTCAGAACTGTGGCCAGCAGCTGGGAGCCCAGGAAGCACAGACAAAGGACACATACTTGCTCACTCCTCACATGCCATCTCCACAGCCAGGCCTTGCCTCTCTGAAAACCAGGAGTGTCAAGGTCCGGCTCAAATCAGAAAAAGACCCAGAACTTCATTGCTTTTCCAGAAAGACCATTTGTGAGAGGTAACATGGGACTGCGAGAAGTTTCTCTTTGCTTCTTTTATTTTATTTTTTGAAGTTTTCATTTATTTAGAGAGAGAGAGAAAGAGAGCACAGACGGGAGGGACAGAGAGAGGGACAGAGAATCCCAAGCAGGCTCTGTACTGTCAGCACAGAGCCTGATGTGGGGCTTGAACTCACAAATCATGAGATCATGACCTGAACTGAAATCAAGAGTCAGATGCATAACTGACTGAGCCACGCAGGTGACCCCTCTTCTTTGCTTCTTAATTTTTTCTTTTGGATTGATCAAGTTTTCCTTTTCCTTTCTTTCTTTCTTTCTTTCTTTCTTTCTTTCTTAGCTTTTGTTTATTTATTTATTTTTCAATAATCTCTACACCCAATGTGGGTTCAAATTCACAACCCCAAGATCAAGAGTCGCATGCTCTTCTGACTGAACCAGCCAGGCACCATTGGATTGATCACATTTTCTTTAACTAATTTCATCTATTTGTTTGGAAGTTACAAATATTATGTTTATTCTGTTTCAGGTATCCTCTGCAACATGACAAACTGTCCCACCTGAATGGCTTAAATTTTTTTTTTTTAACGTTTATTTATTTTTGAGACAGAGAGAGACAGAGCATGAACGGGGGAGGGGCAGAGAGAGAGGGAGACACAGAATCTGAAGCAGGCTCCAGGCTCTGAGCCATCAGCCCAGAGCCCGACGCGGGGCTCGAACTCACGGACCGCGAGATCGTGACCTGAGCCGAAGTCGGCTGCCCAACCGACTGAGCCACCCAGGCGCCCCCCACCTGAATGGCTTAAAACAAACTTTATTTATTATTTGTTCTGCTTCATGTGATTGTGGCATTGAGAGAGCTAAAGGGTCTAAAAAAAGGCTCCCTAACACCACTGGCAATTTGTGCTGGCTGCTAGCTGGAGTAGTTTAGTTGGGGCTGTTTGTGGGGTGCCTTGGTTCTCCTCTTCAGCCTTTCCACATGGCTGCTTGAACTTCCTCACAGTGTGGTGGCTGGATTTCAAGAAGGAATGTTCCAATAGCTGAAGTCATAAGCTGTAGGTATCTTAAGGCCAGACTTGGAAGATACACAGCATCACTCCATTCTTTTGGACAAAACAGATCATGAGGCCAGCCCAGATCAAAGTGGTGTGGGACACCACTTTAGAATGAGTGACAAAAGGATTTGTGGCCATCTTTAATTTCAATCAATTTAAACATCACAGAAGCTATACTTGAATTCCATACTTATATTTAACTGTATAGATTTCTAACAATATCTAAAGTTGTTAAGGAAAAAATCTCAGGGCGCCTGGACGGCTCAGTTGGTGAAGCATTCAACTTTGGCTCAGGTCACAATCTTATGGTTCATGAGTTTGAGCCCCGTGCTGGGCTCTGTGCACTGATAATGTGGAACCTGCTTTGGATTCTGTCTCCCGCTCTTTCTGCCCCTCCCCTGCTCACACTCTCTCTCTCTCTCAAAAATAAGTAAACATTAAAAAAAAAAGAGGGGCACCTGGGTGGCTCAGTTGGTTGAGTGTCCAACTTCAGCTCTGGTCATGATCTTGCGGTTTGTGGGTTTGAGCCCTGCATGGGGCTCTGTACTGATAGCTTGGAGCCTGGAGCCTGCTTCGGATTCTGTGTCTCCCTATCTCTCTGCTCCTCCCCTGTTCACTCTCTGTCTCTCTCTCTCTCTCTCAAAAATAAATAAATTAAAAAAAAGAAAAAAAGAAAGAAAGAAAGAAAGAAGGAAAGAAAGAAAGAAAGAAAAAGAAAAAATCTCAGAATGCATTGCTTTCCTTCTGAATGTCCTTTTACTGACCCCTTTGTTATTGTTTAGGATTTTAGTTCCATCTTATGTTTAAAACCTGATTGTTTTAGTTTTTTGTTTTGTTTTGTTTTGTTTTGAAGTAATCTCTACATCCAGTGTGGGGCTTGAACTCACAATCCCAAGATTAAGAGTCAGATGCTCTTTGGACTGAGCCAGCCAGGTGTCCCTTCAGCATTATTTTCTACCACAAAACTTTTAAAGATTTTTCCATCATGTTTTTTCCACCATTTCCATCATTTGCCAAAAGCTTTGATGACTATTATTCCTTGGATTCCATTTCTCCCTTATGAGTTCATATCCTTCTTGTTGAAGTACATTCTTTAATACTTCCTTGAGTTGCAGCCTGTGAGTAGTAAATAAACTTTATTAATCTTTTTTTAAAAGTTTATTTATTTTTTTTAGTAGTCTCTACACCCAACATAGGACTCAAATCCCTGACCCTGAGATCAATAGTCTCACCCTCTGCTGACTGAGCCAGCCAGGTGCCCCTGAACCCTATTAATCTTGATGTCTGGAAGGATCTTTACTTTGACCTCACTCTGTAATGACAGTTTAGTTAAGTAAAGAATTCTAGGCTGACAAGTATTTTTTCACTGTGTTTGGAGATATTATTCCACTCTTTTCTGGCTCCTGTTGTTTCTGATTGGAAGTCTACTTGTTTAATGGTCTGATTGTTTCTTTGAAGGGAACTCCTCCTGCCCCCGGGCAGTTTTGTTTTTATTCTTACTGTTGTTTACTGCAAAAGTGTAGATTTGTTTTTATTTATCCCACTTTGAACTCTTTGAGGACTTAGATCTTTGTTTAATTCTGGAAAATTCTTATATATTAGATTTCCATATATTGCCTTTCCTGTGTTTTCTTTATTGTCTTTTATTGGAATTCCTATTAGATGTGTGATAGATCATCTCATTTCATCCTTCATTTTATCTTCTGCTTTATATTTTACATTTTTGTTTCTCTGCATGTTTTACTCTGGGCAATGGCCTCAGAATATCTAGCTTCCTAGGCAACGGCTATGTCTAGACTCTTCAAACCCATCTATTGAGTTTATTTTAATTTCAGTTTATTTTGGATGACTTTTTTTTCCTTCCATGGCCCAGGCTAGGAAACTCACTTCTAGGCTGCCGTCCAGGGTTATTGGACAGTTTTCAGTTTTCCAGTTTTTATCCAGTCTCCATTTAAAGAAGAAATAGCTCATTTCTTTAAAAAAAATTTTTTTTTAATGTTTACTTATGTTTGAGAGAGAGAGAGACAGAGTGTGAGCAGGGGAGGAGCAGAGAGAAAGGGAAACAGAATCTGAAGTAGGCTGCAGGCTCCGAGCCATCAGCATGGAGCCCGAAGCAGGGTTTGAGCTCACAAACTGTGAGGTCATGACCTGAGCCAAAGTCGGACACTTTTTTTTTTTTAATTTTTTTTTTTTAACGTTTTATTTATTTTTGAGACAGAGAGAGACAGAGCATGAACGGGGGAGGGGCAGAGAGAGAGGGAGACACAGAATCGGAAGCAGGCTCCAGGCTCTGAGCCATCAGCCCAGAGCCCGATGCGGGGCTTGAACTCATGGACCGCGAGATCGTGACCTGAGCTGAAGTCGGCCGCTTAACCGACAGAGCCCCCCAGGCGCCCCCAAAGTCAGACACTTAACCTACTGAGCCACCCACCCAGGTGCCCCTCATTTCTTTTTTTTTTTTTTTAATTTTTATTCGTAATTTTAAAAAAAATTAAGTGCATTTATTTATTTTGAGAGAGAGAGTACAAGCTGGGGAGGGAACAGACAGGAGAGACAGAATTCCAAGCAGGTTCTGTGCCATCAGCACAGAGCCCGATACAGGGCTCAAACTCCCAAACTGTGAGATCATGACCTGAGCTGAGATCAAGAGTCAGATGCTTAACTGACTGTGCCACCCAGAAGCCCCAGAAATAGCTCATTTCTAACTTCTCCTTTATGTAGGCAGCCTAGCTCTAGCTCCCGGCCTCTTACAGGGTCTAGAACCTCATCTTCTGTGCTCACAGAGACATTAAACCCCCACCTGTTTCTTTCTTCTTCTTTTTTTTTTAACTTTTAATGTATATTTATTTTTTTATATATATATATATTTTTTTTTAATTTTTTTTTAACGTTTATTTATTTTTGAGACAGAGACAGAGCATGAATGGGGGAGGGTCACAGAGAGAGGGAGACACAGAATCTGAAACAGGCTCCAGGCTCTGAGCTGTCAGCACAGAGCCCGACGCGGGGCTCAAACTCACGGACCGCGAGATCATGACCTGAGCCTAAGTCGGACGCTTAACCGACCGAGCCACCCAGGCGCCCCAATGTATATTTATTTTTGAGAGAGAGAGACAGACAGAGAATGGGCTGGGAAGGGGCAGAAGAGAGGGAGACACAGAATCTGAAGCAAGCTCCAGGCTCTGAGCTGTCAGCACAGAGCCCAACGTGGGGCTTGAACTCACAAACCATGAGATCATGACCTGAGCCAAAGTCAGACGCTCAACCGACTGAGCCACCCAGGTGCCCCAAACCCCCACCAGTTTCTAACCAGAAGTCCAGATTCGGCAGCCCCAAGCTGCTCTGGTGGTTCCAGGAAGCTGCCAGGGACTTGGACACCTTTGATTTTCTTGCAAGCATCTCATCTTTGAAATACCCCCATATGGGGCGCCTGGGTGGCTCAGTGGGTTAAGTGTCTGACTTCAGTGCAGGTCGTGATCTCACGGTTTGTAGGGTTTAAGCCCTGCATCTGGCTCTGTGCTGACAGCTCAGAGCCTAGATCCTGCTTCAGATTCTGTGTCTCCCCCTCTCTCTGCCCCTCCCCTGCTCATACCCTGTCTCTAAAAAAAGGAATCAATGTTAAAAAAAAAATTGTTTTTGAAATACCCCCATAGCTTCTGTCTTCTGTCCAGAACCTGGTCACATGGTGACTGCAAGCAGCAAAGAGAAGCTGGAAGAGCAGGCTTTTTTGGTGGTACCTTTCCTTCCCACCATGAGACAATTGTGGTGCTCTTAGTAAGGTATAGAGCAAGTAGGTATGGAGCTAGTAACTTGTAACGTCCACCACACAGAATGTTATCCTCATTTAGGGGAAGAAATCGTAGCTCAGAGAGGTGTGGTGATTTACAGATTCAACTGCACTGAGCCCATGTTCCTTCTGTGAAGCCCCACTACCCTCTCCCTGCTTTCAGAGACCCTGGCCTGGATCTCCGCTGCTGGACTTTCCCTCGTCTCAATGTTTCAGTATACTGGCCTTTGCATGATGGATGACTGGGCGGCCTCATTAAGCACTGAGTTTTGTTGGTTCCCAGAGCTTACAGGAGCAGCAGGGCCTGGGGAACTGAGTGCAGGGAAGCTGAACAGGACCCCATCTGTCCTGTTCCTTCCCTCCCCCAGCTCTTGTTCAGACAGGCATTTGTCAGCATGGCAAGAGGGCAGTCTCTCTCAGCAATTAGGGGGTGCACACGGGAAGAATAATGACTGGTCCCCAGAGAGGGAGTAGGGATTAATCAGGGGCCAGCATGGCTAGGCGGAGTTTGACATCTACATCTCTTCTGAAGGGAAAGGAGCTGGCTGACACCTCCCTGTCCCACAGCGGGGGGCTCCTTAGCTCTGCCTTCTGGTTTTCCTACCACCTGTTCCTCCTCAATATATCCCTCCCTGACTGTCCCTCCACCGCACCAACTCTCCCCACCTGCCCTGGATCTCTGCCTTGGATCAGTGGCATTTCGTTTGAATGATCACACCTGCCTCATTGATGCTGGTCTCCTAGCTCTGGCCTTGCCCCATGTAAACCACCCTCCACACTGGCTGTTTACAAGTCTGATCATTTCACACATGTCTCTACTTCCTGCTTCCTGCTTTTATATCCTTCTATGGCTCGCTACTACACGCAAAATAAACAGCCAACTTAACCTTGCCCACCTCAGCTCCCATTCCTCATCCTTTGTACTTTTTTTTTTTAGAGAGAGAGAGAGAGAGAACATGGAGAGAGGGGCAGAGGGAGAGAGAATCCTAAACAGGCTCCATGCTTAGCATGGAGCCCAATGCAGGGCTTGATCTCACCACCCTGGTATCATGACCTGAGCCAAAATCAAGAGGCAGACGTTTAACTGACAGCCACCCAGGTGTCCCTCATCCTCTGTGCTCTTGCTATGTTTGCTATTTAATTTTTTTAGAATAGATTATTGTGATATTATGATTTATAATAAGAAATATATATTTGGTCCTCATTCAGTTGCTGGCACAGAGCTCCTAAAACTCTTGGAATTGTTTCTTTCTTTCTTTCTTTCTTTCTTTCTTTCTTTCTTTCTCTCTTTCCTTTCTTAAAGGAGATAGAAATTTATTGAATATACTGCAAAGGAGCAGTGGACAGAACAGCAAAGGAGAGGCTGTCCGCTAACACTCTTGGAATTTGCGTAATGATAAGAGAGGTAAAGTTGTCTTCTATTATTCATAGCAAGCCCCTTTCAACCACACCTGAGTTTATTATGTTAATGAAGCCACTTTTTGGAATGTTCTGCAGGATGGGGCTGGTCACCAGGAAGACCAAGTGATTAGAGGGTTGAAATTTCAGCTCCGCCCACCGGCCTCTGGGAAGGGGTTAGGACTAGAAGCTCAGCTCTATCAAAATTCTTGAACAAGTCAGTTTTTTTCAGGTCAATATTTAATTTTTAACTTTAATACGCAAGTAAATAGAAAAGGAAAACTGCATTCAAAACAGCTGCTAAGGAAGTACAAGCCCCAGAGCAGAAATTCTTCAAAAACAGAAGAGACTCTCCCTAGAAGCATGCAGGGTGGGGTTCGGTGGGGTCTGGCCCACACCCCAGGCCCACGAGGAGGCATGGAAGGGGCCGTGGGTTCCCGAGGAGGATGGCTGCCTGGAGGGTCTGCTTCAGGAATTCTGGTAAGTTCCCGTCTTACAAAACAAGGATGTGGACAAAGTGCCTGGCACACTTGAGCAAACACAGCTTAGGAGACCCTGGGCAGGATACACTGTCCTTGGAATCGCCCAGACCCCGAGTCAAAGGCTTTGCAAACCTTGAGTTCCACAGGTAACTTCTAGAAACACATTTCCACTTCCCAGAATGGTGGATTTGGCACAACGCAGTTTGGGGAGGGTGAGGGCTGCCGCTGGGCAGAAACGAGGCTGCAAGGAGATGGTTCCCCATTGGTTGATCCCACTCTGCTGGTGCCGGGAGCCCTGCCAGGGCTCCTCACGGTGCAAGAATTTTAAAGAGGTGGCCGCCAGCCCAACAGCCACGAATTCGTGGCCCAGAAAGCCTTGGACGCCTCTGCAGGACGGTTGCCTCAGCCCCTCGTGGCCACACCCAGGAGGTGGCTGTAGGTACGGTGACAGTGTAAAGGGCACAACTGCAGAGTTCCATGAAGAGGGCTCTCATGGCCCAAGAACCCATGGGACGTGGCTGATTGCAGAAGTAACAACCATTAAGAGAGCTTACGAATAAATATGTGTCCATCCATATATATATATATATATATATATATATATATATATATATATATATATATATATTTCTAGAAGGTCCATCTTAGGTACATGACTTTACCCCAGGTATGGGGCCACTTGAGCCCAGTGGGAGCTGTAGGGTGAGCCCCCTCCCCTCAAGAGCCCGCAGTGCAGCTGCCAGGTCAACGCAGGGTCTTGAGTCTCACTTTTTCCAGAGTGGTTGAACATGTCAATTTGATGAGCTTCCGAGCCGGTGAACATATCCACCAGAAGGCGGACACATCCCAGTTTCATGGAGACAGAAGCTCTTGAGCTCAGGACCCTTCCAGACCTCGCTCTTTGTATTCCTTCATCTGGCCCTTCATCTCTATCCTTTATAATATCCTTCATAGTAAACTGGTAAATGTGAGCAAATGTTTCTCTGAGCCACTCTAGCAAATTCATTGAACGCAAGGAGGGAGTTGTGGGAACCTCCTATGTACAGCTGAAGAGGGGGAAGTCTTGTGGGACCAACCCCTCGACCTGTGGGATCTGACCTGCCGCTGTCTCCAGGTAGCTGCTGTCAGAGTTGAGCTAAATTGTCAGACACCCAGTCAGTGTCCACTGAGATTGGAGAATTGCTAGGTGGTGCTGGGAAAAAACACTCCAGAGTCACATGATTACAGGTCTCAAAAATCAAACTAGGCAGTGAAAGAGTTTCATTTCCACATTTCTGTTGACTGTCCACTTTTCATCACCCACCACATTTTCTTAGTTCCTTGTATCTCCTTACAGAATTTCTTTTTTTTTTTTAATTTTTTTTTTTAACATTTATTTATTTTTGAGACAGAGACAGAGCATGAACGGGGGAGGGTCAGAGAGAGAGGGAGACACAGAATCTGAAACAGGCTCCAGGCTCTGAGCTGTCAGCACAGACCTGACGTGGGGCTCGAACTCAGGGACCGCAAGATCATGACCTGAGCCGAAGTCGGATGCTTAACCGACTGAGCCACCCAGGCGCCCCAGAATTTCTTTATGTAAATGTAAGCAAAGCCAATACAAAGTATTCTATGTCCCCCACGTCCTCCCTTTTTGTAAAAATGGTAGGTTTGGGCGACACATCTTTTTTTTTTTTTTTTTTAATGTTTTTATTTATTTTTGAGACAGAGAGAAACAGAGCATGAGCAGAGAGAGAGGGAGACACAGAATCTGAAGCAGGCCCCAGGCTCTGAGCTGTCAGCACAGAGCCCGACGCAGGACTTGAACTCATGGACTGTGAGATCATGACCTGAGCCGGAAGTTGGACGCTCAACCGACTGAGCCACCCAGGCGCCCCGGGCGACACATCTTCAAGTCACAAATCCAGTGGCCCCCACCAGACACACCTGACCACTCAGGCAGAGCTAGCACTTTGGGCTCCCAGGGGCACACTCACATAGGATTAGGAGCCCACCGTCCTCCAGTGACCTCATCTCAATTACATCTTCAAGGACCCTCTTTCTAAATAAGGTCACATTTTGATGTGCTTGGGGGTTAAGACTCCAATGATGGAGTTTTGGAGTGGTGGTGGGGCTTTGGAGCCAATGGCCAAGAAAGAATTTTTGAAGATGTCTTTGGTGCAAAAAAGGTGATGTTCTTCAAGTACGGGGACAGGACCCGTGGGCAGAAAGAGCTGCACTGGGGTTGTGAAGAGTGACTGCTTATATACTGTGGAGTTGGGGGAGGTAAAGTCAAGAGGACGTTTCTTAAAGGGATTTTCATCTGCTAAAGAAGACTTCTAGATTGCTGGAGGCCTAGCTATTGTCAAGCTAAGGTTGTTTTTCCCTGTAGCAGAGCAAGAGCCTTAAGATAGTAGAGAGTTCCTGGAGAGTAGGCTATTGATAAGATTGCCCCCTTTTTCTTTCTCTTTCTTTCTTTCTTTCTTTCTTTCTTTCTTTCTTTCTTTTGTAATTGTACTAAGATATTTGTAAACTGGTGGAGACTGTTATCAGTTTAACCCTTTGTTTTCTGTCCTTTCCTTTGTTCTTGGGCAGCCAGGAGCTCCTGAGGAATATTACACATATCCCACCTCGGGGGTGTGTGTGTGCTAGCTTGTGCTTAGCCCTCAGCTTGCCTTATGGTCCCTCATCACTACTACTCTTAACGTGCTGGATCAACTCTAACCAGACTGGTGCCTGCAAGAGTCTCCGCTGTGGACACATCTTACCTTGGAGGCCAGATCAGCCCCTAATCAAATTGGATTCCTTATGTCTGGCCAGAAGGAAACCCAGGGAGATCAATAATAATAACAAAGGCCTTCAGAGAAGTGCACTGACTCTTCAGAAAAATGAAGAGGGTGTCTTCCAGCTCTGCCAGGGCCCAGCCAAGGATAGGTGTGTGAGCAAATGGACATGATGGCTTTGTTTGCTTGACTATCTTGGCACACTGAACAGCCAGCCAAATTCCCCAATGCCAGTCTCAGAAACAGAAGAAAATAAAAATACTCAGACTGCTCTGTGGGGGCCCAACTGTCATCATTAGGGATTGCAGCCACCTAATGTGTTAAGTGATCATTAGCTAGTTATTGACAGAGGACGTCTGATGGGTACCAGCTATTTTTGTGGGCTGGGACGAAAACTTCAAGGACTTGGTGAAACCCTGGAAACTTTGTCACAAATCATTTGGTCATAGATCTACAAGGTCCTTTTGTATAGTTTTGGTTATTTTAGTGGATTCCCCATAGAGTGGACCTAGAAGATCCCTCTCCTATGTTCTATTGATTTGGGGTCTAAAGTTTAGATTAATGGTTTTATCTCATGTGATAAATGTAATCCAGATAAATGTAATCTAGATCCAGAATCTAGAATTATGTGTTGAGAAGGATTCTGAGGTTCCATGCTTGGTGGTATTCCCAATTCTTTCTGGAATCTGCACCCCTATTCTTCCAGGAATTCCCTTTCCTCTCTGGTCTAACCTTGTGGACCTAGCGGGAGCCCATGTTTTTATATAGTCTCTTCACTTGGCACAGCCGAGAGGCCCGATTCCTGGTGGCATCTGATCCATATTGGGCCAGAGTCCTTTAATCTATAGTGGAGTGAGTCAGGTCCTCTCTCTGGTGTGAGAAGAGAAGGAATATTGGTGACCATGGTGGTATCTGAAGTTAGAGGGAAGGAATCTGATACATTGAGAAGCAGAGACAGAGAGTGGGGTTAAGGGAATCCTGGTGGCCTCCAGTCCCAGGTACCATGAATTGGGCGGAATAGGTATATCCCTTCTCAGACTGAGGTTTGGTTGTTAACTTCATCTTTGCATTGCAGGAGCCAATCAATCCCCTTTTCTCTTAAGCTGCTGTGTTAGTCAGGATTCTCCAGAGAAACAGATCCTAATGGTATATAGAGAAAAATATAAGAAGAAATGTATTATAGGAATTGGTACATGTGGTTATGGGAGCCAAAAAGTCCCATGAACTAGGAAAGCTGGTGGTATAATTCAGTCTGAATCTGAAGGCCTGAGAACTTGGGGGCAGGGGGAGCTGATGTAAGTCCCAACGTGAGTCTGAAAGCCTGAGGACCAGGAGTGCCAATGTCCGAGGGCAGAAGATGGATGTTTCAGCTCAAGCAGGAAGACAGTGATTTCATCCTTCCTCCCTCTTTTTGTTCCCCATTCAACAGATTGGATGATGCCCACCACACTGGGGAAGGCTCTCTGCTTTACTCAGTTCACCAAATGCTGATTTTTTCTGGAAACACCCTTGCAGACCCACCCAGAAAATAGTGTTTTTCTAGCTATCTGGACGTCCTAGAGTCTAGTCCAGTTGACACATAAAAATTAACCATTGTAACCAGTGTGAACTGGGTTTCTGTTGCTTGTTGTTCTGGATGATACACTCACCAACTATCTCTGGGGGAGGATGCGAGGTCCCAGGAAGGGAGTGATGGGAAAGTGCTGGCCACACTGTAGTGTGCTGTGCCTCTTGACTGGGACCTTCTCCATTCTTGTGGAGCCCAGAGATGTAGCCATACTCATCCTGTGTCTGAGGCCCCAGGCTTCAGATGAACAGACCCTCTGCATAGTGGGAAGTTGAGGCAGAGAGAGTAATGCTCAAAATACCTGCTGCTTACACCTGCCCACCCAGGCAGCCTCTAATGTGGAGATTTTGCAATGATAGAGTGAAAGAAGAGATCAAAAATAAATTCAGTCAGCTTCTTTCTCAAACCCTGTGGATATCCAGGATACGCTAAATGTGTAAAGCAGAGCATCAGTTCCAGGGACCATCCTGAAACCTCTCCAGGGACCAAGGGTTCCAAGGTCATGCAGTTGGACAAGAATCCATTTCTTACATTTGACAAAACTCACCCCATGGCATTGGGAAAAATAAAATGAAGAAATACACACCAGGATGGACCATGGCAGGAATATCAACAGCCCAGCTACAAACCCTGGTAATCAGTGAGCTAGTTGGATGTCTGATCATTGCTAGACTTTGGGAAGTTTCCCCCAGAAACAGGAGCAGTGGTGGGCAAGGTCTTGATTTTAGAGCATCGTGAGGCTTGAAGAACTTGCTTTGTCATCTGGCACTAGGTAACTGGCAAAGCAAGAAACCGAGCCCTGGAAGAACTGGGAGAGGTTGAGAACATTCTCCAGGTGGCCTCCTATTCAAGACCACCACATCTGTTGGCTCACGTCTCTCTGGGTTTCCCAGTGTACATTCTCTATCACAGTCAGGCTGATTCCTAGCCCCATGCTCCCTGCTTGCTCCCACCCTAGTACTTTGGCTTGTGGTATACCTCCAGCCCTTCTGGAATGTTCTTCACCATTCTCAACCCACCATCTCAGGTGATCTCAGTGGAACAAGTATAGGACCACCAATTACAGCTGTTCAAGACAAGCACTGCACACTCCCAGTGGCACCATTCATAGTCTGTGTTCAAGTTGTCCAGTAACACTCAGCAGATTATTCTGCAGAAGGTTCAGAACCAGGTTTTGGGGTTAGATTCAACACAGGTTGAATCTTGGCTCTGCTTACATAGTTATTAGCTATGTGACTTTGGAGAAAACATTAATTCTTGGTGCCTGGTGTTTTCATCTGCAAAATGGGGAAGTGCCATATTTTATTGATTCTAAGATCCACAGTTTTTCACATTTTGCATCTCTGAAATTGGGCTGTATCTCACAATTGATGGCATGCTATATTTTTAAGCAGTAGCATTTCTTTCTTTCTTGGTGGTAACAAAAAAATGTATATTTTGATTGATACCATTTGTAGACTTGCTGAAATATGGAAATAGTATCTATCTCACAGGAGGATGGATAAGCTTTCACCTGTGAAGCGCAGTGTCTAGCCCGTATTCCCTCAGCCCATCCTGGGGGTCACCTGAAGCTTCAGTGAGCAGTCCTTGTCCCTTTTTTTTTTTTCATTTGGAATTTTTATGCATTTTTGTGCATACGAGTCACCTTGATGTCCAAATTCACATGACAATAAGCAAAAGTAACATACAGTGCAGCCAAACAGTTCTTTCATAACTTAGCTTTTGTTTTTTGCATTGTGGTTTTTATGGTTGTTGTTTTCCCAAAGATCAGTTCCTGAAAATGGATGATCCTGGAATACGAATAAAGAAAATATGTCTGAAAAGTGAGGATTTTAAACAGTAGACTTCCAGGGGCACCTGGGTCACTCAGTGGGTTGAGTGTCCGACTTTGGCTCAGGTCATGATCTCACGGTTGGTGGGTTTGAGCCCCACATCCGGCTCTGTGTTGACAGCTCCGAGCCTGGAGCCTGCTTCAGATTCTGTGTCTCCCTCTCTCTCTGCCCCTCCCCCTGCTTGAGCGCTCTCTCTCTCTCTCTCTCTCTCTCTCAAAAACATAAAACATTAAAAAAAATTAAAGAGTAGACTTCTTTATCCTTCTAACTGCTGACCCCGCAATGGTAGGCATAGCACCTATGGTGCCTGCTTGCCTTCTTCTTCCATGTACACTCTGAGGTGTAACTTACACTCTTCAGCTCTGAGTGGAATCAGGGTGAGGCTGAGACTCTACCTGAAATGGCGCTCTTGTCTGCCCTTTTCTGCTTCCTGTCTTCTTCCACACCCATATCCAGCTTCTTGCAAGAGCATTTCCTTAACAAACCATTTGCACAAGAATCTTTGTCTTTAGGTCTGCTTCTAAGACAGTCCCCCCATGAAGGGGATCAGTGGCTTTAGCAAAATGTAACATCCAGAGGCAAAGCTGGGTGTGATTATGTGACATTTTCCCCAAATCGTGCTTGGGAGATCCTGGACCCCCACTATTTTATACTGTCACTAGCAATGTGTGAGAGTTTCTATTCCTCAACACCTCACCGACTTAGTATTATCAGGATTTGGTGTTTTCTTTTCCCCATTCAAATAGATGTATGACCTGAATTTTAAAAATCAAGTCAATGGGAGCACCTAGGTGGCTGTCGGTTGATTTCCGCTCGGGTCATGATCCCAGGGTCATGGGATTGAACCCCATGTCAGGCTCCTCACCAACTGAGTGTGGAGCCTGCTTAAGATTCTCTCTCTCCCTCCCTCTGCCCCTCTCCTCTGCTCATGCTCTATCTCTATCTCTATAAAATAAAATAAAATTAAATTAAATTAAAAAATCAGGTCAACTGAGCCATGTCATTCCTCTACTTAAATCTTCTAGTGGCTCATATCACACTGAGAATAAAATTCAAGCCATTACACGGCCTATAGGGCTCTTCTTGCCCAGTTCCTCACAGCCCCTCTGACCCCTTCTTTCTCTGTTCTCCCTCTCCAGCTGCCCTGGTCTTCATGCTCTTCCTGAGACCTGCCAAAATGCCCCACCTCACGGCCTTTGCCCTTGCTGGTTCTCGGGTCTGGAATGCTCTTTCCTTGGATTTTCACAGGGGCAGCTTCCTTCCTGACATTCCAGTATCAGATGTAAGCCACCTCTACAGAAGGGCCTTTTCTGGCCTTTCCATCTAATATTGCCCATCTTCCACCCCTACCTTCACATAACTCTCCATGTTACCTGGTTTTATTTTCTTCATGTCTCTCATCGTGATGTGAAATTATTTCAACTAATTATTATTTAAAATTTTTCTCTCTTTTAAAAGTTCCATCGAGGTACAATATACATATATTATAAGACATCTTATGTGTATAGCTCAATGAATTTTTACATATGTACATGCATAGCTACTTCCTGTATCAGGACACAGAATGTTTCCAATGCTCCAGAGAGCTCCCTCTGCCGTTTCCTCCAAAGATAATCACTGTCCTGATTTCTATCTGATTTATTGTATTCATTTTGTCAGCTTTGGAACTTCATTTAAATGGAATCATAAGGTTTGCACTCTTTTTGTCCAAATTCTTGCTCTGTCTCTCTCTCTCTCAAAAAATGAATAAACATTAAAAATTTTTAAATAAATAAACCACAATTTATTTATCCATTTTTCTGATGATGGACCTGATGGTTGTTCCTGATTTGGAGCTTTTGCATAATGCTTCTATGAACATTTTTTCTCTAATGTTTATTCACTTTTCTTTTCTTTCTTTCTTTCTTTTTTTTTTTTTTTTTTTTTTTTTTTTGAGAGACAGAGTGTGAGCAGGGGAGGGGCACAAAGAGAGGGAGACACAGAATCCGAAACAGATTCCGGGCTCTAAGCTGTCAGCACAGAGCCCAACACGGGGCTCGAACCCACAAACCATGAGACTGTGACCTGAGCTGAAGTTGGTCACTCTCCCGACTGAGCCACCCAGCCACCCCTGCTATGAACATTTTTATGCATATCTTTTTTTTTTAACATTTATTTATTTATCTTTTGAGACAGGGAGAGACAGCATGAACGGGGCAGGGGCAGAGAGAGAGGGAGACACAGAATCCGAAACAGGCTCCAGGCTCTGAACTGTCAGCACAGAGCCTGACGTGGGGCTCGAACTCACGGACCGCGAGATCATGACCTGAGCCGAAGTCGGATGCTTAACCGACTGAGCCACACAGACGCCCCTATGCATATCTTTTGACAGATACACACTCATTTCTCTTGGGGGTATGACTGAGAATGGATTGCTAGATCATAAGGTAGAATTATGCTTATCAGCTATTTATTCTTTTATGTGTGTGTTATTTTTCCCATTAGACTCCAAGTTCTGTTGAAGGTAGGAAACAAGCCTGTCTTGTTCACCACTGCATTTTCAGCATGTAACTCAGTGTCTACCACATTGTAGGTGATCATTAAATATATGTTGAATAAATGAAACATCAGCTCAAAGTAAGTTATGGTGGAGCCAGAACTAGATCCAACTCCTCCTGACTTCCACCCTCTGCAAGCTGGGATTTAGGAGCCCAGCTGACTCAGAAGGAGACAAAGCTGCAGGTGCTAGGTTGGTTTCAGCATCCCGTTATTCTTTGAAGAGAAAGCACTCCCTCTCCCTCTCTTGGCCTGCATTGTCACAGCTTGAAATATTCTTTTGATTATGAGAACATTTCCCATTAAGTGTACATCTCCAGCTCTCCCCCAGGATTTATGAGCTCATAACTCCAGGATCTGTCACAATCAGTGTTACAAAAGTGTATCTGAATGTAATGAAATAATTCGATGAGAAACGTGGCAAGGAGACAGTCGGAATTTTCTCTTGCCTTACAAACCATCCCCAGGGGATGGGTGTATATAAATCAGCACCTCCCTTAATTAAGTAAAACATTTTAAGGAAAAAACAAATTAATTACCACTTCATGGCACCACCCCAACCGATTACCCAAACGGTTCACGTTCCATAAACCTTGCTTGAATGTAGAACTAATTATCGCTCTTTTGGTTTGTTTATACTTCCCAATACTGCAAAGATCTGTATCAAATGTGGGTGGTGTGGGATTTTTTTTTTTTTTTTTTTTGCACTTTCAAGATGATGTAAGTTGTCATAGAATTGAAAGTAAGTTTTTGTTTTGTTTTGTTTTTTAAGCTGAAAACACGGGGTATATAGAACGTGGAGCGTCCAGAGGGGGAAATAGAAATAATCTTGGGAGGGGCATGTGGATGGCTCAGTCAGTTGAGCTCTGACTTGATTTAGGCTCAGGTCATGATCTCCCAGTTCTTGAGTTCGAGCCCCACATCAGGAGTCTCTCTCCCTCTCTCTGCCCCTCCCCCACTTGTTCTCTTTTGCTCTCTCTCTCAAAATAGATAAACAGAAAAATTAAAAGAAAAAAGAAATGATCTTGGGGTATTGCTAGAGAGGTGGGAAGAAGCCCGTGGGGGTATAGAACATGTGGAGTTTTGACCTGGATCAGTTAATGACTTGCTGTGCAATCTTGAACAGGAACTGAATATCTCTGGTTTCTGTCTGGGTGGCTGAACATCTTTCATCCAGCCTCCTATCCCCACTATGAGCCCATGCCTCCTGGCACGTAGTCCCACTAAGAGGTGAGAATCCTGTTATCTGTGAGCTATTGTCCAGCCTGACCTGATGTCCTTTCTCATGCTCCTTTCTGCTGACTCTGTCCTCACCCTTGCCCCATGGGCCAGACCCATTGTCTTTGATCCAGACAGATTCCTGTGGCCAGGGCATCTGTTAACTATGCTTCATCTATTCCCATCCCAAAGTCCCTGCCCATCCTGGCCTCTTGCATCTGGCTCTCTTCTGACAGATCCAGTTGCCTGATGAAGCAGGCTCTCCAGGCCTAGTCTTGGCTCCTCTGGGGTGTGTGTGTGTGGGAAGAGGGGTCGCAATGGCATCAAACATGGCTGGCCCTGGGAAACCCCCTCCAGCTGTGTTCCTTGTTCTAAGTCCAGAGCCACGTGCCCGCTCCTTGTGGGGAGAAAGCCAAACCCTTACCTACCCTTGCATCCCTGCCACTTGCTTTGGATGTCCATGCACACTGTAGGCACTCAATCACTGTTGAGTCACCATCTGAATTTCAGTGAAAGACATGCATACCACAAAGATATAATCATCTAGCTCTTCAAAGCATTTTTATTAAGGTATGGTTGTACACAGTAAAGTACATACATTATAAATGTATGACCCAATGAATTTTTACTTTGTGTAGACCCACATAATCCCCACCTAGGTCAAGACACAGAATATTTCCAGCACCACCCCCCCCCCCAGAAGTTTCCTTCACAGTCAATACCTCAAAGTGAACCATTATTCTGACTTATGTCACCAAAGATTGGTTTTGTCTATTCTTGAATTTCTTATAAATGCAATCACCTGGTATCTAGTTTTGTGTGTGTGTTTCTGGCTTCTTTTGCTCATTTGCTGTGTCTGTGAGATTTATCCTCAACACAGAGAGTGGTATTTTTGAACCCTTTTTTAAGATTAAAAATTCAAAAAGTGATTAGTGATTACTGGTTGTTGGTATCTAGTTTGACAGTATGTCAAATGCCTTTTTAAAAAATTTTTTTTAATGTTTATTTTAGAGAGAGAGAGAGAGAGAGAGAAAGACAGAGCATGAACGGGGAGGGTCAGAGAGAGAGGGAGACACAGAATCTGAAGCAGGCTCCAGGCTCCGAGCTGTCAGCAGAGCCCGACATGAGGCTCGAACCCACGAACCGTGAGATCATGACCTGAGCAGAAGTCGGGCACTTAACTGACTGAGCCACCCAGGCGCCCCTCAAATGCCTTTTTAAAAATAACCAAATGCCGGGGCGCCTGGGTGGCTCAGTCGGTTAAGCGGCCGACTTCAGCTCAGGTCGTGATCTCTTGGTCTGTGAGTTCGAGCCCTGCGTCGGGCTCTGGGCTGATGGCTCAGAGCCTGGAGCCTGCTTCCGATTCTGTGTCTCCTTCTCTCTCTGCCCCTCCCCCGTTCATGCTCTGTCTCTCTCTGTCTCAAAAATAAATAAAAAACGTTAAAAAAAATTTAAAAATAACCAAATGCCAAGACATTTGCAGACCTAATGTTGTCCTGATGGTATGTACCCCCCCACCAAAAGGAGTAATTTAGATCTTGAGAGTACTCAAGTGCATCCAAGTTCCAAATGGAGCAGGGGTGAGTTTGATTAAGAAAGCATCTGACTGCATTCGTTCCCTCTTGAGAACCTTCCAGGGCATCTTTTTGTCGTTTTCATTTTTATTTCCTAGGTTACTGGAGAGGTCGAGTGTCTTTTCTTGGGATCATTTGTCATCTATGTTCCCTCATATCCTGCAGGGACCTTCTCTGGAGGACTGGAGGAGTTGGGAGGTTGGAGGTTGCTTCCTCTGGGGGACTGGGAGAAAGCGTGAGAATGACCTGGATGCCCCTTTTGAGCTTGTCTCCAACAGGGCCACTCACCCCTGGATCCAAGGAAAATCAGTGCTGAGGGAAGGTGGGGGAGAGTCATGCTCCACTCTGTCTCAGGTCAGACTCAGACATTGCCTGTTGCCACAGAACCCTCAGTATCAAGCCTCACCTTTAGCCCTGAGAGTGTCTTAGCAATTGACGTCTGGAGTCACACTAGAGGCTCCAATCTAGCAGGTCTAGGGTGGATCCAGGAATCTGATATTTAATTCTTTATTTTATTTTTTAAAAAGATTTTATTTTTAAGCAATCTCTACACGCAACGTGGGTCTCAAACTTACAACCCCGAGATCAAGAGTCCCATACTCTACCGACTGAGCCAGCCAGGTGCCCCAATCTGATATTGTAAAGCTCTCCAAGTGATTCCCTGGAATGGTCTGGAGCCAAACTGCTTGAATTTTGATTCCAGCTCTGCCTGTTATCACTGTGACCTCAGGCAAGTGATGCGCCATAATTTCCTCATCTGTGCAATGGGGATAATGGTAGTATTGATAGAATTAATTGCATTAATGCACTAATGCTTGTACAGCACTTACGCAAGTGCCTGGCAGAAAGTAAACCCTCAAGAAGAGTTGGCCACCACCTCCACCACCTGTACCATCACCATCATCATCATCATCATCATCATCATTTACAGTAGTACCACTGCTTTACTCTTTCCCTTTACACATGGGGAAACTGAGGACCAGAGAGGGCACTGGCTTCTCCAGGATCACACGGTGAACCACAGGCAGCTCTACCCTTGGGGCTGTGTTCCCTCAGCTGCCCACATAGCCAGCTAGGATGAAGGAGACCAGCCGGGTCCCCTCTTTTTCTCCTCTTTCTGGGTCTGGGTGGGGCTGGAAAGACCTGGGGCACCTCTGGATTTCCAAAGTTAGGACCAATATCTTTTACCTGTATCAAATCCCGTCAATTCCACCTTGACAATGTCTCTGGAATCCAAGCTCCCTGCCACACCTGAGGCCAGGTCACCATCATCTTGCCTGGACAACTGCACTAGTCCCTCTCTGGTCTTCCTGTTGCCACTTTATGCCCTCCGCTTCATTCTAGAAACACACTGGTCCCCCAGAGCAATTGCTCTAAATCACAGACCGAATTGAGTCACATCCTTGCTTAAAACTCTCCAAGCTAGGGGCAGCTGGGTGGCTCAGTTGGTTAAGCGTCTGACTCTTGGTTTTGGCTCAGGTCATGATGTCATGGTTCGTGGGTTTGAGCCCCACAAAGGGCTCCATGCTGCCAGTGTGGAGCCTACCAGCATGGAGAGAGGAGAGGATTCTTTCTCCTCTCTCTGTCTGTCTCTGTCTCAAAATAAATAAATAAAATAAACTTAAAAATAAATAACTAAAGTAGTCAGACTCCTAGAAACAGAGTAGAATGGTAGTTCCTCAGGGCTTGAGGAAGGGCAAAATGGGGAGTTGTTGTTTGATGGATAGAGAGTTTCAATTTTGCAAAATGAAAAAGTTTTAGAGATCTTTTGCACAACAATATGAATATAGTTAATACCACTGAATTGTACACTTAAAAATGGTTAAGATAGGGATGGCTGGCTGACTCAGTTGGTAGAGCACGTGACTCGTGATCTCTGGGTCATGAATTCGAGCCCCACGTTGGGTGTAAAGATTGCTTTAAAAAAAAATCTTAAAAAAAATGGTTAAGATGGTACTTTTTAAAAAAGATTTTATTTTTAACTAATCTCTACATCCAATGTGGGGCTCCAGGAAAAATCAATGCCCAGGGTGTGGGCCCCTGACACTTTTAATATCACTACCACCACTGCCTTAGCTACCATTTCACAAGGGCTCGCTATGTGCTGAACACCATGCCGACCAAGCTATTTGCATCATTATTGTAGTTAATCTTCACGATAAACCTGTATCATCCCCAATTTACGGATGAGGAAACTGAGGCTCACAGAGGAAAGGTATCATGACCAAGATCACACAACGTAAATTGTGGCCCTGAGACTTAAACCTTCCTAATGCCAGAGAAAAGCTTTTAACCACTCAACTGTATTTCCCATACACACCTAAATTACTGCATTGGGTCCATATATTGATTATTTTTCTGTCTCCCCAATTAGGGAAGTGTTGTGTCTTTGCCATCCTGCTTCCTACGCACCGTGTCTTGCCCAGGGCCCAGCACAGAGGGGGTGCTCATTTTGTGGGAGTTTTGTTGCCCGTCCTTGAGTAAGTAGGTGTCAGTGCTATAGCTCCCCTAATTCCACAGCTTCTGTTTCCCTCCAGGAATTGGCAGATTGGCGATTGCAAAAGAAACATTCTTAGCTGATCAATAAATAATAATGTTGGAGAATTTAAAATAAGAATCTGGATTATTAAAGTTGCAAATCTTTGGTCTTTATACCTTTAATAAAACATGCATCTATTAATAATGGATACTAGTTCTGGCCTGCTTATGCTGAAAAGGGGAAAAAAATGACCAGTTGAAAGATGCTAATATTTTTTCTCCTTAGCGGACTTGGGTGCCAACTGCTTTGCTGACAAATTGCTCATCATTTAAAAAGGTTTAAAATTTTTAACAGCATGAAAGGGAAATTAAGGATGAGATGTTCAGCCTTGGGGTCCCTTAGTAAGAGATTGTTCCTTCTGGAGACATCTCTCTCCTTGGCTTTGGTGGACCCGCCTCTGCTGGCTCCTCTCCTTGTCCTCTCGCTACCCCTTGTCCATCTCGCTACCCCAACCTCTTCCCTGTTCCCTCTCCTCTCCCCTCCCCTCATCACTCCTCTCTCCCTCCTCCCCTCTCCTCCCCTCCCCTCCCCTCCCCTCTCCTCTCCTCTCCTCTCCTCTCCTCTCCTCTCCTCTCCTCTCCTCACTTAACTTCCCTTGCCCTGAGTGACCTCACCCACTCCTGTGACTAGTCATCATCTTTGATCACTAGTCATCATCTTTGCATGAAGGCAAGTCACTCAGTAGTAGAGAAAGTCAAAGAGGTAACAAAAGGACAGACCATGTGGGGCCTTGTAGGCCACATAGTACTTTGGCTTTTACTCCAAGCATGATGGTGCCACTGCAGGAGCAGAGGAAGGCACAATATGACTTATGGCTTATAAGAAATGTCTTTGGAGACTACGAGTAAAATAGACTGGAGGGTGAGAAGGGCAGGAGCAGGAAAAGCATTTAGGAGAACATTGTCATGATCCAGGAAAGAGATGAAGGTAGTTTGGAATAAAGTGGGAGCAGTGAGGAGGTGTCAGGATGTATTTTATATTTTAAAGTAGAGGCCATAGGGTTTGCTGATGGATTAGAGGAGGGGTTATGAAAAAAAGAGAAAGGAGTCAAGGATTCCCCCGAGGGTTTTGGTCTGAGTAACCGAAAGGGGGAAGTTTTCATTTTCTGAGATGGGGAAGGATGTGGGTGGAATAGGTTTGAGGATAAAGACCTTAGTCTTGGATGTGCTTCATTTGAGATGCCTATTGGATATAATTATATAGACTGAACTTTGCCCCCTTAAAATCCATGTTTTTTTAAGTTTATTTCTTTCTTTTGAGAGAGAGACAGAGAGACAGAGAGAGAGAGAGAGAGAGAGAGCGCGCATGCAAGTGGTAGGGGGGGAGAGAGAATCCCAGGCAGGCTCTGCACTGGGGCTTGATCCCACAAACTGTGAGATCATGACCTCAGCTGAAACCAAGAGTCTGATGCTTAACTGGCTGAGCCATCCAGGTGCCCCCAAATCCATGTTTTGTTTTTGTTTTTAAGTGAGCTCGACACCCAACATGGGGCTTGAACTCACAACTTTGAGATCAAGAGTCACATGCTGTAACAATTGAGCCAGCCAGGTGCCCCTAAAATCCACGCTCATTGTGACTGTATTGGAGATAGGGACTTTAAGGAAGTAATTAAGGTTAAATGAGGTCAAAAGGATAGGGCCTTAATCCAGCAGACTGGTGTCCTTATAAGAAGAGGAAGAGACACCCAGAGATCTCGCTCCTTACACACACACAGGAAATACCATTTGAGGACGTAGCAAGAAGGTGACTATGTATAAGCCAGGAAGAGAGGTCTCATCAGAAACCAACCCTGCTGGCACCTTGATCTTGGACTTCAGCCTCCAGAACTGGAAGAAAATAAATATATGTTGTTTAAGCTGGCAGTCTGTGGTATCTAGTTATGGCAGCCCAAGTTGACTAATACAGGAGTCTAAGATGAGATGTAAAATTGGCAGTTGAACATGTTCAAAATTTAGGAGAAAGACCCCAGCTATAGATATAGATTTGGGCATGATCATCAAGGGGATGGTCTTTAAAGTGAGATTAGATTGCCAATGAAGGTGATGTCACAGAGATGAGAACATGACAAAGGGCCAAACCCTGTGACCTTCCCATGTTTAGAGGTTGGGGAGATGAGGCAAAATCAACAAAGACTGAGAAGTTGCCAGTGATATGGGAGGGAAACCAAGAGCTTAAATGGTCCCGGGAGCCAGATAAAGAAAGAGAGAATGGTCCTCTATGTCCAGTGATACTGATAGGATAAGTAAGGTGAAAAATGAGGATTGACCATTGGATTTAGCAACATGAAGGTTACTGGTGACTTCAACAAGAGAATTGGATTTAGTTTTGGGTCCCCTGATGGTAAAATCAAAAAAGGAAACCCAATAGATTCCATGACCCTCATTATCTTCCAGAAATGAACCTACCAATTATTCAAGCCAACTTTTTCTGGGAATTTATCATGCAAATTGGGTACTATAATGAATCTTGTCAACACCAGTTGAAGGTTTTTTTCCTCTGTTCCTTCTCACAATTTGAGTCAGGTACAAGTAGCAGTCTTATGTATCCATTCCAGTCCGGTTATGGAGGGTCCCCGAGTTAAAGGTATATGGAGAAACTTCACGCAGCAACCCAACACAAGGGCACAGAGGAAGGAGTGACTGCCTGCCTCGGAAGCTGAGAAAGAGGCAATGCCATCGAGATGGGCTTTGAGAAGATAAATAGGAATTCTCAAAGAGAAAAAGAGGACAAATGACATTTTACACACAGGAAACAACATGTGCAAATTCTAGCATGTGCTTTCACTTTAAAATTTTTTCCTTTTCCCCCTATTTTTCTAACTTCGTTTAGAAACACCCACACACCCCTATTTTCACAAACACACCATATAACTGTTAGAACTCTTGGGCAACTGATAGAAAACTCACCTTAAAATGGCTTAAATAAAAGGAACTTTTTGGTTCATGCAATCAAAAAGTCCAATGGTAAATTTAAGACATGGCTAAACTTGGGGGTCCAAACAGTGATACTATAATTTGGTGTCTTTCCATCATATGGCTCAGCCTTCCTCCATGCTGGATTGGCAGTTCACACGTGCCATGATAGCCGTCAACAATCCTAAGCCTAAATCATTCCAGGGGAATTGAACAGAGAGCGTCTCTGTTGTACCTCGTTGGCTCTGATTGGGTCAGCTGGCTCTCCCTGAATAAAACACTGTGGTCAGGGGATTGAGATGCTCTGATTTCTATAGCTGAGGCAAAAGCCCACCCCTAGCGCCAAGGTGGAATCAACTTTGTCTAAAGCACGGGGACTGAGATCCAGGAGGGACAGAGCTACCAAAGGAAAAACTTGTTGCCAAAGAAGGTTGAGTGGACCTTTGGCCACAAAAGGTTTGTACGTCCGCTTCTATGGAGTGCGATGCTGAGGATCTCCCTGAGATACTAGAATCCTACCTATTGTGTGGACACTTAGGCCTTGATGATTGAATAGCCCTCAGAGCAGTGGAGCCTGCAGGACTGTGCTGGGAGGTACAAGAAAGGGAAAGGCCAAGAAATGTAGCTGGTGTGGGGCTTAGCAGTCATCACACTTTCTCACTGGAGAAGCATATGACACCAGAGAGGGTCAGGAACTTGTTTGAGGCCATAGCAAGCTGAAGGAGAGTTGGAATTCGAACTCCGCTGTAGGAAGACCAGAACAAGACTCTGTCTGTGTGTCTGGCAGCTGTCACATTCATTAGCTCCCTGACATCTATCTCCTTGTTTCTTTGTATATTTTTACAAGGTTGTTAATTACCAGCCATAAAGCTCAGCAAACATTTTGATAGGCTTTAAAAGCTCATGAAAACAACGTTACATTTTAAGGCATGGTTTCCTAATTAATCTAATTAACTGTCAGCTTCACATCCTGCTGGTTTCCAGACAAGGCGAGCTGTGCTTCTCAACTTCTGTTTCAGCCCCATGATCACAGTCCTTGAGCTAGGCAACTAGCCAACATGTGGCCTGAGGTGTGGGTTGTCTGAAGCAGTGTTTAGATGGTCAGCCTTGTTTTGGCTTATTTGCTTGGATGATCTGTTTCTAGGATGAATAGATCTCCAGTGGCTGGAGATGCCCCAGATTAGAGCAAACACATGGATGACTGGTCACCTCAGCTTGGAACCATCTCAGAAGGCCAAGGTACAGATAACTTTGGGGTGCCTTCCCCAATGATGCCCCCTTTGCAGAGATCTGTCCTCACGCACAGTGCAGGCCATGTGGCCCTGCTTCCCCCCACAGCTGATTGGACTGAGATGGACACCTCACCCAAAGATGGCTCAGTCACTTCTGGCCTGTGGCCTGGCTTGAAAAGATGAACTGGGCCAACCAGAGGCAAGTCTGCAGGTGGAGAAACAGAAACAGAAAAGGGTGAATTAGTTTGCTTGCGCTACCATAGCAAAGTTCCACAGACTGGGTGGCTTAAACAACAGAAATTTATTTCTCACGTTCTGGAGGCTAGAAGTTAAAGTTCAAGGCACTGGCAGGGTTCATTTCTCCTGAGGCCTCTCTCTCTGGCTTGTAGGTGGCCACCTTCTCTCTGTGTCCTCACATGGTCTTTTCTCTGTGTGTGTACATCCCTGGGTGTGCCCAAATTTCCTCTTACAAGGACACCAGTCAGATTGGATTAGAGCTCATGCAAACAGCCTCATTTTAACTTAATCACCTCTTCAAAGACCCTTTCTCCAAATACAATCACTTTCTAAGGAACTGGGGTCTAGGGCTTCAACATACAAAGTTTAGGAGGACATAATTCAGCCATGACAAAGGGCAAGCCCTAGTGATGAAAATTTACATAGTATTTGGCTGGGGCAAGGGGGCAGCCATGACTGGTGCACCGTCCATAACTGTGAGATCCCCTGCTCGACACCCTGAACACTGTTTAGTACAAACTCCTGGGACCTGTCACCTCCTGCCTTTTATCTGGCTGCTTTCTGCTGAAGGCATGGTCACAGGCATACAGGAAAAGCCAGAGTACCAGAGGGTGAATGCCCAGGGTGCAGTCCTCTACCAATGACTGATTGCAATTGAGGGATGAATTCTGCAGTGCTCTTACTCCTTGGGTGGGTTAACTCTGACTCATGTTCTACACCATATCCAGAGTTTTCTGGTAGGATTGAGATCCTGTTGCACAATAGTAACTGGCTGATCATGCTTCTTTCCCTTCCTTTCTCTCACTTTCCACTCCCTGACCAGCATTTGTTGGTGTGCCTCTCAAGTAAACTGCTTGCACTTGGATCCTTGTTTCAAGGTCTGCTGCTGAGGGAATGCAAACAAACTTAGGTGGCATGTGGACATTATATGAAAATAGGAGCAGGAGCAAGCTGACCAAAGAAAAGAGGAAAGAGAAAGATTGGGCCCGAAGAGGGGGAAAATGTACCTGTGTTACCACGGTTCAAGTTCTGGTCCCTATGAGCACTGCCCTGCATTTATCCCTCTTGGCTTTCCAAGTAGTCATAAAGTGGGATGTTAGGTGTTCTGGGACATAAAATAATTTAGTCACTTCCCTATCCAAATGTAGCAGAGTCTCTTGGACTCTTCCAGAAGCTTCCCTCTGAAATGTGCAGTTATAATGAAGTTGGTACCTCTTAAGTCTGGGGAATTGTGCTACGAAGGACATTATGCCTTAAATATGCATAAATATGCATATGCATAAATATGCCCCTCAAAGTTAACCCTTGGTTTGCAAAGCTGAAGCTGGGGATGAGTTGGGAAAATTTGCATATGGGCCAGGAGTTACCTGGGAGGTCAGAAACCGAGGCCCTATGCCCTTTTCTTTTGAGATAAAACATGATCATAACCTTTCTGGTTGGTTGGGATGGGCCCAATCGAGGCTCCTGAAAGAAAGAACATAAAGACACACAGGGAAAATGACCATAAATGCAAAGGGAATCTGTACTGGTGACTCATGTTCTACCAGCTCTTAGGTTGTGGGGATTTAATTTCAGTAGCTTTTGGAACTGATCTGGGGAAGGATGGCTAACTGAGGAAGCATGGGTCCTTTTTGTAAAGAAATCCAATCCTGTTACTTTGAAGTTTCCCTACTGTCTTCCTTTTTTTACCCGTGACCTTGGGCATGTTATTTTGCCTTCTTCAGCAGAGCTGAGTATCAAGCTGAAGGGTTAAGATCAGACCCTACCTAGAAAGTGAGATCTGAGAGTCTGAAGTCTTGCAGGAAAATAAGAATATGATCATAAACTGCATTTCTAAAACCCAAACATTCGACTCTTTAATTCTTCCTACTTCCTATGCAAATTCTTTAGGTTTTTCAGCCCTATAATGGGTATGTGGGGTATGTACTATATTCCTTGTAGGAATGAAAGGGGGGAATCAAGCCATCAGGGGCAGGGTCTGGAGTCAGAGAGGAGTGGGGGGGCAGTTGACTTCTGGGCTAGAGGTGTTCTCAATACAGGGTGCCACAGTCACCAATGAGGTGCACCCCAAGTGCACCTTTGTCTTTTCAGACAAAGGAGTCTGAAAAGAGGAATGTAGCCCTTGGGTCAGTGATAGCATGATATTTACAATGATAATGATGAACAGTGTGAACACGATAACCATCGTAAAATCCTCTGTTTACAGATGAGAAAAACTTGCCACCCTCAGTAGGGCTGAATGTCAGTTCTAAGAAGCAAAATGAGACCCTAAAAAATATGATTTAATTGTCAGAAAGTAGGAAGATGAGGAACAGATTGGGAAATGGGAGTCCTATTTGGGTCATGGCCAAGCCTTGAACACTTTAGGGGTATCAGAAGCCAACCTGGGGGTGGGGTTGGCTCTGGGAAAGGGCTAGTTTTGGTGGCCTGAGGCCCAACAGGATTGTCCTTCCAGTAGTTTCTATTCTTCATTATCTAGCACTTCCTGGCCCCTACCCTGCTTGTCACTCCCCTAGTGAATTTAAATAGATACCCTCAAAACTGTAAAATTAGGGCTGGTTCTCCCTCCCTTTTGTCTACTCACCTTCAAGAATTTAATGAGCTTGTCTAGGGTAAAATGTATTATTCAAGCCCAATGCTGGTGGTATCACTGAGGAAGTAAATCCTAAACTAATAGAAGTTGAGTGTAATGTAAAATAGCAATTGATCTGTCGCAGTAAGAAAAATTAACAAACTGCTGTTCAAATATTTATTAGCAGGAGAAACTGGACAGATATCCTTATTCTTTAACTGGAGGCAATTGAAACTCAGGGAATTGTCTTGTCCTAAATGGGAGAGTTAGCTCAGAAATAATTACAGGGTCTGAGAGGACCAGATCCATCCCTAGGGGTTGGGGAGGGGTGAGACCTGTGGTCTCCTAGGCAGGTCAGAATAGGGGACAATGTCTCCAGATGCTTCTTCTCCCCTCCCCCCTCAATAAAATCAGATTATGGATGTTCATCCTGAAGTGACTGTCATCAGCTCACCTCTGTGACACATGTAGGGGGAGTTCTGGCTCCTCCCCCATCTAGGAGCTCAGTCCTAAACCTCAGCCTTGACCTCCCTACCATTCTCCTGCCTCTGTGTTCCTTTCATTCACCCACTTTCTGACAGCCTTGGCAGTTAGTGACTATTTTGGATTTCCCTACAAATGCTCAGCCTCTCCCATAGGCATCACCAACCACCTGTCCTCTTCCATCATTGACCTACATAAAGATGACTGTAAAGTCTGGCATCTGGAAGAAAAGACTAGTTTTCTTTCCAACTAAGGGAAATTGCCTCCAAAGACAGCCATTGTGAAAATTAATAAAGGGAAATCTTGTTTAAAATGGAATCAGGAGGGGCACCTGGCCGGCTCAGTCAGTAGAACATGTGACTCTGATCTTAGGGTTGTGAGTTTAAGCCCCCACCTTGGGCCTGGAGCCTACATTAAAAAAAACCAAAACAAAGCAAAACTAACTAACTAACTAACTAACTAACTAACTAACTAACTAAATAAATAAATAAATAAATGAAATTAAATCAGGAGACCTGGACGGGGAGCTCTTGTGCCCCCTCACCTGTGGTCAATTGCAGACTCAACCGGAAGAGATAGGCTTTGCACCTGGATACTACTTCCCTATCCATTCTCTGGCTTTCCTCTTCCCTCCACAACAGCCCAGCCAATGAGAGACAGTCACAGCTCGGCCAATGAAAAGCCACTATACTTGGAACTCCAGTTTACCCCAATGGACTTTTTGTTTATAACAGCCCCTTTTCTCTATAAAAGAGCATTCTTCTTCTTTAGTCTGTGGATTTGCCCATGGTTTCGTCATAGTTTGCTTTTCTCAGGTTGTAATTCTCTGCTATTCCAGAAACAACAACCAAACCGCATTTGTTGTTGTTGTTGGTAAAATAATTGGAAGCTTTATTTAAAAAAAAATTTAACATTTATTCATTTTTGAGAGATAGATAAATACTACATCTTTTTTAAAAAAAAAATGTTTATTTACTTTGGAGAGAGAGAGGGTCAGGGAGACAGAGTGTGAGCAGGGGAGGGACAGAGGGAGAGGGAGACACAGAATCTTGAGCAGGCTCCAGGCTCAGAGCGGTCAGCACAGAGCCAGATGCCGGGCTCACAGCCAGAACATGACCTGAAGCCCAAGTCGGATGCCTTAACCTACCGAGCCACCCACGTGCCCCATTGGCAGCTTTATTTTTAAGGTTAACACCACCAACAATGCTTCCCATTTCTGGATGCCCATGCTGCTGTTCCTTTCTGAGGTGGTGTCGTTATTGAGCAAGAAGTCCAACTTACTCTCAGGAGAGTAAGGCCCAGCCAGCCCCCAGTGGTTCCAGTCCCAGATGAGCTCCCAGTTGAATTTACCAGTGACCCAGCAAACATCCTGTGGAAGAACTGCCTAGCTGCATCTGGCCATCCCTTGGAATGGTAAGAGATAATAAATCGTTGTTTTAAGCCATTAAGATTTGCAGTAGCAGGACATCTGGCTGGCTTAATGGGTTGAGTATGCAACTCTTGATCTCAGGGTCATGAATTCAAGCCCTACATTGGGCATAGAGCTTATGCTGAAGGAAAAAAAAAAAAGATTTTCCGTGGCCTGTGAAATAGCAATAGATAATTGAAATACCAAACCTTCTAGGACTGGAGTCTGACTTCCCCCTGCCATTATATTATACTTTGCCAACTTCAGAACTCCTGATTGACACACATGTTGGACTTCCTGGACTACCTGCCAGGACTGTTCTGCCCATCAAACTCCAAGCCCAAGTGCATCGTTTTTTCAACAAACACTGATTCGTATCTATTACTTGAACGACCAAAATGGGCATGGTCTCTGAGTATTCAGAGACACACTCCTAGCCTCCAAGAAGTTTCACAGGCCGAGGAGGACACAGGCAGGAAGATAATGTGCTAAAATTCAGTGTGCAAAGCGCTGAAATAGCAGCACATAGAACCGTGGGGTGGGAGGGAGAAGTCACATTCAGGTAGACTTCATGGAGAGTCTGTGCGTGGTCAGGGGGGAGTTTCCCAGGCAGGTCACTCCCAGGTTGCAATGATTCTGTGCTGCCCCTGTGGCACTTCTCAGTGCTGCTGCCTGTCCTACCACCCCTGGACCTCCTGCATCTCACCCCTGTAGGCTTTGCCCTCACCAGGGCTGGGCTCTACAGCTGGTGGAGAATTTTAAGCAGGAGAATGGCCTGGTGGCTGGTATTAAGGGTAGAGTGGGAGAAACCAGAGACCCAGCAGGAGACAGGAGCTCGGTGACAAGGCAGGTGAAGTGGTTAAGGTGAGAGTCACAGCAGGCAAGGGACAGAGACTGTGCCTAGGATGGAGAGCCTAAGATTCAGAGGTTCCAGGCAATAAGCCTGCTGACTCCCAATTCAGTGCTCATTCCACTACTGAGCGAATGAGTTTCTATAAAATGTGTAAAATTTTAAAAATTTTAAAAAATTTTTTCAATGTTTATTTACTTTTGAGAGAGAGAGAGAGAGACAGATAGACAGAGCATGAGTGCGGGGAGGGGCAGAGAGAGAGGGAGACATAGAATCTGAAGCAGGCTCCAGGCTGCTGTCAGCACAGAGCCAGATGTGGGGTTTAAACCATGAACTGCAAGATCATGACCTGAGCTGAAGTTGGACACTTAACCGACTAAGACAGGCACCCGAGGCACCCCCTGAGTGTAAGTGTACTCTTAAAAGTTCTGGAAGGCACTTGCCAAATTCAATATTGGGAAAGGGGCAGGGACCAGGATTATGTGAGTTGGGCAAAGAAGATTTGTGCTTTATTTATAATGTTCTAATAAAAAAAGGAGAGGGGCTGCCTAGGTGGCTCATTTGGTTAAGCATCTGACTCTTGATTTCAGCTCAGGTCATGATCTCATTGAGCCCCATGTTGGGCTCTGCGCTGATAGCACGGGAGCCTGCTTGGGATTCTCTCTCCCTCTCTCTGCCCCTCCCCTGCTCCTGCTTTCTCTCTCTCTCAAAATAAATAAATAAATAAATAAATAACAAAAAAGAGAAAGACAAATACCATATGATTTCACTCAAATATGAAAATCAAGAAATGAACGAAGGAAAAAAGAGACAAACCAAGAAACAGACTCTTAACTATAGAGAACAAACTGATAGAGCAGAGGTGGGTGGGGGATGGGTGAAAGGGGTGACGGGGATTAAGAGGACATTTACAATGAGCACTGAAGAATGTATAGAATAGTTGAAATACTCTTATACAACTTAAACTAATATAATACTGTATGTTAATTTTAGTGGATTTTTTTTTAAAGGCAGTGACTTAATTAGAGGTGATAAAATTAAATATTTTTTAAAGTTTTCTTTTTTTTTTTTTAATAATCTCTATGCCCAAGGTGGGGCTCAAACTCACATCCCCAAGGTCAAGAGTTGCACGCATGCTCTACCGACTGAGCCCCAGAAATGATATAATTAAATATTAATTTAAAAATAGAAAATAATGAATTAAAGAGTCCCTGGCTGGCTCAGTTGGTAGAGCATGTGATTCTTGATCTTGAAGTTGTGAGTTTGAGCCAATTTTGGGTGTAGAGATTATTTAAAAATAAAATATTTATTTATTTTTATTTTTTAACTTACATCCAAGTTAGCATATAGCGCAATAACGATTTCAAGAGTAGAATCTAGTGGTTCATCCCCTACGTATAACACCCAATGCTCATCCCAACAAGTGTCTTCCTTATTGCCCCTTGCCCATTTAGCCCATCCCCCCCCCCACAACCCCTCCAGCAACCCTCAGTTTGTTCTCTGTATTTAAGCGTCTCTTATGTTTTCTGCCCTTCTCTGTGTTTATATTGTTTTTGCTTCCCTTATGTTCATCTGTTTTGTATCTTAAATTCCACATGAGTGAAGTCATGTGACATTTGTCTTTCTCTAATTTCGTTTAACATAATACCCTCTAGTTCCATCCACATTGTTGCAAATGGCAAGATTTCCTTCTTTTTGTTTACCGAGTAATATTCCATTGCATGTATATGTGTGTGTGTGTGTGTGTGTGTATGTGTGTGTGTGTATACAGGCCAAATTCACACACACACACACACACATACACACACACACACACACACACACACACCACATCTTCTTTATCCATTCATCCATCGATGGAAATTTGGGCTCTTTCCATACTTTGGCTATTGTTGATAGCGCTGCTATAAACATTGGGGTGCATGTGGAAAATAAAATCTTTAAAAAAAAGAATGAATTAAGGATTTGATTCATAGGCATTGTTACTCCCTCCAAATAATCAGCTCAAACCACTGCTGTCTGAGAGCTGAGAGTGGGAGCTGAGGTCTTGCTCCTGAGTGCCCCTTTATTCTGTGTGAAGCTCCGGGTGGTAGGAGTGTCACTGAGGAAAGGAGGGGACGAGGAGGTCCTGAACCTCCCTTGTCTGGCATGCTCTGTGTGGACACAAGGCCAATCCTGTGTCAGTGCTTCATCATAGCCACCCTAGAGGTGGGTACGATTGCTCCTATGTACAGATGGGCTCAGAAGGATCAAACAGTAGCTTAGGATCACACAGCATACAAGCAGAAGGATTTGAACCCAGGTCTGTCTTATTCAAGGCTGTACTTTCTTCTCTATACCAAGGAGCAAGAGGATAGGCAGGCATGAAATCACCTGAGAGTTTTCAAAGCACACAGGTGCCCACACCCCACCCTTAGAGATTCTTATGCAACTGGTCTCAGGTGGGGCCTGGGCTTTCTAAATTAAAAAAAAAATTTTTTTAAAGAGGTGATTTTTATGCTCTGCCAGACTTGAAGACACTGTCTTAACCAGAGATGGGTTCATTCCTGCCTGGATAGGCCATCACAGGGTGACCCTTTACCTGTGCCTGTGCTACTGACATTCTGTCTTTGTGGACAATGACTTTGTGAGAAGTAAATATTGATCAAACTCTGGGATGCATTTTTGAGAGGTGGCTTGCAAAGCCTGTGTCAAGCTTGGGTTCCCATTTTCTTAGTGTCTTTTATTAGGGATGTGAGACTGTTCTTCAAGAAAAAAAAATTACCCTAGGAAATAACCACCAGTAATAATTTAATGAAAAAAATTTAATGTTTATTTTATTTTTGAGAGCGAGGGCGGGGGGTGGGGAGAGAGAACACAAGCAGGGGAGGTGCAGAGAGACAGGGAGACACAGAATCCAAAGCAGGCTCCAGGTTTTGAGCCATCAGCACAGAGCTGGATGTGGGGCTCAAACCCACGAACCACGAGATCATGACCTGAGCAGAAGTCAGACATTTAACCAACTGAGCCACCCAGGTGCCCCACAGGTGCCCCAATAATTAAAAAAAAAAAATTTTTTTTAACGTTTATTTTTGAGACAGAGAGAGACAGAGCATGAACAGGGGAGGGGCAGAGAGAGAGGGAGACACAGAATCTGAAACAGGCTCCAGGCTCTGAGCTGTCAGCACAGAGCCCGACGCGGGGCTCGAACTCACGGACCGTGAGATTATGACCTGAGCTGAAGTTGGACGCTTAACCGACCAAGCCACCCAGCCGCCCCGGTGCCCCAATAATTTAATGAATTTTAAAGTCAGTGTTTCCCAGCCTCAAGCATTTGGGAATCACCTTCATATTTGCTATATGTAGAGGTTGCTTGTAGGCAACAAGCTTGAGCAATGGAAACTTAACCAAGGCAAAAGGCCCACAGTGAACAGCAAGCTGAATGCAAACAGACTCATTAAGCGACCCACCTCGAAATAACCATAGGCCCTAACTGACCAGTTACAACGAACATCCTAAGATAACCAAAAAATTCCATAGTCCCCGCACTCCCTCACTCTGCCCTACAACTGTGCCCCTCCACCCTAGCCGTCCAGCCCACCGCTCCCCTGTGGTGTATTCAGTAAACTTCTGTGCCTCTGTTCTTTCTCAGGTGAATCCTTTCACTGCCACCCCTTCCAACCCTGCACTGCGCTGTTGGCCCCCATCCAATTGGGATGCCTCACACTGTGCATATTGCTACTGCTAATTTACTTAGTACTGTACTTAAATCAATTCCCACTTTGTACACTTAAAAACTTTTATTTTAAAAGATAACTATAGATCATCACCAAAAATGAAAACCAAAAATACTTGCAATAAACACATAACTATTAAAAATAATAGGCAGTATTTACTACTATGAGACCCCTCAAGTCTCATATCTCACGTCCCTCAAGTTGGCTCCAGTGCTGCCTTTCAACAGTCTTCCCTTCCCTATCACCCTTTTGTGTTTGTTTTCACATCTTTTTTTCTTTTTTTTTTTTTTGAGAGAGAGAAAGAGAGCACATGTGCACTAGCAGGAGAGAGGGGCAGAGAGAGAGAGAGAGAGAGAGAGAGAGAGAGAGAGAGAATCCTAAGCAGGCTTCACACTCAGTGCAGAGACTGATGAGGAGCTAAATCCCACTATGAGATCATGACCTGAGCCAAAATCACTGAACCAACTGAGCCACCCAGGTGCTCCTCCCTGATCCCCTTTTAAACACTGCACACACCCTCACTTTGATTCTTCTCCAGAGCACTCATCACTTTCTCATCTACTGTCCATTTACTTTAAAAAGAAAATTATCTCATGTCCTCCTACTCTAGTGGACACTCTATTGAGGATAGAAATTGCTAAAAAAACCAAAATTCAGCTGAGTGAAGTTAAATACCAAATTGGCTTTATCCAACAATTCATGGGTCAGGCAGCATCCCATCGAGCAAACAGAAAAGAGTTCTAAAGAACTGAACAAAGTGATTTTCATAGTGTCAGGGAGCAAGAATTTCTGTCTTCTCAAAGGTCCTTAAAGTTGGACTAAGAATCAAATTGACAGATTAACAGGAGAGAAAATCAAATTTAATAAGTGTATGTACAGGGAATCCATATAGACATGGAAATTCTGAAGACAGGTAAAATGAAATATATATGTTATTCTGAGCTAAGGAGAAAGAGGTGGGGTCTGTGATTTCAGACAGAAGGAATGCACTTCACGGGGCGATAAGAGCAGATGTTTGGTAATTAGATGTTTGCCCTACCATACAGATGAGTCACTCATAAAATTTATCTCTGCTAATAACTTTTATTCTGGGAAAGACCCCCAGTTTAGATTCTTCTGTATAGTTAAGGGAGTGACAAAAGTTGCTTTTGAGCCCAAAGGGTCTCAAGTGCCTTCAGCTCAAAACAATACAGATGTTAAAGTGGCATATTTGGTAGGGGGAGAGGGAGGACTGTCCTGAACCCCTTCGATAGGCAGAAGGAGTCATGGACAAAGAAAAATCAGATTACCTCATCTTTCATTGGGAGTCGAAAGGGGTCTTGTCAGATGGATTACCTCACTAGTGCCGACCAGGAAATTCCAGATTTACTGGTTTAAGATTATATTCCTGGGAGAGGTTGAAACTGCAGTTAGGTTAGGTATTAAGTCTTGGTTTGCCGATGTGGGGCTTAACACAAGTGACTCCATTTTGAGCCTGTTGACTCTTTTTCTTTAATAAGACGTTTGCCCGTTTGTTCACTGCTGTGGCCCCGGTGCCTATAACAGTGCTTCACACAGAGTCGGTGCTCAGCAAATATTTATTAAGTGACTTGAGCAAAGGGTAGACCTGGAGGTAGCCCTTAGAAGTCATCAAAGTCACTAGTCTTCAAACTTATTTCAAGTGAAATCTGACATGGAAGACCTATATTAGAAGAGATAAAAAGGAACAACATCTGAGTTGTGTCTGCAGATGTCCTGGGGGGTCCCCTCTCCTTGTGTTAGTCTTGTGTGTTTTTTCAACACTACTAAGCAATTCTCAGTGGACACTGATTGGTGTCCTACAGATTTAACTCAATTCTGACAGGATCTGGAGATAGTGTCAGATCCCAGAGGTGAAGTGCTCAAGTTCCAAGAGTCTGTCCCTGCCCTCCCCATTCAGATGCCAATCTAAAGTCCAGGTTATCACCTGTGTTTTTGACTAGCCAACCAGTTATAAATAGGAGGTTCTCATGACCCCTTTCTTGGATTCAATTAATTTGCTAGAGTAGCTCATGGAACTCAGAAAACCAGCTCAGTTACTAGATTACCACTTTATTACAAAGGATATTAAAGGATACAAATGAAAGGCCAGATGAAAGATTCATAGGTAAAGGTTGGTGGGGAGAGGGTGAGAAGCTAACATACTCTCCCCATACCTTCACATGGTCACCAGCCCAGAATCTCATTAAACCCCATCCTGGGTTTTTATGGAGGCTTCATCACTTGGACAGGGTTGAAGTGTCCAAGTGATTTGGGCCATTGGTGATGGGCCATTGGTGATGGGACTGGATGTCCAGCCCCTCTCCTCTCCATGGAGCTTTGGGCTGAAAGTTCCAATCTTCTAATTGTTGGTTCCCTGGAAACCAGCCCCTATCCGCAGAGGGGCTTTTCAAAAGTCATCATTAGCATAAACTCAGGTGTGATTGAAAGGAGCTTGTTATGAATAACAAAAGATGCTGCTTTTACCTTTCTGGCACTTACCATTTGGGAAATTCCAAGGGTTTTAGAAGGTCTGTGCTGGAGGACCAAATATCTATTTCTTTTTTTTTTTTTTTAATTTCCTTTTTTAAATGTTTATTTATTTTTGAGAGAGAGACAGAGCGTGAGTGAGTGAGGAGCAGGAGAGAGGGGGACACAGAATTCGAAGCAGGCTCCAGGCTCTGAGCTGTCAGCACAGAGCCCAATGCGGGGCTCAAACTCACCGCAAGACCATGACCTGAGCCGAGGTCCGACACTTAACTGACTGAGTCGCCCAGGCATCCCCCAAATATCTATTTCTTAATGTAAACCACGATACCAGACTTTCATGACAGAAAAACAAAGCCCAGAGAGGGGATATCCTTTCCCCCACATAACTCTACATTCAAAAATAACAGACATAAACAAGCTAGAGTAGCTTTTCTGTTTGGGACTATTGCTTGAAGGCCTAAAGAGAAAAATGAGCACAGCCTAATGGAATGTTCCCTGTACTGAGAATTCTGGTCTCTGCAAAATCCCTTGCTGAACAAGGAGCCGGGGAAGTCGAAATTCTCTGCAAGATCAGATTGACAGTTTCCTGGATTACAGGTGCTGGGAGAAATCTCATTATTTTAGAAGCACTTTGTGCTTATTGCACTCTATAGGCAGATGTTAGAATTCTTCCTTGAGAAAAAATTGATCTTTTGTTTGGGAAAATATTTCAAGAAAACTATTGATTTTGCAACTGGATACCTGCTGAGGGGCCAACCTTGCTGTTCTGCTGTTCCTGATTAAGCAACACGGATTTTCAGTTTTACCTAAGTACTCTTTTGTATTTGCCTCATAGATCTTTGCCTTCCAACCTCTATTTAGCACTTTGTTTCAATGGACTTTTTGTACACAGCATATAGAGGGGAGATTGGAAGAGAGAACTTGGCAACAGCCAGGGTGAAAAAGAGCCAGGTATCCAGTAAGATATTCCCAGGTGGGGAACACTGGCCACAGTGATGTCGAATGCTCAGTTTAAAGATCTTGTTCATTCTGTGATGTCTCTGCCTTTCCTTTTCCCCCAAATCTTTAGGATCATTGGTACCCCAAGAGTGGGTTGAATTGTGGCTCCCCTAAAAAGATATATTCACATCCTAATCCACAGAACCTGTGAATGACCTAATTTGGAAAAAGGGGCTTTGCAGAAGTAACTAAGGATTTTGAGATGAGATTGTTACAGGATTTTTTTTTTACCTTAACAGCTGGGATTCGTTGTCTCGCCTCTTGGAAGAATGAAGAGGCGGACACAGAATAAAATGAACAGCAGACAGGGGCACCTGGGTGGCTCAGTCGGTTGAGCGTCCAACTTCAGCTCAGGTCATGATCTCATGGTCTGTGGGTTCGAGTCCCACACTGGGCTCAGAGCCTGGAGCCTGCTTCAGATTCTGTCTCCCTCTCTCATCGCCCCTCCTCCGCTCATGCTCTATCTGTCTCCTTCAAAAAATAAATAAACATTAAAAAAAAATTTTTTTTAATGAGCAGCAAACAAAAGTTTATTACAGTATAAGATTAGTGGGTAAGAATAGCATGAAAGCTCTCTGCAGAGCTTCAAATGTGAATGCCCATGACAATAAGCATGGGACTTTGTTTTATAGGGTTTGGGTGGGCCCCTTTTGTTCCGCCTCATTTCTTCTCAGGTTCTACCCTTATTGGCTAGGTAACTCTAAATGCCAGTCACTCCTTTTTGATTGTGTGAGGGGTGATGTATGGCCATACTGTTCCTTGTGGGTCATATGTTTTATGGTCTACTACTTATTTTTAGTTAGGTCTTTTGTCAAATTCCTGAGGGAAACCTGAGGTGAAGTAGATGTTGTCTGTCACATTCTTAAGAGGAACTTTATGCTTGAGGGAGTTTGATCGAGGTTAGCTTTTCCCAGAAGAAATGTTTTAAAATCTGTGTTTTTCCCCACCCAGGGACCTTTCTGCTGACTGAATCCTATCTTTCCCTATCATAAGATCATCCTGGATCTTCTGGGTGAGCCCCAAATCCAAAGAATGAGAAGTGTCCTGATAAGAAACAGATGAGGGGCATCTGGCTGGCTCAGTTGGTAGAGCATGCAACTCTTGAACTTGTAAATTGGAGCCCATGTTGGGTGTAGAGTTTACTTAAAAATAAAATCTTGAAAAGAAAAGAAAAGAAACAAAAGAAGAGAAAACAGAGAGAAGAAAGCAAAGAGACAGAGGTGGAGCCAGAGGATGGAATGATGTGGCCACAGGCCAAGGGATGCCCGGGGCCACAGGATCTGAAAGAAGCAGGGAAGGATCTTCCCCTAGAGCTTTCCGAGGGAGCCAGGCCCTGATGTCACCTTGATCTCAGACTTCCGGCCTCCAGAAAGGTAAGAAGATAAGTTTCTGTTGTTTTAAGGCAGCAAGTTTGTGGTTATTGGCTATGGCAGCCCAAGGAAACTAATACACCCCCCAAGTCCTTGTGTCAGTGGAGCTTTGAGAGTGAAGGATCAGGCACAGTGAAGGCTGCCACGGGACTTTAATGGGAAAAAAAAAAATCTTTTACTGAAGATCCACCAGGAGACAGGAGCAGAGGCTGTGCCTCTCACATCACACATCAGGTACTAATTGAGCTTCTCCATCTGTGCCTTCCCTCACTGCTCACGTCTCTCTCCTCTTCTGCCCCGGGAGCTCTCCTCTGTTTTCCATGCTGTTCAGCCCCGTCCTCAGCTTGCTTCCTGTTCTCAGCTGAACAAGAGTGCCATAGTTACCTGACTAGTGGTTTTCTCTGCCTCCTCCCTTGAGCCCTTGAGAGTCTCATTTTTTGAATTTTCTCCCTGTAACCATCAAGGTCTTTACTAAGGCATAAGGTCTGAAAGGAACCCGAGTGGATGGAAAGAGGATTCTTTTCACTGACAAGCCCCAGTCCTGGGCTGGGCTCCTCAGGAGACACCTCTCTAGGCTTCTCTGTGGAGACTGTCTCCACACTCCCCACCCTCCACCCAATAGCTCTCTCTAAAAACTAATGAGGTGTAGGGGTGCCTGGGTGGCTCAGTCAGTTAAGAGTCTAACTTCAGCTCAGATCATGATTTTCCGATTCACGAGTTCGAGCCCTGTGTTGGGTTCTGTGCTGACAGCTCAGAGCCTGGATCCTGCTTCAGATTCTGTCTCCCTCTCTCTGCCCCTCCCCCACTCATGCTGTCTCTCTCTCTCTCTCTCTCTCTCACAAATAAATAAACATTAAAAAAATAATAAAAAAATAAAAACTAATGAGGTATAAACAAACGACTGGAATACATGAGATAAACCTCAGTACTTCCTGTTATTTCATATTTATCAGAATGGAATGAAATAGTGGATGCAGTGAGGTGTAAACAGGTCCCTGGACGCACGGGGCTGCTCCCCATTTCAGGCAATTTGGAATGTACTGGACAGGAGTGGAGCAGTGCCATGCAACCAGTGGGTGATTGCTCTGGCAACACTGCAATGTGCAATGCGCTGTGGCTTCACACATTTCCAGTTTGTCCCCACCTGGTGCCTGGCACTTAGCAAGTGCTCGGTACATGTCTCAAGCTGAACTCTGAATCTGGCTTCCACAGGTGATTGGTTCCCACTCAGTACTGCCCTGAGGCGCAGGCAAGGGGGATCCCCTGCTCCAGGCTTATGCCTTAGGGGCCTCGTGCTTTGGAGGGCGTTCCTCAAAGGATGTCCTCTCCTGGTGTCAAACTGGGTGGGGCTGGCAGTGGTATTCAGGCCTGGTACCCTAGACCCAGACCTTATCCTGTGTTAAATCTTGGTCTCCAGAAACACCTCCCTCAGAATTTTCTAAGAACCACTCTGGGGGCTAGGACTGGCTAGGGCTGGCAGTGTCATCTAGGTGGGGCTTCCTGCACCTGAACTGGGGGTCCATGTGGGTTCTTGTTCCTCTTTCTCCCCCTCTTTCGAAGTGGTCTCTAACCCTCTACCACACTTACGGATTTGACCAGATGATCTGAGAAGATCCAGGATCATGACTATGGGGTGTTCCGAGGGTCTCGTGGCTAGGACCTGCTTCAGAAGTTTGGTGTAGGAACAGATCACTCCTTGTGGCTGGTGTGTTATTTCTTTTGTGGCATCGTGTAAGATTGCGTCTGCTGAATGACGCTGACACAGATTTTAGGTGACTCTCATATCAGACACAGGAAGGGGTTCAGAGCTCTGGTCTATTAATGGTCTACCACTGACCTTTGGGTGTGACGCACAGCTATGGGCCTGTGCGTTGGCTCTTGCCCATTTATGTTCCAACTACAGTGTCACCACTGGTCTGCAGCACCCATGGGTAGTAGGGTAGCAGCAGGTGTCCTTATCCTATGTGCTTTCTTCTGTTGGACCCAGCCCCTTCTGCAAGCTTTGGGTCATGTGTCAGTCTTCTGAGTGTAGTTGTGTGCCTGCTTCTTGTTCTACACTGCCAATGGGCCCTTCCTATCAATGTCCCTTCTTGCCTCTGATTGATAAGGCAAATCCTACTCTTCTGGGTTAGCCTTAAGCTGAGGACAAACGTTCTTTACACAAATGGTCCTGTTCTTGTTCCACCCAGGGTCCCCTCATCTATGCTCCCTGCCGGGAATGGTGTGTAGCAGGCAGGGGTGAGGTCAACATTGACATAGATCGCATTTTGGGAATGCAGTGATTCCAGCTCAAAGAGTTCAGGAGAAGACATGGCTGGACACTATAAAATTCCAAATGGTAAATTCAGTGTGACCAGAAACGAATTATCATTCACAGATTCCCCCTACCCTGGGTAAGACTTCTATCAGTAGCTATCATCAATGAAGCACTACCTTTTTTTTTTTTTTTTTTGTAACAAGACAACTCATCATTTTTTTAAATGTTTGTTTATTTTGAGAGAGAGAGAAAGAGGCAAGCAGGAGAGGAGCAGAGAGAGAGGGAGAGAGAGAGAATCCCAAACTGTGCAGAGCAGCCAGCGCAGAGCCTGATGTGGGGCTCAATCTCATGAACTGTGAAATCATGAGCTGAGCCAAAATCAAGAGTCGGACATGAGGCACTACCTTTCAGGGAGTCCGTGGAAGCCAATATTGACTGGCTGCACAGTGGATGACGCAGCCCCACGAGTAATGGTATAACAAGCATTAAATAAATGGTATTAGGGAAATGCAGAAGCAAGATCTATATTGTTTCAGTAGAAACAGGGTCTGAAGAGTATGGCATTTTAAGCCATAACAGTTGATGCCTGTTTTCTCATAGTGGGAGATATAACAGCCTGGAGCAGCACATTTGACAGTAAAGAACAGGAAGAGATGGGTACCACAAAGAATCTCCACCTGTGCTGATTGAACAACAAACATATAAGTGCCACTTCCATACCCATTATTCAGAGTCTTCTCAATAATTCACTATATGTCATGTGGGCCCAGGAATTTTATATTTATAGTCAAATTATTTAGATAGGCAAGGCTCCCCAAAGCATTTGTCAAGGGCCCCATGTGCCCTAGGGACAGTCCTGTTCTCACTTTCAGACACACTGTCTTTCTGGAGCTCACATGTGTACCCTATACCCATCATCCTCCTTCTAGTATTAACACCCCGATTTTCCTCTGAGAAAACACTTCACATCATCATCACTCCACATGGAATCTTATGAAACTGAATTTACCCTCCACTCTGGGGATGAAACCTCCTGACTTAGCACAGCTCACTCCTCTGGCCCCAACAGTTGGTTCATGGATGGGCACATGGCCCAGCCAAAGCAAATGAGATATAGTGAGACTTGGGATTCTGGAAAGGAGATTCTGTTTCCTGCAGTATGTACAACCTAAAAGTATATAAGAGAGCTGGGTCCTCTACTGCCTTCTTGCTACCATATGAGGCCTGGAACTGAAGCCAGCAACTGAAGAGTCACAGAGAAGAGGTAGAGGGAACTGGGATCTGATGAGCTTATCTGATCTCCTGATCAAGCTACACCTGAAGCCAGACACACTTGGACCGGGAGCCAATAACATCTCCTTTTACATGAGCAATTTTAGTTAGATTTCCTATTACTTGCAACCAGATTAAACCCAAATGATTATCACAGCTGCGAGTAGTTGCCTTTATTGCCCGTATGCCAATGACTTTTTATTTATTTTTATTTTTTTAATGTTTTTATTTACTTTTTTTTTTTTTTTTTTGAGAGAAAGATAGAGACAGAGGTAGAGCTTGAGCAGGGGAGGGCAGAGAGAGAGAGGGAGACACAGAATCCAAAGCAGGCTCCAAGCTCTGACCTGTCAGCACAGAGCCCAACACAGGGTTTGAACCCACGCACAGTGAGATCATGACCTGAGCTGAAGTTGGACACTTAACCGACAGAGCCACGCAGGCACCCCATCCCAATGCCTTTTCTATTCCAATTTTTTTGGCTTCCTAACAAAATGGTATCATGAAATATCCATTATCCTCTGCCTGTTTTCTATTTCTGCCTCTTTCCTGCCCTACAACTGAGACCTCTTGACATCTGCAGGCTTAGTCCTCTTCCAGTTACCAAAGGGAAATTCTGCCCTAAACTGGAGAAGTCAATAACTCCAGCCCCAGGACAGACTCAACTGAATCATTTTTTTCCCATCCCATAGCCTGTCCAGCCTTTCCAGTTTATAACTAGATTCCTCACTCACCAGTCGCTAGGGTCTCAGTACGTCATGTGCCTGAGATTTTTAAACTGGAATAACCCAAATAATCCAATTAACAAATGGGCAGGAAACTTGAACAGACATTTCTCCAAAGACATACAGATGGCCAACAGACACATGAAAAGATGTTCAACATCACTCATGCCTGAGGAAGTGCAAATCAAAACCACCGTGAGATGTCACCTCATACCTGTCAGAATGGCTAAAAACAAAATGAAACAAAACAAACACAATAAGCAAGTGTTGGCAAGGATGTGGAGAAAAAGGAACCCTCTTGCACTGCTGATGGGAATGCAAACTGGTATAGCCATTATAAAAAACATTATGGAGGTTCCTCAAAAAATTAAAAATAGAATTACCATACGATCCAGTAATTGCACTACTGGGTATTTACCCAGAGAATATGAAAACACCAATTCAAAAAGATATGCACTCCTATGTTTATTGCAGCATTATTTACAATACCCAAATTATAGAAGCAACCTAAGCATCCATTGATAAGAGAATGGATAAAGAAGATGTGGCATATATATACAATGGAATATTATTCCTATAAAAAGAATGAAATCTTGTCATTTGCAACAACATGGATGGATCTAGAGAGTATAATGCTAAGTGAATTAAGTTGGTCAGAGAAAGACAAATACCATGTGATTTCACTGATATATGGAAATTAAGAAACAAATTTTAAAAAAAGAAACCAAAAAGTAGACTCTTAACTATAGAGAACAAACAAAGGGGATGGAGATGGAGGTATGGGTGAAATAGGTGATGGGGAATAAGAGTACACTTATTGTGGGGCCCCTGGGTGGTTCAGTTAAGCGTCCAACTCTCGATTTCAGCTCAGGTCATGATCTGGCGGTTCTTGAGTTCAAGCCTCATGTCGAGCCCCGTGCTGACTTGGGATTCTCTCTCCCCCTCTCTCTCTGCCCCTCCCCAACCTCAAAATAGATAAATAAACTTAAAAAAAGTTTAAAGAGTACACCTTTTGTGATGACCACTGAGGAATGTATAGAATGGTTGAATCACTATATTATATACCTGAAACTAATATAACACTATATGTTAGCTGTAACGGAATTAAAATTTCAAAGTGTTGAGAGAAAACCCTACCAACTTTGAAATCTGTACCTGTCAAATTATCCTTCACAACAGAGAAATAAGCCAAAATTGAAGAAATGTGCTGCTGGTCGATACGTCTTGCAGGAAGTATTAAGAGAGGTTCTTGGGGGTGCCTGGGTGGCTCAGTCAGTTAAGCACCAGACTTCAGCTCAGGTCATGATCTCGCATTTTGTGGGTTCAAGCCCCACATCGGGCTCTGTGCTGACTGCTCAGAGCCTGCAGCCTGCTTCAGATTCTGTGTCTCCCTCTCTTTCTCTGCCCCTCTCCCGCTTGCACTCTGTCTCTCTCTCTCAAAAATAAACAAACCTTAAAAAAAAAAAAAAAAAAAGAGGTTCTTTAGAGAATGACAATGGTATAGGTCAGAAACTTGAATCTACATAAAGAAAGGAAAAGCCTTTAGGAAGGAAAAAGTGAAAGTAAAAGAAAAATGTCTTATTCTTAAAAAAGTAAAAAATAAACTGGAAAACCAGAGTGACCTAGTTGCCAGATTGAGGGCACAAATAAGGCCACTGTTTTTAATTCTCCACTCATTCAAATCCTTTCATGCCCTTATTTGTACAAGGGCCAAAATCTCCCTCTTTAGGCTTCCCCTGATCCCTGGATTTTCAAAGCCTAGGGAATAGTTTGGGTTTAGAGCATTGGTCCAGTTCCAGTGCCACCCACAGAGAGAACTAGAAACTCTGATCAGTTCACTACATTGTTTCTCACTGCATCACCATGTCAAAGACTGGTCTCTGTTAAAGACTGGTCTCTGGGGGCTCCTGGGTGGCAACCGACTTCGACTCAGGTCGTGATCTCATGGTTCATGAGTTCCAGCCCTGCATCCGGCTCTCTGCTGTCAGTGCAGAACCCGCTTCAGATCTTCTGTCTCCCTCTCTCTCTCTGCCCCTCCCTCCCTCTTTCTCTCAAAAACAAATAAATATTAAGAAAAAAAAAAAAAAAAAGACTGGTCTCTGTAGTCCCGTGGATGCTTGTCCATTACTGATGGTCATCCTGGCTAGGCTTCTGCATAGCCCTCAGTAGTGCCCCCTTTGGGCTCCTTCAAAGCACTTATCACAATTTAAATTACATATTTGTTTGCTTACCTGCTTATTGTCTGACTCCACCACTGTAGGTTCCACTGGTGCAGTTTCCATATCTGCTTTATTTACCACCACTGTATTTGAGCAGAATTGGTGCTGAACAAGTATCGCCTAAATCAATGTAAGAATGAAGAAATGCATACATGCATGAATGAATAAATGAAATGAAGTTTCTGAAGCAATGGAGAGATAAGACGGAAGGTGGTTTCCAGAGATGGAATCTGGACCCACCCCTTTGGAGATGTTCTGAATCCTCACTGCAATAATCCAGCTATTTCCCATAATGAATTAGAAAAGGCAGATAAAATGAGACTTTTTTGCCATGCTTTCCCTGTGTATTAGGATACAAGGGGAAGTTCTCACTGTGGCAGTTTTAAAATATAGCCCCCGAATTCTTTGATACTCCTTTTAACTAGTGGTGGGATCTATATCCCCTCCCGTTGAGTCTGGGCTCTGTAAATGCTTGACCAATGGTAGAAATGATGTACCAGTTTCTAGGCACAGGCCTTAAGAAACTCAGTTTCTACTTCCTGTCTTTTGGAACTCTCATTCATGAAACCCAGCCACCATGCTGTGAGGCAACCCAAGGAGCTTTGAGAAGACGTCCACATGGAGAGGAACTGGCAGCCAGCACCAACTTGCCAGCCATGTGGGTGAGCCCTTGTGGAAATTGGTCCACAAGACTCAGTGGAGCTGTCCCAGCCAACACTGCATAAGCAAAAATGAGCTGTCCCTCCTGAGCTCTGTTCAGATTGTAGGCTCATGAGAAAAAATACATGATTTCTGTCTCAAGCCACTATATTTTGAGTGTTTGGTTATGCAACAGTTATAACTGGGACACTCACGAAACTTCAGCTTGTACTCTTCCATAATGTAGTTTGACTCAGTTTCCCTGTTCCATATACCAGATCCCCTTCTGGGCCTGTATCCTTGAGAGGCAGCTTGCATCTGATCCCATCTATGGCGTGGGGAGGGGGGCTCTTTCTGCTCCCTATGTCTCCAGTCCTGAAGGAGGATTGGTTAGCCTGTGAAACTACCACCTGCCTGACCTCTCTGGCAGCCCATGCTGAGACCTTGAGTGTTTCATGGTAGACTGGCTTTGGAGCTTAGGAATGAAATGTGGGTGTCATTTTAAGCCAGTTCCCAGCCCTTTTATTCCCATGGCTGTATTCGTCAACGCTTTGGCAGAGAACTAAAGCAGAGAATTTAGCAGAACTTAGCAGAGGTGGTCTGTCGGTTGGGGAAGCTATGTGCTAAGTTCAATCACCGCATTTCTTGTCGTGCCCTGTAGCTCTGTGTGGATGCAGACTCTAGACTCAGGGGAACCATCTCTGAAGCCTCTAAATGATTCTGAAACATGTTTAGATGCCGTTTAGCCGCTTGGATGAACCAGTGACTGCCTCGTTAATCTGACAAACTGTTGCAAACAACTTGCTTGCTTCCTTCCTGGCATTGGGCACCGGCAGCCTCCTTACCTTGAGGACACTTTAAATTGTAGGAGGCTAAGGAAGCTTGGTTGTGGAAGCAGACAGATGTGAATTCAAATAGCAGCTTCATGAGGTGAACCTCTCACATTCCTGTGATCTAGGGCAGGGAATGTCACCTCCCTGATGCTAGGTTTTCACATCTGTTCATGGGGATAATGCCAATTTCAGAAAGTAGCTATAAGGAGTCAACGAGATAAGGTACACAACCTACATTTTAGCTGGGTCTGCCAGCCCTTTGAGAATGACCCAAGATAGGTTCCAATCTCCCATTTGCCCTTTTTTGCAAGTTCATACTTAATAAGTACTCAGAACAATGTCTGTTAGAAAGTGCTAGAGAAAGTCCTGTGGATCGTATGGATCACTTTTGTGCACCTTTGACTCCAGGCTTCTGGTACGTCTGTTTGGAAAGATGGTGAGGTTTAGCGGTTAAGAGTGTGGACTCTGGGCACAAACCTGCGTTTGAATCTTGGCTCCAATACTTACTCTAGGTATGATCTTGGATGAGCTAACCTCTCTGGACCTCAGTTTCCTCATCTGTAAAATGGAGATGATAATAATAATACCTGTCTGTTAAGGTTGGTATAGAGATGAGGTGAGTTCATTGTATGTAAAGCACCCAGAACATAGACCTATATAATGTTAGCTGTTACAATTCTGCACTATGTTAACCACATGTGACATCTCACCCCTTCGTTAATTCCCACACATCAACTCCCACACAAAAATCTTTTTCTGTGGAGGTGCCTGGGTGGCTCAGTTGGTTGAGTGTCCGACTCATGATTTTGGCTCAGGTCATGATCTCAAGGTTTCTGAGGTGGAGCCCTGAGGTGGGTTCTGTGCTGGCCACATGGAGCCTCCTTGGGATTCTCTCTGTCCCTCTCTCCCCTGCCCACTGCCCCTGCTCATGCTTTCTCTCTCTTTCTCTGAAAATAAATAAACTTCAAAAAAAAAAATGTGTGTGTGTCTGTGTGTGTATAGCTTCAGGGCTCTACCAAAGCATTTGGATGCAATGGGTAGAGTTAATTTTCTAAATGACTGGAGAAAAAAAATTTGCCAAGATATGCATCCATACCTAGCCTGATCATAGACACTGGAAAATTAGCAAAGCGAGAAGAGTTTTTTTCTGGGTGTGTTGTTTATGTTTTTGTTTTGCTAGAAGACTTTTTTCCCACCATTCATGTAATTGATAAGACCAGCTTACCATTGGTGTCAATGCCTGTTAACAATTGTACATGTAACCCAGATGTACCCTTAGAGTCTCTCACCACGGGTGATCTCAGTAAGATTGACTTGATTCCATGTTCACAGTCTGTGGGTCCACAGAGCACTCTCCGAGAGTTTGAAATCTCCAGAGAGCTCACATGCTCAGCAACATGTGCCTCTAGGGGCCTGGTTCCGGCATGAATCTCTGTGACCCAGATGTGAACCACACCTGTTCCACACCTGGACACTGTGTGTCTGCCACACACCTGGGCAAATAACCACCCAAATCACAGAAAGCATTCATGGGTATAATTAGATTTTTTTTCTCAGTTGGTAAAAAATTTTAAATACACAAAAGAGCAGAACATAATCTAACAGACACCCATGCCCTCTAACTCTCAGAATTTAATGTTCTCATTTTATCATCTGCTTCATTTTATAGTATTTGCTGTTTTTAAACTAGTAGGGTTAAAAGTGAAATCTCTGTACATGTCCCTCCCCAGAGGAATTCACCATCAGGAATTTGGTGTCTGTCCTTCCAAATCGTGTTTTTATAATTTTACTGCATGTAATGTATCCATAAATGCTTATCACACTGTTTTGTGTGGACTTACAAAAGTAGCAAAAGGGGTGCCTGGCTGGCTCAAGTAGGTAGAGTATGCAACTCTTGATCTTGGGGTTGTAAACTTGAGCCCCAAGTTGGGTGTAGAGATTACTTAAAAATGAAATCTTTAGGGGCATTTGGATGGCTCAGTCAGTTAAGTATCTGCCTTCAGCTCAGGTCATGATCTCCTGGTTTGTGGTTTCGAGGCCTGCATCCGGCTCTGTGCTGACAGCTCAGAACCTGGAGCTTCCTTTGGATTCTATGTCTCCCTCTCTCTCTGCACCCCCCTGCTTGTGCTCTCTCTCTCCCTTTCAAAAAATAAACACTAAAAAAATAAAATCTTTAAAAAATTAAATATAAATAAAATGCACAAAATGGTATTGTGTTTTATTCTCTGCAACTTGCCTTTTTATGCAATGTGTTTTGAGATCTATCTTTGATGATACATATAGATATATATTAGTATAGATATTATTATTATTTTTTTTAATGTTTATTTTTGAGACAGAGAGAGACCGAGCACGAATGGGGGGAGGGTCAGAGAGAGAGGGAGACACAGAATCTGAAGCAGGCTCCAGGCTCTGAGCTGTCAGCACAGAACCCGATGTGGGGCTCGAACCCACGGACCGCGAGACCATGACCTGAGGCGAAGTCGGACGCTCAACCGACTGAGCCACCCAGGCACCCCTAGTATAGATATTAGATATTAGTTCATTTATATTAACTGGTACCTAGCATTTTATTTTAAATTCATCTATCTAAAGTACTACTTGTAGACAGCTGAGGTTTTTCGAAATTTCCTGTATTTGTTGCAAAGACCAAACATTTTTGTACGTGTTTCCTGGTGCACATGTGTAAGAGTTTCTCTGTAAAAACCTAGGAGCAGAATTACCAGGTAAAAGGGCATGTGCGTTTTGTGCTTCACTAGATAAATACTACCAAACTGCTCTGCAATTACACCGCTGCTAGCAGAGTGGGAGGGTTCCTGTACTGTAAGGAGATTTTTCTGAAGATTGGATGGGATGCAAATAAACAGAAAGTGGTTACATCAAAGAAATGCAGAGAAGTTCAAAATAACTATTAGGTTCATCTCTGCTTAATTGTCTTTCTGCCATCCCATCTCCAAGCATACAGAGCCACGCCCATTGGGAGATTCCACCTGCTGCTTCAACTCAGATTGTTTCTAGTCACACACCATCTTGCTGACAACTTTCTCCTCCTTATTTCACTTCCAGTCCCATCTTTCTACCTCCTCCACAGGGGCAAAAAATAAGTTGTTGCTGGGGCGCCTGGCTGGCTCAGTCAGTGGAACATACGACTCTTGATCTTGGGGTTGTGAGTTTGAGTCCTACGTTGGGTGTGGAGATTACATTTTAAAAAAAAAAAAGTCCTTCTCATTTTCTCTTGGAAAGCTATTTAATCATCCCTTGTGTTGCTTGGGGCCAGATGCTCCTGTCTCCACAATTTTACTTTCTATCTTATTAAGGTCGTTAAAAGGTTCTGATAGCAATTCCAATGTTGGGAGGCAGTTCTGACATTATCTACCTGGAAATCAGATTCTACAGGTTAAGGAATCAGTCCTACAAGGCTGCTCTTTTCCCCCATTTCAGCCGCCAGTCACAAGCCTGGGTTGTTACTGTACTTTTTTTTTTTTTTTTTTTTTTTTTTACTGTTTATTTTTGAGAGAGAGAGAGAGGGACAGAGTGTGAGCCGGGGAGGGGCAGATAGAGAGGGAGACACAGAATCTGAAGCAGGCTCCGAACTGTCAGCAGAGTCCGACACTCGAACTCATGAACCGCGAGATCATGACCTGAGCCCAAGTCGGATGCTTAACCAACTGAGAGACCCAGGTGCCCTGTTATTATTTGTACTTCTGACACACTGGCTATAAATCAGAGGTTCCCACGACCTCCTCCTCAGGTTTGATTAATTTGCTAGAGCAGCTCACAGAACCAAAAGAACTGTTTTATTTACTAGATTACTGGTTTATTATAACAGGACAGCCAGGTGGAAGAGATGCACAGGGCAAGGTACGGGGAAGGGGCGCGTAGCCTCCACATCGCCTCCAGGTGACCTTCTCTCCCAGTCTCCCTGTGTTCACTAACCCGGAAGCTCTCCGAACTCCATCCTGTTGGGATTTGGTGGAGGCTTCATTACAAAGGCATGCTGGATTAAATCATTGGCCACTGATGACTGAACTCAATTTCCAGGTTTTCTTCCCTGTCAGGAGGTCAGGGGGTGGGACTGAAAGTTCTAACCCTCTAATCACGTGGTTGGCTGCGCGGGCAACCAGCCCCCATCCTTAGTTGCTTTCCTAAAGTCACTTCGTTAACATAACAAAGGACACTTTATCACTCTGAATACTTAGGAAATTCCAAAGCTGTTGGGGAGCTGTGAGTCAGAAAAGGGGATAAAGATTAAATATATATTGCTTCTATAACAAATCACAATATCACAGGTGGTTTCTCAAACACAGTTCTCTCTTGTATCATTTAGGAATTGCTACATAACAAACTGCTCCAAACTTAACTGACTTAAAACAACACTATTTCTTAGGTCATGATTCTCTGCTTAGCAATTTGGGGTGGGCTCAGCTAGGTAGTATTTTGGATTTGGCTATGTTCATTCATACATTGTGGTCAGGTGGTGGTGGCTCTGCTTCTGGGGGTGGTTGACTGTCAGCTGGGGAACAGCACTGACTCGGCCACTTGTTTTTCATACTCCAGCAGTCTAGCTTGGGCTTGTTTTCATGGTGGTGGTAGGGCTCCAAGAGTGAGAATAAAAACATGCAAGACCTGTAGAGGCTCAGGCTCAGAACTGCTACAATATTACCCCTGCCTCATTCTGTTGACTAAAGCAAGTCACAAGGCCAGTCTTGTGGAGATCCAAGGAGTGGAGAAACAGAAAGTCTTGTTTGGAGAAGCTGCAAAGTCACATTCCAATGGGCCTGGATGGGGGTGGGGGCAGGTTGGGTTCTCTGGAAAACAGACTCTGAGATCAAGATTAGCATGCAGGAAGTTATTTAGGGATTGCTCTTAGGATGGACACTTGTGGAAGAGAGAGGAAGGAACAGGATAGAGCCGAGGGAGAAGTCTGAGCTACCAGTGTCAGAACAAAGGCTTCAACTGACCTCATGGGAAACTCTTCAAAGTTGTCCTGAGTTGGGGCAAGAGGACCAGGCCCCTATACTCCCAGGTTGATCAATCGTTGTATGTAGGCTGCCTCAAAAAGACAGCGGGTAAGGAAATTCCCAAAGAAGGCTTACAACTAGAGGTCATCTGCTGACAGCACTTCCAGCCGAGCAGCTAGTGGATTAAATCCTTCATTCCTAAGAGCAGGGGTGTCCCTGTGTGGAATATCAGAGTTCACAACACTACCACATCTTCCTAAGAATTCTCTTTTTTCCCTGTTATTATTAAGTAAGCTCTATGCCCAATGTGGAGCTTGAATTCACAACCTGACCCCCAAGATCAGGAGTCAATGCTCTAGGGACTGAGCCAGCCAGGTACTCTTGTAATGCTAATTTTTGTGATAAAATGAAGCTGGTGTCTATCTTGTCAGTTCAAATGGAAGAATGAACACTGGAGGTCACATCACCCCCAGACACGGCAGGACTGGCCAGGGAATTAATAGGTCTATGCTCAATGGATGGGAATGCTTGCTCATCTTTCACAGGAAGCTGTAGGACAAGTAGTTAATCAGCACTAATGAAATCTCTAACATACAGAACAAAGATTTTCTCAGATTCCAAGTCTTTTGAGATGGAATAGACTTCTGGGGCACGAGGCAAAGCAGCACCAGAAATTATTAAGTAATACCAGCTTATATGGCCTTATGGGCCTCTAATCAACAGCGTCTACCTTTTCAGGAGACCCCTGCCCCAAAGTTTGTCCTTGAAAACCCTCACTTGCAAGCCATCAGAGGGTTCAGAACTTTTGAGCATTAGCTCCCTGTTCTCCTGGGTGGTGCCACATCAGCTGATTGCCTATATGTGTTCATGGCAAAAGCCCAGTGTCAGTTTTTATTGGCTAACTGCACATCGGGTGGACAGATTCTCATTTGGTTTAGTTACACCAGTTGTCACTTGTTATATATGTATCCGTTAAACATTTGTAATCGCTTATTGAATGTGTTTCATAAGCTATGCATAGATTTTATATGAAGGTCCTTTGAGCAGAGTCATCATGGTTTCATTGCTCTTTCATCTAGGTCACCCACTGAAAACTTAAGGAATGAAGAGAAACTTTGTTTTGTTCCATCAGAAATCTAGGCGAGAATAATTTCAAACCATGCTGACAATGGAGTCATCAAATTGCTGTTAAGGTAGAGATATGACGTCGTTCTTTGCAGTAGGAGGAGAGGGAGAAGCTAAGGTCTGGGTCATGGAGCAATGATCACTCAGAGGGGAATGAGGAAGCCAGGATGGGAATTTGGCTGGAGGATCAAGCTGTGAGAGGAAAAAGAGAATAAATGAGGCACCAAAGAATAAAGAACTAGCCCCAACAGGGCAGCCCTTGAGATCTGGGCAGACGTTTTATACCTTGAAAAGGCAAGTTGCTCTTATGGTAAAATTCCGGGGGCATCACCAAATCAGAATTTGGAGAGCTGGACGGAGAACTCTTTCCACCTGCAGCAAAGGAGAATCCTTGTGAGCACATAGAGACAACTGCTTTTTGGAAACAAAGGCATTGACCTTTATATGGAGGCTGACATGGGGACACAAAGGGCAGCCAGAAAGGAGGAGATTACAGGAGAAGTGGTTAGCAGGAAGGCCTGAGTGAACCATAAAATGTGAGGGCCCTCAATTTACAGTGGAGAAACCAGTTAAATGATGGGACTGAGATCACACCACAGTTGTTGTCCATTTTTAGCTTTCCAGATCTACCCTTCATCTTCCTCTTCCTGGGGGCTGTGCCACAGAGGCTCACCTCTATGGATTATGTCAACAGGAGCCTTTACTCTTTGGCTTCCTGTTGGGTTTGCCCAGTGTCAGTTACCTGCAGGAGACTAGAGGATAGGAAGGAAAGAGAAATGAGGGTATTTCTTCCCCCAAGGTCCCTTTGCACTGGGGCCATGGACTGGAGCCATTCTAGGAGACCCCTTCTACAACTTCAGCTCTTTTCACATTCCCGTAAGTATCTCCACTCCTTGCCCCTTCAGGCCTGGAGTCTTAATGCCCCCCAACTGTTGCAATCTCTGGGGTGCTTCCCCATCCCTCACTTGTTTTCCTTGACCCTTCTTGAGCCTTTATAAATTCTTTATTCTCCTTATTTCAGTTGAGTGTGCCGTCTCTTTCCTAATGCAACCTTGACTTGAGCTATCTAGTTTAAAAGTTTTCATTTATAGTTGCCCCTCTTGACTGCCCAGACTCAGAAACCCATACTTGTGCCTGGAGAATTCGCCATCATATGAGTCTTAGTAGGAAGTAGAACTCACTTCCCAATGTAGAATGTGGAGGAAGTGCTAACTATTTGCTTTCCCAACCTCCCTTGCAACTAGGGTTTGGGCAACTAGGCTCAGGCAATCAGAGGTACGCATTAGACTTTGAATGAGGAGCAAGTGATACAAAGACCCAGGGAGAGTGGAGAATGGAGAGGCCTAATCTAGTGATGGTGGCTAGAGAAGCAACCGTCTCTGGGGCAGCCCAGGTGGTAGGGCCCATGGCAGTCCCTAGCATCAGGTGTGGAGCTTTAGCAGGGTCAGATGGGCAAGCTGAAGGGTCTGGTACTCTGTGGTGGGGGCAGCAGGGTTCTCACCAGACTAGCCTGTGTTTCTGCCTCTGTGGTGGCCAGGTCTGGTTCTCTAGCCTTCCCAGTGGTGCAGAGGCTTTTTGGTATCTTTTCCACAGATTTCCTTTTCTGCATAAATCTACCAGAATCAGTTTCCAGTGCTTGCATTTGTGAATCCCAACTGGTGGAGGTTTCCTTGGAACCCAAGTGTGGAGCACATCCAGGCCTCACCAGGAACCAGAAAAACAGCCCTCGCCATGCTACTTGGCTCAGAGTGACCATCGATAATTGTTGCTATTGGGGCACGTGGGTGGCTCAGTCGGTTAAGTGTCCGACTTCGACTCAGATTGTGATCTCGTGGTCTGTGAGTTTGAACCCGGCATCAGGCTCTGTGCTGACAGCTCAGAGCCTGGAGCCTGCTTCGGATTCTGGGTCTCCTTCTCTCTCTGCCCCTCCCCCACTCATGCTCAATTGTTGCTATTGTTATCTTCAGCAGCAGCATTTTATCACCATCATGATTCAGGGCCTTGTGGAGAGTAATCAGAGCAGTTGTCTAAACTCAAACACCTGGAGGAGCCAGGCAGGCAACAAGGATAGGTGAGGTGGAGCCATGCATAAGAATACCGTGGGGCCAGGTGAGGACTATGGAACCCGGGGAGGGTGTGTGCCTGTCTAGAGAGAGCAGCTACTTCTCAGCAGCAGCCTTTTTTGCCGCATGGAATGGGAGCCCAGTGATACCAGACTTTCCACTGTTTCAAGAGAAGCCAGAAATCTGGATTTTTATGGGAAGCATGATGTTTTCAGTTATCAGTAATCTAAAAAAATGCCGAATAGGCCAAACAAACCCTCCCAGGGCCATGATGGGCTGCAGATGCCAGCCTGTGTGTTCTGAATGTAAATCTCTGGGTCCAGTTGAAATTCTCAGGGAGAGAATCCAGTTGGGTCAGATTTCTTCCACTGACTCAGTTAGCTATGGCTATGATCCACTGCCCACTCAGCAGGGAACGTGGTGAAAACACTGAGAAGCGGGTGTGGGCAGGAATGTGCTGAGAGAAGAGTGGGCCGTCTCTCAGAAGAGTGGGGTGTCTCTCAGAGAAGAGAGGCAGGCACTGAGGAGCTTCCCTTCCCCAAGAGTTGCTTCTCTGTGGATAACAGGGACGCTGAAGGCGGATACATCAGGCATATGATAAGCTCCAGTAACTGCAAACTTAAGATACGGCTTGTTTACCTTACATAAAAATGTGTCTGAAAAAAAAAAATATGTCTGGAGGAGGCAGAACAGGGCTGGTACAAAGGCCCAGATATACCTACATGATTCCAGACTCTGTCTTCTCACACCTCCACGGTAGCACGTAGGCTTTTGTTTTCATGCTTATAGCCTCATAGTTGCAAGCTGGCTGCAGCTGTAACCATCATGACTATGTCCCAGGCAGGGAGAAAAGGAATCGAGAAGTAAGGGATGGTCCTTCTGTAAGGATTTCCCAAAAATCCCCAGCATATTTCTGCTTCCATCTCACTGGCTGGAATTGACTCACATACCCATACCTATTCACAAGGAAATTGGGAAGATGAGTATGTCGTCGCAGCTCCAAACAATAGCAGGGTTCTATTCACTGGAAACGAGGATAGTATAGACCTTTGGTAGGCAGTCAGCAGCCTCTGCCACCTCCTCTGAATATGTACTAGGTACCAGACTCTGGCTAAGCACTGGGGACTGAAAACCACAGCTTTTACAGCTGAAAGATACAGAAGTGGTTGAGAAACCCAGTGTGGCTGGGCCTGGTTCCAAAGTGAGAAAATCAGCTTCTGGTTCCTTATAGTTCCGCCAGGCCTCCCATCCTTCCTGACCCCTGCCTGGCCCTCCTGCCGTCAGTGTGGCCCCTCCACGGCCCAAGCATGGTGGGGAGGATGTGTGATTAACACCGCTAGCAGTTTCAGGAGACACCCAAGAGACGTTCCAGAGAGAAATATGTAACTGGCACATCTGGTTTATAATGTATATTAATCCCTGACACGTAATTTGAGTAATATATGTAAAGCAAAAAGTCCAAGTGCTGATTTAGGAGGCTTATTATTACCCTGTCAGCAGAATTCATGTTCTATTTGCACAGCGCTCCGGGTCCAGCATCTCATCTAGGGCAGCAGGAAGGAGAAGGCTTTCTGACAGATGCCAGCTGATGGCGGAGACCCCTGCTGATGGCAGTGGGGCATTAGTCAAGTGCTTGGAGCTCCTGGTAGGGTTGGCAGGAGCTCATCGTGGCAAAGAGGACTGTGGAGCTAAAACAAGTTCCAGCTGGGACTAGGGACATGTCCATCCCCATCCCTCAAAGGAAGAGGGCTGGAAAACCATGGGTTTTGGGGTTCAAAGCCAGTTCTGCCGTTTTCTTACCATGTGACTTTGGACAAGTTCCTTCAGCTTTCTGAACCTCAATTTCCCCATCTGTAAATGGGACTCATGACAGCACCCACCAGGAAGACTGTTATGAGATTTAAAGAAAAAATTTTTGGGGGGGCGCCTGGGTGGCTCAATCAGTTAAGCATCTGACTCTTGATTTCAGCTCAGGTCATGATCTCACAGTTCATGGGATTGAGCCCTGCGTGAGGCTCTGTGCTGACAGCATGGAGCCTGCTTGGGATTCTCTCTCTGCCTCTCTCTTTGCCCCTTCCTCATGCTCTCTCTCTCTCTCGAAAATAAATAAACATTAAATATATATGTATATGTATATGTGTATGTATATGTATATGTATAAAAGAAAAAAATTTCAAAACCAAACAAACCAGGTACTGAGCATTTACTATGGGCCAGGGCAGTGTTCCCAAGTTTTACATGTATTATCTCATGGAGTCCTCACAACAACCCCATGAGATAGGTAACTACTATGACTTACTCCAGATTTACAGTTGAAGAAAATGAGGCACAGAGAAATGAAGAAGCTTGCTCAAGGTCACGCAGCTAGTGACTGTAGAGCTGGGGTTCAAACCCAGACAGTCTGACCCCAGAGCATACTCTCTGATGTACTTTGGTAGGCTGCTACTTTATGGGAGGCACTCAGTAAAGAGTAATTCTTTATATCTCAGTGATGTTCAATAGAACTGCCAGTAATGATGCAAATGTTTTATAATTCCATGCTGTCTCACATAGTGGCCGCTAGCCACAGATAGCTATTGAACATTTGAAATGTGGCTAGCTTGGGGTGCCTGGATGGCTCAGTCAGTTGAGCATCTGACTTTGGCTCAGGTCATGATCTCAGGGTCGGTCGTGAGTTTGAGTCCCACAATTGAGCTCACTTGTTGCTGTCAATGGAGAGCCCACTTCGGATCCTCTGTCCCCTCTCTCTGCCCTTCCCCCACCCACTCTCTCTCTCAAAAATAAACATTAAAAACAAAAAAAAAGAAATATGGCTAACTTGACTAAGGATCTTAATTTTTTAAATTTAATTTAAACTAATTTAAATTTAAACAGTCACTTGTGGTTGGTGACCTCTGTGTTGCTCTAGGCTCCCTGCCCCCAAGCCCTGCTGGCAGAGTTTAACCCCTTACATCTGGTGGGCTGGAACCTCAGAGAGGCTCATTGGAGCCTGCCAGGTAGGGCTCCAATAATAAGGTTGCATGAACTGAACAAGGAGAGTAATAGTTCAGTCCTTTCAGTGCCAGTTAGAACATGCTCCAGCACCACCTTTCAGGATGTTGCTCCTTTAAGATGAATGGGGGCTCAAGATCCCAAACCCTTCAGAGAACCCCTTAGCAGTAAGCCCCGGGATCCCAGACAGAGCCCCAGTAAATGAGATTGTATGACAGACATGGTTCCTACCTTCCTGAAATTGGCAGTCTAGTGGGGGAAAAGATATTAAACAAATGACCACTCAATTAATTATTTAGTAACAATTAATTAAAGTCACACCTGAGTGTATGCCAATGTCACAAGTGATAAAATGGCAGTAAGAGAAAGTGCCTTGGGAACGCTCAACAGAGAGCAGTTAATTGGATATAGGGTTTTAGGAGATGGATTGGTCAGGAAAGCATCCAGAAAAAAGGAGAACCTGGAGTTTGATCTTAAAGAGTTGGAGATGCTAAGTGTGAAATGTGCAGGAAGGGCATTCCAGGCAGAAGGAAGAGCATGGGCAAAGGCACAAAGGTGTGCCAGTACTTCAAGAGTTCAGATGAAAGAACATCGTGATTCAAGGGGCAGTGAGACAGGATGCGCCAGGAGATAACAGCGGGAGACCACATTGTGAAATGTCTTGAATGTTGTGCTGAGTGGCTGCCCTTTTTCCTAGGGGTGAGAAAGTTTTCCCAGCAGAAGGGAGCAGTTCATTTGTTTTATTTTTATTTTTATTTTTATTTTTATTTTTATTTTTTTTATTTTTATTTTTATTTTTTTTTAAATTCTTTAATTTTTTTTTAATGTTTATTTATTTTTGAGAGAGATAGAGACAGAATGTAGGTGGGTTAGGGGCAGAGAGAGAGGGAGACACAGAAGCAGAAGCAGGCTCCAGGCTCTGAGCTGTCAGCACAGAGCCCGACGCGGGGCTCGAACTCACGAGCTGTGAGATCATGACCTGAGCTGAAGTCGGCCGCTCAACCGACTGAGCCACCCAGGCGCCCCTATTTTTATTTTTAAATGTATATTTATTTTTGAGAGAGAGAGAGAGTGCGTGCATGCACACGAGCAGGACAGGGACAGAGAGAGGAGACAGAGAATCCCAAGCAGGCTTTGCACTGTCAGTGGAGAGCCCGACTCGGGGCTGGAAACTATGACCCTGAGATCATGATCTGAGCAGAAATCAAGAGCTGGACGCTCAACCAACTGAGCCACCCAGATGCCCCAGCAATCTGTTTTAAAAGGTAGATTAGGCTGCATTGGAGAATGTGGAGCTCTGTTGTTCTCCAGCTGGGTAGAGTGTCCTTTCTGGTCTCTCCAATTCCACCTTTGGTCCCTCCAATCCACTCTCCTTACAGAGGAAGCTAGAAGGATCTTTTTTCTTCTCTTTTTTTAAGTTTTTCCCATGGTTAAAAAGCCGACATTATAAAAACACATGTGCCTTTCCCACACACCCCCTTCCCCATCCACCTCTTGCCACCCTCAGGGATTCCTCAGTGAATCACCTAAGTAGTTTCACATGTATCCTTCCAGATTTACCTATGCATGCAAATCTTCACACTTCTCTGATCCTTTTTTTCCCCCACTTAATAGTGAGATCTCTCCACATCATTATAGAGAGGATTCTCATTTTCTCTCTTTTTTAACATAAAACTTTTGTAGGTTCACATGCAGTTATAAGAAATAATTCTGAGAGGTCTTGTGTACCATTTATCCAGTTTCCCTCAGTGGTGACCTTTTGCCAAAACCAACGTCTTACGTTAACATCACCAGCGTATTAACACTGATACAGTCAACATACAGAATAGTCCATCACCACAAAGATCTCATGTGTTGCCCTGGTATTGGCACATCTGCTTCCTCCCCACCACTTCCTCCTCATCTTTTCTTACCCTTGGTCGCCATCAATCTGTTCTGCTTGTCTATAGTTCTGACATCTGAAGACTGATACACAAATGAATCATATAGCTTGTAACCTTCTGGGATTGATTCTTTAACTTAACATAATTTCCTGGAGATACATCCAGGTTGTTGCGTGTATCGTAGGCCTGTTTGTTCCTTTTCACTGCTGATCAGCATATTGTGGTATGGACATGTCATAGCTTGCTTGACCATTCACTCATTGAAAGACATCTGGGCCATTATCAGTTTTGGGCTATTACAAATTAAACCGCTCTGAACATTTGTGTACAGATTTTAGTGTGAAGATTCATTTTCATTTCTCCAGGATAATTGCCCCAGAGTGCAGTTGCTGGGTTGTTTCCAGTTTCTCTGCATCTGCACCAGCATTTGGCATTGTCACTATTTTTCATTTTAGCCATTCAGATAGGCATGTAGTGATATCTCATTATAATTTTGATTTACAGTCTCCTAATGGCTAATGATGTTGAGCATATTTTCATATGCTCATTTGCCTTCTATCTATCTTGTTTGGCGAAATGTCTATTCATGTCTCTCGTCCGTTTTCTAATTGGATTGTTTTTGAATTTGTTATTGTTGAGTATTGAGAGAGTTATTCGTATATTCTAGATACTAGTCCCTTGTCAGATATGTGGATTGCAACAATTTTCTCTTAGTCTGTAGCTTGTCCTTTTATCTTCTTAACAGAGTCTTTCCACAGAGAAAAAGGTTTTAATTTTAATGAGGTCTGCTTTATCAGTTTTACCTTTTATGGATCATGCTTTTAGTGTCAAGTCTAAGAACTCATTGCCTAGCTCTACACTCCTTTATTACTTTGCTAGTACTGCCATAACACAGTACCATGGACTGGTGGTATAAACAACAGGAATTTATTTATTTATTTACTTACTTACTCACAATTCTAGAGCTAGAAGTTCAAGATTAAAGTGTCAGCAAGATTGGCTTCTTCACAGGATTTCTCCTATGTGTGTCTATGTCCTAACTTCCTCTTCTTATTAGGACACAAGTCATATTGGATTAAGACCCATCCTAATGACCCCATTTAACCTTAATTATCTCTTTAAAGACCTTATCTCCAAAACAGTCACACTGAGATACTGAAGGTTAGGACTTCAACATGAATTTTGAGGGGGACACAAAGCCCATAACCACCCCAAAGATTTTTTTTCTAATTTTTTTTTCTGAAAGTTTCATAGTTTTGCATCTTACATATGAGTCTGTAATATTTTAAGTTCATTTTTGTGTAAAGTGTGAGGTTTAGGTCAAGGTTTTTTGTTTTTCTATTTTGTTCTGTTTTGTTTTGCTTATGGATGTCCAATTTTCCGTCCTCGTTTGTGGAGAAGCCTATCCTCCCCCCTTGAATTGTTTTTTTGTTTAAAAATTTTTTAAGTTTTAATTAGAGAAAGACAAAAATCATATGACTTCACTCATATGAGGACAAAACAGATGAACATAAGGGAAGGGAAACAAAAATAATATAAAAACAGGGAGGGGGACAAAACAGAAGAGTCTTACAAATATGGAGAACAAACTGAGGGTTATGGGAGGGGTTGTGGGAGGGGGGATGGGCTAAATGGGTAAGGGGCATTAAGGAATCTACTCCTGAAATCATTGCTTCACGATATGCTAATTAATTTGGATGTAAATTTAAAAAAAATTAAAAATAAAGTTAAAAAATTTTTTTTAATTTTATCTATTTATTTTGAGAGAGAGAGCGCAAGCAGGGTAGGGGCAGAGAGAGAGGGAGATGAGAATCCCAAGCAGGATCCACACTGTCAGTGCAGAACCTGATGAAAGTCTCATGAATCATGAGATATGACCTGAGCTGAAATCAAGAGACAGATGCTTAACCAACTATGCCACCTAGGTGCCCCAAATTGTTTTTGCGTTGGGCATATATGTATGAGTCTATTTATGGATTCTCTATTCTGTTCTCTTGATCTATGTGTTTTTCCTTCTTTCAATATTGAATTGCTTTGATTATTGTACTTATATAATAGACTTTATTATCAGGTAGGGTAATTCTTCCCATTTTATTTTTCTTTTTCAGTATTGGTTTAACCAATCTAAACTTGTTCATATCTATAAAAAATAAAATAAAACCTTGCTGGGATTTTGATAGGAATTAGATAAAACCTATAGATCAATTTAAAGAGAATTGACATCTTTACTACATTGAGTCTTCTGACCCATGAATATGGAATGACCTGCAATTATTTAAATACTGGCTATCTTTCATCAGCATTTTATAATTTTTAAAAAATTTGATGCTTATTTATTTTTGAGAGAGACAGAGAGAGAGAGAGAGAGAGACAGACAGACAGAGCATGAGTGGGGGAGGAGCAGAGAGAGAAGGAGACACAGAACCCAAAGCAGGCTCCAGGCTCTGAACTGTCAGCACAGAGCCTGATGTGGGGCTCAAACTCATGGACCATGAGATCATGACCTGAGCCAAAGTCAGACGCTTAACCAACTGAGCCACCCAGGCACCCCATAATTTTGTAATTTTATAATACAGATCCTGCATATCTTTTGTTAAGTTTTAACCTAATTCTTTAATTATATTTGGAGTTATACTAAATGGTATTGTGTTTTTAATTTCAGTTTCTACATGTTTGTTATTAGTTTATAGAAACATATTGATATCTGTGTGTTGATCTTATATCCTATGACCTTGTTGAACTTGTTTATTAGTTCTAGGAGGTTTTATATTTTTTGTTTATTTGTTTGTTTTTTATATTTTTAGATTCCTTGGTGTTTTCTATATAAGGGACCATGTCATCTGCAAATAGATGTGATTTTTTTCTTCCTATCTTTTTTTATTTTTTCTTGCCTTATTGCGCTGGCTATAACTTCTAGCAGTGAGAACAGACATCCTTGGCTTGTTCCTAATCATAGAGAGAAATATTCAGTCTTTCATTGTTAAGTATGATATTAGCTATAGGTTTTTTGATAGATGTTCTTTATCAAGTTGAAGTAGTTTCCCTCTATTCCCAGTTTGCTGAGAGGTTTTTTTTTTTTTTTTTATCATGAATAGGTGTATTCTGTCAATGCTTTGTCCGCATCAATTGATATGATCATATCACTTCTCTTTAACCTGTTGATATGTTGAACTGACTTGTTATTCCAATGTGTGTGTGTGTGCGTGTGTGTGTGTGTGTGTGTGTGTGGTGGGAGGGAGTTTTCTCTATACCAAAAAGCAATTCTTCCACACCAGCTGAGTGTCATACAGTTCATCTCAATTCTTTAAAAAAAATTTTTTTTAACATTTATTTTGAGAGACAGAGCAAGACAGAGCACAAGTGGGGGAGAGTCAGAGAGAGAAGGGGGACACAGAATCCGAAGCAGGCTCCAGGCTCTAAGCTGTCAGCCCAGAGCCGGATGCAGGGCTCGAACTCACGGACTGCGAGATCGTGACCTGAGCCGAAGTTGGCTGCTCAACCAATTGAGCCACCCAGGCGCCCCTCAATTCTTTTTTTTTTTTTTTAATGTTTATTTATTTATTTTTGAGAGAGAGAGAGAGAGAGAGAGAGAGTGCACATGTGCATGCCAGTGAGGGAGAGGCAGAGAGAGAGGGAGATAGAGAATCCCAAGCAGGCTCTGCACTATCAGTGCAGAGCCTGACAGGGGGCTTGAACTCACAAACTGTGAGATCATGACCTGAGCCTAAATCAAGAGTTGGACGCTTAACAAACTGAGCCACCCAGGTGCCCCTCAACTCAATTCTAACACTATCTGGAGATCATATCAGATTCCACCGGTTAAGTGTTCAGTCCCACAAGATTGCCTTCCACTTCAGATCCAGTCACAAACCCAGGTTGTTAATCTGTGTTTCTGTTTCTGACCAACTGTCTGTAAATCAGTGGTTCCTATGACCCCTCCGTAGGGTTGATTAATTTGTTACAGTGGTTTACGGAACTCAGGAAACCCATTTATGCAATAGATTACTGACTTATTGCAAATTATATTAAAAGATACAAACCAACAGCCAGAAGAGACTTGTTGAGTTTGGAGTCTGGAATGCTGGCATGTGGAAGCCTTTTGTTCACCAACCTGGAAGCTCTCCAAACCTCATCCTTTTGGGTTTTTATGGAGGCTTCGTTACAAAGGCATTATAGGTTAAATCATTGGCTATTGGTGATTGAATTCTCCAATGCTTCTACCTTCCCCAGAGATCAGGGAGGTAGAACTGAGTGTTCCAATCCTCTACGCACATGGTTAGTTTTCCTGACAGCTAGCTCCCACCTTAGGTGCTTTCCAAAAGTTACCTCATTAAGATAACAAAAGTTACTTTTATGACTCTCCTCACAGGAAATTCCAAGGGTTTTAGGAGCTCTGTGCCAGAAACTGGGAGGAAGATCCAATATATATTTCTTATTATAAATTAGGATACCACAATTGCATACCTGTGAGGAGGAGCAAAATACTGACCCAAAATATGACACTTTGTCATGCGGATTATTTTGCGCTTAAGGCAATCCAGACCCAGCAAACTCAAGACAAACTCTTACCTCTCTCTTAACTACCTAAAAGTATTTAGACAGGGGGCCTGGTCAAGAAAGAGAGCTATTACCAGAGAGAATTTTTATCTGAAAGACCTGTCTGAATGGCAGGGCAAACATCTACCAAACATCTGTTCTTATTGTCCTGTAAATTATCCTCCTTCCCTTTGAAGCCCCAGATCCCTATCCCATTCCTTAGCTCAGGATGGCATATAAGCCTCAACTGACCAACTTGTCCCTGGGTCTCATATTTCTTCCTGTATGTATGTAATTAAATTTGTTTTTCTCCTGTGAATACACCTTGCGTTGATTTGATTAGTAGACTAACCAAAAGAAACTAGAAGGATAGAATAAAATTTTTTCTTCCCCTATACCTCAAATAAATCCCAGTTGGGCATGGTATATAATTATTTTTAAACACTGCTGGATTTGATTTGCTAATATTTTGTTGAAAATTTTTGCATCTAAATTCATGACAGCTATTGGTTTGTAATGTATCTTCTCCTTTCCATCCTTCAGAGTCTTCTTATGCTTGTTGTTGTGTTATGTCCAGGGTTTTTTAGTTAAGCAAGAAGACCTAGGAGAAATGAGGCTATTTCATTTTGGTGGAATCAGAAGTCCCACTCATTCCTTTTTATAATTGTGTACCATTGTTTATATACTGTAAATTATTTAACCAGTTTGTTAATGAACATTTAGATTCTTTCTAATCATATGCTGTTATGAACAATACTGCAGCAAATAACCTTGTGCATTCAGCATTTCACGCTTACTGGTAAATGTTGCTGTTATAAATTCTCAGAAATGGAGTTTTGGGGTCAAAGGGTATATGTATTTTAAATTTTGGCATTTCCAATTGCGCTCGATAGGGGTTGTACCAATTTATGTTGTTCATTAACTTTACCACAGATGAATGAGACTGCTGTGGGCTCACTAAGAGTGTCATGTTAAGGTTTTTGCCAATCTGTTGGTAAAAAACAGCAGATCAGTGTGTTTTGCACTTTTCTTACTCTGGGTTAATTTGAACATCTCTTCATGCACTTCCTTTGTTGATGAATTATCCATTTTTATCCTTGCCCATTTTAATATTGGGTTGTTTTTCTTTTTGCTTCCCAGAGCTCTTTGCATATCAAGGGATTAGCCCTTTGTCTGTGATATGAGTTACAGAAAAAATTTTTCCCAACATATTGTTTGCTTTTTAAATTTGATTCTGCGGGTGCCTGGGTGGCTCAATCAGTTAGGCGTCCAACTTCAGCTCAGGTCATGATCTCGCTGTTCAGAGTTCGAACCCCACATCGGGCTCCGTGCTGACAGCTCAGTGGCTGCAACCTATTTCAGATTCTGTCTCTCTCTCTCACTCTCTCTCTCTTTCTGCCCCTCCCCCATCTATGCTCGCTCGCTCTCTCTCCCTCCCTCTCAAAAATAGATAAACATTCAAAAAAATTAAAAAAAAATTGATTCTGGTATTTTTGCCATGTAGAAGTCTTTTTCCCTTCCTTTCTCCCCCCTCATCTTTCTTTCTTTCTTCTTTTCTCTTTCTTTCTTTCTTTCTTTCTTTCTTTCTTTCTTTCTTTCTTTCTTTTTATGTCTGCTGTTTGTCAAATTTCTTTGGAATTTTAGTCATGATTAGAGAAGACTTTTTCATGCCAACAAAATAAAGGAATTTATGTTTTCTCCTAGTATCTTTATTTTTTTAACTTAAATTTTGATTCATGTTGAAATTATCTTGAAGAAGAGAGTGAAGAATGGATCTTTTCTTTTTCCCCACGTGGGCTACCTTGCTGTCCCATCAACTCTCTTGAAATAGTCTCTTTTTTCTCCTCTTGTGTGAGATGCCACCATTATCATATACTTAATTCCTTGTATTTTGGGTGTATTCTGGACTTTCTCTTCTGTCCAAATAGTTACTCCCTATCTATTCATGTGACATAGCTGCACTGTCTTGTTGTGGTTATGTAATAAGTTTGAATGTCTGATGCAGCTGGTTTTTCTCATTCTATTTTTCAGAGTTTTACCAGATATTCCTATTTGCTTATTTTTATTTTCTTCTTTTCTTTTTAAAGAGAGAGACCACGAGTGGGAGAGGGGCAGAAGGAAAGAGAGAGAGAGAAAGAGAGAGAGAGAATCTTAAGCAGGCTCCATGCTCAGCACAGAGCCTGACATGGGGCTCGATACCATGACCCTGGAATCGTGACCTAAGCCAAAATAGGAGTTGGAAGCTCCTATTTGTTTATTTTTCCTATGGAATTTAGAATCACCTTGTTTAGTTTTAAAAAATAACTTTGTTGGTATTTCTAGTGGCATTAGAATAAATGTAAATATAGTAAAAATGACATCTTTGTGTTATTGAGTCATTTTATACAAGAACATGTTTTTCTATTCAAATCTTTGATGTTCTTTGCTTAAATAGATAGATGATATAGATATATATTTTAAGTTTATTTATTTGTTATTTTGAGAGAGAGAGAGAGAGAGAGAGGATGCAAATGGGGAGGGGGCAGAGAGGGAGAGAGAGAGAATCCCAAGCAGTCTCTGCACTGTCAGCATGGAGCCTGATGCAGGGCTCAAACTCATGAACCGTGAGAGTATGACCTGAGCTGATGTTGGGTGCTTAACCAACAGAGCCACGCAGGTGCCCCTGCTAATATATCTTTTTAATGTTTATTTATTTTGAGAGAGAGAGAGAGAGAGAGAGAGAGAGCACATGAGCAGGGGAAGGGCAGAAAGAGAGAGGGAGAGAGAGAATCCCAAGTAGGCTCCATGCTGTAAGCGTGAAGCCTGATGTGGGGCTTGATTTTATGAACTGTGAGATCATGACCTGAGCCGAAATCAAGATTTGGACACTTAACTGACTGAGCCACCCTGGTGCTCCTCTTTGGTAATATTTTAACATTTTCTGCATATAGGTCTTTTGTAAAGAAAGGATTAAATAATTCCTAGGTATTTTATAAAGAAATTATTAAATCTCTTTACAAAATGAATCCTTTTCCATCTTTTTTGTTGCTATTATAAATAGGAGATTTTTTTCCATTAGGTCTTCTACCTGGTTGATGTTTGCATATATGAAAGCAGTGGCTGTTTATTAATTCTTTACCATATTACTCTGCAAAATTCTTTTATTGTTTGCAACAGTTTCTCAGTTCATTCTCTTGGTGTTTCCAACTACATACTCCTTTTCTTCAAATAGTGATAGGTTTATTTCCCTCTTTCCCAATTTATACCTAATAAGATGGCCTAATAAAAAGATACCTCGGTTCTCTGCCTTTGTAATTCACCTAGGAAAGAGATACCTCAAAAATATAATGGTAATGAAACATACAAAATGCAGAGTCAAGATAAGGAACTCAGGTGTCTGGAATCCCAGTCCAGGTTCATTTACAGTTTACTGTTCAGCCTCCCAAGTGAAGGCCCTGTCTGCCTTATCGTAAGTGTTACTTCTCAAATAGCCAGCTCAGAACTGCCTCTCAAAACCCAGCCATGATTTGTCCAGATTGGGCTGAACCAATTTAAGTAAACTCTAACTTAGTAGGGAGGGGATGAGAGGAAGGGTTAAAATGCTGGCTTTCTTGCTTTTGCATGGTGGCTTCTGTCTGATTTTTTTTTTTTTAAGTTTATTTATCTTTGGTAGAGAGGGTGAGACAGAGCATGAGCAGGGGAGGGGCAGAGAGAGAAGGAGACAGAGAATCCGAAGCAGGCTCCAGGCTCTGAGCTGTCAGCACAGAGCCCGATACGGGGCTCAAACTTAACAAATCGTGAGATCGTGACCTGAGCCAAAGTCAGATGCTTAACTGACTGAGCCACCCAGGTGCCCACTGCCTGAATCTTTACACTAGAACTTGCCCCACTTTCCAGGGCATCAAGAGCTAGGAAAATCCAACAGAAAGATCCAGAACTTTTGCTGCAATATATGGCCAAGGTATATTGTTAAATAAAATGTTTTTGTTACAAAACAATATACCTGGGGCACCTGGGTGGCTCAGTCTGTTAGGTGTACAACTCTTGATTTTCACTCAGGTCATGATCCCAGGGTCATCGGATCGAGCCCTGCATCAGGCTCTGTGCTGAGCATGGAGCCTGCTCAAGATTCTCTCTTCCTCTGTCCCTCTCCCCTGCTTGCTCATGTGCTCTAAGATAAAAACAAAACAAAACAATGTACCAAATGTGCCTGTTTTGATTTTTTTTAAGTATGTGCACAGAGAAAGAGATCTAGGGGAATAGTCACTATGAGTATGTTAACAGCAGTTATTTCTAGAAGTTGAGGCTATGAAGAATATTTATTTTCCAAGTTATTTGTGTGTAATGTCAGGCATCTTTATGACAACCAGGTATTGATTTTGTCATTTAATAAAAGGGGTAAGGGTGCCTGGATGACTCAGTCAGTTAAGCATCCGACTTCAGCTCAGGTCATGATCTCATGGTTCGTGAGTTCATGCCCTGCATCAGGCTCTCTGTTGTCAGCACAGAGGCCGCTTCAGATCCTCTGTCCCCCCTCTCTCTGCCCCTCCCCTGCTGATGTTCTCTCTCAAAAATAAATAAACATTAAAAAAAATTTTAAATAAAAAAATGGATAACTCTAATACATACTAAAATGTTTGCTAATGAAATGATATGATGTCTGGGTTTTGCTTCAAAATAATTTGGGAGCAGGGTGCCTGGATGGCTCAGTCAGTAGAACATGCAACTCTCAATCTCAGGGTTGTGTCCCTGAGTTCAAGAACTCATGAGTTCAAGCTCCATGTTGGGCATGGGATCTACTATATAAATAGATGATAGATAGATAGATAGATAGATAGATAGATAGATAGAAGGTGGATGTTGGCAGAGATGAAACTAGACTGTCCATAAGTTGGTAATCTTTGGAGTTGGGTGATGGGCACATGGGACTTTGTTAAATGATTCCTTCTACTTTTGTATATGTCTCAAATTTTCCACAATAAAGTTTTTAAAAAGAGATCATTTTATAGACACAGATGTAAAGAGATATCCGTCTGTGTTGTAGTTTTTTTAAATTTACAGAAATGTGTGTATAATGTTTTATCTGTGTGCCATGATACTTATATATTTATGTGAGTTGGTATATGTGGGGAAAAATCTGGAAGACTCAAGTAATAATAATAAGCACATATACTGAACACTTGAGTATGTCAGCAGCATCTTAAGTATAGACACCTCTAGTTTCTTTTTTAAAATGATATATTTAAAGCCACCAGCTGTAGGTCTTTTGGAATTTAAGTATTTACTAGCTCTATAAATTATTTGACATACCATCCATTAAGAGGTCATTTCTACATCCTTTCTTTTTGAGCCTGGGTGGACTTGAGTACAGCAGAACTGATTCAAGGTGATTTCAGAGGCTGGGTCACCAAAGACCCTATAGCTGCTGTCTTATTGCCTGAAACACTTGCTCTTGGCCCCGTGAGCCACTATGTAAGAAGGTGATTACACTAAGTCTGCCATGTTATAAGGAAGCCCAAGCCACATAGAGGAGCCACGTGTAGGTGCTGTGGTCAACAGCCCCTAGTGAGTTCAGCCTTTGAGTCATGCCAGCCTAGGTGCCAGACATGTGAGGAGAGAAGCCTTCAGATGATTTCAGCCTCTGCCGGTTGAGTCACCTCCAACATTTAGAGTCTCCTTGATAAGTAAGGCCCTAAACATTGTGGCACAGAGAGAAATCATCCCCACTGTGCCCTGTATGAATTCCTGATCCTTAAAATCTGTGAGCATATGTCATTAAGTGGGAAGCTTTGTTATACAGCAATAGAAAACTGGAACATCCAGACTTTCTGTTATGTGAGATCATTACATTTGGTTCTTAGGGTTTAAGTTACTATAAAGATTTTTTTTTCTTAGTTCCAGTTAATCACATGTAACTTATACATACTTGTAATCTTGTTTAAGTATATTTTTAAGTTAGCCTATTCTTTTTCTTTAGATATGTCTTTAAAGAGGAAAACCTTTTTTCTAACACACATTAGAAATAACTGCCACTAAAATTTAAAATCATGCTCTTTCACATATTATCTGAAATCATCTTGTGACCCACCAGTGATACGGCCTACTTTCTAGGAATCCCTGCACTAAGCTTTTCTTCTGATCACAAGGCTTCCTTCTAGCCTTTACATTTGAGAATTTATGAAGTTCCCTTTCCCAGGTTGGTGCCTCATGTTTCCCCAGGGGGCCCCTGCTCTCTGGAGGAGTTCACACACTTCATTCCTGTGCAGTGCAGGGGACAGGTAACATTCATGGGAGGTGACCCACGTCAGGAGCTGGGAAGGGACTGAGATTTGACCCTACTTACAAGCTGAGAAGTTAGGTGCTGGCTGAAGACAGTCTCCTGGGGCAGAGACAGGAACAGAGAGAGAGGATGTAGCCAGAATGTCAGGCTTCCACTGATTCCCCATGTCTCCTAAGTCCCAAGGAGGTGATACAGGTAGGCCTGTGCACACAGTGACTTGTGTTTATAGGAGAAGAACATTGAGCTTGGAGAATGTACTGCTTTTACAGTGAGCAGTAACAGGCCTGCACTTTGTTGGAGAGAAAGACATCACTTCATCCTTCAAGGTTGCTTGCCTTCAACTCAACCATGAAAATGGCCTGGATAAAGGGCAATCAGGGCCTGCATTCTTGGCATATCCAGTAAGAACATGCATGAGTGCTCAGGGCTCATGGTAGATTCCCTCTTCCAGCAAATCACACCTATGGATATCCCAATAACAAGCCCCATGACTCTGATCAGATAGGTTAGGAGGTGCTATGAGGTCTCAGAGCTGAAACTCCACCATTCTTTCTCCAATTCCTGAAACCATAGCATAAGGTCAGTGAGTTGTGGGGGCAGGGGAGGGTAATTATATTGTAGTGTGCAGCTTGATTCTTAATCAGTAATAATAAAATCAGTTATAATAAAAGGTTAAAGATTCGCTCTATTTAGGTATTTGACTTTTATTAGTAAAATAACCCAAATGTTACCTGGGTTTGCCAGTTTGTATGTTTCAGGGAATTCACACTAACGCCTTGAATCAATTAGCTATTGCTATAGTAATGTCACACAACATCAACCTCAAACACCTGGTGGCATATGATATTTGGCTTTTAGTTTTTAGTTTCCTGGTCAGCTGGACATCTCTCTTTCACTCAAAAAGTTGGCTTGGGTGGCTCTACTCCCATGTGTCACTCATTCTAGAACCAGAGGGCTAACCGGAACATATTTCTCCCTTGGTGAGGACTAAATTGCAAGAGAGCATGCCCAACTACACAAATATATTTTAAGCCCATTAGCCAAAGGGAGTATAATGGCCAAGCCCAAAGTCAAAGTGGTGAGGAAGTAAAGTCCACCCATGGAGGTGGAGGGAAAGGGAGGAGATATTCCTGACAGCAATCTAATCTATCATCTATCAAAAGCCTATGGTTCCTCTTGTCATTTTTTATTCACATGGGACCTCAAGCCCTCTTTGCGAAGCCTTCCCCATATTCTCCCTTCAACCCCAAAGTATCAAAATACAATTAAGCCTCAAATGATAAACATTCACACAGTAGGTTCCTCCCCCACCTTCCAGAACAGGGCTTTAAGGAAACTCACATTCACTTTTCTCAATTAACCAACATTTCTTCCCAGTAATAAAAAAGAAATAAAACATTGGTGCCAAGTTTATGTTTCTAAGCTCCCTTCTCTGCCCACCAGGCTGGGGCCTGTTCTTGGAGGAATTGACAAATAACACCAGTGCTTTATGTTGAAGCTTTTACACACACACACAAGGCCTTCTGTTTGAGAGGAGATACACATTGTGCAATTCCTCATAAAGAATGGATCTGTTCTAGTTTTTATGGCTATTTAAAGTTATAAAAGGTAATACATTGATTTAGAAATAATTCAGAAAAGAGAGAGAGAATAAGAGTCAGAACAGTGCTAATGTGTCCAGTTTCTTTGCTGCCTCATGTAGTTAGAACATACCTAGGGTCTGGGCTTTATGAAGAAGTTAAATAATAAGTTCCTGACTCAGAGTGTTCTGTTATGGCAACACTTCTTCCTTAAAGCTCTTTTCCCCCTTTATCCCTGGTGCGTGTGTGTGTGTGTGTGTGTGTGTGTTCCCCAGAAGGCATTTCCTATATGCTTAAGTCCTAGCTATTGGCAGTCATCTCTATGTGGCCACTCCTCTGTTGTCCCAGCCCCTGACTATGAGCATTTGTTGCCTGGGAGGCTACTTGAGAGCTCCTCACTCTTTTCCATTGCTAGGGATATCTGTATTAGTTAAAGATTCTTTGTTGGAAATTATAGAAACCCAGCTCTAACTAGTTTGAGCACAAAAGGGGATTTATTGGCTCACATAACTAAACTATGGACAGCACAGGGTAGAACTGATCCTAGTGGATTCAGATATCCAAATGCTGTCAGGCTCTTCTCTGTTTTACTTTTCTCTGCTGCTCTTTGCCTGTTGGGGCCATTCTTGCTTATCACAGATGGTCTTTTTCCCCAGGGAGGGGAATGTGGCCTCTAGCAACTCTAGAAGCCTTTCACCTTCAGCAACTCCTGAAGAGAGCAACTCCTGAAGGGAGAAAAACTCTCCCTTAACTCTGGTGGGTGAAATTCCAGGAGATGTCTCTAACTGGCCTAATTTGAGTCACATGCTCATGGCAACCATCAGGACTTCATTTCCAGAATAAAGGTGGGAAGCACTGGCATGGCCATTGGGGAAACCATTGGGAACCATGAAACCTCTTTAGTTTACTTGAACTATAGTGCTCCTTATGAGAACTAAGAAGTTGGTACTAGGCCCTTTTCCCAGTCTGTACCTTAGGAGGCCTATCTATACACTGGCAGGGGGTGGGGTGATCTGGGAGACTTCCCATATGGGTGTCCTGTGATCCCATTATAAAATAACACAATATTCTGGGAGGGAATTCCCTCTCACACTCTCTTTGGGGGCCCTCTGTATTTGGTCTCTGTGGGTTACTGGGTGGGGCAGGTTCAATGCCACCGGGGTGGCTGTCCTGCTACATGAAACTGGATTGGACAGCAGTTGCTCACCTATTTGGGGCAGTAGGGCTGGGAAATATGGTTGCCCACTGTCCCTGGGCCCCTGGGAGGGCTGGTTCCTGGCTAGCTTCACCGCAATTGTGACTGCTTAAAGCTTGGGGCATTTTGACCTTAACATGAGGGTTGGAACTCACAGCCTTGCATTCTAGAGCTGCCTCTGCCATGCCATCAATTAATTCCCTTCTATTATCCCCTTGCCTCTTCAAGTTCTCTTCAGGTATATCTCTACTCACCTAGAAGCTTTAGTGAGTAATGTCGAATTTTCTGAAGATTGGTCCTCTGTCAAAAGATTGGCATCTAACTGTACATTTATTTTAAAGTAAATGAAAATGTTTGAGATACATATACATCATATATTATTAATTAATTAATCCATATTTGGACTAATATATATATTAAAAATTTTTAATGTTTATTTTTAAGAGAGACAGACAGAGCATGAGTGGGAGAGGGGCAGAGAGGAGACACAGAATCTGAAGCAGACTCCAGTCTCTGAGCTGTCAGCACAAAGCCTGAGGTGGGCTCAAACCCATGAACCGTGAGATCATGACCTGAGCTGAAGTCAGACACTCAACTAACTGAGCCACCCAAGCATCCCTGGACTAATATATTTTTTTAAATGTTTATTTATTTTTGAGAGAGAGAGAAAGAGAGCATGAGCAGGGGAGGGGCAGAGAGAGAGGGGGACAGAGGATCAGAAGCAGGCTCTGTGCTGACAGCAGATAGCCCAATGTGGGGCCCAAACTCATGAACTGCGAGATCATGACCTGAGGTGAAGTCGGATGCTTAACCGACTGAGCCACACAGGTACCCCTAGACTAATATTTTTGATGCACTGATCAAATATCTGTCTGGATAGCATGAGATTAAGGGGCTTCTACCATATTTGCTTATTGTCTATCATCACCCAATATGACATTTAAAAACTATTAAATGGATGATGTCTTAGGGTTTGCTCAGTTGCAGACCTTAGGGCAAGAATTTGAGACCAAATAGTTAATTTGGGGGATGATCCCAAGAAACATTGTTAGTAGGGTGAGCAAGGCAGCAAAGGAGAGGATGCCAATAAATTATGTGTGACTATGTAATTTAATTTACCACTGTGGGTAATTGGAGCTAATCCCACCGGGGAACTCTGGGAGACAAGAACACCCTTCTGAGTTATACAATGGGTGAGGACACTGGGGTAGCCATCAATTTCCCATCTGTAATTGGTTGAAAGATATTTCTGTGGATATCATTGTTAGTAATTCTGCATTGTCTAATGCATGGGCCAAGCATGATCCTGTGGCTGAGTCTTTTGGGTCATAGCTGTAGTAATCATCTTGGAGCATGGAGGTGAGTGCTGAGGAGATATGGGAGGGCTCTGGCTTTTGGCTACAGATGGGTCTTCCTTTCCCTAAGCCATGATTTCCATTGAATCAGTGGGGAGGGGAGGGTGGTCCACATATGGGTCCACATGCTGTCCCCCGACTTCTTAAGTAGCTGTCCTAGAGGGCAGGACAAGGATCCATGTGTGGAGTAGCTGACACCTAGATATAACCTTGAGTTGAGGAAGGGATGGGGGCCAAAGAAAGATGAGTTTTTAACTCAAAAGATACTAAATACCTACATGAGATTGTTTTCAACTGGCAGAGACTAAGTCACTGCTACTAATCAGGTTTATATTTTTCTCTCTCAATAATAGATAATAATAATAGATATTAAGTCACTTATAAGAAGTAACCTATACATTTTTTTGTGTGTGCCTATGAGTTGTAGAGGGTAGACTTCAATCCTCCCATAAATACAGTCCCCATGAAGGGAGGGCCTTTACCTGCTTTGGTCTTCACCATATTCATAGTCCATGGCATTGTGCTCAGCACATAAAAATGCTGATGAAATATTTGTTGCATGAATATATACTCTATACTTCCCTACCAGTGTCCCCTTCCCTTCTGAGATCCAAGCCATTTCATTTCAATTAGTTTATCGCAGCTTCACCCAGAACTGGGCAGAAGTGCTGGTATTTTCTCTCGGACAATTAAGCTTTTTAGTAGAGAGCCAGTGTGTGAGGGGATGCTCTCTGCACCCCATGCAACCATAGTGGGACTTCTAGAGAATAGTGAGGCTGCCAGAGCACTGGTTGGTAACTGAAGGACTATTTTGTGTCCCTTCAATTTAATGCCCTCTTAATTGATATAAATAATGGCTCAGTTGTCACTTGCTGCCACTACATTTCTGTCTCTAAAGCTCATTATGATTAGGGATGAACAGCCCTCCTCCATCCTCTATGTCCCCATAGTCATAGAGTAGAGCTCCATGGATCCCAGGCCCAGCACTGCCCCTTTCTAGTTGGATGAACTTGGACAAGTTGTGTTCCCTCTCTGAGCCTTGGATTCTTTATCTGGATGGGGCAGCAGCCTTGAGGATGGTCCTAGGCTCTTCCCTTTACATAGCCTCTCATCATGATGCAAATATATGTGACTCTTCAACATTGAGGTCACACACCTCTTCACCAGCAGGGATCCCCTTAATGATGTGGGTCTGAAGTCAGCCAGATCCTAATCCTGGATTCATATTTACCACCTCTTCCTAGCTGTGTGGCTTTAGACAAGTCACAACTTCTGTGAGCTGCATTCTTTTTTTCCAATTAAAACACACACACACACACACACACACACACACACACACATCCTCAGATGCCAGGCACTATCCTAAGACTGCTGAGGTCAAATCCTGGATCTGCTACTTGGTAACTATATGACCTTGGGCAAGTCTCTTAACCTCTTTGCTCTCAGTTTCCTCATCTGTTAGGTGGGAGTAATAATAATAACATTTTCCTCCAGGGATGCTGTAAGGAGTAAGTGAGTTAATACATATGAAGCACTTAGAACTGCGCCAGGAACATAGCAAATGCTGATAAATGTTTGCTGTTATTACGGCTACCCATCTCACTGAAACTTTATAACCCACTCTAGGAAGAGGTGTGACTTTCCCCACTCTAAATTGAGGGTAATAATACTCACAGCATAGGTGGTTATGATTATGAAAAGTAACATAGGCAAAATAACACTAGGTCATATTTATCAAGTACTATGATGAACCAGATATTATGCTGTATGAGTCAGAAATGTACTTGGCAGCAAGAAGCAGAAATTGAAAGTAACAGTGGCACAAATATATAGAGCTTCATTTATGTCACATAAGAAGTCTGGAGGAATCCAGGCTCTTTCTGTCTTTCTGCTTTGCCATTCTTATCAAGTTAATCTTTGTTCTCAGGATTTCAAGATGGCTGCTGTGCCTCTGTGCATCACATCTGTGTTACAGACAGAACACAGGGGGAAGTACAAAAGGCTGAAGGAGGAGAGTTGTCTGTCTCTAAAAACAAAACAAAACAAAATAAAACACCCCAAAAAGACCTTTTCTGGAGGTACATTTATTATGATGAGCACTAAGTAATGTATAGAACTGTTGAATCTTATATTGTATACTTGAAACTAATATAATATTCCATGTTAATGACATTTAAATTAAAAAAACACTTATCTGGTAAGTAACACCCAGAAAATAACTTAAAAAAAATTTTTTTTAATCTTTATTTATTTTTGAGAGAGAGAGAGACAGAGAGTGAGCAGGGGAGGAACAGAGAGAGAAGGAGACAAAGAATCCAAAGTCAGCTCCAGGCTCTGAGCTGTCAGCACAGAGCCTGACATGGGGCTCGAACCCACGAACTGCGAGATCATGACCTGAGCTGAAGTCAGAAGCTTAACCAACTGAGCCACCCAGGTGCCACCCAGCAAATAACTTTTTAAAAAAATGTTTATTTATTGGGACACCTGGGTGGCTCAGTCAGTTCGGCGTCCAGCTCTTGATTTCAGCTCAGGTCATGATCTTACAGTTCATGAGTTTGAGTCCCACATCAGGCTCTGTGCTGACAGTGCAGAGCCTGCTTGGAATTCTCTCTCTCTCTCTGCCCCTCTCCTGTGTGCTCTCTCTCTCCTTCTTTCTCAAAATAAATAAACTTTAAAAAATGTTCATTTTCAATGTGAGAGCCAGTGAGCAAGTGGGGGAGGGGCAGAGAGAGAGGGAGAAAGAGAACCCCAAGTAGGCTCTGTGTTGTCAGCGCAGAGCCCAACTCAGGGCTCAATCTCACGAATGGTGAAATCATGACCTGAGCTGAAATCAGGAGTCAGACACTTAAACAACTGAACAACCCAGGCATCCCTATACCCAGCAACTTTCACTTCATGTGAACTACCTTCATGGTGATGTAGGCTGTAACAATTGAGGGTAGCCAATTCACAATATCTGTCACATACACATTTTTCTGTTTAATTCCCAACAAAGAGACTGGAAACATTAATATTTGTTTTAAAAAGATGAGTAAAGTAAACTGAGGCCAGGAGAGGCAAGGGACAAACCCAAGGATACATAATTCACAAGTGGAAGAGTTAGGAGTCAAACCCAGGTCTATCTGGCTGGAAGGTCTGAGCTCTTCACCACTATGTGATACCATGAAGTGTCTACTCAGTAGATACTGAGATATTATTTCCCTTCCACTCCTGGCCCTCTGATGAGGTTCCAATAACTTTGGGCATTTGAGGCTAAACCTTTGCACCCCTTTCCCTGCAGCAGAAGTGTGGGCAGGCTGGACTCCATGGAAAAACATGGTGGCTATGCCCAAGGCTTCCTTGCTATTCAGGCTCTATGACCTGAGTGGGATAGATGGAACTGTTATGTGTGTGTAGGACAGAGGTAGGACAGGTAGGCATCCTTATTTGATGACAGTGTAAGCTCTGGCAGAGCATTTTGAAATAATGTGGTCAAAAGGTTTCAAAACAGCAGTCTGAAGACTAAATGGATGTAATTTTTTTGTCCCACACAGTATTTTTTTAATTCAAATGAATTCATCACATTTTAACATTGGGGAACTTCATATTATAACCTATATTTCCAGCCTCTCCAAGAGAAAAAAAAAATCAGACAATCCAGCCATGCTGGGCCCAGATTCCACATGGTGATACCCCATTAGATGGGTGTGTGCCCACCCACCACCACAGCCTTCCCCTAACTGGGCTGCTTCCCTTGTTAGTTATTTGCCCGGTTCCCATGAGCTTCTGAGTTTGTTTCCCCTTTACTGAAACGTTGGAAAGACTGAGACTTAGAGGGGGAAGTGGTTAGAGTTGTCTAAGCTCATATAGCCAAGAAATGGCCAATTTCAAACTGGGCCACTGTGACTCCCAGTCCAGTGCTCCTCCTATATGACACCTCCTTCTGCTGCTGTTTACAAATTTATTCCCCTGGATGGAAGCCATTGCAGTGGAAGATGCAGTGGAAGGAGCCAATTCAGAAGTGTAAGAGTGGGGAAGCTAGGCTTCTGCTTGGCTGAGGATATAGTTTCCCTTTTTTGGGTCTCTGCTTTCTCATCTATAAAATAAGGATAATAACAATCCAACTCTCTGAGGTGTGGGAAGGCTTTGGGAATTGTATGGAGCTAGGAAAGGTTATTGAACATTATTGCTGTTTTTTAAAATTTTTTTGAGAGAGAGCCAGAGAGAGAGAATGAGAGTGAGCATGAGCGGGGAGGGGCAGATAGAGGGGGAAACACAGAATCTGAAGCAGGATCCAGTCTCTGAGCTGTCAGCACAGAGCCCAACACAGGGCTAGAACTCACAAACTGCAAGATTATGACCTGAGCCAAAGACAGATAGCTTAACCAACCCAGCCACCCATGCGCCCCATTATTGCTGTTTTGATTGTCCGTTGCTATGTAAAAAAGCACCCCTAAACCTAATAGTTTAAGACAACCATTTTATTTGTTCATGATTGTGCAATTTAGGCTGGACTCAAGTAGGTGGTTTTTCTACACTTCTTGCTGGTGATCATTCCGGTGGTTGTATTCAGCTGGCAGGTTGGTGGATGGCTAGGATTCTGACTCTTCATTTGGTCTCTAGACATTCTTCTTACATGGTTGTTCAGGACCCCCAGGAATGAGCATTCCAAGAGGATAAGCCAGTGTGTAAGCATCTATTAAGTCTCTGCTTGCATCATACTTGCTAATGTCCCATTGGCCAAAGTTGGTCACATGGCCAAGCCCAGTGTCAGTGTGGGAAAAGACTACATAAGAATGACTATTGGGAAGTGTGGCTCATTGGGGGCCTTAAAGTAATGGCATAGCACAATTATTTCATGGTGTCTGACCAATGGCTAGAATAAGGCAAGTGTGCCTTCACCTGCAGCATGAAATTTGATGGTCCCTGAGTCTCCCTACTCAGAATTCTCTCTCCTGATGAACTGGCCCAGAATCTGATGTTACCTTTGCTTTGCAGCTTTGGCCTGGCAAGACTAGGCTTTCAGAAACCAGATTAGGTTTTAAACTGTGGTACTAATCCAAGTGGCTGATATGGCTGTCCATATGTGGAGGATTCCATAGTGGGCAGGGGGACAGAATGTCCTGATTGGGCAGGTCAGGGTCAGGTGCCATCAACAGAGCCAGAGGAATGGAGTCAGACCATTCTAAACTTATAATAGTAATATATATATAATATATATATACATATATATAATATATACATATAATATAATATATATTTATAAATATTTATGTACAATATATGTTTATATTATAAATATATTACAAACATTTTATATTTATAAAATATTATTTATATTTATAATAATATTTATAATAAATAATATATATATTTTTTTAATGCTTATTTTTGAGAGAGAGCGACAAAGCATAAACAGGGAGGGCAAGAGAGAGAGGGAGAATCTGAAGCAGGCTCCAGGCTCTGTGCTATGAGCTGTCAGCACAGAGCTTGATGCTGGGCTCAAACTCACGAGTCGTGAGACCATGACCTGAGCTGAAGTCGGACACTTAACCAACTTAGCCATCCAGGCACCCCTATGATAGTAATATTAATAAGAAATGACTGTAGTGAGTGTTTACTGTGTGCCAAGCACTCTTCTAAACACCTTAAGTGAATTAACTTATGTAACCCCTCAACAATTCTATGAAGTAGATATTATTCTCTGTGTTTCTTGTATGAGGCACAGAGAGGCTAAGAAACTTGCCCAGGTTCACACAGCTAATAAAGAGCCAGGATTCAAACCCAGGCAGTCTGACTTTAGAAACCACACTCTCTATGGCCTGGATCAAGAATGGGAGTGGAGGTTCATAGGAAAGACAGGTGCTGATATCAAGAAAAGGGGAAATGATACTGTGCAGGCAAAAATAGTATCTATAATCTACACCACCCATTAATACCCATAAAAAGATAATGTGCCATTTAGAGCACAATTTAAAGAACACTTTGTGTTCTTTATGCAGATACCTGAGAACTTGAATATCTTCCTGTCTCCTCCATCGTGATTCTTTAAGTCTCAGGGTCCCCTGGTTGGATCCCAGCTAAATTCTTGGGCCACCTGGTCAAGAATTCCTGAGGTACAGCAGCAAATAAAAACATCTGATCGAGAACTCTTAAAAGAATATGGAGAAGTGGATTTTGAGAAATAGATGGAGAACATGAAGGGGAAGGTAGTGGATGACTCCTACAGAAATACACCTGGGAGGCAAGGGCTGAAGCAAGGTCGATGGGAAAGTCTTGGGAAGTGTGTGTGACTCTTCTGAATGTTGGGGTTGGGAAAGGGGGTGGCATGTATCTGCCATTTCCTGGGCATTCAATCTTTTTTTAATAAGATGCTCTAGAGATGGCTTTTCTTGTTAGAACAAATGTCACAGACACAAAACCTTTCTTGTTTATATTTCTTCTAATGTGCTTCTGCTTGAGCAAGTGAGCCCCTAATGTCAATTTCAATTAATGTCGCTGCATCTGATCTTGGTGTTGCAGCTTATGGATGCAGTGGTGAGGGTGGAGCTGGGGTGGTGGTGGAGAAGGTCACTGGGAAGTGGGAGGAGGTGTCCTCTCTTGTTAGGAGGCTAGAAGTCCCTGGTGAAGGAGGCATTGGGAGGGAAGGTATGGAATGATTTGCTTCCTACTTAATGAAGATCATACTTTATTTATTTATTTATTTATTTATTTTTAAACGTTTATTTCTGAGACAGAGAGAGACAGAGCATGAACGGGGGAGGGTCAGAGAGAGGGAGACACAGAATCCGAAACAGGTTCCAGGCTCTGAGCTGTCGGCACAGAGCCCGATGCGGGACTTGAACTCATGGACCGCGAGATCATGACTTGAGCCGAAGTCGGCCGCCCAACCGACTGAGCCACCCAGGCGCCCCGAAGATCATACTTTAAAGATGCCAGCCTGTTTACTATTGATAAATTTGGAGACCCAGTTGTAAGGAAAAGAGGAGAGATAGGGCTCTAGGGCTGAGCCAGTGAAGAATGAGACAAACAACCTTCTGTTGACCTATGAGAGCTTCCCCCATTACCTTCAGCCACCAGTAGCAGGGGTGGGGGCCATATGTTCCAGCCCTGCTATCTGCTGTCATGGTGGCGGGGGTCAAGGGGGGGGGGATCCTGATTCTGCTGCATGTACTTCCCCTCTCCCAGCTAGGATGGCTCAAAGCTGGTAGTCTCACAACAGCACTTATGTGACCTGAGCTCAACACTGCAGTGGGATGGAGCAGAGTTTGGGGTAGAGGAAGAGCAAAGTTCAGGGGAAGGTAGAGACAGTGATAGCTTGCCCCCTCTCCCTCCTTCTCTTCCTTTCTTTCTTCCTTCCTAACAAAGGGGAATCTTTTGTTCAGGAAAGATACAGATTTATGTTCTCCAAGAGAAGAGCCTCAGGAACAATTTTTTTTCCTTTGAGAAGTCAGAGTTCTTGTTTTTTATCCTTTTTATCATCAACAATAATCATTAGAAGAGCTTACTATTTTTTGAGGACCTTCTGTGTGTCAGGGACACTATACACATTGTTAGTCTTCCCGACTTTCAAGGTAAATGTAATTTATGCCTATTTTACAGAGGAGAAATTGGGGCTTAGAGAGCTTGAGAACTTGTCCAGTAAGAGGCAGGGTTGGGTTGGAACTGAGGCCTGTTCATTCGATTTCTGACTCTGATGTCATCAATTACTCTACACTTGGGAGGTTTGGGCTCCTGGCTAAGATTTGCCAATAGAGGGTACATCCAAAATGAGAAATGTCCTCTATTAGTCTCAGATGTCCATACTGGTAAGGATTAAACAGAGTTTAACCTGCCCTGGACTAGAAGTCAAGATGAGAGGTCTCCCTGCCCTGGTTCTGCAACTCTTCTGATGGGCAGTTTTCAGCTTTCATGACATAGGAGTTACCCTCTCTAGGTCTCATTTATTTGTAAAATGGGCGAGTTGGGCTAAATACCTACAACGATCAGTTCAGTCCAATCCAATCGGATAGCACTTATGGGGGCTTCTTGTTTGGGTGTGCCGGAAGGATACAAAGACTGACAAGACATGCCTCCATTCTCTAGGTAAGCCGGATGCATGTTCTCTAATAGCTATAAATAAAGGGCAACAAAGCATGGAGAGTGGAGCCTTTCATTTAAACTTAGCTAGTGGCAAGTGTGCTAGGGGCAAGTGTGTGTGGCGGGGGAGAGGAGATAAACTTCCTGAGAGAAATTTTCCTCCCCTTCTTTGACCCTGTGGTTCCAATGCCATCTTTGTATCCGTCCCACATCCTTATTGACAATGATTGATTACAGATTGGGCACCTGGCTCAAGCTGGGCCAGTCACAATAACTGACCCCAGCAGCAGTGGATAATTGGTCCAAGGATGAGCATGCACTCATGTTGCGTCAAAGTTCTTCCCTGAAATTCTGTCATTAAGACCAGAAACAGAAAGCTTCAGGCTCTCTGGTGGAGCAGCTAAGAGTTGAATGCTGAGCTGCTGCAGCTGAGTGTCCAGCCTTGAGAAAAGCTTACTTGCAGAGAGAAGGAGAGTCAAGGGCTAGCGAGGGTCCTAGCAACATCTAAGTCTCTGACCCTGTCACTTCAGTTCTCTGACCTCCCAATACATTCCAGATAGATTCCTTTTCTACTTCTGTAGGTCTAAGTTCAATTTCTCCCCCTATTGGTCACTGAGAATCCTATCTCTATGCTGGGATGGTGAGGGAGATTTGGGTCAATGCTGGGGGTGGGGGGGGGCTACTCCTCACCCCAGTCAGGGAAGGACCAAGAGAGAGTTTATTCTCAACCTGGTGGACAGGAAGGAGGGAATGGCATTCCCACTGTAAAGTGCATTAATGTGGGAGGCAGGAATCCCTTCCTGTCACTGAACCTTAGGCAAATTTCTGTGCCTTTCTGAGCCTCAGAAACTGAGGCTGTAAAAACAGATTTTACATATCTGTAAAATGGGACCTGGAATATAATGATGATTCTCAAATTGTGTTCTGCAACACCCTGGAATTTTGTGGAGGGACTACAGCTTAAGGAGGGTAGTTTGTGGCTGGGGGGGGTGGGGTGGTGGTGAGGCCTAGTAGGCTGGACTCTGGGTTCCCCTTTCCTACTTCAAACAAAGCCACCTCTCTCCCGTTTTATGCATTGCCTTTCTGTAAAAGGTCTGGCTTCAAAGAAGGCTCTATAGCTTAACTGGTTTGAAACCCCCTGGATGAGATGTCTTTGAAGACCTTTCTAGTTCTAGTTCATGATTTCATGGGTTACAGGAAAAAGAATAACTCTCACACTGATGATAAAATTATTTTGAGTGTTTGTTGTACGTCAGGCACTGTGCTAAGTGCCTTATGTGCATTTATTTATTTATTTATTTATTTATAGTTTTTTATTTTGAGAGAGTGTTCTTGAGCATGAGTGGGGGAGGGACAGAGATAGAGGGAGAGAGAGAATTTCAAGCAGGCTCGGCACTGACAGTGTGGAGCTACACGACGGAATTGATCTCACAAACCGTGAGATCATGACCTGAGCTGAAATCAAGAGTTGGATGTTTAACAGACTGAGCCACCCAGGTGCTGCTACATGCATTTATTTTTAAAAATCCTTACAGCAACTCTATAATGTGGGGAATTAATTATCCCCATTTTGCAGATAAGAACCTGAGACTTGAGAGGTGGGGTAAATTGCTTAAGAGCACACAGCTGGTAAGTAGTGATGGGAGGTTTGGACCCAAATTGATTAGAAGGCACAAACTAGCAATCACAGGCCAAATTCGGCCCTACGAGGTATGTCTTTTGGCCAGGGGAGTGCTCTTGTTTTAAAGAATTTGACTTAGTTGCCAGCACTTAAAAACCAGATGATTTCGTATAAAACTTTGAACTTAGAGCTTTCCTTTTTTTTTTTCCTTTTAAGACCTGGCAACTGGCAATACTGGGCACCTCTATCCCATATGAGTAGTAGCTGCCTCCTCTAGAGGGAGCATGAACTTGCTACAGGCCCTATTACTCATTATCTTATACCTAACCCACTTTGCTCATTTACTGTACCTGCTTGGCCCTGAGGCATCTGATTTTTCAACCCTTGTTCTAATGACAAGTCTTCCTCAATGACTTCTTACATCCCTCCATTTCCATCTGCTCCTTCTATGGGTCCTGCTGATTGTCCCCTGCCATCTCTCCCTTATCTGCTCATTCCTCTTCATTCACCTGCCGTCCTCACCTGCCTTCCTTCCGTGCCTCCAATGAAGACACCTGTTAGGTCATTCCGCTCTCCTCTTCTACATCCATCTTCCTAATCCTAGCTGAGGTAGCTTTATAAACATCATTGTCAAATTTTGAAGAGGGAGTCTCCTATTCAGGGTGAGCTCACAGGGCAGAAATAATTCCAATGGTGGGGAGAGGATGTGGTTGAATGTATGCCTTGGGGCTCAGAAGGCCTTGGGTTCAAACCCTGATTCCTTTGCCTACCATCTGTGAGACATTGGGCATGCCACATTTTTTTCATCTGTGAAATGAAGACAAAACGGACCCCAAAGTTGGACCAGATTACTTCTAAAGTTTCTTCCAACCTTGACACTATCATTTTTAAATGTTTATTTATTTTTGAGAGAGAAAACATAAGTTGGGGAGGGGTGGAGAGGGGGACAGAGGATCGATCTGAAGTGGGCTCTGTGCTGACAGCAGCAAGCCTGACACAGGGCTCAAACTCATGAACCAGGAGATCAAGACCTGAGCTGAAGCTGGATGCTCAACTGACTAAGCCACCCAGATGCCCTGACACTTTATCATTTTAAAGCAACCTCTGCTCAAAACTTTTCAGTGCTTACCACTGTCTACTAAGTTGAGTGTAGGTACCAATTCCTCCAGATCCTAGTTCTAGTCTACCTTTTGTATCTCATCTTTCCCATCTCAGCTCATACCTTATGCTGCAGAAACCCCAAGCTCTTACATTAATTCCTGCCTTTATGTTTGCTATAATGTGAGGCATTATACCTCCAGCTATTGAACCCTACTCATCTGTTAGGAAATCTGTTTTCTTCTTCTTCTTCTTTGAGAGAGAGAGAGAGAGAGAGAGAGAGCAAGCACAAGCAGGGGAGGGGCAGAGGGAGAGGGAGAATCTTAAAGAGGCTCCATGCCCAGTGAGGAGCTAGATCTCATGACCATGAGATCATGACCTGAGCCAAAATCATGACTTGAGTCCAAATCAAGAGTTGAACACTTAACTGACTGAGCCACCCAGGTATCCAGGAAATCTGTTTTTCGTTGTAAGTTACAAAAACACCAATTGAAACTATTCAAACTATAAAGACATGTTGGTTCATGGAAAAGTCCAGAGGTAGGTCAAGTTTCAGGTATGTTTTTAGCAGGTTTCTGGCTCATTTCTTCTACAGAGTTTTCTTAGTCCTGCCTTCCTCCATGTGATGGCTTTACTTCTTTGGGTGACTTCCCTCTTGGTGGCTTTGATGGTCAATTTTGTGTGTCAACTTGACTGGGCTAAGGTATGCCCAGATAGCTGGTAAAACATTTCTGGGTGTGTCTGTGAGGGTGTTTCTGGAAGAGACGAGGATTTGAATTGGTACCCTAAGATCACCCTCAACAATGCAGGTGGGTATCATCCAATCTGTCGAAGACCAAATAGAATAAAAATGCAGAGGAGGGCAAACCTGCTCTTAGCTGAACTGAGACATCCATCTTCTCTTTCCCAGGACATTGGACATCACCAATCCTGGTTCTTAGGCTTTTGTACTTGGACTGAATTATACCACTGGCTTTACTGGTTCTCTAGCTTACAGATGTCAGATCATGGGACTTCCTGACCTCTATAACCATGTGAGCCAATTTCTATCATCTATCCCCATCTATATCTATATATCCTATTGGTTCTGTTTCTCTGGAGAACCCTAATACAGTGGTTAAGAAAAAATTCTGCCACAACTCCAGGCATCATAGCCTATACCACATGTCCTGAAGGCGATAGAATGCTTCTGCTTCATTCTTCTTCTTTATTGGACCAACAAGAGTAGGTCTTTGATAATTAGGAGACAGGTTAGTATAGTGTTCAGCATGCAGGCTCTAAAACTGGACTCTAGCACTTAGTAGCTGTGTGACCTTGGGAAAGTTAACCTCTGTGCCACAGTCTTCTCGTCTGTACAGTAGGGATTATAATAGTACCTACCTTGAGGGCTGCTGTGGGAATTAAATACGTTTGAAAAATGCTTAGCACATTTCCTGGCAACTAGTAAATACACCACATTAGCTCGTGTTGCCAGTGTATTCTTCAGAAACATCTCCCTTCATACTGTAATCTTCAAGGATTCTTCTGGACAACACAGAGTATTCCTAACACGTCTCTGTTTAATTCATAGCCATCCATTCAACAAATATTAGTTCTAGGGACTGAGGAATGAGCAAAATGGACAAAATCCTGTCTTTGTGAAGTTCACAAAAAAAAGTAGTAGAAGGTGGGGATGGGAGAGGGACAACAAACAAATAAACAGTATTTAAGGTGGTAATGAATGCTACGGAGAAAAATCCAGCAGGAAAGAGCACAGAGAAGTAGGGTGTTGCTATTTTAAGTGTGGGCCAGGGAAGGCTTCTCTGAGGAAGTGACATTTGAATGGAAACCTGAAGGAGTGAGCCATGCCCACATCTGGGAGGAGGGCATTTGAGGCACCTGCACAGGGAGGGTGCAGCACCACAGCCAGCACCTGGTGGTGGGGCTGATGGGAGGGCAGAGAGAGCCTCTCAGAAGAGGTGTTCCTGAGTTGAGTTTTGAAGGATGAACAGGAAGTATCTAGGCAGAAGAGGAGGTGCAGTCCAAGTGGAGAATGTGCTACAGCAGAGGGTGCTGAGAGACTGTTGTGTATTCAAGTGCACTTGGTAAGGCCAGTACAAAGGGAGGGAGGTGAGGAGCCAGGAATGGCCAGAAACAGAGCAGAGGAGATTGGCAGGGACCAGTTCCTTAATTGGTTGGTTGATTGATTAATTCACTCAAGTGTTTAGTGAACACCAGGTCTATACCAGACATTGCACTAGGTAACAATTGCATTGTTACCAGACAATGATGTACGCAAGCAGTCAAAGATGCTTGGTCTCATGGAACTTACCTTCTAGTGGGGAGACAGACAAAAAACGCACAGACTAATAAATGACAAGACTAAGAAATACCATGAAGGAAATGAATAAGAGACTAAACTAGAGAACATCTTTAGCTGGGGTGGGAAAGGCCTCTCTGCGGTGATATTTATTTATTTATTTTTTTAAATTTTTATTAAAAAAAAATTTTTTTTAATGTTTTTTATTTATTTTTGAGACAGAGAGAGACAGAGCATGAACGGGGGAGGGGCAGAGAGAGAGGGAGACACAGAATCGGAGGCAGGCTCCAGGCCATCAGCCCAGAGCCCGACGCGGGGCTCGAACTCGCGGGGCTCGAACTCGCGGACCACGAGATCGTGACCTGAGCCGAAGTCGGACGCTTAACCGACTGAGCCACCCAGGCGCCCCTGCGGTGATATTTAAACAGAGACTTGAGGCAGAAGAAGGAACCAGAAGTTAGAACATGTGGAGGAAGAACGTTCTTGTCCTTGGTCTCAGTATCACTATTTCTCCAATTGGACTTCTCTTCCTTTGAAGGGAGACACGGCGTCATCAAATAATACAAACGGAGCTATAATTGCTGGTTTCGCAGGGTGAGGATTCCATTCAAACTCTGCCCTGTTAGGACTCCCGTCCTTAGGTGGGTTCCGGGGCAAGCGATGTGAAAAACACGATCATGAAATCACAGGTCTGCCACAAGATTTCGGACAATTCTCACCCTTCAGGGAAGTATAGCTGAGGACAGAAGGGCAACCTTCTCCTGTGCTCTTTGAAGGCCCCTCCGCCTGTTCCGTGGAGGCTGGAACACTGATTTGGGTGAGAGTTTACGACAGGAGAAATACTCAGGAGAGAGGACCACCACCCAGATCAAGTTATCTATCAAACGTTTCCCGCACCCTAGAAGGGTAAGCGTACTTCAATTTAACCTCCTTTGTAGGTGGGAGTGGCGCCTCCTCTCCAAACCCAACCCAACGGCTGCCTCTCCGCCCCGTCCTAGCCTAGGCTGAGAGGAACTATCCTCGTCCTCTCCACGCACCTGGTTCGCTGAAAGCGAAAGGACCTAGGGCTCCTCCCAACGCCATCTCTTCCGCACCCTTCGGTACGGCCCCCCGCCAACCTGTTTGGGCCCTGTCTCCAGACCCCGCCCGTCTTCAGCACCAGCCAGCCGCTCTTGCTTTGGGTCACGCCTCCTTCCGGCTCTTCCCCAGAGTGGCCACCTTTAAGCCCCCACCTCCCTGCTCCGCTTCCGGGCACGCCTCCTTCTGTCCCGCTTCAATTTTTCCTCCCTCCTGGGTTTCTCTTCAGCCACGCCTCCGGCCCCCTCTGCTAAGGGTGCCGCTTCGCCCAGCCTCGCCTCGGTCTCCCTCCACCTTTGACTCCTCCTACGGGCACGGCCTCCCTTTAGCTCCACCCACATCCCCTCCTTTCAAGCACGGCCCTGGCTCCTGGCTCGGCGTGGCCTCCACGGTCTTCCATACCTGCCTTGCGTTTCTCTCGTCTCCGGCCTCACCACCCTCTCAGCCCTGCCCCGCCTTCGGCTCGCTTATTGGTGTAGCAGAGTCTCTCTTCCAGTCCTTAGCTCCGCCTCTCCAGCCTCCCTCCTCGGTCCCTCCTCCCTCAGTCAGGCCCCGCCCTGGCTCCGCCTGCCTCTTCTCCCCGCCGAAGCTCTGGACCTTTCCAAAGCGAGGCTGAGGGGGTGGGGAAAGCCCATGCGCCCGGGAAGCCGGGCTGTGTCAGGGTGGGGCTGCGGACTCCTAGCACTTGGCTCTCGGTGTCCTTTCCTGGAGAAAGAGGCAGGGGCGTGGAGGGAAGGCCCAGGGCCAGGGCTGGAACGGCGGGTGGGGCCAAGCTTAGGGAAACCGTTCAGGGCACCCCCACCCCCGCGCGCTTCAGTGGTGCCGGCCGAGGGAAGGACTCGCGGCTGCGGGGCTCGCGCCGCTGTCAGTGCGGCGGGGCGCGCGAGCGGCGCGGGCGCAGGGCGGGCTGAGCCGGGAGAAGCTGAGGGGGCGGTAGCGGCGGCGGGGGCGACTCCCGCGCGTGTGCTCAGCTCCTCACGCCGCGGCCGGAGCCGCCTTCTTCCTCCTTCGCTCCCTCCCTTCCGCCCCCGAGTGCGGCGGCACCGCCTCCTTCCGCGCCGCGCGGCTTCCTCCAGACCTCTTGGCGCGGGTGAGTGGGAGCCACGGGCGTCTCCTTAAGGGTGCGGGGGAGTGTTCCTCTTTCCTTTTCGGCCGCCCACCTCTTCACTCGAGTTCCTACCTATTTTTAGAAACTCTTTTTTCGGCCATTCTGGGCGTCCCAGGAGCGGGAGTAACTCCCGGCCCCCTCCGCCCGCACCTCCTCCCCATCCCCGGGCCCGCCGCCCCGGGTCGCTAGCCCGGCCCATCCTCGCCTGCCCCCGGCCGCCTAGCGTTCCCTGGCCGATTCCCCCTTGCGGGCCGGGCCTGGGCCAAGAGTTGGCGGGGTGGGCCCGCGCCCGCTCGGAAGTTGGAGTCTTTGTGCTCGCGCCCCGCCCCACCCGGCGAGGGGAGGAGGGAAGGGAGCGGAGGCCGCGCCGGGGAGGCCTGGGCGGGCTCGGTCCCGGCTCCAGCCCCGGCTTCTTCCAGCTCTCCTGCCCGACCCGGCTGGGTCTGCGGGCTCCCCGAGGTGCGCAGAACTGGCCCTGCCTCGCTCCCCCGGGCTTGAGCGCCGCCGCGGCCCCCGCCGCTGCCGTTCCTGGGCTCCTTGCGCACCTTGGGGCTCAGAGAGGAGCAACAACCGGTCCTCGAGCTGGGGCAGTGTTCTGCAATTCACGCAGCCCTCTGTGTGCAGCCGAGCTTTAGTTTGTCCCTCCGTAAAATTTGGGAAAGAAAGTCGCCTCGCAGCATGTTTGTGGATTTAGGAAACTAATACGTGAGAGAAGTGTTTAATACCAACAGGTAACATTTAATGGACTTGACTAGGAACTTTGTAAGCCCTATTTCATTTAATGCTCATGACGGCCTTCTGGGGTTATCCCCCTTTCCAAAAGCAAAAAACAAGGCTCAGGGAGGTGAAATAATGTGCTGCAAATCATAGTAGTCCTAGAAGTGTAAAGTCTTGGTACTAGTACCTGTTACTTATTTCTTAAGTGTGAGCTTGTGTAATCTCTTAGTGCAGAGAGGATTTTGATTTACCCTTGGGTCACATCGTTAGAGACGTAACTCCGTTTTCCCTGACTTCTAGGCTAGTGTCCACTATGCTGTGGATGAAATCCCATTCTGGGGATATGAGGGGTCGGAGGGAAAGGAAATTACTATGGATTTCTTGCTAGTATTGCCCGTTAGAATTTGATGAAGGTAGGGGACTCCAGATCTCAGGCACAACTGAAATTCTCTGGGATTTTGGCTCAAGGAAGGCTTGAGTCATTATAACAGTGAGGGCTATCCATTTTGTTTATAGTATGTTCCTCCCCCCAAACCTTGAGTGTTCTCCATAGTGTTTAGATTTATAGCTCCTGGTTGGGGAAGGGGAAGCAGGAAGTGGCTCAAGTCAAGTGCTTCAACTCTCTGCCTTCAAATAGGGTTTTATTTTCCCTATTTTCAGGTAAGACCAAGAGGGATAAAAGCGAACTAAAATTAACTTTGACTAGTGTTCTAGTTTTCCAGTGTGTTTGATCCTGGTGTGGGAAGTGTCAAAATCAGGTAGGCCACATTTTGAAAGAGTCTCCTGATGTTTGCATTAATTCTTGGGAGTCTGGAGGTCTGTTGTGCCCTCCTTTTTCCAAAATTCTGGATTTAGAAGTCGTGGTATGTAGGGGCTGGAAGGGGTCTTACTATCTGGTCTAACTTTTTTGTTTGCCTTGTCCCTCTTCCCTGTTAATTGAACACTGAAAGGGGAAGTAAGTTGTCTAAATTCACAGACTGCCTTAGTGACAAATCGGAACTAGAATTCCCAGTCCAGTAGTAGTTATATTTCTACAATCCCTTGCCACCTTTTGAAAGGGCAGTAAATTACATAGTCAGGCCTTAAGACCAGGAATCCTGAGTAAATTGAAATCACGAGGAAGTTGTTTAGTTCCAGCCACTCTCCGTGCCTCAGGTTTTGCATTAAAAGGAGGTCAGGTTTTGTGCACAGGTGTACCAGTTCTCATTACTTTTATTGTGTGGTACTTTATGGTTTATAGTACTCTTCTGGAATCATCTGATTTCGTTTCTAATCAGTTCTGTGAGGGAGTTCTTAGAATTTGCTTTACATCTCCATTTTACAGCTGTAATTGAGAATGGAGACACAGCAAGGTTGGGGTACTTGCCTTTCTTATAATCACCAGATTAACAAGTGGTAAGGACAGGACACCTTTCATGGGCAGAGGATTTGATGTGGCATAATAAATTGAGCCACTTATTGTGACTCTGTGAACCTGTTTCCTTTTCTATAAACTCAACAGGCTTGTGTGGGAGCTGTGAGAAATGGCTGTGAAAGTCTATTGCAGTAGTAGAAATAATAGCTAACATTAAGTACTTACCATATACCAGGTACTGGACTAAGGACTTTCTGTGGGGTATCTCATTTATTCCTCAGAGCAACTGTATGAATTAGGTATTATCCCTGATTTACAGAGGAAGAAATAGGCTTTAGAGAGGTTATATGACTTGTTCAGGATCCTGTAATTGATAACTGCAGACAGTATAACTTTAAAGCCAGTGTGGGTGTTTTTTTGTTTTTTGTAAAAATACATGAGACATAAAATTTACCATTTTAACCAGTTTTAAATGGACAGTTCTCTGGCATTAAGTGCATTCACACTGTTACGCAGCCATCACCACTATCCTTACCTAGAAATTTTTGTCTTCCCCAACTGAAACTGTATCCATTAAACACTAACTCCCTATTCCCATCTCCCCCCAGCCCCTGGCAACCACCATACGATTTTGTGTGTCTGATTTTGACTATTCTAAGTACCATATGTAAGTGGGATTGTACATATTTTGTCCTTTTGTGACTGGCAAAGTTGGCACTCTTTGTGCCTCCCTTGACCTCAGGGTGCTTTGTAAATGCAAAATGATCAGCCCTGATTGGCAGTATGCATCCCCAGAGTGGGAACCGAAGCCTGATTGTACCTTTGGTTAAGCTCCTTACCCCCTTTTCCTCTATCACTGAAGCCTGTTTTGGAGATCTGTGCTCGCCTCTTTTGTGTCTTCCAAAGTGACCTCTTACCCTTGAAATAGAACCCAGAGGACTCTCCACTGGCCTTGTTTGCACCTGCCTTTCTGACTATACAGGGTTTGGGCATATCAGGCTGCAGTGATCAAGAATAGCAGTGCTATGACAGCAGCTCGGATCAGAACTACTCAGAGGATGATTAAATGGATTACCTTTATGAAATGTTCTCTCTCTTTGCCCTCCTCTTTGTATATAGTCACACAAGAGGGATTAGCTTTGGTTTCCTAGAGGGTGTTTATGGATACTCCTTGTTTGCAGGTGGTTAAGATGGAGTTAAATGCATTTAGCCTTCAGAATTCTCTTTGGTTTGACCTTTTCCCGTTCTATGTGTTTGGGAGATGGTGGGGTGGTAGAATGTGGTGTTTGTGAAGGGTAGTTGGAATTTTGTCCTGATATTTACAGGGGGTGGGAGTGGGAGGTGTTCCAGAGATGGGTTTAATAGGGCAGCAAACAGATCTGAGCCTGTTGCACTTTCCTTAAAGATCTGATGGCTTAGCATTGCCTATGTATTAAGTCCAAACCCCTGAGTGTGATAATGTCAGAATGTGCTGAATTGTTTATTGGGGAGGATCTTGTAGTTGAGGAACTTTAAAGTCCCGTTCTGGCTACCTGTTGAGATTTGGTTTCATTGGACACTTCATTATCGGAAAGTTTTTCATTTACAGGAAAATTATTAAGCATCTGCCATGCACAGTCCTAACCTTGGGGATTTGGGTCTGTATAGTGTCGTGGGGAAGACAGGCAAGGAAACAGGCCATGTGAGAAGTATTGTGAATAGGGATAAACACTATGAGAGCATAGAGAAATGGTTACTTATCCAGCCTTGGAGGCTTCTTCAGATCTCAAGAAAAACAGAGAGACCTGAGGCAGGAGGAAACGAGATTTGGAGAGTTGAGGAGAGAAGATAAGACTAGGCAGAAGGAATTGCAAGTTTAGAGATGGTGGTGGTAATAGGTAAGACTTTGGCCATTTACTGTATCTATCAGATACTATACTCTTAAGCATTTAACATGTGTTACTCCTTCCTATAACCACCTTGAGAAGTATACTATTACTCCCATTCCGTAGGTGAGAACAGACCCAGAGGGGTTAAATACATCTCTCCGTTTTCTCAAGATTGTTGAATGGATCATAAAACAAAAGATGGGTGGATGTGGCCCAAGATGAGAGGAGACTGGTACAGTAGGTAGAGCAGAAGCCAGGTCATGAAAGGGGCTTGTTGCCCAGGTTGAGGAGTTTGAACTTTAAACTGAGATGAGGGGGGCCATGCTCCCCTGGGCATTTTAGAAGGCTCTCTGGCTACCTGTTTGGAGAGTGGATTGGAGGGCTAGAGTACCATGGGCAAAAAAGACCAGTTAGGAGGAGGCTGTTATGGTACATACAGGTAGGAGATGATGATGTTTCCAATGAAGGGTGTGTGTGTGTGTGTGTGTGTGTGTGTGTGTGTGTGTGTGTGTGTGTAGAAGGAATTGTGAATGAGACACAAAGATGATTGGTGTGGAGAGTAAGCAAGAAATCAGGGATGACTTCTAGATTTCTACCTGGTGCAGTTGTACAGATGAGGATGCTGATTATTGAGGTGAGGACACAAGAGAGAGGGTGGATTTCTCATGCAGGGTCCTACATCTGCTTTCATTTACCTTCTAGTTACTGATCCTAGTTCTCCATGGGGAGGGTGGGAGTGGGGGCATGGGTGAGGGAGAGATATTTCACAACACATCTGGTAACTATTCCTGACTAAACTGGGTGATGTAAACGCTAGTTTCTTTTTTTTCTATTTTTTTTTAATGTATTTATTTTGAGTGAGAGGGAGGGGCAGAGAGAGAGGGAGAGAGAATCCCAAGCACCCTCAGTGCTCTTAGTGCAGAGCCAGATGCAGGGCCTGAATTATGAACCATGGGATCATGACCTGAGCCAAAATCAAGAGTTGGATGTTTGACTGACTGAGAGCCACGCAGGTGCCCCAACATTAGTTTAGAAAAGGGGGAAATATTAAGATATCAGACACCCAGGCCCTCCGTAGCCCTGAAGATTGCTTATGTTAAGCCAAGAACAGCTTACATTTTCTTTAGACAATGTCCTTTGGTACTGCTCTATGTGCTTCTGTGGCCCTCTCTAAGTCACTTGTGTTTACTACCTGCTAGGCACTGGGAAAACAAAGTTGAGTAAAACAGGAGCTTGCATCCAGAAAGGCAGCAGGTCTCAGTAGTTTAGCTAACAGTGGTGGAGGCAGAGGGTAGGGTGAGGCTGGTCAGGGTGGGACCAGATGCCGAGGGATCAAGAGGGATTTTTGTTACGATTCTAGATGATGATTTAGATAATATATCTCTTGGAGAGAGGCATTTTCTTTCTTCTTTTCTCTCCCATTTCTTAGGCAGTGGTGGGGGGGGGGTGGTGGTAAGAGTAAAGATAGGAGTGTTTTCATATGAATGTCTATAAAAACTTTTTTTTTTTTCAATTTTATCTTGAGGTATAAAAGGTACAACTGGAGTGGGGAAGATGACAGCAGTAATGTTAACCTGCTGACTTACAACTGTCCATTAGGTATTATAAGGAAAGTTTCAGACCTGAGATGGGGTACTGCTCTTAGACTCTCAGGATTAGAGAGAGGGGACAGTGGGATAAACTGGGAGCCTAGTCATGAGCCTGAAGATTATTCATTCTGGTCCCTGCTGTTAATTCAGCTTGTGGTCTTGCCTTTCCTTTTCTGGTGCCATTTCATCATAAAATAATCTCAGAGCTCCCAGAAATTCTGTAAAGACCCAAAGGGTGGGAGCTGGGGGCAAAAATTAATTTTGAGGTCCTTCTCTGGTCACCTTCCCCACCCTGCTTAAATGAATAACTAGACATAGGCATCTGTCCAAGTATCATTAGTTATCTTTTCCATTTCTATAACCCTCCCTTTTTTTTTTTTCTTCAGTTTTATTATCTTTCACTTCTTAAGGACCTTCATGTGAATAAATGACCATACCTCATTGGAGGATGGGGGGAAGTGTGGAATATATCACTAGGTTCTATTCTATATCTCCAGAAGGTCATTTAGGCTGTCCACTGCTCTCTCTACAGGGTTAGGGGTGGGGAGATTGTGGTTGAATACTTACAGTTTCTTTCTTTGATTTTTTTTTTTAATTTTATTTTTTAAATTTACACCCAAATTAGCATATAGTACAACAGTGATTTCAGGAGTAGATTCCTTAATGCCCTTTTAGCCCATCCCCCTTCCCACAACCCCTCCAGTAACCTTCTGTTTGTTATCCATATTTAAGAGTCTCTTATGTTTTGTCCCCCTCCCTGTTTTTATATTATTTTTGCTTCCCTTCCCTTGTGTTTGTTCTGTGTCTTAAAGTCCTCATATGAGTGAAGCCCTATGATATTTGTCTTTCTCTGACTAATTTCGCTTAGCATAATACCCTCTAGTTCCATCCATGTAGTTGCAAATGGCAAGATTTCATTCTTTTTGATTGCCAAGTAATACTCCATTATATATATGCCACATCTTTATCCATTCATCCATCGATGGACATTTGGGCTCTTTCCATACTTTGGTTATTGTTGATAGTGCTGCTGTAAACATTGGAGTGCATGTGTCCCTTCGAAACAGCATACCTGTATCCCTTGGATAAATACCTAATAGTGCAGTTGCTGGGTTGTAGGGTAGTTCTATTTTTAATTTTTTGAGGAACCTCCATACTGTTTTCCAGAGTGGCTGCCCCAGTTTGCATTCCCACCAGCAGTACAAAAGAGATCCTCTTTCTCTGCATTCTCGCCAACATCTGTTGTTGCCTGAGTTGTTAATATTAGCCATTCTGACAGGTGTGAGGTGGTATTACATTGTGGTTTTGATTTGTATTTCCCTGATGATGAGTGATGTTGAGCATGTTTTCATGCATCAGTTGGCCATCCTGGATGTCATCTTTGGAGAAGTGTCTATTCATGTCTTTTGCCTGTTTCTTCACTGGATCATTTGTTTTTTGGGTGTTGAGTTCGATAAGTTCTTTATAGATTTTGGATACTGACCCTTTATCTGATATGTCATTTGCAAATATCTTCTCCCATTCTGTCGGTTACCTTTTAGTTTTGCTGATTGTTTCCTTCGCTGTGCAGAAAGAAGCTTTTAATTTTGATGAGGTCCCAATAGTTCATTTTTGCTTTGGTTTCCCTTGCCTCTGGAGACGTGTTGAGTAAGAAGTTGCTGCGGCCAAGATCAAAGAGGTTTTTGCTTGCTTTCTCCTCGAGGATTTTGATGGTTTTTTGTCTTACATTTAGGTCTTTCATCCATCTTGAGTTTATTTTTGTGTAGGGTGTAAGAAAGTGGTCCAGGTTCATTTTTCTGCATGTTGCTGTCCAGTTTTCCCAGCACCACTTGCTGAAGAGACTTTATTCCATTTGAATATTCTTTCCTGCTTTGTCAAAGATTAGTTGGCCATATGTTTGTGGGTCCGTTTTTGGGTTTTCTATTCTGTTCCATTGATCTGAGTGTCTGTTTTTGTGCCATCTTTCTTTCTTTCTTAATGTTTATTCATTTATCTTAGAGAGAGGGAGAGGGAGAGCGCGCACACGTGACTGGGGAGGGGACAGAGAGAGAGAGAGAGAGAGAGAGAGAGAGACACCGACCCAAGCAGGCTCCATGCTGCCAGCACAGAGCTCGATGCAAGGCTTGAACCCATGAACTGCGAGATCATGACCTGAGCCAAAACCAAGAGTTGAATGCCCAACCGACTGAGCCACTCAGGTACCCCAAATAGAGTTTCTGAGGCTCCGACATATGTATTTGAAGTGCTCCACTGACTAAAGTGCACATCTGGTTATTCTTCTGACACGCCCAGTGTTGCTCCACTGGGCAAAATAGGCTTTTTGATGCTTGCCAAAGTCATGTAACTTGTAATTACCTGATATTCTCTGGGATCTGTCTTCCTGTCTAAAACAAGGGGGTTGGACTAGATAATATTGAATGATATTTTTACCTCTTAATAGTATGAATTTCTGGTTTTATGGAAGTGACTTAATTCATTTCTGGAAGGAGAAACAGTTTTGTTAGAGCATTGAGAGTATGTCAGAGGGTTAAATTCTGAGTTCACGGGTACCTTTCAGTATATAAACAGATGGATATTGCTTTTTAGAGTGGACAGATTGCTGAAAAATTGCTTGTGAGATGAATTTATCAGATTGTCTAAGGAGCTCCATTATAAACTTGGAGCTGTTGTCCCATGGACAAACTTGGAGTCTAAGGACTATAAAAAATTATATTTAAATGTTTGGCAAACTGTTTAAAATCATAGAATAAAGACAGATAAAAAACAGCATAAGATTCCCAAACAGTACTAGGACTGGAAAAACACTATACCCGGAATTTGCATTTCCTTAGAGCTTTAGCTTTATGAGGTAGATGCCTCTACTGAGGTTACCTGGCCCTTAAAATGCCATCTGTAGAGACTGAATAGTTCTGTTTATTTGTTAAGGTAAGAATCATTGCTTTATCCAAGTAAGTATTCTCTTTTAGAAGGCCAGGTTAATAAGTTTAATGTTATTGGCCAGGTTTTCTTCATTCTAGAGGTATTTATCTGGTATTTAGCGGTCTCCTGTTAGTTTTATTAAGGATTTTTTTTTTTTTGTAATTTATTGTCAAATTGGTTTCCATACAACACCCAGTGCTCATCCCAAAGGGTGCCCTCCTCAATACCCATCACCCACCCCCCCCCCCCTCCCACCCCCAATTAAGGATTTTAGTAAACCTAGTTAAAGGTACTGTTTGCATGGTCTCTGTTGATATGTTTGTCTAGTTTCCTTTGTAATTCTTTGTGCTAGTGAAAGCAAGCTCAGCAGTAGATTTAAAAGAATCATTTCTATAACTCATTTCTCTAGATCTGGGTTTCCTTTCTGGAAGTAGGATCATGCTATACTGAGAGGTCAAATGTTGCCTGCTTACATGGGCCTTTGGGACTTTGTTCTTCCAGATAGCTGTAAGCTGGCAATGAGGAATGGTATTGTCAGTATAGTAATAATAGCGATGCCTGAATCAGAATCAGTTGAACACAAGAATAACTTTTCTTCAGGCCTTAAAGACTCACCTTAAATTGGTTTTCACATAAGTTAAAATCAGCTCTTGATAAAATTAGGGTCTTAGTAGAGTTACCATACTGAGTAGGCTACCTAGCTGTGATAGCATGATTATATTTATGCAACTGCTTTTCATCCCAAAGTTCAGTCATTCTTTTCCAGGAATTTGGAGTACCTGCTATGTGTTCTGTCTATGGAGAACATAAAAACAAAGCAAGACCTGATTGCTGCCCTCAAATTACTTTCAGTTTTGAGAGAAGTACAGTGGATCCTAGTTTCTGCTTACTCCTGCTGCCCTGGCCCAGATATTTGGGTTGAGGATTCAGACTAGAAATAGCAGAATTGATGGATGTATCACTAGGCAAGGAGACCTTTTTGAAGATCTGACTTCCAGTGTTTGCATATATTTTTGCCCCCCTTTATCTATTGGTGAGGTGCCCCACACACGGTGTGTAAAGTCAAGAACATTAGGGTAGGGGACAACATTGTCCTTCAGGCTTGGGTGTCCAGACATCTGTCTAGTGCTTTTCCTAATCTCCTCACATCAGTTCTCTGGCTGGCTTCCAGAAAGATTTGATACTGTCTAGCTTCTTCTTTAGGAAGTAAGAAAATGAAGTTTCATATTGAATTATTTGAAGTTTTATTATACTCAGTTTTGAAATAGCTCTCTATTTTGCTTGAAAGTGAATTATATGAAGTGTGGTTTCTGGCATTTGCTCAATTTGTGACTTAATAATTGTGATTAAATTGTGGTTCTTGAAGCCCACCACCATTGTCTCTGCCAGTTGTCTTTGAACACTTTGCAGCATGGAGCCCTAAGGAAATGGAGGGAACGTTGAGCTTACCCTGATCTTGAAGGGCTCTTCCCCTTTTCTGGTTTCTACACTCAAAAAAGAAAGGTTTTTTGGATGTTGTGTTGTGTTCGAACAATTTAGCATTGCCTGTGAGGTTTAGAAGACGAGAAAATATGCCTGTGCCTGTCCTTGAAGGTTGGAGATAATATTGAAATCAGTCATCCAAACTGTATGGAGCCCATTGAATGCCTTCTTGGTGCTGTGAGGGATGTAAACATGTATAGCATATTCTTGACTTCAGGGAACCTATGGTCTCTTTGGGGAGAGAAGATGTGTATCTGACAATAAGGCAGTTTGGTGTAGATAGCGTTGTTTGGATGACTAAGGTCTACTCTTGTTCTTTGACACTAATTTGGCCAGGTAAACTGAAATAAGTCATTTTTCCTCTTGGACCTCCATTTTGTCATCTATAAAATGGGGCTAATATTCCATATCTTAACTTCTTCACAATGTTATTGTGAGGAACAAGTTAATTTTACTAAAAGTACAAATGATACATTATAAAACCAGATGATGCAATTTATATGTGAATTTATATATGAACATATATATGTATATATATATATATTATACATGAAGAACACATGAGCTATTTGTCAGAGTTAATGGGTAAATGGCAGTGTTTTCCATAGAAGGAGAGATCTCTTTGGGTTGGAGTGATCAGAAAGAGCGATCTGAATCAGCCTCTAGGACTGGAGAAAGAATGATGGAAGCATTTAGACAGGGGCATTGATGAGGCAAAAGACTAGGAAAAACTTAAGGGGAGCAGGCTAGTGTTTTCCAGCCTCAAGTCACAGGGTAGGTGTATGTTCAGCATTAGTTACCAGTTTTCGAAGGCATACCAGATTACACTCTCGTTAGTGGTATAGGAGAGATTCCTGTTGCTTCGCATTCGGGTCAACACTTAGCATTGTCTTTTTCATTTTAAGTCCTGTTGGTTGATAGTTACAGAACTGAGTTTAATGAACGTAATATGAACTCTCAGGTAGCAATGCCATGAAGAAGTAAGATTGGGATTTCAGAGAAGGGAGAGATTGCTTCATTTGTGGTGTGTGGTGCCCAGGGGGCATTTATGGTGGAGTGAGCATTTCACTGGGCTTTGTAGGATAAAGATAGTGACCATATATTATCTGGGACCACTTCAGTTTCTCATGTTCTGTCTGGTTGTGCTTAATAAATTATGAAACACCAGTATTTCTGTGTCAGGACTCTTATCTCCTTGATACCCTGAAATCTCTTCTCAATTGCTGTGCCCCACTCCCTTTCCCTACCCCATTTTCCCAGAAAGTACGGTCACAGGAGATTTTAGGCTATGGAGATGGAGAGAAGACATTCTGTTGAACAGAAACACATGAGTGACTAAATTGAATGGCATCCCTATTCTTGCTAATGAGCTGAAGAGGGGAGGATGTGTCCATACTTCAAGGGGTGGATGGTGATGCCTTCTCATAGCCCTCTGGAGCAGGTGGAAAATGTCTACTGTTCCCAAGCCAATTGTATTTAAACTGGATAGGATGAGAATGACCTCTTTGCCTGAAATTACATCATTTCAGGAAATAAGTTAATCCAGCAGTAATACTTGAAATATATCAAAAGAGAGTTTGTCTTTTAAAAGAAGGGGGAGGTGGCAAGAGGGAATACCAAAACCTAAAGAGCTTAGTCTCTCAAAGCTCATCTATTACTTGTATATTTGCTCAGGGAAAAATTGCCATTTCTTTATCAGCTTTCATCCTGCTGGGTGGACCCTAGCTGAGTGTTTATTTTCTGTAGTTTTACCAAATCACTTTGAAGGCTGGTGTGAACATTGATCATTTCTTAGAGCCTTTCCTCTTTGTTCTGTCAGCAAATTTTAGAAAATGTACCTTAAATTACCTGGTTGGGGGAAATGAGGTGGCCCTGCCTGCTCCCAGAGAGCAGTACTTCCATGTTAAACATTAGTTAGGTCCTGATCCTGTTTCAGGTCTGGGGTATTTGTCAGGAGAGACTGACACTGATGCCACTGGGGACATATACTAGAGGGTATTTAGGCCTTCTGTCAAGTAGACTAGTTGAGTACTTGATTAAAAATCTGATCTCGGTTCTAAACCTAACTCCGTGTTTGTTATTAATAGTTACTGCCCTGTATCGGGTGCCCACTGTGTTGAGATACCATGCTTGGTACCTTGGTTCAAACTAATAGAGCTGATGTTTATTTAAAATTACTGTGTGCTAATAAGCTCTTTGTGTATGTATAGAAATCTTTATAAATCCTATAATACAAGACCTATATAAGAAAATTTATGTATCATTTACATATGTTATATAAATCTTGTATATCATGCATAAGTCTGTCTATATATAAAAATCATTTATTCTTACCTCAACCTTAAGAAGTAGGTTCTGTTGATCCTCATCATATAGATAGGAAACTGAGATGCCAGGAGGTTAAGAAATGTATTGTCACACTGCCAGTAAATGAAGTTGCCAGGAGTTAAACCTAACCAGTTATTTATTTTTAATATGAAAAATTTTAAACATACCCAAAATAGAATAGATTAATGAAGACTGATTCATTACTGTACCTATCACTCAGCTTCAATTCATGGTCAGTCATATTTCATTTATACCCACCCCTACCTACTTCTCGTCGTGTGCTTTGAAGAAAATCTCAGCTATCATATTTTGTCCTTAAATATTTCACAACATATTTCTAAAGGATGATTTAAAAAATAAAACTTCAGGGGCACCTGGGTGGTTCACTTGGTTAAGTGTCCGACTTCGGCTCAGGTCATGATCTTGTGTTTCATGAGTTCAAGCCCCGCATCGGGCTCTGTGCTGACAGCTGAGAGCTTGGAGCCTGCTTCAGATTCTGTGTCTCCCCCTCTCTCTGCCCCTCCCCTGCTTGTGCTCTCTCTCTATCTCTCAAAAAAAAAATAAATGTTAAAAAAAAAAAAATTTAAAAAACTGCAGTGGGGCCTGATTGGCTCAGTTGGTAGGGCATGCAACTCTTGATCTCAGGGTTGTGAGTTCCAGCCCCACATTGGAGGAAGAGTTTACTTAAAATACAAAACACAACTACAGTGCCATTTTCATCCTTGTAAAATTTAACAACTCCTTAATACCATCAAAATTCAGATTGTGTTCAAATTTCCAGTTACCTCATAAATGTCAAAATCTTACTTTTACAGTTTGTTTGACTTAGGATTTATATAAGATCCACATTTTAATTGGTTCCATCTTTTAAGTCTCTCTCTCTCTCTCTCTCTCTTTTTAAGTTTATTTATTTATTTTGAGAGAGAGCATGCATGAGCAAGCAGGGGAGGGGCAGAGAGAGAGAGAGGGAAGGAGAGAGAATCCCAAGCAGGCTCCGCACTGTCAGCCCAGAGCCTGATGTGAGGTCTCATCCCATCAACCATGAGATCATGACCCAACCTGAAATCAAGAGTCTTATCCTTCAACTGACTGACCACCCAGGCGCCCCCTAAGTCTCTTTTAATTTGTAGTTCACCCCTGTGTGGTTTTTGTGTTACCTTTATTTGTTGAAGTAACTGGATTGTTTTCCATGTTCTGAATTTTCTATAAATTGGTGGTTGTATCTAGGGGGCAAATATGTCTTAATCCTCATGGCAACTCTGCAAAAAATAGGTATTTTTGTTTTGCAGATGAGAAAACAGACTGAGAAAGATTGGGTGACTTGTCTAGAGCCTCCCAGCAACCTTGGATTTAAGCACAGACCATTTTGTCTCCAAAGCCTTTGTTCTTTGCTTTTCTCCACTCCCCCATTCTCTGACCTTGGGCAAATCATTTTAAGTTCTCTGGGCCTTAGTTTCTTTGATACATACACTGATGAATCTTATAGGAGTAGTAGTTTATGTGTCGATGACCATTTGAATGCCTACTATGTGATGGCATGGTACTAGATGCTGTGGATGATACTCAGGTGAATATGTTTTCAGTGAGCAGGTGGTCAGCCAGGGACTGTAGGACTATACCCTGTTTCAGACATGGAGACTGTTTTGGACATGATGGGGCTATAGGAGCTTCCTAACTAACCTTTCTGTCTTGTCCTCTTTCATGCCATACTCCTCCCTGCTGCCAGGTGCCTTTTTCTAAAAACCATTTTTGTTGTGTACTCCCCTACTTATAAATCTAATTTGAGGGACTTGGTAAATAAGAAACAAAGTTTTTCCAGCAATAAACCTTCCCTCCTTGAATTGAGTTACTATTTCAAGGGCAGCTGTTTTTTTTTTTTCCCCCTTTTGTTTGGCAAAGGTATGTTATTGCTTTTATGTAAATGCTGAGGGAATCTGGAGATGATAGAAAAATGGTGGAATAAAGCATGGGAATGCCATCTTGATTCAGGGGAGAGCATACATTTAGCATTGTACTGTTGACTCTCAAGGACATCTGACTGTAATGGAGCAGTTGTGCTCTTTTGCAAAGAAAAGGTACTTTTAGTTATGAAGTTTAGGGACAAAAGTTTTAGAGATATTCCTTTAAGGGGAACCAAGCTGCTGAACTTTCATTTTACTGGCTAGCCAAGCCATTAAAATGGATGCAGTATATAGAATTGAAGTCATGTAGAACAGTGGCTTGGGTCTGTAATTTGGGTAGCAGGCAGTCAGCACTGGGGTCCAGGCCAACATACAACTATAAGTAGTAAAAGTCCAAAGTCCAGAGTAGTAAGTCTCAGGGCATTTGTATCCCTAGAGTGCCTTATATGTAATAGGTACCTAATATCATTAAATCTTTCTTAAAAAAATATTTTTAACAGTGGATTAAGCTAAAGAAGGTGTGGAATCATGGGTTCTATTTAAGTTTATTTTGATTTATTTTGAGGGAGTGTGAGGGTGCAAGTGGGGGAGGAGTGGAGAGAGAATCCCAAGCAGGCTCCACACCCTCAGTGCAGATCCTGATGTAGGGCTTGAACTCGTGAACTGTTGAGATCATGACTTAATCCAAGAGTCCGATGCTTAACTGAACTACCCAGGCGCCCCTGGAATCATGGGTTCTAAAGCTCAGGAGCCAAGTGGTCCAGAACTCTGGATAGCTCCTTGGAAAAACAGTTCCTCTGACAAAAGTTAGGAGTCCTCAGGGGACTCCTAAATCCTTTCTGTTCAGAAGTATTCAGAGGATCTTACCCTCTAGATCAGGGATTGCAAACTGGCAGCCCCTTGGGTTGCCCCTGGCCTGCATACATATTTTGTTTGACTTTACCTGTACTGTTTTTCTGTTTTGTTTTGAGTTGGACCCCAGCCTGGGGAGATTGGGGCTGCCTTTCAGTGGAGATACCTTGTATGAGATCAGAAATCCTGGCATGTGGGCTATGAGGGTGACTGATTTCTCCTGAAGAGGGAATAGCCCCCTGCTATTCTGTAGACGGCTTTAGTCCCTGAGCCCTCTATTAGGGATTCCCTTTATTGTGATTCCTTGTGCACTGCCTGTTTAAGAAGCTTGTATCTTGGCCTTGTTTTTTTTTTTTTTTTTTTTGGTCTTTGAGGCAAAGGGATATGGCTTTGATCTTTGGGCAAGTCTGTAGCACCAGCCCAGTTTGGCAAAATGCTTGTGTTTTAAAGAATCACGTTCTTCATTTCTGTCCATCTCACGTAGTGTTTCCTTATTGGCTGGCTTCTTTAAATGGAGCATATTTGTTCTCAAGTTTGTCAAAGCCCTCACCATTTCCTATTGTCTCTGTGATACCCAAGCCCAGTGCTTATTGCCATTTATCATCAGACTAGTACTTTGTTCTTTGAAACACTTGGTCACCTGTACTTAATTTTGCTACCTGCTTGGTCCTTTTGGGCCAACCCCACTCTAGATGGAACTCTTTGATATTGAAGGGGCTTTGCCCAGTTATGTACTTATGTACTTTTAGTCTGCTGGGGCTAGATGAACTATCTTTATTTTATTAGAAACTTTTGGTATCCCTATTGGCTAGTAAGTCTGTCTCTTTGCTTGTCTTAGGACTTCACCAGGACAATAAACAAGTCAAGTCTCAGTGAAACTTGTCCTTGTAAAATTAGCATTTTTTGCAGTCTCTAACACACACAAGCTAGAGGAGAAGTGGGTTCTGATGCCTTGTGAAAGAAACCATGACCTCTAATACAAAACTTTTTTAAGGAGTTAGTCCCTGGTCTTTGTCCCACCTAGTTGCGATGAGCTGCAGCTCCTGGGTGTTTAGGTGACTTTTTCTGAATAAGTGACTTCTTGCTGCTTGATCTCTTTGGCTTCTTGTAATTATTGTAGCATTGTCATCTTGTATGTGGCACATCATAGTAATTTCAGTGACAACTGATCATGATATCCCAGATAAAGGGAGGAAGCTAATAAGTGTTAGGAACTCAAAAAGGATATTGGGCTAAGTTCTTATACGGCTAGTAGAATTTTGAACTGGAAAGGAGTTTTCAGCAAAAACCTAATTAAACCTTTTCCTTTTACAGATCAGTCCCTATTTGAGATACTTAGCTTTGTGTTTCTTTGTGCTCTCTATTCTGTATGGGTTTTTTCCATTATATCCCACTGGACCATGATCTCCACAAAGGCAGGAACCATGTCTGTCTTGTTAATTACTGTCTTCCCAGTGCTTGCCATAGGACGTAAGTATTTTTTGAGTGGATAACATGGACACATGGCTGAGTATTGGATGATATATGAAATCATAGGATAAAACATACCTTCCTAAAGTGTCAGTGTACTCAGATTTTTTGGATTTGGAGTAGTTTAAATATTATAACTAGTAATTGAAAAGTTTACTCTTATATTAAATCATGTTAGTATGAATTTCTTTTAGATAACATGAGAAGGCATCAAATAAATTTCAGAATTACAGTAGGTCCTTTGACCTTTGCCCCAGAGGTTTTAGAGTTGCCTGAATGAACTCTGATATTTTTGAAAAGCTAGAAAACTAATTTTTTTGGTATATTTTTTAAAGTTTATTCATTTTGAGAAAGAGTGAGGGCAGGTAGGGGAGGGGCAGAGAGCAGGAGAGGGAGAATCCCAAGTAGGATCTGCGCTACTGGGGCTCTATCTCACAACTGTGAGCTCATGATCTGAGCCAAAATCCAGAGTTGGATGCTTAACCAACTGAGCCACCCAGGTGCCCCTAGAAAACTAATTTTTTTTAAAAACATGAGATCTGATTTGAAATGCTAGCAGTTAATTCAGAGGTTTTTAAACAAATTTGTGTGGGTAAGACAAAACACATCCTTGGCTTGAACATTTGTTTGTGACCTAGTAGGTAAACAGGTCTGGGGAGCAACTAGACTTTGGATAGGGTCAAATAGATCATGGTGTCAGGGACAGTTGCCATTTTGGGCCTGGCTTCTTGGCTTCAAACTGGCCATAGTTTGAAGTGGAAAGAATGAAGTTACAACTTGATCGGTTAGGAAAATTCTCACATTAAATATCACCGTCTGGGAGGCTCTGTCATTTGAGCATCTGATTTCAACTCAGGTCATGATCTCATGGTTTGTGAGTTCGTGCCCCACGTCGGGCTTTGTGCTGACAGGTCAGAGCCTGGAGCCTACTTCAGAGTCTGTATCTCCCTCTCTCTCTGCCCTCCCCTGCTTGCACTCTGTCTCTCAAAAATAAATAAACATTAAACAAATTTTTAAATTCTCTGTGGGAAGCAGCTTCTATAAAGCTATCTCAGCCCTTAAGAGAGCTTCACCTTTACTCCCCTTGTTTTGCAGTTGAAACTGAGGCCCAGGGAAGAAAGCAGAGCTTTTCTTTAGGAACCTAAACAGCAGCCATAGGTCCTCGGCAGACCCTTCTTCAAACTCCAGATCTTTGTTGGGTGCTCCTGCCTCACACACTCTTAGGGCATGAGGCAAGGTGTTTTGGCATACTTTGGGATGGTTGGTAGAGCTAGGCAAACTCTGTTTCTTGGCATAGCCCTATCATCCTGAGCAAAGGGAGGGTTGAGGTGGCAGTTAGTAATGTGCTCAGTCTCAGCCCAAAGGGTCTATTTCTGTCACTAGCATCAGATTGACCTTATTTTTTCTACATAGAAAGATGTAGAAGATAGTTCAGCAACAAGGAGCCTCAGTGCCAAGATAGATCCATCCCTCCTTGTGTTTCCTCCCTTCCAGCTCCTTCCTCCTTGAGCCCTCCCCTGTGCATCACTTACCTTCTTCCTCTTTGAGCCTTCCCTTATGCATCACCTACCTTCTCCCACCCCCCATCCCCACTCTTTTATTCTTTGTATTTGTCTCATTGTTGCCCTTCTCCTCCATGGGGAAATTCTTGTAATCCTCTGCAGTAGGCAGAGTCTGGGATTGGACCTGTTTCTAGGGTTTTTAAGGGGACTTGCTCTCAAGTAGGGCAACTAAATAAAGGAGAATAGACATTTTTAAACTGCCCCCTCTTCTCTACCTCACCCCAGATTGGAAAGGATAAAATCTCAACTCTGGGCTTGACTGCAAGGCTCGTACAATCTGGTGCCACCTCACTTTGCTACCTTCTGTCAGCAGCATGGTAACATCCACTGTTTCCCTGTGCTCCTGCTCAATTCAGAATGACTTTGACTGTTTCTCTGAGTAGAAAGCTCTCAGCTCCCTGCCCCCTTTACTAGACAAGCTCCTGTTCATTTTTTCAAAGCATTTCAAATGCCATCTTCTCAATGAAGCTTTCCTTGATCACTCCATAAGCAGAATTAATATTGGTCTTCTTTGCACTTTGCTTCTACTTCTGTAGTTGTACTCTGCTGTTGTATCACACTCAGATCTCCTCTCATTCATGAAATTAAGATCTTATGGGCCAGGGGACAGTGTACTACTTAACTGTTTCCTCTGTGTCTCTGTAACAGGCTTGGCATAAATAGTACTTGCAGAATGAATAACAGAAATGTATGTGTACTGATAGCCGTGGTATAAACTTGAGTATTAAATGCTACAGGTAAAATGTGACAAAATGCTCTGGAACTTTATGGGAAATTTTTTTTTTTTTTTTTAAGATTTTTTATTTTAAGTTTGTTTATTTGAGAGAGAGAACAAATGGGGGAGGAGCAGAGAGAGAGGGGGAGGGACAGAATCCCAAGCAGACTGCACTGTCAGTGTGGAGCCTGATCTGGGGCTCGAACTCACAAATCTGTGAGATCATGACCTTAGCTGAAATCAAGAGTCAGGCACTTAACGGACTGAGCTAGCCAGGCACCCCCCCCCCCCTTTTAAAAAATTTATTTTGAGAGAGCACATGTATTGGGGGGAGGGGGAGGAGGGGGCAGAAGGAGAGGGAGAGAGAATCCCAAGCAGGTTCTGCACTGTCAGCGTAGAGCCTGACACAGGGCTCAATCTCACGAACAGTGAGATCATGACCTTAGCTGAAATCTAGACTCGAATGCTTGACTGAACCACCCAGGTGCCCCCCCTTTTTATTTTAGAGAGAGAGCATGAGTTAGGGGAGAGTGGTTGAGGGGGGCAGGAAGAGAGAATCTTAAGCAGGCTCCATGCTCAGTACGGAGCCTGACACAGGACTCAATCCCATGGCCCTGGGATCATGACCTGAGCCAAAATCAAGAGTTGGATGCTCAACTGACTGAGCCACCTAGATGCCCCTGTGGAAGTTCTTGAGAACTAACTTCTAATTGGGAGAAATCTTGGAAGTTTCTAAAAACTGGTAGCATTTGAATATGTCCTTGAAAATTCAGAAGAAATTCAACTTGGCAAAGATGGTGGGAAGAACATTCCAGGTGGAGGAAATGGTTGGAGTAAAGGCAGTGAAGAAGTACAGAGATTCAGGCCACCACGTATTGCACCCATCTCTTTAGCTAGAATCCTGTTAGAGTGTTAGTGTGCTAAATTTCTAGGCCAGCCTAAAGGAAATTCTCTCCTGTCTTTTGTACCTTTTTTCTTTTGTGTTCTTCTTTCCTTCTCTTATCTTTTTTTTAAATATTCTTTTTTTTAATGTTTATTTTTGAGAGAGAGTGTGAGCGGGGGAGGGGCAAAGAGCGAGGGGGACAGAGGATCCAAATCAGGCTCTGCACTCAAACTCAAGAGCTGTGAGATCATGACCTAAGCCGAAGTTGGATGCTCAACCGACTTAATCACCCAGGTGCCCCCTCCCTTTTCTCTTATAACCTACTTGATGCCCCCCCCAACCTTTTCCCTTTCTTTTATCTTCCTATTTCTTCAGTCCTCCCCCCCACCCCGCTTTTTAACTTTATTGTTGATCTTTTTCTACCTATTTTCTTCTTTTTTGCCCTCTTCCCCAAGTTACCCAGGAAATCCAGTACTTTGGGTTGAAATGTGAATCAGCTATACAATATTTAACTCCAAATAAACACCTCCCTTTGTGAAGAAGTAATTATGGCATAATTGCTTGCATAAGATGTGTCTGTTGTGTTTTATTGGCATTGGCTTTTTTTAACCTCCCACGATGCTGGGGGTGTCGGTACCATTTTTTTTTTTAATAGTTGTCATAATGTCAATTTTAATGAGAAATTTCTGCAGACAGCCTTGCCCTTGAGTGGTATGAGCCTTGAGGCAAAGCTAGGGCTGGATGAGTCAGATACGCTCAGGGATCTGTTTTCTCATGCATATGAGTGTCTAGGCCACACACACTCCCTCCAGTCCCTACAAGTTCATATGCTTTGCAACACATAGACACAAAATTGAGTTACAAAGGTGCACACATTGCTTCTCTTCCATACACATCCATATAATCTCTCTTACACCTTCAAATTATGTACTCCCCACCCCCCCTCCTGCCATGTATCAACACGTTTATCCTCCTATACCCCCAGTTCTGTTCTATTTTCTAACCAGGTACTCAGTATGTGTTGCAAAGGTATCTGCAAGCCTGTCTCACAGACACCACACTGTTTACTCCCTTACATATCCACATAGGTCTTCCTCTGTACACAGACACATCTCCCTACACCTTGGGTCTCATACATTCCACATCACACCATCTCCCACTATTGCCTACACCCCTTCCTTAGGTATTTCTAATCCTCATAAGAGACATTTTACTTTCAGACTAGTTTTGGAAGGAAATGTCTTTGCTGATAGCCAAACTAGTGGACCACTAGGAAGTCTGAACTATTACTTATGACAGGCCGTTCTGAGGCCCCTAGAATAACTTTGTTATGGTTGGGGTGGGGGAAGGCTGGATCAGACAATAGCTGGTTTCTTCTAATTGGTACTACTGTGACCCAAGGTGGATTTGAACCTAGCTATAAACTGGTCCTGTGATTTCAGAGTTCACTTCTATTGGAAGATGATCATATACTTCATAAAAGAACCACTGCATATGTTCTAAATCAGGTTCTCTAACAAGTTCCTGGAGTGCTTCTGTTGTGTAGCCAGGTTTGGAGGCAGTTATCAAGAGGAAAGAAATAGAAGTCAGATCTGCATTATCTTTTTGTACCACCATGGACAAATGATCTTTTCTGGACCTCCGTTTTCTCACTTGTGGCATAAACAAAGCTCATACTCATAAAGGACCCTTTTGGCTCTAAAATTTTATGCTGCTTTATGAGTTCAGTCAGGGATCCTTTTCTACCACAAAAGTGTTGGTTCTCTGGGTCTACCCTGGGCAAGAGTATTTTAGGCTTTGGCCAGAGGCCAGCAGAGGCAGCCTAGGCCCTGACTTTCTGTCAGAAGCACTGACACAGGTCCTAATTAGAAATGGGTCAATATGGGCGGGTAGCCAGGCCTGGGGAGCCTGGGAGAAGCCTCCCCTAGCTAGGGAGAATCTGATTACCATGAAGTAAGTGGCTTTGGTTACACTTGTCAACACTTCAGTTCTGCTGGTATAGCCCTCTTCCCCTGGGACCAGTGGGCAGGGCTGCCCTGAGCAAACAAGGAAATGGTTAACTTGTATTCCCCTTTGGTATGTTTTCCTCACCTCTATAAACTTATGATGCTAGGTTTGTAGAACAGGTGTCCTCCTCAGTTGGAAAAATCACTTATTGAATACCTACTAAGTGCTCAGTACTGGTTTAAAGCTCCTTTGTGTGTTTATTTCTCCTCTAACAGCCTACAGGGATAGGTTCGAAAAGGAAACTGAAGCTCAGAGAAGTGAAATGACTTGGCTGCCCCATGTCACATAGCATGTTCTTTATTGTACTACACTACGTTTCTAGTATTTGCAACACTGATTCCAAGCTGATGAACTGTTTTCTACTGGGGCCATCCCTTACCTTTTTACCTATTGAACTGGAGCTCAGGCCCTCTCCCTGGAGCCCTTCAAAGACTGGAGGAAATTCTTTAAAATCATCGATGAGGAGGAAGGGAGGAGATGCTCTGCTTGCTTTTGCTTTTGCTTTTGCTCTTGCTTTTGCTCTCCTTTCCAAAGTCCCTAAGGAATGAACAGGCTCTAATGGGAGAGATCAATCATCATTTGGGATCAATAGGAGGACTTCCTCTTGCATGGAGTGCAGAGTCAGGTTTCTGATCGGGCTGTGTGCAAGGAGGGGGAAGGGACTCATGACTGGATATTTCTAGGTGTTGTAGAATCTGGGGGCTTAACATGTTCAGCTACCGATGTGGTCATTCAATTTGTTGAGTATTTCCAATGTCTCAGGGCTTGTGCTAGTGCTAAAGATTCCCAGATGAAGACCCAGTCTCTGCCCTGAAAGACCTCACAATCTAGCATCAGAGTCAAACAAGGAAACCATAGTATTCTGTGTATGCCTTAATGGAGGTGTGTGCAAGGGATTCTGGGATTACAGAAGCATGAAGATGGGCTTTCCTGGGGAAGATAACTTTGATCTGTTCTTTGAAGGAAGAGGATGAGTTGAGGCAGGCAAAGCAAAGAGCGCCACTCCATACTAGGGAATTAGCACAAAGAAAAGCATAAAAATGTGACCAGCAACTCCTGACAAAGGGGTGGACATTAACTCAGTCCCTAACATGTAGCAAATCAGATTGACAACCCTAAGCTCTTGCTCCTTGCCAAAGTTGGGGCTATAATCCAGCTACTGTGAATGGCAGTGACACAGGAGCAGCAGGCAGGGAGGAGGAGGTAGATTTATTAGCAGGTGCTGACTGAAACTTAGTTTTAGGGAGGAAACTAAGGAAGGAAGCTGAAGAGCAGCAGCCCTCTGTCATCTGGGCCAAGCCTACAGAGGTGCTGGGGGTTCTAGGCAGTGGTTTGAAAGCTCATCTGGCCCAGGCACATGTCTTTGGTTCTCCCATGGCAAAATCCTCTGCTCCATTCAGACTGCCCCTCCTTTCTATGTTTTTTTTAAAAAAGAAATTAATGGAATCTGTTCAAAATACCCCTGAAATGAAATTACATTTTTAACTCTAATTACCCTAATTAAAACTTGACAGCCTTAATCCTGAAATGGCAGATATGCTAAGTACCCCATGCCTGTGACAAGCTCACTTACCCAGATGGAATGTTGTTCTGTTCTGGGCTTAGGAGAAAAATTCTTTTGTGTGTTTGTTTTGTTTTTTTCCCATCAGCAATTTAGTCTTTGTCCTCACAGCTTCCCCAAGCTAGGATAGCCATACTTGTGGGCTATAGGCTTGCCCAGGACTTTTAATCTCCATAGAGATCCCTTTGTATTCAGAGGTGATACTCCTGATGATTCTTAGCACATACCTTTGAATTTCCTCTTCAGTTGAGGTTGGACTTCATGCTGTGAGCCTCTCTCTGGGTGAAATCCTCTGGATACCAGGGAACTGTGCTTATTAGAAGACTGTTTGCTGATTTAGGGCTAAGTATGGGTCTAGATCAGTTTATGGCTGGTATTGAGGATAACAGTTTGAGGTCAGGGACAGGGAGCTCTGAAAGTAAGATCTCTCGTCTCTTCACATATCTTGCACAGGCTAGGGCCATCTAGTAAAATGCTTGGTCTTAACTAATTACCTGTGAGCCCCAGGGAACACAATGGGGAGAGAGATGGGACACCCCTTGAAATAGACTGAAGGCTTTGATGCTCTGAGTCATCTCACGGTTCTGTTAGAAACAAAGTTCCCTGTGTTCTAGTGACCTCCTTTCAGCCTTAGAAGCCTGTTCAGTCAGTGGACACTGGACACTGGGTGCTATGTGAGGTACTGCAAGGGATACAGAGTTGAATGTGACACAATGCCCCTGAGAAGCTGACAATGTAGGGAAGTGGGGAGGGAGTGGTGGGTGAGGGGCAGCCATATAGATGACTGATTACATAAGGCAAGCAAAGATTTTTCACAGGTGTTGGTATTTGAGCTTGTTCCTGAATAGGTAATATTGGCAAAGGAATGGAGGGCATTGCAGGTGTCAGGGAGTATCATGGGGGAAAGGTAGGAAGTTGCCAGGTGACAGTTTGCTGTGATTGGAGTATACTGTGCAGGGGAAGGATATGGTAGAGGATAGGGGTAGAGTTTAAACTTTATCTTGTAGGCATAGGGGATCCATGAGGGTTTAGGGCTTGTCATATGGGTGTGTATGATGGATTGGGCAACAGGGTGATTGGAGACAGTAGATTAGTTAGAACAGGTGTCAGCAAACTATGGCCTGTGGACTGAATCCAGTCTGCTGCCTCTTTTCATAAAATTGTACTGGGCTACAGCTACACTTCTTTGCTCCTCTGGGATTGTTTTTATATTACAGTGGCAAAGTTGAATACTACAGAGACTGCTGTAGCCCACAAAACCTAAAATACTTACTATCTGGCCCAATACAGAAAAAGTTTGCTGACTTATGAGTCAGAAAGCAATTATGAAATTTCTGTAAGAGAAGATAAATGTTAGGACTAGGCCTGAAATGGATTGGAAGTATCCAATGAGACTTCTCAGAAGGAACGACTGAATGATTTAACAGAGGACACTTGCCTTGCCTACCTCTAAAAACTTTATGAAGGTCAAATTTGCTGAAAGTCACCATGGTTACAAAAGGACTCGAGATGCCAACAACTCCCAATTTGCCCTTATTAGCTTTGTGACCTCGGACAAATCACTTAACTTCCCAGAAGTTCAGGTGACTATGGTGAATAGACCAAAGAAAAGACTCAGTCCTGGCAGATTCTCCACATGGTGTAGGGTTCTTGCCACTTCTGTGCTTCAGTCTGAGGGCCCTCTAATGGAAAAGACCAGTATCCTCAAATCTGGAACGTAGTTTGAGTGGGATCTGTGGGCAGAGGGTTTTGATCACCCAGAGCAGCTGCTGTTACGGGAGAGGGGCTCATGAGTCTTTGAGGACACTGTGTACCATTCTTCCCTAACTTGTTCTAGCCAGATTGAACTTTGCATCAAGAGTGTTTTAGGCCTGTGTAAACCTAAAGGCTGGATTTCTCAGTCACCTCTCCCAGCTAGAAACTGCATAAGTACCATTTGACATCCTTTATGAATTTCTCCCTGCCACTAGATTGACACCCCTCCTGCCATGCCTCATTCCCCTTTTCCTAGAACATTGTGCATCTGCTCTATAGGATAGGAAAAAACACTAGATGGGGAGACCACAGTGGTGGGTTCCAAACTCGTTTCCCTTTAGCTTTCTTTGTGACTGAAGTCACAGTTTGTTTCATGTCTCTGGTCCTTCTGTAGGCTTCAGTACAAATGGCTTTAGCCATTTCTTGGAATTTGAGATTTTTTTTTCCCCTAAGACCCTAACTTCAGAACACAGCCTTCCCCTACCTCCTACTTTCCCTCCCTCCTTTCAATCTAGAATATTAGTATATTCCCACACCTCATTTGCTTGAAATTCACAGCCTTTGTGAGGAGAGTAGTCCTGTCTCTAGCTGTTTTTACTGGCAGGTTCTAGGAACTGTCACTCAGTCTAATTACTGGCATGGAACAGGCCCTGGAGGTCAGGTCCATGTGATCCTAGAGGTTCAGCAAGGCATGATGTTTCTAGGATGGGCAGTCTAGTTCAGTACAGGCAAACATTTGGCCCTGGGCATCCATGATACAGTAGAGGAAGGTGTTGATCCAGGCAATTTGCAGACTCCCCCCCCCCCCCCCCCCATTTAAAACCTCACAACTCTGAGATAGGTGATATTCCTATTTTACAGACGTGGAAACTGTTTTAGAGGATCATTCAGTAAACATGACTCACTCATTGAGGGTGCAGGGAAACAAATATTCCTTGTTTCTTTTTTTTTTTTTTTTTTTAATTTTTTTTTTCAACGTTTTTTATTTATTTTTGGGACAGAGAGAGACAGAGCATGAACGGGGGAGGGGCAGAGAGAGAGGGAGACACAGAATCGGAAACAGGCTCCAGGCTCCGAGCCATCAGCCCAGAGCCTGACGCGGGGCTCGAACTCACGGACCGCGAGATCGTGACCTGGCTGAAGTCGGACGCTTAACCGACTGCGCCACCCAGGCGCCCCAAATATTCCTTGTTTCTAAGTAAGGGAGAGTGGTAGAGGACATAAACAAGTAAACATTGATCAAAGCTCTAAGAGGATACTTGAGAGCAAGAGAGCGAGAGCAGTTAAAAGTAACTGTGTCTAAGGATACCTTGTTTTGGTGGCAGAGCCTGGGCTCAAACCCAGGTAGATCTGCATTCTATTTATACTGTACTTTGCTGCCTTCCTTGCAGAAAGGTGGGGAGGGCAGCAAACTCAAGTGCAAGTCCAGATTTGTAGGCAGTCTCTGGAGAATGGGCACTGATGGGGAGACTTGGCCTTGGATTCAGAGCTGGGCTTTAGTCCTAGAAGGGCCTGAATTTTTAGGCAGGTGACTAGAGCAGGGGTTATCACATGGACTTGGGCCCTTTTGTAAAATAGAGCACATAATTTTGTAACCTCTAGAAGGTGAAGTCTGGTGGTCAGCACTGGCTGACCTGGTATCCTGGAATACCACAGGGAGCCCATAGTCATCTCTGCTAGGAGAATGGAAGGAAACATTGATATCCAGGCCCTGTGGGTAGGGGATGGAGGTTGCTGTTCAGAGTGATTTAAGTATTTCCTGCCTGGAGTCAATTAGTTTGAGGACTGGATTGGAGTTGCTGAATCCCACCTGAAATGATAGAGCTAAGATAGACACTGAAAGGGAAGGGAAGAGATTTTAGAGGCTGACAGGAGCTGGCCTTCAGGCTAAAAAAATAAGCCTTATTAGATTCTAACATTATTACAGCTTAAAAACTTAAGCCATTTTCTTCTTAGTACAGCCTTTGCAAATACTGGCTCCTTTTCCAGGAGACCAGGCCATGGCTAGCTCTAGGCTGTAATATCCTTCAGTCCTGCTGCTTCACCTTGGGTCCTCTCCTCTGAAGCTCCCAATAGTGCTAGATTTGGTTTCTTCATTTGTGTCATATGGGGATTGGACTAGCAGACTGAGGGCTTTTTTTTTTTTTTTTTTTTAACTTTTTGAAGTTTATTTATTTATTTTGAGAGAGAACAAGTCGGGAGGGGCAGAGAGAAGGAGAACAGAATCCCAGGCAGGCTCTATACCATCAGTGCAGAGCCTGATTTGGGCTTTGAACTCATAAACCATGAGATCATGACTTGAGCCAAGGTCAAGAGTCAGGCACTTAACTGACTGAGCCACCCAGGTACCCCTAGCAGACTGAGGTTTAAGTGTACTGTCCTTAGCATCTCTTTTAGCCACCAGATCTGAAGTTCATTTTTAAGGCTAACTTTGAATCTTCACGTAACTGAACTGAATACCAGCTAAATGGCACAGATTCTTTTTTTTGCCTGACCATCTACTTGTGATTTGTTATTTATTTTACTTTTTATTTATTTAAAAATTTTTTAAATATTTATTTATTTATTTTTGAGAGAGAGAGAGAGAGAGAGAGACAGAGACAGAGCACAAGCGGGGGAGGGTAGAAAGAGAGAGGGAGACACAGAATCTGAAGCAGGCTCCAGGCTCTGAGCTGTCAACACAGAGCCTGACGTGGGGCTCAAACTCATAAGTCATGAGATCATGCACCTTTTTATTTTTATTTTTTAATGTTTATTTATTTTTGAGAGAGAGTGCAAACAGGGGAAGGGCAGAGAGAGAAAGACACAGAATCTGAAGCAGGCTCCAGGCTCTGAGCTGTCAGCACAGAGCCCGATGTGGGGCACGAATCCATGAACTGTGAGATCATGACCTGAGCCAGTCAGACACTCAACTGACTGAGCCACCCAGGTGCCCCCATCTACTTGTGATTTTAATTTGGGGGTAAAATTGGCATTATCTCTCAGATCCTGGCTTTCCACCCATAACTGAGATTCTTGGGCTGAGTCCATATCTACAGAACATTGCTTTTTAAATACCTATTCAAAATCAGTATGTGAACTTGAAACTTACAGTTCCTGGTTCCACATTGAGGAACCTCCAAAGTCATTCTGTACTGTAGGAAGAGGAAGTGCCCTGATTGGAAGTAGGCATCTAGCCTTGCCACTGACTTCTTCTGTGACTCTGGACAGATCCTCTTGCCACTCTGGTTTTACTGCCCCTTGTAAAATGGTGGGGTGTCTTCCAGCTCTGGTCTCATCAGGGACAGAAAGCCATCTTTGTATACAGTTCAGGTGCAGAGCACTATCTGGCCCAAGCTTTGGTGTGTGGGTTACAGATTATAAACCTTTAGATTCTCCCTTTCAACTCAGAAGGGGGAAGGGGAACCATCCAACTGTCTCATTAGCATGGAGAAAAGAAAACAGTAATTACTTGTTCCTCCCTTGATGATTCCTGCGGGGTTGGTTCTTCTAGGGAAGGAGGAGGGGGAAACTGGAGACAGCTCCAGCTGAAGAAGAAGAGCTGTTAGCTGTTCAGAAAATGCAGAGGCAAGAATGATTGTCTTGCACATCTGTTGTATTCTCTGGACATTCCTCCAGGCAGCCTAGAGACTGCCTGGATTGAGTTTCATCTATTTATGGCACAAATACTGTTCTCATACACGGACATGGATTAGGCTCAAGAGCCCTAATGTCACCTGTCATAAGAAACCAGCTGCCCTTGAGGGCCTCCTTTTGTGATATGCTGGGCATCCTGACAACCTGTCTTTGTTGGGGAGTAGAGGAGGGTTTTACTGAGCTATTTTGTGACCTGGCTGCATTTTTATTATGTTGTGAGTCATCTTTTTAGCCCCCATGGCAAACTACAGCCAGTTGGTTTATTATGCCTGGGCACAGGCAGCTACACAATAGAGTCAGTCACAAGAGTCAAGGTCAGGTATTCTTGTGAGTGGGAGGAGTCTAGGAAAAGCAGGCCTCACAAGGATTGAGGCAGTTAGAGTTTTGAGGCCAAGAGGGTTAGGGGGCAGCTAGAACAGAACTAACAAATAAGGTTGGCAAGCATGGCTCCTGGGACAAAGGCTATTTGTTCAAGGGCCAATCTTACACTCTCTGGATATGGGCATTTTGCACCCTCAAGTGCTGATCATAGCAGAAGTGGGTCTGAGGCCACCTGCAGGTGAGCCCTGCCTGATTGAGCTTGGAGCTCTTATGCTATGATTATTTCCTGGGGCTGCTCATTCTTGCCTTGGTTGGTACCCTAGAGGCCTAGAGAACCCAGCTTCTATTTTCCTTTCCCTCTCCAGAGAAAAATATCACTTCAGCAATACCTTTCAGTCAGTCTTCCTGTAGGCCCTGGAGATTGCTTTTCTCTAAACAGCAAAGTTTTGATAGAAACATGCTATTAAAATTTTTCTTTTCTTTTTTTTTTTTTTTAACAAATGTAGATGATTTCTTTTATCACAATCTTTCCTTAGCCCCCTGAAGCACTCCCTTTTCTTGTTCCAGGCCTTTTGCTTGGTTCCCCACTCTCCCAAAAGCGTTTTATGTCCAGGACTCAGTTCTTCCCCCAATTTTCTCTTAATTCACTTCCTGGCTCCTCTCCCCTAGTTGCCAGCTGTAGTTGTACTCCTGTAGAACATGCTCTCTATTGTTTATTTAAAATAATGTCCTGTGGGAATGCAAGCTGGTGCAGCCACTCTGGAAAACAGTATGGAGGTTCCTCAAAATTCTAAAAAGAGAACTACCCTACAACCCAGCAATTGCGCTACTAGGCATTTATCCACAGGATACGGTGTGCTGTTTCGACGGGACACATGCACCCCCATGTTTATAGCAGCACTATCAACAATAGCCAAAGTATGGAAAGAGCCCAAATGTCCATTGATGGTTGAATGGATAAAGAAGATGTTGGACACACACACACACACACACACACACACACACACACACAATGGAGTATTACTCGGCAATCAAAAAGAATGGTATCTTGCCATTTGCAACTACGTGGATGGAACTAGAGGGTATTATGCTAAGTCAAATTAGAGAAAGACAAAAATCATATGACTTCACTCATATGGGGATTTTAAGAGACAAAACAGATGAATATAAGTGAAGGGAAACAAAAATAATATAAAAACAGGGAGGGGGACAAAACAGAAGAGACTCAAATATGGAGGACAAACTGAGGGTTACAGGAGGGGTTGTGGGAGGGGGGATGGGCTAAATGGGTAAGGGGCATTAAGGACTCTACTCCTGAAATCATTGTTGCACTATATGCTAACTAATTTGGATGTAAATTTTAAAAAATAAAAAATAAAAGAAAAAAATAAAATAATGGCCTGACCCAAGGGAAGGACTGCTTCTCTTCAGACTAACTTATAGTCATCTGTGCCATTGTAAAGTGCTTCTCAGAAATAGGGACGATATGCACATCTAGGACATAGTACATGCTGAATCTTGCAAAGGTGTTCATAGCATTGTATTCCCTCCTGGTATTAGGTGTTTTAGTCATTTTTTAAAGGTTTTATTAAGAAAAATTTTTTTATGTTTATTTTTGAGAGAGAGTAAGAGAGACAGAGCGTGAGTGGGAGAGGGGCAGAGAGACAGGGAGACACAATCCTAAGCAGGCTCCAGGCTCTGAGCTGTCAGCACAGAGCCCAATGTGGGGCTCAAACCTATGAACTGTGAGATCATGATCTGAGCTGAAGTTGGCCTCTTAACCAACTGAGCCACCCAGACCCCCCCCTTTAAGATTTTATTTATTTATTTATTTTTAATTTTATTTTTACTTTTTTAAAATTTACATCCAAATTAGTTAGCGTATAGTGCAACAATGATTTCAGGAGTAGAGTCCTTAGTGCCCCTTACCCATTTAGCCCATTCCCCCTCCCACAACCCCTCCAGAAGATTTTAAGTAATCTGTACACCCAATGTGGGGCTCAAACTTAAAACCCCGAAATCAAGAGTTGTATGTTCTACCAACTGAGCTAGGCAGGTGCCTCTTTATTAGGTGTTTTGATCTGGTATTTGAGTTCAACCCAGGCTGGACCTGTCATGGCTTCTTGACTGTTTGATACAGTCCTGGAACATCTTGTCCTTTAGGGTGTGGTATCTAGTTTGGAAATCATCCCTCTTTCCTTCCTTACTATAACAACTGGCTGAGAGCTCCTTGGGAAGGCCTGGTAAGCCACGTCCTACAAGTCTGGAACTTGATGGTACACTTGCATTCCACCCCTGCCCATCATTTCCCCAGGCATCTGAAACCAGTAGTTGCTTCATCAAGTATAAAATGGGAGAATTTGGTCCATTTCCTAAAACTTTACTATTGGTACCTATATGGGGGCGGGGAGGGGGTTCTCATTTTTGAGCAGGAGAAAATGCAAGGTACATGGTAGAAAGAACACAGTCTTTGGAGTCAGACCTTGGTTTCAGTAAGTTCTGCTTTCTAGCTATGTGGTATTAGACAAGTTATTTCTCTGAGGCTCAGTTTCCTCCTTTAAGATAGGGATAATTCTAACCTCAAAAGGTTGTTGGAAATAAATGAAAATAATTACGGTTTTGGGCATAGGACATGATACATACATAATAGGTAATGGCAAATGTGCATTTTTTTCTCCTGGGTCTTTTTATTGCTTCTGATTTGTCCTTTTGTGGTACTTAAGTGGAATAATAATAACTATCCTTGAGTCACTTTTGCCAGGCTCTGAGCTGTGGGCTTTCCTAAACTCTCACTTATTTCCCTAATACCACATTTATGAAGCAGGAACTATTTTTAACAAATATAGGAAACTGAGGCACAGAAGGTCAGTACCTTGCCTAAGGTCACAAAGCTAGTAAGAGACAGAGCTAGGATTCAAACCCAGGTGTCTGATTCTAGAGCCTGAGCTCTTCACCACTGATCATTATTGATCATTACTACTTTTACTTTTCCTGAGTAATACGTGACTTCTAGTGGTTCTTATTTTCTCTCTACTTGGACTTATGGGGATTTGCATGCATGTGGTCCATGAGCTTTTCTTAGTCTTTTTTTTTTAATATATATATTTTTAATGTTTATTCATTTTTGAGAGATAGACCGTGCAACTGGGGGAGGGGCAGAGAGAGAGAGGGAGACACAGAATCTGAAGCAGGCTCCAGGCTCTGAGTTGTCAGCACGGAGCCTGACATGGGGCTCAAACTCTTGAACTGTGAGATCGTGACCTGAGCTGAAGTCAGATGCCTAACCGACTGAGCCACCCATGTGCCCCAGGTTTTCTTAGTCTTGGTTGGTGCCTCATTTGATGGAAGTATAGACAATGACCCTGTTTGCTTCAGTTCTTCCTAATTTTTCCGCTCAGAGCAGATCCCTTCAACTGAAGGGTGGTACAGCCCTCTTTCTTAAGAGACCATCCCCTCATTCCTTCTTTACCATTTACATAAAACCAAGTAAATTTACAGTTAAAGTGTTCTTGCCAATCTTTCTGATCCCTCTGAAGATCCTTCAGAAGAGCAGATGCTGTCTCCCTCTTACAGACATGGAAACTAAGGTCCAGGAAGGTGAAATGACTTGTCCAAGGTCACACAGTGAATTAGAGGTAGAGCTGGAACTAGCTGTTGTGTTTTCTGCCTTTCTCTACTAAAAATATAGTAAGGAGAGGTGGTGTGTATAATTTGCAGATCAGACCTAAAGAAGGTTAAGCTTTATTAGGACCCAGATCAAATGAGTTCTGAAGGGACCCTGCCTCCATCATCCACATCTTCACCCTAGTTCTTTCATACATATTTGAGGAACACAGCAGAAAGGGAGAATCACTTTCTTCTTAGGATTCAACAAAGCTTTCATGACAGTTTGCTGTGGGGAAGCATTCAGAGGCTGCAGTGTCTCCTCATCCATAAGGAAGGTTGGATTCCCAGGGCTTACTAGCCTGGAATAACCCTTGTGAAGGAGCAGAGGAATGTCAGAACATGTATGTCTTCTGACTTCTGCAGGTTTTAGCTTAAGCCAGGTGAGGGTTGGGCTGGAGCAGGATAGTGGTAAGAACTGAGGACAGGAGCCCTGAGGAATTTAATTTTACCCCCCCTGCTGGTAGATTTTGTCAGGGGGTTTGGACAAGCAATTTGAAATTTATAAAGAGGAATTCCTACTACTCCTCTTAAAAAAAAAAAAAAATCCTTGGTTTTGGCACCAGAAAAGAAACCTTTCCCAAAGTCTAGGCCTCGGACATTTCAGTCGTGGCTGAGACATTACCTTCCTTTTTATCTTCCTTCTCTCCTTTCACCCTTTTCTTCTCCCTCCTTTTTCTCCTATCCAGTCAGCTTCCCTTTTCTTTCCTCACCTCTCCTTTAACTCCTGAAAACAAGAATGGGGAAAGGGTACCTTCAGACAACAGATTAGTAGATAGGTGGTAATATAGATACTGGGGCTACAAGTCATAACTTGGAGCTTGACATTTTGGACATTACTTCTAGACCTCAGAACAATGGTTGATGGAACAGGTGCTTATTCATTCATTTATTTGCTTATGTACAGTGTCTTCTAAGTATAACCTGCCAGGCTCTGTTTCAGATACTTGGGCTATTCCAGTTAATAAGACCCTAAACCTGCCAATAAAATTATAGTCTTATGGGTAAGACATAGCAACAGTAAACCTCCTCTCCTACTCTCTCATTCAAATCATTGAATTTTAAGGTGGGAAGAACTTTAGAGTTTATTTGGTATTCCAGACCATGAAGTAAGTAAACATACAGGCTTTGGAATAAAGTAAAGCAGACCTGGGTTCAAATTCCAGCTCTGCTACTTCCTAGCTGTTTGACCTTGAATGGCACACTTAGCCTTGCCCATGTTCAGTTACCTTAGGTATAAAATGGACCTGCCATCACCTCTTCACATTATGAGGGTTAACTGCACAACACCTAGCTCAGTGTCTGGTGCATAGTAGTAGCATGTGTTTTTCTGTCATTCTGCATCAATGCCTGGCTTAAGTCCTTGTTCCTTTGAAACTTCTAAGGCCATCTCCTGTCAGCCTAGTTTCTTTCTCCATTTTTATAACACATGGAGCACTCTTTGAACTGTTGGATCCTACCTAATATTATTAGTCGTCCTTTACAGGAAGTTCACAGAGTCCCACCCTGGAATGCAAGGAGGATAAGAACTGTTCTCATCCATCCCTGTGTCTTCTATAACCCTAACTTAGAGCTGTGACCATGACCAACCAGGCCCAGGAAGTATTTTTTTGATTGATTGGCTAAGAAGGCTTCTATAAATAAACTTCCGAGTGTTTTGCAGTGAAAAAAAGAGCTATTGAAGACCTGGCCCAAAGTCTTCCATCCTAACTCTTCTCCCACTCCCCTTCTGTTACCACATTGATTCTCACAAAATCCCTGTCCGGTAATCAGGATGGGGATTGTATTCCATTTTGTAGAAATCTGAGGCTCAGATTAGAACCCAGGTCCTTTGTTAGGTGATAGATCCAGAGTAAGGTAAGAGTAGCAGGAATGAGAACAGAAATCTTAACTGACCAGGTCTTCGTTCTCTGGAAACAGCAGGAATCTTTACAAGGAAGAAGGAACAGAAGAGTTGGTTTTGAGGCCTTACCTGATGATGAGACCAGAGTCAGGTCTAGTCACAGTTAGAGATGATTTGAGAATATGACAGAGTGGTGAGAAAGGGTTCAGAATAACTTCATAGATTTGCTAGGCCTTGAAGATTAAGAAGGATATGAATATGTACAAAATTCCGAGTGAGATAACAGCATGGACAAAAGGATGAGAGCTGGAAAGCCCATAATAGAGGTAAGACAGATGATTAGATGAAGGCATACCTAGAGAGCAAAGTTTAGGTGATTGGTAGCTATGATATTTTTTCCTCTTTTTTTCTTTTTTTGAGCAGGAAAGTGGCCTTGGGAGCATTAGTCTGGCAGTGTAGGCCCAGTAATTAGAGCACGGAGGGGTAGGAGATTAGTGAAAGAGAGACTGGGGAAGACACTACTGCAACAGTCCTTGTAATGTCAATAATTTTTAAGAAATATTCCAGCATTGCAGGCAAGAGATAGATCCTGAACCAAGAGGAGGTTGACACAGTAGGGAATAAAGAAGAACAGTTTAGATGTAGAGCTCTTAGAATGACAACAAAAAAACCATGAGGATTTGGCAATTGAGGGAATGGGGCATAAGGAAAGGAGAGGTTGGAGAGCATTAACATTTGGAGTCTCAGTACTTGGGAGAATGGTTATATCATTTGCTGAACTGCAGAGGCTGGGAACAAGGAGATGAGTTCAGTTTATCAACATGTTGAATTCGAGGTGCTAATAGTTTATTCCCCTTACTGCCTACCTCCTAGTGCCTCTGCCTTTGTCCTTTGACCTGGGCGTACAGAGATCCTTCAGTTCCATGTATTTCCTGCTTTGTTTCCAGGCCTGGAACCCCCGGGGGATCCCTCCACTCATGTCTTGGAGCAACTGTTTCTCCCTGTCTGAAATAAGATAGTGCATGTAAGATGCTTAGCCTGGTACCTACTCTTTCAAAGTGTGCATTAAATGTTAGTGGCTATTAAATGGCTGTTGTTGTGGTTGTCATCATAGCTTTGTGATCACAGTAGCTAGAGATTTAGAGAAACGTCTGGAACCACCTGGCTAAAGGACAGTCATTTAGCTGGTATTCAGTAAGAAGTCTGGACTGCAAGTAAATGGAGAGGATTTCATTCAGTGTAATGGTAATTACACTGGGTGTAATTACACTGGGTGTAAATGAGGGCTCTGAGCCATATCAGCTAGGACTAGGGTATGAGTATGTTTTCTGTCTTTTTCTTCTGTTTTTGAGAAGTTGGTATAATGTGGTTAAGAGGGCAGGGCAAGCCCTAGAGGTTGGACTTCCTGAGTTCAGGTCTCAACTCTACCTTCCTCCTCCTCCTCCTCCTCCTCCTCCTCTTCCTCTTCCTCCTCTTCCTCCTCTTCCTCCTCCTCTTCCTCCTCCTCTTCCTCCTCCTCTTCCTCCTCCTCTTCCTCCTCCTCTTCCTCCTCCTCTTCCTCCTCCTCTTCCTCCTCCTCTTCCTCCTCCTCTTCCTCCTCCTCTTCCTCCTCCTCTTCCTCCTCCTCTTCCTCCTCCTCCTCCTCCTCCTCCTCCTCCTCCTCCTCCTCCTCTTCCTCCTCCTCCTCCTCCTCCTCTTCCTCCTCCTCTTCCTCCTCCTCCTCCTCCTCCTCCTCTTCTTCTTCCTCCTCCTCCTCTTCCCTCTTCTTCTTTCTTCCTTCTTTCTTCTTCTTCTTCTTCTTCTTCTTCTTCTTCTTCTTTTAAAGTGTATTTATTTTGAAAGAGAGCATGAGTGGAGGAGGGGCAGAGAGAGAGTCCCAAGCAGTCTGTGTACTGTCAGTGCGGAACCTGATGTGGGGCTCAAACCCACAGACTGTGAGATCATGTCCTGAGCTAAAATCAAGAGTCAGACACTTAACCGACTGAGCCACCTCATTGCTCCTCAGCTCACTGCCCCTTCTGTTACCTGTGTAACTTGGGCAAATTTACTTCTCTGTGCCTCAGTTTCCCCAGAAGTAAAATGGGGAAATAACAGCAATCTTCTGAGATTGTTGAAAATCCTTTATTTGTATTAATCTTTACAACAGTGCTTGACATGTGCTACTGTTCTCCACAACCCTAGAATCCCTTCTGTTCCACATTCCAGGTAAATATACTCTTTCTTCCCACCCAACAGAGGAAGGGATGAGTAGAGGCCTGAAGCCAGTTGTAAGAGTGCTTGAAAGTTTGTCCCAGCTGGGATCCAGGTTATCTAAGCCTGGAGGAACCTGGCCCAAGAGGCAGGGAGTTGTCCAGATGACCTGAATTCATTTCCAGTTCTTTTTTTTCTTTTTTTTTTTTTTTTAAGATTTTATTTATTTTTATTTACTATTTATTTATTTATTTATTTACTTACTTACTTACTTACTTATTGGGAGCATAAGTTGGGGAGGGGCAGAAAGAGAGGGAAAGAGAAAAATCCCAAGAAGGCTCTGCACAGACAGTGCAGAGCCTGACTTGGGGCTTGATCTCATGAACTGAACTGTGAGATCATGACCTGACCTGAAATCAAGAGTTGGGTGCTTAACTGACTGAGCCACCCAGGTGCTCACATTTATTTATTTATTTTTAAAGATTTTATTTTTACGTAATCTCTATACTCCCAATGTAGGGCTTGAATTTACAACCCTGAGATCAAGAGTTGCATGCTCTACCGACTGAACCAGCCAGGCACCCCTCCATTCCCAGTTCTGCCACTGATTTACTTTGACCTTGGGCAAGTCATTTAACCTCTGAGCCACAGTTTTCTCATATATAAAATAGGGATCATAATTAATTCCTCCATATATACTTAATATCTCATTCTTTCCCTCACTACATTCTAGCTATATTGACTTTCTTGTTCCTTTAAGCATAACAAGCTTATTCTTGCCTATTATTGCTGCAGGGTCTTTGCACTTGGTATTCTTCCTCTCTGAAACAGTCTTCCCTCAGACCTTTGCAGATCTTACTCCCTCACTTCATTCAGGCTTTTTTTTTTTTTTAAATTCTGAGAGAGCATGAGCGGGGGAGGGGCAGAGAGAGAGGGACACACAGAATCCGAAGTAGGCTTCGGGCTCTGAGCTGTCAGCACAGAGCGTGATGTGGGGCTCGAACTCACAAACTGTGGGATCATGACCTGAGCTAAAGTCAGACACTTAACCTACTGAGCCACCCAGGTGCCCCCATTCAGTTCTCTTTCTGGTGGTCACCCTTTGGAGGTTTCCCTGACTATTCTCACTCCTTGTCATTTTTTCCTCCCTTACTCTGGTTTATTTTTTCCTTATAGCACCTAGCATGACCTAAAATAATGTATTATCAACCTATCTTTTGCAAAGATATAAGACGTGTGAGAGCAGGATCTTGGAATGCCTGCACTGACCTAAGTTCATCCCTATTCTGAGCAGGACCCTGACTGACTTCTCTCTTTTTTAGGTGAGCCCTATTCCCAAAGGCAGCTGGTGCTGACCCTGTAACCCAAAAGAGGAAATTGAAGGCTGGTGAGTGAGGGTCTTTGGCAACCCTGGGCAAGCTTGGGCCAAGATACAGGGTAACTAGTTTGGGGCTTATTTTTACCTTTAGTACAGGTAACTTATAGGCAATTGATTATTCTCCTACTCCATGTTTGAGATATTGGCATAGGCAGCTTCCTGTGCTGGGAGGAGAATTGAACTTGGCTCTCTTGGAATTGCCATGAGATGGTTTGGGATCATTTACCATGAATAAGGCAAAGCAGGCTCAATTCTTTTTGGCTTCTGCCAGCTTTGTGTTGGGGGTTATCCTGAACCTGGCAGCTAAACTCATTCTCCTGTAAGCTCTCTTAACATGACCTTGTAGCCCTTAGAAACTTTCCTGATTTCAGTCTTGACTGGCCTACCAAGCCCATAGGTCAGCTTCAGAAACTAGTTTTATCAGTCCTGGAAAATGTGATTATAAGTGGTGAGGATGGAGCGAAAGAGTTGGGGCTGTGTGAAGGGGAAATCAGGGGAAACTTAAAGGAAAAACCGAAGATGCTGAGACAGGAAGGGAAATCAACACATTAAGAACCAGTTGTGTTATGGGTCTCATTTAATCTAGACAAAATTTATGGATGAGGGAATTGAGGCTCTGATAGCTGAAATAAGTTGCCTGGAGTTCACATTTGGGAATCCATAAAGCTGATGTTAGAACCTGGTCAGTGTAAACACCATTGTTCTCCTTGACTTGGCAGACTTTCCTTGGGCTGTTAATCTCCCTGGAATCCTGATTTTTCTTATAAAGTTAAAAAAAAGACAGACCTCCTTAGGGATTCAGGAAGGAGATCCAGTTATTTGAGGGGCCCAGCAGGGAAGGCAGGAGTTCGGGGTTCCTTCTGAGGCAATGGCATTTCTAGTGAGGGGGCCAGGAGACTAAAAGTTGGAAAGAATCTTCATGCAGTTAAGGCCCAGCGCCAGCCATATGATTATAAGGGGGAGAAAATACCTATAACACATAATCGTAAACACGGAGATAAGCACAGATAGGGACCTGGAGAGCTGGGTTGGAGTTGGGAAACCTGGTTTTTTCCTCTTCTCTCTCAACATCTGCCCTTGGACAATCTCTGCTTCTGTATTTGTAAAATTGGACTGCTTCCCTGCACCCCCACATGTCTCTTGTGTGTACACCAACCCTGCAGGATGTCGTACAGAATCAAATGAGAAATGCAAGTTGGAAAGCTTTGTAAATTGTAAAGCAGCATGACCGAAATGAGAGAAAGTGAGAATAAAGCACTATAAGTATCTCTGGCACCTCAGTCCTTGACCTGTTTGCCACCCCACTCCCCAAAGGAAAAAGGGAAGGTTTTCCTTTGGAGATTTGTGCTGTAAATCTTCTCCCATACTCTTCTCTTCCTCTCCTTCTTGTACAGGTTCTGCCTGAAACTCAATCTTTCCACAAAGGAAGGGATTCCAAGGCACACAGACAAAGCCGGGCAGCATCGGCAGCATGATTTGCAGCATGGGGGCTACAGAATGCAGGTTTAAATGCGCTCACACATCCGGGCTCTGATATTAAAGCACTTTTCAAGAGCCAATCCCCAGCATGTGTCTGCCCTCACTGACTAATTCCACTTAGATGTTGCCTTGTTTCCTACTGTCCTGTCAGAAGAGGAAGGCTATTCCTATTTTGGCCCTAAGATCTTTGTCCATCCCCACCTCTCACCCTCCAACTAGTGAAAAATGAACTTATGCTAGAGCCTCATAATCTTATCAGAGGCTATGCTCATCCAGTTTTCCCCACCATCTCTCTCATGCCTGTGGTCAGTGATATAGGCCACTCTCTTCACATTCTGTAACAATGGACATTTTGTTCTCTGTTCTGTTTGCTGGAGGGTGCACAGAGAGGTCTGTCCCCAACCTGGTGCTCTTGGAATCCATATTAACCAATCTTCTGTCCTATTCTGAATCTTCAGGCTCTTGATGGCACCTCTTTTTGTCTGGTTAACCTAAGTTCTGTAGCTTCTTGCTTTCCCATGGCCTGGTGCTAAGCTTGGACCTTACTGTTACACCACCTGCCTTGTGAAGAATTCCTTTATTGATTGTTTCAAACTATGAATGATTCCACGTGATAAAGTGTCTAGCTTATTTATCTAATGTACTCAAGTTTCTACTAAAAACAAGTTTCAACTAAAAAAAAACAAGGAAGCAAAGCATTGTCATCCTTAAGCCCTTATACAGCACTAATTTACTCCTATTTTTATGTGTTGTAACAGGCTTAGTAATCTGGTTTCTAAACTCCCATAAGATTCAAAGCAGCATATCAAAAAAGGGGGAAGAGCTGCTATATTAACAGCTAAAGGAGAGAGCTGAAAGGTAAGGATAAAAGAAGAATGATCAGAAAGAGAAGTTAAAATGAGTATGGAGGCCATTTAGTTTAGGGGCAGCAGTCCTACAGACATCTATGTACTTCAGTGAAGTGGAGCTAGGTAATTTTTAAGGTAGTTCTAGGTCCTCTTAAAGGCCAGGGGTATCAGAAAATGTTAAATTATAATGTCTACTATATTATCAGATGCTGTACTGAATCCTCTACATAAGTTGATTTCATTTTCATAGCAGCTTGGGAGGTAGGTGGTGATATTCTCATTTTAGAAATTACTGAGGCCTAGAGACAGACAGTGATTGGAAGAGCTAAGCTTAGAACCCAGAAGAACCCAGCTCCAGACAACCAAATTTTTTTCTATTATCCTATATTGGCTCTTCCCTGTAACCTAAAACCCTGGTCTTTCTCAGCCTCTTGAGCCAGTGATTTCTTCCTGCTCCCCTTTTATTCACTCTCCTATATAAAACTTTATTTTTAAAGATATTCATTCATCCAGTGAGTATTGAGTGTCAACCATGTGGCAGGCACAGTTTTAAAATATAGCAGTGAAGAAAATAGTTTTCTCTCTTATAGTTTACATTCTAGTGGAGGAAAATAAACAAATGAATATGTATGAAGACAAAGCAGGGTAAGGGAATGGAGTGGGACTTCATGATGAAAAAAAGGCCTCTCTTGAGAAAAAGGCCTCTTGAGAAAATAAAATCTCTGCAGAAATATACAGGAACTGTAGTAGTGAGCTATGCTTAATATCTTGGGGAATAACATTCCAGGCATAGAGTACAGCAAGTTCAGAGACCCTAAAACAGGGAGCATGCTTACTGTGTTTGAGGAGCAAAAGGGAGCCAAGTGGCTAGAGGTGAAGTGACCAAGAGGGAGAGTGGAGTATGGAGAAGTCATAAGGGTAGACAGGGACCCAGATCATATAGGGCTTTATTCTGAGTGAAATAGGAAGCCATTGGAGTGTTTTGAGTAGGGGAAAGATATAGTCTGACATTCATTAAAAACCTGATTGCACCAGTTGAGACCTCCAGCACAATGTTGAATAGAATTGGTGAGAGCAGACACTCTTACCTTGTTCCCAATTTTAGGGGAGAAATTATTTAGTCTTTCACTGTTAAGTGTGGTATTAGCTATAAAGTTTTTTGTTGATACTATATGTTAGCTATAGATGATGTTTATCAGGCCAAGTGAGCTTCCTTCCATTACTAATTTACTGAGAGGTTTTTTACCATGGATGGATGTTGGATTTTATAGATTGTGTGTTTTTTGTTCTTTATTCTACTAACATGGCACACTACATCAATTGATTTTTGGCTATCAAACTAACCTTGTATTCCAGAGTAAATCCCACTTGGTCAGAGTATATGATCCTTATTTATTTATTTATTTATTTCCCCCCATCCTCAGAGTGTATGATCCTATTTAGATGGTGTTGGATTTGGATTGCAGTGTTTTTTTTTTTTTTTTAAGTTTATTTATTTTGAGAGAGAGCAAGTGGGGGAGGGATAGGGAGAGAGAGAGAGAGAGGGAGAACGGGACTACCAAGCAGGCTTCACGCTCTCAGCATAGAGCCTCATGGGGGGCTGGAACTAATGAACTATGAGATCATGATCTGAGCCGAGATTGGACGCTTAACTGACTGAGCCACCCAGGTGCCCTTTACATTGCTATTTTGTTGAAGATTTTTGTGTCTGTATTCATAAGGATTATTTACTTTTTGAATGTGTTACAGAATTTGCCAGGGAGGCCAATGTGGGCCTGGGCTTTTCTCTGTTGGAAGATTTTTAATTACTGATTTAATGTGTGTGTGTGTGTGTGTGTTGTTGTTGTTGTTGTTGTTGTTGTTGTTGTTGTTGTTGGCCGACTCAGATTTTCTGTTTCTGTTTGAGTCACTTTTGATAATTTGTGCCTTTCTTGGAATGTTTTCATTTCATCTAAATTGACTAATTTCTTGGTTTAAAGTTGTTCATAGGATTCCTTTATAATTCTTTTAACTTCTGTAAGATCAGTCATGATAACCCTTTTTAAATTCCTGGTTTTGGCAATTTATATCTTCTCTTTTCTTGGTCAGTCTTGTTAAAGGTTTACCAATTTTGTTAATCTTTTCAAAGAAGCAACTTTGGTTGCATTGTTTTTCTATTCCATTGATTTCTTCCTATAATCTTTATTACTTCCTGACTAGCTTTCTTAGGGGTAGTTTGCTCTTCTTTTTCTAGTTTCTTAAGACCTAAGTTATTTAAAATAAAAAAATTTTTAAGTTTATTTATTTTGAGAGAGCATGCTAGCGAGCACATGCAAGTGGAGGAGGAGCAGAGAGAGAAGAGAGAGAGTCGCAAGCAGACTTTGCACTGTCAGTATGGAGCCTGATGCAGGGCTCAAACCCAAGAATTGTGAGATCATGACCAGAGCTGAAAGAATCAGATGCTCAACCAACTGAGCCACCCAGGCACCCCTGACTTAGGTTATCTTTTAAAGGCACTTTGCAGTTCCTAAGAGTCATCTTCAGACTTGACTGATGTGTGGGCTGTCAGTGTGCTTCCGATGTAGTCTCTTCAGAAGTATCTGGAGCTTCACAGAGGGCCTAACTCAGAAACATTGGAGTAGGCAAATTGTCCACGTTGTATGTGTTATCAACTGGGAGGGGGCAGGGCTAGACCCATAATGCTGGGCAGCCTTGATCCTGCCTATCTCAAGTCAGGATTTGGGTGAGGCCTGAGCCTCATGTAGAATATTGGGGTGATGCAACAGGAAGTCAGGTGATACATGGAAAGCCAGAGCTCCCCAGGCTTCTGAGGAGATTTTGCCTGATACAGAGCTGAGCCAAGAGCTGGAGGAGATAACTGCCCACTTCACAGATTTTAGAGGCTTCAAGATGGCTTTTGAGACCTTGCAGAATACCTCTGTTGCCTGATAATGAGATTCTAAGCAGAAATTTAATTCTATTAAAGAAATATGGCTTAAATGTAGATCTCTTAGGTAACATTGAGGTGTAAGAGCTCTGAGGAATAACCTGGGCTTGTTGGTTACTTATTTGTGGCCTCTAGTTCCCACATCTGTGAACAAGGAATAACAGCTTCTACCTATCCAACTGTGTAAGGCACATTTCAAGTAAGTGCTGTATAAAACTGTTAAATACTGTACAAAATGTAAGGGACTATTAATGTTAGTAATTATGGTGGTAGGGACCAGGGACAGAGTCTGAGAAGGTCCAGGGGCGGTAGCAGTGCATTCTTATCCTTCAAGGTGTGGGATGAATGTCTGACCTAAGTGGGCTTTTGGCTTAGTAAGGCAGGAGGTTTCTTATCTGCCAGGGTAATCATCACATGGCTCCTAGAGAATTCTGTGGAGAACATCTGAGGGAGGCTACCAGGGCAGCTCATATAAGAAGCAGCTGTCCCTGTTTTTTTTCCCCACCCAGGAATTTTGCCCACATTTTATTACTTTGGTTCTAGAAACAGCTGGCTTTCTCAAGGGTTGCTGTCACAGGAAAGCAATAAGGTCCAGCTCACTTAGGGGGAAGGAATAGTATGTAAAGGGCTCTGGGCTGTATTGGGCCCTGTGCCTCCCTCCTTCCTTTCCCAGTTTTCATTAAAACCAACGAGGGTCTTTCTGTCCCACTGGAGCAGCAGGCCAGACAGAAGAGGGACTGATAGGTCCTTTAGGTCAGATCAGCTAGAGGGCAGTTCTAAGGATGTTGGCTGTGGCAGAGAGGCAGGGTCCTGAGCCTAAGCATAAGGCCTAGAGATCAAAAATCCAAGATGTGAAACTGGGAAACAGTAGATGAGGAAACTGAGGTCTATCAGGAGCTGTGGTGCTAGACCCCTAAGATGAGTAGGACATAAGTTGAGGTGACTTAGGATTTAATGAGACAGATACAGAAAAATAATGAAACTATGCTACAAAAGCTTAAATTGCTTATTTTGAATTATCTGTCATTTTGTATTGTCTGAATTTCCACTCTTTTCCCACCCTCTTTGCCTCCCCCTGCCCTATTAGGATAATCTGTCAAGAGTTATTGCACTAAGTGCATAGGGCAAGAGACAAAAGTTACCTGCAGTATAACTGGTCTTTGGAAGTTTATTATTATTATTATTTTTTTAAAATAACATTTATTTATTTTTGAGACAGAGAGAGAGAGAGAGAGAGCATGAACAGGGGAGGGTCAGAGAAAGAGGGAGACACAGAATCTGAAACAGGCTCCAGGCTCTGAGCCATCAGCACAGAGCCTGACGCGGGGCTCGAACCCACGGGCCGCGAGATCATGACCTGAGCCGAAGTCGGACGCTCAACCGACTGAGCCACCCGGGCGCCCCTGGTCTTTGGAAGTTTAATTACACCCTTCCTGTGTACCTCTGAGCTGTAGTTTCCTCATCTGCAAAACGGGAACAAAAATTGGGATGGTTATTGGGATGCTAATAGGAGATTATGAAGAAAAAAAAAAAAGTGCCTGGCCTGGATTGGTGTTCAGTCACTAGTGATAGAAATAAATTCTGATACCATGTGTTCAGTGTCAGATTATAATAGAAGGTGAATATTGCGACCCAGGCTCTTAACTCTGTTTTACTAACTCAGCCTTGGAAAAGCATTTAGTATGTCTCAGCCTCAGTTTCTTCTGCTCTGAAAAGAAGGAATGAGATAGAAAGTTGACCTATAATTGCTGATGTCCCTTCTAGTTCTGTGCCTCTGAAGGTACATTGATCTGTGGTTCAAAGGCATCAAAGAGTCAAGAGAAAACAAAAAGTCAAGAGGGGGTCAAAGAAGCCTTCAGTCCTGCTCGAGGCTGCAGCAAGGACAGTTACAATGAAAGCCATTATCTACAATGAGCAGATGTTGGAAGTGTCTGGGAGTCTGCTGCAGGGGCAGGGACCTGCAGGTCACCCAGCATTTGGAAAAGAAATATCAAAGAGTGAATCAGAATGGCCCAGAAGGTTGGAGACAGTAGATGCCAAGTATGAGAGAGACCATGAGACATAGGACCCCAATTTGTGCTCCATTACCTCTTTCTGGATGTTCCCAGTCAAGCGATTTCTCTTTCTGCAGCCTTCATACCCCTATCTTTATGAGTTAGGTGATGTATTCTCAAAGTGCCTCTTTAAGGCTTTCTAAAATTTCACTGTTCACTTTCTTTTGGCTCTCCTTGGTGTTGAGGATTTCATTTATATGCAAAGGCTTAACAAGTCACGCTTTGTCTAGCCCTAGAGTATTTAGAATGCTTTTGAAACCACAATTTCAGGCCACTAAGAATCATAAATTTTCAAGCTGAGGAATGCTTTGGTCCACCTGGTCCAACCCCTCATTTAACATTGGGAGATAATGCAGCAGAGTAGAAGACTATAGGCTTTGACAGCAGACTTTGAATTCAAATTCCTTCCAGTACTTGCTTGATCTTTTGGAGCTATAGTGTCATCATCTGAAAATGATGAGATAGAGTGATAATAGAGTAGGAGGCACATAGAGAATTACCATTATTTGGAGGAGGAAAGAAAAAATTAAGGAGAGAGAGATTAAGTCACCTGCTCAGGGTTGAACTCAGACCAGAACCTAGGTCTCTTGTGTCTCCATCTAGTTTTCTCCTCTCTGGAGCCAAGGTCAGTTGTAGTAGCAGAGATGAGATGTGCGTGTAGTAGCAGAGATTAGAAATGAAAGCATGTCAGCTTTCTTAACATATTCGCCAACAGCCTTCTCAATTCCCCTGTGGCATGTGTCAATAACAGCCTGCACTTGTTTTAGAAACAAGCGCTCTATAAGCACTTCTCTTTGATTTGCTTTGGCTGGTACAGGAGCCAGATGCTCTTAGAATAGCACATCAGACTCTCCAAATCAGCCCATTCCCATTCTGAGCAACTTTGATCAGCAGCTCTGATCTGCTGCTGGCTGGGGTGTTTGTCCCCAAGTCCTCCCTACCTGGCATGTGAATCACATTCAGTTGTTTTTTGCTATTTGCCCTTTCCTTCTTGATGGAAGTAACACTTATTGAGGTGTCTACTACGTGCCAGATATTGTGATAGGTACTTTAAATTGATTATTTCCTTTAGTCTTTGCAATTCATCAAGTTATTAATAGTTCTATAGGGAAAAGCTGAGGCTCAGGGAAGTAAATGAATTTGCTTGAGGTCATATATATCTAGTCTGTGAAAGAGCTGGGGTTTGAACTCTGGTCCTCCTAACCTCACAGATCCCATAGCAAGCTCTTCCTTGAGTACCATACTGCCTCTCTGGCTTCCCGGCAGGTAGAGTATTCAGAAGTGCCCAGGAAGGGACATTTAGTGGCTTTAGTATAATGGGAATATTCTCCATGCCTTCAGTGCCATTTTCCCATGAGCTTTTTTCTCTGCCTGCCTCAAACCAACTTCTTTAGGACTCAGGTGTGTGGCCCAAAGATCCAAGCAGGAGGCCGGGTTTCCATCTTCAACATGCAACACTGAATCCCTTGTAAAGAGTGTGCTTGTCATTTTCAGAGTTGAATGAGGGAACTATTTCAAGCAGTAAACCCCTACTTACGACAGCAGCTCTGAAATGCAGGGAAAGAAGAAAGAGGGTCTATATATCTAAAGTTTGATAAGCTTCCTTCGGGGACCTGGCAGGAGAAGAGACCTACATTTAAGAGATTAGGAATAAGATTGTTCTAATAGGTCCTCAAATCTGTACTCGGTTTTCAGTTACAAAGCACTTTACTTGAAGAGATCTTACTGTGAGGAAACTGAAGGCCTTTGCCTTCAGTAGCTAGTCTTGGTGACAACAGTGAATCTAAGCCCTTCCTGAAAGGGTTCTGTCCCTGGCCTTGGGCACCACCCAGTCTTCAGCTGCAAAATGGGCAGACTTAGTTCCTGCCCTTTTCTGAGTCCTTCTCTATTTGTCCCCTTCCTCACCCATTTTTACTCAGTTACTAGGGCTGCTTCTTTTTTTTTTTTTTTTTTTTTAACATTTATTTATTTTTGAGACAGAGACAGAGCATGAACGGGGGAGGGGCAGAGAGAGAGGGAGACACAGAATCAGAAGCAGGCTCCAGGCTCTGAGCCATCAGCCCAGAGCCCGATGTGGGGCTCAAACTCACGGACCGCGAGATCGTGACCTGAGCTGAAGTCGGACGCTTAACCGACTGAGCCGCCCAGGCGCCCCATACTAGGGCTTCTTAATGAGACACCCTTATAGTGCTACATTTTTAGGAATAGGGTAAACAATATTTTTGGCTCTGCATTTTCCCCATGATCATTTTCTAAAATGATGGAATTTTAGGATGTCAGAGTGGAAAGATACCTTAACTAACAGTCATCAGGTTTACAAAGGAACCCTTTTAATTATGAAATTGAGGCCCAGCAAGGGCCAATAAGTTATATGCCCAAGGTTGTGCAGTGAATTAGTGGCAAGTCTTCTGACTCTCAGCCTGGTGCCCTTTCTACTACACTGAGCTTTATGTCAGTTCCTAAATGACCACCTGGTCAACTTCACTAACTTACCTGTGCCTGGATGTCAGGCTTTTTTGTGTCTCCTTGGGTCTGTTTCCTGTGAGATAGGCCTATGGGTGTTTGTACTTTGTCAGGGCATAATTCTCCTGCATATGGTGAGCATGTGTCAAGTTTTGTTTAACTCATTAGTGTGGAAACCAAAAGAAAGAGAACAGCTGAGAAACTGGATTTCATGTTGTTAGTAGAAAAAAGGATTGCTGAAATTAGATTGCTTAGATTTCAAAATTGATTAATCTCCTAATGAAAATGTAAACTTTGGCATTATCCTCTCTGCTTAGAATTGAGCCTTCTCTGTTTTCTACACATTAACCTCTAACTTTGCAGTTTTGAAACATTTGGGTTCTAACCATTTGTGAACAGTAAGTCAAACAAAATTCCATTCTCCAAAAGTATCAGAGGAGCATCAGATGACTCTCACATGCATATTAAAAAATGTTCTAATCTGACTTTAAAAGGTCACACAACTGTTTCTATGCCTTATTTCCAAATTTTGGATAATTTTCCTTAACATATCATCACTGAAAATGATTAGAACCTCTTGTATTAAAGCTAGCTAGAGCTGTTCCAACCCAGGAGGGCACCTTTCTGTTCAGGGCACAGACCTTACTTCTTTGCTGAAGCTTCTGCTGATAGCAGCCATCAGCAAAATCTTGAACTCTCTCCTACAGCCCTACCCACTGGTGTGGAGCTTGGCCTTTACTGATCCTAGATTTGCTCCCCCACCCCCATGTCAAGGAAGCTTTCTCCTTGCTCCTGGTTTCCCTCAGGGCCATCTTGGATGCCAAGAGCTTATATACTTCCATATGGAGGAAGTTGGTTTTGAGCACAGAGTTCTATTTGGGTGAAGTAAGTAACTGCTTTCATTATGTGGTTTTGTCTCTGAACATGTTTTACCCATCTTCTCATCCTCATTGCTACCACCCAAGGCCAGATCTTAATCCTCTCTCACTGGGACTATTTTCATTGTCAATCAACCCCTCTCCCTACCTCCAGTCTTTGTCCCTGAAGTATAACCTCCTTTCTCTTGCAATAGGTTTTAAAACACATTCCTTATTTACTACTTCCTGCTCATAAAACGTCTAGTAGAATAAGTCCAGTCTCCTTAGGATGACATTCAAGGCTCTGCAAAGACTATTTCTTTCCTTTCTTTCTAGCCTCTTCTCCATCTCCCTGTTCCTCAGGCTCTTTGTTCCAAAGGAGTTCATACTAGCAGGTAGAAATATTAGAGAAACCAACTTTTGGACAGTAGAAGGGAAGAACTACCTGATTGAGTCTATGAGAGAAGGTTAGGAAATGTTCTTAGTTGTGGAACCACACTAACACTCAATTTGATAAACATTTGTGGCAGGCATAGGGATATAGGTCCTTAGGGATATGGAGAAGGCAAATGCATGGTCAAGGCCTTTGGAGCCCATAGTTGATTTAAGAGGACAGGCAGGTAAAGTAAGTAGACTACAGTGATGATCACTATAATGGAAGCATATAGTTGTGGAGATCTTACTGTGCAGTGCTTTGGGAACATGGAGGAGAAGGGGATACTAACTGCCTGAGAGATGAAGGGAAGGTTCACGAAGATGGTATTTGAGTTGGACTTCAAAGATGAGATAGATATTTGACATTTGTGAAAGAAGTATTTGGTAATTGTGAAGGGGAGTCTGCAGCTTCCAAGTGATGAGACCAGTGAGGATAAAGACACAGAATTTAGGTGTATGTCTCAGAGAAGGGTAAATAGTCCAGTGTAACCAGAGTATAGGATTTCAGGAATGGAGTGTGGTTAGGGTTAAAGTTAACAGTAAGTTGGGGCTAAACTGGGTAAGGTATAATATTCTAGGCTAAGGAAATACTATGTGAGTATTGTGTTTCTTATATAGCATGTAATTTACCATCTTTGAATTAAGTGATACGTATTTATCTATTTGTGCGTGTGTGCGTGTGCGTGTGTGTGTGTGTGTGTAGCTATGTGTTACGGTGTATATGTTACATTTGGAAATAATTTGTGAAGAGCCACTGAAGCAAAGTGAATGTTAAAAAATGGAGCCAAGAGGACAGGTTAGACCTAAGCTTACTTGAGCTTGAACCTCTGAGATGTTCTCCATTTCCACAAGTCCGTAAGTTAATCATAGCATGCTAGAATTAGAGTGGACTTCTCAGGACCAGTGGTCGGTCAGTCGGTCTGTCCATCTGTCCGACCATCCATCCATCCAGTCATGTATTCAGCAAATGCCTGATGATACTCTTGGAGCTGTGATATGGTAGTGAACAAAACAGACTACCTTCATGAAACTTGTAGTGGGGGAGACAGAAAATGAGTAAATCATTAGTTATTCTATCATTTTGTATATGAAGAAAGATAAGCAGGAGTGAAGGGTTAAGCCCTTTCTAACATTTTCAGCTGATAGAAGAGCAAGTGAAAAGTCCCCAAGGCAGGAACACGTTTGTAGAAAAACCAGAAGGCAGACAGTGTGGCTGGAGCAGCAGCCTGAGGGGGCAGAAAGCAGGAGATGAGGTTGGTGAGGGCCAGAACATACAGGGCCCTGAGGTCCAATTGGCCAGTGAGAAAATGAGGCTGACCAATAAAGAGCCAGGGCCATACAGCAAGTTAGCAGCAAGGCCAGGATTGGTATCATCCTGGTTCAGCTTCCCTTCCTTTGCCTCCCTGCTGTCTTTTGGCTTTGATCCAAGATTAACTTCAATCTCATTTAATCCCTTCCTTCTCCTCTCCCTCACTCAGCTCTTTCCCTCTTCCTGTTCCCTGGGCTCCTGTCACACCATTGTAGTATTTCATTTCTGGCTACTTTTCTTTATCACAGCATTAGCATTTCCCAGACCCACTTTTGCACTCATGATCTGATAATACAGTGATTCCTGGAAGGTCAAAGCTAGAGAGGTTCTTGGACATCCTTTTGTTTCAACCCCCTGATATTAGAAATCCAGAGAGGACAAGTGATTTGCCCAAGGCCACCTATCTAATTAGTGGCAGAACTTGATTTCCTTTGCCACCCAGTCTCTGTTTGTCTAAAGCTTTTTCCTGTTTATCTAAAGCTAACACTTAGGGGTTTTTCTGTGTGCCAGGCACTGTGCTAAGTGCTTTTAAAAAATAATTACAGCATGTGAATCTATAGTTTTCTCAAAGTTAAAAAATTTTCAAAACATTCATTTTTTTTTTGTTTGTTTCTATTTATTTTTTGTATATAAATAGATGTCAGGTTAGGATTCGGTGCATACCTATGTTCTAGGGTTTCTATTTTCTAGCTTTGTAAACTTGGACAAGACTCTTGACCTCACTCTTAAATGTTTTTCCCACCAGAGCCCTAAAATTTCATCCCCTAACAATTTGGAAACCTGATATGCTTACCTGCTCACCTTGGGAAATGTGCCTCCATTGATGACTGAGCAGCCGTAACAGGCTGGCCCTGTGTGATTTGAAGAGGAAAGGATGGGGAGGCAGAGAACTGGGTGCCTGGGAGCCACTAGATCAGGAATTGGCAACTCCTCTCAAATCAAATAAATCAAAACATATCTAGGGTAGGAGCCTCGGGGTAGTGTTGATGGTGACTCTGCTTGGATTGTGTTCTGAGGATGAGGGGATTGCCAACTCGATTGAATGAGAGGAGCAGCAATGCATAGCGACCCTTGTTTGTGCAAGGGCAAAAGACAGTGTGTTGGTGGCAAGTGTCCCAACATGGCTGTGGCTGCCCATAGGCCATTTCTGCTATTCATGACATCAGCCATTGACCTTGTGTCAGCCCCTGGAGAGGGCTGCTGTGGTCTGATACAAAGAGCCCAGTCTCTGTAGTTACACAGATTGAGTTCAGACCACTGTCTACCAGTTACTAATTGTGTTTTTTAGTCTAATTCTTACTTTACCTCTCAGAACCTCCTGTCTTCCCTGTCTGTAAAACAGTGTTGTTGATAACAGTGTTTTGGGATTTGTTGTGAGGATTCAGAATACCTTAGGTAAGTAAGTGTCTCACAATACCTGATACTTAGTTGAGTGAATGGCAAGTTGCTCTGTTGTGATTAGCTCTGTGAAGACTAGTATCTTTAGAAGGTGGTATTAAAGTCAGGTCTGCTCTGATTCTCTGACACTCTCCTCCCCACATGCCCTGGATCCCTCCATTCTTTCCTCAAGTTCCAGCCCCAGAAATGTTGGGCAAGTGGGAGCCTCTCAGGCTAGTCTTTCGCTCCAGCTGGTATATCTGAGTAAGCACGATTGTTACATAGCAGACATAGAAGGCCAGGGAGGTAGCTCAGGCAGCAGTTGATGAGCAAAAGGCTTCTCTCTGTTCCCAATAAATTGGTCCTTGGGGATCCTAGCTTTGAAATTCTAATTGACACAGGAAGGAAAGGATTCATTAGGCTCTGGACTCATTAAAATGCTCTGCTGCTCACCTACGATTTATTCTTGGCAGGAATAAATCAGGAGGAATTCATCAGGAGGAATTAAGTAAACCAATGGGTTGGGAGCTGCTGACAGAAGAGTCTGGTTGTGGAGTAGGGATGTTGAGCTTCCCATATTATGGAGCACACAATTGGCTTCTGAAGTTCCTCACCTCTAGGACTTAGCACGAGTCTAAGACTCGTATACTGTTAGTGCCAAAAGGACCTTCTGAAATCATTAACAGACAGTAGCTCATTTATGGGTCATTCAGAGAAGGGCTAGGGTTTGCCCAAGATCACCAAGCACTGTAGTCGTGGAGCTAGAATTAGAGTCCATCAAGCCTCTTGACTTCCAGGCCAGGAACCTTTTTCCTGCATCACTTTTGGATTTCTAGATCCAGTATTTCATTCATTAAACCTTGAGCTGACACTTTTGATATGGGAACAGTCATGGGAGGAGAGGGGACACCTAACCCAGTATTAGATTAGAAAGCCTCCAAATCTAAGGGGTGAATAGGAATTAACTAGGCAAAGAAGCAGATGAGCAGTGTTTAAACTTGGCAGACAAGCACGTACAAAGGCCCAAAGACTTTCCAGGAATGGGAAGTTGAATCTTGCTTGAGTGGGGGAATTGAGGAAGAGAGAAGTTGTCATATCTATGAGGTTTAGGCCCCTTGCTCTTTGGTAAGAATCCTAGACCCGGGATTAGTCCTGGGTTCTAGGTGTGTTTCTGCTACCAATGTTAGTTATTCAGGTAACATTTCTTTAGGTGTGCCATGCTGGGCATGGAGGTACAAAAATGCATAAGATGTATGTAGTCCCCTTCCTCAGAGATACGTCAGTTTAATGAGGCAAACAAACTAATAAACAACTCCTATAATAGAGCAAAGGAAAAATTACCTCTGCTGGAGGAAGTCACAGTAGAGCTGTATGTTACCGTCAGTATTTTCTCTGGGCTTTGATTATCTCACCTGTCACGTGGTGACAAGTACTGTTCTATGTTAGCTCATGAGCTGATGGGAAGACAGCTTTGTAATAACTGGTATTTATGTGGTGTTTTGTGGGTTACAAAACATTTTTCCATCATTAATTAATCTTAGTTACAATCTTGTCACTTAGGAAACTTCCCCCTAGTTACAGATGAGGAAACTAAAACAGAAAGACTGAGCCTTGTTCATGGTTTCACAGCTTTTGTTTAACAAAAGCTAGGGTTATAAATACAGTGGATCCAAACAGACTTTTGAAAGTAGAAAGATGACAACCTTTCTGTCCCTTGCTTGTGTGGCCCATTTCCTTCTCCCATCACTAGAAATACAAAGAACATCTCCAGTGTGAGAAAGGCAGATCTAAGTTGGCTGGGGAGGAAGAAAGGGATCTTATTTCAGTCTTTTCTAGATTGGGCTCTGAATTTAAAAAAAACAAATTTTTTTTATGTTCATTATTTTTGAGAGGGGTGGGGAGGGTCAGAATGAGAGGGAGACACAAAATCTGAAGCAGGCTCCAGGGTCTGTGCTGACAGAACCCTGACGCGGGGCTCAAACCCACAGACCCCAAGATCATGACCTGAGCCGAAGTTGGACGCTTAACCAATTGAGCCAACAGGCGCCCCTGGGCTCTGAATTTTTAAGACTGTATGTCCCAGTGTTCCTTCACTTACGGCCGTTCCATCTCATGCCATGTACAGAGTGTTGTCTCAACCATTATCTAATTAGGTACACATATCACCTTATGGGGGTAGACAGAGCCTGCTGTACAGATGGGTAAACTGAGGTTCATAGAAGTTAAGTAATTTGCCCAGAGTTCACTGAATTATTTATGCAGACCAAGGACTGGAATCCAGGGCTCCTGACACCAAACACGTACTCTTTTAAAAAAAAAATTTTTTTTTAATGTTTATTTATTTTTGAGAGAGAGAGAGAAGGAGGGAGGGAGACAGAGCTCGAGAGGGGAAGGGCCAGAGAGAGAGGGAGACACAGAATCTGAATAGGCTCCAGGCTCCGAGCTGTCAGCACAGAGCCTGATGTGGGGCTGGAACTCACAAACCGCAAAATCATGACCTGAGCTGAAGTTGGACTCTTAACCGACTGAGCCACCAGGTGCCCCTAAACAGGTACTCTTAAAATTATAGAATGTAGGCTCCTTTGAATTTGTTCAGTTCACACAATTCTTGAATATACCCCATGAGCCAGAGACTTTGCTATACAAGAGAGTCTCTGGTGAGGCTCAGGCCATCTTGGTGCAGCACTTTCCTTAAGAGCAGGGACTTTTTGTTATTTACTTCTCTGTCCCAAGCCAGGGCCTGGTTTCAAGAATGCTTTGCTGTTGTTTTTGGCCTTAGTCTGCCAGAAGCTGGAGGGAGCAGATGGCCATAGCAGTGTGGATCATGAGGGTGTGTGTGATCCCAGGCAGGGACAGAGGATGAGTTGAGAGCCCTACACATATACTCCTGTTCCTGTGCATAGGCCCCTGCCAAGGTATTGTTCCATCCCAGAACAAAGTGAAGCTGGCCAACAAAGTGAAGCTCCCATCTCCTGTCACCTGGCCTCCATACACACACGTACTTGTTGGTCTCCTGGATGTATTTCATACAGATGCTTCTAGGTCCTGCTGTCCCAAAAGACCCTTTGGACCTATTTCCCAGGGATATCCCAAAATGAAGTTAAGAAGCCTCATCCCACAGCCATTCTGACATCTGAATGTTATAGACTCCAGCAGGCTACCACCCACTCTGCTGTTTTTACTCCTAACTCCTTAAGCAGATTGGCTGCTTAGTGTGACTTTGACAAAGAGACTAAATAGTAATCAATACTGAGAAGTTAACATGTTTCCTATTTATCCAAAATCTTAACCAGAAAGTTTTAAGGATTTTCTGGGGTGGGAAGTAACTGGGATAAGGAAGTTGACTTGCATGATGGGAAGCCTGTAATAACCTCAGGTACCTTATAAATCATGGAAGAAAATATCAACATTCATTCACAATGTTTCAGATGCCCCTCATATTCGTATCTTTATACATCACAGAGCTCTTTCATGCACATCACTGCCTTTGAGTCTTAGAGAAACTCTGCGAGGGAAGCAGTGCAAGGATTACCATTCCCACTTGACAGTTGAGACCAGGGAAGGTTAGTGACTATCTGATTGTCATGGTGGCAGAGCCCTAAACAAAATCACGACCTGAGAGACAAGTAGTCCTGGGTTTGAAGTCTGGTGGTCACCATTTGCTGATTGCATAACTAGGCAAGTTACCTAGCCCCTCCAAGCCTCAGTTTCCTTCTCTGTAACAGGAGGATAATAATATTTACTTCTCACGGTTGTCTAAGGATTAAATGGCATAATGAATAAAAAAGATGTCAACATGGTGTAGAACAAGTATTAGAAGCTCAGTACCTGCAGGTTTTCCATCTCAGGTGTTTTAAATTCTTGTATTCTCAGTCTTTGAAAATTAGTACTCTCATTACAGTAAAATGAGCTACATGTAATAAATTTCTGTTAACCAGAGTATTGTTTAAGTGCCTCATTGGGTTGAGAGAACTGAATTAGTGGGAAGCAAGGGTGCTGGGGTATTCTGGCTAAGTACTTCTTTTCTTAAAACTTTTTTTTTTTTTTTAACATTTATTTATTTTTGAGAAACAGTGAGACAAAGCGTGAGCGGGGGAGGGGCAGAGAGAGAAGGCGGGACAGAATCTGAAGCAGGCTCCAGGTTCTGAGCAAGCGGTCAGCACAGAGCCTGATGCGGGGCTTGAACCCACAAACTGTGAGATCATGACCTGAGCCGAAGTCGGGCACTCAACCAACTGAGCCACCCAGGCGCCCCCCGGCTGAGTACTTCTGATACAAACCACAGTGGGCTAGACCTGATAGGGACTCCAGAGGTGTGTGCTAGTGTGTCTTCCTCAGAAGAGATGTTAATAAACTGGGAAAGGTCAGACTGTGTAATATGAAGCACATTTCTTTCCTGCTGACTTCTCAGAGCCATAGTATGCACGTGACTCTGGGTGGAGTGATGTGTTGTGGGGAGATGGAATATGCCAAGTTTCTTGTTTGTATTTGACCTTGGAGCCCCTTTTGTGAGGAACTCTCATTAACATCTTGAGGAACACTGGTCATCCATCGAAGAGTTCATGCAACACTGAGCTGATCCAGTTCCTCTATTTTCTGACTAAGGTAATAGAGGTCTATAACCGAAGTTTACAGAGCCAGTCCATAGTGGAATCAAGTTTGAAGATCAGGGTGCCTGACTTCCATTTGGGCCACACTACTATTTGCACTCCACCATTCTTCTTCTTCTAGCCAACAAATCATGAAATTACAGAGGATTCTGCAACCCACTAATCAGAGTATTGTTAGAGCATAAAGCTTTCAGTTTTGATGTGTTTATCCCAGTAAACAGAAAGATTATGAAGCAACAGGCTTAATGGCCACCAAATGTTCCCAAGCAGTGGAGGGACTCGGGGTTGGGTGATTAGCTCAATGGTTGGAAAGGTTCCTCTAACCCAAAAAGTTTTAAGTCTGTTCTTGGTTTAAGAAGTTTCCTTTTGTATCCAGGGGCTCATCCAAGGGGCTCACAATGCAGTTCTCAATGGTGAACACTCTGACATCAGTAACTATGGGGAAGATCCTAAGAGGGGTTAGGAGAGAATGTGTCAAATTTCTGTTCCTCCATTGCCATCTCCACCACAGAATTCAGTGGATAGAAATATGCTGTTGGTGGGGCGCCGGGGTGGCTCAGTTGGTTAAGGGTCTGTCTGACTTTTGATCTCAGCTCAGGTCATGATCTCAGGGTCCTGAGTTCAGGCCCCTCATTGGTCTCTGTGCTGGACGTGAAACCTACTTTAAAAAAAATGTGCTGCTGAGTTTCTATCTAGACCCTGGTAGAAGGAGTTGTTCTTGACATTTAATAGGGGCTATCTTTGCATTTTGCTAAGTCTTCTGGTTCAGATCTAGTAAATATATCACCTTTGCATTTGCAGAGTTGTACAGTAGATTTGTTCAGACCACATCTGGTACTCAGAACAGTCCAGTGACAGAGGTTATCTTCCATGTATATGAGGACACTAAGGCTCAGAGAAGGGACAGTGACTTGTCCAAGGTCTGGATAGCAAATTAGTGATACATTCATGGTTGTATTCTAGGTCCCTAGTGCAAGCCTGACCTATAGTAGATCCTCAAGAAATACTTATTAGATAAAAAATTTGTACATTCTCAGGAATAATCTTCATGACTTCAAACTCTTTGATCAGTGTTCTTTCCAATAAGCCAACATGGTGGGGGCCCAGTGGTTGGGCGAACTCAGGGTCACCAGATACTTCAGGGTCTCCCTTGCTATGTTGATTGCTGACCAGGGTGGAGAGTTCTAGCCTTTGCTTGGTAAGGACCTCGTACATCTTTCCCCACAGAAAGTCCAGATTTAGCAGTCTCTGGGCTGTAGTTTTAGCCTTTTTCTCTATTTAAAAAAAAAAAAAAATTAATTTCTATACCCAACATGGAGCTCGAACTCAAGACCCCAGGATTGGATGCTGTACTGACCCCAGTTGGATGCTGTACTGACTGAGCCAGCCAGACACCCCTCAGTCTCTCTTTTGAGCCTCTGCTCCCTTTGTCTACTGAACAAAGACACCAGTGGTCCCCAGCTTGTTGCTCTGTCCCTCCTTTGTTTTCTCTCCCATCACTGTCTTGCCTGTTCTTTTGCCATAATGATGGGTGAGGAACTTGGGCTCATCTCATGAACACTGACTGTACAGTTTACTTTTGAGGAGTTGCCATGTCAGGAATCCTGGGTAACCATTTACTGAAGCAGACCCATCTAGGATTCTTTCACCTACCTGTTCATAGCAGAAATTCACTGAACATCTACTGATTGCCAGGGCAGTCTGGGAGCCTGGGATTGCAAAGATTAATAAAGAGTCTCTGCCTTCAAGGAGTTCAGAGTAAACTGGAGAGAGACAGGTGTATGAATACAAAAGTGCAGCAAATGTTGCTGCAGCAGAGGTCCATAGAGGATATTGGGTTCCAGAGGAGTGAGTGACTGCATCTGCCTGGGGGATGAGAAACAGGAGGCTTTTCTGAAGAGTTTTCATCAGGGGCATCACATCAGTGGATGTATGCTCAAGAGAACTCCTTCTTGCCCTAGCCTCCGTCACCAAATCAAATAGACTCTGGTTCTGCTTTACTGATGAAGTAAACTCTCTCTTAATCTTACTCAATGATAAGATTGTGGTATTTTGAGCAGGGGGGCCAATACTAATAGTTTTTTCATTTAGAAAATTCCTGAATGCTTAACTTGATGGTACATTATCTCATTGAATTCTCCCATCAGCCTAATGGGGAGGATACTGCAATGTTATTCCCATTTTACAAATGAGAAAACTAATTCCCAGAGAGGTTAAGTCATTTACCCAGGATCATATAGCTGATATATGGCAGAGCTGGGATTTGAACCCAGGCTGTCTGATGCCAGAGTCATTCTCCTAAAAGGGCCTCAGAAAGGGCTATCATGATCTTGATACAATTCTTACCTCAAAGACTTGTAAGAATGAGAAAATACTTAGCACCTCATCTATCACATAATAAGCAATTAATAAATCCTAATCATTTATTACATTATAAAACAGACTTCCCTAAAGGTTGGGTGGATTAGGCCCCTGCAAAGATGCCTCCTTTCCGTCTCACTCAAGTCTCTTCTGGCTGTGTTATCTGTACAGCCTGCTTCTTTAAGAGGAATGGATGGTGGAGGTGGCAGGGGCAGTGGTACGTGGAGTTCAGTTCAGCAGGTACGTCTGAGCTCCCACTCTTGGCCAGGGCCTATCCTGAAAGGCAGAGGGGATGCTGAAAGTGCGGTCCCTGCCATCAGGAATTCACAAGTCAGTGTAGGAAAGGAGATGACACAGAAACAGATTATTTTAATACAGTCTCCTCAGATGGATGTTAGGCAGCACATCAGACCCCACTGCCCATGGCTCATACCACAACCAGCAGGGTAGGAATCACTTACTATTATATTAATTGATTAATCATCCTATTAATATCCTTGTAATCAATTAAAGCCACTTTTGTTAATGTAGAAAGTAGGTGATACCATAAAGAAAGTCAGCAGCTACTTAAAGGAGACTTTTAACATGCTCAATTGGAAAAACCCATTTTATTTTTATGAGGGGGGTGGTGGTGGTGTTCCAAAACTGCCAGTAGAGCTGAGGGAGTCCTTGGCTTGAGGAGTGTACTATGGGGAAGGATTTATGTCCCTCAGATTTCCCCCCGGTCACCCAATGTGCTCCTTAGTTATCACTTACTTTATAGCTTCTTGTACCCAAGCATATTTTTTTTTATTTGTCAGAATGAGCAAGAAGGGGGAGGTAGCTTTCTGAGGCAGGACATCTGCCAAGAGAGGCAGTGACTGAGCATCTGCTGGGATTGGCAGGGGCTGTGCCAGGGCAGCAAGGGCATTGTGAGTTGTGTGTATTATTGCATGAGGTACCTCTAATTAATTGGTTCCACGAGCACTTTTGGAATTCATGCCATGTACCTAATAATATGCTAGGTGATGTGAAAAATACCCCAAAGTTTTATGGTGCTTGGTGAGAAAAGACTAACACATAAGACAAAAAGGAGTCCACGCAGATGGGATGATCAGGGGTTGACTTGTGGGGTTCAGACTCTCAAGAGCTATAGAGACTTAGGACTGCCTCCTTACAGAGCACTGTCCTGCCTGTGACTTAGGAGTGGGTCATGGCTTCCATGAAGTCAGGCTCTTCAGCTGCCCACATGGCCGTTTCTGATCTGGCCTCTGCCAGGTCCCCTGCTTTCCTTGTACTCCAGACAAATCACAATACATATTATTGTTCCCTAAATATAGAAGCTTTATTATTTATTTATTTATTTATTTATTTACTCACTCACTCACTCACTCACTTACTAATTAGCTTCCACAGCCTTGCTTATGCTCTTTCCTCTTTCCGAAATGTTCTCCCTCTCTTGTTTGTGTTTGGGCTAACTTCCTTTCATCCCTCTGGACAAGATCAGGACTTCTTGATGACTACTTTCTGACTTCCTCCTTTCTCTTCTTTCCTGTCCTTTTGGTAAGTGACATGCTTTTGAGTTCTTCATGTCATAGCCTTTATCAAGATGAAATATAAGTTCTTGTTTTTCTTTTTTTTTTTTAAATGTTTATTTATTTTTGAGACAGAGAGAGACAGAGCATGAATGGGGGAGGGGCAGAGAGAGAGGGAGACACAGAATCGGAAGCAGGCTCCAGGCTCTGAGCCATCAGCCCAGAGCCCAACGCGGGGCTCGAACTCACGGACCGTGAGATCGTGACCTGAGCTGAAGTTGGATGCTTAACCGACTGAGCCACCCAGGTGCCCCAATAAATGATTTTTAAATGAGTAGATAAATAAAATGTTCAGCATATTATTCCTCTGCCTAGGAGCCTATAAAACTTCTTTGTGGCATTCAAAACTCTGTAGACCGAAAAACAAATAAACACAGGACACTATTATCTCACGTATACATGAAAAAAAAGATTTGCCTTTTTTCTCCTAATTAATTCTCCCGCCCCATCATAATACATGATACTTGTGAGATTGCCATGAAAGTGACATTCATTGGTGATAGGAGAGTAAATTGGTAGGTACAACATTTTTAGAAAGCAATTAGTGTATCTTAAGAGACATTAAAAAATCATACATTTTGACATAGTAATTTCACTTCTGGGGATCTGTCCTAAGGAAATAATCAAATATATAGAATAAACTTTACCTTAGATGTTATTTATAGTCATGAGAAATTGGGAAAAGCATAAATGATCACTTGACTACAACCATTATAAACTATGATAAAGTCACTCAGGGGAGTGACTATGAGTTAATAAACTCATAGTTAATAAACTATGAGTTAATAAACTATGAGTTATTTAAAACAATCACAAAAAATGGGGCTTATTGAAAATTATGCAACAATAAGGACAAATATATATGTTACAATGTTAATTGAAAAAATCAGGTTACAGAATTGGATGAATGATTTAACTATGTAACCCAAATATAATGCAAAGGGAAAAAATGGAACTATACCAAAATGGTGACAGTAGTTCCATTCTAGAGAGGAGTAGGAGTTTAGGTGATTTCTTACGGTAATTTCAAAAAGTAAACACACTAAGTAGTACAAATACCCAAAATATTGGCTAAGAATTTTGAAATAGTAAAGCAAAACTTTAATTTCAGTTTTAAGCAAAGGAGTGATATGGTGTTATTATTCCAGTAACTGTGTGGAGGATGAATTTGAAAAGTGATAGTAAGAATAGAGAGACAGGGTTACATTCTAAAAGTTTTAGGAGGCCAAATCAGGCCTTGGTTCACTGTGTCAATGAGGGGATGGATGATTCAGTGTGGAGGGAGTATATATGCCAGTAGAGAACACTGGTTCAGGGAGTTGATGATTTGTCCAAGGTTATGTGGCTAGTAACCTGGATTTAAATCCTGGTCTGTCTGTTCCACAGCACATGCTCCTGCTCCCACAGCTGAGACCTCTGTTACAGTTTTGGGGGAAATACCAGCTATTATTGGACTGTAGAAACTTGTTTAGTGTAGTGTTTTGTTTTTGATGGGAAAGGGGACCAGAAAGGTTAGTTAATTATTTCTAAGATGATGACTGGGGGGAAAAGACCATAAAGTTGATTCTGTCATGATCAGTTGAATTGACTAGAGGTTCATTAGGTATTGGGTATGTTACACTTGTTTTCTTGGGGGCTTCCCCCCCTCCACCAACTTGTTGTGGTTCATTAGTTGGCTTTTATTTGATGCTTGTGGCATCAGTGCCTCTTGAGCTTTGGTATGCACATGTGTACCATATTACATGCAGATGAATATTTTGGTCGTTATGCCAAGTTTATTAATGATGCTGTAGCTGGAGGGTGGAAGAGGTCAGATTGGCAGCCTCCAACAAGGGACAAATGTCTAAGCAGCTCCCTGAAAGGAAGGGTTTGCCTGAGCCATTTGATGCCTTATCCCCACACCTGTCTCATATAGCTTTGTCCAATAAAAGTTGGTTTCAAACTTCAGTCTATACTTTGGAGTCTGATACCCAGCCCTTTAGAAGAACCCAGTTCATGTTGCTTACTGTGTGACCGTGGGCAACTGACTTTGCCTGTCTGAACTGGAGTTTATTCACCTGTAAAGTGAGTATGACTTAATAACCCCTTAGAGTATCTTTGTGTGTGGATTTGATAGCCTTAACTCATGAAGCGGCTTCTAAGCCACATTAAAGGTGTTGGACTGTATTCTTGGTGGTAGGAAGCCGCTGGAAGGTTTTTAAACAGGAGGTGGCAGGGACCCAGTTGCTTTCTCTCAATCAAGGTAGATGCTTAGTAATGTTTGTGGAGTTAATTTGTTATCAGAGGGACAAAAGCAGAGTGACTTTGACTGACATCCTTCTTAGTGGTCCCTTTTGGGGCAAACATGGCACTGTGAGATCATGCTTAGAGTAAGCCCTCAGATACATTTAGATCAGCACCTTGGAGAGAGGTCAGCTTTCTTCCCTTTTCTGAATGTGGGAAATTAGAAAAATATATATATGCCAATGCATATGCTGTCTGTAGGATCAAGCTTTTGAGGGACTGTGAGGGTGGCATTCAGTATTTTTAAGGAGAAGGATTGTTGTAATGAGCAAAATATTGATTGCACATGAAAGGATTTTAATCAGCTGCCCTTACACCTGAAGGGGGCACAGTGCATGCCTGCAGTGCCAAGTTGTGCACCATCCACCTCCTGCTTCCAGCTGACTGGCTTCCTGCCCAGATATCTCTGTCTAGGAAGATCTGCAACAGAAGTCCATCCAGGCAATATTCCTGTCCATATTTATGAAGCACATCTCCTGTAAAAGAGTACACTCCCATATGTTATCTCCTTTGACCTTCATAGCAGCTTGCATTGCCAGTGGGCAGAACAGGGATTTTTATCCCATTTTACAGATGAGAAACCTTGAACCTCTGAAGTGAAATGCCTTCCCAAGTTCACACAGCTAGTAGAGGTGAGATTCAGGACCAGGACTCCACAGGCAAACAGAAATCCAAAGTTAGCAATCCCCTATTGCTATTTGAGGGCAAGGCCTGCTTGGAAGGGGTTAGGCCTCTCTTTCTGTTTTCCTCAGAATCACCTACTTCTACTTTTTTTATATTTTTAAAAAAATGTTTGCTTATTTTTGAGAGGGAGAAAGAGAATGCACGTGAATGGGGGAAAGGGAGAGAGAGAGGGAGACAGAGGATCTGAAGCAGGCTCCATGCTGACAGCTGAGAGCCCCATGCGGGGCTCAAACTCCCGAACTGAGAGATCATGACCTGAGTTGAAGACAGATGCTTAACCAGCTGAGCCACCCAGGTGCCCCTCCCTTACTTCTAAGTCTGGAAAATGGGGACTCATGCACTAACATTGCACAGCCTTCTGCAGCCTTATTCAGTATAGAATAGCCATAGAATGTGGAGGTTATATTGGAGATATAGAACAGTGAGCAAGTAGAGGTTTCTTGTGGTATCGGCCCCTGGGGCCCTATTGCCCAGAAGAGGAGCTCGACCTGCCTTCTGGGTCTTTGAGGTACAAAGAGGCTTTTTGTAACTTTTACTTAGGGAAGGACCTCTTCCTGACCCCCTTCTCCAGTTGTGTTTTCTTGGAAGGGGGGAGCTGCTTTACTCTAGATACTCATTTATTCATTCAACACTTAAGTGCCTACTCCTTGATTCCTTGTATGTTCAAGACACATTTCCAAATACTAGAATTTTGTGACATGCTTGAAGAGACTGTTGCATCCACAGTGATGGTATTCCTTCCTTTATCGCAGTTTGGTTTTGGGAGTATTCCTTCTTTCATCACAGTTCAATTCTGGGTGACATTATCACAGCAGAATTCACCACCTTCCCTTTGATACTTACAAGGAAAAGTTCTTACAGGTTCCATAGTAACAATAGTGGCAGCAGTAGCTAATATTTGCATACTTTGTAATGTACCAGATACTGTTGTAAACACATAAATTTTATCCTCCAGCAGCCCCACAGATATTGCTGTCCCCATTTTACAGGTGAGCTAACTGAAGCATAAAGAACCTAAGACACTACCCAAAGGTCGTGTCACACAGCTAGTGCAGTGGCTGAGTGAAGGCATTTTGGCTTCAGAAATTGCTCTTTTTTTTTTTATTTTTAAATTTTAATTTATTTTTTTAATGTTTATTTTTGAGAGAGAGCGAGCATGAATCGGGGAGGGGCAGAGAGAGGGAGACACAGATTCCAAAGCAGGCTCCAGGCTCTGAGCTGTCAGCACAGAGCCTGACGTGGACCTCAAACTCGTGAACCATGAGATCATGACCTGAGCTGAAGTCAGATGCTCAACCAACTGAGCCACCCAGGCGCCCCTAATTTTTTCTTTAAAAAAATTTTTTTTTTTAACGTTTATTTATTTTTGAGACAGAGAGAGACAGAGCATGAACAGGGGAGGGGCAGAAACAGAGGGAGACACAGAATCTGAAACAGGCTCCAGGCTCTGAGCTGTCAACACAGAGCCCAACGCGGGGCTCGAACTCACGGACCATGAGATCATGACCTGAGCCGAAGTCGGACGCTTAACCGACCGAGCCACCCAGGCGCCCCCCTAATTTTTTCTTTTAAATGTTTATTTATATTTGAGAGAGAGAGAGAGCAGGGGAGGGGCAGAGAAAGAGAGACGGAGACAGAATCTGAAGCAGGCTCCAGGTTCTGAGCTGTCAGCACAGAGCCCAGTGTGGGGCTCGAACTCACAAACTGAGATCATGACCTGAGCCAAAGTTGGATGCTCAATCGACTGAGCCACCCAGGCGCCCCGAGAAGTTGCTCTCTTGACCGGATTACATGGCCTCTTAATGTGGGAATAAACATGCAGGCTTTGGCTCCTGCTTGAGGACAGGCTCCTCCTCACAGCAGCAGGTTATACTCATTTCTACACCACCTCATATGACCCACTCTATTTTTGGTTGTGCTGAAAGATAGGCTAACCACATATGCTCAGTTAGAACAAACTTTTGTACAGTGATGATAAATTGGCCATGCACCTGGAAGATTCACGGTACACTATTGTGTCTTGGTTGCTCATCTGCTTTAGCCAGTCATACTCTTCGGTATATTGTGGCATTCGGGAATGAATCTGTCAATCTTACTTTTAAGAAACTCCTAGGAGAGGGAAGACTACTGTGTAAGCAGCCATGATACAAGACTATGGAAGTTACACATGCCCCCTTTTCCTGCCTAGTTTCTTAATGTAGTCTAGTGTCGAGGGAGAGAAGGTCCAGAAGTACCAGCCTCTTCAGGAATATACCATCCTCTCATATCCCCAGGCCTCAGGAAGGCTGTTTAAGTCCCAGACAGCCTAGATCATCTTCCCTTGAAGGATATAATATGAGCTAGAGTAGATGACCAAGATAAATTACCTGAAGTATTTGGTAGCAAGTTCTTAAACTTACCCTTGGCCTGCTTACCCTGTTCTCTTTCTTGATGGAAGCAAAAAGGTTAGGATAGTTTTTGTAAATTGGTCTAATAGTGAAGTCTAAAAGAATTGGGCTAAAGGACTTGAAAGAAATAAAATAAACTCTTCTTTCTTTGCTTTGGTTTCCATGGAGGTTGACAAAGATGGGTGAGAGTTGCTTCCAGGGTAGCGTGCTGAGTGGATGCCGGTCCACAACTCTTGCGGGGTTGTGAAAAGTCTAGAAATGAAGAGCAAGTGCCCAGAAACTAGTAATTTGACTTTTTTATTGCATTTGACAAATGTATTTGTCTGCAGTGGATTGGAAGTTTAAAAAGAAAAAGAAAAAAAGTAGTTCTTCATCACAGTTTTGAGAAGTACCGTTTTGTCTGTAAAATGAGATTGATAATACTTACCTGTTGCATGCTCCTGAGACTGAGACAGCCAGGAGCCCCAAAAGCTGGCACTGTAACCATTATGGCATGTTCTGGATGAGGAGCCTGACATAGAGGAGAGGGCTCCCTGTCACTCTACTTTTTCTACCTCACAGGAGGTTTGGAGACGTGCTTCCTCATTCCACCACTGACCCTAACTTATTTTTGTGACCTTGGGCAAGTCACTTCTTTAGACCTTAAGTATCTCATCTACTTTCAGTAGCAGGGACTATGTTTTATTCATCTGGTTCCTCAGCATTTAGCTGGACAGGACTTGGCATGTAATGAGTATTGAGTACTGAGGCAGTGATGACACTAGATGATCTGTAAGGATCCTCTCAGTCTGAACATCTTAGGTACCTTATCGTCTCTCCTTTCTGAGCATCCTATTCCCTACCTTCTCCACCTGGTAGCATACCTCTATTTCTTCATGTCTGTTTGTCTAGGCAGTCTTGATCCTAGTACTTTGAGACAGCCCACGTGGTGTCCATGTTTTGACTCATTTGTGAAGTGTGTCTAGGATAAACCCACCAGGGATAACACAAAGGATAGTAAGAGCTGGCTCACAAAGTCAGAAACATGCTCTTACTCCATTCTTACCCAGTGGGGCCTGGGCCTAGGGTAACCCTGCTGGCAGCCCTGCCAGACCTGAATAATGGCCACAGCCTGGAACAGGGTTTTCCATGAGCTCCATCGGGGTCTCCAGTAATTGGAACATGGCACCTTCCGACTTTTAATGGATGGCAGACGAGAGGAGCATTTGTCACTGCCTGACTTCCCTGCGGGAAAGAGGCTCATAAGTCACAGCTGACAGACCCTTTGATGACTTTTAAACTTCATTTACAGAAAAGAATAGCTCTAATCAACCAACAGCAAGCAGTGACTAATCTTGCCACATTATCACTGTGAGGAGCCAGCCCCTTAAGGTGTAGAAAGGGGAGGGGGAACATGCCCCAGCTTACAGCAGGTGCTTATTGGTTCTTGGACTTGAGAGTATGCCCTCAGCAAGACCCCATGCATTTATGCCCAGAGGGCCAGAGAGTGTTAGAAGCTGACCTCCTGGCTGGTACAGGGCACACCTAGCATGAAGCCATTTTGGGCCAAGGTTAAGAGCACCACAGCTCTAGTCTCAGACTGATGGATTGCAGCTCTGCCATTTCCTGGCTAGTGTAAGACTAAGTTCCAACCCTTAGTCTCCTTATCTGTGAAATGAGTACAATGTGTATACCATCACCTACCCTGAAGCAGAAGACTGAGTGCAGTAGTAAGTGCTCAGGAAGTGTTGGTAATGATTATCATGGTTAGCCCTAAAGGGGCCCTTTATGGTCACATGCTCCAAAACCCAACATCATGTGGCACATCAGCAGCAAAGCCAGAATCAGTCTTCTATGGGAACAGGGGAAGTCAGTGGGAGCAGTCTAGTGGATTAGGAAGAGCACAGACTTCAGAACCAGATTAAGATTAGGGTCTTTTTATCCTAATCATGCCACTTAAGTGTAACTGTGGACAAATTATTTAAGTTCTCTGAACCTTAGTTTCTTCATCTGAAGAGTGGAGATGATACTTAATCTCACTGGGTTGTGGTCAGGATTATGAGAGATTATGCCTGTAAAATTTTCAGCACAATGCCTGGTATAAAGCTGCTGCATATTAAATTGTGTGTTTCCTTTTTGTTCTTCCCCAAGACAAGAATTTGTATGCAGCTATCAAGGGAGGAAGAGGCAGCACTGAGGAAATTCTATTTCAAACATTTATTTCCAGCCCTGCCTTGCATATACTTGAAGGGGGAGCAAAGAGGAAAAAGCGGCATGTTTTGTACATTGTTATTGCAGTTTTTCCTGCCAAGCAGAGCCTCTCCCCATGTCACCACCCAGTTGAAATTAGCCTTAAACATACTCTCTTGTCGTGGAGACTTCTATGATGCTCCTTCCCATTCTCTGATTCCCAGACTGCTTTGTTTGGGCAGCTTCTGGGGCAGTGAACTCCAGCCCAGGGCACATGTGCTTGATGGTCATGGTGCATGTACCCTGATGGACTGGGAGTTCTTGAGATCAGGTACCAGACCAATTCCTGGATGAATGAGTTGGCCTTATTCACTTATGAATGAGTCGTGACTATTTGGATAGCTATAATTATGACTGAATGCATAGGTAAGTGTTTGGAGGACTTCTTTGGCAAAAATGAAGAGGTTGACAATTATTTTTAGATTCCTAACTGTAACTTAGTATTGGGGATTATAGGGCCAGGGTCCTACCTACCCACTCCTTGCTGCCTTTCTTCCCTATAGCTATAAGGACTGCTTGTCACAGATGCTAAGCCTCAGCCTAAGGCCACAATCATGGGTAGAGTTAGGGTACAAGATACCCAGACAACACTGTGGGGAAAGGTGACTGAGGCCCCAGCCCTGCTTCTGTCTGCTTTGGGGTCTCCCCTCAGGGCCTGTTTGATGCTGTTACCAATGTTGTAGTTTAGGAATAGAGACCTAATGGTATAGCTGAGGAGTGAGTCACTGGCTCAGCAAGGCCTAAACCCCAAACCCCTCCCAGCTAGCGTTCTTTCCTCTCCCAGCCCCTTATAGTAGTGATTTGATAGGCATGGGTGGAAGCAGCTTTATGAAATTTCTAGGTTTGGTTCCAGACACTGGGACAAGGGAGAGAGTATGCGTAGGCCCTCTACCCCTGACTCACTCACTCAGGCAGAGTATGGAGCACTGGGAGATGACAGATGGAAAGAACATAGGGCTGGAATGTGGATGATCTAGACTGCTGGGCTAGATTCATCTGTTTTCATGGGGCCTAGAGCATTTGAGTTTCTTATGTAAATACCTACTGGTCTTAACCATTATATCAGGCACTTTGTACATGTTATCTCTGATCCTAACAATCCTGGAGGTTGGTATAATTCCCATTTTGCATTTGAGGAATCTGAGGTTTATCGAGTTTAAGGGACATGTCCAAGTTTACATCTCATAAATTGTAGGGCTGGAATTGGAACTCATTCCTGTCTGACTCCAGGGCCTGTGCCATTTCTGCTCTTTCAGGTGCATTCTTTCCTTTGTTATTAGGAAACAGTTAAGAAACAGGTTCCTGGAGAGAGGGCTTTGTTGAAAAGCTAGTAGAAGATAGTGCCCTTGAGCATTCTTCCCCAGCATCTCCATAGTGCCTGCACAGAGGGGAATGCTTAAGAAATGTTTGTTGAATGGGTGAAGGGGATAGGAGTTGGGTAATAATAGCTGTAATCCTCTATCCTTTTATATAGTATGGTACAGATGCAACAGAGCACTTTCATACTGATTAGCCTATTTGATTTTATATCAGATTTTAAAGGTAATCAGGACAAAGATTATTTGTTTTCGGAATAAGGATGATAAGGCTCAAAGAAATTATATGACTTGTTGCAGGTCATATGACTAAGAACAACAAAGCCCAGGGCCAGGCCTCCTGAACAAGGAGAGTACTCCTTATACTCTCACCCATTCTAGGAGCCCTCAGTATTCACATCCTGGGAGCTGGAGTTTCTCATGGGAGTGGGAATTGTCAGGAACTAAAGAGCATTCCTTGGGAAGTTAGTCCTCTCTGACCAGTAATTACCATTTTGGGCAATGCTAATGAGCTGGGGCCTGGTGAGTTGAATGAGATTAATAGATGTTCTGTCATCCTTGGCCGCCTGTTAACCAGGAGCCTCTGGACCAAGGAGGCCCTGGGCACTGATCAGTCTAATTGCTTGGCTTTCTCCAGAAATAACCTCACCATCACTGATAGCTATTTTTCTTCAAAATCATTCTCATATCCCTAATGTTATCTAAGGGCAGAGGTCTGGCCACAGGCTGGCGTGACCCTCATCTGCACTTTGGAGAATGAGACCAGAAGTGTCAAGCAGGGCTGGCCTAGACAGAGGCTGTAAATGGCACTGGGAGGCATCAGGACCAAGACCAGCAGCTCCTCTTTTGAAATTAGTGCTTGAAGAAGAGATCCAGTGCCAGGTAGGATTTACAGAATTGAGGCAGTGGGCATTCTGATGGCTAAGTGCCTCAGAGGTTAGGCTGAAGACTAAATTTGATCCTGACAGCCAGGATTATGAGGGCTGACATGGCAGAGTCAGAGCCTTGGGACAGTTGCTGAAACAGTGGTGTGTAGCAGCCTGGATTCCAGTCCCCTAGCTGTTCCCTTTACTAGCTGGATGACCTTAAGTAAGTCACTTTTGCTGAGCCTCAGCTTTTCATTTGTAAAATGGAGCTAACAACATCAGGATCAAGGACATAAACTGGTTTTGTTCATTAAAGTCCTTTAAAGTCCTTACCTTGGCAATCAGTATCCAAGACATCTCTTTGAATAGGCTTTTGGAGTCAAACAGACCTGGGTTCCAGTTCCAACTTTGCTCTATTAACCAATAACCTGGCCTGAGTCTTCATTCCCCTATTTAAAACACCTCACAGAGCTGTTGTGAGGATTAAATAAAGTGGCACATATAGAGTCAGAAGCTCTTTTTACCTTGATGGTTCTCTGGGGGTCTCATTTACCCAGAGTTCAGGGGTCGTCATACGTTTTAGGGTATTTCTACCTTTACAAAGCCCTGTCACTTGACCACATGTTCAAGCTTGGGCTCTTGGCTTCTAAAACATAGCTTCCATCTGAAATGTTTCAACTGGGAAAAACAATTTGTTTTTGCTAAATTTCCTCTGTTCTTACTAGCTTGGAGAAGTGAGCCCATCCCTTTGAGCTGTAAATTGCATTTCAAAGCCTGTGTCTCTGGTGGGTTTTAATTAGCTTAAGGGCCTGGCTTTTATGCAGCAGTTGTTTCACCAGCAGGTAAAGGTCAAGACACTTGGGAGCCAGTCACCAGTTTTCCTCTAATAGCATATCTGCCCCCTCCCAGCCCCTCACTGTCCTGAGGGGCAGTCTTTCGCCAGCCCAAAGGAAAGATGGAATTTAAGAACTTGGAGGACTAATGGGGTTCTCAGCCCTGCCACTCATGGGCTGGGGCATTGTGGCCAAGTCCATTCCCCTCTGTTCCTCAGGGTGAGAGTATATAAACCCCATGGTCACTGAAGCCCCTGCTAATCTGACATTGCAGAAGTTTCTGTGAAGAAGTCAGGTCCCTACTTCCTCTTCCCACCACCACCAAGAATCATCTTTCTACCCAACTCTCCTTGGCTCGTCCTTCTACCCAACTTTCCTTGGCTCATTGCTAAACATGGGGCCTCTGGGGGGAGGCTGCAGACACCTTGCTCTCAATTACACAGCTAATCTGTGAGGCAGAGCTTGGCTTGGGGAAATAGCTTATCAAACCAAGCAGCTTCTGCTGAATAAGATGTCAATATTTACTAAGGCTCATACTCTAAGCTAGGGGGAAGCCTGGAAGAACCAAGAAAGAATTGTGGGGGGAGTATTAAATTGGGGATGGTTGTTCTGCAGGGGGTAGGAGAGTGTTTGGGTCAGAGACTCTAGTGTTTTAATGAGATATCTGGGGGACCCTCCTCCCCCCCACCAGCCCTGGCCATACATACTTAGGGCTACAGCTAGCCCTTCTCAGCACCTCCTGGGACATTATTCTTATTGCTTCCTCCGTAATTCTTATTGGGCACTTACTGTGCCCAAGCCTTCGTCAGGCCTGCCTCTACCATTTGCAGGACAGGACAAGAGTACAGGTGGATACTTACATGCCATATTCTAAATATTTGTTTGGAGGTTATAAGTGAAGCTAACAAATTGTGAGGTTCGTAACAACCTGGAAGACTATGTCTGAATTTAGAATTCTTGACTCTTTGGGATTCTGTACCTGAACCTAGCAGTTCTGGAAGAACTAGTCTGGGCACCTTTTCATTTCCTAAGCGCAACTTGATCCCTCACTTTGAGGAGCCTCATAAACGTGTTTAGACACTGAAGCTTTTCCATATTCCTGTAGATAGCTATTCCTTTGGGCTTAGAGAGTATGCACAGTAGCAGCACAGCCTTCCCTTGGAAGAGTGTACAGGCCTTGAAAGCAGATTGAGGGCTGATTAGATGGGGTGGGGGAGTGGGTGGAGTATAGGGGTTGGTGCCTGGAGCATGCTTCAGATGGACATTTCTTCATGGCCCTGAAGATTCCTCACCCAGCTTGGCCACACGCATGCGTGTCCCCCTTTGTGTGACATGGATTTTATGCTTTTATACATGCATACATGTCCCCCTTTTATACTAACTTTTGTGTGACATGGCTTTTGTCAGCCTTTTCTTGGCATTATTCAGAATGTGCTCCAGTCTGACCTTCATCTTCATCTAGAATGGGCCTTACCAGTGTTGGGCAGTGTTGTCAGAACAGAGGAGTTCAACTAGTCAGAGTGTAATTAATAGATCCTATAAAGAGTTTCACTGTTTGTAAAGTCCTTTTATGTACATCGTCCCAAACCCCAAGTGATGAGAGAAAAGATTGAGTACTGCCAAACCTGAAGAACTTCTCACCAGCCAAGGAGTGAATGCTGATCCTGCTGTAGAACTACACATAGTAGCTCAGCAAATGCTTCCTGGTCAGTGGTTGGTATTAGAGGCTCCTGCCAGAGGTAGGAGGGAGCCCAGCACCTGTCATGCCCCTGCCAGGTCAGTGGCAGAGGTAGTAGACATCAACAGGTCTGAACCATCGCCCCCCTTCTCTTTCCATCTTGGTCTACAACCCACGTCAGTGGTTGGTTCCCTTCAGCCACAGCAGGTGGCTTCTCCCTGAGCCCAAACTTCATTTCTCTGAGCTGAACCAACCAGGAGAGTTATCTGTTGCCTGTGGAAGAGCCCCACAAACTTCTTATATATATCCACGGATGGATGAAGAATTAACTTTTGAATGGCTTGTCATCCAGCTAGGCGAGGGATTATCACAGAGGACTGGGGGGGGTGGGGTGGGCAAGGGAACCCACATACATGGAGCATTTTCTGCTGCACATGGACGTTATGTTAAGTGTTTTCATGGATAATATCTTTTATGTTCCTCACTGCTTAATAAATGATGACTGGACGTAAAAGTAAACTGAGCACCAAAGAATCCTTTCCAGGCCCTTTCCAAAGCTGGCACCACCTCCTTCATCAGTAGCAGTGCCCTCTCAGCCCCTGTCCTTTACCTAGGATGGTACACACTTGACTTCAGTATATCCATTAAGCTACTGCAAGCCTGCCCTAGAATTTCCTCAGAATTACTTATTCTCAGGTCCAGCCTATGGTTTCCTTGCAGTGAGTGCCATCTGCTGGTCAGAACATGCCAGCTTCCAGACTGGGAGGATTGAAGAGAAAAGGGTCTCTTACCATAGTGGAACAAAAGATACCGCTTTCTCTGCCTATACTTAGCTCTGCTCTAATTCCCTGAAAAGAAGCTCACTCTGCCCCCAAAATATTAGGTTTGTAAGCAGGTGTTTACAGTTAGCCTAGGTTGATGAGAGGTTTTTTGTTTTTGTTTTTTTACATACTGCTTAGGGTCTTCAGCACCTTCTGTGATAGCTCTACAATGAGGTATTGAGATAGGAAGGTTCCAAAGGGATTTGTACAAACCCATGCCAGTGAGCAGGGAAGTCTGGGCCAGTAAGTAGAAATGCCAGTACTTACTGTTAGACTTTTCCTACTGACATCAAGCCTCCTTTTCCTTTTCCTCTGGAGCCTGTGCTCTGTTATAGCATGTCCAGGGTTGGGGATAGGAGAGATTTGTATGGCCCTTTGGGGTAAAAGACATTGCCAGGGTGTAGAGAGTGAAGTGTAGGTACAATATTATCTCTAAGCAAACAACAAAATTTGAATGAGTTAGTATAAAAATAGATAATATGCTGACTTAACTATAATATTTAAATTGGCTTTAGCTCTGGGAAGGAGAGTGATAGAGATGAAAAAAATGGGCTGTTGTGGGGACCAACTGTCCTGTTTCTGACAAGTCAAAGAACTTATTAGAGTCTATTTCTGGTAAAATATGAGTAATAGTAATAATATTTAATGGAGTCTTGTGATTACTCAATCTTGCCTGCCACCCTTAGCCTGCCATGAGTGCTCAGTGAGGCTTATTTCACTCACCTTTTTAAAAATGGTTGGTACCAATAAAGACAGCCACAACTAGGTCAGTGTCTGCATCAAACAGCAATTTTCGTAATGTGGTGTTGTTCTAGAGCAGGTATTATCCGCAGTTACCATATGACTTCCTCACCATGGTTATACATTGAAGGAACAGAAGAAAAACTATGGAAGGTCTTCAAATTTAGATCCTGCATGGTGTAACATTTGAGATAAGCATTAAAGAATGAGTTTAAAAGAATTAGAGTCCAGCAGACCAGGGTTCAAATCCCAGCTCTGCTGCTCACTAGCATTGTGATCTCTGACTGTGCATTTTCTCCCTTGTGAAATGTCTTGGTTCTGCATATCATGTCAGTACCAAATGAGAGAACATATACAAAACACCTGGCCATGAGGTCAGCATCCCAGTGAGATGTTTAAAGGGGAGGCTGAATGCTGTATGGTTGTGTGTATGTAGCAGGGCACAGAGCAATCCAGTTTAGCTAGGATTTGGGCCATGGGTAGCCCTTGAGCCCAACTGGGAGACCCAGTCTCACAGTGGCTCTCTCTCTCTCTCTCTTTAGGTGGCCACCATGTCCTTGAAGATCCAGACAAGCAATGTAACCAACAAGAATGACCCCAAGTCTATCAATTCTCGAGTCTTCATCGGAAACCTCAACACAGCTGTGGTGAAGAAGTCAGATGTAGAGACCATCTTCTCCAAGTATGGCCGTGTAGCCGGCTGTTCTGTGCACAAAGGTTATGCCTTTGTCCAGTATGCCAACGAGCGTCATGCCCGGGCAGCTGTGCTGGGAGAGAATGGGCGGGTGCTGGCCGGGCAGACCCTGGGTAAGCGTCTCTCTTTGGCCCTGCTCCTGGTATTCTCCTGAGCAGGTGCTGGCCTTCACTTTCCAGCTCCCCTCTTAGACCTTTCTTTTTTCCCTTACTCTACTACTTGCTACCCTACCCCTATCTGAAATGTTATAACTAAATAGTTGTAAATTATATTTAAGTTATAAATTAAGTATTTATAAGATATGCAGAGTTGAGTTTTAGAAGCTTCTCAAAAATGGTTCTGTCTTGTCTTTGCTTTCATAGTGACTCTTAATGACAAGCTTTATGATTCTGGTTAAAATGCAGATTCCTAAGGGAAACGGAACAGAGTGGACTAGCATAGCCTGTAACATTACGCTACAGATGTCTTAGGTTAGAACTCTTTTTTTTTTTTTTTTTTAAGTTTATTTATTTATTTTGAGAGAGCAAGTGAGCTCTCTAGAGGGGTAGAGAGAGATGGAGAGAGAGAATCCCAAGTAGGCTCCGTGCTGTCAGTGCAGAGTCCGACACGGGGCTTGAACTCACGAACCATGAGCTCATGACCTGAGTCAAAATCAAGAGTCAGATGCTTAACCCGACTGAGCCACCCAGGTGTCCCCAGGTTGGAACTCTTTATGAGAGCCGGGAGGAGGGGCTAGGAGCACAAGGTGAAGTAGGTGCCTTTGGCCTTGGTGCTATGTATATATGATGTGGCCATGTGGTAGTCTACCGTGGAGTGTGTACAGTGCACTTACTTCTGTGTATATGTATGTTCAAAAAGGGATATTGATAGATGTATTCCTGAACGTGTGATATGTGGATGTAACTAAACATGTGGAGAATATGTGAACACATCTTTAGAATGTATATATGTAAAGTGTATGTGTCAGAATATACTAAGTGTGTGTAAGAAGATATGCATATTTATTTGTCAGATATTGAGATCCTGTCATAGGCTAAGCATCATTCTAGGTAGAAAGATGTTTGGTAGGATATTTGCTTGAATGTGGCTCATTTGTAGATAGGCAGTTATGTATATGACATCGGAGCCAAGTCTCAGTGTACTTGAGAGTCTGTATGTTATTTTTGTGTGTGACTTGATTACCTGGATATGTGAACACGTATGTGAAGATATGTATCTGAAGTACTTATTTACATCAGTGTGCTTGAGAATGCTTATATGTGTGATGTCCACAGCATGTGTGTGTGAGTGATATGTGTGTGAGCGTGCGTGCATCTGAATGTATACGAATTTGTAAATAGGCATATCTCTGTGATGTGTGGGTAGGAGTCTAATGTGTGAAGACCTCTGTTGGTTGTATTAGTTAGGAGAGTCCATTGTCCCTCACACATAGAAATTGCTGCTACTGTGCAGGAAGGTGTAAGTGTTTGGGTTCCCTGGTACCCTGCCAGCATCTGACTGTGCCTCCTTTCTCCACACAGATATCAACATGGCTGGAGAGCCCAAGCCCAACAGACCCAAGGGACTAAAGAGAGCAGCATCCGCCATATACAGGTGGGGCGCTCTGTCTCTTCTGTCTCTCTCCATCCGGGTGGGATTGGTCCCTCTTTCCACAGAGGGAGTGAACATTGGTTGGTGACAGTGTGCCGAGCCTAGAATTTGGGGAGGTGTTTGGAGATGAGGGCCTGCGGAGAGTGGGCTGAGTGGCTGTCCCTAAGCCCCGGCCCTCTCCCCTTTGTTTCCCCAGTGGCTACAGCTTTGACTATGATTACTACCGGGACGACTTCTACGACAGGTGAGCAGGGAAGGGGCGTGCCCAGGCATGAAAAAGCCAAGCTGGAAGGGTCCTGAGAGATTACTGGTGTAGCCCACTCAGTCCTCCATGTGGAAACTGGAGCCTAGAGGTGTGGACGGGCATCTGCCCAAGGCTGTTCCACAAGTTGGTGGCAGAGTTGGAACTAGGGTCTAGTTCTGCAGGTGCCCAGGTCAGAAGTTCCCCACCCCACATTGTCTCCCATTCTGACTGCCCTTCCTCCTCCTAATCCTGGGTTGGGACTCAGTGGGGCTAGACAGCAAGGGACATATAACCGTAGCAAATTGGATTATAGAAAAGGTTACTAGAGTAGGTGCAGGGAGTTTGAGCCCTCATGTTCCTGCTGTTTAGTCTCCTTACCTATTTGAGGTGCTCAGCCAGTTGGAAGGAGCCTCAAAAGCTCAATGAATACCTCTTGGCCTTTCATTTATAGCCAGGAGGCCAGCAGTCCTTTGGAGGTCTGAATTAGTTCCTGGTAGGCTATGTGGTCCATCCCTTCACCCTCAAGCCTTCCCATACCCCAGCCTTGAGCTGTGGGCTCCATTCTATGGCACTAGCCATATTCCCAAATGGAAATCATGATGGGGGCTGTTCCAAAATTCTCCCTTCCTTCGTCCTTCCCATCCTGCCTGCCTCAGTCTGTCCAGGAAGAACAGAACCTCTCTGAGCCTTGGTTTTCTCACCTCTGAATGGTTTCAGGAGACAGTGCGGTGTAGTGGAATGTGCCCTAGCCTGAGAGTCAGTCAGAAGACTGGGTGCTAATCTCAGCTCTGCCACTGAATGGATTGTGTGACTTTGGGCAAATCCCCTCCCAGTCTGTAAAATGGGCTTACACTAAGTAATCCCTCAGGGCTCTTCCAGCTCTGGGAGTCTGTGGTTAGTGATTCTGACCAAGGCCAGAGCCGCCCCCTCCCCTTAGGGGCAGAAATGCAGGGTCTGGGACTGGATCCATTCCCAGAGACTCTCCATCTCCAGCCATCCCCACCCCAGGGCAGGGGCTCCCTGAACAAAGGAATGCCAAGCCATGGGGCATTGCATTGTCTAGTGATGGCATGTTTCCTGGCTGTCACCAAAGTGATTCCATAGTGTACCCCCAGGGCTGTGTTTCCCTGAAGAAAGGTAATAGTAGCAGATGTGGTGAGAGATACCCCTACTCAGCCTATTGAACTTCTGACTGATGAGCAGGAAGAGAAACTCTGTCGGAGAGGGCTGGGTGATGACACTGGGGACAGCATAGTCTGGGAGCCCAGGGATCTGATTGGTTGTCCAACCTTGATATTCTAATGGATCTCCTCCCCTCCATCTCTGAAGTGGAGTAAGAGGGATGGTGTGATTAAGAGGGCCCAGAATGAGGACAGGTGTTTGGGACTCCAGCCTCATGCCTCTGAGGTCATAGTCTCCTGGTTTGAGAGTCTCAGTACCCTGGCCTTCACCTATCACACCTTTTAACATGTGTGCTTTTAACCAAGTTTTCTCATGCCCTGCTCTCACAATAGCCTTGGGGTGGGGTAGGGTGGGGGCCTGGCACAGAATTTGAGGTAGTCATCCTCATTAAGCAGATTTCGGGAAAACTGAAGCTCAGGCAGGCTTAGGGACTCCCTATTCCTACATCTTTTTGTTCCCAGCTGGAATTTTGCCTTGCTTTAGGGACATTTGCAAACTCTGACCAGAGGTTGGGGTGGCAGTTGACTGAGCAGAAGCAGAAGCCGGCAGGCCTGGGTGTTAGGGGGACCTGGGGAAGGCTCTTTTCTGGGGCTGGTCTCTGTTTGCTCCTTCCTTGAACCAGGGTTGAAACCATTACCACCTGCCACCTCACCTGCCCTCATCTGACCTGACTGGTAGGAAAGGTGGATGAAATGAGAGTCCCGGCAGCTTTTAAAGTGCCAGAAGCCCATCCTCTTCACTCCCAGGGCTTGTTGGGAGCAGGCAGAGGTGTGTAGTACAGGCTGCCCAGCCCTTCACCAGCACGTGCTTGTCTAGAGTCGCAGTGCCTTCTGGTGGCCACAGGCCATGCTGCAGCCTCTGGCCCATTTGCCCCTACAGGCTCTTCGACTATCGGGGCCGCCTGTCACCTGTGCCAGTGCCCAGGGCAGTCCCTGTGAAGCGACCCCGGGTCACAGTCCCCTTGGTCCGGCGTGTCAAAACCACCATACCTGTCAAGCTCTTTGCCCGCTCCACAGCCATTACCACCAGCTCAGCCAAGATCAAGTGTGAGTGACTGTATCTTCTTCCTAGATCTTTTTTGTTTTTCCTCATTAGCAAAATAATAGAATCATATATTTTTACATTGGAAAATAGATGAAGGAACAAATCTCCCACAGTTCTGCAGCTCTAGCACAACCAAGTGAGTATTCTTACTGCATTTGTAAGAGGAAAAGCCTGACCTATGAGGAGGAGGGGCTTGGGTTGGGCACAGAAATGTCCAGTGCTGTGACATGGAGCCCAGTGAGGAGAAGGTGTCCTCTTTCCTATAATAAGGACAAGTTTGCACAGGCCCACTGCTGGTGTGCACATTCATTCTGGTGTACACATGTTGCAGCCAGGCACCCAGGAAATCTGATGGTAAAACACCCACATCCATCCATACACCTTGAAATCTGGGCACCACCCTATTTAACATAAGGAAGAACACATGATTGCTCAGGTGCATGCCACATTTGCATTCTCCTCCATCTCCAGTCCCTTTCATTGTTGAGAGGTCATGGGAAGAGATCCAGGTGCAGAAGGGTGGACTGGTTACTATAGGCATGGTCTCAAAAGTCTCAGGGAGAAGCCACGGGCAGTTCCAGCCTTTTTGCTGGCAAAAGAACCATGGATGAAGACAGTTCCTGCCACTGGCCTGCCTTCCTGGTTGACAGAATGGGACTAGGGAGGATCTTAGGTTAGTGTCAAGCTCCCAGCCCCTGGGTGACAGCGTATACTCCCTGTGCTCCCAGTAAAGAGCAGTGAACTGCAGACCATCAAGACAGAGCTGACGCAGATCAAGTCCAACATCGATGCTCTGCTGGGCCGCTTGGAGCAGATTGCCGAGGAGCAGAAGGCCAACCCAGGTCAGCTTCCATGGGTCCTTGCCCAGCTCGGGGACCAGGGGCACAGGGCAGAGTGCGGGGAGGTCAGCGCACAGGGCAGAGAAGGGCTGTGGCCTCCAGCGCCACATGGATCCACCATGCCGAGGCCTAGCTGCTGCTAAGATCCTGCCTTGGGCAGCTGCCCCAGGCTGAGTTCTGTTCCCCTCTTCCCACCCCTTTCCCCTCAAGATGGCAAGAAGAAGGGTGACAGCGGAAGTGGCAGTGCCAGTGGCAGTGGTGGGGGCAGTAGTGGTGGCAGCAGCCGGCCACCAGCCCCCCAAGAGGACACGGCTTCTGAGGCAGGCACGCCCCAGGGAGAAGCACAGGCTCGAGACGACGGCGATGAGGAGGGGCTGCTGACACACAGCGAGGAAGAGCTGGTGAGGGCACAGCTGGGGAGGGGTGCATAGGAGGGGAGCAGGGGAAGGGGGAACCCTCTGAGCTGCTGAGTGTCCCTGTTGAGCTCACTCCTTCCTCTTCCTGGGAAGGGGGATACCTATTTCAGTTGCCAGTCAGAAGTCCCACTGAGGACCAGGGTAGACCTCTCTTGAGTCAGGGCCCATTCTAGACTTGGTTTCCATACAGGTTGGACAAGGGAAGAGTCAGGGGCTTCAGGGAGCACAGTCTGCAGAGTTTCAGGGGGCAGGACTAGGATTGCCTGGGGAAACCTCAGGGAGGTTGGGTATCCACTTTACCTGAGGATTTTCTAAAAGCTATTCCTGCCTAAGCATAAAACAGATTGTCTCATGAGAGGCATGGAGGGAGTTCTTTGTTATTGGAACCCTTCAGAGTGAGGCCGGGAAGTCATTGGCAAGGAGCTTATGTCAAGTAGGAAGGTAGACCAGACTCTGTATGTATGATAACTGTTGTGTGCCTACTACTTGTTTACCTCATAGACACTCACTGAGCACCAGGCCCTGTAGTTTCTAACTTTATTTAACCTTAACAACAGCGTCGCACTGTGCAAAGTTACTACTCTTCCCACGTTTTACCCAGTGAAGAAACTGAGGCTCTGAGGAGTAGAGTAACTTGCTCAGGGCCTTATAATTAATAGGGGATGAGCCAGAATTAGAGCCCTGACTTCTTCACCAGGTCTGGAACTTTCTCCTTTTCATCAGTGCTGGATTCTGGCATGAGGACAGATAGGCTCATGGCCACTGTAGTTAAGAGATCCTCCTCCTTATGTCCCTAGCTTGTCTCTCCTTTTTTGGACCCATTTACTCTCTTAGGCATAGTAGTCTCCATAAAGGCCCTAACAAAGGCTTAGCTGTCCCAAGGATAGGGAGCTCACCCGTCCACCAGGCTTTCAACCTGCTGCAGTCTAAGAAGGTCTTTCTACGTAGAAATGTGCTCCCCTGCCACACCTAGAACGCCCTTGACTGGTCCTGTCTCTCTTCTGGGGGACGGGCTCAGACCATCCTGTCAGGATCCCAAGCCAGCTGTGTTGAAACTGGTCCCATAACCATCCCTCTTTCGGAGTTTGGTCTCCAGAAGTGCAGTGGGCCCCAGGACATGGCTCAGAGTTGGTAGTGAGTGATGTATGGTCTCTTGTTGCCTCCTCCCTATCAGGAGCACAGCCAGGACACAGACGCGGAGGATGGGGCCTTGCAGTAAGCAGGTATGGGGCTCCTGGCGGACAGGGGGTGAAGAGAAGTGGCAGGCATGCCATGAAGCAGACCTGGCAGGGTCTTGCTATGCCCAGCAAGGATGGCCCCTCCATCCTGTCAGCCATTTGACCATGCTCCTTTGTAGCAGGAACTTGCTAGGCTGTGGGAGCAGGAGCCATGGATGGGCCAGGCAGGCCAGCCCTGCACGGGTTCCCTCAGTGCACTCTGAGGCATGTTGTCCAGCTCCACCCTTCAGAAGTTCAGAGTCTGGTGGAGGAAGACACAAACCATGTCCACCCAGTGTGAGCAGGATGATGGGCTGTAGAGGCAGGGTGTCCATAGGGGTGTGGTGGAAGAGTTGATACTTAGCTGAGCCTATTCAGGACTGAGGGAGAGGTATCTGAGGGAACAGCTTTAGTAAAATACAGGGTTCTGATGGTCCTTGGTATGTGGGAGATGGTCAGGAGTCTCCTGTGGCCATAGTCCTCCTAGCTCTGCATGGTAAGGCAGAGGGAGCAGTTCATCATCAAAGTGATGTTTGTGCCAGGCTTAGGGGCTAGGACTTAACCCTGCAAGGTTGTGATTGTATCAGTGTAACACATGGGAACTGAGGCACTGAAAGGGGCAGGGAGGTAGCATATATCTCACTAGATCCCAAGGTGGTAATCGGTGGAGCCTAGGTTTGAATCCAGTGGTGTATGGCGTCCCAGCCTACTCTCTGGCCAGTGCTTGCCCCCCTTCTCTGCCCCATTTCTTTGGGGGTCGTGTTCAGGTTAAGACAGGCTTGGGTGGAGGAAATCCTTGACCTCAGAGGTGTCTTTACACCTGACACGTTCATTTTGTGAGGTGCTCCACCAGCAAGAGCTTCCCAGACAGTTTAGGAAATTGTATATATGGAATCCATCCTCTTGGAGCTTCATGGTTGGTTTTACCAAGGTAGCTAAGTTTTTACCTTGTGAAGCCAGTTCTCAGATGAGGTGCAGGGCTCAGGTGAGGAAATGGAGGCTCAGGGAGGGGGAGAGACTCACCCAAGATTGTATGGCCAGAAAATTAGGAGGCGAGAGCCAGAGCACAGGCACATCTCTGTCCGCAAACAGTAAACACCGTTCTGCCCTTTTGTCTTCCCAGCCCTAGTAATCATGGGTCCCAGGGGGCTCTTCCTGCCAGCCTCAGTCTCTCCTTTGTCTCTCTCTCTCTCAGCCTGACAGGAGCAACGGCCAGCGGCAGGAGAAGGGCGTGCACTGTATCAGGCCTCATGTTGGGCACCCACCCCTGGATACCACCCCCAGCGGGTCCCAGGAGAGCTGGCAGCAGGCACCTCCTCCCCCACACGTCCCAGCCACTGCCACATCCTCTGCAGGTGCAGTTATCGGCCTCCCCTCCCCACGCACCCTCCCTGTTGGCACCACCCAGGCCAGAGGACAGAGGTTTCCCTACACTCTACCTCCCCTCCCAGGACACTCCCAGGCTTGGGGTTTTTCTATAGGTTTGGAGAGGGGAGGGTCACGGGAGGGTACCCTGACAATAAAGAGATTGGATCCCAACTTGCTCTGAGATGGGATGGTTTGTATTTATTTTCTTAAGGTATCCTAGTCCTCCTGCCCAGCCAGAGTCTGGTCTAGTCTGCTTCATGCCAAGAGTCTAGTCTGGTTTGCTTTACCCTGTTCTTTTTCCTCTTTCACTTCTCCCGGTTAGGGAGCATTATCTCGGGTGCATACTGCTGGGCTGTCTAGGCCTTAGTTTCCACAGCTAAAATGGGAATAGAAATGGCTAGTAGGGTTCTTGGGGGAGGGTCAGATGTCCCAGTGCCGAAGAGAATACTTTGGTGGCTGAAGTGCCAAGCAGTTATGAGCTACTTGGTTAAGCAGTGGTAGGTTCAGGTCTTAGCTTCTCATTTAGTCTGGTCTTTCCCAGCTTTAAGATGATTCTGGAAACTGCCTCGTCCTCTCTTCTCTGTCCTAGTTTAGGATGCTATGTTTTTTCACTTGGGCTCTGTCCTCTCACCAGCTTCCCAGTCTCTGGCTTCTCCCTGCCCCATTTCCCACTAGCCACTATGGTGCTTTTTCTGAGTCATGTCCCTTCCCTGTAAAACCCTTATCTGACAGCTCACCGTTGGGACAAAACTCCCAACTCCTGTACATGATCCTGTATACTTTGGCCTCTCCTGTCTTTTGTCACCTGCCCCACACAAAACAAGTCCTTCCCTCTCATAGGCAGCAAGACGTAGAGCCTCACTCCCATTAACCTCAAGCAGTAGGAAGTTGGCATCAGGATACCTGTGGCTTCCCTGTACCTATTCTGGGCTTCCTGTCTAGATGTTTGCTTTGTTCTCTGACAACTGACAATGTTCCTTCAAATTTCCACTTCTGTCCTAATTTTACTCCACAAGTTGACGAATTTCCCTGCGTTCAAATTCCTAGGAGAGGATCACCTGCCACAGCGGATCTTTTTGATTCACTCATAGGTTATATAAGTACCCTCCCCAGTCCTGTGAACCTGGTGACAAAGGTGTGGTCAGTTAGTCTGGTCTCTCTGGTGTGGGGCTTTGGTGGGCAGACACCCAGAAGCGTGCTTTGCTCCTGGTCTGGCACGTACTCTTGCTCCTTTCTCCATCTGAGGGATACCCACTCATTATTAAGCTGCTGTTCCAGTGTCAGGCACCTCTGAGAAGTCTTTCTTCTCAGCTTACTGCTCTTCAAAAATTGTTCATTCTCTCTTCTAGACAAACTTTCCCAACACCGAGAATTCGGTCCCATCATCAGAAAGGGGTTTGGGCTCTCCAGTCGTCTTTACATGTTCCTCAGAGTGTTAGGCCTGCTGGAATTCTTATTGAAAATCCCATTTCAGACCAACTGTTCTACAGCAGTCTCCATCAAACTTTCCCCAGACTTTGGCCCCAGGTTTTGGTGGAGGCTAGAGGCTGGGCTCGAGACAGTGCTCAAGCTAGGCCACCCTGGGTGTGGAATCACCCAGGGAAGTTTTTGTTGTCTCGTGTCTCCCTCCCTGGGCAGCCCCTCCTGCCTGTCATTGGCCGGCTAGCAGTCTGAAGCCTGAGTGTGGCTCTGCATTCCCAAGCTGTGCAGGGGGCTGATTAACCCGCCCTTGAGGCAGCCCAAGTTCTGGACCCACAGCTGAGCCAAATGCCCCCATCCTCGCTTAGCCATTGCCTCATAATGTGATGTGGAGCAAAGTTCCTGCCTTTTTGGAGCTTTAGCTCCACAAGTGGGCTCACAGTCCCCATAGGTGTGCCTGTCAGGGACCCTGGGCAGCAGGGGGAGAGAGGGTAGAGGCTGAGGCCTTAGTGGACTTAACACTGAGGGCTGGCACCGTGTTCCTGAGTCTCCAGAGCCTAGTGCTCTGTGCCCATTGCACTGTAATAACATTTTCGGATTCTATGCGGCCATACTCAATAGTGACTGAGGCACTCACTTTTCAGGTTTGGGGTCAGGTAGAATAGGAGGGGCTGTGAGCTTCTGTAGTATGCTAGGCAGAAGAACAGGGAAAATCCCTTCCAGGGCAGGAAATGTCTCCCCTACGCAGAGGCCCTGCCTAATCACCCTAGCACCAGGACGTCCTGGACAGATGGAGATCCCCATCCTGGCATTCCACAAAAGGCCCTAAACTACTTAGCCCCTGGGAAGATTTGAGTGGGAAATTCACATCCACAAAACCCTGCTGCATACATCTGCCCAGTCCTCTCATTCCGTTGCTCATCGGTTTTCATTTATCTGTTCAACCTCTGAAAACCAAAAGGAGATGATGAAGAAATAGGATACCAGATTCTACCCAAAGGGCTATGATTCCATAGATATTTTGAAGATCTGAAGCCTCATTTGTGATCCTGGCAGCTGTTGAAGGAATTATCACAACCAGTGGTTTTACTGGCTTTCCTCCCTGTACTGCTGCCAATAAAGTTTGTGATGTAGGGCGAGTCTTATTCCTTGCTAGGTCTCCCGTTTCCTCATCTGTGCAAGGAGTTGGCCTAGATCAGGGATAGTAAATGGGCCTCTTATCATCAGTTAACTTGTAGTGCCTTTAATAAACATTTATTACCTTCTGATTCAGTGGCTTGGAAATTTGGGCTGCACTCAGCTGGGCAGTTCTCCTTATCTCATCTAGGCTATGATATGGCTGAAGTGAGCTGGCAGATTGGCTGGGGGGCCGTGGGTCCCAGATAATCTCACCCACTTGTTAAGGAGTTGGCTGGGTAGCAGGGCAAGTGGGCCACATGTACCCAGAATCTAGCAGGCAGACCAGGTAAGCTCCAGTGTACAAGTGCTCTTCCAAGTTCTTGCCTGTGGCATGTTTGCGAGGTTCTTTTGGTCAAAGCAAGTCACATGGCTAAGTCCAAACTCTTAATTTGAGGAGTCTCAAAATATGGCCCAATTTTGTTTTTAATCTCTCTCAGGCCTCGTTTCATGTGCTGACTCAGAATGTTTTTAGTAGCAGCTGCTGGAATGCTTTTTGAGGATTTGGAGCAGTTTTTAGATAGCTAGGAAATAGTAACATGATTTGGGTTTTTTGTTTTGTTTTGTTTTTTGCTTTTTTTTAATGGATGAGGAGTTGAAATGAGAGTACGTGAATATCCATTCAGTATTAGCCAGGCCTGGCCAGGTCATCTCTAATCCTATCAGGACATTATACACTCTACAGTGGACCATCTGACAAGACCACAGAAATACGGAGTGTAAAGCTGGGCAAGATTCTGATCTAGGTTTCCTGGGTTTGAATTCCAGTTCGACCATTGATTAACTTTGGGCAAATAAAAATCCCTATAGCCATGGCCACATTCTTTATAATAAGATTACTCTATAATAACAGTAAATAAAACTTGTGAATATGTGCTGTGTAAAAGGCACATTTTATTTTTTTCAACGTTTTTTTTTTTATTTATTTTTGGGACAGAGAGAGACAGAGCATGAACGGGGGAGGGGCAGAGAGAGAGGGAGACACAGAGTCGGAAACAGGCTCCAGGCTCTGAGCCATCAGCCCAGAGCCTGACGCGGGGCTCGAACTCCCGGACCGCGAGATCGTGACCTGGCTGAAGTCGGACGCTTAACCGACTGCGCCACCCAGGCGCCCCGTAAAAGGCACATTTTACATTTATTTAATCTCTATAACCACCTTTTAGGTGGATGTAATATGAACTTTGTTACAAGTTGTAGAAACTGGACTCAAATGTGCTTAAGCAGGGGGAAGTTTACTGTTTCACCAATTTAAAGTTCCAGATACAGTTATGCAGACCCAGTGGATGCAGGGCTTCAAGAGTTGTCATCAGGAATGTATTTCTTTATTCTTCAGCTTGGTCTCCTCTCTTAGCATTGTTCTCAGACAGGTTCTAAGTGGTGGCAGAGCATGGCCACAGGGCCTATGAGTGTGGACAGGGAAAGGGAAGAATCCCCAAAAGGAAAATAGGAGTTCTGCTGCTAGAAGAAGGGAAGTTTGGCATGACAAAAATAACAGGTCTTCATTGTGCAGTTATGTCCATCTTACAGATTTTATAGATGCGGAGGTTCTAAAACTTAGCCCCATTGACAGCTGGTATTTCTGTCCTCTCCCCTTTATCTGGACTCTAATCAGTAGGATACAGTGATGGTGATGCTAGGCCAGTCTCACAGTTGTGTTAAGAACTAGTAGTTTCTACTTCTGTGTCTTGAGACCCAGCCACCATGCTGTGAAGCCCAGGCCACATGGAGAAGCCCGACATGACAGCCCTAAGTTCCAGCTGATAACCAGTATCAGCTGTCAGACATGAATGAGGAAGCCTTCAGGATGACTCCAGCCCAGCCACTGACTGAGAACCAAGACAGAACTGCCTAGCTGAGGCCTGTCAAAGTCCAGCACCATGAAGGATAATAATCAGTGATCATCATTTTAAGCTAAGTTTTAGAGTGATTTGTTATATATCAGTAGATAATCTGAACACAGACTGAGGCTCAAAAGGTTAAGTAGTTTGCTCTACTTTAGGGGGACTGGGCTAAGAGTATAGACTTTGTGTAACTGAGTTCCAGTGCAGGTTATTTGCTGTATACCTTAGACAAGTCAGTTAACCTCTCTGAGCCCCATCTTCCTCATCTGAAAAGTGGAAAAGAGCACACTGTTATTATGACAATACCTAATGAGTTCACTTATCACCTAATCCAGATTTAGGTGATTTTTCTCTTAAAAAAATAACAGACCATAAGTTTCTTCTCTCTTATTTTTATATTCACCCTTTCCCAAAGTGTATTTCAGTATGTATGTAATATTTAATTTCTAGTTAAATATTAGATGTAAAGTTAAACATTAAATAGAATATTATAAAAAGGAGACAAAGGAAGATAATAACAAGAAGGCTTTTCCCCCTACATCTAAGAGTTACTGCAGTCAGGAGCAGTGTGTCCATCTGGTCACTAAGCCTGTGGGGCAAGCCCAGCTGGCCCTCCTGCATGTATGGATGGATGGACACGATACCTGCTTCCTCTGACTGGTGAGTGGACCCCTGGTGCACACATACCCCTCCCTGAATCCCTGCCTCAGTCTACCTCCTGAGGGAGCCAAGATGATCAGGGTCTCCTCATACAAAGGTGCAGCGGCCAGGGCTTATTTGGGCAAGTACATGGGTTTGGCTTTTCCACGTGCACAGAACAAACACAGGGTCACCCAGTCCCACTTTCTGACATGGACCCCATTTCTTGTCCACATCCTAGCGCCTTCTAACAATAAGCCCCCTTTTACCTCTAAAACCTACCTGCCGTTTCTCCTCTACCCCCTGCCCACCCCAGTGTTCAGTTCCATGACCACACAGGGAGCTGTCTTATTCCATGACCACACAGGGAGCTGTCTTAAGGCCAGAGACTGTCTCATTCATTCTTGCCCATAAGGGCTTTAAAGAGAGTTTTAAAATCGGATGTGTAGCTTAGTCAAATAACTATGGAGCATATGCAAACAATTCAACCCAGCATCTACCTTTGTGGGTTTTTTTTTTTTTTAACTTTATTAAAAAAATTTTTTTTTGATTGTTTATTTTTGAGAGAGCATGAGCAGGGGAGGAGCAGAGAGAGGGAGACACAGAATCTGACGCAGGCTCCAGGCTCTGAGCTGTCGGCACAGAGCCAAACACAGGGATTAACTCACAAACTGTGAGCCAAGGTCACTTAACTGAACCACCCGGGCGCCCCTATTTATTTTTTTAAGTAATCTCCACACCCAACGTGGGTCTTGAAGCTATGGCTCTGAGATTAAGTCACTGAGCCAGCCAGGAGCCCCTACCTTTGTGTTCTTTATACGTCGCTTATCCCCCACTGCCCCCCCCCCCCCCCCAGCATTGGACTTTAGAAAGGGATATAACATATATATGTATATATGTTTGCATTTCTGGGGTGCTCTAGTTCTTGAACATGGATCACATTATTTAACTCTCAGAATAATCCCTTAGAGCTGGAGATACTCCTCTCATGTTACAGGTTTGGGAAATCATGAACTTTGGTTGAATAGTTTGCCAAATAACATGTCCCCTGGGAAGAGGGGAAGGCAGGATGCACACCTGGGCAGTCCTTTCCCACATGCCCTGTCACAACCTGACTCTGAAATTTCTTTCCTGATTCTTGTGATGGCACGCTCTCCTGGCTTTCTCCTTCTCCTTTGTACTCTGCTCCTTCTTCTTCTTATGCATACCTCTCTACCCTCTTTTTCTATACAGCTTCCTGGCTAACCAAACCAATGGCTTCAGACTCCACAGTAATGCCTCCCTATCTCCATCTCTAACTCAGTGCTCCCCAAGAGCACCACAGTCCAGGCCTGCCCTGCCCAGCTACGAGTCTTTTTCTTCAGGCGTCCACATCTTGGGGAATGGCACCACTGTCCATCTGTTACCCATGTCAGCATTTTCTCTCTAGTCATCAAGTCATGTTAATTTTTCCTTGGTATGTCTTGGCTCTAACCTGTCTCCATCCCATTGCCTTAGGTTAGGCCCTTCTTTCTCTCTTACTTGGACTTTGTAAAAGTCACCTCTGAACTAGTCTCCCTGATGCTTGCCTCCCACGTCTGTCTTCTTTAGCACCATCATTTAGTTATTCACTACCCAGTGGGTAAACTCCAGACCCCTTTCCTTTCTTTCTAATTCAATGTCTTCTATCTCCCAATCTGACCCCTGTTGTCAAGCACATAGAACTAACTGTGGAAGGAACTATCTGGGTTCTGTGTCTTTACAGCTCCAGCTGCTTTTACCTGGGATGTTCTGTCTTCATCTGGCTCATTATCTGGCCTTCCTGGCCCGAGTTAGTCGCCTTCCTGGCCTGAGTTAGCTGTGGCCGTCCCTACTTCTGTCACCCCTCTTACCAGACTATATTTACAGCTGGTTATTATTATTAGCACACCTATTATTGTCACGAAACTATAAGCTCCTGGAGGGCCGGGGACTGCCTTTTGCTGCAGGCATTCAGGTAACACTATTGAACATATGACATTGTTGCAGAGAGGCAGTGTTGCAGAGGCCGGGCACAGGCTCTGGAGCTTGAATGCCTGGGACTACAACCTCTTGGGCAAGTTGCTTATCCTTTCTGAGTCTCTGTTCCTCATCTATAAAATGGGAAGAATAGTATATCTTCCTCAAAGAGTCGCTGTGCTGATTAAGAAAGCACTAGAACAGGAACTGGCACAAAGTTGGGACTTGGTAGTGCTAGCCACTTACATAACAGATTATTTAAGAATATTTAGGAATAGCTTAGAGTTATTTAAGAATATTCGATTAATAAATTAAAAGAACAGAGGGGTGCCTGGCTGGCTCAGTCAGTAGAGCATGTGAATCAAAATCTCAGGGTCATGAGTTTAAGTCCCATGTTGAGCGTGGAGCCTACTTTAAAAAAAAAAAAAAAAACAAACGAATATCCATCATACTTAGCCTTTACAACAGTTGGTCTTCCAGTGTTGTATTAATAAAACAGAAGCCAAGCTTAAATCAAGGGGCAGTGCTCAGAACATTTTGGTAATATTTTGTTGTCAGGGAAGGTTTGAAAGGACAGGAGCCATGACAGACACAGGGGACCCAGTAGGAGTTTGGTCCTTTCTTCTCAAAAGCACCATTAATGTGACAAAGCTCCAAGGACTATGCCTCTGTTGCACAGTGTTGGGAGAGTTTGATGCACCTGTGGCCAAAGGTTTATCAGGATCACTGTGAGACAGGCAACCATCCTGAGAGCGTCTATAATAGCCCAATAAACCCACCGTCACCATAAAAATAGAAGCAATACCCACAGTTCTCAGGATTTGTACACTTGGCTACCCTAAAGTCTGCCCATTGACTGTAGAAATTCAGTCTAAGAAGTATTCAACAGAAGGAAAATAGTTCCAGGTGTCAGACAGGGTTAAGCACTTGGCATATACTGTCTCACCATCTTTGAGGTAGGCATTTTCATACTTTATAGATGAGAATACAGAATATAATCAATGGCAGAGGACTGTCACTCCAGATTGGTCAGAGCTCATACTCCTAGTATTACCAAGAATTAACAAACACGCATCATCTGAGCACTAATTTAATAAACTATGGTAGAACATGGAAAACTCTTTGTAGCTTTAAAAAATTATGAAAACTGTACTAACTTGGAAAACTGTTCTTGGTACTAAAAGGTTCTATGTTGGTAGGATTATGGGGATTAAGTTTTTAATTATAAATCCATCTTTTCAATTAAAAAAGTATACCACATGCTACAAAGCCCAACTTCTAAACATAATGCAAAACCTAATATTCTGTTCAAATGTGAAACCTTAGAATTGCCAGTACAAAGGATCGGGGTGGGGGAAACCAGGTCAGACTGGGCCTCATATACCACAACAGCATTTCTTTCCAGATGTCCAGCCCAGCAGTTTTTTTCTGCCAGAACACTTAGACTGATGTTGGGGCGGGGGAGAGAAGGGACTATAAAAGTTTGCATATTCTATGCTTTTAAGCAAACTCAAGTATTGGAACACCTACTACTTGCTCTCAGTACTTGGGGGAGGGGTGCATGAGTGAACAAAAACCCTTGTTCTCGGTGCCTACGTTATGGTGGGCTGGGAGGAGAAACAGTATTTTACATGCAGTGGGCAGGTGGGAATGAGCCAAGATGGAGTCAGAAAGGTTTTTCTGAAGACTAGAGATAGAACTGCCCGTTTATGTAGTCATGAAAATACAGCGTACTAAAGACTTTTCCTAGGTAGTCATGGAACGTGTTCATCTAGTCTCAAACTTTTTTTAACCACCAATGGAACCCTTTTTTCCCCCCTTTGCATAATTAGGAACACTCAAGACACACTTTGGAGATGGTGGTCTGGTTCCCCTCTCACAACCAAAACGTGGATCTTGATCAAAAACTCTCAGTTGCCTTTTGCTTTGTCACCCTACAGAAGGTTCCTTGCTGCTGAGCTGGTTAGTGAGAGGTAAGAGAGATGAAGTTGATACTACTGTGAATGGGTAACTTAGAGCAGCCCACAGTTTTGAATGGGTTAATACAGAGTTAATCCCATTTCAGTTCAACAATCTTAAAAGGTTAGTATTAGTCCAGGGACTGTTTTGAGAATGAAGTTAAAATTGGGTTGAAACCGCAAATATAACTGTGTCCCACAGGTAAAATTGTAAAGTCTTATCTTCTTTAAGGGGTCCCACTAAAGTAAATAAATGAATTAAACACGTATATACACACACAAAAGCAATGGAGCGCTCATTGATGAGCACAAAAGAGGCACTCATCCTTGCTTTATTCACGCAGTAACATCCGACATTGGGAACTATGTGGGCATAGATACAAAATAAGGAAGATGGCATCATAAACAGTTGAGTTCATCAGGGCAGTGGTGGCAGCTCAGCCAGTGTGTGGTTTCCCTGGGACCTATTGAGTCGAGGAAATACTCTCCTCCCTCTACCACTTCATGGCCAAGATGTTTTACAACACTTGGCCTGTACTTTAAAGGTCACAGTGATTAAAAACAACATGGGTAAGACATTCAGGGCTGAGTGACTGCTCCTGGGGCCACTTAGGAGTCTGGCAACAAGAGCGTGAGGAACAGCGATATGCCCTTATCCTCTGAAGTGTGTGCAAGACAGATCACAGCAGACACGTGAAGGGATCTTTCTCCCTGTGCTGAATGGAGAAATAACCGTTCGGCCAAATGCTTAGAAGGCAGAACTGGAGGCACCAAAAGCACCACACAGGCAGCATCACCTCTTGGTTTCTCATGGTCACACAGAAAAGCTACTGTTAATATACAAAATAGAAAAACATTTGTAGTGGGCCTTTTTCAAACCCAGAACACAAGTTAGGGAGGAAAAAGAAAAGCTTTCCCTAGGGTCATAGGTCAGACTCAAGTTCTCTGTACAGTACATGCCACGCTGCTTCCTCACCAATAGATTCCCAACTAGGGTTTTTTCTCCATGTGCCAGTTATCATAAAGGCTAGGTTTCTAAGATCTTCTTAGTGGTCAATAAGAAAGGGAATTCTGAGGGGGAGGGTACCTTGCACCTTGTATTCCTTCATATGGTAACAGCAGGAGGATTTGGCAGTCAGGCGGTAGCAATAATCCTCACATAATGAAAAGAATTCAAATCTATGAAATCGTCCCCAGACACTGAAAACAGGCTGTCCTCCCAGATCTCATGCTCCAGCCACCCTCTCTCTCATGTGAAGCTTTATCTCCAGAGAAGTTGAGAAGAAAAATGGCTGCCCAGCTGAAGCACCTACCAATCTCCAGTTTCACAGGATGAGACTATAAAGCCCTCACCGGAGCCCAGGCATAAACTCTTTTTGCTAAATTCATTTTAAGCACAGTTTTTATAGAAAACTGAAGGACAAACCAAGTTGAAAGAATCACTGTTATAATAACTTTAATTTATCTTGCATTTTACATAAGTCTATGAACGATTTTAAAAAAGCACCGCCTTACCCCATCATGTTTTTCTGACAGTTGTTAAAGTAGGCAATGAGTAGGTCAACAGCTTGAGCATCGGCATCTTGCAAAGATTTCAGACCAACCAGCCACAAGCCAAAAAACTTGGCAGCTTTTCTATCTTGTATTTAATACAATGATATATCCACTTTGATGGTAAACCTGTCCAGCCAAATCTCCACAACACACTTTGAAAATCAGTGGTGGTTAGCCAATTAGTTAGCTTTGGCACGGAGCTGTGCTCGCTTGCCTGTGACAGCCTGAAAGCCGGTCTTGATGCTGGCAACAGAGCATCGAGAATGACAAGTTTCGCACTGTAAGAAATAGAGTCGGGTGTCCTTTTGCAGGATTGTGTCCGGTGATCGGCACGTGTGACAGGTAACGTATTCCTCTGCAGAAAAAGCAACATACAGAATTACCTGTTGACTGCAGTGAGCCAGAAGTTTCTTCTCTCAAACATACTCTACACAAAACAACATAAGCCCAAATGGTACCCAGACCAAGGAAAACTTTAGCTTAACTTAGATATTCTAGGGGTAAAGACACAAGGTGTTTGCTGTGATACTTCAGGCACTAAATCATGGGCTGAAAGACTCCAAATGTCCAAGGAGGTAGGGGTGCTTGCCAGATGCCACTCCTGGATCTGTCTACAGGAGAGCCACTCAGAACTTCCTAGGTTACCTAGGTGGGAACAGACCTGCCAACTTTAAGTCATTAGGAAGATGATAAAGACAGGCCAGGCCTGAATGCAAACAGATTTCTCTGACTTGGCCTTCAGCCTACAACCAAACAGCAGCCTTGGTCTGCTGCGCCTTAAGAAAAATCCAAACCCTTCTCCCTGCTACACAGCTGCCAAGAAGTCACTTTGCTGTCCCACCTTCCCATCATTATCATTCTCCCTCATCCCCAAAATACTGCAGCCTGATGAGAACATTTCAGAGCAAGATTATGGAATTATGTACTTACTGATATATCTTCTCAAAACATTTTCTATCTGTTTCTGTTGGAATCTTCCTTTGATTACAAGTTGATTATTACCATCTATAGAACCACTATGAGAGAAAGCAAAAATATTTCCATTATTGTTTCCTGTAAGGAACCAAAGGACCTTTATACACTTGATGAATTTAAAATATATTCAGTGGCATAAGTTCTAGAGCAGTCCGATACCACCTGGTTTCTCAAGATTTATTTTTAAGTAGTTGGTGCCTGATGACCTACCCATATTTCCTAACATTAAATCCAATTTCAACCAACCAAGTCTCTAGTAACCTTTAAGTCTAAAACAAATTGATTCTGTGATGGCTTATTCATCCAACAAAGAAAAACACTTTTACTGAATGTATACCATGTACTAGACAGTGAGGGGGTCTATAAATATAAAAATAGGGAGTTGTATCTCTAAAAATTTTAAGCACTAAATGTTTTGATTCAGTCACATAGGTGATGAAAATATTCTAAGATGGGTCGTGGTAATGGTTCAACTATGTCAACATATTAAAAACCATTTGTACATTGAATGTGTGAACTATATAAAGTTACCAATAAAGAAGTACAGTTGAACTCACAGGCCACATATTGTCAATGGTGCTTAAAGAGAAACTTTCTGAAAAGGTGCTGACAAGCACTTTTGGTAAAGCTCTGGGCTAGACATCATTTGTTAAAAATTACAAATCACAAAGTGAAACAAAATTCAGCCAGGTAGCATTAAATTTACATTTGTTTTATATCTCATTATAAAACTGCCTTTTGTAAGAACCTCTCCTGTGATTCTCCTTTAACTATAAGGTTTATTATCCTCCACAGATTGTAACCCTTAATCTCCAGGCTACGGTGATCCCAATGATCGATGTAAGAGTTTTTTTCCATTCACTGTCAAAAGAAATGGAATTTTCTCAACAACGCCATAATATTTAGCCCATTGACCATAAGTTCACTGGTCACAACTTGTTTTAATACCCCACCTCTACAAAAACTAAAATTATTCTGAGTAAGAAAACCACTGGTAGCTTTTACTGCATTAGTTTATGTAAGTTACAAATAAAGTAACAAATTTACATTTAAAACACAATTCTACAACAGAGCCCACGTATCCACCACTAGTCAAAGTAAGCCACTCCTTAACCCCAGAGCAAGTGTAGCCAATTGCATCAAACGGTTTTAAGAAGAGTTTTGAGTAGGAAGAGAGCAGAACACCTTAGGTATCTCTGTAAGCCTTTTAAGAGTTCAAGCTCCAGAGACAGGCAGAGCTGAGTTTGCCATCTTGGCTATGATATTAACTAGCTATGTGACCAACTACAACTTCAATGAAACGGTTTCCAAACCTGTAAGACGGTATTATTAATTTCTGTTTACAGTTCATAAGACTGTTATAAAGACTGAGACAGTACTCAAAAAAGTGCTTGGCACAGTGCCTCTCACACAGCAGGTACTGAGCATGTTTGAGTTGCTATTATCATACTGCTCTTAAGTCTACATCACTTATCTTTAGTATTTATGGTCACACTCATTGGGATGGCCTCCTAGGGATTCTGGTCTCCCTGAATGGGGAGGGACTGGCTTGGTGCCTTCAACAGGTGAGCCCTAAAGACAGGGAAATAACTAACTAAGCCTCTGTTTCAGTGTTTCTCCTGTGCCACTCATCAACTTCTAAAGCTCTATTTCTTCATATTAACAATTTAAAAAATAAATTCTGATTTAAGAAAATCGTTTCCTCCAAAAATATTTGCTCCATAAAAAGACCCAAGAATTCCAGTTAATGACAGGAATACCAGCAGGCCTGTACAGATGAGCCACTGAAAACTGTTCTCTATTCCTCAGCAGCCAAGCTCTCAGAAATCATTTCCCTCACCGGCCTAAAATTTCCTCTGATTATCAGGTGAATGTTCTAAGGGTGTTATGTATCCTTTTCAAGTTAGGAGAAGTTCCTCTGAAACATCCAGTACTACTATATATATAACTGTATATAAATGTGAATATAGTTTCTTACCTTGTACCCAATTCAGCCAATAAAAATGCAAGGAGATGTTTGGGCTGACGATGTAATCTAAAAAGAAAATGGAATATATAAACCTTATCTCATTGGAAATGGAACCAAATGTCTAAAACACCATCCTGTTCACTGTTTTAATCTGATTACCTAACTATTCAGTGAATTTTAGTGACCAGTTCATCAAACGCTGAAATAAAGATATATAGGATACCATTTATTTATATTTAAAAGCCCATACAACATGTTATTTATAAATACAGATATATGAAAAAATGTCTGGAAACATGGACAGGAAAGTAAACACCAACTTTAGAGGTTAACATCTTTTTCTGAGAAGGAAAATGAAGGGATCATAAAGAGATACAAAGATGTCGGTAATTTTAACTCTACAGCCCTCTTTAAAGAAAAAGATCTGAAGCAAATGTGTCAAAATATACCAACCCCAGGCAATGGACACTTTGGTGTTTGTTATGGTAATCCCTATGTATTTCCTATTTGAAATTTTTCATTAAAAGAAAGCAGGGGGGGACAACATATTGGGAAATATTTCATGGTAGCACAACAGTAGAAAAATTGGTAACAGTTTAAATATTCACCAACTGGGGAGCTGTTAAATAAGTTAATGATACATCCATTCTATCTATGTAACAACAACAACAAAAGTACACATAGGAAAAAGTACAGAGCAATGCCAGTCAATATTTTAACTTTTAATTCTATTCACTTGGCATTGTTTGAACTTGTTCCAAACCAGGTACTACTATTACAATTTTAAAGTTATTTTTTCCCAAAGTGTAGTGAGGGTTGGTGAAAATACAACAAAACAGGTAAGCTCCTACATTGCTAGTGGGAGTATAAATTGGTACAAGCTTATTAGAAAGCAATTTGTCAATGTTTGCCATAAAAAATATCCATTCTTTTTAACTCAGCAATTCCATTTTGGGAACTTTTGCCCTAAGGCTATATTCTGAGTTATTGTCAAGATACATGTATCAGAACGTTTCCTGAAGCTTTGCTGATCATGGAAACACGGAAGCAACTGTATCCACCTAAGAGCTGTTAGAGTATGTTGTGTAGCTACTAAAAACATTTATGAAGACAGTTTAATGACATGGGTAAATGTTTTGTGATATACTAAGAGAAAAAAAGATTAAAAACCAGTATGACACCAATTTATTTAAAAATAACTACATGCACAAAACTAGCTAAACATAAAAGTATTAAACTATGATCTCTTAATGGTGAACTTACAGATGATTTTTCATTTTCTTGCATGTCTATGTTTTCTAGCTTTCTAAAATAAAAATATACTACTGTTGTCATCAGCAAAAAAAGTCTAAAATCTTTTAAGTAATGTGTATAATGAAAACCAGTGATTATCTCCGGGTGGTAGAATTTTTAGAGATTATTCTCTTTTCCGTCCATCATTGTTTTGCCTTTTATCTGCAATAAGCATGTATCATTTATGAAACTGAATAACAAACAATAAATGGATAAGATTGGTTGCCCTAAGAAGCCTCTCAGAAGAGATGCAGTTGAGCTGTGGGAAGTGACAGACCCAGACAGTGACCTGGCGTTGAAATACACATGGAATGTGATGGTAATTAAGAAATCTAAAATCTCACTGATCGTGTCTTGGCAACGGCCATCCAAGAAAGAAGCACATCAAATTCAGCTGCTTTCCCAGAGCTCATTCTTGCACCTGTTTGTAAGGCCTACCCCAGCCTGATGAGCCCTTCCACCTCCCTGGGCTCCCCAGGTTCCTGTCTGAGGACTACATTCAGCCTCCTCCCTTTTCAGTCTATATATAGTTAGGATCCACTCTCATGGGTCTCTCACCTCTGGATGCCTAATAAAACAAGCCCTGAGACCTATGAATTGAAATATCTACGGATAGGACAGACTTGAATGGTGACCTCCCTCAAACCAACCCCGACATTCTTTCTACCTGCAACAAAGTGCACAATAAAGACATTTAACATATACTCCTCTGAGAATCTGGTATTTGGGGTGGAGACTCTCCATTAACCAACTTACAGTTTACAGATATCTGTAAAGTTGACAAAAGAGGTTTTCTTTGTTCCTACTCGGACAACCTGTGGAGGTTTCATGACAAATTTCCTTTTCTCTCCAGCAACCATATCTGGATTCTTTTCCCTCATGATGTTGAACACTCGATTCAATAGCTATAGAGAAACAATTGGTATTCATGTACATGCTTATTAATAGGAATATAAAGTTCCCACTTGAGTCACTGTTTTACTTCAAAACAAACATCACTTTTTACTAAACACACACACGTATCACTACATGAGAGCAAGACTCATCCCTTATGGATGCTGAGCAACAACCTGTTCACAGTTAAATGAACGAATGAGACCCTACTAATTCTGCGGCTTTTATGGGAGAGAGTATGATATATAGAAAAGATTCAGGAAAGCTGCAACAAGTGAATTCCAGACTTACTCTGGCCCCAAAATTAGTCACCCCTTCCTTTACTCTTCCCCCAAGTCCAAGGGGCTCCATGTCCTCAGAAGTTCTTGGATTCAGTTGGAACAGTGAATACCATAATGACTGCCAAACTCTGGGTAGCTGCCCCATATGAGGGCATCAGGCAACACTGTGCACTAATTGTGTGACCTCTCTAGGTCTGTTTTCACTGTCTGTTCTTCAACGGCCCTTCCAATTCAGTATAAATATCTTGCTCTTTGTAACATCTTAGCCCTTTTTCTTAACAGAATTTGTCTTACCTCCTCATATGTGTAGTCTCTTTCTGAGCCTGCCCAAGCAGGGCCTGTCTGGTTACTGAAGGAGATACCATCATCTTTTTTGCTGTCTTCATCTTCTAAAGCTATAGATAACAAAGACTGTAAGAATGAGGGGTAGGCAGTAACAAAGTGAGGGGGGACAGATCTAGAGAAATGAAAGCTTCAAAGACATTTGTCTTCCGTCCCACAGAAAGCATAAAAGCATCAAGGATTAGAAACAACCTGTCATTTCTTAAAGACAGGGATGTTACAACTTTCATTAACAGACCACTCCAATTAGAATTTGTGATAACAGACATACCAAATTATTTCCTGATATAACAAACACAAGAGAAAATAACGCACTAGGATAACGAGAGGAAAAAAGTCCAGCTGTTCTGAAGTAAAAACCCATCTGCTGACTATACTCAAGTTCTCTAAAGACTTTAGTACTTAGAATTAATAAAACAGCACTTTTAACAAAAAATAGTAATTTTTAAACTATTTAAAATCCAGTTACAGTGATTTTCCCAATAGTCTTAATCAGCATGTCTTCATTGTAATCACAACTACCAAATTCTTCCCCCATGAAATCTTTAACAGTCATTATCAAGTTAGATACTCTTTCCTTTTAGCTTCCAGGCAGTGGAAGGAACAGGAAATAATAAAAAGGGACCAAGACACTAGGTTAAAGTCTTGAGTAGAACAGAAATGAGCTGCTGAGCCCCAACATTACCTTCATCTTTCTCTAGTATTTCATCCTCATCTGGGAACTTAACATTCTTCTTTTTCTTCTTTTTATTGCCAAGCATAATGTCAAGGTCATCCTCTGGTTCAGCTGCTTCTTGGATATCACTTTCAATCTTAAGATCCTGAGAAATTAAGTAAGAGTCTCAACATTTTGATACTAGGACTATTTTTTTAAATGATACGGGCTGGCATCATTTTGGAGGAAAAAATAAAATATTCACAACTGAAGTAATAGATAAGAAATGTCTTGGGGCGCCTGGGTGGCTCAATTGGTTAAGCGTCCAACTTCAGCTCAGGTCATGATATCACAGTCCGTGAGTTCGAGCCCCGCATTGGGCTCTGTACTGGCAGCTCAGAGCCTGGAGCCTGCTTCAGATTCTGTGTCTCCCTCTGTCTCTGCCCCTGCCCTGCTCATGCTCTGTCTCTGTCTCAAACATAAATAAAAACATTAAAAAAAATAATAAAAAGAAATGTCCCTCACAGGTGGGCCAAGCTGGCTCAGAGTCTTTGTCATTTAAACTAGAAATTGTCTAAGACACTTTTTTAAAAGTTGGCTCCACGCCCAACGTGGGCCTTGAATTCACAACCCCGAGTTGAAGAGTCACATGTTTTTCTGACTGAGCCAGCCAGGCACCCCTCTTTAAGACACTTTTGTGGGACCTTTTCCTTTCTTTTATCCATCAGCCTGGAGATCTTACAATTATTGCCCATATTTCCAAACCAGGCCACTGTCATAAACACCTGAGAATCTTTAACAGACTCCTAATCTTCTGATTAACAATCTTTAGCAGGAAAAGGAGTATTCAGGAGTATATTAAGGAAGTTTCTAAGTATTTTGATGCAATCACTGGGAGGGTTTTTTTTCCTCCTAACACCAAATACATACTGTTTTCCACAGTAATTCTCCAACTCTCTGACATTAACTAGGTGGCCTATGATTCAATTCAATTCTGACACTATACGGGCTCAATGATAAGACTCCATAGGTTTAATGGCTCAGTCCAAGACTGTCCTTACTTCAGAGGCCAATGCAAGGATAGGGTCCCCATGTTTTACCCACATAGTCTGACAAGACTACAAATTTACAACACCCCTCCACCCCATTTAATAATTTGCTATGACTCACAGAATCCAGAAAAGCACTTCACATAACCATTACCAGTTTATTATAAAGGATATAATTCAGTAACAGCCAAATGGAAAAGTGCACAGAGCAAGAAAAGCAGGGAGGGAGACAGGTGCAGAACCTTCCCTGGTTATATCATTCTCCCAACAGCCCATGTGTCCATTAACCCTGATGCTCTCCAACCCCCACTGTTGAAGGGTTTTTATGGAAGTTTTATTATGTAGGCAGGATTAATTAAATCATTGTCCACTGGTGACTGACTCATCTCCAGCCCCTTTTCCTGGAGGAGTAGGTGTGTGTGTGAAATTTCCAATTCTCTAATCATGGCTTGATCTTTCTGACAACCAGCCCCCATCCTGAAGCTATCCATGAACTCCTAGCCACTAGTCATCTCAAAAGACACTTTTGTCACTGCAGAGATGACAAGCGTTTTAGGAGCTGTGTGCCAAGAACTGGGAACAAAGACCAAATATTTATTTTCATTATACCACAGTCAGCCTGGCACCAAACTGTGAAGAGGTCTTTGGGCATCATTTCAATAGATGACACCATGAAAGAGGGAAAAGACAGAACCCAGAGAATTAGGGTCACCTGATGAATGGAAGGAGATAAGGTAAAACTCATCCGAAGATTGGCTGCAATAGTTATGGAGGTAAATACGGCACTAGAAATGAGACATATACACCCCAGAAAGGGCCAGTCTCTGTCTCCAGCCTTCTAATCTCCTCTGTCCTTTCACCAGCTTGTCCTGCTTCCTACCATGAAGTATGCTGTCGATATTACCTATCATCATCTATTTTTGTGTGCCTGCATCCTGAATTACTGACATTAGCTACTATAGTTTCATAAATCTTCACAGAAAAGCTGCAAGAACTGGAAATAAATGAAGCTCAGCCTTGAGATTCCAAATCCAGCTGTGTAGTTTGCTGGGTTTTTTCCCCAGCTGTGTAGTTTCAATGCCACATTTGGCCATCAAAGACCAAATCAGCCCATATGTATTAGCTGGATAACACATAAACAAGAAAGCAGATACTAACTTAGTCTCTGAGATGACAGTCAGTAAATGAGAAACTTGGATATGCTGACATAAGTTAGCACACAATAGCCAATTTCTAGTCTTATACTATTATTTATTTCATCCCAGTAAGATCTACTTCCAAACTGAGGCTAAGACCCAGTGAAACACAGAAAATGGCAGTGTTTCTCAGTATTTTTCTAAAGTCATGTGATAGTCTAAAAATTCAGAAGAGTAACCCAATATCTTAAAAACACTTTAGTGTTTGACGGCCTGATGAGGATACTTTTAAACAAGCTCTTATGTTTAGGACTTGTCAATAGCAGAGAAAATTGTATTCAAGCACTTAGTAAGAATAGAGCTCATAAGCAATTCTTCAGGACGAAAGCTACTAGAGGAAATGCCTCCAAAAAAATCTTGTTAACCAAGACCTTCTGTAGCACATCTCTGATATGTCACCTTGATACCCAGGATATTTAAACCTCATTTATTCAGTATAATCTGAACATTTCTTTCTCAATTTCCTTACAATAGTAGGAAGAGAAGAGAATCCCCAGACAGGGAGAGAATAGATGAATCCAGGTAAAATCATCTTGTTCTAAAGGACTCTAAATTATCCCTGAACTAAAATAATCTCTGAAAACAGGAAAAATATCTTGTTCATTTCAGTACTCTAGCAATTAGCCTGACTCCCTGTAATTACCAATGCATATTTGCTGAACTAACCAAGTTATCAATATTATGGCACTATTTCTAAAACTGAATGAATTACTGTATACATTTCTTTGTTACATGTGGGATACACCTTATTTACTTCAGTTCAAGCAAACCAAAGAAAAATTGGGGTAGAAGGCATAAAATAGGACACTTAGTACATGTGCATGTGTTCTCATGCTTGCTCCTTCTCACTTGTATATACATAAAATTGCTACTATCCTGGAATTTTTTTAAATAGATGTGTGGACTCTGCTCAAGATTCCTGAACAGTCTAAAATAGTAGCTCCAGGGGTGCCTCTTAATTTTGGTTCAGGTCATGATCTCAGAGTTGTGAAACTGAGCCCCACACTGGGCTCCATGTTGGGCATGGAGCCTGCTTAAGATTCTCTCTCTCTTTGCCCTCTCTCTCTCTCTCTCGAAGGAAGGAAGGAAGGAAGGAAGGAAGGAAAGAAGGAAATAAAATAGTAGCTCTAAGTGAAGGAATAACAGACTTTCATCTCCTTCCTGATCCACCCTCTTATTTACCCCCCTACTCATACATTTACCTATCCCTGTTCAAAAGAGTTTTGAAGTATTTACATTGGAAACTGATCCAGTAACAAGACAATTATAGGGCCTCCTGTCCCTACAAGATCAGAGAACCCCATAAAACCAGGCTCAGTGCTCCTGTTCTCCTATAGGCCATATGATCATCAGCCACCAACCATCACAAGCTGGGGTTCATTTTTTGCTGCTCAGAGGCACACATATAAGTTTGTGTATCTTCAACATGCTACCAAAAGTTTAACAGAAGAAACCATAGGAATAGATACTCCATAGGATTTCTCTTACAGAAATATCTCTTCCTTAGCCAATTTCAGTGTGGTTAATGACAAGGGGCTTGTAACCATCTTAATGGCACACAATACAATGTGTAAAAACCTAAATTTATATTCCTTTAAACCATAATCCCTTTAAGACACCTAGTCAGACCAAATCCCAAGAAAATGACCTCAACAGTGGTTCAAGTACTTAATAACAAAAGCAAAGCTGGTAAGAGACAAGACAAAGGGAGGGAAACATCAGTCATTAGCAACCTTTCGAGAGGTCAAATTTTACCTTCAATAAGAAAGCAATACTACCTTTACACCTTCTTCAGCTTCATCAATATCAAATATCTTTTTTGTTTTTTTCTTCTTTTTCTTCTGATTAAAGAAGTTCAAGTCATCTAAATCATCAGAAGCATCTAAAAAGACAGACAATTGAGATTAAAAATTATTAATAACTAGCAGAAGGCATAGCATCAGAGTTAAACCAACATTTTAGCTATTAATTAGTCATCACAATAGAGATCGAGTATTAATTAGTACAGTGGTCTCTCTAAAACCACAAAGATTATGATTCTGAAAAACACAATGGCAGGTCAAGTCAAAGCTCTGTAGGAAAAACCTGGTTAGGGGACCATGTTAGGAACATTTACTTAGTAATCTAACCATATTGTGCCTCATTGTTCCCAAGGCAAAGTCAGGGTTCTAACACAATTTTCAAGGCTCTCTAGTTTTCTCTCTCCATTTCTGTCTACCCTCTCATCTCCCTTACTTTAATCCTTCATTCCAGCACAACTAATTATTTCCACTTCTTAGTAAACTTTATCCATTATTAGTGAGTAAATAATGGGTTTATTCAATCAGTTTTTCATTTGCCCTGCCCTCTTGTACACTAGGAATATTTTAGGATCCCTCTACTACAAAGTTTTTCATGGAGCTATTTATGAATTTGTTTTGTCTTATTATGAGAATGATTTACTTTTCAAGTTTGTTTTAAACATGTACAAGATGCTTACTTAGCACATAGTAAATGCTCAATAAATGTCAGTTGTCCCCATTACTAGCAGTGTCTTATGTTCAGCAGGCGTAAATTTTATTTACAGAATCATTTCTTTCTAGTAGTCAAATGGTGTCTATGTCAGTGTGCAAGAGGGAATAACTAGTGCTGATATCTAAATCCAAACATTTTAGGTTATAATTTTAATCTCTTCTATACATTTTCAGACTTGCTAAGACACAAAACTATCAGGCCCTAAATCTTTTTGCCTACACTCAAATACAACCACAATTAAAATTGGGGAAGAGACTTGACAAGTTAGACTGGAAAAACCAGGCCTGGAATGATGAGGTTTTGTCATTTCTACAAGTTGTGGATTCAGTAGCAATTTCTCTGGAACAAGTTTATCAGAAATCTGGCAAGATCCAGTGTACATGGCCTGGTGATAGCCTCAACTTCACTGGAACAACCTTATCAGGCTGAGAGGTCACTGTATGTAAAAAAAAAAAAAAAAAAAAAAAGACACTGATGGAAGAGAACCAGGTCTCAAAAGACAACAGTGACTCATATCTACCACCTACCTTTTTTCCTACTGTCCTCTTCATCGGCTTCTACATCTCTGTCCTCAGTGGGCTCTGGTTCTACTTCTTTTGTTTCTGAGGGCTGGGTTTCTTCTGTCTGGGCATCCCCTTCCTCATCTAACATAAAAGGCTTCTTCTTCTTCTTTTTCTTCTTGCTCATAGTAGGATCAAAAATCATCTGTTTAAAAGACAATAAAGAAAAAGGAACTAAATGATTGTTTTTTTAATGATACATTCCAAACATGTTGTATTTTCTTTTTTTTAAACTTTTTAAAATGTTTATTTATTTTTGAGAGAGGGAGAGGGGAGAGGGGAGAGGGGAGAGGGGAGAGGGGAGAGGGGAGAGGGGAGAGGGGAGAGCGAGAGGGAGAGCGAGAGCGCGCGGGGGGGGGAGGGGCAGAGAGAGGGAGAGAGAATCTGAAGCAGGCTCCAGGCTCTGAGCTGTCAGCACAGAGCCCGACATGGGGCTCGAACTCACGAGCTGTGAGATCATGACCTGAGCCGAAGTCGGACATTTAACTGACTGAGCCACCCAGGAGCCCTGGAACATGCTGTATTCTTAAAGGGTATATGCTTAGAAGTAAAACAGTATATGGTGCATTTAAGTACCAAAAAGGATTTTACACACACAAAGTCCATCCAACCTTCCTTGTATTATTAAATAGGGGTGGAGGTGGGATTCTGAAACATGTGCACCTGCCTTTAAATACGTAAACTGTCACAAGATACAGTAACTTCACTTTTAAAATTCATGAGCAAATTTGGAGACTATAAATGCATCATGGAACTTAGGGAAGGGACCGTAGAAATAACCTATTCTATGCCCCCCATTTTTTGGAGAAGAAAACCAATGCCTAGGCAGGTTATATATGTTTTATTTAAGGCTGTAACCTGGGGTTGCTATACCAGACTTGACCTCATTTAAAAAAAAACTATTTTCCCCTCCAAGTTCAGATAAACCTTTATAAAAATCCATCAGCAGCCTTTCCTATAGCTAATCTCTGAGTAAGAAAAACTTCCACACAACCTTTTACTTTGCTTTTTGTTTCTAGAACATTCAAAGTTTTCTTAGGTCATTTTAAATCTAATGTCTACTAGAGAATAAGTGAAAAACTAATTTATAACTTGTTTTAGATGATTTGTGTACACTGATCACTTGGGAAAAAATACAGATCATTATTTTAGACACAACAGTTTAAGAACATATAGGGGAGATGCCTGGTAGAGTGGAAAGAGGTCTTTGAAGTCAAGTAGAATTGGATTCAAATCCCAAATAATTTTTCTCTAAGTCCCTTACCAATCTTTGTCCAAATTCTACCATGCTTAAATTTAGCATTTTGCCCAATGAGCTTCTGGAACAGTTTAGTGAAGTATTTAAAAGCACAGGTTTGGGGGGGTGCCTGAGTGGCTCAGTCAGTTGCACGTCTGACTCTTGATTTCGGACTCAGGTCCCGATCTCACTGTTCATGAATTAGAGCCCCGCTCCATGCTGACAGTGTGGAGCCTGCTTTCTCTGTCCCTCCCCCACCTCTCTAAACAAACGCACAGGTCTGGAGTCCAACTGATTGAATTAAAATCCTGACTCTCACTGGTACTTGTGTTACTCCAGGTAAGTTCTTGACCTCTCCATGCTTCAGATGTAAAATGGAAATCAGTAGCAGAAGCAAAACCGAACCTCACAAATTTACGTAAATATGTTCATATATATTTAAACACTTGGCACAGTGCCTGACACAAAAGTACTCAATAAATGTTAGCAATTATTAGAATTTATACAACACTTCATGGTTCACAAAGCATGGTATCTCTTGATTCCTATCACTCAAATTTCATCAATTTAGGGTGATCAAATTTCTAAGACATCATAAAACTCAAAATCCCAAAAACTGATTCTAATGTACCCAAGTACATTAGAGAAATTGAGCTACACTGAAATCAAACTAAGGTCTGTAATAAGGTAGGGTAGTTACTGTCTTCACCCAATAGAGAAGGATCTTCAAGACATTCTGGAAATTGATACAGCCTTCTTTCAAAGACTTCCTCTTTTACTTTCACAAAAGATTTAATTGTATAGCAAATGAATAATTCTGAAATGCAGTCAGTCTGAAGGACATTACTGATTAAACTTTGGAAAAAAAAAAAAAAAAAAAAGAAAGAAGAAGACAGAACAGGAGGAAGTTCCCCACTGCTGATCCATCAGGCCTTGAGTCACCCTACATGGAGTGTTGCAATCTATTCCAGGGAGGTTATCTAGTTTATCCTCATTACTGAAATATGGAGGTTTGGCAAAAGGACAGCAATCTAGGCACTAAAAATTTGGATGTCTGGCAGGGCTTACAATTTACTGCATTTTTTTCAAGTATCAAGTTCTCTGGAATATTAATTAGCCTTTATTATCCAACAAAATAGACCAAAGATTTGAGGGATTCTCAAATCAGTGCAGCCTTACAGTTTTCTTATCCTATGAAAAACATTTGTACTTAAGTCTACAGGGAAACAGTCTGGTTGTAGCCTTGTAAAGAGTAATAAACATACAGGAAATTATACACTGAAATAATTAACATCTCTCTCAATTACTGTCTCTGGATGTTTAAGACACATACTCATTGCCTCATTATACTCCCACCACCTAGCAAAGTCGATTTTAAAAATAAGGAAACTAGGGATTCCAAAGTAGTGCCCAGAGAAGGACTACCCCAAAATATAAGGCCAGGTCAGCCCTGAAGTGAAAAAGTCTTTGTTTTTTTTTTTTTCTTTAAGATTTTCATGTCTGACTTACAAATTATTACATTCAAAATGTTTTATGAGACTAGTTTGGCTTTGAGCAGCAAATAGTTGCTGACAGTGCACTTATGGAAAACCACAGAATCTCTTGAGTTTTTTGTTTTTTTTTAAGCCCACAACGAAGCTTTCAAAAAGTTTCCTACTTGCAACTTCCTGGGTTGGGCTGGAGGTGAGGAAAAGGGATACCAGCAAAAATTTACGCTGATAATAGCCTAAAATGCTTCATGAAAGTGGTAACCTACTCTCAGCCAACAGAATTTACCCAAGATGCTAACTTTATGACCACATCACACCCAGGAGACAAATGTTAGTTACAAAAGAACCTAGAGAAACAAGGTGAGAACAAAAGCTAAGCACTGTCATGTCTGTGTGACAGGATCCTGGAAAATTTTCATTTTTTGTATTCTTCTGTTTTGTAAACTTTGTACAACACACATCCATTTTTAATCAGAAACTTTTTTTTTTTTTTAGTTTAAAGCTTCTTTTGTAAAAACATCCTACCATGTTGTGTGAAAACCCAATGGTTCTGATACTTTGTGAATGGGGCCTACTAATAAGCAGTAATCTTTGCTACTGACAGCACTTTTTAAAAAAAAGGTCTGAAAAACAATGAATGCCTGCAGATTAGGGAATTTTTCCTTACTAGGTAGCACCCCATAATTCTAGAACACTGCTTTACCAGGGTAAAGGTTATATATCAGTGAGTTTCTGGCTTAATTACCAGGCTTAAAAAGAAACGTGTGCAGTTTGTTTTATGTCAATTATACATCAATAAAGTGTTTAAAGAAAAAGAAATGTGAAGAAAAGAGGAAAAAAAATTTTAATAGTTGGTTCTTTAACCCTCTATCCTAGCCCAGGAATTCTACTCTTGGGGAGTCCCTGGCAGTTATAAATCATTTCCATGTACAAATTTTAACCTGATCCTCACAAGTCTGTAAAGTAGTCCAAAGTTAAGGGCTAGTCTAAGAGTATTTATCTAGTCGTCAGTACTAGAGGAATCAGATCCTGCACATACTTCCAGAGCGGAAGCCAAAGGCTGAGAGGTTCTAGTCCCACTAACTTGCTGTGTGATCTTGGGCAAGTTAACCTCCCTACGCCCTTGTTTCCTGCCTATAAAATGTAGTTGGACTGGCAGACCTGTGAAGTTGCTAAGCTGCTTAATACTTTATTGGCTTCCAAAGCCTTCTGTAGGAATGCTGGTTCTGCCATTTCTGCTTGATAAAATCCTGTTCACCCTTCAATAATGTATTCACATTCCAACTTCCTTCAAAACCCGATCCCACTGTTAACGCTGAATCCTCCAGCTCCCCAACTCGCTATGTTGAAATGGCCCTATTTCTTCTACCTCCTGTAACAACTAGTTGATCTACCTCCCTTACAACACTTGTGAGTACTTTACCATAAAACCCATGCACAGAATAGTACCCCACAGTACTACACAGGCACTCTGTTAAAGGTTATGAGAAGCTTAGAATATGGGTAGAAAAAAAGCATGACGCTGCTACTCTCAGAACTTTTGAAATAAAGTAGTCAGAGCATGACCTCCAAGCAAGAACCACCTACTTCATTTAGACTCTCAGTTTCTCTCCTAACAGACCAAGAGCCTGTTAGTTATCTAGATGGAGGTAATATTGCATAGATCTGGAATTCTACTACTGGTTCCACCAGTTACTATTTAATCATGGACATCATACAACTCTCTAAGCCTCTGTTCTCTCATCTCTAAAATGGGCATAACAATGATACAATCTTACAAGGTTTTTGGGAAAATCAAATGTGAAATTGGAGTCTCCTCCAGAATAAAATCAAAATTCCTTATTTTGGTCTTCAAATCCTTCTGTGAATTAGCCACCACTATATTTCAAGGGGATCAACCTTAACCAAATTGCAGAATGTTCTTTCTGTGATTACATGTACTTGCCTTCTCAACCACTCCTTTACCCTGTGATCAGGCCTTTCCACTACTTGTGGAAATTCTCAGCATCGTTCAGGGTCTACCTAAAACACCAACGCTCGAAGAAGCCTCGATTTTTTCCTCTAACTCCTCTCCAAGGCGCTAGAGGCCAAGCACCCCAATATTTACAAAGTGAATTATAAATTCAAGAGCATTGCTTTTGGCGGGGAGACCTGGCCGGTAAGCCGTAGCTTTCCCCCCCAGGGTTGATCAATACCTCCTGACAGTACTTAAAATCAAATTTCATCATAAGCCGTTTGATTTTAAGTGAACTGGAACCAACCTGGCTAAAAAGGATTTGAGAAAATTTGCTGAGGTACAAGCACGACGGGAGAAAACGATCCAGCCAGCTTTGCAGCCGGATTTTCCCGCTCACGTCTCACAGCTCTCCGTTCAGGAAGGCTCAGGGACTCCCGCCCTAAAACTTTCCGAGGTCAGTCACTTACTGAGGCTGAAGGATCTTTTCCTCTCGTCCTATCTCCCTCACCCCTCGGTCTTTTTAAAAAATAATGCTCGTTATGAGCATGAGGGCGGACACCGGCCAGGACAAGCCAGCCTGCAAAGTTTTCAACGAGGGCGCTCCGCCGGAGCTGAGGAAGGCTCCTCTCAGCACGTCTGGCGCCCAGCGAGGAGAGTTGGTGCCCCAGTGTCAAACCGAAAAGAATGCAGGGGTCGCCAGCCTCAATCTCGTTCTTTCGGGGCATTACCCGGGCATTCAAGCCCCCTTCTGGGACGGCGACTCAACGAGCTCTCAATTCTGGAAACGCCGGCCAACCAAAGGACGCAGGCCTCGGCGCCGCCGCCCTGAGGAGAGCCGGACGCGGCCAGGCCCGCGGCTCCGAAGTCCTCACTGGCTCTACCGCTCCTGGCCGCCTAGGCCCGGCTGCTCCACATGGCGGCGGCCGGCTACTAGGCCGCAGGCCCGGTCTCCCACACTGGGGTGGGTTGGGCTCCCCGCCTCAGTCCTTAGCCCTAGAGCCAGGCTCAGGCCCTCACCTCATCCCCGGACATGGCGGCAGCTCGAGTGGGCTCGGCACAGACGGGAAGTCGGACGGGTCAGCCCCAGGCCCCAGCGGCAGCGTTGCTCCTGCCGACACTTCTCCCACCGCCGCACTAGGCTCTTGCATCAGCGAAAGGGAACGACACCCCGCCCTCTCCTCCCAAGCGTTGGAAATACGCCTGCGCAGAACCTGCCAAAGCGCAGGCGCGCGGCGGGGCCAACCTGGAGCGCTCCGTCTGGCGCGAGTTACCAGGCGACGGCGTGGCGCCAGGCAAGCCGGGACTTGTAGTCCGCCTGGAAGAGGCGGGCACTTGAGGCGCGGCAGTCCCGCGATCCGTGCGCTTTTGCTACGTCTGAGGAACCTTGCCGGGAGATTGGTTCTTGCAGGTGGCTGCTCTTACCTTAGTCTTTCGCAGCGCAGAGGTTTCTGCGATGTTCTGCACGGCTTGTCAAGTGAATTCGGGGCCATTTATCCTAGGTTAGGGTAGGAGGTGAGAGCTCAATAACATGAGCCCGTTAGGGTTTTAATTTCCTTGCTACCACCTCCACTATGCGCCCTCGAGGTGTTCTAACGTTTGAGGGACTCATTGATGCTAGAAGCGCGCACCTCACTTAGGAGCTTTTACTAGGGGCGCCTGGGTGGCTCACTCGGTAAAGCGTGGGACTTGGGTCCGTGGGCCTTGGGTCCGGTCACGAAGTCGTGGTTAGCGGGTTCCAGCCCCACATGGGGGCTCTGTGCTGACAGTTAAGAGCCTGGAGCCCGCTTGGGATTCTGTGTTTCCCTCTCTCCCTGCCCCTCCCCTGCTCGCGCGCTGCCTCTCTCTCTCTCTCAAAAATGAATAGACATTTTTAAAAAAAAATTTAAGAGGTCTTACTTAGTGGGATTTCTTTTAAGTTTATTTATTTTGAGAGAGAGAGGAGAACATGAGCGGGGATGGGGCAGAGGGGCATAGAGTGAATCCCAACCAGACTTCGTGCTGATAGCGTGGGTCCCACCGTGGGGCTCCGAACCCACGAACTGTGAGATCATGACCTGAGCTGAAACCAAGAGTGGAGACTTAACCGACTGAGAGGCGTCCCTGCTTAAGGAGAAATTTAACCTAACAACAGGCTAGATTTCAACTTGGGAGGTCCAAAACCAAGTCTCTCCTCATGTAGTCTTGAGAGATGTCCCCTAAAAGAAACAGTCTGCTAGCAGTCTGTCAGGAAGCCTGAAAATACTTGTTTATGAAATCCCTGCTTGAACGCTGTGGGTGCATCATGCAATTCCCCTTGAGGCATAATAATAGCAAAACAACAACAACAACAACAACAACCCTGTTTATTTATTTATTTATTTTGAGTGAGGGAAAGAATGAGCAGGGGAGGGGCCCAGGGGAGAGAGAGAAAGAAAAGAGAGCTCCAGGCATGCTCCCAGTGTGGAGCCTGACCAGGCGCTTGAGCCCACCAACTGTGAGTTTGTGACCTGAGCCAAAATCAAAAGTCAGAGGCTCAAGCGACTGAGCCACCCAGGTGCCCTAAAAGTGGTTACCTTGTAAGGAGCTCTCACCATTGTCAGTGCCCTCCAGCCAAAGACCACTGAGAACACAGCTATCGTTGAACAAAATTGGGCTTATTGTCTCCTTGAGAGGAGGGAGACACACCAGGAAGGATGGGGACACTCAGGAAGAAGGTCCCGGGGAAAAAAAAATTATATATGGGCTTGTGTTAGGTAACTTCAAGGAGTGTTTCAAGGAAGCAGGCCTTCTGTCTAGATTGGTTACTGTTTTGAGGTGGTGGTAATTCTATGATGGGGTATTTTAATAATTCTTATTTAAAAAGGGAGAAGAGCCAAGAGAAGCTAAAACTATGATTGGTTATGAAGCAGTCCCTCCTGTTAGCCAAGACAGGGAGATTTGTTTTTTGTGTGCATATGTGATTGGGACAACGTTCTTTGTTTGTTTGCTTGTTTGTATTTAGACATGATTATGGAGTGGTTTTGTTTTTGTTTTAATTCATCCTGACCAGAGTGGCTTTGTCCGATTTTGGTGTCCTATAAAATTGTTTATGTTCAACGGGGCAGCACATCCCAGTTTATGGAACCAGCCTAATTCCCACTATCAGGGGCTGCTTTTCTCCTTTTCACTGTGTTTCATATCACTTAATATATGTGTTCTACTTGAGGCCTCAAAACAACTATGTGAGACAATCCATAGACATTTAGTACTCTGCGTCGGATACTAGTCCCTAATCTAAGCTTGGCAGGTAAAATTAGGTCACTGCCTCTAAGGAGTTTACAGCTTATGAGAACACTTTATTAGCCCCTTTTTCTGAATGAGGAAACTGTGCTTTCATGGCACTGAGTGATTAGTCCAAAATCACAGCCAGCAAAAGAGGGAACCTGGGGGATCCAAGTCCAGACAATCTGATGTCAGCAGCTGCCCCTTTACCATCCTGAGAATCGGCATCCCTGTGGAGGCTGCAGTAGCTGAAGATGACTGAGGAGGCACTGCAGCCTCCTTAGGGCCAGATAATTCTTTGTTGTTGGGAGTTCTGTGCATAATAGGATGTTTACCAGCATCCCTGGCCTCCATCGTGTCAGTGGCACCCTGCCCCTAGTTGTGACAACCAAAAATGTCTCCAGACATTACCAAATCACCTGTGGTTGAGAGCCACTGGTGTCTACCTTTTATCTCCTCCTGGGTCTTTGAGAGGTAACAAACATTTGGGGCATGAAAATCCCGAAACCATTTTGAATGGGGAGATCTTGAAAAGAGAGAGAAACAGTGTGCCTTAGGTTTTGGAAAGCCTATTCAACTAGAAAAATGAAGACTGAGACAAAGCATAGACAAAGGAAGTGGGGAAAAAACATAGAAGTGATCAAAGTGGAGAGGAACTCTTAGGAAATCACCCTTCAGTTATTCAGTTCACACTGACAAAGACACAGAAAGTCTTAATGAGGCCTCATAGGACCTCTGATCCATGTTTGGGAAATGCTAGTATGCTTAGCAAATAGTCTTGACCACTTTTCTGAAAAGATTTCTTTTCCATTACAGTGTGGTCCCAAATCTGACCTCCCTGAGCTGGCAACTTGCAAGAGACTCTTCAGAGATTTCAGGTATCCCCCAAGGTAATAGCTTGTTTTTCAGGAAAGCCAAGATTCCCTGGGGAGCTGACAAAAATCACAAAGTAATGGCAGCTAAGCTTTTCCAGGTTTTCGAAGAGATAGATCCTACTTAGAGTAAGCTAATAAGAGTAGCAACACAAATAATCACTTGTGTCTTCCTAACCTCTTTCATCTAAGAATCTCTGCAAAATATATAGACATTTATTAATTTTCTTCTCATTACAGTGAGGGAAATCGTTGTGATTTTTCTGTTTTATAGATACAGAAGCCAAGTTATGGAGTCCACAACGAATAGTGAGAAATCCAGAAATAGACTATTGGTATATTCACTCTGGGCCATTCTTGATGCTCAGTACCACTCCAGATCTCCAGCTACTCAATATAAAGGTAATGATAATCCTTCAAGTATATACAAAATTTTATGTTTTCATAGGCTTTAAAATAATCCATAGTGTTGGGGCACCTGGGTGGCTCAGTTGGTTAAGCACCCGACTCTTAATTTTGGCTGTCATGGTTCATGGGTTCGAGCTCCACTTTGGGCTCCACACTGGCAGTGCAGAACCTGCTTGAGATTCTCTCTCTCTCTCTCTCTGAAAATAAATGAATAAAATAAACTTTAAAATAATCCACAGTCTCTTCACTTGGCCCATAAAATAGCAGGCCTATAGAGGCTATGACTTAAAGAAAATTTAACAGTGATAGTATTTGAACCGCAACCCAGAGCTCATGATTCTTAATCCTGTACTCCTTCTACTTGGTAAGCAAGCCCATATATCCTTGTAGGTGATACTTAATTTACAGAAAACATAAGATATTCTAATCCATATAGAAATCCAAACTTATGCAACCCTTTCATCTATTTGCACATTATGTGGAGTTTTTTAAGAGTTAGCTTGGTGAAGAAAGAGAACAGTCACTGAGATATTAATAAAAAGCATCTGGCAACTCTGAAATTAAATTAATCTTTGGGTTGCTGTAGTAGGCAGAAGGCATAGTGAGGCTCCCTGCAAGGAAGTCTTGAATAGAATTAACCTTTAGGAACTAAATTAGTAGAAATGAATTATTAATTAGTTAACCATATATAAAAATGACTTGTAAAATAATGTGTCACTGAGGAGATTTAGGAATTATCAATTCTAAGAAAGTTAACCAGGCTGTAGTTTAATGAAAATACATCTCTAAATACTGTCATTATGTTAATGATTCCTAAATTCATATTTCCAACCCAAACCTCTCCACTGAGTTCCAGCCGCAGATATCCAAGTACCTACTTTTTCTATGTTTGTTTGTCTCAGAGATCTCAAAGTTACTGTGTTTAAAACAGAATTCTGGGTATTTTCTGCTACATGTCTTCCTCATCTCATAAATTAAGGGCACTGCTCTCTACCCAGATGCTAGTTAACTCACTTCCTTCCTTTTCCTTGCCCTCTTCATCCAATTCATTATCAAGTCTTGTTGATTCTGTGTCCAAAATAAATCTGAAATCCAACCACTTCTATCTCCACTGCCACTAGTTTAGTCCAGGTGACTTTCTTGGATACTACATTCTCCTCTTGACCCTTTCCTTTATAACACTTACCATAATTTGTTTAATTTATTGGTCAGTTGTTTACTTGTGATTTTCATAATCTCACTTCACTTCTAGAGTATATATAAATTCCTTGAGGATAATTTGTTGAATTGATGGATGAAAATCCAATAGTATTGAAATTTTAACATGATTGCTTATAGTGATATAGTTGAAGTTGGAGTCTTTATTTAACAATAAATGATTAAAAAAATACTGAAACTTGGATGGAACTGGAGGGTATTATGCTAAGTGAAATTAGTCAGTCAGAGAAAGACAAACATCATATGACTTCACTCATATGAGGACTTTAAGAGACAAAACAGATGAACATAAGGGAAGGGAAACAAAAATAATATAAAAACAGGGAGGGGGCAAAACAGAAGAGATTCATAAATATGGAGAACAAACTGAGGGTTACTGGAGGGGTTGTGGGACGGGGAATGGGCTAAATGGGTAAGGGGCACTAAGGAATCTACTCCTGAAATCATTGTTGCACTATATGCTAACTAATTTGGATGTAAATTTTAAAAAATAAACAATAAATTAAAAAATAAAAAAAAATACTAAAGCTAACATAATAAAAATCAACTATGTTGCGATATGTCTAAGAGTGTGTTAGAATTGAAATGGTTCACCTGGAATCCAGAAAGAGAATGCTCAGCTTGGATACATCCATGTTTTCTTTCCTTTTCTTTCTTTCCTTTCCTTTCCTTTCCTTTCCTTTCCTTTCCTTTCCTTTCCTTTCCTTTCCTTTCCTTTCCTTTCCTTTCCTTTCCAAAGGAGAAATAATCTTTTTTGTTAATGTTATTGAAATATAATTAACATACAGTGTTATGTTAGTTTCAGTATACAATGTAATGATTCAACAATTCTATACATTACTCAATGCTCCTCATAATAAGTGTTCTCTTAATCCCTTTTATCTGTTTCACCCACCTCCCCTCCCCACAACCACCAGTTTGTCCTCTATATTTAAAAGTCTGTTTTTGTGTTTGTCTCCTTTTTTATTTGTTTTTTCATTTGTTTTGTTTCTTAAATTCCACATATGAGTGAAATCACATGGTCTTTCTCTTTGTCTGACTTGTTTCATTTGGCATTGTACCTTCTAGGGCCATCTGTGTTGTTGCAAACTGCAAGATCTCATTCCTTTTTATTGCTAATATTCCATTGTATGTATGTACTGTGTCATCTTTTTTTTAGCTTAATTTATAACTTCATTTATTTACTTATTTATTTTAACTCCAGATAAATACCACATCTTCTTTTTTTAATGTTTATTTATTTATTTTTTTATTTTTTATTTTTTTTAAATTTTTTTTTTTCTTAATGTTTTTATTTATTTTTGAGACAGAGAGAGACAGAGCATGAGCAGGGAAGGGGCAGAGAGAGAAGGAGACAAAGAATCGGAAGCAGGCTCCAGGCTCTGAGCCATCAGCACAGAGCCTGATGCGGGGCTCGAACTCACAGACTGTGAGATCATGACCTGAGCCGAAGTCGGACGCTCAACCGACTGAGCCACCCGGGCGCCCCAATGTTTATTTATTTTTGAGTGGTGGGGAGGGTCAGAGAGAGAGGGAGACACAGAATCTGAAGCAGGTTCCAAGCTCTGAGCTGTCAGCACAGAACCTGATGCGGGGCTCGAACTCACAAACTGCGAGATCGTAACCCGAGCCGAAGTTGGACGCTTAACTGACTGAGCCACCCAGGTGCCCCTACATCTTTTTTTATTCATCTATGGATGGACACTTAGGCTGCTTCCATATCTTGGCTATTGTAAATAATGTTGCAATAAACCTGGGTGTACATATAGCTTTTGGAATTTGTGTTTTTGTTTTCTTTGGGTAAATACCTAGTAGTGAAATTATTGGGTCATATGATAATTCTATTTTTACAATTTTTTGAGGAACCTCTATACTGTTTTCCATAGCGGCTGCACCAATTTACATTCCCACCAACTGTGCACTAGGGTTCCTTTTTCTTTACAGCCACACCAACAGTTGTTATTTCTTGTGTTTTGATTCTAGCCATTCTGACAGATGCAAGATGATATCTCATTGTGGTTTTGAATTGCATTTCCCTCATGATTAATGATGTTGAGCATCTTTTCATGTGTCTGTTGGCCACCATTTGTATGTCTTCTTTGGAAAAATGTCTATTCAGGTCCTCTGCTCATTATTAAATCAGATTATTTGGGAGGGGTATTTTTGGTGTTGAGTTGTATACATTCTTTGTATATTTTGGATATTAACCCCTTATAGGATATATTATTTGCAAATATCTTCTTCCATTCAGTAGGTTTCCTTGTCGTTTTATTGATGGCTTCCTTCAGTGTGCAAAAGCTTTTTATTTTGGTGTAGTCCCAATAGTTTAATTTGCTTTTGTTTCCCTCATCTGAATAGCTAGAAAAATGTTTCTATGGCTAATGTTAAAGGAATTACTGCTTCTATGTTTTCTTCAAGGAGTTATGGTTTCAAGTCTCACATTTAGGATTTTAATCCATTTTGAGTATATTTTTGTGTATGGTGTAAGAAAGTGGTCCAGTTTCTTTTTTTTTTTTTTTTTTGCATGTAGCTGTCCAGTTTTGTCTGCACCATTTGTTGAAGACACTGTCTTTTCCCCGTGGTATATTCTTCCTCCTTTGTCAAAGATTAATTGACCATATAAGCATGGGTTTATTTCTGGGCTCTCTATTCTGTTCCATTGATCAATGTGTCTGTTTCTGTGCTAGTACCATACTGTTTTGATTACTACAGCTTTGTAGTACATCGTGATGGCCATGTTTGTTTTCATCCAGAAATGTTCAGGAAGAGAAATCATAAATCCAAAGAACATTGTTAAGCTATTCATTACAATGTATACCTGTTCTGGCACGCAGATATACCTGTGGCCAGAATGAAATGGACTTTAAAATCATCTACCTCTTTTTTTTTCTGATCATTCACCAAAGAACATTTTGACAATCAACTTAGATTCCCTGGTAATGAAATGCTTTCGACAGCAAACACGAATATTTCAGTCACTGGAAAAATATATCCCATGCTAGAATGTAACTCTGTGAGGGCAGGAAATTGTTAATCACAGCTGTGTCCCTAGAACCTAGAACAGTGCTTAGCACAAAGTAGATTCTTTGTGTTCGATGAATGAATGACATTAGTAAATTAGAATTATACTTTATACCACATTTTCTTGTGAATTTGGTTATTGTAAGTCAATCCTCAAATATCTCTTCCATGCTAGATGCATTAGGAATATCAGATTTCTGGTCTTGAAGGCCAAATATGAGACCTTGAACTCTAGTGCTCTACCACAAGTGTCTGTAAGATCTGATTTGGTTAACCAGCTGACCTCTTTTGATGTCTCCTTCTTGATTCTCTTTGACTTCAATTCATCCTCCATCTAGCTCACAAGTTTTATTTTAAGAAATCCAATCATATTGTTCTCCTGCCTAAAAATCAGTTAATTCTCTGTTACCTTCAGATAATAGCTACCTACAGTCTACTTCTCCAGCTTTCCTACCACTTTACTCTCTACCCTTCTTTCTACTGCCTATCAGGTATTGTCAGTTCCAGCCACACTGAGTTACTTTATATTTCCTGAAATGCCATTTCTCTGGCTGGAATGTTCATCCCTCCTCTTCCTAGGTGATGAACTCCTGCCATTCTTTAAGATCCAGCTTAAATGTTACTTCTTAAAAGCTTATGACTTCTCCAGAGGGGAAAAGCTATTTCTTTCTTTCTGATTGTTTTCTCTCTTTCCCCTGCAACAGCCTTTATATATTATAGCTACCTTTGAGATCCTGCAGGGCAGTATCTATGTCTTATTTATCTTTCCTTGCTTCCCAAATACCTTGCACATGTTTCTGAATGCAAGGATCCATATGGAGTGATAAGTATGAGTGCTAATAACTAACTTGCAACAGCTTGAGCTTCTTACACATAGTTTCCTTCCCAAGGAAGAATACGAAACTTCTCAACTGTATCGGGTTTTTGTTGTTGTTGTTGTTTTTAAAAATTTTTAACGTTGATTTATTTTTGAGAGACAAAGCATGAACAGGGGTAGGGCAGATAGAGGGAGACACAGAATCTGAAGCAGGCTCCAGGCTCTGAGCTGTCAGCACAGAGCCTGGCGCGGGGCTCAAACCCATGAACCATGAGATCATTACCTGAGCCAAAGTTGGACGCTTAACCAACTGAGCTACCCAGGTACCCCTCAACTGTATTGTTTGAAACAATTGGGTATGAACAGAGTCAGGAAAGAAAGGTGCTTTACATACTCTCTTTACGAGTTACCATAAAAGATTTTTTGTCTTCTTGACATATCAGCAGACTCTTAGAAAGGGGTGATTCAGTGCACCATGTATACACTCAGCACCTTGGATTATCACTACTCATTGTATATCTTACTGCCTTTCTCTTGAGAGACTTTGTAACCCCAACACTTTCATAGTGTCTAGTACTTATTGGGAGCACAATAAATGTTTATTGAAAGAATGTATGAATTAATAAATGAAATTCAAAAATTAATTTCTTCCTCTCTTCTTTTGAATAATTAAACCCCCCCTTTAAAAATGTTTGAGGTGCCACTTGCTCTTTAAAGCCTTTTGTAATCATCTCCTGTTATAATTTTACCCTTCTCCATCTTCATGTAGCACATATTATTTACACCATGCTGTCTTGCATTTTTAAGTGCATATGTTCTTTCTTCCTAGCTAGATTGTAAAATTCTTGAGAGCAGGGACTATATGTACTGTTGCATCCTACAGTAGTGTCTTAAATCTAGTAGGATTTTAATACGGCAAATTCTTGGTAAGTTACCCATGGTCATTCAGTGTCTTGTCATCTCAGAAGACTGCAAAACTCTGAAGATAACCTCTGAAGATACTACCTCACATCCATTAAGATGGCTATTATAAAAACAGAGCAAAACAGAAAACAGAAAAGGACAAGTGTTAGCAAGGATGTGGAGAAATTGGAACCCTTGTGCACTGTCAGTGGGAATGTAAAATGGTACAGCTGCTATATATAGCTGTTCTTGAAAATAGTATAGTGGTTACTCAAAAAATTAGAATTACCGTATTATCCAACAATTCCACTTGTGGTATATACCCAAAAGAGTTGAAAGGAGAGTCCCAAAGAGATTTTTGTACACCTACGTTTATAGCAGCATTCTTCACAGTAGCCAAGTGTCTGTTGGAAGATGGACGGAAAAACCCAACCCAAGTGTCTGTTGGTAGATGGACGGAAAAACAAAATGTGGTTATACATCCAGTGGAATATTATTCAGTCTTAAAAATGAAGGCAGTTCTGACACATGTTGCAACATGGATGAACCTTGAGGGCATTATGCTGAATGAAATAAGCCAGTCACAAAAAGACAAATATTATATACTTCCATTTATGTGAGGTACCTAGAGTAGTCACTCTCATAGAAACAGAAAGTAGAATGGTGGTTGCCTGCGGCTGGGGGCAGAAGAAAGGGGAGTTGTTATTTAATGGTGGCAGAGTTTCAGTTTTGCAAGATGAAAGAGTTCTGGAGACTGGTTGCACAACAATGTGAATGTACTGAAATGAAATGTACACTTAAAAATGGTTAACATAGGGTGGCTCAGTCGGTTAAATGTCTGACTTCGGCTCAGGTCATGATTGCGATTGGTGAGTTTGAGCTCCTCTTCAGGCTCTGTGCTGACAGCTCAGAGCCTGGAGCCTGCTTTGGATTCTGTGTCTCCCTCCCTCTCTGCCCCTTCCCTGCTGGGAGTCTGTCTCGTTGTCTCTCAAAAATGAATAAACATTAAAAAAATGTTTTTAAAAATGGTTACCATTGTGAATTTTATGTTATTAAAAAAGATAACAGCACTGAACAGGGAGTCAAAAGACCGAGGTTATTCTTGGTTGTTTCCCAGTGATCAGTGAATCTTGTGCAAGTTACTGTTTTTACTTGTGCCTTGATTTCTTCATCTTTAAACAGGATAATATTATTAATAAAGCCTCCTTGCCTTCTGGGTTTCTGTGAGGACCAAATAGAAAAAAAGAAAAAAAAAAAAAACAACAACAACCAACAACGCTTAAGATAATTTTTTCAGTAGTAGTTTTTCTGGCATTCCAGTGTCTCTGATCTCTTTTAATATTCATCACAAGTTTCACATCCTGTTTTATAACAAAATATTCCTAAAGATGCCTCAGCAATAACCTGTTACCACTTGAAAGGATATGTATACTGAACTCTTAAACTTTGGACTGCTTACCTTATAATTTAGTTCCAGGAACACAGCAAATAAACAGCCTTTATGAGGACTATAGATGACCTAAGATGCTAATTACTAATGTGGTTTAACATTAATTGAGGAAATACAAGCTCAGGATTTTCATGTGAGCATGAGGAAGCTGGTCCCAAATTTGGGAGGTATGAGGGTAATATCTGCTTAGTGTCTACTAAGCATCAGGCTCTATAGCAGATGTCTTACATGTGATATCTCATTTAATCTTCACAAAAGCCTTGATAGGTTAATAATATTATACTCTTTTTTTTTTTTTGAGAGAGAGAGAGAGAGAGAGAGAGACAGCACAAGCTGGGGAGAGGGGCGGACGGAGAGAGAGAATACTTTTCTTTTAATGTTTATTTATATGAGAGAGAGAGAGAGAACGTGGGGGAGCGGCAGAGAGAGAGGGGTACAGAGGATCCGAAGTAGGCTCTGTGCTGACAGCAGTGAATCTGATGCGGGGCTCAAACCCACGAATTATGAGTTCATGACCTGAGCTGAAGTTGGGACACTCAACTGGCTGAGCCACCCAGGCACCTCAAGAATATTTTTTAAAAAATGTTTATTTATTTATTTTGAGAGACAGCATGCACACATGAGGGAGTGCATGCATGCGTGAGTTGTGGGGGGTGGCGAGAGAGAGAGGGAGAGAATCCCAAGCAGGTTCTGTGCTGGCAGTGTAGAGCCCAATGCGGGGCTTGATCCCACGACCTTCGGATCATGACCTGAGCGGAAATCAAGAGTCAGAAGCTCACCCAACTGAGCCACCCAGGTGCCCCCTATATTCATTTTATGAAAAGGGAAAATGAAGCTCAGAGAGGTTAAGTCATTACCCAAAATCACACAATGAATGACAAAGATGGAATTTAATTCCAGCCCTGTATGACTGAAGCCCATATTCCTTATATTGTGTTACATTGCCTCTCAAAATATATTTGACTATGCCTATTAGTAATATAGTCAATAATAAATGATATATGTTTATTGTGTATTTATACATTTATGTCAATTGTCTTACTTGATCATTACAAGTAAGATAGGCTGTGTAGGGATAATTGTCACCATTTTACAGATGATGAAAAAGTCAGAAAATAACTTACATAAATCAACCAACGAATGACTATAACAGCACTTGAAAATAGGTACTGAAATTCTCAGACTCATGCTTTTTCCACATTAGCCTCATGAGAACAGAATTTTATCTTTGAGTTTTCTGGTTCTGAAATTTTTATAGGAGCAAAAGAGTGAGCATCTTGACAGCCTGGCAATTCTTCTTATATATGGACAGATTAAACACATGTGTTCATCCCTATTCCCTTCCCTATTCTCTTTAACTCACTAAAATGACAGTGAGTTAATATTTTAAAATTTATCAGCACAGAAGGACAAAGAGAGTAAGAAAGACAAAAGCAGATGAGGGATATTAACACATTTTTGGAAGATGGAAAGTTGAGCTAAGAAAACGATTCCAAATGCTTGAGAGGCATATACTAACAAGAGGCAAGCAAGTTCCTATTACAGAACACTAGAATGTCAGGAGTTGGAAGGAGCAAATAAGAAAGCAGTAGAGATATGTGAGGGGCTGAAAAGGAAGACTGGTTAAAGGTTTATATAAGAAGTTAAATTACCAGGTCCTTTCCTCATCCTGCTCAGTTAAATGACTACCCCTCCATTTCTTTGGCAGAACGCTGGAGTTTATTCTGTGGGGAAAAAAATGAACTAGAGAAGCTCCAGACTGAGATACCAGGCCCAGCTAAAGATTATAGCTGAGGAGACCAGGATGGGAGGATACCACACTGAAAACAGATCAAATGAATGTCTACTTGCTAAACGAGGAAACTTGCCAAGCCCTCTCACTCTGTTTCACTCCAGGACTACTGATGGCAAGGCTTATATTCCCTAGGCAGGAGAGCAGAGAATTAATTTTGGGAAAAACTTAAAATTGGATAACCCCAGAAGCAAGATCTGTAGATACTGACACTTGAGGGTTTCCCAACAAAGCAAATAGGTCCCCACTTTATCATCTTACCATAAAGCCCAACAACTGACAAACTCTTCCTCTTAACACAGAGCTTCCAAATACCTTTGTAGTGACTCACTTTTAAATATGAAGGGACAGCAAAGATCACCAAATAGTTGAGATAAACCTTCACCAAGAAAGGCAGCATCAAATTGAAATGGAAGAGGAAAGAAAAGAGAAACTCAGAGGGTAAGAGAGATAATATAGAGAACAGAAGAATATATTTTTAAAAACAATAAGCATCTTCTGAGAGATAGTTATAAGATAGTGCATCCATAAAGTAATGACAAGATGCTCCAAAAAAAGGGATGATCAGAGGATAATAGCTCTAGGAAATTAAAAATATAATAGCAAAAATAAACAATTCAAAGTAGTATTTATATATAAAATTGAGGAATCTCCTGGAAAAGAGAACAAAAATACAGAAATGGAAGATGAGAATGAAAAGATAAATAGAGGATGAATCCATAAGGTCCAACATGAGGCTAATAAGAGTTTTGGAAATATGGAAGAAATGGAGGAAAGGAAATTATCAAAGAAATTATGAGAAGATCTCTGATAATTGAAGGACATGAGTTTCCAAACTGACAACCGACTAAGTGCTCAGCATAATGTAGGGGAAAAAAACAAAATAAAAAACACTATTGTAGGGGCACCTTGGTGGCTCAGTTGGTAAGTATCTTGATTTCAGTTCAGGTCATGATCTCATGGTTCGTGAGTTCGAGTCCTGCATCAGGCTCTGCGCTGACAGTGCAGAGCCTGCTTGGGATTCTGTCTCTCTCCCTCTCCCTACCCCGCCCCCCCCCCAAAAAAAATTTATAAATAAACTTGAAAAAAAGCCACAATGGCACATCATCATGAAATTTCTAAATACAAGAGATAAAAAGAATCTTGGTGATGGGAAGTGAAGAGGGAGCAGGGAAAGGGAAATGCATCATTTATAAAAAGAGTAGATCATAAGAGTCACGTATATCTCAATGTTAACACTGGTTGCTAGAAGACAGTGAAACAGTGCTTTCAAAATTTGGAGAGAATATTATTTTCAACTTAGAATTCTATACTAAGTCATATTATCAATCAAGTGTGGGGGCAATTAAATATATTTTCAGGCATGCAAGGATCAAAAATTTACTACCCATCTCCTCCCATCTTTTCCTGTGACAGTACTGGAGGACATGCTCTACTGAAACAAGAAAGACAAAGATATAAATTTTAGGAGAGGAGATTAGCCAAGGCAAGAGGCAAAAGAAAGTCCCAAGATGACAGCTATACAGCAGACCTAGGGAGGAACAGTCCAGACTGAAGGAAGGAATGTTTCGGTGGAGTGTTTCCAGTGAAACTGATAGAGTGTTTGTCTATGTTGAAATAGTTTAGGCATTTTTACATTTCTGGAAGAACTAGTGATAATAATACAGAAAATTTGGCAAACCAAAAACTGAGGCAATTATTAATTCCAAGAACAAAAAGTTGTATAAGAAAGTAAATGTACATAAGAGACTCTTAAAAACTGAGAACAAACTGAGGGTTGATGGGGGGTGGGAGGGAGGGGAGGGTGGGTGATGGGTATTGAGGAGGGCACCTTTTGGGATGAGCGCTGGGTGTTGTATGGAAACCATTTTGACAATAAATTTCATATATTGAAAAAAAAAGTAAATGTAATCATAATACAACTCATTATTTTTTTTTTGAGAGAGAGAGAGAGTGCATGTACTCACAAGTGGAGGAGGGGCAGATAGAGAGGGAGAGAATCTTAAGCAGGCTCCAGGCCCAGCACAGAGCCCAATGTGGGGCTCAGTCTCATGACAGTGAGGTCATGACCTGAGCCGAAATCAAGAGTCAGATGCTGAATGGACTAAGCCACCCAGGCGCCCCATAATAGAACTAATTGATCCAGGACGCCTGGGTGGCTCAGTCCGTTTAGCATCCAACTCTTGATTTTGGCTCAGGTTGTGGTTTCATGGTTTGTGAGTTCCAGCCCCACATACAGCTCTAAGCTGGCAGTGTGGAGCCTTCTTGGGATTCTCTTTTTCTCTCTCTCTCTCTCTTTTTGCCCCTCCCTGCCCCCCTCTCAAAATAAATAAATAAATTTAAAAAATTAAAAAATAGAACTAATTGATCCAGAATTAAACCACACTTATAGAGTCATGATAAGGTCAACATGGAACATTGATTTAATTTAAAATATTGAGATATAACTATTGGGAGGCTAGAGGGAAGGAAAGTATAAAGTGTTGGATCTTTATCTTATAATAGGTACTTTTTAAAATTTACAAATCAAGAAATAGCAGTATAAATATTTTACTTAGGAAAATGTTGGTAAATATGGAAAGAAGCAAGTAAAAGAGTCTGGGAGGGTGTCTCAGGCTTTGAGGAAGCCACTGCTTTTTTTCCCTCCTAAGACTTGTGTGTGTGTGTATGTGTGTGTGTGTGTTAAAATACATTCCTGCTTTGTTTTGTTATGAGTCTTGTAGTTCCACATGATTTTTTTAACCACATAAGTTTTGAAGTATTTAATGCATTACCTTGATAAACATTTAAAATATCAAAAAAAGAAAGAGAGAAATAGAGAAAGGAAGGAAGGAAGGAAGGAGGGAAGGAAGAAAAAGAAAAAGGAAAAAAAAAGGAAAGGATAGGAAAGGATAGGAAAGGAAAGAAAAGAAAGGAAAGGAAAGAAGAAAGAAAAGAAGAAAAGATTTAGCGTCCATTTAGACCTGTTACATAAAATGACATTATGAATTTCCTTTATAGAGAAGTCCTGGAGAAATACTAGAAATTATTTGAGATATTTGAGAAGAATAAAACCCTATTTAGGTTATTGTCTTTGAAGTATTGTGCTTAGTTGGGGTATCACAAATGCTACTCTTCCCAAAAATGGGAGAAATAAGGTGGAATGCTAAAGCATTGCCATCTTCTGAGTTCTCATCAGTGTTACTGGCTGATTTTTTTGAGTTATGAATTCAGTGAATGTCATAGATCTCTGAAACCTCAGAAAGATGTTATCCTCAAGATTAATGTCCTGAGACTGTGTTATATATGGAATTGAGAGATATATTGTTAAGTCTCCATTTTATGACTTATTGGCTATATTATTATTTCTGGCCCTCCTGTTTCTTCTGCTTACTCTGGAAGCTAAATTGCAATGAATGATGTTCAAAAAGAGCTGCTTTATGCTCAGTCCCTCTGATACTAAACATGCTCTAGTGTACTTATTAGGGATTATTCAGTCTCTTGTATTAAACTGTAAGAACTTCAAAAGTACCAACCACAGTTCACCCTTGAACAATGCTGGGGGTTAGGGGTATTGACCCCTCATGCAGTCAAAAATGTGCATATAACTTTTGACTCCCCAAAGGCTTACGAATAGCCTACTGTTGACTGGAAGCCTTACCAGTAAGATAAACAGTCAATTAATACATTGTATATTATGTGTTATATACTATAATCTTAGAATAAAGTAGGCAGGGAAAAGAAAATGTTACTAAGAAAATCATAAGGAAGAGAAAATACATTTACAGACTATGCAATATTTTTTCTTTATTATATTTTTATATTTAAATAAAGTTATATCATCATTCTCATATACAGATCACAGATCCACAACAAAGATAGACATTTTACAAAATAAGAACAGCATAATTAAAAGCCTATTTCTATAATTGGGCATTTCCCCCATAAAAAGATTATCTCTGTCTCATATTCTTGAGTACTTTTGTTATTAGAGATATTCCATTTTCAAATTTTACAATTACAATTACTTTTACCATTAGGTCTACAATAACCATTATAGACCTAATGGTTATTTCAAATCTACTCAGAGTTAATGTAGTTCACCATCCCAAACAATGGTTAACTTAGTTACATGAAATCAAGTTCCTTAGATACTAATTTTGAAAAAAATCTAGAGAGGTAAATCTGCTTCACAAACTTACACATGGTACTGTAGGCTCAATTCAAAATATATTAAAGCTGTTCATTTCCTTTTGATTATTAGCTTTATTATAGACACTAGTGGGTTAACTGAATTATAGGCTTACATTATAGTTGTTAGCTTTAGTTTAGTGGAACAGTGTAACAGTCCTGACTCTTGTTTGGGACAAAGCTGTCCTCGGAACCTCAGTTTCCAAAACAAGTAGTAGCAGAAGTCATTGTTTTCCAAGAGATTTGGTGAGTAGGGTGGAAGCGATGTGATGATCACATATGACTGATCACACTACTGTAACAGATAGCTGGGCAACTGCTTTACTCTGGTCTGCACTCTCCAACTTCTCTTGGAAGTTTTTCCTAGTCCACCTTAGGTTTTTTTTTTTTCTTCCCCTGTGTTGCTACTGATGTGTGCCTGTGACTCTCTTGTACAACACTTCCTAGTATTTGGTTGAAGGAAACTTCATTCTTTGTGTTACTGAAGCCAAATATATAAAGTCAAGTTTGACTTCTTTCTCTCCCATAGCAAATCTGTCAGCAAATCATACTGACTGTACCTTGATAATAATTCCAGAACCTGAACACTTCCCACTACCTCCACCTACTATTCTCGCCCAAGTCATTGTATCTCTAGCCTGGATTACTTCAATAACTTCATGAATATATGTTCTTTATGCTTCTACCTTTGCCCCTAACAATTGATTATGTTAACCATAATTTAAATCATAGAATTCCTTTGCTCAGAACTCTGCAATGGTTTCCATCATGACCAAGAATAAAAACCAAGCCTATATGACATATGTGTTCTAGTCCATTTTATTTCTTTGCCCTAACTTCCTCTCTTCTATTCTACAATGGCCTTCTTGCTATTCCTGAAGTTGTTTAGGCATGCTGCTGCTGTTGATCCTTTGCCTTAGCTACGTCATCTCCTAGGATACTTGCCCTCAGATATCTACGTACCTAATACACATCCTTCATGTCTTTACTATACTGTATTTTTGATACTGTAGTTTATGTTGTCTGTTTACAAGATGAATCATCTGTTAGTACTTATATCAGTATTGTCTCATATGATACAAAACACTGTAGATGTTATACATATTAATAATACTAGACATCAAAATGAAAAGGTAATGTGAAAAAGAAATTTATATTTATTTACAGGTATAACAATCCATGCATTGATAATGAAGAAGCAGCAATATGGTTGCTTCATGGTAACCTAGCTTGTACATTAATGAATAAATTGTTATAAAAGTTTTATGGCATATAGTATTATAGTCATAATACTATATGATAGTATTCGTAATGTAGTATTAGAAACATTGTTACATTAAAAAAACTTAATTGTGATGATAGGCTGACATGCAGTTATAAGTATACAGTATTAGAAACAGTATTCATAATACAGTATTAGAAACATTGTTACATTAAAAAAAACTTGATTGTGATGATAGGCTGACATGCAATTATAAGCAAGAGAGACATACTGTTTGGTAATATAATTCTTTGAAAGCAAAGTTATAATATGGTAAGAAAACAAACACATTATTATTTTATATTAAACATCACTCACGTCATGCCTGTGTAGGGATAGGTTATCCACTTCTATACAGATCTTGCACATGAAGAATACTTAGGCAATGAATACTATATGATGAATACTTAGGCAATAATGATGATGACACTAAAACATCTCATACTGTCCTTGCCAACAGTTATCAGGTGTTCACTCACACATGTACACATTAGATAAGTTTATTAACAGCATGATGATTATTTACTACTTATTAAGTGGAAGTATATCAGCATAAAATCTTCATCCTCATTGTCTTCATGTTGAGTAGGCTGAGGAGGAGGAGGAAGAGGAAGAATTGTCTTTGTGTCTCATGGGTGGCAGAGATGGAGGTGGTGGAGGAGATGGATGCAGAGGCAGGAGAGGCAGGCAGGTGTAACTTTATGGAAATACATTATAATTTCTGTCTGATTTTTTTTTCTTTTTCAGTTCTCAAAAAATTTTTTTGCTATATGGAACCAATTCTTCTTCCACTGTTTGTTTTAGTTTCAGTGTCCATATCATAGAAGGGTCTATGTCATAAAAGAAGTTAAAAGCAGTCATGAGTAATCAGAACCCTTCTGCCAGATTGTCTAATGTCAATTTTTTTCTGGCACTGCTTCTTCTACGTCTTCTTCCTCATCGTCTAGTACTGATACAGAAACACTCATCCCCATCAAGTCATCTTCTTTTAATTCCTCTGGTGTCATGTCTATTAGCTCTTGAATTTATCCAAGATTCATATCCTGAAACCCTTCACCCACCACATTTTTTATTTTGCCATATCCACAACCTCTTTCATGGTTTCCTTGATTGGCTCTGTTGTAAATCCTGTGAAGTCATGCACAATATCTGGACACAGTTTTCTCCAGCAGAAATGTATTATTTTGGTCTTTAATGATTTTCACAGCTTTTTCTATAACAACAATGGCATCTTCAATGGTATAATTCTTCCAGACTTTCATGATGTTCTCTTTATCAGGGTTCTCTTTCATAGCATTGACTATTCTTTCCATAGAGTATTGTGTCTAATGAGCCTTAAAAGTCCTATGACTCCCTGTTCTAGAGGCTGAATTAGAAATGTTGTATCTGGGGGCAAGTAGAATAGTTCGACACCTCGGGCATTGAATTCATGGGGTTTTGGGTGGCCAGGGTATTGTCCAATATCAAAAGAACCTTAAAAGACAGTTCATACCAGCAAGGTGCTTCCTGACTTTAGGGACAAAGCATTGATGGAACCAATCCAGAAAAAGGGTTCTCATTGCTCAGGCCTTCTTATTGTATAATCACAAGACTGACAGCTGGTGTTTATCTTTTCTCTTCAAGGATTGGGAACTAGCAGCTTTATAGATAAGGGCAGTCCCCATCATAAACCCAACTCCATTTGCACAAAACACTATCCCTTCCTGCCTTAAATCCTGGTGCTCACTTCTTTTCCTTACTAATAAATGTCCTTTGAGGTATTTTTTTTTTCCAGAATAGGGTACTTTCATCTTCATTAAAAAAAACTGTTCAGAAGATAGCCTTTATCTTCAATGATTTTTTTTTTTAACTTGAGAGAGAGAGAGAGAGAGAGAGAGAGAGCATGCACAGTGCAAGCAGGGGAGAGGGCAGAGGCAGAGAGATAATCTCAAGCAGGCTCCATGCTGAGTGTGGAGCCCAACACAGGGCTTGATCCCACGACCCTGGGATCATTGATGATCTGAGCCAGATCATCTGAGCCAGATGAACTGAGCCAGAATCAAGAGTGGGACGCTCAATGCAGCCACTCTGAAAAACAGTATGGAGGTGCCTCAAAAAATTAAAAACAGAATTACCCTATGACCCAGCAATTGCACTACTAGGTATTTATCGAAGGATACAAGTGTGCTATTTCGAAGGGGCACATGCATCCCAATGTTTATAGCAGCAGTATTGACAATAGTCAAAGTATGGAAAGAGCCCAAATGTCCATTGACTGATGAATGGATAAAGAAGTTGTGGTATATATGTATACAATGGAATATTACTCAACGCTCAAAAAGAATGAAATCTTGCCATTTGCAGCAACATGGATGGAACTAGAGTGTATTATGCTAAGCGAAATTAGTCAGTCAGAGAAAGACAAATATATGACTTCACTCATATGTGGAATTCAAGATACACAACAGATGAACATAAAGGAAAGGAAGCAAAAATAATATAAAAACAGAGAGGGGGACAAAACATAAGAGACTCTTAAATACAGAGAACAAACTGAGTGAGGGTTGCTGGAGGGGTATTGGGTGGGGGGATGGGTTAAATGGGCAAGGGCATTAAGGAAGACACTTGTTGGGATGATCACTGGTGTTACATGTAAGTGATGAATCACGAAATTCTATTCCTGAAATCATTATTACACTATATGTTAACTAATATGGATATAAATTAAAAATAATAATAATTTAAAAAAAGAGTGGGACACTCAACCAGTTGAGCCACTCAGGTGCCCCATCACCTCAATGATTTTCTTAGTGGTATCTGGGAATTTGTCTGCTGCCTCTTGGTCAGCAGAAGCTGTTTCTCCTGTTACCTTGACATTAAAAAAATTTTTTTAATGTTTATTTTTAAGAGATAAAGAGAGACAGAGCACAAGTGAGGAGGGAGAAGAGAGAGAGGAAGACACAGAATCCAAAGTAGGCTCCAGGCTGTGAGCTGTCAGCACAGAGCCTGATGCAGGTTTCGAACCCGCAAGATCATGACCTGAACCAAAGTTGGCACTTAACTGACTGAGCCACACAGGTGCCCCTACCTTGACATTTTTTAAGCCAAACCTCTTTCTAAAATTATCAACCCATCCTTTGCTGATATTGAATTCTCTAGCTTTGGATCCTTCAGCTTCCTTTTGCTTTAAGTTGTCATATAGTGACTTTGCTTTTTCTCGAATCAGAATCTGTAGTAGGTATTCCTTTCTTATAGCAATCTTGTATCCACATAAGAGCTGCATTTTCGATACAAGATAAAAAGGTATTTTGCAAAAAATGAAAGGCTTTTGCGCCTACTGTCATAGCTGCAGCAATGGCTTTAGGAATTTCCTTTTCTTTCTTTCTTTCTTTCTTTCTTTCTTTCTCTTTTCTTTTCTTTTTACAGTGGTCTTTACACTGAATTCATTTTTCTTGAAATGGTGGCAGCTGCAGCTGCTCAATTCAGTCTATGGGACATATCAAGCAATTCAACTTTTTCTTACAATGTCATGACTTTGTTCTTGGGAGCACTTCCAACATCACTAGTGGCACTATGTATGGGTCCTATGGTGTTACTCAAGATTCATGGTATTGCACTAAACACATGAAAAACACACCAGAACTGTGAGAGATCACTTTTTATTGAGATTGGCAATTTACTGGAGAGATGAATTGCGCATACAGATCATACACCATTTTAAATGGATATTAGCAACCCTTGACCTCACTGCAGTAGCAACAAGAGATGGCTATAAAACTATTACAGCAGGGGGCACCTGGGTGGCTCAGTTGGTTAAGTGTCCGACTTCAGCTCAGGTCATGATCTCACGGTCTGTGGGTTCAAGCCCCCCGCGTCAGGCTCTGTGCTGACAGCCCAGAGCCTGGAGCCTGTTTCAGATTCTGTGTCTCCCTCTCTCTCTGCCCCTCCCCTGTTCACACTCTGTCTCTCTCTGTCTCAAAAATAAATAAACGTTAAAAAAAAATTAAAACTATTACAGCAGTAAATATATACTACAGTTAATTTTATGCTGTTATGATTTAACACTGCAGCTTTATGTTGCTTACATTTCTTGACTGTGGATGGCACCACGTATGGTCTGTAAGTATGTGCGTTAGTTTTGATAAATTTTAACTTTTTGTAATAGACTTGTGTATATTTTGGGGGGAGTACCTGATAAAATAGACTAATACCTACATGTATTTTATGCATTTGTGACATACATAGCTTTTAAATTTTTTCAATATTTTTAGGCTACACAGTATACCTGAAGTTTTTTTTTTTTAATTTTACTTTTTATTTTTTTTAATTTACATCCAAATTAGTTAGCATATGGTGCAACAATGATTTCAGGAGTAGATTCCTTAGTGCCCCTTACCCATTTAGCCCATTCCCCCTCACACAACCCCTCCAGCAACCCTCAGTTTGTTCTCCATATTTATGAATCTCTTCTGTTTTGTCCCCCTCCCTGTTTTTATATTATTTTTGTTTCCCTTCCCTTATGTTCATCTGTTTTGTCTCTTAAAGTCCTCATATGAGTGAAGTCATATGATTTTTGTCTTTCTCTAACTGACTAATTTCACCTAGCATGATACCCTCCAGTTCCATCCACGTAGTTGCAAATGGCAAGATTTCATTCTTTTTGATGGCCAAGTAATACTCCATTGTATATATATACCACATCTTCTTTATCCATTCATTCATCGGTGGACATCTGGGCTCTTTCCATCCTTCGGCTATTGTTGATAGTGCTGCTATAAACATGGGGGTGCATGTGTCCCTTTGAAACAGCATACCTGTATCCCGTGGATAAATGCCTAGTAGTGCAATTGCTGGGTCGCAGGGTAGTTCTATTTTTAGTTTTTTGAGGAGCCTCCATACTGTTTTTCAGAGTGGCTGCACCAGCTTGCATTACCACCAACAATGTGAAAGAGATCCTCTTTCTCCGCATCCTCACCAACATCTGTTCTTGCCTGAGTTGTTAATGTTAGCCATTCTGACAGGTGTGAGGTGGTATCTCATTGTGGTTTTGATTTGTATTTCCCTGATGATGAGTGATGTTGAGCATTTTTTCATGCGTCGGTTGGCCATCTGGATGTCTTCCTTGGAGAAGTGTCTATTCATGTCTTTTGCCCATTTCTTCACTGGGTTATTTGTTTTTTGGGTGCTGAGTTTGATAAGTTCTTTATAGATTTTGGATACTGACCTTTATCTGATATGTCATTTGCAAATATCTTCTCCCATTCCATCGGTTGCCTTTTAGTTTTGCTGATTGTTTCCTTCGCTGTGCAGATTTTTATTTTGATGAGGTCCCAGCAGTTCACTTTTGCTTTGGTTTCCCTTGCCTCCAGAGACGTGTTTACTAAGAAGTTGCTGCAGCCAAGATCAAAGAGGTTTTTGCCTGCTTTCTCCTCAAGGATTTTGATGGCTTTTTGTCTTACATTTAGGTCTTTCATCCATTTTGAGTTTATTTTTGTGTATGGTGTAAGAAAGTGGTCCAGGTTCATTCTTCTGCATGTTGCTGTCCAGTTTTCCCAGCACCACTTGCTGAAGAGACTGTCTTTATTCCATTGAATATTCTTTCCTGCTTTGTCAAAGATTAGTTGGCCATACGTTTGTGGGTCCATTTCTGGGTTTTCTATTCTGTTCCATTGATCTGAGTGTCTGATCTTGTGCCAATAGCATACTGTCTTGATGATTACAGCTTTGTAGTATAGCTTGAAGTCTGGGATTGTGATGCCTCCTACCTGCAGGTTTTTTTCAAAGTGTCACAAATCACAAAAAAACTTTCCAGTATGTTTATTGAAAAAAAATCCATGCAAAGTGGACCCACACAGTTCAAACCTGTGTTGTTCAAGGGTCAACTATATATCTTTGCCTCTGAAGTTTCCCACATATCCTATTATTACTGTTCTCAGTTTCTAATAAGCAATAAATCAATGTTTCCACAGATTTGTTGACTGGTATTGTGAGGAAAATATTTGTCATTAAATGTTCCTGTAATTCTGTACTTAGAAAAGACAGAAAGTGCCATGTACTCCAGGAAAATTCTATTTTCATTGTTAACTTTAGGCTTAAATTGGGGCTAAACAATAAAGTAAAAACAAAGTAATATGTTTTCTTCCAAAGGAAGAGTTCCTTAATCATTTATATTTTTATAAGACAGATTTTATCTAAAACACAGGAGTACCCCCACAGATTTGGTAAACTTAATTCCTATTCTTACTTCTATTCAGTTCTTATGAGTGTTGACAGAAGAATTTGTCACCCATATAAACAAATAAAAGTATGGCATAGTAGGATGAAGCCTGATGAGGGAGATATAAAGAGAGTTTTTCTGACCTGGAAATGTATAAACAGAGTAAGACTTCATTTGTTTAATACCTAGAATATTAGAACTTCAGATCACCTTCAGAAATTTAAAATACACTTTAGGAAAATAAAAATAAAATAAATATAAGTAAATTTATGATGCTAACCTTTTCGTATATTTTAGAACATAATTTTTCAATTAAGGCTATATTATTATGCCTAATATTTATTGAATGCTTTCTTTTGAACACTCTTCTAAGCTCCTTAATATATTATCTTATTATTATTTTTTTACTAGGCAAAGAACTTTGTTAACCTTGTTTCAAACTTTATCCCCAGGCTTCTTCAGCTTAATTAGCAGCAAAGAATGAATTGTGTATAAGCAAAAACTGAAAAGAGCTGCAGTGTCCAAGGGGCTTGGGCTTCAAAATATTAGAGATCTAGATTTTATCAGATCCATGAACAAAATATTTAAAAAGCAGTCATAATGTAAAATAGCAGCTCCCAGTAATTGCTTCAAATTTTTTCTTCTTCAGAAGTTGACTCAATTCAGTTTGCTTCATTCTTGGAAGCTTCATCAAAATTCTCCACAAGATCTGGAACTTTATCATCATCATCATCTCCAGTAGCGAGTGGTGCCTTTCCATCCACAGATTGTTTGGGCAGAGCTTCAGCCAATCTTCTTAAACTAGTCAGACTGTCTGCACCAAGTTGGTTTAAGATACTGGGGAGCATTTCTGTCAGCTGCTTTGTCTCAGCATGGCCTGTAATGGTGAAAGCGTTTGCCTGAACTTTAGGGTTGTTAAAGTGGATCACTGTTCCTTGGTTTGTGAGTATATCCATTTCTGCAATACCAGATATTATTTACCCCTAACTTCTTTAAGGAGAACTGAAGTTTTTTATCATATGCTGTAGCTGTTCTACGAACCACCTTCTTCTTTCAGGGAGCAGTTCCTTTCCCACCAATGCACACTTGTGCTTGCAGTTTGGCAAGTTTCTACTGGTTCATGATAGTTTCTTTCATCTTGTTGGAGTGGATGTGGGCCATGCGGGGGACTAGGGCTGGCGCTCAGGGGTCTCAGGTGGACCAGCTGAGATTAGGTGTACACATGTAGGGACGCAAGATGGCAGCTAGAGATTTTTTTTTTTTTTGGTCACAAACAACCCTGTTAAATAGGTATCATCATTATCCCCATTTTACAAAATAAGAGACTAAGTAATTAAATACCATCTTCCAGATATGATCTGATCAGTTCCTAGGTATTTTACATCTTTTTTTTTTTTTTTTTTTTTAAGTAGGTTCCACATCCAGTACAGAGTCCAATACTGGACTTGAACTCATGACCCTAAGATTATGACCTAAGGTGAGATCAAGAGTCAGATGCTTAAATGACTAAGCCACCTAGGCACCTGGATATTGTACGTCATTTAAATATGACCACTTTTTTTTTCTTTAAAAAAATTTTTTTAAATGTTTATTTATTTATTTATTTATTTTTTTGACAGAGAGAGAGAGGCAGAGCGTGAGCAGGAAAGGGGCAGAGAGAGACACATACACAATCCGAAGCAGGCTCCAGGCTCCCAGCTGTCAGCACAGAGCCTGACATGGGGCTCAAACTCACAAGCTGTGAGATCATGACCTGAGCCGAAGTCTGACCCTTGACTGACTGAGCCACCCAGGCACCCCCTTTTTTGATTTTTATAGCAGCTATGTCATACTGCTAGTTTACCTTTGAAGGGGTTTTTTTTTTCAGTCTGGTTCTAACTCACCATTTTAGTTATATCTCCTATCTTGATGTTAAACATTAATGCTGAAGACATAGATTACGTACCTTTCCCTAATTTGTTGATAAAAATGTTGAAGGGACAAGGCCAAGTGTGGCCCATTACCATAGACCTTTGTCCAGGTCACATGGTCCTTCTATGTAGACAGCTACAAATTCAACTAACTGTACTTCTCAAGTAGCACCTATTTCTCCTATGTATCACCACTGTCACCATGAGATAATCTGTCAAATACAAATCTGAAATCAGGATACATCATACCTAACTAATGGAGGATGTCTTTCATCTGTTTGCCAGCTACATCCATAAAAGAAATGTAATTTATTTGGTATGACTTGTTTTAATTAACTCATACCCATTTCTATATTTTACCTTTCTCCAAGTGTTCACAAATCATCTGTTTCATTTTAGGGTATTGCAAAGAATTAAAGTCACTAACTGGGCTGTCATTTCTAGAAATCATTTTTCCCCTATGTGTAATAATTAAGGCCACCTTTACATTTTTCTAGATTCCTTATTGTCCTTGATTCCTGGTGATTACTGGGAGTAACTCTATGATCTCACTGGTAAAATCTGTAAGAAACTTGGAATGAAATTCTAAACTATAAGAATTGTCCTTCTTAGGAATGACCTGAACCTTCCTTACTATCTTATTTTCTAAATTGCACTTCAGTTTCCTCATAATGGTATTAAACTCCTTCCATTTTAAGATTGTTCTTCTTGGTGGAGCCATCTGACCTGGTGGCTTTTATTAATCTCCTACCTATATAATCACTTTTGGCCTCTTTATTTCTAGCTTCCTCTAAGTATTTCTTCTTAGGTTCCTAGTTTCCCAACATACACTGCTACTTCTTTCCTATTAGATAACTCTTCTAAACAAAAAATATCTTTGGATCACCTGGGTGGCTTAGTCAGTTGAGTGTGTGATTTCAGCTCAGGTCATGATCTCACAGTTTGTGGGTTAGAGCCCTGCATTGGACTCTGTGCTGACAGTTCAGAGCCTGGAGCCTGCTTTGGATTCTGTCTCTTTCTCTCTCTCTCTGCCCCTCTCCCACTCAAGCTCTGTCTCTCTCTCTCTCCTCAAAATAAAAATAAACATTAAAAAAATTTTAAAAAATATACCTGTATGTAGCCTTATTCTTTTTTTAAAATGTGTTTGTTTGTTTGTTTGTTTAGAGAGAGAGAGTATAAGCAGGGGAGGGCCAGAGAGAGAGGGAGAGAGAGAGAGACTCCCAAGAAGGCTCTGCACTGACAGCACAGAGGCCTGTGCGGGGCTCAAACTCACGAACTGTGAGATCATGACCTGAGCTGAAACCGCGAACCGTGAGATCATGATCCGAGCTGAAACCAAGAGTCAGATGCCCAAACGACTGCCATCCAGGCACCCCACATGTAGCCTTATTCTTTTTGAGAAATCTCTTTTCCTTCCTCAAGGTCCCTTCCACCCAATAACCTCACAAAGCAATAGTCTCTTTCTCCTCTGAACTTTTATAGTACTTTATTTATGCCTGTATTTTTATATTATTTGTCATGTTCTTTCTAACATTAGAGTTGTCTGCACTCATTTCCTGTTTACTAGAATCTAAACGTCTTAGGACAAGAACCAAATTTTACACCTTTATGTATTCCAGTTAATTTAATACCTGCACATAATAAATACTCAGGGAGTGTTTGTTGAATTAATGGAATAGACAAATGAATAAATGGAGTCCTATCTGCTGGTGTGCTGGAGCCAGCTCTTACTGGCTTTTGAATGCTAATTTTCAGAAATTTTGCTACAGTCTGTTAAACAGTTCGTAGCTTGAAAACTGGCCATGGTAGAATTATTTATACCACTGTTTTGTTGCACATCAAAACAGAGCTTTTTTTCCCCCCTGGAAAGCCAATTATTGTTAAACATTTATATTATTATCAAACATTTACCAGTATACCAGTGGTTCCATTCCTCCATACTAGAAAATTGTATATACCTCTTTGAGTTAAAATTAAACATATGGCTCAGTTCGAAGAGTGTCTGACTGTTGATCTCAGGGTTGTGAGTTTGAGCCCCATGTTGGGTGTAGAGATTACTTAAATAAATAAAACTTTAAAATAATTTTTAAGTTTACTTATTTATTTTGAGAGAGAGAGTGCAAGTGGGGGAGAGGCAGAGAGAGAGCGGGAGAGAAAGAGAATCCCAAGCAGGCTCCACACTGTCAGTGCAGAGCCTGATGCAGGGCTCAAATTCACGAACCCCGAGATCATGACCTGAGCCAAAGTTGGATGCTTAACCAACTGAGCCACCCAGCTGCCCTTTAAATACATAAAACTTAAAAAAAAATTAAACTTGGGGCACCTGGGTGGCTCAGTTGGTTGGGCAACTGACTTCGGCTCAGGTCATGATCTCGCAGTTTGTGAGTTTGAGCCCCGCATCAGGCTCTGTTCTGACAGCTCAGAGTCTGGAGCCTGCTTCAGATTCTGTGTCTCCCCCCTCTCTCTGACCCTTCCCTGCTCATGCTCTGTGTCTCTCTGTCTCTGAATAATAAATAAACATTAAAATTTTTTTTTTAATTAAACTTATCATGAAAAAAGCTGAAAGACTTTCTAAGCCATCTTTTCCATTTACAACATTTTACAGTAAGGAAACTGAGGACCAGAGAAGTGAAGCAGTTTGTGCATGTCACATGTCCAGATAGTGGCAAAGCAGAAACTAGATTCCCCCTCTCCAGTCTTCCACTCATTTCTTCTTTTCATACTACCACATTGACTTCATTTTTATGCTGTTTATCCTCGCTTTGTTCCTTGGTATAGCCCTAAATAAGGCCAAAAGTATTGTTCTAAACATAATAATTTTTAAGGGTGTCAGTGAACAGAATACAGCTTTCTCTTCCCTTTTGTTTCTTTGCAGACAGATTTAAATTAACACATTTGTTTTGGAGAAAGAGTTGATCCCGTTTCTGAGTGTTACAGGCTAAGGAAAAAAAAAGTTTTGCCTTTAATGTTTCCTTATTGGCCAGTTAAGATAAAACATTTACATTGTTTTATTGAATAAAAAGAGATTTCATTTCATTAAAGTGCACTATATGAAACTTAGGAAGAGGTTTGTGAAGTTTTCTTGCTTGCTCCCCAAGAATGATTGGGAATACCAGGCTATAACAATTTTGTTTCTTCCACAGTGGCATGTACTATCTTCCTCACTGACCTCTCTTGTATTCTAAAATTCTCATTATTAGTTTGACTATCTGGGATGAAGGTGTTAAAATGCACAAATGCTACCTAGGAGGAAATGCACAAAAAACCATTATTAGAACCCTACAGCAATAAAAACAGGACAGATGTTTTGTGAATTTGAAGGGATAAGGGTGATAAAGAGAGATCCAAGATAATGTAGAATTGTCTCAAACTATCTGAAAGCCAATCAAATAGAAAAGGATTTAGATTTAGTCTGTGAGGCTCCAACACCAGGACCAGTGGATAAAACTTGCAGGGAATCGGGATTAGCTGAATATAAGGAAGAATTTTTCTGTAATCTTAATAGTACAAGGTAGAATAGACTGCGCTAATAGGTAATAAGTTCTTATTACAGGTGGTGTTTTGATCAGAAGCTGTACAATTAGGAAGGATGCTGAACTCAGGATTCTTAAAAGATACTTTAATTAAATGATCTACAATATCTTTTCTAATCTTGGAACTGTCTGAATCTGCTAGGTTTTGTTTGTTTATTTTGCGCTCCAAAGAAACTATTTCTGTATAAAGATTTGGAGAGATGAAGTGGAATGTGGGGAAAAGGCCACCCTGATAGCTCTATGCTTCTGTACATTGAGGATAATAATACCTACCATTATTGTAAATAATCATGATAGGCTAGGTTAGGCTGTAATGACAAAAAACATCCAAATCTTAATGATTTACAGCAGCAATGGTTTACTTCTCACTCATAGTATTGTGAACTGACTGTAGCTTTGTTCTACATCATTTTTAAAAAGAATTTTTTTTAATGTTCATTTTTTTTGAGAGAGAGAGAGCAAGAGAGAGCATGCAAGTTGGGGTGGGGGAAGGGCAGAGGGAGAATTTGAAGCAGACTTGGCAAAAGCACAAAGCCTGACATGGGGCTTGAACCCACGAATCGTGAAATCCCAAACTGAGCTGAAGTCAGATGCTCAACCTACTAGAGCCACCCAGGTACCCATACATCATCTTTACTCTAGGACCCAGGCTTTCTATCTGAGATATTGCCTGTCTTATGGAAGAAGAAAAAGAGGCAGGCAAACCACTCACAGGCCCTTAAAGCTTCTGCCTAGACCTCATACATGCCACCAATTTTATTAGAGTAAATTATATGGTATGGTGGTTTTCTTTTTTTTAATCAGTAATTATTATTTTTTATTTATTTTTAAAATTGAAGTATAGTTGACACACAATGTTACATTATTTTCAGGTATACAACATAGTGATTTGACAACTGTATGTGGTATGCTATCCTCACAAGTTATCAGTGATTATTTATTTATTTAGTGATTCATCACTTACATATAACACCAGTGCTCATTCCAACAAGGGTCCTCCTTAATGCCCCTCGCCCATGTAGCCCTTTCCCCCACCCGAACCCCCTCTAGCAACCCTCAGTTTGTTCTCTGTATTTAAGAGTCTCTTATGGTTTGTCTCTCTCTCTGTTTTTATATTATTTTTGCTTCCCTTCCCTTATGTTCATCTGTTTTAAATTGAAGTCATGTGATATTTGTCTTTCTCTGACTGGCTTATTTTGTTTAGAATACATTCTATTTACATCCATCTTGTTGAAAATGGTAACATTACAGGGGCACCTGGGTGGCTTAGTTGGTTGAGCATCCGACTTCGGCTCAGGTCATGATCTCATAGTTTGTGGGTTCGAGCCCCGCGTCAGGCTCTGTGCTGACAGCTCAGAGCCTGGAGCCTGTTTCAGATTCTGTGTCTCCCTCTCTCTCTGCCCCTCCCCCGCTCATGCTTTGTCTCACTCTGTTTCTCAAAAATAAATAAATGTAAAAATTGGCAAAGATGAAGTCAAGCTTTCGCTTTTTGCAGATGACATGATAGTATACATGGAAAATCCGATAGACTCCACCAAAAGTCTGCTAGAACTGATACATGAATTCAGCAAAGTTGCAGGATACAAAATCAATGTACAGAAATCCGTTGCATTCTTATACACTAACAATGAAGCAACAGAAAGACAAATAAAGAAACTGATCCCATTCACAATTGCACCAAGAAGCATAAAATACCTAGGAATAAATCTAACCAAAGATGTAAAAGATCTGTATGCTGAAAACTATAGAAAGCTTATGAAGGTAATTGAAGAAGATATAAAGAAATGGAAAGACATTCCCTGCTCATGGATTGGAAGAATAAATATCGTCAAAATGTCAATACTACCCAAAGCTATCTACACATTCAATGCAACCCCAATCAAAATTGCACCAGCATTCTTCTCGAAACTAGAACAAGCCATCCTAAAATTCATATGGAACCACAAAAGGCCCAGAATAGCCAAAGTAATTTTGAAGAAGAAGACCAAAGCAGGAGGCATCACAATCCCAGACTTTAGCCTCTACTACAAAGCTGTAATCATCAAGACAGCATGGTATTGGCACAAAAACAGACACATAGACCAATGGAATAGAATAGAAACCCCAGAACTAGACCCACAAACGTATGGCCAACTCATCTTTGACAAAGCAGGAAAGAACATCCAATGGAAAAAAGACAGTCTCTTTAACAAATGGTGCTGGGAGAACTGGACAGCAACATGCAGAAGGTTGAAACTAGACCACTTTCTCACACCATTCACAAAAATAAACTCAAAATGGATAAAGGACCTGAATGTGAGACAGGAAACCATCAAAACCCTAGAGGAGAAAGCAGGAAAAGACCTCTCTGACCTCAGCCGTAGCAATCTCTTACTCGACACATCCCCAAAGGCAAGGGAATTAAAAGCAAAAGTGAATTACTGGGACCTTATGAAGATAAAAAGCTTCTGCACAGCAAAGGAAACAACCAACAAAACTAAAAGGCAACCAACGGAATGGGAAAAGATATTTGCAAATGACATATCGGACAAAGGGCTAGTATCCAAAATCTGTAAAGAGCTCACCAAACTCCACACCCGAAAAACAAATAACCCAGTGAAGAAATGGGCAGAAGACATGAATAGACACTTCTCTAAAGAAGACATCCGGATGGCCAACAGGCACATGAAAAGATGCTCAACGTCGCTCCTTATCAGGGAAATACAAATCAAAACCACACTCAGATACCACCTCACGCCAGTCAGAGTGGCCAAAATGAAGAAATCAGGAGACTATAGATGCTGGAGAGGATGTGGAGAAACGGGAACCCTCCTGCACCGTTGGTGGGAATGCAAATTGGTGCAGCCGCTCTGGAAAGCAGTGTGGAGGTTCCTCAGAAAATTAAAAATAGACCTACCCTATGACCCAGCAATAGCACTGCTAGGAATTTACCCAAGGGATACAGGAGTACTGATGCATAGGGGCACTTGTACCCCAATGTTTATAGCAGCACTCTCAACAATAGCCAAATTATGGAAAGAGCCTAAATGTCCATCAACTGATGAATGGATAAAGAAATTGTGGTTTAAATTTTTTTTTTTTTTTAACGTTTATTTATTTTTGAGACAGAGAGAGAGACAGAGCATGAACGGGGGAGGGGCAGAGAGAGAGGGAGACACAGAATCGGAAGCAGGCTCCAGGCTCTGAGCCATCAGCCCAGAGCCCGACGTGGGGCTCGAACTCACGGACCGCGAGATCACGACCTGAGCTGAAGTCGGACGCTTAACCGACTGAGCCACCCAGGCGCCCCGAAATTGTGGTTTATATACACAATGGAATACTACGTGGCAATGAGAAAGAATGAAATATGGCCTTTTGTAGCAACGTGGATGGAACTGGAGACTGTGATGCTAAGTGAAATAAGCCATACGGAGAAAGACAGATACCATATTGTTTCACTCTTATGTGGATCCTAAGAATCTTAACAGAAACCCATGGGGGAGGGGAAGAAAAAAAAAAAAAAGAGGTTAGAGTGGGAGAGAGCCAAAGCATAAGAGACTGTTAAAAACTGAGAACAAACTAAGGGTTGATGGGGGGTGGGAGGGAGGGGAGGGTGGGGGATGGGTATTGAGGAGGGCACCTTTTGGGATGAGCACTGGGTGTTGTATGGAAACCAATTTGACAATAAATTTCATATATTGGAAAAAAAATAAATAAATGTAAAAAAAATTAAAAAAAAAGAAAATGGTAACATTTCATTCTTTTTGATTGTCGAGTAATACTCCATTGTAAATATATACTACATTTTCTTTATCCATTCATCAGTCGATGGACATTTGGGCTTTTTCCATATGTTGACTATTGTCGATAGCTCTGCTATAAACATTGGGGTGCATGTGCCCTTTCGAATCAGCACTCCTGTATCCTTTGAATAAATACCTAGTAGTGCAATTGCTGGGTCATAGGGTAGTTCTATCTTTAATTTTTTGAGGAACCTCCATGCTGTTTTCCAGAGTAGCTGTACAAGTTTGCATTCCCACCAGCAGTGCAAAAGGGTTCCTCTTTCTCCGCCTCCTCGCCTACACCTGTTGTTGCCTGTTAATTTTAGCCATTCTTACAGGTGTGAGGTGGTATCTCATTGTGGTTTTGATTTGTATTTCCCTGATGATACATTTGATGTTGAGCATTTTTTCATGTGTCTGTTAGCCATCTGGATGTCTTGTTTGCAACAGTGCCTATTCCTGTATTCTGCCCATTTCTTCACTGGATTATTTGTTTTTTGGGTGTTGAGTTTAATAAGTTCCTTATAGATTTTGGATACTAACCCTTTATCTGATATGTCAGTTGCAAATATCTTCTCCCATTCTGTAGGTTGCCTTTTAGTTTTGCTAATTGTTTCCTTCGCTGTGCAGAAGCTTATCTTTTTTTTTTTTAAGTTTATTTATTTATTTTTAGAGAGACAGAGACAGTGTGAGTGAGGGAGGGGTAGAGGGAGAGAGAGACAGAGAATCTCAAGGAGGCTCTGCACCACTACAGCAGAGCGCAATGCGGGGCTCAAACCCATGAGGCTGACTGAGGCACCCAGGTGCCCTGAAGCTTTTTATCTTAGAGGTCCCAATAGTTCATTTTTGCTTTTGTTTCCCTTGCTCTGAAGACATGTCAAGAAGCTGCTGCAGCTGAGGTCAAAGAGGTTGTTGCCTGTTTTCTCCTCTAGGATTTTGATGGCTTCTTGTTTTACGTTTAAGTCTTTCATCCGTTTTGAGTTTATTTTTGTGTATGGTGTAAGAAAATGGTCCAGGTTGATTCTTCTGCATGTCACTGTCCAGTTTTCCCAATACCATTTGCTGAAGAGACTTTTTTTCCATTGAATATTCTTTCTTGCTTTGCCAAAGATTATTTGGCCATATGTTTGTGGGTCCGTTTTGTGGTTCTCTATTCTGTTCCATTGATCTATGTGTCTGTTCTTGTGCCAATACCATACTGTCTTGATGATTACAGCTTTGTAATACAGCTTGAAGTCCAGAATTATGATGCCTCCAGCTTTGGTTCTCTTTTTCAGGTTTGCTTTGGATATTTGGGGTCTTTTGTGGTTCCATACAAATTTTAGGATTGTTTGTTCTAGCTCTGTGAAGAATGCTGGCGTTATTTGATAGGGATTGGTCAGTAACTATTTAAGTGTACATGAACTAAATACTCCGATAAGAAGGTGGAGACTGGTAGAGTTGATTTTAAAAATGATTCATCTATATTCTTTCCATGAGAGACCCATTTTAGACCTGAATATAGTGAAAAGATGAAAAGACTCATTCTATGCAAATAGTAACCAAAAACGAATCAGACCAGCCATATTAATATGCATATGTATATCTATTAGAGACATTTGAAGTTAGTATAATATGGTTTATGTATAGTACTTTGTGCTGTGCCTGGGATGTTACTAGATAAATCCTAATTTTATGGACCTAAAAGACCACTCTATGATTGAACATGTGTATTTCGATTTATATCATCTTCATATGGCTGTATCTTATCTAACATCAATAAATAAATCTATGATCTAATGCTTTTGTAAAAATAGAAATTCAGAGAATGCAAGAAGTGAAACCAACTCTCAGGGTCATAATTGTGTTGGGTCAGTGGGAATACTGAGCATTGTGTTCTCTCTTGTGTTTCAGCTCTTGCTTAATATATAAAGACAGAGTAGTAGAAAAAGTGACCTGGTATATTCAGCAAAGGCAAAATCAGCAGGTGTGGTGGTTTTCAAAGTATGTCCACAAATTTTCTGAAATTCCTTCCTTCAGAAAGTAGAGCCTAATTTCTCTCCCTTTGAGTGTTGGACTTAGTCACTTGGTTCTAACAAATACATGATGGCAGAAGTGATAATGTGTGACTTCCAAGACAGGGTCATAAAAGGCATTGCAACTTCTTCCTTGATCTCTCTTTTAGTTTACTCAGTCTTGAGGAAGCCAACTGCTCATGTCACGAGGACACTAAAATAACCCAATGATTAGACCCATATGGTGAGGACCTTAGGCCCTTCACCAGTAGTCACTGAGGATCAGAAATATCCTGCCAACATCCATATAAATGAGCCCTCTTGGAAGAGGATCTTCCTACTCCAGTCAAGTTTTCAAATGTCTGCAGCCCTAGAAAACATCTTGACTATAACCGCATGAGAGACCCTAAGCCAGAAATAACTAGCTAAGCTACTCCCACTCCCAAATTCTTGACTCACAGAAACTGTGAAATAGATATTAAATATTTATTGTTTTTAATTACTAAGTTTTGGAGTAATTTGTCACGCAGCAGTAGATAACTAATACATGTGGCCACCTGAATTCAATGGGGCAGAATGTATAATCCTGAAAAGAGGGATATATATAGTAGGAAGAGAAACTGGAATATTTGGTGAACAATGATACTTACCACAATAGCTAAAATATTTAAATCCAATCCTCTACCCGTTCATTAGACAAATATCTGAAACAAGGAATAAATCATATAACCTCTGCATATTTACTCTCTTTTCCCTATTCTATTGTTCAGGTCAGGTCTATAATCAGCAAATAAAGGGGTATTTTAAGTCTGGGATCTGATACCCTCTTCCTACTCCCTACTCCCTTCTAATTCCTTGAGTTTTAGGGTTGTCAAATTCCATTGTTTTCCCTGCTTTTGATCCCTCTTTAGTCCCAAACCAACCAGTTTACTCTTATCATTCAAACCTAGTCTCCAGGACTAGACCATTACCTTTTCCTCATCTTTCATACCAATGGTTTTTTTACAGTGTTATTATTGCCCAGATTGACTTACTGGCATTCTGGCCATTTGTATGGTATTGCATTGTTTTAGTTTTACATATTCTAGTGAGTGTGAAATGATATCTCATTGTGGTTTTAATTTACAATTTCCTGTTGACTAGTAGAGTTGAGTATCTTTTCTTATTTTCTTTTAGCCATTCATGTATCTTATGTTGTAAAATATCTGTTCAGTTTTTTTGCCAATCTTCTTGAGGTGTGAGAGTTTTTGTAATGTGTTCCAGATATAAGTCCTTTGTGCGATGTATGTGTTGCAGATATTTTCTTCCCATCTCTGGCTTGCCTTTTCACTTTCTTAAGAGTATGTTTTGAAAAGCAGAAAGTCTTATCTTTTTATAAAGTCCAAGTTATCAATTTTTTCTTTTATTAATGTTTCCGTGTCTTCAGAAATCTTTGCCTATATCAAGATTGCATGTTTCCTTTTAAAGTTGGCAATACATATTTATTTCTCTCTTTGGAAGGAAGCTAACTTCAGTATGGGCCTACAACATACCAGGCCCTTTCAATACATAATTGGATCTATAATGTGATTGCAGTCTTCTGTATTAACTGAATGTATCGATAATCTTAAATCTCGTTATATGAGATATGGAGATATATAGAAATAATTAATCATGTTGTTATAGAAATTATATCTTTATATAAATAATGGACCTCATATTGACTACATTTGTGGCTGACAAGAAGAGGACCAGAAACACTGGAGAAGTTGCTCAGGAAGATATAGAGAGAAGTTAGAAAGATAGGCAATTATTTAAAAAACAAACGAACAAAAAACAAAACCCCAAGCTCTCAAACTGCAAATGGCATGTGGTAAGAATGACAGTAATAAAACCTAACTGTTGTGCAAGGAGTAATCTAGGGGGTCGCCTGGGTGGCTCAGTCAATTAAGTGGCTGACTTTGGCTTAGATCATGAGCTCATGGTTTGTGGGTTCAAGCCCCATATCAGGCTCTGTGCTGACAGCTCAGCCTGGAACCTGCTTCGGATTTTGTGTCTCCCTCTCTCTCTGCCTCTTCCCCCTCTCACGCTCTGTCTCTCTCTCTCAAAAATAAATAATAAACATTAATTAAAAAAAAAAGAGTAACCTAGGGATAGTAAACCTCATGTATTCCCAGTGAGATGGGTTGAAAATGTTCCTACAGACCTGATTCTAGGATGAGAACCTTGAAAACTATACAGCCATAGTTAAGATGATTGCTGGATAGGCCCTGCAGAAGTACCCTGCTCTCTTATTCCTCTCACTAATTAATACTTATTTGGTCCTGAGTCTGGATCTAAATTAAAAAAATTTTTTTTTAATTTTTTTATTTGTTATTGAGAGACAGAGACAGAGCATGAGCATGGGAGGGGCAGAGAGAGGGAGAGACATAGAATCTGAAGCAGAAGCAGACTCCAGGCTCTGAGCTGTCAGCACAGAGCCTCACACAGGGCTTGAACTCTTAGAGCACAAGATCATGACCTGAGCTGAAGTCGGCCGCTTAACCGACTGAGCCACCCGGGCACCCCATGAGTCTTGATCTAAAAAGTGAAAGGAGAATAAAGAATTCATGCCACCAGCATCTCCTCCACCCTTTTTTGGGATTATGAACAATTAGAGGTCAGAGAGAAATGTGGAAAAAACAGGATCCAGTACCCTGGTAAACTTCCCTTCCCTCCAGGTAGATCTAAGCTCTTTATATCCTGACTCTACTACTCAATTTTACAAATAGAGGTACCCCCTCTCTTTCCCTTTCTCAATACCTGGAGTCCTTCATCCTCACTTTCTGGATTTTTCACTAACACCTCTTTCCCTTCTGTCTCAGTCCCAGCATTCACACAGAGACGGCTTGGAACGAGGAAGGCATTGGTCAGTTTATAGACATTGACAACTGTCTTTTAACCCCAAGCACGGCTTCGACTATTGTTTGTTCAAGTTTTTCATAATGGAAATTTATATAGGTTTTCTGGTTATAAAGGAAATAAAGGCTCATAAAATGAAACAATATGGAAATAAAATATGAAAGCCCTCCAGAATTTTTACTATGCATATACAAATACACATACACATGTTTTTACAAAGCTGGCATTATACGATGCATTCTATTCTATAATTTTTTCCATTAATAAATTGTGGTCTTTTTTTTGCCAGTACTAATAAATCTTTCTTCTTATTATAAGGAGGAACTATAAAACTCTGGAAAAATAGGCAAATACCCATAACAATTGATTTATTGATATGATATTGTAATATCAAATCAATATGATATGTTCGGTGTGTTGTCCTTCATTAGCAATCTAGAGTTCAATGAGCTGTGCAAATTGCAATGAACATGATGCATAAATGCAGTATTTCCCTCAATCCCTGCATATCCATCTGAAGTGCATTGCCTCAGTTGATTGTGGTACTGGTTTCACCAAATAAGCCTGTCCCTTTGTTGTACACCAGAAGAAGTGGGTGCACAAGAAGGGGATAAATGTTTGATTTTTAATAAATCTGTGTTTCTGGATTCTGTGGCCATTCTGTATATCATTGTGTAGATATATTGTAATTTATTTAACCAATCTTTTTTTTTTTAAATCTTAACAGAAAACATTTAATTAAAAGTACATATTTAGTTTGCAAGGATAATTTTAAATCATATTTTATATTTCATTTCACTTGCTCTCATTTTAACTTAATTTAGCATTCACTACAACTTTCAGTTCAATTCTGAGATTTTTAAAATTGAAGTGTAATTAACATACAGTGTTATATTCGTTTCAGGTGTACAACATATTGATTCAACAATTCTACATATTACTTATGCTCACCAGGAGAAGTGTAGTCACTATACAAAATTATTAGAGTGCTATTGACTATATTCCCTATGATGTACTTTTCATCTCTGTGCTTACTTATTTTATAACTAGATGTTTGCACCTCTTAATCCCATTCACCTATTTTTCCCATCATCCCATCTACATCCCCTCTGGCTAACCACCAGTTTGTTCTCAACACCAAAAAGCTCCAAACAACCTGATTTAAAAATGGCAGAGGACCTGACTAGACATTTTTCCAAAGAAGACATACTGATAGCCAACAGACAGATGAAAAGATGCTCAACATCACTAATCATCAGGAAAGTACATATCAAAACCACCGCGAGATATCACCTCACCCTAGTCAGAAAGCTAATATCAAAAATACAAGAAATAACAAATGTTGGCAAGGATGTGGAGAAAAGGGAGCCTTTGTGCATTGTTGGTGGGAATGTGAGTTGGTGTAATCACAATGGAAAACAGTATGGAAATTCCTCAAAAAATTAAAAATAGAAATACCACGTGATTCAGTAATTACACTATTGGATATTTACCCAAATAAACCCAAAATACTAATTCAAAAAGATGTGTGTACCCCACATGTTTATTGCAGCATTATTTACAATAGTCAAGATATGGAAGCAGCCTAAGTGTCCAGTGATAAATGAATGGATAAGGAAGATGTGGTATGTATACATAATGGAATATTACTCAGCTGTAAAATGAGTGAGATTTGCCATTTGTGATAATTTGGGTGGATGCAGAGGGTATTATGGTAAGTGAAATAAGTCAACTAACTAGACAACTAACATGTGATTTCACTTATATGTGGAATTTAAAAACAAAACAAATGAACAAACAAAAAAACTCAGACTCTTAGCCAATCATATTTTATTTTATTTTTTATATTTTATTTTATATTTTATATATTTTATTTTATATTTTATTTTATTTCATTTTATTTTGAGAGAGAAGGAGAGAGAGGGAGAGAGAGGGAGAGAGAGAGAATACCAAGCAGGCTCTATACTGTCAGCGTGGAAACCAATGCACAGCTTGAACCCACAAACCATGAGATCATGACCTAAGCTGAAATCAAGGGTCCAACACTCAACTGACTGAGCCACCCAGGCTCCCCTGGGCATTAGAGATTCTAATTACTACTGGGTAGGTCATTGTTTCTAGACCTTCTCTGGTTGTGTTAACATATTCCCTTAGGTTTTGATAATTTCACTGTAATGTATCTAGGTATGGATTTAGGTTTATTAATATGCTTAGTATCCTTTATGCTTCCTACATCTAAGGTTTTTATTTCCTACATCAATTTTGAAAAAATGTTTAATTTCATTAGAAACTCCAATCAGGAAGTACCTGGGTGGCTCAGTTGGTTGAGTGTCTGACTCTTGATTTCGGCTCAGGTCATGGTCCCAGGTTTGTGGGATTAAGTCCCACATCAGGCTCCATGCTGGAGCTCCATGCATGGAGCCTGCTTGAGATTCTCTCTCTCTCTCTCTCTCTCTCTCTCTCTCTGCCCTCTCCCTGCCTCCACTCTCTCTCTTTCTCTAAAATTAAAAAGAAAAGAGAAGAAAAGAAACTTCAATCAGTTTTCTAAACTGGCTGTATAATTTTGGACTCCCATTCATAATGTACAAGCATTTCAGTGATTCCATGTATTCATCAACAATTGGTATTATCAGCCTTTTAATTGTAGCCAATCTGGCAAACATGTAGTGGTATCTCGTTTTAGTTCTTATTTACATTACCTAGATGAGTAATAATGTTGAGCATCTTTTCATATATATATATGTTGGCCATTTGGATATCTTTTGTGACATTTTCAGACTTTTTTTGCTCAGTTTTTAAATTAGGTTGTTGTCTCTTGTCTTTATAGATTAGTAAGAATTCTTTATACTATCAAAAGTTCAGTAAAACCAATGAATCACCAAAGCAGTAAATAGTAAAAATTTATCATGCACACACCAAAAAGACAGTTTGCAAACTGGGAGCACTGAAACCAAAGCATGGAATGAATCTCAGGGGTATATAAAGTAGCTTATGTAATGAGAAAGCAGTGACTATTCTTCACAGTAACTGGTTATAATATTAGAATTTTTTTAAATAGTTAATAATTGGTTAGTAATTACCTCATATCAAACTTGGGAAACAGTTAAAGTTTTGCTTATGATTTTCTGAGGCATAAGCAAGAAATGACCCAGGTTAAGTTAATCTTATAAAATAAGCTAAATTAAGCTTTATATATGACTAAACTGATTTTGTCTTCTCAGGGAATTTTTAAAGGCTGATCTCCCTTTGTTTTTGTTTTGTTTTGTTTTGTTTTTTGTTTTTTGGGTTTTTTAATTAAAAAAAAGATTTAATTGCTGTATTTCACCTAATATTTCAGCATCCATAAAACCAAGTTACCCCCAAAATAGGATGTTTCAAATGATCATTATTTTTTGACCATTTGCTGTTTTTTCATTAAAAGTCTTTAAGAAAACATGGAACACTTCATTAATTTGCGTGTCATCCTTGTGCAGGGGCCATGCTAATCTCTGTATTGTTCCAATTTTAGTATATGTGCTGCCAAAGTGAGCACTGGTCTCCCTTTGTTTTTTATTTTACCATATATTCTGGATACAAGTCCTTTAACAGATATATGTTTTGTAATTATTTTTTTCCCATCTGTGGCTTGCCTTTTCACTCTCTTTATGGTGTCTGTTGATGAGCTCATAGGCTGACTCTTGCTTATTGTGGAATATTTCATTGTGCGTTTTGTAATTTTTAAGAGCCCGTCTTTGGCAGGGCTTTACTTATATGTGTGAATTTGTGTGATCTAAGTTGAGATTATCCTCTCTGGAGAGATTTATTATTTGCTCTTGTGAAATACCTCAATCTAGGACCAATTTGTTACCTTAATCTGATTCAAGTGTTAATGGAAGGCAGCCATGCTCACCACTATATCACCAACGCTGCACAGCTCAAGTGTTAATGGGAAGGTAAACTGATTCAACTTTTGTAGAAGGCAATTTGGCAATAACTTATCAAATTTTAAATGGTATACATTTTGACCCATCAATTCTACTTCTTTATTTCAATCAAGTAATCAGATAAGTCCACAATAATACATAAATATGGAAGTTTACACATTGTCATTTATAATTCTGAAAAAGTGGAAACAACCTAGATGTTCATAAAAGATGATTGGCTAGGGGTGTCTGGGTGGCTCGGTTGATTGAGTGTCTGAGGATTTCAGCTGAGGTCATGATCTCATGGTTGTAGCATGGAGCCCTGCATTGGGCTCCGCACTGTGTGGAGCTTGCTTGAGATTCTGTCTTTCTCCCTCTGCTCCTCTTACCTGCTCTCTCTCTTTCTCTCTCATAGAATAGAATAGAATAGAATAGAATACCTGATAACAGTGTGCCTGACCCAGTGTTCTGAGAACTTGCCCCACTCCAAGATTGCTGGCCACTGCCCTGGGCTAAGTGCAAATTTTAATATGAATAAACCCTGCCCACCCACACACTTATAGATGTCATGTGCCCCTGGCCACCATAGCCACTGTGCTTCAGGAGCTCTGGCCTAGAACTGTTGGCTCAGCGCAAATTTTGCTAATACCCCCACACTACCCCAGAGCCCTAAAGTGCCTTAGAGATGGATTCCTGGGTTCTTACTTACACCACAGAGAGCAAGCACAGGCCACAACAGGCAGAGAGTCAGTACAGACATCTGAACTGAAAGAAAAAGCAACTCAGACACAACAGCAGGATGCAAGCAACACACATAGGAGATTCCCCTGAAGTGTGAGGTTCTGGTGAACAGGAGACACTGCACTGTAGGGTACTACAGGACCTCTTCCACATAAAGCCACTACTTTCAAGAGCAAATGATATGGCTGACTTGCCTAATACATAGAAACAGACACAGAGAGGTAGACAAAATGAGGAGACAGACGACAAAAAGTACAGGACAAAATCACAACAGGAAATCTAAGCAAAATAGAAATATAATATGCCTGATAAAGAACTTAAAGTGATGATCATAAAGATACTCACTAGACTTCAGAAAAGAGTGGAGGACATAAGTGAGACCCTTGACAAAGAGATAGAAAAAAATAACATATCAGAGATGAAGAACTCAATAAATGAAATTAAAAGTACACTAGATGGGGTAACTAGTAGGTTACAGGAAGCAGAGGAATATATAAATGACCTGAAGGATAGAATAATATAAATCAGTCAAACTGAACAGGTGAGAGACAAACAAATACTGTATAATGAGAATAGACTTAGAGATTTCAGTGACTCTGTCAAGCATAATGACATTTGCATTATAGGGATCCCAGGAGAAGAGAAATTGGGGCAGCAAATGTATTTCAAGAAATAATAACTGAAAATGGCCTGAATCTGAGGAGGGAAATGGAGATCCAGATTCAGGAGGCATAAAAATCCTCCACCAAATTCAACCCAAAAAGGTCCACACCAAGACACATAGTAATTAAAATAGCAAAAAATAGTGATAAAAAAAGAATTTTAAAGGTTGCAAGAGAAAAGGAGACAACTATATACAAAGGAAACCCCATAAGGCTATCTGCTGATTTTTTAGCAGAAACTTTGCAGTCCAGAAGAGAATGGCACAATGTATTCAAAGTGCTGTAAAGGGAAAATTTGCAACCAATAATACTGTATCTAGCAAGGCTATCATTCAGAATGGAAGGAGAGATAAAGAATTTTCCATACAAACAAAAGTTAGAAGAATTCATGACCACTAAACCAGCCCTACAAGAATGATATGGGGGACTTTGTAAATAGAAAACAAAAACCATAAGGAAGAGTAAGGAAAATAGGAAGCATAAAAGGAAAAAAAAAGTATATCTGTAATATCTGTAATATTTCAAATATCTGAAACATGGAGAGAGAGGAGTAAATAATGAGTTCAAAATTAAGTGACTATCAGCTTAATATAGACTGCTATATGCAGAAGATGTTATATATAAACCATATAATAACCACAAATCAAAAAACAGTAATAGGTATGTAAAAAAATAAAGAATAAGGAATCCAAGTATTTCCCTAAATAAAGCCAACTAATCATGAGAGAAGAGAGCAACAGAAGAAAGGAACAGAGAGGAACTACAAAAACAACCATAAAACAAGTTTAAAAAATGCCAATAAATACACACATATCAAGAATTACTTTGAATGTAAATGAACTAAATGCTCCAATCAAAAGACATAGAGTGATGGAATGGATAAGAAAATAAGACTATATGCTGCCTACAAGAGACTAATTTCAGACCTAAAGACAACTGCTGATTGAAAGTGAAGGGATGGAGAGACACTGTCATGCAAATGGAAGTGAAAAGAAAGCCAGAGTAGCAATACTTATATAGTAAGAATAGACTTTAAAACCAAGGCTGTAACAAGAGACAAAGAAGGACACTATATAATCATAACTGGTACAATGCAATAAGAAGATATAACAATTGCAAATATTTGTGCACTAACATGTGGGCTTCCAAATACATAAATCAGTTAACACCAAACATAAAGGAACTAATCAATAGTAATACAATAATAGTAGGGGAATTTAACACCCCACTTACATCAATGGACAGATCATCCAAACAGGAGATCAACAAGGAAATAGTAGCTTTGAATGACACATTGGACCAGATGGACCTAACAGATATATTCAGAACATTCCATCCTAAAGCAGCTAAATACACATTGTTTTCTAGTGCATGTGAAACATTCTCCAGAATAGATCACATATTAGGCCACAAATCGACTCTGATCAGATTCAAAAATATGGAAGTCATACCATACATCTTTTCTGACCACAATTCCATGGAACTAGAATTAACCACAAGAAAAAACTGGAAAGCACATGAACACATGGAGGTTAAATTACATGCTTCTAAACAATGAATGAGTCAACCAAGAAATCAAAGATGAAATAAAATAATACATGGAGACAAATGAAAATGTTTCATGAAAATGAAAACACAATGGTTCAAAATTTGGGGGATGCAGCAAATGCTGTTCTAAGAGGGAAGTTTATAGCAATACAGGCATACCTCAAGAAGCAAGAAAAATCCCAAGTAGACAATTTAACCTTATATCTAACAGAACTAGAAAAAAGAACAAAAAACAAAACCCAAAACTAATAGAAGGAAGGAAATAATGAAGATTAGAGCAAAAATAAGCAAAATAGAAACAAACAACAAAAGAACAGATCAATGAAACCAGGAGTTGGTTGTTAGAAAAGATCAACAAAATCAATAAACCTGTAGCCAGACTTTTAAAAAAGAGGACTCAAAAAAATAAAATCAGAAATGAAAGAGGAGAAATAACAACTGATACCACGGAAATACAAAAGATTATAAGAGAATACTATGAAATATTATATGCCAGCAAACTGGACAACCTAGAAGACATGAATAAATTTCTAGAAACATATAACCTCCCAAAACTGAATCAGGAAGAAATAGAAAATTTGAACAGTCTGATTGCCAGCAATGAAATTTATTCAGTAATCAAAAAACTCCCAGCAAGCAAAAGTCCAGGGCTAGAGGTTTGACAGGTGAATTCTACCAAACATTTAAAGAAGAGTTAGTAGCTATTCTTCTCAAACTATTCCAAAAAATAGAAGAGGAAGGAAAGCTTCCTAATTTGTTCTATGAAGCCAAAATTACACTGATCCCTAAATCAGATAAAGATGCTACAAAAAAAGAGAACTACAGGCCAATATCTCTGATGAACATAGATCTAAAAATCTTTAACAAAATATTAGCAAACCAAATCCAACAATATATTAAAAAATCATTGGGGCACCTGGGTGGCTCAGTTGGTTGAGTATCCAACTTCGGCTCAGGTTATGATCTCACAGCTTGTGAGTTTGAGCCCCACATCGGGCTCTGTGCTGACAGCTCAGAGCCTGGAGCCTGCTTCAGATTCTGTGTCTCCCTCTCTCTCTCTGCCCCTAACCCACTCGCATTCTGTCTCTGTCTCTCTCAAAAAATAAATAAACATTAAAAGAATTAAAAAAAAATCATTCACCATGATCAAGTGGTATTTATCCTTGGGATGCAAAGGTGTTCAATATTTGCAAGTCAACCAATGTGATACATCACATCAATAAAAAAAGGGATAAAAATCATATGATCATTTCAATAGATGCAGAAAAAGCATTTGACAAAGTACATCCATTTATGATTAAAAGCCTTAAAAAAATAGGTTTAGAGGGAACATACCTCAACAAAATAAAGGCTTTACATGAAAACCCACAGCTATCATCATTCTCAGCGGTGAAAAGCTGAGAGCGTTTCCCCTAAGGTCAGGAACAAGACAAGGATGTCCACTCTCACCACTATTATTTAACATAGTAATGGAAATCCCAACCACAGCAATCAGACAAGAAGGAATAAAAGGCATCTATTGGTAAGAAAGAAGTAAAATTTTTACTCTTTGCAGACGACATGATACTATATATAGAAAACCCTAAAGACTCCACCAAAAAACTACAACTGATAAATGAATTCAGTAAGGTTGCAGGATACAAAACCAACATACGGAGGGGAGTTAGGATGGTGAGAAGTAGGGGGACTGGGATTTCCCTTGTCCCTCAAATACAGCTGTATTGAAGTCAGAACACTTGGAATACCTGGGAAATCATTCTGCAGAGTGACAGAAAGATCTCCACAGGTGGAGGGAGACAGCTTGGTGGGACAGAGGTGCATGTATGCAAATTGGGGGAGATAAAACAATGTAGGCAGAGGGGAGGGAAACCCTTCTGTGGAGACACAAAAGGGAGAGAAAGAGAGGCTGTAGATTGTGGTATTGAATTAGTACAAGAGAAAAACCTCTCTGGACCACGGACTGGGGAACGAAAAATACAGAGAGTGCCAGTTTCTACTTTGTAAACAGCTTCAGGAGCTGAAGATTGGAGTTTTCAAATTGTGTGACTTTTGTGCTGGCTGTGGGCGCACACCTGGCGGTAGGGGAGCAAGAGGGGAGCCAGCCCCTGGGCATGGTAGTGAATCTTGGGGTCACACTGGGAGAGAACAGTCCCCTTCCTTGAGTACTGTGGGAAGAGGGGTTATTGCATCCCCAAGGACAAACGACCCTGCAGGTGCCAGCCAAAGGCCCTTTGTCAGCAAGGCTGAGTGGCACTACATCAGAAAAGAATCCGTGCGGTGCTGGGCCGCTTAGCGCACTTGGTTTTGAATCCCAGCCTATTGCCTAGGAGGTGCAGGAGAACTGTGGAACAGGGAAAGCTGACTGCCTGTGAGGGCTGCCTGAACAGCATGGTTTGAGACACCGGGTCTGAGTAGGGAAGATGGGGATGTTGCCGTTTTTCTCTCCATCACCAATACGGTGGGGCTTCAGTGACCAGTACAGCGGCCCCCAGTGGAGGCGGGACCCACTTAAACCAAACCCTGTCCCTCTGAGCCTGCCAACAGCTTATCTATGGGAGTGGGACTGACACTGAACAAACCAGATGGCCTCTTTTCCAGACCAGCACAGCCACCAGTCCTAGGCACCAATGGACAAGTCTCCTGTGGTTTTATATGTTAGTCTGTTTCTCTCTTTTTTTTTCTCTTTATATCTATATCTCTATCTATCTACACAATGTAAACATAAAATATTTATATTTATATTAAATATAAATTTATATAAAATATAAAATACATATTTTATTTATTTATTTATTTATTTATTTATTTATTTCTCTCTCTCTGGATTAAGCCTTATAGTTCCTTTGATTCTCTGCTTGTTTTTGTTTTTGTTTTTGTTTTTGCCCCTTTCATTTTTCTCTTTATGGAATCAGTTTCCCTACCCTTTCCTTTTTCCCAGGGTTACTTCAACAAACAAATCAAAGCACACCTGGTGGAAGATCCAAACAATCTACCGCTATGAGCAAGGAGGAGCTTTGTAGAGGACTGACCAGTGGGGTAGAGCAGCCAAATACACAACAACAGAGTGCACTCAACACACTCCAAAAACACTTCCTGAAGTGCCAGGCCCTGGACAGTGTATGACCCCTTTCTAACATAGTAGTACTCACAGGTGCAGGACACATAACAAGCTATTAAAATACGTAAAAGACAGAAACCTAGCCAAAGTGATAACATGGAAGAATTCTCAAAAGAAAATCCAGGAAGAAATGACAGCCAGAGAATTGCTCGAAACAGATATAAACAATATATCTGAATGAGAATTTAGAATAACAGTCATAAGACTAATAGTTGGGCTTGAAAAAAGCATACAAGACAGCAGAGAATCTATTGCTGCAGAGATCAAAGACCTAAGAAATAGTCACAATGAATTGAAAAATGCTATAAATGAGATCCAAAATAAACTAGATACAGTGACAGCGAGGATGGAAGAAGCAGAGGAGAGAATGGCTGATATAGAAGATAAAAGTATGGAAAATGATGAAGCTGAAAAAAGAGGGGAAGGAAATTAGACCAAGAGGGAAGAATTAGAGACCTAAGTGATTCCATGAAATGAAATAATATCCGTATCATAGGAGTTCTAGAAGAAGAAAAGTGAGAGATAGGGGCAGAAGGTTTATTTGAACAAATTATAGCTGAGAACTTCCCTAATCGGGGGAAGGTAATAGGCATTGAAGTCCAAGAGGCACAGAGAACTCCCTTCAAAATCAACAAAAACAGGTCAACATCATGACATAGCATAGTGAAACTGGCAAAAAAAAAGATAAAGAGAGAATTCTGAAAGCAGCTAGGGACAAACGGGCCTTAACCTATAAGAGTAGACACAATAAAGGTAGCAGACCTGTCCACTGAAACTTGGCAGGCTAGGAGAGAGTATCAGGATATATTCAATATGCTGAATATGAAAAATATGCAGCCAAGAATCCTTTATACAGAAAGGCAGTTGATCAGAATAGAAGGAGAGATAAAGGCTTTCCCAGACAAACAAAAACTAAAGGAGTTCATGACCACCAAACCAGCCCTGCATGAGATCCTAAGGGAGACTCTGAGTGGAAAGCAACAAAGACTACAAGGGACCAAACACATTACCATAAGCATGAAACCTACAGATAACACAATGACACAATGATAAATCAATATCTTTCCATAATCACTCTGAATGTAAATGAGCTAAATGCTCCAATAAAAGACACAGGGTATCAGAATGGATAAAAAGAAACCAAGATTCATCTATATGCTGCCTCCAAGAGACTCATTTTAGATTTGAGGACACCTGCAGATTGAAAGTGAGGGGATGGAGAACCATCTATCATGCTACTGGACATTAAAAGAAAGCTGGAGTAGCCGTACTTATATTAGACAAACTAGGTTTTCAAACAAAGACTGTAACAAGAGGTGAAGAAGGGCATTATATCATAATTAAGGGATCTGTCCATCAAGAAGAGCTAACAATTATAAATGTCTATACACCCAACATAAAAACACCCAAATATATAAATAAACTAATTACAAACATAAATAAATGTATAGATAATATTACCATGATTGTAGGGGACTTTAATACTCCACTTACAACAATGGACAGATCATCTAGGCAGAAAATAAGGAAACAATGGCTCTGCATGATATGTTGGACCAGATGGACTTAACAGATATATTCAGAACTTTTCATCCAAAAGCAGCAGAATACACATTTTTCTTGAGTGTATATGAAACATTCTCCAAAATACATTACATACTGGGTCACAAAACAGCCCTCAATAAATATAAAAGGATTGAGATCATACCTTGCATATTTTCAGATCATAATGCTATGAAACTTGAAATCAACCACAAGAAAAAATTTGGAAAGCCCTCAAACACATGGAGGCTAAAGAACATCCTACTAAAGAATGAATGGGTCAGCCAAGAAACTAAAGAAGAAATTAAAAAATATATGGAAGCAAATGAAAATGAAAACACCACAGTCCAAGCCCTTTGGGATGCAGCAAAGGCAGTTCTAAGAGGAAAACATTGCAATTCAGGCCTATCTCAAGAAGCAAGAAAGGTCCCAAATACATAACCTAACCTCACACCTAAAGGAACTTGAAAGGCAGCAGCAAAGAAAGCCCAAAGCCAGCGGAAGAAGAGAAATAATAAATATTAGAGCAAAAATGAACAATATAAAATCCAAAAAAAAAAAAACAAAAAAACCAGCAGAACAGATCAGTGTATCTAAGAGCTGTTTTTTTAAAGAATAAACAAAATTGATAACCCCCTAGCCAGACTTCTCAAAAAGAAAAGAGGACCCAAATAGATAAAATCATGAATGAAAGAGGAGAGATCACAACCAACACCACAGAAATACAATTATTATTAGAGAATACTATGAAAAATTAGATGCCAACAAACTGGACAATCTGGAATAAATGGACAAATTCCTAGGCACTACCAAAACTCAAACGGGAAGAAATAGAAAATTTGAACAGACCCATAACCAGCAAAGAAATTCAATTGGTCATCAAAAATCTCCCAACAAATAAGAGTCCTGGGCCAGATGGCTTCCCGGGGGAATTTTAGCAGACATTTAAAGCAGAGTTAAAACCTATTTTTCTAAAGCTGTTCCAAGGAAGAAACAGAAGGAAAGTTTCCAGACTCATTCTATGAAGGCAGCATTACCTTGATTCCCAAACCAGACAAAGACCCCACTAAAAAGGAGAATTACAGGCTAATATCCCTGATGAACATAGATGTAAAAATTCTCAACAAGATACTAGCAAATTGAATTCAACAGTATATTAAAAGAATTATCCACCATGATCAAGTGGGATTCATTCCTAGGCTGCAGAGCTGGCTCAGTATTCACAAATCAATCAGCATGATACATCACATTAATAGAAGAAAGGATAAGAACCATATAAACCTGTTAATAGATGCAGAAAAAAGCATTTGACAAAATACAGCATCCTTTCTTAATAAAAACCCTCCAGAAAGTTGGGATAGAAGGAACATACCTTAACAGCATAAAGCACCTTGGTGGCTCAGTTGGTTAAGCGTCCAACTTTGGCTCAGGTCATGATCTCATGGTTTGTAGATTCGAACCCCGCATCGGGCTCTCTGCTCTCAGCACAGAGCCTGCTTTGGATCCTCTGTCTCTCTGTCTCTGTCTCTCTCTCCCTTTCTCTCTGCCCCTCCCCTGCATGTATTCTCTTAAAATAAACATTAAGAAAAAAACCAACAACAACAAGAAGAAAGACCCACAGCTAACATCACCCTCAATGGAGAAAAACTGAGAGCTTTCCCCCTGAGATCAGGAACATGACAGGGATGTACACTCTCACCAATGATGTTTAATATAGTGTTGAAAGTCCTAGCCTCAGCAATCAGACAACTAAATGAAATAAAATGCATCCAGATTGGCAAAGAAGTCAAACTTTCTGTCTTTACAGATGACATGACACTCTATGGAAAACCCAAAAGACTCCACCAAAAAACTGCTAGAGCTGATACATGAATTCAGCAAAATTGCAGGATAAAAAATCAATGTACAGAAATTTGTTGCATCTCTATACACCAGTAATGAAGTAACAGAGAGATCAAGGAATTGATCCCATTTACAATTGCACCAAAACCCATAAAATACCTAGGAATAGACCTAACCAAAGAGGTAAAAGTTCTGTATGCTGAAAACTATAGAAACTTATGAAAGAAACTGAAGAAGACACAAAGAAATGGAAAAATATTCCATGCTCATGGGTTGGAAGAACAAATATTGTTAAAATGTTGATACTACTCAAAGCAATCTACACATTCAATTCAACCCCAATCAAAATAGAACCAACATTCTTCACAGAGCAAAAGCAAACAATCCTAAAATTTATATGGGACCACAAAGGACCCCGAATAGCCAAAGTTATGTTGAAAAAGAAAACCACAGCTGGAGGCATCACAATCCCAGACTTTAACCTATATGACAAAGCTGTAATCATCAAGACAGTATGGTATTGGCATGAAAACAGACACATAGACCAATGGAATAGAGAAACCAGAAATGGACTCACAAATATACAACCAACTAATCTTTGACAAAACAGGAAAGAGAATCCAATGCGGGGTGGGGGGGGGGGGGAAGCAGTGTCTTTAGCAAATGGAGCTGGAAGAACTGGACAGCAACATGCAGAAGAATGAAACTGGACCACTTTCTTACACCATACATAAAAAAAATTCAAAATGGATGAAAGACCTACATGTGAGACAGGAAACCATTGAAATCCTACAGGAGAAAACAGGCAGCAACCTCTTTGACCTCAGCCACAGCAGCTTCTTACTTGACATGTCTCCGGAGGCAAGGGAGACAAAAGCAGAAATGAACTATAGGGACCTCATCAAGATAAAAAGCTTCTGCACAGTGAAGAAAACAATCAGAAAAACTAAAAGGCAACCTATGGAATGGGAGGAGATATTTGCAAATGACATATCAGATAAAGGGTTAGTATCCAAAATCTATAAAGAATTTACCAAACTCAACACCCCAAAGAACAAATAATCCAGTGAAGAAATGGGCAGAAGACATGAATAGACACTTTTACAAAGAAATCCAGATGGAAAACAGACAAATGAAAAGATGCTCAACATCACTCATCATCAGGGAAATACAAATCAAAACCACATTGAGATACCACACCTGTCAGAGTGGCTAAAATTAACAATTCAAGAAACAACAGATGTTGGCAAGGATATGATGAAAGGGGAACCCTCTTGCACTGCTGGTGTGAATGCAAACTGGTGCAGCCACTCTGGAAAACAGTGTGGAGGTGCCTCAAAAAATTAAAAATAGAATTACTCTAGGACCCAGAAATTGCATTACTAGGTATTTATCCAAAGGATACAGGAGCGCTGATTCAAAGGGGCACAGGTACCCCAATGTTTATAGCAGCACTGTCAACAATAGCCAAATTATGTAAAGAGCCCAAATGTCCACCAACTGATAAATGGGTAAAGAATATGTGGTATATGTATACAATGGAATACTACTTGGCAATGAAAAATAATGAAATCTTGCCATTTGCACCAAGGTGGATGGAACTGGAGGGTATTATTCTTTTTTTTTTTTATTTTTTTTTTATTTTTTAATATATGAAATTTACTGTCAAATTGGTTTCCATACAACACCCAGTGCTCATCCCAAAAGATGCCCTCCTCAATACCCATCACCCACCCTGCCCTCCCTCCCACCCCCCATCAACCCTCAGTTTGTTCTCAGTTTTTAACAGTCTCTAATGCTTTGGCTCTCTCCCACTCTAACCTCTTTTTTTTTTTTTTTTTTTCTTCCCCTCCCCCATGGGTTTCTGTTATGTTTCTCAGGATCCACATAAGAGTGAAACCATATGGTATCTGTCTTTCTCTGTATGGCTTATTTCACTTAGCATCACACTCTCCAGTTCCATCCATGTTGCTACAAAAGGCCATATTTCATTTTTTCTCATTGCCACGTAGTATTCCATTGTGTATATAAACCACAATTTCTTTATCCATTCATCAGTTGATGGACATTTAGGCTCTTTCCATAATTTGGCTATTGTTGAGAGTGCCGCTATAAACATTGGGGTACAGGTGCCCCTATGCATCAGTACTCCTGTATCCCTTGGATAAATTCCTAGCAGTGCTATTGCTGGGTCATAGGGTAGGTCTATTTTTAATTTTCTGAGGAACCTCCACACTGCTTTCCAGAGCGGCTGCACCAATTTGCATTCCCACCAACAGTGCAAGAGGGTTCCTGTTTCTCCACATCCTCTCCAGCATCTATAGTCTCCTGATTTCTTCATTTTGGCCACTCTGACTGGCGTGAGGTGGTATCTGAGTGTGGTTTTGATTTGTATTTCCCTGATAAGGAGCGACGTTGAACATCTTTTCATGTGCCTGTTGGCCATCCGGATGTCTTCTTTAGAGAAGTGTCTATTCATGTTTTCTGCCCATTTCTTCACTGGGTTATTTGTTTTTCGGGTGTGGAGTTTGATGAGCTCTTTATAGATTTTGGATACTAGCCCTTTGTCCGATGTGTCATTTGCAAATATCTTTTCCCATTCCGTTGGTTGCCTTTTAGTTTTGTTGGTTGTTTCCTTTGCTGTGCAGAAGCTTTTTATCTTCATAAGGTCCCAGTAATTCACTTTTGCTTTTAATTCCCTTGCCTTTGGGGATGTGCCGAGTAAGAGATTGCTACGGCTGAGGTCAGAGAGGTCTTTTCCTGCTTTCTCCTCTAAGGTTTTGATGGTTTCCTGTCTCACATTCAGGTCCTTTATCCATTTTGAGTTTATTTTTGTGAATGGTGTGAGAAAGTGGTCTAGTTTCAACCTTCTGCATGTTGCTGTCCAGTTCTCCCAGCACCATTTGTTAAAGAGACTGTCTTTTTTCCATTGGATGTTCTTTCCTGCTTTGTCAAAGATGAGTTGGCCATACGTTTGTGGGTCTAGTTCTGGGGTTTCTATTCTATTCCATTGGTCTATGTGTCTGTTTTTATGCCAATACCATGCTGTCTTGATGATGACAGCTTTGTAGTAGAGGCTAAAGTCTGGGATTGTGATGCCTCCTGCTTTGGTCTTCTTCTTCAAAATTACTTTGGCTATTCGCGGCCTTTTGTGGTTCCATATGAATTTTAGGATGGCTTGTTCTAGTTTCGAGAAGAATGCTGGTGCAATTTTGATTGGGATTGCATTGAATGTGTAGATAGCTTTGGGTAGTATTGACATTTTGACGATATTTATTCTTCCAATCCATGAGCAGGGAATGTCTTTCCATTTCTTTATATCTTCTTCAATTACCTTCATAAGCTTTCTATAGTTTTCAGCATACAGATCTTTTACATCTTTGGTTAGATTTATTCCTAGGTATTTTATGCTTCTTGGTGCAATTGTGAATGGGATCAGTTTCTTCATTTGTCTTTCTGTTGCTTCATTGTTAGTGTATAAGAATGCAACTGATTTCTGCACATTGATTTTGTATCCTGCAACTTTGCTGAATTCATGTATCAGTTCTAGCAGACTTTTGGTGGAGTCTATCGGATTTTCCATGTATAATATCATGTCATCTGCAAAAAGCGAAAGCTTGACTTCATCTTTGCCAATTTTGATGCCTTTGATTTCCTTTTGTTGTCTGATTGCTGATGCTAGAACTTCCAGCACTATATTAAACAGCAGCGGTGACAGTGGGCATCCCTGTCGTGTTCCTGATCTCAGGGAAAAAGCTCTCAGTTTTTCCCCGTTGAGGATGATGTTAGCTGTGGGCTTTTCATAAATGGCCTTTATGATCTTTAAGTATGTTCCTTCTATCCCGACTTTCTCAAGGGTTTTTATTAAGAAAGGGTGCTGGATTTTGTCAAAGGCCTTTTCTGCATCGATTGACAGGATCATATGGTTCTTCTCTTTTTTTTTGTTAATGTGATGTATCACGTTGATCGATTTGCGAATGTTGAACCAGCCCTGCATCCCAGGAATGAATCCCACTTGATCATGGTGAATAATTCTTTTTATATGCTGTTGAATTCGATTTGCTAGTATCTTATTAAGAATTTTTGCATCCATATTCATCAGGGATATTGGCCTGTAGTTCTCTTTTTTTACTGGGTCTCTGTCTGGTTTAGGAATCAAAGTAATACTGGCTTCATAGAATGAGTCTGGAAGTTTTCCTTCCCTTTCTATTTCTTGGAATAGCTTGAGAAGGATAGGTATTATCTCTGCTTTAAATGTCTGGTAGAACTCCCCTGGGAAGCCATCTGGTCCTGGACTCTTATTTGTTGGGAGATTTTTGATAACCGATTCAATTTCTTCGCTGGTTATGGGTCTGTTCAAGCTTTCTATTTCCTCCTGATTGAGTTTTGGAAGAGTGTGGGTGTTTAGAAATTTGTCCATTTCTTCCAGGTTGTCCAATTTGCTGGCATATAATTTTTCATAGTATTCCCTGATAATTGTTTGTATCTCTGAGGGATTGGTTGTAATCATTCCATTTTCATTCATGATTTTATCTATTTGGGTCATCTCCCTTTTCTTTTTGAGAAGCCTGGCTAGAGGTTTGTCAATTTTGTTTATTTTTTCAAAAAACCAACTCTTGGTTTCGTTGATCTGCTCTACAGTTTTTTTAGATTCTATATTGTTTATTTCTGCTCTGATCTTTATTATTTCTCTTCTTCTGCTGGGTTTAGGCTGCCTTTGCTGTTCTGCTTCTATTTCCTTTAGGTGTGCTGTTAGATTTTGTATTTGGGATTTTTCTTGTTTCTTGAGATAGGCCTGGATTGCAATGTATTTTCCTCTCAGGACTGCCTTCGCTGCATCCCAAAGCGTTTGGATTGTTGTATTTTCATTTTCGTTTGTTTCCATATATGTTTTAATTTCTTCTCTAATTGCCTGGTTGACCCACTCATTCGTTAGTAGGGTGTTCTTTAACCTCCATGCTTTTGGAGGTTTTCCAGACTTTTTCCTGTGGTTGATTTCAAGCTTCATAGCATTGTGGTCTGAAAGTATGCATGGTATAATTTCAATTCTTGTAAACTTATGAAGGGCTGTTTTGTGACCCAGTATATGATCTATCTTGGAGAATGTTCCATGTGTACTCGAGAAGAAAGTATATTCTGTTGCTTTGGGATGCAGAGTTCTAAATATATCTGTCAAGTCCATCTGATCCAATGTATCATTCAGGGCCCTTGGTTCTTTATTGACTGTGTGTCTAGATGATCTATCCATTTCTGTAAGTGGGGTGTTAAAGTCCCCTGCAATGACCACATTCTTATCAATAAGGTTGCTTATGTTTATGAGTAATTGTTTTATATATCTGGGGGCTCGGGTATTTGGCGCATAGACATTTATAATAGTTAGCTCTTCCTGGTGGATAGACCCTGTGATTATTATATAATGCCCTTCTTCATCTCTTGTTACAGCCTTTAATTTAAAGTCTAGTTTGTCTGATATAAGTATGGCTACTCCAGCTTTCTTTTGGCTTCCAGGAGCATGATAAATAGTTCTCCATCCCCTCACTCTCAATCTAAAGGTGTCCTCAGATCTAAAATGAGTCTCTTGTAGACAGCAAATAGATGGGTCTTGTTTTTTTATCCATTCTGATACCCTATGTCTTTTAGTTGGCGCATTTAATCCATTTACATTCAGTGTTATTATAGAAAGATATGGGTTTAGAGTCATTGTGATGTCTGTATGTTTTATGCTTGTAGTGATGTCTCTGGTACTTTGTCTCACAGGATCCCCCTTAGGATCTCTTGTAGGGCTGGTTTCGTGGTGACAAATTCCTTCAGTTTTTGTTTGTTTGGGAAGACCTTTATCTCTCCTTCTATTCTAAATGAAAGACTTGCTGGATAAAGGATTCTCAGCTGCATATTTTTTCTGTTTAGCACACTGTAGATATCGTGCCAAGCCTTTCTGGCCTGCCAAGTTTCAAAGGAGAGATCAGTCACGAGTCTTATAGGTCTCCCTTTATATGTGAGGGCACGTTTATCCCTTGCTGCTTTCAGAATTTTCTCTTTATCCTTGTATTTTGCCAGTTTCACTATGATATGTCGTGCAGAAGATCGATTCAAGTTACGTCTGAAGGGAGTTCTCTGTGCCTCTTGGATTTCAATGCCTTTTTCCTTCCCCAGTTCAGGGAAGTTCTCAGCTATAATTTGTTCAAGTACCCCTTCAGCACCCTTCCCTCTCTCTTCCTCCTCTGGGATACCAATTATGCATATATTATTTTTTTTTAGTGTATCACTTAGTTCTCTAATTTTCCCCTCATACTCCTGGATTTTTTTATCTCTCTTTCTTTCAGCTTCCTCTTTCTCCATAACTTTATCTTCTAGTTCACCTATTCTCTCCTCTGCCTCTTCAAGCCGAGCCATCGTGGATTCCATTTTGTTTTGCAATTCGTTTAAAGCGTTTTTCAACTCCTCGTGACTGTTCCTTAGTCCCTCGATCTTTGTGGCAAGAGATTCTCTGCTGTCCTGTATACTGTTTTCAAGCCCAGCGATTAATTTTATGACTATTATTCTAAATTCACTTTCTGTTATATTATTTAAATCCTTTTTGATCAGTTCATTAGCTGTTGTTATTTCCTGGAGATTCTTCTGAGGGGAATTCTTCCGTTTGGTCATTTTGGAGAGTCCCTGGCGTGGTGAGGACCTGCAGTGCACTTCCCCTGAGCTGTGGTGTATAACTGGAGTTAGTGGGCGGGGCCGCAGTCCGACCCGATGTCTGCCCCCAGCCCACTGCTGGGGCCACAGTCAGACTGGTGTGTGCCTTCTCTTCCCCTCTCCTAGGGGCGGGATTCACTGTGGGGTGGCGTGTCCCGTCTGGGCTACTTGCACACTGCCAGGCTTGTGTTGCTGGGGATCTGGCGTATTAGCTGGGGTGGGTAGGCAAGGTGCACGGGGGCTGGAGGGGCAGGCTTAGCTCGCTTCTCCTTAGGTGATCCACTTCAGGAGGAGCCCTGTGGCAGCGGGAGGGAGTCAGATCCGCTGCCGGAGGTTTGGCTCCACAGAAGCACAGAGTTGGGTGTTTGCGCGGAGCGAGCAAGTTCTCTGGCAGGAACTGGTTCCCTTTGGGATTTTGGCTGGGGGATGGGCGGGGGAGATGGCGCTGGCGCCTTTGTTCCCCGCCAAGCTGAGCTCTGCCGTCCGGGGGCTCAGCAGCTCTCCCTCCCTTTGTCCTCCAGCCTTCCCGCTTTCCGAGCAGAGCTGTTAACTTATGACCTCCCAGACGCTAAGTCGCGCTTGCTGTCGGAACACAGTCCGTCCGGCCCCTCCGCTTTTGCCAGCCAGACTCGGGGGCTCTGCTTGGCCGGCGAGCCGCCCCTCCGCCCCGGCTCCCTCCCGCCAGTCCGTGGAGCGCGCACCGCCTCGCCGCCCTTCCTACCCTCTTCCGTGGGCCTCTAGTCTGCGCTTGACTCCGGAGACTCCCTTCTGCTAATCCTCTGGCGGTTTTCTGGGTTCTTTAGGCAGGTGTAGGTGGAATCTAAGTGATCGGCAGGACGCGCTGTGAGCCCCGCGTCCTCCTACGCCGCCATCTTCCGGGGCCAGAGCTGGAGGGTATTATTCTAAGTGAAATAGGCAGTCAGAGAAAGACAGATATCATATGATTTCACTCATATGTGGAATTTGAGAAACTTAACAGATGACCATAGGGGAAGGGAAGAAAAAAACAAGATAAAAACAGAGAGGAAGGCAAACCGTAAAAGACTCTTAAATATAGAGAACAAACTGAGGGTTGATGGGGGTGGGGAAAATGGGTGATGGGCATTGGGGAGGGCCCTTTTTGGGATGAGCACTGGGTGTTGTATGTAAGTGATGAATCACGGGAATCTACTCCTGAAGCCAAGACTACACTGTATGTTAGCTAACTTTAAAATAAAGAAAAAACAAAACAAAAAAGACAAAATCAACATACAGAAATCCATTTTTATATACTAATAATGAAGCAACAGAAAGAAAAATTAAGAAAGCAGTCCCATTTACAAATGCACCAAAGATAATAAAATATGTAGGAATAGACTTAACCAAGGAGGTAAAAGACCTGTACTCTGAAAACTATAAAACCCTGATGAAAGATATTGAAAACAACACAAACAAGTGGAAAGATATCCCATGCTCATGGGTTGAAAGAACAAATATTGTTAAAATGTCTACACTACCTAAAGCAATGTACACATTTAATGCAATCCCTGTCAAAATACCAACAGCACTTTTCACAGAACTAGAACAAACAATCCTAAAATTTGTATGGAACTACAGAAGACAACAGATAGCCAAAAAAATCTTGAAAAAAAGAACAAAAGTGAAGATATCACAATTCCAGACTTCAAGTTATATTACAAACCTGTAGTAATCAAAACAATATTGTGCTGGCACAAAAATAGGCACATAGGTCAATGGAATAGAATAGAAAGCCCAGAAATAAACCCATGTTTACATGGTCAATTAATCTTTGACAAAGGAGGAAGGAATATGCAATGGGAAAAAGACAGCTTCTTCAACAAATGGTGTTGGGAGAACTGGATGGCTACATGCAAAAGAAGGAAAATGTACTATTGGCTTGCACCATACACAAAGATAAACTCAAAATGGATTAAGGACCTAAATGTAAGACCTGAAACTATAAAAATCCTAGAAGAAAGCACAAGCAGTAATTTCTCTGGCATCAACCATAGCAGCATTTTTCTATATATGTCTCTTAAGGCAAGGGAAACAAAAGCAAAAATAAAATATTGGGGCTACATCAAAACAAAAACTTCTGCACAGCAAAGGAAACAATCAACAAAACAAAACAAAACAAAAACAACCTACTGAATGGGAGAAGATATTTGCAAATGATATATCCAATGAAGGGTTAGTATAGATGTATAAAGAAATGATACAACTCAACACCCAAAAAGCAAATAATCCAATTAAAAAATGAGCAGAAGACATGAACAGACATTTCTCCATAGAAGACATACAGATGGACAACAAATTCATGAAGAGATGCTCAATATCACTCATCATCAGGGAAATGCAAATCAAAACCACAATGAGATATCACCTTGTCAGAATGGCTAACATCAAAAACATTGAGAAACAGTAAGTGTTGGAGAGGATGTCGAAAAATAGGAACCCTCATGCACTGTTGGTGGGAGTACAAACTGGTAGAGCCACTGCAGAAGATGGTATGGAGGTTCCTGAAAAAGTTAAAAATGGAACTACCTACCCTACAATCTAGTAATTGCATTACTGGATATCTACTAAAAAAAAAAAAATACAAAAATACTATTCAGAGGGATACATGCACCCTTATATGTATTGCAGCATTATTTACAATAGCCCAATTATGGAAGCAATCCACATGTCCATTGATAGATGAATGGATAAAGATGTGATATATATATACCAAATGGAATATAATTCAATCATTAAAAAGAACGAAATCTTGCCATTTGCAACAACATGGATGCAACTAGAGAGTATAATGCTACGTGAAATAAGCCAGAGGACAAATACCATATGATTTCACTCATATACGGAATTTAAGAAATAAAACAAATGAGCAAAGTAAAAAAAAAAAAAAAAAAAAAAGGAAAGCGACAAACCAAGAAACATACTCTTCACTATTGAGAACCAACTCATGATCACCAGTGGAGAGGCCAGTGTGGGGATGAGTGAAATAGGTGATGGCACTTAAAGAGTATACTTACCATGATGAGCACGGAATAATGTATAGAATTATTGAATCACTACATTGTATACCTGAAACGAATATAACACTGTATGTTAAATATACTGGAATTAAAATAAAAAAATGAAAAAATAAAATAATGTTTATGGTGTTTTAGTCAGCAATTTTGAGTGTTTTGTAGCAAAGGTTTTTCAGATGATCTAGACTGAAATATTGCTGGAAATATAATGCCAAACATTTCTGTACCCATCAAACCATTCCTTTTCCTTTTCTCATCTCTTTACAGTCCCTTGGGAGAAAATATATAGTAAAGATATAAGGGCTTCTCGAGTCAACACACTTTCTTGAAGTTTGCAAAGTCAAAACTGTGTAGCATAACTTCCTTCATTAAGATTCTGCTTTAATCCCTTGGTTGGCAGAGGGGAGGTGAGTGGGGAGATGTGTGAAATAGGTGAAGGGGATTAAGAGGTACAGATTTCCAGTTATAAAATAAATAAGTCATGGAGATGAAAAGTACAGCATAAGGAACACAGTAAATAATATTGTAATAACACTGTATGGTGACAGATGGTGACTACACATATTGTAGTGAGTGCTGAATAATGTATAGAATTGTTGAATCATTATGTTATACACCTGAAACTAATATAACATTGTATGTCAAATACACTTCAGTAACAAAAATAAAATAAAATTAGTTTCCAAAAATTTTTTGGTAACTTGAAACCTTAAAGTTATATTAAAGGCAAATGAAAGTTATTTAATATCTAGATCATTTCCAAATAATATAAAATATAAAAACAATAATTGCCATTAAAAAAAGATTCTTCTTTAATCCTTGAGGATTTTGGTAACATTTGGTTTTGCTTAATTTTACCCACATCCTCATTTTCTCAGAAATTGGCATTATGGGGGTTCTAATGACGTCTGGAACATCAAATAGCTCTTAAAAGTAAAACTGTGATGGATTGAGTGTGAATGAATCAAACAGGGATTAAATTTCCCTTGAAATACATATGGATTTAATAATTAGCAGGAAAGTTCTTTGTAATTAAAAAAATGTTTAGGAGAATGTTTGACATTTTAGAGAAGGCAAAGTGTTGCTAGATTGTACTGTTTCAACTTATAGATTTCTTCTGAAACACTGATATCACTGTCATAGACCAAATAGTCCCAATCAAGATGTGAAAAAGTCTAGTAATTCTTGGCACATAGTAAGCATTTAAGAAATTTTAGCTTAATCTCTATTTTCCAACTATTTTAAACACCCCTAAACTTATTTTGATGGAAGAAACTTCTTTCATACCTGTCTTTAGTTAGGAGTTCAGAGTCTAGGAGAGGAGTCAGTGTGCAAACAAATGAAAGCAATAGAGTGTCTATTGTATGGTGCAGAGAAAAGGATGTACTATCTGCACATGCTACCTAAAGCAATCTAGAAAGGCACTGCAGGTGATGCTTGGTGAATCCTAAGAGAAGAATTGTTTGCTGGCTGAACTATTATAAACTATTATAATAGTGCAGAGGCACAGCATGCATAAAGACTCAGAAGTAGGAAAACAGCTTAGAATTTTTAGGAAACTAAAATTAATTTGAGATGCCAAAGTATAATCTAGGAGAGGGCCACAATGAGGGACAGGGCTGCAGGGACAGTAAGAGGTCTGACTAAAGAGGAGTTGGGGTTCAAGGATCTTGGGTTTTGTACTGAAAGATCAACATTTGATTATTATCATAGCAGCTCTGCACTCACATCATATATATATGTATATGTATATGTATATGTATATGTATATGTATATGTATATATATGTACGTATATATATTTATTAATATCACCTTTTTCAAGGCATAATTTATATACAGTAAAATGCACCCGTTTTTAGTGTACAGCCTGGTGACTTGACAAATGTATACACCTCTGTAACTACCACTAACTCAATCTATAAAATTTTATCATTACCTCAAAAAGTTCCCTTGTGCCCCCTTCTCAGTCAGCCCTACACTCACACTCCTAGGCAACCACTATAGATCTCTGTCATTACATGTGTGTGTTGCCAGGAGTGAGGGAGGGCAGCATGGAGAATTTTTCTCAGACCTGGACATCATAGCACCTCATTCTCCTACAACAGTAACTGGTCTGAGGAGCAGACATTGGCCAAAGAAAGAGTTTTTTCCCAGAATAAATATAATCTTTTTTTCCATTTGGGATGCAAAAAATGCGACTGTGTAAACTTGAAGCTGCCACACTTTTCTTCCCTGGTGGCATAGAGGAAGTCTTTTGGTGGGAGAGAATAAGAATAATGCATAGGGGGAAATTGGAACAGAGCAAGAGAGAAAGAGAATCCCTACATCCTCCAGGAATTACTTACGCCTGATAGAGACACCCACATTTAGACAGAATTAGGGCTCTGAAGAACATAATAAAGAAGGAACTGGAGGCTAGAGAAGAAGGACACAGTGGAGACAGCTGAAATTCATAAATCATGTCCTGAATTCCAGTGTCAGTTTTTTCTTATGTTGGAATTAGACATGGAAGCTGCCAGCGAGAGGCCTTGACACAGAGGGGAAATTGACTTCTCACCATGGAGCAAGGAGATCACTAAGACCGAGAGGTGTTTCCCTACCACTCTTCTCTCTTCACTCATCCTCAGTTCAGGTCAACAGATATGTATTGACATCTGCCTGTGAACAGACCAGTGTGATGGAATTTGGGGACATAAAGATAAACTAAACAGTCTCTCCCTTCCAAGACCATACATTAGTAGAGGAGAGATAACTCTTTCAACCTGGAGGTAAGGGCAGTAAGAAGCTAAATCTTAGAGAATAAAATGTAAAAGAGATAAGAGCACTATAGGTAGAGGTACAGAGACAAGAAACATTAAGTGTTCCAGAGTACATAGTCAAAGACAGGGAGTAGCCAGAAATAACACTGGAGAAGCAGGAGTTGGGTCAGAAAGGAACTGGAATACCACACCAAGGTTTCCATTTTATGTTGTAGGCATCAGGAAGTTGTATTCGTTTTTTAGAGATGACATAACAAAGTATCACAGACTGGGGGGCTTAACAAATTTATTTTCTTATGATTCTAGAGGCTAGAGGTCCAAGGTCAAGGTATCAACAGGTTTGATTTCTTCTGAGGCCTCTCTTTGGCTTGCAGAAGGCTGTCTTCTCCCTGTGTCTTCACATGGTCTTTCCTGTGTCTGTGTCTAAATTTCCCCTTTTTATAAAAGACACCTGTCAGATTGGATTAGGGTCCACTCTAATGGCTTCATTTTAACTTAATTACCTCTTTAAAGACCCTGTACTCAAACACTGTCATATTCAGAGGTTCTAGAGGTTAGGATTTCAACATATGAATTTTTAGGGGACAGAATTAAGCCTATAAGAAGCCAGTGAAGGATTTTAAGTAAAGAGGGACATGAACAGATCTCTACTTTAGAAACATTATTGGTAATAGTGTGGAAGACAGACTGAAGGAGGACAAGAATAGAGGTGTAAAGGTTTGTTAGGAGGCTTTTGGAGTTGTCCAAGCAAGAGTTGATAAGGGCTTGAATTAGAGAGCCTACTTTCAGACTGCTACCTGATTAGAATAGAATCCAGATATAGTGGCCTTTGAGCAGTTGATGACTCTTCCCACTAGAACAAATTCTGCTATGTAGGATGTTTATACAAATTTGCTTTGAAGGAGAAGGGTAGGTGGAATGAGGCAGTAGGGAGCTCTGTGAAGGATTCTTCAATCATATTATGGTTTTATAAGGCTCCCTAAGTTTGGATCACATTCCTTTACTTGTCACTGTTTCTATTCCTATTATTATTATTATTATTATTATTATTATTATTATTATTATTTTAAGTAGGCTTCATACCCAGCCCAACACAGGGCTTAAACTCACAACCCTGAGATCAAGAGCCAGACATTTAACCGACTGAGCCAACTACCCCTTTATTTTTATTCTTATTCTTGTTATGGAGATATATTTTTGATGTGGAAGAAAGACCACAAGTTATGGAGTTGGGATCCTACTTGGACCCTTAACTCTGGCAATTACTAGGTGAGTAACCTTGGGAAAGTCATTTTGTCACTCTGAACTTCAGTTTCCTTTTATGTAAAATGGAGATGATAATAATATCTACCTCACAGATTTATTGAAAGAATTAAATGAGATCATGCATGAAAAGTATCTTTTAAAGAGCTGTATACTTATTATTTATTCTACTTGTTACCCCCAAAGGACATTTTTATGACTGTAGGTGGGAGTGGGAAGCAGATACTCATTACAGAGCATAATGGTGGCTATGATTTATTGAGTTACCTGATATGAGCTTTAGATGTGAACCCTAGACTATATCTTTCTTCTAGAAGAGGAGCCCCCAGTCATAGGATTTGTTGGGTGGTAGTTATATCAACATCTGAGAAAAATATGACTCTTCTCTGGGCTATTTGCATCTGATTCCCAGGAAAGAAAAAAATGCAGTTTGATTTCAGTAAATGATAGAATTTGAGGGACATGTTTAATATCACTAAAACAAAGGGAAGGAAGCAAATGGACAAAAGCAGAGAAAAAAGAGGTGATAGCCGTAAGAGGGAGTATGAAAACAAAAGATAAAATCAGGAAAGAAACTAGAAAAGGAAAAAAACAAAGACTTTCCCCAAAATGTCTCCTACTTCTACTCCTATTTATTCACGTTTCATTTCTTTAAGTATATGAACCTCAAGGGTAAGGAGAACTATTATTTTTAATATCATTTATGTATGTGTCTGGTTAATGTCAACTCACTATTAATCATACTATTGTTTGCAAGAGATGATTCCTGGAAATTTTGAACTGGGGTTGCTTTTATATATAATAATTAATATTTATGTGAATTATATACCTCACGCAATGCAAACATAGAATATATACCCCTTGATGTAAGATTTAATTTTTTATTAAAAAAATTTTTTTTAGATTTATTTACTTTTGATAGAGAGACAGAGCACAAGTGGGGGAGGGGAAGAGAGAGAAGGAGACACAGAATCTGAAGCAGGCTCCAGGCTCCGAGCTGTCAGCACAGAGCCCGACGCAGGGCTCAAACTCACAAACTGCGATCTCATGACCTGAGCCGAAGTTGGACACTTAACCGACTGAGCCACCCAGGTGTCCCTAATTTAATTTTTTAAAAAAAGACAATTTACCATAGGACAGAACTGTGTCTCTGATAAAGGTTTTGAAGTGAATAAAGTTTTAAAAGCCAAAAATAAAAAATAAAAAAATTATTTAGTTGATCAAACATGATGCTTCTAAAGATGATACCTCAGAGGGGAATGTTTCTTCAAAGAAGTCTGACATGTTTTCACATAAGAAAACTGTTACTTAAATTTGATGCTGAATACTAACCATCTTCCTTGATAATCCATGAAATTCTTATAAACTAGAACGCATGGCAAGAACTGGTCACCAGGTGAGACCAGGGATTCATTTTTCATTCATTCAACAGATATATATTGAACATAGGACTTTTTGTCAGGTGGTAGGTGGAGTGGGTGAATAAAACAGACATAATACCTGCCCTCATGGAGCTTACCTTTATGTAGGAGAGTTGAATAGTAAATAAACTATAAGTAAACATATAAGTAACATATAATTACAAGTTGTGATAATTTTTATGAAAGAAAAGGACGCTTTGCTATGAGAATAATAGTGAGAACTTCAGTGTGGGTGGCTGAGGAAATGACATTTACACTGAAACCTGAAGGATGAGTAAGAGTTAGTCCTGAGAAGAATGAAGACAAAGTAGTTGAGGCAGAAGAAAAAACATGCTTGTAGCCCTGAGACAGGAAAGAGTTCATCGTGGAGTTCATCAAAGCTGCCTTGTGTGGCAGATCTTGAGAGTCTATTTCAAGTAAAGCTCAGTAAATAAGACCCTCTTTTTGTTTGTCCCATTCTTATAGTTCATGCTAATTGCCAGGTGTCTTGTGTATGATTAAGGCTGAAATAACTGCTAACAGTTGAAACTGAGCTACCCATGAGAGCAGGGCTAATTCTGTCTCTGATGAGGACAAAGATTGGGAGTGGGTATCTAACTTAAGGATTGCTTTTTGTGCTGGTCTCAGCCTGTCCATAACCAATGTTGTGGTTGGATGGGCATTCTGGTTCTATGGTTGCAAATGCCCTTCAGCAACAACCATCAGGAAACTGTGAAAAAATAGTTTATAACTTACAGAACCAGGAAATTATATAGCACACCTGGGGTCATGCCGCAAGGTTGTGCTCAGAGAGAGAACACACTGGCCTGAGGTTCTGCTTTTATTGGGGTCTTGGGTGGTGGCTTAGAATTCATAGTCTCCTGCTTTACTGGTGAATTTAAAACATAAGAATGGGAGTTTAAAGTGTGGGAAGAGATGGGTGCCTGGGTGGCTCAGTCGGTTAAACATCTGACTCTTGATCTCAGCTCAGGTCTTAATCTCAGGGTTGTGAGTTCAAGCCCTGCATTGGGCTCCATGCTGGGCATGAAGCCTACATAAACACACACATACCTAAATTACCTAGACTGATAATAAGGAGATTTTAAAAAGATCCTTGCTGGAATTAATCTTTTTTCCATACAGCACTACAGTACCCATAGGCAATTAATTATGAATGCAGTCATATTACACTAGCTTGGCATGGATTTGCACACACATCATGCTTTTATGGTTATTTCCAAACAACCTCCTGTCCACTCCCAGCTCATATCAGAATCCCACATGTAGTTCTTCTAATTACAGCAGAAGTAACAATTTCCCAAACTACATTCCATTGCTATTCTTAACTTCTGGGTTTGAATGCCCTCTCCAGAGCCTCTTGAACATCAACTACTAACATACCATTTGAAATCAGCCTGAAAAATGTCCAACTTACCATTTCCTTCCCTGTCATACAACTTAGCACATCTGTTCCCACCATGCTCAATCCCTTTTCAAGTCTTCTTTATAACTATCTTTGTGTGTGAGAGAGAGAGCATGATAAGCCAGGGAGGGACAGGGGAAGAGGAGAGAGAGAATCCCAAGCAAGCTCCATACTCAGCATGAGATCATGACCTGGGCCAAAATCAAGAGTCAGATGCTCGGGGTGTCTGGGTGACTCAGTCTGTTGAACATCTCACCTCGGCTCAGGTCATGATCTCACCACTCATGAGTTCAAGCCCCTCATTGGGCTCTGTGCTGACAGCTCAGAGCCTGGAGCCTGCTTCGGATTCTGTGTCTCCCTCTTTCTGTGCCCCTCCCCCACTCTCACTCTGTCTCTCAAAAATAAACAAACATTAAAAAAAAATTGGCTGGAGGGTATTATGCTAAGTGAAATTAGTCAGTCAGAGAAAGGCAAAAATCATATGACTTCACTCATATGAGGACTTTAAGAGACAAAACAGATGAACATAAGGGAAGGGAAACAAAAATAATATAAAAACAGGAGGGGGATAAAACAAGAGACTCATAAATATGGAGAACAAACTGAGCGTTGCTGGAGGGGTCGTGGGAGGGGGGATGAGCTAAATGGGTAAGGGGCATTAAGGAATCTACTGAAATCATTGCTTCACTATATACTAACTAATTTGGATGTAAATTTTAAAAAATAAAAAAGTTAAATCAAAAAAAAAGTTGGATGCTCAACCAACTGGATTGAGCACCCCATTTTTTTTTGTTTTTATGTTGTTGTTGTTGTTGAGCATGGAGCCCAACGTGGTACTTGAACTCATGACACTGAGATCAAGACCTGAGATGAGATCAAAAGTCAGACACTTAACCAACTGAGCCACCCAGGCACCCCTACAACTTTTTCTAAGAAAGCTTCTTTGTATCACCTAGGAAGCATGGAGCTTTATATACTTTGTTGTTCTTATTTTCACCTCCATTCAAATATTAGGATAAATACCAGTTAGGACAAACACCTAAAACACAGTTATATTTTAATTTTCTTAGTCTTAGACTAGAATTAGACACAATCCATACATAAATCATATATGATTAGGACAGTAAGGTCTAATTTCAGCACAAAAAGAGAGGCAGCAGAAAAAAGGTTAGAATTTTGTCACATTCCTAAATTTAGGCTTCTTTTGCTAAAATTGCATAAAAGCATGTGTCAAGAGAACTCAGCATGATTGTCCTAGAACTTGACAGCAGGGCTGCACTTGATTCTGGGCAGCTCACATCTGGGAATTACCGTTGGAAAAATGTCTTTGTGCTGTTCCTCTTCTTTCTCACAGACATCTGCTTTAGAGGGGAGATTTGGATGGTGTAAAGTTTCTAAGCAAGTGGGGAAGGCCTAGAAACACAACACTTGAAAGTGAAGATCATAGTTTTTTCTCCTGATGTAGAGAATTCTATGAGATTTAAACTTTTTCCTCTCTGAAAGCTGGTACCAGTTTTTTCCTTCGTAGAAAAGCTGCAGCTCTCTAAAAAGATGAAGAAATTTATTTTGGAAAACATCTGAGGAGAGAACAGCTGGTCTTCAAGATAAGAAAAACATTTGTCAAATGTTCTTTTGCCTCCTACAGGGTAACTATGAACGTTTGACAGTTTCCTCTTTCCTGCAGCCAAGTCAAATAGGCATTACAGGACAAACACAGTCCCCCCAAAAGAAGGCCCAATAGAAAGGCTGGGTTTTTCTTGCTTTCTAAGTTGTTCTTGTTTGTCTTCTCTCCACAGGCTTGCCGGAATTTGACTTCTTTGGGGTTAAATGTAGTGGGTGGGGAATAAGGTAATTTGAAGCTTCTACTATTAAACTCTTTTTTTTTTTAAATATATATACACAATAGAATACTACTTGGCAATGAGTAAGAATGAAATATGGTCTTTTGTAGTAACATGGATGGAACTGGAGAGTGTTATGCTAAGTGAAATAAGTCATACAGAGAAAGACAGATACCATATGTTTTCACTCTTATGTGGATCCTGAGAAACTTAACAGAAGACCATGGGGGAGGGGAAGGGGAAAAAAAACTTAGAGAGGGAGGGAGGCAAACCATAAGAGACTCTTAAAAACTGAGAATAAACTGAGGGTTGGTGGGGGGTGGGAGGGAGGGGAAAGTGGGTGATGGGCATTGAGGAGGACACCTGTTGGGATGAGCACTGGGTGTTGTATGGAAACCAATTTGACAATAAATTTCATATTTAAAAAAATTTTGTAATGTTTATTTTTGAGACAGAGAGAGAGCAAGCGAGCATGCACATGCGTGATTTGGGGGAGGGGCAGAGAGACAGGGAGACACAGAATCCAAAGCAGGCTCCAGGCTCTGAGCTGTCAGCACAGAGCCTGAGGCAGGGCTGGAACACACTATCTGTGAGATCATGACCTGAGCTAAAGTCAGACACTTAACTGACTGAGCCACTCAGGTGCCCCTAAACTCTTTCTTTTTAAATTTGCTAGAATTGACTAGCTGCTCTTTTATAAAAAAAAAAAAAAAAAAAAAAAAAAAAGTCTTTGAAAGAGTATGTTATTCGAAAGGTATGCTCATCATATTCTAGGAATAGTTTACATTTTTCTCATACCTTCATCCTTTATTTTTTTAAGTGTTTACTTTTGAGAAAGAAAGAGAACATGTGCACACACACTGGGGAGGGGCAGAGCGAGGGGGGACAGAGGATCTAAAGCAGCTCTGAACTGTCAGCACAGAGTCCAACTCAGGGCTCAATCTCACAAACTGTGAGATCATGACCTGAGCCAAAGTTGGTCACTTAACTGCCTGAGCCACCCAGTCACCCCTACTCTCATCCTTTAATTAGCAGTTTAAAATTAAAGAATCAATACACTCATATTTCTCAATAAAAACTATCCTTGCCAAGTTACCAATACTATGTAATGTTTTAATTGAGAATAACTTAAGCCATACAAGAAAAATATTTTCTTCTCCTTTTACTCATATAGTGAGATATGAAAATCAAATTGGTCCCTTAAGAAAGATGAGATTAGAATTGACAAAGTCATCACCGTTAGATTTAGGAGGTAATGTTCTAGGACTGGAACAAGGTTAACATTTGGTCCATTCAAGCAAGGCAAGGACTTCAGAACAGAGAGAACAATCCAGGGACTTCCTAGGCCATTTATTTAAGAACTGCATTTTTGACCCTTTTCATTGTTAGCTGTACTCTTCCCTTAAGGTTTGATATTTCTTTCTCAGTTCTTTTAGAGTATAGTTCTATTTCTTGAAGATCTACCAAGAATCCTAGTCACACTAATTCTGTTAGCCTAATATATAAGGAATTCAAAGGGTAAAGCATATTTACTTCTTCGGCTTTTACTCCTCATGTTTCCTATTCTCCAGTCCCTCTCTGAGATGATGAGCCCCTCTTCATCTTTCTGGATTTCAATTCTAGTTTCTCCTCTGGGGAAGGTTCTCTGACATTCCCCCTGTGCTACCAACCAGTCCTTCATACTTCACTCTATTTTAACACTTATCAAGCTGTAGGTCAGTCATTTATTAGACAGGGATTTTCCTCAGGGTAGAGTCTCTCATCCCTATTTATGTCCCCAGACACTGGTACTGGAACAGTTTTGGTTCCCATCAGGGGATAATATGCTCTCAGGGTCTTTGCCTGAGTGAAGAGATAAATTGGAGAGAAGAATTTATCAATTAGAAAGTTTGAGGTCAAAATGGAGGTAGCTGAAGTCCTCTTTCAACTCTACACTTCATGCCTCTGAAATCCCCACCTCTAATTAATTAATTCCCTTTGGTCATGAGAAGGATATATACAGCTATCTATGCCCATAAAGACCTCATCTTTAACATACCCTAAACCAAGCTCCTTGTTTCCCCTGTCCTGTCCAGCTCCTAGTCTGTTTTTGTTCATGAATCCCCCAACTTGGGAAATGACACTACCATTCAGATTGTCAACATCCTCCATTCCTCCCTCTCTAATTGTTTACCAAGTCATGTTGATTTTATTTTCATGGTATATTTTGACTCTAAGTCCTGTTATTGTAGAGAGAACCCAGATGGAGCTCAGCAATCTCCATGAACTAAGAAGATGGAGCTGGAGATCCAGGAAGGCCAATGCAGCTAGAATTCACAGAGCAGAGTTCAGAGAAGAGAAGAGAAGAGAAGAGAAGAGAAGAGAAGAGAAGAGAGGGGAGGGGAGGGGAGGGGAGGGGAGGAGAAGAGGACTGCACAGGGAGAGAGCACTCCAGAGATCTACAGAGAGTCTCCCTTGAGCCTTCAGCTAAATACCGATCAGAACATAATTTGAGGAAACTACCTGAGGCTGAGTAAAGTGCCACTGAAAAAGAGCAAAGAGAATAATCCTCAGAGTACCAGCTCCAATAAGATAAAATTCACAATGTCTGGCATCCAATAAAAGTTACCAGCATGCAAAGAAGCATGAAAATATGATGCATGATGAGGAGAAAAGCAATCAATATAAACAGATCAAGAACTGCATAGGAGATAGAATTAGTAGAAAAAGACATTAAAACAGTTGTTATAGCTGTATTCCATATATCTGAGAAGCGAGAGGAAAGATTGAAAATGTTAAGTAGAGATATGGAAGATATTTTAAGACCTAAATCTAACTTTCAGAGATGTAAAAGATAATATTGGATATGAAAAATACATTGGATGGGATTAATATCAAATTAGATATTACAGAAGAAAAGATTAAAGAACTTGAAGACAAAGCAGTAGAAACAATATAAAATGAAACACATAGAGAAAAAAGGCTTAAAAGTAAAAAAGAACATCAGTGAGCTGTAGGACAACTTCAGGTGACCTAATCTGTGTATATTTGGAGTCCTCAAAGGAAAGGAGGTACAGAAAAAATATTTAAAGATATATTGACTGAAAAATTTTCTAATTTGATGAAAACTATAAAGCCATAGAGCCAAGAGGTTTCAATGAACCCTAAACACAGGAAACATGAAGAAAACTATACCAAGGTGCATGCTAATAAAATTGCTTGGCATTCGTGATAAAAGAGAACGTGTTAACCCATATTCTTCATCCCCACTGCTTTAGGTTGGGCCTTCTTAATGTTTTAGCTGGACTTTTACTATAACCTCCAACTAATCTCCCTACCTCTGATTTCCTTCCATACTAGTCTTCTCCTTTCAACACTATCAGAGAGTTCTTCACTGTTCCCTGAATTAAAGTCAAGTTTCATAGTAGAAGGCAAATAAATCCCCCTTAGCATGATATACCTGACCCTTTTTTCTCTTTCCAGCTTCAACATCTCCCCAAACTACATTTGCTCCCATCTTCTAGCCACATGGACCTATTTGTGGAAACAGCTGTCCTGTCTCTAGCCTCTGTGCCTTTGCATGGGCTGTTGCCTCTGCCTGGGAATTCCTTTCCTATATTTGGTTTATTAATCTGTAGTTCCCTCTAATCTATAAGCTTTTGGAAGGCAGGGACTATCTTTCCTCTCTATAGTGCCTGCTACATAGCTCAGTACATATTTTCCAGTGAATGAAATTATCATTTAAAATTATTTTTATTTAAAAACAGCCCAACACTTGGAAAAATCTGTTATTATGTACCTATACATTGAGACTGAATAGAAACTATCTTTATTTTCAGAAGCCAGAAAAGTATCTTTTCAATACAATATGTTGCTGGTTGTTGATACATTTGTCTTTGACTTCATTTAATTTTTTAGCTCATTGAGGTTCACAGAAGATTTCAATTGATGATGTGTTTAGAAGGAAGACTGTTAGGTTATTGAGCACCAATATTACTAACATGCCTATGAATGGCTATATTTTCTGGATGTCTTAAATACATGGCAATTTCTTTTATGAATGAGCATCTAACATGACTGATCTCCACAAAAAAGACAAGTGCCCTTTTGATAAGCACCAGAGAAGAAAATCACTCAGTGTGTGTGTGTGTGTGTGTGTGTGTGTGTGTGTGTGTGTATATATATATATATATATATATATATATATATATACTCCTACAAACAGGAATATTTTTACACACATTCAGATACTTTCCACATAGGTATTATGGCTTAAATGCAGAAGCTTATGGCCCCTTCACTGCCAATGGCCTTATGCAACATACCCATGTGGAAGAAGGCATAGACTAGGGTTTTATAAATTAACAAAGTTAATATTTAAGACCAACTGTATTGAGGCAAGTAGCAATATGGTTTCACTAAATTGCATTTAAGCTAACTAGATTGGAATTCATAAAAAGTGTTATTTTATTAAATTTTTTTTAAGTTCCAAGTCTAGCTTTAATTTTCTGCACACAGAGGGTTTGGGAACACATATAAACTAGTTTTAATTTCACTCATTAATTTATTCAGGAACATTCAATAAGTACCCACTAAATGTTAGTCACCATGCCAGGTGCTAGAGATGCAGAGATGAAAAAAATAATCCCTGACATGAGTGAGCTCCCAGTCAAGTAGTGATTCTGAAGTGAGATCGGGAAAAGCATATGCCCTTATGAAGATATACTGTAGTTTTCAAGGGCCAATTGTCAAAGTATCACCCTATCCACCCTGATTCTGATGGTAGGGGAGAAGGGTTTGCTCTCTGATGGGAATGTGCTGAATATGAGGACCCAATGGTAGTGAGAAAGACCAAGATGTTAATACAAAATTATAATATTAATAGCCATACAAAGGCTACTATAAGAGTACCCAATTTTACCTAGTAGTATTCAGGAAATATCTGATAGGCAGAAGAAAATATGTGTTTTGAAAGAAGTCTCAAACTCTGGAGATACTGACTTAAGGGTCATCAATTTGTGAGTGGGAACTGAAGCCCTGAGAATGGGTGAGATCACTTAAAGAGAGTGTATGAACCTGGAAAATAATGAAGTTGTCGTCGTCGTCATCATCATCACCCTAACCACTTACTGAGTGATTTTTACTATGTGCCAGAGTACTTCACATGCGATATCTCATTTAACCCTCACAAAAACCTTACAAGTTTAGATGCTCTGGAACTTTTGGCAATGCTAACATTTAGGAGGCTGGCAGATGGGGATGCTATCAAGTGGGTCTAAAAAGAGAGCAACCAGAGAAACAGAACGAGGAAAGGGGTGATGCCACAGAAACCAAAGCAGGATAGTGTTTTGGGAAGGGAGAGGTCAGCAGGGCCACAGGCTGCAAAGATGCCAAGGAAAATGGGTGCAAAGGAGCCATAGGTTTCCCAATTCAGAGACTGAGGTGACCTTATGGGAAGCATTTTCAAGAGTGGTTAGGGAGGGATGAGAAACACATTATAAAGGGTTGAAAAAAGTATGGGATGTGCAAAGGAGAGGCAATTAGGGGAATAAATTGGGCTGGAAAGGGAAAATGGAGTGGAACTTGAAAGGGGAGTGGTACAGAAAGGGAGAAAAGAATAATAGATAAGACTGAAGAGCTTAGCCAAAGTGTCCTATATCCAGAAAGAAGGTAAGAATAGAAGAGAGAGAAAGGATGGGGCAAGGCGTGACCAAGAGGTCTAGTGGAAGAATAGGCCTTGAACAGGGAGAGGGGACTCCTAGTGAGGTTGAAAGAAAGAAGTTAGAAGACATAGAGAGGGGCACCTGGGTGGCTCAGTCCATTAAGTTAAGCGTCCAACTTCAGCTCAGGTCATGAACTTGCGTTTCATGAGTATGAACCCCACATCAGGCTCTGTGCTGACAGCTCAGAACCTGGAGCCTGCTTCAGATTCTGTGTCTCCCCCTCTCTCTGCCCCTCCTCTGCTTTCACTCTGTCTCTCTGTCTCTCAAAAATAAATAAAGATTTTAAAAAATTAAAAGAAATAAAGAAAGAACTTGGGGGAGTTGACAACTAGGGGGTTCTGTTTTCATCTTAAAAGTAGGAGGCAAAGTCGTCTGCTACAAATTAGGTGGGCAGAGTGCTTGAAGACAGCAAGGCAAGTTTGTGATGTGGGACATAACTACTTCTATTCAAAACATAGTGTATGATATTCTGAAGACTCTCTGCTGAAGATTTTAATCAGAGTTGGAAATAGTGGGGAATATATCCTAATAGCTCCTCCTTCTCTTTTGCAAAAAACATGAACCCAGACTCTCTAGATGAATCCCTGCCTTAGATTTTGGGTATGGGGTTTCCTCTGTGGAGGGGAATGGGAAAAGGTGGTATATAGAGGAGTAAAGGATGAGAGCAAAATCATGAATGAGTGTTGAATTCTATTTAATTTTTTCGGATACATACTGAGATGATTATGCAGTTTTGAATTACATTAATAAAGTTTCTAATGTGGAACCATTCCTGTGGTAATATCCTTCTTGAACATGAAATTGAATTTGATTTGTTTATATTTTATTTGGAATTTTGGCAACTATGTTTATGGATAATATTATCCTGTAATTTTTTTTCTCTTACTGTCCTTGTTTTTTAGTTTAGAGGGTATGCTAGTCTCATAAGCTAGCATGATGTATCAACATGTGTAACAAATTTTTTTCACCATTGCTTCTTGTACTCCCCTATTTCCTTCTTGGTTCACTTTTATTCTGGTTTGAGTACATTCCTTAATAGTTCTTTCAGCAAGAGTGTTTTGGTGGTAAATATTCTAAGTCTCTGTAGATCTTTAAATACATTTATTTTGCTGCTACTTCTAAATTGTAGTTTGTCTAGGTATAGACTTTTAGGTTTACCCTGTCCATGAGCATCTCTGGATTTCACCAGTTCTAAACCCACTTTCATGTTAATTTTTCAGTTCAACATTTCTGAACTACATAGATAGTATGAATTTGAACCACATGGATAATTTAATGCATGCTTGGAGATCTAGTTTCTCTCCAGTATCTATTTTCTTTCCACAGTAGTGGCTAATGAACCATAATTTCCTTCCAAACCCAGGGTCCCAGAAACAAAGAGATAGGGGTGCAGCTACTTTGGAAAACAGTTTGGCAGCTTCTCAAAATGTTAAATATAGTCCTAATATGAACCAGCAATTCTACCTAAGAGAAATGAAAACACATGTCCACATAAAAACACCCAAGTATAGTTTACAGTTGTGCCACTAACTAGCAGAGTAAATCAGTTAAATGCTATGGGTTAAAGTTTTTTCTTTAAATATGTAAAAGGAAATATATATACTAAATTATCTCAAAGAAATATTACAATAATAAAGTTCTGTGAAATGGAAATGGAAATAAAATTGGAGTGCAGTGCTTAGTAAAGGTCTCCCATAATTATATACACTCAAGGATAGAAGATAGAAAGTACTTAGCCTGTTTATTTATCTCATTGTTCTTAGAGAGAGAACAAAGCCTCCCTGGAATATGTCCTCTGGTGTCTAGAAAGCACCTTGGTTGGTGAAGGAAATGACACTGTGAACTCCAGAATACTGTCAGGACAGCTTTCAAATCCAAAGGAAAGACTATACAGGTTAGTAAAAGGAAGATAACTTACAGAGAAGAAAATTCTTTTGTGTGCATCATGCTCTGTGTTAATTACTTTATATACCTATCTCATTTACTCTTCATGTATGATGTAGATTTATTGTCCCCATTTTTTAAATGTAAATTTTTGGATAGAGGGAAAATTGAGGCTCACAGTTTAAGAGATTTGAAAACCCATATTCTTATATTTCATCCCATCTCTATACAGAGTCAAATTCTTCCATGGAACTTTCTTACTCCTTCCTTGACCATCTTGATCCACCATGATTTCTTCTGCACTTCTCTAATGCATATTACCGATATGCCAATTTCACACCTATAACTTTTTGCCATGTTGATTATATTTGATTCATTAATAAGTAAGCATTTATTGAATAGCCACCATGGAACCCCACTAGGCAATAGGGATACACAGATGAGTGACACAGTCCCCGCCTTCAGGAGTTAAAATCTAGTTGGGGAGACAACCCCATTAGCAGTTTACTCACACCCCAGTGAATTCTAGGATTAAATCACTCTCTATACTTCTGTCTCCCCCAGGCTAGAACACTCCCATTTTAGTTCTCAGGCCAAAAAAAAAAAAAAAAAAATCCTAACAGTGAGCCCAAAAGTAGCAAAACTAAGTTTTAAGGGAAAGGGTAATTTTTTAAATATTTATTTATTTTTGAGAGAGAGAGAATGAAAGCAAGAGAAAAGCAGAGAGAGAGACAGAGACAGAGACAGAGAGACAGAGAATCCCAAGCAGGCTCTGCACTGTCAGTGCAGAACCCAATGTGGGGCTCGATTTCACGAATGCTGAAATCATGACTTGAGCCAAAATCAAGAGTTGGCTGTTTAACCAACTGAGCCACCCAGGCGCCCCAAGGGAAAGGGGAATTTTAATTAATGAATTACTGTAACACATACTCCATAAGCTTCAAAGCTCCTTCACAGTGGAGGTAATGATTGACTGAGAAACTTAAATTTTTCTAAGTTAATAGAACCCGTCCCAGGCAGAAGGGATTTGAACCAAGCTCCTAGCCTCATGGCAATTCAAAATGGCTGGTGACATACTGTTTTAACCCATCCCACAGTAGGGGGAAAAGGTCTTACTTATCATTTGCTGGTAACTAGGCATGGCTTCAGGAACAAAACTATTTCAGCCACTGTTCTAGCCAGTTATGCTACTAACAACGTATTCCTAAGGTAGTCTGCTTGAGTGCAATGATAACTTTCCAATAGGTGGTAAAGGTCCACAAAATAAAAGTTATGTGAGCAATGTCTGGTATATAGAAAAGTTTCTGCCCAGCTCTGGTTTCTTCCTGGTTCTTTTAGTCAAGTCTGGATCTTGCTCTCTAGCAATGTTAAATTCCATTTTTTTCCCTTCAGTTTCATGTTCTAGGATACTGAGTCAATCCAATTTAATGAATGCCTTCAATGTGCAAAGCAATATGGTAGATACTTAAAGGAGATAAATATGAATAAGAGAGGATTCCTGCTTCAAAGAGTTGTGAGTCATGTAAATAATCTAGAATATGGACCTGGTAATGTTATGTTCTTGGGCAAGTAGTTTTGCTCTCAAGAACCCTATAAATGAGCCAGATATATGACCTAGTACATTCCACCCCATACTATAAGATAAAAATCACTGCCATCTTCAAGGTACTGGACTGGGCTGTGTTAATGACTAGGTATACTAATAGGCTTGTCCCAGAAATGAACATTGCAAGCATTTTCTGAAGTGGAGCTGAATTCAGACAGAGGATCTCTTGGTCTTACCATGTAATCTGAGAAAGAGAGAGGTCAATCCTTGTTATTTCCTAAGGTATTCACCCCATATTCTTCCTAGAAGTGCCCTCAAGGAATATTTCAACCCAAGCCTCATACCACCTATGAAGCAACAGATGAGGCAGGTAAATAGATTCTCTCTAAAATGCAGAACGTGGGGTTAAAGGAACTGGAATTTACTGAGCATCTACCGTGTGTTACACATATCATATCTCATTTAAAGTTCATGTTAACACTGTGGAGTATCATTGCTCCTATTTCACATCTGAGGAAACTGAGGTCCAGAGAGGTTAAATAATTTGTCTAAGGTCACATAGTTAGTAAGTGGTACTGATTCAACTTGGAGAATGGCACTGGATGAAGTGCTAGTTAAGCAATCTATTAGGGGCACCTGGCTGGCTCAGTCAGTAGAGTATACAAGCCCTGCATTGGGCATAGAGCTTACTTAAAAAGAGGGGGGTGCCTGGGTGGCTCAGTCAATTAGGGTCCAACTCTTGATCTTGGCTCAGGTCATGATCTCATAGTTTGTGTGTTCAAGCTTTGAGTTGGGCTCTCTGCTATTAGCACAGAGCCTGCATGGAATTCTCCCTCCCTCTCTCTCTGCCTCTACTCCACTCATGCTCTCTCTCTCTCTCTCTCTCAAAATAATATAGAAAGAAAGAGAGAGAGAGGAAGGAAAGAAAGAAAGAACGAAAGAAAGAGAGCGAGAGAAAGAAAGGAAGGAAGGAAGGAAGGAAGGAAGGAAGGAAGGAAGAAAGAAATCTGTTGGATTCTGGTTGTACCAGGGATCTATCATGGCTAAGTGATGTTTCAAATTATCAAACTGCTCCAAAACCATGGACAGGAGGCCCCTTCACAGCAGGCTGAACTCCAGGGAGACCTAGACAATGCCTGAAATTCAATTGCACCAAATCCTTTTTGGTGTCCAATATTAAGTTTTGTGCATTTTAATTTTAGGCTGCTTCCATATTAGAAGTGTGTTAGAAAAGTAGCCTTAAAGCAAAATAACTCACACCAGGGAAACTCCTGCTGAGTTGGTAACACTCTGGGAGGTAAAGATCCTTGAAGCAGAGGAGGGCAGGAGCAGGAGAATATAGAGGGCACTTAGCCCTGAAAGCTCTGAAGATCTGGAAGGCCAGATAAAGGGGTCAGAGGGGTAGCCCCACAGCTTGAGATCATTACAGTCCAGGGTTGCATAAAAAGGAGTGGGAAGGCAGGGAATAGTTTTGGTCAGGCTGCCAAAGTCACTGAACCAAAGCTCGGTCTCTGAGTTCACTGACCCTTCCCACTCAGCAATTTCCACAGGTAAGTCCAAAGGAGAATTACTTCAGAAATCTGATAATTTAACTCTGCTCTGCTGATAGAATGGTTTCATCACCAGAATTGGAAAGAAAATGGGTCAATGGTGATGACATAATTTACTGATGAGGTCAACTTATTTTTCTGCAAGGAGCTTGGCAGGAATTCTCTAAAACAATAGACAATCCCCAAATCGTTTATATCTAACTTTGGGATTTAGAGTGGCTCTTGGCAGTAGTAGCATTCCTCATTATGTTTAACTTGGGTTGAAAATCAAAATGTGTAGTCTTTGGGAATGCACTGATTAATGAACGAGGGGAACAAAGAGGAACAAGTTGGTTATTTAGAAGTTGCCCTCGATGATCCATTGATAGTCATAAATGAATAATTCACAGAAGCTGGTTCTTTGTTAGAATCTGGGAACAGAGCCTCAGCACTAAACTAGGGTGGGCAGAAAGATTCATTGGACAGAAGATTTCTGAAATCTTTCTATAGCTGATTTATGCCCTTTCAGAGAGGAGGTTTTTTTTTTTTTAAATATTTATTTATTTTAGAAAGAGAGAGACAGTGTGAGCGTGGGAAGGGCAGAGAGAGAGGGGACAGAGGATCTGAAGCAGGCTCTGTGCTGAGAGCAGTAAGCCCAACGCAGAGCTCAAACCCACAAACCTGAGATCATGACCTGAGCCAAAGTTGGACACTCAACAGACTGAGCCACCCAGGTGCCCCGAGAGTTTATTTTCTTTTTCCTTCTTTCTTTCTTTCTTTCTTTCTTTCTTGCTTTCTTGCTTTCTCACTTTCTTGCTTTCTTTCTTGCTTTCTTAATGTTTATTTATTTTTGAGAGAGACAGAGACAGAGCATGAGCATGAGCAGAGGAAGGGCAGAGAGAGAGGGAGATATAGAATCTGAAGTAGGATCCAGGCTCTGAGCTGTTAGCACAGAGCCCAATGCAGGGTTCAAACTCACAGACCGTGAGATCATGACCTGAGCCGAAGTCAGACACTTAACCGACTGAGCCACCCAGGTGCCCCGAGAGGAGTTTATTTTCAATCTTTGTTTTCCTTTGGCATTTAAAGTCCCTTCTCAGAAGAAAAGTAAATTGCCTGCTGTGGACTAGGGCCAGGTATGTAAGGTTTGTCAGTTTCATCTCTGTTTACAGGCCTATTAACTTTAAGGTGGATTTCCTCAAGGCTGAATGTCTAATGATGGTGTTTTCACCTTTCTTTTGGAGGGCCTTGAATTTCCTAAACTGACTTTGAGAAACTCAGATATTTATTTTATAAGTAGTAGATACAGATTTTATGTACCCATCACTCACGTTATCTGTGCAAAATCAAGAAAATATACCCAAATGGATGCAAACTTAGGGTACCAGTCCCTTACATACAGCAGATAAGGAGGGTTCCTTGATGGTTTAAATGCAAGACACATCTGGAGCACTTCATTATGAGGGGGAACCTACTCTGGAGTTTTTTGCCACTTGAAAATGGGATAGGACCACTTTAAGAGTAAAGAAAGTTCTGGGGTGTCTGGGTGGCTCAGTCGGTTGGGCGGCCAACTTCGGCTCAGGTCATGATCTCACGGTTCGTGGGTTCGAGCCTCATGTCGGGCTCTGTGCTGACAGCTAGGAGCCTGGAGCCTGCTTCGGATTCTGTGTCTCCCTCTCTCTGACCCTCTCCCATTCATGCTCTGTCTCTCTGTGTCTCAAAAATAAATAAACATTAAAGAAAATTTTTTTTAAAGAGTAAAGAAAGTTCTTTTTTTAAAAAAAATTTTTTTTTAAATGTTTATTTATTTTTGAGACAGAGAGAGACAGAGCATGAATGGGGGAGGGTCAGAGAGAGAGGGAGACACAGAATCCGAAGCAGGCTCCAGGCTCTGAGCTGTCAGCACAGAGCCCGACGCGGGGCTTGAACTCACAGACTGTGAGATCATGACCTGAGCCGAAGTCGGACGCTTAACCGACTGAGCCACCCAGGTGCCCCTAGAAAGTTCTTTATTAAAAACTAGATCCCCAGGGTGCCTGGGTAGCTTGGTTAAGTGGCAGACTTGGGCTCAGGTCATGAACTCATGGTTCGTGAGTTTGAGCCCCATGTCGGGCTCTGTGCTGACAGCTCAGAAGCCTGGAGCCTAATTCAGATTCTGTGTCTCCCCCTCTCTCTGCCCCTCCCCCACGTTCTCTCTCTCTCTCTCTCTCTCTCTCTCAAATAAATAAATCTTTTTTTAAAAAAAAATGCTTTAAAAAAAAAAAAAAGCCAGATCTCAAAGTTCAAAAGAGGAGAAATAATTATTCTTTTCAAGGCTCGGTCCTTAGGACCGATTTTACTTTGCTAATTTATGGCATTTCCATACCTTGCTTAGGCTTTAGGCTGAGCCTGTATCTGCTGGTGGTGGGAGATAAGGGAGTACCTTTCAGAAAACCTGTCTTTCTCTTGGGTTCCTAGGGTCCTATTTGGACAATTTGTTCTAATAATACGATTTTATTCAGTCAGCACCTCCAGGTATTTATTGAGCATCTTTTATGCATGCCACCCTATCCTAGGTGCAAGAGAGGATGCAAAAAGAGAAATTTGATGAAATTTATAAAATGTTGTAAAAGGGTTTACACAAACTTGTAAAGGGAGTGAAGGTGGCCTTTGAAGATCCTGTACTTGGTTATGTTGATTCACTTCTAGTATCTAGTAGGCCCAGTTTTAGCTCCCACATCCCAGGCCTGATTTACTCTCATGCATCAAAATTTTTGTTTCTAAAAGTTTAGGGCTTGTACCAATGATAGTACATGAGATGATATTGAGTTATATAGAACGTGATTTTAGGCGGTAAATGGACAAACGTAAAACAACAAAGAATCACATCATGAGAAAGTAATTCCCTTTGTAGTCTTCTTTGAAGCCTGGATTATATGTTCAGAGTGGCAAGGCCACTTAGAGGAAGTGAGGACTCTACCAGAGTGATACCGTCCTTGCATTCATCTCTCTGCCCTGCCTTCTGCCACACTGGCTCACAAACATCCTTGTAAGGTCAGCCCAGCTTTGATGCCTTCTGCTGCCCCCAAGCACTGAGGAAGGAGAAAGTGCTCTTACTGCCTTATTTCTGTCTCTGGAAAAGATACCTCTCCTCCTAGCCTGCAGTCGTTCCTCAACTGGGGCTGGTGGACTGCTGTTTTAGGGCACATAGAAGCAGACACACTACATCTGCTTCTGGAGAGAAGCTACTTGCTAAGCTTCTGTCAGCTCTGCCACTGTCCCTCCACAGCCTTTCTAACCCAAGGTCACAGGTCAGCTGTGCTCTTAACCAGGAGTCTTGGCAAGAGTTTCAAGTCCCTTGGGACCCCTGGCTGGCTCAGTCAGTAGAGCATGTGACTCTTGATCTTAAGGCTTGAGCTCAAGCCCCATGTTGGACGTGTAGCCTTCTTAATTTATAAACAAACAAACAAATAAATAGATAAAAGTTCCAAATCCCTTCAGGAATCCTACTCTGTCATGTTAACGCAGAGCTTCGAGTCAATAGCTGGGAATTAGAGCTTCGAGTCAATAGCTGGGAAAGACACAGTGTCAGGGAGAAGGGCTGGGGCCTATATCCTGCCCATCCAAATATACTGAATCTGTTGCAGCCTTGGCATCATCACAATCCCACTGGACTTAACCAGTTAGTTTACAGAGCCCCTGACATGGGAATTGAGTAAGGTATAGGTGTGAAGGCAGCTGGTAAACTCCGAAGCCCCAGAAAAGTGTATATGATGATACTACAAAAGGTTTCCTAGCCCATTCCAGAGTTTAGTCCTTGGATCTCTTTCCTTTTCTTTATTCCTATTCTCCTTGGGTGATTTCATCTGTTCCCCTGGTTTTAATTATGATCTATAGGCCAGTAACACCCAAAATCCACATGTCTAGCTTACATCTCTCCCTAAAACTTTACTTTTTATTTTGAATGGATTCCTAGATATCTCTATTTCAGTGTATACCAGAGATACTTTAAAGTAAACAGAACTCACCTCCTTCCTCACTAAGCCTTGCTCTTCCTTTAGAATTTAGCATCTGATTGGTGATTCCATCAGCCACACAGTCACCTGAGCTAGACACTGGAGAGCCTTCACTGATTTTTCCTTTGCTTCATCCCCTTGCATGCAAGGCCCTTAGGTCTGTTGTTTCTTCCCCAAACTCACTAGTTCAGGTGCTCATTTTTCTTTCCCCTGTATGATTCTGCTTTAACTTAGATTAGTTTCTCTGGTCTCCTTGTCTCCAGATGTGTCACATCAATCTCCCCTCCACACATCTGCGAGCATATTTGTAAAATTAAATCTGACCATTTGTTTCCCTTGTTTAAAACCCTTCAGCAACACTATGGGATATGATCCGGGCTCCTTAATCTGATATATTTAAGGCTCTCTCTGTCTGCTTCTTCTGACCCTTAGGGCCCTTCCTGCCCCCACCTTTGTTTCCCTCCTCATTACCTTTGCTATTGCTGGCCTTTAGTCTTAAAGGTGGTCTCCTTCTGTCGTCAACCTCCTATCCCCACATAGATAATACTATTCATCATTTAAGATTCAGTTCAGACATCACTTCTTCCAGGAAGGAAGACTTCCCTGTCTAGTCCCATCCCCTCATCCATCAGGTGCTTACATATATCTTATATGTACCTCTATCAGTGCACAAACCTCATTTATTGTTGTTATTTACTATCTCTTATAATTACATTATACTTCTGTGTCTCTTCTCCTGAACTGTAAGCACTTTGCAGGCAAAGACAATGTCTTTATATCCTCCATTTCTAGTATAGTGCATAGCATAAACTAGCTCCCCAATAATTGTTTGAATGATTGAAAGTCAGAAAAATATTCTTAGGTTTAAAAAATCTCTATTTAATAGAGCACCTGGGTGGCTCAGTTGTTAAGCATCTGACTTGGGGTCAAGTCAATTTCTCACAGTCCGTGGGTTCAAGCCCCACATCAGGGTCTGTGCTAACAGCTCAGAGCCTGGAGCCTGCTTCGGATTCTGTATCTCCCTCTCTCTCTGTCCCTCCCTTGCTCGTGCTCTCTCTCTCTCTCTCTCTCTCTCTCACTCTCAAAAATGAAAAAACATTTAAAAACAATTTTGTAATATCTTTAATAGTAAAAACAGAAAATATTAGCTAAACCTTAGTTACCTGGCATTCTCTTGCCCCAAATCTCTGAGCATTTTAGCTAGTGAACTAAATCAAATTTTCTGAACATATTTATGCCAAAAATTACATAGTGCCACTGCAAAAAGATATTCCTTAAACATGTCAGTGCCCAACTTGGTGATTACAGGTCTTGGCTTTTCCCCTTGTCTTGGCATACTGGGTCTCCAAAGAGCTCCAGCTGGAAGAGACACACACATCTCAGATAGTCTTCTCCCCAAACCAAGTGGGGGTCAGAGCTCTGGTGTGGCCACCTGGGGGCAGTGCAGACTTGCAGATGGGTTTCACAGCTGAGGTTGGGGAGCCCTACTCCTGAGCAATCCCAGTTTCGTGTGCTATTCTGTCCAGCAAACTTTCCTTCCACTTCCAGGGGACCTTAGCCAAGTCTGCCTTTGACTAGGCTCCCACTGAATTGGTAAGAGAGGGACTGGAATAGACAACTTCATAGAGCAGCATGCACACCCATACACACATATCCTGGAACATTTCCAGCTTCCAACTCCTGAGAGGCAGGTTAACAAATCAAATTAGAGGTTTCTTTAAGGCAAGAAACCTAAATACTTTAAAGGAAAGGGTGAAGGCTGGTGTTAAACACTGTTAACAGGTAACCGTTCCATGACATACAGTCACGGAAACACAGCATTTCTTAGTTTTCTAAATTAAATATCCTTGGCTCCCATCCACCAGTGGGTAGAAAATCCAAAACTCCAACCTTAGTCCTTTTTCAGGGGCTTATAGGTATTTGGGGAAACTCTCTAATCAGTGCCTGCCACCTTGGAGCTCTTTGCCCAGGACAATTGTCTATTCTAGGACATTTTCGCTAAGCCTAGCTAGGGGCATGGAGACTTCTGCTATGGCTCCCAAATAGCAGTGCCTTTGCTCACCTCCCTGAGCACACTCATCCCCATCACTCATGGTTCTACCATCCCAGGGGTCTGTGGGAGAGTAGGAGCAGGACCTGGCTGCACAAGGAGACTGCAGTGCCCTTTAGCACCATCAGCTCCAGAGCCAGACTCAGGAAATTCTCCTCCACCCTCCTTTAATCCTAAAAGCACTTCTTACTCTCAGAAAGAAAAAAAAAAAAAAAACAAACCTTTTGTCACCTCTGAGAGTCTGGACTGATTTCAAAAACAAAAACCTATTGAAGTTTGTTTGTTTGTTTGTTTGTTTGTTTGTTTGTTTGTTTGTTTCTTGAGATGAGAGAAGTCCTGGTCTTCAGAACAAAAGGACCTGGTCATTCTTTTGGGATGGGGAGTATAGAGAAAGGTAGGAAAAATTCATTCTTTCACAAAGAACAAAAATAGCTGACACTACAGAAAATAAGACCGTAATTCATCAAGCAGTGTAGCCCATCAAACACTGAAGAAGAGCCTATCTCATACCTTGTTCCAGAGTGTGGGGCCTCTCCAGGAAGAGGCAGTAGGCCAAACTGTAGGTGGAGATCCATATTATCCTGTGCCAGGATAATATGCTTCAGATTGGAAGTAAGCTGCAAACAGGCTCTGCCATCTTCTGCTAGGTTCTGGATTAACCGGGGAGGGCGTTGCTGGTACATCCAGGTTCCAATTCCCAGGAGCTGGTCTGGTTTAGGCCATCTCATTTCCTGGTCTGAGGAAGGACTTTGAAGAGAGAGACAGAGACAGAGTATGAGCAGGGGAGGGGTAGAGACAGAGGGAGACATAGAATCTGAAGCAAGCTCCAGGCTCTGAGCTGAGGTGGGGCTGTAACTCACGAACTGTGAGATCATAACCTGAGCTGAAGTCAGACGCTTAACTGACTGAGCCACCTAGGTGCCTCTAAACTTTTTTTTTTTAATGTTTATCCATTTTTGAGAAAGAGAGAGAGAAAGACAGAGTGAGTGGGGGAGGGGCAGAGAGAGAGGAAGACACAGAATCCAAAGCAGACTCCAGGCTCTGAGCTGTCAGCGCAAAGCCTGACACAGGGCCTGAACTCACAAACTGTGAGATCATGAGCTGAGGCAAAGGTGATGCTCAACCAACAGAGCCACCCAGGCGCTCCTGAATTTTACAGTCTTGATGCATGTCTTGCTTATCTCACCCTAGTCTGTCCACCGGCTGCCCCTGCCTGAGCTATGTGGAGCCCTTGTAGTTCAAGGGAAGTGGGGAGTGACCCACTATGTGTGAGACAGTTGATGGGACACAATCATCTCACCCTAACCTTGGGTGAGAGTTGGGGGCCCAGTATCCAGTATCCTGGCCTACCACTTCTCCCAGGCCCTCAGCTGGACTGTATTAAAGCTATACTTGTGAGGTGCATTGAGATCTCTGGGCATCAAGCCAAGAGTCCTTTGATTGATTTTTGTCATAGATGGAGAGAATTTGCTAACATAACTCCATTCATTAGGGTTCATAGAAAGATCACTATAGAATCTAGGTTGTTTTGATATGACTAAATCCACATCCTTCAGCATGGCCCATAATAAGACCAGCCCTTCACCACTTCATTTCATCCATATTTCTAGCCTCATCTCTGGCCATTTCCCCATGTACACTCTGCTCTCATCTCAGGAAACAATTTGGTCTGCCTGCTGTTTTCCAAGCATAACAAGTACTTTCATGCCTCCATGTCTTTGCTTGTGCTGTTGCCTTGCCTGGAATACCCTTTTTCTTCCTCTCTGTCTGATGAATTCTTTACTTATTTTGAAGACCCAAATCAAATGTCATCTCCTCTATAGTTTCCCCTGACATGTTCCCCTTAATGAATTTCATAACACTTCTGAAAGACCCATTTTCATGTAGTTGTTTCTTATGTGTCTCCTTATCAGATGGTGAACTCAGTGAATGGCTTGAGAACTCAAGGAAGAGCAACTCCTGATTTTACTTCCTCTCCTTTTCTTCTTCAACCTATGATTTCATTCATCTTTGTATCCGCAGCTCTTAGCATAATTCTGGGCACATAGGAAATACTTAACAAAGGTTTATTGACTATGATGAAAGCTGGAAGGCATCAGACAAAATGTGGTTGTTCTTTTATTTTCACTTTCTATTTCCCCTTCTCAGAAGATTGGTTACTGGTCCCAATTTCCTCTCATGATCATTTCTGTTCTTTCTGGCCTATGCATACCATTCCAATTTTACCTAGCTTTCCTTGGCTAGCTCTCCTAGTCTCAACACTCCACTCATGTATTCCATTGTTCAGCACATATTTATTAAACACCTTCTGCTCTGCAGACACTATTCTAGGCACTGAAGATACAGCAGTGAACAAGATGGAGGGGATATTTTCATGGAGTTCACATTATGGTTGTATAACTTAGACTGAAACAAGTAAACAAACAAGATACAGGTATACTTTGGGGATATTGCAGAGTCAGTTCCAGACCACCACAATAAATGAATATCTCAAAGCAAGTCAAATGAATTTTTTGGTTTTCCAGTGCATATAAAAGACTCTTCATTGCAGTCTATTAAGTGTGTATTATGTCTTTAAAAAAACACATACAGGGTGCCTGGGTGGCTCAGTCGGTTGAGCACCCAACTTCGGCTTAGATCATGAACTTGCAGTTTGTGAGTTTGAGCCCTACATTGGGCTCTGTGCTGAAAGCAGCACAAATAATAAATAAAACATTATTATAAAAATAATCTCAAACATAAATAAAACATTAAAATAAAATAATTCAAAGAAATAATAATAAATAACTAATATATAAGTAAATAATAAAGATAAATAAAACATTATTAAAAATAATCTCAAAAATAAATAAAACATTAAAATAAAATAAAGTAATTCTACATGGACATACATTATTTTTTTTTATTTTTTTTTTTCTTTTTCTTTTTATTTTTTTTTTAAATATGCTGCTCCTACTTTTTTTTTTTTTTAATTTTTTTTTCAACGTTTTTTATTTTATTTTTGGGACAGAGAGAGACAGAGCATGAACGGGGGAGGGGCAGAGAGAGAGGGAGACACAGAATCGAAAGCAGGCTCCAGGCTCCGAGCCATCAGCCCAGAGCCTGACGCGGGGCTCGAACTCACGGACCGCGAGATCGTGACCTAGCTGAAGTCGGACGCTTAACCGACTGTGCCACCCAGGCGCCCTGGACATACATTATTAAAAAATATTTTGTCTGGTCGCATGAGTGGCTCTGTTGGTTAAGTGTCCAACTCTTGATTTCAGCTCAGGTCATGATCTCACAGTTCAGGGGATCGAGCTCCACTTTGGGCTCTGTGCTGACAGGACAGAGCCTGCTTGCTATTCTCTCTCTCCCTTTTGCTCTCTGCTCCTTTCCTGCTCACACGCCCATGCACACGGGCACGCTATCTCTCTCACTCTCTCTCAAAATAAAATAAATAAGGGGCGCCTGGGTGGCTCAGTCGGTTAAGCAGCCGACTTCGGCTCAGGTTATGATCTCGCAGTCCGTGAGTTCCAGCCCCGCGTCGGGCTCTGTGCTGACAGCTCAGAGCCTGGAGTCTGTTTCAGATTCTGTGTCTCCCTCTCTCTGACCCTCCCCCGTTAATGCTCTGTCTCTCTCTGTCTCAAAAATAAATAAACGTTAAAAAAAATTTTAAAAATAAAATAAAATAAATAAAATAAACATTTTGTTGCTCAAAGGATGCTAGCCATCATCTGAGCTTTCAGCTAGTCTTGATCTTTTTGCTGGTGGAGGGTCTTGCCTTGATGTCGATGGTTGCTGACCGATCAGGGTGGTGGTTGCTGAAGGTTGGGGTGGTTGTAGCAATTTCTTAAAATAAGATAACAGTAAAGTTTGCCACAATTGATTCTTCTTTCACAAATAATTTCTCTGTAGCATGCAATGCTGTTTGATAGCACTTTACCCACAGTAGAGCTTCTTTCAAAATTGGAGTCAATCCTCTCAAACCCTGCCACTGCTTTATCAACTAAGTTTATGTAATATTAAAAATAATTTTTTTTTAATTTTAGAGAGAGAGAGAAAGTGGGGAAGAGGGGCAGAAGGAGAGAGAGAGAGAGAGAGAGAGAGAGAGAGAGAATCTTAAGCAGGCTTCACACTCAGGGTGCAGCCTGACATGGGGCTCAATCCCATGACCCTGGGATCATGACCTGAGCCGAAATCAAGAGTTGGATCCTCAACCAACTGAACCACCCAGGCACCCCACTTTGCTAACCAGTGCAAGAGGCCTAGGTTTCAGCCTATTTCAGCTTTTGACATGCCCTCTTCAATAAGCTTAATCATTTCTAGCTTTTGATTTAAAGTGAGAGACATGTGATTCTTCCTTTCACTTGAGCACTTAGAGGCCACTGTAGGGTTATTAGTTGGCTTAATTTCAATATTGTTGTGTCTCAGAGATTAGGGAGGCATGAGGGAAAGAGGAGGGAAAGAGATGAGGGAACAGCCTGCTGGTGGAACAGTCAGAACACACACATTTATCAATTAAGTTTGCCATCTTATATATAAGCATGGTTGGTGGCCCCTCAAAATGATTACAACAGCAAAGATCACTGATCACAGATCACCATAACAAATATAACAATAATGAAAAATCTTGAAATATTGCAAACATTACCAAAATGTGACATAGAGACAAGAAATGAGCAAATGCTGTTGGAAAAATGGTGCCAATAGACTTGTTCAATGCAGGGTTGCTACAAACTTGCAATGTGTAAAAAATACAATATCCACAAAGCACAATAAAGTGAAGCACAAAGAACAATAAAATAGGGTCTGCCTGTAATATCAAATAATGATGAGTCCTAGGAAGGAAATAAAGTGATATAACAGGGAGTGGAATGGGGATCACATGAGAGAGGTTGGTCAGATAAGCCCTCTCTGAGGAGGAGACACTGAAATCTAAGGACAAGAAGGAGATAATTACATGGGGATCTGCTAAAAAAAAAAAACAAACAAACACAAAAACAAAAAACATTCCAAGTGGAAAGGTCAGCAAATGCGCAGGCCAAGACAAGACCAGATGACTGAAAATTATAAAGCATGATATAAAAACACAAAATATTACTTACAGGTTTTCCTTAGCCTGTCACCATCCCTTCATCCCTTTCAGATAAGAGCATCTTTGATCCCTTCTGAAAAGTGATTGACTTCCTCTAACCTTCACCTTCCTTACTGATCAAATCACAGAATTTTCTTCTAGCAAATCCCATTGAAGCTCATCTGACGTTAATTTGACTACAGCTATCTTGGTGACTGAAGCACCAATCTATGGGATTAGAATTTTGTGTGATCCCTTCGGTCAGACACTACTTCCCTTCCCCATCTCTTCCAGAAGGACTAGGTCCTGTGCTCTTATCTCTGGGGAGGATTATCTCACCAGAGATAGAATGAGGCAGAAATCTGGGGGTAGCATGGAGGGGGAAAAGTCAGTTCTTTGGACAGACACCCACAGGTGCCTGAACCTGCAGTCCACCTCTTTGAATTTAGGAATGTACCCCCCCTCCACACTGCATGTTACCATTGGGCTGTTATGCCCAGCTGGGAGAGAATGTCCAAAAAAGCTGGCATCCTCTCTTAGATGCCAGAGCAGTTGCTTAAAGAGGCCAGAGGGCTTCCTGCCACCGGAGACATGAAATGCTCTCAATAAGCCAGGAGCCAGAATCAAAACCATATGGTTTGCTTTGCAGTAAAGATCACAGGGCCTGGAAAACTAGAGGAAGGAGGGCCAGCCAGGGGACAAGCTTTTTGGGGTAAGGGGGGAGGGTGCCTACCCTAATCCTGGCAGACCTGTACTCACAAGTATAGCCCTCCTGCCTCAGGGGCCTCCTGTCCTTGAACTCCTGGCCCATTCAGACTCTCCTCATGTCCAGACTGGTAGAAGTTCAAACAATAAAGGCTGGAAGAATGGGATTACTACTCCCTGGAACATCAGGATTCCCTAAAAGCCTCCTGACCAGATGCCCCCAAAATGGAAACTGTCCCTGTTTGTTCTTGTCTCTAATTAACTGACATATCCCACATCTTAAAAATATTTTTAAAAAGCAGCCCTTATCTGCTTGCTTACCATGTATCTAAATAGATTCATATTCTTTAAGAGGGGGTCTTAGATTTTTCCAAGGTGCTCCTGAGGGAAAATCCATAAGCATTCAAAGAAAGCCATGCTAATAACCCCTTCAAAAAGGATAGACTACATGGACCCAGTGTGGCAAGCCTGGATTTGGATCTGCTTGGGACGTTAAATGTGAGAGCTTGTGTTAGTCCCAGTGGGTTCCTGTCCTTACTGATTTATGAGCAGGGATTGTTTATGGACCAACTGGGGAGAAGGTGCTGCATGCCTGAAACTGGGGTAGCCAGCAGTGTCTTTTCCTTTGCAGACCAAGACCAAGGCACCTGAGGAAAGGTTGAATCCAATTCCCACTGTCCACCTACTATCTCCCTGTTCCCCAACCCAACCCATGGCTTCAGTGGCTCCATGAAAAAAGCATGCCCATTTGTGGGCAAAGTTCTATGTTCACATGTTCACATGTCCCCATGTGAATGCAGAAGAGTTTGATGGAGATGCCTTTGTTTTAGGGCCCAGGCTGACCCATAAATGGGAGGAATATTCCAGGTAGCCCATTGATATAGGAAAGGGGTAGACCCTAGTGCCTTAGAGTTGATAGCCTGCCTCATAAGCCTCTCTCATAATCTCTTCACCCAGGGCAGATCTGCAACTTGCTGGGTCATGGAAGAAAAAGCAGAAGCAAAATAAATAAAAGAAACATTGGGTTTTCCTAACTTTCTTCTACAACTATTTTCTTGGATGGGAAAGGAAACAAAAAATCTGATAAACAGGATGGTTCTCCTTCTGGGCTGCTGTTGAAAGTGAGTGTTTACAAGGTTCTGGGTGATGAGTGATTTGAGGGTAGGACTTTGTCTTAAGCTTCCCAAAGTTGTAAGGTTGACCCCTTCCCTGCCTGCCAGACTCCCTGACTTGCTCCCCTATATGTTAAGAAGCAGACAGCAAGCTTCTGGAGCCCTTGGGCTCCAAACATGCCCCTTGATACTAGCCATTAGGGGCACCTGGGTGGCTTAGTCAGTTAAGTCCAGCTTCAGCTCAGGTCGTGATCTTAGGGCTCATGAGTTCAAGCCCCACATCGGGCTCTCTGTGGTCAGCATGGAGCCCACTTGGGATCCTCTGTTCTCAACCCTGTCTCTGTCCCTCCTCAGCTCTCTCTCTCTCAAAAATAAATCAACATTAAAAAAAATACTAGCCATCAAATACATGGGCCTAGAAACTTCAAACATGTACTTACAGAAGATTTAGAAAAGCTGGAGCCAAGGCTTTGCTCATCTTCTGATATTATTTCTCATTGCCCTTCAAGGACTACACACAGAACCCAAGGGACTGGCTATTTGGGTGAGTTCAGTGAGGCATTGCCAGTCATATTCTGGTCAGCCACAAAAACAGTATTAAATTAAGTTTCAGACAAGCTCACTAGAGTGTATTAGCCACTACTGGGTTGGCAGGATTCTTTTGAAGTTTTGACCCAAATAAGTTATATTTTTATTTTTATATGTTTAATATTTTCTTGTATAGACCCCATCATATTTAAACTTCACAATAATACTATGCTTTGGAAAGGAAAAGTATGAATATCACAGTTATATACATGAGGAAACAGACACAAAGAGATTTAATGACTTGCCCAAATTTATCTAGCTCTGTTGTTACCAGAGTCAGGACTAGAACGTTGATTTCCTAACTTCCAGTTCAGTGCCTTTTCCATTCTGCCTTAAGAGCAAATATTCTCAGAAAAGTTGCATTAAGACAGCGGTACTTGGCAATCATTGGACCCCTTCCCTGGGCTCCCATTATAATTATGGGGTCTTCCTTTTTCAAGTCAGTGTTCTCCTTTGCCAGAATGTGCCACCCCAGGTTCATATGCTGTTCCTGTTCATGGAAACCCACAATCAAGTTACATACCATTATCTCAATTCATTCCCCTGTATCTCCATTGAGGATATTATTTACCCACATTACTGATAAAGAAGCTGAAGCTCAGAGAAACCAGATAAATTAGCTTAAAATCCTAAGGCTTGTAAGTGGCAGAGCTGACACTCTTTCTGCTTTACCCTAGAGATGCAGAAACATTAGCCATAAATGTAATCAAACATAGATCTTCTCCTCAAGACATGAACATGTTTGTGGACTTGACTGCATGAGTCATATTCTAGGGATGGGACACCAAGCAATGTAGTAGAGAACCTCCAATTTCTCCAGAAGTGGCAAATACTCCTCCCACTGGGTATCCACACAGAAACATGTAAGCATGCTCACGTGGCATGTGCTGCCCCACCTCCCCCTGCCAGGGATTTGGTCACAGCTACAGCATCTTGACAACCTATTTAAACCAACTTGCAGTAACTGGCAGCAAAGTATCATTCTCTGGCAGGCTGAGTCATTGAGCCACTGCAGACTTTGGAAGAAAGAATCATTAGCTGAAACATTCAAGAACCAGGGGGTCCCAGAGAGGTATGTAATAAATTCCATCCAGATGTTGGGATTGGCTTTTTTCTTTCTTTCTTTCTTTCTTTCTTTCTTTCTTTCTTTCTTTCTTTTCTTTCCCTCCCCCAGTCACACTGAAAGAGTGAACAAGTTGTTTTCACCTTATCAAACAAGGTGGGAAGAACATCATTTCCTTTATTCTTGGGTGGGTCTGCACCAAAGGATCAAGAGGGCTAACAGAATCTGGATAATTCAGGGTGGCATCTGAACTATCAGAGAGCACTGTGTACACATGAAAGAATTATACAGATAGGTAAATGATATTGCACATACTTCAGCAAAATCCAATTAGAGGTCTCCAAGTGCATTGCAATTTAGAGCTTCCACACTATTTTACCTATGGTGTAGGCAGCCTGTCTGTTTAAAATCCTTCTAAGAAATTATGGCTGTACAAACTGGTCCAACAAATAGCTGAATATGGACACTGCTCTGTTAGGGGAAGGCAGACCTAGCTGTAAGTATTATATTTTATCTCATGGCCTGGAAGCTTTGTCATGCTTTATGGCTAATAATCGGGTTATTAAATAACTCAAAAAGTCCTCTCCAGCAGTCCAGGCTCTACTGGGGTTAACTTTTGCTGTGGGGCTAGGATGAGGAAAAACAGATCTTCCCAAGCTGCAGCCTCAATTGACATCCCCTTCACCCCACACCTGAGCTCCTGCTCCCTGGAAAAGAAACCTGAGTAAAGACAGCTGTGGCAGCAGAGAAGGGTTCTTCTTGGCAGTGGCTGCTTCTGACTTCAGAGATGTGGACATTAAACTAGAAAGCAGTGCTGAGAGAGAGGACCAGGAAGTAAATGACACTGGGAAATGAGAAACTCAGGGAAGAAAGGACCTGACTTTCCTCCTCTCAAAAAGGTATGCTTTGTAAGGTTCACCTTTTCATCTGGACTGGTGAGTCTTGAGAGTTTTAGTCCTTACACTACTTGAACAGAACAAAAGAATCTTACCTGTTTAGTGGATTAAATAAACAAGCCAGCAAACAAAAGAAAACATTTTTGAGGTGTTTTTGCTGAATTCCTGTCAATTATTTATATTCCTTTATATTCCTTTAAACATGCTTGTTTTGGTTCTTTTAAGTTTTGATTGAAATCCGCAGTGGAAAATATGTTTCAAAGGGGGGAAAAAAACACCCAACACACTTCTGTGTCTTGCATTTTGACCCAGCCCACAAAACTATTGGAAGAATCTTTGCAGACCCACCAGAGATCCCCGGATTCACTTGGAGAATCATTGATCTATAAACAACGTCTTGATTTCCGAACCCTTCTTTTGATCTGGAATTATCTTTTATTGACCACAGAACTGCTACTGACGATTCCTGGGACAGGGGCCTGTATAGTGAGAGGTGAGCCCCAGTGTGGGAAGAAGAAATCTCTTTCTCTTTCTCAGCGGGTGTTTTGGTACAGTACGATATCTATACTTAGTATATCTATGGACTCAATTTCTTCTCTTTTCCTCCTCCTTCCTTCTTCTTTTATATCTTCTGGTTTTTGTTTGTTCATTTCTTCTATAGTAAAAATTTCCCCCAAGCCTTGGTGCCTAGGTGATTTTTGCCTGGCATGTTCCACTAATTGGAGTTTTGGAATCAGTTTCTTATTTAGGTGCATAATTTTTCTAAATATTTAAGCACCTAAATTATTGTAAAAACAGCTGGCCACTGCCCATGCCTTGTAGGCGGATAGGTGAGATGGCACCAGAGAAGAGAGGGCTTTAGGTCTCTACCCTTCACCGTGCCAGAACTCAGAGCTCTGTTGAGATACATGTGGGAAAGAAGAACCTTCATGGAGGGAGCGGCCATGTTGCAATGAGCCGACAACACAGACAATATGAAGAGCAAATCCAGGGAGAAATGGAACCCTGGAAGCATGAAGTTACAAATCTCCTAACCAGGCTGTGCCCTGAGAATGCGATAGTTCCTTTGGTCAAACTGCTCTGAAAATAAAGGAAAAGACACTGACTCACGTTGAAGGTAAGGAGAGTGTCTGCATCTTCTCTGCTTAAACCACAGGGATCTGATTAAGGATCGGGACACTAAACACTGATGGCTTCACTTTGGGCACAATCGTCGGCAGGAAGGCCCCATGCAAAGGTAATTATCAGGAATGGGGGCCCATTATAGCCTTTTGATTTGGTCACTCAAACATCCTGTCAGACAGATGTAGAAAGGAGATCGACCCTTACCCCAAAAGAAGTAAATCGTAGGTTGAAGTATTTGGTTTCAGTATCTGTCAGGTTGAGGCTTTGAAAGGCAGACCTGTGGTCTAGGAAACTACATTCGGGATTCTATTACCTTGGGGCTCTGAAAATTCAAGGATATAAGGAAATGTATAACCCAGATTGAGACAATTACTTTTAATTGGCTGTTTTGCTGTCGAGTGCAATAACCCCCATTTTGTGTAACTGGCTCTGAGTTAGAATGCAGTCTTTCTGGGAGAAGGGCTGTTTTTGGTTCTTCAAGAAACTCTGGAGGAATCTCAAAAGTTAAAATAACCTAAAATTTGCCCCATCTCTTGGTTACACCATGCATGTTTGTCTCTTCCAAGCACTTCTGCATATGGATGGGTAAGCATTCTAACAAAGATGCCGTTAGAGTCCGGGAGACGGAAGCAAAGAAGCCAAGTATTCAGAGTTGGGCAAAAGACGTAAAGAACAAGAGCCAGGACACTAGTCAAAAAGAGAGAGGAGTTCTTATAAAAGAGAAATAGAATATAGGAACTAAAAAATCAGATGGGGCGTGAGGGATAGGGAGAGCCTAGGGTCTCATCTTTGATTGAAATAAGAAAGAATATAATTCAGAGAGGAAAATATATACAAAGAAGTAGATTATGATTTGAGAGAAAGCAGACTTCAGTTGGATAGGGAAGATTTATTGAGACTTTGGGGAGAAAATTGGAAAGAACTGTAAAGCTATAGTATATCCTATTTAAATACCTGCGTAGCTGGGTCTGGGGGCCAAAATAATCCCCCTAGCCCCTAGAGGTCTGCGTGTTGCTCATAGGGCAGCTATCTTGAGGAAAAAGAAGAAAAGTGGGAGTGTGGCAGAGGGTGGAGAGTTCCATAAGCCCCTCTAATGGCCCCCACAAGGCAGGATTCAGCCATAAATTGCCTGCTAGGCAGCCACCAGTTTCGTCTCCATCTGTTCTCCAAACCCGTGCTTACAGAGTCTTTCTTTATATTCAGGTGTTTTTAAAAAGAATCAGCTTGAAGCGAAAGTACTAAATTAAAAACATTCTAAACCACAATTTGAATCTTGTTTAAGAGAAGAAAGGATGAGAAGTGTGACTGTATTCATTTGTTTAGAAATAGTTGTTGCAGACGGAATCCCAGGCGTTACATGTTTTAATCTTCCCTTGGTTTATTCTGCTCTCAAGTGCCATGGGGCCTCATTCAATTGTCAGTAATTGGGCTTTTAGAAGGGAGAAAAGCGGTTATTTGAAATTGACTCCTTATGTCCTATAGTTGCACCACCTGACATTTGCTTCCAGGGAAGTGTATGCAGTGCTGACTGACTGGCTATCTGCTTTAAGTGGGTTCAACTGTGAAATAAATTAAGAGGCCATCTCCATCCTCGCCATCACTTTAAATTAGGGACACAGAGAAAAACTCACTAGACCCTAGTGAAGGCATTCATGGCTTGGAGCCTAGCCTCAGAGTGGTCAGGTGGCCTGGCTCACAGGGGTCCTCTTTCACAAAGCTCAGGAGCAGAAATGAAGGGACCAGTTTCTGGTACTGCATCTACCTTAACTGCCTGTGAGGCTTTAATCTAGTCATTGAGCTGCTCAGGGCTGCCATCCTGTGCATCCAATGGGAAAGCGAAGACTAGCCTCCCCTACTTGCAAGGATGCTTGTGGATAAGATGACAACCAAAAGTATCTGCCTTAGCTGGGGTAGAGAGAACCAGGTCAGAGAGAGAGAGAGAGAGAGAGAGAGAGAGTACGTTGTGGTAACTGACTTTATCACTTCATTGCTTGCTTTTAAAATCCTCATCTTCTCTGAGCTCCTGAATAGTCTGGAAATATTTTTATTTTCTTTTAAATAAAGTTTTCATTGAAAGTTTTTCTGTTTTTGTTGAGCAAAAAAGTCTTCACCATGTGAACACACCCAGGAAACCAGAACCTAGATGTAGAAATAGGACATTATCAGCGGCACCTGGGTGGCTTAGTCGGTTAAGCATCTGACTTTGGCTCAGGTCACAATCTCACAGTTTGTAGATTCGAGCCCCACATCAAGCTCTATACTGACATCTCAGAGCCTGGAGCCTGCCTTGGATTCTGTGTCTCCCTCTATCTCTGCTCCTCCCCGGCTCGCACTCTGTCTCTGTCTCTCTCAAAAATAAATATACATTAAAAAAAAAAAAAAAAAAGAGGGGCACCTGGGTGGCTCAGTCGGTTGGGCGTCCGACTTCGGCTCAGGTCACGATCTCGTGGTCCGTGAGTTCCAGCCCCGCGTCGGGCTCTGGGCTGATGGCTCAGAGCCTGGAGCCTGCTTCTGATTCTGTGTCTCCCTCTCTCTCTGCCCCTCCCCCGTTCATGCTCTGTCTCTCTCTGTCTCAAAGATAAATAAAAACATTAAAAAAAAAATTAAAAAAAAAAAAAAGAAATAGTACATTATCAGCACCCAGAACACCCTCAGGCCCTTTAAGTCCCTTTCTTTCCAAGGGTAACCACTAATTTGACTTCTAACACCATGATTAAGTTTTGCTTGTTTGGGGGGCTTTATATATATATGTGTGTATGTACTTTTTAAATGTGTGACTTCTTTTGCTTAATACTGGGTTTATAAGATTTGTTTATTTTATGTAGTAATATTTTGCTTATTCTCTTTGTATTGTATTTCGTGAATTAGTATGCCACAATGTGTTTATCCATTCCCTTATTAATGGATGTTTAGGTTTCCAGTTGAGGGCCATTATGAACAGTTCTACTGAAAACATTCTTGAATAGTTTTTTGATGAATATATGAATATATTTCTGTTGAGTTATCTAGAAGTGGAATTGCTGGGTCATAGGACATGTGTAAGTTCTATATTAACAGATACTGCCAGTTTTTCAAAGTCATTTTCCCAAGACCAAAATCATTTTACACTCCCACCAGCCATGTCTGAGACTTCTGTTTTTTCTACATCCTCACCAGCACTTGGTGTTGTCTCTTTTACATTTAGCCATTTTGGTGGATATTTTGTGGAATGCTTTTGTTTTTAATTTTAATTTTCTTGATGAATAACAAAGTTGAACATCTTTTAACATATTCATTAGCCATTTGGATATCTTGTTTTGTGAAATATTCAAGTCTTGAGCCTGTTCTTCTGTTGGATTGTCTGACATTTGTATTGGTCTATAAGAATTCTTTAAATATTAGATACTTGTGTACGTGTTGCAAATATCATTTCCCATAATGCTCTCAAGTCACATTGGAGCTTGAGGCAAAACAATAGGGAGGTACCTGGGTGGCTCAGTCAGATAAGTGCCTGACTTCAGCTCAAGCATGAACTCATGGTTTGTGGGTTCAAGTCCCATGTCAGGCTCTGTGCTGACAGCTCAGAGCCTGGGGCCTGCTTTGAATTCTGTGTCTCCCTCTTTTTCTGCCTCTCCCCCACTCACACTCTGTCTCTCAAAAATGAATAAACATTTTAAAAGAAGCAAACAATGGAAATACTGATCCTATCTTTATTTAAAATTTTGATATTTTGGTCATCATGGGGGTTTTTTGGCATTAATTTTTATTTGTAAAAATATTACATTAATATCTTGCTTGTCTTGATTACTGAATTTTTGGCACCTCCTTAAAAATTTGTGTCCACACCAAGTACTTCACTTGCCTCACGCTAGCCTAGCTCTTATTCCATTCTGCATCTTGTATTTTTACTCTCTTCATAGTGTTACTTGTTGAAAAGGAGTTCCTAATTTTAATGAGGTCCAGTTTTTCATAGTTTTATAGTTTTCTTTTCCTTTATAGTTAATACCTTTTATTTTTTAAAATGTCTAATGTCTGGGGTGCCTGGGTGGCTCAGTCAGTTAAGCATCTGACTTCAGCTCAGGTCATGATCATGATTTGTGGGTTCAAACCCCATGTCAGGCTCTGTGCTGACAGTTTGGAGCCTGGAGCCTGCTTTGGATTCTGTGTCTCCCTTTCTCTCTGCCCCTCCCCCACCCACACTTTGTCTCTCAAAAATAAATAAACCTTAAAAAAAAGAAATTATAAATTTTTATTGTTTATTTATTTATTTTGAGAGAGAGAGAGAGAAAGAGCAGAGAAAGAAAGGGAGAGAGAGAGAGACAGAGGGGGAGAGACAGAGAGAGAGAATCCCAAGCAGACTCTGTGCTGCCAGCGCAGAGTCCAAAGTGGGGCTCCAACTCACAAACTGTGAGATGGTGACCTGAGCAGAAATTAAGAGTCCGATGCTTAACTGCCTGAGCCACCGGGCACCCAGTTAACATCTTTTTTTTTTTTTTTTATTCTGTTTAAAACATTTTTCTTACATAAATTCATGAAGATATTCTTCTATGATTTCTTCTTAGAACAGTTCTGTCCAATAGAACATTCTGCAGTGATGGAACTGTTCTCTAGATGTGCTGTCCAGTATGGTAGCTACTAGCCACGTGTGGCTCCAGAGCACTTGAAATGTGGCTAGTATGTCTGATGCCCTGAATTTTAAATTTTATTCACTGTTAATTGAATTAATTAATTGCGGCTAGTGGCAAAGTAGTCTATGTTGTCCACCTGGAATTGATTTTGGGGTATGACATGATGTCAAATTACCTTTTTTTTTTTCCCTCTGTATAGATATTCAGTTGACCTAGCATCATGTCCTGAAAAGGCTGTTAATTCCTCACTTTTATAATTAACCAATTGTTTGCATGTGGATCTGACTCTGGAATGTCCATTCTTTTCTATTTGTCTATTAGTATGTCTTTCTGCCAGTTCCATACTGTTACAATTATTATACATGGTAGAATAATTTCTTTACTGGTGTTCCCCAAGACTGTCTTAACTAGTCTTAAACTTCTGCATTTCCAAATGAATTTTAGAAAAACTTTTCAAATTCCACCAAACCAAACCAAACCAAACAAAAAACCCTCCTGGGAGTTTTTGGGGGATTGTATCAAATGTATACATTAATATGGGAATCTTTTTTTGTTTGTTTTGAGAGAGGGTGCAGAGAGAGAGGGAGAGAAAGAGAATCCCATGCAGGCTCTGCACTGTCAACACAGATCCTAAAGCAGGGCTCGAACTCACCCTAGGTGGGGCTTGAACTCACTCAGTGCAGGGCTCAAACTCACAAATTGTGAGATCATGACCTGAGCTGAAGTTGGATGCTAACCAACTGAGTCACCCAGGAGCCCCTAATAAGGGAATCTTTATTAAAATTTCCTATCCATGAATATGGTATAGCCCTCCATTCACTGAAGTCTTATTAAGATTTTTTGATAATGTTTCATAGTTTTCTGTGTAGAGGTCTGGCAGTTCATTCACTGGGTTTATTCCTTATTTTATATTTATTATAGTTAGGTAAGTAGCATATTTTAATGTCCAGCTTTTTTTAAGTTGTTTTTTTTTAAATTTTAATTCCATTATAGTTAACATACAGTGTTATATTAGTTTCAGGTATACTATAGTGATCCAATAATTCTGTATATTATACAGTCCCCATCATAATAAGTGTACTCTTTAATCGCCATTACTTGTTTCACCCATTCTCCCCTCCCCCCACCTTCTCTCTGGTAACCATCAGTTTGTTCTCTATAATTAAGAGTCTGTTTATTGTTTTTTTTCTCTCTCTCTCTCTCTTTTTTTTCCCTTTGTTTGTTTTGTTTAGTGAATTCCACATATGAGTGAAGTCATATGTATTTGTCTTCCTCTCACTTATTTTGCTTGGCATTATATTCCACGTCCTCCCATGTTGTTGCAAATGGCAAGATTTTATTATTTTTTATGGCTGAGTTATATTCCATTGTATGTATACACCACATCTTCTTTATCCATCCATCTATTGATGGACACGGGCTGCTTCCATAATTTGGTTATTGTAAATAATGCTGCAAAAAACATAGGGGTTCATGTATCCCTTTGATTAGTGTTTGTATATTTCTTGGGTAAATACCCAGTAGTGTGATTACTGGATTATAGAGTAGTTTTATTTTAAAATTTTTAAGGAACCTCTGTACCGTTTTCCAGTATGGCTGCTCCAGTTCGTATTCTCACCAAAAGTGGACAAGGGTTCCTTTTACTCCACATTCTTTACAACACATGCTGATTCTTATGTTTTTTATTTTAGCCATTCTGACAGGTATGATGTGATATCTCATTGTAGTTTTTTTTTTCTCATTGTAGTTTTGGTTTGCCTTTCCCTACTGATGAGTGATGTTGAACATCTTTTCATGTATTTGTTGGCCATCTGTGTGTCTACTTTGGAGAAATATCTGTTCATGTCTTCTACCTATTTTTAAATTGGATTATTAATTTTTTGGGTTCTAAGTTTTATAACATTTTATGTATTTTGGATACTAACCCTTTATTGGTTATATCATTGCAAATACAGTAAAACCTTGGTTTGTGAGCATAATTTGTTCTGGAAACATGCTTGTAATCCAAAGCATTCATATATCAAAGCAAATTTCAAGAACCATTGGCTCAGTTGTGATCATGTGACATTCAGCATCAAGTATGACTCATATTGCAAGACATCTCGTTTATCAAGTGAAAATTTATCAGAAATATTTACTCATCTTGCGGAATACTCACAGAACAAGTAACTTGCAATCCAAGGTTTTACTTGGATTTATCTTTTCCCATTCCATAGGTTGCCTTTTAGTTTTCTTGATTATTTTCATCACTATGCAGAAGCTTTTTATTTTGATGTAATCCCAATAGTTTATTTTTTCTTTTGTTTCCCTTGCCTCAGGAGACATGACTAGAAAAATGTTGCTATGCCCAATGTCAAGAAGTTACTGTCTATCCTCTCTTCTAGGATTTTTATGGTTTCAGGTCTGACATTTAGATCCTTAATACATTTTGAGTTTATTTTTGTGTGTGATGTAAGAAAGTGGTCCATTTTCATACTTTTGCATGTAGGTGTCCAATTTTCCCAACACCATTTGTTGAATAGACTGTCTTTTTCCCATTGCATATTCTTGCCTCCTTTGTCAAAAATTAACTGACCATATAATTGTGGGTTTATTTATGCTTTTTCTATTCTGTTCCATTGACCAATGTGCCTATTTTTGTGCCAGTGCCATACTGTTTTGATTACTACAGCTTTGTAATATAACTTGAAGTCTGGAATTATGATACTTCCAGTTTTGTCTTTATTTTTTTTTATTTTTTAAAAGTTTATTTATTGGGGTTCCTGGTGGCTCAGTCAGTTAAGCATCCGACTTTGGTTCAGGTCATGATCTTGTGGTTCATGGGTTCAAGTCCTGTGTTGGGCTCTGTGCTGACAGCTCAGAGCCTGGGGCCTGCTTTGGATTCTGTGTGTCCCCCTCTCTCTCTGCCCTTCCCACAATCACACTCTGTCTGTCTCTCTCTCTCAAAAATAAATAAACATTTAAAAATTTTAAAGTTTATTTATTTATTTTGAGAGAGAGAGAGAATGAGAGAGAATGCAAACATGAGCAGGAGACAGGCAGAGAGAAAGGGAGAGAGAGAGAATTCTGCATTGTCAGCGCAGAGCCTGACAAGGGGCTTGATCTCACAAACCATAAGATCATGACCTGAGCCAAAATCAAGAGTCAGATGTTTACTGACTGAGCCACCTAGGCACCCCCAGTTTTGCTTCTTTTTCAAGATTGCTTTGGCTATTGGGGGACTCTTGTTGTTTTATACAAATTTCAGGATTGTTTGTTCTAGTTCTGTAAAAAATGCTGTCAGTATTTTGACAGGGATTGCATTAAATCTGTAGATTGCTTTGGATAGTATAGACATTTTAACAATACAGTAAAACCTTGGTTTGTGAGCATAACTCATTTCAGAAACATGCTTGTAATCCAAAGTACTCATATATCAAAGCGAATTTCAACAACCATTGGCTCAGTTGTGATCACGTGACATTTGGCATCATATACTAATATTGCAAGACATCGTTCATTTATCAAGTTAAAATTTATTAGAAATATTTGCTCATCTTGCTGAACACTCACAGAACAAGTTACTCAAGATCCAAGGTTTTACCATATTTTTTTTTTCAATCCATGAGCATGGAATATTTTCCATTTGTTTGTGTCATCTTCAATTTCTTTCCTCAATGTTTTACAGTTTTCAGATGTCACCTCCGGTTAAGTTTATTCCCAGGTATTTTATTCTTTTTGATACATTGTAAATGGGATTGTTTTCTTAATTTCTTTTGGCTACTTTATTATTAGTATATAGAAATGCAACAGATTTCTATACATTGATTTTGTAGCCTACAACTTTCCCAAATTCATTTATCAGTTCTCGTAGTTTTTTGGTGTAGTCATAACAATTTTCCATATATAATATCATGTCATCTGAAAATAATGAAAGTTTTACTTCTTCCTTACCAATTTGGTTGCCTCTTTCTTGTGTGATTGCTATGGCTAGCACTTCGAGTACTATATTGAATAGAAGTCATGAGAGTGGACATCCTTGTCTTGTTCCTGACCCTAGAGGTAAAGGTCTCAGGTTTTCACCATTAAGAATGATGTTGGCCGTGGGGTTTTCATATATGGCCTTTATTATGTTGAGGTATGTTCCCTATAAACCTACTTTGTTGAGGGTTTTACCATGAATGGATGTTGTGCTTTGTCAGATGCTTTTTCTGCATCTATTGAAATGATCATATGGTTTTTATGCTACATCAATGTGATGTATCACATTGATTGATTTTCAAATATTGAATCATGCTTGCATCCTTGGAATAAATCCCACTTGATCATGGTGAATGATTTTTTTTTAATGTATTGTTGGATTTGGTTTGCTAATATTTTGTTGAGGATTTTTGCATCTGTGTTCATCAGAGATATTGGCCTGTAGTTCTCTTTTTCTTTATCTGGTTTTGGGGTCAGGGTAATGCTGGCCTCATAGAATGAATTTGGAAGATTTCTTTCTTCTTGTATTTTCTGGAATACTTTGAGAAAAATAGGTATTAATTCTATTTGAATGTTTGGTAGAATTCACCTGTGAAGCCATCTGGTCCTGGACTTTTGTTTGTTGGGAGTTTTTTTATTACTAATTCAACTTCATAGCTGGTAATCAGTCTGTTCAAATTTTCTATTCTTCCTGATTCCATTTGGGAGGTTATGTGTTTGTAGGAATTTATCTATTTCCTCTAGGTGTCCAATTTGTTGGGATATGATTTTTCATAATATTCTCTTATAATTATTTGTATTTGTGTGGGGTCAATTATTATTTTTTCTCTTTCATTTCTGATTTTGTTTGAGTCCTCACTCTCCTTTATATATATATATATATATATATATATATATATATATATATATATATATATATATAAAGTCTGGCTAAAGATTTATCAAGTTTGTTGATCTTTTCCAAGAACCAACTCCTAGTTTCATTGATTTGTTCTGTTGTTGTTGTTTGTTTGTTTGTTTCATTTAGTTTCTATTTCATTTATTGCTACTGTAATCTTTAAAAATTTTTTTAACATTTATTCATTTCTGAGAGACAGAGACAGAGTGTGAGGGGGCGAGGGGCAGATAGAGAGGGAGACACAGAGTCAGAAGTAGGCTCCAGGCTCTGAGCTGTCAGCACAGAGGCCGACGTGGGGCTCAAACTCACAGACCATGAGATCATGACCTGAGCCGAAGTCAGACGCTTAACTGACTGAACCACCCAGGCACCCCTATTGCTACTATAATCTTTATTATTTCCTTTCTTCTACTGGTTTGGGGTTTTGTTTGTTCTTTTTCTAGCTCCTTTAGATGTAATGTTAGGTTGTTTATTTGAGATTTTTCTTGCTTCTTGAGGTAAGCCTGTATTGCTATAAGCTTCCCTCTTTCCCAGCTTTTGCTGCATCTCAAAGATTTTGGACCACTGTGTTTTCATTTTCATTTGTCTCCATATATTTTTTTATATCCTCTTTGATTTCTTGGTTGATCCATTCATTATTTAGTAGCATTTTATTTAGCCTCCATGTATTTGTGCTCTTTCCATATTTTTTCTTGTGGTTGATTTCTAGTTCCATAGCATTTGTGGTCAGAAAAGATGTATGGCATGACTTTGATATTTTTGAATTTTTTGAGACTTGGTTTGTGATCTAATATGTGATCTGTTTTGGAGAATGTTTCATGTGCACTTGAAAACAATGTGTATTCAGCTGTTTTAGGATGGAATGTTCTGAATATAACTGTTAGATCCATCTGGTCCAATATGTCATTCAAAGCCACTGTTTTCTTGTTGATTTTCTTTTTGGATGATCTGTACATTGATGTAAGTGGGGTCTTAAAGTCCCCACTATTACTGTATTATTATCAATAAGTTCTTTTATGTTTGGTATTAACTGCTTTATATATTTGCATGCTTTCATGTTGGGTGCATAAATATTTACAATTGTCATATCTTCTTGTTGGATTGTCCCCTTTATTATTAAATAGTGTCCTTCTTTGTCTCTTGTTACAGTCTTGCTTTTAAAATCTGTTTTGTTCAACGTAAGTATTGCTGCCTTGGCGTTCTTTAACATCCATTTGCATTATGAATTTTTCTCTATTCCCTCACTTTCTTTTTGTTTAATGTTTATATATTTTGAGAGAGAGAGAGATTGTGCAAGCAGGGCAGAGGGCAGAGAATGAGGGAAAGAGAGAGAACCCTAAGCAGACTCCACACTGTCTGCAAGAACCTGACTTGGGGCTCAATCTTACAAACTGCAAGATCATGACCTGAGACAAAACCAAGTTGGATGCTTAACCTCGGTTAAGGCGCCCCTCCCCTCACTTTCAACCTGCATGTGTCTTTAGGTCTGAAATAAGTCTCTTGTAGGCAGCATAATCTATATGGGTTTTTATTTTTTATCCATTCCATCACCCTATGTCTTTTGATTAGAGCATTTTGTCCATTTATGTGCAAAGGAATTACAGTAGATCTGTATTTATTGCCATTTTTCAGTTTTTATTTTAATTCCAGCTCTTTAACATACAGAGTTTCTTTATTACCATTTTGGTACTTGCTTTGTGGTTGTTTTTGTAATTCTTCTCTGATCCTTTCTTCTCTTGCTCTCTTTCATGGTTTGCTGGCTTTTTTTCAGTGATATACTTGGATTCCTTTCTCTTTATTTTTTGCATATCTATTACTCGTTTTTGATTTGTGATTACCATTAGGTTTGTATATATCATTTTCTGCATATAGCAGTCTATATTTAAATTGATGGTTGCTTAAGCAAGTTAGGCAGTGAGTGTCAGCTCTGAGCTAGTTCCTGCAGGTGTCCGTGTGTTTATAATGAGAGGTAGGGGAGGGAGACACCGCTTTCCAGCTCCTTTTTTCCTGCAGAAGTCCCTCAGTGATGCCTGCCCCTCAGGACACTCTATGAAATGTGTAAACAACTCTCCCTCCCATATGCCCAGGTGTTTTGCAAACTTGCTCCTTCTACAATGTATTCTCTGTGCTGTTTGTCATGGGTATCTTTAAGGATAGGGACTCAGCTTTCTATTATCCTTCAGGTCCTCCCAGAATTGAGCCTGCTGATTTTTTAAAATTCAAGGCTTCGTGTCCCACCGATTATAAGAACTTAAGAAATTCATCCCCTCACTTTCAAAGCCAGATGTTATGAGGATTCATCTTCGCTGTGCATGCTCCCTGGTGTGATAGTGTATCTCTCTCCATATTCCATGTGCATGCTCCCTGGTGTGATAGTGTATCTCTCTCCATATTCCATGTGCATGCTCCCTGGTGTGATAGTGTATCTCTCTCCATATTCCATGCCCAAGCCCACTTCCTCCCACCCCCACCCCAGCAAGGGTGGAGGCCCATTTCATTTCCCACCATGTTTCTGTCCATCCTACCTTCTCAGTGCAGCCTCCTCTCTACCTTATTTGTGGAGTGTGTCCCGCCAGTCTTCAGGTTGTTTCCTGGGTTACTTATGCTCATGTAAGTGTTATCTACTTGCATCCATGGACCAAGGTGAGCTTAGGATCTTCTTACTCCACCATCTTCCCAGCCTCCTGTATTAAGTTTTACAATCTGGAAGTGAGTCCTTCAGCTTTGTTCTTCTTTTTCAAGATTGTTTCACTATTTGAGTCCCTTGATATTCCACATGAATTTTAAGATGTTTTTTGTTTTTTTCTATTTCTTCCATAAACATCATTGGGCTTTGGGTAGGGATTGCATTGGATCTGTAGACCACTTTGGGTAGTATTGACTTCTTAACAATATTAGGTCTTCCAATCCATGAGCATAGGATATGTTTCCATTTATTTATGTCTTATTTAACTTCTTTCAGCAATGTTTTGTAGTTTTCATTTTATAAGTCTTCCACATCCTTGGTTAACTCCTAAGTATTTTATTCTTTTTGATGCTATCGTAAATGGAATTATTTTGTAACTTCCTTTTCAGATTGCTTATTGTTGATTCAGAAATGCAACTGATTTTTGTGTGTTGATTTTGTATCCACACTTTTTGTGTGGAATCATTGGGGTGTTATACATAGAATATCATCTGCAAATAGATATCATTTTACTTCTTCCTTTCCAGTTTGGATGCCTCTTATTTCTTTTTCCTGCCTAATTGCTCAGGCTAGAGCTTCCAGTAATTTTTTTTTTAATTTTTTTTAACGTTTTTATTTATTTTTGAGACAGAGAGAGACAGAGTATGAAGGGGGGAGGGGCAGAGAGAGAAGGAGACACAGAATCGGAAGCAGGCTCCAGGCTCTGAGCCATCAGCCCAGAGCCCGAGGCGGGGCTCGAACTCACGGACCACGAGATTGTGACCTGAGCCGAAGTCAGACGCTTAACCGACTGCGCCACCCAGGCGCCCCACCAGTAATATTTTAAATAGAAATGGCAAGAGTGGTCATCCTTGCCTTGTTTCTGACTTTGCAGGAATAGCTTTCAGTGTTTCACCATTGAGTATGATGTTTGCTATGGGTTTTTCATATATGGCTCTTGTTATAGCCAATATGAAATTATATTGAAATGTATGAAATTATATATGCAACTGTATTGTATATGAAGTTGTATTGTAGACTTCTCCTAGTCTTAGTTTTTTTAGTGTTTTATTTTTAATCATAAAAGAGTATTTACCACATGCTTTTTCTGTATCATTTGAGATGATCATGTGGCTTTTTTCCTTTCATCCTTGCATTCAGGAATAAATCCCACTTAGTCAGGGTGTATAATCTTTTAACACACTGCTGAATTTGATTTTCTTGTACCATGTTGAGGATTTTTATATTAATGTTTATAAGGGATATTGGTTTGTAGTTTTCTTGTAGTGTCTTTGTCTGGTTTTGATATCATGGTAATGCTGGCCTCATAGAACAAGTTAGGAAGTATTCTTTTTACTTCAGTTTTTTGGAAAAGTTTGAGAACGATTGGTAGTCTTTTTTTTTTTCTTTTGAGAGAGAGAGAGAAAGAGAAAGCACAAATGAATGAGGGACAGAGACAGAGAGAGGGAGAGAGAGAGAAGTGGGGCTCACCCAATGCAGGACTTGAACTCACAAACCATGAGATCATGACTTGAGCTGAAGTCAGGTGCTTAACTGACTGAGGTACCCAGGCGCCCCAAGAAGGATTGGTAGTCTCAAATGTTTGTAGATTTCACCAGTGAAGCCATCAGATCCAGAGTTTTTTGCTGGAAAATTTTTTTTATTACTGATTCAATCTCCTTACTAGTTATAGCTCTGTTCAGATTTAGTATTTCTTTGTGATTTAGTCTTGGTAGGTTTTGTGTTTGTAGGAATTTGTCCATTTCATCTAGGTTATCCAATTTGTTGGCATACAATTGTTCATAGTATTGTTCTTAACTCTTCTTTATTTCTTTTTTTTTTTAATTTTTTTTTTTTATGTTTATTTATTTTTGAGAGACAGAGTGTGAGTGGAGGAGGGGCAGATAGAGAGGGAGACACAGAATCCGAAGCAGGTTCCAGGCTCTGAGCTGTCAGCACAGAGTCCTACGCGGGGCTCGAACTCGTGAACCACAAGATCATGACCTGAGCCGAAGTCGGACGCTTAACCGACGGAGCCACTCAGGCGCCCCAACTCTTCTTTATTTCTATAGAATTGGTAGTAATGTCCCCACTTTCATTTCTGATTTTAGTAACTTAAATCTTCTCTTTTTTTCTTACTTTTCCTAGCTAAAGGTTTGTTAATGTGGGTGATCTTTTTGGAGATCTAACTTTTGGTTTCATTGTCTATACTGCTTTTTTATTTTATTTATCTCTGCTCTAATCTTTATTATTTCCTTCTGTTAAATTTGTGATTTGTTTGGTTTTTTCTAGTTCCTTAAATTGTAAACTTAAGTCATATTTGAGTTCTTTTATGTTTTTAATGTGACCATTTATAGCTATAAATTTCCCATTAGCACTGCTTGCATTGTGTCCCAGAAGTTTTTGCATGTTGTGTTTTTGTTTTCATTCATTTCTAAGCATTATCTAATTTCCCTTGTGGTTTCTTCTTTGATCTATTGCTTATTTAAATGTGTTGTTTAATTTCCATAGATTTGTAATTTTCTAGTTTTACTTCTGTTATAGATTTCTAACTTAATCTCATTGTGTTCAGAAAAGATACTTTTATGATATCTACCTTTTAAAATTTCTTGAGGCTTAATTTGTGGCCTAACATGTGGTCTATGCTGATAAATGTCCCATGTTCATTTAAGAAGAATGTCTGTGCTCTTGTTGGATAGAGTGTTCTGTATATGTCTATTAGAACTAGTTGATTTATTGTGTTGTTTAAAATCCTCTGTTTCTTTATTTATCTTCTGTCTGGTTTTATTTTTTATCATTTATGGAGTGTGGAATATTGAAGCCTTCAACTCTTATTTTTATGTCTGTTTCTCCCTTCAGTTCTATCAGCTTTTGCTTCATAATTTTGATGCTATGTCTCTCATTTGGTAAATAAAATGCTTATAATTGTTTCATCTTCTTGTTGTGTTGAATATTACTATATAATGTCCTTCTTGTATCTTGTAGCCTTTTTTCATTTAAAGTCTATTTTGATATCAGTATGGCCACTCCTACTCTCTTAGTTACTATTTGTATGGAATATCTTTCCCTATCTTTTCACTTTCAGTCTGTGTGTCTCTTTGAATTTAAAGGGAGCCGCTTGTAGACATATTGTAGACATATTGTAGCATATTGTTGAGTCATGTGTTTTTATCCATTCTGTCAATTTCTGTGTTTTGATTGGAGAGTTTAATCCATTTATACTTAAAGTAATTACAGATAAGGAGGGACTTAATGCTGTCATTTTGCTATTTCTTTTCTATATGTCTTATAACTTTTTTGTCCCTTACTTGCTGTATTACTGTCTCCTTTAATATTTAGTTGGCTTTTTGTAGTGAAGTGTTTAAATTTCTTTCTCATTCATTTTGGGTATATTCTATAGCTGTTTTCTTTGTGGTTACCATGGAGATTACATTTCACATTCTAAAGTTATAACACTCTAATTTGAACTTGTACCAGCTTAATTTCAATAACGTACAAAAACTCTGCTCCTTTACAGTTCCATTCCCACCCCTTTCAGTTGTTTATGTCACAAAATTATGTCTTTATACATTGTGTGCCCCAAAACACTAACTAGTAATTCTTTTAAATTCATTAGTCTCTTTTTTAGTTTATTTATTTATTTTGAGAGAGAGAAAGAGAGCACGAATGGGAAGGAGAAAGAATCCCAAACAGGCTCTGTGCTCTGTGCTTAGCCCAATGTGGGGCTCAGTCTCACAACTGTGAAATCATGACCTGAGCTGAAATCAAGAGTCAGATGCTCAACTGACTCAGCCACCAGGTACCCCATTAGTCTCTTAAGTTATGTAGAAAACAAAATGTAGAATTATAATTCAAAATTATAATAATACCAGCTTTTAGAGTAATAATTATTTTTAAATGTCTCTTAAATCATTTAGAAGACAAAATTAAAGTTACAAGCCATTGTTAGAATAGTTCTAGCTTTTATAACACCCATGAACTTACCCTTATTGAAATCCTTATTTCTTCATACATCTTCAAGATACTGACTAGTGTCTTGTCTTTTCATCTTGCAGGACTCCCTTAAGCATTTCTTGCAGGGTAAGGTCTGGTAGTAACAAACTTCCTCAGTTTTTATCTACCTAGGAATGTCTTTATTTCTACCTCACTTTTGAAGTACAGTTTCACTAAATATAGGATTCTCAGCTGATAGCTTTTTTCTTTTAGTACTTTGAACATATCTGCCCACTGCCTTCTGGCCTTTAAAGTTTGTGCACTAAAATATGCTAATTATATTATTGAATATCCTTTGTATGTGATGAATAGCTTCTCTCTTGCTAATTTCAAGATTCTACCTTTGTATTGGTCTTTTGAAAATTTGATTATAATGTGGGTCTCTGAGTTCATCTTAATTGCATTTGTTGGACTTCTCGTTTATGTTCATGCCTTTATCAAATTTGGGGAGTATCTAGTCATATTTCTTCAAATATTCCCCCTGCCCAATTCCCTTTCCAACCCAATCCCCTTCTCTTTCCTCTCCTCCACCCCTTAAAATGCATATGTTGGTTGACTCAATGGTGTCCCACTGGTCCCTTAAGCTCTGTTCACTTTTCTTCCATGGTTTTTCTTTCTGTTCCTCAGATTTGATAATTTCCACTGTCTTCTCTTCACAAATCTGCCTTTGACTTCCTTTAGTGAATTTTTCTTTAGTGAAATTACACCATTTCAGCTCCAGAATTTCTTTTTTTATGTTTATTTATTATTTATTTTGAGAAAGAGAGAGAGAGAGAGAAAGCGTTAGTGGGGGACGGACAGAGGGAGGGGGAGAGAGAGTATCCCAAGCAGACTCTGAGCAGAGCCTGATGTGGGGCTCAAACCTACAAACTGAGATTATGACCTGAGCCAAAATCAAAAGTTGGATGCTTAACCAACTGAGCCACCCAGATGCCCCAGGCTTCAGAATTTCTTTTTGATTTCTTCTTAAGTTTTCCAACTCTTTGTGGACATTTCCATTTTGTTCATACATTGTTTTCCTGAGTTTTCCCACATCTTCCTTTAGTTCTTCAAGCATTTTTAAGATGGTTGTTTTAAAGTTAGCTAGTATATCTGACATCAGTTCTTTTTCAGGGACAGCTTCTGTTGATTTGTTTTTGTTTCCTTTGTTGTTGTTTTTTTTTTTAATGTTTATTTATATTTGAGAGAGAGAGAGAGAGAGAGAGAGAGAGAGAGAGAGAGAGAGAGTGACCAGGGGAGGATCACAGAGAGAGGGAGACACAGAATCCAAAGCCGGTTCTAGGCTTTGAGCTGTCAGCACAGAGCCCAACTTGGGGCTTGAACTCGTGAGCCATGAGATCATGACCTGAGCTGAAGTCGGATGCTCAACTGAATGAGCCACCCAGGTGCCCCTGTTTTTGTTTTTTTTTTTCCTTTGAATGGCCATGTTTTCTTATATCTTTGTATTATTTGTGATTTTTTTTTGAAACTGGACACTTAAATCTAATAATGTGTGGAATGCTATCTGTGGAATTCACATTTCCCCCCTTTCCTAAGGTTTGCTTTTTTTGGTTATTTTTTATTTTGTTTTGTTGATTGTTTTTAGCTGTTTCTTTGCCCAGGATCAGCCTGAGGCATAAACTTAAGGTCTTCTTAGGTCTTTTCTAAGCCTTTTTTATGGTCACTTTTAAATTTCCCTTGTATATACAGTTGTTTTTGAATGTACTAGTCTTTAACATTTGGCTTCCAAAAAGGTAAAAAGAGAGAAATGAAAGGGGGAATGGGTTATTTAAATGTCCTGAAAGTCACTTTGGCTATAGAGCAAGGGGCTTGCAACAATGAGAGGCAGTGCAACAACATTGACAACCCACTTTTTTGTCTGCACATCTGTGATCAGAAGCAGGAATCAGCAATCAGAGCACAGATCCTATTTGGAGGACAGGGGTTTTTTTTGCCCACCCTGGTTTAGCAAGCCGTATGCAAGCTTCTCCAGGAAAACGTGCACAGCTGCCTGCCATAGGTAGCTGCTACTGTGCTAAGAGCCAAAATTCAGCACAACTTATTTTGCAAGATTTCCCCTGGAAGTTGTAAGCCTTCAGTAGACTTTAGAGTTCCTAAATAGTTACATTAGACAAATTCTGTCAGTTCAATTGTTGTCTAGGTGGGGAAACAGATTTCTTGTGCTTCTTACTCCACCATCTTCCTGGAATTCTCTGTAGGAGTTCTTCATATTTTGTGAATACAAATCTTTTGCCATGTATATGTATTGGAATATTTTTTTCTCGGTTGCTTGCTTATTCACTTTCAAACGGTGTCCTTTGGTGCACAAAAAAAAAATGTAGTTTTCTTTTTTTAAAATTTTTAATGTTTATTTAGTTTGAAAGGAGGGAGAGTGTGTGTGTGTGAGGGGGGAAGAGCAGAGAGAGAGGGAGAGAGAGAATCCCAAGCAAGTTCTGCACTGTCAGTGCAGAGCCCAACATGGGGCTTGAACTCACAAAACCATGTGATTATGACCTGAGCCAAGATCAAGAGTCAGACATTTAACTGACTGAGCCAGCCAGGTGCTCCAAAATTTAATTTTCTTAAAGTCCAATATTTCACTTTTTACTTTTATGGTTGATACATTTTATGTTTATGTCTAAGAAAGCTTATTCCATGGTTGTAAGGATATTCTTCTAGAAGCTGTATGGTTCTAGCTTTTACATTTAGGTTTGTGATACATCTTGAATTATTTTTGTGTATGGAGTATAGTAGAGATCAGAATTCTTTCCATAGAGATATCCCATTGTTTCAGCACAATTTGTTAAGTAGACTCCTTTCCCAATTGAATTGACTTGATGCCTTGGTTGGTAATCAATTGACTGTATATGTCTAGGTCTACTTTTAGACTTGACTCTGTTTATTAATCTATTACTATATACTTCTATTGTAAGTCTGCTGTAGCTTTATGCTAGATTATGAACTCAGGAGTATAAGTATTCTAACTTTGTTCTTTTTTTCAATATCATTTTGGTTCTTCTAGGTCCTAGGTCCTTTGCATGTCCATATAAATATTAGAATCACATTGTCAATTTCTTCAAAAAAGCTTCCTGAACTTCAGGGATAACTTGAGCTTCTATACAATATTATATCCCTTCAGAGAGGATTTACTTTTATTTCTGTCAAACAGATGGGTTAGAGCCTGAATACCTTCATCCAATAAATGTTTGAGAAATTTAAAACTGAGCTTCAGTCCTTATGAGGACTGGTCTACTTCCAGTTCTTCATTCCTAGGGTAAAGTCCTTTGTGGTCCCTATTGAAAACCTGGGGTGCTTACCAGGGACCTTCCTCCTTTTCATGCTCTTTACAATAATTTTTTGTCTTGCCACTCCTGTCAGGGAAATTGCTGAAAGCTCTTTTCACCTCCTCAGTGATGTTTTTGTTTTTGGAATCAGGAATTATCCTTAGGGTAAGGTTTCCCCAACACCAGCTCACCTTTTTTAGCTTCTTTTTTCTTCCAGATCTTGGACCAGCAAGTTCTCATTGCTTTGTTAACTTTTCTGTGGAGGTTTGGTTTCAGCATTATTGGGGTGGGGGGTGGTGGTGGAATCTATCACAGACTCTCAGACCAGATTGAGAGATGCCACAAACAGAATGTGATAATTTGGAGCTACTCACTGAGCTTTATAAATTTTCTACTCACTTACTCTCCCCATAAAATGGGAAGTTGGAGATAATATCCCCTTGCTCATTACCTTCATTCAGCCCCAGTGAGGCAAAACAACATCACCCATTCATCATTTTTCCATTGTGAGCTATAGCAGCATCTGGGATTTATAGCTTGATAATACTGGAGAGTATTTCTCCTGTTTGCTTTTACATGTTGATAGTGGAATCTGTTCACTATAGCTTAATCCAGGAACTTTTCACTAAATTGTCATTTAACCGGGGAAATCAGGTAGGTGGGGGTGAAAGCAGCAAGAAGAGAGGAGAATGTGCCCTATTTAGTGATTTTAACTTAAGCCTCTGAAGTTTCTCAAATCAAATGTGAGGATAGCTGGAAGCCTATGGCTCTTGTACACAGATGTACACACATAGGCAGCCATATAGACATCCATATACACACTCCCAAGTACATTCATGTTACACACTCAAATGTATATAGATATAGATTAATAGTTCTTGTGGAACAGGTAGTGTGGGAACATGAAACCTAATCTTAGACTAGACTAGATAATATCTTGTAATCCAGTAGATACTGTGTGACCCAGGTGACCCTCTTGAGGAAGGATAGGATCAAGAAGCAATAGTTAATTTTGGTTGATGCCTATTATGTGCCAAGTATGGTGCTAAGATACCTTATATATATTATCACATTCAAGTCCCATAATGATCCTACAGAATATGTACTGTTATTCTAATTTTTTAAATGTTTATTCATTTTTGAGAGAAAGAGACAGAGCATGAGCAAGGGAGGGGCAGAGAGAGAGGGAGACACAGAATCCAAAGCAGGTTCCAGGCTCTGAGCTGTCAGCACAGAGCCCAACATGGGGCTTGAACTCAGGAACTATGAGATCATTACCTGAGCTTAAGTCGGACACTTAACCAACTGAGCCACCCAGGGGCCTCCTGTTATTCCAATTTTTAAAACCAGTGTTCTTTTATTTTTTCTTTTCTTTTTAATTAATTAATTAAGAGAGAACATGAGCAGGCAAGGGCAGAGAGAGAGAGAATCTTAAGCAGGCTCTACACCCATTGCACAGCCCAACACAGGGCTCGATCTCAGGACCATGAGATCTTGACTGGAGCTGAAATCACAAGTAGGACGCTTAACCAACTGAGCCACCCAGGTGCCCCCCCCCACTCCGTTTTTAATTTAGGGCTCTAAAAGGCCTTACCAAAGGTCAAATAGTTAGTGCATTTGCAGAGGCATGAGTCTAATAAGCTTTGGAGCCAGGCAAATCTAATTCTGCCTGGCTCTAAAGTTTTTTCTCTCAAAGTATGAAAAAGAGGCAGAAGTTCTTATTTAAACAATTAGACTATACAGGAGTTTCTAAACAGAAGTATAATTAATGAATTTGTTTATTATTTCTCTCTCATAGTGGCCACCAGCATTAATCTCAGTTAGTAAGTCTGTTGAGCTTTACCAAAAGCTCAGTAAGCAGGGTTTGATGGGCAAGGGTAAGGTTATGAGTGGGTGGTGACAGGAACAGAGCACAGAAATATTAACATTAACAAACTTTTTCTGAACACCTAAACACTGAGCTTATTTATTCATAATACAAAACAAGAAGTGTAGGCTAGACGCCTGGGTGGCTCAGTTGATTGGGCATTTGACTCTTGATTTTAGGTCAGGTCCCCATGGAGCTCCACACTGTCAGTGCAGTATCAGTGCTTGGGATTCTCTCCCCTTCTCTCTCTGCACTCTGCCCTACTTGGACACGTGCATGTTCCCCTTTCTCTCTCTCTCAAAATAAATAAACTTAAAAAAAAAACCAAGAAGTATAAAACATGGTCCCCACCCTCCAAAGCTTACAGTCTAGTTATTTTAGAGGTCATTTATGTAGCATCTACATGTACAATCTAGATACCTATTAAAAGTACAGCTAATACAAAGATAAGTAAGCCTGGGCCTTCAGTCTAAGAGTTAGAGTGACAAACAAGCACTTTCAATATAAGATATTGAGTTAAAAGTAAACACAGTTTCTCAGGAGAGCATGGAGAAGTGGGCATTTACCTCAATATGGGCAATCAGGGAAGCAGGAAGAAATGAATCCTGGACTAACATGCGGGAGGCAGAATGAATGCATCTGAAGCACTTAGCAAGGAGCACTGACAATATATGTGTTCTGAACAGAATGACACTGATTATATGGCACCAGAGAAAGCCAAAGAATATTCCATAACTGAATTGTTTCCTGAATAACTTCAGGGTGGGAGTATCAGACTACTAGCCTTTCCTTCTCTTCCCTCTGCTTTTGCAACTCCTAAAGCCTATTCTGTGTTGTGGGAGTTTTTCTCTCCTCCTTTCCCTCTACTTCCCTCCCTTCATTTTATCCTTTTCTTTTTTGTTGTTTTGTTTTGTTTTGTTTTGTTTTGTTTTACCCAAAAAATATGGAAGTCATAAGAGCTGGAGAGACTGGGGAAGTCTTTAAACAAATACTTGAATGATTTATTATAATAAAATGTAAAAAAAGAGGGCATTGAAAGGGAAACAAATGCCAACTGTTGAGTCAGTTGGACCCCTATCCTGAGTCCTTATACCATGCTTGGGAACACTGAGATAAATCTGTCCAGTGGGTTGAAATGAACAGGATGTGTTTGTGGGCAATAAATGGGAAGCCTGTGTGCAATAGTGGGAAATAAAGTCCAATAAGCAAAATGGGATACATTGTAAAGGACCCAGAAAACAAACAGAGGAGTTTAGACTTGAGATGGTTAATACCATGAGTCCTTTTAGGCTTTTGAGCTGGTAGGCAGGGAGTAGTAGGTGGGAAAGATTTGAGAGAAGGAAGACTGGTATCACACAGACTAACAAAAGGCTGTGTGTGAGTCTAATTTTTGTGATAAGGGTCTCTAGGGTATGGCAGAAGGAATAGAAAGAAAGGAGTAGAGGATATTTTAAAGAAAGAATGGACAGGGTTTGTGGACAAAGAGAATGTTTACCTTTAGGATATCAGTGTTTACCTTAGAAATGCTGTTAGAGTTTATGAAACCTAAAAGAACTGGGGTTGGGAATGGTGGCTATAGAGAGGGAGGTAAATGAAATAAAGACTGCAGACTGAGAATAAGTCTATAACTGCTGTGATCTGCAGCTTGTAAATAGTCCAGGCCTTAGGAGTCTCTCTGTGAGGGCCTGTGAAGTACCTTTTAAAAAACTGGGAAGGGCTCTGAGAATCACTGTTTAAAGGGTCGTATATATCAGATTGAGCAACTCTGAAACTAGAGACAGAGCAGGGAGCATTTTAGAATGTTTAGCATGAAGAGAAACTTGTAAAAAACATGCTTTAAGGACCTAGATCCTGAGATCCAGACCTGTAGATCTAAAGTGGGGCCCAGGAATTCTTAACAAGCTCTTAAGGTGATACTAATGCAAAAGATGCTCAGGAGAAACTTGTGAGAAACATTTAGGGAAAGATAAGCTGCCTCCTCAGGAGGATTGGGCTGGTGTTTGCTTGTATGCCTTCTCAAGATCCATGTGACTTCACCACATCCAGCTTCAGGACTGCCAGACTGTTCTTTCTAATCAAGGCTATTCTGTTCCACAAGCCATGAAGTAGAAGGTGGTACTCATGTTCCAGAAGACTGGCTTAGGCAGGCCTATTGAGTGGCTCTAAAGGCGTCTATAAGACGTCAAAAGGGTTTTTAAGAATGATCATCACAACATAACAATGAATCAGAAACATGTGTACGTTTTCTTCAATGACCCTGTAGAGACTGGAGTAAAAAAGGAAGAGGCTTTCCAGACTTAGGGATCTAGTAGAATGGACTTGCTTGGGAAAATCAAGCAAGACAACTGAAGAGGACTCCTGGGATTGTCCCACTAGGACTTCTGAGATGACTGTAATGAAATTATATAAAAGGGTGGAAGAGTATTCTCTGTGGCTCCCACACTGGCCTAATCCCAGTTGAAATTGCACAACAAGACGGGCTGACAATCTTTGAAACACAGTTTTCTCAAATGAACCTCAGAGGAAATTTTAAAAATAAAAATTTCTTGGGATTTAGGTGAAGATTGTGTTAAATTTGTATATTAATCTGGGGGCAATTTTTTTACCATAATAATTCTTACTATCAAGGAAAATACCTTGTCTTTCCACTTATTCAAGTTTTTTCTGTGTCTCTCAGTAGACATTATAGCTTTTTTCATATACATCCTTGTAATTGCTTAAATGTATTCCTATTTTATTTTTGTAATTCTTTCTGCTGTGAATGAGATACCTTTGTTTTGCTATTATCATTTTTTTTTTTTTTAATTTTTTTTTTTTTTCAACGTTTATTTATTTTTGGGACAGAGAGAGACAGAGCATGAACGGGGGAGGGACAGAGAGAGAGGGAGACACAGAATCGGAAACAGGCTCCAGGCTCCGAGCCATCAGCCCAGAGCCTGACGCGGGGCTCGAACTCACGGACCGTGAGATCGTGACCTGGCTGAAGTCGGACGCTTAACCGACTGCGCCACCCAGGCGCCCCATCATTTTTAATTAATTGTTGGCATATACAAACACCATTGATTTTTTAATATTTTGTAACTACAACAGTAGATCTACAACCATTTTAGAACTTGTGTCTCATATATCAACTGACCATATTAGCAAAAACACTCTACCTGTGTATTATGTACATAATTTATATTAATTAGCCATTGCATTTTCTTGACCACTGTGAAAATAAATTGGTTTCATCAAGAAACACTTTTTAAAAACATCATCATAAATTATCTGCAAGACAGTTCCATCCAAGAAAGCCACAAAATTTAATTTTAGACAAGTGACAGCTTTGCAATAAAGGAACAATGTCCTCACTAGGCCTATAGTTTATCAAATTTGAATACCTATGCAGAAACTGATGGTACTAGTAAGACAAGCGCCTTTGATAATAATGGTTACTGTTTATTGAGATTTTACTATGTATCAGACATTAGGAGAGAGAGAGAGAGCATGAGAGCAAGCAGGGGAGGGGCAGAGAGAGAGAGAGAGAGAGAGAGAGCCTCAAGCAGGCACCACACTGTCAGCATGGAGTTTGATGTGGGGCTCAAACCCACAAATCGTGAGATCATGACCTGAACCAAAATTAAGAATCAGATGCATAACCAACTGAGCTACCCAGGCGCCCCTATGTTAGTTATTTCAGTTAATGCTCACAACAACTCTAATAAATAGGTATTATTATTATTCTCATTTTACAAATGAGAAAACTGAAGCTCAAGGAGACTGTCCATGGTTGTATAGCTAGCTAGCGATAAAAACAGAATTTAAACCCAGATTGTCTAACTTCAAAGTCATGCTTTTGACACTAGATTATTTCCCCCTCTTTTGCTAGTAGACAATAGTCAGTAGTGCCACTTCCATTTCCACCCCCTTGATTCTTGGACCTGTGAATCCTGGCTATCAGAGAAACATATATTCAGAACATACACAACTTTCTGGAGAACCTTGCCCAAGCCCTGCAAGATATTGTCACTTAGCTGGCATTGTCACTGAATCATTCCACCATTCTAGCAATCCTACTACTTCAGGATGGTAAGAAACATGATACTTAAGACCAATGAATTCCATGAGCATGGGCCCACTGCTACACTTCTTTTGCTGTGAAATGAGTTAATTGGTCAAAAATAGTGGAATACTATTGACAGTGGATAAGGCATTCTATAAGTCAATGGATGGTAGTTTTGGGAGAAACACTGTGTGCAGGGAAGGCAAATCCATATTGAGAGTAAGTATCTATTCCAGTAAGAATAAAATGCTGTCCCTTCCATGATGGAGTTGATTTAATGTAATCAACCTGCCATCAACTAGCTGGTTGATCATCTCAGGGAATGGTGCCATATTTAAGATTGACTGTTAGTCTCTGCAGCTGGTGGATTGGAGGCTTAATGGTGGCCATAGCCAGGTTGGTCTTGGTGAGTGGAAGTTCATATTGCTGAGCCCATACATAACCTGAAATGCTCTCATAGTCACATACCCAGAAATAATGGTTAGTCAAATATCTGGGCACCCTGTGGTCTAGTCAAGTTGACACGTAAATTAACAATTACAGTATTGGCCTAAGGATAGACATATAGATTAATGGGATAGAATTAAGTGATTAGAAATAAATCAATTCATCTTTGGTCAATTGATTTTTGACAGACATGTCAACACCATTCAGTGGGGTAAAGGACAGTCTTCAACAAATTGTTCTGGGACAACTGGATAGCCACAGGCAAAATGTTGAAGTCAGACCCCTACCTTACACTACATGCAAAAGTTAACTCACAATAAACGTAACGAAAGAGCTAAAATTATTTTTTAACTAAGTCTTTATTTTATTTATTCGTTTTAATGTTTATTTATTTTTGAGAGCATGAGCAGGGGAGGGGTGGAGACAGAAGGGGACAGATGATCTGAAGCAGGCTCCATGCTGACAGCAGAAATCCCAATGCGGAGCTCTAACTCACAAACCATGAGATCATGACCTGAGCTGAAGTTGGACGCTTAACTGACTGAGCCACCCAAGTGCCCAGAGCTAAAATTATTAAATTCTTAAAAGAAAACATATAAATAATAGGAAACCATAGGAATCTTCATCATGTTAGGTTAGGCAATGGTTTCTTAGATATGACACCAAAAGTACAAATGAAAAGAAAACAGATGAATTGGGTTTCAATAAAATTTAAAAATCTTGTGCTTCAAAAGACACCATCAAGAAAGTGAAAAGATAACCCACAGAATGGGAGAAAATATTTGCAAATCATTTATCTGATAAGCATTTTTTAATTCAGAATATATACAGAACTCTTAAAATTCAACAATGAAAATACAAATAACCCTATTGTAAAATGAACAAATGGGGGCACCTGGGTGGCTCAGTCAGTTAAGCATCAGACTCTTGATTTTGGCTCATGTCATGATCTTGCAGTTCATGGGATCAAGCCCCACATCAGGCTCCAGGCTAACAGCGTGGAGCCTGCTTGGTTTCTTCTGTCTCCCTCTCTCTCTGCCCCTCCCTTGCTCATGCTCTCTCTCTCTCCCTCCCAAAATAAATAGATAAACTTAAAAAATAAAATACGGGCACCTGGGTGGGTCAGTCAGTTAAGCATCTAACTTTGGCTCAGATCATGATCTCGCAGATCGTGGGTTTGAGCCCCACATTAGGCTCTATACTGACAGCTCAGAGCCTGGAGCCTGCTTCAGATTCTGTGTCTCCCTCTCTCTCTTCCCCTTCCCCACTCACACTCTGTCTCTCTCTCTCTCTCTCTCAAAAATAAATAAACATTAAAAAATGTTTAATAAATAAAACAAATAAGCAAAGGATTTGAATAGACATTTCTCCAAAGAAGATATACTAATGGACAAGAAGCACATGAAAAGGTGATCAACATAATTTGTCATGAGAATGCAAATCAAAACCACAATGAGGTAGAATTTCACACCCATTAGGATGGCTATAATCAAAAAGATGGTAGCAAGTATTGGCAAGATTAAGAAAATAGAATCCTTATGTAAGTTGACAGGACTGTAAAATGGTGCATTACACTCAGGAAAAGTTTGACAGTTCCTCAAAATGTTAAACCCCACAATTCCATTCCTAGGTATATGCCAAAAAAGAAATGAATATACATCCACACAAAATCATGTACTCAAATGTTCATAGCAGCATTATTCATACCAGCCATAAAGTGAAAACAACCTAGATGCCTCTCAACAGGTGAATGCATAAATGAAATGTAATATCTCCATAAAATAGAATATTATTTAGCCATGAAAAATAATGAAGTACTGATACATGCTATAACATGGTTGGAGTTTGAAAATATGCTAAGTACAAGAAACCAGTCACAAAAGACTACATATTGCCTGACAGTTGCACAACTCTGAATATGCTAAAAACACTGTATTGTACATTTCAAAAGGGTGAATTTTGTGTTATGTGAATTATATCTCAATAAAGTTGTTATTTTTATTATTTTTATTTTTTAAAGATTAAAAAAATTTTTTTAACGTTTATTTATTTATTTATTTATTTATTTTTTATTTTTTTTTTCAACGTTTTTTTTTTTTTATTTATTTTTGGGACAGAGAGAGACAGAGCATGAACGGGGGAGGGGCAGAGAGAGAGGGAGACACAGAATCGGAAACAGGCTCCAGGCTCCGAGCCATCAGCCCAGAGCCTGACGTGGGGCTCGAACTCACGGACCGCGAGATCGTGACCTGGCTGAAGTCGGACGCTTAACCGACTGCGCCACCCAGGCGCCCCACGTTTATTTATTTTTGAGAGAGGGACAGAGCATGAGCAGGGGAGGGGCAGAAAGAGAGGGAGAATCCAAAGCAGGCTACAGGCTCTGACCTGTCAGCACAGAGCCCGATGGGGGAGTCAAACCTACAAATCGCCAAGATCATGACCTGAGCCAAAGTCAGATGCCCAGCCGACTGAGCTCCAAGATTTATTTTTAAGTAATCTCTACACCCATCATGGGGCTCAAACATACAACCCTGAGATCAAGAGTTGCATGTTCCACCAATTGAGCAACCCAGGTGCTCCTAAATTTGTTATTTTTATTTTTTTAAGTTTATTTATTATTTATTTTGAGAAAGACAGAGACAGCACAAGTTGGGGAGAGGCAGAGAGAGAGAGGGAAACAGAAAATCCCAAGCAGGCTCTGTACTGTCAGCACGGAGCCCAGTGTGGGGCTTGAACCCACAAAACCGCAAGATCATGACCTGGGCTGAAACCAACAGTCTAATGTTTAACCGACTGAGCCACCCAGGTGCCCCTGAAGATATTTTTAGTCAGTTAAGCATCTGGCTTGGGCTCAGGCCATAATCTCTCAGTTTGTGAGTTCAAACCCAATGTCTGGCTCTCTGCTGTCAGCACAGATCCCACTTTGCATCCTCTGTCTCTCTCCTTTCTCCGCTCATGTTCCCTCTCTCAAAAATAAATAAATATACGTGTGTGTGTGTGTGTGTGTGTGTGTGTGTGTGTGTGTACATAAAAGCAAAGGTTAGGGAGACACAGTGGAGAATTACAAACTTCTAATCATGGCTAGGTCTTTCTGGTGGCAAACCCCAATCCAGAAGCCCACCCAGAGTCACCTCATTAGAAGAAAAGATGGTGGGGCACCTGGGTGGCTCAGTTGGTTAAGCGTCCGACTTAGGCTTAGGTCTTGATCTCACGGTTTGTGGGTTCGATCCCCTCATCAGGCTCTGTGCTGACAGCTCAGAGCCTGGAGCTTGCTTTGGATTCTGTGTCTCCCTCTCTCTCCGCCCCTCCTCCACTCACGCTCTGCCTCCTTCTGTCTCAAAAGTAAATAAACATTAAAAAAAAATTTTTTTTAAAGAAGAAAAGATGGTGTTAGTGCTCTTATCACTTAAGAATTTATAATTGTTTTGGGAGCTGTGAATCAGGGATGGAGGTCAAAGACCATATATTACAACAAGAGATGCTCCTAGCGTTCTTATCACTTAGGAGATTATAGGGGTTTTTAGGAACTCTGTGCTGGGGAGGAGTGGGTGGACAGAGACCAGTATATTTTCTATTATCATATACAATTTAATAAGCTGGCTTGAACAGACCCAAAACCAGCAAAGAAATTGAATCAGTTATCAAAAATCTCCCAACAAATACGAGTCCAGGACCAGATGGCTTCCCAGGGGAGTTCTACCAGACGTCTAAAGCAGAGATAATACCTATCCTTCTCAAGCTATTCCAAGAAATAGAAAGGGAAGGAAAACTTCCAGACTCATTCTATGAAGCCAGTATTACTTTGATTCCTAAACCAGACAGAGACCCAGTAAAAAAAGAGAACTACAGGCCAATATCCCTGATGAATATGGATGCAAAAATTCTCAATAAGATACTAGCAAATCAAATTCAACAGCATATAAAAAGAAATATTCACCATTATCAAGTGGGATTCATTCCTGGGATGCAGGGCTGGTTCAACATTCGCAAATCAATCAACGTGATACATCACATTAACAAAAGAAAAGATAAGAACCATATGATCCTGTCAATTGATGCAGAAAAAGCATTTGACAAAATTCAGCAAACTTTCTTAATAAAAACCCTCAAGAAAGTCGGGATAGAAGGAACATACTTAAAGATCATAGAAGCCATTTATGAAAAGCCCACAGCTAACATCATCCTCAATGGGGAAAAACTGAGAGCTTTTTCCCTGAGATCAGGAACACGACAGGGATGTCCACTCTCACCATTGTTGTTTAACATAGTGTTGGAAGTTCTGGCATCAGCAATCAGACAACAAAAGGAAATCAAAGGCATCAAAATTGGCAAAGATGAAGTTAAACTTTCACTTTTTGCAGATGACATGATATTATACATGGAAAATCTGATAGAGTCCACCAAAAGTCTGCTAGAACTGATACATGAATTCAGCAAAGTTGCAGGATACAAAATCAATGTACAGAAATCAGTTGCATTCTTTTATTTTTATTTTTTTTAACGTTTATTTATTTTTGAGACAGAGACAGGCAGAGTATGAATGGGGGAGGGTCAGAGAGAGAGGGAGACACAGAATCTGAAACAGGCTCCAGGCTCTGAGCAGTCAGCACAGAGCCCGACGCAGGGCTCGAACTCACAGACTGTGAGATCATGACCTGAGCTGAAGTCGGACGCTCAACTGACTGAGGCACCCAGGCGCCCCCAAAAATTTGATGTTTATATATGCTCATTTTTAAAAATCAGATAATACATAAGAATCTAGGATATAAATCCAGTACCCATAATTAGCTGTATAATTATTTGAATGTATTTCCTTCCAGCTCTTTAACCTGCATATATATCACACACCCTTAAAAAAATGTGGGAGGGGGGAATCATAGTATAGGTAGAGGAAATAGTGTAATATAGTGAAAGGTTCAGAAATTAGGCTCTGGAATGAGTAATATTCAGTTACAATCTCCATTGATGAGCTTGAAATCTTGAACCAGGTTTCTGTGCCTCAGATTCCTCATCTGTTGAATACAGCAAATAGTAGCACATACTTCACAGGGTAGTTACGGGCATAAATAAAAATGCATGTTAAGTTCTTAGTCCTCTGGCTAGAACAGAGTTAATGGTCAGTAGATGGTAGTTATAATGACAACATGCAAGGTGTGTAGTCTGCTTTTTCACTTAACATGTTGTGGACATCTTTTCACATCAGGAAATGTAGATATACAACCAAAATTTCAATCACTGTGTAACATTCCCTATTAATAAAAATTATGTATCTAGTTTTTTAAAAAAATTTTGTTTAATGTTTATTTATTTTTGAGAGAGACACAGATGTGAGTGGGGGAGGGGCAGAGAGAGAGGGAGACACAGAATCTGAAGCAGGCTCCAGGCTCCAAGCTGTCAGCACAGAGCTCAATGTGGGGCTCAAACCCACGAACCTCAAGATCATGACCTGAGCCAAAGTTGGGTGCTTAACTGACTGAGCCACCCAGGCGCCCCTCTAGTTTTTTATATTACAAAAATACTGTGATGAACAGCATTGTTTATTCTATTTTTAACAACTCATTAAAGTATAATTCATGTCCAATAAGCTGCATATATTTAAAATTTATAATTTAATACACATCTTGAGGTACATTTTGATATCTGTAAATACTGGTAGAATTACAACTACAATCAAGATAATGAACAGATCCACCACTATGAAAAGTTTCCTTCTGCTTCTTTTAATGCCTCTCTCTGCCCCTCTCCTACTGAGCCAAACTGTCAAGTAACAACAGATATGATTACTGTCACTATAGTTTTCACTTTCTATAATTCTATATAAATGGAACCATATAGTATGCACTCTTGTGTTCTGTCCTTTTCACAAAGCAAAATTTTTTTGAGCTATATCCATGTGGTTGCATGTGTTTATAGTTAATTTGTTTTTTATTGCTGAGTAGTAATCCCTTGTATAAAAATACCACAAGTTGTTCATTCACTTGTTGATGGACATTTGGGTTATTTTCAGATTTTGGCTACTACAAATTAAGCTGCTGTGAGTATTCATGTACAAGTCTTTGTACATGGATAAATACATAGAAGTAGAATGTCTATGCTACGTATATGTTTATCTTTTTCGACAACCGCTAAACTGTTTCTCGAGAACTGGCAAAGTGGTTACATCATTTTACATTCCCTCTAGCAGTGCATCAGTTGAGAAACACTCCTCCACAGGTCTCTGACATTCCAGTATATCTTGCTGGGTATGCCAAGAGTGCAAGGCCAGTGCTTGGGTGGCGCAGTCAGTTAAGCAGCCAACTCTTGTTTTGGGTTCAGGTCATGACCTCACAGTTCGAGCCCTGCATCAGGCTCTGCAGTGCACAGCCTGCTTGGGATACTCTCCCTACTCTCTCTCCCCCTCCTCCCGCTTGAGCGCTCTCTCTCAAAATAAATAAATAAACTTAAAAAAAATAAATTAATTTTAAAAAAAGAGTGCAAGGCCCTGACAGTCCTTTATCCAGGCTGTTTCTCAGGATTGTATTTGTGGTGAGCAATCTTTTTTTTTTTATTTTAAGCTTATTTATTTATTTTGAGAGAGAGAACGAGTGGGCAAGGGTCAGAGAGAAAGGGAGAGAGAATCCCAAGCAGGCTCCATGCTGTCAGCGCAGAGCCTGACACAGGGCTCGAACCCACATCCATGAGATCATGACCTGGGCCAAGATCAAGAGTCTGACACTTAACTGACTCAGCCACCCACATGCCCCTGCAGTGAGCAATCTTGAGGGATGACTTAAAGTCACCCTCTGGGGCAAAGCAGAGACTTGCTTATTCCTTGCTATAAAATGGCAGGTTCCTCAAGCTCAGGATTCCTCTGCTGTAATGCAACCCACCACTTGCATAAGCAACCATCTGGGCCTTCCAAGTGACCCCCATGGTACTTGTGGGGCAAGGGCAACCAATGTAAACATGCTTCATGTTGCTTGCTGTGCAATGGGCAATAAAGTACTTTGTTTTTGACCTAGGAGTCTGTGTCTTCTTCTTCTTTTTTTCTTTATATTTCTTTATTTACTTTCTTAATCCCAATATAGTTAACATACAGGGTTATATTAGTTTCAAGTGTATGACATAGTGATACAACAATTCTATACATTCCTCAGTGCTCATCAAAATAAGCGTACTTAATTTCCTAAATCTATTTCACCCATCCCCCCACCCACCTCCCCTCTGGTAATGATCAGTTTTTTCTCTATAGTCGGAGGCTGTTTTTTGGCTTGTCTCTTTTTTTATTGTTTGTTTGTTTTGTTTCTTAAATTTCACATATGAGTGAAATCATATGGTATTTTTCTTTCTCCGACTGACTTATTTCACTTAGCATTATGCTCTCTAGATCTTTCTAGAGCCATCCATGTTGTTGTAAATGGCAAGATTTCATTCTTTTTTATGGCTGAGTAGTATTCTGTTATATATCTGATATAACATATCTATCTACCTATCTACCTATATCACGAGTAGGGGGAGGGGCAGAGGGAGACAGAGGATCTGAAGCAGGCTCCATTCGGACAGCAGAGAGCCCGATGTGGGGCTCAGATTCATGAAATGTGAGATCATGAACTGAGCCACCCAGGCGCACCCCGCCCCCCACATCTTTATCCATTCATCTACAATGGACGCTTGGACTGCTTCCATAATTTGGCTATTGTAAATAATGCTTCAGTAAACACAGGGGTACAATAACCTTTCAAATTAGTGCTTTCATATTGTTTGGGCAAATGCTCAGTAGGGGAATTACTGGATCATATGGTAATTCTATTTTGAACTTTTTGAGCAATCTCCATACTGCTTTCCACAGTGTTTGCACCAGTTTACATTCCCACCAACAGTGCACTTTTTCTCAACATCCTTGCCAACCATTGTTGTTGCTTGTGTTTTTGCAAAGGATTTTTAAATTTTTTTTTAAATTTATTTTTGAGAGAGAAACAGAGTACAAGCAGGGGAGGGGCAGAGAGAGAGGGAGACACAGAATCCGAAGCAGGCTCCAGGCTTTGAGCTGTCAGCACAGAGCCTGGCATGGGGCTCAAACTCGTGACTCCTGAGATCATGACCTGAGCCAAAGTCAGACGCTTGACTGACTGAGCCACCCAGGTGGCCCTCTTGTGTTTTTGATTTGAGCCATTCTGACAGGTGTGAGGTGATAGCTCATTGTGATTTTGGTTTGCATTTCCCCGATGATGAATGATTTTGAGCATCTTTTCATGTGCTTGGTCATGTCTTCTGTCCATTTTTTAATTGTATTTTTTTGGAGGGGGTGTTGAGCTCTTTATATATTTTAGATACTAATCCTTCATCAAATATGTGCAAATATCTTCTCCCATTCAGTAGGTTGTCTTTTGGTTTTGTTGATTGTCTCCGTTGCTGTGCAGAAGTTTTATTTATTTATTATTTTTTCATTTATTTATTAATTTACATCCAAGTTAGTTAGCATATAGTGCAACAATGATTTCAGGAGTAGAGTCCTTAATGCCCCTTACCCATTTAGCCCATCCTCCCTCCCACAACCCCTCCAGCAGCCCTCAGTTTGTTCTCCATATTTAAGAATCTCTTATGTTTTGTCCCCCTCCCTGTTTTTATATTATTTTTGCTTCCCTTCCCTTATGTTCATCTGTATTGTACCTTAAATTTCTCATATGAGTGAAGTCATATGGTATTTGTCTTTCTCTGACTGACTAATTTCGCTTAGCATAATACTCTCCAGTTCCATCCACGTAGTTGTGAATGGCAAGATTTCATTATTTTTGATTGCCGAGTAATACTCCATTGTGTATGTATATACCACATCTTCTTTATCACTCATCCATTGATGGACATTTGGGCTCTTTCCATACTTTGGCTACTGTCGATAGAGCTGCTATAAACATGGGGGTGCATGTGCCCCTTCGAAACAGCACACCTGTATCTCGGGTAAATACCTCGTGGTGCAATGCTGGGTCATAGGGTAGTTCTATTTTTAATTTTTCGAGGAACCTCCGTACCATTTTCCAGAGTGGCTGCACCAGTTTGCATTCCCACCAGCAGTGCAAAAGAGATCCTCTTTCTCCACATCCTCGCCAACATCTGTTGTTGTGTGGATTGTTAATGTTAGCCATTCTGACAAGTGTGGGGTGGTATCTCATTGTGGTTTTGATTTGTATTTCCCTGATGATGAGTGATGTTGAGCATTTGTTCATGTGTCAGTTGGCTATCTGGATGTCTTCTTTGGAGAAGTGTCTATTCATGTCTTTTGACCATTTCTTCACTGGATTATTTGTTTTTTGGGTGTTGAGTTTGGTAAGTTCTTCATAGATTTTGGATACTAACCCTTTATCTGATATGTCGTTTGCAAATATCTTCTCCCATTCCGTCGGTTGCCTTTTAGTTTTGCTGATTGTTTCCTTCGCTGTGCAGAAGCTTTTTATTTTGATGAGATCCCAATAGTTCATTTTTGCTTTTGTTTCCCTTGATTCCAGAGACGTGTTGAGTAAGAAGTTGCTGCGGCTAAGGTCAAAGAGGTTTTTGCCTGCTTTCTCCTTGAGGATTTTCATGGCTTCCTGTCTTACATTTAGGTCTTTCATCCATTTTGAGTTTATTTTTGTGTATGGTGAAGAAAGTGGTCCAGGTTCACTTTTCTGCATGTTGCTGTCCAGTTTTCCCAGCACCACTTGCTGAAGAGACTGTCTCTATTCCATTGAATATTCTTTCCTGCTTTGTCAAAGATTAGTTAGCCATACGTTTGTGGGTCCGTTTCTGGGTTCTCTGTTCCGTTCCATTGATCTGAGTGTCTGTTCTTGTGCCAGTACCATACTGTCTTGATGATTACAGCTTTGTAATACAGCTTGAAGTCCAAGATTGTGGTGCCTCCTGCTTTGGTTTTCTTTTTCAAGATTGCTTTGGCTATTTGGGGTCTTTTCTGGTTCCATACAAATTTTAGGATTGTTTGTTCTAGCTCTGTGAAGAATGCTGGTGTTATTTTGATAGGGATTGCATTGAATGTAGATTGCTTCGGGTAGTATTAACATTTTAACAATATTTGTTCTTCCTATCGAGGAGCGTGGAATATTTTTCCACTTTTTTTGTACCTTCTTCAATTTCTTTCATAAGCTTTCTATAGTTTTCAGTGTATAAATGTTTCACCTCTTTGGTTAGATTTATTCCTAGGTATTTTACAGTTTTGGTGCAATTGTAAATGGGATCGATTCCTTGATTTCTCTTTCTGTTGCTTCATTGTTGGTGTATAGGAATGCAACTGATTTCTGTGCATTGATTTTATATCCTGCCACTTTGCTGAATTCATGGATCGATTCTAGTGGTTTTTTTTCAATATATGAAATTTATTGTCAAATTGGTTTCCATACAACACCCAGTGCTCATCCCAAAAGGTGCCCTCCTCACTACCCATCACCCACCCTCCCCTCCCTCCCACCCCCCATCAACCCTCAGTTTATTCTCAGTTTTTAAGAGTCTCTTATGCTTTGGCTCTCTCCCACTCTAACCTCTTTTTTTTTTTCCTTCCCCTCCCCCATGGGTTTCTGTCAAGTTTCTCAGGATCCACATAAGAGTGAAAACATATGGTATCTGTCTTTCTCTGTATGGCTTATTGGCTTATTTCACTTAGCATAACACTCTCCAGTTCCATCCACTTGTAGCCCTTGCTACAAAGGGCCATATTTCATTCTTTCTCATTGCCACGTAGAATTCTAGCAGTTTTTTGATGGACTCTTCTGGGTTTTCCATATAGAGTATCATGTCATCTGCAAAAAGTGAAAGTTTGACTTCCTGTTGGCTGATTGGATGCCTTTTATTTCTTTGTGTTTTCTGATTGCTGAGGCTAAGACTTCCAGTACTATGTTGAATAACAGTGGCGAGAGTGGACATTCCTGTCTTGTTCCTGACCTTAGGGGGAAAGCTCTCAGTTTTTCCCCATTGAGGATGATATTAACATTGGGTCTTTCATACATGGCTTTTATGATCTGTTTTAGCACTGGAAGAAAAAAATGGCTGTGTGAAATATATTAAGACACCATAGCATTTTCCTAAGGGATTTCAAGAGTAATTTTGACTATATGCAATCTTCATGACATATTAAATTTAGAATCTAACCCTAGGTTATGATATGTCTTCACTATATTTAATCTGCTGTCACCCTTTGGTCCTGTATATGTGTGTGTGTGTGTGTGTTGTGTGTGTGTGTTTCTGTCACACGTGTGCATTCTATAACTAAAAATGGAATGATAGCCAGTTTATATCCTCAGTGAAAAATGAACAATTTGTGGGGGCATTTGGGTGGCTCAGTTGGTTAAGCATCTGACTTTGGCTCAGGTCATGATCTCACAACTCTGTGAGTTCGAGTCCCATGTCAGGCTCTGTGCTGACAGCTCAGAGCCTGGAACCTGCTTCAGATTCTGTGTCTCCCTCTCTCTCTGTTCCTCCCCCACTCACACTCTGTATCTCTCTCAAAAATAAATGAACACATTAAAAATTTTTTAAAAAAGAACAATTTGTGAATTATGTTTATGTCTAAGTCTATATTCTCATTATTAATTGTTTAAATGATACCTTTAGTCTTGATTATAATTTTTGGTAAATGAACTTCAGTTTTGACATTGTATTTTAATTTAGCTTTTCCATTCAACAAATATTTATTGAGCACGTACTAATATTAAGCATAGTGCTAGTTGTCCCCACTACGTTAATTCCTCAATAGCCACAGAAATTTTTGTGAAAATCTGCTTCCTCCAAAGTCATTTAGAAGTGATGAAAGAACCAGACCATGGGTGGGACAAGGTAGAGTCTGAAATCCGCAAACATTGAAAGGGAAACAGTGCAAATATGTCCTAAAGCAGAAAATGTGAAGTCTGAATGAGATTTTATTGACTCTGTAACATGTCTGGCAAAAGGGTACTTGGTGCTTCTAGGAAAATTTGGCCATCCTTAGGAGATGTTCCCTTTTTTTTTTAAGTTTATTTATTTATTTTGAGAGAGAGAGAAAGAGAAAGCAAGCAGGGGAGGAGAAGAGAGAGAAGGAGAGAGAGGATCCCAAAAAGGCTCTGTGCAGCATGGAGCCCAGTGCAGGGTTTGAACCCACCCGTGAACTGCAAGATCATGAGCCAAAACCAAGTCAGACATTTAACTGACCAAGCCACATAGGCACCCCATTTGGGAGATATTCTTGTTAAAGTTAAGTGCTGAAGAATCACTGGCATCAGAGGAAAACACCTCTTCTACTGCTATAACTTTAACGTCGTCTCTCAGGTACTGGGGACACTCACTGGGACTGAAGTAAAAAAAGAGCACTGCACTAATGACTGGAAAGAACACATTTTTTTAAAGTATCCTTAGGGGGGCGCCTGGGTGGCTCAGTCCGTTGAGCCTCTGATTCTTGATTTTGGCTCAGGTTATGATCCCAGGGTTGTGGGATCAAGCCCCATGTCAGCTCTGTGCTGAGCATGGAGCCTGCTTAAAATTCTCCCTCTTGCTCTCTAGCTCTCTTGCTCTCACTCTCCTCCCTCTGCCCCGCTCCCCTCCTTGAGCTCTCTGTCTCAAATTAATTAATTAATTAATTTAAATAAATAAATAAATAAATAAAGTACCCTTGGAACATTTCTGAGAACTGAGCAAAAAATAGTCTATAAATTTTTAAATGATTAGTATCCCACAGATCATATTCTGGGGCCACAATGCAATTAAGTTAGAAACAAATAATTGATGGAAAATTTGGAAAACCTCCCATATTGGGAAATTTAAAAACATAATTCTTAACTTTCATAGGCTAAAAATGAAATTATAATAGAAACTAGTAAATACTTACAACTAAACAGTAAAAAATCTACTCTGTATCCAAACTTGTGGTATACAACCAAGCACTGTTTAGAAGGAAACTCATAGCCTTAAAGGAAAAAAGGAAGAAAGTCTTAAAATTTAAGAATGAAGCATCCAACATACGAAATTAAGGAACAAATAGTAGGATAAACACAAAGCAAAAGAATAAGTAATAATAAAAATGAAGCAGAAATTAATGACTAAGAAAGCAAACATACAATAGAGAAGGTCAACAAAGCCAAAATTTGGTGTTTTGAAAATATCTCTAGTAAAATTAATTAAGTAAACAAGAGAAAAGGTGAAAATCAACAATATTATAAATGATATAAGGTGATATGATAGGCAGTAAAGAGATTAAATAGGTGCAAAGAATAGTATAAACAATTTCAGGCCAACAAATTTTGAAAACATGAAATAGATAAATTCCAACTGATTGATGTAGAAATAGAAAACCTGAACTGTCCTATGACCATTAAAGAAATTGGATCACAGTTTAAAAGTCTTACCACACTCTATGATGTACTTTCACGGGCCTAGATGGTAAATTCTATCAAGCTTTCAAAAAATAGACAATCTTACATAAAGCTTCCAAAGAATTTTTTTAACACATTTTTTTTAAAGGAGGGACACTTCCCAGTTCTTCTTGTGAGCTTGTGAGGGTAGAATAACTGATACCAAAACCAAGCAAAGATAGTGATGGAAAACTATCCACCACTATCAGGAAGAAAACCCTGTATTATGTCACCAAATTGGGTTTATACTAGGAATTCAAAGTTGGTTTAATAGTGGAAAATAAGTTAATCTAATTCACCACATTAACAGATTAAAGGGGAGAAACCATTTGATTGTACCAATTAATGAAGAAAAATCCAAGATCAGTTCATGTTTAAAAAAAAAAAAAGGTGGAGAGCCTGGGTGGCTCAGTTGGTTAGGCGTCTGACTCCTGATTTCAGCTCAGGTCATGATCTCACGGTTTGTGAGTTCAAGCCCACATCAGGCTCTACACTGACAGTGTGGAGCCTGCTTGGGATTCATTCTCTCTCTCTCTCTCTCTCTCTCTCTCTCTCTCTCTCTCTCTCTCCCCCCCTTCTCTCTCCATCTCTCTCTCCCTTTCCCTCTCTCTCCCTCCCTCTCTCTGCCCTTCCCCTGATTATGCTCTCCCAAAAATAAATAAACAAATAAAACTTAAAAAAGAAAAGTAAAGAAAAAAGAAAAATTTTTTTAAAAGAGAAAAAAGGCAACAGAAAGGAACCTCCTGAATCTAATGAAAAGCATCTATAATACCACATATAATTGTGGAATGTTGAAAGTATATTCTTTGTTGAAAGATTAGCAAAAATTCATCTTATTCAACATTATGCTGAAGACCATCACCAATACAATAAGAATAAAAAATAGGGGTGCCTGAGTGGCTCAATTGCTTGGGTATCTGACTCTTGATTTTGGTTCAGGTCATGATCTCATGGTTTGTGAAATCTAGCCCCACATTGGGGCTCCCCTCTGGCAGCATGGAGACTGCTTAGGATTCTCTCTCTCTCTCTCTCTCTCTCTCTCTCTCTCTCTCTCTCTCTGCCCCTCCCCTGCTCATGCTATCTCTCTCTCAAAATAAAATAAACTTTAAAAAAAACATTTTTTAAAAATATTTTTAAATGTTTATTTTTGAGAGATACGGAGACAGTGTGAGTAGGGGAGAGGCAGAGAGAGAGGGAGACACAGAATCTGAAGCAGGCTCCAGGCTCTGAGCTGTCAGCACAGATCCTGATGCAGGGCTCAAACTCACAAGCTGTGAGATCATGACCTGCATTGAAGTTGTACACTTAACTGACTGAGCCACCCAGGCACCCCCCAAAAAAGGTTACTTTAAAAAAGAATAAAAAATAAAAGGGGTGCCTGGGTGGTTCAGTTGAGCATCTGACTCTGGCTCAGGTCATGATCTCATGGTCCATGAGTTCAAACCCCACGTTGGGCTCTGTGCTGACAGCTCAGAGCCTGGAACCTGCTTCGTATTCTGTGTCTCCCTCTCCTGCTCACACTCTGTCTCTCTCTCTCTCAAAAATAAATAAACATTAAAAAAAAAAAGATATAAGGATTGGAGAGGAAGAGAAAGAATGGTGATTTTGGTGGATGTATGTCCATCTATGCAGAAAATCCAAGAGAATTTATAGGTGAATTATTAGAATTAAGAGAATTTATCAAGGTTGGTGAGTATAAATCAGTTTATAAAATGTATAGCTTTTCTATATGCAACAATAATTAGTAAATAGAGTTGAATAAGATAACATAACAGCAACAACAAAAAATAGGAATAAATCTAACAAAAGTTGTGCAAGTCCTATAAGAAAATTTTAAAACTATATTGAAAGACATTGAGGAATACCTAAATAAATGGAAAGATATGTTCACATAAAAATACATTGTAAAGATGATATTTCTCATCAGATTGATTTATAGATTTAATGCAATTTTGATAAAAATCCTAATAGTCATTTTTGTGTGTGGAATTTGACAAGCTGTTTTTATAATTTTTATATAGAAGAGCAAAGGACCAGGAATAGCCAAGACATTCCTGAAGAACAAAGTCAAAGGACTAGCCCTACCAGATATCAAGTTTTACAAAACTATAGTAACTATGACAGTATGTTTTTCTTTTTTTTTTAAGTTTATTTATTTTTAGTTGGCAGGTGGGGGGTGAGGTGTGGGCAGAGAGAGGAGAGAGAGAATCCCAAGCAGGCTCCACACTGTCAGCACTGAGCCCATGCAGAACTTGAACCCATGACCCATGAGATCATGACCGAGCTGAAATCAAGAGTTGGACACTTAACCGACTGAGCCACCCAGGCACCCCAATTATGATGGTATCTTAAGACAAATAGCCCAATGAAACAGAATAGAATTCCCAGAAACAAACCCATGCATATGTGACTGAAATCAAGAGTTGGACACTTAACCGACTGAGCCACCCAGGCACCCCAATTATGATGGTATCTTAAGACAAATAGCCCAATGAAACAGAATAGAATTCCCAGAAACAAACCCATGCATATGTGAAAACTTGATTTATGACAGGGGTAGCATTGTAGAAAGGAAGGAAAAAGATGGATTGTTCAATAAAATGTGCTGTGGGACTATTAACAATAGCCAAACTATGGAGAGAGCCTGAATGTCCATTGACTGATGAAGGGATAAAGAAGAATGTGGTATATACATATATAATGGAATAATCAAAAGAATGAAATCTTGCCATTTGCAATGACATGGATGGAGCTAGAATATATTTTGCTAAGCAAAATAAATCAATCAGAGAAAGATGAATACCATATGATTTCACTCATATGTGGAATTTAAGAAACAAAACAGATGAACATGTGGGAGGAGAGAGAAGAGAGGGAAACAAACCACAAGAGACTCTTAATGATAGAGAACAAACTATGGGTTGAGAGGGAGGTGGGTGGGAGATGGGCTAGATGGGTGATGGGCATTAAGGAGAGCACTTGTGATGAGCACAGTGTGTTGTGTGTAAATGATGAATCACTGAATTCTACTCCTAAAACCAATATTGCACTGTATGTTAACTAAACTTTAAAAAAAAATTAAGGAGAAAAAAAAAGCAAAGTTAATGATATTTGGAAATTTAACTTAGAATAAGGCCACAAAAAATGATCTATTTTAATATAAATACATGATTAAAATATATATTTTTAAAGTATAAAAATAAATAAATTGTGCTGGGACAATTGTTATGGTATAGTTTATACTATATACAAACATTAATCCTAATTTGACTAAAGATTTAAATATGAAGAACTCTGAATAGATAATTGAAAATATTAAATTTTATTTTGTTTTATTTTTTAATTTTTTTAATGTTTATTTATTTTGAGGGGAGAGGGGCAGAGAGAAAGAGAGAGAGAGAATCCCAAGCAGGCTCCACACCTAGCACAAAACCCAATGCTGGGCTCTATCTCATGATCATGAGATCACAACTTGAGGCCAAAATCAAAAGTCAGACACTTAACTGACTGAGCCACCTAGGCACCCCAAGGAAGACATTTTTTGATAGCAGTGTTTGGAGCCTCTTAAAGAGCACCAAAGGGGATCTAGGCTCTTGTCTCTGTAAGGGAAGTTCAGGCCTCACCTCTCCAACTCAGGAGAGATGGGTATGGCTCTCAGAGGCAGTCTTGTCCCCAGAAAAACTATTCCAGGGGTGCCTGGGTGGCTCAGTCAGTTTAGCATTAGTCTCTTGATTTTGGCTCAGGTCATGATCTCACAGTTCATGGGATCGAGCCCCCCATTGGACTCTGTACTCATAGTAGGATTCTTGTTCTCCTTTTTCTCTGCCCTTCACCTGCTTGCACACACATATGCTCGCTCTCTCTCTCTCTCTCTCTCTCTCTCTCAAAATAAATAAACTTTAAAAAAACCTATTGCAGTCATTTCTAGTTATGGTGCAGAAACAGTGCCATCAACCGCCACAGGCAGACCACAGCCCCTACCTGGTTTACCCCACATAAGGAACTATATATATAATGAGGCAGCCCAATGGCTTGTTTAGAGTCTCTCCTGGAAAAAATGTGCAATAGGTCAGCATTTCATAGTTTTTATAAATAGTTCACAAGCATCCCCTCATCAGGCCTCCACAACCCTGTGGCATGCCCCTAGATCTTGAACTTTCAAAGCCCACACTTGTTAGAAGTTATCCAGTCACCTATGTTATAACCCTTCTGTGAAAACTAGCCAATAGCCTCCTGAAAGATGAGTCACTCAATTCCACCCAATGTTGGAAAACTGTGAGTGTCCTCAAAACTAATTGAAATGTCAATATTCTTGGAAAGAGAGTTTAATTATCTACACTTGAACAAAGAACAATTTTTTTAAAACCAAGGGCACCTGGATGGGTGTCAGTTGAGTGTCTGACTCTTGATTTCACCTCAGGTCATGATCCCAGTGTCATGAGATCTAGCCCTGCTTTGGACTCTGCACCCAGGATGGAGCCTGCTTAAGATTCTCTCTCTCTCTCCGTCTGCCTCTCTCTCTCTCTAAAATTTAAAAAAAAAATGCTTCTTGGCCTTTTGGCTAAGATCAAGTGTAAAATTTTTTAAAAATGTTTAATTAAAAAACTCATAATGCATCAGAAGATATCTGTAAGACCTCAACAAACTTTGAGAAAGAGAAGAAATTAATACTTATTAAGCAAATATTATGTGCCTGGCACTGTACATGGAACTGTTCATGGTGCTTAATAAGTACTTGTTAAATGAATGAATTTCTCACAATAATGTCATTTTCAGATGAGAGAGTCAGAGAGGTATATTAATTTGTCCAAAATTATACAACTAGCAGAGCTGAAGTTCAAGCTCAAGCTTTTCTGGCACTTGTTCATTCAACATACCTTCCTGCATTTGAAGAGTTGGAATGGTAGAAAAGGCAAATAGAATGTTTCCCCTTTTTTATTTTAAAGATTTTATTTTTAAGTAATCTCTACACCCAGAATGGGACTTGAACTCACAACCCCAAAATCAAGATTTCATGCTGTAGTGACTGAACCAGCCAGGCACCCCTAGAAAGTTTCCTCTTGAAAAGAATGTTTATAGCCTGAAGTCAGAATCAATAGTTGTAAATGCAGTATTTTCAAATTATCTTAAATATTTATTCATTTGATGGTGAAAAGCTTCTCAATATGCATATGGTAATATATATAACATAAGTATTAGTGTTCTTAAAATGAACGAATGACTAAAAAAATGTAAGATTCTATTTATTGTGTTCTCTTCATAGTTTACTGTGAGGAGTGATCATTATGTTTTGATTAAAAATATTGATTTCATTGATTAATTCTAAATTTCTAAAAAGCAAATCGAAAGCATTGTGGAAATATAAACAGACTTTTACTTATCTTTGAGCATTCACGAATTTTATGAAGACAGGATATCATAAAACAAGCAAACAACCCTAACAATGCAAATATAAACAGAACAATAATAAGGGAATTTGCTGTTTATTCTTCCCATGGTTTTCAGCTAAACTAAATAGATGATAGACATCTAGTTGTTAAATCACCATATCTAGAAGGTCTACAAACGTGGGAATAAGTCTGAGTCCATTAGAGCATAACAGACTCTCATTTGTTCATAACATTTTAGAACTGGATCAGACCTGAAGGAGATCAGCTAAATTCCCTAGAGAAATTCTCACACCTATGCACCAAGAAATTATATTCAAGGGTGGCCACTGACCTAACTGCCCCTCTATAAAAACTATTATACTAAAGTTAAAATGAATGAACTAAATGTTTAAGTATCCACATAGGTAAATCTCAAGTGATAATAGCAAACACATAGTGTTTACTATATGCAGGCATTATTTTATGTTTTAACTTATTTAATTCTCACAGAAGCCCTATGATGTTATTATATTACTATCCCTATTCTATATAGGGGAAGACTGAGGCTCAAAGAGGTTAAGCAACTTAACCAAGATCATGCAAATAGGATATAAGCCCAGGCTGTCTGCCCTGGAAGCTTAGTGCTTGATCACCAGGCTATACTACTTCTCAATTGTATGATATTACTGAAAAATCAAGATGCAGAAGGATCCATACAGTATGAAACCATTTATATAAATATTTTGAATCCTGTGTTTTTACAAAATCATATATGTAGAAGTATAAAAATATTAATGGGAGTATTACTCACCAACTCAGGATAGTGGTTACCTGTGGGGGGAGGAGGAGAAATTAATGAGGAGCTATATTTATAACATTCTATTGCTTTGTTTAAAAACTGAAGCAGGGCACCTGGCTGGCTCAGTAGAGCATGCTATTCTTGAACTCAGGGTTGTGAACTTAAGCCCCACGTTGAGCCTACTTAAAATGAACAAACAAACAAACCTGAAGCAAATATGGAGAAAATACTAACATCTATGGTGAGCACATGAGTGAATATAATACAGTTTATGTGACTTGTCCAAGGTCACATACCGTAAGTCACAAAGATGATTTGTTTTTATTTTTTTTAATGTTTATTTTTGAGAGAGAGAGAGCATGAGCAGGGGAGGGGCAGAGAGAGAGGGAGACACAGAATCTGAAGCAGGCTCCAGGCTCTGAGCTGTCAGCACAGAGTCTGAAGCGGGGCTTGAATCCACAAACTGCAAGATCATGACCTGAGCCTAAGTCAGATGCTTAACCAACTGAGCCACCCAGGCGCCTCATGTTGTTGTTGTTGTTGTTGTTGTTGTTGTTGTTGTTGTTGTTGTTTAATGTTAATTTAGTTTTGAGAGAGAGAGAGACAGAGCATGAGCAGGGGAGTGGCAGAAAGACAGGGAGACACAGAATCCAAAGCAGGTTCCAGGCTCCAAGCTGTCAGCACAGAACCCAACACAGGGCTCGAACTCACAAACTGGGAGATCATGACTTGAGCCAAAGTTGGATACTTTAACTGACTGAGTCACCCATGTGCCCCAAAGATGATTTCTTTTTAAAGATCATCTAGTCTAATTCCCTCATTTAGGATTTGGGGTCAATCTGTTTTTTCAAGGGCCTACTGGGAGTTGGTGGCAGGAGCCAGGTCCCCAGTCTTGCAGGACACTTTTCACCCTCAACCCTACCCACATCCTTCCATTCTTATACAATCTGTTTTACCTCCTGAATTTTCCCTGAAGTTTCATGGTTTTTCCTGCTGGACAAGTTGTGTTTTTCCTATTGGCAATTACTTTTAAGGAAAAATAATTTTTAATTGTTCACTTAACATTCCATTGCTCCATACTCAAAGAGGATTATATTTTAGAGTTGTAAGCCCCAATCAACACCAGAGCCAAAGTTTTCTCTAGGAATTTGATATCTTTTCTCCTTTCTTTTGCTCTTTTTTATTCTTCTTTCCCACTTAGCTTCAGCTCCCATAAACCTCTATTCCCATCACCTAATATCCATCAAACAGAGTATGTTGCTCACTCCTCCCAACTCCATATTAATATTACTTATATATCTGAAGGGTTTACTTGGTGGGTCATATAATGGATTAAAAGAAAACATTCACATATATGAAGTGCTTCATAGTTACAAAATATCTACATGATCACATTTAATCCTCTTTTTGGCCCAGGGTATTAGGCAGATGAGATAACAGGTTCAAACAATTTATGTGACTTTCCCAGGATCACAGCAAGAAAGTAACAAAGTCTGAGCTGGAATCCAAGTCTCTTGATTCTTCACTTCTCTTTCCAATTGTCCCTGTTTCTCTTCAACATTCTCTTCAACAAATGGTGTTGGGAAAACTGGACAGCTACATGCAAAAGAATGAAACTGGACCACTTTCTTACAGCATACACAAAAATAAATTCAAAACAGATTAAAGACCTAAATGTGAGACAGGAATCGATCAAAATCCTAGAGGAGAATCCAAGTCTCTTGATTCTTCGCTTCTCTTTCCAATTGTCCCTGTTTCTACAAACCACCAAAAAGAAGTGGGCCCTTAAAAATAAGGATAAGTCAACACATGCAGATTGAAAGTGAACAGATAGAGAAATTTTATCATACTAATGGATATGTAAAGAAAGCCAGGGCAGCAATACTTGTATTGGACAAAATAAACTTTACAAAGTCTGTAACAAGAAACAAAGGAAGACATTACATAATCATAAAGGGAATAATCCAAAAAGAAGATCTAGTAATTGTAAATATTTATGCACCCAGCATGGGAGCATCCAAATACACAAAGCAGTTAATAACAAACATAAAGGAACTAATCAATAGTAATACAAGAATAGTAGGGGACTTTAATGCCACATTTACATCAACGGATGTATCATCCAAACAAAATCAACAAGGAAACAGTGGCTTTGAATGACACATTGGACCAGATGGATCTAACAGATATATTCAGAACATTCCATCCTAAAACAGCAGAATACACATTCTTTTCAACTGCACATGAAACATTGTCCAGAATAGATCACTGATTAGGCCACAAATCAAGTCTCAACAAATTCAAAAATGTCAAAGTCATACCACACATCTTTTCTGGCCACTACACTATGAATCTAGAAATCAACCACAAGAAAAAATACAGAAAGAGCACAAATACAGGGAGGTTAAATAATATGCTACTAAACAATGAGTGGATCAATCAAGAAATCAAAGAAGAAATAAAAAATATATGGAGACAAATAAAAATGAAAACACAATGTTCCAAAATCAGTGGGATACAGCAAAAGCCGTTCTAAGAGGGAAGTTTATAGAAATACAGGCTTACCTCAAGAAGCAAGAAAATTTTCAAATAAACAACCTAACTTTACATCTAAAAGAGCTAGAAAAGGAAGAACAAAACCCCAAACCAGTAGAAACAAATAAAGATTAGAGCATAAATAAACAAAATATAAACTTAAAAAAGACAGAAAAACGAAAACAAAACAAAACAAAAAACAAAAAACACGATAGAATAGATAAATGAAACCAGGAGGTGGTTCTTTGAAAAGATCAACAAACTTGATAAACCTTTAACCAAACTCATTCAAAAAAGAGAGGTGGGGGGACTCAAACAAAATCAGAAATGAAAGAGGAGAGGGGCGCCTGGGTGGCTTAGTCAGTTAAGTATCCAACTCTTGATTTTGGCTCAGATCGTGATCTCACAGTCATGGGATCAAGTCCCACATCAGGCTCTGCACTGAGAGTGGAGCCTGCTTGGGATTCTCTCCCTCTCCCACTCTCTCTGTTCCTCTCCCACTTGTGTTTTCTCTCTCTCTCTCAAAATAAATAAACATTAGAAATGAAAGAGAAAAAATAACAACTGATACCACAGAAATACAAAGGATTATAAGAGAATATTATGAAAAATCATATCCCAATAAATTGGACACTTAGAAGAAATAGATAAATTCCTACAAACACATAACCTCCCAAAATGGAATCAGGAAGAACAGAAAATTTGAACAGACCAATTACAAGCTATGAAATTGAATCAGTAATGAAAAACTCCCAACAAACCAAAGTCCAGGACCAGATGGCTTCACAGGTGAATTCTACCAAACATTCAAATAGAGGTTATACCTATTCTTCTCAAACTATTCCAGAAAATACAAGAGGAAAGAAATCTTCCAAATTCATTCTATGAGGCCAGCATTACCCTGACCCCAAAACCAGATAAAGACACTACAGAAAAAGAAAACTACGGGCCAGTATCTCTGATGAACACAGATGCAAAAATCCTCAACAAAATATTAGCAAACCAAATCCAACAATACATTTAAAAACAATCATTCACCATGATCAAGTGGGGTTTATTCCAGGGATGCAAGCATGATTCAATATTTGAAAATCAATCAACGTGATACATCACATACAGTATAAAAACCATATGATCATTTCAAGAGATGCAGAAAAAGCATCTGACAAAGCACAACATTCATTCATGATAAAACCCTCAACAAAGTAGGTTTAGAGGGAACATACCTCAACATAATAAAGGCCATATATGAAAAACCCCACAACAAACATCATTCTCAATGGTGAGAAACTGAGAGCTTTTCCCTTACAATCAGGAACAAGACAAGGATGTCCATTCTCACCACTTCTATTCAATATAGTACTTGAAGTCTGAGCCACAGCAATCACATAAGAAAAATAAAAGACATCCAAATTGGTAAGGAAGAAGTAAAACTTTCACTATTTGCAGATGACATGATACTAAAATGGAAAACCCTAAAGACTATACCAAAAAACTACTAGAACTGATCAATGAATTTGATAAAGTTGTAGGCTACAAAATCAATGTATAAAAATCCATTGCTTCTCTATACACTAACAATGAAGTAGCTGAAAAAGAAATTAAGAAAACAATCCCATTTATAATTGCATCAAAAAGAATAAAATATCTAGGAATAAAATTAACCAAGGAAGTGAAAGGCCTGTCCTCTGAAAACTATAAAACACTGATGAAAGAAATTGAAAACAGCATAAACAAATAGAAAATATTCCATGCTCATGGTTAGGAAAAACAAGTATTGTTAAAACATCTATACTTCCCAAAGCAATCTACAGATTTAATGCAATCCCTGTCAAAATACCAACAGCATTTTTCACAGAACTAGAACAATCTTTAAATGTGAATGGAACCACAAGTGTCCTTGATTAGCCAAAGCAATCTTGAAAAAGACAAACAAAACTGGAGGTATCACAATTCCAGGTTTCAAGTTATACTGGCACAAAAATAGACACATAAATCAATGGAACAGAATAAAAAGCCCAGAAATAAACTCATGATTATATGGTCAATTAATCTTTGACAAAGGATGCAAGAATATGCAACAGGAAAAGGACATTCTCTTCAACAAATGGTGTTGGGAAAACTGGACAGCTACGTGCAAAAGAATGAAACTGGACCACTTTCTTACAGCATACAAAAAAATAAATTCAAAACGGATTAAAGACCTAAATGTGAGACAAGAATCAATCAAAATCCTAGGCAGTAACCTCTGTGACACGGGCAGTAGATCTTCTTACTAGATATGTCTCCTGAGGTGAGGGAAACAAAAGGAAAAATAAACTATTGGGATTTCATCAAAATAAAAAGCTTCTGCACAGTGAGGGAACCAATCAACAAGACTAAAAGGCAACCTATGGAATGGGAGAAGATATTTGCAAATGACATATCTGATAAAGGGTTAGTATCTAAAATATATAAAGAACTTATAAAACTCAACACCCAAAAAACAAATAATCCAGTTAAAAATTGGCAGAAGACATGAATAGACATTTTTCCAAAGAAGACATACAGATGCCTAACAAACACATGAAAAGATCCTCAACATCACTGATCATCTGGAAAATACAAATCAAAACTACAATGAGATATCATCTCACACCATTCAGAATGGCTAAAATCAACAACACAGGAAACAACAGGCATTGGAAGGATGAGGAGAAAAGGGAACCCTCTTACACTGTTGGGAATGCAAACTGGTGCAGCCACTCTGGAAAACAGTATGGAGGTTCCTCAAAAAGTTAAAAATAGAATTACCCTACAATCCAGCAATTGCACTACTCAGTATTTACCCAAAGGATACAAAAATACTGATTTGAAGGGGTACATGCACCACAATGTTTATAGCAGCATTATTTACAATAGCCAAATTATGGAAAGAGCCCAAATGTCCATTGACTGACGAATGGATAAAGGAGGTATGGTATATATATACAGTATAATATTACTCAGCCATAAACAAGAGTGAAATCTTGCCATTTGCAACAACATGGATGGAACTAGAGAGTATTATGTTAAGCAAAATAAGTCAGAGAAAGACAAATACCATATGATTTCACTCATATATGGAATTTAAGAAACAAAATAAATGAACATCGTGGGGAAAAAAGAGAGGCAAACCAAGAAACAGAGTCTTAATTATAGAGAACAAACTGATGGTTATTGGAGGGGAGGTGGGTGGGTGATGGGTTAAATAGGTGATGGCAATTAAGGAGAGCACTTGTTGAGCACCACATGTTGTATGTAAGTGATGAATCATTAAATTCTACACCTGAAACTAATATTGTACTGTATGTTAACTAGCTGGAATTAAAATAAAACTTGAGGGGGAAAAAAAAGAATGAAACTGGACCACTTTCTTACACCATACACAAAAATAAACTCAGAATTGGGGCACCTGGGTGGCTCAGTTGGTTGAGCATCCAACTTCAGTTCATGATCTCGCAGTTGACAAGTTTGAGCCCCACGTCGGGCTCTGTGCTCACAGCCTGGAGCCTCCTTCCAATTCTGTGTGTGTCTCTCTCTCTGCCCCTCCCCTGCTTATGCTCTGTCTCTCTCTGTCTCAAAAATAAAGTAAACATTTTAAAAAATTAAAAAAATTAAAAATATTAAAATAAAATGAAATGAGGGGCGCCTGGGTGGCTCAGTCGGTTAAGCGGCTGATCGGCTCAGGTCATGATCTCACGGTCTGTGAGTTCGAGCCCCGCGTCGGGCTCTGTGCTCACAGCCCAGAGCCTGGAGCCTGTTTCAGATTCTGTGTCTCCCTCTCTCTGGCCCTCCCCCGTTCATGCTCTGTCTCTCTGTCTCAAAAATAAATAAACGTTAAAAAAAAAAAAATTAAAAAAAAAATAAATAAATAAAATGAAATGAAATGAAATAAAATAAAAATAAACAAACTCAGAATGGATTAAGAACCTGAATGTGAGACCTGAAACTATAAAAATCCTGGAGGAGAGCACAGGCAATAATTTCTCTGGCATTGGCCATTGCAACACTTTTCTAGATATGTCTTCTGAGGCAAGGGAAACAAAAGCAAAAATAAACTATTGAGACTACCTCAAAATAAAAAGCTTCTATACAGCAAAGGAAACAACCAACAAAACTAAAAGAGAATGAGAGAAGATATTTGCAAATGACATATCTGATAAAGGTTTAGTATCCAAAATATATAAAGAACTTATACAACTCGGGGCACCTGGGTGGCTCAGTCGGTTGGGCGGCCGACTTCGGCTCAGGTCATGATCTCGCGGTTGGTGAGTTCGAGCCCCGCGTCGGGCTCTGTGCTGATAGCTCGGAGCCTGGAGCCTGTTTCAGATTCTGTGTTTCCCTCTCTCTGACCCTCCCCCGTTCATGCTCGGTCTCTCTCTGTCTCAAAAATAAATAAACGTTAAAAAAAAAAAATTAAAAAAAAAAAAAAAAGAACTTATACAACTCAACATCAAAAAGAAAAAAAAGTCCAATTAAAAAATAGGCAGAAAACATGAACACATTTCTCCAAAGAAGATATACAGGTGGCCAACAGACACATGAAAAGATGCTCATTATCAGGGAAATGCAAATCAAAACCACAATAAGATATCACCTTGTTCCTATCAAAATAGCTAAAATTGAAAACATAAGAAACAGCAGATGTTCGAGAGGATGTAGAGAAAAAGGAACCCTTGTGCACTGTTGGTGGGAATGCAAACTGGTGCAGCCACTGTAGAAACAGTATTGAGGTTCCTCAAAAAATTAAAAATGGAATTACCATATAATCCAATAATTCCACTGCTGTTTACCCAAAGAATACAAAAACACTAATTTGAAAAGATATTGTACCCCTATGTTTATTGCAGAATTATTTACAATAGCCAAATTATGGAAGCAACCCAAGTATGCATTGATACATGAATGGATAAAGAAGATGTGAGATATATATGTATAGGATAGAATATTACTCAGCCATTAAAAAAAGAATGAAATCTTGCCATTTGCAACAACATGGATGCAGCTAGAGAACATAATACTAAGTGAAATAAGTCAGAGAAAGACAAATGCCATATGAGTTCACTCATATGTAGAATTTAAGAAACAAAACAAAGAAAGAAAGAAAGAAAGAGACAAACCAAAAAACAGCCTCTTAACTATAGAGAACAAATTGGTGGTTACCAGAGGGAAGGTAGGTGGAAGGATGGGTAAAGCAGGTGAAGGGGATTGAGTACACTTATTTTGCTGAGCACTGAAGAATGCATGGAATTCTACACCTGAAACTAATATAACACTGTATGTTAACTATACTGGAATTTTAAAAATAGATATAGAGATACAAGAAATAAGGATAAATCAATGTAGAGCTGTGCCACTTCCTATCACACTCTTCCACTGCTATCCCCACAAAAACAGATAATGCTTGCTGCAGGGCTGTATATTAAGGTGCTCCCTTCTACAAAGCCTTTAAGCTTCACATCACCCAGGGGGCCATAAATTGTGACCTTGTAATTCTAGTTTGTTCAAGTAAAACCCAAGTCAATAAGGAGAAGAAGAGAGCCACAGCCTAATAACCTACAAAACCCGCAGAGGGGCAGAGGCTTCAACTGCTGAAAATTTACATAGAACTTTGAAAACTATGAGACCAATATTGAAAGTCTCCAAAGAGGTTTTACTAATAAGACAAGCTAAGCCTCAGGAATCTGCCTTTGCCCATCTAGGGTTTAACCTCTCCACCAAGTGCTCCTTAGCCCACCCAGAATTTCTGAAAGCTGAATTAAACCCTTCTTTGGCAGGATTTGTTTTTCCAGGTTAACCCCTTAAGCCAAAGTTTCATTCCATCTCCTGGGATCCATTCTGAAGTAAATTCTCATTAAATCTTTCCCATGAGTATTCTCAGTGCAACCACTTCCTTTTCAACTTCTCCTAACTTCAGTGTCAACACCAATTCCAATTCCAAGACTGGAGAAAAACATATGGAAATCGGACAACAAATATAGGGATATTAGACATCCTTGTGGCCACCAGGATGAATATGAAGGCACGGTCTTTGCTTGGCTGAAAGCAAAAGGATGAGATGGGAAGCCAGCTGCCAAGAGTTCCCCAGGTCTTTTAAAAATCTCACTGCAACACATCTCGCTCTGCTGCCTAAGGACATAGAAGACACTCCGCTTCAGCTTCCCTTACGTTACAGAAGCTGATTAAAGGGCACTGTAAGTAGGAGGAAAACACTTTTCTTCTGCTGCCTGCAGAGATCCCATCTTTTCTGGGTCTAAGTTTCGAATGACCTGAGTTGCTAGAGATCCTCTCTGTAAAATAAATGCTACCCTTTACTTTTGCTTCTCTTGTAAAACCTAGCCTGCTCTCCTGGTCCGCTTACTGCTGCTTTTCACCTGATGAAACATTCCTTCTTCTCATTGTGCATCAGTGAGAATCTTCCTGCCCGCGAGATGGAGTGAAGTTTGGAATAATTTTTGTAATATGATTGGTGGTTTTCTTTTTTTTTTTTTAATTTTTTAATGTTTATTTATTTTTGACAGAGAGAGAGAGACAGAGCATGAGTGGGGAACGGGCAGAGAGAGAGGGAGACACAGAATCTGAAGCAGGCTCCAGGCTCTGAGCTGTCAGCCACAGAGCCTGACGCGGGGCTCAAACTCACAGACTGTGAGATCATGACCGGAGCCAAAGTTGGATGCTCAACCGACTGAGCCACCCAGGCACCCCATGACTAGCGGTTTTCTTGTTCTTGTCTTTGAAATTAGAGACAAGCAAGCAATAAGCATCTTTTGCAGCAAGATCAGAAACAAAGTTCCTTTGGCCTCTGTTCCTTGGGGGGAAGCATATGAGGTTTAGTTGGCAACTTAAATGTGCTTTCAGAAAGAGTGAAGCTGCTGTTACTTTGGAAAGTTTGAAGAACTTCTTAGGTGAGGCGCCTGGGTGGCTCAGTTAGGGTTGGGTGCCCAACTTTGGCTCAGGTCATGATCTTGTAGTTTGTGGGTTCAAGCCCTGTATCGGGCTCTGTGCTGACAGCGCAGAGCCTACTTGGGATTCTCTATCTTCCTCTCTCTCTGCTCCTCTCCTACTTGCGTGCTCTCTCTCTTTCTCAAAAATAAATAAACAAACATTAAAAAAATAAAGAACTTCTTAGTCATCCCTTATTTCCTAGTTTTCAGGAAAGCTAAACAAATTCGTTTCACTTTATGGGTCAGAGTAGTTAGGAGTTTAGCATAAAGAAAGAAATTTACATTCTGCTAACTAGTAACTTCTTTTCTTTACTCTGCTTTTTCTATTTTCTAGCAGTAAAAAATTAATTAATTAATTAATTAAAATTCCTTAGAAAGAAGTGCTCTAAAATCACACCTCTAACCCCAGAGTAAAGTTTTAGCACTTCTGTAAATGTCTTCAGAAAGTCACTTGTAGTATCAGATTTCTAATGATTCTCACAGAGCAGAATTTAGGATTTGGGATCAATCTGCCTGTGTAGAACTGGTTCATTTCATATTTAGTAGAGCCAAAACAGACAACCAAAATTCTGTTTATGGCAGAGCCTCCTTTTTCCTTTCTAAATATTTGAGATTTCAGTGTGGATGCCCATTTTGGCACATTTTATTGCCCACGAGAAAAGCTCAGGTTACTATTTTCAATTGCAGGTGTATTTTCTCCACTTTAGCAAATTGGACATTTGTTCTATCATTTTCATTGGAGAGATGCTAGGAGAAGGAATGGCACACTGGAGGAACTTTTGGTTGTCTTTGATTATTTTGGAGGACTTTGTGGGATCAGGAGATCTTGACCCACTCCAGAAATACTTGTACAGGCATCTGTTTCAAAACCTTTTCTGCCTTCTCTTGGAACTAATTCATACATACTCTTAAGATTTTCTCAGCTGTATTTCCTTGGTTCTGCCTTGATCCTTTCCTGCAGAAAATTTCATTTGACATCAAAGCCTCTTCCCTTCCATCTACTGTAAAGTTGTTGAGAGCTGTAGCAAAACCATCAGCCTAGCTTCAGGCCATGCTTAGCACAGAGTGTAACCCAAGTCAAAGGAATTTAGAAGATCAGAAGACAGCATGGTCTAGGGCAAAGAAATGGGAAAGAAGTGGTTTCTGGAGGACAAAATCAAAATCAGGGAAGTCCCCACTGAGGATTTGTTGAGTGATGAGCACTAAATCAGCCTGTAGGAAATGAGGTCAGGAGATCAAAGTAACCATTTTAGCAGTTCCTATAAGCATTGTATTCCTTGTATACTGTGGGAACAACATCTGAGAAGCCTGGACTCTGACCCCTATTTCAGTAGAACATGGAGACATTTCATGCTGACAAGCAGCTGCCTGGATGATTTGTGTCCTTTGATTCTTGAGGAGGAACACAGCCTTAAGCTTTCTCTCAAATTCTAACTCAGGGCCTCTTAGGGAGATGCCAGGCCTCCCACATGGTTCTTGATCTCAGAAGAATCGTGAAGCAGACTGTCCACCTAAGACCAAAACCACCCATTAGAATATTATTCAGTTTGGGGGAGCGTAGGTGGCTCAGTTGATTGAGCATCTGATTCTTGATTTTGGCTTGGGTCACAATCCCATGGTCATGGAGTTGAGTCCCATGTCAGGCTCTGTACTGAGCATGGAACCTGCTTGGGATTCTCTCTGTCTCCCCCTCTGCCCCTCCCCCTGTTTGTGTGCGCTCTCTCTCTCTCAAAATAAATAAATAAAAACATTAAAAAAAAGAATATTATTCAATTTGGTATCTGTTAGGCACAAACATGAAATTAGTCAATTCAGTCACAATATTCAAATTTGTCTGTATGTATGGAAACAGCCTAAGAAATCGAATTGTTTTGGTATTGTTAAAGAAAAAATTCTTAAATGGTAAGGAAGACTTTATTCAGGACTCTTTCAATAGGGGTAGTGCAATAAGGGATGGAGCTCAGACTCAACTCTGAATACAGCAAAGATAGTTGGAGATTCATAGCCAATGAGCAGAGTGAGGGTCAGTAGATGGAAAATTACTAAAAGGGGACATCAAAGATAGGAGGAATTCTTGCTAACCTGACCTAAAAGGACTGGGTGGCTAAATCAGTTAAGCCTCTCTGACTCTTGATATCTGTCTCAGGTAGCCATCTCACCATTGTGAGATTGAGCCACACTTTGGACTCTGTGCTGAGGAGGCAGCTTGGGATTCTCTCTCTCCCTCTCCCTCTGACCCTCCTCTACTATGGATTCTTTCTCACTGCCCCTTCCCCACATGTGCTCTCTCTCTCTCTCTCTCTCTCTCTCTCTCAAAATAAATAAATAAACTTTTTTTTTTAAGTGGGGGATGAGGAATGCAATCAGATATCAAGGGTGAGGAGATTCTCACTAAATTGACAGGTTTCTTTTTTTTTTTTATGCGTATTTATTTTGAGAAAGAGAGAGAGCACATGTGCATGGGGGAGGGAGAGAGAGAGAGAGAGAGAGAGAGAGAGAGAGAGAGAGAGGAAAGAGAGAATACCAAGCAGGCTCCGTGACATCAGTGCAAGCCCGATGCAAGGCTCTATCCCACCAATTGCGAGATCATGACCTGAGCTGAAATCAAGAGTTGGACATTCAACCGACTGAGCTACCCAGGTGCCCCTAAATTGACAGGATTCTTACTAAAACTATGCTAGGCAGGCCAAAGACAGAATGAGGGCCAAAACTGAGGCCTAGTTGAGAAGTCTTAGAAGAGTCTCAAGTTTGGTCCTTGTCAATATCCACAAGCTTTCTTCTCTCCTTCCGCATCATTTCCCATCCTGCTCCCTCAATGCTACCAGCTACATAAAAGAAGTCTCTATTTTCCTCAGCCGACCCTTCCCAGACTCCCTCATTATTGAAAAACAGAGCTTGCCAGACTCTCAGGACTCCAGGTTCAACATCTCAGCTAGTAGATGTGTTTCTGACTCATTCCAGTTCCTGATAGATAGGGTCAGTTTACCCTGATGAAAGAGTCAAGGCCATCCCCACTTTGGGAAACTTGCTTCCCAGATGTGTGGGGAGCCACCTCTGACAGACTCACTGGCAGCATTTGTGGTCCCCACCCCTGTGCGGAGATTTGTCAGTAGAGAAGGAAGAGCTAGGGATTAAGCAAACACATCACCCTCTCCTTAGCTGGAACATTTTTAATCAATCTGACAGTCAACAACTTCCACTAATGGGGAGTATACAGAACTGAAGGAGTTCTAAAACCAGGGTGTGAAAAGCAGAGTAGATACTGTTTTGTTTTGTTTTGTCTTGTTTTGTTTTTTATTTCTACCTTGGCAAGCTGGACTGAGCTAGGATGACAGGTCACCAAACCAAGGAGTTTATAGTTTTCCTCCTTTCCACACTTCTTGTGTGACTTGAGTCAGGCAGACTTAGGATTGACTTCTCTCTCTGCACTCACTACTTCTGTCCTTTGGGCTGCTCTGGGTTTCAGTTTCCTCAGCAAAGATATGTACTTTGTTAAGAGGAGTAAATACGCGAAACAGGCCTAGAACAGAGTCTGCCATAGAGCAGGTACTCAATAAATGGAAGCTATTATGATTTATGTCCCTGCCTCTGTCACTAATTAGCAGTTTGAGTTGTCTTACCATGCAAAGAGCAGCCTGGTGGAAGAAGTTCTACCCTTGCCTCTTACTGATTCAAGTGTCTGCTTAGGAAACTTTCCTAGTCTGAGCTTCAATTTTCTTATCTATGGAACCAGGGTGGATGGACAAAATTAATGTTTCTCACACATGGCTGTGCACCACAGTTGCCTGGAAGCTTATTAAAATATGTCTCCCAGAGAGTGCCTGGGTGGCTCAGTCAGTTAAGGGTCCAACCCGGTTTTGGCTCAGGTCATGGTCTTCCATTTTGTGAGTTCGAGGCCTGCATCAGGTTCTGTGCTGACAGTGCAGAGTCTGCTTGGGATTCTCTCACTCTCTCTCTCTCTCTCTCTCTGCCCCTCCCCTGCCTGCTCTCTCTGTCTCGAAATGAATAAACTTAAAAAAAATTTTTTTTTAAGTATGTCTCCCAGGCTCCATTCCTAGATTCAGATTCAGTGGGCTTAGGACAAGGTTTGGGTTTACTTCTTGCAAAAGCACCCAAGAGAATGGATAAACAAATGTGGTACATTTAAAATGAAATACTATTCAGCAATAAAAAAAAAAAGAACCACTATGTACGCAACAAAGTGGATAAAACCTCAAAAATGTTCAGCAAAAGAAATGTCAGACACAAAAGATTTCATTCAGTATGATTCAATTTTTATGAGTACAAAAACCAGAAAAAAAATGATCTATGGTGGTTGGAGTCAGAATAGAGGTTACCTCTGAGGGGTAAAAATGGGTATTGACCAGAAGGAGGCACAAGAGAACTTTCAGGAGTGAAAGGAGGGTTTTATACCTTGAACTGAGTGTTGGTTACATAAGTGTATATAAAAGTTAAATTTTGTCAAGCTGGATACTTAAAGTTTGTGCTTTTTACTGTATGTAAATTGTATCTTAACACAGTACTGTGAACAGGGTGGCAAAAAGCTCCCCTGATAATTCTAATGCATAGCCAGGCTTAAGTTCCTTGAACAAGAGCCTTAAAGTCTCTTCCAGTTCTATAGCCCTATGATTGTTATATCCTCATCATGGCCCCCTTGCCAGGCACTTTTATCTACAAAGTAAATTATCTCTTTTACCTCTTTTGGTCAAGCACAAAATCAAAGATATTAAGAAAAGCAAGGGTCCTATCCTAGCACTCAGATAAGGGATGCAGTTGAAACTCAAGATTTGTCTAAGCCCCAGTATGATAGAACAAAGGTCAAGGAAAAGACATGGAATCATAATCAAATCTGACTTTTAACCTGCCCTGTTGGCCTGAAGGGACCAGGGAAATCTGAAGATTTTCTGTTGTTGGTTTTCTTTTTCACCCATTCATTCATTCAGTTGTTCACCAGATATTTATTGAGTGCCTGCTGTGTGTCAGGCATTGCTTACCAGTGAGGGTAGCAAAATGAACATGACAACAGGGTCCCTGCCCTATGGGAGTTTAAATTATACAAAAGAAGGAAAGCCAATATGAAGATAAACATAGATAATTGCTCATTTGTAAGAGCTATGAAAGATATGGATGTTGGGATAGACAGAAACTGGGGAAAGGACACTTTTGGATAAAGTAGTCAAATAAAGAGGTGATATTTGTAAAAAGGTCCAAAGGTTGCCAGTGATCTAGCTATGTGAAAAGTTGAGGGAATCAAGTTCAAGACCAGGGAATGAACTTTAGGGCTAAGGGAATGACAGTAAAGGCCCTGGGATAAGAAATAGTTTAGCATATTCTAGGAACAGAAAGGAGTACAATATATCTAGAATATAGTGATTGAGCAGGAGAGTCTATTAGATGAGTCCAGAGAGAATAACAGGACTTTGCAGGAAATATTTATTTTACTTCAAAAACAACAGGAAGCTTTTAGAGGTTTTAAGCAAAGAGTGATGCATGATTTGAATCATGCCCTCCATCCCCCATCACTCTGGCTCCTATTGGGGGAATGGATGGAATAGGACAAGAAAGGAGACAGGATATCAGTTAAGAGACATTCACAGTTGTCCAAGCAACAATGTTTGTGGGTTGGCTTAGCGTAGTTTTGGTTAGCAGTTCAGCAGGGATGCTGAACCTCTGGGACTGGGTTAACCAAAGACAGAGCAAGAACTAAGAGATTGGTGAATTCCTCATGCTCAGTTGGCCTTGTCATTCTAATATTTTCCCCAAGTGTCATGGATGACATTGATTAAAGGATCCCTTGGCATGTTGGGTTCAGTCCCTCAAGTGCCTTTCTTTGGGCCCATTCATAAGGAGGCAGTCTTGAGAAGTGAGCCAAATTTATGACCAAGGCGTCTCCAGGCCCTTTTCATCAGTCCCTTCTTCCCTTTTGGTGTCCCATCCCTATCTGCAGCAAAATCTGCTCTCCTGACACCATGTCCCAAAGTTCTCTGGACCCTTCTTTCTTTGATTCTCCTTCTCTTCCCCTTCTCAGAAGTTTGCCTAATCCAGTAACACTAACTTCCCATGGCATTCAAAAAATATTTGTTGCTTGATTGGCTGGCTATCCTGGAACAAAACTAGGTAGATAAAACATATTGACACCCTCATTCTACCCCAGAAATTATCATCACTGATAAGCCCTAGTGAACATTAAGGAATTAGCCAATAGCCCTAATGGAGCCTCCTAAGCTCAGCACAGCCAGGGCACCTGTCGTGGATATATATCACCTGCTGCTCAGATGGGTCAAAGATGTGTAGGGTGGTAGGATCCCTATGCAGCCACTGAACATCTGGTGTAGGGAATTTAGGTAACTATGAATGAGTGATATTTTTTCTCTGGCTCTGACCTTCAGTGTTTGGTATAGCTAATTTGGCTGAGAAACAAAAACACCACAAAAATGGTGTGTTCCTCTCCCAGGTTTTGTTATATCAGAAACAGTGGCTGATGAACCAGAAGGGTAGAAGGCTTCAAAAGTGTCACAGGGCAGAGAAGGGTAAAAGGATGACACACTATGAGAAAGCCCTATATTTTGGTGACAGAGCAGTAGGTGCTGAGAGCAAACTGTACCTTGAATTTGAGGTACAAAGAGGGAAGAGTGTCCTGCAAATTCCACAGCCTCACTGTCACAAATCAAATATAACTCTCCATCCATCATCTTTAAATTCTTTGATGCTATGTCAAGTAGCATTCAATATTTTATTCCTATCATCCTTTATTTTTTATTACAATGTAATAACATTCTTGAAAAGGAAATTCAAATACAGAAGTACATGAAGAAGTGCATTTCTCTACCTCACTCCCCATCCTTAACTCCACTCCTAAGAAGTAATCATTATTAAAATTTTAATGTGTCTCCTCCCACGCTTTTTTCTTTGCATATGTAAGCATATTTACTTCTGAGGGAGTCTTGATATTTGTTCACAAATGGGACCATAGTGTTTCTATTCTTTAGTTTGCTTCATTATTATATTTCTTTATTTTATACCAGCACTAGTCTGGAATGATATGCCCCTTCCCACAAGTACATTTTCCCAATTATAGAACTCAATTATTGCGTGAACAGAAAAAAAAAAAAAAAAAAAGACAGTGTCCTCTGCTCTCACGTACCTGTGATTCTGGATAAGCCCCACTCAGGTTGCAAAGAAGGGGTTGTGAGCTCTTTAGGTGCCTAAAACCCCCTTATGGATCCAGAGAAAGCTATGGACCTTCTCTCCCAGAAAAATGCACATATGGGCAAAGTTTTGCAGACAATTTCAAAGTTAAGATTCCCTCCTGCTTTAATTTCCCTTTCTTCCCAAGTATGTGTTTCATTCCAAAAGACTGATCAGCAGAGAGTCTCCCTCCAACACCCCTAGCCTATATGAGATGCCCACCCATGTTAAGCCCTACAAAACACTATTTTTTTCCTCCACAGGGATGAGCTTAACCCAGACTCCCGTACCCTTTGCCAGTGGTGCTTGGCAGGACTGGTAGAAGCCACTATTACAACAAACAGAGCCCAGTCACCTTCCCTGCAATGCCAACTTGCTGGCTTCCTAGATACCCTGGCTCCCCTCACTGATGCCATGAGCAAAACCCAGGGCAGGCTGTCAAGGCTGCACCTCATTAACATCTAGTATGGTCAGCAACTAATAGTGGTCACTCTTTTCAAGAAGACTCTGCTGCCTTCACCTCTTCCTCAGCTCTTATCTCTCACTATATCTCTGTCCCCATAGGTCATTAGCCCCTCCTCATTACTGGGAAATTATAATCCTTTCCTTTGCTTTGGGGACTAAGGCCTTGACCCTAGAGGATTAAGATATCAGACTATACCCAGTACCATAGCTAAGGGGATTTCTACAGAGCACACTGAGTATGCACTCTATACTGATATACTGTCTACTCATTTTGCCATACTCAGAGATGATCTGGATACTATTACCTCCCATATTCCCTCAGTCAGACCCCTTATAGTGTGCATGCTCAACACACATACATACACACATGCACACACACACACATCAAGACTCCTGAGGTACACAGCCAATTGCATTTAGCCATGACTTTCTGTGGCCTCTTTTCCAGAGTTTAATCAGATTCAGTCACATTAATGCATTTACAAATCCCTTGACTCTTAAGGATACACAAGTGACCTTTGCAAAATCTTTATTCAACTGTTTAACCTGCCCCAACGCCCAGGAAGCAAGAATCAGAAATCACTGATTTGTAGAATTTTAGAATAGAAAGGTCTTAAGATTCTTTCATTCATTAAACAAATCTTTATTAAGTTTCTACTCTGTGCCTCATAACATATATTAAGTCATGTAGTCCTATCCTCTCTTTTAAAAAAAAAATTAAGTTTATTTCTTTATTTTGAGAGAGACACAGCACAAATAGGGGAGGGGCAGAGAGAGAGAGGGAGAGAGGCTCTGTACCACCAGCGCAATGCCTGACATGGGCTCAAACCCACGAAACCACGATATCATGACCTGAGCCAAAAACAAGAATCAGTCGCTCAACTGACTGAGCCACCCAGGTGCCCCCCCATCCTCTCTTTTTACAGATGAGAAAGCAGAGGCCCAGATGGGCTCAGGGTCACACAGCCACTTATATAGCAGGTACATCCAGGTGACCTGACTCCCCTTTCTGGATTCTTTATATCCACCATGCTGAATAAAAACTCATCTTAAGTCATAAGCAGTAACTTAAAGCAGATGACAAGTTTAAGAGAAGGCATTGTCATCAGTGATACCACAGATCAAAGAACAGCCTTCACCACTACAGAGTGGAAGGACAAATTACTCTTGAGAACACAATTGCGTAGGTGGTCATTGCTGTCAGCATTATTATCCTGTATTAATAGCAGGGAGTGGGTGTCCCATGTTGAGTAGTAACAGCAATGAGGGTTTGTAAAGTCTATAGTCCTTTACCTGAAATTGTAAAATTCCCAAACTCTGAAAACTATCAGTTTTCTTTTTTCTTTGGCAGAAAAATCTGACCTTACCTGAAGTATCTTGGCAACAAAACCTATCCTCAATTGATGCAAATTAATTCATAGTCTTTGTTTATCCTGTTTATTATGAATATCCCCACCTTTTTGGCTGCGGAAGTATCAGTATTTATTATGGGTGTACCCAGGCCCATTGTATGTGGTTTAATAGAGTATATAGATGGTATTTGTTTTCTAAAATCCATAAAATTCTAAAAAAAAAAAAAATTCTGACCCTGAGGATCATGATACAACTAGGCATTATGGACCTATATTACATTTAGAATATACATATTGCTCCCCAGGATTAGTGCGAGGAACACTCATTTTTAGCCCTCTCCCAACACACAAATAAGATTAATTCCACTGAGATTTCACCCTTTCCAGACTCCATTTAGCTTAGTTTTAATTTAGTTCCACTAAATTATTTAGGTTCTAAGAAATTGTATTTCATTAATTGCAGTTTATTAAGCTGAGAGCTGGGAGGAGTAGGGTAGAAATTGCCAGGCTGCCGTAAGGAAGCCCAGGAGTGGGCAGGACCAGTATGAACAGATTGTTTTATTCTCCTCTCACCCACCATGGTTTATGGCAGGGCAGAGAGAACTTTGGGAAAGCAGCCTCAGTTTTTTCCCAGACCAGAGGGAACAATGCACAGAGCAGGTAAGGCACGGAGATCCCACACTCAGAGAAGATGAAAATGCTTCTGAAGTTCTCAGCCCTGATTAAGCCAAATGAAGGCATTCATGGGAAGGAATCCACTCTGGGCTCCATCTGCTTCATCAAAATCCAGCTAGCAATAAGTCAGTAAATCCAGTCAGCCTATGTCAACAGGTCCATCCTTCTCACACAAACCACACCTGTACTCATTCCCTCTGGGCATGGGAATACAGCACATGTGACAACATATACACTTGTCTGAAGATGCCATCTATCCCTGCATCTTTCTCAGAGAGTCTTATGAGCCTCATTCTCTGCACCATAGTAAAATCTCTGCCACTGCAAGGTACTATTGGGGCCTTTCAACAACTCTGCCCAGGCCTAGGTCCTCCTGGGACCACTGACTATAAAACCCAGCACCCCACCCTCAGAATGGCAGAGACCAACTGCAATGCATTCCTTTTCTCTTTGCTTCTATATCCCCCCTTTCCTTGTCTTGCTTCCTCTCCCCATCTCTCCTTTTCTCTCTTTTTCCTTCATCAGTTCCCCTTTCCTGTCCTAAGCCTTTCTGGTCCTCTGGCTCCACTGGGACACTTACAAATGGGGTCAGAGCACCAGCCCAAGAGATACAAGGAAAGCAAAAGGGCACATCCTCTTGCCAGAACCCCTGACCCACCAGCCTGACTGCCTTCTCTGTCCCACTCAGGCCTTCAAGGATGAATATCCTCCGCCTACTCCTGGCCACCCTGCTGGTCTCCCTGTGCCTCCTCACTGCCTACAGTCACCTGGCACCTGAGGAAAAACCCAGAGATGACAGGAACCTGAGGAGCAACTCCTCCATGAACCTGTTGGATCTCCCTTCTGTCTCTATTGTAGGTAAGTAGCCTAGCTTGACCCCTGGTCTCTGGACTCCGGTCCATGAGAAGGGGCTGCAAGATGTCAAACGTGCTCCCGGGGCTGATACCAGGATTCACTGACATAGGTCAGAGCTCTTTCGTGTTTATTCTTCAAAGTAATCCTAGAGGAACAAAGTATTCCTTGGCTCACATGGTTTGGAAAAGCTCTGCATACCACCAATCTAATATGCAGCTTCGCACGTTAGATGCTCCAAGAGACCCTGAAGTCAAGACACTTCATGAATTTGGTTTAACTTGGCATTTCTGAAACTAACTGAATCAAAGAACTATCAACAGTAAAAATTTTAGAAAATGCTGCAGAATATAACCAAGTGTAGTATGAACTAGTCCTTGCAGTGTTGAGATGGAGAATGACTGCTCAGGAGAAAATACCAGGGGCATTAGGTCCTGACATTGAACATCATCTAGTTCAATTTCATCTGATAATAATAATAGTAACAGATATACACCTTGTATGCTAGGCACTGGGAAGTGAGTACTATTTTTATTCCTGTTTCACAGCTGAGGAAATTGAGGCTTAGCAAAGTTAAGTGACTAACATGAGATCACACAATTCTCAACTAGCAGAGCCAGAATTCAAACCCAGGTGTTTAATTCCAGAACCCAAGTTCAAAACTAATATCCCTCACTGCCTTGCCTCTCACTAGGAAAAGAGAATATTCTAGCCGTATCAGGGAAGGAGCGGGGAAGGGGCTGGGGTACATCACTGATCAATCACCTTTGATGTGCCAAACTTCTCACTTTATAAAGATACTTTGTTTATCCTCAAGACAACCCTGTAAGGTAGATACTAGAGTACCCTATTTGCAGGTGAGAAAACTGGGTCTTAAGGAGGTTAAGTAGTTTGCCTAAGGAAATAGCTGGGGTTTTTTTGGTTTTGTGGGGGTTTTTTGTTTTGTTTTAGTTTGGTTTTGTTTTTTTGAGAGAGATAGAGTGCATGCTCACAAGCTGCAGAGGGGCAAAGAGAAAGGGAGAGAGAGAACCCCAAGCAGTACTGTCAGCATGGAGCCCAACGTGAGGCTGGAACCCACGAACTGTGAGATCATGACCTGAGCCAAAATTAAGAGTCAGACGCTTAACCAGCTGAGCCACCCAGGCGTCCCAGGAAACACAGGTCCATCCATGTACATGGCACTGAGAGTCCATTTTTCAGGGCCTTCTTGGATTTCCTTTTTGCCTTCCCTCAGAGGACATTGGCTCCAGGTCAGCAGCCAGGCTAACAAGAATCTGCTGGCCTAAGTCCCAAGTTGTGATTCATGCAGCCAACTCCTCTTCTCCCACACCCTGAGATTTCCTGGAGCCCCTCCACTCCTCTCACTTTACTGTAGCTCATGGCCTCCAGAAACATCTGGCTTTGCTCCTTCTGTCTCTCTTTGAAGCACTGAACAAGAAATCCAAAAAGATCAGCAGAAAAGAGGCAGAAAAGAAGAGATCTTCCAAGGTAGGACTGGGAGTTTTCATTATGGGGGTGGGACCAGACTTAAAAGGGAATTCTAGCTAGGAACTAAATGAAAGACTTTCCAGACTTTCATGAACAAAAGAAGCTGAAAGCTATCTAAAGGCTTCCTGCCCTCAAGCCCTGAACCAGACCCCCACAGAAGCCCAGAGAGCTAAGGTTCACTGAGCAAAATAGCTTACCTGCTAAAAAGCATCTTCTTATAGTAGCTAGCCCCCTGACTGAAATGTCACCATCATTCATTCTTTTGACTGAATGCAATGTTTCCTAGACCTCTGTTATTTCAGAACTATTTCCCACAATTTTATTTTAAAGATTTATTTTTAAATAATCTCTGCATTCAACATGGGGCTTGAATTTATAATCCTGAGATCAAGAGATGCATGCTCTACCAACTGAGCCAGCCGGGAACCCCCCACAATTTTTGCCATAAGCGAGTTTCACCTATTTGTTTAAAATTAAAACTTAAAAAATCTATCTATATTATATATATATGTATATATATATATACATATATATACAATATAGATTTATATATAGATATAGATATAGATATAGATAACTATGACAGAAAGTCAATATATATATATAATATAGATAGATTTATATATATATATATATATATATATATATATATATATATATATAGCTATGACAGAAAGTCAATATCACTTGCCATAAAAATAAGTTTAATGAAACCAAAAGATTTTTAGTGGAATTTAGCTGGATGGGGTCACCTGCCAAATGCTCTAAATCTGAGGCTTATTGTTAAGAGTCAGATTAGAAAGTGTGGGGAAAGCATTAATGATATATTGGCACCAAACTGAGCCTTTAAAATTGAAAGAGATTGAAAAAGGAATCCTTTCTCATTATGTGATTTAATGTCATTTAATACTCATGTACTACCTAAAATCTAAAATCATACTACCATGGTACAGGTTCCCACCCTTTGGGAAATACTGGATTAAGGCATTGTTGAAATGCACACATTATTCCAGTCTTAGACCTGGCACTGTGTGACTTTGAGAAAGTCCCTGCTCCTCTCTAGACGTTTTGTTGAGTGACAAGCAGATCAGATGATTGACGTATAAGAATACATGGTTCACAGATATTTTTGCATGCTAGGTTCAGGGAATACAGAAGTGAACAAGGGGCATATATCCCTGCTATCATGTAATTTACATTCTTGTGGGGAAAAGAGACAAACAGCAAGTAAACCAGTAAATAGGTAAAATAAGTTCAGATAATGATAAACACTGTAAAGGAATTAAAGCATGGTAATGAGAGTGAAGGGAAGAGTGGTCTCAGAAGCCCTCCCTAAGGAAGCAGCACTTAAATGCTGAAAACTTCAGTAACCTCAAGCAGCAATGCCTAATAGAAATAAACTGTAGACCACGTATGTGAATTTAAATTTCCTAGTAGCTACACTGAAAAAAAGGAAAAAGAAGCACGTGTCATTAAGTTTAACATTTTATTTAACCCAGTGTATCCAAAATATTATCATTTTAATATGCGACCAATATAAAAAGTTAGATATTTTACATTATTTTTCTATGTGTGCTAAGTCTGAAACCTGGTGGTGTATCTTTACGCTTACAGTACATCTCAATTCCGATGGTAACTTTTAATAAAGTCAGCTGTAGTCCTAACAAGAACAATTTTTTAAAGAAAAAAATTTTACGCTGCTTCTATTTTTAAATGTAAATTAATATTAAAATTAAATACAATTTGAAACTTCTGTTCTTCAGTTGCACTAGATACATTTCAAGTACCTGTACTGAAGAGCACAACAAAGAATGGTTTCAGGAAAGTGGGTAGCCAGTTCAAAAGCCCTGCAGCAGGAACTCTGCGCTTGAGAGCAAGGAAGGAAGGCGAATGGAACAGTGTGGTAAAACAGCTCGGAGAGGTGGGTGGGGCCACACCAGAGGGCCTCGAGGGCCTAAGTGACGTTTAGGGTTTATTCTGAGTTCAAAGAAAACCTACTGAGGGCTTTAAGCCAGAGTGGATGCCATCACAGGTCTTCGGAGAGGTCCGTTTGGTGCAATGGAGGATGGACCAGAGCAGCAGACTAAGGATAGTGGCCTGGCTCAGGGTAGCGAGGTGGTGAAGTGAGTGGATCCGGATTTAATGGGAAGGCAGAACGGACAGAGATTGGGGATACACTGGAAGGAGGAACACCCAGAACTGAGTGGGACCCCCCAGGGAGAAAAGTGGGCCAGGCGCAGCCAGGTAAGTAAGTGTTACTGGGTTTGGAGGCAGGGCATAGGTGACGGGGAGGCAGGGATCCGCCAGGGTCCCCCGTGCGCATGCTGTCGAATGGATGGTGGGCTGTGGGTACATATGTGTGGTCTGGGGCCTCCACTGCCCAGAGTTCCCAAGGCTGAGGTGAAGAGGGGTGGGGCGGACGTGGCCGGATTGAGCAGCCCCCGCTTTTCCCCACAGAAAAAGGCTTCGATGAAGAATGTTGCTCGGCCTCGGCGGCCCCGGCCTCCGCCGCCCGCCCCCTGCGTGGCCACTCGTAACAGCTGCAAGCCGCCGGCGCCCGCCTGCTGCGACCCGTGCGCCTCCTGCCAGTGCCGCTTCTTCCGCAGCTCCTGCTCCTGCCGAGTGCTCAACCCCACCTGCTGAGCTCACCCACCTCCAAGGCCAGCGGGGAGGGGCAGGGCGCCAGCTGGGAGGGGTAGGGCGCCAGCGGGGACGGGTAGGGCGCCAGCGGGGAAGGGTAGGGCGGGGCTCTCGGGGGGGGGGGGGCGCTTCCTGGGGTGGGTGATTTCTAACAGGTGTGGCTTCCTTGCATTTGGCGCGGGCGTAGCTACTTAGGTTGCGAAGGAGCTTTCAGGAGGCGGGGCTTCAAGGAGACTTGGCTTGGGCGGGGCTAAAATCCAAATATATGTAGGTTGCTCAAAGGTGTGTGACTGTTTCTTTAAAGGACCCCAGAGATTCTTTTCCGTTCCTAGAGTCCCCTTCACTGCAGAAGACCTGGACTGCGCATGCTGTATCTCCTGAGGGGCCTGAGAAACCGGATTTCCCAGGCCCTAGGGCATGCGCATGTCCGTTGGAGACAAGTGCTGCCCCCTACCTTTAAGCCTGGGAACACACGAAGCTGCCTGTCTGGAGCTGGCTGTGAAGGTGCACACGCCAGTTGTGTCTTTCCACAATGTCAGCTTTATTCAGTCATAAAGCAAGGTTAACATAATTATAAAGCAGGTTCAGGATTCCAAATTCAATGACATTTCACCACGTGTTTAACTTGACTTTCTACATGTCAGACAAAGCACAAGACAGGTCACATAACAAGCAATGTAGAACGCGGGGAGGAAGCTAAGGAACCAATTTTTGACCAAGCGGTTGGGATAAGGCCTCAGTCGGGTCTGGGTCAGCTCTCCTGGGTCAGCTCTTGCACTTATTGCTTATTGTGTTCAAGCAGTGAAGCATCTGTGTTCTTTCCAGAGATCAGTCAGGCAAGCCTTCAGCTGCCTTTTTGAAGTGTTCAGACATAGAGACATCAGTGTCTGAGAAGTCTGACAGTTTGCTGCCAAAATCCTTTTTAAACGGGATTTAATCAGTCTTGGGCCTTTGGTGACCTCCTCTGTTTCTATTGGTTGTAACTCCTGAATGTGTCAAAAGCTGGTGCTGGTCTCCAAGATATCTGGTCGTACCTGCAATGCCCTTAGCTGCTTGCATCATTGCTTGATAGCCACCTGTTTGACACAGGCCCCTGCTTAACATGAGCAACTCCATCTTGCTCTCTACATTCCACCCCGTGATTTCTCATGACAAATCTGTAAGGGTCATGCAGGAATCAAGTTTTAAACCAAGTCAGCAGTACTAGTTTGCTAATGTGGAAGAGGGCAAATCCAAATCATTCAATCATGTTTTCAATCAGAATCAAACAAAATCAAATAAATCTGAAATCATATGAAATGTCAACTGATATCATAAAACAAAGATGACATCAAATCTAAGCAAGTTAGATACATTAAACTGAATCAAATAAAGCAAAATTAAGTAAGGATTAAATTTTAAAACTCCAACTTAAAGTCACATCTAATAAGAATTAAATCAAGTCAAAAAGAGAGGAGAAAAACTAAATCTAAATGTAATGAAGGTAAGTTAACAAGTCAACAATGCAGTCAAATAAATGAAATAAGAATCATATTGCCAACTATGGGCAGATAAAAGTAAAAAATATACATGGAATCTTCAACATAGGCTCTTGGCACGTCTAGAAAAGAATGGTGAAGGTATGGTTAATCAGTCTTTTTGTGATTTTTCCTTCTTAAGCCTGAGGGTGCATAACATTTTAATAGCATGTTTAATAAGATATATAACAAAAATAATAGCTAAAAGCAAGAGAAGATTTCCTTAATGGATTTCCAAACATGTATAGAGAGATAATCCCTTTAAGTATTTTAAAGGGTTATAGTCAGGCCATGAGCCAAAACAAATCACGTTTGAAGGGTTTTGTTAACAACTCTGGAAAGGACCATTTATTATATATGTTTTGTATATTTTTGTTCAATGCAGCTAAGCTGGGGTTAATGACTCCTGCGGCCACCTGAGTGGGCTGTGCAGCATGATTAAAGTGGGTTAGCTTGTTGGTTGAGGTTTTATGGGCTGCTTTGAGCCTTTCTAATTTTTCATCTAGAAATTTATCAATTTTGTTAATTTTTACCCAAGGTATTTCTGTTATTTTAGTAGCATAAGATGTTGAAAAAAATTTTATGTGAATATTGTGAGACAAAGGTACCCATTTTGGTAATGTTACTAAATGTTACATTAATAGCATATGATATTTTAACACACTCATTGTCTATGGTGATGATAGTATCATTCATTCTATATGATTAAAGAATGTGACCTCTGAGAAGCTATTAGCACAAATTATCCAGTGAAAGTGTCCCATGTCCAAAAGTAAATTTTCTTTTTTTTTAAATTTTTTTTAATGTTTTTATTTATTTTTGAAGGAGAGAGAGAGACAGAGCATGAGCGGGGGAGGAGCAGAGAGAGAGAAGGAGACCCAGAATTCGAAGCAGGCTCCAGGCTCTAAGCTGTCAGCACAGAGCCCAATGCGGGGCTCAAACTCACAAACTGTGAGATCATGACCTGAGCCGAAGTCGAACATTTAACCGACTGACCCACCCAGGCGCCCCTAAAAGTAAATTTTCAATGGCTGTTCTTGTTAAAGGAAAAAGATTAGCATTGATTTCCAGTTCATGCCATGTATAATACATGCTATTAGACCACTGAAATACTATCTCTTTGGGTAGTAAATATCCATCAATCCATAAGGATGTTTGCGGTGCCAGAAGTGCTATGTTATAATGTATTTTTGGTGGTATAGAATATGTGTCATGTGCTAATAAGCTTTGACCCCCTAATCATCTTAAAAATGAAAGTTTACATTGTCCTATATTGTCACAACCTGATGGTCTAGAAGTGTCTAATTGTAAGAAAGGCTCCACCCAGTCAGAAAAATACTTTACAATAATGTTTTTAATATCATTCCATGCTCTGTACAGTAGGTTATTGATTATGCAACAATTATTTTTTAATTGTTCTCTTGTGTAGAAATTTCTAAGATTAAGTAACTTTCGTTGGAGGGCCTGAACTTTATGGTCAATGTTAATAGTTAAATTCCAGTTGGTAGGCATGATAATCATGCATAGTTGAGACAATCATGCATAGTTGAGACAATGGAATATAATTCTCTGAATGCTGAGGAGATCTTGGAACCTAAATTTCCTACTGAATTAAGTATTTATTTGTTTTGGGAGAGAGAGAGAGTGCACACATGAGTGTGGGGAGAGGCAGAAAGAGAGGAGAGAGAGAATCCCAAGCAGGCTCTGTGCTGTCAGCGAAGAGCCCAATGCAAGGCTGGATCTCACGAACCATGAGATCATGACCTCAGCTGATACTAAGAGCCGGATGCTTAACCAACTGAGCCACCCAGGCACCCCTGGATTGTAGGCTTTCTAAGTCTAATCCTATCAATGGGTGGTCGGTCACGCCATTCATGGATGGTTGTTCCTAGTTCTGTGGCATAAATTTTACATTCAGGTTGTATATCAAACAAATTGAATTGTTCCTTTTGGAAGGTTATTTCAATTTTCTGTGGCATAGGTTTGTATACAATTCTCATAGGGTCAAGTAATTTGGTTCAAACACGCTTGGCTTGAGTTTTGGTATTGGGTTGGTAATGCCATGTGTCCATTGTGGCTTCCAGTGGAAAGTTCTCATACAGTGTGTAATATTCCAACATCCTCTCTCAGTAATACATGGGCCTGGACTATTGGGTAATATACCACATTTGTCAAAGGTGACTCCTTTAGCTATGTAAACTGGTATAGATGACTCAGTTCTGGTTATATTCTCATAGATAGGGTGTCTTGCTGACCATGTATGTTCCACGCCTCACACATCTGATGGTTGGATCAATAAAAAGGAATATTGTTGCATGCCTGGATCAAAATGTGTTGCTAAATTTGCATTAAAATCAATTCCCAGTGTTCCCCACCATGCTGGTGATTTTCCTTGTGTAATTCAGGTTTTATTAATCAAAGGATAGTAAAAGTGTATTGAATCTAATTGTTATAATGGACATACCGGTATAATCACTTCCTTTGTTGTGTTGTATACGTTGACTTCAGATTTTGATATTAGGATAGCATTATATGTGCCAGTCATATTAAGTAATTTGCAGAAATATGTGTAGGATGATGTGTAGAAAGATAGGTAGAAATGGGGTTGGAGCAATTGAGTTGTGTCCTATACCATGTACGTGTGAAAGGACCCAAGGTGACTGGACTTATAGCTGCAGTGCCCTTAGCTGCTTGCATCATTGCTTGAAACAGGCCCCCCTGCCTGACCTGAGTGACTCCATCTTATTCTCTACACTGCCTCCAAAACTGGGGAATGCAGACCAGCTAGGCAGAAAGTAAACATTAAGGAATCACCAGTCTTTTACCCTTTCCCCCTTTTAAGGAGCTCCCCTGACCCCTGAAAAAATAAGGAAGGCTAAAACTCCATACACAGTCTCACTGGGCTTTCTGTCCTGGGGGTTCTGCAGATGAAAACTGGGGTGACTGGTTGTGACATGGGTCCTTTAGGCCAGAAGTCTCTGGCCTGAGGATCCTAGAGCTTTAGGAGGCTCCTGAACAAAGGTGCCCCTTGTGCCCACTCCTCCCTTTCTCCTAGGGGTTCCCAAAGGTTCTGAGGCCTGGGAGAAGTTTCTCCCAATCCTAGGTGAAATGAACACTGACCATCTGTCCCAGGCATTTTTAACTCTGAAGGCCTAGAACAGGCCCAAGTAAGCAGCGTTCAGGAATACTTCCTCAGTCCCCACCCCAGCTCTGTCAGCCCAGTAACCAGGCAATGAGCCCAGGCTTGGTGAATAGGCAGCAACCTTTGTCCAGTATTATCAGGCGGACTGTTTCCTAAAATGTCCCAAGCAGTTGCCTGAAATTCCATTCTTAGAGATTCTTTAAATCTGTGAGAAACTGAGTGCATTATGCCTTTAGAAAGGCTCTGGAAGCAGGAGCACCTGAGATACTGGGGAGACAGAGGGTAGAGGTACAAGTAGTGTCTATGATTGGGGCATCTGGGTGGCTCAGTCGGTTAAGTGTCCGACTTCAGCTTGGGTCATGAACTCTCGGGATTTGAGCCCTGCATCAGGTTCTGTGCTGACAGCTCAGAGCCTGAAGGTTGTTAGGGATTCTGTATCTCGCTCTCTCTCTCTGCCCTTCCCCTGCTCACACTCTGTCTCTCGAAAATAAACAAAAACACTTTTAAAAGTTTAAAAATTTTAAAAAAGAAGCAGGATCTATGAGAAGGGACCAGCCAAGATCAAGGGTCATGTGAAAGCTTGAGGAGCAAGGGCTCCAAATTATATCATCTACTTTGCACTGCATGGCTGGGGGAGAAGAGGGAGCTGTCACCTATCAGTGCTCCCCAGCAACTAGAGCTCTTTCCCAAGGAATCATTATAATCAAGAAAGAAGAAGCAGCAAACAATAGTGGCCTAAGAAGATGATTTTTTAAAAGGCCTATGCACAAGAAAGATCCTAGAGAGAGGCTATGAGACAGAATAATGTGGAGCAGTTGCCTCAGTCGGGATAACTACCATGTATCTTTGTCCTTGGATGTGAGGATAGTGGGGCTCAAGGATCAGCACAGGTGAGGCCACCTCCCTGGCCCACTTGTCCATTTGCAATCTTCCATCTTTCAAATTCCTTAAAACTCCCTCCTTTCTGAGGACCTTTTCCCAACTAGAGACCCAGATTGTGCTTGTAGTGACATAGCCAGTATGGAGCAGAGGAAGCAAATCTCAAACCCTTGACTGGATAGAGCAGGAACCACCTGGACAGAGCACAAGAAAAAGGATGGACACTACAGGCAAAATTTTTGACACATTTCTTTGCACTGGGAAAGTCTCTGTGTTTCTCTGGGCTTCCATTTACTTGTGTGTAAAATGGGAAATAATCATTTCTGCTGTTCTCATTATAAATCTGAGATAATGATGCTTCTTATACCTTAAAAAGACAAGAAATACACATACACACAGAGAGAAAAGCTGTCAGTTGCTTGTTTTGTTTTGTCACTTAGGCTACAAACCCACAGGGCAAGAACCTTTTGTTCATTGTACCACAGCTGGCACCGAGTATAAGTCATCAGTAATGAGAACATTGGGAACATATTGCAGTCTCTTCTCCTGTATTTTCCAGACATTGCTCACCACCCAGGCACCATGGTTGCAAGACCAGGGATGCAAAGCCAAAGATCCAGTCCATTAGTGACAAAATCACTTGACCACTACGTGGAAGACCAACCTATTCACTCATTCATCAAATGTGTGTTGAGTACCTACTCTGTGCTAGGCATTGTGCCAAGTGCTGTGAATACTATGGTGAATCCATTGTGGATCCTCTCCTTACAGAGCTTAGGGTCCAGTGGGCCATGACCATTGTCCCTTGTTAGAGGCTAGAACCACTGTTAGCATATATGGTCTATTCCCTCAGATTCTCAGTTCTTGCTTCTAAATCATACAATAGAAACTTTATGGAGGATTTTAACTGAGAGCTAATTTCCATGTGTGAGGGAGACAGGACAGGTAAAATAATAATAATAATAATAATAATAATAATAATAATAATAATGTGATTTTAACTGAATTAACTAAATCATTTGTAGTAAATTTCAAATTAGCCTGAAATAAACTTACTGATCTCTTTCTTCTTCCATGCAACAAATATATTTACCATGGGGTATGAGATATACATGTTGAAGGGGTTGAGAGTGGGGCAGGAATGTTTTATTGATAAAAATCATCAAATGCTATGTTCACTCCAGAAAGCTTTCTAACAACGGCTTGCAGAGACAGTAGCTGTTGCAAGTTCTCCCAACTATGGGAGCTGTAGAATCTGGAAGGTGACACCATAATGATGATGATAATGATTGTGCCTTCTCGTTGGCTGGGGAACCCAGCAAATGGCTTTATTCCTGAAGCTCCTGAAGGTTTTCACACCCTCTAGGACTCCTGTTTAGAATTCCTCGACCCAGTAGCTGCATAAACTGCCAGACCAATAATAAAAACACAACTACTAGAAAAATTAATACAGGACACCTGGGTGGCTCACTCAATTGAGCAACCAACTCTTGATTTTGGCTCAGGTCATAGGATCGAGCCCAGCATGGGTCTCTGCACTGATGGCATGGAGCCTGTTTGGGATTCTCTGTCTCCCTTTCTCTCTGCCCCTTCCCTGCTCGTGCTCTCTCTCTCTAAAATAAATAAGTAAACTTAAAAAAAAAAAAAAAAGAAAAAGAAAAACTAATGATGATGATAAAAATAACTTCCCCAAGTCACTTAATTTGGTGACATCATATTTACAAGTCACTGGGTGAGCTGATGTCTCCCCAAATCAAAAAGTAGAACCTTGTGACTTTGGGGAAAAGTTTTATTTTTCTTCTCTCTCTCTCTTTTTAATAAAAATTTAATCTCAACCCAATTTATTTTTTAATTTAATTTTTTTTTAAATGTTAATTCCAGCATAGTTAACATACAGTGTTCTATTAGCTTCAGGTGTACAATACAGTGATTCAACAATTCTATATATTCCTCAGTGCTTATCAAAATAGGTGTACTCTTAATTCTTTCACCTATTTGATCCATCCTCCCATCCACCTCCCTTCTGGTGACCATCAGTTTGTTCTCTATAGTTAAGAAGCTTTTGGGGGGGGGTTGTCTCTTTTTTATTTGGCTCCTTTGTTTTTGTTTCTTAAATTCCACATATGCATGAAATCATATGGTATTTTTCTTTCTCTGGCTTTAGATCCATCCATGTTCTTGCAAAAGGCAAGATTTCATTCTTTTTTATAGCTGAGTAATATTCTGTTGTATATATTTATTCCATATCTTCTTTATCCATTCATCTATTGATGAACACTTGGGCTGATTCCATAATTTGGCTATTGTGAATCCAATAAATATAGGGGTGCAGTATCCTTTTGAATTAGTGTTTTTGTAGTCTTTGGGTACTCAGCAATGGACTTTTTTTTTTAATGTTTATTTTTTGAGAGAGCGTGAGCAGGGGAGGGACAGAGAGAGAGGGAGACACAGGACCCAACACAGGCTCTGCCCTGTCAGCACAGAGCCCAATGCAGGGCTTGAACCCATGAACTGTGAGACCATGACCTGAGCCAAAGTTGGATGCTTAACCGACTGAGCCACCCAGGCACCCCTTCTATGTTGATTATTTTTGAGGCAGAGAAGAGAGTGAGAGAGCGAGCACACAAATGGGGGAGGGGCAAAGAGAGAGGGAGATACAGAATTCAAAGCAGGCTCCAGACTCTGAGCTGTCAGCACAGAGCCCAAGGCGGGGCTCAAACCAACCAACCATGAGGCCATGATCTGAGCCAAAGCTGGACACAACCTACTAAGCCACCCCAGGTGCCCCTATGTTGAATTTTTTGAGGAACCTCCATACTGTTTTCCACAGTGGCTACACCAGTTTGCATTCCCACCAAAAGTGCGCAAGTGTTTCTTTTTTTCTACATCCTTGCCAATACTTGTTTCTTGTGTTTTTGATTTGAACCATTCTGATAGGTGTGAGGTGGTATCTCCTTGTGGTTTTGATTTGCATTCTCCTGATATGGAGCATCTGTTCATGTGTCTGTTCATGTCTTCTGCCCATTTTTTAAATTGGATTGAGGTTTTTTGGTGTTGAATTGTAGTTATATATTTTGTGGGTTTTTTTAATTTTTTTTTAATTTTTTTTTTTTTTTTAGTGTTTATTTATTCTTGAGAGAGAGAGACAGAGCATGAGAGGGGGAGGGGCAGAGAGAGAGAGGGAGACAGAACTCGAAGCAGGCTCCAGGCCCTGAGCTGTCAGCACAGAGCTTGACGTGGAGCTCAAATCCATGAACTGCAAGATCATGACTTGGGCCAAAGTCGGACACTTAACCAACTAAGCCACCCAGGCACCCCATTTTAATGTTTATTTTTGAGAGAGATAGAGCATACGTGCGCGGGAGCTGGGGAGGGGCAAAGAGAGAGGGAGACAGAATCCCAAGTAGGTTCCACACTGTCAGCACGGAGCCTGACACAGGAATTGAACCCACAAATCATGAGATCATGACCTGAACCGAAATCAAGAGTTGGACGCTCAGCCGACTGAGCCACCCTGACACCCCAGTTCTTTATATATTTTATACTAACCTTTTATAGGATATGTCATTTGCAAATATCTTCTCCCATGCAGTAGGTTGTCTCTTAGTTTTGGTGATTGTTTGCTGTGCAGCTTTTTATTTTGATGTAGTTCTAATAGTTTATTTTTGCTTTTACTTCCCTGCCTCAGGAGACATACCTAGAAAAATGTTGCTATGGCCAATGCCAGAGAAATTACTGCCTGTGCTCTTCTAGGATTTTTATGGTTTCGGGTCTCACATTTAGGTCCTTAATCCATTTAGAGTTTATTTTTGTGTATGGTGTTAGAAAGTGGTCCAGCCTCATTCTTTTGCACATAGCTGTCCAGTTTTTCCAACACCTTTGATGGAGACGGTCTTTTTTCCATTTCATTTTCTTGCCTCCTTTGTTGAAGATTGACCATATAATCATGGGTTTATTCCTGGGCTTTTTATTCTGGTCCATTGATTTATGTGTCTATTTTTGTGCCAGTACCAGTACTACTACAGCTTTGTAATATATCTTGACATCGGGGATTGTGATACCTCCAGTTTTGTTTTGTTTTTTCCAAGACTGCTTTGACTATTTGGCGTCTTTTGTGGTTCCATACTAATTTTAAGATTGCTTGTTTTAGTTCTGTGAAAAATGCTATTGGTACTTTGATAGGGACTGCATTAAATCTGTAGATTGCTTTGGGTAGTATGGACATTTTGACAATATTTGTTCTTCCAATCCATGAGCATAGAATGAATACTTTCCATTTACTTGTGTCATCTGCAATTTCTTTCATCAATGCCTTATAGTTTTCAGAGTACAGTTCTTTTATCTCCTTGGTTAAGTTTATTCCTAGGTATCTTATTCTTTTTGATTCAATTGCCAATGGGGATTGTTTTCTTAATTTCTTTCCGCCTACTTTATTGTTTTTTCTTATTTTTTCTCTATTTATCCCCGTATCTATCAACATCTGGAATTCTGCATATGTATGCATGTCAGAGGTTGCAAAGGAAAAGTAGACATGGGACCTAGGGTGAGGGGACAGACTGCTGCACCTGGGAAACTGGGAAATAAAGGGTGGGGGGAGCCTGATGAGAGGAAAGGAAGAGTCAATTCACTGATGAGCCAAGAGCTGCCCCTTGGGAATCCCAAGGCAGCCTGTTTACCAGTCTTAAATGATTTGGTAATTAGTTGACCTCCATGTGACAGAGCATCACCCCACCCCACCCTGCCCCTGAAGGCCCAATACCCCAAGTAATCTTCAGTAGTTTCACCCAAGCCAGAATCATGGAACCCCTGCACTTGTGAACATCTCTGGAGGGTCTGAGACATGCCTCCTTTCCCCAGGATGCCTCTAAGGTTGTTTCCTGACTTTTGCCACACACCCAAACCTGCTACTCACAGATTGAGGCCCTGTGATCTGCAATTATCATAATATCACGCTAACAGTGACTATTGATTGAGCAGCTACTTCGTGCCTGGATGATACCCAGCTTCCCAAATTCACTTCTTGAGGTAGGTATTGTAAATAAGGGTACTGGAGCTCAGAAAGGCTAAGTATTGTGCCTAGACTTTACACCTCCCTGCTGATTCACCTCCAGCCCACCTTAATCACTAGGCCACTGAAAGCCAGGCATAGAAGGTTCTATCTGCCTAGAGCCAACACTTTACAGCAGACTCAGCCCCAAGGTCTTTCCCCATTTTTAAATTTTCCTGCAACCTGATACCATCTGTCTTCTCTACCTCAGGAGGACTCTTGAAATTGCCAGGGACAGCAACCTAGTTCCAACAGGCTAAAAGAAAAAGGGAACTTTGTTGTTGTTCACATCACTAAAAAGTCCAGAGAGTATTTCTAGTTAGTATAAAGCCTAGATGCTGGTCCTCTGGAATGTGTCACTATGTCTCTCAATTCTGTGTGGTGTCGCCCTCAGGCAGGCTTCCCCTCATGAGGGCAAAGAAGCAGGTCTTGGTTCACATTCCTGCCAATCCTGGTAGCCCCAATGAAGAGGGCTCATTTTCTCCATTTTCAGGGAGTTCTGCAGCTGCCATCTGCTGTGCAACAGGCACAGAGGCAAATTGTATGACTGCTATACAGTGTAGGCATCACCTGGGAACTTGCTAGAAATGCAGATTATAGGGCCCAATCCCAGACCTACTGAATCAGAAGTTCTGGGGGTGGGCCCAGCAATCTGTGTTTTAACAAACTCCCTAGGTGGTTCTGATGCACACTAAGTTTTCTAACTACTGGGTTAAGGAACAGGCGTTAGTGGGGTTACACATGTCAACAGTTAGTAGAAGAGCAGGCACAGGTCCCCACGGAGAGACATGCTGAGGCAGGGGATTCTGTTGGACACACTGTAGGTGTATGTTCCCACCCACCTGTTTCTTTTCCTTGTAATAGGGCACTCACAAGTGTGAGTGTAGGCAGACCATTAGAGTGCTATGCTGGGTAGATTTGGGTACCAACTATATGGGAGTTGTCAGAAAAAGCCCACTGTCTAGCACTTGAGACCTTTGGGACTCTTTTGAGATTGTAACTCTCACAGCCTAGGAGAGGAAGCCAGTTGTCCTGGGGGAATCTGGGTCCAAGCACAGCTTTCACTGTGTCCAGGCAGCCCATGGTAAGATCCAGGGGTCACTGTTGGACAATGCTCTACATTGCACCACACCACATTTCTAGTAAAAGTCCTAAAAAGAGCCCTGCAGTTGAGTCTGGACCTATTTGAGCCATGCACCTGTCCTTGAACCAATCTGGAGAGCTGATAGATGAGGAACTGGATGAAGCTGACCCCTGGCTGCCTCCATCACTGCAAGCAGGTTTCCTAGCCTTATCCCTTAGGGTAGTCCTGAGTGGGTCTCTGGGATAAGAATCTGGATTCCTGAGGTTTCCTGAAAATTCAGTCCTGCCCAAAGCAGAGGTAAACCCTGCCTGCTGCCTCTTGTCGTCCTCACTGGTATCAATAGGCCCCCATGACCTTTCCAAGCTCATTACTTGTCCCCACCAGGACTTGATAAGGATGCCAGCAACTCTAGCCTAGCAGGGCCCTCCCATCACATGGATGTGGGCAGAGGGGCCTGGTATCCAGGAAAGAGCTGACCTGGAGGCAAGCTGGACACCTGAATCTACAGGATGACATTGTGTGTCACTTATGTTCTCTGGGCCTCCACGTGTCCATATACAAATGGTGGATTTGACTCTATAGATGCTCTAAGGCCCTTCCTAGTTCTTTTTTTTTTTTTAATAAATATTTTTTTAATTTTTATTTATTTTTCAGAGAGACAGACAGACAGAGCATGAGTGGGGGAGGGGAAGATAGAGAGGGAGATACAGAATGTGAAGCAGGCTCCAGGCTCTGAGCTGTCAGCACAGAGCCCAACGCGGGGCTCAAACTCACATACCACGAGATCATAACCTGAGCTGAAGTCGGACGCTTAACCAACTGAGCCATCCAGGCGCCCCTAGCCCTTCCTAGTTCTAAGATCCTATTATTTTTAAAGCACTGTCTAATTTTCCAAGTATTCTAAATTCTCTGCCCTCAAAAACAGCTCCCTCACACCCACTGTACTTGACACAGCACTTTAAAACTTGACATGAAACTTTCCATACATGTTACATCATTTGTCCTCAAAACAGCCACATGAGGCAGATAGGCCTATCCCTGCCTCAAGTAACATAGGGGTTAACAGCAGACCCATGTCTCCTCCTTTCAAAGACCATCCCACTGCTCCACAACACCTGCCCCCCTGCCCCCCCCGCCCAAGGGCCTTAACCTCCTTTTTACCTTTCCTGGGGAAAAAAACTTCCAGCCATGGCCAGGCTGGAGATACTACAAAACCCTTAGCCAATTCCTTCTTTAACCCATGAAGCTTTGATGGTAGAGCCCAGACATCAGGAGTGGGGCATGGGGACACATCATCTTTCATTTTGGGTACCTGGTCAGTGTCACACATGTGACAGATTAGCAGACCTGAGATCAGAGGTAAGGCTGAAACCAGATGTGAAAGGAGAGGGTTGTTTTATGGTTTCAGGTTTTGTTTTTTTTTATACAGTCTAGTTTTATTGAGTTTACCTGAGGCCATTCCCACATGCTTCTACACACAAGTATACAAACATTTATATCTTAACAAATGAAAATGTTGAAAGACACATTATACCACAGTGTAGTGTTTTTTTTAAGAACTGACAGGACATCTCCAAAGAGGAAAGGGGGGAGGTGGGGTGAGGGGAAGTCCTGAATAACAGAAACCAGATCTCAAAGGGGATGGGAGGTAGGGGACTGCATGGGATCTCCCAGGAGGGAACATCTGGAAAGGTATTTCCTATGTCTAGAAGGAGACAGACTTGAGGGATGGGAGTGAGCTTACACACAGGCAGGGGCCTCTTGGAGCAGAGCAACTGCCATATGACCTAGAGTGTTTAACCTTCCTGGCTCAGATGAACAGTGGCCTAACCCCTCTTTTCCACTAAGAAGTTATTGTCCCAAAGACTACCATGGCAGAGCTGCTGAGGTGGGTGCTGTAGGCAGTACTTTCTGGTGGAAGTCTTGCCATTAGGTGACCCTCGTAAACCTAAGCCTGTGGGTATGGATTAGGCTTGGATTGGGGACTCAGAATCCTACCCAGTACAAAAGCCAGCTCACTCTCGTGGCCCTTCTCAGAGCCTGTTTCCTGATCTGAAAAACAGGAATTCAAGTCCCTCCCAGGTTATCATGAGGAATAAATAAGCACTTACAGAGCACAATGCCTGACACACAATTAGGTATGCAAGAGACAGTGGTGGGCATGGTAATGGGATCTGTTTTGACCATTGGTATCATGATCAGTTGAGAAGTGGGTCCTATATGATTTGTTATTGGTAATTGTTGAAGTACCAAAATTTGTACAGTTATTTACGGTGGAATCGCATCATATATGCAAGTAACTTATTGTTACATCATCTTGGGTCAGGCTGCTTGGCCCCTCTGAACCTCTGTCCTCATTAGTAACATGGGAAATAATACCACCTCATAGCCAGAGGCCAAAAATACAAAAATGAACAAACCATATTTGTGGAATGTTCAGTCAAATAGGGACATTTCGGGAGTCTGTGCAGCTCAAGGATTAAAACCAGGTCTCATCTTAGTGTTTGAGGCCTATTCTGCCTGTCCCCCAGGCCACCTTTCTAGCCCCTTACCTCATATCTCCCACTATAGTATAGCCAGACAACTCTTCCCTACCCCATCCCCACAACTCACTCTTGCTTAAGCTGTTCTTCTGCCTAGAATGCCCTCACCTTCAATTCCTCCAGTTAAAAATCATCAGTTCTTTCAAAATCCATTTCAAGCATCACCTCTTCTCTGCTGCCTTTCTCCTACTGCTGCCAGAGACTGAATTCTAAAGCTGGGCAGAGAAAAAGAAGTGCCAGGAGATGGCAAAACTCTCTTGTGTGTGCATTCTCCCTCTACCTCGAGATCCCAAAAGGCTAGGGTCAGGTCTCAAACATCCCAGTATCCACAGCAGGCCCTCCATCCAGTGGATGAACCTGAGAATAGTCTCCAGTTACCCTTTCCAGGTGGGTTCTTATTTTGCTTTGATTTCCAAGACCAGCACAGAGTTCAATATATGACCACTTAGGCAAATAGGAAGAAGTTCAATTTCCTTTAAGTGGCCTCTTACAAATTTTAGGAAAGACACTTAACCTCTATGAGTCTTCACTCTTATCTATAAGATTAGGATAACATTATTACTAAGCTTGTTGTGAGAATAAAGAAAATCAACTACAAAATACCCAGCATCCAGTAGGTACTCAATAAATAATAGTCCCTCCCCCACCTACACACAGGAGACAGGAGAGGAGAACTGGATCAACCCAAAGTGTAAATGGGGAGAAAAGGAAATATGAATTGGAACAGAAAAATATAAGGTAGAGGAAAAAATATGAATAGAGATTATAATAAATATAAGTGGGCTAAATTCACCTATTAAATGATAGTCTTTAGGTTAAAAAAAGAGGCTTTTAATAAGAGACATACCTGAAGAGACAGAGTTCTCTCTTCACTTTACTCATTCTTCCAAGCCCAAGAGTTTATCTGCAGCCGTTATCACCCTACACTGCAGAACAACCCCTCGCCTTCATCAGCACAGAACTATTATTACTCCTTACTCATGCCATATATTGTTGGCTGTGGATTACCTATATAATAAAGACTCAAAATTCTTTTAGGCACCAAATTTTTAATTTACCCACTTTCTTGCTCTCTTTTAACATTATAAACATTAATTAAACATTATAAACCAAATTAATATTTTTGATCCAGGGTTGTGATAGGAGCCATCATGTTACAAAGAGGTGGCAGATCTCTGCCTGCTTTTATGATTCTCTGGCCTCTCTCAACTTCTGGCTGTCACATCTCTTGTCCTTTTTTGGTTTTCCTATAACACTATATTCTAACCTCTGTAAAATAGGAACTGAAAGTACTGACCTCACTGTTCTGAGAAACCTCTTAAACAATAGAATGTCCAGCACTAAGCCAGGCTCTCAGGGACAAACTCCCAAGAGTTCCTCCCTGCCCTTTGATATAGTTCATTCTCATCAGTCATGGGCTGAGGAACCAGTGAACCAGTAAATTAGAACATGAATATAAAGGCCATAGGTCAGGGGAGGGCCTAGATGGAAAAGTGCATGGGTTTTGTGACTACCACTGCCAACTTCTAACCTAAGTAAGGACTGACTGAGTGAGCAGTTCCAAAACCCCTCTGCTCATGGCTCCCTACGGTTATCTCCTGTGTACCTCTATCATGACCAGGGCTTCAGAAGGGGCTTCTCAATTCACGATGCCACACTTGAAGCAGTATGCGAGATACAGCAGCAGAGGTTAAAGACTGAGTGACCAGCCCCAGGAAGTCAATGGGGGACATTAGCAAACCTATTTCAAAGTTGGTGCCATTTGCTCTTGATGAAGAGAAGTGGAACCCCAGCAAGGCCAGCACCTTATAGCGAGCAACTATAAGGCAAACTACAGCCTGGTTCTCAGTAGCGGTAATGATCAGGCTTGAAAGGGCCATCACGGGACAAGCCTAGGTACTTGGCCTGCTTCTCAGTCAGCTTGGTCAGCTTCACATTCAGCTTACCCAGGTGGGCTTCAGCTACTGCTTCATCCAGCTGGAGAAAAACACAGGGAAGACCTAGAATCAGTGCCATGCTGTGTGACCCCGTACCTGCATCCAGCTACCAATAGAGACAAGAAGTATTCTGTGGGAGTTATCTGTCATATGTGTTACAAATACTACCTCATTCTATCCTCACAGCCAGTTCAGCGGATGTGTTGTTTTTGGCTGCCCGGCTCCCTTTACTCAAGAGGGAACCATGCTACATACTCCCCTCCAACTATCCCTGGTTGGACCATCAACTACATCTCTTTCCTCACCCTCCACCAACACAAGCAACTAACCAAATGCTCCTCTGGAATATATCTATGGACAGAACATATATTCTATGACAGGTAGAGACAAGGACTGTTCAATTCCTAAAAAGGGAGGGAATCTTAAACAGTGAGAATATCAGTCTCGGCTCACCAGTGGCAAGTCTATTTGACAGATGAAGTGAATGTAAAGAAGAAAACAGTCAAGGCAAAGAGAAAGACGAATCCCTGGATCCAGTGTCTGAATCTTAGACTCCTCCGTTACATAGCCAAGACTTCCTTTTTAGATTAAAATGGTTGTGACTGTTTTAAAATATATCCTTAAGTTCTTTGTCCATAAATTCATAATACCCTTTCCATCACGAGGTAGAGCCCAATTCCTCACCCTTTGAGTAGCTTACTTCTAATGAACAGAATAAAGCAGAAATGATGTCATGGGACTTGGAGACAAGGTCCTAAAAGGCACTTGCAGCTTCCTCCTTTGCTTTTCTGTTTATCATTCACTCTAGGGGGAAGACCAGCTGCCATCTCATCACGACACTTAAGCAACCCTATGCAGATAGACCCATGTGGTGAGGAATTGAGACCTGCCAACATGGACATGAAGTGGATCTTCCAACCCAGTCAAACCTTCAGATGACGACAGCGACTCACTGGGAGTCATACCCTGCTTTGGGCCTCAGTTTCCTCCTCTGTTAAATGTAGAGAATGATTTCTGCCCTGTGGAGGACACTGTGAGGACCTCTAAGAGGGTAGAGATGCAAACCCACCTTCTTGGGCAAGAAGTGGACCCCAACAGGGTACTTGTCAGGGTGAGTCCACAACTCTATCTGTGCCAGCACCTGGTTGGTGAATGAGTTGCTCATCACAAAGCTGGGGTGGCCCATGGCACAGCCCAGGTTGACCAGCCGGCCTTCAGCCAACAGGATGACACGGCGCCCATTTTTCAGCCAGTAGCGATCCACCTGCAAGTGGGCAAAGCAGCAGTGAGGGTTGGTAGGGCACTGTTGCCAATGTCCACCACTGCCTTATCCTACCCTGTTGTTCAGAAAGGCCTTCCTGCCTCCAATAGTGTCTGTGAAGGGCCTGGACTGTCCTAGAACAACCTCCAGCAAGTGGGTGGCACTCACAATTAATAAGAGCTAATATTTATTAAGCAACTCTGAGCTAGAGATCTCATGGGTCTGCTGTGAGAATTTAATGAGCTGAACAAGTAAAGTACTTGACATATGGCTTGGCAGATAGTAAGCGCTTGGTAAGTATTAGCTAATAATTATCATTAATCCCACAGGCTAAGAACATATACTATATGTTATATATACACACACACAAACTATATGTGTGTGTGTGTGTGTGTGTGTGTGTGTGTGTACTTATCACATCTGATTCTAATAACAACCCTATAAGTACTATTATTATCCCCATTTCACAGATAGAGAAACTGAAGTTAAACTAAAGAAGTTAAGAGAAACTAAAGGATTAAGTTGTGGGGCACCTTGGTGGCTCAGTTGGTTAGCATCCATCCGACTCTTGATTTCAGCTCAGATCATGATATCACAGGTCATGAGATTGAGCCCCTACACTAGGCTCAGTGCTGACAGTGCAGAGCCTGCTTGGGATTCTCTCTCCCCCTCCCCCACTCGTGTGAGTGCATGTGTGTGCATGTGCATGTGAGTGCTCTCTCAAAATAAATAAACTTTAAAAAAATCAATAAATAAAGGGTTAAGTTGCTGCAGTTTGAGCCTGGACATTTTAAGGACAGATCCCATGTTCTCAACCACCATGCTAAATAAAAGTTGAATGGAGTGGTGCTCAACATTGGCTGCCCAGCAGAATCATCTTGGGTGCTTTAAAAAATGGGGATATCTTGGTGTCACCCTAAGATTTTAAGTGGCCCTGAAACCGGGCTCTCTTCCTCCCTCATCCCACTGCCCAGGTTGCCACAGCCTGCTCATCTACCCTTCTTGGTGACTAGCCCACAGTCATGTCCCCCCACAGTCTCCCATCTGCCCACCCTGCTAAGGCTTCTCACCTGGGGCTTGATGTTCACCTTCTCCACAGCATTTTCGTTCAGCCACTTGACATCAATCTCTACATCAAAGTGTCCGATGTTACACACAATGGCATCATCTTTCATCTGCTCAAAGTGCCTATTGGGGAGTGCCAACCCATGGAAGACCATCAGGGACAAAGAGCAGCCCTAAGCCTCCTTTGCTCCCTGAGACCCCCAACCTGGCACCTACCGGCCAAGGATGATGTCAGTACAGCCCGTGGTGGTGACAAAAATGTTGCCCTCCTGACAGGCCTCATCCATAGTGGTCACCTCATAGCCTGTGCAGAGATGGTGTCCACGGGTCATCCAGGGTGGCCCTGACCCTCCTCTGGCCCCAGTGGCTGACAGCCAACCCTCGCCCTGTCATACCCTCCATGGCAGCCTGCAGTGCATTGATGGGGTCGATCTCCGTGATGATGACGCGGGCCCCAAAACCCCTCAGGGCCTGGGCACAACCTTTGCCCACATCGCCATAGCCGGCTACCACTGCCACCTTGCCTGCAATCATCACATCTGTGGCCCGCTTGATGCCATCTATAAGAGACTCCCGGCAGCCATACAGGTTGTCAAACTTGCTCTGAAAGAAGAGGGGCAAAGGGGTGATGGGGGCAGGCAAGACCCCTGGGCCTCAGACCTACTCTCAGCATCCTGGCCTAGTGGGTCTTGGACTGATCACTTTTTCCCACCAGCTAATGCACTCATATGCCCCTTGCTCTGATTAGCCCAAGACATTCTCCCTAGCCTATGCCAGTCTAGAAGGCTTCCTAAGGATCAACTGCTAGGAGAGACTTGCTTAGAACCTGCTTCACTTTCAAGCTCTTGGTGCCCAGCCCTAAAACTCACTGTACAGTTCTTTCCCTCTTTAATGGACTTATTACCCTCAGTTGTAACTCCCTTACCCCCCTCAAATGAAGGCTAAGTCCCTAGCCTGCAGCCTTCCCAGGGACCTTTCTTCAGAGGCTACTAAGCTGCAATGGGAACCAACAGCTGAACACGACACTGACGCACGGACTCACCTTGGTGACAGAGTCATTGACGTTGATGGCAGGCACCTTCAACTTCCCGTTAGCCACCATCTTGTATAGGTTGTGGACCCCTGTTGTGGTCTCTTCAGAAATGCCTCGGATGCCTGAAAAAGAACGGAGGGAATGAGCCCAAGGCCAGGAAGGGACTTCCCAAGGGATCAACGGGGTGCCTCTGGGATGAGGCCACAAGAGCCTCAGAAAACCCACACCTCAACTCACCCAAATTCCTCATCTTTACCCCCCAAAGCTGCTCCTCTTTCTGAGTTCCCATTTCCATGACTGATACCATAGTCACCCAATCCTCCAGACTAGCAGGCAAGAAGAGCCATCACCATCATCAGGCCAAAGGATTCCATCTCCCAGCAATCCCAAGCTTTCCATTCCTGCTGCCACTGCCCTAGTCCCCACCACCATCATCTCTTGCATGGTCTCCCAGCCACAACCCATTTTCTACACAGGGGCCAGCAGTCATTTTTAACGTATATATTTTCAGAGAAATCTTTTAAATACCATCCACTCACTTCTCTTTGCTCTCAGGATCAAGCCCAACTCTTCTCTCTTGGTCTGTTGAATCTGATTAAAGTTCCAGCCACATCCTGCAACTCTACCCAGTGAAGGAAGCTGCCATGCTGACTTCCTTTCTGTTTCCTGAATAGTCCATCCTTTCCTGCCTCAGGGCCTTTGCACTCACTACCTCCTCTACATTCCTCCCCACACTGCTTTTAGCAAAACTGACTCCTTCCCAGTTGTTCCCTGCCCTGGCCTATGCTTGCCCTTGAACCAGACCTTAGCCAGGCCTCCCCTCACCCCCCACCCCACCCCACCCACCACCACCTAGCCCCACACCATCAGAAATCAGGAGGCCAGGCCCCAGCATGTCTGCAGGAGCCTGCCATCCTCCCATCTTCCACAGAATCTGCTGCTCGAGGCAGTAGGGAGTCCTGCCAGGCCTGCTGCTTTCTCATGGGCAAGAACGACCAACACCCTGCCCACCCACCTGCCGCACTTACCTGACAGGAGCTGTGGGTACTTGGTGTGAATGAGGTTCGTGAGGTCACCTCCATCATCCAGAATCATGTTGAGGGGCCCGTCCTTGAAGTACAGCGTCTGCTCAATGCACCACAGGTACTCCTCATCTGTTTCACCCTTCCAAGCGTACACTGGAGTTTGAGTGGCACAGCACATCAGGGCCTGGCCTTCCCCACTGGTGCCTGCTCCAGGAAACCACCTGAGCAGGGCCACTGTAACCTACCTAATTCCCACCTCCAGCCCTTCTAAGGACTCAGGCAATGAAAAGAACACAACTTAGAACCAGATAGATCTGAGTGCAAATCTTGGTTCTACACTCATCAGCTGAGTGACTGAGCAAATCACTTCACCTCTGTGAGCCTCAGTTTCCTCACCTCCAATGGTACTGATTAAGTGAGATGGAGGTCAAGATATAGGTATCTGGAAATAATCATTTCCCTCCTACCACTTTCTGTCTGGGCCTCAGCAACTGGGACCTCAACCTAGTGACCAGGGCTCCCACCCACAATGCCTACTGCTGGGATAAAGGTGCTACAGCGTTACTGACCCACACTCAAGTGGACCCATGAGCCAAGGTCCAAGAGTCATTCTGCACTGCCCAGCAGTCTCTGTGGTAGGTTGTCCCAGGCTAAGTCTGGCCAAAAAGTGACAAATAGCAGCTACTATGCATAGAGCACTTTCTCTGTACCAGACATTATTCTGACTGCCTTATACACCATCTAGTTTTTCCTCACAGAAACACTCTGAGGCAGGCATTACTATCACCCATCATTTACAGCTCAGAGAGGAGCAAAGATGTGCCTAGGTCACGCAGCATGGGCATTCCAGAACAGACATCGGAATCCAGGACTCCTGACTGCCAGCCCAGACTGGGACACTGGTATGGGCCTCTCAAGAATCTCCTGTGAGCAAACAACAGTGGCCAAGGAGGCCCAGATGCCACTCCCCCAGACTAAAGCAGACAATGGTCTTGAAAACAAGGCTCTTCCCAAAGAAGGGTCATGGAGCCCAAATAAGGCTGAGGAGCAGGGGAAGACATGACAGTCCAGGGTCTGGAACGGTCCTCCTCCATCCATTTCCTTCTACCTATGGCTGGTTAGAAGGAATTGTGAATGTCCTATTTAATCACCATCAGAGCTAACCACTCCCCTCCCCAAGCCCTGGCAGATGTGTGCCTGTTTCTCTAGCAGCTTGTGATAGTCTTTCCTCAGGTTCCTAGACCATCAGACCCTAGGCAATGGACCTCTGAGGCTCTTTTTCTACCCAGTATCCCTCCCTGATTCTTTTGGAAATAGACCTACATCCTTCCTTTAAGGAACTTCCTCTCTGTAACATCGTGTGGTTCCCAACCATAAGATCCCACCCTTCCTGGTTACATGATTTGAGATGGGCCAGTAAGTGCATTCCATAGGATTTTAGATGATAGTGGGACAAAACAACTCTTTCCTTAAATCACTAGACTAGAATTCTACGACCATGACTTCTCTCCCCTGCCATGGGAAAACCTGCCACAGTAGGAGTCAGTGAACCAAACAGGGAGAAGCAGAGCCCCTTCATGCATTCTCACAACCCCTAGCAACAAACAAGACTCACCAGGAATGCCAGCCTTGGCAATGGCAGCCGCTGCATGGTCCTGGGTAGAGAAGATGTTGCAGCTGGACCACTGCACCTACAACAGCCAACAAGACAGGGCTGCTGGTCACAGACAGCTCAGAAGCACTGGGATCACGGGACAGGGATAAAGCAAAGCCGTGGACAGAGAAGGGAGAGGCTCAGGATCTAGTCCCAGCTGACTCTTCAACCATAGGCTAGGGACAACTGATGAGTAGATGGGAGACAGAGCATTGACAAGACCTGATTTAGGCTTTAAAACATCACGTGGTACTATGTGGAGGGTAAATGGCTCCACCGGGAAGCAAGGAGACAAGTGAAAAAGCTGCTGTAAGAATTCAGCAAGAAACGCAATGGTAGCAGTAGAGGAGAAGGTGGGTACATTCTGAAGGTTGAGAGGACAGAATTTGCTGCAGGATTAGTTGTTGGGGTGAGAGAGAAAGAGGAGTCAGGGATGATCCCAGGTTCTAGAAGGCTGGTGTTTCCATTTACTTACATGAGGAAGACTGAAGGAAGAAGAGGGGAATAGGAAATCATGAGTGTGGCCATGTTGAGGTTAAGAAGTCTACTAGATCTCTAAGTGGAGAGGACTGACACATCAGCTGCCGGATATAGAAGTCTGGAGTTTCAGGGAGAAGTCCAGGCTAACACATATATTTGGGAGTCAGCACCATACAGACAGTATCTAAGGCCACAAAATCACATCACTGGGTGTGAATGTTGAAATAAGAGGTCCAAGGAATGAGCCTTGGTGTACTCAGTTGGTTTTGGCTGCTCTTCCCTGCCCCATCTTGGGAAACCATCTTACTCCAAAACTCCCAGACAGATTGGAAGAGCTGCCAGCTGTTGGTACTTATAACCCAGGCTGAAACAATCAGAGCACACCATCCTTCCGGCACCATGTTTGGTCCATGGCAGGCACATGACCCTGGGAGGGCCAATGAGAACCAGTCCTTAGAGGACTCAGTAGGCCCTTGGTGTTGAGTTTTTCCTACCAGAGCTCCTCAATCAGGAAGATGTGAATTGAGGGAACTCAGAAACTATCTTCCCAGTCAGGGAGGAAATATGCATAACAATAGTCACCACAAAGGGTGGTGGCACTGTGACAAGCTTGGAGCCTCTGCCAACCGGAAGGGACATCACATTGGACTTCCCCTGCCCCCACACCAGAAATGCCAAGGGACTCACCTCAGCACCCAGAGCTACGAGGGTCTCAATGAGGACAGCTGTCTCCACAGTCATGTGTAGACAGCCAGCGATGCGGGCGCCCTTCAGCGGCTTGGAGGCTGAGTACATCTCCCTCATACGCATCAGACCCGGCATTTCATTCTCCGCGATGTCCAGGGCCTTGCGTCCCCAGGCGGCCAGGCTGATGTCGGCTGCAGGGCCAAGGTGGACGGGATTTCCATGAGCCGCCTCATCCCACCAACCACAAAGCACCACCACTCTCACTTATCCACTTGTGGACACAAAACACTAAATTAGGCAGCTCACAGCCTTGTGAGAGAACACATTTAATCAAAGAATCACACAGGTATGTGAAAATTACAACGCAGGTAAGTGTCCCTTAAAAATTAGCTATCGGGGTGCCTGGGTGGCTCAGTTGGTTGAGCGTCTGACTTCAGCTCAGGTCATGATCTCACGGTTCAGGAGTTCCAGCCCCACGTCGGACTCTGCACTGACAGCTCGAGCCTGGAGCCTGCTTTGGATTCTGTGTCTCTCTCTCTCTCTGTTCCTCCCCGGCTCTCACTCTCTCTCTCTCTCTCCCTCTCTCAAAAATAAAGACTTAAAAAAAATTTTTTTTAATTAGCTATCAACCTATACGTACCTCCCACTACCCTTTCTGCTGCCACCTACCAACCTCCTCATTTCCTAAAGACTGTAGCTCCTTGTGCTCCATCTTCCAAGTCATCATTCTCAGTGACTTCCTCCAACGCCTTGGGCTAAACACATTTGCTTCGTTTCCTTGACCATATGAAAATGCTGTTTCCCCAAGACTGATTTCTTTCCACTTGGAGGAAACTCACCTGTGTAACTAACACTGTTGGCCTCTCTGCCCTAAGGGAAGCAGAGTGCCTTGTCTGATTGGTAAACTTGAGAGGAACAAAGGGCATGCTCAGTTCAGCTCTCCCTTCTTCTGCAAGCAAGCAGCAGCCAGCCAGCCTACAGGAAGCAGTTTTTCCATACCTACCTAAGCTCACCTTGCCTGTACCTGGAGAGTAACTACTGAATTTGGCCTTTTGTTAGCAGGATCATCGGACTTCAACCCTAATCTACACCCTTTGGCTTTGATGCTATTAGTTATGAGGGTTAAGTTTTGGCTTCTATCTGCCACCCCAAATGTTTCAAATTTGTCCAAATTCTCAGACAGGAAGAAGGATACTATAATGCTCTCTCACCATCTCAATACTCTTCTAATAATCTCACCCTCTTTCTCTCCCAGCCACACCAACCCATTCTGTAGGTCAGTGGTTGCAAACTTCCCCGATACAGTCATCAGGCATACTTGTAACATCTCCCTGAGGAAAAAAGATTCAATAGGTCTAGGAAGAGAGCTGGGACTCCTGGTGATTTTTATTATTAGGGAAATTCGGATCCTGCCAATCGCCCAAAGAGGTGGTGGGTGGAGGGAAAGGACTGTAGAGAATTTCATAACAAATAATAAAACTAAAACAGTCTGCCCCCTACTGTAGAACTACTGTGCATTCAGAGATGAAATATTCCTCCCCCATGGGAGGGACTTACTCCCACAGTGCCTCAACACACAACCCCCTTCCCCTATCACCCTCTGGCCCCACCCCCACCCATCCACCTTGGCAGGCCATTACCAATGCTACTCTCCTTTGAAAACCTTGATTTCAAGCAAACAACTCTGGCCATGTCCCATCTTTCCAATCCTCTCTCCCTCTGGAGCCCTAACTCCAATAAGAGTACAGTCAGTCAGGTCAGAACCTCTAATGCATTAATCCTACCAATTTCCAGAGTCCCTCACCACACCACCTTCCTATTCTCAACTTCTTCCACAGGTTCAGATTCCACTGTCTCCTCTGAGAACTCCTTGGCAAAACTCCCACCCTGCTTAAACCCAACCTTCCACTGCACCCAAGCCAGAGAGTCCAGCAGGAGGAAAATCACCATATGAAGACCATAAGTCTCACGGGGACACTCCGCAATCCTAACACATTTTCATAGTAAATTCACTCTTCTTTTCCATTCTGTCCAAACCTCTAATGCCTCTCCTTATCAACTAATGACCTCACTTCACAATTCACTGAGAAGAATTCAGAGCTATGCCATGTTTCCTCCATGGAATCCATTGGTCCTCATCTGTAGCTACACACCAAGCATTCTTTTGGTACAAGAGAGTGGTCTCTGCTAGGTGGGGCTTGATCCCATGTACTCTCACCTCCTTGCAGAACTCACTACTCCAGTGAACTGTTCTTCCCAAGGTCGCCCAAAACTGGCCTAATCCTACATCTAATGGTCGACTATCTATGTTCACGTGTCTCCCTGAAGCACTGCTCCCATGAATTTTGCCCTCCTTCTGATATCCTGTCTTTTCTTGGCTTCTATGCCTATCCTTCTGTGGTTTTCTTCCTGCCTTCCAGGCTCCTTTTCCTATAACTCACTGTAATGTTTCCAAGCCCTCAGGGCTCCATCATCTCCCTCTTTCCAGAAGAGCATTACATTACAGGCTTTAAATACCTTCCCTACAGCAATGGCTCCTACCCAAACTTCAAGCCCAAACTTCTCCCCTGAATTTAGGACTCCTATAATCCAACTTATCTACTCACCATCTCTACTTGGATGACCAGCTATATGTATTATGTGTTGGGTTTGAGCCCCTGGGACTCCCGGTCCTCCTTCCCAAACTTTTACTCCCCCAACCTTCCCATTTTAGGAAATGAAACCACCATTCAACCAGCCACCCCAGACAAAACCTTAAGATTTCTTGATTCCTCTTTTCCCCTTTCGCCCCCTTCCAACCCATCTGCAATGTCCCAACACATCTTGCCACGTTGGATCACTGAAGCAGCCTCTTCACTGGTCTCCCTGCTCCCACATGCTATTCTTCCCACAGAAGCCAGAGGAAGAAGCGTTTTAAAATTTAAGTTACATCACCTCCACTCTTCTGCTTAAGTAAAAAACAAATCTCCACTGGTTTGCCCTTACTTTTGAATAAAATCCTAACTACTCACTGCCCACCCTTCTCCCCCACCTCTCCACCCTTTTTCTCCTCACCAGCTGCTCAACCACACGGCCTTCCTTCAGAGAAGCTAAATTCATTCCCACTTAAGGGCTTTAATCCAAGCAATTCTCTTAGCTTGGAAGGCTCTTCCCCAAGCACCTGATATAGTATCTGGCACAGAGTAGATATTCAACAAAAACCTAGAAACAACAAAGAACTTGGTGTATATATTCTTGCTGGAGGAACAGAGAGTGCACCAGGGTGACTCTACTGGTAGAGTGAGTAAGAGGATGAGTCAGGATTTTAGTCCCAGTGAGGTGGGAAGCTCCAAAGTTTTAAGGGGAGTATCATGACCAGATCTGTCTTTTGAAAAGACCCCTTTGGTTGCTGCATGTGTCTATGGAGCAAGAGACCAGAGAGGGAGGAGGAAGACTAGAACTGGGGAGGTGGCCATGCAGACAGATAAATGTGCAGATCTCACAAAACGGAGAAAATACCATGACATTATCCAGATCCATGTCTGTCCTATACTTATCCTCTAGTCACCTTTGTATCTCCAGTGCTCAGCAGGGCCTCGCACAGAGAAAAGCAAACATCTACTAACGATTCCTGGTTGTTAAAAAGGAATAAGAGGGGGGTCCATGAAAGGGGCTGGCACAAGACAGGGGCGGCAAGAAACAAAACAAATGGGAACCCAGTATTTGCATCTACCTATGAAGAAAGAGCCCAGAGAGGGGTTTACCCCAGGTTCCACAGCCAGTCAATGGCAGAGGTGGGGGTGGTGGCCAGGCAGAGGTGTCAGAGCTACAGACAGAGGCCCTTCTCAAGGATCAAAGATCATGGGAGGGGCCCAGCAATAGCAGACAATAGGCTTTGTCCTATCCTGCTAAGCTCCATCCCCTCAGCCACCACAGGTTCCTCCAGCTAAAAATAACTCCTTCACTTGCCCTCATGACAGGCATGCCAGCCCCTGAGTTTTCCATAGATCCTTCAACTCCAAGGGCACGGAGGAGGGTCTAGTGTTCCAAGTTCTGGGTTTTTTTGGTGCCCAGGTTGCTAAGGAATTATAGAAGTTGCAGGAGCACCTATCTAGGGCAAACCAAGAGGAAGAGCCAATACCCCTTCTGAGCCTGTTTCTTCATCTGTAAAATGGAAATAATAATCTCTAACCTTGCTATGAGCCCTGAGGATTAAAGATGTGATGTGGGGAGCACCTGGGTAGATCAGTAGGTTAAGCATCTGACTCTTGATTTCAGCTTGGGTCACGATCTCACGGTTCATGAGTTCAAGCCCTGCATGGGGCTCTGTGCTGGCAGTGTGGAGCCTGCTTAGGATTCTTTCTCCCCCTCTCTGCACCCCCCTGCTCATGTTCTCTCTCTCAAAGTAAATAAACTTAAAAAAGGAAAAAAAAAAAAATGTGATATGGGCAAGGTCTGGCATAAAATGCTTTTCCTGATGGCAGCTTCCTTCCTCCAATTCTATCCACCCAACTCCCCTACTTCCAAATGCAGCCTTACCTCCTCCCACATAACCCAATGCCCTCAACCCTGACCGGCTGATCTCTCCACAGTATGAGGAGCCCACATTCTAGCTCAGGCACTGATGTGCCCTTGACTTAACCTTTCTGTACTTCAGTTTCATGGGAACAACGGTCTATTCTGGCCACTTGATAAGCTACTATTTCTACAGAATCTTTGCAAGTCCATCCTACTAGTGCCTCAGTTTCTTTCTCTGTATAATGGGATAAAGTCCACCTCCAAAGGTTATCTTGTAAACACACAAATCAGCAGATACACTGCAAGTGCTCCATAAATACTGATGCCTTTCTCCAGGTCTAACGGTGTCTTAAATTTACTTTAAAAACTGCTAGCAGCCTGAACAAGTTTGTGCTGAGAGTTCATTAGGTTTGTTCCAGGTGTGTTCACTTATATACAGTGGTGAAAAGGTGTGCTTAGAGGCAAACAAGGCCTACATTCATATCCTGCTAGACCAACTCACAGCTGTAAGATCCTGAGCAAGGTACCTTTATTCCTGTGTCTCAGTATACTCATCGTAAAATGAGAAATAGTCCCTTCTCCAAAAAAGTCGTGAGAACAAAATGAATTAATCTACAATAAAGATAGAAGGTGGTGCCCATCCCACAGTAAACTGCCCGGTGAACATTAACTATCAGTTTAACTGATAAATTGCAAGGATTTTTCTAAGCACTCCAAGTTTTCTTAGAGATTCTCTGCACGGCTGTCACTGTCGGCCAGGAGAGTGACCCTAAAGGTTGAGTAACGAACCCAAAGTCTCCTGTGAGGGGACTAGTGCCGACCTCAGGCTCGCTCTCCAGGCCTCTCCTCCCACGCCTGAGGGACTCCACTGCCCTCGCCTTCCCTACAGGAGGCCCAGAGAGGGGTGGGCACTTGTCCGGGTCCACCCAGCTGCCAGGATCGTGGCCTCCTGGAGTAGGTCCCAGCAGGTGCCAAAGGTCCCAGGCCGTGGCCAGGTGCGCGGTCCCCGCCAGTCCCAGGCTCTTCCGAGCGCAACACGCCGCCAGTTGGCGGCTCCGCAGCCCGCGCTGCTGCACCGGGCCTCGCGCGGCACGCCGGGACTTGCAGTCCGTGGCCGCCTCTGACTACCGCCTCGCTGGGACGTGAGAACTCCAGCCCCCAGGTGGCCTCGCGCGACCACGATCGCGCCGAGCCAGCGATTCAAGGGGTCCTGAGAGCCCCGCGTCGGCCCCGCGGCCGCCTCCCCAACAGGCCCCCAGCGGGCGCGGAGTCGATCCGGCCGGCTGCACTCCTGGAAACTCACCGACTTTGTAGGGCAGTTTGTCTGACATGCTGACAGTGCTTCCGCACAGAATGGTGAACACGGGCGAAAGGGGCCAGGCCTGGGGCTACAGACTCGCACAGGAAGGGCGGCGCTGAGCAGGGACCTGTGTGTGGCGCCGGCGCCTTTAAATATCTTCCTCTAGTTTGCATATTCAGGATCCCGCTAGAGCTGAGTGGTCCGGGGCGGGGCCCAACGCAAGGGGGCGGGGCCGGGACCGGAACAGACTTCGATCCCTGCTAGGGAGAAAAACCGTTTTTTGTCCATGCTGGGTTTGGAAGGGAGCTCAGGGAGAGGCCTGAGAGCAAACCTGAGGCCGTTCTTTCTTTCATTCGTTCAGCTTGGAAATCCGAAGTCAAAACTGAATGGAACTGCCGTTCTAACCAGTTCACTTACCTGAGCCGCAATTTTCTCTTTAGTAAAATGGGCCAAATGACACCACATGGATTATACGTAAAGTTGCAATATGTCAAGTACCTAGCACACCCCAGATCTTCCACCCTGCTCCCCTCCAGGTAACCACTATCCTTAGTTTAGGTAAACTTGTATGCATTTTAGTACTTTAACTACATATGTGTAAATCAAACGTTTCATAGAATTCTTTCTGTATTTGACTTTTATATAAATGGTACCATACTGTACTTAGCCTTCTGCAACTTGCTTTTTTCTGTCAATACTATGTTTGTACAAGTCACGTATATAGCTTAAATGTATTTATTTTTGCTTTTGCTGCCGGATATTATTTCGTTGTACACATGACATGATTAATTTATCTGTTCTATTTGCTCAAGTTATATACAGTCTATCGCTATTGCATACATACTGGAGCAATGGACGTTTCTGTACTTGTTTCTTAGTGCACATGTGTGGGTGTCTCTGGCGCAGAAATGCACCTAGAGCTGGAGTTTATGGGCTGACACATTAGTAACTTTCCTAGATATTGCCAAATTGCTTTCCAAGGTAGTTTCACCGTTTACCCTCCAACTGGCAGTATCTTGAGAGGGCCTGTTTTTCCACATCTCTGTCGTCACTTGTCAGCCTAACAAATTTGTGTTGACCTGATGGGTGTGAAAATGTATCTACTTGTGATTTTAACTGGCCACCTGAAAACCCTTTCACATCTTTCAAGGAACCCCGCTCCCCCCCCCCCCACTCCATTCCCCAGCTGCCATCCATTTTCTTTCTCCCCTTCTCAAACTTTTTCAGAGTTGCCCCTTTCTGGATCTGCACTTCCACACCTCCCACTCATTTCTCAGGTGTGTGGCCTCTACCCCCAGGCCTCTGCTGAAAGTTCTGCAGCTAAGGGCATCAGGGATCCTAGCTGAATCCAACAGATGCGCCTCAGCCTGCATTCCCAGCTCCCAGCAGCACACACAACATGCCCTCGGTTTCCACTTTCCTGTCTCTCCTCCCAGTAGTTATTCTTGTTCACTTAGTTCCTTCTCTGACCTTAGCAACTTCCTTCTTCTCTAGTGCTCTCAAGGGCTGATGTTCCTTTTTCCTCTTACTCTGCTCCTTCTGCCTGTGCCATCTCACCCACACTTAAGGCTGTTGTGACCACTTCTATCAAGTTGGTCCATGTGTCCATAAAACACTGCCTTGCCCTGAAAGCCACCTGTTTCCCTTCTCAATAACAGGCCCCTGCTCCCCACCCCTGGAGTTATTACTACCATGAATTTTGTCTTATTAAATTCCTTTGCTTTTCGTAACGGGTTTTACTACCTATGTGATTATCCCTATACAGCACATTGTTTAGTTTTGACTGTTTTTGCCTTTGTGTAAGTGAAATCATGCTGTATATATTCTTCTGCAACTTGCTTTTCTCTCAACATTGTGTTTGAGTCCTTCACATAGATGCTGTAACTATGGTCTATTTATTTTGTGTATCATCCATTGTATGAATATACCACAATTTACTAATTCATCATTGTTGATGGGTGCGGCACGTGGGTGGCTCAATCGGTTGAGGATCTGACTTCGACTCAGGTCATGATCTAGCGGTTGGTGAGTTCAAGCCCCGCACAGGGCTCTGTGCTGACAGCTCAGAGCCTAGAGCCTGCTTTGGATTCTGTGTCTTCCTCTCTCTGCCCCTCCCACGCTCACATTCTGTCTTTCTCTCAAAAATAAATAAACATTAGGGGCGCCTGGGTGGCTCAGTCGATTAAGCGTCCGACTTCAGCTCAGGTCATGATCTCGCGGTCCGTGAGTTCCAGCCCCGCGTCGGGCTCTGTGCTGACAGCCCAGAGCCTGGAGCCTGTTTCAGATTCTGTGTCTCCCTCTCTCCCTGACCCTTCCCCGTTCATGCTGTCTCTCCCTGTCTCAAAAATAAATAAACGTTAACAAAAACATTAAAAAAATAATAATAAAATAAATTAATAAACATTAAAAATAATAATGAATTGTTGATGAGCATTGAGTTCTAGTTTTTTCTACTCCAAATAATACTGCTCTAACATTCTTCAGATATGCTCATGTCCAACTTAACTAGATAGTATTAATCTGTTTCTCAAAACGGTTGTATTAGTCTGTACTCCCACCAACTTTAGATAAAAATTCTTGTTCTAACTCCTTACCAGCACATCCTATTATAATATTGTTATTTTTTGCCAACCTGGCAGGTACGAAATGATCTCTCATTGTGGTTTTAATTTGTATTTCTGTGACTACTAATGAGGGTGAGCACCTATTCATATGTTATTTATTCATATGAATCCTATCATGATCGTTTCTCTGTAAAAGTTACATTCATGTCTTTGCCATTTTAAAAAAAGATGACTGTTTTTTTCTTTTCAATTAACAGGAAATCTTTGCACATTTTAACCATATGTGTTGCAGGTATCTCTCTCTGGGTTTGTGGTTTGTCTTCTCACCCTCTCTCTGTTGTTTTTTGATAAGTAAGAAATTCTTAGTTTTAATGTAATCAATTTTCTCTTTTCCTTCGGATTAGTGGGAGTTTTTGTCTTGTTCTAGGAAATCTATATGTCCCAAGGTCGTAAAGAATCTCTCCTGTACTGTCTTCCCAAAGTTGTATAATTCAAATATGTATGTAGTAAGAGGTAGAAATTCTGTTTCATTTTTTTCCCCATATGAATAAGCAGTTGTCCCAGCACCACTTATTGAATAGTGCATCTGTCATAGACTCTAAGTCTAAAGTTCTCTTTTGGTCAGCAAAAGAGCAGACGCAGGATTAAAGCAAGAAATGGCTAATGTCCAGGAAAAGACAAGAGGCCCAAACAAAGGTCCTTGCCCCGTTTTTATTAGGATCGGAAGGCTTACAAACATGGCGATGGATGTGCACAAAGAAATAATGAATCTGTGAACATTAACTTGTGGACATGAGGGAAAGGGGATCTTGAGGATATTTGGGGTTAGGGGTTTGGGTTAATAAAAAAAAAAATCCGGGTGCCAGGCAGTAGGGAAGAAGGTTGTTTACGATGGACATGAGGCGGCACCACTGTTTATATTAGAGGAAGAGACGGGGAAATAAGCTTAGGGTTGACAAGGCACGTTTTCTTTTGTTAACCATTTCCACTCTGGGCTCCTTTGCCTGCAGTGCAGCAGTCCATAGCCAATTCACCAATTTACCTAACCTGGCCCTATTCTCCTGTGAAAGCAGCTTTTCTGCTATAGTACTAAATTGGGGGTGCTTCTACCCTGAATATCTAATCTTGTTTTTTTCATATTCCTATGTATTGGGCACCTTTGTGCTATTCCTATTTTAGGCCTTTGCCTCTCCCTTTCTATTCTGGGGGCTCTGCACCCCCCCCTCTATTTTGGAGTGCCTTTGCACCTCCTTATTTCTGGTACCTTTATGCCTCCCTATTTTCGGGGTACCTTTGCACCCCCCTATTCTTGGGGTACCAATCTGGTTTACCCAAACTCAGGTTTGAGCATTTTATGACTTTGTATTTGTTTAAGCCTTGTCCACCCATTGGTGTAAGCCCGGGGGATTCCTAAGCTTATCCCCCACAGTTCCCCCTTTTTGTTTTTCTTGGTTCTTTTAGCTTCATGTTCGGGACCGTCATGATGAGCTCCTGGTCGTTCTTTTGCTTTTGGATGGCTTGGAGGGTGATTCTGCAAAGACATAAAAAGAGACACAGTAAAAGCATTCCGCTTCCCAAAATTATCCAGAATTTTAGATGGGTGCTAGCCATAAGTGAGAAAGGATTTAGGTCGCGCCACATTTCCCAGGAATCAGCCCATTCATTTTTAAGCTGATCCTCTGCATATTGTAGCTGTTGGTGCAATGCCATATCTAAAATATCTAGATCTTCTATATTGTCAGGTGGGAAGAAAAGACACTGCGAAGGTGTGTCTGGACAGCATCCCAAGCCTTTTTCAACAATGCCCACATAAATATGTTTTAACCGTGTGGATATCCATTTGGGGCATACAATGGACTGAGTTTAGTAAAACGACTCCCATGTAGCTTAGTAAAAGCCTTTCAAATATTTTCCATCCCTCGTGTGGCGTAAGCATCCATGCCTCTGCTTAACAGGAATAACACAAATGTGGAGGATTTTGAAGGCTGGCACCAAGAGAATTGCCATAATTTTCCCAGTCTTTGGATCAAAGGAGGAGGCATTTTAATCTTAACCTGTATACTTTTAAAATCCATTTATTTTAACCTTAGTCCGTTTTGACCACACATAAAATTCCTTTTTAAAGATTTTCCTTCAAGAACCTTCTACAACACTTCTTTGTATTTAGATTTTGTCCCAAGCCATTTTTCTCCAAATAACCAGTCTCATTTAGGACAAAATTACTTTATTTTACCTTTAACAATAATATATTTCCATTTCTTGTATCTTTCTTGCCTTTTACTTTCCTACATACAGAGTTGCTTTTTTATTTTTTTTTTTTAGTTTTATTTACATTTAACCAATTGTGAATTGTCTGTTACATTAGAAAAATTTTTAGGTGGTAGACTTATGAATCCATTAAGCATAAAACATGGATTAAAAAAAATTTTTTTTAATGTTTACCTGTTTTTGACAGAGAGAGAGAGACAGAGCATGAGCGGGGGAGGGGCAGAGAGAGAGGGAGATACAGAATCTGAAGCAGTCTCCAGGCTCTGAGCTGTCTGCACAGAGCCCGATGTGGGGCTCAAACCCACAGACCACGAGATCATGATCTGAGCTGAAGTCGGACACTCAACCGACTGAGCCACCCAGGCACCCCAAGCTTGGATTTAAATATTCTTAGTTTTTGTTGCCAAAAGAAGTTAGAAGCATAAACTTATGTCTAGTAAGCCGTGCTTCATCATTCCATCTGATTTAGAAAAGGTCTAAATGTCCAAAGAACTTAATTATTTTTATCATTTAATTTATTAATAAATTGATAATTCAATTTATCATTTAAGCAAAGTGTTAAAGTTTTAGGTTACCAAAGACACTGAAAGCTATCTTAACAATTACCCATGGAAACTATGAGGCAAACAAAGTTAACCATTACTTTAAGTCACCCTTTTGCTAACAAATTGGAACAGAGATAACAGGAACTTATTTGACCTTTAGTAAACCTTAGTAGAATAAAGTTTTATATTTAATACTGATAACTTTAAAGACAGAACCAACAAACTTAAATTAGTATAAACACCGAATATGTTTCATTTACCATTTAAATCCTGGGAAGTTTGTTAAAACCTTAGGAAGTTATTAAGCACATCCTAAATAGGATTACAGATCATTACAAATCTTAAAACTTTATGTATTTATTTAACCAACGTGGCAATAAAAGATCCTAAAGGCGAATGTACAGCATTATATGGTTGTTAGCAAAACCTAGTTCCTTTAACATTGAGAAGTTTTACCTAAGCAATCAAAGACCTGATGAAGATGAAACCTAAAGCCTTGGTTTTCCCACAGACAAAAGAGGAAAAAGACCTTTGTTTACATTGCTTATCAAGAGCAGAACAGTCCAAGAAAACTTTGTCTTGTTGAACAGAGAGAAAAGCAGAATTTTAACCTTATGCCAGTGTACTTTCAAAATTTTATTCATCTCAACTTTAGTAGAATAAAGTTTTATAATTTAAAAGACATGCCTATCTTAATAATATTTTATCTGTGTTTTCTTAAAAGTTTCCCATTGTTAATCTTCTCCCATGGAACCAGTGGGAAAACTTAAAGTTTAAGGAGGCGGGTTTTTGTTGTTGTTGTTGTTGTTGTTGTTGTTGTTTTTGACTTTGGACAGCGTGGGCTGAAGGAGTGCTGTCTGAGGCTTTGAAGAGTCAGATATGCAGGCTGCAGGCGCAGACTGTGCAGAAACCAGAGGAGAGGGGGAGAGAAGGCAGAAAGGGTGAGAAATCTCCAAGAGGCCTGAAGGCGAGGCAGACGGAGCCACAGAGTGCAAAGAAAAGAGTTCACGTGATCCTAAAGCCAGTCAGCTCAGATAGATGAGCAGATACCGATTTTTGTTTTGTTTTGTTTTTGTTTTCCACTAGTGGAATTAGGCAGTCCACGTTGAGAAGACAGGGAAAACAGGGAAGTTCCCTGAAACAAAAGGAGTTTTGGCAGCTGTTTGGGAATATTTCTTAAAATCTCTATCCCGAGCTAGACTAGCCAGAGACAATTGGCTCTAATCATGATAGTTATTAATCCAAGAAATGAATGAGGGAGAAGCCTTCACATATAGTTAGAGTAACCAGAGTGTATAGGAAGAAACCGTGAGAGAGAGTTAAGAGTTCCCTACATTAGGGATGCCCTCTGTAAAATCCACCACACTATTTCAGTGCATTGCTTTGCTGACGATGACGAAGCTGGGCTCGCTGCCTTGGTTGGGAATACTGCCCTGTGTCAGACAGTTGTTTAAAAGACACCGGAACAGCAGCGGCAAAGTTCTGCATAGCACCAGTCACGCAAGCATCATGAAACTCTTGGGCACAGACAGTATACTGGGCTGGGGTCCGAATGATGTTCTTAAGAGAGCCCTAGCCCCAGGCACACATGGAATGAGCGCCATGAATATTTTCTAAAATACCGATTGTAAAAGGGCTGTGATGGACCTACAGCCGAACTGATTTTTGCAATTCTTTTACTATTGGAAAGATCAGGCCTTCATGGCTCCGTTGCCCATTTTGCCTGACAACGGGAAAAAGCTGGAGTTTACTGGCCTTATGGGCTTTTCTAATATACTTTTGCATTGGGGTGAGGACTTTATCAGAGGCAGTTGGTGAGGTTTTTAGAGGCTCGACATTGTCCCACCCTTTTGGGGGAGGAGGAGTATCTTCCGGCTATAAAAGAGCAAGAGTACAGGGGGAGCGAGATTTTTCTTCCTTTTTAGATAACTCTACGTCTTTGTATGCACTGTCCCAGCTCAAGGGGGATGGGGGAATGGACTAGGTGAGGATTACTTTAGTGGGGATTTTAGCCCCTAAAGGGCCTGGCCTTCATTGTTTTTTTTTTCTACTTGTTCCCACACTTCAGGGGTTAGGGAGTGTGTGTGTGTGTGTGTGTGTGTGTGTGTGTGTGTGTGTGTGTGTGTGTGTGTGTGTTTCTTGCTAATTTAGTAGATGAAAATGATATATTGTTGAAATTTCTGTCCCATTGGGATAAAAGGTTCCTGCTCCATAATGAACCTAGTGAGAACATCCCATGGAAAGTTTCTGACAGTCTATCTGATTCTGTGCATTATAGTGTCAGATACTTTATTTTCCAGTTTGTTTCTTCAGAAGTGATTTCCATTCCCCTTTCATATTCATACATCTCTGGTGGTGATAACTTCCACCTGTCCCTGTCTCAACTTTGCCTATCAAGTCTAACACTTCATTGTTGACACTACTGCTATGAACCTGGGGGAGGCATATCACCTTTCTGAGCCTCCTTTTCCTCTACTGTAAAATGAGAATGAGAGTCTCAACTTAGAGGGTTCCTGGGAATCAGAAAGCATTTTACCTTCACATGGATACATCACTTTAGAGGTTACAAAGCACTTAGGAGTCCATTTTCCCACGTTGGAAAATTAGTAACTTTTTTCTGTTAAACAGATACATTATATGGAATGTAAAAAATATAGTAAAGTATAAAAAAGAAACTAAAACTAATTCAGAGAGATGACTATTCAGAGATTATGACTTACCATTTTGATAAATTTCCTTCTGGTCTCTGTTCATTACATATACACATTTTCTATATCTGAAATCATATTGTATATGCTTTCCTTTTTTTTTTTTTTTTTTTTTTTTTTTTTTTTTAAGCAGGCTCCATGCCCAGCATGGAGCCCAAGTTGGGGCTTGAACTCAAGAGTTGGAGTCTTAATTGACTGAGCCACCCAGACACCCCTGTATTGACTTTCTTCTGCCTCTTTTTTTCTACCTAAAATTATCACATGAGCTAGCTTCATAATACTCTCAATTTATGCCTGGTTGTATTCAAAGTCCTTTGTAAATAGTAGCGCATTTAATCCTCATAACACCATTAAGAAGTAGGTTTTCCTCATATTGCAAATGAGGAAACTGGCACAGAGAGGTTAAGTAACTTGCCCTTGTTACACAGTTAACAAGTAAAGTAACTAGAATTTCAACTCAGGTGGTCAGACTCCAGAATCTGTTCCTAATTCCTATATTATGCAGTTTCTCATATTATAGAATATTCCACCCTATGGATATATCACAATTTATGTAACCAAGCCTCTATTGTTTCAGTTTCCCTGTTACAAATAAGACATTAATGTGTCCCACCTCTGATACATTATGGCTTCAGATAAACTCACAGAAATAGAATTGCTTGCTTAAGGAATATCAATATTTGTCAAAGTCTTGATCCAACTTGCCAAATTACCCTCCAGAAATTTGGTTCCTATTTTTGATACTCTCCAAAACTGGGTATAATTATAATATTTCAAATATTTTCTGGAGCAGCTGGATGGCTGTCAGTTAAGCAACTGACTCTTGATTTCAGCTCAGGTCATGATCTCACAGTTTGTGAGTTCAAGCCCCACATTGGACTCTGCACTGACAGAGCAGATCCTGTTTGGGATTCTTCCTCTCTCTCTGCCCCTCCCCCCCTTGGGCTCTCTCTGTCTCTCAGAATAAATAAATAAAAACTTTTAAAAAATACTTTAAAATTTTAATTTAAGAAAAATATATTCTAATTTATTGAGTGAAAAAACTTGGCCATACACTCTCTAACCATAAGCATTATCCCTTTTATTTTTCTATTTTTGAGAGAGAGAGAGAGAGAGAGAGTATGAGCAGAGGAGGGGCAGAGAGAGAGAAGGAGACCCAGAGTCCAAAGCAGGCTCCAGTCTCCCAGCTGTCAACACAGAGCCTGACATGGGACCTGAACCCTTGAGCCATGAAATCATGACCTGAGGCAAAGTCAGACCCTTAACCAACTGAGCCATCCAGGTGTCCCTAGCATTACCCTTTTTTAAATGAACTTTTTATTTATTTTTTATTTTTATTTCTTAATGAACTTTTTATTTTGAGATAGTTGTAGATTCACATGCAGTTGTAAGAAATAATACAAAGAGATCCCATGGTCCCTTTACCCTGTTTCTCCCAATGGTGACATCTTGCAAAACTGTACAAAATCAAAACCAGGATATTGTCATTGATACAGTCAAGATACAGAATTTTTTTAAGTTTATTTATTTATTTTCAGAGAAGAGAGAGAGAGCGCAGGAGCGGTAGAGAGAGAGGGAGAGTGAATCCCAAGCAGGCTCCCACTGCCAGCACGAAGCCCAATGTGGGGCTCTCGAGATCATGACCTGAACCGAAATTAAGAGTCAGACTCTTAACCAACTGAGCCACCCAGGAGCATTTCAATCATCACAAGAATCCCTCATGTTGCCGCTCTATAGCCACATCCACCTCTCTCTTGCTTCTATTCCCCCAACCACTAATCTATAGTCCATTTCTATAATTTTGTCATTTCAAGAATATTATATAAATGGAATCCTATACTATATAACCTATTTGGGTGGCCTTTCCCATTCAGTTTAATTCTTTGGAGATTCATCCAGGTTACTGCATTTATCAATCGTTCATTCCTTTTTATTGCTGAGTGGTATTCCTTGGTATGGATGCACTAGCTGGTTTAACGAGTCACCCATTGAAAGACATCTGGATTGGGGCTCCTGGGTGGCTCAGTCAGTTAAGTGTGCAATGCTTGATTTTGGCTCAGACCATGATCTCAGAGCTCATGAGTTCAAGCCCCACATCGGGCTTTGCACTGTCAGCACAGAGCCTGCTTGGGATTCTCTCTCTCCCTACTCTCTCTGCCTCTACCCTGCTTGTACTTTCTCTGTCTCTCAAATAAATAAACCTGAAGACATTTTTCAAAAAAAAAAAAAAAAAAGACATCTGGGTTATTTCCAGGTTTTTTTTAAAGTTTTTCTTTCTTTATTTTTTTAACGTTTATTTATTTTTGAGACAGAGAGAGACAGAGCATGAACAGGGGAGGGGCGGAGAAACAGGGAGACACAGAATCTGAAATAGGCTCCAGGCTCTGAGTGGTCAGCACAGAGCCCGACGCGGGGCTCGAACTCACGGACCGCGAGATCATGACCTGTGCCGAAGTCGGACGCTTAACCAACTGAGCCACCCAGGCGCCCCTGTTTTTGCACTTTTGTCAAAAATTGGGCACATTTATTTCCATCTATTTCTAAGTTCCCTATTCTGTTCCACTGATCTATGGGTCTGTCCCTCTGCCAGCACTACAGTCTTGATTTCTATAACTCTACAATACGTTTTTTTTTTTTTTTTTTTTTTTTTTAATTTTTTTTTTTTTTTTTTAACGTTTATTTATTTTTGAGACAGGGAGAGACAGCATGAACGGGGGAGAGTCAGAGAGAGAGGGAGACACAGAATCTGCAACAGGCTCTGAGCTGTCAGCACAGAGCCCGACGTGGGGCTCGAACTCACGGACCGCGAGATCACGACCTGAGCCGAAGTCGGACGCTTAACCGACTGAGCCACCCAGGGGCCCCTACAATACGTTTTGAAATCGTATTCCTCTAAACTGATTCCTCTAACTTTTCTTTTTCAAATTTGTTTTAGTTATTGTAGTTTCTTTGTCTTTCCATATAAGTTTCAGAATAATCTTGTCCATATCTAAAAATTTCTTGCAGAGATTTTGATAGGAAATGCATTAAACTGTATATCGACTTGAGAACTTACACCCTTTACTGTGTTGATTCTTCCAGTCCATGAACACAGTATGTTTCTTCATTTATTTAGATCTTCTTTGATTTCCTTCCTTAGGAAGGTGTACCTGTGGTGTTAGATTTATACCTAAGTATTTCTTTCTTGTTTTTCTTTTTCTTCTACCTTCTCTCCTCCTCCTCCTCCTCCTGCTGCTGAATGATACAGCATTTTTAATTTTGGTGTCCTTGTGTTCAGTGCTAATATATAGAAATACAATTGATTTTGTGTGTTTCTTATTTATCTTGTGGATACAAGATTATCCTTGCTGAACTCACATATTATACAAACTTGGGGGTTTTTTGGTGGTTGTTGTTGATTCTTTGGAATTTTCTGTGTAGCCAATCATGTCACCTGCAAATAGGGACAGTTTTATTATTTCTTTCTGGTCTGTGTGCCTTTTATTTCCTTTTCTTGCCTTATTGTACTGCTACAACTTCCAGCACTGTGTTGAAGAAAAATGGTAAGACCAGACATCCTTGTTTTGGTCCTGATTTTAGGCAGAAAGTATTCATTTCAGTCTTTCCCCATTAAGTATGTTAGCCATAGGTTTTTTGTAGATGATTTTTATCAGGTTGAGAACATTCCACTGTATTCCTATTTCTGTTTTGTTTTTTTGTTTTTTGAGACAGATACAGACAGACGGAGTGTGAGCAAGGGAAGCAGCAGATAGTGAGGGAGACACAGAATCAGAAGCAGGCTCCAGGCTCTGAGCTGTCAGCACACAGCCCAATGTGGGACTTGAACCCACGAACCACGAGATCATGACCTGAGCCTAAGATGGATGCTCAACCAACTAAGCCACCCAGGCGCCCCTGTTTTTTTGTTTTTTTTTTTTTAAATTGAACAGATGATGAGTTCTGTCTTGTGCTTTTTCTGGTATTAATTAATATCATGAGATTTTTCTTCTTTAGATTGTTAATGTGGTAGATTACATTAATTGGTATAAAAATATCAAATCAGCTTTGTACCCTTGAAATAAGCCCAACTTGATCATGGTGTACAATTCTTTACAATTATTGCTGAATTATATTTGCTAATAGTTTGTTAAGATTTTGCCAAAAAAAAAGGAATTTTGCATTTATATTCATGAAGGATATTGGGCTGTACTTTTCTTTGTACTGACTTTGTCTAATTTTGGCATCAGGATAATATAGTTTCATAAAATGAATTGGGCTTCCTGTCTTATATTTAGGTCTTTCATCCATTTTGAGTTTATTTTTGTGTATGGTGTAAGAAAGTGGTCCAGGTTCATTTTTCTGCATGTCGCTGTCCAGTTTTCCCAGCAACATTTGCTGAAGAGACTGTCTATTCCACTGAATATTCTTTCCTGCTTTGTCAAAGATTAGTTGGCCATATGTTTGTGGGTCCATTTACAGGTTCTCTATTCTGTTCCATTTATCTGAGTATCTGTTCTTGTGCCAGTACCATACTGTCTTGATGATTACAGCTTTGTAATACAGCTTGAAGTCCGCATAAAATGAATTGGGAAGTATTCCCTAGTCTTTGATTTTCTGGAAGGGAGTGGGTAGAATTGATTTTAATTCTTCTTTAAAACTTTGATAGAATTCTTCAATGAAACCATCTAGTCCTGGAAAGTTCTTTCTTGAGAGTTTTTAAATTATGAATTTAATTTTCTTAATAGCTATAGGGCTATTCAAATGACCTATTCTACATTGAATAAATGTGGTAGTTTGTGTTTTTTGAGGAGTGAGCCATCTTGTTGAAGCTGAATTTACATATATAGTGTTATTTGTAGAATTCCCTTATTATGCTCTTGATGTCTGTATGGTCTGTAGTGATATCGCTGTTTCATTCCTGATATTGGTAATTTGTGTCTTTTCTCTCTTTTTTCTTTGTCTGCCTTCCTAGAGGTTTGTCAATTTTATGAATCTTTTCAAAGAACTGGCTCTTGGTTTCATTGAACTTCTCTATTTCCTGTTTTCAACTCATTTCTGCTCTTTATTATTTCCTTCCTTCTACTTGCTTTGGATTTATTTTGCTCTTCTTTTATGTTCTTGACGTAGGAGTTTAGATTATTGATTTGAGACTTTTCTTCCTTTCTAGTATATGCATTTAGTGCTATAAATTTCCCTCTCAGCAGTGTGTTAGCACAAATTTTAACATGTTATACTTTTATTTTCATTCAGTTCTATTTTTACTTGTTTTTTAATTTACCTTGAGACTTCCTCTTTGACATAAGGACTATTTACAAGCCTGTTATTTAATTTCTAAATGTTTGGCTACCTTCCTATTATCTTTCTGTTATTGATTTCTAAGTTTGATTGCATCGTGATCAGAACACATTCTATAGGATTTCAGTTATTTTAAATTTGTTAAGATTTGTTTTATGACTGAGAATGTAGTCAATCATGGTATGTGTTCTTTGGGCACTGGAAATGAATGTGTGTTCTACTGTTAGGTGCAGTATTCTATAGGCGTCAAGTAGATATTGTGGTTGGTGATGCTGCTGAGGTCTTCTGTGTCCTTGCTGATTTTCTGTCTACTTGTTCCTTCAATTGTTAAGAGGTATATTAAAATCTCCCAATTGCTGCGCCTGGGTGGCTCAGTTGGTTAAGCGTCCAACTTTAGCTCAGGTCGTGGTCTTGCAGTTCACAAGTTCAAGCCCTGCATCCGGCTCTGTGATGACAGCTCAGAGCCTGGAGCCTGCTTCAGATTCTGTGTCTCCCTCTCTCTGCCCATCCCCTGCTCAAGCTCTGTCTCTCTGTCTCTCTCTCAAAAATAAACATTAAAAATTTTTTTTAAATAATAAAATAACATAAAATAAAATCTCCCAACTGTAATTATGGATTTGTTTATTTCTCCTTTCAGTTCTATCAGTTTCATTTTGCATATTTTGCAGCTCTATTGTTTTGTGCGTTTGGATTCAGGACTGCTTTGTCATCTTGATGGACTGACCCCCTCATCATTATATAGTTGGGGAAAAATATTTTTAAAAATCAGGGGGGGTGATTCCTTATTAGTGCCACCTGGAGGTGGAAACTAGGTTTCCCATATGGTTTATGAGGGGAGGGTGTGATCAATTTTCTTTTTACATTTACTATCAGAATGACAAGAATTAAAAAGTGTGTTAACTGTTGGTTATCTTTTGGTGAGGTTATGGGGAAGCAGGCCCCTCATACGTTGCTTTCACTGTGATACATTGGCCCAACTTTCATGGGCAACAAGATTATAAACACACTTGCCTTTGGACCAAACAGTTCCACTTCTTAGAAATTTATCCCAAAGATGTAAGCACACGGTAAGAGCAAAAGATTAGAAACAGTCTAAATGACCTTTAGCAGACTTGTTAAATAAATAATGGACAGTCCAAATGGTGGATTACTGAGATGCCGCTGCTTTTTCAAAGGGAGGTATGGGGGCATCTGGGTGGCTCGGTTAAGTGCCAGACCCTTGATCTCAGCTCGGGTCTTGATCTCAGGGTCTTGAGTTCAAGCCCCACACTGTGTTGTGAAGCATACTTAAAAAAACGGCGAGGGAGGTGTTTATCTATTGATACAGAATAGTCAATCTTCAGGATAACACGTTAAGTGAAGAAAAAAGAAAGCAACATGCAGAACAGTGTGTCTAGTATGTCATTATTTGTTTAAATGAGAAAAAAAAAAAAACCCACAAGTATTTGCCTACATATGTTTAAAAAAAAAAAAAAATCAGGCTGAAAATACAAACAACTAACAGCGCTGCCCAGAGGGTCCCCCACAGATGCCCATTCCACTCAAGGCCACAGTGGGCAAATAATTGCCAGACAGGCCTTCTCTCAGCCCAGGCGCCAGCCTAGGGCTCTGGGAGGCTGCGGGGCACCCTAAATAATAGGCAGAAACAGGCCAGGCCCTGTGGCCATCCACATTGCCTGCCCTTTGAACCTGCCCTTTGAGTGTTTGCTTTTGTAGACACTTAGATTTCCAGCTTGGAGGGCGGAGAGTGGTGGAGAGGGAAGGAGACGGCCCCATTGGTTGAGGGGCCCTCTCAATTGCCCTCATTCCAGAGTCCAGCACTTAGACTCTGAATTAATTTGGAGGCTGCGGGGGGGGGGGGGGGGGGGGGGGCGGGGGGGGGGTGGAGATTGGGGTCCAGATCCTGAAGATGCCAATTGGTGGGGACAGGAAGAGACAGAATAATGCAGTTCTGGGAAGACCCCTCCCACTGCCCCACCCTATCCGGGTATCTCCCCACCTCCCTAACTCCTTTTAGGCCCTCTCAGATTTGTAAATGTCCCTTGGGTCCGCATTGACGTCACTGCTTGGCGTTGAGTACAGAGCTGGAGTATTTCTTGAAGAGCTGGGAATAGGGCTCCCCCAGCACCCCCCACCTCAATCATTTTCATGCTACAATGCTGTGTCAGGGGTGGTGAGGTGGCCTATGAGAGTCCCAGGAGCTGGCTGCACCCACCCGTAAACAGGCTTCTCCCCTTGGAGGAGCCCTCAGACTCAAATTAAGGGTGTGTGCAACTATATATCATTATGTTGAAATCCTCTGGTTATGTGTCTGACTGTCCCACTATTTCCAGGAGGGTCAGGAATATGTTTGTTTTTGCCCAGTGCTGTATTCCCAATGTCTAGCTCAGTGCCTGGCACACAGAAGGCACTCAATATTTATGGAATGAATTAATGCTCTCAGATGTGGTGTCTCTTGGCTTCAGCCCACAGACCTGGCTATCCTTGGGGTGGGGATCAGGAGCTCTGCAAATCCCAGTCTCTAATGTCCCTAGCTGAAGCTGGAGCCTTCCCCCTTGATGTTTTCCTGCATCAAAAAATGTTTTCTTGACTCTCGTGCACTAGAGTCTGGGCTTCCATGATGCTTTCATTCCAGCGTTTACTGAGAGCCTCATCCAGGGGTCCTAGTAATCCAGTGGTCTGGGATGCTGCCACTCCCTTTCATTTCTGAGTCTTTCATTCCTAGAGAGGGAGTCTTTCTGAGTCAAGCTGAGTCTTTCCCTCCTAGAGAGATAGACATTGTCTAAATAATTGCACAGAGGAATGCAAAATGGACACAGTTTGCTCTGAGAACTTGTAATAGGGGTGCCTGGCCCAGTCTGGCCAAGGGTCAGGAAAGCTGTCCTAAAGTGAGATCTGAGGGAGGAGGAGTTCAGACAAAGTGGGGGCTGGGGGTGAGAAGGGGAAGGCAGCTCCTGCTAGCCAGCTGCAAAATCCCCTCCCGACCTGGCTACCCCTCTGCTGGCTCTGCTAGCTGGCATTCCTGACAGCATCTGCCTGAGGTCAGCCTCTTTCTGGAGTAGCCAACCTTTACTCCATACTTCCAGGAGAGGGCACCCCGCTCCTAGGTTTGGCTTCTGCCTACTGCAGTGCTGCTATCTTCTATACGGTTTATTGCTCCCTCTTGTAGAAGAAACTAAGGCTCAGAATTGTGATGGGTATGGTTCATTGCCTGTTGACTTGTTTTGAGGGCTTTTAGTCCATGGAAGCATCCACTCTGTTGATAGTGACATTCACCATAATGATACTTGTTGACGTTTTTTAAGTGCTTCCTATGCTCCACTCTATGTTAGATGCTGCAATGATACCTATTTTACAGATGAAAACCACTGAGGCTTATAGTGGTCAATTGGCCCAAAGTTAGGAAGCACTGATGACATCTGACTCTTGGGCCCCTGCTAGTAAACGCTGTGCTCTTCTGTTTTCCCATCTTGTTCTTCCTTCTACCCAGCCACACACTGGAGAGTGCCAGATGCTGGATGCTAGGAAGACACAAAGAGGAACAGTTCAAAGACCCTTTCCCCTGGGGCTCCAACTTAGTGAACATGTGAGTGTCTACACATGAATGCAGTCATATAAACCCTCACACACATACTCATTCACACATATACGCTTTCCCCACCATCACACACAGACACACACATATTCACACAATGTCACATGCTCACATATATTCAGATACACATGCAATTAGATGTTAGATAAGGATTGATCTGTGCTTTAACTGCCAGAGCCCTGGGACCCAAGGTTTAGCCAGTGATCGTCAGCTGCTTGTAACATCCTGTCCTTCCTCTTCCCCTTTCTTCATTCGGGAAACATTGCTGGCTACCCACTTCAGGGCAGGCTACTGGAGAACACAGATGACTCAGACCTGGCTCCTGCCCTCAAGGAACTTCCTAGCCCTGGGGGAGAAAGACTCACCAAGAACTGCCGCATAGACCATCAATGCCAGGGCACATCTGAGCAGAGTGGAGGGAAGGGATGATGCACAGCCTGGAGTCTGTGGAGGTTTCTCAGAGGAAGAGGCACCCACCTGGGTCTAGAAATAGCCAGGCAGGGAAAGCGGAGAGACCTGCCCTGATGTGGGGACATTTGCAAAGTCATGGCAGAGTAAAAGAGTGGGGGGCAGATAGCAGCTAATATCATGACCTCTTTCAAACCCTCTATGTAGATTATCCTGTTTAACCCCCTCAATGATCCTATGGGATAAAAATCATTATTAACTGCATTCTATAGATAAAAATCATTGTTAACTGCATTCTATAGATAAGGAAACTGAGGGTCAGGAAAACCCAGCTTACAAGCTGCAGAATCAGGATCTGAACCCAGCTACACCTCGTTCTGAGGTGGAGGCTCATGGTCCCACGGCTCTACTGCTTTGGCTGCAGTCATTTCTGCTTCTTACACATATACACCTTTCCTCTCTCTCCTTCTGGCACTAAGGGGGATGATGACAGGTTCAACAACATAGTGTCACCCTCCCAACTCATCTAAGGACACTGGTGCCTCCTTTACCTACTGTGCCATTCTGCCCAAGAACCTCCCAGTAGTGTGCCCTTAGAGACCACGCTCTTTCGTTTTGTTTTTGGCAGACAGCTTTGTAAAGTGTGTTGTATTGCCCCTAAATTCTTCACAGAGGACTGAACGTTCAGAAGGCCTTGACTCCTCCAGGGAAGCCACCAAATCTTGGGTTTCTCCACATCCCAGCCTCCAGCTTCAAGCCTGGTCCAGCTACCTGGTTAAGGTTTTTGCACTGGAATGGTAGTCCTTGGGGTATTTGCCTCGTAGATGATGTTTCTGATATTTTGAATTAGTTGCCCCAAAAAAAGTATTAAGTATGAATTAGTTGCCAATTAAAAAAATTTTTTTATTTTTATTTTTGAGAGGGGATGGGTAGGGGCAGAGAGAGAGGGAGACGATTTGGGCCTTGAACCCACAAACTGCGAGATCATGACCTGACCCTAAGGCGGACGCTCAACCGACTGAGACACCCAGGCACCCCAGTTGCCAATATTTTTTTAATTGGAGGAGTTGAAATGAATATCCACATTTCTAGGTTCTCTTGAAAAAATGATCAGATCTGGCAACTGAGTGTATGTTGTTGTACAGCAATGGGTGGGCAAGCCAGATGTTAACTGCCCTCTTTAGATGGGGTATAAGTTCTCCAGGCCAACATACATTCCCGTTCCTGCCCTCTTCAGTTGTTCTGCTAATCTGATCTCTGACTTACTTTTCTCAATGGTCCAGAATCATCCCAATGAGCATTGGTTGACATTCTTATTTGCATAGTAACCACTGACTTGTTTGCCACTATGCTAGATGTCCCCACATTTCAGGACTTCCTGAATTCTTGTCTTGGTTATGATTTACCTATCTTCTAGTTGCCAACCAGGATCCTAAAATGTAAGCATTAATAATAACTCCTTAGGAGCACCTGGCTGGCTTAGTCTGTAGAGCATACAGCCCTCTCTCTTTTTTTAATGTTTATTTATTTATTTTTGAGAGAGACAGAGCATGCACAAGCAGGGGAGGGAGAGACAGGGAAAGAGAATACCAAGCTCAAATACCTACACGGGGCTCCAACTCACAACCATGAGATCATGACCTGAGCCAAAATCAAGAGTCAGATGCTTAACCAATTGAGCCACCCAGGTGGCCCTAGAGCATGCAACTCTTGATCTCAAGGTTGTGAGTTTGACTCCCACATTGGATATAGAGATTACTTAATAAAATATTTATTTAAAAAATTTATAACCCCTGGGACACCTGGATAGCTCAGTTGGTTGGGCATCTGATTCTTGGTTTCAGCTCAGGTCATGATCTTGTGGTTTGTGGGTGTGAGCCCTGTGTTAGGCTCTGTGCTGTGTGGAGCCTACTTGGGATTCTCTCCCTCCCTCTCCCTCTGCTCCTCCCCTGCTCACATGCACACGTGTGTGCTCTCTCTCTCTCAAAATAAATAAATAAACTTTAAATATATATATAAACTCAAGCTTACAGGATGGATCCTTGTAGTTTTTTTTTTTTTCCTTTTTTATGTTTTATTTATTTCTGAGAGAATACAAGAAGGGGAGGGGCAGAGAGAGAGGGGCGGTGATCCAGAGCAGGCTCTGCACTAACAGCAGTGGAACCTGATGTGGGGGGCTTGAACTCACAAACTGTGAGATAATGACCTGAGCTGAAGTCAGACGCTCAACTGACTGAGCCACCCAGTTGCCCCCTTGTAGCTTCCTTTTGAGGTGGGCAGGCCTGGAATTGTTACGCATTTGACAGAAAAGGAGACGGGGATGAGCGCTTACCTGAAGCATCACAGAGTCAGCCGTGAACAAGTGCCTGGGGCTTGAATAGTTCACACAGACAGGGAGTTTGATGTGCTAGTGGTCATGTGGTATGAGGATCAGATGATGAGGATTGTGCTCTGAGATCCTGGATCTTGGGGGTAGAAGAGGAGGATCCAGGGGGAGGACAAAGAGCTTGGCATCACTTCCCTATGGTGGTGTGAGGCTAAATGTGGATAATTCTCTGCCCTGGCATCCCGTTATCTATCGCTGTGTAACCAATCACCCTGCTTAGTAGCATAAAACAACGATCATTTACTATTATCTTTTGGTTTCAGGGGTTGCTTGAACTAAGCTGGGCAGTTCTTGCTCTTGATCTCTTGTGTAGTTGCAGTTAGACAGTGGCTGGATTGGTGCCATTTTGAAGGCTTCCTCACACACATGGCTGTCAGTTGATGCTGGTTGTCAGGATGAAACCTGCACATGACCTCTCCATGTGTCCTGGGCTTCCTCCTAGCATGGTAGGTGGATTCCAAGGGCAAATGTCCCCAGAGAGAGACAGGTGAAAGTTGTGTCACCTTTTATTTTTTTAACTATTCTTTTTTTTTTTTTTTTAAGTTTATTTTGAGAGAAGAGAGCATGTGAGCGAGCAGAGGAGGGACAGAGAGAGAGGGTGAGAGAGAATCCAAAGCAGGCTCTATGCTTCCTGTGTGGAGCCCAACACAGGGCTCAGTCTCAGGAACCGCGAGACCATGACCTGAGCTGAAATCAAGAGTTGGATGCTTAACCGATTGAGCCACTCAGGTGCCCCAACTATTCTTTAGAAACATTTTTTTTCTAGATTTATGTAGATAAAATTGACATAGAACATTGTTTAAGTTTAAAGTATAATGTGGGGGTGCCTGTCTGGCTCATTTGGAGGAGCATGTGACTCTAGATCTTAGAGTTGTGAGTTTGAGCCCTATGTTGGGTGTAGAGATTACTTACTAAAATTAAATAATAAATAAACTTTAAAAATATGCAAAGTATACAATGTGATGATTTGATATACATATATATTATGAAATGACGACCACAATAATAAGGTTAACCACTAACTATATGGTTACTGTTCACCTCATGTAATTATCAGTTTTTTTGCTATAATGGTAATGGTGGTGATGAGAACCTTTAAGACCTACTCTCTTAAGAGCTTTCAAGTATACAATACAGTATTGATAACTATAGTCACCATCTTGTACATTAAATCCCAGAACTTAGTTCATCTTCTAACTGGAAGTTTGTACCCTTTGACCAACATTTCCCCATTTCCTCAACCCCAGCCCCTGGCAACCACCATTCTACTCATTTTCTATGAGTTTGACTTTTTGACATTCCACATACAAGTAAGACATGCAGTATTTGCCTTTCTCTATCTGACCTATTTCAGTTATAATGCCCTTAAGTCTATACATGTTGTCCCAAGTGGCAGGATTTCCTTCTTTTTATAGCTGAATAATATTCCACTATGTGGGGGAAAGTGGCATATTGTTTCTTTATCCATTCATCCATCTATGGACACTCAGGTGTTTCCATGTCTTGTTTGTATCCTTTTATGATCTAGCCTTGGAATTTATATTGGCATCACTTCCACCATACTGTTATTTGAAGCAATCACAAAGATCCACCCAAGTTCTAGAGAAAGGGCCATAGACTCTACCATTTGATTGGAGAGTGGCAAGGTTCTTTTTTTTTTTTTTTTAATGTTTATTTTATTTTTGAGAGAAAGAGAGAGACAGCTTGAGTGGGGAAGGGGCAGGGAGAGAGGGAGACAGAGAATCTGAAGCAGGCTACGGGCTCTGAGCTGTCAGCACAGGGCCCGACGTGGGGCTCAAACTCACAAACCGTGAGATCATGACCTGAGCTGAAGTCGGATGCTCAACCGACTGAGGAGAGCGGCAAAGCTCTAGAAGAGCAGGAGGGATAGGAGATATTGATGTGATCATTTTTGAAAAATATACTCCTCCACACCAAATAGCTCTGGAGTCAGATGCCTGTGTTAGAATCCCAGTACACTTAATGGCTCTAAGTCTCAGTTTCCTCATCTGTCAAATGGGACTAATAGTAGCACCTATTTCATGTGATTGCTATGAGGATTGAATGAGACAAGATCCCAAAGTGCAGAGTAACTGGCACATGGCCAGTGCTCAGTAGCTCTCGCTATTGTTGGGACAGATCATCATGCTAAGCTCTGATGAGTGTGAGTCACCCTTCCAGGCCACCGCCTGTTTGTGTGTGTGAGGAAGCCTGGAAGTATGTTCAAAGATGTGTGCACAAGTGGGTCTATGTGCACATGCCCAGAGGAGCTGAGTGTGTGTGTGTGTGTGTGTGTGTGTGTGTGTGTGTGTGTCAGTGTGAGTACTTATTGAGATGGGAACTTGGGCGGAATCCTGTCTGTGCACCTGAGGACACATGTAGGGCTGTGGCTGTGTGTGTGTGAGTATGGGGGACAGGGGAGAGAGAATGACTGGGGCTGAGTGTGTGTCCACAGCTGTGCACGACTAGTATTGGATGTGTTAGATGGAACCATGAAAGTCCACAAGAATGTGGGATTTGGCCAAGCCTATGTGTTAGATTGTGTGTATACATGTGCATGAGTGTGTGTGTTTGCTGAAAGGTGTCTGCCCATGCGTGATGCTTGGAAAAAATGAGAAAATGTAGTAACAAAGAACGCTTTCAGACCTTCCCAGGAATGTTTGAATCAAATGAACCCTTGGGGACTGTGACCAGCTGGAAAGACAAGGCACACCAGGTGGAGAGGCGTAGAGAAAGGCTTTTCTGAGGTTCATAATCACACTTGGCTGAGAGCCAGGGGCCCTATTAGGGCCAACAGCTTCCCACACACAGTTGCCTCCTCAGCTTGGAGGACAGCTCCACATCTGGGCCCTCCTCCTCATCATCCCTATTGCTATTAATAGATAATTTGTTAATTCATTCAAAAAATTTGTTTTAGTCAACTAGTTTATTCTTTGTTAAGTTTTTGTTTTATTTTATTTTATTTTTGAGGGGGGAGGGGCGGGGGGGAGAGAGAGAGAGAGAGAGAGAGAGAGAGAGAGAGAGAGAGAATGAATCTTAAGCAGGCTCCACACTTAGTGTAGAACCTGATCTCACAACTGTGAGATCATGACCTGAGCTGAAATCAAGAGTCGATACTTAACTGACTGAGCCATCCAGGCGCCCCTTAAGTTTTTATTTTAATTCCAGTTAGTTAACACACAAAATATGAAACACTTCACAGGGCACCTGGGTGGCTCGGTCCGTTAAGTGTCTGACTTGGGCTCAGGTCATGATCTTGTGGTCCGTGAGCCCGATCCCCGGGTCAGGCTCTGTGCTTACAGCTTAGAGCCTGGAGGCTGCTTCAGATTATGTGTCTCCCTCTCTCTCTCTCTCTGCCCCTCCTCGCTCACACTCTGTCTCTCTCTCTCAAAAATAAGTAAACATTAATTTTTTTTTTCAGAATATGGAACATTTTACAAATTTGCGTGTCATCCTTGTGCAGGGGCCATGCTAGTCCTCTGCGCATCGTTACAACTTTAATATAAGTGCTGCAGGTGCGAGTCATTCATTCAAATATTTATTGAACACCTACTATGGGCCAGGAACTATGCTAGAGGCTGGGGATCAACCCATGAACAAAGCCCTGTCCTAGAGGAGCTCATGTCCTAGTTGGAGGGGGTATTATATCCATAAGCACATATTTCATGGACAAATGTCACATCAAGTGGTGGTAAGTGTCATGAAGAAAAATCAGAGGGATGGGGTGACTTGGGAGGTGGGAGATACTCTAGAAAGGAGGTCAGGGAGGCCTCTCGAGCAGAAAACCAGTGTCTAGGGGACATTTTATTTATTTATTTATTTATTTATTTATTTATCCCTAGATTTTTAAAAATGTTTATTTATTTATTTTCAATTTTATTTTTAATTTTTTTAGAATTGCTAGAAGATAGTAAATATATTTTTTAAGTTTTTATTTTAATTACCCATTGTTCATCACAAGTGCACTCCTTTATCCTTATTACCTATTTAACCCTTTCCCCACCCATTTCCCCTCTATCAGAGTTACCTATATAAAAAGTTCTCTTAGTTAAGAATCTGTTTCTTGGTTTGTCTCTTTTTTTTCCCTTTGCTTGTTTTTTTTTTTTTTATTTCACATATGAGTTAAATCATATGGTATTTGTTTTTCTCTTATTTTGCTTAGCCTTATACCCTCTGGATCCATCCATGTTGTTGCAAATGACAAGATTTCATTCTTTTTATGACTGAGTAATATTCCATTGTTCCATTTTAAAATTTACATCCAAATTAGTTAGTATATAGTGCAACAATGATTTCAGGAGTAGATTCCCCAGTGCCCCTTACCCATTTAGCCCATCCCCCCTCCCACACCCTCTCCAGCAACCCTCAGTTTGTTCTCCATATTTATGAGTCTCTTCTGTTTTGCCCCCCTCCCTGTTTTTATATTATTTTTGTTTCCCTTCCCTTATGTTCATCTGTTTTGTCTCTTAAAGTCCTCATATGAGTGAAGTCATCTGATTTTTGTCTTTCTCTGGCTGACTAATTTCACTTAGCATAATACCCTCCAACTCCATCCACGTAGTTGCAAATGGCAAGATTTCATTCTTTTTGATTGCCAGTAATACTCCATTGTATAGATATACCACATCTTCTTTATCCATTCATCTATCGATGGACATTTGGGCTCTTTCCATACTTTGGCTATTGTTGATAGTGCTGCTATAAACATGGGGGTGCCTGTGTCCCTTCAAAACAGCACATCTGTATCCCGTGGATAAATGCCTAGTAGTGCAATTGCTGGGTCGTAGGGTAGTTCTATTTTTAGTTTTTTGAGGAAACTCCATACTGTTTTCCAGAGTGGCTGTACCAGTTTGCATTCCCAATGTTTATTTATTTTTGAGAGAGAGGGAGACAGAGAGAGACAGAGCATGATTGTGGGAGGAGCAGAGAAAGAGGGAGACATAGAATCCAAAACAGGCTCCGGGCTCAGAGCTGTCAACACAGAGCCCGACACGGGGCCTGAACTCATGAACCACGAGATCTTGACCTAAGCTGAAGTTGGACGCTTAACCGACTGAGCCTCCCAGGCACCCCTAGGGGAAGACATTTTAGGCAGAGGCAACAGCAAGCACCAGGACCTTGGGTGAAACTGTGCCTGGCATATCCCAGGATCAATGAGGAGACCATTGAGGCTGCAGTGAAATGAACTGGGGGCAGAGGGGAGGAAACTGGGTCATAAAGCAGCCAGGAGACTGGGAACCATGAGCTTCAGCAGGGGTGGCTGACTCTCCTTCCTCTCCTTTGCCTTCCCCACCACCCTCATGTGTTCCTTTCCTGCCGCTGCTCTGCCAATTTACCATGGACTGGTGGCCTAAAACAACTGAAATTTATTCTCTCAGAATTATGGAGACCAGAGTCCCAAATCAAAGTGTCAGCAGGGCCACATTTCCCTCAAAGGCTCTAGTGGAGAATCCTTTCTTGCCTCTTCCAGCTTCTGCTGGCTCTGGGAGTTCACTGGTTTATGGCCACATCCCTCCAATCTCTGTCTCCATCTTTGTGTGGCCTCCTCTTCTCCTCTGTCTCTTCCCTCTTCTCTTCTCTTCTCTTCTCTTCTCTCCTCTTCTCAGAGAGCTTGTCATTGGATTTAGGATTTAAGCTCACCTTGAGATCCTTAACTGAATTGCACCTGCAAAGGCCCTTTTCCCAAATAAGGTCACAATCACAGGTTCTGGGGTTAGGATGTGAGTATATCTTTTGAGGGGCCACTGCCCAACCCACTGTACTTCATTTGTCCAGGATCTAAGGCAGAGCCAAGTAGGGCCTCTGTGGGTCTCAGCTTCTACCTTTGTAAAAGTGGACAATAGCATAGTCCTAACAGAGTTCAAGAGGGAAAGATGATGTCATGGATAAAAAAGTGTTCTATAGTGCCCCACATATGTAGGTGCTCAATTTTGAATTATTATTTGGGGGGTGTCCCCCGTGAAATTAGTCACTTTATCAAGTTTCTTGAGCTTCTATTGAGTGCAGAGCCTCTACTAGGCGCCATAGGAGTCAGAAAGGAGGGGGCAGACCCACCATCAGATCCCCCTCCTGAGGCTGCTCTGGTTGACAAAGAATACCTGCCACCCTCACCCTTTGTGATAGTTAATTTTATATGTCAACTTGATTGAGCCACAGGGTGTCCAAATTAAACATTATTTCTGGGTGCCTCTGTGTTTTTCTGGATGAGATTAGGATTTGAATCAGCAGACTCAATAAGGTAGATGGTCCTCCCCAATGTGGGTGGGCACCATCTAATCCATTGAGGGCCTAAATAGAACAAAAGGCAGAGGAAAGGAGGATTTGTTCCCTTCCTGACTTCTTGTTGAGCTGGGACATTGATCTTCTGCCCTTGAACTGAATTACACCTTCAGCTTTCCTGGGTCTCCAGGTTGAAGATCATGAGATCTTCTTAGTCTCCATAATCATGTGAGCCAATTCCTCAAAATAAATTTCTCTCTCTTTTTTAACATGTATGAATCTCAGATACTAAGTTTAATGAAAGAAGCCAAGTAAAAAAGAGCATGTGCTGTATAAGTCCACTTGTATGAAGTTCAAGAACAGGCAAAACTAATTTATGTTTATAGAAATTAGAATAGTTGTTACTTGGGGCACCTGGGTGGCTCTGTTGGTTAAGCGTCTGACTCTGGATTTCAGCTCAGGTCATGATCTCATGGTTCGTGAGTTCGGGCCCTGCATCAGGTTCCACACTGGCAGTGTGGAGACTGCTTAGGATTGTCTCTCTCTCTCTCCCTCTCTTGGCCCCTCCCCAGCACACTCTTTCTCTCTCTCTCTCAAAGTAAGTAAATAAACTTAAAAATTAAAAAAAAAAAAAGAATAGCTGTTAGTTTGGCAGAGGGATTGAGGACTCTCAACTGGGAAGGGACATGAAGGAGCCATTTAGTGGTCTGGAAATAGTCTGGGTAGAGGTTACATGGGTCGAACAAAAGTAAAAATGCAAGAAGCTGGCCACTTAGGTGTGTTTCATTTACTTAACTGTATATCACAATCGCAACTTAACAAGACTGCCAGTACCAGAGTTGACAAGGATGAGGAGTACCAGGACTTCTCATGCTTTGCTAGTAGGGGAGGAGTAAATAGCTATAACCTCTCTGGGGAGCTGTTTGGCAATAACTTGCAAAGTTGAAGTTGTGCGTGCCCTTTGACCCACCAATTCTATTCCCAAGTCTATACCTGAGAAAATATCACATGTGCACAAGAAGACATGTACAATACTGTTTATAGCATCCTTGTTTGTGAATGTGAAATATTAGAGGCAGCCTGAAGTGGGATGCCTGGGTGGTCAGTTGGTTAAGCATCTGACTCTTGGTTTTGGCTCAGGTCATATCTCATGGTTCCTGAGATAGACCCCCGTGTTGGGCTCGGCACTGATAGCACAGAGCCTGCTTGGGATTCCCTCTCTTCACTCTCTCTGCTCCTTCCCTGATTTCTTTCTCTCTCTCTCTCTCAAAATAAATAAATAAACATTTAAAAAACAAAAAAAGAAGCAGCCTGAAGGTTCGTCAACAGAATAATAACATGTGGTGCACTCATGTAATGTAATTATGCATACCAGGTGGGTTAGAGAGAAGACGAGGCAGCAAATCATAGGTAGTAGATTTATAAGGGCCTCAAAGATCAAGTCCAGGGGTGCCTGGGTGACTCAGCTGGTTAAGTGTCCTACTCTTGATTTCGGCTTAGGTCCTGACCTCACAGTTGTGAAATTGAATCCTGTGTCAGGCTCTGTGTAGAGCCTGCTTCGGATTCTCTCTCTCCCTCTTTCTCTGTCCCTCCCCTGTACTCACTTTCACTCTCGTTCTCTCTCTCTCTCTCTTTCAGAATAAATAAATTTTTTTAATAAAGAAATAAGTAAAATGATAGGATTAAAAAAATCAAGTCCGTGCTCTATTTTAGACATAATGAGACTGATGCACAGAGAGGCTGACTGATTTGTCCAAGGTCACACAGCAAATTAATGAACAAGTCAGGTTAGGCCTAGGTTTTCTTATTCCCAATCCAGTACTCATCCCTAGAGGTAGAAAGGATATTAATTATAATCCCTGTTCAGGGAACTAACTTGGGGGACCGAAACAGCCCCAACATGGGGAGGTAAGCACAATCATGTTTTGGGTGTAGGGACACACTGCCCACAGAGATGGCCTATGACCAGCTAAGGTCCAGCTGCCCCATCACAAATCTTACGAAACCTTCACCACTTCTCTGAGATCATGCCAGGGTTTCTCAGGGGCCGTCAGCAAGTGCTATGACCAAAGGGAGTTGGGGTAGAGTGAAGATATTGGTGCCAGACTCTTCCATGAAAACTCTCATCCCATCAGGATCTACCTTTGATTCCCATCCTGGGCCCACCCCTGCCCTGCCTGTAGCCCTCCTGCACTCAGCCACCCCATCATTCCTTGCTGCTTCAGGCTTCCCCATCCTTGGTCCCTGCCACTAAGGTCCCATCTTAGATGTTTCCTCTGTGGCCTCTGAACCTCTTCTTCTATAGAAAGCGTACTTCTTGACCTTCCCAGAATGTTTCCTTTCGGGGCCTCTGTACAAGGGTAAATGAGGGGCCCTGATTTGAGGTTGACTTTACTTGATGGGATGATTCTTTGTAAAATTTGTCCAGAGAGATATCCTAATCTTCACAGAGGTCATTATGGTGGCCTTGTCTCCCCTCCTGAGCCTCCTGAGACTTCCCCTAGAGCCCACTCAAGCAGAGGCCTCTAATTTCCTATCAACTCCATGCATCTTAGAACCTTCTCCACTCCCTAGTGCTCCTTGAACACTGTTGCTTCAATTTAACTGTCTGAGCCTCTCTTTCCTCAGTCGCAGAGTGGAGATGGTGAAGTATTGCCAAAGAATGCTCTTGGTTGCAAGTAATAGAAAACCCAGCCAATAGTAGATTAGGGGACTTTGTCTCACAGGAAGTCTTGACACAGGGAACTGCTTGTGTTCTTTCACTGGCTTAATGATGTCATATCCAGTGTCTCTGTGAGTCTGTTGGCCTTTTCCTCATGTTGCGGCCTCATGGAATATGTTGTTCCATAGATGACATCATTCCATGTTCCAGGTAGAAGTAGAAAGAAAAGTAAAGGAAGAATGAGCAACCTGAGTCTCTTCTTGGAAAGTCAACGTATTCCCAGAAGTTTTATCCAGTGGTCTTTCTCTTCTGTCTCATTGGCCAGAACTATGTCACAGTGCCCCCCCCCCTTAGCTAGAAGCTAGCTAGAGAGGGGAATATCGATGAAGTCAGTCACTAACAAACAGTATTCACACACACATCAACCTCTCAAGGATTACATAAGCATAGTGCCACCAGAACAGCTAAAATGTAAAAGGCTGACAATATCAAGTGTTGATTAGAATGTGGAGCAACTAGAACTCTCATACATTGTTGGTAGGAGAATAAATCGGTACAACCCTTTGGAAAACTATTTGGCGATGCATACTAAAGCTAAATGTCCAAAGTCATGCTGCAAAGGCAGCCTTCAAGCCCAGGTATGGTGACTCTAAATCCTGTGCTTCTTAGAGGAAACAGGATCTCCACCCATGGGAATATAAATTAGAAAAGCCTTCTTAGGGAGATTTGGCAGGATCATTATTAAAAATGTAATGGCCTTTGACTCAGCACGTTCATCATCACAACCTACCCTAGGACACATATCCGTGTGGCTAGAAAGAGGCATGTGCAATTCACTTCAGCATTGTTTGTAACGGGAAAATAGGAAACAATCCAAATATTCCCCAATAGGGTACTGAGGTGAGCCATTGCATTTAGTAAGGCTCTTAAGAGTGCAGTGGGTAAACGTGTGGACTCTCAGTTCAAATGTGGGTTCATTTACTTTGATAATATACTTACCCTCTCTAGGCCTCACTTTCTTCTTATTTATTTATTTACTTATTTATTTATTTGTTTAATACTTTAAAAAAATTTTTTTAATGTTTATTTATTTTTGAGACAGAGAGAGACAGAGCATGAATGGGGGAGGGTCAGAGAGAGGGGGACACAGAATCCGAAACAGGCTCCAGGCTCCGAGTGGTCAGCACAGAGCCCGACGCGGGGCTCGAACTCATGGACCGCGAGATCGTGACCTGAGCTGAAGTCAGCCGCTTAACCGACTGAGCCACCCAGGCGCCCCACTTTTTTTTTTTTAAAGTAAGCTCTACACCCAATGTGAGGCTTGAACTCACGACCCTAAGATCAAGAGTTGCACGCTCTACCGACTGAGCCAGGTGCCCCACATTCTTTCCATTTTAAAGGTAAAGAAAGTGGGGTGCCTGGCTGACTCAGTAGAGCATGTGACTCTTGATCTCAGGGCTGTGAGTTTGAGCCCCAAATTGGGTGTAGAGATTACTTAAGAAAGTGGAATCTTTGGATTCCTGACTGAGGAATCCAAAGTGGACTGAGTGGCTCAGTCAGTTGAGTGTCTGACTCTTGATTTCAGCTCAGGTCACAATCCCACAGTCATGGGATTGAGCCCTGTTTCTGGCTCCACAAAGCCTGCCTGGATTCTCTCTTTCCCTCTCTCTCTGCCCCTCCCCTGCTTCTGTGCGCAAGCATGCACATGCATGTTCTCTGTCTCTCTGTCTCTCAAAATAAATAAAAACTTAAAAAAAATTTTAAATAAATAGATTAATTAATTAATTAATTTTAAAAATGGAAAGAATGCTAGTGACCAGAAGCTGTCAGGTTGAAATAAGATACGCACAGGAAGCACAGGGGGAGGAGGGGCCTGGTCCCTCGGAGACACTTGAGCGTATTTTCACAGCATACACACTGTGGAATACAGGGCAGTGGTTAAAGAGAACTAGGATATCTCTGTGTACTCGTATAGGAAAGAAATTTCTCCTTTTTTTTTTAACGTTTATTTATTTTTGAGAGAAAGACAGAGTGTGACTGGGAGAGGGGCAGAGAGAGAGAGAGAGAGAGAGGGAGACACAGGACTCGAAGCAGGCTCCAGGCTCTGAGCTGTCAGCACAGAGCTCAACATGGGGCTCGAATTCACAAACCATGAGATCATGACCCGAGCTGAAGTCGGATGCTTAACTGACTGAACCACCCAGGTGCCCCAAGGAAAGAAATTTCTAAGTCCTAGGGTGAAGTAGGAAAAACTAGTTGCAGAACAACATGACCCCGTTGGACAGCAAAATTATTTTCTTAAGTTTATTTTTTTATTTTGAGAGAGAGAGAGAGAGAGAAAAAGCAGTCTTGCAAGCTGGGAAGGGGCAGAGAGAGAGAGGGAAAGAGAGAATCCGAAGCAGGTTCCATGCTGTCAGTGCAGAGCCCAATACAGGGCTCCATCTCAGGAACCCATGAGATCATGACCTGAGCCGAAATCAAGAGTCCATTGCTCAACCGACTGAGCCACCCAGGTGCCCCAAAATGATATTTTTCTATATGTTTATGCCACAAATCTATAGAAAACAAATTCTGGCAGTATATGTACCACATGTATGACTGTGTTACCTCTAGGGCAAAGGAAGAATTTTGCTGTTTTACCCCTGGGCTCTGCCACTTACTAGCTATGTGATCTTGGGCAAATTATAGTGCCTCTCTGTGCGTCAGTTTCCCCATCTTTAAAATGGGGATACGCTAGTAGCTACCTGATAAATGGTTGTAAGGATTAAATGAGCAAATACACATGAATCACCTAGAATAGTGCCTGTAACACAGTGTAAGACAACTCTTAGTTTTTACTTATGAAATTAAATTTCTTTTCATTCTTCTGTGCCCTTTCACTGTGCTAAAACTTCTCTGTCTTGGTCAGAAGTGGGGGACAGCTAGCCCCTCACAATTCCTTCAGGGTCTTATGCAGAGGAAAAGCTTGAAAAAGTTTAAAGGGTTGTACTGAAGACACAGGGTTAAGACAAGGACAGCAGGGTAAGGACAGGCCTGTGGGTGGTGGGAAGGAGTGGGCCTGGAGGTGGGGGAGTGGAAGAGGGGACGCAGCAGGGCTCAGCCTCCGAGAACAGGGCCTGATGACCGTATTCATCCAATTTAAGGTCCATCATTGTAATATGCACCATTATTTTATGTCATACTACGTAATTTTTACATGCACCTCAACTATTACATGTATCCCAATTTCAAAGATATTAAAAGGCAAACAGATGTGCATCGTAGAATCATTAAAATATGGGTCCTTAAAGCGCTGAAAGATTATAATGCCCTCACCCCAAATTTTTAATATCCCACTAAACTAAGTATAACAGGATTTTCCCTGTGATGATTACTTTGAAGTTTTTAAGGGGGAAATAGTAAATGTCAAATTCTTTCCTTAAAACGTATCTCATATCTCATCTTTATTCCCCTGCATGGGCTGAGTCAGCCTGTTGGGTGACCCGGGCCTGCCCTGGGGGAGGGAGGGAAGCCACACAACTGAGTTCTTTGAGCCTCCCCCCTGCCCCGAGGGTGGCAGCAGCAGCTGGAAAAGGGCCCAGCTTTATGGGGAACAATGGTGCCAGCCAGCTGCGGGTGAAGCAGGGCTGAGCAGCCTGGCCTAGCCTGGCCTGGGTCCAAAAAAGTGACCTTGCACCTAAGTGGTGCACTTCACTTGGGCAAAGGTCTGAGAGATACAGGGAAAACGGACAGGGGATCCCCTCAACATTCCTAGTGAACAACTATTGTTCCTTCTGACTCATTGAGTCCACTGTCAAGTGATGATTTGTATAATCTTTTATAAACATGCCCAGGTCATGTTGTTTTGACAGTATCTGTCTGACACATCAGATAAAGTGTCTGACCCACCTGATCATTGGAATGAGATCCACATGACTTGAAGTAAGAATATCTCCAGGACAGGGGAGATCTGTGGGCACCTGCCTGCCCCTACTCCTTCAAGCCAATCTTTACCGTGACGTAGTAACTGCGTGGGTTCAAAGCCCACCTCTAACACTTCCCATGTGCGTGATCTTGGGTGAATTACTTTGCCACTGTGGTAGCTAGCCTCCATGATGGCCCTCAGTTGTTTTCACCTCCTGATATCCAATGTGTAGTCAGTCCCCTCCTACAATGACTAGGGCTGACCTGTGTTACCACTAGGGTATTACAGAAATGACAGTGTGACTTCTGAGGCTAAGTCAGAAAACACATTTCAGCTTCCACTTTGCTGGATGGGTTGCTCTAGGAGAAGTCAGCTCCATGTTGTCAGCACACTCAAGCCTCCCAACAGAGAGATCCACAGGCAAATACCTGATATCCCAGGGCAACTGCCAGCCGCTTTGCTAACCCTGTTCCTGAGCCACCTTGGAAATGGATCCTCCAGCCCTAGGCGAGCTTTTAGATGACTGCAGCCCTGGTTCACGGCTTGCCTAGAATCTCCTGGATTGCCCCAGGCTAGAATTAAGAATGCTCTTAAATTCCTGACCCACAGAAAATGTGCGAGATAATAAATGATTATTGTAGTTTTAAGCTGTTAAGCTTTAGAGTAATTTGTTATGCCACAAGTAGATAATGAGTACAGTCCTCCTTTACCTCCCTTTCCTCATTTTTGAAATGAAGATGACAATACTACCTGCTTCAGGGATGCCTGGGTGGCTCAGTCAGTCGAGCGGCTCAGCATCCATCGGACTCTTGATTTCGGCTCAGGTCATGATCTCACCGTTTGTGAAGAGCCCTGCACTGTTAGTGCAGAGCCTGCTTGAGATTTTCTCTCTCTTTCTCTCTCTGCCCCTCCCCTGATCTCTCTCTCTTTCTCTCTCTCTCAAAAATAAATAAAAAAGCATTAAAAAAAAAATAGTACCTGCTTCAGAGAATCACAGTGAGGATTTAAAAGATTGCCAGGGAAGGGTCTGGCTCCTAGCAAACACTCATAGATAGGAGCCAATATTACTGTATTATTTTACAGCCTTTATTAATTGAGAGCAGAGATGAAGTACTGTGAGAGGAAGAGAGCCAGGAGGGAGGATGAAGTAGCAACACCCAGTATCTTCTTGATTTTCTGGGCAATTCAGTTCTACCTCTCCTCACATATCCTCTCTCGAGACAGAGACAGAAGTCCTGTGGGAACCTCAGTCTCCTCAGGAGGCAGAGTGAGGAGCCATTGCTCCTTGGAGCATCCCTCTTACAATCTCAGTCTCCACCTCTGGAGCTTATCAAGTAATTTCTTTCTCATCTGGTAGCGGGCCCTATCAACAGAATTTGCTTTATCTCACCGCTTTCGGGATGTTCCCTTACCACTGGCAGCCACATGGCTAAGGATTGCTTTGTTCTTTAATGGAACTCTGAGAACCAAGTTTAAATTTTAACTCTGCTACTGATTTGCCTTTTGTCAAGCCACTCAACCTCTTGAGGCCCATTTCCTCATCTGCCAAACAGAATTTTGCCTCAGGGCTGTTGGCAGAAGAAAAATGAAGCAAGACGGTGAGATCTGAATGCTTTAAGTGGAAATAATAAACTATAAATGCCCCAAAGTCTGTCAGGTGCTGCCCAGCTCCCCACTCTACCCCATTCTTCCCATAGTCTGGGCCACTGAATTCTCACGTGCAGGCTTTGGTCTTGCTCTGGGCTTGAGACCAACCTTGTTTTTTAATCAGAGGATTTTATTTTGTATTTAAAAATTTTTTTTAAATGTTTATTTATTTTTGAGAGAGAGAGAGAGAGACAGAGTGAGAGCTGGAGAGGGGCAGAGAGAAAGGGGAGACACAGAATCCAAAGCAGGCTCCAGGCTCTGAGCTGTCGGCACAGAACCCGACATGGGGCTCAAACTCACGGACCATGAGATCATGACCTGAGCTGAAGTCAGACGCCCGGATGACTGAGCCACCCAGCTGCCCTTTAATCAGGGGATTTTAAAGAGATTTGATTTCTTTAATCAGGGGCTCAGCTATGAGTTGAAAATGTGCCCGGCACCATGTTTCCTATGTCAAAGACTAGTTCAAAATAAACTCTTTTTAAATCAAAGTAATAAAATCACAGTATAGAATATTGACCTTAAATTTGGATGTGCATTTGAAGCAGCCTGAGCAGTTAAGGTTGACACCTGGACCCACCTCCAGAGTTTAGATTTCGTTATCTAGAGTGGGGCTTGGACATTGGGATTTTTAAAAGCTCCTCTGCCTCACTCCCCTGAATGAAACAATTGTTTTCAAGACACTGGACATCAGGTCATGAAGGACAGTGATCCCCAATAACTGCATCTCAGAACAGAGTTCAAGAATACATATAGAGTTACAAAAATATCTGGCAGCCAACGGGTAATATTCCCGATACCTGGCATTCAGTAGGAGAATGTACCAGTCGTGCCAAGCAGGAAATAATGAGAGGAAAAAAGAATGGAAACTGACTCAGGGGCACCTGGCTGCCTCATTGGGTTGAGAGTCCAACTTCGGCTCAGGTCATGATCACGTGGTTCCTGAGTTAGAGCCCCACACCAGGCTCTCTGCCTGTCAGCACAGAACCCTCTTCAGATTCTCTGTCTCCCTCTCTCTCTGCCCCTCCCTGGCTTGTGCTCTCTCTCTCCCTCTCTCAAAGAATAAATGAACATAAAAAAAATTTTTTTTAAATAATGAACAGAGCATCAGTGAGCTGTGAGGCAACATCAAGCAATCTAATACACATGTAACTGGGGTCTCTGAAGGTGAGACAGAAAAATTACTTGAAGCAATAATGGCTGAAAAGTTTCCAAATATGATGACATAATTGCCAATGTAGAGAAAAAAAAAAAAACAGGGGAATCTGCTTTTTAAAAAACTACTAGAACTAATAAAAAGGTCAATATAAAAAATAAATTGTATTTCTCTATACCAGCAATGAGTAACTAGAAATTGGAATAAAAATATTATTTATAGTAGCATCCAAAACTATGAAATACTTAGGAGTAAGTTTGGTAAAAGATATGAAGTATCTCTGTACTCCAAAAACTATAGAACACTGCTGAGAGACTTAAAGATTTAAATAAAGACTTAAATAAATGGAGAAATATACTGTGTTATGGGTCATAAGACTTAATTCTCCCCAAATTGACCTAGAGATTCAGTGCAATCCCAATTAAAAATTCCAGTGGGCTTTTTGTAGAAATTGACAGGCTGATCTTATTTATTATTATTTTTTATGCTTTTTTTTCATTTGAGAGAGAGAGAATCCCTTGGGGTGGGGCAGAGGGAGAGAGAGAAAAAGAGACAGAGAGAGAGAGAGAGAGAGAGAGAATCTTAGGTATACTCTGTGTTCAGGACAGAGCCTGACGCAGGGCTTGATCTCTTGATGGGTGATCACAACCGGAACTGGAGCTGATATCAAGAGTCTGGTGCTTAACTGATTGAACCATCCAGGTGCTCCTGATTCTTGATAATAACATATTTACGGGGCACCTGGGTGGCTCAGTCGGTTGAGCCTCTGACTTCGGCTCAGGTCATGATCTCACGGTTCGTGGGTTCGAGCCCCGTGTCGGGCTCTGTGCTGACGGCTCGGAGCCTGGAGCCTGCTTCGGATTCTGTGTCTCCCTCTCTCTCTCCCTGCCCTTCCCTCACTTGTGCTCTGTCTCTCTAAAATAAATGAACATGAAAAATTAAAAAAATGTTAAAAAAAATAACATATTTACTTATTTGCTTTATCCTATACTACACATACATTCAGTAGTTCCAAAATTACCATGCCAATATTAATAGTAACAGAATATGGTTCTGAACCAGAACCAGAATATGGTCTTCAGAATATATCTCCTTAAGTGTATAGACTCTCTGTGTTCAGAAGTCACTCTATTATTTCTCATTCATTTTAAGCCCTGGGAATGAATTATATCATTTTGATGGAGAAGAGAACCGGTCCCTGAGGACAACAGTATTTAGATGTCAGGTGAAACAGTTGGCAGGAAGAAAAGCTGGAATTTGAGGTGTCACAGGGACTCAGAGAAGACAGTTTTTCATTACCAATGGAGGGTCCACAATTGTACTGACGGCTGCTTAGAGCTCACACATGACAACGAATATATGTTTATTGGATAGTTATTTATATTCCAGTGTGAAATAATAGAATATATATATAAAAGTTTCTGCCCCGATTCCTGGCACAGAGTTTCTAAAACCCTTGTAATTTTCCAAGTGGTAGAAGCACTAGGAGCATCTTTTGCTCTAATGTTTTGTCTTTGACCCTGGTTCCCAATACAGAGCTCCTAGATCCCTTGGAATTTCCTGAGTGATAGCATCTTTTATTCTAATGAGCCGACTCGTGGTGGGCTCCTGAATAGCTTCCGAATGGGACCAAGCCATGATTAGAGGCTTAGAACTTGCAGCCCCACCCTCCAACCTCAGGGAAGGGAGAGGAGTTGGAGATTGGGTTAATGACCAAGAATCATTAACTAAGAAGAGACATCTGGCTGGCTCAGTTGATGGAGCATGTGCCTCTTGATATCGAGGTTGTAAGTTCAAACCCCATGTTGGGTGTAGAGATTACTTAAAAGTAAAATCTTTAAAAAAAAAAAAAAAGGAAGAATCATTAACTATACTATGTGATGAAACCTCCATAAAAGTCCCAAAAGTTTGGGGTGTGGGGTGCTTCTGAGTTGGAAAGCACATCCATGTGCCAGGACAGTGGTGCACCCCAAGTCCACAGGGCAGATGTTTCTAGAAGTCCACTGTGTGTATCTTCCTCTGGTTGTTCATTTGTATCTTTTCAAATATCCTTGGTAATAAATCAGCGATAGTAAATTGTTCTCCTGGGTTCTGTAAGCCACTCTAGCAAATTACCAAACTTGAGAAGGGGGTCATGGGACCCTCCAATTTGTAGCCAAGTGTGACAGAAGTTACCTTCTGGGTACCCACTCCTTGTGATTGGTGTCTGAAGTCGGTGTCTTATTAGACTGAGGGAGCCCTTAACCTGTGGGAACCATGCTAACTCCAGGCAGTTAGTGTCAGAATTGCTTGGTATGGAAAACCCCCACATCTAGTGTCAGAAATGTTGTGAGTGTGGTAGTTGCAGTGTGACAGTACAGGAAATCAGTGAATTTTTCCTAGACAGCCAGGCACTGTGTTTGGTACCTTACGCACAGCTACCCATTTAATCTTTGTAGTAAGCCTGTGGGGTCAGCATTGTTACCATGTCCATTCTCCACGTGAGGAATTGAGTTATAGAGAGATTAGACAACTTCTCCAAGGTCACACAGCAAGTGAGGAGACTTGATTTCTCACCCAGGCTGTTTACCTCTAATCACGAATGCCCACTGGATTTAGAAACATAGCAGTTGTTGGTGGCCTTAAGAAAAGCAATTTCAGGGGCGCCTGGGTGGCTCAGTCGGTTGAGCGTCCGACTTGGGCTCAGGTCATGATCTCACGGCTCATGAGTTCGAGCCCTGCATCGGGCTCTGTGCTGTGCTGGCAGCTCGGAGCCTGGAGCCTACTTCGGGTTCTGTATCTCCCTCTCTCTCTGCCCCTCTCCTGCTCGCACTCTCTCTCAGAAATAAATGAACATTAAAAAAAAAAAAAAAGCAATTTCAGAGGTGCCTGGGTGGCTCAGTGGGTTAAGTGTCTGACTCTTGATTTCAACTCAGATCATGATCTCATGGTTTCGTGAGTTTGCGCCTCAGGCATCTGTCAGTGCAGAGCCTGCTTGGGACTCTGTCTCTCTCTGCCCCTCCCCTGCTTGCACTCTCTCTGGCCCTCTCAAAATAAATAAACTTAAAATTTTTTTTTTTTTTAAAGCAATTTCAGGGGCACCTGGGTGGCTCAGTTGGTTAAGCGTCCAACTTCAGCTCAGGTCATGAACTCTCAGTTTGTGAGTTCAGGCCCCATGTCGGGCTCTGTGCTTACAGCTCAGAGCCTGGAGCCTGCTTCAGATTCTATGTCTCCCTCTCTCTCTGTTCCTCCCCTGCTCTCTCTCTCTCTCTCTCTCTCTCTCTCAAAAATAAAAGATTTTAAAAAAAAGCAATTTCAGTGGAAAAAAGGGGACAAAAGCTAGACTGGAGTACGGTAAAGAGTAGATGTGGAGGGAGAAAGCAGAGACACCGAATTGAGTTTGTTTTTTGAAGAAGTCTGGCTATGAAAGGGAACAGAGGATAGAAATACAGATAAAGGGGATGCAGAATCAAAGGAGAGTTGCTTACTTATTTTTTGATATGATAGGATCCAAAACATGTTTGTTTGCGGACAGAATAAACCAATAGAGAGGGAGAAACTAGCGAAGCAGAAAAGAGAGTAGAATTGAGAGGATGAAAGGGACTGAGACCCTGAGACCCAGAGCATCAATGGAGGAGATGGTTTTACATAGGGCGAGAGATATCTCTTCATTTGACACAGATGGGAAAGTAAAGAAGTTCTCTTGTCTTCCATTTCTTCAAGGAACTTAAGACAACATTGCCAGCTGAAAGTGGAGAGAGTTCTTGAGAGAGGTTTGAAGGAGAGGAGAATGTATGAAACAGTTGTCTGATAGAGTGAGCCAAAGGTGTTATCCTGTAAGGCTGAGACCCCACTGCAATTTATGTACTTGAATCAAAAGTAAAACAAAGCCAAGATGTATGGTTTTCTCCAGCTGTATTCAACATGGCTGCCAGAGAAGGCAGACAGATGATGGGGCTCATTCTGGGTTGGGAATTACCCAGAGGAGGATGGGGCAAGGAGTTGACCACAGTGACAGAGCAGAGAATCCATGGAAGGCACATGGAAGCAGAGGGGATGTGTGAACAGTGTATCAGGGCCACTGAATTTGTGGTCTCAGTGAGGTCAATGATGTGTAGGGAAGGAAAAACTCTTCCTCTACCCTTCAGGATCTTCCACCTGAACTAAGACGTAAATTTACATTAGACAGATTAGTAGGAAAAAGCCCCAAAGTTTTATTACGTGCACATGGAAGCCCGATGATGAAATTGAGACCTGAACAAATGACCACCACATGCAGTTTTTATACAATTTAGACAAATTGCTCCTTTGCAAACTGTAAGTTTGTAAGGAATTGACAGGATAAAGAAAACAGATGTTTGGGAGCTTTAATTAGTAAGGAATTCTAAGTGGAATTTGTGCTGAGGTAGTAGATTAGTAAAAAAAGTATAAAGGCTTATTTCTATAGCTTTCTGGGCTTTAAAGTTCCTATCTCTGGTGATAAGGATGTCTTTTTACTCCCTAGTACAGGGAGAGTTCCTTTCTTTCTTTCTTTTTTTTTTTAATGTTTATTTTTGTGACAGAGAGAGAGAGAGAGAGAGTGAGCACAAGTGGGGGAGGGGCAGAGAGAGCGAGAGAGAGAGACACAGGATCCAAAGTAGGCTCCAGGATCCGAGCTGTCAGCACAGAGCCAGATGCGGGGCTGGAACTCATGGATCACAAGATCATGATCTGAGCCAAAGTCAGCACTTAACTGACTGAGCCACCCAGGCACCCCGGGAGAGTTTTTTTTTTTTTCATATGGGAGATTTGTTTCCAGATTTCAACAGGACAGAGGAGGGTCTGAGTGTCCTTGCACTGGTCTCTTCCCAAGTAGCTTCAATTCAAAATAATCAGTACGTCATTGTGGTATGTTTTGGGTGGTCTGCCATTGGCCTCTACAGAAGAAAGGAGAGGAGGTGGTAGAGGCAAATCAAGGGTTCAGACTTGGTGTTCAGGTATGACCCTGGAAGACCAAGGTCATTGGAGGTGAGGAGGCCAAGGAAGGCTGTGATGTTGAACCAATCATCCCAGAAGGCTGTCAGGAGTAGAGGTGAGAAGTAAAACAACTAGTCTTTCTGTAGGGGAGGAAATGGAATTTAGAGGTGGTGAGGAGCATTCTTTATTATTGTTTTTTAATGTTTATTTTTGAGAGAGAGCACACACACACATGCAGACACATATATGTGTGAATGGGGGATGGGCAGAGAGAAATGGGGACAGAGGATCTGAAGCAGGTTCCATACCATCAGTGCAGAGCTTGATGTGGGGCTCGAACACACAAACTATGAGATCATGACCTGAGCTGAAGTCAGATGCTAAACTGACTGAGCCACCCAGGCGCCTCAAGGAGCATTCTTAAGGTCACACAGTGATGTTGACAGTGGAGCTGAAATTTGAGGCCAGTTCTGCCTAGCCTTGGAGCCTGGGTCAAACCTCTACTCTGTTGAATCAGCGAGTTCAGCTTCTGAGGCTGGGGGTCCTAAGTGCTTTTGTCTCCTCTCCTGCAGGGCTGGCCTCTGCCAGGCTACCACATGCCAACTGCTGGCTTACCCCAGCCACCTGCCCCATCATCTCTGAATTCTGCATTATGTTCCCTGTCATGGACTTTTTCTCTTCCCCTTTAGCTGTCTCTGTTCCAGAACCTGTTCTACCCTGGAAGGCTGAGTCAATAGCTCCAGATTTTGCTATTCATGCCACACCTTGTCCCATGACTAGGCCTTCTTCTGACATGGACTATAAGAGAAATGATAGCAATAATGAAAATAAGAGCACCTACTTCTGTTACCTTTAACAAGCACCCACTCCGTGCCAAACTTGGCATACGTCCTTTCTCATTTGGGCCTCACGACATCTAATTATTTTATCCATTTTACAGATGAGAACACAAAGGCTCTGAGAGGTAAAGTCAGTTGTCTGTGACCACACAGGCAGGAAGTTGCAGCGCTGGAGACAATCCTGAGAATGGTTAGCTCTCACAGTCCTTGTCCTTTGCGAATTATGAAAGTTAAATGAAATCACGGGCCTCATAGTATAACGCATTTTTATTAAAATAACTTTTAAAAAGAATTGCATGTTTCCTGACCCCCATCAGCCAAAGCAGGCTGGCATTTGCTGTCACATCTCCTGCAAGAATTCCTTGGAAGCTTTGGGGGTGTCTTTCCTGTGTTCCAAAACAAGTCCTGTCAGCTGCCACATGACCTTACCATTGCTAACCCTAATTGAGTAGGTACTTAAAGGGTGCCTGGCATCTGGCCTAGCATTCTATGCACGTGATTTCATGTACATGTCCTAACATACACATATTAAATATAGATAAACTAAATCCATACATTCACACACACATATATAATATATTGATTCTATTTCACAAATGAGGCACAAAGAAGTAAGGGTGGTAGCTATTGGGAGCATCCAGAGCTCAGGGCTGGCAAAGCAAGCTGTAGTATCCATCCCCACAATAGTGATCCTGGCATGTCTCCTGGCCTGAAATCTCGGGGTGATTTCAGGAGTCGTTCCTAATCGTACACCGTCCCCAAGACTGGTGCTCTGGCTCTCATGGACATTCTATGAGCTACCCAACATCCTTTATTGAATTTCTTTCCTAAACAAACTGGAGCGAGTTGGTTTCTTTTATTTGCAACTAAGATTTCTTTTCTTTTCATTTTTCTTTTTTTTGCAACTAAGATTTCTGATTGACACGCTCCATGGCAACTCTATCAGGTATGTGTATTATTTGTATTATTTTGAAAGTATTTTTGAGTTATTTAATCAATGTTTTAAAGTAATTGTATAGGTGCTTGTGAATCCACCATCCCCAAATAAAATGCAGAACCTCACAACCGTTTGCCCTCTTCCACACCCGGCCCTTTCCTGGACCACGTAACCATCCTCTTGAACACTGTGTTCATCATTCCCTCTTTTTTATTCTCAAAAATTTCTTTTGAGTTATAATATACATGTAGTGAAGTGCATAAATACCAAGTGTGCAATTCAAATTTGTATGTGTGTATAGGTTTTTATGGAACCAGATCAATATACAGAATATTACCTATGCCCCAGAAGAGGGCATGACCCCCTCATGACCCCTGCCAGCTAATTCCTGATGCTCCAGAGAAACCAGTATTCTTGCCTCTATTACCTTATGTTTGTTTTGCCTGTTCTTAAATATTAAAAGAAAATGTATACAAGTGTACTTTTTATGGGTGTATGTTCTTTTTTTTTTTTAGCTTCTTTCTTTCTCTTTTAATTTTTCTAAATGTTTTATTTTTGAGAGAGAAAGAGCGTGAGGAGGGGAGGGGCAGAGAGAGAGGGAGACACAGAATCTAAAGCAGGCTCCAGGTTCTGAGCTGTCAGTACAGCCCAATGCAGGGCTTGAACCCAGGAATGGTGAGATGACCTGAGCCAAAGTCGGATGCTTAACTGACTGAGCCACACAGGTGTCCCTTGCTTGCTTGCTTGCTTGCTTGCTTGCTTGCTTTCATGTTTATTTATTTATTTTGAGAGAGAGAGTGTGCACACAAGCAAAAGAGGGGCAGAGAGAGAGGGACAGAGAGAATACCAAGTAGGCTCCACACTATAAGCACAGAGCCCTAGGTGGGGCTCAGTCTCATGAACCGTGAGATCATGACCTGAGCCAAAATCAAGAGTCAGACACTTAACCTACTGAGCCACCCAGGTGCCCTTATTTAGCTTCTTTCGTTTATCATTATGTTTGTGCAAATTCATCTATTTTTTCCCATGTTGTGGTAGTTTGTACTTTTTATTGTTATATGTATTTCATTGTATGACTATGCCATAATTTATTTTATTCATTTTCTTATTGATAACATTTGGGTTGTTCTCTTACTTTCCTTTGTGTGTTGCTTTATTTCATCTATCCGTATTTCTAAAAGGATCATCTCCATGTTTACAACTGTGGAAACTGAGGTTCAGAGAAGTTAGGTGACTTTCCCGAGGTCACACAGCAAATAAGCAGCAGGACCAGGATTGATTCCACATCCTAAGTTCTGCATCTTGGCTATGGAAGAGTGGAAGAAAAGTCCTTCCTCTTTCTACTCTCTGGGATTGCCAGGGTGTCCAAAAGACCCAGGTGGCCTCCCTGGTGGCAGCAGGATTGTGATGAAGCTTGGTATCCGGAAGCTCTGTGTTTGGGACATGAGCTCATTCTTACCCTCTCAGGCAGCAGCCACAGGTTCCTGATAGCTCCTTTCCACATCCATTATATTGGGCAATGTTTGAAAGGCACAAGGTTCAGGTGCCCAGCCCCTGTCCCTCTCCAACACTGGGGCAGGCAGAGCTGGGTGTGGAGCCACCAGGTAGGCAGGCTTAGGCTGGCCACCCTGATGGATGGCCTTGGGTTGGCTCCCAGCTGCACTTGTCATCATGCCGCCTTAGTGGTTTGTCCTTTGCATACACTCTGCAACGTGACTTATTCATATTTTCTTTAAATCAACTCACTTAAAGAATTTTTTTAAATGTTTATTTGTGAGAGAGAGAGACAGAGTGCGAGTGAGCAAGGGGTAGAGAGAGAGAGGGAGACACAGAATCGGAAGCAGGCTCCTGGCTTGGAGCTGTCAGCACAGAGCCCAATGAGGGGCTCGAACACATGGACCGTGAAATCATGACCTGAACCAAAGTTGGATGCTTAACCGACTGAGCCACCCAGATGCCCCCAAATCAACTCACTTTTTAAAAAAAATTTTAGTTATTTTCAAAAGTTCTATTTTTCAAATAGCTAATATAAGTATTTGATACACTATTCAAAAGTATGAAAAGGTATAGAAGGCAAATGTTTTCCTCCCACCCTTATCCCCTAGCCACCCAATTCCTTTTTTTTTTTTAATTTTTTTTTTTTAACGTTTATTTATTTTTGGGACAGAGAGAGACAGAGCATGAACAGGGGAGGGGCAGAGAGAGAGGGAGACATAGAATCGGAAGCAGGCTTCAGGCTCTGAGCCATCAGCCCAGAGCCCGACGCGGGGCTTGAACTCACCAACCGCGAGATCGTGACCTGAGCCGAAGTCGGACGCTCAACCGACTGAGCCACCCAGGCGCCCCGCCACCCAATTCCTTTAAGAGATGTCATCTTTATTAATTTCCTTTGTGTCTTCCAGAGATACTCTATGCAAATACAAGCAAATGGATAGTCTACTTATTTTTATTTTTACTTTTTTTTTTTTTTACCAAACGTTTAGACTTTATTTCCTAAATAAAATAAGTTGGAGTCTATTTCCTATCAGTGTATATAGATCTCCCTTGCTTTTTTTTTTTAAGGTTGCAGAGTTTTCCATTACCATGATTTATCTCATCCCCTAACGATGGACCTTTTTTCCAGTTTTTTCCTAGTACAAACAATGTTGAGATAAATAACAAGATTCAGCTGCTATTTTGCTCATTGCATATTTATCTGTAATTCCTAGAGATGTATCTGCTGGAGCAACTGGCATATGTGGGGTTTTGTGTGTGTGTGTTTTGTTTTTGTTTTTGTTTTTGCATATGTGGTTTTTAAAACAACTTTAAAGACGTATAATTAGGGGCACCTGGGTGGCGCAGTCGGTTAAGCGTCCGACTTCAGCCAGGTCACGATCTCGCGGTCCGTGAGTTCGAGCCCCGCGTCAGGCTCTGGGCTGATGGCTCGGAGCCTGGAGCCTGTTTCCGATTCTGTGTCTCCCTCTCTCTCTGCCCCTCCCCCGTTCATGCTCTGTCTCTCTCTGTCCCAAAAATAAATAAAAACGTTGAAAAAAAAAAAATTAAAAAAAAAAAAAAGACGTATAATTAACATACCGTAAAATTCACCCATTTTAAAGGTACAGTTCAATGATTTGTAGCAAATTTATTGAGCTGTGCAACCATCATCATAATTTCTTTTTAGAATATTTTCATCACTCCAGTAAGATCCCTCATGGGCATTTACAATTAATTTCCATTCTAATACCCCAACCCAGGCAATCACTTATCTGCTCTCTGTTTCTATAGATTTGCTTTTTTCTGGACATTTCATGTACTTACCATGGAGGCATATAAGATGTGATCTCCTGTGTGCAGGGTTTTTCATTTAGCTTAATGTTTTGAGGTTCATTCATGACATAGCATGGCATGTATCAATAAGTTATTCCTTTTTATGACTGAATAGTGTTCCATTGTATGGCTATAACATTTTTTTTATTCATTCACCGATTAATGGACATTTGAATTGTTTCTTTTTATTTTCACTTTTTAGCTATTGTGAATAATGCTCCTGTGAACATTTACATGCAAGTCACTGGTGTTCATATATTTTCATTTTTCTTGGGTAGATACCTAGAAGTGGAATTGTTGGGTCATGTGATAAATTTATATTTAACTTTTTAAGAAACTAAGAAACTGTTTTCCAAAGTGTCTGTACCATTTTACATCCCTACCAGCAATGCATGAGACTTCCTGTTTCTCCACATTCTTGCCACTGTTTGTCATGGTTTGTTTTTTCATTATGATTATTATTCTTATTCTTATAACCATTCTAGTGGGTGTAAAATGGCATGTCATTGTGGTTTTAATTTGCATTTCACTAATGACTAATGATGTTGAGAATCTTTTCATGTGCTTATTAGTCAATCCTGTAGCTTCTTTGGTGAACTGGTAAAAATGCTCATTTTAAAAAATGTTTTATTTATTTTTGAGAAAGAGAGAGTGAGAGAGAGAGAGAGGATCCAAAGTGGACTCTGCGCTGACAGCAGGAAGCCCGATGCAAGGCTCAAACTCACAAACGGAGAGATCGTGACCTGAGCCAAAGTCTGACTCTCAAGCGACTGAGCTACCCAGGCACCCCCTAAAATGCTCATTTTTTAATGGGGTTGTTTATCTTATTATTGAGTTTTGAGAGTTCTTTGTATATTCTGGATACAAATCCTTTATTATTTATGTATTCTGAGAAATATTTTCTCCCAGTCTGTAGCTTATCTTTCATTTTTTTCTTTTCTTTTTTCTTTTTTTTTAAAGAGAGTGTTGACCTATTTTTATAATTTTTTTTTGAGAGAGAGAGCATGAGTGGGGGAGGTACAGAGAGAGAGGAGAAGAGAGGATCTGAAGTGGGATCTGTACTGACAGCAGAGAGCCTGATGCAGGGCTCGAACTCAAGAACCATGAGATTATGACCTGAGCTGAAGTCAGACACTTAACCGCCGAAGCCATCCAGGCACTTCTATTTTATTAATTTTTTTCAAGATTTAATTTTTTAAAGGTGATTTTTTTTTAATTTTTTTTTTTAACGTTTATTTATTTTTGAGACAGAGAGAGACAGAGCACGAACGGGGGAGGGTCAGAGAGAGAGGGAGACACAGAATCTGAAACAGGCTCCAGGCTCTGAGCAGTCAACACAGAGCCCCACGCGGGGCTGGAACTCACGGACCTCGAGATTGTGACCTGAGCCGAAGTCGGAAGCTTAACGGACTGAGCCACCCAGGCGCCCCAAGATTTAATTTTTTAAAGTAATCTCTACATCCAACGTGGGCTTGAACCCCCAACCCCGAGATCAAGAGTCGCACAGTCTACTGACTGAGCCACCCAGGCACCCCTTATATTTATTTTTTTGAGTAGGCTCCACACCTGATGTGGGGCTTGAATTCCTGATCCTGAGATCTTGAGTCATACACTCTACCGACTGAGCCAGCCAGGAACCCCTATCTTTCATTTTCTTCACAGTATCTTTGAAAAATAATTTTTTAAAAAATGTTTATTCATCTTTGAGAGACACGCATAGTGTGAGCAGGTAAAGGGCAGAGAGAGAAGGAGATACAGAATCCAAAGCAGGCTCCAGGCTCTGAGCTGTCAGCAAAGAGCCCAATGCAGGGCTCAAACCCACGAACTGCAGATCATGACCTGAGCCAAAGTTAGGCACTTAACCAAGTGAGCCACCCAGGTGCACAACCCGCCCCCCCCCCCCGGCCTTTTTTTAAGTAAAAAAATTTTTAATGTTTTTTAATGGTATCTTTAAAAAAATTTATTGAGGCAAAATTCACAAAACATAAAATCACCCATTTAACATTAAACAAGATGCTTGGTTGGTGCAGTTGGAAGAACATACAACTCTTGATCTTGGGGTCATGAGCTCAAGCTCCATGTTGGGTGTAGAGATTACATGTATCAGTCAATCAATCAATTTTTTTTGAATTTTTTTTTAACGTTTATTCATTTTTGATAAAGAAAGAGCATGAGTGGGGAGGGGCAGAGAGAGAAGGAGACGTAGAATCCGAAGCAAGCTCCAGGCTCTGGGCTGACAGCACAGAGCCCGACACGGGGGGTCGAACCCACGGACCATGAGATCATGACCTGAGCCGAAGTCCGACGCTTAACCGACGGAGCCACCCAGGCGCCCCAATCAATTAATCTTAAAAAAATAAAATTGAGGGGTGCCTGGGTGGCTCAGTCCGTTAAGCGTCCGACTTCAGCTCAGGTCATGATCTCAAAGTTCCTGGGTTCGAGCCCCATGTCGGGCTCTGTGCTGACAGCCCAGAGCCTGGAGCCTGCTTCAGATTCTGTGTCTCCCTCTCTCTCTGACCCTCCCCCATTCATGCTCTGTCTCTCTCTCTCTCTCAAAAATAAATAAACATTAAACATAATAATAGTAAAAAAAAATTGAACAATTCATTAATGGTGCCTTTTGAAACAAAAATTTTGAATTTTGATGGTCTAGTATATCAAAAATTTTGCATAGATAAATGCTGTTGTGTCATATCTAAGAAATGTTTTCCTAACCCAAGATCTGGAAGATTTTTCTCCAGTGTCTTCTAAGAGTCTTATTGTTTGACTCTTCTTTTTAGGTTTCTGATCCATTTGAGTTATTTTTTGTGTATGGTGTAAAATAGGGGTATAATTTCATCTTTTTACATATGGATATCCTGACATATGTATTTCTAATTTCTATAGATATGGCCAAATTGTCTTCCTAAAACACAACTGGCATCATGCTAACCAGCAGTGAACATGGCTGTTTTCTCACACCCTTGCTATCACAACTGAGATATCAAACTTTTTTTTTTATAAGCAAGTCTAATAATGAAAACATAGCAACTCAGGGCACCTGGGTGGCTCAGTCAGTTAAGCATCTGACTCTTGATTTTGGCTCAGGTCATGATCTCACGGTTTGTGAGTTCGAGCCCCAAATTGGTGCAGAGCCTGCTTGGGATTCTCTCTCTCTGCCCCTCCTTCACACTCACTCTCTCTCTCAAAATAAATAAATAAACTTAAAAAAAAGAAAGCATAGCATCTCATAGCTTTACTTTGCTAAATTTCTACTTCAGCCACATCCTAAGCACTATTGTGAAATATATTAGCTCAATGTATTAGCTATATATTGTTTCAGCATATATTACCATATATTACCACGAAACACAGGTGACTGGACCTGTGGGACCTCCCTTCCTTTCCTCCAACTTTAGAAGGTTCTCAAGGACTGAAAACAGTCACACTCCCCATATATCTAATTGCAACCTTTGCCAGGAGTTTGCATCAATGAAGGCTGAGTTCTAACATTCCCAGGATTGTTTCTGGTCTGATACTTTCCAGCTTGCATAAGGTGACCTGGATGCTTGTTGCCTGACTCTGTCTTTGCCTGAGGAATTGTATGCATGACTTTAATTTTTTGAAAAAGATATAACTTCTGGTTTAAGATAGACATTTCTAGTGAGTACTATAGGCAAGAAATAATTCTGATCTGCAATCTGTAGACATAGGTCAGTAGGGCTTTACTAGGAGGAGAACAAGAAAAGAGAGAACTGGGGATAATAAATAGGAGTAGAAGCTCTGACATGCTGTTTATTACCCAATGTTGTTCTTTAGTCCTGCAATCACTCATCTGAATGTCAGTTCTCCCAAAATTGCAGGAGGAGGTGCTCGGAGCTCCTTATGGGCATTTATTTTTATAACTTTTTCTCCACTTCTATATTCAGTATGGAAAATCTGAAGGACAGAGAAGCACAGAGTCTCTTTTTTACATTGATTCAAGATGAGACAGTTGTCAAGTAGATGAAAGACACAGTCCTAGGTTGAAATATCAGGTCTGTTTCTTGCATTCTCTATGCATTCTGACCTCTGTTTCCACCTCTATAAAATTAGTAATCACAATGCCTTCTACCTCATTGGGGATGAATATTGGCATATCTAGTTCAGGACACACAGTGGGCACTCAGTATGTCTCTGTCTCCTTTAACAATTGACAAATAAATTAATTTTCTTCCAAGCAGTTCCTGAGCATCCTTAAGATGTTATTATATGACAGAGGAAATACAGGGATGGATAAAACCATGCCTTTGTCCTTGAAGAACTTATGGTTGGGAAGAGAGATTAAATGGTCCAGTCTGCTGCCTTTTGATAAAATAGACATGTGACCCCAGTTTTCAGATGTCAGCAGAGGCCCAGAGATCCCAAGAAATACAGCAAGTAAATAGTAGGGAGGGGACTGGAACACAATTAAGAGGAATATTGGTATAGAAGTGATGAGAGAGGAATTTTGGAAATAAAATCATGCCAGTTTGTAGTTCAAAAGAAACAAACAGGGCTGCCTGGCTGGCTCAGTCAGTAGAGCATGTGACTCTTGATCTCAGGGTTGTGAGTTCAAGCTCCAAATTGGACATGGAGCCGATGTAAGAAAGAAAAAAAAAAAAAAAAAGAGGAACAAGTGGGAGATGGAGATGCCTGGGAATGAATCAAGGGTTACATATCTAGCCCTGAAGGTGGACTGCATTTTGTTTGTACAGAATTTTCCCCCACACCATTTTATTATGAAAATTTTCCTTTTTGTTTTTAAGTTTATTTATTTTGAAGAGAGAGCAAGGGGTGGGGAGGTGTAGAAAGAGGGAGAGACAGAATCCCAAGCAGGCTCCACTCTGCCAACACAGAGCCTGACGCTGGGCTTGAATTCACAAACTGTGAGATCATGACCTGAGCTGAGATCAAGAGTCAGGGGTTTTTAACCGACTGAGCCACCCAGATGCTCCTATTATGAAAATTTTCAAACATATAGAACAGTTGAACGAATTGTGCAGTGAACATCCATCTATCCACCACCTAGATTCTATGGTTGTTAACAGCTTGCTATATTTGCTTTGTCTTGTATTTATTTATTCATCTAGCCCTCCATCCATCTATCTTACTCTTTGATGCGATTCAAAGAAGCTGCAGAGTTCATTCTACCTCTACACATTTCAACATGCCTATTGTTAGAGCTCAATATTTGCCTTTGTTTTTAGGTTAATTTTACATACAGTGATATGCATAGATCTCAAGTATACCATCTACTAAATTGTGACAAATGCATACAACCGTGGAATCCACACCCCTAACAAGGTACTGAGAGAACATTTTCAACACCTCCAAAAATTCCCTCCTGCCAGAAGCAACCACTATTGTGATTTTTTCACCATTGATTAGGTTTTACCTATTCTAGAATATTGTACAAATAGAATTATAAATTGTACACTCTTTTATATAAGGCTTCTTTCTTTTTGCATGATGTCTGAGACATCTATTTTGTGTAATTCTTTAATTTCCTAGTAGTATTCCATTGCCATGAATGTCTAAACACAGTTTATCCATTTTCTTGTTGATGGAACACACAAAGTTTTAAACACTTTAAACTGGTTGCCAGTGTTGTAGGCTTGACCTGGCTCTGCTACTTGCTAGATGTGTGACCACGTGCTGGTTACTTTGTGTCCTTGAGACTCAGTTTCCCAGTCTCCATAATGGAAAAAATTATAGCTATTGCTTATTGAGTGCTTGCTATGTGCCTGCTTGGCACTGTTCCAAGTGTTTTACATACTCATTACTCATTTAATCCTCATAATGACCCACAAGATAGGGTATGTTACTACTCCCATTTTATAGATTTGGAAACTGAGCACCCAACCTAGGTTGCTGGGAGTATTCAGTGAGATAGTGCATGTAAAACACTTGGGACTCCATTTGGTAATTACAATGTAGAAAGTAAACATTGGCTGTTATTTTTCATCTTACCTTACTGGCCCTTAGAGGAATTTAAGTTTACTACCCCTAATGGAGAAAGTGTATAAGGCCCTGGAAATAGGCGTTTCCAGATAAAATGGAGATGTCCAGTAAAATCTGAATTTTATTTTATTTTAAAGGTCACTTATTTTGAGAGAGAGCTACTGTGGGCATGTGTGCGCACAGGTGAATGCAAGCGGGGGAAGGGCAGAGAGAGAGGATCCCAAGCAGGCTCCATGCTGTCAGCGCAGAGCCTGATACAGGTCTCAATCCCACAAACTGTGAGCTCATGACCTGAGCCAATATCAGACTCAACCAACTGAGCATCCACCCAGGCACCCCAAATTTGAATTTTAGACAATGAAAATAATTTTAGCATAACTATGTTACAACCAATATTTGTCACATATTAATGCTAAAAAGTTACTCGCTGTTTATCTGAAATTCAAATTTAATTGAGCATCCTAAATTTTTATTTTCTAAATCTGGCAACCCTACTTGGGAGGAAGTGACTAAGGTGACTAGGGGCAGAACTAGTGTACCTCATTTTGCAGATGAGGAAACAGCCTTTTTTTTTTTTTAACGTTTATTTATTTTTGAGACAGAGAGAGACAGAGCATGAACGGGGGAGGGTCAGAGAAAGGGAGACACAGAATCTGAAACAGGCTCCAGGCTCTGAGCTGTCAGCACAGAGCCCGACGCGGGGCTCGAACTCACGGACCGTGAGATCATGGCCTGAGCCGAAGTTGGCCGCCCAACCGACTGAGCCACTCAGGCGCCCCTAGCCTTTTTTTTTTTTTTTTTTAAAGATTTTATTTACTTAATTTTGAGAGAGAGAGAGAGAGAGAGTACACAAGTGAGTGAGGGGCAGAAAGAGAGAGAGAGAATGAGAGAGAGAAGCAGGGCTTACCTGAAGCAGGGCTCAAGCTCAACAGATGTGGGGCTTGAAATCATGAACCCTGAGATCATGACCTGAGCTGAAGTCAGATGCTTACTGATTGAGCCACCTAGGCACCCTTATTAATTAATTAATTAATTAATTTTAATATTTATTTTAAAAATCTCTACCCCCAACATGGGGCTCAAACTCATAACCCCAAGATCAAGAGTCACACACTCAGAAGACTGACTGAGCCAACCCCTAAAGATTTTATTTTTAAGTAATTGCTACACCCAACATGGGACTCGATCTTACAACCCCCAGATCAAGAGGCACATGCTCTACTGACTGAGGCAGCCAGGGGCTATGAGGAAACATTTTTAAAGAGGGCAAATGAGGGAGCCATGACGTCTTAAGTGGATCCAGATCTCAGGCTCACAGAGGCTTCATCTAGTGTCTTCAACACACAGCTCTGCCACTTTTCAAGTCTTCTCCTGCCTTTGGCAGTTGAATGCAGAGTGGCTTCAGGGAAGAGGGGGACAGCAACATGACTCAGTGTTCTGTAGGGAAAGCCAGTAAATGACAGGCGGCATGTGGGCTGCTGGGGTTTCTCTTCCCACTCCTTCCAGCTCTGCATCCTGCTTCCTCCCCTCCTTCTTTCCCCAGAGGCCTGGAAACTCCTTCCCTTGCTGGTAGCGACCTCCTCCAGGCTTCCTACCCCTACCCCAGCGTGGTTGAGTTTTGTCCCAGGCTGACCATGGTGTCCAAGGCAGAAGGAGGGTGTAGGTGGTTCAAGGCTTTATCAACCACAGGGTCTGCATTCTGACCAGGTCTAGACTGATTTCTGGATCAGGGAACCTGGGAACCAGAGCCACATGGCATACGAGATGAGGAAATGGCCAGACTGGGATTTTCTGCCCTCACCAAATCAGCTTCTCCTTGGAGAATCACCAACTACCTACTGTAGATTTCCCAGAATCTTCACATCTTAGGAGGTAGGATCTATTATTTCCGTTTAGAGATTTGGACACTGAGGTTAAAGGACTTGCCTAAGACCTCTAACATAAATTGTTGATAGTCAGGACTAGATTCTTGTTCCATATGCCTTTGAAAAAGCCTAAATTACTAACTACTGCTAGGTACCGGCTTCTAGATCAGAGCTAATCCACCCTGTTGGCATTAGGAAGATAGGATAGCATAGCCCACTGGTTCTCAAAATGTGATCCCTGGGCATCAATATCACCGGGAAACTTGTTAGAAATGCAAATTTTGGGTTAGATAATAGAACTTTCTGACTCAGAAATTCTGGGGCTGATACCTGGCAATCTGAGTTTTAATAAGCCCTCCAGGTGATTCTGATGTACCCTGAAGTTGGAGAATCTTTGGTGTATAGTAGAAAGAGCCATTTTTGGGGAAAAAAAGATACATATTTAAAGCACATTTGCTTTAAGTAAACTTTTATTGATATACAATATAAACAGAAAAATACACAAACCAAAAGTGTACAGCTCAATGAATTTTCACAAAGTGAGCACACTTGTGTAACCAGCACCTAGATCAAGAGACAGAACATTATCACCAACTTGGAGAAGCCCCCTTGTGTCTCCTTCCTGGTGCTACCTCTCCTCAAAGGATAATCCTGACTTCAAACACCACAGATTAGTTTTGCCTAACATTATATACTTTTAAAAATTGTAGATGAAGACAGAATCTGGAGCCAGAGGACTTTGATTGGATCCCTGGTTCTCTATGGAGTGATCTTGGACCAGTCATCTAATTTCCTTGAGACTCATTTCCTTCTCTGTATAATGGTCATAGAAAAATCTCAGACCTTAAAGGGACACTAGCTTTCTCAAACTTGTCTAGTGTTAAGAATCACCTGGGGCACTAGTTTAAAAATTCACATTCCCCAGAGCATACATTTTTAATATGACAAAAATTGGTTGTGGGTAGGAAGATTTTTTTGCTTGCTTATGTAAAAGCACATGTATACATATGATACATTAATAGATATACAGTACATTTGTGATACTGAAATTTCATGGGGATAATTAGGGGAAAATGTCTAAAAATATTCCTTAGATAATTTAAAAAAGGTTGAAAAACACTGTCCTACAGCAGTGATTCTTCAAGTGTGGTCTGTGGTTAAAAATGCAAATTCTCAGATGCCTGGGTGGCTCAGTGGGTTAAATGCCTGATTCTTGGTTTCAGTTCAGGTCATGATCTCACAGTTTTGTGAGTTCGAGCTCACATCTGGCTCTGCACTGACAGTGGGGAGGCTGCTTGGGATTCTCTCACTTTTTCTCTTCCCCTTCCCTGTTCACTTTCTCTGTCTCTTTCTCAAAATACATAAATAAACTAAAATTAAAAAATGCAAATTCTCAGGCCTGACCCCAGACCTACTGAACCAGAAATTCTGGGGGTGGGGCCCTGCAATCTATGGTTTAACAAATCCTTCAAGTGATTCTGATGGGCACTGAAGTTTGAGAACCACTGCCCTGGAGATTCTAAATGGGGTAGGGTCCCGGAATCTGTACCATTAACAAACTCTCCTAAGTCCATTGCAGGAGACACTGACATTCTTTGAACACACTTTGAGAAACAAAAGTGACTTTCCAGATGGTAAAATATCTTCATTAGAAGGAAATAGGGTAAACAATAATAGCGAAGGTCACTAATTACTAAGCACTTAGCTGGGTCTCTGAATCTGCTTGCACAGCCTTTTAATTCTCACAAACTCATGAAGAAGTTAAGCGGATGGACTCTGAAGCTAGACTGCCTGGGTTGGTACCCAGCTTGTGACTTGGTTTATGCATCTGTAAAGTGAGAATAATGTACTTTCTTCAAAGATTTGTTAGAAGGTTTAAAGATGCTTATTGGTCAGCTCTTAGAACACCTGCCACGTTGGCACCACTTACCCGTAACATGTTTTCATCATCCTTAAGCTCACCCTGTTAAAAGGAGGATTTAAACTCAATGTAACTCCCCAGTGTACTTTCTTAAGAACTAAACTATAATGCAGTGTTTTTCAAAGTGTGATTCCCCACCAGTAGCACACCAGAGTTAGAAATGCAAGTAATTAGATCCCGTCCCAGATCTGCTGAAAGAGAAACTTTGGGGGTGGGACCCCAAAGTTTCAACAAGCACTTCAGGTGATTCTGATATACACTGGCGTTTGGAAATCACAGCTACAATCTTTAGCGGTTGGGGGAAGGAGGGTGCTTTAAAAAAAAAAAAAACAAAACAAAACACCCCGAAAAACGCCTAGAGCGGTTGGGAGCAATCCCAGAGTCCCTCCCATCTAGAGGCGAGCAAACTCCGCTGTAGCTGCACTCCGCAGCTCCTGCCAACCCTTCTGGCCGGTGCGCAAGGCCTTCTGGGGCCTGTGGTCCACATCCCTGCCGAGCCGGAGCGCCTGCGCGTTGGCCGCCAACTCGCTCTAGTCGCTGTGGTCGGGGCTCGGGACCGGCTGCCATCTTAGTCGAGGGACTGAGGAGTCGTCGCCGCCCCGAATCCCGGTAAACACCGGCGGGCGGACTGGGGGCAGTTCTGGGTAGAGGGGGTAGCCCGCATGAGAGTGTCCGAGGAGAACCAGGGGTGAAGGAGTGCGGGCGCGCGGGTGGGGTCCTTAGAGCCACCACTGCTCTCACGGAGCCGGTGCCCGTGGGGGGCGCGGGGAGCTCGGGCTAGTGGCCGAGGGGTGGGTTGGCCGGAGGCGCGGAGGAGCCACTGTCTGGCCGGCGGCGTGGGGGAGCCCCTCGCCTTGCTGGCGTCAAGTCGTGAGAGGGCTGGGCCGTGGCGGGCGCCAGCAGGGTCCGGCCCCGCGCCCCTCAGCCCCGCCGGGGGCCACTCTCCCGCGGCCCGGCCTACGCTCGGGCCCGGCGGCAGCGGCCGCTCCGGCCGACGTGGCCCTGTGAGGGGCGGCGGCCGGGCCCACCTGACGCTCGGCTGGCCTTACCGAGACTTTTTGGAGCCCCTAGTCGCGAGGCTGGCCCAGCATAGCGGCTGCCTCCTCTTTCTTCCACTCCCCTCTTCCCTCCATTGTCCCCCATCGTGGTGGTCCCGGCCCCGGCGCCCTTTTCGGCGCCCGCCGCCCCGTCGGCACCTCCCGGCGTCGAGTTTTGCAGACGTGGGAGCTGTCACTGCCCTCCCCCTTGAGTGTCCTTTTCTTTAGCAGAGAAAAGAAAAAAGTAGCTGTGAACGTATTCTAAAGGTCGAAACGTGAGGAGGACGTGACTTAGGGGGAACTAAGCGGGGAACTCAAGTGTTCAGACGCAGTCCAGGGCCACGACTCAAAGAGAAACACAGGGTTTGTGCGCTGAAGGTAGACTTTGGGCCTAAAGAGGTGTAACAAGGTGAACGCGCAAACCACCCGAAATTCACGATTTCCCAGTAACAACTCAACTAGTTTGTTGGTTGTATGCGTATCTTAATCTTGTTACGTTTTCTGCCATGGTTCTACAGCTTCAGTATACCTTTTTGGGAGTGAGTGTTGAGGCAGAAGAGTGGGATTTTTTTTCTTTGAAAATTCATGAGGCACTGGTGCCAGCCACTTATCATTGCACTTAGTTAGGGTCTCCCACATCTATTACTAATATAATTCGATTTTAAGCAAGTGTAAAGGCAGTGTATTTCCACCTTCAAAATCGGCTAAGGATTTCTCAGTTGAAATAAAGTTCTCATGGCAGATTGCTGAGAGCCTGCACTGTGTATTCATAGATGTACTCGAGGTACAGTTACTTCATTCTTAAGATTAGAAATGAAGGTGGAAATTCAGCTGCTGTTTTTAAACAGAGAATGTAAGTTTTTTGGGTGTGAGTCCAAAAATAATTCCTTCATGTTCAGTATATGAATCAAGTCAGAAAGGATATGAAATAAAAAACAAGTGCAAAATACTTTTTCACAGTATTCTAGAGGGAATCATTTCTAAATTCTTTTTAAAAAATTCTTTTCATCTATTGGAAGAGACAAACAAACCAGTAGTTCCCAAATTTGCCCATTAGAATAGGAATTCCAGGATCTCCTTTCCTGAGATTGATTTAGTAGGTCTGCTTTGGCCCTGAAGAATTTTTTTTTTTTTTTTTAAAACATGCCTCAGGAAATTCCATTGATCTTGGGAACCACTGAGGCAAACGGTACTGTGGACCTACCAAGGAATTCTCAAAAAGCTTTGAGACCGAAGAGGAAGTGACCAGTTCTGTCCGGGGTTGGCCGAGGAGGTCACAGGAGGTCACGGGAACTGCTCCTGGTCCTGTTGGGTCTTAGATGATGAATAGGAGTGTGATAAGGGTGGGGAAAAGGATGGATAGGACAGTGGAAACACAATGCTGTGTGTAAATGCAGAAGATTGTAGGAGAAAAAGGGTTCAGGGAGTGGGATGGGGAAGGAGAGCATTGTGGGACATGAGGTCAGAAAGGTAAAAGGAGGTAACCATATGAAAAGTTCTAAGCATGACGCTAAAAAACTCGAATTTTATGTTAGCAGTGGATTCAGATTTTAAACGGGAAAGTGATCTCAGTACGTGTGTTGTAGAAAGATTGCTCTGGTAATGAGAGTAAAAGGATGGAAAATGGCTATTGCAGAAGTCTAGCTGAGAGGTGAAAAGGCTTGATTTTGGAGGGAGGCTGTGGGGATGATCAAGGGATTGGATTTAGTTATTTACTAATGCATTATTGTTGCCATATTTTTGGATGAGGAATTTTTAGGTCCAGACTGGGTAAAAGACTCTTGTTCTGTATAAAGAACCCATTAGCAAATCTGAATAACATTGCCAAGTTATATATATTAATGGTATGAGAACGTATTGTTCATTAGCACTTTTGAAAAGTTAGAACCAGATTGGGTGCAGTTTGGAGGGGAGCTTGGAGATTAGACTGAAATTTATGACTGTCAACACTATTGATCTAAGATTGTTTGAAGTGTTTTTCTCTCGCACTCAGAAACTTGGTATTAGAATTTTAGAGTTGGAAGAGATTGCAGGGACTATTTAGTCCATGGTGGCAAATATATGTTGGTTTATGGACCAACCAAACTTTGAAATAGCTGCCAGAAGCATGGTATTGAGAAGGATTTGGGTCATATGTATTCTCTGGGAAAGTGAGTTATGATTGATTAGTGATGCTTTCTGTGGACACAGTTATCTAGTGGGAGATGTATGTGCCAGGTATATGCCATCCTTAGACTAGTTCAACCTGTTAGTTTTCTGTTTAAAAAAAAAATCCAAAACAGGTTAAATAATTTACCTAAAGTAGTTAAGAGTTAGAGCTAGAAGTAGAACTGAGTTTGTAACTCTTAGTTTGTTATTCTCCAGTGTTATCAAGATGAATGTGTGCTGCTAAAGAGCTTTTGGTATTAGACCGAAAGAAAAAGGGTATTTCTAGCCTGTGCCTCTTGACTGTTTAGGTAAGAGTTTGACAAGGAACTTTGGCCTAGAAGTAAATTTTGTTGTATTTATTCTGACTTAAGACATTTGTTGTTAGTACTGATAGGAAGTAGTCACCTGTTTGTGGTTTTTTTGTTTTCTGCTTTTTTTTTTCACTTCCTTGTTTCTCACCATTCTCTCAGTTTTAGGTTTGGGGATTGGTTTCCTTTATGTGAGTTAAGGCGAAAGTATATAACTGACTTACTTTCTTTTTTCTTTCTTTCTTTCTTTCTTTCTTTCTTTCTTTCTTTCTTTCTTTCTTTCTTTCTTTCTTTCATACTTACAGCATTTCGCCAAATTCTAGGCTCATAATAAGCGCTTAGTAAAGTCATGTTGGTTTTTGTAGCTGTACATGAAGCTAGTTTTGAGTCAATATAAATTAGCAGGTGGGGGATTTGCAGAATTGAATTACAGTATTATCTGGTTAGTAGATCGGCCCTCAGCTAAAAATATTGGGTTGGAAACTAGCCTCACAACTAGTAGTCATTAACTAGGAGCTGTTCTTCCTTCTGTTTAGCAGTGCTCTGTATTTGGAAAAGTGCTGCCACTTCAGCTCTTTTGCATTCAGAACTGACTATACTCTGATCCTTGAAGTGCTTTTTCTTTTCCTATCCCTAGGAGCCTCCCAAGTTGCAGGGATCATCCTTACGGCGACCCCAATAGTTAGAGTATATGCTTATATTGCCATCCTCATTTTGTCATGCAGACATCATAGCCAGGTGGACTTCATCCCCATACTATGTTTGGGTCCTTTTCCCCTTGACTCACTTTATCCTGCCTGCCCTATCAAAAACTATCTATCTCCCCTCCCCCAATGATCTATCCCATGAAACTTTTATTTTATTATTTTTTTCAAGTAATCTCTGTGTCCAACATAGGGCATGAACTCATGACCCCAAGATTAAGAGTCACATGCTCTACCAAATGAGCCAGCCAGGTACCCCTTTTCCATGAAACTTAAAAAGACATTGTGTTGTCAGGTTCCCAAGGTCATTGCTAATCTGATATGTTTAACCATAGGAATAACATGTTAATGGACCCTCCTTCCCCTCTCAGGTAACATGCATTTAACAGTGGCCTTCTGGAGACAACGCCTTAACCCAAAGAAGTGACTCCAGCTGTGAGAACTTCAGGTATGGTGGCAGGCCTGTGAAAGAGATTGGGGGGCAGGAATGGTGCAGAGGGTGAGCTCTGGTCATATAACTGCTGTGGGGAGGGAGGTAGGAGAAAGAGGATGTTGAAGAAATAGGCAGTTTCCACTTGGATCTGAAACCGAGTCTCCTCTATAAGCATTAACCTGTGAGCCACACTTTGCCCTTACTTTAGGTGCTCTGACTTTTTTTTTCTTTTTTAAGTTTATTTATTTGAGAGAGAGAGAGAGAGAGAATGAATTTGCGGGGGAAGGGTAGAGAGAGAGGGAGAGAGAGAATCCCAGGCCTGCTCCAAGCTCTGCACTGAGTGTACTGTGGGGCTTGATCTCATGACCATGATGTCAGATTATGACCTGAGCAGAAATCAAGAGTTGGACATTTAACCGAATGAGCCAAACCAGGCGTCCTTGACTTCTCTGTTTTTCTAGTTTTCTTGAACATATACTTTTCCCACTTAGCGCTGTTTTAACGTTTTATTTATTTTTGAGACAGAGAGACACAGCATGAACGGGGGAGGGGCAGAGAGAGAGGGAGACACAGAATCGGAAGCAGGCTCCAGGCTCTGAGCCATCAGCCCAGAGCCCGACGCGGGGCTCGAACTCACGGACCGTGAGAGTCTACAAGTAGACAAGTCTACAAGTAGTACAAGTCTACTTGTAGACTTGAGTCTACAAGTCATTGGCAGTAATACTGAGAAGGAAAACATGAGAACAGGACAAATTCACTTTAAAGGATCAGGAGAGAGAAAAAGAAGACTACTGGATAAGAAAGAAAAGTAGAGCATGATAACAGTCAAACAGGAAGAGAATAAGGAGTGAATGAAGTAGAACTAATGAATTGGTAGGTGAGAAAGCTGAATAGGACAAAGAGTTGTCCCTTTCACTTGCCTCACTCTAACCTTGCGGCTCTTTGTTATCATTACCACTTCTCTTCATATAAATGTCCTATCCATACTTAGATTCCTTTCTTCACCGTAAACATCAGTGTTTATTCGTACCTCTGTGTGACCCTTTGTGTTTAGTTTATATTTTTGTTAATTGTCCTGTAAATGCTTAAAGACCAAGACTATGATTTGCTTGTTATGGTGTCCATGGCCATTACTATTAAAAAATGTGTGCTTACTCTGTTCTTTTTTATAATTATGGAGAGAAAGGAAGGAGATAGGGGGAGCTTTGTGAAAGATAGTAGGAAAGGAAGTGGCTAAGAGGGAAAGTAGATAAACAAGACATGGTGAGAAGAATTCTCAAAAATAATGAAAGGAAATACATGAAAATGAAAAATACATAGAGCAAAAAAAAAAGGGGGGGGGAAGGAGATGGTGTTATCTGCAGCAAAAGAACAAGGCAGCTTTCATTTCTTTAATGGTGATGTAATACCTCACAAAAAGTTATGTGTTGGGAAAGATCATTCTCCATACCAAGTATCTTTAAAATATTTCCAAAAGTATCCACTGCATCCTGAGCTCACAGAATAGTTCTTTGTGGAAAGAAAACTAGGGCAACATTCAGGAGACCTGGGTTCTATCCTTGGTATTACTTGTTACTTAGTTCTGTAGTCTTGGGCAATTCACTTAAATCCCTGGGCCTCCGCTACCTCACTTGTCTATTAAAGGTATTGAACATGATGATCTCTCAGTTTTCTTCTAGCTCACTCTTTGATTATATTTTGTGTTTCATGGGCTGACTCACTAATTTTTTAGGGCTTTCTTGATATCACAATATAAGATAGGCCTTAGAAATATCTTTTTTTTTTTTTTTTTTAAAGAAATGGAAGTCTTCTTTAAAAATTTTTTATTTTTATTAAAAAATTTTTAAATTTTTATTTTATCTTAGCACAATTTGGGGAGGAGCAGAGAGAGGGAGACACAGAATCCAAAGCAGTCTCCAGGCTCTGAGCTGTCAGCGCAGAGCCCAGCATGGTGCTCAAACCCACAAACCGTGAGATCATGACCTGAGCCAAAGTCAGACGCTTAGCTGACTGAGCCACCCAGGTCCCCCTATTCTTTTTATTTTTTAATGTTTATTTCTTTTTGAGAGGGAGAGAGAGAAAGAGAGAGCAAACAGGGGAGGGGCAGAGAGAGAGAGGGAGACACAGAATCCAAAGCAGGCTCCTGGCTCTGGGCTGTCAGCAGGAACCCATCTACCACGAGATTCTGACCTGAAGGATCGTGACCTGAAGCTTAACAGACTGAGCCACCCAGGGGCCTCACCCAGTCTTTTTTTTTTTTTTTTTTTATGTTTATTTATTTATGGAGGGGAGGGGCGGAGAGAAAGGGAGAGAGAGAGAGAATCTCAAGCCAACTCCACACCCAGCCCAGCACTGAGCCTGACATGGATCCCAGGATTGTGAGATCATGACCTGAGCCGAAGTCAGACGCTTAACCGACTGAGCCACCCAGGTGCTCCTTACGAGTAATTATTATAAAAAGCAAGGTGATAAATACTATAATGAAGATCACACTGCATTGCAGTTTAAAGTGCTAACTTTAGTCTTTTGCTTCCTTTAATATAATTGAATATGTGCTAAGTGCTGCTCTGTGCTGTGTATTGTAGAGACTCATGCTGAAAAAAAAGCAGTCCCTGCCCTCAAGAAAGTTCGAGTATTTTTTCACACCTGGAAACTGCTTACCCTAATTTTCCCTTCTGTCCCAGGAAGTTTTATACTGTATCATCACTTCATGGTTTTAATCTAAGAATTCATTTGCATATTTGAGCTTGCCACACTCCAGAAATGTTTGATAACATACTTGCTTTCTGCGAAAATGTATATTTTATTGGATCTGACGTTTTTTCTGTCAGTGACAGAGAAATTTTTCTTTTAAGATATGGAAAATATCCAAATGCCATCTGGATGGCATGTTTAGGTGGACTTTGGTTTGCTTCTTATTCATTCAGAGAAAGAGTAAGATCTATAATTTAGCCTTGATTAGTTGTTCCAGGGAATCCAGTTAGTCACAGAGGAGAGGATGCTACTCGAAAGGAATCATATTGTAGGGGTTAACAATGTGTACTGGAGTTTGGTTTTGAATTTTGGCTCTACCATGCATTGGAGGATGACTTTGGGCAAGTTCCTCATCTGTAAACTAGGAATAGTAATAGCATATTACTATATATGGTTGTGTGGATTAAATAAGATAATGTATTTTTGCTTGAACAATAGTTGGTTCAAGTATTAGTTGCTACTGTTATTATCATTCCTACCAACCTTGTCTTAAAATTATTGTCTCAATTCATTAATTCATAAAGTAAGCTTATCTAGGGTGAGCATTGTAAATTTAAATGCCTATAAGGGCTAAATGAACATTTTAAATAATAATGATCAGGTTGGGATTAAGTGAACTAGGGAATTCATGTTCCTCTAATGAGGTAGCTGTTAAGTAGCTTTGGCTTACCTTTTAATTTTTTATTTATTTTATTAAAAAATGTGTTTAACATTTACTTATTTTTGAGAGAGAGAGAGAAAGCAGGGGAGGGGCAGAAAGAAAGGGAGACAGAGTCCGAAGTGGGCTCCAGGCTCTGAGCTGTCAGCACAGAGCCTGACACGGGGCTCGAATTCACGGACAGGGAGATCATGACCTGAGCTGAAGTCGGACGCTCAACCGACTGAGCCACCCAGGCACTCCTTTGGTTTATCCTTTTAAAAAGTTAAAGGTAAAATTGACCATTTTAACCAATAAAAAATACATAATTCATGGGGTGCTTGGATGGCTCAGTTGGTTAAGCGTCCAACTTTTTTTTTTTTAAATGTTTGTTTATTTTTGAGAGAGAGAGACAAAGTGTGAGCAGGGGAGGGGCAGACAGAGAGGGAGACACAGAATCTGAAGCAGACTCCAGGCTCTGTGCTGACAGAGCCTGAAGCCTGCTTAGGATTCTCTCTCTTCCTGTCTCTTTGACTCTCCTCTGCTCATGTGTGTGCTCTCTCTCTCTCTCTCTCCCTCCCTCTCAAAATAAATAAATAAACAAACATTTAAAAAAAAGTGTAATTCAGTATCGGCTAACTATTGACCTAGTGGGGAGTACAGGACGACGTGTGGCCTGAATATCTTTTTTTTTCTAAACAGAAGCAGGGAATCTAGGTTTTGTGAGAAACCTTTTATTTATTTACTTTTTTAACATTGGCAACTTTTGAAATCATAATATAAACACTGTGGGCCAAGCAAATCACCACTGTGGGTAGGATTTGTCTTATGGGTTGCCACTTTGCAACCTCTGTTCTGGCGCTTGACTTTTTGCATCATAACCCATGTTCCCTGCCTTCTGGGAAGAAAGTCCTTACCCACATAAAGTTTTAAAACAGTTCATGCAATACCTCAGAGCAGTCTAGGGCTGAATGAGAAGTATGCAGAATAATTATTAAGGCAGAGAGGAGGAGGAAAGTTATTTAAGAGTGGAATTCAGAATGGGCAAAGGTATGGAGACCGGAATGGACTTCAGATGGTAGTAGTACAGTGAGTAGATTAGTTGGAGTTTAGATTAGTTTGAAGAGGCTGTATGTGGGCCTGGTAATACAAGAAAGCTTGGAAAAATTAAAAGACCAGACTTCTTGTTTTGGGATAACCTTAAGTCCTATTGACTGACAGGATAAAATGGTATTTTATGGCAATTTATTAGGTAATATTGAGGTCTACAGAATTTACTAGGGTTGGTAGTTTCTGGAGGCAAGGTGACGAGGCTAGGGAGGCAGGTGATAGTGGGAATGAAAAGGAAAGGACAAAAGATTGTATAAGACACAAAAGCATATATATGGGTCACCCTGTGACAGTGGGACCCTGCAGTAGATAAAGAGGGCCAATTGTGAAAGCTTTTCCCCTATTCATTCTTTTGTAAAGACTGGGATACGTGAAGATAATACTATTATCCCTCCTTTTTCATGTTATGGATCTTGCTTTATCACTCTCTCAGCCTTAGCACCCTCCTTATTGATGGATCACATACATAGTCTTATGATTTCCTGGCTTGCACAAGTAGAATAGATAAAAGAGGAAACAAAGTAGTTTAGCTGCTTATCACATTTCTAGTTTTGGATTTTTGGTGATCTCTGTTAACCTCTATTAAGTTTCATTAGACTTTATACGTGGAATTTTTGTATTTACCAAAGTTTGGAAACACTGACAAATAGCGTGCTCATGGGAAAGATATAGAATTTTGCTGCAGAAACTTGACATGATAATTAATTCATGATCTAGAATGTTTAAAGAAACTGATAAATGTTGTAGAAAGGTGGAATGTGTATCCTGTATAACTTTAGAAAGTGATTTTTAGGATTTTATTTTCACTAGGTCTTTTGGCTTGTTTATAGTTTCTCATGAAAATTTTTGTGACATGTTGCAGGGAAGTTATTCCTTGGCTAAAATGCCAAATGTAGTTATTCTAAGTAGGCTTTTTGGTAAGTAAGCTGAGTAGTATGTTAGATGTAGCCTGAGTATTAAGAATACTTGAGATGCAGCAATATTTCCCTCATTGATGAATAAAAGTACTGAACCGAACCTCTGAAAAGTACAAAAAGTTGCTGTCGTCAGAGAGATGCAGCAGTAGGGTGAATAGATTTGAGCTAAATCTAAGTCTCATTTATGGAGAAGAGATTTTTTTTGTAAGCATGGTCTAACCTAGTTTTTGGAATTCATTTATTCTGAATATTGAAAGGGATTTCCAGGTGATTCATTTAATTATAGATAGCTTTGGAAGTGGGAAGGCAAGGAACACGAGAGAGGGATTAGCTGCATTTGTTTCTGTGGAAAGTCAGTAGTCAAAAGGAAATCCCAGATTATCTTTTTCTGTTCTTAAATTTTTTTTGGAGGAAAGATATTTACTACAGGTCTTAATTAAAAACTGTATTCAATATATATATTGAAATGTGCAGAACTTAGTTACTACGGCTTTTCTTTGTCTAGAGTGTTGCTTTTATCAGCTGTTATCTCCTTGCCCTTTGTCTTTGTCCTTGAGGGTTTTATACTGTATTTCTTTATTTTGTTTTGCTGGTGTTTCAGGAGGGAATGAAACAATGGAGTGCTTATGTTCAGTCAGCCCTGTAAGTTTATTTTACCATATAAATTGATATTTTCATCTGTAGTAACAATGAAAATGATGAACTTATCCGTCCTGATTATTTTTTGTTTGTTTCTTATTGTGGTAAAATATACATGACATAAAATTGACCATTTTAACCATTTACAAAAAAATTTTTTTTAACATTTATTTGAGAGAGAGCATAAATGGGGGAGGGGCGGAGAGAGAGGGAGACACAGAATCCAAAGCAGGCTCCAGGCTGTCAGCACAGAGCCCAACACGGGACTCGAACCCACAGACTGTGAGATCATGACCTGAGCCAAAGTTGGGCGCTTAACCAACTGAGCCACCCAGGCGCCCCAACCATTTTTAAGTGTTTAGTTTAGTGACATTAAGTACATTCACTTTGTTGTGTAGCTATTACCATTGTGCATCCTCAAGAGGTTTTTCATCATCTCACTGAAACTCAGTGCATATTAAAAAATAACTCAACCATTCCCCTTCCTTCAACCCCTGGTAACCACTATGCTACTTTTTGTCTCTGTATAGAATTTGACTATTTTAGGAACCTCATGTAAGTGGAATCATACATTATTTGTCCTTTATGTTTGGCTTGTTTCACTTTGCATGTCTTCAGGTTCATGTGTTAGTATGTGTCAGAATTTCATTCCTTTTTAAGGCTAATATTCCATTTTATGTGTGTACCACATTTTATCCATTCATCTGTTCATGGACATTTAGCTTATTTTCACCTTTTGGCTATTGTGAATAATGATGTTATGAATGTGGGTGCTGTTCTGAGTCAGTATTTTTAGGTATATCCCTAGAAATGGAATTCCGGGATCGTGCGGTAATTCTGTGTTTAATTTTTTGAGGAACCACCATACTGTTTTCCATAGCAGCTATACCATTTTAAATTCCCACTGGCAGTGCACAAGAATTCCTGTTTTCCACACTTAAACCAACATTTGTTATTTTCTGTTTTGTTTTTAAATAATCATCCTAATGAGTGAATAGGTATCTCTTTGTAGTTTTGATTTTCATTTCTCTAATGATTAATGATACTGTCTTTTCATGTACTTACTAGCTGCTAGTATATTTTTTGAGAAATGTCTGCTCAAGTCCTTTGCCCATTTTTTAATTGGATTGTTTGGATTTGGTGTCTTAATTATTTTATAGGCTTCTGTCCATATCTTTTCTGTTTCTGAGTCTACTGCTCTTCTCCTTTCCTGTTGTTGGCAAAGCAACAAGAACCATTCTCTCCAATGTATAGGCCCTTAGTAAATGTTTGATGATAAAAGGTTAAAAGTAGGGCTTTCTGGAAAGGTAAAGGTTGATTGGGGCAAAGCCTTCATTATAGTTTTGGAGTTCTGTATTCTCTTTTAACAACTTACTTGGTGGGGTAAACATTTATGAAAGATTATGCTTTTAGGCAAAGAAGTCCCTGTGTTACTTAAATTTCATTTTAGAGGGGCGCCTGGGTGGCTCAGTTGGTTGAGCGTCATGACTCTGTTTCATCTCAGGTCATGATCTCACGATTTGTGAGCTTGAGCCCCTTGTGTAGCAGGCACTGCTTGGAATTCTCTCTCTCCCTCTGCCCTTCCCCCACTCACATCATTGCAGATGTGTGTGTTCTCTTTCACTCTCAAAATATAGACGTTAAAAAATTTTTCATTTTAGAGAAGGAAAATTTCTTATTAAAAGAACTTTGATTTTTGTCTAAGAGGCTTGCTGTTACTGTTTGCCTAAAAAAATACAAGTAAGCTTGAGGTATCCAAAGAAGGGTTTTACTTTTTGTAATTCCTGTTTTCATCATTTCAATCTCATTCACCTTTTAAAAAGTAACCTCCATACCCAACGTGGAGCTCGAACTCACAACCCCAAGATTGAGAGTTGCTTGCTCTACTTACTGAGCCAGCCAGGTGCCCCTCAGTGATTCTTTTTTTTTTTTTTTTTTTTTTTAAATATTTTATTTTTAAGTAATCTCTGCACCCAATGCAGAGCTTGAACTCACAACCCTGACCCAGATCAAGAGTCACATGCTCCAACAACTGAGCCAGCCAGGCACCTCTCACTTCTTAACTTTTTGTTATGTAATGATTTGGGATTACTTACTTTGAGACTGCTATTTATTAGGGTTTTTTGTTTTTGTTTTAGACAAGAGGAGGTTAGGAGTGATCCTAGACTTGATATAGATCTTAATTTTGAAAAGGACAAACCTGAGTAAGTTCAAGTGTAGCAATGACATAAGTATATTTTGTTTTCCTGTTATCTTTTTGGCACCTTTAAGGAACCATGGTTTCATTTTTATTTATTTTTTAAATGCTTATTCTGAGAGAGAGAGAGGGACAGAAACAGGGAGAGGGAGAACCCCAAGCAGGCTCCATGCTGACAACGCGGGCTTGATCTCATGAACTGTGAGAACATGACCTAAGCCCAAATCAGTAGTTGAAATCAAGAGTTGGTCACTTAACTGAGCCACCCAGGTGCCCTGGAACCATGGTTTTAAATCATGAACACTGAACAAAGCTAGAGATCTCTGGTTTGGGCCACATCTTTTGTTCTGACTTTGGACAGTCTATTTTTATTGGATTGTTGTTATTGAGTTTTAAGAGTTTTATGTAAATTCTGGATATATCCTCTCTCAGATATGTATTTTACAAATATGTTCTCCCAGCTTTTGCTTATCTTGTCATTATCTTAATAGTGTCTTTTGAAAAGTAGAAGTTCCTAATTTTGATGAGGCTTAATTTTTTTAAATTTATCGATTTATTTTTTTAAATTTACATCCAAATTAGTAAGCATCTAGTGCCACAATGATTTCAGGAGTAGATTCCCCAGTGCCCCTTACCCACTTAGCCCATCCCCCCTCCCACAACCCCTCCAGCAACCCTCAGTTTGTTTTGCATATTTATGAGTCTCCTCTGTTTTGTCCCCCTCCCTGTTTTTATATTATTTTTGTTTCCCTTCCCTTATGTTCATCTGTTTTGTCTCTTAAAGTCCTCATATGAGTGAAGTCATCTGATTTTTGTCTTTCTCTGACTAATTTCACTTAGCATAGTACCCTCCAACTCCATCCACGTAGTTGCAAATGGCAAGATTTCATTCTTTTTGATTGCCAAGTAATACTCCATTGTATAGATATACCACATCTTCTTTATCCATTCATCCATCAATGGACATTTGGGCTCTTTCCATACTTTGGCTATTGTTGATAGTGCTGCTATAAACATGGGGGTGCATGTGTCCCTTCGAAACAGCACACCTGTATCCCGTGGATAAATGCCTGGTAGTGCAATTGCTGGGTCATAGGGTAGCTCTATTTTTAGTTTTTTGAGGAATCTTACTGTTTTCCAGAGTGGCTACACCAGCTTGCATTCCCATGATGAGGCTTAATTTTTCAATTTTTTCTTTTATGGGTGGTACTTTTGTTGTCACATGTAAGAAATCTTTGCCTGACTGGGCAATCCATTTAACTTTCTTGGATTTCCATTTGCTTACTTACAAGAACAAATAAGATGTGTTTGATATTTTGACTTCTTTGAAATAGTAGTTTTATTTAGCATCTTTTTGGAGTCAAAATAGAGGCGGTAGTCTTTGGATAGAATACTAAGGTGAAAACCTACAGACCCAAATTGGAGTATAGAATTGGCTCTGCTTTTATAATTCTATTTATTTACTAATGGGTAAATGATAGTTTTCTCTTCTCCCCTCCCCCCACAATTACTTATGGCCCTTGGATGTAAATGATTCTATGTGATTTTTTTCTGGGTTTTTGATACAATTTGAGTAACAATGCTTTTTGGCTCCTTTAAATAAAAATGTGTATAAATTTGTTTATAGTGTATACATACATAATACTCAGTAACTCATTAATATTGCCTCTAGTTTACTTGATAGTTCTTAGATTATGTTTAGAAATGATCTGAGAAAGGTTTGTTGGAAGGATGAGGGATGGTGGCTATCAGGATCTTGTATTTTGAGGGCAATTCATGGGTGTTAAGAGATGGTCAGAAACCAGAGTTTCCTGGGAGCCAGGAAGTTCAACCTTATATGTAATTAGGTTGTATAATTTCACACAAGCATTGTTTGCAAAAGAGAGCAGTATTTATTGTAGCACAATGGTAGTTATATTTATTGTGGCATATCAAATCATGAAACTCTAGCAGTAGATAGTCAAAAACAGGAAATAACTTGTGATAGTAGTTAATATTAAAATATTTGTTAGCTGTTTGAGAGAACAGAGGGAAAATCACCTAAAGTAGTGGGTACAGAGTTCAAACCAGCAAATAAATGCTAAAAGTTTGATTCTGGTGCCAGTTTCCTTAGATTCTGTTGTCATACTATTGAACCTTGGAAGTTATACCTTTGGGGGTGCCTGGGTGGCTCAGTCAGTTAAGTGTCCGACTTCAGCTCAGATCATGATCTCACGGTCCGTGAGTTCAAGCCCCGCGTTGGGCTCTGTGCTGTCAGTTCAGAGCCTGGAACTTGCTTTAGATTCTGTGTCTCCCTCTCTCTCTGCCCCTCCCCTACTCACACCCTCTCTATCAAAAAATGAATAAACGTTAAAAAAAAATTTTTTTTTAAAGGAAAGTTATACCTTTGTGTTTTCTCTTTGAATAAGATAATCATCTTTTGATGCATATGCTTTAGATCCACACCCATACACTTGGTTGGAAAATGGGAAGGGAGCTTTCATTTATCTGAGATCATTCACATGATGTTCAGAGCCAAGGTGTCACTTTTGAGAGGGAGAGGGAATGGTTTACATCTCTCTCTGCTAACGTAACTTTTTCCAGTAAATAAGAAGGCAACTTTTCCCCATCATGCGTGGGTTTGAGTTCATTCCCACTTACTGAGAATGTTATGGAAATGAGTATATACCTTTTAGCCCAACCCAAAGAACTCTTACCCCCCTCTAACAATTCCTTCAGGAACTCATACACCAAGTTCAGTTCCTTTGCTATCATTAGTGGAGAATGGGTTCTAAACATTGTTCCTTCTAGTTAGTCCCTGCTACAGTGACTGCAGAGAGCAGGATCTAGTTTTCAATCCAGCTGGGTGGTGTGGCTACTGGTTGCATGCACAGGAACCATTACCACCTCCATGTTCCACTTTCAACGGAATTGAGGCTCCATTCTTCACAGTAGTGGATGGCAAATGAATACAGAATTTTTAAAACCCATGCTTTGAAACATAGCTCTTTCACTTGAGTGGTGATTTGAGAACATGGTCAAGTGGCCTTGTCCAAAGGAGACTACTCAGTATTTACAGTTGCAGTGTATACTTCTGTATTTTATTTTATGAAAAAAATTTTTTTGATGTTTATTTATTTTTGAGAGAGAGAGAAGGAGGAGGAGGAGGAGGAAAAGAGAGAGAGACACAGAGAGAGAGAGAGAGAGAGAGAGAGAGAGAGAGTGAGAGAGAGAATCTGAAAAAGGCTCCAGGCTCTGAGCTGTCAGCACAGAGCCCGAGGCGGGGCTCCAACCCATGAACCCTGAGATCATGACCTGAGTTGAAGTCGGTCACTTAACCGACTGAACCACCCAGGCACGCCTATACTTGTGTACTTCAGTAAGGCTGTTTGAGAGTTAGACTTCATTAGGTTTTAGTTCTCTGAATACCCCTGTGTACTTTAGCTCTTTGTACTTGTGCTTCAACAAGCAGTTTTTCTCCTTACTGGCTTAGTACGTTTTCTGAAATGTCTTTTTGGTGGCTTCTTTTAAGAATGATACGTCCATATAAATTATTGGAAAGTTTTCTAGGTCAAAATAGATGTGACCTATAAAAATAACTGATTATGTTGGATATGTTATTTCTGAAAACAAGCAAATTTCATAATATCCTGACTAATTATTTTTCTTTAATTAGGATACATGGTTTAAAATAAGGCTAGTTTGCTGTTTGTTGCCTATGGGACAAGATCTACTGAAATGATCTTGTGAAGTGTGCCTTTCTCCATATTTTTATTTCTACTGCCTTTCAGGAAGATGTTAAGGTTAGTTTTCACCTCTGGCAATGTTTTAACACCTCTTTTCTACATTAGACATTCTGTCACATTTTTCTAGTGTGATAGTAAACATTACTCAAATAATATAAAAGCTGACCCTATTTTAAGTTTTTTTTTTGTAACTGACAGACTAAGAGGTAATAGATAATTTTAATATTGTACTGTATCTTAGATTCAAACTGATATCTTCAGTGGTTCAAGTCACAGTGTTTTACCAGGTGAAGATATCCACATCACTGTACTTGATTGTGAAAGCTTTTTCAAAATCATGTAAAAAGTCAGTTATTTTTGATAGGAAGTTAAAGCAGAGGTATCCATCTTGTCTCTATATCTTATGAATGTTAAAGCTGTAGATAGAGGCAAAGTTGAAGATGTTTTAAAAATTGAGTGTTAGGAGAAGGAAGAGGGGGTTAACGAAGGATAGATTATAAAATAAAAGGGACATTAAAAAAGATAAGTTAATTTAGCAGTGAGATATGAAGGTAGAAGGGAGGTACTGGAAAGGAAGAATGGGTCCTCGAGAGATCTCCCCAAGATACATAGGAGAGCTAGAGTCATTTTTTTCCCCTTTATATTGTGGAAACTAGATTAGCATTTTTTTGTCATTCACAGAATACTTTTTTATTTTTTTTTTAGTTAAGTTTATTGAGATGTAACTTGCACATAGTAAAATTAATCCTTTTCTAGTAGTGTACAGGTCTTTGAATTTTGACAGACATTTGCAGTCTTGTAGTCCTTTGTGTTTGTTTGTTTGTTTGTTTGAGAGAGAGAGAGAGCGCGCGCGCGAGCAAGAGCTGGGAAGAGGGGCAGGGTGGGGGAAGAGAGAGTCTTAAGCAGGCTTCAAGCCCAGCTTGGAGCCTGATGTGGGGCACAATCCCATAACTCTGGGATCATGACCTGAGCCAAAATCAAGAATCGGACGCCCAACTGATTGAGTCACCCAGGTGCCCATATTTTTTTTTTTTTTTTTTTTTTTAAGTAGACTTCATTCCCAGCGCAGAGCCCAACATGGGGCTTAAACTCAGGACCCTGAGGTCAAGACCTGAGCTGAGATCAAGAGTCAGATGCTTAACCCACTGAGCCACCCATGCATCCCTCTAGGAAGCACTGATGTTTTCTGTCCCAACAGTTTTTCCTTTTCTAGAATGTCATTTAAATAGAGTCATAGGATGTAGCAGTTCCCTAGAATTGCTCTAACAAGTTATACACACTGGCTAGTTTTTAAAACAATGGAACCTTATTCTATCACAGTATTGGAGTCTAAAAGACCAAAATAAGGGGTCAGCAGGATTGGAATTTATCAGAAGGGAGAATCTATGCTGTGCCTCTCATAGCTTCTGATGGATGTTGGTGATCCTTGCATTCTTTGGCTTTGTATATGCTTCTTTCCAATCTCTGCCTCTGTCTTCATGTGGTATTCTGTGTGTCATCACCTTATCTTTATTCTGTGCATGTCTCTATGTCCAAATTTTCTTCTTATAAGGTCACAAGTCATTGAAATAAGGTTCTCCTCATCTTAACTTGATTACATCTGCAAAGACCCTATAAGACCAAGTAAGGTCACATTCTGAGGTTTCAGGTAGACAAATTTTGGGGGAGACACTTCTCAACATAGTACATTGGTTATGTACCCTTTTTTCTTTTTTTTTTTTTTTTTAATGTTTGAAATGTTACTTAAAAAAACAACAACATCATATAGGGGTATCTGGGTGGTTCAGTTGGTTAAGTGTCTGACTCTTGATTTCAGCTCAGGTCATGATCTCAGGGTTGGTGAGATCGAGACCCACATAGGGCTCTGTGCTGACAGTGCGGAGCCTACTTGGGATTCTCTCTCTGCCCCTCCACTGTTCATTTATACACAGGTATGCTTGCATGCTCTGTCTTTCAAAATAAATAAACTTAATAAAAATCTTAAAAAAATAATTATACAGTAAAATTGGCTTTTGTGTGTGTATGTGTACAGTTGTATGAACTTTAACATATGTGTAGGTTTTTGCAACACCACAGTCAGGATACAGAATAGTTCCATCATGCCAGAAACCTCCCTTGTACTTCATTTTGTAGTCCTATCCACCCTCCACTCTTCACAGCCACAGATTTGTTATCTATCCCTATTATTTTGTCTTTGGGAGACTGTCACATAAATGGAGTAATACATATGTAACTTTTTGAGACTTGGTTTCAATCAGTATGATTGGTGCCTTCCAGATTCATCCAAGTTGTTGCACGTATCAGTAGTTTGTTTCTTTTTGTTGCTGAGTAGTATTCCAGGGTATGAATGCACCAGTTTATCAGTTTACCTGTTGAGGGATATTGGGTTGTCTGACATTTTTTGGCAATTATGAGCAGAGTTACTATAAACATTCCTATATAAGTTTTTTAATTTTTTTTTTTTTTTTTTTTTTTTTTACTTTCGAGAGAGTGTACCCCTCCCATACAGATTTTAAGTGAATAAGTGAATATTGCTTTTATTTCTTTTGGCAGGGTTTCTTTCTTTCTTTCTTTCTTTCTTTCTTTCTTTCTTTTTAGTGTTTATTTTTGAGAGAGAGACAGAATGAGAGTGGGGAAGGGGTAGAGAGAGAGGGAAACACAGAATCTGAAGCAGGCTTTAGGCTCTGAGCTGTCAGGACAGAGCCTGACGCGGGGCTCAAACTCACAAACCATGAGATTATGACCAGAGCTGAAGTCGAACACTTAAATGACAGCTATCCAGGTGCCCCTAGGCAGTGTTTCTTAATCTTGGTGCTATGATATGTTGGGCTGGATCGTTCTTTGTTGTGGAGTGCTGCATTGTAGGATTTTCAGTAACATCCATTGCTTCTACCCACTGTTGTAGAAAACAAAACAAAACAAAACAGATCTCTGCATTATAGTAGTATACTTTTCCCTTCTGCAATTGGTAAGTAAAATGTGGGATAATACTTTGAGACCATACAAATATCCTATTTTCCAATAGCCTTTTATCCAGTGGTTTCTCTATTAGTGCATAACAAATTATCCCAAAATTTAGCAGTTAAAACAAATATTTTTTATCTGTATGGTTTCTGTGGGATAGAAATTCAGAAGTGGCTTAGCTGGATGGCTTTGACTCTGAGTTTCATTAAGACACAGTCAAGATGTTGGTTGAGGCTGCAGTTCTCTGAAGGCTTGAGTGGGGGCTGGAGGATCAGTGTCCAAGGTGTCTCACTGCTATGGTTGGTGGGTTGGTGCTAGCTGTTGGTGGGAGGCCTCAGGTCCTTGCAACATACACCTTTTTCTAGGGCTGCTGGAGTCTCCTCACAAATTGGCAGCTGGCTTCCCTGGAGCAAGTGACCTGAGAGCAAGTGGTGTCATCCTTTTTTTTTTTTTTTTTTTCAATTGTGGTACAATGTGTATAACAGTAAATTTCCCATCAAAACCATTTTCAGGGGCGTCTGTGTGGCTCAGTCAGTTGAGCGCCGACTCTTGATTTTGGCTTAGGTTATGGTCCCAAGGTTGTGGGATTGTGCCCTACATCAGGATCCTTGCTTAGTGTGGAGCCTGCTTGAGATTCTCACTCTCTCTGCCCTTCTCCCCTGCTTGCATATGTCTTCTCTCTCTCAAATAAAAAATAAAAAACCCATTTTTAAGTGTATGATTCAGTGGTACTAAGTACTAATTCATATCACTGTGCCGTCATCACCACCGTCCATCTCTAGAATTCTTTTCTTCTTGCATAGTTGAAACTCTGTATCCCATTAAGCAATAACTTCACATTCCCTCCTCCCAGAGTCCTTGGTAACTATGGCTCTACTTTCTGTCTCTGATTTGACTGCTGTAGGTACCTCACATAAGTGGAATCACCTTTTTTTTTTTTTTTTTTTAAGTTTATTTTTGAGAGAGAGAGAGTGAGAGCGGGGGAGGGGCAGAGAGAGAGGGGGACAGAGGATCCGAAGTAGCCTCTGTGCTGACAGCTGAGAGCTGATCTGATGCAGGGCTGAAAGTCACGAACTGTGAGATCATGACCTAAGCCGAAGTGAGATGCTTAACCAACTGAGCCACTCAGGCGCCCCAATGTGGAATCATCTTTTTGTGACTGGCTTATTTCATTTAGCATGTTCTCAAGGTCCATCCATGTTATAGCATGTGTCAGAATTTCCTTCCTTTTAATTTCCTTCCTAATATTATTCTATTGTGTGTATATACCACATTTTGCTTATCCATTCAACCATTGATGGACACTTGGGTTACTTCTACATTTTAGCTATTGTGAATAATGGTGCTATGAACTTGTGTGTACAGATACTTTTTTTAGATCCTACTTTCAATTGTTTTGGATATATAACAACAAGTAGAATTACTGGATCATATTGTAACTCTTTAGTTTTGAGGACCTACTATACTGCTTCCCACAGTAGCTGTATCCTTTTACATTCTTACATTAGTGCACAAGTGTTCTAATTTCTTCATATCCCTGACAACTTTTTTTTTATAGTAACCATCTTAATGGGCGTAAGTTGGTATTTCATTGTGGGTTTTTATTTGCATTTCCTTAATGATTAGGGGGGATTAAGTGTTTTTATGTACTTACTGGCCATTCTTTGGAGAAATGCCTGTCATTTCTTTGGAGAAATGTGTTCATGCACTTTGTCCTTTTTTTTTTTTTTTTTTTTTTTTTTACATTTATTTATTTATTTTGAGAGAGAGAGTGTGCCTGTGCAGACATGTGTGTGCAGAAGAGGAGCAGAGAGAGAGAATCCCAAGCAGGCTCCACACTGTTAGTGAGGCGTAGGGTTCAAACACACGAACCAGTTAGATCATTACCTGAGCCAAATTCAAGAGTCAGACAATTAACCAACTGAGCCACCCAGGCACCCCTCCATTTTTGAGTTAAGATTTTTATTGTTGTTGAGTTTTAGAAATTCTCTGTATCCTGGATATTAATCCTTTAGATGAATGATTTGCAAATATTTCCTCCCATTTTGTAGGTTGCCTTTCATTCTGTTGATAGCATCTTTTGCATAAAATTTAAAATTTTTGTGAAGTCCAGTTTGTCTATTTTTTCTTTTGTTGCCTGTATCTTTGGTGTCATATGCAAGGAATCATTGCTAAATCCAGTGTTGTGAAGCGTTTGTCCTATTTTCCTCTAAGAGTTTTTATTTTTAGTTCTTAACATTTAGGTCTTTGATCCATTTTTAATTTTTGTAAATGGTGTTAGGTAAGGGTCCAACTTTATTCTTTTGCAGGTGGATATCTGGTTTTCCCAACACCATTTATTGAGAGGACTGTCCTTTCTCCATTGAATGGTCTTGACACCCTTGTCAAAAAACATTTTACTTTATTTGTAAGAGTTTATTTTGGGGCTTTCTTTTTAGTCCAGTAGAATAAGTTTGTATGTCTTTATGCCATTATCACAGAGTTTTTGTTTTTTTTTTTTTTTTTTTTAGAAATTTTTATTGATCTATAAGCATTCTTTTTTTTTTTTTAATTTTTTTTTTTCAGCGTTTTTTATTTATTTTTGGGACAGAGAGAGACAGAGCATGAACGGGGGAGGGGCAGAAAGAGAGGGAGACACAGAATCGGAAACAGGCTCCAGGCTCTGAGCCATCAGCCCAGAGCCTGACGCGGGGCTCGAACTCACGGACTGCGAGATCGTGACCTGGCTGAAGTCGGACGCTTAACCGACTGCGCCACCCAGGCGCCCCATCACAGAGTTTTTATTATTGCAGCTTTGTATTGAATTTTGAAATCAGGAAATACAAGTCCTCTAAATTTGTTCTTTTTCAAGATTGTTTTGGTTATTTAAGGTCCCTGGAGATTTTTTTTTTTTAAGTTTATTTATTTTGTGAGGGAGAACACGTGCGTGTGCACACACACGCAGGGTAGGGGACAGAAAGAGAATCCCAAGCAGGCTCCACACTGTCAGCGCAGAGCCCAACTTGGGGCTCCATCCTGCAAACCACAAGGTAATGACCTAAACTGAAATCAAGTGTCAGAAGTTTAACCAACTGAGCCACCCAGATGCCCAAGGTCCCTGGAGATTCTATATGAATTTTAGGATGGATTTTCTATTTCTGCAAGAAACATTGGGATTTTGATAGGAGTTGCATTGACTCTGTAGACTGCTTTAGGTAGTATTAACATCTTAACAGTATTAAGACTTCTAATCCATAAACATAGGATGTCTTTCCATTTATTTGTGTCTTCTTTAATTTCTTTCAGCAATGTTTTATAGTTTTACAAGTCTTTGACTCCATTGGTTAATTCCTAAGTATCTTGCTATTTTTGATGTTATACATAAATGGGTTTGTTTTCTTAATTTCCTGTTTAGATTGTTGATTGTTTTTAATTTTTTTTTTTTTAACGTTTATTCATCTTTGAGAGACAGATCACAAGTCAGGGTGGGGCAGAGAGAGAGGAAGACAGAGAATCCAAAGCAGGCTCCAGGCTCTGAGTTGTCAGCACAGAGCCCAACATGGAGCTTGAACTCACAAACTGTGAGATCATGACCTGAGCCAAGGTCGGACACTTAACTGACTGAGCCACTCAGGCACTCCTTAGATTGTTCATTTTTAATGAATACAAATGCATTGGATTTGTGTGTGTTAATTTTTGTGTTTTGTTAATTTGCTGAATTTGTTTTAGTTTTAATAGTTTTTTTGTGTGTGTGGAATCTCTCGGGTTTTTTATATATACAATCATATCTTCAAACAGAATTCTACTTCTTCCTCTCCAATTTGGATGCCTTTTATTTATTTTTTTCTTGCCTAATTGCTTTTTTTTGGGCTTCTAGTTCTATGTTGAATGGAAATGGTGAGAATGGCCATCCTTGCTTATTGCTGATCTTCGACAAAAAGCTTTTATTTTTTCACCATTGAATGTGATGTCAGTTGGGAGTTTTTCATATATGGCCTTTATTAACATAGAGGTGGTTCCCTTCTAGTTCTACTGTGTTGAATGTTTTTATCATGAAGGGTATTAAATTTTTTCAGATGCTTTTTCTCTATCAATTGAAATAATCGTGTGTTTTTCCCCCCTTCATTCTGTTAATATGGTACGTTACATTGATGAATTTTTATTGTTGAACCATCCTTACATTCCAGGATTAAATCCCACTTGGTATACAATCCTTTCTGTAAGCTGAGAAATGTCTGTTTCTCCCTTCAAACATGTCAGTTTTTGCTTTATATGTTTTGATGATCTGTTATTAGCTGGGTAAATGTTTATAGTTGAATCTTCTTGCTGTTTCACACCTTTTATTAATATTGTAACATCTTTTGTCTTGTAACTTTTTTTTAACTTTTATTTATTTATTTTTATTGCTTTTTATTTATTTATTTTTTAACGTTTATTTATTTTTGAGACAGAGAGAGACAGAGCATGAATGGGGGAGGGGCAGAGAGAGAGGGAGATACAGAATCTGAAGCAGGCTCCAGGCTCTGAGCCATCAGCCCAGAGCCCGACGCGGGGCTCGAACTCACGGACCGTGAGATCGTGACCTGAGCCGAAGTCAGACACTTAACCGACTGAGCCACCCAGGCGCCCCTTATTTATTTATTTTTAAATGTCTACACCCAATATAGGGCTTGAAATCATTACCCCAAGATCAAGACTCTTCTGATTAAGCCAGCCAGGCGCCCCATCCGTTTTTGATTTAAAGTCTATTTTGTGTGACATTAGGATAGTCACATGGAGTATCTTTTTCTATCCTTTCACTTTTGGCCTATTTGTGTCTTTGGATCTAGACTGAGTCTCTTGTAGACAGCATATAGATGATGTTTTAAGCCATTCTGTCATTTTCTGTCTTTTGATTGGAGAGTTTAATCTTGTTTCATGTAAAGTAATTACTGGTAAAGAGGGACTTCCTCATTTTACTATTTATTTTCCATATGTCTTACAGTTTTTTCTGTCATTCGTTTCTTCATTACTGTCATTGTGTTTAGTTGATATTTTGTAGTGAAACATTTTTATTGCCTTCTTATTTCCTTTTGTGTATATTCTGTAACCATTTTCTTTGTGGTTACCACAGGGATTACATTTAAAGTCCGAAAGTTATAATACTCTAATTTGAATTTATAACACTTAATTTCAGTAACATACAAAAACTGTTCTTTTACAGCTTTGTCACCACCCATTGCAGTTATTGGTGTCACAAAATTGCATCTTTATACATTGTTGTGGCATTGCCTCTTATAACCTAGCCTTGGATGTCACATACTGCCCTTTCCTGCCACATTCTATTCAGTAGAAGAGAGTAAATCTGGCCTACATTCAAGAGGTGGGATATTAGTTTCCATCTTTTGAAGGGAGCTTGTGGATATATTTTAAAATGCCATCATCTTGGGGCGCCTGGGGGCTCAGTCGGTTAAGTGTCTGACTTTGGCTCAGGTCATGATGATCTTACGGTTCGTGAGTTCAAGCCCCACATCAAACTGTGTGCTGACAGCTCAGAACCTGGAGCCTGCTTTGGGTTCTGTCTCCCTCTCTCTCTGCCCCTCCCCTGCTCATGCTCTGTCTCTCTCAAAAATAAATAAACATTAAAAAAAAATTTGTTAAAGTGCCATCATCTGTTGATTCTTGCCTGACTCAGTTATTACATTAGGTTGCAGAATAATGATTCTTTCATTTCTTCTTCATTTATTAAGCTCAGCTAAATTTTGAGGGGAAATTCCATCCCCGTGACCAGCCTCCAAATATTACTTCCGAACCAGCTTTTTTATTACATTTTAATATTTTTTATTCTTATCCCCCAGATTTCTGGTTTATTAGATAACATTTCTGTGTTTGTCTCATCATTGGTAAAAAAGGTTGTAGTATCTACGTCACAGGGAGTGTATTCATTTCTTGTGACTGCTGTAACAAATTACCTCAAACTTGGTGACTTTATTAAAATACTTATTTTCTCACAGTCCTAGAGGCCAGAATTCTGAAGTCAAGATGTCAGAAGAGCTGCATTTGCTCTGAAAACTCTAGGGAGAATCCTTACTTACCTTTTCTAATTTCTGCTGGATGCCCGTGTTCCTTGGCTTGTGGGCTGCATAATTTCAATCTCTACCTGTCTTCACATTGCCTTTTTTTCTTCTCTCCTCTGTAGGTCTTTTAACAGGACAATTGTTGTTGGATTTTAGGTCTACCTGGATAATCCAGGATGATGTTATCTTGAAATTCTTAATTTTATCTGTAAAGATCCTTTTTCCAAGTAAGGTCATGTTTGTAGGTTTCAAAGAATAGGATGTGGATGTATCATTTTGGGAGCCACTATTCAACCCATCACAAGGAGATTGCATTAAATGAATTACTGCATGTAGAATTCTTTAAAAGTTCTCAGCACGTGACTATTCACCAAATTAGTTATTTTTTATTATGGTGATGCTTGTGTTTTATAGCAGCCTCCTAAATTTAGTATTTTATCTCTTATACCACCTTATTTTAGCAATATAAATTTCCATACCTAGCATCCATAATTAGGGTGGCTTTATGTTATGCTTTGCCTGGTATAGTTCTGGTTTATTTCCATTGACACAGTGTTCTATCATGTCCCTGTTCATACTCAAAAATAATCCAATTTGGATGAAAAATTAAATGGTTACTCTCCCATAATTCATCCTATCCTTTATTTTGCTGTTTGAGAAAAATCATTACTGAATGTAAAATAAGTATATACCCTTCTATTTGAATTGTAAGAACTTCAGGATAGATTCTAAACATGTTAGGTTAGTACTTCAGTGTAAGTTTTCTTGTTCATGTACTTTATAGCAAAGATCTTACTTTACCTTATCACTTAGCCAAAATGATACCTTGGCTTCTCTGTTAGTTTTCTGTTGCTGTGCAGTGAATTATCCCAAGGTTCAGTGGCTTAAAATAACAGTAATGTATTATCTTCTGCAGTTTCTGCAGGTGAGAAATTTGGGAGCAGCTTGGCTGAGCAGTTGTGGCTCAGGGTCTCTCTTGATATTGCAGTTAGATATCAGGCAAGTCTGCATTCATCTATAGCCTTGACTGGGACTAGAAGATCTACTTCCAAGGTGACTCACTCATGGTTAGCAAATTGGTGATGGCTCTTGGTAGGAAGCTTCATTTCCTTTTCACCTGGGCCTCTCCATAGGACCACTTGAATGTCTACATAGTATAGTGGCTGGCTTCTCCCAGAATAAGCAATCCCAGAGATCAAGGCAAAAATTGTAATGCCTTTTATGACCTAGCTTTGGATGTAATACACTGTTGTTTCTACCATATTCTGTAGAATATGTAGATACAGGCCAACTCTGTATCACTGTGTCAGGAGAATTACACAGGAGTTTTGAATATCCGGAGGTAAGGATTATTGGAGGGCATTTTTGAGGCTGGCTGCCACAGCGTCTAGACTTCTAACTGGCCAAGAATTCAAATGTTTTTATATTCTAAACTTTTAATATTTATTTATTTGTTTACAGCAAGCATGAGTGGGGGAGAGGGACAGAGGGAGAGAGAGGATCTTAAGGAGGCTCCATATTCATGGACTGAGCTACCCAGGCACCCTTTTATTTTTATTTATTCTTTTCAGATCTTTTTATATATTCTTTCTCTCTTAATTCATCTGAATTCCAAGGGTGCCAACCCAGGTTTTGTTGTTGTTGTTGTTGTTGTTTTCATTTTCTCGTGTTACCTTGTTATGAATGTTTTATGTTCACATGTTTGTATAGTTACCCCAAAATAGTTGGCTTTAAAAACATTTTTTACTTTTTTCACTTAAAGGTTTTCTGCTTTTCACTTGGTCCATGATACTGGTCAGTTTTCTAGGTTATTAGGTGTATTATGTAGAGTCTTTTGAGTTTTCTAGGAAGACATTCACACTGCTTGTGAATTATGTTTTGTTTCTTTCTACTATTTATAACAACAGAGCCCAGTTCATTGATTTTTGTAGTCCATTCTTTTTCTGTTGTATCATTTTCCCCTTTGTCCTTTGTTGGCCAATTTAAGCACATCTCCTGTTCTCTTCCTATTTTCCTTTTCATCCATAAGTGTTTCTCTTCTGTGGTGTCTTGTCCAAATTTTCCCTCCCTACAAAGTCAAAATTTATTACTACAACCTGTATTTCCTTACTTACGTTATTTGCACAGGGAGCACAGTGTCAATTTTCTATAATTCTAATTATTTATATTTGGCTCTCCCTTACATTTTAAGTTCTAGGAGGGCAGAAGCCTTATCTTTGTAAATCTGTGGTGTTTACTATTATGATGGGAAACTTTCTGCAGTGTGTGTTCATTGGTTGCTTTTGTATTGTTATTATGAACCTAAGAACAAAAACACCCTTTGTAACCTCACTTATTTACAAATAGAGGCTCTTTTGTACAGGTTACAAGTGCCCCCATTTATTTGGAAAAATGTTAGACAGTGGTGAGTCCTTTGGATCATAATAGATATTTTTAAAACTTTTAAAGATATCATAATTTCAAGTTCTTCTGAAGTGTCATAGAAAAGTACACCTTGAGTAACTTTTTCATATTTATTGATCAATTCAACAGGTATTTGAAGGTGTACTATTAATATGCTTCAGGCATTACATCTGGCTTTTCATGTAAAGATGAATGGCCCCTGATCTTAAGAAAACAGTTTGAAGGAGGAGACAGATTTGCCACAGATATTAAGGGACAGCTATTGAACACTTGTTAGCTTTAAGACTGTCTTATAGCACTTCGTGGTATTATCTCATTCTTCAAAACTATAATAAAATTGTCCCTGTTTTATGGATGAAGAAGGAATGGTTCATAGATTAAGTAATTTGTTCATGTTTGCCACAGTAAGTTACAGTGTTAGTTTGTGGATCTAAATCTGTCTGATTCCAAAGCCTGCACATTTAATTACTGTGTTGTAATATCTCCTGGATAACATGCAGCAGGGTTGATGAGAAGAACTTCATTATTTCTGCTTGGGAGTCGAGGGAGAGCTACCAGATGAAATGCTTGAGTAGAATGTTGAAGGATAAGAGAAGACCAGATGAATAGGAAGTTAAGGAAGGAGCAGAGCAAAGTTTGAACAGAAGGAACAAGTAAACCACAGAAATATTAAACAGATGGCATGGTGAGGTAGGATGAGTAATTCTATATGGTTAAAGCATGGGGTATGTATGAGAGAGTGGAAGATGAGTTAAGAGAATAGGCAAGTGAGGATCATCAGAGATGTAGGGGATTCATTTTAAAAATCCTTCTGACAACATTGTATATATGGACAGATTGAGGCTAGACAAGGACAAATGTTGAAATTAGTATGGTAGTGTAAGGAGAGCCAAATGAAGGGAGTAGTGATGGGGATAAAGAGGGAACTGTAAAAATAAATAAATAATAATTACAAGATTTTTCACTCATATCCAACTGTTTTATTTTAATGTCTCAAGGAATTTTGCCTCTTTCACATTTCCCTTTTTTTAGCCATAATGGTGATGTATGTAGGTTCTTAAATAGTACCTAGTTTTTTCACTTTGATACTTAAGAGCAGGGGGGTTAGCAAAATCATGGCCCATGGAAGCAATCTGGCTTTCTGTCTGTTTGTGTAAATAGTTTTTCTGGTACACAGTCTCATTCATTCATTTTATGTGTTGTCTATGGCTGCTGTCACACTACAAGGGAGTTGAGTAGTTGTGACAGAGATCATATGGTCTACAAGGTTTAAAATATTTACTCCCTGGCCCTTTACAGAAAAACTCCCTATTTCAGAGCATCAGATTGAAGACATTCTATTATTTAATAACTAAAGTGAATGTAATAGAGCTTACTTAATGTTATGTACTGGTCATTATTAATTAGGTGACATTGACCACATTTGTCATTCAGAATCTACATTACTTCCTTAATGTATTTGGAAATCATATTAGTTAACCTCTCCCAAATTGCAAAGTTTCTTAGGTAAAGGGGGTTTAAATGTAAAGAGATTTATGAAAATAAAGAATGGAAAACTCTTTTGTACAGTTGAGTTTTGTTAGTCCAACAAGGACCAAAAAATAGTTTAAAGCTACAAGATGATTTAAGACTACATCATACTCTGGCAACCAAATTATTTTGTCAGTCTGGCAGCAGTAGGTATTGTTTGATCCCTATTCTAGTGTTCTGACAATCTATGTACAGAGCTTGCAATTTTAGACTACTTGAGCTGACTAAAATTGGTGTAGCCTGTCTCCACAGTATAGGCTGTTCCTACTGGGGACTGTTTTCATGCAAATTCCTTTTTTTCCCTGAATGTTCCTTCTTTTCTTTTCTTTCTTTTTTTTTAATGGCATCCTATTTTTGTTTCATGCATGTAGTATCTTTTCATCTCTCTGAAGATGTTAATACATTTTAAAAAGTGTTCTTTGTTTTTCTTTGGCATTACTTCATGATAGGAGCTTCTCACATTGCCTGCTAGTATTTTATTATGTTTAAAGAGGGGAGACTAAAAATCAGGCTGGGAGCTCTGAGTGTGCATGTATGGAGGAGAAGCTTGTTAACAGAGAACCTCGCTATAGGATTTTCTGGTGGATAACCTTTTAAGAAGTTGGAGGACTTCATAAAAAGACTCATCCTATCCACTGCCTGTTTGGTTCCTTTAATTCTCCTGTTTTTGATATTGTCCATCCTTTAACTGTGGCTGGCATCTCCCATTCTAGAGATGCTCTATTTTACTGTCTCTAGAAGGAAAACCCCCAAGTCTTGTGTGAAGTAGGGGATTTAGGAATCACAGGCAGCTTTCAGGCCATCCTGCTTATATGTCTTAAATTTACTCCCTACTTCCAGAATTACCTGCTGTGTCTTGAAGACACTTCAGTGTAAAACAACTTAGTTCTTGGCTTTTCCCTATTACCAACATAGGAACTGACTTTCTTGAGTGTGCTGTTACTTAGCATTGCTCTGTTTTGTAGTTGACTGTAGTTAGTTGCTTGCTGTTACCTCCACTTCTATTTTTCCTGACATTTACTATAGTTACTTTTTTAATTTTTAAAATTTCTTTGGTAGATTTGAAAGGGGAATTTGAAAGGGGATTCAGATGTGCATGTGTAATCTATCATCTTTTTGTAAAAGACCTTTTTCCACATATTTACTTTTTGTTTACATTCTACAGCCTTTTGGGTTCACACATTTTTTTTTCTCTCAAATATTTTTTCTCCATACTGGTTTGGAATTTGTTCATTCTGTTTTTAATTTTTTACTGCTTCCCATTGAAATTTTAACTTGCATATTAACCTCACTGAAGTTAATCAGTATCTTTGCCTTGCTTAGCAATACAAAGATCTTGGAACTTGACTCCAGCTATCTCCATTCCTGATTTTAATTCTGTTATTCAGTATTTTAGCTTTATACATATATTTTTAATTTTTTAAATTTTTCTAATGTTTATTTGAGGGAGAGAGAGTCAGTGTCAGTGGGGGAGGGTCAGAGAGACACAGAACTTGAAGCAGGCTCCAGGCTCTGAGCTGTCAGCTGTCGTTGACTTGAACCCACAAACTGTGAGATCATGACCTGAGCCGAAGTCGGAAGCTTAACCAACTGAGCCACCCAGAGCCCCCTATACGTATATTTTTAAATGTTTATTTATTTTGAGGGGAGTGAGTGTGTGCCTGTATGTGCACTTGCACGCTTGCACAGGTTGGGGAGGGGCAGAGAGAGAGTCCCAAGCTCTTCACTGACAGATGCAGGGCTCCATCTCACAAACTGTGAGATCATGACCTGAGCCAAAATCAGGAGTTGGACGTTTAACTGACTGAGCTACCCATATGCCCTTAGCTTTATATTTTTAAATGCCCAAGTTAGACATTCTTTCATGTATTTTGTATTTATCTAATTTTACCACTTTCTTAGTCACTTTCGTATCTTGAGTTGCAGAACTTTCTTTCACAATCATTGTCTTTATTCCTGAAATATATCCTTTGGAATTTCCCCTAGTGATGGTCCATTGATAGTAAAATATTTTAGCTTAAAAATAAAAAATGTCCCCTAATTTTTTTGTCTTAAAGAGGTTTGTTGATATGTAGTTCACATCCCATACAGTATACCCATTTAAAATGTACAATTCAATGGCTTTTAGTATATTCAGTGTTGTGCAATGATCACAACATTCAGTTTTAAAACATCATTACCCCAAAAATCGCTCTGTCAGTGAATTCTCACCCCAAATCCCACATCTGCTCAGCCCTAGGCAACCAATAATCAATTTACTGTCTCTATAGATCAGTTTACTCTGACATTTCATGCATATGGAATCATACAATATCTGGTCCTTTATGACTGGCTTCTGAGATTTAGCATAGTATTTTCAGGGTTTATCCACGATACAGGTTTTACCAGTGCTTCATTTCTTTTTATTGCCGAACAATAGTCGATTGTATGGATACACCACATTTAAAAAATCCATTTATTAGTTTATGGGCATTTGGGTTGTTTCTATTTTCTGACTATTACGAATAATGCCGTTGTGAATCATGTTCAGGTTTTTGTGTGGACATATGTTTTCATTTCTCTTGGGTATATACCTAGAGAAGAATTGCTGTATCATATGGTAATTCAGTGTTTAACTTTTTGAGGGACCACAAAATGTATTCCATTGTAGCTGTACCGTTTTACATTCCCATTAGCAATCTATGAAGGTTCTAGCTTCTCTATATCCTCATTAATACTTGTTATCAGTCATTTTGATAATACCCATCCTAGTAGGTGTGAAGTGGTATCTCATTTTGGTTTTGATTTGCATGCCCCAGATGATTAATGATGTTGAGTATCTTTTCATGTGTTTATTGGCCATTTGTGTATCTTCTTTGGAGAAATGTCTAGGTATTTTGCCAATTTTTCAGTCATTGTCTTTTTGTGTTGTGAGAGTTTTTTTTATATATTCTGGATACTTTTATCAGATATACATGATTTACAGAAATTTTATTGCATTTTGTGGGTTGACTTCTCACTTCTTGATGGTGTTTTTGAAGCACCAAAGTTTTAGCTTTTGATTTATATCCACTTTATTTCGCTTTTGCTTTTGGTGTTATATCTGATTCTATTTGAATTTTAGGGGTTTTTTTCCTTTTTAAAAAAAATGCCATTAGGATTTTGATAGGGATTGCTCTGAATCTGTAAATCTTCCAACCCATGAAAATGGATATCTTTCCATTTATTTGTGTCTTCTTTAATTTCTTTCAGCCGTGTTTTGTAGTTTTCATCTCCTTGGTTAAGTTTATTCCTAAGTATTTTATTCTTTTTGATGCTATTGTAAGTGGGATTGTTTTATTTATTTATTTTTTTCTGACTTGATTGCTCTGGCTAGTACTGTAGTACTGTGTTGAATAGAAGTGGTGGGAGTTGGCATTCTGTCTTATTCCTAGTATTAGAGGAAAAGCTTTCAATTTTTCACCATTGAGTGTGATATTAGTTGTGGGCTTTTCATATATACTCTTTATTTTGTTGAGGTAATTTTCTTCTATTCCTAGTTTGACAGTTTTTATCATGAAAGACTATTGAATTTCTTCAAATGCTTTTTTTTTTTTTTAAACATCTATAGTGGTGATAATGTGATTTTAGCCTTAATTCTTTTAATGTATAATGCATTGATTTCCATATGTTGATCCATCTTTGCAACCCAGGGATAAATCCCACTTGGTCATAGTGTATTAAGTCTTTTAATGTGCTGTTGAATTTGGTTTGCTAGTATGAAAAACTGAAAATTTTGAATTGTTAAAATGTGGCAACTCTGGAAATCAGATTCTTCTTCCACTTCATGGTTTCTTATTGCTACTCATTATGGTGGTTGTTTGCTTGTTTGGTGACATTTCCAAACTAATTTTTTGTGTAGTCTGTATTCTTTGTCATGTATGGCCACTGTCTTAGACTTCACTTCCTGCTTGCGTGGAGCCTGAAGGTCAACCAGAGTTAAGAGCCAGGATCTTCTGTCCTTCCTGAACAAGCATCCACACCTGGGCATGTTCCTGGACTTCTAGATTTAACATAATACCCAGGAGTTTTTCAAAGCTCTCATTCCCCCAAATGTCTCCTTCTCCAGTCTCTTCCTTCCCAGTCTTTTCTAAATTTTTTTTTTAACATGTATTTATTTTTGAGACAGAGAGAGACAGAGCATGAACGGGGGAGGGCCAGAGAGAGGGAGACACAGAATCTGAAACAGGCTCCAGGCTCTGAGCTGTCAGCACAGAGCCCGACGCGGGGCTCAAACTCACGGACTGCGAGATCATGACCTGAGCCGAAGTCGGCCGCTTAACCGACTGAGCCACCCAGGTGCCCCCTTCCCAGTCTTTTCAATATATCTGTTGTGTGTCCCATCTATTATCCCTTGCCCCAAGTGGCAGTGGTTAATATATTTGATTTTAAATGCTTTTGACAGGCACTGCCTGGGAAAGTATCTCAGCCCCAAGGAGGCTCCCTGGCAGGGAAAACAAAGGCAAGAGAAGTTCTGAGCCAATCCTTCATGTAACTTACAGACAGTTAAAACATGCGCCGACGGTTCTTTTGTAGGGGTCTAACTTAATTTTTTTTTACATATGGTTGTGCAGTTGTTCCAGCACCATTTGTTGAAGAGATAGCAATTGATGAGGGAAACAAAGGCAAAAGAAAAAAAATTAAATTTCCCTATTACTTAGAGCCCATTGACAAGTCCTTGAAACAGGCAGAATGACCTTCCTCTGGTAGCTCAGTGGCCTCAATGTTGACACTTTGCTAAGGACAAAAGGCAGTCTTAGCCTGACCCCCTAGGAACCTGTAAGTCTACTTTAACATATAAAAATTCCTATTGAAACTCCTTTTTCTCTACCTCCCCTCCCCCTGCCAAGATACATGTTGGTAATCATACTCCAAGCTCATGGCCCACTGATAATACATCTGAAGGGTCTTTTGACTGAGGAGTTATTAGACAGTAGTAAATGACGTTTACCTAACAATAGCTAGGCACCTCAAGGTCTTGGAAATCTTGCTTCCAAAATTCCTTAGAGACTTAGGCTATCCCTAACCCCCTCCCAACTTGAAAGTCACAACCCCATGCAGCTTTTTCTGCCCATGGCTTGTCCCTCCCCCCCCCCCCCCCCCCCCCCGTGCTTAAAACAAACAAACAAAACCAAAAAACAAAAAAAACCCTTTTTGCACTGAAGATGTTTCAAGAATTCTTTCTTGGCTGTTGGCTCTGAACCCCAACATTTTCTATATCAGCAATGGTTACTATTTATTTATTGCATATTTTTATTTATTAAAGTAATTTCTACACCAAGTGTGGTGCTCGACCGCACACTGCCGCTCACCAGCGGAGCCGCCTTGGTGCTCCAGCAATGAGTGACACCAAAAGATTTGACATAGTTAGATATGACACCAAAATACAATCCATGAAAGACAAAATTAGAAATTGGACTTTATTAAAGTTAAATCCCTTGGTTCACAAAGGCACTATTTATTTATTTTTTAATGTCTTTATTTTTGAGAGAGAGATAGAAAGAGAGTGCAAGTGGGGGAGGGGCAGAGAGAGAGGGAGACACAGAATCTGAAACAGGCTCCAGGCTCTGAGCTGTCAGTACAGAGTACGACATGGGGCTCAAACTCATGAACTGTGAGATCCTGACCTGAGCTGTGTAGTTGGACGCTTAACCGACTAAGCCACCCAGGTGCCCTGTACAATCTACCAATTAAGCCACCCAGGTGCCCTGTACAATCTGGTTTTCGATCCTATTCCTGGCACAATGCTCCTAAAACCCTTGAAATTTTCTAAGTGATGAGAATGATAAAGGTGTCTTTTGTTATATTATTGAGGTAACTTTTAGACCTTGTCTTAAGAATGGAGACTGGTTGCTAGTGGAGCCAACCATGTGATTGGAGGTTGTAACTTTCAGTCTTACCCCCCAAAACCTCTGGAGAGGGGAGGGGGGCTGGAGATGGAGTTCAGTTGCTAATGACTAATGATTTAATCATCCACACCTGTGTAATAGCGTCCATTAAAAAATGTAAAAGGATGAGTTTCAGAGAGTTTCCAGGTTGCTGAATGCAGGAGGATTTGGGGAGAGTGGTACGCTGGCTGAGGACATGGAAGCTTCACACCTTTTCCCCATACCTTGCCCTATGCACCTCTTTCATCTGGCTGTTACTGAGTGATATCCTTTTATAATAAACCAGTAACCTAGGAGATGATAATAATAAGTTTGAGTTCTGTGAGCCACTCTAGCAAATTAATCAAACCCAAGTAGATAATCATTGGAACCTCCAATCTATAGCTGGTTAGTCAGAAGCACAAGGGACAACCTGGACTTGCATATAGCATTTGAAGTGTGGTGGGGAGCTTGTAGAACTGATCATTTAACCTGTGGGATCTGACACTATCTCTGAAGTTGTAGGACACCCAGCTGGTGTCAGAGAATTGCTTGTTGGTGTGAATGATGCGGTTTGAAGTGTTGCAACGGGTGTGGAGTCCACGGCCAAGAAAGAATTCTTGAGATGTTTTTGGTGCAAAAAGGTGTTTTTATTATAGCATAGGGACGGGACCCATGGGCAGAAACACCTGCAATGGGGTTGTGAGGAGTGACTGATTATATAAGATCTTCTATCCTATGGAGGGTAGGGTGATGTTAAGTTTCCAGAAAATTGAGTCTATAGGTTTCTGGAGATTATGTTTTTCTTATGAATCATTAAGACCGTTGCAAAATGATGTAGACACATGTCCTGCATAACTGTGATCTCTTTTAGTTAACCATTTGTTTTTCCCTTTTCTTTGTTCTTGGGTAGCCCTGAGTGCCTGAGGAATGTCACATATCCCTTGATGGGGAAGTGTTGCGGGGGTGTTAGCTTGTGCTTTGCCCTCAGCTTGCCTTTTGCTCCCGCATTATGAGGAAACCATAATGGAGGGAATTATGGGAAACCATGTGGGAGGAAACCATCCCCCACGTAACACCCACATTTTGGACCCTCTGCACTGTTAAGAGAGTGAAAAGAGAAGCCATAGTTTGCAAGAAAATATTTGTGAAACACATATCTGGTAAAAGACTTGATTCTAAAATACATAAAGAACTCTTAAAATGTAATAATGTGAAAACAAGTAAAAAGTGAGTAAAAGATCTGAAGAAATACCTTACCATATGTCAGATAAGCATGTGAAAAGATGCTCAACATCATGTCATATGGGAATTGCAAATTAAACCATCAGTGACATATCACTGTACATCTGTTAGATTGGCAAAATTCTGAAAAGCTAATAATACCAAATGCTGGTGAAGGTATGGAACAAAAAGAATTCTCCTTCAATCCTAGTAGGAATGCAAAATGGTGCACAACTTTGGAAGACCGTTTGGCAGTTTCTTACTGGGTTAAAACTCAATTGAATTGAAAACCTAAGGCCACAAATAACTTATACATGAATATTTATAGCAGCTTTTTTCATAATTGTCCCAGACTGGAAGCAAGCAAAATGTCCTTTAATAGGAGAATGGATAAACTGTGGTACAAACACACAATTGATATTATTCAGCAATTAAAAAAAAAAATAGGGGCACCTGGGTGGCTCAGTTGGTTAAGCGTCCAACTCTTGATTTTGGCTCATGTCATGATTTCATGTTCATGAGTTCCAGCCCTGCATAGGGCTCTGTGTTGGCAGTGTGGAGGCTGCTTGGGATTCTCCTCCCATCCCCCCACCCCCCCACCACGCCCCTCCTCAGCTTGCATGCACTGTCTCTCTCTCAGTAAATAAATAAGCTTTAAAAAAAAAAAAAAAAAGCTGTCAAGCCATGAAAAAGTATGGAAGAACCTTAATAGTATTGCTAAATGAAAGAAGCCAATCTGAAAAGGCCTCAAATTGTATGATTCCACCTACCTGACATTCTGGAGGAGAGAAAAACTACAGATAAAAAGATCAGTGGTCATCAGGGGGTTCTCAGTGTGGAGGGAGGAATGGATAGGTAAAGCTTGGATGGTGAGATTATTCTGTGTGAAACTAATCGTGGACCCATGGCGTTATGCATTTGTCAAAATCCATAGAACTGTACAACACAAAGAGTGGATGTGAATATAAATTGTGGGGCTTGAGCTTACAATCCCCAAATGCCTACTGACTGCTCAAGCATGTTCTACCAACTGAGCCAGTCAGGCCTCCCTGAATTTTATTTGTGTATCTATTTTTAATTTTTTAAACATTTTATTAATTTTTTAAAAAAGATTTTATTTTTAAGTAATTCCTACACCCAACGTGAAGCTCAAACTCACAACCCTGAGATCAAGAATTGCATGCTTAGGGGTGCCTAGGTGGCTCAGTTGGTTGAACATCCGACTGCGGCTCAGGACATGAGCTCACAGTCCGTGAGTTCAAGCCCCGCATTGGGCCCTGTGCTGACAGCTTGGAGCCTGGAGGCTGCTTCAGATTCTGTGTTTCCCTCTCTCTTTGCCCTTCCCCCACTCATGCTCTGTCTCTCTCACTCTCAAAAATGAATAAATGTTAAAAAAAAAAAAAAGAATTGCATGCTTTACCAACTGAGGAAGCTGGGCCCCCCGGGCTTTTAATTTTTTTTTTTTTTCAATTGAAATGTAGTTGACACACAATGTTACATTTGTTTCAGGTAAACAACATAGAGATTTGACAGCTCTACATACTATGTTATGCACACCACAAGTGTAGTTGCCATCTGTCACCATACATCACTATTAAATTACCATTGACTGTGTTCCCTGTGCTGTACCTTTCATCCCCATGACTTATTCATTCCATATCTGGAAGTCTCCCACTTCTCTTCACCCATTTTACCTCTTTACCCCTCCCTTTTGGCAATCACCAGTTTGTTCTCTGTATATATTGGTCTGTTACACTTTGTTCATTTGTTTTGTGTTTTAGATTACATATAAGTGAAATCATATGGTATTTGTCTTTCTCTGTCTGATTTATTTCACTTAGCATAATACCCTGTAGGACCATCCATGCTGTTATAAATGACAAGATCTTATTATTTTTTTTTTATGGCTAATACTCCATTGTATTTTTATATACCACATCTTTATCCATTCATCTACCGGTGAGCATTTAGGTTGTTTCCATATTTTATCTGTTGTAAATGCTGCAATAAACATAAGGGTGCATATATATTTTCAAGTTAATATTCTCAGTTTTCTTGGGGAAATATTCAGTGGTGGAATTACTGGATCATATGGTATTTCTATTTTTAATATTTTTTTTTAATTTTTTTTAACGTTTTATTTATTTTTGAGACAGGGAGAGACAGAGCATGAACAGGGGAGGGTCAGAGAGAGGGAGACACAGAATCTGAAACAGGCTCCAGGCTCTGAGCTGTCAGCACAGAGCCCGACGCGGGGCTCAAACTCACGGACCACGAGATCATGACCTGAGCCGAAGTTGGCCGCTTAACCGACTGAGCCACCCAGGCACCCCTATTTTTAATATTTTGAGGAACCTCCATACTGCCTTCCACAGTGGCTGCACCAATTTATATTCTCATTAACAATGCACAAAGGTTCCCTTTTCTCCACATCCTTGCCAATACTTGTTATTTCTTGGCTTTTTAAAAAATGTTTATTTTGAGAGAGAGGGAAAGCATATGCGTATAGGAAAGGGGCAGAGAGGGAGAAAGAGAATCCCAAGCAGGCTCACGCTGTCAGTGCAGAGCCTAATGTGGGTCTTGATCCTAGGAACTGTGAGCTCAAGACCTGAGCTGATATGAAGAATCTGGATGCTCAACGGCTGAGCCACCTAGGCACCCCACTTGTCTTTTTGATATTAGGTATTTTGACAGTTGAAATTGTAGACTTAAAAAAAAACAATAAAAAACTTCCAGTGTATTCCTCGCACTGATTAACAAGGTGGATAAAGTGCCTACTTTTGTGGACTTTAGAGTCAATAAATCAGAAAATTTTCAGTGATGTCATAGAAAGTAATAGGATGGTTAACTTCAGATTGGATAAGTCTGGACAGATCTCTGAGGAGGTGATATTTAACTGAGGCCTGACTACAAGAACATGTTAGCTATTTAAAGATACAGAAAAAAGCATTCTTAGCAGAGGGAACAGTTAGTACAAAAGCTGTAAGGCTAGGATGAAATAGTGTGTTTGAGAAATAGAAAGCAAGCTAGAATGGGTGAAGGGAAGAATGATAAGAGGTAAAGTCAGAGAGTTAGCATGGGTAGTATGGACTTGGGGGCATCTATAAGCCAGGGTAAGGAGTTTGGATTCTATTTTAACTGAGATAGGAGGTTATTGAGTATTTAAGCAGAGTAGAGTATGATCTAATTTTTATTTTTCAAAGAGGACTCCAGTTGCTGTGTGGAGGATGATGGGAGGGAGAAGGAGCCAGGAGCAAGTACAGAAGCAGGGAGACCAGTTTAATGACTTCTAGTAATTTGTTGTCAGGGAAGGGATGGATGTTTGTAGCTTAGACTAGGATGGTTAAGAGAAGGAGTAATGTGGCTATATAGTAGGGTATGTTTTACAGGTAGAATCATTAGAACTTGTTGAGGGAAAGATCATGCCCATATGTTTGGCTTGAGCAGCTGGGTGGATGGTGGTGCCGTTGAGGCCAAGATGAGTGTGTCCAGGTATAGAGAGTTTTAATTTAGTCATTTTAACTGTGTACGTAGGCAGTTGTAAGTAATGGTCAAGATGAAAAGTGTGGAGCTCAGGAGAAAACATGGGACTGGAAGTATAGGTTATCTATTATATCTAGTCTCTTGCCTGTTTTTTATTTTGTTTATTTATTTATGTATTTATTTAGAGAGCACATATGAGCAGGAGAGGGAGGGAGAGAGAGAGAGAGACAGAGAGAGAGACATTATCCCAAGCAGCTCCACACTGTTAGCGCAGAGCCCGATGCAGGGCTCAAACCCGTGAACTGTGAGATCATGACCTGAGCCAAAACCAAGAGTCAGATGCTCAACCAGCCAAGCCACCCAGGTGTCCTCTTGCCTGTTTTTTAACTTGTACAAATCATCAATGATAAATGTTTTCTTTTAAAAACCTCAAACAATACATATAAAACCAAAGTTCCCCATGACCACCTTCTTTACTATATATACTCCTCTCCTCCACAAAGTTAACCACTGTGACCAGTGTCAGATGTGTACTTTTCCCTGCATTTATTTATATGTATCTATAGGAATAGATAGTTTACTTTTGTTTGCAAAAATGACATCATAATGTATATATTGTATAACTTAAATGTTCTTGGAATCATTTCATTTTGGTCATTAGTAAGTTACTTGTTTTAATGTCTGCATTGTATTCTGTTCTATGCTATGAATGTTACTTATTTAACTGGTTACCAATTGATACTTACGTGGTTTCTTTAGTTTTTCTTTTTTTACTATTATACATAACAGTAATTTTTTATTCTTCTTAAGAATTTAAAGTATTTAGAGATATATAAAAGTAATATGTGTAAGTACATGCATTATTACAATTACCAGCATGTTTTTGCAGAGCAACTCATTCTACCACAGTGATTATCTGTAATTATCTGGAGAGAATCACTGTTCCTAAAAATGTGTTTAATCCGTACGTTCATTAGTCTTTTCTATATGAAGTTAATTTGAAATTTAAAATATATTTTATTTCTATAGAGATCTTTATTTACTTTGTAACTTTGTAATTAATGCTAATTTAGAATAATAATGTACACTATACTATTAAAAAGGTTATTTTTCCAGCAATAAATTGTTGATATAGATCAGCAGCTAGAATAGTACCTTATCATGCATAATAAGATCAGCACGGGATATTCGCTTGCTCTCTCTTGATTTACTTGTCTTGATGTCATAGTACTGTTGCATACAGTCTTTTGGGTGTTGAGGAGAAGGTAATAACTATACAGAATGTGGTAATGATGTCTTTGGAAGGCCCTTTGTATAACAAGCACTTTGAACCAGAATATCCTGTACAAAACAGTGTTAAGGCTTTTGTGTTATAATTCATTTCTTTTATATTTTGGGTGACTACTAATGACATTATTTATGGTGTATGCCTTCCCTGTTTAAAATAAAAGGTCTCTTTTAATAAATTGTAGGTTATAAAACATCTGAAGTGGGCAATTTAAATAAAGAAGATGAAGTGGGAAAAATGCACACACTGACACACACACTCACTCACCCGCACACATACACATACCAGGCCACAGAGAACGAGCTAGTTTCTATAGTGAAGACCAAAATTTTAGCTTTGAGCGTTTTCATAAGGCAAGGAATAAAACATTAGATTTTGTAGAGTTGGTCTCAGTGGGAATTATTGTTCCATTTCATTTTGGCAGATTTGAGAAGATACCAGAATTGTTTGATACTAAATTAAAAAAATTCCGTGAACAGGGGAGAGGGGCAGAGGGAGAGAGAGAGAATCCCAAGCAGGCTCCATGCTCAATGTGGAGCCCGACGTAGGGCTTGACCCCACAACCCTGGGATCGTGACTTGAGCCGAAATCAAGAGTTGGATGCTCAACTGAGTGAGCCACTCAGGTGCCCCTGATATTTAAAAATTTTAATGGAAGTCTAAAATTGTATGAAAATTTAAGACAATAGGTACAGTATCAAGATATTTTGTCTTACTGTATATTATGGTTCTTACATAGTACTTGGTAAAAAAGTGCTAAGTAAATTTCATTTCACTTTAATCTTTACATTGACCCAGTTGAAATATTTCTAATATTGTTATCCAGTCCCCAAAAGCCTAAGAACAGATTTTTATTGTAAAGATATTTAAACACTATTAATGATAAATAACATTTACAGAGCATTTTTTAAATATACATAATCATCTTTGCAACAACTCTGTGAGGTAGACGTGGTGTTATACTCATTTTTCTGATAGAAAACTGGGACCTAGAGAGGTTATATAACTTAAGTAGTATCATATAAGTGTCATAGACAGGAATTGAGCCCAAATGTTCTGACTTTGTTATAATATCTTTGTTATATTAATCATGCTGTTTCCACATGGGGTTACCTTTTCCATGATTGGAGACTGAAGAAGATATGTGAGACTTAATCATTTAGTGTAGTTCGAAGTCTTTGTTGTTGTTGTTGTTAAATTTATTTTGAGAGAGAAGACTGTGAGCAGGGGTGGGGCAGAGAGTGAAAGAGGGAGAGAGAAGATCCCAAGCAGGCTCATCGCTGTCAGCACAGAGCCCAGTGCAGGGCTCAGACTCATGAAATTGAGATCATGACCTGAGCCAAAATTAAGAGGTGGACTGCTCACCCGACTGAGCCACCCAGGTGCCCCTCAAAAGCCATTTTTTAATTCATTTCATCAAACAGATATTTAAGTGTTTGCTATGTGTCAGGCACTATTTTTGGGCTTCTGGCTTTTATCAATGAACAAAACAAAGATCCCTGCTCACATGGAGTTTATATTCTAGCCTAGAGATTCAAAACAATAAATATGGGGCGCCTGGGTGGCTCAGTCGGTTGAACGTTCAACTTCGGCTCAGGTCATGATCTTGTGGTTTGTGAGTTCAAGCCCCACGTCGAGCTCTGACAACTCAGAACTTGGAGGCTGCTTTGGATTCTGTGTCTCCCTCTCTCTCTGCCCCTCCCATGCTCCTGCTCATGCTCTGTCTCTCAATAATAAATAAATGTTAAAAAAAATCCACTTGGATATGAAAAAAAACAATAAACATAATTACCAAGTGAATTACTTAGTATGTCAGAAGGTGATCTGTTCTGTAGAAGAAAAAAAAAATGACCAGGGAATTGGAGCAGACTGTAATATTGTCAAGAGAACAAGTAAGATGAAAGTCCTAGTGCTAGAATGTGCTAGCATATTTGATGTATAACAGGGAGGTAGGTACTTGAGTAGATTAGGAGAATAGAAGGAGATAAGATCAGGAAGTTGGGAGCATGCATCTTATATAGTCTTTTAAGGTCATGGTATGGATCTAAGCTTTTACCCTGAGTAAAATGGGAAGCTTTTGCAGGATTTTGAACACTTTAAAAGTCATCCTGATTGTGTTCAGAATAGGCACTGAAGCCAGACACAGCTAGAAACAGGGAGACCTAATCCAGGGGGGAAAAAGGTGGCTCTGAACAGATTGATAGTAGAGGTGGTGAGAAATGGTTGGATTCTGGACATATTTTGCAAATGGAGACAACAGAATTTGCTGGCAGATAGTAAGGAAAATAAAAAAAGGCAGGATGACTTCAAGGTTTTTAGCCTGAGCGTCTGAAAGGATGGAGTTGTTACCAACTGAGATAATTTACAGGGAAAATCAGGAGTTCAGTTTGATTTGTTAAGTTTGGGGGTTTTTTCACATACCCCCAAGTAAAGTTGTTCAGAGTTTAGGAATGAAGTCTGGGATAGAAATATAAAGTTGGGACTCATTGGTATATAGATGACATTTAAAGTCACAACACTGAATGATATCTTTGAGGAAATGTGTACAGAGAGATAAGAGAGAACTGAACCCTAGGATACTCCCAACATTAAGAGGGGAGAAAACAGAAGAGATTGTCAAAGGAGCCTAAGAACAATCAGTGAGGTAGGACTTAAACCTAGAGAATGTTCCTTGGGAGCCCAAGGAAAGAAAGTAAACCATGGAAGATAGAATGATTAGCCATGTAATTTTGCTGACAGGTTAGGCAGGATGAATACTAGAATTAAAAATTTAATTTAGCAATATGAAGGCCACTGTTATTGTGCAGTCTTCAGTGAGATATGAAAATGGCCTGGTTAGCACCATACATATTTTTTTTAATGGGACTTTTTGATGTTTACAGTGTGTCCTTTGCCATGTTCAGGTTTGCCGTCCTGTTGGTGGTATGTCTGGCAGTGGATCGCAGCTTGGTTCAATGGGTAGCCTGACCATGAAATCACAACTTCAGATCACTGGTAAGTCTTAAACAGATCTACTAGTATACTTTTTTTTTCTTCCTAAGATAAAAAATATAATCCTTTTTTTTTTTTTTTTTTTTTTTTGAGGGAGAGAGAGAGAGAGAGAGAGGGCACAAGTGAGTAAAGGGCAGAGAGAGTGAGAATCCCATAAGGGGCAGAGAGAGAGAGAGAGAGAGAGAGAGAGAAGGAGGTAGGGAGAGAGAGAGAGAAGCGGGACTCACCCAAAGTGGGGCTTGAGCTCATCTTATACGGGGCTTGTACTCACCTGAAGTGGGGCTCTAGCTTACCTGATGTGGACTTGAACTCCCAAACTGTGAGATCGTGACCTGAGCCCAAGTCAGATGCTTCGCTACTGAGCCACCCAAGCACCCCAAAAAATAATCTTAAGAGAAGAAAATCTTCAGTGGCTATTATATATCAGGTGCTGTTTGAAGTAATATTTGCCTAATGAATGAAAGAACAGATGGTTAGATGTATAAAAATTACATTTTTATTTCAGGATATTCTTGGGTATTCTGTAGGGTTTTTTTCCCCCTCTCCCATTAAACATTGGTGTCTGGGGCAGTTGCTATTGTTTTTTGTTTTGTATTACATTAACAGCCTTGAGAGATAATTCACATACACACAGTTTACCCATTAAGAGGTCAATGATTGTTAGTATATTCACAGTGTTGTACAGTTGTCAACACTGTCAGTTTTAGAAAACCTCTACCCATTAGTAGAAGACTTTCCATGTCCCCCAGCCACCATCAACCCTGGGCAATCACTAATCTACTTCCTGTCTGTAGGTTTTTCTATTCTGGATATCTCATATAAATGGGATCCTAAAATGTGTATGGCTTTTTGTTTCTGACTTTTTCTACTTGGCATGTTTTCAAGGTTCATTCTTATTGTAGCATGCATTAGTATTTCATTTTATTGCCAAATAATATTGCAGGCATGAACATGCCACATTTTCTTTATCCTTTTATCAGTTGATGTATGTTTGAGTTGTTTCTACTTTTGGCTATTAGGAATAATGCTATGAACATTTGTGTACAAGTTTTTGTAAAGATGTGTGTTTTCACTTCTCTTGAGTACCTACCTAGGAGTGGAGTCACTGGTCATATATATGTTTCACTTTGTGAGGAATTCCAAATTGCTTTTCATTTTTTAAATTTTTTTATTTTTCATTTTTTTAAATGTTTATTTTTGAGAGAGAGAGGGAGAGGGAGATGGTGAGCAGGGTAGGGGCAGAGAGAGAGGGAGATGGAGAACTCCAAGCAGGCTCTGCACTGCCAGTACAGAGCCTGATATGAGTTTGAACTCACAAACCACAAATTATGACCTGAGCCTAAGTCAAGAGTCAGATGATTAACCGACTAAGCCCCCCATGCGCCTCTCCAAATTGTTTTTCAAAGCATTCACACTATTTGTATTCCCATCAGCCATGTATGAGGGTTCCACTTTCTCCACATCCTTGACAGTGCGTGTTGTCTTTTTGATTATAGACATCCTAGTGGGTGTGAAGTGGTATGTCATTGTGGGTTTGATTTGCATTTCTCTGGTGGTTAATGATGTTGAACATCTTTTCATGTGCTAAATGGCCATTTGTATATATCTTTTTTGGAGAAATGTCTATTTAAATCCTTTGGTTGCTATTATTATTTAACTACTATCTCTGTCTTTCTCTCTCTAACCATATGAACCAAGTATATCACTTTCAGATTGATATTCCTAATGTTCTAATATGCCACTTACGTTACATTCCTGCTCAAAAATCTTTAATGCTTCTGTTTGGCTATAGTTTGGAATTTCGTTAGCCGGGGCTGAGAGCTTTCACAGTCTGGCTCCATATGGTCTTTTTGTAGATATTTATACATGAACTATTTGGTGAGTCACTGGATTTTCTTCAGATATGCATGTGTCTGTATCACACAGTGAAACCTCAGTCTCTAACCTTTTAATGGCATTTATTTCTTCTAGAACAATTACCATCCTCTGTATGGTATTTTATCTTTTATTACACCTATCTCACATCCACCTCTAGATGATGACTATTAGGCTACAAACCATGTCCTTATTATTATCTTCCTCAAAACCTAAAAATGATTGAATTATATTTAAAAAACACTTTCATAATGTGACAGCATCTTAGAATTTATTTTTGGAAATTCCTTCACTATAGTCTCTTTCCTTAGCAATGTCTGATTCTCAATGAAAGATACTGATATTTCTTTGTTAAGCAAGATTCTGATTATTTTCCTCTGCTCCCCATCCTGAAGCTAGCCTGAGTAGCTGATTTAAATTGAGCCAGCTTCTTAGGACTTTTTCTGGGCTGCTTAACATTAAACCTTTGATTGGAGTAATCTTTAAAAAAATCTTTACTTTTTCAGGTTATATAAGTAATACACATGTTTTTTATTTTTAAAAACGTAGTAAAATAGGGGTGCCTGGGTGGCTCAATCAGTTAAGTGTCTTACTCTTCATCTCAGCTCAGGTCTTGATCTCAGGGCTGTGAGTTCAAGCCCCACACTGGGCTCTGTGCTGGGCATGGAGCCTACTTACAAAAACAAACAATAACCAAAAAAAAACTTTAAAAAAACCTCAGTAAAAGAATGAAGTGAAGGGTCCTATTTATCATCTCAATCCTGAGAGGTGATACTGTTATTCCTTTAGGTTTAGGTTTATATTCCTTTATACTTTTTTCTGTGCATAAACCACTTATCTTGTTTGCTACCATCATTATTCTTACAGTAAGAAAAGAAAAATATTTGATAAATGCCTAAATGCATCTCAAGAAGACATAATTCTTGCCATGTTTAAGTTTTTAATCTTGGTTCTAATAATTCTGAGACTGCACAAATACAAGGCAAAAGCAATTTAATAAAAACAAATACCATGAATAATGGATAAAAGTTATATATTTAGCAAATATATTATTATATATGAGACAAATGGAAAGCATAAGTTTATAAAGAGTAAAGTGCCAAGTTGAGTAGAATCAAATGCCTTTCATAATTCATTGTTTACTTCTATGCTTTTGATGCTAGAAACCTAACTAAGCTTTTTGCACAATTTCCTTTAATGACATTGTATTTTTTATTCTATGTTAATGGATCAGTTATAGTATTGGTTGCTTTTATTATTTTTTTGTAAGCTGCCTCAACATCTTTCTAGATAGAATCAAGATGGGCATAAAAATTGAAGTGTAAAAAATAAATGCCATTGTATATGGTAACGGCAAAAAGAGATAACAACTTTGGTTGGGAAAGCAAGATCAGTGTTTGACCAGAGCTTCTGTGAAAGGAAGTGGTACTTGAAGCATTGTTACCATTTAAATATAGGAAATTATTTAAAAAATATATAGGGAAGTAGAAAGGATCCTTTTAGGAGAGAATACGAGCAGAACACTTGAAGCAGAGAAACGAACAAGGCTTTGCTAAAACCCCTGTGGGCCACTGCTGCAGAGTTGGAACCTTGAGAACTTAATGGGAGTGGGTCATCTCCTTCAGGTGTGTGTCAGGGCTACAAAAATATCATTGCTGGCAGACATGGAAAGAAATCAGGGCTTTTAACAAAGAACAGTCAATTTTACTTTTTAGAAAGTTAGTATGAAAGACCAATAGGAGAATTGAGTGTCAAAAGTTAAAAAATCCTACTCTGTGGTTTTACTCAAATTTCTTGTCTTTAAAAAAATTTTAAAGTAGTAAGTTAATTTTGAGAGAGAGTGGGGGAGGAGCAGAGAGAGAGAGAGAGAGAGAGAGAGAGAGAGAGAGAGAACCCCAAGCAGGGTCCGTGCTGTCAGCGCAGAGCCCAACATGTGGCTTCATCTCCTGAACTATGAGATCATGACCTGAGCCAAAATCAAGAGTTGGACGCTTAACCCACTGAGCCACCCAGGCACCTCTTGTCTTTTGTTTTGTTTAAATTTTTTTAGTATTTATTTATTTTGGAGCGAGACAGAGAGTGAGTGGGGGAGGAGCAGAAAGAGGGAGACACAGACTCTGAAGCAGGCTCCAGGCTCTGAGCTGTCAGCACAGAGCCCAACATGGGGCTCAAACTCACAAACTGTGAGATCGTGACCTGAACCAAAGTCGGACACTTAACCGACTGAGCCACCCAGGAGCCCCTACCCCTTGTCTTTTTTTGTTTGTTTGTGTTTTCAATCCAGTTATTCCAGCAGCATTTCCTGAAAAGACTGTTTTTTTATCCATTGAATTTTCTTGGTTCCTTTGTCAAATATTAGTTGACCTTATATGTTTGGGTTTATTTCTGGGCTCTCAATTCTGTTCCATTGATCTATTTGTCAGTTTTTATGTCAGTACAATACTGTTTTGATTACTATAGCTTTATAGGATAGCTTGAAATCAGGAAGTACAATGCCTCCTGCATTGATTTCTTTGGATATTGGGGTCTTGTGGTTCCATATAAATTTTAGGAGTGTTTTTCCTACTTTAATCAAAAATGCCCGTGGAATCTTGATAGGTAGTGCATTGAACATGCAGATGGCTTCTTACCCTCTTGTTATTTTCTTACCTCTTTCATATTTATTTGTTTGTTTGTTTATTTACCATTTTTTAAGTAGGCTCCACAACCATCATGGGGCTTGAACCCATGACCCTGAGATCCAGAGTCTCATTCTCTATCACCTGAGCCAGCCAGGTGCCCCTATTTTCTTACCTCCTTCTATCATACATACAGAGACAGACATACATTCCTGTTAATTATTCATTTACAGTGTATATTGGCTAATTGATTTCCTTACCCGATTAAGTGAGGGCAAATAGAAAATTTATTTCAGAGAAATGGTACCTTTTGTAAGCTGTAGCAAAAAAGTTTAAAAAAATAATTCATAGTGCGGTTTGTTGATAATTGGATTGTTTAGAGAACTTGGATGTATGTTTTAATTTCACTGAATCCTTTTTTTTTTTTTAATTTAACTTAATTTACTTTTTTTTTTATTTTAGAGAGAGAGTGAGCAGGAAAGGGGCAGAGGGAGAGAGAATCTTAAGCAGGCACCATGCTCAGTGTAAAGCCTTTTGAGGAGCTCAGTTCCACTACCCTGGGATCATGACCTGAGCCAAAATCAAGACTCAACCAGTGGAGCTACCCAGGTGCCTCTCACTGAGTTCTTTATAAGAGTATCAAAGGAGGGATGCCTGGGTGGCTCTATCAGTTAAGTGAATGGCTCTTGATTTTGGCTCAGGTCATGATCCTCACAGTTCATGAGTTTGAGCCCCGCATTAGTCTCTGTGCTGACAGTGCCAAGCCTGCTTGGGATTCTCTCTCCCTTCTCTCTGCCCCTCCCCTGCTTGCACTCTTTCTCTCAAAATAAATAAATAAAGTTAAAAAAAAAAAAGTATCAAAGGAAAGGCAACGTCACCTTTCCTTTTCAGCATTTACATAAAATAAAAAAGTATACTGCTGGTGTATTAGTTATATTTTCTTTCTTTCTTTCTTTCTTTCTTTCTTTCTTTCTTTCTTTCTTTCTTTCTATATAATATCAGGTTAGCTAACACACAGTGTATATACAGTGTGCTCTTGGTTTTGGGGGTAGATTCCCGTGATTCATCACTTACATACAACACCCAGTGCTCATCCCAATAAGTGCTCTTCTCATTGCCCATCACCCATTTCCCTTCACCTGTGCCCACCTATCAACCCTTAGTTTGTTCTGTGTATTTAAGAGTCTTTTATGGTTTGCTCCCTCTTTGTTTGAAATTATATTTTCCCCTTCCCTTCCCCTATGGTCTTCTGTTAAGCTTCTCAAGTTCCACATATGAGTGAAAACATATTCTCTCTTTGATTGACTTATTTAACTTAGTATAATACTCTCCACTTCCATCCACATTGTTGCAAAATGGCAGGATTTCATTCTTTCTCATTGCCAAGTAGTGTTCCATTGTATATATAAACCACATCTTTATCCATTCATCAGTTGATGGACATTTCATTTGGGCTCTTTCCATAATTTGGCTACTGTCCAAAGCGCTGCTATAAACATTGGGGTACATGTGCCCCTTCAAATCAGCACTCCTTTATCCTTTGGATAAATTCCTAGTAGTGCTATTGCTGGGTCATAGGGTAGTTCTATTTTTAGTTTTTTGAGGAACCTCCATACTGTCTTCCAGAGTGGCTGCACCAGTTTGTATTCCCACCAGCAGTGCAAAAGGGTTCCTCTTTCTCTGATCCTCGCCAACATCTGTTGTTTCCTAAGTTGTTAATTTTAGCCACTCTGACTGGTGTGAGGTAGTATCTCATTGTGGGTTTTCATTTATATTTCCCTGATGATGAGCGATGTTGAGCGTTTTTTCATGTGTCTGTTGGCCATCTGGACGTTTTCTTTGGAAAAGTGTCTTTTGAAGTGTCTAATTTCTTCACTGAATTATTTGTTTTTTGGGTGTTGAGTTTGGTAAGTTCTTTATAGATCTTGGATGCTAACCCTTTACCTGATATGTCATTCGCACATATCTTCTCCCATTTCATTGGTCGCCTTTTAATTTTGTTGATTGTTTCTTTTGCAGTGCAGAAGCTTTTTATCTTGATAAGGTCCCAATAGTTCATTTTTGCTTTTATTTCCCTTTCCTTCGGAGACATGCCAAGCAAGAAATTGCTGCTGCTGAAGTCAAAGAGGTTGTTGCCTGTTTTCTCCACTAGGGTTTTGATGGTTTCCTGTCTCACATGTAGGTCTTTCATCCATTTTGAGTTTATTTTTGTGTATGGTGTAAGAAAGTGGTCCAGTTTCATTCTTCTGCATGTTTCTGTCCAGTTCTTCCAGCACCATTTGCTAAAGAGACTGTCTTTTTTCCATTGGATACTCTTTCCTGCTTTGTCAGAGATTAGTTGGCCATACATTTGTGGGTCCAATTCTGGGTTCTCTATTCTATTCCATTGGTCTATGTGTCTGTTTTTGTGCCAATACCATACTGTCTTGATTACAACCTTGTAGTAGAGGCTGAAGTTTGGGATTATGATGCCTTTCGCTTTGGTTTTCTTTTTCAATGTAACTTTGATTATTTGGGGTCTTTTGTGGTTCTATACACATTTTAGGATTGTTTATTCTAGCTTTGAGAAGAATGCCGATACAATTTTGATTGGGATTGCATTGAATGTATAGATTGCTTTGGGTAGTATTGACATTTTAACAATATTTATCCTTCCAATCCATGAGCATGGAATGTTTTTCCATTTCTTTGTGTCTTCTTCAATTTCCTTCATAAATTTTCTATAGTTTTTGGCGTACATATCTTTTACATCTTTGGTTAGGTTTAATCCAAGGTATGGTTCTTGGCGTAATTGTAAATGGGATTGATTTCTTGATTTCTCTTTCTGTTGTTTCATTATTGGTGTACAGAAATGCAACTGATTTCTATACATTTATTTTGTATCCTGCGACTTACCTGAATTCATGTTATCAGTTCTAGCAGCTTTTGGGTGGAGTCTTTTGGGTTTTCCATGTAGAGTATCATGTCGTCTGCAAAAAGTGAAAGTTTGACTTATTCTTTGCCAGTTTTGGATGCCTTTTATTTCGTTTTGTTGTCTGATTGCTGAGGCTGGGACTTCCAACACTATGTTAAACAACAGTGGTGTCAGTGGACATCCCTGCTGTGTTCCTGATCTCATGGGGAAAGCTCTCAGTTTTTTCCCATTGAGGATGATATCAGCTGTGGGCTTTTCATATATGGCTTTTATGGTGTTAAGTTATGTTCCTTCTATTCCGACTTTCTTGGGGGTTCTTATTAAGAAAGGATGCTGCTGTATTTTGTCAAATGCTTCTTCTGCATTTATTGACAGGATCATATGGTTCTTATCCTTTCTTCTATTAATGGGATGTATTACATTGATTGATTTGCGAATATTGAACTAGCCCTGCAGCCCAGGAATGAATCCTACTTGATCGTGGTGAATAATTCTTTTGATATACTGTTGAATTCAATTTGCTAGTATCTTGTTGAGAATTTTTGCATCTGTGTTCATCAGGGATATTTCACCTTTTTAGGTAAATTATCAAAAAGGTAATTGTCCTTTTTAGTGGGGTCACTGTCTGGTTTGGGAATCAAGTTAATGTTGGCTTCATAGAGGGGCGCCTGAGTGGCTCAGTCGGTTGAGCATCCGACTTCGGCTCAGGTCATGATCTCAGGGTCTGTGAGTTCAAGCCCTGCGTTGGGCTCTGTGCCGACAGCTCAGAGCCTGGAGCCTGTTTCGGATTCTGTGTCTCCCTCTCTCTCTGACCCTCCCCCATTCATGCTCTGTCTCAAAAAAATAAATAAAGGTTAAAAAAAAAATGGAAAAAAAAATGTTGGCTTCATAGAATGAATCTGGAATCTTTATTTCTGTTTCTGTTTTTTGGAACAGGTTGAGAAGAATAGGTATTAACTCTGCTTTAAATGTCTGTTAGAATTCCCCTGGGAAGCCATCTGGCCCAGGACTCTTATTTGTTGGGAGATTTTTGATAACTGTGATTCAATTTCTTCACTGGTTATGGGTCTGTTCAATTTTCTGTTTCTTCCCATTTGAGTTTTGATAGTGTGTGGGTGTCTAGGAATTTGTCCATTTCCTCCAGGTTGTCTAGTTTGTTGGCATATAATTTTTCATAGTATTCTCTGATAATTGTTTATATTTCTGTGATACTGGTTGTGGTCTGTCCTCTTTCATTTGTGATTTTATTTATTTGGGTCCTTTCTCTTTTTGAGAAGTCTGGCTAGCAGTTTAAAAATTTTGTTTTATTTTTTCAAAAAAATAGCTCTTAGATTCATTGATCTGTTCTGGGTTTTTTGTTTTTGTTTTTTAATTCTATATTATTTCTGCTCTGATCTTTATTATTTCTCTTCTGCTGCTGGTTTTGGGATTTCTTTGCTGTTCTGCTTCTAATTCCTTTAGATGTGCTGTTAGATTTTGTATTTGGGATTTTTCTTGGTTTTTGAGATAGGCCCGGATTGCATTGTGTTTCCCCTTAGGACTGCCTTTGCTGCATCCCAAAGGATTTGGACTGTCACGTTTTCATTTTCATTTGCTTCCATGTATCTTTTAATTTCTTCTTTAATTGCCTGGTTGACCCGTTCATTCTTTATTAGAATGTTCTTTAACTTCTGTGCATTTGGAAGCTTTCCAAATTTTTTTCTTCTGGTTGATTTCAAGTTTCATAGCATTGTGATTAGAAAATATGCATGGTATGATCTCAATCCTTTTATATTTATTGAGGGCTGTTTCATGACCCAGTATGTGATCCATCTTAGAGAATGTTCCATGTACACTCAAAAAGAATGTGTATTCTGCTTTTGGATGAAAAGTTCTGAATGTATCTATCATGTCCATCTGGTCCAGTGTATCATTCAAGGCCCTTGTATCTTTATTGATATTTTGCCCAGATGATCTGTCAATTGTTGTGAGTATTAAAGTCCCCTGCAATTACAGTATTCCTGTCAGTAAGATTGCTTATGTTTGTGATTAATTGACTTATGTATTTGGGTGCTACCAAGTTGGGAGTGTAAGCATTTACAATTGTTAGCTCTTCTTGATGGATAGACCTCGTAATTGTGACATACTGCCCTTCTTCATCCCTTGTTACAGCCTTTAGTTTAAAATCTAGTTTGTCTGATATAAGTATGGCTACTCCAGCTTTCTTTTGACTTCCAGTAGCATGATAGGTGGTTCTTCATCCCCTTACCTTCAATCTGAAAGTGCCGTCAGGTCTAAAATGGGTCTTTGGTAGACAGCATATAGATGGATCTTGTTTTTTGTTTTTGTTTTTGTTTTTTAATCCATTCTGATACCCTATGTCTTTTGATTAGAGCATTTAGTCCATGTACATTCAGAGTTATTGAAAGATATGGATTTAGTGTCGTTGTGTTATCTGTAGATGTCATGCTTGTGCTTATGTCTCTGGTGCTTTTTAGTGTTTGCAGCATTCCACTCACAGAGTCCCCCTTTAGGATCTCTTGCAGGGCTGGTTTAGTGGTGATGAACTCCTTCAGTTTTTGTTTGGGAAAGCCTTTATCTCTCCTTCTATTCTGAATGACAATCTTGCTAGATAAAAAGTCTTCTTAGCTGCATATTTTTCCTGTTCAGCACATTGAATATTTCCTGTCATTCCCTTCTGGCTTGCCAAGTTTCAGTGGACAGGTCTGCTGCTACCCTTATATGTCTATCTTGTAGGTTAAGGCCCATTTGTCTCTAGCTGCTTTCAGAATTCTGTATCTTTGTATTTTGCCAGTTTCATAATGATATGCCATGGAGAAGATCTATTCTTGTTAAATCTAAAGGGAGTTCTCTGAGCCTCCTGGATTTGGATGTCTATTTCCTTCCCCAGATTAGGGAAGTTCTCAGCTATAATTTGTTCAAGTAAACCTCTGCCTCTTTCTCCTTCTTCTGGAGCTCGTATGATATGGATATTATTACATTTCCATCAAGTCACTTAGTTCTGTAATTCTCCCCTTGTGGTCTAATATTTTCTTACCTCTCTTTTTCTAAGCTTCATTATTTTCCATAATTTTATCTTCTATTTCACTTAATCTCCCCTCTGCCTCTTCCATCCTTGCTGTCAATGCATCTAGTTTATTTAGCACCTCATTTCTTAATTTGTTGTGACTGTTTCTTAGTTCCTTGATCTCTGCAGCAGTAGATTCTCTGCCATCTTCTAAGCTTTTTTTCTTCCTTCTATGCTTTTTTCCAAGCCCAGCTATTAATCTTATGACTATTATTCTAAATTCTTGCTCAGTTATATTGTTCATTTCTGTTCTGAGCAATTCTCTAGCTGTCATTCCTTCCTGGAATTTCTTTTGAGGAGAATTCTTCTATTTTGTCATACTGGCTTGTTTTCTGTCCCTTATGTGTTTTAATAGGTTGTTATGAGTCTTGCTGCTGTGAGCACTATTATATTAAAAAGGGGTCATAACACTGTCCAGGGCCTGGCCCTTCAGGAGGTGTTTTTGGAGTGTGTTTCATGCTCTCTGTTGTTGAGGCTCTGGTTGCTTTATCTCCCTACTCATAGTGGTGGTTTGGATCTTTCACTAGGTGTGCTTTGATTTGTTCGTTGAAGTGTCCCTGGAAAAAATTTTAAAAAGGGGTGTGTATGGTGGTGGAAGAGGCCTTATCCCATAGAGAGAGAGAAGTGATGGGTGGGGAAAAGGAAAAGAAAAAAAAATTGACCAGGCAGAGAATCAGAGAAACTATACAGCTTAGTCCAGAGACCGGGGGGTGGGGGGGGTGGGGGGGGGGTAAAGGAGAGACAGAAGAGATGTAAAAAGAATAGATTGAAAATGTGTGCTTAAACCAACAACCAGAATAACCAGACTAGAGAAGGGAAGAAATAAGAGGGAGAAAAGGGGGGATATATATATCCCCCCACACACACACAAAATAAGAATTGATCAAGAATCAAATCAAAGAATACAAAAACCACTGGACCAATATCTGATGGGGCCTTGGAACCAGTGCCTGCAATGATCTGGAAGAGGGACTGTTTGGTTAAGTCAGTGTCAATCTTGCTCTGTTACATATGCAGTTACCAGGTACAGAGGGATGTGGTTTGGTGTATGTGGGTCCCACCTCCACTGTGGGCCCGTTGTCTGTTCCCTGAAACCCCACCTTGTTGGTGATGGGGAGAAAACTGGCAACACCCCAGCCTCTCCTCCGTGGACCAGGTGTCCCAAACCACTTTGTTCAGGCCATCCTGACAGTGCCACACGGGCGCGAGCAGGCCACTTTGTTCTGCTCCACAGTCTCCGGCACCTTCCAGGTGCTTGGGTGGGATTAAAACCCGGATCCTGCTCCACGCACCCTGGTTCCTGGGAAGTGCCACTCCACCCAGCCTGTCAACTGAGGGCCTCTGGCTCCTCACAGTGCTGAGTGGGTGCGAGTGCAAGCAGCCACCTATGTCCCCCTCCACCATCTCCTGTGCCTTCCAGGCACGTGGCTGGGATTCAAACCCCAATGTCTTACAGGATCCCTTGTCCCAGTTCCTGGATACTGTCACTCTGGGGTACTGTCAGGTACAAAGGACCTCTGGCTGGTGCGGGGGAGGGGGGGGGCAAGGGGTTCATGGGCCTACAGGGTCTTTTGTCCTTGGAATGGCTATTTGTCTTCTCATAGCACTCAAGGGAAAGGGTTGTTCTCTCTGCTCCTGAGAGGTAGCTACCTAGCTCAGGGCTGGCTCCCCACCTCCCACAGTTAGAAATTGGTTCTTTCTCCATTTTTTTCCATTCCCCGGTCCATGGTTTTTCTCTTATCCAAATACAGTCCTACATTTCCACAGCCTGTCTTTCTCTTCCTTTTGTCTCTTCACAGAAGGGGATCCCTCCCTTCTGTTCCTATGCCACCTGTTTTATCTCTCCCAGTTTGCAGTCATGCACCTATGGCCTGCTACGTTGTCCCTGTGGGCCCCTGGAGATGTTTCTGTCACTCTGTAACCCGGATTCCTAGAATTCCAAGTCTTCTGGCCTCAATACTGCTGTGTTTGAGGGACACGGGAACTTCGGGTCCCCCTGCTTCTCCACCATGTTGACCACTCTCCAGTAACATTTTCTGTAATTTGAATCTAATTTATGGAAATAACTTGAGTAGCCATTTAGCTTCAAGTTTGAGTTGAATAAGAAAGGTTGTCTTTTGTGCTACTCTTTCACATAGATCTAGATAATTCATTGAAGCAGTTGCTTTGGGAATTTCTGTTGGCATTTAACTGATTTGTTCACATTTTACTGGAATATTGTTAGTGAATGTCCCTGTATTTTTCATATTGGGCAATAACTTTCTTGTATAGTTTATCAGATAGATGCAAAAATTATAGTAGAAAATAATAAATACTGTCAAATGTTTTGACCTGTGTACCATTAAAGTTTCTATCGTTAAACTCTTGGGGAGGTCATTTCGCCCCTGACCCCAAGTTTTAGTTAAGAAATGTATATTAGACTAATGATTCCCATCTCCAGAGAAGCTAATGTCTGGTCTTGGTTCTGATACTTAGTAGTTATGTAACCTTGTGCATGTCACTAATACCTTTGAGCCTCAGTTTCCTTAGCTGTGAACTGAGGTAAACAACAATGTGAAATGCCCAGAAGAGTTTAAATTTCATCATGCAGGCATTAGAGAAGTATTTGAAAAGTACTGACATGAGCACATCTGTTTTAGGAAGATAATCCTAGAAGTTGAGGGGTTGCTGAAGTGAGGTTAAAAACAATTGTTGGAGACCTTTGCGGTAGCCCAGGTGATGTGATACTGAGATTTTTCAGTTTCCTGTCTTACAGTTTACCATTTTTATTCTTTTAATTTACTATAGTAAATTAAGTTTCAGGAAGTAGTGCAGTGATCTATTTTTTAATATTGGGACTGTAACAAAAGTTTTATGCAATGTAAACTAAGATTTGAGCACTTAATTTCTCCTGTTCAGGCTTCGCAAGTGACCCTCATGCAAACTTTTAAGTTCTGTTGAATTTGTCTTTTTATGTATAAAAATTAAGATGATAATTCCTATCTCACAGGATAGTCTTTTGAGTATTAAAATGAAAATGTTTTGGGGTGCCTGGGGGCTTGGTTAAGCATCCGACTTCCACTCAGGTCATGATCTCATGGCTCATGAGTTGGAGCCCTGTGTCAGGCTCTGCTGACAGCTCAGACCCTGGGGCCTGCTTGGGATTCTGTGTGTCCCTCTTTCTCTGCCCCTCCCTTGCCTCACGCTCTCTGTCTCTTTCTCTCAAAAAATAAACATTAGAAAAAAAAATTTTTTAATGAAAATGTTTATGTAGCAGACACATAGCCAACACTAACTGTTAGTGTTAGTTTCACTTACCTCTTTTATTTCCACATTTAAAGTTTCCTACAATGTCTCTAGTGGGGTTGGGTGGGATTATACGGCAAAATAACTTTGAAAAGTTTGAATCCTGAAATGCCACTGAGGGCAGATGGTTTCCTTCCTGTCAGGCCTACGTTGCTTTGTTCTAGATTTAATCAGTTTCAGAGGTCCATAAGAGCCTCTGAAGTACAATGGTGGTCTTTGCAAAATTGTTTAGGCTTTTTTCACCTTTTCTCAGGCCAGAAATGTGTTAAAAATAAGGGTTTTATATTTTTCTGTGGCAATCCTGTGATTAAATATTGCTCTGTATTAAGTACTTGAGCTTTATCGTACATATTAATCAGAGATAGGTCTGTGCCCCGCTTGATTGTTTTCTTTTCTGAAAAAGACTTTTTAGTGTTTACACTTAGATGTCTCACAAACATCTCAAATTTTATACATTCATTATAATACTCTTGATTTCCTGCCTATGCCACCCCCCCTCAGGCTTTTATCCCAGATCTTTCCATCTTACTAAATGGCATATTCTTCCATTCAGTTATTCATACCGAAAACCTGTGAATTATCCTTGCTTCTTCTTTTTTCCAACTTCCTCATGTAATCTAATCATGTTGGTTCTCCTTAGAAAATATTTATCCCCCCCCGTATTCATGTTCACCATCCAAACCACTGTCATCTCTTGATTAGATGACTCTAGTAGTCTCTTAACCCCCACTTTTGTCTCCCTATCAATTTATTTTTCCCACAGCAGAATTATCTTTGAGTATTAATCTGATTATCACTGTATTCTCAGTGCCCCAAATAATATCTGATATATATAGTAGGCACTCAGTAAATTTGTTGAATAGCACTCTTTTTTTTTTAAATGTTTGTTTATTTATTTTTGAGAGAGAGAGAGCGCGTGTGAGTGGGCTGTGTAGGGGCATAAAGAGAGGGAGACACAGAATCAGAAGTAGGCTCCAGGTTCCAACCTGTCAGCACAGAGCCAGACACGAGGACTCCAACTCACGAACCACGAGATCATGAGCTGAACTAAAGTTGGACGCTCAACCCAGGTGCCCCAGAATAGCACTCTTACTTAAAGTTCCTCAGAGGCTCCTTGTTGCCTACTTCAGTAACATCTCTTGCAGTTTTTTTTTTTCTTTCTTTGACAGATACTTTTTTTGATACTGCATATTGATATGAAATCTCATCAAACTTTATTATACCAAATGTTCCAAAATAATGATGAAGTTTTGGTTTATAGAATGTGCATACATTGTTGGGAGTACTAACCCAGCAGCTGGCTTGCATGCTACCAAAAAGGCATATAAGTATCAAAGGAAAGAAGTGATGTTTGTGAAGTCAGGCGATTCATAGCTGCCACCTGGGACTGGACCTGCTAGGATGCCCAGACTGTGTATGCTTTGGACTGTATATTGAGTTTCTTGGGTAGCTGCTATACAGACTCGTGTAGCAATACCAAACGTCCCTTAATCTTGGTGGGCACTGACATTCTCTGTGCTTAGCTGCTAGAATAGATATTTAGGTAGTAGAATGTTTCCATGGCTGTGATCACCTCATTTATAGGGGAGCAACGAGTTGTCAACTTGTGGGAACCATTATTAGGTGCTCTACTAGATTTGAATCTACTTGTTGCACCTTCCAAGGGTCTTGGACAAGGCTATTTTTTGGCAAAGGTAACTAACTCAAGGGTGAAGATGAAGGAATCAGTCAGTATCTTAAGATGTACTTTGTAGGAAGCTCTTGCTAATAAGAGATAGGAGACGCTAAAAACAATCCTAGTTTGCAACTGTCTTCCTCTGGTGACTTTCCAGCATGCTTAGAATAAAATCCAAATTCCTTATCTGGGCTTGTAAAGCTGAATGTGATCTCACCTCATTTACCATTCTTCCCTGTTTGCTATATTTCCTCCAGATATGCCAAGCCTTTTTGCTTCTCTACAGATGCTCTCTTCCCACTTCCAATCTTCTCAGAGCAAACTCCCTGTCATTTAGATGTTTGCTTAAAACTGTTTCTTCAGAGATTACCAAATTATATTCTGCCACATTAGCCTGTTTTTCAGCACAAGGACTTATCTCTAACTAGGGTATTATCTCCCTGAGAGTCAGGGCCTTTTCTATACTGTAAACTGCACTATTTACAGTTGAGAGCAATTACCTGGTACATGTTAGGGATTCAAATATTTGTTGACTGAGTTTGTTGATGTGCTTTATAAAAAAAAAAAATTAGAGCACGAGAGCATGTGAGTGAGGGCAGAAGGGGAGAGACAGAGAGAGAAAGAGAAGGAGAGAGAAAGAGAGAAAAAGAATATCCCAAGCAAGCTCCATGCTCAGCACAGAGCCCAATGCTGGGGTCATTTCCACAACCCTGGGATCATGACCTGATCTGAAATCAAGAGTCAGATGCTCAACTGACTGAGCCATCCAGATGCCCCTGATGGTGTATTTTTTAATTGACTTCAGAGTACTGAGACTATTGATACTGACATTGGGGAGTCTATTAATAGTAATTTGGGTGAGTGATGTGGGGGAAGTCCTATGTTCATTTACTAGGATGGAAGGAAATACAAAGGTTATGAGTGAATAAAATTAGTAAGTATTTTAGACTAAAACTTATGTTTCTCTGAGTAAAAGTAATAATGTTCTATGTAACCTTTATGAAATTAAATGGATTTGAAGGATGAACTAACATCTCAAATATTTAAATATTTTCTCCTTTATTTTGCCTAGTCATTTCAGCAAAACTTAAAGAAAATAAAAAGAATTGGTTTGGACCAAGTCCTTATGTGGAAGTCACAGTTGATGGACAGTCAAAGAAGACAGAAAAATGCAACAATACGAACAGTCCCAAATGGAAGCAACCCCTTACAGTGTAGGTTTGAAAGTATTTTCTACAGTGTATTTAGTTTAATAAGTGAATAGCAGTGAAGCTTTAAAAGTTTCTCACTTGTTTTCTTTGCTCCTCTTCTCATGTTTTTGTTTTTCTTTCTCATCTATTCCTAGGACTCCTTTCTCTAGTCCCTTTTTTGTTTCTCTTTAGATATTTCTGTTTTTCCAATCTCTCCTTTACCTTCTCCAGTTTAATTGATGGTGGTATCATTATTGCTACCGAACAGCATCTGGAGAGCCCGTGGTTATGGGCCTAGAAAGATTCTTAACAGCTCTTTCCTTAAATTAGGGTTGAAGTACAGGGCTATGAATAATTTTTAAAAATAATTTTTTTGATGTGTGTTTGTCTTGTCCTTTTTCTCCTCCTCCTCCTCCTCCTCCTCCTCCTCTTCCTCCTCCTCCTCCTCTTCCTCCTCCTCCTCCTCTTCCTCCTCCTCTTCCTCCTCCTCCTCCTCCTCCTCTTCCTCCTCCTCTTCCTCCTCCTCCTCCTCCTCCTCCTCCTCCTCCTCCTCCTCCTCCTCCTCCTCCTCCTCTTCCTCCTCCTCCTCTTCCTCCTCCTCTTCCTCCTCCTCCTCCTCTTCCTCCTCCTCCTCCTCTTCCTCCTCCTCCTCTTCCTCCTCCTCCTCCTCTTCCTCCTCCTCCTCCTCTTCCTCCTCCTCCTCCTCTTCCTCCTCCTCCTCCTCTTCCTCCTCCTCCTCCTCTTCCTCCTCCTCCTCCTCTTCCTCCTCCTCCTCCTCTTCCTCCTCCTCCTCCTCTTCCTCCTCCTCCTCCTCTTCCTCCTCCTCCTCCTCTTCCTCCTCCTCCTCCTCTTCCTCCTCCTCCTCCTCTTCCTCCTCCTCCTCCTCTTCCTCCTCCTCCTCCTCTTCCTCCTCCTCCTCCTCCTCCTCCTCCTCCTCCTCCTCCTCCTCTCTTCCTCCTCCTCCTCCTCTTCCTCCTCCTCCTCCTCTTCCTCCTCCTCCTCCTCCTCCTCCTCCTCCTCCTCCTCCTCCTCCTCCTCTTCCTCCTCCTCCTCCTCTTCCTCCTCCTCCTCCTCTCTCCTCCTCCTTCTCCTCTTCCTCCTCCTTCTCCTCTTCCTCCTCCTTCTCCTCTTCCTCCTCCTCCTCCTTCTCCTCCTCCTCCTCCTTCTCCTCCTCCCTCCTCCTCCTCCTCCTCCTCCTCCTCCTCCTCCTCCTCCTCCTCCTCCTCCTCCCTCCTCCTCCTCCTCCTCCTCCTCCTCCTCTTCCTCTTCCTCTTCCTCTTCCTTTTCCTTTTCCTTTTCCTTTTCCTTTTCCTTTTCCTTTTTGTTTCTTTTTCAAGTAGGTTGCATGCCCAGCCTGGGGCCCAGCATGGGGCTTGACCTCATCACTGTGAAATCAAAACCTGAGCTGAGATCAAGAGTTGGATGCTTAACCAACTGAGCTACCCAGGCAGCCCTTGTTTTTGTGTTTTTAATCATGATGCCCACACAGAACCTACACAGGGGTTTTCTTCCTTTAAAAAAAATTCTGTAACTCTGTTTTTATGTATGTATGTATGTATGTATGTATGTATGTATGTTTATTTTTGAGAGCGAAAGAGAGAGAGCTAGCAAGGAAGGGGCAGAGAGAGAGAGAGGGAGACACAGAATCTGAAGCAGGCTCCAGGCTCCGAGCTGCCAGCACAGACCCCCACGCAGGGCTCGAACTCACAAGCCGTGAGATCATGACCTGAGCCTAAGTCAGACACTTAACCAACTGTGCCACCCAGGTGCCCTATAACTCTGTTTTTATACTTTACATAGCATGGTTATCTCTCTAGCTGCATACATATAGATCTAGCATACCTTATATAGTTTAATAATATCCCTTAATATGAATGGACTATCGTGTAGTTTATAAGTTCCCTGTAAATCCGTTGGTTTCTTGAAGTTTATTTATTTTTGAGAGAGAGAAAGTACAAGTGGGGTTGGGGCAGAGAGAAGGAAAGAGTGAGAATCCCAAGCAGGCTCCATACTGTCAGCACGGAGCTTGATGCAGGGCTTGAACCCATGAACCGTGAGATCATGACCTGAGCTGAAGTCGTACCTTAACCTACTGAGCCACCCAGGTGCCCCTAATTAGTTGGTTTCTAATGTTGTGTTATTACGCAGCATTGCAGTATATACATCCATGTGCCTGTCTATATGTTGGTGTTATTTATTTTTTTTAATTTTTAAAAAATATTTATTTTGAGAGAGAGAGCAGGGAAGGGGCAGAGAGTGAGAATCCTAAGCAGGCTCCGTACTGTCAGCACAGAACCCCAAATGGGGATTGAACTCACAAACTGTGAGATCATGACCTGAGCTGAAACCAAGAGTCATGCACTATATGTTGGTGTTTTTATCTGTAGGATGAATTCATAGAAGTAGCATATAGCTCATTTTTAACACTAAATGACAAATCACCACATGTTGGTACTGAGCACTCATTGAAGACAATTATAGATTAATTTTAGTGTTTTTACTAAAATGGAAGAGAACATGATTTATCAACAAATGGATTTCAAGATAATATAGCATATTTAGTTTGGGGACCAAATGTATATTAAAATGGAGCTCAAAATATAACTGGTTGTCACCACATCAAATATACAAAAATTCTTTTTATTACATAACATTTGGAATTCTTTTTTTTCATTTTTAAATTTTTTAAAACATTCTTTTTTTTCTTAAGTTTATTTTTAAGAGAGAGAGAGAGAGTATGAATAGAGAGAGTGTGAGTGGGGCAGGGGCAGAGAAAGAGGGGGACAGAGGATCTGAAGCAGGCTCTTGACTGGCAGCTGAGAGCCCAATGTGGGGCTTGAACTAGTGAACTGTGAGATCATGACCTGAGCCAAAGGCAGACACTTAACCGACTGAGCCACATAGGCGCCTCCTAACATTTGGAATTCTTGAATTTTCTTCCCTTAGAGAAATAAACCAGTGACTAAGGAAAAGTTTCATTTCTAAATGGTGAGATATTTGAAACTATAAGCTGTTCACATAGTACATGCTGATGTGTATTGTATTTATTCCTAATAAATGACAAAACAAATTGGATATACCTAAATTGTTTTTTAACATGACTTTTATTTTTATTTTTTTAACATGACTTTTGGATTTCTAGGGTATCTGGATGTACTTTATGATGATTTTGAGCAAATAAGTGAAATTTGAGAAGTATCCTAATGCTTATCTGTATTTATTTCAACAAAGTTTCTTAGACTTTGTTTTTAATTAGAGGTCTATTAGAGATTGAATCTACATTTAAAAATATATGAGCAGATGTTTTTTTAAAGCAAATGAAATCTGTAAAAGATCACCAGTCTCTGTAATGATGAGAGATATTTAGCAGAATAACTGAGTATTGACTGAATACTCATCAAGTTTCTCCCAACTGCTGGCTCTGCTCACTAGATGTGCACCTTGAGGCTCTTTAAGCTGATAATGATATGAACTCCTTAGTGGTTTAAAAGTTAAGAAAAAAGAAACATCTCCTTGTAGCCTCTTAAGGTAATACTATTGTTGATCCTAGATGTTTGGGGGAACTCAGCTCAAGTTCTGAATTTTTAAGTTGTAGCAGATTGGTCTGCAATGTTTACATGGCTTGTGTTGTGGGCATTCTCTCTAGAATTGAATTAATTTCGATAAGACCATCTTTGAGAGTATACTTTATCCTCTTTCAAATGAAAGTAAAATTAATAATTCCTTACATTCCATCCCCATTTAGTTTGTTTAAACTTAAAATGGTGGTGAAAATATGATAATGAGGGTAATAGACATAGGTAGCCTTCTGAGAAAGAGTTTATTTGTCCCCCCAAATTTCATCACCTTTTAGAATGAAGTATAGAGAAATTCAAATATTTCTAGAATTTTTCTTTCATTTTCAATTTTTTAAAATGTTTTATTTATTTTTGAGAGAGAGAGACAGAAGGTGTACAAGTGGGGGAGGAGCAGAGAGAGAGAGGGAGACAGAATCCAAAATAGGCTCCCAGTTCTGAGCTGTCTGCACAGAGCCCAACATGGGGCTTGAACCCACAAACCGTGAGATCATGACCTGAGCTGAAGTTGGATGCTTACCTGACAGAGCCACCCAGGCGTCCCTAGAATTTTTCTTTATAGCATTGAACCATACCATGGCAGATAATAACAGTGTTCCTGTTTTTCTAATTGGTGACTTTGAGAACACTTTGTATGCAGTTTAGTGCAAGTTCAGATTTCCCAAAATTTGTTTTGGAAATTACCATTACAGATAGTATTCTTCTCCTCCTCCTCCTCCTCCTCCTCCTCCTCCTCCTCCTCCTCCCCCCCCCTCCCCCCTCCTCCCCCCTCCTCCTCCTCCTCCCCCTCCTCCCCCCTCCTCCTCCCCCCTCCCCCTTCCTCCTCCCCCCTCCTCCTTCCTCCTCCCCCCCTCCTCCTTCCTCCTCCCCCCTCCTCCCCCTCTCCTCCTCCTCCTCCTCCTCCTCCTCCTCCTCCTCCTCCTCCTCCTCTTCCTCCTCCTCCTCTGTTTTCAGACCTTTGTTCAAATTACAGCCTGCCACTCACTAGCTGTGGAATGCTGGGCAACTTGCTTAATTAACTTCTCTGAATAGTGGTTTCTATATCTGAAGATGCGGGTGGTAATTCCCATCTCTTAGGGTTGCCATGAAGATGAAATGAAATCACCTCAGGCTCACTATACTACCTGACATAAAGTAAAGATTTAATTTATAAATTAACTTTTTATACTACTAAAGTAAGACAAGTTTTCTAACAGTTTGTAGCATGATGAGCAGTTTTACTTGTGTTGGTGATATATGCATGAAGTTGCCCCTGTAGTTCAGCCACAAATGAAAATGACAATGTAAGCATGTAGCATTCAGATGTTTTCTGTAAGATTACAAAATAGGGGCAATATTGATTGTACAATAAACTGTAAGAGATACAGTCAGAAGATTTTAGACATTAAAATTTAATTGTAATTTATTTAGAATCCCACTGTGATATTTTAATGAAAATAATAATTTTTTTTTTAACCTTTCTTCACTTTTAGTATTGTCACCCCTGTGAGTAAATTGCATTTTCGCGTGTGGAGTCATCAGACACTGAAATCTGATGTTTTGTTGGGAACTGCAGCATTGGATATCTTTGAAACCTTAAAGTCAAACAACATGAAACGTATGTATGTAAAAGTAACAGAAATTGTGTTAGGCTATTTGTTTTTCTGCAAGAAATACATGTGCAAGACGTGCAGAATGACTATGTTCACTATTTGTTTTTAAGTTTGCTTGGTTATAATATTAATGAGGAGAACAATCTTTAGCTTTTTTAAAATGTATGTTTATTTATTTTGAGAGAGAAAGAGAGAACCAATGTGTGCATGCGTGTGCACTTGCAAGCCTGAGTAGGGGAGGGGCAGAGAGAATCCCAAGCAAGCTTTGCATTCTGAGCCCTTGAGATCATGACCTGAGCTGAAATCAAAGGTCAGATGTTTAACTGAACCACCCAGGTGCCTCGAATTTTGAATTATTTAAAGCATTCTGAGCAACCTTGGTTTAGCCATTCATTTTTGACCCAATATTTTTTAGTAAATTTAGTAAATAGGTACTTATTAAAATATTATAACTCAATTATGGAAAACTAAAGAATATAGAGATGAAAAATGTAATTCTATTTCAAAGACATATATGATTAATATTTTGACATTGTCTTTTCAAATGCTTTTTTTAAATTTCCTAATTTTAGATGGCTGTGGTTTTATTTGCATGTATATATATTTATATGAAGATATATAAAAACTTGAAACGTGCTTGTTTTGATTAATATATCATGATTTTAAAACATAGATGTTTTTCTACCCCTTGACTGTCTAAAACATACTTTCTAAATCTCATTTAGGATTTAAGAGATGCAGTCCATTCTTAACTTATATGTTTTCACTCAGTAAAATTCAGGCATATATTGCTGAATAATCCCGCTGGCTTATTTTCTGCAAGGATGGAATGAATATAACAAATGAGATGATTGAGCTATTTAGTATTTTACATTATGGATATTAAACATTAGCAAATTTTGTTGTTTTTTTAAATGTTTGTGTCAAAAGTCCTGAAACCTCAGAGAAGTATACTAAAAACAATTTATATACACAAAAATGTAAATTTTTTCTGACATTCATTGTTTTTAACAGTTAAGATGGCTTAAAGAAAAAAAAGTGACTATTTGTTCTGTAATTATATTCTCTTACAGTTGAGGAAGTAGTTGTGACTTTACAGCTTGTAGGTGACAAAGAGCCAACAGAGACAATGGGAGACTTGTCAGTTTGTCTTGATGGGCTGCAGTTAGAGTCTGAAGTTGTTACCAATGGTGAAACTACATGTTCAGAAAGTAAGTAATCACTTTTTATATAGGCTCTTTAATGATTCTTTCTAATGTTAGCCACCATAGATGCTGTATGTAATTATTGCTATTCTTTTTCACCTTAAAGAAATTATTTCTTTTTTTAAAAAGAGACATTGAGGGGCGCCTGGGTGGCGCAGTCGGTTAAGCGTCCGACTTCAGCCAGGTCACGATCTCGCGGTCCGTGAGTTCGAGCCCCGCGTCGGGCTCTGGGCTGATGGCTCGGAGCCTGGAGCCTGTTTCCGATTCTGTGTCTCCCTCTCTCTCTGCCCCTCCCCCGTTCATGCTCTGTCTCTCTCTGTCCCAAAAATAAATAAAAAACGTTGAAAAAAAATAATAATAATAAAAATAAAAAGAGACATTGATTATTTTAAACATTTTCCTTTTAGTGCATTGTTTCTATGAATAAAACATTTTTCTATAAGTTGAAAAGTTGCAAATCAAAGTTGAATCACAGTTGATTCTGTGTAATGAATTGATTTGTAAACTATTTATTTTGTAGACCAATGATGATAATTATTATGGCAAATGATGCCATACCCTCTCCATTGCCAATGGCAGACATAGTTTGTCTGTAGTAGTATCTAGTTGAGTTTAAATTTGACTTGAAATCCTTCTTAGTACTGTATTAGCCTACCAATACAAGCTGAAATCCATTTGTCATTCCTTTTCCATTTCTGTAGGCTACATTTACAGAGGTATCTTTGTGTTATAATAATGACAAAACCAATTCATTATACGTATACCAGCATAGCTTACAATTTATGACCCACTAGTTTTTGTTAAAGGAAATAATAAACATGAACTAATTGAAAGAAGTTTGGCACCCGGATTAGTGCCTATATAGCTAGCATGCTTAATAAAAGTACTTCTTAGTGGATTCCTTTTAGATTTTTCCATTACTTACAAATGTGCTAAGCAAATTTTCACTTGAAATGTCGATTTAAGAGTCCCCAAGACAAAGAGCAGATTAGTGGTTTTCTTGATTAGTCTGACAAAGTTCTTTTTGTTTACTTAGAAACTACATTATGAAACCTTTTGCAGTTGTCAGATGCTATTCTTCTGTTTCTGCTTTGGAAGACTTCCTACTTCCTCTTTAACTCATGATCTTTTTTAATAGCAGGACCTTCAACACAGTCCTGGTGTATCTTCCAGATTGTTTCTTTGAGGTTAGTGAGGGTGGAGAGAAATTTCTGAAATGGTCATACTGCTTCAGAGTTGACAAGTTCATTTTAATTGACTACTATTCATAGGAACTCTGTAATAGTCAAATTTTTCCATAAATTGAAATACTAGAAAATAATACACAAGTTAAATTTCATTTTTATATTGCTCTACACTCTGCATTTATCGCTGCTAAAGTTTTTTACCCCCTACAAGTTGAAACTGTTACTAATGAAAAATACTTAATAATTAACAAAGCATATCCATTTTCATATTTTAAAGTAGAATCTAAATTGTATATTTATACTTACAACTTTATTGTTTATTGCCCACAAAAGTGAGTATTTCTGTTACCAGTTTTCCACTCAGGTAAGAAAATAATTGATAGAATTTAACATAATTATTTGAAGTAGAGATTTTAATTGGAAAGTCACAGTGTATTTTAGGATTGGAGTTGCCAGATAAAATAGCTGCCATTTTTTTAATGCTTGCCATGTGCCAGCCACTATGGCGATGTGTTTACATATATACTCATTTAACCATCGTAGCTTTAGTAAGGCACAACTTGCATTTTGCATATAAGGAAATTGAGACTCTGATAATTGAAATAATAAGTCCAATATCACACCAATTAGTATCATGCAGAGTCAAGATTGAAATACAAATATTTGTTGATGTTTCCTATTCTTTCCAATTGATTCACACTTAGAAACCGAGAAACTTTGAATCAAGTCATGAGTTGTAAGCGGACAAAATCTGGTCTAGTTCACAAGCATGCATGATGGGAACTACACTTAGATTGTTCTTTGGTTCCATTTCTGTAACTTTAATTGTAAACCAGAAATGAAAATAAGAGTTTACCACTAAAATTGAATTTCTAGCACCTGGCATAGGTTGGTTGGATAAGAACTGGGGAGGTAGGGGGGGTGAGGGGGATTGCTTTTGTATTTTAATAATTTTCTACTGTTAAAGATTTTTAGATTATTTTTTTCCCCTGAGAATGTTAGAGGTAATGTTTTGTTTTAAAAAATTTTTTTAAGATTTTGTTCTTAAGTAATCTCTATACCCAACGTGGGGCTCAAACTTACAACCCCAAGATCACACATGTTCTACTTACTGAGCCAGCCGGGCATCCCAGTCAAGTTTTTTTGTGGAAGAACATGTAGAATGGTTCTTAGAAGAAATTTGTTCTTGTAGACTTAAATATTTTTGGTTAATTTTTAAATAATGTTTATGAAAAGAAATCACTGAATTTTAGTATTAAAAGTCACCAAATAATAGCTTGCTATAAATGTAGATTTAGTGGGAATGTTGGATTTTCCTGATGAGACAGTATTATCTCTTTGGGTACTTAGACATTTTTGGCTCATTGTTTTTGGTGGATAAATTTTTTTTAAATGACAGTTAAATAAGTAAACCTTTTTCAAGTGAAACAAAATTTACTCAACGTGTTTGTTTTTTCTTCATGCTTATCTTCAGGCTTTATTTGAAAACTAGAGAGCTTTATATCCTCACCCCCACCTTCCCAACCCCATGCTGGCTCAGAGAACAAGTTTAATATGCAACTGAGCATCTTAGTTGTAGTTGTCACATTTTCTTTGATATTCTTTCTTACTTCTCTGATTTAGAAAATAACTTCATAATTTGTCCTGGTGTTTTCCTCTCTTTAAGTACAGAGTTGCCTTTTATGAATCTCTAGGAAGAATCCTTTATTTAATTAGTTACACAGATTTACTGCTTTAGCACTCAGATCTAAAGTCAGTCAACAAATCGAGTGTGGGCAGTTCATATCTGCAAGAACTTCCCATTCATCTGTTTTTACCTCTTGGGCTGCTGGTAGTGGTAGATCATTAGTTTAATACCTGTCTTCCTAAATATGACCTCCAGTAGGAAACACTGAAAACCATTACTGTCAAAGACATTTTTACTAAAGACAAATAAAAATCTATTTTACTTTTAAATTTATGATTATAAAATAAGAACATATTCTTGTAAAGATCTTTATTCTTTACCATGCATACTCTGGATGTATTTAAAATTAAATTGGAGATAGGTTTTGGCATATGTGACCTTTGGTTCTTAATATGTATGTTCCATTCCATTTTGACTGTATCTCATTCTTTCTTTCATTAGACTCTAGTTTTTGTGGTTCCTTTTAATTTTAATGTAAATCGCCATTTTATATGAATGTATCTATAATGTTTTCTTATCAGTATAATAAACTCTAAGAAACTAGCTTAAATTTTTTGCTTTACCAAATATTACTTGAAATTACTGATATCAACTGGATCTGGGTACCAACTAATTATTTTATGGAGATAAACTTATTTGACTTATCTTTGAATGTTTTTGTATATATGTTCAAATATTAACTAGTTTACCCTCCTCAAAAAGCCAGGAAAACTTTATTTCCACTAGTTCTACTTTAAAAATCCAAATATTAAGGCTGTAATACAGTCATTGGTTTAGAGTAAGACTTTGCTGAATTCTTCATCCATTTATACAATTTACAAAGTATTTTGACTTATATTCTCATATATATTATATATATTCTTATATTTAACATGTGTAATACATAAACCAGCATAAATTATTCACCCATAACTGCTACACACCTTAGAAATTAGAGCATTAACAATCATTATATACTCCTGTATTTTCCTCCCTAGAAATCTGTGTCTTTCCCCTACAGATAATCACTACTCTAAATTTTGAATTTATCATTTCCTTGCTTAAACATTTTTTTATCACCTGTGCATGTCCCTAAGCAGTCTGTTACTTGCACTTTTTCTTGAGCTCTATGAAAATAGATTTTTGCCTTTTAAAATTTATCCATAGTACTTCTCTGTAATTCATTTATTTTTGTTGCTATATGATAATCTGTTAGGTGAATATACCACAGTTTATCCATTTTTATGTCAAAAGACAATCTGATTTCTTTTCAGGTTTTGCCATTAAGAACATACAGTCATAATTGAATATTTTTGCGTTTAGTCATTTATATGTCTCCTGGTACAGTTTGAAGAGTCTATGTGGGATATATACTTGAGAATGGAATTTCTCCTATATATTGATATGATGCACTTTCAGTTTTACAGCATTTATTGTTTCTCAAATATGTCCTTTTTTGTTGTGATTCTTTTGAGGTACAATTTACATAACATACAACTAACCTTATAAAGTGTACAATTCAGTGGCATTTAGTATATACATAATGATAGTATCTACCACCTCTGATTTCAAAACATTTTCATCACCCCAGAAAAACAAACCATTGTCCATTATATAATCACTCCCCATTCCCCACCCCCAACCCTTGGTAATCTCTAATATGCTTTTTGCCTTTAGGGATTTGCCTATTCTGGATATATCATAAAAAAGGAATCATATAGTACATGACCTTTTGTGTCTGGATTCTTGGCATATTGTTTTCGAGGTTTATCAAAGTTGAAGCATGTATCAGTACTTCCTTTTTTGTGGCTGAATAATATTCCACTGTATGATTCTGCCACAGTTTGTTTATGCATTCATCTTCTGGTGGACACATGACTTACTTTCCCACCTTTTGGTTATTAATGAATCACAAATAATGCTGCTACAAACATTTGTGTGCAAGTTTCTTTGTGCACATGTTTTTAATTTATCTTGGGTATATTCCTAGGAATGCAATTGCTGGAGCTTATTTGATAATTTCTTGTTTTTTCTTGTTCATTTTCTTTTGATAAGTTTTTTTAATATTCCCCATTTGAAAATTTCAATATCAAACAAAAAAGGAAAATTCCAATATCAGAGATCTTTGGGGGTATATTTTTATTTTTTATTTTTATTTAAAAAATTTTTTTAATGTTTATTTATTTTTGAGAGAGAGACACACATAAAGAGCGTGAGCAGGGAAGAGGCAAAGAGATGAAGACACAGAATCCAAAGCTGACTCCAGGCTCTGAGCTGTCAGCAGAGAGCCTGATGTGGAAAGTGAATCCACAAGCCGTGAGATTATGACCTGAGCCAAAGTCGGATGCTTAGCTGACTGAGCCACCCAGATGCCCCCGGGGATATATTTTTATGTCTGTCCTTCATTGAGACTTGTTTTCTTATGTGTTTGCTGCTCTTTGATTGCCAGTTTATTTTTAATCATAGTCTGTGGGAATTTTAGGGGCCTAAATTGGGGATTAATTGTCTAAGAGAAAGTTTCTTTTGCTTCTGCTAGTGTAGGGTGTGCCACATACCTAGAAACACCTCATCTCCTTTCAAGTCCCTAGCCTAATGTGGCTATCTCTGGTTCAGTTCTTTCACTTGGTGCTAACCCAAGCCTTCTTTTCTGATTCATCTTAGAGCTGATAATAGCCATCAGGATAACCTTTTTTTTTTTTTTTTTTTTTCAAATTTGCTTCACCTTGTTCCTGCTCTAGTATCAGTTCACTTGTTTGTTTTGCTTTGAGATTGCTAGGCACCAGGAAATAGAACAGTGTGTTAAATTGCTTCATCTACCAGTTAGTTATTTTATGGCAGGGAACCCCTTTTGAGTAGTTCACTGAATAGAAGAGATCTTTATAGATCTTCCAAAGGGTCCTGTGGGTAAAATGTGTGCATTTAGAAATCTGATCATTTTTTCTTACGGAAATTGGCAGTAGGAATACTTCTAAAGAACAATACATTTATAAAATGCAAACTTTAAGATCACTGTTCTCTTCTTGGACATTCATTGTATAAGTATCAGATATTTTGTGCCTTTTTTAAAAACTATTCTCTGGAAGCACAGAATTAGGTCTGTATAATTTATGCCATTGAGGCACCTGGGTGGCTCAGTTGGTTACGCGTCCAATTTCAGCTCAGGTCATGATCTCTCAGTTTGTGAGTTTGAGCCCCATGTTGGACTCTGTGCTGACAGCTCAGAACCTGGAGCCTGCTTCAGATTCCATGTCTCCCTCTCTCTCTGCCCCTCCCCCACTCTGACTCTGTCTCTCTCCCTCTCTCAAAAAATGAATAAACATTTAAAAAAATTTCAGTCATGACCTCACCTCTGTATTGAGTGGATGAAAATGGCCTTTGTACTTATAAATGAAATGTAATTTTGAGAAACAGTAATAGCTAATATTCATGGAGTGCTTATGTGCTGGGCACTGTTCTAAATCTTTATGTGTAATCCTCACAACTATTCTGTGAAGTAGGTATCATTATTGTCCCCATTTTATAAGTGGTAAAAGGCACAGGAAAGGCAAGTGTAGTTTTCTGAAGTCACAATGTTAGTACATGATGAAGCTACAATATAAAGTCAGGCAGTTTGGCCTCAGAGTCTGTGATTAAATACTGTGCTTTTTGTAATAAATGAAAAAGTTTAGAAGTGTCACTTATTGGTAGATTTAAATGGAATGTTCCAGATTTTTTTTTTAAGTTTATTTATTTATTTTGAGAGAGAGCATGAGAGCATGAGCATGTGCATGCTGGGCAGGGGAGATGGAGAATCCCAAGCAGGCTTTGTGCTGTCAGCACAGAGCCCAGTGCAGGGCTCGATTTCACAAACCATGGTATCATGACCTGAGCCAAAACCAAGAGTTGGATGCTTAAGCAACTGAGCCACTCTGATGCACTCCCCCTGAAAGTGGTTTTCTTAATTTTTGAGAAAAGTGGGATACTAATTGATTAATTTTAGTAACTTGTGCTGGATTTTTAAATTTCATTTCCTGATTTCATTTATGTCTCATCAGCTATTTGAGGCAATATATTCCATATAAAAATAATTCTTGTAGGGGCTCCTGGGTAGCTCGGCCAGTTAAGCGTCTGACTTTGGCTCAGGTCATGATCTCGTGGTTAGTGGAATCGAGCCCCGCATCAGGCTCTGTGCTGACAGCTCAGGGTCTGGAGCCTGCTTCATATTCTGTCTCCTGGTCTCTTAGCCCCTTCCCTGCTCATGCTCTGTCTCTCTCTGTCTCTCTCTCTTTTGTTTCTTTCTCTCTCTCCCAAAATAAATAAACATTAAAAAATTAAAAATTCTTGTAAAACTGAAATGTACTCTTTTCAGGGGTGCCTGTGTGGCTGTCAGTTAAATGTTCGACTCTTGATTTCAGCTCAGGTCATGTTCAGCTTAGGTCATGATCTCACAGTTGGTGGGATTGAGCCCACAAGTCAGGCTCTGCACTGATAGTATGGAACCTGCTTGGGATTCTCTCTCTCCCTCTCTTTCTCTACCCCTTCCCCACTTGTGCTCTTTCTCTCTTTCAAAAATAAACATTAAAAAAATTTTTTTAGGGACTCCTGGGTGGCTCAGTCAGCTAAGTGGCCGACTTTGGCTCAGGTCATGATCTCACAGCTCATGGGTTTGAGCCATTTTTAACAGCTTTATTGAGATTTATATTTCATAAAATTCACTCATTGCTAATATCCAGTTTAATACTTCTTAGTAATTTAACTGAGTGACCTAACCATTACTGTAAATCAGGATTAGAACATTTTCATCCCCCTGGTAAGATCCTCTTATTTACAGGAAATTCTATTCCCACCTCTAGCCCTTGGCAACCACTAATCTATTTTTTTTTTCCAAAAATTTGTGTTTTCTGGACATTTCCTATAAATGGGAATGGTACAATGTGTGCGGTCTTTTGTGTCAGACTTCTTTTACTTATTAGCACAGGGTTTTTCGGGTTCATCCACGACATAGCACGATTCAGTTATTTGTTCCTTTTTATTACTGATAGTTTCCCATTGCATACGTATACCATATTGTCTGGTTATCCACTTGTACTTTTTTTTTTTTGGTAAACTTTTTGTTTTAATTGAAGGATTGTTGATGCACAAAGTTACATTAGTTTCAGGTGTACAACCTATTGATTGGACAAATCTGTATATTATGCTTTGCTCACTGCAAGTATAGCTACAGTCAGTCACCAAACAACACTATTAAAATATTATTGACTATATTCCTTATGCTGTACCTTTTATGCCCCCTACTTTTTTTAATGTAATATTTTTAGACAAGATGATATTCCTGGCAACCTTGCTGAGTATGGTATAGTGTAGTCGTGATTCAGCATTTTTTAAATGAAATTAATCTGTTAATTATGGTTTGGAGTAATGTAGTGATGATTTTACTGTTTAAAACTATGTATTTGGGGACTTAAAAAAAATTTTTTTTTACATTTATTTATTTTTGAGAAACAGTGAGACAAAGCGTGAGTGGGGGAGGGGCAGAGAGAGGAGACACAGAATCTGAAGCAGGCTCCAGGCTCTGAGCAAGCGGTCAGCACAGAGCCTGATGTGGAGCTCGAACCCACGAACTGTGAGATCATGACCTGAGCTGAAGTCGGACGCTCAACCGACTGAGCCACCCAGGTGCCCCGGAGCCTTTTTTTTTTTAATGTTTATTTTTGAGAGAGAGAGACAGACAGACAGAGCACGAGTGGGGGAAGGGCAGAGAGAGAGGGAGACACAGAAGCAGGCTCCGGGCTTTGAGCTGTCAACACAGAGCCCAATGTAGGGCTTGAACCCATGAACCATGAGATCATGACCTGAGCTAAAGTCAGATGCTTAACTGACTGAGCCACCCAGACGCCCTAGGGACTATTTATTATTCTTTAACTAACTTAAAATAGACTGATAAACTGGAGTTCTTGTTTCTGCATTTTACAGTATTTCCTTCTCTGTCTGCTATTTTTGCTGCAATCAGTGTGCCTACCGTCTAATGTTTTTATAGTGCACAGGCCCTTACTGAATCCTCAGGTTATTTTGCATGAATGAAATTTGAAGAAAGTGTGAAATTTGTGGCATTAATTTGCCACTTGAGATTAGTTGGTACCTTTCCTTTTCTTGAAGTTATTTGCCAAGCCCTTGCATAAGAGAGATGTTACTGGTTTTTCTGTTTTCAGAATCTGTTTTATTCCTTATCCTGCTGGTTATCAGTATTTTGTGTGAGGTATTTGGAATATAAAAGATGGCTAAAATATTAGATTTGAATTAGAACCAAGCACATATATATTTTAAAAGGCAGAAGTAGGACATCAGTAATAATACCTTGACTAATTAGCATCTCCTAGACCTAAAAAGCATTTGCACAAAATTTTGGTAAACATTTTTTAATTTCAATCATATGAACATTTTATCACATTTTTCCTTTAAATATCATGTTGGAATTTAAGTTATAGTGTGTTCTACAAGATTTAATAAAATGCTTTGCCTGTTAGGAAAAAGGTGAAAATCACTTTTTGAAACTCATTTTCTGTGTAAATTTTATTGACGTTCAAGGTGCTTCACAGAATGATGATGGCTCTAGACCCAAGGATGAAGCAAGGTAAGATTTCACTTGTTCACCAAAGAATATAAGAAGAGACCAGGGAGAATAAATAACCATTTTAGTCAGAACTTTAGTTTGACTAAAGCAAAAGTTTAGACTGATACAAGAATAAAGAAATGTCAAAAAAATTTAGGGTTCACAAATGTCCATCGGCGGATGAATGGATAAAGAAGATGTGGTATATATATATACAATGGAGTGTTACTCGGCAATCAAAAAGAATGAAGTCTTGCCATTTGCAACTATGTGGATTGAACCAGAGGGTATTTATGCGAAGCGAAATTAGAGAAAGATGAATATCCTATGACATCACTCATATGAGGACTTTAAGACACAGAACACATGAACACAAGGGAAGGGAAGCAATATAAAAACAGGGAGGGGGACAAAACAGAAGAGACTCTTAAATATGGAGAACAAACAGAGGGTTACTGGAGGGGTTGTGGGAGGGGGGGGTGGGCTAAATGGGTAAGGGGCACTAAGGAATCTACTGAAATCATTGTTGCACTATATGCTAACTAATTTGGATGTAAATTAAAAAAAAAAAAAATTCAGGACTCAGTGGCACCTGGCTGGCTCGGTTGGTGGAGCATACAACTCTGGATCGTGGGGTTGTGAGTTTGAGCCCATGTTGGGTATAGAGATTACTTAAATAATAAAATCTTTAAAAAGAAATTTAGGGCTCAAGGTAAGAAAGGAAATATTTATGAATGTTTCAAAATACTTAGCTTATTTGACTGCAGTTCTTTGGAGTAGCCCAGGGATACCCAAATTGCTAATATTTCCTTCAGCTTGTTGAAAGTGAATATATTTGCACTTTTTCAAAGACAAGGAGTTCAGAATCCCAGGGCCATCACTGGACTGTTAAATTTTTTTTTCTAGAAAAGCTGGGTTATAAGCTTTGGGTATATGGGAAGATCGTCACCATCTATGGTATCTTCTGAGCCTTTGTTGAAAGGAGCAGTGATTTGTACCAGTTGTTCACTCTAACCCTAGATTCAGCACTTTTTTTTTTTTTTAAGTTTATTTATTTCTTTTAGTTATCTCTATACCCAGTGTGGGGCTCAGACTCACAATCCTGAGATCAAGAGTCATATACTCTTCTGACTGAGGCAGCCAGGTGCCAGTGGATTCACCACTTTCATGGGCTTATCTGCCTTGACATCTAGGGCCTAAAAAGTGTTGAATGCCTTGAGTGTTAACTGATTTAAACATTTAGGTGTTTAGTGTTATGCTAGAAAACTGGTAATGAGAGATAAATTTAGAAAAGGAGATGTTCCTAGTCTTAAGGCAGTAAGTAACATATCTTAGAGAGTTACAAAATCCCATTGGATTCCTCCTTTTTCCCAAACTGAGTAAACAGTGGGTAGGAAAATGATGAACCACAGAAGTAATGATCAGAAGAGGAGAAGTGTAGAAGTATCACAGGACATAAGGGAAAATACCCTGAAAGATGGGGTATTACCGTGTTAGGTGGTGGCAGGAGAGGAGAGGTGGAGCAAGTAGAACAAAATGTTAATGGTTGTTGAAACTGAGTTGATAGGGTATTTGTGCTACTAGTTTGTCTACTTTTGTGATTTATGGAAAATTTTATAATAAAGTTAAAGACAACTCACCAAGATCTTTGGGAAAATTAAAGTGTGTAAAGCTATTCTCTTTTATCTAATAGAGATCTCCTTTCAGAGTCACTCCTGTGACAAAAACTCATCTCTTATACTAATCTCTGAAGAGGTGGAATATTAAGGACTAGTAACATCTTGTCCACGGAATAATAACTGCTTTTATTCTCAGTGTGATTAAAAAGCAATAGAAAAGAAATATACATATCTCTGTAGACGGGGAGACAACTCTAGCCTCTTGTGCCTCCCCTTAGTTTTATGTTTAATTAGAGTTTTGAATTCCTGAAATTTTCTCCATAATGTTTTAATATTTCAGTTTGTGTTCATCAGGTAACTCCTATTTTATATAATAAACCCATATTTTTCCATTAATAAGTGAGAATGTCATAGAATTTTGTATGCTCATTGAAAGGTTCAGTTAAGGAGCGCCTGGGTGGCTCAGTTGGCTGACTCTTGATTTCAGCTCAGGTCATGATCTCACGGTTTATGGGATCAAGTCCTGCCTTGTTGCGCTCCATGCTGACAGTATTGAACCTGTTTGGGATTTTCTCTCCCTCTCTCTCTTCTCTCCCTCTCTCCCTCCCTTTCCCTCCCTCCCTCCCTCCCTCCCTCCCTCCCTCCCTCCCTCTCTCTCTCTTGTTCTCTCAAAATAAATACAATTTAAAAACAAGAAAGGTTCATTTAAGTCACTATTTTTACAAATCTCATTATTTTTAATTTTTCTATTTTTTTTTTTTTTAAAGTACTCTCTATACCCAACGTGGGGCTCAAACTTAGAATCCCAAGATCAAGAGTCGCATGCTCTACTGACTGAGCTAGCTAGTTACTCCTACAAGTCTCATTCTTAAAGTGCTTTATGAAACCACTCTAGTCAACTGTAAATGTCTTACAAAGGCATTCCTGGAGCCCTAGCTTCATGCCATTTATTTAATCAATGCTTCTACCCAAGTGAAGTAGTAATCTGAGGAATAGTGTCTTTTAGGTTTCTGAGACTGCCAGAATAATCTTTAAGCATGTCTTTTGTGTTAAGTATGAATTCCTTTATGTTAGCTTTTACTCCAGAGAGTGTATCTCTGAGATGATGGGTTTGAAAAGCATTTTGTAAACTGTCAAATGCTGTTAAATGTTACTACACAATGATCATGGCCATGACTGGCTTTTTCCCTTTGCTTTTATTTGCTTACTTCATAACTATAAGACTAAAAAGCAGGGCAGTATATACCCAGTGAACAAGGGTTTTGTGCCCCTCCCCTCCAATTTCTTGCCCAGTTATCATTTAGGAAGAATACTAAACAACTTTAGGTTACATTACCTTTTTGTCCTAATTCAGGCCCTGTTGTATACTGTGAATATAGTCTTGTTAGTCTGCTTTCCTCTGTAGCATGTCTGGATGTCCTATATTATTCAACATTGTCTTCTGTCATTTTTATGAAGTTCAAGATGATTGGCACCTAGTATTTAAGATTTTGTTGTTAGAAGTACTTTATTGGCTGTTAGGACCTTACTGTATTAGCATCTTGGTTCTCCAGGGTTCTTTATCCTGTCCATAAACATCTGGGCTTATGTATAAGTTAGATATATATGCATGGTGAGATAAGCAGAGGTTTATAAGAATGTGGAGCAGAGGAACAAAGCCATAGTAGCATGTAATTAGTAGCTAATTCCTTTTAAAGATAATGGAGGTGGTGAGTTCACACTGACAATTCTATACAGTGTATAGGTTTCCATGTTTTCAAAATCCATTTCAAGTTTTAGTTTCACACCCATTTACTAAAAGAACTAAAACCACCAGTGCTCTTTTAGTATGGCTATGTTTTTCAAACTTCAGAGTGTATCAGAATCACTTGGAAGACTCGTTCAACCACAGATTATGGTCTTATCTCCAGTTCCTAATTTGTTAGGTCTACGTTTGGGCCTAAGATTGGCACTTCTCAGAAGTTTCCAGGTGATGCCTATAGTGTTAGATCACGCCATACACTTTGAGAAACACTATGGTTAGACTTACAGGTATTTCTTAGATTACAACAAACTGTTTTGGGAAATTTTTTCAGTTATATAATGAAGTCTATTTCTTGAAAATCTAGGCTTACAGAATTGTCATTCTGCCTTAATCTCATACTCTTTTACTTCAGAACTAGTTTGAATTTTGTTTCTTCTCGAACTGTTTTTATTATTAGAAAATAATACATGATGGTTTTAAAAAATGTAAATCAGGGGGCGCCTGGGTGGCTCATTTGGTTGAGCATCCGACTTCAGCTCAGGTCATGATCTCACAGTCTGTGAGTTCGAGCCCCACGTCGGGCTCTGTGCTGATAGCTCAGAGCCTGGAGCCTGCTTTGGATTCTGTGTCCCCCTCTCTCTCTGCCCCTCCCCTGCTCATGCTCTGTCTCTCTCTGTCTCAAAAATAAATAAAATTTTTTAAAAAATGTAAATCAGTATATAAACCAAAATTATAAAAGCTTCATGGAAGAAATAGCATTTGACCTAAGACCATAAAGCGTAGTTGTAATTTGGTTTTGCATGCCTTGGGAAATTGGACGGGAAGGGGTTCTAGGTGGAAGGAAGAAAAACAGTTATAGAGATGGGGAACAACATAGGGTGTGTTGTTAGAAATCTTCACTCACAGTGTCTAGCTAAAAATAGGGTAATTGAAAGGGGAAAATGGTAGGTGGTGAATTTGAGAGTAGAATCCATTAGTTAATATTTATTGTCTCTTCTGTGTCAGGCAGTATGAGCATGTTTCCTGTCATTTCACTTAAACACTTTTGTGAGGTAGGTAGGTATGGATCATTTTTATGGGTGATAAGAAAACTAAGCCTAAGAAAGGGAAAGGAACTTGCCTGAGTTAATAGTATAGTGGCACAGTTGAACCTGCAATTGCCTTACCTTCAGAGCCTGAACTCATAATTGTCATGCTTTACTGTGACCTAAAGTGTTAGTTATTTTTAGTGTTACATAGTTTGGGGCCAGATGGAGGTTTTGGTTTGTAAATATAGGTATCCCTCATTTTGTGCTTTGCAGATACTTTGATTTTTTTTTTTTAAACAAACTAAAGGTTTGTGGGAACCGTGCATTGAGCAAATCTGTCAGTGCCGTTATTTTTAATAACATTCACTTGTGTCTCTCTCACATTTTGGTAATTCTTGCTCTGTTTCAAACTTTGTCATTATTGTGTTTGTAATGGTAATCTGTGGTCAGTGATCTTTGATGTTACTATTGTAATTGTTTGGGGGCATCACAGACTCTGCCCATATACAACAGTGAACTTAATTGATAAATGTTGTGGGTGTTTTAACTGCTCCACTGATAGGCTGTTCCCCATCCCTCTCCTTGGGCCTCCTTGTTCCCTGAGTCACAACCGTTAGGCCAGTTAATAACCCTACAGTGGTCTTTAAGTGCTCAAGTGAAAGGAAGAATAGTATGTCTCTCACTTGAAATGAAAAGCTAGAAATGATTAATCTTAGTGAGGAAAGCATGTTGAGAGCCTAGATAGGCCAGAAGCTAGGCTTCTTGTGCCAAACAGCTAGCCAAGTTGTGAGTACAAAGGAAAAGTTCTTGAAATTTAAAGTGCTATTTCAGTGAACACACAAATGGTAAGAAAGCAAAACAGACTTACTGTTGATATGGAGACTGTTTCAGTGGTCTGGATAGAAGATCAAACCAGCTACAACATTCCCTTAAGCCAAAACCTAATCCAGAGCAAGACTCTAATTCTCTTCAATTCTGTGAAGGCTGAGAGAGGTGAGGAAACTGCAGAAGAAAAGTTTGAAGCCAGTAGTGGTTGGTTCATGAGGTTTAAGGAAGGAAACAATCTCCGTTTACATAAAAGCACAAGATGAAGCAGCAAGTTATTCAGAAGATGTAGCTAATTAATGAAGGTGGCTACACTAAACAACAGATTTTCAGTGTAGATGAAACAGCCTTCTATTGGAAGAAGATGCCATCTAAGACTTTCATAGCTGGAGAGGAGAAGGTTAATGCCTGGCTTCAAAGGATAGGCTGACTGGCTTGCTAGGGCCTATTGCAGCTGCTGACTTTAAGTTGAAGCCAGTGCTCAGTGACCATTCCAGAAATCCTAGGGCCCTTAAGAATTATGCTAAATCTACTCTGCCTGTGCTCTGTAAACAGAACGACAAAGCCTGGATGATAGCACATCTGTTTACAAGGTTTATTGAATATTTTAAGCCCCCTGTTGAGACTTACTACTCAGAAAAAAGATTCTTGGAAATGTTACTGCTAATTGGCAATGCGTCTGGTCACCTAGAGCTCTGATGCTGATGTGTAACAAGGTTAAGGTTTTCATGCCTGCTAATACAGCATCCATTCTGCAGCCCATGGATCAAGGGATAATTTTGTCTCTCAAGTTTTATTATTTAAGAAATACATTTCTTAAGGCTATGATTGCTGTAGGTAGTGATTTCTCTCATGGATCTGGGCAAAGTAATAACTTTCTGGAAAGGATTAACCATTCTAGATGCCATTAAGAGCATTTGTGATTCATGGGAGGAGGTCACAATATCAACATTATCAGGAGTTGGAAAAAAATTTTTTCCAGTTCTCATGGATGACTTTGAGGGGTTTGAGACTTCAGTGGAGGAAGTAATTGCAGATGTGGCAAAAATAGCGAGAGCCAGAATTAGTGGAACCTGAAGATATGACTGAATTGCTGCAATCTCATGTCAAAACTTAAATGGATGAGGAGTTGTTTCTTATGGATGAGTTCAAGAAAGGGGTTTCTTAGGATCAAATCTATTCCTAGTAAAGAAGCTGTGCAGATTGTCGAAATGACAAAAAGGATTTGGAATATTACACAAACTCAATTGATTAAACAGCAGCAGGTTTTAGGAGAATGGACTCCAATTTTGAAAGAAGTTCTACTTCAGTAAAATGCTATCAAACAGCATTGCTACAGAGAAATCTTTTGTGAAAGGAGGAATCAGTTGTTGTGGCTGACTTCATTGTTTTCTTAAGAAATTGCCACAGCCACCCCAACCTTCAGCAACCACCACCACCCTGATCAGTCGGCAGCCATCAATATCAAGGCAAGACCCTCCACTAGCAAGGAGATTAAGACTTGAATCTCATTCAGTGTGGACGATGGGTAGGATTTTTTTAGTAACAAAGTATTTTTACATTAAGGTAAGTAAAAATTTTTTTAAACATAATGCTATTGCACATTTAATAGACTGCAGTATAGTGTAAACATAACTTATATGCACTGGGAAACAAAAATATTGACTTTATTGCAGTGGTCTAGAACTGATACTGCTGAGGTATGCCTGTATAGGCTCATAGAATCCTTCTGTGGAGAGGAAGATCTCTAAAAGTATTTGGGGCATTGGCATGATCAAAACTCCATAGGAAAAAGTATTTTATTTTATTTGGTAATCGTGTATAGCTTGTATTATCTGGTGGTGAGTGAAGGTGGGGGAGACCTATGTGGGAAGTTGTTAATAGTAATACAGTGAGAGATAAGGAGGGTTAGAACTGGGGCAATGGTGGTAGAAGAGTAGGGAGAGAATGTGGAAGTGAAATCAGTGAGACTTAGGTATTAAGCGTCAAGAGGAACAGGAGAGAAGGAAAGTCAAGTTGCCTGGGAGGATAGCAGTGCCACCCATAGAATCAGACCATGAGAGGAATACTAGCCTTACAACTGGAGAGTTATTCTAGATCTCCTGCATTCAGTTGATAATTTGGTACCAGAGGATGGGAATGCAACAAGGATAAGTGATTCGATTTGGGAACTATTTTAGAGATGATCTTTGAAATCATAAAATTTGAGACTCTAGGGAAAAATTCAGAACAGAACCATAGGAACCTATATTTAGTGAATGGGAGGAAGAAGACAAATTGAAGAAGAGATGGTTAGAAGTGGGCATACAAGATTAACTCAAAGAAGTTAAGAGAAAATGGTTTTAAAAGATGAGGTAATTGGGGCACCTGGGTGGCTCAGTTGGTTAAGCTTCTGACTCTTGATTTTGGCTCAGGTCATGATCTCACAGTTCGTGAGAGAGAGCCTCACAATGGACTCTGTGCAGACAGCTCTGAATCTGCTTGGAATTCTCTCTGCCCCTCTCTTTCTCTGCCCCTTCCCCCCTTGCACACGCACTCTCCCAAAATAAGTAAACCATCTTAAAAGATGGAGTATTTAATGCTGTCAAATACTGCAGAAGAGAATGAGATACTAGACTAATTAAGCCAAGGAAAACTGGCTATATATGGAAAAAGAAAAAATCAAGTTAGAGCTTTATCTTGTCCAAGATCAGAGTAGATTCCAGGTTGACTTTAAAATTGAGTTCAGGGTTGCCTGGGTGGCTCAGTCAGTTAAGTGCCCAGCTCGTGGTTTTGGCTCAGGTCATGATCTCACGGCTTCATGGGTTTGAGCCCCACATCGGGCTCTGTGCTGACAGCGCGGAACCAGCTTGGGATTCTCTCTCGCTGCCCCTCCCCCCACTCATGCTGTCTCTGTCTCAAAATAAACTTAAAAAATTTAAAAGAAAATTGAGTTCAAAAAAATTAAATTATAAAACCTTTAGGAGAAAATGTGAATAGTGAACTTATTTCTGAATAAATTTGATTATATAGGAATATAAAACTTCTGTGCATTTTATGTCCCAGTATGTGATCTATTCTGGAGAATGTTCCATGTGCACAGAAGAAGAATGTGTATTTTGCTGCTTTAGGATGAAATGTTCTGTATATATCTGTTAAGTCCATCCAGTCCAGTGTGTCATTCAAAGCCATTGTTTCCTTGTTGATTTTCATTTAGATGATCTGTCCATTGCTCTAAGTGGGGTGTTGAAGTCCCCTACTATTATGGTGTTATTATCAATGAGTTTCTTTATGTTTGTGATTAATTGATGTATATATTTGGGTGCTTTCACATTTGGAGCATAAATGTTTACAATTGTTACATCTTGTTGGATAGACCCCTTAATTATGATATAATTCCCTTTTTCATCTCTTGTTAACAGCCTTTGTTTTAAAACCTAGATTGTCTGATATAAGTATGGCTACTCCGGCTTTCTTTTGGCGACCATTAGCATGATAGATGGTTCTCTATCCCCTTACTTTCAATCTGAAGGTGTCTTTAGGTCTAAAATGGGTCTCTTGTAAACAGCGTATAGATGGATCTTGTTTTCTTTTCCGTTTTATTACCCTGTGTCTTTTGATTGGAGCATTTAGTCCATTGACATTTAGAGTGAGTACTGAAAGGTATGAATTTATTGCCATTACGTTGCCTGTAGAGTTAGAGTTTCTGGTGGTGGTCTCTGGTCCTTTCTAGTCTTTGTTGCTTTTGGTCTTTTTAGGGTTTTTTTTGTTTTTTTTTTCTCCAATCTTTACTACCCTGAGAGAATCCCTGTTAAAATTTCTTGCAGAGCTGGTTTAGTGGTCATGAACTCATTTAGTTTTTGTTTGTCTGGGAAACTTTTATCTCTCCTATTTTGAATGACAGTCTTGCTGGGTAAAGAATTCTTGGCTGCACATTTTCCCAATTCAGCATATTGAATATATCCTACCACTCCTTTCTGGGCTGCCAAGTTTCTGTGGATAGGTCTGCTGTGAACCTGATCTGTCTTCTCTTGTAGGTTAAGGACTTTTTTTCCCTTGCTGCTTTCATGATTCTTTTCCTTTTCCTGTTTTGTGAATTTGACTATAATATGCCTTGATGATAGTCGGTTTTTGTTGAATCTAATGGGAGTTCTCTGTGTCTCCTGGGTTTTGATGTCTGTGTCTTTTCCCAAGTTAGGAAAGTTTTCCACTATGATTTGCTCACATAAACCATCTACCCCTTTTTCTCTCTCTTCATCTTCTGGGACTCTTATGATTCTGATGTTATTCTTTCTTAATGAGTCACTAAATTCCCTAATTCTTATATCATCCTCTTTTGCCTTAGTCTCCCTCTTTTTTTCTGCTTCATTATTCTCCATAAGTTTGTCCTCCATATCACTGATTCGCTGCTCTGCTTCATCCATCCTTCCCACCATGGCATCCATTCAAGATTGCAGCTCAGTTACAGTATTTTTAATTTCATCCTGACTAGCTTTTACTTCTTTTGTCTCCACAGAAAGGGATTCTAATCTGTTTTCAACCCCAGCTAGTTCTTCTGTGTATTTTCAAATATAGAATTAGAAGCGGATGACAGATACTTAACCAATATGAAAAGCGATAAATTGATATCCTCAGATTATAAAAGGATCTTACAAATAATAAGTAGAACTATTCTCTTATAACAGAAAAATGTATAAAAGATGTATACAATTCATGGAAGAAGAAACTCTAATGGCTTATAAATGAAATATTGTTGAACATAACATTTTTATTTACCAAATTAGTAAAGACTTCAAAATATTTAAATACTTTATGGTGAAGTGGACATTTTCATAACTAGCTGATGGGAGAACAGATTAATTATTATCTTTGAAAATATTTTTAGTAATATTAAATTAAATATTAAATATTAAAATATCTTCAAGATATTTGTATACTTTAACCCCGGTGTTCTATTCTGACTTTCTATAGGAAATAGCAATTACCTCCTCTTCCCCCACCAAAAGAAAAGAAAATGACTAGATGGTATTTCTATGTATTAGAATTTTCTATATTCATTAGATATTATAAATGTTTTTTAATAATTTGGGGGAAATGCCCAGTATATAATGAGTAATAAAACAAACATTTGCTCAAGATAGGAAACATTGTATGGTTACATACAGAGCCGGTGAAATAGGACTGGCAAGAGATAGTCCCATGTCTTAATGGTAATGATCTCCAGAAGGCAGGACTGAAGGTGATTTTTATTTTATGATTAGAAGTTGTTTTTCACTTTGAAAAGTGAAAGTCTTTGAAAAACTAAAATATACTAAGTTCTTTAATAGCATAAATACAAAAAGTTATAATGAAGAAAAAGAGAAAGAACTGTTTTGAAGAGCAGTTAGGATTGAGGAAGTGTTTTAGGTTGAGGGGTTTGATTGTGTTTATGAACCAAGAGAAAAGATCTGGAAGAAGGAAGATGATGGAAGATAGAAGAAAGGTGTTAAATGATGATGGAAAGTCCTAGAAGATACAGGCTGAAATCAAAAACACAAAGACAAATTAGCCTTGAAGTAGTGAAGAGACATTTTTCCCCCAAGAGGGGAAACAAATAAATGAAGATGATAAGAGCACAGAGAAATTTTTTTTGATTGATTTTTCCTTTTTTTAATGAAAGTTTATTCTTAAATGTACAATAGGAACTAAGACAGCACTTCATCCTAGCTATAGTTGGCAATAGATGCTGTAACAGACAGGGAATTCAGATGTTTAAACAGGAATAGTATTAAGGAACACCATTGCCTCAGGCACAAGAACAGGTTACTTTTTGTCAGGTTTCTTTCTTTCCTTTTTTTCCCTTTTTTGTTTAAGACAGTTCAGGCAGGGGAGAAGGTTGTGGGGGGGAGGGAAGGAAGGCGGAAGGATCTCAAGCAGGCTTCACGCTGAGCGTGGAGTCCTATATGGGGCTCAATCCCACAACCCTGTGATCATTGACCTGAGCCAAAATCAGGAGTTGGAACTCAACTGACTAAGCCATTCAGGCTTAGAAATCTTTTCAGATTTCTTAATTCCTCCTGTAGGCCCTTCCCTGCAGCCTTTGATGTTAGTTCCTTGAGTTTCTTTTCTTCTTCCTGTTTCTGCTTGAGTGTTTTATCTTCCTTGTTCATCTTCTTGGGCTGTTTCAGGGGCTTCTGCCACCTTCTCAGCTGGACATGGCACCTACCTCCCCTTTGAAACAGAGAAAGCTTAAGGTAGATGAGACAATTGAAGGATTGCAGATAATCATCATATTAGGGAAGAGGCAGGATGACGGTCATCTACAGATTGGAAATGTGGTCAAAAGTAGATTTAATATGTAGAAAATTGTTGATTTCCAAGCAGTATGTATAGTCCAGTTGAAGTTGTTAAATAAGGTCAACTGTAGCTTTTGTCTCAGTCTCTAAAATGAGCAAGCTTTAGGAAACTGATGCCTGCCAGTATAAAAAGATGGAGACTGAAGAAACACAGTTTTAATTTCTTTTTGTCTTTTGCCTAAGTCTCTTTAATTGTACAGCACCTAGTAAAAGTCCTTTGCCCTACCAAATTACTATTAATTTTTATTAGTATTAATTTTAATATTAATACACCAATCCCAATGAACCTGTGGCCTAGGCTGTCATAGTCCTCTGTCATTTCTAGTTTTTTAGCTCCTAAGAGATTTGAGCTGTGATTTCTTCTTTTTAACAGGAAAAAAGGTGCTCACTTTGGCAGCACATACACTAACAGGAGGGAAGTAAAGACTTTATCTTATTAGACATTGGTAGTGAAAATCTACAGACTTTTCTTTCTTTCTTTCTTTTTTTTTTTTTTTATTTTTTAATGTTTACTCAGTTTTGAGAGACAGAGAGCAAGCAGGGGTGGGGCAGAGAGAGAGAGGGAGATACAGAATCTGAAGCAGGCTCCAGGCTCCGAGCTGTCAGCACAGAGCCCGATGCAGGGCTTGAACTCACAAGCTGTGAGATCATGACCTGAGCCAAAGTCAGATGCCTAACTGACTGAGCCACCCAGGCACCCCTACAGACTTTTCTTTATTGGGCACAGTGGGAAATTTATGAGGACCTTTTATAGAACAGTCTACCCCTTTAATTTGGTATTTTACCTAGTTTATTTACTCTGCTAAAATAGACCTGATTTTGCACCTGGAACATTATTTATTATTACTTGTTGGCCCCTGAGAATAGTAGTAGAAAAAGTAAATGAAGGATTAGTTGCAATGATTGCTTGGGGTTAGGGGATGTTGGACTATAGTGAAGGAATGAAAGGTACTAGGAGAAGTAGTACCCTGGGATGGAACCCAAGTGGGACTTGAAGGGAGCTGATGGACTGTGAATATAGAGTGGGTTAAAGGCCATGATGAGACTGAATCAAAGATACGGTGGGAGGCAGGTAGAAGTAGAACGTTGTAGGTAGAGAGATTTGTGAGTTTAAGACCTAGGAAGGAGGAACAATTTCTAAGTATCAAGGACATTTAAGGAGTCATCCTACTACCCAGATTGTCAGATAACTATATTGAGAAACTGAGGCCAAGGTGTTAGAAGAGTAAACAGCATGGATGTTGAAATCTCCAAAATTTTAATCCTCAACCCCAGGATATTGCATTTTTGAATCCAGTTTCTGGATTTCCCCTTTGTCATAGCAGATTTACCTCATGTCCCGAATGTTTCTCCTTCCTCACATACACCTGAAACTTGACTAGCACTGACGTGCATGGAGATTTAAGTACCTTTTCTTTGGTCAAATAACTTCTTAATAGCAGAGCCAGAGCTAGAAACCTCAATTTCCCACTTTTGGTCCATTCTGCCATTTGTTGTGTACCTTCTAAAAGGCATTAAGAACCTTAATTAGTTCTTAATATTTTTTAAGAACTAACTAGTAAAGTGTTGAAATAGTATGGAGAGGCAATACTCAGAGTCTTAAAGGGGTATGCTACTCAAAAATGGGTTTGGAACTCAGCACCTAGGGGTAGAGGAGCAGTGTCAAAGCTGACTCTTCCTGCATTCAGTTCATATTCTGGGGTGACTTGGCCTTCCTGTAGGAGTCAACACTAACCAGGTGCTGACTGCCAGTTACTGAGCTGTTCCTTTTATTCAAAATAAGCATTTGAGGCACCCGCAAGGCAGTCTTGTCATATCTTACTATTCACACAGATCGCCTGGGGATCTTATTAAAATTCTAGTTCTGATATAGTGGCTCCTGGGAGAGGAGTGCAAGATTGTGTATTTCTTTTTTTTTTTTTTTTAACGTTTTTGAAATGTTTATTTATTTTGAGAGAGAGAGAGAGAGAGAGAGAGAGTGAAGAGGGGCAAAGAAAGAAGAGAAAGAATCCCAAGCAGGCTCCTCACTGTCAGCATGAGCCCGATGCAGGGCTTGATCCCACAAGACATGAGGTCATGACCTGAGCCAAAATCAAGAGTCAGTCACCCAACCAGCTGAGCCACCTGGGCACCTCAAGATTGTGCTTTTCTCATAAGCCTCCTGTGTATTGCCTTTGCTTCTTTTCCATATTTTGAGTTCCATACTTTGAGTAGAAAAACCCTAAAGAACTTTAGGGGAGGGACACCTGGGTGGCTCAGTCAGTTAAGCAACCGACTTCTCAGGTCATGATCTTGCGGTTCGTGAGTTTGAGCCCCGCATCGGGCTCTGTGCTGACAGCTCAGACCCTGGAGCCTGCTTTGGATTCTGTGTCTCCCTCTCTCTCTGCCTCTCCCCTGGTTGCGCTCTCTCTCTCTCTCTCTCTCTCTCTCTCTCTCTCAGGAAATGAATCAACATTAAAAAATTAAAAAAACTTTAGGGGAACATAGTTTGAATATGATTTAATATGTGGTCATGCCTCTCAATATTAATTTCTTGAATTGATTAGATATTACTTTGTTCAGGCTTATTCTGAATAATTAATACTGTAGTATGGATTGATACTGCATAGTGGTTTGCTGCTTACCAGATAGTAGATAGCAGAGCCTTAGCTGAAGCTTCTTCAAACTGTCTAAACTAACGCTGTGCTGTCTAATTCATGGCTAGGTTTCCCTGGGAAAAGTAATCAAGTATATTTAGCTGACAGTGGTAAAAACTTTCAATCTGACATTACTGTCCTCCCCTCTCTCTTCTTTCTTTCAATTTATGTCATTGCTTTGAAGAAATAACACCTCCCTTTTAAAAAAGGTCTGATCTAATCGCTAATTTTCAACATTTTGTATACCGTTTTCTGGGATGGAAAGAAAACACCTTGTCTCTGGAAAATAAGTATACTTCTTTCTTCTGCCATAAAACAGTCAACCCTACCCTAAAACTGAAGAATATTAAGGGCCAATGGAAACCAGGAAAATTATGGTGACATTATCTGGGCTTGAAATAAAATAGTGCCCTTTCTAAGGCATTGGGATTTTGAGAATTTGACTCTGTTCCTGCTTATACAGGGCCTCCAAAGACTTAATTTGAAATCTGAACCAGCATACCTAATAGTTTTGAAGAGTCCCACATGTTTCTGTTGCCCTTAGGCAACTCCTCACTCTTGCTGCTGGGTGGGCTCTGAGGGTTACATATAAGACTCTACCCAAGGGCTATTCACATACTTGATAAGGCCGGCCAGAAATTTTAAGTTTTGGTCTTGTTTTTTATTAAATTCAGTGAACATTAATTTTCCCCTCCCTTTCCCCGCTTCTTACCCAGAACAAATCCAAATGGATCAGATGAACCTGAGGATTCAGGGGCTGGTGAAAATAGGAAGGTCAATGGGAATAATTCTCCATCACTCTCAAATGGCGGTTTTAAACCTTCTAGGCCTCCAAGACCTTCACGACCACCTCCACCTACCCCACGTAGACCAGGTGTGTATTCCAGCCACACACTAGGGATGTAACTGTCAGTACTGTGATTATAAATAACGTTCTGTTTGGGAATTGATCCTCAGATAAGAATCAGGAGACTCTTTCAGGTTGGTTTTCTAGCAGTATTTTTATATTTAAGATTTTGGCCCAGAATGATCTTTCTGTAGGTAGACAAAGGTATGCTTTTCCATAAGTTTTTTCTCTAGGGAAAATCTATTGAGGCAAGTGGTTTATTGAAAATGAGAAATAAAATGAGAACCCTATGTGCATTATTCATATTGTCAGGGATCTGGTTGCTTTTCTCATTGTATCCTTTAAAAAGACAATTAGTAAATGGTGAGTAACCCAACAATGCTAAATGATATTCAGATTTTGAAGCAAAAATTATACAACCAATGAACACATTTTGTGTAGTAAAAATGTTAACAGCTCTAGGTAGAATATCCACTTTCCCTGATTAGCCAGAATAGAATCTTTAATCATTTATTATTTCCCTCTGCTAGTATGTGGACAGGGAATGTATAAAAAATTAAACCAAATATTATTAAAAAGTAAATTAGTTGTCTACAAATAATTTTCTTTTTAATGTTTATTTATTTTTGAGAGAGAGACAGAGCATTAGTTGGGGAGGGGCAGAGAGAGAGGGAGACACAGAATCAGAAGCAGGCTGCAGGCTCTGAGCTGTCAGCACAGAGCCCAATATGGGGCTCGAACTCATGAAATGCGAGATCATGACCTGAGCCAAAGTCAGATGCTCAACTGACTGAGCCACCCAGGTGCCCCTACAAATCATTTTATTAAAAACTTTGTTTTTAATTATACATCTTCCCCTGTTTGGGGTAAAAAATGTGTTAATAATATATTCCCAGTCTTTAAAATCATATACTACTTTGTCAAAATATTGGTGACTTCTCCCGGAAATTGTTTTGTCAGGTATTTCTTGAAGATGTACTATGTACAGTGCTATTGCTTAATAGTCATAACATCAAAAATTGGTCTTTGATATGTCTTTTCATAGAAAAGACAGTTTTAAGTATCTGAAAAATTACTAAATGAATTTATAACACCAAGGGATACCAATGCTTTCCTATTCTAAAAGTTTTTATTTCTGTGGCATCAGGAAATCAGAATTTGCATGTGCTTCATAATTAGTAAAGAGACATGGAGTAGATAGAACCCAAAAAGTTATTTTTAAAAGTTGATTTTATTTAAGTTATTTTTACCTACATGTCCACATCTTAAATTTTCTGTGTCATCTGCCTTTTAATTTTTTTTAAGTTAAAATTCTATCCTGAATTTAGATTTCTGAAAATAAAAGATTGTTGTTTTCCACAAATCTTTTATAGCATCTGTCAATGGTTCACCATCTGCTACTTCTGAAAGTGATGGATCCAGTACAGGCTCTCTGCCACCAACAAATATAAATTCAAATACATCTGAAGGAGCAACATCTGGATTAATAATTCCTCTTACTATATCTGGAGGCTCAGGCCCTAGGCCATTAAATACTGTACCTCAAGCTCCCCTACCACCTGGGTAAGTAGCTGTTTTTTGTTAACATTTGTTTGCTTTAGGCTTCTGCATATACTTATTAATAAGGAACATAATACTGAACTTCATTCTTTAAAAAAGCATCTTCAAGCAGTGGTAACTGGTTTTGGTGGGTGGGGGGTTATATCTAGAGTCAGACTGGACAAAAAAACCTCACCACATTAGCAGTCATCCTCCTCCTCATTTCCAAGGCATACTTTTTTATTTTTATTATATTTTTTTTATTGAAGGACTCTAAACCATAGAAAGTTAACTAGTGCCAAGTAATAGTCCCCAAATTCAGATTGCTTTCTCTTTGACAGGGGAAAAAAAACCCACTTCTTAAAATACTTTTCGACCATCATAAAGTCATTATGGCAAAGTAGTAATAATTTAGGAAACTGATGGGAATACAAGCTGGTGCAGCCACTCTGGAAAACAGTATGGAGGTTCCTCAAACTAAAAATAGAACTACCCTACTACCCAGCAATTGTACTACTAGGCATTTATCCAAGGGATACAGGTGTGCGTTTTGAAGGGACACATGCACCCCCCCCATGTTTATAGCAGCACTGTCAACAGTAGCCAAAGTATGGAAAGAGCCCAAATGTCCATCAGTGGATGAATGGATAAAGAAGACATGGTGTACCTATACAATGGAGTATTACTCAGCAATCAAAAAGAATGAAATCTTGCCACTTGCAACTACGTGGATGGAGCTGGAGGGTATTATGCTAAGTGAAATTAGTCAGAGAGAGACAAAAATCATATGACTTCACTCATATGAGGACTTTAAAAGACAAAACAGATGAACATAAGGGAAGGGAAACAAAAATAATATAACAACAGGGAGGGGGACAAAACAGGAGACTCATAAATATGGAGAACAAACTGAGGGTTACTGGAGGGGTTGTGGGAGGGGAGATGGGCTAAATAGGTAAGGGGCACTAAGGAATCTACTCCTGAGATCACTGTTGCACTATATGCTAACTAATTTGGATGTAAATTTTAAAAAATAAAAAATAAAATTTCAAAGTAAATAAATAAATGGCTTATGGAAAAAAATAATTTAGGAAACTGATAAAATTAGTACTCAACCCCATTTTAATCTCCACTAATTATTTGACTTTTTTTATAATTTTTTTTTTTTTAACGTTTATTTATTTTTGAGACAGAGAGAGAGCATGAACGGGGGAGGGGCAGAGAGAGAGGGAGACACAGAATCGGAAGCAGGCTCCAGGCTCTGAGCCATCAGCCCAGAGCCCGACGCGGGGCTCGAACTCACAGACCGCGAGATCGTGACCTGAGCTGAAGTCGGATGCTTAACCGACTGAGCCACCCAGGCGCCCCACCACTAATTATTTTAAAAATTAATAATACTCTAGTAATTTACGTACATATATACATTGTGACATTCACATTAATCCAGAGCTTGGAATCTAATTAAAATTAATTGGCTGATAAATTAATAAACCCTTATGAAATTTTTAATTGCTAAACATATTATTTGTCTGCATAGTTGGGCCATTTTCCTTTTGCAAAACCTACACGGGAAGCCAAATTAGAAAGTTATTTGTGCAAGGGATTACCATACAGAAACTGGTACTCTCCAAAGTAATTGGTACTTTTTTTTTTCCTTTTAAGTTTATTTATTTTGAGTGTGCACACTTAAGCAGAAGAGGGGCAGAGAGAGTGGAAGAAAGAATCCCAAGCAGGCTCCATGCTGTCAGCCTAAACCAAGAGTTGGACACTTAACCAACTGAGCCATCGAGGTGCCCCTAATGTGATTGGTACTTCTAAGCTGTGATGGCTTATTCCTGTCTTCCTCACTTTGGGGATTAACATACCAAGGAGACTAGAATACCCAGATTGACTTTGTCTGTTAAACTATGCAGAGATATATCTGATAAAGTCTTAGTTTTTGATTTCAGTTCTTCTGGAATGCAAATAGTGCTTTGCCCTTGGCTCAGTCTTTCTTCAGATTTCATAACATTAATTACAAGCATTTTTCCCCACTAAGTTTTGCACATGCCATGATCAGATTGAGATAGACTTTATCTCCTGAGTGCATCTACCTCAGACCTCTTTAGAAATACAAGAATATGGGGCGTCTGGGTGGCTCAGTCGGTTAAGCATCCGGCTTCAGCTCATGTCATGATCTCGCGGTCTGTGGGTTCGAGCCCCACGTCAGGCTCTGTGCTGACAGCTCAGAGCCTGGAGCCTGTTTCAGATTCTATGTCTCCCTCTTCCTTGACCCTCCCCTGTTCATGCTCTCTCTCTCTCTGTCTCAAAAATAAATAAATGTTAAAAAAAAATTTTTTTTTTAAAGAAATACAAGGAATATCTTGAGCAGATACTTCTGCAGAAGAAAGCTTACTTACTCTGTCATCCTCAGGATACCAGTCTTGCCTTTATTCATAAATTCTTTTGGTATCTTCTTTATATATTGACATACTTATTTTTCTCAGTTCTTTAATGTGGTCATATAAGAGAAAAAAGCAAAGACAAGTGCTATAGCAGCCTTTTAAATTTTGTGCTTAAGTTGGGAGCAGAGAGTGGACCAGCATGGGCGAGTTTACTACGTAGATCATATTGAAAAAAGAACAACGTGGGACAGACCAGAACCTCTACCTCCTGGGTAAGTATCTGAATTAAGGAAGAAGAAAAGTATTTATTTAGAACTATGGATATATCTGTGCAAAATCTTCCTTGTATTCCTACTTTTCCTCTTCCTTTCAGCCTTTTCTGTATCCTCTTTGTGTTGTGGTAGGTGCAACTAGAAAGAAGAGAGAGAATTGACTGAGCATGATGATGGGCAATGAATTGATTTTCATTCATTTCTGACCTCAAGATTCTATAGGTCTTGCTATTTCCAAGTTTTCCTTTCTATACTTCATTCAAATCACAGGGTTTTAGAATTAGTTTCATCAAGAGTAATTATTTAACTGAATAAGAATTATATCCCCTATCATATATATGAAGATAAAGTCTATTAGTACATAATAGTGAAGTAATTGTAGAATAGTTGGAGCAATAAAAGGATATATTAATACATGATGTTAAGCATTTATCATTTACATTCTAGAAAGTGGAAGAAAATACTTGTGTTCAAGGGAAGTCAGTAGCAAACTTGGGGACATGTTTAATCTTGCTAGTAATCTCAAGTACACACATGAAAGGTATTGTTTCACTTGTTAAATTAGCAGATAGTATCCAGTATTGATGAGATTGTAGAGAAACTTTACCACATAACATTGCGAGTGGTAGTATAAATTAGTTACAACTCTTGCAGGAGGTATCTATAACTATAGTAATGGACTATAGTAATCCTCTCCAGGAAATTTATCCTAAGAGGTAAATGCAAGGAAGAAAAAAAATTGGTGTATTAAACATATTTATTATTTTACTTTTTGTAATATGAGAATATTAGAAACAACCATAAATAACAAAGTAGAAATCACCAAGTTATTGTATTAATGTTTACTTAATATTATGCACCCATTTGAAATGATCAGTAGTTGTAATCTTATAGAAAAAGTTGTGTCCCTATTAGAATTGCAACAGTGAGAAGAACATTGGAAAGAAAATGAGAACTTTTTTCTTAATTACTGTTTGAGACTTACTCACTGAATATACATTGTTGTTTTTAAAACCTGGTACATATTAAGAACTTTTAAGAGAAATTTTTAGAAACTTCCTTTTATATTCACTTAAAGACCATTAAAAATATATATAAAATAAAAGAGTTCAGGTAAATGAAAAGTAGTTTAAGGTAAAATCTTACCAATCCTGCACCAGGGCCAAGATGAAGTCCTGTTCAGTTCATATCTGTATCACAAATAATTGTTGAATTAGGTTGTTTTTGTCCTGATTTAGCTGGGAACGGCGGGTTGACAACATGGGACGTATTTATTATGTTGACCATTTCACAAGAACAACAACGTGGCAGAGGCCGACATTGGAATCTGTCCGGAACTATGAACAGTGGCAACTCCAACGTAGTCAGCTTCAAGGAGCAATGCAGCAGTTTAACCAGAGATTCATTTATGGGGTAAGCAGCCTGCTACACTATAAATTTAAGAGTACTAGACTTTAACCTTTCTTTTTTTCTTCATATGAAATGTTAAGTACTAAAAAGACAAGTAAGATGGCACCCAGTTGTTGCTGTTGATAAATATATATTTAGACCTTGTCTCGAGTATTCTGTGCCTGTGATCTATTCTTACCTCTTTGAAACTTCTGAAATTCAACTTCCTTTGCTTTGTTAATATCAAAACTAAAAAGTAATTAGGAAAACTTAAAATTCATGGATAAAAGAATAATAAAAATAAACCCAAGCAGTGTGAAGAGAATTAAAACAGTTTTAAATTTCATATTGCCTCGCTTATCAGAATATTTGAAGGTTTTGCCTCTAAGAGCACTTGACTGTTAAGTGGCTATATAGAACTGATGACAGAATTGAATCATTTTGTAACATATGAAAATAAAGTTAACCTAATACATTGGTGCTCTAGGAGACTAAAGAAATTGGATTCCTTGTATGATTATTCTAAATACATTTTTCTGGTTTCAAAATTGTATTAACTTTCGTATGCAAACATCTCCTTTCTGGAAATGGTTTAAGTTTTACATATTTTCCTTTAGAGTAATATTGCAATAATAGCAAAAAGTTCACCAAAGTGTATTAACATTTTATTACGTAGTCTTTGATGCTAGGAATTTTATAGTCTCTCAAATCATAAAGTATTACAGATCTTTTCTCTGAAGAAAGGAAAATGGTTCTTGGAGAAATTTGATTCTGTGTGCCAAACAAGAAGGATTTATTTGAGTAATACATAGAACTTAAACAGGAGAAAATCTCTCCAAGAGTTCAGGAGAAGCTGACCTCCTCCGTTACCATTTCTTCCCTTTCACCAACATTGGTAGCATCCCTGTTAGAATACATCAGAGTAAAAGCCTGTCCTCTGTAGGCATTATTTTTCCCTCTTTTCTCCATATTCCTATCTATTTCTTGGACCTCATCACCATAATAGTTTTCATTCACTGATAGAGACAAATTCATCTTTTTTTTTTTTTTAATGTTTATTTATTTATTTTGAGAGAAAGAGAGAGACAGCACAAGTGGGGCAGGGGCAGAGGGAGAGGGGGAGAGAGAATCCCAAGCAGGCTCCATGCTGTCAGCGCAGAGCCCGACATGAGTCTTGATCTCACAAACTGTGACATCATGACCTGAGCTGAAATCAAGAGTCGGATGCTTAACCAACCGACTGAGCAACCCAGGTGCTCAGACAAATTCATCTTTATCAGCAGCCTTCCCTTCGCTACCTGGTTTTGATTAAGATACTTTATCTCATATGACAATTTTTCCTTCCACCTTCTATAGGCAACTGTTACTGTATTTCTCCCCAGTGGTTTTAGATGTGAAATTAATTTGTCTTTTGTCTACCTTACCCTTTTCATTTTTTTTTTTCCCTGTACTGTTTTACATCTTCCTTTCTTTCTAAATTATAATCACCTTTGGTATGCCTGGCCGAATTTCTTCTAGGTTTGAATGCCTAGCTTGCCTGCCTTCTTTAAAGCAATTTTCCACATGGGTGTCCAGTGGAAAGAGCATGGGCTTCAGAGTCAGACATATGGGTTCGAATCCTGGTTCCACAGTTACTTTCTCTATATGACTTTGAGTAAGTTACTTAATCTCATCAAGACTCATTTACTTTATTAATGTATGAAGATACTTCAGAGGGTTTTTTTGTTTTTTTGAGGTTTCTGTAAAATAAGGTTCCTAATATGGTTAGGACATATTAGATGCATAAAAATGTTAGTTTTCATTTTTTCTTTCCCTCATATCCACATTGTATATGTGTGCTTTAGCTTACTTTTACAGTACTTCATCTTTTTTTTTTTTTTTTAAGTTTATTTATTTTGAGAGAGAGAGAGTATGAGCAGGGGAGGGGCAGATAGAGGGGGAGAATTTCAAACAGACTCCAGGCTGTCAGCTCAGAGTCCAATGCAGGTCTTGAACCCACAAAAACTGTGAGATCATGACCTGAGCCGAAATCAAGAGTCAGATGATCAACCAGTGAGCCACCCAGGTGCCCCAACAGTACATGATCTTTTAAGACATTCTTTTTAGAGACTGATTTAGCATATTTCCAGAACACCAACAATGTACATTGCTTCATTGTAAACTTCACCAGTTTGATACTTGGAATCTTTGGAACTTTTCTTGAATTGCATCTTTTACCTCATTGTGCATGTTCTATTTTTTTTCTTTTCTTTTTCCCCCCTCTTATCCAAAAGAATCTGACCATCTTCCTGAAATTTTCCTCTTGTTACAGAATACTTTTAAATCCTAACTTAAACAGCCTATTTTAGTTACCCTTAACATAGCTAGCAGTAACTGAATAGCTAGCAGTAACTGAATTGAATGAATTGAACATTCTTAATATCAACTACTTAAAAAGGGGTGGGGTGATTGGTGACATATTGCTGAGAAAGTCTGTTTTATTAAATGGCCTTTGTTCCAGGTCAATAGACTGTTATACACCTAGCTTCTTTTTTTTTTTTTTTTTTTTTTTTTTTGAGAGAGAGAGAGAGAGAGAGAGAGAGAATGTGTGAGCGGAGGGGTCTCAGGGAGGGGAGAGAATCTTAACCAGGCTTCACACTCACTGGAGAGCCCAACATGGTGCTCAATCCCGTGACCCTGGGATCATGACCTGAAACTGAAATTAAGAGTCAGAATCTCAACTGACTGAGCCACCCAGACACTCTGCATTTTTTTAAAAGTAGGCTGCACACCCAACTCATTACCCCAAGATCAAGAGTCACACGCTCTACTGACTGAGCCAGCCAGGCATGCCCCTACACCTAGTATGTTTAACCTCAGAATGGAAATGATTGATGATGGAACATTGTATAATGGCTCTTCCTGGCCACAGGTTTCTTCCTGGCCTGTGGTTTCAACATGTATGTCCCCAACTTATTTAACCAGGGAGAGCCAGTGGAATGGGCTAGGGTCTTAGAAAGTTATCAAAATAGTTTGTCATATGCCAGACTTTTCAGACATGTTCCATAACCAGGGTTCAGACCTTTTATGGTGTTTCTTCCTGGCCTCTCTGCGCTCACCCCTTTTCGTAATTGTGTCTGTCTGGAGGAGCAAGGCCAATTCTTGACAGGTCTGTCTTCCAAGAGCTATTAAATCAGAAATAGAGTATCTCATGTGCTTTAAAACTTTGACAGTTAATCCAGTTTCTATAATAAGTCAATGACAAGGAGAAAAAAAAAAAAAAAACAGACAGTAGGGGGAACTGCTATAGATCAAGACTTAAGAGATTTGGCCAAATGTAATGTGAGGACTTAATTAGTGATTGGGTATTAGAAAATAAAATTAACATAAATTCTTTGTTAGGTGTGATAAAAATATTATGGTATGTAAGATGTCCACAAATTTTAGAAAGACATAGGGGTAAAATGACTCAATGATTCAGCAAAGAAGAGAGGGATAAAAAGAAAATTTGGCAAAGTCTTGATAGTTGTTGAATCTTCATGCTGGACATATGGGGTTCACTTTCCTTATTTTACTTGTATATTTTTTTCTATTAATAATTTTTGTTTGAAAAGCAGTCTATTTGCTTTTATCTTACTAAAGGAGAAAGGTTTTAACCAAATCTTCCTCTGAGAGACCATATATTATCTTCACTTTATTATACATTTAAACCAGAACATACCCATTAACCCTGCATAGAGTCACTATGGCTTTGGCTTCTCTCTTACCAGTGGTTGACTCCTTTTTCCATATAATTTCCTTTTATCTAACCAAACTTCTCTGTCTCCACCAATGTGGTCATTGGAAATAGAAATTTAAGAAGTCTTCTATACAGATCTAGGCTTGTTGACTTTCAAACTGGAATTCTTTCTTTTTACTCATCTGACAGCTTGTTCTTCCTGCTCCCCGACTCCCATGGTATATGCAAATATACCATGTTTTGTATTTAATTCTGAGTTAGAAATACAAGGTTATTGTCAGCCATCCAGTGATTCTGAGTACTGTTTATAAATGACTCTTTGGGGATTTATATATTTCTCTAATTACTCATTTGTAGCTGAAGAAGAAGAAAATGGTCCTTTGGGGTTGAGGATTATGTATTTGTAATATTTAAATTTCAAGTAATTTCAAGTATTAATGTTTGCAAAGATTTTCTTTCTTTACCAGAGTGTATTGGCATTTATCCACTGACCATGTGACACATCTCTTAAGATGTGAACTCTGTAAGAGTGTGTTATGTTACATATGGCCGGAGAAGGACATACTAGAACTCATAACCTTGCTTTCAGGTTATCTGATTAAGTTGTTCATTATTTCACCTTTTTGTTGTTGTTGTTATTCTTTTTTAGAATCAGGATTTGTTTACTACATCGCAAAATAAAGAATTTGATCCCCTTGGTCCCCTGCCTCCTGGATGGGGTAAGTGACATGATTCTTTTTAATTGCATTTGGTCATTTTAAAAATCAGGTATTTATGGATGGTAGCCTGTTCTTGCCTGAATGAATGTCTGGAGGCTTTTTGGGTGTGTTAGTTTAATTCAGAGTGCCAAGTGGGTATTAAATTGCCCAAAAAGGCATTAAAGTTCAAGTTGACTTTCTTATTATAATTAACTTATATTGGAATTCAGAATTATTTTACTCTTTTAAAGGTTAAAAATATTTTGCTCACTTAGCAATAAAAAGAAATGGATTATTGATACAGCAATCTGAATGGACCTCAAAGGCATTATGCTTAGTGAAAAAAACTCAATCTTAAAAGATTACATACTGTATGATTCATTTTATGTAATATTTTCAAAATGGCAAAATTACACAAGTGGAAAGCAGATTAGTAGTTGTCAGGAGCAAGAGCCAGTTGTAGGTGGGTGCAAATATAGGAGTTAATAATATAAGTAGTTCTTACGTGGTGGTGAAATAGTTCTGTATCTTAATCGTGGTAGTAATTACACGAGTCTATATATATGGGTTAAAAGTGCACAGAACTATACATTCGTATTAATGAATTCAGCTTAAAAATTGGTGAAAATGGAATAAAGTCTAGAGTTAACAGTAACATACCAGTGTCAGTTGCCTGATTTCAATACCGTACTATGGTTATATAAGATATTACCATGGGGAAAAACTGGTGAAGGATCTGTGAGATTCTTGGAATGATTTATGCAACATCCTGTAATAATTATCTCAAAATAAAAAGCTTAAATATTTTGACCACATTTATGCTTCTAAAACACTGTTCATGGGTGCCTGGGTGGCTCAGTCTGTTGAGCGTCCGACTCTTCATTTCAGCTCAGGTCATGATCTCATGATGGTATCAAGCCCCTGCACTGACAGCAGGGAGTCTGCTTGGGATTCTCTCTCCCCCACCTGTGTGTGCGTGTGTGTGCATGCACGCATGTGCTTTCTCTCTTTCTCAAAATAAATAAACTAAAAAAATAAAAACACTGTTCAGAGTGGGTGAGTTGATGTAATCTTGAAAGAAAGTGAAAAAGGGAACATCTTATGCTGGTGACATTGTGCCTTGCACTGGTGGACATGGCATGTTCTATTAATTCAACTTTGTTAATAGATTTTAAGATGGGCCTACTCTACCAATTTTGTTTTATAGTATTATATAAGTCATAGCATAGTAGCAAGGTTCCAGAATAAACATGGCTTCATAGTTTTGCATGGAAGCTGAAGAGAGTTTAGAAAGTAGAAAACAGCAAACCCATTTATGGAACTACTTGAAGTTTTATCTTTAAGAGCCACAGATATTTCATAATTTGGGGGCTAAATTCCAAAATTAATATTTCTAGATAGTCTTGTTGGGAGGCACTGGCCTTTAAAATACATTGCTCTAGCATTACTTTATTGAGGAATGGAGAAAAAAAATAATGTGTCAACATCACATGAATCTGGACAGTAAATGATACTGAATACTGTGAGAAGCCCCATTGCTCTTAGAGTTATTTATCTTTAACACTCTTGTGAGACAGATAAAAAATGTAATAGATCATACTTATAACTGTTATTGCTATTATCGTGTAACAAAGGGAGGGCATATGAAAGTGAACTGTGAATTTCTGTTTCACCAAAGCCTGGCAGTATGATAAGGAGTCTTGTGTGTGAGTTTCAGAGTGGAGAATACATGGTTGGTATGAAGTACTTTAGAAAAGGGGATGTTGCCTTTATGAAGCATATTGAACTAGACCTGTCAGATTGCATTCCTACACATGGATGATTTTCCCAGCTTTATTTCTAGAATTGTCATATGTCCATGTTACAGAGGAGAAATTGATGCACTGAAAGGATATATCTGAAGGTCGTGTGTTATCCTCTTGATTTTATTGCAAATAAACCATGACCCAATTAGCTTTTGTCAGAAGCACAGACCATTTTACTCCTTCTCCAGAGCAGCTGTAGGAAAAAATGGCCCGTTGCCCATAGAAGCATGAATTGTTGGCTATGTTGCCTTTATTCAAAAAAGCTTTTCCTGCAGGTTGGTGCCTTTTGTATTTATTATCTTCATCACTAGGATCTTTCTCATTTTCACTTTAGCCAACAACACTTCCCTAAAATACTGCCTCTAAAGACCCAATCCCAGGTTACCCAAGTTATCAGAATCTTGGCTTGCTTATTTTACATTCTGCTTATTTTTATGTTTCACACTTCAGAAATTGAGGTATACCCCTCCTCCTAAATGAGTTTATGATCACCCTGTTACTTAGAACACTGCTTCATGACTCTCTGCCTTTGGGGCACATGCCTTATTTGTGGAACCAGTGACAACATTGGTATATTGTAACAGATGAAACTCTACCTGACATATCCTCAGGAGTGACCTAGGAAATAAAACCCCAACTTACAGCCTGTGTTTACATTCTGAAATTGACAGCATTATTTTTGTGACACAACATGTATTTTATTTTATTTTACTTTTTTAATTATTTTATCTTGAGAGAGCGAGCAAGGTGCCCCGACATAATATGTATTTGAAATCCAGCCTCCTCACCCTTTCAGACTTTTTTGTGCTTGGACTAGACATTACTGCCTCACAAGCTGACAGTGAAGAATTTTTAATACATGCAAACTAAAGAGGCTGGAGTACAAAGAATGCTTTGGTTCAACAATGTAGTCTAATAGGGCTTTGTATAACTGGTTTTACCCATCAAGTCTAAAGATATTTTCTTATTTTGAGACTTGCTGTGGAAGAATATGTAGAACAGCAATAAGCTTCTGTTTTTTACTATTTTATTCAAGTCAAGAAGTACTCTGATCTGCATTCAGGTTTGATGTTCAGTAATCTCACTATTGTTTATCATGTGACTTCTTTCAACAAAGGAAGAAATCAACTCTGTAGCCCAGTACTCTCATTAAAAGCAGATGAGCCTTCAGTTTGCAAGTACATCCACCTTTTTGAATTTTGTTTTTCACAGTTTGTTCCAAGAATTGCTGGTATCAGCAGTGTATACTTAGAACATAGAAAATCAGTTTTCTATTAAATTTATCCTGCCTCATGTTAACTTTTGAAGAGAAAATTGCTCATCCTGAAATCTGAACTTATATGGCAGCTATACATTTAGGGTATTACTTTTAGATTTAAAAAAATTACTTCAAAATTATATGAATACAAAAAAGTACAGATTTTGCAAATATATTTAAAATTTTTAAATTTAATATGTCTGCCAAGAATATTAACTAATATTATCGTGTAGCCAGCTATAGCACTGTGGATGCTTCTTTTTGCTTCAGAGACAGACTTAAAGTTGGTTACATTTTACACTGAAAATGCCATGAGCAGCAAGGCCAGTATTAATATTCACAATGTATCACAAGATGCAGAATCCCGTTTGTCTGTATATTATGCACACTTGGGGTTCTATTTCCATTTTAGGCTCAAATGATGTAGAAAGTACCTGAGATGTCAGGATGGGGTTCATGATACTCACCAGCATACCCCTTCTAACCTCACATATCCTTACTCTACTCAAAATCATGAAATTAGTGCTGGAGATATAGTTAAAAGTTACCAAATACTAACTTGACATAGCTGTATAATTTGGCCTAAGATTTGTCCTGCAATAACTTGCTTAGAGAATGATTCAAGGGACCTAAATGTTACTTGAAAAATAGATATCAATTTTTCAAACCATATGAAATTAAAAATGGCTTTATCAGCTTGGGATTAACCTTAAAATTTTGTTTGAAATTGTTAACTTTTAGAAACTATGTTTTTTTAATGTTGGAATCCATTCTATATTCTTTACTACTTCACTTAATTCATTTTGAGACATCAAAAAAAAATTCAGGTACAGGAATTATCTTTTGATGAAGAATTAATTAGTAATAGAACAGAGAAGTCAATAGTTCAAAACAACAGAGCTTAAAAATTTTTAAACTATTTGGTTATTAAAAGAGAAAATGATATCTGCATGTCTTCTAAGCCCTAATGAGAAAGCTCAGGGATACAGGGAAAATTTTGTAGGACGGGATAAGAAAACAAGAAGAATCCTAAATAAAGCAAGAGGCAGACAGGGAAAGAAGTAGCAGTTTCAAAGTCAATATATTAAAGAACTGAGCACTCTGTCCAGCCTTTGTGTAGACAGTAGGATTTGGAAACTGAGTGTATTAACGAACAGAGTATATTTTGGAACACTGTCTTCCCTAGTTGAATAATGCCTAGCAATTAACAAAGAAACAAGTTGTGTCCCCCAACCATTATTATTTTAAGAATGAGTTGATGGGGTATGCAAAAAAAATCCCTGAATAGAGACCTGAGTTTCCATTCTCTCACTGCTACTTAGTTCTGAGATTTGGGGCAGATCACTTAACCTATCCAAGTTTCCTTATCTTCCAGATAAACTGAAACCGTCTACTCCTGGGACTGTTAAGGATAAAATGAGGTCATGTATGAAAAGTTAAAACGTTAATTATTCTTGCTGCCTTTGGTTAGATTGAACAGAAAGGTCCTGGGGGCAGGACATTGTGAATCAAATCTATTCAGTTTCTAGACTGTAATGATATTTTTATGACTCTAGCAAGTATATGAATTTAATACTCAAAGAATAAATCAAATCTTTTAAAGTTGTTATTTAAAAACTGCAGGGGCCCCTGGGTGGCTTAGTCAGTTAAGTGTCCATCCAACTTTTGGTTTCAGCTCAGGTCATGATCTCACAGTTTGTGAGTTAGAGCCCTATGTCCAGCTCTGTGCTGAGTGTGGAGCCTGCTTGGGATTCTTTCTCTCTGCCCCTTCCCTTCTTTCGTACTTTCTCTCAAAAATAAACAAACATTAAAAATTAAAAAAAAAATTTTTTTTTAATGCTTATTTATTTTTGAGAGAGAGAGACAGAGCATGAGCAGGGGAGGGGCAGAGACACACACACACACACACACACACACACAATCTGAAGCAGGCTCCAGGCTCTCAGCTGTCATCACAGAATCTGACACGGGGCTTGAACTCACGAGCTGTGAGATCATGACCTGAGCCAGACCTGAGCCTGAAGTCAGACGCTTTACCGACTGAGCCACCCAGGTGCCTCCCCGCCCCCATTTAAACTACAAAATCCATGCAATGACAAATGGGCAAATTCAGCACATTTTATTTTACTTTGTAGAAGACTATGCCAACTCTAACACTCGCTTTTTTTTTTTTTTTTAAGAGAAGAGAACAGACAGCAATGGTAGAGTATATTTTGTCAACCACAACACTCGTATTACACAATGGGAGGACCCCAGAAGTCAAGGGTAAGAAACTTTCAGTTACTAGTATATAGATAACCTCTTAAATATCGTACCGTTTCTGACTCAGTTATGAGAAAAATCAAGTTATGTGTTCTTTCCTCAAAGTTCTTAAACATTGCTCACCCATATACTTTAGAAAGAGAAAAAATTATATGATTTCATGTAATGAATGTGGCTTTCTTGAGAGTAGGGGAAAGAGCTTTCTGGTATATATAAATATACTGTGTATTCAAAGATTCTTATTTATAATTAGTAAGACTAGATTACTAATTCTAAAGCAGGGTTTTGCAACCTGGGATCACTGGACAGAATTCAGGGAATATGTGACTTAGGAGGGAATAAATACAGATTCAGTTTTACTAACCTTTACCTGAAATCAAGTGTTTCCTTCTGTTGTGATTGTAAACTGTAACCCTAGTAGAATTAGCAATGCCTAGGATTTTGCCATCATAGAAATCCTAGGTTTTTAATACCATATTGCAGTTGTTATAGTTATCTCAGAATACTGTTTACATAGATCATTGCAGGAACTTGCTAGTCAATATAGTAATGAAGAGACACATACTATTATTACAAGTTTGTCTTCTGTTATTGAAGTACGGTTGACATAAAATATTCTCTTAGTTTCAGGTGTAGAACATAGTCATTTGACATTTATATACATTATGAAATTATTACCACAATAAATCTCGTTATCCTCCTTCACCATACAAAGTTATTACGACATTACTGACTATATTCCCTTTGCTGTACTTGACATCCCTGTGACTTATTTTATAACTGGAAATTTGTATCTCAAAGATGAATTTCTTTTTAAAGTTTTGGTAACTGTGTATATACTTGCTTTTTTCTTTGTAGCATTATGTAACAGTATACGTATTAGTTTGCTAGAGCTGCCTTAACAAAGTACCACAAATTAAGTGGCTTCAACAATAGAAGTTAGTATCATAGTCCAGGAAGCAGGGTGTAGGCAGAGCTTTCCTCCCTCTGAAGGTACTAGAGAAGGATTTGTTCCAGACCCTTCTCCTAGTTTCTGATAGTTTGGTTTGTGGCAGCACAGCTGGAGTTTTCACATAGCATTCTTCAGGTCTGCATGTTTCAGTGTCCAAATTTCCCCTTTTTATAAGGATACCAGCCGTATTGGATAATGGCCCACTGTACTCCAGTATGATCTCATCTTAACTAATTATGTCTGCGATGACCCTGTTTCCAAATAAGGTCACATTCTGAGGTACTGAGGGTTAGTACTTCAATGTAGGAATTTGCAGGTGGACACAGTTCAGCTTATAATAAAATCTAATGTGCATTTATCAGACCACCTGAGGGTTCCACTCTGCAAGGAATGGAGGTTCTATAAATGGAACTTCTATAAAGTCAGAGAGCAGTCTCCACAAGATTGTTCTTACTTCACACCAACCGGGTACGAATTCAGGGGTTCCCACAACCACTTTCAGGTTTGATAACTCACTTGAGAGACTAGAACTCACTGAAGCTTGTTATACTCACAGGTACATTTATTGCAGGGAAAGGGTACAAATTACAGCCAACAGAAGGAAGAGATATAAGGGCAGAATGGGAGAGGATTCCAAACACCCAGAATTGATGTGAAACAGTATGCATGGAGTATTGCCAACCAGGGAATCTGAGTCTCTGATATCCAGAGTTTTTATTGGGACTCCCATCACATACTGCCTGCTTAGCTAACCTTTAGTCTCCAGCCCTTCCCCAGAGTTTGAGCTAATATAGTATCTTCGGTTTCTAGTTACTCCAGAGGTTGGAACTGATAAGGGGTGTCCCAAAGCCTCCATCATAAATCACATTGTTGACGGTCTGGTGTTCACAGTTCCCAAGCAAACAAAGATACTCATGACAGGCAGGACATTCCAGAGGCCTGGAGATCACCAGTAGTGGAGCACAGAGGCCAGATCTCTCTTTTGGTCTAATTTATTCTTCACACATTCTCTTCCTGAAAGTTTTAAGAAAAACTATTTCTGGATACTAACAAATCAACATTTTTTTATATTGTTGTGATATTTAACTTAAATATTTCAATTTCCCAAAAAGGAATAATTAAGAATTTCAAAGGTAACATTTTAAATTGCTCTTTAAAATTCTCTCTTGAAGGACAGAATAGACCATGTAACCTTTCTGTAATTTGCTACCATATTTTGTTCTTCCTTGGACCTTTAAAATTTTAGAACTAAAGTGAGAATCATATTTTAATAAATAATACAAATGACCCAGTTCTATCCAGCTTGTTTTGTTTTCAAGACAACTTGTTACTGAGCCTATCTTGCAAATATAATTCTAACAAATAAGTGTTACCTTTAAAAAATTCTTGGTAGTCTATTTTATCTGACATTTCTATTCAGTTCTGTGAATAAAGCGAAATGTTCTTAACCCTTTGACATAGTTTACAAAATACTGTTCTAGAGAGTGGTTCTCGGCCTTTGTTTTTCTGAAGTACACTTGATGAAAATGACAGTCCTGCAGTAATAGTGGCTCTCTAAAACCAGTCAGCTTAAATACTTCCAACCCCTCCCTTTCTTCCTTTCTGATGAGAAGTTGAACATTTCTAGTTTTTTCTCTCTCACTAAACCCAACAGATGAGAAAATTGGAGCTATTACATCTAACTAGCAAAAAAGACTGGCTGCCATTAGGACAATACACAAACAACAAAGGAAGTGTTCACTAGTTCCCTACCCATTGTAGTGTAATATTAAAATTTTTTTCAATGTTTTTTTTTTATTTTAGAGACAGAGCATGAGCAGGAGATGGGCAGAGAGAGAGAGAGAGAGGGAGACACAGAATCTGAGGCAGGTGACAGGCTCTCAGCTGTCAGCACAGAGCCCAACACAGGGCTCAAACCCATGAACCATGAGATCATGACCTGAGCTGAAATTGGATGCTTAACCGACTGAGCCACCCAGGCGCCCCTAGTATAATACTTTAAAATGTAAACATTTCTGGGGTGCCTTGGTGGCTCAATTGGTTGGGTGTATGACTCTTGATTTCGGCTTAGGTCATCATCCTAGGGTCGTGGGATCAAGCCCCGCATTGGGCTTCATGCTGAGGGTAGAGCCTCCTTGGGTTCTATCTCCCTCTGCCCCTCTCCCCTACTCACGTGCTTGCTCTCTCCAAAAAATAAGAATGTAAAAATTTCTTAGGTTCACTAGTAAGCAGTTTTGAATATTTATGCTAATGGCTTGATTATTTTAATGTGTAACAAATAAAAATTCACTGTTGCCTTCTAATCTGGTTTCTGTTTTAAAACATGTGGTATTGCAGGGTGGGAAGTTGTTACCAGACACATAAACTGAAAAAGTTGATAAATGCTATGCTAGCAGTATGAAGGAAGTACTTTGAGAGACCCAAAGATAATGAGTAGTATATAGTAAGAGGAATACTCATAGTTAACAATTTGAAGGCTTACTATGTGCCAACACTTTTTACTTGTATTGTCTCATTTATTCCTCTTACAGTCTTATTACACAGACGTTCTTAACAAACTGAAGTTTAGACAGATTAAGCGAAGTCTAATGATAGGTATCAAAGAAGTGGTTAGAAATACTTAAAGAACAGTTGAGTTGCCTTAACAAAGGGATAATTAAGATATTCTGGACAAGGGGAAAGGCTTCACTTGGAGGTGTGACTGATCATGTCTTATTTAGGGAAATGGTGCATAGCACTACACTGAAATCACAGGGTTTGTGAAAGGGAGTTGGAGGTAGAATGCAGGGTTAAACCTGAAAGGGAATGTTGAGGGCCGAGTGAGTGCCAGGTGGAGTTCAGGGCTCCTTGCTAGTGGTGAACAATGGATATAACTTTAAGGAGAGAACTAATTTGATCGGATCTCTGTTTTAGTATTCTGTCAGCAATATGAAGTATGTGTAGGACCAGAGTGAGACTAGAGGCAGGAAAACCAGTTTGGTGGCTACTGTGAAAGTTGAGAAGAGAGATGAATAATGCCGAGATAAGGATGTTCTTGGGGATTGAAAACAGTAATGAATATGAGGCTTCAAAAGCAGAATGGGCAGAACTTGGCTACCAAAAGATGTTTAGGTGGCTTATTGGAATATAGGCTAATTAGATAGCTGAAAACTGAGTAGTGGTTCCATGAACCCATTGACAGGTTTAACATGCTTGTAGGATATCTAGATAGAGAAGTCTAGTAAACTACGGGGAACACTGGACTAAATGATCTGAATGATGCTCCATTTATGGATAATTTTTGTTTTGTGTACTTGAGAAACAAACAGCTCTTCAACACTTTTTATTTGTATTTTTTCCTACGTTTTGTAGTCAATTAAATGAAAAGCCCTTACCTGAAGGCTGGGAAATGAGATTCACAGTAGATGGAATTCCATATTTTGTGGACCACAATAGAAGAACAACCACCTATATTGATCCCCGCACTGGAAAATCTGCTCTGTAAGTTTTCTAAACATCGTAGATTAAAAGTAAAACTGATTACTGAGATTTTGTTGTAAAGATTTTAATTAGCAAGGAGCGCAGATCTTACTGTTTCTTGAGTTGGCTTGCCCACAGGCCATTGTCCACTAAATATTTTGTATTTTTATTGTCCTCTTGAATAATTTCTCCTAGAGACCTTTCATATTTGTTATCGGTTCACACAGCACTAAAAAGACTATTTAAAAATTATCAGTACAATACTGCTCACCAATTAATCCCTGATATCTGATGCCTGCTTTCTTTCATTTCCATTACCTCTAACTTAAAAGTTCCTGTTACTTTGTTCTTTTCTTTTCCTTTTTTGAAAAGTAACTTTGTGTTTAGTTCTGCTTAATGTGTTTTGTTTAAGGTATTTTTGTGTGTGTGGCAAAGTACATTCACTTTGTTGCACAACCATCAATACCGTCCACCTCCAGAACATTTTTATTACTCCATACTGGAACTCTGTACCCATTAAACCATAACTTTCCCGTCTTCTTCGTCCCTCAGCCCCTGATAACTCCTGTTATACTTTCTGCCTCTATGAATTTGACTACTCATATAAGTGGAATCATGGTATACGTGCTTTGTGACTGACTTATTTCACTTAGTATTGTCTCCAGGGTTCATCTGCGTTACCGTTTGTATCAGAATTTCACTACTTTTTAATGCAGAATAATATTTTATTATGTGTGTATACCACATTTTATTTATCCATCTGTTCATGGACTTTTGGGTTGTTTCCATCTTTTGACAATGTGAGTAATGCAGCAATGAATGTGAGTGTACAAATAATCTGTTCAGTTTATTGCTTTCACTTCTTTTGTGTATATATTCAGAAGTGGAATTACTGGGTCAATGGTAATTCTGGGTTTTTGTTTGTTTGTTTTTGATTTTGGGTTTTTTTTTTTCTTTTGAGGCACTTCCAGACTGTTTTCCAAAGTGGGTACACCATTTTGCATTGCCACCAAAAGTGCACACAGGTTCCAGTTTTTCCACATCCACACCAACAGTTGTTACTTTCTGTTTGCTTGATTTTTAAAAATGTCAACTTCAGGGAATGAAGTAGCTCATGTGCTGATTGACCAAATATTTGTGTATCTTCTTTGAAGAAATGTCTATTCAACTTCTTTGCCCATTTTTTGAATCCGGTTGTTTGGTTTTTTTATTGTTGCATTTCAGAAGTTCTTTATATTCTGGCTATTAATCCCTTGTCACATATATCATTTGCAAATATTTTCCCTATTCTGTGCATTCACTAAAGTGTTAGCTCTTAGATGTAGGTTTTGGGTCCATTTTTAGTTAATTTTTATTCATGGTGTTAGCAAAGGGTCTGACTTCTCTTTTTTAGCAAGTAGATATCCAATTTTCCCAACACCATTTGTTGAAAAGACCATCTTTTTCCCCATTGAATGGTCTTGGCACCCTTGTCAAGAATCTTTTGCCATGTATACGCAAACGTTTATTTCTGGACTTTCTATTCCATTGGTCAGTATGTCTGTCTTTATCCTAGTACCATATTGTTTTGATTACTATAGGTTTTACTAAATTTTGAACTCATCCAAATTCTTTTTTGATACTGCTTTGGCTTTTCAGGATCCCTTTAGATTTCATATGATTTTAGGATAGATTTTTCTGTTGTTGCAAAAAAAATGTCACTGTGATTGAGATTGCATTGAATTTGTAGTTCTCTTGGGTTTGTTTTGACATCTTAACAGTAGTACATCTTCTAAGCCATGAACATAGGGTGTCTTCACATTTATTTGTTTTCTTTAATTTCTTTCACCAATGTTTTTGTAGTTTTCCAGTGTCCAAGTCTTTTACCTCCTAGGTTTAGTTTATTTGTGAGTGAGTTGTTTTTTTTTTTTATGCTATTTGTAAATGGAATGGTTTTCTTAACTTTCTTTTCAGATTATTGATAGGGTATAGAAATGCAACTGATTTTTGTGTTGTTTTGTATTCTACTTTGCTCAGTGTACCTACTCTAGTAGTTTTTTTTTTTGTCTGGAATCTTTAGATTTTCTTAATATAAGATTATACAATCTTCAAACAAAGATAATTTTTACTTCTTCCTTTACAATTTGGATGTCTTTTGTTTCTTTTTCTTGCCTTTCTTCAGGGCAAGAAACTCTGGCTAGAACTTCTAATATTATGTTGAATGGAAGGGAAAGCAGGCATCCTTGCCTTGTTCCTGACCTTTGAGGGAAAGCTTTCATTTGATGTCAACTGTGGGATTTTCATATATGGCCCTTATATTGAGGTAGTTTCCTTCTAGTCCTAGTTTGTTGAGTATTTTTTACCATAAAAGGATGTTAATTTTTGTCAAATGATTTTTGGAGTTTTTTTTGCCTCGAGATGATCATGTGAGGTTTTTTTTTTTTTTTTTTTTTTGGTGTTTGTTACTAATGTATGCTGTATAGGATTGATTTTTCACATGTTGAACCATCCTTGCATCCCAAGAGCAAATCCCACTTGGTCAAAGAGATTAAAATATTAATCCTTTTAATATACTAGTGAATTCAGTTCGGTAATATTTTGTTGAGGACTCTTACATCAGTGTTTGTAAGAAGTACTGGTCAGTAGTTTTCTTGTAGTGTCTCTGGGCACAGTTAGTCTCTCATTACTTCTTAATTTTATAATTTTTGCTTATTAAAAACCTTCATGTTTAAAGCAAAAACCAGAAATTCAGGCCAATTGGGTATTAACAAAATTGAAATTTATTTAGATATGTTAAGTAAATAATAGATACTTTTTGTATCATTCATTTTTAGTTTCAGTTAAGTTTGGGTACATATAACAAAAGCATAAAACCATAGTGTTTTATTTAGGATAGAAATATTTCTTTCCATCATTAAGCACACTGTTAATAATCCATGGCTCAATGAAGTCATGAGAAATTAGAAAACATATTGTACTTAATGATAATAAAAACACAACATATCACAATTGATGGGGTTTAAAAAAATCATCCTCAGGGCACCTGGGTGGCTTAGTCAGTTAAGCATCCGACTTCAGCTCAGTTCATGATCTCACACTCCGTGAGTTCGAGCCGTGCATCAGGCTCCGTGCTGACAGCTCAAAGCCTGGAGCCTGCTTCGGATTCTGTGTCTCCCTCTCTCTCTGCCCCTCCCCTGCTCATGCTCTGTCTCTCTCTGTCTCAAAAATAAAAAATAAAAACATTTAAAAAAAAAATCATCCTCAGAGGAAAATATATTGCTTTATATAGGATTAGATTATAAATAAGAAAGGTATAAAATCAGTGATCACTGCTTTCACCTTAAGAAACTAGAAAAAAAAATTAAGCCCCAAATAAGCACAAGAAAGGAAATAAGCATAAAAGCAGATATTAATGAAATGAAAACGAAACAGTAGAGAAGTCAAAGCTACAAGTTGGATCTTGGAGAAGATTAATAATAATCCCAGGATGCCTGCGTGGCTCAGTTGGTTGGGTGTCCAACTCTTGGTTTCTGCTCAGGTCATAATCTCATGGTTCATGAGTGTGAGCCACGTGTTCAGGCTCTGTACTGACAGCAGAGAGCCTGCTTGGGATTCTCTCTCCCTCTCTCTCTGCTCCTCCCCTACTTTCTCAAATAAATATATAAACATTAAAAAATAATATCAGTAACCCCTAGTACACCTGAGGATGAAAAAAAAAACACAAATTACTAATATGAAAGTGAAAGGACGTCACTACCTATCCTACACACATTGAAAGATAACTAAGTGTGTACTTGAACAACTTTATGCCAAGAAATTAGATATTTTAGGTCAAATGGGCAAATTCCTGGAAAGATACAAGTTACCAAAATGAACACAAGAAGAAATAGTAAATCTAAATAACCCTATATCTAGTAAAGAAATTGAATTCATAATTAAACAGTTTCCCACAAAGAAAGGTCTGAGCTAGATGGCTTCTACTGGTAAGTTTTATCAAAACTATGAGTAATAAATAATATCAATCCTATTCAAATTTTTTTCATAAAATATAAGCAATTGGAACACTTCCCAACTCATTTTATGAGGCTCCTATAAGTCCTGATGGCAAAATCAAACAAGAATAGTATAAAAAAATTACTGGCTAATATTTCTATGAACATAGGTATAAAAATCTTTAACAAAATAATGGCAAATTAAATCCAGCAAACTATAAAAAGGATATTACATTATCATCATATCAGATTTATTCCAGGATAGCAAGATTGGTTTAATATACAAAAACCAATTGATATAATTCACTACATAAACATATTAAAGGAGAAAAATCATCATTTCAAGAAAGCACTTGAGAAAATAAAATACCAGTTTATGATAAACTCTCAGCTGCCTTGGAAACTTTGATACATCATCTCAATGATAAAATACCTCTTAAGAGCAAGAATAAGACAATAGCTACTGTCACTACTTCTTTCACCATTGAATTGGTAGTTCTATGAATTAAGAGAAAGAAATACAAGATAGATTGGGGGCACCTGGATGGCTTAGGTAAGCATCTGACTTGATTTTGGCTCATTGAGCCTGGTGTCGTGCTCTGCACTGAGTGGGGAGCCTGCCTGGGATTCTCTCCCTCTCTCTCTCTTCCCCCCACCCCCGAAAATACATAAGTAAACCTTTTTTTTAATAATTTTTTTTAAAGTTTATTTATTTATTTTGAGAGAGTGCACACGTGAGCAGGGTTGGGGCAGAGAGAGAGAATCCCAAGCAGGCTCCATACTGTCAGCGCAGAGCCCAGTTGGGGCTCGAACTCATAAACCCTGAGATCATGACATGAGGTGAAATCAAGAGTCGGATGCTTTACCAACTGAGCCACCCAGGCGCCCCATATAAGTAAAATTTTGGGGGGGGGGTGCGCCTGGGTGGCTCAGTCAGTTGGGTGTCCGACTTTGGCTTAGGTCATGATCTCGCAGCTGGTGAGTTCGAGCCCCATGTCGGGCTCTGTGCTGACAGCTCAGAGCCTGGAGCCTGCTTTGGATTCTGTGTCTCCCTCTCTCTCTGCTCCTCCCCCACTCGTTCTCTGTCTCTCAAAAATAAGTAAACATTTTTAAAAAATTTTTTAAATAAGTAAATATATATTTTTTAAAGATAGATAGGGGGCACCTAGGTGGCTCACTCAGTTGAGTGTCCAACTTCAGCTAAGGTCATGATCTCGCAGTTCATGAGTTTGAGCCCACGTCAGGCTCTGTGCTGACAGCTCAGAGCCTGGAGCCTACTTTGGATTCTATGTCTCCCTCTCTCTCTCTGCCCCTCCCCCATTCATGCTCTGCCCCTATGTCTCTCAAAAATAAACGTTAAAAAACAATTTTTTTTAAGATATATAGATTAGAAAGGAAGAAGTAAAGCTATTTTTTTTCATAGAGATAGCATAACTGTGTACCTAGAAAATCATAAGGAATCTAGAAAAAACTAGTAGAACTAGTAAGTGAATTTAATAGTGTTACTGGATACAAAGTCAATAGACAAAATCAGTTGCATTTTTTTTTAAGATTTTATTTTTAGGTAATGTTATACCTAGTGCGGGGATCAAACTCACAACCCCAAGATCAAAAGTCACATGCTCTACCAACTGAGCCATCAGGTGCCCCTAGAATCAAGTATTTCTACATTGAACATTTAGAAAATGAAATTAAAAGAATTCTAGGGCTTGCTTGGAAGCTCCATGGTGTCATTAGTGATCTAGGCTTCTTTCTTTGTGTTCTACCATTCCACACCGTGGGCTCTTTTCTCAAGGTTACCTCATAGTGTGTGATAGCTGCTAAAACTTCAGCTATCATAGTCGCACTGCAGCCTGGAATATGGAGGAAGAACAAACTGGAGCAAGAAAAAAATCCCTTTCCAGCTTTCTTTGCTCTCTGTAAAAGAGCCTTCCTAGAAGTCCTATATAACATTTACAGTTCTTTAGCCATGGTTAAGTCACACAACCATTCTGGGAAATGTGTCTTTATTCTAGGTAGCAGTCTGCCCAGGTAGATACCAGGAGTCTGATTTAAGGACAAAGGAAAGAAGGGATTTGGGGATAGGCAACTTTCCCAGATACAACCTCCTTTATTTAGTCCTGTTGGATTTTTCTCTATATTAAAGAAAATCCCACAACAATGTCTTTAAAAAGATCTGAATTTCTGTCTCTTTCTTAAAACTAGTCCTGGGAAATTTTTTTTTTTTTTTAAGGTGGTGTTAAGAGTATGCTGTGCTACGTTATTTTTATATTTGACTCAGTACTGAAGGGGTGTGGTATTTTGCTTTCCTTCAATATATCATCTTACAGGCTGCTATATATGTATGTCATATTAACATTCCTCCTCAGAGACAATGGACCACAGATAGCCTACGTACGGGACTTCAAGGCAAAGGTTCAGTATTTCCGGTTCTGGTGTCAGGTTAGTTTCAGAACTTTTCTATACCCCCTTTTCTTTGTTATGTTGCTTACATTACACAGTGATTGTGAAAATAATTAACTCCTAGAAGAACTGGGAAAATAGAAAGCATTGGAATCTCTCTTCTCTATTTTTAGGGCAAAGAAATAGATTTATCAGATTATTTGTGGCTTCTGTTGTCCAGAAGAATAAATTTGAAATAGTTTGAGTAAAAAAACTGTTCTCCTTTCAGTATCCATAATTTTCAGATGGCAGCAATCTTCAAACAAATGAGTTAAAACATTTTGTGATTTATAGATTGTAACCATCCCCTTTCATATTTAACATTTGGTATAAATGATTTTGATATATATAATTAAGAGGGGAGAAGACTTTGTTTTTTTGTTTTTTAATTTTAATTTTTTTAATTTATATCCAAATTAGTTGGCATATAGTGCAACAATGATTTCATTACATTCTATTTCGTTACATTCTATTTTTCCTGGGTATGGTCAATTATTTCTGATATATAAATAAATACTTGCTGAATTAATGATTTCTTTATGGGCTCTTAAAATGTACTAGTCAAAGTGTTACTATAATGAATATTTATAAACTTCAAACTTGTAATTAACAGGGCCCATACAAGCAAGAATAATCTAAATTAGCTTTTTGAAAATATTTATTTGACCCATTAAGCACTGCATCTGAGATCTTTTCTTTTATTTCTTATTAAATGATCTTAATTAGCATGAATGCTCACAAATGCATGGTTAAACATTATTGAAATAAATTCATATTCATAGTCTACTTTTTTCTGTAAACAAAGATAAAAAGTAAATAAAACTTTACCCTTTTAGTTTTTCAACAGGCCATTTTAAGGTGAGAGTTGACTTAAGTCATTCTTATGTTTCAGCAACTGGCAATGCCACAGCACATAAAGATTACAGTGACAAGAAAAACATTGTTTGAAGATTCCTTTCAGCAGGTACTTTTTGTTTGTTTGTTTGTTCATTTTTAAATTGTTTAATGTTTATTTTTGAGAGAGACAGAGAGAAAGTGCAATCAGGGGAGGGACAGGGAGAGGGGGAGACACAGAATCCGAAGCAGGCTCCAGGCTCTGAGCTGTCAGCACAGAGCCCAATGTCGGGCTTGAACTCATAACCCATGAGATCATGACCTGAGTCAAAGTCGGTCGCTTAACCAACTGAGCCACCCAGGTGCCCCTACAGGTACTGGTTTTTATCCACTCGAGGGTTTGCCCCATGGCTGCCAGCCCAGAGCCACTTTTGGTTCCAAATCTAAACAGTTTGAACTTTTTGAATTGGAGTCCTTAAATTAAGTATTGCCAGCTGCATTAGTACTTAAGATTTAGGAACATGTAGATAGATCTGTATGTGTATATGTCCTGTACTTTTGAAATGTCAGAGTAATTTTTTTTTTTTTTAACATTTATTTATTTTTGAGAGACAGAGTGAGACAAAGCGTGAGCAGGGGAGGGGCAGAGAGAGAAGGAGACACAGAATCCGAAGCAGGCTCCAGGCTCTGAGCAAGCAGTTAGCACAGAGCCTGACACGGGGCTCGAACCGACAAACTGTGAGATCATGACCTGAGCTGAAGTCGGACACTCAACCGACTGAGCCACCCAGGCACCCCAATATTTAATGTTTATTTATTTTTGAGAGAGAGAGCAGGGGAGGGGCAGAGAGGTAAGGAGACATAGAATCCGAAGCAGGCTCCAGGCTCTGAGCTGTCAGCACAGAGCCCAGGTGGGGTTTGAACTCATGAACCATGAGATCATGACCTGAGTCAAAGTTCAATGCTTAACCACTGAGCCACCCAGGCGCCCCCGAAATGTCAGAGTAATTACAAGCGATGAGTTTCAGGTCTTTAAGCTATGTGTTTGGTTTGAAATAGATATTTGAGTAAGAAAATAGGCTTTTGGTAGACAAAAAGTCTGGAAATATCCATATGAACATTATCGGATGGGTAGAAAGGAAGAGGGGAGAAGACTTTGTTTTTTTGTTTTTTTAATTTTAATTTTTTAAATTTATATCCAAATTAGTTAGTATATAGTGCAACAATGATTTCAGGAGTAGATTCCTTAATTCCCCTTACCCATTTAGCCCCTCCTCCCTCCTACAACCCCTCCAGTAACCCTCTGTTTGTTCTCCATATTTAAGAGTTTCTTATGTTTTTGTCCCCTTCGCCATTTTTATATTATTTTTGCTTCCCTTCCCTTATGTTCATCTGTTTTGTATATTTTTACAATACCCATTTGTTATTCACAATTAAAAAACATTTTTTATGTAGGAAAGAAATTGGTCTTTGGTTACAATACCAAAATAAAAAGTATTTTTTCAGAAGTAGTCAACAAATTTTTTTATTGCCCTCAGAACCCAAGTCAGTTTACTCTTACCTTTATCTTGCAACTTAACACCAACTGCAAATAAATGTTAAGTGATTTGGTTGTAAGGAAGATTAAAATGACTAATGAAAAACTATCTTAAAACACAAACATCTACTTAGTCCTAATTTTATAGCCAGATATGGATGTGATTTTTTTAATGTTTATTTATTTATTTTGAGAGGAGAGAGAGCAAGCTAGTGAGCACAAGTGAGGGAGGGGCAGAGAGAAAGGGAGAGAGAGATTTCCAAGCAAGCTCCATGCTGTCAGTACAGAACACAACACAGGGCTCAAACTCACAGACCATGAGTTCATGACCTGAGCCGAAATCCAGAGTCAAGTGCTTAACCGACTGAGCCATCCTGGCACTCCTGGACATAATTTTTTATTATCAAGCCCATGTGATAATTGTGGCAGTTACAGCTTCAAAATGAATGCAGAGGGAAAAGAGATTATCTGAGATGGTTGACAGATTGGCTGAGGTACCTGGCTACTTGGTTTCAGAAACAGTAATGTACATTTCCTAATGGAACCTCAATAATTATCATTGAAGGGTAAAGCCAATTGGCATACTCCTAAGTGGGAACAGATAACTTTTTAGCAGCAGAGCTTGACTAAGAGCATTTTGAGAATTATGAATGATTCTCTTGATCTGATGTAGGTTTCCAAGGCCATTCCCCACCCTAGTCATTACCTACTTCTGATTTTCATATTCATAACAACTGTGTAGTCAATCTCTGGTGGGCTGGTTTCTTGTAACATAACTTACTATTGTAGTGTTAAAAAGATGCAAAACGTCTTTAAATGTTTTAAATGATTAAATGTCCCTTAATTTTTTGACTTTTGAAACCTAAAGACTATTGCAGAATGACAGACCAGGTGGTACTAAACAGTTGTTTAAAATTGTCACTATAGGAACACCTGAGTGGCTCAGTCGGTTAAGCATCCAACTTTTGATTTCGGTTCAGGTCAGGATCTCATGGTACATGTGTTCAGGCTCCACACAGAGCTCTGCACTGGCAGCATGGAGCCTGCTTAGGATCTCTCTCCCTCTCTCTCTGCCCCTCCGCTGCTCATGCTCTCTCTGTCTCTCAAAATAAATAAACATTTAAAAATAAAATTGTCACCCTAGATTTGACATCCATCAAATAAATGTCCAAAGTTTGGGAAAAATTTGATTGCTTTGGAAGAAAGACAAATCTGATAGCAAAATTAGCATCAAATGTTCTTTCTAAGTGGTAAAGTTGTTTTGCAGTAGTGTTTTTGCTCATGGGGGAAAATTTTTTTACTTAAAAAATTTTTTTAATATCAGTCATTTATTAAAAGTTACTACTTAAAAGTAGTTTTTCCAGGGAACAGCAAGTCTTCAGGTATCAGACACAGGACAAAAAGAACAACCAGAATTTCCAGGGGAACAGTCTCAGATTTGGGGGAATAACAAGAGAAATCAGTAACAGCCATAGGTTTGGGGGAGCAGCCACAGGGACAAGGAATAGCCCAAGGGACCAAGAAACAAACAAACCAATAAAAAGAAATGTTTTAACCTTTAATATCTTTCATTTGCAGTGCTATATAGCTAATATACTATTTGTAGAATATTTGTCATAAGCATTGAATTTTTTTTGCTACATCAGGGATTTTTTTTTTTTTTTAGTGGGATATGAATTCATGTAACTAATGTATATGTTTTGTGGGAACTGAGCCCTGGCATAAGCAGGTTACTTACTGAGCCTCTCTGGATATTTAAATGTAAGAGTTCATTCTACTTTCATAAAATAGAGATATTAAATCCTCTTTTTGTCCAGGTCCGGTTACTTTTATTCTAAGAGTAATACTTATAATGTTCTGTTGGCCCAATTTTAGTCAAGTAATTACATAGTTTTACAAAGAAAAAACCCAAATGATCTATCTATTCATTATAGTTCAGTAATGGTGCTGCCCTTCAAATATGAAGATGATCTTATTAACCACTATAGTAGGACACAGAATTTGAGTATTTTTCCAGGTATTTATAAGTTTCCATTTCCAAAGTTAACTATATTCTTTCTTCAGCCACTGGTTTTCATTTCCAGGTTAGCCAGTTGCTAACATGTGTACCTTTTAGCTGTAAAACAAACCCAAACTTAACCAAACCAAGTGGTTTTTCCACTTGGACCATGCCCATGGTTACTCTGCTCTAAGCAAGTGACAGAAGCAACTTTGTAAGTCAAAAGTAAGATTTTTTAGGGGAGCCTGGGTGGCTCAGTCGGTTAAGCATCTGACTTTGGCCCAGGTCATGATCTTGCAGTCCGTGGGTTCGAGCCCCACATCGGGCTCTGTGCTGACAACTCAGAGCCTGGAGCCTGCTTCAGATTTTGTGTCTCCCTCTTTCTTTGTCCCTCCCCCACTTACCTGTGCGTTCATGCTCTGTATCTATAAAGTATATTAAAGTATAGAGGTGTATAATACATAAAACATAAAACTTTAATTTATTTTCTGTATATGTGGTATTGACTAAACCACAAACATCCTTCTATGTCGTGGGGAATTTAAGTTACCTATAATGAAGAACATTTCAAACCTGGAAGTGGTAGAATGGTGTGTCAACAACTGCTTTTACCAATTCTTTTACTTTATTGTTTTGTAGATAATGAGCTTCAATCCCCAAGATCTGCGAAGACGTTTGTGGGTGATTTTTCCAGGAGAAGAAGGTTTAGATTATGGAGGTGTAGCAAGGTAGTGATAATATGAATACTCAGAACTTAGTTCCTTTCTTCCAAAGGTATCATTACACTTTGCTTGCAAGTATTTTCTCAATCTTGTATTTCAGGAAAACGAAATGTAGCAAATTATTGTACCTTTATTATGCTGTAGCTATAGAATTTCAGCAAATGCTAATTCAGCACTTTCTAAGGTGCTGCAAGTTGATTTCCCCCACATCATTCATTTTAATCCTCAGGATAACCCTGTGAGATAGACTTTTACAAGTAATAATGAAGTTTAGAGACTCACCTAAGGCATATAACTAAGCTCTAGAACCTGGATGTAAGCTTTGAATCATCAAACCAGAAGCCAGTGTTCAGTCTAGCACTTCGTGTCTGTTCCACAGAGCATACAAGGTCCTGTAGCAATCAGGTTATTTTCCCCATCACAGATTACTGATACAGATAATGGCCCTTCAATTCCCAACTGAGATTAATATATTTGTTTTAAGAATACAGAGGGCTATGTAAAATAGTTAAAATTTTTAAATTCAGCTCTCTTAATATTGGAGCTTCTAATCAAACCCTAGAAGATTGACTCAAGTAAGAAATTCCTTTGCTTATTCATAACATAACAATCTAGCACATCAGGTTAAATATCTGTATAGCAGTGGCAGTGTGGAAAGCAAGGACTTGGAGTCAAAACTGGATTTGAATCCTTTTTCTGCACTTAGTAGTACAACCTAGGGCAAGTATCTTCATCTGTAAAATGAGAATAGTCATATCTACTTTTCTAGGATTATTGTGAAGAGTAAAAATAGTGTTTATTAATGACTTAGTTCAGACCCTCTGTTTTTGTATGTTTACTGAATGATGGCTACATTTTAGTAGTTCTTATTTATGAATATATTAAAGTTCACATTTAAGAATGTGTGAAGTAATCACTGGGAAATAATAAATGAGTAGAAACATTTAATTTTGTACAAGTTAAAGCTATTTCAGGAGGAGGGCAATCATTTATTCTTAATTAGAAAATCAAATAGTGTTAATAAGTAGAAGTAGCATTATCATCAGAGGCCATGAACTTTCCTACAGGAAAAGAAATCTCAGACACACCTGTATTGTCCCAAATCGATTCTGCCTACTGTTATATTAGGCCCATCCAAGTTACATAGTCACTATAATCTTACGTTAATATCGGTTGGTATTTTCACAACACTTGAATTAGAGCTTCTCAGAGCATTTTTCTAACGAATGAGTGTCTTGAATTAAGTGTTTTATTGTCTTTGTGAAATTGGAAGTTTTTCCGTATTTATCTAAGATTTAGAGAGCTGTGGCACTTGAGGAACACCATGAGGTTTAGGAACAGGTGGGAGTACTATTAGACTTCTTTCAGCTGCTCCAACGACATGGATTAATAGTGAATTTTAAACTTGACTCTGTATAGTATTTCATTGATTCTAAGACTAACATTTTCAGATTTAATGTCTCTGACATTGGGCTGTGTAATACAATTATAATTAGAAAAATTTTTAGTGGTTCATCAAGTAATGATGTCTTTTAAGTCGATGATGTCTTAGATTCTTTGAAATATAATAATATGCAGTGTGTAAATATCCTCTCTCTAAAATGGTTGTTTGAACTGAAGCAGTAAAAATCAACAAGGAATTAGGAAACTGTCACCAGCTGAGGAATGTAGATTCCTGAGAACTTTGTAGCTCTGCTCTTTGATTTCTTGGCATGGTTTTTTTCACCCTAAATTTTCTTTTGTTTTCAGAGAATGGTTCTTTCTTTTGTCACACGAGGTGTTGAACCCCATGTATTGCCTGTTTGAATATGCAGGAAAGGATAACTACTGCCTGCAGATTAATCCTGCTTCTTACATCAATCCAGATCACCTGAAATATTTTCGTTTTATTGGCAGGTTTATTGCCATGGTAAGTACAGATAGAGAACTGTGCTTACTTTGCTAATTCAACAATACTAAAGCATTATTTCTTTAACTCTCTCATTTGGAATTTTCTCATCACTAAGACATTTTTTAAGATTAGTTTGTTACATTTGCCCTTTTCCCAAAAATGTGCCCTAATAGATGACAAGGGAGCTTTAAGTGAAGAATTAATCTAACGTTCTATTATAAAATTATCATAAATGGTATTATTTTCTTCTTATATAGGCTTTGTTCCATGGGAAATTCATAGACACAGGTTTTTCTTTGCCATTCTATAAGCGTATATTGAACAAACCAGTTGGACTCAAGGATTTAGAATCTATTGATCCAGAATTTTACAATTCTCTCATCTGGGTTAAGTAAGTTTGTTTCCATTTAATTTATCAAAATAGAGTCTATATGCTTTCATTATGGTGCTGATAACTTACCTCAACTGAAAGCTTGTAATTGGTTTATTGAATTTAAATAATCTGTATTAGACTTGTCTCATTATTCAATATGATAAATTTTGCAGAATGTACCCAAGATCTTAGGCAAAAATGTGATGATTTAGAGCATAATCTTTCCAGTTTTCTTATTATTTTGATGGTATAGTTTTATAGTGATTATTGAAGAACACAATCCTTTACTTAAATACTTTTTATATGATTGAATTTGTATAACAAATAATGTTAATTTCATTTGTGCAGAGAAAACAATATTGAGGAATGTGGTTTGGAAATGTACTTCTCTGTCGATAAAGAAATTTTAGGTGAAATCAAGAGTCATGATTTGAAACCTAATGGTGGCAATATTCTTGTGACAGAAGAAAATAAAGAGGAATATATCAGGTGAGAGAGAATGTTCCTTTTGATATAATGTAGCCTTTCTGTTGGGCTACAGCACATTGATAATTGCCTAGTGGTACTAATGGACAGTATTTCAAAAAATATTGTTGGCCTTTTTACTAATCATTAAGAGAACTGATCATGTATAATTAAGGACATGATTGATCACTTTCTACCTTACGAGTATGTTGAGAGAGGAATAAGAAAAGTGCTGTAGTAAGTCAAAGGAGGGAGACATCATTTCATCTGGTTGTAACCATGGAGGTTGGGGAACCTTGAAGGTTGGGGAAGATTGAGTTGTGCAGAAATTAGAACAAGTTAAGAACAGAGATATGAAGGCTGGAAAGCACAAGTCACAAATAGTAAAAAGGGAAGCATGACGTGTGGTGGTGCTGTCAGGCAGCTCAGAGTTGATATCCCATTCTGCCATATCCTGCATTTCAGAGGCCAAGGAAAATAAGGAATCTTTAAAAGATGTGGAGGCTAATAAATTTAATAACCCTTAAGACAACAGTTAGAACTACATCCACGTGGTAGATACAGAAGCCAGATTACAAGAAATTAAGGACCAAATTCAGTAGACAATCAATCTAAATTTCTCTTTTAACAAGTCTAGCAGCAAAATAATGAGAGAACAGATTCTTATGGAGGCAGCAGAGTAGAGAGACTATCCTGCAGGTTAACTCAAACTGAACTTTACACAGAATTAATCTAATGGATACTGATAGGTTTTATACCCACTTTCTTGGTATATTTTCAGTTTAGCCACAATTTTTAATATTTATAAAGTGATAGAAAAAAATTTTGGTCATATAGAACTTTTACTTTTTCTCCAAAAGTGGGAGTTTTAAGGGTAGAAATAGTGCTAGATCTCTTTTAAATACCGGTTCTATAACCACTATGCTATCTAACACCAAGTCATTGAAAATAATCTCCAGTTTATATGCAGATATGTTTGTGGGGAATATTGTAAGATCAGATAAAATTTATAAGTAAAATAATTTATTATGTATCCTCTTATGCTTTGCATTCATTCATACTTTAGTCTCAAGGGTCATTAGTTTATCCACATATTCTCAACACCAGTTATGTCACATCAGGATTAGTTTTGACCTATCTGCTGCTTCTTGAGTGCCAGCTTCTGTCTCTTGCTTGCTTTTCTACTTTTTAAATATTAACATATTCACTCCAGCCTTCTGTGATTAGTATTTGCATAACAGATCTTCCTCTCTCCTTTACTTTTCAGTCCTGTCTGTGTCTGTGTTTAAAGTGTGTTTCTCGGGATGCCTGGGTAGCTCAGTCAGTTAAGAATCCAGCTTCAGCTCAGGTCATGGTCTCACAGTTTGTGAGTTCAAGCACCACATCAGGCTCTGCGCTGACCGTGTGGAGCCTGCTTGAGATTCTCTCTCTCTCTCCTTCTCTCTCTGTCCCTCCCCCACTCATGCTTTCTATCAAAATAAATAAGGGGCGCCTGGGTGGCTTGGTCGGTTAAGCGTCCGACTTCGGCTCAGGTCATGATCTCACGGTCTGTGAGTTCAAGCCCCGCATCGGGCTCTGTGCTGACAGCTCAGAGCCTGGAGCCTGCTTCCGATTCTGTGTCTCCCTCTCTCTCTGACCCTCCCCCATTCATGCTCTGTCTCTCTCTGTCTCAAAAATAAATAAACGTTAAAATAAATAAATAAATAAAAATAAATAAATAATAAACTTAAAAAAAATAAAGTATTTCTTACAAGCAGCATATTCTTGGGTCTTAACTATTGTTATCCAGTCTGATAATCTTTGCTTTTTAAATGCAGTGTTTAGTGTATTTACATTTAATATGATTACTGATATGGTTGGACTTAAGTCTGTCACCTTGCTATATGTTTCTTATTTATCCTAATTTCCTTTGTTCCTCCTTTCCTGCCTTTAATAGAGTAAATTTTAGGTTTTATAATCTGTTCTGTTGGATTTTTTTTTTTAAGCTATCCCTCTTTAATTTTTTTAGTGACTGCTCTGATTATAATCTATATCCTGAATTTCTCACTTAAGACTATATAACTTATGATTGATATTATATTACTACTTGTATAATGTAAAAGGCTTATAATAGTGTAATTTTAGTTATCTCTAGCCGTTTGTGCAATTGTTGTCATATTTCTTACCTTACAAACCACATAATACTTTATTACCTCTTGCTTTAAGCAATTACTCTATTTTTTTTAGTTTTTATTTAAATTCCAGTTAGTTAACATACAATGTAATATTACAGTTTAGTGATTCACCACTTCCATACAACACCCAATGTTTCTCACAAGTGTACTCCTTAATACCCATCACTTGTTTCACCCATTCCCACACCCAGCTCCCCTCTGGTAACCATCAATTTGTTCTCTGTAGTTAAGAGTCTATTTCTTGGTTTGCCTCTCTTTTTCCCCTCCATGGTTTGTTTTTTTTTTTTTTTAAGTCCACATATGAGTGAAATCATGTAGGTATTTTGTCTTTCTCTGACTTATTTCACTTAGCATTATATACTCTCTTAGTTCCACCTACATCATTGCACAATTACTAGATTTTTTTTTAATGTTATTTATTTATTTTGAGAGAGAGAGTATGAGCAGGGGAGGGTTACAGAGAGAGAAGGAGAGAGAGAATCCCAAGCAGGCTCTGTTCATTGTCAGCGTAGAGCCCAATGTGGGGCTTGATCCTACAAACTGCAAGATCATGACCTGAGATGAAGTCTGTTTAACCAACTGAGCTACCCAGGTACCCCCAATTACTAGATTTTTTTAAGAAATTAAGAAAAAGTAGTCTTTTACATTACTCACATTATCATTTCTGGTTGTCTTCATTTCTTCCCACAGATCTATTTTTCCATCTGGGATCAGTTTTAAAAACTTTCTGTATAATTTTTCTCTGTGCAATCGCTGGCAATAAATTCTTTCAGCTTTTATCTGAAGGCATCTTTATACCACTTTCAGTTTTAAAGGATATTTTCATCAGATTTAGAATTCTAAGTTTATAGGGGTTTTTTTTCCCTTATTTTTAGCACTTTCTTTCAATAATGTCATTCTGTTATTTCTATTATTTTTGATATGTGAGCCATTGGGGTTTTTTTTTTTATGTTTTTTTCTGAATGTCTGTTTTCTATGGTTTTTCAAAGCATTTCTCTTTAATTTTGCTTTTTTGCATTTGACTCTGCTGTACCTAATTATGATTGCTTTTATATTTATCCTACTTGGCATTTGCTGAGCTTCCTGTATCTGTGATTGATGCCATTTAGGCCATTTTGGAAAATTCAGGGACTTGATCTTTATGGATGTTCCTTTTGCTTCATTCCTTCTCTACACACTTCAGACTTCACTTAGATGCATGTTTAACCTTTGATACCATCCCATGGTTCTCAGATACTCTATATATTTTTTATCTTTTTTTCTGCCCTTTTAGTTTGCACCATTTTGATTGACCTACTTTTGAATTCACTGCTCGTAAGTCCATTCAATAAAATTTTCGTTACAGACAGATATTTTGTAATTTTCGTTTGGTTCTTTTAAGAGTTTCTTTGATGAGAATCCCCATCTCTTTACCCATTTTGTCCATCTTATCCTATAAATTTTTTAATACATATTTTAATAGCCTTTTAAAAGTCTCTGGTGGGGCACCTGGATGGCTCAGTTGGTTGAGCGTCTGATTCTTGATTTTGGCTCAGGCCATCATCATCCCATGGTCATTGGATAGATCCCTGCATCAGGCTCCCCAATGAGCATGGAGCCTGCTTGGGATTCTCTCTCTCTCCCTCTGCCTCTCCCTTGCTCAACTCTCAAAAAACAAAAAGAAAAAAGTCTCTGCTAACTTCAACATTAGGCTGTCTGTGGGCCTAATTCTATAAACTTTTTTCTTTTATTATTCACATTTTCCTGCTTCTTTGCAGGCTTTTTTTTTTTTTTTTTTTTTTTTTTAATTGTGGATGATACATGGTAGACTCTGGATTCTTTTTTCTTCCTCTGAAGAATATTGACTGTTTTGACAGGCAGTTAAATGAAGGACAGATCACATTGATCCTTTGGAAGCTTGCTAGAGCTGGTCTATTTCCATTTTCCCTTTATTCCTAAAACATGGTCCTTACTTCTTACAAGGAAAAGCCTAAAGTGTTTACCATGTAACTTTGTGAGATGTAAACTCTAACATTCTATCTCTCTGGTACTATGTAACTGCTGAAATTTCTGCTTGGGTCTTTGGCTTTTCGGTTTTTGCTTTGCACAGGGTTCCTTGGAGTCTCATCATGCTACACACGTGTATTTAACAATCAGCTAAGGATTTGAAGTAAATTCCTGTGCAGATTTGGATGGGAGTGCCTTCTCTTTGTGTTCTTTCTTTCTGGGATTTTTACGTAACTGTTGACAGCTTGAAGCTCCCATCCTCAGGTTTCCTCAGCCCAATAAGACTGTTGCCTTTTATTTGAGCTTCATTCTCTTGTGCTCCAGGTAAACTGGGAAGTGCCCTCAGGAGAAAAGCCTATTCATAATGCAAATCCTTCAAGAATCTAATCCCCAGCAATTTTTGCCTGCCTTTGATTTCTCTCTGATGCTTTCAAATAGTTGTTCTATTATAATATGCCCAGAGTTTATCATTATAATCACCAGGCACATTAATCCACTACAGCCTATACTGCCATTTCCCAAAATTTCAGAGGCTTCACAGTAAACTTTAGGACTTTAGTTATCATAAGTTATCATCAAGTGATCAAATGCCTAAAATACCCATATTTGTTTGCTCATTAAAATTGTTAAAAAAGGGGGCACCTGGGTGGCTCAGTTGGTTAAGCATCCAACTTTGGCTCAGGTCATGATCTGGTTCATGGGCTCAAGCCCCGTGTCAGGCTCTGCTGACAGCTCAGGGCCTGGAGCCTGCTTCAGAATGTCTCCCTCTCTCTCTGCCCCTCCCTCGCTTGCATTCTCTCTCTCTCTCCCTCTCCCTCCCTCTCTCTCTCTCTCAAAAATAAATGTTAAAAAAATTTTTTTTTAAGTAAGTTGAAATCTAGAGTATCTACTAGAGAATTTTCATTAAAAAGTATTTTCATTGAAAAAAATTGCAAAGGGAAAACCTCTAAAAGAAGCTTAAGAGATGTTTGCAATGTATGAACCCTTTTTAGATTTTGATTGAAGCAGTATGTTAAAAAAAAAAAAAACTGAGTCAGTCAGAATTTGAGCACCGAATACTTGGCTATAAAAGAATTACTATTCACTTTTTTGTATGATAATAGAATTGTAGTTATTTTCAAAAAGAGACTTATAGAGATACGTGCTGAATTATTTGTGTTTAAAATGAAAGTATAGGATATCTAGGGTATGGGTAGGGGCATGATGAAATAATATTGGTGGCGTGTTGAAGCTGGGATATAGGGTTCATTATATCCTACTTTTATAAATATTTGAAATTTTTCATAATAAAGTTTATAAAAACTATTTTTACACTCGGAATTCAAAGGTAAAATCTAAACTTCCTGATAGCTCTTTTAATATTTATTCACCAGAATGGTAGCTGAATGGAGGTTGTCTCGAGGTGTTGAAGAACAGACACAAGCTTTCTTTGAGGGCTTTAATGAAATTCTTCCCCAGCAGTATTTGCAATACTTTGATGCAAAGGAATTAGAGGTAATGAGTTTTTCTTACTTCCTCTGCAGCATGCTGGTAAATAATGCCTTCAGGTGTCTGCTTTCAGCTCACTTTCTCATCTTTGTGTTAGAAGTAGTATTTTTTATGCTGGCAGGATGTTTTGAAGCTCGCTGGTGGTTAAAAAAGTCCATAATTTATCCAAGTATATGAAAGTGTTACCCCCAAGAAAAGTATTGCTATCAAAACCTCTCTACAGTGAGTGACTAATTTACCAGAGTATGTATATATATAACACCATCTGTGGAAACTTAACCTTCATAAGCAATGTCAACAGCATTCCTGACGCACAGGTTATAAGCTAAAGCTTCCTGATTAATTTTTTGAGAGTTGCTGAATAGTAGTCTTTTCTTCTATATATCAAGAATTTTTATATAGGTTTGTACAGTTACCTAAAGAAATCTTTTTTTTTTTTTTTTTTTAATCTCCAAAGGTCCTTTTATGTGGAATGCAAGAGATTGATTTGAATGACTGGCAAAGACATGCCATCTACCGTCATTACACTAGGACAAGCAAACAAATCATGTGGTTTTGGCAGGTTTGTCTCAGTTTATTTCTGTTGGCAGACACATTATAATTTTTTAGAAATTGCTTACCACGTATGGAAAAAGTCACAAAACAAAATGTCTTACTGTATTCAGGCCCTCATTCCATCCTATGCATTATAGTAAATGAATATATTACATAATAGCCAAATTATGGAAGCAGCCCAAGTGTCCACTGATAGATGAATGGATAAAGAAAAAATTTGTGTGTGTATGTGTGTGTGCATATATATGTGGAATATTACTCAGCCATGAAAAGAATGAAATCTTAAAAAAATGAAATCTTGCCGTTTGCAACAACATGGATGGATCTAGAGGGTGTAATACTAAGTGAAATAAGTCGTTCTGAGAAAGACAAATACCATATAATTTCACTCATGGAATTTAAGAAACAAATGGACAAAGAAAAAGATAACCCCAAAAACAGACTCTTAACTAGAGAAAACAAACTGATGGGTACCAGAGGGGAGATGGATGGGATATGAGTGAAAGAAGTGAAGGGGTTTAAGTATACACTTATCGTGATGAGTACTGAGTAATGTATAGAATTGAATCACATATTGTACACCTGAAACTAATATAACACTGTATGTTGATTATACTGGAATTAAAATTAAAAAAAAAAAAAAAAAAAGATTACAACAGCATTTTTAAAAGACTATTTCTGAGTAAGCAACACACACTTTGCACCTTTGCCCAGAGTATAAGACCTCTCTGTATGATGGTTCCCCCGCATTTGATCTAAATGCTTTTGGAATGTTCTAGAACAGCCTAAAGTATGATTTTCATCATTCATACCTTATTAAGAATTATATAATTCAGAAGGCAAAACTTAAGAGGGTGAACTGGTTTGGAATCGTAATGGTGTCTTCAAAAGTCTGCTATAAGGACATGAGAAGATGCTCAAATCACTAATCATTAGGGAAGTGCAAGTCAAAAGCATAATGAAGTACCATTTCATATCCATTACTAGCATGGCTATTATCAGAAAATAGAAAATAATCATCCTTGTTGAGGATGTTGAGAGATTGGAACTCTTACATATTGCTGATGGGAATGTAAAATGGCGCTCCACTTTGGAAAACATTTTAATGGCTCTTTGAAAAGTTAAACATAGAAATTAACATGACTGGCAGTTCTCCTAAGTATACCCAAAGAAGTGAAAGCAAGGACTCAAATACTTATATACCTATGGCCACAACAGCATTATTCACAATGGCCAAAAGGTGAAAGCAACTTAAGTGTCCATCAACAGATGAATGGATAAACAAAATGTGATATACATATACAATGGAATGTTATCCAGTCTTAAAGAAAAAGGAAATTCTGGCAGGTTACAACAGAGTGACCCTTAAGGATATAATGCTGAGTGAAATAAGCCAATCACAAAAGGACAAATACTGTATGATTCCAAGATTCCATTTATATGAGGTATCTAAAATAGGCAAATTCATAGAGATACAAAGTAGAATAGAGGTTAACAGAGGCTGTTGGGGTTGGGCAGAATGAGGAGGTAACAGTTTTTGTTAAGGATGATAAAGTTCTAGAAATTGTGGGAGTGGTTACACAACAGTGTGAACATACTTAATGCCATTGAATTCTTGCTTAAAATGATAAATTTTGTGTTATATATACTTTACCACATTAAAAAAAATGCCTCAGGGGCACCTGGGTGGCTCAGTCAGTTAAGCATCCGACTTCGGCTCAGGTCATGATCTAACGGTTTGTGAGTTCAAGCCCTGCGTTGGGCTCTGTGCTGACAGCTCAGAGCCTGGAGCCTGCTTCAGATTCTGTATCTCCTTCTGTCTGCCCCTCCGCCACTTGCACTCTGTCTCTCGCATTGTCTTAAAAATAAGTAAGCGCTAAAAAAAAAATTTTTTTAAATGCCTCTTACTTATGTAAAGAAATTCCTAAGAAACTCAAATGAACCAAACTTCTATAGCAAATAGGATTAGAATTTTAAAATATTTGACAAAAAAAATATCTACAAAAAAAATAATTTGGACCAAAATACTTGTGCTACAGGCTAGAAAGCATCCTCCAGAAACCTAATGTTTTGAGTCAGAGTTGCAGGAGTTGAAAGGCACCTGATTGTGGCAGTGTATAGCTGCACCAAAACCTAGAGAACATTGAGAGAGAGAGGTTATTGGGAAATATCTGGGTCAGAATTCTATGAACTTGATTTCATTTGTTCATAAAACCAAAAAGCTCATACTGACTCAGGCTCTGTGTCCTTATGTAACCACATGAATATCCTATAGGACAGATCTGTGGGGAAAAAGAACGGGCTGCTCTGGAAGAGCTAATCTTGAGACTTCATGAGTAGGGAACTCTTAGACCCAGGGCACCTTTCTTTTTCCTATCTCCTTAAAAGGATGTGGTCCTAAGATTTATATAGGGGAAAGTTGATAGGGCTTTGACAAACATGGACACGGTAGTGGGTATAGTCATTATCTAGTGCATCTAACACTGGGAGTTCATTTGAAATGATTGTTTTTCATTCTTGTGTATGCTAAATGTAACATAAGACCTATATATCTCTTTACATGTGTGTTTTTTGAAACAGTTTGTTAAAGAAATTGATAATGAGAAGAGAATGAGACTTCTGCAGTTTGTTACTGGAACTTGTCGATTGCCAGTTGGAGGATTTGCTGACCTCATGGGTATGTGAGACAGGATCACTTTTCCTATACAGACAATTGTTTATCACACTGCTGTTACATTCAGATCAGTGTGGATAGCTCAGGAATAACAAAGAAAAGAATAGCCCTTTTCCTAACTAGTCATAGTTAACCTGTATTTGTGTAAACTTTTAAATCACTTTGTAATCCTTACCTTTAGAAGTTTTTTATCTTAAGACTAGATCCCACATTTTAACTTCATAGAATAGTGATCTTACTGATCTTCTATATGTAAATCTGTTTGGTCATTCAGTCATTTGGCAAACATTTTAGTGTCTCCTATGAGCCTGGCACTGTTGGTTGTACTATACTATATTTTAATGATGTGTTTAACATTCTTCTCTATTATACCTGGAGCTCCATGAGATACAGAGCTCTATCTTTTTATTTCTGGTGTCTTGCATAGTGCTTGTCACATAGTAGTTACTGATCAAAATGTATGTTGTTTGGAAATGAATGACCATGGAAATACTTTTGTGACTGATAATAACTTAAGTAAATTCAAATCTTTAACACCAGCATAATGCCACGTACCATAGGAGAAAAGAAGTTGTGATCCCTAAGCCTGCTTCAGCTGAAGCAGAGAGTCAGAATTGAAGAACTAAGTAGGCAGCGTTGGATACAGTTACTTTAAAAGCTAGACCAGAAGAATTTGGACATTATTCTGAGGGTATTGGAAGCTATGAAACTTTTTGAAGAGCAGAAAACTTGCTGAAGCTGCATATTATGAAAATTTGATAGCAAGGTATACCATGCATAGGAAGAAAATATTGGAGCAATGGTGAGAACCTGATCTTAGGAGATGGAAATAGAGATGGAAAAGAAGGGATAAATGCTAGAGAGGTTCCAAAGTTAGAAAAGGACTTGAACAGAAGATGAGCTAATAAAGGAAGAATGTCCAGGATAAAACCATGTTTTGAAAAATGAAGAAATAGAGTTGTGAAGTGTAAAGAACATGGTTTAGAGGTATTGAGGGAGGATAATGATTGGCTTAGAACCTCTTGAGTTCAAAGCAACTGCCAGACAACCAAGTGGAAAACCAGGGAGCAGAGGGGCAGTTTAACAGGTGTTGCTCATATGAGTTTAGAGGTAAAAGTAGAGAAGGAAAGTAGAGTCATGGGAGCAGTGATGCTTGAAGCTATTAGAATAAGTTGGTTTATGCAGAAATCGAATTCAGAGATGCTTAGAAACACCTGTGTTTAGGGATGAGCTAGAAATAGCCTAGAGGCAAACTTAAAGGCGAGTCCAGAGAGTGAAGAGGAGAAAGAAATATTCTGGTTTCTCAGAAGCAATATGGAAGAAGGTTTTTAATCCAGTGCTAGCAAGGTCTCAGAGAAGGATTATTACTAAGTAAGTTTTTGGAGAGGGGCACCTTTGAGAATGGTCTCTAGATTGAAAAAGAAAAACCATGTTGGTGGTTGGGGAAGTAAGGTAATGACCAAAATAAGGAGAAAATTGGTACCAGTTTCAGTGTAAGCTAGATTTAATCATTAAAGAGATGAGAACTAGGTCTGCTCTTAGAAGTAATATTTGGAGTTAGGTGGAGCTGTTTAAAACAACATAGGAGGATACCTGTGGAAGGCAGAGACGAGATTGTGCTTCATACAATTTTAGAGGTCATCTGGTTGAATCTTCCATTCAGTGTAGGAAGAGAAAGTTGTAAGAGTAAAGTATATAATTTAATGTGATAGTTCTCAACCCTTGCCAGATCTGACATCCCATTTCTACAACAAATATTTATAATCTCCTCTTTAATATTCTGGAATGAAATTGGTAGGTATGAAATAAAAGTGTCTACAATCTCTAAAAAATATACATAAACTTAAGCACCAACTAAAATTTTTAAAAAGTGACTCATAATGAAATAATATTTATTTTGATACATATGTATTTGGGAACAACTGTTAGAAGACACTAATTAGTAAATACTTGTTCCTACTTAAAAAGACTTGGGTTTAAGATAAGATCAGAGAAACCTTTCTGTATAAGAAACACTAGAATATGAAAAAAGAGAACAAGAAATAATTGACTTAAATAAATATGATAAGAAAAAGAGGGAAATAATCTAAATGGAATAAGGATAATAGACCTGCCAAAATAAATTACAGATGATCAAAGTGGAGAAAAATGAGGTAGTGTCTGTGATGAGGTTCCACCACAGGCCAAGGCTCTGATTGATTAAAAAGTCCTCAGAGATCATACTATTTGAAAGTAGAAATGGGTTGAAAATAGGAACATAGGTACAAGAGTCCACATAGAACTTGTTTGGTTTAGGGACAGTGTTAGAAGAAGATTGAAAACAACAGGCAACCCAAAATAATTTCAGTGTATATAATGTATACAACTTGATGTCTTAACATTCCATAAAGTTTTAGAAACTTTCAGGATGATATGACATATTTGTAAAATAGCCTTTATTAGTGAAATTCACTAAAATTCCTTCATTTGCTATTTCTCTGTTTTAATTTTTGACTCTGTGTCTATTGAATGTAATCTGGACTCTTCTGTTAAGTATTAATTAGTACTATTAAAACATTCCATCTTTGTGGTTAGAAATGCTGTAGTATATCGAAAAGAGAAGGTTTAGAGTAAATTAACATAATTTTGAGGTTAATTATTGAATAATTTTAACAGCCTTTTGCACAATAACCATTTCTTATCTTTACTAGGCTTTTAGCATAACTGTGCAAACACTTTGATACTATAAATCAAAAGTACTGCCAATTCATATATGTACTGGGTTTAGTTGAGTGGGTCATAAGAAAATTCATTGAGTATGACTGTCTCACACATTATAGAACATTTATTTTGCCTGGCACCCTATAATTAAAGAAGTCGAGTAGCACCACTAATCATTGTGACTACAAATGATTATTTCTAGGGCTTGGTAGTGACCTTTTAGAAAACCAGCGCTTATAAGGTCCCCATTCACTCTGTCTACAACAAAAGATAAATGAGAGGCAAGAACTGAGTGTAAGTTTGTAAGGGTATGTTCTATAGGACCTATAAGCACAAGCATTGTTAATACTGAATTAACTAGGTTGTTTACATTTTATAAAGTTTTAACAATTTAATGTTTAAACCAAGTTTTATTGTGTAAGACAGTGGATTGTAGTTTCCCTGTTGTGTTTAAAGCTAAAATTGAGCTTTTTAGGTGTTCTGTTATTATTTATAGCATTCTATTATTCTGGCAAAAGAAAGCTAGATAAAATTGCAATTTCTTTTAAAAAAAACTGCATTTTCTTCTCTTGGGCATACATTGACAAATTGGTTCTCAAACATTAGCACTCATCAGAATCATCTGGAAGCTTGTTCAGACACACACTGCTGAGCCTTATCCCAAAGTTTCTGATTCCATTTAGTAGGCTTTGGGTGGGGCCTATGGATTTGTGGTTCTAATAACTTCCCTGGTGATGCTGATGCTGCTGAACGGAGAAGGTCACAATTTGAACCACTTGAGTATCAGACTGTTGATTTCACTGTTTTAGGGAGCAATGGACCACAGAAATTCTGCATTGAAAAAGTTGGGAAAGAAAACTGGTTACCCAGAAGTCATACCTGGTAAGTAAAATCAGAAAGAGTTGAAAAAATAGCCTTTTCCCAGTTACCTTGTAGATATTAAAGCCTCTTGGAAATTGGAAATGAAATATTTTCCCCATGGTGTTGAGTTATTTTTAACAGCTTTATCAAGGTATAATTTATATACCATAAAACTACTAAAGATTATAAGGTTATTCATTTAAACTCAGTGATATTTAGTAGATTTACAGAGTAGTAACAGTTAACCAGTTTTAAGTTATTTGTCACTCCAAAATGATCCCTTATGCCCACTTGCAGTCAGTCCCATTTCCCACCCCTGAATTTTGTTTGTTTGTTTGTTTATTTTTGAGAGAGAAACAGGGCTCGAGCAGGGGAGGGGCAGAGAGAGAGAGAGAGAGAGAGAGAGACACACACACACAGAATCCGAAGCAGGCTCCAGGCTCTGAGCTGTCAGCACAGACCCTGAAGTACTTGGCCATGTGTTGTACGTATACTTGTTACTCTGTCCCTCTACCCTGAAGAGTAAATATTGTTATTCCCAAGTTATCAAAGAAGAATCCAAAATTCAGAAAGGTAAAAGCACTTGTTCAAAGCCCAATGACAGAGCTGGGATTTGAACCCAGTTTTGCTTTACTTTAAAACCAGTGGTGTTATATGCTATACTGGTCATATGATTCTTTATATATTTCCTTTTCTCAAGCTAACAATTCTTACTTTTAGTTTTAACCGCCTGGACCTGCCACCCTACAAGAGCTATGAGCAACTGAAGGAAAAGCTGTTATTTGCCATTGAAGAAACAGAAGGATTTGGACAAGAGTAACTTCCAAGAACTTGTGCCACCAAAGGACAAGAACTTATTTACAATGTTTGTCCTTTTCCTTCTCTGCTTGTTGCACATCTTGTTGTAAAATTGGGCTGTGACTGTTTAGAGAGTTATTTGAGTATAAGTAAGTTAATGTTATCATGAGATTTATCTCCCAGTGATTCTGGATTTCTACTCCATGTTTCCAGAAATCAGATTGCAAATGACTAGTCGAACCTTACTTAACATGAGATTTAACAGCAATGAAATCTGCCTTGTCTTATTCCACTAGATTGTTACTTTAACAACAGTTTTGTATACATGTGTCAAAAGTCTCGCTTGGGAGTAGATTTTTTCTTTTAGAGACTTCTGCAGATATGCAGGGAAGTCCCTTGGTAAATGAAATATGTAAGATCTTCCTATTAAGCCTCTTGGTAAGAGGTATTGGTTAAAAGTGCAAACTTAACCCAGCTTCTGGGGATGTGAGCAAACTTCTGGCTTGTGCTCTCCCTCTCATTTCAGCCTGGCCTGACTGTTTTTTCTTCCCAGAGCATGAATCCATGCATCATTTTGCTGTTATCCCTGGAAAGTGATGCAAAACTCTTGCATCTCTCTACAAAGTAGTTTTGTTCATTTGAATTCAGGGAGAAGTTGGTCCCAGCCTGCAAATGTCCATATAACTCTCTTCATTTGGAAGTTTGATTGTTTTAATCGCCTTGCAAATACTAAACTTTATAAAAAATATTAACACTGTGCTTCCTTCACGGTGGTAGCTAAATTCATCAAAGGCCATCATTGGCAATTTTTGTATGTTATTATATATAAATTCCATCTATAATTTTATCATAATCCAACAACTTCAGTTTATTAGTTATTGCTAGGGAGTTCAAGTTGTAACTAGAGTACTTTCCAGTCCAAAGAGGGAGGTCAGTGAAACATCCTCTACATTACATTTACATAGGGAGGGAGAGCTGTGGTACTGGCTAAAAAGATGGGAGTAGTACATTTAATAGCAATACATTTCTAGTAATCACAGAAATGTATTCTGTGTGTGGATTAAAAGTCTTCAAATTTAATCATTTCTCTGACACCTTGGAGTAATCTTTTCCATTCTTTACATTGTCCTGAGTTGGATATCCTCTTCACTCATAAAGTTTTAACAGGTTTTTCCTTGTTTTCCCATGACTATTTAATTTCAGACTGCTCCATTAGTATCTGATTAAATGCACTTTGAATGTCTCTGTAGTTAATTCTTTCAACTTGGCCTAGCTTAGACTCTGTCAGGGTGGCTGCTGTCAGAGGTTTGACTTTATGGACAGTGGGATGAAGCCTCAGCCAGCTGAGTGCCTATCACACACAGCTGAACCCTGAGGACAGCCTCATATAATTCATGAAACAGGGCTTTGGTAGGTTTTGGTAGCATAGCAGGAACAAGTAGTACTGAGCCAAAAATAAGCAGAGAGTAGCAAACCCCTGGTCCATATGGAAAGAAAATGGTTTTTTCTTTGTCCCTAACTATTTGTCCTTTCACATCCTGGAAGCAACAAAAACATTTTAAAACTTGTGTATCTGTACTCTAAAACACTGCCATCATAAAGCAGACCTAAGTGAGTAAAAGGGTTGCCTCATCTAGAAATTGTTAGTGTAAAGGTGGGGGAAATTAGGTTCTCCCCAACCCTATCTTTGTTTTTTTATTCCATATACTCCAGGAAATGTATGATCTCTAAAAGCCCTGGTTTCCAAAGTAGGGACTCTGCCTTTTTGTTGGTAGGGGGGAAAATGCTATTGCTTTGTCTTACAGAGCGAATGTCTGCCAACTATCCATTCATTATATAAATCTGAACTTTGGTAATATATGGCTGTGGAGATTAAGCCTTCTATAAAGACTTACTATTGAGGCGAATTCTCATTAAAATGTAGTTATCTACAATATTTACTAGAGATTTATAAGATTAAATTAAATAATGTAAGAAAGTAGACTTGTTTTTGTTCTACGTAATGCTTGATGATTCATTTAGGGACCTAGAAATATTGTGTGAAAATGTATAAATATCACCCAAAAGGCTTTCTGCCCTATATTTTTAAAATACAGAATAGTTATATTTGAAGTAGCCCTGGCCCTAGTTCTATAGGGCTTGGCTATTTAATATTTTTATGGAAGAAACGTTTAGTTCTGGAAAAGGTAAATGCTTGTATATATTTTTGCAGCCTGGGATCTCCCTTACTCCATTTCTTCCTTTAATTTAAGTGGCCACATGTATATGTCTTCCCTGCTGTGTTAGGAAAATGGGGGCTGGATATCCCAAGAATCAGAGGTTATATAAAAATACTACAAATAAGCAGCAGACATAATTTACCTGCCAAATGCTATTTTAAATTTTGGTCCAAACTGAACATTTGGAAATAGATTTATTGTAAGTGTTCAATTAGAGCAATTTCTTAAATCTGAACTAAATTGCTTTTAGAGTCCTTTTTCTTTGTAAGCATTGTAAATGCTAATAAATCCTGGTTTTTTGGGGGTTTTTTTGTTTTTGTTTTGTTTTTTTTTTACTGCATGTTATGTTGAAATAAAAACAAAGTAAAATGAGCAATTGCCTTATTCTTCTGCTCTTTTGGGAGATTGGGGAAGGCAGCATTTCACAGCCTGGGTCAGGAGGGAAGGACCTCACTTGTTTCAGATAGAGTGGTTTAAAACTGATCCAGCAGCTCATAATAATGAATTCCTGCTCTTTTATGAACTTAAATCAGAGTGCAGAAGAATCTAATTTCATAAGACTTACAATAACTCTATTTAAAATTCAGGTACTAATTTTTCATCAAGAGATTGACATACCAATGTCAAATCATCAGAAATTTAAGTGAAAAATGACTCACTTGCTCACAAAGATTGCATCCTAAATGAACTATTTCAGTCAAGCCCACTCTGCCACTTTTTATTTATCTGATTAATAATCTAAAATGTTAAAAGGGATGACTCATGGAATTAGACTTCTCTATTTCTATATCCCTCCTTGTTTTGGCTGTAACTGTATCTGAACTTCTTTAGGTTTATTACTTCTACTTAATATTGTTGGTATCTCCAGCCCCCTTATTTTTTGTTTTTCTTTTAGAGTTATTTACAAAATGGTCTGTATATATGCTATGCTTTCATTTACTAAAAACAGAGAATGGCAGCACTGGATTGTATATTACTGTATTGGAGTTCCTTTGTTTTCTTGAACTGTAATTTCAAATACTCAGGTAACTCTACAAATATCACAGGGAGTCAAGTGCTCTTACAAAGGTCCTTCAGGGGGCTGCCTCACTTGCATTTCCTTAAAAGATGTAAGACTGTGTTTATAATTAAACTCTTTTGGTCCTTTGCACACTGCTATGTTAGTCTTGAGTAAGAAGGTTTTCCTCACCTGCAGCAAAAAAAAAAGCCTTCTTTCTGTGTGAGTTGTATAGATTTCTGCCTCTCTGTCTTTGTAAGTGCACAAGTTGTAGCTGGTCTGTACTGTGGAGTAGGTAGAAAAAAAATGGAAAGACCCACTGAGGTGAGATTGGATTTGTTGCCTATGTTAAAAAGAACCAAGATGAAGACCTCTCCTTTTCTAAAACAAGTAAAGGTGCTCTAAGACAGGACCCAAGCATGGGTGCTGAATAGAAAACCACCAGCTAGTTATCAAGACTGACCTCAATGAGTTATCCTGCTCAATAGATTCAGTAGACTCTTTTCTTATTAGGAAACCAGGTGATCATACTCTCATTTAAAATAGAACCAGTGGCGAGAGGCTAAGAGGAATGGGATTTTAATATTTTTAAGAAATATTTGTTTATTTTGAAAGAGAGAGCAGGAGAGGGGCAGAGAGGGAGAGAGAGAATCCCAAGCAGGCTGTGTGCTGTCAGTGCAGAGCCAGATGCAGGGCTTGTACTCATGAACCATAAGATCATGACCTGAGCCAAGATGAAGAGTCAGACGCTTGACTGATTGAGCCACACAGGAGTCCCAGGATTTTTTTTATTTTTTTTATTTTTTTTTTTTAAATAATTCTGAACTGGCAGGGACTAGAGGACAGAAACTGCAGGTCCCTTCCAGGTCCTGAGAAGTAGACACTATCCTGTTCATTGTTTCATACAAGCAGCTAGAAAGATCTAGCTTCAGTGTGACTAAGAAAAAGGGAGACCTGTCCCTCCCAGCATGAGGAAATCTTCTATGGGAAGTTAATTGTTCTTAACCATTTGGCTTACTGGCCCCAATCCCTACAAAGAACATCAAACAAAACTCAGCTGTGGCTGATGGGCTGCTGTTATCTGGACTTTTAAGAAATGTCTCCTAGTGTGTAATTCTAGAACAGAAATTGCTGTCACTCCCAGCCTATTTCAGTTATCAGTGTTTGTAAAGCTCCTTTGTCGGGGTTGACAAGGAGAGGAGGGTCTTCAGTGGAGACCTCAGAAGGACAATGTTGGTCCCTTACTAACAGATTCCCATTAAGCAAAGCTGCTGTGGGCAAGAGGGTTTCCTCAAGGCACCCTACAGGGCAGGCAGGACCTTGAGAATTTGTGGTTATACCTACAGATCTGAAAACCTCCATACTGTTCCTTTTCATCATTTCTAATTAAGACCTGCTCTTCTATTTGTCTTCCCTATCCTAGCAACCAATACCATACCTACATTCACTTAGTCCCAGGACAACTATCATTTATTACTATGTCCCAAACATTGTTGGATATGCCACATGCAACTGTCATTTTGTCTTCCTGGCCACTCTCAGGGATGATTTCTATTTTACAGATAATAAAATGAAGGCTTAAAGTGATTAACTTGAGGTTATTCAGTGGCAAGAGTGCAAACTGGAAAGGACTGACTCCAAAGCCTGTGTTTACCTAAACGTTTATATCCCATTACTAGTAACGTTAACCTTGATCCTCTGATTAAGATGTTGTCTGCCCAGTTTCCTCACTGTAAAGGCACTATCCGATCCTCTTAACATGCAGACACCCCTGAAAGGAGCACCAAATCCTTTCCCAGTTAAGAGAGGCTACAGTGGAATGAAAAATTGAAATTAGGTTATCTGTGTTGAATTGAGCACCTTCCCCAAGTATGTTACCTTTTACTGGTCAACATGGAATTTCCCAGTGAATACTGGGAAATTTACTAATAGGCCCCCTCCTCTTCCCTTAGGAGGGCCTAAACAATTCGTTCCTTGCGAATAAATTGTTTTCTTCTCTCTCTCTTTTTATTCCCTCTCTATGTAAAATCTTTGTATAGCTCGGTAGAGCTTCCCTCTACTTGTTTATGTGGGATGTTGACCCATTCATGACTCGTGTAATAAAACCAATTAGATCTTCAAATTTATTCCATCGAATGTTTTCTAATAAAGGCTAAAGAACAGAAAATAGGACAAACGTAGGGCTCTGCAAAGAAGGCTCCCCCCTTATAAAGGTGAGAAAATGAGAAAACAGAGATGTAAAGTGGCTTCTCCAAGGTAACCCAGGGGGTGGGGCTGAGCTTGGAGTCCTAAACCTGCATACTCCCAGCTCAGCCCTGACCACTCCATCTGAGAACCTGCCTGGAATATTTCCAAGGGGGTCGCTCTGAAGACCCCAAAGACACCTGACTCCAGTCCCACTCCCCGACTTTACCATGCGTTGGGCGCATTTTGGCTCAGCGACTCACTTTGCCTTAATCAGGGCACAAATGAGGTCTCAGCAACACCCCTTCCTTGCCTTCACACTCGCCGACAACCGTCCACCCAGGATTTCCGGCGCCATCTCAGACCTCGGTGGAGAGTTGAAAACCTCTTCTGACACCACTAAACAGCATCTTTCGGCACAGGAGTTGGGAATTTTCCACAGCTGAAGCGTTCCTCTGCTTTTCACTATGGGACAGGGCCTGGCAAATTCCTTATGAGCCCTGGGGGAGCTGACTAGACCCGCCCGGCCGTCAGTCCCACGCTGGGTCCTGGTAGGCTCTCGGAGCTGTCCGTTTTGACAGGGTGCTGTGCGCAGGCGCGAAAGGTGCCGGGACTGGGCTGAGTGCTGGGGTCGCAGAGCTACTGGATCGGTCGGAGATGGTGAGTGTCCGCCTGGAGCTTGTGGTTGGTGGCCGCAGGGTGGTCGAGTACGACCGCCCACCACCCTGCGTCTAGCCTTCCATTCTCCGGGGTCGTCTCGGAGTGCCGGGCTGGGAATCCGCGGGCCGGGGCGGGGCCGGACCCCAACTGACTGGAGGACGGAACCCGGGCAGCGCGGGCCTCGAGACCCGGACTGGGGACCGAGGGGACCGAGGCGGGGCCACCGGTCTCGCAGGCCCTTGACCGGAAGCGGGAGCTCGGACCTCGGCAAGGGTCTGAGAGAGAGGGGGAGGCCGGCCGAGAGGCCCTTACAGTTTAGAGTCCTGGGCCTTGTAGCGCGATAACAATAACGATAAGGTTTCCTGGAAGCTTAATTTGTGTTCGGCGCTGCTCAGCGCTTTACGTATTTTGGCTTTCCTCCCACCACCGTTCTGTGAGGTAGGTACGACCATTATCCCCATTTGACATACTTGAAAGCTAAAGCCGAGTGAAACTAAATGCCTTCTCTTAGGAAATGGCGGAGGTTGATTTGAACCCCAGAAGCTTGATTGACACCTTTCTGTCCCTGTGGTTCTTTCGAGCGTCTGGGATTTGGTGCGTGAATCAGAAACCGGCGGGGTCCACCCTTGGGCATCCCAAAGCGTTGCTGGCGGGAACTGTGTGGGCTCTTTATGCCTTTATTGGTTTGTTTTCTCGTGTTTTTAATCCTCCCGACTTGGGGAAACTTGAAAAGACTTATTAAATGTGAAATCAAAAATCTTATTTAAAAACCGTAAAACCCACAGGAAAAATTGAAAAGGAGAAAAGAACAGTGCCAGGACCTAAAGGCAAGCACTTATAACTAGACATATTCTAGTCTTCCCGTCTTCAGCTTTCCTTTAATATAGTTTAGCTCCTACTAAATATACAGTTGTGGTCTCGGCTTTTTTCATTTATTATTACACCACAAAGAATATGATTACATCACTAAAAACATGTAATGTTTCAAACATCTGTAACTTTAAAACTGTAAAGAAAAATTTTAACAGATAATACCCGCAACACAGTAAAAACAATAATCTGGAAGGATCTAACTGAAAAATAAATCTTCCACCCAACCCTGACCCCTAGCCTTTGTCTCCAGAGTTGAAAGTTCTTTATATATCAACAGGCATGTATATGCTCCCTCTTTTTCTGACACAAATGGTGGCTTACTGCAACCTGTACCATGCTATTGTGTGTTTATACTCATGAAAACAAAACATATTTAGATGCACATTTTAACCAATTCAGGCGTATCAAGTATATTGAAGCATGTACTGCAAAAAGTACGTGAAGTACCTATCTCACACCCCTATGATGTGTGCCAACAACTGTTGACATTTGGCTGTTTTCTTCTAGGTTTGATTAGTGCATAACCACATGTACATATAAGCTTGTTTATCACATGAAACTGGAACATACATGTTTCTACATATTAAGTTTACTTTAGGCTGTATAGAGAGAGAGCTCCTGCAGCTTACTCTGTTCACTTAAAAATATCAAACATTTTTCCATGGCAATATATATAAATCTTTATTCTTTTTAAGGATTGTATGATATTCCATTGCAGTATATATACATTTAGGTGATTTACAGTTTTCCACTCTAGACAGTTTTGCAGTAACTATTGTCTTTTTGTGTATGTGTGTGTGCTCATGCTAGTGTTTTATGGAGGATATAGGGTAGATTCCTAGAAGTGCTACTTCTGGCATCCATAGTTTAGTTTGGTAGAAACTGCCAAATTGCCCTTTTTATGGTGATATAAAAGTCATCCATAATTCTCTCTAGTCTTACTCCACCACACAACTATTTTCAACTCTGTATGTTCTCCTTCCTCTTGGTTCACATACGCATATTTTTCAAGATGTACATTCTATTCTTTTTTGTTTTAGTATCCAAAGACATTGAACCTTGTTGCTACATCATCTTTGTGATGAATTCTTTTTAGTGACTGCATAATAGTAAAATAGTTGTACCATAATTTGACAAACCATTCCCCCTGGCATATGTTTGGGTTGCTTCTGACTCTTCATTAGTAGAGGTAATGATGTGATGAGTACTTCTGTATATGTAGAGTTTTTCTTATTTTATTTTATTTTATTTTATTTTATTTTATTTTATTTTATTTTATTTTATTTTTATTTATGTTATGTTATTTTAGAGAGCACAAGGCAGGGGAGGGGCAGAGGGGTAGAGAGAATCTTAAGCAGGCTCCACATTCCAACATGGAGCCAGATGGATGGCTTGATCCCACAACCCTGCGATGGGGACCTGAGCCGAAATCAAGAGTCAGACACTTAAATGACTGAGTCACCCAGGTGCCCCTATTTTTCTTTTTGAAAAATTTAGATTATTTCCTTAGGAGAAATTCTCAGGAAAAGAATTTCTGCGGCCACTGGACCAACACACTTACGGGTCTTGCAGTAGTGTTGTCCTGTGGCTTTACCAAAAGGTCAGATTGCCTTTGTACCAGGTTTGCCATAACTGCCAGCATTTAAAAAGATACTTCAGCATTGCTATAATTTTTCATTTTTTTATTTATAGGAAACAGTGAATATTTTTCTGTATGGTTGTATTTTCTCTTAGGTGTATTTTTTACTAGTATCCTTTTGGCCCACTTAACTTTTAACAACACCCAGTGCTCATCACAAGTGCCCACTTAACTTTTAGACTTTTTTTTTTTTTTTCAGCTTATTTATTTACTGTGAGAGAGAGAGAGCATGAGCAGGGGAGGGGCAGAGAAAGAGCGAGAGAGGGAATCCCAAGCAGATAGTGCAGAGCCCTATACAGAGCTCAATCTCATGAACCATGAGACCATGACCTGAGCCGAGATCGAGTCGATGCTCAACTGACCGAGCCATCCAGGCGCTAGACTTTCTATTTTTCTTAGTCATTTTGTATGATATTTTGGAATTACTCTTTTGTTATATCAGATGCACATGTTTTTCTGTCCTTTTGATTCACTTTTGTTTTATACAAATTAAAATGTTTATGCTTAGTAGTCAGATTGGTCACGGTTTCTTTGTTAACTATTTGCTTCAGATAGTTATTGCTACCATGCTGAACTAACAAGTAATCCTGGAGTTTTACTGCTATTTGTTTTTCCATCTGTCAGCAACATGCACCTGGGAACTAAAGAACATACAGACACCCATGTTAGTAGTACCTACTACCCAGGATGCTGAGGATACCAGTTGGGCTCTCTCTAGGACAGGAAGTTGGAGATGTAAGTCAACCCTGGGGGACTGCATATCCAATCAGATATTTCTGATACCAGTTGGCTAGCTCTGCAGAAACAACAAACTTTGAGCTAGAGGTGGCATGACTGGGATGCCTGCCTAGGACTATCCTTTCACATCTGTAAATGTCCCTGTTTCTGCTTGTGGCTTTGGGGCATCATTTGTTTTTCTTCTTCGCTCTTTTAGGGGTGAACTTGTGGTGTGTTTTAAGCAGTTTCTCCTGAACCCAGGTAGGTAGTTGGTACCCTTTGTCTCCTGGAGACCCCTCTAGACCTCATGGTCCCCACACATCCAGGCCTAGCCCCATCCTGGTGGTTGGGGTCAAGTTGGAAAAGCTTTTCTCTAGTCTTACAGAAAACTATTTTTATTTAATTTGACTAGGTAAAAATTTTTAAACTTCTGATTATTGAAGAAAATCAGAAGATTAAGTGAAAAAGGGAGGGAAGTGTAATTTATGTGATGGACAAAAGTCTAATGTTTCTAACATACGAAGTTTTTGAAAATCAGTAGAAATGTGGAAAAAATCAGAAGACTCAAAATGGAGAGATGTAAACAGTAAAGTTCATTTCAACTTCACTGATAATTCTTAAAAATGAAAATAAGTTGACTTTCTGTTATATGATTTGTGCATATCAGATTAGTAAAGAGTCAGAAAACATTGGCAATACCAGTCCTCTCTATTCCTTGAACGTGCCAAACTTGTTCCCTGCACTGCTTTTGCTTTCAGTCCTTTGCCTGGAGTGCTCTTCTTTCTCATCATTTAGTTCTTGGCTTAAAGATTACATCCTCAGGTGTTCCTGGTACTAGCCAAAGTAGCATTCTCCTGCACCCTGCCCAGCCCTGTCCCTCTACCCTGCAGTAATCTTGGTTACTTGTTTTTTGAACATCTTTTCGCCAGAATGTGAGCTCCCTGAGGGCAAGGACCTTATCAGTTGTGGTCAGTGGTATATTCAGCTCTTCTCTTGACCTGCTACAGATCTTTGGGCAAAACTCTTCTTTCTGAATCTCCATTTCCTCATTGTAAAATGAAGATCATACTAACCACGAAAGGTTCAGATGAGAGAGGTGTCTGAAAACATTTATCCCAGTATCTGACCTACTGAGCAGGTCAATGCATAATTGGTGTGTTTACTTTTTAAAAAGCCAGATCCCAGTGGCAGGTTCTCATTAAACTTAGGACCACCTAAACCCTAGCTCTTGTTTACCTTGGGTACTGTAAGGCCATGTCTCCCCTCCTATACTTAAAAAGGTTGATTTTTGTAAAACGTAGTTGTAGAAGTGATTTTTATTTGCTCATTAAGTATTTATTGAGTCTTTATGGTGCTGAATAGTGGGATTATAAAGTCTAGGTCCCTGTTCCTGGGGTGCTTTGGGTTTAGCACATAGATAGTTACATCCCATTGTGGTAAGTGCTGTGAAGGTGGGGTGCCAAGGGTGCCCAGAAGAGGGGCAGGAGGCTCATGAGTCCAGAGAGCTGGGAGTTAGTTACATCAAGCAGTGAGTCAGGGAGAAAAGGTTGCTTCCTTCAGAGAGAGCAGCACAGGCCAGGGCCCAGACAGGCCGTGCTTGCCCCCTGCAGTCTTTTCTCCACATAGCAACCGGAGCCATTCTTTTGAAACAGATCTTATCATTCCTCATGTCAGAGCCTGCTATTGGCTCCCCATATCATCCTCATTAAAAACCATTCATTGCTGTGGTCTACCAAGCCCACTGAAATCTAATCTGACCATGGCTACCTCTCTGATCTCTCTCATCTGGTCACCTGCCGCTCACTGCACTTCAGCCACACTGGTTCCTTTGAGCCCTGGAACATGCTATCTCAGGGCTCTTGTATTTGCTCTTCACATTGCCTGGAACACTCTCCCTAGAAATCCACATTAGCTCCCTCATTTTCTTCAGATCTCAACTATCACCTTAGTGAGGACTTTGCTGACACTTATTTAAAATTGCCATCAGTCCTTGCATTCCAGATGCCCCTTCCCTACTATATCTGACATTTATACTTCACTTATTTCTTTGTTTAATGTCTGCTCTTCCCTCCATGTCAGCTTCATGAAGGCATCAGTTTTTGTTAGATTTTGTTCACTACAGCATCCCCAGACCTAAAACAATGTCTAGCACATGGAAGGTACCCATATACCTGAGGTGGGGCTGAAGTATAACAGTCATGAAATAATTCATCTTTTTCATTTCAGCCCCACTTTGTAGTCTCCAGGGGATATTTCAGACCTCTATTCTGACATCTTTGATTTTAGCTTTCTTTGCGTTCTCTAGGTTGATTGAAGATTGGCTGGGCTGTCAATGTTGAGTATGTCAGAGCCCTGTGGTCTCCATGTTAGAGATCTCTTTCTTGGATGCACGGAGAAGGGTTAAAAACTGTTTTTAAGTAGAAACAACATATTAGAAGAAAAAGAGTCTGTTTTGAAAAAAAAAAAGAAGAAAGAAAGAAAACCTTATCTATAATTTCCTGCTCTCAATGTGGCTCTTATTTTTTTCAAAGTCCTAACTCTCTGATTTTTTTTAATGTTTTTGTTTATTTTTGAGAGAAAGAGAACGAGCTAGGGAGGGGCAGAGAGAGAGAGGGAGACACAGAATCCAAAGCAGGCTCCAGGCTCTGAGCTGTCAGCACAGAGCCCAACGTGGGGCTTGAACTCACGAATGGTGAGATGACAACTTGAGCCGAAGTCGGACGTTTAACCAACTGAGCCACCCAGGCGCCCCCTAACTCTCTTATTTTCATATGGTTGCCATCATCAAGCACTTCATTTTTGCATTTTAGCTGCTTTCACTTAATGTTATGTCATACTTTTGTGGTGGTATAAATATTCTGATCACCATTGTTATTTTTGTGTGTTAAATTCGTATGAATGGACATTCCATTGTTTATTTGGCTTTTTTTCCTAATGATTGGGCATTTCTGGCTCTTTCTACTTTTTGCTACTGCAAGGTGTCACTGCAGTATTGTTGTATTCTTCCTTTAAGTTATTTCCTTAGGATGAATTTCAGGAAAGTTACCAGGTCAGGTTGAGTACTGTGTAATATTTACCACTATCACACTTTACCCCTCCTCTCCAGAATAGCACTTAATAGGAGCTCAGTGAAAGTCTGTTGAATGAATTATGACCTCATACATGCATGACCCATTACATTGTACTCAAATCCACAGAGCTAGCCCTGTCCTTTTACCCAGGCTCCAGATTTATGAGGCTTCAGGCTATTTGCCATTTTGTAGGAAGAACTTGTTTGCCCTTCTCTCCAGCATTTGAGTATTCTTATATCATTGGGGAGTGGGTGGTAGTGACTGGATTGTCAGTCTTATGCCTACTAGAAAAACAATACTTCATTGTGCTATGTCCATCTACTGTTTAGAAGCTCCTCTCTTCAGGCCAACCCATTAGCCCTTGGGGGTGGGGAACCACTTTTTTTAGGCGGATGGAGCCTGTTTTCAACATAGTCCCAACTCAGCCTTTGAGTAGCTTCTGACTGGATTCTGGACCTGTCTGGAAGGAGCCTCCTAAAAACAAGCACACTTGAAGGCCTGTTTCCATCCACAGAAACAGGCGCGCAGTTCAGTTAAGCAGCTGTTTATTGAGCACCTAACTCTGCAGAGCATTGTAGAAACTCTAAGTAAACCAGTACCTAACGCATTTCTAGTCAAGAGCTTGGGGAGTCAGAAATGGGCAGACTCCCCTGAGTTGAGGATCAGTAAAAGCTTCATGGATGAGGTGATGTCTTAAATGGCCTAGAAGAATTCGTTGGATTTCTTTGTTAGGGTAAAAAAGATGTAGAGATAGGTATGGGAATGGAGATGGAGAGTTGAAAGAAGGGTAAAAGAGATAGGAGTGATCATATAGAAGGCCTGGCATGGCAGGGTGAAGACCCAAATGCCATGTGCTAGTTTCTGGAGAATCAGGATTAATGAGCCCCTTCCCCAGGCTGTGTGCCATGTGTTACACTCTCAGATGCTAGCTTATTAAGTCACTGAATTTATCCTCATGGTGTTAGAGCAAATACTTGGTGCCCTGGAAGAGACAAGCGACATGCGCTCAGGGAATCAGAAAAGACTGTTTATTTCGCACCGGTGCCAGCCCAGCAGAGTCACCTCCAAAGCCTGAGCCCTGAACTTTGGCATCGGCCTTCTTTTATTGTTGGGATGGTAGGAGGTTGAGAGACAAAAGAAAAAGGGGAGGGGGCACTTATCAGTGGTGCTCTGCAGGCAGTTGGTGGAGGCAGAAGGCAAGTAAGATCATGGAAGCCAAAAGCATGCAAAGGGAGTATCCAGCCACAGACATCTGACTGGCCCTTTGTATCTTGTTTTTACTAGCTTTTCTTCTCAATGGAGTCACTTTTCTTCTTTAGAATGTTTTCAGTTGTGCTGTTTGGGCCACAAGTGACAACTTAGTCCTCTTCCTGTTAAGACACCACTGTTTGGGTTTTTTTTCAAATCATCAGAGTCCTTTCCTAAGGTGTACCAAATATGTGAGTCATGGATGCCTCTATACTCCAAGAATGGTATTTATATTCTGCTCCCAAACAGCTAAGCAGGGAGGGAAAATAGTGCCTGGTAGGCAAAGGGCCTGGAGTAGCCCCGCCCCATGCTGGGGTTTAAGTGCTGGAAATGGCCTAGGGACCACTCCGAACAAGCCTGAGGGCTTTGAGGAGGTGCCTAGTGCCTGGGTGTTGTTTGTTATTGGAAGACAAATATATGATTCATTTGCCAGGAGTGTGAGGGAATTATTAATCCAGTCTTACTGGCCCTTCTTAACTTTGGTCTTGTTCTCTCTGGCAGGCAGAGGTGGAAGAGACACTGAAGCGACTTCAGAGCCAGAAGGGAGTACAGGGAATCATCGTGGTGAACACAGAAGGTACCCCCTCCCTTTGGCTATGACCTGCACGCAGGCAGACCCCCAGAAAACAGCCCAAATAACAGCCTGACACTGTTTACTAAGCCCCTTCATATATGGGATCTAATTTTTACCCTTTTAAAACATTTCCAGTGTCCCAGCACTATAGTTGGAATTCCAAAGTTTAAAAAAGTAAAAATTTACTCAGTCCCACTGCCCTAACAGATCATACTTTTTAATGTGCCATGCTTTTTTTTAGCCCTTGTACAGGTATGTCTTCTCTTACTCTTTTGCATGTTTATTCATGAGGTTGTTTTTTGGCTTTTTTCCTTCATGATTTACATGACCAAATTTTTTAACTACCAGTTCAATGTTTATCAGACATCCCCCATTTATATTGTTTCTACTTTTTAAAAAAGTTTTTTATTTATTTTGTGTGTGAGAGACAGAGAAAAAAAACACAAGTTGAGGAGGGGCAGAGAGGGAGAGAGAAAATCCCAAGCAGTCTCTGCACCATCAGCACAGAGATAGATGTGGGGCTCGAACCCACAAAAACTGTGAGATCATGACCTGAGCCGAAATCAAGAGTCGGATGCTCAACCAACTGAGCCATTTAAGTGCCAGGCGCCCCACTACTTTTTTTTTTTTTTTTTTTTTTTTTTTAAGTAAACTCTACCCATAGTGTGGGGCTCAAACTCATGACCCAGAGATCAAGGGTCACATGCTCTACCGACTGAGCCAGCCAGGCACCCCTGTTTCTGCTTTTTTGCTAGATAATACTCTGGCCTATAGCTTTTCCCTCCTCTTCTATAGCATTTTTTTTTAAACATCCCAAAGAGTACAGTTACTAATTTTCCCATGCTACGATGGACTAACATTTATCACACATTTGTTTCATGCCAGGCCACAGGCTGGTGCTTTATAAACATATTGTTTCATTTGTTCCGTAAGGCAGCCCTGTTGTCTCCATTTTGTAGTGGAGAACATGGAGTCTAGACATTTAATTGATTTGCCTGCCATTACAGAGCCAAGGTTTCATTCCAAGTCTGTCTGAATGTACTTGCATTCTCACACACTGTACTGTGAAGGATCAGAGTAGCTGCTGGTCTGTGGCCCAGGCCATGCCCAGGGTCAGCCCAGCTGGGCTCCCCCGATCAGCGTTTAGTCAACTCTGATTTGTTTGGGACTTCTTGAGAGCCCTGCGTGGATACGTTATCATTCTAGGCCTTGTTTTTACAAAGGGGAGAATTCTCAATAATGCCTACGTAATAGAGCAAAATGAAAGTCATCAAGAATGAAAAAGTGAAAGTGGCATGTCCTCAGTTAGAATATTGTTTTCCAGGGGTGTCTGGGTGGCTCAGTTGGTTAGGTGTCCAACTTCGGCTCAGGTCATGGTCTCGCGATTTGTGGGTTCGAGCCCTACATGAGGCTCTGTGCTGACAGTTCAGAGCCTGGAGCCTGCTTTGGATTCTCTCTCTCTCTCTCTCTCTCTCTCCGCTCTCGCTCTCTCTCTCTCAAAAATTAATAAACACTAAAAATTAAAAAAAGAAAATAAAAGAATATTGTTTTCCAGGGTACCTGGGTGGCTCAGTTGGTTGAGGATCTGACTCTTGATTTCGGCTCAGGTCATGATCCCAGGGTTGTCGTATCGAGCCCCGCCTCATGCTCCATGCTGCTCGTGGAGCCTGCTTTGGGGTTCTCTCTCTCCCTCTGCCCCTCTCCCCCACTCACACTCAGGCTTCTGTGTTCTTTTTCTCTAAAATAAAAGTTAAAAAAAAAAAAAAAGAATGTTGTTTTCCAAGTTGTCAGACCCTGGCCAGCCTAGAACTAGGCATTACATGCTCTCCAGCTTTGTCAGATTCTAATTACACCCTGCAATCGAAGCAGGCAGCATGGTGGGAGCCCTCAGGACATTGTGGAAGCAGGTGCAGGTCCCAGTTCAAGTTTGCCACTGATCAGCTGGAGGACCTGGCACTTCCTCTTCCCCTCTTCAGACCTCAACTGCCATAAGTGGAATGGTTGATCCAGGTAGTTTCTTCTGGGTGTTTCTTACTCTAAGACCTAAAAGACCATTTGTGTATCACCCAGAGAGAGACTTTCTTCTTTCTTGGACTGGACATTTTTTTTAAGTTTACTTATTTTTGCGAAAGAGAGCGAGAGCGAACATGCACGCTCAGTGGCAGGGCAGAGAGAGGAGACAGAGGATCCAAAGCAGGCTCCATGCTGACAGCAGAGATCCCAATTCAGGGCTCAAACTCACGAACCATGAGATCATGACCTGAGCCAAAGGCAGACACTTAACTGACTGAGCCTCCCAGGTGCCCCTTGGACTGGACATTTTTGACCCCAAATGGGTAGGGAACAGCTCCCGGGGTTGTTCCCCAAATGGGGAGGGAACAGGCCTCCATCAGTATTTGCAAACCACAACCTTCATTCTTACCTTAAAATGGTCTCAAAACTTGAGCTTTTTCATTGGGAAAATAGAGCCTCAACTGCTTACCTTTTGGATACTAATGAGCACTTCTTTTTCATAAACGAATGTGGCAGTATTGCCTAGTGACTAAGAATATAGAACATAGAACCAGACTGCCTAGGTTTGAATCCTGACTCTACTTATCAGATGTGTGATCTTGGGCTAGTCATTTAACCTTTCTGTTCCAGTTTCCTCATCTGTAAAATGTGGATAATTATACTACCTTCCAGGGAAGCTTTTAGAACAGTACCTGATGTATAGTAAATGCCATATAAATGTTAAAATTATCATGTGTATGTATTTATTTATTTTTAATTTGTGTCCCATTCACAGAGCTCCCACTTTAGTCCTCATTTACATTTCACACAGTGCCCCTGCTAGGCAGGGGTATTGCCCATTTTTCATATGAGAAACCCAGAGCTGATGACCTGCCCAAGGTCAGCCAACTGTGAATGGAGATGGTCAGAACTCACTGCTCTATAGAGCCTTTAAGCTTTCTGGAAGCTTCCATTAAGGATGATTAGTTAGGGGGGTGTCTGGGTAGCTCAGTCAGTTGAGCATCTGACTTCAGCTCAGGTCATGATCTCGCCGATCCCAAGTTCGAGCCCCGCGTTGGGCTCTGTGCTGACAGCTCAGAGCCTGGAGCCTGTTTCGGATTCTGTCTCTCTCTCTCTCAAAAATAAACAGTTAAAAAAAAAAAAAAAAAAAAAAAAGGATGATTAGTTAGGGATTCCTATTATCCCCTGTAGGGTTTTCCTACCCCCATAATTCAACTCAGGGGCCTCTTGCAGGATGCCTTTCCTGATCACTCCAGTCCAGACTGATTGCTTTTGGCCCTGAACTCATGACACACCCTTATCCTAGTCACTTGCCAAACACCTGCCACTACCTTTTGACTTCTCTGAGTTGGCCATATTTAACTGTTTCACAATAAAAGTGTGAATTTAAGCAAAATTGCCAAGAACTTAAGGAATATTTCATTCCCTTTGTACCTGGTCAGACCACCTGCCATCTTCTGCTGCTACCCACACGGGGCAACATAAAAGACTCAAATGTATAAGCTTCATGAGGTTAGAAATTTGTCTCTTGTGTTCACTACTGTATCCCCAGCACCTAGAACAATGTTGACATGTAGTTGGTGCTTAATAAATAGTAGTCCCCCCACACACCTTGTCTGTGGTTGGGGGGGGTACATTCCAAAACCCCCAGTGGATGCCTAAAACCGGGATAGTACCCAACCCTATGTACACTGTGGTTTTTTCCTACATGTACACACTTGTGATAAAGTTAAATTAGTAAATTAGGCACAGTAAGAGGTTAACAATAACTAATAGTAAACAACTATAACACTATACTGTAATAAAATTTAGGTGAATATGGTCTCTCTCAAAATATCGTATTATACTGTATTCACCCTTCTTGGGATGATGTGAGATGATAAAATTGCCTACGTGATGAAGTGAAGTCAGGTGAATGACATACAGGCATTGTGACGTAGTGGTAGGCCACTGTTGACCTGATCAGGAGAATCATCTGCTTTCAGACCAGAGTTGATGCAGGTAACCAAAACCATGGAAAGTGATACCGCAGATAAGGTGAGGGGCTACTGCCTCTGTTAAATATTGTTAATGTTCTTTATTGTTGATTGATGAGGCTGGGTTTGGTGGGAATATCTGGTTATACAACTTTGGTCTTGACAGATCTGAGCCCCAGGTTAGAAATCCTGCTCCCTTGTGACCAGCTACTTCTGCAGAGTGCACAGTCCCAATTTGTAAAGGAAGAAGCTTGAAGCAGGCGACCTAATCATTAGGCTATCTTTGAGATGTCCGCAGTTCTGACACTGTCTGAATCTGGACTTAATCTCTTATCCTTATTTGAAATTCTCCCCAGTTTTGGTCCCTGTTCTGCCCCCTCACCACCTCTAATGTTTTCTTTTGTTTTTAAAGTGAGCCATCAAGTAGTTAGTTTCTTGTCTCCTTCATACACCTCTCACTTAGTAGAAATGTGATAAAAATCATGACGGTATTTGAATTGCTGAAAGAAGCCCTTGAGAGCACTCATTTGTCACCAGCAATAAATGCTTAATGGAGTCTCTTTAAGGACAATGGTGAGTGTAGCAGACCTGGTCCTGACCCCCAGGAAGCTTATAGTCATAATGATCACTTCCATAATGGTGAGGTGTCAAACTCCAAAGAAAACTGCTCCAAAGGAAAATCATGTGGGGATGGTAAAATGGGGGCATTGACCACATCTGGGGCTGGGTAGATACACCAGAAAATGGAAACCTGAGGAATCAGTGGGAATCACAAAAGAATGAGGAAGGAAGGAAAGTTCCAGGCAGAGAAACCTGAAAGAAGGTGGCCTTGTGGTATATAAGAAGAGAAGGATAAGAGGTTTGATCATGCAGACTTTGCCAGGCCTTGATACAGGCCCTTCAAGTACCCTGGGTGGGGATGGGATTTATTGTGTGGTGATATTGATAACAAATCAGCATTTATTACATTCATACTCTCTTTCCTAAATATTCTTAAATGAATTAGCCATATTTAATCCTCACAGCACAAGTATCATTTTACAGATGAAGAAATAGAGGTTTAGGTTAAGTCACATGTCTGAGGCCACATAGCTATGAAGAGACAGAGCCCAGGGTATTTGTCCAGGTCAGAGTTTCTACTCAGTCATCACCGTAGCTGCTCATAGGCCATCCTCAGGAAAGTCTGCTATGAAGTGAGGTCTCCAGGTGCCCTGGTGGGCACATTGTTGTCATCCAGGATCCAGTAGCAGCTCTAGTGATCTAGTCCTCTTGTCCCTTAGCATACGTGCTGCCGAAGCAAGCACCCTCTCATCCCTTAAAGGCAAGTGATCACTATGGTCTGTCTTCATGATTTCACTTCGCTCAAAGCAGTCTCTCTGACTCAGCTGCCTCTCTTGCCACTATGTCCTCTTCTGCCCAATCTCGTGTTCCTGCTCCCTAAGAAGAAAAGATTGGGCCAGTTTCTTGCCACCTGTGAGAAGGCCTGAGGGTGATTGCCTTTGGCCAGTCTTTAAGCTGGTCACTTGTGGGCCAGATCAGCAGGGTTGTCAGCCCCCAAATCTAGCCACTTACATGTGAGGAGCCACTTGTGCCATATTTCCCACAAGTGCCTGTCAGCTGTGGGTACATAAGGCCTCTTCATTGGAACCTGCTAATATGTCACGGTGATTCACAGATACCTGATGATTTAGTTGTGTCCTGAGGTGGCTCAGGCTGAGCCTGATTCTTCACCTCCATGACAATAGGCACTGTCTAGTAAGAGAGGTCCATTTAATAGTTCATTGCAAGGAAACAATCCTTAAAACAGAAAAGGCTTCGTACACAATGGTGTTCACTGCTTAGTAATTAAGTAAAAAAATCCAGCCTACGTACCAACAATAGAGGAATGATTAACTCTGTGGAAGGTCCATTTGTGGGCTCTTTGAAAGCAATAGCAATGCTGTTTTACAAGTGTATATGCAGACAGAGAAACAGGATTAAATTTGAGGGGCACAATCATGTGTATAGACAATGTGTTTACAACTGGGCCCAAAGCCTCCATTGGTGGGAACTGGATCAAAACACTAGAGATGGTAATGTCTTGGCACAAGCTGACCTTTTTCTTCTTCCTACTTTCCAATATTTACCAATTTGTAAGAGCTGCCCTCCTTGTTCAGGTTCTAAATGTTTGAATGATAGTCTCTCCTTTTATTGCTAGAAGCCAGTCAAGACAGTGCCAAGAAAAGAGGAACCCAGCAGCAGAGCCCACAGGCCTACATTTGAATCCTAGCCCCACTGCTTATCTGCTGTGTGACCGCTCAAAGCTTCTGTTGCTTCATTGGCGAGTGAAGATGGTGATACCACCCCCAGAGTAGTTCTGGGGACTGGCACTGCCATAGTTAAAGTGCTCAGCACTGTGCCTGTCAAGCCCTCAGTAAATAGTGGCATTGATTGTTAACTGTCAGTCCAGTACTCTTGAATTAAGGGTGCAGTGTTGGGAGCTGGGCAGAAAAGGGCTTCAACATCCTGTTCAGTCTCTGCTCTCCCTCAGGCATTCCCATCAAGAGCACCATGGACAATCCCACCACCACACAGTATGCCAACCTCATGCACAACTTCATCTTGAAGGCCCGGAGCACCGTGCGTGAAATCGACCCCCAGAATGACCTCACCTTTCTTCGAATTCGCTCCAAGAAAAATGAAATTATGGTTGCACCAGGTGAGAGGTCTTCCGTATTCCCACTTGGGAGCAGACTGTCACAGCATATTCTGTGCCGCTTATCAGGAAGGCTTGGCACATTGGTGTCTCCACAGGTGCCATGGAAAGGACTGAAGAGTTGAAGGTTCAGAGGTAATATGCCTCACTGCCTGGCCAGTCTCTGGTTGGCATCCCCAACAAATACTTATTCACTGTGACTCTAGACCAGACCCTGTACTAGATTCTAGGACACAGAGGGGAATCATGATCTCATGAAACATAGAGGAAGGTATGATTAGGTCTTCCCAGAAGAGGGAACATTCGAGCTAAATCTAGAAGGCACAAGAAAGAGTGTAAGCAAGTTGGAGGGGTGGGAAAGCTGTGTTTGAAGGAAAAAGAATTTAGTGATTTAAAATTCAAAGCATAAGGTAAAAATACATACAGTCATTTTATCCTTGAAAAAAAGTTAAATTGCCCACTTCTAAAGTATAGTCCTAGGATGCCAGGGTGGCTCAGTAGGTTAAGCATCGACTTTGGCTCAGGTCATGATCTCACGGTTCATGAGTTCAAGCCCTGCATCGCGCTCCCTGCTGTCAGCACAGAGCCTGCTTTGGATCCTCTGTCTCCCTCTCTTTCTGCCCCTCCCCCTCTCTTGCTCACTCTTTCTCAAAAATAAACATTAAATAAAGTCAGTCCATCCGTCAGTCCTGTCTCTCTGGGCCCCGTATGGTCAGCTTTTCCCCCAGCATTGGAACAGATTGCTGCTTTTGTTTCTCATGCAGTGCTTGGTCTGCATTTAGGAGCTGTGCGTACAAACAGTACCTGTGCCTTGAGGATCATTTGCACATGATGAGATGCTCCTCCTGGGAGAAGCCCACAAGGACTGGGACCGCAGGAGGGAATATCAGGGCCACCTGTCCTGGCCTACATCACCTCACTCACATTTACAGACTGGGGTGGTAGACAGATTGATTTTCCAGAACTATTTTTATATTGTTTCTTCTCTCCCTCCCTCTGTCTTTTTTGGGTGAGCCACATAGTTGTGAGTGTGCAGGAGTTAGGTGTGCACGTGATGATGCTTGTATAGCTCATCTAGGCCATCAGTATATGTGTAGGAAGAAAGAGAGGTAGGACATTTGGTCAAAAGGTGTCAAACACCAAACTCAGCTGTGTGGACTTGACCCTGTGAGAGTTCTAAAGGCAAGAAGGTGGTATGATTGTGACTGGGTTCTAGATGAAAGAGGGAAATAGGGAGGCTAGGGATGCTGAAGGTCCTTGGGCTTGGCTTGGCAACACAGGTGGCAGGGAGGCTGGCTGCAGAATTCTGGAGTAACTTGATGTGGGGTCAGCCACCCAAGTAGTAGAGCAATGTTGGTTCTGTTCCCAAGCCTGTTCTGGCCCAGTTCTGCTACTTGAAAGGATACAAAGGAGAGAACCATTGACCGAGTCACAGGGGCCCACAGTCTCCCTGGGACCCTCCCTAGAGGGGTGGGGACAGAGCTGGTTTATAACAGAGAACATAAGATCACTTCAGTGGCATTTATTCCAAAAACATGCCATACACTGTGTATCAGTTTAATCAGTGTCTAATGCATCACTTGCCAACCTATTATGATGCTCTGGTTCTGTGAGGAAAACCAGATTGCAGCAGACAGAAGCTATTTCCCCTTGAGTGTGACTTTACATCAACCAAAGTCTGAACCCCGATTTCCACATCTGTAAAGCATCAAGTAGAGTATTATACTGCTCTCGTCCCCTGAGACACCCCATTGATTGAGGGGTCGGCTTTGGGTGAGGCAGAAAGGCTCAGAAATATTTGAACTCAGATCCGTCCCAAGATTTCATGTTGTATGGCTACACAAACCTCCACATCCCTAAAAGTTAGGCTAGGAATGGTCTCTGTTGACCCTGTGTGTCAGAGGAGACTTTGTGCCCACATGAGGGCACACGTTGTGAGGCAAAGACAAATGATGTGGTTTCCAAATTCGATTCTCCATGGACAATTTCTCTTGACTTAAAGCTTCTGAGAATGTCTCCTCTGGACCCACAGAGTCATCTGGAAGCTCCTGACTGTCCATTCTCAGCTTGGCTGCAAAGGCATCTTCAACTTGCCCTTAAGGACCCAAAGGCATTCAGAGTTAACGGGTGTAGTTGCTACTTGAGTCCAGGGTTGCAACTCCCACGTTAGAGGTTCTTCTTGGGGTTCACAGGCCCAGAAGCCTCTCAGCCCTGTCAGTGGAGGTGAGGATGGAGTGGCTGGACCCTTCCTAAGCGACACACAGAGGCCTGCAGGGAGGATGCGCACACCCTCTCACTCTCACTTGCTCGCTCACTCTGTCTGACACTCACACTCTGACAGTGCCTCACATTCCTTTATACTGGAGAGGTGTGTGACTTCTTAAGGTTGCCTTAAACACAGTGAAAGTTCCTTCTGAACACCCTCACCACCTCTCCAGCCGTCCTGCTGCTCCCAGTGCTCCATCTTGCCTTTTCATTTAGCCAACCAGCCTGCTTATCTGTATTTTAAGTCTGTCTCCCCGCCTACACAGTTCCAAGAGGACAGAGATTTGTAAGCACATAGTATACATTTAACACATATTTGATTAATAAATATATGAATGACTCCCTAGATCTCCCTCCATTGTTGACATCCCACTGTGGGAGTAAGAGGTGGGGTCACCAGTGGGGGATGAGGGTCAGGAATGTCTGTGGGACATGGTCTTTAGGATGAAAACCAATGATTTGATACCTTGACACACCCACTTTGATATGGCAAAAATACGTGGGGGGGAGGGCAGGGCAGGAGCCTCTAAAGCATTAGGGCCAGATTGCCTTAGGATTTCCGCAGAGCACAAGCCCCACAGGGACAGCCCCCAGCCTAGAACAGGCCTAGTTGCCGCATGTTTGAGGTGGGTCCTTCTGAGACTGTAATTAGCACCCCACCCCACACCTTGGGAACAACTTAGAGGAGCACTGCCCAGGAAGGAAGTACACTATCCCCTTCTTCCACCTCATCTTTCTCGTTGATCAGACTGAGAAGCTGCCTCCCAGACCACAAATAGCAGAGATAGTTGCAGACCGTCTGGCCCTCCATATGTGTACCAAATTTCATCCCATCCTGGCCAAGAATAGCCCATGTGAAAAGACTAAAAAAACAGACTTTGGTTTTCATTTATTAACCTCACTAATATAAAGCCGAGTTAATGCAGCATAATCAAGCTTTAACACTCTGCTTCCCACAAAGCTCTTATAGTGATAGTATTGAATTTAGAGTTTGATTATTTGGAAAAAAGACTCTAGTATTGCTAATTGTGTCTCTTTCTCTTGGTGACTTGTTAATTATTTCTGTTTATATTTTAAGTGATTTAACTTATACAGATTACTTAGACATGAAATTATTAATCTTGTAAAATCTGTTTCCTCCTATCTGCAACAGTCTGTTGTCATGGGAAGAAGCAAACTTTAGGCTTGAATCAGCACACACAAAGCAAACAAGGCCAAGGTCCTGCCATTTCTCCCTTGTTCATTCAGCAGAGGGCAGATCAGAAGCGTTCAGTGTTATCTGGGTCAAACCCAGCTAGCTACCTAGCTACCCAGCTCTGCATTGTTGCCTTGGCTTGGGCAAGTCATTTCACTCTCTGAGCCTCAGTGAAATGGAAAACACTAGTATCTGTCTCACAGAGTGAATTACTGAGGTACCATATGAGAAGGGGTTGGCCTGGGGCTAGGCACATGGAAGCCTTAGTAAATGTTTGTGGTTTGGTTAAGTGGGCAATGTTGAAACACCCTGCTTCTCCAATTTTTGTTTCTATGATATGAAGAGCAGTCAGGCTCACCCCTGAGAGCTTGGACTAGCTGTGATTTCATGTGGACATTCTTCCTTGCCGGGCTGGATCCCCAGAACTAGAATTGAGATACCTTTGGCTCCATTTGACCTGGTGCCCTTGAAATTTTCCTCATCCAGAAGACTCTTGAAGGCCAGCAGCTGAGCTTGTGACAGAACTGACATTAACCCAAAACCAGTAGGGTTGAGTTTGGAATTCCATTTTTGACACTAACTAGCTGCGTATTCTTAAACCAGTGGTTGTCCCAGAACTTGCGGCATCAGCATCACCTGGGAACTTGTTAAAAATGCAAATTATTTTAACCATCCTGTAATTAAAATTAAAAACCTAATTAAAATTAAAAACCTAATTAAAAATGCAAATTCTTGGGCTCCACTCCAGATCTACTGAATCCAAAGGGCTAGGGATGGGGCCCAGCCCTGCCAGTGATTCAGATGCCCTTTCTTTTGAGAACCACTGCCATAAGCAATTCATTTAGTCTTTGAACCTGAGTTTTCCTACCCAGAAAACAGAGGTGATAATCCTACCTCCCTGTCAGTACTGTGAAGATTAGAAAAGAGAATACACTGCAAGGCCCTGCTGCCAGGTAGGAGGAGGGGCTTGCTCTCCAGCAGCCACACCTACCGGAGCCCTACCCCCACCCTCAGGGAAACTTGCAAGTTCATCTTCTGTTTTCCCAGCAGTTGGAAGTAGCCTGAGCATTGATGCTTTTTATTGTTCCCCTCCCCTTTTATGGTTGGTGATTGGATGATTTCCTTTCTAGTGTGTTTTCTCCCATTTTACATTTAGTGACTTATTTTTTCATTTTTCTCTTTTGCAGATAAAGACTATTTCCTGATTGTGATTCAGAATCCAACTGAATAAGCCACTCTCTTGGCTCCGTGCATCATTCCTTAATTTAATAGCCCCCAAGAATAATAATGTTAAGCATGTCAACCAACTGGCAGGTGGAAATCACCTTCGAGCCTACTTAGACCAGTCCAGTGACCAAAGTCATCAAAGTCGTCCCTCTGCTGGCCAGTCACCCTTGAGTTCTTGGGTGGGCCTTCTTTCCTCATCTCCAGATTTTGGAGCAAGAGCTTTGAGCAGTCCACACCCTGCTTCCTTCTGACCTTCAGCTCACTTTGTCACCCTTGGAAAAGGCTGTTTTTCTTTAACTAAAAATAACTGAAATGCTTACCTGCTGTGTGTCTTTAAACACTGGGTTGAAAAGGCCTCTCTGCCTCTCTCTTCCTGTGTAATCACGTGGTCTAATTGCTGAGCCCCAGTGCTGCCTCTAGCCTCGATGGCAGATTGTGCCCATGGTTCAGAGAGACCTGCTCCTTACTGCACCTGTGGCCACACATGCTGAACTGAGTCTTGTTTATAACTGGTACCCTGGTTTCTGGGCCTCTTGTCCTTAGCCATCCCTCTCAACATTTCCCACTGCCACCAATGTTTTAAAAGATTATTTTTTTCTACTATACTGGGGATAGGAAAGGAGTGATATTTGTTGAGTACCCAGAATGCACCAGGTATGTTACATACCTTGGCTTATATCATCCTCACAAAACGCTACAGACAGTGTGAAAGCCATATTAAAGATGAGGAAATTGGGGTCTAGAGAATGACTTGCCTTAGGTCTCACAACTGTGACAGAGTCTCAGACTCCAGAAACTGTTTTTTCTGCACCTTCTTCCCAGAAATCCCCACTGGTCCTGTTTACCTGAGTGACCACATCCTGGGTAGATGTGTGCCTTCCCTCAGACTCGTGTGTGGGTCCCAGAACATGCCTGCTACTCTGTGAGGCTCTGGGCCCCATCATCCAGTAGCACTCTGGGATTTTTCCCCCCAGAAACCACATGTATTTATTTTTTATTAGGTTTTTCTTTTTGTCTTTTTTGTTACCTTGGAAACAAGAGGGAAAAGATTGATAACTGTGTAGTATAAACTTTGAAATCCCCCTTCATTGTCCTTCATTCACCAAAAGTAACCTTTGTCTACAGTGGGTTCTTCCATCTAGCAAAAATATCTCTCTGAATTTTCCAGTGAAGTTTCCTTAATGGTGTCAGGGGAGTAAAAGAGGTACCCTTGGGAGCCCAGGGGTGTAGTTCATAAGGGTTCAGCAAAATTTCTTCAGACACTCCCTTTTTAGTGAAAGATAACAGGGATTTTCCACTCCATAATATATCCATATTTGTCTTAATACGGCAGTAATCCTTTCAGATAGTTTTCCCCAAATCTCCAAGGAAAACTGATTTTCTAGGAAACCACCGCATGTTTGCCCTGTCCCTGTGGACTATGGAAGAACACCTGAGGAGAGGGTGATTATAGGACCAGAGCAAAATGACCTTGGATCAGTATTGATTGATTTAAAGAAAGTGAGGTATAGTCACTGGTATCTTCTCTTTGTTCTCAGGCTTTTTTAGGCTGGAATTTAAGTCTAAGTTTCCTGTGTCCTGGCTTGAGTTTCTCCAAAAAGGATAATGGGGAAGACGGTCTGGTCAACTTAGATTATCCAGTGGCACAGTCTGATTTCTAGAAGAGGGAAGGGGCCCTGTCCCTAGGGAAGGAGGTGGTCTGGCTCCAGAGCAGGTCTTGAAGACCTCCTCCTCCTTTCTTCCCTTAGTCCTTCTCACACACCCTCTTGTTTGCCTTAAAGGATCCCCCAAGATCCTAAGGAAGGTTTAGGCTCAGTCTGGCTTTAGGGAAAACAAGATGACTCATGAACATAAAGATACTCTGCCTCTGAGTCCCCTCGGCAATGGGATTTCTTTACACATGGGAAGCCTGCATTGGATGCACTCCAGTTTGTGATAACAATGTGTAGAACTCCCTGAACTCATCTTAAGATGTAAAAACTCTGATTTTTAATTAAAAATTTAAATGATGGTGGGGGCGCCTGGGTGGCTCAGTCGGTTAAGCATCTGACTCGGTTTCAGCTCAGGTCATGATCTCATGGTTCATGGTTTTGAGCCCCTCGTCAGGCTCTGCACTGATGGTATGGAGCCTACTTGGGATTCTCTCTCCCTCTCTCCCTCCCCCTCCCCCACCCATGCTAAATAAATAAACAAACTTAAGAAAAAAAAATTTTTTTTAAATGATGGTAGAACATATGTAAATAGCCTGGAGTTTCTGTACTTAAAGTAGCAAGTGTATGGGAATATAATACCTACTAAGGTTGGAAACTGACAACTACCCTGGGTGTGGAGGGAAGAACATCACTTCTGGGTTTCAGAAGTACATTGGCCAGTATAATATATGGATGTGCCCACTGCTAGCATTATGATTTTCAAAGATACAGAGAAGTTGAAATAATTATATACCTCCATTTAATTCTACAATTAACATTCTGCTACATTTCTATTATAACTACCCATTCCTTTATTCATCCTATTTTTTGATGCATTTCAAAGGACAGCGGCAGACAGTACACACTCCTAAACACTTCAACGTGTGTGCCAGTAACCAGTTTACCTTTTCTGGAGGGGGGGTAAGATTTACTTACAGTAAACGGCATATGACAAGGGCTTACACCAGCCAGCTGAGCCCCCTATTCGAGATCACCTCACCCTGAATGCTGTCCTGCTTCCCAGCCAGTCTCCACCCCTACTCCCCAGAGGCAACCCCTGTTCAGACTCCTTCAGGTATGATCTTCACGCTCCAAGGTGCAGCTCCATCCATCATTCAACCATCCACCTCAGCACTTGGCACTGTGCCTGGAAATTCTGATGTTCCTCTGTGAGCCAGTATTGCCTTTCTCCAAAAATGTGTTTTTAAAGCACTGCAGGAATTACAGGCTTTCTCCTGTTAACGTATGTTGGACTCAAACCAACTACTTTTGTACATTTTTTCACTGAGAATCCCAAACCATCTTTCCACACCAAATTCAGTTTCCGGTGAATTACCAGAGGGTGAAAAGAGAAATGCAGATCTCATAAATTCAATCATTACGGCAGGTAGAAATCATGAAGTTGCCAAACATGTCAAATCAGTAGAGCCACAATCCAGTGTCCATGAACTTAAACTGATCAATCATATTCAACTGAGAAGGAAAGTAACACCAAACACAAAGTGCTAGTTTGTTCAACTGTTGTGTTAAACAAGCTCAGTTGGATCAAAAGGCAACTTTATTATGGTCTCCCACTGTCTTTACATTGATTCTCTGGGGCTTGTGCTTCCCTTGCCCCTGGATGGGATGTCAGGCAAGTCTCGAGGCTTCTCCTCATTCCCAGGGCCTTGAAGGCCCACTGGAGATGATGTGCCCAGTCTGGTGTGACGACAAAATTTTGAACCGAATATGGAGATGGAGACTGCCCCTCACCTACCAGGTGCTTGACCCTGTTTCCCCACTTGATGCTGTCCCCTCTTTGGCCCCATGTTGCCATAAGGAGAGTGAGATGGAAAGTGTGTACTTTACCAGGACTGTTGTGAACGAGTTCTGGCTCTCTAAGCCTGGAGTGTGTTTAAAGCTGAAATTTGTCCTTCTGGCTCATCTGTCGTTAGTTTTCAAGACCTGTCTTGTCCTACCTGCCACTCCCTTACTTTGGACGATGCGCTCTCCCTGGCTGGCCCCTCATAACTGTGCTTTTGGCCTCTGGTTCTCAGGATCCCCTCTACACACTTTCCATCTGTCGACTCAAGATGAAGCAGAAGCTTCCACCTCTTTTACAGGCAGAAGTCTGGACTCACTTTGGGGCCCCTTGTTTTGCAGTCCTGCACTGGTCCTGCTCCTCTCCTCAGCATAGGCCACTATTGCCTTGGGGCTTCAGCAGAAACAGATGAAAATTATTAGACTTTAACTTCCTAGTTCACAAGAAATATGTTATTAAAAACTTGTCTAAAAGGCAAGAAGAAATAGGAATTTCATGATTTTTTAAAACCTCTGGATTTCAAATACTTTTTTTGTCCTACAAGACTTGTTTGGTTTTCATGTATTATTAGGTTTTCAAATATATTTAGAGAAAACATTATAGACAAAGTAGCATATTGCCTGGAATTTGTTCTTATTTTACAATCTTCCTTTACAAAGCAGTACTTTGTTCATTCATTCAGCAGTTATTTAGTGGTGCCTACTATGCGCCAGGCCCGTCTAGACGTAAAGGAATAGTAACAGCTTATTTCTAGTGGAGATGAGACAACAGTTAAAAAAAATAAAACAAAATTGTGTTTGGGATCCATCTTTGGATCAATTAAAGCGTAATCCCTGAACATCATTAGTTTGTAAAAGCTTCCCAGGTTTTTTGACATGCACCTAGAGTGGAAAAACACCGACCTATACAGCCTTACACATACATACCAGGGTTGTGAGTTCAAGAGGCTATAACAATATCCAGAGACAAGGAAAAACTCTTGAAAGATTAAAAATATGAGGGGAATAATTTCAACAGAAGAGTTGCAAGATAAAGTTGAGGAAATCTCCCTAAAAGTGGAAAAAAGGAAGAGAAAATGGAAAAGTTAAGAAAATTAAGGGATTGGTCTGGGATATTCAACATCTGATTAACAGTTCCAGAAAGAGAAAACAGAGGGTTGAAAATACCAGCAAGAGACTGTAAGAAAAGTTTCCAAGACTAAGGACCTAAGTTTCCAGATCAAAAGATCTGAATGTCCAGAGTAATTAATTTTATTTTTTTTTAATTTTTTTAATTTATTTTTTATTTTTTCATAGTGATTTTATTTTTTAAATTTTTTTTAACGTTTATTTATTTTTGAGACAGAGAGAGACAGAGCATGAACGGGGGAGGATCAGAGAGAGGGAGACACAGAATCGGAAGCAGGCTTCAGGCTCTGAGCCATCAGCCCAGAGCCCGACGCGGGGCTCGAACTCACGGACCGAACTCACGGACAGTGAGATCGTGACCCGAGCTGAAGTTGGACGCTTAACCGACTGAGCCACCCAGGCGCCCCCAGAGTAATTAATTTTAAAAAGACCCACGCCAGGCCCCATCATCATGAGATCTCAGAACATTTTGGACAGACACAATCCAGAGAGAGAAGAAACCATGTACGAAGGATTAGAAATTACAACAGCATTGGACCCATAGCATCACTAGAAACAAAGAGAGTGCAGCAATGCCTTTAAAATTTTGCTTAAAAAAATTGTTTACAACCTAAAGTCCTATTCCAGCCAAACTATTAGTTAAGTGTGAGAGTAAGGTAAATATTTTCTGACATATAAGGTCACATATTTTTCCACCACGCACCCTTCCTCAGGAAGCTATGGAAGAATATACATCAAAACAAGGGCATGGAGCAAAGAAAGTAAGACATGGGGTTCGGGCAACTTGAGACTCCAACACAAGAAAGACAAAAGGGATATCTCAGGATAATGGTGAAGGGCCTGGGGCAGTAAACCTAGAGAGAAGTCCTAAACAGGAGAAGGATGTTCCCAAAAAGAAAAGAACTGCTAGAGTATTATATGTATTTGAATGGATTCAGAGAGATTTTTAGTTGTGCAAAAAAATTTAGGGATAATCTAATATTGGGGCACGAAAAACAAAATGAAAACTTAAGCCCAAACCCCAGAAAATAAAAAAATTGTACAATAAAAAGCAAATCTAGGACATATCGTGTGGCTCAGCTATGCATAGTTTTGTAGGCAAAATACAATACACCCTAAATGGTGCTATAGCTGCTGGACGTTGGGAAGGGTGAGGGAGGCAAGAGTCAAATCCCCTTCTGTGGTAAGAACTACAGAAATAACAGGACAACTATAGTGTTTAGAAACATGAAGGCAGGGGCACCCAGGTGGCTCAGTCGGCTGAACATCCAACTTTGGCTCAGATCATGATTTCATGGTTCATGAGTTCATGTGGTCCAGGATGGAATGGTGGCTCCACAAAGTCATCAGGGACCCAGGCTCTTGAAACTTTCTGCCCCACCATTCCCAGGGTGTAGCCCTTGTCCTTATGATCCAAGATTAGCTACTAGAGCCCCAGCTGTCACAAGTTTCAGGCACCTGATGGAGGGCGGGGCTGCAGAAGGATGTCCTCTTTCCCTTTAAGGAGATTTCCCACAAGTCCCATCGAGCACTTTCCACTTTTTTTCCCCCCTCAGAGCAGCCTGTGCCTTTATAACAGCTAAGCAGGCTACTTGAGGGGGATGAACTCGCCCAGGTGGCGACTGAGCATCTCAGACTTGATTTCCACCCGGTTGAAGGTCTTGCTGTTTTCGACACCCACCGTGTCCTGTAGGATGATCTTGTCCCATAACACTTATGTTTTACTGACAAAAGTGTAGTCGTCTTGCCACTTTTAGCTGGAGTGGAAGCTGGGAAATCAAGCTGGGTGCATGGCTGCCCTAAGAGACATTCAGGGTTCTGTTCCACGGGGGGAGAGCACAATTGTTGCTGAAGGTAACAACAGTCTCCACCACAGAAGGCAAGAGAAGAAAGAATTTCAAGGAGAAAGTGGTCATAGCAGGTGGGCTGTGAAGGAAGAAGTTGGGTGGGAGATGGAGGGGGGTGCGAGTTACCAGAACGTGACTGTTTGCTGGTGAGAGACGAGGGGCCTCCTGGAGGAGCAAACAAGGGGAAGGGTGGCCCGGGGCACAGAGTGAAGGGCTGGCTGAGGCTAGAGCAGGGCCCGCTGGTCCACTGCACCTGAGGGAAGGCGGGGTGAGGGCCCAGAGGACGACGAGGGAAGGCGAGCCGGAGCTGCCCGGAGAGGAGGACTGGAGCTTGCCAGGTAAGTGACTCGGGATGGGTGGGCAGGGCCCAGCTGAGCTGTGTTGCAATCAGCAATTTTGCATCATATTTGCAGCCAGGGGCGCAGCTGCGAAACAAGCTGTCAGCTGGCTTTAACCAGGACTGGGATGTTCCCAGGTTAATTCAGCAGAATGAGGGAGTTCTGCACTTTGGGAAGAATTGTGGTGGGCTGTGGAATGTGTGCTGGGCAAGAGGAAGTGGAGACAGGTAGGGACTGGCAACCGAAGAGGGCGAAGCAGAAACCTTGTCTTGTTAGAAGGGTGGTGGTGAAGTGTGGTCTAGGCTGAGACCTGGGAAGTGGGAGGCAAAGCTGGCCTGGTGGAGTGACAGAGGGAGGGTTGGGAGAGGACAGATGGGTCTGAGAGCGACTTGGGGTGGACCTGAGAGGACTCAGACAGTGACTGGATCGGTAGCAAAGGGGAGAGCCCAGCTGAAGCCTGGGTCAGGCTGGAGTGATGGGACGTGAGGGGAGAAGCTGGAGCTGCAGGTATTAGGGAAGATGGGGCTTCACTTGCACGTGTTGAGTTTGAGAAGCCTAAACATTCTGAGGCAAACTGTTCAGGAGGCAGGACTCAGACCTGAGGCTGACGTTGAAGGCACTGATGGATGTGAACGGGCCGAGCAGGCTGAGGAGAGCTGGGGCCCATGGCAGGATGAGATCTTTTAGGCACAGCCAGAGGCTGGAAAGGCCAAGGGGAGGCAACCTCGCCAGGTGACTGGCCAGCTCTGAGGGCCAGGGTCTAGGAGGGCAGGGACCGTGAGGACATAGGAGGGAGGGTAAGAGGGTAGCAACCTGGGCCTTGTCATTCAGGGAGGCGGGTGGTTAGGGGTGAGCATGCCCCTGGTTAGAGGGAAAGGAGGGAACAGAGGGAGTGAGGCCCCATATGGGCAGTGGGTTTGATGGTCATGGCCTATACTTCCCAGTGAAGCCAGAGAGACTTTGAAGAGCGAGGGTGGGGTGCCCCAGCCAGAGGCTAGGGGACCCCTGGGAAGATTTCAGTCCTTCCAGTCTTTGGGAAAATTCCAATTGGAGTCTATAAACAGGAACAACCAATCCTTACTCAGAGATAATGACCCTGACTCAGACTGCATTCCTCCTGGGTCCTCCCAAAGTGAGGCCCATTTTACAAGTGAGCTCATTGCCTTAAATAAGATGGGTGCTGAATGAAGTTCCAGGCCCTGTTCCCCCAGAACTCCATGCCCTCCTGGTCATTCACTGATGCTGATCCTTGACCTCAGAGGTAGGTTCTGTTACTGGCTCCAGGGGGAAAGAATTTGTTCAAAGGTATCCAGTAAGTAGTAAAGCTACTTTAAAATTTTTTATAATATTTATTTATTTTTGAGAGAGAGACAGACTGCGAGCAGGGGAGGGGCAGAGAGAGAGGAAGACACAGAATCCGAAGCAGCTCCAGGCTCTGAGCTGTCAGCACAGAGCCCGATGCGGGGCTCGAACTTGGGATCGGCGGGATCATGACCTGAGCCGAAGTCGGACATTTAACCAACCGAGCCACCCAGGCACCCCATTAGTAAAGCTACTTTGGACCCAACATCTGTCTGCCACTGTGTAAGGGAGCAGACAGAGGCTCCGAGAAGGAACCTGCCGTGGTCACACAGTAATTGGTGGCCATTCAGGCAGGGTTGCTCCACTTTGATGTGATGGGCCAGTCAAGGCCAGTTCTCTGCCTTTTCTGAGGCCTATGAGTCCTAGTCAGAAGAGGGCACCTCTTCTCAGATGGGCAGTCCACACATTCCAGAGAAATGACACTGTGAAGGTCCAGAGGACAGGTCCTCATCCAGCAAATATTTACTGAGCACCTGCCATGTGCCACACTCTATCTAGGTGCTGGGATAGAGAAATAAAATAATTTTTATAACAATTATATATCATATTAAATTTAAACCCACAATTAGATCCCACTGTATACCCACCAGAGTGGCTAAAATTAAAATTTGGCATCACCAAATACTGGCAAGGATACAGAGCTACAGGAGCTCCCACACACAGATGTGTGTACAGCGTTGACAGGAATCTAAAATGGAACCACTACTTTAGAAAAAGATCCAGGGTGTCTGGGTGGCTCAGTCAGTTAAGCACGCGACCTAATTTCAGCTCCGGTCATGATCTCACAGTTTGTGAGTTCAAGCCCCACATCAGGCTCCTCACACTGACAGTGCGGAGCCTGCTTGGGATTCTTGCTCTCTGCCTCTCTCTTTGCCCCTCCTGCACACACACTCTCTCTCAAAATAACTAAACTTAAAGGAGAAAAAAAATCAGTAATTTCTTCTAAAACCAAACACACATCTACTCTATAAGCCAGCAATTCCACTCCTAGGTATTTGTCCAAGTGAAATAAAATGAGTGTGTCCACACAAAGACTGTTACAGGAATATTCATGGCATCTTTATTTACAATCGCCAAAACCTGGACCACCCAGGTGTCCATCAGTAGAAGAATGGATAACCAAACTGTGGTTCACCCATCCAATGGAAGCTCTCTACAACATAAAGAAATGGTCTACTGATATCTGCAAGAACGTGAACTTCAAAATGCTTATACTGAAGTAAAGAAGCCAGAAACAAAAGCATGTACTGTGTGTGGTTCTATTTATATGACGTTCTAGATGAGCTCATATTAATCTATGGTGAAAATCTCAGAATGGTGGTTGCCTCTGGAGGTGAGGGTGGATATGGACTGAGAAGGGGCAAGAGGGAACTTTCTAAAGAGGTGATGGTAGTGTTCTGTATCTTGGTAGGAGTTTGGATTACACAGGTGTGTGTACTTGTGAAAATTCATCAGACACACGCTTAACATCTATGCTTAGTTATATGTAAATTTTATCCCTGTAAAAAAATTAAAAACAAATATTGATATGGATATAAAGGGTTTGAGGATAAAGTGAATTGATGTCTGCAACTTACTGTTTTTTTTTTCCTCTTTTTATTGAGACATAATTGACATATAACATGTTAGTTTTGGGTGTACAACATAATGATTCAATATTTGTATATATTGTGAAATGATCGCCGCAATAAGTCTGATTAAAAACCATCAGCATACATAGTTACAAAATTTTTTTTCTTTTAAGATCTACTCTTTAGCAACATTTAAATATATACTACAACATTACTAATCATAGTCACCATGCTGTACATTACATCCCCTTGACTTATTTATAACTGAAACTTTGTGATTTTTAACCCCTTTCACTCATTTTGCCCCACCCCACTCTCTAGCCTATGGCAACCATCAATCTGTTCTCTGTATCTCTGAGCTTGTTTGTTTTTTAGATTCCACATATCAGTGAGATCATGGCCCATCCATGTTGTCACAAATGGCAAGGTTCCATTCTTTATGGACTAATAATATTCCATATCGTGTGTGTGTGCATGCACATGTGTGTGTGTGACATTTTCTTTATCCATTCATTTACCAGTGGTCACTTAGATTGTTTCCATATCTTGGCTATTGTAAATAATGCTGCAATAAACATAGGGGTACATATATCTTTTCTAGAGATTTCGTTTCCTTCAAATAAATATTCAGAGGTGGAATTGCTAGATTTCTATCTTTAATTTTTGGAGGAACCTCCATACTGTTTTCCACAGCAGCAGAACAAATTCACATTACCACTGTTAGTGGGTTCCCTTTTCTCCACATCCTTGTCAATACTTGTTATTTCTTGTCATGCTGGTGATAGATAGCCAGGTGTGAGGTGATATCTCATTGTGGTTTTGATTTATATTTCCCTGATGATTAGTAATGTTGAGCATCTTTTCATTTGTCTGTTGGCCATCTGTACATCTTCTATCTTCTATGGAAAAATGTCTGTTCAGGTCTTCTAATGATTTTTTAATCAGATTGGTTGGGTTTTTTTGTTTGTTTGTTTTGTTTGCTATTGAGTTGTAGGAGTTCTTTATATACTTTGGATATTAACCCCTTATCAAATATATGACTTGCAAATATTTTAATTCATTGTCTTTTCATCGTGCCGGTGGTTTCCTTTGTTGTGCAGAAGCTTTTTAGTTCAATGTGGTCCCACTTGTTTGTTTTTACTGTTGTTGTCTTTGCTTTTGGTATCAAATCCCCAAATCATCACCAACACCAATGTCAAGGAGCTTACCACATATGCTTTCTTATAGGAGTTTTATGGTTTCGGGTCTTGCATTCAGTCTTCAATCCATTTTGAATTAGTTTTCATTATGGTATAAGTCATGGTCCAGTTTCCCCAAAATCATTTACTGAAGAGACTGTCCTTTCTGCCACTGTGTATTCTTGGCTTCTTGATTATAAATTAATTGATCATATATGCATGGGTTTATTTCTGGGATCTCTATTCTCCACTGATTTTTTTTTTAAGTTTATTTATTCTGAGAGAGCAAGCACGTGCATGGGAGGGCAGAGAGAGAGAGAGTGGGAGAGAGAATCTCAAGTAGGCTCCACACTGGCAGTGTGGAGCCCAATGCAGGGCTTGAACCCACTGAGCCACCCAGGCACCCATGATCTTTGTGTTTTTATGCTAATGCCATACTATTTTGATTACTATAACTTTGTGATATAGTTTGCCTCCAGCTTTGTTCTTTCTCAAGGCTGCTTTGGCTTTTCCAGATAATTTGTGGTGCCATACAAATTTTAGGATCATTTGTTCTATTTCTGTGAAAAATGCCATTGGAATTTTAATAGGGATTGCATTGAATCTGTAGATTGCTTTGGGTATAGAGACATTTTAACAATATTAATTCTTCCAGTTCATGAGTACAGAATATCCATTTATTCGTGTCTTCAATTTCTTTCATCAATGTCTTACGGTTTTAGTATACAAGACTTTCCCCTCCTTTGTTAAATGTATTCCTAGGTATCTTATTCATTTTGATGCAATTTTTTTTTTTTTTTTTTTTTTTTTTTTTTTTTTTAGAGAGTAGGGCAGAGGCAGAGGGAGAGAGAGAATCTCAAGCAGGCTCCATGATATCAGGGCACAGCCTAATTTGGGGCTCGATCCCATGACCTTGATCATGACCTGAGCCGAAATCAAGAGTCAGATTCAACCAACTAAGCCACACAGGTGCCCCTTATTTTTTATTTTTATTTATTTTTTTAGAGAGTGCAGGGGAGTGATGCAATTTTAAATGGTATTTTAATTGCTTTTTTAAAATAATTTTTTAAGCTCATTTATTTATTTTTGAGAGAGAGAGAGAGTGAGTGGGGGAGCAGCAGAGAGAGAATCCCCATTGTCAGCACAGAGCCCAATGTGGGGCTCAAGCCCACAAAACTGTGAGATCATGACCTGAGCTGAAACCGAGTGAGACACTTAACCAACTGAGCCACCCAGGCGTCCCTTAATTTCTCTTTCTGATAGTTCATTATTAGCATATAGAAACACAACAGATTTGGGGCACCTGGGTGCCTCAGTCAGTTTAGTGTGCCACTATCTTGATCTCAATTCAGGTCTTAATCTCAGCTCAGGTCTTGATCTCAAGGTCATGAATTCAAGCCCTGTGTTGGGCCCCACACTGGGCATGGAGCCTACTTAAAAAAAAAACAAAAAAACAAAAAAACAAAAAAAAAAACAGGGTGCTCAGGTGGCTCAGTCAGTTAAGCATCAGACCCTTGACTTTGGCTCACATCATGATCTCAAGGTTCGTGAGATTGAGCCCTGCATCAGAATCTGCGCTGAGTGTGGAGCCTGCTTGGGATTCTCCCTCTCTCTGTCCCTCCCCTGCTTGCTCACTCACTCTCAAAAATAAATTAATTGAAAAAAAAAAAAAAAACCCAGACTTTTGTATATTGATTTTGTATCTTGCAACTTTACCGAATTTATGAGTTCTAACAGTTTTTTGGTGGAGTCTTTAGGGTTTCTATAATATCCTGTCATCTGCAAACAGCGACAGTTTTACTTCTTCCTTTCCAATTAAAATTTTTTTTTTAACGTTTATTTATTATTGAGAGACAGAAACAGAGATGAGCATGGGAGGGGCAGAGAGAGGAGGAGACACAGAATCTGAAGGAGGCTCCAGGCTCTGAGCTGTTAGCACAGAGCCCAACGCGGGGCTCGAACTCACAAACCCAGCGAGATCCTGACCTGAGCGGAAGTCAGACGCTTAACCGACTGAGCCACCTTCATCTTCCTTTCCAATTTAGATGCCTTTTATTTCTTGCCTAATTGCTCTGGCTAGAATTTCCAAGATGGTGTTGAATAAAAATGGCAAGAGGGGGCATCTTTGTCTTGTTCCTGATCTTAAAGGAAAAGCTTTCAACTTTTTATTATTGAGTATGTTAGCTGTCGGCTTGTCATACATGTGGCCTTTATTATGTTGGGATAGGTTTCCTCTATACCCATTTTGTTGAGAGTTTTTATCACAAATGGATATTGGAGGGGCAACTGGGTGGCTCAGTTGGTTGAGCATCTCTGACTTCTCCTCACGTCATGATCTTGTGGTTTGTGAGTTCAAGCCCCACATGGGGGCTTACTGCTGTCAGCCTGTCAGCGCAAAGCCTACTTCAGATCCTCTGTTCCCCTCTCTCTGCCCAAGCCCTGCTTGCACTCTCCCAAAATAAACATTTTTTTAAGTTAATAAAAATAAATGCATATTGGATTGCAATTGAAATGTATAAAAAAGATTGGGTGGGTGGATGTACAGATGATAAAGCAAATAGGGCAAGCATTAAGTATAGAATGTAACTGGTGTGTATATTGGTGATTGCTGAACAATCATTTCAAGTGTTCTGTATGCCTGAAGATTTTTGTAATGCTTAGAAAAATTATATAGTATATTAGAAGGGGCTAACTATTCTGTCAAAAAAATAAGGCACTGGAGGGAGGATAGGGAGTAACCGGGGTGGGGACTGCAACATTAAATAAGATCATTCAGGAAAGCCTCCCTGAGGAGACCTGAGAGCCACACAGAGATCTTGAGGAAGAACGCTCCAGGCAAAGGGGAGAGTAAGTACTGAAAGGCCCTGGGGCACAAGTGTGTCTGATTCTGGAAGAGTGAGAAGATCAGTGTAGCTGAAGCCTAGGGGGCAAGGAGTAGATGAGGCCAGGAGAGAGTAGGAGAGAGTAAGAAGCAAGATCTCACAAGCCTCTTGGGCCACTGTTCAGCCTTTGACTTTTGCTCTGAACGTGTGGGGTACAGAATCAGCTGACCCGACTTCCGTGCACAGGAAAGCTGCTGTCAGCGTAGTGGGACCCAAATGAGGCGGGCAAAGCCAAAGAGAGGAGACCAGATGGGAGATGCTGACAGTAGTCAGGCAAGAGATGATGGCAGCTCTGGCCCGAGGGCAGTGGTGGAAGTGGTAAGAATTGGTTAGATTGTCGAGGTATTTTGAAATGTGAACCAGCAGGGTTTGGGCATGGACTGGATATGTGGGTGGTGAAGGAAAGAAAGGGGTCCAAGATGACACGGATGGAGACAGGGAAGATTACAACTGGTGCACATTTTAGGGAAAGAGCATGGGTTGATTTGGGGGAAGCTAAATTTCAAATGTCTGCTAGGCTTTCAAGTAGAGACACGGAGTAGACCGGGCCTTGGATTCTGTGGAGATGAGGGAAAGGAGGAACAGTGGGAGAGAAACCAGAGCTGGAGGTGGAGTGTCAGTCCTGCTGACTGGTCAGGTAAGAGCAAGAGTGAGCACAGACCTTGGGATTTGGGGGATGGGCCCTCCCCCACCATAGCCTCAGCCTAGGGCTTAGTGGAGCAAGGAGAGGTGTAACAACTTCCCCCAAGGCCTTGGCCGACCTAGTTCTTTCAGCTGCGCTTAATGGCTCTGATTATACTCTGCTGCAACTTTGTGTTTGTGAGATTTGTCCATTTTGACACAGCTCTAGATCAAGAGTCAGCAAATTAAAGCCTCAGGCCAAATCTGTTTTAGCAAATAAAGTTTTATTGGGATACAACCATGCCCTTTCGGGGTAAGGGCTGCTTCCACAAGCCAACAGCAACAAAGGAGTAGTTGCAGAGAGCCATTTGGCCTGAAAGCCAAACCTATTTACTGTCTGGCCTTTTAAAGGGAAAGTTTGCTGAGCCCTTCTCTCACCATGTGTTGCTATGTTATAGGAATACCCAACATCTTCAGTAGGACATATAGGTGGTCCCAATTTTTTGCTGTTAGGAAAATGCTCCAATGAACATACTTAACTGTGTTCCCTTGAGCTCACATGGGACACAGCAAGTGGGATTCCTGGTTTGTAGGATATGGGCATCTTCAGTTTGGGTAGATTCTGCCAAATCACTCTTCAGTATGGCTGAAAGGCTTTACACTCCCTTCAGCAGTGTAGAGAGTTCCCATTTCCCATTTCCCATCTTCCTCTAAAACATGGTATGCTGTGTTGTCAGACTTCATGTTAGTTAGCAGTCTTCTATTGTTTGTGGATTCCTCTGCATCTTCTTGCTGTGAGTGGTAGTTATGCTCCTGCTGCTTCTTGGCCTGGTGTTCTGGCTGGGACCTCAATACAATGTTGCATTATATTCAGTGAATTCATTTCACTGAAATGAATATACCATAGAATTCACCATACCATAGAGTATGGTGTTTTACCATTAAGTACGATGTTTGTTGCAGGTTTGTTTTCGTTTGTTTGGTTGGTCTTGGGGTGGCAGGGAGAACTCCCCTCAAAAACCCTCTGGATCAATTTTTTGAGGTATATTGCTACTCACTTTGTCTATTTCTTTTTGAAATAGTTTTGGCAAATTTCTTTTTCTAGAAAATTGTCCATCTTATCTAAGTTTTAAATTTACTGGCATAAAGTTTATAACATTCTTATTTTTATCATTTCTGCTAGAAATGATAGCAGGTCTATTTGGCACATTAATGTTTATTCTGTGTGTCTTTTCAAAGATCCAGCTTTGCTTTGTGGTCTATCTTAGTATTTTTGTTTTCTATTTCATCAATTTCTGCTCTTCTTTCCACTTTCTTTGGGTTGACCCTGTTACTTTTTTATAATTCTTTAATACTCTGCTTGTAGATTTTCTGTACTTCTTACCTACTATAATTAATAAGGCTATAAATCTTCTATAGGCTGCTTTAGTTGTATTCCCCCAACCCTGAGTTTTTAAGTGTATTCTCATTTTTTTTGATCTAAATAGTTTTCATTTCAATAGGATTTCATCTTTGAGTAAAATGTTTTTTAGATGTTTATGTGTCCAAACATTTAGAATTTATTTGGGTCTGGTCTGTGGTCACAGAATATGGTCTTTATGAAACTATTCGATACCTGTTGAGATTCAAGTTGGGGCCATTTTTTATGTCATTTTTTGGTAAATGTTTCTTGTGTGCTTGAAAGTAGCAATACTGGGTTCAGGGTTCCATCAGGGTTCATTGATCAGGATTATTAATATCTTTCTATATCTTTTTTTGGCTGTTGGGTCTATCAGTTACTGAAAGAAGTCTTAAATCTCTCACTATGATGGAAGATCTGGCCATTTCTCCTTGTATCCTATCACTTTTGTTTTATACATTCAGCCTTTTAGACCTCTAACTTGTATGTTTTATAAGAATTGTTGTCTTCCTACAAGTTGTACTTTTCATCATTTATTGGTCATCCTCTGGATCTCTAATGATGCTTTTTACCTTAAGGCCTTTTCTGTCTGATTTTGCTATAGCTATACCTTCTGGTTAGCTTTTCTCTAGTATACCTTTTCCCATCATTTTACTTTTGGTGCCCTTAAGTTTTAAATGTCCTCTTGTAAACAGCATATAGAGCTGCATTTATTTTTCTTGGCCAGTCTGATCATGTTTTATTTATTTATTTTTAATTTTTTTAATGTTCTTTATTTTTTTAATGTTTTTATTTATTTTTGAGACAGAGACAGAGCATGAGCAGGGGAGGGGCAGAGAGAGAGGGAGACACAGAATCCAAAGCAGGCTCCAGGCTCTGAGCTGTCAGCACAGAGCCTGACGCAGGGCTCAAACTCACGGACTGTGAGATCATGACCTGAGCTGAAGCCGGACACTTAACCAACTGAGCCACCCAGGCGCCCCAATGTTATTTATTTTTGAGACAGAGAGAGAGCATGAGCCAGGAGACAGGCAGAGAGAGGGGAAGACACGGAATCTGAAGCAGGCTCCAGGCTCTGAGCTGTCAGCACAGAGCCCAAGGTGGGGCTCGTGTGTGAGTATGAGATCATGACCTGAGCTGAAGTCAGACGCTCAACCGACTGAGCCACCCAGGCGCCCCTGATCATGTTTTTAATAAGTGAATGTAAAACATTTTTACTCATGTTTTACATTTACTCTGGTTTTGCATCATTTATATACCATTCTTTTTACTTTTTTTTCTCCTTTTCTCTATTGGCAGTTACACTTGCTATTCTTTTAGTGATCCCTTGTAAGTGTCTGAAATACACACTTCCTGAATTCACAATGCTTTGTAAATTATCAGTATCTTTATCCTGTGCCCCTCAAATATATCAAGCCTCTTAGAACACTTGAACTGATTACTCTCTCCAGTCTTCCGGTTGTGTCCTGTGCTCCTTTTGTAACTCCCCAGATTAATCATCACTGTTCATGTTCCACTGTTTATTTACCTACATGTTTACCAGCTTAGTTGCTCACCATTTTTCTTCTTCTCTTTAGAGTTCTGCAAACTCATTACAAAGTGCCACGATGCTACTTTTATTTATCCTGCTCTGGATTTTATGTAAGGATCCTGGTCTTTAATCAAGTCTGGAAGCTCTTCAAGAACTGCCTCTCCCACTTCTTTTTTCTCCTTTTGGAATTCTGACTGGACCTGTGGGTCTTCTCACGTCCCTATTCCTATCACCTCCCCTTTTAGAAGGTCTATCACCTTGTTTCTCTGGTTGCTTCCTTTCAATCCTCCAGTTGCGTGACTTATCTTCTGCTGTGTCCCATCTACTTTCTTGCCTGATCCTTTCAGACTTGAATTTCAAATAGCTTTTTCAATTCTAGAAATTCCTTTGAAAACCTGTGTTCCTTTTTAGCATCTTGTTTTCAAGTTGTAATCCCCCCGACCCTAGCTTTCTTTCTCTAACCATGAGCTCCATGGAGGCGAGGTTTTTGGGTTTACTGCCATCGTCACCTCCAGCGCCTCACACCATCGCTTGAAGGGAACGGCCTCCCAGTGTGCTGTGGGATGACTTAGCACCAGGGGGAACGGAAAATGCTGAGCCCCAGACTGGCCCGCGCGCTCTCCCGCTGTCAGAGCTGCGAGTCAGCTCTCTCAACTCCCGGCAGGCTTGCCAGTCTCTCAGCCCCTGCCTCGGGGAGATGGGCCGGCAGCTCATGACGTCACAGGACTGTGACGCGACCTGGGAGCCCCGCCCCACCCCTCCGCGGTGCTGGCTTGGAGCCCAGCTCTCTGCGCCATGACGTCACAGGCCCAGGCGGGCGGGTTTTGCGTCGGCCCAATGGGAGCAGTGCGCCGGCCTCCCCTTTAAGGAATGTTGTGACCTGACGTCACCCGGGCGAGTTACCTCCCCGAGCCACCGCCGCCAGGCTCAGCTCGAGAACCGGAGCCCTTGAGCGCGAGGCGCGGAGCCCCCGAATCTCAGCCAGAGCCCCCAAGCCGCGCGTCCCGGAGCCCCGGCCTGCGCGCCCCGCCGGGCCCGCGCGATGCCCTCAGACCGGCCTTTCAAGCAGCGGCGGACCTTCGGTGAGGCCCTGCGGGCAGTCTGCGGGTGTGGAGCGGGGACACGGGGTGGGGGGGAGGTGGGAACCACGACTGACCCTGACTGCCGCAGGCGACGTCAGCCCCGTGACGTCAGACTCAGGCTGGACCCCCTGGGCCGGGAGGCAGGTTCTGGCCTGGGCCGGGGCCTCGCCTCCCAGTCCAGCCGGTGCCAGGCCCTGGGGCCTGACGGCCCCGGGGGCGGGAGCCTGGGGGGCGGGGCCGGCGACGGGCGGGGCAAGCGGGACCTCTTGGCCTTACTGCCTGTCTCCTGTCCGCAGCCGACCGCTGTAAGGAGGTGCAGCAGATCCGCGACCAGCACCCCAGCAAGATCCCGGTGAGTCCCACCGCCCCCTCCCATCCCTGTGGCTCCAGGCCCCGCCCATCTCACGCATCCCCTGCCCCACCCCTAGGTGATCATCGAGCGCTACAAGGGTGAGAAGCAGCTGCCAGTCCTGGACAAGACCAAGTTCCTGGTGCCAGACCATGTCAACATGAGCGAGTTGGTCAAGATCATCCGGTGCGTGGGCAGCAGCAGTCAGAAGGGGCTTGGGGCCTTCTGGGGGAGGGTGGGACTTGGGCCCGGGCTTTGGATCCCAGTCCTAGGTAGGTTGGGAAAGGTCAGGGCTGGGGTCTATGTCAGGTCAGAGGTGAGTGCCTCCAGAAAGGGCTGGGATGTTTGTGGTCTCAGAATCATTGGGGATGGGGCGGGGGGTGTGGTCAGGGCACCACCCACCCAGGAGCCTGGCCCCTCACAGTTGACATGCCCTTCTGCCACCCCAGGCGCCGCCTGCAGCTGAACCCCACGCAGGCCTTCTTCCTGCTGGTGAACCAGCACAGCATGGTGAGCGTGTCTACACCCATCGCCGACATCTACGAGCAGGAGAAGGATGACGATGGCTTCCTCTACATGGTCTACGCCTCCCAGGAAACCTTCGGCTTCTGAAGCAGCAGTAGGGGGGGGGAGGGGTTGGCCTGGGAATGGGGGAGGGGGGGGGGCCCTGTCAGGCTCTACCCAGGGAGCTCCTGGCTCCTGAACTTAACGGTCTCTGCCCTGGGTGGGCTGGGCAGGGATGCCGCCTCCTAGCCAGGGCGCACCAACCATACCTACTCTGCCCTTGGGTGGGTCCTGGGCCAGTCATTGTTAGGGTTACCCCTCTGGGTGCTGGCTGGGATGCGGGAGGATAGGGAAGAGCTCCCAGCACCCCTGCTCCTTGTGGTTTGTCTTTTTCTTTTTTTAGGCCCCTGCCCATCTGCCCCTCCCTCACCTGAGGCGCTGCCCCCCTGCCTGGACCTGCCCACCCCTGAAAGACTGGCCCCTGGCTCACCTGGTCTTGACAAGGTGTACGGATCTGTGGTCATTGTCCCTCTGCAGAATAAAGATTGCTCAGGCCTGCCTGGCCCTTTGCCTCCAGCTGCTTGGGGAATGGGGGGGGTGGGAGCTGCTGGCGGGTGGGGTGGGAGTAGGCTGCCCTACAGCAGTCTCAGCTGGCCAGGGCACAAACTTGTGTGTTGTGGACTTGGGGCTCATTCTAGAAACCCACACCAGTATGTAGTATACCTGTAGTATACCACGGTGGTGTTAGGGGCCAAGCCCACCCCTTCCAGGAGTGCAGTGTGGGCCCAGGATCGATTTCTTTGTAACAAAAAAACCATTTATTAAGTAGTCACAACCTAACAAACCCTGCTCACCTGCTTCTTCCCCTTTCGAGCCTCGGAGGGGGCTCCCCGGTGTGCAGAACCACAAAGTGGGGGTCCAAGTGGAGGAGCTCCTGGCTATTCCCCATTGGCCTTGCTGCCAGCCATGGCTCCTCTCTGGTGCCAGAGATTTGTAACCCTGGACTCGAACCTCATCTGCCGGAGGCCTCCTCTGCTGGCAACTCTGGCTAGGGGGCTTGGCCCAGCTTCTGACCCTTCCACCCCCTGAAGTCCATGCAGCCCTGTGCCCAGCCAGGCCTACTTGAGCACAAGCATGGCCTCCGTGCCGTCCTTGGCAGTCAAGTAGAGACCATGTGTGAGGTAGTACTCCCGCCGCAGGAAGGCATAGAAGTAATCAGAGATGAGCAGGATCTGGGGGGAGAGAGAAGGTGTGAGAAGCTCTGCGGAACCTACCCCTGAACCTTGGGTCTCTGAGAGGGTAGGCGGGTGTTGGGGTGACCCTGCCCAGGGACTCCTACCTCAGGGCCTAAACTGACCCCACAAGGTCTTGCATTGCCCCTCTCCACCCCTGTGCCCCTGTATTGCCCCTCTCCACCCCTGTGGGGTTCACGCCACCTTCCCAGGCCCTGGCCTCTGCACTCCAGAATGTACCTCTGCAGCCAGTGGCCCTTCCAACCTCACCTCTTGGGTGCCCACAGGCTCCTCCATGGTACAGCTGAGCCCCCGGTCAAAGCTGCTGCTCCCATGGTGAACCCATGCCCCCATCTTCCCTCCAGGTTCTTAGGCCACAGAATAACCTGATACTTCTCCTGGACACAAGGCCACTAAGTCCTGGCAGTTTTATCTCCCAAACTCTCAGATCCACCCATTTCTACCTGTTCTTACAGCTACCACCCTGGACGAAGCCACTGTCATCGAAACAACAGCAATCTCTGCTCTGGGCTCCTTGGTCTCAGGCCTCCCGCACCCTTGACCCCACCAATCCATTCTCCCTCGCAGCCAGAGGTTGCTTTTCAAAATAAATCTAGGCCTATTACTTCCCAGCTAAAAGTCCTCCAAAGGCTTCCTGGGGCTCCTAGGATGAAGATCAGACTCTTTTGGGGCTCTGAGGCCTTGTACCTGGTCCCTGCCCCATGTGCATGCCTCACCCTCTCACCTGCTCCACCTCACTCAGCTCCAGCCACGCTGGCTTCTTTCCTTTTGCTGCAGGATCTCTGCTGTTTCCTCTGCCTGCAATGTTCTCTTCCCTTTCATCCAGCCAACATCTGCTTACCCTTCAGGTCTCAGGAAAGATCACTTCCTTAGAGAAGCCCTCCCACACCCCCAGATTGGGTCTTGGCCCCATTAACCTCTACTTGGTAACACAAACTCATCCAAATTGCAGTTTTTCTTTCATCTGTGTGACTGCCTGATGATTGTGCCTCCTCCCCTGGACTGGGCAGGGTCCCTGAGGCGTTCTACCACCATGGTATCCGTGACCAGCTCAGTTGGCCTTTCCTGGATAGGCCACAGAATCCAAAGGGCCCCAGAAGCTCAGTACTATCCCCCTCACAGAAGCCCAGAGAGGAATAAGGACTTGTGCTGTTTTACAATCCCATTCATCCCAAGACTCCCAGTGCCCGGGGCAGGAGGAGCAGAGCCCTGCTGCATGGCAGGATGTGGGGAAAGGGGCTCACAGCCCCATTTCTCAGCTACTTAGAGGCCTCTTAGACCATTAGTATCAACCACCTTGTTGGCATAGATGGGAAGATGGAAGCCCAGTGGAGGAGTGGAGGGGGAACACCCAGCTAGGGTCTTAGAACAGGTCAGAGGTTGAGCTGAGCCTGGGATCTTGGCCTCTGACCTCCGGAGACCCCTGTCCTGGACAGCTTCATACTGTGGGCAGGAAGGAGAACACAGAGGGGCCTGAAGGAAAAGCTGAGGACCTACACCAGAGGAAACTGAGGCACAAAAGGTTCAATAGTTGGCCTGAGACTACACATGAGAGCTGGCCTAGTGGCCGTGACGCTGCAGCAAGGTGATCTACCTGGGGCCCAGTCTGCCACAGGGCAGAGAACTCGCAGCTGAGGGTATCCGTGGAGCTAACAGTCCAGGGACCCCCCAAGGCTTTGCTCCACAGCTGCCCGTGGCGGGCAGTTACCACAGCAAAGGCTGACCTCACATCCTGCAGCCCCTTTCTCACCTAGGCCCAAGGTGTCTGGTCTGGAGCTGTGGCTAAGCTGGGAGCCAGATGTGATGAGGATCAAATGCAAAGTCACAATTCACAATAAAACAAATGAACCAACTCCAGTGTCACACAAAATCAGCAGCACAAGGATTAGAAAGTCAAAATACAAGGTATTAGGTTGAACCATATGAAATGGCCATTTTTGCAGATCAAAAATGGTTGCATATTGGAAAGTTCATATAGTTCAATTTAATATAAAATGGGGGAAAAAACCAGAGTATGTATGTTATTTACAAGTAACAAAACAAATAACTAAGCCCTTAGGGAACCATTCTTTTTCCTTATAATCCTTAACATTGTAAATTATGTATATGTATTATATTGATTAAAGAAATAAATTAAAAGCAACCAGCTCATACATGACTGAATAAATGAGAGAGAATTGCTTTTGGAACCGTTACAGAAGAATTCCAAATAACATACCTCACCCAGGAGGTGCAGCTTAGTTCTTCCTACTCCCCACCCTCTGCCCCCAAGGGTGGGCTAGGAGAGGTAACTTACTTCCAAAGAACAGAGCAGGGAAAGAGAAAATAGTAATTCTATCCTGAAGCAGCCCTGCAAACACTATCTTGAACAAATGAAGGGTAACATCATTATGAAATCAGGTGGCTAGCATGTACCGACTGAGCATTCCAAAAATCCAAACCCCCAACTTATGAAAAGAAAAGCGTAAGAAGTCCAAAATGGGGACACTCTATAAGATACTTGGCCAGCGCTCCTCAAGACTGTCCAGGTCATGAGAAATTAGGAAAGATTGAGAAAGCAGGCAGAGGACATGGGGAAGACAGGACACTTAAATGTAATGTAGTTCCCTGGCTTAGATCATGGGTGTGGAGCATATGGGAACTTTCTATATCTAAAGTTATTCTGGAATTTAAAAGTTTATTTTAAAAAAGCAATATGTTATTATCTGCAGCTATATAAGTGAATCTCAAAAATATTTTGCTGCTGGGGTACCTGGGTGGCTGAATCAGTTAAGTGTCCAACTCTTGATTTCAGCTCAGGTCATGATCTCACAGTTCATGGGACTGAGCCCCACATTGGGCTCTGAGCTGACAGCATGGAACCTGCTTAGGATTTTCTCTCCCCCTTCTCTCTCTTTCCTTTCCCCACTCACACTTGTGTGTGCATGTTCTCTCTCAAAATAAATAAATTTAAAATTTTTGCTGAATGAAAGGCAGCTTCAGAAAGTGTACATGTTATGGGTATTGAGGAGGGCACCTTTTGGGATGAGCACTGGGTGTTGTATGGAAACCAATTTGACAATAAACTTCATATACTGAAAAAATAAAAAAAATTATAAAAAAAAGAAAATGTACATGTTAAGATTTGTGTTTTTCACCTTATATAAATTTCATATAAGAAAAACATAAGTATTGAGCTCTGGTTAATAATATACATGCTAAGATATTTAGCAGGAAATATAGTGATATCTATACTTTGTGGGGTTTTTTAAAATTTTATTTAAATCCAGGGGCGCCTGGGTGGTTCAGTCGGTTAAGCGTCCGACTTCGGCTCAGGTCACGATCTCACGGTCCGTGAGTTCGAGCCCCGCGTCGGGCTCTCTGCTGACAGCTCAGAGCCTGGAGCCTGTTTCAGATTCTGTGTCTCCCTCTCTCTGACCCTCCCCCATTCATGCTCTGTCTCTCTCTGTCTCAAAAATAAATAAACATTAAAAAAAAAATTTTTAATTTTATTTAAATCCAAATTAGTTAACATATAGTGTAATAATGATTAAAATAAGGGATTGAGGGATGGATAATTTGTGATCACAAAAGTATAGTAAAATGTTAACGGTAGAGTCTAGGTGGTAGGTATATGGGCGTTCAATGTTAAATCTTTCAACTTTGCTGTGTCTGTGAAAATTTTCATGATAAAGTGTAAGGGGAGGGTGGTATGGAGGGAAGAGTCCTGTGTGCCGGCTTGATCTGTCTGGAACCAAAGGTCAGTGTTCCCGATTGGGTGACCTGACCCTGGCCTATGGGGAAGGCATCTTGGGGACACCAGGCTGGCCTGGAGGCTTGGCTCTTTGAGACACCCCTAGCTAGTAACAGGCTGGCCAAGACAACCTCCCTCTTCTGACCTTGGGGCTTTCCATTTGGGCTAAGGAGCAGGGATTTCAGGCCCTGGGATTCAAGCTATACAGCAGCTACAGATCCAGAGCCCCTCTGCCCAGTCTAGGTGGGGGAAGTTGGGCAAGGAGCAATGGAAAGAGCATGGACAAGTTACTGGTTGTGTGACCCTATGTAAGTCACTTTCCCAAATCTAAGCTGCATTTTCCTCATCTGTAAAGTGAGTGATAAAACTAGTTTACTCACAATGGTGGCTCCCCCAGTCTTTGCTCTGTCCTGTGTGTTTTCAGAGACCTGAAGAACAGCCCATTCTTTATTTTTATTTATTTTTTATTTTAAGAAGATTCCATGCCCAATGTGGGGCTCGAACACATGACCCTGAGATCTAGGGTCACATGCTGTACTGACTGAGCTGGCCAGGCGCCTGAGAAGCCCATTCTTTTTTTTTTTTTTTTTTTAATTTTTTTTTTTTAACGTTTATTTATTTTTGAGACAGAGAGAGACAGAGCATGAACGGGGGAAGGTCAGAGAGAGAGGGAGACACAGAATCGGAAACAGGCTCCAGGCTCTGAGCCATCAGCCCAGAGCCTGACGCGGGGCTCGAACTCACGGACTGCGAGATCGTGACCTGAGCTGAAGTCGGACGCTTAACCGACTGAGCCACCCAGGTGCCCCAAGAAGCCCATTCTTTAAAGTGGCCCTTAAGAGCTGTGGCTGGACTCCTTAGCTTCTCTCTTGCCATCAACCAAGTCCTGCCAATCCCCTTCCTCAGACTTCCACCTCAGCCTCCTTTTATCCCTCCCACTGCCACCTCTTTCCAGAAGGCCTCCTGCATCCTCCTGGCCCCTGAGGGATCTCTCTCAGGTTCTCAGTGTCTATCTGTCTGTCTGTCTCTCTCCCTCTCATACACACACACACACACACGAACGAACCCTTCACTTGTCTGCTCAGAAGCCTCCAGTGCCCCACTCTGCCCCGCACCACACCCACATGCCCAAGGAGCCCTGAACACAGCCTGGTCCTGAAAACACTTTGTGGCCACACCTCACTGCCTCAGCTGGAATGGCTCTTCCCACAAAGGGCTCCTGCTTATCCCTAGAGAGGAATCATCTGCATCTCCTGCCCCAGATTCTTCCCTAACCCCATGCTCAGTTATGTGATCCCTGGGATGAAGTCACTTCCTGTTGGCCTCCCAACCAGATGGGATGGCATCTGCTCCAGCTCTGTGACCCCAGACCCAGGAAAGGGCTGGCACTCTGGGAGTGCTTTGCTGGTCCCCTCCCCCTTTTGAGGGCTCAGTCAGACCACATTTCTCTCACTGGCAGCCATGACGGTTCCAGCACTATCTTTTGGGCCACGATGAAGATTTAATGAGGTAGCTGATAAAAGGATGGCCAGTGACAGGGAGAGGCACTTCACAAGTGGAATAAAATGGTTAGAACATGCTCCATTACAGGGTGGGGAAGTGGAGAGACAGGGAAACCAACAACTTCTGGGTAGCTGCTCCGGACCAGGCTCTTTAATTTAAAAAATCATTAGAGGGTTGGGGGATGGGCAAAATGGGTGAAGGGGAGTGGGAAGTACAGGCTTCCTATCATGGAATGAAAAGTCACAGGAATGAAAGGTACAGCACAGGGACCAGTCAATGGCACTGTAATAGCGCTGCATGGGGACAGATGGCAGTTACACTTCTAGGCACAGCATAAGTGAGCTGTCCGATCACTAGGCTGTACACCTGAAACCAATGTAACATTGTGTGTCAACTGGACTTGAATTTAAAAAAAGCACATCACTGAATTTTCACAACATTCCGGGGTAGGGTTTATAAGCCCCACTCAGAGATGAGCAAACTCCAAGCTCAAGGGTCTTGCCCAGGGTCACATGGGAGTAAGGGAAGCATTTGGGCTGCAATGCCAGTCCTGCCTGAGGCCCAAGCCCTACTTCTTCCCATCCTCCCCACAGCCCCTCCCAGTTAAGGATTCCGGGGAGCGAAAGGTCTGTAACCACACATGTGGGTCCTGTTATGGGCCCATGGTGGCCCTTGGTCTACACTAACACCCCTGATGAGGCTGTGCTCCCAGGTCCCAGTCCTGACACTTAGCCAGGAAGAGAGTTTTTTGGGAAAAGGCAAAATAAGTATCAGAGACATCCGAGCCAGTGAAGGCTGTTACCTTCACTGTGGGGTAGAAGCTGTGGGGCTCACAAGAGCAGCCTCGGCCAACACTGGCACCTAGGCTGCCAACTTCCCAGAGAAGCAGCTGCTGTCACCCCAGGCATGTTGCAGTTCCCCAGGTCTACTGCTTGGGCTGGAGATGCTGACACTGGACAGCTAACCTGCACCTGCGGGAGCTCACGTGGTTGTTACCATCAACAATCAAAGCACAGCATCCTCTGCCCACGCTGCCTGGGGTCCAGGAACGTGGGAGCCAGAGGGGCCGACGGCTGACTCGTGGAGCTGGACAGGGCTTTGGCGTGACCCAACCCAGGCCTGAGTGGACACGTGTGGGAGATGATGGCAGAGAACCGAGCTCCACCCTCTATCTCTAAAGATGCAAAGTAACGGGAAAGTCACTATACCTCCATCTTAGGGTCTGGAAGGCCACAATGTAAGACCAAAGCCGGTATGATGGCAATTGTCATCCAGGTGGCTCTTTTCAATTCACAAAAGCTTTCCTCACCCAACTCTGTACTGAGTCCTCACAGCCACCCTTCTTGTAGGCAGAGAAACGGAGGCCGCTATCACCTCTCACCAGATTTAAACAGCCTCCCTGGGCTCCAGATTCCAGCTCACACCCCTCACCTCTACCCCTCCTGGCATGGTGAGGTTTTCCAACCAAAGATGGGATCACAGTTATCCTCAGCCTAAAACCACAGACTCAGCCCAGTACTCAGCATGCTAGGGCTCCCACCCTCTGGCAGGGCACGCCAGCCCCGCAGAACTGCCTTCCACACTCCCTCACTCATGCTCTCTTCCTCCCAGGTCTCACCACCCAGAGCCAGGTTTGCATCTACCCGCCCCGGGGATGCCACGTACAGGCTGCCTCCCCACAGAAGCTTCCTTACCCGCCTCAGCTCTGAGCTCCCCAGCCTCTTTAACCCATCCACAGCACCACCCGGCTGCCCTGACCCTGACCGGTTCCTTTTCTTTCTCTCCCACAGACCTTGGGCTCCGAGGAGGCAGGGCTGTGTCTCGTTCACACTCTGCTAGCAGAGTGCCTGGCACATAACAAATGCCCAATATATACAAATAAATTAATTAGGCCCAAGAATTTATGTGACTTGCCTAAGGCCAGCGAGCCATGACAGAGGGGCTGGGAGTCACCATCGAGGCTAGACCTCCAAACCCAGGCTTTCTGCTGGCCTTGCCCCCCTATATTTAGCTCAGGCTTTTCCTGTCACTCTGGCTGTAGGAGGAGAGAAGGCAGGGAAGGGCCTGTGAGAGCCACGCTTGGGATGCTGAGCACAGAGTTTGAAGACAGGAGGGATGAAGGAATGAATGAAGACCTGGCAAAATGCCACCTGGAAGGAAAGCAAAGTAAACACACACACTGAGCTGGACGACAGCAAGGGCTCCAGCCTGGGCCACAGGCCCCTCGTGTCAGGAGGAAGACCTCTTCCCCCACCGCCCCACACACATACCCTGGATCTTGCAGTCAGGACCACACACAAAGCACAGATTAAATCTGAAATGGGCCCTGGCTGTCCACAAATGGGGGCTATGCACCACCCAAACACTGATGATCTGCCCAACATGTCCCCAGACATTTATTTCCTCATTGTCCCATTCCCCAGAATGACACGCCAGACCAACTGAAAGGTAATTCCAGGAGACAGGACTGTGGTTTCATTTGTGCTGGAGCAAATAAGCCAGTCCTGAGCAGGACCCAACATGTCAGAGGGCTTGTGGCAGGACCCCAGGGCTCCAGGCTTCCTTGAAGACAGCAGAATGGCCAAGGCAGGGCCAGCCTAGGATCTACAGGTTCTATACTACAAGGAGAAGGGATCAGAGCCGGCAGCCCATGGTGAGGAGGCAGCAGTTCATGGACCTGCTGGGACACTCTCTGGACACTGGGGATCCATTTTGGACACGGACACAGAACAGGAGCGGGGCTTTCAGGGTCAGCCACGTGGGGTCTGGCTCTGACCCCCTAGGAATCCAGCAGGACCTGCCATAGGCCCAGCTTTGTCCTAAACAGATACTAGGACTGGGAGGTTAGGGTACACAGGATTATACGGGATCACTGGTCATAAAATGTGGTTTCGGATTCCAGCTCATTCCATTTACTTATCAATAAACAGTCACTGAATATTCCTGGTGCTGGTGTTACACTTGTGAAGAAGACAGACCTGGAGCTGCCCTCATGGAACCTCCAGTGTAAGAAGAGGACACGATAAATGAGCATAAATAAACACACCCCTCAGAGCTTGGGGACTTCCAGGCCTCCACTTGGTCATTTGTACTGGTGCCTCCCTCAAAAGGCAGTTATAAGGGGACTAAGTGTATTCCTTATTATACAAGAACAAAGAAAAACAGCTTAAGAAGCTATCAGGAGGGGAGCAGCTCCATCAACTGTGGTGAGGCACTTCCCTCTTATACAAACAAGAAAAGATCACCAAGATGTTTTATTGAAAGGAAAAAAGTCATACTTCATCATGTTGCCAATAATAAAACCCACACACACAAATAAAGCTCTTCTCCAGGAGCACACAAGTACATGGGAACGTACAAGGAAAGGTCCAGAAGGCCACACAAGCACATGATCCAGAAGATTAAAGGGATCATATGGGCCTGGTTCCTAGTAGGCACTCTTTAAACATGAGCCACTATTAATTATAATTTTAGGGGGAGATTTCCTTATGTTTCCTGTTTTTAAGCTGAATTAGGGTGAGTCAGATGTTTTATCTTACTCCTTTAAAAAAGCTAAATTTAAACACGTTACTTTTTGTTTATATATAATCTTTGATGACTATTTTTCTTCTGCTGGTTGCTGACCTGCAGAAGAAAAGAGTTTTGTTTTTTTGTTTAAAAAAAAAAAAAAAGGGAAGAAGTTTGTTTTGTCCGAATGTTTCCCTGGGAATTTGCTCTGGGTATCTGAATAGCAGGTCATTGGTGCTATTTCTCATGTTAACATATGATAATAGCAACAGGACCTACACATGCCCAAATCCAGGGAGGCTGGGTTGTCATCCCTGGTTTTAAGAACACTACAACCCAATAAGTCAGTCAGAGAAAGACAAATATCATAATTATGACTTCACTCATATGTGGAATTTAAGATACAAAACAGATGAACAAAAGGGAAGGGAAGGGAAGCAAAAATAATATAAAAACAGAGAGGGAGACAAATCATAAGAGATTCTTCAATACAGAGAACAAACTGAGGGTTGCTGGTGGGGTGGGGGGGGGATCGGCTAAATGGGCGAGGGGCATTAAGGAGGACACTTGTTGGGATAAGCACTGGGTGTTATATGTAAGTGATGAATCACTAAATTCTACTCCTGAGACCATTATTACACTATATATTAACTAACTTGGATTTAAATTAAAAAAACAGTAAGTTTAAAAAAAATTTTTTAAAAAATCAAAAAGTTTTCTGCCCATAAAAAAAAAACAACACTGCAAATCAAAGAAGTCAAGTTACTTGCTGAAGTGAGGAAGTAGAAGAGGACCTCAACCAACCAATCTACCTCAATCTCTCCTCCTCCCCCACCTTTCTTACACATGTGCATGAGCGTGCATGCACACACACCCTATGGATGTTTTACTGTTGTCATTTCCTGGTTACTGACTCTGAGGCACAATTATAATTAACAAATGATCCATGCCACATGCTGAAAAATACTTAATGGCCCCAAGGGGAAAGGATGGAGCCTAAGTCACTGGTTTATCTGCCAGTGTAACTAAGAATTTACCAACACAGATTGTTGTATAACAGAGTGTGGCACTGACCAACTCAAACAGGGCAGGACTTAAAATCTGTGGGTCAAGGTGCTCTCTGCATTCAGCAATGATGGACTGGGCTCCTGATGCCTGCTGAAAACCCAGCTCTTCCCAGGACAGCTTGATCAGTCTTGCCCAGGGAGGGGAGAGGGAGGACCAAGAACTCTAAGACGTCATTCCAGCTAGAAGAGCTGAAAACAGCCAGCTGTGGGATTGAAGGTGTGTCCCCAAATGCCATACATCTCAATGGCAGCACTGACTGTAGGTCAGATGGAAGTGGACCTGGCTTGAGCTGTGGAGGACATGTAGGGGCTTCATCAGCCACAGAGACCAGGTTCTGGCAGAAGCTGGAGAAGGGTTAAGGACAGAGCTGCTAGCCACTAACCTCTGCCAGAGGGGTGCCCTGGCCCCCAACCTGCCCACTTCCCAGACCTTTCACTCTCCAAGTGTAAAAGGCCCAGCTGCTACTCCTTGCTCCCCAGGGCATTCCCTGACCACTCATAACAGGAAAGGTTCCCTCTAGATTCCTCCAGCGGTTACTCTCCCCACTTGGCCATTAATCACACAATGTTCTCCCTGGCTATCTTTGTTTCATTCATTCATTCAACAAGTGTTTGCTAAACACCTGCCCTCTGCCAAACCCAAAGCTGCCTGCAGTGGGAAGGACAGGCAGATCTCTGCTGGCAAGAAGCTTACAAGCAGGTCTGGTCTGGGAGGCAGAGAGAGAAACAAGTAATGTAAAGTTACAAACTGGGATAAGTGCTTGGAAGAAACAAACAGGGGGCTAAGAAGAGACAGTGAGGCAGGGGAATCTTGTGGAAGGCCTTTTTAAGGAGCAGATACTCAACAATTTACTAAAATTCTAAATGTCTCATATTTGTCCTCTGTTGCTCCCAAACAGCCTGAAGGCAGGTGTGTATAACCCTCATGAGGGGCACTCTTCTACCTCAGTCAATGCTCCAGGACAGGGACAGGACTTGAGTGACTGCCTTGGTGAATAAGTGCCCCATGTGATATGTCCCTTTAGTGATCTGGCAGCAGCAGCCACAAAGCCCAAACAAAGCCAGCAGTCCCAGAAAACACTCGACCTGACAAAGTTGTCTGACTCAGAGCCACAGAGTCCAGACCCAAGGTGGCCGATGACAAAGGTGTGCCAATGTCTGCACAACTGCCAGTTTATAAGCACTACAGACCACAGCTAAGAGCCACGGAGGTTGGTATGACCTGTCTGAAGGGCAATATGGCAATATCTGCCAAAAATGCACAATGCACATGTCCTCTGATCCAGTAAATCCCACCACCTGGAGTTTACCTTAAGAAAATGGTATATGAGGGGCACCTGGGTGGGTCTGTTGGTTAAGCATCCGACTTTGGCTGAGGCCATGATCTCACGGTTCATGAGTTTGAGTCCCACATCGGGCTCTGTGGAGACAGTGCCAAGCCTGTTTGGGATTTTCGCTCTTACCTCTCTCTCTGCCCCTCCCCTGCTGGAGCTTTCTCACTCTCTCTCAAAATAAATAAATAAAAATCTTAGAAAAGAAAAAGAAAAAGAGGAGAGGGGAGGAGAGGAAACGAGGAGAGGGGAGGAGAGGAGACGAGGAGAGGGCAGGAGAGGAGACGAGGAGAGCGGAGCAGAGGAGACGAGGAGAGCGGAGCAGAGGAGACGAGGAGAGCGGAGCAGAGGAGACGAGGAGAGCGGAGCAGAGGAGACGAGGAGAGCGGAGCAGAGGAGACGAGGAGAGCGGAGCAGAGGAGACGAGGAGAGCGGAGCAGAGGAGACGAGGAGAGCGGAGCAGAGGAGACGAGGAGAGCGGAGCAGAGGAGACGAGGAGAGCGGAGCAGAGGAGACGAGGAGAGGAGAGCAGAGGAGACGAGGAGAGGAGAGCAGAGGAGACGAGGAGAGGAGAGCAGAGGAGACGAGGAGAGGAGAGCAGAGGAGACGAGGAGAGGAGAGCAGAGGAGACGAGGAGAGGAGAGCAGAGGAGACGAGGAGAGGAGAGCAGAGGAGACGAGGAGAGGAGAGCAGAGGAGACGAGGAGAGGAGAGGAGAGGAGAGGAGACGAGGAGAGGAGAGGAGAGGAGACGAGGAGAGGAGAGGAGAGGAGACGAGGAGAGGAGAGGAGACGAGGAGAGGAGAGGAGAGGAGACGAGGAGAGGAGAGGAAACGAGGAAAAGAAAAAAGAAAAAGAAAGAAAAGAGAAAGAGAAAGAAAAAGAAAACACTATATGAGATTCAATGGAGGGATGCCCAAGGCATTTATAGCATTTATTCTGTTTATAGCAGAACTACCAGAAGAAACCTCAACGTCCATCAGTAGGGGCCTACCTAGTCAAATAAATCAAGCTCCTCCTACCCACAGGCTCTCAGAACCATTATCAAGAGGAGATCACGAAGTGAAAAACTGCAAGCCAAAGAGCAGCACCTAGAGTAGGAGGCTATTTCTTTATATAAACAAGAAAGCTCTGTATGTGTGCATACGTACTGAGAGCTGTCCGTAAAGGCACAGAGAATGTCTGCAAAGATGCATCAAACTGATCCTGATCATGATATATGCCCTGGGATGGGAAGACATGGACCTTTTTGTTCCATATGCTTCTATTTTGTTTGCTTTCTCATCCCAGCAATGAATTCAGGTATTACTTGTGTGACTAAAAGTACATTTTAAAAAGATTAAAAGACAAAGGTAAAAGACAATGCCAAGAGCTCAGCCTGAATTTTCTCCATAGCTCAGCCACTAGCACACTCCTTTTGTTCCCAACCCCAGCCCTATTTTCCAACAATTCAGTCTCTCCTGCCTTAGAAGTCACCTGAGCACTTGCAAACACCTCCCATGCCATTTACAGAGACCCTCCCTCCTAATGGCAACCACAGGGGGGAAAAGCTGTTATCTGGCAAGTTCCACAAATACTTCATAATCACTGCAACTGTATTTCTGACCCACACCTGACACTTATGACCTGATGACAAGCTGTGGACTATTTCAGTGGAGACTGCCAAGCCCCACAGAGGCCCAGGGCAGGTCCAATGCCCTCACATGCCAGCCATCACTTTCAAAGGATAATTAAGGGATTTCAGCAAGACACAAGGGCCAGAACAACCTTTTGGATTTTCTCGAGGTGTTAAGTTGAATCCTGCAGATTTCTGTTGGCACAGGACACAGGAGGTGCCGAGCATCTACCATGAACAGCCTGTGGGCGACAGGCCGAGCAGACCCTCCGGCACAGTCCCACCCAGGCTACAGGGCCCTCTGTCTCTCTTCCTGCTGTTCACAAACCAAGATAAATAGCTGGGCTGGACGTTAATTGTCCAGAAATGTCCGTGCAGGAAATACCAGACCCATCACTCACTGCAAAAGCCCAAACTCCTCCCTCCTTCTTTCCCAGCAGCTAACCTTGGAGGGAAAGATCTCCTCCGGGGACTCTTCACTGGCATCATTAGTCTCTCCAGCTAGCCTGGCTTCCCATCCAGCCCATAACGCACAGGAAATGCCTGGCTGCACCAACAGCCATTGAAATGGTAAACGGTACAACTGATTCTCATAAGACCGCACAAGGAGGACAGAGCTGACCTAAGGGAACTTCAGAAAAGTTTGCTAGACCACCTGCAACAGAGTCTCTGAGAAAGCTTATTAAAAATACAAACTCCTGACGCTGTTTTCCACATCTATTGACTCAACATTCTTGGGAGTAGGGTCAGAGAATGTTTTGTGTTTGTTTTTTTAACAATCAAAGCCATGTAATTGTGACAGTCACAACATAACCATAGGATTTAAAACACTAACAGGGAATCTGCATTCTTAACAACCACCTTCTCACTCTGAGAACCACTGCTCTATGGCACCAAGGGAGGGGCTTCCCCTGGGTCAGGGGGAGATCAGAGCTCCTAGCTGGTACCTCTGACCCCTACAGCCTCCTCACCCACTATTCCCAGCCCCACCATCTGTGCTCCAGACTTACCCAACAGCTAGACCGAACTATTTTCTCATCTTGCTGCCTTTGCCCCTGCTCTCCCAGAGTCTGAAAAGTCTCTCCTCCTCCTGCCTCTGCCCTCCGCCCACCACACACACTGCACTCAGTACAGTGACACACAGCCCAGGCACTGTTATAGAAAGAGGGTGGCCTCAGAAATGGAGCCTTCCCTGAATTTGGTTCTTGGCTCCTCCGATGACCTTGGGCAAGAGACAACCTGTGTGAGGCTCCGTTACTATTTGTAAACTAGTGATAACACTATCTCACAGACTTGCTGTGAGAATCAATGGGGTGATAGCTCAGCATGGTGCCCAGTAAATGCTGGCTGAATTCACCTTTCCTTTGCTCTCTTTAATCCTCTCTACTGGACCATGAGCTACTTCAGGCAAACTGTCCCCTCGCTCACACCCAAACCCCTAGTTTGCAGAACCCAGGGCCTCTGTTGAATGTCTGAGGCTACAAAATGAATCCCCGTGCAGTGCTCTTACCTGCCCAACGTTGAAGGTCAATGTGATGGCATAAAAGAAATTAGAGTTGGCACTTCCTGCATAAATCCAGAGGTGCCACAGGACAGGGAAGAGCAGGGAGCAGACGATAATGATGCAGGCGAGGACAAAGATGTTTCTCAGGACTGCAAAGACAGACACTCACAATTAACCAAATGCTGATTCTCCTTGGAACCCTTTCTTATGGGCATGGCTCCACAGGACAAAGAAGCCCAGGGAGAGCCTGGGTAGCTCAAAGGCAGAAACCCTCCCCCAGATTCAGAGACTCTGGGGTGCCAAGAGGCAAGCCTCAAACCCTTGAGTCAATGGCTCCCCATGCCCAAAGCTGGTGTGAAGTCCTAGGTTTGGACTCTGCACCTCCCACTGTGGGCCTGGCTAGTTACAGGTGGCAATGCTGTGAATGCCTCTGGGCACCACAAAGGGGGCGTTTTAGCAAGACAATTCCCTCTGCCCCACAATCTAGGGGTGTCCAAGGGTAATTTCTCCCATCCCCAAGCAGGGTGCTCCCATCCCTGTCCACATGGGATCATGGACAGGAAGGGCAGTGTGAACCTATGGAGATTAGAGTCACGGTGAGTCTCTATGGTGCCACAGCCCTGGGTCTTAGGAAATGCTTTCCATTTTCCTTAACTCCCGTCTTAGGTTGTCTGCCTTGCTCTTCAAATGTCCTTCACTCTTCCTTGGAGGATTTGAAGAGCTCTTCTGACACCCTCCCTCTAACATCACCGCCCCACACTCCCAGAAGGATTGAAGAATCCCACCAGGGAGAGGCCCTCCCCAAAGCCCCAGGGAGGACCTGCTACACACGGGGGTATGGGCAGGCAGGCAGGCAGAGTGCAGCTGGAGGGAAGGAGCAGGACAGTGCAGCCCAAACTTGGCCTCAGAAAGACAAAGACCTTGGTTAAAATCCCCGCTCTGCCAGCAAATTTCTCTGTCTCAGCTTTCCTATCTCTAAAACAGGGCTAGAATAGGGGCTACTTCATAGGAGGGTTACATGAATTAAACAAGATATGTGAAAAACCCGGCACAGATATATTACTGACTACTTTCTAAGGCTGCTGTAACAAATCACCACAAACTTGGTGGTTTAAACAATACAGCTTATATTACAGTTCTGGGTCTCACAGGCTAAAATCAAGGTACCTGCGTGCCCGCTGGAAACTCTAGGGCAGAAGCCATCCGTTTGCCTTTGCAGCGAGGCAGCGGCCTGAGTTCACCTCACAACCCCCTTCCTACTCCACCCAGCAACGCCAAATAAGTCCTTGCTACCCTGCATCACTCAGACCTCCTCTTTTGCTTCCCTCTTCCACTTTTTTTTTTTTTTTTTTAGAAAAATAGACCTTAGTTTTTAGAGCAGCCTCAGGTTCACAGCAAAACCATATGGAAGAGATTTCCCACCTCCAGCTCTTCCACTTTCTAAGGGCCCTTGCAGATTACACTGGGCCCACCTGGATAATCCAGGCTAATTTCCCCATCTGAAAAGCCTTAACTTTAAGTCCTTTTGCCACATAAAGTAATATATTCACAGGTTCTGGGGATTATGTGGACATCTTTGTGGGGAGGGAGCATTTTCTGGCTATCACACTGTGCTCCTCCCACCTTTTAACTCAATTAGGGGTATGTGACAGTAGGATTATGTGCTATTTTTATTTCTTTCTTTACACTTTATTGTATTTTAAAGAAAGTAATAAGTATTACTTAAAATAAACTAATTAAGAGAGCACCTTTAAAAAAACAACTTACCACTGGGTCTGGGTCCCAGCAGGCACTTAATGAACAGAAGTTCCCTTCCCCTCTCTGATCCTGACCTTTAGGAAATCCCTTCCTCCAAATCAGAGTCTGGGGAGACTTAAGAGATGGGAGCCTCCCAAACATTGAGGTCGTTTGTCCTGGCTGTACGGACACTTGGTAGAACTGCTATACCAGGGTTTCATGCATCAGAAGGGGGACTGGATTACACATGTGATTCTCAATTCTGGCTGCAAAATAAAATCACCGGGGGAGCCCTACCTGGACTAAGTATATCAGAGTGTCTCGGGGTGGGGCCTAGATATCCGTATTAGTTTGTAACTGCTTCTCTGGTGAGTCCAATATGCAGCCAGCACTTCCAACCAAAGGATGACAGCTGCAGACCCCTGGCAAATAAGACATCCAGACCAGTCTGTGACAGATTTCACTGGTCTTGTCACAGTCACAATCATCAGAACAAGGTAGTTCAGAGTTCTTGTTAAAGGCGAATGTTTTGAATTTAAGATTCATGAGAAGTGACAGGTGTCTCTTTGTTCCTGATTGTTGTTGTTAAAAAGTCCTTTCTCAGAGTGCTTGGGTGGCTCAGTCCGTTAAGCATCTGACTTTTGATTTCGGCTCAGGTCATGATTTCATGGTTTGTGAGATCAAGCCTGGCATCCGGCTCTGTGCTGACAGCATGGAGCCTGTTTGAGATTCTCTCTCTGTCTCTCTCTCTCTGTCTCTCTCTCTCTCTCCTCTCTCTCTCCTCTCTCTCTCTCTCTGCCCCTTCCCCACTCTCACTCTATGTCTCTCTCTCAAAATAAACATTTTTTCAATAAGTCCTTTTATGGGGGCACCTGGGTGGCTCAGTCAGTTAGGCGTCCGACTTCGGCTCAGGTCATGATCTCATGTTCTGTGAGTTCGATCCCCGCATCGGGCTCTGTGCTGACAGCTCAGAACCTGGAGCCTACTTTGGATTCTGTGTCTCCCTCTCTCTCTGCCTCTCCCCCACTCATGCTCTTTCTCATTCTTAAAAAATAAATAAACATTAAAAAAAAATTTTTTTAAAGTCCTTTTATGAAATGGTGATGAATGGCTGGCAGTTGACTGTTTTAATGTTGTCAGCAAAATAAGTTGGCAACCCTGTCACCAGAGTTTAAAAAAAATGTTAGCAGTCTGTGAACTCCCATACTTTGGAAACACTGGCATGGAGAGCTTGCGGGGTCCTTTTTTTCTGACCTGAAAGTTCCATGATTCTGGGTTTTCAAAGCTGGGAGGGTAAAGCCCTGACTCAAGCCTTCCCGAGACTGTAGGGAAAGCCTCCTCCTTGCTCCCAGAACAAGAAGTCTGGGAAAGGGTTATGTGCATGGAGAATTACTATTATTAAACAATGTTACAACGTCAAGAAAGGAGAACAAACCTTTGCCATTCCTCCACTCCCACATCACTATTTACATTTCTCAGTGGTTCTTTCTGATCCCCTGGGCTGAAAAAAATCTATGCTATTCCTAAAACAAATCCTGTGGCCTGAGAGCCCAGGTAGCCCTTTGTTCCCTGCCTCTAGCCACTCTGGATTTCAGACAGGGTGACAAGAAGGTAACAAAGTGCACAGAGACTGGGAAGGCTCCCATGCAGCTCCTGGCTGCAATTACAAACAGCTGCAAAGATACATTCCCATGTGCCTGGAGGAACTGTCACCAGCATCCAGTTGGCTTCCGGCCTGTGGTGACCTTTGCAAGAACTGGGAGCTGCTACTCACTCTTGCTGGCTGACAGGCCAGAGGATTAAAGCTATACGCCAGAACACACAGAGCTGGGACCCGGGGCACAGGACAGCTTGTTCCAGGCACCAGGTGTCAGAGATGACCAGGACCTAATGAGACGAAAGGTTCACGCTTCCTTAGACTTACTGGGTCAGATGGAATCAGATTCCCTACTACACCCACGGTGGCTTATCCAGTCTCTGCCTCGGTTGCTGACAAGCTGAAACTTCAGGCAAGTCACCTTCCCTCTCTGAGCCTCAGTCACTCAGAAATAAAATTCCACTTGAAGAATCCAGTCCAACTGGCAGGAGTGCAGGGGGGGGGAACTGGGAGCTTCAAAGGTGCTTATTATGTTATTATTCTCTTTAATTTGTCTGGTTTTTTAATCCCTAGTCTCTTATATTTATACAATAGTTAATAAAAACAACACACACACACATACAAATACAGCCTTTGGTAACTGGATCTTTCAGCTGGACCACTGTAGGCTAGCACCAGCTCTGCCAGCAGGCTGTTCCCTAACACCACAATTGTGTGTCTGTATGACTCATCCTGGTCCCAAGCACCACAGAGTCCCAGCGTCTGGGGCCTATACTTGGGGCAGGGCCGACATACCTCGTCTCCTCCCCACTGGCCAGGACAGGAAAACAAAAAGGTGAATGTGTGAGCAGGCATGTTAGCACTGGCAACTAATGTTTAAATTGAATTCTTAGCCACATTACAAGTCTGAGTACCTTCACCCTAGACTCACAGACTTCTCAGTCTCCACTCATGGGTCCAAAGGACTAGGCTGGAGATGCTCCTGGCTGAATGTAACGACTCACAGCTGTCATGACCCAAACAGATACCGAGCATGAATATTCTCTGCCACAGTTGCTGGCCACTGGGGGCGGGGGGCTGAGGGGGGGCGGGGGTGGTGGCAGAGGCCAGCCCACATTCTGTGCAGAGTCTTCAGTCAAGCTGAACTGTAAACTATTCGCCCAGACAGCCAGCAACAGCATCTATTAGATCATCTAGGTTTCTGGGAACCCCATCCTTAATTTCTCTGCGTCAACCCCAGAGGGCATAAAATAGCTTATTTCAAGCTTTGAAAAGTACATTCATTCCAATGACCCTGAATGACTCTACCAAGCCTGAAGCTTTGATCACGGAATTATGTAGGAACCCCCCCACCCGCATGATTCTTACTAATGGTAACTGCAGTGCTATTTATATACATTATTTCTCAAACTTAAAACACCCCTGGAAGATATTCTCCCCATTTTACAGATTAAAAACCAAGTGACTCAGAAAGGTTAGATGAATTTCCTAAAAAGAGAGAGCTGGTAATGGGAAAGCCAGGATCCAGATTCAAGTCTTTCTGGCTCCAGACTGTGTTCAGCAATATGGGATGAAATATTTTTTTTTAATTTTTTTTTGAATGTTTATTTTTGAGAGAGAGAGAGAGAGAGAGAGAATGAGCAGGGGAGGGGCAGAGAGAGAGGGAGACACAGAATCCAAACCACGCCCCAGGCTCCGAGCTGTCAGCACAGAGCCCGACGTGGGGCTCGAACTCACGAGCCGTGAGATCATGACCTGAACCGAAGTCAGACGAATGCTCAACCAACTGAGCCACACAGGCGCCCCGGGATGAAAGATTATTAAGGGCAAGAGACAGCTAAGAAAAAAATGACTCTACTTCTGAGGAAAGAGGATCAATGTCCCCAAGACCCACACTGTCACAAACTGGGGCATGTCCACATGTTTGGTGGCCTCATGATTTGTCACTGGCCACTCTGCTGGGGGGGGGGGTGGGGGCACCAGACTGACTCTGAGCCTGCTGGACTGGGTGATTCTTATCTGTGCAATGAGGATGTCATAGGCAGAAAACGCCACTTACTCCTCCCAGTCAGGCAGGACTGGTCACTGCCCCACAGGCCACCACCTGCGAGAGTAGTGTGCCTTGCCCGTCCACTCTGCTGTTTACCTTAGCTCAGAGGCCCAGTCTTACAGGTAGGTTTCCTTCTGGCAGCTGGTCAGTTTCACTTCCTGGTTGACACCCAGGCATCCCCAAACAATAACAAAGATTTCCTTCCTCTGAAGCCTGTCCTCCCCAAGTTCACTCTTGATACCTGGCTGTGCACTCCACTGTTATGGAAAATTCCATAGCTCCCTTCCCATTTTAGATTAGAGAATCGAGTATTGGGCACTTACACTGCCTGTTTATTACAGGGCTTAAAAACTCATCCAAAAACATGTGCTGAGTTGTGTGGGTCAGGTCTGATCCTGGGTGCTGGGGACACAGAGGTGAGTGAATCATAAGTCTGCCCCCAGGGAGCCCACAAACACTGAAGAGAACCCATGCAGAGGGCTAAAAGCCCAACTGAGGAAAATACTGGCAGTCTCGGAAGCATAACTAGCTCACTGTATGCCATCTTCTGAGGGGGGACATGGTTAGAGCTGCAGGGGTCTTCAGAGCAGGCAGATGTCCAGTGTTCTATAAACATTTAGGTGCAGTGCTGGGAAATGGTTCAAAGACCAAGGTCTAGTGTTCCACTGTCCAATGCGGTGGCTACCAGCCATGTGTGACTTTTTAAATTTAACTACATTTCAGTTAAAAATTCAGTTTCTCTACAAGCTCCTGGCTGGCTCAGTCGTTAGAGCTTGCAACTCTTTTTTTTTTTTTTTTTTTAAATTTTTTTTAACGTTTATTTATCTTTGAGACAGAGAGAGACAGAGCATGAACGGGGGAGGGTCAGAGAGAGGGAGACACAGAATCTGAAACAGGCTCCAGGCTCTGAGCTGTCAGCACAGAGCCCGACGCGGGGCTCGAACTCACAGACCATGAGATCATGACCTGAGCTGAAGTCGGACGCTCAACCGACTGAGCCACCCAGGTGCCCCTAGAGCTTGCAACTCTTGATCTCAGAGCTGTGAGTTTGAGCTCTACACACTGAGATTATTTAAAAAATAATAATAAAATAAAATCTTCAGGGGCACCTGGGTAGCTCAGTTCGTTAAGCGTCTGACTTTGGCTCAGGTCATGATCTCATGGTTCGTGAGTGTGAGCCCCACATCAGGCTCTGTGCTGACACCTCAGAGCCTGGAGCATTCTTCAGATTCTGTGTCTCCCTCTCTCTCTGCCCCTCCCCTGCTCACACTTGCTCTCTCTCTCTCTCAAAAATGAACATTAAATTTTTTTTAAATAAAATCTTCAAAAAAAATTCAGTTTCTTAGTCATACTAGTGGCTATCCTATTGTACTGTGCAGATATAGAACATTTCTATCACCACAGAAAATCCTACTGGATAGCACTAGCTACAGGCTCACAGCAAGCCCTTCCACTTACCTGTCATATAATCTTGAACAAGTGGCTCTACCTTTCTGTACCTCAGTTTTTTAATCTGCAAAATGGTGTTATTTTTCCCTCCAAGACTGGTGTGAAGATAAAATGACCTAATGCATGTAACACTCCTAAAACCACAGTGGCCAGGTAGGTACTTAGTGACCAAAATATGGTAGTTATTTTTATTACCATCACTAGTCTGTAGTACCCAGCAGGCGGACACTGCCTCGTGTCATTCCCCCTCTCCCGGTGCTGCCAGCACACCAGATGCCAGGCAAATGCCTATCAATCTCTTTTTCCGTGTCTGTCTTATCCAGGGACCAGGCTGACACAAATCTGCCACCACAGGGTTAGAGGTGGGAGTACTCACATCTGTAGAGATGGTTCCACACAGGGAAGAAGGCCATGTAGAGGGCCACGTCCCCCACTGTTGGGTAGGACTTGAAGATGGAGATGATGGCAATCTGAATGAACATGAAGAAGACAGGGTGCTCCCTGGGGTGGGGTGGGGCAGGCAGAGAGGGAGAGATCAGTCAGGGACCAGGCACACCCGAGACTCCTGACCCCATCCCTCAAACCCCAAAATACTCTCAAGTGGACTTCAGGTAGGGTCTGGCTCTGCTACCCATAAGACATGGGGCCAGACCAAGCAGCAAAGCAGAAAACTGCAGGGACCCAGAGTTGCCCAGAGGTGGTGAGGAGGGCCCAGCAAACACTAGAGCCACAGCCCATTGCCCCCCACACCCCAGTTCTGAGCCTTCCCCGGCAAGAGTCACTAAGGAAGAAAACAAATGAAGTCAGCTTCATTACTGGGCTTTCGTAGCTGCTGTCAGAGTAATCAGGCAGCCTCCCTTGCCAGAGGCCCCTCTGACACCCAGACCCCAGGGCAGGAAGTGCCTCCTTGCTGATGCTCTTTTTCTCTGACAGTAAGGCCAGTGGAGTCTATACACACTTAGCTATGATGAGCTCCTTTCCAGAAGGAGAAGTGAGAGCTGCAGGCAGCTTTTCAGCGCTTTTGGGCTGGAACTGGAGTTTTGTTACCTTAAACAACAATAACAGCTAGCATTTCCTAAACCCTCATGCTGTGACAAGTTCCGTCCTAGGCCCTCTCCTTGTGCTGTCACATGGGATCCTCACTATACCTCACCTACTCCTTGAGGTAGGCAATATCATCACCCATACTTTGCAGATGAGGAAAGAGGTTCAGATAAGGTAGGTGAGTTTGTAAGCAGTGGAACTGTTTATCTCCAGAACTCCTGAGCAGCACCAAGACTGTTCTCCTGAGTGCCTAGCGTGATCACAGCTTTGGTCAGGAAGGGTGGGGACAGAGCTCAATCTCCAGTGTTCCTCCGAGGGCTGACCAAGTGCTACAAGGAAGCCAACAGAGAGAGGCCAGATCTACACCCTCCCCAGCTGTACCTAAACAACATGCATGTGGCCTACTTCTGCACACTACCTGGATGCCCAGCTCATAAAGGCTTTCTTCAGAGATTAATGGCAGTTATGTCTTGCAGGTCAAAGGTCAGGGTGACTCAATGGGTGTAAGTCTGAGATGTGGAGACAAACATGTACACACCCCAAACACTCCAGCAGTTTTACACAACAAATGCTTCAGACTCAGCCTGGCAAGTTTCAGTGCTATAGGCTCTCGAAGGGTCCAGCTAGCCCAGTGAGCATCTTCCTAAAAACAATCCAAATCACTGGCTGTGGGCTTTTTAGGTAGCTGGTAAGAGCTGCATGAAGAGCTTCATGGCCTATGAAAAGGCCAGTGAAAATCCAGTGACAAGAAACATGAAGACTAGAATCCCCTGCAATACTGTCTGGGGAGAGTTGGTCAGAAGGGCCCTGTTCCCACAAAGCTAGCACTGGAAGCAAACACTTGCAGGGGCTGGAGAGTCAGTGGAGCTTCAGATCCAGCCACAGGAAGGCAGCAGTGGAGAAAGTCACTTCATATAGTCTGTCCCCACAACCCTGAGGCCCTGGCCTGGGGTGGGTGGAGGTGGGGGGGGGTCACGTGATGGTGCTGCTGTAGTCTACCCAGAAGCACCTGTGGCCTTTCACATGCAGACAATGAAAGGTGCTACAGAGTGAGGAAAGGTGTTCCAGGCTCCCAGCTTCTCTCAGCCCAGTAGCTAGGCCTGACCAGATCAAGGGCAGAGACTGGGCGTGACAGATAGCTGGAGAGCTTGGCTGGGCAAGGCTGCCAGAGTTCCAGAGACTGCCAGGCCAAGGAAAGTTTTCTGTCAGATGCCAGGCCAAGGCTCTGTCATGGGAAGGAGGCATGAGCTCTGAGCTTTTACAGAATGGGAACCATGTGCATTGGTACACTGGCCATGAAGACTGGCAGGAAGGTTAGAACAGAGAACTCAGGCTCTTGAAATTTAAACCAAACTCTCTTCTAGGTTCCCTGGACTATCAATGCATATCTGTATGCTTCAGTGCCTCTTTTCCCTGCTCTGATAATAGAACATTTTCCAGGGACCACTACAAGTGATCTCTCTCAGGAGTTTGGCATGGTGCCAGGGGATGAGTATAGATGTTGGAGACAAACTTTGGTCTGAATCTCAGCTCCACTACTTACTAGCTGTGTGACTCTGGGAAAATCACTCCACTTCTCTGAATGTCCATTTCCTCAACTATAAAATGGGCGTAATGATAATAAAATGATGCCTACTTCCAAGAGATGCCAGAAGGGTTAGGTATAAATACATTTCAGAAAACCTAAAAAGGGCTGGGATGGAGCCAGGCTCAATACATGTTAGTTTTCTTATGCTGCAGAAGAGACAAGCCTTAAAGGAAATTGATCAGAAGATTAAACAGAGCTGCAGGTGGCCAACCTCCCAACTAACACATCCTGAGTCTCCATTGTCACTGGGCTACTCATGGAGGACACCCAATAAGATGCACTTTTTCTAAAGACCCTTTATAACTCCAAACCCTTCCTCTATCCAAAATAGCGAGTGGGTTCAGTAGCACTGTGGGCTCAAAGTGAAGCTAGGGAAAATATCAGGGTGCTCCCTGCAGCCTGCACTCATGTGTGACTCTATTGCTGGCTATGGCTACTGGCACCTGAGGCCAGTAAAGGTAGGGTTCCCTGGAGAAAGATGGCATAAACCTGAGAGAGGATACTCCTAGTTTGAAAGGTGCCTGTAAGACTACAAATGGCTTTGCAGACAAAGAAACAGCAGGTCCAACCACTTACTTTAGCTTTATGGCTAAGGGAATGGTGTAGAAGAAGACGTTGATCTGAAACACACATACAAAGAAGAGGCTGAAGTGCTCAAACATCTCCGCGAAGAAGTACCAAAAAAGACCGATGTTTGGAGTGAGATCTGGAACAGAAAGTCTGGAATGAAGAAAACAAAGAGGGAGAAAAAAAGAGAGCCAAATTTTAAATGGTCTGCCTTGACCTGGTTTTCTCCTAAAGAATTTGGTCACTACTGGGCAGCCAAAGATGACTTTGTCCCCACAGTTATCAGGATGTGAGGGGCCCTACAGGCACCCTGGATATAGGTAATTAATAAAAACAAGAGGCAGAGAAACAGAGAATGATAACCCATAACAAATATCAACTAAACCAAATTCTGGCATGCATCAAAGATCTGAAATGAGGCAGGATTTGGGCTAGAAGTCAAAAGACCAGCCCCTCTTTTACTGCCTAAAATATATATGTTTAAATTTAGGAGATACCCAGGATATACAAGAGAGGAATGGGTTTTAAACAGACAGTATCTATTTGGGGCATTACAAAGACTTGCCCAGAGGAGCGAGCTCAAAGATCCTGCTGCTCCCCATTCTTGCTCCACATCCTGACAACAGGAGCCAGAGACTGAGTGCCTGACACTGCAGTGACTTCTGGGGTCTTGAGGAAGCACTGGCAGGTTCCAGCTAGGATCCCAGATCTCATTTGAGAAATAAGGGTTTCACTGGAAAACTTTTTGTCTAGTTCTATTAGATAAAGATTGGTTGCAAATCTGGCTCTTCTAAAAATTTACATTATATGTCTTATTTTCAAAAACACAGATTTGGAACTGATGTCAATTCACGATTTTAAAAGGGCAGTAAGTGGAGCATGAAGAAGGAAGAAATAGGCAATGGCTCATGGTCAGAGTGCACTGACCAAGGCCTCCACCCAGGGCATTTCTTTGCCTCCTGCTGTGACTACATTTCCTTTTCTGTGAAATGAGGTAAAGAACACAATCCTGTGGGCCAGCAAAAACCAGGAAAAGCTTTTCACCGGCATTACAAACTCTTACTTAAAGCTCAGCATGAAGAGCTACAAGTTATGCATAGCCAGGATTTAACACAAATTAGCAGTCCAGAATTCCAAAGGGGAGTCTGCCCCTCCAGATCCCCTCCCCACCCTGACAGATTTAACTGTCTATCACCTCAATGGGCTGTGAGGTCCCTGAGGCTTGAGCAGCGACCTTCCTGTCCTCCTCAGCATACCACACAGAGAGTATTGGGAAACGTCTGCAGAATTCATACTCCATTTTTATTTTCTCTAAAAGTTTGACACGTGGGAGGTGGCTTTATTTTAAAACTGTCAGAGACCCTCTTGCAGTAGAGGAATATATCCATTCCTGTTTGGGACTGAGCCAAACCCTTCCAGGCAGAGGCTGGTAGTTGCTTCAGATGTTCCTAGAGAGTGCTCTTTAATCTCACAGGATCAAAGGTACGCACTAGACCTATGGTTCTCAAAGTCTGCTCTTCCCTGGATCAGCAGCATCAGCATCACCTGAAAACTTGTTAGAAATGTAAATTCTTGGTTCCTATCCCAAATTTACTTAATCAAAACCTCTAGGGGCGGGGCCCAGAAATCTGGGTGTTAATAAGCCCTGCAGGTGTTTCTGGTGCACACTGAAGTTTAAGGACCCCTGTATCTTGATGCTCCCTGTGGTTGCGCACCCTCTGATTCCACCTGGAGTTGTGAAAAACAAATTAGCTTCCAGAGTTTTCTAATGAAGTCATTACTTACATGAAGCCATACACTGCAGGGATGAAGTCCCAGGAGCTGAGAAGGAAGAAGGAGAGGCAAATGATTACCACTAGGCTTCCCACGTACATCATGGCATACTCCCAAGAGAAGATCCAGAAAGCTTTGCTCTTCACTTTCACAGGTATATACTGCCGCTAGGAGAGAGGGCAAAATGGTACATTTAGGGATGTCAAGGACAGAAAGAAGTTATCAGCTTAAACTTCAAGATCCCTTCTGCAAAGCACAGGACACAGAAAAATGGAAAATCAAAGGACTGAAAAGGATTTCCTTGTGTTAAACCCTAACCAAAAGAAAACAAGTTTAATTATACTATTACCAGATAAAATAAACTCTGATGTAAAAAGTATTACAGAAATTAAGATGTTTCATAATGATAAAAGGTGCAATTCATCAGAAAGATGTAACAGCTTTAAACCTGTATGTACCTAATAACACAGTCTCAAATATATAAAACAAACATGGACAGGGCTACAAAGGAAAAACGGACATAACCATCATCAGTAGATAACAGACAGATCACAGAGACAACAATCAGAAACCAAGTAGGAAATATGAATAACACATTTTCTTTTTAAAGGTTTAAAAAAGTTTGGGGCGCCTGGGTGGCGCAGTCGGTTAAGCGTCCGACTTCAGCCAGGTCACGATCTCGCGGCCCGTGAGTTCGAGCCCCGCGTCGGGCTCTGGGCTGATGGCTCGGAGCCTGGAGCCTGTTTCCGATTCTGTGTCTCCCTCTCTCTCTGCCCCTCCCCCGTTCATGCTCTGTCTCTCTCTGTCCCAAAAATAAATAAAAAACGTTGAAAAAAAAATTAAAAAAAAAAAAAAAAAAGTTTATTTATTTATTGGGCTGGGCGGGGGGGGGGGGGGGGGGAGGGAAGGTGCAGAGAGAAAGAGAATCCCAAGTAGGCTTCACTGCAGCACTGAGCCTGACACAGGGCTCAATCCCACAAACCATGAGATCATGACCTGAGCCAATTCAAGGGTTGGACACTTAACCAACTGAGCCACCCAGGTGCCCCTGAAGAGCACACTTTTAATAAATTTGTAACTTCTTTGAGAATGAGTCAGGGAAAAAAAAAAAAAAAAGAAAAAAAATCTGTATATCCAGAGAGATACAGAAAATGTGGCAAAATGGTAACTGGGTAATCTAAATAAAAGGTACTTATTATACTAGTCTTTCAACTTTTCTAAAGCATGAAAAAATTAGGGAAAAACTAATTCAAGAAGAAACAAAATTGAATGGTCCTATAAGCATTTAAGAAACTGAATTAGTAATGAAAAATTTTCCCATAAAGAGTAGGCCCTAAGCAAAATAAGTCAGGCAGAGAAAGACAAATACCATATGATTTTACTCATATGTGGAATTTAAGAAACAAAACAGATGAACACAGGGAAAGGGAAGGAAAAATAAAACAAGGTAAAAACAGAGGGAGGCAAACCATGAGAGACCCTCAACTATAGAGAACAAACTGAGGGTTGCTGGAAGGAAACTGGGTGAGGTGATGAGCTAAATGGGTGATGGGCATTAAGGAGGGCACTTGTGATGAACACTGGGTGTTATATGTAATTGATGAATCACTAAATTCTACTCCTGAAACCAATACTGCACTATATGATAATTAACTTGAATTTAAATAAAAACTTGGAAGGAAAAAAAAAAAAAAAAAAGAGCAGGCCCAGCCAGTTTTACAGGAAAGTTCTACCAACATTCAAGGTGATTCTAATCTTACATTAATTCTTTCACAGCAAATATCATAAACTTGATACCAAAACCATTTACCAACACGAATACAAAAATACTAAATGAAGTATTACCTAATATAATTCAGCAATATATGATAAAATTGGGTTATAACTAGGTTGGACATATTCAAAAATCAAGGTTAATGCAACGTAAGAAAAGCTATTAATATATGTATCACAAACAGTTTAAAAATAAATCATATTACTCAGCCATCAAAAAGAATGAAGTCTTGCCATATGCAATGACGTGAATGGATCTAGAGTGTATTATGCTAAGCAAAATAAGTGAGTCAGAGAAAGACAAATACCATATGATTTCACTCATGTGTGGAATTTAAGAAATAAAACAAGATGAACATAGGGGAAGGAAGAAAAAAGAGGCGGGAGGCAAACCATAAGAGACTCCTTTTTTTTTTTTTAATGTTTATTTATTTTTGAGAGAGAGACAGAGCATGAGCGAGGGAGAGGCAGAGAGAGGAGACAGAATCTGAAGCAGGCTCCAGATGTCAGCACAGAGCCCGATATGAGGCTCCAACTCACGAGCCATGAGATCATGACCTGAGCCAAAGTTGGATGCTTAAATGAGCCACCGAGGCGCCCCAAGAGACTCTTAACTATAGAGAACAAACTAAGAGTTGCTGGAGGAGAGGTGGGTGGGGGATAGGCTAAATGGATGATGGGTATTAAGGAGGGTACTTGTTGTGATGAACACTGGTGTTTCATGTATGTGATGAATCACTAAATTCTACTCCTGAAATCAATATTATACTATATGTTAACTATGTTGTTAACTAAAAATGCCAACAAGCTATTTTATGGAATTATACAAGATTAAAGTTTATATGGAAATATAAACATGCAAGGAATAAAGTACTAATACATGCCACAACAGAGATGAACCTCGAAAACATCATGCTAAGTGAAATAAATCAGTCACAAAAGACCACATATTGTATGATTCTATTTATATGAAATGTCCAGGACAGCATATAAAGGCAAAAAGCGGAATACTGGTTGCTTAGAGCTAGAGGGGAAAGGGGAACTGGGGAAAACAGAGTGACTTAATGGGCATAGGGTTTCTTTCTGGGTTATAAAAATGTTGTAGAATTGATTGTGGTAATGGCTGCACAACTCTGTGAATATACTAAAAATCACTGAATTGTATACTTTAAATAGGTCAATTGTTTGCTATGTAAACTATATCTTGATAAACAATAAAAGCTGTTAAAAGAAAAACACCATAAATAAGTCAAAAGATAAATGAAAAACTAGAAGAAAATATTTGCAGACAAAGGGTTAATAATACTTCTAATATATAAAGGATTCTTCAAAATGGAGAGAAAATAGATCAAAATGCAAGAGAAAAATGAGCAGAAAAAATGAATAGACAATCCACAAATATGAAAAAATGTTCAAACTCACTCATATTTTAAAAAATGCAAATTAAAACAACACTGAGATACCATTTCTCAGAATCAGACTGGCAAAGATTTTTTAATGTGACAACACATTCTATTAGCAAGGCTGTGGAAAAATAGGCAATGTCATACATTCTTATGTCATACATAAGAATACAAAAATTGTACAATCCTTATGGAGGGAAATTTAAAAAGACCTAAAAAAAAAAAAACTACATATATACTTACCTTTGGATCCAGTAATTCTATTTCTAGAAATCTACCTTGAAGATATCCCTCCAACAACACGAAAATACATATATGCAAGGTTACTCATTAAAGCATTAACTATGATAGCAAAATACTGGAAACAATCTAAATTCCCATACAAAGGAGAAAAGTTGAACAAACTATGGTACGTCCATACAATGAAGTCCTATGCTGCTGTAAAAAAGAAGATCTCTATGTATCAATATACAGTGACTTCCAGGAAATAATAGTAAAAAAAGCAAAGCACAAAAGAGTACCTAGAGTATGCTATCCTTCATATGAGAAAGAAGGAAATACACATGTGTCTGCTCATTTGTGCAAAAGAAATACAAGAAGGATAAACCAGAAACTAAAAACAGTTACTTGGGGTGACAGAGGAAGAAGGAAAAAGAAAAGAACAAGATAGCAGGGATGAGGGCAGGGTAATACTTCTCTGAATATGTTTTTTGTATAGCTGATTCTTAGAACCACAGCAATATTTCTTAGTCTCTTCACATACCCCCAAAAAACCAAAAAATTAAAATCGACCAAGGTGTAGGGGAAATCCAAAATTAATACAAGCAGTAATAAATGAGTCTTACTATATGTCAAATTAATAAGATACCTACATTGAAGGGTTACATGGGAGAAGAAAACTAACCTGAGTGACTTTGAGAAACAGTAACCTGACAGAATTCTGTAATGCTAAAGACAAAAAGAACTACACATATGTGTTATAATCAAGTCAGTAGATATATTTCTTTTTTAAAAAAAGATTTATTTATTTATTTAAGTAATGTCTACATCCAAAGTCGGGCTCGAACTCATCACTCCAAGATCAAGAGTCACATGCTCCACCGACAGAGCCAGCCAGGCGACCCAGTACATATATTTCTGACCTGGGTATTTCTCACAGAAATTCTAGAACCACTTTATGTTGATTTTAGAACTGAACATATTAGCAAATATACTGCAGATAATGCAAGTTGGGCTTCCAACCATTAGAGAAAAATTATACACAAGGAAAAGGGAAAGACTAAAGTGAACCCTTTGGTGTCAGACTGGACTCACTGGTATCAGTATAAACAGGTATCAGTATGAAGAGATAGGGAGAAAAAGAATTACAGACATAGGGGCGGGGTTAGTATACATACATATATTTCACAGCTGTCTGTTAGAAGCAATGCCGCCCAGATAACAATAAGCAGACCTATAATCCTCGGTTTCTCAATGATTTTCACCAATAAAAGCAACCAAGAGTCCTTGAAGAATTGATTCCAGGGCTGGAGCAGGGAAAATACAAGATGAACCTGGAACATCTTGTGGCACCAGAAAGAAAGGAAAGAAAGGCTCAAGAAGACAAGGCTAGTCAAAAAAACACAAAAGCCAATCTAAAAGAGCCCCCAATGGTCAAAGCTAGAAAAATTGTAGCAAAAAGCTAATATTAGTATTAGATTTTTCTTTTTTGAGGTGAAATTCACACACCACATGTTTAACTATTTTAAAGTATGCAATTCGGGTTCTTCAACAGTTGCCTTGAAAGAAGTCTGAGGTGGATGAAGGCTAGCTCCCACTCTACAATCTTGCTGCAAAGAAAACAAGTTCCAGACCAGATTCTGGCATACTTAACATTTATTAAACAAATATTCACTAGCAAGCAAGCACAGAGCAGTTCACACAAATCATTCTAGAAGGTCCATTAGTTGTTTCAATCACAGATTGTAAAAAAAGCTTCACTGGGGCACCTAGGTGGCTCAGCTGGTTGAGTATCCAACTTTTGATTTTGGCTCCAGTCATGATCCCAAGGCTGTGGAATTGAGCCCACATGGTTGTATCCATTTCTCCTAGTGCTCAGACTTTCTAAAGAATGAACTGAGGGGCGCCTGGGTGGCTCAGTCGGTTAAGCGTCCGACTTCAGCTCAGGTCACGATCTCACCGTCCGTGAGTTCGAGCCCCGCGTCGGGCTCTGGGCTGATGGCTCAGAGCCTGGAGCCTGCTTCTGATTCTGTGTCTCCCTCTCTCTCTGCCCCTCCCCCGTTCATGCTCTGTCTCTCTCTGTCTCAAAAATAAATAAATGTTAAAAAAAAATTTTTTTTTTTAAATAAAAAAAAAAAGAATGAACTGTAAGTATGAAGTAATAAAGGAAACGCAAACAACATACTATTATGTGGAAAAATTCTTGGATTCAACAAGAATCTAGAAAGAGAATCAAAGCAAAATAACTTCACAGTGCAATGATACATCTATTAGACTAGCAACCATAACTCAAATTTGAAAAGCCAGTGCTGGCAGCCTGGGAGGAAATGGTTCACTATACTTTATTTTATTTTATTGTTTTTAAAGATTTTATTTTCAAGTGTTCTCTACATGCAACATGGGGCTCAAACTTCCAACCTCAAGATCAAGAGTTGAATGCTCTACGAACTGAGCCAGCAAGGCGCCCGTGGTTCACTCTAGACACTTTTGGTGGCACTACAAATGGGCTCAAGCTTTTTGGTGAACACTCTGGTCTTGCATAATAAGGACTATGAAAATTCTCACACCTTTGGGTCCAGTGAGTTACCTGGAGGTACATACTTTAAGGAAATAACTTAAAGAAAACTAACTTTCTATACTATTTATATCAATGACAACCAGGGCATATCTCAAATTTCCTAAACAGGATGAAGACCAAGCTAATCATGAATCACTGTGTACATCAAGACAAAGACATATTATGAAGTCACTTAAAATGACAAACATATAGCCTATTCCAATAAATGGAGGTATATACTGTTTTAGCAACACTGCTTTTTTTTTTTTTTTTAAGTTGATTTATTTATTTTGAGAGAGAGAGGGTGTGGGGCAGAAAGAGAGGAGGAGAGAGAATCCCAAGCAGGGTTTGCACCATCAGCACAGAGCCCAATATGGGGCTCAAACTCATGAACCATAAGATCATCATGACTTGAGCTGAAATCAAGAATAGGACACTTAACTGACTGAGCCACCTAGGCACCCCAGCAACAGTGTTTATAATTAAGAACAAAGGCTCTGAAATCAGATATTTCTTGGTTTGAATTGTGGCACTGTCCTCTGTACATTTTCAAGAAATGTTTCTCTTCTAAAAATGGATTTGGACCATGCAGGACCTGAAAATGGTTACTTGCTCTTGAGGAAATATGTGTATTCTCATTGGTGTGGAAAAGGCAGACAGTCAGAGGGCAAGTTCTTGCATCAGGATGCTTGAGTTCATATCTCAGCACTGTCACTTGCTGGCCATGTCACCTTAGGCAAGTAACTATGCCGGCCAATATTCCAGCTGCAATTCATGGATGTATTATGGCTAATAATAGACTAATACATAGCTAATACTATGACCTACCTCAAAAGTTCTTATGAGGTTGAAATGAAACGATGCCTGCAGAGTGCTCAGTATAGTGTCAGACATAGTAAGTTCTCAGTAAATGTCAGCAATCTGTATTCTTCAATTAATATTTATTGATCACTCACCATGGTCCCAGGATTGCATTACGTACACCCACAACGTTTAATTCCTACAAGAACCTTACATGATGAGTGCTGTTATACAGAAAAGTTTTTTAAAAATGAGCTTAGAGAGGGGTCTATGAATATTAGATGAGAGAAGGAAAATGCAAGATGGTTGGTAGATTCCAACTACACACACATAAAATGAAATACACTTAAACATTTGCAATGTTATGCATAATTAGAACTTAATGGTCACTACGCCCATTTTGTTTAAAGTTAGTCAAGTTTCTTTGTTTGTGTTTTCAAGTAGAAGCAAGTAGATGTGAGACAGGGACCCGGTCCCATTGCCTTTATTGAGCCATGCCCTTCATTGCCCCAGGCAGTGACTGGGCCATGTATTAAATGTCACTTGAGTGTTGGCTTCTGACCAGCAAGTGCTTACCTGGAGGAGATAGAGGAGTCCTGGAACAAACAAGGTGAGTGGGTACAGAGACTGGTATGTTGCTAAGGCAAGAAAAATAGCACTGAGGAAGGCACTACCTGTAAAAGGAAAAAAAAAAAAAAAAAAAGAAAAAAGAAAGAAATAATCCAGCTTTATCAATCAGGATTAGACTCAGCAAGTCCCAAAAGCAAGAAACTTTCTGTAACTGGTCAAATAAGCTCTTGTCAAATATCTCCTGGTGCACAAGGTGCTATGCAAACTCACAGATTGATTTCCCATGAAAGGAAACCTAAGAACTCAAAACCATTTACCTTTAGCAACCTGAGACCCCTCAAGTATGTTTCCTGTAAAATTTTCAGACCGAATAAAGGGATCAAGTCTATTAATATCTATGTCCAATTTAACTTATCAACTAAGTCCACAATTATTGCTTAAGCAATTCAGAGCTATGAAGCCTATCCCTATTTTACAATACCCTTTCCTTATGGACTATCTTCAGGTCATGTGTTTATCATTAAAGTATATTAATTTTTATTAATAATTTCCCCATTTCCTACATAAAATGGCCCACTATGGAATTATTAAACATGATGTTACAACAAATTTGCAATGACATGGAAAGATATTTATAACATCCTATTAATTGAAAGTTATAAAAGAGATATATACTATGATCTCATTTAAAAGAAAACATGCAGGGGCGCCTGGGTGGCTCGGTAGGTTGAGCGTCCGACTTCGGCTCAGGTCATGATCTCACGGTCCGTGAGTTCGAGCCCCGCGTCGGGCTCTGGGCTGATGGCTCAGAGCCTGGAGCCTGCTTCCGATTCTGTGTCTCCCTCTCTCTCTGACCCTCCCCCGTTCATGCTCTGTCTCTGTCTCAAAAATAAATAAATGTTAAAAAAAAAAAATTTAAAAAAAAGAAAAAAGATAAAAGAAAACATGCAGGGTATGCCTGAGTGGCTCAGTCAGTTAAGTGTCTGACTCTTGATTTTGGCTCAGGTCATGATCTCTCAATTCATGGGTTCAAGCCCTGTGTCAGGCTTTGCATGAATAGCACGGGGCCTGCTTGGGATTCTCTCTCTCCCTCTCTCTCTGCCCCTCCCTTGTGTGCACTCTCTCTCTCAAAATAAATAAATAAACTTAAAAAAAAAAAAAAAACATGCATAAGTAAATTAAAAAAAAAAAAGACTAAAAGACGAGGCCCAAAGTTCACAGTGGTTTTTTTTCTCAGTGGTTGGATTACTAATTTTTTTTTTATTTTTGCTTCTCTGTATTTTCTAAGTTTTCTTTTTTTGAAAATTTTTTAATGTTTCATTTATTTTTGAGAGATAGAGACAGAACATGAGTGGGGGAGGGGCAGAGAGAGAGAGAGAGACACAGACTCTGTCAGCACAGAGCCCAACGTGGGGCTCAAACCCATGAACTGTGAGATCATGAGCTGAGCCGTAGTTGGACACTTAACCGACTGAGCCACCCAGGCATCCCTCTAAGTTTTCTATAATGAACATCCTTTGTTTATGTCATAAGAAAAAATTGATTTCTTTTTTAAAAAACCAAATAGCTATTCTCTTTCAGATGTTTTAGACAACAGAGTACCCTAAAACCAAAGCTAGAGAACACAAATTAGCAACAGAGGTTTCAAAGTGGCCCAGAAATCAGGAGAGTGATTGACAGTTCAAGGCTGTTATCTTGTGATGATAATGTTTCATAACTGACAGGTCTTGTGGTCACTCTCATTAGTGTGGGTCAACTGTTTACCGGAAATAAGATATCCTCTCAATGGTGTTTCATTAAAGGAGTAACCAGTAAGTCCACTCAGGAGTTTTACCCTCTCCCAACCCAGCTCCAGAAACAAACAGAAGGAGATGATCCATAGGATTTTTTGCCCACCAAAGTAGTCTATTTCCTTGATCTAAGAGCCACCTTGGAAGAGGAGGGTTACAAATGTGACTACTTTACAGGAGAGTGAGTGGAGAGAAGAGAACTTTGAGGGCTTCATACCTCAAACCAAAGAAACTCATCAGCTAGGAACAATTCCTGGTTGAAAGAAAGTGGAAGGAAGGCAGAAAAAGGAGGAAGCTGGAAATAAAAGACCAAGGACAGAATTCTAAGGGCTGGGCTGTTTTGCATTGCTGATCAGTGCCAGGCATGATGTCCTGTGTCCAGGGTGCTTGTAAACATGACTGAGCAGGGACAGGATCATGCCCAGCCAAGCTGTGCCACCACCAGAGGCCCCCACATTCCCGCTGAGCCACAGACACCTAGAACCAGAACCAGGTCAATTCTGAGATAGGGAGATGGCAGCGGTGGAGAAGGGGCTGTTCTGGAGTCTGACAGCTAAACTGGGCTCAAGATTCCCTGACTTGGCCAAAATCTGAATGACACTGTGTGGGAAACCAGCTAAGGGAGGAAAAAAAAATGGAAAGAACTTTTAAATTTAACATGGCTTTCAACGTTTTTGTTTTTTTTTTTTTTTTTTTTTTTTTTATTTATTTTTGGGACAGAGAGAGACAGAGCATGAACGGGGGAGGGGCAGAGAGAGAGGGAGACACAGAATCGGAAATAGGCTCCAGGCTCCGAGCCATCAGCCCAGAGCCTGACGCGGGGCTCGAACTCACGGACCGCGAGATCGTGACCTGGCTGAAGTCGGACGCTTAACCGACTGCGCCACCCAGGCGCCCCTAACATGGCTTTCTATAGAGACTAGGGTGCAAGAGAAACAGGCTCTTACCAGAGGAGGGAGGCTAATGCTCCAACTCCATCCGTTCTTATAAAAGTGGTGAAAACAAACATGTGACTTTCACCCCTCTCTCTCCCAGAAGACACCAGGGAGTGAAATAAACACAGTCACCTCCTGTCCTAATTGCCTGAGCTCAGTAATTACTTGTCTGGAGCAGCTGACTATCTATAAGGGCCAATAGAGAAGAAAGCGCTCATAGCATTATAGAATGGACTCATGAGTTTCAGAGACTTGGTCCCTGGATTGGGAAGAAGCACTCTTCCTTCCTTAGACGTAATCAATAGTTAGGAAAAATCTGTTCCTTCTGCTATTCTCTACCAGTGAGTGGCAGCAACATCTCCTTGCTTACTGCAGTGACCCTTCACCCCTCCATGCCCACACTCCTTCTACCAGTCATGTCCTGTTGATCGACCCCTGGAACATCCACCACTGCAGTTCCTGCTCTCATCATCTGTTGCCACACGTTTTCAGCAGCAGCCTCTTCCTTCTCCCCAGTGGTCTCCCCAATCTCCTCCCATGTAATCCTCCAGAGAAGTACCAGAAGGGTCCTTCTAAAACAGATTAGATTGTGACAGGCCTCTCTTTAAACATTTCTGATGATTCTGTTTCATCTACTGGATTAAGTCCAAACTCCAACGGCAAACAAGGCCCTTCACTATCTGGGTCTTATTTTATTTCTCCAGCTTTACCACCTCTCACTGTTCTCCTACACCCACCCCATCCTCCAGCTACTCTGGACCATTCCCTAATTTCTGAAACACCATGCCTTTTCATTCCTGTGTCTGTTCTCAGCCTATTCCTTCTGCCCAAGCTATCCTTCCCTGCCCTCCTTCTAGTGCAGACCCATTCCCAGTGGACAATTAAAATGTCACTTTCTCTAATGAGGCCTAAGCAGAGATGATAACAATAGTGATTACAGCTAACAGTGGTCACTTACTAGGTGTCAGGCACCTCTCCTCTGTATTCAGAACAGTGCTGGACTCAAACAACAACAACAACAACAACAACAACAACAACAACAACAACATAAAAGCCTTCAGTAAACATCACAATAACCTTGTGAAAGCTCTGTTTTCACAGGTAAAGAAATCAAGATACAGAAACAGAAGGTTAAGTAACATATCATTTTAAGTAACAAAACCACTCAGATGATTCCAGTGTCCATTCTCTAAATTCATTCAATACCCTCATTCAATACTGATACCGTCTTTATAATAATTTGCTAATGTTGTTCTCTCTCCCCATTTGTCTATGAGTTTCTCAAGGGCAATAAACCCCTCTTCACTTTGAATCTCCAACACCTAGCACAGTGCCTGGCACACCTGATGAATGAATGAATGAGTATCATTCAGTGACACATATGAATCCCTTTGAAAATCCAAGCACATTAAAGAAAACCAATGTTTCTTTTTTATTGAGATATAACTGACATATAACATTGTATAAGTTTCAGGTGTACAGCATAATGATTTGATACTTGTATATATTGCTAAACGAGCACCCCTATAAGTCTAGTTGAAACCAATGTTCTTGAGGAAGGAGAACTTAGGAAGTGTAAAACACAGGTAATGAAACGTGGGCAAGGCACAAAAGAAATCTGACACTTGAAAACAACAGAGCCTACTGAATAGAAGTTGAGGACTTGGGGAAGGAGGCTGGGCACAGAGAATGCTCTCTGTGGAGTAAACTATTGGACGGTGGAGGCCTGTGGTCCGGGGGCAGAAACATGGCATTACAACAGTCAGAAGCCTGATGTGTGGGATGTTGGGGCAGGTGTGGATGGGGCAAATACATAGTCTGAGCAAAAGTGAGGGGGAGTATGAAGACACACAAGAGACTCAGGGCTGATGTGTTTTGAAAAAAGCTAGAAGGGGCATGGTGGGTGGATTAGGAAAGCAGAAGGATGATGATATGTACTTGGGGCAAAGTCAGGAAAGATGAAGAAAAGTAAAAGGTGGGGTGCCTGGCTGGCTCAGTCAGTAGAGCATACATTTTTTTTTTAAAGCTCATTTATTTATTTTGAGAGAGAGGGAGAGAATGAGCAGGGGAGGGGCAGAAAGAAAAAATCCCAAGCAGGCTCTGAGCTGTCAGCACAGAGCCCAACGTGGGGCTTGGTCCCATGAACCATGAGATCATGACCTGAGTTGAAATCAAAATGGGACGCTTAACCGACTGAACCACCCAGGTGCTCCAGAGCATGCAATTCTTAATCTCAGGGTAGTGAGTTCAAGCTCCATGCTGAGTGTTGAACCTACTAAAAGAGGAAAGAAAGAAAAGAAAAAAAAAAGAAAAGAAGGAAGGAAGGAAGGAAGGAGAAAGAGAAAGAGAAAGAGAAAGAGAAAGAAAGAAAGAAAGAAAGAAAGAAAGAAAGAAAGAAAGAAAGAAAGAAAGAAAGAGGTGACTTCAAGTATTTTAGACAAACTATTCAATATGCAAACATTTTGAAGTGCCTGCTCTATGCCAAGCCTGTGCTGGGTGTCAGGGAAACTGGCGACTGAGACAGTCTCTGTCCTTGGGGAGATCCCAGTAACCAGTGGCAAAATATGGAGGGAGAAAAGTATGAAGCTAGCCCATCAGGGGAATGACACCTAAGTTTTGAACAATGTTTAGGTAAGGCCCAGCAGTCCAAGGGAACAGCATGTGCACAGGCAGGAGGGCGACAGATGACAGAAGGGTGCACTGAGCATGGATGGGACTGTCATTAGCCTGATGGGCAAAAACAGGGTGAGAGTTGGGAGGAATGTCTGGAAGAGGGCACAAAAGGGGCTCTTATGGATGTTGATAATATTGTTTCTTTTTTTTTTTTAATGTTTATTTATTTATGAGAGAGAGAGAGAGAGAGACAGAGAGACAGAGAAAATTTCAAGGAGGCTCCACCCTGTCAGCGCAGAGCCCGATGTGGAGCTCGAACCCATGAAACCACAAGATTATGACCTGAGCCAAAATCAAGAGTTGGATATGCAACCGACTGAACCAGCCAGGCGCCCCAACATTCTGTTTCTTTCTTTTTTCTTTTAATGTTTTATTTTTGAGAGAGAGAGAGAGAGAGAGAGAGAGAGCGAGAGCGGGGGAGGGGCAGAGAGAGAGGGAGACACAGAATTGGGAGCAGGCTCCAGGCTCTGAGCTGTCAGTACAGAGCCCAAGGCAGGGCTCGAACCCACGAACTGCGAGATCATGACCTAAGCCTAAGTTGAATGCTTAACTGAGCCACCCAGGTCCCCCACAACACTGTTTCTTAAAAAAAAAATTTTTTTTTAATGTTTATTTATTTTTAAGAGTGAGAGAGACAGAGCGTGAGTGGGGGAGGGGCAGAGAGAGAGAGAGAGAGAGAGAGAGAGAGAGAGAATGAATCTGAAGCAGGCTCCAGGCTCTCAGCTGAAAGCAACAAGCCCAACATGGGGCTCGAACTCACAAACTGTGAGATCATGACCTGAGCCAAAGTCAGACACTTAACCGACTGAGCCACCCAGGTGCCCCCAACATTCTGTTTCTTAATTGGAGTGTGGATTATTCATCATTTTGTGAGAATTCATGGAACTGCACATTAATGATTTATGCACTTTCTGTATTTATGTTATACTTCAATAAACAGTTAATCTACAAAGTCTCAGCAAGCAGGTAGGTAGGGGTCAGATGACAGCAGACTTAGATTGCACAATCACCCCAAAGCATCCAGCTACAGGCCTAGACTTGACATTTCACATAACGTCTGAAACTGCAGCCTTATCTGGACAAGACCTAGGGTATCTTGTTCATCTAACCAGGAGGAACTATTCCAAGAGGACTACGGGTTTTGCCAAAAAAAGATAATCTACTGTTTATCTGCTGGTACAGCTCAGATACTAGGTTTTCTGTCCCAGGCCCAGTCTCCGGGCTTAGGATGGGAGTATTAAAGTAAATCAGTCAAATGTGCATGTACACTGGCTATAGTATTCAGGGAATTTCATTACCTACCCTATAGCTTTAAGTGTGTTTTCCAACTCTCTACCTGTGTCAGGGTGGGGGACAAGACAAGCCTTGGCAAGACGTGGGGTAACAATGCCTCCAGGGATTGCGTCTTGAAGCAATCTGGGCCTGGATAGGTAGCAGAGCTACAGGATAGCACAGGAATGTAGACAGGGTGGGGCTCTGGGGCTGGTTCAAGATACGGACTACAAGTGGAATGAGCAGAGAGGGGTCATGGACAGTGACCTATACCAGGACAGGCAGTGGGACAGACTGAAATGTGGTGAAAAGGTCCCATGGGACATCTTCCCTCAGAAGAGGAAATTGCACTAGGGCCTAACCAACGAGCAAGATTGCTGGGAAGGAGGAGCCGATGCTGGGGCCTGGTCTGCTATACCAAATTCGTTGCCAAGCACTCTTTTAATGGGGCAGGCTGTCTCGGAGTAGTCCATCCATATCAGTGATGATAATAATTTATTGAGCACATTCTCCTGCCATAACTGCAAGCAGTTTACACATATTAAGTTATTTAGTCCCTCTAATAACTCTATGAAGTGGGTACTACTACTATTCCCATTTTATAGAAAAGGATACTGAAGGACAGAAAGGTTGTTTGCCCAGGGTCACAAAACAAGTGAATAATAATAACAGGATTTGAAACCAGACAGTCTCACTCCAAACCCCACTCGCTTTAACTGCATCACTAGGTTACTTTCTTGATCTCAATCTACACCCATATCATAAAAATCATAATAAGCCAAGCAACTATTTGTTGAATGGGCTCTGCTAAGGCAGTATGCTAAGTGTTTTATATTTCTTGTTTATTCTTCCACTTATCTATGAGGCAGACATTATCTATATGATCAAACTGAAGCTCTTGAAGCTTTGTGATTTGCCCAAGGCTACAGAACTGGTAACTAGAAACTAGCAGTTTTTGAAACTGGGTTGATCTGACACAAACAAAACAAAACAAAACAAACAAAAAACCCAGACTGCTTTATCCTAGGGTCCTGTCCTCTAGGACTTTCTTCATGGGCAGAGCTTTACCCTAGAGGGACCCCATATGGATGGGTTCAGGACTAAGGATCATCACTCTCCAACTGTTCTTCCAGGGCTGAGCTCCAGGAAGAGAATCTCTCATTTAAAACTCCAAGTTCTCCCCAGAAGGCTCAGGGAGCCCCTGTCAATCCTGAGGGATCTTTTCAAAAAGAGGATATTATAAAGAGTAGCAACCAGCATCATCATTCACTGAGCTCTTAGTACATCCCCCATCCCATGCTATATTTGACATGCACCATTTCATTCATTCTTTACATTTGCTCTACGCCATAGGAACTGTTTCAATTCCCATGCTACAGATAAGAAAATTGAGGCCCAGAACAGTTCACTGACTTGGTCAAGGTGGCACAGCCAGTAAGTGGAGGAGCTGGAATTAGCTACCGGATCGGTCTGCCATCAGATCAGCCTGAGCTCTTAATCACCAAGCACTACCTCTGATAGTACTGATCCTTCTTTTTCCTCCAGAAGCGAGTCCTGTCACACACACCTCTTTTGGTGGGACAAGGAGAGCTGGAAGCGTCCTTGGGCTGCAAACCTCAGGAATTCCTAGTCTGAAACATCTCAGGACTACCTATTAACATCTGGTTTTTTTCCTTTTTAAAGCCCAATAAAGACTACTTCACAGGGATGGAATATTTTAATTAGCTCACTGAAAGGCAGAGTAGCCCTTGACCAAAAGCCCCAACCTTTGAAATGAAACCCAGACTGCTCCACTAAAATAACATCAACCCTGCCCTTAGGCCTGCTTGCTAGCCAACACCCCAAAAAGCACGTTGTAATACAATGGCTGGGCCCTGTCCTGGCCTGTAGCTCTCGATGTGTCCCAGCTAACCCTGGACTGTCACAAAGGAGGCCAGAGAAGAGCAAGTAGGAGAAGGGGACAGAGCCAATGAGGCCACTCTGTTCTGTGGGACACTAGCTCCATGGAAGTCTGGGAAGAGAGTTGCCAAGTTTTCTTCCACTGTCCCTAACTTCTTTTTTTTTTTTTAATTCTATTTTTTACAATTTATATCCAAATTAGTTAGCATATAGTGCAACAATGATTTCAGGAGTAGATTCCCTAATGCCCCTTACCCATTTAGCCCATCCCCCCTCCCACACTCCCTCCAGCAACCCTCTGTTCGTTCTCCACATTTATGAGTCTCTTATGCTTTGTCCCCCTCCCTGATTTTATATTATTTTTGTTTCCCTTCCCTTATGTTCATCTGTTTTGTCTCTTAAAGTCCTCATATGAGTAAAGTCATATGATTTTTGTCTTTCTCTGACTGACTAATTTCACTTAGCATAATACCCTCCAGTTCCATCCACGTAGTTGCAAATGGCAAGACTTCATTCTTTTTGATTATGTAATTTCATTCTTTTTGATTGCCGAGTAATCCTCCATTGTATATATATACCATATCTTCTTTATCCATTCATCCATCGATGGACATTTGGGCTCTTTCCATACTTTGGCTATTGTTGATAGTGCTGCTATAAGCATGGGGGTGCATGTGTCCCTTCGAAACAGCACACCTGTATCCCGTGGGTAAATGCCTAGCAGTGCAATTGCTGGGTCGTAGGGTAGTTCTATTTTTAGTCTTTTGAGGAACCTCCATACTGTTTTCCAGAGTGGCTGCATCAGCTTGCATTCCCACACTGTCCCTAAGTTCTTATCAGTCAGGTAAAATTAATTTTAATTATGTGCTCACTGAAGAAACTTTGGGGAAAAAAAACAGGTATGAAAAGGAAATAGAAACATGAGCTTACTCTCCAGAAACAAGCGTCACTCTTTTGGAAACTATTTTTGCTGTTGTTTTAACATAGTTGAGATTATATTTTATTAAAATATACAATCTTGTGGGGCGCCTGGGTGGCTCAGTCGGTTAAGCGTCCGACTTCGGCTCAGGTCATGATCTCACAGTTTGTGAGCTGGAGACCCGCATCAGGCTTTGTGCTGACAGCTCACAGCCTGGAGCCTGGTTCAGATTCTGTGTCTCCCTCTCTCTCTCTGCCCCTCCCCAGCTCGCACTCTCTCTCAAAAATAATAAACATTAAAAATTTTTAAAATATACAATTTTGTATTCTGCCTTAAAAAATAAGTATTCTCACATAATCTACAATTATTTTTAAGCACCATGTGCATGGCCAAACTGTATGGGATTGAACTACATGGGTAAACCATGTTTTACGTAGCCATTTCTCTATTTTGAAGTATTTTCCATTTTTTCCAGTCATTATAAATCATCCTGCATTAATGACTTTGTATCATAAAGCTTTACCTGTATTTCTGCATTGCTTTCAGATAGGTTCTCATAAGCAGAATAAATCAAAAGTACAAACATTTTAAGACTACTGCCAAACTGTTTCCCAAGAGGCCTGTACTAATTTCTAAGTCAACTTGCCATGTGGGAGAATGTCTGTTTGATAGCACCTTTGTCAGCACTGAGAATTATCTTCCAAAATCTTTGCCAGTTTGAAAGGGGGAAAAAAATAAGCCTGTGTTATTTCAATTTGCTTTTATTAATTACCTATGGACTTGAGTATTTTTCCATATTTTTTAGTCATTTATATTCTTTTGTGAATTCTCCTGTTTTCTTCTCTAAATGAAATTCCTTTCCTAATTTCATTAAAATTTAATTACGTGGTGCAAATGTGCAATGTAGAAAAGTGACTTACAGATTTTACAAGTGAACCAACTTTACTGTATATTGTTAGTAGAGATTATTAATACACTCAAAGAGTTAGGATGGGTCAGAGACCCAACTAAAATAGAATTCTTTGAATATTTTAACAGATTTTAACAGACTATTATTTATAGTCTGTTTATAGCTGCCAACAATGGAAGAGGTCTGGTACTCCATGACGAACATACTAAGAAATGGAAGAGGAGGTGGGGTGGGCTGATGAAAGACTTTTACATCTCATTTTATACATTTGAATTTCTTTTATTCTTTTTAAAAATCTTTTTAATGTTTATTTATTTTTTAAGGAGAGAGAGAAAGAACATGAGCAGGGGACGGGGCAGAGAGAGAGGGAGACACAGAATCCTAAATGGGCTCCAGGCTCTGAGCTGTCACCACAGAGCCCAACACGGGGCTTGAACTCACAAATCATGAGATCATGACCTCAGCTGAAGTCAGACGCTTAACTGACTGAGCCACCCAGGCACCTCCAATGAATTTGTTTTATTCTTACCAAGTACTTCAACTACTTAGGTGAACAACTAAAATTAAAACAAAACAAAAAAACCCCCAAAAACAAACAAACAAAAAACAACTAAATTTAGATTTAAAGAAACTGACAAATATGTGACCAACGCTACAAAATTCACATGAAATAAGTGATAAAAGTAAAACAAAATTGTGTGTATAACATTATAAAAATGTCTATGAATTCATACAACAGAAATATGGATATAATATAAAGATTTTTGTTCTGTGGAACCAAAAACAATGTGGCTATAAGAGATACATATAACTTTTTCACATGTTTTTCCCCCAAAACAAAACCTTTCCATTGATTTAAAAAAACATACAAAAGACATTTTTTAAAACAGCATATTTCACATTTTTGTGTGAGATTCCTATTACACGTAACTTCAGAGGCTATGTCTTCAGTCTTTCCATCGTTGTACTTGGCTATTTTAAAGGTGGCATTTCCAAAGGCGAGTGCTCAGTCCCTTCTGCCAGGCTGCAGCACAAGGTCTTTATTTATTTATTGGGGGGGGGGGGGCAGTAGGGGCAGAGGAAGAGGGAGAGAGAGAATCCTAAGCAAGCTCCATGCCCAGCGTGGAGCCCGACACAGGGCTCAATCCCACGACTCTGGGACCGTGACCTGAGCCAAAATCAAGAGTCGGACGTTTAACTGATTGAGCCACCCAGGGGCCCCTAGAGTCCTTATTTTAATGGACGCCAGATACCTTGATCAATGAATCTACCTGAGCCCAACACTCTGGAAACAGGGACTGAGGCAGGCAGTATTCACAGATAGCAAAGAGTCTTCACTATTTCAGAGTTATTTCTGACAAAATGACCACAATTTTCATAACAAGAAAATATCTAGTCATGGATAATAAGTTAAACTAAACAGCCTACAGAAAGACTACCCACAACCACTGCAAAGAGAAACAATGTCTTATGATGACCTAAGTCATTCTCATGCCACCCTAGAAAGGGTATGTAAACTCTAAGTAAAAAGTTCTATGTACACCTTTTGATTCTTTATTTCCTGAGTGTGCAAACTAGTCAGCAACAAGGTGGTGAAATAAGGACTCTCATATACTTAAGAGAATATAAATTGGTGAAACTCTTGAAGGCAATTTAGCAATAAATTTCAGAAATCCTAAAGAAGATATACATTCAGTGACACAATAATTCTATTTCCAAGACTTCATTATAAGAAAATAACTGTACATGGCGTGGAAATTACTATACAATAGAAAATCAATTGCAGTGTTATTTAAACAGCTGAAAAGTAAAAAATTACCTATTTAATAGAAGTTGGTTAAAGAATTTCTACACATTGCATCCATAAAATGGAATAGTATGCAGCCATTAAAAATGACAGATGGGGCAGGGTGGCCTGGGTGGCTCAGTCAGTTAAATGTCTGACTTCGGCTGAGGTCATGGGCTCAGGTCGTGATCTCATGATTCATGAGTTCCAGCCCCATATCAGGCTCTGTGCTGATAGCTTGGAACCTGGAGCCTGTTTCAAATTATGTCTCCCTCTCTCTCTGCCCCTCCCCAGCTCACACTCTCTTTCTCAAAAATAAATAGTAAAAAAAAAAAGACAGACTAGATGTTTACCGCCATACATAGTAGATTACACTATTGACCTCAATTCTCTACCCCCTCTGTGTTCAGGCTCTTTGTCATAGAACTTTGCAGTGCCCTTCCATTGTGGACAAGATGGAAGTCTCCACTCCTAAGCTCAGCCAGGTGTTGTTTTGATCAATGGGATGTTAGCACATGTGGTATAACCAGAAACTTAAAACTGCATGCCTGATTGGGCTTGCTCACAGTTGTGCCTCTGCCCTCACTATGAAAAGAACATGCCTAATTCAGTTCCCTGGTCCAGCAGGATGACAGACATGTGGAGAAGGGTCCGGCCTAGATTAGCAAACTATAGCCAGCCACTGGTACACGAATGAGTCCCAATGAAACCAACAAACTGCCTAGCCAAGTGTAACCTAGATCAACCGACCCCTGACTGACTTACAGATATATGAGTCAAGTAAAAGTTTATTGTTGTTCTAAGCCACTGAGTTTTGGAGTAATTTGTTAAACAACAATTTTTATAGCATCAGTTGATTGATAACAGTAATATTTAAAAGTCTGAAAGAAAAATGAGGGAAAAAGTCTGGAAATATATACCCCAAATGCTAAAAGAATTCCAGTTAAAAGTGGTAGAATGATCACATGCATATCCTCCCTCCAAAAACCTCACTAAAATGACAATAAAGGAATAAAACTAGTCTTAAACAACAAAAGAGAGGGGATTAGAGCAAAATGAAGTTTAATACAATAGTGGAAACAGGTGAAAGAGGGATAAATGACTGAGCCACATGGAAGAAATTATAGTTTAATGGCCTAGAGACAGGAACAGCAATAAAAATCAGGCTAACTCACCCCCTAGAACTTCCAAGAAACTCAGCACCTTGAAGGCATCAGGTACTATGGAAAGTGGGGGTACAGAGATGAAAATCAAGCTGAAACAGACGTCAGAACCCCAGGTCACATCTCATCTATGTGCAGTCCGATGACTACCCCTACATACCCCATCTTTCTATCTTCTACTCCACCCCCAGAAACTACAGTTTCAGAGAACACTAAAGAGACACAGGTCTAGAGGATACTATTCATAGTAATGGGCTGAGAGGAAGTGTGGGCTGAAAAGTAATGAGATTACATAAAGTCTCTATATTGCAGTCAGTTGTGGCCCCTGTTCCTGCTCTTTCAACTCTAGCAATTGGTCACATAAGCCCCCCACCCCACCAAAACTTCATCTTGGTTACCCTTAGGCAAAAAATTGGAAGATTCTTCTTTGGAAAAATTAAAGTATTCCAGAGGAAAAGAAAACCTATTATAAGTGAAGACATTTAGGGATACCTCCAAGAAAAAAGGTCAGCCCACTGCCAGATCTCCTTACAGTAAGCCTGATTCCTGCCCATTCACAAGAGTCTTGAATGAACGTGTTAGTGCCTCAGTTTTAAATAATAGACAAACAGCCAAGGATCAACAAAAATAAGAGAAAATCCTCCCATGTGAAAGACAGAGACCAAAACAAAAAGGAAAAGAAAAAGGGCAGGTGGGGAGTGGGGGTCCAGGAAGACAAAGGGACTGTGCTTAGAACTGATGTAAACTAAAAACAAAACAAAACAAAACAAAAAAAACAACAACCAAAACTCAAAGGGAGAAGAGAGGATACTTATCTCCCTTATGATAAAATAATAATAGGATGCTTCAAAGAAACAACTGGATACAAAGAAAGAACTTTAAAATAAAAAAATAGGGGCATCTGGCTGGCTTAGTCGGTAGAGCATGTGAGTCTTGATCTCAGTGTAATGAGTTTGAGCCCCACATTGGGCATAGAGTTTAACTTAAAAATAGGCATAAAAAATAAAAACATATTAAAAAAAAAAAATATATATATATATATATATGCAATTTAAAAATTCAGACACCTGGGTGGCTCAGTTGGTTAAGCATTCAACTTCTGCTTAGGTCATGACCTCACGATTCATGGGTTCAAGCCCTGCATCTGGCTCTATGCTGACAGTGCAGAGCCTACTTGGGATTCTCTCTCTCTCTGCCTCTCTCTCACTCATGCTCTCTCTCTCAAAATAAATAAACAAACTTTAAAAAAATTAAAAATTCAATAGTAGAGTTAGAAGATAAAAACACAGCAGTGGGCTACTTGGGTAGCTCAGTCAGTTGAGCATATGACTCTTGATTTCAGCTCAGGTCATAATCCCAGGATCATGGGATTGAGCCTCACATCAGGCTCTGTGCTGAGTGTGGAGCCTGATTAAGAGTCAGTCTCTGTCTCTCTTTCTCAAATAAAAAAAAATAAAAAATAAACAGAAACACAGTAGTATCCCAGCAAAAGTAAGAGGAAGTAAATAAGCAAAAAAAGATGGAAAAGTCCACTGAAAATAATATATGCAAATTAGACCAATCAAGAAAGGCCAATATCCAATACATGTCCCAAACAAGAGGACAGAGAAAACAGAGAGGAAAGAATTTGAAAAATAGTACAAGAACACCTTCTAGAACTAAAGGACACTGGTGTCCATACTGAAAGAGTCTCCCAAGTACCAAGCATAATAAATTAAAAAAGACCCATGTCAAGACATAGCATCATAAAATTTCCAAACACTGAGGACAAAAAGGAGATCCTAAATCTTTCAGAAAAAAATAGGTTACATATAATGGCATCAAACTGCTGAATAGCAACCAGGATGAGAGAAGACAGTGAAGCAATACCTCCAAATTCTGAAGGAAAAGTTTTTCTGGTCTAGAATTCTATACTTTGCCCCAACTATTAATTTGGTGCTAAACTAGAATAAAGACTGTGTTCAGACGAAGAATGACTCAAAATATGTACCTCTTACACCCTTTCTTAGGAAACTACTAGAGGAAACACTTTAGCAAAACAGAGGAAAAAAAATAATGAAGGAGAGAAGGAATCCAGGAAAGAAGGGAAATGACACAGGAGAATTGTAAAGAGGAGTCCCAGTATGACAGCTTTGCACCAGGCCCAGAAAAAAACAGGGAAGATTGGGGCAGGATGCAGGATGTGTGAGAGAAGTCTTCAGATAAAAAATGGAACTGATAGAATATTTGATGCATTTAAACATTTTTTAGGGGCGCCTAGGTGACTCAGTCCGTTAGGCATCCCATTCTTGATTTCAGCTCAGGTCATGGTCTCACCGTTTGTGAGATCAAGCCCCACATTGGGCTCTGTGCTGACAACAAGGGAGCCTGCTTGGGATTCTCTTTCTCCTCTCTCTCTGCCTGTCCCCCACTCACACACTCTGTCTCTCTCTCTCTCTCAAGCAAATTTTTTTTTTTTTTTTTTTTTTTTTACTATATGAAATTTACTGTCAAATTGGTTTCCATACAACACCCAGTGCTCATCCCAAAAGGTGCCCTCCTCAATACCCTCTCTCAAGCAAATTTTAAAACTCTAAACATAAATAAATAAGCATTTTTTAAAAACTATTGTTAGGCACTTGATAGATCTAGCGGAACAACTGGGGGAAAATAGGGATTGGGACAAAAAGACTAAGCAAAAACAAGCAAAAAAAATTATTATTATTATTATTATTATTATTATTATTTTAATGTTTATTTATTTTGAGAGAGAGAGAGAGAGGGAGACCCTGCACATAGGTGGGGGAGGGGCAGAGAGAAAGGGAGAGAGAGGGAATCCCAAGCAGGCTCTGTCAGCACAGAGCCCGATGTGGGACTTGATCTCATGAACTGAGCCAAAACCAAGAGTCAGATGCTTAACCTTTTGAGCCACCCAGGTGCCCCCCCAAAAGATAATTATTAACCCCAGGAAGAAGAAAAGGTTATACAAGAAAGAAAAAGTAATCATAGTTACTACTTTGCCCAACAATGAATAATACATACTGTGTCATAAAATATAGGTACCAATTACTGATTTAATCAAGACTGTGATATAACTTCTCTTAGGTAAAAGGGAAGTGAAGACATGATACAAAAGAGCTGAATCTTTATCTCCCATACGGGAATGCAATAGATAATGTCTAAAATATATAATTCATGAAACAGCAATATGAGATCTTAGAAACATGGAAGTAGGGCACCTGGGTGGCTCAGTTGGTTAGGCCTCCGACTCTTGGTTTCAGCTCAGGTCATGATCTCACAGTTCGTGGGTTCGAGCCCTGCATCAGGCTCTGTGCTGGCAGCATGGGGCCTGCTTAGTATTCTCTATTTCTCCCTTTCTCTGCCCTTTCCCTGCTTTCTCTTTCTCTCTCAAAATAAATAAGTAAACATTAAAAATTTTTTGAAAAAAATAAAAGAAATATGGAAGTAAATACCAGCAAAAGCCAGAAAGTAGTTCTTTTGAAGTTAAACTAGGGATGGGAAGAGAGGCAAAGGACTGCTCTTCTCATTATAAGCTTTTTCTCAGTTTTTTGTTTGTTTTTTAAAGTTTATTTGCTTATTTTTTAAAGTAATCTCTACGTAGACCCAACATGGGGCTCAAACTCAGGACCCCAAGATCAAGAGTCCCATGCTCTTCCAACTGACCCAGGCAGGTGCCCCATTGTTTGTTTTTTTCCAACTCTGTTAACAGTAACTCTCTTGAGTAGTAGAATTTCAGCATCTTCTAATTTTTTTTTCTCTTAGCTTACTTAAATTTCCTATAATAATCCTGTATTATTTGTGTAATTAAAAAATATGTTCTTAAGTGTTGGATTTTTTTTTTTTTTTTTAATCCACAGAAGAAGTATTACAAAACCCTACACAAATCAAGTCAGGGACCGAGCTTTGGGCTTTCCTTTGGGGCCTTACCTTTTATCGTGGTCAAAATGAAGAAGGCAATGAGGGTGTTATTGATGGCACAGGTAGACTTGGCAACACAAGACAAGACCGTGTAGGGATTTAAGAGATAGCTGGGGGAAAAAACATACAAAATTGGCATCAGTAATCCCAGTCAAAGGACCAGGGAGTCCTGGCCACCACAGGTAGGCAAGTCAAGGGACTTACTAAAACCATACTCAAGGGAAGGCAATTCTTAGAAATGAGTTCTCTTAAGTAAAGAGAATGAAATGGTGTTGGCACCAATTAATATAAGACACCGAACATTCACTGCCTAGTCTGTGCTGTGTGGTAAATCATCACAGAGATCCAGTAAACTAGCGATACCATTATTCCTCCGATGAGGAAACTGAGACTCAGTGGTTAACTAATTTGCCCAAGGCTTCACAAGTTAATAAATACATTCAAAATCAGTACCTCCTGGCTCTAAAGCCTATGTTGTTTCTAGTACTTCAGATCTCATAAGTGATAAAATTTTACCAACTCCCACAGAGCCATATATTTTAGGAATGGCTACAGTTGTCTTTGAAAACCAGGAGGTAATTTGTCCTCAGTTGGGCTCCTAAGCTCTGACACAGGATACCCCCCGTTCCTCTGAGAGGTCAGAGTAGCTTTGGTTTAGCCCTCTTGGTAGTCAAGCTGTATCCACCAAGCTAGATCCCAAGTACAGGGTAAGAATCTACTGAATTCAATGAGCTGGTTGTCATGGAACTTCACAGGACATCTTGAACTTCTACTGGAAGGAATTAAGCTCACAAACCTAGTCTTTTCTTGAGGTGGGAAGGAATGGACTGAGCAATGAATTTAAAATGCTGATTAGGGAAATCTTGTGTAGTCAAAATAGATTATTATTTTATTTATTTCTATCCTCTTCTTCAGAAGATTTGAGGCAGCTCAAATGAGAACAGGTAATAAAAAATAATAGGAAAATAAAAATAGAAACAAAAAAAATCAAGACCAGGAAAAACATAAAAAAAAAAAAAAAAAGGCCAGGGAAAAAAGACCAAATGGGTTTTCTACAGCACTGTAATAATCAGCTTCAAATCTGGTTCTGAGTTTCCTGGCAGACAAAGTGAAAAGGGAAACCAGTTACATAATTCTGATTATTAGATAGGAAGAAACATACCAGTGTCTCAGGGAGAGATTATAATTATTGTTCACCAGTAAAGACCTTAAATCCAATACCTCCCAAGGCTGTAAGAGTAGCAGTTCTAAAAACCAAAGGCCCAGAAATTGTTGGTGTTTTTTTTCAAGAATTACAGACAGGCTTGTTATACAACCTTTAAAGAAATGGCTGCTGCTATTATAAAAGTATCCCCAGGAGATAAATGAGTCCATAAGGGATTCATAATGTTGCTAAACCTCTGGTTCTAATTAGGTAGTTCTTGCTAGTATTTCTGAAATACATAGAAATGAAAGCTGTTTGGTGGGAGAGGGGAAGAAAGCCATTTCTAAATAGCAGGTGATGTTCAAAAAGCAGCTGCACACCACCTAATACTGAACAGGAGATTCACATATAAAGCAGAGGGTTGAATAAACTGTCCTCACAAGCCCCTTCTAATTCTGAAGTTCTAAGGTCATGTTTTTCCATGAGGAAATTTGCCCATCTTGTTTACACTATATCCCTAGAAGCTAGTATATTATTCATATTCAATGACTATGAGCTGACTGAATAATTATTCACATTTGCCTATCTCTATATAAACAAGAATAACCTGAAAGAATTAAACTTACAGGCAGCACTGAGTACTCCTAGAGAATTCTTTTAAAGAGCTTCAGTAAGTTCCACTCTCCCATACTGGTCACCCAGCTGGGATGGGTCTATCTGGCTATAGTTTTCTAAACTACAAATGGGGGACTAACTGTATATGAAACATAGGAGATGCTCAAAATAATGGCCATATAAAGATTGGAATTTTATTCAATCCATATATACAATTAAAGAACTTTGGGTTTTTTTTGTTTGTTTTTTTTTTTAAAGAAACATGGGTTACAAGTAGGCTGGAGCCCAGATCAGCGTGGAGTGAAAAAGCATTTGTGAAGGGCTGATTGTGCATGTCCCTGTGTGAAGCTTTGTCCCAAAAGAGACAGAATGGCTCTGTCTCTTTTGCTGGCCAGAACCCCAGTTGTGCAACAGAACCACAGCAAGTACTTGATGACTAAGACCGCAGATCTCCAAAAATACAACAAACAACATGAGAAAGTCTCATCAGATTTTCCTCGCATTCACTGGCACCGAGCCCTGTTTTGTCAAATAATACTTACAACAGGGCCACTTTCAGAGGGATGTAACGCATTTCCATAGGGGTTCGGATGAGTTCGGCCACATCTGGGGCATACTGGTCTAGTTCTAGGAGGAGTTTCTGCTTTTTAAACTGGAAAAAAAAAAAAAAAATGACAAAACACATTATTTCCCATTGCTTTTAGAATGAAGACAGTAGTCCTTCCATGGCCCACATGGCCCCACCTGGTCTGGCCCTACCTCTCCAGGCTCATCTCATACCCACCTCTCGCCTCACCTCTCATTTTCTGGGTTCTGGCACATGCCATACCCCTCCTGCTCCCAGGCCTTTGCATTTGAATTGGAACAACCTCTTCTTCTCTTTCCTTATTAGCTCCCACATAGTCTTTAGATCTGTTAAATCATTTCTTCTTCAGGAAGGCACACTAACCCCCTTCAAGTAGGTAAAATGTCCCTATTAATACACATTCTTTCATAGCGCTGTTCACAGTTATGACTTTTTTATTTATGTGACTAATATCTGTCTCCCTCACTAGACTATGAGTTCCATGAGGACAGGGACCATGTTTTTGCCAATAATTTCCAATACCTGGCACAGTGAGCAAACAATAAATATCTATTGAATGACTGAATGAATAAATGGCAAAGCAATGTTCCCAGCCCTGTTGAAGAGTTACCATGACTGGCCTAAGAACTCCAAAGTTCCATCAGCAAAGTGAAATATTTTCATGCAAAGTAAAATGATCCCCTGAATGTCACAGTATCCCAGGTTTTCTTCCATGTTCTCCTGTTTCAAGTTTTTGACTCCCACAGAGGAAGTGGGGAATGGCCATGATGAAGAAAAGGAGGAGAGTCAGGAGGGAATGAGACGGGGGTGGAAAGCTCTTGCCTTCCCCTGGTATGTCCCAACAAGTTCATGGGTGTGCTCCAGAATGAAAAAAAGTTAGGCAACCCTATAAGCAAACATGGGTCAGACTATAGATGGAAAAAGCCTCTGAACCCCAAATGGGTAGCCTTGCTGATTTAATGGCCCAAGAATCTTATTTCGACAGGATAAATTCAAGGCTGCAACTGATTATAAAAGAGAGTAGTGCAGAGATGTCACAGTAGCAAGTGTGCAGGATTAAAGATTTAATGATAAAAAAATGCATGTACAGAACATTGCACTATACCATTTACACAGAGTTAAAAGCATGCAAAATAATACTACGTGTTATTTAGGTATATATGCAAAAGTAGTAGAAGTTAAGGCCCTGTGTGGGGACAATAAACACTAAATTCACAACAGTGGTAACTGGTGAGAGGAAGAATAAGGAGATGAAAGTCTCAGAGGCAACTTTATGTGTAATGTTTTATTTTTTAAGTTGAAGTAAGTTCACAGTACATATTATTCTTTACATATTTTTGTATGTCTTAGGTATTTCAGAATTTTTTTAAATGGAAAATTAAAAAAAAAATTTTAAGATCCATTTTTCAATTCAAAAGAAAGTATAGAAGTTATCACAGGAACACAGGTAAGCCCAGATTTCTTGCATAAATTTAGTAGTAAAGAGTTAATCAGAAAACCAGAACAACCTTCAAAAACCTCCTTTGATCATCTCTGAGAGTTCAGGTTAAACAGTGGGAATTATCATCGGTAAAAGTTAGGCTACCATGCACATCTGGGATTGTTTAATTAAAAAGACAATATATAAACTACAGTGCTTTTATCAGAGAGGAGGGGGCTGGCTCAGCAGACAGAGCACTTAGTGAGGACAGCTGCAGCAGTGGTAGAGGAAGGAGGCCCTGCTAGCTAAGGGTCCCTGAGTTCCTGCAAAAAGAAGGCCATCTGGCTGGGGGGAGATGCTCAAAGAAGCCTGTTGAAGGGAAGCAGGGAGTCAATCCAGGAGCAGCCGGAGATACAGGTGGGAATGCAGACCCAGTCCCCAGGCTGGAAGCCTGCCATCAGGACTATAGGAAGGGATGGGGACAGCTAAACAGGCATGTGCAGATCCTGGGCAGAGGTGACCCTATGCCAACAACTAAAGAAAAGTACTTCCTAATAACCCCAATCTTCCAAAATACTTTGAAACAGAAAGAGTTATAAAAGGAGAGCCTGCAGGAGAGAAAGGCAATCAGGTCAGCAGTCCCCAGATTCTCTGCTATCTCTTTTTGTCTCCCCCCAAGCTCACCAGCAAAGCCCCCATGATGCCTGGC